>NC_079543.1:5075000-10075000 GCF_015846415.1 Triplophysa dalaica
ATTTGGGGAGAATAGGACATTTTAGGTAAACTGTTCTGAAATATTTCAACATTTTTATATTAAACATATGATTATGATATATATATGATTAAACACAAATTTATATCCTAATATTTGAGAAAGGTAATATGACTGGGTGATCATTTATCTTATATTTCTGATATTGCAGAGTTTGTTGTCTATTTCAAAATCCCCAATATATAACAAGGGAAGAATTGGAGTATTTTTAAAGGGAATATCTCAATAACATTGTTATACCTGAAGGTATTGCATTAACAACATATTAGCACACGCAATCATAAGATTACTCGGGCATTTTCAATAGCTTATTTTATTAGGTTTAGGGGTTGGGTTAGGGTTAACAAATATTTAATTGTTATCATCACTTACAGGCGTACACTAAATGATGACATTGATAAGAACAAACTTTGTCGACCGGCAAAGTATATAAAGTTGGAGGAGTTGGATCTGGATCCACCTTGGCCGTGCTCCGTACCCTGTTAGGACCATAATATGGTCCTACTGGGCCGTGGTACTGCCTCTTTCGAGCCCCTCAGAGACGCCAGTTTCCTCATCTGATGGCTGTTGATGGCGCTCACTTCTACCAAGATGGCAAGGGACCTCCAGCTTTCTTCTTGTCCCATGGGTGCCAAGAATTCAGGCAATAACTCTCACGTTATCCTGAGACACCGGCCCGGTTACGTGCCCAAGATTCCCACTACTCCCTTCCGGGACCAAATGTTGAACCTGTAGGCGCTCCCCTATGTGGAGAAAGACCCAACCTCCAACGTGCTGTATCCAGTACGCGCACTGCGCCTCTACTTGCGCCTTAGAACCTCTGAGCAGCTCTTTGTCTGTTTTCAAGGACAGCACTTGGGGAGTGCTGTCTCCAAACAGGGGTTGGCACATTGGGTTGTGGGTGCCATTAATTTGGCATACCAGTACCAAGATCGCCCGTGCCCACTGGTAGTGAGAGCTCACTCCACTCGGAGTATGGCCTCCTCGTGGGCAATGGCTCAAGGCGCCTCTCTGGCAGACATAATGCTGCGGGTTGGGCTATGCACGGTACCTTCGCGAGGATTTTACAACCTCCGAGTGGAACCAGTGTAAGCCCATGTCTTACACCCTATCACCGTATAGGACAGGCATCTGGCCTGGGTCGTACGCCTACTAAAGCGCCTTCTCCCCTTTTCAGGTGAGTCCACGCTATATAGCCTCCCTACTTTCCTCCATTAATCACTGAGCATTGGCATTTTTTGGTAAACAGGCGGAGCGGAGTGGTTTGTTAAAACCAAGTCCAGCATTGGTGGAGTACAGGATAAGGCAATGTTTTCTGACCTCGTATAATGCAGTGGAAATAAGTTTGTTTATTTAAAATAATTAATATTTGACTGAATAACACATATTTTTATGTGATCTGTGTTATTACTTTTGAATTAAAATTTGAAATGGTCTCTTCGTTTTTGTTTCTTTGTAGGCTACAGTATTGGCCTAGTTTGTTAATCATTGAGTTTGAATTAAGTCATTATAAATCCCTAAAATATCATATAAAATTGATTTTAGAAACTGCTACACTTATTGCCTCATTTTGAAAAATACACTTAATGTACAATTTGAAGATTATAATATCACAAATTGATCAATTGTTCACTAGCATACATCTGAACCAAATACTAAAAAAGTACTGAAGCAACATATGAGAAAAGTTTTATTTACCTTTAAGCAAACATGCTCATTGTTACATACAAGAGAAACTGTGGCACACGCTGTGTGCGGGTTGTCTTAAAAAACTAATGCAAAAACTGTACAATATGTACATGACAAAAAAATATAGCTGGTTGATATGTAACAGAAAAGCAAACTACAGGCATTTATATGATGGGATCTGACATTTCACACATATCAAAATGTTGCCATGTAAGCAGTTATCATATATGAACAACCCCTTCAAAACAATTACAGCCTTATTAGTGCAACTACAAATAATACTTTTATATTAGAAAACTTTAAACATTAGACTGCTCGTGTGCAATTATTTGTAAATATATGTTCTACACGCTGTTTTAATACTCCAAAGCTAAGTCAACTGTGTTCCTAAACCGAGCAAAAGCAAACAGTCCAAAGGTTAAAACCTAAAATGCCCAGACCAACGTTAAGCAAGTAAACGTATTTATCTTTTATTCATTAACATTACATCAGCATATTAAATATAAAGCAAACACTGTATTTGATGCACTGCATCATATCAAGAAAAATATACATTTAATGACTAATGACAACACCCCTGAATTAATATAAAAGACAAAAAAATCATTTGTATGCGTTTCATTGGTGTGTATTCTAGTAATACAAGTTATAATCTCCCTCCATCCTTGTAGTGTATGACACAAACACTACAACCCTCAGCATCACTTGAACGTTTTCAGGCGACGTCGCCTTTAGCGAAACATTTGACCTTCAACAAGAACATTCAGTTTCTATCTCTAATAAGAGAAAATCTTTTTCAGAAAATGGTAGCATATTAGAATGAAAGCCCGCTGCAGAAAGATGCCCTGTTTTGTGCCTGACAGAAAGACATGGTCTTAACCCGAACTCTTCTAAACCTTGTAAGTCCAATCGGTCTTTGAGTCACAAAGCTGTGCACTTTCCTTCACTGTACTGAGATTAACACAAACATTGACCCGTCTTTAAAGTCTATTGTGACAGAATTTAACATGAAATCCTTTAAAACAGTGCCTGTCTGTCAAGATGGGTAACAGAAAGATTCATGGTGGGTGTCAGTTTTTGAAGGCTCCGCAGCGGCTGGCTCGGCAGATAAACTCCTTCAGCATGTTGCCGTCGACTTGCCAGAAGGCAGCTGTCTGCGTGACCTCGGTCAAGTGGTTGACACAGAATTTAAAACAGAACTCCTCTAGATCCTTCGGATGACAGAGAGCAGGAACGTGAATGAGCAAGAAAGGAAAGCGATATAAACAATAATCAATATCATCCATGAATACGTGATCCGAAGCAAAGAATCAAACATTTTTTAGAGGGATTGGTGAAGAGCTAGTAAAACAGGTCTTTGCTACAGCTTCTAGTAAGCCACGCCCCCAGGGTGGAGTCGCGTTACCTCAGCATCATATCTGATGGCAGCAGACAGCAGGGAGAAAGCGTTCTCCACCGTGATGCCTCTCTTGATGATATGCTGACATAACTTTTTCAAACGGTTTTCACAATATGAGGTTGCCAGGTCCAGCAATCCTGTGAACGACAGACAGATCCAATTATTTGTAACGCAAATATCCACATCCCTGTAATAGCGTCAGTGTTTGGTGGACAAAGTGCTGAACCCACCGATGGCATCCTCCGGAGGAAGATCCACACTGTCTGTGTAAAGGAACTCAAGAAAAGAACGGTACACCGGGTAAGAGAACTGGTCGATTTCAATCACTTCTTTCATATCTTCATTCCAATGAGACTGGAACATTGATCTGAAGTGCTCACACCTGAGATGAGGGAATAAAGTGTTAAATAAACATAAAAACTTAAAATAAGAAGAGTGCCTTGAGACATCTAATCATGAACAGGAAGTCTTTAAACCAGACCGAGCTAAACTTTGTCGGACATCACCTGATTTTAAGGACAGATTTATGGACGTGGATGTACTTCCCGTCGATGCTGAATTTGAGGTCAGCCGTCTCTGGATTGTCAAATTCTTTTTTAAGGGACTGGGCCACAGTAAGGAAGTCATCATGCTCTTATAGAAACAAACACGTTACAGTTATATAAAACCGTTATAACACATTATTTTCTGAAGAATTAGATCATTTACAAATGTGCATGTGAACAAAGATCTGTCAATTTGAACTTAATCATCTAACAATGACATTGATGACAACACAAACTCACCCATGATGAGCAGCCGCCACATCACAGAGGGCGTGGCGAAGCAGGCGAACACGTCATCTGTGCTGGTAAAGTGCGTGAGGTGTGGCAGTACGATTGGCTGGCCACGGCACTGGCCCCACATGTACACCTGACCGCTCTGGGTCTTCGCCGCTGAGGTGTGTGTTGAATGGCAGGCGGCTATCTCTACAATCCTGATAAAGCAAGACAGAGGTGGAGCCGTAACATTAGAAAGCAAGAAATATGGGGAAGAAGGGAGGATATGAGGAAGAATATAAGCAGGCAGCACTAAATGGGAATAAGGGGAGTAAATGTCCAAAGGATGGGGTGGGGTAAAAGTCAACAAAACAGAGACATGTTGGATATGTTAGCATATCCAACTTTAAACCCAAACAAAAAAATGGCAAAAAAACTGGACTGTTCCTACAGAGAAGGAGCGATCAAGCAACTGCTTGGTTAGAAACTCAAAACAGGATAACTTACAGGAAACTCCCACTATACCAACAGGAAATCTCTCTAGGATGCAACAATGGCACTGACAAAATCCACAATGTTGAGCATTTTTTGCTCAAATAAACCTTTCTAGCTATGCCAAGATCCGCAATATTTTATTGGGTAGAAATTGAAAAAATGTCCTACAAAATTCAAAAAGGTTGAGAATTACATTCAAATGCCATAGAAAAATACTTTATTATCTCATTCCCTCACCTTCCTTTCTCAGTCATGACTTGGACGGGGCTGAGCTGATTGGTCTTGTTGCCAGTGCCCAGTTGACCGTACGTGTTGGCCCCCCATGCAAACAAGAGGCCTTCATCTGTCAGTGCTAAAGAATGAGCATAACCTGAGGCAATCTAAAACAGAGACAACATTACACTCATAACGTGAAGGGCACAACGTGAAACAGTCTGGATTTCTCAGATCCACAATGTTTATGTATTTATATTAAAGAGATAAATAATTCATCATTAATTTACCCTTATGTCATTCCAATCTGTATGACTTTCTTAAAAGGGGTCATATGGTGCGAATACGTGTTTTTATATGTCTTTGGTGTGCTATAAGTTGCCCATGCTTGTATTGACACGTAAAATTGAAAAAATTAAAGTGTCGGAACAAAGGATCTATTCTATCTAAAAGCGAATGCTCACCCAGACCTGCCTGAAACACCTCATGTAACCACAACCACACAAATCTACGTCAGTTCGTGGTATGATTTGACTAAGACCTCCCAAATGTATGCGCAAGTAAGGTGGGCGTAACTGTCAGTACAATTGCTTTTGAACCTGATGTTCCAAATATGGTAAGAAGCGTTACATTTCAGTCACACGCTTGCAGTATTCGAGCAATCACTACGCACTGTAACTGGTCAATCATAGCACACCTCGCATTGCAGAGCAATGAGCTTTGTAAAAAATCTGCATGTTTCAGAGTGGTGGAGTAGATACAAACATGCACGGTGGAAAATAAAGCATTTATTCTACCTTAAATCGTGTATACACATTGCATATCTAAACAAATAATATTCGTTTTAGCAGTGTCATATGACCCCTTTAAAAAAAAATCCTATATATATATCTTTTTTTTTTTGGCCCCCATTTACTTCCACTGAGTGGACACAAAACCACTGAGACATTTCTCAAAATATCTTCTTTTTTTCAAACGTTTTCCTGCTCTTACCTGCAGTACACAGTGGCCTTGCAGTGCAGCTAAGCGACAGGGTGTCAGCTGGTTCCCATTGTTGCCTATCCCCAGCTGGCCGTTTCCATTGTAACCCCACCCATAAACCTGTAACACATTTCACCAACATGCAACCAAGCAACAGTGAGAAATACAGAACAATCCCCAAAAAACCCCACACAGGTTAAGCCATTAGAACCATTAGAATCAACAATTACACAAGAATTGAGCAGCAGATTTGAAAATTCTAAATCAGGAAGATATTGATGGTTGATTCCATCTCTTACCTCACCGTTATCCGCCACGGCCATAGAGGAGGTCTGTCCGCAGGCTATACTGACCATCACTTTGTTCTGTAGACAGTTGGTCACCTTGCGGGGTGTTGGCTGGTTGGCGGTGGACCCTGAACCCACCTGACCGCAATTGTTGTAGCCCCATGCAAACACCTAGAAGGACACAAAATAAAGAACTGGTAACATTTAAATAATCTTATCGCGCTTTTCCACTGCATGGTACTGCACGGTACAGCTCACTGACAGAATACTCAATTCCTTTAGGGCTGTTTTACCCAAGCTATGTTGTACAATAAACATTAATGACGCTGAATTTGCATTATAAGCCTACACATGGAGTGACATGCAGTGTTAGGCCCGAGCTGATCTTGGCCGCAGTGAGAACAAAAGCCCTCACAGTTTAGCAAACAAGGTCACATGTCCCTCGCCACAGCTAACACAGCAAGGCTAAGCGGGTAACTAAACTTGCTTAAGAGAACGAGGGGCGTTCAAACTTAAATCCACCTTTAAGTACTTTCAAATCTAACTTCATATTTAACCAACATTTATACCACAGTAATAATGGCGAACTTGTTATATGCAAAGAAGAAGGAAGGATTTGGCTTGGATTAAAGGATTGGCACGTGAAAACATTCTATCCTGAAACTGAATGGCCATGAGCTGCCATCGGTTTAACTACAAGTAATCCTGAAGAAAATGCCTGTATTCAGAAACAGCTTGATGTATATATTTTGCAGATTCCAGTAGATCAAATTGTTTAGCATAGCGGTAGCAACGGCCACGGATTGGGTTTCAATCTCCTAAATGCATAGTTGCAAAGGTTTATCTACATTGTAGAACCAACATAGTTTTCATGTCTCACCTCCCCCTCATGGGTCAGAGCTAAAGAGTGATGAGATCCACAGGCAATCTCAGTCACCCTCTTGTTCAGCAGGTTAGTAGACACCAGGGCAGGGGAAACACCTTGATTGGTCGTTCCATTGCCCAGCTGACTGTATCCATTATGCCCCCATGCATACAGCTCGCCCTCTGGAAGGACAGGGAATTAAAAAACATTACAATCTCCAAACAATCCTTCACTGGGTCAGACTTCTCAGTTCAGGGTTCTGTAGAACACAAAAGAAGATATTTTCAAGTACGTTGGGAAACAAAAAAACGTGGACCCCATTGACTTCTATAGTATGGACAACCAATGAGACATTTCTCAAAATTTCTTCTTTTGTGTTTCAAAAAAGAAAGAGTCATATGCAGGTTTTGAACAACAAGAGTGTGAATAAATGATGTAAACAGTATTTTTTTGAGGGGGGTTAACTGTGGCTTCAAGCATGAGCTTACCTTCAGTCACTAGCAGAAC
This sequence comes from Triplophysa dalaica, assembly GCF_015846415.1. Classification (NCBI taxonomy): domain Eukaryota; kingdom Metazoa; phylum Chordata; class Actinopteri; order Cypriniformes; family Nemacheilidae; genus Triplophysa; species Triplophysa dalaica. The sequence continues at coordinate 5,082,213 of NC_079543.1, forward strand.
GTGTGGTCCGCTGCCATAGCTCAGACTGACTACCTTTTTCCCGCTCAGACCGTCTAGCTTTTTAGGGACAATAGTGCTTTGACTGTCTCCAGTGCCAAGACAATTACTGCAGTTCATACCCAAAACATACACCTGTGTGTGAGGAAGACGCTTAGTACAAAAATATGCATAACTACTCACAAAAACCAAGATGTTATAAGTAGCTTACTTCATCATCATGGGTGATGAAAATGGCTTCGTTTGCAGACGTTCCAAAGATGCATGCCTTACGTATGGAGGCGATCTCCTGCGTGTCTAACAGGGTGAAGAGAGGCCACTTACTAACATCCACCATGGCAACACTCCTTGTTATGAAGCGATGGGCGGGGTTAAAGCCGGGGACCCAATATGCGTTTCCAGTGGGTTTGTTTGTGCCTACGAAGCACAAAGATGTCAGAAATGTTTGTCTATGGAAAGATATTAAACACGTTAGTAGTCTTTTATCTTAAAGACGTAGATGGCACAGACTCCATCTGGCAGTCTGGTGACTTAGAGCTCTATAAATATGACGAGGAAAGCAATGAAGGCAGATGATTTTGTTTAAATAAACGTTGTGTACAGCAGAGGAAAGAAAGCCATGTCAGGGTGAGTAAAAGATGACAGAATGGTCAGGAAGTCTGTGCCAGTCTTTAGATTTGATGAGTTAGTGTGTTTCTATATAAAGCTTTCAAAAAGTCTGCAAGTGCATGATGTCTAGTTAAAAAACATCTGTTCAGATTTTAAAAGTCTTGTAGTGTATTCCAGCCTATAGGGTGAACTGGTCCTTTAAATTTCTGTTTCACTTTTTATATCGTGCTGCTGTAGCCTGGGCTTCACATTAACCATTGCAACGTGCAGTTCGTCATTAACATCTTATGCATATTACAAATAACTTATTTGATTTGTATTCCACTAACATGACCCATTTAACACAGCAAATAGCTTTAACATTGCACAACAAGGCTCTTATATTTCAATGCGTAAAGAACTGGTGAATGATAAGCAGAAAACAGATAAGAGCGCATAGCTGCCAAAATCCATATTTCTGATTTACGTTATACCTCATGTTTGCAGATTATCGCTTTCAGTTTATTAAAATAATCGGGGTTCAGTCATAACTGCACATGAAAAAAATTAGGAAGACCTAACAGTAAACCAAAGCACACGACTGAATGCAGTCAGGACAGCTCTGTTAGCTTAACAGCTACAGCATCACTGCATTAGGACACAAGATGAAGTTACGCAACAAAACACCAGAAGGGGTTTTCATCAAGACAACAGCCTACCTGATGACTACTGGAGTTTAATATGACGCATTTATATTTGTTATCCAGTTATCTCACGGAAGCGCGTTCACGTCTGTGTGAGGAAACGGAGGCACTTGTTTCCTGATCCCTGCGGTTGCTACGGGTGCTTGACCGACTTGCCATGTGTCCAATCACAGAACGGTTGCGCTTCCCAGATTGGCCAGTAGACGGAGGCGCAAAGAGATAGGGGCGGGGCTCAGGAATTGGCGTCATAAACGCTCTGCGTAAACTTGATGCGAATTCAAAAAATCAACTGTGAAATTATTACATTTAACATATAAGTAACTTTTGTTTGTATTTATTTACTTATTTTAACGTTTTATTATCATTAGGTAAATTGCGAAATCGTTGAGAAGTCCACGTTTAGAAACGTTAGTAACACATCAAATGAATAAATAAATAAACGATGTCTCTATAAATGCTCAAAACAGCGACACCTATGGACGCAAATGTCATTGACATATTAATTAAAGGTGGAGTTTGCCATTTAGAAATCAAGAAGTCGATACACCTGTTCAAGAATGCGGACAAACTCGTTCACGGTGAGTATCAAGCTAATAGTTTCAGGTGCGCCCTTGATAGGTAACCGTGGTACCGCGTACGATTCCTCAAGAAAACCGAAGACGACATACAAAACAACAGCGTTGAATTCACGTTTATCAAACCAGGATGGGTCTCTTTAAATCCAAAGAGCTCCATAAACTTCCTCAGGTTCTCCTCATGGGTTTGGATTCGGCCGGAAAATCCACTTTGCTCTTCCGACAGCAACAAGGCGTCGTGATGGAGACGTCGCCAACTGTGGGCTTCAATGTCGCAACAGTAGAACTGGACAAGAAAACGTCCCTCACGGTATGGGACGTGGGTGGACAAAAGACCATGAGGTCCAATTGGAAGTTCTTCCTGGAGGAATGCAAGGTTCTCGTTTTCGTGGTGGACAGCAGTGACCGTGCCAGGATGGGGGAAGCTCAGAAAGCCCTAAAGAAGATCCTGAACGATGAGAACATGAAAGGAGTTCCTCTGATGGTGCTGGCCAACAAAAAGGACCTCACAAACACCATGACTATCAGAGAAGTGTCCACATTGTTGGAGCTGGACAGTTACATGGATCGGGTGTGGGAGATCCAAGCTTGTAGCGCCCTGAAGGGAATGGGACTCAAACAAGCCTTCATTTCTGTATCTAAACTAATTAAAAAGTCTGTCAGATGACAGAAACATGACTTTTTTATATTTGGACAGTTTGTTTCTATGTAATCGTAGACGAAGGGCAAGAGGTTTTATCCTTCTTGTCATATTAAAACTTGGGATAAAATAAATAAAGGCAATATGTTTGACTGAAAGCTTGTGAGAAGTTTGAACTACTGGAATAGCAGTTTTGTTTATGCTTTACATATTGTATCTATTTATAGCCCTTGACGTGCTTGATTGTAAACATGTACCATGACCATCTCTTTTATGAGTTAAGCACATTTGTTTGTTATTTTGTTTCCGAATAGAGCAGACTTCAATGTAGCAATGCAAACTGATGCCAAACACTGTGTGCGGCAAACAAATGTGATGTGATGTATGGAATGTTGTGATTTGTCAAATGTGATAACTCGCTCAAACAAACAAATTGTTACTCTTGACAAATGAAAAAAGGCGCTTCTTTGTTGGACCTTTTATTCTTGTTTAAATATGATACAGTAGTGGAATTAAAATGATACATCTTACATTAAAGAGCAGTAAAACAGAAATAAAACCATTTTCAATGTTTTACCATCATATTCAACCGATAAGGAATCTGATTCTAGAGCAGTTTAAAAAGCTCCTCTTTCACACAGCATGCACACGTTTAGTGTGATTATGGCAGAAATGTGAGTCAAAAGTTCAGTGTGTGCTTCTATTGTTTCCAATTTGTCTTTACCACCCCAGTTATGCAAACCCACGCCTTCTGCATACGCAATAAATGCGTAATGTATTAACTGCAGTCTAATCCGTTTCCCTCTGAATAGCTTATATAACTGCAAAGTTAATTCGCTGTATTTAATATTAGAGTCTATCTAGTCTTGTTTGGATACTGATGGAGTCCTTTTTAAATCTGCTAAAGCCCTCCATGATTGCCAGAGAAGGAGTGCAGGCACCACCACCCAGATCCCGTTGAAGAACACCAGGTAGACCCACATGTACAGCCAGTTGTCGGTGTTCAGGTTGGGGCTTCCGATGAGCCAGTCTGGACAGAAGGTCATCCAGCCCCCGTACAACTCGCACACACACAGAGTGATCTGAATGAAGTGCCTGGGTCAGAAACGAAGTGAAGTTGACACAAGTCAGTGTTCGAGGTTATGAAACTGTCCTAATGGTTTTAATGTGTGGTCAATGGATTTGACTAAAAATAGTTTTCTTCAGTTTTACCTGTAGTGTTTGTTTTTGATGATGGCGTAGATCAGAAGCAGGGCCAAAGAGCCATCTAAAACCACCGTCAGAAGCTCTAGAGATACTATCGTTGGGTCAGAGTACAACCAGCGTTCATCTGCCTTGCCATATTCTTTCCCTGTAAAGTATTTAAACCCCAACATTACATGCATATAAGACATATTAGGCTCAATGTGTCTAGGTTTATTCGCTCAACATCTCCACCATAAAACCGCTAATGGTATGGCCCGGGATATGACTATAACAATAACAAACCTGCTGCAATGTGCTCTCATGTTCTGAGAATGAATAAGCGTACCCACAAATAAGATTTAAGTGTTACTTTGTAAAACTACTATGACAAATAACGTAATAACATACTTTTGAAAATGTGATGCTTGTAGGGATTAAAAGACACTTCAAAACAGTTTAAACATTTGTTTTTCAAGACATCAAGTGTGAAAAGATGGAAAGGAACGATAACTATAAAAAAATGAAAATAAAAACTTTATTTTGATCTTTTTAAAAAATATTGAGTGTGGTGTGGGACAGAATACCAACAAACGCCACATGGTGTCGTCCTGATACAGTGTAATAGTGGCACATTCAAACAAAAAAATAATTTAAAGCCAACCATAACGTTAAAAATATTAGTAATTACACCAACATATGATAATGTAATGTAAATTCAGGTTTTACATTTTTATTGATACGTTTGTAAATTTCAAAAGGATTTTGATTGGCTGTCAACGTTCTATCATCTTCTAGCAGGAGAAAAGCCCTAAAAGTGATTATTACAATGATATCTTATTCCTAATATGCATCTTTAGAGTTGTATACGTTACTGTACGCACAAAGCATAATATAAACTTCTTACTCACACAGCTCTGCAAACAGGTTGTCAGAAGTTGCAACATTTCCAACCAGTGACATGTACACAAAGGGTCCCTCCTAAAGTTACACGGTATAAAGCGAGCATGCTGTTGTTAGCGAAATAGTATGACACGAACATGTCACCAGAATATATTTTTAAGGATATTTGCACTTACCAGAGTAAAATGAACTATTGCGTCGTAAAACAGCCACACGAGGACCCATCTATCAGCAGTCGAACATTTGTTCCCCCACTTTTGCGCAAAAACGTATCCGACCGCAAACTGCCCCACACACGCGAGGAGAGAATAAACAGTGACTTTATTGAAAAGTGCAGTTTCGCCGGATTCTGCCATTATGTACTTTCATAACTTGCAATGCAATGACATGTGTGTTGGTGTGTTGAATGAATGACAGCTGCAGGCTCCGCCCATCGTTCTAACGGCAGAACTTTGCACCCATAGGCTTGCCCGGCACTCTCTCCACTTTCGACAGTCCACGTCACAGAACTGTGTGAACATTTTGGCGCCAAGCCGCTCACCCTTGCGACTTAAAACTACAAATTTACAATATTCACATTATTCCATAGATTAGCCATGATATTTGTAGTAAAACTTTGGTAATAAATATGAATATAAAAAAACAAAATATGTTGCTATATTAGAACCATGCACATACCGGAAGTTAACTTCGGGCTAGATGCATGCGTCCGATTAAACTGTCTATGAAAAGCGTTTCAAAGTTTGAAGTTTCCTTTTTAGCCACTTATGAATGTTAATATTTTTTATCGCCACAACATGTGGTTAGTGGTCACCTACTTAAAGGTTCAAAAGTATTCCGAATATTACAAATGTGACAAAAGGTTAAAAACTTAAGAAAAATCCCTTGTACTTCCATCTTGAGGTAAGAGTAAAATTTGCCCAAAATATAAATGCATATGTGACCTGGACAACAAAACCTTAAGTAGCACGGGAACATTTTTAGTAATCGGCAAACATCATTAGGATATTCAGTCAAGATTATGTTCCATGAAGTTGTTTTATAAATTTCCTGCCGTAAATGTATAAAAAAATTAATTTTGTGAGTTGATGGCTTACTACAGTGCCACTGATAAACAAATTCAAAGTCGATTTTCTAAAAGAAATTGCTTTTTTCACAACGTCAGATTCCAGCTTTGTAAACAGTTGTTGTTGCGCCAGATATTATCATTTCCTAACGAACCATATTATCAATAAAAAATCTTATTTCTTCAGCTTTCAGATGATGTAAAAATCTCAATTTCGAAACGTTGACCCTTAAGACTGGTTTATCGTCCAGGGTCACGTATGTAAACACTGACATTACATCCCCATGGACACTCTGCCCTGATGTGACTAGCATTACATTTATTTGAACACAGGTATCTCAATCTTTACACAGTTCAAGGCACCACTAAACAAAACGTTTGAGACCGAGAAGGATCTGAGACAAGTTAAAAGGCCAGACAAAGGAAGATGAGGAAAGGGTAACAGACAAAGGAGAACAGACACAAACATATCAGAAGGTCAATCATAAGAGAGCAATGAAAGGATGGCTAACAGCAAGTTTATTTTGGTTAGGTTCATCAATACATAAAGCACGTCCTGAGGGAGTGATGAGTGAGAGATGTGTTGCCATAGAAAGGTGAGGAGGTGGAGGAGGGAGGTCGTATAGGTTGAGAATCGTGGGTAATTGCGATCCATATGAAAAGAATGTGAAGGGAGCAGAATGTAAGGGATCAATTACAAGTCAGCCAGCAGACTAGAGGAGAATTTAAGTGCGTCTCATCGTAATGTCCAGAGACAGGCAGACGTAACACCCAAGAGACCCCGTATTGTAAGCAGCTCCAATGCAACATGGCAGGTATTATGAACCTTTTTTAAGTTGCTTTGAAATGAAAAACAAAAGGCACAATGACTTTCAACTCATTCTTTATCTTTAATATGCACAAGAGTTGAAAAAAATACTGATGAGCCACCTTAAAGAGAAATTCAGTTCTAAAATTTATAAAAACATACAAACAATTGGAGGCCAAAATGCGATCTGTCGCTGTCTTTTTTTTTTTAGATTAATTGTTTTTCTTCGGCAAGTAAAAATCTTGCAACAAGCGATAAGCTTGTATCAATTTACGATACAAGACAAAACATCTTTAAAGTGGCTCGTTTTCTAGTTGTCTAGATAAGTTCAAACCTGTTTTTTTTCTCATTTTGTTCAACAATAAACGGCTAATTTATAAGGGCTGCCTTTAGCTTCCTTTACTGTCTTTTCAGCAGTCTGCGGCCCTAGCACAACTACTTTAGTCCAAATGCGATTTTTTCCCGTACATCCCTTTACAAGTTAATGCACAGGAAAAAAGAAACAAAAAATAATAATTGTCCAGTCACAACAGTAAGAAAGCCCATTTTCCAAATAATGGCAATCATATGCCATCACAAAACTAAGGTTAAAACAAAAAACAACAAAAAATTACCCCTATTGGCTGTAAATCACAATGGTATTATTGTTCTGTAGCGTCCCAACAATGTCTAGTGGATCTAAGTGTGGTAGCTTTTCATTATATACCTACACAAGAAATATACTTTTATTTTTAGTTGGTACAATTAAGTTTTGTAGCAAATGAAATAAGATTAAAATCCAACAAAAAAGGAACCTCAATGTCGTGGTTCTCCTTTTCCCATTGCTTGTATAGTCAAAATGAAGCGAACGTCGCTCTCCACATACATTAAGCAATAAAACGGGAAACCCAAAAATGTGCGAGTAAGACTGAAAAAACTGCAAAAGCGGAAGCTCCACCGATCAAAAAAAAAGAATTCACAATCCAATCATTGTTGCAGAGTTTCCCACTGTTTTAACTACCGAGTGCTGAAATGTACTGACTTAGTGAAAATATCTTCCGACCGGTTACAATTGTGGGTTATCCCGATCAATTTATTACTACAGTTACAGACAGGAAGTCGAGAAGATGAATCCAGAATATGGAGCGCTGCCAGAGCACCCTTCATGAGAAGAAATGTTAGATTATCTCTAAGAACTTCCAAAGGTTGGGGAGGGCCCTTTATAAGTCCCGGCCAAATTGAAAAATTCTTCAACTGAATGGAGAACATACATGTTCCTCCCGAAATGTCTGATATTCCAAATCGCAAACCGAAAAGATCAGCGCAACGAATGTCCACTACACTTTTGCTGCAGAACTCTGTAAATAAAGGTGCTCGACTGTCTCGGATGAGATTCATAGTTTGTGATGCGACGTCTTTGTTATCTTCAGTGTTTCGTAAATAGTCATCGACAACTTCAGGATTTCGTGAGGAAAAGCAAGAATCGGTGGCTGTAATTGAAATCCTTTATGCACACCACATACTTGGAGAGACATCCCCTTCCCCCATTTCAATAATTTTCCATGGAATAACCCACTATGGGCTAGTTCATAGACCTCGGATAAATAGGGGAGGGGGGACCGAATGGCTTAACACAGTAGAGGCTGGACATATCGAGCTGGGTGTCTGTCTGAAACTACGAACACCAAAACACAACGTGTCGAGAGGAAGGAGTTTCCTGGAAAACAAAAGAAAAATCCCTGCCTTTAAATTTCAAGATGATCTCTTTCTTTCATCTTCCTTGGCTGATATGATGGCTGGTGTGACTACAGAAGTTCCTATTACTTTTCATGCTCACCTATGCGTGCGAGTGAGTGAAAGAAAGAGCAAAATATTTGTATTCATTTTTTTGGCAACTGCAGTTCAATGAACAAGTCTTGTTCTTCGTTTCGAGGTTGCTGAGATCCATTCATTGTAGAGTGGCATTTCAGACGGGAACTCGGATCCTTCAGTGCTTTTTATCTTCTGTGTAAATGTATTTCGGAGCGTGGTGATTGGTTGGTTTTTCTGGTTAGTGAGTGGTTGGTTGATGATGGGTCAGTAAGTGACGGGGGTCGAGGAGCAGCTGGGAAACCCACCATGTTCTTGAGCTCAACGTTCTGGAGGACTAGAACTTGAACTCCTTGGTTTGCAGGTTAGAGGCTGGATCGAAGTTAAACGTGCCTCCCTGGTTGGGTTCCGGTATCAGGCTGGGGTCCTCATCGATCTAGAGGCAGACAAAATGACGTTGAAAAAACCAATCTCCTCGCTCATGTTATAAAGCAATTTCAAAGGATTCAAACTCACATCATCTCCTGAAAAGTACTGATCGATTATTTCAAATGCGAGTTTGTAGATGTCCTCATTTTCATGCTGCTGTAGGTTCTCGATTTTTTCCAATCCTAAAAAACAAAACAGAAGCAAGATTATTGTAGTAAGACACCAAAGAGATGCTCTGAAGTTTGAACTGGACTACTAACGTGCCTCCACACTCTTCAATGATCTCTGCAATCGTGCTGGCTTCCTCCCCAGCCATGATGAGGATGTTCTTCAGTCCATCGAGAACCACCTGGACCACCTGAGAGTCTTTCACCGACAGCAGGTTGCAGAAGGGTGGGATCACGTTTTGTTGCACCAAGTACTCCACCTTTTAATCGCAGCATGGTAACCAATGAGGGAGAAGGAAAAGACCCAAAGCAGGATGTTTATTTCTTAAGGCGCATACCTGATCCTTCCTTCCACTTATTGTCAAGTTACTGATGGCCCATGCAGCCTCCTTCTGTGTTCCAAAATCCCCCTGTTTGAAAAACCAAAGCATATCAGACTTATTCAGACATCGAAACAATAAAATATATCAGTTAACCCAAACCCAAGCTTTAAATATATCTCAACTGTGGTGCACTACAGCTTCGAATAGTTGAGCATTTACCTTGGCAAGCTGGTGAATGATCATGGGTATGAGACCGGCGTCTATTACTGCCTGCACCTGCTGCTGGTTTCCCGCGGTTATATTGGACAGGAACCACACGGCCTCCTACAGGGAAGAACAGACACATCACGGATGTACCCTACACGCTTAATTTAGGGCTGGAAGCTTGTTAACGTTCATTTTCATACAAAGTATTTACAGTGATGCGCATCTATGTCTCACCTTGTTGATCTTCTCTTTGGGGTGCGTGAGCAGGTTGGGAAAGTGAGAGAGGACGTCACAGTTGAGCACCACCTGAGTCTGCTCATCCGTCCCTGTGACGATGTTGCCCACCGCTCTCAGCGCTGCAGTCTGAACAGATTACACGGAAATTGTCATCACAGCCCATCTTGACAAAACTGATTTCATAACCGATTCACATAATTGTGTCCTGTATGCATCTCAAACCACCCGAGTGTTTTTTTTGCATGCTATTTACCTGAACTTTGACCTCTTGGTGGCTGAGCAGCGGGACGAGGAAGGGGACAACACCTGAGTCTATAACCATCTGAATCTGCTCGTTTCCTCCGTCCGTCAGATATGACAGAGCCCACACTGTGTCTACCAGAATCTAGAGAGACAACACAAATTAAAGACGGTGAAGGGAATGCCGGTTTCTCCTTTTAAGAAGCACATTTTCTCATGGGTGTGCTTGAGATGTAAATGCTGTTTCAAAGGCAATTTTTTCTTCATTTTTCAAACAAAAAGTTATGGATTGCAAAATGTGTAGTTATAGTTTAAGTTGCCTCTATCTAGCACTAAACTGCTGGTTCGATTATTTGGATGTACTATGCAATGTACTTACATTTATATCTGTATGATATATGAGTACACAAAGGGCAGGAAGAATCTATTAGAGAAAGAGACATACACACAGACTTTAGCAAAACATTGTTTCTGTTGAACAAGAAACATTAACCACATATACATCAAATTTGCTCTAAAACAACTGAATATTCATTAGATCCGCCATTAAACAGTTGTTTGAACGTTCCAAACACGCGTGACACACACACACCATGTAATATTTTCTTTTCAGCAAGTGGTGCAATATGTTCCTTTCAGCTCAAATCTACACCAGATCACAGACAGGAACAGAGACAAAAACAAGCAAAACAGAAAATATTGGCATTCCTATTCCACAGCATCATCTCAGAACCTGACAAGGCAGATGTCAAACAAAGATATTTAAAGGGATAGTGCACCCAAAAATGAAAATAATTCTGTCATCATTTCCTCCTCCTCAGATTGTTCCAAACCCATAAAATCTGTTGAAAAGATATTTGGAAGAATGTGAGTAACCAAATAGATCCCACCTGGGACTGGGACAATATATTGTGTAGTTTTTATGATCAGTTTCTCAATGAATCACGGAGAAATGATGCCACATCTGAAAGCCAGAGGGCGCTCTCTCGCAGAAACTCCAAATATGGCACACAGAAGAACGATTTTAACAGTTTCCGAAATCGCCTACTATACCCTCATTCACTATTCCCTACATTAGTTCACTAATATAGTCCACTTTAAGGAGCGGGTGAAAACGAGTGAGTACATTCGGACACTCGCTGCACTGGAAATCCTGCAGGCAAGACACGGGAATTCATTCAGCGTGAGCATCAAGATAGATGGCTAGCAGCTAGCCGTGAGTGTACATCGGTTGTACACTCGTTATATTAATGCATCATGGGATTGAATGAGTACACTCAATAATGTCCACTATGAATTCGGACACCATAAAAATGAATGTCCCCTCAAGTAGTGCACTATATCAGGGTGAAAGGGAGTATGAATCATATGTCCGAAACTTCAGTATGCAAAAAAATAGGCCAGAAATACTTGAATGGTCTACTACTTCCGCCAAGATCTGTTAGTGTTCAGAATTTTTAACATTTCTATAAATTAAATTAAACTTAAACAGCCACAACATGAGCTTAAAATAAAAATTTCAACAAAATATTTACCAAGTTTTTCATACATCTATTTAAGGCAGAGATACAGTATAGGCGATAATACATGACTAAATACATACACATTTGGCATTAACTGCACCTACAAACTCGCACACTGCCCCTCACCTCTTGTACTGTTTCCATTGGTGGAGGCGGGTCTTTGTTTCGGCACAGGTTGACGATGACCCAGGTAACGTTTCTCAAGAAGGTTATGGGGATGGAGGGGTTAATAAACGACAAAAGGGGTTTGACCACGCCAAGAGATATGACGTAATCTCGACACTGAGGCCCATCACCTGCACGTGACCCATGAAAAACAAACATACGTGTTTAGGTCTGAAAAACAGTAACTGTTTCATAGAAAATGTTTACATTTAGTTGGGAAATTCGATGATGTCACTTTTTGAAGTGATAAAAGAAAACATTACCGATGATGTTGCCCAGCGCCCACACAGCCTGCTCGCACACATTCTGATGGGGAGAGTGAAGGAGTCTCAAAAACAACGGGACAGCATCTACGCCGTTAAAAGGGAAACGAAACAATTTTAGTATGCAAAGAACTGCCAAATTTACAACCGACAGACCTAGCTGACATCTAAAAAAGACGACTTACTAGATTTGACCACAGCTTGTGTCTGCGCAGACGTCCCTGATGCAATGTTGGTCAGAGCCCAGGCAGCTTCGAACTGCAATGAAGGACTGACAGCGACAGAAAGAGACGTGAGATCAGATGATATGCGAACAATGTAAACAACAGTCTGTTCAGAGCGTTTGTAGAAACAAAATGAACTTCTGAACTCTAAACAGGCCTACTGCAACATCTTACAGTACTCCTGTAGACAAAACAAATGTGCATTTTTTTACATTTTGTTTACGATAACAAGTCTCGACTCATTTCAAGTCAAACGTGACCAAAATAATGACTTGTGGTGAAGTAAGTGACTCATATTTTACACACAGGGGCCAACACCTTTAAAGCATTGAATTTTCATGACTAATTCAGTCATTTGAGATTTTACCAGATAATGATATTGCTCAGGCAGATTTTATTTGTTTACTAGGTACCAACTTGCTTGATGTGATTAGCCATTTTAACAGTTTTGCTAGCTTTCACCATTTTGCTACACGCACTCTCCAAAACCCAGCCAAATGATAGTCTCTGTTAACCTGAAGTATTGATCGACTTTGCCTTAGAATTGTTATGTTTTAACAAGTAAAGTGGAATGAGAGAAGAGGGTGTGGCTTGTTTTCCACTGCAAGATTATTGACAGATGAAGGGGAGGGGTTAAGCGATGTCACAAAATAACTTTTGATAAGCAAACAACACTGACCCTCACTGACTTAAAATAAGACATTTCTCAAAACATCGTCTTTTGAATTCCACAGAATAAAGTGTCATATACAGGTTTTGAATGACATAATAAAGTGTGACAATTTCTATTTTTGCGTGAACTGACCCATTAGAATAAAGGTAAAATAGGAAAATGTTAATTTGCTGATTACGGCATGGAAACATTTGAGATCCGAGCAAGCCAATATCCGATTTAGAATAAACCGTCGCGAACAATACTTGGGTGGTCCTGAAGTATCACAGCCGGACCCGCCCACAATAATTACTGCGCTTCCTCCAGTCTAAACAGTTCCCAGCTGACAGGACGGATCGATTGCTTCGGGGGCATCCCGCCAAGCGCGTGCCATCCTGTCAGCTCCAAAACAGCTGGAGATATATACAGTACATTTACATCGAGAGTAAGAGAGTGAAGGTTATACTTCCTCCACCAACCCCTTTAGCCTCCGTCTCCTGAATCACTTTAATTTAGGATGACTTCATTATGGGCGTTGCGAGCACATACACGCAAACTCACTGTTAAAGATAATTAAGTGAGTTCCATTTAATCCAGCTATAAACAATTAACTACTGTCAGTGTAGTATGTAAGCACTCACTTGTCATCCCTCTCCAGGCATTTGACTAAGATCGGAAGGATTCCACATTTTATCAAGTCATCTATAGGGGGATTTCTATCACTCGAGAGCAATTTTCTGCAAGAAAAGCAAAACGATACATCATTCCAGGAATTTGTTAGCGGAGAACCAACCATCTGCTCATCTCAAAGATAAAAATGTCCCACTTTACCTGGCTGCCTGCACAGCACTGAGCTGTACAACTGCGTTGTCACTGGTGGCGTTCTGTAGAAAAAGAGGAAAGAGTGAGAATGATGGAGGAAGGGACCGATCACACTCACGTGCACATTGTGAAAAAGAGCGCTGCGAGTTAACATTTCTAAACACAACCATCTAACACAAATGCACAAGAACAGCTTACCTGAAGGATGGCATCTAGCGTTATATTTTGCTGAAGAGAATTGGAGAGACAAGAAAGGTTTAGAAAACAATCAAAGGAAACATGTAAGCATATGGAGATAGAAATTAATCAGATGAAAGCCACTTACTCCTTTGAAGTCTGAATCAACATCCGAGTCTTCCAGACTCTCTTCCTGTGGAACGTTTCGTTTCTTCAGGAGATGTTCGTCTCTTTTGTTCTGTAAAAGATTTGACACTTAGGTTCCATTATAATAATCATGAGATTTGATAAATAAATAGGCTATGTGTGTGTGTGCTTATAGATATATATATACACACACTGGTATGAAAAAGGTATTTGCAGATTTTTTTTGCATATTTGTCATGCTAAAATGATCCAGATCATCAAACAAGTAGTAATATTACACAAAGAAAACAAGAGTAAATACAAAATGCAGATTTAAAATTATGGTTTTATTTATTAAAGCACCCCTGCAATGATTTGTCTTGCATTCTGACTTCTTTACAATGTTAAACATGCCGTCTTCTCATGCTTAATGTGGTCAAATTGTCAAAAAACAAGTTGGCCGTGTTACGTAGTATTTCTGTGCTCGATACACTCCCCCAGCGATCGTACAGGTTTCAGACCGTTTTTTTTTTGCACAACTTTTCTTCGTCCCTTATAGGACAATTCTCCCTGAAAAGCACGCATCGTTTTCAGAAAGTTCCATCTTGCCGTTTACGTGGAAACAAAAACGGTGGCGTTTTCAAAAACTCTTTGCGATCCATTTTCAAAAGTTAGCATTTCAGTCTCCCAAATGCCGTTTTCGTGTAAATGAACAACAAAAACGACTTCCGTTTTGAGTTGAAAACAGTCTCATGTAAATTTCTTCTGAATCTGAATATTTTCACTTTTGAAGTTCTGTACTGTATCATCCATTATAAAATCCAAAATATCTTCTTTTGTGTTCTGCAGAAGAACGATAATCATACAGGTTTGAAATGACACAAAGGTGAGTAAATGATGACCATTTTTAGGGGGTTGAACTATCCTTTTAACCAGAATACTGCTGGAGACCCCTTAAAAACCTCACGTAGCAGTCTTGAACTTGAACATTTCATAAAAAACTTGCAAAATAGCATACATAAGCATGTTCAGTTATTTAAGCAAAGAAAAACCCTTTCCTGTTCAAGCATAAGAATGAAGTGGGGGTGAGCAGTATGTGACCCAAATGTTAGTAAGATCAGGAATGTAAAGTGTCTCACACACCCACACACACTTAGAAACAGTTTGTCTGATTGCTCCGGCCTGACAGCGTAACCGCCTAATATGGACAAGACATGCTATGTCAACCAATCCAGCACAGGACGAACGAACAACATCCGGCCCCTGCTCCACATCAAATCTGGCCCGGCAGATTAAACAACAGAAGCAGAATGCAATAATGAATTTCATCCCACTCAGGCTGCGAAACAAAGCACGCTGCTTTCCATTTGTCCTGATTGTCTGGGATTGTGTAGTAGCTGCGAGCTTGCTTCTGAACAGGACGTGCCGTTTCATCAAGCAGATATTTGTTGTGGGCTTTCTAACAGATACTGAGAGCCACAAGAGGCAAATATTTTAGGATTTGTGGTAAGGGACGTTCCTCAGGACAAACCTTCTGTTGGGGTACAGTCAGCCAGGGGCCCCTTGATTTCTGATGCCGTGACCCAAATTCTGCAAACACAACCCAGATCTCCAACAGAAACGGCTCACAATCTGTTTTACAATGCACAGGACCAGCCATATATACACATCTTATAATATAAAATCCAGCAAAGAAAATCCTTAGGCGAAAATGCATCCGCACAAGCTTGCGTGCCATCTTTCACCACCTGCTTAAGTCGACAGTAATGCTGGGAGGGACTCCAGAGAGCTCTGCGCTTAGGCCATATTTAAGCTACAGATGCTCCTCTATTTCCTGCAGAGATGTGCCCACACAATCTCATTCGCTCTCACACAACATTTCACTGCACATGCTTCTATAGACATTAAAAGTCTTATCAAAAGGTGGATCAGAATGGAGATTTGGTTAATTTAAAGGAATGGAAATTTTGCAGTAAAGATATGAACCAGAGATGGAATAAATGCAATAATAAATTGGTGTATTTAAAGGGATAGTTTACCCCAAAATGAACCCAACCTCTTGTCATTTCAAATACACAAAAGAAGATATTTTCAGGAACGTTGGTAACCAAACAACAGCAGTACCCATTGACTTGTGCTGGTTTTGTGTCTATACAATAGATGCTTTTGGGTCCCGCCATTGTTTGGTTACCAAAATTCCACAAAATATCTTTTTTGTGTGTTCCCCAGAAGAAAGTCATACAGACTTTTACAAATATCACTTACTACAATACCCGCAACATGTATTTTTAAAGATGTCATGAATTGAGAAATGAAACTTTCCTTGACCTTTCTTTAGGCGAACTATTAAGAGTTTCAGAACTCGAAACTTTCTTATAAGTCAAAAGTCTACTTTTATTGAAACCAAGCTGCCAAAATGGTTTATGTTACATTTTGTCTCCATATGACAATTAAGTGTGATAACAAAAGACTGCCTGTGCAAACATACGCTGATTTAGGTCTCAAGAAAAACGCATTAAACTGATTCGCATCACAGCGTCTACACCAGACAAGGGCTGGGCCATATATTATACATATTATACATTTATTCTGAAATCGATTCTGTGATTTAAGCACAGCTCTTCCGTGAACTACAGCTCTATGATCAGTAGGAAGAACTGCTCGATCTTTAATCACTATGCAGTTCTTTATACCGTGCATTTGAAAAAGCATGCTCTAATTGCCCTGTTTTGCATGTGAGGATAAACGCGCTGTTTTGGTGTGTCTTTAAGTGTAAATGACCTGCTAGTCTCCGCCCTCTTTTCACCAAGAAAAGCAGCCAGGGCTATGAGCCTGTGCGTCCAAAGACAAAACATGCAAGAAGCATCACATAAAGCAAATGAAAAACAATGTCTTGTCTTTAAACACCAAACACATGGATTTCTAAAAGCGAATGGACTCCTAACAAAGGCTTCTTGTTTTCTTTACGTGAAAACACACATGACAAACCTATTGGGTATTTACAAACCATACACACGGCTTTCTACTAGTGAAAGTAACCTAACCAAGAAAGAAAGGTCACAAAGCTTTCAAGAAACGACTGTGTCTCGTCTTTGAACACCAAAGACATTGTTTTCTATAAGCATACCTGTTTCCCCCGGGGCAAATCACGAAGGTGCTCCAGTCCCTGTTGGTCTGGTCACAACCACTTTCGGGAGTGGTTCCCACAATTGCATCAAAGGTAAAATTACAAAATGAGAGGGTTTGCGGGAACCCGTGTAACTGTGACAAACCCGTCGCAAGTTTACAAACCATAGTTTTCTATAAGTGAAGGTACTCAAGACAAAGACGTCGTTGTTTTCTCCAAGTAAAAAACGTTACACAAGACAATCCCATTGCAAGTTTACAAGCCACACACATTGCTTTCTACGAGTGAATGGACAAGCGTGTCACAGTGACATTTTATTTACTTTTAAGTCGGCACAGGTCCCTGAAGTCTTACTTGTCTCCCGTGAATCTAGTGTTCTGTGTTGGTTTGTGCAGCCAACACTAGAACAGTTAGCATGATTTGGTCTGCTTTGCTTACTTTTGCCATGGTGTTAGAACTTCACACATGCGAAAACAAAGATGGCGGCAGGACAATGGGTGGACACGTTCAAAGAAAGGGGGGGAAATATTATAAGAACTGCTTCCTATGTAAGAAAGTAAGTGAAATCTGAACCGCTCGATTTCTCACAGGCTTGCAGATATAGGCTGACACAAATAAAGTAACTGGGTTGTCATTTTTCACGATTCCTAAGTTGGTTGATGTACCAGAGATTTTATCACTTAAACATGGATAAAGTCTTGTTTTCGTGATATGACCCCTTTAAGCTGGTTAACACCAAAATGTTCCCAGGTTCAAATAGGGGCTGTTCAGTTTAGAAATATGCCAGTATAAAAAAAATGTTGGTAATATGCTTTCATTACCTACTGAACAAAGTTTTGTGGACTTGAATAAAGAGTGTTGCACTTATCCTTTTCATGGGCATTTTGATTTCATAGCTAGGCAGATATCGTGATGTATCGCTATAAAATTGGCAAACAACATATTGATTATCGTAGAATTTATATTGTCGGTACCGTGAGCAATGTATCGCATCTGTATCATATCGTCATGTGCCCTATGATTCCCAGCCCTACAAGTCAAAAAACAAAATTCTTATTCATGAATTATTTGTGAATCTATTTAGAACCCACACAAAGGGTTTGTGGAGGAATCATGGAAAAGATTTCAGTACAGTGATCTGTCTGTTATGGAAGATGAAATTAGTTCTATAGAAAGTAAAGTCTTTATTGAAAATTAGGTACCAGGTAATTACTGTTTTTAAACTTCAGTGCTCTGCAAAGTAGTAGTAAATAAAATCATATCTATCCCATCAACAGCTTGAGACACCCAGGAATGTTTCACTTCAGATATGCAATGTTGTTACTAAAGACAGCACGTGGTCTTTGAGTGTAAAACATGAAAGGTGAAAAAGTGAATCCTCTAGCATGCTCTATTTCCGTTCTTTGCCTCACAAGCATTGCATCACAATGGAATGTCCTGAAGTCCACTTTAGCTTACAAAACAAAAACTGAGTAATCAAAAAATACTACACATGAAGGGAATTCACTGACACTTACCTTTCTTAGTTCTACAGTCACTTCATTACGATGTCTTCGCATCGTCTGAAAAAGAAAGAGAAATTGTTTTGTTAGCCTTTTCCTGAATAGTGTATTACTATAATAACTGAGAGAACAACTCAAAGCCAAGACAGGTAACAAATATTCTTCATGTATCCTTAAGCGCTAATCACAATTTTACAATGTGGAACACAATGTGAAAACAGGAGAAACTTGCATAAATGTGAAAAATAGAGATGCACATATTATTCACAATAATATCTACTGATAGAGATGATAAAGATTAAATTAATATTTCTTAACTTCCTGAATGTTATTCATTTATGTAATGACTAATAATATTGAACATCCAACATGTTTCTTTACATATTTTATATACAGTGCATAAATTCATTGCATTTTCCTTTCCTCTTTTGATGGATCGGATATATCAGCCATGATCATTGGCTGTTTTTGAAATTGCGTCGTTCGACCAACAACGATTATTGGCAGATAAATACAGAAATATAGAAAACAAAAAATTGCATTAGAATAAATGAATACGTGTACATATTCTTTAATGCAATGTACAATGACAGAATTGAAGTTTGCAATCGCAATTTTTTTTTCATATTCTTCATGGGGATGGGCTTTCAGTGGTAATGACCTTAAAAATGATTACGATATTGCAAAAATGGTTGAATTAATGGCAAATACATCAAATTTAAACCTATTTAAGAAATGGATGGGCATCGGAAATACTTAATATACTTCAACTAGTTCATTACATCAGTACTTTATGAAGACAATGAACAACATTTTAAAGTGATGGCTATGTGGTATTTAATATTACTGTGGTATCACTGATGCCCATTTGTGCAGGATAAGTTGAGTGTTCAAGTTTAATACGCCAATGGCGAGACATAACAACAAACAGGCTGTAACAGTGCAACCAAAAACATGACACTGATGGCAAATAAGGCCTGGTCACTTCAACAGAACAAAGAGTCAACCAAGCATGGTAACCATGGTGACATTACATCCCAGCTGCCACTCATTCCAGGGAGGATTTCATTCAGACAACCACATTTTCCAATTATTCTAGCAGACGTCTTTCACAACACAAAACATACATTTGCTCAATACAGACAATACAACTTATTCAACAAAACACATGACATTGTCCAACGATCTGCTACATAATTTAAAGGTGGGAACTTAAAGAAAATTACGACTTCAATGGTACTCAAGAGCAAAAGGGGAAAGAAGGCCCATAAAAAACATCAGCAGCCAGCGATGTGGTGGGGAAGGTGGGACAGATCAGATTTGATCTTGTGACTGGGCATCCCAGTTCATGTTACAGCAAACCCACACTGTGCCTTATGCAATGCAGAGAGGCCATGGAGGGGGGCAAAAGAGAGGATGATCAAGTAAAGCAAACAGACAAAATTAGACAAACATTTATTTCTGAACAAGTGACTATAGACATCTGACTGCACTACACAGATGTCTTGTGTTCATTTAGGCCAAATTGTTTCAACTTGATACTAGGAAGCACATGCATTTATCATGTTATATCAATAGTACGAAAACGTAAACAAAATCTGTATGAATTCCTGTATTTCACAAACAAATGATCTGCGATTATTAGCAAGACATGTGAACTGAATACTTAAAATAACGTATGAGTCACAGCAGAGTGACGGGAGGACGAAGCTGAGAGGAAGGATTTCAGGAGTCAGCGCACCAGTGACATGACAGCTTGGCACTCTTAAGACCAGCATAATGACACAGTGTGTGTGCATGTGCTTGTCTTGTTGCCAGCGTGGTCTTACTTCTGTCAGGTCTTCAACGTGCTAATAAATAGGCTGACCACAAAGCTAAATACATCTAATAGCACCAGGCTTGATGGCTCATTTCGAGACCAATCTCTATATCAAGCATCAGCTTTATTTTAGAGACAAACTATATGCAAAGAGCTCCTGTTGTGAAACTAGTAGAGCATTGTGTTAGCATCGTAAGGTCAACGGTTTTAATCCGGTGAAACGTACGCAATAAGAAAAAAAATCCAAGCATCTGCCAAATATGGAAACCCAAAACTAAGAAGTTACTTGGACGAAAACATCTGGTATGCGCCACAGCAGGATGTCGACAGAGGGAACTTGATGCAATCCGATCGCAAACAACTTTTGAATTCCACATGCAAATATTTGAATTACTTGAACTCTTTTGACCCAATCGGTGATGACAGTGTGAAAGAATCATAAGTATGCCATGTTGTTCGAAGCCACTAAACTAATCCACATACTAAAACATCCGTCACTGCCTCTATGGAAGCTAAAATGATAAAATAGGAACAAATTCCAACAGCTACGAGCAGAATTATCCCAGAGTTCCACAGCGTACACGGGTCAGCTGAGCTACAACGCACCAGCCCTTGAAAATGGGAAATCCGAATCTGCTTTGCAAATTCTCAGAATAGCTGCAGAATGGCGACGGCTTTGCTGGCTGCATCCAGAGCCATGTGTGTGTGAAGGCTGAGTCACACCAGCACCCTGCAGTCTCACTCACTTCACATCATTAATCTTGGAGTAGGCCTTAGGGGTTACACCGACGAGCCCACGGCAGATGATGATAATGATGTCTGGTAGCAACGGGGTTCATTAGAAATGTGATTTCGGCACCTTCAGTGTGTCGTGTGCTACTCTATAAAAATCACTAAGGATTGAAAGTCACTTTGAAGGCATGAAGCTCATTACGGCTGTCCGGTGTATTGGATATACAGACAGCTACCGTGTTTCAGGCTGATGTCTGCTTGTATGTTGTTACAGATGTTCAACCTTATGGTATGATTATATAATCCATCTTCTTACTCCACAACCTGGATTAGTATTTCTAGGTCGCCTTGACGCAGCCTCCAGCGGGACTTGTATTAACATTTAAAGGTTTTGATTAAGGTTTAACAGAATTAATAGTCACAGAAGAAGGCATTGTAAACTGTGGCATGTATTTTCGATATTAACTAACTAACCAAGCAGTGGGGGGACGTGTTAAAGCAGCAGAGGTTTTAAAAAGTCATCTTATCAACTTTATTACAACCCTACAATCTCTAAACAGGTTCACTGAAATCAGATATACTAGGCTGGTATAGTGGAGCAACTAGTCAAGCGATAAACAGGTCAGATGTTTTGGTATCTATAACTGGTCACCAGTTTAGTTTAAGGCAGCTTGCTAACGCCTGTGTTAATACACCTGTCTCTGTCGCATATTTTTAACTTAACACGTTATTTTTTTATACTACTTACTGATTTACAGCGAGTTCATCTTCCATGCATCCAATTTACAACTGTATTAGGAAATAAATGCATAAAAACTAGCTTGTTAAACGAAAGGAGATGAATTTGTCGCCTTCTGACCTGTTAGCATACATGCTAGCACGATACATATACATGTTCCTGGCGTAAATTAAACCGAAAAGAAACCGATGATCAACTTCACCGAGATAACACACAAACCAGTATTAACATTAAGTGATTGAAGAACATGTAAGACTAGCACTTGGCCGTGTAAACGCCTCGACGAGCTGACAAAATTGAAGGGAAATGGTGTTGAAGAGGCCTGTGTAGGCCGCGCCCGCTCCGCATGATGCTGCCGCGGCTAGGTTCACAAGCACCCGCTACGGTCCGACCCGACAAACCCATTAAAACCGCACAGACACGGGAGCGAAACCATCTGTGTAAAAACAGAAAGTCCAAAGTCTTTAACGGGACTCACCTCCACATCTCGCCCCTTGTTTTTGAAGCTCTTAATGCGATGGTTTTCCAAGCCGGCGTTTTCGGCCATGGCTGTGTATGTGTGTGCGTCTGTAGTCCCGACCGACGTACGGAGCTCCGCTCAGGGAGGAGGAGGGTGTGGGGGGACTAGACGGTCTGTGTACCATAGAACCTGGGCGGAACGGAGCAGACGAGACGGGATAAGGAAGGGAGGAGCTACACAATTCGAATGCTGTATGGTTTCTGTAATAAAACATTTTTAATGAAACTTTTTTTGATAACTGAGTTTATGTTCAAGTTAATCAACACACGTTACTTTTTACGATATGACGGCGGCGTTTTTTTCATTAAAGGTGGTTCAACTCAGGAGTATTTTAAAGTTGGCTGTGTGTTTTTCATTGGATCTGTGCAGTAAATTTTCCGTAAAAGATGTCCGTAACGATTGCGCAAGTTTGCTCGGCTTAGGCGCATGCGTACGCCAAGAACGTAGGGAAAATACGTCACCACGCTGTATTCCACGGACAAACACATTAGAATTTACCGAGCAGACATGTTGCATTTAAAACAACAGACATGCAGCTTAAATATACACAGTTGTTAAATTAAGGCAAATTCAATGGATAAAACACGGACACATTTATACACACGAAAAAGCAAAATATTTATTATCAAAGAAAAACACAAAATACCTGTCGGATTGGGACAGACAAAAAATCAATGAACGTTAATAGAACCGTTCCGTTCCATAATTTTGGTAAACGACTTTGTTATACAATCATAATTCTTCATAACAAACAATTTAAAATCATATCTTTCCACTCATTTCATTTTTTTAAATAACATTTACAGTTCTTATCCTGCCGTAGGACTGATATTCATTAAATATGTTAGTCACACTAAATGCTGTGCACACTGTTGTCTTGATTTAAAATAAAACGTATATCGAAAGTGAATACATAAAAAATTTAGATGTTTTGTAGAGTTTACATTAGACAATCACTATGATGAATATGATGGTGGTCAGCATGGCAGTTAAACTTTGTTACACAGAACGTATCAACATCATCTGACAGACTAATACAATGAAGAGCTTTGACAATTCACCCTGTTTCTTTTGAAATGCATTAAGTATAAAGCCCTGATTGTCAGCTGTTATTCATTACTCCGATATAACCAATTCTTGTTTAAATTCAAACCAGCCACAAACCTATATCCACACTTGCCCACAACAACAGGATGGAAATACATCAGTAAATGTACAGTGTAAGATGTAGTGCAAATAACTGATAAATATGTTCTGAACAGACATTTTAAATTTGAAGTGCACTGCCGATATCACGCATTGAGTTCTCCAAGAAAACAAAAGATGACTTATTTATTAACAGAGCAGTGGTCAGCATCAGTTGTGTAACAGTCATAATTCAACGTGCTGCACTTTTCAGTATTATGAACTAAACAACCGTTAGATGTCAGTGAAAAACATAGCACTTCAAGTCCCGGCCATATCTTGAGTGTTCATACAGCACAGCATGAACTTTAGAAAATCTGTTTCTCGAAAAGAATCTTCTGAAAGCCTTGTGGAGGAGTATGGTAGAAGTCACTGAACTGACAGTCCAATATCGCACTATCATCCACTGTAAGAGAGAAGACAAACAGCCATAATTTCAAATGTCCAATTTAACAAATTCTGTAAAAAATATTGCACCCTATTGCATACTAAAAAAAACTCAGCCTTAATGATTTTAGCTTTCGTGTAGCTCAGTGGTAAGAGCATGTTACTAGCAGTGCCAAGGTGATGGGTTCGTTCCCAGGCATTGCACATACTCAGAAACAAATGTATAGTATTATGCAATGTAAATCGCTTTGGATTAAAGCATAAATGTAAATGTAAACTTTGTAATTTCTCATTCTTTGTTTCCATGGCAACAAAACTGGTGATATTGTTGTTCCTCTGTGAAAATGTTGTTACCACTTACCACAAGCAACAGGATAAACAGTTCCTCTAATGCCAGATGCTGGACAGTTCATATTCTTCCCATTTAGGTACAAATTCATCTCCACGTGGTCATAGGTAACACCCTTTGCATACACAAACATAGCAGAAATTGAGATTACACACAGAAACTGATTCTTAGAAAAAAAAAATCTTGCCATTATTAAGAACCCTAAAGAGATATGACGTATGTTAATTATCAAAAAAAACAATAAATAGACAATGTTCATTTGACTTGATTGGTTGAAATGTTGCCTTAGGACTTACCACAATGTCTCCTTCCTGTGGTAAACTGTTGGCAGGTAATCGGTTCTTTTCTTCATTGTTGTAGTACACAGTGCCATCATGCCTTAGCACAATGCTGTGTGCGTCTCTCCCCATGGGGACCTGGTTCAGATTTGCTTTCTGAGTAGCCACTCCAATGCCCCAGACACCTGCGATGGGCAAAGTTCACAAGTCACACCTAATCATATTGACTAATAAAGGATAAAGTACAGTAAGAGCTTGCCTACATCCGCCTCTTACCTGTGGACTGGATCTTAAACTCAAAGTAGCTCTTGTTTTGATGAAGAGGAGCATTTGCAATGCAGCCACCAGTTCCACATATGCGTTTTCCACTCTTTACAATCACAACATCAGTACCTGAAATATATTAGGCAAAATAAAGGAATGGTTCCTAGCCTCAAAGCTGTATACTTACTATCCCACTGGCTTACGCAAACATTATTCGTCTATACAGTGTTAGGTATACTGGAGTATTAAGTAAAGAATTACTTTGACAAAGAGACAAGTCTTAGATATGTCAAATCTCAAATCTTACCCATGCAATGTGTGTCGAGCTGAACCGTGGGCATTTCCTTTAGTGTTACGTGGCCACTGTTGCCGTCACCGCAACAGCCAAAGCACCACGACATCAAAGACGACATAATGGTCTTCAACGGAGAACGATGATCTTAAACTTCAATTTGTCTTTAATTTAGTTAAAAGAGGTTATTTGGATTGCATATCCACGGAGGTCATGTTTATTCCTCTAAGACGTCAGGGAAGCGGATATGACGTAATAGCAGAATTACGTGGTTGAGTTTCTTCTACAATTCTCAGGAAAGCACAACAGTGACCTCTAGTGTGCAACTGCCAGGACAATCGTACAGCACTGTAACGAGAAACCACAATAATTACAATAATATCAAGTAATGTTGGCTTTGTTGTTGGTGTAAGACGGCGTGTTTGCACTATTTGTCAACGGACCGATCATAAAGGTAAGTAGAATAAGGTTCGGTAAGGGTTAGACTTATGATGTAAATTGATCGACGTCTCTGATGCAATGTGTGCAAGTGAGGACGCAAATTCGAGATGAGATTAGAATTGATGTGACCTTAAAAGCTTTAACCTGCCCCGTGTCTCTGTAAAGTTTTGCATAGCAACAACCTCAGCGCTAGAAAGTAAGGGAGCCTCTGCAACGGACCATCTTCTTACAAAACCGAAAATATTGTTATCTTGTTCTCAATGCCTTCGCAGTAAAACAAAAATAATGTAAACATTTGAACAGTTCGCGTGTGTCACTCTCAGTAACGCTTGACGTCGTAACTAACTCATGTTTGTTGTTTTTCTGAAGTTCGACGGTGATGAAATCTGCACAGCAACAATCGCCATGATTGCCTTTGCGGAGCGCCCTAGTAACTGGCGCGCGCGGGTTCTGTCCAATAAAAGAGCGCGTCCTGCGTTCTCGGTTATGCGGTGGAACTGCTTCTCCAAACATCCCTATTTTTATGGGATTATTGAATTATTGTTAAACATGTTTATTTTGACTATCGTCCATTGGGATTAACTAGTAAACCGATGTCAAGATAAAGGGAGCAAAAGAAGGTAAAGTGGGCAGACTTTCATCATGATCACCCTCAACATCTTAATCCTTTCTGCTAGTTTGAAACTTGTAATATTCAGAAACGTTGAAACGCAGTAGCGGGAGTTGACCGTCAATCACTTCGAATAACGGATTTCCCACAACGTCATTTTAAGGTGCAGGTGATGGCATAGATAAGGTGTGATGTCTGTTCAAAGGACGTTTGACAAATGCACGAGCGCTGATCCTGAGCGCAGCACGCTGCTGTGCGTGCGTTTGCTATTTTGAAAGATAACAAAACCGTTATTTTTGTAGAACTGTCCAATCACATGTCTCTATAGACCTGCGCGTGGCTAAGATATCACACTCCGGGAAAGATCTCGCTTTACCTGCCAAGAATAGCTCATTCACAAGAAAAAAAGTTATTCAGCGCGTTGTGTGCACCGCGTTAGGAAGCCCCCGGCGTACCCCGCTGTACAGTACAGTTTAGCTTTTGGAAAAAGTAGCATGCTGCTGAGAAACAGTGACACGAGAGGGTAGTGACGCAGGATTATATGAAAGTGACGTAGTTTCTGCCATATCTTCTCTCATTTTGATTGCGCCGGAGTTTGACAACAACAGATATGTTCCTGCAACGACAGTTTCATGATTTGACCTGCTTTAAAATAAACTCAAGTCTAAAATAAACTCAAGTCAATTTAACTGTTAAAACAGTGTATCTAGTTTTGAGCTTCAATTAATACATTTGTATTAAGCATATGTCAAAAAAACATATCCCAGACGTTTTTTTACAAAAACGAAAGCGCGTACATAAACAGAACAAAATGACACGAAATAAAAGGATGCTAAAGCTATTTATTAGTAAGTTATAAGGAAGATAAGTTATAATGTAAGTGGTAACTTCACGAAATTTGAGCTTCACTTTAGTTTATCCGTGCACAGCTCAACCCCAATAACTGTTTTACCACCCTGTACAGATTTTCTTTGACTCAATTCAAATTACACCTGTTATTTTTACAAACAAAATGATCTGTTTGGTTCCTACCGTTGAGGAACACTTAAAATAACGTTCGTGCCCGCATATATAGCCAAAAAAAATGCAATTGTTGTAACGCCGTTTTTATGTGCAGTTAATATTAATATTAACATAAACATATCTGCGTATCAACTGGTGTTTACAGTATGAACAAATATAATTATAAGATTTGGTCTATATTTAAACTATGTTGGAGGATAAATTAAGATAAACAAATCAAAAGTAACATGACTTTTGGAAGGTTAACTCGCAGCAACTCGTTGGCAGTGACATTTTTTAATTGATATCTATCTGAAAAAGAGACAAATTATATTGTTACAGTTGCAGAGTCTTTGCATGAGGCGAATTTCAGCCACGGCCATGTTCATTCTAAGCAGGAACGGCATTATGAGGTCCCGGACTTGCGCTGATCAGGATTTCTTTATAATATTATCATACACCTTGTCAACTAAAGGAGAATTGGGCACACGAATGTTTTTTTTTTCCAGAACGACCCAAAATAATAAATAACGCAAAGTATGGCAACACTCGCCATATGAAAGTTTTAATTGCCATGACGTTTTTCAGGTACATTCATTTTGGATCAAATATTTATTTTATTAGTGCAATTTTATGCTATGCACGTGCAGCGAGGCAATAAGGCCAGTTTCGTGTCACAAATCGAAGTGCTAGGCGGTCAAAAACCCAAGACATTTTTATCTGCATGTACAGATCTTTCTACAATCGTCAGATGAACGAAAAACGTCTGTAAATGTTTGTTGGGATGATGGTGAGCACGGTTGTGAATGATGATTTGTGGAGTTTAGCCTTTGGAGAAAATGAAGTGTGGATGTTTTAACGAAAACGGTGTGTAAATATAGACAACTTAATGTTAACGACCCTTACCGTTGAAAACTAAACAAAGCTTTATAACTTGATACTTTTCGAAGTGCTTCTGTCAGCAGAACCTTTGCATGCACCTGAAGTTGAAAAGGGGAGAAGTGAAAACCTCGAACCATGTAAGCTTTCCCAGAAGATGGCGATGCTGCGTTATTCAACATGCAACGTGTGAACGAAGCTATTATTGTAATGTGATCGATCGGTGTCCAAGTAATGAAACCAACATTGGAAAATAAAATGTTTGGTCATTTTAATATTGCTTCATGGATGGCAGTCAGTGTTAACTGCTCTTTATAAAATATGACTGTTTGCTAGAGATTGTCTATTTTTGTATTTCTTGATAAACGTAGGATTCAAATTGTATTTGATATGAATTACAGAATGCGCGCATTACGCGGATCTGTACAATAAATCACACTCGATGCAGTTTCTCGGGTTGTAATGTTTTTAATATTTTTTTCTGAAAACATTTTTTTTTAAAGCACATTAAATTATCAACAATTTTACAAGTAGGCCTACTACAAAAATTCTAACAAATATTTTACAGAAGGACCAGGATTAAAGCAGATTAGAATTGTAAAACTCGTTTAAATGTTTTGTATCAAATTATTTATAATTGGTTTTAACAAAGCATGAACAAAACACATGCACACACACACACACACACATATATATATATATACAAACACATTTTCGTAAGTCTTGCGCTTTCATGGAGAGATAAGGGACCCCTGTGGACGGTAAACGGCCCGCCTAACTCCAGCAGCACGGTCAATACTGGAGGATTCGCTAGTGCTTTGACTCCAATATTTACGTGCTGCTACAGCCAGGCAGCCACACGGCCAAGTTCAGGAGACTTGCAGTCACACGTAGTCTCGTTGCTGTTGTTTTTGTCTACTTTCCCCTTCCTCCAAGTCTCTCTCACCCGTTTGATCTGAAGTGCGCGTCCGTCCTGTCGTTCTTGCCGCAGCACAGTACGGCCTGCACCCCCGTTATAACTCACAAACCATTCTGTGCTGCTACAGTACCGGCAGGCCCCGCGCAGAACGCGCGCACAGGCACACACGCGAGGCGCGCTCACACGGCCGCACATAAACCTGACAACACACAAGATAAAGAAAGAACGTCAGTATGCTTTGATGGTGTAGTTCAACGATGCCACAATGACACGGAGAATAAAAACAAACGTATCAGTG
Organism: Triplophysa dalaica; assembly: GCF_015846415.1. Classification (NCBI taxonomy): domain Eukaryota; kingdom Metazoa; phylum Chordata; class Actinopteri; order Cypriniformes; family Nemacheilidae; genus Triplophysa; species Triplophysa dalaica. The sequence continues at coordinate 5,111,362 of NC_079543.1, forward strand.
CTTGCTTGGTAGATATACATTGTAAATAAAATATCATGGTGTTATTCTGATTTAAATGCGATACATTCTCTATGTATGTTGTATCTTCTGCATATTGCAAGTGGAATAGTGCAGTTCTCTTTTAATTTGTATGAAATAGATTATTTGGCACACATTTTTATAGAGATGCTTGCTTTTTGTTAAGACCTGAAAAGCTGACCCTCTCTAAAAAGGTATAATTTTCAACGATGTTTGATGTGTTTCTTGTTTGTAATGTTCAAATTATCTAGCCTTTCAAGATATACCTTTTTAAAAAATACAAAATGTTATATTTCTGTTTCACACACTTATTAGCCAATCATATGTTTAAATGATTTAAACTTTTTTTTCTTAACAGCACTTCCCTTTTCTAAAGTGATGGGAGGCTTTTTGTTATAATGTCTACATGCATAGTTCTAAGCCATAGTGATAACAACTTAACTGTTCTGAGTTATAGGTGAGAAACAAATGATATTTACACCATTCTTGCAAAACCCGCGTACTTCGTTCTGATTAATTCCTCCTTGCTAGGTAAGTGCACATTTTCATTATAAAGTAATTTGGCAGCATTTTACAAATCATGATTTGATGACAACTTTAGAAAACCCTTGACTGTTATAAAACTGTGTGAATCTTTGTTGTTTTCAATACTTTTCAATATTTGACATGCAAGTTCATTCTGGTAATTATAAAAATTAGTCATGCCATTCATTTTCGAAAAAAGTATTGAGTAAGTTTAACAAGTTTCATTTTGTGTCCAAACTTTCAAAATGACTAGTGCAGAGTGTGTAAGCAATAATTTGCATAACCTAAAGTGCAGACAAGATAACATAACAACTCTATTATTTGAGGCATGACTAACTAGCAATATTTATTTATCATGTACAACCCTCTTCCCCCCCACACACAAGTTTCTGTTATATTCACCATATACTACTATGCTTTTGTTACAGGTGAGCCATTAAACTTTTGGTGTAACACAAGCAAGAGGACAGGGGAGCATCTCCTGTCTAAAAGTGTAAAATTACAGGTTGTGAAAAGGACTTCTGGGAAAAAAGTGTTCTCTGACAAAGGCTGCAAACCACCCATATTATAATATTTACTTATGCCATTTGCTGTCTGTCTCTTTCATTTTTGTGTTTTCACTTTATTGAATATTTTACAAGGATATAGAGAATGTTGTGTTCGTTTTTTTAAACATTAATATTTTCTTTTATGGATTTCAGAAAAGCAAGTTGAATTGAATTGATTTACTCACAGAAGCTTGTCACTAATGCTATGGGCACAACAAGGTCCATCTCCTGAGATAAAAGAAAATACATTTATAAAGCAAATTTTAGCTATTAGGTTGTTCAATGTATGATAACAGGTATACTTACAGTCCACTCTCTATATAGCATTCTGTGTATTTTTACTAGACAGGTGTGATTCTATTGTGGGTTTTTTTTCTTTATTTTTAAGTAAATGTAGTATATTATGGTTTGAAGGTAAATTCTTGTTCTTATTTCAAAGTTTGTGGCTAAATGTGTGTTTGTGAGTGTGTAAAAAAAAATTTGTGGCAATTAAATAAATATATTCTTAAAAGACACACTTGACCAAAGCATATAAGTAGCATAATTTAAAATACTGCAGACATAAATAAAAACTTTTAAGAGTCCACTTTTAATAAACTTAAAAGTTAGCTTAAAGTACACAAAAGTTAAAGATGATTAGTTATTATTTCGGCCCAACTACTGAGCATCATCAAACCATTGAAATATTTTTTTATATCAACAAATAATTTTGACCCAATAAAAGACTTGTCTGTTTTTAACATGGTTGCGCAATATGTGGTAATAATAGTTATAGGCTTTCATATATACACAGTTTTAAACTAATTTTAATAAATTCTATAAGTACTAACTTACACCATTCAACATTTCAAATGAAATAGGTGCGATATAATTAATACATAGATAAACCAGAACAACATTTACTTGAACCATAAACAAAATAGTTGACTAAAATGACACACCCTGATGGGTTTACTCTGATCGATGGCTTTTTACGAGACTGCATCGAAATGTGTTGTTCCCTTTTACTTTTTCTGCCAGAAGTTAACAGAGAAACATTCACTTCCTACCACAGAAAGGGGAAGCTGCTCCCGTAATTTCACTTAGTTTAACAAGGGTTGCAACTAAAGGGAACACAGCAGCACACAGATGTATGTGAATCTACCAAATGTGACAAAATAAAACAATCATTTATCTAAAAACAACAAATTTGGTGTTTTGTAATGTAAATCCTTACACCACTGAAAGGTTTACCTCATTTTAGACAAGCAGTGTACTTCAGCTTTTTTTTTTGCTTACTGCAGTGTAAAATATTGCAAGTAAGTCAAACTTGAATACATAAATGATGAATAAAAAGATTTTGACAATATTTTTAATGTATGGATTCCGAACCTTGAAGATGCAGCCATAAGAATAAAAAACTATAACATTAAAAAATAAAATGAGGAATGTCACTTATGAACTTAATTATATATAAATATATATATATATTACAATTTATAGTCATAAAATATATTCATATAAAATTAAATTCTACCAAATTATTTTTTCACATGGCAACTCGGTACATGTACACACACGTGTGTGTGTGTGTGTATATATATATATATACTATGTATTTGTGTATGTTTACACAACTAAGTTCATAGCCCACTCCAAGTAGGCCTACACGTTGGATTTGTGCATGCCGCAAACACACACACACTAGGTACTTTAAAATGTAGAAAAAAGATTCATTGGCCTAATACCTCGACAACAGCTCCCGTCCCAATAACAAGTGCTTTTGCCTTGGTAACGTCAGATAGGGGCAGCCCCTGGCAGCACACGTAGTACTAAGAGGAGCTCACAATGAAGAGCTCTGCTGTTTGCCATCTGAGAGCTTGGCCGGTGCTGTGTTCCTCTTAGCAGAAAGCTTTGTAGCTGACACTCAGATCCAGACTTTCATTTCTGCGTTTCGCATCTAAATTGTCATATACAAAAGACACACGCGGACAAACACCCGCGAAGAATCGAGCCTCCGCCACATCTAGCTGGGCAAACAAACAGAGGCCCGAGTTAGGCCCGAAACACCATGTTTCACAATGATTGGTTTACTAACAAGTTGTGAAATCTCAAGCCCACACCTATGAAATGTCATTGACCTTCAAGTATCGTGATAATAAAATGGGCAAGTAGATCCTTTTAATTTTCCTTCAAGCTTCAATAAACCTCAGTCAACTTGTGTGAATCTTAGAGGCCCCTGTGAAGAGGCACGTTGAAATGAGCTAACACAAAAGGGAAAGAAGCAGCGTGACAGAAACCTCAAACTCATTTTGCGAACAGTTTTGCTATTGCACTTACTTCAAAGAGTCATTCTACAATGTTTACCAGTGTGTTTAGAGCAAAGAACACAACAATATAACAGCCAGGTCGAGCAGTGTAGCCCTGTTACATTATCTGCAAGAGCTGCTACCAAAAAAGATGAAATATAATCTCCCTTTTGAAGTCAATATGGCACTTAAAAACAAGCAGAGCCCAACGTTGCAAACCAACGCATTACACAATGTGAAACTCCACAAATACTTATCAAAAACAACACAGAGAATATCACCAGTTGAGACGAGAAACAGAGATGAATTTATGTGCCACGCAAAAAAACACAGATTGTTTTGTTTTGCTTATTATTATATTATGGCTAGACTCAATTCATACAACATTTAGCTATTGACAACAAAATAAACACAATGTAGCTCTTAAAAAGCTCTTCCTTGCCTTCTCACGTATTAGGGACATCCAAATTAAGAGACAAGATCTGCACCTACAGAGTTTTTCATAAAGTGTGGGATGGGTCTGAGTCAAATGCAATATTACATAACCATTAACATGAGGCAGAAACAGGCATTAAAAGCTTTGGACATATCATAGGGACCAAAAGGATCAGTGGACTTTACTGTGTGTGACATGCACTCCTGCCATCGAATTCATCAGGGTTTCCATTTGGTCCAGAGCCAACAGGTTATGTATTTCCAAGTGCGGTAAATTATAGAGAATGTGCAGTTTATTTTTGATTCATAACCATCATAACGAACTAGTACGAGTCATAATGAACTATCATTATTGTGAGTAATATGTCATGGTCACAGAGACATGATGATACAGAACAAGCTAACACTGGCAAGGATCAAAGGTTATCATAGCAAGATTGGGCGAATTTGTTGTTTGTAAGAAATTGGTTGCAACTGGGTTAAAACGTGGACCTTGAGACGGCAGATGATTTTTTGTGTGTGTAAAAAAATACACTGTTAATAATACATAACAACCTTCCTCCTCATCAAAATTACTTTCAGGCCTGAGTGATAATATCAAATATTATCTTTGGCCTTGAGGAAATGAGAACAGAGTGCAGTGGTCAAAAAATAAAGATGAAAAATAAAAGATGTAAAGGTACTATTGAAATTTTGTGGAGTATCATTTTCTGAGCACTTCTGATTTTGAAATATTCTATTATATATACCCGCTGTATCTTAACGTATACGACAAATTTTGTTATATTGTTTCTTATTATAAAAACACAAATTTCTCAGAATGCACATGCCTTGTTTGTATGTCTTTGTCATAGATCTTTCCTGCTTTTACATACACCAGTAAACGTCTTCGGTGCACAGCAGGCTGGATGATATCAAACAATGCCCTCTAACCTTTAGCCCACCCCCGAGGACAAACGCATATAAAATGGCCAATGCTCATTTATAACAAAGACTACTTAGGGGTCACCTAATGAACACAATTACACATTGACACAGACACATAAACACTTTGCTCATACTAACTACAATTACCAGTGTGACCTTGAAATATCTGTGAGAACCTGACAAATCTTTGGTTTGTTTTTATTAATTAAAAGATTAATTTAGTCTCGTTCATTTATTTGTTTGTTTGGAATGTGAATGAGGAGGCTGAGTGAATTCACACAGGCCCAACATTCAGTTGTGAAAGAATAGTTGTAGTTCTTCTTGTTGTGACATATTTCCTAAAATATTATAATTCTAGCCCATGACACTTTATCACAGGATTATGGTATTTAAATTATAGTTTAATTGTGTTTAACCATGAGACCCTATTTCGTGTGTGTATTTTTTCTAAATTATTGTTGAAAGAATGTGTGTGTAGACAACTTTATATGAAGCTATTATACATTTTCCAATAAATAATTTTAACATTTAATAACTCATGCAAGTAATTATATAATTAAGTGTAGATACTGACATATATAAGAATTCCCATAAAATGATAGCTAGACTCGAAGTCTTTCGAGTCTTTTTTAAACATCCTTCACACTGGTCAATGGTGACTTGGCTCTTACACTTGTGTGACTTAGCCAGACCTAAACTAAAACGATATATACGACTGACATGTGCTGAAATGAAAGTCTGTCATCATTTACTCACCCTCAAGTTGTTCCACACCTTTACACATTTCTTTGTTCTGTTGAACACAAAGATATTTAAAAAAATATTAGCAACTGACATTTCTGGAACATCATTGACTACCATAGTAGGAAAAATTATTGTTTCATTTTTTTCTGTTGAACACAAAATGAGATATTTTGAAAATTAAGGCAAGCAAACCGTTCTGGGGCACCTTTGACTACCATTTAAATTTTTCCTATATGTTTGTCAATGATGTCCCAGAAATGTCAGTTGCAACATTTTTCCAAATATCTTTCTTTGTGTTCAGCAGAACAAAAGAAATGTATACAGGTTTGGAACAACTTTAGGGGATGACAATATTACACTTTCCATAAACTTTTTAGCTGTTTGGTTAATATAGTGGTTTAAAACGAACTCCAAGGAAAATTGCGTAGCAACTTTTACTGCAAAAGCAGAATAACAACATGTCCGTGTTAGAGTAAATTATTTAAGGATCATTTTATTTTCTATCAAGGCTATATTTGCAGTCTATTTGCTTGTAAACATACAGCGTTGTATATAAGTTATACAGAATCGCCCATACTATAAACCACGCCGCAAAAGCTGAAGCATAATTCAGGTTCATTTGAATCTCAAGGTGAGACACACCCTCGACTTGGCATCCAAACACAGAATAAACGTGATCACACGAACACACACCTCAGCAATTCTCCAACTGACATGTGCTTTATTAAAAAAGGCCCACATTTACCCTAAAGTAGTTTGGTTTACTTTATCTACTCAGTCCTGCAGAGAATTTACATTAAAAGTTGCTTCTTGTTTCAAATACGGACACGTCGCATCCAAGATGTCGAAATTCTTCTGAAAACGGACGAATGTGGAAAGTAAAAAACAGAAATATTGTAGGATTAAACGAGTTACTTATTTTGCGCTTGTGTAGTCCAACCAACATACACCACGAGGACAAACAGCCTCGCAACCCTAAGGGCTGAACTCGAACTCACATTTACAAGAAAAGCAGAAATCTCTCTTTCTCTCGCAGACAAACCGCTCTCAACTCCCCAAGCCATGCAAGTAAACACACAATATCCTAATTTTCACTAAACCCCATTTACAAAAACAACGACACTTAAAGTTTTATGATATCCACGTAGCATACTATATACTAAGCAGACGTATCCGTCTGATAGATTAACACATCAGTCATGCAACGTTATTCGTTAGTTACATAAACAGATGCACATTCACTCCGCGTGTAAACGAATAAACGTTACATTGTGACGTATCAGTCAAGCGCGTTATATTGTATCAAACCGACGGGTCACAATGTAACGATTTGGGCGAATAACTTTTTATTTACAACGTCAGTCTTTCGTGGATGTACGTATAAAATGGCGCAAAGTATTTTCCTCATAAACAAGCTGCCTCAAGACAGTGACACAACAATGTTGTTTTCTTTGGGAAAACATACACACAATTGCCTCTAAAGTCATCTTTATGTGAATAAAATGGAGTTGCAGATATCTTACCGGTTCCTATGGTTTACTTGATAGTCTGAGGTAAGAGGCATCAGATTCTCAGAATGAACTGCGTGTATCTGCGCCAGCAGCCCGTCCGTTACTCCCGCTCAAAAACATACACGAAAAACATCAAAACGACACATTCTTCACCACCGCCACGCTGAAACCCCATCCCCAGACCCCGTGGCATTTTTCAGAATTTTCCCATATTTTTCCGCGCGTCGAGCGCTATTTTTACGTATTATTTTTTAAAAATCAGCCGTTTTCCATATACGCAGCTGAAAACGATAGCCTCCTTTTCTCCCCCGGCTCCGTAATCGCTTCAGATTGGTCACTTCTCTGGTCGTCGGTGCCAGATCTCGGGCGATATAGTCCTCATGTGCGTCTGTTCGTGTGTTTTTTCCAGGTTTGGGTAAAAGTCTTTATTTCGGAGCCGGAGCGTCGCGCGCTGTGTCTCTGTGCGCACGTTCAGTGTTGATGTTATCGCGCCTCTCCAGTCGAAAATGGCGCCGAAACTGACTCCTCTCATTCAAATCGGTAAGAGCCGCCCCCAGCTCGCATGTGCATGCCGGGAACATGGACTTGAAGTACGGTTTTGAATGTGGAAGACAGACATTTTACTGAAGGAAGCCTTTTTCCACCGCTGTCAAAACAACACGAAACGATGTGATATTATGTCAGCGCGCGTGAAGGTATTTAGAGGAGAAGAAACCCGCGCGCGTCTGCCAAGTGCAGGAAAGCACTCAGAACGGGACAGAGATAAGCAACACAAGCATCGAACCTCGAACATTTTAAAAGTAGCCCTTGGCTATCTCATGCCGGCCATTTAGCCTATTTCATCTACTTCCTCCCTGTCCGCTCCCTATAGAGAAACTTGTGCAAGGTGTTCTTTTCTGTATACGCCCTATGCAAACTGATAGTTCAGTCTCATCGGCGCTATAAAATATTCCGTTCTGAGAAAGAATGACAGAGATATGACCCCGTTTTGCCCTCAGCATCTGCTTTGTGACATATTTGAATGCCCAAATCTTGAGGCTGTCCACAGATACCAAACACACATAATTTGTGTTTGTAAGTTACCAACACAAAGACCATCCCATGTTGAAGCTTGAGTGATGAAGTAGATTGAATATAAATTATCTATGTGGCATTTTAACCCCAATAGATTTGTCACCTACTTTTGGAGCATTAGCAATTTGTTTGTTAATGTTTCTTTTTAATAATGCATGTGTTGTTTTGCCACAACAGATGACAAAACAATACCATGGACCAAGCAATGTTACACATTAAAACTACAGAACTGTGAATTACACTACAATGTGATAGTGGTATATGTATTATAGAGCTGTGAATTATATTATGAGCTATTTTGTTTATACAGCATGAACTGCATTTATATGCATCTTTGGCCAACAAAGAAGCTCAGAGCACTTGGACGCATATCTAAATGTGTCAACAAATGCACACTTTCCGAGTCCTATTTAAAAATGTATAGGGTCGACTGACACCAACAGTGCAACTATATTCACAGTAGGATTGGCTTTTATGATGCACTCCTGTTCACATGAGAATCATACCGACAACAAATATGAGTCCATGGTTCAGGACCATCTCAGAATGCATCCAGCTAAATAACCCTTCACTTAAGTTTTAAATGAAAGACTCTGTAAGATGTCATGGGTCCTGTCATGCCTTTTGTCATGATGCAAATAGAGTTTGACAGTGAAAGGTTACTTAAAGAAATATATCCACGCACACTCTTCATTCATAACATGAGACACATTTCTCTCCAAACAACCTTAAACACACATACACAATTAGTATGCAATTAATCATCAGGGTCTTTTTTTTATTAAAAATGAAAAAGAGCCCTTGTTAAAAATGTGTTGAGTCAGCAAATTTAACCCTACCACATTCATACATAATAGGCCTATATGTGAACCTTAAAGAAAAAGTCAAATAAACATGCAGAATACACAAAAGTACCATACTTTCATTTGTAGTCGGGTTGCTAATCCTAAAATCAGAGTTATTAGCTGCATACAAGAAAGGCCAAGAGCGTCTGCTGTGCACCCGACACACTCGTGCACCCTCCTCTTGTCAAACATGTTTTTTGTGAGAGTGTGAAAATAGGGGCAGTTGTAAGGGGTGAACTTGAGTGTGTGTGTGTTTATGAAAGGGTTTTGTTCTCTCATTCAAGGGTCTCGGACCCCCCCAAACCCAGCCCAAAGACGTCTGAAGCAGCTGCACCCCTGTGATCTCTTTAGTGTGAGGGAGGGGTCCTTAGCATGTGAGGGGACAGGCCCCCCTTTTACAGAGACCAGAGCCTACACACTTAAGTAACAACATCCATCAAAAGCCAATAGATGCCTGCAAGTCAAGTCTGTGAACACGACAGCAACCTTCGACCCCTGTTAAGTGGGCCGGCCTAACAAGACCCAGCCACTATCTCATGCTGGTTTGTTTGGTTTAACTTCATTTATCCGTCCCGCAGACGGAACAATTTTCCTGAAGTAAATGGTCTCTGATTGCATTTCATTTTAAAGGATTTGTTAATAAAAAGCCATTAAAACAGATAATACACTATTCCTTATTAGTACCCGTCACAAATCTCTGAAGGGACTTTGAAAATGTGCATTTGGTAACACTGCCAACACAAAACTATACACTTAAATTTTCTTTGTGTCATTATTGTTCAATTGTCCACATTCTGTATTTTCGTAATACGGGCATAGAGAACACACTTTTTACATATGCCTGTTGTTCATGCATAGGAAAATAAGATTGGTTTTAAGAATTCACGAATGTAATAATCTTTACATGCCTTAACATGGTTCTCTTCAACCCTGTCCCATACGTGGCACGCCACAATCAATCACAACGAGCTTTAATGAAACGTCACAAAACTACACATTTACACCCTCCCTTGAATGAAATAGTCACCCATGTGTTCATTGCATCATTATAAGTCGTTTGGGCTCCACGGACGCTTTCAGACATTTGAACAGTTCGATCCACGCGTTTCACGCAAGTTCATACATCCGTCAGCAAACGAACGGGCAACATTACACCGCATGCGATTGCGCGGTAACGATCTTGCAGCGATTGTTTGATACAAAGAGCAGAACGAGCGGCGGCACGAACTCAAATCCAACCGGAAGTCCCGCCCCCCAGTAGCTTTAACTTCGATGATGTAACCCCTGTCCAAATTTAGAATGTTGTTGATGCCTCAGAAGTTTCTCCTCTGGCTCAGAGCGCTGTCCGTCACCCGACGTCACGACCATCCTGTTATTATTGTAAACAGTCTTCCCGTTCTTTTACTGTCGTCCTCCACCTCGCGAAATTCTCCCCGGTCCTTTGTTCGCAAAGTAAACGGATCGGCATTAAAAGCAACGACACGGGCATCGTTAGCTCGCCGAAATCAAACGCGCCCGTTAATACTCAGCCGCGAGGACGAGCAACATGTGAGAATGTATAGAATTTGAGACACGTATAATTTCGGAGCGGCGGAATGGAAGCGGAACGCATCTTTGCGCTTCGGTGTAGTTGAATATCGCAAAAAACCGGCTTGTCTTGCATTAACGCTTTTTTGTTGTACATATAAGCGAATGAACCGCCCTTTTAAACGCTGTCCCGCATTTTAAATGCAAATAAAGCAATCTAGGAAAAGTGTCATTGACATTAGGTGACTACTACTTCAGTTTGCCCCGATAGGGCGAATCCATCGCCTTTTGTTGAAAGTCATCACGAAACACAAACAAACGTTCATTCAAAAAACTAGCGTCTTTCTTTTCGGACATAATAAATGCGCGCTTCTTGTTTACCGCCGCCGCTCGCACGCATACGGGAATTTTGAGATAAGCTTGATAATGAATCGTAAACAACACGGCAACTTTCGCCCTCAAATGTTTAAATCGCACAGCCGATACGAGAAAGAGAAACACAGCGTACGGCAACTCAACAACAAAGCACTCGGTCCGTCGTATTTCCTCCTTTGAATCAGGAGAGCGCGAGCGGAGCCGGAGAGATCGAATAGGCAAAAGAAAATGCATAAATACTACGGGGGTTATTGATACTCACTTCGGTGCTGGAATAACCGGGGAAAGTGCAAATCCGTTTGAACGTGTTAGTCGAGCCATAGAAGCCGCGGGAAAGATATTCCGGTAGAATGCCGGACTTCCATCAGCGCGTGTCACCGAAGCCCTTCTCTCTCTCTCTATTATTGCAATTACGCCAAGCTTCAAGGAAGTTGTCCTTTTGTTCCAGCATTTATACATTGCGTCAATGTTGCGAAAAGAGGAGGCGGAGCGGTGGCACTTGGAGTAAGAGAGAGAGAGAGAGAGAGAGAGAGAGAGAGCCGAGCAGCACACGACCTCATGTACACAAAACCCAGACCCTCCACCCTACAACAAAATCGACGGGATCAGATGAGATCACGTGCTCCCCCTCACTGTACTGCCCGACTCGTCCGGAGCGAGATGCGCGCTCGCTGGGGTGCGAACTGCGAAGTGCCGGGCAAGTCTTCGTCAAAGCGCTACGTCGAGATCCTCAGAGCGGAGTGTAGAGTGACAGCACAACCGGCTATCTTCATTATGTGTGTGTATATGTGTATTTATATATAATGTTTTGGTAACGTGAAGCATTTTTGATCAACGTTATTCTTGCTTTGGCAACGTACATCGTATTGAACAAAAATGAGGATCAAGCTCACTAAAGTTCAGGTGGAACGGTTTCATCTCTTCACGGTCTGTTTACAAAGACATTGAAACGTAGTTTTGACTTGTATTGATCAGATTAACGCTATAGATAACATGAATACAGAAGCTCTCATTGAATTGAATTACTTTATAGAATGATGCATGCGTCTCGTATTGAATGAACCGGACCATTGCCCCAGTTACAGCAGAGTTGCATCACAGCTTGTCGCTTCTTTGCTTCACTCCGAGGGCAATAAAGAGTCGGATGCACACTAGATGACCAGGTGTTGTATATGATTTAACTTGATAAAGGCCTGTTTATGAATTAACTAGATTGTTTGAAATGCGTATGCAATATGTTGATGGGTCCTTTACGCATAGACAGTGCCTTTATAAAACCATTTAAAAATGCTGCAACAAAACTAATTTGGATATAAAAAATAAATTCTGAACTCTTCAGTCGTCAGTATTTTTTTTCTATGTAAACAAATTACAGAGGGGTCGTGACTGCGTATCCAGGCCTGTTGAGTTGACCTTGTCACTAAATTTACTGTAATGCCACCAATGTAATGTCGTTTTTTAGAGTAATAAAACTAAGTGTTACAATTAAAGAGCCAAGCATGTAAATATTTGTGTACAATGGTACCCACGCATATCATAGCATGCACTTACAAATGCGCTGTTTCGTAACCCAAAGGTCAACGTTTTACACGACCATCATGAGATTAACATGTTACAAGTGTTTGTAAAGTTTGTGTAACATTTACGATCACAATGCCAAAGTGTGTCATTTAAAATAATTCATATTAATAATAACAATGCGTAATTCAAAGGAGCGTCACAAAGTGCGAATACTTCTAAAGAACTACATATTAAGTCATTTGTAGGTTTTTATTGCGTATTCATTTATATAGCACAAGTACCAAGTCAATTAAATACAACGTGTGAAAGCTCGAACTATGCAATGCGTAGAATATTTTAAAATAAGTGCATTTTAATGGATAACCTGAATGCAGTCTGTTCCTATTAAATAGGCCCATTAAGAAAAGTTAGTCCGAGGAACAAAAAAGTTCTTAAATGCATATTTGCACGATTTTGAGAATGAAGTGAAGACATGCGGACACTGGATCGAATTGATCTCTACTTGCCTGTTAGAAAATGTAATTGACTAAAACAAAGCATATTGGCACAGAACACACTGATCTATCTGCCTTAAAACACACGTAAGACTATAAAAAATATAATAGATTGTAATTTAAATTTAAACTTAACAACATAAAATAAAAAATATTAATATCTAAAAAACTGTATAAAAACACTACATAAGAATACATTGATATTAATAGGAACATTTAAAAGTTTACTAGTTTTATACTAACAGTATATTTGTAAATATGAATTATTTTTCTCCACCTTTTAAAATAAGGCAATTGTTTCTCTTATTTAAATAAGTGAATGGGTGGGGGTAACCTGATGAAAACTGAGACAGGCAGCCCACCACAGAAAAGCGCATTGACATAAAGGATTACATCTCTTAAAATGGGAAATTTAAGACAAGCATTAAATTATTGTGCAAGAGATTAAAACGATTAATAAAAACTTGAGGAAAACAGCACGTTTCCGGCTGTTTCGATAGGAAATCTGTGCGAAATCTGTTAATAAAATATTTTATCTCGTCACAATAAAGCCCCTGATATGAATTCGTTTATGCGCAATGCCATAACGACGTTAAAATGGGATGTGTGTGTGTTTTGTTTTTCAGTTCTTCTTCAAATTCTAACTTTTACAAAAAAAACTTTATAACCATTTAAAATTAATATGATCATTCCTACATTAGCTGTAATCGTACTTCAACGATTAATAAGGATTTAGATGCCTCCGCTAAAAAAAGGGAATTAGGATATTGTATTATTTCAGGTACAAGATATGAAGAGTTTGGTTTCAAAATTGTGCATTTAAATTATCAATCAAACTGCAGTTTTTTTTATTTAAGCCATACAAACAAACAAAAACTAACACAATAGAACACAATAAAAACATGATTACATAATAAAAAAACTAGATTTTTGATTGATCTCATTTTGGAACCAAACTCTTCAAATTGTATATGGGAATGTGATGGATACGACGCCTCTCTGCGCCATTGCGCGGGTTAACAAAAAGTTTTACGTTTGAACGTACGATAAATATTAAACGGCACGTCAAGTTTTGGGCGTTTGATCTGAGGCGAATATAAACTATATTTTATAATCGATTACACGGGTCGCCTACTTTATTCCTTCAGCGACTTTTTAACACTCCATAACAGTAATTTATAAAAGAAAATAGGCTTCATATAGGAAATTAGTTGTATTGTACTTATTAAATTTTGCCTTGTGAGTGTGATGATTTGTGAAGTTTTGCGTTATATTCGTTATAAATATGATGATTTTGCTTTTATTTTTAAGCCAAGCTTGAAATTGCATTTAATATTTGATTGACTAAATAACTTCTGTCGTTTAAGAATCAGCTCGAAAGATCATCACATCGAATTACCAGATCTGAAATGAAAAGTTACAGTAAATGAATACAAATGTGTCCAATGTACGACATTTGCGTGTTTTGAGATAAACGAAACGATTTTAAAACAAGAAAAATAATTCATACGTCAGGTTTGCGCATTTGGAATCGTGTGGAAACACACTTGTGAAATGACCAAAGTTGAAATGACCAAACTATTCTTGCAGCAGAGGAACCTCTAAAGTCCAAACTATTGTCATGAAAGTGCAAGACTGAAAGTGATGATCTAATCTGTAATTTATTTTACCTCCCCCCTCTTAAAGTATGGCGCACCTGTCACAGAACATTTCAAAGAAATGGGGCTGTACTGTACCTCACACACAGATTGTCTATCTATATCCTCATACCCATCAGTCATCCTGACTGTCTCCCCCTTACCATCCAGCAAAATGGTTGTCCGCACCTCTCTGAATTTACCCTGGGTGTGCCCATTTTTATGAAAGTCTGGGCAAACCATCTGATCCAGGATCAGATTCCTCCCAACTTCATAATGATGGCACCCAAGACTATTTTTAAAGAGTTGCTGCCCTCTTCGATTACACACCCCTCTGCCTCCTCTCCCAGATCCCCCACTGTATCCAGGCGCTCTGGACTGCTTCGAACCAAACAAGAAAATTGCCACAGAGGGGAATTCACAAGGGTGTGTGAATCCACTGAATACTACACTCTGAAATATGTTCTGACTCAAACGCGCATCACTTTTATTTTTACACGCTAATGCAAAGTTCAAGAACAAAGTGAAATATGTTCAATAACTCCTGAAGCAGGTCCTATATCACCTGTCACCTGTGTAGTTTTCTGGCTTGTGTTTTTTGAAAATGCTATTGTTTGAGTCCTCTGAAATACACAGGGAGCGAGATGGACAACAAAGAACGGGGCACAACATCTATAAACTTCGAAAAAAGTGAAGAGCAAAAAAAATATCTTTAAGCATATTTATACTCTCATGTCTGGAGTTAGATGTGTTCTTGTTATTTTTCCGTTTGAATAAAAGTAAGATTAATTCTTCACTTTCTTTAATTTTGTGCACAAAAATATTGTATGCTGAAAATGCATTTACAAGCCAAGCTGCGGAGTTACATCAAATGAAACGTCTCGGTGGCAACCTGGTATGCTGCATGCCAACGTACTATGGATTAGTGCTTTTAGGTGACTCAGGGTCCTCTCTCATCTCATAATGCTTTCTGTCTCCTCCTTTCTTATCAAATAAAGCTGTGAAGGTCAAAACATAATAAAAAAAGAGAAAGTTATGAAGAAAGTTGCCGATGGTGCTGTTGCAACCACAAGAAATCTTAAAATGATGTGATTTAATGCACCAACTGCGCTTGATACGATTTCCTACATCAGCATCCCTGTTGGTCCTAGATCAAAACACATAGTGACCAATCAGATTTCAGCACTTTGGATTTGATCCGGCTGGTTGTAGTTGATTCAGTCACATATCCTAAATAACATGCCGGCATTTTGATTTGTGATGCTATAACCGGGTCGCAGTGGGAACACTTGGAATTTTGTGTACTGGTCAAACTTACAACGGTTCATTTTAAAACACGCAAACGCATACACAGTCTGTAACCTCCCTGCTCAGCTGCTGTCTGACTGCATGACACAGCTTCCAAGCCAACGAGAGCCAATACCAGAGACTTAGACACATATTCGCTCTCTCACCTCCACCCACAGACTCTCACACACCTGTTCTGCCAGAGCATGTGTTTGTTTGTCTGCCTCGATCGACGGACGGTCTGCGCAGGTATGTTTGTTTGTAGCGTCAGAAGGAATACAAGGGGCGAAGGGAGGTTTGGGTATGTGTGTGTGTCTGGTGCAGGTCGGGGCATGCTTTCCTGGCATCCGAATCATTTGCACTTGCTGGGGACGCTTGCCAGCCACACCATGCCATGCTTTACCCAGTGGACATTTTTTAACCTCGTCATGATGACACGCTCGGCTGGCAGAGAGCAGGTCGAGCTCATAGGAGGCTTTAGAAAATGAAACATGAATTATAAATGAATTCAGAGACTCTCTGTACATGCAGGGTCTAACTTAGAATAGCACATGTGTACATTCTTCATATATGATCATGTGAATTATGAAGAAAAGGGGGTTTTACCTTAAAGATACAGTAACTGGCCTAAAATGCTTTTTTAGATCCGCTCTTTAGATGCTCAGCAAATCAAGAGCTTTGTTTGAAACGGAAAACAGCTTGATGTTCAATCTGAGACTTCACGTTGCATATGTTGATGTAGAATCAAACGCACGCCTCGTGATGAATATACAATTATTTTTTGCTATTCCACCGAAAAAAGGAGGTTGTGTACATCTGGGATGACACTAGGGAGAGTGAGTTACGAGAATTTTCATGTTTCAGTGAACTTCTTCGCTTTTGAACTCGCACATGCATAAGAGCTCGCAGGTTTATGACTGGGTGTGTTTGTGTAAAAGTGTGCAAGTTTCTGTGCTTTCAATAAAGAGGTGTGTGTGTGCTGGAGTGAGGGAGGATCACACTAGCAGATGGCCGCAGGGTGAGATGATGATCCTTCCATAAGGTCACCTGTGCTGTTCTGTTAGCGCAGTCATTCAGTTTAGACTGAATCACCCTCCATCAGCCTCCAGCCCACACATTAGAGAGAGAAAGAGAGCTTATTATTGTGGGTTTGATTGTATTCGATATTACGTTCATAGTTTACGAGTAAGGTCAAAGGTCAAAGATTTCTCTACGTCACTTCAAGTGCCTCTATAGAGTATTTCAGTGTTCTCTATGTGTACATATATAGTACAAATGGACATAAAACACAATGAATCCTAACAAAACAGATACAAAGTGTTATGGTGAGTGAAAAGTAATGTTCTTTCTTAAAAATAAAAATAAAAAATAAAACAACACACAAAACACTGTTCATAAAGTGTAGTACAAGCTATACAAGAATGTAGGTGAAAAAAATATGAAGCGTAAAATAAAACGTGAAATATAAAATATTCATTTATAAATTATAAAATAACATAATATATAAATGTCCACACTGTGTTACAGTATTATAAAATTACAGTATATAAAAATAGTTGGAACTGAACGTTTGTTTGCAGTTTGTCTTGCCTGTCTTGTTTTTCTTTTCTAAGAATTAGTCGTAGGATATATTTATGTTCTCTAATTTTATTGTCTTTGTTCTACTGCTTTTATTCTTACATTACATACAGATGTATTCCTAATATATATAGATTATTATCATTTTATGGTTAAATTACATTACATTAGGATGTTATTACTGGCATGATTCCCAACCTGATCTTGCAGGAATTCGTAAAGGTCCCCAAGACCCTTTAAAAAGGTCACATTTATGTACAGATATCCGTATGTTTTGTATCAATATGTACCTCTGAGATACTATATGTACTCTTTAGGTGCAAATGTGTACTTTTTGAAAGTGTACTGCTCCAGTGACCGTTTGAGACCATTTTTTCTCCATTAATTCTGGCAGTGGACTGATCTGAAAGCAGTTTCCTCTTTTTCAGGAATACTGGTTTCAAGCAGATCCAGGGTCAGTGAGTGCAACTCCAAAATCATTATGCTGAGGTGAACAGCAACCCACAGCACATCCATGTGGAGGACAGTGGGTACAATTTGTGAGACCACCGCAGACAAATGCTGACTCAGGGTCTATCTATCCATCCATCCATCCATCCATCCATCCATCCATCCATCCATCCATCCATCTATCTATCTATCTATCTATCTATCTATCTATCTACAGCATGTCAGTCTGTGACTCGTACATGTCAACATGTACACAGATTTGTGCACGAGAGAGATCATGCATGCATACTTGAGATTCAAACCCGTGCGATAAGACATGCCAAACATGAACCAGAACCAACATAAGCGATTCATATTGGAGAAAAGAGTGTGTAAGAGGCAAATAGAAAGAGAGAGAAAGGCTGGCCATGAGAGGTGTGGATGATGCTCTGTGTCTGAAAGTGGGAGGGGGCGATCGAGGACTCTCTCTCTCTGGCCTGCACACTGAAAGGCTCTGCTTTGTGTTGGGTGGACACAGGCGTAAATGTGCCTTTGTACTCGCACGGCACTTCACACACACACACACACACACTCTTCCACTGGTCCGGATCGCATAGTTCCAGCACATCAAAACATGAGAGGACAGACAGCATAAACCAGTAGATATGCTAACTAACAAGATTGGCGCTTGTTGAAATGTTGAGATGCAAAAAGAGAGATGAGCCGTGACTGTGGAAATGAATCAGACATTCACTTGTGTGTACTGTATATCAAACTTCACGATGTAGACTAACAACTCTTGTGACTTTAATGAGGGTGAAACAAGTAGAAATGCATTGACATGCAGAAGCTGTGGACATGGGTTCTGTGACATGGATCCATTTCTGCGTACGTGCATTTTTGAAGCCTCTCAGTCCAAAAGCATGACACCCGTGAGTCACGATCAATAATGAGTCATTCCTAACCATGAATTTCTCATTTCATTTCTGCTTCCAAGAATGGCCAAACAATTTCTATGAATGTAAGTTGCATTAAACATAACAGAAATGAAACAAAGTGGTTTCATGCTACATTACATGAATACACCCACATTTATTAGCAGTAGATTTTTAAAGCACGTTCATGTATAAATACAATAACACACAATTTTTATAACACTTTATATTCATTTATTTATTTATCTGTTTTACTATTTGATTTTACTGTAAAAATATTCTCACCTTCATAGGAATATTTGATCATATTTCTACACACTCACATGGTTTATTCTATTCATGTCTGTGTAGGTTGTAAATGTTTTTATAGATTGCTTGTGCACATGCACATCTCTCTTTTCTTCTCATTCCCTATCATTATATGTGCAGAACAGAGCAGGACATTTTGAATCTAAATGATAGGGTTTGCCAGTCGCTTCAGGTCCCCTTTACGAGGAACATAGAACATTTCAAGGCGAAAAGCCCAAAATATAATGCCAGATCGTTCCTCGTCCAAGTGCACATCTTTACAATTATTATGGAGCACAGAATGCATACCACCTCAATGCCTTTTTTTTCATTATATAAGCTTATAATATTTATTTGGTCAATTCTATTAGATGCCTTCACAAAGTGGGCTGGTTGTCTTTGTGCTATTGAAGTTAAGTGGCACAACCCCATAAAATATAGAAAGAAAGAGTTCTTGGTTCTTGCTATAGAGACCATTGCCATGGCAGGTTGCTGTTGACGTGCCCTTGACAATCTGGTTCTGCAGGTGTATGTTTGACGAACAGGTTTGGCAACATGATCCCTTTGCTCAAATGGTAAACACATGTCACTATTCACGAGTGGGGAATTATAGAGAAAGAGACATAAATAATCTGTTTTTTAAGCTGGAGCGTGTCGTTTTTATTCGATGTTGAAACACTGTCTACTATAATAGCTTAATACAAAATAAGCCATTTGTAGGATGATGTCATTGAAGATGACAAAGACGATTTCTCGATGGCAGTTTTTTAGCACCCTGACCAATGGGGTGAGTTTAGGGCGGGACTATTCGTCTGTACTATTTATGTGAGACGCAGGAGGAGAATATTTATTTTTGCAAAACAGTTTGATGATGGCCTTTGAAATATTTAGACTATCCCATCCGGTAATGAGACTGAGATTGAACGACTGATGGTTGTTCAGACCTCAGGTCCGGTGGCAGAAGGGCAGCTCTTCTCTTTGTCCAGAGAGATCTAAGCAAGATGAAGGGTTGAGGTTTACCAGGGGGTCGGGCCGGTTTTCGCACAGACCATACACGTTGACTCATATTGTTGGCTGAACAAACATTGCATGTTGATAAAACTCTGTGCTGAATGAGACTCAGTGACCTCATGAGAACCAACACAAATCTATATGCTATGTGTAGAGGTGGTTTGAAAGAGAACTATATCAGATGTGTTTATTTTTCTGCTATTAGGTGCTTCTCTACTGTTTTAAACTTTTGAACAAAAAATGTGATGATTGGAATGATTGGAAAGCAATTTTACAAGACTTTTACATTAAATGCTAAATATGGAGTTTAACCGCTCAGAATACCCTTAGCAACCATTCAGAGCACCCTAGCAACCACTCAGAGCACCCTCTCAGCCAAACAGCAACACCCTGGTAACAGATTCCTCAGAAAGTAAAATCTACGCGTTGATATTGTATTTAAAGCCAGCGTGAAATTGTAATTGATGATCATCACCACGAAAAACATTCTTTTCATTGACAAAGAAAGGCTTTGTACAAGAACTTCTGTGCTTCGCAAACCGCTGAGTGCTAAACCACATGTTGCGTAAAAGGGAGTAGTAAATGCAGTGTGTGTATATGTGTGTGCGGACTGACGGAGGGGAATCAGGGACGCACTATTCACCATGTGTGTATCGATCGTGCTGCAGCCAGAACTCATCTACAAGCACAAGCCCTGGGGCTCTACATGATACAGACAGACAGACAGAGAGACATACAGAGAGACAGACAGGAAGACAAAAACAGTGTTCTGTGGGGGGGCTGTTTGTGGTGGGGGATTGTGGGAACAAAAGACTCGTAGAGTTTTTACTCCTGCTCCTGAAAGAGGGTGTAAAGAGAGAGAGAGAGGCTGAGCAAGCGAAAGAGAGAGACTGCCGGCTTTCCTGGCTCTGCTCCAGAGGATGATGTCATGGAGTATGACTTCACCATGCAGTGTCATCACTGCCCCCCACTCCCTCCTTCACTGCATCTCTCTCTCTACACACACCCTAAGAGAGAAGATGCTGCTTTACTCATCCATGCTAGAATGAGAGTACGAGAGAGAGAGAGAGAGAGAGAGAGAGAGAGAAAGTGAAAAGAAAACAATAGAAGACAACAATAAGGTAAAGAAAGAAGGAGCAGACACTGAGCTAAAGTGAGATATTGAGAACTACTGGAGAAAAGAGGACGAGACAGAGAGATAAATAGATGGAGAGATAGTGATGGAGTGGGGGTGGGTGGGTTACTTTAATTACATTTCTCAGTGCCACTCTTCTGCCATACGGAACAAGAATCAACACACACACTAACACACACAAAATACACAGCAAGATACTGGGAGGGGTAGGACAAACCATTTCCTCAGTTTTGTATGAACAGATAACAATCAACACACACATACAGACAGATACATGTCATGGGATACAAACTTAAGTGAAATAGATATAAAGATTCTCAAATAAAACGTTCAATATTTTAAATCATTTTTTTTATTAGTGCAGACTATTTGCTAAAATAATTTAAGGTGAGTTTATTGACTCATACCTAAACAAAGACAACAAGTACCTTCTGAATCATTTGCACCTTCTAAAACGTTTCTCTAAAATAATAGGAGATAATATAAGAATATATTTTAATAAAGTCATTTTATGCAATATATATTTTTTTCTAAAAATAATAATTTTGGATTTAAAATGTAGTATCTATTTTAAATGCTAAAAGTAAAAAAGAAAACTTGTTTTACTCGTTTGCTATATTACAAAATGCAAACCGACTTTGTGTTAAAGCCTGTGTTTTTTAAACAGCACATATTTTGTCACTTTCTTTAGCTTGACATCTCCAGTCCTCATTTACTTTCATGAAAAAGAAAACAACAGCCAGATAAATCTTATAAAATGTTTAAATGGGTAAACTATCCCTTTAAGAACTATGTAAAACAACACATTTCTAGTGTCTTCTCGGTCCTCCTCTGTGTGACACAGAGACACTGTGGACGATGACTGATCCCGTGACAGAAACCACAGGGATGGCTTAAAATCATTCTGCGATCAGTCTTGTGTTCTCTTTTCACATGCATAAGGTGAGGATTCGAATAAACAGAGCTGATCCCAGATCAGCGCAAAAGGCCCGCTTGACCCAGTCCATTGAGATGGCACTAACCCTCTCCAGATTGGCCCGAGCAGGGGAGCTTGAGGTTTTGGACTGACGGGGGGAAAGGGAATAAAGAGAGAGAGAGGTACAGTGAGCGGAAGATAGCGAGATGTATCGCTGCCAGGACTCCTGATTCTACAGCATCTGTCACCCTGACTCACAAGAACCCATAGAAAATCTGTTATCAAACACGAATGTAGATGAAAGCAAAGAATAATTGTCTAATTACCATTATTAGTATTATATTTAAAATTTGTGAGAAATTTGTAGTTCACAGAATGAAACAAAAATTATAATTTACCTTAACACATACCTATAAATAGAACATCCAGAAAAACTGACTATAGTTTTGAAACGTTATTTTTTTCCACGGCTGTATGTGTGTTTACATCATAACATTTGGGGTTTCGGTTATTGCACAGCATAAAAATACTTTATTGAACACCGGTTTGCTTTTGTGGTCATACTAAGGGGTAAGTTGTCACAATGGAAAGTACCATTAAACAGACAAAATTAGGTCTTTTAAGCTATTTTAAACATCAATTCATGAAATTAAAATACAAACAGTAAATCCAAAAGTATTTAAATCTACAAAATCTGCATTTACAAAATCTACAATAAGTTACTACATTGCATACATTTATAAAATCGGCACGTTACAACATTCCTCAAGAAATATGTCCTGTTGTTTGTGAAATACATGTTTACCTGAAAAGATTTTGTTAAAGTAGAATCTCGCTTACACACAATTATGATTTTATTATGTTCACCTGTACCAAGAAGCTATTACAAAAACATAATATTACAACAGGATTTACAAAAATATCATAATTTAAGGAGGTGTCTGAAGCCAACATACATAAGCATTGCCAAAGAAAAAAAACGATGTAGACTTTATGAGATTCAGTCCATGTTGTTTTAAATTTGACAAAAAACTAAACTAACATTAGAACGCTAATGTGATTTATGTGTCAAATTATGTTAATTTTATGTTAATAAATGAGTGTTTTTGGTGTTAGGTTAACAGATTGTGAGTTTGACTCCAAGACAACACACAAACTGACACAATGTACACTTAAAATGCATGGTAAGACGCTTTAAAAGTGATAAAAGTGTCTGCCAAATGTGTAAATGTAATGAATAAATTCACACGTTACATTTTATTTCGCTCCGTACAGTTTGCCAGTTTCTAAATTTGAATAAATCCCTCTCGACACAAAAACTTCACAATAAACAAAAAAAACCATGAAGCCAAAATCTTTCCATTTTACAATATATGTTCAATTTGTTGAAAACACTTTTATTCAGAAATTTAAAAATCCTGAAACGTCAAAGAAAAAGGTTTAAATTTATACCTTGAATACCTTCATCAGACCACTTTAACTCAGTCAGAATTATTTCTGGGCTCTATAACTTCTGTATTTTTTACACACTGTTATTTAAAACTAAATCAATCTCTCTCTCTCTCTCTCTCTCTCTCTCTCTCTCTTTCCCTCTCTCTCTCTCACTCTCAAGAGGTTCAAGATTTATATAACTTTATTGGCATAAAATTAGTTTTAACATCGCAAAAGCATAGAAACTTTAAAAAAACACTTTAAAAACACAAAGCCTATAAGAATAATATAAAAAGTAATATAAGAATCTCTCTTTTTCTCTCTCGCCACACTCTCTCTTCTGCACATGGTTCTAATGAAGCACTCCGCAGGCCTGTTAGTGACTAGACCGGGCCAATGTGTAAAACCTCACTATCTAAAAGGCTCCAATCGCATGGACCATTAACAACATGCTAATTACACTGAATTCCTGCAGGGAGAAGAGGAGAGACAGAGGAAGAGAAGTCAAGAGGAGGAAAAGCCAGAGAGGAGGAGAACGCAATCCGGGCGGCTTTGAAGTTTAGCAACACATGCAGCCAGTAAACTCAATCGTCTATCATTAATATGTGCTGCTCCAAAAACATTTAGACTCTTTAGGGTAGAAATGGTTGACCACGAATACGGTCGAGGCTTTGAAGAGTGCCGGGGAAATTCCGGTGTGAGACTTTTGCGGAAATAACCTACAATAATAGATGGACTATAAATTTACTTGAGGAACGCAAAAGAAGATATTTTGAGAAATGTCTCAGTGGTTTTGTGCCCATACAATGGAAGTCGATGAAGGCTAGTGTTGTTTGGTTACCAACAATTCAAAATATCTTTTTTGTGTTCTGCTGAAAAGAGAAAGTCATAAATGTTTAAAACGTCATGATAAAACAGATTTGTCATTTTTGATTGAACTATCCCTTTAAGTGTTTTGACATTTCAAATTCTGAAAAACTAGGGACCGTCTGAAAATCCCGAAAACATCCCCTAAAGTGGTTCACACATGAAGCTAACCAAGTGCCCTGGTGTAAGTGTTTCTTCTTGTTAACAGGTTGTGATAAGCGAAGATAAGATAAGCGAAGAGCAAAACGCGTGATAAAAAGCGCTAGTGTTTGGATTGAGGGTTTGAAAAAAAACGATGCTGCGCGCTTTCTCTCTCCGTGACGGAACAAAGACGCTCATTCTTCGCTATGCTAAAATCTCGGTGACGGCGTTCTCCAACAGAGCTCATCTAGTTTGCGAGTGCCTATAGACGGACGCCCAAGTTTGACCTTTGACCTCTCCATTCACTGTCAGGCCAGAGAACCTTGTGTCAACCAAACACAAAGCATTTTCTTGTCACTTAGCGGCACAATAGCGCTTAAAGGGAGGCCCGTGTCCGTCAGATGAACTGGATTGATTCGTTTGTCCGCCGAACAGAGCTCAACTTCAACAGCTTTCAGCCTAATTGATGCAGTTAATGCATATCGTGTACGGTCGACGAAAGCCTGACACTGGCCAGCTTGAACCAGACTCTAACTTGGGTCAAGGGAGTTGCTGAAAAGCCCAGCAGGCATGACCTCACTGAAGAGAGCGTGCCTGCGTGAAAGGGAAGACTTAAAGTGATTCCTACCAGATCCCGGAGGGGTGTGAAACCCCCCGCTCGATATGATTCATTCTCTCTCTTGGTTAGATTGGGCCTCTTGCCTCCAGCTTGTATAGGAGGTTTCCTCTTGCTGATGGTTCTAAAGACGGGTCCCACAAGATGTCTAAAAAACATTAGATTTTGGTAACAGTTATATACATATTCACAACTTCTTTAATGTCATTCACATGTACACGTTCTGGTAGAGTTAAAAACTTACAGCACATAGTTTGTTTGTAACTTTGCTGGACAAACAAAGCTAAGACTTATTCTTAATTTTTCACTGACTTGTTAAAGGGGCCAGGTAACGCTGTTTCATGCATTCTGACTTATTTACAATGTTAAACATGCTATCTTCTCATGCTTGACATGGTCGACTTGTCAAAAAATAAGTTGGATGTATTACGTGGTATTTCTGTGCTCAATACATTTCCCTAGCGTTCGTATAGGTTTCAGAAAGTTTTTTTTTTACATGAAAATCTGTTTCGTAACAACTTTTCATAGTCCCTTATTGGGCAATTCTCCCAGGAAAAGCCTCCCCACACGTCAACTGACGAGCGAGGATGACCCGCTTACCATCCAGATCAGCCGAGCCGCATCAAGATTCGCTGCACGGTGGGCCTGCAGCTGCAGCTCATTGCTCTTGTGATAGTGAGAGAAATCAAGATGTGCTTGTTTGTTCACGGCAGTTCAGTGATGGATGTTATACAAACGATGGCTATAACGATGGATTTTGAGATGGTTTTAAATGAATAGCCTCAGTGCTATTAGAAGCCAGACATGAACCGCATGCGGTAATTGAAACTAAGTCATATGTCAGTGTTTCGTTGGCCATCGTCGCGTACATGCATTATGTAAACAACACAAAGTTATAGTGAATCAATAGTTATGGAGGGACAATGTATTTCGATGATGTGTGATTTAGTTCATAACTACTAGGGTCATAAAGGAAATGTTTGTGTGCACATGGTCCCCAAAACATAATATTTGCACAGTAATACTTTTCCAAAACTATTGTTTGATTCTTGATACGATTTGAGCTCCCAGGGCTTTCCAGATAATTTAGTGATCTCTGTTTGTTTACCTTGCAGTAACAGCTGGGCTGTAATAACAATTAGATTCAGAGTTGGGAACCATTAAAAAACACTCCGTGCCAACGACGTGCGCATTGACCTTCAACGTGAACTTTGGTGAATCAAACCGACTCCAGCCAAACTGAGTGTTTTTCTCTCCTTCTGCATTTAGTCAGCTTTGGCAGCACTCTCTCTCTCTCTCTCTCTCTCTCTCTCTCTCTTTCTGAGCAGGAGTTAATTAGAGAACAGTTGTGAGTTGCGTTCACACAGGCCAGCCCAACGGGCGTCTGCTAAATGACAGGGCTCCGTTTGCACACACTTTTAAAACCCAGCGCCGTGGCTTTAACCCCCCCGAACTTACACCAATTACGACAACTTCTGCCCCACCCTCCATTGCTCTCCCTTGCCCACTGTTTACTTTCCGCCTTCTGAGGTCACGTTTTCGGCTTCGGATTGTTGTGAGACTTTTTTGACACGGAGATCTAGGTAAACAGTTTTTTCCTCCTTTTTTTGATTTTTTTTATGAATACAGATTCAACAAACATAATATATAATTCAAACCTACCCACTGTTATCTAATCTTTATTTAAAAAAAACCCCATATTTATTATGAACATTCACTTAAAAAAAAGAGAGAAACGAGCTGCATTCTCTCCAGTAACATCAGCCATCTCCTTCTGTCATTTTCTCCCCTTCAAGACAGCCAGCACACCCATCTGGAGCCCCAAGGGTTTCTGGGATGGAAGGCGTCCAGGAGGAGAGACTGGGGGTGGAAAATTGGGCCTCCAAATTAGTGGTGATTGCAATCGCTAGCTTTGCTTGTTTGTTTGTGTTCAAATCCACTATGGTTAACAGAGGAAGAAGTGAAGTGTGCTAAGTGATAGAGCGAGGCAGACACAGAGAAAAAAGTAAAAGAGCAAAACAGAGCGATGTATCCAGTGAGTGAGAGTTTTTAGGATTCTTTTGACTTATTTTGCTGTCATTTTTCTATGTTTCTATAACAGAAAAGAGACAAATTACACTATTGTTCAAATTGTTTATATTCACACCACCATTCAAAAGTTTAAGGGCGTTTGACTCAGATGTGTTGTAGGATCTTAAAGGGATACTTCACCCAAACTTAAAAATTGTGAAATTATTTATTAACTCTGATGTCATTCAAAACATGTATATGACCAAAGATATATAAAAAATCACATTCCCCGCGATCCCATTTTTCGACCTTTAGTTAGTGTGTAATGTTTCTGTTAGGGCATAAACAGTTAAACTCACCGTTCAGTGCCAAGCGAGATGTTGTCTTTGACACAATTCGCTTTTCAAGGACTACAAAGAACGGCTGGAATTGGACTACAGCTCTCTACTTCCCGGGTACATGATGTCACTATTACGAGTGCTTTTAATAACCTCCGCCCAAAGGTATACACCAAATAAGGGCAGAGGCTGCCATTAGAGAAGAGAAAGAGCCGCTGGAGTAGTGTTTGGTTATGAGAGATCGTAAACATTTGACATTTGACAGTACAGCTGGTAATAAGAATTTAGCTACACACATTCTAAGATAACCAACGGTCAAATAACAGCTTCCATGACTTTAACATCAGCTGTGAAAGCTCTTCTGAGTAATACTTGTCCAATTTAAAAAGGCAAAACTAACGCTTCTGTTATTAGTGTTAATTAATATAACCGGTCTGACGCCGTTCGGTCCGGTGCCATTTCACTCGCCTTAGTATGAACAAAAATTGCCATCTCTAACAAAGATGATGTTGACGCCATTGTTACTGTTTATTGCTAAAAGTTAATAAATACACGTGCACTGAGGGAGCACCGGCCAATAACATCAGCCTGAGAAGCGGATGCTCGCTGATATGTTATGGGTGGGACATCTTCATCAACTCTAAACAGGTAACCAATCACGACAGACCTGGTCAGCTTTAACAATCAGAGCGTTTCGGAAGGAGGGACTTTATATAAACTGGAAGAAATCCAGTCGTTTTGTTAGAAGAGAGACAGCAGTGAAAAGTAGACTTGAAATATGTGTAATATAACCGTTTTTGGAAAATAGAAACATGAACATCCATCGTTAAACACCCAAAAAACATAATGAAAGACTCAAAAAACTACAAAAGAATGGCTCCTGTAATATTAACAAGATATGCCACTGCCATTAAAATGAATGGCGAGGAATGCAACGCTGAATTTGGCAGCTCCAATAAAGAAAGCCCCGTCTCCAATAAAACGAGCCAATCGTCAATAATTAAAGTCTAACGATTCTCTGGGGCGGAGCTTTCGTGAGGCCCTTGCCCGCCTGTGCCCAGGCGCAGTAGATTAGTTGACTTTGAAAAGTAGATTTTTAGTGCAATTTAACCTCAGCAGACCCAAAAGTATGATGTCAGGTTTAATTATTGGTTGGAAATATACTGTTCAATTGTGCGATTTCGATTTTAGAAACATCCAGCTTCCCCCATTCAAGTAGATATGACTATGGACTTGCTATGATGTAAATAACTGCCCAGAGTCGATTCAAACATGGCCGCCGAGTGGCACGACTTTTGGAAACTGTCTTTGATATGACTCTATCTTTGTGGAACAAATTAGACGATATTTTGAGAAATGTCTTGTGTCCCATGAAAGTCAATGGGACCAATGTTGTATGGTTATCAAAATTCTTCAAAATATCTCCTTTTGTGTTCTGCAGAAGTAAAAAAACGTTAATGTTACATGTATTTACTATAGTATTTACTATAAATTTGGCATAAATACGTGTAATGTATCCTAATCCTACCCAGTACCCCTAAAGTAAGTACATAGCTATTATTACTTCATACTTAAATATATAATTACACTGTAACACAAGACACTTACAATAAATTGTAACCAAATGTTTTAAACATTTGTGTATACATATAGTGTATACATAGCCAACTACATAAGTACGAAAGATAGGTCATTATATGTGTATATTATATTTAAGAGTGATTGCAAGAAGTTTGGATATGTCTCAGTTGCCCTTGATTCACCCCTATTAATTGTGTTTTAAAATATCATAATTCATTTCAGGGACAGAGACCTATTCTCCCGAAAAGGCAACAGCAACATGTGAAAGTTGCACTGTTTTAAAAGTGCTCCTGCCGGATAATTAAATAGGGCCTTCTGCACATCCTTAAATCCAGAGATGAGCGAGTCATGTTCGTTCCATCCAGCGAGCTCCCCCTAAGCTCGGAAAAACTTGATGAGTCACTGCAAGGGATTCCCTTCCCCTCTCTGCCAAATATGGGCAGGAAGAATAGAGTGTTTTAAGGAAGGAATGCTGATCGGGGCCCTCGGCGAGGAGGGGCGCTAATGTACATGTAACGCCGCGGCCCAAGGGTCTGCTACACGCTTCACACTGCGTGGCCAGGAAACCTTCAGGACGATTTGAGAAAGAATGTCTAGTATTTTAGACCAATCAACTGTGAGGTATTTCGGCCAATCAGAACCACATGGTCAAACTGTAATGCGGGCCTGCTCTTAAAATATCACGCCGCATTCCGGTAAAGCTTGCTGGATTTCAGCATTTTTAGAGCCAGAGCAATCAATTAATGTTTAGCTGGAGTGGATAATTACAGCGTCTGCGCTTAAATATAGAACGTATTTATATAAAGACATAAACAGCTCAGCGAAACACGTCAGAAGTCATTTAGCAGACGCGTTCATCTGAAGTGATTTACAGTACTCAAATTATAGGTACAATTTGGGGTTAAGAGCTCATTAAGTTAGAACCTATAACCGGCCAGACCTCAACATCACTGACAAAATGTGTGTTGGCAGCTCCTTTATATCAAATATTAGACGGTAATAAAAAACATTTATTGCTGTAGTTTTTGTAAAAGGCGTCAGAGGTCAAATATATCATTATAAAAAGTTTTATTTATTTATTTAAATTTTTTGGCTGTTAGGCTCCAGCCCCTGATAACCTGAAAGAGGACAAGCGGGTTCAGAGAATGGATAGATGGATATTTACCACCTGATAAAATCATATTAAAATATATGCAATGAATTATTCACTGTACACTTCAAAATAATTATTTGAAAATATTTTCTTAAACCAGCATTAGAGATCAAGCTGAGAGATTATGTGAATTTGACTTGCTCAAATGACTTCATTGCATTCACTGGGAAATAGTATGAATGATGAGGTCGAGACGTCTACTTAGAGAGATGCCTGTGAGAAAAGTGGACAAACGTTTTTGAATGATGTGGATCTTTGCATGATGAAACTTTGAGCCATTCATAAAGAAATCCAGAGCATTCCAAAAACTTCAAGTGTTGATTTTTCTTTGTGTCTATCGTCACTTGAGACTGGTTTAAACCTGTGCACACACACGAGTATATATATTTCACGTATACACTGGCTTTCCACCACCACTAACTCTAATTGCTGTTTTTCTACATCTCTCTTGTCTACTGTCGCTACTCGCTCTCTCTCTCTCTCTCTCTCTCTTCCCACTGCAATTATAAGTGCTAGCAAACAGACCCAAATGCCCCACAGGAGACGCAGAGAGAAAAATTTGAGAGTATTTAAACTGTTGTCATTAGATAGCGATATCAACGCGAATCATTTCAACAGTGTTGAATGCTTCTTAAAAAAAAAGCATCTGTCGTATCTTCAAAGATTATTTAGTATGATCAAATTTATAAAAGAGAGATACAACTGTACAATTTCATCCGGAATAATACAAGCTGCTGGAGGCAGGCAGAGGGAAGCACGAGCACACAACACATCATCGCATTAATCCCTTCGTGATTTTTACATTATTCAAATACACAGCGATTGCCAACAAAACAAAGATATATGACTTAGTTTGACTTACCGCGTGTAGCTCATGTCCAGCATCCTTTAGCATTGTGCATTTAGCAATCTATCAGATTCAAACAATCTACAAATCCAGGGTTATATCCACCGTTTATATAACATCCATCACTGAAATGGAATGAACAAACAAACACACCTCAACTTCTGTCACTATTGCAAGATTAACAAGCTGCAGCTGCAGGCCCACAGTGCAGCCAATCTTGACACAGCGCAGCCAAACTTGGTAAGCGGGTCTTCCTATCGCTCATCTGTTGACACGTGGGTGGGCTGTTCCTTTGGCATGATTTTTTTTTACTGACTGTAGTCGGATCAATGCTCTCTTGTTTTGTTATTCGCATTGGTGTTTGTTTGTGTGCTCGTGTGTTTGACAACTACGCCATGGATATATGGGTGGAAGCTTCAGCCGTTGTACCGGCTCTAAATCAACTAACTTGGCAGAAGAGGTTGTGAGTCGGGTAAGCAGGTCGCGACCTACATTTATGCACGTAGATTAAGTATCCATGTATTAGACACACTAGAAGTAGGAGTTGTGCTAAAATGTCTGTTTAGTTTTGTTAGTGAGCTAAATTTAGTTATAGGGTCTTGTACGCTGAAGATGTTTCTTTCCACATTTTCTGTTGTTAGTCAGTTAGGTCCTTAACATTAGTTAGCTTACTTTTGGGTATATTTTGTTCTTTGATTTAAGCACCACTCTTTTACTCCCTCCTCTCCACCAGATTGTTTATTGATTAAAAACTATTATTATCATTATCTTCTTCTTGTATATATTGTATACATCCACTTTATCATTCTATGACTTTATCCTATGATCTATAATTAAATCCTTGTAACTAAATTGCTGGCTAAATTGAGACGTAAAAATGTTAAGCATGAGAGGCCAGCAGAATTAACAGTGTAAAGAAGTCGGAATGCATTAAATAGCATGTTACCCGATCTTTAACAATCTTGAACTTTGTGAACACAAGCTAAATGTGGATAAAATCTTGTTCTTAATTGTAAAAAAAGGGTTTGTATGAAAAGTTTAACCAGAAAGCAGTCAAAACAATTAAACCAAGCTTGAATGAAATAATTACGTAAACAACAAACATTGCATAATAAAAAATCTAGATTTCAATTTAAATGTACATTAACTTAAGATCTGTAGAATCCCCAGAAAAATGTCATGCAAAACTTTCTGATGACAAGGTGTTCTGGGTGGTTGCCAGGATGTTGCAATGCGGTTGCTAAGGTAAGCTGAGTCATTTCTTTACACAATATTGTGTGGTCGCTTACCGGCGCGAGTTCAATGAGCCCACCCAAGACTCTCCCTTAATATGGCTCCTTCCTTGTAGGCCCAGGCGATTTTCTTCATCTCTTCTTCAGTAAAAGCATCCTTCTTATAACAAGCCACATGATTATCATTCATAACTTTTTAGTTTGTGCAGTTCTTGAGAATCGAACCCATGACTTTGCTCTTGTTAGCACGACACTCTACCACATGAGGAACAAAGTTTTTGGGGGTTTTACAAAAGTTAAGAGATATGTCATTTCTACATTCGTTATAACCACTGTAGAACTGAAGAAGGAACGAAATCTATCTCCCATCATAACCAAACACAACTGTATCAATGCGTTCTGTCGTTAGATAAGAATAGAAAATCTGCATCTGGATCTCACATTGCTTGGCAGGCATCTTTAGAGGATAAAGGGACTGTAGTCTTGGTTTCCCAAAAGTTGGGAAAAGCCCTTTTCTTTTCAAAGAGCTTTCCCTATGGGCAGTGGGACGGGACAAGACCCCCGCCAGCTGTTATATTGGAACCATCACATTACAGACTCTCACATTTCTCTCCCTTTCTGGGAGCGATCAATGGAAATGCTGAAAACAATTTATCACTTAAATACGCAGACGACTCAGTTATGCTTCTGTTATGTCTCGTCCTGTGAGGTCTCGGCCAGCGCGTGTGACTAACCGTCTAAATTCTCAGCTCAGAAACACAAGCACCTTACTGCCTCCTATATCTCTCTCCCACTACCACGACGTTAAAAACTATTTCCTCAATAACATTCCGCTGAGGTCATCACAGACAATGTGACCCAATGGGCACCGGCCTTTTGCAAAACTATCCAGAGAATTTCCAGACCGATGCTTGAGACATTCTTTCCCGTCAGTCCTACACAAAGGTTCCCACCTCACCTTCGCAGGGGCGGCGTGATGTCATCGAGAAGTCGTGCGAGGGATGTTTCACTGACATTATGGTTTCCAGACCTGGGTTAAATAAAGATGCGTGTGTTAGTCTAGGAATAGATTCAAAGAGATATCCACAATAAGATGCAGCATGTCGATCTCTCTCTCTCTCTCACATACTTTTCCTTACAAAGAGTTATCATTGTAACTATATGTTGAATTAAAAATGATAGAGTACATTTATCATAATGAGTATTATGAAAAACTTGGTGTTAACTAATACTAGGATCAGAAATTAAAGTGAATGTTCACTCAAAAACGAAAATACTGTCATCGATTATTCAGCCTCGTGTCATAGCAAACCTGTCGGACTTTCTTTCTTCCTCAGATCACAAATAAAGATCATTAGAAGAATGTTGGTAACCAAGCTACATTCACCTCTATTGACTTCTACTGTATGGACACAAAACCAATGCAAGTCAATGGGGACCAACGGTTTTCAGAAACCAACATTTTTCAAAATATCTTCTTTTGTGTTCTGCAGAAGAAACAAAGTCATACAGGTTTAAAATAACAAGAGGGCGTGTAAATAATGACAGAATTTCGAATAATTCCTTTAAGTGGCCCATTCAAATATTACTATCCATCAGATACCGGTATACGTAAAAAGGAAAAACACAATTACACAAACCAAGTCCCATTCCACAAAAAGTGTCAATTATATCCGTCAGCGCTCACCCAGATCCTCACACACGCTCCCGTTCCCTCTCCTACATGAGCCGGCCATGACGTCACCCTTGAAACGGGCTCCATTGTGATAAAATTGATTGTCTCGACGCCTTGCTCTTAATCCATTGAATGAGCCACTCAGGGGGATTGAAAAGACACGTCTAAATCACTATGATTCATACGAGGTACTGACACATCTGTGGCCTCCCCACACCACACAAGAAGTGTAACACAGGAAACCTCTGCCCAGTCCTGCCAAACATCATCTCACAAAGGACCTCCACTCAATTTGGGTTAATGGGTGAAATTTCTGCTCTATATACGGTAATAGTTACATATGAAGAATACAACCCATATTAAACATGTACTTGATCATTTGATGCATGTCCACGTATGTTGATGCATGTCTATATTACACACCAGTTGTGTTAACAACATTGTGGTAACAACAGATGTTAAAATGTGTCATCATGATCATTTGTACCCAACATTCCTGTCCTCATCCGTGGGCAGTTGCGAGACACAACAGCAACACAGGAGACTGTTAAAATGCCCCCCGTGGTGCCGGCTGGGGGAGGATGATGTCATCATCACACACACCTATGAATGCAACACCACATGTATTGAACACACATGCACACAGTGTGAGGTGTTTGTCAAACGCAAGCGTACAAATTCTGTGACCAGTGTTTGTGTGTTGGCTTGTGTTTCCTCCTCGCCTTTTTGTCTCTCGGTTTTTCATACACCAGACTAAACACACAATGCGTCTCGCTCCCAAAGGGATCGTTGTGGGACCAAGAGATGGTTTAGATCCGTGAGACTCTCAAGTGTTGCTGGGAAAACAAGAAAAGAGAAAAATGATAAGAGTTGGGAGAGATGTTAAAATACACGCAACTGTTATTTTAGAGACACATTTTTAAACAAAGAACATTTGTTAGCTTTTATTAGGAAGACACGCTTTTTTGTTATTAAGGATAAAGGAATCTTTTTGCTTTTATAAATTCACTTGAAGAAATAGAATAATATTTTACAAAATGCATTTCTCATATCCACTGTTTTCAAAGTAAAGATAATCTTCCTTTCATCATCATGTAAAAGTTTGCTATAAAACTCAGCTATTGATAAACAGGCATTAAAGGGGCGGTACACCCAAAAATTAAGATTCATCACTTATTCACCCTCATGTCATTTCAAACCCGCATCACTTCTTTCTTCTATGGAACACAAAAGAAGTCATGAAGATCATAAATTAAAAACCAAAACAATTTACACCTCTTTTTTTAAACAATGACAGTGGATGGTGACCACAGCCTACCAAGCTTTACACTGAACAAAAAAGATGCTTAAAAAGAGTCGGTATGACAGATTCACAGTTTTCTGAAACCACGAGAACCTTGTGTGAGCAACTTTCTAAAAATAAGATATGTGTTAAAATGCTAACCTTGAAAATCTTGTCGACTGTGGTCACCGTTCACTTCCACTTTATTAAAAACAACAGGGCAGTTTTTGTTATACGAAAACAAACCAAAAAAGTCATACAGATTTTGAAAGATGTGAAAATGAGAGTGGACATATGGTTTCAATAAAAGTTTCAGGTAAACAGTTATCGCACAAATACACATAAAACCACATGTAAAATGATAAAGAGAAAAACAACTTAAAACACATCCAGTGGACTTTGGCTTTGTTCATATTGTGATAAACAATAGTCAGGAAAAAACCTTTGCAACATATCTTGCCTATGCAAAACGCAACACACTCTCACACACACTGGGGTTTTAAATATATTACCTTGGAGGTAATATGTGTATGTGTGTGTGCTCGACTGCTTAAGTCAGCATACATTAGAGGAAAAGACTCAGAATAAGCACAGTGACATCACTGTATGTGGCTTGGTCCCAAGAAACATCTCAATGGTCTTGTGTGTTTGGCTTTCACAACGGTTTCTGCATGCGAGACAAACTTCACCTGTGTGTGTGTGTATGTGTGTGTGCGTGCATGAGACGGGAATGCAAGACAGATAACCTGCCAATAAATCAAACCAGTAAGCAAAACCTAGTGCTGATGAAAAGATACATTTTAAAATTTATTGCCCTTACTGCTTTGTTTGATTTACGTCTTTCATACCGTGAGTCTCATCACTAAAGCTGATATATGCTTCAGAAACCCCAAAGTTCTCGGAAAATTATTCTGGGTGAAAGATCGTAGTGACAGTGACAGTCAACTGTTCGCAACCTGTTCCTCACCCCTGAGGAATTGTTTTTCATGAGTTTTTTAAATACTCAAATAAGGCTTTCCATTTAAAAGCTTTGATACATTTTACAACTAACAACATTTCTTTTATAAGGACAAAATGTTATTTTAGTAATTGTAAACCTTTTGTTATCCCCTTCCTTGTGTCATTTTATTTCCTTTTAATATCCACGACCATTAAATCTTTATAAATATAAATCTAGGTAGGCATATGCAAAAAAACTTTACATTTTTTAATTTAGCACAGAAAATATACACATATTCAAAAAACAAACATACAAATAAAAATCAATGGGGAAATATACAGAAGGGTTGGCTGGATTTTATCCATTGGGAATTGACTGGCCGTTACAGACCAAAACGGATGCAATGGTAAAAAAAATATTTTGCATATCGCTGCTGCCGTGATTTTTATTTCTTGTCATAAATCATTTGTTTTAGTTCCACTTTTTGCTTGTCAATGTGGGTTTTGCAAATATCTAACCAAATAAAAGTGCATGTCAACTTTGAAAACACAATATATAAAAATATTCAAAAACTTAGTTTTTTTTCCATTTCCTGAAAAGCAGGATGCACAGCGACGATATACAGTGTTTTACTTTATGTAAAATATCAAAAACACAATAAATTTAAGATGTCTATTGGAACATCAACAAATCTGGCTGTCAATCTTTAAACACAATTAACTACATCCCCAATGACAAATCATTCGCAACATAACAGCGGGTCAATGCTGTCCAATAAACAAATGCCAGACTACAGAACATAAAACAGTTCATCATACAGCGTCACCCACAGTAATGGAAGCTATGGAGTACTTCAACTGAACATGGACCCGATCCCTCGCTCTCTTCATCTATCACCGGGCCTCACTACGGACAGATGTCTCTGGGGAACGAGCTAGTCCATCTCACGGAGCCAATCTCTATTGACCTCCGCCATTGCTGTAAAACAAACAGCCATCTGTAAAAACCATCCTGACAAAATATTTACTGCGAATGACAAATGAGCGAAAAGGGTGGGGGGCAGAATGCGCTTTTCGCTAGGCCGAGGACAACTGAACACAGTTAACCGCCATTAACTGCCCTTGATGAATCTGAAATAGAGATTCCTTGGAAACCAAACAGTGACCCCCATTGACTTCCAGTGTATGGGCACGAACCATAAAGACATTTCTCAAAATATATCTTCTTTTGTGTTACACATATGCAGGTTATATATCTCTTTTTCTGACATCTTGATATCACCTTCTTATGCACATTGCTCAGCGACCACACACCTGCTTAATTTTTCCAGGTTGAGGACGGGCCACGTCTTTACTATTCACTAGATTAATATGACAAGTAGCCAGAAAGGCTGACAAGCCAAAAAAAGTAAGCAATCGGCAATAAGAACACAGCCGTGCTGGAGAAGGGCTGACATGGTGTGATGTGATCTGAATGAGGTAATGGCAAGAGAGGTAGTGAGTTTTTACGACTCTGGCTCGTGCAGCTGCCACTATCAGAATCTAATGAGAACGAATGTGATTTCAGTCCTGAGATGTCCGGCAGCCCCATCCCTGCCACCGCTGGTTTTGCCAGGAGAGGCGTGCATTTGTGTTTGGGAGCGAGGTTAAGCATATGACGGCCAGTAAATCAAATCATTATGATGTCCCCTAAGAGAGAAACACAACTGAATTTTTTTCAAGATGTAGAAGACGTCACCCTCGGTCGACGTTCCCCTTGACGAGACAGGTGTGATGAAAGGAGAGGCGACAGTATTGTGGGGCTAACAGATGTACGGATACAGTGGCCCGAGGGTTCGTAATAAATGATTTGCGCCGGGCAGCGAGAGCGAAATGTCTGCCTGACTTCACCCGTTCATAACGCGTGCCAAAGTCACCCAATGATGATGACATCATAGGGGATGATGTAATCCTAGAATTCTAGACTTGCCCTCGTGCCTGTTTACAGAATAAAAAAATTCAATGAAAAAATGCTTTTTTAAAGGTTAGGGGAAAAAGCTCAGATAAATCTCAAAATTTGATTTAGATTTAGCTCGGCAACAAAATTACACATCTTTGATTTTTTTTTGCTTGAAGCTGTTTATGGAAATATGACTTACGTGCTATTACATATTTATTAAAGAAGAGAAATAAAAAGCGTCTGGATAAAAGGCGCTGCCAAAATGCATAAATGTGAATTGACCAAAGTTTTTTTTAAATAAATATAAAAAAATATTAATATTCAAGAATAAAAATAAAAGTGTCTGGATAAAAGCCTCTGCCAAACTGAATCAGTGTAAAATAAATATTTAATGGTTAATGAATGCAAAATAAAAAGATTTGGAAAAAGCATCTGCCAAAATGCACACATGTAAAGTGGCAAAAGTAAAACATTTAAATAAATATAAAAAATTATTAATATTCAAAAATAAAAGGATCTGGATAAAAGCCTCTGCCAAAGTGCAAGAATGTAAAATAAATATGAAAAAATAAATATTTAATGTTAAGGAATAGAAAATAAAAAGTTTCGGCATCTGCCGAAATGCATTTATGTAAAGTGGCAAAAGAAAAATTGTTAAATAAAAAAATTAACATGGATGTCTGATATTTAACACAAATAACACACAAATAAGCACAATTTAAACTCAAAATGTCGTTTTGCAACAATCTTTAACTAGTTCAAACTAGTGCAGGTTTGACATAAATCTGGGACACATCAAATACTTACATTTTTTTAAGTCTAGATGATTCTACAATATAATTTTTCACAAAAGATGTAACTCATAAAGCAAATTTTGCTTGCAAAAAAGCATTAAATAAGATTTTTTACACACCTTTATACCACTGTAATCAATATAAACATTACATTCTCAAACATCCATCCTTAATGCGACTGAAAAGAAAACAAAGCTGATTCCTAACGTGTAAATGTGGGTGTGTTTTTCCTGCGGGTGTATGGAAAGCCCTCGCTCACCTCTGTCCTGAGGGTAAGCCTCCCACTCACCCACCTCAGTAAGCATGACCCTAATTCAAACCATGTGCCTGCAAATTGAAAACACGGATTCGAAATGGAGTATTTGCTTTTTCACTGACTAATGTCTCCCATGAGACATTATCAACCGGTCCAATTGTGTCAAAAAGAGGGACAGGGTGCAACGGTGAGCGTGCATACGTCTTCAATTAAACGCTCACACATGACTTTAACTGAACACGGCCCTGCAGACACATGGAGAGAGACGTAGAAACCTATCCAAGGTTTCTGAAGTGAAGGCTTAGTTACCTGAACTCTGGTGCGAATGTTAACCGTGAGATAAATTATATTCTTACATTTGTTGGTGTGTGAAAGAGGCGGAGAGCGAGTTAAGCTACAACGACTGAACCCGAGGAAAATAATCCAAAAAGAGGATTTCTGTAACCTGATTTGCTTGAGTTGGTAAGAGGTGGAAAAATTAGTTTAGGTTGTAAAACTTTGAACGGCTTTTTGTCCAGTTTCTCTTATTTTCTCCTGACTGAAAAAATATGAAAAATGTTGCCATTTACATTCAGGCATTCAGCAGATGCTTTCATCCAAAACGGTTTCCAAAAATAAGGGATACAACAAAGAGTGCACAGGTACGTCTTTAAGATGTCTGCTAAAGATCTGGAAAACATCCACTTTGTAAACATCTGATACACGTCTTAAAAAACATTTTTATAATTTATAATTTTACATACATTCTAAATCATAAACATCTTATAGACATCTTCTTTACATTGCAAATGTAAATGCAGATATCAAATAGACGTCTCCCAGATGTATGTGTGCTATCAGGAAATGTGAACAATGTGAGAAGTGTTGTTCAAAGTTAGAACAATCGCCAGAGAAAATATCAAAGGAAACGTTTGAAGTTTGAAGCGATCTGGACATTATAGAAGTCTTAAATTGGCCAAGACACCAAAATCCAAGATTTTAACTCTTATCAAAATCTTTGAATCAAAACGATCAAAGATATGCTATCCTCATCATCTTTATATTCTATATATTTCTAAAATATCTCAACATTTTTCTCATTTGTGTCTAAACCTAATTGAGAACTCCATGGTGTGAGAGTTTACACAAGTCTAAAATTGAGTCAAAACCGAGGCCGTACGTTCTTTCATTACATCCCAGGAAACATTTCAAACCCATCGCAGGTGTGAGCTCAAATTTAGTCTGTGGTTTAAAACAAGAATTTGCAGTCTTCGCCTCTCGACTGTGGTCAGGTTAGTCAGACAGTGATGCATCTTATTACCAAAATAAGCTTTCTTGACTTCAAAACCGCTGTTCCAGACTCAATCGAATGCAAAAACAGAGAAATAAAGAGACTCTGTGAAGGTTAATTGTCTTATGAGAATCTGATTGAAGGCTC
The DNA here is from genome assembly GCF_015846415.1 of Triplophysa dalaica. Lineage (NCBI taxonomy): Eukaryota > Metazoa > Chordata > Actinopteri > Cypriniformes > Nemacheilidae > Triplophysa > Triplophysa dalaica. Next base: position 5,151,928 of record NC_079543.1, read on the forward strand.
GACTTGTGGCAACCACAAGATGACCTCAACCTTCCATTACATCATATTCTCATCCGGAGAAAGGGATTCTTCCCCGTGACTCACGCAGACAATGAAACTCAAACAGTGAGACTATAAGTATTTGCAATTTCTGTCATTCACATGTTTTGGTGCAGCGTCCTTTTGTAATGGAAATATGAAGGCATTCGTGCACACCCACATACAAAATGGGTCAAAACTCAGTTTACACCTGCAGTTTAGAACTGGTTTCGTCCTAATACTAACTGGATTCAAAATGGAATATCCATAGGCCATTAAACCCAATATTGAATACAGTCTGAAGTTTTTGAAACAGGCCTTGAGAATGCATATCTTCACGTTTAATTGTTGTTTATACAAACATACTGTAACCACAAACCTCTCATTAAATGCTCAAAGAACTGTTTTCGTGACCTTCCTCGAGTCCGAGCACAATAGAGACCATGAGCTTCCTGTTTTCTCGTAAAGACAGACTTACTCATCACCAAAGAATCAGAGATCAATCTGATGAGAAATGAACAAAAACAAATTACTATGGCAGTTCTTCACACAAATATAACACAAACTTAAAACGCATTGTTTCTGTTAAAACCGAATGCTTTTAAAGAAAACTGCCTGATGTCAAAAAGAAACTTTATACATTTGTGAGAACTTTTTATTTTGTAAAAAATACACAAATAGAAAACTTGAGACTTACTAAATGTGTGCCACAGTATTGCTTAAGTAGATCAAACTAATAGTACACCTTCAAAATTACAATTCTGCTTTTATTTAAACTCTTGTCATTTTAAACCTGTACGACTTTCTTTTTTCTGCATAACACACAAAAAAAGATATTTTGAAAAACGTTGGTATCCAAAAACCGTTTGGTCCCCATTGACCTGCATTGGTTTTCTGTCCATATAATCGAAGTCAAGGGGCAACGGTTTTTGGTTGCCAACATTTTTCAAAACAACTTCTTTTGTACTTAAAAAGACAACCGGGTGAGCGAATTATGACAGAATTTTCATTTTGAAGGTGAAACAGCAAAATCCCAGAGGAATATTTCATTGATCAGCTGTTGCTCTTTCGTATAGCTCAGAGATTTGTCTCAGAACACTCTGGATTTAGGTAAATTTGATGAGAGATGTTTGAGTTTCTAGAGAAATCTTTAATAATATTGACTTTTGTTGGCAGACTTGACAAACCTGAGCTCAGTTTGTGACATTTGGTGAAATCTCTTCTAAAACTAAGAGACGTTTATGAGATTGCTGCCTCTTTTTCTTAGCAGAAATATCTGACTTATACATAAACATTATCTCTCCATTTGATCCTATTGACTTTTAATTGTAATTGAAAATTAATTGTAATTGTAATTATTAAGGAGATCTCATCTGTGATTTACTTTGCGATGACAGTATGAACTGCACCTCTCTGTTAAAAAAACATGTAAATGAACATTGGCACTCTTTGACAACTTCTCATGGCAACAGACAATAATGTACTTAGGTTAACACATATTCAGGCATCTTTTTGATATTTAAAAGCAATAAATATCCTGAAGTTTAAACACTGAAAACTTTGGTGTTACTAAAACAGACATCAAAATAAATGCATTTACATCCGTTTCTAAAACACAATAGAGTAAACTGCGCCAAACCCCTCAAAATGACCAAACACGAGTCACGAAATTTCTCGTGACTTCATCTGACCACATTTCTTCTCAGATGCGGGCCGTGATGGCGAGAGGTCCCACCACACCCCGTGAAGTCTATTTTTAAGACTCTCCAAACTAAAAATAACCCCATTCATTCTGTTTCTTAAGCAAATGGGAGCATCTGGAAGGCTGAGCGTGGGCACCGGGTTCGATAAGATCACTCAGGGATGCGTCACCTTCCCTCTGATTGGATAATGAATCATACTTTGAAGCGTGCGGGAAAGCCCCGCAGTTGAACACAGTGGAGGTTCTATTCAGCCAGTGTGAGACTGAACCCGGGAGATAGCCGTCTGGGGGCAGGGGCCCTCACGTACGCACACGCGGATTCAAGAGTGCTGGAGAGTGAGGGGTCATCACCCACCACCCACTCACAGGGTGAGGTTCTACACACATGTGCACACACTCAGGGCTTCCGGTCACAACCTCCCATGAGTCCCTCACTGGCTTTGCATCAGAGGAGAGCGAAATAGAGAAAAAAGAAAGAGTGGAATTAATAGGAAAGTTAAGAAAATAATGTGACCCCGCGAGAAAAACCTGCCCGAAACCAGATGCTCACCATGTACACATCTGCGTGAGAAGAGCGAGTTAATGACGGCAGGAAGTAGATGAGAGGAAGGTGATATTATAAAAGAGAACGGGGCAAGTTGTCACATGAGGTTTATCCCAGTAACAAAACAGTTTTGGGTCAAAAGCCATTTTTGGTAGCGCCAGCTTTACAAGATGTTACTTCTTTAAAACTGTCGTGGATTATAATTTGTGAATTTTATCCTCAAATCTAAAAACAAATCAACAATCAACATCATTTTGATGAGTGAACGCAATAAAACTAGCAGTAACCGTAGAATCTTATGATAAATAAATAAATAAAGCAAGACAACTAACTTGTTAGCTTGTTTTTCTATGTAAACACATGTAACAAAAGAAGCACAAACAACACAAACACAGTCAAGTTCAGAACAGGATGGATACAGCAAACACAGAAGACTCATTTGGAGACGGACAGCGTGGGTGGAAGAAAGACAGAGAGACAGACAGATAGTTATAGACCCCCAACAGAGCTCAGCTTTCTCGTCTGATCTTCTGCTCACACAACACTCATCCATTTACTCATCTGTCTCGGTCTGGTCTCACCGTGTCCCAGGAAGTGACATAATACCCCAGACATCCATCCCACTGCATACTGTCAGCAGTCGCCACAACGTCTTCTCACGGGTCTGTCAGTGAGCTCACAATGGCTCAACCCAGACCTCCGTGAGTCTGAAATAAGACTTCAGGTCAGCCTTGACTTCACATTAACCCTGAAGACATTAACCACAATTTAGAGATTCATAATTATATTGGGTGGCAAAACATGTGTAAGCTTACATAAACTAACTTTGAGCTATAGTAAATGTCTATGCAATGGTTGATGTTAGTTCACTGTGCGAATGTTCATTAATGTGAACAGTTACATCTTTTAATAATAAAAAATATTAGTAAATGTGAGCATTACCATAAAATGAGATTAATTTATTCTGTAGAGGTATTGTTCATTGTAAATTTATGTTAGCTAACGAATTAACAAATGTTATCAAATATGACCTTACTGTAAAGTGTTACATGCATCTATAGTTTTGTTAGATGACAAAACTTGGCAAATATGACTGGGACATTTTTAAATGACTGTCTTGCTTTCGATAGTAAGATATTTCAATTGGTCACCAGAACACTTCCTCTTGGATGGTAAACCTAAAATAAATATAAAACAACATACCGTCATTACGTACAAGTGGGGGAATCTTTCACACTCAATAAGCCAATTTAAAGATGTGAAACAGATGGCATGTGATGCCATCTAATAAACACCGTACTGAATGGGTTTTGTACCCGTGACGTTTTATGTAAACATGTGTGCAGGGCGCCCTCTAGTGATCTGACATGATACTGCGTAAGCAGACTTCAAAAGTTTGCGAGTTCATCATTTGTAAACAAAGAGACTGAACAATATTAAATGCCGAAGTATTTTTTAATACATGTAATGTAAAGTATTTTTTACATAGTTACAGTTAAAATAATTTTGTCTGTCAACGTCTGTTAATAAATTTGATCCACTTCATCTTTGGGGCTTGGAAAGTAAAACTAAAACAATTATTTACATCATATGTGCCTACCGATTTTATGCAAACGAAACTGAATGGTTTGATTTTAATTGACTCTAGTTGGCTTATAATATTTTATTTGAATAATTTGTAGTGTAGTAAACTCAATTTATACGTCGTAATGTCGTTTAATGATCGTTTGCCTGATTAAGCGTTTACAATTTTTAAGAAATTGTTCATAAATATATCATGAAAATGTTGCACAACACGACTTTCAAGAAATGGGTTTCTTGACATTCATCATTTCTGCTTAAATTACATAACACTCATAGAGAGAGTCGTGCAATAGACTCAACTTCATGATAAGAGAGTAAAGTCCAACAGTTCTTAGCTTCATTAAAAATATCCTCACATGGGGGAAGTAGTTGATGGTTATGCTAAAATTCTATGAGAAACATTATTGCTATTAATTTAATAAATAAATATATATTGAAAGCGCAACTAAGAATTTAAGTAAAATGCTGGTTTTGTGCACCATCTAGCGACAGGAGATGGTAATGTTATACATCCTACTGCTGACAACTTTTATGGAAAAGACCATGGTCTTCTACAGTTACCAGTTTAACTATGGTATTATTAGTAAAACCACAGTTAAGTTAAATTGAGCATTTGCTCTAACTACAGGAACCATGATAAGTGTAGTATTTATCATATATGTTTATATGGTAAGCGTGTTTTTTAGTATTTAACATTTGTATAACCGCAGTTAACAAATACAAATATGATAAAAATGTAAGGCCGTGTAAGGTTTAACCCTTTATACATTTTTAGCTTTCCTGTGGCTCAGTGGTTAGAGCACGGTGTTGCAATGTCAAGGTAATGGGTTTGATCCCAGGGATTGCTCATACTTAAAAACAAACGTATAGTATAATGCAATAAAAGTGTCTGCCAAATGCTTAAATGTAAAGCATCCACTTTACAACCAAAATGGTATACGGATTTGATAATTATTAAACAAAGAAAAAAATGATGTAACACCAAAAGTGACTTTATTAGTAATAAGGTAACATAATACTTTAGCAAAACACTGTATTTTAAACACACTCATCCTCCAACCAGTTCACTTGACTTCCCATCCAGCTGATCCTCTGTTTACGATCTGATGACAATGCCTGCCACACCAAACACATCCCTGAGGTGTGACATTGCTCAGGCATCCCACCCGGCGAGTTCAGCAGATTCAGGACATTCAGACTCGTTTTACCTGTACCGTCATGTTGTGGGCCACTCTGGCATGATTCTGGAGAGTTTCAGTCTGATTTCTAACAATAACTATGAAGTACACCTCATAATCTAACGAAAATCCTAACATCTTCACTTTTGTCAGTATAGTTCTTTCCTTAGAAAAGTCAGTCCTCCGTGATCTTTGAAGTAGCTTAGAGGTTCCTTAGAGTTCAATGCCATGAAATATCAGATCTAGAGATCTTCAGATATCAGGGAAGGAGTTGGATATTTCTCTCAGCTTGTGTCTGGTCATGGTGGAGGGCAGACTGTTCTCATCTTGCACACTTGCGAGCAAATTGCTGACGATGAGCCGAAGACAATCTCGAAGTTCCTTCACGTCTCTATCCGAGCACGAAGCATCTTCACCGAGAGCCATCCTTAAGCAGATGTTCTTTAGGTCAACGCTGTCCTTCAAGAGACGGAAACGCATTTAAAGACACCCATTAACAATGTGCATTTCATGACAAACCCATTTGAATACATTAAACATTGACTGATACCCTCAATGAACCATTGTTCTGTCAATAACACTTGTCATTACTATAATAAATGACTAGATAAAATGCTAGACAAGATATAGTTGTACTATAGTAAAAGCATGCTAAATTCCCCAAAGAGATTCAGGAGTAAAGCAAAAAATAAGTAGATGTGTCCATACTTTTAACGTGTGGCGTTAACACAACAGAGAAACAATTGAAACATACATATTTGTACATAAAAATACAGTAGCACATTTTACCATTTACTATGGTAAACTGTCGCCAAGATACTATAGTGTTTATTAACTTTAATATGGTTTTAAAGCATTCTGCGCAATTGACTACCTTAATTATAGTTAATACCAACAAACATATGTCAATCTGTCTAATTTCTCAAATATAAACTACAATTTACTACAGAGTGGCCTACCATAGTAAAGACACGGATGCTCTTATCTGTGATAGCTGTGGTTAAATTGCAAATCGCATAAATACGAACAGTGAAAGTGTTACCTTGCTCCTGAGCGAACTTCTTTCGTGCTGAGAAGCGCATTTGATCAAGTCTTCTTCTATAGAAATCAGCCGCGTCAATATATCGATGAGTCGGGTGACGCAGCTCTCTCGCGCTCTCTCCGCGATGGTCTTCAACCTGCGCGACTCGCACCTGCGGACAGGTGCTACCCCAGACTGACGCGCGCCGTCTCCATCGCAGCTCCGCGTTTTCTTGTGTGTTTGCAGCTCATGGAGAATATTCAAGGCATCGATCTGATGCGTTAAGAAGCAGCGTCCCATGTTGGACACAACGGTGCCAAATAGCCCTAACGCAAGTCAGGCGGCCGGCTCGCAACCCTGCGCGCATTCACGCGCTCTGGTGTTTTAAGAGACGGTCACGACTCGTTCTATTTTTGCTGCCACAGACAGTTTCTTCAGAGACTTCCCCCTTATTTATGTCCGCAATGGATGAGCGCGCTTGCTTACACATGCAAATGTGACCTGATCTCGTTCACTGAGGGGTGTCCGGGAAACAAATGACTGGGGGGTGGGGAGCGAAGGTGTTTAAAGCCTTAGGAAAGTAAACGATGGAAAAAGTGTAACTATTGTGGTTTGATTAACACAATGTTTAACTAAAATCATGCACAACCTTGTAGTGAGACAGTAGTAAAAACTAGTTGAACTGGTTAGTTTAGTAATCCGTGGTTACATTTAGGGTCATTCATCTGACTCATTTTGTTTGGTTTGCTCGGTAAGCAGCTGAATTTTAAAGATGCGCAAGACCGGATGCGTGTTAAAACCGCACTCTTATCATCTAAAACACGCGTTTCGCAACTTAAAGCCTTAAAGGTTTCAACCGAAACAAATAGGGTCTTCACCCTGCTGAACAAAACAATAGAAGCCATCACAGAAATACTGAAGGATTAATGGAAAGGAGAAAGGTTTGTGTGGGTGTTTATACTGTTGGGTTCTATTTGTGGATGTCATCTGGTTAATGATAAGCAAGAGAGCACCACTAAGGATAGTCCATCCAAATATTTAAATGCTGTCATCATTTACTCTCCCTCAAGTTGTTTCAAATCTGTTCAAAATGCTTTGTTCTGTTGAACAAAAATGTGAATATGTAAAATATGAAAATATTTTGAAGCATTTGGAAAACCAAACGAGCACTATTGACTAGTTTTGTGTCTTAGTAGAACTGTTAGTTTGCAAATATCTCCTTTACGGCGTCGCAATAAAATGTATACAGGTGGGATGCTGTTAGAAAGTATCCTAGAAGGCATCAAATAAGTTGAGTAGTTTTTGCTACTTCAATGGAGCAGAAATACAATTGTGATTGAGTTTATTTACTATTTACTGCCAAAAACTTATCAGGGTTTAACTATCGTAAATAGTTTTTGTTTTGGTGGAAGTAGATCCACACTACCAAAAGATATTTTATTGTCTCACTATTACCATAGTTTACTTGTGATATTTGTAGTGAAACTGTGGCAATACATGCATGCATGATAATGAGCCTAACAATACGGCTACTTCACTTTTACTATAATAAAACCATAATTAGTTTTCTTAAGGGATCCCTGATAAAAATGGTTTTAATTACATTACTAAGGTAAACAATCAGCTGTGAAAGTAGAACGAAACTCTGCCAAATGTGTAAATGTAGCACAAAGGTGCTTTGTTGTGTGTTTGGGTGTAGCTTTTCCAGTAGGATTTAGAGGGATAGTTCACCCAATAAAATTCTATCATCATTTACTCAGCCTCAAGTTGCTTTAAAGGTGAATTTCATTTTTTTTCTCACATTTTGCACTTTAAAAAGCTTTTTTTTCAAAACTAAAATCATCTTTACACCAAAAAGTAAAGAGCACAAGAAACCAGTTTTCACTGTTGACCTTTACTTTTTGTGCAAGGTCTGTTACACCTCAAAGAAAAAGTTAATCCCAAAGTCAAAATTGGGCTATTTTTTACTCACCCACATGACTTTAAACGCAAACACATGTTTTTTGTGTCGTTGGTGTGTTATAAGTTGCTCATGCATGCATTAGACACGTAAAATTGCAACAATGAAAGTGAAGTAAAAAAGATGCATTCGATCTAAAAGCGAATGCTCACCCAGACCTGCCTGAAACGCCTGGTGTAACCACACCCCTACAAATCTATGTCAGTTCGTTGTATGAGTTGACTAAGACGGCCCAGATGTATAAGCAAGGTGGGCGTACCTGTCAGTACAATTGCTTTTGAACCTGATGATCCAAATATGGTAAGAAGTGTTACATTTCCGTCACACGCTTGCAGTATTCGACCAATCACTGCGCACTGGTTAACTGGCCAATCATAGCACACCTCGCTTTTCAGAGCGATGAGCTTTGTTAAAAATATGTTAAAGTTTCAGAGAGGAGGGGGCAAACATGCACGGTATGTGGAAAATACAGCGTTTTTGAACCTTAAATCCTGTATACACATTTCATTACATCTTAAACAATGGTTAATATTTGTTTAAGCTGTGTCATATGACTCCTTAAAAACAAGTTGAACGTCATGTGGGCGAGTAAAAAATAACACAAATTTGCTTTTGAAATTAACTTTTGCTTTAAAACCAACTGTAGATGTTTACATTATCAAAAAAAACTTGTTCTTTCAAAAAGCATATAAGGAGTGTTATTAAGAATTATTTAATGCCTTTCTAAGTATATTCTCAATTTCAAAACACAGATTTCTACGCTCCCTGAGTTTCACAGAATGAAGCGAAGCAACTGCCGTTCCAATAGAGAACGCTTTAATTGATCTAAAGGATTATAATAAATTATAACTATAAATAAATCGTGAGATTTTAACAGACTAAATTTCAAGATCCACGTGGCCTTCATTCACATATCCCTAAAATATGTTTAACAGAGACGACCACTTGTAACTCAAACCCAGTATGGGAACCCTCATTATAAAACATCAGTCCCAAGTTTGGACCAGGGTTGGTATCAACACATTTCACACTAAAACTGTTCTGGGGTCAGTCCAGTTTTTTAATATGCAGTAGCAATGGTGGGAAACCCATCCCAGATCAGAAAACATCATCCCTTATGGACAAAACACACAAAAGCAATTCCCTAGCTTTCTAAATTGATGCATAACTTTCAAAAAAGGTACAAACAAAAACGACACATACATTGAAATATCCCCACTTTTCCTTTAAGTGGGTCAAGGAAAAAACTAAACCTGGCGGAGCCATGTTGTAGTTTTATAAACTTTGGTCAGCCTAAATGTCAACAACACATCTTTTATTCCATAACTTACACATGTACATGCCTGGTTTATCATCTCGGTGGGGACAGTCCATAGGCCTAATGATTTTAAACTTAATATTTTATCCCCTATCCCTAATCCATCAGATCTCTGTGAATTATCCAAAGTACGTATGTGAATGCTAAAGGTCACAAAAACGCTTGACGACTTCAGAGCAGCAATATCTGTGATCTACACATATGAGAGATTGAATTGAGAATGAAAATAACTGGTCTGAGCGGAGTAAAATCCACACATGGAACAGTATCGAGGTGAAGGGCTCTGGCAATAGAAGCTGCATCTTTCTAGTATCTTAAAGGGACAGCGCACCCAAAAATAAAATCTCATTCATCATTTATTTCCTCTCATGTCATACAAAACCTTTATTTGACTCCTTCTGTGGAACATGGAAGGAGATATTTTAAGAAATGTCTTCGTGGTTTTGTGTCTATACAATGGAAGTCAATGGGGTCCAAAGTTTGATTATCATCGGCCTTCAAAAAAACCTTTTATGTTCCGCAGAAGATAGAAAGTCATACAGGTTTGGTATGACTTGGATGGACTATTCCACTGTTATAAAACAATAAGGAATCTTTCAATAAAATGTACAACAGCAGCCACATTTCGAGAAAGAATGACATTAGGAAGCCATTAAAGTGTTGATGGGTTTGTATTCGACAGATCATTCATTATGTGCCCACAACAGGATTTACCGTGCCAGCTATGATACTCGCATACATCCAAAGCAACATTTGAAGATTGTTCAATGCTATTTGGAAACAAGTTACCACAAACCTTGTAAAGTCCAGAAGAGATTTCTAGTGTTTATTTACAACTCAAGTCAGTAGTGTCATAAGTTACACACTAAACATCCTTTAACAATCTTTGCGTTTATTTCCTTATCGGGTCTTTCGGCTACGTTCACAACAGCTCGACTCTTTAGCCCTAGATTTTACAGTGGATGGATATCATAGTCAGTGAACTGTCGGCAGACAAAGCTGTGGCCTACATTAAACACGAGAGATGTCCCACATGAAGAGAGTACATACACCTAAAAACATTTTCCACTTTATTCAATATACCTACTAACACAATGATGGCAAGGAGGTTAAGACACCATTGTGAAAAAGGTTTCAAAAGGGGAAAAAGCTGTAGATGACAGATTTAAAGGAGATGGTATGCGACACAAAGCCTGCTCAATCCATTTTAACATAATGTTGGTGTACCAATGACCTTAGCAGCAAGAGACCCCTGACGGATCTCCTCATTCACAATTCTCAGTTTCCCTGTGAAATGAAACACGGATTGTAATAATAAGAAAACAAATCAGTCTCTGAATGGTGTGGCTATGGGTGAAAATCCATACGTGAAATGGAGGGAGTTTTATGTGCACACATGTGGTGTGGCCCCTACTTAAGAACACAAAAGTTAATAATAAAAAAAAACAGAAGTTGACAGAAAGAAGCGAGACTACGTAACTGCGTGTTCCACAGTGAAAGGGGCGGAGCTAAAGAGAAGATGATCTGTGTCACTCATCAATCTTTTCTTTCGACGTCCTTGGAGACGAGCATGTCGCCATCACCACCGGGCGAACGTTTCGTTTTCCCCTCATTCATTTTCCAATTAGTTCATAAAAGCGATCAATATGTTTGCACGTTAGCATATTAAGTTAGCTCTATAGTTATATATCTATATCACCCCAATTCTGAATGATTTAACTTTTTTAATTCGTTGTAAAAAGAGGGATAACTGCACACAGGGCAGCTCGAAGCCTGAGGATGGACTGCAGGGTAAACGGTACACGGTGGCCACTCGGTGTCGACGCGTTCAGTTTTCTTTCTTGGCCTCGATGTTGCCGTAGCTGGAGCCGGTTTTCTTGACTTCGGTTACTCCGATGAGCCGACGGACTGCTACAGAAGCTGTGGAGAGAAAGACGAAGATTACAAGAAATAATGCATTAACTCAATGTAGTGAACTCCCGGTTCCCGATTGAATGTGACTACGGCGGATATCTGCAAAAGATTTTATCACTTATCTGACAATTTTACTTTGCAAATTGAGCAACAACTAAAAAAATGTTTTTGCAAGAGCACTGTTCTTTATAGGGAATTAAAGAAAGTTTGGTTCTTTTTGTACACTGTAAAAAAATCCAACTTGCAAAATGTTCTCCTTACAAAGATAAACATATACTTTTTTGTTAAAGGAGTCAAATTATTATTTTGTATATACTAAACAAAATGAGCCTAAAATTTTCTATTATTTTGTTGAAAGAACCTTTTCAGCTTCTGGCCAAAATGCCTCATAAAGTTTGTCCAACTTACAAAAAAGTGTTTTCTGAACAAACAATATTGCAAGAGTTTGTGTTTTAGTTCTTGCTGGATTCATTTATGCTTAAATATCGTGGTGACTCTGTCTAGAGCGATTTAATGAATGGTTTTTGATTGTTACAATGGTTGAGGTTTGTGTGTTCAATCTTGAGGTTTAAGAATATGCACAATGCCAAAACTAACTTCAATCTCTGTTTGTTGAGTTAACTCAATTTCGTGCTTGTGATACATTGCCTTATTATTTTAAGTTGACTCAACTCTTGTTTTTATAGTTTAAGATGTAATAAATTTCAAATACAATTTCAAGTGATTTGACGGCGACAAACTGATGTGGCAGGGGGAGGGGCCATTCATATTACAGCAAGCATTTGATTGGACAACAATCTCTATAGTGCATGATGAGTCATCAACATTTCTGACTGATTTATACACATGTAAGTATGTATAAATGAAGGTTTTTACATGTAAAAGAAAGACTACAAAACATGAAACCATCCAGGATCTGCATCTACGAGACTCTTTAACACACAGCTTGCATTGCCTCGGATTCAAACCCACAACCTTCACACTGCTAAAATCACGAATCATGTTATAACAAAACTTACAGACAATGAGGAAAATCATGAAGCCGATGATGAGGAGGGGTGAGCCGCTGACAAAGACGTCCCAGGCGAAGTTAATAAGCGGAGAAAGCAGAACAGTCGCCCAGAATAGGAAGTTCAGCAGCGTCCAAAGTCGCCGTTTGGGTTTAATGGTGGGTCCCGGGTAACATCCCTCCTTCTCATAATTTTCTTGTAACTTATCCTTAAAAGACAGATGTGGAATTAATTATAGCTCATGTCAATCTCCCGGATCAATTTTGAGTTTTAAACAGTTTCAAACCTTCTCTTGGTAGAGCTTGTGTAACCAATCAGCACACTCCTTTTCATCATCTGGAATCTCCTCCACAGGAAAGCGTCTGCGGATGGATAGGTCGAAGGGTGTCAATGCAGAACACTACACATACACACCACTAGAGGGCTGTATAGTCTAACTATATACTGTAGACAACCTAACTAGGGCTCAACTAAATTCAGATCCAGAATCCAAACAAATCTCAAATCAGCAGAAATTAAGCTGCAGAAGTTAATGTTTGGTGTTACCACTCACCACCATCGTGTATAACCACCATGTATAAAACAATTACAGTGAACTTTTACTGAGGTCAACTCCCCAAAAAGTGACTCACCTGACGCTCATGTCGGCTTTGTATTTCTTTCCATTGAGAATGCCCAGCAGGGTTGGGTTCTGTTTGTCTTTGAAGTTCAGTGTAACATCATACACAGCTTTCACTGTTAAAACATACAAGGCATTGGGTACAAAAAATACCGTGGCACACAGAATTTGCATTAGATGGCAATACTACAGCACATATTTATGTACAATATCCACCATCAAAAAGTTTGAGCTATTAAAACTCTTTACTGTAGTAAATTATGTTTATTAAATGATTATTAAAACCTGTGCACGTTCTTATAAGGCACTAAAAGTGGAAAACGTTTATACAACTTATGAACTGGTTTAAAAAAGCAGGATGGCGAAGGACAGTGACGCCCCATAAAAGCGAAATTTCTGATCGTAACACAAATTTACCGGCGGACATATTTGTGGTAAGATGGGCCATTTGGAAAGTGCACTTTCTTTGTCATGTGACCTTACATCTTTTTAGAAAAGGCTCTTTATAAACACCTGCCTGCAACTGAAAGAGACTAGAGAAAAGATTTCAGATGACTATGGGTTTGCATTATGTGCATTTTTCACACCACAATCTGAAAAATGCACCTCATGCAAACCAGTTAGTCATCCGAAATCTTTCAGATCATAGATACCATCACGAACATATCACATTTAAAAATTCAATAAAATTTTTTGTTTATTAGCATGCCAACTGATGCTATACCATTTCTTCTCATTTAGGATACTAGCAGACACTTTTAAATATGTTTGTGTAGTTAAAAAAAATCAAAACCGTACAATGCAAGTTTATGTAGAATTTGCCAAATTATTGTATAGCAAAATCCTCAAATGGTTAATTTAAACATGCAAAGAGTCTCTCCACCCGGCTCTATTTATACAGCAAGTGTCGAACAGAAACATCTCAGAGGTGCAGGATGTGTTAGGACTTTTTTGCTAAAAGGGTGTAAACTCTTAAGGTATAACTTAAGGATGATGTAGTGTTAAGAAGGTTTCGGGAAACGCAGCACTGTTTGTTTATCGGTCTGGCTAATGGCTATTCATTTAAATATTTGATTTGATTTATATAAATATGATTTTATATTAATATTGTACTGTATAATAAACAATTTGTTGCATTTTATTTTATTTTCATTTTTTTAAATAAACTGTTGAATGGGTCGTATAAATTTGAGTAACGGTTCTTCTACTGCTAACCCAAAATAATACTAGCTAGACATACTTTGACCTTCCTAGCTAGCTAATGCTATTTACTTTATGTTTTTTGTTGTTTTTTAGAAATAATCTACCGCTACTCTATTTTTCGCGGATGTGATCCTAAGAATTTTACCTTGAACGTTTTGCCTTTCATCTACCTTATTTGTTTATTAAAGCAGCGTGAACCACATTCATTCACATCCCTGGGAAACATTGCTTTCTGTAAACTTACAGATAGGGATCATTGTTTCTTTCAGCATGTGACCATAAACAGTGTCTGTACTTTTTCTAACCTGTTCCCTTCAGGCAATGCAGAGTCGTTGTGAATCCTTTGGTGCGGGGCAGCAGGTGATATTTCAGTTTGGGGAGGCCTTTCGACTCAGCCACCTGCATGCTTATCTGATGTTTCTTTTCCGTAAACCGGGTTCCTTCGCAGTACAACAGGAACTACAGAGCACACAAACAAACGCTTGTCAACCTGATCAGTGTTAAAGAAAGTCATCACAACACTCTGTAATCTCAGCCACTTGTTGCCAACGGAAAGCTCGAATCGGATTACGTCACACGTGACCTCACTGCTGGTGTTGGGTTTCCGCCTCACGATACTAACCGATATCCCAAAAAACTCACCCACATGTATTCTGGGTAATCTTTGAGACGGTTAAGCCCACTGAAGACGGTTTCCCTGTCCTCATCCCAGCTCCTTTTGCAGAAGACGATTTCCAGGAAGTACCACGTCCAGCCAATCAGAGGCACTTTCAGCAGTTCATGTTTAGCCAGAACCTTTGAGCTCTGCACAGAGAACGAGGAAAAAATGCAATCGAGGACAAAATGACAAATCCAAACCGACAGATTAGTCACTCATAACTCACCCCCAGCACGCCGTATCTCTCACATATGGTCCATCCACACAAGAAGTCGATCTCAAAGTTGTGGTTGAGGATGATGATCACATGCTCCTTACCGAACTTATCAACTGTGGCCTGATCGGTGTACAGCGTACACTCTGTGTCAGACCACCACTCCAGCAACATCACCAACTCTGCGTATTCGGAAAGAAAGAAAAATTGGCATCGAGGTCATGGGTTCAAATCCCACAAAACACACATTCTGATAAACTGTTTAACGTGAATGAAATGAAGTAGCTTAGGGTAACAGTGTCGGCCAAACTGCATTAGTATGAATAATATATATACATATTACTTTCGAAACAATGCACATTAAAATATGATAATATGCGAATGTTCCACTTGTTAAAACTTACGGCTCCATAGTGAGTAGGAGAGTCTGGTGTTGATCTTGCGGTAAAGTTGTTTGTTGAAGGGCCACAACACGCAGGTGCATAGCTGTGTGAAGTTAATGATGAGTCCGCTCACCACGAACACAAAGCCGATCAAGAGATGCAGGATGAACAGGCTCTTTACCCATGCTAACAGACCCATGACGGAGAACCCCTACCACACGCTCACTCACACAAAACCTCACACACTCACTCACTGCTGAAACGGAAGACAAGAGACACATGGTGGTGCCCACATTAAATTCAAATGCTTAAAAGGGACGTTGAGTAAATGACAAATCACAAAATCACTTTTGACCGATCAAATAGGACTGATGTAGTGTAGGGCAGCGACTGAATGACTTCGAAACTTAAACATAAGTTTTAGATCAATGCAAATAGAGTGACTGGGAAGCGAATGTTAGTGCATGTGGGAAATGATCAACGAGCAGAAAGAATTTAAAACGTGTGTTGGTTGTATAATTGTTCGTTTTTAAATAAAATAAAATTTGTTTAAATCTAATATATAAAGTAGGGGTCTGACAGGATCTCGTGAGATCCTTACGCAATTGGAATGCTGGAGTGCTGGGCTCGAAATTGCTACCATTTTAGACGCATTTTCCCCCTAAAATTAACCTGTGTTACCACAAAATATATTCGGGGCTTTTGTGAGTGCACACTTTGTTGTGATGTGACCGGTTTTCATTACTGTACAGAACACTCTAATAACTGCAAATAGTATGTGCCGTGCTGTGAGCTACAGTGACCGATCCCCCCACTCATAGACAACGTGATTTTGTATTCCGCGTTGCTACTTTCCCACCATTTTTCTATGTTCGCATTCACTAGAGGGACGGGTTTCAACCGTTCCTGTTACTCCCCCTTTCTGCAACACCTCGTGCATAAAAGCACTTTATAACAAATATATAAATATAGAGTAGGGGTGTGACGTGATCTCGTGAGATCACAATATCCTTACGCAATTGGCATGATAGAGTGCTGGGTTTGAAAATGCTACCATTTTAGTCGCTTGTGTGAGTGCACATTTTTTGTTGTGTGACCTGTTTTCATTAATCTACAGAACACGCTAATAACTGCAAAAAGTATGTGCGGTGCTGTAAGCTACAGCGACCGGCCCGGCCATTTTAAGACAACGTGATTTTCCATCCCGTGGTGCTACTTTCCCACCATTTTTCTATGTAAACGCGCTATACGGACAGGTTGTAACCTCCGGGCGCTTCTCCCGCGTCTACA
Organism: Triplophysa dalaica; assembly: GCF_015846415.1. Lineage (NCBI taxonomy): Eukaryota > Metazoa > Chordata > Actinopteri > Cypriniformes > Nemacheilidae > Triplophysa > Triplophysa dalaica. Next base: position 5,168,544 of record NC_079543.1, read on the forward strand.
GTGCCTTGTGCATAAAAGCATTAGTATTCACGGCGATTCAAGCAGCCAGCAACGCTTTGGTAGGGCGCAGTGCGCTGCCTAACACCAACGGACTGTACCACAAGTATAGTATAGCAACTGCAAGTTCAAATTACTTTATTAAAAACATTCAGATCTAAACATGACATCATTGGTCTCTTACATAAGTGCAATTTAAGCATAAAACAAGATGTGTTTATGTAGTTTAGCTCTGAAAGCTATGAGGGTTCAGTCAGTGGAGGAAGGAGGATTGACAGTAAGATATGATCTCCACCTCTCAAACAGTTTATAATTTATTAAAACTTTTTTTTTGACATTTCTAAACAAAGGAATATTTGAATATAGCAAAAAAGTGCATAGCAAAAAAGTTTTTTTATAAGTAGGGCTGTTTAACGATTAATTGTGATTAATAGCACCCAAAATAAACGTTGACATAATATGTATGTCTGTGCACTGTGCATATTAATTTTGTTATTTATAAACTCATACATGTATATATACGTTTGTATATATATATAGACTAGAAAAATAGAAACATCAATAAATACTTGTATATAATTTCAATTACATATATACATCTAAATATATCCATGCAATCTATGTGCATGTTTTTATAAAAAAAAAAAAAAAAATGCACAGTACACACACATATATCATGTCATCACAAACTTTAACTCTGGATGCGATTAATCGTGATTAGTCATTTAACAGCCTTAGACTTTCTTTATACTTAGATACATCAATTCACTAATGCCGTGTTCACACCAAACACGAAATAAGCAATTTGCATGAGTAAATACAAAGACGCGAATAGAAGAGAATTCGCACCGGGCGACGTGAATGACGTGAATCGGGCAAGTTGTAAAATAAAGCGCGTTTGGTTTAAACACAGCATAACTCTCTTTTTTGGTGTAAACACAGCATAACCCAAAACAGAAAAATATCAGTTTAGCTGCCATTAAACCGCAGGTTTGAATATCGTAGAGGAATTATACTGCAGCTTGTTTCATATTGCTTGAGTTGTACAAGTATTTGCATGAGTACAATGACCTCAGAAGTCTCTTACAAATGCTATTGAATATTGTTAAACTAATTTGACTGTTGAATATCATCGATATCATTCATGCATCACTCACCACAATGGGTTCTTCTCTACAACCCTCTTTTACACGGCCCCTCACTTAGCACCACCGACCTGAAACAAAAAAGAACAATTTAAATCATTAAAGGGACACAAGAGCAACTCCTGCTACAGCCCAATTCTGAACCTTATCCACACAAGTTTAGACCTCCCGCACAACATCCCGAGATTAAAAAAAAAACGACAACTGTAAAGTAGGTTATAGTTCGTGACCACAGATCCTTCAGGCGAAACAAATTCCCCTCGCATGCACCATACAGTAGTGCATTACACAGTCGCACACACCCTTTCACCCAGTTGGAGAAAGTCCAGTCACCTCCTCCAATTTCACTCTTAACATGCGTTTGTGCAACTTCTTCCCCCTGCAGCTTGGAACAAAAACATTCTTCTTATCTACAAATGTGTGCACAAATAATCCTTCGGCGCTTAACAAGATAAAACTAAAACGCATCCAAAAGTGAAATGCAGCCCTGTACAGGAAAGCCATTTCTCTGACCCTTTATTTGATACTCAAGATGAAGATGCCAAACTACTTCCAGCTGCCCGTCTCATAACCTGCAGGTGACCCGTCTCTGTTAGTCCGTGTCTGCTGCTGTGATATTACATCTCGGCTTCAGACCAACAGTGGTATATCAAATATGGTTACTACTATCACTTCAAAAAGCTTGAAACAGTTGTGTCACATACGTTTGTTTGACTCGTCAATATCTTCAGCCTATGGACCATAACACTGTGTCTTCACCGGACGCGGCACGATGCGACAAAAGAACCCGTTATAATTGTACATTTTGTCAACACTGGATGCGGTGCGACAATCCCATTTGTACAAGCCGTGTGTCGTCCGTTCACTTCCGGTGTAGACATGGTTTAAGGGTCTAAAACCACCTCAAATCATCATGATAAATGATCAAATCCAGTTACTACCATACGTATATGCTTTCAACTTATTTGCAAATACTAAAACAATCAACATATTATTGTAGCATAACTGTAAAGCTGCATATGTGTCGTCATTTCAAAACCCATCGCCAACCACATTTACGACTACAGACCAAAGTGTAATCCCGCATAACTCCAGTTTTCGATCAAACAAAACCTCATATCACCCACGACAAACAAAACAGATAACACTAACCTCGGATTTGTTTCCACTCTGGTTAGGACACAGTCGCATGTAAAAGATTGGGAAAGAAAGAGAGATACAAAGAGATAGAGAGAAAGAAAGGGTGGGAAAGGAACGAGATGAACTCTGTCCCGACCAATGCAAGAACAAAAATAAACTTTGGAATCGTACCAAACTAAAGCATGTGTGGTTGGATAGAGACGCTCACAGACAGAAATGGGTTGAAAGAAGAGCTATATTCAAGAACATACTAGAGATAGAAAGCACAACATGCAGAAACGGGACATTACGGTGTGTGTGTGTATTTGGAGGGTGTATACTTAATATCACCTGATCAAGGTACGACAAAAGAAACAGACACAGGCGTGGACTAATACACTGACACACAAACAAAGTCTTCTCAACGACTGCCAACAGAGGCCATTATCTCTCCAGACATTATCCAGACTCATAGTGCTCTTGATCAGCTCTGAACACTGGGTAGGACGAGCATTACGTGCTCATCTCAGTGAAACCCCCTTAATTCATTTCTCTCTGATTCTTAACTAGGTTAACTTCTTCCATGAAAGTAATGTATTAACAATAAAACTAACCATTAAAGGTCGGCGGCTGACAGAACATGGCGAATTACATGCAAGGGGACCCGCAGTGTATGAAGATAGAAGCAGCTAAGGTACTAAAACATAAGGTTTCATTGTGTCAGTTCTTTATACACATCTGAACGCATAGCTATGTATATTATATTGCATTTCTATCAATAGATCCTCCCAAAAATTATACACTGGACCTTTAAATTGAATAGCATGAATGGGGGTGTGACTATCGATATTATGTTAATTCACACATACTAGGTCGGTAGCCATTTCCAAATCTCACTGTATGGTAATACCTCTGTGTGCCGGTCACGGTACGGTATTTATTGCGGTATTTTGGGCGACAAATTATGACTTGGAAACTTGACATAAGCATCCTCTTTTCTAATCATAAGTGTTGCTGAGAGGTTTGAGTTATACCATGAGATGGGTCGACCTGAAGATCCTTTTTATAAAATAAAATATTTGCACCAGATGGACTTTGACAAAGGTAACGTCTATTATTTTTTCGAACATTCTCTATGTTAGGCCCCGAAGACCTAACGTTTCATACATCCATGTGAGCACGATAATATGGAGACAATTTTGCTATTGTGATAACATTCCCTAACACATACCGTAAACTATTAAGCACTATTCATAATTTTTTTGCTTATGTATTTTTAAGCGTGATTCATTAAGTAAATGAAATAAAAAAATAATAAACGACTACGTTTAAAGATTAATTTTAGTAATAGCATCATTTCTTTATATTTTTTAAAGATAGCACAATAATATCATTGCCATTAAGACTTTGGTCATGATAACTATGTGGCAAAAACCTGATATCGCGGCACCCCTTATTCCAAAACAGACAAAAAAGTTTGACAAAAGACTTATAAAAGTGGGGATCATGCAATTTATTTCAAGTCAAGTGTAGTCATGAGTTTGTGACTATGTGAATGCGCACAGGATAAAAACAAACATCCACCTCCCTACGTTTTCATCACAAAAATAAACTGTATGCCCGATAATGTTAAGATCGATAACTATAAAGAAAACTGTATAAAGAAAACTATAGGCTAACCAACACAACAGACAACAATGTCATTTATTCAAAGCGACACATTACAATTCCATATTTTAATAGCCTGACCTCATTAAATTAAAAACATTTTGAACGGCTGTCAATGTTTTATTCATCAGCTGAAAAACTAAATCGCTGGGATCACAAAAAAAATCGTTCTTATGTATCGTAAATGTATTTATTTATTATTATTATTTTTTCTAACGCCATGTCAGCACTAAAATCGATTTATGGCAAACTTATTCATTATAAATTAAACTTTACAAGCAAAGATTTGTATATAAAATAACTTCACTTAAAACAAACCAAAAATTTATCCATTAAAAAAAAATAGTATTCATAAAAGTTCTTCCATTTTCTCCATTGATAAAGTTATAGTTGTGGACTTCCTTATCCTTATAAATCTGAAATCATTAAAAAAAATGTATCTTTATAGTTATCGTGCTTAGCCTCGGTCCGAATATAGAATACAGTAAAGTGGACCATTTTATTAATTAGAACTTATTTCTCATTCTGCGTTAGTAACATGACAATACATAGGGTCAGAATAGATAGACAGGATTAGAGAAGAAGGGATAAACCAGCTTATGTGGAAAAAGATGTGTGGCCGGCATCCCGAGCCAGTCTGGAGCTTTCCTCAAATACAGGATAAGATAGATATGTACCTCTTTGAAGACTTAAAACCTTACAGCGCTCAAAAGAAAACAAAAAAATGGACCCTAAAGTAACACAGACGCTTCGGCTCCATATGGTTAATAAGCAACACCTTGAGTCAAAAGGCTTACGTTTCAGACACAATGACTCTGAAAAGCTTTTAAGACCTTGACAAAGCATATCTGGTAAAACAAGACAAAGTGACATCACGTGACCCCATAACAGGTGACCAATGTCATCCCCTAAAACTACACAGGGAAGCGAGAACCTACAAGTTAACAGACTTTGGAAAATATTTTAAGCGAGAGAGACTTAAATCCAATGCGTCCAATCCTATAACCCCTTAAATAAGCAGCGACAAGTGCAACAAGTGGTCTGATCAGTCCACAGGCCCATTAGAACCAATAGCTGGACTCACCAGTAGGCGTAGTAGGCCACCGCCATGACCACTAACGCCCCGCAGAGCCCTGTGAAGATCATCACAGCCCCCTGGTTCAGCATCTTTGCTCTTGGCAGTCGTCCTTGAAAGCTATTATAAAACTTTCCCTCAAAACTTCCTTTTAAAGACAGTTGAGCAACTTCGGTTTCAACGAGCTTGGAGACAAACAAGTGCACTGTGATAAATGCTCTTGAGCTCGGTCCAGAAATCCTTCTGAAGCGATGAATAAGGTTCTGGAATATTTTCAAGATGAAGATCTAGGTTGCTACAGCTGCACGCTAATGCTAATCCCGTTGTCGGATAACGTTGACCCCGGGAGCTGAAACAAAATGCTAAAACTTCAAAACACTGTATCGGCTGCACAGACAGTTCCAGTTGGCAACTCTTCAGGTAGACGCTACAGTCGTCCACCATAAAGTTGACATACTACTAGTCCTCAGATAAGCCAGTGAGAGCCGTTCTCAGCATCCCGTGTTCCCCATGTCTCCAGTAATCTCTACTGAATTAGATTACTGATAAGCATCACCCTGAATAAGTCACAACGCATTTACATCAACCTCAAGCAAGACCGGGTACAGACCGAACTGAGCTTATTAACGAAGAACAACGGTGACCTCCTCTAGCCACTAGGGGGAGTCTTGTTGGTCAAGTCTGCAGTTTGGCATGTGCGAGTAGTCTTTGTGGGTGTTTCGAAACGGCAAGCGACATCTCTGGGTTTCCAAGATGGACTAGACCCTGGGTCCGGTTTGGATGAGGTGATGAAGATAATCAGGCACGTTGTGGGCGAGGAGCCATGACTGCACAATTGTATTAGTGGCTGAAAAACACAATTTGCCACAGGCGTTCACGCCACATAATGGCTTTAGAAGGCTTTATTTATTGCGCTTTTGTGCTCGTGTTCACTTATTTCCTCTTTCTGCTTTCATTTCATTTCATCTGTCCGTATTTGATTATAAGGTGGGTCAAAGACAAAAAAGGGTTCAAGCATAAAAAGAATAAGTCTAATACTAGATTTAATAGTTGTTGTTAAAAAAAAAATGTTTTTTTGAGCAAAAAAAAATGATTTACCGAAGACGCCCACTAAAATGTTATTCAGGGTAACAATCCTGTCAGCCATATTTACAAAAAAATATGACATATTAAAAGATTAATTACTTTCACCCCAAATGCTTATTTTTTGTTATTTCCTGTTTTTGCCACTATCCCAGGTTTATGCACATTTGTCAATAAGAATTTTTGACTCATTTAAAGCACAATAAAATGTAATGCTCCCTTATTCTTTTATATATTTTAATATGTACAAGACAGAATAAGCATGTTGTTTAAATTTGTACATAAATATTGTGTTACACTGAAGGACAATGTAACATTATTTCAACCTAATTTTGACATTTTACTCTCCAAAAATTAGTTGAAACCATAAAGTAATGTGCTTTCTATGGACATATAAATCACTTTTGTAAATTTCTTTGATGGGGACATTCGAAAGGATTTAACGTCTTTGACCGACTGCACAGACGAACCTTGTATATATGGATTAAACATGAATTCTGCAGTTTTTACATTTCAGAAAAGTCTACACATGTTATGAACAATGACGTGACATTTCCCAAAAGAATAGGGATGCGGGAACGGTCCTGGTTATAATAGATCAGCGCTCTTCTGCCCGTGCAAAAGGGACATTTATGTTGCGATGATAACCTCAGATAAAAAGCCCAGAAAGGTAAAAACGGTTGTGCAAACTAGCAATGAACCCTTGAATAATATATAAAGGCCTCGCTTATCCACTGGATTCATGTTTGTAAAAAGCATGATTTTTGTGTGTTGCACGTTAGACTGATCTTTCGCTTCCTGAACGGTCAGAGAGGAACTATGTACTAGGGTCCACGTTATCTTTAAAGCCCAACGTCCTCTGCAGAAGGGTGCATCCTGATAAAAGGGCATATGAACAAGGTCTCGAAAACAGATAAGATTTACAGCATAAGCGCTCATTTTATGAGCCATATTTAATAAAAGTAGTTTACTGTACTGTACTGTACTGTAGGTCAACATGACTTATCCGTCTGTTACATATCAAATGATTTCTTTGAATTACAATACAAATCCAATACACATCAAAATTATATATCATGCAAACAATGATCACACAAAAATGAAAAAATAAAAGATGTCAGTGAGTTGCTATTAGAGCTGCAATATTTTTAAACCATCACAAATGTTTTGTGTGTTTCAGAAAAAATTGCAAATATCATTTGGGGAAAAAGTAATCTTTTCGATATTTATCACTTTATAACTTTTCCATCGGCTATTGTCTGCCCCAAAATATAATTTCCTACACATCTCAAATCCTCTAAACGCAGCCCCAGATGCCCAATCAAATAAAAAAGAAAACAGTCAAACAAAACCGAATCAAAGCCATTATGATGCATGTCACTGAAGCTCTTTTCACAAAGAGAGAGAAACAAAAGAGGACGACCATTTGGTGTCCGGAAGGAAACGAAAATGTTAAGAGGATCAGGCGTCAACATCTGACTCACATTGTAATATTGCAAAATAAAGTTGCTCAACAACATCATGACCACACAGATATGCTTGCTGTTATCTACCTGAGGTACAGGTTGAATTAACTAGCTGGATCAGATTAAAGGTAAAGCTGGAAAGACACAAATAGCATTAGGCAATATACCTCTTGCATATCACATTATGAAAACAAGTTCTATTCATTTTTTGGTTTAGAAAACATATTTGATATGATCAAAAAACATGTTTACCTTCAATAAATATAAATGTCAGATTAAAAAAACATTTAAATGCATTATTTTTGTAAACACTGATATAGGAGCCATACAGCACTAAAACACCACAGGAGGGTTCAAGGGCTATCTTGTAAGCACTGTAATTGAACTGTTCTCAAAGCTGGTCAAAATAAAAATAAAAATGTATTCAAAATTGTATATTTTTGATTGCGTTTCAACCACTCCTGCAAAGCATTGAAGGGAGTGATCCAGTGATCCAGCCACAAAACCCAGACGAATGCATTAGTGCTGCCAAACAAATACAATGTTTTTGCCTTAAATGAGATTAAAAAACTGTAAAGCAAGTATGGTATTGACGGGATGACAAACAGCTGTGGACAATTTATAATGTAGGAAAGTTTACTAATAGACATGGGAAACCACCCAAGAGATTAATATAAACGCATATAAATTACACGAGCTAAGAAATGCTTCATATTAACAGGCTGTAATTCATTAACTGAAACCATTACTTATTGAAATCACAAATACGTTAATAATAATATATAGTAAATTAATAGATATTAATAATAAATTAATCTCAATTCTAGTGCGTCAAAAGAGCCGTTCAGCGTAGCAAAGGCGCAGCGACGATCAGGCTGAACTTTAGTAACCCCAGTAATCGCACGATAATGACGTGTACGCGGTTCGTGCATGACACACGGTAACCGATTCGTAAACAGCCCGTATCTCCCCTATAAATCTACCCCATGCAAATGCAAATCACGTCGACGTTTCCATTCATTGCGCAATCTAATCCAAATAAAAGAAAAATGCATTACGCGAAAATGCGTATCTTAAACGAGTGCTCCCCCAGTTGACAGACACTGGTTATTACTAGTAGTGAGCTAAACTAAAGGAAGTAAACTGTACTTAACATGTCGTTCCCATAAAAGCGGCCACTGCAGTACATGCGCTTCCACGCGAGCACGCGCGCGCACCTGTCTGACGCCAAAACGCATCGAGAAACGAATGCAAAAGCAAGAAAATACAGCGACGTGCACACACCTGACTGTCAATGTCAACAACGGCGGTGTCAGCACGCTTATTAACAAGTGAAGTCACGCGTGGTCATTACCTGTTTTAATGTCATTGGTGGAGGATCCGTGCGCTTCAGTTTAACGCGATGACACTCGAAATGTCTCAGATAATGTGACCGGAGACGGACGTCGTATCGCTCAGATGTTCGCTACTCTTTGTGTCCGCAGGTCGCCATCCACACATGCACAACACGCAGACATCGCATGCAGCCATGGACTTCCTGTCCGATCGACTCCTGCCTTCGACTGGAAACAATGGCGATTTGTGGTTCCACCCCTCCTGAGCTGATCAATAAAGTCAGTCTTGAGCTGAAGGAAACATATTGAAGCGTTCTGGACTTGAATTTGCTCGTTATGGGTTTAATTCATTCATTTAATACGTGGTGAATTAAGATAGGACCCACACGATCAAATACTGTAGTACAGTGTAGTATACTGTAATAAATATGCAATAGTCTATAATATAGGCTACTTTCTAATAGGGTAGGCAACCATAGTTCTCTGTAAATTGGTGTAGTGAATAAAATATGTATATTACAAATTGTGTACAAAGCTATTGGATTTGGGATTTTTTATTACAGTTTACCAGTAAATACTACAGTGGCGATTGTTTTATGTATGTTTATCTCATATATAATAATATACTATGGGCTATACCATAATAACAATATTTTAATCTGTTGTAAAATGGCAACATGCTTAGGCTGCTATTATAAAACCAAGTTAAAGTTCACTCAGGTGATGGGTGAGATGCATCATTCAGTGAAAACTACAGAGATCTTTAACAACCATTGGACACCTTTATGAAAATGCATGATAAGAATAACTATTGCAATAATTTGGATGTTTTTTCCTTAAGCTGGAAAACAAAATATGTTCTTCTACAAAAACATGATATGGGACCTATTATATAACAACGCTGAAAATAACTTCTGCTGAAACTAATACTTGCCATGGTCCTATACATGAAAAAGATGCATGTGCCTTTGAATACTTTCATATTTAAAATATGATTCAAAATATGTATTTTTATTAGGAAATTAAACATTTGATCAAACTTTATAATGTTCTTAATGCTTTTGTGTGGCATAAAGAAATGACATGATACTAAAATACTGACATGTCAGGCTTGTCAAAAATGTTAAATTCAGAATTATTTTTTGCTATTGAAGATTAACAATTTATTCTATCCAATGAAAATGTGATTTTAAAACTGTTGTTACATTAGTACCTGTTTTTGACTTCACATTGTAATATTTCACAATAATCATTGTGAGTGATTAGCGGTTAGCGTGAGCACCATCGACACACAAACACACAACGTGTTTAATATAATAGATTGTTTTCTTTATTGCATTATAACATACATACATTATAAATGTTGATTTGTACACTACAATCTTTATTGTTTGTTACATATTATAAAATGTTCCGAATATGAAACCAAAGCACTAAAAACTTTACCAAACATTTATTTTTTATCATCTTTTCTGACCCCATTCACAAAGGAAACCGTTAGCAAATAAAAGCGTTTTTTGACACCAACCATGTGAACAAGTAGGGAACCCAAATGAAGTGTGGAACGTTAATGTGTCACTAGAACACACGTATTTACAGAGGAATAGAATGTTGCCTGTAATCGTTGCCATGGCAACATGTCACCCTGCCCATTATGATGTCATTGAAATTCACATTTGGGGCTATCTGCCCTTCTGTAAGGAGGACTACTGTGACTTTGTGTACTCTTGCTATAATATTCTAGGAAGAGAATAGAGTACATTACAGCAAGCACAGTGATCTGAACACTCATTTTACTCAAGATGATGATTTCACAGGAGATTCAAGACATTTCTAGTCCATAGTTTTTTTCTTGCTTTACTCTTATTAAAACGCCTCGATGCTGTTCTGTCTTGTATCTCGATCTGTTAAACAACACAAAAACAAACTGAAACGGTTTAAGAATCGGAGCCAAGTCACAACTAACATGAATATTTGTTTCTGAGCACTAGTAAGACTGATATTCCATCTAAATGTGCTTTGTACATATCGTAAGGCAGGACTACTTCCAAGCCTTGCAATGGAAGGCAGCTAAAACTTTAAATATTAACTCAAGGAACTACCAGGAATTCATTTATAGAGGATCTAAAACACGAAACGTCTATATGGCAGTTTGTTCATGGAGTGAGTTGTGGTAGGTGGGCCCGGGCGATATAAGCTCCCATCCACTAGATGGAGCTCATCATCATTTGGTCATCGTTGATCCACAGTCTTACAATAGACAACACACAATTTTCACAGACCAATATACATTTTACATACTTTATGTATACAGAAACAAACAAAATGTTGTAGGTCACCCAAAATTTCTAACTTCCCTCAGGGAATGCACTAGACATCACTGTGATAACAGTCAAAATATTTGGCTGCCCACTACGAGAGCGAGATGCATCTTTGAATTCTGCTTTTAAGCCCCCCTTATCTTACCAAGACAGTGATGTCATAATCAACTGTGTATCAGCTCATTGTCCACGTTCACAAAGACTAGCTCTTGGCTTTCCTTATTTTATCTACCCCCTCCCCCTTACACCCTCATATTCCTTTAAGTAACACAAATACTCTCACTCACAATAGAACCGTCCTTTGTCGTTCACACGTACACTTCGCACACACATACACTCACTAAAAATGTACAAGTACACGTAAGAAGTTAGATAAAAGCTCTATAACTAATGAAATGCTGAAGCATGTGCCCCTCGGAGCAATGCCGACCCCTGATTAGTCCTGCACATGGCCATCATTTTTTGCTAAGGAAGAAAAGGAAGAGCTTGCGGTTAGATTACTTCCAAATCCAAAACGAATGAATCTGAAAGTGAATCACAGTGAGCGAAACTGAATGTGGGTCAGAAGAATGAGAAAACCTGAATGTGAAGCAGAATGAGTAAAACTGAACATGGTTCAGAATGAGTGAATCCTAATGTGAACCAGAACAAGTGAACCTAAATTACAATCAAAATAAGTGAATTTTTATGAAAAGAATGAACCTGAATGTAAATCTGAACGAGTGAACCTTAATGTGAATTCGAATGTGAATCAAATAACTGAATCTGAACGTGGTTCAGAATGAGTAAATCCGAATGTGAATCAAAATAAGTGAATCTTAATCAAAATCGATAAACCCGAATTTGAATCAAAATAAGTGAATCTTAATCATAATCAATGAACCTGAATGTGAATCAAAATAAGTGAATCTTGATCACAATGAATAACCCTGAATGTGAAGCAGAATGAGTAAAACTGAACATGGTTCAGAATGAGTGAATCCTAATGTGAACCAGAACAAGTGAACCTAAATTACAATCAAAATAAGTGAATTTTTATGAAAAGAATGAACCTGAATGTAAATCTGAACGAGTGAACCTTAATGTGAATTCGAATGTGAATCAAATAACTGAATCTGAACGTGGTTCAGAATGAGTAAATCCGAATGTGAATCAAAATAAGTGAATCTTAATCAAAATCGATGAACCCGAATTTGAATCAAAATAAGTGAATCTTAATCATAATCAATGAACCTGAATGTGAATCAAAATAAGTGAATCTTGATCACAATGAATAAACCTGAATGTGAAGCAGAATGAGTAAAACTAGAGGTGGTTCAGAATGAGTGAATCTTAATGTGAACCAGAACAAGTGAACCTGAATCTAAATCTGAAGGAGTGAACCTTAATGTGAATTCGAATGTGAATCACATGAGTGAATCTGAATGTGGTTCAGAATGAGTATATCCGAATGTAAATCAAAACAAGTGAATCTTGATCATGATGAATAAACTTGAATGTGACGCAGGAGTAAAACTGAACGTGGTTCAGAATAAGTGAATCTAAATGTGAATCAGAACAAGTGAACCTTAATTGGAATCAAAATAAGTGCGTTTTAACTAAAAGAATGGACCTGAATGTAAATCTGAACTGGTAAACCTGTATGTGACTTAGAATGTGAACCATATGAGTGAATCTGAATCAAAATGAGTAAAAACTGTTTGTGGTTTAGAATTAGTGAATCTAAATGTGAATCAGAACAAGTGAACCTGAATACGAATCAAAATAAGTGAATCGTAATCGTAGTGAATTAACCTGAATGTGAAGCAGAATGAGTGAATCTTGATCAGAGTGAGTAAAAACTGAATTCGGTTCAGAATAAGTGAATCTTAATGTGAATAAGAACAAGTGAACGTAAATCAAAATTATTGAATCTGAATGTGATTTGAGTTGTTGTTGAACAAATTGCATTATAGTGTTTTTACTGTAATATAAATCACCATTGAGAAAAATGAAAATGTCAAATGATCAGAGAATGAACAGATGGAATAAAGTAACATGACTGTGTTGGAGGATCAGTGGTGTGTAAAACAGAAATCCACTAAACAAGTAATTAACGGGCGTTAATAAATCTACAAAAGTGCTGTTTGTAATGTAAACTAGATCACACAACAGAACACAAGCCGGTGCCTGAATATCCTTACGGACTGAATAAAGGAGAACAAGTCTGATAAGATGTATAACTCATTTGCCTTTTATTTTGTTTTACAGCATTGTAACCGTGAAGCACCCGGCACAGGTTACACAGAGCTACTTCTTCCAAGGCATTTTAAAACGTTCACCCGAAGCCAACTTCATACAAATCGTTTCCTTTGCGATATGAAAATACTGTCAAATAAAAAGTTAAAAACTATTTTGAACTACTTAAAGTTTCTTCTGCCTGTACAAACAAGTAGATTATCGATGCAAATACAATCAGTTGAAAGGAAATGAGATGACATTATTAGTAACACTGATGTATGCAAATGACATGAGAAATGAAGTAGCGCATTAATAAATGCTCAATGTAAAATCAAAACAAAGGAAGGAGAAGGAAATCATAAACGTGAGCAAGGCCAAAAATATTACAGTACATCATCTTATCACTAAAAACAAAGTCACACGATACAGCAGCACATTTTAAAAACAAAACTCCTTTCAGTGAAAAAAAACAACAAGAACAAATAAAACGCAGATTTTAACACTAACTGGACTCTTTCACATTAGTTAGACTTTGGGTCTGTATCATACTTAATGACTTATTTTTGAGTTTGGCCACAAAAATCTTTTCAAGTTTGGTGCAATAATTATGGCTAAGAAATGTCCAGGTCATATTTAACCACAAAACAATGGAATTGTTTTTATACAGAGTAAATTAATTTCATCTATTCGCATCTTATTCTCATTATTGTGACAGTGTATTAAAACACTCTTTTTTTTTTTAAATCGCTGTACATTAAATTCAGAACAACAAATACTACACCATAATACATACTTTCAACTGTACTCTAAAAATACACTTTACAATTTAAATATCATTATTGTTGTTTTGCTTTACATATTTTTTACACAATAATTATCAACAATTCTTTAAATGTGTCCATTTCAGTTAACAGACACTATTCTAATCTAATAAAATGTGTTGTTTTTTTTCCTTTACATTTTGAAGTGAAATATGACCCAGACATTTCTTTACAACTCTTGTCTCTCCCACGCATACTGTGTCAAACATTGTCATTTTGTTGAATTGGTCCTCACTAAGTCAATGGCAGTTTAGGTACATAACTGACCTGGTCAGGAAATGTCACGAGTCTGGGCTTAATGTGCAGGACGAACCAGAGTTCTTCAGGAGCTTTGAGAGAAAGAGAGGGAGAGAGAGAGAGAAAGGTGAAGAAACACGATAAATCTCTCTCTGCGAGTCACTGCTCTCTCCCTCGCGTTCGGTTGGCTGTACCCTGCTGAATCTCTTGAAATGGATCTGTTGTACTCTGGCTGAGATTCTAAGGCAATGTCACATTACATATCAAAATGTACAACATCTATACATTGTGCAGTTGTGAGCGGAGGATGATGTTTGGATGAGATGTGCTGTTCGGCAGCTCTATAGAATCGTAGCCTCCATCACTATGGCTGGATCTTCTATGTCGGCTTTGCTCTGGACCATGCGTAACTCCAGCTGGGCCGGGCTGGGTCTTCTACCGGGGCCTGCCATCTCTAAGAGTGCAGGAAAGAGAGAAAAAGAAAAGCGTGTCAATAAAACAAGTGTTATTTTGCATGATCATTGACCCCCATTCTATGGACACAAAACCACAGAGACAGTTCTCAAAATATCTTCTTTTGTGTTCCACACAAATAGATGTGTAATCACATAGATGATTTGATGTGAGATTTAGCATCACGTAATAACAGATATTTTGGCATCATGTACAAATCACAACCAACAGATAATGTGTTACCGTGAGCAAAGGAGATAGTCCTCTGAATGACATGGTGCATAACTGAGAAAGTCTTCTCGCATGCCGTCTGAAAACAAGAAAAAACAATAAGTGCACACGTTATATAACGTCGTTCAGCATGTGCTCATTAAAATGCATATAACGCTGTGATATCATAATGATGCAACATGCCGCACCTTCAGGTCTGTTGGGTAATGGTGGGTCCAGGCCAGCAGCATGGCGGCAAACAGATCGCCGGTGCCCACAAACACGGCGTCCACCTTTGGCACCTCTATTCGGATCCGCTGGGTCGTCCTCGTGCCGTCTGGCATCACTGCAGGAACATATATAGGAAGGCTATGATTTGCTTTCTGCGCAACACTGGATGCCTTTCTGTGACTTGGTTAGCAGTACCAGATGTAAACAAATTATATTTGAATGCATTTGCTTTCAAGTAAGCGCTAATAATTCAGTATAATATCCTCCGTCAGTGGTATCTTCCGCGATTTGACGGTTTCCCGTTTCTCTAGTTGTTATAGATTCATGACACAGCAATCCTGTGACACACTTACAAATCCTCTTACTGCCGAAAGACACCAGAAATCTGTCTCCGAGACGAGGGGGAAGATCCGAGCTGGTTATGACCACGGTGTCTGGACCCATCTTATGCAGCAGATCCATCACCTGAACACACAAACACATACCGAGATGTTTGTCATAGGACTGCTTAATTAAATTAACTTTGTGACTATGGTTGTGTTTTATTGCCTTCATTTTTGCATTGTTACATTTTACTATATAAGTGTTTTCTCTTCTTTTAAATTATTCATACAAAGCTAGAAACCAAAGTAAGAATGATGGCAAAAGTGATGCTAGCAATTTTTCCTACCGTCTATTACGGTCATTTACTGTGTGTGTGCTTAAACTCACCTCAACAGCATCTTTCTCTGTGCTAATATTCTTCCCTGTCAACAGCCTGAAATGAGGAATTTGAACAAAGTTAGATGAGTTGACCATCTGTATGACGTACACAGCAGTAAGGATGCAAGTTTAATGCAATCGCTGGCCACCAGATGCCACTAAACAACCACTTTTCTCTCAGCAATCAGACATGTGAAGGTTTAGTCTTTTTCAGAAAGGATAAAATCATTTCAATCAAAGGATTATACTCACTCGGCCTCAAACTGGTTCGGTGTAATGATATCAGCCACCGGCACCACTTTATTCCTGTACACTGGATGCAGATTCTGTGGGACATACTGCAAAGAGGAACACCGAAAAGTTCAAATGAAGCAAATCCTATTTCGAATGTAATTTCTTTATAAAATGCTCAAGAAAAGTAAATTAGAAAAAGAAAAGCTTACCATTGAACCGTGGTCACCCAGCACAGGGTCACAAACTGAGAAACCGAACAAAAGTTCAACATGTTAACTGATGTTTTTCATTTTTTTAACAGATACTGTATATAAATACAACACAATTCAATAAAATTGAACTATTATTTATTTAAGAAATTTAGCATTTTTGTAAAAAAGATTGATATAAAATACATTTCAAAACTAAGTCAAGAGAACAAAATCCACAGAAATAAAAAATGTCAAAATAAAGGTAGAAAAAATGTACATGGTGTTATAAAAACATTTTTCAAGATGAACGTAAGACTCAGTAAGAATAAAAACACCTTTTTTATGTAATAAGATCACTTTTGAATTACTATATACTATACTATATATAACTATATAACTATAACTATATTTACTATATATAAGGCAGTATGTGCTGTACATGTATACACACACTACATATATATAAATATGTATATGTATATGTATATGTATGTGTATGTGTATGTGTATGTGTATGTGTATGTGTATGTGTATGTGTATGTGTATGTATATGTATATATATATATATATAATACACACTTTGTTATATATTTACCTAGAATACAGTGTATACTGCAAGTATGTTACCTCTTGCCAAAGAGAAACTCACCATATACAAGGTTAGGATTTGCTCTTTTCAGCTCCTGTATAATATCAACCACCATCTCCAGAAATGATGTATCTCTAGTGTAACCTACAGCAACAGAGAGAACAGCTCACATTATACATTTAGTTTTTTTAGCCATAACTTATTTCTTGATATTTAACAAGATCTCTCTATATGGCTTGTGTAGGAAGAATTACAAATAAGGGTCATACAGATTCCGTGTTGTATCCAGGTTTTAGGTTTACTGATCCAAGTACAGTATAATTCAAAATAACTCGTTGTTACTGTATTTTTTATAATAACCTTGAGATTACCAAGATTTTTTCCCTCAACCACTCAAATATTGATTTCATAACAGTACTGTAAAAGATAATTGACAAAGATCATAGGAGTCTTTATTTGACCTAAAGATTTTGATTACATGAACACATCAAGCCATTATTTTTGTATATATATATATATATATATATATATATATATATATATATATAAAACCATAGTCATATGGTACAACGCATAAAAACTCAATGACAATAGATGAACTCAATCAAATTGTCTAATATGAGAATGACACTTTTTTTGTATTTAAAATCTTTAAGTTCCATATCCTTTTAAATTAATTAAAATTACACCATTTCCTAATCTACAAAGGTCAGATTAATCATTCCTTTCATTTCAATTCAGCATCCCTATAATCATCGAATATATATTTATCCCATTGTACAGTGAAGCTACGGCATGAAAGCTCAGAATGGAATCACATCAAGACATTTACACGAAAACAAATATCCCTTGTTGCATGTTGGGCTAAATTAAATGTCAGTGAGATCCGTCCACAGCAGTGACATTTAAAACTGCTCCCTACTGTATGAATGAAAACACTTTCCATCACGAGTTAGAATTCAGGTAAAATCACAGCGATGCATAGCTCAACAGACAAAAAAACACCATGAAAATATAACCAAAAGATGCAGAACTTCGTTTTTTTGCAGAAGTGTTAAGGATGATGGTTTGTCCCTCTGGTAGATAAATCCTACACATTGTCTTTACATTTGTGACACATCTGACCTTCACCGCCTTTACAAAGTCACAACGTGTCACAAAATCGCACTGCGACAAACACAAGGAAGGTGAACATTGATCAAATGAAGGATCTGACCATTTGAACAAAAGGAGCGAAGAATGATCATTTCGATTAAGTTTTAATTTCTAAATGGCCAAACACTTTTCAGGACCTCTGTATAGGATAAACAAGCGTCTTGATTTTTGAGTGAAAGCTGAATCAGGACATGAGGGCAGAATTCAGTTGCCGGGAAGAGGTTATGTCTGGAGAGCAATGTGATATCTGGATGGCATGGCTCTCTTGTCCTCCCATTTTCTCCTTTTCCTTCATCCGTTCTGTTCTCTTCAGCTCTCAAGGTGATGAAGAAGGAGAGCTTGTGCACTAGAGACTTCCCGCCTGCTAGCACACTCAATGGAGCACAACGTCTCCGTCGGCAGGCCAGACCTGCGACTCTATGGCCACGTGTTCTCTTCGTTCCCCCGGTGCTGATTAAGAGCGTCGGGAGTGAAAGAGAGAATTTTCTCCTCCGTCTCTGACTCATCGTCATTCAACACAAAACTACTGAACATTTCCAGAACTGTGTGTGCAAAAATCACTGCCACAATGATGAATACACTGTCCGGGTACTAGTCCCATGTCCCATGGCCCGAGTTAACAGAATCAACACATTCCATCAATGTCAGTGCGATTCTGAGTTTTATGAGAAACTGTTTGACAGAAGATTTGTCATAACAAGCCACACGGTTTGCAGAAATCTCTCATGTCCATTACAGAAAGAGTTTTTCGTTTCATTTTTATATGTAGCATCATTGGTTTGATTGAGATTTACAACATGCCAGCAAGACATTTTCTAAGCCAAGGTAATATTTGGCATTAATGATCTTTTATTAAGCCCCGGCAATAATAAAAAAAAAACATAAACTTGATTTTTTGACCAAAAAATGATCATATAAGTTTGACATCTGGCAGCATTTTGTTTTTCCAGTCACTCAACCGAACAGAAAAAAATACACAAAGACGGTGAGGAAATGGTAAAATAAAACTGTTATTAAAAATCATTCATGTTTTGGAAATAAAATTTTATTAAAAATATCAAGATATCATGACATTGTTAATACTATGTTGTTTATCGTATTGCGCTGCATTGCAAGCCAAATGTAATGTTACATTAAGTCAGAAATCCTTTTTTTGTGGTACAAGTACACAAAAGACTTTCAACAGCAATGTGATGTTAACATAGGACGGTCAGAATTACCGATAAATGATCTAATAATGAGGTATATGCACACGGAGCAATGACATATTTCCACTAAAATCTCAGCCAGCTCTATTACATCAATAGGGAATAATGGCATTTTTCACTCGGTAACTCCAACATGCGTGTAGGATAACGGACAACAACGTGAATCAAATTACCCAAACACTACGTCACACATCGACAACCAAAAAAAGAGCACTTCGGCCTATCCGTTTCAAGTTACATCCACAAATAAACTTTTATACTTACTCATGACTTGATCACGGAGGCAGATAGCAGTGCTGAGCTGTCTTACTAAACACATCGTTGTCACTTGGTCAAAAATGACCTCAGCTTTATGAGAGCAGAGTGGGAAGCTGGCTGAGATTCCTTGCCCCGTATGCATTTACCCCATTTTGATTATAAAGTTCAATTGACATTCTGTATCAATTGTCATTGATTACTTGTTTTATTTATTTTTTATTGTATTTAATCCCTCGTAAATTGTCACCTGGTATAAGATTACTACACTTAACATTTTTAAACAATACTTTTTTTTAATGAAGAAAAGTGAAAATTCTGTAAATAACCAAAACAATTACTATAAAGTGACTGTAAAGTCCTGAGCACTCAAACTAAAGATCTGAGACTGCTGTTGCCTGCTTTTAGATCATATGACAAATAGTAACAAGACACGCAAGAAGCATTTGAAGTAGCCGACATGTCAGCATATTTCAATTTAGCACTCTGAAATGCTTGATTTTTAAAAGACATTCATTAATCCACTTTGTGCATTTATGAATTTCAATATTTTGAGATGTACAGTTACAGTAATTTTTAAGATGAGTTGAAAAAGGCCAGTAGTAGGCTATAAATGGGATGGGATGACATGACGGTGGAAACTGATAAAAGACATTTCACTTTTGGGTGAACTATTCCTTTAACCTTTGGACATATTTAGCTGCTAATCTAAGGAATAAACTGTAAAAACTAAACATTCAAAAAGGAATAATAAAAAATATAATGGGCACTAAAGATATGAGGATGCTGTTGCCTGTCTATAGATCAATATGATCAAAACACACTCACACACAAAAGCTGATACAACTCAAATAATGGAAAAATGTTAATCGTAACATAACAGTTAGTTAAGAGCAAGGTGATGATGTCTTTCAGACACTACAGATCAACCTTTAGTGTCTATAATTGCGATTATCCACAATAATTGTTATAATTATTATTATATAATATTATTTTAAAATGATCATTTTAATTCTGACAGGTGTTTGCTGCTCACCTGTGAGTACGTAGTCATAGTGGTTGACATTGTTGAGTTTGATCCCCTCATACAAGACGTGAAGCTCATCCGCTGTCAACACCTGCCCCTTCCAGTGAGCGTAACCTATATAAAGACAGGTCAAAGGTCAAATGCACCCAATTACATCTGCAATACAAATCAGATGCGCAAAGTGAACAACACCGATGGCAATGAGGCTGTACCATTCTGAATCTCATACACACACGTCTGCCTCTGTCTATGCTGGCTTAAATATAAACGATGGGTCCAAAACCTCCGCTGTTCGTCAGGGGGCACTGATGTGGCTGCTGAGGCTGTGATGTCACAATTCAGGTGAGTCACCCAGCTGGTCACATGGTTTGTTTTTTGTTGCTAAGAAACAGGACAGAGGAAAGCCTGAGGCGATGGATGAAAAGACGCATCGTGTGTGCATTTTGTGATAAGACCGGTGTCTGTCGTCATCAATTTCTGCTGTCGCAATTCTGAGATTGCCTCTCTGCTGTAAACACACGCACGAATATGCAAACCTCTAATCCATATCGTTTCGCCCACACGCATATTGCAGATATTTCACACAGAATCACAATCACATTTCAGAAACGGCTGCAAATGCAAGCGCCGTTCCTTCCCACAAGGCTTTGTTAGCATCAATGGACAAAGCGCCACAACCTGTGAGTCAACGTCCAATGCAAACACTTAAGACAAAGAGACAAGCTCCAGTTTGGACATCACTGTTACAACATCAGCTTGTCGTCAAATGGATTGCTAGAACGTACTTGAGTTTGTTAAAGAGATGCTGAACAACCAAAAATTGCTGAATGAATACAGACAAAAAAACTGTGTAACACTGATAACATCTGCCGTGTTTTTAACAAGAACTTCATTCTAAATATAGCAATGAAACGAAAGAACCAGAATGTCTCATGGGCTTTGACGGAATAGTTGACACAAAAATGAAAATTCACCCAGAATTTCACAACCTCATGTCATCCCTTCAGTTGAACAAAGTTTTATGAAAATAAATGTTAAATGTGTTAAAACTGCAAGCACATACATTCATTATAAAGTGAAATAAAACCAAAAACAAGGACATATTGATCATTTTGCATCTTGTAACAAAATATCATGTGACAAACAATCACAAGAAACACAAGAAGCATTTGAGGTAACAACATATTTTAATTTAGCACTCGGATATGTTAAACATTAACAGTTTTTTTTCTCAAAAACGAATGATTTACTTTAGAAGACATTCATTAACCCTCTTTGTGGATTTATGAGTTTCAACATTTTGAGATGTACAGTATTTGTGCATGAAGTGAAAAAAAAGTTAAATTGAAAAAGGTTAGTACGTTATAAATAGGATGACACGGCCTTGGGAACTGATGAAGAAATTTCTCTTTTGGGTGAACTCTTCCTTGAACATTAGGATGCATTTATCTGCTAATCCGATGAATAAACATTACAAACTTAACATTTATTAACTACATTAATATACCCAAAACAGACCATTTGGTCTTTTTCTATAGTTTTTGCCAGACAGTACAGTGTAGATAGAAAGGAAATAATGAGATATGAGAGAGGGGTGCAGGAGCAGGGAAAGGACCACAAGCCAGGATTCGAACTTGGGTCAACTCGGCCGCACTGTCTACTAGACCACTGCTGTCAACCAACACAGCCTTATACGCCAGGCATTTAGACAAGATATTAGGAGCACAGACGAAAAACACCACAGTCAGTGGTGTCAGTTTAGCACACCTCTGTAGTTGGTAAAAGGGATAGTTCACCCCCCAAAAAAATTCTGTCATCATTTACTCCCCCTATAGGTATTCCAAAGCCAAATACATTTATTTGTTTTGTTGAAGACAAAAGAAGATATTTTTAAGAATATGGCAAACCAACAAGTGCGGGGGCACCATTGTAGTTCGTCTTTCTAATATGGTAGTCAAAAGTGCCCCAGAACTGTTTGACATTCTTCAAAATATCTTTCTTAGTGTTCACCACAATAAGACAGTGTATATGTATGTATATAGATGTATAATGTAAATACAACTATTTTGGAAGAGTAAATATTGACAGAATATTTATTTTTGGGTGAACTATTTCTTTAAATGGACTAAAATGAATATTTCTTAGTTCTGATGAATACAAAGGAAGATATTTGAAAGAATGTGAGTTACCAAACAGATCTCATCCCCATTCACTGCCATAGTAGGAAAAATAAATACTAAGGGAGTTAATGGGGGATGAGATCGGTTTGGTTACTGACATTCCTCATTATACCTTCCTTTGTGTTTAGCAGAACAAAGACATTTATACAGGTTTGGAACAACCTGAGGGTGTGTAAATGATGACAGAATTTTCATTTTAGGGTAAACCTTTCTTTAAAGGGTAAGTTCATCCCAAAATCTAATTTGTGTGACATTAAACATGTTTTGAGACCTCCCGGCGTATTAGGAGCACAAATAAAGATATTTAAGGTGATATTTCCAGGGCTCCTCAGTTGTAGTTGCTGGCAAGGTGCAGAAAAGTAGCAAATTGGTCCATCCGCTCATAGTTGCTCAGTTGACATTTTTTAAGATACGTTTGGCTTTTTAGTGTATGGTGTATGGTGTATGGTGCTTGTTCAGGAGAGCACTTCAACGCATGCAACCCTAACATTTTGCTAAAATCAGCTTATATACATTGTGCGTCTGCTTGCTAACCGGGTTGTCAGTCAGAACGCCGGCGTCTGCCCCCATCGAATGCTCATGCGTTGAAGTGCTCTCATGAATGCGCACCATAGACTGACAAGACAGAGGAGAATATACCGATTAAAGTCGTTTTCGCACATAAAGTATTGTCGTCGCTTCAAAAAAATCAATTGAACCAGAGCCACTATGAGCTGATGGACCAATTTAACAATGTCATTCAACATCATTTGGGAATGTTGTTGTTGCAAAATTGATTTTGGGAGGAACTTACCCTTTAAGGTTGTCTGTATTTATGCAATTACGGATCGCAAAAAAGCTGTTATGTTTTAGACGCTCAAAAAACCTCAAGATAGTTCAGCGTGTTGCCATATTGTAAATGGTCTTCATTATCCTGTAACATCCATTGAAATTAACCAGAAAACGATTTGCATTTACTCTGAAGTAAAGTTTGCTTACTGCTGGGCCCATTAAAACCCACATGGTGATGTAAAACCATACTAAAAAAACAAGTAACATTATGAACATAGAGAGATTATGGTTCTGAATCAGAAGAGAAAAATGAAACAAAGGGATATTATTTTTACTTTTCGATGTAACATCTGGTGGTCAACAACACACCAAAGCATAAGACATTTTGGTCAAACAATTTCGCCATTGGTCCTGCCATTCTTTACCATTTTTCATTATTTATTCACCCTTTTGTCGTTCAAGCCTGTACAGTATATATCTCTTGTCTGTGAAACACAAAGAATATTTTAGGAGAAATGTCTCCGTGATTTTGTGTCCATAAATGGAAGTCAATAGGTGTCAATGTTGTTTCATTACCAACATTCTGTAAAATATCTTTTGTTTTCAAAAGAAAATCATACAGGTTTAAATGGCTCATATGGCGCGAATACGTGTTTCTCCCATGCATATATCAGACACGTAAAATTGCAAAAATTAAACATGATGCATTCTGTCTAAAAGCGAATGCTTACCACACCCCCACAAATCTACGTCAGTTCATGGTATGATTTGACTAAGACCGCCCAAATTTATACGCAAGTAAGGTGGGCGTACTTGTACATCTCGTTGTATCGTCGCTGCCGCAGCCATGTCGTGCAGACGCTGTGCGTTTCGTTGCGAAAAGAAAGACTCTATGTTTTCCCTTCCACAAGATGAGACAACTAAAAACGAATGGTTACATTTTATTTACAATACCGTGTCAGAACAGTACAATACGAATATTCAAGTGTGTGCAGAGCATTTCAGAGATGACATGAACCTGGGAGAGAAAAAGATAAAGACCGGCTGTGCACGAAAGCTTTTGTTAATAAGTAGGGCAATTCCAACCATTACAACTTCGCAAGGACAGTCTGGCGGTTCAGATTCACAGCCTGTAAGTATTATTTCACTGTTACGGACAAACGCGAGTTGAGTTTGTTGTGTGTTTGTAGCGCAATTGTGTGATCTGCAAAGACACGCGCGCAACGTGAAAAAGACAACATAAGTCCTAATAATCAGTAATTATTTTCAAACGAGAGGCAACAAATGTTGTGTTCATAATGGGGTTTGTTGTCTTTGTTGATTCGCAACGTGGCATAACACTGGTTGAACACTAACGCCAAATCTTTAGAACGTTAGCTATCGTTTTTAACTTTTTAACATATCTTTTTTTTTAAACCTTACCAATCCTTTACATCCTGCTCAAGTCGTGCTGGCAAAGTTGATGTATCGGCTTGATCATCTTCATTTTCCGTATCAGATTCAGGCTCGAATTGATAAGGAAAGTACAAATGACATTTATCGCCAGTCAGTACAATTGCTTGTGAACAAGGAACATGATGTTCCAAATATGGTAAGAGACGTTACATTTCCGTCACACGCTTGAAGTCTTCGACCAATCACTACGCACTGTTTAACTGGCCAATCATAGCACACCTCGCTTTTCAGAGCGATGAGCTTTTTAAAAAATCTGCGCGTTGCAGAGAGGCGGAGCAAAGAGGAGATACAAACATGCACGGTATTTGGAACATACAGCGTTTTTTAACCTTAAATAGTGACATTGCATTACATGTAAAACAAAGAGTAATGTTCCTTTTAGCCATGTCATATGACTCCTTTAAAGTGACATGGGGTTGAGTAAATGATTGAAGTATAAAAAGAATTGGGCGAACTTGCCCTTTAAACTCCTACATAAAATCCACAAAACCTGATCAAAATCTCTCTACCCTTCTCAATAGAGAGGCACTCAAATTCCATTAGCTATGCTGACATTGGCTCTTTCAGGAATATAAAGTGAGCCGGCTACGTATGAGTCCTGCTATAGGCTTAAATGTTTCTATAAAAACAAACTCTAGTGACTAAAGACGTTATGGCCCTGAGGAGAAGAGAGCAACGGAGCGAAGCGGGAGGCCACTCACAGGGCAACATCCTACAGAAGGTTGTGCCACGTGTTGTTTAGACCACCGATCCAAGACCAGTTTAGGTTATTCTACTTCCATGTGGTAGAAAATGTTATGTGTCTATAGAGGCTGGTCCAGAATCAGTGTTTAGCAGCGACGGACACACGCACTGTGTTTATACAGATTTCTTCATTAGCGTCACACTCCCCTGTCTGCTATTGGTCGATGAAACAGAGAGCCCTGAATGCTACAAACCTCTCGTTTCGTCAGGATGATCAGAATTACACATATTGAAGTTATACTTGAACCTAAAAAATACTTTCACACCAGATCTGTTAGCAAAATCAGTAGAGCGTACCTGTGTGGTTAGAAAATTGAACAGAGTTGATAGAGTCCACCTCAAAGCCCAAGACCTGCAGAGACGAAAAAACACATTTATGAAAGCTTTTCAGTTAGGAAGTAATGCAAACACAATGTTTTTTAACTACAAATGGCTTTAGCTGGTTGACCTCATTTAACCCTGATGTTCGATTACTAGGAATCTTTTCTACTATTCAGGGATTTTTATTATGAACAAAATTCTCCATGTGTGAAAAATGACTTGCGTTACAATTTACGAAAACCCTACATATACAATGTGCATAACAAATTAAATCAATCCATGTGGTTATTCATAACTTATCAATTTTCACATAGAGCCATATTGATCAGGAAAAATAAGAATAACAATCAATACTGTCCATAAGCAATGTATTTTTAAATCACATACTAAAAGTCACCTGTCTGTTTGGAATACAACAATATGTGCCTACTGAGTTTTGATTAGGTCACCTATTAAAATAATACTATAATACAACAGTAACATTTTAATTAAATAGATAGATTTATAAATGTTGGCAAATGTTTCACATGACGTCATATTGATCATAGAGGAAAAACTACCTATATACTAAAATAACATAACAGTCATATCTAGTCTGAGAAACAACAGAAAGTTCTAGTTTAAATAATATGTGATATAATCAAAAATAACGTATTAAATTAGCAGTAAACAAAAATAATTTTGAAATAACTATTATTTTATTACACGTGCAGCTTTTTGAAGACAGGACTCGCCGACTCAAAGTTTAAGCGACGTCCATATGAATAAAACGTCATTTGTCGCGTCATAAAGGCACGATGAGAAGGTCATGCACGACCTCTCGCGATTGAGGGATGTGAGAACCGTAAAAAAGACACGATTTGGCAAGTATTGAATCCCCCCGGCCGTGACGTCAGCCTGTGAAACGTAGACAGCTCGAGCATGCAGAAGAAGGAAGACAGTCGCTTTCTGATAGCATGACAGCTGGAGCCATTCAAAAACTAATGAGCCTGATTTAATAGTTTGGAAGCATCGCGATCCCTCGTGCCAAACGAACTTTCGGAAATCGACATTCAGTGATTTCCGAATCGTTTCAGGAGATGATGAACGGCGGTGTCATTTCTGTAAAGGATGACAGTCGCCGTGTCGCAAGAGGGTTGTGCCGATTTAACCTGCTGGCAGCCCCCGTGTTGTGATTACACGAGCTGTCTAGATATACACGCGTTATTTCCTTACGATGTAAGTTTATGTGTTGCAATCGCATTACTTGTTTGACCCAAGTTATTTGTACAACCCCCTGGAGAACCTGTCAGCACAATGCAACAAGCATGCAGCGGACAGTTCTGGGGTAACGTAAACGTAGCATGATACAAACGTCAAAATTCAAAATAAGAGACTTCATTCAAATACACAAGTAGACATAGTTATGCACAAACTGCATGCATGTTGCAAACGACAGAATCTGGCCATGTGACCTTTGCACATCAGCATGCTGTCATGTTTCTTTAACAACATTTTTCAAGAGAGCACGCTCGTGCATTTGCCACTTACGTACAATATGCCGTTCTCACCTGTAAGGGAAAGGATGCAGATTTATTTCCCACATATCCTCTCACGACATGACTCTGAATCGACAGCACTCTGCACTCCATGTCGCGCGCAGTCAAAGTTGTTTTAAACGCTCCAGAATGTCACGCGATTTAGGAGCTCGAGAGGCTGCGCGATGTGCAGCGGCAATCCGGGGGTGCTCTTTTCCCGTTTTTTAGATAGCGAATTTGGATCCGAGATGGCAAGTTAAGCAGCCAGACAGAGAAATGAAGGACATCCACACTGAGACGTTCATTGGTGAGCGCAGCTATTCAGGCATCCTGAGGGGGCACCTCAATTTACTGACATCACGACTACGATCGCAGAGCTTGTCTTCGTTTTTGGGAACCGTAGGCTGTATCTATTAAACGTTTCAGATAGAAAGGGTGGATTTCAAAAGAGACGATAATCAAAGAAATCGGTGACGAACAACAAAAAAGATCTAGATTTTCTGCATGTAGACTATTGGATGTGTGGGCATATGTAGGTATTAAATGTTCACAGATAATTTCCGACAATGTTTTTATTTTATGTTATTTTGTATAACATATATTTAGTTCGTATATCCCCAGGAAATTAAATAAAACGACAAATAATAAACTAACAGATAGGTCTGTTGGAAGCGGGGTCCTTCAACAGACAGACGCGCTCTAAAAACCTCCAATCAGAACCGCGGTCAGCGGTGACGTCAGGCCATGAATGGGTGATGTTTGACGTCATCGGTGTCGGTAACCTGTCGTGTCTATGCCGCCTCTCTCATTAGAGGCAATAATCGCTGTTGAAAAACTTTAACTCTGTTTATGGACAAACTTTATTTCGTTTCCGTGTTCCATTTGGGTAAAATTAGACTTTATTCTGGTTAGGCTAGAATATGTCCGTAACAAGTAAACTGCAATACTAATTATATAGCCTAATTTACATTCTATAAACCATCTTGTTCTATAATTGGTAACGTTTATTTCATTCAAAATTGCTGTGCCAAATGGCTTCTTTTCGTCCAGCTAAAATATTCTGACTCACACAACAGCCTCTGGTTATTATTCAACTATTTTTGGATAAGAAGACAAGGCTTCAGGGACATTTCATTTTCAATGCCGCGTTGCCTACCTGGCATTGAGGTCAGAGTAGTTTGTCTGGCTCTGTATGTGCACTAAAAAGCTCTTTATTATTCTTTATCATTTCAGATGATATATAGGCGAAATGATACTGTAAGACACACACACCTTTTGTTTTTGAAAAATTATTTGTATAACTTCCTTTGTTTTTATACTGAACTAATGACATTTTCTATTCTCAGATTTTAATACACCGTTGTCTGTTTTTTTGTGTGATGATTTTCACCTGATCTATTTTTAACAATAAGTACTAACAATTTTACTAAAGCAATAACTAAAAAAGAAAGAACATTTTCTGAATTTGCCATAACAAAAATATTTTGTAATATTTATATAATATAATTTTAGGCTCTTCTTTCTTTCTAGTCTACGTATGTTTTGTTTAGTCATTTTCTATACTGCTGCTGCGTCAAACCCATTCTGAGATTATTCAGTAGTCGTGACCGCGCGCAAGAGGGGGAGGACCGGATTATAACCGATCAAAAGTCGGTACCCTTGACACACAAGTCTGAATCATCGCTATCACGAAACCCACTTCAACCGTGACAATTGAGAAGGCGCTGACTCATGAAGAGCTCCCTGAAAGCCCGAACAAATGTTGCGCAGCCTCCTGGCACTAAAGTGACACCTGCTGGTTCGAATGTGTCATTGCATGCTGCCACAAATTGCACGCACCGGTTTGTTTTGGTATTTTCTTAGGGACATAGATTTATTGTTTTATACTGACGTAATCGCTTTCTTTATCACAGTAATCACACTTGCAGAAACCTTTTTGCTTTAAATAAGCACCATTTAGTAATATTAATAATATTAGTACTAATATATAAATATTGTGTGGACATATTGGAGATTCATGATTTATGGGAATTTTCCTTACCCATAATGATTTATGCTGTAGATTATCTATAATTTGTCCCTTATCCGTCCTTCTAAATCTCCTTTACGCAAAGAAAATATATTTTCCTATATGAATGAACTATTAAATATATTAAATAATTTAAATTATGTTGCATGATAAATAAGAAATAGATACTTTTCGTGTAAAAAATTAAGCATTTAATTCAAATCAATTTATTTGAGAAACTTATTATCTAATATATCACATTTTATTTTCCATTACATTGAGATATTTTTGCTACTAAAGGACTTAAAGAAAACTTTCTGTAATTTTATTTAAAAAACATTGGGTCCCCAGAATGATGGGTTAACCAAGAACAACCACACACAGAATGAGTGCGAGCACAAGAGACGACACCAGATACAACATGATGGAAACTAAAAGAAGGTCAAAACACGCGGCTTCTCGGTAACCGTCCGATGTAATGACACTCTGTTTAACACATTTTGTCTACTGTGTCCACCGTATAACAACGTTTGAACAAAACCACCTGCAATTGTATAAGGGCTCAAGTCAAAAGATTGCAGAAATGCATTTTCTCCAACAGTGGTTTTGTTTGTTGGTTTAAGAAAAATATTGAAATAAATTTTTTTGTGAATTCTTTTTTTTTGTGGTCTTGTGAAGCTCCTACGGTGAACACAATAAAATGGTATACATTAGGGTAAATGTAGATCTCAATTGTGGTGTGCCATTGACGAACAGCCCGAATACTGGTGACCTTTTCACGCTTCGTGTTCCTCGGTGACCCCTGCAGTGTAACAAGACCTCAGAAGATGAAACAGTCCAGCATTACCTGATCCACACGACAAAATGCTGCCGCACACCTGCTCAGGTGTCAGTTTGTGCTGGAGAGCAGGTGTGGCAGGAGAACAGAAACAAGATCACTCAGAAGAACAGTTCACTTGCCCTCTTTAGCCAAGAATCAACTGTTGGAAGATACTGGATTCATAAACGTCAAAGCGTTTGGTCTAATTTATCCAGGATGGAGAGAAGATGAGAGCAGAGTTATGGCTTCTTCTCAGACAGCAGGAGAGACAGAGCCGACAGCTTCAGATGGAGGTGAAACGGTAAGGATGCACGAAACCATACATCATGAGAGAGTGTTTGTACGGATGAGTTTGCGGTGCTCTTAAATTCCATCAGATAATACTTTGACAAGGCTGATCTGGCTTTATGTCACTCTATCCATCACATAGGACCCACCGCTGGACAGAGCTGAGTCCGGTGTCCTTGAGGTGGTCTCTGTTACAGACGAGGACCTTCCTGTCGTCGAGACCCCCACCACGTTCAACGTGAGTTCTTTCAGCAGTCAACGTAGCCGTTCCATTCACTTCTACGACCCGGAGACGCGGGATCCCCACGTGCCTGTCGAATTGCCCGCCGAGACGTCTGCCCCACTGCCTGTGTATAAAACATATAACATACAGATCCCACCGAGCCCAGGTGTGCCCATCATCAAGGTCCAACCCTTCCTTGCTGGTAAGAGGACTTCCCTGTTGTTACTCATTTAACAATCAATTCAACACATGGTTAAAATTGTCTTAATACACCAGTTTGACAAACATACCATCTGACAAGTGCAGCACTTGTAATTACACTTAACACATAGTGTTGAAACAACATATTAATGGTTGATATATCACGATGCACATTATGTGTTGAGCTCCCAACATATAACCTGTGTCCAATTTTAGGCCTGTCACTGTATCCGTTTTTTTTTTTGTTTATTTTGTTTTATGTCATGTTGTATTAACACAATATTGTTAACCGTGAAATTAAATATCACCGATTATAATTACCGGTTATTACCGATACTGGTATAGTGTGTCACCTATAATGTCAGCATACATGTTTGAATGTACTTTTACAGTTTACTTTACTTAATTCCTTTCTTAAAGTGATACTTCGCCCAAAAAAATTAATTCTGTCATCATTTACTCACCTTCAAGTTGTTCCAAATGTGTAAACATTTCTTTGTTTTGATGAACAAAGAAAGATATTTGGAAGAATGCTTGTAACCAAACAGACCTCAACATCAATTGATTCCCATAGTAGGAAAAATTACTTTATAACTTTTTGTTCTGTTGAACACAAAAGAAGACATTTTGAAGAATTTGCAAACAGTTCTGGGACACTTTTGACTACCATTGTTTTTTAATATTTTGGTAGTCAATGGGTGTTGAGATCTGTTCGATTAAAAGCATTATTCCAAATATCTTTCTCTCTGTTCATCAGAATTTATACAAATTTGGAAGAACTTGAAGGTGAGTAAATGATGACAGTCTTTTCAATAACAGCCTATATTAAATGTTCAAATTAAACCTTGAAGAACCGGTTTCAGCAGCAACAACATAAACAAACATTATGTGGCCCAGACTTAACTTCTGGTAGACATCTGTAAAGAATTTTTAACTGTTGAGTAGTTTTAATTCAAGTCAATACAATTAAAAATACGATAAAATATTCATATAAATTAATATTAATATCAGTTAAACATTAAATAAATTTTTACCTTATACCAAACACAGACTGGAAGTAAACTTCGGGCCATACGTGTTTGTCTGATGAACCGTCTATATAGGAAATTCTTTAAAAAAAGAACATTTTTTTATGTTTTTAACGTTGTTTTGAGACTATTTGATCTTCGAATTATAAACAAATAGTACTTCTGTTTTACAGTTTACCAGGGGCATAATAACAAATAAAAAATTAAAATCATACAAACAATTCGTATACGCTATGATAAAAAATTATTATCATACACGCACTCCTTCAAAGAATAAAACCCTAGTTTCATATCGTCCCTGTCCTTATAAAGCCTCCTATGTCCAAATTCGCTGCTTTTCTGGAAATGGAAAAGAACACTGTACTTCTTAAACAATTGAACAAGGTGTGGTCAAAGTTGACAAGCACTTTTTCATACGTTTTATTGCTTAGTTATATGCAAAACCCAGTGAAAAACATGAAGGGTCACTGATCATAATAATATATGGCAAAAAAAAAACAAGACATATGGAGATACGAGGTTTCGGAAGGAGAGCAGCGATATGTCAAAACAACGTGGTGGTACTATAATAGGCCTACTTTCTCGCATTGATTTGTCATTAAAGTCACAACAAACACACTGGAATTGTTTTGTGTGTTGTACAGACAGCGTGCTGTTGTGTACTCGTGATCAGATTGTACGAGTCTCAGCACACCCATAGCCTGTGCTTACACACTAGATTACACAGAGCGATGAGGACAACAGCCTGAAGTGTTAACCGTGATCTAATCACTCTACACCACTGACCTTTCAGCAGTCTCATTTCATTCTCTCTCTCTCTCTCTCAGGAGGGGAACTGTCAGGCTTTAAATCTCTGTGTTGGCCGTACGTGTCTCGCAGGTTGCTGGCGCTGCTCATTACTTTGGCTTTGTTGATAGTGCTGACTCTGGTTCTAGGGATCGGTTTGGGAGGTCAGTGTGTGTGTGTGTGTCTGTGTGTGTGTGAAGTGGTGCTACCATCCTTCTTAGCTAATGAAACTATTCTAGAGCAGTGATCACTGTCAATGTTTAATGCCCTCAACCCTGTGGCATTAGCAGGACGGGTTACCCTGATGTCTGTTTTGATGGTTCAACCCCCAAATTCTGTCATGAATTACTCATCCTCAAGTTGTTCCAAACCTGTATACATTTCTTTGTTTACTTGTACACAAAGAAAGATATTTGGAAAAATGTTAGCAACTAAGAATTCTGGGACACCATCGACTACCATTGTAGAAAAAATATTGTATATAGCTTTTGTTCTGTTACGTTACATTTACATTGATTTAAAACAACGTATGCGTGTTTAAATGCATTCATTTCAAAACTTTTACTGACAGTTTAACACAATAAAAACTTTGACACAAAAAGGCAAAATTATCATTACTGTAACCATATAAAACTTTCGATCTCTGGCATGTTTTGCTTTTATCAATCAATCATTCAAAAGTTTTCAAAGTTTTTTATCAATCATACATAATAATACAATATTAAATTATATTTTTATTGTATATTATACATGTAACATTTCTTTAAATGTGGAAAACTACCTGTATCTTTACTTTCTTCTTAAAGGGTACTAGGAGATCTGTTTACTTAATGTAAATATATTTCTGTGTGTTTAAACAGTCTTTCAAAAACTTCCTGGACACTTCTTTTCTCCACTATTCCTTGAATATTCTTTCAATATATTTTTGACATTTTTTTGTAATTTGAGAACATCTAGGCAGAAGATAAAAAATCCAGAATATTTTATTTTAACAGTGTTTGAATTGCAACATATAATGCACTCAAAATCAGGTCGGTTACGGTTATGAGAACTTCAGCAGGAAAGCAATGAAATACATATATAATTCATTTCTAAGAAAAAATAATGTTTTGTCCAAGGTAGAGAACCTTATCATCTTTATAATTTTTTTTTGTGTAAGCGAATTGTATGTTTTATAATTCAAATCTTTACTGGTTTCGTGAGAAACAGTTCTGGGGTACTATTGACAGCCATTTGACTACTCCAGGAATCTCAGTTTCTATCATTCTTCTAAATGTATGTTTCTTTGAAGAAATGTATACAGATTTGGAACTACTTAAGGTTGAGTAATTCATGACAGAATTTTCATTTTTGGGTGGAGGATCCATTTATCACTGTGTGTTACTTGTTGCAGTGGGTCTGCGGAATTGTTCTGGAAAGTTTCGCTGTGTGCTGCGGTGTATCAGCAGGACGGCTGTGTGTGATGGGGTCGACGACTGTGTGGATGGGGAAGATGAGCTCAACTGTGGTGGGTTAAATCTGTTTGTTCGGGTCTATATGAAAAAATCGGCATATAAAACAATGTTTAATTGATTTTCTCTTTCTCTGTTAGTGCGTGTAAGTGGCAGGAGCTCTGTGCTGCAGGTGAACAGTAGGGGCTTATGGAGGACTGTTTGTTTTGAGGGCTGGGATTCAAATCTGGGTTCTTCAGCCTGCAGACAACTGGGATACAACAGGTACCACAACCACAAAAAAATCTGTTTTAAAGGTTGAACGAGCAGTTTCTGCCAATCTCATATTAATCTTGAGTACATATATATATATATATATGTAGGATTGCATAAATTCGTATCTTCGAAGAGTATTGACTTTGATCACAATTTTAAAAGATAGACACAGCTGTACGATTATTTCCGGAAAAATATGACCTCCTGGGGGTGTGCGGGGGAGGAACTAAATCACGAGCACACAATAATCGCATTGATTCACTAAAAGTTCATGATGTTTACATCATGCACGTGTGTGCCGATTGCCAACAAAACACAGATATATGACTTAGTTATACTAACCGCGTGCGGTTTAGGTCCAGCATCTTTTAGCGCTGGGACCGCTCCATCTATCAGTTTCAAACGGTCTGCAAATCCATTGTTTTATCCACCGTTTATATAACAACAAACCAACACACCTCAACTTCTCTCACTATTGCAAGAGTAACGAGTTGCAGCTAGAGGCCCACAGCGCAGCCAATCTTGATGCAGCGCAGCCAATCTTATTGGTAGGCAGGTCTTCCTATCGCTCGTCGGTTGATAGCACACTATTTCTTTCGCCTTGCCATGGGCGCGCTTTTCCAGGAGTATTGTCCAAAAAGGGACTAGAAAAGAGAAAAATTGTTATGTAACTGATGTTCTTAAATAATTTCCGAATCCTATACAAACCTTGCTGAGCATTAGAAGACGGTTTAACTATGTAAAGAAGTCAGAATGCATGAAATCACTAAGGCTCCCCTCATCCCGTCAGCTCCACTTCCTAATGTCTATCATCACCTCCTATCTCTGCTATTTAAAGAATTGTGGCTCTCCAGACCAAAGCGAGGATTTCCCTGTTTAAGAAATATGTTGAAACCCTCCTTGTGTGTATGTGTGTTCTGCACAGTGTGGGAGTCTATGAATGATAATTTCTTTGTTCCCACTGGCCTCATTACCTGCATAGTTAATCCAATTAAAATCAGTCTGCCATTAAATGAAAGGAAGAAAAATACTCAAATTGTTTCCTCACAAGTAGGTCGACACGTTGCATTTAACCATCAGCAGCATTTTTCCTATAAATTCATTTTAGGGCGGTGTTTGTTTCTGAGGATCGCCATTTGTTTGACATCACTGTTTGCCTTCACTATTTCATATGTCTGGAAGCTTTTTCACTTTTAAAGGGACAGTCCACCCAAAAATGTTTGAATCATTGATGTACCCTCGTGTCATTTCAAACCTGTATGACTTTCTTATGCTGGACACAAAAGAAGATATTTTGAAGAATGTTGGTAACCAAACAACCTTGACACCCGTTGTATGGACACAAAACCACCGAAACATTTCTCAAAAGATCTTCTTCTGTGTTTCACAGAGGAAATAATCACATACAGGTTAACGCTAAACGCAGTTGTTCTCTACAGGGGGGTAGAAAATCATTTTTATTATGATCAAACTTGTATCCAGTTAATGTCAAGTAGAAATTTTGAGTTTTTGTGAGTGGGACCTATGAATATGAATGAGTACAGTGGGGGCCTTGGAGTAAAAAAGGTTGAGAACTGGTTTAACGTGTAGGTTGTAGGCCTGACGTTTAATACCCTATGGATCCTCTCTCTCTCTCTTAATTTGTAGTTACGTAAGCTCTAACTCCATTCCCATCACCTCCATTGAAGATATCTTCCAGAAAAACCTAGTGGCTCTTAATATTAGCCATCCAGCCCTTCCAGAAACCTTTAAGATCCACAACTCTTCCTACCTCAGGTAAATTTAAAGACAGAGATATTAATACCTGGTATTGCACCGAATAATATTTTTGACACAAACCGACGGCTTTAAACATTTATCTCTGTCTTTACAGAAAGACTCGATGCAGTTCTGGCAAAGCAGCTGTTCTTAAATGTATAGGTGAGCAGTTATGACGAGTTGGTTAATAAAACTATTGAAACCATCGATTCAGAAAATGTACGAATGTCTTTTTCTTTGTTGTTGTGGAGACTGCGGAACCAGGCCAGCAGTCAGGAGTCGTATTGTAGGGGGCAATGTTTCGGGCCCTGGTCAGGTACCATGGCAGGTCAGCTTATATTACCAGAACCAGCATTTCTGTGGAGGGTCAGTCATTAGTGACCGGTGGATAGTCACCGCTGCTCACTGCGTCTACGGGTGAGTATGACAGTTATGTTTTATGATCATGTGATGCTGACAATAGGTTATGATATTTCGGTTATTGTTGCATTTTTTGATTTTGTGTTGCTTTGCATTGTGGCTTTGGTTGTGTGATTTAACCAGAATAAATTGAGAGAATATTTCAAAATTATTTTCTGAATTTACTCTTTATAGATGTGTATTTAGGTAAAATTATTCATTTTAACACAATTTCTACAACAAAAAAACAGTTTGCATTTACTTACAGAAAATTCTGTATTTTTTCAGACCTCAAATACCGCAAAGAAAACCAGTTCATATTAACTTTTAAGCAATACATCCGTAATATTTGTATTCAAGTATTGATGTGATGACCTCAATTTTATCACAGTTTTCATGTGTCTTGTTATACTGTCAGTCTTTCACATTGCTGTCAGATGACTTTGTCACTCTTGAGGTTTGATTTTAATGAAATTCAGCAGACACTGGACTGGAACGGCCACAATACATCTAAAAATCTGTGAAAAAAATCTGTGGTTGTATATCTTCACAAACAATTATTCTTCGTCTGTAGTTTTGCTCAGCCGGTGTTATGGGGAGTGCATGCTGGGATATCAGATCATCCAATGAGTGGAGCCGTCGCTGTGGAGAAAATTATCTTCCATGCCAACTACAAGCGAAATGGACTCGGTTATGATATTGCGTTGATAAAGCTAAAGCAGCTTCTGACTTTTAACGGTAGAGGAACTAAAATATTTCTGAAAAGAGATTCCTAAATAACGAAAAATCCAGAAAAACGGACATAAAATCTCAAATTTTCTATCCTCAGATCAGCTGTCTCCCATCTGTTTGCCCACGCACGGCGAGACCTTTGAGACGGGACAGATGTGTCTGATCTCAGGCTGGGGAGCCACAACAGATGGTGGTAAGTCTGCAGTGTGCTACCGTCAAATAAAGGGCTAGTGCACAAAAAAATATATTCCGTCATCATTAACTTACCCTCACGTTGTTCCAAACCCCATGCTACTTTCTTTCGAATGAAGATATTTTGAAGAATGTGTTATTTTTATCTTCAATGGAATGAAAGTAAATTACCCGTATCTTTTGTTTCTAACCGATGATGTCATCATTATTTGGAATGACATGAGGTTGAATGGAAACTATTTAAACGGCAACTTTAAATCTAAGGTATGTATGTAGTTGACTGTTCTGAATCCGTGTATATGTTGTAGGAGAGAGCAGTACCTCCCTTCAGAGCGCTCAGGTGCCCTTACTCTCCAGCAGACAGTGCCGAAGGCCAGGTCGCACCTCATGGAACATCTGCGCAGGATTCCTGCAAGGTGCCGCTGGTGGATGTCAGGTGCCACAATTGCTACAGTAGACTCTATTAAAACATGTAAACTTAAATGTTTTTGTGCTTTGGTTTATACACGGTTGGAATGTGTTTGAAGGGGGACAACGGAGGGCCGCTGGCTTGCCGCGGGTCAGCGTGGACGCTGGTGGGGACAGCCAGCTTGGCTCAGAGCTGCGGACAGAAAAACGAACCGGGCGTTTACACAAGCATAACTCAAAGTCTCACGTGGATACATCAACAAATGGAGGTAAAATTTTGTGCATTTTTGTCTTTAAGAGCATTTACATAAATCTAAACAAAGGAATTCAGTGAGTTTCAAATACAAGATAATGTTAACAAACCAATCTTGATGGAAGTGAGAGGAAGTGTTTATATATTCTGTGCAATGTTTTGGTGCACACGTGAATGCTTTGTTCCAGACTTTTCCGGCCCGAAGCTAACACAGGACTGAGGCAAATGAGTAACAGCACACGCTGTGCTTATGAATTAATGAACACATTCACCTCAGTCGCCAGAGATCTGGGAGCGGCTTTCGATAGGATTTCAGCAAAATGTTGTTGTTTTTCGGACCGTTAATGCGTTTGAATGTATTCGGTTCTGAAGGGCGCACACCTTTGCCATAATCCCTGTGAAGGGTTTAGCTTCTATAATGAGAGCTTTGAAGAGATGGCGTAGGGGGATGAAACATACTTCTGTGTCATTTTACAGCAAAGAGGAAAAATCTGCACAGATAATCATGGGAGCTTAATGAGGGTTAAAACGGTTTGTGTAACTGTGGAGGCCTCTGGTGGTGGTTATGATATACTGCATCGCTCCTTTTCCCTCAGTTTTGTGTTGTAGGATATTATGACCTCAGCAAACCAGAACATGCAAAGTGATTGACAGCTATTGATCTGATGTCACTGGTCTCCCAATGCAATTCTACTTTCTTCTTTGTTTTGGTTTTGTTAGAAAGAAGAGGATCGATGAGGTTCGGCTCTTCTGGGACTTCTGAAGATGTGGCACGAATTAGCACACAAACGTGGATTTAAGATTATGTCAAATAATGTCAATGGGCAGAGACAGAGGCACACTACAGTTAAGAACTGAAATGCATAGTTATATGAATGTATTTTATAATGTAAGCTTGTTATTTAGGTGGAAACCACCTTTGAGTATCATACTGAATGAGAAAATGTTCTAAACCAGAATGTTATATTTATGATGTTATGATTTTAACACTTTAATATTTATTGCACATTACTCATTTTGAAATTTTATTTTATTACATCCATCAGTAGTTCTGTGTAAGTTTGTATTTAAGGCCAAACATTAACACAACGATTAGATAAAGTTGACATCACATGTTATAACATGATCCTTGTTATACTACATTGACATCCAGTCTATATTCATGCTTCTGCTTTGATTTGTATTCAGTTCAAAGAAAGTAAATTATTAACGGACGTTACATAGTATCACAAAAGAGTAATGCAATGTGAAAGATAATCCTAATAAACATTTGTTATTGTTATTATTATACAAATGATTTGTTCGTGCACGGATCTGAATCAATGAAGGTTACAATAAAAATAACCTCTGATGTCATGAAACTGACACACATTTCAATAAAAGCAAAACACAACACGTTCCTCAGGTACAGTGTTCTTTATTATAAAACAAAGTGTCTGAAAGGCAAGTCAGTGTTTTTGTCTATACATGTGAAAGAAGCATTTATAGAAGCAAATAGAAAAATGCTCAAGGCCCACTGTGCAGCGTTTTAACCCCCCCATGCTAAGCTATGGGACTTGACGTTATGTTTTGTGTTAGTCATATGACTGATGCCATCACAAGACTATTGCTGGCAATGAAATGCCGCACAGAACAGACAGCCAAAAGCACATACTGAATATAACAAAGAACTATAAATCAGAATATACATGAAAATTCTTTCATTTTTAATTCATCCTCATGTAATTTCAAACTTTCTCACCAGAACACAAAAGAAGATATTTTGAAGAACGCTGGTAAACAAGCAATACCAGGTCTTACGGACTTTCCTTGTATGAAAACAAAACCATTTCTTAAAATATCTTCTTGTGTGTTTTCAAAGGAGAAAGAATCACATACAGGTTTTGAACCACATGAGGGTGAACACATTTTTGTTTTTGGATGAACTATCACTTTAAGGCAAAACATGCCCAAACTCTGTATTGGTGTTGAAAACGCGATATGCTATAAAATATGTCCACAAAGATTTTAATTCAAACTGCTACAAACAGTACAAATGTCATATGGTTTACATTTTGTGTGACAGTTTTGTTTACTATGGAGCATATGGCATTTTCCAAAAAACAAAAACCTTCTTTACAATAATAAAACAACACTCATGCAACCAATCCTAAGATATTGAGAAAATCAGTCCATGGCTAGTTTTCTTACAATGACAAAACTTTTGAATCTCCATGATAACTCAGAAAAATCATTCATGATGACATCAGCAAGTCCCTTTGTATGTAAATACGTCAATGTGCGTAAATACAAAATCTCTGCGACTTTCTTCACTGTTGCTTTCTTCATAATTCAAAAACACATCCTTAACAAAGCGCTTGTTTCTCACACAACAATTACAGGCATCGTCATGAATATGATTACAACCTGGCAACTCTTTCATATTTGAGACACGCTTCCATTCTCTAGTCAGTTCGATAAGATGTTTTGAACACACGCGTGGCATTAGAAATGTAAAAACGTAAGGCTTCCGAGTCTTTCCCTTCAGTGGATAACTTTAAGAAATCTCCTTCGTTGTACTAACTAGTTCCCACACTCTGAAACCCTGGAAAACAGGGTGACGCATTAAAAGTGTCATTTTCATACATAAATACTCCTTACAAAACAAAGCAGAGCAAACGAAACGAAAAATTGGCACCGATCATTTTTGACACTGTGCTACAAAAATAGTTCCTTCTTTCCTTGGTGCCTGGTAATGAAAGCAAACACAGGCATGCAAGAGACAACATCTCATCCTCATAGAATCCAAGAAGATTTTTTCTTTTTAACTTTACAATATCGTACAAAAAGTGCACTCGGCTAACTGCGTCGCAGTCACTGCGGTGAAATCGATGCGCGTGCGTACTGTGCTTGTGCTCTTTGTATTTCTGTGTGCGGCTTTTAGCCTTTGCTCGTACTCCAAACAAGCTGTTTGACAACTTGAGGATGCGTGGCGGAACCTTCAACACGTCTTTCGAGCTGTGTTTAAGTAAATCTCTCTCTTACGTTCACATTAGTGCTTTGATATTCTTTAAAATGTCTCTCTCTTCTTCTTTATCAGCGTGTTCGTGCATGTGTGTTTGTGTGTGTTAATTCTTCAGTCCTACTACAGCGAGTCGCTGGTCTCCAGGCCCAGCCTGGTCATGTCGGAGTGAGACGGATCATCGTCTTCGTCTTCATCGTCATCTTCCTCTTCCTCATCATCGTCCTCGCTGTGTCCTCCCATCATGACCTGCTGCATGGCCAACGTGGCGCCATCGGACGAGAGCGTCTGCAGCCCGTCCTCTCCCACGCCTACTGTTACTGTGGTACCTGAGAATGAAAATCAAATCTTATTTTTTTTAAATGCCTATAAAAATGATCTTTTTCATAATTACACATAATTCATCTATAACCTCACACAGGATTATCACATAATTTGATTTATAATTAGGGTTGGGTAAGGAGATCAGACACCTCCGTCTACCCCAGACAGTCGGTTTCGTGAGGTGTGTCCAGGTGTCCAAACAATTAAAAGAAATCTCACTGACTAAAAAATCCTCAAAGTAGTTTATGGTGCTTTATCAGCCGTACCATCTTCCATGGTAACTTGATGCTGGGAGACAGAGGAAGCGAGGGAGTTGGGCCAGAAACGCTGAAGTGGGCGTGTTTGGGGCGCCTTCTTTTTGCTCTTGGGTGTGTCTGAGGAGCTGGCGTCCAACATGGGCTGCAGGATCCGTCTCCGTGCATTAATAAACCTAAAAAAAATCACAAGTTGTTTGGGTGTACGCTGAACAATCGAAGTACCAGGATGAGTCTTTTCTACATAATTGTGAAAACTCACCAGTTGTTAACTTGCAGCAGGGTCAGGTTGGTCTGCAAGGCGATCTGTTTCTTCTCATCTTCGGTAGGATAAGGATGCTGAAAGGAAATTACATAAGAACTTAAAAATACTCTTTAAAGATGTAACTTTCTCTCAAAAACAGTCTTTTCTTTTCTAAAGGTCCTCGGGTTTAGTTTCTCTGTGTCATTGGAAAAAGACAGAGTGGGTAGACCATCTTAATAGATTCTTCCGAGGTGATCTTTCAGCTTTCCATAGAGGGGCGGTCATAAAAAAGGACATTTTGCTTTTTCCCATGTGAATAACTCCATTTTGTCATGGCTTAGATAAAGAAATATCCTGAATTTATCAAAAGACTTGGTTGGAATAGTTTTGGTGTGTAATATACGTGTGGGATTACTGTTGCGTCGCTCTTGATGCGGTCAGACATAAGGACGGACCTGACGTTAGAGTAGTGACGTGCTGTTGTGAATCTGACTTACACCAATGTGCTGGAAGAGCCAAGATCTCATGACGTTGGTGGCGTGTTTGGGCAGAATGCCTCTCTTGGCCTTAGACGAGCTGTCGTCCTGACTGAAAAAACTCAGATCCTGGTTTAACTGCAGCTGAAGCTAAAGCCAAAGAAATACACTTGTCAACAATGAGTGTGTACATCTGTCAAAGTGCTACATTTTTTGTCCTTTTAAATAAACTGAAAATGTATACACATATAGTGAAATGAAGAATCTGGGCGGGGGATTAAAACACCCTTGTCCTGGTATGAATACAATGGAAGTCTATTAGATGTCCTTTAATATAAAACAAAATAGTAATCATTTAATATAGTGCCATAGTTTAACTTTGCTTAAGCCAGTCAGACTGTAAAACCTGGATTATGATTTTATTTCATTTAATACATGCACTTACATCTAAAAAGGACGGTGGTTGAGAAGTGCAACAACAAATTATTAGTAGACAAATACACCGCACATAAGGCGTGACAGCAAAAATGCAAAAAAAACGAACAAATGAAGATAAATCTCATTTATGCTAATTTATATCATAAACATAATTATTAAACATAAAAAATTATTATTAACAGTTTGTTAATCCAATTTTTGCTGTCGCATCATAGGCCACTCGGTAAGGTTTTGTCAACTACCCAAAAGCAAAAAAATAAACATTTTCAGAATATAGGGGCAAGGGATGTTATCAATTAATCAATTAATGTTAAAAAAACATTTAATTAAAATGACCCTAAACTTTGAAATAGTGAAAGTACATCATGTACCGTTGCAGATGACTCTACAATGTGTACTTGATCATGTCCAGCTCTCCACATCCCTAAGATTTGCCTTTCATTTTAATTAACCTCTTAATCCTAAAAGTGGAGCCATCATCCCATTATAGACCTGAAAGCGAGCGTGTCCACTAAGAGACGTCTCTCACCTGTGAGTTTTGTATGTGTATTGTTCCAGGTGACATAGTCTGCGTGACCAAGTGCCCCTGTGGTGTAACAACCGTCACAGGCTGATATACCGTGCCACCTGGAGAAGAAGGACACACACAGTCAATATCTGTCCAAATGTGTGATACAGGAAAAAATGTCATCATGTAAAAAACACCCACCTGTTACCACCTGTGTGGGGTTAACAGTAGTAACCGTAACGTTGCCCTGCTGTAGAGCAGACGCCGGTACAACGATACCATGAGAACTCATGGCTCCAGAGAAGCTTGGGGGCTGAGAGGAGATTTGGTATAAACAAACGACAGTTATTTACTCGATAAAGACACTGTGTGAAGATAAAGGAGAGTTCTATGCGTGTACCTGTGTCTGTGTTGGGGAGTAAGGGCTTCCGGGATCTCCGCTGAGCAGAGTCTCGCTGTTCATCTTGGTTTTAAGACAGGCGATGTAGCGGCTGCAGAAATCTTTACACAGGTCGTTCACCTTCTCCAGCTCCAGCAGGTGAATCCGTAACACCTGGATGGCCTTCACCATCTGACGCCGTACAGAGGGGACAAAGTAACAATGCTCAGAAACTGAACAAATTGATCCATTTGTATGAATTATTATGTAAGAATCTAAATGATAT
Organism: Triplophysa dalaica; assembly: GCF_015846415.1. Taxonomy (NCBI): domain Eukaryota; kingdom Metazoa; phylum Chordata; class Actinopteri; order Cypriniformes; family Nemacheilidae; genus Triplophysa; species Triplophysa dalaica. Next base: position 5,212,985 of record NC_079543.1, read on the forward strand.
AATAATATAGATACATTTTGGGGTCTAAAGATATATTTTGGTATAAAAACTATTAAAAATCAACAAAAAATATACGATACAAAAGCTATTTAATCTATGGTTTAGCTTCCAACATGTGACCTGCATTTTTTTATGACTTTACAACTATAAGAGGTTATCTATTTTTGCGTGCGTTTAATTTATTATTAAAATGAATTCATTTATTCATTCATTTATTATTTATTTATTGCCATTATTATTTAACTGAATTATGATTTGTTATAATTTTACCTACAGAAGGTTCAATTAAACGTTAAGTTTCATCAAAGCTTTTGAAAAAATTTGAAAATGTATTCTTTCATTTAATAATATTTTAATAAAATATTTTGTAGTAATACTGTTTTAAGATAAGTGTAAAACTGTACTGCAATTATTTAGGTACTAAAATACTAAAAGTATTTTTTAAATACTTGTGAGGCATAACAGTAATAATTCTAATGACAAACCCTAAGCTGATGTACAGTCATAAGTGTCTCTTAAGTGTTTGAGGGACTGATAACGTCAAGTCTACGTTATAATATTTGTAACTGTCCTTACGAAATACAACGGTTCTTACCAGATTGTCCAAATCGGGATCCTCGCTGAAGAAAGCCTTGCCTTCTTTCTCCTGGTTTCGTACGAAGTTCTCGATGTCCACGTCGAAACTGGCCGAGGTCACGCAGTCTGAGCTCTGAGTGGACTGCTCGCATTTTTCAAAAAGCAGCGCCAACAGAGGAAACAGTGGGTGTCTGCAGGCAACCAACACACGATACCTTCACACATCGGCTATTTAAAACACAGATGCTTTCATACATGTTCATTATTGCTTTAAAAAACATTGCGAGCCGTGTCAAAACACGTGAGTGAGAGACAAAGAAAGAAAAGGAGAAATACAGAATATTTGCACAGGAAGACCGGGTGTTACCTATATATGGCTGTCTTGTAGACCTCCATAGGAGTTTGTGGCTCAGACAGAGCCGAACTGCTCTCCTCCTGTCCCTCCTCTTCCTCCAGCTTCTCTTCTGCCTGCTCTCCTGCTTGCATCTGCAATCAAAGGAGTGAAGAAGCTGAGGTCAGTTTGTCTGAGCTGGGTGAGGTATGTGAAAGTTGTCTCGGGGCTTTAACGCCCGCGTGCGGGCCGCACTCAGACACAGCTGTCTTTTCACAGCGGAGACCTCAGGGTGAAGGAGACCCCGGACATGAGGTTTCAAGACCACTTTCACAAAGCTTCTCTTTCAAACCTCAGACGACTTCATCTGTCATATTTAAAAATGCTTCACAGATTTAATAAGTGGATGATTTTTCACATTAGTTTTAGGAAATGGGGGATATTACAATAAATCAAAATAATAAGCCCTATTACCCACACAACTGTTGGGATCCTGCGATGTTTTTTTCTTTTTACTTGATAGCTAGACAGGCTCACATGATTGAATGCATGTGACGACTGCAACAATAGCGTTGATTGAAATGGGGGAAATGATAAAAATATTTTACGACTGCTGGAAAATCTCGAGTTAGTCTTGAGTCTCTCGCTATCTCTCCATCCAATACCGCAGAGGTCAGAGTTCCAGGAATTCATAAGATATCCAACAGAGGATTTCAGACTTATGACACGGATTTGTACAACAAGATTATCGATTTCACTGTGATGTTTATCACTTGATTTGCAGTTAAAGGGACAGATGACCTAACAATGAAAATTGACTCATCATTTACTCACCCTGATGTCGCATCACATTTCTTTTATTAGATGAATGTGGATCTTTATTTTTTATCCGTCACATCTGTGTTAAACTATCCAAGCCCCAAAACAGCATACACATTCATCATTAAAGTAATTCGAATGTATTCTAAAGCTATAGGTGTGTTAAAGAAAACTATTCATTTTCAAGCTTATTAAAAGTAATGAATTATAATATGACTACAGAATGAATACATGTATACTGCAATACAATCGTATAAATCATATACATCTGAGAGGTCATGAGGATGATTTATATTTTTATATGGGGTTTTATATAGCTATGTAAATATTAATGTCTATAATTAATGCACACTTAAGTCACTTGCACTATTGTATAGTCTATTTGCTATCTGTTCATAACCACCTGTACATTAATGTTCACAGTATATAGCCTTCTTTATATATTGTTCATAGTACATACCGACTGTCATATTTTCATAGAACATTCCTTCTGTAAAGTTTTTTTTTCATAGTACATGCCCACTGTATAGTATTTTCCTAATATTGTATTCTGTATTTATTAACACAGTATATCCTGCACTTGCTAATTGCACTTCTGGTTAGACCTAAACTACATTTCCTTACACTGTACTTGTATATGTGTAATGACAATAAAGTTGAATCTAAAAACTAAAATAAGAAATATAGCGCTTTTCACAATGTTTCATTGTTGCAAAGCAGCTTTACAGGAAGAAATAAAAATATAAACAAAAGTTAGTATTAGTATAACATTGTCTCAATATTATCACCATGGTCACATATCTGTATGAAACGATAGGTATTCCAGGCCTAATGTTAGAAAAAAATATTGATGTTACCTATGGCAAGGTCCATCTGGTGCAATTATTTTATAATAGGTCATTTGACTCATCTCATACCTCTAAGCAATAGTTAAATTTAGAGGATAAAGAGAAGAGGCATATGGCACGTTTCCAAGTCACGTTTGACACTTTAAATACCGTACCGTGGACTTTCTACCGAGGTATTATCAAACAGTGAGATTTTAATATTGTTACATCCCTAGAAAACACATAATGCAACAGTGCTACACAGGGAGTATAAAGAGGCATGGGCACTATGACAACACAAACCTGTTCAGCCTCCTGGTAATCCTCCATGGACACTGATGGAGATGTCATCATAGTTACTGTTGCCGTGGACAACGTTTGGGCATTCTATAAAGCTGAACTTCAGCACCTCTAAACTGACACGGACAGAACAAAAGTGGCATTCAAGAAATGCGAAACAACATGAAAACGTCAAATCAGACAATGAACATCTTTGAACTGAATACACGACTGCATAAATGGTCCAATAAGAAAGCCAAAGTTACACTTTTATTTGACTTTTACAGTAATATGAACATTTATAGGAGCCATTTTCACATTATCAAAATTGACAGATAATCATAAACACTTGGCATTTACACAAAAGAGATTTTCCATGCGTCAAAATTAACATTAAATTTGATTATTATTAAACAGGACTATGTACACACTTTCTCCTTAAAAATGTAAATAGTCTTATTAGGATGCTTGTAGTAAAATATGTAATATACAAATGATCCAACAACATCTTCCTAACATCAATGCTATCCATCCTGTTTTAGTTATTGAATTTATTACATTTTCCAAATGCACAAACTTGAATCATTCTTTATTGTTTATAAAGATGCACAAAGTGATTTCGTATTTTCGTATGACATCGGATTGGTTCGGGTCGAACTCGTGTGTAAAATCGCATAAACAACTCTCCTCTTATCTCTGCAGTCAGTTTGCATTATAAATAGTAACATCGCTTAATAATACCGTAAAGTCTGCATTGCAACACGTTTAAACGAGTGCATCACTGTGAATTGCGAAACAATTTGTTACAAGTTAAGAGCCAAAATCGATTCGCTTGGCAATGTTCCGCTTTTTTGAAGCCAGTTTTGTTGCTTTTTTTCGAATACGGTCACAAATGTATCAGACGGTATAACGTTACTCTATTACTGTAGGCGCCATGTTTGTACTGAGCCTGTAACATAAACCAGCACTGCCCAAATATGTTCGTATCAATACATTGTTTTCATTCGTAGCGTTATATACATTATGCAATGCATTAATATTACAATAACACTGCAAACATTACAGCTTAACGGAAAACATCTGCCGCTACCCCGAAGCTAAGACGGTCTCGCCGACTTACAAAAATATCGACCCTGTCCCTTTAAATATAATAAAAAGCCTGCCCATAATCGCCCATCAATCAATCTAAGGGACATCAGGCTATCCCTCCCCACCAGCGCGCGCGGCCGCCATTCGCGCTCCTACAAAAGATCATTAAAAACAGAGCTGGGCCTCTGCCGTGCGTCGAGCCAGAAAATCTGCCCCGAAACCGCCGTCCAAACATCCCGTTTCAGCCTAAAAGCGTCCAGACCGCGCGCCTCCCGCCGAACGTCGATCTCTCGCGCCGAGTGCGGTTAAGCGCGTGGCCCGGATCGCCTGATTGATAGCGAGTCGGAAAAGAAGATTTTGAGTGACAGCTTACCTCAGTGCCAATCTTCGTCACAATGACAAGCGGCTGCAGCAATCGGGACCCGCAGTTCTTCCATGTCGTCACAGCGTAACGGCACGCAGGCAACTTTCAGCATGAATATTCATGAGGTGGGAGGAGACATTGCGGTATAGGGGAAAAAGTGCTCGCCCCCTGGAGACTTTTTACGGGGGCAGTAAAACACGTTTACAGATGTACGATTCTATTACGTTATATAAATCAAGTGATATAAGTGATAATAGCGTTAAAGTGCAAGCGACTTTATTTTTCGTCTTTTGGTTAATGCACAAATAAGTTTTTTTATATATTAGATTGTTTCCGAATTTTTCTATAAACGCTACGTTTGTTTCCCGTTTGAGATCCAGGTTGGTCTCTAAAAAAAGAGATATTATTTAAGGATCTTTTAAACTCAAAACTAATCACCAAACTATTGATACATGTTGGTTAATATATGAAGAGTTTGGTTACAAAATGAGAGAACTCGATGAGAGAAGTTTTTAAAAATGTTCATGTTTTGCATTATTTGATCATGTTTTCATTGTGTTAGTAGCAGTATTTATTTAGTTATTATGGCTTAAATCAAAATAAACCAACTGCAGATTGATATTAATTGGAATGCGCAATAAAAAACATGTTTTTAATTTATTTTAAATAGAGTTCGTTTATAGATATACACCCACCAGAGAAGTTAAATTTGGGGAAATTGGTTAAGTCTCCGCCCACATAGAGTCTGTGAAGTTTGGCCAGCTCCTCATTGAACGCTTTTTCATACTCGGGTCCAGCATCTACAAGACCACCAGATGATCTGTAGGCAACATCGACAGGGTTTGGGCATATTTAAAAATATCTTCATATATCTGACAAAATGCAATGTTTTAATATCATTAAGTATCGATTTTCTTAGGCCTACTTGCTCTTAGCAGAATATTCCCAGATCTTGTAGGGAAAGAGTCTTTGTATTGGATCTAGTCGTGCTACAGGCGAGTAAGAGCAAGAGAGGATTTTATCAATTTCAATGAATTATATAAATATTTTGTATAGTTACAAAAATCAATGTGCGTGTGTGTATAAACAATTTTTATCAATATCAAAGGACTAAAAAGCATAAAAAATGGTAACACAAAAAGTCTGACATACCAACGGGCGACTCTTCAACTGTATCTGTCCGCAACTTTTCTTCTAAAACCTCAGTGTGCAGTATTGCCGGATCCTTCATATTATTGGAGCCTGGCCCATTATGCAGCTCTCCATCTTCAACCCCAACTCTCTTTTCAGCTTAATTTCCAAAAGGTGATGTGATGTAGTCAATGACGTAAGATTCGTCTGCCGCCTCAGATGAAGAGACTTCTGAAGCCGCCGGTGTTGGAATGACAGTAAACTGTGCTGTCCAAGACGTCCTCTAAAACTTCAATTTGCTTTTGAACAGCATGAGTTGCCATGACTTTTGTGTTAGCTGAATTATAGGTCTGCACTGTTTCTAGCATCTAATTCTGTTAAAGATGTAGTCACATAAAATTCCTGTTTAAATTTAGAAGAAACTGTGTCATAAGATGAAATGACATCTGTCTCTTGAGGAAGATCATGAGCAGCCACAGATTCACAACCTCCAGCCTTTGCTTCTCGATCTGAAACGTCCCGAGCAGGTTCATTTTCCACAAGAGTAGAAGCTTGCTGGAAAGTTACTGAAGGAAGTATGAACTTTCGAAGTGGAAAAATGTTTTATTCGTGGGATCAATCCCAGCATTATATTGGTTTGGTGTAGCAGGTTCAGTTGAAGATGCAGCTTGAGTTTTTGTTTTCTCTCTTTGTTCTCTGTGGTTATTTGCTGAAGTATTTGGCCGATATCAGCATTGTTTTGGGTTTTGCCTTCTATAGGGTAAAGATAACACAACACAACACACAAAACTGCAATATTTCTCAAACGTCTAGTTTTTCTAGGTGTCTAAATATTTCGTATGTATAGGCGTTTTTCTCCTAAGAAGCTGAAAACATATTGTAAATTAGAAATATTAAATACAAAACTTGCTAAGTGTGGATAATGTGTGCAACTCGTGCAGAATTCAAGTGGATGTGCAATGTAAACAGTCATGAACTTACTTATGTTTGTATATCTCACACGCTTCCTGACATTATTAGCTTTTGTACGGAGTTGCACCCCTGGAAGCATTTTCTTCTGATTCCAAGAACCCCACAAAGTGAAGAAACTGATTTCAAGACACATTTTGCAATACACATTTATACAGTGTTCAATTAAAGTGTTTTATTTCTATTATTTATATATTATTTTAACATTATAACGAACAGAGATTTGACAGATATGCTGTGATTTGGGCAAAACTGTTTAGCACGTTGAACATATGGACATGGTCTAAACCACAAGGGGTCGCTGTGACATTTTTTATATTAAATAAGTGCGCGCACCACTATTGAGAGATGAGTTGTGTACATACATTTAAAATCCTCTGGAAAGACTCTCCTGCTCGATCGAACTTCTCCTTTTATTATAAAATTCTAGATTTCATAACGAGAAACTCTCTTATAATCTCACTAAACGCATTTCAGCACTTAACGCAGCATGAGTTTAAATGTTTACCGATTTTCGACTCCGTTTGTTTACTTACTCGCATTGAATGACGTCAGGTCGCTCGCCGACGTTATCCTGAATGTCAACGTGGATTAAAGTAGCTTTTATTAAACAGCAAAAGAGTGTGCACAGGGGAACATAACAGGATTACAGAACAACGATGAAAAATATCACGAAAATATTCAAACCGTTCATATTTCGTGAAGCACGGAGGTGTTGCGTAATCGACCTCCTTGTTCTGACACGCCCACTTGTTACATGCGGTAAAGGAGCGCACAGACGTGCGCGTTCGCGTGATCTTTCACAATTTAAAGTTTAGCTTGTTGTATAGAAAATCTCTTAAATAGAGTAACACGATTACATTGATGGTATAGGCCTAGTCCTATATAAAATATCGCATTCCATAATTGTATTTTTATATAGGCTATTTGATGTATATTTATATAAATACACATGTATTATATATTTAATATACATGGTAATATATCAATAATTAACTTATTTTAATTGCTGAAGTGTGATATACTGATCAAAATAATAATACATTATTTTATTTACAATTATTAAAAATACGAGTCTATTTTTATATTAATAGGCCTAGTATTATTATTTAAATATATAAATTAAATAGTTGTTTTACAAATATAACATTATTAATTAATAATATGATTAAATAAAATAATAGTTTTTTTAATCTTATATTTAAATTATTTTAAAATTAAATACATCAGTCATTTTTAATAAGCATGAACTGTGGTATATTATTATTCATAGTCAAGCTTTAATGAGGAATAGTCCCAGCAAAAACAATGCAATTCTCCTTCAACAGCAAATAATATTTACACCATACATACCTTGGTCCAATTGAGTTTTATTTGCAACAGTAAGACAACACACTGCTTCTACTTTGATGACAATAAGCTGTCATCAACATATATACTTCTCAAGTTGTAATATATTATACTCCATTCAAAGATTTAAACATAGACACATATATTACTGTTGAATTGATGGGAGTCTGCGCATTAAAAAATAATGAAGGTGGGGCAAATCTCCTGGTTTTAAATATACAGTGTGCATGATAAGAGATGGGGGGGGGGGGTTTGGGGGCGGATGGGAGGAAAAAAGAGGTAACAGAAGTTAACAGACACGTGACCATGACCTCTTGTATTGTCCGAAATATTCTTCAGGAGGTTTGGAAAAGTGACCCAGCAAACAGCATTCAAAGCACTCAGAAAAACACCCAAATATACACACACACACACAGAAAAAAACAAGTAGTGAAGTAACTTGCTGGATCCACCAAAGCTGGAATCACCCCGGTATCTCACTAGCACAGCAGTGGAATATTAATGTGTGTATTGGATTCCTGAATAAAAAAAACACACAAATTCAACCATACAGACCCCCGGCTAATGTCAAAATCCAAACAGCATCTTTCTCAGGCTCAGTAGTGCGATAATTGGGGTGCAAACAAACAAATACACTTTTGATCATAATATGTAAAACAAAGGAGTCTTCAGCGTATTTGGAGAAAGTAATGGCTGAATATGGGTTTAGCATCCCCTTTCCACTTCATTTAAGATTGTTGAAAAGATGTTAAAACAGCTTTGCAAACATGTAACTCTTGCTGTTGTATGTTACAAACAAGCAAATCAAATAAGCAAACAACAGCCAAACTATTAACTGAGATTTCTCATGTTTACAAACATGATGACAGTGTTTATCACTAATGCATAACAACAGCAAAGAATAAAAAAGAAACATCAATGAAAAGCAAACCGTGAACTCATTAGTAACGCAATATGAAACTTAAATAAAGCACTACAGTTTACATAGGTATTTAACAAAATAAAACAAATTGGGCGAATTGAAGAATTTCTTAAGAAAATGATAGATTTGATGAATTATTGCTAAAATTCAACTGATGTAGGTTCATTCTCAGGCATCTTATGGTCATTTTTAGGAGTGTTATATAGGAGAAAAAACCTGTACTGGTCCCTCAAGAGAAAACCCTTTTTTATAATTCTAATAGCCTTAGATGCGCTCCATTCTCAACAGAATAAAAATAAAGTTACATAAAAAAAGAAACATTAAATAGTGAAAAACAAACGCAATCCTTTTCCTCCTGTATATTCATCTCGCATATATTAAAATAACATTGCAGTTTGTAGCCGGATCTAACCGTATCCCTTCTAAGACTGGCACAATTCTAAAAACTTTATATGCAACTTAATAAAACGTGTCAAATGTCGCCGATATGTTTCAGTAAAAACAGATGAAAAAAAGGAAATGAATTGATCATGAAATTAGAATTTCGTGGTTTTAGTTTTTAGTGTTGATGACTGCTAGTAAGACTTATGGATGAATCTCACAAAAAACAATACAAGTATCATAATAAAACATGACTTATTAAATTCAAATGTATGCTTGTTTTCTGCCCTAACTGTAATATATCTAGACAGTTTAGATGGTAATAAATTCTCACTACTGTAATACAACACATTATATTTACAGTATCACTGTGAACCAAACTGTTATTTTAAGCAAGTACTTAAAATACCACTATTACTTTCTTTACAATCTTTATATAATTTGTCTCACATTTAATTTTTTTACTTTTTGTAGAAAAACTTTTGTGAGATTCACCCATAATAAGACTGTCACTGGAATGGCACTTGGAATCAATAGAATGATTCTGCCCACTTAAAAAAAGTGGCAAATCGAACTCCTATTTCCGACTCGGTTATGACCACGTTCGACTCCATTAAGACTTACAGCATCCTGAGACAGACATCTTTCACATCATTATAGACTGAAATATTTCCTCCACCGCACATCCTTCATTTACACTCACACACTAGACCTGTACCAAAGACGATAAAAATCTGATCCGGATCACAGACTGTTGCAGACTTCCGCAGACGTTCACGTGAAAAACACACATACACGCTTTGGGGTTCACGATGCTGGGCGGAATGGGATTGTCACGTTAGGCTGGTGGACTTTCACCACAGAGGAGCAGCGATTACGGGATTTGGAGGTCAGAAGGTCAAGTAGTACGATGAGGGTCAGGGTTCGTCGAAGAGCTGAAGGTCCAGTCGGACCACGATCTCGCCCGTGGGGACTTCGTGTAAAAGCAGACGCTTGGTGATGGGGCCTTTGGAGCCTTGGTCCTTTTTGATGTCGGCCAGCCGAATCTCCGTTCTGCCCAAGAAATCTATCAGGAGAAAGAACTGAGTTGGGATTTTATCTTGTAAACTTAAATAGAAAGTAAAACGAATGCAACTTTTCTGCAGGGGTTATGTAAACGTATGCACCATACTGTATGTAAACGTTCGTACGTAAGAGTATGTAGTTATAGTTACGTGAAAGTACACATGCCGTTTGAAAGTATGCACTGGTAGTAGTATACTAACCGTCCGGGGAGAACTGATCCCTTTCAAACACAGTGACACACAGCACGTCCTGCTCCAGGTCTTTGATGAAGAACTGGCAGTTCGAGTTCCATTTGGGGTTCAGAGTGTCCTGCAGCGTCTTCGTGACGTGGCATTGAGAGCCCATGGTCACCTCACAGTACGGGTTACTCTTACCTGCACACACAAACACACATACACGTCGAAATACAGCAGTGGAGACCATTTTCATTCAATCAGCATATAAAGATGTTTTGTCGTCATTTCAGTCCAGTGTCGTTTTCAACAAATCTAACATCAGGAGTGACAAAGACATCCAACAGCAATGTGAAAGACCGACAGCATGACAAGACACATGAAAACTGTGATAAAACAGATTATCACATAAAAAAACATCCCAAAATAGTTGTATAATATTACTGTTGTATTGCTCAAGTGAATATAAACTTTTTTGAGGTCTCAAAAAAAGGGAATTTTCTGTTTTGTAGTTTGACCGGTTTCTCCCGTTTTCATTTTTGTCAAATTTTGCACACTTTGTAAAAGCAAATAGAAAATATTTTATTTGAAATTTGGGAGAAATATTGTTAGTTGTTCACAGAATGATAATTTTATTAAACACACACCTATAAATGGTAAATTCAGAAAAACTGAAAATAATTTTGACAGACAATAGTTTTCTCACAGCCCAGTAAAATGATGCTAATTGTCTTAACATAATGTTTGTTCTGGTCCTCAAATTTGATAAGACTAGAAACTTCCAACAATCCTGAAACGTACACTACTTACAGTATTTATATACTGCTATTTAGGTTTAATTAATTAATTTAAGTTTTTATTTTCAGTTAATAAATTAAGTGACTTTTTTTGGCTTATTACCAAGGCAACATTTCTAATTTTCTATTTTTTTCAAATAATATTCAAGCAGATATTTTATTTTATTTCAATTAACAGAAATGTTTCAATAGATTTAGTAAACTATATAAGCGTGTCATGTTTTGCCTTACTGGAGTAAATCCTGCCTTTTTTAACATCCCTGCAGTTTTATTTACCAGTGATATTCTACAATGTTATTTCCACATACCATTTGAGCGACAGGGCTTTAACTCAATGCCTTCAACAATGTTCACCATCAGCCGTCCAATCCCTGTGGCCCTCTGTGACCTCACTGCAAACATCATATTAACAGAGACACAGTGTTAAGCGAATGCGCATTCATACCTTTATTAACACAGTGAGGTGTGTGGAAGATTTGTGAGACAGACCCAGGTAGGCTTTCTCTCTTTTCTTCTTCTCCGTTTCGATGAAGAGCTCAGAGGCAGCTTTGATCTTCTGTACCCATGCGGTCCTGCAGAAAAAAGTGTGATGAAAAATCACCTTGTGTACACTTTTGACATATTTTGTAAATTTGTCTCATTTCATAGTTTCTTCTTTTTAATTAAAAACTTTGGACTGTAGTGTATATTGAGATTTATGGTGTGGATGTGTGTACAGTATAATACCGTTCATTTATGCTCTCTGCACGTATAGTGTAGACACGGTCGATGTGAGATATGTGGAATATGGGTTCATCTCCCGAAGGATCGGTAGGGAGCTTCACCAACACCTCGTTCAGAAAGATGGGCTGCATACATCAACATTACACATCAATGACAGATGGTCAAAAGAGCTCAAATGAAGGTCGATTCGTAAGGACGCCTCACCGTTTTGTACATGCGATACTGCAGGTGGGACTTGGAACTGAAGACCTTGTCGTTTCCGGACGAGCCCAGAGGTTTGATAATCTGTGTGAGGAGCAGGAAGTCGTTAAACAGGAAGCCGTAAAGCTCCTTGTTGCTCTTGGCTTTGTACAGTTTGCCGCTGTGCAGGAACTTTCGAGGTCCCAGGCAGTTGGTAACAGAGTTGAACACAAGTTGCTGTGCAGATAGAGAAAAACAGAATTTGTTGTAAAACTGTTTAAAAGTGAGTCCTTCAGACCGTGTGTACGTGCTAAGCTTGTTGTCGTCGTACCTCCGACAGTCCCTCACACTGCACATGCGCCTGGATCCACTCCAGCCGGTCCGAGTTTTCTTTCTCGCGCACGCCTTCGTTGACCTGCGAGCACAGCTCCTCTGCCTTCTCCAGCGCTAGACGCAGGTGACTGTGGTCCGGATGGCTCTCTGGAGTATTCTCTATAATCTGCGTGAGGGCAGGGAGGCGATGTTTGATCAAGGTTATGCGTATGATCTAATGATCAGAGTGTAATCAATGAAGAACATGTACGTACGTTTTTGATGATGAGAGGGTAGCGGGTGACTCTCTGCATGGGCTTGAGGAGGAAACTGGACAGGGGCATTCCCTTACAGCGAGGGTCCATCGCCAACCTCTGTGGAATATACAATTAATTTATGTCTGTTGTGTGTCTATTAAAAGAAACGACTCAAAAATATTTTTATATAAACACGTTTAGTGATGACATGACCACAGTTCTTCTGGGATGCTCGCGGACAACTTGAATATATTTTTTTAGGAGAAAAAATGATCTGTGATTTCAGTTCCACTATACTCCAACATACAGCGGGGAAAGTAAGTATTTGACACATCAGCATTTTTATCAGTAAGGGGATTTCTAAGTGGGCTATTGACACAAAATTTCCACCAGATGTAGCCACAAGCCAAATATTGAATTCATACAAAGAAATCAGAACATTTAAGTATACAAGTTCAGTCATAATAAATAAAGTGAAATGACACAGGGAATAAGTATTGATCACGCTTTATTTAATACTTTGTACCTTTGTTGGTGATTACAGCTTCTAGACGCCTTTTGTATGGAGAGACCAGTCGTCTGCATTGCTCAGGAGTGATTTTGGCCCATTCTTCCACACAAATGGTCTTTAAATCTTGAAGGTTTCTTGGTCCTCTTTTATGAACTTTGATCTTCAGTTCTCTCCATAGATTTTCTATGGGATTTAGGTCAGGTGATTGACTGGGCCATTCAAGCAGCTTGATTTTCTTTCTTTGAAACCACTTCTTTGTGTCCTTGGCCTTGTGTTTGGGATCATTGTCTTGCTGAAATGTCCACCCTCTGTTCATTTACCAGCTTTCTGGTAGATGGCAGCAGATTTTTATCCAGAATGTCCCGGTACATTTCTCCATTCATCCTGCCTTCAATAATATGAAGTCTGCCAGTACCCCTTGCTGAAAAGCAGCCCCAAACCATGATGCTTCCACCCCCAAACTAAACTATTGGTATGTTCTTGGGGGGTTGGCAGCGCCATTTCTTCTCCAAACATGGTGTGAAGAACGACTGCCAAAAAGTTCAATTTTGCTTTCATCTGACCATACTATAGTCTCCCAATAATCCACAGGCTTTTCCAAATGCTCTTTTGCTAACTTTAACCGAGCCTCAACATGCTTTTTGCTCAGCAATGGAGTCTTGCGTGGTGAGCGTGGATGGATGCAATGGCGGTTCAGTGCATTGTTTATAGTTTTCTTTGAAACAACAGTACCTGCTGATGCAAGGTCTTCCTGAAGTTCTGCTCGAGTGGTTCTTGGCTCTTGGAAAACTCTCCTGATTATTCTTTGGACTCCTCGGACAGGGATTTTACGTGGAGCACCTGATCGTGGCCGGTTTATGGTGGACTGATGCTCTTTCCATTTCCGGATAATGGCCCCCACAGTGCTCACAGGAACATTCAGCATTCTGGAAATGCGCCTATAACCATTCCCATCAAAATGCTTTTCAACGATAAGATAACGAAGATCTACAGAGAGTTCTTTGCTTTTACCCATAATGAAGTCTTTCCTGTGTGCCTCCTAGGTAATGAGAAGCCTTTATAGGCCATCAATAAGAACTAAAGCAGCTGATATCAATTAGTACTGATAGGGGGCAGGGTTTCTCTCTCAATACTGACAGATTTCAGGTGATCTCCTGGCTTTCTATACCATTTTGCACCTTGTTACCTTCATGTGTTCAATACTTATTCCCTGTGTCATTTCATTTGATTTATTATGACTGAACTTGTATACTTAAATGTTCTGATTTCTTTGTATGAATTCAATATTTGGCTTGATGGCTCATCTGATTGAAATTTTGTGTCAATAGCCCACTTAGAAATCCCCTTACTAATAAAAATGCTGACGTGTCAAATACTTATTTTCCCCGGTTTATGTAACTTTTTCTTTTTGGTTATCTTGCAAATGTTCCTAAGCATCTTTCTTCAGAAGACATTGCAATTGTGTCTCTATCTCAAACGCTCAGATACTACATAATTGATCATGGTCATGGCATTTTCACGTCGGTTTGCATTGAAAAGGATGAGCAAGTAAAGTATAGTACAACATTTCATCACAGACAAAGTCTCACCTTGACAAACTCTTTGAATTCGGGCACCTCGTCGGTTTTCTGCTGGATGAGGGTGGCGCCGTTGAGCTGGCAGCTGCAGAAGCGGATGTACGGCTGCATGTGTGGAAGCTGAGCTGTCAGGATGTCACCAATCATCTTCACCGGCATGCGCTCGCCTGACATCTTCTTCCTCACACGCAATGCCCTGGAGACAGCAGAGCGATATTACAGGAAATGTAATGACAGGGTGTAACATCCCATTAAATTCTGTAGTCATCTCTGTGATCGAGCTGTGAAGTGTGAATGTTAATGACCTGATACGCTTCATTACTTTAAAAAATACTCTGACGTAATGCATTCTCATTAATGGCTATGGAGTCATTTCCATTACGGGATAAAGGAGGATTAGAGGCAGGGGTTAGTTCACTGCATTGTGAATAATGATGATCTTTTTCGGAGGACAGGGTTACATTATTGACCATAAGGTGGCGTACTTGAGCAGTTTAATGTTGCACATGATAAGTTCTTTCCAGTTGACGAAGATCATGGCCACCTCCTTCTCCGTCAACACTTCAGACTCCAGCAAAGGCTTCTGAAAGGTCTGAAAAAAACACTCACTTAAATACTTAGTCGTTGTCCAAAATTACACATTCAATGTCAAAAAGTCCTTTATTACCGAATTTGCAATTTAATTAATTTAATTAATTGAATTATTAGCACAAATGATCAAATAATCTGCTTGAATAAAATATTGTACATTTCTTATTGTATTATATGCATATTGTCCATGACCGTGTAAACAAAAAAAACTTTACAGTTTGATGAAAGCCCTTTTAAAGAGCAGTGTTTTTTTGTTTTATGACATTATTTTGATGACAATTAATCTTATCGGCATTCCCGTTGTCGTCCTTGACTGTGTTTATGTCATTAAAATAATAGTCATCCTACACTCATAAACTGTAGATATAATACATTAAATGTTGTACATAATTAAATCTTCAGTGACATCACCTCACCAGTTTCTACTCATTTGTCTGGCATGACTTTACTAAACATTCTCTAGACTCCCATCAATAATGATCGCCAAGTTAAATGAATTTTTAACTACAATCTATTGTTTCTTTTTACCTCAGTGACCAGTTGCAGGTCATTGACATAGTTCTCCTCTGTAACAATAAGTTCATGTATGTAGCCCTGCCTCTTCCTTTCCGTCGGGGTCAGCATGTCGAGGAGGTGCAGGTCCGCACACCCTGCGGAATGGATAGACAATCCAAATTCACACGCTTACGGTAATAATTGAATGACTACATTAGTGTGTTAATGCAGGTGTAAATGAAGTAGATGAAAACAAGCACAAATGACATTTGCAAGATAAATAGGATCAATGAATATTTAATTTCCCTGTGCATTTTAAGTACGCAATTGAAAAGATAAATAAAATAAAACCTGACAGAGTAATCGGGAGTTTATCGCACAAATAGGTTTCACAACATATAGTTATTGACAATGATAATGAGATTAATAACCATGATTATCGATTTTGTGTTAATACTACACATTATACTATTGTCAAATTATCGCGAAATAACGCCAACGTAGTCGATGTTGGTTTTGCTCGGGTTTAACATTTGGCCTTTAGACTGCGATTCATTCTCCAAAAAATAAGAAAAAAATTCAAGATGAATTTGAGAGCATTCACATTTTTAAAATCAAATACTGTATATTCGTATAGATATTGCAATAATATCATAACCGTCAGTGCCCATAATAATCATATTGTAAAAAATCTGATCTAGTTGTGCATAAAATTGTTGATACGTTTTGAACCACAATGTGATACAAGAGCGATAGAGTAAGACAAACTAGCACGAATATAGTTGCTTCGAACGTTATTATAAAAATAAATATCAAAAACAGTGCCACAACTGCCCAATCAGAAGCAAGTAATCTAGACATCCGTGTAATAAAGCAAATTATTTCCTTTCTTTATTAGTGCTCATTTCTCATCATGAAAACGCATGCACATTGTTCCAGAAATTTCTTTACACTTGCTGTACATTCAAAAACGCTGAGCAGTTTGATCAACACGTGACTGAAAATAACCCAACAAGTCTGCAGTTGCCAAGGAGTTCTTTAATGGTTACACATCATTTTTTTCTTATAAAGATGGTATGACACTTTCTTTAAAGCTAGGAATTATTATATATAGCCGAGTTTGTAACTGTACATTCAATTAATGTTTGCTAAAATGTTTTGATAACCACATACAATGGTAAATATTTTGGACATGGTTGCCAGAGAATCAAAACAGATACATTATACAGTACTGCAGATGTCGGATGGTAATGAAGAATATGTGCTTCTGTAGTCTGTGGATGGTTGTTCCGTTAAAACAAAAATAAACCCGTCCAAAAGACTGATCAGAAATATGATTGACAGTCAGTCCCGCTTATAAAGCAGCAATACTTTCATGCGGTGGAACCAATAAAGAACCACATAGATATGAAATGAACAAATCATAATAGAAATGAAACAATACTGTTTGGAGGCAGATAAAACAGATAAAATCAGAGCTCACGTGTTAACTTGTCAGTAAAATATTGTAGGTGCATAAATTAAATCCACGCCTTTTCTAAACAAACCATTGGATGATCTAATGGCCGTAAGGCTATTTTCATGGCTTTCATACTCTGAAACAAAGTTTCAAGTTAATAAAATGTCCAGTCTTTCTTGTTGCACTTGTAAACGTCTATTTATTTATAAGCATTTGTGATTAGGATGATATTAAGCTTCTATTCAGTACATTACTCTTCTCCTTAATGCTGCTCAGTTCATTAGTTTCGGTCGAAGCGTGACAAAACCCAACATAAAGATTCAATTTCATGGAATTTGGACTTCCTTAATGACCTCTACTCTTTCCAGTAAAGGTGGGCATACATACTAGCGGCAGGCTATTTTTTTACATTATTATGCAGAACAACTTTTTGATCAATATAAAAATAGTGAGTTGTTATATAAGGAACAACTTGAAATATAGTGTTCTTCAAATAAACGTCAACATTTCAGAAATAACTGCGAATTCAATCAACAGGACAGGAAACGAGATCAAAGAATACAAAAGCATTCATTCACCTACATGGGAAATACAATTACAGAAATGAACGTTTAATGCTCAAAAAACCCCAGTCGTCTCGTTGACCCTTTACACTCCTGTGTGTACGCACATCTGTCTATGTACCATTATCCTCAAGTGGCAGTTGCGCAGTTTTTTTTTGGTTTCAACACCAATTCTCAACCCAGTCACACAGACATTATGAAGCAAACGTTGAAAACTAAAAATAACAAAAACACAAAACAAGAGACTACCAAACTATTCATTCACTGTTTTGGTATGAACATGTAACAAACAATGACACAGAGGCATGTGATTGGACAGGATGAACGGAAGTGTCCATCCCGTCCGTCAAATTGACTGACAGCACCTTTATGTTCTGGAAGGGAGGGGTAGGGGTGTTCTGGATGACACGCGATAGTATTCTACATTAGGTCCACAAACATGGATTTGATTTCTTTAAAGGAGTAGTTTACCCAAAAATGAAAAAACACGACCGAATTTTCATTTGTGGATGAACCGTCAGTTTTAAAGAAATACATTTTAGACATAATCTGGCATTCAAAATGAAAAACTATGACATACAACAGACATTTTGATATTGGAATTGGTCGGATATGCACTACACATCGCCGTCTCAATTCCACACATTAATGAGTTTGCCATGACACTAGCAGGTTATGACACCTTTGTTTCTGCACCCCGGTTGCGTCATGACTCATGAATAGTGGGTCATTCTGTAGTGCTATGGTCCAATGAGGAATCTTGGGGGTGGGGCCTGAAGAAGCGGTAAGCATTGGTCAGATGGAGCGGTGGAACTTAACACTGAATGCAAGCGTTCCGATTAGTTGGATTTGTACCTACGGAGGCGGGGCTTTGGGACTAGATCACGGGAAGCCACAAAAGGACCCACTATCCAGCACTTTCAGTTGATTAGTGCATTGAATTCATCATACAAATTCAGTGTGAATGATTAATTTCATGAATTTGTAAACAAAAAAGGAAAGCAATCCTTCAAATGTTAGGCATTCTTGTTTATTTAATTGCTTTAATGCGAAGGAGGCCGGCTGGCAATTTTTGGCGAGCGTCTACAGTTCGGAATATTGAGGTTAACGACTGCTCTCTGTAGCATTCGTCTCTTCTGGCCACAAAGCCAGCTGGGGGCAGTCACATGATCAATGTTCCATCTCCCATCATCCCGCTGGGCACAGTTTAAGGGATAGTGGGTCGCTTTGAGGACTTTCAAGGCTGAGTGGGATATGGGCAACATAACAGTCCTAGAAAGAGGAAAACACAGCACATAAGCAAATAAAAGGAAAAAAAGAAAAAGGAAACACAATGTGCAAAAATCTTTAAGAGCTAGGAGAACTAAATGGACTCTGCAAGACACTTTTCACAGGACGCCACAATGACAAGGACACTAGCATGCAGGCAAAGAGAAAGAGATGAAGTCGTTCTACGTATGCTACATGGAGGTGACCGGTTGCTTGGAGACAGGAAGGGGAGGGGCTTCAGTGTGGCGGAGGATAAGGTCTGGTCCGTAACTTCACCACACCATGAGGTACGTCTAACAAAACGTTTACTAAAGCTTACTTTGAGAAGGTCCTCAAAGATCATTACGGAAATATTACATGTCCATTTAACTGGAGGATATTTGTGATGCTTAAAGCCAAATGCTTTATTTGGAAGATGCTCTCATCGGGGAAACTTTACCACTGGGCTAGATAGAGCGCATGTTTAACAGAGAAAATATATAATTTGGACTCACATTGTTGGCTGGGGTCTGTGTCGGTGGTCATCTTGACGTAGTTTGACGGGAAAAGGCCGACAGAACCGTTCAGCTCCCCTTTCCACCAATCGGGATCCTCTCTGCTCAAAACGTTGATGATTTGGCCCTTGTTGAAAGGCAGCTCGTCATCGTTCTGAGCTATGTAGTCATACATGCCGATCACTTGGCACACTGTGGTATGAAAACACGAATGAAAAATTATTATGGCGACAGCAAGCTGCAATGCAAACTTTTTCTAATCATCATTTCACTTTAAAAGACACACAGAGTGCACTAAAAGTTCTTGGACATGTACCTGCGTTGGGTGGTGGAAGCTTGGGTGGGATGGTCTCTGTGGGGGTCTTACCGGTGCTGGGGCTCAGTAATTTAACATAATTAGCTGGAAACCAGCCAATCTGACGCTTTTTTCCTCTTGCCTACAGAAAACAAGAGCAGTAGATTTGAACGACATTTACACAGAAAATTTCAACTTTGTCTAAATAAGAAATCTATATAAAGATTATGTCTTCACAAGCACTAAAAACAGCCACTAATATCATATTATTCCCTCAGAATTCAATAAAGTAGAATACCAAAAAGAACCAAACAAATGCTGTTTCTATACCACATTATATAATTATATATTTTTCAGGGTATATACAGGAATCATGGAGTTAAATTTAATACTTATGAAGACCATTTTTAAGACTCTAGACATCTTCACCACTTGAAGTTTTAACCGGTTACATTTACTATATATTGATTGTAAGATAGCACAACTCCTTACTCCAAGTACTTCCGCCTTGAAATCGTACGGCTAACTAGGTTCCGGTTATATGTATTTACAATGGGCCGTTGCTCCCTGCAAAACCTTAACGGTTAAAAATAAGATTTTTACGTAAAAACTTTACCAGCGACATAAGAAGAAATATTCTAAACATCACTAGATACATCATCTTCAAAAGATCTGAGAAAGCATTGATGGTGAACCAAAGGCGTTTTACTTTTTCTCCTCACACATGCAGCTCCGTTGCAGACATTTAATCACCAAACGCAAATCACAGAAAGCTGGCGGAGACATACAGCGAATCATAGCGCCACATTTTTGAGCAGTTAATATACTTATTTGGCATCAAATCTGCTCCATCTGCAAATTGCTATTTTAAAATACTCATCATTTATTTAAAATCCACATAAACATTTAACAATAATTGCATTGTGTCATTTTGTTGTCGTTAAAATGTATGAAATATAATATATGAATGACACTAACACCATTTAGGAAAGCAATGGACTGCTTCAGGGTTTATTATTCAGGAGATGAGTGTACGTTTATGAAATATATTAGGAGGTGAACATCCGCTAATTTAAGATCTGTCATAGAAACCGACATTAAAGCATGTTGACATCAGGTTTTATTGTTTTTAATTAAGTGAACGCCCTAGAAATAATCCACTTTGATCTCTGCATGTACATAAACTGAACGGAAACGACTGAGCCGGATCAAGAAGACTACGTGCAAGTAGTACATTGAGTGACTAACCCAAATCAAGGTTTATTAGAAACGGAAACCAGCTTTGTGGCTATCACTTAGCATGTGGGAACGGACAGTGTTGATCCTCATCTAGGCTATGCTAATCGCCTTCCTACACACAGAGCAGTACACCTCAGGGTTATTCCCAGAGACTGTCCACCGCCATCATTCCAAATCTTTATCCTCCAACCATTTGGACAAAAACGTGCATTTCCCCATTAATCAACAATGTTATTTAACATCAGGTTGAAAATGGACCTCCCACTATTCGCCTACACAATGATTCAATTCACGCTAAAGCGATCAACTTTTAATACTTTTTAAGACACCACGGACACCCTGTTTTGTCGCTGTGGTAACATTACACAAAGCCGACCTGAAGTTCTCCTTCCCACCATCCTCCCTGGTTTTTCTTTCGAATGAGAATGAGCTGTCCGGGTGCCAGAGTCAGCTGCTCCGTCCCTGTGGCCGTGTAAGGTGCGATGACCTGAGCGATCTCTGAAGACACAAGTGAAACAGTTATGAGAAAATACCAAGGTGTGAGCGAAGGATTGATTTTTCATTCAAACATAAAAAAAAATCCTCTCATTTTTGTTTGAGGATGGCAAGTCAAATTTTTGATGTTTTTTATACAACCATAAAGTAAAAAATGAGATCTGTTGTTAGAGATTTCATGGATTTATTATTATTATTTATTTTTTATTCTCACCCGGTTTCCTGCCTAAACTTCCTGTTTTCCCAGCAGATCCCAAACCCTAGGCAGAAAAAAGAGAAAAGAGCGCTGCTGATACTAAATTCAACAGTTAATTTGAATGCAATACTAATGTCCCATTCATGCCGTGCAAAAAAAGATGAATTCAACTAATTAAACATTTAAAACGTTTTGAACTGCTTAGTTAACTAACTTCTTTAACATATTTTAGTGAAAACTGTAAATCCAAAAAATGTTAAAATCACTAATATGCAATGCAGTTCTCATTTCCATAAATTCAGATTTGTTTAACATCGAACCGCAGCTGATTTTATAGGTAAGCTTTAATCTTGTTCACTAAGCCATTACATCAGACTCTTTAGGTTTGACGTAATTGGAGGGAAAGACTCCGGTCCTCCCGCCCACAGTGCCGGTCCACCAATCCCCTTCTTTCTTTGTGACTGTGATGACATCACCCTGCTGGAAGGTCAGGTCACCCTGCTCACTGCTTTCATATGTATACATGGCCACATACTCTGTGTAAACACACAAAATGACAGAAATACTTATAATCTGATTTAAATACTTAATGTGATTTTAAAATCTAATTGAAACCGACTACGAGCACATCTGCATGTGTCATTGCCCGTTTATGATGTGGCGGGCATACCCACCTTCTCCGAGATCTGTGGGTTTGTTCAGAGAGGGACTGGGTCTCTTAACACTAGGGGGGCTGTCAGAGGAGCCAGACTCAATACTGAAAAAAAAAACAGCAATTACATACATATAATAGACATTCCTTACGAGCCTGAACAAAATTGCATTTACAATTTTAACAATCAGTATTTTGATCGTGTCTCTGCATACAACAGCACCCAGTTCCACACCAACTACTCTATCCCATCACAGACACACCTCATAGATTTCCGCACAGGCCCGGAGATGAGTTTGACGTAGGATTTGGGGAACCATCCTCTCTGCCCCTGTACTTCCCCGAACCACCACATATCCTGCTGCTCCAGCACGGTGATCACGTCGTTCTTGTTGAAGTTCAGGTGATTGTCTTTCTTGGCTCTCCATGGGTACAGAGCCTGAGCCTGCAGACCCTCCACCTTCTCACCCTGAGAGGTCATGAGAGGGAATCAATTATTCACAAGCCAACCAAATAAAACTGCTGGTTTAAAAATAATTTTGTTGTTAAAAATCTATTAAGATCGGAGAGCATTTCACACACATACCTGTCCAAGCACAGGTGAAGGTGAGGAGCCCGACAGCGTGGCAGGAGTGAAAGCCGAGCGCTGTCTCATCTGACCACCACTGGGCACAGATAGAGACGGCTGAGTGGGCTGTGTCGGCCATGCGTCCCACCCGTCACTATCCTGCTTCTCTACAGACGGCCACCTGAACAAAATTAAATTACTCATTTAAATGACATTACATAAGAATAAGAATGCAGATTTATGGGAAACAAGTCCACTTACGTAGTGCTGAAATCTGCCCAATTGCTGGATGTTGAGGAAGAGGAAGAGGCCGGGGCTCCTGGAGGGGCTGAAGTGGGCGGGGCCATGGAAGCAGACTCGTTGGGAATTTGCTGTACGGGCGCGGCTGTGGTCGATGAAGAAGCCGATGACATACGGGTGCCTAATTTAGGGGTGGTGCTAGATGCAGCGCTGGCCCTCAGACTGAGAGGAACTTCAGATTCTGGGATCTTCTCAGCATAGTTGGCAGGAAACCAGCCAGTCTTCCCTTTAACCTCTCCTCCTAACCATCCAGGTTCACCCATCTGAGACTCGTCCACCTGAGAGCCAAAAGTAAGAGCGGATGAGAGACATACAAAAAGAAAGATCTCGGATGCGAATGATGAACGAACCCAGCCAACCACAACATGTTCACGTGAGGTACAAACATACAAACACATGAATTAAAACGCATGTGTCATTGTATGTAATGCCAGAATGAAAGACTTGTTTTGTTGACCAAATACAGGAAGTGGAATAAATGGAGATGGCAGAGAACCCGAGACATCAATGAGCTTCGAGCAGGCCAATGCCAGAAAAGAATCGAACACAGACACAAACATGCAGCCACATAGGCATAAAAGCGAACATTTTTTAACCTTATTTCTAAAAACTGTAGTTGTCGATAACGGTATTCATAAAATGAGAAGAAAGAAACCTTCTCTGTTGAATTTATTAAGTTTGATGCGATACTGAAGCAAAACCTCTCCTTCCGCATTTTATTACCCAGTTTCTACCAACGAACCGCCCAGACAAACAACACAGAGACCCTCTGAGACAATCTAGAAACAAACACTGCCACTTAACCAAAGCCTCTTAATGTTGAACTCCAAGGCATCTAGTAGCTGCATTTCCTCATATAAATACTTGAAGCGTCTAACTAGGGATGTGTGTTTATAACAGAAATCAGATCGAATGCTGAGAGGACGGATGAGGGGCAGAAAACTTACCCACTCCCCCTTCACCTTCAGGCAGAGTGAGCACAGGGAGGGACAGAGGCAGGGTCAAAGGTCAGTAACTGTGTGCTCAGGTGCACACCATGACATGCACACACCCCCCCCACACACTTGAGAACTGAGAGCAATCCTTGTGTTACTCTACAAAATATTACTGATAAAAAATGTAATTCTCAGTTACTCTTCAATAACAAACAGCAGTCTTACCATCACTATATCTCCTGGATGAATGGTGATCTCATCGTGACTGCGAGCTTCAAATGGGTACAGCGCTCTGTAGTAGACCACCTTTACCTTGTCCTGGTTAAAACCAGCCACCGGGAGCTTTTCTACAACGTACAAACATGTGGATTTATGGAAGACTCAGTTAAATCAGTTCTGGTTCAACATCTGCATATAATTCTTGATCTCATCTTACCAGTCATGGACCAGGTCGACGGGCCTTGCTGTAGTTTTCCCGGATGCGGCTGATGTGTCAAAAGCTTTGAGAGATTCTCTTGGATGTCGGCGCTGCTGTGGTTCTCCTCTACGCTGACTCGGCTCATCCAGGACTGGGGCGCAGGAGGAGTGGGAGCTCTTCCCAAACCATCATCCCGCCATGCCGGGGACATGCCATCATCCGGCGCCGACAACCTGGAGGAAAGAGAGAACGTGAGAAGAGCTGAAGTTTATTACTACGGTTTATTAGTATCATAAAGATACACAAAGTACCTAGACTCCTGTAATTCTGTGGAGTTCCTGTCTTGTGATGGCTGGGGATGGATGTCCACCTCCAGATTCTTCTGTTTCTGCCTCTGCTGTTTGTTGTGGATTTCTCTCAGTTCCTGCAATGCATGATGGGATATAGGAGGACAGGTAAGGGGAGTATGGGGGCAATGGGGCTTGTTGTGATAGCATTTCTCTCTCACACAGACTCGAAACGTTCACAGTCGTTTCCTGCAAGCAGTCTGGAAAACTGTTTGCATGACTGACAGAGGTGAACAGGGTTCTGACATTTCTGGAAAGAGAGATTAAAGGCCCGTCCACACCAATGACAATAACTATAAAGTCATCATTTTAAGTGTAAGAGAATCCACAACATAGCCATATAGTGGAACAAAACTGTTGGGATCACTTTCAGATTGATTCCTTTTTGGGCTGATAAGTGATAAAACGTTGACAGCAAATCAAAAAGTTTGAACGAATTTCAAATGTAAAAGCAGATTATCATTTCTTGGTGTGGACGCTAATATAGTTTTCACTACTATTCTTGGTGTGAACCGGCCTCAAGCGCTTTAGTGTTGCTTATATGTGAACATCTTGTTCAAATATCTGCAGTTAACTCTGATGTCACATAACACGTCTGAAGGGGACTGCGGAAATATCAAAACAAGCCGTTTCAGATGACCAATGGAACGACTGCTGCTAATGTGATGTCATATAAATCTACCAATAAGCAAGATGTTTGAGAAACCAACAGGATGTGGTTGAGACGTCAGGTGTTCGCTTCGGTATTCAAAAACAACAGATGTACTGCAAGCATAATTCTCAATATTTGTAAGTAAGCTTCTCTTCTCATGCGTGTTCAGAACTCAGTTTTGCCAGTGCGGGAACAGATTGAAAACTGATTCGTTCAAAGCTGAACGTATGTCAGAGAAGTAAAATATTCAAGAAATCACTCCAAGCTGTTTGGTAACAGATGCAGATTCTAGAAAGAAAGAGTTAGCCATTTAGAACACACACGCACACACACAAACAAACACTAAAGCAGTGTCAGTGTTTAGATTTCATGAACCAGACGTGCATTTTAGGTATGATCTTCTTTGAATTTTACTTATTTAACACTGATTCTGACACTGTCTCTACAATGGGCACCATAAACGGGCAAAAATAACTAAGCTTTACCCTGAAAAGAAAGGGATTAAGAATGTTCATATGTATGTTTTTTTAAAAGATGATGTCCTGGTTCATGCTTGGGAAAGTCACGCTTCGTTGGGTTCAATTGCGTCACATGCCTCGGGAAGAAAAACAGCACGACACTGATCTAAGACTGGCTTTTCATGCTCAGATGCCAAACTTAACCATAACCCTGTACATCAGACACTGTAAAAGACAAAACCAGTTTGCTGCTGTTTTGTAATTATGAACCTGTGATAATTATCACATGCTGTATGTTATTCACAAAAAAGAAAAATCACAAACTAAGCAGTATGAGTTGTATTAACTATACATTTTAACCGCTTTGGACTGTAGAGCCAGAGCTCACAAAACGTAACTCACTATCACAATTTACCATTAAATGATGCTTCTCGCTGATTGGTCAATGGATATTTAACATTTAGAGGTGACATGCTGTTTTGATGTTTCCAGTGTAGACACGGTCACTAAAGGCGCTTTTCCACCATCCCGCCGAATCATTCTAAGCACAGTCTGAAACGGTTACAGTTACAGTGCCATGCAAAAGTATTCGTCCCCCTCCATTTCATTCATATTTTGTTATTTTAATCTTAAACTACTTTAAATGATTTTTTTAACATTAATCTACACACCAAACGCAGATTTGTGACTAAGAACTTGGCAAATTTATTCAAACTAAAAAACTAAAATAAATACATTGAATAAGTATTCTTACCCTTAACTCAGTAGTTGGTTAAAGCACATTTACAGACTCAAATCTTTTAGGGCATGATGTGATATGCTTTACAAATCTGCATTTGGGTTGCCATTCTACTCCTCAAGTTCTCTCAAACTCTGTCAGGTTGGACAGAGATCATCAGTTGACAGATTATTTTAGGTTCATTCAGAGATGTTCAGTTGGGTTCAAGCCCAAGCACTGGATGGCCATGCCAAAGGCACGGTTCTAATATTTCAAGATTTCATGTGTGTTCACTGAGCAAAGGCATAAAGCTCAGATTGGTGGAGTGTTGCTGTGATGTTTGTCCTTCTGTAAGTTTCTCCCATCTCCCTATATGATCATGGAGCTCAACCAGAGTGATCATCAGCTACTTGGTCGTCGCTCTAACCAAGACCCTTCTCCATCGATGGCTCAGTTTGGATAGGAGGTCAGCTCAAGTAAGAGATCTGGTGATCCCAAACCGCATTCATTAAGGATAAATTGTGGCTACATGCTTCTGTGAACCTTCAATGCAGCAGATTTGTTTCAGAAGTCTTCCTCAGATCTTTGTCTGATACATCCTGTCTAAGAGCTCTACTGGCAGTTCTTTTGACCTCATGTCTTGGTTTTTACTTTGATATGCATTTTCTGATGCACCTTTTATTGAGGTGTATGTGCCGCTCCAAATCCTACTTACTCAATTGAATTTACCACAGGTCAACTCCACTCGAAGTTTACAAACATCAACAAGCAAAACTATTGCTAAATTTCAAGTGTCCCAGAAAAGGGTATGAATACTTACGCAATGTACTTTTTGCTAAATTGTCACAAATCAGTTTTTGGGTTTTGTAATTATTGTCCATTAAGCTTAGATTAATATATATTTTTTAGATTAAAGTAGTTTAAGACAGCCATTACACACAGGGTTTCTGCCGATCTCATATTAATCTTGAGTACCTATAGAGTAGTATTGCATATGTGGTATCTTCGAAGATTATTTAGTTTGATCACATTTATAAAAGATAGATACTGCTTTACAATTGATTCCGAAAACATACGGCGCGTGTTGGGGGGAGGGGTAGGCTGAACTAAAGCATGTGCGCACCCATTACCAAAAAAACACAGACATCAGTTTCTCTCACCGCATGCGGTTCATGTCTGGCATCTTTTTGCGCTGGGACGGCTCCATATATCTTCAGTTTATATAACATTCAGCACTAAAATGCAGTGAACAAACAAACACCAAATGACTGAACTTTGCGAACATATGCTCTCTCGCTCTCTCTCTCTCTCTCTCTCTCTCTCTCTCTCTCTCTTGCTTACAAGTGAAAGTGACGTCTGCGTATGCTCCTTCTCCAGCTCTCCTGTGGCCGTGCCGCGTGCTTTTCCAGGAGAATTGTCCAATAAGGGACTAAGAAAAGTTGTCACAAAACAGTTTTATATGTAAAGTAAATTATGTTTCTGAAACCAGTACGATCGCTAGGGGAGTGTATCGAGCACTGAAATACTACGTAATACGCCCAATTCGTTTTTTGACAAGTTGACCATGTTAAGCATGAGAAGACAGCATGTTTAACATTGTAAAGAAGTCAGAATGCATGACACATCGTTGCAGGGCCGCTTTAAGATAAGGCAGCAACAAAAGAAAATGTTAATAAAATGAAGGGGGATGAATACTTTTGCAAGGAACTGTATGTTTAGGCCTGGTTAGCCTGGTTGGACACGGTACGATTACAAACTGTTCTCACCTCGGACAACCGTGCCCAATCGTGCTAATGAATGCGTGCAGAGACGTTATAGCTCAGTCTCCTGTGTTACCAAGGCAGCACGTGACACGTGTGTGACACGTTTGTGTTTACATTGTAAAAATTTCCGTTATCGTCCCTGCGGTGGAAAATGAAACCATTTACGTACCAGCTGGCATGGATTGGCACAGAGTGGAATGATAAAGGAATGAGAACGATTTGGCGCTATGGTGGAAAAGCGCTCTTAGAAACCAGACTCAGATAAGTGTAAAAACAAAGAGTTGCTGTGCTCGGCCAGCTAGAAGTTTTAGAATAAGTACAGTGCAGCCTTTGACAGGCTTCTCAAAGGAAGCCAAATTAGGTGTGATAAGACAGGGCGTGGTATATTGTAAGTTCAAATGTCACGGGGGAGAGGGAGGGATGACCTGAAAGTAGAAGTGTATATGCTTCAAACAGGCCAGCAGTGCTGCCAGACAGTCCAACAGCACCTCGTCCACAGAGCTCCCTGACTGCAAGAAACACAAATCGACCCAAACGTTGTGGGTTAAAGGTCACACCACCGCCCAACTTCAGCATCATTGTTTGCACTCTGTCCTGATGCATATTCGAGCTTTTAAAAGTTATTAATCATCATTTCAAGTACAGAGTGATGCAGACAGCATTTGAACACAAGCAGATCAGTGCAGCCATCAGGCTCAAAACAATCCCTGTTAGTACTGAAAGTTTACGGTTTAGTAAAGGGTCACAGTCAAGATCAGACACAACTGTAGGCGTGCTACTCCACCTTTCCTCATAAAGGGCAGCAGAGAGCACAATGCTGTAAGTAGGGGGTTTTAGTTTGTTTGATGGTAGTTTTCTGAAGAGGTAACAGCATTTCTGGTCATCTACCTGTAGCCCCCTCTGCTCTTCTAATAGTAGCTCCGACTGCAGGTTTTCCATCCTGGCAGCGTGGGTCTGATAGAACAGTCCTAAGGACTGTGCCACCACAAATGTTGAAGCGGGGGTGCACGGATAAGCGATGAACAAAAGGGTCAGTCAAGCCGTATAAACACGGTGGATGGGGCAGGAAAGGATCGTCAGGATGAGGAAGACGAGGTACAGAGTGAGCAACAGTGAGAGGTGTGTAGCTACTGGTGTTTACTGTGCGCAGGGTCCAAACTTGACATTTTGCCAGCTAATGGTGAGTGAACTGAGAATAGGTAATAGGGTAAATTTAGGTTCACTTGGACGCTTTTTGACATTATACATCTCTTAAAAAACACATAACAAATTTTGTTCCTCATATTTTTGTTTATATTGCGCAATGGGATTAGTTTCAGTCTAGATTTATTTACGTAGTGTTTTTTTTTATTTACTCGACTTCGGCAAATATTAATTTTGGACTCTGTGTTTGTGTGGAAGACCAATATTCTCTCACAAAAAAGCTGCACGCACACTTTCAATGAATGTAATACTTTCTCTTTCATTGACACAGAACAAAATGCTAATCAATAAAGAACAAAAATATCAACCGAATAAAGGTTAAAAAATAAAATGATCTAGGTAAAATTCTAAACCCTTGGTAGCTCGGTACCTTTAGCTGTGTGTTGAAGGCGTCTATTTCAAGAAGTTTGGAGCGAGTCTCCTTCTCCACAGCATCCAGTTGTTCTTTTAGCTCCTGTTTGGCAGACTCTTTTATTTCAATGGCTCTCTGAAGACCGGACAGAGAGTCTCCTACACAGCAATAAAGATATATACAGGATAATACATCATTCCTAAGCTCAAATCATACATTTAAGGAACAGTCAAGCTATACATTTTAAAAATATCCGTTTCCTGGGAATCGAACCCATTAACCTTTGCATTGCTGATGCAATGTTCAACCAATTAATGCCCCAAAATTCTGCACTAGAATGAAGAACAGTTTCACTTTTGACTCTTTTACACTCATGTAAACACAAAGCATTGGTGATTATGAAGCCTGTAAGCATGTTTTTAAGTATAATAAATTCTGAACGTGTGAGCGTTGAGTGTGGCCTTAATTTCCATCCGTTTGCAAAACAGAGGTTTATTGAGCTGATCATCAACTTTAATGTCAGTGATTTATGCCAGTAAGCCAGTGAGGCTATAACAATGAGCTATTTACATGCACAGTCTTACTCTGATTATGCTTAATAAGCTGATAACATGTAGGTCATGTAAACGCGTAAAACGTTGAAGGGAAATTTCATGAACTGTGTAAGCAAAAGGTAGCTTTTTGCCCATAACTCCGATTTAGCACTGCATGTAAACGCCTTTACCGGTTTCCTCTCAGTTTTGTTTATGTGCGCATGTCAGTCAGCGTAATAGTGAAAGTCGGAAATGGAAGTAATAGTAAGACATCTCATAAAAGTAAGCTTTCGAATCATGCAGTTGACGTAGAAACATCAAAATGAAGAACCATTGTTGCTTATAAAATACAGCTTTTGACCGTTTTCCAGCTGCATTTTTAATTACTATCCAGACTATTGAAGATGATGTCACTGCACGCGAGAAAACAGGCAAGTCTCAAACTTGTAAAGGCCGTTTTCTGCGTAGCCGGTTTATTACTATGCAAGTAAACACATGAAAACTTTTTAAGCTGATATTTGATAGATATCCATTTATTTTTTGCATGTAAACGCGCACACTGATACAACACAGAAGCCCAGACGGTGCTGCCCTGGGGTCTGTCTATACACTGCTGCATAAAAAGAAAGCAGTGCTGATCTTTAGAGCAATGATGAGGAAAGTGTTCTTACTGTGGAGACTGTTCTGCTGAACCTGCTTTAGCTGGTCATTCAGACACTGTTTATCAGGAATCAACCTGCTCAACCACTGCTGAGACTCCTGGGAGACAGAGAGAGAGAAACCCTTTATATAGAAATGATTTACACAGCACATCCCTTTCACACAAGGAACACTACAGTGGACAACTACAGTATCTCTTCCAAAAACAGAAAGAAATCTCTTGGTATAATGGGTGTTGAAAAGTTTAAATCTTGTGTTACATTTCCCAACATCAACAAAAACACACACGCACACGCACACACACACACACACACACACACACAATAAGACTGAGTGAGGACATAAATGCATTAAATTGATAAATAAATGGAT
The DNA here is from genome assembly GCF_015846415.1 of Triplophysa dalaica. Taxonomy (NCBI): domain Eukaryota; kingdom Metazoa; phylum Chordata; class Actinopteri; order Cypriniformes; family Nemacheilidae; genus Triplophysa; species Triplophysa dalaica. The sequence continues at coordinate 5,244,645 of NC_079543.1, forward strand.
AGCTGTCACCGAGAGACACAAACCTGCAGCTGTTGTTGCAGGCTGGTGATCTCAGCGATGCGCAGCTCTCGCGTCTTATTGGTGCTCTCGATTTCATGTCTCTGAGACGAAAGGCGGAAACGGATGTCTTGCAGTTTACCCTCCAGCTGTGACTTTTTATCATTCTACAAAATAGGAAAGATGTCAAAATTATGTCAGTTTATGTTAGTAGCACTATTTATTTTCTTTTAAAAACTCCCAAAGTTTTAGATTAGATTAGATTCAACTTTATTGTCATTACACATATACAAGTACAGTGTAACGAAATGTAGTTTAGGTCTAACCAGAAGTGCAATTAGCAAGTGCAGGATATACAGTGTGACCAAACTTCAATATAAACTTAGTAAAAATTCTATAAACGTCAAGCTAATGAGAAAGACAAGTTGCGAAGTGCATGTACCAGAGCCTCCAGCTCAAACTCAAGTGTTTTCTTGCGGGCTTTGAGCAGGACGATGTTCTCCTGCTCTCGGTTTCTCTGTGTGAGCAGCTCTTGTCTGCGTGTTCTCTCCCACTCCAACTGTCGCTGACGCTCCAACTCCCGCTTAGCAGCCTTTAAACACAGGAAGTGTTTACAAGTAGAAATGTGCACTTTGTATTTTTATGAAAGTGTTTACAGTCTTTTTCATGTTCAAAAATGTGCAGGTATAAAGTGTATATACGTTTTTCTCCTTACCTCCCTTCTCTCGATCTCCTTGCGTCTCTCTTCCTCTCTCTGCCTCTCAAGCTCCCTCTGTCTCTCCAGCTGTTTGTCCAGTTCATGCTGTCTGCGTCGCTCTTGTTCCAGTCGTTCCCGCTCTTTCCTCTCCTGCTCCTCTTTCTCCAGCGTCGCTAGCCTCTCCCTCTCTTTCCTTTGCTGCTCAAGCAGAGCCTGCCGACGCTTCTCCAGCTCCAGGTTTCCACGCTCAAAGTTTTCGCGTTTCTTATCCTCGAAAGTAACTGCGGGGGGAGATGGGTTTATGACACACAACACTTACATGTTGCTGTTGCCTAGCAACCATCGTCAAAATGTCAACCCTTATGATCTCTGTACTGGTCATGAGACCGCAAATATTTTAGTAAGTGAATTTCTTTCAAGCAAATACTAAGGATTGACCTGGTAGTTTTTTCTCTGGCTCTTTCTCCTCCTCCTCCGGCTCTTCTTGGGACCGTGGGTCCATCATGTGCATGCTGGTCACAGACACTCCACTACCAGAACGCATTCGCCTGCACCATAAATAAAAAAGGAAAAAGCTTACAGCAAAGGGATTACACTTTTAAAACACTTTTCAAAATTCTTGATAAACTAGTCAATCCCTGTGACCCTCAATATTAAGGAATGCACAAAAATATGCTTGCGGACGCATGGTTATGTGCCATTGTTGGTTTGGCTCACCTGAAAGTTGGTGGTATGAGGTCAGGGGGCAGTAAAGGAGGGAGGGGCAGACCGGACATAGCCATGTCAATCAAGTGCATGGCCAGAATAAACTCCTCGGCTGTCAACTTTCCATCTTGGTCAATATCTGACAGGTTCCTACGGAGAGAGAGAAAGGCAGGGCATGTTAGGAAGTCAAAGATAATAGAAGAACTGCATGTTTAAAATCAAAATAACTCTCATAGGAAAAACAAGATAGCAATTCTCATGTTTACACTAATGTACTGATCTCAAGGTTTTGTTGGAGTTTTAAATGTGAAAGCAGTAAAATGGATCAGCACCAGATGGAGGCCAGCTGGGTCTGCGGTAGACTGGATTGCATAAGAATAGTTCTGGCCTGTGGACCTGTGGAGAAAAAGACAGATAGAAACCAGAAGTGAACATGGTTTGAGGAAGCGGAGTCAGCAACATTTGTTTACTATAAGCACTATTGAATAACCACTGTCAGACATCACGAGTACTCTGAGTTTTATACATCTACATACTGCATACCTCCTTTAAACTAACAGGTTGTGTATTCTAGTGAACGTTGTAATGCTACACCACACAATGAAAGTGACTGCAGTTGGGTGACAGTTTAGCAGGTTACTCAAAGAGGTTTTTACGTTGCTATGCTGATATTCTGTTCCCTAGACATGGTTAGCGGTCTCTGACAGGCTAACTTGTTCTGCAAGGACACGTGTATTGTGTCTTTTGAAGATGTGCTGCTTCAGGACTATAGACAGTTCGTGTGATGGACGCAATACCCGTGAGATAACCGCTCATCATTTTGTCGTGGCTGTTGAACAGCTGGCGGTACTTGAGCCGAGAAGAATGAGACACGGCCCAGTCAGTGGGCTCCGCCGGAGCACTAATGAGAGAGAAATAAAGATGTATGTACATTCATTTCTCTCAAGTATCGGTGAATGTTGAAAGAATCGAGCGTTTGTTTACCTGGGTGCCTCCACAGACTGGACCTTCTGTAGCTTGATGCTGGAACGGTTGAACGAAGAGGTTTTGTTGAGTGTGGCAGCTGAGAGACGCAGAAAAACACTCGTAATCTGTTTTGTGAAATATAAGCAGTCAAATGGTCTAAAGTACAAGCATGTGTTTGGTCTACCTGAATGAGAAAATCCACTTATGGGTTGTATCATAGCAGGTGCACCGTTGGGCAGAGATGGCACCTGTTGGGTGACTGAGTGTACCAGAGGGGGGGACATGCCCACCCCCGGCACTCCTGGGGGTAGGGGTGGTAGGGGCATTGGTGGCACTGCTGGTAGCCCGGGCATGGCACCCATACAAGGCATCCCTTCAGTGAGCAATGAGAGAAATAAATATGATAACAACCAAGTCTTAAAATGAATACCTCATATCCTCATTTTAGAGTTGTAATTTAAAAAAGCTGAAAATGGCAAAAGGAATGCTAACAAATGTTTGGTTCTAAAAATCTAATCAAAGTGCTTGGAGACATTCAGTGAAGACATCAGTATGTGAGGGTGCACACCAAATGGGGGCTGTGGAGGTATGGAGAGGGCCTGCGGCTTCATGGAGGGAGGCAGGGAAGGAGGAAGGGGGTGACCCTGTAGCTTTAGTTTAATCAGCTTCATGGCGATGGAAAATTCATGCATGTCCATCTTCCCATCGTTGTTCATGTCGGCTAGAGCCCTGTGGAACAAAGTTCACGATTTGAGTGATATTTCATTTAACGCATCCAATGATAGACTGAACATCTTGTTTTTCAGTAGTTATTCTCCAACTGGCTACACAAGCATTCACAATTAATTCCAGTAAATAGCCAAGAGCAGTACGCTGGGGAATAAATGACTGAGCAGTGGCACACACAGGATTATGAAAGCAATCTGGATTATATAGTGGAGTAGATTATAAAGCAATTGTGTACCATATCTGGGCCAAGATGGGAGCAGGTAAACCCGACTGCAGAAAGAAATTCCTAGCCTGGTCACCTAAGGAGAGAGAGTAGGAGAAAATAAATGCATGCATGTCCATAAAATCTCACAGAACAGAACAGAACAGAACATCTTATAAAACAACATAAGATGTCCAAACCATATCTCAAAAATAAAATTGTGTTAATACGGTTTCACTTTATATTCCTGTAAGGGCCCCAAGTTATGTAACTCTTAACAGTTGTATTGCCAATTTTAACTGATCTGTCAACAAACATGCAGGGTTTATTGAAAGCACTTGAGTGAGACAGACGTGCTCAGTTGATCTGCCAGTTACAGCTTGTATAAGAAAGAAAAGCTGAGTCAGTCTGCTCACGCTGTATGTTATATAACCCAATAAACAGGCTTCCTGCTCCAACGACAGTTGTTTCTGACATATCCGCCTCAAACCGCTGACGCATTAAGACAAAAAGATAAGGATCTAACAAGGATAATGAAAATATTGCTTATAAAATACATTACATACAGCACAAGGAGGCAGGTTTGGTCCAGACTACCCAGACTGGACACAGCTCAACACACAGATAATAAGAGATGTCTGCGTTTGTGTTCTGCTGTGTTAAAACAGACTTTATAAGACTCTCGATGACCTTTTGACCCCTTATTTTCTGTAAAAAAAAAACAGGCGTCTTCTTTGGCACTCCACAGAGCCAAAAACAGATCTCCCTCTCCACGCCTGCCTATCCGCGCCTGTTTGCTGCTCGAGCCGTCCTTCAGTCAACACAAAGAAGTTCTTTGAGATGCACTGGTCAACAGGAAATCCTCAAGTACCATCTCTTCAGTAGACACACAGTACAGCTGGAACATGCTGGAATTAGTGCTCAAATCGTTTGATTGGCTAGTTACCGGTTAAATTTACATGCTCTTACGAGCAGCACTTTTCGAAAATAAGTTTCAGCTTTTAGTTTAATTATTTTGCATTATTCACTTATAATCTTTTTTTCTGTATTTATATACTTCGGTGTCAGTGCTTTTCGCTTGTAAAAGCTGAGTAATGACTGTCACTTCAGAGCAATGACACCCATCAGGAGTTCTTTTAAGAGGTTTGAAATATTTCAGAGGAAAAAGAAAGCTAGATTTTGATGACAGTAACAAACTAGTCAAAGTTCTTAACTAGAGAAATACATATGTCAAAGTACTGACATTATTTCCTCCTTCTAAAAATGCTACTGTGTGTGGAAATCAGCGTACCACACCCTGATATATCATTGCAAGTCACTGCAAGTGATTCAGAAGATAACACACTGCCTTTCCTATTTTTTATGTACAAAAACCTACTTAGTACTACCTGCTGAAAGAGAATCAGAATTTGAACTCCGATACATCTGCATTGTGCAAACATTTACATAAACTTTTGATGTTTGCTTTTCTGATGGAATGTAAACGCAAAGCTGCTTTAGTGTGGGTCAGAGGCAAGGCCGAAATGTATTTGTTTTGCGGCAGATGAGAGACTGACACTGACCTGAAATCAGCTGACGTTTCTGAGAACAGTCATGTGGTTTTAATTAGCTCTTAGTGCTTGATCATAGGTCAGTGTGCTTGGATGTCCACTCATCACGAACAAAAAACAGGAAGTGGTATGCTTTTTAGACTATCACTAGAACCCTTAATAGCATGGGGGTATTCGAAAAAAAGGATGACGGGAAGGAAAAGCTCCTGTTTGAGTTTTGATGTTACCCAATGTTTCTGTTCTAGAAATAAAGCGTTTCCCATATAATGCATTTACTTGGGCGGTCCAAGTAGATTTAAATTTTCTATCGATCCATCTGTATCTGTGATCCATTAACTAGTGGATAAACAGCGCTTCCGCGTCTTCTCTATATCCTGACTTGTTTGGTGTGAGTGGTGCGTGACCGTGTGCTATGAGCTCCATGTGTGTGCGAGCCCTCGGCCTCTCATCTGCACGTGTAGTTTGCTACGTGTAGTGTCACTTGCATTTAAAATCAAAGATGAGTTCATAATAAAGCAATTCATTGTTGACAAAGGGAAAACAGCATATATCCGCTCTATAATGTAGATGCACTGTATTTTGTTTTTGTCCGATGATGTTGCGGACAAATATGCCAATTAGTTTGTGACATCACCAGCGCCACAAGTCTGTCAAAACACTGGTTTGTCAACTCCTATTGTCTGACGTGGACGGTTGCACAGAATTTAAACGAATTTCATTTGCATAGCACAATTCAGCCTCAAGCATTCAACACTTAATATGGTACCTTCTGAAATCAAGAAAACAAACCATGTGTGTTTACCTGTGATGAAGCCAGCAGGCGTGGGGGTCAAACTGAGGAACTGTTGATCATGTTTGGCTCTTTCGTCCACAGATATTACCCATGTATCTGACCCCCCTTAAGAGAGAAAAAAATATGTGACAGAGATAGGCATCTAATGTATTTCTACATTAGTTTAATTGTCAACATTGTTTTTGTTTGTCAGGACAGTCACATCTACAAAGCTTTGTGGCACAAAGCCAAACATCCGTTTAAAAAAATGAACAACATTCGCTGCAAATTGAGCTCATTTAAATAAGGCACCAATGTAATATTATCTATAGTACTAGTGATGCACGATATTGAATTTTTACCGATACTATCCGATATGCAGACATTTTTCAAGACATTTTAGCCAATAGTCGATACCGATATACAAGTCTATAAGTCTTTTTTGATTGTGATATAACAAAAGGTGCGTCTCTTTTACTTATTTTTCTATCGTTGCATTTCCAAATGTGGCACCTAGGTGGGGCTGTGAAATTAATCAAAATCGTCAATTTTGGCCTTCAACAATTACTAAAACAAAATAATCGAGGCAAAAGGATTATTGTGGCACATTCCATTTTGCAAGGATCCTCTCTATTCTTGTGGTATAAATCCACAGCGCACCCCCTCCCTTTATAGTGGTTCAGCTGTGCAATTTCTTTACATTTATTTATCAGTTGAATTAACAGTTTAAAAGCCATGTTTTTTAAATGTTCTATGTTGTTTGAAAAGTTAATTTAAGTTTATCTTGATTATAAGATGTTTGTCATAATCAAGCAGCCCTATCCCTAGGTCTGTACTAAAAAAAAGCAATCAATGTTTACATTTCACATTTTAGGCATTTGGCAGACGCTTTTATCCAAAGCGACTTACATTGCTTTATCCTATACATTTTACATAGGTATTTGCAATCCCCTGGGATCGAACCCACAACCTTACGTTGTTACATAATGCTCATACCACTGAGCTACAGGAAAGCTTTATTTATAAAGATCTTTATTTACTAACATGTCTCGGTTATATTTGACCTTATGTAAATATCTGCAAAACCTGTTAAAATTTAACTATTATGTTAAATTTTAAATTTTACATAATTACATGAAGTGAGTTTTACTGTTTGACAGCAATAAAATGGCACATATTAATAATAATGTCTAATAAAACCTTTTAAGAAAAAACACAAAAACTATTTAACAAGTAGATGCCAAGTGTTTTCCATACAGACTCATTGAGAATTGTTGATCAAAGAAATGACTTGTTTTAATAACCGATAGCTTTAGCTGTAGCTTAGCATCAGCGTAAATGACTGCTATATTTACAGTGATGGGCGACACGGAAAGCCTTCCCACAACATTATGCCACAAACAATGAGCTTTTGTCCTCATTATATACATTAATAAATACCTGCAGACTCTGTGCTGACTGATTATGGCTCACTGATAGAGTGAACGGGGATGGACACGCCTATAGCTGACAAACTAACAATACAGCTGTGAAATAACAAACTTTTTGTGTGTTTGTGAAATATAAATCATGTGTGCATGGGCTCATACCTATATAGTAGCTGGCTAGACTAGATTGTAAAGACGCTTCTTTGAAGCTTTATGAGTTATTTTCACATGTTGCTAAAAATAACTATCTATCACATTTGGAACATTATTGATTGTTGTGTAAATATGCGGCATAGAAAATACACTAAAAAAGCCCACAAAAAAGCTTGAAAACCAAATCAATAGTTCTCTCTTTTATTCACTGATTCTTTCAGATATTCACTGACTCTCTCCAACTCATTCTCCGTCTCGCACAAACACACAACGCTCCATACACATCCACCCACCTTCCACCACACAAACACACACGTGTCAGTCAGGACATGTAGCAGCTCTCACCTCCGAAGGGCGTGGGAAACTGAGCCATGGTTCAGTCCGTCAGCTGCCGTCCAGCAACAAACACCTGCAAAACAGCACAAAGAAACCATGAGCTTTCATTCCTGAACTAATTCACTGACTTACTCTCTCCACAACCTCACAGAAGCAACATAGAAAAACAAGGATGATTCGTTTATGTGCAAGACCTCTCTTGAAACACAAAATCACGCGACAAATTCCATCTGTCTTTTACCCAGACAAACCGGAATTGAATAAGTGACAAGGTCAACATGGTTAGCTACTCCATTAGCAAGGTTAAAGGGACAGTTCACCCAAAAAAGGGATCGTTTTTCCAAATTTATTCCTTTAAGTTTAGCAGAACAAAGAGATTTATCCAGGTTTGGAACAGGTTGAGTAAATGATAAACGAATTTTCCCTTTTGGATGAACTATTCCTTTTAACTAACTTTTGGTTTAGCTATAACTATTTATGCTATGGTGATTTACAAGGAACGTTTTAAGGAACAAATCCTTTCAAGGAGGATTTTAGTGTGCCAATAAGTTTATTAACCTGTCAAAAAGCCGGTTGCAGTGTTCCAAACTGCGACTAAATGGTTGCATTTTCGGACCAGTTTTAGAAACAGAGTGAGCAATTTTTGCAAGTACTTGCACAAGTGCGACCTGCAAATTTGGAATTTCTTCTAGTTGTTATTTCATGCGGAAAGATTAGTATAACTCCGCCCGCCACCAGTCCAGGCATTGAGTGATAGTCAACTGGTCACTCATGTGTGACAGATGTTACCCGCAGACAAGCACAATCTAGGTCGTCATTGACAAGTTTACACACACAACTTGAGCGCATTATTACGAGTAGCTGTTTGTCGTTACGGATTCGAGGACAAACGATTTGATATACACGAGACGTTTAAAATGAAACTACATAACCTCGGAGGAGTACAGGAAACATAATTTTTCTGTTGAATACTTGAGATGACGCTTGATCATTTCCAATCTGTTCACAGCAAGAACGAACGACAGGCAAATGCGATTGTTTTATACTTAAGTTTGCATTGTTTGAACTTACTGTATTTTCATACCTAATAAAGCCGAAGTCGTTTACATATTTAAGGTTTCTGTTGTCAGTAGGGTTGGGTACCGAGAACCGGTACTCTTTTGGACCGGTACATAGTTGGGTCGATACCAGAGTATCGATTAGCCTCATGACAGACTATACTGTTGCGCTTTTTTATCTCTGTGTATTACGGTGTTAAATGGCGAATTAGAGGATGCTGCCTGTCGTTTTCCATCCCTGAATGATGTCCGAACGGCCGAAGTTTGCCTGACTTATGTGTGATATCTAGGGCCATATGATTTTCACAATGTATTTGTAATCTTACAAGCTGTGTTGTTATAAAGATGCAAAAAGTTTTTCAGTTCATTTTGAAACTTTGGTGAGATAAATAAGACGGTGGTGGGCTTCATAGTCGTCTTGTTAATACACGCCCTTGGGTGCGCACCACGAGTCTCCGCTGATCCCACGTGGGTTTTCCATTAATGAATGGGAAACGTAACTGTCCCTTCACGTCCCTAATATCACGTTCTAATGAAAGGAAATGATTGGATGCTCTCATTGTAATCCGTCAAATTGACAGACTGCCTTCAGATTTTTTTGTCACTTGTATAAAAAATTTCTTTCAATGATGGATCAGGACCACTGTTTAGGCAATGTCAGGTAGCACAGCATCATCCATAATATAAATATGGAAACAAAACAGCTCACCCAACTCTAATTATTGGATCAAACCAAAGACAGAAAAAGTAAAAGGCAGAAAATGAGAGATATCAGAAGGCCTCAGTCTGGGACCAGTTATGTCCCAGCTGTGTAAACGGTCTGCCAGAGAATACACACATACACACACACACAGTCTCCAGCAAAGACACTCAGGGGCACCTTGCCCAAAGTATTTTAATCACTGCCAGACTGTTCTCTCTCTCTCTTGACCTCCTCCCCCTTTCTTCCCTTGCTGCATAATGTAATCCACTGCTCTCTCAGCGGGGTCCAATCACGACCCAAACTGCAAGACTTCTACTAAAAAACGCTGACATACACAAACATGTCCCTGCACTTTGAAACGTGTGTTATGGTGATCCACGGAGAAGAAGTTAAACTTGAACACTAACACCCTTACTGAACCTCTGATAGCATCTTAAACTGATGTGGAAATCCTGATGTTTCACACTTCTATTGCATCACTCTGCCCAAGCCAGTCAAATCGCTTCATGTAGACTGATGCAGAAACAGGTTTCATTTTGTGCATTAACATTTGAAACAGATTTATGAATATGCAAAGTCTGAAGTTGAACACCGGCCAAGGCAATAGCATATATGTTATAGAAAATGTATGCAAAACACACTGTTAACACATGTCATATATTGATGGCCCTTATTGTTCCCATCAATGCCGTTATATAGGTAGGTGTGTCAAAAATTTCACTTCACACCCTAAGAACAACTGCAAACGCAGTTACAATCTAAGGTATTTATTTGAACACATATCATAGTACATACTGAAGTGTTTAAGCATGCTGTTATTAGCCAAAGTAGTGTTGTCAGGATACCAAATTTTGTACTTTGATACGAAAGTATTTAAATATTAATACTGACTCGATACCATGCAAAAATGCATACAGGAAGTAATTCAATAATAAGTGATGAAACATAAATAACTTAAAATTAGCATTATTATTATTAGCTTGTTTTAAAATAACATGTTACCACCAGAGGTTGAAAATCTAAAAAAAGAAACGGTTTAAACTTAAAATAGACCTTAAAACAGTGCTAAATTCATTCATTTCAATACATGACAATTCATTAAAACATACATAATGCATTCTGACATGAACTTACAATAAATCTATTTTTACAGTGTTAAATAATATTTGTTAATGTTACTTAATACAAATCAATATTTTAAATGGAGTGAAATATTTATTAAATAGCCTGTTGAAATGAACCATTAATATAAGAATCAATGCTGTAGAAGTATTTACATTTACATTACATTTACACATTTGGCAGACGCTTTTATCCAAAGCGACTTACATTGCATTGTACTATACATTTGTTTCTGACTATGTGCAATCCCCTGGGATCGAACCCATGACATCAGCGTTGCTAATGTCATACTCTAACCAATGAGCCACAGGAAAGCTATTTTCCTTTATTAGTTCATGGTAACTAACTGATGTTAAGAAATGGAAATTTGTTGTAAGAAGTTATCAAAGCTGGTAAGCTGCATGTTTGTCTGTCACAAAATAAACCATTAAAGAACCGGCACCAAATAAACAAGAAAAGGTATCATTTTAACAAAAGGATGTGGCGGCAATTTTGCAGTACCGGTCTATCCTGCAACACTACTCCAAAGAAAAGGAAATAATAGAACACAGTAGGGTTGGGTGATGTCTACCAAATTGGCATCGGACGATGCCTACAGTGAATCATCATGATCGACAATGACAATGAGGGGCGGGGCGAACATTAAAAACAATGATATCAGGGCTCCAGACTGCCACCAAATTTTGCGACCAGTTTTCAAGACGGCGTACTTTTCAACAAGTATTTGCAAATTTACGACCTGCACATTTTGAATTTCTTCTAGTTGTTATTTTACGTGGAAAGACGAGTAGATCGATTAGATCTTGAGCCCACCGGTGTAGGCTGTGTGTGTGATTCGTCTACTGCACGGGTCATGCCTCACTAATGTCAAGCCTAGCGCGCACACCCGCTTTGCAGCTTCTAAATCATACTCAACCGCAGAAAAGCACGAATGGACGAGCTCGACACATGCGCAGAAAGTCATACACATACGGGATGTGTGGACGACAGCAGAACCTCCTGATGATGAAAATTACGTCTTGCAGGGGAACCACAATGCCTACATCTAGCTTCCCAGATTAAACTGGTGACTCACTCTCTCTCTTTCTCACTGTCAGTGTCAAAGACTTCTAGTAACACTGTCACACAGTAAAACTGGCTCTTGTCATGTCCGTACTAATGACCGTGTGTGTGTGCGCATCTTTGAGCCTCTGACCTACTTTTCCCTGTCACCCGTTTTCTGATCCTAATGAAGCTTTTCCTCAGGACAATGCTCTCAAACACAGGCGTCCTGAATGAAAGCCTAGGAAGTGGAAACGGTCTACAAAGCGCAATAGAAACACAAATAAACCAATGTTTTAGAAGGACTCGCACGTCTCGTTCAAGTTTGTCTTATACACTTGATCATGACCAGTCTCACTGATCAGGATTTACACTCACTCCACTAAATGAGAACACACCCGACTGTGGTGATGTCATATGACTGGAATGCTGTCACTAGGTGAGACAAATCTGGGTCAAGAGTTCAAGGCTTGTCTGGATTCATTTTATCTAGGCCTGATTTACATATTCATTAGTAGTGCTAACTAGGACAAGCATCATTATTACTGTTTCTCATACTTAGGAAACTGAAAAAAACCTCACTTATTATTATAAAAATCCACTTTTAATCTTTGGTATAGTACCCTTTGGGTTTGGACATGAACGATAGATACAATCATGCTGCTTGTAAGGGAGGGATGCTAGATTTTTTTAAACCGGAACATGTTTACAATTTCACAAATATGATAAAATTTGCTCAAATTCAGTACTGTATAATCTCTTTCAGTTGAGACATTTCTGCCGGTAAGGTAGGGCTGGGCCGATAAACGATATCATATCGAATCGCGATAGAATTTATGATAATAATGATGATAAGCTAATGGCATTTTGACTCGATGACTTGGATTAATTTTACAGTCTAACAGACAGCAGAAATAAACGGAACAACAGTCAGTCATCGTGCAGCTTTTAACATGCGGGTCAAAATACAAAGTCCATTTCATACAGCACTTTGCCAAGATAACTCGACATGAGGAGGAAAACATGACTGGAAGCGGAAACGATAGTGAAACTAACCTCAAGTTTTCATCACGCGGTTTATCAAGTGTCTTATTTTCCTTCGCAATCGCCGGTTAAACAAAACAAACTTGAGGCGCAATTGCAAGCAAGTTACTTTGAAACACAAGCAAAAACGTTTTTATATCCAACGTTAACTTATCTGCTAACATGAGCTGGTGCATACGAAACAAACCATCGCTGCCCTGTACAGATTAGAGATGTAATGAAGTGAGTTTGTTTGTACATTAAAAGATCAAACTTGTATGTAAGACACTTGTTTTATGTTTAAGTTAAGTTTATGTAAGATGATTGAAAGAATCCCACTACTCGAGCAAGAGATTATTGCAGCGTTATGTATGTGTGCAGGTGCTGAGACAATAGCGTTCGAATGTGCACAGTAACGGAGTCCTTTCATTGGTTGAATGTATTGAAAGAACAATTCCTTTACTTTTAACGAGTCAATTGAGACTGAATGAACTGGTACATGTCGTTTATGGCCTAATATCCTCTTTGATGCAAAAGTAGATGTCTAATTAGGTTATATCAATGACTTGGTTTAAATTAATTTTAGATAGTTTTAAGTAAACTTTTGTTAGACTGTTTTGTTAATAAACGGTGTTTAAAATAGATTATTTTACATAGATTGTTATAAATTAAAATATATTTTTTGAATGAATTATATATCAAAATAAATATCGTAATTGATCAATGTAGAAAAAAATTACTGAGTTTACATTTTTTCCATATTGCCCAGCCCTATGGTATGGTATGGTAGCGTATCACTCAGCCCTGCAGGTTTTTCTGCCATCCAATGAAAAATGGAGTAATTTACACCAACAGCAGTCAGGCATGTCAATCGGCCACTTAATTTCATTACCTGCTAAATTACTCATAACAAATTGTTTATCAATTGGTTTATAAATTTCATAAATTTTATTCATTTTCAATAAATCAATCAATAACCTCTCCAGACTCACAAAAGCAGCATGATAATAACATTCAGAAGAACTTTTCTGATCATCTGAGAAATGTCATCAAAAACAGTGACTGAAGACTAACATCCACCATCCAGCTGTGGATTCATTAGTTAGGTGATGCGAGACTCCAGAGCCAAAGGCAATGCGAGTATTGATAGAGTCAACATCAGACACACACTCCCGTCTGCATTCTTTGGAAGACCACTTGAGATTCTCCATGAACACAACACAGCCAGACGCACCCCCACAAGTTTGCATTCCTCTGTAAAGCAAAACAGTCTGTCACGGACTGCGTTCATGATTTGACCGCAACAGACAACGTTAATCGAAAAGTCTAACAAGAGATTATTCCAACATAATCTGTTCACTACAGGCTTGCTTTTTCTGCAGAAGCAGACATTTAAGACTCAATAATGCTGTGCTCTACCCCATTAACAACAATACTCTGATGGGTTACTACTAGAAAGCAGAGGAACTGAGTGCACAGACACATTAACACTGGCACCACCGCAGAGCCAGGGACTTCCTTCAAGAGTGAGACAACCAGAAAACCGGGAGTCATCCTTGCAGGATTTCTAAACAGATGCAGTGTTCAGATGCTTTAGGTTCCACAGATCCCCGACAGCTACAGTTACCACTTTACAAATCACACACAGCTTTCCCAACCATACTTTAACGCAGTCCAGAGTCCAGACACATGCAGAGGAGTTCATCTTAAAACGAAACACAAGCTTATCCTTTTTGATAAGAAATATTTTAAGCCGAAGGACCTTCACAATTTTTTTGCAAACAGATCTTCAATGTTAAGCTAGTAAAGCGTTCTGTTAGATCATCAAGCACCCCAACCGGTCCACTTTATTGTTCGAGTTAAAACCAAGTACAAAATCTGTCCTTGGATCATTTGTTCAGTTCCACCCAAAAGCATTTACGAAAGGTCATAAACAGAAGTGCTTTCTGTGCAGCTGAGGTAGGCAGAACGACAGCTCAGCTTTAATAGTCAGAATGGATAGCTGAGCTTCAAACGCTTCTGTGGGTTTCATCAGAGGTGAATATGAGCCTGATACAGAGAATCTCCCGTGAGACTGAATATGACAGTTTCCGGGAGAGATCTTGATTATTTGTGCTTCGGTCTAACGTTAAGACAAGGTTCACGATTATCTGACTGTGCAAGATGCAACACAACTAAACTATATTATAATAATTAAGCGTCATTATGCTGTTGCATAATTATGAATATGTATGAATGAATAGAATAGAGCATGCACGTATTTCAACTGATTTAACAGATCAGATGAATAAAACCCTGATGATCCATATTATGAAAAGAACAAGCTTATTTAAGCATAATACAGGAACATGTACCCATTTGCAGTGCGTACACCAATCAGGTTTGTGACAATAATAAACATATTACCACACTTACAGTGTATTAACAACACAATGTCAAAAATGTTGAAACTCCAAAAAGCATACCCATCCATGTAAGAAATCCTCATGACTCCAGTGGGTGAATAAATATCTTCTCAAGATTCTCAAGGCATTTTAAGTCAATCAACAGCACAATTTCCTCTCTCAATCAGAAGAAAATGTGGTAAAAATACTGCCATGTACCTGGAAACTGGTATAAATCTGGAAAACCCTATTATATACATTTTTGGTCATACCGCCCAGCCCTACTTTGACATAATAAAAGTTCTAATAAAATAAGTTATAGGGGTGTAACGTAATGCGTATTCGTATTTAATCGTTGGGTACGGGTTTCCGGACGAACCGTACGGTTCGTTTGACTAAGCCTAAAACAAAATAAAAAAATTAAAGAGTGTGAAATATGATGTTCTCTCTGTGACTTCGCTCAACAAGGCAAACCAAACGATGTAAAAGGGAACGTGCTGTCTTCCACTCCCACCCAACCCCAAAGAAAAACACAATTACACTTAGCCGTTACTCCAGTCAGGCATATGTTGGATTAGCCAGTAGGAATTTTGCTAGTAACGTGAATGCGACTACCAGACCAGAAATAGAAGATCCTCCAAAAACCAACAGGTCTTGTGTTTGGATCACTTTAGTTAACCTGTTAATTATGAGGGGGATGGAAAGAGAATGGTGGATAAAAACACTACGGTATGTTGCATATGCTACACAAGAAGAAACTACATTAGCAGGAAAACTTCAAACATGTCAACTCAATTACGCCGACATGACCCCAGTGTGTCAATAAATGGCACTCGACGAAAACAAGGAGAAACACGCACACTACAAACTATCCCCACAGCATTTAGGCAGGCATTTCCAACTGATTCAAACAAACAAAACAAATCAAAGAGGCGATTGGTACATTTATATCCGCGGGTAGTAGAAAATACAGGTTTTAAAAACATGGTTCATGTAATTGAGCCACGCTACAATATTCCTTCACAAGACCATTTCAGCAACAACGTAATTCCTGCTTTGTACAAAAAACAAAATAGAGAACCAATTGGCCGAGGCACAAGCAGTTGCTCTGACAACTGCCGGTGACATTGTCACATCAAGCAGATCTGTGCTGTCTACAGAAAACATGGAGAAAAAAAAGTAAAAATGTAGTAAAAACACATACGTGTTCTATATCTGTCTCCATTTACTTTCAAATGTTTGGTCATAAGAGATTGACATTTTGTTAAGTTATGTAGTTGTTGCCTGTGTAGTTACATCACTGGCCAAGTAAAAAACACAAATGTGGGATAGACTTTAAAGTTTAAAGTTTTATAATTATACAATTCTTTTGTTCAGTTCATCTTCCTGGAAAAACCTAATAATTTAGTAAAAACAGATATAAAAATCGTTCTTTACTTTGTATTTGTGTCAGTATTGTGTCTATAACAAAATTACATTTCATTTCTTGTTACATGCTGCTGAGTAAACACCACTGAAGATGGGTCAAGTATGGCTCATTGTTCAAAGAAATCATAACTTGTGATGTTAGTTTTAATAAATTAAATTGTGAAAAAAAATCAAGGAAATTATTCTGGCATTTCTTCCTTTTTGCTGTATTATATATACTATAACTAAGTTATATAAAATATTACTTTTATTCAACCAAACAGAAATGTTATTTTTAATCAAATAAAGCTTTTCAGCCCACAATATCCAACTGAATTAACCAGTCTTACTAAATGAGCGAATCTCATTCACATCTTGTATTCTCTGCAGTTCATTTTAAATGATCTCTTTATTCCCTAGTGACTGAAAAGTTTAATAGTTTAAATGAATCGGTCAAATGAGTCATTCTGAGCGAGTCGTTTTGAACCCAATGTGCGTTCATACTGGTGAACTTGCTGTGTCCAGTATAGGCGGATTCAATGATCCATCTGCACAGTTAAAGACATTACAATGAAGTACATCATGTTAATTTAAGAAATTAAACGTACTTTGATGCAAAACAAACATGAAACACAGCTAGCTCTTGTTCTGCAACTCCTGTTAGCGCCCCAGTGTGCTGATAACGAAACAGTGTAGACACGGTGTAAGTGTTTTTGTTAAGAACGAACTGGCAAAAACTAGCACCGCTTATGCATTCTACAGAACTTAGTTTAACGATTTTACACTTTATTTATACATAATTTATTTCATTGCGACAAAACACAAACCCACCACCGGTCTACATACACAAGATAAAACAACAACACACTCAAAGCCCTGCAGATCAGACCAACATCCACAAAGAAAAACTAAAAGCATCTATACACACAGACATGCTAAAGTCAAACAGAAAATTCAGAACATTCTGGCAAAATAACCACAAAAGTAACAGAAATTATTCAGGCCCACTGAAGTAGAGAACTGGGTGGTGATAGATTCATGGTCCCCCTCACTTCCTGTTAACCTAATTAGGAAGACAGAAAGACCCTTCTGAGCCAATGATCATACAAAGAGAAACACATTTCAAAGAGAGCAGCAAAAGGGCAGCGCAGATATCAGCGGTGGGCAAAAAAAAGACCAGACTGAGCTGCGCACAGCGGTCTGCGGAACTCTTTTATCTCGCATCCCAGACTAAATCTCAGCTGTACACCTATGGGGGATGGGGGATAAAGAGAGAATCCATGGATGGAGACAGAGAGACAGAGAAGTCAGATAAATTTGAGATTGCAGAAAACGGCCTCTAATGAATCGTGAACTAAAAGGCGTAACAATAAGCTTCCCTGAATCATCGAAAAAAACACTGCAGTATTTAGATATGCGGGGTTATCTATACATTTATGACTTTTTTATCATTCATTAATTCTTAAACGTCAACATATGGTCCCTCAATCGTATTGGAAACTTATATGGTAAGCAAAGCAAAACAATTGTGGGTAAGACAGGGAACACACATACTAGTAGAAAAAAAGTGTATCATGCACTGTATGTAGTTTTAGATTGTGTTTGCCAAATGCACAAATGTAACATATAATTCCAGTTTGATGTCACGGGTTTAGGGTGTTACTTATGCAGTTGTCAAAACAGGTTTTCCCATCCACTTTAGTTCTGTTATCAAGGAGTGCCTCCATAAACCAGAGCCTGGCAAGGTTCATGAGCATACTAACCCAAGCAAAGGCTCCTGATGCATTACTCATATCATATACAGACACACAATCTCCAAGTGTTTATGCTAAAACACGACACTCTCAATGTAAATTGATCAATCTCTGCACGATCTCTTACCAAAATCCAGGTTAGATAACCTCTGTTTTGCTAATGCACACATTCGTTCTTATGTGAAGATGAGACACACGTGTGCATGTGCTCATATGTGTAGTGATGATGAATGATGGGGTGCGCTGCCCCATCAGGGTATCTTCATCCACCCCCTCTGTCTCACAGCAACACTAACGTGGCTAACTCACCGTTACTATACCCGATAGCAAGTATTACCACAGCACACTCAACGTCAAAATAACACACCGTATCCGTGAGTTTTACCTCAGAAATCCACCTTACCACAGTATTAAAGGCGCTGTCACGGTAAAGCGCCAGCAGCCGTTAGCCGGTGTGCTAACTAAATCACTAACGTTAAATCAGAGCGGGGCTTTAGCTGCAATCTTTGGGTGGAGAATAAGCTTACAGAGGCCTCCCTTCACGAGCAATGTGAGAGTATTTTTACCGTCCAGACGCTGAAGTGACCGTTGGAAACCCGTGAAACGGAGCGAGCGAATTAACCACAGAATCCGCGCCAGGCGCGCGCTGAAATTCCACAGATTACTCGCTCGCGCAGCGGCCGCAGTCCCTGTCAAAAAAGGACACTCGCCCCGAGACACACAAACATTCTTACCTCATCGTTCACTTTCCATCATATTTAATTCCCTCTGCGGTGGAAAAAGAAACTACAGCAACATGGAGTGAGAGGCGGCGGTCTCTTGTCTTTGTAATGCACGAGATAAATTCCAGGGTTATTTCTTCGCCCCTTCGGGCTCCTCGCTTCCTCCGTAGTGAGATACGAGGGAGAAAGAGGAAACGTGCAAACGTCACGCAGGCGTGCGCATTTACGTTGGTACCAAGGACAGGGGGCAGAAAGCGGCCCAAGTTAAGCACTTTTCCGCAAATAGTTTAATTTACTTGATAACGTGACAAAATAACGAGTTATTCAAAATTCGTGTTAAATTAATTGTCGAACGGTCCGATGTTTAAATGCTGTAACACAATGTGAATGTTTCGAGAAGAAAAATTAAGGTTTGGTGGCGAAAAGCGTTAATTCCGCTAGGGGCGCTAAGTGGCTCAGAAAGCTTGAAGTTGTTGTGTTTCGGTGTTTCCGTGAAATATAACAAAATATACCAGTCCATTTAATTATTACTAAAAGTTTGTATTTATAAAAATAAATACTTTGTTTTGGAATCTTAGAAGTCAAATACCAAAATATTAATTTGTAGTACATAAAACGCTCTGTTAAATTCTACGCAGTTGTATTACTATAAGCAAAAATGCAGTGGTTATAAACACTATCACACAGCAATATGTAGATACAATTGTCTCGCGTTACTTTGAAGTAATACGTCGATCGGTCTGTTTAAAGTCGAGCACATGCACAAAATTCCTTCGTTTCCTTTCTAGGTTGTTTCTTTCTGTGCACGTCACGATGAACGAGTCACGTGGAGGAAATGAACAAAACACTAGCGCAGTCGGCTACATGATGTCAGTGCCTTAAACAATAATTCTGAATGAAAATAATATAGCATAACATTGAATCCCGTTGTGTTTAAAACGCAAACACGTGATGCAGTAAAATATTTTTGAAGAAGTGAGTCGGTTTGAGTTACATACACTGCTGCATAATGTATATTATTTTTTCGTTTATATAAATCGTGGCAAACTTTTCTTTCTTTTTTTGAGCACAGCATTTTGTTTACATTGCTTGTTATAACCTTTTATTATGACTTTTGTTTCATCTGATTTCAGAACAGTCAGAATTGCCATGAAGGGACTTTACTGCAAAACAGGAGATCAGGGTGATGTGAAGTTTATTTTACAAGAGACGGTAAGAGTGAAAAGAAAATGATGTTGAATTTTTCTTGCATGCTTGAGCACATTCATCTATGCCCCAAGTGATCTGAAGCGAGCATTTATCCATAGCGCATTTCCCCGTTTCAATCTATGTGATCTCTTCAATTTATGTTACAGGATGTACCCAATAACATTGGCAACCATGAGGTCAAAGTTCAAGTGAAGAGCTGTGCACTAAGTCCAGTTGATTTTAAGGTTATGCGAATTTTCATTATTTATATTGTGTAATATATCTGATATTTTAATGTCTGATATTCTTGAATACTTCGCGTTTGAACATGTTCACATTAATATGAATAAAGACTATTAAAAACTATCATCTATTAAACCAGCTATTTGAGGAGCTGAAGCTCGGGAAGGAACATATCTCAGTAGGAAGGGAGATTGCTGGTGTTGTTCTTCAAGGTTCGCATGATCTCTTATACATTTAAAATAATTTTCTAGACAAATGACTTGACATCTGTGATTTTTCAGTTGGCCCAAAGGTAACATTTTTCCAGCCAGAAGATGAGGTTGTGGGTAAGTGCTTAATTTCCCTTTTCTGCTAATTTTTGTGTATGATCAAATAAACATTGGCGTGTTGTTTTTTAGGAATACTCCCCTTGGATGCTGAGCTATCTGGCCTGTGTTCTGTCGTGATTATTGATGAATTTAATTTGGGTATAATTCAATTTCTAACATATGTGCCTATTTATAATTCTTCTATTTTGGACTTTTCACAAATAGGATACAAAATATAGCATACATTTATAAAAAACATATTGTCATTGTATTTTATTTTTAACATTTGTTGCAGTTCATACAACAGTTGTAGTTTAATCTCAAATTAAAGGGATAATTCACCCAAAAACGAAAATTCTGTCGTCATTTACTACCCATAGGTTGTTCCAGACCTGTATACATTTATTAAATCTGATGAACACAAAGGAAGATATTTTGAAGAATGTCAGTATCCAAACAGATCCCCCATTTACTGCTATAGAAGGGAAAATAAATACTATGGGAGTAAAGGGGGACGAGATCTGCTTGGTTACTGACATTTTCCCAAATATCTTCCTTTGTGTTCGTCAGAATTAGGAAATTTAAAAGGTTTGGAACAAACTGAGGGTGAGTAAATTTACATTTACATTTAGTCATTTAGCAGACCTTTTTATCCAAAGCGACTTACAAGTGGGGTAGATAATGGAAGCAATAAGGACAGCATAAGTACAACAAAAGCATAAGTGCAATCAAAAAGAAGACTAGTCTCATATAGCCTAACACAGTATACGGAACCATTCATTCATACATTTTTTTTTTTTTTAAGAGTAGAGAAGAAAAGAGTCAGAACAGATCAGTCAGATGTTGTTAAATGAATACAGAATTTACGTTTTTGGGTGAATTATCCTTTTAAAATATCACTCAGTGTAGCATATTTCTGTAAAGTGCCTTTGCTTTATCTTTTGCATATGGATGTATACTATTTAAGTTCAGAAGCCGGAGAAAGTGAGCTGGTTTGAAGCTGCGGCAGTAATGAAAGACGGTCTCAGGGCCTACACAGCTCTTCACACGCTGGCTCGGATGGCTGCCGGACAATCTCTGCTAGTGCTAGATGGGGCAAGTGTGAGTATTTCTTCAAACTGTCTACTCGTATTCATTAATAACTCAGTTGTTAACTCATGTTTAGAAAGTTCTTTGTGTTCCGTTTCAATTTTTTCATGGACCTCCTACATTGGGTGCATGCAGCCGTTTGGGGTTCTGGCCATTCAGCTCGCTCACTTTCATGGTGTGAAAGTCCTGGCTACAGCTTTGTCTGCCGAAGACCAGAAGATGTTGGAGGAGCTCAGGCCGAGTGTGGGTGAGCATTCATCTGATTTATTGTTGAGAGGAATGCAGAGTCTGTTCTGGATAAGGTTCAAGTCTGGATTTGTAAACTGAGGAACCGTGGTCTAAAAGTCCCTGGTAATAGAGAATTGTCAGGCTGGAGAGTTAAGCAACACATTTCTCTTGTAATCCTCAAGGATTCTCTGGCATTTTGCTGCTTGATTTGGCGTAAGCATTGCAATATGTATATGACTATTTCATGACTATTTAGCATGGCGGTTGACTCGACTTAAGAGACTCAGTGTAGAGGAAATGAATGTTTGCTGCAGAGATTCTACACTTTTAATTTTCACCTTTTTTCTCTAAGACATTGCATTGTCTTTAAGGGATAGTTCACCCAAGTGATCCCATTTTCATCCAAAAATTTACATTTTATCACTTATCTACCCGTACATCGTTTCAAACGTTCTTATGCAGAGCACAAAACAATGAAATCTTATCAAAACCCATTCAGATTTAAAGGACTATGTTATTCTCCATTGCCGATGGATTGCACATAAATAAAGTTAGTGTTATATATCCTGTTGTGAATGGGTCTTTTTTAACCAGTCTTTCTGATATACTGTCCCTGAGTGTCTTTAATCTCGTCTTTTAATTCTATCCTGAGTAACTTTGCTTTGTGTCTTTCTTCATCTTCTCTCTTTCTTTCTTTTATCGCATGCTTTCTGTTATCACTCAAGATGTGCAGGAGCCACTTTTAGGTGAGCTTTATCAGAAATCGTTCTGTTGGGGTATATACAGAAAATTTGTGCTGTCAACACATCATACAAAAGTTTATATTTTTAGAGCGTTTGTGATTAGTTAAGTAAAATTTAACTGACGGTATTAAACTGCATCTCTAATAAGTATCATGCAAGCAATGCCAAGGCCTATTCATGCATGTACAAGTATGTTGTATAAAGGTCTGAATATGTGTTTAAATATTTCGCATTGTTTCTTCAGCTCGAGTCATCAAAGTGTGGGACTCCAAGGAGGGCTTGGTAGACTCGTGTCTTGAGGAGACAGGAGGTCTTGGAGTGGACATCATCGTTGACTCGGGAGGTTTGTCATCGCTTTAGAAGCTTTTGTGCGAGTTTTGGGATGGGCGGAACTATTCTTTGCTGTCTGTTATTCTGAAGATCTTTTCTAAACAGTGAGACTTTTTGAGGAGGAACCAGAAACACAGTTGCATCTACCGCACAAGCATGATCTCATTACCCTTCTCGCAGTCGGAGGTCACTGGGTCACCACAGAACAAAATTTACAGGTTAGTGGCTCCATCAAAGTCTGTGTAGGATTAGCAGAGTATATTATTTACATCTCTAGATGATAGTTATTTAAAAACAACAGTCATATTTTTTTTGAAGCTGGACCCTCCGGACAGCCACATTCTATTTATGAAGGCAGTGTCTCTCTCGTTCCTTAATGATGAGGTGTGGACTGCTTCTCGTGCCAAGCAGGGCAGATATCTTCGTATCTTTCACATTAAACATGAAATTGACAGAATTCATTGTGTTTTTCCTCTGTGTACCAGTCTTGATGTGTTGTTCTCCATTACTAAATGATTAATCCTTTATTTACTCCACGTAGTTTGATTCACATTAAAACAATTGGCTGATTTTACTCAAATCAACTTGCATGTATTATAGCCCTACATTTGTTAATACATGCGTTAAGGAGACATTTTACTCCCAAGCTTTTCTCTGGCTTCACTATTTATTGCAATGAGGTCAATGGGTTTCTCAACGGGTGTGTATATGGCTGCTTAAAGAAAGCTTGCTGTGTTTGGGAGCTGAGGGATTTTTACCCAGTGTCTTCCGGCTATTGGAAGGACCTTATTAACAATGTACAAGATGCGTTCCTTCCTGTCTATAACTGGGTTATCTGCCTTGAGTCTGCTCGCTCTCAGATATCTTGAAAGATGTGGTGGAGAAGCTCTCCGTTGGGACCTTTAGGTATGAAAGCAGAAAAAAAACCCAGAAAGACTGTTTTTGTTTGTTTTAAAATGAATTTGAAATCAGCTCGGTCGTATGAATGGTGTGGATTTTGACTGCTGTCTCTGTGCAGGCCGCAGTTGGAGGACCCGGTGCCTTTATATGAAGCAACGGTCTCCATGGAAATGGTTCAGAAAAAGCAAGCCCGGAAAAGAATAGTTGTCAAGCTTTGAAGAACTCTCCAAAAACATTTCAATATTTATGAGCATTAGTCATTATTGATGTTGTTAATCTCATATAAATGTGTTTTTAAACAAGCTGTCACTTCTGTTGCACTAACAATTTAACAATGTATTGTTGATATATAAAACACAATCAATCGCAGAAATGGAATTCATGTTCATCTCCAAGCATACAAAATAAATTACAGAGCTAAAATGTGATTTATTAAAAAAAAGGCTTTCATAAATATTAAATTTAGTTATTAAAATCAGCTTGTGTTATTAATAAAATCTGGTAGAGGAACTTGTTTCTGGCAAAGATGTCATTCCCAATGGATTTTTGGAATGGCACAATCCCTTTTTAGTGTTCACACTGCCCTATACTGTTACCACAGCGACTGTTGTCTCTCGAGGTTTTCTAGAAGCACTTGTGTGTGTTCCAAAATCCTTTGCTCCTCTTGTCTCAGACTCTCCACCACACGCAGTTGCTCAAGCCGAGAATGGTCTGTACACTGTTGGAGATGAGATAGCTGTCCAAATGAAAATACTTGTGTTATAATGAGTTTCATATCTTTAATTAAAGAAATATGATTCAATAGATTTATGCTAGACCTACCCTCTCTAGAGCTTTGACATTGTCTTCAGTGAGGTTATTGCAAAGCTTTAGGGCAGAGTCAATGCACCACTGTTCTTGAGGCCGGCTCACTGATGCCCCCAAAAGGACATTTTTCCAACAAGCACTGCAAAGATGTCAACATGAAAATGCTGTCGATTAGGCACTTCATTTTTGAGAAAAAGACACTCCACACATATGCAAGCAGAAGTATCACAACACCACCAAGACTTCATGTACTTTGCATTATCAGACTTTATTCAAAGTGAAAATGGTCATTTCTCACTATTGCTCAGGTTTCAGAGACAGAAGTCTAAATGCAGTCATCAGTCTCCAAGAAGGACCATCCATACTGAAGGTCAGGTTGCTGTGAAAGAGAAACAGCAGACAGGGTTTCTTTTTTTGGAACTTTTTGTAGAGTGTTGCAATATATAACAACAACTAAAAAAGTGAAATATCTATGTAACTAACTTACTGTAAAAAATCATTGTCCTTTAGGTACAATAGTTTCTGTGATAGCTGTGTATCCTTTTTATCTAGGCACAATTGTAGAACTTCTGAAAAAAAAAAACAGCACGGATTGTTGATGCAAGATTTTGAGCAGTAACAGCATATTATAATATCAAATATACACACTATTGTTCAAAAGTTTGGGATCATTTGACAAATGTTTTCTCATCATATTTAAAACTTTTTGAATTATAGGTATATGCCTAAATGTTTGAAATTAGTTATGCGGAGAAAAAATATAATTGTGACATTAAATTAAATCCTTTTATTATGAAACGAACAAATTCTTAATACAGAAAGTATATGAAAAGTTATTGGAATGACTTGGACCAAATAAGAAACAAAAAGAAGCCAGAAAAGATGTGAACTCCTATAAAACTGCTTAAATCAGCGCGAAAGAATGTCAATAAAATGCCAAAAGTTAAAAAAAATTGAATTCTAGCCAAAGCCTGACTATTTGAATTATTTATTAATTTTCTATTAAATGTTTATGTTATTCCATATTATTCTAGACATTTGGGGGATAAAGAATGAATAAGCCTACACTTTTAAACATTGCTGTCCATATACATTTCAAGCTGAAATCTTAATTTTAGATTAAAAAGTTTAATGTCCACATTATTTGTCAACCGTCTTATTTTTCAAATTGCATTCTCCTTACCTAAATCAACATATACTACGCTGTGAGGATTGCCAGAAGCAACAAAACCATATTCCAAAAGTAGTTTATGGTTGTCATGAGGGCCGTAGTTGATAAATGCTTGCTGGAACTTTTTACATCCGTGAACACTTTTAATCTCATAGCAGTGAGTTTCTTTGTTAAAGCCGGCTTTAACCTGTAAACAAAGTATATTGTATTTCATCACGATTGCCTTGTTTACATTATACTCACGAAGAAATATACAACGGCAAATTCTACGTGTTCTTACCTGAACATTCGGACAGTGGTTCAGCAGGTCAAGGTACGGAGCGAGAGCATAGACATCCTTCTCCCGGGACAAATAGTTACTCTGATCATGTTCCATATACACTGTCCGCGTGTTAACGCTGCACCAGGCCCACCGCAGTGCATCCTGGGTAAACAGCTTCTCTAGTGGCTGGCTAAAAAGTGGCTGAAGGGAACGAAAGAACGTAAGGGAAGACGAATAGAGGTCCTCAAACTGTTCTTTCTGCTCCGTGGCTTTTTTCCAGAGACTCCCAGGCAAGAGGCGAATGATGTCATCGGGGAAGCACACAGGGCATGTGTAAAACTTTGGAAGGACATGGATGTATGGACTCCACTCTGATGTGTCTCCACGATGCCTCTCAGCAACGAGAAAGCTACAAAGAGCCACGAGAGGCGATATCGGAGGCTGATATCTAAAGACAGAGAGAAATTACAGTTAATATGATGCACAAAAGCCATGTTTTACTGGTGACATCATAAGACAACTTAATAAATTCACTGAAACCTTTTTATAAATTCTCCCATGTAACTGCTGAGAACTGTGACGGTAGTCAACAAGCAGTTTTCAGGCAACGAAATTACCGTGCCATTAGCCTTCAAAGCAGAAAACAGATTTATTATACATTACAGGAATATTTTGGTGTACATGTACATTACAGGTATCTTGATAACTTAAACACATTCGTTTGTGTACCTACATGTATTTACCTTGATAGGGTGAGTAGCCATAAGCCCCCTTCCAGTATCTGCACATAAAGTAACTTATATGGTTATATCTACATGCACTGGGAATAAAATGTACAATTAAATATTTACATTAGACTCCTACCATTGAAATGTACACTTAAATACCTTCATTAGACTCTTACCATTGAAATTGACAGGGATGAGGTGCTGAGAAGGGAATCCTCTTTCCTTCAGCAATTTCCTCAAACGAACAAACTGGACTTCGTGAGACAGAGTAACTACAAGAGCAAAACGCGAACAAAATGTTTATAAGCCTCCTAAATATGATGCACTCTTTAACAGCACACACCGCAGTACAGAAAAGTACCTTTGGAAACATCCTCGTGCTTTTTCCGACGTCTTATTCTTGCTCGCCTGCCAGCACGAGACCCGGTTTTATTCATCCTATATAGTGTACACAGCAGCACTCGAAACTCATATCTAACGTGATGTCATTACATTGAAGTTAGATAAACACAAAATAAACATCCACATGGTCAGATCCACCAAGCAACGCCTCAATACAAACCACTTGCGTCCCTCTTAGTGACGTCATTGTTTCTAAACCAATCGGGATAGGTTTGAAAACACTCATGTTTTTCGGTTTTGACTAGAAGGGATACAGCTACTTCCACTGGGCATGCGCACTTCAATACCGCATAATGTTTGTGACGCTGAAAACAGTTGATTAATGTTTTTTATTTTTGTAGAGTTAGTTTAAGGGTTGGAGTAGGTCAAGGCTTTAGCTAATGTAATTTATTGTGATTATTTGGCGAGATTTTGCACAACTTCCGGCGGCAGCTG
The DNA here is from genome assembly GCF_015846415.1 of Triplophysa dalaica. Taxonomy (NCBI): domain Eukaryota; kingdom Metazoa; phylum Chordata; class Actinopteri; order Cypriniformes; family Nemacheilidae; genus Triplophysa; species Triplophysa dalaica. The sequence goes on from NC_079543.1 coordinate 5,272,227, forward strand.
TATCCCTTCTAGCAACAACCATGTTTTTCCAAACATGAGCGCTTTGGTCCGGTCATGGCTAGAAGGGATACAGCAACCTCCACTGGGCATGCGCACTCCAATACCGCATAATTTGTCACGCTGACAACAGTTAATTTCTATTTTTTATTATTGTAAGGTTAGGTTTAGGGTTGGGGTATGCGCAGGCGTTAGCTAATGTAATTAATTGTAATTTTAGCAGAGATCTTGCATCACTACGGCGGCCGTGGATGTACACCTCGTCAACAGCGCCGCCATATTGGAGCGGGCAAATTGGCTCTTTAAAGAGCTGAACGAGGCAGTTGGGTTTTTTCCAAGATAATGAAGTAATATTCAAGGACATCAATTCTGACCATTAAAGAAAATAAAGTCATAAATGTTTTGAGAAGTGTAAACGTTGTGCGCTTTTTATATAGAAAAACCGCATCTCCCCCGTTCATTTGTATGTGTTTGTACTGTAGTCTTGCCTTTCCCAATATGGCGTCGTCGTTGACATACGATTCAGTGGTCAATGCGGAGTATGTTTATGCACCCACCCTTCAACGTTCGCTGTGTGTTCAAGTTGGTTCTTATGTATATCGAGAAGCGAATGTTTTATGTAAACGCGGCTTCTGCGCCTGCGCATTACAAGCGACGTAGAAATACTTGCTCCACACGCTTCGGAGTTCTGTTGAGTGTACGATAGGTGAGTTTACTTTAACGCTTTAATGAAAATACTTATTATATTATATAGTCATATAGGATTGGTTTCTTTTATTTTCATTGCAGACGCATTTTAGGCAATGAGTAACAGCAAAGTAGCCCTGGTAACCGGTGCAAACAAAGGCATCGGCTTCGCTATCGTGCGGGCACTGTGTAAACAATATGCCGGGGACGTATACTTGACAGCCCGGGATGTGGGACGAGGAACCGCCGCGGTGGAGAGTCTGAAGAAAGAGGGTCTGTCACCCATCTTCCATCAGATGGACATCAATGACCCAAAAAGCGTCGGCACCGCACGCGACTTCTTTAAGGAGAAGTACGGGGGCGTGGACGTGCTCATCAACAACGCCGGAATTGCCTTCAAAAGTAGTCGATTTTATAAATATATAATTTTAAACATGTTGTCATAGCACCATTACACAAAAAAATATTAAAATAATTCATTTCTTCATGACAGTGGCAGACCCAACACCCTTTAAGACCCAGGCAGATGTGACATTAAAGACCAATTTCTTTGCCACAAGAGATATGTGCAATGTCTTCTTGCCCATTATCAAACCTGGAGGTGAGTCATATGCAACAGTTTTGTTGCAGAACCTGTTGTTCCGGTTCATACCTTTCAAATACATTCTGTGCATCTTCACAGGTCGGGTTGTGAATGTCTCCAGCATGATGGGCTCAATGGCTTTGGCCCGCTGTAGTGCAGAACTCCAGGCCCGATTTCGTAGCAACGACATCACAGAGGAAGAACTGGTCGGGTTGATGGAGCGATTCGTCAGTGACGCTCAAGCAGGGACCCACGAAGAACGAGGCTGGCCCGGCACTGCGTATGGCATCTCCAAAACCGGCCTCACCACACTGACTAGAATCATGGCCCGACATCTGAGCAAAGAGAGGCCTGGAGATGAGATCCTGTGCAATGCCTGCTGTCCAGGATGGGTCAAAACTGACATGGCTGGACCAAATGCACCCAAGTCACCAGATGAGGGCGCTGTCACTCCAGTGTACTTGGCACTGCTGCCTGCGGGGGCAAAGGAGCCCCATGGGCAGTTTGTGTCGGAGCTGAAAGTGCAGCCCTGGTGAAAAGTCTAGAAGAGGGGGTTTGTGTTTGTGTGTGAAAGCCTAGTTGTGAGACAGAGACCTCAGGTACTCTAAAAAATATTTAAAGAAGTGTGGATTTTCATATTCTTGTGACTATAATGTCTGAAAGCTTTACACTTTGATGTTAGTTTTATTAGACATACATTGAACAAACCAAAAACTATATGAAAGAATAATATTTAGGGGACATGTTTGTTACACATACAGTGTGCTTCTGTACTACAAAATAAGTTGCAGGACTTAATATACTTATTCTTTAAGTACTCAATGACTTGTAACATAATCAGATACTTGAAATGTTGATTGGTTGAAATTGTAAGTGTGCAATATTAAAGGGACAGTTCACCACAAAATGGAAAAAGTCATCATTTAAAATATCTCATTTCATTAAACCTTAGGCACTTTCTTCTCTCTAAAACACATCTTTTAAAGAACGTTGGTATCCAAACAACAACGGACCCTGTCTTTAATTGTATGGAACAAAACCACTGAGACATTTCTCAAAATATCTTCTGTTGTGTAGCACAGAAGAGTCGTATGCAGGTTTAAATTACAGAAAGGATGACACGAGTTTTCAAATTCGACTTAATTTTTGATGATCTCAAAATAATACAGATCTCCAAATAAAAGTAAAATAAAATGTAATCTTCATTATTACCCAGTTTTATTGTTTCCTCTCGAGACAGTGTGATGTTGCTAATGTTCAATAGTTTACTCAGAAACAATAAAGAAAATCTAATATGATTGACAATCACAACGAAGGACAGTGGCATTGTGACACCATCGGCTCATAGACAACGCTATTTCTGGACACATGCAGAAGAAACTCCTGCGTGCAAGTCAACAAAGCAGTGTTTTTGTTGATGGCCTGAGATAGAAAAAGTGTCATTCCTTTGAGCACAGTAAGTGACATGCATCGTGTGTGTTTCGTGTGCGTGTGTTTTTACACATGCACCTTCTTTCATTCAAGTGTGGTAATTGAAACGAAAGTGATATGCAATTTCGGAAGTTGGGATAGTTCTGTTTATGGTCACTTGACTAAAATGTATTTATGATCTTTTATCTTTGGACGCAAAAATGTAAATCTGAATGTAAGAAATTAGTTTCGGAGGAAAGCATAACTAAGATATTAATCTATTTCATCAGAAAACTAAACTTTTATTGAAAAAAAAAGGGGTTTGAAATGGTCTCGTGGATAGAAAGTGATTTGCTGCCCTTTTGAGAAGGCAATACAAGACGTCGATGGTTTGCTGAACGCAGGCTTCTTGATGGGTTGTAGGAGTGAAGGAGGGTGTGAAAGTATGCCGGTGCAGATCCAGTGATATCTAAGCAAGCATTAGTGACTTGAATCTGACACGGATTTGATCTTTTATATACTGTAATGATTATTTATGGAATTCCTTTTTATTCATTATGTATGACTATATTTAATTATTGAACAATATTCTTGAACAATATATCCATTAATTTGGCATTAAGCAGAAAACCAGATCAGTCAAACATTTATTTAAAAGTCTTTCAGGTTTAAAGCTTCGAATCTCTGGAATTTTTCTCTTCATCCAAATCAGTCATAAATTTCTTCATACTAATTCCACAAGTCACACCTGGCCGTTCAGTGTAATAGCTGAGTTGGTTGGTGAGTTCTCTCATACTCTCATTGTTAACCTCCAACATCACAAAATGTTGGGTTCCAAGTTCTAGTTGAAGTTTTGCATGTGACTTGCATAGCAAATAATGCTTACGACCCAGACGTTCGTGCCAGACAGATCTGGATAGACTGGACTTGCATCAAAGGCCTGGACTACCTCACTTTAGATGCTTAGGTACTAAGCACCATAGCATTCACCTTCAAACAGTTTCTTTGCATTTTGAGTTCTGCAGTTGTTAACTGCACACGTTGTTATTTTGATATTTTCAAGCTTTGGATTAAGCAAGAAGAGAGCGGTTAGATGTCATGTTGCAGTTGGTGTGTAAGACAACAGGTTCAAATCAGGTTCCATGTGTCAGGTTAAAGAAGCGATTGTTTTTACCAAGACCAGAGACAGGATGAGAGTGGGTCTCCTCTCTCAGTCTTACATCGAAGCCATCGGAGCATAGCGAGTCATGGTGCCCATCATCACATTTAGATGTGACGGACATACACAGTACTTTACCTTTATGAGAAATATATATGTTGTTACAGAAACAGAACTGTTGATTTTGATGATGAGCTTTTCTGCTTTTATAATAAAAATATATACTCTGGACCTCTGACCCTTGACCTCACTATAGGGCAAAGGATGGAGCCATTCTGAGAGCGATCCTCTCGCTCTCTTCAACTCTGAGAAAAGAGCTGTTCGCCGAGATCCGTGCCATCAGTGCCGCTGGCCCCAAAGGAACACGCATCTTCATCTAGCAGATGAAGCATCTACATCTTTAAAGCAGATGTACACAAATAGATTAATGCATTGATAAATAGATGAAATGACTGATGGGCGGGGAGAATGTCCGACTGGTAAATGTTTTAAATGTGTGGATGAATAAACTTAATAATCTTTTTCAGGTCCTCAAATGATGATAGGGAATTTGACTTTGACAATACGACATACAGATCAGAGCAAACACCATCAGTGGGAGGAGCAACATCGGTTTCGCCACAATCCCGGAGAGTGAATACTCATTACGGGTGGGCGAAGCAATGTAATTGGGGGTCTTTAGGTGTGACCTCATAAGTAGCAGGCTGTCATACTCATTGCTAGCACTTTTTTAGCCATTTTTATGAACCCTAAGGATACGCCCTCTTACCGAAACTCCGCCCACCAAAAATCTGTTTATTAATCTGAATGTTAAAAGTGAATAAAAATATAAAAACCAAAAAAATATGTTTCTTGTAATGGAAACTACACTCTTATATTAGGATAACAGCCGAAAGTGTGACTTTTCATTGGTAATTATGATCTGCCATCGAGGTCCCGCCTCATACTAATGCCTTTGGAGTCAAAGTTGCTGTATCAGGCCGGTGGAGAGTGTGAATAAAGGGTGACGGGGTCATTGGAGAGACAAGTTTTGCCAAGTCACGGTTCTTCTCGTTTCTTTTGCTTGTTATCAGAAATATTCGACAAGCACTCTACTGTTTGTGAATGTGTATCGGAAGTTAAGTGCAGTCCATGAACGCGTAAATTATTAGTAATGTTTGTTTATGTTGTCACTTTGAAACTGTCTGTAGGACTCTTTCTGTAGGAAGAGTGTTGTGTAGAACACAAAAGAGTATTTTTTTAAATGGTTTTGTGTCCATACATTGGAAGTCAATGAGGGCAATGTTGTTTGGTTACCAACATTCTTCGAAATTCTTCTTTTGTGTTCTGCAGAAGAAAGAAAGTCATACAGGTTTGGAACGACATGAGGGAGAGTAAAATATGAAAGAATGTGAGACACAAACAGAGAGAGTGTATGAACTTTGTGACTTTCAGTTAACCAAAACATAGATCCATGTCTCTGTAGCTATAAAAATTCCAAAAGAAAACGATGATAAGAGAAAACAAACATGCAGTATCTGCTTTCCTCAAGGTTAAGTGTCACACAGATCTTAGACCTGACAACAACACAGAGAAAAAAAACGAACACCCCAATTATGATTAAATGTTAACCAAGAAAATAATTTAAATATAATATAATGGCCCCAGAAAGATGCTAAACATGTTGATACACCAAATCTATTTGACCTTCTTCTGCAAAATACCAAGGAAGATATTTTGAAGAATGTTGAAGCCAAACTATATCGGCCCCCATTGGCTTCCATAGTATGGACACAAAACCACTGAGACCTTTCTCAAAGACTCACGTAGGTTTGAAATACATAAGGGTGATTGTTACCTTTAAGAATGAATTTGTTTTCATGCTTGCGTGCCAATAAAATAAACCACTTGATAGGATTTACAACGGGACATGTGTTTTTCAGAATACCGTATGAACGGTTTATTGTATATAACCTGTTTTCATGTTGTCTAGCTGGAAAGGGTGGAGGCAGAGATGATGAGTCTTTCTGCTTTGTGTGATCAACTGAAGAGTGAGTTATCAAAGGTCAGGGAGGAGAAAGTCGAGCGCTCCAAATTTCAGAAGCTGCGTCTTAACCTGGGCCGCCTTCTGGTGTCTTTTATTCCTACACTCCAGCGATGTCATCGATCAGATAAGGTTCAAGAAAACATCACCCAGCTGATTTGAAGAGCATTGTTTTTGTGTATCTTTATAATTGATTCCTAACTATGTTTATTCTTTTTTAAAGTGTGATTTTACAGTATTCCTTGAAACTATATGCAATAAATGCAATTAAATTTATGCATTTTTATCTATATTGTATTTTACTGCCTTTTGGAGCCAGCTTATCTAAAGCATCAATTGTATTATTGTGTCGTTTTCAAATTAGTGAAATGATAAGATCTTATTGTGTTATTTGCATAATACATGCAGCAGACACTTTTATCAAAAAACAACTTACAAACTATATTTTTTAAAGTAAATATTTTGGGGGCTTTTTCCTTTTTAAAGGGACAGTTCACCCAAAATGTCAATTCTGTCATCATTTGCTCACCCAAGTTGTTCTAAGTCTGTATCAATTTCTTTGCTCCGATGAACAGAGAGAAACATATTTATCAAGACTTGTAACCAGACCAGAACTGTTTGCTTTCCTTCATTCTTCAAAATATCTTATTTTGTGTTTAACGTAACAAAGAAATTTACAGAACAAAATGTCCTACAATGGTAGTCAATGGTGGCCAAGAACTGTTTGGTTACAAGCATTCTTCCAAATATCTTTCTTTGTGTATATCAGAACAAGATTTACACAGATTTGCAACATCTCGAGGGTGAGTAAATGATGACAGAATGTTTTTTTGGGGGGTGAACTATCCCTATAACTTCACACTTATTGTGGCAAACGCACACACTCCATCTTTCCCATTCTCTTATTTCGGACCTCAACATGTTATAAATGGATGACTCTTTGGAACTCTTTGGCCATCTTATTCCAACCGGGCTCATTAAATAAGAGCTCGAAAATATCACACTGACCTTGCCAAGAAGCTTCAGATGGTAGTTTTAGAACGGCTATGTCTTAGCCGGGCATTGTTTTTATTTAATAGTTCTGGTCTAAGATGGAACTGTACGTCAAGGGCACATTGTGAACCTTTAACTTGAAAGCAGTTCTTTGATATCGAGCTGATATATTTGTTGCTGCCCTCATCAGAAAGACAGCTTTGAAAATCCAAAGGGCAAGCAAATATTTATCTAGCCTGACAAAGAGATATGCCAAGATGTTTGCTGCGCCCGTGTGTATTATTCAGTTCCCGCAAGCTCCCATTAAGTGTTTTATAGATCTCATAACAATGGGTCGTTTCTTGGAGTTCCTCAAAATCGTGTTTCTTCTGGCTGTGGCGGCCATGGCGGATCCCGCTGGTCAAGGAGTAGATGTTGACCCTGGAGATCCAGAGGTACATGCCTGTGCTGCGTTTGCTGTCGAGTCTTTTAATCGCTTCTACCACGATCCACATGTGTACCAGATCACCGAAATCAAGAGTGTCAGGAGACTGGTAAGGCGTGTAATCATTCTATTACAAGTTCATAAAATACGGAATTCGATTTTTTAGTCAAGAACCATTTTTGAGCTTAAAAAGGTATTCAAATGTTATTCTTAACATTATTACGTTCTCTAGATCAGTGTCTTGGGTTCTGGGTTCTTCAAAGCCCTGTTACGTGAATAAGTTTGTGGAACCAGAAATAGCCACAAAGCTCTACCGATTACAAGGCTAAGAGATAAATTGTTCTTTCAAGAACCTTTGACTTGAAAGGTTCTTTGGAGAACTAAAAATGGTTCTTCTATGACATAAGACCCTATGACACTATAGACAATTCTCACATTCTTTTGAGGAAAAGCTAGTTTTCATCTTACAGTTGTTCTGTCATCATTTGTGACCCTGGACAACAAAACCAGTCTTATGGGTCAATTTTCTTTTAAATAGACACATGTACATAATTTTAAAGCTGAATAAATAGGATTTCTATTGATGTATGAGTTGTTTGAATAGGACAATATCTGGCTCAGATACAACATTTTAAACCTCAGGAATCTGAGAGATCCAAATATTGAGAAAATTGCCTTTAAAGTTGTTAAACAGGGGTACTGTGGCAGGCCATTGGCTCGCAAGTTTTTATGTATTTAAGGTAGGAAATTTGCTAAATATATTCATGGAACATTATCTTTACTCTATATCCTAATGATTTTTGACATAAAAATAAAAATCGATAATTTTGTAGTATTTTTGTCTTTTACTAAAAATGCTCCCCTGCTACTTAAGAGTGGTTTTGTGGTCCGGGGTCACATTTACTCGCCCTGTTGTCATTGTCAACCTGTGTGACTTTCTTTCTTCTGCAAAACACAAAAAAAGATATTTTGAAAACCGTTGCACCCCATTGACTTCTGTTGTATGTACACAAAACCAATGGAAGTCAATGGGAACCAACAGTGTTTGTTACCAACATTCTTCAAAATATCTTCTTTTGTGTTCCGCAGAAGAAAGAAAGTCACACGGGTTTGAAATGACAAGAGGGCGTGTAAATAACCACAGAATGTTCATTCTGAAGGTGAACTATTCCTTTAAGAAATTCTGGAAAGTTCTCGCTCTACTTCTCTCTCATGCAGAATGTTGGTGGAGGTCAATATGAAATAAACCTGGAGGTGAGAAAGACAGAGGACCTAAAGGAAAACCGATCCAACCCCAAACCTAAAGAGCCAACTAACAGAGAGGGTCCAGAGGTGGGTCCTTTATCTATTATACATTGAGTCATGTAATGTGTTAATTTACATGTTTTTTATTTCATACATTCTTTTCATCTTTACACAACTATGAAAATGAAATGTTGATTTATTGCACACGCTGAGCCAATTCCAGGTCTCTGAATAGATTTTGAAGCAAACACATATATTTATTTAAAGATTGTGTCTTATTTTCGATTACCTTCTAATTTCATCTGTAGTTGTAACAGGCTTGTAAGAGTTTGCAAACAATGTAAATTAGAGTAGCATTAAAGGTCCAGTGTGTAGTTTTTGGAGGATCTATGGACAGAAATTAAATATAATATGCATAATTATGTCTACAGAGGTGTATAAAGTGACCTTACATAATGAAGCGTTATGTTTTTTATACCTCAGAATCAGTTATTTCTATCTACCTACATCGGGGGTCCCGTTACATGGAATTCACCATGTTTTTTCTACAGTAGCCCTAAATGGACAAACTGCTCTACAGAGCGCATTTCATAGATACTTCAAATAAGTGAAAACCTGATGGCATTTTAGTTCTGTGTCAGCCACCATAGTGCTTCAAAAGGGAAGGGTGGTTGCAATTCGCAACCTCACCGCTAGATGCCGCTAAAATGGGGAACTTGTTTATTTGGAAAGAAGGACCTCAGGCTCAGGAAGGCTTAAGTACATCAAGCTTGTGAGCTACTATAGTTTAGAACATGACATTATGAATATCTCAAGGCACTTTTAAAAATGTATGAATGTCATTGAATTGAATATCAAACTCTCTTTTTGGCCCTTGATGTGAACATTTCTAGCCCACTGGTCCCACGGGGATTGTTAGTGGATAAGATTAGTTTCCCTCAGGTTTATAAAGGTGTAATTTATCACATTAACCAGATATTTTTGGACATGTTCCACTTACATTTTACAATAAGAAACAGTCTCAGTCTTCATTTCAAACACTGTAATTTTGGCTTCCATTCAAAGTGCATTTCTCAAAAATATTTGTACAATGGATCCCCCGAAAGTAAGCCAGTGAGCACGCCAGTGCCATCAGAATGACTAATCCAACTGCTTCAACCATGTTTCATCTCTTTCCAGAAAACATATTCATGAGGTTGAAATCGAATGTAATTACGTTTAATGAAATTTTGGGCATTCAGGCCACAGTTCAATAAGGTTCAATCAAAAACAGCCTTCAAACAGATAGAAGGTAAATTGGTCCCTGAGGATGAACGATTGCATTGAATCCGTGCCACTAGCCAGTTTTGATTTTGTTAGTTAAAATAGTGACTAAAATATTCACATATCAACAACAGTTGCAGTCCACTGCGACCAGCAGATGTCTGAGAGTTATAGGCCATTTTTGCTTAGGGTTTTTCTTTTTGGTCTTTTATTTAGAGCATCATTTATTTCTAACCATACAAACACACAGAGTATATCATCCATTTATTTTCAATGCTTTAAGTGAATCATTTATAAAGTTTCAGTGTAAACATTTTGTTTTTATAATAAACACTATAAAGCTCTTTGAACTGCATTTATTTGTTTGGAAAAATGCTATATATATATTTATATATATATACAATTTTTTTGCTCACTACAATAAGTAGCCGCTCAGATTAGTTGGGCAAACCTTATATTATATTATAGCTGTTTCTGTAACTTCCGAGGATTTTTTTACCAGATTTTTCATTACTGACCCGTTTCTGACTATGATTTTTGTGGGTTTTTTAAACAGGTGATCCAGTGTTACTTCAGTGTTCTGTCAAGTAAATGGAGAAACCAGAGGACATTACTGAGAAGCAGCTGCCATTAATGAATCTTCATTACTTCACATCAATACTTCAGGCATTTATTTTTAATGCTGAAAAACAATTTGAACAGTTGTAATAGTGTGAAAGTGTAAAACTAATAAAATAACTAATACGAATTAATTTGTGGTCTTTCAATGACTTGGTTTAAAATGTTATCAAGTTAAAATGTTGTTCGATATTTACATCTTGTTGAAAGAATTTAAAAAAGGGGAATAAACGGGCCCTAAAATAAATACATTTGTACTTAATATAATCCTAAAAAACATTTGTGAGCCTATGAACTGAAAACATCTGAGTGATGCAGTGCATGGATTAATGAACGCTATTTGAACAACTATAATGCAACTGCGCATAACGTCCACCAGGGGTCACTCATACTTTAGGAGAAATCCATCACAACCTTCTCCAATACACAGTTTGGGAACTAATTAGGCATACAATTAAATACAAAGAAATTTACACGGTGACTCTTTTTTTTTTATTAGCAACAGAACCACAACGAAAAGCAACAGGACTACATGGCGCCATTGTGCAATTGTTAAATAATTTACCTGCTTTGTACTGAACGGTATAAGGATAAATTCCTTTGCAGGGCATCAGTTCTTGATACATAAAGTTTAAATAACACACAAGTGCCTCGTTTGAGAGCAAAATAATGATTGAATGTCTAGTTGCATGTCCAGAATAATGCAACAATGGGCAGCAGTCTTCTTCTGCATTAAAATATAGCATAGGGAGAGAGATAGAAATGTGAGAAGATAGGAGATACATTGACACAGAGAGAAAAGATGAGCAAGAAAGAGAGAAGGACTGAAAAAGGAGAAGCCCTGGGGCTAGTTGTCACACTCCGGTGAATATTTCTGAGGTTCACTTTTGAGACAACTTCTGCTTCAATTTTTGCCCACTACTTCCATCATTCACACCCCCAAAATACACAGTTTATTTAATACATATATATTTTTTGTGTGTGACAACATGCCCCAATTGTGACTGTTAGTAGCTTACAGTTACAAAAAAAAGTCCCAGTCTCTCATATCTGATACCATTAATCCAAATAACCGAAACCCAAAACCTCTGTTATACAGAAAAGCTGTGCCAGTGAAGTCTGAGATCTCATTCTGCAGGAATCCACCATAATGGATGAAAAAATGTTGATGGTACAAGTTGCTCTTTGAAGCAAGATTTGCCGTTTCTATTAAATGAAGGTCAAGCTGGTCTTTTATAAGCAATAATGACTCATTACATCATCTCTTCTGAAGGATACAATGAGATGGAAAGATAATAGCAGATCGTGAGCTTTGAAATATCTTGAGGTCACGTTACCTTTTTTAAAAAAAGTTTTAAGGATGGAAAGAGAATAGGTGCAGACAATTGTGTTGAATCAAATATTTTTTTTTACAATTGAAACAATAACAGATGTGATTGTATTATTACTATTTTTATTAATAATAACATAAAACAATAATATAATAAAAAATAATGGCAACATTAATGATAATAATAATCAATTATTATTATTATTATTATTAATTGTATTATAATTATCTTGTGTTTCTTTATCAGAATACTAAAGAAGATATTTTGAAGAATGTTTATAACCAGACAAAACCGGACCCCATTGACTTCTATGGACACAAAAGTAGACTTTTCTCTCTTACTAAAGAAATAGTCATATACAAGTTTTGAAGACATGAGGGTAGATAAATATTTGTTTTGCCTTGCATCTCACTGAAGCGGCACATGTCACCCACTTCAAGGTTCCAGTGATAGGATTGCTCTCAGGAATGCCCGTCATGGCTCTGTGGTGACGTTGTGGACACGGTGTCCTAGCACGAAACATCATGTCATCATGCTGAGCAGAGGAACGCTGGCTGATACGTCTGTCCTCCCATGTGTGTTAAATCCCAGAGCTATCTCGTGTCCGTTTCTCCTTCAGCCTGCGGAGTTCGGCTCATGGCGCGTGAGCGATCGTCCCGGCTGCTGTAGGTTTCTTTCCCTTGGACACGGTCCAAATGTGCTGTGGCCTGTAATTCAGTGGAATGTGATTGAATACAATTGTCCTGATTGTGTGAATGAAAGCAAAAGACCGCCTCATTTTGCTTTAATTTTGTAGATACAGTACTTTGAATCTGATTTATCCTGTTACACTAAAACTGGAGAAGTAAAACGCGGAGATAAAGATTCACTGGGGAGAAAATTTGGCTGTTATCTTTATTTTTTTAATTAGTTCAATTATCTGTTAAAAAGGGATTTCTCTAATGTAATGAGATCTAAATAACATTTCTCATTACAGTCATATTCCCCATACTGTTGTAACCATGTATGTTTTGGGGGGGATGTCTTTTCTATCATATTCTCTCTCGTTTCGGTTTATAAGCGACCTGTGTGAAGGAGAATTCCAATTTACTTGTTACAAAAGGCCAATAAATCTCAAAGAAACAAGTCTCTGTTGTTTTATTGCCCTTTAGGAAGTGGATGAACCTCTGAGCGATCCACCAATGGTTTTCAATGCCATTTTAATGGAGAAACAACAAGAGAAGGGATCAGTGTTAACTGGCTTTGTAGGAAAGAATCAATGTGATCTGTATCCATACAGAATAACTGTGAGCTGACAAAATTGTCAGTCAAAGTCACAAACGTATTTGCATTTCATAAACAACATTGATTGGTTTATCTTTGCGGCAGCTGAGATTGTTGACTCGTAAACACGGCCGTTACAAACCTCGCAGCCAAGATTTCTTTTAATAGCCCCGTCTTTTATGATAGTCTACAGTGTATTTTTCCCCTAACAACAGGCTATAAATCTAACACCGTTTATTGAGACTATGATTATTATTTTAGGGGTGCTATAATACACCCACATGGGAGAATGATTCCTCACATTTACAATTACGTATAATGTACGAAAACACTTACATTGTGAAAATTTTAACACTACATCCAAAGGAAAGAAAATGCAAGATAGAGACCCTCCCCCCGGGCTACGAATAGTTCGGCTCAATCACAGGCAGCTCAATTCTCAATGGAAGCCAGTTCCTGTGACTCCACCCCCTCCACACCAGCAAGAAGCCATCCAAATATTAACTCTTTACACACAACCAACAGGCTGAGATTGCCTTATTGACCAGTCAACCAACAAACAGACGTGCTAGAAAACAATACAAATTATATGGTTTTGTGAGAAACACATTTATGAATCATCAGCTGTTCAACATTAAAACCAGTACAAAACGCGTGTTTTGGGTCTAATTCCAGTATGATGCATTTTTTATGGTGCTCCGCTGTTTCCCAGTCACCGAATAACATCCCACCAACAGAACCCAGCACATCACCAGTAGACACCCACAGAAAGCATTGACGTTTATATTTAAACCAATTCCCATAATGACCATTAAACCCATTAGAATGTCCATGTATAAGTCATCATGAAATCAAAACTAACCAGTCATATTTCCCAAAATATTGCAGTGTTTTTTAATGAATTATTTATTCGTGCAGGTCATTTTTTGAATTATTGTGCCCTCAACTACACAAAAACATATGGATTCTATAAAAGTCCTGCACTGATTTTTTTCTCAGAAGCCAAGCAAACATCACAATAGGGATTAAAACACCATCGCAACCTCGACATCAAGTTTTAAGTTATCGTGGCATTATTTATAATGATCTAGCTTAACAAGAAACATTTAAAGTATTTGAATGCCCCAATGTGGATTTGCACATTCAATTCATTTTCAATTAGCAAAAGAATGAAATCAAAAGCTGAAAAAATCTATGCAAAAATATGCATAAAAGAAAAGTAATTTGCTTTTGAACTTGCTTTTTGTAATGGCATAGGCCACCGTTTATTTTTTTTTCCATCGACCCGTCATCCGAGCACACTGGTTTACTGGAATTCATAAGCAGTAAAAGATGTTCAAGGCTAGATGGGATACAGCAATGGCCAAAAATCTTGCAAAATCGTAGGTTTAATGCAGATTTTTACGTCTGCCTTGGACTTACGGCATAGGCTACGCAGAAAAGCGTACCCTACGCCGTAGCCTGAAGCCCACCTCTCCAAAAACAGCGTGTCAATGCAATGTGGACTGCAAGCACTGTGATTGGTCTGCTTTAACCCCCTCCCTTCAGATAAAAAACTCTGTGACAGCGTTGGGTTTTCTCAAACGCATGAATGAATGAGTTATATAAATAAATTACTTGTTCTTCTGTATGTAACAACTCAAGCTGCAAGTGACTTTTCTTTCCGCTATCACTGCTAAACGCTTCAGACAGCTTACACAACGAACCGCTTCTTCAGATACGTGCCTGTGGACACTGACGCCTAGTGGCCATTGCCTGTCGCGGGGATAATAATGCACAAATATAAACAAAAACATTGCCTACAGTGTAGGTTGAACACAGAACTAAAAACACATCTTTAGGTTTAAAGGTACGGGAGTAGGATAAGACTGAAAACGGTGTGCATCTGGCAAGATATCACAAGATTTTGGATGTATCCAATCTAGCCACATCCATAAAGATGAATCAGGAGCCGCTGTCTCTTATTCATCCCAGTTTTATTGGACGTTATAAGGACACTTAATGCTGTGTAGGCATGACGTAAACTCGTAGGTCCAGAGATTGAAATTTAGCGGCATCTAGCAATAAGGTTTCGAATTCCAACCAACAGCTAATTCCACCCCTCACCCCGCCCTTTTGAAACACCACGGCAGTTGACACAGAACAAAGATGCCGTCATGTTTTTGATTCTTTCCCGAAGGAGAAAACGTATTCACAAAACGCGCTCTGTACAGCAGATTGTTCGTTTAGGACTACTGTAGAAACAAAATGGTGAATTCCATGCTAGGGGACCCGAGGTGTATGTAGATTGAAATCAATAGATCCTCCAAAAAAGTACACACTGCACCCCTAACAGGAGCTTTTTATCTTTTGCTTTGATGTTTCTCTTTGTTTCACACACTTTTGTAAAGTGGTCATTTCTGGGATTTGTGGTTCCATTTCACAAATCTTTCATATTAAGGTGTCTTATGTTTAATTTAAGGTTTTTATTTTGTGCAGATACACTAATGTGTGATGTCACATTGTAAGTCTATTTTTCTGATCTTAAAGAGTACATACCTAGGGATTTTGAAGGTCCTACTTTGGTCTATGTTGTGTCCAACAACAAGTTTATGTACATACAAGGTGTAAAAACACAATTATTTCGTTATAATAGGCAGTTATACCTTACTTCTTGACTGACTCTCAAATTATTCGTTCCGCAATTCATCTGTCTAATCCCCTCCTTTCCGCTAGCCTAGTCTGATGTGATTGGGCAGATGGTCTAGTCTGCTGTGATTGGTCTACCGCGAATGAGCCTCACGAGCTGGGGGAGAAGAGTGAAGTTCGCGTGCAGTCCTAGCAAAACGTAGGCGGGGACTAAATGTAGTGACGTACATCCACGGCGGTTCGTGAATCAGACTAGGGACGACTCGTTTGAGTGATTCGGAGTCTACTCACTTTTTTCTAAGCCAGTAACTTAAAACTTGGCAGACAGCTTACTTTCAAACACGGCAACATTACACACTGCATGAAATGTCAATTTCATGACCTCATGTTATGTACTCTATAAAGGGGGGATTTAACGCTGTTTCATGCATTCTGACTTCTTTACAATGTTAAACGTGCTATCTTCCATTCTCTTCTTCTCAAAAAACAAGTTGGACGTATAACGTAGTATTTCTGTGCTCGATACAGTTCCCCAAAGTTTGTATAGGTTCGAACACGAAAAACCGTTACTTAACAACTTTTCTTGTCAATTATTAGGCAATTCTCCCGGAAGAGCACACCCATGGCAAGGCGAAAAAAACCGAGGAGCGATAGGAAGACCCACTTACCTTCAAGATTGGCTGCAGCTCGTTACTCTTTCTTGCGATAGTGAGAGAAGTTGATGTGTGCTTGTTTGTTCACAGCATTTCAGTGATGGATGTTATATAAACGGTGGATATAACGTTAGATTTGCAGATCGTTTGAAACTGATAGATGGAGCACTCGTGATTTAGTTCCCCCCCCTGCACAACCCCAGGAGGTCGTCCGATTTGGGAAATAATCGTAAAGCTGTATCTATCTTTTAGAATTGTGATCAAACCAAACACTCTTCGAAGATACGAAGTATGCAATACTTCGCTATAGTAACTCAAAATTAAAATGAGATTGTACATTCAACCGAACCTTTATTATGGCGGCCACCATGTAGAAATCAAAACTTTCCAAGATTTGTTTGCTAGAGCACATGACCGTCTACAAAAAAAGTGTACAACATTTTAACCAGAAATGCTGGAATGTATATGTCTTTATGCATATGACTTTTAAACAGAGTAAAAACCGCCAAATTCACATTTTACACATGTAATTCTTTAAAAGAAACAATTCGTTTTGAAGCATCTGTGTTTTTGTTGTGGTTGACCTTTTCTTTTGGTAGCTTTGTTGCAGTTTCTGGTTAAAGTGGGAAGGCGGCTGCTGGCCTCTTGGTGCCCATCTGCTTACAATTGCATCTGATTGACACATCTGTCTATTTCCCAGCCATTACCCCTCCTTTCCCTGTCTTATTTTCCTTCCCTCAGTATTTCGCGTCCTCCAGCAAGTCTTTCTCAGTTTCTGGATTTTAGCCTCGTTCAGCGATTTTGGAAACGTCGTCGGAACAAGACGGGAACTTCCAAACGTGATTTGAACGGCCCATAACTCTTCAAACCTCAGTCTGAGGTCTTAGATTTATTGTTTCTTAATCCTCCACCTCCCCCCACCTCGTATCACCCCTTCCTCGCTCTCTCCTTACTTTCACGGCCCCTGACCCCCCCCCACCCTTTTCCACAGTTTCTCGCCCTGCCGCTATAGAACCCAGATGAGACGAAGAACGCTAGCATCCCCCCCACCGGTTCCCTTCTCACTTTTCTCGTCCCCCTCTCGCGTGTGTTTTTTCTCCCTGAGAGCTACGCGAGTAACAGAGTTGGACAGAGAGAGCAAAAGCGAGAAGGAGCCCCCCGACCGCGTGCCAACAGTAGCCGTTACTGTAGATCATGTTTTAGGCACCAAGCTCACTACATTTATTAACACAACATTTTTCCTGCCTTGATATTTGATGCGAGGCATTACTTTGAATAACAAGTAGCTCGGCAAGCCCAACACTTCAGGGGCTTGAGCTCTTAAATAAAGTTCATCAACTGGCCTGAGAGGGTTTAAAACACGCACCGGGAGGGAAAAAAAGAGATGTTAACACACGAGGAAGGGGGATGGCTGCCTTGTTTGTAGCTTGTCAGCAATTGCTTGAGACAAGCTTCCCCTGCATGTGTGAAAGCTGCTCGGCTTGAATGCCCGGACCGTACCAAGTGCCCCCAAACCGGAGGGGGGGACGGTGGCGAGAAAAAGCGTTCAGACCGGAGACAATGGGCCCCTGAAGTGTTCCCCCCAAGTTGCTTTGATGTTGTCCTGGTGTCTAGATGCTGAAGGGGACCGGTTACTGCGGGGACGAGCAGCCCTTTGTGTGGATGTGTGTGCACTTTTCGGCCCCGGCGCGGACAAAAGGGAGGGTACAAAAGCCTGGAGAGAAATAAGAGAGGAAACAAATGATGAAAACCCAGATGATCTTCAACGTGTTTTTGTGCACGTGAGAGAAGCGTGAGGAAAAGGAGACGCTCGGACGCGAGAGCTTCTAGAGTGAGTGAGAAGAAAAGGGAGGGGGGGGTGAGTATACGCCGTCTTTCTCTTCAGCACCACGTTTCTCTGTTTTCTTTACCTAACTGTGTTACTATCACCTTCTCTTTTGTTTGAGGGGGGGGGGGGCGGTGAAAACCAGGGTAACGGAGAGTTGAGGATGAAGTTGTGATGTGAATTATTCTTGGGGTTATTTCTGGCCGGTGTGGACGTGAGGGTTGGATAAAAGCGGTGCTGCCGAGGACCAGCTGTGTGTCCGTTATACTTAGTCCTTGAAACCGTATTTGTGAGAGAGATGGTGCGGGCAGGGGGTGAGAGGGGAGTCGATGGTGTGGAATGTGTCATTGGATAGCGTGGAAATGACTCGCTCTCAATGATAGTACAATTGATCTCATATCTTCTCCCACGTCCTTTCCTCTCCTGATTCTCGTGCATGCACAAAGCGAAGCAACAAGAGCTTTTCTCCTCGCCATTTGTCAAAAATGTCACTCTCGGCAGCGACTGTGCGATGATTTGAGCGCTGCGTGTGTGTGTTTTTGGGGGGCGGTTCTATTCAGCCTGGGGGGTTTCTCAGTCTGTGCCCACCACGGCGGTAGCAGAGCGCTTTTACACTACCAGCTGTTCCAAAAACCTGCAGTGATTTTCTCTTTCTGTCCGCCTTTCTCACACCAAAGGTTATCCAATCATCTCCGCCGTGACACACAGGCAATCTCTCTGTCTCTTTTCAGTGTATACAAACCGGTCACTAGCTGACATCGAGACAAAATTTGGGAAGATGGGCAGAAGCAATTTTAAACAAGGAGAGCTATTGTTCGGTGAGCTTTGAGTCCTAATGGATCATGACAAGCTGAAAGAGAGTTATGAGTATTACTTTTCAGTGATGCTGCTTGTGTTCTATAGGCTGTATATATATATACAGTACATAGATTATTCTAAGAAAAATGTAAGGTATTTTTTCAAGGATCTGGTGTCTGTAGTGGATGACAGAAAGGATGTTTCATACGCATACAGAATTGGCCAAAAGTGATGTCAAACTTTAGACAATTGTGATCTTTGCTCTTTATTAAAAAAAATAGTTTTAAAGATACATTACTTATTGTGTATGCATGTTGCATTGGTGTGTTTGAAGCTTTGAGAGGAATTGAAGGAGACTTGGCCAAAAAATGACTCACAATACATTTTCAAAGTTTACAGTGACATAGGTCAGGAAAATGACAACAAAATATTACTACAAGAGAGGATCAACAAATAAATAATACTAATAATACATATATTATTATTATCATTATTATTATTATTAACAACAAGAATAATATAATAACTAGAACCTAATATTTTGGTGGTTTAATCTAAACTGAGGGGGCATTAAAAGCAAATCTAGTACAAAACATGCTTTCTAGGAAATACTGTTTTTTTATATTATTTTTATATTATTTAAATATCATTAAATAAAACATACGTTTCTGACTCTGCATTCTGATTGGATGACAAGTCAAAGCCGCTGTAAGATGGATCTCTCTCTGCACATTGCATATTAATGTGTTAAGGTTAATACTTTAAACTATTTATCGAACTTATCGAAGTCTTTCATATTTAATGCGCTGCATAAGTGAAGTAATAAACTACAGAGTGTGTTACAGTGATTTTACCATGCTTAATGGGGTTTTAAGTAATTACACCACCTATCGTTTACTCATGCTAAAATCACTGTGGTGAAAAGCCTCTTCTGGCCTATTGCTTTAGTTGAGGACTGCACAATATCCTTTTTTCTGCCTCAATGGACTTCATAATGCATGGCATAAATAACCAAAGTTTCGTTAATGAAGAAACACTGAATAAACTAAATCCCATTAAAAACAGTTCAATACATTTTCATAGAAAAACACAGCGGTTATGTGGCACATGAGCTTAATAACAAAAAACCAACGTCAAGTGGATTTAAGATTTCCACCGTGTTTAAGAGAGAGAGTAAATTCATCCCCTTGCATGATTTCACAAGGCAACCGTTGTTTATTTTTGTGTGTTTGTTTGTTTTGTGCTTTATGTAAGCCTGGTTGTAAGGCAAAGGCTGGTGATCAAGTTCTTGAGAAAGGTCAGGAGGACCACAGGGCCAAATCTCCTTCACACCTCAGCCTATGATGACAAGTAAAGGAGGTAAATATAAGGTCAACTATGCGGGTTTGTGACCATGAGTTTACCAGATGAACACAGCCTCCTAACCATTGAATATCTCTAAAATAGTTTTTTTGGCTTGAGTATGAATATGTTAGCATTAAGGATATCAATAAACTAGTTCACATAAACAGGTCGAGATATTTTTAGACAGAGAAAGATATTTTTAAGAATGCTTGTTACCAAACAGTTCTCGGCCACCATTGACTACCATAGTAGGAAAATTTACTTCATAATTTCTATGTTCTGTTGAACACAAAAGAAGATATTTTGAAGAATGCATGACAGCTAACCGTTCTGGAGCACTTTTTACTATCATTGTAATTTTTCCTACTATGGTGGTCAACGGTGACCAAGAACTGTTTGGTTACAAGCATTCTTCCAAATATCTTTCCCTGCGTTCAACAGAATAAAGAAAGATTTGTTATAACTCGAGGGTTAGTTAAAGATGACAACATTTTATTTTTAAATGAACTGTCCCTTTAAAGGAAAATCTTAAATGGGTGCTGAATAATTTACAATGTTTTCATATGAGTTGTATTAACAAGATATTGATTTCCATGGTTATTGCCAGTTGCCCACCCACCTACTCACACACACACAGTACAAATCCATTGATATCTCTCATGTGTGTCCCCTGGACTCCACTGCTGAGTCCTTCAAAGTGCCAACATCCATATACACACATTACCAATAAATACCAAGAGAGTGCCGATGAAAAAGAGACAAGGGGATGCAGATTGGAAGGGCTTGGACTGAAAAATGGAGAGAACGAGAGGGCTTGGAGATGGGCTGTTGAAGGAGGAGAAGAAGAAATGGAGGAGGGGTGTGGATTTGATCGGTGGGTTGGAGGGATGTGCCTCCAGAGAGAGGCAGCAAAGGAAATAAATGGATTTATTTTTCACAGTTGTCAAATATCCAATGCATAAATTACGGCTGTGTTAAGGGTACGGCTAAAACTCACAGCAAACATAAAACACATTTAGTTAGATGACAGTTTAGTTTATTCTGAGATACGAGACTGCGGTCATAATTGTTTCATTATTTCATCAGAGACGAGAGGCGTTTTGGTGATTTTTTGAGCCATAGAGGAGAAAGAGAGCAAAAGACGGATTCAGAAATCCTTCTTCAAAGCATCCCTCTTTTGAATGCTCTCGCCATGCGACGTCTTCTCCGCACTAATATCTTTTTGAATAGGTGGAAATGTGTGCGCCAGCCCCGTGCGCCTAGCCGGCGAGATGATTGCAAATTCATTTAGAGGTGCCTATCACACAAAGATGCGGGGACGGTGGGGGTGGGGGAGAAATGATGCCTTGGGTTTTTTTAAAGCACATTTGTATTCATGTCATGGAGGAGAAGAGCGCACAGAAAAAGAGAAGGCGGCTACCTTGGCGTGACAGACATTAGGAGGAGGCTAGCCAGATAAGCATGACAGGCGCTAGGTGAATGCCAAACGTCTGCTTCGGCTCGAGCGCTGACGGACGGCTCGCTGATGTAAAGTGTGGCAAACCTGGTCGGAACATCGTATGGGAATTCTGGCGTCAATAATTCAAGAGCAGAGGGATGGCTAGCTGCGCCGTTCATGATTTGCTTTTACATTTTGTGACTGACAAAGACACTTGGTGTTACATAAAACATAAACAGTTTGCTTGTGCAGTACCATAATAATGCACTCTACAATACTCTTGATAACTTAACCTAAACTGGAGGTATGATGCATTGGCTAAAGATGTCGTAGAAATGCATTATGGGGGATTAAAGAGTGTTCTGGTATTTGTTTCTGAGCTCAGTATGAGAAATGGCAATGAAGATGTCTTTTACTGTGGTTTGGAAGCCTCATACTTCAAACCAGTATTCTGCCTCTCTCGCCACACACAACCCCCCCCCACCCCCAGCGTCCTGTAAATCACAGCTTCTGCTACGCTCCATACTGACACAAGACATGCTCACACACTCCAGCAGCCGATTACATCAGGAAACACACACACTCAGACTAGACTACTGACATGTAGAGAAGAGAGCATCTCTCTGTATGTCTCTCTGTCTTTCTCATTCCTCACATTCCTTGTACCTCCCTGCCCGTCTCACTTTCATTCTTCATCTTTTATTTCCTCAGTTTCACTCCTATTGTCCCTCATTCCCTGTCTCACTTTCATTATGTATCTCTAGTTTATTCCATTGTTGATCCTCAAAGCCTGTCTTACTCTCCTCCGTCCTGTTTGATCTCCTCCCTGTCTCAGTCTCATTGTCCTTTATTTCCTTTCTCACTCTCATCGTCTTTTATTTCCTGTCTCACTCTCATTGTTCTTTATTTCCTGTCTCACTCTCTTTTTCTTTTTTTTCCCCTGTCTCACTCTCATTGTCCTTTATTTCATGTCTCACTCTCATTGTCCTTTATTTCCTGTCTCACTCTTGTTGTCTTTTATTTCCTGTCTCACTCCCATTGTCATATATTTCCTGTCTCACTCTCATCGTCTTTTATTTCCTGTCTCACTCTCATTGTCTTTTTTTCCCTGTCTCACTCTCATTGTCCTTTATTTCCTGTCTCACTCTCATTGTCCTTTATTTCCTGTCTCACTCTCGTTCTCTTTTATTTCCTGTCTCACTCCCATTGTCCTTTATTTCCTGTCTCACTCTCATTGTCCTATATTTCCTGTCTCACTCTCATGGTCCTTCATTTCCTGTCTTACTCTCATGGTCCTTTATTTCCTGTCTCACTCTCATGGTCCTTTATTTCCTGTCTCACTCACATTGTCTTATATTTCCTGTCTCACTCTCATTGTCCTATATTTCCTGTCTCACTCTCATTGTTCTTTATTTCCTGTCTCACTCTCATTATGTCTCTTTATCACACTCTCTGTCTCATTCTTATATCCCATCCCTGCCTTTCTTACTTAATTTCCTTGCTCCCCTTTTATCTCTTCTTACTCGAATTGTCCATCATTCCCTGTCTCACTCTCTTTACGTATCAATACTCTGTGTCTCACTCATATTGTCTTTCCTTCCGTCTCACTCTCATTCGCTCTCTCTATTTTACTCATAGTTTTACTCTTATTTCCCCTCCCAGTATGTCTCACCTTTTATTTTCCTCCCTGTCTCACTCTCATTCACCCTTTGTTTTCCTTCCTGTCTCACCCTTCCGCTCAATTTCTTTTTCCCTCACCGTTTTCCCTCTCTGTCTTTTTTTCCATCCATGTCTCACTGTCTCTGCCGCCCACACTGGGCTCATCATTGATGCGTTTAGCAGCACCGCACAGCAAGAGACGCAGGCCATCGATTGGCTGCGTAATCGACATGGATTTTTGCCTAAAGTGGTGAAAAATATGCCGTGGCTATAGCCAAGCAATTTCTCCAGGCTTCTCCAGCCAGGAAGGAAAAAGACCCCAGCAGTTCTATAATTGATATGGAGATCAATTTTCTAGCTCTGGACTGTACTGCTTTTCACTGACGACTCAGTCAACCGTGCGGCTTGTGGCTTGATGGGAGGCAGATGAAATGGTCGGAAGAGGATGTGTAGACACTGTTTGCGTGTGAAATTGTGGCTGATTCCAATATGACGTGTGTCTTTGTGATATGGAAGAGATGCCAGCTCTCAAATGTGTAGGTTTTTCCCTTCCCACTTACTATACTAGTATGGGACATACATATTACTGGGTTGTAGTTATGTCACCTCATTAATATTCATAAGGCAATAAGGTTTATAATGCCCCTCCCCCTACACACTTAGACCCTTGTTAGAGAGGCATTGTGAAAAGGAATTCAATAACCGTAACCACTGATAGCTTTGTTTATTTGTACACCTTGCCCGCATTTTTTGCATCTTTTTGACTAAAATTATGCAAATCAAGTAATGTCATCATGGAAAACACGCACAATGAATTTTTTCACTATTTATTTTGAACGCCTTTCCAATATTGCATGTCCTAGTTTGTGGAGAATGCAATGATCCTGCATACTGTACTGGTATGTTGCAGTGTCACTTCATCCAAACAGAGTAAAAATGCTTTGTGTATTCATAGCTGTTCATACCTCTTCCCTCTTTCTTTCCTCTCATCTCTGTAATTCCCTTTCTCCATGCGTATCCTTAATAACTCCGCCATCTGTCTCAGAGACTGTAGAAGTCATTCAGGTCCAGTTTCAGGAGAAACAAGCCTTGTCCTGACTGTTTGCCGCTCGCCCATTGAAACCAGAGGCCCTCCGCTACATGCCAGACATGCTGCACCGGCTGCCATTTTGGCTCAGGTCACTGCCAATCCACCTGGAGCCATTCTGGCTCCGGTCACTCTATTTAGACTAGAATATCCAAACACAAGCAATCAAATACAAAGGTTTTGGATAAAACTCCTCAGTACTTTACACCGATTGGCTGAGGGCTCCCTCAAGAGCCGATGACATCAGGTAATTGGAGGTGGAGAGCCATCTTGGCACCCGTCTTGGTGCATAAACATGCAACCATTTTGGAACCTGTTTTGGAGAGACGGGCGAAAGACTGCGGCGCTCATTCGGATTTCTGTGTTGAACAAAACCAACAGTGCGGTTTGGATGGTTTACCCTTTTAGACCCCTAGTGTATGTGTGTGTAGACGACTGTCTTCTGCCAATTCAGCTGAACAGACTCATTTCAAACGGAACGAGAAACAAGGACCCAATGTTTCCTAGAAGGAAGAGAAAATAGTTTTGGGATTGTGTGTGTGTAAGAGAGAGAGAGAAACGTGAAAAAAGAGAGATCACTTATCTACTAAGCTGATCACCGGCCTGGACTGAGAAGAGTGTTGTTGCCATGGTGTCGTTGGTTGCACGTTTGGGTGTTCGGTGTGTAATCAACAGTGATGTGGCGACACCTCCAGCTTCCCAACCTGCTGCATCTCCCCTCCAAATCACACTCTATTTTCCTTAAAAAAAGATAGAAACAAAACAGATTTTTTTACATTATCAATAAATTACCATGTTTAATCATCTTGTTTAATCAAGAAAAAATCTCTTGAATTAAATAGAAATTAATATTTGAGAACCCCCTGCCAAAACCAAATTTCTGTAAAATAAAATAAAACAATTCTTTTATTGTTATTGATGTGTGTGGTTGCCAGGGCTAAGGTGTATTTTTTAGCGTTGCTAGTTGGTAGTATAATGCTCCAAAGAGATATTTCCCTGATAGCACACTCCATCTGGCAGACCTCTGTTTGACGTCTGCATTTACATCTGCAAGACATCTGCAAAACATAGTTTCGTCATCTGCAATGCGACTCGGAGACGTCTGCTTTCAGATATCATCGAGACATCAAGAAGACGTCTGCAAGATGTTTATGCGTTAGAACGGATGCAAGACTCTTTCTAAGATGTTTAGCAGATGTTTTTACACCCAGATCTTTAGCAAACGTCTTACAGACGAACGTGTTCTAGTTCTAGGTCGCTTTTTTAATGCTTGTTTATAACTTATCATGCACATAATCATCCTTGGTTTCTACTTTTTCGTAAGTTTAGGCACTTGGTTTGTTTAAACATAAACTAAGATTTTGAGTGATAATAATATAATTACAACTTCAATGTAAAAATGACAAGTTTCAAGTATAGCTTACAATTTTAATATAAAAACCCATGAAATAATATTTTCTGATATCTGGGTGGAAGAATAAAATGAAATGTGTGAAAAGTACGTTTTTTTTAAATATATATAAAAATGTTTTTTTCACTTCAGATTTTTTTCAGTTTTTGCTAAAAACATAAATCACCTTTAGTATAGATGCTATGACAGGTCAGTCTGGCACCCATCTAACTCAGATGTAAAATTATGCTTCAGGTTTCCTCATCAAGCTATGCTTCCATTCACACACACCGTTCACATGTTTTGCAGCTTAGTGTTCTCCTCCATCCTCCTATTATGTTTCCTTATTTTCTTCTTTTTTCTTCTTCTATCCTCTAACATACTCCTTACCATCTGAGAGTGACTCATCTTCTCAACAGATACTTGATTACAATCAACAGATTGCTTTAGCAGTATCAAACACTCGCCAGCATAATGCATTAGAGATGGAAGGAGAGAGAGACTTGAAAGATAAAAGGGTCCCCACAAACAGAACATTTGTGTTTTTGTAACAGAACAAGAGTCCGTCTGCAGTTAAGGTTTGGACTTGTGTTGAAACACTCCAGTTTTAAGTTTGAAAACTTTGAGAGTTGACGTGACTGATGAAGCCTTGTATCTTTAGCCCAATATTTGAGCCTTTTTTAAAGGAAGTATTGTCTTTCTGGGCAGTTATTTACCATTGTTTTTTGCTATTGTAGTACAGCAGTATTATAGATTTCACTACCCTTTAAGAATTTAACAACAACATGGTTGGTCACATTACACATTAGTCAGACGGTCTTGTCTTTGTTAGTTCGGCAGAGTCTGGGCATAATAAGTTGGTAAGTAGAAAAGGCATTATACCGATAACTAAACATCTATTAGGTCTGTGAGAAAAAGGAGCTGTAAGGTGTCTCAATATTGCCTTACTACTCAAATAGCAGCATCTGTAAGCGTTGTAATAATTCTTTCAATAGACCAAATGAAACAGTATTGCACTGTATTAGCGAAACAGCATACAGAGGAACGATCTGCTCAAAAAGAGTGTTTTCAGTTCACTGAAGTTCTGTTCCTGTTTTTTATGATTCAGGGATTTATTGAGTTTCCCTGAACAGAAGCTATGAGTGAAAAACTACCAGTAGAACAATCAAAGCTTTTTTGGTAGAAGCCGTTTCATATCTATTTGAATTTGTATGAATTTGTGCGATCTTGTTTTAGATCTGCTTTCTCCCCTCTTCCCATGGATTTGTGTTCTTGTCTTTCATTATATTCAAATTAGTTGAATCTGAGTTTTATCGCTTAATATTCAGATCAGCTAAATGTTCAAAATCGAACTTATTAAACAGTTAAATTATGTCATCATTCTCTTTCATTTCAAAACTGTATGGCTTTCTTTCTTATGCAGAAAACAAAAGAAGATATTTCGAAAAATGTTGGTAACACAACAGCACAGCCCCCCATCACTTCTATTGTAACAAATACACGTGAATGGGGGGCTGTTAACAACGTTCTTTAAAATATCTGCTTTTGCATTCTTAGGAAGAAAGAAAGTCGTACAGGTTTGAAATGACAAGAGGGTGAATAAACAATGACAGAATTGTCATTTTGAAGGTGAACTACTCCTTTAAACTAGCTGGTTTGCAGGGACAACTTTAAATGTGTTTGACCACAGAACGCTGCAATTGACCAATCAGAGTAAAGTAATCAAATAAATGAACATCTAACATTGCAACTAGTTTCTGTCAAAGAGGAAAAGAGAGGAAAAAAGTTCTTATGAATTTGATTTGCTCTCGGTCGCCTTACCCAAAACACCATTTTTACTTGCTGTGTTCAGCCACCGTGGTTCTCCAGTGGTGACAGAAATCCAATTTCAGCATGTCCCTAGGAAAGAATCCCTCCGGCTGAAGAGAGCGATCAGAAAACCACGAGAGGTGGTCTCCATTTCCACACGCCTTCCTCCTCTAACTGTTTCTAGGGTTAAGATTTTTCTAGATAACTGCCATAAAAGATGTACTACGTATGCATAGTCTTGCATTAAAATTGGATCTGTTTGTATATAGTTTGTTTCACATTAAATTCAGATTCAGAACTGAATGAGGTTGAGTCCCAACTCCCAATTTGAGTCCCAACATCCCAACATGTTTCATTGATCTGCTATTGATTTTACCAATCAAAACAACAAAAGAAAAATGTCAAAAAACTGTTCTGTCCTGTAGATTTTAGTGGCTGGATAGGAAACAATTGTCAAATTTAGACTCTAAAAATGTTGGATCAAAAACTGACGAACACAATGTTACTAAATACTTTCAAAATTTACTAAATCCATACGTTACTTCCGGGTTAAAGTGGGAATTAACGAATTTCTGAGATCTCGAAAAGGCAGCATTTAATAAACCGGGTCCCTTTCGACCCAAATGCTGGGTCGAAAAGACGCTTTGATATGTCGTTTGATTCCATCACTACCTAATATTTCTAGATTTGTATACACTATTTTATATTTCTGGATAAGATTTTGGGGATTTTAAAGCCACTGAATTGTTTAGCCTAATATGTTATTAATTGCACAGAAAGTTATTTCGACGATGTTGCCGCAGCACTGTGTGTGTGTTTTGCAGAAGCAACACAAATACACACAAACACACACACAGTCTCTGATTAGTCACAGCAGCATGGAAGCGATACTGCCTGCTGTATTATTATTTATTTATCTATTTCCATAATTTTGCCGCTCTGCTGGGGGAGGATAGCACTTCCTGTGGTATTTCAGACAGCATCACTACTCCACAGCGCACAAAGAAATGCTGCACATTCGATACGCTTTGCATCTTAGAAATTTGATTCTGAGAGAAAGTGAGAGAGACCGGATAAGGGTGAAATGAAAGAACATAAATATAAAAAAGTAAATAAAATATTAAAAAAAAATCTTATATTTGAAGGAATAGTCCACCCTAAACTAAAAGTAAACATTCTGTCATTATTTAACCAACCTCACAATATTCAGGCTTTTTATTCAAAGTGAATTTTTATGAATATCCCAATTAATTCTTACCATATGTATTTACAAAAAGGGACTGAAAAAAATGATCCGGTCAAAACCCATTGGATAGGAAAAGATTATCGGTAAACATGCTTCCCCTTCATCGCAAAAAGAGTGGCTACAATATTCTTAAGAAAGATCTTTTGTAACCCTATGTGATGCACGGGAAAAGTCTCACACATCTCCAATGAAACAAGATTTTTTTTTTGGTGAACTGTCTCTTTAAGTCTGGTGATTTCTGTTACATTTGCGTGTGTGGTGAAGGTTGAGTATGGGGTGAAGAGAAAGAGATGCTGTCTGTCTCTCTATGTTTGTCTCTCTCTCTCTCTTTGCGGTCCTCTTATGACAGAGGTGACTCATCGGGGGGCACGACGCTGCTCACATTTACAGACAGAGGGGAAGAAAAAAAGGAGGATGGGGAGGAGAGAGAGAATGCGAGAGAGTGATGTATTCTGAGCGGTCTTGCTTGACTGCTGCCGTTTATTGGCCCAGGGAAGCTTCAGGAAAGATGCTAATGGCACTTCTACTGTGAATGAGAGGCACCGCGTGTGCGTGTCTGTCATGATTGCAACCCAACCCCCTTGATTTTAACACTCCGGTGCTGTAAACACACTTCTGATCAGGGAGCTATGCAACCAAATACTGTAAATAAGCAGCAGCAAATCTTCTGGATGGATATTTAAAGGGACAGTACACCCAAAATTGACGTCATCATATTCCAACCTTCACGTGATAACAACCTCAGGTGACCTTTTTAGGAGAATATGATAAGACCACATTTGGATGGGGTTGAAAGTGGACAATTTTGAAAGCTTTTTCACACCTGTGTTCAACTGGCACTTTTCATTAATGATCAGATCCACAGGGACAGTTCACCCAAAAATAGAAATTCTGTCACGAAATGTCGAAATATGACTTTTTAGTCTGGAACTCAAAAGAAGATATATTGAGAAACCCCTCGGTGGTTTTCTGTACATTTAATAGAAGTCAATGGGGGCCAATGTTCTTTGGCTACCGGTGTTCTTCAAAATATCTTCTTTTGTGTTCTGCAGAAGAAAGAAAGTCATACAAGTTTAGAATAACATGAGGCCGATTAAATGATGAAAGTATTTACATTTATCAGAAACGGCATGCATTGTGACATCATAAGGAAGACATTCTGATCAAGGATCTGATTTGCCCTAATACAAGCCTGTACATCCAGAGCAAAACCCCATCCACGTCTGGCCTTCATCTTGACGGATATTCAGACGGACAGTCAAAGAGAATGGATTTCTGCAACACTTCTCAATATAGCGTTTGCAGACAAATACCTATAAGACTTGTCTCCCATGGCAACAGTGGTATTATCTGCTGTGCATGTGTGTGTGTATTTGTGTGTTTGTGCGAGGCAGACCGGCTTGGCTTTTATACTCGGGCAGTGTGAAGACCAGGTCTTTAGAAATGCCATTCACAGGGTCTTTTTCAGAAAACCGATCAGCTGTACCCTTTTGGCCAGTTGTGTGTTTCTATATTACACCAATCACTATTTTTCGATACACGTGTGTATATGAACAGTTTACATCAACCACTGATAAAAACGTCATTCTGTTTGTGATTTACAAATGCACCTTGCCAATTCATTAGCAGCTGTTAAGCGTGAATACTCGCAGGTTTACACTAAAAGAGCACTATGGTGTGTGCATGTGTGCCGTGATGCATGGCAGAAGTGCTTATGCTCAGTCTAGAACGTCACACCGGCATCTGTGCGGCTGTACTGGTGACCGCACCTCAGAGACAACACCGAAAACATACAACTGTGACACACAATCACAGACCGGCTCTGTTCTACAACCTAGTCCTCCACCTCGCTGCCTCCCACTGATGTAGGTTGTAATCCCACATATCATAAATGTAAACTTACATTGATAATTGACATTTATCTGCCATTTTGCAATTATTTGATTGCTTATCATGTTGCAAAGCATTATGGGATTGCCTTCTCTGTGAAAAAGATACATCTGGTCCTGCCTTAAATTGGGCTAGCATTAGAGGTCATATGAGGCAAAATGATAAACTTGGCTTACTTTTGATACAGCTTTCATGTCAGGAGTGTGTCTATGGTGTCTTAAAATAACGGCTCTGTAGGCATCTCACTAGATGTTGGAACAGAACAACAGGGCAGCAGAGAACTCATAGGATGTGCACACGTATAATTGGATATAAAGAATCATAACCCTGACGGTCCTCTAAAGACAAACAGCTATGGGGCTTTAGCGACAGAAAAAGAGAGAGACAGATAGAGACACACTAAAGGTCATTGAATGGCATTTCACTACAGGACTCAGCTAGCACCATAAGGCTATCTTAGTTTTATCAGATGGAGATTATTTCACTAATATGCCTGTGTGTGTGGACTTGGTTTTGATATGTTAGTGGGGACCTAAATGCACACCAACTCATGGGTACTGGTGTCACTATGGGGCCCAAAATTGCGGTCCCCACGGGCACAAAAGCTTATAAATTGTATGGAACGATAATTTATGAAAATTTAAAAATGTAAAAAAGTTCTATGATCTTTAGGTTTAGGGGTTGAGGATAAAATATACAGTTTGAACAGTACACAACACAATTTGTGCAAATGTTGAGAAGAAATTGTGCAATTTTGTGTGAATGTGAAAGACTTAGGAGACTCGCAGTGGCAGATAAATACTCCATTTTGATTGGTCAATTATTCTGCATTCTTTCAGTAATATGTTTCTGAATAACAAAGTTTATTTATAACGAAAATGTCCATGGTAACCTTTAATACTTGTTTTATGTCATATAAGTACACAACTTCTATTTTCCTCTCACATACTACATATTTCAACTTGAATCGATGTGTGCATTTATTTACTTATTCTCTAAGTAGCTGTGTAAAAGGCAAGATAATGAACAGTCAGCCGGTCATTATTGCAAAATAAACTCTGGCAGGGGGATCAGAGCCGTGAGGTAAAGCTGACTGTACATTATGAATGGCTGACAGTACATTATACCTTAGTGAAGTGTGTGTTGATTTTGGCAGAAAGAAGAACATTGGTCCTGCAGATTGAACTAGTGTTAATGTCGTTTTATTATATGTTTATATATGTCTGTGTGTTTGTGTTTAAGAGGCTAATTATATAGCCATAACACCATTGAAAATATTAATTTAATCAGCTTTTCTAGATGTATTGTGGTCATTCCAGTCCAGTGTATGTTGAATTTCAACAAACTTAAACCTCTTGAGTGAAATAAAGTCAGCAATGTGAAAGACTGGAAGTGTACCAAGACAAATTTGAGGTCATCACATAAAAAACTTTTTTTCAAGCTTCCTGAATATATGTAGAAATATACCTGTTATATTGCTTAAAGGTGACTAAAAACGTATTTTCTTTGCAGTTTTTGAGGTCTCAAAAAATACAGAGCATCCTTTCTGTTATTTTGACCTGTTTCTCCACTTTTTCATTTTCTGAAAATAAATGCAGAAACATGCATTTATTTGAAATTTGGGAGAAATATGTTTCTCAGTTTCTCAACTGAGAAACAGTTGAGAGGAAGCTTTGGTAGCTTTCCTGTAGCTCAGTGGTAAGAGCATTGCGTTAACAACGCAAGGTTGTGGGTTCGATCTCAGGGGATTGCAAATATCTATGTAAAATGTATAGGATAAAGCAATGTAAGTCGCTTTGGATAAAAGCGTCTGCCAAAATGCCTAAATGTAAATGTAAATGTCAAAGAATGAAACAAACCGTCTGACTGACTTCAACCGACAAAGAAAATTACATAAAGTAACCTGCAATCTTATGTTTTCAACAGAGAGGGTGATACGAAGCAAACGTTATGGGTTGTAGCTTTAATAAACAAGACATTGTTTTAAAGATATTTACAGACATTCCAAATGCATGTCATAGACCATCTGAAGGGACCAATCTCTCCGTGCCGTTGATAATCATATTTAGGGTTTAAACAAGCTATCACGCCTGGTTTGTTCCTGCCTGACACTTGTCTCGTATTCCTCGCCACACACGTACTTCTCTGAAAAGTCTCTGTCCTAACATGCATGTTTGCACGCATCCATGCTAGTACACATGCACATACGCACACTGTCTGTCTTCACCCACCACACACACTCTTTTTTTGTCCTCCTCCCACCTGCACCTCACACCCACGCACGCGCGCACGCATGCACGAAAAAACACACACACACCTTGGCTTGGATAAATAAAGGAAGACAAAGCATTTTTGAGAGCAGCTCAGTGCAATATGGCAGAACAATCAATACTGCTTCCACAGTAGCTAAAAAGCTCTCAGTTGTCTCCTTCTGTATTGGAGAATCAGCACTCGACATCAAAGGACGATGCCGGTTTATTCCCTTCTCCCTCTCTTTCCGGCTTTCTCGCTCTCACACGAAGATGGAAAAGTAAATAATTTTTCGTCAGAAGTTGTTAAACTCCGCAGGCTGTAGTTTTGCTTGCCGTCTCCCTCTATGCTAACAGAGACAATAGCTCTCCCAGAGCGACGTCTCCTCTTAGAAATATTGGAGTTGTTCATTTCAACATTCTTCATCATTATTCTTCAATATCTTCAAGTCGGACAAGTTCAATGACAGACGTATGGCTGTGTGTGCCCAAGTGATTTAAGGCTAGCATCTGAAATTAACTACATTATAATTCATTCACCCACGTGTTGTTTAAAACAAGAGGATATTTAGAAAAATGTGTCCATACAATGTTAAATGGTGCCCAGTTGTTTGGTAACTTCTTTTGTGTTTTTGAAAAAGAAAGAAATTCAAACCGGTTTGAAATTACATGAATCAATGTTGACAGAATATTAATATTTAGGTGAACTATCCCTTAAACCTGAGCGATGCCCAATCAAGCTGTGTGACGGGTATTTCTTCCCTGTTATACAGTAATGAGTAGAATCACACTCAGCGATTAATCATGCAAACATCATTAATAGAGACGGATCTTCTTGTTAAGTATTGATTTGTGCTGTCTGGATAATGAAAAACAGCAGGCGTGTGCTGATCGTGCTAATCTGGCCAATAAACCACGGCCCATAATCGGCCCCACCAGATTAAAAGCCAGCCAATCTGCTTGAGTCGGTGTACAAAGGTCTTCACTGAGCTGTGTGAAATACTCAAAGGTGCACTTACAAATTGTGCTATTATTTACTCGTCCACCCATGTTTCTCATACAAAATGTAAATCATGAGGTAAAATGACATTTTTATGTGAAACAGCTCTTCATGACATTAGTTTCGGAGTCTGATCAAAATGTTTGACGCCTTGTGTCTCACAAGGGTTTAAGTGGTCATATGGCTTGAATATGTGGTCATATGTGTTTTTCTGTGTCTTTGGTGTGTTATAAATTGCCAATGCATGCATTAGACATGTATAATTGCCGGAACAAAAGATGCATTCTTTCTAAAAGCGAATGTTCACCCAGTCCGCCCTGAAACGCCTCGTGTAACCACACCCCCACAAATCTACATCATTTCTTTGTATGATGATTTGACTAAGACTTCCCAAATATAAACGCAAGCAAGGTGGTCGTTCGTGTCAGTACAATTGCTTTGGAATCTGATGTTCCAAATATGGTCAAATGCTTTCCTGAAGCTCAGTGGTAAGAGCGTTGCAAGTTGTGGGTTTGATCCCAGTGGATTGCACATACCTATGTAAAATGTATAGGATAATGCAAGTCGCTTTGGAAAAAAAGTGTCTGCCAAATGCATAAATGTAAATGTAAGAGTCGCTATTCGTAAATCGTAAAGTCGTAAATGTAGCCGCTCTTTTCATTTTAAACCTGTAAGACTTTCTTTCTTCTGCAGAACACAAAATAGATATTTTGAAGAATGTTAGTAACCCAAAAACAGCGGTACCCATTCACTTCTATTGAGTGGACACAAAACCAATGCAAGTCAATGGGTACTGCCGTCTTTAGGTTATTAACATTCTTCAAAATATCTTCTTTTATGGCCTGCAGAAGAAAGAAAGTCATACAGGTTTGAAATAACAAGAGAGCAGATAAATTACAGAATTTTAATTTTTGGGTATACTATCACTTTAAGTAAATCCCTTTTGTCTTTGTTCTGTAATGCATGTAAATGTATTATGTGGTTTTTGCAACATTTTTCTATTAACCTTGTGAGGCACAAGGCTTAAAGTATTTTTTACATTACATGGAAAACACGTTTTGTTTAGGCTTAAAATTAAACACGTATTTTCTAAAAGCTTGCATGAATCTTGAAAGTCTCTCAAATAGGCTAAAGTATACCTCATTTACACCCAATATGACTTGAGTTCTGTGTGTTTGTGTGTTGCTGCGATGTTTACGCTGCCCACAAAACTCGCCATTTTCATATTTTAAACGAGTCGATATAATAACACCCAGTCAGTTCAAAGGTATCATATTTGCATTGCATGAGATGCCGTCCCCACCGTGCTCCCCGAGGATTCCAACGGCTGTGTCCAAACCAGACTGCTTCGTGCCCATCGGCCAATCGGATGCCCTGGCGGAAAGCATCACCATGACAACCATGGCTGCCCATCCCAGATGGGCTCCATGTTGCAGACACAAAAACGAGGAGAGGAGAAGATAAACGAAAAGGGGAGGGGGTTGACTTCTGTGTTTGTTTGGTAGTTTGTTTATTCAAACAAACTGCGTGAAAACAAGGGAAAGAATTTGTGATAGAATGAGAGTCTGTGCGTATGTATATAGTACAAACACACATGTTTGCATGCTTTGAGTTTTAAGGGAAAGTCTTTCATCATTTACACATACACATCCTCATGTCATTCCAAGCATGTGTGACACAAAAGAAGATATTTTTAAGAATGTTGGCAACCAAACAACATTGGCCCTCAATCAATTCCATTGTATGGACACAAAACCTCTGAGTCATTTTTAATAATATCTGCTTGTGTGTTTCAAGTGACGTCGTATAACGTTTTAAACAACATGAACTAAAACTATCCCTTTATAATGAAGATTATATTGTATCTTCATATAGCGTGTAGACTAGAAGTCCATTTTCTGCAATGGGCCGGAATCTAATTCTAAAAAAGGAAATACAGGAAAACAATAAGATCTTTACAAACACTGAAAAGGAATGCAAATAAGACTGAGACATTTTGAGAAAGTAACGCATACTTGGCTGTCCATCAAATCCAACTGCTGATTTTTGTATTTACAAATCCTGTTGTTAGTTACTTAATGGTGTGTGCACAATATGGCATATGCTGGTGCTTTTGTGCAGGTAGAAAACCTGCATGATGTAACAGGCTGAAACACACAGACGGAATAATATACTGCTCAACCTTCAGCAACGAATCAGCCTCATTTACCTCAAATCCGTCTCTCTCTCTCTCTCTCTCTCTCTCAATCACAGAGTCAAGGATTGGCTGTCCATTACAGCCGTTCAATGGCTAAGTATTCTTAGAACAATATCAACATACTAATGGAGGAAGGGAAAGAACGTGACGAAGAAAGTAGGAAGGACAGTGTGAGAAGGAATAACCCCCATCCATGCTAAGATCGAGCTATGCGACAAACTGGAATACACATTACATTTATGTACATTTACATTTAATCATTTTGCAGACACTTTTATCCAAAGCGACTTACAAGTAGGAGAGCATATAAACATTTATCAACAATAAAAAAAATCAACGGACCAACAGACATTAGCGGTCGCATTAGCATGGGTTAAAATGCGGGAGGTTATATCACGCAGTTAAAAAAATTCTGTAAATGTAAACATAACTTGCATGGGGAACAGTACTGTATACGGTAAGCTAGCAGGCTCATAAGCTAGCAGTGTGCTGAGGTAGCTTACAGAACGCAGAAGCTTGTAAATTGTAAGCTAACAAAAAAATATAAATACATTTCAAAAGATTTTTCAATCAATGGAATTACTTTAAAGTTTCTAAAGTGAACTAGTTAGAGCTGTGCCCAACCATACTCCATGTGATCTCAGTCAGACATCCTTGGCTAAATAATTATTTTTCGAGACTAAGAAAGGCTAAAATAATGCACAAACCCAAAATAATATATGTTACGGATGAATATTCAATATAATGAATAATTTAGTAATTCAATTGTAGAGGCGAGTCAAAATGTAAGTTTCATTTAAAATTCGAAGCCAAATTACAGAAAGATAAACATGACTTTACAAAGATGGAGACTTTTTCAAAGATTGGTCCGTCTACTTGTAGAATCTGTTGACTCGAGCAATCCTTGTTGCATTAAATGCTAACTTGTGGAAAAGGCCCTTTTTGTTTACTTTTTCCAAAGTTTGGATGCCTGTTACTCAAGAACTATTAAAGACATCTTCATATCCTTTTAAAAGTTGGTTATTTGTAGACGTCTAACTCTAATTGAAAAATGTTAAGCACCTGTGTTGTACAATCACATAGATATGTGGATCTCAATGTGGCTCCATCTGCACCAAAACAATGTCACAAGTGTGCAGCATTGTTGTTTCCGATAGAGCGTTTTAGTTTTGTTGCATTGCGCATTGGCATTTTAGACACGCGTTAGACAGAGATGGCAATATTATTGAGCATATCAATCCCCCTCCCTCCATTCAGAGGAAAAAAGATCCCTTTTTCTTTCTTTCTCTCTCTCTCTCTCTCTCTCTCTCTCTCTCTCTCTTCATCGATGCTTATCCTTCTAAATGAGTTCAAGAAAAACTCTTATCTCTCTCACACACATGCATTCCCACTCCATTCTAAAACTCCTAATTTTAAAAACAGACAAACAAAAGGCGGTATACATCCATCTCGCCGATGTCATGAGCTAGCTGGTTAATGTGTTAAATGTATTGGCGGGAATTCATTTTGAATATCCTGAGACCGCCGTCGCTGGTGCCTCTTTTGCAGTCAGGTGTGTTTCATTATTGCTAATAATCACGCGCCTCAACGCCGAATCGAGAAAAACAGAACGGCGGGTTTCTGAGGTCATTAGTTGCGATTACGCCTGAAAACGCAAATGACAAGCACATTGGCAACGAGCTGATGCTATTTATTGTGTGTCAGAAAATGGCAATGCCGGTGTGGGTTAATGTTTCTTCCATACACAAACATCTCCCCAGGAGAGAATCAATACTTGGAGTGTGTGTTGTGTTTGTGTATTTACGAGCGTGTTTATAGGTATGTGTGTTTGGACCCGTGCGTGTCTCTGGGGTGTGTGTCTGTGTGGATGATAAGCGATGTCGTGTTTGCTTAAAGTGTGTTTTACTGTGTGTGTATTTATGTGTGTGTGTGTTTATTGTGCTGCTGTGCATGAATATAAATTGTGAGTGAGCTAGGAGGAATCCGAAGGAGGGGATGTGAGAAGCTGTCTGCTGCTGTTCCCATAGCAACCCAGCCAGAGCACGGCCAGGCGAGAAAGACAGACAGCCAGAGAGGGAGACAGGAGATTAACAGAAAGAAAATGATTTTTCCTGCACAGGATCTGCTTAACTTAGACTGTTATATGATTTTTTATTAATGGTGGGAAGTGTTTAATCTCAATCTAAGAGACTCCGGTTTGGATACACTTTAAAATAGAGTGCTGGGAAGATTTCATGCCAACACTGGAGTATAGACTTCAATACAGAATCACTGCTAGGTATGAAACCGACTTGACCATAAACTGATTTTGTATGAAGACGCCTTTATAGATGCATCAAAAGGTTTAGGACTGCCATGAGATGTCATAACGCTACATTAAAATATTTAAAATGAAAATAAGATAATTAAAGCTATATTCAGAATCGAATTCTATCTTGTTATACCGAGTACTGGACAGTGTGTGTGTGTACTATTTTTATAATAGTCATAGAAACAAAAACTACAACAAAGTTGAACATAATCAGTGTCAATCATATATACAGATTGATATATAAAAGTCTTTATATAGCCAAGCAAATCTTCTTTTTATAGCGTTTGAATATTAAAAATCGAATAAAACGGCCGAAAGGAAAACAACTAGGTATGTTAGCTGTTAACCTCAAAAGCGTTAGTTAATAATGCTTTCTCGTTTTCAAATTTCTTCGCCCGTCAGATGTAATGAGACCTGTTTTCGTGTTTAGTCATGTGGTGTTTTACATACCCTATTATAATAAACATAACAAAAAAGTGCATATTTAATTCAGTAAAAGGCATTTTTGTTTTTAGAATAATATTTTTTCATCAAAATTATTCCAATTAAACCATTGGTTAAAAGTAATAGCAGCTGCATTAGGTTAATTCTTGACACTGGAAATGCAAAGAGCACATTGCATTGTGGGATACAGAACTTCAAGCAGTGTGCTCTGTGGTTTACTGCACATTTTTGGCAAATGTTACATATGGTCAGACTATTCATACCTAAAATTTGCATACATTGCACAGCATTCACATGTATACTGCAAATGTTAAATTTACTGACGCAAAGCATGCTGGGAATTGGAAATCCTTCTTGAACAATTGTGTTGAATTAACTTGTTCAAATTAAGTGAATTGAACAAGGCGTAAATCCATTTTTTGAGTTTATTTAATCAAAAATAATCACCTCAAAAGTAAAAAAGTTTTTCAGGAACTTAAAATATATAAGTAAGTAGAACTTGTTTTTTATAAAATTAAGTTTACATTACTTAATCTGTTTGGTTATTGTGAATATTTGGGTTTACAGTCTAGAAATAGGACAATTATCAACCAATTTACTTCTAACAATCACTTACATTTATAAATTTACATATTCGTAAAATATTTTCTTTTAGGTAAAATTATACCGTCCAAATATGGGGTGTATGATACAAAACAAATTTTAAGGTATTATTTTTTGTAATTTGTAACTATTTTACGAGCTGGCTAATTCTTATGAATTT
Source organism: Triplophysa dalaica (assembly GCF_015846415.1). Classification (NCBI taxonomy): domain Eukaryota; kingdom Metazoa; phylum Chordata; class Actinopteri; order Cypriniformes; family Nemacheilidae; genus Triplophysa; species Triplophysa dalaica. The sequence goes on from NC_079543.1 coordinate 5,311,954, forward strand.
GTACGGTGGAAATTGTAAACAAACGTAAGCTTAATATCCCACCCCTAAAACCGTCACTGGTATGACAGCCAATCATACCAAAACATACAAATAAGATCGTACAACTTCATTCTAATTAGCCACATAGTAAAAAAGTTACAAATTCCCCAGAGATTGTGTAATAAAACAATACATTGACAACAATTTCATCTCTTATTAATATTTGTTAAATTAATAGTTACAGGATACTTGCCATTCTCATGTAATTTTTTGGCAGCCTCTGGAAATTCTCTACAAAACAGACCTTCGTTTAACACTTAAAGCACAACTACGAAACATGCATACAACATTCTCAATGCATCTTTAATAATATATTTGAATAAAAAGATAATACAGATTTTCCATCACTTTTAGCCACTACTGTTTTTAACCAAATGGCGATTAAAGTCTCAGAGACCACGCATTCATTTGTCCAGTTTATTGGGGTCAGCGGTTGTGTGTGACTCCCACTGTGGTGGTCGCTGACACGCTGCGCACACACACGGCGACTCCATCTGAATTAATGACAGATTTGTGTGATTGGCTCTCGCAGCTGTGGCTGATTTCACAGAGGTGTGTTGATGCTGTCAGGGCGCAGGAACATGTACACACTGCAGGTATAGTGTGTGTTAGGGGGATAATGAAGGATTACAGCCACACACACACACACAGGCAGCATCCCTGCAGCTGTGCAAGTGTGAAAAACATGTTCAACCGTTCGCATGCGAATTTAGAAAGGCTTCTGAAAAGACGTGTCACAGAAAGCTGCTTATCCTGCAAACTGAATCAAACAACCTGTGTGTCTGTTTGTTGTCATGCTGATGATGGACAGCCTTCGCCTTTCCATCAGTCTCACTTTATAGCTGACAAACACCCAGGGGGCTTTTAAAACAAACACAAAGCTTAGAAATAGTTTGCGAAATAGAAATGTGTTACTCTATCTTGGTTGAGATGTGCAAAGGTTGTGGGTTTGAATCCCACGAAACAAACACAAAAAGAATGAATAAAATAATTTGCACGAATGCAAATGATTGCATCCTTACTATCAATGAAGAATTATAATGAAACCCTTTTAAAAATCATAAATCTAATAGTCTTGGATGTGTATTAATAAATAATTTGTTTTATATTGGTATTGCCAATTTTGTGCGGTTGCCTAGTGTTTTGAGAGTTTATAGTAGCGTTCCAAGGGGTAGCTAGAGTGGGGTAGAGACACCAAATCTCTAAAATCTTGCAGATATGTCATGGAGTGCCATGGTGGTCAGAGTAGTTGTTAGGGAATCAGATTTTGTTGGGTTTGTGTATGCTAGGGTGTGTTGGGTGGTTGCTAGTTGCTAGGTTGTTGCTTTTAATAAGTAATAGCGAAGAACTGTTTCAGTTTCTAACACTACACAAATGTTTAAATAATGTTTAAAGTGAATCAAAATGTTGAATACTTATTTACATAAGATTGAAAAATTAATTTAATTTAATTAAAAATAAGTCCTGGTCCAGCGTTTACATGTTGCATGTCTCAACATCAGTTGCATGCTGACTTCACTGGATCAACAATAAAATCAGCATGAAATGGATGTTGCGATTGTTTTGTTTTTGTACCGTGTTGTATATTAAAGTAAAACGGCATCTGGAATGAGAAGAATGTAGGGACTTATTATTATAAATATTATAAACACCACAATAATCAATAAAAAACTAAAAGTGAGTTTTGATTTCATGGTGACTTTAAAGTTACTATTTTGTGTGCTTGTTCAAGTTTCTAATGTGAAATGCGAGCACCGGCAATTAAATACGTCAGATATTTACGAATTCGTTTTGCATTGTAGCTATCAAAATACTTATGTTCGCATTGAAGGGTAATTTCCCATTTTGCATCACTTCTCATAAAGGTATTTAAAGTAAATCAGTGTGACTGATGTGTGTACGCTTCACTTATGATGAAACGGTTTGGCTGTACAGTCGTGCCAATGATATTTCAAGTTCTTTTAGGACAGTTACAGCATTTGGGTGGAGCTCAGCTGTAGTCTAGGTAAAACGTCTGTATGTGTTTGTGTGTGTGAGGGAAGGTTCATGCTGTCACATCACATACCACGCAAACGCACTCTGTCGCTCACACACACATGAACACTTTGGCAACCAGTCAAGCAAGTTTACTGGGAGTGTGTCCAAAAGCTTCTTCCAGTGTGAAGAGGCGAAATCATTTCCTCTCAGTCTCTACTGCTAGACTAGCTGAAGCGATGTGTCTGTGTTCTAGCCTGAGGCTACACACACACACACACACACACATATAGAGAAAGAATATCATGTGTGCACTCCCCCACAAGACACAAGCACACACACAAAACAAACACCCACACACTTGAAAACGCACACAGTTTATCAACCTCCCACACCCTCCTTCTGCACTCTCCATTCATTCTGCCAACTTGGATGTGCCTCTCTCTCTCTCACCCATTGCTCCCACTTTTCCTCTTGTCCGCCACTCCTTCCTTGTGCAACACCTTGTCAACAGTCTTCCTCTTTTGTGATCGCTTACTCTCGCCGAGCACATCTGTACGTCATACGCTGAATGAGCTCTTATTGAGAGAGGGCGAGCTTTCCGCTGATACGGCCTGTTTATTCCTTTGCACATGAGTGAAGAGATTGTTTGTAATATGGTTGTTAACAAGTGGCTTCTGTTTTTCTCGCTCTTTATCTCCGTCTCCTTCTGTTTGTCTGCCTTAAGTGCGCATTTTACATTCTCGCTCTGTAGGTGGGAGAATGGCACAAGACAGATATAACGCATAGCCGCGTCGCGCTTCACCTTGATTAAAAATATAATTATATTTTGCATAAAAAGAACAACAGGCTCTATTTATATTCATAACTGTTTTGAAGCTCAACATTATTTTATGATGTGGAGTTTTCCCATCTGAAATTCTCATTACTGTAACGCAGTAACAAACCCAATATATGATCTGAACTGAATTTACTCATCAGCCATGTCTTTAAAGGTCCAATGTGCAATGTTTTTGGAGGATCTATTCTGACGGAAATGCAATATGATATACATAACTATGTCTTCAGTGGTGTAACAAGACCTTACATTATGAAGCGTTATGTTTTTATTACTTTAGAATGAGCTATTTCTCCCCTGCCAAGTTGTTTCAACAAAAGCCATAAACGGACAAACTGCTCTACAAAGCGCGTTTTGTAGATATGTTATCTCCTTCCGCAAAGAAGCAAAAACATGACCTCATCTTAGTCCTGTGCCACCGTAGAGCTTCAAAAGGGAGGGGTGTAGTGAGCCGTTGGTTGCAATTCGCAACCTAACCACTACAGTGCATACACTGGACCTTTAATTCATTCTGATTTAAACCTCAAGTTGAATTCATTTCTATAGTGGTATAGTGCAAAGCACCTTTAGGGTAAATACACACTTAAACATAGAATTGCAACACAAGTAGAGAAAAACAACAAATAAGGAAATATACAGAAAAATTTTATTGCAAAATTTTCAATAAGATGTACATTGACTAACTGTAGGTTTATCAAATTATATTCAAAGTTCTATGAAGTTTAATGTATATAAGCGATACGATAAGAATTACTGTAACTGAAAGAAGACAAATGTCTGTAAGATTAAAGTGCATTCCAACTAATCCTACAAAACAACACACGCTCAACCAATAGTGTGATTTTAAGGCGATTAAGGTGTGATTAAGGTGATTTTTAGTCTGTCCAATGGTAAACGGATTAAGGGTTTAGAGAAACGGTTTTGAAAACATTAGTTGTTTTTGCAATTAATCATTCTTGGTGATGCTTGTGATACAGACAAAGCACATTTCCCAAAATTTAAAAAAACATGGCATTATAGTTTTTTTCCATAATACAGAAATGATCATTTAAATAAATTATGGTAAACTCAAACGTAAAACGTCCAGATGCACAAGAGTTATGAAAATTTGAGGAGAAAATAATTGTTATAAAAGTATGAATACTTTCCTATAGCTCAGTGGTAAGAGCATTGCGTTAACAACGCAAGGTTGTGGGTTCGATCCAAGGGGATTGCATATACCTAAGTATAAGTGTATGGGTTAAAGCAATGTATGTCGCTTTGGATAAAAGCATCTGCCAAATGCATGAATGTAAATGTAATGAACAGCCTTTAAAATAAAAAATTGGGTGCGGATGAAATATGACCCAGACCTGTGATATCATGAGATTCACACTGGAGCCTTAAACTAACTACTAGAGATTTGAACCCCAGTCATTCTATAGGGCTGAGAGAGAGAGACTAAGGGGGCAGCTGCATATGGGGGGCCAGTATCAGGTTCAGACAGACCAATGGGCCTCAACACACACTCACATATACACGCGCTCTCTCTCACACACACATGTTCCAGCCATATAAAAAACATGCTGGAGTAAACTGAGCAACATACATAAACACTCCTCCTCCTGACGCCTCCTTCATGCCCTCTCTCTCTCACATACATTACTCACCAGAGTCTCTGAAACAACCCTCGTCTCCCCTTATTTTTGTCTTATTCACAGTTCTCTGGCTTCTCCCATCCCCCATCTGCTGTCAGGAACAGACCGTAGAATCAACTAACTAACTGTTCACATTAGCTACACCAGGTCGAAAACACCTTCCTCATCCAAAAGCGTAACATTATTTTATGACAAGCTACAGTATTGATTTCAGATTGGCGTAGCGGATATGTTTCATTAAAGTATGGCATCTTTTCCTAGAGCCGCTACTTTAAAAGTTGGTTGAGAGAAGCAACTATTGGCTGGGATATTTGGTGGACTTTACGAAGGCTAAAAACATACATTTGACAATGTGGCACGGCGAGAATTTGGAGGGAGTTTCATCTTGTTGGCGACCTAATTGATTTCATGTGTGAGGTGAGATAAAAGCAAACATTTTTGGTTTGGATGTTGTTGAAAGATATTTGGCACTTTTGAATGGTGATGATCAAAATTAATTATTTTTACTAACACTTTTAGACCTCGCTGTATCCGACATGTCGAATGACATAAGAATATCATTTTAATCAGATAATGTGGCTTTTATGTGATGTTACATTCCTTCACACAAAGCTTTCAGGTGAAGAAGTCATTGGCGTTTTTGGTAGATGATTTCGTTTTTGTGCAGGTCTGAGATCTTCCTATTAAAACAGAGGCTGTATTGTCAGGACATGTGACTCTTAAGTGAAGGAAAGGGCAGGAACGAGCGGAGTAAAGTGAGTGTTCCGTTTTTTTTCTTTTCCTCTAGAACCCATCTCCTCAGTTAGATAAACGAGCTCCAGACGCTCTGGAATTTGAGGAATCTTATCTGGTGCCAAAACTATTTAAAGGAATATTTTATAAGCGGTTTTAGAAAAACGACAGTTTCTTCCTGGTTAAGTTTCTGGCATGTTTTACAGTAGCCAGAAAGATTAAAAAAACTATCTCCTGTTGCTATTTGTCATCAATACTCTTAACAATAAAAAAAGATCCTTAAAATATATATATTTTTAATTTAAACATGCAAGTTTACGTACAATTTATATTGCCTCTTTATCTCTCGCCCTTCACTAATGTCGAGGACTCTTATTTTGCATTGGCACCCCAACAGAACCGCACTAAACAGCAAAATTAAGTCACATAAAAGTGTACAAAAATGCCAGTATTATGGAATGCACCAGTTGAAATTGTCAGCTGTATATTCTAACTGTCTTATGATTGCTATACCGGCATCAACGCTGACAATCCTGCGGTCATATTTCACTACTTGTTCTAACGGTGACAGCGCATTGATTCTCTAACTAAAGAATGATGGATTGCGGTTACATGCAGGTCAACTGTTCCCTTATTAAAGCTTATGAGCTGCTGCTGTTGTTGTTATTGAAAGTAGCTGCGTAGTCTCTGTTTAATACAGTTTCGTGTAATCTAAATTTGGTTAAAAGAGAGTCTCGCACATATTTTTCAAGTTTCAAACATGTGCATCCCCTACATGTCCTCAACGTGTCTATTAAACAAAAGACGATTGCAGACGATTTGATTCATATTTGCATATATTTGGCCTCTCTACCAAAGGTCATGAGCCCATTTTGGAGTTAAATGAGAGTAGATTGCTTTCCTGATTATTGCAAAATGAACACGGTTAACCCTTTTCAGAATGGTTTACATCCTTCGCTATATGTTCTATACACACAAGTGTAGCACACAGTGCTGCTTTCAAGTCATGTTAAATGATGTTTGAGAAAGTTGTTCTAATAATGTTTTCCTTTAACATTACAAGAACCTTCAACAAGAATAAATAACTTGTATCTTAACATGTGATGCAAATCAGACAATAATGTTATAAGAACATCCCATGAATACAATTGTAAGAGCGTTATCCTAACCTTGAAATGCCTTGTGGGAATGTAACGTTTTAGCTTGGATTAACATATTTACTTACGAACATATATTTATAGGTCACATCTGGATTGTCTGTAAAGGCCCATTTACACCAAGTCTAATGAAAAATGAAGAGTAAATGCTAGAGATTAGCAGCGTCCACACCACATAACAATACAGAGGAACAAAATTGCTAGGATCACCTTTAGAGCGATTTCATTCCAGCTGATAAATGATAAACCATTGACATCCAAACAAAATCTCCAATTGTCTTTGACTCTTTATCGTTGTTAGCTTTAGCTTTGCTTCACTAGCGTCTGTTCTGTCTTTGTCGAGAGCTGAAAAGAAGGGAATTATATGAAATGTCTCAATGCGTAAACAGACACCTCCCAGTAGGATGCTGGTGCCAGTGAAAGTCACAGAGTTTAGTGAAATTTTCAAAATGGCTTCCTTCGCCTGAGCCATTATGGCTCTGATTGACAGCGCTGTGTGCTGGTGGCTCGACTTATCAGTCAGCGCTGTGGGGGGAAAATGCAACTGCTGCTGTTACTGAACCAGTCAAAGGACAGTCTAATGATACACCCCTGAATGAATTATAACGCCGCTCGTGAGCATGACTGAGTTCAGGTACGTTTGTATATAAAACGAAAAGAAGAAACGAACGAAAAGTGCTTGATCAGTCGTAAGTGGATACATATATAAGATCTTTATTGCTGTTTGGCCAATTTGTTCGTTTGTGTAAGGCTGGTATTGTCTTATTAAGAGCCCAGTGTCTTTTGAAAAAATGAAAAAGTGTTTGTTATCCCTGTTGAGGAACACCGTTTTACATAAAATCAAATTTAAACCTATTAAGAGGTGGCATTCAATTTACATGTGTGCATAAATATTGTTATAGGATTAGAGGTTCGCTGGGAGCTCAGAATCACAGTTCACCGCTCGGCTCCTTATTACTGCAGCAGTAGGGGATGTGATGACAGAAATAGTGCACTGTGGAGACATTTCAGTAAGCCACACACACACTGTCTGGTGTAGACGAAACATAAATACAAATAGAATTCGAACAGTGATCAAGACAACGAGAAACGCTGGAGAATGAAAACACTGTATGTATAAGAAAAAACAAGATGAGAAAGAAGGAGGCGACTGCTGTGTATGGTTGGATGTGAGGTGGGCATGGGTGATAAAGAGATATGTTACAGATTGAGACCCCAAGAACTCAAATCTCCATGTTTACCCGTCTTCATCTCTCTTTTTCTCCCCTCCCTCCCCTTTTGATATTCCTGTTACCATACCAACACAGGACCCTGCCGGACTGAGGCGATGTGTAACAAAACACAGCAAACTCTAGTAAATATAATGCAGTTTACATGTAAACTATTAACTACACTAGAAAGTAAAGTGTAGATTAAAGAAAGAAAACTTTACATGGAAAAGTACAGTACAATTTCCTAAAAATAGGAAATTGATAGTGTGCAATAAAGTAGTATACAAAATCAACTTGATTATTAATACAGGAATGTACACTACACTAGTAAATAAAATAAGAATATGTTGACATCACTAGAAAATTAAATTACACTACACTATTAAATGCAATACAAGACTACACTACACTAATAAATAGATTGAGACAAGTTCACTTAACTATACTAGGCCCTAGGACTGTGTATCGCCAACAACCCGATACAAGGCCATGATGCGATAGGTATCCAGATATGGGTTTCCCTAGTAGGGCCCTACGATTTCCGCGATGTGTAAAAAGCGGACGGAATCGTGCAGTCCAGACATATAAAAAGGAATTTGCGGTATAACACGGAATGGCATGGTATCTGCAAAACATATATTTCTTAACCAGAAAGTACAACGCTGCACAGCTAACACAATGCAAATTGAGCTATAAATAAAGTTAGAATGATTCAGGTGCTTGTTTTGCGTTACTTAAAAGTGGTTTGGTTGTGTGTATTGCACATGTAATGCTCGTGTGGCGCTTTTATGCTTTTGACTGCATTGAAGCTACTGTCAAACACCCTTTGCGGTGACCTGTCAAAATAAAAGTCCTGTTAACTTGAAAGTGTCTTTTGGTTTATAAACATTAACATATGAAAAGAATAATACAAGTTCAATACACAAATATCTAGCAAGTACTAAATTAAAGTGTACTCCACACTTGTAAATTTAATAGGTTATAGAAATGTGCGCTATTAAATAGACTACAAAAGTGCAGACTATAATGTAATACATTATACAGAAGTGTACCTTACACAAAAAAGGAATGAAAGACTAGACTAGCAAAGAATGACCAAATCTAGTAACTAAAGTAAATACAACACGGAAGTCTACTCCACACTAGTAAATGTAATATAGAAGTGTACATTATATGAGATAACAGAATGAGACTAGTTCACATAAGTAGTAAATTCATAAAGAAAGTGTACACTAGAGAAGTAAATGCAATGTGCAATACAGTTAACAAAGATGTATGTGCGTGTGTTTAGTTATCATTTCACCTAAAGACAGTTTTATGTTGAGTGACGGATTCATGGCTGTAAACCCACTCACTCACAAACACTCACACACACATTTTGGTCCCCACGGTGACACGAGTCCCCATGTGTTGGAGAGCATTCAGATTTAGGTCCCTACCGGGATATAAAAACAAGGACGCGCACGCACACACACACACACACACACACACACAGCAGGTCTGTGTCTAGAAAAGATTCAGTGAGCTGAGCACACAATCAAGCTGCTCAACTCGGTGAACAGCAGGGAGTTTGTGCGGACAGAATATACCGCTGCGTCACAGAGAGGGACACTTCAGTGAAATTAACTTCAGCTTCATGAGAAAAACAGGCTAAAAACACCGGTGATCATAATGCCACGGGCACTTGTTCTCTTTCTTACCGAGCATGTGTGTTTGATTCTGTCGCTCTGTTCCAAAGCAAAATGAGCTGCCTACATAGGCGGCATTTGTTAAGACATCGTAGGCAGGCTTCAGTTGTGAAAGCTGGAAGCTGGAGAAGCACAAAAAAATTTGGATGAAATGTATGCCACTCCTGTGTGTGTCCTTCGTGGAAAAGACAATCCCATAATGCAATGGGGGAGCTCAATGGCAAACAAAATCCAAGATGGCGTCGAGCAGCAGTACTTAAAATACTGACAAAAGTAGTTTCATTTATTATAAAATAGAGAATTTTTATATCAAATATGTGTTTGTGCTTTGCAGTTATATGCTTGTTTCATGTCAGCTCCCTGTTACAAACGTTGTGTCTGGAAAAGGGAAAAAATCGTCTCTAAGCTTGTCAAAAAACGTCATGGACTACAGATTCTTCAGTGCAAACTTGTAAGAACCGGGAGCGCTAATTAACAAGATTTTTAACAAGAACCTAGCATCAACATTATTCACATTAAAATGATTTCTCTGTTGCTCTCTCACGTTCTCTCTCAGACACACACACCTAGTTGATTAATTGTCGCATGTTCACAAATGTCTGACCTTGCCAATTACTTGCCAGCAATCCAAGAGTCGAGAGCGATTTAAATATATTTTTTACGATCCCCGAAACACGTCGCAGATAGCAAAATCGTGTCAAAAATGATACAGTGGCTATAGAAGACAGAGCTCTGCCTCAGAGTCTGTTTGTGTTGTCCTGTTTACAGTCATTGCATTGTTTATCGCACACATTTATTTGAACAAAATCAGATAGGCCTACTTTAGTTTGTCATACACATGCTCATTATTACTCACGGAGAGCTACAAAAAGGAGATGGCAGAAGAGTACAGGACAAAGGAATGGCAAGCAGGACAGAAAAAGGAGAAATAAAGGAGAGCTAGAGAGAAAGAGAGAGGAGGAGTAAAGTCGGTCAGACCCCCCTTTCCAACAGAACAAGAATGCAGGGAGTCTGGTTAAGGAATGTGGAATGAGTCTCAAGGGGTGGGGGTATAGTCTGGATGTAAACAATGTTTATGTGTGTGTCTGTATCTGTGTATTTGAATGTGTACGCACAGTGTAATGGGTTCCAGTGTGTTGTAAGTTAGCTTTATGTCCTCTGTGTGTGTATTTTGAGAAAAGGGGTCTCTTTAGGTAGGCCAGCTGTAAGGAGCAGCTCCCCGTCTCTGATGACAGCACTGGGCCAATGAGGTGATTTTATCATGCATGGAAAAGTACCAGCCCCACTTAAACAACATTTGTATAGCACTGATCCGAGACCAGATTTTTAACCCGCATCCAGGAATTATCAGAGATATAGCTTACATGTCAACGCATGAACATACCAAAGTCATGGGTTTGACAAATATTGCTCGCCGAGTAAACATATGGTTTACATTTAAGCAGTGTTAGGTGTAACTGGTTACTAGGTAATCAGTTACTGTAATTTAAGTAAGGGACTATTCAGATTTTTCAGTAACACTTCAGTAGGGGCATTTCTCACTATTAACTATAGTTGTTATTAGATGCCTATTATTGGCATATTGGCTGTTTATTATTAATTATAAAGCACATATTCTGCATGACCATACTCTACATCCCTGATCCTACCCAATCCCTAAACTTAATAACTACCATACTAACTATTAATAAGCCCCAAATTAAGAGTTTATTGGGGGAAAAGTCATAGTTAATGGTTTGTTATTAGTGAAAATTGCCACCTTTGCTGAAGTGTGACCGATTTTTCCTGTAATTTAATTACAGTTACTTCTGATGTAATTAAACTAAATACGGTTTAATATATACAATAGTGAAACTGACATTAAAATTCTAAATCTAACATTTAAATGCATGCTTTAATGTATCCTTCTTACATTTGTAATACTTTGGTAAGTTAAAAAGAATACTTTATGTTGTTTATTATACATTTTGGAGACTCGAAAGAGCCGTTTCATTTCTATCCATGATTTACTTAACAAATCAAGGTTGATATAGTATAAACATAGAAAATAATTCGTAATAAGTAATTAAATACTTTTTTGAGAGAGTAGTTTGTACAGTATTGAGTATTGAACTACACTATTGAAAATAAGGTAACTAGTAATTAATTATTGTTCATAGTAACTTACCCAACACTGCAGTTCAAAACTGTTTACCTTACGGTGAGTTTAAGATGATTTAAATGACGCTTTACAATTTCAGATGTTGGGTAAGATTTCACACAAAAAGTGAGTTTGATGTTTCTCAATTCCAAAAACGCAAAGAACGGACTTGTGTTCTTCTGGAAACCGGTCTTGCGAGGCAGCCTCGGAAAAACAGACTTGGATGGCAATTTGCAGTGACTTCTGGGATTACAATTGGGTTCCGTTGGTGCTCAAGGCCGCATTCAATGCATCCTTGATATAAAGAACACATTCGGGTTCTTTAATGCGTTATGTTCTTGTGTTTTTGAGTATTGGAACCGACTTTGACGGTTATTGATGACCTGCAATGTTATGTTTCAAACAGAGATGGCGACAGAGAGGCACATTTAGGCTTTTTACATTATTCTCACAATGGCACTCTGTATAGATACAAACCAGAAAACAGGAGAAGCATAATTACAATGATATGATATTCGGACTGTAAGGTCTGTCAGGATTTTATACAGATGATGTGTTTAGATACTTGCCGTTGGAGCAGATACTATCTCATTTAAAGTAAACCCTCCAGAACAACCCGAGGCAGAACATGAGAAGGTGTCACGCTCAAGGGAACAATGAGGACAGAACAGGACTAAAATCAGGTAATGATTCTCAGTTCCTTGGTCAACACTTCTTTAGCTGAAACACACAACTTCTGTGCCCACAGCTCAGATCCTTAGCTATCACAGAATCAAAAACATAAATATTTCATCTATATTCATCTATCCTGAGATGAAAACACTTGGTCTTTGTTGACTAACCCTCATTTTGGTGTACGCTTGATGTACGTTTTCATTTCTTTTGTGGGAGTTGTTTAGCAGAGCTGCTGTTTTCCGTATGATGGGAAACGGGCCAGGCTCCAAAAAGACGCCAAAGCCACATGAAAGTACCACAGAAGAAGTTCATACGACTTCATAAGGCTTCACATCTTTGTGTGCATGTTTATGTATACATTTTATCAGTAGCAATGCAGTGCAAATACTAGGAACTCATTCACAAAATATCTTCAATCCCTTTTCCACAGCTCGCAAACCGTGGTCATTCAAAAAGCCCTTTCCAAAAACAAGTATCCTTTAAATTCATTTATTAAGTACACTTAAGTGAAGTTTGGGTATTGTTTTTCGGGTACTTTACTGTATGCAGTAAGTACTAGTGGGAGTCTACTTCTAAGTGGACTAGACTATTCAATACTACTTGGGACTAAATTGGCCCTCTTTCAGTTTATAAAACTAAGTATAGTGTACTTTTTTAGTGTAACCTAGTCGACAACTAGTTTACAAATCTGTATTCTGGAGCAGAGGTGGACAGTCCTTCAGTATATTTACTCAAGTATGTTATTAAAGTGTTTGTTCTTTATCATTGTTATCAAAGCACTACATTTTTTGAGTTTTTACAATTAATACTAGAGCCCCCTACATTACATGTACATTTCTTCCAAAATTTTAGAGTAAAAATGATCCAATTAGAAAGTAATTTTTTTTTAAGTACATTAAAGTAAAAAACAACATGCGTTAAAGAAATGTAGTGGAGTAACATGCTTCATAACGTTGTACTTCATAAAGTATTTTTTTTACAAAGTAAAAAGTACAGATACTTAAAAATGTACTTAAGAGTATAACATATGGACCGTTTCAGAGAGGTATATAAAAATAAAACAGAAAATAAACCATTTAAAATCTTTTAGTTTCGAAGAAGTATAGTTGAGTTGCAACAAGTTTGACACCAATTCTTCAAACAAAACCCTCTCTTGAATGAAGTTAAATTAAGCCAATTGATCAAAGTCGTTTAGCCTGATAGCATGTAAGCTAAATATTGTAAACGTATTGCTGGAGAACTCTGTACATCTGCTGGTCTGGTGTGGTAGAGACCCTTGGGCAAGGTTAAATGAAGGTGCTGGGCTGAACTCAAACAGGGAGGGAAAAACTGTGTTGTTGATAAATAATGGTAGGCCTACGCATCTGTGGTTTTGATGTTATTTGTGGTAACACTAAATAGGTGAAATGGGCCAAGGAACTCCAGAAGCATGTGTGTGTGTGAAAGAGAGAGAGCGGAGTGCTTTGCTTTTCTTGTAAGTGTGTGTGATATTTATAGTGTGTTCCCTCGCCGAGAGGCTATGCTGGAACACAATGCTTGTGCGATTCGGAAACAAACTCCTGTGATTCAACTTCCATGGAGCGCACGCACGCAAAGAGATTTCCTGAAAAGACCAATGACATATAAATGGCACATAAAGGTTGGGTAAGAGATTCTCAGTGTACAACAAGCATATACCTAGAAATATTGTGCTGTGGGTTCTGGCGATTTTCAGTGACTCCGGTTAATGACTAACAAAATATTACCCAAGCTTACATTTAATAACAGCATGAAAACAACAATGCCTTTTTAATTTTCTTAAGTTATTAATTGGCGTGTATTTTTCTGGATTTGTTTTTTGCTGATGAAACCAGGGCCACGCAACAGGGAAAAATAACAAACCAGTAATATCATGCTCTACTTTTCATGATCTAATTAAACCCTGTTGCATAAAGTCTTTGTGGATTTACCCAGAAATGAACCACAAGTTAAATTACACATTATATAGACTGATTTCACTCCGTTGCCATGTTGAAATCGAAAATGAGGAAAGGGTGGGAAGAAATCTGGAAGGACAGATAGACTGCAATGGTGGACTACCATCGGGTGTGTGTGACATAAAAACTAATTATGCGTTTAAAAACAACGTTAGATTTGCTGTGTGTGCACGGATGAAACCTGCTTATGTCACTAATATGTGATGGTACAGCTTATTTGATAAAGTAAAACAGCTTGTGTGACAATTCCTATGCTTATATCTTCACATTTAAGATCATAAATCGTTTTTAAAAACTCAAGGTTGGTTTTCCGAAACCATTGCAGTCTATCTGTCCTTCCGGTTTTCTTCCCACCGCTGCCTCAGTTTCGATTTTAACATGGCGGCGTTGTGAAATCAGTCTGGTAATTTCATCGTAACTTTTTCCTCTACGTCGCCTTTTCTGTTTGAAACATTACACTGTAGGTTACTTAAATATTACTTCTAAAATTCTTTTTTTAAATAAGTCACCCTTTCTGTTTGTTACTTGGTTTTGCAAACATCAAAACAATAAAGAGTATTAAAAAGTTACACTGTATTTAATCATGTAAAAAGTACAGCGTTATTTCCATCTCCTGAAAAACAGCACATTTTTAGTTTCAGAAGAACAGCAACAACATTTACCTTTTACTTTCAGTTAAAAATCTAGTTTCAGACTGCACTTCATTTTGCCAGACTCCACCTTGGTCTGAAACACTAACAAATCCAAAAGATGTCCGAAGTTTCACTAAAAACTTTTAGTGGGGGCCGGTGCCACCCCTGGCCACCATGTAGACATGCCCCTTAACATAGGTCCGAATAAACCTTTATCACCACTGATGAAACAGCATGTTGTATCCACACAAGGCTGCTCAAAGCTTGTAAGAATTAACCTTCAACCTCATTTCCCCTTCCACGTTTTGAATAGTTAATTACAAGAGCCTGGCCAATATACCCCCATTGTCTTTGCGAGGGGCATGGTTAGACAGTCAACTCATTTGTAAGCACCAAATGAACATTAATCCATAGCTATATCAGCGTATCCCTTTAATGCACTGACGGCCGAAGGTAATAACACTTCTATTTACATTCACAGAGGTCTATGGACCACTGACCTCAACCCGATGCTGCGAACTGTAACTTTTGTCTCCCTGGTTACAGAAGCCCCGCCCCCACAGAGAGTTCCAGCCCCACAGATGGCTCCCTGATGGTCTGTTTACGTCTTATTTGCATACAGAAATCTCTTAGTCTCTCGCCACTGTCACAACAGACGATTGCGTCCGAGCTTCAAGTGCCAGAGATAACTGCAGGGGTGCCGTTCACTCTGTATATCTCAAACACACAAGACGTACATATTTGCTGAAAGCTGTTTTCTCATTGTTAGCTGTGTTCAACAGAACTGCATCGGGTGCCAGAAAAACTAATTGGTTAGAAAATATAAGACGTACAATGTTAAAGTTACGGCAATAATGAGGTATAGCCTTGACAGGGTATATACAGGACTCATGGAGCTAAATGTAATAATTTTTCAAAACATTTTAAAACCTCATCGCCACTTGTTTTTGTTTCAATCGGTTACATTGGCAACACTTTAACTTATATGTACTATATACTGATTGTAAGATAGCACAACTAAACGGTCTTAGTTAGTGATATCTCCTTATTAATGGAATGTTGTAATAATCAATGTTGATTAACAACCGGGTGTAAATGGACCTCCCACTATTTGCCTACGGAATGTTTCAATTCAGGCAAACTTTTCCATATGACCTCTTTGGACAAATATAAAAAAATGATAAAAAAAATTTTAATACCTCGTAACATGGCATTTAAGACTTTTAATACTTTATAGGTCCTTCTCTAAAAAATTTGATCAACTTTTGATACTTTTTAAGACCCGGCGGACACCCTGCTTGAACGCATGGGCATAACTATTTAAATGTTATGCCAGCTGTTGTTATTTATCTTTAAGTATATAAGCGAACCGGGACATACATATACAAGGTCAAAATGGCTGTGTATAGGTGAAAGGGTTTCGACGGATGGTATTGATTTTCTAATTATATATATCCCCTTCAAATAGCAGTGCAACAGCTATTACTCTATAACAGCTGCTGCAGACCAGAGAGAGAAGAAACCTCATTGATATTCAACCACCGTTTATCATGGGGTCTGAGACCTGCCAAAGACAAAGAAATGGACACAAGCGCAAGGAAGAAAGCAGCAGTATTCAAAAAAGCTTTGACATTATTCAAAACTTGGGTTTGTCTAGATTTTTTATAAACAAATTTGTACTATTATTTTATAAGGTTTCTTGCTCTAAATTGTATTTTTTTTTAATAACTTCTCTGACAGTTTTATCTGCGTGTTATCCCACACAATGTCAACGGAATTTGTAACTAATGGCTAATTCGTATGAATTTTTTAGTGTCTTTCATTCCAATTTGGTTTCGTGCCAGTGATTGTTACGCTTAGATGTAGCGTTAGGTGAGATGCTTTATACTGCTATTTTCTAATAATCGTTCATTTTTGTAAGATTCACATTGTCAAATTTATGCAAAATTAGCCACCTCGTAGAATAGTAACACATTCTCGTGAGATCAGGCTGGTTTAACATACTTTCCCTTTACAGGAACTAATAGCCACTAATTATTTAGCCTACTTATCACATGCCTTTCCGAATTTGTATGTTTATACTTTTAACACAGAATACGAAACATATTTTTAAATAAAATCTTGTGTCATTCAACCTGTGACAGACATAAAACAATAAAAACAATCAATATTATTTATATGAAATAATACATATCTTCGAACCAACAATTACAATAGCTATGATGAACAGATTTAAGCTACGGTATAAAGATACGGCTAACAGCTATAGCGGCTACAGGCTAGCGTTGCAAAGAAAAACAACCTCGACTTTCCCTCCCTACAAAACAACATCTCTTCATGTCAATTCACTCAGAATTACAGTAGAAAGTGTGAACATTACAACAAAAATGAACTTATTTACAGTTACTTTCATGTTTGTCCCTTGACAGGGAACCTGTATAATAAAAAACTGTACTTTCCCTTTGCCACTAGCCTCAAACTAAATATGGAGCTTCGAAAAATGCTGTGGTAACTACACTACACTACATATGCTATTTGCATACGTTGTGTATGCAAATGTGTGTATACTGATATGCTTTGCATTTCTATGATGAAATAAGCTTGGGCACATAAGCATTTGAGTGTCTTTGGTTATGGCTGTGGGTTTGATAATGTGTATGTGTTCTGGCGACGCTCCAAGCGACTCAAAGGGGCCCAGCATAGCGCGGGCTGTTGCGGAGTGCCTGGGAAAAATCTTTCTTTCTTGGTGTCCTACCAGCCTTCTTAAATCGAACAGATTTCAACATAAATGAAATGCACGTTTTTTTATTGGCATCCAATGGAATCATGCGCAATCTGTTGCTCACTGTATGACTGGCAGGTGTTGGCTTAGATTTTATGTGAGGTAACAACGTCTGATTGTAGTGGACGGTAGCCAGCATTTAAGCAAAATAATCTAGGCTAATGACTGCACTCCTCAATTATTTATCAGCTTTGACGCTTTCGGTCTGTGCAGCATTTTAGACGTCCTACTGGTTGGCTGGCTGGCCTGATGACCTAGTGACTGACTGGCAGCCGTGCTGACTGGCCCATTTGCCAGGACGTGCTGAGTCACGCAGCCTGTAGTCGGTCTGAAGAGGAGAGGCTCTCGAGAGCTGGTACCAGATCTGCAGGGAGGCGCTTATTCTGACGTGTATTGATGTACATTTGCGTTTCACTGATTCAACCGTTTTCTAAGCATGCTTTCAAGATCCTGTGTGAAATGCTCTGACGAGTGCACTTTTCTCTCCTGCGGTGACATATCTTGAGCAAAATATTTTGAAGTTATTGAATACATTTTTCATTCATATATGATTTATCAATATTTTTGGTCAGTTCTCGTAGAACCAATGACGTTTAGCGTTACTAGTCATATCAAATCTTCTGTATACAGTACATTGAAAACAGACAGTTTCATCGGTTGCATGGGCATGGCCCGAAGTTTACTTCCAGTATGTTTTTTGTATATATTTATATATATATCCTTGGGCACTTAAAAGGACAACAATAAAGATGCTGAACGTCTTTTAGCATGTCACATGTTTCTGAATGAGAAAAATATAAATACGTTGCTGAAGGAAGAAAACCTCAAGTCTGTTTAGCAAACACCACATTGGCCTCCTCAGCCACCATGACAACCACAAACCACTGCAATATTTCATCAAACACCCACAGAGACTCACATACTTAAACACGACCGAACACAATAGTTCACGTGAGAAGGGAACAAAAAGATGCAAAGAAAACAGGTGTTTACCAACGTTCATGGAAACTTGTTGGAAGCTTTCTGAGGTGTTGTATAAAGGCCGACATCAGAACACAGGGACACCTGCGTCTTAACTGTGACATAGGGGCTGACGTGCACTAAAATCCACCAGCATAACCACATAATGACTGGATACCTGTCTGAACAGATGACATCTATTAAGCCCCCATCAACACAACTTTGGTGGTCCAGTCCTCACCTCCTAGTGCGGATGTGCACATCCATTTCTGATAGTGAGATAACATCTCACGGCTTAGGCAAAGGCCAAGAGAGACTTGTGTAGGTGTTGGAATGCTACGCCTATTTGGATATCTGCCAAAGCTTATTTACAACAATTACGGCTATGCTACCAAAAACAAGATTTTTAGTAAGACATGTATTTACATAGCTATGAAACGTTATGGCTATGAAAAGTTCTTAAATGCTTTTTTTTAAAAATTGGACAAAATGTTGTACCATGAGCCACAAACTGTAAAACATTAGAGATGGGGAGAATAAATCAAGTTGCAGGCCAGGCTCAAACCTATGTCACTCAAATAAGCAAAGGTTTATGTCACTAGCAGCTTCACCACGGCTCCAGCCTCGTATGGGAACTTGATGCCATAGCCACATTTATACAGTTCTAATCATAGGCATTGCTAGACAGTATACAGAAAAATGAGGTGTTTACTTAGCGCTCTAGTGTTGCTCTTGGGTCTCCTGGAGCAAACTGAATGCGTTTGCCGTGGATAGAGGCAACTGTTTTCTATTACACTGACAAAGTGTGCAATGCAGAGAAGAATAAGATGAAAAAAAGCAGGGTGGAGCAGCAAGAACGACATAAACATAAACAGAGAGAGAGCGAGAGAGAGAGCGAGAAAGAGAGAATAAGTTTGTTTTGCAGGGACGATCATGCAGCAACGTCTGTCTTGACAAGAAAAATTCGAATGTGGCCAAAAAATCTTTCCACCAAACTCCAGCCAAAAGTTGACGAGAGATGAACGACGGCTCTCTTGCGCTGGGAGAACAAATATATACGATTCACATTTGCCCCTATTTCAAGCCAAAAAATCCATATCTTCTATTCATTTTGTAAACAACGCTTTTTCTATGAATAGCTTTGATGTGCTTCTATTGCTAAATACATTATGGTACTTGATTAAATTGTTTGGTACTAAATGCCATATTGATGACATGCTAATTGATGTCATTTCAGTGAAGCAGTTGTAGTTGATATTTGGCCTAATAATACTGCTGAAAAATAGTGAGAAGGCAAAACAATACACTGAACAATAACACATCTGGTTTAATAACACAGACATTTAAAGGTAACTCTTTGTTTTTTTCACCCTTGTGTCTTTAAAAAGCTGTCTCTGACTCCTTCTGTAAAACATTATAGAAGATATTTTGAGAAACGTTGAAGTGGTTTCGTGATAGGGCTGTCCAGTAATTCATCGCGATTAATCAAATCCAGAGTAAAAGTTTTTGTGTTTACATACTATTCGTCTGTATGCTGTGCACACTTATTTTGTATTTATAAACACATACTCGTACACATACACAAATATAAAGTGAGGAAATATTTACATTTATTTATTTGTATTAACCAATAATTTAAATGATGAATAAACGTTTAGAATTTTGTTGTTTTATATTTTTCTTAAATATATGCATGAGGATAAGTTTATAAATACAAAATTATTAGGCACAAATACACAGACAAATATTATGTAAACACAAACTTTTATTTGGGATGTGATTAATCCCAATTAATCCTTTGACAGCCCTATTTTGTGACCATATGGTGGAACTCAATGGGGTCCAATATTGTCAAGGTTTAAAATGACATGAAGACGAGTGAATAATCAAAAATATTATTTGTTTGAAGTGAAATGGGTTGTGCTTTCAAAGCGTTGGCTGCGCATCTACTTTGTATAGAGTATTTTCTGACCAAAGAGTATTGTGGAAAAAAAACTTCATACTCTACCAAAACACTGTCATGCTTTTCTCACCTGGAAAAGAGTTCATATATTTTGAGTTCATCACCAGGGAGGCACTGTTTGTACATATCACCAAGGAAAAAAGGAAAGGATTGTCTGTTTTTCTCTACTTTGTAACCTGGGGGAACCCCGTTTGAAACTCAGCAGTGAGTAAAAAGCAATTGCTTACATCATGGGGAATTGAGTACACCGCGGGAAGGACAGAGAATCTTACGTTGTTGTTTTTAGCTGTTCCATTCTATCCCCAAAACCAAGGTGGTGGAATCACTTGGGTTTGTTGGTGGTTGTGACGGCTCAGGATTAGATTGCCAGCAAATGCTTTTAGTCCCTGGTGTCTCACCTCTTCTTTTCTTCAGCATTTAATATGCTGCAGTGTGAACAGAAGATACTGTCCCCTCTGAGCACGCTCACACAAACAGACACACAAATAAACGCTGGTTATTGTTTTGCTGTTATGAAAATTAAGAACAAGTGCATTTTTGTCCCACACTATTTTAGGCTGGAATAAATTGCAATTTCTGGTTGTTTAAATGAGTAAATGTATTACTGCCGTTGCGCTCTGCTCTGTTGGGCTTTTACTTATGAAATGCTTTTGCATTCTATCGCTCTCTAGTTTTTCCTCTTTAAGAGTTCTTGTTGTTAAATCATCCCGGAGGACGACAGAGAAATAAGCATTATGTGATTCCAAAAGACAGATTTGGACAGGACATTGTAAACAATTTCGGGATAAAAGACTTGTGAAATTGTGGTGAGATGAGCAAGTGTGGCCTTAAAATAAACACCTGGATTGAACCCCCAAAATTGAATACTGCGAATGGCATAAACAATTTTGTTAAATCTGGTCATGTGTAAGAATTTCTTTGGCAAGTCTCGAAGTCTTTTCAGCACACTTTTGATCTTTTATGACACGGAAGATCTTCACGAACCCCTTGAAAAAGAGTAGGTGCATCTCAAGGGGTTTATCCAATAAATAAATTTGAAAACAACAACAAAAGAATCACACTAAAGTTTTAATTTATTCTAGGCCAATTTAATACATGACCATGATACTCTAGAAATGTAAAGAGGGCCTCTTTACCAGAATATGACAAGAACTCGAGGACACGGCCACATCATGTCGCCAACGTAAATAGTTGCTCTTGCAACCGGAAGTCGCGAGGCTCCCGTTAAAATGAACGATATCACGTCGCTGTCTTATTTAAGATGATTTAATTGCACAAAAACAATATTTACAATAATGAAATCGGCAAACTACGAAGTAAATCACCACGTTGTATTATTCAAAATATTGAGTGATTGACTATTAAAATCCCGTCCCTTGCAACAGTTATGGTATACAATTAAATGTTTACATTTAAGTCGTGGTTAAATTTAACCCTGGCATATTTAGGTGAACGCCTTTAATGTGTGTTGTGAAGAAAGGGGGGAAATGTGTGACATCTGTACTTATGTCACCTTGGGATTACTTGAACTGTTACTTCACACCATCTCTCATACCTCTCACGTCTGACTAAAAACAAAATATAAGCGCATCCAACAGCAGCATGTCTTTCCTACAACAGTAACGTGCTAAATAAACCTTTTATTGGTCATTACCTGCAACTGAACAATAAATCATTGCGGTTGTTTCAGACCACCGTCCCCATCCATTGATCCCCAACAGTCGATACTCGACGAGGACACGGCACGTCAAGCTGACCTAGAATTGCTACTTAAAATATGGACTGAACCATCCCGTAGGATCAAAGCGGGGGAGGCGGTCGCACATCAGCGGTTCTTGTTCATTTCTGATAGAGGGAGCCATGTTAGTGCCGTGAGCTATTTCAATCACTCCTGTTACATTTCTCAACGTCGGACACGTTTCGCGAGTAAAAGCTGTGATTTTTACGTTCGGGGGAGAGCGAGTCGTTTGCGAAGCCAAGTCACGCGGAATCGGACACCCCTGCGTGTTATTTGGCGTTGAACAATCGAACCGCACTTTCACCATGAAAATATAGCGGCTTTTCCCAAACCACTGTAAAGGGAGGCAATCCAAAGGATGAAGGAAATTCTCTAGGAATTTCAAGCAGTATCCTTTTTTTAATGCATGTGAAACGCGCGATAGCTCCTCAAAGCACAGCGAGACACGTCGGTCATATAATGTCGATTAACAAAAGCAAAGCCCTACAAGTGGTTCAATAGCTTATATTGTCTTTCAGAACTGACGTTGGTTCGTATCAGACACCATTTTTGTCCGTCACCGGACGGTGCAATAATGTTGCAGCCAGAGGCGGTTATTATTTCATCCTTCGCTATTTTTAACATCATGATCTAAGCGGTCTCGGACACCCTATTGCTAGCTCTACGAACACACAGCGGAGCTCAAAACCTTTGCGAGACGCGTTTATTGTGGCGGATCTCCGTTCTCTAGCCTGCAGGATTTTAAGCTCCCTTCCTCGCTTTGGCCAGGAGCTTGATAAAAAAAGCTCCCCTCCCCCCAGCTTTGGCGAAACAGGAACAACTTCTTTGAGAGAGAGCGATCGAGAGGGAGAAAAAAGGGCTGCATAAGTTTGGGACGTCTTGGATCAGCCATGTACTTCGCTTGGCCATTTCTAGTCCGGAGCTGAGATTTGTTTCACTCCGATTTTTTTGATCATAAGTTACGTCGGAGCCCTTTGTTGCCGGTCCGGGCTCTTTTGGAAAATGGGATACCTCTAGGATTATAACCGGGGAAAGTCGCTCGCTTGTGGAATTACTTCACTTTTTTTCTACCGAGAATGGAATCCGCGGAGGTCCGGGTTTCCAGGACCTGATTTACTTACGGTTTGGAGATGCGATTTGTTGGGAATGTTCGCCGTTGTCGCGTTTGCGATGGGTAAGATTTGTTTTGCTTTCGCTCCTTTTGATTCCCATCTGTACTTTTCGTGCATGCTCGATGGCCGGCAGTAAACACGTTTGGCCTCGCTCCCATTGAACTCGGCCATATATTTAGGAAACCCCCAATAATATCTTCTTACCCGGATTTAGATACATCGTTAGTTAAAGATCACATTTCAATAAACCCATCTCGATTAAATTGTATGCAAGCTGGCAGGATCGCGTTACGTTCTTACGTTAAACACGCATTCATGGTAAGGCACGTAGAAGTTTGTTTGCAAATGCCATTATGGCTGGAGATGCTAAAGGAAACTTGTCGTTTCCCACACCGCCGTTTTCCCTTCTTTTTTCCTTTAACGTAGAGCTTGTACAAACACGAATACATCAAACAGTTTATTAAAATCAAGTATTTCGGCATCAACACACTTCTAAAACACTTTACAAGCCCCATCGCTTCCCTTACTTTCCTTCGCTTATTTGGTCTCGTTGGAGAATCTACCAGGTTACAAGGAAGTTCGTGAGGCCGCCGCTGCATGTTGTTACTCTTCTCTATTGTTACACCAAATACCATTTGCTCCTGTTACACTGTTGCTGGAAGCCTAGTTTTGGAGTCGTATAAACCAGCTCAATCGCTCGACTGCGAAATTAAACGTTGTTTTGTTTCTAATCGTTCTCTGTGGGCAGGTATCTCGGTTGGCTCACTTGAGAAAGGCCAGTTGTGCGTGCGTGTTGGTGGTAGTTAACGCTGCCCAGGCCTGCACAGCAGGGTGTATCACAAATGTGCAAAAACAAAATGCAATAGTTTTTTTTACACTATATCTTATTCAGGAGGCTGCCAGAATGTATCTTTAAAGAATATAGACTACCCCATGTCTTAGTTTGGCTTGAGATGAGGTTCTTGAAACAGTTCAACAGCTTCTATGGAACATTGATATTTTTCCAAAAGAAAGCCCATGCTTGCTGGGTGTGGTTTGCAAAGCATGGAGGTATAACCTCAAAACACTTTCTAGACATTGCAACCTCAGGTCTCCCTGCTTTGAACCTTTTTACTTATGGAAGAAGTTGTGAACATTAAAGATCAACTCTTTGGACTCACCGTGCATATTGTGTAAACCTCGGTTAACAAAAAGTTGTAAAATCTGCATAGTTAAGAGTTCCAAACTCTTGTTGTTAAGGACAGATTCACATTTGACCAATCATAGGGCGGGAATAACAGGCACAGATTTGCTCCAAAAAGTTTACATTGCACTCCTGCAATATTTTGTTGAGACTAACAAATTACTCTTCTAAAGTCAGGAATGACCTTTAAGATGTAAATACATTTTATTGAATTCATTTTACGGTATAATTGCAGAAGATTTAGTACTGGTTTATTAATGCATAGCCATTTGTATTTGAAATGCCCTACTATGCTGAATGCACATAAAGGTTATTTAATATATGATATATTTATATAATATATATATATATATGTGTGTGTGTTGACCAACTGCACTCTTCCAATGTTTTTCTCCACTGCTGAAGATGCTTTTATGAATCATGAATGATTCTGCTAGATGCCTCATAACAGATTCAAGAAAATAGTGTATTTTGCTAACTATTAAGTGTGTGTTTAGAGAATGGATTCCTTGTTGTACCCATCAACAAACTGAGTTATGTAATTGATGCTGTAAATTCGATTTTGTCATGAATTAGCATGTGGTAAACTTCATTGTAATGGTTGGAAAGGGTAAGGGCTTTGTTGGTACCTAGATTTTATTCGGAAGGTTTTTTCATTCCTAAATACTGTTCAGTGGTCAGAGCTCAGTGTTTTAGGAAAATAATTAGAAGCCCAATTTACCTTGAAAGTACACAGTAATGTGTTTCACAATGTGCACCACTATCTTCAAATAATACATGGCCATGTGTGGGCTTGCAGTCTAAAACTATTTTTCTGTTCCCACAGGTGTTTGGATAGAAGCTGTGGTCTCTGGAGCTCACTAATTTAATTGACGGAAGAAGAGGAGCGCACATTAACGTGCACATACAGATTTACGGTGGAAATTATTTGCACGCTCTTCAGATGAGGGAGAACGGGACATTGTGAAACCTGAGGGAGGTGTTCAAGGTAAGAAAACGTGCACAATGGACATGCACCGTCACGTTTCGCACTAATATAAACAACAGGTATGCACATGAAAGTGTTTGATTAATGATTAGTTTAAACTAGAGTGAAGGCATTACATATATATTTTTTTAACGTGATATTTAATGTCAGATGTTTCCGTTTGATGATGTGACAACATCGACAGAGTTTACTAGATAGGTTGAACATTAAGTTAATAACGCTTTTATTGGTTTGCACTTCTATGTTTCACAGACATGCAACAACATATGGGTATATTGAAGTTGACTGTCTACTAATTTTTGTTAAATTTTATTTGTTTAGATGTTCCAATGCTTTGAATTGAACTTGACTTGCTGTATTTAAAATTAAGCGAACGTGTATTTGAGTTAAGCTTGTGTTGTGATGTTTGCCTTTCTCTTGAGTGTTTTATTGCTATCTTTTCTAATATTTGTGTAAGAAAAATGTACTTGCGTCTGGGCCAACTGAACGTGGCTGCAAAAGCACATCCATCCATCAAGTTTGCAAGTTTGTAGCCAGTTAAACGTGCAAGTTGCTGTATCATTTATCGCTTTGTTTTTCTTTGTACGATGTTAAATGTTTTAAAATTAAACCCCAGCAGGAATGTTTCACTAAATTACAGTTACACCTTTTAGTTTGGTTGTGTTTAAGTGGCTAGTAAAAAATACATTTAAGGGATGTCATAGATGTATAATTTTAAGATTTATGCATCATTATACATACAGTCTAGTCGCATCTTAAAGGATTTGTATATAAAAGCATATACATTTAGGGACAGTTTTCCGGACAGGGTTTAAGCTAATTTACATTTAAGATGTATGGATGGATAGATAGGTAGATAGAATCTTAAAATATATGATTGCAATTGTTTTTTTTTCGCCTCAAGATGCACACTAGTAATGTTTTTTTAAGTATGTTTTAAAAAATGGCATAAATATCCTAACTTAACTAAGTCCTAATACTGGCTTAAACTTACCCCTGTCCGGAAAACCACCCCATACAGTTGCTCAACACATGTCACGCAATGCATCATTTGAGTCGTCGCTGCAGAGTAGAAGTGCATGGAACATCATTTGATATAGATCACAGGTGTCTGAATCATCAGAATTGCAACACTTTACACCTGTGACCCGCATATGGGAAATGGTGAATGCTTATTTCTCTATAGATCTGTTTCTGTGACTATTTAGTTTGATTTGGCAGTGTCCTATGATGTCTAGATTAATTGCAGACATCATTATTTCCCAAATGTATTCAGTTGTTTGTGCATTGGTTTGTGGTTTGCATATCCTTTGCAGTTCATAATCAAAGGTTTAGCCTATATGTAGCCCCAGTTTTCTTTATGGAATATCTTCTTGCCAAGGATATGCATTGACCAGCGAGTTTCATTCATCAGTGACAATTCAAAGCCTATTTTTTTAAAGCTTTATGAAAAGTTTTGACCTAAAACCCAGACTCTTGTTTGCATAACATGGAAGTAAACAAGCAGATTGCTTGCCTCAGTTTTCTCAAGGCTTTTCCGAATGAGCTAAACTGGGGGATTTACTTTATTGCCTTTGAGAATATTTAAAGTCATTAAAAATTGCTTGTTTATGGTACGGTGTAGTTGCGTTTATAGGGGGTCATCGATAGATCCTCTTACATTCAATTACAGAGAATTATTTCCCATGCAAATGTTTTTAACACCTGCTTTGCCGCCCCTTGGCAGCCTGGTTTTTGGTGTAATGCTTATTGAATGTTTCTCTGAGGCACATGGAAATGTTGAACAACCCGGTTCAGCAGTGGCAGGGTTTGTGGTGGGAAAAAATTGACAGTTGGTTTGTGGGTGATCTTCAGTCATTTAGCCTAGTTTGCTTCTGAAGTGATTTATGAAGCATGCGAGTGTGTAGTTTGTTCTAATAGTGAAGCATGATCCAGTCTTGAAATATCCAGTCTCTCCGCCCATATAGCACAGTTGAAGCAATGTTTTCGTTCAATGAACAACATGCAATTTACAATGCATTTAATCTATAAAAAAAATCAGGTTGTGTGTTCTGTAAGAACTACAATCTATGTGTTGCTAATGCAAAGCTCTTTCAGGGAACACAATGAGGAAATTTGTTTACATCTGTGCATTTCGGAGATTGTTTAGTACATGTGTCTATGTATATACAGCTTTCTATACAATGCATTTACTTGGGCGTTCCGCCTAGGTATTTTAATGCCCAGGATATTTGGCATCACGATTTGTATTTTTTATCCATCCGTGACCGATTAAAGGGATAGTCCATCCAAAAATGAAAAATCTGTCATCATTTACTCACCCTCAGGTTGTTTCAAACCGGAAAAAATTATTTGTTCTGATGAACAGACAAAGATATTCCGAAGAATATTAGCAATTTTCAGTTCTGGGACATCATCCACTACCGTAGTAGAAAAAAATATTGTATTTTATGTTCTGTTGAACACAAAATGAGATATTTGGAAGAATTAAGGAAAACAAAGAGTTCTCCGGAACCTTTGCCTTAGGGTTGCACGGTGTACCGGTACTACGGTATCATCGCGATGATAAAGCTTCAAAATACCCGCGAAGCCCTTTAGTTTTTTTTAACTAGTACCGTCGATTATGTTGCAAATGCACATTAATATTCATTTGAAAACTTACATCTGGCTTTTTGCGGTGTTTATCTCCTAAATGAATGTGTGTTTTGAATGACTCGGACGAGATAATGATTCTAAAAAGCGTTTTGAACAAGTTGGTTAAATGATTCACTAACTCTGTAAAAATGTACGCCACCTACTGGCCGTTTTAGTTCTGCATTTAAATTAAGCCTTAAATTTCCCTCTATAAAGGCTGCTGTATCAATGAAATTATTCCTATATTTGAATTATTTCCCACGTGAAAAATGGTCTTGTGTACTTTAGTATTTACTACATTAAACTACTAAAACTGATAGACACTAGTGTTTTTGAGTCTTACGATAGTAAATATTTAAATATACTACAGTATTTGCTACAATTTATCCAATTACTACAGTTAATACAACAACATATTTGAGTGCAAAGTATAATACAGTTTACTATAGTAAATACAAAATTTTTAATCTAAATCTGTGTTTTTTGTATAGATTTGAATTATGAACATGACACAGCATCTTGATACTATTGAATATTGAGATACTTCAGCTGGTATAGTATCGTAATACATGTTTATGGAACCGTGACAACCCTACTTTGCATACCATTCAGTTCTTCCTACTATGGTAGTCAATGATGTCCTGGAACTGAAAAGGACTAACATTCTTCCAAATATCTTATTTTGTGTTCATCGGAACAAAGCAATTTATACTGGTATGAAATAAAGTTGACAGAATTCGTGACATGAACTTTCCCTTTTTAACTAGTGGATAAACAGTGCTTGTGTCGTGTCTACTCTCTTTCCTGACTTGTTTGGTGTGAGAGGTGCGTCCTCCTCTTCTGTATTCACATGCACTCTCTTTCAGATGATCTCCATGTGTGTGCAGGCCCAGGCCTCTCGTCCGCGCGTGTAGTTAGCTCCTTGTAGTGTTTTTAACCGTCACTTGCATTTAAAATCAGAGAAGCCTTTCTTATACAGCAACAGATTGTTGAGAAAGGGCAAACAGCAAATTGTCGCTCTATTATGTAGATATACTGTATTGTGATTTTGTCCGATGGTGTTGCGTTAATAAATCAGGATTTTGGCTGCACTTTAAGTGAAAGCAAACAAAATGCAAGACTCCTGAAGCCCAGTGAAGAAACATACGAATAAAATACTGGTATGTGACTGTAGTCATCATTTTAGTACCTTGTTGTTATCATCTGATGATGCCATCGCTGGATCATGGTCACAGTACTGGTTTGTGAGCCATTTCTTAAACCGTTAATGTTCTTCCCGAATCTCTCATGAAGTGCGGGTAGATGTACTAAAACTGTGCAGAAAACGGCCGGGAATTCAATTTGTAGTTGAAATGTCCAGATTACAAGTTTGAGTATTGTGTTAGCGTAATCATTGTCTTTTCTCAGACAGCGTTAAATCGACCCTCGCCAACTCTGTTAGCCAAATTATGGCCTGGAGCAAATGAAAAGCGCAACGGCTCGACTTCTATTAACCACATACGGAGTAGTACAGTGCACGCGGCGTCTAATCTTGAACGTATAACTGTGGCCCATTTATATCAATACAAAGTGGGGATTAAAGTGACTCAAATCGTTCGTTTTGTTTCTTGTTTGCCAACTGGAGTAATAACGGCAATTGTATTAGTATGGCTACACCTATTAGTTCTCCGACATTATTATAGCGGCTATTCTGAACAACAAAATGATTATATTTTTCTCTCTTTGTCATTGGATAACAGTAGTCATAACGGTGTTTGTATTTGATCTTACAGAGTGATGCTCTCAGTATGCTAGCGTTATGGGTGCTATGGTGCGGCAATAAGCCTTTTGGTCTAGCAGATTCTCACTGGTGACCAAGTAACCCTTTTCTGACACTTTTTCGCTGGCTTCTCCTCTACGGGCCAGTGAGCCATCTGCCATGTCCTATATCTGTCAGCCAGAACAGCTTTAACCAAAAAGCCTCATAATGCTGAACCCCAAATAAAAATTCTCTCTTACACCTGTGTCGATCTAAACCAGTCTATGACGTTTCAATTTTGAGAAATGTCACGGTGGTTTTGTGTAATCCAAAGGAATTTGACATTGTTATTGTTTCAGTGAGCCGGACTCAAACCTGTATCACCCACATGAGCACCACGGCTAAGAAGTTAAAAACACTGCCTAACGGCTGTGTCAGTGCTATCACAAGGCTTTTTGTTTACAATAAAATTACTCGGCATACTTAAGTCTAGTGAGGGAGAAGAAGCGTGAAAGAGTTCCTCATTGTCTTAATGGGAAATAATCCCACATTCTCTATATTTTATCCAGCATGTGGTGCTGGTGCAGGGCATCGCTGCCCCAAAGCTGTGTCATTACTCTGGCTTTGGAGTGTGTGTGTTCACATTTTCAGCTTCTGTGGGATATGTAGAGGTACAGCTGTGCCAACCTGCACCCACCAGGCCAGGAACAGTGTGCCAGAGCATCTGCACTGCCAGTTCATAAGTGTGTGTGCGCGCTTGGTCTGTGCGCCAGCCTGCTAAATGGACTCGAATTGAACAGTGTCATTTTGTTGGACTTCTGTGTGTGTTTGTGTGTCCTGGAAGGTGGAAAAGTGCATCTGTAATTTATACAAAACAGAAATGAATACACCACTGTGGCTTCCAAGATCCCGTTCTCCCAGGCGCACGCATATTCTTTCGCTCTGTCACACTTTTCTGGTTTGGTTAGTGGTTTATTAACTATGAGAACATCCATGTGTCTAGTCGTGTCTGACATGCCAGTCCCATGTTAATACGTCTTATAGACCCCTTTGGGCAGACGTCACGCTTAGGTCACGGCATTAGCTGAGGGCAAAACAAAGGGAAAACTGGAGACGCTCAATACAAACCAGCACAGATACAGCTACATAAGGAGTTTCAAATATCATCTTGTTGTGTTGTTTAGTGCCACAATCGACAGAAAACAGTCTCCAAATAGATTTTTTTACAAAAACCTGCTACCATTGCCAAACAAAAACTTAAGTTAAGCACAACAAAACGAACGGACTGAACAGGAACAATCGTCAAAAATGCCTGTGTTTCACTTCATAACATTTAAAATGAAAAAACTACTGTGGATTATGATTTGAGAATGATCAGGATATTTAGGGCCCCATCACCCCAGATGAAAAGAAATCATAAATTAACAACTTGCAAACAACAAATTCCTCTCTCTTTTTAGAAAGTAAACATAAATAATAGCAGCGCTCTTTTTGCAGTGTTGCCATGTTCATTTATTCTTGTCCAATTTTATGTTTGTTGTTTGGTCTTAGATTACGAAGCTCGACACTTTAGTTGTTAAAAATAGTCAATTGCGAATAGAATTTTTTTTTGCGTCTCAAAATTTTTAAATTATTTGTATTTTTAAGGTTGATTTTGGGCTTGTCTTGATTTGCTGTTTTTTGCTATGAAGATCTGGCAACACTGTCACTTTAGCGACGGGCTCTTGAAACGTTAGAAAAGAAAATCTTCTTTCACTTCTGTTTTCTAGTACCTCACATACGGACGAAAACACCTGATGGTTATTTAGATACTTCATGAACAATTGTTATTGAGTTTGGGTCTGTACACTGCGTATAGTTTTGCTAAATGCTGTTTTCACTATCTGCATTTTTTTGGGGGTTAATTTTATAGTATAATGCAGTTATCACTCTGGTAAACCAAATTTATCTGCAGTGTGTATGTGTATCAGTTTACTTCAGAGTGCAACAAAAAGTAGTGACAGGCAACCGACAGCTAAGTGAGTGACTGAGCTGAACGGTCCAGATCTCTTTCCTTTGCTCAGTCTGCACAGCGCGGCAGTTGAACAATGAACACACCTACGGTCTAACTTGCACATTTTGTCAGATTTGATCGGCTCATTCAATTTAATTCAATATAGAAATCGGAGCATCCTTAATCTCACGTATGCCCTAATCAGAAACTGGGGAACAAGGTTATTTTTCACGTTGCGTTAACTTTTGAACGCAACATTGCATAGGGTATGCTAGCTAACTTTGTTAGTTATGAAACTAGCAATTAACCAGCGGCAAGAAACTAAAGGTAAAGAAAACTGTTTATCTCTTTTTCTTTAGTTGTCACAATTGCATTAGTATAAAGGTTTTACACAACATTTGAAATCAAACATATCTTTATATATTTGTAATGTCAAAGTTGGGTTTTTTTAACAAGTTATTGCTTTTTTCTTTTCCTGCTCCATTCTCATTGAGCGCTTATGAAGTAGAGGTTGACCGATATGTGTTTTTCAGGGCTGATATCGATTATTACAGGTTAAGTAGACCGATAACCTATACTTTGAACCGATATACGTCTGGTGTAAAAATAAAAAAATATGTTCAAAATTAAGAATAACAAGAACTCTGACAAGCTGATGCGGGAGAAACTGTACCTTTTGTTTTACTTTCATACATAGTATATAATCCGAGAGTATTAATATTAATTGGATAATTTACACACTTCAAGCTTTCTTTAGACATATGCTTTTCGTTTCTGTGATGAAAAATTACTGAGAATTTAATCTGTTTTAACTCTTTCACCGCCAATGGCGAGTTAACTCGTCATTTAAAAAAAACGGCTTCTGCCAAAGACGTGATTTTTCGGCAATCAGTGTTTGTACTGTTTTACAGCAGGTGGCACTATTACACACCTTTGGGGGAAAAGTACAGAATCCCAGAACGTAGAACGTATATGTTTTAGCGGTTTTTAATGATTGTTCTGAGTGGAATCTGGGCGGAATCTTTGACGAAAAACGTTAATTATCTCAGCTGTTTGATCAGAGTGATGCATTTTTTAAGAAACCTACCCACATCTAGGGAGTGATGTAAAACGAACAAATGAAGATAGAAGAATACGGTTACTTTCATGTGACATATTGTTTGTCCATATATTCTTTACAGAAAATTTACTGTGAGCCGTTAAAGTTGGGTGAAAATTTTAAAAACGCTGGCGTAGGCTGGCAACTTTTTTTTTAAAGAGGCTGGTGGCGCGTTAAGACATTAAGGAAACCAATTATTACATAGATCTGAAGACAACCGACTGTTCTGACGTATATACTCGCCAAGACGGGCATTATAACATGTGTGTCAGAACATTTATGCGTAGTAAATTGCGAAAATAACTAAATCGGACACTTGTTGCGAGCAGTTTGAGTGGCGGCTGCCTCCCGCGTGCACTTGCTTTGCCTAAATACGCTGAATGAAGATCGTCCTTTGAGACCATGCAAGTACTTGATGCTTTAAAATGGTTTGTATTTGAGAATTGACATGACTTAAAATAATGTGCAAATGCCTATTCCGTCAACTGATACTACTCGAACAAGCAAAATTGCTTAATATTGCCGTCGATAATCGGTCAACCCCTATTATAAAGTTATTTTAAAAGTTTCGTCTCCTTTGCATTTAAAGAAATGACATGAGGATGATAAAAGAACAATACCTTATGCTTGAATAAACCGTTCCTTTAATACACGCAACTATGATTCTGCGTGCATACAGAGAAGTAGCGCGTGAGCATTCTCTCCTTCTTGTGTGTCAATGGATGCACGCACGTGCACACACTTACATGCCAGTGCATATCACCCCTCTCACCAGCTGGTCGTCTGACATCATGTCACCATGGCGCCAGGCCTTTGGCGGCCTGTAGAAGCCTGCAGCGCCATGCCAACAGCGCGCACACACACACACAGAAGCAGGGGTTTAGTTTTGCATTTAGGGAGAGCGAACGGCACTCCAAATCTGGAAGCCAAGCAGAGAGCGTAGGACTGCCACACACACATACACGCACAGAGGAAAGCGTGTGATGCATGCCAGCGCTGGTCTCAGATCAGGAGAGCTCACTCCACTACACAGACACTCCAATGAACAAAGAAACATACATGGCCAAGACTGGAGCTCTGCATTTAGGCCCAGATCATTTGTCTGTGTTTAAGTTCGTAGGGTTCAGATACGGCCTGCCAGCTTATGTGTTTTGGTAGACGAAACGGCTTGAGGCTTGATAGAAATGGGCATTTGGACATTAACGGACTGTAGAAATGCAAGCTTTAGGAGAATGTTAAAAATGAGAATATTGGAGAAACTCACTCTCTCTCTCCCAAATTTAAAGTGCACATTTTGTTTGTATTTTTAAACCATTTTTAATTAATTAAACTGTGAATATTGTGTGTAATTTTTGTGTGTAACAGTTGAGTGCCAACTTTTCCTCTTGTGTACAGGTGACGCCAACGCCATGCATCTCATGTCCTCTGTGTTTGGAAACAGTCTGACCCTGAATCTGTTATTTCCTGTTTTTCACTCTGATCCTCAAAACTGATCCCATATCAGTTATATAAATACGTCTTGTAATCTGTTCCGTTGTCCCCCAGTATGGCGGAAAGCAAGTTAAATGCCAGAGCTTGTTACCTTTTAGGTTCTCTACAGTAAGAACGGTTACATTTATACTTTCTGGACCGTCGATTGTGGACTGAATGAGTTCCTGGAATGGTTGTTCTATTTCCTCTGATGATAAGAGTGTTTGTGAGGGCCATGGTATGGTACGGTATTGCTGCTTGTCTGCAAGAACAAAATTTATTCTTTGGTTTAGAAGGACAGTATTGCAGTGTAGAAGAACTGAAAAGGCAGCAATACTAGAAATGGTTGGTACGGTATCACCATTTTTCAGCTTGATTCATTTGTCAAATTTGATATTTACAAAACGAAAAATACATACTATCTTAAATTCATTGCAGATTAACGGGAAATTTTGCATTCGTTGTATAGATTATTATTATTGTACTTAAAAAAAGAATACAATTTCTTCTTTATGAACATTACTGTGAAGCTCATGAGATGGCAGATGCAAAAATCTTGGCTACACATAGTGTGAATTTTAGTTAAAAGCTGCAATCTGTAACATTTTAGTTCAATACATCAATTACTGTGGAGGTTCATAAAAAAATGTTTTCTTACAGATTCCAGCTTTAACAGGGTTGCCTTGAGTTAAAGGGACAGTTTACCAAAAGATGTAACGTCTTTATTTATTCACCTTTATGTCATCACAAACCTGCTTGACTTTATTTTCCTCTACAGAACACGAAAGAAAATATGTAAAAAAAAAAACGTTGGTAACTAAGCAAAATTGCCCCCATTAACTTCCACTGTATGTAAACGAGCCCACTGAGACATTTCTCAAAATATCTTATGTTTTCAACAGCAGAAAGATTGACTTGTGAACTTTTGAATCTATCCACATCTCCTTACTTTTATTTGATGCACAGATTACGTTTTTTGTTTCTAAGGATGGAATCGTACAGATCGCAATTGGTCTTTTCCCACTCTTAGCACCAGTCACTCTCCTCACAGATAAACTGGTTTGTTTGAGCATGTACGGAATGCTATTGGCAGAACTCAACCTTTTGGTGCATGCTTCTTACATGTCTGTCGACGTCACCGTCTTCAGATAGGCGACTAAGTGTAAAGGTAAACAAAAGAACCTGTAATTTGAAACGGCAATCTTGACGACACCTGTCGACGTATCATTTATGTCATGCATTTTTTTCTTTTGTGTGTGCTTGCCGCAGTCACTCTTTTAAATAGATATACATGTTTTTACGCCTTTAATTAGTACACTGTTAGCTATAAAACTGTATTGTAATCATGGCTGTAAAACAAGCATGGGCGGATGTATGGGTGGGGTCGAGGAAAGCAAACAATAAAAAAATCTATAATAATTTGTCTTTTACCTACGCGTGATTGTCTTTGTGGTCTGGAAAGTTAAAATAGTTTCACGTTCTTGTGCTTACGAGAAATATTTCAGTAAGAGATTTTGTGTTAAATACTGAATGATTTTTATGCTAAAATAAAACCACATGTTTGTGAAGGGGCGGGGCTTGATGTAATGAGGTAGTCAACACTTATCTTTCAACCACTAGTCTTACCATCAGAATTTATTTTTCTTTAATGTCTATGGTTGTTGTTGTAATCTTGTGTTTATGAGATGAGCTCACATGAATGCCTCTTCAATGTTGTAATAACCAACTTGAAGAGGTGTGGGAATTACAATTGAAGAATCATGGGGCTTAATGTGGTATTTGACCTAATTGTGAATGTTCTTATTTATCTTTTTGTCATTTGCATAATGTGACGTGACGACCTGTATTCCTCATCATTCTGCATGGGAGCTACAGAATGATAAAAAACAAAGCCCTAGTAACACTTAGGCATGGGCCCAAATACCGGTTTCAAGGTATGCAGAGGTTTGAATGAGTCAAGGTTTGAAAACCACTACAATTTTCTGCGAAACAGTTTCCAAGGTATGAGCTGTGTTTACACAAAAATGCATAATGCAGTCATGTAATGCAATGTTTGATGTTTAGGCCTAATATATGGGCTATGACAAAAATAAAATTTTGAAAGAGAATTATAATTATAATAATAATAATGATATTTTTTCCTTGACATATGTGACCCTGGATCACAAAACCAGTCTTAAGTAGCACATTAACATTTTTTAGTAAAAGACAAACATACATTGCATGGGACAAAATTATCGATTTTTCTTTTATAACAAAAAACATTAGGATGTCAAGTAAAGATAATGTTCCATGAAGAAATTTTGTAAATTTCCTACCTTAAATATATCAGAACTTTATTTTTGTGAGTGGATGACCTGCCACAGTGCCTCTGATTAACAACTTCAAAGACAATTTTCTCAATATTTAGATTTTTTTTGCACTCTCAGATTAGGGGTGGGCGATATATATCGTCTGCGATAATATCGTAATTGTTGTGTTAACGATTTGCAAATTCTCATTATCGAGTATTTAAATTACTCGAAAAAACACGCATTAAAACGCCACACATTCAGAGGCTGCAGCAGGGCGTCACATGATTGCTGTTCTGCACATACACGTCGTCATCTCTCTCACAGGCATGGTTAGCCTGTTCAACAGCACCTGCTGTGCCGAAATCTGTGTACTTGAAGTTAGGTATTTGTTCAATAAGGCCATAGGTTGTAAGGCAATAAGGCCGTAAAGACACATGGTTGTGTGCAATATGTTACAGATCAGGGTACTTTATTTACAGATGCTATTTGTTCATTATTATTATTATTTCATCTTGCTTGTATGCTGCACAATTTACATTACAGCAGAGGTGTACAACTGAATGTTTACTCCGAGTGCGATGTTCTTACACTAGTTCAATTAGTATTTTGTATGTCTTTTGTTTTTTGCTTGAATACTTACATGTTAAAGAAAATAAATAAGCACTGTTTTCATTCAACATTTTGCCCATTTTTATCAACGGTGAATGAGTAACTCAGACTTTTAAAATCACATTTTTAATGGATATCGTCTAATTATCGTTAACCCTAAATCGCCGAAAATATCTAGATATTATTTTTTGTCCATATTGCCCACCCCTATCTCAGATATAATCCAGAGTTTTAAATGGTTGTATCTCAGCCAGATATTGTCCTATTTTAAAAAAAATCATACATCAATACAATTTTATTTGTTCAGTTTTCAGATTATGTAAAAATCGCAATAAACATTGTTCTCCGAGTCACCTATATGTTCTATTAATGTTGTTTAAAAATAAAATGTATTTGTGTCCAGTTGAAAAGTTGTTGTTAGTATACTCAGTCACATTTTAGTGTTGTAATAGCAATACCGTGAAACCGTGACGCTTTTGCTAAAGGTTATCATACCGTCAAATTTATATACCGGCCAATGCCCAGTTACACTTCATTTGCACCCTTTCCTTATTACAATTTGTTACATGACTGTCTGGCATAGTTCGAAGTATGATGGAAAGCACGGTTCCAATAAATACTTAAAAAGCTTGCTTTTTTAGCTATGTGAAATAAATGAAATTGTCCGATTCGTCCTTTTCGTTCATACCAGAATAACTTGAATAGACATTGTGTAATAATTACGGTTTCTTAGCTTGCAAGTAGGAATGTGGCGCTCTCTCACTAGAATGTGAAGTGAATGTGACTTCCTGAGATATGCCCTATTGGTGTCACATCGGGAGAAATAATTTCACTGTTGCAATGGAAACAACAAAGAAATGGTTTTCATGTGGCAATTTTATAACCGACTCCTGTTTGATATGGTGTAATATTCAGCTGAGACGACTGTTTGCCCTTTGCTTTTTGAACACATTTATAAAAAATCTTCACATCCAGGATGTGGCTTGGCGCACATCTATTGACATAATTTTTGTGTGGACATGTCTTAATCTGTTCACTATTTTATTGTTGTATTTTTCTATAGGATATATTCTGTTGTGCATTTTGAAGTCGCTTCACTGGACTTGAACTTGAAATTGAGCGGATTCATTTATAACTTTGTGAGAAGAAGCTGGTTGTTTTGAGAGGAAGTGACCTCATTGGATTAGGAATCTTCTGAGCGTCACCTTAAAAACAAACCAAGGCATCAGTTGGTTTATGACCTGCTGTAAAATGACTGCGATTCACTCGGGTTCCCTAGTTGAGGACATCTTTTTATATTTTTAAACCATGGATGAGGAAAATCCCACTGTATGTATGAAATTTGTGAAGAGGTTGGAGGCTGTTACATGTATAAAAAAAATCTGTTGTTTGGTCATAGGGTATGACGTTTGATTTTTATATTATTTGTAGTGATTTTGGAGTTCTTATGAAAAGCATGACAAACTCACTGAAACACTTGCTTAAGAGTCTGGTTCTCAAACTTTTTGTTTTAAGGCCCCCTTGTGTAGGGTGTTTCGCTTTGAGCCCCCAAAGAAAGACTCATGTTTTTGGTTGAATTTAAATCCTATGTTTAAGATCATATTTATTTATACAATGCTGGAACATCGATTGTTTGATTGCACAATTTATCATACATTTCTAGATTACATAAATTACTATAAAACCCAGTTTAAGAATCACTTATCTTGTCACTGCACCTCTGTGTCTGTTTCTCTTTTTTCTTTAGAGAGTTTTGGTTTGTTGGGTTTTAATGAAACTTTTCACCAAATGAAAAAAGTTGCCTTTGACTTTAAATCTGTAGCTCTCAAACTACTGCATTGCCGTGCATTTTGAATATGAACTTTAATGATCAGTAAATGTAATTTGTCAAATCAGTAATTTGTGAAAAATTATTTACATTTTTTTTTAACCTATTATTGTCAGCTGAGAAACTATACGCACCAATATAGACTGTATGGTCACAGGTGTGCATTTTGTAATCATTTTACAATGACTTTGAACTAGTGGTGGGCCGTTAACGGCGTTAACGCAGTGAGACTATTATCGC
The DNA here is from genome assembly GCF_015846415.1 of Triplophysa dalaica. NCBI lineage: Eukaryota > Metazoa > Chordata > Actinopteri > Cypriniformes > Nemacheilidae > Triplophysa > Triplophysa dalaica. The sequence goes on from NC_079543.1 coordinate 5,351,284, forward strand.
GCGTTAAAAAAATTGTCGCCGTTAATCTATTCTCAAAGTTGGGTTGGGTCTATACTACGCAAGCTATGATGACTTTCACCTTGATATTTTAGCGCGGATGTATACCAGTTTAACTGCACTGTACGGGGCGAGAACGAGATTTTTCAACTCGCGTGATTCGCGTCATTCGCGGAAGCAGAAGCCGCCTCATCATCTCTTAATCAGGGCTTCATTCGCGCGATTCGCGCAGCAAGTAGGTCTATTGGCTCTTTGCATTAACATATAAATCACTCGCGCTTGACACGCCATTCGCGTTTGGTCTGAACACAACATAACGTTACTGTGAAATTACCGCATCAAACGTGACGTGCTAACATGGATGCAGCTATGAAGCCGCCGGGTTTGCTTCAGGGAATATTAATTTTAAAAAAGCTTCCCAATGGAAACATCGACAAGACTAAGGTTGTTTGCACCTTGTGCAATGCGGAATTGGTTTAAAAAAAAAACCTTTCTCTCAACAGGTAGTGGTCTAGCTTTAGTTAAAATCAGTAACTTTGTATTGAGATCTAATGTATTATGGCTCCTGTATGACATATCGCTTGTTGCTCCCTCACTCTTTGTAAGTCGCTTTGGATAAAAGCGTCTGCTAAATGACTTAATGTAAATGTACTGTAGGAGCTCTTCCAGTCTCAAGTACCACCTAAACGCAAAGAATCCCTTAGCTAATGCGGAAGTAAACACAAGTTCATTTTCCATCCATCCATTTTCTACCGCTTATCCGAACTACCTCGGGTCACGGGGAGCATGCGCCTATCTCAGGAGTCACAAGTTCATCTTATTGAACATAATTTAATTTTCATCACCAATTATCATAGTAGAACAGCTTTCTCAAGCAGTTTGTGATGCATTTTGGAAACAGGAGATGAGCCCCTGGTCTAATGCGCCACCTGGCTTTAGACACCCGTTCTCAAAGACTTACTTTTAGTCATTATTTGGGTAGCACACATTCTGAATGCCTTCGGCAGAATTCAAATGAGCCATTTTAATCTAGATTAATCTAGATTAATCTAGGGATTAATCTAGATTAATCTAGATTAAAAAAATTAATCTATGCCCACCACTACTTTGAACGCTCATCCATTAAGAATTAATGTATGGGTGAAGCAAACATATTTTGTTTTGTAAGGAATAGGATGGGCATTTAAAGCAAAATAATATTCGAAGATCGATGAGAACTATTCGAAGATTATTCAAAATTCGCACACCTCCCCCCCATTTAAGCTTCAAATCCGTGACGACACGCTGCTTTATTTATAATGGAGTAGGCAATCTTAAATAAAGCCATTAATTAAGATAACGCGCTGAAACATTAATATATTGACAACCGAATGACGGCACTTATTAACAGTACGTCGATTAACATCCACCGCTCATAATGCTACGACATTTCCTTGTATAATATGAGCATGCACATTTATACTAGGGATGCACCGAAAGGAAAATTCTTGGCCGAAAACCGAAACACCGAAAGAAATTTGGCCAATTATTAGTACCCTTGCATTTATGGCTATGACTGTGTACTAACTTTACTAAAATCAAGGCATTGCAATTGCATAATTAATGTTTCAAAGAATAAATCAATTACAAATTATGCAAATATTTATTTAGCACATTGCAACAATGCTCAGTATAAAATAAAATTCAACTAAGATGTTTAACTTGACCCCACTCCTGTGTATATTAAATAATAATGTACAGGGTACTGGCCTGCTGAAAAGTTGTACAATTTAATGTTCTCTCATGAAAACATAGTGCATTTAGGTCAAGTGCATTTTACATTTTTCTCTGTAGGACTACTACAAGAAAGTCTATTCAGAACAAGTGCAACTGCTTGAAGATACAACAATATTTTCTCTGTAGGCCTTCAAAATCATAATAGTGTATCAAAACAAAGACTCTCATAGCCCATGTGTTAACTGTAGAACTTTAACAACAACAAATGCACCAAGAATTGCAGATGTGCAAAGTTGATAATAAGTAGCGTAAGAATAGAATAACCAACTTATTCTGTCGTCTGAAGCGCTATGATGTTCAGGAACGGAATTTGGAGAAAAACGTGTTTAAAGTTAAGTTATGAAAATAAAAGCCCAACAGTCCAATATCACAAGTAAAAATCACTTTACAGTGGTAAGAGACTTACTCTAATAACAATTTAGTAAAAAAAACATTTCCTAGTGTTGAAGTCTATAAAAATACTGTAAAAAACCGTTGGAATAAAACTAAAGTAAGGAAAATGGTGCAGCGCACATTTAAAGAACGAGAGCTCTGCCATTATCACTACACAAGGAAAGTGACAAACATTATGGACATCAACTAATAAGCAGTGAAGCAAGTTTTAAGTTGTTTATCATGCGCATAGTGTCTGGACTTTTGATCATCTCTTGTATGTTTTGCGATCGCGGTCCGGCTCGCGTGAGCAGTGGAGCGGGCATAACTCCTGGTGCTGTAGACGCGGAGCTCTGTCATCTCACGAAAACATTGTATAAAAAGACTTTGCATGCCATAGTTTACACAGGACTGGCGGAAAATGTGCATTAATACTTCTTCATTCTTCATGTTATGTGGTTTGATAGGTGAACTGTCTTTCCCGCGTCCCAGCGCGACATCCGACGGGTTTTCCCAAATCGCATCACATGTCTAGTCAGTCAGATGACAACGACACGCAAATCGCTTCGCGACCATATCACGCTGAAGGGAAACGGGTGTTTACAAATTGCCCTCATTGTAATCTGCCAGAATGAGGGCCTCACTGGTAAAAAAAACCTGTCAATGACAACAAAGAATTTTTGGGATTACGCGACCTCTGGTTCACACACGTAAAGGAATATTGGTCGCACTCTAGAGCCCTGAGGGTGCATGCAATTTAGGAGACTTATGCTTTAGTGCTGCGATTAAAGGAATAACGTCCGCTACAGATGCATCAAAGGAGCGGTATCTGTTTGTGTCATCACAACATTTCGGCCGTATTGTTTCGGTGATAAAAGTCTTTCGGCCGAAAATGCACTTTTGGGCCATTTTCGGCCGAAAATTTTCGGTGGCCGAATATTCGGTGCATCCCTAATTTATACCAACTAAAAAACAGCAGTGTGGTTAATCAAGGAAAATATAACAAAGCCATAAAGATTTTAGACCAGATGTTAAAACATATTAACCAAATGACGGCATTTATTAACAGTCCGGAACAATTTCATGAATAAATAGCTCAAAATGCTTCCATTTCTATTATCATGAAAAAGTTTCTACAGTCTGGCAGTGATCGTTTTTCTAGACTAACGGTAAACTCGGGATGTACAAACTCCATAAGATTTTTAAAGCCCTCTCTCCGACAAAGCCGATCGGAAGCATATCCTTAGTAATTATCTTAGTAATTAAAGCAGTTATTTGCTCCGCCCGTCTGGCATCCACATTGGTTGATGTGACCATAAAACTAGCAAATGATTGCTGACCTGTGGATGGACCTGCTGGGTGCTTCACCCTCAAATGACTGTGCGTAGTTGTTGATCCATGATAAGCCAGCTTTGCATTGCTGAGTTTGCACTGCACTTTATTCTCATTCATTTTATTAAAGGACCCCACACAGAACTCATTTTTGACAAGTCTCAATTTATAGTGTCCGTTATGCCATGCGGGTCTACAGTGTGCGTAACTTCGTTAACAATTGTTGTGAGAAAATGTTTTCCTCTATTGTCTCTTGATTGACAGCATTTAGGTTTGAGGTGAGTCGGTATTGGCAGCACCACCCTTTGGTTACATGAGCACGTTACGTGTGAAAACACGGCGATTTTTTTAAAGATCGCACACACTATTCGAATAATCGAAATTCGTGACTCATCCCTAGTAAGGAATAATAATGCATAGGGATGAAACAATATAATCAACACCGTTTTATCGCAATAGCGAAATTGTCTCAATATTATCGTGGTCACATGACTGTATGAAATGAAAGGTCTTCTGGGCCTAGCATAGAGAATGTTGAACAAAAAAGTTACCTATGGCAATATACATCTTGTGCAATTATTTTCTTTTATAAAAGGTCATTTAACCCATCTCATACTATAACTCATACCTCTCAGCAACGGTTTTAATGTTTTGAGGATAAAGAAAAGAGGATGCTTCTGGCACGTTTCCAATTCATCATCCGTCATTTTAAATAATGCAATAAATACAGTGAGATTTTGATATGGTTACATCACCAATATTGCACTTTTCAAATACAAGCTATTTACAAAATATTTTAAACCATTTTTGTCACTAGCTTCCGCCCTTCAAGCCTGTATAATAAATGTCTGTCTATCTGTTTGTCTCTCTCTCTTTCAGATTGTTGTGCAGTTGGTGGCGTTCTGTTGCAGTACGAGCAGTCATGGCCACAGCTATATCGTGACATAGAGGGACATGGTGAGTCCTGACTGCCTGCACACGTACATGTCGAACAACATTCCTTTAGCAGGGATCTGCATACAAATAAACAGCGCTGATGTGTTTGTGTCTCACAGCGATACATTTATACAGACTGCTGAATGCAGATAGCTTTAGAGGTGAAGCATCGGAGTTGCATTTTGTCTACATATCTCACATAGTAGGGTCAAGTAGGGTTCTCAGTATTGGGAGTATTCCATGAATACATTTATTCTCGGCCCTGAAAATTGAACAGTCTTATGATCTGGTGGTGCTGTTCCAATTCACCAAAGTTAAACAACCTGCCATCAGAACAGACTGTGATGCCAGCTTTAAGATTGTGCAATATCCAATTTGCATGTTGGTTTCGGAAGCCAACACCCAAGTTCTACTGAGTCTCAATGCCTGCGTGTGCTGGCACTGGAGCATCTTTAGAGATCAGACGATTCGAGGAAGACTGCGTGATCAGTGAAGTCATGGTTCCAGTCGTTTGGACCCATCAGGAGTGTGTGCATCTACAGGAGTCCAACAACTCATCGCTGCTACTTTGTTGATTTGTTTTTGCCTTGTTTAAGGTATATCTCTCCAGTCCCTATTCAATAGTTCTCCTAGGTAGTATTTTGGGCAGGGTGGTGCATGCTAACATGGTGTAGACAACTCTTAGTTGAGAACTTTGAGGTGGCCCTGTTGGTCGCCAGATCAGAACCACTGGAAGAGTTTGGATACAGGTTGAGCTACTAAATCCACCAACAGCTGACAAATGGGATGGATTTGTGAACTGTTGTTGAGAAGTTTGGTTTTAAAGTATGACGTGCAAACAGTCATAAAAATACGTCTGTAGATGTAAACGCAAACACCAAATAGACGTCTCTAAGATGTTTGTGCCATCAGGGAAAAGACTAGCATTTGTGTACAGGATACCACACTTAGCATTAAGCTTCGACTTAAGTGCGTGCTAGTATTTATTTTATTTTTTTCACCCAAAGGCAATGGCTTTCAAGGTTTAAGCAGCTCTTCTTCTGTATGGGAGGAAAAATGCTTTTCACGGTGATGTTGTATGTGTGCGTTTGTGGCCTCACATCTCTTACACATGCGTGCGCTGTTGTTGTGTTCTGTAAGTGGGAGCGTTCAGCCCTTAAGCCATGCAAAATGGAAATCGAGTTGAGGAAGCCTCACTTTTAACTGAATAAAGGTGGCGAGACCTCTGTCGTAAACACGGTTCATATAGTTGTTTAAGACTCACGGCTCTGTGGGCCCGGTTCTACCGTTCGCGCGCCTCCTGTTTTCCTCTGTTTGCCTTCCTGATGGTTCCCTGTAGCTGTATCGTTGACCGTCGATGCACAAAGCGTGAGCCAAGTAGCGACTATGCTTCTGCGCTCGTTTTGAGCTAATGGTTTGTGGAAGTTTACATTTATACGTTTGGCAGACGCTTTTATCCAATGCAACGTTTCGTCAGCATTGTGTTTCTTGGGGCTTTAGCGCTGATGTGTGCAGTACAACAATTTTGTGTCCAGATATCTTTCCCTATCCTTTTGACAATAGGATTTATGTTGAAGCTGTGATTTGCATGTTGGTTTTTGAATATTTCCTGTCCGCTCTAATCCTTGAAATATTTAATTTGGTCATTTGTGTTCTCTCTTCATTCCACATTTGATTTGATAGACAGGAAGTGTGTGTTCTGGAAGTTTTGTCGATATCTGTGCAGGTAGTGGGAAGTTTGGATGTTCGTTTTTCCTCCACCACCACCGTTTGGCATGGCGTTAAGTTTAGAAGGATAAGTAAAGAACAACTACTCCTTTAAACTCCATTCAGAGTATTGCACATTTTGTTTAACATTTCTGCATAGAGGTTTCATAAAGTCGAGTAACTGTAACAATTCCAGCCTACTTTGCTCTTCAAAGCCTCAGTTTTGTCATGTGGAATATATAAATTGTGCGTGTAAAATGTGCGTGTACATATCTGTAGAGAAGATTCATGCTAACGGCACTCGCTTAGTTGACGGGTGGATGCTGGTGTGTTTTTTAAGACTGTTGTAGATCCAGGGCCTGTCGGTCGGGGGTTGCCTTGGCAACGGTGTCGGTGGGTGTGCGTGCATGAAGAGAAATGTCTCTGGCGGGCTGGAAGAGACTTTGCGGCCATGCCGCTGCCACTGAACGCCATTAGAGCGCAGTACCGTAGCAGCACACCGGCCCCTCACGCCGCACATAGTGAAATCTGAGAATGTCAGAATGCGACTGTGGCTTCAGGAGGAGAGTGAGCTGTGTGAGGAAGCCATGCTTAAGGTGACCAAAAATTGGAAGGGAAATGGCTGCCGCAACTACACTTTCAGTCATTGTTTCGTTTCTTTTTTTTTTAATCAATGCAACTTTTTTGCTGTTTTTATTCTTTTATTTCCTAATCTATTTTCTTTGTGTTTGCACATTTTCATGTAAATGGATTATGTTGATACAATACATTTGAAACAGTTACTATTACAGATTTAAGAACAGATGTTTAAATTTGAAGGTTGTCGATTCCAGAACTGAAAATGCTGAAATACTTAATAAACACAAACGTTTAGTCTGTTTGATAGTCTAATATTACATTTAGGGCCCCAAAATGGAGTCTAGGGGTCGAGTAAGCGCTGGAGTTTCTTCTGTTAAGTGCTTGCTGTTAGCCTAAAGGGAATACGGGAGATGCTTACATCATTTGGGTATTTTGGAAGCCGTCCTAAATATTTTCGGGATGACAACGTAGTCTGACGCGGCAGCTATTTGAGAGGGTGCTCACATCTTGACTGGAGGGAAAGAGCTTGCATATGCTAAAGCTCACACTTGCGTAAGGAGAGAAGTGCCTGAACTTTTAAGAATGGCGGAATGAAACCCTCTCGTTTATATGTTAACGAAATAGCACTATTTTAAGTGACCTACTTCGGTTTTGTGGTTTTAGTATGTTACCATTGAAAATGTAGATTTGTTTTACTCGTGAGAGGAGTGTGATGCATATGACTAGAAATCCATCAGGTTAGTGCTCATTACATGGTGGAGTATATATTTATTTATTGTTATTTTGCTCAATTGTAATCGCAATTAGTTTCGATTATTCTGTCAGTTTTGTACTTTATTAAAATAAAGCATATTACACTTTACAGCCAGGTATACTCTGGCGCTCTTGAGCTTCTTTGACACCGTATTTCAAAGCATCCTATCATCTTTAAACTCCCGCCCCAAAATGAGCAATATCTGACCTTATTATGATGCCGTGTTGTGCTTGGTTGCTACTAACACATGAATATTAACAATTAATGGTTCATCTCGAATAGAGATTACAATAATGATTAACTGTACTATTTTGACTGCAGATTTATAGAACTGACCAATCAGAAACATTTATTATTCGAAAGTATTCGAAAGACCTGTTGTACTGCACATTACTTTTTCCACACACCCTGTCCTTTAGTAGACTAGACTAGAGTGAAACAGCATGTCAACAATTTGACACAATAAAGTGTTATACAATCTGGCCAGTCTTGTTCATAATGGTTTCAATGTCAGTCTGGTGCTTGATTTCTGATTGGTTGAGCGGAGTTCTAAGCCGTTATAAAATACCCCGATTTATAACGCCTGACAGCATTATGTAGCCTAAATATCTATTTACTTTATTTTATGAAACCTTGCTACGCATATGGAATAACCGTTTTATAAAAGCAATAAGCCCCGCAAAGCAGTGGGTTACAGTGCATTTTATAACCGCTAAGGGCGTTGTGGCACAACCCGACCCACTGCTTCCCGGGGCTTATTGCTTTAAAAACCCATCAAAGCTTGGACCTTAATTGATCACCAGCGGTCTTTTCTAGCCTCAAGATGTGTTTCACTAAGAATCATTCTCCATTCCTTGTTCTGTTTTTGCATATATATTTTGAGTGTCGTACAGATCCATGTGAATGGTCCTCTCCATATGATGTTCTGGTGATGACTACAGAATCATCCAGCAATCTGTTAAGTCTATCACACGCCTCCATGAAAGATATATATTTTTTTAACAAATTGGCCTTTTAGTTTCCGTCTTAAGAATGAGTTTCCAATCAGTTTTGGAGGATGGCCACTGCTTGGCAGATTCACAGTTTTACATTTTCACATGTTCTTATGGTGAACTTCACAATGTTGTGAAGTGTTGTGCAGATTTAATGTTCGCCTTCTGACTGGTATTTTTAGGAACCTTGTCTTGGTTTTGTTTTGGTTGGTCTTTGTTTATTCATAGCTCTTATAAAACACACAAAAAGTAAATATGTGACTCGAATCTCTAAGCTTTTTTGTGTGTGTGTGAACATTTCTAATATTGTGACTGTTACAACAGATCTTTCCTTTTGATGTTGTTTATCTTTTTAATGTTTTTCCTGATAGCCCAGAAAGAAAATTCTTCCATATATTTACTCTTGTGTCATTTTAAACGTGCATTACTTTCTTTGGCAGAATAAAAAAAGGTATTTCGAAGAATGTCAGTATCCAAACATCACTGGTCCCCATTGACCTCAAATGTATGGGCACAAAACCATTTTCAGAATGTCTTATAAAGAGTCTCACAGAGGTTTTGTATGAAATGATGGTGAATAAAGTTTCTTTTTGGGCGTACTCTCCCTTTAACTTGTCTCTTATACTTTTATTAAAATCAAATGTATACTACGCCGTCTCTCGTTGTTCTAAACGAAACCATCTTTGTTTTTGTGCGTAGTGTGGCCAGGGGCTGTGAGGGCTCCTCGGGGAGACTCCAGGCAAGCCCACACAGAGAATGCTGGAGGTGCAGGAGGAGAGACCAACAGCAGCAGCCACCGTGACGGCCTCAGCAACCACCGCAGCTACTGGAACCGCAGGGAACGCTTCGGGCAGGAAGGAGAGGGCCAAAGAACGACAAGAGGAGGGCCGCGACTGCAGCAGCCCTGTCGCAACCCCCAACGCCGGGCCCCGGAGCGCCCGGGCCAAAACTGCGCCCACCACCACTCATACGCACTCCCACAGACATACCCCCAGTCCACACCAGCACTCTACTGCTCCTGCTTCTGTCGCCACGGGACTGACGTCAATGCATTCCAGCAATCCCAAAGTGAGGAACTCTCCATCGGCTAACACTCAGAGGTGAGGAAAACGTGTGCGTTTCTGTATGAACTGTCCCATAAGAGCCATGTTTATGATATTTAGTGTCATTTGCTTAGAAATACACAACGTTTACTTTAGGGTTGCTGCAGCTAATTGATCAAATTACGGATTCAGAGTCAGCAAACCTCTTTTGGTAACTGCAGTTTGCACATTGTTGCAAGGACAGCATGTGAATTAATGCTTCCTTCCAGTCAGAATATTATACTGTAGTTACAGGTTTCGAAGTACAAGTCATATTTACAATTGGGAAACTTGAATGCTGCATTATAAACATGTCGAAGAGTCATGATGTCATACAAGGCATGTGTAAAATTAAGACAATGTTGATAATCACGGTTTTTAAATGGAAAACGTTACGTGTCGTAATGATAACCAGTTATTAAGAAATGATAGTCTTCGTCAGACAATAAATTTAAGAAATAAACAACAGATTAATTGAGTACCAAATTGTTAGTTGCAGCCCTCACTGGGGTTGCGGATTAATTATGAACATTAAGACCTCTTATATTAAACCATTAAAAGTGCATGAGGACTTGTTGTAATATCTCTTTAAAAAAGATCCACCACATCAGCAAATCATTTGCTGTCCATTTACTCGCAATTCCTACGCTTGCAGTCTCTTGCGGTCAGGAAGCCAGCGCATGCTAAAGTAGCGGGGGAGCTGTGCCCTGAAGGCAGAATGAACCTGGAGAGCTTCCAGAACCTCATTGACCATATGAGAAACTGACCCACTTCAGCTCAGCTGCAGCTAATGCAACCCACCCTCCCTGCTGGACATCAGATCAAAAATGGCTGCCGTCGTTGACTCCCAGAGTTGGTTAATGAAACGGTGTTGGGGCTCTGCTAGGAGTCCTTCAGGAATCACAATGGCATATATCCTAATGACGACTCATGGATGTTTGAAGCAGTTTTTCTAAGCAGGGTTGTTAGGAGCTTGAACGCGAATGCAATTCCTCATTTGGATTTGATCAGTATGTTGTCATTGGGTACGGAATATAAGCAGCGTTCACATGTGACCTCCAACCTTCCAGCCCTCATCCCATTGCCGCTGAATTGTTTCTAGGTAACCGGTCTCCGCAGACTCACGGCTTTGGTTATGGATCAGGGCTAGCGTGCAGGAGATCTGGTTTGACAAGTTTTGATTAAATATTAACTTGGCACTTTGTCAACAGAGAGCAGGGCAAGGACATTAGGTCGCCGAAAGTGCTGTAATTACGTCAACGATACGCGTCAAGATTTCCCTCCTATTATTCGATGGCATGGTTTCAGGGTGTGGTTGCCACAATTGCTCCGTCAGCTGCAAACGGCGCAAATATGACTCTGCTGTCTAGATTTTTTCAGTCTGGTCTGCATGTTTTGGCGTGTTCTTATTCTACAGCGAGTTGATGATCGGTGGAAAAGCAGTTGAAACGCCAAAAAGTCAAAGCGTTTTGTTTTAAGGCTGTGCAAAAGCAAATGGTACCTTAAAGGATGTGTTTCAAAGACAAAATAATCATATGCAAGTTCTGAATGAATAAAAAAGTGAATGAATGACCCATCAAGATCTGTCAAGATATCTCGATTAAAACCTGGCGTGCTTCCAAGACACACAGCCTCAGTCTCTTTTTATAGTAGCTTCTAGCTGGATTCAGATGTTGACTGTATCTTTCTGTTTCACAGCAGTCCGAAATCCAAGCAGGAGGCCATGGTGAGGTCGCCACCCGTGATGTCCCCCTCCAGCGCTGCACAGATGGACTCCAAACTGCCCAACCAGGGAAAGCAGGGGGGTGCAGGCAGCCAATCTCAGCCCTCTCCTTGTGACCCAAAGTCGCAGAGCGGAAGCCACACCCCCAAAGTTCCCCAGGGCCCTATAGGAAGTATGGGACTCAAAAATGGACAAGGCCTGAGTTCAGGCAATGGAGCAAAAGGCAAGATTAAAAGAGAGAGAAGCACTTCTGTAGAGTCATTCGAACAGAGGGATACTGGAACACCCAGCAATGAAGGGGACCAGAAAGGTAAAAAACAATTCGTGAAAATGCTGTTTGATCTAGTAAGGTCGAATCTGGGCTCTGGTTATCTATGTCTTGTTCATTGAAAAAAGGACTTAATAAAGTGCTATTAGATGACCTCTTGGATAGGGTGGTTTTAATCATCTCCAGTGTCTCGGTCAGGTAATTATATTGAGCGGTGTCTTGATGTGAAGCTATTTGCGATAGAAGATTGTGTTCATCTTGTGGCAGAGAAGTCTGTTATCCATTTGCTCTAGCAGTGAATAAATGTTTCGTTTGAATAGGTTACTGTTGAGCCTTCAAGAAACATACCACCATAATCTTGAAGGGGATCAATCACGGAAGAATTCTGTCATGAATTACCCTTGTGTCATTCCACAACCCGAAGACCTTTTAGTCATCTCAAGAACACAGATTAAAGTAATAGTTCACCCAAAAATAAAAATTCCGAATTGTACTCGCCCTCTCGGCATTTTAAACCTGTATGACTTTCTTACATCCGTAGAACATGAAAGATATTTTAAAGAAAGTTGGTAATCAAACATATTCACTTCTGATGTATGGAAAGAATACCAATGCAACTGTAACCGTTTCCGACTGTGCTTAGAACGGTTCGGCGCGATGGTGGAAAAGCGCTCATTGTTATGTGAAAATTATATTCTGATGAACACAGAGAAAGATATTTGGAAGAACGTTAGCAATTTTAGACTACTGTAGTAAATGGTGTTTGTTTTCCTAAATTCTTCAAAAAGTTGAATTTTGTGTTCAACAGAACAAAGAAATGTATACAGTAAATTATGCAAGAATGTTATATTTTAAAAAGATTCTGGCAGGTAAAGCGTCAAAGCCACAAGTGTCTGTGGGAGGCGCACACATTTTTTTAACCTGCAATGTGAATGGAAAGTTGCGTGTGCACATGTGTCGCACATGCACAATGTTTATACATCAGGCCTGGTTTTTGGAATGCCCTCTAATGACCCAGTATTCAAGAACACAACATATCCCAAGGGTCATACATTTTCACTCTTTCTGTCATGTGCGCGTGTTTATCCGTGTTCACACCCCACTTCAGAGTTGCACTAAAGGCTGAAGTGGCGCATAAAGACATCCACACCACTGCACGTCTCCTAGTGGGACTTTAAAAACCTGGTTTGGGAACGTACCATCTGGCCTGCGGAAAGGGGGAACCCTCTGTTTGTGTTTGACAGGCTGGTTGACCCCTGCTGGTTTCTTTATGGCTTTGCATTTGTTTGAGACAAATCCATTGTAATTTGTAACGTTTAAAAGTCTTTCTCTGTCAGAGCGTTAGCCCAGACACATGGGCATTAGCTGTTGGCTCACGGGGACCCGGGTTTGGTTGTTGGCATGTTGTTAAACATCAACCCATTGACTTCCATTCTATGAACTCAAAACCAGACATTTCTGAAAATAACATCATTTTTAATTAATGCCGGATAAACTATCCCTTAAGTGCTTCTGTGTACCGTTTTGATATTATTTTGCTTGGAACCTCAAGTGTTTATATGTTCTCTTAGTGTTTTGCCTGGAAAATGTCTTCACGTTAACTACAGAGTCATTCATGAGCAGGTGTTAGACTTAAAAACCAATTGATATGATGCATTTGCATGTTTGGTTTGAATTGATTTGAAGGGTAAATGTTTTGCTTCATTCAGCACACTGTTTGTTCTCTTGAGTTTCCTATGGTTGAGAAAGCACTCTTGATTCAGACACATTTTTTCCCTAATTCTTAGAAAACCGGCTCGAATGCTTCATTCACATCACTAGGTCTGATTCCAAACATCTGATAGGAAACACCACACCAAACCACTTTGCTTACATGTTATCAGAGAAAATGTAACAACACTTTTGTTGTTAGTTCTTACCGCTTCTGAAAAACTTATGATTTACATTTTAAGAAAACTTGACCCGTTTGTAGTGGCAACGTTAATGCAATGCTTGTTGTTTGTATACAAAGCTCATCCAGTTTATTTCCTTATTTTCTATGTGCGTATCTGAGGACCACAAACCCGTTTGTTTCCTCTTAGGTACCAACATGCTTTTATGCTCACAAAGAGACAACTTTTTGTTTGTTTGTGTGTGTTTGTTCAAGCTGTTTAGAGTTTGCGGTTTGTTTGAGTGTTGTCTTTACACAGGAAGTCTTGTTATCCCTTTTGACCCAACTGTGCCTTCACTTTGTGGTCTGGGAACTAACAACAGTTATAGACATTAACATCGGCGGTGTGCATCTTTCTATTGGCCTGCTTAAACTGACTGCAGTTTTATCGGCAGAGTTTACAAAGCAGGTGTTTTGTTTGTAGTGACCCAGATAGCACAGGTACGTCTGTAAGATGTCTGCTACAGATCTGGAAAACGTCCCATTTGATAAACGTCTTAGAAAAAGCATTTTTGCATGCATTAAGATGTTTATCATTTATAGGGACATCTTATAAATATCCGTATGACATCGACAGGAAACGTCACAGAGATGTATTGCGGATGAGCAAACAATTAAACAAATACGTCTTTCAGATGTTAATGAAGACGTCATATAGACGTCTCCCAGATGTATGTGTGCTCTTAGGTGAGCTAGTGTTGTTTGTGGTTTTAAAAAAATCTAATCACACTGGCAAAGTGATGTTGAAATGAAACATAGTTCTATTCTGCCAGGGAATTCTTTCTCTTTAAATACTTGAGTCAGTACAACTTAAATTGTGTGATGAAACGACTTTGTACTGTAAACGATATGTTCATTTATAATGCCACCTGTTAATGCATCTTGTGACTATCTCATGAATGTCATTAATCTTTTCCTCTCTCTTGTGTATTTCTGAAGAACTAGGCAGTAGAGCGAAAAGGTTATGTGTCGGAGAGCGACGGTTGCCTTACAGTGGAGCAGATTGGTGTTCAGGAGGAGAGAGTGATGACGATGACACAGGATTCTTCAGTACGTTTTGCTTCGTTTTTACAAAACAAACTGCATTGCATCTAAAGAGCAAGATTCTTTGTGTGATCGTAATGTATGAAAATCCTAATGATATAGTACCATAGCTGCACAAATTCAATATGCATGATCCAAATTATGTATCTAGAATGTACAGTGTTTTAGAGTATTTAAAAGGCAAAAGCACCTTAATACGAATAAGGCCATTTGCAAACAATATTAAGAAATCTTCTTGCAGAAAAAACAGTTTGCTTCATGCTACGGTCAGTCAAAAAGGATTGAAATGTACTACACGAAACAATAGGAAACAACAGGAATGGTAATATGCATTGCGTTTTAACCACTGGTCTGTTATGATTAAATCTGTCATATTTTATGTTCTCTTACACAGATTGTAACTCTACAGATATCAAGCCAGATCCAGGCTCTCTTTCTGCCTCCACGCCTACCCACAATACAGTTGGAGGACAGAGTGCAGCGTCTGAACTGGGGAGTGGGCAGAAGCCTGGGTCAAAGGTTGTTTACGTCTTCACCACAGAGATGGCCAACAAGTACATATTTCACTTTATTTATCAGCTGTGCTTGTTATTATATTAGAATTGTTAGGAAATGATTTGTAATGTTATAAAACATAAAAAAATGAATGAGTTTAGGGATGAAAACAATGTAGTGCAAGACTGGGTTTAATTCATCCAGAAATAATTGGATGATGATAAGTGGCCATCGCATACGACATGCACTTGTTCAGTATAAAACCAAAACATTTATGTTAAGTTTAATGTCAACATGAAGATGCACTGCTGAAATGGAGATGTTTGGTTGTTTAACCATAGTGCCATATTTTTGTCTTTGCAAAGAAAAAATGTAGAAGCGGTTAAAGACAAAGTGTTTGAGCACTGAAAGCAACATGTTTGCCTAAACTAGAGAGACCTTCATATGGCAGACTGTGGGATGCCAAATAATAGTGACTGACAGGGTTTTTTGACACGCTGTGGCCATAAGGAGAGTCTCCCACAGTGGTGCCATTGCTGCTCATCTGCCACACTAGATGGAACAGAGTCTTGAGTCTAGTATTTGTTCATCTTTTCATAGCAATGATCTGCTATGACACATTCAAAGTGTTGGGGGGGATAAATCAGTTTTAATATATGACCATGTTCTTCATCAATAGCAATTATGCAAAATTTTACTCATTGTTTTTTTTCTATTTCAGGGCAGCAGATGCAGTCATAACAGGGCATGTAGACAACATCATTAATTATCACATGAATAATATCTCTAACGGCAAGGGTGGAAAGCCCCAGCCACCCCTGGTAAGAAAATAAAGAAAACAATACATTTGGTGAGTGCACCTGAATGTCAATTTGCATAAAAGTAACCTATTTTTATTTTGTTTCAGAACAATCAGATTGGCTCCTTAAGAAACGACACAAAACAGCAGGGAGTATCCTCCCAGCAACAGCCCTCATCTCACTCAAGTGACCAGAACCACCAAGCAGCCTCTAAAGTAGCGCAGTCAGGCCAGCAGCAACAACCTCAAGCGCAACCCACCCAACCTCAGCAGCCAAATCAGGGGGCCAAACCATCTAGCCTTCCTTCAGACAGCGCGCCTTCAGGGGGTATGGACTCTAAGAGCCTCCCTAGCAGTAGCCCGCAAGATGGTGCCGGATCCCAGGATGGTAGCAATTCTGCTGGTACACCTGGTAGTCAGGCCTCTAACCAGCCTCCCAACGCAGGCCCTCAACAGAGCTTCCCATCCCTAGATCTGCCCAAGGGAGCAGATGCTAAGCTTACAGCTCAACACCACCAGCAGCTGGCTCATGAGATCATGTCTAGCATGGGGGACAACTCTGAGGGTCTTTCTCAAGAGCAACTAGAGCATCGGGAGCGTTCCTTACAGACTCTGCGTGATATACAGCGCATGCTCTTCCCAGATGACAAAGACATGGCTTCCATGGGTCAAGGAAACATGGGTGGACCTCCACCCAATGCTGCAATGATTGAAGGAATGTCCAAGAAACTAGAACAAGGGCCTCTTCAAGCGATGATGGCCCAGTCACAAAGTCTTGGAAAACCTGGTGGACCAGGAGGGCCTCGTTCTGATGGACCCCCCTTTGGTCCGCCAGGTCCTAGAGACATGCCCTTTTCCCCAGATGACCTTGGACCTGCTCCTCAGGGTCCAGGACCTATGAACTCGCATCCAGGCCCCGGTGGAGAGCATGGAGACCACATGACACCAGAGCAGATAGCCTGGCTTAAACTCCAGCAGGAGTTCTATGAGGAGAAAAAGCGCAAACAGGAACACATGCAGCATAGACCAATGGGAGAAATGATGCTTCACCAGGGTGGACCTAGAGGTATGATGCGAGGCCCACCGCCACCCTACCAGATGAATCCTGGAGAGGTGTGGGGCCCTGGTGGCCCTGAACCATTCCCTGACCAGATGAGCATGGGCCCCAGAGGCATGCATCCACACATGCAGAGGATGCCTGGCTTCCCAGGAATGATGAACCCTGAAATGGAGGGAGGGCCTAATGCTGTGCCAAGACCAGGAATGAACTGGCCTGACGATATGCCCAAAATGGGGGATGGGAGGGGATTTCCACCAGGCCAGGGAATGTTTGGAGGTCCAGGTGGACGGGTGGAAAGATTTCCCAATCCTCAATCTGTACAGGAGGCTATGTTTCATCAAGGTATGGGTGATAAACAAGGCATGGGGCTTCCACCTGGTATGATGATGGAGATGAACCGAATGATGGGCAACCAAAGACCCATGGAGCCTGGAAACGGGGGTGGCATGATGTTTCCAAGAATGCCTAGTGATGGTCCTATGAGCCCCTCCTCAAGAATGGAGTTTGTAAAGGGTCTCGGCCGTGACATGGGTGAATTTGGCATGGGACCTGTTAATCTCAATGTGAACATGGGGCCTAATCCTCAGATGATGCCTCCTAAAATGAGAGATCCACAAATGAATCTTAGTCCAGAGGAAATTATGAAGATGAGGCAAGGTGGTTTACCAATGCCTGAGAATGTGGTACCTCCGCAAAGAATGATGCAAGGGCCACCTTTCCCTGACCATCCCCACACAGGTGACCTCAACATGGGACCCAATAGACAGTTTCATGGCATGGGTCCTCAAGGCCCTGGTAATCAAAGGGGCCCCAGAGGCGAGCCCCCCTTTGGCCCTGACCAAAGAGGTCATGTTGGGGGAAATGGTCGTCTCAGTCACATGCCTCCTTTACAACCCAATCAGGGTCCCAACAGCTCAGGGCCTCCACCTGGCCATAGAAATATAGGTCGTAAACCCTCTGACCTAAGTGTCCAGTCTGGCCCCGCTAACTCGCCGAATATCAACCCGCTAAAGTCGCCAACACTGCGGCAGGTCCAGTCACCCATGCTGGGCTCACCATCAGGTAACCTCAAGTCTCCCCAGACACCATCCCAGCTAGCTGGCATGCTTAGTGGACCATCAGCTGCAGCAGCAGCTGCAGCCATTAAGTCTCCTCCCATGATGGGGTCAGCAGGGGCATCACCCGTCCATATGAAGTCTCCTTCGCTTCCTGCTCCCTCCCCAGGCTGGACGTCATCACCCAAACCACCCATGCAAAGCCCAGGAATTCCTCAGAACAAGCCTCCCCTTAGTATGACATCACCAAATATGATGGGCGGTGTAGATCAAGGTAAAACCAAAAAACAATCTCTGTATTTTTTAGTTCACATAGATGTGGATGCAGTCTTTTAGTGACCTAAAACTATAAGCTATTGGCAGTTGCTTTTTATTTGGTTACAATTATTTCTGCAATTATTAGTGTGTTTGTGCAGCCCTTGTCCATCTAAGGTCATTGGTAATTGCTGGTCTTCCCTCTTCTCCTCCTTTCCCATGTCTTCTTTCTTGTTCTTTCCCTCCCAGGTGGTAATCCTTCTTCAGCTCCTCCATCCAGTAATTCGTCCAATCAGCCAGGTTCAATCAACGTTCCAGGAAGTCTTCCATCCAGTAGTCCCTACAACATGCCCCCAGAGCCAACGCTATCCCAAAATCCACTTTCCATCATGATGTCCCGCATGTCCAAGTTTGCCATGCCAAGCTCTACACCCCTCTACCATGATGCAATCAAAACTGTGGCCAGCTCCGATGATGACTCGCCGCCTGCTCGATCTCCCAACCTGCCATCTATGAACAACAGCATGTCTGGTAAGAGACCTGCATAGGAATAAAAAATGTAATTTCCCAGATCATTTGGTGCAAATCACAATATTTTTTATGATCCATTTGCAGGAATGGTTGCAAACCATCACCCAGGACATCCTCGAATGATGACGCCCAACTCTTCTGGCCCCATGACTTCCCTCAGCCCAATGGGAATGAACACTATGGGCTCCCAGCCACTTTCACATGGTATGCCAAACCAGATGCCCTCGCCTAACCCCATGGGCCCAAATATGACACCTCATGGTGGACCTATGGGCCCAGGCATGATGCCTCACGGTATGATGATGAACCCTATCTCCCAAGATCCTGGCATGGGCAACAACCAGATGATGTCACAGGGACGCATGGGTCTTCCTCATCGAGGGCAGGGCTTTCCCCCAGGGCAGTCGCCGCCGCAGCAGATCCCCTTCCCTCACAACGGTCCTGGGCCCCAGAGCGGCTTCCCTCACGGGATGGGTTTCCAGGGAGATGGAGGCCCACTTGGCAGGATGGGCGGTATGCCTCACGGGCCTGGTGGAGAGCCGGTTATGTGCAAACCTAACACTCCAGGAGGGCAGGAGTTTAATAACATGACTGGTGTCTATAATGATTCAGATCTACACGAGGTGATGCGACCAGGTGCGTCCGGTATCCCAGAGTTTGATCTTTCTCGAATTATTCCTTCTGAGAAGCCCAGCCAGACTTTGTCCTACTTCCCTCGCGGTGGGGATGGCCCCGTTGGGAAGCCACCCCACCCGTCCGGCCCACCTGGCTTTCCTCAAATGCAGGGGATAATGGGTGAGGGCAACCCAAGGATGGGCCACCCCATGCAGGGAATGGGGGGTCCACCAGGCCCGGGACACATGGGACCACAGGACATGCCCATGGGTAATCCAGGCCATAACCTCATGAGGCCCCCCAGTTTCATGAGTCAGGGTATGATGGGGCCGCAGCACAGGATGTTGTCTCCTGGGCAGCAGCCAGGAATGATGGGAGGCCCTGGAATGATGCAGGGAAAGGAAAGGCCAATGTACAACCACCCTGGCCCTGTGGGCTCTCCCAATATGATGATGTCACTACAAGGGATGAGTGGGCCTCAGCAGACTATGATGATGCCTTCTCAGATGAGGCCTCGAGGAATGGCAGCTGATATGGGCATGGGATTTAATCCTGGCCCTGGAAACCCTGGGAATATAATGTTTTGAGCCTCCACTATAGTTACGAACAATCAAAACTGTTACCTGTGAAATAAAAACACCTTCATAAAGAAATCCAAGGAACGTATAGAGAGATGGGTGGAAACCTGGACATTTTCAGTGCACAAACACACCCTGAGACCTGGGTACAACAAGGTTTATTGCTCACACACTGACAGACAGCTGTCACATACTCATGGATGTGTTCACAGGGAATCTTTCCAGTGGTTAATGTCCTTTAACAGGTGGAAGTGTGAGAGAGGCCAAGTTTGCTTACCTCAGCATTGGACTTGGAATAGGCTTTTTGGAAGCTTGGGAATGTATATGGAATTTACAAGACTAAGTAATGTCAAGGATATTCACTTGATATTGTGAATACGTCGCCACATATAAAGCCCACAGCAAACCAAGTATGAAAGTCTAGAAGTGTTCCTGTACTTTTATACATGGGCGGAAACTGAGAAAGACTGTTGAAAAAATGAACTAAAAGAACAAACGTAAAAACTGAAGTCAAGGAACATTTTGTAACAAGGTGCAACGTCTTGGCTATATGTTTACATCTCATTGCATCACTTCCCTCCAGACAGGAAATGCTCTTTGTATGTGTGTACTGTACTTGTGTTGTTAAAGGGATTCTACCAGTGGTTTCTATAGTTTTTTCATCTTTATTTGTAAAGGGGGGATTGAGGTGGTCGTCCGTGCCCAATGCGTGACATGACACCACCGCGAAATACTGTGTACTGTGGGGCGTACAGAATATTTTCAATTTAATTTTCTTTGCTACTCCAGTGTATGATAAAACCAAACTAAGACCTCATACAGATCATAGTATTATTAAAAAAGCACAAACAAGAATTAACTGTAAAGAATAAAGTGTTTTTCTTTTCTCCTTTTTTTATTGTAGAGGAAAACACTTTGACAGTCAGTAGGAGCAGTAATCAGATGTATGCAGTGTGGTCTCCCGTTCCCATTTGAAAAACTTCTGTAAACTGGTCTGGGTGACTGTGAGGGGTGGGGACATTTTAGGTCCCTGTAACCAGCACTCAATTCTGCAGTGGTGCTCGGGCTACCGTCTGTGTCTATCTGACGAGGACTGCAGTCAGGCTTTCGCTCTTTGCCACCACTGAGGAATACGTTGAAAATATTTTGTTTTAGTTGCGTGTGGCTGTGTACAGATATACAGTGCAGCGCTGACAACATCTGAGCTACTGGAGGGTGGTCTTTTTTCTTTTTTTTTGTAGAAAAGAAATGACTATTAAAACAGAAAAAAGCTAATAGGATGTCATCTTGTCCCTGCCCCTCCTGTGTTTATGATCGTCATGTGTAACTCCATTGAATTTGGTACTGAACCACTTCCTAAGGCTGGGCTGTGGTGTTGGACAACAAATAAAGTATATTGTTTGGTATAAATGGTCTCTCCTTGTGTTTGTCCTGTGGGTTTTATGGTGTTGTTATGCCCCCTGCTGGCAGTTTAGCTTTATGCTTTGTCACCTCTTAAGGTAAAGTAACATTTTTTTCCTGGCGGCTGCATAGAGCAACAAGTCAACACAATAACAATTACCTGTATGCATTTATTTAATTGTTTTGTGCTATAATGCATTGAATTTTAAAATTGGGCAGGAAAGTACATGCATTAAAATATTAAATAAATGTAAGAAGCAAGGGACTTGCTATAACGTTTTTCAGTGACAGAAGTTCCTTTTTCACGGATTGTAGGCGGTTTATAGACGATTTAAGCAGCAGCAACAACATAAACATTATGTGGCCCAAACATGTCTTCCAGTATACCTCCACAAAGAATCAATAGCCGTCCATGATAGCACACGTCCATCTGGCAGATGCTGTTTGCTCATCTGCCCTGCATCTAGGAGACGTAAGATGTCATATAGACCTCTAGAATATGTCTGTAAGATGTGTGTGATTTAGAATCGATGTACAACAGTTCTTTCTAAGATGTTTTTACACGGCAGATCATTTTGAGATCTCAATATCTTACAGATGTACGTGTGCTATCTGGGTGTTATATAGTTCAAATTTAATTTTAATTAATTTGCAATAGAATATTAATACAGATGTATATGAATATGAAATTACATCAAATCGATTTCTACATTAAAACCAAACGCACCAGATCTTGTAGACCACACTTCGGTCTTGTGACATCAAGAAGTGTAGACCTATAGGGCACTGGGCGAGCATTTTTGGGACAGGCTTGCGGTTGTCATGCCAGAAAGAGGAAGCAGTGCTTTACAATTACTGCATAGTGTGTTCCTAATATACACATATGGTGTTATTTATGTATTTAATACAGAAGCTGTGTTGTTCTGCATTACAGAGCCCAGAGACTTAATATATACATCTACAACAAATGATCACAAGCAGCTTATTACCTTAAGAGAGAATACGCCCCCCATTCTCTGATTGGTCGATCGCAAGGATTCTTGGGAAACTCAGCAGAGTTTGTTTCAATGCAGGCTTTGCCAAAGACTCCATCGAGGGCACCTCTGAGCGCAAAAAAGACAAATGGGACACCCTATTTGACGTCTGCATTTACATCTGCAATACATACTTTGCTAGACATCTCCTCTCATACGTCATATAGACATCAAAAAGATGGATGTAAAACTGCTCTTTTAAAGAGTTTAGCAGATGTTTTAACACAGTAGATCTTTTCCAGATCTTTACACGTATTGCACATTAGAAAGTATGTACTGCACATTAGAAAGTATGTAATGCAGATGTAAATGCAGATGTCAAATAGACATAAGCCAGATGTAGTTTGCTATGAGGGTACAGACTCGTCGACAAAGAATGGACTTGTGTTCTTGTGGAGACCGGTCTTGCGAAGAACCCTAAGTAACGCGCCGCAGGGACTTCTGGGACTTCAAGCGGATTCTGTAGGTGCTCAAGGCTGCATTCGATGCATCCTTGATATCGAGAACACATCCAGTTAATTTCATGAATTCTCTGTTCTTGTATTCTTGAGTATTGGAACCTGACTGTGATGGTGTAGAGCGAGAACACGAGGACACAAGGCCGCTGAAGATTGAGAAAGCCCTATAGGCCCTATAGATTGGAATTCTTGAAGGGGCAAGTTCACTTATACATTGTGTATAAGTGTAAATTTGAGTTATAACATTAAAACCGACCCTCAGTGTAAACGGAAATGTTTTGCATTCTGTGCAATTTATGCATCGCTATAAAAGGGAATAAGTACGTAGGATTGTAGTTGTTGCATTTATAATCATATTTATTTGCATACTTTATGACTCTATACCTAATTCGTTTTGGAAACAGCACAGTCCTGTTCCATCCTCTGTCTCTGTTCCCCAACACATGACATGAAGAGATTGGGTTCAAGGTTCTGCTAGTGCAGTCTTTACTTGACTTTGACCAGCAAGTGGTGGAGTGGAGAGAGATGGCGCCATCTGGTGGTGGTGTCGATGACGTAATATCTGTCGAAAGATATCTGTAGATGTTTTTTGCAAAAACTTTTTTACTCATTTACTTCAAATTCACTGAAAATGTACATTATAAAGATATTTGACATTTAAAATGAAGCAACTAGTAACTGTCTACAAGCGATGGGTGTATTAGCAATACAAAGCAAAACATACATAATACAGCCATTTTGCTCAAGTCAAATTTAAAAGTATGTTGTTTTCTAAGCAAATACTCGGTGTATAACTTTGCAGAACATCGTTTGGGTAAAGCAAACATGTAACGCTTGAGTTTATACAGTCTCTCAGTTTATACAAATCCAAGACCAAATCACAATATTGATAGGATAGTGTGAAATGTGATGTAACTTCCATTGATGTTTTTAAAGAGCTGCATGTGACAAAGATATTAATGGTCTGATGATTTACAATAAGGATTTTATTTTCACATTGGTCTTTCTCATTTACCTTTTTTAAAAATATGTTATAGGTTGGTGGATTCTTTGACCCAGTTGACTCCGTTCATAATGTTGGTTTCACAAGTCTGTGTGTAAGACATTTATTCCAAATCAATACTTAATTTTTGATGCTAAAGATCCTTTAACATGTCGCCATTACCCATTTTTCTGTTGTTCTCACTTTTTTGGCACAGGGTATATGTATATCAAGTGCACACATATGATTTATAATGAAGTTAGATGAATCATATAAAAGGGATAGTTCACCAAAAATCTTATTTTTTTCTCACTTATGTGATTCAAAACCTATATGTGCTTTTTTCTCTCAATGGAACACAAAAGAAGATATTTTGAGAATATCGTTTTGCGTCCATGTAACGGGAGTCAATGGGGACTTTGATGCAAGAATCTATATTTTTAGACCTGAATGTTCACATGCAGAAAAGAACCTCCTACATCACAGATGCATTGAAGTCTCTGAATGCAGATTTGAATGCAGATTTGAAAACATTGAATGCTTCATGTTAAATATAAGATTTAACATATCTGTTGAGATAAAGGTCCAGTATATGAAGGTGAGATAAAGTAATCATGCTCCGTGGAGCAGTTTGTCCATTTAGGGCTACTGTAGAAACAACATGGAGAACTCCACGTAAGAAATATTTCATTCTTAGGAAATAAAAAATAACGCTTCATTATGTAAGGTCTTTATACACCTCTGAAGACATGGTTATGTATATTATATTGCATTTCTGTCAATAGGTCCACCAAATAAAATGACACACTGGACCTTTAAAGTGAAGTTGTGTTCAAAATGAATGAAGATCTTAAAGTCGTAACTAGTCGCATTGTGCGAATGTGTGAACAGATTCTTGTCATGTTTTAAACAGTTCTGTTAGATCAAGCGCAACATCACTAGACTCTTTCCAAGTAACCCCCACACATCCCGGTTGAGAATGCGATTGGTCGACCCTATACTGTAAGGTCATCCGGTCTCATGCGGCTGCTGGCTCCGCTGCTCTTGCTAAACCGTCTCCTGTCCTCTACATGTTCGCTGCTTAGCAACAAAGGAGAGGCGTACGAGTTGGGTGTGTCTGTGGGTGCTTGCGAAAAGCTCATCTTGAAGAAATCCACCCCCAGGTAGTCCTCACCGTGGTTGCGTTCGGTGGCCAAATTCACTGAATTCTGCTGGTGTGCCAGTCGGTCGTGAAAGGGTGGGCAGCTCGGGTGTGTTATGGAGTGACCGTGTGTCTGTACATTGGGTGACGATGGGGGTAACCTCACCAGGCACTGGTTGAAATCGGGAGGTGGAGTGCAAGCACGAATCGGCGTGGATGGATTCGGTGAGGCCGCGGCTACAGTGGATGGGGTGTTCGGACGTTGCTTTGAGGCTTTGTATCTGTCCACACACTTCTTACAATGCTTCCATGCCAAGTGATATAATTCCACAATACTTAGAAAAAGAGACACGCCCGCCACACTTAGCATGAACACGATAAACACATTCTTCTCTGTAGGTCGGGAGATGTAGCAGTTCACCGGATGCGGGCACGGAGAGGCCCTACACACGTAGAGCGTGTTCAGGAAGACCCCGTAGATCATGTACTGGGCCACGATGAAGATCACCTCCATCACGCTGCGGAGGAGAATGCTCAGTACGTACGTTTGCAGCAGGGCACCTTTCAATCGCACTTTACCCCCACCGCCCTCATCCTCCTCACAATGCTTTTCCTCCTCTGGGTACTTTCCTCGATCTCTCTGGGCTCCGTCCTCTTCCTGCTCTTTCCTTCTCTTCTCCTCTATCCGGACGCTGTGCATGGCGTGACCCACGTAGATGAGAGAGGGCGTGGAAACGAACACTATCTGAAGCACCCAGTACCGTATATGCGCTATGGGGAAGGCTTGGTCGTAGCAAACGTTCTCGCAGCCGGGCTGCTCGGTGTCGCAGGTGAAGTCTTCCTGTTCGTCGCCCCAGGACGACTCCGCTGCCGTGCCCAAAACCAGGATCCTGAAGATGAAGAGGATGGTGAGCCACACCTTTCCCACCGAGGTGGAGTGTTCTTGGACTTCTTCCAGAAAGTTTCCTAGCAAACTCCAGTCGGCCATGATTAATCCGGTGATCCTGAGAAAAAGTGTAAAGAGAACAAAAAGCTATTAAGCACAATTTCACTAACGTTTTCAGTTTTTAGTCAGGATCTGGAATAAAGAATTACAGTATTCTTTTATTGTCATAGGAAAATGAAAATGTTTTTATTCTTGCCAATAGCTAAATGTACATAAAATATTTGTACAGATTTTGCAAGTATTAAATTAAATGTGTAATTTAACAGAATTTTACAGTAAAAAAAGTCAAATTACTGAAAACGATGAAGAAATACCTGAAATCAATGTGGAAAAACTGTTATTTTATTGCATTTTTCTGGTGCCCCAGCAGCCAGAAAATTACAGTTTTTTATGGAGTTGGACTTCTTTTCACCATGAAATACAGTAAAAAAATATTTCTAAAAAACGTTTTTGCTGTAATAGACTGCAAATTTACATGAAAAACTTGAAACACGTGCAATTTTATGTGCCTTTTACTGTATATTTTAGTGTAGCTAGCTTAACATGCAAAAAACTACATTTAAATATTGATGATGTATTTGTAATATCGTACAATAACATTTGAGGCAGTTTAAAGCTGCCATCCATAACTTTTGTCTCTTCATCATCATCATTATCAAGACAAAAATTTACAGGTTACTTTACATATTGATATTTATGAGAAAAACTGATATTTTCCACAAAAATCTGACACGTCAACTAAACTTTTTCTTTTCTTAGTTTATTTTTATTTTAACCTTACATTAAACTATAGGCTTAATAATTCAGTTTTGTAATATCAATAGTGTTTAAATAAATGGTAAGCTGTGTTTGAATAGAGTACAAACATATCTCTATGTCAAGTGTGTGTGCCGATTTTTAGTCTTCTGTATAAACGTTTCCCACACTGTCAAATGCTGGGAGTCTGGGAAAGAGAGACGAAGGAATTTAAGGAACCTGCTGCTAAAAATAAACTCAAAAGAAGCAAATACTTAGTGCCATTTATCTTGCTTTCTTTTGGGTATGAAACGCTTTAGGTATTTCCCAAGTGATCATTATATGTGAGAATGTGTACTAAGAAGCACTGACAATACTTTTATAAATTTCAAGTATTGGATTCAAAGTGAAATAAAATAAAACATGTTTATTAAGGTAAGGTTTAGTTTCAGTTTTGTCCAGGAAAATATGCGTAATATTTAAAAATAGCAGAATTTACATTGCAATTCATGATTAAATCGTTTTTAGATTAAAATGCGAATTGTTTTTAAGGCCCTTTAGGATGGGACAAACTATAATGTGTGTAATTTCTTTTCTTTATATTCGTATTATTGCCAATTGTCACATTATTTGTTTTATTATTTTGATTGTGGGCTTTGTCTCTTTTTATCTAGCATCAGAGTCTCAGTTGAGTTCTCCAGGGGATTCATGGGAAGAGAGATGCAAGAAAACTCTCAGACGTTTATCAAGTGAACTCTGCAAGTAAGTCTGTATGTTAAGTGGTCATGTCTCTGGGGAAAGCATCGAAAAACAATCATATATAGAAATTCAACTGCACACTGTGTGAACAGACCCAATTCAGAATCAGGTCAAAAGGTTTAAGGTTGAACCTAGATGCCTAATATTATTTTAAGAATATGTCTGCGTTCGGGGAAGTTCCAGTCTTTATTAACAGCCTCTCAATAGCCCACATGACATAATACAAAAGCTTGACTAACAAGTTTGTACATATAATTTAAATTATGAGTAAAAAGTCACAAAAAGCTTATTTGGTCATAAATCCGTACTAACCAATGCACAACACATTCAAAACCTTGTGTTGCATGCAGACTAGACAATGTATAGTGGGGTTTTTTTCCACCGTAGCCTATACACAATCCTTATTATTTCTTATAACAATGAGTGTTCCTATTATTTTGTCCAAGCCCTGTTTATGTGCATTTGGCGTTAGATGTGGGAAGGACAGACTGAATGCGATTGGTCACACGCCCCCTGGAGTCTCTATGTGAGTGTGTCTCACTCCCTTCCCCTTTGAGGAAACAATCTCAAACAATATAATTTCCCTCTTACAAGGTACTTGAAAGGAAACTGGCAGAGTTCAAGACACCGGGAACAAAGAGGTTAACAACAGCACCTACAGAACACGAACAAATACCAGTTTGATGTCGTGTTTTAACACCATGTTAATCATGTGTACTTGGGGTTCTGGGAAAGAAGTCTCAAGAGCTGTGAATCGGTAGAGCTCCTTATAAGTCCAAGAAAAAATCAAAATATTTAATCGTTTACTCACTTAAATGTCATTCTAAACCTGCATGACTTCATTTTGTTTTTATGCAGAACACATTTTTTATTTTATTTTGGTAACCGAACAATATTAACCCCCATTGACTTCCATTGTTTAAATACAATACTTTTGTCATCAGACTTAGCAATGAAATATTATTTACTCTATCTGAATGGAAGTGAATTTTTCATGGGCTATTTTTGTGTCACTGAAACTTTCAGGAGGAAGGGGGCGAGACCTACTCCCTTTTCTACTTGTTTACCAGAGGAAAGGAGAACAATGTAGGAGTCTTTTCATGACAGGGGCATCTGGAGATACGGCCTGCTAAATAACAGCCATCAAGAAGAGAGCCATGATCTTCCGGTCTCTATTTGTCCTGACTGCGTCTGAGTCAGCACTACTGCAGACAGCAGAAAAGGAAAAGCTGATAAGTGTCCTTAATGTAGATAACAGTGGAATTGGCTGTTTCATAAAATATTTAGAGGTGTAGTTCACCCAAACATGATCATTTTGTCATAATTTGGTGATTTTCCAAAAAGCATCACTAAAGTATTATCAAAAAGATTCAAATAATTGTGTTATAGCAATACAGGCCGTTAAGGGAAGGCGTGGCCTTCTTTGCAATGCGCCTCCGGGCAGTTAATGCCGTTATTATGTTATTCAAACAAGACGTGAGAGGGAATGCTGACCTTTCTACAATCGTCCAATCTACAATTGAACGACATATTTAAAAACAACATTTAAAACTGCATAACGTTTGTTTCCTATAATCAAATTGTGCTTAAAAACATAATTTTTCAAGTTGCTATAGATACTACACATGCACAAAGCTTCGCTAGGGCGGCCATATTGAGCGTAGCATTCCGCCCCATTCATTTCAATGCCGCATCTTATTAATATTAATATCTTTGGTCATAGTGCTATATTTAAGTGTTCTTAAGTCATATGTTGGCTTTTTTGAGGAACAGACTGAAATGTAAGTCACAATGCACTTACAATCATCTCTTAAACCCAGTGACCGGATCAAACTCGAGAACCTATTCGGAATCAACCGATTCACTGAAACGAACCAACTCATATGAATCATCTCAAAGCTATCACTTTAAAAGACTTAAGGAAATGGACCTCTTCAATGATAAGCCTGCTGTTAGGTTCTTTGTTTTGTAATTTTGTATTTTTTTTCTATCCAATGGCAGACAAAAACCATAAATATTTGCAATTTTCATATTTGGGTGAAACTAATCCCGAATGAACTCCCCGAGAGAGAGAGAGAGAGAGAGAGAGAGAGAGAGAGAGAGTGACCCGTTTACAGTCTATGACCTCCGTCAGATGATGAGCCGGGTGTGACAAGTATTTCCAGCAGATAGGGTGTGTGTGCGATATCAGCGCTCTCAGCTGTTTAATGGAGCCAAGGGCAGTACTTAAATAACTTTACATCTGGAATCTCAGAATAGCAAACAGTGCAGTCAGGCTAAGCCTTACAAATTGAATCGTGTTATTGGATACTTGGACAAATCAGTTAGCGGGTCCCATTCTGTATTTGTGAACCCGGGCCGGAGTTATAATGATCTTAAGTCTCGGGCGGGATGATGATGACTTGGCATTCGTGAAGAATTTACTTTTTTCGGACCGACAAACCAACATTCACCGCTCCCTATCTCCGGTCTGGAAAGACTAAGAGAAACAATTCAGGACTTATTGGAAATGTCTCCACAGGGGCAGTCGAACGACGCTCACCATGAGTCGAGAGCTCCCGGTAGCGGGAAAGGTTGAAAAATCTATGCTCTGAGACCTCTCAGTATAGCAGTGTTTTCTCATATATATCCAAAGTGCAATACTAATTAAAGCGGATAGAAACAGGGTGCGCATTTGTAAGACAACCTGGTTGCCGATCTTTGGATACCTGTCTGTCATATACAAGTACTCTGAATGCAAGTTTTTTGCCTAAATCCGTCTTTATGTCTGTTAGTAATATGCATGCACATGATTAATCATCAATGGCCAACATTTCCATTCCATTTTCTACTGCTTATCCGACTACCTCGGGTCACGGGGTGGCCAACATTTCATGCAACAAATGTTGTTCTATTTATGTTTTTGTCTTCTCCATTTAATTCGTATTTATGAACAAGTCATTAAGGTCATTTTTATTGCAGTTAGTGTATGATTTTGGTTGGATGGGGCATTACAGTCGTAATTGTGCTTTCCGCCATGTTGCTTGTCTTGATGCCATCCAAAGCACATGTCTAAGCGCTCTACGTCATATTTTGCATATGGGGTGGGGCGCACAACTTCATTTGCATTTAAAGAGAAACACACACAAAAATGGCCCTTTCCATTGCAGCCAGAAATGGCCATGTTCAACATATTGTAATGAAAGATATGTGGTGTATTTTGAGCTGAACCTTTACAGAGACATTCTGGTCATACCACTGACTATTTCTACATTGTTGATTAAAAAAATTGTTGATCGCTTTAATGTTCAGTTGTTGGGCCAGCAGGAAGTGGTTAATGCTCATACAGTAGCTTATTTTTCATAATGTTAGATCATTGTGCATTTACTAATTTCAATTTTTGTGAGTGACTGTAGAATATTGTTAGTTTATGTCAACTAAGTAATTTACCTACCGTTAACAAGTGAAACCTTATTATAAAGTGTCACCAAACCCTTTCTTTGGATTACTGTAAGAATACCATATTCATCAACCTGTTTCCCATAAGATTCAGCAATGCAAGTTTGTTTATTCAGCACTGTTCATTTACAATAAGAGTAGTGTATGAAATAAGCACATACAGAGGTTTGTTCGAAGCCAGGCATTCGCATGTATTCTCTTATTGTGGCTGTTTGATAGTTGGTGTACGTGCTGAGGTTGTATGCGACCCACCGGCAAACACTACAACTTGGATGTTGCCAACGAATAAAAGGAGCAGATTTTTTTACAATGTTCTTCTTGGCCACCATTGACTACCATAGTGAGATTTTTATTTATTTCTTAATTTATAAGATATTTTGAAGAATGTCGGGAAAGCAAGGTGCTCGAAAATGCATTATAATTTTTTGTTCTAGACTATACCAAGAATAATCACATTTATGTAAAACGAACCATTGTTTTTACTCCATCAGTTTACCTTAAACAGAAGCTCCTCAGCAGGTGTCACGTCAAGATCCGTCAGGTGCGTTTGTTTCCCTTCAGACTGATGGACAAACTGGCTTTTTGGAGACGTTGATTGACAGGATCTTCCACGGCCTTTGTCTTTACCAGAGACGTGAACCTTGAGATTTAGAGTTACTTCCCAGAACTGCTTTCTGGGCTGCCAGTCATGAAGCCTCGGAGACCACAGAGCTTTAGCGGATGTTGCTTGGCTTTGATATGACGTATGTTATTGCCTGAGGTTGAGCAGTTTCTCAAGCAAAGATCTATCTCTGATCAAAGTGTTCTAAAGATCCTGATCTTGTGAATGTAGAGCCATACTGAGGTTTGAGGTTTTCTCACGGGCAGGCAATGTTGACACTTCGGCAGGTTATTAAGAAAAATGTACATTCCTCTTCTTCTGACAGGATAGAGTCGTCAACAGGGCCGTATGATAGACAGATCTCGATCTGTTCTTGTGTGTCAAAGTCTCTTATAATCCACCGGCTGATGCACAATGGACTCTTTATTACGCCGAAGGAGGAACAGCAAGCTCTCTTTCTACGCTAAACGATTAAAGGATGGATAAATGACACGCTGTGGTTTCTCATCAAAGAAACGTTGAATGAATGTATGTCAGAGGGTGTTTGCAGGCGGACACCCCGTTGATGCCACACAAGCACGGATATAACACGTAAAAGTAAACGAATCAATCAATCTTCTTCCGGAAGGGTCTGGGTCCTCTGCAGAACAGGGACGGTGTCGTTGCCGATGATCAGAAACAGCTGCAGGCAGGTCAAGCCCGGTCGAGGACGAGATGGAAGCGTTCTCACATGCAAAAGGGCATGGAAAGAATTACCAGCAGAAGTACTTGTGCCTCCCTCGTCCTATGCTCCTCTGCCCTCCTTTTTCCCCTCCCATTGCTCCTCAACCTCCTTCTCTCTGGTTACAATGCCCGCCTGCCACTTTGTTTTAGCCGGAGAAATATCTCATTATCAGGAAGGAAAGTGAGATTGTATTGAGAAACAATGGGAATTTGACTGGGGCTTGCACTCTCTTGGTGATTATTTTGAGTTAGTAACAGGTCTTCTCTCCAACAACCCGTTGAAAGTACAGATTGAATGAACGAAGTGGCCTGTTAACTGGGATGAACATACAAATAAAAAATTACACGCGTATGTGTGCAAGTGTGTAGGAGTGTTTCTTCACAAAGTGACATCACCAACTATGGGCCCGGTGTGCAAAATACCGCTTTTATTTCTTTCGTGAATAGTTTTGATATTGCAGACGACAGTATGCAGATATACCTGAGCTAGGTTTGATCAAAAAGCCAGGATGTACTTTCCAGACAATCTATTCATAAAACATCTCTGTTTGGGGAAACATTTGGATCCCGAAAATAAGGGGTCATTTGAAGCACAGCATTAAGTTACAATTTTGTTTATAACACGCCTTCGTTAGCCCTGTAATACAAACCTGATAATTCAATATTCAATGTGTTGTCAATGAGTCATGAAAATTGCCTTCAGTCCACAAACTATACATGAGGGTTAAACACATCCATTACAATGTCATTTTGAAACATGTCTCCTTGGCTTCCACACAACCTTTCAAAAACGACAACAACAAATCGATTATTTTATAATGCTTCTCTTATAATGGTGATGTTCTGAACTGGGAAGCACATGACAAGTTCTTGAACATTAAAAGTCCTTAGAGATTGGAAAGGGGACATTTGAGAGATGCACCATGTGACCAGATTGGCTCCGGGCTACCATTAAGTGTCATTAATCTGGGTTTTCATGTCTTTCTTTCAACTGTGTTTCATTTATACACTATGTCTGTTTTTGACACGGGAAATAAAATGCATTTACGTCAGTTATAATGGTTTCTCGGAGGGCACGGTGGCTTAGTGGTTAGCACGTTTGCCTCACACCTCCAGGGTTGGGGCTTCGATTCCCGCTTCCGACTTGTGTGTGTGGAGTTTGCATGTTCTCCCCGTGCCTCTGGGGTTTCCTCCGGGTACTCCGGTTTCCTCCCCTGGTCCAAAGACATGCATGGTAGGTTGATTGGCATCTCTGGAAAAATTGTCCGTAGGGTGTGAGTGCGTGAGTGAATGAGTGAGTGTGTGTGCCCTGCGATGGGTTGGCACTCCATCCAGGGTGTATCCTGCCTTGATGCCTGATGACTCCTGAGATAGGCACAGGCTCCCCGTGACCCGAGGTAGTTCGGATAAGCGGTAGAAAATGGAATGGAATGGTTTCTTGTTAACTCCGTTTTATGTCCATAGCACAGCTGTGCAATACTTAAGACGGTCTTGTCTTTGCAAGCTCTAATAATACAAACCGATGTTGTTCTTGTTTCCTCCCCTGGTCTCTGGGTACACGTGTGACTTTGACACTTTGAGTTGTCATCAACTTCCTGGTGAGCGATGCCACTCTCTCCTCAGCATGTGATAAAATGCCTTTCTCCTCATTTAGCCCTGCTGTTAGGGATAGTGTTGAGAGAATCGTCCATTTGCATGACCCGTACCACCTCTAAGAGTGAAACAAGACCTGCAAAGGGCAGACCAGGGAATAAATGATTATGTGAAATAATATTTATCTCTCGAACAGCAAAAGGTGACAAGCGCAGAGAGACAAGGTTTTTATCATAATTTCCTGTTTGAACAGGAAGTGTGTGTGGGATGCATGAATATGTGATATTGAGGAAATGGCATTTTCTTTCTAGAAAGGATTTGATTGGTTAAAAATCTGCGAGGTAAATGTGTCATCACATTCACTGTTTTATTTAAAAAATGTCACGTATTTTTGAACTGCAGTCACATTACAGGAATAAACTGCAAATTCACAAACACTAACCAAACACTAACAAACATTAAAAGATGTAATTTTACTATACAAAAATCTTAAATACTTTTATTTAACAGTGCAAATGTTCAATGTTTGTGTTCAGCAGTAACCACTTTAGGCATTAAACTATTTTCCCAGAAACCACTGCGAGACCCTTTGTGCAGATGGTGACCTGCCCTGACCCCTCACATTTTACCCATCTATACCACGTTAATCCACCTGATGTTCATGACACGGTTTTCGTTTTCTATTGCTTTTCTAATTTAGTCCTATTGACCTTCATTGATTTTCTAATAGCAGTGCGGATTATTACACAAAAAAGCCTCTCCAAACATACGCAAACACCAAACTAAACACTCGCAATGTTCAAAGTGATATCGCTGTCTTTTAAAAAAATAGGAATAGAATTACCTGTTAAGTCTCTTGCTTCTCTTGTCTTTATTCTCCTGAAACAAAGGAGAAAAGATGGAGACCTTTCCATTCAGCAGATAACTTTTTAGAAATACTTATTCATGTCTTTGTCACCACAAATGCTCGGGTTTGTACCATAGACATTTAAATTTAGCTTTAAGATTATGAGGGCAAAGGTTAGAGAAATGTAGGTGAAATCAGATTTCGCTTGAAGTGGAGTTTGTGGGCAACAAAATATTTTGTAAGTTTTATAGGTCCGAGTTATGTAATGTTGCGACATCTAGCAGTGAGTTTACGAATTGCAACCAATGGCTCACCCCTACCTTTCAAAGCTATACGGGGGCTGACACAGAACTAAGATGTCGTAAGGTTTTCGTTCCATTGCTGAATGAGATAACGTATTTAATTTACGTGCTCTGTAGAGCAGTTTGTCCGTTAGGGCTACTGTAGAAACAACATGGTGAATTCCATGCAAGGAGACCCGTGGTGTATATAGATGTACAATAACTCTTTCTGAGGTAATAAAAACAAACCGCTTCATTGTGTAAGCTCTTTATACACCTCTGAAGACATAGTTATGCATATTATTTTGCATTTCTGTCAAAAGCTCCTCCCAAAAAATGCATACTGCACCTTTAAGCAAATATTACCATGTAACCAACGTTTATCTTCAATTAAATCATGCTAGACTTGACAACTAATATCCTTTTTCCGAGCCATTTTTGCAATAACTGCTAACTAGTGTCTAACAATGTCTCAGACATTTATAACAACCTATTTATGGGACGTACAGATCTTGGAACTAAGTTTGTCTACAACTGTCCACAGTGAAAGAGTCAATGAACAAGATTATAGACAAATGTCCACCTTATTAGAACGCAAACTGCTATGAAGGCGTTTGAAAATAGTGTTCTTGTTTTCTTCATGTTGTAGAACGTTACTTACAACAGCAAATTAACACAGGAACTAATGGTCAAAGTATTTTTAAATCACTTGGCCCGAAACGCATTTAGAACACACGTGGGTGTTTTAAGCTGTGAAGCTGCAGGACATTGTTAAGTGACAGACACCAGTTATCGTCTGAGAGACGCTCACATTGAAATCTTTAATGATTGTATTTAACGTTTGACATTGTTTAGATCTCTTTGGAAGCTTTAATGGAGACATTTGTGAGTAAACAAACAATTTCATTTAATTTCACTGATTCCCCTTTGAGTTTTAAGATCTCATCTGGGATTTTTCCTTCTAATGGGAACTAGATGAAATTCGGTTTGAGGTGATGATCTTGATTAATCGTCTAGATTCGTTCCCCCTTTCAGACCTTTTAATTTTACTTTCTTCTTGCATCACATTATACTCTAGGCCGGCTGCGGTGTCCCTCTGTTGCCACTCCTTTCTTCCGTCTCTCCATTGTATTGCCATGGGCTTTTCTTTCCTCCTTCTGTACCCTAACCCAAACTCCCACATACAGGAAGTCTCGTATCTATTTCCTGTGAGATTGGACAGAACAATTGATCACCTTTACTCCACCCTCACTCCTGCCAATTCAGTATCGGTGGTGATACGTTATAAGGCCATGGAAAGTTGGGACTGTTGTTCAGGGTGGGGTAAGATGGTCATTTGTCATCGTACTTCCGTAAAAATAGTATGTAACATCCCAATATAGCCCAGTCTGTTTACTGGGTGACATTCTTGCGTAATACTTTGCACACGTTTTTTTTTGCATAATAATATAATGTCTTGTTTTTTTTTGTCATCTGAATATTTCACACGGACGAAAATATTGATAAAAATACTCTAAGTAAAGAACCATACCAGCCTGTTATCATTACTCGCTTTGAAGTATATCATTTTTTTATCCAATTACATCAAATGGATGATGTTAACCTATAGAATCCACGTGTTTGTGCCACTCTGTAGATTCACAGACATTCACTCTCTTCTATTCCATGTAAGGGAAGTAGAGTGGATTGGGTAAATCCTCCTTATTGTAGCTGGTATCTCTGGTATGCATGAAGAACAAATGGAGAGACACCCACACTTGATCTACCAAATGGTGGATGCTGGAGTTAGAGATTAATGAGGATTACTGCAGAAGAGAAGAGTTAAAGGATGGACTCCATTATCAATCCATGCTGGATTTCTGAGAGTCTACTTTTCTATAGTTTCAAAATGTTAATAATGTTCACACAGTAATTGTAATACAGAAGACTGTGTTGTAGGCTATCTGAAATAAAATCTGGATAATTTTTTTATATTTACAGATTTGCATATCCTATACTTATACATCTCGGCCTGTATTTTGGTCCTGCACACCTAAGGACAATATATTTCTGTTTATAATTCAGATTTCCATCTTGATACAGATTTCTATTTCTATTTTATTTCTATTTTTTTTATTTGCATTCACACATACATCCACATATTTAGAAGGAATGTATCGCATAATGCAAAGGAAGTTGCTTTGGATATAAGCGTCGGTCTGCCAAATGCATAAATGTAAATGGTGAAGCAACAGGATTGATCTGCCAGATACAGGTAACGTTCCACAAATACAATCACATACCAGTTGACACACTATTTCTTCCATTAAAACCAATACAATTCCCATATAAAGCATTTAACCATTACATTACATATTGTGTTTTGTGCTGGGTTGCATTGTTTATTCAGCAGGGCAGTCAAACCACATGAAGTCAAAATGACTCTATGTAACAATGCACTGTACATTGACTATTAAATGTACTCCAAACTGTAAATTGGGAATCATACAACCATGCTGGTAGAAGAAATCTAAATTAGATAGCTGACGCCCCCAAAACTCTCTAAAACCAGCAAACCAGAATGAAAAAGCACACCAGCACGTATAGGTTGGGTGTACCAGCTAAAACAAGCACACCGTTTTAGACTGGTCTAAACAGTTTTTTAGCAGATTGGTAGCACATGGTACGTGTCACCCCCTGCCATTGAACTTCTTTACTACTAACTGCTAATGCTACCTATAGGCTAACGCTAGCCGTCCTATGTATTTGTATGGCTGTCAGCTAAATCTTCCCTCAAGAGCAGGAAACATGTGGCGCAACCGCATGTAGGCAGATCGCCGTAAGATAACTTTGTTTGAGTTATGCTCCCATGCTTAGCCGTAGCCTGGGGCCTGATTCATTAGCACAATCTAGGGTCATGCCTGGATGCGCACGTTAAATAGACACGACGGACTTCATCATGACATCATGCCTTTGTCTGAAATCCCGATGCCTATTCACCGCTCTGCAGCCGGCTTAGTTTGCCAGCGCCGGCAATATCAACAAGTAGCCTTTAAATGAAGGGGTCAAGCTGACACGAGGACGATTTGCCTAAACATTTAGCCTGTTCTATGCCAATTGTGCTGAGATACTAGCGTAGCATTTTCAGAAGAGTCTTCTGAGGTGTAGGCCTATCTGGCATTGCCAGGAGGTCAGTAGGCTATACCTGAAAAAATGTCATCAATAAGCCTACAGGACGGTGAAATAATAATAAAAAATAATAAAAAGTTGAAAATAGTAGTCAGAAGATAAATACTCATGTGCTTTCATCTGCACAAAGAATGTATTATCTTAACAACTTTTGACCCCGGTATCTTGACTGATTGTAGATCTGCACCCAGCACAGAATACAACAGTGCATCCTTTTGTTTTCTCATTTTTTACATTTGCACTTTTCTTCAGGCAGCACAGTTGACACGGTTATTTCTGGTAGTCAAATGATAGTACAAGGGTAGTTTTATGTAATCTTTGCCTCTGTGTTTCATTCCAGAGTAATGCAACAGGGTCAATGAGTTCACTACAATTTTCTTATTTTATAGATAAAAGGCTAATAATGTATTATATTATTTATTACGTACAGTACACATACTCACACACACACATATATATATATATAAAATGTATATATATATATAAGTATATAATTTGATATATATATATATATATATATATATATAATATTATGTTCTTTACGTCAACCTTAACAGCAAAGTATTGAATTCGCATACATTTAAATATGCTGTCCCAGCCTTAGAATGCTTACATATAATTTACAACCAATCACCGAACGTAATTTTGTAGCGTCGTCCAATGGCAGCGCTTACCCTATGATGTCATCTACAAAGCACTTTTTCATAAGAGATTATGTTTGGGATCATATAATTATATTGGCTTTATCTTGCTATGTTAAATTGTAAAACAAAAAATAATGTTTCCCTTTGTCAATCAAAAATATTTTCATGATATTACGTTATGTAAATGTTATTATTATTCCTGTTTTAGAGCAAACAGGTTATTTTCTCTTCCGTGACTTGCCTCAAAAAGAAGTGGGTCTAAGTTTAACACAAAAAAAACTAATAAACAGCCACAATGTTTCTATTATTATGTCAGAGAGTCACATGAGGTAGAAAAACAACTACAAGATGTGGCTATCGCTTCATTTGAACTTTGTTATGTGACTTATTTTACGTATCTCCTTAGTCAAATTTCTCAGGACATGCACTGCACTATTTGACTTAAAACTTTTAGATTTTTTTCTGGGATGCTTAGATGCTTTTATCAGAGTACATGACATTTAATTAGCAAACAGAATATGTTTTATTAGCATGTGTGTTGCCTGAGTATCGAACATAAAATCCTGAATGTCTCAGTGTGACACAGAAACATTGTGTGGTTGGCATATTGTGATTTAAAAATATTCAGTAGAAATAATTGAATCCAACACAAACTAGATAAGATTTATGTTGCTAATACTCAAACTAACTAATAATTATTTTCTAACAGAATATATGTTTTGACAGATTTAACAGTTTATGAGGATTTTAGCATGTAGCATAGCATTCACTCTTCACATTTTTACAGGCAACACAAACATGAACTGTCGACTGGACGTTCAAAAATCACATTTAGTATTTCAAATCTATCTATCTCCTTTCGCGCATGCTAACTTCCTGTCAAAGTACAAATTCCAATGTCCGCTAAGTCAATTTGTTGAATTAAAACAGTAGTATTTTCGTTTAAAACTGCACGTTTTCCCTCATGTCTGTCATAGCCTATACGTTCGCAGTTGTTTTTGTGAATCCTTTTGT
This sequence comes from Triplophysa dalaica, assembly GCF_015846415.1. NCBI lineage: Eukaryota > Metazoa > Chordata > Actinopteri > Cypriniformes > Nemacheilidae > Triplophysa > Triplophysa dalaica. The sequence continues at coordinate 5,390,929 of NC_079543.1, forward strand.
ATTGCGCGTCACTTTCCGTCGCCCTCTGAATAAAGGCTGTCTGGCTCCCAGCTTAAATATTGCATCAAACTAAAAACCAACCATCAGACTGGATTCATTCACTTCTGCTCGGTCGGGCGACAGGGATTGGAGGCCATAGGTGGGAACCGGAGACTGAAAAGTTCACTTCACACTGCAGTGTGCCAAGAGAAGGAGGAACATAAATACGGTGGAGCTCTTACTGTGGCAAGTTGCCCATTTTATTTGATTTACCTGTATCAAAGTTTGTTCTGTAGTCCACATATGATGTGGATAGATGCTCTTTTTATGCTCTAGGGGGTATTTTGTACATTTTTATGTGAATTTTTACAGGGTTATTTTGTAACTTTATGATTGGCTGGGATAAAAGTTTGACCGAGATAAATACATTAAATACAAATACATGAATTGGCTCAAATGTTTTTTATTTATATAGGCATCTGAGCGAAACTTTCGGCAAAAAATATTTACATTTATCTTTATACATTTTGGCCTTTCATCCTTTCAACTTACCTGGAATTCAAGCTAAACATTTTATCCCTATATGTTCCCTGGGAATCGAACTTTTTGAGACGCTAACGCAATGTTCTTGTAATTCAGTAGGGAACAGAGTTTGTCAATTAAATATCATAAATTAATGTTTTTTAATATTTTAATGTATTAAAGTAACTACTTTACGACATAGTTACCTTTAACCATCTCTTTTATTTTTGAATCAGTTATGTTCTAATCTTCAAACCCTTGTTATGCAATTTTACAATGAACACAATTTAAATTGTCATTGTTTAACATTTCCTTGTTTTCTCCGCAGTTCTGACAGTCAACCATGGGTGACTGGAGTTTCCTTGGCAACATCCTCGAGGAAGTCAACGAGCATTCTACTGTAATTGGTAGGGTGTGGCTTACCGTACTCTTCATCTTCCGAATCCTCATTCTGGGGACGGCCGCGGAGTTTGTGTGGGGCGACGAGCAGTCGGATTACGTGTGCAACACGCAGCAGCCCGGTTGCGAGAACGTCTGCTACGACGAGGCCTTCCCTATTTCGCACATTCGCCTTTGGGTTCTCCAGATCATCTTCGTTTCCACCCCATCTCTGGTGTACGTGGGCCATGCCGTCCACCACGTACACATGGAAGAGAAACGCAAGGAAAGAGAAGAGGCAGAACTCAACAGGCAGCAAGAGATGAACGAGGAGAGGCTTCCGCTCGCACCTGATCAGGGAAGCGTCCGCACGGCCAAGGAAACCAGCACGAAGGGCAGCAAGAAGTTCCGTCTGGAGGGCACGTTGTTGAGGACCTATATCTGTCACATTATCTTCAAGACTCTCTTTGAGGTAGGCTTTGTGGTCGGTCAATACTACTTGTACGGCTTCCGAATCTTACCGCTGTACAAGTGCAGCCGTTGGCCGTGCCCGAACACGGTCGACTGCTTCGTCTCGAGACCTACTGAAAAGACCGTCTTCATCATCTTCATGCTGGCCGTGGCTTGCGTCTCCCTCTTCCTCAACTTTGTAGAAATCAGCCATTTGGGGTTGAAAAAGATCCACTTCGCATTTCGTAAGTCAGGCAAGTCCCAAGTCGAGGGACCCGGGGTTGCCGAGAAGGCGGTGTCCGCCATCCAGAAGGTCAAAGGCTACAAGCTGTTGGAAGAGGACAAGACCACGTCGCATTACTTCCCTTTGACAGAGGTAGCGGAGCAGTTGCCGGCACCCTACGAGCCATTTGAGGAAAAATCTGATGGAGCAAGTGCATCTAAGAAAGACGTGTCCAAGGTGTACGATGAGATGCTGCCATCCTATGCCCAGACTACCGTGATAGGGCCGAGTGCGGCAGGCATCCTACGCCGAGATGAAGACAAGGACGAGCTGGCCATGGAAGCCAGTGAGACGATAGAAGATACGAGACCCCTCAGCAGTCTAAGCAAGGCCAGCAGCCGTGCACGGTCGGATGACTTGACAGTATAAATGATCTCAAACTAAATTGGAAGTGCAGCGATCGAAATTTAACTTTGTGAAAGCACCTATAAAGTAAAAACAAGCGAGGGGTGGGCCGGTGACGGCACTGCTATGACACTTATCATACCAGCTTGTTATTTTAAAGAAAAACAATTCGAAAAAAAACAAATGGTGTGCAATTTGCGTGAGGAAACTTGAGAGTTTGATTCATTTTTTATACAGTATTTTTTGTACTGTTTCATCAAACAGGTACAAAGTTAACAAACCAAAGTTAGACATCAACTGCGTAGAAGAACGTATTTACCAAACTAAGAGCCGTTTTTTAACAGTAACATTTTCTATCCAGAATTTTCCTCATCGAAGGTGAGCTTCTGATGTTTACATTTTTGGATTAGCCATTAGTTAAACGTCGTATGTGATATTTTGTTATTACGATTCCGATAAAGAAGACTGTCAGGGCATGATGAATTTCACCTCAATAACTTTAACCATACATGATTATTACTCGACTGAACTTATTGATTTGTGTGTAAATCGTACTGTAATGTCCAGTGTGGATGAGTTTATAAGCGACATAAAACAAATGCTGAAAATTTCCTTGAACAATTGTTCATCATCGCTCGCAAAAGAATTGTACACTTTGAATTTAAAAGGAATCACCACAGTTGATAGATGTAAAGTGTTTAAGTTTCACTCACTCACTTTGAGGTTTTTTTGTGCATTTATTCATTAAAAGACTTTGAGTGTTTGCTAGACTTAAGTGTATTTAGCCATAATAAATACTGCACGGCACATTCTTTGTGTCTCACCGCGTTTGTAGCCATGATTATGATAAAGATGACTGTGTCATTATAAAAACAACTTTAAAATTGTTTGCTCTCTTTGACCCTTGATTTTAAGAACGGCCATTTTGAAAGCTGCAATCTGTAACATTTTAGGCTGAAGTAAATGTATTGATGTAACTTAACTTTGTAAATTTTACATTTCAGACAGAGATGATGATAGAGGGAAAGATTTAATTTTATTATTATTATCATTATTATTAAAAACTATGAATTGCAGCTTTAAATCATTTTTTTAAAAGTTAAAAGTTCCACCATTTAAATGATCTTTGTGAATCCATGTCTTTTGTATCAAACCATGCCTTGGACATCAGTGTGATATACAGTATAACGCAAGAAAAATTGCTTATGGTCTGTCAACTAAGAGTTCAGTTTCATGATTCTTGTTTCATTATGTTGCTCTTTTACTTTACACTGCAAGCCTGTTAACCTCTGACGTCTCCATACCACACTTGTGCAAATGATGTGTATGACATCCGAGTGTTTTAAGATTATTTAACCCTAAAAATAGTTTCATCACATACCATATATTTATATTTGTTGTTAATATAAAATGGTGTCATATGTTGCTGGCGAAAAAAAAGAAACAGGCAAACAACCTAATGAATGGCATGAACACAGTTTTTTATTGGATTTCACAGGCTGTATATACTTCCAGTGCTCATCCACTCCTGATTACATGACTGAAATCACCCATAATGCTTCAGGCAGACCGCATGAAGTGGAATAGTTATGCAGTAAAGAGTAGACTGCAACTTAAACCGCACAAAGGTTATTAAGAAGGTGCTTTATCAAACTGACAGATCTAATAAATCACAAACATAGAGCAACGTAGATCATTTTGGCTTCTTGTTACTGTTTGAAAGGCCTTCAAGCAGATGTTATACAGCATTTGTCTCTCCTTTTACCCTGTTGTGTCTCTAATAAACAGTTGAGAAATATCTCATTGTCTTCCGTTTTCTGAGAACTTGTGAGAAACTTACACTGCTCAGATTAGTGCAGATAAGGGCCAAACAAATGCATGCAATGAAAACGATTTTTAAAGTAGGTTTTTTGTGATGTGAATTAAAAAAAGAAGAAGAAGAAATGCTGTGCCACCAACACATTTGTGACATTTAAAGACACACACACAGAAAACAACAGCTTCTTTGTGGTTGTCATGTAGGTTAAAGTGACACTTTTTTATGACTGTTCAGACAAATCAAGCATAAGCTCTGGCAGGACACATGAGTCTAGCTCGCATCAACTGATCACTTCAGGTGCAGCTTATCATTGTTAACCAATAGTCATAAAACACATCCTAGACTGTGTCCTATTAAGTTGCCTTTCTTTGCTCCTTATCAGCTCCACGTGCCTCACTCAAAACCCACCTCCATCCCCATCTCCTCCTTATCTGCCTTTATCTGTCGGGTCATTTTCATTTAATCCTGTTACGCATCATGAATTGTTCTGGTTCCCCAGGTGGGGGGGACATATATTGCTGAGCTCCCGCTCTGTCCATGAAAGAATAAGAGTTTGCCCAGTTTCATTTTGCCAACCTTAAATATTGCTACTGTTTAAATATTTGACGACAGTGGTCCTGTCAGAAATGACATTCAATGTGACTGAAAATAAATGTTATGCATTTTTATTACTGCGCATAAAATTTATATTTGTAACAATGTTTTTATAATAAATGGAAAGTGGCGAATTGCTCCAAATTATAAAACGTTTAAGGTAATTTTTTATAATTTTACATGTTTTATTTATTTAACAGAAACATCATTTTGCTAACTTTTATTGTGATAATGCGATAATATCGTTGCATGAAAATGAGACTCATTTCTGTAGCCTCACACCTACACACTCAAGCCATTGCAATGGTGCTTTCATGTTTATTTATTTTTGTTTCTTTGAAGTACCTTAAGTTGGAGTCAACACTAGATTAATATAGGCTACCCCGGTACTGATCGGTACCATCACTTATGGTATCTTTTTGTGAGGGTTTGCTCATAGCTCTCCTCCGCCCTTGTTGATTTTTGGTGCATAAGCGGGAATAAAGAAGTAAGGAAATACAGCGACAACGATTTTGGCATCGCTTAATTATTAATTGGATATTTCATTTTTATTTAAATACGCTTTTCGGGGGTTTTATGTTGTACTTTAGAAAGGGTGTGAATATTTGTGAGATGACTTCCTGTGTGAGGTGGCTGATAGGAAATGTGTTACCGCAGTCGACACATGCAGACATGCACTTAAGAGCTACATGGACAGTTTGTCTACTGAAATGTAGAGGTAAGATTTATTATGATCATCTGCAGTGGTTTACACCAACATTTGGTGTCTGTAGGTTAGTGCAAATAGATTTTTACTAATCTAATGTTTATTTGTACAGTATGACATCCAATGAATGGAGTATGCGTTGGTTTTAAACCAATCAAAAATCAACAGGTAAGCTTTATTGTTATTGCTCTCTATACCAAAGAAAGATAAACGCTAAAGAATAATAATACTGATTTAAGTAACGTGTTTGTCATCTGTTTATGTAAAAAGCAGTCAACAACGTAACCTAGTTGCAACCAGGACTTAAAGTGCAAAATCACGTTACCACGTTATTTGTTACAATTGCAAAATAAAATCACCTTAAAAATACAGCACATTGAAAGATGTTTAAGCAAAATAATTATGTAATACATTTTTCTTCTTTAGTCTTATAATAAAAGTTTAGCCAGACGTGACACCCAGAGTCTTCCATGGATTACAGCACCTTTTTGAGGATAACTGTGCTTACTTTGCTTTGGGGTTTCGTTGTTGTATTGGCATTTGCTACCTGCTTATATATTTTGAAAAATAAGAACAAGTGAGTGCAAGCTTTTTGTGGAATTGACATGTGAGTGGTTTATTCTAAAATAACAATAAGACACGAAGAACAATTCATTGAGAACACTAAGAGGACTTTTAATTATTTTTCATTTAACAGGGACAAAACGCCCTCAACACATCTTGAGGATGAGGTAAGAGAATTTATGACAGACAGATAGAGAGACAGATAAACTGTGTTTTGCATCATGATTGCAGTATTCACCATCACTGCTTATTGTCTTTTCCATCTAAAAGGCCTTGGATTCATGCACTGCACAAAATGAGGTAGGGCCTGAGAGAACTCACATCACCCCAACGGTAGTATCACGCCTGACAGCACTCATTTATGCTCTAACTTTATTTTCAGGTCCCCATAAAGACGAGAAGAAAGGAAAGACAAAAAAGTTACGCCGAGAAGGTCAACTCTGTTTACTATGAATATTTTTCAGACCGTTTGCCAGAGAGGAACAATCACGGAGGAAATCGTTTAGACGATTGTTCCCAAACTAAGATGAATCAACAGCTGTAAACACCTTTAAACTTGTTTTTGATGCATTTCCTGTATTGCGACCAACAGCACCACCTAGCGGTGTACCATTTTTCTTTAATCACAGCACACGTAAGAACACTTCATGTAGGGGATGTTTTTCTGCTTTAAACCCGTTGACCTTGCATACATCGATGCATGAGGAAGCTCAGACCATTTGTAAGGAACTGGGAATTACAATGGTAATCAAAGGTTCCCCAGAACTGTTTGCTTTCGTACATTCTTCAAAATATCTCCTTTTGTGTTCAACAGAATTAAGGAATTTAAAAAGCAATTTTTCTCACTATGGTAGTCAAAGTGTGTTAAATGTAAGTCAAGAACTTGTTTACATAAAGGTCCAGTGTATGAAATTTAGCAGGATCTAGTGGTGAGGTTGTGAATTCCAACCACCCTTCTTTTCAAAACACTACGGAGGCTGATACAGGTCAAACATGGCATCAGGTTTTTGCTTCTTTGCCGAAGGGGATAACGTTTTTACCAAAGGCGCTCTGTTGTGCAGTTTGTCCGTGTAGGGCTACTGTAGAAACAACATGGCGAACTCCATGTAAGGGTACCCACGGTGTATGTAGATAGAAATAGCTCATTCTAAGGTAGTAAAAACATAACACTTCTTTTCTAAGGTCTTTATAGACCCCTGAAGACATAGTTATTTTTTTATTGCATTTCTGTCAATAGAACCTCCAAAAAATTACACACAGCACCTGTAAGTGGCAATTAAAAAATGATCAAAATACATTTGTATGTTTTGTCGGTGTTCTGATAAGGGGGTGTTTTATCAAAATTATAATAGCGTCATGTTGTAAGGTTGTTAGAACAACTTTGATAATGCCTGCTTGTCACTGTACCAAAGGATGTTTGTTTCTCATTTACCCTGTTGTGTCTTTAATAAACACTTAAGAAATAATTCACTGTCTTTGGTTTTTGTGAGAACTGGTTATTGGAACCTTATACTGATCAGATAAGTGCATCTTATATAAATAAATAAGTTGCTTTTTCACATGTGAAATTAAAAAGAAGAAGAAACGCTTAGGCGTGATATATGGAGCACGTTTGCAAGCAGACTTTCAAAGATGAACAGCTCATGTTGTGGTTGTCATAGTGTAATGAAACATTTAACACATACCGTTTTTTATATTTTAACAGGATATTCAGACAAAGCAGATAGTGGTAATAATAAATATGATTTTTATCAGTGATTTTTGTAAAAAAATGTAGGTATAATAATTGTTAAATGGTAAATTTTAAGCATTTAAGCTGTTCTTTTATTTCTTTAACAGAAAGGTCATTTTTGCTTTAATGAGACAATTCAATAATACAACGGCATGCTGAGCCTCACATCTACTCGCTCACGCTATGGTCATGCTACTTCCCAGTTTTTTTTGTTGCCGTTAAAGTTTCTTTGTACTTCTTGGGCTGCAGTCATTACCTGATTAATACATCACAGTATACCATTTGATAGGTACCGTCATATACAAAATCTTTTTGTAAAGGTGAATGCGCAGAGCTCTCTTTACCAACTTGTGATTTGATGTTGAATATTAACTTGCTAAAAAACAGCAAGGAACAAAATGGCTAGGGGGTTCTATTTTAGAAAAGCTGTGAAAATGTTCAGTCCTGTGTGACTATTCACTGCAGTCAAACACATGCTGCATGCAGACCATGCAAGAGCTGGAAACTTCGTCAACTGAAAATTAAAGGTAAGATTTACTGTGAATGTGATCATCTGCAATGATTTACACCAACATTTGGTGCAGGGTGAAGATAATGTCTGTAGGTTAGTGCAATTACATTTGACGAATCTACTGTTAATTTTTAAAAAAGAAGAACCATTTTTTGGTCCCACAAAGAACCATTCAGACGAACCATCTCTTTCTTACAGAGCCCTTTTAGGGACATGGGTTGGAAAAGATATGAAAGGGAAGATCTTTTTTTTAAAGCTATTGCGTTATTTCGCAAAACTGTTGCGTTCCCTCGCAAAACTTTTGAGACCATTAATGTGTAATCTGAATTTGGTGAGACTACAGTGTATTACATTTAAGTTATTAATGACTATTTTTGTAATAACGCTTTTCGGATTTACAGTCACTTTGTAGACGGTCCCTTTGGACTAATCCATGTCACCTGCTCATATGTGGCCCTGGTCAACAAAACCTTTACCATTTTTCGAAATTGAGATTTTTACATAATATGCAAGCGGAATAAATACGATTTCTATTGATGTATGAGTTGTTAGAATAGGACAATATCTGACTGAGATACAAACGTTTAAACCTCAGGAATCTGAGAGTGCAAAGAAATCCAAATATTGAGAAAATTGCCTTTTAAGTTGTCAATCAGGGAAACTGTGGCAGGCAATCCACTAACAAAAATAAAGTTTTTATATATTTAAGGTAGGAAATTTACAAAATATCTTCATGGAACATGATCTTTACTTAATATACTAATGATTTTGAGTGTAAAAAATAATCAATAATTTTGACCCATACAATGTATTTTTGTCTTTACTAAAAATGTTCTGTGCTACTTAAGACTGGTTTTGTGATCAAGGGTCACATATAGAGATCAATTTATATTCTCGTTTTAAGGAAGACTAGGTTGTTGATCCTTGTCTAAGGAATTATGTGCTATTTGTGTTATAACAACGTTTAGCTCACAAGTTATTGGTCCAGAAATCTAGTATGAACCGCCCCACTGTTAATGTACGGAGCGGGATAACAGGACGTTTCAATGTTTTGCGAGATAACGGATTTTTTTTTGCATTTTGTGAGGGAACCTCAAAATCTCAAAAGTTTTCAGAGATAAGGCAAAAGCTTTAAACAAAAACATATTTTTTCGACCACCATGTCCCTAAAAGGGCTCCGTACCCTTGAGTTGTTCCAAACCTGTGTACTTTTTTATGTTCTGTTGTTGTTAAATATTAGCAATTTTCAGTTTTGGGACATTATAGACTGCCATAGTATAAAAAATATGTTCAATTGAAAAAAAAGGTGTATTTTGAAAAATTTAGGAAAGTACAACAGTTTTGTGACACCTTTATCAAACCATTAACTATGATTTTCCCCAATAAATTCTTAATTTGTGGCTTATTAACAGTTATTAAGGTAGTTGTTAGGTTCAGGTATTGGCTAGGATTAGGGATGTAATGCAGAATATGTGCTTTATAAGTACTTATAAACAGCCAACATGCCAAAAATAAGCATCTAATAAGTGAGAATGGCCCCCTATACTGAAGTGTTACCAAAAATTCGATCACTTATTCACCCTCAAGTGGTTCCAAACCTGTATTAGTTAGTAAGTTCTGCTAAACACAAAGGAAGATATTTGGAAGAATGTTACACATTTTCAGTTCTGGGACATCATTTACCACAATAGCATGAAATGTTAAAATAATAAAACCTATACTGAAGTGTGACCGAATTTTATTTTCCGGTTGAGCTGTTTCTTTTAAAATATCCTTCCATCCATCCATCCATTTTCTTCCGCTTATCCAGGGCCGGGTCGCGGGGGCAGCAGTCTAAGCAGGGATGCCCAGACTTCCCTCTCCCTAGACACTTCCTCCAGCTCTTCCGGGGGGATACTGAGGCCAGCCGGGAGACATAGTCCCTCCAGCGTGTCCTAGGTCTTCCCCAGGGTCTCCTCCCGATGGGACATGCCCGGAACACCTTCCTGGGAAGGCGTCCAGGGGGCATCCGGAAAAGATGCCCAAGCCACCTCCGCTGGCCCCTTTCGATGTGGAGGAGCAGCGGATCTACTCTAAGCTCCTCCCGAATGACCGAGCTTCTCACCCTACCTCTAAGGGATCGCCCAGCCACCCTGCGGAGAAAGCTCATTTCAGCCGCCTGTATCCGGGATCTTGTCCTTTCGGTCATGACCCACAGCTCATGACCATAGGTGAGAGTAGGAACGTAGATTGACCGGTAAATCGAGAGCTTCTCCTTGCGGCTCAGCTACTTCTTCATTACGACAGAACGGTTCAGCGACCGCATTACTGCAGAAGCTGCACCGATCGGTCTGTCAATCTCCCGTTCCATCCTTCCCTCACTCGTGAACAAGACCCCCAGATACTTGAACTCTTCCACTTGAGGCAGGAACTCTCCACCTACCTTAAGTGTGCAAGCCACCCTTTTCCGACTGAGAACCATGGCCTCAGATTTGGAGGTGCTGAAACCGTCCCAGTGCATGCTGAAGGTCCTGGTCTGATGGGGCCAACATGGCGACATCATCCGCAAAGAGCAGAGATGAAATCATGTGGTCCCCAAACCCGACGCCCTCCGGCCCCTGGCTGCGCCTAGAAATTCTGTCCATAAAAATTATGAACAGAACCGGCGACAAAGGGCAGCCATACTCCCGGAGCAGCCTCCACAAGATGCCGCGAGGGACATAGTCGAATGCCTTCTCCAAATCCACAAAACACATGTGGATTTGATGGGCAAACTCCCATGAACCCTCCAGCACCCTAGAGAGGGTATAGAGCTGGTCCAGCGTTCCACGACCGGGATGAAAACCACACTGTTCCTCCAGAATCTGAGGTTCTACCATCGGCCGGATTCTCCTCTCCAGTACCCTGGCATAGACTTTCCCGGAGAGGCTGAGAAGTGTGATCCCCGATAGTTGGAGCACACCCTCCGGTCCCCCTTCTTAAAAATACAACATATTTTAAAAGGTGTCCAAACAACATATTTATGCAATACTTTTTTCTTTATCTTACAATTAAAGTACAACCAAAAGTGACAACCAGAGCCTGTAAGTCTAAAATGGATTTCAGAAACTTTTTGTGGATGACCGTGTTTGCTTTGATTTGGTCTTTCAGTGTTCTTGCATTTGTTACTTGCGTCTTGCTTTTGAGATGTCTGGAAAGGGGAGTACACTTTGGATTGACATTTGACAGGTTAACTCTAATTACAAAATTACAATATAACATATAGAACATTAACTTAGAAGATTGAGAAATGACTAATAATTGATGTTTATTTAACAGGAAAAAAACATATTCAAAAAGTCATAAGGATGAGGTGACGTATGATTAAAGATAAACAGACATACAGACAGAGAGATCATTTTTACAAATTCAATTTTCATTTTTGATTGCCTGTTCAAGCGTTTACAATCATTGTTCTCTTGAACACAAAGAAAGATATTCTGAAAAATGTTAGCAACTGACATTTCTTGGCCACCATTGACTACAATAGCTGGAAAATCTAAATAGTAGTCAAAGATCAAATCAAGCATAGCCTCTGGCAGGACACATGAGTCTAGCTCGCATCAACTGATCACTTCAGGTGCAGCTTATCATTGTTAACCAATAGTCATAAAACACATCCTAGACTGTGTCCTATTAAGTTGCCTTTCTTTGCTCCTTATCAGCTCCACGTGCCTCACTCAAAACCCACCTCCATCCCCATCTCCTCCATATCTGCCTTTATCTGTCGGGTCATTTTCATTTAATCCTGTTACGCATCATGAATTGTTCTGGTTCCCCAGGTGGGGGGGACATATATTGCTGAGCTCTCGTTCTGTCCATGAAAGCCTAAGAGTTTGCCCAGTTTCATTTTGCCAACCTTAAATATTGCTACTGTTTAAATATTTGACGACAGTGGTCCTGTCAGAAATGACATTCAATGTGACTGAAAATAAATGTTATGCATTTTTATTACTGCGCATAAAATTTATATTTGTAACAATGTTTTTATAATAAATGGAAAGCGGCGAAATGCTCCAAATTATAAAAGGTTTAAGGTAATTTTTTTATAATTTTACATGTTTTATTTATTTAACAGAAAAATAATTTTGCTAACTTTTATTGTGATAACGCGATAATATCGTTGCATGAAAATGAGACTCATTTCTGTAGCCTCACACCTACACACTCAAGCCATTGCAATGGTGCTTTCATGTTTATTTATTTTTGTTTCTTTGAAGCACCTTAAATTGGAGTCAACACTAGATTAATATAGGCTACCCCGGTACTGATCGGTACCATCACTTATGGTATCTTTTTGTGAGGGTTTGCTCATAGCTCTCCTCCGCCCTTGTTGATTTTTGGTGCATAAGCGATAATAAAGAAGTAAGGAAATACAGCGACAACGATTTTGGCATCGCTTAAATATTAATTGGATATTTCATTTTTATTTAAATACGCTTTTCGGGGGTCTTATGTTGTATTTTAGAAAGGGTGTGAATATTTGTGAGATGACTTCCTGTGTGAGGTGGCTGATAGGAAATGTGTTACGCAGTCGACACATGCAGACATGCACTTAAGAGCTACATGGACAGTTTGTCTACTGAAATGTAGAGGTAAGATTTATTATGATCATCTGCAGTGGTTTACACCAACATTTGGTGTCTGTAGGTTAGTGCAAATAGATTTTTACTAGTGGTGGGCATAGATTAATTTTTTTTAATCTAGATTAATCTAGATTAATTTTGGAATTAATCTAGATTAATCTAGATTAAAATGGCTCATTTGAATTCTGCCGAAGGCATTCAGAATATGTGTGCTACCCAAATAATGACTAAAAGTAAGTCTTTGAGAACGGGTTTCTCAAGCCAGGTGGTGCATTAGACCAGGGGCTCATCTCCTGTTTCCAAAATGCATCTCAAATTGCTTGAGAAAGCTGTTCTACTATGATAATTGGTGATGAAAATTAAATTATGTTCAATAAAATGAACTTGTGTTTACTTCCGCATTAGCTAAGGGATGATTTGTGTTTAGGTGGTACTTGAGACTGGAAGAGCTCCTACAGTACATTTACATTTAGTCATTTAGCAGACGCTTTTATACAAAGCGACTTACAGAGAGTGAAGGAGCAACAAGCGATATGTCATACAGGAGCCATAATACATTAGATCTCAATACAAAGTTACTGGTTTCAACTAAGGCTGGACCACTACCTGTTGAGAGAAAGCGTTTGTTTTTTTAAACCAATTCCGCATTGCACAAGGTGCAAACAACCTTAGTCTTGTCGATGTTTCCATTGGGAAGCTTCTTAAAAATAAATATTCCCTGAAGCAAACCCGGCGGCTTCATAGCTGCATCCATGTTAGCACGTCACGTTTGATGCGGTAATTTCACAGTAACGTTATGTTGTGTTCAGACCAAACGCGAATGGCGCGTCAAGCGCGAGTGATTTATATGTTAATGCAAAGAGCCAATAGACCTACTTACTGCGCGAATCGCGCGAATGAAGCCCTGGTTATGAGATGATGAGGCGGCTTCTGCTTCCGCGAATGACGCGAATCACGCGAGTTGAAAAATCTCGTTCTCGCCCCGTACAGTGCAGTTAAGCTGGTATACATCCGCGCTAAAATATCAAGGTGAAAGTCATCATAGCTTGCGTAGTATAGACCCAGCTCCCAACCCAACTTTGAGAATAGATTAACGGCGACATTTTTTTTATCGCGCGTCAAAAGTCTCAAAAGTTAACGCCGTTAACGGCCCACCACTAATTTTTACTAATCTAATGTTTATTTGTACAGTATGACATCCAATGAATGGATTATGCGTTGGTTTTAAACCGATCAAAAATCAACAGGTAAGCTTTATTGTTATTGCTCTCTATTCCAAAGAAAGATAAACGCAAAAAAATAATAATACTGATTTAAGTAAAGTGTTTGTCATCTGTTTATGTAAAAAGCATTCAACAACGTAACCTAGTTGCAACCAGGACTTAAAGTGCAAAATCACGTTACCAAGTTATTTGTTACAATTGCAAAATAAAATCACCTTAAAAATACAGCACATTGAAAGATGTTTAAGCAAAATAATTATGTAATACATTTTTCTTCTTTAGTCTTATAATAAAAGTTTAGCCAGACGTCACACCCAGAGTCTTCCATGGATTACAGCACCTTTTTGAGGATAACTGTGCTTACTTTGCTGTGGGGTTTCGTTGTTGTATTGGTATTTGCTACCTGCTTATATATTTGGAAAAAAAAGAACAAGTGAGTGCAAGCTTTTTGTGGAATTGACATGTGAGTGGTTTATTCTAAAATAACAATAAGACACGAAGAACAATTCATTGAGAACACTAAGAGGACTTTTAATTATTTTTCATTTAACAGGGACAAAACGCCCTCAACACATCTTGAGGATGAGGTAAGAGAATTTATGACAGACAGATAGAGAGACAGATAAACTGTGTTTTGCATCATGATTGCAGTATTCACCATCACTGCTTATTGTCTTTTCCATCTAAAAGGCCTTGGATTCATGCACTGCACAAAATGAGGTAGGGCCTGAGAGAACTCACATCACCCCAACGGTAGTATCACCCCTGACAGCACTCATTTATGCTCTAACTTTATTTTCAGGTCCCCATAAAGACGAGAAGAAAAAAAAGACAAAAAAGTGACGCAGAGAAGGTCAACTCTGTTTACTATGAATATTTTTTCAGACTGTTTGCCAGAGAGGAACAATCATCATTGTTTTTTCTCTTTTCCACCATTAAAGGTCATGGATTTACGGATTGTACAATATGAGGTATGGCCTGAAAGATCTTACATCACCCCAACAGTAGTACACCCACTGCAGCTTATGCCACATTTCACTAATTTATGATGTTATTTTCAGGTCTCTGATAATACGACAAGAAAAGAAAAACATGAAAGTTATACTCTAGTGAACTCTGTTTGCTGCAAATGGTTTTCAGACCGCTTGCCCGGGAGGAACAACCACAGAGGAAATCACTTAGACGACTGGACTGAAATATATATGTATCAACAGCTGTAAAAACCTTTTAAGGGATACTCCACTCAAAAATGAAAATTCTGTCATCATATACTCCCCGATTTGCCCCATACCAGTGTTGATTTCTTTGTTCTGTTGAACACAAAGAAAGATATTCAGAAAAATGTTAGCAACTGACATTTCTTAGCCACCATGGACTACAATAGTAGGACACATTTAAATGGTAGTCAAAGATGCTCCAGAACTGTTTGCTTTCCTAAAATGTAATTCAAAATAGCTCATTTTGTGTTCAAGAGAAAAAAAATGATACAATCATTTGTCCTACGATGGTAGTCAATGATGTCCCAGAAATGTCAGTTGCTAGCATTTTTCCAAATATCCTTCTTTGTGTTCATCAGAACAAGGACATTCATGCAGGTTTGGGACAACTTGAGGGTGAGAAAATGATGAAAGAATTTTCCATTTTGGCTGAAGTATCCCTTTAACCTTGTGTTTGAAACATTTCTCTTTATTCTGACCAACAGCACCATCTAGCGGTGTCACGTATTTCAATGACCACAGCACATATGAGAAAAGTGATATTTGAAGAGTCATCTGGGCTATTTGACCTGTATGCTGTGATAAATCTGGATGGAAACATACACTTGTTTCTTGTTTTTCATTAATTTTATTATTCTATTTCATTTACTACAATATTCATTTATCACATGTATTCATCCATTTATTCACTTCTATTCGTATTATTGGTTCCTTACTTTCCTGTTTTTCAACCTCGTTGGGAGTTGTATTGTCTCTTATGCTGATATGAGTATCCAATAGTCTCAAGGCACGATATATTGACACTGTAATCTTGCATGGTTAAAAACACATATTAAATCTGTTTCTAGTCAAGACTGAGCATTAAAGCACAACTGAGATTATTCAATAAATCATTTTTCAGTTATTTTACATCACTTTGTCTCCTGACTGCTGTTCTTCCCTTCAGCTCTGTATCTCCCTGGTGGTTGGGTTAAAGTATTGACTCACAACAGAGTTGATATTTCCAGGTTTAATAAGTTCCTGACGGAAAGCGATCTAGTGAAACTGGACTCAAATTTTAGATCAATAGGATCTTCAAGGGTTATCCCAGAGATTGATCTATCAGCTACCTAAAGGGACAGTTCACCTAAAATAAAAATGACTCATGTATCTTCTTTTAGGGCATGTGAGGATTTTATGTATCATCAAGGTCCATGGTTTCCCTAAAAAAATGTACTAAATAAGTCGATATCAAGGATGGCCTGAGGGTAAGTTATCTCCAAAGTTTTATTTTTAGGAGAACTATCCCTTTAATTTTTTTTCTTAGAAGAAGTGAGGACAGATGTAAAACACAGAAATTCTGTGTCTGGAACTGAGAGAACCTAACAATTGAACACTTTTTTTTACATCATCTTAGTGTCAAATAGTTCCACCAATATACGTCATTCAAAACTGTTTCTATATTTTTCTGTCACTTAAGATTGTTTATTTGTGACCCTGGATCACAAAACCAGTCTTAAGTAGCACGGGAACATTTTTAGAAAAAGACAAAAATACATTGTATGGGTCAAAATTATCTACTTTTCTTTTATGCCAAAAATCATTAGGATAGTAAGTAAAGATCATGTTCCATTAAGATATTTTTTAAAATTGCTCCATTAAATATATAAAAACTTTATTTTTGTGAGTGGATGGCCTGCCAGAGTGCCTGATTAACAACTTCGAAGCATTTCTCAATATTTAGTTTTTTTCCACTCTCAGAATCTAGAGTTTTAAACGGTTATATCTCAGCCAGATATTTCCCTATTCTAACAACTAATACATCAATAGAAAGTTTATTTATCCAGCTTTCAGATTATGTCAACATCTCAACATCGAAAAATTGACCCATAAGATTGTTTTGTTCTTCAGGGTCACATTTACTTTAAGTGGGTGTATAGTTTCTTGTTGGTCTAATTGTAATAGTCTAATGGCCGTTTTCACAGACAAGGCTTCACCAAAAAATGAAAATGACTTTATTATTTTTTGTTCTGTTGAACCCAAAAGCAGACACTTTGAAGAATGTAGGACAGCAAACCGTTCGGGGACACTTTTGACTACCATAGATGTTTTCCTACCATGAGAGTCAATTGGTGTTGAGATCTATTTGGCTAAAAGCCTTATTTTAAATATCTTTTACAAAAATATTTTTAATGAAAAAAATTACACACTTTTGGAACAAATCGAAGGTGAGTAAATGATGACAGAATCTTCATTTTTGGTGAAGTATCCCTTTTAAGGGTAAGATTATAGTCCCAGACTAAAATGAAATTTAGAGCTGTATTAACTGAAAATAAATGGCCCAAACATATCTTAAAACATGTCATTGCCATTGTTTATTTTTCAAGATGCACACCACCCTTACGAAAATGAGCAATTTTTTGTGGTGTAGTAACCATGTTTTTTTGGTGCAATTGATTACTTGGTGCAAAACCATCGTTTACTATGTTTTTTACATTTATTTTGTGATAACCATTGTTTTTTACTGTATTACAGCCATGTTCTTTTTCGTAAGGACGGGTTTTTAAAAAGGTATTTTAATAAAAGCGACTTAACTATTTAACACATAGTCCTGGCTTAAGTTAAGCCTTGTCGGTGAAACCGGGCCTACGTCTTCAATGTTTTGGCAATATTTTAATCATTGTG
Organism: Triplophysa dalaica; assembly: GCF_015846415.1. Classification (NCBI taxonomy): domain Eukaryota; kingdom Metazoa; phylum Chordata; class Actinopteri; order Cypriniformes; family Nemacheilidae; genus Triplophysa; species Triplophysa dalaica. Next base: position 5,408,520 of record NC_079543.1, read on the forward strand.
TATCAGCAATAAAACTTTATGACATCACTTGTTACTTAGTGTGTGTGCAGGTGCAAATAACAATGTATCCATAAGGACACCAAAACAAACGTGTATGTGCGCGCGCGGGAAGTGTGCGTGTGTTTTGGGGGTCTGACAGGGGGATGGGAAATAACTCACTCTCTCGGGAAGTATGTAATGTTGTCCCTCAGTTGCGCTCCATCCTTCATCCCTGCTCTCAGCTCTGCTCGTGCACGATGGTAAGTGATCGCGCTTTATAAAACGGATTTAATGCGCTTTCACATCTAAAGTCTTTCTCTAATGTCACCGTGTCCTGCCACAGATCATTCGGACTCTTTCAGTGTGCGCCTTCCTCTTCGTCGTCTGCTGTTACGCAGAGGTAAGAACGTTTACCGAACTGCTTTAAAATACAGACAACAGCTAATATTGAAGGTAAAACTACATCTAGACAAAAGATTTACATTTATTTGCCGCAGTTACATCCTGTTAAGTGCAGACAATGCGTCTGGTGCAAAGAAATTTAGTTGTGTGTCTTGAGATAACCAAAGTGATTCAAAGTGATGTACATTAAAGACCAAGTATATAGTTTTACACTTAAAGACAATATTTTTGTTATCTATGTCCTGCCCTATTTTGGCTTGTAAAGTATCCACAATATTGTTAATTTCTCAAGTGATATTGAAGTTTCCATTGTCTTGGCAGTTGTGGCCACATTGCTGACCGTGCTCAGGTTCCCCTCAGCATAAAGTATTCCAGTTGTCCACTGGGAGAAACTATAAAATATCTGGGATATTTCTTTTTTTAATAGCTCAGATATACATAACCCTATAAACAGGTATATACTAATTCTCACACAACGAGCTTTAAGCACCCTCTGTGAGAGCAAACAGAGGAGAAAGGAAGGTCAGATGTCGTCCTCACTTCAGCAGATGCATAAACAGCTGGTGTTTGTTTTAACAGGTATCAGCAAAGTAATGGTTACGTGTGGTATAGCTGAAGAGCAAAACAACAACATCAGTTACCACCTGGGTGGGATAAGACCATTTTAGCACCGGTTGACTATAACAGATGCACTAAAAGTGGTGCGTTTGTGTGTGTTTGTGTGCTTGCGACGCTGTTTGATTTGAAGGCCTGACATGTGCCCCATCAGCTGGTCTTGCAGGTGCTGACACATGGTTAGACACGGCAGATGTTCTGCTTCTTTCATGTGGGCGCCTGAAGGCCTGTTAAATCATCAGGAAGAAAGATGCGATGCCTTTTCATTAGAAAGCAGCTCACGCATTCAGATGTGGAGAGTCATCCTAAGAGGTGACTTCACGGGACTGTCTGCTGTTTTTCAGATATAAAATAAATTTTGGTTATCTAGGTTAGATAAACATTCTAACATTTTTACCCAGTCTTCACTTTGGATGCATACAGACAGACAGACAGAAGGCTACTTTGGTACCCCCTGTGGCAGAAAGAGGGGCTTAAGTGACTTGCTCAGTGATACAGCAGCTGTAAGATAAGCAGGATGCTATCAGATCATTTGCATTTTCTCAGGGTCATGACCCTTTATCTTCAGTCTTAGACTTTAGTACATTACAGATCATTAAACTTATTAGAAAACATTTGTATTACCTGACAGACATTACAACAATCATTTATCTTTAAGGAACATTTCACCCAAAAATGAAAATTCTGTCATCATTACAAAAATTCCAAATCTGTATAAATTTCTTTGTTCTGATGAACAGGGGAATATATTTGGAAGAATGCTTGTAGCCAAATGCTTGTAAAAATGCTTTAAACATTTCTTTGTTCTTTTGAACACAAAAGAAGATATTTTGACAGTTATGGGACACTTTTGACCTTTTTCATCCATTTTTAACTATGGTAGTCAGTGGTTACATGTCTTATAAAATTATCATAAAAAATGATAAAATATAAAAACTGCACACAAAAGCTCGCACACTACGTTTCTTTATTTATTTTTTAGTTTCAACAATGGACAAATCTATAAAGATTTGTGTCTTTTCAGTTTAGTAGAGATACACCTCCACCCATATGTGAACTTTGGTCATTTATAAAAAAATCTAATTAATCAATGTTATGTATTGATCATTTTTTTATCCACATAAAAAAGTTCAAGCAAATGGCTTCGTATTAAAAAGATTTTAAAACCCTGGAAAGCATTTAATAAATGGAATTAAGTCAGTTATTAATACTAGACTATAATGCGAACAAACTTCTGTATTTCTTTTTCTTTAGCCAATCAAAAAGCTTTCAAGGCTCTTTTTTTAACAAGCTGTGATAAGGTGACTCACAGATTGTGACAAACATGTCAAATTACAAAGTGTGTTTGGAATGTAAGGAATTTCCCATCAGGCCCACTCTCTCTGTGAGTGTGTGTGTTCATTGTGTTGAATAGTCTGCTAGAAGAAGACGTGTGAGTCTAAAGGTCTTACCTCAGTTTAGTTTTTTTATGGAGATAACATTTTGTCGAGTCATTGGCTGTAGTGAAATTTGACTCGGATCTCTTCTGCTGTCCGCTTATTAAGGCAGCATTTTGTTAAAAATATTTTCTTATTTCCGTTCTCATTGCTTACTCTCTTGGCCTTTATGTTAATTTAATACCTTTTATCCTGTATTTAGTACCTTCTTAGTGTGTGCTGGAATAGGAAATGGAGACTGTAGTGAACAAGAAAAATTTAAATTTCCCAAGGAAATGTGACAAGTCGGTTAACGGTCAAAAATAAATGTTTCCATTTCACTTTTCTGTGCATATGATTTGTCTGGCACTCGGAATCATCACTTGTATACACGTACATACGCACACACACAGAAAACTGTGAAGTATTTCTCATGTGAGATCACACTGTTGGCATCTAAAACTCATCTGTTGTGTAAAATATTCATTGCAGGTGCACACATTCCCTTATGTGTGAAAGAGACAGATACAGAGACAGACAAAGAGTGCATCAGGATTCTCCATCCTAACCCACGAAAATAATCCTTACGCACTTCTCTGGGACATGAGTTCTATTGTGTCCTAGAATCTCCTCGGTTTGAGGGGAAGGTCAGAGTTGGGGGTCAAGGGGCATGAACAGATGGACAGATGTCTCCAGTCAACACATTTCCAGCCATCACAGCCTGTTTTAAGACATTCTGTCAATGCAATTGCATTTCGGCAGCAAGTGTGTACTTGCATTTGTGTATACTTGCTTGTTCTGTTTTGAAGGGTAACACTTCATTAGCAGCCACATTTGTGATAGTTTTTTTATTTTTTGATCGCCAAATAACAAAAGTAACATTTTATTTAGTGTCAGATTCCCAACCAATGGTCAATTGCCTACTTTCATTTCCTTCTTTTGTCTAAGGCTACTGCAAACATTTTTCAAAGCTATAGATCAAGAGGTTTGTAAGATATACCGTTGCTGATATCTTCATCTGCTATTGTAGAAACCCAAATTGATTGACAACTAGCTTTAATGCATTAGTATACAAACCAAAGCGCATAAACAATGATAAACAATACTAATCCATTAGTTGTACACAAATTGTGATATACAATTAAATATGATTTTCTTCTAGTAATTCATAGAAATATGAATACAGTGTAGATGGTTTGAATGTGTGCACCATCTGCCGTGTGTGTGTTAGTTTTAAAGTGTGACAGCATGTGCTGTTGTATTGTCATGGTCAGGACTCTTTGTTACTCACTCTCTTTATTACATGGCAAAGGTCAACAGATTTGAGTCCCATCTGGAACTTTGTCAAAGGGCTTTTCACTTCTGTCTCGACCAATCAGACAGCATTATAACAGAGCAGAATACGTCTGCTGGTTAGTGAGTGAGTTATTGAGTCTATCCCTTAAAACAATGTATAATATTGGATAATTTGTGTTTTATTTACTCTTTACATTCACAATCTAGTCTTCCATCTTGTGGTTAAGTTTAAAATATTTTTCTCTCCTAAATCCTCATGCCAGTGAAATATGAACGTTAATTTTCATATGTAAATTGTGAGCTTTGGCATTTTGACTAACTGAACTATAGGCAATACAACCCAAGCTGTAAAATCTCAATTTGTTCAAGAGGTGGAAGCCACGTCCAACACCAAATGTCAATGTAACATCATAGAAACACATGAGTCATATAGGTCCTTGTCTGTTAGAAGATTTGTAATGTTTTTATTTTGTGTATGTTTATTGTGTAGGTGGTGAGGAGTAAGAGTAAAGTTTGTGCGAATGTGTTCTGTGGAGCCGGTAGAGAATGTGCGGTCACAGAGAAAGGACAAGCCACCTGCTTGTGTGTCGAGGTAAAAACAACCCTGCACGTCATACACACGTGCCCTCTTCACATACATATACCTAGATGAGGTGTACTTGGACGCAGAGATGATTTAATGTCAATGTGCTTCTGTTTAGCAATGTAAACCACACAAGCGCCCAGTTTGTGGCAGCAATGGAAAGACGTACCGTAACCACTGCGAGCTGCATCGAGACGCATGTCTGACCGGACTCAAAGTACAGGTCGCCCATGATGGACATTGTGAAGGTGTGTGTGTTTGTTTGCTCTTCTAATGTTCCTTTAATGAATAAGTCATTTCTATTGCATCATGGAATACAGTAAAGGTGTGTTGGAATTCTTAAGAACTTTGAATAAAGAAAGCGCCTTGTTTTATAAACTGTGGATGGTGAACAAAATCACTGAGGCGTTTTTCTTTTTCCCTGTTTAGAGAAAAAGGTGGAGAAGATTGTCAACAGTCCAAGTGAGTAAAACACATCTGATGTGTTCTGCAGAACAAAGTACTTTAATAAAGTGTGGAGAAATGATTCAGAATTCTTGGAAAAATTAACCACATTTAAATTTTAAGCAATAATTATTGAAATCATGTCTGAAAAGCTCTTCTTGTGGAAACATGTACAGTTTCCTAGACAATTATATACAGTTTTTTGACAAATCAGATGTTTTTTTGTAACTTGTGTGTACTAAATCAACGTTTGTTTGCAGTCGTTTGTTACCTTGCTGACCGTAATGAGTTGAGGAGTCATGTGATTGAATGGTTGCAGTCGGAGGTGGAGCCAGATGGCTGGTTCTCCAAAGGATCCAACTTCTCAGATGTCATGCTCAGATACTTCCAGGTCTGTGATTCAAAAGATGACTTGATCAAACACTATTCATTTATCACTTTTTTATTTTTGGATGATTAGCTCCAAAATTTGAGGCAAATGGCCAGACAACAAGAATGATGTATTACAGTAATGATTTTTGAAAGCGAATGCAATGTGACATTTAAATGCATGTGGCAAAGTATACATTTATATATCAAGGTATATATATATTTAATTACTTTGAATGTGTCTCAGACTCTGACAGATTCATTGAAGCACTGACAATGTATATTCAGTATGTTTCCAAGAAATAACCTCTACAGTCTTCACAGCCTTTATAGAGAAAAGAGCTTCAGACGCCTGTAAAGCACCTGTTCTGTTCTCAATACTGTTTGTCTCCCAACAGAACTATGATAATGGCGACGCTCAGCTGGATTCCTCAGAATTCCTGAAGTTTATTCAGCAAAATGAGACGGCCATCAATATCACTTCTCCCTATGCTGAGGAAGAAAACAACCGCCTGCTTAGGTCAAATATACAACACAGCCCTTACACACACTTACAGTCTTCTTGATATTGTAAATTTATGTACAGTAAGTTGGGCAGTGTTACCTTTTCTTAAAGGTGCTTTGTGTAATTTCTTGGAGGATCTATTGACAGAAATGCAATATAATATAGAAAACTATGTCTTCACCTTACATAATGAAGCGTTATGTTTTTAGTACCTTAGAATGAGCTATTCTACCGACATACACCACAGGTCCCCTTTGCATGGAATTCGTCAAACAGACAAACTGCTCGACAGTTTGTCTCTTTTGGGAAAGAAACAAAGACGTGACGACATCTTAGTTTCTTGTTGGTTGCCATAAGCTGTGTCTTGTTCCGTAAGGCTGCATCCTTGTGTCCTCCACAGGTATCATCCTCTAAAGGATGATTGTAATACGATTCAATAAAAGGAAGGAAGGAGTCGGGAACCGGAAGACATTTTAAACATTTAATTAAGTAATATAACATCCGGCGGCCCCTCACGGACGACCGCCGGCGAACAAAACATAAATACTAAACACAAGAACATAACTACAAACGTAAAACATGTTCGGGCCCGGTCCTCTCTCTTCGACGGTCCGGTCGCTCGTTCCTTTTATATGCTCCCTATCTCCTACGTGATTCGAGCCCGGTGTGCGCACAGCTGGCGCTCATTCACAATTACTCACCGGACTCGAACCACGGTCTCGCCCCGCCTACTCTACCACAATGATGTATACGGAGGATTCTCAATTTTGAATTAAACAAGACATCCTTCTTAGGACATACTGGCAGAAAAGGAAACAGGAAGTACCACGTTGCTATGACAACACGTTGCACTCGCACACCTGTCAAATTAATTTATATGATTTCTGCATGATTTAAAAGTTAAAAACCTTGTTACTTTCTTAACCTAAACAATGCCAAAAAATGTAAACAAATATAATATTTTTGCCTTACTGTTTCAAAACGTTAATAAATCACTAAACACTTATAAACACATATTTACTACATATGCCTTTTAAGATTAAAAAAACGTGACACAAATTATAAACTTTTACATTTAAACACCACATATTTGATTGAATGTGAAGCGGTTGTCATTTATTCAAATAACAGACGTTGGCCGACGCAAAGAATTGGGGGTTATCTCTAACAACGAAGGATACTGCTCATGTATGCTCCGAAATCCTGTCAAAGAAGGACGCATTTGAAGGATGCCTCTGGAGAGTCCTACTTAATTTTATAAAACGAGACAGGATCGACGACGTAGCAGCTTTCGAAAGAGACCTCTGGAAGACGCAGCCTTATGAAACGAGACACAGCCATGGTAGAAGGGGAGGGGTGGAGTAAGCCATTGGTTGTAATTCGCAACCTTACCTCTAGATGCAGATCAATTTCATACACTGGACCTTTAAATGAATTACATTCAATTGCTGTGGACTGTTAGAATACTGTACATACAAGTCATGTACACTAGGGATGTAACGATTCACCTTGAGTTGGTTGAAAATTGATTATAAATTCAAGCCGGTTGAGATGTTATTTGAATCGCATTACATGTTTTGAACAGCAGGGGCATCTGTGTTCACTGCACACTCAGAAAACACGGATATGCTAATATTTGTTAAATGTAAAATAAATCAACGAAAAGCAAAGACACACACTTCGTTTTTTTATTTTAAAGTAGGACTGTCAACGTTAACGCATGCAATAATTTTTTTCAGATTAATGCGTTAAAACGAAATTAAAGCAGCATCCGTATATTTTGTTATCCTTTGAATAGCGGTATGTTCTATAATCACGCTCTTATTCATGTAAAGGCCTTTAAACCATTTATGCGCGATTGGTATAAAAAGTCACGGGCTAAAGGCTGCGTCAGTGAATCTCAAGTAAATCTTAAGTACTCTTTCGTGCTTGAATGAACAAAACCATTTAAGATTATGCCAGAAAGTCTGTTTTGAATAGCAGTTTCGTAAGCACAGACTTCAACGTGTTAAAAGAGATCTTAAATGAATGCAGAGTTGTTCAAATGGCGTTAGCTCTTCATAGAAAGACAGCTCTTAAAGGGGCCGTATTCTTAAACCTGCTGCTGTGACTCTTATCAGTAATGTTAATCAAAGAACAAAAGAAAAGTTATGTTTTGTATTCCTCCGTATTTAATTTAGAATTTACGATTAAAGAGAACTTCATTCAATTTCTGTATATTTCTTACCTGTTAGACATGATAGCTCTCAATTATTCTGTTGAATTTTTTTTTTAAGTTTTATGTTAAAATAAATAAAATAATCATTCATATAGACATCAATTGCAGAACTGATATCAGAATGTTGGCTTTCATTCATAAGATTATGCTGTTAAAGAAATCTGTTGTTTCTACATTAATTTGGAGAAGAGTGAAATTATTAGAATGTAAAACTATATTTAAAAACAGTAACGTTATGTGTGATGATTAATCATGATTAATCGCAGACACAATGTGTTATTAATCCGATTATTTTTTTTAATCAATTGACAGCACTATTTTAAAGAGACTTTTGTATTAGTGTTTTTTTATTTTATTTGGAATTTGTTTTAAAATTTCTGTTTAGTTTTGTTATTGGACATAAAATATTTTTTTATTCTACAAAGAAATGTGCAGCATTTTAGAAATAATAAAAGGGCAGTTGGCCATTTCTAAATTGTCTCAACCCATTCTGTAAAATAAATTGTGAATGAATCGTATCGTGAATCGCATCACATCATGAGCTGAGTGAATCGTGACATCCTTATTGTACATGATAATTCTCTTACTCATTAATTTTTATACTTTTTTATCCACGTTTCTAAATAATAGTTTCTTTTTGGTGCATATATCCTCAAAAAGTATTTTTAAGATCATCTGAACATTTCAGCCACGTGACCCTAAATTTCGAAACAATATTTTTCATCTTGTGAGTTTTAACCATTTTAAGCATATTTTACCTTTTTCATTACCTAAGAAGTACACAATGAAAGTAAATTTAATAAACTTCAAACAGAAAAAAGCATTCGTAGTAATGCACGCTTTAGAAGGATTTTTACTCACAAAACATTCAGTCATAACCTTCATGACAGGTGTAATATTAGCATACTCTGTCCTATTTATGGCATCCTATCGTCTTTGTTGGTTCATCTTCATCTCATTTTTTGCACAATACTTAACTTAAAGTACATTTAATCTGTACACTGTCTTGGTGTCTGGTTTGCAGCTGTGAGGTTGAATAAAATCTGCTTATTCCACACTATCTGTGTCAATACTCATATCAGTATGTTTTACAGCAGGTCCTGATAATCTCTTTCGGACGATTTGGAAAATCTTTCTGGGCTAGTCTATAAAAAGTAATGATTATGAACTTGCTATCCTCTTGACTGCAGTTCAAGGGGGTGTTTGAACAAAATCTTTAAAAATTGTAATTCATTTTAGTTAAGTTGGTCTTATTGATAAATGGCAAAAGTGTATTGTGAATTGATGTTTAGGCACTGTAGTGACATTTAAATGGATTTGATTGACTTTAAATGTTTAGAGTTAGGAAAGTCAAATGATTAAATCACTTTCGGTCTTGTTATCTAATCCCAGACAGACATGTGATGTAGGCCACTCTTCAATGTCTATCACCAGTCTGGAAGTAGAAACTTTTTCTTGTAGATTGTAGCCATCGGTGGTAATGGTGTGGTTTGTGTCTTTTACAGGAGTCTGTGTGTGGATGCTCTTATTGAGCTGTCTGATGAAAACGCCGACTGGAAACTGAGCTTCGAAGAGTTCCTTAACTGTCTCAGACCTGGATTCAACCCTCCCGAGAGACGTGAGATCAATAACCACCATATTTACTTTCTATAGTGTGGTCTAACACTGCTTTACAACAAAAGTGTGTTTATTAAAGTGTTGTTTTGTGTTTGTCTGTGTGTTTTGTTTAGATTGTGCTCTAGAAGACGAGACATATGAAGATGGAGCTGAGACTCAGGTGGATTGTAACCGCTGTGTCTGTGCCTGCGGGAACTGGGTCTGCACTGCTGTCACCTGTGATGGTGAGCAAGACTCTGACCTGAGAGATATTAGTCTTGTGTTCCTTATCTTGGCCTGGAAATAAACATAAAGGTCTGGTTTTTTGTCAGGTTTAAATAAGTTACCTGCTCTGGATGAAATGGATGGAGATGACAAGGATATGACAGAAGAAGAATGGACTCTAAGAGTGGCCGAACTCAATAAATTTCAGGTTGGTGCTAGGCATGACATTATGTTCTGTATTGTGTGTGAATGGCCCGAACCAAATGCCTGACTTTTTACTTTTATTTTGACAGGGAACTGCGGAGGAGATGAAAGTGACCACCAAAGATGTTTAAGAGAAGACGGAGGGGAAAAGGACAAAATGAGTCCAGATCTTTAATCTCAACTAGTTTCATGAAATGGGGTGGTTTAAATGAATATTTTCCATTTTCTTGTTGGTTTTGTTAATTAATGCAATTTAGATTTTAGGTTTTTTATCTGTTTGTCATATTATTTGAAGACACTGCAATATAACGTTACTGTAAACCAGTTGAAAATAGTGTTGCTCTACATTCCGTGTAATGATGATATTTTTGTAAGGCAAGAAGAACATGTTTGCTTTACAAGTAATTTAGTTGGATAGATGTTTGAACGCAGCTCATGTTTGAATGCAGATCATGTTTGAATGCGTTATTTAAAACCTAGATAAGTTAATGATAAATATGAAACAATGAACGCAATTTGAGGAATTAATGTAAATGAATAAGGACATTTTATAGATAAAGCCTCATATCAAAATGTATTATTTTAAATAATTGTGGTTGCACGGGGTGTGAAAGTCAAAGACAAAATCTATTTTTTTGTCATGATTGATTGGCAATGTTTTTATACACGTTTTATCTTGCATGAAAAGTATTTTTTGGATGGTTATGGGTTTTTGGATCGTGAAATTATTTTTAATAGGCTACATGCACATTTTGTACAAAAATCCCGATGGTCATAAAATCTCAATAAAGAGTACAGTACCTCAAATGTCTCGTCTCACACATGTATCAATAAATAATAGAGTAAAACTGCGTATATTTAGTAATGCATTGCAGTCATAATGAGTCAACGTCGCCGCCATATTGGAACAGGCAACACATTTATTTTGTAAACGGTTGAATAAAAAAAGCACAAATACATTTACACTTCTCCCCCGATTTAAGCCATGAGTTTTCACAACTTTGGTCCACAATAAAAATATTTCTGGCTATGAATATAACTTACCAAAGACAACGTTTTATGCTCCATGTAAATCATAAACCATAGCAATCGCTTGAGAAATTTCCTCTCCAATATGGCGGACTCGTTGACGTATCGCAGCAACGGACCAAAGCGCTCAATGCGGCGTCTACGGTGGCACTGATGAAAGCCAAACCAGCACTTGCAGCTTGATGCGTTGCGCAAGACTCTTATGACAGCAGCGCGATTACATCATGTTTGCTATGGTCATACAAGCAGAATAACCAACCAATGACTCCCAGAGGCGTGACAGCTATTGTACGCCCAGATAAAACCGTCTCCCGTGCATTTATGTGTAGAGTTAGCTGGTGCTATCCATACTTTATAGGACAGATTATATGTGAATGGATCATATCCGAAGTTTCTCTGTTTAACTGTATTCTGCATTGAATTTTTATAATATCATTTTCTGTACTATGGCGCGTTTCTCCAGCATGGACGACAGGTGCGCTGTGTTGAATCTATCGCGTCTCCATCTGGACGACATGAACTTGGAACACATCGTTGACAGTAAAAGAAAACAAATTCAACAGCTGCATCTCGCTTATAATCGCTTATCTCTTCTTCCTCCTTCTATCTGCCTTTTATCCAACCTGGAATATCTGGACATCAGCAATAACGGCATCACATTAATACCCGAAGACTTTATACGGTTAACGAACCTAAAGACGCTCGTGGCGAAAAACAATCTGCTGGATGAATCGTCGTTTCCAAAGGGTTTTGCGTGCATGCAGATGGAAACTCTGAATCTGAGTGGAAACAGGTTTGGGGATGTCCCCATGCAGTTTCTCAAACTCACCAAACTGCAGTCGCTCTCACTTGGTGGTAACAGATTGAAGAGCATCCCTCCCGAAATAGAGAATCTGACCTGGTAGGCTGTGTGCCTGTCTCACCAGAGTGTTATTATATATTGAGCATTTTGGAATAAAACAATGGTTAAACAAATTGAAAACAATTTGCTAAAAAAATGGATACTATAGCCTACTTTTGATGCAATAAAAAATTATATAATAATTATGTACATATAATCTCCTTTGTGCCATAAAGTCCAGTAGAGTCTTCAGTCATGGCTCAACTTTTACAAAAATATTCAGCGTTACTAGGTTGAACGCATTTTATGGCCCGCGTTTGTTTTTGGATCATTTAAAGGAAAGACCAACCTAGCATGAGACAGCAAAATAGACAACACATTATTTGCTCTTAAGTTAATGATTCAATCCCACCCTAGAATGTTAAAAAAGGGGTCTGTAACCTTCATGTTGCTAAATGTTCTCTTATCTTAATTTGAATGTCTGAACTTTGCATTTCCTTCCTTTTTTTGGTTATTTTTCCTTTGTGAATGTTTGTCTTCATTGTTTAATCTGTCGGGTATTGATCAACTCTACAGTCTAAACACTGATTCTTTACATAAGACACTTTTTTTGGAATCAAGCTTCCTGTGTCCAATAAGTATCAAGTAGTTAATCAAACACAGAAATATCCTTCCTGAGTTTGCACAATCCTTTCCTCAATGTTTTATAAACTCAGCGATACAGCTTTGTTATAGTTCAGATGTCTATTGTGTCCAGTCTTGAGATGCTGTATTTGGGAGGAAACCTGATCTCCTCGATACCACCGGAAGTGGCCAACCTCACCTGTCTGAAATATCTGGTTCTGTGTGACAATCGCATCCAAAGCATCCCGCCCCAGCTCAACAGGTAAGTATGTGCTCTTTCCTTTGCACGTTCTCAGGTCAAATAGCTTCCTAACAAGAAACTCTTATGTCTTTCAGACTGCACTCCCTGCTCTCTCTCAGTCTTCACAACAACCTGCTGACCTTCCTCCCTCGAACGATCCTCAGCCTCGTGCATTTGCAGGAGCTCAGTCTTCGTGGCAACCCTCTTGTTGTGCGCTTCATCAAGGACATGACCTACAATCCTCCTTCCCTATTGGAGCTGTCCGGTCGCACAATCAAATCAAACAACCTCCTGTACCTAACGAATGACCTGCCGTCCAATCTAATCCATTATTTAAACTTGGCAAGTGAGTGTCCGAATCCGAAGTGTGCAGGTAGGCGACCGAACCGCAGCGTAACGGTTTGTGGAACAGTCAAGTTCTTGGATGTTCAAGGCGCTTTGTTTCTTGTCTCGCAGGTGTTTACTTCGACTCGTGCGTGAGGCACATCAAGTTTGTGGATTTCTGTGGGAAGTACCGCCTGCCGCTCATGCATTACCTCTGTTCTCCTCAGTGCTCCTCTCCGTGCAGCTCAAATCCACAGAGCGAAGCCGAGTCGGAGGACGAGAACAGCGTCCCTCCAGACAGACTCCAAAGAGTACTGCTGGGATAGGACGGACCTCAAACAGGAAATCTTACCTTTTATATGATTTCGATTTATTACTGAATGTGTTCATATATACAGTATGAAACGTATGGCACAGGTCCCTGGTGACACCCCTGCCTAAAACCTGACTCAACCAAAAAAGCACTGTTTATTAAGATTAAACCGTGTAAAGCTAATTATAATTTATTAAGTTGAATATTCCCTTTATAAATCAAGGGATCTTAAGGGAATTTTACACTAATAAAGTGTTTGCATATAAAACCACTGTTGCATCACTTTTAAAAACAGTATTAAGGATTTAGTCTGCTACATACAAGCTTTACTACTGACAAATGAAGAACAAACTGCATTTTTGCTCTCATGATCAATACATGAAGGGTTACTCTTTAACCTTTCCTTTGTATTGACTGTCAGTCTGCCCTAACTCTTCCGTCCAAAGGTTGGATACTGAAGTTCTCAGGATTGACGCCAAACATTCTCTAAACTGTATAATATATATATATATATATATATATATATATATATATATATATATACACTGACTTATTGCCAAAGGTTTGCTCAGTTGCAATGTTTTAAGAAGCAGATGTAGTTTACAGTATCTAGTTATAATGATCTGGTGAATAATCTTAATAATAATAAAACAAATCTCCTCATAGATAACATATCTGTCGTGTGTGTTTCTCATCAGCCCCAGCTGTTATCTAGTGTGTGTATGACCTTTCTGTCTTACAGTTATGATCATTTTAACAGTATTGCACATGCACAATACTGCATGGGTGAATGTGTGCGGCTTTGTCTCAGAGCGTTTTGGGTCAGTGGGTTCATGCGTTTATGGCCAAATTTATTTTCAGTCTGCCAACAGCTGCTACATTTATCACAGATATCACTCGTTTATTACCATTTACGACCTTACGGTGACACGTGACACTATAATTTTAAAACCTCTGCACTGAGATGAGGAACGTGTCCGTCTTTGAGATGAAAGGACCGTTTACAGTGTGAGTCAGCGATTTCTGAGCTTCACAGATCGAAGTCAGGATTCAGAAAGCGCAGGGGGTCGTTTTTAATCGGTTAAGAAAATTACACAAAAAATGTAAGAAACTTTGAGGTCCATACTGGCTATTCCTCATTGTCATATGCAGTGGATGACACAACGTTAAAAAAACCGGTCTGTTTCGTCGACGCTATTGCTCAGAGATCCCTGGTGGTCTAGTGGTTAGGATTCGGCGCTCTCACCGCCGCGGCCCGGGTTCGATTCCCGGTCAGGGAACGTAGTTTTTTCTATGGAAATGCCGATTCCTACAAGCATTATTAGAAAGAAAATGGTGTGTGTTGGCAGGTCAACTGTGCTCAATCTGACGAATTTTGTACGTTGGACTTTCACAATTTCTAACACGGATGAAGATGTTATGGAAGACCAATCCTTCAAAAATTAAAAATAAATAAATAATACAAAGTAAATCCATGTCGAAATGTAAAAATGCAAAATAAATGAATAAATACAGAAATGTATTTATATAAAATAAATGGAAAAATAGGTATTGAAACGTATAATTATGATCTTTCTATATAATTGAACACAGGAACAGGGATAACGTCCCTGCCTCAATAATTTAGCCTTGGTGGTCTTCACCTTCAAGAGTTCACCTCCTATAGGCAAACTGGTTAGTGCTTTGAGTTATCGGGCAGTCATTGGTTAGAGGCCAGCTTTCTTTCTTTGCCATGTTTTTCAAACTGAAAGTTTAAAGCTGAGAATTCTGCTGTCAGATACCGTTCCCCCTGATTTAACTGGCCAAATGTAGCCCCGATGGGCTTCCCCTTCAAGTATGCCCCTCATTTAGGCCAAATGGTGTAGTGTTTAGTGCTATGGGTTTGTGGTTGGATGGTCATTTGTCTGAGGCCAACTGCATTTTTACATTGAGCAAAGGTGAACCATGTCTGACAGCAACATGTTTAGTAGTCAGAATATAATCTGATTGACAAATTAAGTGATATAAACCAGAAATTCTGAGAAACAACTTCTTGTGGTTTTGAAATTTAGCACTGTAAATGTGAGATAAGTAGGCTATGATCTTTCCATCTCAGGGGGAACAGTATCTTTAAATAGAAATTAGTAATGATTTAGTCCAGAAGGAGGCAGTAATGGATATATTATAAAGTAGAGTGCATTTGCTTAGCAAGTCTTGTTTTGGAATTTGTAGTGTACAAAGCTCAATACAAACATTTATGCCATAGCGAAATACAAATCTAAACAAATGTATTAGTGTTGATACATCATTTCTGAAAAACAAAACAAAATATAGAAAATTATATAGATATATTAAATATATAAACTTGTTACTTGTAGGTTACTTGAGTGTTCAATCTGTAGCCAGCGAGACGGTTTTACCTAAAGTCGTGGGGTTACACGTGGAATAAAAACACCAAGACCCGCAAACCTTTTCCCTTTATTTGTGGTCTTTTGAACAAAACAAATATTAAAAGATAAATTAATAAAGAAATCAATTAATTAAAACCGGTTTAGAAGCAATATAACTAAATATGTTAAAATATAATTAAATAAACGTACAAAAGAGTGCAGTTTTACTTCTTCTGTGACAGGATTGGCTAGAAAGCCTCCTTGTTGTCCGCTATTGGTCAGATGAAAAGTCACTCATTTAGTAGGTCCAACCATAGGACGCAGAGAGACGCTTCAGGGCGGGGCTTGTGGAAAACGCGGAAGTCTTCCTAGAGCGTCATATGACGTGTCTCATTAATATTAATAAATCCTTGTCGGACTTTCCCTCCAACGTGCGCAATTGGACTACTGCGCAAGGGCGGAAATACACAAACACGAGTGTAGTCCATTTTTTGTAGATACTAGCTCAGTATATTTCAAATAAGCAAATAATTAATTTAATAAACAGCGGAATTGAAATGCACCTCAGTGCTCAGCATCGATCGATGTGTGATGTCTAATGGCGGATGTTGATGAGCTCCCATCTTTGCTGTGGGGTCTGGACACTGTCTTCTCAGCATACTGCAAACTTTACATCATAGACATCCTAGAAATGGGGGAGTCCAGACAAGTGCCTGGTAGGATAAAGACAACAGCTTTGTGCTACTGTTCACTATTAGAACTGACATTTTTATAAGGTCCCACTTTACCGTCACAGATGATCAAACTGCCCCAGAATATAAATTATTACAAACATTACAAAATAATATATATGATATACTGTCACATAGTTATATCACATTACAAATTTACTGAACATAATAGCACAGTTACTAAAAGTTGTAACTTGTTATTGGTTGTCTGCTGTTATTAAAGTACTATACTGCACATATAAAATGTGTTCTTCTTTATATAAGCTTACATATTGATATTTTTATTTTGCACTTATCAGTACACAATGAAGTTGTCCCATAACCAACGTTTTCTAGGTGTTTACTTCTATAAGACTCATCCAGTATCCCAGGTGGATGTACTTGGGACAGTCGTTTGCAAGAGGGAGAGAGAAGATTTCTATTGCTATGGAGGTAACCTGAGTGTGAAGAGCATGTATGTCCTTTGAAATGATAAAGAATATCCTAATTCTAGGATTGTAGTTTATTGAAGATTGTCTGTTTATTTTCATCACGCAGTGGACGACAGCACTGGTGTTATAAACTGCCTTTGTTGGAAAGATGAGAAATGGAGAGATCTGGGGGAACCAGCAACATGTAAGTTACACAAAATGCTCAGTTATTTCTCTCCATAAAAATGGAATATGCTGTAAAATCTATAATAAATGGCATATAGTTTGTCCTGCTGGGGACACTATGTGGCAAAAAATATTGAATTCTCCTATAACTACAAAATAATCTTGTAAATGAAATTGTCGCTCAAGGCAGAAATTCTAGTGTAGCCTCTGGAGGATTTAATATCGAAGGTGAACTCAGGCGGCTGAAGGAGACTCAACGGAAGAGCTCTGTGCTCGAGATTGGAGACCTGCTCAGGGTTCGAGGAGCTGTCAAAACCTCTCGGGGTCAGAGGGAGATTAAAGCCTCCTGCTTTTGTGAGTAGATGGCCATGCGGTGATGCTGGGACAAAAACATGGTTAATGTGTGAGAATATAAATGTTTCTAGTCTTTATTGTTTTATGATCAGGTAGAATTAGTTTGTATGTAGAACAAATATAATGTTTTGCTCTTTTTTTTCAAATGTGTTAGATAAAGTGGATGACCCTTTGATGGCCGTGCAGATTTCACGTATGCTGGAAATGCCTCAGCTGTACAGGAAGTGGTATGATAAGCCGTTCCAGGTACCTGGTGATGAGCTGTGTGCCAACAAGTAAGACAGATCTGTTTTTAACATCGCAGTAAACTGACGTTTAGCAAGTTTAGACTGAATCTACTTGTAAGAATAGACACAATGTGCATTTAAATTCTTATAAGCATGCACAATTTTTTATTACAGGGCAACCGGTTCTACAAATTTCCAGATTTTGGTGTCTCGATCAGTTCTCACCCTTCAGGAGTTCCTCTCTGAGAAAGGGGTGGCCAGATTTCGACCTTATGATGTTGAGTTCCTTTTACATCCACTGGTCCAGAACGCTGTGGCAGACCAGGTACTGCGTCTGACCCTGACCTGCAATGAACTCCTGACCTATAATATGTACACATAATACACAACTACAGTGGACAATATGAATGCATAAAGCTACCAAGAGTCTGTCCTTGTTCAATGTCACTACGCTTGGCTGGGTTGTAATAAGATATAACAGCCAGGAATAACGTGTGGTAGGCGCAGCAGGGGAGATCATGTTGTAATGTTTGATGGCAGCAGGCAGGAGCGGTCGTATTTAATGCCTTTGTGAAATCTCCTCTGAGATGCTGGAGATTCAAGGATAACAACATATGGTGATGAGTAGCTCATAAACGTGTTTTCTAGCCATTTAATAATGGAATATACATGGACAAAAATATAGTGCATTTACATGTACTTTGTCAAATGTTTTACTTTTATTTCATACATTTAAGATTAAATTGGTGTTTTGAATGATGTTGTGAGGATGATTTGATAATGAAACGTTACATTTTGTCTAAAGGAGTCAGATCAGCCTGGGCCGTCATTTCCCTCGCAAATCCGAAACGTGTTAAAAGAGACCCTAGGCCACCTCCAGGAAGAGGGAAAAATATTCCGCAAAGTTCGAACCCAGGATGAAGTCTACAATGTATGTACACCCATACGTGTGATGTCATAGTAAGAGAGTAAAGCTGTGGTTTGGCTCATCTCAGGAAAGTCTTGCCTAGTATTTTATTCCCATAATGCATTATACATTTTCAGGGCTGAACTGAATTATGTTATTTTTTTTTTAAATAATAGGTTTGACTAATTACATTTTTCTTTTTCTTGATGGCTGTAGGTAACTGAACAAGACAAAGATCTCCACACAGGGATCAAGAACATAATAAGAGAAGATACTAAAAGGGAAAAATGTATGTATTTCGAAATACTTCTTTTACATACTAAATACATAACATTTGAAATACTTTATTTTGATTGGGCAGTTGTGGGGTCTTTCTTCTTACATGTTAAAGTTATTGTAAACTACATCCACATTTGGTGTAGTTGGGTGGTATTACCTTCACAGTAAGCAGGATAGTGTAGTCAGCCACTCATGATCTGAAAATGATGAAGCAAAAAATGTCAGCAGAAGACCTCAAATGTTGCTCTCTTGCAGATGCTGAGAAAGGATGTCATATCCTGCACTTATTATCCAGCATAAGACAGCACTACAGCCAAAACATAAGTCGCGAGGCCCTGCAGGTGGCACTGACGTTCTTGGAGTGCAACAGCGACATTATCAGCACAACTGAAGCACACTACACCATTCTTTAGTTTTTTTGTTTTCATAAATTTACGAGTTTTTTACACCCAGAAATGAAAAGTTTTGTCATTGTTTATGTCCTCAATCTATCGTTTAAACCCCTGTGGATATCTTTGTTATTCTAAACCAAAGCAAACATTTTAAAAACGTGTTTACAATGGCAGGGCATAGTCTCCGAAGCTTCAAATGGATGGAAGCATTATCAAAAAACATCATGCGATATTCCAAGTGTCCCAAAGGCATACGAATGGAAAGAAAATCTGTTTTGGTCCTGAAAACAAAGAAAGCCACATTATGTGTAAGCAACATAAGTGTAAATAATGTCATTTTTTGGCGTCAACAATCCCTTTAAAAAATCATGTTCAAATGATTAAACGATTCTATTTATAAAATATTTTGGCTTTGGTTCTATTCATGTAATGTTCTTACAGAAATAACAATTCATACAGCATTAAGGTTTTGAAAAGAGATCTTTCGTTACAAAAGTAACAAATTATAGTTACAGTTAGCGGCCGTTAGGGGGCGACGTGAGCTGTGAAATTCGTGAGCACATCTGTCTCTATGCCGCTTTCATTCTTATTGGTAGATAGCCGTTTATCTATTAAATCTCAGCCTCGTTCATTGTAAATCTACCTGTGACTTTGTTATTACAGAAGTGCATTTTATCTTATATCACATGTCTCTTTATTTAGCGTGTACAGGTTAATTTCAGTTTATACGTTCCAGTGGTTTATAATATTTTCTCAACAGCTGCCCTTCAAACGCATCAGCTCAGACCGAAAGAAACACGCGCTCTCTTTGTCTTTCCTACGAGTGGAGACAATGATATAAAGCTTTTTTCGCTCTTGAACTGCAACAGAGCTCCTGTCGAAAAGCCCAACCCCATTTCCCAAATATCCAAGCGTGTGTGCGGCGCGCGCTTCCTGCCGAGCACTGACTGCGTTCTCCAGCGAGCACGGACCTCGCGGTGAATTTAATGCGCGTCCTGGCCTCAATGACGAGCGCCGCTCACGTTTGACGAGACCCCCCCCCCTCACTCCAGGTAGACTACAGTAGTCCACGCAACACAAAGGATACGCGCCGATCCTCAAGTTATCCGTTCAACGACGCGTCGATTCGGATTCCACAACGCGTCTGGAACGCGCGAGTCGTTCTGAGAGATATGGATATTAGGATTTGCGTTTTCAGCAGACGGATATAAGTTTCATACCCCGCTATTATATACTATCTCGTTATCTGTATCAGGTCCAGGGGGATAACACAGGGACTGCAACAGTCGTGCGCGCTCATTGAAGAAGCACAGCGATATTATTCGCGCAAACGCGTCCTCGCGCTGGGAATTTATTCAACGCGTCTCGGCGTTTGATTGCCAAAATGCAATTTCGCACAGTTTTGGATGTTAAAGTGGTGGATGTGGAGAAGAGGAGGAACCCATCCAAACATTACGTGAGTCGGCTGCCTATTTACCTTTTGCGTCTTTCTCGAACCTGGTGCGCTCCTTTCTGTAGCGTGCGGATAGACATCTGGATACCGACGAATGGCACTTGCGGGTGTCACTTGTATGAAATCGTGCAGTTTGACCATATTGACATCTTTAACACTTTGTTATTTACGTACCTGATATGAGTCAGAGAGATAATGGTTATCGGTGGCGTGCAGTTTGATCAGCTGGCGTCATGCAGTAACACCGGGGGTATTTCAAGCTCAGCTGTAAGGGTCTCTCTCTTAATAAACTTTTATTCACGCCGTCCAGCGTTACACCCCCATTCGAACAATTTAGGCCACAACTTCACCGACAGATTTCGAGGTTTGGTGGCCTGAAGAAGTACCCTTATATGGCTGGAGTAGAAGCCTATGTATTGCCTGCAAAAGATGGGCTCTGAGGTTTCTTTTAAATATTTATGATAACAGGCTTGGCAGGCACATATGCAGGGCCATGTTGTGGATTAGCAATAGAGTAGATGTGTTTAAAGTATAGGTGAAATAAAGTTCAGAGTTTCTTATGTGGTGTGGTCCCTTTTGGCATTAAAAGCATTTACTTGAGCTGGGATGTTTGTGCAAGAATTGATGGTCCGTGCTATTCCTGCAAGACATGAGGAGGTCCCAAAGAGCATCTCGAGCGCCTTTAAAGAAGCCTGGAAATCCAGTCCTTTGTACTAAAGGGTTAGTGTCTGGAAAAACCCTGTTTGAGCTCAGAATTAATCTCTTTTGGTTTTAAACTTGGTTTTACACCAAATTTGGCTTTCTAGACACCCAGTTCGCCATCAGCCTTTCGTTTTATCTTATAACTCCAGCAACAACTATTCTCAGATCAGCGTTAGTGCAACAACCTTCCCCCATTGCCATCGTGGGATTCGGTGCATTCTCCCGGGGAGCGAATACGCTGCTCTGTCCCTTCCGCAGACTCTGGAAAGAGCAAATAAAGAAAGGCAGTTGTTAGGTCTCATTAGCAATGTTTGTCAAACAGCTGGCTATGCTTTCAGTATGAGATGGAGGGAGAGAAAGGAGGAGGGGAACTATGAACCCACATGCTCTTGTTTTAATCCCCAGAAGTGGTCTTGACTTCCTCTCTTTGAATGGAAGCTCGGCAGTTTTTAGACAAAACATATGAGAACTTTTTTCCTTTTTTACTCAAGTCGAGTAAGGTTTAAGCGCATGGAAGGATGACAACGAATAATCACAACCTCAGGTTTACATTTAGTCATTTAGCAAACGCTTTTAACCAAAGCGACTTACAAGTTGGGTAAACAATGGAAGCAATTGGGTCAACTTTAGGAGAACAAAAAGGGCAATAAAAACATGTCTCACAAAGCCTACTACAGTGTTCAGAGCTAAGTTTAGTATATATAAGTTTAAGTAAGCATGCCTTTAAAATTCTTTGTATAGATATTGTAGAAAAGATATAGAAATCAGAAATGATCGAAGGTTTGTCATCATGAGTCAGTTAAGGATTTACGAAAAATTGTAGTCATGCAATGGAATATGTTTCATATTTCCAGGCAGGAAGTCGACACACAAACACTCCTCATGGTGGATGGAGTTGGTTCTGTTATTTCTTAATAAGAAGAATAAGAGTACTGTGGGATGTGTCTCGTCACACACACACACACACACACACACACACACGATTCATTACAGTACCCTGCTTCCCACCAGAGACCCATGTCGAGATGTGTGTGCTTGCGCGAGCGTTTTGAGGCTCTCCCCAGACAATCTGCTGTCTTGACAGCTTTTGTCCATGACACATTTTCTTTACTGTTTCCGTCTGTTAGATTGCCCTCATTGGCCACAACAAGAAAATCGTGCCACGACTTGCCATGCTGAGATTGTGTTGTGTGTATCATGCCCTGCAAAACAGTGTTATTGACTGTGAAAAGGGACAGAGGCCATGAACTCTGAGATCTGAGTTCAACCCAAAATTACTTTTCATATTTACTCATCTCTGCGAGTAAATGAAAGCCTTTGGGGAAAAAGGGTTGTCACTCCAAAAAGCAAATTAAACACTGGGAATCTTCTAAAGCCATACAATTTAGGGGCGAATGGACCAAAATTAATTTCAAGACCTCAACTTATTTGGTAATGTAACTTACTGTACAAATCTCAGTTGCACTTCAGGTTTGACATCATTGACAACAAACAGAATCTGCATGGCTTTTTATAATAAAATATAAATACAAATATTTTAAATAATCTGTCGATTTCATGTTAAATGTAGTATTTAGTGTTTTTTTATAATTTATTTTATTTGTTTTTGTTTATTTGTTAGTTTATTGTTTTATTTCAGTTTAAGTATAGTTTGATTTATTTCAGTAAATAATTTGATTTTTTTATTATCTTATTTTCAGTAAATAATTTGATAACTTGATTATTTTATTTCCGAGTTTATTGCTGAGGCAACATTTCTAATTTTTATTTAGTTTTTCAAAGAATACTTTTTTAATAAAAAGATTTTTATCTTGATTTCAATTATCAGAAATATTTGGGGTAGTACACATGTATGGTGTAAGGCAAATCTGGAAATAACTGTACAATCAAGGTAAATCTCTTTATATTATAATTGTAAGTATGAATAAAATAATATATTATTAACAGTTTGTTTTCTAAAGGTTTGCTACATCACCCCTAGGAAACATGTGGTATATTTGTCAACTACCCTTTAAACTAAAAGCTTGAACGACCTTGAACTAATAGGTTTGGAAAATTATATATATATATATAATATATATATAATATATATATATATAATATATATAACTTTTGCTGTTCTGTACCTATAAAGTATCCCCCTTCCTCCAAAATCCTTCAGATTCTCAATTTTTCCACTGACAAAAGACTCCGGGTGCATCCTGTCTTTCGTCGCCTTTCTTTAATTTCCATGTTTTCGTCTCCATTCCTTTCTCTCCTCCTCCTCTTCTCTTGTTCCCTGTCCAACATGACATCTCGAAGCACTGCAGCTCATTGCTTTTTCTGTAGAGCCGATGTCTGTTGCGGAATAAACTCTCTTGCTTTCGGTGCAGCTTGATTACATCATCGAGAACAAATGATTCCAGAGCCGCTGGTGACAACATGTGTGGGCAGGAAGTGAGCAGCAGCCAAAGTGGGAAATGGGTTCTTCTCTCAGAGTAGCTAATGATGTCATCGCCAAAAAAGATATGAAGTTATTCTGCAAATGAATGTTGCATCATGCCACATGTTTGACAGCGTCTATTTAATAGATACGCTTGGAATTATGTGAACTAATGAGGAGGTTTTGTGGTTTTATGGTCTGATGTGCAGAATCGGGCTTTGTGAAAGGGCACTGGGATGAAAGATGAAATTGGCGTGTCTGAAAAGCCATGTAGGTGTAATGGAGCTGAGAAATAGCAGTGAAATGGTCTTTCTCTGTCAATTCTGTCCGTGCCGCACTATTAGACATTTGGTAGAAGAGTCTTGCGGAGAGGGATGGCAATTCACTCCCAGGTTGAGTCAGTGAACATTTTTCCATTAACAATAATCAAAATAATATTTATCGCTATTTATTGATATGTTGAGTATTTTAACAATTTATTGGTATAGGCAGATTAACGTGTTTTTAAAAGAATGGTTTTACTGCCAGTTTAAGGGACTTTTATTTGGAATTACTATTTGCCATGATTGTTGTCCCTTCGAAGTGCACTTAGACACAATCTTTGTCGTTGGGAACCTTCCAGTTGTTTTTAAAAAATATATTTATTTCAGATTCAATTTTTTATTTTTGCTGTAGAGAGCAATGCAGGACACAATGATATACTATAATTTGGTAACACAAGATTGTATTGAGCACTAGCACTAACAAAATATACAACTTTAACGTGCCACTGGCTCCAGTGCGTTATTGATACCATTGTTACCATTGAAAAAACATAGATTGACCATTAATGATGATGTCAGTAGTTGGTTTTTGACTTAGGCAAATTTTAAGTCTAGTTAAGTTTTGTAGGGCAGAGCGCTCTGAAAGGCCAGAGGTGATGACGCTGAAAGGCTTTTGCGTACGCTGACTTGACACCTTTTCAACTGCACTTCTCCAGGAAACCCTTCCACTTCCTGTACTGCATCCCTTGTGGATGCTGGAAATCTGCTTGTTTGCGTTTGCACATAGGTAACAGGGCGGAAGAGGTCAAGAAAAGATGGCCAGTGGCTACAGGAAACTGGAACTGAACCACAAAATGCAAAACAATGATCCTGTCACGGGTTTATTAGGCAGAGATGTTGTGAGATGTGAGGGGGCTTTCAGCAGAAATGTTGATCGCATGAATCCATGAGGTGGATGCATGTAATGTTTAATTAATGATTTATTAATGCCTGTGGGAAAATGAGCCTTTGAGAAGCTCATTACCAGTGACCCCGCCTATAGTTATGCATCATAAACTGTGCAGTAAACATTCACCCCCTGAGATCTACAGTAGGTGCTGGTGCCGACCTTTTTATTTTATGGGAATGTCCTCGTAGGACAAACAATGCTTTTTATGTCACATAATCAGATATTAGAGATGTTGTAGGCAATTGTTTGTTGTGGGCAGGGGTTCATTTTTTATTTTAATGAGAACGAAATATGACAACCTAAGTGCTGGCCAGTTTGTTTGTTAAAGATGCAATCTGTAACTTTTTGCTTAAAAGAAACAACAAAATGTTATTTATTAAGGTTAGAACCAGCCTCGGTTCACAACGGTTAACTTGTAATAATGATGGATAAGTTGAGCGGTTGGGTACAATTTGTCAGAAAATGTTAGTCGGACATAATTTGACATCAAGAAAAGAACATAAAGTAACATGCAGTTTCAAACAGAGATGACGACGTATAAGAGAAACTTACGGATTGGAGCATAGTTGAATTCTATGAAGGTCTGAATGTGGTACAGTCAGACATATGGTAGATGGATAGGCTTTTATATGTCTCGATCTCTAAATAGTTTCTTTAGGCGGGGTTGACTTGCTTTAGTGGTAAGGCCTGTACTTTAAGCCCCACCAAGACTGCTAAAGGTTTCCTCATCCTTTTCTATTTGACAAATCTGAAGACCTTCACGAGTAAGTTTCTCTCTCTGTTTTCACCTTCTTGTATAAATAGAAAAGCTGCATATATTGCAAAGCTGATGTTTATTTGAAAATATGTGATGGAGTGGATTTTTTACATATTACTGCTGCATATTTATAAAAGAAAGCTTTGGTTTTAGCATCACGTCTCGATATTCAGACCTGGTTGAAGAGTGTTTAAACTGACTTCTTATAAGTGGTGTAAATGCATAATACTATATTACTACATGTTATGTTTTTTTATCAGTGGTTGATGAGCTTTTTCTGGTTCCCTATTTTGGGGATTATTGATGATTGCCTGCAGGTTCTGAAAAACCTAAAACAGGTTTTTTATCTGTGAGCACTGCATGCCATTGAAAACAGAAGGTGAATGAGAAGTTGTGTGCTAGATGTGGACTAGATGTGTTAGTGTGATTGTTCTTTTTTAGTACACTTGCTATGATAGTCAATGGTACCCCAGAAAAGTTTGGTTACACACATTAAATTTTGATTTTCATATTTGTTGCTCATTGTTAAATAATGAAGTGCATAGTGCATACTTGTTCCAGTGGTTTAGTTGGTTCTGTTTCAAGAGCACCGCCAAAGTCCGAAATGTTATTTTAGCTCTCCGGGATAGCAAAGTTGCGTTTGATATTCTGGGCGTGGGCTTTCGGCAATCCTATTTTCCAATGTGGTTGCCATGAGGACGGTTCCATCGGCCAATCAAGACATGGTTGTTGAATGTGCATCTTTGACACACACACCGGCAAATTTAGGGCTGCCCTTTGCTGTGAAATTACAAATTACAGTTGGGCAAGGAAGGGCAGATTCAGCGAGCAAACATGCCAGTCCGGTCAATGATCTTTAAATAACTCCTGAACACACCCACACAGGCACAGAGTATCTTTGTAGCACTTGCTCTTTAAAGAACCGTTCTCACACTCTCTCTCTCACACATTTACACACACCTCATTCCGCGGCACGCCGTGTGTGATAAGCATGTTTCTGTTTGGATAGCTGCACATGCATGCTGTGGGAAACGGCACGATGTGGTTCAGCCAAGGTCTTTCCCAGCATTCACTTGATAGGGGGGGCACTTCAATCTGGCACAACGAAAAAACTCACATAAGCATGTGAGATATCTGTCTCGCGTCACACTTCAGAGATTCCACTGTCTCTCTCTGTCCCCTTCTGTCAAGCTCTACCACAGACATCTGCCCGTTTTGTACGATATCGCTCATATTTCATTACGCGCAAAAATGCTGAGGCAGTTTCCCACTTTATTGTGCGTGACATAATATTTGATACACGACTAAACTCATGCCCCTGTTATATGAGGACACGGTAAATCAAACACTTTGCTCGTCTAATAATTGAGGCCAGACTGTGCTCAACCTATAGGAAAAACTCAACAAGCCAGACTTTCACACGAGGATCGGCTATCAGCTATCCACTAATAGTGAAAATGAAAAAGTTTTTCAGCATTTACAGAAATATCTTTTAAAAATGGTAACCGTAGCCTTTTAAATAGCAAAGTTCTTGTGGTTATTGTTACTAATGTAAAAGCACAGTACATCAAAAATCAATTTCATAATTTAGAGGACTTTTCTTTTGCCCTAGTTTGTTTTTAATGTTTTTTTTTTACCAAAACATTCAAGTGTAAACAGGGTTATAATTGCTTTAAATGTTTTTGTCATATCACTTGAAAGAAAAATGATTTTTACATGATGTGGCTGTGTCAAACTGTACTCTGTATTTGAAAAACAATTGGTGTGGGTGTTCAACAAGTACAGTTTAACCACTAGACACAATTTTCTAGACAGTATTAATATATTTGTATTTAGATATAGCCAATTGTTTTCATTTATTAGAGTATATATCTCGTTGCTGTCCTTCTGAAATCTCCACATTTTATGATTTTAATAAATCATTATTATTTGTCACCCTTTAATGCTTATCACTGGGTTTTGCAAAAAAAGTGCTTGTCGACAGTTATTTATCACTTAAGAAGTACAGTGTTATTTGAACATTGAACAGGATAGCCACAAAATATATACATAAATAATAAATATTTTTTGTTGTTGTATTATAAAATACTGTTTTAGGGCATCCTATTTTTTCGACAAACCCTCAGGGAGCCCTTTGAGAAATGAACCATGGTTTTATTAAAGTAAAAGATTAGCATTGTGTTACCATTTGTATAGAGGGTTTGCACCTACGTCACGGTTTGGTCAGTTACCCAGATGCGCGGCCATATTGGAGATATTCAGATCTAAACAACAGCATGGATTGAACGGTTAATGTACTACATAAGACGTTGTTTTACTAATTTCAGTTATTTCTAAAGAAGAATATCTTTTTTTCTCCAGCAATATCTGCGATATCCATTCGGTTCAATAGCAGTGTTTACGTTCAATGCCTCCAACATGGCCGACTTCCGGATTGATGACGCGTCGTAAAACCCTCTATTGTGTGAACTATGGTTACTGTAAATAAAATGGTTAAGTTTCATCAAGGGAGTATGCATACTCGGATACATTACGACACATATATGTCGCACGTGCTACTAAAAATAGGTCAGTGCTATGAATAAATTAGCCAGTGTTATATATTTTGTTCAGCTGAGTACTTAAAACATCTCAAATGTTTTCAACTCCTTCTAAAAATCTAGAAAATTGCCATTCTATACAGTGACACAGGCAATGCAGTCGCCTGTCAATGGCATCATATCTACGTTCATATCTAGCAAGCCACTAGCTTGTTTCGAGCAGTCACTTGTTTATGGACCCCAGTTATACTCAACATTTATAAAACTTTATTACTTTACCTCATCCGCTAACCATGATTTCTCGTTCCCGTCTGATCAATGGCCATCAGTGGTGGAGTTGAAGTAAACAGATCCCATCATTCCATACTCCTTCACAGCATCACCAAGCTCCGCAATTGTTGTTGTTTTTATTTGTGCGGCATCTAGTGACTGTTTTTTACAAAATGTTGCTTTAATATAGTAAATAATAAAGTATTCTAAACAAATAAACCACCATATATTTTAATGTAAAAAATTAAAAACACAGAACTTTTAAACAAATAAAGAAAATTAAAACAAATTTTGGTAGATTAAAAATGATGTGGCGCGAATTTATCCATCTGTATGTAACATGAATGTCATTTTTCAGTTACCTGCCCATTCATGTGATGAACTGCACTTGCATATTTTTTAAAGACTTTTATACTTGTGGTACAACTGTTTTGCCTGTGCTACAGAACTTAAAACCTCTCTAGCACCAGTGCTATTTGCCAAAAAAGTTAAGGCACAGCCTCGACGTAACAGACCATACCGTGGCGAGAGGTCATCACCCTGCCTGGGTGAGATTATATTGGATTTTGCTTTATTGGACAATTGGTGTTTATTTAAAGGCTTATTGCCAGAAAGGTGCAATCGGAGCATCATGTTCATAATTCTAATATCGCACACTTACAAGATGTACTTGCTGTCACTAAATGTGCTGAATATAAACCAGATAAATAAAAAGCATGGTCGTGTGTATGTTAAGACAGACATTTGTTTGTATGTTGCAGCAGGTTCATCTGTGTATCTCAGCTATAGTATGGACTGTTTTGACTGGCACTTTAAAACTAGGTCAACCCGTATTTAAGTACAGATGCCTTGGAATAGGTTTCTAAAGGACTTAAAATGTGCTTATCAGTTTTACTCTCTAGCGCTAGCAGAACTGCAAAAAATAGATTTTTTAAAGGAAATGTGAGAGCGGCGTGTCCATGTTATAGGCAGTTTTATGGATGAATGGCTCGGGTGTTGTGAGTGATTCCTTAGGCTTTGCTGTGTGTTGCAAACATGTTCTTGGTGCTTGGTAGGTGGTTGCTTACTGGTTGAGGTCAGAATGCCCATCGGCGAGTTTCTTTGGTACTACTTTCTGGAGCAATGGGTGAAATCTTCTCAAGTCTTACATTTTCCCACTAGGTTCATTGTCCTTTTTGACCTCCCGAACAGCCCAACCACATTTCCGTAGTTTGGTCAAACAAGTAGCCCCACCCAAACTCACACCATTGGTTGAGCCTGAAATCGACACGTTGGACTAGGGATGCTCCTTTCGTTTTCATTTACCTAACGCTACGTTGTGAGCGCTAGCATCTTCATTTAAAACAATGAGCTTTGAGCAAGGCTACCGTTGACGCACTCCGTTTGGAGGAGTAAAGCCCTGACGAATGTGGCCTTAACAATAGTGGGTTGTATGATTGAAGTGGGTTGTATGATTGAAAAAGTTTTGTGGGGAATTTACACTGGTGGCACGCGTTATTCAATGAATTCATTATTTAATTAATATTATTATTATAAAAAAATGATCAAAGGATAAACATTCCTTTTAAAAGTCAACATTTTTACTATCGGTTAACGGTTAAACGGTCAACATGAACATCCTATGTTGGAGCAGTCAATCCAACAGAATAACAAATCCACTGTGTTTACGCTAAAATGACAAAAACATATTGGATTATTTTTGTTTAGCGTCGCCACACTCATATACAATACTTCATATTAGATAACATGACAAAGCATGTCATAAATGACAAATCACATGTGTCCTGTGTTATGAGAACAGAGTAAGCCTAGAGTTGAGCCGGGTGCGAGACAGTCATTGTCTCATTCTTGATGTCATTTGCGAACAGGAGTTTCCCCTAAGTTTAACAAATCCGCTGTGCCTGATGGTGGCCTTGTGAATGTAGATTTCTTCATTCTGCCTGCAGGACAATAGAGAAGGATTTGTCGGAAACCATACGTGTGCAGGAAAGACTTCCTGACTAGACCGTGGGGTTTCGTGACCACAGCATACTGCTCTTTGATCTTTAAACAACGGTTCTCAAAATCCTCTTTCTTTCTTTCTTTCTTTCTTTCTAAAATGAGTTATGTCACAGAATGTCCAAGCCACGATTGATGGGCATTCCCTGATGGCACACATACAACTGCAATATGTCTCTGAGATGTTTCCCGTCAGATGTCATACATATTTTTTATGATTAAGAATGTGTGTAAAACCCTTTCTAAGATGCTTAGCAGATGTTTTTACACAGCAGATTTTTTCAAGATCTTTAGCTGACATCGGACAGACATACCTGTGCTATCTGGGTTTTGTTCTATGAAGTTGTTCATAATTGTGAATAGTATGTTTTGTGGCTTATAGTTCAATGATCTATGTCTTGATATAGTAATTCAAGACCTATTTAACATTTAATGCTCTTTCCTCTATTTTTTTCAGGTGTATCTCATCAATGTCACATACTCAGACTCCACTTCTCACATCATCTACAGAAGATACAGTAAATTCTTCGACCTTCAGGTAACTCATGTTTAGCGTTGGTCTTTTTGGTTATTTTTGGAAATTTTCTAGGGAATGATGCATTGTTTGATTTGGATAGCCGACTTGACATCCAGCGACTGAGGAATCCATGTGTCACTAGATTTGAATCTTTTTTATTGGGGTTGCTGTAGAGAGAGTGAATTAAAAGATGCAGATTTGAGGACAAAGTTTGGCTTGCTACATGCGTTTTCGTCTGTTTGCCCATTTCTGTCACTTTCCTTGTGGCATACATGATGATACACGACACTTTATCAAAACAATACCAAACAAAAATATAGGTTGGTGGAGTGTTGTGGCTATGGTTTGAATCCACTGACTAATGAAATGTACCTTGAATGCACTTCAAGTTGTTTTAGATAAAAGCATCTACCAACCACACGGACGTAAATCAATAATAAGGATTTAAGAAAAATAACCTGATCCACTTCTAATGTTGTTTAATGTAGCATTCCGCCGTGTGCTACAGGGCTCAGTCGAGGGCTTTGCTGGACTGACATTTATGAGTGTATTTTACACAATAAAAGAGCAACCCTTCAACAGAGCTGTAATGTTTAGATCTCAGGACACCTCAGCCAGGAACAGTATTTGCTTTGGAAGCAGAACAGGGGAAAGGAAGCGTTCGCACCCAAACCTTCAGGTGCAGCCGGGCCCCTCTGCAAAGTCTGGGAAGAAATGTAGAGATTGTGGATGACTGAGCACATTTAGTTGCAGTGTAAGCATGTCTGTTTGAATGTGTTGTAAGATGCATGTTAGTACAGCACTGGATAAGTATATTTGCACTGTGTATAAATAGTGATCAAAAAAGTAGTAATAAGTTAGGTTTTTGGATGTAGTTTCTTTATAATACCATGAAGCCTCTAGTTAGTGTTCTCCACAGTGTGTTAAGGAGATTGTTGATTTGTTAAAAACGTCAGTGTTTTACATAAGCTGTAATGACGGCCTTGTTGTGCCGCGGCTCTGGGGTAAAGTCAAAGCCTCCATTGATAAACCAAGAGGCCGAACCACCACAGTCAATCAGCTCCCTCCTCCTCAGTTCCTCTCTTGCCGTATGGGATAAATGGCTGGAAGAAAAACAAACGTAAGGAAGAAGGATGAACATTATGAAGCTGTCAACGTCTGGGATCGTTTCTAAGAAATGTATAAATAAAGCATTCGGCAGTGCTGACAGCAGTGGCAAGATTTTGGTAGCTAAGCACTTTTGATTGTTCGGAATTTAATCGTTGCTTTGTGGGATGGGATCTGGTTCACAGTATTCTGGAGGTGTGCAGGTTTGGGTTTGAATTTTGGGAAGCGCTTTTATTACCCCCGTGCTTTAGCTGTTAGACTGTTTGAATGGAAAAAATGTGTCTATAAATTCGTCCACTTTCAAGAGCTGTTGGGGCTAAGCTCATTCAGACTGACGGCTTTGATTGAAAGTTAACCAGAACTTGTCTTTTTTGAAAATATGTAGTTTTGCACCGCCCTCTAAGTCTGTCACGATGACGTCACGTTACTTATTCTAAACGTGTCCACAAAGAACGCTAACTGTAACGCTAACTGTGCAATAAAAGGGGGTTATAAAGTGTTTGGGTCAGTGTATCCAAAGATTCTTAGCTGTTAGAAAACGCTCTGTTGTTGTGTGTGCACTGTTTGTTAGCATTAGCATACTGCAGACATTTGGTTCAAATCAAATAAGTGAGCTGTGTTTATAAGCTGGCAGATGGTTAAACATTGTTTAACCGTCCCTTAATGCTTCACAGTTCGCTTAAAGTAAATTTGAGCATTCTGACCAAGAAGATCTTATGCTGTCATTTGGGTAGTTTCTGTTAGCTAAGCAGAGTTTATCAGTCGTCCAAACAAAAACAAATTCTGATAACCTTTTAAAGGCATGCATGCTACTGTTAAAGGATTTATGAAACTTCTTTATTTTCATAGCAACTATTACCATTAAAGTTTCTATAGTCACACAAAAGATACACAAATTGCCCACAGGTAAGCCATGTTTATAGCGCAAGCACCATAGTACATGTTCAAAAAGGGATCGTTGTATATTCTTGGATGTATATTGGGAAGCCAGTATTGTTTGTACTTCTAGGTTCTTGTTTGAAGTTCCACGTCCTTTTTTGTCCTCTCTGGTCTCTGTGGGAAAACCACCCACATAGCTTGTGTATAGCTAAAAACACATCAAGGCCATTCTAAACGCCGGTCTTGTAGCCATTTAATGAAGCAAATGGAAGCTTGCATCTGTCGTTTTCTGATCTTTTTCACATTCTCCTTCATTTTGTAATCTAAACCAAGTCTTGTAAGGATATACAGGTACAGAATTATGTTTTGTGAGCGGAATACTAAAGAGCTGAACTCTGCTGGTTAGGTTACTCCTCTCATCCTGCTTTGAGGAGGTGGGCGTGACTTACTGTCAAGTCCTCTGGCTGTTCTTCAGTGGTTCTTCTTCTGATCATACTACACTGCTGATTACTGACATCTGCATAATGTAGGAGGGGATTTATGCTAAATTTGTCTTACTTTCATAGCTTTTTGGTTTCCTTTGGACGAAGGGGAATCTGAATTTAATGAAGGATAAATCATAACAAGGGTATAGGCAGGATCTGGTCTGACAGAGGTTTTAAGAAATGGAGATGGGTGAGGATACATTCCTTTTAAGGGGACAATTAGGAGATGTAACTTCTCCATGTTTGTTTTAGCGCCCTCAACAGTGAGCCAGATAATGTTGGATTGCTAGCATGCTAAACCTGAGAAGTTGCGTGCCTATTTTTTTTTCTCTTTCAATAATCATATTAAAGTTATGTGTAGCTTTAACACGTTATTTTCACATTTAAATGAATAATTTACTCAATTTTTTTATAATTTTTTCACCCTCATTCTAGATTTCTTAATTTTATACTAAAACGCTGTAATTTTATTTTCTTATATGGTTCTCAGCACCGCATAGCTCTACACCTAGCACGTACATCCATTATTGAAATGCACATTTAGTCAGCGCTCAAATTGAACCAAGTCCCCCTCATAAAACTTTTTTTTGGTTGGGGTTAGTCTCGCAATATAGGCTACAATTTATACAAAATGCACAATATGTTTGATAATGATATGAATGTACTTTTTATTAAAAACAGGCTTACATAAAAGAACATGCTTCTTTCACTGTCCTGCGCTTAGCGGTCTTTAGACGTGGGGTGATGCGTTTAAAATTTCAAAGACATGACAACTAGCCCATAAACAAACTTAATATAGATTATTATAAATAATTAATTCACGAAATTTACCATATGAATTTAATCACATTTGTCATTATAATTTTCACTCAAATACAAATATCTGATGGACCCCCAAAGTCTATTTTATACTTGTTATGGGGGTCCCTAATGCCTTATGGGGGTCCCGGATCCCCCCAGTCCCCCATCAATTCGAGCACTGCATTTTGTGCTTATATATCATTATATGAATTTAGCAAATGATATATCACGTAATATAGATCCACATAAACAAACAGAATGGCACTGAAAACTGGTGGACGTTGATAGATTTAATTAAAAATATTCACTACACTGATCTGAAGCTAAAAATAAGAGACAACATGACATTTTGATATAAAATTATTGATAGATGTGTAAAGGGATAGTTCACTCCAAAATAAAAATTCTGTCATCATTTACTCACGTTCTAGCTGTTTCAAATCTGTTAAATTTCTTTGTTCTGATGAACACAAAGAAAGATATTTAGTAGAATGCTTGTAACCAAACAGTTCACATTGACTACCATAGTAGGAAAATTACTTTATAATTTGTTATGTTTTGTTGAACACAAAAGAAGATATTTTGAAGAATGTAGGAAAGCAAACATCATGGTAGTCAATGGGGTCCAAGAACTGTTTGGTTACAAGTATTCGTCCGAATATTTTTCTCTGTGTTCAACCAAATGAAGAACTTTTTGCAGGATTGAAACAACTAGAGAGTGAGTAATTCATGACATCATTTTCATTTTAGGGAGAACTATCCCTTTAAGTGAAGAAAGTAAGTTGTACACATCTGGTATGGCATAGGGTGAATACATTATGCAAGTATTTTCATAGTTGGGTGAACAATTCTTTGAAGGGCTATACAATTTAGTTACTTTGAGAAAACCAGAAAACACATGTCATTAAACAACATGTTTCTGTTTAGGCTTATTGATAAGCTATGAGTGAAATAAAAGTAGCTGCTGTCTCTTACAGTGTCTTTGAATGCCATCATGTAGGGTAAATAAGGATGATACCCCTGTCAAAATGATGTGGGAATGACATCTGCTTTGAGTTTTATTTTCATTTGCACCTAAAGCAGAACCATGATGGTGAAATTTCCTGGATATTGACTGAAACACTCTCTGCGGTTCTTCTGGAGTAAAAGTTGTTTGATGGCTACATTTCCTAGGACTTCAAAACTCTACATTACAGATTTAGGAAAGTTGTTGATATTCGCTTGTATATCAAAAAATATAATTTATGTTCAGTCCGCAAAACCCGACTGTTATCTGTACCATCCGCAGTTTAGTCCAATATACAGGCTCTTTTTCCCCGACCTTATGTCCTTTGAAACTTCCCAAACATGAATCCAAGTGAAACCGGATAATCTTATCCAGTACATGCTCTGTCAAACGCAGGGTCATCCAGTCTAGATTTGGGAATGCATAGGCGGCGTGGCATGCCTGGCTTAAAGTCCAAAATTGGGACCTAAACCACAAGGCACGGCAGGCACGCCACATCCCAACCAATGGCCTGAAGGAACTCAAGGTCTCAGCATTTTTCATGGCCGCTCTACACTGCCAACTGTACTGAGGTTAGCAAGGGAAGAAGAGCCCTGATTGTTGATGCTGGATAAAGGCTTGTTTCATGAGCGGGTTTGAGCTTTAGTCAGAAGACCGACACCTACACTTCAGAGAACAGTGGCCTTGTGCTCAGAGGAACAATGGAGGGTTTTGAGTCTGTGATGAAGGGAGATGTTGCCGTTGGCTGCTGATCTGAGGCCAGTTGTGTGCTAAGAAAAAGAAGCGGAAACTAAATTTAGTGTTTTACCAACCAGGACGTTCAGTTGGTGGTTTCCATCATACTTCTAGATTTAACTCCTTGAAGTTGAGATGACTGGTGTTAGAGAAGGAAAGCGACTCATGGGAAAGAAAAATCAAAAATCTTAGTTGTGTCTACTATTCTGTAATAGGGCTGAGTATCTTACAGAATCCCCATTTTAAGGCATATAAAGCCATAAGGGTTTTTATTCAAAGTTTGCATGTGTTATGTATATTAGGCTTATTGGACTTTTACTTGGTTAGCTTAGCAACATGCTACCATGAAACTCTTTGCCCGTGGAAAATTTACCCATGGTTTTATCATAGGTAATCTTTTTTTAAATGTATTATTATTTGTAAAACCATAGTTTTCCTTCAAATATCATTACTGTTGTAAAACCATGCTTTATTTGCAGTTTAAAGGGTTTTACTACAAATAAAAATAAGAATCTATGCCAGATAGCAAAAATAATTGCTTCATTGACTGTTGATTCAATGTCAACAATAACCAATTTGACATTTATTCAACGTTAAATAAATTATCTTTGCACTCAGAGATTGTTATTTTAGTTAAACCATTGTGAATTTCCTTAAGAATAAATGCTATTTGTTGTGAGTTTTTGCTGAGCACTTTAAATCTTGATGTTTTTATGATTGTTTTAACAGCGTTCTTAAAGCGCAGCTGCCTAACTCAAAATCATTTTATATCTCTCTACTGAATGACAACAGTTGTGTTGGTTTGGTCTCTCCAAATAAATTCCATAAGAAACATCTAAGAATAAGTTGGTACCAAAATAGAAGATAATTGGAGTGTCTCCACAGCTGTATATCTGTAAAGTTTAGTGTAACAGGAAGTGTGTTCATCAGCATCATGATGGATACTTAAGGTCTGGAGTCACGAATGTTTGATCTGTGTGGTGCTGTGGATGTGGTGGTGTATGTGTCAGTGTACTTACAGGTCTGTGTGTAGGTGTATTGGGCTTTTCTTTGTCTTGGTGCCAGACTGTGGTTGACCACCTCTATGATGTTCTTCGATGTTCTCGTAGACTTTGAGACTGAGTCACAGAACAAACAATCTTTGACGTGAGCTGTTAAACCGGCCTGTGAACTTATAATAAATATGCCAAAACATTTCCATTCCGCAGTGACTCCTTTAAACATTTAGTTACAACTTTTAAACCACTTTAAAACAAGTTGAAGATACTTCAGACTGAGATTGTAAATGTAAGAATAAAATTCATACAAATAAAAACTTAATGGAAATAACTCCAGTGTTGCTAAGCTAAAGCTAAAATACGTCAATATAAAATAAAGTGTGTCAAAGAATTATTAGGGAAGCCATTTTTACCGTGTTAAATGAAATATATCGCTGCTGTCCTTCTGACACCTTGTGTCTCTATATTTCGGGATTTATTTTTGCCATAAATCATTATTATTAGTCACCCTTTATGTTTGTGGGTTTTGCAAATATCAAACCAGTAAAAGTATTAAAAAGTGCTTGTGAACAGTGACAGCACAGTAGGAAATCATTAAAAAAGTTTTTTTTCCATTTTATTTTTTCAAACAGTGAATTTGGAATTGCGATATTTCAGAAAAACAGCTTTGATATTTGTTCAATATTTTATCTCAACGTTTTTCAGTTTTTTTGCATTGCAGTGCATAAGATTTTTTGCAAGGTTAAGCTCTCTATTTAGGAAAGCCTTTGTTTCAAAACCTGTAGTGCCTCAGGAAGTTGTATGCATTGGATTTTGCGACACAAACCCTGTGAATAAGTTCGCTTATTGTTAATAAATCATCTTACTTTGGTCCTGTCTAAAGTTTGGCCTAGTCCTCACACAAAACCCCCTAATGGAAGGACGTGCACGGGATGACGGCTCTAAACGGTGTTAGTAAAGCTTTTTTCCCCAAAAGAGAGAATTCTGTTTGCTTAAACGCTTCCCTCCGGAGTTTTTCCCCGTGCAGTTACGCACACGCTCTCGCCAGGGATGGGTAGGCTCTTTTCTTTTGATGTGCTGGAGTAAGCTTGGCACAAAACATGGAAATTATTCAGAGAGCCACAGAATAATGAGTGCGTCTGTCTTTGAAGCACTTTTTCTGAATGTTTAAAGCCGCTGCGATGTAAGTAGACTTGTCAAGGCAGCAAAATGTGTCATTTACGAAAACGCCACAGTAAAACCTAATGCTATAAATATGAAATACAAATATTAACAAATGTTATTAACATGACATGTTACCTAGAAGGAAAGGTTATTCAGGTGTTCAACAGTCTGTAATACAACCAAATGTTATTTAAAGCTATTTTAAACGCTATAATAGTCTTAACTGTGTGATAATTGCATATACTTCAGGAATACTGACTTAGTGCTGTCAAAGCTAACCCGAGAATTAAGTTTGTAATTCAAAGAAATACTGGGCAAAGCAAGTCTGGTTTACAGGACACCGTAAATGTGCAGGGTATTTAAAGTTTTTTTTTTTTTAGATGACCTGATTTTACTGGGGTTTTCATTCTCTGACACAAACTGCACATAGTTGCAACATACATACACACATACAGTCACTGTCACAGATAACTACCTCTATGGGCACTGCCTCACTCCCGGGGGAAGTCCTTTGGATCTCTCTCTCTCTCTCTCCCTCTCTCTCTCTCTCTCTCTCTCTCTCTCTCTCTCCTCCCCTTACATGAGCTAAGCATCATTCAGAGGCCCAAAAATTAAAATCCAAACAACCTTTTTACTCACCCTCAAGTTGTTCCAAATCAGTAATGTATACATTTCTTTGTTCTAATGAACACAGAGAAAGAGATTTGGAAAAATATTTTCAGGGGCTTTTTCCGGGCCATCACTATCTACCATTTTTTTTTAATGGAACACAAAATTCGATATTTGGAAGACTTAAGGAAAGCAAACAGCTCTTGGGCACCTTTGACTACCATGCAATGTTCAATGATGTCCCAGAACTGAAAATTGCTAACATTCTTCCAAATATCTTCCTTGGTTTAACCATATGGTCCTGTGTGTGCGGTTGCATACCTTGGAATGTTGCAACTGGCCGATCAGAATCAAGTACTCCAAAGCACCCCAAAAGAAAATAATAGAGTAGAATAGAATAGAATTACAAATTCAAAATCAGGACAGTGTCATTACTGTTTTACTGTTCTGAGATCAGTTTGGTGCTGTTGGGGTTCACGTCTGAATTCTGCCCCCCCCCCCGTATGAAGATTAAAAAGGAGAACGAGGCTAAATCTTGGTGTGGGCAGACGAGAAGAGACAAATTCTCTATCCCTGCTGTTGGCTGCCCTACATATGCTGCTGAAATAGTCACCACGGACACACACAATTACTCACTGCTGTACTGTGAGAGAAGTGTGCTTGTTAAAATGTGAGTACACCAGTGCCAAAGAATGCTTTCTCTCTCTCTGCATACTGTTTTGTTTTTCGGTGAATGAGAAGATAATATATAAAGCCTGTGTCAAAAATTTTAATAAGAAAACTTTACATGGAAAAGTTGATACACCTTTGCATTCTTTTCTAACTGTTGAAGAAGATGTAAAACCACTGTGGAGATATTTTTGCAAACCTCCATTAACTAAAAAGAATGGAGATTTACAGTGGAGAATTTTACATGGCATCAATGCAGTTAATGCCTTAATTTCTGTGTTAAACCCAGATGTTGGTCAAGAGTGTCCCTTTTGTTTTCAGAGGGAGTCAATTTGACACACTTTTGTACTTTGTGATAGATTTATTTTCTGTTTTGAAACATTTGTTGAACTATTTTATTGTGGAATTCTCAATGCGACCTTTTGTTTTTGTTTTTAAAGGGGCCGTAACACACGCAGTTTCTACCAATATCATATTAATCTTGAGTACCTATAGGGTTGTATTGCATACTTCGTATCTTCGAATCTTTGATCACATTTATAAAAGATAGATACAGCTGTACGATTATTTCCGAAACCATACTGCGTGTGCAGGGGGGAGGGGTAGGCTGAACTTAAGCACCTGCACACGCATTATCGACAAAACACAGACATCAGTTTTACTCACCGCATGCGGTTCATGTCCGGCATCTTTTAGCGCTGGGACGGCTCCATATATCAGTTTCAACGGTCTCCAAATTCAGCGTTATATCCAACGTTTATATAACATTCATCACCCAAATGCAGTGTTCAAAGAAACATCTGAACTTCGCAAACGTATGCTCTCTCTCTCCTCCACACAAGTAAAAGTGACGTCAGCGCATGCGCGTGTGCTTTTCTGGGAGAAAGAAAATTTGTTATGAAATACTTTTGTATGTTGGAAAAAACTTTCCGAAACCTGTACGTTCGCTCGGGGGAGTGTATCGAGTTCAAAAATACTACGTATGCCCAACTAGTTTTTTGACAAGTTGACCATGTTAAACATGAGAAGACCGCAGGTTTAACAGAAGTCAGAATGCATGAAACACCGTTGCACAGCCACTTTAAGTATACAAGGACACGATAGAGGGAATTTTAACTGTTGAATTTTATAGTGAGAAAAACAAAATGTCAATTTATATGAGTAGAAAAGATCAAATTGAAAAAAATCTTTGATTTCAATGTGGTCTCAGTTTTCGCTGCTCTATTCAAATCAAGGTTGCGAAATGATTTCCTATATTATAAATCAATTATTGTTTATTTGTATTTGAAGACAATTGGTGTCAAAGAGAGGCTCTGTGTTCTGTTATTGAAAACAAACTTTATTTTCCCAATTTGTATTGATTTTTTTTGGATGTTGAAATTAAGTGATGTATAAGTGCTGTCTCTCTCTCTCTGTGTCTCGTCTCAGATCTTTGTGAATGTGTGTGATTCAGACACAGCTGTCTAATGTAACAAGAGACAGGTGAGGATTGAGGAACATGTGACTCATTACTCAGAGCTTTGCCTCTGTTAGGGAGTGTTTCCGAGTCGCTGTCTGTGACCCATAGGTTGCATGAAGCGTCTCTGATGATACATGGGTGAGTGCTGTTTCACGTCTCGTCCCGTAGTATTTTCAGCTCCACCCTGACTGGTCTGTAGGTTCAGACGGAGGGTCACATCGAGGGCATTGTTTTCCTTCTCGTGTCTGACAGAGATTAATTCAAGTTACAATTTCTAGACTGACCTAAGAGCAAATGTGGGGGTGTCAATTGACAATTCACAGTAGTTAAGAGTAGAGACCACATTATATTCGTAGTTTAAAAAAAATCACAAGGTTCAGTTAATGATGCTAGAAGTTAGAACAGTTCCTTTAAATGTAATTGTTGTTAATGTTGTCTAGGGTCCTAGATCAACCCAAGACCTATCTGTAATATATACTAAGTTGAAAGGCACTTATAGTATATATATATTATAAATGTGTGTATAAATGTGTGTGTGCGTATAGGTATACACATATGTCTAGTGAAACTTAGTACTGTGCTCACTAATGCATGTCCGGACTCCATTCACACTATCCATTAGTAACCTTTCTACAGGACATCTGTGCTTGTTTGTGTTTTATGTGATTCACGTTCACTATAAGATCCCACAAATGTGACAGTGTGTTGTGTTTGCGTTCATGTGTGTAGCAGAACTGCATCACGTGTGTTCTGTCAATCACGGTGCACAGAATAATTCAAGGAATCCAGCTCATCCGCCCGCTCTCTTTTCTTTATATCTTTACCTCCATCTCTCACACTGTTTACACAAATGGTATCAATAAAACTGCCTGTATTGCTGTAATCAGGGGATTTAGTGCGTTCTTGGATCAGTGCGAGTACTCGCACCCTTTGGCTACCAGTCTACATTTTACCTTGATTTAAGACAAACATGCTTAGGACAAACAAGCTCCTTAAAACACAGTGAAATGTCCCCGTCTGCCCGGCCAAAAGTGAGATGGTTTATTTCATCATACCTTTGATTATAGAACATCTTACCCTTCACAGATCACCCAAAAATGAAAGAACATTCATCATTTACTCGCCCTATTCTTATTTTAAACCTGTATGACTTCCTTTCTTCTGCAGAACATAAAATAAGATAATGAAGAACATTGGTAACCGGTTGGTATTGGTTTTATATTTTGATATTACACCTTTTTTTGGATATTTAATAGTTTGATATATTTTTATTTTGCGTACAGCTAATGTACCAAAAACCGTTGTAAATATTTAATACACTTTTTATCTTTTATTTTCGGTTGCTTACTGTAAAGTTGCTTTGACGCAACATTGTAAAAGGCGATATAGAAATAAATTAGAAATGTATTTAACTGTGGCACGTAACTTGCATACACTGCTTGTACAAAAGACGTGATTTATGTTTTAAAGTTATGCTTTTTATTATCTATGAATATGGATATAGTTTTGTTTTCAGAAGTGATCAGACTTTGTTTTTTGTGGTGTGCCAGGCACATAAATCCCTAAACTTACATTGACTCTTGCCATATCTAGGTTCCATGTTATTGGGTGTGAGCTATTTTGATCTAGAAACCACTGAAAACAATTTAGCAATGCCCTGGAAACCACACAAAACACCCTAGCAACCACATAGCAACGTGAACAAAACCACTCTGATACGCATCAGTTCTCTGGCCACGCCTAACTCATCACTTGCACGATGGGAGCGACTTTTTCAGAACTAACATCACTCACATTATCTTCCAAAATCAGAAAATTTTAAAACCACATTGTTTTGCAATTTCTCTCTCATAAAAACAGCTCATTGAGCAGATGTTCTCAGCTCTCTGTGTGGCTCCAGCTGGATGAAGTCAGCGCGAAACGTCAAGATTTTCATGTTAAAAAATCTGTCCCCCTGCTGAAACTCAGCAAGTCATTTCAGATTACTTCACATTTCTTCCAAAAACAATTTTCTTTAAAGCTCAGATCTTCTAGCAGCAAAGTAAACATCAAGAATTGTATAAACTGAACTTTGTGTTGTTGGTTGTCAACGATATCATACAACATGAGACCTATCAGCAGGCATTAGTAGGAGGTCATGTGATCGCCTCCATCATTTGGGTCACGGGACATGTACTGTACTTCTCAGCCAGATTCATTCAAAGAAGGTAAAGAGTATTCATCTGAATTCTGACTGTGTTTGGCACAGGAACCCTTGACTGGCATTATAAATAGACTTTAGTTGAAACGGAACAGAAGTGTAGAATAAGCTCCTTTAGAACTGCAAAGCAGCCCCCCTGGTGTACCTTTCTAACAAGGGTCACTGTTTTAAGTGTCATGAAATATGCATTGATGTGTATGACTTGAATGAGCCCATTGATGGAGCTGCATGACAGAGCTCACTCTCTTGTATAATGTGTTTTACCAGGAGGGCCCCCTGATGCAGCTGCGTAAAAGGGCTGATCACGAGCTTTATGTGACTCACACGCTTATCCTTGACTTTGATGGAGTCACAGTCACTCTCATCTGAAACAGGATGTATCATGGAGCACGAATTGATGTAGGCCCCCCGGAGCAGCTCTGTGATGTGACTTTTTAAGCAAATCACGTTAGAAGTGATCTCACTGTGCCTGTTTTTCAACATCTTCTTTTATAATTTTTCGTCATTTGTGTTTCGCACCTTATTTTACTACTTTGGGGTGGGAGTGTGCGGTATGACCTCTTATAGTGTGAGTCATTTTACACCATGGTGTAATATATAATAAGACATTTTTTTCATGAGGATATTGCAAAAGAAATCGAACTTGCATTTAAATACAAGATAGACAATATGAGGTGTATTGTCTGAAATGTTTTTATGGATTATTTCACTTTTCATTTAATACTTTAACACTACATAAGACTGCCCCCACAGTATAAATAGTACTGCAAAACAAAACACTGTATGGGTCAAAATGATAGATTTTTCTTTTATGCCAAAAATCATTAGGATATTGAGTAAGATCATCTTCCACGAAGCTATTTTGTAAATTTCCTACCGAAACTATATCAAAACTTAATTTTTGTGAGTAATATGCTATGCTAAGGACTTAATTTTGACAACTTTAAAGGCGATTTTATCCTCCGATTCCAGAGTTTTAAATAGTTGCATCTCGGTCAAAAGTGCTAACAATATCAATATAGCAATGGTAAGCTTATTTATTCAGTTTTCAGATGACGTAAAATCTTAATTTTGAAAAATAGACACATAATAGTGGTTTTGTTGTCCAGGGTCACATATGGTCACTGTCCTTTCAAAACCTCGGATGTCCAAATTTGCTGTCATTTGTGAAATTCAAAAAACACTGTACTTCTTAAATGATTAAATACTGTGGTGTCAAGAACGTTTTAATACTTTTTATTGGTTAGATATTTGCAAACCCAGATACAAACATAAAGGGTGACCAATAATAATAATTTATGGCAAAAAAATCATACAAAATAGGAAGATACAAGGTTTCAGAAGGATAGCAGGGATATGTATTTGTGTGTGTCTCCAATCTTATTCATTCTACTCCAGATTCACCTTCTCATCCAATCGCTGCGTCTCTCTCCTGTCTCCCCGCCCCCTGTTGCTATGGAGACTCAGGAAGTCTTCCAGGTGCCCCAGTGGTTGGGAAATACAACTTCTCTCTTGTGTGGTCCACACACACTTCTTCTCTTCCACTGTCCTTCTTCTTCACTCCGTCTCTACATTTTTATTTATCTGTTCATTTCTGTTTTCCTTTTTAAAATTTTATTATGCAACTTTGTGCCTCTCTGTCTATCCTTTATCTCTTTATTTTAGCCATTTTGTAATGTGGTAATGCCATGCAGTTCTTGTCAACCTCCACAGTCTTCTATACATGTCTTTTTTTTATTAAGATGATTTTTATTCTGATGGTGATTCTTGGTAGTTCTAGTTGCTCTTATATCAGAATGAA
This sequence comes from Triplophysa dalaica, assembly GCF_015846415.1. Classification (NCBI taxonomy): domain Eukaryota; kingdom Metazoa; phylum Chordata; class Actinopteri; order Cypriniformes; family Nemacheilidae; genus Triplophysa; species Triplophysa dalaica. Next base: position 5,453,382 of record NC_079543.1, read on the forward strand.
CATATTTAGGAGGCTAAAACTCTTCCTGTAATTCTCATCCAGTAAGCACAACCAGGTCCATCACATGGAAGCCATTACATTTTTAGTGTCATGTTTGTGTAGAAGAGCAAACATTGTAAAAGAGTCCACTGCATGCCATAAACATCTTTAAGACATTAGCTGATAGTCAAAGTAACACCTGAATAGGGAAGCTCAGAAAAGCACTTGCGTTGAATAGACTTAATAAAAGAAGGCAAAGTTCTTTTAAAATGTGATACTGTCTGTTAGGAACTATTTAAGTACATTGGGGCGTATCTAAATGTAGATGTTCATACATTCTTTTATTTAGATTAGTATTTTTAGAAGTGGGGGTAGATATAATGTTTCTGATTTTCACCCCTGAATTCTACACGCTGTCTGACCCAGTTACATTGTTTAGCTCTCCTTGTCACTCTATGGCCAAAAAATGAGCTTGCTTTGACCTCATACATACAGTATATAAACAGTGGTGTTATCTGAGTTTGTTGTCCACTTTGTGTCCTCAATTACAGATCGACTTGAATTTCAAATACTCCACTGGTCCTGTGCCATGGATTCATGTTAAAGCTTGACTTATGGTTTTCTTGGGAATTTTTAGCAAGCCTAGCAGAAAGAGTGTCCGAGATGCTTCACATCTAGTGTGTCCTGTCTCATGGATCTGACCTTGTGGGAACAGGAGAACAAACATTCTGACAAGCCTCTTGAGAGAGACATTAGACACCAGTTAATGACAGACACAGAGAGAGAGAGAGAGGTAGAGAGAGAGAGAGCGATGCTAAAGGATGCCAAATCTAACGACTCTGATACTTAAAATCATCTGAAGACATCAGATGATGTCTTCCATCTGAAGATGGTCGAGAAAAAAAATCTAAAAAAAAAATGTTCTGAAGACTCCAAATCCAAAATTCCTGAAGATTCTAAAGGTTCAAAATCCCAAAAAGGAAGATTCAAAAGATTTGTAATCTAAATTGTAATCTAAAGATTCCTTATCCAAAGATTGAAGATTCTATAAATTCATAATGTTAAGACTCTGAAGATTCTAAACAGTCATAATCTAAAGATTCTAAAGATTCTTAATCAAAAACTGAATATTCTACACATTCATAATATTAAGATTCTGTAAGGTCATAATCTAAAGACTCTGAAGATTCTAAAAATGTTTAATCAAAAAATTCATAAACTAAAGGTTCATAATTTAAAGATTTTTTATCCAAAAACTGAAGATTCCACAAATTCATAATATTAAGATTCTAAATAGTCATAATCCAACACTGAAGATTCAAAAGATTCATAATCGAAAAACTGAATATCCTACAAATTCATAATGTTAAGACTCTGGAGATTCTAAACAGTCATAATCTAAAGATTCTAAAGATTCTTAATCAAAAACTGAAGATTCTACTTATTCATAATATTAAGATTCTGAAAGGTCATAATCTAAAGACTCTGAAGATTCTAAAAATGTTTAATCTAAAAATTCATAAACTAAAGGTTCATAATTTAAAGATTCCACAAATTCATAATATAAAGATTCTAAAGAGTCATAATCCAACACTGAAGATTCAAAAGCTTCATAATCGAAAAACTGAATATCCTACAAATTCATAATGTGAAGACTCAGAAGATTCTAAATAATCATAATCTAAAGACTCTTGAGATTCAAAATCCCAAAACTGAAGATTTTACAACTTCACAAATCTAAAGACTCTGAAGATTCTAAAGATTCAAGATTATAACTTAAATTTATACTGTAACAAAGTTCCAAGTAAGGAAGAAGGAGGCGGGAACCAGCAAACTTTCAACATCTTTTTAATAAAATGAACAAAAAACAAAACAAAAGTAAAGGGTCCCTCACTCCCTCACGGTCAATTGCCGGCCACACAAACAGAATAAAACATAACGTATAGTCCAGGCCTGGTCCTCTCTCGTCGTAAACTCCTGTCGCTCGTCCTTTTATATGCTTCCGATCTCCTCCGTGAGAGATGCGAGAGCGGCGCAACGCACAGCTGACAGGCCTTGCATCGTTCCCTCACGGCTCTGTTCCCGTCTTGCTCGTTGCATATACGTTTCATTAATTAATTACGTATTTTAAAAATGTGCGGATAAAGGTATTAAATGCTTTTGAAAGTCATGTCCGAGCTGTTAATTAAAAACACAATTCCTGGCTGCTCATTTGTGCTTTTGAGTTGATTTGACTTCCTAATCCTTTCTTAATCTTCTTCTTGTGCAATTTGGTTCCCACAACAGCTACTTCCAAACTTTCTCAATCTCTCATTTCTTATGTGTGTTTCTTACTAATGAACAGCCCTCTGGGAGTCTTGGGGCAGGGTCATGTTTGCATGGAAACAGCTGTTAATGCACAATCTGGTGGTTTTTTTCTATTTCTAAGAAGCGAGCTTTACATTTGGTTGTGGGATCCTTAAAAATCATCTTCAGCGGTTTGTATTACACATTCACCAAAGGGATATATGTGAAGAGATTTGAAAAAATTGAATGAACCGCAAATTTCAAAACCGTAAAATCCGCAAATAAATTACATACACATGATTTTTATCGCACAATTCACTTTGCGATGAAGGGTTTGGTCTGTGTGTTCCATCTCAGTAAGGAGTTAATGGTGTCTGCTATTGGCTGCTTCATTTACATCCTGTGTTTTGTGTCTTTCCGCAGATGCAGCTTCTGGACAAGTTCCCAATCGAGGGAGGGCAAAAAGATCCCAAGAAAAGGATCATCCCTTTTCTTCCAGGTAAACGACAGAGCAAGTCTTCCCTCCCTTGTACATACACACCCCCTCACACAAACACACAAATATGTGATGTCAGCAGATCTGTCTACAGTAAGTCATCGTAATGCTGGGACAGGGTCATATTTCTGTTCTTGACTCACACACAAGAGTCGTTGAAATGAGCAGCGTCGATCCCTAAGAACAACACCCATCAATAAGAAGAAAATGAGGAGAGAGAGAGAGAGAGAGAGGGGGAGAGGGAGAGAGACTTGTTTTTTTCTGTTGCTGATGCGGCTGTTCTATTCCCTGGACACCCGGTGTCTCGCTTGTTCTTATTTTCCCAACAGTCTTTCTGATAGACTCTGTTTTTTCCTGACATCTCAGTACGAACAAACTGATCCACAACAAGTCAGATTATCACTGACTTCATTACATTATTCACTGAATTGCTGTATCGTTGGCTGGAGAACTATGAAATTAAATGGATTATAAGATCGTTTACTGCGATTGTAAGGAAACATTAAGGGTGTGGAGTGTCTAACCTTTCAATCTACATACTGTCATCATTTACCTTCAATCTAATTATTGTGGTCCGCTGGGACATTAAACAGATGCTGGAAGTTGGGATGGGGTGTTTAAAAAACCCATTATTTAAAGGGACAGTTCACCCAAAAATGAAAAATCTTTCTTCATGTATTCACCCTCAGATTTCTTTGTTCTGATGAACACAGAGAAAGACATTTTGAAGTATGCTTTTAACCAAAACAATTATTGGCCACCATACCATTGACTACCATAAAAGAAACAATTAATTTCTTTGTTCTGTTGAACACAAAAGAAGATATTTTGAAGGATGTAGGAAAGCAAACAGTTCTGGGGCACTTTTGATACCATTGTAATTTTTTCCATGATGGTAGTCACCACTGTTTGGTTACAAGCATTCTTCCAAATCTCTCTCTCTCTGTATATCAGAACAAAGAAATATATACAGATTTGGAACAACGCGGGGTGAGTAATGTATTTTCTTTATTTCTTTATAATGTAATGTCTTTATTTAGGGGAGAAATGACCCTTCAAAATACCCAATAGGATTTTGTTAACGTCACAACGAGAGCATTATTTAGAGGTGGGGACATTGTCAGAGCAGGTTCGTAAAGATGAATCAACGCTATTTTTGGTCCAATTGGTCAAAATAAACAAAAATAAATTATTGAGCAAGCATTAAATCAGTTTTCAAAAGTCCCTCCCTACCCCATACATTTTTTCGCAATGATAAGCCTATAATTATGATTTATAATGGTAATAATTTGAGCTGTCGGATACGATTTTTTCGGAAATGTCCATTTGGCGTCATTTGACTTCTAGCCACATAAGAATATTAAGTATCAAATGTAACCTGCAACTTTATCTTTTAAAGACAGATGGCGATAGAGAGGCAAATGCCTCAGATTGAAAATTCAAAGCTGTGTGTAGATTTTAGCGCCTTTCAGTGGTGGGGTTGTGAATTGCAACCAATGGCACACTCCACACCTCCCTTTCGAAGCACTACGGTGACTGACAAAGGACGAATATGTCGTCACGTTTTAATTTCTTTGGCAAAGGAGTTAACGTATTTACAAAATGCGCTCTGTAGAGCAGTTTATCTGTTTAGGGCTACTATAGAAAGACATGGAGAAATGTAAGGGGACCCGCAGTGTATGTAGATAGCTCATTCTAAGGTAATACAAAATATAACCCTTCCTTATCTGTATATACCTCTGAAGACATAGTTATGCATATTATATTGCATTTCTGTCAATAGTTCCTCCCAAGTCTCAAACATTCAATTCAGTTAAGCAAGCTAAGAGGATTCGACTATCAAGCAACTCTACAGAGAACAGTGGTGTCAACATTCAGCTCTATTTATCGCGTTTAAATTTTTATCTAAGTTACCTCGAATGTACACTCAAAATCAGAATGCATTGTTGGTAAAAAGACTGAACAAATGAAGTCGTTCTGTCAGCTTTCGGACACCACTACTAAATAGCGGACACCCGATATAGTGCACTATATAGGAAGGAGCGGTTTCAGACACTATGGTTTGGTTCACCCGAGCTATTCCATCACAAGTCAGATGATGGATATGATATTCATCCAGCTCTTTCTGCCTGGAAACAGATGTACATCATGCATGCACTTATCTTTTAAGCCAGTTAAGGATGAACGTCTTTATCATTGACTGTAGGCACAACGAAACTTGCTTCAATTCTGAATGAGTACATCTGCTGAAATTTTGTCTGTCAACAACTAGTCCGTAACATATCGATTGCCTTAAAACTAAAGAACTCAACGCCACAAAATTACAATTACGGTTCTTAGCCTTCACATTATAATAACTGAATTGGTTGTCAGAAGATGTTGTTGTTCATTCTGCACAATGCTGAGCAGCTCACAATCTCGCCTGGAGCCTTAACAGCTTTGAGACAGAAGGGCGACAGATAGCCGGAGGTCTGAGAGACATGATCTTATCTTCTCGAAGCTTCTGAATCTGATTAAGATATTCCAGATCGCATCTAAAAGGGACACGTGATGTCTCCCATCAGTAGGTGGTCTTTATATAGTATTGCCGAGACCTTTCTAAAGGTTTATGCTACATTGAGCCGGTGTTAACGGAGTGTGCTTACTGTACGAGGTTATGCAGTTTTCATCATGATTACTTGATCACGAGTACAAAACTTTGCTTTCATTGATTCTGTCTTTTGTTTTAAAGGCAAAATCCTTTTCAGACGAAGTCATGTGCGAGACGTGGCCATGAAGAGGTTACGCTTCATTGACGACTATTGCAGAGTAAGTCATGTTTTTCTCTTTGTGATTTTGAGTTTGTTTTAAATATTCTTATTCAATATGTCTAAGCTGTTTGATGATTTTAATAAGAGCATTTCATACAAAAAACAACACAAGGAACTGCAAAGAAAGTGCGGCAAGTGTTCGATAAGTTCAGGCGTTGCAATACACAGTTTCTATTATAAGCTATTCAATAATATTCTTAAAATAATTTTAGGGGAATTTCACAGCTAGATCTCTCGTTCTTTTTATCTTTTCCTCTAGAGCGTCTTTTCTCTTCCCCTCCTTCCTTAAGGCACAGAGCCAATATTTTCACACAAGCCAAACACACAGTGGATGTAAACAAACACTCAATCGAGTAGAGAGCAGCTGTTGAAGTGAGGCGGCATTATGGGATGTCTTGGATGGACGGCTGTTGTGGCGACAGTCTCCATGACATTCACACAAATGAAGTTAAAACGGCACTTCTAAAAATAGTTAGGAATTGCTTGGAACTAATCTTGATGTAATTGTATACTTCACGTTACGCCTTATTTACATCTTACAGTCCATATGTTTGTAATAATTTAAACCATTCATTCAACAAAACTCTCTAATGCGGTTTAAAATAATTTTTTATGTTAACAGTCAGTTATTATAATACATTTAATTACATTGATGCCTTTGGATGACACTTTTATTTAAAGAAGCTTGCAGTGCATTTGGAAGATCTTTTGACAGAAATGCAACATAATATGCATAACTATGTGTATAAAGACTGAAGCGTTATGTTTTATTATCTTAGAATGAGCTATTTCTGTCTACATACACCGCGAGTCCCATTACATGGTATTCGAAATGTTGTTTCTAAAGTAGCCCTATATGGACCAACTGCTCTACAGAGAGTGTTTCGCAAATCCTTTATCGCCCTTGGCAAAGGAGTGAAAACATTACGTCATTTAGTTCTATGTCAGCCTCCATGGTGCTTCTAAAGGGAGGGGATGGAGTGAGCCGTTGGTTGCAATTCGCAGCCTCACCGCTAGATGTCGCTAAATTTCATACACTGGACCATTAATTCTATGTAATGTGCAAGTGACTCACAGGCTCCATGTGGACCACCAGATGACCGTGGGCACTGTGTTAGACACCCCTGGTTTAAACAATTATTTCAATGGACCTTAAATGAAAGCCCATTGAGATAACTAACTTCCTCCAGATATCCTGTGTCCTCTTTCCGCCGTATCAGTTAAACATGTCGACATCCATCAAGAAGAGAGAGAGAGACGTATTTTGGAAGGTTTAACCGTAAAATGTTTACCAGCTATTTCCTGAAAGCTTTAATAAGACAAAGCATCTCCATTTAATTGCTCTGTGTTCTCCATAGATAAATAAATAACAGCAACTTCTCCAGGGATTCTATTGCTCCGCTCTGTATTTGCTTTTTTATTTTTCCCTTTGTTCTTTCACGAACAAATTTGCAAATCGTTTCGAGTCCTTTGAAAGCACTCAGAACACAGACTGGATTTTGTCAGACATTTATGAAACTCACAGAAGAAAAAACATATTTTTTATATATTAACATATTTTCAAAAATTGAAATCACAGGCGGTTCGTCCTTTCTTTGTGATGTTTGACTCATTTCAGAATGACACAATGAGTAATTTCTGCCATTCTTGTCTAGTAAATTATAATTAAATAGACTAACCACGCAGTTGTTAACACAAAAATGTTGAAGCCGCAAAGCTTTTTACTTCGTATTGTTGGTTTTACCATTTTTTTAAATGTAAAGCATTGTCATAAATACTGATACATTTCTTGGAAACTTAATGGATTTTGAACTAGATCCCCTGCCTTCTGGGGTCTCAAGAAACCATTTGCTATCTTCTGTTTTATTCGTCTGTTCTGTTCTGCTTGGTTGTTTTGTTGTTTCGGGTCTGACAGTCCATATCGTGTTGTGTGTTTCCCCCAGGCGTTGGTCCGGCTTCCTCCTCAGATCTCACAGAGTGAGGAAGTTCTTCACTTCTTCGAGACCAGACCAGAAGATATGAGCCCTCCTGTAGAGTAAGTATTGCAGAGACCCACACAAATGTCTACATGTTCACACAAAATCGACACTAACACACACGAATCCTTGCACAGATGCTTAAATGTACTTTAATTTACACAAATATAATGCAAAGTGCTTTTGAACACACATTTGCATGCAATACTGTATATTGTATGACGTATTTGTTTAAAGCTGTAGTCTGTATTTTAGTGCATTTTATTAAAAAAAATGCTATTTGAGTTGTCTTTAACCCACATAACGATACTGAAGTTACCGAAATGACTCTCAATTTCATGTTATTAACATAGATGCCGATAGATATTCAAAGAAAATTCTATGAAGTGTGAGATTACTAGAATTTTTGCTGCAGAAAGTCAGCAAGGGTCTCCATTTCCTCCCCATTTAATCTCATTGCTGCCTTGGAGAAAATATTGAGCCAGAGATCGAATTTGTAATTTTATTCTCAATATGGAAAGTGATGGAAAGTCCATTGCATCATCAGAATATTCCGTGCTTACAGAAAATTGTTTTTCGGTGTATAGTTTACATACAGAAATAGTACAGACAGTATGGTATTATGCATTCCAAACATACACATATATACGTGCAGACATGCTAGAACATAAAGACGTGCACGCTTTCACACATACTGATTCACACTCCCACACATTTTCTGGTGCTGTGGAAATGATCCAGCCTTCTGCTATATTTGCATCAAGCTTTCAAACTATTCTTTAATTGCTTATAAATGGACTTCTGATAATTGACACCGTTTCGTTATATATGTGTGTGTGTTTGTGTGTGTGAGAGTGAAGTGCAATTGTGTATCGATGTAAAAGAGATTTTCGTGCCTTCTAGTTACTCCTAACACAATATGTCTTTATATTGTCATTTCCACCTCAGGCAGGTGCAAAATGTGTGAGTGTCCTCCCTTAGATGGTTCCAGAATTATTTGTGTCTTTGTGTCTCATGAATGTTAGTCTTTACTGTAACAACATGTATACACTGGACGCGGTGCAACGCAATGCAATGCGAAATGACACACAGCTTATTCTAATGGTATTCTCGCTCCGCGCCTCATCCAGTGTGGACACAATTTAAAATTCTAACTGGTTCTTATGCGTTCTCTTGTCGCATCGCATTGCGCCGTGCCTCATCCGGTGTATAATGCACTGCATAGATCTCTGACATGATTTGCTTCCTTAAAGTGCATCAAATTTTTGTTGTATTGTGTCCTTAATTTTTTTTGCAAGTGAATGGTGACCAGGTCTATATGATTTATGCGTGATATTCCATCATTTCCAAGTTACACTATAGCTTTATATGAGGAAATTAGTTCCACAGAAAAAATTATTGAAAAAAATAATTCTTTCTTTTTTATGTGAAGCTGAATTTTATTGGATTTCAACATCCTCTGGTTGCCATTGGACAGAAAAACATTGAGTACTTTCAGCACTTTCAGCATTTTGCTTAACTTTTTCATTGTAACTTTTCTTTTTGTGTTCTATTGAAAACAGAAAATCATGACGTAAAAGAAAACAACATAAGGGTAATGAATGACCCATTTTTGGGTCTTAAAACTCTCCCTCTCTCTCCCTCTTTATATATACGGTATATCTCATTTTTGTATGTAATTCTTTCCTGGAATTTTCCCTGGTGATAATCAAGTAGGCAATATATTTTTATCCTCACAACACATTTATCATATGCTGCAGTGACTGCACACACACACACACACACACACACACACACACACACACTGCTCACTCTTAACAAGCGAGCTCTCCAGACATAAAATACAACTTCATCGGCAGCACAACCTTGAGCACTTTTCATGATTTCATGTTGCTTTATGTCCCCAGTGGACGGTTCTCTAGACTTAAACTGATTCAGTGATGACAAAATAAGGTTGAGCGCATTCAGTTCACACCTGGATTAGTGTATTTGTTTTTAGTTTAGATCATGCTCCATGTCAAAAAATTGAAATACTATACAGGTTGTTTTTATTCAGGACTTTTTTGATGCTTCAATGATGTACAGTTCACTTACAGTAGTTTTCCTGTACCCCGTTGTGGTAAAGTGACGTCAATAGACCCACCCGTTGCATTTCAAATAGCTTCATTATGCCTTAAGATGTCTCGCATTGTGGTTGATGTCGAATCACTTTTTACTAAGACTAAGACATTTTCTGCAGGAAGGGAGAATTTGTTTGGTAGTATCTGCATTGCAGAATGCCCTGTAAAGGCATCGGTAGTGACTGTGAGTTTATATTGATGGATCGTTAGAGAACCCATTTTATGGGAAAAGGGGGAATTGGATCAGACCAGATTCGATATCTCCACCACATCACAACATGACTGGGGCATGTGTGTTAACCACCAGATCACACCTCTGACATCCTGGTGGTTTATAACAGCACTTTTGGGCATGCTGCTCAGCATTCAAACACATTATCATTATGGAATATTGGAACATAATGAGGGAACTGTTTACACCACATGGTGCAAATTCCAGTAAAATGCATCCATCCAGGCTGTGTTATGAGCAGTCCTAGGGAATAATGACTCCTAAATGCACATCCATCCACATCCAGACAGGCAGGAGAGATATTTTCACAAAAAAGGTTTGGCTATTTAGTTATAGTCTCACATTCACACAAATTATATATATTTCGTAATACAATCTTATACGATTTAATTCTTACTTTTTTTTACACTGAAATCCCCTATGACGTATGTCCCCAACAGTACCAGTCACTGCATCTTTTGTTCTCAGCCAAATTGAAACTGCACGATGACTCACTAGCGTCATTTTTTTCCATCGCTCCAGGGTAAAATTTGTATGTGCCTTACAGCACATTATGCGTCTTTATGATTAGCTGTTCTGAATGGCAGCATTGTCATAAATTGCTGCTTCTTGGAGATTTAGCTTGATTCAGAATTACAGATGTGCTGGTTCGGTGACGTGGCTGTTCTTTTATAAAGTAGACCATTGAATCTGTAGGCCATATTAAAAAGACAAGCAAGATTTTCTTTTGAACATTTACACTTAGTCATTTAGCAGATGCTTTTATCCAAAGTGATGTACAAATAGGTGAAAACTATACAAACAGGCTCACCAGTGTCATTTGTGCTCTGATTTTCATTAGTTTTTCTCCGGAACAACATTGAGACAAAGAAACGCTTACATAAGTTTCATTGTAATATCTAGTAATCACACATGGTTTTTTTAGGGTTTCCCAAAAATATATTGTCTAAGACTGCATTCTAAAAACTGTTAAAAACAATACAATCTTTTCTTAAATTGAACACATCTCTGTGTCTAGTTAAGGACACAAACTTGTGTCGTGCCTTTTATTTATTTATCACAAAATCAACACACATGTGTTACAAACACATCATGTGTTAAAATTCCATATCATGTAACATCATTTGTGTTCTGAGATTTAAAGGAATAGTTCTCCTTTAAAATACAAATTCTGTCATCATTTACTCACCCTGTTGTCATTTTAAACCTGTATGACTTTTTGACTTCCGCAGTACACAGAAGAAGATATTTTGAAGAATGTTGGTAACAGAAAACCGTTGTTCCCCATTGAGCAGAAGTCAATAGGGACAAACGGTTTTTGATTACCGAAATTTTACAAAATATCTTCTTTTGTGTTCTGTAGAAGGAAGAAAGTCATACAGGTTTAAAATGACAACAGGGTGATAAATGATGACAGAATTTTCATTTCGAAGTTGAACTATTCCTTTGAGACTGCAGTCGAACAATTGCAAAACACACTCAAATATTTCTCTTCAAATTCCAAGAGCAGATTTTTAGAACTCCACATCAAAGATGCTTTTCTGCTCCTATTTATATAAAATCTGTAAACATGTCTTCTAATGTTCCTCATCTCTAGAAGCTGTTTGTTCATGTTTGGCAGATGTCGCAGTTAGCTTTAAGACAGTTCCTTTTAACACATTGAGTAATTTACGCCTGTTTTTTTGCACCTTACACGTCTCTCTCTCTCTCTCTCTCTCTCTCTCTCTCTGTTGCGTTGATGTCTTGTTCATATACCAAGTCTTAATTGTTATAGTTCTGTGACAGCTGATAAGTATTACAGCTAATAGTTATTAAGTCTAATGTCTCTCTGTGGCGAAATATAATGTTTAGTTGCTCAATGTTATTCCATGTTTTTCAGGTTTATGTGTGTAGATGTACATATTGTTAACCAGTGAGTAATGTGTGATGGGCAAAAAGTGTGAGGCTATGTGAGGACATCTGTGAATCTCAGATATACGGTCTGAATCGTTTCGAGACCAGCAGTTAGTAAATCAAAATGAAACAGGGACCCTGATCTTTCAGATCTTTCTGTGTGTGTGTGAGAGAGAGAGAGTTTATGTCATTGTTAGTATTCACAGCATCACTGGTACGATTGGTCATAGGGTATAACTTGTAATTTGTGTTGTTTGTGCTACAGACAAAACAATTACTTTTTTAAGCTATAAGACGAAATTCCTCCTGGTGGACGATACGATGGTTGCAAAAATGCCATTATCTGACAATAGAGGGACCAGAGCCACATTTTGCAATCAGAATGCCTTAAATGTAAAGATTTCATCGAAGAAATATATACACTAGGATGGATTTTTGGTCTTGGATGCTGAATGAGCATCAAGCAACCACCAAGAGTCAGAGGGGGACAGTACTTAGTGACCCAAAAATGAAAATTCTGTCATCATTTACTCTCATTTTAAACCTGAAGGACTTTCTTTCTTCTGCAGAACACAAAAGAAGATCTTTTGTAACCGAACAACGGCGGTACCCATTCACTTCTAGTATACAGACACAAAACCAAAGTAAGTCAGTGGGTACAACCATTGTTTGGTTAGCAACATTCTTCAAAATATCGTCTTTTGTGTTAGGTAGGAAAAAAAGAAAGTCAGACAGGTTTGACAATTTTTGAAAGAATTTTCATTTTTGGGTGAACTTTCCCATATAAATAAGTTTTTTTAAGTATCTGTACTATATCGGAGTACAATGAAAAATGTTACTTCACTACACTACGTATATATCATACTTTTTACTCCACTTTATTTCATACATTTATTTGACCTTTTAATACATAAGTACAATACAAATCTCATATTTTCTTACCTTTACACAAGTACAATTTGTGAGTATAATACGTAAAAACAAGAAAGTACTAGATTTTTTATGTACTTGCGTATTACAGCTACAAAAAAAGCAGACATGTATTGGAGTAAAAGTATGATATATGGTTTATAATGTATTGTATTTTTTTCCCAAAGTAAATACACTTGAGAATTTACTTGATAGTAAAATATTCTGCCCAAAGTACCCTAGCAACCAGACAGTGATGCGGTTAACCCAATTCAGAATATTTTAGCAACCGCATAGAATGTCCTGGCAACCGCCTATGACATCCTCACATTGTATGCTTGGTTTTTGTACGAGAAAGCACCACTTGCATAGTAAACCTAAAAGAATTTGGTCTGCTTTGCAACTTGCTGTTTTAAAAGTGTATTTGTAAGTGTAGCAGTGTATATAATTGGTCATACAAGAGTAGATCCTATTGTACGTATTGATCTTCCAGCAGAAGCATAAATTCCCAATGCAGCGCTGCTCTATTATAAAGATGTTTCATACTGTAAGAGAAACAGTTGCTCACACACCGTCAAACAGACATGTGCCTGGAGCCAACCAGACTTCGGCAGACTTTAACATGATTGGCTGAGAGGATAGTGTCATCGAACACATTTAAAGGGCCAGGTCACCCAAAAATGAAAATTCTGATCATCTATCATCACTTGTTTCATTCCAAACCGGTATGGATTTATTTCGTGCCACACAATAAGGAAAACGTTAATAGACGTACTGGACACTTTTGTTTGTGTTAGGCCACAAAATAACAAAAAAAATCTGTAAATTAGTGTGAAAGTAGTCGAAATGATCGTATTGTCAGACACTTTGGTCTGTAAGTCAGAAATGGTTGAATGACGTGGAATAATGGAGCAGATAAATGCGGTGTGTTTGCAGGACTGTTGAAGTGAAGATGAAATTCGAGAGCCATTTGTACACTGTAAGTGTGCGCTGAGTGTAATGCTTGTGTTTCTGTTTTTAGAGGGATATGAATTATTGATACGCTGAAGATTTCCACCGGGAAGTGTATCCTCCAGGGGACACGCATACATACTCTTGATCTTGAGAGTTTGGCCACTTACAGAAAATGCTGGAAGATCTGAAATTCACGTTAGTTTGTTTCTGAAAAGCACAACTGATTCCAGACCGGTGACAATCCCACAATCCCCTTTTTTCAAGGAAAACTGACCCCATATTCAATTTGGTTGTATGATAGTTTTAAACTACTCGTTTGATTCTAGTCCTGCTTGTGTTCTGTTTATTCTTTGCTGAAGGGAAAGTCGTCCATCTGATGAAATCAGACAAAGATGATCTTTGATAGCCAGAATGAGCCACTGATTCATGATGCCCGCACGTTACATCATGCTATGAATGCCCTGATAAAAAATATAAATAAATCACATAAATTTCTGTTTTTAGCATGAATTGTACTGGCTTTAATGGAAGCTATAATGGTCCATGTGGGTCTCTCCTCGTAAATTATTATCTGCCAGATGGGAATGAGGACCAAAACACACAACATCAAAACATATTGTAATGGTTTAAAGGGAAACAGATATAGAGGTAAATCTTGAAGAGACAAATCTTTCCAAAGGATGAAACTCACTTTAGTATTGTGCGCCACCTGCTGGTGCAACTTGGATTTGCATCTTAAACAGATGTAATGTGCTTCCACAGATGCTCACAGTAAATGTGTTGTTGACACACAGTTTCAAACCCAAATTTTTGTTTGGCAAGATAGAAACTAACCATGGTTTTACAAACGTATCTATAATTTAACTTTTGTGTTTTAGTAAAACAGTAATCACAACAAATGTAGGTACCATTATCTTCCTACAGGACCCAAAGTTTAACTAGGATATTCGGTATCTTGATTTCCACAAACAAACGTTTTTCAAGTTAACAGAACAGTTCATCTTTAGGAACTCTTCTGAAGCCTGTAATTAATTTAGCATTAATATGATTAAATCATTAATATGATTTATGAATGTGTTTCTGACAAGGATGAACAGTTCTTGTAAACAAACTTGCGCTACTATTTTATTATTTCAACGTTTTCAACCTTTATTCCTTCTGTGGCCACTAGATGTCGCGCTTTATTAGGCTGTTTTTGTGGTGACATTTTTGAATGCTTATTAACCAGCAGCTGTTTACCATTAAAACCAGTTCAAATGTTTTATGTCGTGTGCTGTTGACATTTTCTGTAGGATTTAATATTGGTTCCCATCCATCAGATAACATCCGACAGACAGCATCCAACATGTAACCTGCAGAACCACAAGAGTTTCCATTAAGGCCAATACAATTTCCACTAAATCCATTAGAATTTCTTTGATATTTTTTCTTTTCCCTGCAGAGACGGTAAATTATACATTTGCAGTTTCTAGAAAACGAACTGGACAGAAACTATAGTTTTCTTACCAAAAATAATAACATTAACATTATAAAAATGACTTTATAAGATCAGCATATATCACTGTCTTGTGCTCATTTGTACTCTTCTATATTAAGCAGTTATGAAAGTGCAGTAGGATTTGAAATTAAAATAGAATCTAATTGCAGTCTAAAAATAATCATATACAGTTAATGTCTAGCGGTCTACACACAGACACACGCACACATTATTAAAATACACTCCGGCTGGTTGCCTTTCCTGTCAGACACATTTTTTCCACTCGGGCTCCAAAGCTCCCAGACAAGCTGCCGGAGTCCCAGGAGATCAGGGAAGACTGTGGAAGAATGTGTTGAGAGCACACCGGAGTGTTTTCCTTTTTTGTTTACAAAAGAGGGTGTTTTGCACACATTCACACTATACAGTAGATCTGAAAGTACACTCAGATGTCACAGATTGTAGGAACACAACAATAGTTCATAAAGGCAGAGCAAGACACATTTCAGCTACGAGTTTCTTACTACTTTTTGTGGAACCTGGTACCGTGTTTTTAAGACATGACAGCTTGGTTGTCAAAGTATGAAGTACCTTGGTGCATGAATATACAAGAACTGTCATAATATGTAGTAATGGCTTCATGTACCAGTTGAATCATTGCACCACCAACAGTACCTTTTTCTAAAATATCAAAAAATTCTTAAAATCAAGATGCAGCATTTTCTTCCGAAGCAAAACGACTTAAGAAATTAAGTCTTGTTGTCTGTGAAATAAAAAACTAAATTATTCGATTTCTAGTGCTCAAAACAAGCACAAATATCCACAGATGGGGTAAGAAACAACTTGAATTAAGTTTTACCTTTTTATTAAGTGCTGAATTCAGATTTATTTATTTTACCCCATTCGCAGATATTTTTGCTTGTTTTAATCATGAACTCAATTTGATACTTTCTTTCTCTGTGCCAAGTAAATTGATTAAAGGATTTTTAGACATTTGTACCGGAAAGCAAAACAAAAATAAAGCAGTGGAAAATTTCCATCAGTCTCCATGCGATTGCA
The DNA here is from genome assembly GCF_015846415.1 of Triplophysa dalaica. Classification (NCBI taxonomy): domain Eukaryota; kingdom Metazoa; phylum Chordata; class Actinopteri; order Cypriniformes; family Nemacheilidae; genus Triplophysa; species Triplophysa dalaica. The sequence continues at coordinate 5,469,570 of NC_079543.1, forward strand.
AAAATAGACATTCTGTGGAATAGAGATTCGTGATTCATGCTATGAAACCTGTAGTCAACTCTTCTGTAAGATTGCTCTGCTCCATTATTCCATGCATTGAACCTTTACGCTTACATCATTTCTCAGACAGATGGCAATGATCAGAACAGTGTTTTCACCACAAACAGACGTTTGCTATTTCAGACCATCTGATGTTGAGCAGACCTCCTCACTGTCTCTCTGTGTGTCGACCGTGTGCACATTTAGTGATTGGTTATATGACGGATGGTCACGGGTAGATGGTGTTTTCCCACATGGAGCGCTGTAAATCCTGACCTGGGGAACATAGTGTGTCGGCGTAATTAAATGCGGGTGATCTAACTCTATTTTGAAAAAACAAGTAATGTGCTTTTTCAGAGATACCTGATTAAAAACATTCAACACTTCAGGATTCATACGCTACCAGTTTTGTCTTCATTTTAAAACCGTATAGTCACCATCTGGCGCAAAGCTTAGCTTGAAATGCATGTACTTGAAATAAGTATTTTTCTTAGAGAAAAAATATGTTGCTTCAAATATCCAAAAGAATCCAAAGACATTCATAGATAATTATGTGTAACGCCGGTGTCCAATGTGTCCTTAAAAGTTGCAGGTCAATTAAAGTGACTTTTGTTTGTGATCTTGATCAATAGAAGACTTGTGTAGAGCAGCCTGTAGTATATGTTTATTGTTTAGGTTTGGACCCAGGTGGTCACGGGTCACATTAACAGATTATTGTGTCTTCGGGGGGTTAGTGCTGGATAAAGCTGGTCAATTAAGTAAAGTGCTGTTGATTGAAGGCCGGATTAGATGATCAGTCATTTGTGTATTGCTAAAGGCAAAGAGAGAGATTTAAAAGTGCAGAACCGCCAAATGAACAAAAGATCCTGTGAAACACGACTTCAAATTGAAAATGAAGTTAAAGATCTTAACAGCTTTTATCGTTTGTGTGTTTAAGAGATTTGGTCGGATACTTCAAGCTTTGAGAGAACTTTGAGCATCTTTCACAAAAACAAAATCATTCCAACCCGTGAGTGATGGAAAAAACTGTAATGAGTTATAATTCAGGGAAGATTTCTGCATCCGGATGGATTTACTGAGGAACCGTTTGGCCCCAAAAGTAGAACATCCAAACATGATGACTCAAGTTTTACTGGACTAGATGCTCGTAGTGAGGTAAACACGGCCTTCTAAACAATCTCGGAGTGCTTTCAAGAACAACAGCTTGAAGTCAGATACCTCTGAAGGCTCCATATCTAAACATCATTGAACCATAACAGGAAGTCCTGAAGCCCAGAGTGTGAAATCTCTCTCTCTCTCTCTCTCTCTCTCTCTCTGTCATTGTGGGTAGGATTAGTTTCAATAAGATCAGAGGATCATTCATGTTTTCGTTCTTCCAGACATTTGCTATAGTTGCTTGTTTGAATCTGAGTCAGAGGTAGTTGGTTTGCAAGACCACCCGTTTCCCTCCTTTTCGCACCTCCTGTCCTCCTCATCCACGTCTCACCTCGTGAGGCCGTCCTCCTCAGCCTCTCTAATGCCTTACAGATGCTCGGACCAGTGAACACACCACTGTCTGCCTCTCTCTATCTTTCCAAGCTTTTCTCTATCTGCCTCCCACCTTCGATCATAGACACTCCTGTAAATGCACAATGAAAGATATTGTTGGTTGGTCTTACGTGTACTTGCAACAGAAGTTATTTGATAGTTTGGAATACATGATCACTTATAAACACCTAAACAACGATTGGTGGACCTGTTGTAGAAACAAACTGTAAAAATATGAACTGTATTTCACAGTTAAATAAAACCTGTAAAAAAAACTGAAATTGAAAGTAAAATGACACATTTTACATAGTTTTCCTTGTAACTTTGCAGTCTTTTACTGTAATTAGTATTGCAAAACTGGAATTTTCTGGTAGCTGGGGCACTTTTTTCTTCAAGAATTACGTTTATAAAGTTTTTTTTACTGTATTTCAAAAATGAAACAGTTTTGCAGTTTTTCCACTGCACTGGTTCTGATTTCTCTTGAACTAGTTTGCTTGTTTAAGCGGCAAATACATGCTCTTCTTGTTAACACTTCTTGTTGTTTTTTTTCCACTTATCATCTTAAGAGCTTGTTATCCATAATGCCTTAAATATATTGTGCTACATTTTTGCTTGGGTCCTCAGTGGTTGTTATTGTAAGAGAGTTTAGCGTGACGTTCCTGCTGTTAAAGAACATTTGGGACAAGGTAAACCAAAACTTAAAACCAGCATACCTCGAACCTAAAGTAGATTCTTTGTAAACAACAAATGTCATGTTTAAGCAATGATCAGGCTAACAAATACTCCAAATCTTGTATCAGAACTGCTTTACTTGATTGTTGTTGTGTCAATCAACCAAATTGGTTTGGGACATATTGAGTCACAGTGGCACAGTTCTTTAATGAGAAGCTTGAGTGCCAAATGATGTAATACAAATCATTGGTCCATAAGAGAATGTATGTTTTAAATGCTTAAATGTTCTAAATGTAAATGTGTTTTGGAGTGCACCAGTTTATAGATTTCTCATACTACAAGCTAAATTTCAGTTTTGATCATTCTTGGAGGTTTGATAGTTTACAAATACCGGCAGATTTCATTTTTATTGAATGTTTTAGAAAATCCAAAAGTGAAAGTACGTTGTACATGTTACTAATATAGATGCTTTCTAAGGTTGTACCATGGCAACAGTGAGCCACTCAACGAGTTACGCATCATGTGTGTAATTATAGGGCATAAATAATTGAACTTTTACGAGGATGTCTTTATAGTGATGTGAATGAACAAGGCAGTGACCAATCGACATGAGGTTCATTTCTTCGTGTGAAATCGCCATCGTTCACTGGCGCTCACTTAATAGTGAACGTGGGACTTGTAAAGCTGAGAACTGTAGTTGTTTTGTGAAATGCTTTTGGGGCGACACAAGAGGTGTTGTATATGACCTGTGGACAGACGGCAAAGATCTGTTAAACGTCGCTTTTAATAACACTGTCCACGCTAAACACGGCCTGAAGCGATAAATGGGAGACATTTATTACACAATGTAGCGTCAAGACATTAACAGTAAGAACATTTCATTGGTCTGAAGAGGTTTAGCAGACATTTTTTTTCACATTTGACAGGCAGTGAATTCAAGCTAAACATTTCTTAGACTCAAAACCTAGAGCAACAACATACTTGCTAGTTTTAAAACATCTTCATATAAACCCCCCGAAATGTCTTTTGATATCCCATGATTTTTGTTATATCCTGGTTTTAGATGCCAACAAAACTGACCAATCAGAGAACAGCAACACTTTGGCATCCGACTCTGAATGGTTTAGTCTTTTTTAACTAGATTGCCCTGGAAATTTTCCTGCTTTTATAGGATGTGAGTGGTACATATTCATAAATGTCACGATCCATATCCTTCTTAATGCTGGCTGTTTCCTTTTTATGCCGTCCAGATAGCAGATCTTTCTGATTTAGGGTTATTAGGACAGTGTCCGGCCCCTGTTATGGACAAAGAAGCTCATTCTGGATCGTGGCTCTCTAGAAGGTTTTCAGTGACATCATAGTCAGTCAGAAAAATAGCATATTCATTCCCCCGCGGGAGCCACAAAGGAGGAGATTGAGAAGGAGATGGATGAGAAAAAAAGAGATGTTAGACGAGGGGAATGAGAAACGATGGAGGGCTTGTCATATTTTGGAGCGGATGTAGGAATGTGGATATTAGAAGCTACAGTCCCTGAGGGGTTTCTGGGGGAATACCAACTGTTAATTGGTGTGTGTGTGTGAGCAAAATGAGCTTTTCTTTATATCAAAAAATGTGGATGTGTGTTTGAAAAGATCTAGTTGACAGATTTGCAACATTGTTGATGCTGTAAAGTGTTTTTGGATGATTTGGGTGATGTTGGTTATTGATGTCTTGTACTTTTTGTGATGGTACCCGATCCCAATCAGACATACACTTTTAAATAACCAATGTCTCCTGTGTGTATGAGTGCATTTACAGTATGTTTATCAAAAGTTGTCTTTTATGTCTGTGCACATTTGGTAAATTATGTGTGTCTGTGTTGGTTCTTATCCTTATCTCGTGCTCTCCCTTGAACCGTTTAACTTGATTTGAACTCTCATGGATAAGTCACACACACATGTCATTCACAGCGATCTATCATTCGGGGCGTGTTAAGTAATCCACTCTCTTTATCCCAGAGTAGCGGATGAGATGAACGAGTGGAAGAAGGGATGGAAAGATCTCTGTTTGGGTCACATGATCAGATATTGTGGAGATTGCAGCTGTCCCCTTCGCTCATAACACACACCCACTCAAATGCACTTGCTCGCTGTCCCGGCACGCATATTGCCCTCAATGGATCTATAGCGTGTGTGTGTGTGTGTGTTTGCGGGTGTGTGACAGCTGAAGGACATTGTCTTACTGCAACTCACTATGTCATTCTGCTGTTGCTTGTTTTACAGGGATTATGGATCCAAACGCAAGTCAGGTAAGAATTCCTCTATATTTTCTTTTTTATACCTGTCACATCAGTTTTAAACCTGTTGCTAGAAAGTACTAACCGGTCGCTTCACTAACTCCGCATGCCCTCTGTGTTCCTGCGGCACTGGATGACTTGCTTTTTTGCGTTCGGCTTAAGGTAGCACAGGGTTGGACTGCATTATGACTGAGATCCTTTAGAGATTTGGACGTGACTCAGAGGTTTGCCGAGCTGCGGGGGTGTCCGCTGTACAAGGTTCGGAAAGAAACGGTGGGTTTTGAAGGAATGCCACATGAAAGTATGTGCATTCGTACCGCACGCTGTTGCCAGAGAGGATCCTGCCAATTTGTCTGACTGAAAGCTTGGGGTGAGGCAGCATAGAAAGTCAAAACCGTTCAGCAGACCGTGTTAAGCAGCTGGCACCGTGTCCCGTTCTGTAAAAACTCATTTGTTTCTTATGATATGTTGAAATATGTCAGGTTAAAGTGTCCTCGGCGCAGGGGTTGTGTTAACTCCTATTCCGACGAATGTGAGGGTATAAATAATAACATGTTCGGTTTAGATGGTTTTTGCTAGATTTATGGGAAGGATTAGAGGTTCCTTTGCATATTATGCCAGGATGTGTGTGTTTTGTGGCTAATAACACACACACACGCAAGCACACACACACACGCACGCATGCACACACACACATACACACACTTCAGTAATATGAATATGAGTAAGCATTGGAGTTTCCATCTTGTACACACACACACTTTTTTTCCCATTTTCCATTTTTAAACCATTTGCTTTCCGCTTTTATATGCAATATTTATTTTCTGGGAATGTGCTTGAATTTAGTTTAAGTTTTGGGAGTTGTAACCTGTAATTTATTTCAAATGTTGTTTCATATACATTCTTCTTTATAATGAATCATTTAAAATAACTACAACTACTGAAATTTCAGATTCAGTGCAGATTCACTCTTTTTCAGGAAATGGAAACAACACTACTTTTTAAATGATTAAATACTGCGTCGTCAATACTTTTAAATACTTTTTATTGGATAGATATTTGCAATCAAAAAGAGTGACTAATAATAATGATCTATGGCAAAAAATGAAATAATTTTTTATTAGAGATTCAGAATCAGCAATGTTAACATGGGGCAAGTTAACCCGCAAGTTTAAATACCTAAAGCACTTTTTTCTTGCATTGACAACCCACTCATAAATATTTTGACATCTTTTTCCCACTGATTTTATTTATTAATTGGTGCAAAAGAATTCAAGCAACACTATAGATCTTTGGCTTACGGCTCACCCATGTGGTTGATAAGTAAAAGATAATGTACAGGCAGCTGGTTGTTATTGCAGAAATAAGCCCCGACGATGTGATCAGGACCTGACGTGAAGCAGAGGGTCTTGTATCACACTAAAGGGGCTTATTTCGCGATAACAGCCGGCTACCTGTACATTCTCCCGCTTATTACATGGCTACTTGAGAAAAAAATAGACATGAAATATGAATTTGAAATATTTTATTAGCTCATTTTTACTGAATGGTGACAATCCGTGAGGAAAAGCAGTTTACTTTCCATTTTAAGGTAAGAAATGACGTTCAAATGTCACGAACAGGCAATTTGGTTTAATCATTTGTAAATATACTGTCATGTATTATGAATTATTACATTTACATACATTTACATTAATGCATTTGGCAGATATTTATATTTCAATCGTCCAAAAATCCTGTCAAAAACATGCTGCATCCGGGTTACCGTGTCTTATTAGTTTTGAAAGGTTGTTATCTGGGAATAATGAACCTGAAAATGTCGCGACTGGCCAATCAGAATCAAGCAATCCAACGGGTCATGTATGAAGCCCAATTGTATCTTACCAGTGTTGTAAATAAAAACGCTGTATAAGCTTCCCCGTGAGCAGCGCAATACACATGAATTTGTTTACCAAGTTGATGAAACCGGCGAATGCAGAGCCGTTGTTTGTAAACCATGTCACACTTTTCAGCAGGCAGGAGATGTGTTTACCGATCCGAACACAGAAGTTACAGAGTGTGGTTGTAGCCACAATGAGGCTGTTCAGGTAACAGCAGCAGTAGAATTTGTCCTATTAACAGCTATACCACGACATTATTTTAAGGTCAAAAACTACGAAGTGTTGCTTTAACTGTCAGATTCTTGAAATTGGAGATTTGAAACCGGTTTCATCTAGTAGTAATATTTTTATGTGCATGCTGTCAGCAAATTTTAGCATAACTGAGAGGAAAAAAGCACCTGCCAAATGTGTCATCGTATAGAATTTTGCATATAATAATTTACCATGCCAACAATATGCAGCACCACATGCTACAATAAACTCCGTAAGCACATCAAGAATGACATAATTCTTCAAGACCCTAAAGAGCTCCTTTTGGCTTGTTAGGTCTAATTCCAAAGGGAGAGACCATCTTGACAAGCAGATGGGTTTAAGACACTTAAGCCCCAAATAGGGATAAGTTTCGACTGATTCTGCCAGAGGACCGTCTTCTTAAAACTGTGCTTATGTCAGCCCCGACCACCTGTTCAGAAGTTCTGCACCCTGAGGATTAAATCAATTGTAAAAATCTTGGTCAGACCAACAAGAGTCTGATCTAGCCCTAATGAAAAGGGAAGTTACAATAAGGCACTTTACAACTCATTTACCAATTTGTTGTTTAGCATAGACGTTTATCCAAAGCAATTTACGGTGAAATTATTTCTGGGCCAATCCCCTGGAGCAACCTTCTGGCTAAGCGCCTGTCTCGAGACCAACCTTTAACAATAATCCATTGATGCACGTTTGATCCAAGGGTCAGCAAAGAGTAACTACAGTGTTCCTTTAGATCCAAATGTAGAGTCATGGTTACAAAGTCCTCGAGATGAATGGATTGATAAAACACTGTAATTTGCTTCGGATCACCCTCAGGGTTTAAACCACATGGATTTAAAGCATTAAGGTTACCAACCTGTTTTAAAGACACCAGACTACCGATCCATACACCAGACATTACCTATTGAATTAGCAAAGACCTTGCAACAACCAAAGCACATCCTACACATTTATCAGATCTTTTCTTCCTGTTGCCCACGCCTTAAACCCCAAATCTAATTTCCCATCTGCTTGGGCAGTTTCCACCTGCCAAACCCTCAGAGAAAGTCAATTACGATGAGAAACCTAAATCCAGATGTTCAGGCTTACAGGAGATGGGTGTAAACATACTGAATATGATATCACAGATAACCTCTAAATCTTAAAGGGTGCATAACATCGTTGAAATTAAACAGAATCTGAAAAATAAGAAAATGAACAGGGAAATTGTCTATGTATTTTTTTTGCATTTATAGGCACTTACAGATATATATGTTTATTCATTTTTATATTTTTCTTACATACTGTATATACATGTTTGTGTGCGTTTTTTTTTGGACATATATTATGTCAACACATACATTTTTCTGGATGCGACTAATCGCAATTAATCGTTCGACAGCCCTAATCCTAGGCATTGACAAAAACCCTAAAAGACTGGTTTGCAGTAGTTCAACGCATGAAAATACAAATTTAAAAGCAGTGAACTATTAAGGCAGTAAACAGTCAAAGTGGTTAAAGCGTTGCTTGGAGATCCTTAACTATAAATGTGTTGTGTATGGTTAGGCAGTTTGTTTGTGTAAAGCTGTGGTGGACAGCTCCACCATAATTATTTTGATTTATGGCATGTGTGTCATTGTTATATAATGATATATATATATATATAATGACATACTCTTAAAGGCCCCCTCTGGTTCAGAACAAGTCGCCTGGAATCTAATTGTTATTTTACTCTACAAACTGTTTATCTAAATCTATTTGTTAGTCTCTATAGCAATTTCACAACATGATACACCTCCTTTCGGCAGTTTGCATCTGAGACACTGCAACATTTTTTACCGTACCATCTTCCCTGTCGTTGACCCCACATCCTCTCATCCCGTGTGACAGCAGATGTGGAGAGGGGAAAGCTGGAGTGAGGGGGTGAATGGGGTCGGCTGGAATGGGGTCAGTCAGACAGACCCAGTTTACGTAGCAGAGTGGATTCAGTGTGACGTTCGACTAGCTGATCGTGTTTGCATGAGATTTAAGGCTCTGTGGAGGAATCGAGGGTCCATACGAGAGAGACAGAGAGAGAGAGGGAGGGAGAGAGAGTCATGTGAAACAGATGGGAGTTTTAGGGGAGGGGGAGTAGTTTTAGACGAATGGTCGTGCCCATGTTTGTGTATGTTTGCTGGATGTGCATTTGTCGAATGGAAGGGCTTTCAATAGATTGGTGTGTTTTCTCCCAAAAAATGTTTTCTAACCTGTCAAATGACAGTTATGCATATAAACTCATTTTAAAGTGGGATTAAGTGTTCAATAAAAATAGTTATTTTAGAAATTATGGATGAACTGAACTACAGAGCCAGTGATGGTTAAAGTACCTAAAAGCAATTCTTGAGTTAACATACAAATATCTTGCCAGAAAATTACTTGGGTAGAAGTGAAAGTAGCCTTTTAGAATATTAATTGAGTAAAAGTCTTAAAGGAACAGATAAATATTGCACTCAAAAGTACTGTTTACATAAAATCAACCTCGTCAATTATTTAAAGTAAAGTTGAAGCAAACCTTGTTTATAATTTTTTTTATTTTTCATAAATTTACCGGCATGGATATAAACCGAAAATCACATAAGGCAAATGTGCAAATTGCATAACATTTGTTTTGTTGTTAGAAGTTGTTTTAAGCTTTTCTGACCTCCGTGCCAAACAACACACAACTGGTCAGCATATGGTTTGATTTTATTCTGTTAATGTTTCTGTGATTTGCAGCCTGCACGCTGAGCATTCATCGGCAACAAATGGGTACATTTCATAATCTTCAAAACAACAACATTTTTGTAGGAACAGGTAAATGCAGGGATGCTCGTTCCTACAAACGTTTGAATTAATATATGTCCACAATCAAATACTGTACATGAGATATTAGAATAGATGTGATTTGAGGTGCCTACAGTAGAAGATAATAAATTTAAGATCAACACACACAGTTTCTGTCAATCTCAAGCTTGAGTACCTATACAGTAGTACTGCATACGTCGTATCTTCTAAGAGCATTAATCCCTTCGTGTTTTTTACATTATGCACATAAGCGGCGATTGCCAACAAAACACTGACATATGACTTAGTTTGACTTACCTCATGCAGTTCATGTCCGGCATCTTTTTGCACTGGGAGCGCGCCATCTATCAGTTTCAAACAATCTCAAAATCCAGCGTTATATCCATCGTTTATATAACATTCATCACTAAAATGCTTTTAAAAAAACAAACAAATACACCTCAAACTTCACTCCCTCGAAGCCAGCATGTTCAAAAGTGTAAAGAAGTCAGAATTCATGACATAGCGTGTTACCCCATCTTTAAAGGGGTGCTGCAATTATGTGTCATGCATTCTGACTTAACAATGTTAAACGTGCTGTCTTCTCATGCTTAACATGATCAACTTTTAAAATAACGAGTTGGCCGTATTACGTAGTATTTCTGTGCTCGATACACTCCCCCAGCGATCGTACAGGTTTTGAAAGGTTTTTTTGAACACAAAACAATTCTCCCGGAAAAGCATGTGGCACGCTCACGCTTGGAGCATTGAGAGCAGGAGAAGGGACATGGGCAGACATCACTTTCAAGTCGTGCAGGAGAGAGAGAGTGAGAGCATATTTTTGCAAAGTTCAGGTGTTTGTTTGTTCACTGCATTTGGGTGATGAATGTTATATAAACTGTGAATATAACGCTGGATTTGGAGATAGTTTGAAACTGATATATGGAGCCGTCCCAGCGCTTAAAGATGCCGGACATGAACCGTACGTGGTGAGTGAAACTGATGTCTGTGTTTTGTTGACAATGTGCTTTAGTTCAGCCTACCCCTCCCCCCGCATGCGCCGTATGATTTCGGAAGTAATGGTACAGCTGTATCCATCTTTTATAAATGTGATCAAACTAAATACTCTTCGAAGATACAAAGTATGCAATACTACTCTATTGGAACTCAAGATTAATATGAGATCGGCAGAAGGTCCTCTTTAAACAAATATAAAATATATTTATATTTAGGGAGTTTTACAACCCTCTTAAATGAAGTTATTATCTTTTTGCATATCATTTGTTTGTTCAATAAACAATGCTTTAAATCATGCTGCTTATTGTTGAGAGATTTCATATTACTTTTATCATTGTATGAAAAATAAAGCTAATTAAAGCTGCAAGCAGCATTTAGCGGGTTCGAGCAGTCTAAGGCCTCTATTGGCCTTGCCATTGTCAACTAGGCTCAGGAATGGCACCGTAACAAATCCACAACGAATGACACTCTTCCACAGCAAGAAATATGACAGAAACGGTTGGTAACTTTTAATACAGACCATGCATGCGTACACTCGTATGCAAAAACGGGCGTAAACCGATAATACCTAAGGGACGAGTGCAATAAACCATTTCTCATGTCTCTATGATGATTTGTTGCAGAGATAGAGATCTTGCTAAACGGTTGCTAAGCTAACCTGTTCGGTTGCCATGGGTGTCAATTAATACCTGTCAATTAATAACACATCAAACCACAAGCCAAACGAACCAAGCCCCGTGTCTTTATAATATTCTACTGCAGAGATGTAGGTCTGGCTAGACAATTGCAAAAAATAATCTGTTTGGTTGCTAAGGGCGTGGCTTGGCAGCTGTCAATTGATAAAGAATGAAGCCATTAGCAAAACAAAGCAACTCCTGTGTCTCTAAAACATTCTATTGCACATATATAGGTCTTTTTTTTAATACAATGCACATTCTTCAAAATAGCTTATTTTGTGTTCTGAAGAATTGATAAAAAAAATACGACCAATTTAAATAGATAATTGATTCACATTCATGGTCTGCAACAATATTCCAGAAGACCTTGCCATTTAAGTGATGCTTATTTGGTTTAGTCTGGTGACTCTGAAGGCCATTGGAGTACAGTGAGCTCATTATCATGTTTAAGAAACCAGTTTGAGATCATTTGAGCTTTCTGACATGGTCCATTTTTTACTGCTGGAAGTAGCCATCAAAACATGGACATGGTTGGCAACAATCCTCAGGTGGTATGTGTTATCTAATATATCCCATACCATATATCCAATTGTTTCTCCATTTTGATGCTCGGTTTGAACTTCAGCAAGTGTGTTTACCACGTCTAGAAGCCAAAATGGATTGAGTTTATGCTATGTGACTGGCTGATTAGCAATTTGATTAGCAAATGATGTACTTATTAAAGACAAGTTTAAAACAGTAATTTTAAATGTATGATATTTCACCTTTTTGACTGTTGTGAAGGCATGCCTCTTCCGATAAGGATCACATGTTGCATGCTTGTTTTGTGTCATAATATGTATAATAGTACTTAATGGCAAGTCAGTTGGATTAATTATTAAGGAGTAGCGACCTTCACCGTACTCGTTTCACGCTAATATAATAAAGGACCCTGTTATGGTCACAAAACAAAAAAAACTCAACATGTTTTTGATGATTATTGACCTAGAGAGTCCAGAGAAATGTACTGTGGTGGAAATTTTGAAATTGCTTGAAAATCCTTGAACAAGTTTGCAAAAGTAGGTTTTTTACATCATCACCAATAACTCACAAACCATTTGATAGACATCAATGGTTCAAGAGGCAAAGTTGTTATGAATGAGGAGATCTATCGTTTGATATCAATAGTTTGTGTATTAGTCAAATGTCACGTGACACACCGTTGTCTAGGCCACCAAAAGACATGTACATTTAGCCATTTTTACTATTATAGCGCCACCTAGTGTCCAAACGCCACGTTATTTTGTATGTGACCTCGGAGTGATGGTCTACATATATTTCCCGAGGCATATGATGATATGTTTAGCTGTTCTGGATTTATGGCCATTTAAATGTGATAGGCTCCACCCATTTTTTTATTTTGGCGCCCCTAAGCGACCGTGAAAGGAAATTTTAACTTTTTTTCAATAATTATTTACAAACACTTCCCAAAGAAGTCATCTGCATTGTTTTGGTTCCGATCGGTCGAAAATCCAACGACTAGTTCGCGAAAGTAGGTTTTTGACATCATCAGCAATAACTCACAAACTGTTCGATCGATAGAAGTTGTTCCAGAGGCAAAGTTGCTCAGAATGAAGAGTACTATCATATGATACCAATAGTTTCTGTATATGTCAAATGTCACGTGATACACAATTGTTTAAGCACTCCTAAAGCGTTATTTCGCCCCCCGGTGGCCGAATGAGTTCACATTTCTTACAGACCTTAAAGACCATGAGACGAATAAGCCCAGCGAGCGTCGTTTTGTTCGGCCTCCGTTAACCCGGTCTAATAAGTGCTCAAACTTCATTGGCCAATGGCGGCCATGTTTTTTAAGATACGCCAATGTCCTTTTAGATATTCATGTAGAATGAGACAAAGACACACCATACCAAATAATAAGTCAATCGGGCAAACTGTTGCGTAGTTATGGCCATTTTCTAGCTCATTCAAATTATAGCGCCACCTAGTGGCCAAACGCAACATTTTTTTTACCTTGACCCCGGATTGAGGGTCTACACATATGTTCCAAGCCCCATGAAGATATCTCAAACAGTTCAGGAGTTATGGCCATTTTAGTTCAATATGTTACTTCCGTTTTGGACATTTTTGCGCCCTCTAGCGATGGGGGATGAAAATTTCAACTTTTTTTTAATAATTATTCATATTCACACTCCACAGAACTCATCAGCGTTGGTTTGGTTCCGATAGGGCAAAAATCCAGGGACTAGTTCATTTTTTATTTTTTTCATAAAATGCTAATTAGCGAAAAATCTATAATGGCGGAAATGAAATCGGAGATATACGTTTTTTAAGTTTTGAGCCAGTGATTACTCTGATATAAAACACTTGGGTGTGCGACAAACGGTTTAGGAGTAACAAGCGTAAACGCGTTTTTTATCGCTGTAGCGCCACCTATGGGTCGATTTGGCTGGCTCCGTGTATCTGAGTAGCGACAAGGACTACTACCATCTGACCGAGTCTCAGCTCTGTCGGCCTTACGGTTTGGGCTGCAGTATCAGTTCTAGGGAAGAAGTATAATAATAATAATAAAACCAACAAATACAATAGGTTTCTAGCCCTTCGGGCTCGAACCCTAATTAAAAAAAATATATGACTCGAACCATAACTTCAAACCAGAATGTAAGAGACTCGTGAAACAGAATAGCAATTGTGCTGGTGCATTTTGCAATTTATCTTCAGAAAATGTAGTTATCCTTATACCAAAGGACAGGTCAAACACATGTTCCCCTAAACACAACTAAGAGATATGCCTTTTCTGTAATGTTTCGAGACTGACAGTTTGGGGTCAGGAAAGAGACATAAATTACAGTGAGAGAAACCAAAACAGACTGCTAACAACACTGACCTGAACTTAATCACTACTCTGTCTCCGTGTGTTCGTGTGTGTTCATGGTTGGGAGTTTGTGAGGGATTGAGTGTGTATGTTCATGAGCAGTGAGTACTTCATTGCGTCTGTGTGAAGGGAAGGTCAGTTAGGTGGAAAATTAATATCTGTCAGATGTGGAGAGCTGCTTTGCCGGGAAGGACCTGCGCACGGGTGTGTGGAGCGTTTGCTTGACCTCTATGGAACTTCAGTTCATTCTGTTCGAATGCTTTTTAAGGGAGTGCATTGTTGACCCAAAGAACAAGATTGGAAAGTACAACAGGTTATAGTTTGCAAATGTTTTCATGGTTTTGTCATTGTTTCCATCCACATTGATGTTTTATTCACATATGGGCTTCAGTTGGACCCTTAAGTCTTATTTTTGCCTAAAAATAAAAATGTATTCATCATTTATTCACACTCATGTTGTTCAAAACCTGTATATGACTGTAATCTATTTTAAGAAATGTCTCGGTGGTTTTGTGTTCATACAGTGTAAGTCGATAGGGACCAGTGTTGTTTGGTTACCGACATTCTTCAAAATATCTTCTTTTGTTTGGCAAAAGTACACTATAAAATATTTTTATACAGGGTTTAAGGGCCCAAAAATGAAAACTCTGTAATTGCCTCACCCTAAGATGGTTCCAAACCTGTATAAATGTCTTTGTTCTGCTGAACACACTTTAATGTATATATATGGAAGATTGTCAAATCTCACCCCCCATTGATTCCCATAGTATTTATTTTCCTACTATGGCAGTACATGGTTGGTGAGATCTGACATTCTTCCAAATGTCTTACTGTGTGTTCAGCAAACAAAGAAATGTTTACAGGTTTCAACAGGTTTTACAATCTAAACTTGAGTAAATGATGACAGAATTTTCATTTTAGGGTGAAGTAACCCTTAAAGGATCCATATTTGTTTATTTTGGTTCAAATAATATAAATAAAATGTTGCCTGATTTTCTGCCGCTATAAGTATAGCTGTCATTTTCCAACATAGACGCTTTTAAACTCTGATCTGTTGTCTTGCGGGAACCGCTTTGAAACTTGTCGGTGCTCATTCAAAGCCAAAAAGAGACAAAGATATCAAACATGACATTTGTTTGACATTTCTGTAACTGATCCATCAGCCCGTGTTGGACGTTCTCTGGCAAGGCTGGTACCACTCTGCAGATTCAGATCAGAGTTTGGGCGGGGACCGGTCCCAGAGGAGCGTGAAAGGGTAACAGCTGCCCGGATCAAATTCTACGGTTTTATTTGTTGTGTTAACGTGTTGCACGCCACCAGTGTAGGAGGTAAGAAATGTCAGGAATGAATCAGAACATGTAAGGGTAGACGGTTACTGGGCGAGGGGTTTCCTGTGGGGTCGAAGGTATGAATTGAATCGAATGTGTACCTACACCATGAATTGTGTCTGGGATAAGTCTGCGTATTTCTTATGGAACTTAATTGAAACATATTTCAATAAATGTTTTTTTCTTTCGTTCGTTTCTAATGATGTTTTTCAGGGATGGTGATGTGTGACATTTAATTTCCTGATGGAGGCTGGTGTGTGTGTGTGATAACAGAGATATTATGAAACTACGCTGTGATCCCTACACCCTTGAACTAAAATGTATTTGCTTTTCAGTGTCATAGCGCGCGCACACACACAGTCACATAGTTTTTAAGTACCATGTGATGCTTTATGGGTATTGTAACCAGATGGTGTCTTGCTTAATATCTATGTTAAGCTGTGTGCTCTTTGCACTACTTGCCATTTAGCCAGTATGGGATGTTTGGCAAATCCAGTTTGAGAGACTGAACAGACTGAATAGGACATGAATGTATTAATGGGTGAATTTCACTGTTGAGGAATGTGAGTCATATTATAACCCGAAATCAAAAAACAAGAAATTTAAAATTGCATAAAGGAGTTGAAGCCCAATTTGTTTTGCATCAATAATCTGCATACATTTTATGACACATTTTTTATTTTATGTTTTCCATATAGAAGCACATGTTGTACTGAATTGTTTTCCCCATAATTGTTTACACAAAAATAAGAATATATTTTAAATATTTATAATATGTCTTATTTTATATATTTGGAACACATATGCATGGATATATATTTTTTTCAGATTTTATCACTACTTCTTTTAGCATGTGCACAAGTGACTTGGATTTTCTTTCTTCTGAGCTTTAATCAAAACATGCAATTCTTGCTGTTGTGTCTCTTTCCAAACTTTCTTTATTAACTTTACTGCTGCTCTCCTTTTGTCTTCTATCTTTTCTGCTGCCTTTAGTTTGGATGTATGGACTTCAGGACAGTCCGACCAAATGTGAGGCCTCAGGTACATATGTCCAATGTGTGTTTATGTGCTTTTCACTTTTCTTTTTCTAAAGCTTTTGTGTGGTCATTAATCCCATCACATTTCTTCTCACAAATTAGCCTTTATTGTCTTTTATTAAACATTAGTAAATAATAGACTAGAAAGACTTTGTAGATTTGGAATACCCACTTCTTTCCCTTGGTTCAACGTGGGATTTTCCCAGCACCCTTAAAATGCAAACATTACAATGCTATTTTATTTTATTTTTTACATTTCATTGTTTACATTTTGTTTTATTTTGGAGAATGAGATTGCTGAAATAGGTGTTGCGTGGCAAGCGATGACTAGCAAGAGATACGGTGTGAAAAGAGAATACGAATAGAACAACGTCATAGCTGCGGTCTGTCCTTTCCTGGAAAGTTTTAAAGATGACAGTAATAAATGCTGACACTCACAAAGCTATAGGGCCCATATCCATCATGCTCTTCGCACACACCATTCATAATTGGCCTATTTACGATAAAAGACAGAAAAACATTGATTTTGTACGGCATAGCGTTTTTCCGGTTTGCTAAAGCATTAAAATGAGGAAGATAATGAGCTACTGCTAAACTGATGCTGCGGAAAACCTGTAAAACACACTCTGTGTGAAATTGAAATATTTGCAACGTTGTCACAAATTGTGCTAAATGTCAAGAATGTATTTCACAGTTCACTTCATCACAGCCAAAAGTTGAGTTCGGTGAAGCAATATGTTGTTGGGTTAACATGACACGATGCCGTGAAATAATCGGCCTCTTGCATCCCTGCTGGGGATTGTGACAAGATTCAGAGCTCCTCCTTTCCCCTCTCATCCACCATCAACACCAACACGTTCTGCTGAAAACACAGCTGTTGATAGAGATAAACTTCAGGCCATCATGGCACCAGGATTAGTTCAATAGTTGTGTTTTTCTTTTTCAAATTGTGTATCTATTTGGTGTACTTAAAACTTAAAGTAGTTAACTGTGTTGGTGCTTTCCAGTTTTTGTTTACTAAGAGGTTATACCTTTATTTGTGTTTGTGCCATTACGCAATGCTAAGGTTTTTGTAACCTTTGCCCCGTCGTTCTTTCCATTCCCTGTTTCTGTAAAAACAGTTGAAATGTTTCTCATTCGATCTACCAGTGTCCAGAAAACCACAACTTGAAAACTGAAAACAACCACAATTATTTGAAGTGCTAGAACTTTTCAAAGAACGGACAAAAGCTCCAGCAAGAATTTTTTGAAGTTTTAGTAAAAATACGCCTAAAATCACGAAATGGATTAAACGGAATGGTTTGATGTGTTTTTTTATATTTTAGCGTAACAACATTTGCATTCCTTTTGAATGGAGTCGAGTGGTTAAAGACCTTCGTGACATCAGCGTAAAAGAGGCGGAGCATATTCTTGACGCTTGATCAAAGATTCAAACAACAAACTTGATAACAAAATAAGAAATTGATAGGATGTTATGCAAATGTGCAGGTTGTGATTTCAAGTTGACTATAAAAGTTGTTTTTGTGTATTATGACCAGACGTCTAAAAATGTTCATAGAAGTCACGATTAGTAAAAAAACTGATATCATATGTATGATGATATTGTGCAAAGCTCCACTGTGGATCCACGAAGTGAAGTCATAGATTCAGGAGAACAGGTTTAAGAGAGCAAGCAAAAGCAGATGACGGAAAGTAGCTTAACCCCAGCTGCAATGCTTTCTACTTGTGTTTCAAATAAACACGGCTTCTATCTCTCTCTCTCTTTGCTCGCCCCATTCATATGTTTCTATTTAAGGTTTGGAGAGCGGACCGCCCTGATTGGCGTCTCTCTCTCTCTCCCCCTGATTCACCCAGATGGGTGGAGAGAGATTGAAAACTGAGGAGCAAAAGCGAGCGAGGGAGGCCTGATCTTAAAGAAAACCGTTTTTATTCCTTCACTTCCAAGTCACGTCCCCTACCGTAAGCTGCTCCTGCTCTCCTTCCCGGCTATTTTCCCTTCCTAAGCTTCTGCCCTTTTTTTCCCCCAAAATTATGGAGAACCGGTGTCACTGCAACCCCGCTGAGCCGTCGACTTCCTGAAGCGAGTTTATATTGGTGGTAGTTCTCGTTTTGCCTTTTCCAATGCGCGTGCACCCCCGTCTCCGGCGAGGGCTAAGGTTCATCTAAATGGCCGGCCGTTGCGGAGCATGCACAGCGAGCTGGGATTTGAGTTGCGCTAGGCTGCGTGGTGCGGATGGCGGCGTACGGGGGTCGGGCCGGAGGTCGCTGGCAGGGCAGGGTCGTCGGGGGAGGCACGGGGATGGCGGGACGTTGGCTGACAGCCTGTTTCTTCCCCTTGCCTGCAGGCTTAGACAGCAGTGAGCCCATGGTGCTGGAGCAGTACGTGGTGGTGTCCAACTACGAACGGCAGGAGAACTCGGAAATCAGCTTGAAGGCGGGAGAAACGGTGGACGTGATCGAGAAGAGCGAAAGCGGTGAGTTCCTAAGACATGCATGCTTTAAAAACATCATTTGTTGACCATGTGACCATGAGACACAGAGTTGCCTACACACATTGAACGGTATCGAGAGGTCTTTGTTTTTATCCCTCCATCGTGAGGTCTTTCAAAGCTTCCTCTTTGATATATAACTCCTCCTTTAGTCTTTGTCCCTTAAGATCTCCGTCTTCTCTTCCTTTGACATCTCCCTCTCATGTAGGTGCTTGGCTCCACCTGGAGGTGTCATGTGCACGCTTCTTTGACCAGAAGCCTTCTTCAGGTCTTTGTAGTTGAGGCCAGGTGGACTTGAGATGTTTACGAGATTGAAATATGTACTAATGGACCAGGGTCACATCTTTAGAGTTTATGTACAACATATTGTGGAATAACATTGGGAGGTAGAGAGCGGAGATGTGGTTTTCATGCCCAGAGTTGCGCAAATGTTGAAAGTTGCTTTGTACTGGATAGACTGAACATGTTGACTCTTTCAGTGTTTTGAACTTTGTCTTGCATGCCAAACATCGCAGCGTATTGCGCGTTAGGGTAAGGGGCTTGTTGTTTAACGTCTAGAAAATTTGCAAACCAGAGAACTAGCGACGATAAGTAGGCAACGAAGATCTAGCATCATATTTTCGGGAGGAAAACAGATAAAATCAAAGATTTTTAGGGAATTTTGAAGAATAATTCACAAACAAACTGGGTATTCAGTATTTGACAGTAACACTGTTTGGAGTAGCCGGGGTGTATATGTCAGTATAAAGTAAACATTTAGTTTGAATTCTAATGTGGATACAGTCCTCAAGAAAAATTTACCTTGCACAAAGTTTTTAGATATTGGAAACTTTTTCAGACGTTTGTGTGTTGCCTGTCATTGTTGATGTTGGATGCGTTCATGTTATAAACTCATGCATATAGGTTGAGTTGCATTTTATTAGTTTGCACAATGGCGAAAATAAGACATTGCGTGGGGCAACAATTTTGGCTAGTAAATTTTGGATGTCAGGATGAAAGTTGTGCACAAAAGATAGTGTAAAATGTGTCTTTGGGGTTATTTTGGTACTGTTGTACAATTATAATTACAAAATATTGAGAGGAATACAATTTTTTGCTGTCATCTTTTACTCACCCTCAGGTTTTCCAAATCTGTTACAAGCATTCTTCCAAATATCTTTCTCTGTGTTCACTAGAACAAAGAAATGTATAAAGAATTGTAGCAACTTGAAGGTGAATGACAGAATTTTTAAGTACAATCAAATTGGCTTTATTTATAAAATTCGGTCATCATTTGCTCATAAACTCTGTTATCATTTACTCACCCATTTGTCATCTCAAACCTGTATGACTTTCTTTCTTTCGCAGAACACAAAAGAAGATATTTAGAAGAATGTTGGTAACCAAACAGCACTGGACCCTATTCATTTCTATTATATGGACTAAAAACCAATGCAAGTGAACGGGTGCCATTTGAGAACATTTTTAAAATATCTTCTTTTGTGTTCTGCGAGTCATACAGGTTTGAGATGGTAAATGATGAAAGAATTTATATTTCTGTGTGAACTGTCACTTTAAGCAATTTCAAACTTAATTAAAGTTAAAAACTGGTCAAAATTTAAAATAATCAGTTGGGACAAATTGTAATACTAGCTTGATTTAAGCAAAAAATTCTAAAGGCAATGTGAATTTCTGCTGAATAACCATTAGCAGATGAAGCTATAATATATTAACATACGATACCTTTTAGATTTATTTAACACTTACATTTAAGTTATCCATTTACTGTTTTGGTGTAGATTGCTTTCAGATAAGACAATGTGTTACTAAAAAGACTCGAGGCGTATGAGTCTTGGTTTGTTTAGGCAAGGGGGAACTCCAGCTGTTTCACAGTGTGGACAAAGCGTGTCAGCTGAACTTGAGTTTAGAGACGATGGACGTGATTGAAATAAACCAGACGTTGCCAGCACGTGAATCACTAGATTTGTGATGTTGTGAAAAAGATGCAGAGTGAGAAAATGAGGAAGGAATCAGAGAGACATCTAGGCCAACTCCTGTTGTGATTCTTCTGTCCGTCTTTCGCTGTCAAATTCCTCAAATGCCCAAAGCATTTCTTGATATGAAAGAATTCTGGCCATCCTGCAAATTCAGGAGACTCCATAACTCAACATCACATTAGTATATAGTACAAAACAACTGTCAAAGGGTTTATTTTTTACCAATAGTTAATATTATGTTGATTTTCTAATGTTACGTTTATAAGAAAATATTGGCATACGTTGCGCTGCTTTGACATTTCTCTGGTTCATGGAGAGGTAGGGATGGAAAAAGCCCCCTTGTCCCGAGTTTCATAATAGACTAATGGATCTTGCAGGGCCTCGGGATCTTACAGAAGCTTCACTGTGTCCCACGTTTCCCAAACCGATACCACAAGTAACCATTGTGAATGGTGATATTAATTGTATTTATGTGAATTCAAGTTAATGTAATAAGCATTGGTTGACCAATTTTGAGAAGGAAATGATCAAAGAATTTCCATTTTTGCATGAACTATCGTTTGAAAAGTCTTAAGGGTGTTGGATGCTAATGTTGGCGGATACTGATATTGTCACATCTTACTGGTAACATACAATTTTTTTTATTGAAATCATTCTAGATAAATATTCATTGGGCAGCCATTTCACACTGCACTTTCTGAACAATGCCTCACTATGAAAATTGCTCTCTGCCATCAATACTGTAAGGTTCTCTCCCATCCGCTCGCCTCTCTCTCCCCTGGGTCCATTCATTCAGTCGCAATCCCCCATTCACTGAAACAGAATCAATACAGAGCTGCTCGTGGTCTCAGGGCGGCTGGTTTGTCTTGGCTTTGCTCCTGCTGGAGATCTGGTCCTTGGAGACCCTTGCCGAACCTGGACCAAATAGTTCAAACTTGTGTTGTTTAAAGAAGCTTAGTGTTATAGCTTTGGGGATCTTTATTAGTTAATCATTTAATATTTAAATATTTATAGGTTTATTGTGTGATACTTAGGAGGATCTATTGACAGAAATGCAATATAATATACATAACTATGTGTTCAGAGGTGTATAAAGACCTTACATCTTACAGCGTGATGTTTTTATTACCTTAAAATGAGCTATATCTATAAACATACACTGCAGGTCCCCTTACCTGAAATTCTCCATGTTGTTTCTGCAGTACCGGACAAAAGCTTTACAGAGGGCGTTTCGTTAATAGGCTACTGTATCTCCTTCGGCACAGAAGGGAAATTGTGGTAACATCTTAGTTCTGTTTCAGCTATTGTAGTGTTTCAAAAGAAAGGGGGGACGGGGGGAGTGAGCCTTTGGTTGCAATTCACAATCTTATCACAAGATGCCACTAAATTTCACAAATTGAAACTGCAAAAATAAAAAACAGTTTGACTTAACCCATGTTAAGATCCGTATGCAAAGTTCTCAGCAATTAATTCTTTCATACATATATGCCGACGTTGAGGCAAAATCGTCGAATTGCGAATTAAATGCATCAATTGAAGGTACAGTTCACCCAAAAATGTAAACTCTGTCACGAATGAATCACTCTCTAGCTGTTCCACACCTCTAATCATTTCTTTGTTTGGTTGAACACAGAGTAAGATATTTGAACAAATGCTTGTTACAAAAAAGGTCTTGGACCCCATTGACTACAACAGTAGGAAAAATGACAATGGTAGTCAAAAGTACCCCAGAACTGTTTGCCCATATTCTGCATTGCCCAAATATCATCTTTTGTGTTCAACAGAACAAAAAATGGAAAAGTATTCATTCCTATACTATGGTAGTCAATGGGGTCCAAGAACTGTTTGGTTATAAGCATTCTTCCAAATATCTCTCTCTGTGCTAATTAAAACAAAGAAAGGATTTGAAACAACTTTCGGGTGAGTAAATGATGACAGAATTTTAATTTATGGGTTAACTATTCCCTTAAAATGATTAATCTGGGATTGTTGCGATTCTTAAATTTTTTTGACAATTAAATTCTGAATTTACACTCCTTCATATTGTTCTAAGACTGTTTGACTTTCTTTCCTCTGTGAAAATCATGTTATGATTAAATTTTGCATACAAAAACTTTGACAGAACAAAGTCTGAAAGATTGACATCTGCCTTTTGGATGAACTGTCCCTTTTACTAGTTTTTTTTGGCGAATCACATGGTTGTTTACATGGACAAAGATAAAGAATTTTTATTCATGTCATTCGTGCACATGGTCTTTGTCATTCTCTTACCAATTAATTTCTTGAGGAAACAGAACAAGCGGCCCCAGCCAAATTTTCTTCGAAAACAACACTCTCTGGTCCGCGAATCAGGAAGAAAATTCCAGGGAATAAAATAGCACGCTCATGCTGATCTAGGAGCAGCTGTTCCTCAGCAAATCCAAACCACAACATTGATCTCAGAACAGCGATATGTAACGGTCTACATCACCAGCCTTTGAAGCTAAGACCAAAGAGAGCCTCTATTTGCCTCCGGCTTTGTCAGATTACGCAAAACCCATTTTGGTCTTTAGTCCTAAACCTGATACTTCAGCTTTTCAGGAAAGATTTTGTGGGTGACCGAAAACAAGCCAGACGCTCTGCAACCCTGCATTAAGGAAAAATGTTTGAAATGTACTTAAAGTATTCTGTATTTTCACAGCTATAGACAGTATTTTTATGCAGTAAATACAAGTCGTAGAGGCTTCTATGGCTTCACAAGTGTATTTTATTTTTATTAATAATAAATAAATATAGTGTCTCTGTTTGTCCAAAACATGAATGAGAATTTCCATAGTGAGATCACATTTCAGAGATTCAACATCAGATCAGAGCAGCTCCTGCTTTTATTTACAAAATATATATACAATATAAATTCTAATGTATTGGTGATATACATAAAATTGATCTTAAAGGGACAGTACACCTAAAAATAAACATTTTCTCATTTTCTTATCAACAGTCTAGTTTTTGGATGTGTCAGGAGATGTAGTAGATTAATTAAATGAATGATTGCGCAAAAAATATATTTGCATATCCATTTTGTAGACTTTGTAGTGTAAATGAATAAATGGCAATGCACACTTTGTATATGCAGATACTGGTTGCAGTTTTTTGGTTTATTTGTGTCATGAATTTGAAGTGTGAGCTTAATAAAAACAATATGTATATGTGACATTTCTTCACTTCTCTGTCTCTCTCTCTCTTTCTCTCTCAGTCTTGTCACTGTTGTCATAGCTTCCAACATAAGATGTTTCTACGACGCATATGGTAATCTTCATACGTCGCAACCGTCCTTGTTTCATGTCAATTAGGCATTTCTGCGTTCCACTTCAGCTCCTAAAATAAGAAAGAGAAAGGAAAGTCTTTCTTCTGTCTTTTCCTCTTTCGGCCGTTTGGATAGAGGGAATGTGTGGTGAGACTGCAGCAGCTTTGATGTGCAGGCCAAACATCTGCTCTCTCTCTTTCGTTCAGCCACACTCACTCATCATCTGACTTATTTCTCTCTTTCATTTTAGTTACATGTAACGTGTCGATTTCAGATTATCCAAGTCACTACGGCACACTTCAGAAAACTAAGAGCTGTGTCCAGTGTCATTCACAACCTGTGAAAAGTTGTACACCTGTGTTAACATCTACAGTAAATACTCTCTGACACAGTTTTGTCAGAATGTTAACTTCTTATAGAGCTACATGAGAAAGAAAAGAACAGGTTTAGTGTGTGAAAACACGTTTAGTGTGTTTGTGAGCTCTGGTTTTTCCTCCCACACTTAACAGCTGTATTGTGATTCTGTGTGAGTCTTATATGACAAAAAAAATATTTAAAGAGAGGAAATGAGTAATTTGGATATGGATGACAACGAGGACTAAGTGTACAATCAACCATATCAACAAAACAGTTTATATATATTGAAAGCACTTTTAGATTAAAACTCATGTGACCCTAAACCAAACCTTTGAACCCTAAAGGGCTTATGGTAATCTTTGTTATGGAGGACCAAACCAAGCTGCAGAAACGTTGATTTGAGAAATGTTTTCAAAACCCTCTTTCGTACCTTTCTTCCGGCAAAATTCATTGCATCCATAGGCAGCTTTCAACAGAAGCATTTCTCAGAGCCAGATATGCAGTCAAAG
This sequence comes from Triplophysa dalaica, assembly GCF_015846415.1. Classification (NCBI taxonomy): domain Eukaryota; kingdom Metazoa; phylum Chordata; class Actinopteri; order Cypriniformes; family Nemacheilidae; genus Triplophysa; species Triplophysa dalaica. The sequence goes on from NC_079543.1 coordinate 5,494,548, forward strand.
AGACCACATCAAGATTTATTATCCTGTTTTCGCTCTCAAGTTCACCAACATTTTTCTCAGAAACGGCCTGGAAGTTTTGCTTTGAAGAGGAAGCCCACCTGTATCTCAGGCACCAGATGCTTCTTTATTCGGTTTTGTGTAAAGAACGCAACATCCCTGTTGAAAAAAAGCAGCCTATGCTGGGTTAGGTATGTTTTGATGCTGGTTTGTGCTGGTTTAAGCTGGTCATGTGTTGGTCCTTAGCTGGTTTAAGAATGTCATATGCTGGTTCCTCACCAGCCTAAACCAGCTCAGAACCAGCATAAACCAGCAAACCAGGATCAAAACACAATTAATCCAGCATACACAGTTTTTTTTGATAAATTGGAATTTGGAACAGAGTCGGGTATCTGAAATGCACTAAAAAGGTCTGATTTAAATCTTTTTAAGTTGTCTTGAAACCTTTAAAAGTGTCCCAAAGCACACACATCACCTGTAGCACACACACAGACATGTGATCTACACCCGGCGATGGTGATGAAAAGCATCTTTGTGGTGGCTGAACTGCATGCCTTACCGTTTTGCATTTTGATTGAATTGACCCTCTGTGCCGGCTGTAGATGGTTCCTGGTGGGAGCAAACAAGGAAACAGTATGTCATTCAGACGGCTCAGTTAGGCAGGGTGGCCACGAACTGTTTTAAGTTCTCTCACTGTTGTACACACACGGGTGATACAGTATAAAGTTGCTGTGTCAGGGTGGTATATAGTATATACAGTCTGTCTAAAAGCCAGTTCTGCTCCTGTGGATTTGACTACTTTATTGTTATATACTTTATATATATAGCCACTGAAAAAAAACCTTCCAATGTAATTTAATCATCATTTCTAGAGGTTTTGTGTCCATTCCAGTCCAGTGTCTTTTGTGTTTTAACAAACTCAAACCTCAGGAGTGACATAAAGTCATCCAACAGCAATGTGTTAGACCGACAGCATGACAAGACACTTGAAAACTGTGACACAAATGAAGGTTATCACATAAAAAATTATTTAGAACAATACACATATTACTGTTGCATTGCTTAAAAGTTAATATGAACTTATTTTGCCTTGCAGTATTTGAGGTCTGTTAAAATACAGAGCATATTTTCTGTTGTTTTGACCTGTTTCTCCAGTTTTAATTTATTGCAAATAAATGCAAATAGAAACAATATTTTTATTTGAAATTTGGTAGACATATTGTTATTTGTTCACAGAATGAAACAAAATTATTATTTTACCAGAACACATGCCTATAAATTGTTAATAAATAAAACAATTAAACAGTCTCTTAATGTCTGATAAATGTTAATGTAAAAGTCATGATGTCTGTATATAAGCAGTGTTTTATTCGGCTGGCACAGATGTAGCACTAGATCTCAGTTTGTATTTGTCCTCCAGCAGCTATTTGCCTGCAAACAGGTCCCTTAAAGGCACATTGCACCCCCAAAAATGTTTTGGGGAAGATGCAATTTTCTTTATTATTTCTGTTGAATTATACAGAGAACAGACTTCAGAACTTAACAGGGTTGTGGTTGACAGCCATGATTACACATCGAACTGTGTTTGGCTATAAAGCGTAACTGTATTTCCATTAGATGAAGTCATTGCTAATGTGTTTTCCAAGTGTTTGCACAAGCAAAAACATATGCATGTGCTTGTGCGTGTGTTTGAAGTTTTTTCTTACATTATATTTGTGTTGAGTGGGGCTTCGTTGTTGAATTATGCCGGAACTTTTGTATTATTTAACACTCTTGTCTAAGAAACTGTATCAAATGCAATGTCAAAGCTGATACACTGTTACCATGGCAACCAGTTTGTTCAAAAGGATTTTGCTTTCTTGTAGCTCAGTGGTTAGAGTTCATGGGTTCGATCCCACAGGGGATTGCACATACTCGGATAAAATGTATCATATTTTACATGTAAAATGTAAGTCGTTTTGGATAAAAGCTTCTGTGAAATGCCTTAGTGTAAATGGTAGAATTCTTTTTTTTCTTTGCGGTTAGCTTTTCCTTTCTTGCCATCATTGTTTGTTTTTTGTTTTTAAAACTACAGAGAGTCATCGGCACATAATGTGTTCGGACAATAAACTAATGAAGAACAGCCAGAGGAAAATCATTTTATTGAAGAGGTTATATTGCTCAAAAACACATGTACACAGCTCTAACGCTCATAAACTATATCATTACGTAAGATGTTGGGACAGCCTTTGTCATCCAGGGGGTTGGGGTCCTTTAGAGGGCCTGATCAAACATCTGAGGCATCATGATGACATTAAAATAAGATAAATTAAGCATTAATATAAGCATCAAAATAAGCAAGACATTTCTATCCAGCGTTTGGTTATTTTTATGATGCATGTAAATGTTTCTGGTTATGCCAAGCTCTAGAGTATTTCTAAAAACACACGCACAGTCGCCATCTTTGTTATTTATGGAAGTGCGAAGTGTAATTGATCCCAAATGTCACACAGGAATTCCTCAAATTCAAAAACACTTTGAAACTAAATAACACCAGAGCGAGCGTTCTTGTGCATTCCAAAACATAACCTCCCATCAGATCAGATCAGTACAAACCAAATGTATGTGCATCAGGGATTTCTTAATGTTTATAAACCACACAGATGCATCATCTTATCTAACAGTAATATCATCTTAGTAATAGTGACAATGTTTCTGTCAGGGTTTGATTGGCTCTGATATCATCACATTATTAGTAATATTTTGTCACTGAGGTTTATGTGTGGACGAAGTACTTATTTTTTATCTATGTTGCATGTTGTAGGCTGGTGGTTTGTCAGCACGGCTGAAGAACAGGGTTGGGTTCCTGCCACGTATCTGGACTCACAAAGCGGCACCAGAGATGATCTGGATCTCGGAACATCGAGATCAGGAGAAGGTATTTGATTTATTTTTGAGAGGGTGTTTCATAAGCTCTGTAAATATTTCATCATGTAGGTCCATGTGCTTCGCCAAAATCCAGTAACATTAATCGAACTCCTCCATTGCTTTACAGTAAATGTCGTAGCCAGGAGTCCTCCTAACCAATCACAGCTGTTTTTTTCTTTCATGTAATAATGCGTCTCCATTACACTAATATCAATGTTTCCCTTCATCTGAGTTTGTCATGTCTGTGTTCTTTTTCCGCTGCCATTTAACCGCGTCAGTTACTAAGAGGCGTAAGGCTCATCTGAAGAGGCTGGACCGCAGATGGACGCTAGGTGGAATAGTCAACCGCCAACAGAGTCGAGGTGAAAACGCACGCAAACTCGCATCCCACGGATGTGATCGCATGCAGACGTGTGTGACCAATCTGCATGATGCGTTTGTTTGTTTCTACGGGGTTACACTGTAATGATCTCTTTCATGCAACTTTTTGTAATCTTAACCCCCAGTACAATTTCTGGATCCGGCACCCAAGGCATGCTGGGTGGCCTGTTTCATCATTGTAAAATCTTTATTTTACTTTGCACGCTTCACATCTGTATTTGTGTGTATGAGTGTATGTATATGAATCAAAAATATTGGTTGTTTAGGGTGAAGCTGGCTAAGGAAAAGACCTTTTGTGGACGCAAGCATCCGGTTTTTGGCATCCTGCAATTTGGGTGATTTGGATAATTATGGAGTAAAAGGTTTTCCCTTTAAGAATAAGTGTTTTTTATTATTTTAACCAAATAGATTCAGAACAAAATGTCTATGTGTGGACCAATGGGGGATTGAATGTTTGTATGCTAAATGAATCTCTATGGAGAAATCTAATCTATCTATCATCTTTCTATCATCTATTTTATCTATATATCCATCCCATACTGTATTTACAGGGTGTTTGATAGGTGCCATGGTGACCAGAGTTTCCACCCAAAAACTATACTTCTAGTTTTCATTTCTTCTGTAAAATCCGCATAACTAAGGATATGTAACCTCTTTCTCTATGTTTTTGGTGGGTGCTTGTGTAGATTGGGACAGGGAAGTTTTGGATTGGCTGTGACGCGGCTTTGCGGCCGCGTGTCTCTCCCTCATTATTTCCTTCATGCTTTACTCTGAATCATTTAAGATGTCGTTGGAAACCCACAATGGAAAGTCTGGATCTGGGCTTCTACCGGTGGCTTACAGTGTGCGGCTGCTTTCTAATCCTGTTAGTTTTTACTGTATACATACTAATGATTCAGTGGACGGTTGGTCCCGAGACAAAGAGCAGACGGCGGTTTCAGGAGGAACGTCGCTCTATAAACAAGAAAAGCAACTTCGATCATGGAGTTTTTGTGATTTTTTTTATAGCTCGGTAAAGGGATAGTTCCTAACACTATCATTGAAATAGACTTAAAGGGACAGTTCATCCAAAAAATGTATTCACCCTCCAAATTTGCATGACTTTCTTCTGCAGAAAAGATTGTAGTTTTGTATAATAGTTAATAGTCCTTGTGTTTTACATTAAAAAAGGAAGCAATATGAATTTGGAGCAACATGATAAAAAATATGACCACATTTTTATTTTGGGGTGAACTGTCACTTTAAATATGCCATAAATGGCTGAAATCCGCAATGGGAACTTTTTTCAATCCAGATAGCCCCCGTCGCCCCCAAAACGTCCCCCAGTGAATTTATGTGAGTTCCAGCGAGCTCAGTATGTCTGGAATGATGTATGTGGCTGTGATCTCTCTCTCTTTAAGCTTTCTTCAATATACAGCAGCAGTTTTCTCGGTCACAGAGGCAGAACTTGTCTTGTAAAAGTCTGTTGGCACACAAGTGCATGCAAAACCAATCTAATGTGTTTTGGATCGAGCCGAGGTTTTCCAGTATCCAGATCGGTTCCCTATGAAAATACTGCTGACTGATGGAAAATTTAGAGGCGTTCAATTTTTGTACTATTTGTACCCCTTTTTTAACCTAAGTCTCTCATTATGATGCGTTTTACTTTTATAATTTGGTTCAGTTTTTTTCTGAGTCTTATAAACAGTTTGGGATGTAGGTCAGAAGTTCAGGCTTGGTGTTTCTTCATTTGCATATTAATGTCTTATCTTTGTGTACTCGCATGTGATGATCATATGTGTGTTTCTTCTCTGTGCACATTTGCGTGTCCGTTTAGCAGATTTCCCAATGTGTTTACTATCAGGAAATTGTTGATAGAAATGTGACGAGCGAGAGACAGAGAGAGAGAGAGAGAGAGAGAGAGAGAGAGAGAGAGAGAGAGAGTGACTAACTGGCCTGACTTCATCTCGTCTGTTTTTGACAGACTGTGTTTCTCCTCTTAGAAAAAGGAGAACCATTACATTTATCTCTCTTTATGTTTTTATCTTGTATCAACACTTTTTGCTCTAATAATACATCTTTTATCAACACACTTTCTTTCAAATTTTTGTCACTAAAGCTAACTTTATAGCGTCGATATAAGCTGCCCGTAAATTCTGTCTAGCAGCAAGACAGCAGAGTTCGATATCTAGATATTAAACACAGATATGTAGTGTGTAAACATTGTTAAATTAAGTTTTATGTGCGATTTGGGTGAAGAAAATACTGTATGCACCTCAAGAGCCGTCAGGGCTCTAAAATATTTTTTTTAATAAAATTTGTCCCTGATCAGTTATTTCTTTTATTGGCTTAATCTCATGAAACATAAAGAACAAGACCAGGCCGTATATCACCCTAATAAGAAAAAAAAGAGAGAGAAAAGGGAAATTCATAGTGTGAATATTAATACTACTCATAATAAAATGGGAATAAAAGAAGAGTTGGCCTACAGACATAATTTCGTCTCTTTTATGAATAGTACTGTATAAGATATAAGTATGATTTATTACAAATATTAAAATATTAAATATGTATGTATTTAAGTATTTAAATACGTAAATAATTAAATACATAAAGTATGTTGTTATCATACAAGATGTTATCATAAAATTGCCCTCCATATTATATATTTATTTATTTATTTAGGAAAAGAGTAGAGATGTGAGTCTTGTTGTTATTTCTCTGGTGGATTCCTTTCAGCATGCTTATTGGTTTCTGGAGATTGTTTGTGTTCAGAATTAATAACAGACTGTGTTTTCGTGACTTTGGTGATGGTGTGAGTTTTGAAAGTGTTTTACTGTAAACTCCAGTCTTGCTTGGGCTAATTTTATACCAAGTAAGTCACAGATTGGAGATTTGAAAGTTTTAAAACATTTATAAGCATGCCTATCGAAACATTGTCAAACTGCCATTAAAGCACAATAGTTTAATGACACATCAACATGTCAACACATTTTCACACTCTCATTCCTATTTCTTTTTTCAGAAGAGAAATATGTCACTGTTCAGGCGCATGCCAGTCAGGGAAAAGATGAGATCGCGTTCGAGAAAGGAGTAACCGTGGAGGTCATCCAGAAGAACCTTGAAGGATGGTGGTACATCAGGTAATCCATCAGTTCCTCTCATTTTAATGTGCTACATTATATTCAAGAATATGATTATGGAAAAAAGTACTCTCTAATCTGTCATCCTAATGAGAATGTTACAACTAACCCCATGTTGCAATGTGTCTGGGGTCCACTCTGTAACCAGAAAAACATACCAATGCAAAGCTTTAAATGCAAACACCCTAGAGGACCGCATTTAGTAATAATCTATTCGTTTATTGCCAATGCTGATGTCATAAACACATTCTGTACCCTTTTGGGACAGAAATGTCTTGTGTTGGTGTCAAAAGCAGAGCTTTCAGTCATTGAAAACATAGAGTGTGCTGACCTCTAGTGGTCAGGAGGAAAATAGCTAATTACTTGTCTGGTTGAATGATGGGATGAATTTGCGCTTTAAGCATTGGCTTGTCATTGTGTTCACTCTTTTGACTAAGGCATTAAATACTTTTTTAAACATAGTTTTACAAACTTTCTTATAAACCTACATGTTCAAGTTTAAATAGTAATAAGTCAGCTTTAGAAGTGGCACAGCTTTGGAGTAAATAAAACATGAGTTAAACTGAACCTGAATTGTAGACAATGTGAAATGTACTTCAAATCTTTTAAAGGGTATACGTCAAATATAAAAATGATTACCTTAATAGAAACAAAACAAAACATACAGGTTTTTTTAATATGTTGCCTTGCAAGTACATGCTTTTTAAATAGCAAAATCTATGCCTGAATGTCGAATGTATCCTTCAATTACTAGCAAGAATCAAAATAAATTGATATGAGTATACTTGCTAGTATACTAAGTATACCTGCTATATTAAGCATACTGAGAACTGTACTTTAAGTATACTTACCTGAACCTGAAGTATACTTTTTTGTTTTACAACAGTCCGTGCTTCAATTTTTTATCTTCCTAAACAAACTACACAACTTGTTTAGATCTGTCACTAAATAAATAGAATTAAAAGCTCTGTGTAACCAGCCCATAATTGTGGTCCTGTTTAATGCGTTCCAGGTATCAGGGAAAAGAGGGCTGGGCCCCAGCCTCATACCTGAAGAAGCTGAAAGATGATCTTTCCCCGCGGAAGAAGACTCTGACAGGCCCTGTTGAGATCATCGGAAATATCATGGAGATCAGTAACCTCCTCAACAAGAAGGCTGTCAGCGAGAAGGACATTCAAACGGACGGAGAACCCACCTCCCCTGAGCGCCACATTTCCAAGAGCGAGATCAGTTTACCAATCCCTTACGCCCAAGAGGCTGGAGGGGCACCCGCAGTGGGCAGCGGTTTAGGTGTGGGGTCTGGATCTAGCGCCGCCCTACAGGAGAACAAGAGCAGGGCAGAGCCGGGCTCACCTGCTATAGCCCGGGTAGCACCACATAGAGTTGAGATAGGTAAGTGTTAGTTAAGTCAAATTAATATTTATAAAATGATACTATAGAACAGTCAAATGTTTAAAAGAGATGGGAAAAAATCTAATGTTGCTCTGATATTTATTGTTTATATTGGGAAAATATATAAATTACAATAAAGATATATTCAAGTAGAATAGTAATATAATCTTGATATCTTACATAGTAATGTTAATATTGTTGTTATTTTACATGTAGGACTTGATGCCATAGGTAACTTTTCTATGTGGTAAACAGATATTTCCTAACATATTGTCTGGGTGTTGTGTACTGTGATAATGAGTTGACAATTTCAGCGTCCCTGTTCCACACGTAGTTCTTTTTGTATTTGCTGCTGTTTTATCTAATCCCATACATACAAAACACAACTAACAAATCCCAAGATTGTAATAATACACACATACCACGTCTCCTAAATGTTTTGTTGTGTTGAGATGCACATACTAAATAAAACACATAGATACCCAGATTACTTTCAAGAGACTGACAGAATTAAGGCAAGTAATTAAATTAAATGATCTTATTTATATTGTATTCCTGCTACCTTAAAAGTCCTAGATAGATTTGATTAAACTAATAATATTCATACTCTTGAGCAAAGGGACACATTTCAACAATGTTTTGTATTTAAATGACAGGATCTCCAAACCTCAGACAAAAACCCCCTCCACGAAGAGAGACAAATCTGGTAAGTTATCAGAGCCTGAAATTGATCTAATAGATTTTAAATTCATAGACAGCAATAATTATTTATTCGCTACTTATATTTATACGGCTTTTCATTTCGCAAGGCCTTCCAGTTGCCCAAACCTCCAGAGCCTCCTAGTGTGGAAGCAGAGTATTACACCATTGCAGACTTCCAGTCCAGCATCTCTGATGGCATAAGCTTCCATGGAGGACAAAAGGCTGATGTAAAGCTTCACATGTTCTTGCTTTGACTGTGTATTTACAGACTAATCTTTCATTATGTTTTATATACAACAAAAATATGTCGTATATTGTTCACAATTTAAAGGGTTAGCTTACCCCCCAAAAAAATGATGTCATTATTTATTCACCCTCAAGTTCTTTAGAACCTGTTTTGTAACTCTTTCTTCTATTAAACGTAAAAGAAGATATTTTGAGAAATGTCTCAGTGGTTTTCTGTTCATACTATGGCACCCAATGGGGGCCAATAATGTTTGGTTGCAACATTCTCCAAAATATCTTCTTTTGTGTTCTTCCAAAGAAGGAAAGAAAGTCTTGTTTGGAATTTCATGAGGGTGATTAAATAATAATTGGTTGAGCTAATCCTTTAACTTTGTACAAAATATTTTTTTTTCCCTTTCTTTGTCATTCATTAAAACCATTTGAAACATTCTTAGATCAGGCTAGGCTAACACGCACAAATATGAGGTATCTAAGCCAACTCTGCATTCCACATACAAAGAAACTCGAAATGAATAATTTTATTAAATTTACCTTTTACTCAATTTATTATGCTGATAATATAATTTGGAAACGAATGCAATATGCTATTGTATTATTTAAACATTTATGATGTGCTTTTTAGGTCATAGAGAAGAACTCTGGTGGCTGGTGGTATGTCCAAATCGGGGAAATGGAGGGTTGGGCACCCTGCTCCTACATCGATAAACGCAAGAAACCCAATCTAAGCCGGAGAACCAGCACACTCACCCGCCCCAAAGTTCCACCTCCTGCTCCACCCATCAAGAAACAGGATTCAGAGGATTCACCTTCTCTGGGCAGCTCTGCTTCTAAAGCTCCAGAATCTTCCACTCAGCGTGTACCCTACGAGGAGCCGGAATACGATGTTCCTGCCATGGGCTTTGAGGCCGAACTGGAACATCCCCTGAAACCAGACCCAAAACCCAAGTTTGAGATCAAAAGCAATCCAGCAGCAGCAGAAAGGATTGCGCAGGCTGGCAAAGCCTCTCCTTTGTTGAAAGTGATGACCTCGCCCTTGAGGAAAAGAAACTCTTTGGAGAACGTCCATAAAGAGGAGGTGATTTATGAAAACGAAGGGTTTAGGTTCTCCTCCGATGATTTCTCCTCTTCTCGAGATTCAAGCAGGTGCAGTTTAGACACCCCGAGGAGTCTCACTTTGGGACGTAAACCTCTCAGTTCCTCTGTCTCTCCTGGAGGAGGGAGACCCTTCAGAAAGGTTCCCCCCGACCTAAACAGGAGTCATTCTCTTGGCCGTGCCGAGAGACACAGCCCCAGGTCATCATCAGACGAATCAGTTCGCAATCCCAAAAGAGAGCCCGTCATGCGCAAAGATGTGGAAATCCGGGCCAGTCAGAGTCCCTTGACTAGGCCCAAACCAGTGGTGCGACCCAAACCTCTCCTTACAAAGTCGGAGCCGCAAAGTCCCGAAAGGATGGATATCAGCAGCCTACGCCGTCAGTTGCGTCCCACCGGCAGCCTCCGGCAGGGAGCTATCCGTGTGGTACGTGGAGAGGATTCAGAGGCGGCATCCATTGTGTCCTCTGAAGATTCCATCACCTCGAGAAGTACCTCCGATCTCTCCAGCGTATATTCTAAAGGTAGCCGAGATGGAGAGTCACACCACGAAGGTGCATTTTATAGAACCACAGATGCCTACGAACGAGCACAGGAGTCTGAGGTCAGCTTTCCGGCTGGCGTTGAGGTGGAGGTCCTGGAAAAACAGGAAAGCGGATGGTGGTACATCCGTTGGGGTGATGAGGAAGGTTGGGCACCTACTTTCTACCTAGAGGCTGTCAATCATCTCCACAACGTAGGCGTTCAAGATGTCCGTGATAGTCCTCTTGTTGACCTTAGTAGGTCCAACAAATCCAACAGCCTTGAGAAGAACGAGCAGCGCGTCCAGGCCCTAAACAACCTCAATCAACAGAACCTGAGGAGCTTGAGCAATCCCAGTCCGCCAATCCCATCCAAACCACCAGGGGGCTTCGGTAAACCAACTGCAATGCTGAACGGTACAGGCGTGCGGATGCGGAATGGCATCCGTCAAGCAGCGGTGCGACCTCAGTCTGTGTTTGTGTCCCCGCCCCAGCCTCTGAAGGACACCAACATTCACACGGGATCCCTGAGGAGGAATGAATCACTGGGAGCAGGTGACCACACGAGGTCTGCAGGTGGCGTACGAAGAAACTCTTCCTTCACTGCCGTTCGACCGCAGCCAGTGACCGACGTGCGGGTGAGGGCTGGGACCATCATTACTGCACCCGTTGGAAGTTCAAGCCCATTAATCGGCCAGAGGAATGGAATACCGGTGTCTACTGTAAGACCCAAGCCCATCGAGAAGACGCATCTTATTCACAACAACCTTCGAGAAGTTTACGTGTCAATCGCTGATTACCGTGGTGACGAAGAAACCATGGGTTTCTCTGAGGGTACCAGTCTCGAAGTTTTAGAAAAGAATCCTAACGGATGGTGGTACTGCCAGGTTGCAGATAGCTTACACAGGCGTAAAGGATGGGTGCCATCTAACTATCTGGAGAGAAAGAAATAACTCCCTTGAACTGGTTTTAGACATGCACAATTGTAATCGAAATGTAAAAAGAGAGACAGATTGAAAGACTTTGCTTGGAAATAAAAAGGACGGAGCCTTTTCAAAAAAGGGGTTTACATTGAACCTAGAGAAATGCAGGTGAATGTTTAGCAAAATACCTGCCGTAACTTTATGCCAAATGGGTGCCTTTAAACATCTTTCACTGAATGTCCAGAGGAATCAGTCAAACACCAGTGAATCAACACCAAACTTAGTGCCATAGGCCAACGACTACAGAAATCACCAAACATATTTTTGTTACAGCGTTGAACAAAAGAGATTTTAAGCACAGGTGCATAACAAAACAAGTCTTTAGCACTCTCAAACAAGAAAAGTGTCAGCAAAATGTTCAACAGGAAGACCAACAGTGTTGTCCTGCATTGAGTACACTCAAAAAAAACGAAGCGTAACTTTAATTGACTGTCATTTTTTAAAACCAGTTTTTTTATGGAAATTGTTTTGTGTTTGTGTTTTTATATCTTCCTTAGAGATGTATTTCTGCTTTCTTGTAACATCTTAACACATCCAAACAGACACCCTCCACCCTGACACACAGTGTCATTACGTTTGTCTCTTTATCTTCCCCATTCTTCGAATTCTCAACAGTCTGAACAAATAAAAGATGTTAAAGAAAAACAGTCTGTGAAAACAACATGCGGATATGCATAGACCACCTCATATTGGGTTTAAGCCCACGTTTAGTTTACAAAGTGCATCCGGTCCTACTGTTTCTAGTTATATGATAAATGTAGACTCTTCAGATATCAGGACTAAAGATTTTTCTGCTCTGTACGTGCTTAGTAGTATGATTCGCAAATCAGGACTGGAAAATCAACGTATTGTATGACATTTTATCCCAGGGAAAGTAGTAACAATAACATTGAGCCCAAAATGTGATCACACCAAAGGAAAACATAGTTTGTTTTACGTTTAGTATTTATTTAATGGGTGCAGAGAAATAGGGTGTATTCAGCAAAACCTAAACGAGGTTTCAGAACCGAGAACAAAGTTTATTTAATCGTTTTATCTGGAATCACTTGATCTTTTTTAACCCAAAGAAAAGCACATTGATATGCAAGGTTAAAGAATTAAGATATTGCTGGGCAGTATTGAATCTAAAGTTATTCGATAGGCAGTTTAAAGACGTTTAGTTAATTTTTTTAGCCTCTGTTGACAAAGATATTAGAACAGATTTGCAGACTCTTGGTATCGTAGTCCATTGTCAAATCTTCTTCATAGGTTGTTAAGCTCGAGCGATTCATTCCCTCTTCAAATGCAATTAATTCAATTAAATAACATTTATGAAAACTGCGTCAAACAGCTGATGTTCAAGACTGCTGAAATATTTTTCTAATGAACGGGGCGAGCTCTTATTCGGGCTCAGCACTACAAATATTTTAATTTTGTTTTCTGCTGGACAGTATTATAGTGTTAAACAGTTGAAACATTAATTTACCTGCTAGATTGCAGTTATATTCTATTAAGAAGATAGTAGTTTATTTTGTCTTGTTTGCTTCGTGGTTGTGTGATCACACATGGACAATAATGATGAATGAAGTAGTTCAATTGTTGTGAATCGACGCATCCAAGCATTTTCCTTAGAGCAAGAATGTGTCGATTTAAAGATGCAGTGCACTTCGTCAGCATGTAATTTATTTAACGAAATTAGTTATTTTTTATTTATAATTTTCATAGAAATATATTTTAAATTCTTAGTCTTAAAAAACATGTTGTAATGTTAGATAATATTTTGCCATTGGTGGCTGTCTCGAAAAACTTGATGTTGAAAGATTGGCTACTGCTGTAATCGTAGCTGTTTTCCTAAAATGCTGTCATTTGTCTATTCATTTTGGCCTCCGTTAATTACAGCAGATGTCTTGAAGTTTCAAATTAATTCAGCAAAATGTTTTTAGCTTTGTTTTTAATGGAAAATGTTTTTTTAGAGGCTGATTACTGCACATTTAGCAACTACGGGCGCTTCTTTTCTCATTATTGAGCCACTTATAATGCCAGATTTTTTACATTATTGGAGTTTTTTCTCTACTTTTTATCCTCCAAATCTTTTCATTGGAAGTCAAAGTCAGCAATACAATTGGAAATAGCATAAATTCCACCCACAAGACTATATAACAAAGCAACCAAATTGCTATCTGTAAATATCTATAATTTGTCCTCTTATAACAGGTTATAAATTACATTGATTTTATTATAAGAAAAATGATACTTGTAAAAAAACTTCAGGTATCCATAAGTTCTTTGTTATATGGGGATCTCAAATATTATGTTTGGTCCAAAATTGTTGGTAAACAATCTTAACAGCAATAATGCAATTTCAAAGTACAAATACATGCAATTGTGCTTTTAGATTTCAATAATAAAAAAGCGTGCCATTGCACTCTCACGCCCCTTTTGACGAAGGCATTATAAAAAATGTGTTGACTCACTACACCGCAGTGCTTGTGATGGAAGAGAAACTCCATTAACGCGTCTACTTTATTCTTCATTTGCGCCTATACAATTTACAAGGGAAACTAGTTTCACGCATTACATGTGTTACGCTAACTTTGTTTCATTATGTTTTTTATTTATTTAATGTTTCAGTATTGTGTTTTAATTTTGCATTTTCCCTCCTGTTCACTTTTGACATACTCAGATGGAATAAGAAAATGTGCAATAGAAAACAGCCATCTCACCATTGAAGTATTAAATATGTAAGGGTTTTTGAATTGTCATTGGAGTAAGTGACAAATATTGCCTGGTTTGTCCCATTGTTTTTTCTTCAATGTGAGCACTTCATGCCACCTTGTGTTTTAAAACATTTAAAACATTATTCTGAATGGTAAACCCCCTGATTGATACTCACATTTTAATCTACTGTAACTTTCTGTCAGATGTTGACCCCAGAAGCTCATGCAGACTGTTGGAAAAATTCTCATTAATTGTATATTCATTTTTCTGTAGTAGAATTAAAGACACTGGGGCAAACCAGCAGTAGCTACAGTACATGTGAGCTCCACGTCACACACTGCCAAGTGCTTGACGTTCTCTCTGACATCCGCCCCTTCTTTCAACCGTTGCCATGGTGAACACGACTTCCCGTTCTTAAATCCCATTTGTCAACAGCGAGGACACGCATACAGTACTGTATCATTGTCGTTTGGTGTAACATAATTGGTGTAATTTTTTTTACGTAATATCGTTTGCGGATCCGGGTTTAATTTCCCACATCTTTAAATAACACGGACTGCATACCTCGCAAGTCACGTGTCACTGCGTATTATAACTCGGGTTTATCACAATTTCTGACATTCTGGTTTGAAGCCATTTGAATTTAGAATGCATTTATGACTTCTGTTTTCATAAGGATTGATTACATGTACAGAGAGTTTGACGTCGGTTGAAAATGATGAACGTTATTAGGGCCTGTCTTGAGGAGGGAACTGTCTTTAGCTTTCTAATATCTGGTACTATAGTTTCTTATCTACTTTGTGTTTTCTTTTCTGTTGAACACGCTACGTCTAGACATCTGTGAGATGTTTATGATTTAGAATGGATGTAAAACGGCTCTATCTAAGATGTTTAGCAGATGTTTTTACACTGCAGATCTTTCCCAGATCTTTAGCCAACGTCTTACAGACGTCGGTGTGCTAGCTGGGCTATTTTAGGATAAAACAGGAATCAGAAGAGAGGATTCCATGATAGCACACATACATCTAGTTTATGTCTATTTTAAGTCTGCATTTACATCTGCAAGACATCTGCAATACATAGTGTGCTCATCTGCAACACATCTCGGAGTTGAATGCTGTCAGACAACATATAGACATCTAGAAGATGTCTGTTAGATGTTTAGGATTTAGAGTTGATGTACAGCTGCTCTTTCTAAGATGTTTAGCAGATGTTTTTACGCAGTAGATCTCCAGATCTTTAGCAGACTTATTACAGACGTTCAGACGTCTCCGAGACGTGTTGCAGATGAGCAAACTGTGTATTGCAGATTTCTTGCAGATGTAAATGTAGATGTCAAATAGACGTAAGCCCAATGCATTGTGCTATCTGGGTTGTTAGGAAGTAAAATATTGTGAGGGCATTCCATGTATTGAGGTGGTTTGTGTGGGGATTTGTGGTGGAAAGTGAATGTGACTAGATTGTTTATGTATTGTTTGGTTCGACGGGAATACTGTCAGTTTGTCTCAAATACGGTCGTAATGGACTTATAAAATATTCACTGGCTGATTAAATGGTGCATTAAAATGTCCTATCAACACTATCAACAATATTCTCAGTCAAGCTTTGGAGAAAAAAAAGTTTTACCGTCCCTTGTTATTTCTGCAAACATCTCACAGTACTTCAGTACGCACACGCTGGGCCTTGGAGACTCTGTCGATACCGCTATAAACCTCCTTAAAACAATTAAAATGTTTGTGACAGAATGTGAGAAAGAGAATAGGACCTCTCACCACCAGCACACCCACTGTGCCGTCGGGAGTCGAGTCGCTGTGAAATCACATTACCGAGCAGTCGGTTAAATACAGATGTCGAGGAAAACGTTCGCAGTGAATACAAATGTCACACTGATTGTGGATGTCGAGTCGCCGGGGGGGGTTCGGATCAGATGCAGTGATAGATTGAGAGCGACTCTAATGGCTAACAGCATGTCGAGGCGTAATAACATCATCAGGAGGAATCGTTTGCGCTTCCTGCGGCTGGTTTGATTTACAGAGGCGTCGATACGATGCTCAAGTGTCGTTTAGGTGTGAAACAGGAATTGTGAAAATGTACGTTGGTTGTCGCGATATTTATCAGGAAATACGTGGAAATCTGTCAGTTTAAGGTTTGAAGAAGGTACCCTTGTTAACAGAAAATTCTGATCTGTTCATTAGTCCATTACCTTGATAGCACACAAACATATGTGTGACGTCTATTTTCATGTTTGCATTTACATCTGCAAGACGTCTATGAGACGGTTCCTGTCAAATGTCATATAGACATCTAGAAGATGTTTATAATTTAGAATGCATGACGTTTATCGGATGTTTTTACACAGCAGATGTTTTCCAGCTTACATAGGTATGTGCTATCTGCGTAGACTTATAGCTGGGATCTAGAGGAGGCTCATATTGTGGATTTGGGTGAAAGCCGTTTGTGCGGTATGCTTTGATGCTTGAAGTGCTAGGGGGGGTTTGGTAGGTTTTAATTTGTATAATGTTGCTAATTTGCATTTATTATGAGAAGGATAGAGATTTGACTTAAGGCAGCTGGGTGTGATTTTGTTTATTCTTTCTATGAGATGAGGTCAACGTTGGCACACGCTGCGGGGATCTTATCTCTTGATGTTTCCTGTCACCGACTATGTTTGGCTGTCTGCTTTAATTAACACTTCTGTTCTCATAATGAACAGTCACCAAAACAACAGCACGTGGGGCGACTAACATCTCAATTAAAAGCAATCAACTGCTTAGTGAACTGCTCACTTCTCTAAAAGTTACACTTATTGAGGTCTTTTTTTGTCGTGTGCTCACTTTACAGACTGTTTTCTCAAGTGGTGGTCATAAACATGAACTCATGTATAAAGCAAATAAAAGAGTCGCTGTAATCCAGTTACCCCTCAAGTAGAGTTTGAATCATTTTTCAACCTTCGGCGAACTCTCAGACAGGTCAAGGCCGAGTGTAGGGGGCTGTCTAACTAAATCATATGCTACACACCTTTGGACAACGAATGTTTGGGTGGATATGTGCAAAGCCTTTTTGTCATAAAACAATGTGCCCTAGAAAATATCGAAAGCCCTGCATTGATATTATATTATGTTCAGCAAGCTCTACATTTTTATGCATTTCTTAAAAAAAGGTGGTCTAAATCTTCAGCTTTTAATTTTCAGCAAGGTCTTTGTTTGTGTTTTTTCTACATTTTGTTTTTGTACCTTTTTATGTTTACATTGTATCTTGCATCGTCTCAAATAAAAACACAATAAAATGTATCCTCTTTGTTCTTATACTTCAATGTCGTGTTTGTTTAATGGACTACACAATTACAGCTGAACACATCTTTACAGATCCGTATGCACAGAGAAGTCACAATAAGTTATTAATTACATTTTGAGCATTTTCTTGTTTGCTATTCTGTTGAATTGACAACATTTTTATGTGTTCTCCATTTGACCTGAGCAGCAGCTTGAATGGTGCCATGGGTAAATCGACCCTCCTTCAGTGCCCCCCAATGAGCACATGCACTTAGAGCATGTTTATACGACAACGATGGAGTAGAAAACGGAAAAGCTTTTAGTTTGCGTTTTATAAAAGTTTCACTTAAACACAACACCGTTGTTTAAATGATCTGCATTTATATACTGTACATAGATCCACTAAAACCGCTATATATAAAAAACAAAACAAATACGCATCCCCTGTTTTAAGCTAAAAGTGTTTTTAATACACTTTGTGGGCTTATGTGTGTTAACAGGTTGTGTATACTATGTCTCTGCTGGTTGTAGTAGTGCAATAAATATACTTTTTGCTGGAGAGATATCATGTACAGCACAAACACACGGTATAGAGGCAGCCATTATTGTTTTGGTAATACTCGAGCATGCCTACAGACTAAACATGTAATACAAATGCGTATGATGCAATTTTTAATAACTTGCACTTCGAGAACTGTTTTCAGACGTTTGTGTTTTCAGTCCCCCAAAACGTTGTTGTTGTATAAAAAGACATCCAAAACGCATAAAAAGTTGAAACGGCCTTCTGTAAACGGCCTCTTAGTTTGCCTTTTTTTATTTATTCAAGGTTAAAGCTCAATCTTATAGAGAACAGATAACCAGTAGAGAGCATAGAGTCACACAAGGGGGAGAAATGTTGTCGTAAACTTTTACTGAAACACATGTCTGAATCATTTCTGAGTGGTTCCTTTATTTTTTCCCCTTGCTTAATATATACAGTATATTCATTGTGATTTTTTTACATATAATAAAAAAATAAGGCCCCTGGTACCTTGAAAGAGCATTTTTGTTTTGCATTGAAATTAAGAAAACGTTGGCTTTGCTTTTAAATAAGAACTTTTATTAAAATTTAAACAGCAGTTACATTCAAAGAAATAAATGGGTCTCTTGTGACCTTCCTTTTTTCATAGCAAATATCAATACAGTTGATGATAAAAAAATTGTTAATTAATTGTGGTTAATTAATCAGTATATCATGTAAATAGTATTAATTAAATGTTTTAATTGATTTATTGCAGAAGATAATAAAAATATTTTTGTAATTTGTTTTACATAGGTAAATGATTTAATAATAATATTGTAATAATTATAATAATTTCAATAAAAAACTATTTAACCAATTTTTAAACAGTTAACAAAGTATGATCAATTACCAAATAACTGAGAATAAAGAACGTATCATTTATATTATATGTTGTGTTGTGTAATTACGGGGTTTCTCTTACAGCTCCTAGTTTATCTTCATTACATGTTAACCAAACTCTCAATAGCTTGCTTTTTTTCAATTTTTCTCCATTCATCCGGAATCTTTCCACTACCCTGGAATGTTTTCCCATAATGGTCTTCTAGGTCTTCCTGGAATCTGCACACAAACCACTTCCAATAGGGCAGCTCAGAGAGATCAGGAGTGATGCTCCACTTTGCATGAACTCCTCCGGCTTTTCTATATTCTCTCCAGAGAAATTTTTCATCATGTGAATAAAAAGATCGATCACTTGCTACTGCTGATGTGCAGATGCTAATAGAAAGGTTTGTTGTGTCTCTATAGGACATCCCTGCTAATCCAACAATACGATGGAAAGGAACACTGTGATCTTCATCATGATTGTTTATTGTGTTGGTGCAGATGATATGACAGAATGGACACCGAACCCAACAGCACTGACAGAAGTGATCAATCAGAATCTCATCTGGTCTGTTGCTGAGATCCAGTCTTTTATTAAATGTATCTTTGTCTTTAGGGACGGCAGACATAATGAATGGAAGTTCTGTTCTTATCACATCTTCTAATAGGTTGAAATCATCAACATCGTCACATCTTACTCCACTCAGGTCTTTCACTGTGAACGTCAGAACACCTGAGAGCTTTTGTGTGAAAAACTTTAACCACAAATCAACATCTCCGCTGTTCTTTTGAACATGTTCAGTAGATTCATGTGCAGCTGTCATGATCATCGTCTGCAGGTGGTCAATGTTCTCTTTCATTTTGGGTTGAAGTCTACCGAAATTAACAGTGATGTACTCATTCACTTCCTCTCTGATGAAACTCTTGAAGTGATCCTCGGGATGTTCAATATAGTTAATGTATTTGTCAAACTTCTCCTCTTCTGCCAACTTCTTTAAGATGTGCTTCTCCAGATTTGATCTGTTTCCATTCAGTGAAAGGCTGTTCATTTGTATTTCATTTGCTACAGTTCTGGCAGTTTTTTCGAAGACATTCTTTTCAACTGGTTCTTTTAGTTTCTGACAGATGATCTGACCAAAAATTGCAGAAGATGTTGCTCCTTGACAGTATTTCTGGAAAATACTATAGAATTCTGTCCTCTTCTTCTCAATATAGAGAACAGGATCGTTGGCATCCCTGAACATTCTGTGTTGGTCAATGAAAGTGTTTTTTGCTCTATTGAATATGGAAAATACCAAATCCACAAAGAATTCATTCTTGAATTTATATTTCACTTGTCCTTCATAATCTACTATTCTTGCCTTGATGTAATCTATGAGTATTTGAATGTAGCTGGTGTTGTAGCCCATCTTTGACATGTTAAATGAAATGATCATCTTGTCTGTTTCCTGCCAAACGTCTGAGATCAAGGATCTTATTTGTGCTTTATCTTCATTAGACAGAAT
Source organism: Triplophysa dalaica (assembly GCF_015846415.1). Classification (NCBI taxonomy): domain Eukaryota; kingdom Metazoa; phylum Chordata; class Actinopteri; order Cypriniformes; family Nemacheilidae; genus Triplophysa; species Triplophysa dalaica. Next base: position 5,514,749 of record NC_079543.1, read on the forward strand.
TAAACCAAGTGCCTCTTTACCTGCTCTCACAGGATGTTTGACAGCTTCAAAAAAACGAACAGACTTTTTTAACTGAACATAACTTGGATATTGTTGCGTAGTGAAAATATTCCTGATCTCTTTCCTATGTTCCACAGAGACACTTTCATAGTTGTCACTGAGATGATTTTTCACATCTCTTAATATGTTAATGTCTTGAATTGAAGGAGTATCTTTGATGGTCTTCTTCACACAGGCTTCCCAAAACAAATCAAACTCTTTTTTCAGTATTTCATCGTCATTTTGGTCTTTGTGTTTTAAGGCAAGTTCTTTGCTCTTTTCTAAGAGGGTATTTTCATGACGTGTCTTCTGAGCATCAATCTCTTTCTTCAGGCCTCGCTGCTGAAGAATCTCGTTTAATTTCTTATTTGCTTTGTTTAAAATGTTATCCTGAAGCTCTTTGATTTTTATTTCAAATGACACTTTCCACTGAATCAGGATATCTTTTTCTGTGTCTTTCTCAAAGAATTCTGATATAGATTTTTTCACTTCTTCACTTTTCTCCTTCAGATCTCTTTGCAGATCATTTTTCTCAATCTCATGAATTCCTTCATTTTCTATTTTGATTTGTAGTTTGTTCTCTATTTCCAGCACGGCACTGCGTAGAGTCCAGGTCCACTTGCTATATTCTGTCTCTAGTTTCTTGTATGATGCAATCTCCAGAGAGTTTCTGAAGCTGAACACAAAACTTTCACTTAGTAAAGCCTCCCAGAGATCATGAATTCGCTCACGTAGGTGCGTGAGTTTCAAACCGTCTGATTTTGTGGCATGTGAGATAATAGTTTCCTTTAGTTCTTGAATATTCTCACAGTAGTTTGGATTTGGCGGTGCCATGGGTGGGCTGCCCTCCCACAGCTGCGCAAAATACTTCACATCATTCTGTACATCAAAATTAATGACATCGCTAAAACAGTCTGCATCACAGTCTTCATCTTTTGCAGCAAGTTTTGTCATCTCATCCAACGTGTCCTGTAGTCGTCTCTTTCCCTCCATGTTTTTGTCTCCAGCTGTGATGTCTGAAACGTTTTGATGCACAAACATGCAGCTGGGTTTCAGTCTGATCTTCTTCATCCTCATAAGGGCCTGAACAACAATCTGAAGAATATCCTGCATCTCAGAGGGGTTTTCTCCAAAGATGTTGATCAAGGTCAGATTACCAAGACCCACAACAAATGTGGCCAGTTCATTATCATGATGCCTTGTGCTCCTTCCAGCCAGTTCTGGAGCACGAAGACCCTCGGTATCAACCACCAGAAAATAGTCAAACTTCAGCTGTTCTTTCATCTCCTCTGACACTCTGAGCAGCTGCATGAAAGCTCCTCTGGTGCAGCGACCAGCACTGACTGCAAACTGAAGTCCAAACATGGTATTCAGCATGGTGGATTTCCCAGAGCTCTGAATTCCTAAAATTGACATCACAAACACTCTCTGGTCTCCCAGTTTCTGGATGAGTTTATCTAGAACAGCAGTTACCCAGATCATAGGAACATGAGCAGCATCTCCATCCATCAGCTCCAGCGGAAATCCTGATATCATCATCTCAGCTGCAATACTCGGGAGAGAAGAGTAGGAGCACTCCAGGTCTGTCTTGTTCTTCTTTAGGGATGAACATGATTCATAGATCTGACCGATCTCTCTCAGGATGTGCTCCAAGCCGAAGGTTGCAGCTTGAAGATCTTCAGATATTTTCTCCAGTTCTTTTTGCTCTTTCTTGAGTTTTTCAGGATTATCTTTCAACTTTAAGACTTCTGACCACTTTTCATTATACTTGTGATGCACAGCAGAAATATCAGCTGATGTATATTCATCCAGAAGATTTCTGAGCCACTTAAGAAAGAACTTTGTGTATGCAGCATCTGAGTTCATCTGTTTTATAAAGAACTTGATGAACGGACTCATTTTAGATTCATGTTGCTGTTCACGAATTTTCTTCATTTCTTTTTGTCTGTTGCTTATTTCTAATTCTAGATCATCCCCCCCATGAGGCCGATGAAGTTCTTTGTTCTTTTCAGACCACTGATGCCATAGTTTTCCCTGACAGGGCAGAAATGACCCTTTGATATCTGTCAGATGTTTATTCTTCAGTAAACTCAACATCTGTTCTGCTGCTTCTCTTCCCTTCCGGCAGTCTTCATCATCTTCCTCATCTACTCTGATATCTGAGAATTGGTGCACATCTTCGAGTCTGAACACAGAAGCTGATGCTGAAGACGAGAGACAGTCATTTATAGCTCTTCTGAGTTCTTTACATACTTCTGACTGACTTTTGTCTTTCAGACCAATTTTGTATATTCCCTTATTCTTAATAACAGCAGATTCAACCTCAGTGAGAAGAAATATGAGTGGTTTTTTGTCTCTGTTTAGGTTTTGAATCTTTGTTGCACTTTTGTCATTCTTGTCGAGTTGTGGTAGAATGACAACATTGACTGAAGACATTTCACTCAGAATCTGCAGTTGTTTCTCATTGGCTCCTGCATCACCGTGTAGGTTACAGAATGCCACACATTCATTAAATTTATCTGTGTTTTTCCCAGAGGGACAGAACCAGGCAATCTCCACCACTCCGTCCATCAGAAGTCTGTTTCTGCTGCTGCCCGGACAGTTCCTGTGGAAGAATGTGTTGTGTTTCTCATTGATCAGACTGTTCATCAGCTGAGACTTGGACAAAGACAAAGAGCCAAACCGTAAAAACGAAACCATTGGAGTTTCTGCTTTGTACACCGGCTGGACTTTACTGACGATTTTGTCTGAAATTCTCATCTTCCAGCTCTTGCTGATTTGTCTGAACGACCAGAGAGGAAACTGAATCTTTTGTGTGAATGGATCAGGTACAAGCAGAGGAAGAGCAAACTGACACTGGGAAAGTTTAGTAACCATAAGCTGCCTCAGGAGAATATCGGCACAATGAAACACGGCCATCTGAACATCCATCAGGTGAACATGATCTGCTTTGCTGGTTTTTTTATTGAACACAGCAAAATCAAAAACATCCCCTGCATCTTCAGACGAGTCATTCCCGCTTTGAAGCGTGTTGTCCTGCTCATTGGTCTCTTTAAATGTTTCAATATTTCTTGCTCTGTAGTCCATCATCAGTAGTTTCTGTAGGAATGTCTGAACCAGCTCCTCATCCGCACAAGATTCATGAGACCGTAATGAATGTGCGGTTATCTGAAGAACATCTGCAGCACTCTTTTTATTCTGCTGTGTGCCTTCAAGATGAAGCCTCTGAAATAGATATCTTATTTTTTCCAAATCTCCCTGTTGTAAATATTGAACTGATCCAGAATTCATGTGTTCCCCCTGGTGAATAGACAAAGCAAACGTGTGATCATGCCTGTTTTACAGAAATAGCATAAGTAATATCATGTTTAATTCAGTATTTTTTTATTAAAGTCAACACTAAGAACAATAATTTTAACTAGACTGTAAAGTTATAGTACAAACTTTCTGTTGGCTTGCTAAACCTGTCCTCCTGAAGAGGTTGAAATATTTTGAAAGGTCTTATTGTTAAACTTTAAATACTTAAGGACGTATTGCAAAACGGTTGCTAGGCTAACCTGTTTAGTTGCTATGGGCGTGGCTTAGCATCTGTCATTTGATCATACTCTAAGCTATGAGTAAAACGAACCAACCCCCATGTCTCTATGATGTTCTCATACAGAGATATTGGGAATGCTAAATGTTTGCTGGGGTAACCTGTTTGGTTGCTATGGGCGTGGCTTAGCAGAAGCCAATTGATGATGCATCAACCCCCAAGTGAAACGAACCAACCCCCATGTCTCTATGATGTTCTGATGTAAAGTTATAGGTCTTGTTATATGGTTGCTAAATTAACATGTTTTGTTGCTATGGGCGTGGCTTTGTAGCTTAATGAAGTTTCAGGGATACTGATTTGTTTGCAGTTTGGTGCATGTAGCTTGAAAGATTTAGGAGGAGTAGCAGTCAGAAATTTTGGAGAACGACAAGGATAATAATAATAATAATAATAATAAGCTAAGAACAAAGAATAGTTTGTTGGCTTTGTCAAGCCAACATAATAAAATCTGCATTCTTACCATCTCTGCTGGTTGTGTCTGTGATGGTGCTGTTCCAAACATTTCTGATCCTGCTCTTCCCACAAATCTTGCTAATCCAGATCCAAGTGCTCCCACGGCTCTTTCAACAAGTCCTATCACTTCTGACGTTGCTGACTCTGTTGCATCTGACATTATTGGTTCTATTGAATCTGACGTTGCTGGTTCTGTTGCATCTGACATTATTGGTTCTATTGAATCTGACGTTGCTGGTTCTGTTGCATCTGACATTATTGGTTCTATTGAATCTGACGTTGCTGGTTCTGTTGCATCTGACATTATTGGTTCTATTGAATCTGACGTTGCTGGTTCTGTTGCATCTGACATTATTGGTTCTATTGAATCTGACGTTGCTGGTTCTGTTGCATCTGACATTATTGGTTCTATTGAATCTGACGTTGCTGGTTCTGTTGCATCTGATGTTGCTGATTCTTTGGCATCTGATGTCGCTGATTCATTCGGACTTGACAGTGCTGATCCTATGGTTAATGCTTTTCTAGTTACCCACAGTATTACCCCATTGACTAGATTTAATGTCCATTGTCTATGATCTCTAGCCCATTTTTCTGCTACTACTACCATTGCTGCTCCTGTAATTGCTACTGCTATTGTTGATGTTCTCAGTAGTGCTAGTGCCATTCCTGCTACACCTACTGCCAATGTGAATATTACTAAAGCTGCATCCACTTCTGTTCTTGCTAGCTTTTCCCATATTAATCCTATGAGTATAACTGCTCCTACTACTGCTACAGTTACTGCTGTTGCTCCTTCTACAACTACCACTATAGCAACTGCGACGAAACATGCTTTAATGAGTGTTTCTTTCCAGGCTGTTCCCAGCAAAAGTAACTGTGAAGTTTCTCCGTCTGCTGCTGGTCCTGCCACTATGATAACAGAAGGAATAGGAACTTTATGATCTACATCAAAAATAAAACCCACTGTAAAATTCTATTACTGTAGTTCTATAAGAATACCATTACTGTAGAATATAAATGTATGTGATAAGAAATATACTTAAAGAAAAACATTAACAATTTTCTTGTGAATTTATCGCATATTTACTGTAGTGTCAAGGTGGCATGTAAAAAATGACATTTCTTACTCATGTTAGTTGATATAGTATGCTGGATACAATGGCTCAGATTTGACGATAATCATGTCAGTAATCGTATGTCCATAGCTGCCTTTAATCTTCTGCTTAGATAACCTAGAATTGTCAAAATATGTTGCCGTGAGGATGTGAATAAGTCCAAATGGTAATGGTAATGATAATGAGAAATGGAAAATAAATGTTTTTAAGCATGAGGGAACACAGGGGTTTCAACTGGTGTAACAGTGAAGTAATAATGGGTTAAAAAAAGGCAAATTTAATTCATATATATAACACATTTATATTAAATGTTTGATAATACAAAGTTTTTCAACAGTTATAATAATTTCACAAATTACCATTCATGTGCTGGCTCTATTTCTGCTCAATTAAATTCAATCAATTGTAAATATCTTAAAATAGGAATATTTTAGTTATTCATAACTTCTGAGTGTTTATCAGAAATGGTAAATCAACTTGATCAAGTCAAGTTGTGGCAAGTTCAGATGATGTGATCCATTTTTTTTTACATTTGGAAACTTCACTAGCACACCAAGAATTTAGGCTTTGACACTCAAGACACTTTACTCACTTTTCAAAGTCATAAATATAATTACTATTTATTCTATATATTCTTAAAACAAAATACCTTTTAGATGAAAAAGAAATCCAGAAGCCTTGTTCTCTGCCTGTTTTCCACTCAGTAGAAGTCAAAGAAAGGTAAATGGAGTCACTCTTCTGTGTTCTGTGGTCTATGGTGCATTCTGGTGATTCTTATATACTTCTGTCAGCCAATCAGAAAGAATCTACCTTTAAAATAATAAAAAAAGTTTGTAGAAAATCACATGACAGTTTATAAACTGCCGTTGATGCTTTATATGATTGGAGAGGTTGTTTATACATATCTCAGGACATTTTTTGTAGAAAATGGAATTTGTGGTATTTATAGATATCTCTCTTTCCATGAAATGGTATTGACCGCAGTGAAGGGAGAGTGAGAGGAATTTTCATCATTCAAGCGACATAGTTGAGATTTAAAATTCACTGTTTTTGAAGAAATTAGGGGGGAACACATATTAAATTAGAAACATCAAAAATATATTGTTTAATGATTACATGCTGTGTTAACAAGTTGACAAGCACTTTTAAAAACGTTTTGTTGGTTAAATATTTGCAAAACCCAGTGAAAAACATAAGGGTTTGATTAATCATAAGGATTTATGTTAAAAAATAAATAAAAATAACGAATTATAGATACAAGGTCTCAGAAGGACAGCAGCAATATGTTTTTTATGTTAAAACATGTTGTGCTAAAAACACAAAACAACATTGCATTTTTTTTATATTTGTGGCAATTGCCTCAAAGTATTCTGTTATACCAAGCCTATAAGCAAATAATGATTACATTTTATGCTAGTAATTATAAAAAATGCTGACAGGACAGACATTTTTACTCGATCTAGAAGTAACTGACTTTTGATCTGTCAACATTTTGTTTAACTGAAACCTAAAACTACCACTGTTCATGGAAACAATCGCAATCACATTTTTTCCCTTTTATATACCTTTTTTTCCTTATTGTCCTGTATGAATTAAATATGTTTATTACATTAAAATAACTCACCTTTTTTAATAACTCACTCCAGGTTCTTCTAAAAGTAATAATCAAGGTTTTGTTCAACAATGGTATAGGCTTAAGAAAAGGACGAAAAAAGGTTTGTGTTTCCATCCTGACTGATTTTCTGAACATGTCTGTGTGTCTACGATCTAATGTGAAGTCTTTGAAATCTTTAAAGTTTGTGTTATTGACTCTTTTTTATCTTTTTGGTATAAAAAAATCAAACATGTCGCACATCTAGTTAAGGGATAAACTTTTCGAACCAGGAATAAGAAAAAAACTAGTAAATATCTTCAACTTCAATTTGTTTAGTTCTACACTGTTTTATATAATAAATGTTTAGCTTCAGATGATATCTCAAGATCTACAAGATAGATAGTGCTATCCCCTAGTTTAGTTCTAACCCTAGGTTAAAATACAGTTGTTGTTTTTCAAAAGTCAAGATCGTTTACCGTATTCTTAATTTTTTTTAGAATAGTCAAATAACTTCTTTGCATCCTGTTGAGTACAGACTGTGTCACAACGGTGGGGTTTTAAATGTAGCTACTGTTAAATTAGTTGTTGCTAAGGATGTGTTTATGGAAATAGGAGTTTTTGGGGGACTCAAAAAATCTACTTTTCACAGTTTAACTCGTGAGCCTGCAACAGACTAGAATCTGTTTCTTTTTTGTTTCAAACCTCTTCATATCCATCATTTTGCGTTGTACATCTGACAGCAAATATACCCAAGAAGTCTAAACACTAAGTTTGCTTCAGATCTAAGCTTTACACAAACAGTATGAGCTGAATCAACGGGGCATGTTCTATTTTATTTTCAGCCTTTTGCTTTTTTGCTTTTTATGTTTTTTCCAGAAAGATCTGACAGATTGTGTGCTGGATTGTGCATTGCAGGTAAGTGATAAAATGTAATTACATTTAAGAATATCTTAAACATGTACAAATCTAGATTTTAACAAAAAAAACTAAAAATGGCTATAGCGTGCAGGAAAGTGGGCAATTTATGCAGACAATGTGTCTTGTGAAACGCTGTAAATGGGGTTTTAAATGTTTAAATAATATGTAGAGCTCCCAAGATAGATGTGCTCTGGTTTCAGCTTTAAGAAAGTTGTTCATTTAAAAGATTATATGTTACCTCTTGTTTTGGCCTAGTTTTATCTTATTTAGACAAATGTTTTGGTCTTTTCATCTTCTTTTCTTGTTTGCTCTAGAAGTACTGGCAAACATGCATATCAGTAGCATTTTAATTCACCTTATGTCTTTCTGTGGTGTAGTTCATGTGCATTACCCAATCCAAATCTTATGTGTTACTTAAGGTAAGGATGGGTTTAGTCATATAGATACACTATTAACATTGTAACAACATCTCTATAAACCAGTGCTTCAGTAAATAAATCAGTTGTTAAATAGTTAAGGATGAATATACTTTTTTAGATATCATGTTGTCCCATTAAGTAGACATGCTTAAAAGAGTATGTGATATAATCGTAATACTATACCCTCAAATACACAACGTGGATCTTTCACTATATATCCACAGTTTTGCTCAAAACTTTTGACATACTAACGTACCGGTTTTACAAGTTTGTATCCTCAAATGTCAAGAAGTTGTTCTCCTTTTGTAAACCCTTTTGAATAGATGCGATATTTGCATTTAGTCAGTACAAAGTTGTCAGGATATACACTTGCATTTTTTAGAAGTTGTTTTTTGTCCCTGTTTTTTAATATTTACAAATGACATGTGCTTTTTGATGTTATGTGTAAGTAACATTTGTTATATTCATTGCAAGTTTTACTAAACCTCACGAATGAAACCGATGGTCACCATTTCAACTGCTAGCCATTAAATGTAGGTTAACTTTTTCATTTTCCTGAAATAATCTACAGAAAGTAGAAAGCCATTGCAAGTTTAAGAACTTTTTTTTTAAAGGAATTTATTTTGTTATGTAAAGTTTCTCATTTGAACATTTCCTAATGTTTTCATGCTTTATTTTTTACTTATCCACTTCTTAGTTGTAATTAGTTGCATGGTTACTTCTTTGCAGATTTTAGTTATAATTGTTCAGATGTTTTTTTTATTTTTAATAGTTCTTTGAATTTGTGAAAAAATCAAATACTTAAGTTTGACCTTTTCATTATTTTAAGTTCTTGTTCAATTGTCTTATTTTCCTCGCTGATTTATCCAAAATGTCTAGCTTCAATGCTTGTAAAATCAGTTGTTCTAAGCTTGGGTTAAAATTTAATGTGTCATCCATAAAACCGGTTTGATTGGGATTAATCAGGTTAGTTTTTCTTACGAAGGAGGAAAAGGAAGTTGTTTGAAGTGTCAATCTTAAAACCGCTTTGATTGGGATTAATCAGGTAAATTTTTCTTACAAAGGAGGAAAAGGAAGTTGTTTAAAGTGTCAATCAGAAAACCGGTTTGATTGGGATTAATCAGGTTAGTTTTTCTTACGAAGGAGGAAAAGGAAGTTGTTTAAAGTTTCAATCAGTTTGCTTGGAAAACACCTACCTAAAAACTGCTAAATGGAATTTGGTTACAAGAATTACATCGGCACAACCTGTGTTCGTGTTTTTATATTTTCCATGAATGTCTGATTATTTATTTATTGTTCTATATTAGTAGTCTGTATAAGCAGTTTTTTTGGCAATTATAACAGCAAATAAAGGAAATATATTTATTTTGGCCTGATGCCAGAAACTGTTCAAATGAAACACTCTCTTTCAATGCAGTTTACATTTTTCATGGCGGAGTTCAGATTTAAAATTGGTAAACTATAAATGAATTCCTGAAACAGATCTAATTATACCTTAATATTTCTGTTTTATTAACCAAGCAAAAACAAATTTAGATTTGTACAGACCACATTGATCCCACCTATCCAAAATCATTAGATCTAAACACAATCTCATCCATTTTAAAAAATGTCTAATAATTTTTTTGTGTACCTTTGAACAATCACCTATATTGAATAGTGACTCTGATTGTGTAGGGTTAATGCGTTGCTGACAAGCACTGGTGAGATGAAAAGTTTTACAGATTTATGTTTGTTGTGGGATTGTTAGCTCTGGTTTTGTGTATGTTGTTTTCATCTGTTTATGAATTTGTTGAGGTCCCAATTCTTAACTTCAACGATTTCTCACATTTGGGCATTGCAAGGCATCGTTTATTTATATAGCGCATTTCATACACAACGGTTATTTAAAGTGTGTTACATAGAAATGATTCACAAAGAGAAAAGAAACTTAATGAATGAGTTCTTTAAAAAGTAAATGAGTTAAAATCATAAGTACTGAAGAATATATAATACAAAGGAAATAAAGTTTATTTTGAAATGCGTTAAAGATTCGCTTAGGAAAAGGTGTTATAATCCCACTATTGCAGCCCAGTTGATTTGCCCACATTTCCAACGCCTTATGCATGTCATAGCAGTCAAGAATATGAATAGAGCAAAGGATGTCTGAGGTCTGAGGTTTCACTGGGTCGTCGGGTAGGCATCCTCTGTGTTTGGGGGATAAATTATTCTCTAAATCTCTCCACCCATAGGTGTAGATGATCTCCCCCATCTTCTCCAGTTTTCTATCAACATCTCCTTTTTGCCCTGCCAAACTCTGGAAGAGATCCAAGTCAATGGTTGCCCATTGTTAGCTGCAGGATTTAGGCCAAAGTGCTTATACCACCTCGTAAAACAGGTATGTTAGTATGTCAAAAGTTAAGCTGAGCAAAACTGTTGATAAATAGTTAGAGATCCACGTTGAGTGCACGTTGTGTATTTGAGGGTATAAAACCCGAATTCCGGAAAAGTTGGGACGTTTCTTAAATTTGAATAAAATGAAAACTAAAAGACTTTCAACGCAATAGAAAATAGATAACATAACAAATTTTTAAACTGAGAAATGTTACAATTTTATGCACAAAATGAGCTCATTTCAAATTTGATTCCTGCTTCAGGTCTCAGCATAGTTGGGACGGGGGCATGTTTACCATGGTGTAGCATCTCCTTTTCTTTTTAGAGCAGTTTGAAGACGTCTGGGCATTGAGGCTATGAGTTGCTGGAGTTTTGATGTTGGAATTTGGTCCCATTCTTGCCTTATATAGGTTTCCAGCTGCTGAAGAGTTTGTGGTCATCTTTGACGTATTTTTCATTTAATGATGCACCAAATGTTCTCTATAGGTGAAAGATCGGGACTGCAGGCAGGCCAATTCAGTACCCGGACTCTTCTACGACGAAGCCTTGCTGTTGTCATAGCTGCACTTAGTGGTTTTGCATTTTCCTGCTGAAGTATACAAGGTCTTCCCTGAAATAGACGTCGTTTGGAGAGGAAGCATATGTTGCTCTAAAACATTTATATACACCATTCAGCATTCACAGAGCCTTCCAAAACATGCAAGCTGCCCATACCATATGTACTTGTGGACCCCCATACTATCAGAGATGCAGGCTTTTCATCTGAATCCTGATAACACGCTGGAAGTTCTCCCTCCACTTTAGCCCGGAGGACACGGTGTCCGTGATTTTCAACAAGAATGTCAAATTTCGACTCGTCTGACCAGAGAACACTATTCCACTTTGGCGCTTCTGGACCATGTTCACATATGGCTTCCTTTTTGCATGATAGAGCTTTAGTTGGCATCTGCTGATGGCGTGGCGGATTGTGTTTACCGACAGTGGTTTCTGGAAGTATTCCTGGGCCCATTTAGTAATGTCATTGACACAATCATGAGTGATGCAGTGTCGCCTTGTCCCTTACGCACACAGATTTATCCAGTTTCTCTAAATCTTTAGATGAAGTAATGCACTGTAGATGATGAGACTTGCAAAGCCTTTTCAATTTGACTTTAAGGGACATTGTTTTTAAAGTATTCCACAATCTTTTTACGCAGTCTGTCACAGATTGGAGAGCCTCATATCTATTTAATGGGACTACATGGTATCACAAAAAGTATATTCATCCTTCAAGTAATTAACCATTTATCAACTGATTTATTTACTGAAGCACTGGTTTATAGAGATGTTGTTGCAATGTTAATGGTGTGTCTATATGACTTAACCCATCCTTACCTTAAGTTACACGCAAGATTTGGACACACATGAATGGTGTTAGGATGCTTTACTGTTGGCATGACACAGGACTGATGGTAGCGCTCACCTTTTCTTTTCCGGACAAGCCTTTTTCCAGATGCCCCAAACAATCGGAAATATGACTTTGCCCCAGTCCTCAGCAGTCCATTCACTATACTTTCTGCAGAAGATCAATCTGTCCCTGATGTTTTTTTTGGAGAGAAGTGGCTTCTTTGCTGCCCTTCTTGACACCAGGGCCATCTTCCAAAAGTCTTCGCCTCACTGTGCGTGCAGATGCGCTCACACCTGCCTGCTGCCATTCCTGAGCAAGCTCTGCACTGGTGGCACTCCGATCCCGCAGCTGAATCCTCTTTAGGAGACGATCCTGGCGCTTGCTGGACTTTCTTGGATGCCCTGAAGCCTTCTTAACAAGAATTGAACCTCTTTCCTTGAAGTTCTTGATGAACCTATAAATTGTTGATTTAGGTGCAATCTTAGTAGCCACAATATCCTTGCCTGTGAAGCCATTTTTATGCAACGCAATGATGGCTGCACGTGTTTCTTTGCAGGTCACCATGGTTAACAATGGAAGAACAATGATTTCAAGCATCACCCTCCTTTTAACATGTCAAGTCTGCCATTCTAACCCAATCAGCCTGACATAATGATCTCCAGCCTTGTGCTTCTCAACATTCTTACCTGAGTTAACAAGATGATTACTGAAATATTCTCAGCAGGTCCTTTAATGACAGCAATGAAATGCAGTGGAAAGGTTTTTTTGGGATTTAGTTAATTTTCATGGCAAAGAAGGACTATGCAATTCATCTGATCACTCTTCATAACATTCTGGAGTATATGCAAATTGCTATTATAAAAACTTAAGCAGCAACTTTTCCAATTTCCAATATTTATGTAATTCTCAAAACTTTTGGCCACGACTGTACTTCTAGAGCAATCAAGAAAAGAAGACCAAAAGACCTAAACATTTGTCTAAATCAGATAAAACTAGGCCAAAACTATAGAGGTAACATCCAATCTTTCAAATTAATAACTTTCTAAAAGCTGAAACCAACGCACAGCTATCTTGGGAACACTATGGGCCCTATTTTAACGATCTGAAACGCAAGTGTCAAAGCGCGAAGCGCAAGTAACTTTGTGGGCGGGTCTCGGCGCTGTTGCTATTTTCCCGGCGGGATAAATGGCTCTTGCGCCCGGCGCAAATCTAGAATGGGTTGGTCTGAAGTAGCTTCATTATTCATAGGTGTGGTTTGGGCGTAACGTGAAATAAACCAATCATAGCGTCATCCAACATTCCCTTTAAAAGCAGGTGCGCAAGTTCCATTATGGATTGCTATTATTATGGCGTATTTACCAGGCGCAAAAATATGAGCACGCTCAACTTAACTGGTAAGTTGAAGACTAAGGTTTTTAATGTACTTACATTATGGTAAAGGTGATTTCACAGTCTTTTTTTTTCAGTCTTTCAGTTTTTTCAGTTTTTCAGTCGATTTTTTTTCCTGGTTCTTGACGGACAAACCAATTTGTCAGATGTCCTTATATACATATATGTCTTATTGCCACTATTGGGCAAACAGGTCTGATCCTTAATTACTACAATTAGCCTGAATAATTTGTAAACTAGATTTATGCCTGTTTTTTCACATCTTCGTGGCACACCACAATGAATTCCGTCATCTCATGTGTTAACATTTTTTTAGTTTAACAATTTATGATTTGCAAAAATAACTGTTGCATCTGTGTAGATTACATGAGCAAAGTGTATGCGCGTTGTGCACGCTATACATTATGGTCAAGCATGCGTCCTTAAAATAGCATAATGAACAACGCGCAACACGCCACTGACTTTAGACTAGTTTTTTTCTGGTCAGTGGCGCAATTGTTTAATGGAACAGCTAAATAGCACCAGGGATTGTTTGCGCCGGAACACGCCTGCTTTTTTGCGCTGAACCGCCCAGGGAGCGCAAGTTCATTCACTAGTTTAGCGACGTGCTTCTGTGGAGGGAAAAGCGCGCTTTGCGCGGGTGCAAAATAGGAATGACACATGCGTCGGTGTACAAAGTCAATTGCGCTGGGTGCAAGATAGGGCCCTATATGTTTCTTAACATTTAAAATCCCATTTACATCATTTCACAAGACATATTGTCTGCATAACTTGCCCATTTTCCTGCATGCTATAGCCATTTTTAGTTTGTTTGTCAAAATAGAGTTGTACATGTTTAAGATATTCTTAAATATAACTACATTTTATCACTTACCTGTAATGCACAATCCAGCACACAATCCGCAGATCTGTCTGGAAAAAACTTAAAAATAATTTTACACATACGGAGGTACTTAAAAAAGCTTGCAGAGTGGACTTCTCTTGCTATTATTTTAAATACGCTCAGTTTTTTTTTCTGTCAGAAACTTCTACATATTCAGCACCAGTTTTGAGTGAAAAGCCCCATCGATTCAGCTTATACTGTTCGTGTAAAGTTTAAATCTGACGCAAACCGTTGAAAAAACATCAAACCCTTAAATAACTGCACTTAAAAAAACGTAAAAAAGTTTTCCTGTGGTTCAGTGGTTAGAGCATGGCACTAGCAATGCCAAAGTCATGGGTTCGATCACAGGGGATTGCACATTTAGAAACAAATGTATAACCATTGTGTATAACAAAATGCAATGCAAGTTGTTTTGCCAAGCGTTTGCCACATGCATAAATGTAAATAAACGTAAACACTTACTGTTTAGACTTCATGGGTTTCTTTGCTATAAAAAGTACAACACGAAATAATGAATATGGAGCGGTTTGAAACTAAAACGAAACAGTTAATAGTCACAGTCTGTTGCAGGCTCATGAGTTAAAGCGGTCATATGGCGTGAATATGTGTTTTTCTCTGTCTCTGGCGTGTTATAAGTTGCCCATGCATGTATTAGACACTAAAATTGCAAAAATGTAAGTGTCGGAACAAAAGATGCATTCGATCTAAAAGCACACTCTAACTCAGACCTGCCTGAAACGCTTTGTGTAACCACACCCCCACAAATCTAGGTCATTTTGTGGTATGACCTGATTAAGACCGCCCAAATCTAAATGCAAGTAAAGTGGGCGTACTTGTAAATAAAATTGTATCGTCACCGCCGCAGCCATGTTGCGGAGACGCTGTCTGTTTCGTTGCGAAAAGAAAGACTCTTTGTTTGCCATGCCAAAAGATGAGACAACTAAAAACGAATGGTTACATTTGCAAATGCAGACACGTGAGCAACGTGAAAAAAAGTCCTAATAATCAGTGTAGCAAAGTTCAAGGATGGATCAAAGGAGGCGGGAACCGGCAAACGTTAAACAACTTTAAATAAAACCCAAACGAAAATAAAATGCCAGCAGCTCCCTCGGTCGAGTGGCGGCCAAACGGTAATCGATCTTGACTTTTGAAAAAATTGCTAAACAACTGTATTTTAACCTAGGGTTAGAACTAAACTAAGGGATAGCACTATCTTTCTTGTAGATCTTGAGATATCATCTGAAGCTAAACATTTATTATATAAAACAGTGTAGAACTAAACAAATTGAAGATGATTGATTTGGGTTTTTTCTTATTCCTGGTTTTAAAAGTTTAACTCTAAACCGGATGTGGAACATGTTTGATTTTTATTGCCAAAAATATCAAAAAAAGTCTTTAATACAAACATTAAGGATGTTCCTTCACACTAGATCGTAGACACACAGACATGTCCAGAAAATCAGTCATGATGGAATCACAAACCTTTTTTGGTTCAGTGTCTTACGCCTATACCATTGTTTGAAGAACACACCCCTTAGAAGTGCAAAAAAAAAAATCCTCCATGACCAGGAAGAACATGTCAAGGCATGGCATTGAAACAAAATGTAGTTTATGGCACAATGATAAGAATGCTGACCCAAACACTTTAATCATTTGTGAGATAAATGTCTTAAACCTGAGGTCAACTCACTTTTAGAAGAAAACATAAACATTTACTTCATATCTATCTTATTAAAAACACAACCGTCAGGTTTCACACCATGTTGTGATGCCAGGACACCTTTTGCCAGGTAATGACACCAAGTCTCAAATACTCATTTGCCAGATAAAAGCCATAAAACAAGGAAACAACACACTCTTAGAAGAAACATCACATTATCATTTACTTTATCTCTCTCTAATTTACAAACACAAGCGTCTTTCACAAAGTAGAAAATCAGCCAGGTGGAATCACACTTTTTTGATTAGTGGTGTGTAGGTAGCCTACTATAGGAAGAGGGCCATAGGATGCACCAACATAAATGCCATCAAGATTGACAGGCCATAAAAGAACCATTTGAGTGACTGGTTGACAGACCTTTTACAGGGGGGTCATAAATCAACATTTTGACACACAGTATATGCTTATACTACTGACATCCATCACCATTGTTAGCTTATTTTTTGCGATCTTCCAAAAGAAGCTGCTTATCTGTTTCTCTGGGCTGCTTTCATGCGTGGCATTCGGCTGCTATTTGTAACCAAACGCTGCCAGCGAAAAAAATGTGAACGTGGCCTTAATCATTTATCACAATGGATAAAACCAAAGAATATACAGTAGTTCTGATGTGCAATATAGTTCTGTTGATCTACACAAAATACAAAATGGCTTTAAGGAAATAGTTAAAACAATTAAATGTAATTTGCATTTAATTTACAGCAAGGAGAAGAATTTGAGTGTCCAAAAACTAAGTGCACAGATGGATAGAAGCAGTAATCAGTTTAATTTTGGCGTCAGAAAGCATTTAATAAAAATAAAGGGAAACTGCACCTCCATCACCACAAGTTGTTTGGGACACTGTTCAAGAAACTAATCTTCTGCTCTCATGCAAAAACAAACTCCACCATATTAATCTGCCATACCAGAACTTCAACCAGTATTGGGGTCTATGGCAATAAAATGAAAAAGAGTTGTCTTGACTCAAACAAGACAGGTTTGGTCTTTGGTCCGACTTTTATACCAAAGGTCCTTGACATATTGTTCAGATACATGGCATCATGTTTTATATCAAATACCAACAGATATAAAATCAAAACCTGACTTGCTCTTATAGAAATATTATAATGGGTCATGGTTAGACCTTCCATCAGCACACTGGTTCAAAATAAACATCAAAATCAAGAAAAAATGTGTCACTGAATTAAGATCCTGCCATAGCCATCCCAGTTCCCTGACCTGAACCCTATAAAAAATGTGTAGGAATAACTGAAGATAAGAGAGGAACAACATTTGAAGGATCTTATGAGATTCTGTATGAAGGAATGGAATTGGATGACTTGCCATATATTCTCAATCCTAGTCAGACATAAAAGAAAAGACTCATATCTGACCAAAGTGTATAGAGAAAAAAAATCATAATGTGATATTCCCCCCACTTCAAATGGTTTTACTGTAATGAAATGTTGGAATGTTTTAGATTTTCCGAATATCAGATCAAAAGGAGAAACCATGCAGATTTATTTTTACAGCATTCTTTGCTCTTATTTACCAAGGGTGCCAATAATAGCCGAGGTCACTGTATATGCACGCGTTACTTCTGTGTATACGGGAAGAACCCTAGGCAGTTTCCTGTTGTGGAGACTTAAAGCCGAGAGAAATGGAAAACAAACAAAAAAATAGTTACATGTAGCAGATGCTAACATCCCGCCGTGGTAAATAGAAGTGCTGTTCTACCATATTTGAAATCATACTTTCATAAGTTTACATTTCGTTATACATTCAAATATGGTAGAACGCCACTTCCATATACCACTGTTGTGTGCTGCAATGTATGTTCTCTGTTTCCCGTTTCTCTCTACTTTAAGTCTCCCCAACCGGAAACTGCCTAGGGTTCTTCCCGTGAAACGTGGAAGTACACGTGCATATAGCCCATTGCCTATCTGTTCACAGTAAATGGGTTGCTTCTGTTTTTTCCCAGGTAAGGCTGAATATAAGTGCCTTGAAGTCCTCATACTGCTAAACTGCCCATGTTATACTGTAATGCACTGGGAGATGACAGATGCTTAAAATATTATTTTCATTCACTGTATTGCTGTAACAGTGACCAGCTGAATTGCCCTATCAAATCCACTAGAGGGCACTCCTCTCATCACTCGGACTATCACTGCACACTACATTTCCCATAACCCTTTGCTGGACTCATTATGTTGATCATCCTATTCAATTTGTAGTTAACCTTGTCACTTTTGTCTACGTAAGCCTTTTCTGTTCTTTCAATCATTGCAAAGTCTTTATGTCAGAGAGAACTTGACATTCATAAATAAAATCATCTTAAGATCGATATCTATATAACAAAATCCTTCCACTCCTAACCTTTGGATAAAAGAAACCGGAGCGACAGTACAAAGTTTTAATTTTAAACCTGTTTTCTATACAGCTATCGACTGTTAACTGTACTATTAAATATTATTGACAAGAGTCTTACTTAATGTAGTTACTCATTTCTAAACATTGTATTCTGTTCTGCCATATGTCTTGTTTGTAATCCACTCCCAGCCCTTTGCTCACATTATGACCAGAACCGTAAATTCTCAGCCATGATGAAGGGGCTTTGATATAGTACATAACTTGAGGTAGTGTGTCGTCCACTAGGGGTCAGCATTTACCAAGCTTGATCTGCCAACAGTACACCACCTAAATTAAGATAAAAAATGAAATGTTCACAGTGAATTGCCCTGCGGTTGGTCACAGAAATATGCATCCTTCAAAGTGACCTTCATCATCTTCCTCTCATCTCCAGAGCACATCCGAGCGCAGCATCAAAGGCACGTTTGATCCTCTACAGACTGATGTCTGTTACGCTTCACCTTTAGCGTCTGGTTCAGGACCAGCTCACCGCTGCACAGCTATTGATCTGGTTCCTGATTAGTTAACTTTTTGACAATATTTTTGTATTACATTTTGGGCATTGGGTTATTACAGTTAATCCAGTAACTAATAATATGAATCAATGACTTGGTGTCAGTGGGGAATGAGATTCGGTAGGTGCAAGATTTAAATTTTAATGCAATTTGTAAATCTTACATTTACTGAGAGTGAGAAAGGTCATGCACAATACTTTTCACCATTCAAGGTGTTTATGTTACCTGGGAATTGGACTGACGATCTTAAAGGGACAGTTCACAGTTCAAGTGTCATTCATTGACTATCATGTCATTAAAAAACCTTTCTTCTGTGGAATATTTTTTTTTTCTTGTATTCTACAGAAAAGATGAAAGTCAATGGGGGCCAATATTGTTTGTTCACTAACATTCTTTTGCAAAACACAAACTATATATAAAACAAAGTCATACAGGTTTGGAATAACATAAGGATGAATAAACAGTGAGAATTTCTATACCTCTCTCAAAAATATAGGAAATATATTACAAATGAAAGAATGGACGTCACACTCACTGAAATGCATCTGCAAAGTTTATTGACCGTCATCTTTGACTCGGACAAAACAAAGCTTCATAAACTCATCACAGACTTTTAAGGAAAAAATAAATCATAGGTTTGAGTCAAAAACAGAATGCCACAATAAGCTGAGCCATTTTTCATGAAGAAATCACTACTGACCTCATGGACTATAAATCACTAACTCATTTTACAGCCCTTAACTGAACCCTGTGAAAGAGGAATCATAACGTTTTGATTCAGATATTTGTTTGGTCCCACTGTCTACCAATGGGTTATGAGCGAGCAAAACACACTGACAAACAGAAAGAATAAAGAAATGCAATTCACATTATTTTGTCTATATATAATAAGATAAAAAACTTCTGGTTTTCATTACGATTGAAAAATATTCAAATTTTCTTAAGGTTGGGGTGACAATTTATGCAATCCCTGATCCCACATACGGTTACTCCACTATCCACTCATAACTCAAAATATCTACAACATTACAACATTATTGTCGGTGCCAATGTGCTAATATGGCTGTGTTCATTGTCATATCTACAGTTTTGATTAAAATAATTATGAAACAGGAAAGCTAGATAAGGAATCTGTGACATATCAGATTCAACACATCGTACTCTACACGCGGTATAAATAAAAGTACATTACAGGGTCGACGACAATCAAAGGTGGACCCATGGGCGGCATGTTCGGACTGTTTGTCCCACTCCAGGTCCTCAGTAAAACAACACTGTGTAAGTAGTGCGGATGTAAAATAAATAGTCCGGTTCAATTGCCATTTCATTACCAACATTTAAACGAGAAAATGTTCTGGAAAAGGTTGATTTTGTCCAAACATGTCATAAAGGGGACATTAAAATCAGAATAAAATTTCATAAAGTGGCAGAAACACAAAGATTGCTCTTATAATACACCCTAAATTGTGCAAAAGATATTTTTAGAGGGAGATAAAAAGGGGGGCGAAATAGAAAAATTGCTTAAATTAGTTATTTTATAAATTATATTTGTCAGAACAAATTGACTGACTTGATTGGTTGAAAAGTGCCTTTCTTATTTGACTACAAATGTAAATCAAATTGAATATTTGGCCTCGAGGACATTCTCAGAACAGTGTGTACCTCTTAAAATCAGGTGAGTAAATGTACACAAGTGGGATATAAATACACATCTTTAAACCAAAAAACATTGTCAATGAAATGAGTTGACCCCAGATGGAGTGTATATACACGTTATCTCACTCCTAACATAAAGCTGGTTTTCATCAATTGCTGCCAAGCCCCTTATAGATGTCCTTCTCAGTATGGCTTGTGTGGATACAACCAGCACAAATGTCAAGAAATATGTTGGTGTAGAATCCTGAGGGACTGAAAAGCAAACTATACAATCATAATTTCGGTCCATTAATCCAAAAGACAAAACAAAAGAGCTCCAGACACACCTCATATACTGTACGTCTATGTTCTAATAGTTTCCTCTAATCAACATAAACAAACATTCAAAAGTGAATCACCACAAACAACAGAGCACAACTTAGAACAGAGTTTCTCGACACATTGTTAGCATCGCCTGAAGAAGAGCCGGCTAACACTAATAGCAGCATGAATTTAAGCGCCAGTTGTCACAATTGCTTCACACAAGCTCACTGGCTAGTATGAACAATATTAGCCTGCAGTCCATTGTAGTTGAGTAATATTACTTGAGCTGCTGTCACATCCAACCACACACACACACATTCACTCACTCACTCACTATTGTGCCTCTTTTGCTTAGTTGCTTTACAGTAAATGACACGATGTAATTGATAAAAAAAAGATTTGAGCCTGTTGCAGCTGTTCGATAGAATCTGGATTGGGTGGGAATCTGAATTGGTGTTTGCAGGAAATCTAATTTACAGCTACCATCAAAACGAACAAGTCTGTTTTTATTTTTTGTAGAATAAATTTGCCCTCTTAAAAACAACCCAGCATTGGCTCAAAAATTGACAAACCCAACCGCTAGGTTGTAAATAACCTATGCTGGGTTCTTTTAACCCAAATGCTGGGTTGTTTATCTCATTGCTGGGTCAAATATAAACATTCTTTGGGTTTATTTAACCCAACAATTGGTTTCGTCCATTTTTGACCCAACGATGGGTTGAAATAACCCAAAATAAGAGTGCATGTTTATGACAGTTCCCTATGAATCCTTATTACTGTGTATTATATATAGATGTGTAGCTTTTGAGGGTTTTTGCAACCCCTGTACTCTTATTGGTATTTATTATTACCGTAAAATATATTTGTGCACTGATGAGAATTTTTGGGAGGGGTGTAAAAATGGACAAAAATTATAATGATATTTAAAGGCGTATATTTTTTATTTTTACCTACTCACCTGATAGCCCATACAAATTCATAGAAACTTTATCAAACTGCTCACTGAGCTTCTTTATGTCTCTTAGAATCTTCTCACTTCAGAAACAAGCAACTGTGGTCATAAAGCATCAGGACGTCCTACACATCCTCCAGATCCAGAAAAAAAGATGCCACCAATTGACTACACAATATATATTTACTTTATTCTTGTTATAATTCACTCGTTCGATATTTCTAACTCTGCTTTTTCTATTCTCAGCAACAATCAAGACTTATAGTCCAGCTTCACAGCCTTTTTTTAATCTCTTCTCCCAATGACTCTATTAAATTCTTATTCAATTGTAAGCTGTAAGCCATTATACCCCTATTTGGGACCCTAGAAACTGTTGGGTTGGGAAGGGGGATACAAAAGTATGTATGATGTCAGCAAATCAGATACTTTATCCTCTCGCCACAAACGACTCTTTTATTGGTTAGCGCCTCACGGCTATTTTCCCTCTTTGTAGACTTTGCTCGCTATGGCAACAATTGACTCTCTTCTGCAAATAATCAGACCGTGCATGTCCAAATCGGCAATCTGGAAAGTTTACATCTTTGATTTGAGCTTTGGTTTAGGGTCATAGGATAGGGTGCTAATTACATCTTCGAGTGACATTGGGTCGATGGAAATGTATAAAATTAATTGTCTTTATCCGGAAAGGAGTTGTTAAGAACATTCTGCAACGGCTCGTTGGTAAATCGTTCCGCTATATAAACGCAACAAATTATCGTATTAATCCCGCCATAACATCTGCTGGTTGAACACACGCATACGCAAAAAATGATAGCGGACCACTAACTGATTAGATCTGTAAGTCACAAAACCTGATCGAATAGTGATCAATCCACAAAGACCTCCAGCACAACATGGAAATATTTCAGAGCACAACAAAGGCAAGCTGCAGAAAAACAAAGCATATCTAGCGTGAAATGATGAGGTATGAAAGCATTGTACCTTTAATCTCTTTCTCAGTCAAGCACAGACAAAAATTGTGAAATGCTGAGACGTTGTTTGCATGAATTTCATCTCTGAATGTGCCTTAGCTACTCTGATGTCAGCCGAGAAAACTTAGCGAGATCCAAAACTGTTACGTCCTGTATGAATATGATTCCAGCTGTATAGTTTATGCACCTATGCTATTAATGAGACCGCTGCAGTCTCTTATGGCTCACAGAAATAAACGGGTCTCCCGCGTGTCACCTGAAATATCCTGAACTGCTCAAGATATCCATTAAAGAGCAACATTGGCGGTTACCAAAGCAACAGACATCGTAAGTTAGAAAAGACCCCTGTGAACGTTCGCTTGAGCATTGGAAGTTCAAGGGTTCGAAAGTCATTGCCATGGCAACAGAGAACCAAGTCAGAGAAATGTCCCTGAAATGCGATGTCACCTTCTCTTTAAACACAGATCTATCCGTGGCCCCTGTGAAACTCGGATTGGTCGAGGTGGGGGCCCTAAGTGCTCCGATAGGTCTTTATAATGTCTTTTATGGCTCTCCTGCAGATAGGACAGCTGGCGTTGGCCATCTTTTTGAGGCGGAGGCCGCATGTGTAGCAGAGACACATGTGTCCGCAGGCATAGATGACCGTGTCCACTGTGTTTTCGTAGCAGATAGAACACTCGTCCGGCCACGAGCCAGAGGCGGATGGGAAAGTGGGTGATTTAGGGAGGCTGATGGGCGAGTTGGGTGTTGTTCCTGTAAGAAAGACAGTTGGCTTTTTAGTACTGCTTACTGTTTTTATTTCACACTGTAAAACATTCACTATAGTACTACTCTAGTATTTGTATATTAATACAATTAATTTTTCTTTTCGCCTAAGTTATATTGCTGAGCTAAGAATTAATTCACGTAGTATCACTTTATCATATTTATTTATTTGACAGATGAAAGATCCAATCACCTAAAACAAATATAATTGCAATAAAATATAATAATGCAATAAAACATAACAAAAACAACCAATGGAAATACAGGAACATTGTTTAATTTTTTATGCACATGTAATGTCACAATTACAATGCTCATCATAAACAGTAAACAAAGTTACTTACTAAATTAGCCTTTCAATGCCATTCATACCAGAAATACTTTATATCTTTGAATAATTTCCCAATTAGAACGTTGTTCTACAAATTGTGACCCTGCTTGTGGAAACCCACCAAAAGTTCTTCATAAATTCATCGTACAGAATAATCCGTGAAAATATAACAATATTGAAGATATTGACTGAATTATGCTAATCTTATTGAAATTAATGCTTGAAATTAATCTTTGATGTTTGATGTCTAATAATTTATTAGATCATGAGAATTTAGTCTGGGTTTTCACAGGGTCACAAATGTTTACGTGCTGATCAATAATGTTTATGCTAGATGTAGAGAAAAACGTAATGGTTTATGAAATATCACAAAATCTGATTGTAAGGTTGAAGACATATAGCAAACAGTAAACAGACTGATGGTTACAAATGCTTTAATATTTGCTGCATTTTGTTAACTGTTGTGTGTCCATTTATCTGATCTGCGTGTCTGCGCTACTGTTGTTAAAATAAACACGTGTTTGCTGCTCTTCATGCGGATATAGCCGCAAAAGATAAATAACATAAATGTTCCTGAGAGGAACGCGGGGCTCAATATTAATAACTGACATAGTCAAAAGTTTTAAATGGTTCATTAGGCTGTGATGCATAACGAAGCAAAGGTCCGGATCCGGACAGCGGTGCGCCAATTGAGGATGACTGCTATACACTATGCATTTGACTATACGCTATGCATTTGTTTCTAAGTATGTGCAATCCCTGAGCTCCAACCCATGACCTTTGTGTTGCTAGCGCCACGCTCTTATCACTGAGCTACAGGAGAGCTAATTGTATTGTTGGTTGACTTGCTTAAGTTTTTCCATAGTCTTATCAAGTTTGCTACTTTTTGGATCAGTTGGAACAGTTCTGACAAAAAAAAATTCAGAAACATGCTGACCTTCAGTTGAGCTGCAGAAAGATGTAGAGCATCCCCGTTCAGTGATGCCGGGCTCTGGACTTCCACCACACAAATTTGAAGGCGAGAGGGGCGAAGCAGAGGGCGAGCCAGGGCTGGCCGGGTCACGAGCATCACCCAAGAAAGTAGAACCTTTAAAGAAACAATGCAATACAATATGAACACATATTGATTTTTTTTAAATACCATTCAATAATTTCTGATAATGGGCCTAATTTATAGTATAGTCTAAAGCTTGAAAATATTGAAGTACTATATTAAGTAATTTATTAAGTACTGATTTTAATAGCCCCATTTAGACTGAACAGAACGAGTCCCATCAGTTTGTCCGGTGTGATGGAAGAGTGGAATGGCATTTTAAACTCGCAAAGGATTGCACAAATTAAAGTCAGTAATACTTCACATGAATGATATTGGGCAGTTGGATCCACTAATCCCATCACATTGCTCTGGCTGCAAGAGTCTAGGATAGAATCTGAACTTGACACCTTTAAAAATGCCCTGACAGTCATTAACAGATCACGCGAACCTCACATATTCACTTTCCTCTGTTTAGCATCTTTTTTGTACACCTCATTTCTTACTTTGCTCCTTTAAGTACAATCAAATTGCCTTTTCATTTTGTTCATTAAAATGTCTTCAACTCATTCAAATTAGTTAAGCAATTCCACTTGTGAAAATGTATAATAGGACGCTGAAATGGCTTGTCAATCCAATTTGATGGTTCTTGAAGTAGCAAAACATTTTTATAGTATAGCATAATGTCAAATTGGTACTTTTCAAAACAATGAAAGTGAATGGTGAGCACAACGCTCATACAAAGTTTTCAGCGAATACTCTGAAATGTCTATTCAGTACATTTGACTTTAAAAGGAATTGTATGAGGTTTGACTCTAAAAGACATTGTACCCCCCAAATGTACTTCTTTAATATTTTTAATGCATTTAGTTGCACTTTTTTTCTTTGGTCCCCATTCACTTTCATTGTTTGCAAGACAGCAGCATGAACTTTCCTCAGAGATTTTCCTGCCGGGTTTCACTGAAGAAGGTCAATATCGGGATGGCATGAGGGTGAGTTAATGATGACTGAATTTTTAGGTGAACTGTCTGTTTAAGAGAGAGCAGATACTGAATTAAAGTGACATGACCTCATTTCTGGTATGCTGGGTCCTATGATATACGAGTGTATATGTAAGGGAGATGGAGAATTGGCTGAACCAGAACTAAGCTGAATTTAAACCCCTGAATGCAGGATCCTCTGAGGTTAGTCAATGCCAGTCTGTTTACCGTGCAAATGCTCTGAACCAAATCTATCTGTGGCAATATTAGATCTTTGATAATATTCCCCAAAGCTCCATCTAAAGGTTGTGGTTTAAGTGTATGTATGTTCTTTCCTCACACGACGTGATCCTCTTTTAACGTGTAGACAGGGTAGGGTGGAGTCCACAGAGAGTGATCCTCTTTGAGTTTAACATACCATTCCACCTTCCCATCATGCCACACAGAGACACATCATAAATCCCCTCGTCCAGGCCAGAGCAGCTGGCCCTGGATCACAAGGGGCCAACCCTATTCCAGAGCATCTCAACTAGATTAACTTAGACGCTAGAACAGCCGTGGAGTGAGAGACTTCAAAACAAGATATTAGAGAGAGTCAGTCCTCTCTAAAGCCCTTTGTCATGCTGAAAATGAGCACTATGTGTCAGTCTTTTCTATATATTTATTCTATATATATTTTAGGCACAATATTAAACAAATATCATTATGATTTAAATATATTTAAATATATGTGTAAGATTTAGGATGGGAATGGGTCTCAAGAGTGACTTTAACATCTGTGTATTTTAGCACGGCTGTTTTGCAGTATTCAGGAACAGTACAATCCATTTCTGTAATGAATTATAAAACTCTCAAAGACTTTCTAAGACTTAGATCTTGAGTTTGTAATACTTTTCCTTATATGTGTATCCTCAGTCACATCTTGCATCTTTAATTTAATTTTAGTTTGACTTTAGGGCAGTTAAATCTATCCAAGGGTGAATGGCTTTGATTTAATTTGAGCTAAGCTGCGGACAACAGAAGCAACTCTCTCTTGAACAATTCCTTGTTTTCAATCTTACATACTTCTTGGGAAGCAAACTATGCAAGGTTGTATTTGGTTTATTATATCGTGTGGAAAAAGGAGAAATGTTTAATCATATCACTTCATCAGAGAGCTGTGTGACTGCAAACGTAAACATTTGCACAGGCGGTTTATTACTTACTGTTTGGCTCTGGTTGAGTTCAAATAAAACATATAGAAGAGATATCATCACTGTGTATCATATCAGTTGCTTGCATCTCCCTCAGAAAGGCAGAATATATATTTAGCCGTAATTGTTTTCAACAGGAAAGCAAGGATGACATGTCAAGGCCTGCTGACGTTCGCTTTTGATTTGTTATTGTGCTCTGGCGTAATAAGACGAGCGTGATTTTTCCTGTATCTGCGCATTATGGTTCTGATAAAGACCAGATCAGATTAGCTATCCATGAGGCGAGGCATTGTGAGCTGTAAATGTGACATCATTGGGAAAAAAGCAGGTGATGACTGATCAACATCATGTTATAACGAATAAACCGTATCTGGGCCAAGAAGGTAAACTAAACAAACCCATTTATATCTATTTGAATTATCTATAATAAATCGATTTATTACGTATTTTTCTGCAGTTCTTCAGTGAAGTAAGGTTAAATGCTGCTGCATCTGAAAGCCAGTGGGCGCTCATGTGGAGAAACTCCAAAAAGGTGCAGCAGAAGAAGTACAATACCACATGTTTGCTACATCCAAAATCGCATGCTGTGACAGGACATACTGAATTTGAATAAGTACCAACTATCGGCCGTTAAAACAGTACGTTCTATATAGTATGAGTGGTAGTAGTATGAATAGATTTTGAACATGTGTGCGTCCGCCATGTTTTATGGTCATGTGACCCATATGCTCTTTGACCTATGTCGTATTAACAACAACCTATACGTGTGTGTTGATACAAATATAATTTGGTTATGAGAAATTCATCTATTAGAACTTACATTAAAAACGGACGTCCCACTTTAAGTTTTACGCTATATTTATTTGATTTACTTAAAAAATTTGACCGTTGCTCAGCTCCCGTGGCATTATGGTATAGAGAAGTGTCCATCAGATCCACACTCGCAAATCTCGTCGTTTTTTGCATACTGAGGTTTCGGACATACTATTGATGACTCGTACTCATTTTCGCCTACTATATAGTATGGAAGTAGGCCATTTTGGACGGGCCGCTAGTTCCAGAAAATGCTTACAGGAATCTTCCTGTCATTGTTCAAGCCATCTCAGATGTTTTCATGATTATAAAGTATATTCATAATAATTATGTTTGACCGGTGTTGCTTTTTCAAAGGCACGTCATAAGCGACTCAAACTCATAGTGATTTCAGATGGGGCCGCACTTACTACTGAACAAAGAGGAGTGCTTCACAGACAAGCTGCGCATAAATACATATTCGAAACCGTCGCGATATCATATTCGCACTAGACGGTCCGATATACGCAATATTTAGTGAAAATAGTGATTAATCGTGCAGCTCTGATATATGTATATATATATATATATATTATGTAAATAATATATCCTTATTTATAAATATTTAATAATTTGATACATTTTTTATAAATTCCTCTTCCAATAATGATAGGAATTCTGTTATCACTAACTCCCCCTCATTTTCTTCCCTGTATGCCTTTCAACCAAGAACATTGGCTACCAAACAACACTAGTCCCCATTGACTTTCATCGTATGGACACAAGACATTCCTTAAAATATTTCCTTTTGTGTTCCACAGAAGGAAGAGTCATATACAGGTATTGAACAACATGAGGGTGAATAAATTGTTGAAAAGAAAAACGAACAAATCAAGCTTCATTTACTTAGCACGACATTTCATTTAACAAGCATTTCATCTTATGTTCAAGCTGATTTTCATTTTATTGGCAGGGACGTTTTAAACATCAGAATCTCCACGAAAAAAAAAAACACCAAACGGTAATGGAGAAATGGAGAGAAACGAGACGTGTTCTCAAATGAATGCTCTCAAATGAAGTGTGAATCGCCCACTCGCCTCTTCACTTTCTCGTTTCCTTTCCCTCACCGCATGCTAATGAGACGGGTGAGCGCTGGGAACATGCGGGGAGTTCTTGTATCTTGGACATTTTGTAAAGTGAAAACAGAGCTAAGGGAGGTCACAGACCTCCCACACAGTCCTGTACCTTCCTGTTTTTAGTTGTGTTTGTGTGCACGTACTTTGTCTAGTTTAGCTTTATTGTGTCAGTCGCAGGTGTGTGGGTGAGACCGACTAAGCTGTCTAGTGTTTTGAAAGGTTAATCAAGTGCGTCCAATTTTTATTTAGTATGTATTAATATATGAAATTGAGGTGATTGAAAAAACGCAATAAAAAACGTTTTAATACAATAGCAATATATAATTTTTCTTCTGAATATGTACTGAATAATTCTGCACAACAAATCTGAATTTTGTATTAATAAAGCATACATATTTACCTGGAACTAAAGATATACTTTTAGTAAAAAAATTGTTTATGCATGTTTATGCATTAAAAATGTAGCAAAACAACAATTCCGTGCTTACCCAGAATCCTCAGCTGTGTGACAGCACCGTGAAGTCCGAAGAACATCCAAAGTGGTCGTGAGTTGTCCACACACACCTGCATTCCCACATTAGTACCGTTATGACTCAGAATCACTTCCCCTTCCTGTGTAACCAGGAAGCCCAGTATATCGCCGCTCTGCAGAGTGGTGGGCACCCTGCACACGGCCCAGAATTCCTTGCGATCAACCAGTGCTTCTGGATTGTAAGGTAGATCGCTTGGGCGGAGCACAGCCGGATCGCACGACGTCACACCATACGACAATGATCCGGATCGCGCTTGACTGGACTTAATGACTTTGATGAATATGGTTTCACCGATTTTGAGCGGCCGGTCGGTGAATACCAGCGTGCGCTCCTCACGGCCGTGTTCGGATCTCGCCACGGTCTGTTCGTTAAGGGTCTTTATGTGGGCACCTCGGAGCTGGTGGAAACGTAAGTCACATTCCAGGGTGTGAGGAAGAAGCGTTGACTGCTGGGAATTCATGGAGTTTTGAGGAATGGGGCAAGCAACGGGAGCAGGTGGGAGGCGGAGCCTCGTGTCTTCTTGCTGCGAGTTAAGATCGCACAGGCTGACGGACAGACGGGAGGTGTCGCCTTCGCGACGTAAAGTGGCGGAGCCGCGTACTGTGGTGAAGGATCGCGGGCGGAGAAAGTCTGGAGGGACGATTTCACTCTCTGTGGGGTAGAGACAGAATACATAGTTAGGAGTTGAGATTGAAATACTTGAGTAATTGTGACAAAAACTTTGATTGTCATATCTTGGACAGATAACAAACTGAAAAAGCTAAATAGTCTTTATTTACGTTTCTTTACCAAAATTTTAGCCAGGGAGACAGTTTTTAACACTCCCAGGTGGCAAAGGTGCGTCTGTTATATATCTGCTAAAGATCTGCTGTGTAAAAACATCTGCTGAATGTCTTAGAAAAGGGAGTTTTACATACATAACATTCTATATCTTCTTACAGATATTTTCTAGATCTCTATCTGACATAAGACATCTCAGAGACATATTACAGAAGCAAACAATCAAAAATACGCCTTTCAGATGTAAATGCAGACATCAAACGGATGTCTCCAAGATGAATGTGTGCTTCAGGACTATTTTATGGACTTGGTCAATAAATGTTACTATTTCGAATTGTTTGTACTACAGAGTAATGAATAGTTCTTTCCAAAATGGCCACCAGGGAGTGCCTTTTGACATTCTTTACTATTTATTCCTCAACAGCTGCCAGGAATAGAACTTTATAGTAATGTAATAGTAGCCCTGCATAGTACAGTATAGCAATCTCAACATTACCACAACGCTTTTCCAAGCTGCCCAAAATAGTTCAAAACTTTGATAAAATGCTACGCTAGCAAAGTGTTGTGCGTTTACCATATGTAATGTCCCACTCCAAGTAGCCAAAAATAGGTATTACATTCATTTAAATGGAGGCTAGCTATCTTATCATAGTACAGCACTCAAACAAGCTGAATACTGTGGTTCCTTTGTAACTGATAGCCCTGCTGGAGTGTGACCTGTATTTAGACCTCATCTGTGCAGTCAAAGACAGTCAGACTCTGGACAATATTAGCATTAAAGGTAACCTGTCGTGCTCTTCGACTTATTAATATTAGCCATCTATTTTGAAGGCCTGTTTACAGCAATAACGATAACTATAAAGTTTAACAAATCTTTTATATTTTACATAATAGAAGAGCCCACACTACACCTATAGACCACTTCACAAGATGTAAACACGGGTCCAGACGCACTTTTGTTTTTATTTTTATTTGTATTACTTTTTTTATCTTCCACATATAATTAAATCTAAAAGATGTTAAGTTGACATTTTATTAGGTCATAAATGTTCTGTTGGTTGTATCTTATTAAAACTGTCGGGAAGTTCTTCTAAACCAGCGCTGGATCCGCATTGTTTACGTTTGCCGAAGTGTTCTATAGTGATACAGAGGAACAATATTCTTTATGTGAAATAGTTGACTTTCATTTACTTTTATAAAAAGATATAAAATATAAATATTCAGTCAAACATCAAAACAAACGAAGGCTAGATGGTAAAAACAACGATTAAGGTCAGGAGATGTAATAAAGGAAGGAGATGAAAGGAAAGTGAGGATCTTTACCCCCCTCTCTCTCTTTTACCTCCACCTGTCTTCCTCTTCCTGTCTTTATCTACCAGCAGTGAGCCGGAGGGACCGCCGATTAGCTCTCGTCACAGATAAACCTGCTCAGACGCGGTTACAGCTTGTGAGAGTGCCTCAGTAGACTAAAAGTTAAGGACACAGATCAGGAAAGTAAACTTCTAGATCTCTAAGGACGTATACTATTTCCTGTACTTCAACAAGATAAAGCATAGCGATAGTGACATCATACTCATAGGTGTGATGCGTGGCGACATAAACTAACACATACCCTGAATGCACTGTAGAGTCACTTTCAATTAGCCTCTGCCGAATATATAAAGACACATTTTTCCATAAGACTGTCATGAGACTGTTTGTCTAGCTAAGTTGCTGACACAGAGATAACAGGCCAATGAACGTTCCTTTAATAACATCAGTCTAATGTGCAAACATAGCGCATAAATATCTGTGACATGCTGTATCGTTCTCTCTCTTAAAATAAAAGTAAACAGAGCCTTAGTGGAATTACTGGCTAGCTTCGAAATGAATACTGTATCACTAAAGCATTCAAATACTTACATTGTAGAGATATGGTAAGTAAATAAAATACAGTTAAATAAAATACAGTCAAATAAATAGACCAAGAGTTTGGATATGGTAGGGTGCAAGATGTTGGGTGCTATAAGAGGCATAAATTACAACCTCTTCCTCGGTCCTGTTTGTGTGTGGTCTTGTCAAGTTCCTTCGGGCTAGAGGTTTTGGCAATGCTTTTTAACAGTTGTTGTGCTCATCTACTGTCGATTCAAATCTTTTGTTTTTCTTGGGATCAAGTCTTCCAACTGGGTGTCCCAACATTGAGAGCCACTGTTACAACATCTATATCATCTGGCTACCATCACAGATAGATATCTGCTTTCATTTCGTGTTTATGATCACAATGCTCTGGGTTGTCATTGTTTGTCTTTGTGATACTCATTTTCTATAGACCACTTTCTATAGAGACTTACATTTGGCTTATTTTATCATAGCATATTATCGCCCTTTTTTCAGTCTTTCGTCTGAGGCCTTTTAAGACATATTCTTAAGAATTGTGTGGCCTTGGGCTTTGAAAGTCTTCGGGCTATCCTGGTTCTTTTGAATACTTACTTTTGGTTCCTTGAGTCTGTACACATAAGTATTCAATCCATGCATGTACATGTTGACATTTGTAAAGATGCTTCAAAATGAGCAAACAGCCAACATAGAGACTTGCTGTTCCTTATTGATCCTTGCTTTAAAGTGTCTTGAAAAGAAACAAATGTGGTATTCATTGTTAATGAGTGAAGTGTTCTACAGTGCTAAGGACAGCAGAGGGATAGCCTTAAGGCAATACAGATTACTCGAGCCAAGAGGGACTTTTCAGCTCATTTTAAAGTCATCTACAGGCAACACTTGAGATAATGAAGGCATTATATAAGTCGTTTTTTAAAGTAACATTTTCTTAAATTAATTTTGACATTTGTCCCCATTGAGTGTTTTGACTGCACATTTGGAAGACTATGGTACAATTTGTACACAGTTGAATCCACCCATCATGATTGAGCAGAGAACCCGTGGATGACATCACCACTAGGGGTCCGACTGGAGAGTGTCTTTCAAAATCAGGCTTATTACTATAAAGCCAGACTGTAAATAGGATTAATCTGTTTAATGCGGCCTTGAACCTAGATAGAGTGACGCAAGCCTAGAATCCAGTTTAAATTTGAGTAAGGGTGAAATACGTCTGCCAACATAAAACAACATGAAATGGAGAACAGTTGATGATTTCATAATATTCTATTATACTCTTTAGTATAATATAATATAATATAATAT
This sequence comes from Triplophysa dalaica, assembly GCF_015846415.1. NCBI lineage: Eukaryota > Metazoa > Chordata > Actinopteri > Cypriniformes > Nemacheilidae > Triplophysa > Triplophysa dalaica. The sequence goes on from NC_079543.1 coordinate 5,548,136, forward strand.
AATAATATATAATATAATATAAGAATAACAAATAATAACAATAATATCGGTAAAATAAAACATCGGTTGTGCGAAACAGACACAATTACAGTGATTTCAACAGTCTGCCGGTTTCTGACTCATTCATTGTCCATGCATTTAATTTTGTGTATATGGTTATTTATCTTATTATTATATGCATAGAAATAGATTGACCATAAATGTAATAAACCCATTCATTAACAAATCCTTTAAAAGAAAACGTCAAAATGCCTTGAATGTTTTTACTATCCATTCCGGCAAACAAACGATGACTGATAATCAAAGTAATTAAAATATTTTGAATTAGCTTTCACTTTAATATATTCATGTTAAATATATAAACAAAATCATTAAATAATTAATAAACAAAATATTTAACATATTTAAGTGCTTTTTTGTAGTGTGTGTGTGCCCTGCGATGGGTTGGCACTCCATCCAGGGTGTATCCTGCCTTGATGCCCGATGACTCCTGAGATAGGCGCAGGCTCCCCGTGACCCGAGGTAGTTCGGATAAGCGGTAGAAAATGGAATGGAATGGAAAGTGCTTTTTTGTCATTTTAATAATTTATTTATTTTTTGTATAAACAAACAATATGTGGCCCAAACTTTACTTTAGGTAGACCTCCGCAAAGAATCGTAACTTTTGAGTATAGTTTTGATTGAATTTAATACAAATAATAAACAAAGCATATTAATATAAATGAATAATGATAGAAATTAGATAATTATTTGTTATAATATCATCAAACACAGACCGTAAGTTTACTTCGTGCCAGCTCTTGCGTTGAAACCGCCTATATAGGTTTCATTTATTTTTACAGCAGTTTTTGTGTTGTTTTTGTGTTGGTCTTAAGTGCCTCATAATTAAATATTTAGGCACACATTTTTAAATTCTTTACAGAAATGTTTTAATAGTTTTAGTTTTAACTTTTGAACCTTGCTGATTATGGAAAGATGTTTGTTTGGTCACTCAGCAATACAGAGATCAAAATCAGTTTAGAGTAGAAAGCAGGAGAGGTGGAAAAAGTGAGGGAGGGGTACGGGAACATTCGTGCCAAGATCTGTGTGACCAACGGCAGCTGCTGCCCCTCTAATTACCCCTGCACCTGCTCAGTTGCCAATCGCCATTTTCCCTTTGTCTTATTGGCCCCTTTCAAACGAGCTCCAGAAGGGTTGCGATGCGATTGGCTGAGGCAAGACCATAATCTCTTAAAAAATACAGTTTGGGTGGTTTTAGAGACAATCTGAATCCAAGCTTGTGCATTAACGACGGGGACGCAGCTGCATAGACAAAAAGCAAAGCAAAACAAACTTTTTTGTCCTTTTTTGTCTTAGTTGTTTTTTGGTTTTTCACCAGCGTCCAGCACCTGTTAGGCTAAACACAAAAGCCAGTGGAAAATAAGCAGATGAGGTTTCTGATAAACAAAAGCTTCTCTTGGTTGAGTCAGAAAGAGTCCAGGAACAAAATGGCCAAAAATGGAAGTGCACTTTCTTTGCTATGATTTGCGAGGTTTAGCTGTGAGGCGCTGGATGCAGTTGTTCTGGATGAGATTGTTCTTTATTCATCTTTTTATGCTGATTAGTTATTTCTCTTTCTGCATCTGCTAACGTTGTTAATAAGTGAACAACTTTTTCAGAGAATGCTCCTTATAGTTGACGAAATGTTGTTTGGTTCTCAGTCATGTTTCATGGATCTTAACTTTGTCTCAGATGTTTCGCCTAAACTTTCAAAGTACGGTCTGGTGGTTTTGTCTATGAAGAATTTGACTTCTTACATGATAATTCTGATTTTGTTTACATTTTGAAAACAAACAGGACATTGTGTGTGTATTTGTGTGTGTTTGGGAGTAACAGTAGGGGGCGACAGTATAGAGTTCTGCATTTTGGCTCCTTGCCACGCTCCTTGTCGGCTCTCTTTGTTAAAAATAATGGCCCCACAGTCAACACGTGGACCACTGACAAATGATCCCTGGGTAACCAAAGCTCCTTCCTTGAGGTCATTATTCTTCTTCTCTCTTTCAAACACACACGCACGCGTCCAGATTCTCTCCAAAAGGCGCATAAGGCCTTCCCTTATGACTCGTATCCAAATTGTAGTCAGGCCAACCATAGTTTCTTTGCCTCATGACACACATTTAGTCAACGGAAATCAAAACTGACCCCATGTTGTTTCTAGTCTTATTATGAACACAATCTGTGCATGCTATTCTAAAGAATAAAGGTTGGTCTGTATCATAATCTTTCATCAAAGAGATCTCTCCTCACCCACCCAACCCCTTATAAAGCGCTATATTAATGCCTCATTCACTCAACTTGCTCTTCAATTGAATAAACTTAATTTCTTTTCAACCACATGTGATATGGTATTATGAAGTATTCCATGTAGTTTTTTATATATTTTAATAGCCGCAACCAATTCAGCACTCACTAAAATTGGATTATATCAGAGGCACACCGAAAACGTCCACCTCGTACCCGGGAAATGTGAGTCGCTCTGTGATGTTTCACCGCGGCCCCAAATACGAGGATGTTTATCTAGCAGTCTATAAACTGATGTTTGCCCCTAACTCCTTTAAAGAGGCCCTGAAGTGCTCTGCCTATATATAAGACAGCCACACCTTATCTCTGTCCATGTTTGGATGTCTCGAGTCCTTGGTATGAGGGGAAATGAAGGAAAAGTGGAGTTCTAAGTTTGGAGAAGGGATACAAGGACACTTAACGGCAGGAAAGGGACGGTGTTCTGTTTTGTGATGTGTCACGCTACATATTCCCACCACCTTGAGCCGCTCTTCCCAGAACTTCCTGTTGGTGTGATCTCTTGAAAAAAGATTCTGACCCCTGACTTGCACTTCTTCGCTAGATTATTTTTCTCCTCGTGCTTACAAAGAAGTAGAAAAATAAAACGTTGTCAAATAGCCAAATGGCACAGCATCTGTTGTTCTGTAGTGTTTTTTTTATTTTGTTCCACCCCAAAGCAGCCGGTCAACCAAACAAATACAATTACTACCGCTAACAGCCATAGCTGTGAGTACACAGAAACAAGCTTGCAGTCTGACAAATTCTGTCCCAATAGTGCATATTGGACATATTTAAGATATTATTATTGGAGGACTATATTCCCAGTGTGGGACGTCTAATTGAGAATTAGTGTAGCCAAATCATACAATCGCGTCAAATAAATCATGATAATTGCTCTGTTGCATTACTAGCATAGCAATGTTTCTGCTAATTACCCAGAAGGCATGACGAGGGTTGTAAGGTTATTGATAAAGGAACTTGTGGAGGTGAAATTATAATGCAATCATGTACGTTGCATAGAATGTCACTGTTTTTAACACAATCTCAAGTACAACATCAGTTTGGTAAGTTCAGATACTCTCATGGGCTGTTAAGACAGTTTGTTTTTTTGTGCCTTTTTTATCACAATTTCCCGCACACTATCAATCTTGCAAAAGTATCAAAATGTATTTAAATAAAACGTTTTGGTCCATGACCTTCATCAGGTATACCTTACTAAAGGTGTTTACTTACTTAAATCTAGTATGTAGTAAAATATGTTTTATCATATTTAATTAAACACTATTGGTTGATATTTGAAAAAGTTATCAATCTTGTTTTTGACACTAGAACACTGAACTTAGCTTATGTTTTTGAGCTGTTTTTGTAATGATTTTATCATTGTGATACTACTGTCGACGTCTACCATATCATGAAAGCTACATCAATTACCACCACATAAAAAAGTTCTCCCGGCACAAGAGTAATTTGAGTTAATAATTTCAGTGCCTCAAGCCGTTTCATCTTATTCCTGTGGCAATTTTATTTTTTTAAGTAAAAAAAAAAATTCAGGCCAATATTTTATGAGATTTTAAGTCATGATTCTGCTTCATCATGTCATGTCTCACTTGAGCTTGTGGCAGAGTCATGGCGAAGCCTAGGTTTTCATGTGGAGGAGGCATTACTACCCTATCGGCCTTCCATATTCTCTCTCCGGTCTCGTATCTGTTCCCGCCCTCTTGTCTCTTCATTATTGATTGTTTATTATTTCATGCCCTGCACCTGTTCGCTCTTGATTTGGTCCACTTTTAAACTGACCTCGTGTCTATTGTCTTGTGCTTGTTCGTTTTGCTTGTTTGCTCCATGTCTTTGAACACATTACGTCTTGTTTCTGCTTGTGATTCTCAATCAAAGTCAAGTCTAGTCTATGTTAGTTTATGCCAAGTGTTGTCAAAGTCCACTTTTAGTTAGTTTACGTTCCTGTGTTTCTGTGAGTATTATCCCTTTGTCCTTGTTGTTTTACCCCCTTGTGGGTCTTTTTGTATTTTTGTTAAATAAATATAATATCTTTGTTAATAACCACTTCACCGCTGCTGCCTGTGCTTGGGTTCTTCTGACAATTCGTAACTTTTAATGAAAATTAATGTTTTAATAGTTTAAGTTAAGTATAAGAAGCCAAAGTGACATCGCCAACTATTGACCTGGCTTGCATAATACAGCGGTTTAACTTGTTTTAGCCGATTTGTGTGAACAACTTTGTTGTGTGTATGTGATTTTTTTTTTTTTTTTAACTATTCCTTTAATACTTTATTTTTTGTTAAGCAACGTCAACGTAAATGAAAATCGGTCGCTATGCACTTGCAACTAAGAACAGGGGCCTTGTGTATGGTGTTTATATTTTCTAGACTGCATTGGACATTTTATTAATGGGAATTAAAAGCTTGTTAAATCTGAAATGTAAAATGAATCTGTTGGCTTGGCTCTTTCAGTTACTCAATGCCTCATCCTGTTAGTGTCGGAGTCATCTTTAGCTTCTTATCGGAGATGTGAACCAGCAGGCTATATATCCAAATCTTAAACAAACATTGCTTCTGTGGGTGGGAGGTTAGCTGTACATCCACCACAATATAAATTACACAGTTACATCTCGAGCTGTCGGCACATTTCTTTTGTTGAACTGAACACACTGCCATACTGACCAGCCCTAATGGCTAATGTAACGCTGAATTTCTTCTGTCACAACCCACTGACATAAACTTTACCTGACAGCAATTGACAATTTTTGGCCTTGCTATCCACTTCTCTGACATGTGCTATAAGAGATAAAATGGTCTGTTCTGCAGCATCATCCATCAGGGTTTCATGCTTGGAATAAATCCACAGTCATTTATTGTCATTGTACATACTGTACTAGAGACATCCAACAATCACAGCTAGATAAACCATAATAGAAATGGATTAAAGGGACGTTCATAAGCAACTGTCTCTCCCAGCAAAATAGAGCAATAGCACACATTTGTAGTTGAAACTGTAAGTGATGTAACTGTGAAAGAAGTCTACTAAAAATTTAATTTAAAGCAACCATACCGCCGCATGACTTCTAAACCGTAGAGTAAACTTGACAAGACTGAAAAGATATTTAGAATAGGCGGCATAAATCCTAAGCCTGTTTCAACACGTTAATACCCAAAACAATTAATCTTTCCGATAACAACTTCTGCATTTAGCCTGGCTAGCGAGCACGTTTCGGAAAAGAGTGGCTGACGGCCGGTGTATTTATTAAACAACATTCCAGCCTCACTGCATTTGGAAACGCCTCAGGGGAAGACTTCATTTCACTACTGTTTTATTTTGGCGCCCTGAAAACCACACCACACGGGCGGGTTCAAGGTCCGGCTAGACACTTCATCACATGAGTACTTTAGGACTGTCAGGTTTTTCAGGTGCATGGGAAAAAATGCGTTTCGATGTTACTGAAGGAAAAGGGAAGTCTGAATGACAAGAATTGCCTTTTAGGAAGTGATGAGTATTTACAAGTCAAATTTATTGCTTGAGGTTATATTTTTATTAGTAACTGCCATGGGCTTTGCTTTTTCCAGCTGTTCAATTACTAAAAATATCCAACTTCCTTTACCAAACCAAAATATGGGAGTCCCAATAGTGGAATAATACTAGGTAATATAATGCAATATATTAAATATTACTATTCCACATATTTGAATCAAGTGTTTATGTTTTTCAATATATGAAAAGCGGCAATTCCTTTTGCATTATTTCATTTATAATATGAAAATAATACCCTTACAAATAGGCAAATTAACTAAAAACCCGTCTTAATGCTGTATTTAAGTCCACAAAGCGTAACTCTCCAAAGTGCATATGACATTTATACATCACCGCAGGAAATTATAGTTTCAATGGCCAGAATAAAAGGTTTCACAAAGGATATTACTAAAGCGGTCAGGTTTGAAGTTAAACAGATGACAGAAAATATCAGTGTATTTGAACTAAGTCAAGAAAGTGTATATATACTGTAGGCCTAAGTCTATAATATAACTCGTAGAATAATCATAGTCTAATAAATCATGAGCTTTTGGTCTCTCTGATTGTAGGGAATTTATTACGGTATATGACAACTTGAATACGGTCTCTGCTGTAAAACCTGTCCTGATATGCATGGATGGCAACTGTAATACCCAATGAAGGCCATGTTAGTGTACAGTATGTCAAGTGTTAGTAATCCATTCTCATACACACACCGGCATAATTTATAGGCATGCAATTTAGGTGGACAGGTATCTCAAATGATCAGGATCCACAGTGAAAGCCGTGTCATAAGAGTGGGTTTGTGTGTGTTATTGTGTAAGACGTGTTAATGTGTATACCGTACTTGTGTGTTTTAAGCTCACAGATGCATGAGAAAGTTTCATCATGTATTTAGGCCCGAGGCACTCCAAACGCGGTTTCTCAAGATAAGAAAAGCTCAAATTACCAGCAAGGATTTATGGCATTTGTATAAATGAGTCACAAATCTTTCAAATACATCTTAAGCCTCATTCTGTAAATGATTCACAAATGTTTTTTTTTCTTGCCTAATCAAGACAGGCATAAAAAAGCAAACTTTCCTGAGTTTGTAATTCATTGTTCGTCCATTAAAGGTGAGCTGTCCGATTTCTCATAGCCGTTGTTAATGTTCAAATCAGCAAAACAGACACACATCTACCCCCATCGTTCACTTTAGTTAGCGCTCGGCTCGAATAATGTCCATCCTGTAGACTGTGAACCTTAATGCTGATTGGCTACAAGGTTGTTTTGGGTACTGGGCCTCACTTTGTCGAAACAAGTATAATTCGGTTATCGGACACCCGATAAGGTTAAGGTTATTATGTCAATGTTATAGGTGTACATATTTCAGGGTATTCAAACACGAAAAAGTAGATTATCATATCATTTTTTGGGGGGATGAACAATCAACTTAAAGTGGTGATATGACAAGGCTTAAACAATTACTATCGTTACACGATTTAAGGTTAAAACCTGATTTACAACATACCGTGCATGTTTGTATCTCTTCTTTGCCCCGCCTCTCTGAAACGTGCAGATTCTTTACAAAGCTCGCCACTCTGAAAAGCCAGGTGTGCTATGATTGGCCAGTTAACCAGTGCTAGTGATTGGTCAAATATTGCAAGGGTGTGACGGAAATGTAACGCCTCTTTCCAAATTTGGAACATCAGGTTCCAAAGCAGTTTTAATGACATGTACGCCACCTTTCTTGCGAAAACATTTGGGTGGTCTTCGTCAATGTCACTTATTCACTAACTGACGTGGATTTATGGGACTGTGGTTACACGAGGCATACCAGGCAGGTCTGGGTGAGCATTCGCTTTTAGATAGAGTTCATCTTTTGTTCCGACACTTACATTTTCGCAAATTTAAACTCAATCTTGCAATCGTACCCTTTTAAATTCATCCTTCAATGAGAATTCTGTCATCATTTGCTCAGCTTCTTGTCATTTCCAACCTGTATGACTTTCCTTCTTGTACAGAACAGAAAAGATGATATTTTGAAGAAAGTTGGTAAACGAATAACACTGGACTCCATTCACTTCTATTGAAAGGAAACAAAACCAGCTAACAACATTTTTTTAAATGTCGCCTTTTGTGTTCTGCGGAAGAAAGAAAGTCAACCCCTTTTTTTTATAATTTAAAATTATTTTCAATAATTCACCCTCTGTACTGTCTGTGGAAGTCAAAAGTAGATATTTTGAGAAATGTGCATTTGTGTCCATACAGTGTAAGTCAATGGGGGCCAGAAGTGTTCGGTAACAAACATTCTTCAAAATCTCTTCCTATATTTTCTACAGAAGAAAGAAAGTCATACGGGTTTGGAATGACATGAAGGTGAGTAAACGATAAAACAACCTTCATTTTTGAGAGATCTGTCTCTCCAAGAGTCAAAGTTTGATGGAACTCTTTTTGCCCTGCTTGCAGAAAATATATTGAGTAAGCAGTGACCGTACCACCGAGAAGTAAAATGAGTGGATACGCGCACACACACTTACGCATACACGTGCATTCTTTGATTTCTCGGTGACACTACACCATCGAAGAACACTGGTTCAGCGGTGCATGTCAACGCCGGACCTTGTGAAGCCAAGCCACAGATAAAGTTACTCGCGTACGCACGCGTAGCGAAACGCATCCCACACGGCAGACAGATAGCGGCCGGGGAGGCTACCCTCAATTGCCACAGAGCTCAATTAGGATAAATGGAGCTATCTCTGGTGTGTGTGACCTGCTTCTATAATTAACATGATGACAGCATTACAGGCTGCTTCATGTATGCGTGAGACGCGAATGCCTAGACTATCCAACGACTCTCACACCCCCAATCACGAACACGTACATGCATCGGTACATCAAAGGTGCATGGTATGCCTTTATGTATAAGCTGTATGATTCACAGAGTATATTTAGAGCGGGAGCTATTCTGGATCATGCACTTTAAAAATGCTTTTTTGACAACTTTAAAGCTGCAACAAAAATAAGCAAAAATCTGTTATCGAGCAAGTGCATCAAAATCTGTGTTTAAAACTGTCTCTTTACTTTCCCCCAGGTCACAATGGTAAGCTTATAATAATTATCTATAATATAAGCTGTCAGGTTTGATTTCACAAAACATTTAGGACTGGTTTCATAGACATTGCCTAGCTTAAGCCAGGACTATGCCTTAGTTAAATTAGGATATTTAAGTCGCTTTTATTAAAATGCCATTGACAAAAACATTACTGGTGTGCATCTTGACACAAAACAAAGGTAATTACATGTTTATTGCTAATAAGATAAGTCAAGGCATTTTATTTTCAGTTACGACATCTCAAACTTTAATTTAAGTCTTGGACTAGTCCTTAGCCTTGTGAATCTGGGCATTATAGTATGACGTAATGAAAAGTTTTAAACAGAGATGGCGATAGAGAGGAAAAAATGATGGATTGCCAATGTAAAGTCTCACAAATTCGTAACTATTTTACGAGGGGCTAATTCTTTGTATTTGTTCTTCGAAATTGTGTGTTTTAGTAAGATTTGCTTTCGCGCAGGTGACGGTTAGGTTTAGGGGTGAGGTTAAGAGAGGTAATTCGGTATAGATTTTTTCTAATAATCGTACGTTTTTGTTCGATACGCATAATACAAATTTTTACTAAGTATCCGCCTCGTAAAATCGTAATGAATTGGACTGTCTCTTTAAACAGGCTGTAATACAAAGGGATTGCAGTTTGTTGTACATTTATTCACAATAAGACCAGGAATGTAAATTAAATTTAATTCAAGTCAATTAAACCCCTTGAAGCGCTAATGTTATAATTTTCGGACTCACCCAGTAGTTGTACTCCTCGTGTCAGACCGTACACGTCGATGAGAGCCCACAGCGGCTCTGTGGTCCTGACGCCACTGAAGAACAGCATGGGGCTGGAGTCGTTGATGCGATAAAACACTCTCCCCTTCTTATCCACCCAGAAGGAAATGAGGTTTCCTTCGTTTGCAAACTCTTCAGGCAGGGCCTTGGCCCAGAAGCCGCTCTGAGATACCAGGTCGGGGCAGGCGTATTTGGGCAGGCTGTCGGGGTTGATTCGAGACGGGTCTTTAGAAGTGAATCCAAGGCGGAGAGCTCCACTCCAACAGCATTGTTTTTTAGTGATCTAGAGAGGAATAAAGACAACATTCAATGATCCTCGTAGTCTTTTTAAAAGACACATTAAACACAGTCTACCAAATAAACGCTTTAAGTCTTTTTTGGCATAGCTAGAGTTCAGCGTTTTGAACCTTATGCAAAACCTGCATATTCAAATGTTCCCCAAAACGTTTACTCTCATGTAGAAAATGTAATTCTATTGAGAAAGACAAAGTCTAATAATGGAAAATAATGAACCGCGTAACTCAAAAACAAGTTTCGGCATTCATTTTAACTTACATGTGACATTTTGAAGCTATTCATACAATTATATCAACGTTTCAAGCCGAGTAATTGTGACCGTTGGGGCAGGGGGCACGTTTTGTGGTGGTCGTAAATGGCTGAACATAAGGAACAATTCAGGGGTTGCATGAGGTAGTTGTGTGGTGTGTTTGGAGTAGAGGAGCTCTGTTTTATTTGACTTAAAGTAACAACTGCCTAGACTCCAGGAATGAGAACTACAAACATGTCAGGAACACGGTGAGTTATGTCGGAGCGTCCATGCGCTCATGAGAATATCAAGATATGGAGAAACTGGACTAGTGAGTGAATGAATACACACATAGATGTCTGCATTGGTTGAGTAACTGGTTAGGCGAGGTTGTGTGGCACAGTCTGGGTTGGAGTGTTTATTTTGCTTTGTTATTGCATCAACAAGCTGGCCTGGTAATGTTTAAACACGCCTTTGCCACTTCATTTTTGCAACATTTGAAATACCTTTTATGCTTACAGTAGATGTTTTATTCTTGCCCTAGATTTCCAATCTTAAAATATACAGTAACCATTCATGTGTACGAAAATGAAAATCAAGGTAATATAAGTGTTATTATTGTGCTATTAATCAAGCTCGAACTATTGGAAAAATATTTGGAATAATTGACAAGAATAATACAAGTCCTTATTTAAGAAATTTGAGTGGAGAATATTGCATGCCAAAAGATAAAATAATATATTGTTACACCCAATGGCCTCTTAAAGATCCTCGGAAGTGTCCGTATCCGCCCACGCACGTCTTCCCCCCATAAAATATGTCGGCTCTACACACTTTCTCCGAATATTCCAACATTTCCAGTCATCCATTTTTCCTCACCTTTAAGCGGACCTGCTCATACTGAGATATTGGTCGATTGCTGAATGTGATGGCGTTGCAGAAGCTGGCCTGGCGTTTGACGCTCTTCTGTGTCAGATCCATGACGATCTGAGAGCCTTTGGCATTACGGTGGAACAGGAGGGGGCTCACGGGTACACCTCCGCATGGATGCAGGTTCAGACAGCGCTTGGGTTTGTGGTGACACCTGTGAATAGTTGAGGGGAACGGTCCTCCGAAAGAGTCTGAAAAACATAATTTACAAAATATGAAGCTACAACTGTGTTTTTTTTCACTCAGATGTACTCGTGTTTTAACCCCAGGCTAAATATGACTAAGCCTGGACTTTACTTTCAAATCAATGAACCGCATAAAAAAGCATCAGGCTTTCATTGTCTGAAACAGTTTCACACTAGGGCTCCTGTAGCACATTTTCACTGGACAAAGTGATTTGCATCAACATATCTGATTCACTTTGCATCACCAGTTTCGGTCCTAAAACAAAGCCAATTAGAGGCTGCAAATAAATAATAAACTGACACGTTGATGGGATCCAAGCAAGAATCTAATTGTTTGACTTGATACACCCACATGTCAAAAAATGTTTCCACCCTTAAGCACCTTTAAGTTACGACAAGTTATACCAGAAAATGCAGTTGTGGTAAAACTGCACCACAACCTGGCTTTAGCAGAGTTTTACTAGGTAATGGTATAAATATTTAATTTGGACAAATACAAATAGTAAAGGTAAATACAATTAAGTGAATTTGAATCAAGGTAGTTATATAATAAGGTACAGCATATATTTGCTCCAAACCAAAGAAAATACCGGAGCATCTAAGAGTGAACTATATTTTAACTTCTCCTTTAGAGAGTATTTTCGTCTTGTTTTCCTAGAATTAAATAAAAAATCTATAAACCAAGATACTTGAAAGGAAATCTGCCAATGGAGTGAAAAATTAACCTTTTGCTTGTTTTAAGCATAAATTCAATTAATTTTAATGTAAAATATTTTTTTTCTAATATACTTAATTTAAATTGTTCCTGTTAGAAAAAATACATATTTTGTCCATTGCTTGTTTTAAGCACAAATTGACTTAATTCTCACCTTTATTTTTCTATTTTTGCTGGTTTAAAGCATACTTAATTTTGATATTTTCTTCCTGAAAAAAAAGAGTTTTCTCTTTCAGCTGGTTTAAAGCATAAACATACTTTTTTTCAGAAAAACAAAGATGTTTATTCTTGTTTACTGAAAGAAAATATTTAAAGTAAGTATGTTTATGCATAAAACAGGCAAAAATATCTGCCAATGTTTTAAGCATAAATCCACTTAACCTTTCCATTTATTTTTCTATTTTTGCTGGTATTAAGCAAAAACATAATTTTTTATATTTTATAAGAAAACAAAATATTTTTACTTTTCAACACATCATGACAAAACTGCTAATTAAATCAAGATTGCTACACAGAAAAATATGCATATTTTGTTTCTTGTTGGTTCAACTTTTAAAACATAAGTTACCTAGTTGATATAAATTTGCTCAATTAATTTGATTCAAGCTTGTGCTGACTAATATTTTTTGGTTGAATTAATTCACAGGTGACTTTTTTTAGTTGAACCGACATTTTTTTCCAGTGTAGTAAGGATTTTCCTTGCACTCATCTTATCAACTACAGTATGAAACTTTCAGTATTGCAAATACTTCAGAATCACTACAATCATTAGAGACACCCGCAGAAGGTTCCAAGTTTTTGACTACCACTGTCCTTGCCGACTATCTCTAATGATTCATGTCCGGCATTCACTTAGTCTGCAATGTGCTCCTTTAACTGGATAACACACCATCACAGGTCCGTAATGGGCCAGACACAGTTGGAGGAGTTTTCACCGACACCAATCAGCTTGGCTATTGTGGCTCCCTAGTAGTAAACTGATAGTGGCCAGTGACATGTTTCCTGAGCAATGCAGATAACAGTCACGCCAGTCTCAAGAAGAGACCTGTCCTATGAACAAAGACGAGCCATCTTTTCTATATCTGCCAGGCCTTGTGCAAAACCATTTTACGACAAAACTTTATATTGTAAACGCATTAATAAACCGCAGATGTCTCATCAGTATTGTACGTTATGTCTGGCTATGTGTGCGTGTGGGCCGTCCTGTTAGCAGACGGTCATTGTGCATCCCTGCTTCAGTCTGAGCACTCTGAAATGAATAAATTACCAAACAAGAGCTACAGCTGTCAGACAGAAAATGGAGGTTAAGTAGCAGCTCAGGTTTCTTAGCAACAGTGCCAGAGAGAAAACCTTTACTTTACTGCTGATCTGAGTTCAGCGTTTTTGCTTTCTCATAGATCTGTCTGGGTAGAGATGAATCTCAGGAAGCCGGTCTTAAATCAGCTACATTATCGTGTTAAATGTTTAATAAAACAAAGATAAATGAAAATAAAGACTGCTTTGTAAATCCAGGGTTAAATATATTTGTTGCAGAATGAGTTTTATATCATGAGTTGGCACGTTTATATAATCTATGGGTTTGGACTGTAGTCCTAACTCACATCTAAACTTTGATCTCGATCTTGTAGTGCTTGGAAAGGCAAGAATTGCTATTACAGAACCCCCTAGCAGCCAGCTACAGTAGTAACCACCCAGAACACCATGGCAACCATCTGGCAATCATTCACAAACCCGAGCATCAAGACTTTGAGTCTCACATGAGCAAGCTCCTCATCTTACTTTTAGAAAATGTAGTAATAAAAATAAAACTTGAATTTGGAGTGATTGTGAGGTTGTGTTAGCATCTGTGTACATTTCTTAATAGTTGATGTTGTCATCGTTAACTTCACTATCTGAGATTCATACAGAAATACAAACACATCATATGTAATGGAAGTCAGTGATGCAAATGTTCTCCCGACATACAACAGATTCTGCTCTGGGCTATAATACAGATGCATAATAATGCTGCCATTTCTATGGTAACCACACTCTTTTGTGATATAACCATTGGGCGTAAGAAGTCTGTTACATAAGATCAACTCATGATGAGCAGCCATATTTTCTCACCCTCATGCCATCCCAGATGTACAGTAGCGGCCACAAGTAAATGTCTGGGGAATGTTTCAGGAAATATGGGTTGTATTTGAATATACAAAAGAAAAGCATAAAAAAATGTTAACAAAATAAAGCTTTGACTACAATTTGATCTGTTTATAATGCTTGTTGGTCCTCTCGCAAAGTAATACTTTGTAGCCCTTAAATTTTAAATACAAATAATTATAAAAATAATAAAAAATGTTATAAAATTAATACAAATTATTATAAATATTATAAGAAATATGTTATGGATGAAAGCTTCAGTTTACACTCCAAGTACAAATATGGAACACGAATGCAAACAAAGTTTTCAATATTATATTTAAATAAAATTCTAAAAAATGTAAAAAAAATGACTTTAACTTTCCAAAAGTGGCCTAGATGATGACCTTTGTTTCGCACAAAATGGTTTAGTTTTCTAATAACAATATCTTTAATTTTATGTGAATATAGGTCCCAAGATGTTAAAGCTCCAAAATTCACATCCAATACTATGATCATCAAAAATAAATGTCTTCTGGGATTGCACGAAGATGAGTAAATCATGAAAGAATTTTCTAATTTTAGGGTATATATCATTTATTTTGTTTTGAATTTACGTCGAAAAACATATTATTTTACGTTCCTATTCTGTTCTGTGTCAGTGTTAGATTCTACAGGGTTTTTGCAATGCTTCAACATTCTTTTCAATTTCAGAAATGGTTTTAGTCAAGGACTCATTGGGGTGGTTTTTCCGGTCAAGAATTATTTTAAACCAAAATTTGGCCTTAGTTAAAAGAGAATATGCAAGTTGTTTTCAAAAACAAACTTCACAAAAACATGACTGGTGTACATCTTGAGACAAATCAATCACACAGACATATTTTAAGATATGTCTGTGCAAGTAGTTTACGATCAAGACACCTCTAACAATGAAATTAATCTGGATTAGCCTTGAACCCTATCTGGGAAACCGCACCATAGTGTAATAAACTGATAATACAAACATTTATGTTCCTAAAATGTCAAGTGCAGGCTTTAATTGAAAAGGAGTGTAGAAATGACCTAAGAAGCACAGTATTCATACAGTACTACTGTACTGTATGAATTGCTTTATTTAACTCGTCTGTCTCCTGGTGCCAGTCAGGCCGTGTTTATAATCGCTGTGTGGAATAAGCTGCGAGTGTATTTCTAACCCCATTACAGTCTCATTACCATGAGCACCTGTTCAGGGCTGGAGGTCAAACAATGTCAGGTTTTGGGTAAACATGCAGCCTCAATTCACGTTCAATGCTGGTCCAGCGGAGCATCCCAAGGGCATGTTTTCCAAATATACAAATTGATCCAAACTTTTGCGAGAGAGTATTTGAGATTATTTTATTGTACATATCCCAAGAAGGCTATAGTTTAGAGCAAAAAAGACAGTTAAATGCCTTATATTTCCTCAGTTTCCTATGTTGCATGTGAACACAAAGAGGACTGTAACAGCCTTAGGCTCAAGTGTGAATATGTAAATAATACAGAAAACCAGTTCATGTGATATGATCATTATTTACTCAGTCATTTGCAAAAGTGTGTTAGAAGTGTCTCTAAAGGTTCCCATGCAGCAGGTTTTTATCATGTAAAAGTAGCACTATAACCAAAATCTATTGAAATTAAAATTTAATTCCAGAAATATGTTTTTAATGTAGATATGTCAAGCACTGACTTTATTTTGAAGTGAAAATTTCATATCAATTTTCCTGTTGTTTGTTATATTTAATATTTGTACTGTATTTATACGTTTGCGTCTGAATCTCTATGTAAAGTGGTTTATTGTATTAGATGGCAGAATGTAAATAATCTAGATTCTATTTGACATTAAAAGATTGTCAGAAAACCTGTGACTATACAGTATAATGTAGGTGCAAAACAGACTCTTCGCTGGTGTACATGCAATTCACACACGTTTGAATAAAAGTAATCAACAGGGAAATTGCGGTGTACTTGGCAACCGCAATGTGCAAATCCCTTTGAGGTGAGAGACTCATCATGTGACCACACACCAACCGGCTTGGCACTATATCCTCTTGGTTATTCTAATGAATATCATGCTTCTGTCATTGGTTAAAATAGACAGGAAATCATCGAGAGAGGGTCCAAGACCAGCCCAAGCACATATCCCCTGGGGATATCTGACGTGATAGACAAACTGTCACATATCAAACATCAGCACAAGAGGATCACTTCAATTCGTACTTACACTTTGAACAACAGCTCAAGTCTGAAGGCAGACACACAGAGTCTCCACTTATACTAAACAGAACTTTTCAATAATACTGTATATCCTAACATTGCACTCGTAGATCAGATTGTTAAACATTATTTTTGAAATTGTGAAAATCAAACGTGTCTTTACTCCGAAGGTTTAATTTTGAGTCTTCTATCTAGGCAAATAAAATATGATGCTCGTGTTGCATGTAAAAAACTAACAATAGCTTGTTGACCCAAGCTTCCATTTAGTATAACCATGAATAACGAACATGTACAATCTTAATTTTTTTTATTTAGTTAGTTTTTCCGAGCACCTGAATCTAATCGAAATTAACAACAAAAAATGAATATTTTAGGGTTATGATGATTCACAATATCGTAAAACATTACTTTTTTGCATGATTAAAAAACTTTTGGTTTTTAATTTTTGATTTTAAGTTCTTGTATCATCATGGTAGTATTTTTTATGTATTATTAAAATAAATGTATTGACATGCTTATTTAAAAAATTGACTGGATTAAAAAATTACATATCTTCGGAAACAAAATGTCTACAAATAGTCAATTTTTTGTCTTATAATTATAAATTATGTATTTATTTATATTATTTATTATTATTTAAGGAAGCAATACAATGGGCATCTTTTTTACAAGTTGCATCCATTTCCTGCTGTTCTGAGGTCAGTTCAGCATCGTTTGGCATGTGCAAAGATGCATATCTTTTTTAAATTAGGTTGTAATAAAGATAACATCAGTTTCCATCTATTGTTTCATTGTATTCTGTTGCACCTGTGTTCACAATCATGGTCCGAACACAATAAGCAACAATGTGGTCGCGTGGCAATACCTTAAGCGAGCGTTGTGGATATAGGCCTAAGCCCTGGTCTTCGGCCACGGCTCGCTCCTGGGTGATCCGATCCGTACATAAACACCAGCGTGATGTGGTGTCGTTTAATTTCTGCAGAGCGGGGGGTGGAGGGGGGTTAAATGACTCATCAAGGATGTTGTGCTTTGCCAGTTGCGGTGGATGGTTACTTAGCAGCATCAGGCACCTGACCTGCACATGTGTTTATGTCACGCCAGGGTGCAAGAAATGTACCGGTAGCGGGGGTTCCACATACAAGCCCTTACTCCACTTGCCTACTCAAATCCATATCCAATAATCCGTCACCACAGTTACTGATAATCAATCACAATGTGCCCCATTAAAAATTCTAGTCCAAACAAACTTTTGTTCCAGTGTTAACAGTTTCCGTATGTTGTTTGCAAATGGATCGCTTGTTGTGCTTTCAACAAAACGATGTCATGGTCATTGATTCAACAATTACAGCGCATGGTACGAAGCTCTAAACAAATTAGCTTTGTCTATCAAAGTGAGCCCCCCGCTAAGCTCCGCCCCCAAGTCACTGTCCCTCATGCTTTAGGCGAATTCAAGTGTGTTTCCAAATAAAATGCTTATCACAGTCAAGTCATTCCAAAACGGTACGACTTTTTCCGCAGAACACAAAAGAAGATATTTTGAAGAATGTTGGTATAACCTCCATTGACTTCCACTGTATCAAAACAAAACTAAAGAGACATTTCTCAAAAAATCATCTTCTGTGTTCTGCGGAAAAAAGTTGTATACAGAATTTCGACACACAATACTTCCATAGACATGCATTAGAAAATTGCACAGACTTGCCTTCAATATTGAATTTAGAAGCTATTAACTGATCAACACTGACAAAACATTTAGGGATTAATACCCTGTAAAACATGGTGTTAGGGGCATTTTTTCTTTAAGACCAAAACAGAGCAGAACTAGCAATGTGGTACACAAACATCCATAAATATGCATTCATGTTCGCTCCAGTTCTGTTGGAGAGTTCAACAGCACAAATGTGCCTTTTTGAAGGAACAGTTAACCCAAAAATGACAATTCTGTCTTTATGTAGGCTAATCACACTCAAAATCTGTACAAATTTGGAAACATATTTGGAAGAATGCTTGTAACCAAACAGCTTTTAACCACCATTGACTACCTCAGTATGAAAATTTGCTTTATAAATTTGAACACAATAGAACATATTTTGAAGAATGTAGGAAAGCGAACAGTTCTGGGGCACATTTGACTACTTTGTAATTCTTCAATGTAAACAATGACAGAATTTTATTTTTGGGTGAACTGTCCCTTTAACAGGCGTCATAAAACAATACTGCTTTTTTCATGTGTTAGAGGCCTAGACTTATTTAAGAGTGAATGGTGCATGAGAAATAAGTCTTAAACAATCATTCTTAGTCTATAAGCATATGTATTTATGCAATAAGACATGTTTATCTCCGTCTCGTACACTAACACAAAAACCAGACAGTCTTGTGCGAGTACCGTGAGAAAAACGGCTGTCGTGACTCCTACAAAGATCAGATACAGTAAACCACTGTAATCTGAGGTGAACGATGCTTGCGTACCAGCATAAGCAATTCATCTGTACTGTCAGTCTGCTATAAAAATGAGAAAACAATCCCTGACTCAGAAATAGCACTTGGAAAGTGAAACCAGGCAGGCAGATAGTTCATCATTCTGGTCACCAGATAGATCCCCAAAATTGGTCTTTTTTTGTAAGATAAACCAAAATTTGTTGACACTACCCACTCTTGTATTGGATACACAACCCCCACAACCAAGCCCGGAATAATCGAAACAACATAAAAGAATCCTTTGATCTCAGCTCTGTTTATAGGCTGAACTGTATACTAGAATCCTATATAAATGCAACTATGCACTTTTGATATGATGGATAAACAGATTTTCCACTATTATTGAACCTCCATAATAATAATAAACTGGAGGCATTTTCTGTGGGAAAAAATACAGATGTTTCTGTTCCAAGATGTCGATCTCGATTTAGTCCCTATTTACCTAATTTGATGTGATATTGTGCTTTAATTAAAAGTAATGATCAAGTGGGTCAGGTACACCAAGGGTTCGGATTAACGCCAGGCCAAAAGCAAGCCTGTGCTCATGTTTCTTCCAGTTAATGCAATTATAAATGCAACATTGTAAGGATTATACTCCGTGCAGGCGGATGGAAAACATCGAGATTTGCAAAAACAAGACTGTGCCCAAAACAGCCAACTGTATATCTGTATGCTCAACACCCATGCTATCAAAGCAGGACCATTCAATTGATGTATTGATATATTTGGCTCTCGTTGGAGCCAGCTGCATCACGTGCATGCAAACGAAAAGAAAGGCTTTGGAAAACCCGCAGCAAATCCCCCTTATTCGCAACAACAGAGGGAATCCCCACAAATTCCCTTCCCTTTCAACCGCTGTGGGGGAAACACGTCTCTCAGGAAGCGCGTTCACAGAAACGAGCGCCTGCACGCGGAGACGCGCTCCTTAGGAGCTGCACTGTATCGTTCCTGGAAGCGCAAAATGTGAGATTTTACATTATCTTGAGAAAAATATATATACAAAAGCAGCCATAATTCATTTTGATGACGTTAATAAACGAAAATGCATTTATATGCTCTCTTCAATGCAAGTAAAAAAGCGCACGGCAGACGGAAATAAATTGATATGTGCATTCTGCCCTTGTTATATATGTAGATCCGTAACGCAGTTTGCTCACCGTACAAGGCATTTCGGGTAATCTGGCCTCCCATGACTCAACGCCGGGTCACTCTCGTGCGCTTGCCGCGGTTATATCTCAAGGGTTGAGGGTGCGATACATCCGCACGACATCATGCTGGATGAAAATCTCCGTCGACCCCCGAAAGGAGATGTAAACAGTCGGACCCTCCTCCTGTCTCCGCGCTCATTGACTCGCGAGCAGAGCGCACGCACGGACACCAGCGCCACACTGACATTTACATAGAGGTGGAGTCTGAGAGCGCCACTGCCTCAACATAACCCCTGTGAGCTGTGCGATTTAGAGCTTTATACTTGACAAAGAGTATATAAATAAATACCTTAACAAAATTGTCAGTATGTATTCAAACATAGCCTACGAATAGTTGTGTTATCTATTTGAAAACACAACTGTACATGCCATTAATGCTAAACTTACATCACATGACAGCAGTTTGAAGTTATAGCTGCACCCAGTTACATTATTCCATTACTATTTTCCTTGCTTATAATATTCCAATGTTGTCTGATATCGATCACAAAATAAGACAAAATTAGACCTAAACAGTTTCAACAAATGATATTTCCTAAATCACAATTAATAAGCTTTCCCTGTTATTTGTTTAACATTAACTTTTAATCAAAGATTAGATATCATTTATGATTATTTATCAGAATGATCTGTCTTGTTCTATAAACAACATGCACTGTGCTGTGTTTTATTCAGCCCACACGTGGACACGTATGCCTATTTGCTTTCAATGGCCCTGCAGTTCAAAATATGAAGTACGGTTACGGTTTTGTTATGGTACAAAATGCCGAAAACTAACCTTGGTTAATGTATTTATTTGATAAAACTGTTTCGCAATATGCAGCGTATCAGGGAATGTATAGTAGGTTGTATTCTAATAATAGATATAATAATAAATAATTGAAGATCATGGTAAACAAAGCATATGTTTTAATACAACGGTTTTAATAAACTAGAAAAGATGTCAAGTTTGACATCAATTTGAACAACTATAACATTTGAACATTACATTACAATTCATATGGTGTTTTTGTCATATTGATAAACTAAATATATCTTTCAAACTAACAATTAGGCCCATTCATATATATTTGCCTGTTATATGCATTATGATAATCAAATCTAAAATGATTACTGTTTTATAATGTTACTGTTGTCATTTATTACATTATGAATTTAAAGCATAAAAGGCATGCCATTGCATGTATGGCATATTAACAATACAAAAACAGTGATCAAACAGTTTGATGTTAAAAACTAATAAAACAAATTATTGTGGTAATAAACTCTTAAAGCTTGCTGTTGTTTGATATTTAGCACAATGCCGTCTTTGATACACCATTGTGGCATGTTAATAACACAAAAACAACTTTCATTACAGTGAATGTGCATTAACATCTGAACATCCCACGAGGAAGTGTATCTGTCGGTTAACCAAAAAGAGGAATTGTACAGTGTGGGGGTGTTCAGAGATTGGCACCAGCCACACCCTTCTGCATTTTATGTGCCAACAGAAACACAGAAGAGGTTTGTCAGATAACTAAAAAAATCACGTTTCTGGAAACAGTCAAAATGCTAAAAGATGATGTGTAACGCGTGTATTTAGCTGGCACTGTACGGCATCATTTTGTATATATTATGCCGTGCTTTGAAATGCATGGGATAAATGATGTCCTTTACAATCGCTTTTCTGTCAGACCTGTGATATTTAACTCCAAACAAAATCCATATGGCAAACCCCCTCTACAGTAATTCTCATGAGAAGGCGGTGCTGGGAAAACAGCCTCATTACAGCTAAGGTCAAGTACTGTAACCATTAGGAACAATGTACTCTTAGGATGTCATCACCAATCCCAGGCAAGTAACCTGGAACTCGGAGATCTAATTCTTTCTGCACTTTAAGAAGAGCTCAATGAGCTAATGCTATTTCTGATACAGTTCACGGGACGGTAAATTCATAACATTTTCGAATTGACATGATGGAACAAATGTCACCCAAGATAGAAATTCTCAAATAACGTTTATGCTACACCCAGATGTAAATATAAATCTGTTCGAGAGCGAACAGCTGAGAGAGCTCCCACACTTAATCACGTGACCAAATAAATGATATCAACTCAATTAAAAGTATTCTCAACATTACCGTTTTGATTACGTGCAAAACGTTATCCGCTAAAATCACGTTAGCAATAATATTTACTTCTTTCACTGTCCCATTTTTAACAATCGGAACTTTGAAGGAAACCATAACAAACCGCAGGCTTTCGCTCCAGAACCCCAGCACTTTGATCAAAATGAAATCATCGCTCGCTTCACATCGACATGCTGATTGGTGTGGTGGAACGGGGACTCACACATGGTGCGCACATTTTGGCAGGCCTCGGCCGAAACGCACAAGCGCTCGTGCTACTTTGGTTTACAGTGATGGGATGCCTTCATACGGCTTTCATTAGCGGCACTACGAAAGATAAATCGAGATCTTTTTACAATACATGACACACAACTAAATTCATGCTGTTGCAAAATCCTCCTCTAGGAATTGTGACAGCGCATGTTTTGTTTGTTGTTCGGTTGTTTTCATTCTGAGGAGACTTTTGGAGCCGTTTGTGATGTAGCGGATCGTTTTTTATTAGGTTGATTAAGCTTTATTTTCCATCTGTAAATTCATCTAAATTATAAAATAGCATTTTTTGTTTTTTCGAAGAAATTCATATGTACATAACATTGTACACAGACAAAAGTTACATCTATGCATCCAGAAACTACTTGGAAACATTTAAGCGTAAGCCTTTCATGAGAATTTATTTTCAGGCAAATTATTTCAAATATTTTTCTTGAGTATCTCAAAATGTAATCTTTTTAAATTTGTTTTAACGTTACTGTATTACTGATCTGGTTTCAAATACTGCCAACCTTAACCAAATCACAATTTGAACCTCTTTTTCCAAACCTAAATCTTCCCATAATATTTCTAATGCATGAGACCAATAGTAATTCCAGATACACTGACATGTGTTGCATTTAGTGTCAACCTAGTGCAAACTAAAAAATGTTTTTATCGCTGTCACCATATAGTTCTGGGTACGCAGATTGCCTAATATCTCTGTAACAGATGTAAATATCATAAAACCTGTGATGACTAAAAGCATGTTGTAATTGTACATTTCCTAAGTGAAATCCTTTCCTCATCAAAACCAAAAGACAACGGATGCCACGGCAGCATTTTTGGACCTGATTTTCACTGCGGTTCATCCCGACTGCATCCAAGTGCTGGGAAAGAGCCAAGGCCTAATGCGCTGACCTTTAGGAATCAGATCTAAATGTGAGAGCGCACTTTTGCAGATACAACCTAAAATGTGCAGTCAAAGAGAAGCTGAGGATGCACATCTGTCAGTGATGCATTAAGTTGCCACCAAAATGCTTCTCCTTTGTTTTCATTCCAGAAGCTGTTACGTAAATCCCCTCAAAGAGATGGAAATGCTTTTGAGTGGTTCTGTTAATAAAGCAATGCATTCTATTGCTCATCCTGTGTCAAAATACTTCAAAAAACCTTTTTAAAATTAGACCTACACACAGAATCTTTGTCATAGCATTTAGTTAATTGATTGTTTTGAAATGTCACCTGTTATATGACACCAAAGCATGTTGTATTTAAGACCATTGCATTGGATATGCTACTACCCTGAGTGCAAGATGAGTCATCAATATTTCCAGTGCATCTTTTTGGAGTATAGAATTTAGATGCCATATGCTTTGTTCTTGGGTCTTTTAAATGGGATTTATAGACTGCAAATTGCTACATTATGTGAGTTACAGTATCTGTTGTATTCTCATAGAGCACTCTTGAAATATGCTTTTGCTTACATCGCCTCGAGCTAAGCATCTCCTTGTTATCTGGTGTAAGAGAGAAAACTGCAGGCCAGAGCCAAATTTACCTTGATTATATTGATCAAGGACAGACGTTGCTTCTAGTGTCATGGTGCTGTGCAAGCTGGTGTGTATTGAATAAACACTCACTGTCCCCCAAGGTGTGTTTCTGTGTGTGTGTGTGTGTGTGTGCGTGTGCGTGCGTGTGCGTGTGTGTGTGACACGGAAACAGATCGAGATTGTGTGTACTCATGTTTTTACTGCCATCATTTGCTGTCGAACAGCAGCTGCAGAGTACTGGAGGTTTCCACGACAACCAGCGATCACGGACCACGGTTCAAATCACACGTGTCCGCTTAGACACAAAGATAGATGCAGAATTATTGCAAGCACATGCAGATTCATCAGCATACAATGAGAACATTTATATACACGCATTAGCGTGGTGTTTGTGGAGTTCCTCTAAAGTGTTTTTAAAAATGCATGAAGGATAGAATCCTCTTTGATAACAATTAATCTTTCAGACATGTGAAATTAGCCCAATGCATGTAGATTGAAAACTCACAAATGTTACGCAAACACTGCCGTTATGGTACTAGTGTTTATATCGTAGCATAGTATATCTGTATTCCCCGAACATTTTTACAGTGTTCAAAACAGAGTACTATGGTAAGTTTTGTAAGTGTAATAAATCCACCATTGTGGTGTACTGATTCTCCAACTTTAAATGAAAGAGTGTTGATTTTGATTTTCTGAGCCACTGCTGTAACTAAATAAGGAGGCAGCTGCAGAAAGAAGTCGTGCACACACACACTCGTAAAGTCTCTAAACAATAAGACAATTCAAATACAGATCTATTGTACAGCAGCATGCCATGTGCAAAATATTACAGAGAAACATTAGATGCTTTCATTATGATATGAGGGGGGCGAGAGAGAGAGAGAGAGAGAGAGAGACAGCTTGTTGTCGCCTTATAAAATGTAGTTATTCTATCAGATAAACATCATCCAAAAAAGCATGATACTACTGTACTAACGAAATGATTGTCATTTTTATAAACCCTTATGTTTCAATTTTACTACAAGATACCATGGTAATCCTATAGTACCAAGCTCAGAAAGCATACTGTGTTATCTTAAAAAATGTTGGGTTATTTTCAATTACGTAGTTATTATTATGTTAGTATTGTGTTATTTTGAGTAAAAATGGATAAACCCAACTGATTAGTTAATGTAACCCAGAATATGTATATACTTGACCCAACAATGAGTTATAACAACCCAGTTTAGGATAATTTACAGTATAACCCAACTGTTGGGATTGTGCATTTTTGACCCAATGTTGCGTTGAAATAACCCAACATTTTAATTTACAGTAAGAAATATACAGTAATTGGACAAGCAAGATTTCACTTCACATGTAATTAAAAAATAAATGTACCGTATAAAAACAAATGTTCATATACTTTTTGTCTGTGTACTGTTGACTCTTATTACAGTAATAAATATCAGATTTTATTTATAAAACCTTAATTTCAATGGTTGACTGTCATGGTGAAAAACAACTGAACATTTTGACCAGTGTGGCTCACACGATGACAAAAACACTTTCTATTTTGGTGGCACTGGCCAAATTACTGACAAGATAACTAGGTTTTGAAGCATGAATCAAATGTTTTGGGTGTGTTACTACATTTTGCGGACATGCAATAAAGTTCCAACAAATAGTTGCGACATTTGCTCTCACAGATTAGAGAATGTTAAGACTGTTTGGAAAAATGTGCCAAAGCAATTCAGAAAAACTCTATATTTTGACAGTTTTCTTACAGTGTCCGAACTCTTTTTTTTGAAGAAAGTTAGTTTATAAATGTATTAACTATGTCCTCCTATCTCAGGTTTTATCCTGGATGAAAGATGAGTGAAGTGAAGGCCTGCAATGAACCGGAGAGAGGATATGAGTGTCAGGTGGTAATAGGATCTGTCATTCATGTTTAATAATATACAAACGCACACGCACATGCACACACAGACACACACACACACACGTATCTACAAGGGGCAATATAGCTGCTTTTCTGAGGAAAGGTATTCTGGAGAAGAAGGATTTCATTTGACAGATTAAGTGTGAAGTGGATGGAGGGATGGATGCATAGATAGATGCATAGATGGATGGATGCATTGATGATAGAAAGATGCAAAGATGGATGGATTGATGGATAGATGCATAGATGAATGCATAGATGAACTGACAGATGCATAGATAGATGGTTAGATGGAATGATTAATAGATGGATTGATGGATGGGTGGATGCATATAAAGAGATGGATGGATGGATGCATAGATAGATGGATGGATGCATACTGTAGAGTAGATAGATGCATAGATAGATGATTGCATAGACAGATGTATGGATGTATGGATGGAAGGATAGATGAATGGATAGATAGAAAGATGCATAGAAGGATGTATAGATGGATGCATAGATAGTTGGATAGATAAAGGGATAGATTCATAGATAGATGGTTAGATACAAGGATGATAGATCGATAGATAGATCTATAGGTGGATAGATACACAATGTCTAGGTTAGCAACATGCTAACGTCAAATCCTTTGTCATCTTTTGTCTTTTGTCATCTTTTAGGATGCCACCTTGGAAGACAGCAAGCAGACAGACAGTAACACTTTCTTTCTAGAACAGAACTAAGTGACAATGTAGCGGTTTCCAAAAAAAGAACATTTTCACTTGCCAAAGGAAACAACATCAGGTTCTCCTGTGAATGGTGTTTAACTGAAGTTATTGAATTTCTCCTTAAGTTGAAACATTTATATAGAAGACCCTTCTCTTCTCCTGACACGCAGCTGAAAATTCCACATTTTGAGGATTTCCTCAAATTGTATTCGCTGCTCGTGTCTCGCAACCATCATGTGGTATTACTTCAATAAGCCATGTGTATCGTGGAAATTGCCGTTTCGATCATAACAGACTGTTTATTAGTCATTATATTACTGTTAATACACTCCAGCTGTTTCTATGTTTCCATAAGTTTTGCTGAGTCCAATTAGATTTTCAGTCAGGGGCAGTGCTGAAGTTTGCGGTTTTTGAAATCATCTTACAGCACTGGACCAGATAACCATTGCTGCACTCGTGTCGAGAGAACGTTGGGATTTTGGCACCAAGGGTCACTTCCATAAGTGCAATGCAAAGTTTTGACCCTTGTAGTGGCAAGTTGTTGTTGATATAGCAGTCCCCCATCTGTTTTTGCATGTGTTTTTGGTCAAGTGTGTTTGGCTAGAACACAAAGCTCGAGGTTCAACCAGAGATCAGTCCTGAAAGGTAGCTTACTGCGTAACTCAAGCATATTGTAGTTGTAAATGTTTCACTTTTAAATAGAAAGTTAAACATTAAGTGTAAATCAACAAAACATTTGTAACCATGGACGGTAACGGCAAACACTGTGCCTATCACATATGCATATCGCTACCTTTGTGTCTCGGTGACTAATGGCTGGAATACACTACAAGACTTTTAAAATCTGAACAGATTTTTTTTAACTAGACATCATTTACTTGCAGACTTTTTGAAAGTTCCAGATGGAAACACATTAACTGATCAAATCTGCAGTCTCGTATATACTTTCTGTAACAAGTCCAGACTGAATATCTGGGCAAATTCTGAGCAAAAGTCTTGTAGTGTATTTTAGCCTTAAATCATGAAAAGGACTTTCTAAGAGGTTTGCGTTCCATTTATATCTCCCTTAGAAGAAATAGTGCGTCCAAAATGAAAATAATACTTAAGGGACAGTTCACACAAAAATTAAAAATCTGTCCTAACTTGTTCAAAATCTGTATAAATGTCTTTGTTCTGATGAACACAGAGTAAGATATTGGAAGAATGCTTGTTACCAAACAGATCTGAGTCATCGTTGAGTTGACTTCCATAGTGGGAAAATTAAAATGGTAGTCAAAGGTGAATGGAAAATGAATGTTTTTGTCTGATCGCAGGTTTAAATTGCAATGCGCAGGAGTTTAAATGAGTCTTCGCAGCCACATCCGTGTGTAGCTTAAAGAGAACATTGGTTGTAATATTTCTGTACCCATGCTTTACATTTTTAACACAAAGTTGCCTATGAGTAAACTATAATTAGTGGACCCCTTGCAGGGGGGCGCGGACCACGGTTGCAGACCCATGCTTTGAAATATATTCTTTTGTGTTTATCAGAACAACTACACGTATACAGATTTGGAACAAATTTAGGGTGAATAAATGAAGAATTTTTTAAAGGTTTAGTTGCAGAACCATAGGCTCGATTTACATTACACATTTTCTGAAGTCTCAAGTTAGCTTTGTGTGAGCAGACTGATGTTTAGGTCATAATTCACTGTTAATGTGTTTTTTTGGATTTAGTGAAATAAAAAAAAAACATGTGTGAAGATTCTTCAAAATTCTCATTTTGTGTTCCAGGAAAAAACAACATACACATTTGAAACAACATGAGTGTGAGTAAATGATGACCGAATGTATAACTTTGGTTGAATTTTTCCTTTAGGACACAGATTTAAACATCTGTATATATGACTATGAGTCAGTGCTGACCAATGTGAGTGTCAGTGAGTGTCCAATGAAGTGAAGCCACTAGTATGAACTTTAATATCATTTGTGGTCTCGGGATTTCATCAGTCATTGAGCTCTGGCTGCAAGAATTTAAATTTACACCCCATAACAGATTTGATCATAAACCCCATATTCCCTCAAGGCCGCGTGCAAACAAAAACTGTTACATCTGCTTAAGCCTTGACAGTCGTATTACGCTTATGCCAAATACTGCTTTTATATCTCATAACTGATTGAGTTTGTCACAGTTCTAGCTCGAAATGCCTGGCACTGAACGCTCTTTAAGGAAAATGTTATTGCTCTTGTGAAAGCAAACAAAAGAGGGTTTAAACCAAAACGTCAATGTTCTGAGATTCTTAAAAACAAGTCGAGTAGGTTTTCTGAGGACGGGATGACATTGAGGGCAATTATTAATGTTGTCACGTAAATTTTTTAATATTTCTGAATGTATTTGATTATATTATAATTTGTGGCATTTTGCAGTGAGGTTGCGAATTGCAACCAATGGCTCACTCCAGTCCTCCCCCTCCCTTTGAAAGCACTAAGGCAGCCAACACAGAACTAAGAGGTCGGCGCATTTTCGCTTCTTTGGCGAAGGAGATAACGTACAGTATTTATGAAACCTGCTCTGTAGAGCAGTTTGTCCATTTAGGGCTACTGTAGAAAAAACATGATGAATTCCATGATTGGGGACCCACGGTAAATGTAGATAGAAATAATTCATATAAGATAATAAAAACATAACGCTTCATTATGTAAGATTTTTATACACTTCTGAATGTATGAATATTACATTGCATTTCTGTCAATTGATCCTACAAACAAGTACACGCTGGGCCTTTAAGTGATTGTATGTAATTTTGTTTGAGGAAAGTTGTAGACCACTTTGCAAGAAATAACCACTTCTAGCAAGTATATTCATAATTCAATTTTAAACGTACCATGGTCTGTTGGAAAACTTGAATCTGATTGGCTCGAAGGTGTTCTTTGTCTTTAATTTTCCTGTCTGATCAAAAATTTGACTGTAAACATAAAGAACAACTTTCCAGTAGCTCATTGGTCAGAGCATGGGGATAGCAACGCCAAATTCATGAGTACGATCCCAGGGATTGCACATGCGGTACTTAGAAACAAATACATAGTATAATGCAATGTAATCGCTTTGGATGAAAGTGTATGCCAAATGCGTTAATGTAAATTTAAACAAGATTAATTTGGCAAACAACCATGTGATAGGCAGGATAATCTAACGCTAGACTTGTATTAAAGGATTTTATTTCACTTCGCGGAGGTTCACTAGCCATGGATTATTCCTTAAATATATTTGTTTAACATTTTGATTTGGTTATAAATATTCAGTTGGTTGTTTTTTGTTCAAACGTTTGTGTAGTGTTAAAAACAAGAAGTTTTTTGGGAAGTTTCAAGCAGTTCTTTACATCATTGAAAGTGGTCTGTTATGGTTAGCTTGCTAAAGTAGTTTTTGGGGGACTGGTTAAAATGTCTAAAAAGATAAAAAATATCTTAAATTGTGTATTCCATATAGTACTATATTTTATATAAAAAAAACTTTATAGGTGAATGTTTTGGCCTATCATCATATTTCATATATTATTTATTATTTATAATTAAATTATGTATTTTTATTTTTTCTTCTTTTATAGTCCCAGTTTACTTGAACCGCATGCTACTCTTCCACTTTCTGAAAGAAAACCTTATACCGGATCCACAGAAGAAAGATAGTCATGTCAACAATGACTGTTTTCAGACAAGAAACAAATTCATGTGGATCTGCATTAAAAAAAATGATTACCACATGTTCACTTTTGCCTTAAGAAGAGATTTGAGATATAATCGTAAATGCTTATGGGTGCAGGTCACATACAACTTTGGGCACATGTATATGTTGACACCAGGTTGTTCACCAGGAGAAATCTCTCTTCCTAATGAGAATACAGGATCTA
Source organism: Triplophysa dalaica (assembly GCF_015846415.1). Classification (NCBI taxonomy): domain Eukaryota; kingdom Metazoa; phylum Chordata; class Actinopteri; order Cypriniformes; family Nemacheilidae; genus Triplophysa; species Triplophysa dalaica. The sequence goes on from NC_079543.1 coordinate 5,578,664, forward strand.
CTGACGTTCCCTACAGCGTTAAACCTGAGAGACACTTTGGAGTGCTGATGGTACTGAAGCAGACAGGTGAAAAGCGGACCTGCAGGCCTGATCTCGGATCAGGTGACGGGTAAGGCTGTTAATTGCAGGTGATGATGGACATGGCTGATCCTGAAGGTGAAGCGCTGACCTCTAGCTGAGCTCAGGTGCACACAGCATTATTTTTCTCTTTTGGGGGAGGTGTACTTTTACATTTTATTATAGCGATGTGACTCACTCTACAAATAGTCTAAATATGCATTCAGCCTTTTCTGGTGATGGTGTTAGGCAGGGCCAATGCTCTTATTTGTAGTTTTTAAAGCTTTTGAGTGATCATTTGTTGAGTCAAAGTCTCAAATCTCTATCGTGTGCATCTGACAGATGGCAAGCAGGATAAAAACTCCCCGAATAAAAGCGTAATCCCGTCTCACATGGGCTGGTGCTCGCTCACAGATTATCCTATCACAGAGGGTGGAGGTAGAGAATAGTGTAAATTATAGTGTGTTTTTGTTATGTCTGTGAGCTATTGATACAAAGTTACAGAAAGAGATGAGAGGAGACAGATGATGATGGAAAAATGAAAAAATATATATATTTTATATTTTATATAAAATGTAAAATATAAAAAGCTACGATGTTGTTCAAAACCTGTATGTGACTCTTTCGTCTGGAACAAAAAAAAAGTTATTTTGAGAAATGTCTCAGTGATTCTGTGTCCATACAATGGAAGTCAATGGGGGACAGTGTTGTTTGGTTACCAACATTCTTCGAAATGTCTTCTTTTGTGTTCTGCAGAAGAAAGAAACTCATGCATGTTTGGAATGACATGAGGAAAAGTGCATGAAATGGTTTAAGAGCTAAAATCACCCCTTGCATACAGCGTTGACCCGCGGGAGCTCGAAAATCGGAATGCTTTCTGATCTTAAAGTGATAGGCTGCGGCTGAATCGGCCCATAAAATGATATAACCGCCTTTGGTTGGTATTAAAAAACCTCAATACACATTGTACAACCTGCTCTTTCATGAAGCTCTAGCATAAAAAATCTGTGGTGAACGTTTCTCCGAACATCATTTCAATCGCCTCGGGCGGAAAGATCTTTGATATTAAAATACCAGGATGCACATTTCACAGGCCAGCGCTCCGATTGTGTAACTGAAAGGCATGACCACAGCAGCACAAACGCCCGCGTTGTTATCAGCCTGTGTATCTAAAGCACCCAGAGATGAGCGTCCGCGCGGCTTCTATGGGTCACAAACACGCTGTCAGATCCCCGCGCACACATGCCAGGGCCCACGCAGTGCAGTCTAGGCCTGAGGGCTGGGATGTGGAGGTGGAGAAAGTGAGAAATGAGAGACTGGGAGAAACAATACAGTTCTGGATAATATCGCACAATATGGAGGGATAAAATTGGAAAAAGGCACAGGATCTGCAGAAGGCTTTTATATTCTGAATCATGTGCTGAAGGCCTAGACACAACAAACAGCACCGTGGTGGCCAAGAACCGCCTACATGACAAGCAATGCGGTATTGTTTCAAAAATTAACATTCGAGTTACAATTGCATGACTTTGGGGAAAAACATGTAAAATCCTGTGATAACCAGGTGAAAAGTAATTTGAATAGGTAGTTATATAATCTGCATGAACAACTAACTTAATAGTCTTTTTGATGCTTTGAGTGAAAGGAGGGAAAATATCATCTGTTTCTGCGACTGTTTCTGGGTTTGGACTCCATCTGTGACGAGGTGGGGGAAACCCCAACAGGGAGCCTCTCCAGGGGGCCGAACGCCTCACTCCTCATGCAGGGCTTACAAAATCCTGAAACGCATTAAAACGCGAACAATTACCCCAGATGAACGTACAGACAATCCCTTTCAACTCTAGAGAGAAACTTGGGAGAAAAATACCAACAACAGGGAAGGTCCAAATCTGGTAGTAATGAAAATGCACATCCAGCACAGTCTGTTTTCAACATGGACTGTGTTTTCTGCGTTTTGAAATGCATTCTACCATACTACTGTACTTGTGTTAGGCTAATACTATACTACCTCTATTTAATGCCGTACAGCATGCACCAGGGTTGCCATGTCTGCAGTTTTCCAGAAGCTCACTTTTAGGGTTGACAGGTCTGGGGTTTCAAAGAATATTATTTTAGGGTTGCCAGGTCTTCAGTTTCTGAGATGCCACTTTTAACCGTTTTGGTTAAGAGTGGATAGATTTTTTTAAGGTAGGATGAAGTTATTTATGAAAACAGATTGTGTATATCCTTACAAATATACAATGAATTTGAGAAGAATTCATAAGTAATGCATAACAGTCACAGTAAAATATGTATGTATGTTTAGATATGAGAGTGACTTGTTGTTTAGGCAGTTTGGCTGGTTTTGTTATGTAGATCTGGCAACCCTTGTATGCACATTTTCTGTATGTTCATTTACTTTGCCCTCTACTGTGTTGAATGCACCAAAACGACTGTAGCCTAATATAATTTAACTCTGTACGAGTATCTGTACGAGTTACTCACCACATTCTAGTGATTTACATAAGAATTCGTTCATGAACATGTTTCTTTTGTGTGATCAGGCTACGAAGAGTTTTCTTTAAAAATAATTTTACATTTGAAATTATTTGATGTGTGAAATTTGAAATATTTATGGTTGTGTAAACTCCTGGGATAGGCACAGGCTACCCGTGACCCGAGGTAGTTCGGATAAGCGGTAGAAAATGGAATGGAATGGAATGGTTGTGTAATTTCACAATTTTTTTTATCAAACAGTAGCTCACACATTTTCAGAATCAAGTTTCACATTTTTTGAAGAAATTTGAATTTGGTTTGGATTGGTGGCCCCTGTGGCCTCTTGGTAAACATTCTTCAATACAGTTCCCTTTTGTGCAAAAAGACAAAGCTAGTTTTAGACTTTTGAAATAGTTTATTCCAGCCAGGGGGTCGGATTAGTACAGTTTTAAAGGCTCTTTAATCATACTGTCAAGTTCCTCTGTTGAGCCAGTTCCCACTATTGCTCATAGACCCAAGTTCACAAATATAAACCCATATATCATCCGTCTGGAACCAGGTTCAAAGCAGCAGAGAACAGTGATCGTTGTGTCTTCGTGTGTCTAATTATAGATTTCAAACATAAAGTCAAATGTCTGGCAGAACTGGGCATCGAGATGTCTTCACCTTCCTGGCTCACTGATAGCTTTTAATTGTGTGCAGTCCATCTGTTTTCTGCTTCTAATGTAGGGTAGCTTATATCATACTGCGTTTTCAGCATGTTGTATTCAGCTATCCAGCTGTTTACAATTTAAAAGGCTCTTTTATCGACATGCTGGTGTTCAGTGATGAAATATGGCTTTGTTTGATTAATCTTCTATTGTTGAATCTGCTTTTTTGAAATAGCTTCTTAAGGTTTTCACAATCGTGCTGCTGTTTGTAATGCCAGACATATTCATAATTCAAATCTATAAACGAAGACGTTTGTGGATTTGTTGTACTTAGGCGCGCAGATGGCACAAGGGACGGAGGAGTCATGACCCCCTCAGATTCTTAGTGTAGCCTACCGATCCGTCCCCCTCACTGTCCCTACGAAAGGCGACAAACATTGGTAAAACTGAGGGTGGATCAAAATCCGCTATGTACATTAACCTAAGTATTGGCGGACAATTAATTTTGCCGTCACTGCTTCAAAATCAGTTTGGGGCAGAGACAGGCCGACGCACAAATAAAAATCTACCGTTCATCATTACTTTTTACCCCGCTTGTAACTACATGCTGTTCTGTTATCAAAACACACATACTAGGTTGCTGCCACCACCGACGTTTACGTTCTCTGTGCTCTCTGTATGCTGTTGCTAGCCTGCTACAACTCCTGACCAGCCCCCGGGGTCCTATGAGGAGCTGTTAGCTGCCTCAATTGTACCTGTAGTGGTGGTAACCATAGTGATCATTTACAATCGTCCATGACTGAGCTGTTGATTTTTCTGGACTGCATAGGTGCCACATAAAAGCAATGGAGACACAAAAAACAATTCACCTAGTTTTTTCAAAAACCAAACAATGTGAGTATCCTATGCCCGTTGACTTTTCCCAGATGTGGCAGATTAGTTTTGTTATGTATTTATATAACTAGTCTTTTGCACTTAGCCATCACAGCGAAATGCGGAGAGAATAACTATGCAATTAGGTGATTGGACAGAGGAAAATAGGGAATTAACACAAAAGGAATGATTGGATAAATCAAACCATTTATCGTCAGGCATTTTTTTCTGGACTTGCACAACTAAATAAGGGCCCTGGAATAACATTATTATCCAACCCAATGTACTGAATAAGTTGACTGAGGTAAATTTACTGACGTGAAGACACTATAAAATTGAAAATAATTATTATAAGTAAATTTGTGTGGTCGTCCATTCCTCCAAGGGCTTTTTAGTGCAAACCATTCGCCCAAATTATGCAAAGTAACTCCTTGAGCACTAGTTTATGCCCACATTACGCATAATTACTTGCTGAGTTGAAATCATATGCTGACAGCTTGGTCCCCCTAGTTAAAAAAATCCCATCTGCGCCCCTGATTGTAGCTAGTTCACCCCAAAATGTCAATTTTTCCTTAACGTCATGTTGTTTGAGCCTTTATGGCTTTCTTTCTTGCACAGCACAACAGAATATATTTTGAAGAACTTCAATAACCAAACAACCTTAGCCAGCATTGAATTCCACTGTATTGACACAAAGCCACTGAGACATGTCTTCCTTTGTGTTCCACAGAAGAAAGAAAGAACAACGTTGAACAACTTAAGTCATAAGGTTTTTGTTTCTATCTTTTTTGGATTTGGTAGATACTTTTGTCCACTGTTACAATTTAGGACTTGAACCGTGACCTTGTCGTTGCAGGCATGCTCTCTCTCTTTTTATGTGTCTCCCTCCCTCTCTGTTCTTCTCCATTGCATTCTTTTGTTTGATCGGGTTATATATTCTCCAGGCTTTCATTACGCCAGTCTATTTGATCACAGCACTCACATAAATAATATATGATGTGAATGATTCTATTCTGTTCAAAGATAATTGACTTATTCAACAACTTAGCGAGAAAACTCATCCAATCCTTGATAAAATTATTTTGCACAGAACAAAATGGAAGTAAAGTGGTTTTCTTGTGGAACGTGAACTGGCACACCATGTTGGTTTTCAAGACCATACAAGATCTTTTTTAAATATAGTCTTTGTATTAAAATGTTATGAGTCTTTAGGAAAATTATCATGTCATGCTTTAGTCATGTGTTCCCACATACCCTAATAAATCTTCACATGTATAAACCTTATGATTGTGAGGCACAGAATAAAACTGGTAAATTGTATTTCCGTTTATGTTGAAAAATTGTCGGACATGGAAAACAAATATTCATTAAAAGTTGCTCATTTGAGAAGTCCCTCAAACATTCTATTCATTACTCCATTAAGTCACTATGTTGTTAAAATAAAACGTCAAACTATTACTATTGACACAATAAAAGTAAAAATAAAACAATTGTCTTGTTTTCATGAGTGCCAGAATTTACTGTTCGATTATAATTGTGTACATTTGTATCTGATAAACGGACTGTTTTTTTGAAGACAGTTTGCCTTTTACGCTCTTTAAGATAAATTAAACCTCATATTACATAAAGTTAAGCATATAAGTCAATTTCACTTTGAGGCACAACAAAGAATTCTTAGAATTGACTGAGGTAGAATAAATGATTTATGTTCCTTTTATAATTCACAAACACACATGTGGTCTTAAAGAAGGGAAAACAACAAATATCACAAGATTTATGTCCTGATTTATAACCGACCGCCGCAATTCTGTTTATGTAACCTCGCAGAAAAACACTTCATCAGATGACAGATTCTAATCTGAGAAATAAATGTGGCCCTTTTTAACACGTGTTTGTGTTTTTGACACAGTATTCTGACCTCAAATCTTTTATCTACATAGCTGTGAAATGCACGCTGACCATAATCTAATTCTGTGATATTGAGGGTAAAGGGGGTTTACAGTAAGATTAATGGAAGGTGTTTGACTGTTATGTACCTTTTGCCCATGTAAACATGTATTATGCTTTTTTTTCAGTTTTATTTTTTCACTAAGTAATAAATCAATCCGTCCCCAAAATGCATTTACTCCAGTCTTATCAGTCACAGTAAAAAGTACATAAAGCTTAGGGATTTAGATTCAGAAGCATCACAGGGACGCATCACTTTTTAGTAAAAACGAATAACATAGGAGTAACGTACACATGGTAAACAACGACACATCATTTTCAAGTCCCACTGAAAGTTGCTTGTGAGAAATGACATCATTAAGTTAAATCGAGCCGTCGGATACAGACTGCGTTCCAATACCGCTTTTTTATTCCCAACCTCCCCAAAATGTTCTCCCAGCTTTGTTGAAAATTGATGTCTGCAATGCAATCACTAACTGTAATTTCCCTAATGAGGACGTTTTGATTACTGGAATATTTTCCTGTCTAGTTGAGCAACCATGGGCTGCTCGAACAGAGGCAAAGTCAGGTTAGCCATGTGTGTTGCACAATTTCTATCGAGCTTGGAGGAAATGTTCCCACCGGTGACCTCGGTCTCCACAGTCAGTTCGACTGATTAATAGTCCTTAGCTGCCAATTGATCTGAAGGCCTTTCTTTGGATGGAAAACATCTCACTTTCAGCTGCGAACTTACGAGACTTGTTATTCTTTAGATCAATGTCTAGGACAATGTAGCTACAAAAAGAGAATTTTTTTGATAGAACGAATGAATACTTTTGCTCTATATACATGAATCTTGTCAGCTACAGAGATTAATTTTGTAAATTGATAAACAGGCCATTTCAGTTTCAAGGTACTTTATTGGCATGATTTTTTGTACAATATTGTCTAAATTGAACGAAAAAGACATAAAGTAACTAGAAACAAAATGATTTAAAAAAATCATATAAAAAATCTATATCTAGATTTGTTAAATATGAACACAGAAAAAAAAAAACTAGTAGGATTTAATCTTTTTATTTTAAGTTTTTGCAGACAAGTAAATGTACATAGTTTACAAAACTTTGCCGCAAAAAAATAAGCAAATACTAGTTGTTTTTTCCGTGTTTTTTTATTTTTAATATTTTAAAACATTAAAAATATCTATGAATCCCAAGATCATAGAGCCTTGGGGTTAAGCTTGTTTAAATGAGGTCAGTTAGAAACCACCAAGCACTCAGAACACACTATAGTTATCTCATAGCAACACCTTAGCAACCACTTAAAACATACTGGCAATCAAACAGCAACCCCACAACAACTTTCAACATCAAAACAAAATTATTTTTCTTTCTTTTTTTGCATGCCATCAGCCATGAGTTACTTTCGAAGTAAAGTCTGGCCGTCCGCATGACATAATTTTCGTCATTAGGAGGGTCTGCGTTCAACGGTACACCACGTCCTCGCGCGGCCCAATTCTTGAGACTGCGTGGACATTTTTTTGCAATAACCAGCTACTTTTCTTTTTTCAAACGAGACCGACTGTAAGTCTGTATTCCGAAGGATTCATGAGTTACCGCCATTTTAGTTCCAACATGCTTTTTCATATGCAGGCTCAAAAGGCCCTGACAGTACAACAAGGGGCGATTGTGGTATTTTTTAACTGGGGGGACCAAGCTGTCAGCAAATGATTTCAACTCAGTTAGTTAATTTGGGCTTTAACCAGTGCTCAAGTAGCTAAGTTGTGTAATTGCGTACTTTGGGCTAATGGTTTGCACTAAAAAGCCGTCGGAGTATTGGAGAACCATACAAATTTACTTATAACAATTATTAGTAATTTTATAGTGGATAACACATCAGCCATATGTATTGGCATGATAAACTATACTAAAAAGATAGTTGCCTTTACTATATTAAAACGATGGTTAATTTTCATAAAGATCTTTACATTGTACTCCTCTTTCATTTCGGTCACGAGTGAGAAGTAGCAGCTCATTCAGTTTGTTTATGAACGAGATGACCGATCGTTCATGTCGTTCACAACTAGAATCAGCTGGTCCTTTCGTTCGTGTACGTACAAGGTCTTTCTCGGTCAGATTCAAATCACCGGCTTGTTCGTTCAGTCAAGGGCGTATTCTTTCAGTTAAGGGCGTATTCTTTCAGTTAAGGGCTTATTATTTCAGTACATCCAATCAAATGCTCTGTCAAAGCTCATACTCAAACTTCATTGGCTCGTGTTCTATTAAGGCAATACGATCTCTGTACTCGAGGAAGAGACTTAAGTGAACATGAAATATGACTCAATGCGTTTCTTCAAAAAGAACGATACGTTCAATGACGTAACATCACTACTTGACGTACTGCACATGTGTCGAACACATCTATCTAATCAGCGATTGAGTTTGCTCAAAAAGCTGTGCGGACGCGTTTGTGGACACGGACATGCTTAATAAACCACATAAACCGCATCTGAGCTGTTAACAACTCTCTGTAAGTCTGACCTTTTTAATTTAGCTGAGGCAAATCAGGCAGCTGTCAGAAATGAGCCATGAGCCATTATTCATCCACTTCACTGCAGAATACAGACACTTTTTTTTTCTCTTGCCATGTTAAAAGCGACTTCAAATGTACCGGAACTAAACAGTTTTTCCCAACGGGAGAACTTCATCAGACTGTGAAGATGTTTACATTTAATTCACAGTGTTAGTCAGTGCAAACGTTAAGCGTGGGTTTGTACAACATGTGCAACAAGCATTTAGTAACATAGTCTCCCTTATGGCCTCCTTCAGCCTGTCCTGAGTGAGAGAACAAGCTCTGATTGGAATTTGATGATAGCACAAACACAACAACCAATGAGCGAATTTTGCAAGCTTGACCGAAGTAACGTGTTGGTTTTCCATTACGCCATGTTTTGAGGATTTGCGTATCAGCTCTAGTGAACCTAAGAATTAGTACATATGATTACCAAATGAACCAAAGTTGCTATCTTTAAATGTTAAAAGTGATTTTAAAGAAACACGTGGTAAATATTTTTTTATCAAGACTGCGGGAGTCACTCAAAGTCAGCTTATCAGATTAGCCCATCATTGTGTCATTCAAGGCTGAGACCAACTATGGCGTGAAGATCTGCACTGTTTAGTGCACACTCACTAGTCTACATAATTTCACATTTAAGCACGCATGCTTTCAACACACAATGATAGATTGTAGGTACACAGATGCTCACACACAAACACATCTTTATTTTCTTGACCACTTTTGGACTTCCTTCCCTTTGTAAAATACATAATTCACCTCACGGCTCACTGTTGTGACTCTGCAGACTTTCTTTATATGCGAAAATACATTTTCATCAATTTACATCAATTCCACATTCAGCTCTGTGAGTCATACGGTTAGAAAAAGTTTCCGTTTCCTGGTACGAATTCAGGTTGAATTTGACCGTAATAAAGTGACAAAAGAAAAGCAGCCAGACACGATTTTGTGGCAACACGGAACAAAATTAAACATCACGGTTTAAACCAATCTTCAATTTACTTTCAACCTCGGTCTTTATCTCTCCAGAGCAAGGCACAAAGGAACATCTTACTCTCAATCCTGTTATTTCATCTTACTAAGGGATAATCGCCATGGCAACGGTTTACATGCTATGCCCTGTTGTCAAGGAGATCTCTTTATACAGGATAATGGGCTCTCTGTACCTTCTGCCTCTTGTTCCAAACACGAGAGCACATGCTTGCAAACACTTAATCACAAAATTTGTAGGCAAATTGCGGTCCTGTTTCCTTTGGGATGGTCAAAATTTACGTATTTACTGCAGTGCTTTTTAAAGGGCCGGCTTCTTGGCGATAAAAGGCGCTTTGTTACACCTTTTGTGTAATCTGTGTGCATAGACCAGATGGCGTGTCTGCCTGCATTCAACCATTGGAAAAGAGATAATTGTGTTTTATCATCTTTCTCTCTGATTTCCTGCAATGATGAAGAAGTCATAAGCTAAATAGGCTTAAGTGTTTTGTAAAGTGTTCAATGTACAAATCGTTCGTTTTGCCCTTTGATTGCTGTAACTGGGTCTTATGAACCCACGAGAAATGTACTGGAATGCCTTGTCAACGACGCAGACAATTAAATCCTCCTTTGCATGTCTTTATTTGGATGTAGCTTTTTGTTAATGAGAGGCAGGGTGGTATCTGCAATGGCATAATGTTCATAATCAGAAGCTCGGTTATGCATGAATCAGAGGAGCTTAAGAATAGATTTTTTTTTTACAAAACTGGTTCCATCGTTGCACACCTCCTACACAGCACCACCACGAAGAAGTTCAAGTGATTCAAAATAATTTATTCAAAAGAATAATTTCAAATGATGTTTTGTCCAAGAAAGTGAAATTAAATATTTCACCTGATGGGCCTAGTTTAACTTTAGAACCCACAGTCTGCACTGGATCTGATAGGTGTTGTGCTGCTGAGTTGGTTTAGTGATTGCTTGGATCACACTGTCCTTTGCTGCATCAGACACACGGTGTGCATTTGCATAAGGACATTCTGAGTAATGATAATGAACAGCATGTCCTAGTGTTTTGCTTGTAATTATGCATCATAATTGTTATGACTGTAATACTCAATTACAGTAACGTACTATGTGTAACATGGCCACTGTACATTTGTTTTACCACTACTACAACATCATCATCAGGCAACACTTAAAAGTAAGATTGTTTATATTAGGTAATGTACAATTGCTCATGCTTAGCTCACACATAAACCAATTTTAACATAAACACTTTTTATTCCAAAATGCATTTGTAGAAAAAAATCGATCATGTGTTTTCATTTACATTTATGCATTTGGAAGAGGCTGTTATCCAAAGCTACTTTAAGTGGTAATGGATAAAGACATTTAATTCGTTATTCTATGATATCCCTGCAGATTTTTGAAACACCTTTGTTTTAAAAGTGTAAAGCAAAAGGTTTATATGCACAATGCATACATGTAAGAAGCTGTGGCCTGTCCGAGCGCTGTCCTTCAGCACCCACCAGAGCTCAAAGGTTACCATATACCATGAAGCGCAATCGTTAGAAACCAGAGGATTTAGCTTGGAAAAAAATGGGAAAAGCTTCAGAAACTGACCTTTGTACGAGTTTGGAAGTCTTTGAAATCTGTTGTGCTGTCCTCTATGTAGTGCTGTGAGACCGGACACACTGTTGCCCATGACTGCTGCTGTTGATCTCCAGATGTTGCGCTTCACGCGTCAGGCTTTAAAAACCCGCCCTGTTCGTCCCTTTCTAGATTTACTGACGCTATATGTCGGTGACAAGTGGGGCGTGAAACGAACACGGGCGGAACACAGATTGAAGTTTCCCTCCGATGCATAAAATGTCAATAAAAGATAAGCCAGCTGTCTTAACGCGCCCGGGATGCAGGTGGAGAGGTGCGCGTTTGCGCTTCGTGAAAACGCACGCAGATCTCAAACAAACCAAAGCTAGACACTGTGGAAGATTTGCAATGAACGAGAAAAAAACCCAGAAAAGCGATTTGATTTGTTAACCTTTTTCCTGTGTGGTGTCATAGTCATCCTGCTCTGGTAGGTTTATACACGCGCGCAGGAATTTACGCGCATCTCTCCTACCCCGACATAATCACAATTATATAATACAGAAATCTACACAGTAATGCTCGTAGTGAAGGTTTTATAACGAGGAAAGCAGCGAATCAAAGTCAAGTATCTAGCATATTCTGTACGAATTATCTGAGGTTTAACTATAGCAGACATTTTATATTGGTTTTATTTGTATATCAATACCATTGTCTTACTATACCATAATTTGAACATATTGTTATCTAATAGACCAGTGTTACTATGACTTTGCATACTTTTTCAAAGGTAACCTTAAAAGAGAGAGAGAGAAGTACCAAACAATGCCAACCGTACAGAAAATCCAAGGGCCTGTGTGTCAACTATAGGCACCGATGAGACGTCACTGACTCACCACGCCCATTTCCACACCTCTCATTGCGTCATATGACATCATTCGGCATGGCTGGGATCGTGAAGCGCAATTATAAAATAATTAAAGGCATTTTATGCAATCGAGCGTTTCATACCATGCAGCGTTTACAGGCATAATTTATGTATCCCTTGCAAAAATTAACAATGGCTAAGTATGCGTAGATTTTAATTATTCTTGTAGTAAATCCGTACTAGTAAAACCATGCTCCCAACGCAATAAACATAGTTTTACCATTACACCAAAAACTAAACTAAATTAGCTAAACTGGAATGTATTAAAGAACTATTTAATACCCTGTGTATTAAGAACCACGGTCCGCTCTTTCTTACAGCGCGTTACATTGTGTGAAGCTGCCACCTAGTGTAAAAAACAACACACAAACAAAACCACATCCACGCGCTGATTAACTTTACAACCATGACATTCTTGGCTCGTTTTTCTTCAAAGCAAGATGCATTTAATCCTAAAAACGTTCTGCGTGCATTATTATGAAGAATTCAGACAGCTGTGCACCGTGACAATCCCTCCTCAGTGCAAACTGGTTGAACCAAAGTGCTGTGGGAGTCGCGGTTGCCACGCAACGAGGACGCGTTTCCATAGTGACCTAAAAACAACCGCCGTCCGTCTTTTTGACGCGAAACATTCTCGTTATGTTGATTAGAGTTTATTAAATAGATAACAAGAAGTATATTTGTCGAGAGGACCCACAAAAGACCACAATGGAGGTATGTTGATCTTCACGTTCTGCTCAGATGAGGAGGGAAATAAAAAAAACATAGAAGCAACAAGCTTCGGTTGTGCCTTTTCGTTACGAAAGTTGAAAAATGTGATTTTAATAACGTTTTAACACATACGCTAAGCTCAAGAGGTATAGGGTTTCGATCAAAACACATTGACGTGACATATTTATGTGTATAATATACCGTGATGTTATTTAGTTGTCTCTACTATAATACAGAAAACGTCACAGCAGTTGGCCTATACTTTATTTCATGTGTTATATCAATATATTTTATATTATGCTCTTATTATTTTTATCAGTGCTGAACATTTTAGATGTCCAATGTAATGTTAAGAAATGTCCAAAAAATTCCTCGTATTAAAATTTGTTCGAATTTTCATGTTTTTGTATGAAATGCTACATGAAATGTATTTTAGTTAATCAATTTAAGTAGGCTACTTTACTCTTAGGGGAAAGACTAATAAACTATCTGCTAGTAACACCCTATATCATTTACATTGTTGAGACCGTTTGTGTCAGGTGAAACTTTTACTATCACATGTCACACTTGATGATGTCACTTCAGCTTCCTAATGGCCCTTTGCAAACATTACAGGAGAGCTCATTTGACACCCAGGAAATTGATTTCCAGGAGGTGTTAAAGGAGTTAGAGGGAGACAGGAACCTCGAGAAATTCCGCGTGGAATACGAAAAGGTCGCCAAAGCCTTGCAGAAGTCCCATGAGAACGAAAAGAGGCTGATGTCAAAATGCAAGGAGCTGAACGCCGAGATTGTGTCCAGCAATGTCAAATTATCCACGGCCATGAAAATGGTCGATGAGGATCAAGCCACAATTACAACTCTTAAAATGGTACATTAGCCGCCACCGAACACAAGCTTTGTGAATGATTGGCTTACTTTAAATTTGTTACCACATCATTTGCCTCAACCAATTATCGTTTGTGTACGTTACCATTCTTTATTGTTCAATTAGGAAATTGATAAGGCCTGGAAAATGGTGGAAGCCGCTCATGAAAAAGAAGTTCAGGCCAAAAAAACTATTGAAAAGCTAAAAGAGGAAATCACGAATCTCAACAAGGTTGTGGAGAAAGGAGCCGGCTCTGTGGATCAAGAACACAGGTGAGAAATGTAGGCTGCATGTCTGGCATCTTCTCAGAATTTCTTTTGAAGTACTTCTTGTGAAAACACAGACAGTCATGCAACATGTTTTATAGCACCCTTTTATCCTAACCATCCTTTTAGTCCCCTCATACATCTGTTTTGTACCCCTACAACAAGAAATGGGATCCAAACATGTATTTCACATGAAATGTTTTGTTTTTGCAGAACACCCCATTTCCCAGTATACTGTACTTCTTTTCAAATAAAAAACAAACTTTCAGTCTACTTTTTTGTACTGAAATATACTTGACATAAAAGTATTACTTGTGCTTAATCTTTTGATCGAGATATATTTTAAAATATAATTAGGTATTCTAAGTATACCGTACTTGAACTTGGTTTTATACTACTACACTACTATACTGCTAATAGTTTTTTACTATGCTAGAGTTTTACCTTAGTATGTTTTTTCTAACTATAAAACGTAGAATAGTTTTTACTATTTGACTATGCTATAAATAGTTTTTACTATACTTTACTACTAAACCATTCTACTAAAAACTACTAAAGTAGTAATTTACTTGAAAGTGTACTTTTATGAACTACAGTATAACTAATAAAGGCGCTACTAGTAAACTATTAGCATACTGTAAAGATTCAATTGTGGTATAATTACGAAAAACAAAGTTGTAAACTAGTTGTGTACTCTTAACTACACTAAAGTGTGCTAAAAAGTGTACTTCTGTAGACTAAAAAGTACACAAAAAGTGCATAAGTATACTTACAGTGCTCTTTTTTGACATATTAAGTTTTTACTTAATAAAAACAGTTTTTAGTACTTCTATTCATTGTGTCTCAAAATAGCACAGTAGGTCTTTTATCTTAAAGTTTGTCTTAAAAAGTACTTAAGACAACATTTTTGTATATTAAGTACAAAATGAGTGTGTGAAAATAGAGCACTTTAAATACATTTAGGTGTACAGTATTTTAATGCACTTCTTTTACCAGTGTATTACCAAGTGGTATTTTAACACTACACTCAAGTATACAACTAGTACACTTTGATTACTTACTAAACTTACTAGTATACTTAAACTTTACTTTTTTACTTTTGTTCATTGTATCCGCCAAATCCTTGAGCCTGTAGTCGTGTTGACACGTTCTTCTGGGTTCTTGTTGAATAACAAAACGAAAACCTTAAATGTTTTTAGCATGGTTGATCTGTTAAAGATCAAAGAGGAGCTATCCAAGCAAAGGGACAAGCTGCTGTCAGAAGTGGTCACGCTCCGGGAGAACCTCACTGAAGCCACCAGCGCTCAGCAGGAGATAGAGAGCGAGAAGAACAAAGCGATGGAAACGATAGCTCAGGTACTACATGATAGCACACTGTGATGCATCCACTGGGCTTGTTTTAACACTTTCATTCTTTACAGTGTAACAGACAAGGTTTCTGATCAAATTAATAGGTGTTTGAATACACATTTCGGCTAGATGGTGAAAATCCAAAGTATGTTTCGATACGAAAACTGTAATTTAAAGATGTAATTGTCTTTGTTTGTGCTAGGCTTTACAGCCCGTTTTCCCATTTTAAGACAATGAAAATGTTTGGAGAATAAATGAAACCCTTAAAGTCTGGCTGCGGGGACAAATCAATAGTGGGACTGAAAATTGTGTGTCTTCAAACTACAGGCCATCGAACGGTGCTAGCTTCAAATGTAGTTTAAAGTGGAACATTAAACCTGTGAAAGTGGCAGATGCGGGCAGATATGATCCTCTGTCACCTCCCCTGCAAAAATAAACCAGTTTTTGTTGTTTACCGTGTGCAACATAGCAAAAAAATCAATACTCGAGCTAACTTAAAGTAAACTGTTCCAATCTGAAGTGATAATGTACTGAGCCCATCCACAGTGAGAGCTTCAGGGTTAAAGGGAGCAGGGTTTGATAACAACAGTCATTAAAGATTAGATATGCTTAAAATTACCCCTCATGACCCCTCTCTGGATAAATTAGAACATGGTCATCGTATGTCAATGCATGCAGTGCAAATTTCCACTTCTGTTTGGAACAACACCACACCACACCAATTTTTGGCATAGGTATCATTTATGTCACTGGGTGCACGCTGTCTCTTCACAGCTCCGGCAGGACATCCAGGTGCATCAGAACGAGGTTCAACGGGAAACCAGAAGGAAGGAGAAGCTGGAGAAGGAATTGAAGCAGCTTCAATCAGATCTGGATTCCAAACAATCTGAAATCAAATCTCTGACTCAGCAGAGCCAAAGTTTGCAGGATGATCAGCAGAAATTCGAACAACAGCTACAGGAACAAAAAGTAAGATTTTAATCTCGCAGGTGTGGGCAGACCAGCGGTGATCTGATCTGGTTAATATAGGATACACAGATCTGAGGTCAGTGAGAACGGGGGTGTCATGTAACATTATGAGAGCCAGAGAGAGAGGGAGCTAAACTGATTTGGATACTGCGGTAGGATGTCTTATTGCATTCTAAACCCACAAGAAAACTTTCTCAGAATAAAAAAAACGATTTGAATGGGAAAGGTTGTCAGATATAATATTTAGCAGGACGTTTATAATGCCATATTAGAGTCACACGCACTGAACGGAATGTGTGCTTTTCTCCTGACAGATCATAAATGAGAAAGTGAGCAAAGAATTGGAACAGCTCCAACAACGCAACACCAAACTGCAGCAGGATAATGAACAAAACTCTGTCAGCTTTGAACAACTCTCACTGCAGAACCAACAGCGGGCATCAGACCTAAAGGTACACACACACACACACACACACACACACATTAAACCAAACATATTGGTTTTAAATCTTTCTTAAGGCTAAAGATACTATATATATTATTTCCCAACCTTTTTTTAATAATGTGGACTACCTCAAATGTCATTACAAGTTTTTTTTTTATATTTTACTACATTTGTGAGGGCATTTTTAATCCTTTGCACACGTATATAGTTAATACACACACATTTTAATTGGGCACACACTGTACCAAACACTTTGTTTTGTTATTCAGGACTATGTGCCAACACTATCTGCACTTTTAGATTATTTACATGCGGCCACCTCAGATGTCCCAAAAGAGATATACTGTATATGTCAGATTTGATACATGTTTTGACCCTTACAGCATAGTTAAGTATGTACCGTGCACACACAAAGTCTACAGTAAGTCTAAACTACAGATTTATGGCGCTCTCCTCTCCCACTTCTGTCAAAATTGTCTTGCTCTCATATAATTAATGCCCTGGAGGATGAAGGTTTACGCTCCTCATCGCCTCCCGTTAGACCTGCGATAGATCTCTCCCTCGCACACCTTCCACCGGAGCCCGACTCATAACTGAATCACAGTGGGGGTTAATACACTCAATGTAAGACCTTTAATGAAATACCCCGTATTCTCTTTGTTTCGGCTTGCATTGCGGTGACTCGAACCCGGTGGGAGATTGTTATTTGATCGCGCATCTCTGCAGGATATGAAGCATATTGTTAGGCATTCTGTTTACTATGACCGCATTTTGCAGACTGGAATTGTTGACTAATAAGATAACAAACGCACAGTCGTAGCAAGCAAACTGCTTGAGAAATTTTGTCAGTGTAGGCACAGACTGACAGAGATTGCTGCCTTTCGCAAAGATGGACTTCAAAATTCTGATTTTGGCTCAGGAAGGGAGTAAGCAGGCAATCACATGACAAAAAAATCTTTAAATCAAATTCCCATGTCTAGTTGAATGCACTCTTACTGTTTCATCCATGTACATTGTTTGTCATTTTTGCCACTAGGGGGCAGAGTTTCTGCATTGTGGAATGCCTCGTGCATCTGAGAACCAATGCTTAGCAGATTCTCAGGCAGCTTTAAATGCATTTATTTATTTATTGGCGTTTACATTAGTCGCCAGCCTGAGGAAATAAAGAGAAAATGTCTTCACAATGCCTACTTGAAGCTAAACATTTAAAAAAAAAATGTGAAATTAAATGTAGTTGAAGAAAAGAAAAAGCAATTCGGTAAATGTTGTTTAAGCCATTGTATTGCCAGACCTCATAAAACATTGTTTATGAGAAATGACAAAAGTGTATTTTCATAACATTATAATCTCAAAGCACATGCTTGATCTTATTACGCTTGGAGAATAAATAAATAAATAAATAAGGCTTTTCATATTTTAGATATAGCCTACATTATGATGACTTAAAGTATGAAAAGAAAAGGACAATTGAAACTAGAGATTTTGTCATATTATGTTTTGCACTCACTGTATTCCTCCATGTGGTGAGATTTGCGACAAGGAGCTTTTGGGGGTCTCCAGAGCACCATTAATTTAACCAGAAGTGGATGTTTGATTTCCCTGTCGGGTGTAAAAAACGATAAAGCAAATTATCTGCTTTTCTTTCTTCCCGACCAAACCTAGCCTCACACACAACCTTACAAACGCACCTGCGTAATCCTCTGAGAATTGTCCTTCATTATCTGTCTGATATGATATCAGATTGGTTTGGAAAAGCGACGGGGGACCCGTGAGCCTATAATTGAGACACGCAACACTTGTACATTGATGCGCTGTAGTTACTCATTTACACAAACAAATCTGAACAAATTTCCATTATACACAAACGCACTGAGCTGTATAGGTATTGACGCAACTTTAATAATAAGCTAATCATATTTCTATTCCCCTTATGCTCATACAATCCTATTGACCAATTTATGAGGCTTTCAAAGGGTGCAGACCAATTCAGATGTCCTCTTTAATAGATTTTGTTCGCTACTATCCTTATTTCTAAATTACATTTTTTATGTTATGTCTTATTTTGTCTATACTGGCTCTGGGTCTATCCTACGTTCATCCTATTCTTTGCATGTCTGTCCGTCACTAATGTCCTGTATCCTGTGTGCTTCAGCTGAAAGAGGAGGAAGCAATCCAGCTAAAGCAGGAGGTCGCTAAACTCATCAAACTGAGAGAGGGGGTGCAGCGGAGACTCAGACAGATGGAGGAGCAGAAAGTGGAGGTGGAGAAACAGAGAGACACGCTCAAGAATCAGATCACTGGACTGGAGAGAGGCGAGTAGAAACACACTCATACGCAACCTGTGTGTTCATTCTGTTCAGGGGCTGACATGGTATTTAGGTCTTTATTGTGTATTCTATTTTCTTTTTATTGTTTAATGTAAAGCATTCTTATTGTAGGGGAAAACTGAAGCTCTTATTAAATTATACATCCACAAATTCTATACCCTTAAAGGGACAGTTCATCCAAAATTTTAATTTAAATTTTTTTACCCTCATGTTGTTCAAAATCTGCATATGATTCTGTGGAACACAAAAGAAGATATTTTGAGAAATGTTTTGTGCCCAAACAATGGGGGCCAATGTGAGTGATGTCAGAACTCTCTCTCTCGGCCATCCAGGTAGAGCAAAAACAGCCTTTTCAAATATACAACGGATGTGCATGGCCTTCAGCATCTCTTTTGTGTTTTTGATGTGCTGTGCAACATCTTTAGCTTCTCCTTTTCTTATATACTTCAAACTATTATCAAAGCCAGCTTGTAATACGGCCTTCTAAATCTAATCATATTTATACAGCACTACAATTCTTCTATGTACTGTGTAAAACCATTTTGCAATTTCAAAAGAGCTGAAGTCTATATGCCAGTGTATTTCTGTTGACTAAAAAGAGGGAAGTAAAGAGATTCGGGCACTTTTTTCTGGTTCATCCTTGGTGAACTTTCAAAGGTGACAAGCGCCTTTGATGCTTCTAGTGCATATGAGATGTTGGTCACTTTTAGAGAGAGAGAAAAGTTTGAAACAATCGATTTTGGTGCGGGCATCCTTCGCTAAGGTTAATAAGAGGACCTTACGAAAATCTTCTCCAGCCTTTTAATACACACTTTTTCTGTCTTTGTCCTTTTTCTAAACAGAGGCAATAATTCTTGGAAATTAGATGGAGCTGAGAGTAATTACATTCAAATAATGAATACTTCATCTCATATTATTTCCTCATCTGACCTCTTTCCTCCACCTCTTATATATTTCTCTTACAGTGGCACATGGTGTCTTTGCTTCTTTTGTTCTTTATTGCTGATTTGAATATTCAGACTGCAGAGTTTGGGAGAAATTGCTTTCTTTTTCATTGTCCATTTTTTTGCACTCCATTCCTCACACATCTGTTGTTTTTCAGTACCTTTGTTATAAAGATTTGGCGGAAGATATTGCTGGTGTTTTCTTAAAGACATAAATAAATGAATAAACAAACAAATTGATATATACATAAATGAATGAATGAATGACTGAATGGACGATTGAATAAAAAACTGTTTTTTGTTAATTGAATCATTCTGAACAACACAAAATGGCGAAAAAGTTAGTTTACTTTTTTCTCCAGAGCACAAAAGAAGATATTTTGAAGAATGTTGGAAAGAAAATACTGTTGGTCTCAATGGACATTGCATTGGTTCTGTGTCCATACAATAGAAGTCAATGGGGACTAACGTTTTTTGGTTACCAACATTCTTCGGAATATCTTCTTTTGTGTTCTGCTGAAGAAAATTAGTAAGTAAATTATTACATTATTTTTGTTTTGGGGTGAACTATCACTTTAAAGAACTCTTTTTTTTGGTAGAATTAAAGTGAATGGCTCTTTAACTTGGAAAAGAGATGCTGGAATCATTTTCAGCTGGATGTCAGCTACAAACGATTGACAGTCAGGGAACGTCTCTGATTGGCTCATAAAGTATGTGCCACTCCCCCGGGTAGGCCTGTCACAATGTGACAGGTGTGATTTCTCGGGACACATATTTCAGTGATATCTGTGATGTGGTAAGGACATGGTACGCGTGGCATTAAAAAATCTCTAACGGCATTTTGCTTGGGATGTGAATTTATTTGTCGATAAAACACTGATGTGTGACACCTAGTAACCAAAGTCAAACCAGTAAATTTATAACAGAACTTTCCAACATTACAAATATTTCCTAGCAAGCCCCAGAGATCCAGTATGTGTGTGTGAAACAACACATTTCAGGTACGGCTGTCTTAGGGGAAATGAATTTCGGGCAGCACTAGACTCCGGGGTGATAAAGTGACCTCCGTCTCATTCTGATTCATGTTTAGAGCTGAGACTGCTTATCTGGAGGCATTAAATGGTGACTTTTTTAATAGTTTTTAGGGTGATTTAACTAAACACTAGGATATGGTTAACATAATAGTACAGAGAAGTTTTAAAGAGAGATTTCACCCACAAATAATAATTCTGTCATGGTTTATTCACCTTCATGTCAACCTGTACTGTATGACTGTGGAACACAAAATAAGATATTTGGAGAAATGTATGTGGTTATGTGTTCATACAATGGAAGTCAATAAGGCCAAGGTTGGTTGGTTATCAACGTTCTTATCAACGTACCAAGGAAGAAAGAACGAAATGGAAATAAATAGAGAGAAAGAGACAGAGCAAACGCATAATATATCCTAAATATCCTTTTATTTACTTTATTTTATGAAACCATGCAATGCATATTTAATAACCGTTTTATAACAGCCGTTTTATAACAACTTAGGCACTCCGCCCCTTAGCTGTTGTAGAAGGCACTGTAACCCGCTGCTTCGCAGGGCTTCTTGCTTTATTTTGGGGGGCGTGAGCCGTTTCTGTAACTCTCAAAATCGTTTTCAAAACCAACGCTAACAAGATCTGTTGCAAAGAATACCTAGTGTGGATGTTTGAACATCTTGTAGTTCTCATTTTGGAGCAGGGTTGCGTATCCTCTCTGAGATTCACACCTGCAGTGCAGCAGCTTTGAAAGACATATGAGCTGAACCTGTTCTTTAATATATTAAACTCAGGTGCTTGGCATCATCCATCTCCTAGTTCTTCCCTTTAAACCTGCTCACCTCATCCTTCTTCTGTCACCCTCTGTGACCTCTCCCTGGCACCAGGGAACCCTCGCCTCACCCCTCCCACCCTCGTATGTTCCAACTAACTGACCACGCGCAGTCAGGCCTGATGGTGTCAGCTCTGTTGTGTAACGGTTAAAGGTTTGAATCTGCAACCAAAGGTTGCAGGTTCAAACCCCTTGAGGGCTGAGAAGCTGTCACTTGCGCCCCTGGGCAAGGTACTTTGGTTGGTTTTAAAAGAAGCAACTAAATGACGAATGTAGATGTGCTGGTGCGTAACCTTGGTCTTCACACCGTATTGCTCAGGGTTAGCCTAGGGCCAGTGTAGCATAACATTTCCGTGAGTCCACTCAATTATTGACTATTTGGTCTGCATGCCAGAGGACATCTTACCACAAGTGTCCAAGGAGCCGTGGAATTGCACAAAGTATTGCTTCATTTGTGTGTGATGTTGAATAAATACGTGGGTTAAAGGGATAGTTCACCCCGAAATGTAATATTTTTTCATTGCGTACTCACCCTCATGTCATTCCAAACCTGTTTGACTTTCTTTCTTCTGCAGGACACAAAAGAAGATATTTTGAAGAATGTTGGTAATCAAACAACATTAATCCAATTAGACGTTTCTCAAAATATCTTATTTTGTGTTCCACAGTAAAAATTGTCACATACAGGTTTTAAACAATATGAGCGTGAATAAATTATGACAGATTTTTATTTCATGTATATACATATATTTATATTACATTTAAATTAAATAAATGTGAATTTAATAGAACTTTTATTTTGTAAGATTTCATTTCATTTTTAAAGAGCGACTAAACAACATTTGTTTCGATCTAAACAAAATTGGTTGTGTTGCACATCATAGAAAACAAAGTTAGCAACTGTAGGTTATTACAGTAGAGAAATCTAGTTAATTTCTAGCTTTTTAGTGCTATTTTTACCTTCCGTGTGACGTGGCAAAAATGGATGACGTGTCGGTGTCTCATTATTATTTCTGAGACTGTGTTTTCTTGACCAATGAGAAGACATGTCTCCTAATTATTCATGACAGCGCCTTGTGATTGGAGTGCACGTCGCCCATCCTGGATCCTTCGCTGGTTTTTAACAGCGTTCACGGCCATTTTTATTGCATTTTTCAAAAACGACAGTGAGGTAGAATTAAGCTGAAAGGGGAGGTTTTGCGACACTTTAAAGCACTTGCTAAACAACAGATTTTTGTTTATTTGAACATTAACAAAAAAAGTAAAAGATTGCTGCCATGCTTCCTGACCCACAAAAAAAAAGGAACTTGTCATCTCTCCACTTAACCTAGCTTTGTGTCCTTGATCCCATCTGTGCGGAATGACAAATAATCGGACCTGTCATCGAGCCAGTAATTTACAGTGAAATCTTCAGTTTTTAGTGGACGTCTCCAGGCTCTGATTAGACTGAGGGTGTTTGGATGCATGATGGATGGACTGAGAATCCCGTTGTCATCTTAATCGGGGTTTCCACGGTGATGGATGTTGTCATCTTAATCAAGGTTGGCTCAGTGATTGATGAGATGAGCTGTGACAGCGGGGTCAGTGAGCTGGCTGTCTGAGGACCGGGGGAGGCGGGGTCATCTGAGGAGAGAACATGGAATGGCCATCTCACATGACAGCGCAACACAGGATCTAGGCACCTTTCTCCGTGTTGGCTCTCCGTCTTAAAATGTCCCAGTTCTTTACCTCCTTCCGCCTGCAGGCGCATAATGGGCTTTTGAATTGTGTGATTATTTTATTCTGGTACTTCAGGGGCTGATGAAAGTGCATTTGAAAACAACCTTATTAGCAAAGAGCCTTGTAAATATTAGAGTTATATTCGCGCTTCAAAAGAAGAGCTGTAAATGTTCCCTTTTTGTTTCTTTTTGTAGAAATGGAGAACTCGAAAAACCAGACAGATATAGACAAGAAGGCTATAGATGAGCTGGTGCGGGAGAGAGACATTCTGAATAAGGTTTGTGGACGGACATGTTTTACAAATCTTCAGAACTTCGGAAATAACAATAGGCCCACTTCAACCGAATTGTTAAAGGGACAGTTCACCTGAAAATTGAAATTCTGTCTTCATTTACTCACCCCCAAGTTGTTCCAAATCTGTATACATTTCTTTGTTGTGATGAACACAGAGAAACATATTTGGAAGAATGCTTGTAACCAAACAGTTCTTGGCCACCATTGACTACCACAGTGGGAAAAATTGCTTCATAAATTGATTTGTTCTGCTGAACATAAAATAAGATATTTGAAAGAATGTAGGAACAGTTCTGGGGCACTTTTGCTACTATGGTAGTCAATGGTGATCAAGAAGTGTTCTGTTACATTCTTTTAAATATATTTATTTGTGTTCATCATAACAAAGAACTTTAGACAGATTTGGAACAAATGAGTAAATGCTAACCCTAAAATATTTATTTTTGGGTGAACGGTCCCTTTAAGACAGACGGAACAGATTCACAAAGAGCAGGTTCTCTATTCCCCATAGACTTTTTGTGAGTCTGGCCTGTCGGTCCATGGCATTTTTTTTCTAAGTTTCATTGTCTACTACCACCATGTCTGTTCCAACATGCATCTTAATAAAGTTTTTTTTGCCTCCGGGTTGTTTCATTAATTTAAGCTGATGCTACAGCAGCAACAAGTCCAGATTGTATTGTTAAATTTAGTTCTCCCAAAGCTTCCCGACGCCGCTGCGGTGCACAGATGGATTTAAAAAAAACAAGCGAAGGTGTATGATGTTTCTGCTGACGTGCTGAATATTGCATCGCTATTGTGCCTATGAACACCACTGGATATTCATATTTAATTGCACAGGAGACGTTCTGTCTCGCAAACGCGCACGCCGTGGCATACAAACATGGCTTTTGCTATCGGCTCACCTTGGAGAATCTGTCCTTTGATTTGTGGAACAGGAATACATCACAGAATCAAATCCTCGTTCTCTCACGCTTTGGAAAATCTTGAGTCACTTTTGCTAAGTATATTTACAAATTGATCTTTTGTTAAAACTCTCTGTGTGTCTGTGTTCTCAGAACACGATCAAGGCGGCCAACGAAACTGAGAAACAGCAAACGCTCGTCAAGATACACGAGCAGTCGAAGAAGACCCTCGAACAGGAGATTCTGAACTACAGGGACGAAGCCCAGAAACAACGCAAGATCATCTATCAGCTGGAGAAAGAGAGAGATCGCTACATAAACGAGGCCAGCGATCTCACCAAGAAGGTACAACGTGTCCAAAACACACGCTGCACGTCAGCAATTTGTCTGTCCAAGCTGGACGCAAAAATGGGGCGACGTGACATAATCGCTAATCTTTGCCAATCGCTCTCACACACACAGTGTGTCAAAACACAAACTAAAATAAGGCTCTTACATCAAAAGTTGCTGAATTGCAAGTGTCTGAAAGGGCCTGTTCCCTCGTGGGACCCCTCAATCAATGATCGAGTGATTGGACCTTTGATGATATAGGGACCTTGCTGACTGAATTCAGGAGACCGAAAATTACTAGTAGCGCCCCCGCACACACAAACACATGGTGCTCGACGAGCGGAGAGTCATTCTCGTCTTGGTTTTTGCCTTGTTATCCCTTTAGGCATTTTTTCATTCTGCGCTCCTTCAGCGTGCATGTGTGAGTCATTTTACTGATGAGTTTATAATGCGGTTGCTATCGCAACAGTGTGTGGCTGCCGATCTGTGCTCACGGTAACATTCAGCCACTTAGGTTTAGTTCATAATGGCCAACTATCAAGATAAGTCGAGTCAGGAGTGCCATAAACAGTGTAGTAAACATTCCCAACTCGTGGTATTTATGTTTGTAGCTGATACTACATCTCCTGTAGAAATAGATTTGGATTAAAGGGACAGTTCACCCAAAATAAAAAAAAGCTGTCTATTTACTCACCCATAATGGTGGGGCCTCACCAAAAGATTTACTGAAATCTTTTGAGAGTTTTAACCGGTTAGAGACCACAAATATGAGGAGAAAAAAATCGTAGATTTAATCGTTTTGCTCCTATATTGTTTGGTGCGCCGTGACAGAAAACCACACATCAACAGATTTTCAAACAGAGTTCTGACTATGAACACAGGAAATCTCGCAAATTCTCTTGAGATTTCAGAATACGTCATTTATTATTTCACTTTAAACTTTGTTTATTATATATGTGTTCAATAAAAAACAAATGTGTACATATAACCTTTTATGTTATATAAAAAATATTATTCATCGCTGAGAGCGTTGTGTAAAGCATTTAAGGTGGCACAGCATCAGATATTATTTTATTGCAACTCAAATATTGTTGTATTTATGTCTTCACAGTAATTCCAAAAAGAATATTAATACAGTTTTGTAAAAGAAAGATGCTGACATTATCAACACCGAAACAGTCTACTTGCATCACTAGCTCCACTGGACCTTCCCTTATTTTTCTGTTCCACCTTAAAGCATCCGCTAACTCGTACACCAACCACTACCGTAAACGTGCACATAGCCTGGTTTTTATTAAAATTATTTGTAATGCTTTTGACAGAAAATTGACAGAATAAAGAAAAGGGTTTGTTGAAGTGATAACTAAGGTTGTTATACTTTTGTCAGCTGGCTTTCTTAAAGGGTATTGTTTTGTTGACACGTGACAATCAAGAGACTTCTTGTGCGTTTACCACACACATCAGGATTTCTGATCGTAAATATTCAACATGTTGAATATTTAAGATTCGCGATCTGGGAGGCTTCGATGTTCTTCCGATCAGGTTTATTCACTGTTAACACACATCACACCACAGCGAAATCTGATAAGATAACCCTTATAGCCGTTTAAGATCATCAGGACTTGACTGTCGGAAGGTGAGAAATCGACCCGATTATCTTTTGTTGTGGCCCCAGCATAAGTTGTTTCAAATCTCTATAAATTTCCTTGTTCTGATGAACACAGAGAGAGATATTTGGAAGAATGCTTGTAACCAAAGAGTTCTTGGCCAGCATTGACTACCATAGTAGAACAATTTTCAATGGCAGCCAAAAGTGCTCCAGAACTGTTTGCTTTCCTACATTCTTCAAAATATCTTTTTTGTGTTCAACAAAACAATTGTGTACAGTATTCAAAATAAATGTTTAGTACTATGGTAGTCAACAGTGGCCGAGAACTTCTTTGGTTATAAGCATTATTCCAAATATCTTTCTCTGTGTTCATCAGAAAAATAAATGTATACAGATTTGAAACAACTTAAGTGTGAGTAGATGAAGACTTTGAATTTGTATTTTTGCTGAACTGTCTTCTACGCTGTTTATGGCACTCCTGACTCGATTTATCTTGATGTTTGGCCATTATAAACTAAACCCAAGTGGCTGAATGTAACAGTGAGCACAGAGCGGCAGAATGACAAAATTTTCATTTTTGCGTGAACTGTCCTTTTAGTAGTATATTTCAAGTTTAGATCAACAATATACTTGAGTTTTGAAGGAATATTTATATACCCACAATATTAATATTTATATACCCATAATAAAAAAAGGATTCACCCTCAAACCTGTTTGACTTTCTTCTGTGCAACACAAAAACAACAACAAAACACAATATAGATGTAGTTTAAATGACTTATTTTTCAAATTTTCTTGATGAACTGCACAGATAAATGGATATAACATATACATAAAAATAACTTCCAAAAAAATTTAATTCTTTCTGTATCTACTCAATCTCATGTCATTTTAAACCCATATGACATTTCTTTATGTGCTGAACACAAAACAAGATATTTAGAAGAATGTTGGTAATCAAACTACATTGGGCTTCCATTGACTTCCATTGTATGGACACAAAATCACTAAAACATTCACAGGTTCTGAATGACATAATTGGAAATAAATCAACGATCCCTTTAAAATGATAGATAGCTAAGATTGCGGCCACTTGTTTTTAGTTACTTTCCACAGCCTTGTCATTCTTTTTTTAGTTTGAATAATTACAGGTATTCTTTTAATTAAATGTTATTATGATTCACATCATCTGTGATGTTGACTCAAACACATTTTTTTCACAAATTGGCAAACAGTACTGTTAATTATAATTGCAGAC
Source organism: Triplophysa dalaica (assembly GCF_015846415.1). Taxonomy (NCBI): domain Eukaryota; kingdom Metazoa; phylum Chordata; class Actinopteri; order Cypriniformes; family Nemacheilidae; genus Triplophysa; species Triplophysa dalaica. The sequence goes on from NC_079543.1 coordinate 5,606,551, forward strand.
TATGATGTGATGTGATTAAATTCTTTGTGTTAAAACAGCATGTCTTGAAGAGCGCTCTATGAAGATTTGACACACCTATAGCATCCTGTTAGGTTTTATGTCGAAAGTAATAGCCGGGTAATACAAATGTACCTTTTGTGTTCAACAGAAAAAAGTCACAAAGGGTGAATTAGTAATTAACTTTAGAAAATATATATTTTTGGATCTTTAACTTTCCACACTGATGCTCTAGTAACACATGCAAATATAGTCGCATGAAGGTTAGACTGCACAAAGTGATAATTTTGGAAGGGTAATCACAGTTTCCTAGTAACCAGTGGCTATTTGAGACACAGCATTGGATGTACTCTGCTCACATTTGTTAAAAAAAACGATCCTTTTGTTTTTGACAAGTTAATAATCAGATTCCAGGTAAAAAAGGTTCAGCTGTGAGAGTTAGTGAGGCTAAATGTTGAGAAAGTTTTTAGCTAATAGTTTTTCCTCCTGGGGTCTGACTCCACAGCAGCATGCTTGCAATTTTCAGTGAATAAATATTTTCCTGACTACTGAAAAAAGATTATAAATGAGATCTCGATACAACAAATACACCTAGTTTCAATTATGCAAAGGTTGTTTTCCATCGCCGAAACAAATCAAATAGAACCGTGTAAGGACTTTATCATTCACAGAATGGCTAACAGCCCTGTTTAAAAAAAACAGCATATGGTGGTTTGGTATGTTTTAAAGCTTGTGCTGTTTTAAGCTGGCTATATGCTGGTCTTTAGCTGGTTTAAAAACATAGCTCAGCATATGCTGCTTTTTTAGGGAGGTCATTTTAGGGAGGTCATAGGGAGGTCATTGCTAAGCTATCTTTCAGCTTTTCTGAAGTATTTGAAGTTGCCATTTGATGCCGATCCGCTGTTATATCTCACATGATGAGAAAACGTTTAGATACGTCGACAAGTACTTCTTTTACAGCCTAAAAGCATCTGCTTTTGCATAAATTATTCAAGCTAATCAATAAACAAGACAGAAAGATCAATTGCATGTTATGTTTTTTTAATGTTGATAGTTCGTCTGTCATTTCGGGCAATAAGACAGCTCATATCCCTGAGACGTTCTCATTACATTGCATCTACTTTCTACAGATTGACTTGCATGCTATCACCTGAAAACCACAACCATTCAAGGTCATTGTACAGCAGTATATACTTTAGCACTAAAGCCATTTACATTTGATTGTTGCTCTATAAAATAAACAGGATGCTTGTTCTTCTGTACATAAAAGGAGACCCTATAAGAAAACAGAAAGAATGAAAATGTGAGCGAACAGTGTCTGCAATCTTTCAAAGGTTTTATTAAAAGGAATCTAAACAGCCTGCTGCTTTTGTGTACTAGATATGGAAATGTAATCAAATCACATGGTACTGTAACATAATTACCATTCTTTCTCTTGCTTTGTTTCTTTGTCATCTGCCAGTCAGTCGAACCCTTCTTGAAACGAGCCATGACTCTGCGGTGAATCAATGATGCGAAATCACTCGATGAACCAAGCGTTTGTCATGTGTAGTCCTGTGAAGCGAAGGAATTTAGATTGATTCTTAAAACCGATGACGGTCAAAACATTGGGATGTTGACAAAGGAACTACCTATGAATTGTGTAACATTATATTCTAACAATTTGGAAGCTTAGAGACAATTAAATTCACTATTTTAGTCAGAAAACCTTTCCTTATCTATAATGATGTATGGGTATATTTTTTATTTTACAATTACCCCTGTATACATACTGTTTTATGTGTGTTTGAATGACGTGTCCGTGCCGTGTCCTGTCATTCAAACATATTCTGCTTTGTTTGCAACCTCTCGGTGAATAAGGACATTTGTTAAAACATTTGTATTGAACCCATGATCTTGGCGTTGCTAGCGCCATGCTCTAACCACAGAAACAGAAGGAAAGCAAAGGTTTAGCTATTAAAAAATCCATTCTTGCCGGATAAACAATACCAGAATGCACCGCAACAAACAAATCATTATAAAATGTTTGCATTTCACACAACGTTTTAAAAACATTCTCTCTGCATCTACAGGTTCTGCAGAACATTGAAGACATCAAAATGAAGGAGATGCAGATATTTGAATACAAGAAGAGAATAGCCGAGTCTGAAACTAAACTGAAGCAGCAACAGAATCTTTATGAAGATGTACGGACGGAGAGGAACCTCTTCAGCAAGAACCTTATTGAGGCCAAGGTAAGCGTGTTTAGATTCTCTCAAGACAGATCTGTTCACAGTAAGCACATGCGAAGAGGCCAATAGATCCGTTGGGTGACATCTTTGGGAAATGCTTCCAACAAGAGCCCATGAACATGGCTGAGGTGAACATTAATCTTTGTCCAGGAATCTACCTCTACTTGTATGTAGGGAATAGGAAATAATAGGTAGACTTTCATGGTGTGCAGGCCTAAAAAATATAATAGCAATTATGTGAACTCTTACCGTTGTGAATTAATATTTGGAAGTAAATCAAATATATATATATATATATATCCTGTATGTGAAGAGTTTGGATTCTAAAAGAACTCGTTTTTTTGTGATGATATCATGTTTTTATTGTTTAAGTTAGCTGTATTTTTTGTTATTATGACTTAAATCAAAACAAACCAACTGCAGTATGATTGATATTAGTTGGAATGCACAATAAAGAGTTTTTGATAAATATTATTTGAGTAATCTCATTTAGAAACCAAACTCTTTATATATACTCATACTATATATATATGTATATATATATATGTGTGTATACTATAATAATATCTGTATTAAAGAATTCAAAGGAATTAACAATGAAGGTTATCAAAGTGAAATGTAATCACCGTAAAGAAAGAACACATCATTTTTCAGGTTCATAGTTAAATATTTGTTTACTTCAGATGCAAGTGTGTTATTTTTCCATTTTTAGCTAAGTAACAAAGCTTTAGAAGATAGATACTTTGTTATTCCCGCGTGGGAAATAGAATGTCATTGAATACCTTGAATGCAATGCAAGTCGCTTTGGATAAAAAGTAATTCAATTTTTTAATTAATTTAGGTTTTCATTTTATATTTTCATAAGGTAACACTACCTTTGGTTTATTTTTCAGAAATAGTCATAAAATTAAATTTTGCTTCTTTAAGTAAATGCATGTTGATCTAAGAAGTTTTAAAAATTTGTACTGGAAAACAAGACATAAATGCTAAGAAATGTTTATTTTTTTGCTGTGGAGATGATGTCTTATGTAAAGTGTGGAAAACTCCACCAAGTATTTTAGTTTCTGCAGTCTGCAGCAGAACTCAGTTGTGAAACTCTAAAGATATATTTCTCATGTGTGAAAGCGTCTGTCCTTTGCTGTCAGCCTTACCTTGATGACCTATTCTTGCTCTGTTACCTTTATCTTACCGTAGCGAAGAGTCCTATGTGTGCGTTTGTGATTTGAGTATGTTGCTGTGCTTTTCTCTCACGTCTTTGTGTCTGAATTTGGGAAACCTCACACCCGCCTCTCCTTCCTTCACACTCAGGATCAGAACGTGGAGATGAAACGCAAGGTGAAGATCGTGAACCACATGTTTGACCAGCTTAAAGATGAAATCAAAACAAAAGAGGTTGCACTGGAGAAGGAACGGCAGGAGTTTCAGCAAGTTGAGAGAGAGAGGGAAACTCTTAAGGTAACTTGTTTCATGCATGTTTCTCAACCTCACTTTTTTCTCTATGCCTTAAATACGGTCTACCATTAGGCTGCTGTTTGCACCCATTTTAATGTGAGTACTTCACATACTGAAAAGTGTAAAGCATACATAAAACAACATTCTGAGTAAAACAATTCACGGCATGTAAATCCACTGTGGAAAATAAGACACAATATCCTGAATTAATAAGAAGAAATTCCATTCTATTATTAATAATAATAACTTATGCAATGTAGTATATACATAATAATATTAATAATAAATGATATCATAGAATTTAAAAAATTTGAATAATAATAATGATTATTATCATAATTATAAATTCTTATAATTATAACATGTTATTTCAGTTTATATTCAGTTTTTTTTTTTATTATTATAATTTTTGAAAGGCCCTACAACATAATGCAACATAAAATAACATCAAAACAGTAAAACACTACTTCACAGATTTTTTTTTATTTAATAATTTATAACGGATGTTTCATCTACAGTATATTTTGAATTTCGTACTGCATTGTGTTGTGGTGAAACAAAATGGACAGTTGCACAATACATGTATTGTTCAGCCTTCACAGAATTGACAAAATTCTAAGTTTTTAAAAATGTGGAGTGTTTTATTTTAAATGTAGTCTTGCATGTTGCTTTTTCACTTATTTTCATGATAGGAATAAACTTGTTGTGTTGGAAAATCTTGATCATTTTGGGACTCAACTGTTATCTTATTACTCCTCATAGTAGTAATATAAGATTTAGCAAAGCAATACTATCAGGATTAGTTAGTTCTTATAAGAACGTATAGTACATATTATTTGACTTTACGGTATAATGAGGCTCAGGTGTAGCTGTATGTGCGATCTTCAATATGAATTCTATGTAATAGACTGGTCACTTTCGTTATATCTGTTCATTTGCGGTATGCAATATGACCAGACAGCATTAGAAAGGTAACCTTTTCATTCATCTGCGTGAAGACATTGTTCATAATCCTTTCATTAGATCTTTGTGCGTATCAAATGGAAAGGCACAATTCTGCCTCTCCCTGCCAAAATCTTTCAATATCACCCTCACAGGATAAAACTGGAATACCAAATAGGATGAGTCAAAAAAAAGAGAAAAGAAATAAAGGAAACACAAAATATCACTTCATATTTTATGACAGAAATATATAATTATACATACAGTATATATTGGAGTTCAGAGGGGGCTTTGACTCCAGTTCAACAACCAACATGAAAGTCTTAATGAATATGCAATGCTTTTTTGGCAGTTATTAGAGTTTTAAATGATATATGACCTCGTTCTGAGGTCTACACCGGTCTGGTCAGACTGGAGGTTATTCAGAGAGAAAAAGACAAAAGAGAGAAAGGAAGAGAGAAACTGACTTATCGAATGAATGACAAGAGGTTTGATTGATGGCGCACATTTTTAAATCTTGTGTTAGCTAATCTTCATTGATATTTATGTGCATATAAAAATGATGAGTTGAGATGTTCATTTCTGGGACACAGTGGAATATCTTCATTAGTCCGAACAGATTGTTTGGAGATTGTGGACCAATGGTCTGAACAGATTGTTTCAGAATAAAAGGTTCCTCTAAATGGGATGGAAGGTTTGAAGTTCCGATGACAAGGGTAAGATCACAAGATAAAGAGATAAAGATAGTCGGTAATTTTCACCAAAAAACGATGGGGTGATCAGGACCCTGACAGAGAGTCAGAAGAGTTTTTTTTGCGATTATTAACAGCTGACTGTGAGTTATTCTGTTTTACACAAAGCTAAGCAATTTAGTTAATAAATGGATGTTGAATAATGATTTTAAGTAAAATATGTGAAAATGAACTTAGAAAGAAATCGGGACAACATAAGTATACAGTGACCTGTTAAAATGTTTGATTCTTCATTCTTTCTTGGAACACAGATGAAAAGATTTTAAATCATTCATGTGTACTGGTGAATGATGACATCATGATAGGTTTGAATCCTTGAAGCTTGAACGCTCCAAAATCCCCATTCATCATAATTGCATGGAAGAGAGCCACAAGGACATCAAAAATTACCGCGTTTGTGTTTCTCGGAAGAAAGTATTTCATTAGGGTATGAAATGTGAGTTAAAGAAACAGACTTTTTTAGTTTAATGTCCAAAGGTAACTTAAAAATTCTGTCATAATTTATTAACTCTTACGTAATTCAAAACCGTGTAAATCACAAAAGAAGCTATTTTGAGAAAGTCTCACAGTTTTTTGTCCATACAATAGAATAGGTCAACATTCAGTTCTTAGAATGCCTTTATGCTATCCGACTGCATTAAGTGCCACGGAAGATCCTTTAAAGCGTGTGCGGTTTGTGCATTAGTAAAAGCACATGGACCGAATTCATTAATAAAGCAAAATAGGTCTCAAGGGCTAGTGGGCAGCTACCCAACTAGAACAGATTACCCAGCATGCCACAGGAGGTGCCGTCTGCCACCGTGACCGGTTCTCAGGAAATATGACGGCTGTTATGTTAACCTTTCTTTTGAACCGTGAGGCGAAAAGACAAGATGCCCGATGGAAGAGATGGAGATATGATAGAGTACTGTAGAAGGAAACATAAGGGAGAGAGCATACAAAGCAAAAGTAAAGTCTGCGAACTCTACAGACACTCTCATCAACATAATCTTTGGAGAGCAGGCTTCTCCTTTACTAATCAAAGTAAGAGGCATGGTTGAGCTGAGCCCAATGTTCCCACTGTGGATATTCCCTTACTAATGAACGAAAGCCACAGAGAACGTTCGAAAACGACCAGTCATCAACAAGCCCAGAAGAGCACTTGCAATTACTTCCAGAGGACGAGAAGTTTCAGGAAAGTTTCTTTGGTAAACATTCTCGCCCGATAAGTACAATCAGTTAATTCACAATCACGAGGGCTGAATCATAAAGACCTCTGCGTCCTGTTGAGAAAAGGGCTTATCACCAAAAGTGGAATTGAAAATTGGTTTGGACTTGGATGCATGTGCTGAAGTGCCAGATCTAGACTTTATCTAGATCTTGGTGGTGTTTTTTTGTATCTTTAACAAATTGTCTAGTTGCTATAACCAGTAACATCATGACTAACTAAAAGTCACATGATATGTCTTTAATATCTCAATTATTTCCTTTAGACATCAGTGAGATTAAATGGAGAGCGAATGGGAAATGCTTAAAGGTATTTTTAACCCCAAAATGAAAATCTTTCATCATTTACTTCCCCTCATGTCATTCTCGAACAGCATGAGCTTCATGTGTCTGTAGAACACAAAAGAAGATATTTTGAAGAATGTTGGTAGCCAAACTACATTAGACCTCATTGACTTTCACTATATGGACACAAACTGTGACATTTCTCAAAATATCTTATTTTGTGTTCCTGAAAGAGTCATATACAGGTTTTAAACAACATGAGATGCATTAAGGAGAATAGTTATTTTTGGGTGAATTATCCCTTCAAGCCTCCTACCGTATATCTGAACAGTTTTAGGAGAAACATCTGAGACTAATTTGATAAATAATACAACGAAGAACCCCATGAAACATCTAGTGCCACCTGAATCTTCCTGTTCTTCCAGCATTTAACATATTTTTTAAAGTAAACATTTGTAGGCATGACTTTACAAAACAAAAGCAATAGGAACTTGAATAGACTGATAGGACAAAAAATCAAAGCAAAGGAGCTCGACAAGCAACTAGAGAGTTGGAGAAATGATGGAAAATGGTAATCTTTTATGTTTGGAGGTGCTGTAGGGACAGGATGCAGAAAACTTTAAATTTATAGTGAGTTCACTGCAGGCTTACGTAACCCTCCCTGGCATTTCCTTTCCTTCACCTTCATTCATTTGTTTTCTTGGTTTCCTCGAGCCTGTGTCTAACCCTTTGCCTTTTATACTCTAAGTGTACAGGTGCCCCACAGCTGCAATTTTCCCTCAGCTTTCTTCTCTGGATCTTGTTTTCCATCGCTCCTAAAAACCAAATTGTAAAGTCAGTTTTTATCTGAACAAGTCCAAGAAGGATGAAGACAAGCTTTGCATTTTCAGACCTTGTAATATGTGATTTTTTTTTATTTTCCTAAAGTCTAGATATTAGGGGTGTAATGGTACCTGTATTCGTACCGAACTCTCACAAGTAACATTCCAAATATATTATCATTCCTATACCCTACTTCCTTCGAAGAGCAAAGCCCTTGGAGTCTAGACGAACAGGGCATTTGGTGCCATTATGTAGAAGTTTGGAATGCACTTGACAAAGGGGGCGATGTCATTTCCTCATTATCTTCAGCTGCCATGTTCCCGTGACACCAAAGCATTGTGTCCGTCAGCAGATGTCGCTGTTTTAATTGCATAACTTAAGCATTTGCAAATAAACATTCATAATATGTTATATAAAATGTAAACACTCATAGAAATAAAACTTTATAAAATATAAAATGTATCGTTTATTTGCAAACAGTCAGGTTTTATGCTTAAGTTATTCCTTTAAAACAGGGACATCTGCTGACGGACACCATGCTGCGTTGTCACGGGAGCATGCCAGCAGAAGATAATGAGGAAATTACGTCGCTCCCTTTGCCAAGTGCAATCCAAAAGTCTACATAATGCAACCAAATGTCCTGGGTTACGTTTCCCGAAACCTTCATATCACTATGTCGCTCTTAAGAATATATCGCTGCCCCGTTATGATATAATGTAGCATTTAGAATGTTTCACGAAATGCAGCCCTGTTCACTCCAAAGTCTAAACTCTAAGGGCTCTGCCCCATGAAGGGAGCAGCTCATAGGAATGATCATTCCCATCCTGCATTCTCCTTTGGTTCAATGATCTCTAATATTCTCTAGTGCCTGAAAAGTTTCAATAGTTTAAACGAATCGCTTCCGAAGAGTCATTCGTTTGCGAGTCGTCCAGATCACAATTAGGCGCCCGCCTCCAATTTTTCTATGCATGAAAAACCCTGGTTATATATATATTTTTGTAGCTAGATATATTTTCAAGCAAAATTATTTAGCTTAACTCAAAAATGAAACAATTAAGCAGCTGAATATAAATAAAATACATTTATTTTACAATTTATAGTCATTTCTTTTTTAAAGCTTGCGTGAAATCTCACAAACCTTTAGATCCGGGGGTGGATTCACGAAACTGTTCTTTAAATAAAATGTTACATTGTTCTTAACAGTGGCTGCGCTTGGAGTGGGCTATGGGGGCTGTAGCCCCGAATGTTTTCAGTAAAGCCCAGAATGTTGAATTTCCTTGCCGTGTACGAATCCCTTAGGGGCCATTTACATTTAGTGTCTTTTGCGTGTCTACCTATGGGCAAATGTGAGTTGGTCCTTCTTCTTGGAAAAAAAAACATTTATAGTGTAAAAACAACACTACTCTCCAAGCAGTTTCTGTGGCGTAGTGAGTGAGACGCATGACAAGCTGTCCTGACGCTACATACTGTATGAGTGTATCCACCTTTTGCCGAACTACATTCACATCACATATCATACAGGCATTTATTTCAACAAAATAAAGAAAATATTAGAAAATGGCAAAACAGGTGTTTATAATAAAGTGTATGGAGAGGTTAAGGGTAGTAGAGAGGCCTTATTAGTTGTCCACTATTTAATAATTTGAAGGGGGTCACATGACATGGCTAAAACGAATAAAAAACGCTGTATTTTTCACACACAATGAATGTTTATATCTCCTCTTTTTCCCGCCTCTCTGAAACGCACAGATTTTTTACAAAGCTCATCGCTCTGAAAAGCGAGGTGTGCTATGATTGGCCAGTTAACCAGTGCGTAGTGATTAGTCGAATACTGCAAACGTGTGACGGAAATGAAACGATATTTGGAACATCAGTTTCTAAAGCAGTTTTACTGACAGGTACGCCCACCTTACTTGCGTATACATTTGTGCGGTAGATGTAGATTTGTGGGGGTGTGGTTACACAAGGCGTTTCAGGCAGGTCTGGGTGAGCATTCACTTTTAGATAGAATTCATCTTTTGTTCCGACACTTTAATTACTGCAATTTTACTGGAAATCTGATTGGGCTACAAGTGCACTGGCACTTTACAGAAGAATAAAATGACACAGGCTTTTTAATTAATCGTGAGAAAAAGTGTAAGAATTTAGAATACAAAACATAGCTAACTGTCATCTTAAAACCGAATTTAAGAAAATATAGGGCAAGAAGAATTTTCTTCTTAAGAATGTTTTGTAAATCCGGCCCCTGAATAGATATGCCTAAATGAATAAAATTAGTTTTGTAGACAAAAGTGTTATTGTGGAAAAAGATTACTTTATTTTTATTAGCCAACCGTATTATAAATTTAATTTGACTAATTTAATTTAACAAAAATGTGTCTGAAATGGGCGAAATGGCTCAGAAAAAGCATCAATTAATAGCTCGGCATAGACAGAAGTTCATTTTCACAGTTCAGGATCAACATTTATAAAAACAGATAACTCAATCTTCAAAAATCATGTCTTTTTTAATTGTGCATTTCACAATTAATAATTACAAAAAAAGAAACACAATGGAGCAAACAAACACAACCAATCCTGATAAAACCATTAACATTTTTGGACATTTTTAATAAAAAAAAGATTTTTGCATATAAACTCGTAATTTCTACAAATTCTAGGCAAAGGGCTAAAGATCCTTAAACATAGGGTATTTAATAATGTATGATAATTATTATGAATTATAATTTGTTTTGATCACAATGTAATTTCCAAATTTGTATTATTGCATAGTTTTGATGAGTTCACAATTATTCGATATGTGAAGAAATATGAATAAGTGAGTAAATTACCTTAAACCTTTGAACTTTTAACCTTTATTTTTTATGTATAAATTACGACCCCTTATAACTTCAATATTGTTATTTAGTTTTTAGCTTGTAATAGCTTTTTTCTATGAAGTTTAGCTATTAATAACTAATTTGAATTTGATCTCACATTAAAAAAGCTTCCCAAAGTATGTTAATGTAGAAAGTGATATGTTTCATGTCACCGGTCTCAGTCACCCTTCGTTCTTTAAGGAATTCGTAATTAAGCTGTAAGTGGTTGGAAGCCTTTTAGCGTGTTGTCAAAAGTCATTTAGTCTTTCGTTCAGAATACTGTTTTCCCTTCACGAGATGTCATTTGCCTCTTGCTTAAGATAGAATGCCACTGAATGTGAGAGATTCATTATTCAATAAAGTTCTCAGCCATGTGTAGATGGAAAGAGGAGGAAGCACATGCCATTTGCACATTTTCTCATAAAATCTTAATGAATCTCATTTATTATTATTATGGGATGTCTCTCGGTTAGTCTTGGGTATGGTGGTGAACTGAAGAGAAGCAAGACGATGTTCAGTTCGACAAGCTTCGGGCAGATTTTGTGGTTGACTGAGTGAACTTCTCACCTTTTTTTGGATGACTGGGCTTTGGTTTTTATTTTGGGGTTTAAAGATGACAGGTTGAAAAACATCTCATTATATTGTAATTGAATGCACATTAAAAATCTGGGATTTACATTTCATTTAAACTTGTAAATTTTGGAAACCATTTTAATGCAAATAAAAAAGAAATCATTTTAAACAACATTTTGTGGCATGGATCATGTTAGCTGTGATGTAGGAAAGGTCAGATTTACATGTCTCCATTGAAGCACACAGGATGCTCTGTGGAACGTTCTCAAAACATGTTGGGATAACATGGATCAGCAGGTTTGCACAAACATGTGGGTCAGTCCAGCTTGAGTGCACGCTGTCAGCATAAGAGAGACATTCTGAAATTCATGCTTATTTTGTACTACTATTGTCATGTTGATTACGTACACTGCCGTTAAAAAATGAAGGGTCAATTATTCAATTATTAAAATGTTTACATTTTATAATAAAAGTAAAACTGCAATAGTAAAATGGAAATATGATATGAAAAATCTAAAAGCGTATAGAATGTTCTCCCAACATTTTATCAACCAGCCTCTTTGTACCTATGTTTGTGCATTTATATTTTTGTCTTGACACCTCCATATCAAAACCTTTATGTGATCAACTGACCCCAAACTTTTAAATGGTAGTGTATTTCGTAATAAAAAATATGAATTTAGAAAGATATGCAAAATAGAAACATTTTCACTGCGGCCTCACACTTCACACACTTAATGACATCATGATGTGAAAAAGCTTCAAGTGAAGACATCTCATTTAGCTTTGCTTTGTACGCGACACTTAAAAAGTCACACTTCATTCATTTTTTCAGGCTGACTGGTAAAAAAGGCGATTCGCAGCTTCGTCACTGTCACTCGTGTTATTTATTTGTCAGAGGTTCTCCGTCAGCCATCTCACGTGTTTAACAATTGTCAGCAATATTAAACCTGTGACAGAAAGCCAATATTGCTCTTTGGTAAATGGTGACAAACCTGAGTTTGTTACATTTCCATGCCGGAGCTGTCAAAGCGTTAGTTTCCAGTTTGACGTTGTACTTCCTGCGCTGTCAGAATGCATCACTGTCACGGCTTAATCTTTGCAGCGGCGCTGGTGGGCGAGTCACCGCTTTACCTCCAATTACACAACATTAGGTCTGGGAAAATGTTAATCTAACTCACACATGGTCTCGGAAAGTCTTTACACAGCTGAGGATCTTCATGGACCTGTCTTGCTAAAATGAGATGGGAAACGGAAAGAGGTAATACTTCTAACATTGTGAAGGTCAAATAAAATTGCTGGTTGAGAACGAAGAATAATGACCCCAGTGGGCGTCGATTAAAGACATCTTCAACTCTGGGAACTCAGTTGACCCTATGGTTTGTCAGCAGGGGACATCCTTACCGGAATTCTGTCTCGCGTATCCATAGTTACCGCACCTGTGCCCAATGCAAGATAATCAGACTCATTTGAAATACCCTTGTGTTCCATTTTGCCTTTGTGAAGTGCCACATGCTGCCACTTGAATTTCGAAACGTGCTTTTTTCGCATTCCCTGGACAGCATTGTTTGTTAATGACCATTTGCCTAAACATCTGTGGTTCAAAACCCGTATGCCGCTTTCTTCAGCAGAACACAAAAGAAGATATTTTAAAGAAAGTTGGACTCCCAACAAGATTGTCCCCCATTGACGTCCATTGTATGGACACAAAACCACTGACATTTCTCGAAATATCTTCTTTGGTGTTTCTCTTTTTTTGTTCTGTTGAACACAAAATTAGATATGTTTGAGAATGTAGGAAAGCAAAAAATTGACTATTTTCCTTTTTCCTACTATGGTGGTCAATGATGCCCCAGAAATGCCAGCTGCTAACATGTTTCCCAATTTCTTTTTGTTATGTTCATCAGAACGAAGATATTTATGTGGATTTGTTACAACTTGTATGTCAAATGGAGTAAATGATTACAGAATTTTCATTTTTTTGGTGCATTCGTTTACATTTAACACCCCTAAAAGATTTACAAGGTGATTTAAAGCCTATTAACAGTCCGACGGTGTCATAAGAAGCAAAGCCACTATGTCCTGCAGGTTTCTCTGTATCCACACGCTGAGTTTATTGTGCCAGGACACTGACCTTTAAGCTCCTCCTGTTGTTGTTTGTTACCTCACGCCCTTACAAAGCGAGCAGCCCAAGGCTCCTGTGATATTTAAGCAGCCCAGCTAAGGGACTTCCCCCTTTGCTAACTTTCAACCCTATGAAAAAAACAATTAGTCCACTTCATAAGAATTGATTAGCATGCTAATGAACGGCTTGCTTTCTCATCACAAGAGGCTACGGCGGGGGGTAATGAGGGGAGAGGCTGCTCTCAGCACCCCCCCTGTCTGGCTGGTTGTTATGCATGCTGAGAGGCACATCGATCTCGGAGAAATCTTATTACATGCTTAAGATGTTGCAAGTCTGTCATCAGATTTTAGTTGGGTTGGTCGGCGCAAAGGCGTTTTTAAATAAATGTATCAGGTGAGGGCGAGAGATGGAATCGAATTCTGGTTCAATCTGTGCCCTTAATGTCAGACGGGCGTGGTGGGGCGGTGGCCACATGTGTACCTCGCCTGGATACTGATCAGGGTCTTTGGTCTTAAGACACTCCCAACTGTTGCTCTCTCTCTCCCATGGGTGACAAAGGTTAAGACGGGTATCAAATCAGGTGTAAAGCACTCACACCTCACCTGCCTCTGACTCTTTTTGTCTAGCCCAACCGCTTCTATCCGTTTTCTCTTTTCTTGGCAGACCTGTATGTTTACCTCACCGTATTTGCCAAAGGCAATAAAATAAGTGTCAAGGGGTGAGAGACGGAGAGAGATGGATTTTGAAGTCAGATGTAAGATCTTCTCAGGGTCTCTCACCAAGGTGAACGTCCTGCAACATTTTGACCTGCTGCACTTTTTGAACTTTTGAGTCCTAACGTTAACAAAAGCTGTTAATAATAATGTTTCAAAAGGCTTTGTTTTTTAAGGCCATTTTAGCCCAAAAAAAATGCAGTACTCAGACGTATTTTGAAATTGGTTTAAAAGCTGTTATTTGTAGTTGCTTGATATATGCGTTTCAACGTCATGCAAATATAAGCTGATTTTTTTTCTTATTAAAATATATATATATATATATATATATATATTTTAACATAAGAAATTCTAAAAATGTACGTAAAATACAGTAAAATAATTAAAATACAGAATGTGTGCATTATCCATGAGCAACATTGATGGTAGATTTTGGTGGACATTTCTGTTGATGTGAATAAAGTAAGAGACAAGAAATCAACATCCTGATTCTATCAAAAATGAATTTGAACTGTAATATAGCTATTGGCACTCTATCAAAATGTGGTCTGGGGTCCGCATATGGAACCGAGTTTGTTATATGGGAAAAACACACATAAGAGACTGCAGGAACAAAATCTGAAAGACTGCAAAATTGAGGCTATGACCTATCAAATGGACATACAATTTCATACCCGTCTTTGCCAGCGAAATAGAAATCCTCAGCCACAAAGCACAAACTTATCAAGATGACATCATAGAGGTGCTGCCAATCATGTTCAGCAAGACCTCAGGACAATAACTCAATCAAAAGGAACGAGGAATTAACAAACAAACACAAAATCACTTGAAACAACATCAAACAGTGTTTCTAATGCATTTAACTTTTGATCCCATTTCAAATGAATTTTAGCTGTGAGGATTTCATTGAATTGTAAAAAGTGAAGCAAGTTATGGATTACATCATGTTAAATTGATAATAATATGATTAATATGGATTACTCTTTTGGTATTTGTTGGCTTAGATCTGTTGTTGATTTTGTTGTACAGTATTTCAATATCTTTTTTTAAGGATTGATGTTTGCTGATTGTCACAGCAATAATTTGATGTTTGTGGGTTCATTGCTGAGGTCAAAAGCATGATGCACTACTGCTACTATAGTGAAAGTGCAGTCAACACAAACAGTTTGGACAGTTTCTTTAACAATATTTTTGTTCCCCTTAGATACTGAGACTGAGTGTATACAAATATTATAATATTAAAATATATAAAATTAAATTAAATCTAGTCTTTTTAATTATAAAAACACTGGTGATATTTTTGTGATTTCTTAATAAGTTCTTTATATTTATACGTAAAAAAATCTGTAAAAAAATGAAGTTCTCTTTCAGCTACAGTGACAGAAATTTACCGTATAGTAGTCTTTTCCTGTAAAATTGAAGGATAAGGATGTAAAATAAATTGTTTTCCACATTTTTAGTGTAAATTTGATGTCTTTTTCTGTTATTTTACAGTTTTTGACCGCATTTCAAAAATAAACTTTCAAAAATAAACTGAAGTTTTAAAATAACAGTTTCCCTATAAAACTACACGTTTTTCTAGTTTTTCTTTTTTAATAAAGATAACTACTAAGATAACTTTGATGCGTATTTTATCTTCCACACAGATTATAATATTATGTTTATTTATTATATATATTAAATGAGATCACTCCTTAAAATCCGAATGGATTTTGATAGCCTGTCCATGTTTGATTGTTCATTATTTGTAAAAAAAAATTATCCCAACCATAGCATTCCACAGTAATATATGGTGTGCATGCCTCAATTCTCTTAAAATTAGAACGTTATGGTTATTGTCCTTGTTCTGAACGGGTCATAAACAGTATGTATGTCACATTAAATAAAGTGTTTGCAAAATGGCTTAAATGTAAATGTGAATCAGATATTTTTTGAATAATGACATTCATTTCTGTCTGTTCATCACACAAAAGCCACCGTATGGCGTTAGAAGACTAGGAAAACTGTGCATATAATAAAGTCATATTGACTTTATTAATTTAATGCTTTTTAGATGTCCTTTATGGAATGTCACAGACATGGTCACTGCGGATATCATGAATTTTATGCAAATGAGCTGTGTGAAGATTCTTCAAATTTTCCTTTTACTCATTTTAGATAGAGTCCATGTGTGGGTGAATATGCAATGACTTATATTCAAGAAAACAGTCATTCCCAATTTTATTTATATTACTATTGTTTTTTTAGCTGAGCTAAGATTATTTCTAGGCCTTGAAGTCTTGGTAACTAAAGTGAAAACGAAAAGTAAAGATATTTGTTTTGATGTAAAACTGTCCAAACAGAAAATAACATGCGTTGATAAATTACACAAACACACAATAACACGCAGGACATGTTTGTAAAGCAGGGTTGTATGCTGTCTATCTTCACAAAGAACACATCGTAACCAAACCCGGCAGCAGCGACCGACCCCGTGCTCAAACTCTCTGAATATGCAAAGAGTCAGAAAAAACAGTCGAAATGTGAAAAAGTCAGACACAAACAGGTCTCGCCCTGGAAAAAGGACATGCTGTGCTCTTGCACACAAAATGAGATGATAACACAACTGCAGCTCTGAACCTCCCATTCCTAGTGCACACATGCGTGTGTGTGAAATGTTTACTGATGCCTTGTCAACGTAAACTGTTTATCAAGCTGTTTAAACACTTTTAAATCTTGAGTATTAAGAGAGAAGGAGAGAGAGAAAATATTTACTATACAGCATCCCATCATTTACTCACCCTCGTGCCTTCAGATCCTGTATTTTGCTTTTTGAAAAATCGTCTGGTCTTCTGCAGACGTATGATGGATTTCTGTCGGGACGGAGCAACATTTAAGTCATTTTTCACTCACAATATTCCCCTTTGCTGATGTTTGCACCTAGACCATGCACACATCCAGAATTTCAAACAGCGTTTGTTTACTTGAATGATATAAGGGGTTCGTAAATAGTGGCAGAATTTCATTTCAGGGAAAACTATTCCTTTAACAGAGACATCAGTATAACTTTTTTCCTCTCTTTGTTAACCAGATCAATCTCTCTGTTTCAACAGGCTGAGCTGCAGAAAATGAGGCAACAGGCTCTAGAGACCAAGCAGTTCATTGACAAACAGGAGGCAGATGAACACAAGCTGCTGAGGATCATAGCGGATGCTGATACTGAGAGACTCCGACAGAAGAAAGAACTCGATCAGGTATCAAATGGTATCTCCCGTCAACGCATTATGGTACCTCCTTTACAGCCGCCATGCGTTTGACTCTAGGGATGAAAGAGTGTAATTTAGGTTCACTCAAAAGTCATTAGACCTAAAGTCTCACTTCTGAGGGGTCCGGGGGTCAAGCTCTTTTTAAAGGAGGAGAGAGGAACCAATATGGAGGCCAAAATCGGTCATGGCAGTTTAAAGAAATTAAAGCTTCTCAGCGTGTCGTGAGAAGGTCGACCAGCTGACCAGTAATGCAAAGAGTACACAGTAGGAAAGGCTTGAAAATACACAAATGATATTTTTGATGCAATTTATAAGCCAATTTATATTGGAAAGGTCTTCATATAGGGAGCATCTCCGTTTGGCGTACTGTTGGGATGGAGTATGCAGGAAACTTAACTCACTTATTTGACTTTAATAGATCGCTGAGCTAATGCTGTTGTGCTCTAATAAGCATGCAAATTCACATCTCACATCATTATTGGATAAAAGAATCCATTTTTAATTGTGCTCAATTTTTTCATGAAAATCCAGTTTTCTCATTGACCAGAATATGAAACCCTAAAATGAAACACGTCCAAATAACTTTTGGATCCTGACATCACCAACATTTTATTTTATATTTTATATTTCCACCTATTCATGTTCAGTTGAGTTTGTAAATTTTTTTACTTACATTGGAAGTCCATGGGGCAAGCCATCAGGATGGAATGAATGAGAAAATACTTGGCTTTTTAAACAACATCAAAAATATTTTCACCACAGGGGGACTTTAAAGATGTTTGCTTAACATTATAATTAAGTTCTACATTTACATTTCTGCATTTGGCAGCTTTTATCCAAAGCGACTTACATTGCATTATCCTATACATTTTTTTCTAAGTGTGTGCAATCCCCTGGGATCGAACCCACGACCTTGGCGTTGTTAAGTAGTCTCTTGGTTGTGTTTGTTTCTAATATTCGTGTAGTGCTAGAAAACTGAAACAGGAAGTACTTATTCATGTTGCTTACATCTTGCAGAATGGTAAGTACTATAAGTAATACAACACTGAAAAGTCCTTCTAACATCGGAAAAAGCCATCATATTGTATTCGTTTTAGATGAGGTGTTTCAGCACTTATTATGAACAGACTGGCACTGCGGTGCTGAGTCATCAGAACCCCGAACAGAACAAACACCCGCCTGCTTATTTCTATAATAGATCATCTAACCTCATCTAGAGGTGAAATCATTTTCCACGTTTGTTTGTTGTTATTCTCACAGAAACCAGTATGCCATCTACAAGTGTTTAATATTTGCACATGTTCTCATTGTCAAGGTGATAAGCGAGCGGGACCTCCTGGGGACACAACTGGTGAGGAGGAACGAAGCGCTGGCACTGCTGTATGAAAAGATCAAAATCCAGGAGTCGATCATGAGCAAGGGTGAAATGCAGTACAGTGACAGACTAGAGGACATCAGACTCTTGAAGCTGGAGGTCAAGAGGCAAAAGCGCGAACAAAACATCCTCACCAGGACAGTCTCTAAAGTTGAAGATCTCAGGTAACACACAGGAGAAAGGTTTGGGTGGAGTTGCTGGATTACTTCTTTGTGATGCATGTTTCCGCACAAGGAAGGATTTCTGTTGCGGTAGAATATTTAGACTGAAAGGGACAGTTCACCCCAAAATACAAACTCTGTTTGGCTGTATAGTAAAAATCAGATGCCAAAATATGAACAGAACAGTAAAAATAAGCTAAAGTTGTTAGTGCATCTACATTAGTTATCAGTTATTATCCGCTGCCTCTAGAATTCCCCGTGGTCACATTGACCACATTTACATGGACAACAATAATCCGATATTAACACGATTAAGACAATACTCGGATTATGAATGGAGCATGCTAACAGAGTTTCTTGAAACAAGAAAGATGCCAAAATAAATGAAACACCAATAACTGTAAGTGATACCATGGAGAATCCAAACTGTTTGTTGATACCATCAGGGAACGTCGAACGGCGTCGCTTAGGGACGTAATGACATATGCCATTAATCGAACTATGTAGTGTAACAAGTAAACGGGAACATGAAAGGTATATTCTTAATTGGAATATTAGCAGACTCAGAATAAGGCAAATAATTTGATTACTGACGTCCATGTAAACGTGGTCATCGATGGTTGCAGTGCAGATTTTTTTGCAGGACATTTAAACACACCAAAAAGACCATGTTGTTATCTTTATACTGTCGTCATCATTTTTAGCTTCTTCATTTTTGATCTCTGCACACTCTTCACTTGTAACTCCGACACAGTGGCAGGTGGAAAACATTTATATTTTTCAGATACACTCGTGTGTACTGAAGAGGATAAATGACATAATGATTATGACTCAATCAAATGTACATGCAACATCGAGAGACGGAGCTAATTAGGTGCTTGTTGAATAATCCTCTCCTCGGATTTGACCTGCGAAAGGTTTATTGATATTTTCAAAAGCTTTGATTCACTCTCAATAATCAAGCTTTTTAGGTCAAAGGGAACAAGAGATACATTTTCATGATCGGTTGTCAGTAGAGTGAAAATGGCAATGCACTAAACAGTGAGGTAACAACTGAAAGTTCTGACAGGTTTCTCCAATTTAAAGCCAAACTGGATCCATAATAGATGCTCTATCATAGCCTTTATGAACATCAGGCATGGTGTTAACCTTTCCTGCAGTCTCTCTCTCTCTCTCTCTCTCTCTCTCTGTCTCAGGCCAATGTAGTCACTAAATATTCAATGAGTCTGAATTATGTGCTGATATTTCCTTCACCCCAGAATTTATTCAACCAAAGGTTTGAACCAAAAGGAGAATAAAGAGAGAGGGACTAAATTTTATTTTACAAAGCACTCTTGTTTGACTACTTTATTGAGGAAAATTCAGTCCTTTCAATTCAAATCTATCCAAAACATTTTCAAACATGGCTATAAAAAAAGGTTAAAATAAGGTTGAATGACAAGAATATCTTAGTTACAACATCTCTTTTCGAGACCAATTTTTTTTTTTTTGCCCACCTCAAGGGAAGAAGGAAAGAGGGCCTAACATATCCTATTTATATCCTTTTTTTAGGAATGTGCAGTATATATTCACTAAATCAGGTTTGCGACCCTGTATGTGAAAACTAAGTAATTATTTTGGTGATTTACTGATTACTACATGAATACACCATATACAGTGTAAAGGAAATTCTGTAAAAAAAAAAAACTTGCCATTTTTAGGGCATATCAAAGATTGACATCAATGTTTAGAAGGGCAACTTTTAGGATTTTTGTGTTTAGAATAAAATAATTAGTCAGATTATAAGTAGTCTACAAAATCATTCATTTTACATAATATAAATTCATTTTTGAGTATTGTATCTTGACTCAGATCTATAATATAATCTATCATTTACAGCAATAAACATATATGTTTATGGCTATGACTTATTTGGTGCTCTTAAAGGTTCCATGTGTGGATTTTAGCGGCATCTAGTGGCGAGGTTGTAAATTGCAAACAACGGCTCACCTCACCCCTCCCTTTTGAAGCATTACGGTGGACCTTACACCTCTAATCTTTTGACTAGTTTGACCTCTTAATCACTATTTTGATTATGAGACTGTACCCTGTGGCAGAGTCATATCTGTGTTACTTTTAAGTACTTGCAAGTCTTTATACCAGTCAGACACACTAGTTTCCTGCAAGCTTTCAGCAAGAAGTTAATGGAAAACATTACATAATGTATGAGCCAGGATCATAAGGGTTAAAATATGACACCCCTACTTTTCAAGTTGTTTGATGTCCATGTTCTCTGGCTATTTATAAAAAAGTTCTTTCTAGCTGAGGTATTGTTGAAATTACCTAATAGTGATAAACATCTTGTAATTTTTACTCATCTGACTCATTTTCCAATAATTTGTAGATTACCGTCAGCAATCCAAAACTCGTACTTTAAGCAGGAAATATACATATCAGCTTTTGTTATCTGGCACACAAACTAGCACTTCCACCTACTCTTTATTTCTCCAGACAATGTAGCCACACTCTCATGGTTTAAAAATAAACAAAATACATTTTTGCAGAACACCCCTCCCCTATAGCACATCCAGGTGTGCTTTGTGTAGTTTTTTTGTGGACCACACACAATTCAGCTCAGAGTGTGGCGGATTGTTCAAGTGATTTAACCATGGTGTTCTGGGGGGTGATCAGCCCACCATAATTTTCTTGCCATGTCCCTATTTTATTGTCCTCCTGTGCTCTGAAACATATGTGAGAATAAATAAGCCAGTGGTAAGGATGCAGAGAGACTAGCCAGCCGCCTCTGTACCAGATGGGCTGATATGATGCCGAGATCGGATGCCAAATATCTCTCAGATTCGCAGGCAGACATGGTAAACATGTGGCAAATTTGAGTAATTATTGCTGTCATCAGTGCAATGGGATTTTTGTGAAGAACGTGCATTTTGATTCTTTGTTTGTAATATCTATTAATTTAGAAGGATTTTTTTTTTATATATTCTAAAATTGTTAAATACCCAATACAAACAAGGAAAATATGTAATTTTACAGGAAAAACTTTTATTTTAGGTAAATAAGGTGCCCCAGCTCTCAGAAAATGTCCGTTTTTTTAACAGGATTTTTTTACAGTTTGGTTGCTGTGCTCCTGTCACTAATCCTTGTCCGTCTTCATGGATGGGCTCATACAGATATTGGTGCCGTCAGCCCGGATTCTCTCGTCTGGAAAAATCTCCTCAAGACCTCATTGAAACTGTCAAGAGAATTGAGGATCGCCCTCTCGTGACGAATTTACTGAACAATATCTTCATCCTGTTGGGTGGCTGCCCAGCCCAGAAAGACATTAAACCTCACACTTAAACTCAGATGCCCTTTCAGATATTTCTCTTATATTCCAGATTACAGTATAACATAGTTCTCTCTGCCAGGACGTTGCATCACTTTTTTCCTACAATCTACTTTGACAGAAGTCTTTGCATCAGACTGTAAATGCTCTTCCATTCACTGGCTGTCTGTATCACGTCTTATTCTTCGATATTCAGAAGAGCAGAACTCTTGCATCAAGGTATCAAAAAGTAGGCCTGTTAACAGTCTCCCGAACATACAGAAATTGATTCAAAATAGGAGAAAGTATTAAAAGTACAGTTGAACGAATCTTTGACGTTTAACAAAATGTCGGGTCCAGCTTGTGCTTAATAATGACATAAAAAGGCGCCAGAACAAATGTACTATCTCTACACAAAAGAAAAATCAATAGATTTTCAGACATTTATGTCTGCTAAGAAAATTGACACATAAAACATTTTTTTTTCACACACATTTATTCTTTGCTTCTGAAGTCATTCATTAAGTCATTTGGATTATTTTTGTTTCAGTTTGTGACCTACAAATGTACTTAAAGCGACAGATCATTTTATACAAAACCTTTGGTTGAGGTCAGGTAAAGGAAAAAGAAAGTCATATATATCTGGGATGCCATGACGTTCAGTCAAGTATGAGAATTTTTTAGAAATTGACAGTTCACCTAAAACATGAAAATTCAAAAGTCATTTACTCACCCCCTTGTCATTTCAAACCTGTAAGGGGCCATTCAGACAGAAAGCGTCTCTGTGTCTTAAAACGCTCTGATATGGTTTTTAAAAAGCGTAGCCTAGAACACAAGGGTCTCGAGATGCGGGAATCCAGACATAGCCACTATGCGCTTCCTCCGCCATGTTGCAGTCAGATAAAACAGTTGTCATGCCAACTTGCTACTGGGAACCAGAGCCATTGAGAGAGAGAGTTCTGCCAACTGAAGTCTGAAACGCTGGAGCGTCACGTGATTCATGGAGCCTTCAGATAGAAGTTATGTTTTCTCTTGAAATGTTTTATTTCTTTCATCTTTTTATTCATTAATGGGCTTTAGTCTTTAAATGGGTTTAAAGTTGACCTCAGTTGGTCTGTTTAGTCGCAGCTCCATGCGTAACTAGTAACTTCCAGGAACTATTGAGAGCCCATGTCTTGTGATTCTTGGAGCCTTTTAAATAATTGCAGTAAGTTATGTTTTCTCTTTAAATGCTTTATTTCTGATTTTTTCATTAAATAGCTTTCGTCTGTAAATGGGTTAGAAGTTGACCTCAGTTGGTCTGTTTAGTCTTAGCTCCATAAGCTATTGGTAACTTCCTGGAACTATTGAAACTGTGAAAAAACTGTTCCATTGGAGTCAACGAAGAAGACGCGACTTTCTATCTCAATGGCTCTGAAGCTTGCAACGCTTGCCCCGCCTCCAAATTCTTCTGATTGGTTCACTGCTTTTTGAATTGACATTGATGAGCAGTGCTGCATTTAAAAGTAGATTGTTTTTAAACTTGACACGGCATCTTTAAATAGCGGCGCTCGTGTGCAAGGCTCTTCGCATTGGAATGGGAAAACACGTTCTGTCGGAATGGCCCCTAAGATTCTTTCTTCTTCAGGACATAAAAGGAGATATTTTGAAGACATCAGTATCACTTCTATTGTATGGAGACAAAACCAATTGAAATGAAAGGGTGCCGGTTACCAACATTCTTCACAATATCTTATTTTTGTGTTCTGTCGAAGAAAGAAAGTCACACAGGTTTGAAATGATAGGAGGATGAGTAAATGACAACAGATTTTTTTTGAGTGAACTATTACTTGTATCAAAACATCCAAAGACACCCAGCAATAATGTTCCAAAAATCTTACAGAACCAGCTTGTAAAATCTTGTGAATAGGTCAAATAATTCCTATTTCTTCACCGCATGTGCAGCATAACCAGCAATTATGTCGTGCCATAAACAATCACAAACACCGCTATAGAAAAGGTGGAAACAACTCATTTGGTGTATGAGAAGCTCTCAGAAACAAGCATCCACTCAACAGAGAGAGATTGATTGGAATGTAAATGTGACGGGTTTTGTAATAATCTCAGATGAATGAATTGCTCCTGCGACTACTAGAGATTGCAATCAGGAATCATGCATGTACAGTAATGATAATATGCTTCTTATAGTCATACAGCGATTTAATTTCCTTTAACATTCTCAACCATTATTCTGGATAAAAAACTTACAGGTATGCGAGAATCGAGATATTATGGCTACTGTATTTAAGACTTTCCAATTAAGTTTTCTGAATTTAGAGCGATACTTATCAACGCATTATATCTTTTTTATTAATCCTCCGATAAAATTGATTAAATGCATATTACATGAAAATGAAAAATTCTGTCATGTTCTGCCCACATTTAAGAATATTTGAGCCTATTTCCATATAGTGTAAGAGAACGGCAACTGGGGTTCTTCAGTGGATAGTACAATGCAATATAAGTCACTTTGGATAAAAGAGTCTGCCAAATGCATGATAACAGGACACAAAAGCAGATATTTGAAGAACGTTGCTACCAAACACACTGGTCTCCATTGACCTGCGTATAATCACACTGACATAATTCTCAAAATATCTTCTTTTGTTTTCCATACAGGTTTGATTGACACAAGGGTGAATAAATGTTGACAGAATGATGGCAGAAACACTTCTACACAGAGATTTATGTGTGTTTCATACTCATAGTTTGGGGATTAAAACAAACCCCTAAACTTGAGTCAAGCACAGTATAGTACTTCGTTTGACGTATCGAATTTGTAGTGATTGCGAACATTACAATTTATGCCATAATGAACTGTATTACATTTGGCCTAGAATATTCATTAGAATATTTGACTCGCAGCGTGGAATGAAAAACAGAGCACAAGCCAATGATGTGAAAGTATGTGTGCGCAAGTGTTTCTTTGATGCAGCACAGAACCAAATTGTTGTGCTGGATGTTTGGCAGCTATAATGAGAAGGTCTCTTCATTTCAAATGATTTCAAAGAGGCCTCACTTGAAAATGAATTATGTTTGGATAAATCTGCCTGAATCACAGGGTTACCCTCACGAGCCTTTCACGTCAATTAAAACAACGCTTAGAAATGCGCTAGCACATGTTCTTTAGCCCTCCATCATTTTTACATACTTTCTGTCTTTTTCTTTATTTGTGGAATTAAATGATATAATTTCTTCTCTGGAACAGGAACAAAGAAACATTAGAGAACACTCACCCTTAACATTTCCATGCTTCTGGGGCCTTGCACTCCAGCAACTCTGTTACTGCTCTCTTTTTCTGTTCTTTATTTTTCCTTCCGTATATCTCTCCTACTGTGGCCCTATCGCTTCCTCCCTATCCGCTTTACCTTCATTAGTCTATTTCCTCTTTCCTTTTCTCCTCTTTCCCCCTGAAGCTCTCTCTATCGCTCATCTACTGCTGGTTGAGTTACATGAAGCATACAGAACAGACCATATGTTCCTCCCGTGCCCTGGCTCATAAGATGCCAACTTATTCAAAAAGCATCTGAGTGGCAGCCTGACAGATGGATTTCCCGTAATCGGCTTCCATTCGGATCAGCATGAATATTTCATAAGTGTTAAATAAACGTTTCTTAAGCATTGTCTAACTGCAAGCTGAGCTGCTTCGAGCTTTGTAACATGGCATAACGGTCCGGATGCTCGAGGAAGATCCTCGAGATCGAAGGGCTTTCTTAGATTCTTGTTGTTTCGCATACGCAGCGGGTAAAGTATATTAGATTCATCTGCTGTTGTTTTGGTTCTGACACCTACTTCTTTACATTTGGTCTATTTATTTTATTGTATAGTTTATATATTACCATATACTTAAAAATATTGAGCTATATGTAAAGTATATTCAAATTAAGTGTATGCAACAGTTTTTAAAAAACTGTTATTCCAAAAATCTGTTATTTTTTTAAATAAAATATTTTATTGATTTCATTGTGCTACTAAATGGCAAGCACTTTCTGAGTAAAATGTTGCTTAAGGAGCCAATAATGTCTTATATTGGGATACTCCACACACAAAGTACATTTCCAAGAGTGAGATGCATATAAAAATGTCAATAACACTTACACTAGGATGCTTGGTTGACAATGATCAAGTATTTTCAGTTCCTTTTAAAAAAAAGTCAAGAATATGGCTGCCCATGTGGATTGTGGGATTTATATGGGTACGGGGAAGTGATGCACACTGCCCAAAGCAGTGCAGGTGTTGTAAGTGGTTTTGTGTTGATTTCTCCCTCTGCTGTGGAAACATACAGTAAGATTCAGTTTCAGGTCTATCAAAAATGTTTAATGAATCCAGGTGCAGATGGCATTAAAATACTGTAAGTAATTTCAACGATATTCCAACTAATCTTCAATTTATATCCACTTACCTGGCTGAAACCTAAAATAGCAAGTTGCAATGACTTGTAAAGCCAAGTTGATTCTACCTAAAAATTTAAGGAAGCAAATAGTTTTTATGTGCAGAACAGCAAGTATACAAGACATTCCCAATGTGCTCGGACTCATAACTGTTGCTTGCAGCTATATTTTTGGACAAATTCTTGTCTTCTTTTCTAAAAGAGGTTGAGTCTATACAAGCTGATTGTTAATGCTGTTAGTGAGGGTATTGTCGTGGGAGGTTGTTGATGTAAATGGCGCTGATTATAATTGGTTCTGCACTTTTTAAAAAGGCCAGTTATGAACATCGCTGTCTTGTTTGTTGTGTGCTGTTTTTGTTGGCATGTCTGCTATTGACTGTAAATGTGCAGTGCCACTGGGAAGCCCCATTTAGCAACACAGGAAATAAATCCTTGCCAGGTTTTCACATAACTGCCTTTTAGAGATCAGGACTCTACCTCACGCTCACACAAACATTGTTCACACTTTGAATCAATGCAGAGCTATGAAATGTAGTACGGTTTGTGTTGTGATTTTTGATTTTTGTGTGTATCTGTGTGTGCGTGCATGAGTTCTGAACTCTATAAGCACTGTGATTAAAGTTTAAGTGTGTGATATCAAACCTGCCTTACCGAATAAATCAATCTATATACCCTAACCTACTCTTGCTCTAACCATCTGTATCTCAATGCAAATCTCACTCCAAACAGCCACAAAGACACATAGGAGGAATACCAAACTAAATAGGCGAATAAGAGAACCCCATGGGCGAAGAATATGCTTTTCTCCCATTCTAAATCAGTTATTTATTTGTCATGGTGGAATTAATTTGTTGACATGGAAAGATGGATGGCTTGCCTTGCTTTAGCGGACAGTGATGTATTCATGTGAAATACGGCTGTGAAGAGAATGGTGAGAGCAAGAAAACAAAAGCTTTGCCAAAAATACAATTAAAATGCATAAATTAGGCCCAAAGGCAAGCGAAAGAAAAGTCTGCTGTGATTTTAGCCCAATCTGAACAGGAGATCCTTTCAGGCTCATTGTTCTGAATGTAGTGCGGTAAAATGACTCTTGACTAAGATTAATGCAGTCGGAGCGTGCACATATCATCAAATCACATATCGTTTTATTTCCAGCATGTTACGCGTGGTTTCTTTTCAAAGTTTTGAGACAGAGCGCTTTATGTGTCGTGTATTTGTGTCTACATGAAGTTCAGAGGCTTTTGTTATGGGACAAATAGAATTTAGCACCACCAGATGTGTTTTATTTCATCTCCAGTAAAGCCCTGGCTTTTCATAGAACTGTCGTTCTACATATGCAGTTTCTTAGATACACATGGAGTCATCACAGTTTCAGAGTTAGATTAGATCTGTGATCGATTCCTGAAAGAACTTTAAAAGAGTTTGATGTCTGTAAACAATGGATGTTGTTGGACATATATACAGTAGATATTTGCAGTAGTAGTTAGAAACAGTGATCTTTCTCGACTGACAGATTTAAACAGGGCGTAGAAGACAATAGTATCATCCGACTTACCCTCAGAGTAAACCTCTGTCAATGATGCAACATGTATACAATAGACGCCTAACTTCAAAGCCCCAAGAATCTTGTTTGACTCCCCCAGTCATCAGCTTCAATCTATAAATACTCGATTTAAAACTCCCATCAGGATATAAACACAACAGCGTGGGAATGTAATAAAGAAATCGTACGACGCGACAGTTATGATCATTAGAGACTTCATCGATTTGGTCTGCATCAGCAATGACGGCAAAACGCAGGCCTTGAAAAATCAATTCGCACCATTTACAAGCAATCTTTCGGCATTCTTCAGCGCAGCGACACACTTTCCGACTTGCGTTTCTAGACAAATGATAGTACGTCGAAATTTGGGTGTTTTTTCCCGATAGGAAATGACTTATTGATCAATTTAGCATGCTAACCGCTAACACCCTTGTAAATTCAACCTTCATTGCTCTCAGGTAAATGAGCTGTGCGCTCTCACTATCAGTCTCTCCCCGTTGCTTTAGTGAAAAGTTCAGAGACATAGCATTCGAGTAGAAGTACATATCGTTTAGCAATTGATAGATTATCGTATAGCTCCATGACACATGTATAGGGTTTAATGTGACTTAAGCCACTCTAAGAAATAGGGAATTTGTATTTTTGGACTTTAAACATCATGGTTGAAATGACCTGTCAATTCAAGAATGTCTCACTCACTCTCTCTCTCTCTCTCTCTCTCTCTCATATTAACGCTTGTTTGCATTTTTCTGGTTGGGCTTGTTGTGGTGCATATGTAACTAAGTAAAGTGCAGAGGTTTTAAACCTCTCACTGAAATCCATTTTCAGAGTGCAGTTGTGTAGTGCCAAAATGCAAGGGCCTTTATTAAATAACAGCCTGTAAATTAGTAGAACATTGTTGATTTTGTTATGGCCTGGAAACTCCAGCCAGCCAGCTATTTCTTTTTATTTCCGATCTGTCTTTGTTCTGATGGCAGACAGGAGGTGTTCCACATGCAGAGGGAACTGCTGAAAGAGAGAACCAGATGTCGAGCTCTAGAGGAGGAACTCAGTAGTCCCATGAATGTTCACCGCTGGAGAAAACTAGAGGTGCGACTTTACATCACTGTAGCTCATTATTGACAAACAAGTATTTTATTTACATGATTGAGAAAGTATTATGTTTCCCTTGGACCATGTAGGCAAGTGATCCAAGCATGTTCGAACTGATTCAGAAGATTCATTCTCTGCAGCGGCGGTTGATATCTAAGACTCAAGATGTTGTGGAGAAAGAGCTTCTGTTACAAGTAAGAGCTTGATGTTGTAAAATAATCAGGTATACCAGAAAGCCTACAAACTTCACTTGCTTGCTGCTGCCCCCTTTTTGGGAATTACACATTCAAGTTTGGTATCTGTAATTTCAGCTTTCGAGTTTATCTACTCTCTGTCATAATTGTGGTAAGCCAATAAAGAGCGTTAAAACAAACCTGTTTCTAACAAATCTTAACAAAACATGCATCAATAGAAATCTTATTTATTCAGCTTTCAGAGTTATTTATCTCAATAAAAAGACCCTTATGACTTGTTTTGTGGTCAAGGTTCACAAAGTGAATGTGATTTTTTTTTACTAAAGTGGTCATTATTACATTGACGCACTTTAAGTAAAATAAAAAACTTCAAATAGACTCTATTTCATGTTTTGCTCATTCTAACGCTTTAGGGGGCTTTTCTAGTCAAATTTAACACAACATAAACAACTTTCATTGTGACTCTGAGATATAAAATGATTGATTTTAAATGGCGGGATGTCCGATTTCTCATAGCCATTGTTGATGTTCAAATCGCCAAGACAGAAACACCCCTGTCCCCATCTTTTGTCAGCGCTCGGCTCGCAAAACTACTTTCACTTTCATCACATTGCTACAGCAGGTCATAATAATTCTGCTACACACATTACTGCTAAATAACAGCTTCCATGACTTTAACATCGGCTGTCAAAGCTGTTCGGTGTAAACACTGATATTGTGTTTGTGCGCATAGCTTACCTTTAAAACACTTCTATGAAACGTCCTTCGAAGTCGTGCTTGCAAATGTCTCCTAATCAATATGTTTGTTTTATCATTCAACTAGGGTCCAATATAAAAGGCAAAACTAACGCATCTGTTATAAGTGTTAATTATATAACCGGTCTGACGACATTCGGTCTGGTGTCATTTCCCTCGCCATAGTAGGAAAAAACATCTGCGATCTCTAACAAAGATTGACGTTTGTACATGCACTAGCTGACCTTCGTTACACTTCGATCGATCCGCATGTTTTTAACTAATAAAGTGAAGTTGATGCCATTGTTACTGTTTATTGCTAAAAGTTTATGAATACATGTGCACTGAGAGGGGGACTGACCAGCTCGCTGATATTGTATGGCTGGGACATCTTCACACACACATATGCTAAGATGGGAACCAATCATGACAGACCTGGTCAGCTTAGCCAACCAGAGCGTTTTGGAAGGAGGGACTTTATAAAGACGGGAAAATCCAGAAATCCAGTTGTTTTGTTAGAAGAGGGACAGTGGTAGACTTGAAATATCCAGATATTTCATTCAATATTGTGTGAATAAGATAGGCATTGTTTGAATTACAGTCTATACTTTCTATGAAGCACAGTAATTTTCCACACTTTGTTATCGTATATAACGTGCATTATTCTGAGGGCACAACAGCGTTAGACATTTCTAATGTATTGTTAGTGCTGCTCATCACTCACACTAAAAACAAACATGTTTTCTCAGATGTAGCAGGTGCGCGGGTCGTGGTTCTGCAGAAGATTATTTATTTACATAAGTGCACCAGAAACGTCTGATTAGGTTATGAATGCAGTCCAGCAGAGTTGCAGTGTTCTGTAGCTTTATATCCTCTGTGCTGTTTGTGATACACTTGAGGGTTTTAATTGGTTTGGTCATGACGAAGGTCTCAATTTGTCTGAAAATCACAGACATAATGTTCCAAAAGTAGCCATCCCATTTACTCCATGACAACGAGACGGTTTGATGTGGATTGCGACAGTCGGTTTGAAGAGTTTCCTTTTTCTCTTTATGGTTTCAGTCAAGGAATAGTATTGTGTAGCTGAGAAGTAATTGAAATGATAAAATGGGCTTTCAAAATGCCATTACCATCAGACACACAGCTGGCTTTAAAAGGTACTTTTCTGCCGTCTGCATCAAACGAAGCTTAGCAGACACTGGATCACAATTGCGGGACACGAGCAGCTATTCTCATGTATCAGATCATTTCAAACATCTCATTGATCTCTTTCAGGTTGAGACCAGATTTTAATTTTAATTCAGAATCCGCTGTCAATATGTATACAAGCGGTGATGGACGACAGCAGATGATCTGGCAGTTTTGTAATTATTCAAGAATTGATTTACACAGAA
The DNA here is from genome assembly GCF_015846415.1 of Triplophysa dalaica. Lineage (NCBI taxonomy): Eukaryota > Metazoa > Chordata > Actinopteri > Cypriniformes > Nemacheilidae > Triplophysa > Triplophysa dalaica. Next base: position 5,637,976 of record NC_079543.1, read on the forward strand.
CAGTTTATTTCTTAATTTTCATTTTTTAACTATAGTTTTATATGGTAACTTAAAAGTAAACTGTAAAATGGCCCCAAAAAACATATGTACATCATTTAATTGAACTCATAATTAGTTTAACTACACTTGACATTTTGTGTTTTTCTTTACCAAATATCATCATTATTTTAGAAATCGATAGCACAAGCACACATTTCAAGTTTTGGTTTTGTTTCATTTTCAGGCGACATTGTTAATAGTTAATGCATTATTCAACAGTTTGTAAATATTTTCAAAAGTGGCCAAATTATTGATCATACAGTCGCAGAAATAGATACATGGTTCAAAATGAAAAGAACAGATTTTTGGGCACTTTGTGGTTGTCGTGGTGAACTACACCTGTGTGGACTGAAGGTCTGAAACTTATTTTGTTAGAATTCTCTAACTTTGTAAAAATGTTATCCATTTTATTATAATTATTCTGAAATGAAAAATAATGCATGATATAATTTTATAGATTTTAAAATAATAATGCATGGGCAGCGTGGGCTTTTAAACTTGTAATGTCTGGTCCCTTTTTTGTATGTGAATATTTAGTTTGTCGAACATTCTCAGCTAATTTGAATCTATTTTATTGATTTTATTCTCATCTTCATTAAACGCAACATCAGAAGAGCGTGGCCCTGAAGAGAGAACGTTGTGGGTTCAGTCCTAATTTTTTAATTAAATGATACCTGATGGCCTCACAAAACCCCTTCAACTCACTCAGAAATATGAAGAAGCTTCATAGTCACTGGTAGGCAGTGGTGTATGTATAGTTTTGCTGTTTTGTTCTGTTACTGTTTGCACAATACCTAAAATCCATTGAAGAAAACACATTGTTGCACTGCCTGTATGACAACACTGTTGCTTTATAAATGATAAGAGACAAGATCCAGTTTGTATATAATATCCATTAGATAGACAGAACGGTCTTACACACAACATCTCTTTATGACAAATAAAGAACGGACCACAGAACAGTGTTTTTCTATTTTTCAGCTAAACAGACACTCTAATTCTCCCATTATTTGCAGTGAGGCAGTCGAATAATAATCCAGACCTGGAGCGTATCATCTCTGTTAATATTCGTGCAGGCAAATCCGGAGAGAACATTAGTAGGTTAACTATTTATTCATGCATAGCGGCTGCAAGACACTGTCATAGATTGACTTATCATGTCATATTACCAGCTGAGGTACACGAGGAAGATCATTCTTTCTCAGCAACAAACATCAGGGTTTATTATGGCCTTAAGTTAGCGTTATATAAGCCTCCGTACGTCACATCACGGTTGAGCCGTGAGGTCGGAGAAACTTTAGCATCGGACCCCCTCAAGTCAGATTGAGTTTTCCAATCCAAAGTTTTCATTTGGATAGACAGAAGGGTTTGTAGTGCGAGAGATCCAGCACTCGCAGCGAGGTCACGACCTCTAATTTTCAAAGCTCATGCGAGAGCACTTCTTTAAAATGTTGCATTCTTTCCATCTCCTTCCCAGAGCTAAGGTGTTTACCGCACGCTCCTGTAAAGCGTGTTATGGACGTGCTTCTGGTGTTTAAGAGCCTCGCCGTAAAACGCTGAAGTTATGTTTTAAAATAACTGACAGGGCAAAAGGCAGCCGTTTCTCAAAGGTGATATTTATTTTTCAGATATGGTGTATCATGTATCATCATCACTTTGTCAAGGGTGTTTTTGTATTTATGACTTTTTGAGCAAAGTATTTTCACAAGCCTCAATCTTCCTGAACTCAAGAGACCTGATGAAATCACTCGACAAGCACATTTCTTTTTCACTGTTGACACATTTTCTATTGAAACAGGAAGATTGGGTGTAGCATATCATATTCCTACTTGTTTAAATAGCCAGTGCTTTAGTTTACATCACAGGTATGAACCATGAAGGTAAAGGGGAATGTCTTTCTAGAAAGTATTTTATGTTAGTTTACTTTTTAAGTATGTTTTGTTTACTTTAAGGAGTACTTTTATATACTCTATATAGGAAATCAATGCTCAGTGGTTGCCCTTTTAAAGTCCCAGTGAATAAAATTACTATGCCACTTTTTTCGTTAAATATTGCGTTTATTGTAAATAGTTTATCAATGTGGATTATTCTCTTTTTAAATTTCATGCCTTCTCATAATCTTGAGGTTGAGTAATTGATCAGCCAGCTCATCTCCAGATATGACTGATAATGCTAATCCAATGCAATTTAGGTTACAAATGTTTTGCATTTTTGCATGCAGTATTTTGGGCACTTATTTATTAATTTCTGCATTATGGGATCTAGTACACATGATTGAACAGTGTTGGAATTGCATAAATGGTATTAACTGGAAAACTGACCAAATGAGGACAGACAGAACAACAAAATGAATTGTTATTTTGTCTGAGTATTCAGTTATTGTAACGGTCCACTCTCTGCCCTCATTTACCACTAGACTACACTTCCCATAATCCTTTGCACCCGTCTCACCTGATCACTATCATCTCTAATTCAGCAATGGAACAGTACTTGTACTTAAGTACAAATTTCTAGTACTCTTTCCAGCACTGCATACACGTCACCTGTTGATGTCTCACTCAGAAATATCAGTCTCCCGTCTGCACTTATTTTACTCTTGCCACGATGTAAAAAACCAAAGCCATTGTGATTGTCAAGACGGGCTGTCAAGGGAGGGTGTCACCGTCGTAATGCACAATCCGACAAACGTGCAATAGTCGTCCGAGTTCCTTGAAAAGAAAAATTGTTTCTAGCCAGTGGAAATTTAAAGCATGTTCCTGTCACTGTCACTCAGCATCCATCTTTGAATTTAAAGACACGGAGAACACCTGTTTGCTTCTACGCTGCTCTACGAGTTGAACTGAGAAAGCGGAGCGGGTCACTTCAGGTGATTCTGCTTTAATGTCACATGAGGCAAATCGCTCTGACATCTTGTTAGCAATGTGTGCTAATGAGATATCTAATTAATTAGAAAGGATAAAGAGATATTTAATTCATTTAAATTCATCTATTAGATTGTAAAAAAACAACTTAAAAATGTAATGAAGCAGTTTAATTTAAGTTTTTAAGTTAAATAAAATGTGCTTTTTTGAGTCAATTAAACTTAAATTGAGTTGATTTACGTAATCAATCGAGTTGTAGTCTGTTCAATATAATTAAGTTCAATTGACTCATAAAGCATAGGCGCAGGATCCCCGTGACCCGAGGTAGTTCGGATAAGCGGTAGAAAATGGATGGATGGATGGATGACTCATAAAGCTAATTTTATGTAACTTAATGTCAGGCAGTTTAAATTAGTGAATTTTTTACAGTCTTAGTTTATGCGAAAGAAGACACACTTAAAGACAATGTGTCAAGTGAAAATGCTTTTTTAAATTTTCAAATTCATCAGTTTCTTATGGTTGTGCTGCTTAGATGTTTTTGCATACATGGCTGCATCTTGTGTAAACAGCTCTTTCCTAAAGCTGATGACTAGACATGTGGAGGGTGATCGAGATGAGGTTTTGAAAGGCCCGTGATGTGATTGTTGGAAGAGAGCCAGACTTTCTTCCTTGACTGGGAAAAAATAGGTTCAGCAGGCAAAAGCACATTTATAGTGCTTGTCAACTTTGACACCGTATTAAATCATTTAAAAAGTAAATAATAATTTAATAAAATCATAAAGAAATGTACATGCTTTTTTATTTTGCATTTGTCATACAGTCTTTTCTGTAATTTTACATTTATTTTACCGTGTTTCAAAAATATCTGTAAAATGAAATTCTGTATTTTTTACAGTATCTATGTACTTTAACATTGTTGGCTGGCCCACAACTTTCTTTAAAGAGTTGCAATCAATCAGAGTAAAACATTACCGGTGGTTTACATCATATGTAATCCAAAAGTATTTTTTTGTTGCATATTTAAAATAAATAAAGTAACACATAATGATAAAGAGACACGTTGCTGGGTGTCCCTCAGTTGAGCACACATGTACAGTAAGTGCGTTAGTGTTATCAAAGCTCAGCCCACGCAGGGCCAAGAAATATGCTTTTTGGATGCTGAAGTGATGTATACTTTGATAAAACACAACTGGCGCAGGTGTTTGCGAAACATAGGTGGGGGGAGAGAGGGGTGGTTAAAAGTGCAGTCAGAAAGTGGGTTTGATCTCAGCCTTGTTGTGATCCTATAAAAGTCAGTATATTAAAGTCCGGACCCTCGGTCATAAATCATTCATGCACTCACTTTCTCTCTATCACACACTCACTTCACTATTGATGGAATTATGAGGAGACGGCCACCGTGGCAGGAGAGAGAAAGAGAGAGAGAGAGTAAAAAAATATCTTGAGAAAAATAGTGGAAGGAAAGATGCAATAAGCTTCCGGGCTTTACAATAAATCTATATTGCCAGTGTGTGTACTTGCAAGTAATGTGTAATGAGAAATTACTCTTTCGGGGTCATCGAGGCTATTCGCGTATCTCTGCCTGAGCTTTCCGATCTCCAACGATCTCCTTTCAGGCGCCTTTAACTTCCTGAATTCATGATTTCTCCGGTGGTACATCATTTACATTCTATTGAAAATTCCGAAGCTTTATATTAGTGATTATTTAAAACAGCAGGCAGTCTGAATGTATTAGCATTGATGAGTTCAGACTGAGAACTCCCTCTAATTAGCAGCATCGACGGCCCGTATATCTGCCTGTTGTCGAGTGGGACGTGTTGATACGTGGTCAGTGCCACGATGGATCTTGTTTATCCATCTTGTCTTCCTCACGCTCCGATAATTAACACACGCTTACTAAACGAATTAGTCGGCACTTCCCTGATTTCACTTGTAACGGTTTTCTTTTATGTGAGAGTGAAAAAGCCATGTTGGTATGATTTTGATCATTTAGAGAAATATCACGATCGAAGAGGTTCATCATCCAAGAGAAGAAGAAAATACTGAGTGTTCACTTTTATGGTGGATGTTTAACTGAGCAGAGATGCTCACTTTGTTTAATAGATACTTCAGTGTCTTATGATGCAAAGTGCTACGTCATACCATTGCTGTAGTTTTAATGTGTGCTTTATGTGTGTGTGTGTGTGGTTGTAGGAGAAAGAAAAACTTTATGTTGAACTGAAACACATCCTGGCAAGGCAACCCGGTCCGGAGGCCGCTGAGAAACTGCAGGTGTATCAGCGAACACTCAGGGAGAAAACCAAACAACTGAAGGTACTCGCCTTATTTCAATTTTTAAATATAATACAATGAGCATAAATAGAGTGAACAGGAACTAATTATTACTTAATAATAATTGTATTTATTATTATTATTATTATTTAATATTAATTGATATTTAGTCGGTATATGTATGTTCAATGTGTATGTACATATACATGTTTATGTATAATAATAAATGTATAATATCATGTATTTGTTATTATTATTATATCTAATCATTTTACTTTATGAAATATTTATTATTGTCTTCATGCATTTTTACTTTTATTACTACATTTTAACAAAGTAAATCTACAAATCATGTGTAATTATCATCAGAAAAATATGATTTTGAAAGATGAAATGTCCATTCATACCAGACATTAACTATAGACTGATTTAACTCCACCGCCATCTTGAAATCGAGAGCGAGGCAGAGGAGGGAAGAAAACCGGAAAGATTTTTTTAACAATTTATGATCTTTAATGTGATGATATAAGCATAGAATGCATGTCACAAAAGCTGTTTTACTTGACCACTTAAGCCATACCATCACATTAGTGACTGTTTAACCTGCCATGTACAAGTTTCATTCCATGCACATACAGCAAATCTAACGTTGTTTTTAAACGCATCATTTGTTTACTCATGTCACAGACACCCGATAGTCCAAACCATTGTAGTCTTGTTTTCGATTTCGACAAGTCAACGGAATAAAGTCAGTCTATAGACCACTTTGCAAGATGTCAACGCTGGTCCAGAAGCTTTCTGATTCAGTTTTTATTTATTTATTATTAGTATTTTTTAATCTTACATATGTAAATAAATCTTAAAGATTTTTGTTTAATACAAACTTTCAATCTGTTATTAACATTCTGCTGCTTGTAGTTTGTTCAAACGTTTGTCTAGTGTTAAGCTAACTAAAACAGGAAGTTATTCTGGACCAGCGTTGAACCATCTTTGTTTACGTCATCAGAAGAGGTCTATAAAGATTGAAATTGCAAAGCACAAGCTTAAAATGGACATAATCTCTTGGTGAAGGCGCTAATATAGTTATCGTCCTGGTGTGAATAGGCCTTTACTAAACGTCTTATAATGGCATAAATCACTCGGTCTCCCTGCTCTCCTCATTTCCCGCTCTCCTTCTCACCATCACATCAAATGAATAATTAGTTACCTCAGCACTTAATTAAGAGTTCACGTACTGCTGGAGACAGCCGGCACTAACGTCATCTTTAATGATTTAGTCCTGTTTAAGCTTTGCCTCGTTCCCGCCCCATTAAAAAGGCAAGAGATGAGAGCAGATAAAAAAGTTATGAGTCTTTACTGACCTTCAGATGGCCTTATAATATCCATACGGCCTTGATATAAGTTGATAGTTAAGCACCTTTTCTGATCGCTTTCGTCATTTAGGATCCAAGGATTCTAAAATGAGACAAACTTCTTCCCCTGCCGCCTGGATAATGCACTCCGTTACGTTCGCCATTTTTTAAAGAAATGACCGTAACCGACTTTAAAGACTTTCAGACTCCTGAGCTCAGCAGAAAACCACAGCTGATCTATTAGAATATCTGCAGCGCTGGTCATAAAACTCTCTAGCGCCCCTGAACTCACAAATGACGTCCTAGTGTTGGGAGTTTAGCTTTCTTGTAATTTACAACCAGCCTTAAAATGAATAATGCGCCGTCGGCGTCACTGGCAAAGCTTTGAATAAACAAACTCAATCTCAACTCCACCGTAATTAGAACAGAAGCTCTGCTAATGAAGCGAGGTGAAATTCATCCCAACCTTTTGTTTTGATTGAAACGCAAACTCCCCGTCCAGCACCTTCAGTAAATTAACATTCATTAACAACGATCCTTTTGACTCTCCGTGGTTGCTTGGGAGATGTTGCTTTTGTCTTTGTTAAATAACCACGCGAGTTAGGCTGTATGAAAACCTCACAGTAGACTAAGTGTTTTGCTAATTGAAATATTTTGTGCTGAAAGCATTATTTTTGTTTGTTTAAAAGTTGAAGAGTTAGTTTTTGCAGGTTCGCCATGGCAAGTGTGCAATTAATATTAAACAAACGAGAATCTGCAGCGAATCTTTGGCAACAATGGACCGTTTGGCCACTATACTGGCAATTTCTTTGGCAAACCTTTGGCAACTATCTGCTGATTCTGGCAAACCTCTGACAATTCATCACAGATGTCAAACTTTAATCTGAAGTGATTATTCATGTTGAATTGTATAAACGGAGATACGAAATTAAACAATAGTTCAACTTTATTCAAAAACTTTTCAAGGCCCGTCGTGCAAAATATTCTGCCCAAGGACCCAGTTTCCTGCACTATAAGTGAATGTGTAGGTTATAAATCTGGCTCTTTGCTCTCTCGCTTTAAATCCGTTGCTTCTGGAATCGCTTTTCTCTCACTGTGATCACTGAGCTCTGGGCTGTTGGGTCACCGTGCTCTCCAGCGCATTGGGGGAATGACAATTAGATCTTGACTTATATGAGAAAAGATTGACAGAGATCAATGAGATTCCACTGAGGAAATCACTCCATTTCTGGCTCCGAGGGGAAGATGAGGTGTTCACGTGCCCCAGCCTAAAGCGTCTTTAGTGATGGATCGTGACTGTTCTGGATGCGTTTGTAGAGAAGAGATGGTTGTTATAGGCTAAACTCAGCTCGAGGACTCGGTTGATAGTAATTGATAGATGGTTTGGGGCCTAGGGATTAGTGATGTTCAGATGTTTGGTGGCAGACACAACATGGAGTATGTGGCCGTGGTGAAATCATTGTACTGAACTGCAAAACTGAACTGCTTACTTAACATTCTTATGAAAGAAAAGAAAGTGACCTAAGATATTTAGTCTTGTTTTATGAAAGAAAATTTAAGAATTTAAAGTAAGTTTATGTTTAAAACAAGCAAAAAATAAATACAAAATCTGCCAGTGGGGTAATAAAAAATGTGATTTTAGTTTCTGAGTTAAATATCGGTTTTATTCGTCCCAATTGTCAGATTTATTTTTCCAGTTTTAAACATAAATTTAAGATTCTCCTTTTTTCTTTTATCAAACAAGACTAAATATCAAAGGTTACTTAAATTTTCAAGTAAATGTCTCTTAATTTGAGAATGTTTAGAAATTTGTTCTTGGAAAAGATAAAAATGCTTATTAAGAAATTCTTTTTTTTGACATGTGATGCACATTTTGAGTTGCTGTTTCCATAAATAAGTCAATAAATAATGTGTATGAAAAGATTATGATATTTACACATTTTTCCCATCAAGATTTACACAAACGAACATACATTTTTACAATTTTGAAGCATAAATGGAATCAATAGAAATAAAAAGCTAACCGTGGTAGCTCATCACCAACATCACCACCATCACCAAACTTCCAACAACTATATTTGAGTAAAAACATACAGTAGTTTTCTGATGTACTGTGGGGAATGATTCTCCATCCAGTTTTTATTTATTTATAATTGTGCCCATTATTTTTAAGATTTTACCTGTAAGGACATTTAGCAAGCGCCGTTAAAACGTTATTGACTATAAAACCCTATTGACTTTGAGACAGGTGTGCTTGTTTCTAGGTTTTGGCCAACAAACTAGGTAATGACTGCCTCCATCTATCATCTCTTGAGTTGAGATGTTTTAGTTTGTATTAACAAAACTTTATTTACGATGTCTCTTGCTCTACCGTCTTGTCTTTTCTCCACAGGCCCTTACAGCTGAGCTCAACATGTACGAGTCTCAGTCAGAAGAGTATAAATATGAGAACGAACGCCTGGCCCACGAGCTCCAGGAGGTTAAAAAGAAATACCTCGCGCAGAAGCGCAAAGACCAAGAATTCAGGTGAGAGATTTTTATTATTTATAACCTCCAATATCATTATAGTTGTTGGAATATGTTTCCAAAATTTGAAATTGAATGTTGATACAACCAATATGCTGTTGTGTTTTCAGTTAAAGCTGCAGTACTTGGGGTAGAAATACCCAAAAAGCAGTTATTGACAGCAAATACATAACAAATCAGTGTTAAAAGCTGTCTCCTTACCTTACGCAATTTAACAATGAAAAAACTGGTTATAATGATTTTTTGATTTAAGCAGAGCTGTCTGAATATCAGTTTGATGTAATATGACTTCACAGTAACTCACATAAAGTAATTTGCACTTTTATGTTTCAAACATATGTAGTTATAGAAAAGCAAATGTTCGGATAATAGTACATAATTAATTTATCTGAATAAAGTGAATAAAAATTTCTCTTAAAGTATTTGAGCATGTGTGGGTTCAAGTGCAAGACATTAATCCCAAATCAGCATGCATTGCAATATTATATCCGCATCTGTCAGGATAACAGAAAACACTTTGAGTTTGTGTGTGGGCTCTGTGTATCCGTCTATTCCATGGCCCTTAAAGGAAATGACCTGACATGAACGACACCGTGTGACACAGCTGAAAATTATACCTCAAATAACGGCGAAAGAGAAAAAAGATAAAGGGAAAAAGACATTTGGAGCTGGACAGAAATCAATGAACCAGTGAATTGGAACGACTTCTCTCGTTTTGTCTTCGTGTTCTCGGGAGCAAATCGTGACCCAGAAAATTATAGAGTGATATAAAGTCTGTGTTAATTTGGGAGAAAAACGCTGATTAGTAAATCCCTGCCAAGTTCCTTTGCTATTGGCCTTTGAACTGACTAATTTTGCGGTCTTTTGGAAAGCATGCATGTAATTTAACTGGGGAGAACCTTATTTTTCGAACACACTGCTCATGTTTTCTACGTTTTTAAGCATGCTGTTAACCACCACACACACATTTATGTTTTTTTAACATTGTGGCTGACTAGTTTGGAAAATGCCTGACTACTTTTGCGTTGTGCCTTAATGACAGCTAAATTAAACAGCATCCATCATCTTTGATGATCTTCATTTTCATATATCACAGACAATGAAGTGATTTATACAATAATTAAGATATAAGGTGAGTTTAATTATTCACAGGAGTATAAAAACTTATTTGGATTTTATTATTGGATTATATGACTTGATTATTTGAAGCGAAAGTGAATATTGTTTTGTACATTGTACCACAGTAAATAAATAAATACAAACAAGAGAGGTATTTCTTGAAAATAGTTTGTGTTTCTGTTTACCAGTATAAATATCTAAAACTTGTTAAGATAAATATATATTTACTTTTGAAAATATATATACTGATTGTGAAGCCAAGACGGAAATGACTTAAACTGCAATTCATCCACTAGCAGCTAGACTCGTTGAGCCCCATGTTAAAATGGGCAACTTTTAAAGCAGAAAAATATGTTACAGCCTGGTACAAGAATTATTTAGGTCTATATAGCAAATTTTACCCGTCATGACAAAAATGAAGAGGGTGATTTTCATTTTTTTTTTTAATAAACTCACCCGTTTTATTTATATTAAGCCTTAAAATTCTGCAAATTAGGTGCGTGGCCAGTTGAGTGACAAGTGGTTTCAGCAACCACGCGCCTCAGCTCCAACCATGTCCCGCCTATTTGCCCATTTTCGATTATCCACGCTGCTAAAATGGCTCTGACCACTTTAAGCTTTAAAACATCTCCTCAGAAACGTACGGTTGACATCATGAATGCTACGTCCATATGTGTGAAACATAATTCATGTTTATTTTAAGATATTTGTCTTCGCATGTTTTAAGCATAATTTCATGTAATTGAAAACAAGACTTGTCATTTTGCTGCTCAAGTAAATGTATTTGAGATTTAAGAATTTTTGGATATTGTACTAAATAAGAAATTCCTGTTTTGTGTGTTTTTACAACTGTCTATTTTTTATAAAGAGAGTCATTTTTAACAGTCTAGTTTCAAGTTTCAGATTAAACTTTATTTTGCGTAATTTATTCTCAAGAGCAAACTAATTTGTAAAAATCTTGTTCTATAACACACAATTCAAAACCCTTTGTCCAAGTCTACCTCGCACATCTCCTCCTTCTTCGGTATCTTGCTGTTTTGAATTCTCCTGGCGGCACATTTAAGCACTACACTTAAGCCCGGCTGATGGGCAGCCTATCGATTTCCTTTTCTCCTCTGACATGTCGGGGGCTGTGACCAATGGCTTAATTCTGCACAAATCCCACACGTGTGTTCTCGCACCAGGTAAAACTGGTTGCTTATGGGTAATAGAGAGGTTCCTGTTTTTCACAAGCCAAAGAAGAGATGTGAGTATTAAGCTTAGGTTAAAGAGATATTCCGGAGAAGATCTGTATTTGAGACACGACAGCTGAACTGAATCGACTCTATAATGAAATACTAGCTACCTGGTTTGTAACTGAATCTCAGCCAGATTAAACTGTGGCTACTGAATGATTGATTTCTACATTTCTTGTCGTGGTTTGAGAAGATTCACTCTGTGGTTAAATACTGTTTGCACTTCACAGAACAATGCAAGCAGTTTTGAAGAATAATGCATCTGGTTGAGTTGGTTTGCTGGTCTAATCTGGTTTAAACTGGTCTTGCAGGTCTCCCTGTTTTACCACCCCGGTCTACAGCTTGTCTTGCGGGCCACACAAACAGGAGGCAGATATGGTAGGGTTTCCTGACAGGAGATGATAGGAGCATTTATGAGCAGGGAAAGAACGCGCTGCATGGAGAGAATGAAAATCAGCCCGCCTGGCTTGTTTAACCTTTCTGTGTTGCGGCCCACCCTGTCTACATTCCTAATGGGCAGAAAATCTTTCATGGCTCAGAGTAGCAATTATGGAAACATCAATGGATGGAGACAGATGGGTCAAAACGAGTCAATGGATTGATTGAGATGGTTGAAAGATGCAATAAATAATGCAAGACCTTTGTGTGTAACTGCTATTTACTGTGTAGTGAATTGCACTGTAACCAAATACACTTACAGTTGTGTGTGTGTAAACAAGATGTTGTGAAGTTCAGCACTGGGACAGGTATACTGTAAAAATTCATTTAATTTTTTTATATGGTGGTCCAATTGATGTGTCTAAATAAGTGCTTTATACAAAAAGTTGTAACAACAGCAAACAAACAAAAAACGCCCCGAAATGCATTTGTAAGAGTTCATTTGCAAAAACAAAATCTTTTTTTATTGTGCATTACAATTAATATCTATCAAACTGCCATTGGATTGCTTTATTAAGTAATAATAACAAAACTACCTAACACAACAGAATAAAAGAATAAAAGCATGGTTTTTTAAAATAAACTCTTCATTTATTTTATTATTTAATTTGTTAATTTTTGTTATCATGACAAGAATTTAATTTCTTACTTAAAATTATAATTTATAATTTAATTAAAATTTATATATAATTTATATAATACTATAATATACATTTACATTTATGAACGAAGCGGACACTTTTATCGAAAGTTATCGAAATTTAAACTATATTTTGTTCTTTTAGCATAATGTACTGTAACAGTATAATACATATATTTAAAAAATTACGTATTTATGTATAATAAATTGTTTTATCCTTACAAAATTATATATAATCATACAACATAAATAACTTAAATAATATAATTAATAATATTTGAAATTATGTCAATTATCTTAATTTAAAGACTCATCATTAATATATAATAAACGTTATTAATGAGATTTGAATGAATTAGCGTGTAACCAGGTAATACTTTTAATAACAATCTCTAATCATTACTATTACATTTCACATTCTGGCAGAGTGGCGACTCTTCACTTAGGTTTAAAAAGTGAGCACCATCTGAAAGAATCGTCAGTGGCATTATAAAGTAAATGAATAGCGTTGTCTTTGTTCCTAATAGCAGCCTCTCGCTGATCAAAAGGCTCGGCGCTGTGTAATTTTCTGCCTAATGTTAATGACTGCGTGGTTGCTTTCGAGACCAAATGAAATTTCCCTAATTAATTTGAGATTAAAAATAGCTCCCCAGCCTTTATACCACTATGAAATGATCCATCAGTACAAAAACAAACATATTTGTTGATATGCAGCTGTTAATCTTACTTGTCTAGATTGCTTTTCGTCTTTTTCTGCCATTGTTTCTATATTTCTTTCTTTCTTCTAATGCTGAATATGAGATGCTCACAGACCATTTAAACCTAATCTCAAGCCTTTTTCCTTTTTTTCTGCCTTGTACGGTTCGGCTCCACTGAGGTGAGGAAACCGGCTCCATCTGCTTCGAAACTCTGGAAGCCATTTTGGCTCGCTCAAGACTTTGGCTTAATTCGCTTTAACTGCCCGTCGGTGTCCTTTCCTCTGTGGTATCTTAGCGCTATGAACATTGGCTTTGTGTATAAAGGGTGACCTATTTGTCTGTGCTTGTAAGCGTGAAGACTTGGCTGGTCCATCGTTCGGTCTGGGTATCTTACAGTAAGAGGGACTCCCACAGGCATGGGTGACATACAAACCTACACAGCTTTCCAGGATGTCCAGTCTTTATCTGAAATTCCGTTCTAATGTTTCTGGATGACAGAGACAGGGATGTCACTCTGATATTTTCCCAGTTATCTGGGGGACGTGGAAGGGCATTGGTTCCCCAGGCACGGCCCACTAACCCAGAATATTATTTGTGTGATAGACCAGGAATAAGAGATGTGCATTGAGGTGTCTCATTCAAGCGGTCACATCATCTTATGCAAAATAACATAATTTTTACTTATTAAAATAAATTAATTTTAATATATATATATATATATATATATTTTAAAGGTGTCACGAATAAAGACATACATTTTAACCCCAGCTTTTGTTATATAAGAGGTAATCGTATTCAAGCGAACATCCTGTTAACGCCCTTGTTACTGAAATTACAATTTATATTGACACCAGGCCCATTGAACGCCAGGTCCTGGAAAGCACCTATCTATGACGTCATTGATAGGTTGAACACTGCCTCCACAGAAGAATATCAACAACAACTTCTCTAGCCCCGCCCACTGGTTCGCCCATGACAGTACTGAAGTAACACAGGTTGCGCGGAACCAGATATAGCGAGCAAGGAATAAACATGCCGTTAAAGATCGTAAAATATTGTGCAGTGCCTGTTTGTGGAAGAACACAGTCGATGCATAATCCTTCCTTCGGATTCCAACATTAGTAATGCGTGGTTAAAGTTTATTTTTAAAGACGTTCCAGCTTACGTGGGTAAAACATTGAGCATGTGTTCGCTTCATTTCACTTCGGATTCCTTATGAACAAGGCCCAGGTCGACGCTGCTTTTGAGGAGAGACTAAAATTAAAAAGCAGTGCTGTACCGTCAATATTAGATCTGACAGGAATGGCGCAGCAATCTTATATGAGTTAGAGATTGCTTGATATTTCCTGATAATGTGTAACCTAACGTTACGTGTTTAATCAAATTCACAGAAGGCCCCAACTAAGTTTTCTACATAAACTGCCATCCAATCATAGCAGTTGACATTTACTTCCATGTCTACAATGCAGCACAACAAGCATTTGTCGACGGTCTCAAAACCCAGCTAGCCTATTACTTATTGATTTTGAAAAACACGCCAACGTCATAAGTAGACCTCATACAATAGTATAAAACAATAAAAAGGACAGTTAGTGACAAATTAAATTAAATTAAATTAAATTAAATTAAATTAAATTAAATTAAATTAGATTAGATTAGATTAGATTAGATTAGATCAGATCAGATCAGATCAGATCAGATCAGATCAGATCACATCAAATCAAATCAAATTAAATTAAAGTAAATTGTATTAAATCAAATCAAATTAAATTAAATAAAAAAATAAAAAAATATATATAATTACATAACATAACATAACATGAAAAAAATAATGATAATAATAATTAAAACAAAAGAAAACGTTAAGAAAGATTTAAAGTAAGAACCTCTGATTTATAAACCAATAATTTATTTTCAGAGGAGGAGAGGATCATTAAGTCTTCGATTCAAATGAGTTTATGTTATTGAGTTTGAGCTTCACACTCAGGATTAATAGTCAACCAAAGGCATTTTAACATTTTCTCTACAATTATAAAACACTTTAAGAACAAAGCAAATCAACTTTCTAAATAAAGTGCATAATAAGCTCTGAGCATTTTCTCAGTCAATCGATTGATAAAAGCCTAACGGACCACATGTCTCAGACTTCTGTTTTCCGCTCTGATCTCTTGTTCCCTCATTCACAGAGATGAAGGTCGTTCATTTCAAACTAAATGTCACAACAGCAAAAAGCAAGAAATCAATAGCTATTAAGAATATTTAAACAGCGCCCGTTGACGTCCCAAATGTTATAGGCTACAAATGGTTCTTCGTAGCGTTTCTTTGCGACAGAAATATTTCCCAAAGTTGCCTTTTAAATTAAAGGCCTGGAAATGTGATTAGCGCTTGACATTGCAGGCACAGCAGTTTGTTGTAAGTGCTGAATTTGACTTAGGAAAAATAAACCTGCTGTGTCAATTATGTCCCCAGACAACGTTTGTCGCGAGCTATCAATATTTTCCCTAACCACAGCAAAATAAACAAATAATTTTCAACATCTCGCACATTCTGACTAGAGCTTTAATACTGTTTGTCATCAAATCACTCATTCCTTTCTGTCGTTATTTTTGCCTGCCGTGTGTAACAGAGAGAAATGTAATCACAGCTGGCTCGCCGTATAAATTCTCTGATTCGCATGACAGGCTTTGAGCGATGGTGTCTCGACACTTTCGGTCTCAAAGAGAAAACAGACAGGAGCCGAGCGCAACGCTGACAGGTTCACTGTAAATTGCATGCAAATGAGGACAGGTGGATTATTGCATTCTGGGTAGAGCGCTAACACTAGCCATGTTTATGAGGTGTGATGCGAACAGGAAGCGGTAATGAGACCTGATCAAGCGCGACAAGGCAGAATCACAAAGCGTGCGTGTACACGCACATAAACATGAATACAAAACTTTAGGAATAAGGTCTTGGTTCCTTTTCTCACAGCTGACTGAGTACATGCAGACGCTAAATATCTCGTGAAGGTTTGAATGAAAATGAAGTCAAGTTTTGATTGAGACATTAGTTTCCATGAGCTTTGTTCGTTATTCAAGCCATTGGTTGTTGTCTAGATGTTTGTAGAGAACTGAACTTTTTTTGGGAATAAAGGCCTTTCTAGTTTCTTTTTATACTGATTAACTCTGTCAAACTGTCGACACACTTTAAGGGGAAGTTAGTCATTCCTCCAAATGTCACCAAATCGAATAAATATGAAGTTTTTCCGAACCGTATCCTCATCTGCCATTGGTAAGTTGTACCTGTAGTCCGAACCGAAACCTTAGCTAATAGATAAACAGAAATGTTTCGATAGATGTTTTTGCATATTAAGTTGGGAAAGGATAATTAATTTAATCATGCTTAACTTCTATAATTCTGTTTATTATTTAAAAAAGTGTTTTGATACTTTTAATCGACACTGTAAGTCACTGTTACTGATATACTGTACATCTATAGCCAAAATAAAAAATAATTTTAATAGGATGGTGGATAAAACCATAAGTTGATCAAAGTTTAAAGTCAGGACCTTAGTTCCAAATCTTACAAAATACAATAAATTAATTAATCAGTTGTGCTGCAATAAAAATAATAATAATAAAGCAATAATAACCATAATAATAACAACAACAATAATAAAAATAAAAAACAACAATAATGATAATAATTTAAAAAATGATTCCTTTGAGCCACAACATTTTAAATTCAGATATCTGAAAATACGAAACTGATTTGAAGTACAGATGGGACTTGTCATATAAGCTGCTGCAGGAATGTTCTCCTGTTTTCATTGTTATTAAAATGAGTTTTTTTAGAAAAAGAACTGCTGAGATAATCTAGAGTGCAGTGTGAAGGAAATAGTGATACATCTGTTCTCTTCAGCAGTGCATCTAAAACACTCAGTTCAGTACCGGTTCTTTCTCTTACTGATCAGATCTTTCAGGAGATCTGGTCCCTTGCAGTAAGTGTCTACTGGGACCAGAAGGAGTGACGACAAAGATCCGAGAATGATTTATGTTATTTTGCTGCACAACTTATTGGCATCTCTGGAAAAATTGTCCGTAGGGTGTGAGTGCGTGAGTGAATGAGTGAGTGTGTGTGCCCTGCGATGGGTTGGCACTCCATCCAGGGTGTATCCTGCCTTGATGCCCGATGACTCCTGAGATAGGCGCAGGCTCCCCGTGACCCGAGGTAACGAAAATGGATGGATGGATGGATGTTGCACAACTTTGCCAGCATCTGCAAAAGCACTGAAATGTGGCAATAATGCGATCAATATTTTTACAGCATTTCACAGAATACAGGCTGTTTCCCCAATGGAATTATGTTTTTTACTTTCTAGTTACTATGTATACTGTAATGTATACTATATTTTGGGGATTGGGATTATTTTCCATGTTTAACATAATATGGTATAAGTATACAATATATATAGTATACAGTGTCCACACTGAGGTTACATAGTCGCCCCCAACATCTGATAAGGACGATATGAAATAGTGGGAAATACTGTGTCAACGTTTTGTCATTTTAAAGAGATTGTTCATGGCTCCGTGCATTCCAATGAATGCTTATATTGAGTCATTAGTTTATTGACAATGTGTTTTGCCTGTTAACTATAAAACCCCATTGTGGTAGTCCACACAGTTACAGTAAAAAACACCACAACAGTTTACACCCACGTATTGTATTAAATCAAAAGTCTGACTGACTCTTGAAAGAAAACCAGTGTTCCATAAAATTAAAAAAATATTACCTAAAACCTTACACTGTGAAATGTTCTGCCTCTCATCTCTCTGTATTTATTTCTCGCTTTCTCTACTCCACACTCCGCATGACTCTTTCCAAAAGAAATATTCATTTTTTCACCGCTTCTCCTGGTTGACACTGCATTGGATCCCCCACAAACACCCCTGCTAACTAATAATGCCATCTCGAGAGACACAACAGTTTTGCCTCTTTCTCCAACACAGATGGGAGGGTGTGATCTTAACGTGGCCACTTGTCCTTGAAGGCCCATTTAATAAAGAGCTCAGGAATGAGGCACAAAATGAAGCAGTAAACACGGTACATTCTGGAGTATGTTAAATCTTAAATAAAAAATACTGGAATAAAATTTAGCCCCAGGGTCTTAATTTTTACTGTTGTCTAAACGAAAAGTGCTTAGCCTCTGAAGAGTTATGTGGAGTGGAAACATCTTGTATTTTTATCTGCTGTAAATTATTTAAAAGCGAAATGATGATTTAATTACTCGGTTGCCAGTCAACCCCGTTACCCCCTTCTTTTTTCACCAAATCTTAAAAGCAGATACGAAAGCGCCATCCTGCACTTTAATTAAGAAGTGGACGTCGGCGTTTAGCCAAGTCTTGTGGTTTGGATGCTGTACCATAACAGCTGACTCAGGGGTGAATGCGTGTTTCATGCCATCAGAATCAAATGCTTCATGGGCGAGATGTGCTAACAAAGTGAGAGCTTAAGTGAAATGATGGCAGGGTGCTTTGATTTGTTGCCGGTGTTGTGCCGAATTTTGACTCCCCAATAGATTATGACTACCCTCATTGATTTTGATGGGGGATTAGATTACCTAACCCCTCCCCCACATTCAATCCTAACAACTAATGTAAGTGGCGAATGGGAGTCATAATTTGGCTATTGTTTTTGTGAAAAAGAACGCCGGTGATCCTCTGTTGAGATGCTGTAAGAAAATCTTATTTTTGCAGACAACAGCTTCACCATCTATTTCTGATTCATTAGAATTCAGTTGATAGCAGAATGAAACATGTCCAATGATGTTCACCGTGGGATTATTTGTTTGGGATGGATAACTGTTTGTGTTAGCCTTGATATTCATTTGACGTTTCTATAAAATGTAAGTTCATGCGTATTAAAAAATTATATTGTGAAAAGCTTTTTAAAAGGAGATTTGCAATGAAATTTGCTTTTTGCCAGTGTGACTCACTGTAGATTCCAACACAATCTCATGGGAATTCCCAACTATTTTACGAAGTGGCTAATTCGTATTCGTATGATCTTATTTATTGTTTTTTAAATCTGATTTGGTTTTGCTCCATTGATGTTGGGTTTAGGGGAGGGGCTTCAGTATTTCTTCTTTCGAACAATCGCACGTTTTTGCACAATTCACACGTATAGCCAAAAATTCCTGTGAGATCAGATTGTACATGACTTGTGTGTTCGATGCGAGTCAAACCCGTTGTGGGCACAAATTATTGAAAATTGACTCAATGTAAGATAATACGGTATATCAGAGAGATAACAAAATGTGCTGTGCCAAGAATGGCACCATCTGAACATATGCCATCTGAATATGTAAGAACGTAGGATTAGCACTTAAAAGTAAGATTTCAAAAAAGAAAATAATCATTCTGCATTTGTAAAGATGCGTGGGAAGAATATTCACAGACATTCTGTACGTCTTGAAATGTTAAACCTTTACATTTCAAACACACACAAATCGTCGTTTGCTATTGATTTCAGTTCTCTAAATCTGCCATTTTTCCTCCCTCTCGCTCGCTCCACCCTCTCTCTCTTTTTCTATATGTGGAGCTATAATTGAATTACTGTGATGCAGGCCACATATAATCAGGTAGATGAAGTGAGCCGGCTGATATGAGACAAGCAAACATACCTTTCCCTTTGTTATGACCTGCATCATGCGGACATTTCTGCTAAACTCCAGACATCACTGTTTTACCCATAATTCCACGTGATACGCTCATGTCTTGATTCTTGAGATTCGCTCATTTTTAAACTCCCCGTTGACTTTTATTGCAGCTCTGCCCGACATGCTGATCGATTTATTCCTTTCAATGACTTAATCATGCATTTCATAAACAATAGATGAATATTATTTGATGAAGGATGTTTGTTTAATTGGAGAATAGGAAGCGTGGGGTTTGACTTTTTGGGTATGAATGTGCTGGGAAACACAGCAGAGCACCATTTCGCTTCGATAAGTGCAAGGGTCAGAGGACCGTGTGAGATATCAGAGGTCTTGGTTTTCCTCTGGGCAGGAGAAACACATGGCCCGTGAGGAGCGGTTAACCTGCGACACGGCTGTGGAGAGCTGATATCAAGAGCTGGTTCAGGAACGATGCATTCCAGACTGGAAATATTGTTGAGTCTGTGTTCAGCTTTGAGCTTCGAGCTCAAGCTTTTGCTTTTGAAGATATGAGAGATGATGAAAATCACTTGTCATGGTGATTTAAGGACTTTTTTTGTAAAAAGATGGTCATGGAGAAATAATATCACACGTCACTGTGATTCAATTAAAGTTTACAACTGGTATTAACATCCATTAGAAGTGATCCAATCACAACTGTTTTAATATATTTCTTAAAGAGTTAATACCTAGGGATTTGTAAGGCCCTATTTTGGTTTATGGAGGGTCCAGCAACCAGTTTATGTACATAGAAGGTGTAAAAACACTATTATGTCGGAAGAGTGAAGTTCTCGCGGGCAGTCCTAGCAAAACGTAGGCGGGGACTATATGTAGTGACGTAAAACCACGGCGGTTGGCTAATCAGGCTAGGGGACGACTCGTTTGTGTGATTCAGAGTCGACTCCCTTTTTTCCAAGCCTATAACTTTATTCATTCACCATTGGATTTGCAACCTGGCAGACTGCTTACTTTAGAACATGGCAACATTTCACACTGCATGAAATGTAATTTTCCTGATCTCATGTTATATACTCTTTAAATTAAACAGTTTTGTACATTTCTTTAAGCAGCGGTTCACACCTTTTGCCTTTTTTTTGTAATCAACTCAGTTTGAAACAAAAATGAAAACAGATAAAGTTAATTCATCATTTCAAACCTATATGACTTTATAAGATATTTTGATCAACATTGGTAACCAAAAAACATTGGCCCCCATTGACTCCCATTGTATGGACAGAAAAACCACAGAGATGTCTCGAAGTATCATCTTTGTAAAGAGTCATACAGGTTTTGAATGACATGAGGGTGAAAAAAACTTTTTTAAGGTTTGGATTGCAGCTTTAAAACCATCGTTTGAGCCCAGTGGTTATATGGGAACTGAGAATTAAGAAGGAATTTTATTCACATTTTAGGAAACTCAGGGTGCCAAACTTAATCTTTGATTAAATATATGAAAAAATATGACATAAAAATGTTCATAATTTAATTGTCATCGTCAGCCCGTTATCAGAGGATTACAATGCATAAAAGGGCTATTATCATAAAAATACCTTGATAAGTTTTAAAGTTTTATTAGGCTTTTACAGTTAATCTGGATATAAAAATGTAAAACTTTCTAAATGAGGGTAGTTTGAAGATCTATACAGTATTGTGGAAAATATGCAAGAACTATAGCGGTCCTTTGGAAACCTCATGTCTCCATATTTTGTGATTTAAATAGTGGTTGTCAACTTTGACAAATCATTTACAAAGTACAGTGTTTTTTCCATTTTCTGAAAAACAGCGGATTTGGCCGTCGGTTTTGGACACCGATGACAGTACATCATATATTGATTTGTCTATCTGCTTGTTTCTTATTCCTTTAGTGCACCCAATCATGAAAATTCATTCATAATTTATTCACCCTCATGTCATTCCGACCCTGTATAAATTGTATTGTTTTGAAGAAAGTTGGTAACCAAACAACATTGACCCCCATTGACTTCTAATGCATGTACACAAAATAATTGAGACATTTCATAGTTGTTTTGGTTAGCAGTGTTCTTCAAACTGTGTCTTTTAAGCTCTTGAACAACATGAGGGTGCACAAATGATGACCGAATTTTGAATGCACTATCCCTTTAATAATCAAAGAAATCACTTGATGTTGTTTG
The DNA here is from genome assembly GCF_015846415.1 of Triplophysa dalaica. Classification (NCBI taxonomy): domain Eukaryota; kingdom Metazoa; phylum Chordata; class Actinopteri; order Cypriniformes; family Nemacheilidae; genus Triplophysa; species Triplophysa dalaica. Next base: position 5,660,005 of record NC_079543.1, read on the forward strand.
TCTCTGTTGCTGTAGCTAGGAGATCACAAAGCAATAACACGCACGAGCCATCGAGTCATCTCATTCCAAAAACTCACTCTGAACTAATTTCATCAGCTGCTAGTTCATAATGTCCTGATATGGCACACCTTTTCCCCTCCTGAACGATCACGTATCTGTGCTGTGAGTCATCAGGGTGATACTTTGCGTTGCCAGAAGTCGTTTGTTCCCCATCGCAACGGCGCTACTTGTCAAACCAAACGGTGTTTCAATCAAAGTTCATTTCACAGATGTCTCGAGCCACATCTGAGAATCAGCATATTTCATCTCATTCATTTCATTGTGTTTGTTTACCAATGGGAGGAACAAAGGTTGGATGAGCTTTGTGTTTGTTCGTGTGTGTGTTTAAAGCTTGTTGCCAAATGTCTTCATCGGCCCCACTGTGAAATTGCATTACACACTCAGTGAATATTAATTGACGCCATTTGGTGTTGGACAAACAAAGTTACAGAGGGAGTTGAGCGCGCGCGTGTGTGTATTTGTTTGAGAGGTACTGGAATAATAGTGTGTTGCATGAGATATCTAGTGAACTGTATGATCATTAGAGCAGAGTTGAAAGCGAGCTGTGTGATATACAGATGTTCTCTCCTGGGATACAGAAAGAGTGTGTGTTTGTATCATTTCGTCTATACATGTGTGTGTGTGTCTGTGTGTATACATCTACATATAAATAAATGTGCATAATATTCATATTTAATTTTAACCATATGGTGCATGTTTTAATTTTAAGGGATCGTACACGTTTAATGATTTACCAACAGTTAGACAAGTGCAGCCGAATAGAACAGAATGTACAACTCTGGGGTCTCGAAACCCATTTTATAGAAGCTTGTCATCATAACTAAGTTGTTGAAAACATATGGTAGAACATGTACGTATGTCACAGCTGCTCCTCAACATCAAAGTCATCTTACTTGTTTGTCTCCATTTTGAAGACTTTTGGGTAGTTTGTTTTTCTCACCGTAGACTTAATAAAATGAAAGTTAAATCCGTTTAAGGAGTCTTTAATAGATGTACTATGCATGCAATAGTTTGCACAGTAACAGTTCTTCCTTGTGTTGTTCAAAACCTGTATATGACTTGTAAATGTATTGGGTCCACACAATGGACATTAATGAGAAGTCAATTTGAACGTTCTTCAAAATATCTTCTCTTGTGTTGTGCAGAAGAAAGAATGTCATACAGGTTTGGATTTTTTGTTTATAAACGCCTTTCAGAATGTATACAAATATAAAATGTCATATTTTTTTATTTAATATAGCCTTTCAGAAGCTACACAAGATACAAAACATTTCCCTCAATACAATCTGTATCTTAATAAGCAAAGAAAAAAATCAATTTTAATGATTTCATATATATTTTTTAATATATACTTGCGGGTTCTGCAAGGCCTCTGAACCTCAACCGTATGTGATGTAGATTAAATAAATGAAATAATGTTTTTTAAGCTCAGTTCTGACACTTTTAATTTTGCACAGTGCTGATGTAAATAAATGCAATTAATGAAAGTGTAAATAAACCAGGCAGTTAAAAAGTAGCACAAACAGCTCTGACTCTGCTTTTCTCCTCTCTGCCCTCTGTCATCTCCGCAGGGAGAAAGAACGGAGTCTCGCCCAGGCGGGACAGCGTGCGATCCAGCCTCAGCGTCCAGACGGCCCCAGATTCACTGGAGGGGGCTTCAGTCTGAAGCAGCACAACAAGATGACACTTCAGGCCCTCGAGCAGCAGTCCTAATGCCCACCAGAACCCGACACCCACTTCACCCATTCTCCTATCATCCTTTCTAACCACACCGTGTTATCTTGCATTTATACGCCTCTGTTGGTGCTGGCCTGCTCTTCAGTCGGTGGTTTTGAGAAATACACTAGACCCATTTTTTCTCCTCCTCTGGGATAAAATAAAAACTGTTATTTTTCTATAAGAGTCTTGGGTTCTATTTAGTACTAAACACTCATGCATACTGACACACAAACAAATCTCTTGTCCTGTTTAGATGTACATGTATATGGTACTAACATGTGAAAAGAAAGATTTTTCTGGTTTATGTGCATTATCAAACATTGCATTCTCTGTTGTTGCAATGCATTGTGGGAAATTTGAGTCTGCAATTATGTTTTTGCGCAGGAATAATCATGATTTTGGAAGAGCTCTAGTGAGTGCCCTGAGTAGGAAGCTAGGGAGCTGATTGAAGCGCAGTAGAGCGATCGCACTACTGTTTGACATTGATGTTTCTCTTTGCCCCTCGGCCATAAATGATAAAACGGTCAGGAGTGGGTTATTCAGAATTATTACACACTTAATGGTCATAAAATCTAATTTATATTAGAAATGAGGCCACAGTAAAAATGGTTAAACAGAACCCAAAGTGTGGATTATAAACTAGGATCTGGATTTGCATTTACATGTAGTCATTTAATAGAGGCTTTACTGAATACTGTTTGTGTGTCAGGAAGTTGCATCAAGACGAACGCAGATGTCTTTTATTTCACTCTAATATTTTATCTTGCTGCATAAAAGCCCATATTGCACAAGGTAATTATTTCATCACTTTGGAGGTCTTCTTCAAAGCATTATTTAAAAAAAAATTATGCCTGCTTTTGAGTCATCTTAAAGTGGAAATTGGGACCCTGTGTGTTTTTGTGTTGCCGTCAGCCAATCAATATCGCCAAGACAATTTACTGCAGTAATAGTTATTGTTGACATGACGAATGTTGCCAGAACTAAATACATAAATACCCAAGAACTTCATGGAGGTTGTACACATCCCAGGCTGCATGTTCCATCAAGTATTGATTGTATTGTGATGTACAGGAATGCTCCCTCCAGGTATCATACACCTATACATACTACATATAGTGTTGCCATATATGGAAAGCAGGAAGCTGCGGCATTGAGGTATTAAGGAGCTTGCCTTAAAATGTTGTCTAGTACGCAAGCAGCGTGATAGGTTCTGGAACATTACAAGCGTCTCAAGTGTCTTACAGATTACGGAGTGAAACCCTTACAACAACTGTAAATGTCAAGTGTGTTATTTCAGAGAGTTTTCGTTGTTAATATGCAGTGCATGAATGAAAGAAATGATGTGACTAGACTTGATTATTAATAACGGACTAAATAAGCAGGATAAGAAATGTATGAATGTGCAGGTTTAAAATGAGAATGGGACTCGTTTGTATGATACGGTTGGTTAAAACTTCTTGATTTGAGTCTTTTAGGCAAAATGGCTGTCCTCAAATGACTGGAAATGTCTTTTAATGCAATTTCATTGAAGTTTTGATGTGTTAGCACTTTTACTGGGAAGAGATAAAATGACTTTCAACAAGGGAAAGAGAAATTGCTTCTCAGTTGCAATCACAATCGCTTTTGAGTCATCAAAACCTTTTAAAGATACCGGATAAGCCTGACTCATTACATAAAATGGCTTCAGCTGTTGCCAAGGTTATATTAAATATTGTGCTTTTTTGTCAAAAATCTTGATCTCGCAGTCATCTAGGAAGTAGTTCACAGTAAAGAGAGCTCTAAGCTTATCGTCTGAGAGTACTTCAAGATTGCGGCATTCCAATTTGTTTTTATACATTTCGAACATTAAAGACGGTTACTGAAGAAGTGGTTATTTCAAGTACCTAAGAGATACTTTGAGGTTCCAAAAACGGTGTACACTAAACCCATCTGTAGTAGAGAAGGCGGGGCGAGACCGTGGTTCGAGTCCGGTGAGTAATTGTGAATGAGCGCCAGCTGTGCGCACACCGGCCTCAAATCACTTAGGAGATGGGAGCATATAAAAGGAACGAGCGACCGGACCGTCGAAGAGAGAGGACCGGGCCCGAACTTGTGATATGTTTGTATTTGTATTTATATTTATGTTTTGTTCGCCGGCGGTCGTCCGTGAGGGGCCGCCGGCTGTTATATTAATTTATTAAATGTTTAAAATGTCTTCCGGTTCCCGACTCCTTCCTTCCATTTTATGGAGTTGTATTACATTGGTGCCGAAACCCGGGAGGAAGGAGTCGGGCCGGTGTGCGCACAGCTGGCGCTTATTCACAATTACTCACCGGACTCGAACCACGGTCTCACCCCGCCTACTCTACTGCACCATCTAACCATTTTTCTGTGTTGGTTTGTGGGGTAGCCAGAAGACAATAGGACTGTAGAGTCAATCTGACATAGTTATTTCATCCCTGTGGAATAGAAGTGAGAATCTGTATTTATTACCACACAGAAACGGGGCCTGTGGAAATCGCCCAATGACTTCCATCCAACATAACCATGTAAAGTTACAGGTACATCCCTCCTGGACCAGCCACAATGTTAAATGCTGTGATCGAGACAGTAAAAGCCAAAGAAGCACTCTGTGCTGTCCTGCTGTTGTAACTGTTGTTGTTAACCACATATATTTAAAGGTCCAGTGGATGAAATTTAGCAGCATCTAGAGGAGAGGTTTTCAATTGCAACCCTTGACCCACTCCACCCCTCCCTTTCAAAGCACTACGGCTGCTGACACAGAACGAAGATGTCGTCACATTTTTGCTTCTTTGCTGAAGGAGATGACGTATTCATGAAACGCGCTCTGTAGCAGTTTGTCCCTTTAGGGCTACTGTAGAAACAACATGGTGAATTCCATGTAAGGGGACCCACAGTGTATGTAGATAGAAATAGCTCATTCTTAGTTAATACAAACATAACGGTTTATTATGTAAGGTCTTTATACACCTCTGACGACATATGTAGTGATGTATATTATATTTCATTTCTGTCAATTAATCCTTCAAAAAATTACACACTAGACCTTTAACTTTGAACCTTTGACTGGGCGCTATTGAAATTGAGAGATGGAGCAAGAAATGGCTTCAGAGATGAAGGCTGGACTACAACTGAGGTATGATCGATAACTGCATGCGACACTGAGCAGGTGGGTCTTTACTCCAGAGTTAGGGGTGTGTAGAGTTTTTAGCACTGGCAGGAAAGATTTTCAAACCTTTGGACGCCATGAAGACTAAGCTCCCGGTAAATTCCATACTTTACAGAACTGTTTTTGTTAGGCACTGATAAATCACATGAATTGTTTGACCAAAGTGTTGTCAGGCATCAGGCGATCACTAGTACGTTTTTGTGGGTCTTAAAAGACCCAATGGGTAGAGAGTTGATGAATAAGGTCATTTGTCATTAAGGTGTTGGCATGCAGAACTGCTTAGAATAACTTTGTAAAATACTGAATAGAATTGAAAGAATGTTAAAATCTGCAAACTAGCTATTTCTCTACACATTGTGGGCAACTTGTAAGCATATAGTTGCAGACTACTTACTATTTAGGGCTTATTAAATTCTGTGCACTTCTTACCCTGTTTACATTTACTTAAAATGTTTTGTACTGAATTAAACATCTAGGACCAGGTTCTCAGAAACTACAAAGTGAATTTATGAAGCACGTCCACTTCATTACTGGCACTCTAAAACAGACAATAGAACAAGTGTAACCTCACTGAATGCACGCTGCAATTGCCATAAGACGGGTCCAGGGTGCTGTTATCTTTACTTTATGCTCCACAAACTAGGAATAATTGGTAAGAGATGTGGGAAAATAATTAAATACCCAGAAATTGCATTAACAGCATTTGCTGAGTTATTTTGGGTGCTGCTGAGGAGTTAGGAAATATGCCTAAACAAAATTGAATAGAAAGCTACAAAATTGTGTAGTAAAAAGTAATGTTCATTTATTTGTACATGGCAAAATTTTGTTTGACTTGATTGAATAATTAACTAAAAGAACAACCATGGAAAATATGACCAGAAATTTAAGTAGCACATAACTGCCATTTTTACTGTCTTAATAAGGTACATTTTTTGGTTTATTTACAGATTGGTTTTATTGCTTTTTTACTGTGTTCAGTAAAAAAAATATTAAGCATGATTTTAAATCCTTTATCTTTGCTATTTTTACACTTGGCAAGTTGTTTATTTCCTTTTGAGAAATGTGTGATAGTCACATAAAAGTCTTTCTATCCTTTCAGCTTATCCAAAACCTTTGACCTTCTTCTGCTCGTATCCCAGTGCACCGCGGATTCAGAGAGAAAAATAAAACAGACCATGTGTGATCATGTAAGAGAGACATTTTAATGACAATACACTCCCTGTGAAATGGAGCCGGCTGCCGCTACACACCATTAACGCAACTGGTGCTGCTTCTGCGCTTTTCTTTCTTTTCTCTCTCATGCCGTCTCAACAGGGCGCTCAGGAAAGTTAACAAGCTATGCTCACTACAGTGTACTGCACAAATGTGTGTGTGTGTTTCTGGGACGTGCGGGGATCCTCCCAGGCTTCGTGGTTGGGCACAGCAGGTTTGTGTCTCTGAAGATGTCGGATCAGAATGTTCGGCGCCGTATCCGACTCGTCAAAAGGTATGAGAAAACAAGGCATATTGTCTTGTTTTAAATAGAAGTACAATGAACATGCATTCAGAGTACAGAATTCTCCATCCATTCAGCTCAAGAGCATTCACTTCATTATAGCTAATGATTCCGTTTGCTTTATCGGAAGGAACCTTGATCGGTTCAATTACATCTGCTGCCGAGTTGCTGGAATGATAATGAGACGCAAAAGCAAGAGAGATGAAGAGGTTGAGTGGTTCGAGTGAATGCGTGCAAACCTTTAGGTAAACGCAAGTTCATGAAAACATGCGAACGTGCATTGATGAGACACTAACAGCAGGTTGAACGAGTTGAAAGACTTCCCTATAGACTTCAACTCATCAAGGACAGTCAATGGAGAGGTTGACTTGAGGCCAAACTCAAAATGTGCATCACACACATGCTAAACACAGAGAAAGATATTTGGAACAATGTTAGCAAATTTCAGTTCTGGGACATCATCCACTACTACAGGAAAAGCAATATCGTATTTTGTTTAGTTGAACACATAATGAGATAATTTGAAGAATTTAGGAATAACATTTTATTCTTTCTATTATGATAGTCAATGAAAATTACTAACATTCTTTCAAATATCTTTCTCTGTGTTCATCGGAACAAAGACATTTATACAGGTTTGAAACAACCTGAGGGTGAGTAAATGATGACAGATTTTTCATTTTTGGATGAACTATCTCTTTAAGCAAAAACTCTGCCTTATTGTTGATTTTATTACAGTGTTTACAGTATTATACTAGATCCTCATTGTTGTTTTTAACAATGCTTTAGTTACCTTTTTAACACCAAAATTGTATTATAACCTAATGAAAATGTAATAAAAAGTTTACTGAGAACCTATAAATGAACATTAAATTATAATTATACATATGAACATACATAATGACATTACATATGAAATTACATTAGGGTGAGTAAATGATGACAGAATCTTCATTTTTGGGTGAACTATCCCTTTAAGTATTTAAGTTAAATCAACTTTGCTTCATGATTCATTTGAATTGAAATAATATTGAAAAGATTTAAAAAAATCTATAGTTGCATTTTGCTAAACTTATGAAATTAAGTATATATCATTTTTTTAACTTGATAGTTATTGTCCTCGCTTAACCCAAAAATGAAAATCTATCATTATTTAATTACACAACATTGTGTTCCACAGAGTCATATACAAGTTATGAACAAATTAATATATTTTGAGAAATGTGCCATTGGTTTTGTGTACATATATGGGAATCAATGGGAGATGATGTTGTTTGGTTACCGGCATTCTTCCAAATATAATATTGTTGTGTTAGAGCGACAAAATAAAGTCAAACTAGCCTGGTAACACCAAATTCTGCTACTTCGCTTTGCTTGGCAGACTGAGTATAGAAGTGCATAATTGACAAGCGTTCACTTTCTCGTGGGGGGCGCTTTTCTGAAGTTTAAAATCATTGGTGTACCCGTAGGCCTATCACATAACGTTTGGTTATGTCGTATGTTATGCGCCGGCTCAGCTGCCTCAAACTTCCGCTGTAAACACAGGTATGCAGATTATGTGAAGTAAATCTACGCATCCACGGTACAATTAGTGCATCTAAATTGATATTTAACAGTAGAGACAAAAAAATATATATTTGCAGCCAACTGTCAAAGTTAGGATAAGTTCTGTTAAAAACAGCTTTTTGTTCATTTCGAGTTTGTCAGAAATCCTGCAATTTAATTGCAAGATTACAGCATAACATGTCAATATTCAAGGACTGGGAAAGAAAGGAGACACTGACCTGTCAAAAGGGTGCCAGTTCCAGCTGGACAGATAAAAGAGATCGATATACACCCCCTAAAACTCCAAGGACCATAAAAAAGCGGAGGAAAGCCCTGCATTTGCCATCACGGAGCATTGTCACCGAGGTGGGTTAAACACTACAATGCTAGTCTGGTAATAGGTCCAGTACTTCTACTTGTTTGCAAATCTTAAATTCGTCGCTTATGGAGGAGCCGAAGATAATCTGGGAGATGGTTTGCTATATCAGAATGAGTACAGAAGCGAACTGAACTGAAATTGAGCGGAAGTGAGAAGTCTGACTTTGTCAGGCAGAAGTCAAACAGGTTAGGATTGAAATGAGGGTGAGTAAATGATAACTGAATTTTCTTTAAGGGTGAACTGTCCCTTTAAACTTGAAGACCGAAATGTTGTTTTCTATTAATTTAGGAAAAAAAACCTCCACAGTGCAATGTCCCTCAACCATTCTGAGAGAGAAAGTGTAACCTACATCCTCGAAACTCCTCAAGGACACCCATACACACATCTGTCAGCCATAACAGACATCTCTTCAGTCCCTTTAAGCGTAAGGGTCATATCACCAGCATGTGGAAGTTATCTACACCTCCTCTAATGCCTTTTAAATACTGATCGGCAGAGCACACCGACACAAATGGGAACTCGCGAAATAGCCAATATGATATGTGACAGGTGATGTCGCTCCGGACATTAGAATACAAATAAACATATTTCAAATGGGACCTGGGGATGCGAGGAAGGTCCCAGAAGATTTGTCCGTCCATCTCGTCTCGTAATGATTTTCTCCCAGATCTAATTTTCAGGCTTGGACTTGCTCAACGAAACCTGTCTTTTTTCTAAAGCGTGATGTCCTTTCTCAGATGATAATGACATCCACCTGTGTTGACGTCACTGTGAGGTTCGTGGTTTTAAACAGCGTCCCAAAGGACCGCTACACTGTGGAGGACTGTTTGCACTTTATGAATATGTAAATGATGGGCCAATGTTATTGAGGTTTGCCTGTATACCTGGCTATACATCACACAAGAGATGGCTCCTGTTAGTTCAGTATATATGATTTTTAATATCTAAAGCAATTCTAAATGCCAAATATATTTTTATATTTAATTCGAAAAATGTGACCACTCAAAATCAGATCCTTCCTTCAATGTCTGTTTTTGGGTTTTTTACTTTGAGAAGCCCCGTGATTTGAGGTATCGTTTCTTTAGTAGCACAAATTGTTCAGGATGAGTAATGTGCCAAGGTTTCACTCCTGGGGTTAACAGGTCAGAAGAAATGTGAGCGCTGATTACAAAATATCACTGCGGTCAATACAAAATATTACCAAAACACATATGGTTCACTTTATTTTCTCCCCACATATTATGAAGAGCTATAGCAGAGTAAAAATAATAACTCTGGAATTTGCTACTTGCCCTATAAAGGATACATCTTTTATTTAATTGTTGTTTTGGCAGATTTGCAATATTAGTACAATTTGGAGATGTTAGAATGACAGATAATGCAAGCAAATTTACACCTATTACATTATGGTAAGATGTTTTTACAAACCCTAAAATTAGCTGAAATTGAATAATTCTACTGTGCTCATCTGCTGGCTGATAAATGTGTACTTAGCAGTTTATTGAGAATGGCTTTTGTCTGTAAATGTGCATCAGGGCAATCCAATGGGTTTCACCATAGTGAGAGAGAGAAAGAGAGAGAGAGAGAGAGAGAGAGAGATGACCAGCCCATCAGTTAGAGAGACAGAGATGATGGCAGTTACAGAAAAGCATTAGCAGAGAGCGATTGTGAAATGATTTGGCTATTTTTTCCAGGTCACTCTGTTCTCGGTCTCTCGGATTCTGTCCCTTGTAATGGTGTACTGTGATGTTCCAGAGAAACTGGACTGTTTGCGTGAATGTGGTTCATAAACAACAATGGAAAACGGTCACATTTTTCTGACATTGAAAATCTCTATGCCCTTCAGCGCTGTGATCATTTTACCTAACATTTAATTTTCTATGTCACATGCGAGTAGTCCTTACTATTGGTTACACATGAGATGTGATGAGACCAAGGGATTTTCACATGCCTAGAATTAGAGGCAGCACAATATACCCTTATTCACAATAGCTGATATATGTAAAAAAAAAACATGATTATCGATATCGTCATAAGTACAACATCCTGAATTCTGCTTAACTCTCTGTCCAATCCCTACACTTAAATTCTGAACGTGTTCCATTGACCAAATTACAAACAAACCACAAAATAAAAGTACATTTTACTGATGGCATTATTTATTTTGTTTAAAAACATGATAACGTGATCATTTTCCTATCATGATTTCCGTTGGTCGCGAAAACCGTGTAGTAAAAATTGGATTGCGTTTAATCCGTCTGGCATTTGAGGTCAAAACAAAACATTTTAGATTTTTGTTTTTGCTTTTCTTACATTTTTCCAGTAGGAGTTAATGATAAACATATTTCTATTTTTATCACAAGTCAGTATAATAATTCAGTAAGGATAAATTAAAAAGGAACAAGCAGGAAAAAAAGACTTCTTTCATAATTATAATCATCATTTTCACGCTTTAATCATTGGGGTCAGTGACCCAAACAATGAAAAAGTAAAGGAGAGCTCAACAGAACATGAGAGTTAAATTTGATTTACGTTGCTGTGCAGGAAAGAGCGGCACAGGGCAATGTCATCATTGCCCCCCAATCGCACATGGCGGTGATCTGTCATACAGTAGCTGGTAAAGCTCACTTCATTACCATATGTTAATGGCCATCTCACATTTCAAATAATACGGTCCTCTCAGCCTGCCCTTTACTATGGAATGAAGTATTTCGATCCGGTTCTTAGCAGAAAACCACTACTTGCCTTCAAGAGAGGAACAAATAGCAGGGCTACAGCGAGACGGTCCGTTGGGGGGAAGATAAATTCGGGAGTGCCCACAAAGTGCAGGAGTAATGGAGATAAGAGAAACTGCCAGTTTTCAGCACACCATCCGCGGGTCTTAATGATTATGCCTTCGAGTGAATTAGATATGACAGCAACTTGAGGGAGAAAAAGTGGCCGGGAAGACTTTAGAGATAAAAGCAGCGAAAGAAAGATGAAGGGAGAAGTGGCTTGGTGAGATGGGAACGATTGGGCTGGTCTCAGTGCACGCAGCGTGATAACTAGGCCCCCCTTGGTGTGCAGGGTTGCCAGATCTGCATAACAAAACCAGCCACAATGGCTTATCAACACTATCCCAATGACCCCAAGCCAAGAGCCAAAACTCGAAATATGTCACTCTCACCCTTAAAATACATACAGTATTTTACATTAACTGTTATGCAAATTCAACATTTTCTTATAAATCAAATTCTTTATAGTAGTGGTCATAAACACTTTGTTTTCCATCGATAACTTTCTCTTAATTTAGTGACAGCTGATGGAAAAAAATCTATCCACCTTTTACCTACAGAATAAAAAACAACCTGCGTAACAAGTTGTGCGATTCTTTAGGAAAACCAGAGACCTGGCAACCCTGGCAGTTAGATTTTTAAAACAATAGCCATTAAAGTCATAGTCCACACTTACTGTATGTGTCTAAAGTAGGGGTCTCATGATATCAGATTTTTAAGATAAATATTATTATATAGCCTACATACACTTATATCACAATATTGTCATTGTATGTGTTTGTTGTTTGGGTTGTTTCAGTCAAATTTAACTTTATTTGTTTAATTTGCGTTTTGTTCTTTTTTGGTCAATTTATTTACACTTTAGACACAAGCATAGGGAGGCCGAAATATCATTTGTAACCACTGTGACTCTTATAGCAAAGTTTTTTAAAGGGTGTTGAATAGTTTACTATATTACAGTAGGCGTAGAAAGACCACAATATTGATAATCAAGTTTTTTTATATCACAGTTATCGTTAACACCGATATGCTGTGAGAACCTCAGTGTGAAAAGAATATATGAAATTTTAATTGCATAGATTTGATAAGCACTTATAAATGTATCTTGATGGTGTGTAAAATTAAATTAATAAACAGCCAACCAAAGCAAATTTGCCAAGACTTTTCGGTTTCTTTACAGAGTGAACAGGGTGTGCCACTAGGGTCTGTGGCCGTGGTCCATGCCTCCATAGACGTGCCTTTGGGATATTATGGAGAAAAAAATAAGTGTTCAAGAAAGAGAAATGATGTCGCTATATTCCTCTGACTCTATCTTAAGCCCTCTGGGGAGTATCTAAAGATGGATGTCTGTCTTTAGCTTCTCTTAAAGTTGACTCACATCGATAATGTCTCCACAATCAGTCTTTCATCCTACCAGAACTATACACATTCAATCCCCTTCACCACTCAACTCCTCTACATCTGTGGGGCTGATAGGATTTTGGAAGTTGTTCCAATTTAAATGCAAATGTCCCTCCTGTTCTCTGTCCAGTTGGCACTATCGTGTCCTTATTAACTTTGAGTAGCCTTCAGTGTTAATGGGATGCTTACCTTCTCTCCGTTATGCCTTGTGCTCCAGACCGTACTTGCAATTGATTTTTGCTAATATCGCTTTACGCGGCTGCTTCTATATATCACGTCGCCGTGCATCTTCTCCTCGGTGTGTACCTAATCCATCCTTTGTTTCTGTTGTTTGGTTCTCTCTGAGCTCAGCGGTAATGTGTTCTATATGATGAAAGTGTAATGTAAAACCACGATAATGACAAAGAAATGGCTATTTGCTTTACGATGGCGTGGGAGAAGAGGCAATTGTGAGTCAGAGTGAACTCCGAGGCTTGCAATTGTTCAAGGAATTTTCTTTTTCTCAATCGTGCCGCTCAAAGACGATGTAATTTGGCCTCCCCTGCAGCAAGGGAAAATGGTTTCAATTAGCGTCTAAACGGCTTTCTCTGGAGCTATTGACTGGCTGTTTTTACTTTAATATATGAAGACTGCTGAGATGGTGCCGAGAACCTGTATGTTCTCAAACATCTTTTCTTTGTCAACAAGCTGATAGTTTGCTGTAGACTCATGACAGGATGAATGTGATGTCAGTCGTGCTAGTCAGCCTCACTTCCTCAATGAGAATGAAGCCTTTAGAAAGACATTTTGACCAATTGAAATTCTCCTTTCGACCAATTGAAAATCCTAATGAATTCGCAAGTAGACTTTAATTACACTGTGGACTTCAGCCTCTCTCTTTCTCTCTCCATTCATCCATTCAGTACTTAAAGGAATTGCTCACCCAAAAATAACATTTCTTTTCAAATTGATTCACTCTCGTGTCGTTCAAAACCTGTAGGTGGCTCTTTCTTCAACAGAACCCAAAGGAAGATATTTTGAGAAATGTCACAGTGATATTGTGTCCATATAATGGAAGTCAATTTGGGCCAGCGTTGTTTGGTTACCAACGTGCTTCAAAATATCTTCTTTTGTGTTCTGCAGAAGAGGAAAATTGATACACATTACACGAGGGTTTAATGTCCATTCAAGATTGCAGTTTTGAATACATTTTATTGACTTGTATTGTGATATTGTAATCTACCAAATTGCAACGGGTTCTTACATGTACATCTGATAAAACGTTTCTTTACTTTGTGCATTATATGCCAAGATGTCCATCCATCCATCCATTTCCTTCAGCTTATCCAGGGCCGGATCGCGGGGAAAGCAGTCTAAGCAGGGATGCCCAGACTTCCCTCTCCCTAGACACTTCCTCCAGCTCTTCCGGGGGGACACAGAGGCGTTCCCAGGCCAGCCGGGAGACATAGCCCCTCCAGCGTGTCCTAGGTCTTCCCCGGGGTCTCTTCCCAGTGGGACATGCCCGGAACACCTTCCCGGGAAGGCGTCCCGGGGGCATCCGGAAAGATGCCCGAGCCACCTCCGCTGGCCCCTCTCGATGTGGAGGAGCAGCGGATCTACTCTGAGCTCCTCCCGAGTGCTCGAGCTTTTCACCCTATCTCTAAGGGATCGCCCAGCCACCCTGCGGAGAAAGCTCATTTCGGCCACCTGTATCCGGGATCTTGTCCTTTCGGTCATGACCCACAGCTAATGACCATAGGTGAGAGTAGGAACGTAGATTGACCGGTAAATCGATTTGGGTCACTATTTACTCTGATAGTAGTCTTTTGTCCTACTATAAGAGTCAATGGTGATCCAAAACGGCTAAGTTACAAACTTTTATTAAAATGTCTTCAAACAGCACAACAAAGAAATGTATAAAGGTTTGTAATAACTGGAGGATGAGCTATTCCTCTTAACTTATTCTGATGAGTTTAAGTAATGTGAAAACATTTAAACTTGTAAGTAAGCCAATTTGATTTTACTTAAAAAATTAAGGATTTAAATAACTATATAAAACGTGCGCATATGACGAGTAATACAACTAATACAAAAGGTAACATTATACTTTGTTAATCAGTATCAGTTCATTTCATTTTTGTCATCTTGACATGAGAAGATTGATGATTTCAGCTATGCAGATTTATTGTAGCCGTCAAATTCAACCATGTACAATATATATAGACAAATGTTCAAATTTGAAACACACTTAAACAGGACATTCTGCGATGGTCAGAAATGTTCTCAAACACGAGTGTTTCTCATCTCCTGACCTCCGACTGCTAAAAGTGACTCACCAGGTGACTTTACAGGGATTAGAAGATTTCACTGAAATAGCCTCTCTAAGCTCCTGTAAGTTAGTCCAACAAAGTTTAATTACGGAACTTTATAAGAGCATGTAGCCAGAGGACAATACAACAAATATAATAACGGCTTTTCCCTGAATCAAACTACACAAAAATAACCAAGTAAATCTGTATTGCAGGGCATTCGAAATCACAGATGTGAGAAAACATAAAGCATACAGGGTTTAATCGGCAAAGCAACAGATGTTTACCTCTTTGGTCTGTAAGACGCCTCCTCTTTCGCTCGAAAGAGCCTCATTAAACACGATCCAAAGTAACGAAAGACACTCTCGGTCTCAAATGTGCATCGTACAGATATCACCGAAAAAAGCCTAGCTGGGGATTAGACACGGTGCACGTTATCATGTCATTGACTCACCGCTGAATCACATTCGCATTCAAAGCCAAATTATTTCTATCCTCTGGTCGAGTGGTTTGCTTCAAAAGGCATTCACACGTATGTGTGAAGACGATCGTGTTCCTATTACTATCCGCATTGCGTTACTTATGTCAGATGAATAGAGATCGTAAAGACTGATGCAGAATGAAAGTAAACATTGACTATCGCATTTAATATAGTATGCAAATCATTTACAGTAAAAGGGTGCAGATGAAATTGTATTACAGTATATAAAAAATTATTAGATCAGAAAAAACTGTAAAAACATCAGAACTGTGGAACACAAAAGAAGATGTTTTGAAAAATGTCTCGGTGGTTTTGTCTCGATTCAATGGAAGTCAATGAGGGCCAGTGTTGTTGTTTGGTTACCATTGTTCTTTAAAATAACTTCTTTTGTGTTCTGAAGAAAGAAAGAAAGTAACGTTCGAAATGACACGCCGGTGAACAAATAATGAAATAATTTTCATTTTTAGGTGCAATGTCCATTTAAAGAAAAGTATTTTAAATACGCAGTCTATATCTGGCAAACGTACTGAAAATCTAATTTCCTCTCTAGCAGATTAAACTGTATAAATACAGAACAGCTTTGTTCAATGATAATGGAAGCTGTTGTACATCTGACCCGTTAACGGTACTTTATACCCGGCTTCATTTACACAGGTGATAACCGACTGCATTTTTAACACGCAGTGACCCGAAAAGGTTAACCATAATGAACACAGACTGTTCCCGAGACGGACCGGCAAGATGACACATTCCCACAGGACCGTCAATCCGTTGCTTTGTAATTTGCATACTTTGTAATGATCTCAATCTAGTGGAATTGATTTTGGACTTGATATCTAACTGCAAGATTGCCATTTAGGCTACAGCATTTTAGACACTCTCTATCCATACTCAGGGGTGTTACGATTTAGCATCTGCCTCTTCTCTGTAAATCCAAACATCCCCTTTTATCATTGCGTTAGTATTTTATGCACGTAAGCCTTTTGGTTTTGTTGTTTATTTCCAAACAGTCCGCTTTTATTGGTAAGGGGGTAGAGATAGGCTAAACAACTTTGATTTGACAGCAGGACGTACAAGAGGCAGGTCACGAACAGAGGATGCACGCGTTTTAAGATGTATCACGGAAGAGCCACGGGGTCAGACGAGGTTCTAACAAAGCAATTTTCGCCCATAATGCCATAAATCAAAACGGACACACGGTGGCTTGTTTTTGGGGGAGACTGTAAATATATAAACGCTGAAGCTGCCACACTTCGGGGCGCCTATTAATACAACGCTATTTGTTTGAAAGGGTTATCAAAATACAAGAATGGTTGGCGGAGGACCAGCTCTGGTTTGGAGTGTTGTGAGATTGTGCACCTGTGACTCACTACATATGGTTTCACTCCAGCACACGGGAGAACGGGAAACGTTTAGCTCCGCTAGCGTGACCTTGATAATCCCCTACGTGTATTTAGAGCTAAAAAACACGTAGAATTAAAGTGAGGTCTCGTTGGAGACCCTTCGCATCTAACTTTAGCTTCGGATTGCCATTGTTTCGGCAGGACTTGGAACGAAAATTGAAGCGGTAGTCAAAAGCTGTTTATTCATGTGAGCGTGAGAGACTGAATGGGAGCAAAAATGCACTCTTCACTGTGATATTAATTGAAATGGTTGGAGTACACGGAGATTGAAGGCGATTGGCTTGTTTTCACAGGCGCCCGAATACATTAGCATATTTGGCTTTTGAATCATATGAGATTTTCTAAAGTTGCACATTTTAACGCCTACGTCAGACCTCCGAATTAATTCCAACAGCTAGATCTGGCGAGGTCTTTGGAAACTTTGTCATTTGTACGCTGGTCCGGTTTGACTGTTTCTATTTATGTGGTTAACATGAAAAATTGGCAGGGGAAACTAGTTCTACACCAGTTCAAAGGAGCACAACTCGCTCGGCTAGACCCAGATCTGCCCAGATTCCCAAAGGATCCTGTGCTTCTTCATGCAAGTAAGACCTCCTGAAATGTCTAGCAAAGAGTAATGGGTGCTGTTTCAAAGAGTGCTGGGTTGTTTTGACCTGTAATGAATTCCTTGACTGGGCAGGAGATTTGCTACTCAACACAGACCTGAAAAAAGGAATTCAGAAATGAAACTCCGTTATAATGCCGCCAAATTAAGTCTGCTGGGGTTCTGCCATGTCCAAATATAGGCTCAAGAAGGTTAGTCTGACCTAATTATTTGTAAGAAATAAAAAGGTCAAAATTCTACGCTAAAAGAACAGTAATCCCAGGTAGTCATGTAACCAGTTTGCTCTTTTCAAAAGCACTATCAAATCCTATTAAAGAGATGAACTCTGTGTTAAGTATTTTTTTCTATCCCACCTTAGTTTGCATATAAAGGATACTATTTTATTAAAGAGGTCATATGGCGCAAACACATGTTTTATGTGTCTTTGGTGTGTCATAAATTGCCGATGCATGTATAAGACACGTAACATTGCAAAAATGAAGGTGACGGAACAAAAGATGCATTCTATCTTTAAGCGAATCCAACCCATAGACCTGCCTGAATTGCCTCGTCTAACCACACCCCCACAAATCTACGTCAATTCGTGGTATGATTTGACCAAGACTGCCCAAATGTATACGCAAGTAATGTGGGCGTACCTGTCAGTTCAATTGCTTTTGAACTTGATGTTTCGAATATGGTAAGAAGCGTTACATTTCAGTCACATGCTTGCACTGGTTAACTGGCCAATCATGGCACACCTCGCTTTTCAGAGCGATGAGCTTAGTAAAAAGTCTGCGCGTTTCAGTGAGGAGGGGGCAAAGAGGAGATACAAACGTGCACGGTATGTTGAAAATACAGCGTTAATTTCAATCCAGTAGTGGGTCAAAGCGGGACGAACCCAAATATAGGGATTTACATTAAACGATGCTTGTTTCAAATAAAACATGCTGGGTTGTTTTAATCAATAGTTGGATCAAATCTTAACATTTTCTGGGTTTATTTAACCCAACCACTGAGTTTGTCCCTTTTTGACCCAACGCTGTGAAAAGAACCTATAACATTTTTATATGTATACAAGTATACTTCTATTTTGTAACACTCTCAAAACAAATTTTGGGTTATTTTCAACCTATGCTGGGCTGTTTTATTCCAAAATGCTTTCTAAATGTTGTTTAAACCCACAGTTGGGTCAAATATAAACATTTTCAAGATTAATAAAGTGCCGCAGAGATGATGTTTTTTTGTTGGCCAACTCGAAAGTAAGCGCAGTACTCTTTCCCTTGGATTTTACCCATAGACTTTTGAAATATCGCAAAAATGACCTCCTAGTTTATCAAAGGGTTATGATTATTACACTTTTTGTCTATCAAGATAATCTTTAAAATTAACACAATATTTGGTATTTTGAAGCCTAAGTACAATCGCTATACTAAAATACAGACTACATTTCTGTCAATATCAAAGTCACCACCACCAAGCCTCCAACTTTTTCAAACATCATTAAAAACGTGTTCCCTGGTGAGTAATAAATATCCATCCCCGTTTCTAGAGATGTTGCATTTTTTTTGAGAGGTCTATGCGTGATGACAACATTTAATGTCTTCCCCAAGGATGCAGTCACTATAAGTTGTTGGCTTACCGCCATTTTTAAGATCTGAAAATATTTGGTGGTTTTCTTAACTACAAACCTTATTGTAGCCATTTTTCCATTAAGCCATAAAAAAAACAGAAATGATGACACTTACAAGAACCCAGTTAAAAATTGTTAAAAACATTTTCTTGAGTGCACATACTTACATAAAATACATACAAAAAGTTTAAATTTTGGAAATAATTCATTCTTTATTGGACTGAGAGAGAACTTTACTGTGAATATACACTTGTAGTAGAGTAGGCGGGGCGAGACCGTGGTTCGAGTCCGGTGAGTAATTGTGAATTAGCGCCAGCTGTGCACACACCGGGCTCGAATCACGTAGGAGATTGGGAGCATATAAAAGGAACGAGCGACCGGACCGTCGAAGAGAGGTCCGGGTCCGAAGTGTTTATGTTCTAGTGTTTTGTATTTATGTTTTGTTCGTCGGCGGTCGGCCGTGAGGGGCCGCCGGCTGTTATTATTTATATTAAATGTTTAAATGTTTGCTGGTTCCCGCCTCCTTCCTTCCCTACTTCAATCTTATTACAACACTCTTAAAAATAAAGTTGCTTAAAAGGTTCTTCACAGCGATGCCATATAAGAACCATTTTTTCACAAAGAACCACAGTCAAAAGAACCATCTCTTTCTTACCTTTTTATAATCTGAAGATCCTTATTTTATATATATCCTTATGTTAAAGGTTCTTTGTGAAAACGTTTAGACAAAAATGTTCTATGTCATCGTAAAGCACCTTTTATTTTTTAAGATAAATTTGTACTGAATTTATGTACTCAGTCTCAACTTTTGTGAATATTGTTTGGTGTATAAATTCAGTGCATGACAGTTGCAATTGTCTCCTATAGATGTTCTAAATGTAAATTGTTTTCTTTAAGACTAGATTTCCATCCATCTTTGGGTTTTGGACTCCCTGCTGAAAGGAAACATGCTAAAACATGATGCTGTGATCACCAACAAGCCTTCATTCAATAAAACCATCCTTCTAAGTTCTCAGAAAGATCTCTGCGAATACAGCGGAGAAGTGATAGAATGCCATGGATATTCACTTTGCCATGACAGTCATTATTGGCCAGATTTATATGTGCCACTATTTTATGCTGATCATGTTCTTCGAAATTATTTTTTGTATTAATCAGCACTTTTTTTCGAGATTGTCTCAGATTCGCACTTTTCTTCTTCATGTAGCATTCCCCTGAAAGCGCACTAGCATACACACTTTTCAGAGTTTTCATTTATTTTCAAGTGCCAGGAAGTTTTCAAATCTTTGACATATCCTCAGAGCCTCACCAGACAGACTGAAGTACCTTCACCGAAACCATGCAGAAATAAGTTTGTAAGTAGCAAAAATAAATTGTTATCCTATAAAGTTTGAAAAGAAATGTTACAATAAATTACAGCAAATTCCAAAGAGAGTCACTGATCGATTTTATCATGACGAACGTGTTTTTCATACTGATTCCATATAGTAGAGTACCCCATAATCCCTGTCATAATGTACAGTACATTCTGCTGCTGAGTAGTATAACCGCACAGTAAACAAACTGACCTTCAAACATATTGTATATATACACCTTTTAAATGGATTACTGTATACATTAACTTAAATGTAGATTCACTTGTTTACTCATAAAATTGTCTTTACAGTAACTTATTCTGTATTCTAACAAGCTCCTTACATTTAAGTATAAATACAGTTGAAAGAAAAAGTATGTGAACCCTTTGGGCTTACTTGGATTTCTTCAGGTCCAAATGGAATGGTCCAAAATTTCTCCTGACCATTGTGCAGGTCTGATCTGCAACTATAGGAAACGTTTGGTTGAGGTTATTGCTGCCAAAGGAGGGTCAACCAGTTATTAAACCCAAAGGTTCACATACTTTTCCACCCTGCACTATGATTGTTTACATGTTGTGTTCAATAAAAACATGAAAACGTATAATGTTTGTGCGGTAGAGTTTAAGCAGACTGTGTTTCTCTATTGTTGTGACTTAGATGAAGATCAGAACACATTTTATGACCAATTTATGAAGAAATCCAAGTAAGCCCAAAGGGTTCACACACTTTTTCTGAATATTGTATATTCTCACGTGCTAATTATTCTCTTAATCGCACTTTTGGGCACAGATTGGACATATAACTGAAGAGACCCTTACCTTGAGCCAATTTCGCCCTCTCTAAAATATTCTCTTTAAATTGGACATCTTGAGACAGATGAGGTGAGGGCTGCAGATCAAAGGCCAGCACCTTGGACAGTTCCACTGATTTGGTGCCTGTTGGTCTAAATTAATCTTTTCTTAGGAAGTCAGAACTCGTGCACAGCGGCTCTAAAGGCTGAAGAAGGTCTGGAAGAAAAAAAGACCATTTCAGATGATTCAAAAACACATATTCAGACAACAAATATCCATTAACCTCCATTTATTGCTGTCATCCTGTTAATCAATACCACATTATCTTTATTATTCTGTTTTTATATTACATGGTTCACTAGTTACAAAGCAAAAGTAACTGTTTTGTCAATGTGGAATATTTAAAACTTTTGTTGGAAAGGTTCAGGGCACACTTTGATATTCTTCTACGCCTGTAAACATGAGTCGCTGCGAGTGAATTCTTGAGACATGATTTAAGTGCATTTCTCCCCGTGGTCAAAACGGAGCTGAATCTCAAGTAGTCTGGGTCTAGACGTGCCACACTTCTCAAAATATGAATGGATCTCACACAGTGACAAAACCTTAGAACTTGGTGCAGAAATGAGAGACTCCGCATGGCCACAGAGGCTTAGGAGACAACTGAGTTCAGAAAACGAAATTATTCAGAGAAATCCACAAATGATGCTGCATTAGAAATATCGCAGACAAGGGGTTGTTATGCTTATTTGCTCAAGTACTTGTTTATGCTTCTGTAACCATTCAATCATACGGTGATGTTCGGTGGTCTGGAAGTACACAACACAACTACAATGTGGTGATTTCATTATCTTGTGAACTATCAACTTTTAGGGTTTGTAGACATTTGCTAGTTATGGGAAAAAATCTTCATATTTCTTAGGGTAGACCCTATTTTGTACCTTGTTTTTGGAAAGTGGAGATTTATAAATGGAATCTAGAACCTTAAAAACGGCATTTTTTGCAAAGCGTTGAATGAATAGGACCAGAGAAATGGACTTGATTCATGGAGTACTAGACTAATAGTTATAATTAATCTAAAGCCAACTTACCGGTTGAGTCAATGGGTCACTTCATAAAGATTTTTACAGCAGGGTTAAGCAAATGACTCCTTGACATAAATGGAAATAAATAGCGAACGTTAAAGGTGTATTTGATTGAGAACTCTGTGATCGGCCGCTAATAGAGTACAAAGAACGCGTTTTTCATGTATGAAAACGCGACGCGCAGCATTTTTTTTTTTTGCTAGGAAACAACCGAAACAGATGTACTGTTAGTCAAGGAATATAGCGAGAGATCTCTAGTTGCTGTTAACTGTCATATTAGCAGACTTTAAAACATGTACAAGCAGAGGGTGCTCGCTCTGACCTTGCTCAGTTAACCCGCGACAGCCACTACAAGTTTGTCCTCCATGATGGATTTGGTGAGAGCCGTCTTCCAGAAAATTAAGCAACTTTGAAGTACCGTCAACACAACGGAAGCCCTACCTCTCTATTATTTCGATTGGACAATGGGGAAAAAGTGCATGACGTCTACCTATTTTTTGTCAACTTCAGGCTCTCGATCAGAGCGCTCCGCCATAAATGCAGCCCGGCGGGCATAAGCAGCGCGCAAAACGCTCCCTTCCAACTGAAACAATTCAAAAGAGCCGATTCTTAACGGCAAAAAATGCAGTCTTTCTGATCGGCCCCTTATGCTGTACAGTACATTGGCAGGTCTTTGCCTGAGGGACTGTACCATTCCAGCATGACTTCAAAATATCTAAAGATATATTTGATGTTTTCCGAATATTTTGTTTTATAATTGATAAGGTGATGAAATAAACAACAAGTATGCCTATTATTTAAAGCACGGGTTTAGAGAGATAGAGTTCAATAAAATAGTCCAGGATGAAAGAAGTTCTGCATATAGGCCTACAGTGTCATTTATATTTATGCTGGAATATCAATGAATTTTAAAATGCTGAGAGATTTTTTAAGTCCCTTTGAAACCGAGGGACCATTTCAGACAGGTACAACGCATGCACACTTATGAGAGAAATAAATTATTTTAATAAATAAATATTTTTTTTGTATCATCAGGTCATCAGCGAAATTGACATATACTTAAGGCTACACAATTTTAATCTTTAAATGTTTTGCAGAAAGTTTAAGTATTTCACATTCAAGTTAAATATATTCTATATAGAAAACATAGCGGGTAATGTTTGAAAATGATGGTTTAGCAATTTATAGGTAGAATGATCATGTTTGTGACATTCTGTGAACAACTGACATATTGTTTATATTTGCATTTATTTGCAGAAAATGAAAACTGGAGAAACAGGTCAAAATTACAGAAAATATGCTCTCTGTTATTCAGACCTCAACATACTGCAAACAAAACAAGTCTGTATTATCTTCTAAACAACACAACAGTAATATTTCTACATGGATATTTCTACAGTTTGAATGTTGTTTTGTATGATTAACTGGATGTGTCTTGTTTTGCTGTCATTGTTTCAGATTGCTGTTGGATTACTTTACGTAACTCCTGACGATTGATTTTGTTGAAATTCAAAAGACACTGCACTAGAATCACCACAATACATCTAGAAATTACATGAAATTTGGAATGGTCTCTTATTTTTTTCTGAGACTGAATAGTTTACATAAGATAGTCTTACAATGTACGATGATATACATATAGACTAAAATTAAATGTTTATTAAATATAAAGATATTGCTATTTCATTTTTTTTCTCACATCATCCGGGGTGAACTTGAACTCACATCATAAATGAGTTTATGGTCACAACAACAACATTGTTATTAGAGGTGACAATATAACCAATAACAGTGTGCATGAAAATGGCAAACAGTCAAACATCAAACCCATTATCATTTGTCATGGCCTGGTGCATGCTGGGAACATCAGCACGAGGAAAACATGTACGGGGTTTGACAGCGTACTGTATTTTGATATTGTATTGTGATAAAAATACTCAAAAATGGAAATCGAATCATTTTTACAAATACTGTATGTTCTATATAAGTCAATCACTTTTTTTGTCGTACATAATTGCAAATCTTATGTAGATACTGTACTACTGTGTTCATGTAATGTTTATATCGCAAAGTTTCTTGTTTGCCTGATTCAAAATTAAAGGAGATTTATGGCTCAGACATGTCGGGAGCCCCGTCTCCGAAGCTGTGAAGCGGACATCTGTAGCGCATTTAGATTGGTTTCAGTTTTGGTTTTATTTCCCCAAGCATCTGTTAGGGACCTCGGGGATGCGGGTGGCGGGGAGCAGTGTGGGGTTTCTGATCAAGGTCATGTCTGCTTTCCCCATTGTGTTTGAAGGAAGGGTACGATTTCAGCTGTAGTGCCTTTAAAGCGTACTAAATAAAAATCAGCAACTGTCACTGCCTTTATCTCATAGACGAGGGAAAACGTGCCATGAATAATTCAGATTTACAAAACAACACCCTCTCTTGTTTCTCTCACTTTTACTTGTAACTAAATCAAAGAGGCAAATGAAGAATGAAAGGTTGTGATGATGGATATTTCTCTCTGCTCTATAAAGAAGCTGACTTTAAGTGCTGCTGAACGCCGCCGCTGCCGATGACAGTTCGGTACGTCTTAAAAGACTGTGAAAGGAGTAGCTTGACATCGCTTTCCCAAATGGGGGTCTTGAAGTTAAAATAGCTAGAATGAGAAAGTAATGACCACATATCTAATCTGATGCAAACTTTTATGCGTTAAGTGCTTTTAAAGCGGCTTGTGTCAGATGGTGCGACACTATTAACACAAAGATGCAACAATGTGATAAATCGGTTCTTCTGTGCTCCCTTCCTAATGCAATATGTTTTTTCTTAGTATGAGACATGTCATGAAGACTACAGAGAAAAAAGTAATAAACAGGAATGAATAAATAGCATTCATGGGGAAAGAAGTCGAGAGTAGTTTGCACTTTTGGCTTGCCTTCTGACTGTTTTATTACAGTTTATTAAAAAGTTTTTGGAGTGCATCTTTTTATTGTTTAAATATTCTTTGGACAATTTTTTAAGTTATAAAACTGTAACTGGGATTAATTTTGCTTGTTGTAAACTAAGGTTTGGCACTTCAGATTTAACACAAGAAATAAAAATATAGAAATAGTTCAGGTAAACAAAACCAAAATTAATACAATTACCAGTTTCCATCGAAAGCAAAATATATGTTTATTTCTAGAACATATAATCATTTTATGCCAGGTTACTGTGCCTTGAACTATGATGAAATGATAGCAAAATGCAAGACCATAATCAAACTTTTAAGTAGTCGTCTGTATTTCTATTACTTATGTGTATTTTGGACTATTCAATCTTGGAGTCACTTGCCTCTAGTTTTACATCTGACAGAGTTAACACGTGTCTATCCTGGTGCTGAATTGTCTGGACACATTTGACTTATGGTTTGCACTAAATCCTAATGGCATACTGTATAGATTTTATTCCGCTAACTATAAATCTCAATGCTTGACTGATGAAATATTCCAAGCACCCCATTTAATAACCCTGGTTTTCAGTCCCCTCTCTTTGCCCACACTGTAAAACTTTGGTGTATTTTTGCAGCAGATTTGCCAGTAACGGACTGTAGATATAATATAAAATGATACCCAAAAACTGCTTAAGAAGAATGTATTTTTTTGCAGCATTGCTGTGCATATATCTGTAACGAGACCAGTCTCTTCTCGCTCATTTTAAATCTCAAAAGTCAACGTGTTTTAATTTGGATTACAGCAAAGTTAAACTCAAATTGAAAACATTACTAATAGGAAAGTATAAAGTAGTTATTAAAGCTGAAGTAAGTTATTGGCAAACCTGCTGCAAAGTCCAACAAAGTTTTACCATGCATCTGACATTCTTTTTAAAAAGAATAACGTGATTTTTAACAACATTTTCAGGCATAACGTGAAAACAAACTTTTATTTTACGGCATTGTACTGTTTTTTTAAGGGAGTTTAAAAAATACTCTCAAAACCATTTTTATGTGTTTTGTGTATAGTTTCATCATATGCAAAACTTTCCTTTACCCAGCAGTCCAACATTGAAGGATAGTGTAGACAAGAACGTTCACGCTGTCAATGACCAAAACTATTGTTGAAGGGTTGTGGGTTGGTGGTTGGAGCGTGGTATTTAGAGCCAATATTGCATTATGTCACCTCTCTTCATATCATCCAGAATAAGATATTGGGAGTAAAATAAAGCTAGAATACAGAAAATTGTGTATCTCTCATAGAAAACAGTTACCTGTATTATTGCATTGAGGGGCAAATGGCATTCCCTGAGGCATGTCTAGAGTTGGATTTATTTTACACAATACCAAAAGCCGGCATTATAATGTGGATAGAGCAAGGCTCTTGACTCTGCGGTTGTGGAGTATAAAGTTAAATGAATCAAAATGTTCTATTTTTACCTTCAGCAGCAAGTTTGCTAGGTGCTCAGCGTTCTCGTACTGTAAACAGGCATTACAGTTAAAACAGTAAATCACTTTTTTTCATAAAAGCATTACCATGCTCAATATGGTGGCTGAGAGTATAACTATCCAGCCTTACAGTTACAGTGTATTTGTGAGTTTTAGCAGTAATATGTATGTCACTATGTCCTACAGCAAATACATGAAAACAATGACATCTTTGTCCTGTGAGAGCTGCCATAGTACTTTGAAAGCGGTGTGGCAACCTCACCGCTAGATGCTGCAAAAATTTCCAAACTGAAGTACTTCACCAATAACTCAGTTTTTTTTGGTCATTTCAAATCCATATCAGACAATACTTAAGATGTAATCTAGCAGACAATTTTTCTGCACACCAAATCTAAGATCTAGCTCCCTCAAGCATTCAATATAATGTATGTTTAAAGACTTTAAATTCCAACAAACCTGCATCGTAACTGTTTTTGGCCCTTAAGCAAACTAAACAGACCATTAGTCTATCAAAACAGGAAAAAAACTATTTTGGCAATCTTTCAGTATTCTTTCTCAGAATAAAGACTTTGAGAAAGTGATCCATGGCTTTCGCCAAACATCAGGGGCTATTTTTCCTCGGACGATCTTTCTCAGCACAGCTTCGGCGTATTAAGTGAGCTGGTTTTTAACACGCTCCTGCAGAATAGCTTATATATTCACACAGTAATATTCAGACCGGCTGATCAAATAAGTTGTAAGTTACGGGCCCTGGGGGACATGGGGGGATTTCGTTTTCTGAAGGTGTATTACCCAGCTTGCTTCTGGCAAATCAAACTTGTTAGCAAGACAGCATTGCTGTGTCGCAAAGCATAGGTTTCCATTCCATTCCATTCCATTTTCTACCGCTTATCCGAACTACCTCGGGTCACGGGAGCATAGGTTTCCTAACTAGGAAATACACAACAAACCCCGAATTAAAACTGAATAGATTTCTTATTGATGCTGTTATGTGATTATAATGTCATTCAGAGAATTAAAGGAGACATTCATGAGAAAAACCTGCAGGTAAATCACAGCTGTTGCGGATCTTTTACGGTTAACTGATGGTTTTACATTTTCTCCTGACTTCTAATGTCTGCTGCCATAAGTGTAAAACAGCGTGAACGTTGGTTAAAAACAAACAAAACCATTAAATAAAATGACGAAATATCTCTTTGCTCTTGATGCGAATGGCTTTTAAGCATGAAACCATTTCGCTCCAATTTTATTCATGAGCTACTGATTCTGAGAACTCAGGAAATCATGACCTTCATTCCGATGTTCAGGGAATTAAAGTTTCTTGACACCTGTTCACGAGATCAATGAGCATTCAGTCAGATAATATTGTTTTTGGCCTCAAGAATTTTGTAATAGGCCCACTTTCTTTTTAATCCTAAAACATGTGAATCAACCTCTCACTTCAGTATCGAATGCTCAGCTTCCAGTGCAAAGAAAACACACTGAAGAATATAAATGAATGTCTGGCAAAAATACTTTTTGGTGGGTGTGTTTATAGTCAGGTTTTCCTCAGAGATCGAATGTGAATAAAAACGCTATTCATAAGCAACAGAAGACACTCGCAGTGGAGTTGGTTATGTCAAGAGCAGAACGCCGCTTTCAAACGCGCGGGGAAATTAAGACGAGGATTCGAGACAACCCACGCAACCTAGCCGGAGGGAAGAAGGCATCCTGCAAATCCACGAAATAATGAAATAACTTTCCAAACTGAAGCTTTAGCAAGATGTTACCCTGTGGTTCCACTGATGTAAGGGAGGTTACACGATTTACCTCATAATCATTAATGTCAGGATTTCGTTAAGGACGTCTGCTTGAAGATTAGAGCAAAGTGACATCTGCTCGAGCTGAAAGTACACTGTCTGCGCAGACACATTGCCCATTTAAACCTTATTTAAGTGAAAGTGAGAGACGGTCTCTTTCAAGGTTGGTTTGGTTAAGGCCAAATGATGCCTTGATTGACCTGTCGATTTCATTAACAAGCAAATGGGCAGCTGTTCATTCGTATTGACTGATGAACAGACAACTTTATGCATTGGAGGAACATTTCAAAAAGGATAAAAAGTTTCATCAAATCATGTAACTTGCATCACTTTGATTGGTTTTGCTAATGACAAACTATTATATCATGCAGGCCTTTATATTCAATTTTTGCTGCTTATAACTGGACAATTAAGACACACGTTAAAATGCACTAATTTAATTGGATTATTTAAATTATTAAATGAAAGAAATGTTGCAAGATGCTTACTCATAACTAAACTTTTTAGAGCCATTTTTACCATTTTTTATTATTTGCTTGTTTTTAAAGTCATCATCGGTGCATGTATTAGTTTTGCCTCAAGTTCACAGGTACCTGAACACAATAACTCAGTTGCCGTTTATCACATTGACTATCAACTCGTCCAGTTAAATCTGACAAGTACCAAATTGTGTGTGAGCAAACGTTGCCAGGACTGTAGATTTTATAAAGAAGTATAATTTGGTATTAAAAGCATTGAATCAATTCATATCTAACCATTGTCTGCCTGGGGTCACAGCTGGCATTGGGCCTCCTCAGGGTAACATTTCACCAAGGCCATTCTAGGAAGTACCGGCACGTCAAAATGTATCTCCATCCAGTCAATGTAGCCTGGGGCAACAGAACTTGATCCAAAACTCTGATCAGAGCCCAGCTGGAAGGAAAGAACAAACAGACTTTTTTCTGCAAAAAACCTATCCCAAACAAAACCATGAGCAAAGAGGAAAAAATTACACAAAGGAGAAAACAACATCTAAGAGCCTGGCATTTGAGAAACAGACTGTGGGTCTTGTGGAGGAGTTGAAGAGGAAGAATAAAGGATCGCGGCTACCATAACTTTGACATTTCGATGCTACGGACGCATTTAGCATTTCACGTTCAAAAAGTCAAATTATATTGATTAATTTAAGCAGTCAGCTGTAAAATGGATAAAAGGAGTATGCAAACAGACTGCTGTCAAATAATTTGACTCAAATCAGTAAAAGAAATGTTAGGGAGGAAGATGGCTTAAGCAACACAATTTCATGCGAATTCTTAACTTTTTTACGAAGTGGCTGATTCGTATGAATTAGTACGATTTGTTCATTTTAGGACGTGTTCTGTTTTTCTGATAATCGTACATTTTTGTTCAATTAACATCGTTTGAATTCGTATGAATTAGCCAACTTGCAAAAATACTTATTCAGAACAATTTTTATAGCTTAAACTCAGTGGTTCTCAATTTGCACATCCACGTCAACTAGTTTATCAGAACCGTTCATCGGGCAAAACAAAATAAGCAGCTGCCGGGATAACATGTTGGATTCGACTTTGCAGGATATGGTGTATAAGTTAATTTGACTTCAACACACATTAAAGTATGTACGTAAATTAACCGGCACTTTTAGGTTTTAGAGATGGCGATAGAAATGCAACAGTTACGCATCGTGTAAAACATTACAGTAGACAAAAATATAAACGCAAAAGACCAAGTAACTGATTCTCAATGGAACACAAATAATGGATTCACAATTCACATTCCTAGCTGGCTTCAATGCTAAGTGGAACATTGTCTGTTTCACACAGTCAATTTTAACAAACCACCAATCAGCCCCGAACAGTTGAAAAAAACTGAGAATGACAATCATATCGTGTATATTTCATTTTCTTTTTCTTTTGTTGAAGACCATTCATGCAAGCAAACATTGTTTAAAGATGACATAAATCATTGGTAAAATGTACAAGTCCATTGAGAGTTTATTAGCGGTTTGTCTGGTCTTCGTGTAAGACGTTTCACCATTTAATTAGGAAGGAATGAGAAGAATATAAAAGGCATGAGTGCACATGCACGTACTGTGTAGAGGTTGTTCGATTGCCTGCTGTGCGTGTATCCACAACGCAGAGGGCAGTAAGTTCGGTAAACTCATTCTTTTTTCAGTACAATGTAAGTTGATAACAAATTGAACCCAACTTAAATTTAAATATACGAGTAAATGAATTGTATGTGTGCTTTTATAGGAGGTACACTGTCCATACGGTGCAATGAAAAATGGCATTAAATTAATACACAATTTGAAATATGAAAAGTTTTTAAATTCACCAAGAGCATAGAAAGTGGTAGAATAAGTAATAACATTATCAGTTATTACATTTCTGAGGGTTTTTCAAATGTGTTGTATATAGGCCGGGATGGATCAAAGGGGCATGACTCTTTCCAAAGGCTGTTGTTCTTTCTTTCATTTTTTAAGGAATCTTTGCCATTAACATTCTGCGCAGACCGTGAGGTGCTCTCAAGAAAACGATGGCCCCATGTAAATTATACTGGTTTAATGTGTGAAAGATAATTATTCCATGACCTCTACCCAGCAACCACAAGATCACATTATCCGAGATCTTCATTGACTCTTTGACTTTCATTAACTCTGTTTTACCATTTATTAAAATGTGTCTGACTCAAGAGCGAAAAGCAGTAGATTGTATTAAGCTGATGATTTAAAACATACAACCACTGATTTCGGTCATTATTTTTAGCTTTTATTTTATAGATTCATACAATTTTCATTATATTATATTTAATTGACCGAAATCTTTCCCACGTGATCTCAGACCATTATAAAAAGCCTTTCTCGACACCTGTCCACAAATACTCACTTAGTACTCACTCACTTGGGCCCAGATGTAATCTGCCACATTATGCAATTTAACCCACAGGGGTTAGACTACGGGCAGGAGGATAGGCCAAAAAATCCATCTAGCTGCTAATTTGAGTGAATGCGTATCATATGCTAAGCGCTTAGCTGTAATCAATACAATCTACGAATGCCCCTCCGGGCAGCAGAAGAGCAAAGTGAAATACACCTTGCATTTTAGGGATTTGCATGAGCCAACTTGTTACAAATTATTCAAACACTACCCTTAAAAGGGTCACTTACTCATGCTTCTTTGAAGGTGTCATGAATCGAGAAATCACATTTCTTGTACTTTTAGACATATAATGCCAATGTTATAAAAACATCCTTTAAGTTTCAGAACTCAGAACTTGAGGCAAAAGCAGAAAGAGAAGATACACACCTACTAAATGGGTGAGAAGCATCGGATTGCGCTGCCTTCCTGACTGAACACTGGATTTTCTACACCTCAATCGTGAAAATACGCTTGGGACACCATTCAAATTTGGAGCCTGGCCGTCTCTCAATTCCTAGAACACAAAGCACGGACTTGTGTTCTCGTGGAGACCGGTCTTGCGCGGCAGCCTCGGAAGACAAACTTGGATGGACGTACCGCAGTCACCTCTGGCTCAGTTCCAGGAAGTCCTACATGTATGTCTCTGGACGGCCATCCTGGCTGAGGTGGTACCTCAGATTGTCCTCTGGATAGATGTTGAGCCGCAAGTGATCCACCATTTTAGGGTATCGGTTATTCTGTAACAGCCCACAGATGATGTTGACACGGAACGGATGGTGATTAAAAAAGGTTTAATAAAAAGGTGTGAACAGGAACAAAACAGGGTAATCCAATAAACAACACATACACCAAACAAGAAAACATGAAGAACCAAAAACATCCACGGGACAAGGGGCTATCCAAAAGAGCAACACATAAACCAAGCAACGTTACATTAATAACTGACAATGAACTGAACAAAGGGGGAACTTAAACAGATAACAAGGGCTTTACAGGGGATGGGGATGAACTAGATGATGGGGTGCTGGTGCAAAAGTCAATGAGGGACTCATGAGGGAGCTTGGGGATAGGACATCCTTGGGGCAAAACAAGACTAGGGACCAACGGGAGTGTCACAATAATACCATTTCATAACCTGACCCTGTTTAATATGAAGGCGCCATTAAAATACGATTCAAGGGCCAGGGCAACCTCTATGTAAGGCCTATTCTGTGTCGTGGAATTTTTTTAAAGGGTGTTTTGGATGAAGTTTTAGATCGCGTCAGGAAGACAGTTGTTTGTTTCCTTCAGAAAGACAGTTGTTTGTTCCCTTCGTTTTACTACCAATTCGCAAACATTTGAGAAACTGAAAATACAATGTCAACTGTTTTGGATTTATTAAACAATATGAGAACACAAGTGAGTTACTATGTTAGTTTTTACCATATTTACTAGTGTATGTTAACGTAACCTGGTTTATTAGAGATAGTTAAAACAAAAGAAAGATTGTTATTGATCATGCTATCATGGTTATCTGATTTGAGGTGTGCCTCCATCGTAATGTTTTTTAAAGTTATTTCAATATGCAAAACTGTCACAATCACAGCATTGGACATTGACTTTGTTTTCTTGAATCCGAAACGATTATGTAAAAAAATGTATGTTAAAGGCAGGCTGTCCGATTTCTCATAGCCGTTATTGATGTTTAAATAACCTAAACAGACACAGTCCTATCCCCATCTTTCGCTTTGGTTAGCGCTGATTGGCCACAATGTTGTTTTGGTAGTCGGCCCGACTTTGTCTAAACAAGCGTAAATCGAAAATCGGAAACCCCTCCTTTAATGTAGGCTAACGGATAATGTTAAAAATCTCAGAGAATGATATTACATTAAAGAAATGCATTAAATAACATTTTTTTCCCACTCAACAAGTTATCGAAAACTATTCCGCACTTTTTTTCTACAAACATCCCAAATAAGTAAAAAATATTTATAATTTAACTAACCAGTCTTTGTCTAGAACCACCAAATCAATCTAATTAAAAAATGTTATTAAAAAAAATATTAAATGTTATTTTGTAATAGGCTGATGTAAATTATTTTGCAAAACTATGAATTTAAGCTAAACATTTAAGATGATTTTAAAGCGAGTGGGTTTTAAGGTTATGAGAAACATTTAAAATGACCCAAAACTTTTAATGTATACTTAATGAGCACCTACCATGTTTATTATAAAATAATATAAATATATTTTCTTAAATATTTTAGCTACGGAACCTTAGAATATTTTAGTTAAGGAAGTTAACTCATACTTAGCAAATTTCTGGGGATCATTTTGTCGACAAAAGTATATTATTATTTAAACACACCAAAACAAATCCTCTTTCATAACATCAAAAACAGCATGCGACCATCGCTGTCTCTGCTGAAGAAATCTAACCTACTGATGCAGATCATGTGCCTTGGTTTGTGAGGACTGTTGCGTGTCCATGCTGAGCTCCTGCAGTTTTGTCCCTGTCAACATAGAGCGCCTTGTCTGGCCGCAGCATCTTCGCGCGGTTGACAGGAGAATAAATGTCACTTATGCGCGCGCGCACGTGCCGAACCTCCAAGATATCTCCCCTCTTAGTAGGCTTTAAGCTAAAGGACCAACATATTTTCAGGGATATCCTTAATTCGTTTATACTCTATATGAACGATTCTAGAAAAAACTCATCAAGATATACGCAACGAGGCATGCAGATGTTTTATATCACTTGCGCAGTTTGACAATGGAGTCAATGTATTAAGCTGTGCAAACAGGACAATGTGCCATAAGCAAATATTACTACAAATGGATAGAAAATAAAATGACATTCTAGAAATGCTAAATTGGAAATCTCGGTTAGATTAACTGTAAAAATGCTTTTTAATTTCTAAAAAAATAACTGTACAATTTATGCAATTTTTTTCAAATGAAAATGAAAGAGTTTGAATCATTATACGCACGATGACATTATGCCCAACTCGCATCATTCTCTCTCTCTCTTTCGCACAATCCCTAGACGCAGCAGCAGCTTGGCTTGGATTCAGTACCTCCCCTATGCACTGCCTTACTCCATCACATCCCTGAACGTGAGCAGTGTAGCTGAGGAGCACTTCTTTAAAACCCCGACACTTCGCTGGAGTTCCTTCCCTGCGCGTTTGAGAGTCGGAAGGAGGGGATAAGCATTCCCCCAAATATCTTCTAACGATGGAGACCTGTCCGGGTATATTCCCTGGCTCACACTTTACTCTTTTTACCTGGCTAATTCTATCATCTTTGTACCTTTTTCCAAATGTAGAGGCAGAGATAACTTGCGCACCGTGTATATCGCCAATGCAACTGGGTGACGCGGGGAATCTTTATCTACGAAACCCATCTGATACTGGGAAATATTCGAGACAGGATCAAAAGAAACCCAAGGTTCACACAGTTCTGTATCCGAATGGAGTACCCAGTGGACGAGCGGCAGGTGATTTTCCTGGGTTGGTGGAGAAACTGGAAAAAAACGCGAACGCAGCGGGTTTGGACTCCCGTGCGCTTACGGAGAACTTAACCGAGTCCGGTTTGGATGAAGAAATGTTTTCGGACGAATATTTGGAAAGTGAATCCGAATTCGAACCAGGGGAAAAGCAAAATGACGCCGCGCGTATGAGAATTAAAAGAAGCGTGCCCGAATTCATGGAGAGCGCACGGAGCGGCGAGGCGCGCTCGGAAGAGCAAAGAAAAAGCCCTGGTCTGCGGATGGATGGACCTGCTAAACGCACCGAAGTTCGCTCGAACAGGGATGGTGATGGCAAAGTATCGGATTCCAGACCAGACGAACCCAGAGTGGTCAGCAGCACTTTTGCTCTGGCTGGAGACTCTGCGCACAACCACGCAGTCGTGTATTGGTCCGGAAAA
This sequence comes from Triplophysa dalaica, assembly GCF_015846415.1. Lineage (NCBI taxonomy): Eukaryota > Metazoa > Chordata > Actinopteri > Cypriniformes > Nemacheilidae > Triplophysa > Triplophysa dalaica. The sequence goes on from NC_079543.1 coordinate 5,695,188, forward strand.
AACAGCAGCGTAAGTCCGCAACATTAAGTCCTACTTGGCTGCTCTATTGTGCTATATTATTAACCATACGTGAATAACTCTAAACCCCAGTGCGTCATAATACTCAGTGTCACGTATTGTTGTCAGGATTTATCTCAACTCCAGTTGTTGTCATTATGAAATCACGCACATGTAGTCTATACCTTGGGGCCATTTATGATAAGCTCCCCGACCTGTCCTAAAATAAGATAACCCCTACATCAGATATGTTTACAAAACACATGTTCACCGAGTGTTAACCACCTGTTTGTGTTCAGGAGTAATATCTGGAGAACAATGCACCCCTGTTTTCATAATGCATATGGACAGGCGTATTCTCTCACACCTTTATGTTCCCCAGCGCAGCATGTGTTAAAATAGTTGATTTTAAATCGCATTCAGTTGAATCGACTGTGGGTGAAAAGTCTGTAAATATGAATGTAATGACGAATCTTTCTCCACTGTCAGTTAAAGAGAGAGAGAGAGCAGGTTGTTGGCTGGAGTCTGTTGTGTCTGACAACTGAGGCTACTTGAGATCATGAGACTTTATTATGTACTTCCTTACAATCTTAATAATATTCATGTCAATTTATCCGATTTTGATTCGAAGGTGTATGCGCAAAAATGACTCTCTCCTTGCATACAACAGAAAACTGGAAACTTGCGCAGGTCTGAATGTTGAGATTTGTGGGTCACAGACAGGTGGGTTTGAGGATTGTGAAATGAGCATTAAGAGAGGAGAAACAGGTTCATATGATATGCCTGTTTTCTGTGTCTGTACATTATATTATATATTACACTTTATCTGCATTATATTTTATTATGCTATTAACCTCTTAAAAAGGAAAATTACCCTGAGCTTCAGGTGTCACAACCTGATTTCAGGCTACATGAAATAAATTCTGCCGCATTTCTGTCCAAAGTCTTAACAGTTCACCCTCAACGATAAAACCTCCTCATCCGTTATTTTTCTTTCGCTGTGCCCAGCTGTGCAAAAATCTTCAATAAATCTAAAGAGTACCTGCCGTTTTCACGCGCTGTCCACATATTGCATCCAGCTTTATTAACTTGTTTAGTTGCTGTCAATGGGAAAAAAACACAGCAATTTTGGGGAAGGGTTACTGCCTGCCGGGTCCCGTCCCTCACCACCTCAGCTGTAAATCTCCCATAATTATCTTCTGGACTGAGGCAGCCATTTTGCAAGATTTTGTCCTGTTCAGGGACTGCCTACTCAAGCATGTTTTTTCCCCCTGCTTGCATGCCTGCTGCAAAGCTAAGTTTTCATTGGTTCCAGGTTTTATGAGAGATGAATGAAGGGACCATATGCAAAGTGAATTTCTTTGGCATTTAGGTATGAAGACCAGTGTAGGCTTAATGTATCATATTTAAGCAACGTGCATTCAGTTTGGAGAACCAAAGCTATCTTTTACTCTTTTCCTATGGAGACCATGTTATGTGTGATGTCATAGCGTTTCTCAAGGTTTATTTCGGCTCAGTCATTTTGAATGACAGCCACAGATTAGACGGTGAACCAAAAGTTGTTGTCACATGACCCATAAACAAACTTTATAAACACTCCATGTGAAACACAGAGTTTAACTAAGTGTGGAGAAAGATGTGATCCACTGGAGCTTATCTCTGGTGTTTGCAGATTTATGTCTTATTTATTCATGTTTTGATTTACTTGTCCCATCATGCTTGGATGTCATGCGTTCAGAAGGAAAATAACACATTTGATTTGCATAAGCTCTGAAGTGTAAGCCTGACATGCTCGAATGGATTCGGATATAGTCGCAGAGATTGGGTCATTTTTATAGACCGTGTTGTCGCATGCTTGAGGGATCTCTTTAAACTATAACGCCTCAGTGAATATTTAAACATAAAAACGAGTGTAAACTGGTGGGGTAAATGAGCTTTGTCAAGGAGAGTTTTTCATATGTACTGTATATATACGTTTTCTGAAGATTATATCTGTAGGTCAAAGAACTAAAACCATGTTGTGTCTGAAAGGGGCGTGGCATCAGATATTTTATTGAATTTTTCATGGACATTAAATATTCAAATATAGTTCATTTTGAATCAGAAGTCATTTTGCCAATACGTGCTTTAAATAAAAAGAATTTGTTTATAGGAATAGCTATATGCAAATCCTCTATCAAGCACGCTACACCAACACTTCATTTCAGGCACACTTTAACTTTTAAAGCACACTTATCCAGATAAAATTCAATAAGTCACCTACTTTATACCTCATGAGAATAAGCATAGATCTTCAACAGCATTCCTCAACAAAATTCAGCGGCACAAGTGTATTGTAAAGCGATTTGTTTATTTAGCGTGGATGCTAATTACTAGGAGGCAATGGAATGTCATAAATAATGTACATATCCCCGTATAGCATGGCCCCCGAACTCCAATTAGTGTTTACACGTTTGTTTTTAGGCCCTTTATTATGCAGCTGGGTTCCTTCTCGTGAAAGCTGGCAGTACGGTCAGGCATTTATCTCTGGGGTTGGCCTATGAGCCAAATCTTTTGGCTGACATTCTAAGATTTGTGGGCAATATCACACTCACAACTATCTTCTTTCTTTTGTTTAATTGGGAAGTGGAAAACAGCGACATAATCCAATTATTCAACAAAAGTTGTGGATCACAAAAGAAGATATTTTGAAAAATGATTGACTGAATGATTGAAAATTATTCGATTTTGTGCCCATAGAATGGTCAATGGGGGCCAATGTTGTTTGGTTACCTACATTCTTCAAAATATCTGGAGAGGAAAGAAAGTCATACAGGTGTCTTCTCTCTTTAATGAACACATTCTGTGGTTAAGCCCCGCCCCATTTTAGGCAAGGATGATTTATATTTTCTGATCTACAGACTTGCTCTCTTTCGAAAAAACTATATTGCTCTACTTGTTGGAATTAATTCAAGTAGTGTTTGTTGCCTCTGGTTTTACAGAATTGACTTCAAATATTCTAGTCTCTGTGGAGAAATTGACATTTTCAATTTTCAAAAATGGTCAGGACACTCTCCTATCAAAAGTACCTAAATTAAATATCCTTTTATCTGCCTCAGTATATAGTACCGTATCTCCCTAATATTCATTTTCTCATGTGCACGCACGCACAGCACATCAGCATTTCAACCTCATCATCTGAGATAAGAATCGTGACGAGTCTGTGTACAAGCTAAACCCAGCCATTATCTCTATTGTTGGGGGGTCGACATACTCCTCGGAAAAAGGATGGGCTCTGGAGACTAGAACAATCCAGCATAATGACATGCTTGGCTGCTGAACCCAAACAGGCAACAAGGGTGTCTCCAAATGTATGTGTCCCCCTGTGTTAATTAGACTGATATAACAGAGTGTCAGATGTGATTTGGTTTCATCTCTGTTGCATTAAACACTGTTTTCCCTGCTGGGTTGCTCAGGCAGTTTCTCTCTCTCTCTCCGAGACTGTGAGACGAAGTGAGGTAGTTTTAAAATCCGTTCTGCTATGATATCAGTTGCATAGTCCTATATATACACATGCATTAATTTTGCAATACAGTGCTATCAGAGATTTTTACAGTAAATAAGTGATGCTAATTTCCAAACTTGGAAACTTCTTCCAAACTGGACAACATAAAAAGAAGATATATTGAAGAGCGTTGGTAACCAAACGTACCCTATTGACTTCCATTGTTTGATCACAAACCCAGACATTTCTCCAAATATCTTCTTTCGCTTTTTCACAGAAGAAAGAGTCACATACAGGTTTTAAAGGAGCAGTTTGTGATTTTCAGCGGCCACTAGTATTGTATTGTAGATCAACAAACCGCTCATTCCAAACACCACGGTGGCCACCATAGTACAAAAAGATGTCATTATCATGTTGACCCAGGTGAGATCATGCGTGCATTAGAAAGACTGTAGAAGGAGCGATGTCTTATTCATTACATAAAATGTAAGGTCTTTGGATTTTAAGTATAAAAAGAAAGGATAAAAGTCAGGCAGGAGCTAGGACCTGCGCTAATATTATAAAGACTTCCTGGTAGAAACGCGATAGGACCCGCGTCCTAATATATATCTATGGGGATACTTTCCAGCAGAGAGTCTGTGGAGAGAAAGATAGTCTTAAAATCACCCTACGGAGGTTTCTTTGATTTGGAGTATGCAAGTATGCGAGTAGCGTTGGTTTTATTGTTTGTTAGAACAAAGATATGTTGTTGGTTTTGTTCTAACATTAGCTGTGTGACGGAGCAGTTTTGAGCGTCATTGTTTATCTGGAATCGCTGTAATATTGTACTTGTCCAGATACTGGAGAGAAACCGCGTTTCACTCTCTCATTCAATGATGAATAAACTTACATTTAATCCGCTGGTCACATGCATTCCGAATAGAATCATCCAGAGGGGCCAAAACAAATTTTTGCTGTCTTTGTGGACGCAACAAAAATTTAGGCCAGATGGTACAATGTGACTTTTTTTTACATTGATTTACAGTGTTCATGTGGACGGACCATAACTCTTCTCTCAAAGTGCACGTGGCCTTAAAATGTCTCACCCACACACTCTAATCAGGGTAGAGGATGAATGAATAAGACATGACCGTAGATCTCCACACTCACATTTAAATCATGGAAATCTATGCACTTGCGGGTGAGTTTGGCAGAGAGAATTTTAATGATTGTGTGTGTGTAATGTTCATTTACAGCTTGTCTTGATGTAGACTAATGTTGACAGATTCCTGCGCAGAACCAGCGCTTTACTGTCTAATTAAAACTAATCTGCTTGCTTAAATTCTCTGGCGAAAATCAAAATACGGTACATTAACGCCATTACCGCTTCTGAAAGCTTTGCTGTTTACTCACTGCTGAAACATAGCGCACACAAAGTTTTTTTTCCTAATTTGGTAATATTACTTATTTTGAAGGATCACATGAATGGGTTGTGTTGGTGTTTCTTTAACTTGGAGGTTTTTTGTCATCACATATTGTACATTTAATTCAAAAATATTAAAAAGCAGCGTTTTCCTCGTGTATTTGTTTGCCAAGGAAGGAAATATGAGGCATGGGAAGTGAATAGATGTCAACATAAATATGTCCTTCAGAAGCAAAAAGTGATAAAATAACACAATTCTTTCATCATTTATATATCCTCATGTCACTTCAATCCAATACAGAACACAGAAGAAGATATTTTGGAGAATGTTGGTAACCAAACAACATTATTGTTATTTAAGTCATTGACTTCCATTGTATGGGCACAGAACCAATGTGACATTTCTCATAAAATCTACTTTTGTGTTCCACAGAAGAAAGAGTCATGTACAGAGTTTAAAAGGTTTGAGGGTGAATAGTGACGACAGAATTGGGTGAACTCTCCTTTAACAGTTTACTTAGTCTTGTGTCTGGATTCTGGCACTTGTTTTATTTATTTATTTTAATGCATTTGATTGTGATTCTAGAAATGTGTCCGCACAAGTGTTTTGAAGCAGCTGAAAATGCCAGGAGCTCTTTGAAAATGTCAGCTTGGAAGTGTTTTTTGGTTGCTGTGATCAAATAAAAGCTCCCCACGTAATGCGGTACTAGTATTTGATCCACAGATAGTTTGTTTGGGTATATCATCCGGTACAGACCTCGTCATGTTTTTAGTAGTTGTACACATACGGTGGTACAGATGTGCTGGCTGGTTGGCGTGATATTTGTCCTGCCCCTCCTGCACTGTGAACATTTTTTCACTCGACCGGAAAAAGCACCTCTCCAGCTCCATTCCAAACAATTGATTAAATTATGCAGGCCTCAGGAAAAAACATTTCATTAATTTGCTTTTGTGTTTAACCTGTACTGTACACCCAATTCATTTGACTTTGTACAATGTACACATTGGGCCTCATTCATGATTCAATTACTCAAATTCCGAGTAATAAATGCGTATATCTGTCCTTCCCGAAAACTTTCCTCAGGATTCAATTCTTCATAAACATCAAATTTGATAGTAAAATGGGTCGTGTTTATAAATATAAATCACTTGTAAAGAGGCCAGGCATGCACGCTCATTCACAATTAGCATAATCTCTGCCTATTAATTACCTGTATGAATGCTGTAGAATCCTCTGGACTCCATTCTCAGGTTTGGCTACATTATATTGCATCAATGCATAAGAGATTAATGGGCTGTATGTTACATGTTACTAATATCTTGTTTCGAAAAATATTACTGCGTATAAAAATGCAGTAACAAATAATATTAACTTATCCATTGTTGTGTTGTACAGGTATGATGGTTGGTCACTGTAGTGTTTGGCCTGCCTCTTCTCCACAGTTATTGGACAGGTGTATAAACAGAGTAAAATAAGTTTTCTGATTTTTTTCTTTTTGATCGATTTGTGAACAAACAGTTCTCTACGTGTGTCATGAATGTGGCCCATTGTGCATGATGCCGCCCACACTGACATCTTCAGCATCTTTATTTAGACTTGCTAATATAACCAGTAGATGACGTTTTCACCATTAGCTAACCTTTTCATTCACAATTTGTTGGTAAAACAGGTGTGATATGCTCTTTAGGAAAAATCTATAGAAAAAAACATCTTAAAATTGAAGTATGATGTCTGCACTTAAAGTAACATGCGTACTTTAAATTGAATCTATTTCTGTTTACTTATTTTCTAATGAAACAGGAAGTTGAGGGGGGATATTAATGGGCTTCTAAATTAAAGTCAGTAGCTTTTTTTTGTTAAGTAAGGCCATATTTATTCAAACCAAGTTCACTTTACCCCAAAGTCGTTCATACATATTTGAATTCGATGGTTTATTGAATAAGTGGGAGGTGGCATAGGTAAATGTGTTTTTTTTAATCAATGAGTTTTTTCATTAGTTGTATTCCTTTTTAAAATGTATTTAAATTTTACCAAAAATTGAATCAATATAAAATATGAAAACATATAATATTAAATTACATTTATTATGATTGATATTCTATGTGATATTAATATCTCTATGTGTTTTTGGCCAAACAGTAAGAATATGTAAGTCTACTTGGTCTATTTTGCTCCAAAACAGCTTTAGTTTTTATCAACATTTTTTTCCATTATTTTCTTCTTTAATTTTATATAAAAATATATACATTAATATAATATAAAAATGTATTTATTATAAAATTATATATATACTGTATATATATATATATACAGAGCCGTTTTTAGCTCATACATACATAATAATACTACCATTAATCAATATATCCCTTATTCATAAACACATCTTGCCCTACATTTTTGTTCTGTTCAAAATCCTGTTCGTATTTGTGGAATGGGTGTGATTGTGATTCGAAATTTCTCTTTGTGATGACAATTTGTAACAAGTTCACTTTTCTTATTTCAATGATAACCAGTGACTGGAAAACTATTTGCTTCTCTAACTAAGCATTATTCAAGTTTATAGTCCATTTCAAAATGTTGCATGCACAAATATTAGAGCAAATATGTTCCTTGTACGTTTTTATTTTGCGCACCACAGCTCACGCATCTGAATCAACTTCAATATAAATAAACAAGATGGTGAATTCAGTTATATGTGGTTAGTGCCCATCTCACAGAGTTCGATAAAGCAGGAGGAAATTGCTTCCAGTCCTTATTACTCGTTTAACTGTCCATGTGCACCTGGCATTTTCCAATCTCATCTAAACTCTCAGGCTCTGATTTCAAAGAGAGCCAATGATGCAGACGTACAGAATGCATGGAAGAGCTGAATTAAATGGGTACCAAAACAAAGATGGCCAAAATATCAAGGCAGAAAGAACTTATGTTTTCGTAAGCAACCGAGATGAAGAGTATTGTTTAATTGAGCATAGGTATACAGTATATGTGTATGTGTGAGGTTCATTGTTCTGTGAATTTAAGTCAGTAAATAGCTCTATGATTGTTCACCATGGCTGTTACTATGGCAATACGGAGCGTGTTTGCCAAGGGGAAGACTGTGAAAGAGCAAATTAAATGTGCATGATCCTTATTTACTGTACTCCATCCAATAACGTATTCGCAGGGCAGTGTGTGAGAAGACGTCCTATTCGCTGAAAGCGCTTTGTTAATAAAATTGGGCCAATCACTAAAAAACACTGCATACATGCTGAATATGATAGTATTACAAGCGCAGATGTAGAGTCGCTCGTACAAACAAGTTCACACCCAAGATGTTCACACTCACTTGTGCGATCCTCAAGGGGGGTTTCAATCAGTTCAGTTTCTGTGTGTTCCTCGCAAAAGGGTTTCAGAAAAGTTGGAATAAAGTGCAAAAGCATACTTTTATCAAGGTTTTTTTTGGTACTTTTAGGTGATCAAAAGAACTGTCAATATAAATAAAAGTGATTTGTGAACATTCTTCACCATTTCCTCTTAACAGAAAAAATACCACTTACAAGTTTGAAAGAATGTTATGGGCCTGTACTGTAGTATTCACACTTTTGTCCGACTGTCACGCTGTTGCTCTCAGTACTCCCCAAGTTGAGTTCTAGCCTCTCGCGGGCCATTAAAAGTTGAAAAAGCATTTAAAATTCATTTGATTTCTGCCCAATCGTTCGCGTCCCTCCTGCCTACTTCCATATGTGTCATCTTCTCCAAATGAGATGACTACTGGGGCCTGCGAACACGGCCTTCATAATAATATCAAACATTCACGCCTGTAACGCAGCAGGACAGTTCCATTTAGAGGCGCCACACTTCAGAAGTTGTTCAGCAGCGGACCAGATAACATATAATCAGCTACAAGGTGAAAGAAGTGTGCTTAATTAAAGTTGCATCGGCCAATTTAGTTTTGCACACTTGGAACGGCAGCGATATTAATTATCTTAAGAGCAAGTTTAAGAGGCTTACATCACGGCTACCTTGACAAAGCCAAGATTAGATTAAATGTTTTTTTACTTATTATTATTTGGAACTTGAGTGTAATATTGCAAATTAGAGCTACAAAGTGTTTTTTGGTGCCATTAGTACAACAATGAGAAAAAAAACTAAATATGTTTCGTCCTCAAACTGATTAGTAGGTTTTTAGGTCAAACAGGTGATAAAGGTTATCATTGGTTGGTGAAATAGTTAGTGAATAATATAGCCTTATGCTATTTGCTGAGTCAGTATTGCTGTGTTTGGCAGGTTGGAAAGCTGAAGCAAGCAGAGTTTGTTTTGTTTTAAAAGTGTGGTAGATTTAAAGACTTTTTTCGAATGTGGCCCAAAGTAAAATTCCGGTCTGTGTTTGGTTGCAGTATAACAATTTATTTCATATTTTATTTTTATTGATATTAATTTACATCTTATTTTATTTTACATCAATTTTGTTGAATTAAAATTAAACTACTCAACAGTCATTGATTATTTACGGATATCTACCGGAAGTTAAGAATGGGCCACATTACGTTTGTTTACATTGTTGCAGCTAAAAGCATCTATATATTTTTTAACCCTAACGCTCTATAAAAAAGTTGTTTAATTTGCTCACTCAATGTTGTTTAAATACTTAATGACTTCTGTGGAACATGAGGAGATGTTTTTAAGAATTATTTATTTATTTTAGATGTACGTTTTCGTGTTTATGTAAGATATGTTTGGGGCATGTATATATGCAGTATATATTTATATGTTGTTATAAATACACAAACATACTGTAATAAAGTTCCCTATAAAGGAAGGAAGGAGGCGGGGACTGGCAGACATTTAAATAAAGTTTTAATCAAATGAAATCAAAAGTAAGAAGACAGCCGGCAGCCACCTTACGGTCGACTGCCGGCCAAAAGAACATGCATAAAAACGTAAAAGACATAAAGATGTTCGGGCCCGTTCCTCTCTCGTCAACAGTCCCGTCGCTCGTCCTTTTATACTCCCAATCTCCTCCGTGACATGCGGGACCAGTGTGCCCACAGCTGATTCAAACTATCAATCACACCACCGGCCCCGCCTCACGGCTCTCGTCACGTCTTCCTGACCACACATACACGTATATAATTAAGAAATATAAGTAATATTTATTTATACTCATAATGTAAAAACAAATGTATATACTTATGGAAATATTTGTTGTACACATGAATGTATACATATACATATAAACAATACATGGCACTCACCTATGCAAACATTTATTTTGGAATCGAGTCGAAATTAATCGATTTGACAGCATTCATTTATTTCTTTATTCATTAATTAATTCCATTATTTAAATTTGTATGCAATAAAAGTAAAGTGTGGCATTCCGCTAAACATTTTCTTTTGTTTCATGTTACAGTGTGGAACAGCATGAAGGAATGGAAACAATGACACATTTTTTTTTGGTTGAGCTGTCCCTTTAAGCAACAATACAAAAATTACCCAATTAAAATCATATGCACATAGTGTGCATCATCAAAGTCAGAGGTCAGTTAATATTTACCATTTATATGAAAGGGGAACAGCAGGACCTGACCTCTGCCAGCTAGAGAATTAATATATTAAAATACCAATACCTTGATGATTTTATTAGCATACGATGAAACTATGCAAGTATGCAAATAGCCATCATTATAAATCTTTCATACTGCATAATTTTCCACTTTCCTACTTTAAAGTTTGTGCTAAGTACAGTGTCTTCGATTTTACTAAATATCATTTCACGAGAGATATTTTCCCCTGCTCTCTCTTCCATTTAAATTCCTGCATATTAGAGAACAACAGGCCATTATTGATGTTCGTGTTGCAGATGGCTTAATTCAGGACGCATTAGACAGTCTGAGGAAAGTTTGAGACTAGCACGTTCACATAAACCCTCTGATCGCAAAGTTCAAGGAAAATAACCAGCTAAAAATCCTCCCAGATATTATCTTCCAGGGAGAAAATACACGTTTGAGTCGTTCTCATGTACGCAGATAGAAAGCCACACCTGTAGAGTCTGCTACTATTCTACTATTGTGTAATGTAAAATACATGAACATGTGAAGTGATATTGATTTATAAAACGGCAACTAAATCAGTTTTTCATGGAGAGATTTAGAGATTTCATGGGAATTATTGTTTTTTTATATCTAGAATGTTCCTGAAGTTCTCCACCGTTTAGGAATTCATATTACATAAGTTTGACCAGCACAGAAGCACAGAAGCTCAAGAGGTCAGATTTGTTGTGTTCGATCTGTGTATCTATGTGTGTTTATACTGTATGTATTTTGTCCAATCAGCCATAACATGACGTGCTGGGCTGCGGATCATTAGTGTGCACACAATGCGTGTTGCTTTCTGTCGGTGTGAAAACAAGCAACCTTACACAAATACACACACTCCCTCCTATTTTCTTCCTGGGTGAATAGCTTTGTGCAGCTGCCCACAGAAACATCCTAAGGCAGTAGCACGCACCCTCACTAGGGGGAAGCGTAGAGCTTGAAGCTGAACGGTTGGGTGCGTTTTCGGTGCCATCTGTATATTCGCATCTCATTAAGAGTTGTGACTATGCTTTTTTGCCATTGTCTCATTTTCCTCACCCGCTGAGCTGTTAAGGCGGCTCCATTTTTTATGGCATCGCTGGGGTTTTTAATGCGAGTAAAAGTCTATTGGAGCTGATGGAGCAAATGTTTGAGCACTGCGCTTTCAAGAAAGATATTTAACCGAAATTCCCGAAATCACGAAGAGAAATGGAGTAAGAACCCATCGGATGCACACAAATACTACATATTCAAAGCTTTAACTCTTGGCGCCACATACGGTGACTAAACAACAACCGCAGCAAAGCATTCTGGGAATGGATGGCATTCATCAAACGTGCACTCTCAAAATGCTTAGTTAAAATCTGACACAAAAGTTTCAACAAGTGTGTTTTTTTTTATTGTGGTCCGGCATTCAAAACAAGAAATTCAACTAATCCAAGACACAATGCGATGTTTGTTTCAGAAATGCCAGATCTTCTGTCACTGTCGACGCCGATGCGACGAATGCAATATTCATGAGTTTCCGGGCACTTGGAGAGTCTCGAGTTGTCAACATGGGCTCAAAGGCCACTGGGCTATTTGATCGCCCTTCCTCTCATGGTTTGGGATATGACAGGCTTAAAGGATAGAGAGGCAGGTTAACCAATTCCTGACCCTCAAAAGGCCCTTCAGGTGACAAAATTGACTCTCGGTGGCGAGATTTCTCGGGACTGACATCACTCTGTTTGAGAGTAGCTGTCTTTATTATGACTGGGTTCGGTCAAAATAATAACTAAAATATGCGAGTTACAGGGATAGCTCACCCAAATATTACAAATATTATCATTTACACATCCTCATGTCATACGAAACATATGTTAGACTCAGTTTACTTTGCAGAACACAAAAGAAGATATTTTGAAGAATGTTGGTACCCAAACAAAATTGGCCTCCATTGTACAGTATGGACACAATACCACCGAAACATTTCACAAAATATCTTCTTTTGTCTTCCACCGAATAAATGTGGAATATTTGAAATGACATGAGGGTGAGAATTTTTTTTTGTATAATAGTAAGTAGTAGTACATTTCATATCAGTGTTCCATCGTTTCAATACATTTTATGCACCATTACTACTTGGAATAAGTAAATAAAATTAAATCAAACTAAACTTGGATTAAATAAAGGCGCATTTAATACAAATCAAACAAAATAGAGTAATTGCATTTCGTATTCATGCTCAACACTGTCACGGATTTTCTCAGTCATATTTTCCCTAAAGCCAAAAAAAGATTACATCCATCTAAGGAGCATTTAAGCAGATTTCTACCCAGTTTTCAATAAGATTATAAAGTAAATAAATCTCATATATAGTACCTCTAACACGATAAAACTGTATTTAGAGATCATTGTAGCATTTGCTTTTCGTTTGTGCTGAAAATATTGTATTATGTTAATGAGAGTCACAGTTTAGAACAAAAGCTACAACACTCAAAGGCCCTGGGAGCATTTTTTGTTGTATGCGATATTTGCTGTAAGTTCTTCCGAAAATGCTCTCATTTTAGTCCATTGCAAAGATCTGCAGACTGATAATGTGAACGACATCCGATGAGAAGTGAACGTCTGGCCCGGCCGTGCCCGAGATATCCCAAACACACAGAGACTTTGTAAAAGCACAGAAGAGATGGAGCCACTGTATTATCTCCAGCATCGATGCACACAGGCGGCCAGGGAGAGCTGAAGCAGCCGAGTAGAAAGCCTGCGATCTGCACGCGGCGTGTGCGTTCATGTGTGAGTTTGTGTTTTCGCGAATGCTCAGGCAGATACAATGTGTTTGAATTGCGTGCAGCCACACAGACAAACTCACAAACCTCACAATCACAAGTTTACTTCTTTCTTCTGTCTTTCAGACCTTGTGTAGATGTTTCAACAATAGATGTTCTTTTTTTGCCAGTTGATGTAGTATAACTGGAGTGGAAAATCAATATTTTATCCATCTGATCTAGACAGCATTTTTCCTCCATTTTGCAAATCTCTAGATCGGATTTTTCTTGGATTGCACGTGCAAGGCGTGGCAGATTTTACAGTTTACTTTTCTTCGGCCTCGGTTGGAATACTTTACGTCTGATCTGTGGAGTGTGTCAAAAAAGAGTTTTCACCTCCTGATTTTTTTTTTTTAAGTTACATTCAATTTCTGTGAATATAACCTTTTAATGGTTTATTTTTTAGTAAGATGTTGTCAGGTTTTAGCTTCTCTGCCGAATGAGATATCATATTTACGGAATGCATTCTGTAGAGCAGTTTGTCTATTTAGGGCTAAGAAACAACATGGAGAATTCCATGTAAGGGTGTATGTAGATAGAAATAGTTCATTCTAAGATAATAAAAACATAATGCTTCATTATCTAAGGTATTTATACACCTCTGAACACATAGTTATCTATGTTATATAGCATTTCTGTCAATTGATCAAGAGTAAAATGTATCCTAGTTATGCTTATTGCTCAGACTTTTGCACTGTACTGATCACTCAGCTCAACGGAAATATTCAGGTCTGCTTTTACAGTAATGATAAAGTTACAGTCCTTGAAATGTGGTAACTCTTTAAAAAGATCCTTTCACTCCCAATTAAGCTTTCATCCACCCAACAGGATATACATATTTTCAACAGGATTCAGTTCCTGTTTTGCCTTAAAATTTGGTGGAGCAGAACCAAATGAATCAGAAATAAATCAGGTAAAGATTTTTGCCAGTGTTTTGGCTAAACCAAAAGCTAATGTGTACAAGATGTATCATACGTATATGACATCCTTTTTATAGTTTTCACTTCTCATATTGCGTTTAAATCAAGCTTTAAGAGCATGAACACAGATTAAATCAAAACAAAAGGAAACTTAATTTCTTTATCCGATACCATGTGTCCCAACAACGTATGTATAACTTTAAGTAAAATACACAATACTAAAATGGAAATATGCACTTATGCATTTAAAGGCACAGTTCACCCAAAAATGAAAATTCTGTCACCGTTTACTCACTCTCAGGTCGATCAACACACGACTGTGTCACAATCCCAGTCCGTGTTTTCCCGTGGTTGTGAACTTTTCTGTGTATTTAAGCCCTTGTGTTTCAGTTGTCTAGTGTCAGTCGCTATTTTTTTGTTTCACGAACTTGGATTGTGACAGACTGACATGTGAACATTTTTATTATAAGATTATTCATTGGGTGACTTGTGACTTGGAAGGACTTATTGTTGACTTTGCATATTGAACCTGCATAGAAGTACTTTAATATTGAGATTTTGTACGCTTCTTTTTTAATAAACACTGCATGAAACCATCCTCTAAATTAATTTGTCAGGATTTTCTTATGTCATGTCCCTTATCAAATATATTTTAAATATTTAGTATCCTTACGTCTCGATTATTACTTTATGATTACGAACATGATTTCCCTTTATAGTTCATTACAGCGAGCAAAGACGGTCCACTGACCCGTTTGAACATTCAGACATGTTTCCATTAAGACTCAAATTGACAATTCAAATAACTCATTTAATTTAGATTCCATTAATTAAAATGAGGCAGATGTGAACAGCTGAATGAACGGGAACATCCGCAATATTTTTGCTGCTTTGCCGTTTTCCTCCCCCGAATCACCAGTTGCTCCCAAATCCTCCTTATAGGCACAGATCCAATCAGAGAGGAGGAATAAAACAACAGATCTTTTCCTTAAGATCTGTCAGAGAAGGAAAGCTCGCCCTTATGAGAGAGATCCGAGTATGCGGCGCGGGTGAGGATTCTGGGAAATGTGGACTTAATGAAAAAGAACAGAGGAGACAAGAAAGATAAAAATAGAGAAGGTTTGGGAAACAACGTTAATAGAGCACAACGTCTTTGTTACGTATGTAACCTCTGTTCCATGATGGAGGGAACAAGACGTTGTGTCGAACCGACAGAACGGGGTATGATCTTGAGAACCTATTATCTCTGATTCTACTATTAACAGGCCAGTGAATTTGGAGAATGGCATGGCATGCCAGTCTCCGTCCTGTACATACGGTTATAAAAGGAAGATGGCGTACCCATTCATTCACCTTTGGGCTGAGGAACCTGAGAGGCATTCCCGGTCGCTGCAGCGGTTGGTGAAGCGTTGTGGCATGAAGGACACAAAGTCTCGTTTTCTCAATCAGAGAACTGAGGGCACCTACGAAACCACAAAGTTCCCTTTCTGTCGGTCTCTCAACGTTGTGTTGAACATGCACGCGGGGTCCGGTCAAGCAGCAGACAAGTGCGCACTGTGAGAAATTTGCTATTTTAGGAAATTTGCTCTAATAGGCACCTATGGCTTGCTACAGAAATGCCCAGGGGAAATCGCACACACCAGGACGAATCCGCTCTACTGCGTCGTAGAATCCAGTAGATAATCAGGAGATAATGTGCTCAGCATTTCAGCTTAGCAGTACAAAAGAACAAAAGGGGAATTAATGGGCACGCCATCTTCCTTTTATACCCGTATGTACGGGGCGGAGACTGGCATGCCATGCCATTCACCAACTTCACTTGCCTTAAAATGGACAATCAGAGATGATAGGTTCTCAAGATCAAATCCCAGTCGGTTCGTTGGCTGAACGTCTGATGCATAATGCACACTTTTGTGGAAACACTTCAACAGGTTCGAAGTCGTCATCTGTCTAGTTGAATTTCACAGGATTTCAGGAGGACATGCGTTTTGCTTTCTTTAGCGGTCCAGCTTGAAAATAACAAAACCTTCTGATCTAAGAAGTAAGCTGTCGTGTTTACAGCGGTTGCTATAAGAATTCATCCCGATCGAATAATGCTCAATTCTTAAAAGTATTCTAAGTTCATGGAATAAACTTATAATCATTGTTGTTTCTGTTAACTTTCGAGTTAAGTATGAAGGTCTGGCTACGTCAGTCTGAAGGTCTGGCTACGCGAGCCTAGGTTCGACACAACGCCTAGAGACCAAGAGAATGGGAACTGTAGGTCTTGCTTTGGATTTGTTGATCTAAATTTAAATGATTGGGTCTTCTGGTTTTTAAAACTTTCGAAATGTTCTTGACTTTCAGTACACCTAATATTTCTGATCTTTGGAAATCTCTGTAAAAAGACAACAAACATTGTTGAATTTAATTTTTCTGCTAAATGTCCTTACAATGAAGTTTTCGGGTCGGTTATAAACCTGGACTGAAAGGAAACTTGGGTGTGATGCAATCATACAGTAAGAGGACTAAATGGAGGACAGAGGGACGTATATAAATAAATTCCCTTTTTGTGTAGCAACCTTACAATTTTTTTATTAGTCTACAGATTTAAAAAAATTGTCCTAAAACCATAGTTTACATACAGATACCTTATTGTACATAAAAGTTGGAAGATTAGGGTTATCAACAAAAGCTGAATTTTTAGGTAAACGTTGCTTTGAATTGAATGGTGCTTTAACTCTGTATAGTTTTCTCTTATCTGAAGCTCTTTGAAATCATAGTTGCTGCTTTGCGGCTGATAGTCTCGCATTACCTCTTTGAATGTGATCAACAGATAGTCGCTAAGATCCTCGCCGCTGCGCTAGCCTGGCTTTGATGCCATGCTGTTGACTTTCGTGGCCATTGTTGGTGTTATATAGACCATGGGTGTTCTCGCAGATATCAGCTGGATGAAGCCGTGAAGGTCCTTGACGTGGATAGCTAAAGGTCCTGCACTTGTTTAAGAGAGCATAGATATGTGAGCAAAGAAACTTTAAATGGCGGTTTAAGCATTAGCGAGATACTTATTGCCTCTTCAATAGACATCAGTAGAATAAAATGCTATACACAAGGCATTCTCTCTCTCTCTCTACCTCCCTCTACATATATAACATATATACATATAAAAGGTGGGATTTTCATGTTTCAGTTGAACCATAGACAGCAGATATTATCTGGAACATTTGTAAATAATGTTGTAGATTATCAGGTTTATGGTGCCCATTTCAAATCAAACCAATTATTGATAATATGATCTGTAATGCACAAAATATGTATTTCATAAAAAAAAATGCTGAACAAAAGCATTAGTCACCATAGTTTCAGACGTTTTCAGACTGTCACAACATAAGCTGTTTATAATTGGTGATGATGAGATTTTTTCAACATTTCTAACACTTGAAAGCGTTCTTCAGTTCCCCAATTATGAGTATAATGGAGGCCACAAGATCCTATTAAATCAGAACTGTAGATTTAGTTTACAACGCTTTTTCTTGGTGAAGAATCTTCCCTGGAGGCATTTCTCATTACAGCATGTTTTAAACTGATTATGACAATTTTGAGAAGAAATCGTTCGTGTGTTAAATAATCGAGAGCTTATTACAATGGAAACACATGTTATAAAATATAGACCATCATGGCAACTTGAAAACTAACGAGTGTTAATGCATTCTGTTGCTGAATGACTTTTGTTAAAATATAATCAAATAAAATAATGAATATATATATTATAATATAATAATATATAATAATTTCTGAGGGTGTGGTATAAAGAATATATGTACAATGAGCATTTTAAAATCCAATACCTTTTTATAGAGATTTAGAAATGTTCTAATTATACAGTTGTATGAGGTTAATATTTAATATTACTTTGTTGTTCCGACTGAGTAGAGCAATTTGTTTAAGCATTTGCAAATGATGTTCATCATTACTTTAAAGGGCTATGATTTTTTTCTCTGATTCATAATGCAAGAGATGAACACAAAAGGATTTGAGTGTAAGTAGTTATGATAAACAGAAGTCCTCAGGAAAGTTTGAAATTATATAAAGAATTTAAAGAATATATATTTTTTAAGTTTTTGCAGTTTTAAAATCAGTTATTAAATAAGGATATGTTCTAAATACTGAGGCCCTTTGATTTTGCTCTACATATCTATAGTGTAAACAGCTTTGTGAACCCCTGGGGGTTCGTGAGAGAATTGACCCTTCACAAGGCCCACCCCTTTTGCTATTTCCAACATCGGCCAAAGCGCTCCCACTGCACTAAAGAAAATTTAGCATGAAATAATAATTTATTGAAAAAAATGATGTGTAATTTCAGCCAAAAGCAAAAAGAAAGTCCGCAATATCCATTTGAAGTATATATTCAGCATGTGAAAGTAACTTGGATAGAATGAACAAAAGAAAGATCTAAGCTCTAGCCTAACTTTCTGTGCTTGCTCTAACCACATAACGTCTGGGTAGCGCTATAAGTTTCTGACACATTTCGGAAACGGGTGAAACGCTCATTTTACGCAAGCTTTTGGTTCTTTTAGCTGCGAATGAGAAAATGAACACCCAAAAATGTCTATAAATGGTTAATCAGATGCAGAAAAGACAAGAACAATTCAATTTAGTATGCAAATAGATGTTAAAGAGAATACCAGTAACAATTCAGTATGGAAATAAATGCACTAAAGAATAGCAATTCTGTATGCAAATAGATGTCAAACTTTGATCTTAATGTCTCCTAAGAAATACATTTTGAAAGTTTGACTTTATATATTCATGCTCACTTAAGCAAGTATGGCAATGCGTGGACAAATTTCCAACATATATAATTCATATGCATAAGATGAAATTGTCTGTGTGTTTTTAAACAAGCTTTTTTATAATCAGCTAGATTCATAATGTATTTTCAGTAAACTCGGGTCATTGAAGGGTTGTTGGTAATGCTTCATTTATCCATTGTTATGTTGGCCTAACAAAATAAACTCTCCAGTGAGTGGGTTTTTAAAGACAGACTTCGCCCCACAGGGGCTGGATTCTAATGAGACCTAAATAAATATATCAGCACATCATTAATTGCACCAGAGACCCCACAGAGAGGCGGCCGACTCCAGCGTTTTCTCTTGCTATGCTGTGATTCATTTAGTGAAAGCCTCACCAGTGCGGTCGGCACTCCAAGTTCTGGAAATTGTGTTTTGTCTTGATTTTTCCACATAACAAAGCTCGCCATCCGATATCTCATGCTTCACCGTGCGAGACTGGCATCAGTCAATGAGAATGTTGATATAATGCATTTAAATGCTGAAAAAGAGTGAAAATGTAATAAAAGAAATCTAGCGAATATTTCTAGCGAATAAAGGAATAGAGACTGCGAAAATAAATAGATGTAATAAAAGACGAGATCCAGATCTGTGGATATGAACTGTCAAGCTGTCACATTTTATGAATTTTGCAGCATTCAATGAAGCCTGAAAATTATCTTCCTTTGAATATATATTGTATAGTGCAAGTTGTTTCTGCAGTGGACTCGTATCCCAGCATGCACCACGGCATGAATAAATCATGCAAATAACCGTTTCATTGTTTGCTGGTTTTAGAGTGTTATTTGCACTTGCGCTGTTGTGTTTGTCGCTCCTCTTGAGTTATGTGTCATGCGGTGAGAACTTAGTATGAATCTCTTTCTTTAATGATGCGATTTTGAGTGTCAGAGCGTTGTCGTGTTATGTGTGTGGAATGTTTAGTGTGCAATTGCCAGGGTAAATGTCTTGGATCAATATTATTTATCTACCGGCTGAGTGTCACATGTTCTATCCCTGCCATCTTCTCTCTTTTTACTATTTGATATATAGTTGTGTTCTAAATGAACTCTGCAAATCTGAAAAGCGTAGGTAGGAAGAACCTCAGGCAAACTGTGACTCCCGAGCCAAAGCAGTCAGCGATTTCAACGCCTAGTCTAACCCTCTTTCTATTAGCAGCAAAAGAGACCAATTAGTATTCTTGGCTTGGAAGAGGACAGGCTGGGAACGCTTGGCACTGGATCTGTCCGAGTGTCTGAAGTATTTTAATTCAGCCCATCCTCATGCCCGCTTCTGTGGGAAGCCTTACAGAGGATCAATAGACGGCTTTTTCAATTTCTGCATACGTAACCTTTAATGTCCCACTAAGCAACAAACTATGAGGGTTAAAATGGTAATCTGATGGCGTGCAAGATTCACATGTTTGGGACGATTTGTTGAAAACCGATGGGAATGACTGTCTAGATCAGGCGTTCACTGAAAATCACAAAAAAAGAAAAGATCTATATTTGCTCACTGTTATAATCATATAAATGTAACAATGGCATTATCAGATGCAACAAATCTTTTAAAGTATATTCGACCATCATTTACATGTAAATTCTTGTCATGTGAGAGGTCCCTGTTAACACGTTCCCTCATAACGGGAATATCACACCTCGAAGATTCCAAGAGGGAAGTTAATTTGTCAAGTTAATTAAAACGCTTCATTTAAGGAAGTTCTATAGACATTGAAAAATGAGGAAGAAAAATGAATAGAAAAACAGGATTGCGAGACTACCTGCAGGTTACTGGTAATTGTTCATTAACTCTGGCTCTCAAAGACCGCTGGGGTGTATCAATATTGGCTAATATCTCCCGCGGCTCGGACATGGCCCTGTGCAGCTTGCTGTGGCGCTAATGTATAGACTAAATTATTCCCATGGAAAGGTATAGCTACAAAGTAAACACCAGAGCGTTTGAACTGTTGCTGTGAGGGATGCAACACAGCTGGCATCATGTGAAAGAAAACCTCCAGTCCTTTCAAAGCATCCGCCCACATGCAGGCTGTCTCATCTGTGCCGTTTGCACCCCGGATAGTATTGTGCAGTTCGGACCCCTAATGGTCACATTTGCCTTTGCGTGTCATGTTTACACACGAAAACACAAATGCGGCAGTTCATTAACGTTAGTGGCTGTTAAGACCCACAGAGTCGCAGATGGACCCAAATCTCCAAAATCACCTCGGTTGATGACTGCTGTTAGCATTTGCGTAAGGGAGCTGCAAAAAAATTGAATTATTTATTTACGCATTCGTGGTTTTATCAAGACAAGATCACATTGTTAAAATACAATAAATGAGTAGAAGCAGTCAAATAAATATCTTAGGTAGAGATTGGGGCACTACCAACATTATATCACGGCAGTTCATTACTATTTAGGCGCTTTCGTATGATTTGATTTCACACCAGTGATGTCACGTTTAGGGGTGATGTTAGGTGAAGGGGTTACAGTGTGGTGTTTTTCAAATAATTGTTTGTTTATGTACGAGTCACATCGTACGAATTGGCCACCTCGAAAGATAGTTGCAAATTCCTGTGATCAGGTTGCCACTACTGTACACAGCTGGATTATTTAATAGTTAAGACTTTTTTTCGAGGTGAAAAATTAAAAATGAGGAAAATCTGCTAAACTAAATATATTTAAGAATGTGTAGTCAAAGTATTTTTGTGTGTTACGTAATGTGTGGCTGCAAAATGTCTTTTCGAAATTTAAGTGTCCAGTATGTTACATAAGGGGCACACTTTTTTAGACTCATGAACATTATCCCGCTCTTCACCTTGTTGTCAACCCTGTCTTTCTCCAAGGCGTGTCCACGACCACCTCAGTGGCCCTTGCACAGCAATACCATCCCGCATGGCAGTTACAATTTACAGGTACTTGGACGTGGTAAACCGCTATCGATCAAATGATTTATTATGGTTGAAAAACGGCCCATCTATCTACATCTGTCAGTTACTGTGTTTGTTGCACTTCTGTGGCATGCATGTATGGTGGGACTCTATGGGTGGGAAAATAAGAACTCTGGCAGCGGCGCACCAATAAACGTATCAGGAGTTTTTCCAGGTCATTAGCAACACCATCACAGTTTCAATCAACAATTGCATATTTTAGTTGAATACCACGTGTTTAGAGAAACATCAACAGCTGTGAATATTATGATGAAGCATTAACATAACAATTTGAACACTTCCACATAACTCGAAATCATAATAAACCTGGAAGAAACAGGAGCTATGAATATGATGCAGGAATGTAGAGGAAATATAAAGTATATATTTTTTTCTAGGTCACCAGTCAAATTAGTAAGCAAATTTTCTTTAAGGCACAGATTTTCTTTGGAACGTTCTCAAGTCATGCCGGATCATTGATTTTGGCACTTGTAAGTTAGTGGTGTTTGATGCCAGCTCAATTGCATGCTGTCAGTAAAGCAAGAGGAACAATATTGAAATTTAACTTAGACGCTTGAACTATTCTGCATAGTTTATTTTTTGGCCTCTTTTTCTCCATCATTGATAGCAAATATTATATTACTTGGCCCCCAATATGATATTATATATGATATTTTTGGCCCCCAAAAATATCCCTTTTAGTTATTCAGTTAATATAAATGTGCAAACTGTAAATTAAACAAATTAAAATGAACAGGGAAAATGCATAATTTTGGTTGTTCATGACATGTTACTGGTTACTGTTGCAGGAATATGGGCATTGTGCGTGGGGTTTGTAGTCCTGACTGTAATGATTGATGGGAAAAGTAGTGCGGGTGCGGCATTTTCACGAGTGTGAGAGAAAAGTAGCAGACGGAGAGAAGGAGAGTAAGCTGCTTTAGTGGTTTTGTTGTTTTCTTTATAAGTTTGTGAAACCACCCGGGAGTTCAAGTGATTGTCAAAAGGTATAGTGATGGATGGAGCTTTCGCTGACGAGATTAAACCACGTGCTTCGTAGTAACTTTGGCGGCTCATCATTGTGAGAAATGGACCAGAGCAAACTGTTACAGCTAACATCCGGATTAAGAAAAAGTTAACATGTCAGAGATGGGTAAACTGCATTTATTTGCGTTTAGCCTCCACGACAGCCCTTCCGCTGTGTGCGACAGAGTAAACTGTGTGCATTGGGCTACCACATAGCCTCGACTAAGTGACATGATATGGAAATTAACAACAGCAAGAATACATGAAATTCGCAAATAATAGTCAATAATAAAAAAACATGCTTCGTTTTTTATAGCATTTCTGTTGTTAGACTATGATGTCGCCACTGCGTCAAAATATTTCTCAAATGGCATTGCCCCCCCCCATGGATTAAATGTCTTCGTATAAATTATGTAAACAAGCGTATTACCTTATTACCGCCTGTTTAAAGTTAAGATCTTAATTTAAAAACACCCCGCAGCTAAGAGGGAGCTCTAGTACTGCTGTTTTTGTCTCAAGTTAAGGTTTGCACTGTTTACAGAACTGCAACCTGAGGGAGATACTTGCTGATTTTAACTACTGAACTGCAGATAATAAATCCAGTGGTGATGTTCGCTTTTTATATTCTTTATGTCCGTCTGGTCTGGTAAATAAACTAATGTAACAGTAAAGGCAGGTCATCGTGCTGGAAAACCATCACCCATATTCCTCCCGTCAGACTGGCATCACACTTTCTGTTTCAGAAAGTAAGAGTAAATGTCTCCTGATGTCTGTTCTCGCTAGTGATTCTGACATAATCAAAAATATTTGAATGATGTAAAATATATAATGTCAGGCGTTTTACTACCTTTTAAATGAACAAAAATCAAATAAACCTTACCATAGTAGTTTATGATATCAAATTTACTAACAAATATTAACAAGATTCACTTGTTAGATTTTAAAGTAATTTCTTATAATACAGTGACGCGATCACGTTTGAATAACATGTGAGCTAGGGTGTATAACTCAAAACACTTTTTACTATTAGCACTCGGAGTGCACAAAACAGATAAATGCACAGATATAAATGTTCATGTTTCAATATATATTATTAAAGTCACAAAAAAGCCAGTACAAATAAACGTAAGTAGCTTTAAATGACACAAGCGCATTCTACTACAATGGGATTTAATCTTGAAGTTGCTTTATTCAATTCAATTCAATTCAAGTTTATTTATATAGCGCTTTTCACAATGTGTATTGTTTCAAAGCAGCTTTACAGGGGCAAACAAGAAAAACAGAAAAGTTAAAACACAGCACAGTGCATGGTATTTATACAACGAGTAAGTTCATTCTAATAAATAACATCTAATTTCTAAATAAATAAATGAATGAATGCAGTCTCCCGGTGAGCAGGCCAACACTGCCCTGCTGTGGCGAGGAACCCAAACTCCAATGATTGATTAATGGAGAAAAAAACCTCGGGAGAAACCAGGCTCAACCGGGAGGGCCAGATCCCCTCTGACGTGTCATAGCTGCACTCAGACTGGTGACATGTGATTTTAGTTTAGCATTTAATACCAAATATTGTAACTTCAGCATTAATAAGACAAATAGTCCGTCTTTGCTCTTGGTTGGGGATGTAGTGGTCTGAGCTGGGATGGTCCGATGGTCATATTTCTCTTGGCAGCTGGTGGAATTGCCTTAGATGGAGCTGGGATGGTCAGTCAGTCTGCAGCTGTATCTGGTGTAATCTCAAATTGGGGATGGGCATCTGTCGGTCGTCTGGACATGGTGGAACTTCTTCCTACCTCGGGATGGGCATTTGTCGGTCGTCTGGACATGGTGGAACTTCTTCCTACCTCGGGATGGGCATCCCGAGGCAGAGGCGGAAAGAGAATAAAGAGAATAATTAGCGTAGCTGCTGTTCATTAACTATGCATTAAGTGAAAGCTTGGCTGAAAAGATGTGTCTTTAATCTAGATTTAAATTGGGAGAGTGTGTCTGACCCTCGAATAGTATCAGGAAGGCTATTCCAGAGTTTAGGTGCTACGTATGAGAAAGCTCGTCCACCTTTGGTGGATTTTGTTATTCTAGGTATTGTCAAAAGTCCTAAGTTTTGAGATCTCAGCGAGCGTGATGGGTTGTAACGTGATAAAAGCTCGGTTAAGTAAGTAGGTGCTAAACCGTTCAGGGCTTTGTAAGTAATTAAAATAATTTTAAAATCAATGCGATACTTAATGGGTAGCCAGTGAAGCGATGATAAAACTGGGGTTATGTGATCGTATTTTCTTGACCTAGTAAGAACTCTGGCAGCTGCATTCTGAACTAACTGTAGTTTGTTTATGGATGATACAGGACAACCACTAAGTAGAGCATTACAATAGTCAAGCCGTGAGGTCACAAATGCATGAATAAGCTTTTCTGCGTCTGCAACACATAAACTATTTCGTAATTTGGCAACATTTCTAAGGTGGAAGAAGGCTGTTTTTGTGATATTTGAGATGTGATTTTTAAATGACAGGTTGCCGTCTAATATAACGCCTAGGTCTTTAACTGTATTTGTTGGAGTAACAGTGCAGCTTTCAATTTGCAGGCTGTAATCGGAGATATTCGGTTTACTTAATTTTGGTGCTATAAGTAATATTTCTGTTTTGCTAGAGTTTAAAAGGAGGAAATTACTAGTCATCCAATGTTTTATGTCCTCGATGCACTCTGCCAGTTTGGATAGCTTAAAGGAATCATCTGGTCTTGATGAGATATATAGCTGAGTATCATCTGCATAACAGTGGAAGCTAATTCCATGTTTTCTAATAATGTTGCCGAGGGGCAGCATGTATATGGAGAAAAGCAAGGGTCCTAAAACCGATCCCTGTGGTAATCCATAATTGACTTGCGTAAGATTTGACGATTTCCCATTTAAATGGACGTATTGATATCGGTCTGTTAAGTAAGATCTGAACCATTGCAGTGCCTGTCCCTGAATACCGATATAATGGTGTAAACGATCTAGTAGTATTTTATGGTCTACAGTATCGAAAGCAGCACTAAGGTCAAGCAGGACTAAGAGTGAGATGTTTCCTTTATCTGAAGCAATAAGAAGGTCATTTGTAATTCTAACGACCGCAGTTTCAGTGCTGTGATGCGGTCTAAAGCCAGACTGAAACTTTTCGTGCATGTCATTATTTTGTAGGAAGGTACACAGTTGAGTTGACACTACTTTTTCTAGTATTTTAGACAAGTACGGGAGATTTGAAATCGGTCTATAGCTTCCAAGTTCATTTGGGTCTAAATTTGGTTTTTTGATAAGAGGCTTAATTACAGCCAGTTTAAAGGGTCCTGGGACATGTCCTAGATTAATAGACGAGTTGATTATGTTACAAATGGGCTCAATTACAGCAGGTAGTAACTCTTTTAATAAAGTAGTCGGAATGGGGTCTAATAAGCATGTCGTCGGTTTGGATGTTGCAATAATTTTAATTAAATCTTCCTGATTTATAGGAGAAAAACACTCTAGCTTTTCTTTTTGGGTGACGGTTGAAACTAATTCTTCCGACAAACTTGGAGGTTTGGTTTTAGCTATGTTGTCTCGTATTATTTCGATTTTCTCTGTAAAAAAATTCATGAATTCATTGCTACCAAGGTGCGGCGGAATACCCAGGTCAGGTGGAGTCTGTTTGTTTGTTAATTTAGCAATTGTACTAAATAAAAACCTTGGATTGTTTTTGTTATTTTCTATGAGGTTACGGAAGTGCTCGGCTTTTGCTGCTTTTAGTGCCTTTTTGTAACAGCTTGCACTCTCTTTCCATGCAATTTTAAAGACCTCTAATTGGGTTTGTTTCCATTTTCGCTCCAGTTTACGCGTTTCTCTTTTTAGGGCGCGAGTGGTGTTATCATACCATGGTGCTATGTTCTTTTCATTTATCCTTTTTGACTTCATAGGTGCGACCGCTTCTAATGTATTAGAGAAAATAGTGCCCATGTTGCTGGTCATGTCATCGAGCAATTTTATATTCATTGGAAAGGTTATTAGAGAAGTCAGATCTGGCAAGTTCTTTACGAAACTATCTTTAGTAGTTGAGGTGATTGTTCTACCTTGTCGATAACGAGATATACAACTGATTTCTGCAGTGCGCAGTGTACATATTATAAGATGGTGATCGGAAACATCGTCGCTTTGAGGTATAATATCGATATTGGTTAGATCGGCTCCGTGAGATATAATCAAGTCTAGGGTATGATTAAGGCGATGAGTAGGTCTATTGATGTATTGTGTTACACCACAAGAGTCTAGTAGTTCTTTAAACGCCACAGCTAATGGATCGTTAGCACTGTCTACGTGGATATTAAAATCTCCAACAATCAGTACTTTATCGACGTTAACCAATAGATCCGATAAGAAGTCTGCGAACTCTATCAGAAAATTAGTGTAAGGCCCAGGGGGTCTATACACAGTAACCAATGTAAGAGAGACCAATGATTTTTTACTTTTGTTTGGAACTGTTATGTTCAACGCAAGCATTTCAAATGATTTAAATGTATGCATTGTTCTCCGAGTAACGGTAAGAAAGTCTCTAAATATTGTTGCGACACCACCACCTCGACCAACCGGACGTGGCTCATGAATATAACCGTAGCTTGGAGGAGTAGACTCATTTAGACCAAAATAATCATTTGGCTTAAGCCAGGTTTCAGTGAGGCAAAGTATATCAAAACTGTTGTCTGTGATCATTTCATTTACAATAACTGCCTTTGAATTTAGTGATCTAATATTAAGTAGCCCAAACTTTAGGCGTTGCCTCTGAACTAACTGCTAACTAACTTTGCTCATTAAATATATTGTCTTTTGGTTTAATCATGATAAGATTTTTTCTCTGACTTTTAAATAAATTATTATTTGGTTGTATTATTCGGGGGACAGACACAGTCTCTATGCATTTGAAAGCAGTAACATTCTTAACAGTTGGGTGAGAAGAACACAGACTGTAGTTAAAATTTGTACTTACTAGTCAAATGGTGCGTAGCGTCTTTGAGATGTTGTCAGACAGAATTTCCGCTCCAATGCTGCTGGGGTGCAGCCCGTCGGGGCGGAAAAGCCTTGGTCGCTCCCAGAACAGATCAAAATTATTTACAAAGAGCAGCTTCTGTTCAATACACCATGACATTAACCAATTATTAAGCATAAATAGTCTACTGAACTTTTCGTTCCCTCGTCGGTAAGTTGGAAGCGGCCCTGATACGATGATCCTCGCCGTGGGCGATGCGTTGCGAACAGTATCGACCAGACTCCTGAAGTCCCTCTTCAGGATCTCCGACTGCCGCATTCTCACATCATTCACCCCCGCGTGCAGAACTACGGCTCCTACTCTTGCATCCTCCTTCAGAATCGCAGTTACCTGCGCAGACACATCGAGAACACGGGCGCCAGGAAAACAGTGAGTGCGCACCTTACCTTCATTCAAGGAGGCGCGTACGTTCCGGACGATTGAGTCTCCGATGACCACAGCGTTGGATTTCGTCTCGCAGAGGGCGACAAAGCGATTTCTCGTAGAAATCTCGAAGACCGGTCGCGGCGGTGGGGGAGAGGTCATCGCTCCGGTCCTGGATTTCGCCTTCCGCCGTGTGTGTGCAGGTGCAGGAGTGAAGTTCATTTCGGCTCGTCGTGATCTTGAAGCCTGGGCTCTGTGCATAAAAACACACGGAGTAGAAGTGATAGGAGTATTACAATCACGTCGAACACTTACCGCAGCTTTGCGAGCGTCAGCCCGGGATGTTTCCATCGCCGTTTTACGTTCTCGCAGACGTGTTTGCCTCTCGAGTAGATCGTGGATCTGCTTCTCCAATACTTCCAGTTCTGACTGAAGTGCGAAGAAAGATTCATCATCTGCACTCAGAGGTAACGTTAAACACATATCTGAATCATTAGCCATTAGTGGTGTCATAATGAGAACAGTGAGTTAAGCAGTAAAGGCAATATTCAGAAACTAAAGGCTGGGAATGCTAACAGCCTGAGTGCTAATAGCGAATGATCGTATAAAACAAATCTATCTGTGCGTTATATGACGATATTTGGTATGGGATACACTTAAGGATAGGTTTAACCCTCTGTGAGTTATCAATTTACAATATAAATATTAAGAAATAACAGGAATAAACGATATATTTAGAAAAAGTTTGACGGAGCTCTGTCTCAAACCACGCTCTCTCAGCAAACAGGAAGTGATGAGGTCCAGGTGTCTGACGCTTTACCATGTGTTGACGTAGTTTCCGACTCTTGTAAAAGAGGTTTATTCACTTTGCTGTTGCTAGTGATGCAGAAACGACACACTTTCATTCATAAAGTCCAAAAGACCCTGTATCGATAAACCCAACAAACACATGATGTGCAAAAAATCTTGAGGAAATCAATAGCAAAATTACAAGAAACATGTCTCATCATTTCTCCCCTGGTCCCCTGCAATGGGTTGGCACTCCATCCAGGGTGTATCCTGCCTTGATGCCCGATGACTCCTGAGATAGGCGCAGGCTCCCCGTGACCCGAGGTAGTTCGGATAAGCGGTAGAAAATGGAATGGAATGTCTCATCATCCCTAAGCCTTTCCCTGCTTTGTTCCATTGCACTTTTCCGTCTTATTATTAATTAATTGACCTGCTCTTTTTAGGCGGACATTTTGGGCTCTTTTTGTTCCCATTAATGTCCTCACCAACCCTTAGAAAAGTTGTGTTCCCTAAAAAGTTTTTGATGAGTTCTTCCCAATTTGTGTAGAAGCTTTGATGTTTGTGGGGCATGTTGTACCCTTGTTTCAGTCCGCTTGGGTATATGCAAGCTTCTTTCAACAATGAGCTCCTTGTGGCTATTTTGCACACGAATGAAATGCAGTATTCTTTCAGCTTAAGTTATACAGCAATAATAAAATAATGTATGTGAACTAGGAAATTAGAAAAAATTGGATGGTATTCACCTGAACTATTTCCTTCTAATTTGCATCGTTCTTGTCGAAAATGTGTACCACAGCTCAAGCAAAATGTGGATCGACAGCTTTTTAGCACCAACTACAAAAAGCCCTGTTAAAACCATCCAAACCGTGCAATCATTATCGCTTGAGATTTACCTTCTCTTGCACGTCACAGATCAAAGTCAACTGTTAACGTCAGACCCAAAAGCTTCAGCGGCACTGGCGTTTAAAAAGGCTAAACCTAAATATTTAAAATAGCTGGAGCTTTGTTAAATCGCCTCTGACAAGATCCTTCATTAAATAACAAACTAAGGGTTTGACTGAGGATTTTAAGCCAAAGTAGGTCCTGTTAGATTGCAGACCCAATGCGCTGTTGAATTGACTTAGTGTAAATCTGCTGGTTCCGGGAAATTCAGATGTGAGCTTTTAAAAGGGATAGTTCACCCAAAAAAAGCTAATTCTGTACTTTACTCACCCTCGAGTTGTCCCAAAGATGTATACATTTCTTTGTTCTGATGAACACAGAGAAAACATTTGGAAACATGCTTAAAACCAAACCCGTTGAATCAAATAGTAGGTAAAAATCGCTGAATATATATTTTTTGTTCTTTTCAACACAAAAGAACACATTTTGAAGAATGTAAGAAAGCAAAAGTTCTGGGGCACTTTTTTCTACAATTGTACTTTTTCATTCTATGGTAGTCAATGAAGGGCAAGATCTGTTTGATTAAAAGCTTTCATCAGAACAAAGACATTTATACTGATTTGGAAAGAGGGTGAGTACAGAATGACAGAATTTGTATTTTTGGGTGAACTTTTCCTTTAATAGTCATTTTCCAGTGAAGACTATGTGTTTAAAGGTCTTTTGTGCTTATTTTAAACCACAATGCTATTAAAAGTCCTTTGTGTTAATGTACATTTGCAGTAGGCATTGACTTGGCGCAGTCTCTAACGGAATATGTGATTTGCATGTGTTCCAAATACAGTTCTCCAACCAACAAAAAAAGTTAAGCACTTCAATATTTTGCTTTTCTTCAATTTTAAACTTTCCCCTATCAAATCGGATAGTTTTAAATGTTCCCTGTTAAGAACATTATTCGTATCCTCCTTGCATTTGCAGATAAGTTTTTCCACTTCCAAAACATCACTTAAGATGCAGTCGCATACTTAGGCTCTTAAAAACGGTCGCCTACAACTTTCAAAGAGGTCTCGGAGGCAGAATACAGTCGAGAAGAACTGATGGCAAACTCATGTTCCAACACAACCCATCAAATATAGACAGAGACTGAAAGGGACTGGTGAAGCCGGTTTTTTTTTTGGCTTTCCACGTAAGTGCACAAAAAGCTTCAGAAGTGTCAAACGGGTTGGTAGTGTGAGGGCTGAGCACGCACAAATTTTCGAGCACCGCCGGTTAATTGGCTGTTCGAATCAGATCTTCCCCTACAGGGAGAAGTTCTAGTGGACATTTAGAGAGGGGATAGAGACCCATCAGATTTTTTGTTTTATCATGCGGGTCAGTGTGAACTTTGTGATGGAGGTCAGCTGTCCAAGTTAGTTCAAATGCAAATAAAACTTGTAGCAAAAACAAGTACACTGCATAAAGAATTCCACCACTTTCAGCTAAAAAAATTAAATTTTAAGGGAACTATTTACAGTAAAGTAGTATGTGTTACAGTTAATGCATTACCTTACATGAACTAACAATAAACAATACTTTACGACAATTACAGGATTTGTTAATGTCTGCTCATGTTAAACAGTATTTACGAATAACTTTCTAAACATATTAGTACATAACATGAACAAAAGTCGTAACTGTTAACATTAGTTAAAATAAATATTTATATCGATATTAACATTAACAGATTAATACCCACTGAAAAACTATATTGCTCATTGTTATTTCATGTTAGCTAATGCATTTACTAATGTTACCAAATATAATCCTATTGTTTGTTAAAGCAAATTGGCTTCACAAGTCACCTGAATTTAAATTAAAGGAATAGTTCGCCTTTAAAATTCTGTCATCATTTACTCAGCGTGTAGTCATTTTAAACATGTGTAATTTTCTTTCTTCTGCAAAACACTAAAGAGGGTTGTCCCCATGCATTAACTTCTATAGACACACAACCAATAGGGACCAACGATTATCTGTTACGATCTATCAAAATATCTTCTCATCTGTTCTGCAGAAGAAAGAAAGTTGTACCGGTATGTAAATGATGAAAGAGTTGTCATTCTGATGGTGAACTATTTCATTAAACTAAACTGACAAATAAATAAATAATAATACATCTAGTTGCATATATAACTTAAAAAATAAAGTTTAAATTGGTAAATTTATTTGAATAAGTTAAAGTACCAGAAAAATGTTTTAACTTGATTTATTGAGCAAATAAAAACAAAAAACTAATAATAGTGATTTATAATATTTTAATGTCTCCATACCTTTCCTCAATTCACAATGGTCAGCTTTTAATTAATGGATTAGAGTCAAACGTCTGTGTTTTGTTGGCAATTGCCGCGTACGTGTATTATGTAAACATGTATTGTGTGCTCGTTCTGTAGTCACACCCCCCTGCACGCCTCCAGGGGCTCGCCTGTTTTCGGAAATAATCATACAGCTGTATCGGTCTTTTATAAATTTGATCAAACTAAATTCTTTTTGAAGAAACAAAGAAGTTTCTTAACCCAATTTAGACTAGATAATTTTGGACCAAATATGGGGTTTTCTAGTTATTGATCATTTTATATCTACCATAAATATATAAGAACATAATTTGACTGGTTGAGATTGACCGTGACCCCAATAAGAATAAGTGGCATAAAGGATGATTAGGTTTGAGCTTGACTTATCCTCTCAGTAGCTAAAATAATTTGAGGTGGTTTATTGTGACTCATATCTTTTTCCTTTTTATGTTTGTTTCTGAAGGTCATTCATATCAACCTATTTGTGGGTGGGTTGGTATTTTTAGCCTCGTGTCACACCCAATTCTTTAAGCCCCATGTTTTCCATGGCAAAACGCTGAGAAGACCAAAATCATAACATCATGTTGCAGGGCAACAAAGTAAACATCCTGATGAAAGTTCAGTACCACACTTGTTTTTGGTTGAAAGCTTTCTTTCTGTCAGGTCAGTGTATGAACCTCAATGCTGTTTCAAATGACACATTTTGTATAATTCATCATCGCAGGAAAATCACTGACAGCCTCTTTCTCAAAAGATCATTGTGTTCTCCTGTTGTGACAGATATTGGCGTTCGCGCGCCGTGCGGTAATCTTAGATGCATGAACACCTCGAGGCGCATAAAACCGGCCCGTACCCGTGTTTCACAACACACTCTTTCTTCCCTCTTGGCTATTTCATGGATCATTTACCGCCAAACACGATACCATGTGTCACGCTTCATTTTCCTGACACCTGCCCTTGGAGTGAACCTCCACAGATACTTAAAAACTGATCAGCTCGCTGCATTAGGAATCTCCACCGTGCCGGATGAGTGCCCTCCATTCTCGCGCCTATTTTTTTCTGACTGGCTTCTAATCTTTGTAATGGAGGGCGGAGTGGGGTAAAATGTGTCTTTTGGTGGGCTGTTATGTTCCTTTGAAATAACAAACTGCGTTTTTTGAAAAACGTTGTGAAATTTTTAAGTAAAGCTGCTAGGCTATATAAAAATGTTTTGACCATACATGTTACATGTTGTGTCCATATATTTATATGCACTTGTTAAAGTTGTAGTGTGAACTCTGCTATTCTCTTACACTTATCATGATTTAAGTCACTGATGTATGTTTGTATGTTTTATAGTTATTATTATTGCAGTTGATGTTAGGTCTGCTCAACGATTAATCACGATTAAACGCATCCAAAATAAAATTTTGAGTTTACATAATGTGCACTTTGCATGTAAATTTTGTATTTATAAACATGTACATGTAGTATATATTTAATAAAAAATTAACACACAAAAATAAATAAATATTTATATATAATTTTAATCTATAAATAATCTAAACATATACAGTACATCAATGTGTATGTGTTTATAATTACAAAATTTATATGCAGAGCTCAAAGATTGTTTATTATGTAAACACAAACTTTTATTTGGATGCGATTGGTCGAGATTATTCGTTGAACAGCCCTAGTAGATGAATTTACATCTAAACTTCATGCTTTAAGTTTCATGCTCTCAAGAACATCTCTTCTCTTGAATTATACACACTCTGACCTCAAAGTCTGAATTTTGAAAATCCACTTGGGGGTAGTGGTCTATGAATATGTGAGATGTGTCTCTGTGTGGCAGATTGCGATACAAAGCTGGCAGATTGAGATACAAAGCTCTGTTCATCCAAGCCTGTTGCCTGGGAAAGAGGAAACAGAGTTTGAGAGACATACAGTACATATGAGAGCATTCTGAGATATCTAGAAGGACAGACATGCTCACACAAAGACATTGATACGAGTTACTAAAGTTGTTCCGTCCCAGACAGAAGTTTATAACTTTTAATTGCCAAGTAGAGTATAAACTCCTGCATGAACACTGCATCAGGACCATTAACTCCTCCCACTTATCTTCCCATGGTACACACCCACAGTCCCTTCACTGACTGTCTGATGCATATTTCGCACATCGCAAGTGACAGATTCAGTCTCGCTCCAACACTCAAAAACTTTTTGGATTTGAAGTGCACAGATTCAACTGTGAATGGAAAGATAGACATAATCTGTAAGTCTGCGAGGTTTAAAATGTTTTAATATATATTTCAAGCAAAAATATCAAAAGTAGGTTGGTACAGGCAGTATAGTTTCAAATATTGCTGGTCTTTGTTGGTCTCATGGCAGGGAAGAAAATATTCTTTCAAGGCATGTGGATCTTTGGACAGTCTTGAGTGACAGGGAATTATAGCAAAGAGAAACCGTAAACGCTAAGAAAACAGGAATATTCAAAAACGAGGACCAATAATGCTCTACCACATGGCTTAATACAAACATGGGTGAACAATTTAATTTCCTACATTGGTTTACTTATTGAAGGTGACCTATTTGTCAGATATGGAGACCCATACCCAAAATGTGACCTCTGCATTTAACCCATTCATTGAGTCAACACCAACACTGCAAGTAAACACACTCATATACCCGGAACAGTGGGCAGCTATTATGCAGCGCCCGGGGAGCTAGTTGGGGTAAGGTGCCTTTCTCAAGGGCACCTCAGAATCGTACCGACACTCTCATTTTGTGCATACATCATATGTTCACTCGCCAACTTCCTAGGGCTGTTAAACGATTAATCGTGATTAATCACATCCAGAATAAACGTTTGTGTTTATAAACGTATACAGTATGTCTGTGTATGTTTATAAATGTATGTGTTTATAAATGCAAAATAAATATGCACTGACATATATTATGTAAACACACAGGTTTATTCTGGATGGATTAATCGCGATTAATCATTGAATTAATCATTGGATTAATAGTTTCAAAAACGCCATAGTTACGGCAACAATTTTTGCAAATATAAATGTAACTTTAATGTGTTAAACCCTGCAAAAAATGTTAAAAATTTTAACGTTTACACATCACAGAAAAAAGTGTTTTTGATGCCTTTTTTTAAATAAAAAAAATTAACAATGGTAAAAACAAAGGATATGCAATTGTTTTTATTCTTTCTCTTCATACAACATTGAAGAGTTTTATGATACAAACTGTTTTATGGTTTTACTGTATTACGATATCATCCATATAGTCACACAGACAGATTCATTTTTGTTCACTTGTTTCCAATAAAGTGGCCTTAAATATCATTCACTGTACAGAGAAAAGTAAAATATTGAAAAAGTTAGCAGTTTCTGACAGCACCTGTAAGCATCTCATGCTAATTAAACTTTTCCAAACGTTCCACCATTTCAAATATGTACTCTGTGTATTGTGGAAAGAAAAAAAAGGTTTGTTAGCTTTCGAAGTTTTTGAAATGTATCATTAACAGAGATGTTTGTGTATTTGCCATTAATATCGATACTGAGTAATGACACTGTTGTTTAATTGTAAACGTTGCTTACGTGCTCTTGTCAGCCTGGTTTTGTACCGGTTGACGTTATGAATGCTAAGTCACATCCTGAGTTCCATTTTCTCACCCATCATCGTAACTTTAATTAGGAACCCTACGAAAACGTGTAGTCGTGAGTGTCGGTTTGGCCAGATAAGCGCGGTGTCAGACACGCGGATGATTTTTTGTCACCAAACTTAATAAAACTCTCATTAGCTTCCACACACTTTTGACTGATCTGACACAATGAAAAAGTAATTAAAAAAAGGGCATTTCGAAGATACTGTTTGTTGGGAAATTCGAGTCTGTCAGTGTGGTGAAATGACTAAACGTCAGTGCAAATGTCACGCTTGCGATTTGTTAGATAGGTCATTTTGACATGATTTTTTACCTCTCTCCCAGTCTCCATTAGAGAAATAAATACAGTATTATACTTCGAGAGCTTAGACCCGTGTTCATGGCCCATTTGTTTGTAAGCACATCAATTTCAAAAGCCATCTGTGTTTTGTTTCAGTGCAAAATGAACTCCGCGGGCATTCTGTAATGAGCTAGGGATAATACAAAAAATTCTTGGAATGTTTCTCTTTTTTTAAGTGTCAAAAACATTTCTATTTTTAAACATCCACCCTGTTGCCTAGCATTTATTTTGTAATTTATAACCACCAGTGCTGTAGCTCTATTAAAAAATTGTTTGCATTGCAATTAGTTGTGCTTTTCAATTCGACTGAGATGTATGACATTAAATAAAACTATTTTGAGAATGACTGATCAAACCTGAAAACTTTTTAATATCATGTGGATGACTTGGTAATGAACCACATTAACTCTTTACTTAGCCAGTGAAAAGTTTACTCGCTCAAGAACAAATGATGTCAGATGTACATTAGTGTCATAGCGCTCAGTTTTTTTTGTTTTATTTCTCATAAGGCTTTTTAGGAGAAACTTCAGAGACATGAATTGATTATTTATGCTCTATTAACTGAGAACTCTATGAAGTCTCCTGAGCTATGAAAGAGCAGCCCTATAGCAAGACAGTTTTCCTCTGAGCAGACCCAGGCACAATCTGGCCCTCGGCTTCTTTGATGAATGAGAAGGAACACATTAGAGACGTGTGATTTCTAAGAGAGTACTGTGAGAATAAACATCTTCTTATACTAGACAGATATGATTACTGATTTTGAGAAATTATGTGAATCTGATTATTGTGATGAGATAGGAACTGTTACATCATTTGTGCTTCAATTGATAGAAGAGATCAAATGTTAATTTGGACAATGGCTTGAGTTCCTATTTATGGTTTTATATTGTGTCTCAATCAGTGGGCGATAGACAGATTAAATAAGAATATCTGCCTACATTCAGTTACAACTTGAAATATGTAAAATAATCGCTGCATCTTTCGAGTGGACTTTCCACTAGAGGTCATTTTTTCTCAGTTCTAATGTGTTTAATTAAAAGTTAAGAAGTCGACACATGCACAGCAAGTAAAAAGGTTAGAGCGCCTAACCCCAGTCTCACCCTGATCCTAAACCTACCAACTTCGCAACCATATAAAACACGGAACAGGCAAATACAAGTCAGCGACGAGTACTTATTTCAAACAGTGACCAAAAACAGTATAAAAACACTACAAACAAGTCAAGTTACATTCGTAATATTTTGTAACCATACGATATTGTGTGATGAGCACAAGGTTTTATTTACTCGCGTTCCAGATTTTAACGTGTGACGCAGTTTGAGCGGGACTGCCAATGCCACGTAGGCGAACGTAATGACGCAACCGGTCACAAGACACCAGAA
The DNA here is from genome assembly GCF_015846415.1 of Triplophysa dalaica. Taxonomy (NCBI): domain Eukaryota; kingdom Metazoa; phylum Chordata; class Actinopteri; order Cypriniformes; family Nemacheilidae; genus Triplophysa; species Triplophysa dalaica. Next base: position 5,732,901 of record NC_079543.1, read on the forward strand.
GCCAATGCCAATTCAAAATCGAAGCTGACGTAACTACACCATCCATCCATCCATCCATTTTCTACCGCTTATCTGAACTACCTCGGGTCACGGGGAGCCTGCGCCTATCTCAGGAGTCATCGGGCATCAAGGCAGGATACACCCTGGATGGAGTGCCAACCCATCGCAGGGCACACACACTCACTCATTCACTCACGCACTCACACCCTACGGACAATTTTTCCAGAGATGCCAATCAACCTACCATGCATGTCTTTGGACCAGGGGAGGAAACCGGAGTACCCGGAGGAAACCCCCGAGGCACGGGGAGAACATGCAAACTCCACACACACAGGTCGGAAGCGGGAATCAAACCCCCAACCCTGGAGGTGTGAGGCGAACGTGCTAACCACTAAGCCACCGTGCCCCCCTCTAACTACACCATACCGGTGGCAATTTTTTTAATATATCACTTTGCGCAGCCGGTCCGGATCAGAGTTTTAAGGCGGACGGAGACTCAGTTTGTACCAAACTCCGTTTGTACACGGAGCTACGTATTTCAGCACAAATGTAGGCAGAGGTACATATTTGCAATGAGCCTGTGTTGCAGCCAGATTACAATTCAAAAGTAATTAGAAGTCCTCAAGGTTGTCATTTTATACTGCCTACTACAATGCTTTGCATTGTAAAAGGGCATGAGTGGGCTTAACTGAAAAAAAACTACACTTGTTCTCAACTGGAAACATTTTTGTAACAATCTTTTTCAGTATATAGATATTTGACTGTGGAGGCTGCATCTCTATAGGGTTAAGAAGTTATGGTAATTGAATTATATGTGCTCTGTTTTGTATGTCTACAGATACAAAACGTACAATTTCTGACCTTTTTGGGCACCTAAGGTTACGTTTTGTGAACCTTTTAAGGTCGGTTAAATGAAAATTGTATCATCAAAACCTTTTTTACTTATATAAATTCTGAAGAATGTAATTTAAAAAGTTTATCATGAAGCTATAAATGTAGTACTGTTAAATATATTTGAATAGTTGAAACTATAAGTGCTTAAACTTGCAACAGTAAAAACTACAGTTAAAACGTAGTTATAGAAAAGTACAAAATTAAAAAAAGGAAAATATAAAAATTTAAAACAAAACAAAAATAATAATTAATAAAACTGTGAAAACCCTAGTGGGAACTACACAGCAGCTTTTATGTTCAAATTCAGCATACAAACATCGCTTTACAAAGTTTCTCAATAGGTTGTTAGAAGCCTGAGGGTTTTCTCATAAAACATCCTTAATGTGATGTTCTTTGATCGGTCTTACATTAAACTGGCATTAAATTAAATTTAAACGAGACCTTGCACGAACCATGTGAAATATAACAACTATTCATCATGCAGCACAGAAGAGTCTCCATAGAAATATTGTTGTTTATGATACAACGTTGTTTATGAACTTCTTATCTACTTTGTGCAAGCCGGACCTGAAGTGCATTTACGCATGAAGAAAAAAGGATCTTATGGCTCTGAGTAAAGCATTTTTTTCATGTAATGGATTCATTACTGTTCTCTGAAGATCCAAGCCTGCGGCTGTGTTTAGTCACTTCATTAAAATGGGATACAAATGGACGCTTCTCTAATTTCTGCTTCATTTGAGTCTGCCGGTCTGAGACTGTGCTGCACTCGTGTGCTCAGGGTGTATAGCTTAAAGTTAGGTCTGGAATGACTGTTCATTTTTCTGGTCAACTACTTGGTGGTTCAAATTATTAATAACCTCAAATTAACAACTTCTTGCAAAGACTAAAACAACAATAACAAAGACTTTGGAATGACATTTGACAATTGACCCCTGTCTTAGTGTTACTTTCTTAAGCCCTTTTCACACAGAGATCCTGGAAAATACGCGGAAGATGAGTTCCGTAATTTGTCCCGGGGTCGTTAGATTTTGTTCATTCACACTGCACATGATTTTCTGGAATCTGTGTGTGCGTTTACACACATCCCGTAAAGACACGTGACACGATCTGGACGTGACATATAATATGCTCGTCAGAAAAGAAAGCGGTAGTGATGCGCTACAACAGTGGTTTCATTGTGTTGAACAACATGGCAGCTGATTGGACGTTAGATGTTGATATGCAAACTTTTGTATATCGAAGTGCTTTCTGGTTTTTAAACCCCAAGCTCAAACCGCTGCATGATAGGGGGCTTTCCGGGGCTGATCCCGTTAATGTTACTAGGTCCCCTTTCCGGAATCATTTTTCGGATCTATCTAGGACGCGTTTGCTTTCACAGAAGGCAGTCTGGCAATTTTGGCAATTTTCTCGGGATCAGCAGGCTGTGTGAATGCGGTTTTAGAGTCTTGATACATTGTCCTGAGGTGGAAATAGGTATTTTGGAATATCCTCCCCTACTAAAAATTACTTTAACAATGTTAAAAATGGTGCATTTGTCATCAAATCAGTCACTTTTCCTTTCAGAAATATCGGTGTCAGCTTGGGCCTCGGATGTGGCATTTTTTGACATTTGGCTCGTTTTAGCATCCACATGGCACCATATAATAAGATGCATATATTTCGTTTCATAATGAATATAACTGTATGAAAAAAGTCCTGCAGAAAAAATTGGACTTGAAAGAAAGACCTCTTGTTCTTCTGTTCGCACATATTTCGACAGCCATTCCATCTTAAAAGAACCACATTTCTTTTTACTTTGGCTTGGTGAGTGGATGTGCCACTAACCGTTCGATTCGCCATAGTTTTGGGTTAGCTAGTTTAATTTTGACCCCTCTCTGTAAACTAAGCATTAACCTGCTATACAACGGCACGTACGCATAAAGAGCTGTTAATGACATTGATTGGCTGCATAAGTAAATAAGTGTGAGACGCATCATTTCATTGGCAGGACAGTGTTAGTCATCGTTTTACTGTAGTTACCACTTGTTCCCTTTCTGTCGGTCTCTCGACGTTGTGTCGAGAACGACAGATGGGGTTCGCCCTTGAGAACCAATCAACTCTGACTACTATAGAAAAGGCCAATGAAATTTGGCGAATGCAATTTGCATGCCGGGCTCCGCCCCCGGAAATCCGGTATAAAAGGAGGCCGGCGTGCAGCATTCACTTACCTTTTGTTCTTCAGAGCCATCGCTCATGAGTACAACTCAGGATTCAATCCTCTACAACTACACGCTGGTGCTACGACGTGTTACAGCGGATCGTCCCTTTCTGCAGCGACCTTCCCCTGGGCGTCTCGGCGGTTCCGGAGGTGTTAGAAATTTTTTCTAAAAGTCCTTTTCAGGACTGACTGAGCATTCTCCAGCGCGGCATGTCCCGCTGTTCTCTTGGGTGCGGCACCCTCATCGAGGAGGGGGATGGACACGATCGCTGCATTAGGTGTCTGGGCGTCCAGCACACTGAAGCAGCGTTCGTTGACACATCTGCCTGCACTGCGGGCAGATTGTCATTCAGAAGTTGCGGTCACGGGTGGCTGTCTTCCTACGGGAACCAGCCACCATTTCGTCTGCTACCCGGGCTGTGACATCTGTGGCTACGGCCCCGATGACCACCCACGTTAGCAGCGTTAGTGATACGGGGAACTCTGCGAACGTAAACCCGCCAGCCAAGTGCTCACGGGCCGATCGCACCCCGATTCGCTCTTCTGAACGTTCCCCAACCGGCGGTGGCATACCGTCCGGATCCTCACGCACACACTCGGAAACGATGTGTGACGTAGATGAGATGTCGCTCGCAGCATCGGAGGGAGACTGGCATCCGACTCTGCCGAATCCAAACTCCACCCCCAGCGGTCGAGTTCAGGAGGAAGCAGAAGTGATGTCATCCGTGCTAACCCGGGGATACGTGGTTCCCGAGGTCGGTGCGCGGTGCAAACCGCGCCCACCCCGGGTGCCATGTTTTTCCCGGAGGTGCATGAGGAGCTGTGTAAAACTTGGAACGCTCCTCTCACGGACCGTTCCAGTGAAACCAGCTCCGGCTCCCTTACTTCCCTCGATGGTGAGGCAGCCAAGGACTGCGTCGAGATCCCCCGGGTGGAACGTCCGCCTGCGGTGCACCTGTGCCGCGGACGGCTACCACCTGGGGGGGGATCGACCACTCCTACCGTCCAAAGCACGTAAGACTTCGGCATCACTGGTGTCGAAAGCTTGCGATGTTGCGGGCCAGGCTGCCTCCTCTCTCTATGCCTTGGCCATCCTGCAGGTCCGCCAGGCCAGGGCGTTGAGAGGGCTCCACGAGGGTAAGGCCGACCCGGGTATAATGCAGGATCTCCGTGCCACCGCTGACAGCGCTCTACGGGCGACTAAGGCGGCGGCACGGGCCCTGGGTCGGACGATGTCCACGGTAGTGGTCCAGGAGAGACACCCCCGGCTATACCTTGTGCAGAAGAGTGACAGCAAGGAAGTCCGCTTTCTTGATGCACTCATCTCGCAGGGTGGGTTGTTGGTAACACCGTCGAGGACTGCGCTCAGCAGTTTTTTGACGGCGAAGCAGACAGTGGCAATTAACCATATTTTTTTCACGCCGCGACTCGGCCGCCTACAGGCCTCCGAGATCTCACGTGACGTCTGCTTCCCTGCAACCCAGGACCCTTTCGACATCGGCTCCGGTTCCTGTGCCCCCACAGGCGGCACCCCGGAAGCAGAGGTCGAGGGGGAAACCTCCACCCCGTCAGCAACCTCCTCGCGAGAAGGGACACTGACGGGAAGACCCCAGGGAGAACAACATCGGGCCCGAACCTTCACAGCCACGGCTCTGATCGGTCGGTACGGGACGACTCCTGCCTCGTCACCAAAGCCGGGCCCTTGTTAGGGCTTGGCGCCCACTTACTCACTGAGTTTTCTGTTCTCCCCGGGTTTACTTGCAGCCGATCGCACACTCCACTGGACTGTGCTCGGCGAACCGACCTCACACCCTGGCGAGGCGTGAGGTCGTACACATATACGACAGCCGTCACCACTCTCAAACCGACAGTGCGTGCCGTTGTCCCGCCAGGCAGGTAAGCAGGCGGAGCAAAAACCTTCCCTCCGGGGACTCCCCGCGACATGGTTAGCTCCGCCAGCCGACGAACCACCCCCCGTGGGAATGATGAAGCAGACCGTCCCCTTGGTCACCCTGTCACAGTCCCTGGGAGCTCGAGAGCTGCCCACACTGTCTCGCTGGCTAATGAGGGCGGTCCGTCTTGGTTACTCGATCCAGTTCGCCAGAGACTCACCCAAGTTTCGGGGCATCATCTCTCCCTCTGTCAGAGGCAGGGACGCCTCCGTACTTCGGGTAGAGGTCCCCACCCTTCTGGCAAAACAGGCATCGAGTTCGTCCCTCAAAACCAAGATGTTCAGTGGGTCACCACCCGTACTTCATCGTTCCCAAGAAAGACGGCGGGTTGCCCCCAAAGGCTGCGTACCCTGAACAGAGCACCTTCACAAGCTGCCATTCAGGGTGCTCACACAGAGGCGCGTCCTGACATCTATGAGGTGTCAGGATTGGTTCGTGGCAATCGACCTGAAGGACGCTTACTTTCATGTCTCGATCCTCCTCGACACCGGCCGTTCCCACGGTTCGCGTGCGAGAGGCGGGCATATCAGTACAGAGTCCTCCCTTTCGGTCTGTCCCTGACCGCCCTTTCTCCCTGAGAGGAGGAAGGCGAGCGGGTACTAAACTATCTCAGCGACTGGCCTATCTTGGCACACTCGCGAGATCTGTTATGTACACAAAGGGACCTGGTGCTCCGGCACCTAGGTCGATTGGGACTCCAGGTCAACCAAGAGAGGGGCAAGCTCTCCCCAGTGCAGAGCATCCTCTTTCTCGGTATGGAACTCAGCTCTGTCACCATGTCGGCACACCTGTCCGCAGTTGTGCCCAACCAGTGTTGAACTGTCTGAAATGAAAATTTTTAGGCAGACAGCGGTCCCCCTGAAACAATTCAGAGGCTCCTGGGACACATGGCGTCCTCGCGGGCTAATACCCCTCGAGTTGATGCACATGACACCGCTCCAACACTGGTTTCAGAGTCGAGTTCCGAGGAGAGCGTGGCACACCGGCAGCAGGCACATGGTGATGCCGCCCTGCTGCCGACGCACCATAACCCCTAGTCTTTATGACTTTTTCGACGGACTCAGGTCCCTCTGAGCAGGTTATGAGGCAGGTCGTGGTGACGACTGAAGTCTCCCTGCAGGGGTGCGGTGTAGTGTGCAACGGGCACGCAGGTGGGGTGTTGGACGAACCCCCGCCTGCGCTGGCATATCAATTGCCAAGAGTTGTGGGCTATGCTACTTGCACTGAGCAGGCTACGGCCTCTCGTGCGAGACATGCACGTGCTGTTCCGAGGACAGCACTATAGCTGTAGCGAATACAGATCGTCAGGGTGAAGTTCGCACACAGCAGCTAAACACAACTTGCTCGACGCCTCCTCCGGTGGAGTCAACAGGTGACTCGTTCCCTGCAGGCCACACACCCCGGGCAAACTGAACTAGACAGCCGACGTGCTTTCTCGCCAGTTTATGCCTCGTGGACAGTGGCGACTCCACCCCCGTGCAGTCCAGCTCATTTGAAGGCTGTTCGGGTAGGCCCAGGTAAAACCTGTTCACCTCCCGTAACACCACCATTTGCCCGCTTGATAGTCCCTGCCCTCGGCACGGATATCCTTGCGCACAGCTGGCCGCGGGATGGGCGGAAGCACACCTTCCCCCCCCAGGAGCCTTCTTGTACAGACTCTGTGCAAGGTCAGGGAGCAGGAGCACCAAGTGTTATTGGTTACACCACACCGGTCTAACCGCACTTGGCCTCAGAGCCGATGCTCTGGACAGCGACTCCCCCTGAACCATTCCCCTGACAGAGGACCTGCTCTCTCAGGGGAAGGACACGTTCTGGCATCCCAGATCAGACCTCTGGAACACCCATGTCTGGTCTCTAGACGGGACGAGAAGATCCTAAGATGGCTACTCCCCCTATACGGCTGAGACCATCACCCAGGCAAGGGCCCCATCTACTAGGCGGTTACACGCCTCTAGACGGTGCCTCTTCTCGTCCTGGTGTCTTTCTCAACGAGAAAGACCCACTGAGGTGCTTGATCAGGATTGTGTTCCCCTCCTCACGAGACTGGAGACTAACATCTCCCTTCCATACTGAAAGTGTATGTAGTCGCTATTGCCACTCATCACGACTCAGTCGGTGGAAAGTTTCTAGGGCAACACGACCTGGTCACCAGGTTCCTAAGCAGCGAGAGGGCGGAATCCGCCTCATCTCCGCTCCATACCCTCTTGGGACCCTAAGTGGTCCTGGGGAGCCTCAGGGCCCCCCAAAGAGCCCCTCGGAGGTTCCGATCTTCCTCATAGAGTAAGACGGCCCTCCTGACGGCGCTCACTTCTTTCAAGAGGGTAGTGGACCACCGAGCATCCTCCGTGTCCCTGGATTGCCTTAAACTCGGCCCTGGAAACTCTCACGTTATCTTGAGACCCAGGCCCGGATGCGTGCCCAAGAAGTTCCCACTACTCCCTCCGGGGCCAAGTGGTGAACTTGCAGGCGCTCCCCATAGGGGAGGAAGACCCAACCCGATTAGTGTTGTGTCCAGTACGTACTGGACCGCACGCAGAGCTCTGAAGCTCTGACCAGCTCCGTGTCTGTTGGAGGACAGCAGAAGGGGAAGGCTGTCTCCAAACAGAGGCTGGCGCACTGGGTCGTGGACGCCGTTACGACGGCATTCCGATCTCAGAATCTCCCATGCCCATTGGCAGTGAGGGCTCACTCCACACGGAGTTTAGCCACCTCCTGGACACTGGCAGAAGCGCCTCTCTAGCAGACATCTGTAGAGCTGCGGGTTGGGCTATGCCCAAACACCTTCGCAAGGGTTAACAACCTTCGCGTAAACCCGGTGTCAGCCCACGTCCTGCGTGGCGACATGTAGGACTGGCATCCGGGGGGGCGTATGCCTGCGAAAGCACCTTTCCACCCTCTAACAGGTTGGGTCAGTGTGCTATTTACCTTTTCTTCTTACCCGAACACATCGCTAAGAAACTGGTACCTCACCAGCCTCCCTTCTTACCCAGACACTGGTTAAGAATAGGCATTCCATCCATCACCAAACAAGCACCCCCTGGGGGCTGGCTGGGCAGAGCAGCCTTCCCCCTTAGGCCGGGATACCATGTGAGCTATCACAGATAGCTCTAACCGGACCTAGTGCTACCGGACGTCTGTAACACCCCCTCCGTGGGCTGTTCCGTCTGATGTATCCTCATGAGAATGGTTCCCACTCCTGGTAACCCATGAGCTTCCCCAGGTGGGCCTCCACCTCGCGGTTAACTACTCAGTCCGCACGTTCCATGCGTTCTCCTCCAAGGACGAGACCATACCTATATCCACCATATTCCTCCCCACGGGTAGGAGGTGGCCTCTGTAGCGCTTCTCTGATTAAGAGTCGCGCTTACCCGGTGTAAACTGATCTGGATGGCCTCTCGCCTATAGAGAGCTAAGGCCCCGTCCGTGAAAGTTACCGGTCAGGGCTGTACCCATCTTTCTCCAAGAAAGCTCTGGAACCCCCCGACCACCACACTGGAAGGTTACAGTCTCACGAAAGCTTCGAGATGACACGCCCAGGCTTGTTACCGTCGCTTCGCTAGAGATTGTGACGCGATACAGCGTTGTGGCGTTTTCCATAGGCAACCCCATCTGTCGTTCTCGACACAACGTCGAGAGACCGACAGAAAGGGAACGTCTTGGTTACGTATGTAACCTCAGTTCCCTGATGGAGGGAACGAGACGTTGTGTCCCTTATGCCACGAACACGTATCGTAGTCTGCTGCAGTTTGAGAGGTCTCAGGCTCTTCAGAACAAAGGTAAGTGAATGCTGCACGCCGGCCTCCTTTTATACCGGATTTCCGGGGGCGGAGCCCGGCATGCAAATTGCATTCGCCAAATTTCATTGGCCTTTTCTATAGTAGTCAGAGTTGATTGGTTCTCAAGGGCGAACCCCATCTGTCGTTCTCGACACAACGTCTCGTTCCCTCCATCAGGGAACTGAGGTTACATACGTAACCAAGACGTTGTCACCTGTCACTCACTGACTTGCATTGCAAAATGGTACAGAATACATTTTTATGCATTTATTTACGGATCAGATAGGATTTTATTTTATGCGCTGCATAGATATGCTGTGCGCGGAGATCGCGGGAGCAGTGCGCGATTGCGCAAGCGCGCAGTTTAGAGGGAACATTGCTTGTGAGGAGTTTCAACACTATGTAAATAACACAAAGACATCGGGTGTCTAAATAAAAAGTTGTGTGTAGTTTTTATTATTCAGTGAATTTTTAGAGATCGCAGTCATCCAGTCGGTGCACCCCCTAAAGTCCAAAATGCACTTTAGTCAAGAGAAAATTGGTAAACACTATCCCAATATTTCTGACAATAAATGTGACACTGGAACACAAAACCAGTCATAAGAGTAAATTTTTACTTTATCTGAAAGCAGAATAGATAGGCTTTCCGATGACGTATGGTTTGTTGGGATTGGACAGATACATATATATGAAAATCTAGAATCTCAGGGGACATCAAAAAGTGGAAATAATAGCTTTAAAGTTGTCTACTCGATGCGCTAGCAGGCCGTTGCTTAGAAGAAATTAGTTTGTTTTAACGCTCTCTACAGGCTTACCACTGTAATGACGTTGTGGAGAGTAGATGAACCCTGAAAGCAGAAATTCTAAGCTTTACACACCGAACTTGAGTTGGTAATTCCCAAAGAGCAAACAACAGTGAGTGAAGTTTGTAGACATGTTTCCAGCCTTTTTTTTGCGATTTTGCTGCATCCATTCATAAACATAAAGATAACATAACATCCTAAAGATTTTTGGCATCAAATAAAATCTATTATTTTGACCCACACAATGTATAGTTGGCTATTGTTACAAATAAACCCGTGTGATTTATGAGTGGTTTTGTGGTCCAGGGTCACAAATCAATTATAGAGAGAGGTTGATTGATGTTGTAAGACATTGACACTGCCTCTTAGCATCTGTCACCAAATCCAGTCCATTTTCACATGCACTCTTAACAGTTTTCAAAGGTTTCCCGCCACATTCGTGGCATGGTTAGGAGAAAATCGGTTTCCGAAAGCCTCCTCGACGCTCTAAATCCGAAGCACAGCGGCATGCAGATGAACAGTTTAACAGATTTTCTCGACGGATGGAGGATGTTTACACAATGAATATGGAGGTGTTTGGAGTTTGAAGCATTAGCCGCTTATATGGTGATATGTATGTAAAGCTTGTTGGTTGGCTAAACACATCTGTATATGACACACAACATAATAAATATTATTCATCATACATTGTGTGTGTTTATATCTACCAGCAAAAATTATGAATATATCTGAGCTTAAATAACATTGAAAGCTTCATTCAACACAATGGAGATCCATTAAGGTGGATGCCTCGGACCACCAGTATCGAAAACATAACAGAAACCCTTTATTCAGCAACCTGATGCCCGGGGGAAAGAATGACAGGCTGTAGTTAGGAGTGGCAGTGGTTCGCCTGTGGTAAGTTAAGGTCAGATGGGTTGGTGGAGGAAGACACAGAGACAGGGAGATGCACTATTGAGCAGGTATATTGAGCAAAAGATAAAGGAACCTGAACGTAGCCCTAAGCTACAGCAGTGGCGAGAGGTTAATGAGCATGGAAAATCTACTCCGTCAGGCGGAGAAATTCATCAATGGAGGAATAAAAGTTACGTTGGAGTTTTGCGGATGGAGGTGGGCTGTGATGGGATAATGGAAATCGGGCGAGGAAATGCACGCTCAAGAGATTTTTAGTGGCAGTCGTGTTGATGGATTTCGTATGATTTTTTGGCCAGCGTTTTTTTTGTTTCTTTCAAAGTCATCGGTTAATACCAATGTTTCGGATTTACGAATCCGTGTTGATTAAAACAGTATGAGAACGAATGCGAAGGTGATGAAAACAATTAACGGGATTTTAGGAACTCATTTACAACCCGTAGCCAGATGTCTTCTTCATCTTTTCTCTCTGTTGGCTTCACGTAATGCGCTTTGCCAGAAAATATGCAGGCAAATTAATCCAACGTCAAATGATATTAATCTCCTCTCGGGCAACTCGCCGTGGGCTAAGAGACGGTTTTGCAATTTTTCTTCAGATATCTTGGATCGGGGATGCAAGGGACTTCTTGTGATACAAACATGTACACAAGCACTATTTGATCGGATGGTCACATCAACTGTGGAAACCAGAACAGAAATTGTGCGAGGAAGATTTTGACAAAAAACAGACATCAAAGGTGCAGATAGACAAACGGACGGTCCTTTGGGACGGATAGAGCAGAGATGACCGCTGTTCAGGTGCAGCAAACACTGATGCTTAATGAATAGTTGAAGCATGATTGAAAAAGTACCCCTAGTTTAGCCACAAGCCTGGATTGACCATTAGCATCAGTATTTTCTGCTATTGTTTAGCTTCTAGAGCTTTGGAATTATTTAAAAACACTAGACATTGAGATGATGGTACTAACAAACTTTATAACAATTGTGTATTCATGTGAATGTATTAACATCCATGACTAGAATTGCAAAAATTATTTCATGTCATTCCAAACTTGTCAAACAGCCTCCATTGACTTTCCTTGTGTGGACACAAAACCACTGACACATTTCTCCAAACGTCATCTTTTGTGTTTCACAGATCTGTCATATACAAGTTTGAAGCAACATGAGGATGAATAAATGATGACTAAATGTTTATTTTTGGGTGAAATGTCACTTCAAAAGATGAAAATTAGTATCTCTCCCACATTCCAGTCTTCCAGTCTAGCTATTTATCTACCGGCATAAAGATGAAATAAATCACAAATAAATTTATGGAGAAATTTATTTTAATTATGGGCATTTCACGTCAAATGGGTTAATATATGATGAAATTTGTACGCGTAAAGGACCTTGTCAAAGGCGAAGTTTATAAATTAGTGGGATCAGAGATTTGCAATTACATTTGCTGAAAGAAATAAAAGCCTGTTTGCTACACAATAGATCTCTGTTTGAAGAACACAAAGAAACAATTATGGATTAACCATAGCGAAACTAATCCCAGTTAGCTCCCGGGACTACTGCACAGAGAGTTTCCCGGTCGAATCTGGTGTGTTTCAGAGGTGAAACCATGCTTGTCTGTGTGTGTGTGTGTGTGTGTGTCACGAGTCCCAGATGGGACTCTAAATTAGACGGTATTTTCAATTCTGTCCTACACGCTCCTGGCAATCTTTCTAGGTTACAGTGCAGATAAGGAAGACATGCTTTCTGAAACATCGCGGCATTGTAAATGAATGTCGTCTTTGTGTATCTGCTCATAAAATAATGCTCAGAATGCACAATGTAGATGATGAAAGATAAGCCCTTCTTCCTGTTATGCAATTGTTGCTGGGTTACGCTGAACTTGAGGCTTTAGAACAAAGAGAAACAGTTCTGTTTTGAGAAGTTTAGCTCTGAGGCCAATACAGATTTTTTTAAGACTCCCTTAAAAACACCCTTTTATGTTCAAATATCTGCAGTATTTCTTATACAAGGTTCATCTGTGTAAACTAGGTAGCACAATAACAGTTGTTTGCAATGAGAAATATTTTGTATGTTGTGAAACAGGGCTGCAAGATTGTCAACTTTTTACAGACGTTTTGGTTAAAACGTTTCGTAAATGGATTTTATCAGGGACACAAAAATGAAAATTCTCAAGACCCTTGAAAGCAAATATTTTAGGCCCAAATGCAAACTTGAGGTCAATGTCATTCTTGACTTTCATTTGACAGATGAAACTCGACATCAGACAGACATACACGTTCTTTCTCCTCTTTGCTTTGCTTGCAAAATGCCCCTTTTCAAAAGAGGACATGCCATCGGTTTTTATTCCGTGCTGTTTTTCAAGTTATTCTCAGCAGGGTCGTCATCCAGGGCGGACAACTTGAAACGTTGTACTGTGACAACGTTGGCCCGTATGTGTGTTTAGGGGAGGGCTGCGTTGTATTTTTGTTTCAGACTCAATTTGTCCTGAAATAAGGACACTGTTAATGCACCACAAGGTGCTTTATTGCTTTGCAAAATAAATTGTATTGCCAAGGAAGGAGAAAAAGCCATCACAATTTGGTTGAGCCCGACCGCGTCTTCCAGCCATAAATTTCCGCAATGAAGACAAATGCAGATTTGTACACATTTGCTTGTCTCTGCCATATGGTGCTGCTTGTACAGGTGAGCAGAAAAAGCCGACCGTGGATGATGGATTGGTTCGGGTCACATAAAGCAAAAGAGCAAACAAACAAAGCACAAACAAACAAGCTCAAACTTGAGAAATCTATTTATTTTCTCATTATATAGGGAAGTCTAACAGAAAAGGGAAGGGATGTGCAAACAGAGTACCAGGGTCAGGGTTTTAGCTGCGATGCCTTTGAATTATCTTTCTGCATCCGGGGGGACCAAGCAGACCTCTCCTACCTGCAGGCTGGATTCCTTTTCTGGCCTGTAGTTCAGGGTCTTGGTCCTGATTCTGTTTTCATCGCCTACCTCTGTAAACTGAATTCAAACAAATAATGCATGTGTAGATAGACACATGTGGAGTAATAGTGAATGTGCCTGCACTCATCTGATGGCAAAAAGCCAACGTGATGGAGTTTTGCTGAAAGCAGCCGTGCAATGGTGTTTCATGCATTAGGACTTCTTTTCAATGTTAAACGTGCCATCTTCTCATGCTTAACATGGTCAACTGGTCGTATTACATAGTATTTCTGTGCTCGGTACACTCCCCAAGTGATCGTACAGGTTTCGGAAAGTTTTTTTCAAACATATAAAACTTTTTTGTAACAACTTTTCTTAGTCCCTTACTGGACAATTCTACCGGAAAAGCATGCGGCACGGCCACAGGAGAGCACGAGAAAGAGCATACTCAGACACAGAGAGAGCATACGTTCGCAAAGTTCTGGTGTTTTTGTTCACTGCATATGGTGATGAATGTTATATAAACTGTGGATATAACGCTGGATTTGGAGATCGTTTGAAACTGATTTAAGGAGCCGTCCCGCGCTAAAAGATGGTGGACATGAACCGCATGCGGTGAGTAAAACTGATGTCTGTGTTTTGTTGGAAATGGGTGCGTGCGTGCTTTAGTTCAGCCTATCCCACCCCCCTGCACGCGCCGTATGTTTTGGAAACAATCGTAAAGCTGTATCCATCTTTTATAAATGTGATCAAACTAAATAAGCTTCAAAGATGTATAATCGCGATTATACAATTTTACAGCACTAGTATTTTTTATTAGTTTATACATTTGTCATTATTTTGTTTTCAAATTAGCGGAAAGCTTAAATAATGATTTGTAATTTGAGCCATCATGTACAGTTTTACTTTAATTTCAGTTTGACGTCATTTTACTTGAAATTATTTTAACTTTTATTGTAGTTTTATTTTTAAAATTAGCTTTATTTTTATGCTTTTAGCTTTTATGTTCATTTTAGTTTAATCTTTTTGTAAACTTTTGTCATTTTATTATTTTATTTTGTTTATATTGAGTCAAACTTATTTTTATATCAATTTTAGAATTGTTTTTACTTATGTTAAGTTAATCATTTTAGTGACTCAATTTATACCAGACTTACTTCAGGTAATTGCTTAGGCTACATTTGTGATTTTTGTTTAGTTTAAGTTACGCAAAATATCCTTTTTTCCATACAACGTTTTTTCTTTCTGCCATTGGTTGGAATGACAGATAGTACCACCCCCAATCATTGTATATTCATATGCTGTTAGGCTTACTTAAATCCAAACATTTTGCAAATCAGTATCGTGAAATCACTCACTTCACTTTTAAACATTAAAAGGTTGTTTTATCACAAAAGCAAACTCCCAGTCCTGCCCCAATAATGATACATGTTTCTTTATTCCTTGAACAAGATGTTGTTTCTTATTAGCTGAATCCCAGCCAGGTAAAGAAATACTGACCTTTACTCATCATTATAGCTAGGCGAAGCTCTCAGGACTGTTTTATTTATCGTGATTTGTTGTGAGCTTCTTTCTGGGGCCAAAGTCTGATTTTGACCTTTACAAACAGTGAATGCAACTCAGTGGGTTCAAATAGCATCTCTTACCGAGCATCATGTGGATAACGAGGCAATGGGCGCTTCATAGACCGATAATTGATAAGAAGAAATCCAATTGCCAAGAGACATGGTTTTGAGCGTTGAGGGTTGGAAAAAGGTACGACCCTCTACATTCAACTCAGAGATTTAATGAATAGCTGTATGTGAAAGTTCAAAAGTTAAAGAGAATATTCTGTATACATAGCAAATGTGAAACCTACTTTGTATTCTGTACTTCACAGATTCATAGCTTGACATGGGGAACAATGCATTAAAGTGGATTTATAATGGTACCCTGCTTTAATCTACAATCCATAACTTTGAGCAAGTAATTTATTGAGCAAGTACATATTAAATCAGTTTTGGAAACTGTCTACCTAGTTCACAGAGGTAAGCTTATAATAATGATTGTTCAATGATGGATGGGTTTTTGTGAGAAATGTCAGTTTGATGTTTGACTTTACTTAGTGGATAGTTCATCGCAAATATAAATTCTGTCATCATTTACTCACGCTCTTGTCATTTCAGTCCTGTATAAATATATTTGTTCTTCTTAACACAAAGGGAGATATTTGCAAGAATGTAAGTAACCAAGCAGATCTCATCCCCCATTGACTCCCATAGTATTTATTTTATAAGATATTTGAGATATGAGATATAACAATTCTGTCAGAAAGAAGCCGAAATTAAAGATGTCTGTGCCAAAATGATGACTCTGAATGAGCTTTTGTTTCATATTTATTAAGTTATGCAATATCACAAGCACATATCACACCAGTGCTATTTTTGTCCAGAAAACTATGAGTGCACACCCAATTATGAGTTTAAAGCTTACAACAGTTTAACAAATAAGAAATTACCCTTACAGATTTTACAACTTTGTCTGTTTTCTTCATTTTTAACAAAAATATTACTTATAAAGCCTCGGGAAAAGCGTTGCGCGTGGTTTCGTTTCTAAATTAATACATTTCTTGAGTGAATCAATAAATTAGTGGCTCATTCATAAAGAGTCATTTACAGCATTCCGAACGAATTCAGTGAATCCAATGAATGAATGACATTTACCGCAACCTACTGGCAGTTTCTTCAAAGAATTTTAACAGTATCAAAATAAAAAAAGTTAAATAATTACAATACTAAAAAATTTTGATAGTTTGCCCGAAAAAGAAAATTCAGATTATTTATATTTATTTATATTTACTTACCGTAAATACTTATTTATTTGGGGAAAAGGAACATATTTCATTATATTGGTAACCAAACTATTTTGGTCAATAATTACAAATAATATTACCAGAGACATTTTCGCTGAACATGTATGCGTGATTAATTTGCGATTAATTAGATTAATTAATCGCAACATCATGGAATTAATTAGATTAGAATTTTGTATCGCTTCACAGCCCTAAATACAATGCATACAAGTTATACATTTGACCCGTTTTTATTTAAAAAAATCAGCTAACACATCCCTTACGAAAAAAATATATATTGGAATATACTCACCGTAACGTACAATGCAATATATTTACAATACATTTGCAATATATGAAAAACGGCAACTTTGTATGTGCTTGTCAATATATTAACAGTTATATAGGACTATTTTGCGTAAGTGATTGCACTACCAATTGAACTGTTGTTCCTGTTCTCAGAAAAACGTAAGAGTTCTAGTGCTATCAGACTATTATTATAGAGTGGGAAAGGACAAAACAGAGAACAAAAAGAAGACAAACACTATAGTGAGAGGGGAATATACCGACTGACAAGGTGCCGGCCAACATCAAATAAATGACACATAAGGGGTCACATCAGAACCAACATTGGCCCCAAAGAACAAAAGCACATTTAAACATAACAGTACGTGAGGTGATCAGAAAGCTTATACTGTATGTTGAATCTTGCACACCCTTGCGCTGTCTTCTGTTGACATGGCTCACCATTGTGTAACAGCAGGCGGGACGGGAAGTGCTAAAAACAGGCGTCCTTAAAAAGGGCCCGAGGTGCGAGCATGCCAGATGTGTTCTGCATCTTTTATCAAAACGAGCATCAGAAAAATTGCTGCATCTGCCGATTCGCCAAAAGTACACTATCCACTATTTCTGTCTCTTAATGCTTTACTGCTGCACTCTGCACATTGGCTCGTAAACTGCCTTTCACCTGCCAAGCACCAATGGACGTTATGTAGACTAAAGAACGAACAGGGACGCGCAGGGGTCCGCAGAGAAGGGGGGGGGATGTAGCGCAATGCCAGAACAGCTGGGGTGGAATGGAACAAACTGGCCGTCCCACAAGGCCGGCTGTGTTCAATTATGCAGGAAATCGGCTATGTACAAACCGAGTTCCCAGTCTCTACTGTGCAAAGGGACGGTTTACCCAAGGAGAGGACAAGATAGATGAGAATGCAGACTGCGGCTCTGTTCTAACATCTAGGAAGTGCACTCTGTAGGCAGCATTCGCTCTCCATCTAACTGATGTCTAGGAAGTATCTTATGATAGAGATACTTGCTTGTTGCCTTTTTTGTCACTTCCAAAACGAAACTCTAATGATGTCCCACACTATTTTTGACCTTCTCCCTCACTCTCGTTTAAAAGATACAAAGAAAATTAGATTCCAGTCTTATATTCTTAAATGTCACCGACTCCCTCACAATCCCACACTCCCTCGATAGACTCCCGACCGGCAACAGTTGCTCAGACAACAGAGAGCCTCTAATTTCCTCGCAGCGACGGTCAGGGGCCGTTTTGGGCTTGGCTTTGGAGTCTCAGGCTTGACTGAAAGAGAATTAGATATAATTTGATGGGCCGGTGGGCTGTGAATATTCCCAAGGAGAGGACAGCTGTCTCGCCCAGAGAACATTTGTGATGGATGGCAGGAGTAGCCGCAGAGACATATGGAAATTATAGCGCCGGCGGAGACGTAGCATGGTGGACTCGGTCAGCGACTCACGCACTCGTGGAGCTCTCGCGCCGCTATGCTCGGCTTGCCTTACGTTTAGCCCAAAGCAACATGAGGGAGAAGAGGTAAAGACTTCTTTACCAGAAAATCCTAACATGGCCAAGTTATGACAGATTGTTACGAATGAAGACAAATTGGCTGGCTGACTTTGTGTGTGTGTGTGTGTTCAGACCTGCGGATTTACTCCAAACAGACTGGGGCATCCCACAATGACACAAATTACCTCAGATGCTTGTCCCGGTTTGTGTTTATGCAACATGTATCCTGGGAGCCATCATAGGTCTGACAGAGGCTGCAGGTACGCTGAGATTGAGGGTTGAGATGCTTCTGGGGACGAGGGGGTGTTTTGTTCTCGCCCACCTGACTCAGCGGAAATGCTGCAGGCTAGCCATTCAGGAGCATTGATCTGGCAGCACCGGGGGGAAACGGAGGCGGGAGAGACGTGGCTGTTGAAGGATGGATGCAAACCCACCCTGAGAGAGGCGGCGTTGAGGAGAAGAGGACATGACAGGGTGACAGCGGGTATGAATTGCCGTGTGTGCGCGTTTAGGAAAAGGGGATGGCCGTTTGATGATGATGATGTGTCATTGTTTTTGGCCATTATTCAGCTGCGGGCAGTTCAGGGTCGATTTAAAATTTATATTCAACACTTTCGTTTTTTAAAGTTACCTGGAAAGTTTTAACCTTACTTTTTATTTACTTTTTTACTTATTAGAGATTCACCGATTAGTGTGGTATTCAAGACCACCAAAACCGAGACCAAGACCGAGACCAGAGAGTGTCGAGACCAAGACAAGACCAAGACTTTCTGTGGCCGAGACCAAGACAAAACCAAGGCAGGCCTAGAACAAGTTGAGACCAAGACCAGAACTCCCAAAAATAATTCAAAAGATCCACAAAACACTAAAAAGTCATCATAAAATAATTGAAGTAACTTGGGTGATTTATTGAGCAGATATTATATGTAGGATGTTTAATTTTCCATGTTTTATCACTGACCTATTGTAACACAAAAAAAAAAGATAAAAAGATAAAAACGGAAGATGTGACCTTCAAAACATTGAGTGAGCAATCACATCACGGATATTGTGGGCCTTTGTGTTTATTCATTTTGTTGACAGATTTCTTTATGACAATGCCCCTTACCAGCAGTAAGAGAAACAAAAGTAACAGAATAATCAAATAAGGAACAAGTGGCGAATGCTTTTAAAGCCAGAAATTTTACATCCAATAACATGAATGATATTAACACATAAATGAGACAATGCAGCAGCAATTTAATTCTGTAATCCCCACAGTTCTGGTCTTGACCGGTCTTGAAATAAATAAGTCTGAGACCAAGACCGAGACCAAAGACATTCAAGACCGAGACATCATATAATGGTCTTGAGACCGGTCCCGAGTAATACAACACTAGCTCTGATACAAAATTTCTCCAACGATATAGCTGATTATTTATAGCCATATCTTCCGATACCTATTCTGGAGATTTATTTAATAATTTTTTACTTTCTGAAGACTATTACCATTGAACATCAAACTGGCGACAATTCTTAACATTTTTCTATACAGAGCACAAATTTATTGCATTTGATCATCGGCTGTTTTTAAACTCAAATTAGATTTTACAGACCAATACAGATTATTGGCTGATGTATTGGTGCATCTCCAAATTATATAACATAACATCATATTACATATTAAAAAACTTTGTTAAATTCATATTTAAACTGGCCTTAAAAAAAAGAAAAAAAAAATGTTGTGCTTCATTTACGTTTTAGCCCTGCACCACACCTCAGTTTGCAGTCTTAAACTATGAGAATCTAATATAAAAAAATTGAAAAACGTTTTTGTTTTAAAAAACTATATTTCCTTGGGTTAAATAGAAAAAACTAGCTGGTCTCCCTCAGGATTACCAGCTAAAAACTCGTCCCTGAAAACCACAAAACTTATGATGACAAACAAGGTTTGAGTAGTTTTTTTCTCTAAACAAGTGAAACAAACACGAATCATTCATGATGATGATTTAAAAAGTTTTTCCTGTACTGACATGAACAAATCTGGGGAAAAACCTAACAAAGCAAAGTGACATACAGTAATCTCCTGCGGGAGTTTGAGCAGAGTATTGTGTAACAGTTTCAATTTTTTCAATTCTGTAAAATAAGTTTCCATAGTTGTAGAAACTTGTCTCAAAAGTTCCAAAATGTGTCCCGCCCGTAGCTTAATAGACCTTTGCCATGAATCTGAAGGACAGGATCCAGTTGAAGACAGCAGATGAACACAAAAACTTATTTAATGAACAAAAACCCACGATGAGAAATCAAAACACACAATTCTAACAAAAAACTTTTGTTGGATAAACTGAAATCTCAGATAAAAAAAGGGTCAGGCAGGAGCAGGAAAACCAAATGTACCAGCACTGGACTGAGAACACAAGGGCATTATTTAGGGGAAACACATGAGGGATAATAACAATGGCCAGATGCAGGGAATTAAACACTAACAGGAAACGAGTGGGCGGGGCAAAGACTTGCGACAGGAGAGCACATGGCATAAGGCAAACAAAACAAAGGCCATGTGCTTCCACACATAGACATGGTTCTGTCATGAACCAGTCCACAAAACTAGAAATCTCTTGACAAGCAGGACCGGATCATGACCCACGTTATGCTGAGTTCACACTACATGATCACTTCTCGCAAGCGTTTTGGTTGTAAAATGTGTTTGAGGACGAGACAGTTTCTGACCTATTGTTAAGTCATGCAGTAATGTGTAATCTCCTGTCGCCGATCCATCGTTCAATGTGAATTCTGCAGCAACTTTATGCTACCTCAGATAGTCATGCAGTGTAAAAAGAACACTGATGCAACGACTTTGAAAATTGGGCAAAGTGAACTTGGCATTGGTCTGAGTAGGTGCTGTATTTTCTGACACAAAACAGGATAGAAAACAGTTCAATATGTCATGCTGTCTTACTGCCGTAGGTCTTCGGCAGAAAAAAATCGTGAGTTGTTTTTGCAGTTGATATTTGCGCAGATGCATTTTCAGTGACTTGATTCCAAAACCAGGTGAGCCATCTTGCTGTGAAGTCTTTTTATTTATAGCTGCAACAACATCTAGAGAAAGGCAAATCCAGCGTTATGGATGTGACATTTAAAGTCAACATTTAAAATATAAATTCTTGAATAATGTTTTTTTTACCAATATATTGAAGCATCTGTTTATATTAAACTAATCCCCTGGTGAGTGAAGCCTGATATCAGAAAAATATGTCTTCACAAGTTTTCTATTTTAAAATTGAGAAAAATCAACGCATTATGGATGTGGCAAAAAAGAACACGTGTTTTTGAGAGACAACATACTTTGTAGGATTTTTGTGAATTAAAATGTGCAAATTGGAAAGAAATGGGGTACATACTGTAAAATAGTTATTTCATTAAAATTTCCTTGTGCCCATTTACTCGGAATAAGACCTTTTATGGATGTTACATTTTGAGTCATTCATTTTCAGCATAAATTCTGAGAAAATGTTTTTTACATAATGAGTCACCTCTAATGATAGAGTCCAGACATCAGTGTCTGCAAGAGTTTTCTATTTCAAAAGACAAAAATGAATGCGTTATATGGCTGTGAAAAAAAAGATACACACTTTTCAGAGACAACATACTTTGTAGGATAACTGTGAATTAAAATGTGCAAACCAAAAGCAATAATACTCAAGAAATGAAGAAAAAATAGAATATTTAAATACTTAAAAATATTAATAAGAAATATGGACCGTTTTAGACAATTTACTCCACGCTTTGAAACTTTGCTTTAAAATATGTCTTAAAACTTTAAATGTAACTTCAAAAGTGTATTTAAACCACCAAATATTGACATCTCACCTCAACTTGATTATTATATCATAAGGTTGACATATGTGTGGAACAACCCATACGCAGTGCTCCCAATATAAGCGCCTTAAAATACCGTCTTCGTAGGCAGCCCACCTGAGTGATCACCCGGATGATTAACACACAGCTACACAACGTGAAAACATCACACAGATTGTAATGTCATGGGGATTGAGTTATTGAACTAGAACATACGCACACACACACACACACACACACAGAAATGTAATCATAGATCCACATTCTGACATGTTACTGGGTTATTTCAGGTTTAGGACTGCCCGAGGTTACATATTATTCTGCATATTCCAATAAAGTAGAGAAAATATTTGGTAGAGGTGAAGTTATGCCATATTTTAAGATTCATCTTTTCTCTTTGCGGGCAGGCTGCAATTGTTTTAATATACAGTGGAGTTCGGGAACAGCATCCGGTCCGAACTGTAATAACTAAAATCATCAACCGGTTTTTTGGAATGAAATTTCCTACAGGCTGTTTATGGAAAGAATGATGCATGTTTAATATGAGCTGAATGGGGCGTTGGCGCTAGACTTTTTTTAGTAAAATAATTGCATAGTTTTTGTGAATAGTTTAGATCGATATTAAACAAGAATGAAGAAACAGGATGCTTTTATTACATTTAAATCCTACAGTGCTAAAAAATGTGTTTACTTAAAAACTCTAATGAAAAACATTGCAGAAAAACAAGTAAACCAGTTTTATCTTTGCCGTAATTGAGATGCATGACTGCCATGCACATTATGTTCTGTTCACACAAGCACTGCCTCTCTCCATCTCCACGTCGGAAATGGGTCCACCCCGCTATTTGCTCATTCCAAGCTTCACTAGATAAATGGAATTGATTATTTAATTTACATCTACATGTTTTTCCATTAAAAAGCAGGAAAAATAAAACCATGTCAAACCTTGTTCACTTCAATGAAAATGAATAGCCAAGAATATTTGATTATACCCTTGTTTTTTATTTCGGGCTGTATGTCATAACTAACTCTAGCAGTTTTTTTCTCCTTTCTGTGTTGAGTTAACAAGTGACCTGTTAGTCCTTCCACCGAGAATTATGAATGCACCATTTTGAGATGATTATTACTTGGATCAAAACTGACAGTGGGGGTCACACTTTTGACCTGACCTGGGGAATACAGCGAGTAAAAAAACAACAGAAAGGCATTTGTATTACTCTTTTTCTAGCAATGTGACAGATCTTTGTTGTTTCAAAGTCTCTCCGTTTCCTGCAGGGGTGTGTAGTGAGCTTTGTGGTCCTTCTTTGCACAGTCCTTTAAAATTCACCTTTACTGAGACAGAATACAGAGACAGAACGAAATATAGAGGTGGAACACGCTATGATGAAATTCTCTTTTCAGGGCCCATGATGCATCTGCGGCAGATGTCAAATTAAATATGATGTCTTTCCAGAGATATGGTCTGTAGTCATGGCATAAGCCTTGTCTTGGTTCTCCATCTTCCATAATAATATGGGCTCTCCGTTCAGAGTGGGTTAGATAAACTATGTGGTTCGGGCTAGTTTGAGTTATATCGAGGCACGTTGGAGGTTCTTAAACAATGTGTGTTTTCTGTGTTCTTTATCAAAGGAGGGAGTCATGCTGTGTATGTAATTGATAGCAGAAGACATTAAAAATACATTTGAGGGCAGTGAACTGGTGATCTATACGCTAAACAATAAACAAGGAGGATATAGAGGATATAATGAAATGCATCTAATCGCTCGACCTGACAACATTTTTTGTTGACCTAGGAACAACATTTTAATAAATAAAACCTAAACTCGCACCAAACCCCAACCCTAACCATAACTTACCCATAAAATCAGAGGGAAATGATGAATAAAAAACAATGGTCTAGAAGCACCTAATCCTGGCTGGAAGATTCAATTTAAAATAAATTGTAAATTTATTTTTGAATTGTGATTGGTTTAAATGTTGTCCCAGGGTCAACTTGATGTTGTCCTAAGGATATCAACCACTTGGCAAACACAGGAGAGCCCATCAAATCAGAACGAAGCATGAAACAGGAAAGAAAATAACACAGACTAGTTTTAAAGCTTGCTGAGGTTCAATGGGAAATTCTGGATCTTTGTGACTTTAAGGAATTGGAAATTCATGAGATGCATCGACTGCGTCCAGGATATTGACAGACAAAATAAATGTGCAGCGCTTTGTAACGATCAGGGAATTTGTGCGTCTCTGTGCGTTGGTGTTTGTTTGTGTGCGCTGTCTTCAAGGTGCATATAGAGTATCAAGGAGAAAGTTGATTAGGCTTACGTTCTGGCTAATAAGCCTTAATGGTCGTAATAAATTGCCTTAATACAGACTCATTTCTTTTACATGTCCTCTCAAAGGATTACGAATAGATTCCCGGTAAGATTCAGAGAGTTCTATGGAAAAGCTACATATAATTCAGTGGTTAACTGGTAGGAAAGCTTCGCATTGGCACTGGACACAAACAGTTTTGGTTATCGAACACATGGTGAATTACATTTATTTAAAGTTAAGCAATTTTCACAATTTTACATTACAGTATATACTTAAATAGGATTGATACAGATAACTGGAACAAAAGTGGGTGAGAATTTGGAGAAAAAACTGAGAAAGAATAAAATGTAAAAAAACAGGAAATGATGAAATGTATAGAATATGTGTCTATTTAATAAATAGTTTTATTTAAAAATAAATACATGTTAAAATAGCTTCAATAATGATTTTTTTTAATTAAAGTATCTTAAATAAATAATATAACTCACTAAATGATGATCCACCCTTCTTAATAAAGCGTATGATCAGATGTTCCATACCTCTAAAAATACACCACCCATAAATATATTATCATCCAAATTTCTAGTTTATAATGTGGTGTCTTATGATGTGACAACAAACACAAAAATAGTGTCATTTTCAGGCTAGAATAAAAAGATGTGCTTACTTATTCTTTAAAATGATACTATTTCTTGCATTATATATATTAAGAACAAAAATATGTACGGTAAGTGATCTGTCAAAACAGTAGTGAAACTGTCAACACATTTTTCTTGTCTACATATAGCCACATTTTTCCTAGATTAAAACCCTGAACACCCATTTTATAAAATGATTCCTGGAATATTTCTCCCATGTATGATAAACACTTGTTGATTTTCCCCTCTATTTAGTCCATGTCCTGCATTATCAAAAGCTCCATTTATATCTTTCCCTGAAACTTATATCAAGCATTTATACATCCTCACCAATGTGTTCTCTTTTGAGGCCACTGACCCCAAGTTACTCCAGGTCAGCTGCTTCATTTACTCTATTGTAAATCTCTTTGGATTAAAAGCATCCTTAGATAGACGATTATGGTCATTTTGCGAAGTGTGCTGCTTTGGATAAAATATGCAGAAGGGTTAGTTTCCTGGGTGATGGCTTTTGTTGTTCCGGCCCCCACACAAAAGCAGAAGTGTGCTCATGGTAAACACCTGATAATGTGAGTACTTGAAGGGAACAGGAAAAGGTCAACACTTAGTGTGAACTCTCTCTTTTTCGCTGCACTAATTTCTCTTTCCTCTCAAATTCAAGTGTTCTTATAAGCAAGCAAAATTGAATTGCAAAGCATTTGCTTTGGTGGTCAGATTTAAACCAAAGACCCCATACACTTAATTTTTTCCCCTCATCTGAGCCTTTGACCTTTGGAGGGCTAATTGTTTTTTAACAAAATCATCAAAAGGAACATTGTGTACAAAATGAATTAGGAGGCAATTGAAGGTGAAGATGTAAGATGTATCTTGATTTTACGCCCAATATATCAGTGCATCTCTAATAAAAAAACAGTTGTTTTGGAACTAGACTGTTTTTAACGGCCGATATACATGATGCACCCATATATCGACCAATAATCGTATGGGAGGATAAAGGCAATTTTTCACCCCCAATTATCAAGCCCGATATCCTGTCAATCAAAAGAGGAAAAATGGAATGAATTTGTGCTCTGTGTATAAAATATGATAATAAACCTCACCAGTTTGATAACCAATAATGGTCATTATATGAATATCATTCAGAAAGTTAAGAAATATTAATTTAATCTTCAGAATTTATATGGTGCTGGAACATTTTACTCGGAATAATCGACTATCGGTTTAGAAATTTAGTATCGGTGCTCCTCTAATAAATGCCACATGCTGTGTATACCATTTCAAAACAAATATAATGTTGCATACTATCAAATCTGTCTTCTAGTCTTTTAAAGTAAATCATCTCATTTTTAAATCATCTCTTATGGCACATTAAACTTGGGATCAGTTTTGGCAAAATATTTTAGTAAAAGAAGGCTACTCTCACAATGTAAGAGGAATTTTCTTTGTTATATAAACACTTTCTAGCCATCAACCCAGAGTGCTTATAGGATTAGTCGTTCACCTTTCTACTGAGATAATATTCTACACTTCTGTGGAGTGTCCGAGGGCCTAAAGTTCAGTGTTGTGGAGTTGAAACAGTGACTCATGTGTACAGACCTTGAGAGGGCTTTCTGTGAACGCCAGGCTGAATCACTGCACCCCAAACATGGCCAACCTGCTTTTTGTGCATTTGCTCTGAGGAGAGAGGCATTTTTAGGAAGTCTAAGGGGCCGTTTACACAATGCATTTTTGAAAAGTTTCACATACACATAACAGCGTTATCAAAACTGTCTGCATTTACACAGATCCAGGAAAACGGATAAAAACGCTGTAATATGCACGCCAGGCCAGTGGATGCCCATTTTTTTGTGTTAAGAAACAGGACGTGCCTTTTTCCACATACACATGCACAGTAATAAGGCAAAAGTGCTTTTTAATACGGCTGGTCGACGTATATGTGTGTTTAAAGTCTGACAAATGTGAATTGTGTGTCTCTGCTTGTCTTATTGGTGCATCAAATTTATATTTTGCTCGGGAAACGTTAATACATAGTCGAGCAGCGAGAGCTCATACGGGAATCCGCCATATTGTTTTGGCCATACTCGCGCGACCGAGTGTACGCATTTGCGTAAAGTCATCAGAAAGTTCCGTCTTGCAGTTTACATGGAAACGAAAAAGGCGGTGTTTGCAAAAAAGATGCACTTTGAAACCCCTCTTCAAGCGTTTTCAGTCCCCCAAAACGTTGTTTCCATATAAACTAACGTCCAAGATGCGTATATTTTTTTGTGTTTCTAGTTGAAACCGGTCTCCCTTACCTCACGTTGAGTCGTTTTACATTGGTTCTTTCCATGGAAGCAGCTTTATTCTCTCTCTTTATTTTTTGCTGCTTTTCATCTGAATTGCTCTGATATTTTCTCCAGAGGACAGTTCTTCGTAAAAATGTGATGATTTTAGGAAATGAGGAGTTTACTCAAAATATGTAAATTTTGATTCACATTATGGCTGAATTAAAGACTATAACTTTATGCAGCTCTTACCATGCATTAAAAGATCGTACTGACCTTCTATGCAAAGCTTCAAAATGTAATTTAGACAGGTCAAATGACACGTCCACATTTTCACAAAGAAATTTCACTAAGATTTACAGTTCTCTTCTTTGCCCCACCTCTCTAACACGTGCAGATATTTAACAAAACTCATCGCTTTGAAAAGTGAGGTGTGCTATGATTGGCCAGTTAACCAGTGCATAGTGATTGGTTAAATACTGCAAGCGTGTGAGGGAAACGTAACGCCTCTTACCATAGTTGGAACATCGGGTTCCTAAGCAATTGTACTGACAGGTACGCCCACCTTACTTGTGTATACATTGGGCCATCAAATCATACCACAGGCAGGTCGGGGTGAGCATTCGCTTTAAGATAAAATGCATCTTTCTTTCCGACACTTTCATTTTTGAAATTTCATGCGTCTTATACATGCATGGGCAACTTATAACACACCAAAGACACAGAAAAACACATATTCGCGCCATATGACCCCTTTTACACAATAAATATACAATAAAATAAATATAAGCTAAATTGTTATATTATAACCGAATGCTAAAGTTAACTTCGGGCCAGACGCGTACGTCCGATAAAACGGTCTTGCATTAATAGAACAGAACCCATAAATCATGCAAAAAAACAAAACCTCTCATCATCTTTTAGCTTTCACGTCACGCTGTCCTTGACAGTCGGCGCTTTGCTAAGTTGCCGCGCATGGCCCATCAGGTAACATCCCATAATCCTTAAGGATTCACTTCTTGACGGATGACAGGGAGCAGTCTCCGTGGTAACACCTACTAGGCAGACGTCGTATCTCAAGGCTGTAAAACAGACAACATATTCCCTTTCTAATTTCGCCTGATTGATGTTTGGACGTGAGGTTAGCACATGAGTTACTCGTCTCCATTTTTCAGATGTGCCTTATATTTCAGCCCCCCCTCGCTTCCTTTGGGGCGATCTGTTTGACAGGAGCTTGTTGTGAAAGAGAGACATAATTAAGACGGGAGGATGTAGAGAGGTAATAATCAAGTAGACATGCTGAGCGTGTGAGACACTGCATAAAAAAATCAATGACACGTGAAAAATCTGAAGCGATGCTTTCCTTTTCGAGTGGAATGAAGATAATTGTTTGTAAGGTGAGGATGAAAGGGAGGACAGTGTGTAGCATTTTGTTGTGATTCCATCGGAAGAGTGGAATGCTTCGGGCATATACATCACCAGAGGTCTTTGCGTCTGAGAGATCACTGCCAATGACCATGTGTTAAATCGCGACTGTGCTTGAAGGGATGAGCTCGTGTCACTGTTTCGCAAATTTGTAGTTATGTGATCAAAGATACTGTTTCCTGATATCAATCAAATAAATGCTCTTTTTATCTACTGAATTTTATCAGGGCTTTTCCTGTCAGGACAAAGTTATCCTCTTAAAATAAAATATTATTTTCATAAAAATCAAAGTCAATTAAACACTAGTGGTGTAGTTCAGCCAAATGCATGTGCACGCCATGTTCTCAAAAATGATTGTTTGTGTATAACACTTACATTTAGTTATTTAGCAGACACTTTTATCCAAAGCGACTTGCAAATGAGGTAAACAATGGAAGCAATTGGAACAACATGCAATAAACTGGTCTCATATAGCCTACCACAGTATACAAAGCAAAGTTTTTTATTTTTGGAAAAAGTAGAAACAATTAAGGATCATTAGAGAAGCTCCTCTGTATAGACGTTTTATCGGCAACAACGCTATGTGGCTTAAGCTTAACTTATGGTAAACCTCTACAATAAATCAATAACTAGTATCTAATATTAATAATTCAATAAAATACTAATATAAATTAAATGAAAAATAATAATAATGTTAAATTGTTATTATAACCAAACACAGACCAGAAGAACTTTGGGCGTGCGTCCTATGAAACCGTCTCATACACATTTTTTTCTTCTTTTCAGGGCTCTAAAAGTCACTCTGTTTTGTGTTAGTTTACTCTGTAGCTGTATCACTTTTTTTGTACCTCACGATTCTTTGTTATAATTTCTGTAAGGTTCACTAACATAAAAATGATTGACAATAAGCATACCTTTTAGATTGGTTTTGTTCTGGTCAAAAGCGTGAAAAGCTTTCGTAACTTTCGTAACTTTCTAAACTCTTTTCCACTTGAATTTATTGAAACTGAGGTACAAAGATGTACAAATTACAAAAACTGCGCTTTTAACAGAAATATTTTGGCATAATATCTGAATGGCTGTTTAAATGTTAAGGTCAGAGTCGGGCGACAAGTGCTCGAAACTAAATCATTTGTTTACAGAGTTTTGGCCCCCGAAAAATTACAAAAAGGCCTTAGGAAGGTAAATTAAATAAAGTTAAAGTTAGAAAATGAGCTCAAGTGACCTTATTGAAAAGATTTGGAAAGATCCAGGGTGCTCTCTGTATTAGAGATAAAGAGAGAGATGCAGTTTTACACAAAGGGTTTAACTTTTGTCTTACACTAAGGCCCGGCTACCTGCTCTCTATGCAGTCAAATAGTGTTTGATTCGCTCGACTTGCTTGAGTTGCAGCCAGGGAGAAGCAGATGCACCCTGGGAAAAGGGAAGTGGGCGTACGAGGGAGAGAAAACGCTAGTCTGTAAATGCTTTTGCAGTGTATTTTCCCTTTTTAGAGGATGTGTCAATGGAATTTTAGGTTCAAGAATACAATAGATCCGCACAAAAGCAAATGTCAAAGTATCCAAGTAGCGCAAGCATGTCATGTATTTTTTGAAAGAATATTTTTATAGTTTGGCTGAATGCATAATCGCCCTCTATAGAGATGATAGTATCTAACGTGACAGCTTAGAATGATACAAACACTTTGGAAGGAATTGAAGTGCAATACTTTTTGTGTATTTCAGCACACAAATGTGAATGTTATTAACTAACCGGCAATTTAGTTTATTGGAAATAACACGGCACTGCTGTAAATAAATCAATAATAATTTGCAGCATCGTACATTGGTTACTAAACAAAAACAAAGACAGTCTATGCAGTTAAATTGATCAACTTTGAACAGTTCTTATAGATTCTGTTTACTTTCTTTTTGTACTCCTGGCTAAATGCATTTAAATAATAATAATGAATGTCTGATGGTTGTTTGCCTGTGTGAAGAGTGAAACTGATATAGCCTCATATTTTTGTGGGGGGTTTTGTTGCCATAGTAACATTCTCCTTCAAGAGCTGAAGCGGTGAAGGAGTGGAGTCAACAATGCGTATTACATATCAATCTGTTTTGTAGATATATATCCCAGATAATGGGAATCAATGGCAGCCATTAGCGTGATTGAAACCTTTAATTACATTGTTGATTAAAAGTAAAGACGAGCGCCGAGATGATCTCTTGAGGCGAAAGATGTTTATAAAGATGAAACTCTGACACTAGATGTATGATGTAATCTTGTTTCTCCCCCGGGCTCTGACGAAGCATGGATTTATCAACAAAAAGCATTTAAAGTCAGAGTAAACATTTCTGTTTAACAAAGTGTTTGTTTTGTCACTTGTATCTAGACATTTACTTAGTTTTGGGGACTTTTTTATTTCACTCAAAACGGAAAATCAGGTCATTGCAAACCTGTTTTCTGCAGAACATAAAAAAAGTCATTTTGAAGAATGTTGGTAACCAAAGACCATTGGACCACATTGACGGTCGTTGTACGGACATTCCTCAAAATATCTTCTTTTCCTGATCCACTGTTAGAAAAGTCACAAGGTTTTGAATGGTTTTAAAGTAAATAAATAATGACACATTTATTTTTGGTTGAGGTCTTTTTAGCATATTTTTAGTGAAGCATTGAAAATATGATTCATTTCATATAAATCGATTCAGTCGACAAACTGGTGCCAATCCACCCATCCATTTAAGTCCAAACTTTCTTCTCTGCCAATACAGATCATGGATTTTCATTCTAAACATCAGCCATCTCATTCCAGACTGTGAGGTGAACATTACACTATTAGCTGGTTTAAAAAGAGGGAGGCGCTACTCTGTATGCCCCACCCTAACTTCCTGTTTCAGTTGAAAAGATGTCAATGGATCAAACAGTACCTTTTCAGGCACTTCAGTGAAACTCTTAATGCTTATATTTACTTGTGTGTAGAGCCCCAGCTAATATTTCAACGTTATAAAAACTTTCCCGTATCGTTTCAATCAAGTTTTAAAAACGTTTATGTTTGAACATTCTCTGAATTTTTAATGCTAATGTTTTTAGTACGTTCCGCCAGCAATGCACTAGACTACGTGCACAAGCGTGGCGACGAACTTCCGCTGTCGCCAGAAGTCGGGATGACAGTTATCGGTTTGCTCTCACACTATGCAAAATGTCAGCGCTTACAAGATTTTTCCTTGAGTAGAAAAACTTCGTCAGGATCAGGCAGATCAGCTTTATCGTTTCTGTCATCACCAAATGCGATCCACTTTTCTTTCATTTATTAACCGACTAACGTTGTCATCAAGTATAAGTAGATACGATGGGTCAGGCTTGACAGATGGGTCTTGAGGTTCACGTTTTAAAGATCCTCTTAATTAAAGCTCTGCCCGATCCGTTCTGAGCGCTCATCACACATTGATTTTAATTAGAAATACTTGTCTGTTTGTTTTGACACTTGATGTGGTGATCTACAGTAGGAACATATGTGTGATTTCTCTGCAGTGTAATGGATCTGAGCATGAGAACATTACCTTAACCGAACATGTCCTTTTACTCTTGTGTGCAGGGAGACAGTGTGACGGCCCATGGCATTGAACTACAGTAGCTTAATTAGATGGTGATAGGAACCCTCCAGTCAAACCTTCACAAGGCAGCAAACTAAGTTTTGCATTTGAGTCTTCTTGTTGGCCTGATTAGCAGCTAATGATCAGTTTAGTGCTCATAAATATCTATGAAGTGGTAATGGTTTTGTGGATGTGCTTTTGTGGTACACAAAGGTGCCTGTGATGTTCTTGAAGATGAAGAGGAGACTTGTCATGATTCTGCCTCTTTCGATCATGTTTTTCTTAGTCTTGTGGCAGGATCATGACATACCCACATTTTCAATGTGGAGAGAGACATGGCTTTGTTTGTTTGGCATGCCATACATTCTCTCCAGTCTTGTCTCTTGACCCCACCCCCTTGTTTCCGCATTAAGTTGTTTCAATACCCACACCTGCCCATTGTTATCTTCCCTTGTTAGTTCCTATTACGGCCCATAATCAGTTTGGCTCATTAAACTAAACCATTAAATAAGAGGAAAACTGGCCAAACATATAAAATAATCAGAACACCTGATTGATTAAAAAAATCCTCCATTTTAAATAAAATAACGAAAATCAATTAAATTGTTAGAAAAATAATATAACAATTCATAAAGATTCTTATAATCAAAATCTAATAAATTAATAACATAAAAAGAAATCAGCAGTCAACTGCTTCCCTCGCTCAGCTCTAAATAAATAAAAAAACGTAAGCTATAAATAAATACTCTACCCCTGCTGCTGAATTAAACCAAAACAAAATTATTATCAAAAATCCAAGCATAATAAAACAAAAGAAAATAATCCAAAAATGCACTGGGAGATCAACTGTGAGAGCAATGGGAATATAGAATCTCAGAGAAAGAGAGAACGCCATTACAGCGTCCCCGATGACGTCAGGTAGCTTTCCCACAGCTCCTCCTATGGACTCAAAAGACACGTTACATGTCAATGTCACGTTTCTATATATAGCACTATTGAATTCAACCGAAGTTGACCAATGTGCTGCACAATCTGAACAGAGTTAAAATTAATATAAAAAGAATAAAAAGAAAAGACAGCATACATAGAAGGCATACACAAGATCAATTACAGAAAAGCTGGGTCAAAGAAGTATAGACGCATAACAGTTCCTCTATTTAATGCCCTTGTGTTTGCTGTCCTGTGCTGTTTCATTTTGATTCGTTGGTCAGTATTTTAGATCGTGACACTTAAAAGGACAGTTAACCCAAAAAATGTCAATTCTGTCATCATTTACTCACCCTCGAGTTCTTCCAAATTTGTATAAATGTCTTTGTTTTGATAAACATAGAGAAAGATATGCTTGTGACTCAAAATTTCTTTGCCACCGTAAACTCCCAAAAATTGCTTTTTATTTTTTCTGTTGAACACAAAAGAAAATATTTAGTAGAATGTAGGAAACCAAACAGTTCAGGGGAACTTGTGACTACCATTGTCTTTTTTACAATGGTGGCCAAGAACTGTCTGGTTACAAGTATTCTTCCAAAAATATTTCTCTGTGTTCAACAGAACAAAGACAATTATATGATTTGGAACAACTTGAGGGTCATAAAATGATGACAGATTTTTTTTTGGGGGGGGTAAACTGTCCCTTTAAGGCTCTAATTTAGGTCTGCATCAGAGTCTACATCCAAATCTTGTGGTTCCTGTAGGTTTTGGTCTGCATTTGGGTAATAAAGGGTCCATAGCATTGGAGGGTCTTAACTAACATTTTTTTGTCTTTCCAAATAGATTTCAGTAGTTTATCCAGGATATATTTTGACTAGATTAAAACAGATCCTGGTGTTTTGATGAGGTTGTATGAAATAACACAAGCTAGCAAATGTCTGATATCTTACTGAGGCATATGAAACAATCAATTAGATAGGGAGAGACATGATTGTGTGTGTTTATAACACAACATATTCCAT
The DNA here is from genome assembly GCF_015846415.1 of Triplophysa dalaica. Taxonomy (NCBI): domain Eukaryota; kingdom Metazoa; phylum Chordata; class Actinopteri; order Cypriniformes; family Nemacheilidae; genus Triplophysa; species Triplophysa dalaica. The sequence goes on from NC_079543.1 coordinate 5,766,995, forward strand.
ATTAATAAAACCTTGTATTTTGCAAACCACAATGACATAACTAAATTGTGTTATGAATATCCATTTGTGCTTGTCACTATATACATTATCTTCCTTCATATAATTGAGTAAATAGCAACATTTTTGTTATGTGCTTATACTTACACCGAGATTCTAAACTATCTCTTATTTTGCATACTTAATTTTCATCCCAAAATTCATCTACTCAATCATTTACTAACCATCATTTCTTGCATGAAACCAAAAAACTGTGGCAGAAAATCCAAGCATGCATTTGTCTTTATAATAAAAGTAAATTGAGAGCAGAGACAGCCTCGGTCACCATTCGCTAGAAGAAAACCGGTTAAACGTTCCAGGTTTACTTGGCTGTAATTTAACATCCCTATTGTTACAGCATCTAACTCAAACCTGTTGACAGATCAAGGTTAATACTTCGGGATAATCCACAGGGAGCGATTCAGAGTCCGCATCTCCAGTGCTACTTCATCATAATGTTGCCCTGAAACTTTTCATCCATTTCCCACCACAGAGGAAGATATAACCTGTTCTACACCCGTTTTGTCATGGTGAACATTGTAAAGGTGTCAGCCAAAGGGCACCAGTGGGCGTTCATGAGGATTCGTCTTGAGCCGTCGCATGTATGCACTCTCACTGTGTGCAGAAATAGACTGCAGCTGCATATACTAAACATTTGTTGATTGAATGCAGTTTTCCCACACAGAGGACATTAAGATGCATCTATCCATACTTTACATTGATTGAGGGAATTACTGGGTATGTTAGATACAGAATTACCCAACATAAAATAAACTTAAAACTGCCAATTTTTAACCCCCTGCAAATTTTCAATGCAATGACTATTGCATATAAACATGATTTTGAGATATGCTTAATATAGATAAATATTTCACTTCGAGTAAAATTACACAAAAATCTACAAGCCAAAATGAACAGAAAATAAAACAGTGCATATAATATTTAATTATCCTGCTGAAGTTGACAACAGTTTCTAAAGATTAAGCTTAGCTACATTCACATTTGTTGAAAAAGATTTTCAGGCCTTGTTTCGTTCTCTCTTTTATTGCAAATCGCAGTTATTTATTTAATCTACACGCACCTACAGACGGGTCCTCATCTTGACTCAACTTTTCGACTTCTGTGACTCATAAACAGGTCTCGCGCTCTCCTGCTTAAAATGCAATGCTTAATTTATGGCCACACAGGTTGGCGTATAGTTGACCCTGTGGCAGCCTCCGGCTATCAAGAGATAAAAGCGTTGGAAATACTTCAAAAGAGAGGGGGAGTCGAAGAGAGAGAGGGAACACAATTAAAAGTGCCGCCGTTAGAGAGAGACAAAGGCTATTTTCTAAAGAAGTCATTACTCCCTTTATTAGAAGAGGGCCAGACTGCTCCAGTGTGCAAAATTGAGTTTGACACTTTAAATTGGTCTTTGTGGACACGGAACATTTAGTTATGCTAATAATATTTCTGTTTGCCACGGTTGCTTTAATTAAAGTCCAATGATGATAATCCGAATCATGGATAATTGACATTTCTGCGATTAACTGCGGGTCAATTGGGGTTTGGCTGCGAGAAGCGCCGCTGAAGGAGTAGCGTCTGCTTGTGTCGTCTTTGAACTTGTACACAGTAACCATGTGACAGGTTAAATGAATTAACTGCTGGGTGAGCCGTCGAAACCGACAGTCTGAAAGCAAAATGGAGTATGTTTGTTTTGCAGTTTTGTTGCTTTGAAGCATTTTGAAGGTATTTATCAAGGAACAAACACTATGGGCCGCAGAATTTGTAAAAAATCACACTTCCAGTACAGTGTCTGTTGAATTTCAACAGAAAAAAAAACAGGAATGAAAATGCAAAGATAAATGAAATCATAATAATTTTTGAACTGATCATGAAATACGAAAACATTAGTATTGTGTTGGCAGTTATTGTAGTTTACTAAAATTAAAACTTTAAAAACATTTGTGTTTAATGAAAAACATAAAATACTGGGCTATAAAGTACTCGAAATTGAACTAATCTAAAAAAAAATTTTTAACGTTGTCTCAGAAATAAGTTTAAGGCCCCTCAATTATAATAAAAAGAAAAAATAAACTCAAACTAAAATAAAAATAAACAATCTAATATAGCTGCATAAAAAATAAGCAAATAAAAATACAAAAAATAAAGTAAAAATAAATGAATCCTACATAGCAAGATAAAAAAAAAAATACAATGAAAAAAGCAAACTTGAATAACTTGAATTAATATAAAAAATGCTGATTTTAAATATTTATAAAGCTACAGTAAAAATAAAAACAAATCTATAATAATTCATCAACTTGTTTTCTTTGCAGCATTTAAAATCTGCAATCATTCCATCTTTGTTTTGTCTTTTTGACCTGTTTGTCCTCTTTAATCTTTTGCAAATAGAAACAATGCTTTCATTTGGAATTTGGGAGAAATATTGTCACTAGTTCAGCGAATGAAACAAAAATGACCATTTTACTTAACACATCCCTATAAAAAAGTACATTCAGATAAAAATGAAACTAATTTTGAAGTCTCTTATTTTTTATGACTTCATATGCATCATTTGTTATATAAAATATTAATGCATATTCTTATAGAAGCTATTCTTATAGTCATGTTGAATGGTATTAGGTGATAGACGTATTTAATTTTGCTTCATTTTGAAACTGCCTGTATCTGGTTGTACTTAAGAGTGTTGCCTGTGTATTGTGCCGAGTAGCAGTAAAAAGAGGTGTTATAAGAGGTGACTTCTCCAGATCTGCTCAAATGTGAAATGCGGAAATGCATTAAGAGGTTGAAGCTTTGCGCTGTATATCTGTGTAAAACCCACTGCAGCTGAGCAGTCAGGGGCTTCACACAATGACGAATGGAAACCCTGAGGGACACCAAAAATCTCATTCACACACATACTGTATTTTCTCTCCTCTGTTGCTTTCTGTTTTTCTTCTCTCCTTCCTTCTTTACTAAACATCTTGGGCAAGACTCCACATTTTTTCCCATAATTCCTTTCTCTGTGGTCTTATTTCGACAACTTGCCTTTCTCTGTGGACACTGACCTTGTTCGGGTCGAGCCACCTGCTCTCCATTTGAAAAGTGAGTAGCCATGGTCTTGGTACACAGCATTCTCACTCAGCCTCCCTTTGTCAAGCCATTGAGTCGGTCAGACGAGGATTTCATGCTGTTGGGAAGAAAGGTTTGAAAAAGCAGTTTCTTTCCTCTTTTTTGGTTTATTTAATTTTATCTGCTGAAACAGACACAGTGTAGCTGCTACTACCAACATGACTCAAAGTGACAGGTTTTTTTGTGGCTCCGCTTCAGGGTAGAGGCCTGTTTTACACTAGGCAATGCTATCAAAGGAAAAAGAACATGACTATGCAAATGAAGCCCATCATTTGGGGCCTAACTAGACCTGAACAGGAAATACAGAAGGATTTGACAGAAGGAAATAGCCGTCATTATGTACGGTGTCGACACAGGGCACCGTGTTTTTCAACCGCCAGTGATATTCCATGGCTGTGCGTTTGTCAGTTGCAGTATAAGGCCTTGCATTTGTGTGGGTTAAAAGTTATGGTTAAGGTAATGCAGCTTCAGATTTCTTTTGGTATTAGTCACATTAATCAATACGCCATATTTATTAAATAAACAACCCAAACATATACAATAGTCTGACATGTGTCAGATGTAAAAAGCTGACATTTTTAATTACTAGAAAACTCAAATGTAGATTTGACAGGCACATATATCAATGTTTTAAATTTGTACCACTTCAGTTGTTTATGGGTTTTATGATTTTAAAGTGTCTTTCCACCAGTATTAAAAAAAGCATAAGCAAAAAATGGTCTTTATTTCTCTGTGATTGTTTAATGTCAAACATGTTTGGGGGCGGTATTTTGAACAAGCGATTCTGCATGTGATCTGCATGAATGCGTGTTTGCCGTTCTGATTGGCTGGCTCAGTAGCTCTTAAAATCATTTTTTGGGATGTTAAATATGTTTTCTTCAGATGTCCAAGGTTATGATGCTTGTGAATTCAAATTAATATCTATTCTATCTCTACGTTTCTTTGTCAAATGTTTTGCTGCAGAGTTATGGTTTTGCTTTCAGTTTTGTTAAACTTTTAATCATATTTTTTATTAGCTATTATTGTTTATTTATATACATATTATATTAAGTATTATTAATATTTTATATTATTAATATTTGATTTGTTATTGTTATGTATTTGCTTATTTTTATGTTGCTATAAAATATGAATTTATTTTAGTTTTAGTATAGTTCTATTTATATTAAGTTAATCATTTAATTGACTCAAAACTTCACTTATTGACCTCAACTAAAACTCAAAAGTTTAAATTTTCATTTACTTTTGGATTTTAAAAGAATATTTAGGTCAATATTTCATTTGACTTCAATAAACAGAAATGTTTTAATAATTTTAGTTTTAATAAACTTTAACTTTGGTTGCTGGTAGCTATTGTATGAGAAATAATCCTGTGTCTGAGCTTTGGGCCAATTATAACACAACAGCAGTTGTGAAAGATGTCATCATTAACATGTGTAAGGAACCTTTGAACGTTGTTTTTGAAAAATCAGAATGTTTCTTATACCAAAGATGACATGTAGGTTTGTGCTACTCTCTGAGTTATAAGGGAAAACATAAAAATGACAATAACTCCGGTCTCCCCTACAGCCGCCTCAGAGGTCATATTCAAATGAAGCAACACATTAGGACACACCCCCTATATGATTTACTTCTTAGCACAGTACAGTCATAGTGCTGTGTCTTCTAATGTTATCTCGTCCCTTACAGTCATTGCATGATGTGTGCATTCTTTTATTTTTGGTTTCAGAGACCAAAATTGTAAAAACCTGAAACATTTATTGTATTATTACTGAACAGTCTCGCGTAGGTTACTTTGGTGAGAAATAAAGATAAATGTGTTGGAGGTGAATAAGATTTGTCAAAAAATATGCCATTAAATATTTATTTGATATTTCTGTTCACAGGTGATTCTGATTCTCACCAAACTGTTCGACTTTCACCTCGGCAGTGTAACGGAAAGCACTCTATGGAGGTGAGATAAAAGCTACCATCTCTCTCTCTCTCTCTCTCTCTCTCTCTCCCCTTTTCTATTACACCTTGTGTCCCTGCTCCCAGCCCACACATACTCCACTTTTGTTTTCATCACATGTCGTAATAAATTCATTCCTAGAGTTTTCCCCTTCCATTGTTTCTCAGTCTCAGATGTTCGCAGTTGTTTCTTTTCAGCATGGTAATGATGTTGTTTTGTCGGAGATTACTGGGAGACAAATGTTCAGACTGATGATAGTGATATCCCTTCAATGCTTGGAAGAGAAAGAGAGACTTCACATTTACAAACACAAGAGGCAACAGAACGCATGGATGATTTCTATTGTTGCTGTGGCTAAGGAATCAGGACTTGCACAAAATTCAGCAGTTGTCATGTCTACATATTTCTCCCCCCCCCTTGGTTGCTCATTTACATGATTTTTTTGTTAATAACAAAGCTTTTTAGGTACCAGTAATAGTAATCTCAGTTCAGTTTAATAGCACGTCTTTAAGTAAAGGTGAACTTTTCTAAATGAACATGCATTTGGAATATATGTATACATATACCTATAACTATACGTACATACAATATATATGTACATTCTGAATGCATATTCATTTTAAAATGTTCATTTTTTGCTTTATGATATGTATATGTATGTACTGTCTGTTTGTTAAGATTTTCATGATCTGATTCATTCCAAATCAAATGCCATCCTGCATGTTTACAATCTTAAATATCTCAGATGAAAATTGCTGCCTTAACAGATTCATATTGATTGAAATCCAGTATGAGTACCACAAAATTGACTTAAATAATAGAGTGAGTTGAAATAATTTAACATCTAGGTGTAACCAAATGGTTGGTAAAGTAGCTGCTATCTTCTATTATTTCTTATTGTTTCTTAATATTCAGAGCAGAAAAATGACTTCCAACATGCAGCCTGACACTCATCTACCTCTTAAATTCTCCATCTCAAATCAATTTATTTTGTCATCCCTATTATAATCCTTATTGGCTTTGTTAGATTCTCATTTACTGCTGTTTTGGTAATGTATTGTGCAATTGAGGTTGATATAGGAAACAACCTTCCGCATGGTCAGTTGAGAACTTCAATTTAGATTGAATAAAGCTGTACTTGGAGGCCTAAGTCGGACGGCTCGGGATGACGTTTGATTTGGGATGACAAGATCAACGCTCGGCTCGTGAGCAGCTGTAGGGCGGAAGGATTTCAAGGTTAATGGGTTTTCTCGGGATATACTGATGGCTTTTTTCTATTTACTATTTACGGATTTCTCTCATTTTTAGTCCAACGTTACAGAAAAATCAGGCTATGACAGGTCTGTGTTTTAGTAATGGCAAGATTGAATGTTTTCTTTAAAATTGATGATGCAATTTAAGATACTTGCAGGCATTTCTTTTTCTTCTGTATCTAATTATAATATAAAAGATAATCAGTAATATATGTGACATATATAAACAGTGCCAAAGAATTATAGATCTTTAAGAATCGGCTGAAGACAGCAACTGACCGATCAGTTCTGACTTCTATCTCTTTTCTACTCTTTCTAATTAAAAAAAATATATATATATAAACGTAGTCCTGTATAATGCGGTAGGCTGTATGAGACTAGTTTTATTGCACTTATGCTTTTGTTTTCCTTATGTTGTGCCAATTGCTTCCATTGTTTACCTCATTTGAAATTCGCTTTGGATAAAAGCGTCTGCTAAATGACTAAATGTAAATGTAAACTGTGTATTTCATTTTTTTCTGGTCTGCTTCTGCACCCACAATTCACATTGACTGTTCACAAAGCAATGAAAGTATGTATTGGCTTAACTACAAAGTTTTCTACAAACCTGTTTTCTTTTTTAAACAGACTTACAGTGAATATAAGCACAACAGGTCCCTATTTTCTTTCGGCGTGTGCATTTAGTCTGGGTCACTCGGAGGGTGTTTTGCTATAAAACATACTCCAGGGCCCACACTTCTTCATTGTTAATTGAGATCAAAGTTCAATTAAGACGGAGGTAGATTTCGAATGAGCAATTGGAGAAGTTTAGTTCCGCCACCAGAAAACTAGACAGCTGTTGACTTTTCGCGAAAGGTCAGGGCACCAGCTTCGCTCGGAGAAACGGCATGTCAGTTTTAATGAACAGCGTGACCTTAAACAATTCAGCCAGATCAGTCATTTTTCCAGATAATATTCAAAGCGGACGAGCCCCCCGTGCGCGTGGATGTGAAGGAAATATCGATGTCAATAATAGAACTGATACTTGTTTTGCTCAAAGCTCTGTGGCGCCGTGTCACGCGAACATTAGGAATCTCTGAGGTACAGAAAGCGGCTCGTATTTATAATTCTAATTGATGCAAAATGAGCCTTTTAACGTCTGATACAGCTTTGCAAATTGTGAGGACTGGAATTTAATCAAAGGGAAAGTAAAGAGAACAGCGTGCAGAAAAGAAACAACAGCCAGAATGTATTACTGTTGTCAAATTTTATGTGGCAGGCTTATACATATTCTGCCTTTAAACTGAAACATGTAATTTTTGTGCCACAAAGTTTGATCAAACAGAATAACATACATTTTCAAGTATAGAAAGGGGTTTCTGAACATGCCTTTCCATGCACATAGCCCCGCCTCAAACTCAACGCCATTGGTTGAGCAAATATTGCTGCATTTACTGCAAACTTATTTTTAAATAGATAGATAGATAGATGATAGATAGATAGATAGATAGATAGATAGATAGATAGATAGATAGATAGATAGATAGATAGATAGATAGATAGATAGATAGATAGATAGATAGATAGATAGATAGATAGATAGATAGATAGGTAGGTGGGAAGGTAGGTAGGTAGGTAGGTAGGTAGGTAGGTGGGTGGGTAGGTAGGAAGGTGGGTAGGTAGGTGGGTAGGTGGGCAGGCAGAGAGGTAGGTAGGTAGGTAGAGAGGTAGGTAGGTAGGTAGGTGGGTAGGGAGGTAGGTAGGTGGGAAGGTAGGTAGGTAGGTAGGTAGGTAGGTGAGTGGGTAGGTAGGTAGGTGGGTAGGTGGGTGGGTAGGTAGGTGGGTAAGCAGGCAGAAAAGTAGGTAGAGAGGTAGGAAGGTAGGTAGGTAGGTAGGTAGGTGGGTAAGTGGGTAGATAGGTAGGTAGGTAGAGAGGTAGGAAGGTAGGTAGGTAGGTAGGTAGGTAGGTAGGTAGGTGGGTAGGTAGGTAGGTAGGTGGGTAGGTAGGTAGGTAGGTAGGTAGGTGGGTAGGTAGGCAGAGAAGTAGGTAGAGAGGTAGGTAGAGAGATAGGTAGGTGGGTAGGTGGGTAGGTAGGTAGGTAGGTAGAGAAGTAGGGAGAAAAATAGATAGATATACTTTTTAATATAATCCCTTCCTTACTGCACATATGTGATCACCAGAAACATGAAAGCGTCCAACAAGTTTTAAATATGTATGTCCTGATATTCTTTTCTACTGTATATCCAAGATGATGTAAATATATTCACTGCACATATTTGCATCAGATTACTTCATACTTCACAAATCAAATTGTACTTCTGCTCAATGTGCTTGTCAGTGTGTTGGATATCAGTCTGTGTAATTGAGCGAATTACCAATTACCGATTGAAACTTAACACTGCCTAGAATTGCTGGTTCAACACTACATTTAGTTTCCGCCTCAATAAAAGCCCCTCAGATGAAGGTGCTTCTGGACCATCTACCCTCATTTCAGACACCGTTGCCAATGGGGGTCACGCAAGGGTGACCACTGACAGACTTTCAAATTGCATCATTTTGGAGACGACGGGTCCTATATAGACTTGATATTTCACAGGTCAGCGCCTTCAGCACCAGTCAGACCTTTCAGTGAAGGACTCACCTGATGTCTGTGACCTTTTAAAGAAGTCGGAACTTAGCTCTCAGCAAGAGGAAAAACAAGAACTTTGGCGATGTTCGATTTCCACAGGAATCGCTTCGTGCCATCTCACATTAGGGGGGAAGAATATCTAGCTGTTTTTTTGTTTGCCGTGTCAGTGGCTTTATGGAATTGACATTTGTTTCTGCTGCCAAACAACAAGCTCTTATCAGATAACACAGACAGTTATATTGCTGTCAGCTAAAAAAAAACATTCTTCTAACTCTCTAATACAATAAAAAAATCTGATATCTTGACTGCCAAAATCGTTTGGAATTTACGTCGGCTGCTATGAAGTAAAGTTTTGGGCTGCTTTAAATGTTGTATCCTAGTTTTTTGGACTAATGAGAGTAATACCATTATGTGTTTTAAGTTTGAAACAAAAAAATGCAGACTACTTAACATAGTTTTACGTCAAAGGACGTAAAACTGATGTCTAACTGACGTGAAACTAACGTTTCCTGCAAGATTGAACATTCAGCAGTTGATCAAAAACTAATTTGCATTATTTTACCAAATGTAATAATGTACTGTATACTAAAGTAGCTTGGTTAAAATTTATTTTGGGTTGAACCCCTGACATAGATAAAACCCGCTACTTTGAGAATTCTGTAAAAAAGGTCCTTTTTAAAATAATGAAACATATTGACCAGCTATTTTCTACACTTTAATTGGTTACAATTTGCTTACGTCACAAACAATCATAAAGGGTGACAAATATCATAGTACCACCAGTCCTTTTTTGGAGGATATCAACATCCTTTTAAAACAGTGTTATATGTGACTTGTGTGATGGATTTGGGTCATACTCATAATCGGATGTCATTATGGTCTGTGTTTCACATGCATGTTGAACAAAACCACTAAATCCTTGTATTTGATTCCCTACTACTCTTATGTTCTTGCTCATAAACCTCAGGATTATGCTTCCAGATTTAATATATATGAGACTGATGAAAAAATTCCCCCTCCTTGCGTTTCGACTACATTCATAAATCACTAAGGATTATTATTCAGAAGGTCATTTACCGCACTCTATTTTCCTATTGATATTCTTACCTTTTTAATTACGCTGTGCTGGGACTTCCCCTTATATCCTGGGGCCGGCTCTAATTTGGCGTCTGTCATAATAATAAATTGAGATTATCATCGCCTCCTTCAACGCGTGCTCTCTGTAAAACTGGAGAACAGTTTTGAGTTTCGGTCGCCGGCTTGGAGGCACTTGTTATGTTTTGCTGTAATCATATTAAAATCCCATCAAGGCGGCAGATGTGGCGGAAAGTGGAGTGAGAACGCATTCCGTCCTGTTTTAACTGGCCCCGAGGGCCTTTCGTTCGAGGGAATAGAGTCTAAATGAGCGTATGGTTGACAGATATTCTTTGTCACTGTGACGATTACAGGTTTAAGGTCTCATTTTCCTTTTATCATGGCTCTGTTTATTTATTTTGGTGACATATGTCATATTTTGCCTGTCAGTCGTGCTTATCTGTAGAATTGATAGTGTTTCCTTAAACGAAAATGGTCCTGTGTTTGGTTTTTGTATTGCATTTTAAGTGGGTGCAAGGAAAATATGTTTAGCGTTGACACACTGGCTGTTTAAAAGAACTGTTCTTTACAAATGTCGAGAATAGGCAGCCTACTATATACCTTTACAGTTTAGGGATTTAAAGATCTGGGCTGTGTGTGTTATTGCTAAACGATATAATGAAAGAAATATAGTTATTTTCAGTTTGACCTCTACGTAAGTTCTGCGAGGTGTTTATTTGTTTAATATCATTTTTAGCATACAGGAATGCTGCTTTTGAGTGGGGTTTTTTGTATTTCAAAAATGGGGGTATTTGTGTGTGTTTGGTGGGAAGGTAAAGTGTGGTTGCTAGGCTATTGCTAGGTGAGATATTTCGTCCAAAAATAAACATTATTTATTCATCTACCCCCCATAATGTCATTCCAAACATATTTGATTAGTGCAGAACACAAAAGAAAATATTTTGAAGAATAACTTAATTGTACCCCATTGACTTCCATTGTACGAACACAAAATCACAGAGACATTTCTCAAAATATCTTCCGTGTTTCACAGACAAAAGAGTCACATAAAGGTTTAAAGTGACATAAGGGTGAATAAATGATGACTGAATTATTATTTTATGTGAACTATCAACTCTCAATCCCTGCAGTAGAGCTAATTAACAAGACCCAAACCACCAAATTGAATACCATAAATAAATAAAACAAAGAACGTGTAACGCATATCCGTAATGGCACATTTAACATTGTATTACACAACCAAAACAGATCTGAAAAATGCTCTTGAAATAGCACCACTCTGGAAATAAGCCCTCGCAGATTCAAAACAGCGACGCTTAGATGCTAGATTTAACATCCTTGCCAAGGAAAAGAAAACTTTCCAAAAGAGTTTTCCAACAATATTTCACTCTAGAGCCACAAGTTCAGGTTGATTGAATCTAAAGCCACTAATTGGTGGAGAAAGAAACAGACAACTAAAAAAGCCCTAAGAAAAGATTGAAGGAAGATGATAACTCGCGGTTTCGCTCGCAGGCTGGATCTTTGGCAAGAGCGCGTCGTCTTCAGCACCAATGAGCCTCTTGCGTCTTTTGAGACGCTCGAGTGAGTTTAAGGAGAATATGAGTGCCTGCGTGCACTCGCTATCAAACACCCCTTGGAAGCGTAAGAAGCGTCAGGAGACGGAAAGGCGAATAACAAGAAGTCCTAATATTGGAGTCTGCCCTTATATTTTGCTTTTAAAAACCTCTCGACTACATAATGCCGTAAAGAAGCCATACATTGCAGATTTAGGTGTAATATCAGCAGAGATGTGAAAACAGAAACATGAATCTGTTTCTCTCATTTTGCTGTCTAAACAACATAGGTTTGTTTGTTTGCATAGTGTTTAATTTGCTAATTTTTCATTGACATTGATTTAAATTGTTCTCTTTTTGTTGAATCGCTGGTGAGAATAGTGCATTTATGTGGCATACGTGTTTAAAGCCGTGTATGATTTCTGCACATGCATCAAAGCGGAATTTGCTGTATTTATTGTTATAACACAAGTGGCAGGGTTTCGTGTAGGCCTATTGCACGCGTAACACTCAGAGTTTTATGTGGCGTGTCTGCATTTCACTTTACAGGGAACATGAACACATTGTCAGAATTTGGGACTGTCATTGTTTGGTTGACACCTATAGAGGTCATTGTCTTCACCTGTTGCCCCTCATCACTGTCATTTGATTCCACATGTGCCTTGTTTGCCCTGTGTGTTTATGTAGTCTTTTGTCCCCGGTTTCGTTGGTTGGTGTTTATGGTTGTCTAGCCAGTCTCTCAAGTGCAACTGAATCTAACTAGTTATTAGAGCGCTTGCTTATGTTTACGGCATGTTTCTTTTCCCCTTTTTCTTTGTGGATTATCTTTTGTTGGATTTTTGAATTTCCATGTTTGCAGACTACCTCTGCTGGATTATACTTTTTTCTCACAAGTTTTTTTTTCTCTCGTGCCTCATTTTTTTGTGAATATTTGAAGTGGTATTAAATTCATCACTTCTACAGCTCAAGTCCTCACAATCCTCAGTGGCAAAGATTTGTCTCCCACACCGAAGACCCGTGTTCGAGTCCCAGTACTGGCATGAATGAGCTGCTCTGAGAGTTTTCTTCATGAGTGTTTCTCTCTTTAATTTGCGTGTGCTTCCACATCCTGAAGAGTGCATCTGGGGGCTCTTTGGCCACCCCCTGAAGATATAACCAACTATTCATATTTATAGCGATTTCACCAGGCTACAATTTTTTTTTTCAAAAATAACTAAGAATGGCCTTCTCAGCTGCCATAGTTCAACTCTTGCATCATCACTACAGGGTGTTACATTTTTTTTGTTTGTTTTTTTGCAACGTTTTGTCATTTTGCGTAATATGTCGATGCCCATCGTTAGACGTTTAAACTCAGTTCTTTACAATGGAAGGAAGCAGTGTCACACCTTCCATCTTTTATACAGTGTGCCCCAGCGTTCTAATGTATACTACTTAATTAATTTACGCCTACTTATACTAGCCCTAATAGTAGCTACTGTTTTTGTGTTTTAGTAGGTACTTTTGAGAGCATGGCAAAATAGATTGCACAAACTGGGACATACTAACAGTTGACATACAACATTGTGGCCAGTAACTGTCACACACATCAAAATACAGCTCTTTATAAGGTATTTATTCATTCATTATAATGTTTACTGTACACTTACATTTGTTAATTTAGTAAAGCATCAGTTATGTAATTTATAAATGCAGTGGAGCGTCTTAAAACTCTGCCTACTCGGGGTGAGTTGTTGGTAATATTAGCCGTCTGAGTGTGCATCCTCCTGTTCTTCAAGTAGTAGACCGTCCGGATTACTACTTTCAATTTACTACGATTTGGGACATACTGAATTTTCCTTTCTACTTTTCGAATGCTGATCGGAACACAGGGGTTCATTTAAAAAGCATTTCAAAATAAAAGTCTGGTTAACTTGAACATATTGACACACCCAAAAGCTAGTTTGCTATATTATTTTCTTCCATAAATTGTAGAAACCATGTTAGTAAAATTACACAAAGTACTACTTTATATTTAGTAGAAGAAAGAAAAAAAAAACATACTGAAAATTGGAATATGAAAAATGGAAGTAATGCGGAAATTTTTAAATTTGAGAAAAAAATCGCACTAAATTTGGGACAAGATAAAATGGATTCCATAGGGCCCTACGTTGGGCACAGTTATAGCACAGTAGAAAAAGTTGTTTCAACTTAAAGGTTCTCTGTGTAAGTTTCAGATGACACTATTGGCGATGTAGGAAATTGCAACCTACAGCTCCGATACCCCCCTCTCCCTCCCATTAGAGAAGCTACGGTTGGCGTTACAGGACCAAAAGGTTTCGTAAATGATAGATGCCATTATCGACGGTGTTGATAATTGCAATCTACGTCTCACAGGCGAACAACAGACTGAAGTTACGGACACAGGACAGAGATGTCATCGTCTGAGACAGCTGAGAGTAACCTTTGCAAGTCAAGTGACGAGGTTTATTTACAAAGAAAAAGAAATAAATTAAATTGACTTAATTTATTATTTACTCTAATCGTTATAGTGAATATTATTGTTACTTGTTTAGCATTGTGTCAGTGATTTATTCGCTTATTTTGCATAGCATTTTTTGGCACGTTAACTTGTATCGTAACTAACTGCCTATTGAAACCGCTTGCTAATGCTAAAGGCGTGTAATCTAACCGCGAAAGTCTTAGCAGATGTTTGGTATCACCCCAATTGATCAATTGTATCTTCTCAAATCTTCGTTGACACTGTATTGCTGATAAACTATGCAACTTGGAAGTTTGGATTTTATCCTATCAATAATTAAATTACACATTTGTATGCACAGAAGCTAAGCATTGTTATAATATAATTTACACCCGATTTATGCAAATTATGATTGTAAAAATGATTTCTAACTTGAGTTGCACACGGCCATGCAAAAAGGAATTATAGGTCAATTACAAAGTGCTAAAAACAAGGAAAAACTCACTTGATGCTCATGCTCATCTATTAGCTAAAGCTATCAAACAAACAGTTCACTTATATTACGGACATTAGACAAACTTACCGGTCCAGCAGAAAGCTGGCAACTTCGGCGTTGTTTCGCAAACCTGTTTCCTGCTTCAGTGCCCTCCATTTGGGAAAAGCCACATCGATGTTTATTCGGGTTTTCTGCCGTTTTTTGTCTTTTTTTAGAACAGATTGACGCTCTATCGGCTCGTGTGCAGAGTATGTGTGGTCCGCCATTATCGCAAATTTTGCTTCTTACTGCAACAAAGAACCGTTTATATTTCTAATAAAAAACACGACAAGTAAATGCTGTTATTGTTCTTCCTCTTCTTCTGCCAATCCTTCAAATGTAGTCTCTTTCCAAGCTGCCTAAAAACACAGCCGAAGAAGAAGAACATAGTCCCGTGCATCCTTTGTTTTACAAAATGCGCTCAGTTTGTCCGTGTAGTGATACTATAGAAACATGGCTTTGCACATTGATAAATTACATGTAAGGGTGTGCCCCCGGTGTATATACAGTACATAAAATGGCTCATTGTAAGGTAATATAAACATCTCGTTTCATTTTGTAAGGTATTTCTTCACCACTCACAACATAGTTCTGTATTATATATTACATTTTGGTGATTAAATCCTTCAAAATCCTACACACTGTACCTTTAAAACAGTTTAGATGTATTTATGAGAAGCCTTGTTTGCTCATAAATGCAAGTTCTGTTCAAGGGCAAAGAATTATAAAAACATCAGCATGTATTAGATCTTCTTTTTTTAATGGGGAACCACAAGAAAAAAAAAAAAACTTTTTATAATAATGGTCAAGATGTTCTCCTCTCCATTTACTATAGCTCCTCTCCGTGTAAGCCAAGCTTAACCCTACAAGCTGACTCTGCTAAACTTAAACTAGATTACACTAGAAACAGGCAGCTCATCCTCTCTCTCCGCAGCTCTGTGCTTTGGATGTTGTCATGCGGGGGATGATCCTGAATTGACCACAGTCTGATCTCCATTTACAGGCAGCATTTTTTCCCCATGTACCATGTGTGTGAGACCAATGTTTGCATGGATGTGACTGCAACCTGGGAATGCCTCTGCCTTCATGCAAAAAT
Organism: Triplophysa dalaica; assembly: GCF_015846415.1. Taxonomy (NCBI): domain Eukaryota; kingdom Metazoa; phylum Chordata; class Actinopteri; order Cypriniformes; family Nemacheilidae; genus Triplophysa; species Triplophysa dalaica. The sequence continues at coordinate 5,782,695 of NC_079543.1, forward strand.
GATCACTCTCTTTGGATATGTAATACTTTAATTTTAAACATTTATTTCTGAGCATAAAAACTCTTACGAAGATCAAGAAGACAAAAGGAAGGTCTGCCGAGGATAGCTGCAGGCTGGATGAGTTGTGTTATGTTATGTTGTGGTCTTGTTTATCCATTGTAAACATTCTGAGAGTTTGTTTTAATCTTGTGGCCCGTTAAAGAGTCTCTGCATGCTTATTAATTCTCAGATTTACTCAAAGTTGAACGTCACACCATTGTTTTTCAATTGTGATGCATTAATGCAGTTCATAAAAATGCTCTAGCATTTCAATGTGAAGTATCTCTTTTATCCTCTGTTTAACTGGAAAAATAAGATAAGCATTAATATCATATCATTAGGCTATTAGATGAAAAAAAAATGTTTATTAGGTTTTAAAAATCCAAAACTCGAGAGAGTAATAATAATAACGTTAAAAATATTGATACTTGACAAAAGTCTATTGATTTCATATCAGGGCAGAAGAGTTGCAGTGCTGTATCGTATTGATTTTTATTTTCCTCATTTCTGTTTAGTTTCAAACGACACATCCAAAGACCCACAGTCCAATCGCTGGGTTTTGCACACAAAACTGAAAAACAGTTTCTTAATCAGAAAAGCTCTAATCTGATTGGCTGGTTTCCGGCAGTTGCAAGGTTATTTAGTTGACCCAATTAGCTAACATTTTGAAAACATTTCTGTTCATCAAAATCAAATAAAATATTGACCTAAAATTATTGGAAAAACTTAAACTAATTGAAAAATTGAAATGTTGCCTCAAAAATACACTGATATAAATTTAAAGAACTCAAATTACATTTTATAAACACAAACAAAAATAAAACAAAAATAAAAATGTATTCATCTTAAATGGTAACATAACAAATCAGCAAATACATCATAAAATGACAAACGCATAAAGCAAAATTGCTAAAAGTTTAACTAACATTTACATACAAACTACAATTCTAAAATAGAAGCTTATTTAAAGTATTAATACAACTAAATAAAATTAAAATCTGTAATAACTATGCACCAGTGTATTATTGTTGTATGATAAGTGGGTGATTCTTGGTCAGAGTAAACTAGTACAAAAATCAGACTGTGTTCACTAGATTAAAGGCCAGGCTGTGTAAGACTAACCTCTTTTGACCGTTTCGATCCAGGCCAAGACCTTTGACTGACTGCAGGGCACTGTTACCTTTATTTAAGAATCATTAAATGCTGGGTTCAAGTCAGAAAGACAGATTCAGGGCAAGTGTTAAAGAGTTGTGAAGCGACCCGTACCCTTAATATACCATATTTTATTTTCAAGAGTAACTCAATTGATCTTTTAACATCTTAAAAAAAGTCCCACGTCTCCGTTGCCTGATAGTAGATTTATTTTATTCATAAGTATGTCTGTGGCATTTTTTTTCAATCCTTCTTAAAGGGGTAACTCACCCAAGAATTTACATTCTTTCATCGTTTATTCACTCTCGTGTTCCAAACCCATATGACTGTCCTCCAACTGCAGAGCACAAAAGAAAATGTATAAATATATAAAAATGTTGGCAACCAAACAGCATTGGGCGTCGTTGACTTCCATTGTACGGACACATTTCTTTAAATATCTTCTTTTGTGTTCTAAAGAATTAAGAGAAATATTCTGTGCAGGCTTTGAACGACAGGAGGATGAATAAATAATGAAACAATCCTTATTTTTGGGTGAAGTATCGCTTTAAGAGCAAAGTTTTAGCATTCATATCCTACGCCCCCTTTTTTCTCTCCTGCAGGAATGCATGCTGTTTTGTTTATTTAATGCATCCATATATCATACATTTTTCCAATGTTCTTTCTTTTTTTCCACCTTAACCCTTTTTATCTTAACCTTAAAGATGTCTCATGTCTGTGGTCACCTCAGGAAAGCAATAAATAAAGCAAATGTCCATCGGATTTTACACCCTGTGTACACGTAATTGCTTCGTCTCTTCAATTTACCCACGATCTGTCCCTTTAAATTCTTTGCCTGTCGCCCTCTTTTCCCGCATTCATCTTTTTTGGCTGTCTGTCGGGAAACCCCCAGGTGCTTTCATCTTTTGCTCCCTCACACTCGATTTCTCTGAACTGTGTTTCTTCTCAACACCTGCAGATATCCACAATGCTCCCCTAACGTTGCAATTCTCCGAAGTCATTTTCAATTACGCTTCAATGAGCTTTGTTATTAGAGACTAGATGCTGGCGCAGCCTCCGGTCCGCCCGGGGCCCGAAACGTCTTGAGCGTGTGTGTTGCTTGGCTGTGTGTCTGAGAGGAAATTGAAAGGTGTATTCCAGATTGAAAGTGTCTGTGTTGATGCGTTCGAGTCGCGTCAGAAGGACCCTATATTGCAAGATGATCCACGGGAATGTTATATCTTGTTTTTTTATCTTTTTAATGTGTCCAAAACATAGGTTTTTGGTCATATGTCATTTTTAATGTTGTTTGTAGAAAACAATACATTTTTAGCTACTTTTTTCATCTAATGCACATTCATTGTAAGTTTAAACGTCTCAGGAATATTTGAAGGTTGCGCACAGTGTGTGTGTTTTTGTGAGGAAATCGCTTTGTGAATTTGTTTGTGCGTCGCCACACTTGCGAACACGCTACATTTTGTGTGTGATTGTTTATTCCAGCGATAAACACAATGACAGCATGTACAAAAGCTCTCTGTGCTGAGATAAAATGGCCGATGAAAGTCCAGATTATGAAAATTTTATTTGCTGCCTCTTCCTCGGACGCCGCGATAGCAAACGCATCTGTCATTTCTCCACCCCAGCTCCCTGTTCTCCATTTCCTTCCTCCCTCCCAGTCTCTTTCTCTTCGGTGCGGTGGCTTAACAGAATGGATTTTCTAAGTCATCATTAAACTTTCAGTTATGCGTCTGGGTGTGAAGTCAAGTTCTGTTGAGTCCCCTGATGGAACTTCAGTGATACCACAATAGGATTTAAATGAACAAAAGACGACATGCTACGATAGTGCAAGTATTTCATCCTGACAGTCCTGAAGATAACAGTGATTAGAAAAGTTCACCCATCAACACGCGTGAGTAGCGGTGAGATAATAGCATTTATCTGGGAGATTTACTGTGTTTTGTAACCGTACCGTTATACACAAGAAGGTTTTTCAGTCTGCATTTTAGTTATTAATAACTCGACACATTCGAGCTGTCAGAAGGTATAAAGCGTCGCTTATATTTTTGACATTATAAGAGCCACGTGGCTGTAACCCTCCTGTAATATTTATCTGGCCCCCGTAGACAACAGCGCTCTATCTCCGCAACTATTCTTCTTTCAGGAGAAACAACTTTTCTGCACTTTCTAAAGAAGTTTGAGTGCTGCTTAACACGCTGAACTTATCACCACAGTTAGAGTTTGTTTACATCACTTGCAAAGTATGATCTACAGGCAAGCATGATTGAAATGACAAATATTCAAAAAGGTCTCAAAGGCGCAATATGTTATTTTAAGAAAGATCTATTGAATGAAATGCAATATAATATAGATAACTATGTATTCAGAGGTGTATGTAGACCTTACATAATGAAGCGTTACACTTTTATTATCTTAGAATGATATTTAGATATTTCTATCTACACACACGCTGGTCCCCTTGTTTCTACAGTAGCCCTAAATGGACAACATGGTCTACAGAAAGTGTTTCGTAAATACATAATCTCAAGCTGAAAAGAAACAAAATCGTGACGACATCTCTGTCCTGTGTCAGCCACCGTAGTGCTTTGAAAAGTGCAGTGGACTGAGCCATTGGTTGCAGTTCATGACTTCACTGCTTGATGGCGCTAAACTTGACCTTTAAAGCTGCATTTTGTAACTTCTTGGGTAAGAATATACAAAATATCAGTAATTTAGGGAGGAACATTAGAAGTAAGTGTTTTTAAAATTGTCTACCTTATTCACTAAGTAAGTTTATATTATTATATTATTTCTCAGGGTTACTATATTTTCACGAGTTCACCCTCGCAGATAAGCAGCTAGGTTGTAGGATGAATTAGTAAGGCATGGATATGAAGATTATGCGTATATGGTGTGCTGTGCTTGGAGTGGGATCCGAGCTCACCGGGTCTATCCGAACCCGAAGAACTCTATCCTGGTTAGGGCAAGTGCGCCGGGCTCGGAACCGGCTCGAGCCCAGAACACACCCCCCCCGTGGTCCTGCGGGACTAAGAGGAAAATGAGGGGAGCTGGGGTGGAGGAGGGATGTAGAACTTGCGAGAAGCATCAGGTAAGACTGCTTGTCTATTTATGATGGAGCTTGCTTGTGCTGATAGGGTGAATGCTGTGATTGCTGATGTTGTACCAGCTGAGATGATTGTGATGATGTCACATGCTTGAGCTATATTTGATTGCTGCTGGTATACCGGCGGGCTGATTATATTCTTAGGTTCCTCCCGAACTTTGTTAATAAAACATAATTTAAGAAATGTTACTTTGACTTCATTTGACTTCACATGCACTGTGCTGTGTTTTAACTTTTCTGTTTTTCCTGTTTGCCCCTGTAAAGCTGCTTTGAAACAATACACATTGTGAAAAGCGCTATATAAATAAACTTGAATTGAATTGAATTGAACTTCAATTTAGATAAAGAAGAGTCCTTAAAATAACCAAAAATGTGATGTTTCATGCAAAGATGGCGATGGAGCTTAAAATTTCGGGTCAAATTGGTTTGGCTTTTGGAATTTACATAGGCTCTTACATGAAAGCTTTCATATTTACTTAAGTTCACTTCTAAGTTTATGCTACATTTTATACTATCATATTTGATCACAGTCTTCAGCCATCTAGAAACAGAAACATAGCAACAACAGATACAATTGTTTACACACAGTAATAATATCGAATTTAAAATGTACTTATATGAATATCATATTTTGGTTAATGGGAGATCATATTGTAGTCTCTGACTTGTGATCGCAGAATGTTTGAGTACTGTTTCACGGGTTTGTTGAGCTGTCCTCCGAAGCTTAAGAGCGAGACACATATAAATTCAAGTAGCAGGGAATATACTCAATACATTATATCTGTTTCTCACCATGTAATCCTGCTGTCTAGAAGAGCGAAAAGAACTACTAAAGAAATCTCATAAGTGACTTTTATTATCTGTAATTTCACATAAAAATCGGCAGTAAACGTAAAAATTCACAACAGGATTACCATCGGCCTCCTGTCATTAACAGCTTTCTGCTCAAATCTCTATCTATCTCTCTCTCTTTCTTGTCTGTCTGCACCATGCAGGTAGGCTTTCCTGTCGTCAGACACCATAGTCTGATTAACCCCATCACACACATGCACACGCACACTTTACCCATCATATCTACCGACACAAATTACATTAACAGATTATGATGAGATCTTAAACCCATTTTCGTGTCTTCACTACACCCCTTGTTCAGCTCACATTCTGTCTCTACACATCCAGACAGTACTGAGCGCTTACTGCCATCCTCTAGGCTCGCTGGAGCCCCAGGGCATCTAAGCCAAGGACCTTTTGTGGTCTCTTTATAGTCTCATCTTCATTAATAGTTCACCCAAAAATGAACATTCTTATCATTAATCCATCCTTGTATCTTCCAAAACGGATTTTTCTCTTCTGTGGAATGGACGTTTTAAAGGATGTGGATGGTGCTCATTTCCATACAGTGAGATTGAACGAGGACCACAGGGACAATAATGAAAGTTCTCTCATCATTTACTCACCCTCATGATATTGTCAACCTGTATGACTTTTATTCTTTATGCAGAACAAAAAAAAGAAGAAAACCAACAATGCAGAATTTAAATTTTGTTGGTGCCCAATGCCCAAAATTTCAGTCGGCTCCTTATACCACATGAAAAATGTATAATTGCTTGTCAATTATAAGCAATTATTTATTTTTATTTGTTCTTAATTTTTTGTGTCTATTACATCACAGCATAACCAATTTTTTTAGGTCATCTGTTCCTTTAAATTCAGTTTCATAATTTTTTTACAATGCTGAGGGCAAACTCATTGAGTATACTTTCTTCCTTCTGCCGCACTTCATGGCTCTCCACCCACACAAGTCTCCCTCTAAGAGTTTCGTGTTTGTTGTCTGGTATTATCAAAGCAAACACGGAAGCTTATCCGCCTGTCTGTGGCCTGTTGACATCAGCAACCGGACCTTTGTGTTCTCAGAGGGACACGACAAGAACCATTTACTTTTTTGTCTAGAAGCACCTGAACACAGAGGTTTAAAACAGTAACTTAAAGAAATAGTTCACTTACGAAATCAAAATTCTCACACTGTTGTCATTTTAAACCTGTGTGATTTTCGTTCTTCTGTAAAATCAAGAAGAAAGTTAGAAAAATGTCGGCAACCAAAAACCGGTCCCCATTGACTTCTATTGTATGGACACAAAACCAATGCAAGTCAGGAAAGTCATACAGGTTTGAAATGACAAGAGGGCTGGTAAATAATGACAGAATTTTCATTGTGAAGGTGAACTATTTTTTTAAGGGACTTTAGCAATGCATAGCAGACCCGAATGCCATGAAAACGGGTGGGTTCCTGTGTTTGTTAAAAAATGAAACCCAGTCTGATTCCCAGGCACGTTGCGAGGCCTCGCTCTGATGTTGCATTTGGGAGACTGAGATTTGGAGAGGTTATGGCTCTTACTGCAGTTCTCTGCAGCGTTCTTTGTTTTTGTAATCCCTGGAGTTCGGTGCGCATGCCTCCACAATGTTCCGCTTTACTGCCGCTCCATATGGCTTCTTCTCCCTGACGTGATACCTGGCCACTTATTCTCACTTTTTCCCGATTTTCTCTCAATGTGTTTGTCTCCCGTGCTCGCTTGCCTTCTGTTACCAAGTTTGCTTTGACTTGGGTTTCCTGTTGGCATGCGTTTCTCCATTTGGGGAGCTGAGCCCATTCTCACCGAAACAAAGATGGCACATGGTCACACACCTCAGGAATCATACCTCGGCATCGGGCTTAGGAAACACACATCTTTTCTTTCTTTAAAAAACGTAAGCTTTCCTGTTGTGCAACACACCGCCGTTTTGATATTCTCAAGGTTAGAAGGTGAAAATGGAAGACATCGGCCATACGGGAAACACGGTGAGATGGTATAGATTTAAAACATGAAATCTTATCGCTGAGAAGGATTTTCACAAGGGCTACCCAAAACAAAGTATCTTTCATTTCCGTCCTTGTTTCAGGAAAAGCTCACAGAGTCCATGCTGTGCTTCGTTGGGTTGTGCTAATGTTGTGGTACCTTCGGGCATATTTTTATCAGTCTTTTAACTCTCTTAACAAAACTTTTGTTACTTCCTTTTTCTCCTCCCTGAATTGACTTGCCTTCTGTTTTTGAGGTTATGTTATTTATATGGCTCTTTTAGGTCCCACACATGGTATCCAACTCGGTAAGAGGTGTATAAACAAACAGCATCGGCCGTCTCAATGGAGCTTTTCCGGTGGGAATTGTGCAAAAAATATTCTAAGGGCGGATGCCACACTATAATTATAGGCAATTTTCTTTTAACATGGTTGTTGTGATTTTATTGTACTATCGAGCGTGTGTGGTTCACCTGTGTCACTAGGGTATAAATAATTATGGACAAATGGAATCAGCTTGTCACACACTCACATCACATATTAAACAGTTCAGACCTTCATAATAACTCAGCTGACATCATAAAAATAATGAGACCCCTAGCGTGAACATTATGAACATTATTCTTTCCCAGTCATGATGGTACTTCGAAAAAATGAACTACCTCAGTCGTCTTAAAATCGAGAGACAAGGTTTTAGTATGAGCATTTTTTTTCTGTCAATGGGGCGATTTAGAGTTAATTCTAGTCAAGTCCTAGTCTTCAACCAGAAATAAAAGAAGTCCTGTTAGTCTGCATTTTTTTTTAAAGAAGAAAACAAAGTTTATTATACAGTGTGTGGAAACTTTAAACATGTATGTGCAGAAAATATGCTTGTAGCAGAAGGTGTTGGTTTGTAGGTCTGTTTTGTCTTTCACACATGTTTTTGTTTTCTTATTATTAATAATAATGCTGAATAGGATCCAGTATATAATAATAATTTGTATAATTAATAATTATTATTACTGTGAGTTATAACACACATTTCAGCATTATTAAAAAATATAAAAAAGACATATTTTTTGCAGTTTTTGTTTGTTTTTGTTAGTCTCTTGCCATTCTCCAAATCCCAACACAAAGCAGATACTGATTTATAAGATCGGTTCCATTTTTACTGGAAATGCCGTGGTTTACAGCTTTAACTACTTAACAAATTAAAAGTATTTTGTCATTACTTTTTTTGCTGTCGGGCAGTAGTCTCAGCCTCAGACGTCTTTAACGGTCCACCTTGAAACAACACGAAGGCATATGATTGAAGTTAGCAGTTGTATTTACATCGGTTGCAATAAGAATTCATCGACTAAAAGCTAAATTCCTAAAACAATGCAAGAATAATGGCATAACATTTTACGAGGTGGCCATTCGTATGAATTTGAACGATCTTATTTGTATGTTTTAAATCGGTGATTTTAGTAAATCGTTACGATTTACAATTTGTGACAGTGAGGTTTAGGGGTGGGGTTAGGGGACGGGCTTCAGCATGGTGTTGTTCTGATAGTCCTATGTTTTCTACGATTTTACGAATTGCCAAATTCACCACCTCGTAAAATAGCAACAGAATTCCGTGAGATCAAGTTTCCTCATCACATTGGACATAGTGTTACTCCATGTTCATTGGCATCTATATGTCTACAATTGTATAAATTTAGAAAATGATCTTTCATTCGACACATTTCTTTCGTACACTGTAAATTTTACAATGCAGACTATCATTATACTAGCTGAGCCAGGTTAGAGTCAATATACAGTACGGTATGTGGATTTTACTCTGCTGTAATATCCAGAGAAAGTGACCGTGTCTCTACTGTATAATTCTGCGGCTTTATATTGCTGCCACTGCGGAATAAAGGAGAATGAGGAAGATTGCATTGTAATTTTACTGAAATCCATTACTGCCCCTTTGGCACGGCGACCTGAGGAATGAGAAAAAGAATGGAGAGACGGAGAATGGGAATTTTCTCAAATGAGATTGCCTCTCCGTGGACGCAGTGGGTGCGGCGAGCGTCCGTCTGTGTTTTTGAGGTTGTCGCTTTGATATGGGGTCAGCGACGGTGTTGAAAACACTATCCGCCCTGTGCCGATGATGTGAACAGCAAGCGGACGTGATGGAGAAGTATTAGTGGATTGTGTTGGCTAACAGCTCATTTCTCCTGCTAAATTATTCAGGCTTCGGAAGTGGAGTCTATTCACTTGCTCTTGCTTAGGCTATATTTTATGAAGTATCTAAGTCATTTGGAGGGCATTAATTATTTATGTTATGTTGGTACTCACGCAAATTTGAATGCTTTATTTATAAGGCTGTCGTGGGACTTTTAATAAGCTGTTACTTGAAAGTTTATTTTGATGCGTTGATCTTCAAGATTGGTGTACTATATACAGTATATTTATATATAGTATTCATAGACATTGATACACTGTAAAAACTAATTTGTTTACTTAATGCAATTGTGCAAACTTGTTGCCTTGACTCAATTAAGTAAGCTTAACTAAATTGTATTAAAAAAAATTGAACGTATAACTTACTTAAATAAGCAAAATACTTAGTTACTTTTCTGACTCAAATTTACTTAAATGAGTTAAATAAAAATTTCTGAATTGTGCCTGTAATTTTATGTTAACCTAACTCAATATTTATTAGTCTTAATGGTTCTTTTAGTTGTCATACATAAATTCAATATAGATTTACTGTATGTCAGCATGTACTGCATGACATCTTAGTACTGACTTATCATTAGCACAGTTGAAGTCTCATTGAAAGATGCAATACACATTATGGCCGTGCTTTAACCTCCCACAGCCTAAGGACATGTACCACTTTCTGAAAAATGCTAACCTCAAAACTTGAATATATAACAAACTCTACTAAATCTCAAAGAGAAATTAAAGTTTTTACTGAAAAGCAGATAAACAAATAAACAAACAAAAATACTGTCTAAATGCAATATTACGCAAAGCATGCCGGGAACTGGATTCCTCCTCAACCAGTCATGTTGAATTACCTTGTTTAAACTAAGTCAATTGAACAATTAATTTCTGTGTGTAAGCAACTTCATAAATTAATATATCGGTTCTGAAAAGTTATTCATATAGAGTTCTGCTTAATATTCAGCTTTTTAGTTACAGTAACAAACTTTTTTTTAAACTTGAACTTTTTATTTTAAATAAAGTAAAATTAACTTATATACGTTTACAAAATTTCGCTGTTAGGTTTTACAATAGGAGTCATGAGAGAAAAAACCCTGAAAATCAGTGTTATTATAGCTTGAACAGCAAACATGTTTCCGTGCGGCTGCCGTAGAATGATATATGCCCACACGGATGCCGCTCATGAGTGGAAATGGTGGGTGAGACATGGACTGGAGGCATATTTGAATGGACGGAAATAGGCAACGCTGTGGAGAATTGGAGAGGTGGAGGCAAAAATAGAGATAGCAGAAATGGCAAGATAGAGTCGGTGAGATAAAATTGGGGTTGGAGGGGAGGAAAAGGAGCATGCTACAAAAAAAGGGAATCAAGAACCGATGCGTGCACTCCGAACACTTTCCATTAAACACTTGTCACATAAGAAGCTATAATGGTTCAGTGGCTTTCGTAGGGTCGACAGAAGGTCGAACCAGTGATTTCCCATCTAGGAGTATGTACAGTATATCTCAGGGGGTACTTAAAGGGACAGTTTAGCCAATAAGAAAAATTCTGTCATCATTTACACACCCTCATGTTGTTTCAAACCTGTGTGACCTTTGCTTATGCAGTACACGAAATAACAAGTTAATGAATCTCAAGGTGGGTGGATTCAATTTAATGACAGATGAACAGCTACATATAAACACACAGAGAAATTCTCGACAGTCTGTACTTAAGTAGGTTGCCTGCTTAACATAATGTAAAAATGCATGCACTTTTCATGAATTTAAAAAACATGTGATTCTTACAATCGGTTTGGATTTGACATCCCACCTGATGCTGTGAGTCACTAACTAAATCCTAGATAAACAACCAAACAGCATTCATGCATTACCAAACAAATGTGTCCACAGATAATTTTATTTATTTATAGATTTTGTATTGTATATATATATTTATAAATATATGTTTACTGCAAAAACAGATTCATAAAACATGTGTGTATTTGGTGTATGTGTGTTCTAAGAAAAAATATATTATTGATATCTACTACCTTTCATAGACGACTTTGCATGTTGTAAGCACTTGTTCAGAAGCAACTCCGTTTTCAATTTTAAATGTTATTATTATTCAGATATTTTCAATCTTACATATATACAGTTAAATTATAAAAATATTAGTTTTTTGATTAAACATTTTGATTTGGTTATTAATGTTCGGTTTGCTGTTTAAATGTTGAAAGTGGAAGTTCTTCGGGACCAGTGTTGGGCCCGCTTCGTTTACATCATCCGAAGTGGTCTATAGACAAAATTAAACCATCCAAACTGTTTGATCTTCATTTTAAAAAACAATCCTGGCTCTTTTAAATAATAAACCCTCATCAAAAAACAGTATAAAATTTTACCCAAACTGTCCCTGGGTTGTTGCCTCAGAGGTTCATATTGGTATCAGATACATGGCCTAAGTGACATACATCAAATTTTTAAGGGGTACTCTCCCACTGACAATTTTCTCAGGCAGTTCATAATAATATAATATAAGTATTATTCATAAATATACTTATAACGTTTAAATGTGTATCTGTTAAAATAGTAACTCTTGATTTAATATACAAGGAATTCATTTTTTTCATTTTTGGAAAAAAATGCACAAAATGCCGCTGTATGTTACATTATACTTAACTAAAGATGCAATCGCTAGTAATATTGCCAGGCATTATTCAGTTATCTCTTGTTTTTGGCAGAAGCATAATCCTACAGTCCCTGTCCAAATGTACATCAGTATCTTTTTTGCAAGACTGTAAATATCATTAGCCATTTCAAACAAATAAGTGTATGCTTAGGAACGGTTGTAACTGTGATGCCCAGAGGTTGCGGGTCTCTAGAACAAGGCGAAATTGCTCAGCATATGCTCGACAGATTGTGTTTGTTAGATTTCTCCACTCATCACCGAGGATCAGGGAAATACAGGCATGAGAAAAGTAAAATAAAGAAACGGTGAAGCATTCGCATGATCATAATTTGCTATTTTCAGACAGGCTTGTGTTATGTGGCGGATGCAGCATGCATATCCATGTGTACAAAAAGAATTGCATGTTGAATGGTGTGTTGAGGATTATTTTTCTGTTTGCAGATCAACAGATTATGGGAGCACCTATGAGAGAATGAACGATAAAGTGGGAGTCAAAACCGTTCTGAGTTACCTCTACGTCTGCCCTACCAACAAAAGAAAGGTAAGACACCTGCTCTCTCTCATCCGACTCGTGAAAAACTTGCTTTCTTCTTGTCGAGGTGTGTTTACATATCCTCCTCTTCACATAAAGACAGTTATTTTGGATAATTTTTTTGTGTGTCAGTTTTTGAAGGCCTACAAAAATCACATACTGTAGGTGGTACTAAAGCAGGGATGTCTGACTTAAGCCAAGCAACCAGCAATGCCTCCTGGAATGATAGAGCAAAACCAAAGCTGCTAAAGGCTATGTTTACCTTAAATGACCTGAAGCTCTGGTTGCAGCTCTGATATTTATTTCTGTTTGCCTGTTTGGTTATAATATTATTGAATAGAGATGCACCGATACCCATTATTCAGACTGATATCTGCCTATAACGATTTATTATTTATTAACTTTCTGAGTGTAATTCATTTGTTTAATGAATATTAATATTGAACATCAAACTGCTGATGTTTCTTAACATTTTCTATACACTGGGCACAAATTCAGTGCATTTTTCTGTCCTCTTTTAATTGATGGGATATATTAGCCCTGATCATGGCTGTTTTTAAACTGCTTTTATCAACCGATACAGATTCTTTGCCGATATATCGGTCCATCTCTATTTTTTATTTATGTATTAATTTAACTTATACCACAATCTTGTGTCTTTAATGAAGTCCCATGTAGGAAGTATGAAACAGCCTACACTGTAAAAAATCACATTTGAAACAGTTATTTTATAATCAGAGATTATATTTAGGTATCTGTTGAGGTGTATAATAAAGTTAGAGAGTGAGTTTGAATCGAAACACGGGTTCATCAAAACCTACTTCACATTGACATTCAAATCAAGGTCCACACTCACATTATCTGACAATATTTGGTTTAGGAATAAATTCATAGCAAGAAAATATTTTCAATATAAATCCTGTAAATTACTACAGTACAAACTTGTCATATTTTTTCATGTCAATATTGCTGCTGTCCTTCTGAAACCTTGTATATCCATATTCCGTAATTTTGCCGTAAATAATTTTGGTTTTCTGAATATAAATCAATTTAAAGTATAAAAAAGTTTTTGTAAATTTCGACATCACAGTATTTAACCATTTTAAAAGTACAGTGTTTTTCAGTTTCCTGAAAATTTTGGACATCCGAGATTTTGGAAGGACAGCAATAAAAAGTTTCCTCGTTTTTCTATAAATAACATGAAATGTACAGTATATACATTTTTTTCCTTTAATCATAATGTTTACATTCCCAAAAAAATATAATTAAGTTTAAGGGTTAAAACGCTATCAGGACTCCATTACTTACTTAAATTGTTTCATTTATTTAATATGTTATGATTACTGTCAATATATGATGTATAGAAGCAAATCTTGAACTAAATGTACTAAACAATTAATATGATGTCTGATGGGCAAAAATATAATCCAACGTAAAGTCTGCTGTATGGATGCCTGGGCTTTACATGGTTTTGTCAAACATTTTGCTTGCTGTTTATAACGATAAATCCTCTAAAAAATAAACAAATTGCTACTGCGAGTTTAAGGATGGACTCATTGTCAATACAGAGCTGCTGTTCATGGAAATTCTCTGCGGCCAGTATTTAAACTTGTCTATAATCCGTAAAGGGCAGAAAGGTTAATGAGCTGATTCTGAAACAGCTACTCATCGTGTCTGGATCTTTGCCCAACTCGCTCAAATGATACTCTGAGCTGCGTGCACGATGTGCATTTGGTAACATGAATTACTTTTCTGCAAAGTTTTGATTCAAAATAATCTCATATATATAATAAGCATGACACTCGTTTGAAATGAGAGTCAAGTTTTGCAACTTCCACAGAAGGCAGAAATTGTGTATCGAAGTGTCTAAATGTGGATAGAAACTACTTTTGTCATCTACCAACCTGCATGTCACTGAGAACCTCCTTGACTTCCTGTGAACACAAAAAACTCTTTTCCATAAAATACATGGCTGTCATATTCAGCTTAAATTACGACTGCTTTGTTTAAAACAACAATACTATATTACACAATGATTTGAACACTAGAGGAACACTTGATATTTATACTCAGAACTACCACGTTGTCAGAAAGTTTTTCCTTGTTTACCTGGGTCATGTTGCACCTCAGCACGGACCCCAAACAAGTGAGGATTCCAACTGGTGACCCCTTAAAAACATACAGGTACGTGACAGTCCTGACAATAATGATAGATCTTCATCTCCCGTTGAGGGTCGCGAGATCACAAAGACTAGAATCCAACATCACGTCAAATACTTTTTACACTTTTGACCCCGTTTTCCCTCAGACATTCTCATTGGTCCCGATAGTCCAATTTTGCAGCAGAATAGATGGATGACCTCTTTTGAAAAGCTGAAGATTTTTATGTTGAGGTACTGTAATTGTAACCCCATAACAGACATGCACAAAGCCCAACTGTATTGATGTAGTTTATTGTAAGTTTAAGGATTGTTGGATTGCATTGTTTTTACACTGCGAGTCCCATTGCTGAAAGAATCGACTGGGGCAGATCCCATGGCCATTTTAAAGTTTAGGCCCAACCTTTAGCAAAACACTTTTCCATTTGAGAGATGGGCATGACATTTCGACCGCTCGGTCGGAGCCTTTAAACGGGACTCGCTGAGAATCCAAAGTGCTTTGAATTCATGGTGTTGTGGGCGGCCCGGCTGGAGATTAAATGTGACGATCTCCAACAAATGAGGTTTATTTTTATTTCCGCCACTCTGTTATAAAATGCAGTTGCGTGACATGATTAATCTTACATTGTGTCCATTTTCTACAGTTTAAACTGCTCAGCCAGCACTAGCGCCAATCACTTTCTCGCGCTGCATGTAGATTAGCTGGCGGGATGCTAGCTGTCTGGGTGTCAGCAGATAGCAGAGATCCTTCAACCCCTTTTATTGATTGTATTTTTCAACCGTCTTTGCTCATTCGTTCAGTAGAGACTGTTTGTTCACATGCGTGCTAGTGGCTTGAAAAGTTAATTATCCGCTGATGCACCTCCAGTTTCTCTCTGACCTCAGATTTGTGGCTTTCGTGCATGTGGCACAGCCTATAGTTACTGGTGTTAACACCTGCCGCAATTGACAAGAATATATACAGTATATATTTATTTACAGTGTTGGGAAGTAGCTAACTACAAGACACTACTAACTTAACTACATTTTTTTGTAGCCTGAAGGTAGCTCAACTACTTTGTAAAAAGTGTAGCTTTTGCAGAAGTTAATAATTTGTGTAAGAAAAAAGCGGCGTTGCGTGACCAAACGCTCGATCGGTTCTGCCTTAAGAACAGCACTGTGTAACGTCTGCAGCCGTTAGAAGAACGAACTTGGATGGATGTGTCGCAGTGACTTCTGGGACTTCATGTCCACGCAAAAGGATCTAGAACACATTTGGATAATTTCATTTGTTCTCTGTTCTTGAGTATTGGAACCAGACTTTGACGTTTTTTGAGGACATACAGCCATAACATGAGGACACAAGACCGCTGAAGAACACATATTGAGAAACGGCCTTCTTCTTCTTACTCGATCACAAACTGATACGGTTAATTATCGGCATCTACTGCAGTAATTATGTATTGTGGCTTTATGCTTCACTGAGAAGAGATCGTAAAGGACGTACATAAGTGGGTAAATATTTGACACCCCGTCATATTAAGTATTAAATATGAATCTTATGAATGAAAATAATAAATGAACAATACAATGATAATAGTATTGTTTTACATTGTTTACAAACTATTTATTTAAAACATAGGACAGTATCACATATTCAGGTGTAACACATCACGTAAAAATACTGTTGTTTACTATAGTAAATCTATAGTAAATTGAAATATATTATTGTTGTAGAATATTATGGTAGGCTAATTATCAAACTCTATTTTTATATACTACAGTATTCAGTTGGAATATCTAGCTATAGTACATTTATTTCCTTTTAAATTCTTTAGTATCCTTTAACATTTTGTGTGAAAACTATGCAAAAATACTTGTAGTTTGCAAGAATAAATACTTTTCATGTGACATTGTAAAAATTCAAAGCCGTTTCAAAGAAGCTAGCTACTTTTTTTATAGTAACTTGCAGTTTAACTTTTTTTTTCAGATGGTTATATAGATCTGAGCAGTCTGTAATGACTCTCCATATTGATTCAGTTCTTTTTTGTAATAAATTGGGATGGCAACCATATTTAACTCACCAACTGTAACTTTACTCATAAAGTTGGCGAACAGTCTGTATGGTAAATCCATAGTCAATATCCTGCCAGCTAGTGCAGTTACACATTTAGCTTCAGTCACAGTTTTGGACGAAACTCAAATTAAGCACCCAAATGTATAAACTGACAATCTTTCCATTCTGAACAGGATTCTGCTTCTCAGAGGACCCCTGATACAAACTGTTCAAAATTTCGCTCCAGATTTTACAGTGGGGGTTCACATCTGAAAGCTTTTCAATCACAAAGTTTATCTGTAGATCATTCAAATTCGCAACACTTTGTAAAGCAAAGTTCTATCATTTCAAGTTTTGCATTGTACACAGATGAAAGTCTACCTGACAATAAAATCATTATTGCTACAAATCTGGAAAAGTGGTAGCTCATGTGAATCAATAAATATATTTCATGTAGTAAATGTATATTACTTATATAATGTCTATTATTTGTATATTAATTGTATTGAATTGAACTAAAACTTCTCAACAGTTACAGATTCATTGCAGAGATCTACTGAAAGTTGCGTTATGACCACATAACGTTTGTTTATGTTTTTGCTGCTGAAACGTCTATACATAAGCAAGTGCATATACAGTATATTTCAATATCACTGAAATGTAATGTTATCATCTATATGAAGCATGTTTTACTAAACCTATATTACACAAATGAGAGCATTGCTGTGATTTGCTGAGTAAGAGTCCAATCCGATTAGAGGAGTGAAACTGTGTTATGTAATTCCCTAGGTCAAATACAGAAGTTTGTCTTTCAGAAGTCATTCCGCACTTGTTATTTAAATAAAGCCTTGACAGAAAACTCAACAGCGTAAGGTGAGGAGTAATTTTCCTTTCATTAGAAAAGCTGTTATTTAATACAACATTAAGGAAAATGATGAGGCTTTAAAATCTCTGAATTGCATCTGACAAGCTTGAAGACACCAGCAGACACAGGGGGCCTCTTTCCATCTTCTTGTAACCATAATGAAGAGTCAAAATTGGAGATGCAGGCCAACAAAATCCTGGCTGCGATTCGACTGACTGTTTATTGGCGCTTAATGAAAAACAATTTATCTAAATCAGCGCCCCGGAGGATTCGTATTTAAAGCTTGTGGAGAGAGGTTGGGATTTTTGTCAGTGACAAATGCACCGCTGTTTTTCCAATTCAAATCCGGTTAAGGGATGAAAACAGCCGCCGTGTACATCCCGGGCGGATGGAAGCCAGAGAGAAAGACAATATAGGTGGGGGGGTCTCGTCCTTATGTTTCACAGCTTGCCTTCTAAATATTATCACGTCTAGATGTCAGCTTGTGCCCACTTACATTAGCTTCTGGAGGGGGAGCACATTTTTCAAATGTGTTCTGAAATGCTTCGGGGGCCTATTAGCTTCCAGCGCTTAAAGTAAAAGACATCAAAGACGCATGAGTCATATTTTTGCAAGCGGTAACGATCCGTAATGAAAAAGTCTGCAACTGTTTTTAGCCCCGAAAGGCATTGAAGCAATACAAATATATAGGATTATGAACGACTCTCCGTGTGAAATAACTCTCGGCTTAGGAACAACAAAACAAATCCTCATAGGAGAATGAACGCTTGAGGTCAGTTTGTTTTTTTAAAGTATGTACTGTAAATTGCTTTTGTGCCATGTTATTTTCTACAGCATGTTAAAGCTTCAAATCCATATTTTGTGCTCTAACAATTAGTATACATATTATAGATAGACTTTTATTCGCATATTGACACAGCATGTTACTGTGTTGACTGAATTTGTCCTTCTCAACTTTTCAATTCTGTTATTAAACCATGCAAAAATATAAAAACCAATCAATCAATTCTCTTACATTTAAATCAAGTATGACCATTTTTTCTTTTTGTTATGTTTTCTTTTTAATTGCTACCTTTAATGTACTCTTTCTCGAGTCTCGACCAGCATTTTTTCCAAATTTTGATTATATTCACAATATTTTCACCACCCTGATTGAATATTCTGTTGTATGAATATGCAAACAATTAATATGTAATGTAAAAAGAAAGGAAAGGGCCTCTGCTTTGAAGCTTCATTATTTTTTTATGAACTCTTTCCATAAAATACAGTATTTGCAAAAAAAGATGGCTAAATTGCACTTTTCTCAAATTCAGAACCATAATCTAAATCCATAGATTATGGATCAGTAGATTATGTGGTCCCTCAGAAGATGTTTAACAGCACCCCCTATATAATACTGAAAACATGGAAAGCCAAAAAAACATCTTGTCATGCTGTTGAAAAATATGTGTAGCAGCTAGAAAAGTTAATAGTAACTGTGTTGCAAAACTTGAAAATCTCATGTAATTTAAATTAAAAATTAATTGGTTTATATAATATTTCATTTGATCTGAGGTTAACAATCACAATTCTGTAAAGGATAAGCCAGTTGTGACCATTTGAACTAGTCTTTCATGTCCTATTTTGTGCTATCATAATGAATAGTTCAGATTATCTAAATTCATTCCTTTATATCTTCATAGAGATATTCCAGTATTGTTTGTGTCTTTTCTACTGTTTCCAGTGTGTCAGAATAACTACACGAAAAGCTCGTTTGTACAATGTAATAAGAATCTCTATGATGACAGCGAACACGGTGGCTGGGGTTCAGGTGAGATCTGTTTGAAGCTACACGCTGGCAGGAACCGCGATGGCAGAAGCCCATTAAACAAGCTGGCAGACTTTTAATTATCATAGAGATCAGATGCAGGCACGCGGCTGAACACGGGCATGAAAGGAAATGCTTTTCATAATTCAGTATGAGCAGAGGAGCTTTGCGTCTGTGCTTTAAGCGTTTTGTCCATCTACAGAGTTTTTCTCATGTATGCGTATAACCAATTAAAAGTTCACCCCAAAATCTGAGAAATGAGTTATACTTGTTATATGACTTGCTTTCGTCCAATATCACATGCTCTTGTGAGACTTGATTCATTAACATAAATTATGTTTTATTTAAAGAATATACTAATAAAAGTGAATGGGGACTGGCACTAATGAAAAAAGTTTTTAATATTTAATATTATTTCATTTTAAGGACGTTAGTTAACTTGATCCTTCACAGCCTTTGCTGACATTTCTTTACCCAAACTTAATTTCTTTCTCTTTTTTATTAAACTCACCTTTTTCACATAAACCTCTATTGAACCTTTATTTCTATCATTTTCTCTTCACTAGATAATGGTGCTGACCGACCCAGAGTTTGAAAGCAGCATTCTCATCAGTTCAGATGAAGGTGCAAGCTTCCAGAAATATCGCTTGAGCTTTTATGTCCTGAGTCTGCTGTTCCATCCCACACAGGAGGACTGGGCACTGGCCTACAGTCATGACCAGAAGGTAAGCTTTGATGGGACTTAGAAAAGTTGAAATTCAATAAAATTGGTCAAGATGCATGTGGGTTTAACCAAAGAAAAGATTTAAAATGCTGCTCTTCTATGAATGGAAATGCAACGCTCAATTGAAGAATCTTCCACATTTACAGTAAAAGCATTCTCTGGGGAGTGGTTTTATATAATTTTGTGAAGGTTTGCCAATGTGTATGCAGTAGCTGAAAAAATGTGATTCGGTAGAGTTGATTGAGGTATAATTGTTGGTTGGTGATACGTTATTTAAAGGTGATTTCAGCCAGCGATTTTAGAGATATCTTTTTTTACCCATTCAAGTAGAAAGGCCTTTGACTATCTTTAATGTCTGAAAAAACTGCCAGGAGGCATTGCAAACACGGTCACCGAGTGGGCCGACTTCCTTAAAGGGACTTTGGTTTACAGTTTTTCTCAAATGCTTAAACACATTTTTTGAAATGATAACTCCATATTCTCAAAACAGAAACACAAATCCATAAAATCTCACCCAATTCTACAAACATCCTAGTTTCAGGTCAAAATTAAGCTCTCTTCTCAAAACCATTTAAATTTGCTGAAAATACCTTTTCCACAGACTTGACACACAAGCCAATAGTCTTAGACACTGGCGAGATCAAATCAAAACACTGTTACTAAAACCTCTTATTGGGATTCAAGAATAAATCGACAGCTTAGTGTTTATTAGAATATACTACATAAAAGAGTGCAGATAGAGCAAAATGCAAGAATGAGCTTTTGGAAAAAGAAAAAAAAAACATTACACTACTGTAAAGTAGATTAAGAGGATTTTACAAGCCCAAAAATTAAAAAAAAACATGGAAAACAATATGAACTGGTCATGCAACACACTACAGCACACAACTGCACAAAAAACATTTACATTCAGGCATTTAGCAGATGCTTTATTTTGTTTGTGTATTGTTCTGATTGTGTTAATAGGTGTCAGGAGATGGTGAATTGTTTCATGAATTGTTGTGTTAGCAATCGAAAAAAGCTTTATTGTAACAAGATGTGACTTTAAAGTTTGTTTGCTCTTTTAGAAATGATCGCCATAATATTCAGGATTTTTAAGCTATGTTTACAGTAACTGGTATTTGGTGCATCTTGGCATTTCTTGATACTATGTTATTTTTATTTTAATGTCATGAAAATTTAATTAAAGCAAGAGGGTTATGTGGTATTATTATTTTCAACTTGTTGTAGTTTTGTTCTCTTTTGAATGAATTTGTTTTATTGCTTAAGTGGCATATCCGTGCAAATACATTATCCATCGTATGAAGTTTTAAGGGGGATGTAGAAACGAATACTCCTGCAAGTAATATATACCGAGTCAGAATCATTTGGCATGTACGAACCCTTATGCGAATTTACACGAGCGTTAAGTTTTGTGTGTCTGTGTATGTTTGTGTGTGTCATTTTGCATGAGAACGACCAAGAAATTGTATTGCTTTTAGGGTGATCAGTCATTTAAATTCACATTAGGACCATAAAATAAACCTGCGATGGGATGAAAACTTGACAGTCAGTCGGGTGGAAAACTGCCAGGTTTTAAAATGCCACTCGTAACAATCTTGAAGGGAAACTGTTTAATAATCCGAAAAGAATAAACATTTAACTGAAAATAACTGCGATGGAAAAAAGCCAATTGATTCTATATTCACTGAGTAAGAACAAGAGTACAGTGCTCTACAGTATGAGATAAATAGATTCAGTTTGGTGTATTGCTATTGTTAAACTTAAAATGTATTTATTTGATCACAGTAACATTGGTAACGTGGTTGAAGGTTGAGTTTATTTGTTGGTTGACATGTTTAAAACTAGCTTTTTTAAGATTAAGCTACTTTAATGCACCATGTGCCATCTATTGAGTGACACTCTAGTGCACTTTGGAGACAGCCATTATTACTAGTGTCAGAATGAAACACATTAAAGCTGTGGCAACATGCACTAAAGTGTCTCATTTTCTGAATGGGAAAGGGCGCTTGGACATGATATCTAGACTCGTCACCGAACAGAACTGTTGATTAGGTCAACGCTTGAAGCATTGTCTTATCGAAAGATGTCATGCCGCTTAGATTCACCTCTTGACTATTCATTAAAAAGATATGAACCCCCCACCCTTTAGAAAACCACAGGCCACATCAGTCTAACAAATTAACCCGTCGACCTTTCCTATAAAGGAGCATCTGGGTAGCCAGTGGTCCAAAAACCTGAAAACAAGCAATTGATTGTTACTTGCCATCTCAAGACGATGTTTTATTGACCAGCAAGAGTCATTGAATATCTTTAATGATGCTAATAGCTTGATGTTATTGACCATTTGATCTAACAGTAAGGTGACAAAAAGGTTCTTAGAAACCTTTTTTTTCCTTTGTAGGAAATCAGGGAAGGTAACTATTGCCAATTAGACAACTTGCCACATATCCTTTTTTATCTCCTCATCCAGTATAACTATTTTTTACATACCCAATGAGAATCTCTAGATTCTGGCTGAAAGTTGACACTAAACATTCTCATTCTGAATCTCTCTGTTGATAAAGTGAGGCTTTTGAAGTTTCTAAAACAGTCTGGTGCTTCACTGTGGGTCTGACTCATCGGCAGCACACAGAATATAATTCATAGGCTAACTTATGCATAACAGATGGTTCAGAAATGACAAAACCTTCATTATCCTTTAGGCACGACTTTGGATCTTCAGTCTAATCCTCCATTTCAAATGGAAGACAAATGGATCATCAATGTCTCTCTTCTTTTATCTATCTATAAATGCTTGGCAACATTCTGTCACATCAGCATTTTGGTCTCAATGGTCCCAGAATTCTATCCATTTTAGCATGGGATAAAATGACAATCATTTGGTTAAAAAAAAAGTAGATTTTATTATATTAATGCAGTTTTGGTTTGTCAACATGCACTGTTTTTGACTAGGGCTGTCAAAGGATTAATCGTGATTAATCGTGATTAATCGCATCCAGAACACAACTTTGTGTTCACATAATAAAGGAACTGTATACTGTGCATAATCATTTTGTACTTCTAATAGCATAACATACTATATATATATATATATTTAGGAAATATATAAAATATTAAAATCAATAAAACTTTATATATCATTTAAATTATTGGTAAGTATAAATAAATGCTTGTAAAAAAAATCTAAACATGTATTCATGTATGTGTTTGTTTTTGTGTTTATAAATACAAAATTAATATGCACAGTGCACAGACATATGTTATGTCAACACAATTTTGTATTCTGGATGCGATTAATCGCGATTAATTGTTTGATAACCTGATTTTCTACTATTATTAAAACAATTAAGTTAGCAAAATTTTGTCTTTAGGTTTTGGACACACATACTACCAAAGTTTTCATTATTACTCAATATCCTGTTATGTCAGTTCATGTTTTATAATATTACATTTTATAATATGTTTACGTTTACTATATAATATTTATTTTCCGTGTTATATGTCACAGTATATATTAATATGTTGTGTTGTAGCGAATTAAAAAAAACCCAGACATTTTAATAAAAAACTCACTATGTCTGTGTTTTAAAATGTTTTCTGTGTGTAATCATAAGAACATTAATCTGAGTTCACGTCTTGATCTCTGAAATCCGGCACACAAGCTAAACTGTCTCCCTCCTCAATGTGACTCATTCTAAGCATCTCTTGTGTCTTTTCTTCAGTATTTTAAAACAAACACCTGTCTGCTAAAAGACAGAACATGTTTCAGCGTCAGATTGATACATCCTGTGGGTTTTTAGACTTCTTCATAATGACAAGTTTTCATTCTCATTTCATTGCTTCGAAAAAAGATGTATAAAGAAAAACAGAATAAAAATGCAGTAAAAAAAAGTGCAGGCCAAGAAGGATGGAAAGATGAAAGACAGCGAGAGAAACAGCAGGATTATTTAAAGAATAAATAGAGCGATCAGGTAAAAGATCAAAATTATTTCTACGTGTGAGTCTGTGTTTGTAATGTATCTGACTGCTCACATCAAGACATATGGAATTATGACAAAACTGATCTCACTTATTCCTTCAAGTTGCGAGTAAGATTAAACAGGGAACAAAGGAGACAGATCATTTGTTTTTTATTAGTAGCATGTGTTACACCCATAGATTTGATAAATGGTACAAAGCCACTTAAAAAATACTGAGAAGTATGACTGTATGCAATGTCAAACACCCACAAGCAATGTTATCTGTAACCTTTCACCGTCCTAACTAACACATCCATCCGCCACATTCAGAACCCAGTCACATCAGCTTGTAGCACTCCAGCTCTCTGACCCCTCTCCTGGGCCATCTGCCTCATGGGACGCCTCATAAAAGCATGTGGATTCTCCTCAGGTGCTTCTCGACCTCCTACATCTTTCACTGAGCTCGATCTACCTCCTGAGAAACAGAAAGAGGGGAATAGAAGCTGACGGAGGGTAAAACAGTACACACGAAATGTATAAGATTTGAAAATTGTATACAAATTATTAATTGATGTGGACATGACAATCTTTGGAGTCCGATATGAGTATTTATGAAGTCACTCATAACTTTGAACATACAGTACAGGCATATTTTAGACAAACCATATTCTCTTATTATTCTTTTAAACAATTTTGCTGATATTTGAAAGGTCTGTGAGTTCTCAGCATGCAGATTATTTGTTTACTGTTATGGAAAGATTATTTTAGTGATTGCAGGTTATATTTATGGTGTTGTTGTTGTAAGTATAGCTGTGTGGTAATTTTTACACAACGATAAGGTAAAGTGATAAAAGTCTACGGATATCTTGCAAAATAAATCTTTTAAGTAATAAAAAAATGTATAAAGACAGATTTAGTGGCAATCTGGTCTTGTAAACAATCATTGAAGACTGTGCATGGTAGTTATCTTTAATGAGAAATGAGAAGAAGAAATCCGACGAATAGAATTTATTGACTGAAGGAGACGTTCAGCGTTTTGTAAACAAACAAATCGGTGTTAGTAATGCATTATTAAGGGCTATTGGAGTAGTGGAGAGAAGTCAGTGTCATTGTTTTAAAGCTTTTCTCAACTTTTTTGTTTAAAAATGCAATTCTAAACAGTTCAGTTGTGTACTTGTTTTAAAAAAGTAAAGAACTTAAAAAAAGGTGAAATTATATGTATAAATTAAATATATTATTTTTACATGATATTAGTCTTTACATAGAATACACATCATACACATATTATTTAATATATATTATTTTTTATAGTTTTCTATGTATTTTATAATTGTTTCTATTTACGTTTCTATTAACTTATTTACATTATATTCATATTATTTATTAATAACTATATAAATAAATAATTACTTTACACTTGTTTAAATATTTATTAAATAATTAAATACTAAATTATTATGATATTATTTTAAATATTTCTTTATTTAAATTTAAATTAGATAAGTAATAATGTCCTATATAACTTTATTTGTCCTCTGTATTCAGGTCATGTTCTAGGGCAGCAAGTTTTGTTCTCAGCAGCCCGGCATGTGTCTACACTCCTATTTCTAACATTTCCAAACGTTTCAGCCTGAGATCAAGTTCATGGTCTCTGTGGCAGTGAGATCTGTCTTTGGCACTTAAAGCCCAAGATCGGTCCTACATCAGCGTCGGAGGGCATCTTTCAGCATTGCTGTGCGGTCCAGTGCTGAATGACAGTCTATATGTATTACTTTAGTTGCTCAGGCGTCTCTTTGGAGAGTCTAGACAGTGCTAGAAAGCATCAAAATGCTGTTAAATGAAACTGATTCCGGATCGTGTGGTTCTCTTGGGCATTTCCCAGCCCTTTTAATTGACCAGACAGCAGTGAATCAGTAAATAGTGTGAAATATCTGACAAAAGCTCAATACAAACAAAAGTAACCTTCCACGAAGGATTCTGAGGCTTTCATTGGTAATCAAAAAGAGCCCCAAACGTGTAGTACAAGGTGACGTGCTTCCGAATGCATTTACTGTAACAGCACCTCATTGGAGATCTTCCCACGGGTCGCATATTTAAAAGCAAATGCACTTGCCTTAAAGTACATTAGCATAGCTTCCAGACTCACCTAGACTGAAATAAACAGAGACTGAGACGTCTTGGCCTTCAAACTGGTTACTGCAGCTGAAATGTTCATTACATCGGCTTCATTGTCATTCTGCTGAGTTTTAGGATGGATTTTTTTTCTGTTTGTTGTTGTTTTCTTGTGTTCACGCAAGAAGATATTTTGAAGAATGTTGGTAACCGAACAACGCCGGTACCCATTGGCTTCTATTGTATGGACGCAAAACCAATGCAAGTCAATGTGGTTCGGTTACCGACATTCTTTAAAATAGCTTCTTTTGTGTTCTGCAGAAGAAAGTCATACAGGTTTGAAATGACAAGAAGGTAAAGTAAATGATGACAGAATTTTCATTTTTTGGGGAAACTATCCCTTTAATTTAAATTTAATTGAATGCACATGAGCATAAGATACATGTATTTTATAGATAATCCTGTCTATACTAGTCACCGTGCATGATTGTTAGTTTGACTATTTAAGCTTTCAAACATCTCCGACAAAACCAGTTCATGCTTATCAGAGAAATATGACTTGGGCTTTTAGTGAGAACATTAGCGAGCAAGACTTTACGCAGCAGAGACACTGTCAATCAAACGCCACGGCCTTTTCACTGCGGGTGAATAAAACAGCGTGCGAGAGGGGCCGCAGATCAATCGTAGTGACATGCTCGCTTTAATGGCTGTGCAGATTACAAATGACTGACATTGGCATTACCGAACATTACGTTTTAATCACACGGCCTGAGATGGAATCGCATTCACAGAGGGCTTTGCATTTGCATAAAATCACTGACGTAAACAAAAACCCTTATTTACTCAAACATGCTAGTACAATATACAATTCTGTATAATTGTTAATGAAAAGGATGCATTTTTAAGGTCCAGTGTATGAAATTTAGCGGCATGTAGTGGTGAGGTTGGCAATTGCAATCAACAGCTCACTGTTTGGCTGCTCGGATCTTCCTCTAAGTTTAGCCGAAGTTATTTATGCAGGTTATACAGGTTTGGAACAATCTGACGGTGAGTCAAAGATGACAGAATTTTCATTTTTGGTTGAACCAAAAAGTTTAAATCCCCTTTTAAGTTTAATTTCTAATCAATGTCACCAGGGGCATGTCACACACAGTCGCGCACATACCGGTGACAATTTAGCTACTTTGGCACTATATTTAGCGAATTTCAGACCCCTTTTGTCCACAAATGGTGCACAGCTTTCATTTAGTTAGAAAAGCTTGCTTTCTCACCATCTATTTTGTGCAGTGTGTGCGCCGCGGTTAAGCTAAACATTCAGTTGACTGATTTATCAATGATTACAAAACAGAATTTAAGCATCTGTCACTGTTACTGACTGTTTGAGTACACAAACATGAAAAATAGTACATCTATGCACATAGCAGTGTACTACATGGGAAAATAACCACCACTCTTTAATGTAGATGTATGGTGACTTTGTCAACCCTTCAAAAATTGCTCTTGGGAAATGTTATGTTCATTGTCCCCCCCCTACTGTTAAATTAGATTTACACCCATGGGCGCTAGGGGTGGGCTACGAGGACTGAAGCCCCGAAAGATTTCACTTGGGGGCCTTTTACCTTTTTGCGTCTTTTGCGAGTCTATCCTCGGGCAAATGTAAGTGGGTCCTTCTCCGTAAAAAAAATGTTGAGTGCTAAAACAACATCAACTTCCCATCAGCTTCTGTGGCGAAGTGAGTAAGACACTTGACAAGTAGTAGGCTACCGACGTTACACATGAGTGCAAGATTGAATCCACCTTATGCCGAACTACATTTACATCACATATCAGATCAGGCATTTATTTTCAACAAAATAAGGGGAAAATTTGAAAAGGGCTAACAGGTGTTTAATGATATCGCGGATTAAGTAGCTAAATGTTTAATGTTTAATAACGTTTTGTCATAGAAATGTTAGGGCCACTCACATGTCAAGGGGCTTTTGGCCTTTATTTTATAGGACAGTGGAAAATCAAAGTGGGAAGTGGGACCGGCAAAAGACGCTCGAGACAGGATTTGAACTCAGATCAGGCTGCAAGTGCACTATCTCTACATGTTGGTGCACTAACTACTGGGGTATTGGCACCAACGCGTTGGCGTCAAACACATACGTATGTGTTGGTCTCTAAGTCCCAGATATCCACTCACCCTAGAACCGCCCCTGAATGCGTCACATATATATATAACATCGGTCAGTGAGGGACGTACATTAATATTGAAAAGACAGAGCAGTGATCGTGATTAGTAATAAGCAACAGATGTAAATATACTTGAGCCTTCCAGATATGTTTTGTTATGGAGGATGTAGATGAAAGGACAGGAGGATTGAAGGCATGTCTGTTGAACCTCTGAAGAATGCGTCGCCGCACTCCTGTGACTCGGTTGCACCCTGAGCAAAAAATGGAATTAAAGTTAAATAGAGTTTCTGCGAAGTATTGTTGTTTTATGGCACAGGCAGCCAGGAGACACATAAAACAACACTCATGTTGGACCGAGAAACAGTCTGCATGTTTTGTGAATTTAGCAGATGGTGCATTGTGGGTAAAGTGCTGCAGAAATGAAAGGCGTTAGATGATGTGACAAAAACATTGATAAAACGTGTGCGGATTGTACTTTGGACCAAATGGGGCTCTTTGGGTCTGTTTACGTCTGTTTATATTCTTGGATTTGGCTAAATTCCATAGCAAGACTGTGCACACATCATTTCTGAATATTTTGGTGGTATTGTTTTAATCTCACCCCTGTTTATGGCGGATTAAGGATTGTGATTTTGCTCAGAAGGAGAAATGTACAGCACATACCCCGCAGCCTAAAGCTAATGCTACACTTCTAAGATTTTATTGAGTAATTATGTGTAATTTTAGGGGTTGCGATTGAGGTTTAAAATGCTGGGTAATATCTATTTCAGACAAATATCACTTCATTATTCAAGTTATTTATAGAACCATTACAGTATACTGAGTTCACCGAGGCTACTTCAAAAGCACTTTACTGACGGATTGAATAATGGCCGCTGCTTTGCCTTCTGATGGTTTTTAAGATGCAGACATTGTGCTGTTTCACCTCCACAATGACCTTGTTTTATTATTATTTTTTTGCCGGATCAGTTCTCTTAAAGGTAGGAGCTGTCAGTTAGCCTTTGTGATCTCGGATCATACTAGAAAGGCGTGCATTATGGACAGATAGAGGATAGGATAAAAACTTGGGATATTATGAGACATGCACAAACAAGCCAAAAAGCAAAGTCAAATTGATAATATGTATAGTATGTAATTTATATGAATAATAAAGGCAAGAGTAGGCACCATATAAACTTTTTAATTTATTTACAAAGTATATACAGATGTGGAAAACAATTAAGAGAGCATACCAAATTTTCATATTATTAGCATTTCTAGATGTATTGTGCCCATTCCAGTCCAGTGTTTGTTGAATTTCAACAAAAATCAAACCTCAAGAGTGACTTAAAGTCATGCAACAGCAGTGTGTAAAGCTGACAGCATGACAAGACACATAAAAACGTCTCGGAGAGAAAGAGACGTCTTGTTGAGAGACAGACTGGGGTTTGATCTTGAGAACCTATCATCTTCGAAAGGAATTTAAAACACCAATAGGCTTTGGCGAATGGCACACGCAAGCCAGTCCCCGCCCCATGCATACAACCCGCAGCACTACATATGTCTGAGACTCACCCTGAGCCAGTGCCCACAAGGAGGCCATACCTCTAGTGGAGTGGGCTCTCACTGGAAGCAGGCACAGCAATCCTGGGACCTGTATGCCAAAGCAATGGCATCCACAATCCAGAGTGCCTATCTCTGTTTGGAGACAGCCCTCCCCTTGTGCTATCACCAAAACAGACGCAATGCTCAAACTGGACATAACACGTTGGAGGTTTGGTCTTCCTTCCCAATAGGAGAGCGCCTGCAGGTTCACCACCTGGTGCAGAAAGGGAGTGGTGGGAACCTTAGGCACATAACCTGGCTGGGTTCTAAGTTTAACGTGAGTATTACCGGGCCCGATTTCTAGTCACACATGGGAAACGGAGAATGCCTGGAGTTCCCTTACCCTCTTGATGGGGGGCAGGCTGCGCTCGGGAGCTCCACTACCAATAGCTGGCTGGGTCATGGCGGAGCAGTCTGCTTCTTCATCACGGAGAACCTCCACGGTTTCACCCCACAGCCCCGTTTGCGAGATTGGCGCATCTAGAAGGCGAGCCTTCTGAACGTCACTACACAAGGTTGAGCCACAGATGTCTCCCTTGGGCCACTATCGTGGACGTCTGACCCAGAGCACCCGTCATGACATTCGTCACACGAGGCCTGTGCGCAGCCGGGTCGGTCATTCCAACAACCAGATATTAACGCTTTGACCCGATGGGTCGGCATAATATTATGAACCCGCCATAGCGTGGAGGCCTGAGGAAGTTTAACCCACAGCATCGACAGTTGGAGACTAGTCAAAGAGCTTATATGCCCTCGAAGGGAGCCTTGGTCGACTCCTCCAAGTGGCAGCGTCTGCGGTGCACCACGATTGCACATTCCACCTGGGGGAAGTTGACATATCCCTTAACTGCCTCACCATCCAGGGAAGTAACAGCTCCTGAGCCCATCAGACGGGAACACGCAGCAAATGGCATTTAGTTCAAGAATGAAACAAAAATGATAATTTTACCTAAACATGTATCAATATAAAACAGATTTTATAACATAAAAAATATTTGAACTGGTCTCCTAATTTCTCCTACGGCTGTAATAAATGTTTTCTGTAATTTAACACTAAATATTAAGATTTATTTCATATGATGTGATCGTCTTCACGTTGACTCTGCCTGAGATAACTTTTTTATTCAGTGTATGTACATTTGCAGTTTCTAAAGTCACAGCATTCAGGGACCCATGGCGTCCCCTAAGCACATGGTGATAGTCATCTGGTGCTCTGCTGCTCAAGTGCTCTGTTCTTATGGCTCTGCCTATGTTTCTGAACCCTTCTTTCCTATGTGCAATCAAATACCACATATGGCATATAGTCATGGGTGACATTTACTCAAACAAGGAGCAGCTTGGAGTCATCGGATGTCTGTCAAGGGAATGAAAACTCTTTGAGTCTTTTTACGTTTATTTAACAATACAGTAAAATAGTAACATGACAGGACACTAAAAAAAGGACACTAAAAATATTCTCTCACAATCATTGTATGTACATGTTCAGATACATGCACAT
This sequence comes from Triplophysa dalaica, assembly GCF_015846415.1. NCBI lineage: Eukaryota > Metazoa > Chordata > Actinopteri > Cypriniformes > Nemacheilidae > Triplophysa > Triplophysa dalaica. The sequence goes on from NC_079543.1 coordinate 5,814,123, forward strand.
GAAATAATATCTAAAATTTGTAAATAAACACAAATAATAGCGTTTTATAAACCCCAAACACTACACTTCAAAAAAGTCACTTAGCATTTTCAAGAAAGTCCCATAAAAGAGACCAAATGCGCCGGAAAACATGGTATTTAATGTGCATATCACAAGTCAGTTTTTCCAAAAGATAAAAGAGTGGCTGCTTGGCTCATCCACAAATTGACTGAGTATCTGAGGAGTTGACCACGGTAATAATATGCATTTCTTTGCTAAATATACTCAAAGTACAGATCACACTCTCTGTCTCGATTAAGACACAAAGTTCTTCAAATTCTCTTTTGGGTAATTGTATGGTTCTCTTTCCAATCTAACACAATCCCAAAACATGGATCACCATACCAATGTCTGCTTTACGTTTGAAACATTAATAAGAGTAATGGTGAAATATTTTATGGGGGCGAACAGGGGTTAAATAAATCCTATAAATAAATTTGTAACCTTGATGTCCATTCCTCGTAACTAAAAGTTAATCCTAAATCTGTTTCCCATATCACCCTCAAAGAGTCAAAATTGAAGGGCCGACATCAGATAACAATGCGTATTACATAGAGAAACTTTTTTAGTATCGTACGTATTCATACTAAATAATTAAGAATTTCCGTGAAATCAAGTTGAAACTAGTGTGCAACAAATTATTGAATTAAGTCGATAAGTAGTATTTAACGTCTCACATAAATACAGATCAACTATTTTTATGAAGTCATTCTGCACTTCAGCTTCTGATCAAATTCGAGGCTTTGAGGCTTGCTAGCGCTATTGGCTAATAAAGAACTTCCTGTTTCAATTGAAATTACATCAGTTTAGTGGGTCTTTAAGGAACAGCAGGAGATCCAGTGAAGTACTCGCTCGACATCTGAAGGAGACATTCAGCATACGGTACACACTGGAGAAGTATTTTAAGAAGTGGACCTTTTTCAGCCTAGAAGCCGTTCTTGTGGAAAGCCGAGATTGCAGCAACTATGAGAAAGCCCACGAAGCATGCAGTGACAACCAAGAGAATCATACAGCAAATGAATAAAAAATGTCTGATTCACAAAGACGACAGCATGTCAGACACTGATGCCTGCCTGCAGCCTTCTGTGAAGCATGTAGCATCTTCTGCATGGTCTGAGCTTGCGTTTCACTCAATAGTGGAGTCCAAATGCAATTTCATCATGCCGCACTGTTTCTGGAAAGTGTTTCATTTTTGCAACTGACTGCCATCTTTTATTTCAATTTAAGACCTGTTTGAATGAACGTTAGCGACAATACGCTGGTGGCCTCACAGCGCTGAACTCAATTTAACTAAAGCTGTGCAGGTTTGATTGAATACAATGAAGGAAAATGGCTAGGTTAGAGTAAGAGTAATTTTAAATCTGGATAGAAAGAGTTTAAAGTAGCACATTAAGAAATCTACAAAGCCGTATTCCTTAAGCATATAGTTTAATTTTGCTTTCTGATAAACATTTTTTTTTCTTTTTTATTGCATACTGTATATGTTTTATGGTATTTCTTTTTTATTAATATTTTTATATTATATTTATATATATAAATTAAACTTTTATTTTTTATATTTATACCGTTGAATTATTTATCAATATTATTTAATCTTAGCTTTAGGTGTTACAGTGCTACGGTACAAAAACATGTATTTGTCTTTTGCATTACAAAAATTACGTTTAAATATCAGTCTCGCTCGCTTTTTTAATTGAGCATTTTTGGTTCTTTTTATTTTTAAATATTACTAGCTGGAAACTTGTAAGTGTTTACTGTGTAGCGCATTAAAATTGACCGTTTTCACATTTACGGGACTCATTATCATTTACTCAAATAGCAAAAGAAAATCTCAACAATTTTTTTTTCACTATTTTCAACAACAACAAAAAATGGCAGTAAAAAGACAGAAATGTCAAATTTACCGTGTACAATTTATTAACAATTTTTATGTCATTTGATGCAAGAGTAATTTACTACAAAGTTTATTGTTATAAAACGTACAAACATAAAAAAATTATAAATATAAAAACTTTTGAGGATTAACGATGCTGATGACCGTTGACCATTCACAGGCTTGTGAAAAATGTTCATTATCTATTAATCAGTGTGCCAAAATGTTATTGTTGATTGCTTTCTAAAGAAAAAAAGACATTGCTTTTCTTATTCGTTGTATATATATATGTTTAATTGTATTTATTTTAATAAAACTTGTTGTATTATTATTTACACAATTATATAATTTATCAATATTCCAATACAATATTTACAGTGCTACAGTGTGAATACATGTTTTTGTCTGCTGCTTTAGAAATATTTTTTTAAATCCTAGTAAAGCTTGTTTTTTTTATTGATTCTTGTTATTTTTAATTTTAGCATATTATTACAAAATCTTTGCCAAATTTTTTGCAAAAAATATAATTCATAGCATATCCTCTTTGTTGAAGAGTCCCTCAGGTACAATAAAAAGACATTTGCGCTACATAGATTCAGAAGCTGACCAAAGATCAGTTGATGTTCTTAGTGGGAAGGATGATTTCAGAATGTAGTTAACCCATTACTGTAAAGATCATTAACCCTAACTATATTTATGCTCAAAGTGTGGCACCTTCTTTAAACCATGGAGTATATTTACATTTGGCAGGCATGTTCCTTGGGAATCAAACCCACAACCTATCTACCAGCCAAGGAACACTGTCCCTTACTATAATGTAATCAGATTTATTAGTTTGCATTTATCAATGTTTTATATTAGGCCCCGCCCCCTCTGATGACCAAAATCCAGTGCATTTAGCACATTATCCAAAAAAATAATTTAGGGAAGGTATACCATCATTTACTTATTAGGCTATGAAATTAGAAGGCCGGCACCCTTTTAAAACAAGCGGCGTTCAGAGACCCAGAAGAGGATCAAAAGATTTATAGTTACAAAGTGTCACGCTGCAAGCCAGCTGTGTACGATTTTGTCCACTTTTTCTTCTACATTTGCACTCCCTTCTATTCCACTAATGACTAACTCCCTACCAGCTCCATTAATTCTGAATGCACCCAGTGTAAGTGTTTCATCATTATACACCGACTGGCTGAAAAAAGAAAGTTTGTGTTATTCTTTCAAAAGGAGTGGAAGCTATAAAAACTCATTCTGGTTTCAGTTTTCATCACCTTTTATTACAGACATGTTTGGTTGTTTGGTGTTAAAATAGTTCTGACAGAAACCCGTGGAGCTGTTTTGGTTGAAGGCGGTAGTGTTGTTTCTATGTTAGCAAGTCATGTCACTAAGTACTGACTGCTATATACAGTTTGGCCACAGCAGACCATTAAAGCCAAGTTTGTTGATTGCCAGAACTAATGTAGTTTTGTGTGCTTGAATATTTTTAAGATAGTACATTTTTAAAATTGATTTTTAATACGATACGTTTCTTTTAAAAAAAATTCCGTGTGGTAATTTTGACCTGGGAATAAACAAGATTGTTTTTAGATCCACAGAACAAGGTGTAACAAGAAATAGCTTCTAATGAGCCGGATACCTTTAGCCTCATAAACAGCATATCCTGCTGAGATAAAGAGTAAATAAAACTACTGAGAGAAAAATAAAAACAGTTCTAGATATGTCACTATTTAAAGAGTATGAGATGAACAGATACCAGTAACATTAATACCACTAAACTGTCACATACTAGTTAAGTGTCAATACTAATGTATTTTTTATTATTGTTATTATCATCAATAGTAGTAGTAATATAAATATAATACTAATTCTACTGTACTACTACTACTATTACTATAACAGTGCATTGGTAATAATACTACTACTAATAGTTTTTATAATAATAGTGTCATTCTTTGCAAACTTGCTGCCATCCTTAAATTAATTTATTATTTAAAAGAATATTTAAGAAAATAAGTCTTTCATATAAAATTTAAAATACCTGTATAATATAAATATTTTATTTATTATTTATTATATTTAATAAGGATATGACTTCTTACATACAGTCACATCGACTAATCTTACAAAGACGATTCAAGTATATTCCCCAATTCAGTTTGGGTGGATTTGAACAGAAGGTTTATTCAACACATTTTCAGAAGATGTATGAACACTCCGCAGATGCATCCACACCTGGATAAGCTTGACCTGACAGATGCCTATAGGATTATAGGTATTAGCTTTCACAGGGAGTGTGTGCGAAATGGAATGTTTGGTTGTGAAATTGACGTCTTTTAAGTTATTATCTGTTGTAGGCTATAGGATTACTCCAAGCAGATGGATGCTACTTGTTAGTATGAGCAGATACAGCACTGATTTACATTTACATAGTATCACATTTGCAGACTGCGATTGGTTTGCTCTACCTGAAATGTAATCAATAGGCATTTGTCAGGTTCAGCAACATGCGAGGCAACCAAAAACAGAACAACAACAAAGAAACATCTTGTTTTGCAGTCAGCCTCACTAGTCTGGCCTCATTTGCATGCTTGAGGTCGAATTAGCTGTCTGCGCTTACCTCCGAATTTGTGTTTGCTAGTCAAACCTGCCAATGAAAATTGAACAGTTTTCCAAGTCGTTTATCCCAAGGGATAACTCTCTCATCAAGTACCCAAACGCTTCTAAACTCTCTCTAAATACGTAAACATTCTTTGACTTGAGCTTTGCTAATGATGCAGATGTATGCCGCTAATTATTTCACGCATAATCGCTAACAGTTTCGCTAGCTCGCGAGCTATGGGGACGGCGTTTGAAATGGGGAGAGTAAATATTATAAGGATAAACACACAAACCAAAGCTTCTTTTTGTCGTGTTGCTGTAAAAAGCATTGTGTTCGAGAATTAGCACAAGCGTGCGCTGTTAATAGCAATTGAGGGAACGGCGTCTCTGTGGATAACTCTGGAGGGTCTGCGAGAGATTACCGGCTATAATACCCACCATGTCTAACTGAAGTGGATGGATTTGTGTCTCTTAATACCGAGCATATGGGATTGTGTAATTTAAGCCTGGAATGACACCTTTTATTCATCATTGCTTTGATTAGTAATACAGAACGACTTTGCAAAGAAGATCCAGCGTGTTGCTATAAATGTGCGCCCTTAGAGGGTTACATTGGATGAAATAGGAGGGGAATGATGCCTGCCTTCAGCTGTACTATTTCTGCACGTGTCTGTTCGCAATAATACTTGATACAATATTTATTTGTCCGTTTTTCGGCCATTTACATTCCAAATGTATAAGGCACAAGAACATAGAAATGTTGAAATGAAAAGTGTAAATGTTTTTCTTAGTATACATTGTGACCCCTATTGCTTTAATGGCAGCATGCGGTCCAGCATGCCATGTCCTTCACAGATTTGTGCGAAAAATGTCATTCCACCACGTTTCAAAAAGCATCTTGTGTGCTTCAATAGAAGAAAAACTACTAACCTTCAATACAAAGTTGACCTTGTCACACAGTATCATATTTAATCCCAGGCCTATAGAAAAAGTGCATTCTGTCACATACTTCTTACTCATTTTAGGGCATTTTCTTTCAACCGTTTTGGGTTTAAATCAAGGCCTTGTAATTTATCACTGCAAATACATTTTTATCATTGAATTTTATCATAGAGATCTATACACAATCGCTTTTTTCCGTGTTTGATTCTGTATACGTGGATTTTCCTTTACCTGGGTTTCAGTCTGTGTTCCTCCCCGTGGGACCCTTGAGTGTATTTGCGCGCACCTTTACCTCTTTTTGCTCTCAAGTCGGTTGTTCCAATGCTGTTGAAGCTGAATTTCTCAGCTCACTGCTCATCCAGATGGCGCGTATCTTTAGCCGGATTCCAGCCTGTCATCTTTCTGTGTCTAACCTTCCTCTCACTGCCTCGCGTGAACGACTCCCAACCGATGCTCCCGGGCTTTGTGAACTTCCCTTAATGTGCAAACACAAACCAGAGACTCTTGTATGTTTTTTATATATTGTTAGCTAGGAAATTTGTTGTGTGGTTAATATACTAATGAACATCGTATTGCGGATGTTAACGAAGGGCATTACTGTAAATTGTTCTTTCTTTATAATTACATGTTCGCCTGTAGTTAGTGTTTATGTGCCAGACAGGGTTCTGGAAGACTGTTTCTTTGATAGAGCTTTTAATAACCAAATCAGTTCATTAATTATCATGATCTGACTCCCTCATTTGGGCGACAGTTCCATCCCATCAATTGTTGCCCCACAGCGATGTACAGATGCTCTCTGATCCTACCTGGCTCTCCCTTGGTCCGAGCTTGATGTGACGGTCAAAGCAAAGCCAAAAACACAAATTTCCATAGGGTTTTTCATTGGAAACTATTACTCTGCTTTCAGTATTTCATTCTGACTGCATAATAATTTGTGCATTAATACATGCATGAATTACTCATTTTTATAAATACGTTGTGTTTGAGTGATTATTGTGCGCTGATAAATCATTCGTGAAACAATCTTTTTCAATTCTGCCATTAAAGGAAAAGTCTGTTATCATTTAATTTAAACCTCTGTGACTTTCTTTCTTCTGCAAGACACAAAAGATATTTTGAAAAATGTTGATAACCAAAAACCATTGGTCCCCATTGACTTCTATTGCATAGATACAAAACGAATGCAAGTCAACGGGGATTATCGGTTTTCTGTTATACTAACATTTTTCAAAATATCTTCTTTTGTTTTCTGTATCACACAGGTTTAAAATGACAAGAGTGCGTGTAAATAATGAAAACTATCAAAACTATCCATTCAAAATGTCTAAAGTTATTTGAGGTTTTATTATAATATTAACTATTATTCTACTATATGCTGTCCTGTGGCTCAGTGGTAAGAGCATGGCGCTAGCAACTCCAAGGTCATGGGTTCAATCCCAGGGGATTGCACGTAGGCAGAAACAATGTGTAGAAAATGCTTTGGATAAAAGAATCTGCCAAATGCATAAAAATGTCAAAATGTATCTATATAGATTTCACTTGTAAAATCCATGTTAACAGTATAATTCTGTTTCATTTACAATATAATATTTTTAGAGACACAATTTCTGTGCATTAGTCGAAATTTAGACACTTAAAATAAAATATTATTAGAGTAATTAGACAATTTTATTTGGGTTCATATGGGTTGGAGTGAACATTAGGCTATGCACTTAAGAGTTAGCATTTTATTTATATGAGCTAGTGAATGGACCAGTTCTAAACACTCGAGAGGCAAATTAATTTGGCAAAAGTACATGAGAGCCATGGTTTCAAGAGGTGTAATTTTGGGGGCCTGGGCGTCAAAGATAACCACAACCACTCATAACCACATGCACGATTTGCATATTTCAGCTTACGTTCTCCAGCACACAGTCAGGTACATGTTCTTAACTTGCCGGGACACGGAGGATTAGTGCAGCTGTTGCCATCGCAAGCTCTCTGCAGGACGGTGGATGATTTAGAGTGTTGTACGAAAGTGCATCAGGAATTTATCGCTAACTCAATTAGCTGGCATAAAAGTGAATTATGATAATGGTCAGACTCAGGAACAATAACGCTCGGTTGCTCATTTACATAATTTCATAACCTGAGCACTTATCATTCTTCCTCCTTCTCCGCAGGCAAGATCATTATTGTGTGGAACTTGAGTAGTATCTGACAAGAAATAAAAGGTATTTAAATGTTGTAATAAATACAGTACAAAAGTTTAACCCCAAGCATTTTAAGCAATATTTCTGAAAAAATATTATTTTGCTGCAATGGAGAGGACAATTTTCCATTATTAATGGCAAAAATTTTGATACAGTATATTCTTTGTACAAAGCTGTGATTTCGGAAAGACAGAATATAGCACACGGTCTACTTTTATGTTTTTTCAGTGTTTATGCAAACAAGCTGCATTAATTTTTAATAAAAAGAAAAATCTCCCTTAATATTTACTGGAAAAACAAACATGGGTGTTCGGGAATTTTGGGGGTAAATAATTCCTTCAAGATGTGGGTCGAGAATAAATTGACAGATTAACTTTCCATTGTAGCATAAACAATTGCTTTAATGAACTAAATGTATTCAATACTCACCGTGTTGTCCTATTTATGTAATCTATGTAATTTACTGTATACATCTGGATACGTAGATGATGCGACTTGATCTCCTAAATTAAATAATTGTCTATATAAACAGGTCTTATTTATTTATGTATATCAGAAAGTGATACTTTCAAATGATGTCCGATATCATCAAAATTGCATGTGTCTCTTTTTAATTTTAATATAGTTATTTTTTTAATTGAATCAAATAAATTCTTCCACGCCTGAGCCATAAATGTGTCCTCCTGCCGCTAATTTAAGCCATAAATTAGGCAAAATCTGACACCTGCCTGGCTCGCATAGACATGTTGGGCTTGATGGATAAATGAAACACTGTAGCTGATATCTACTGTAACTTTTGGAGATCAAGCTGTTAGCGCTGAAACTTACTGTTAGTCCCAGCATCATAAACATTCACTTAATGCTGTAAACGGTTGGCGTTTCTAAACACAGATAACCAATGAAACATCTGCCACAAAATAGATGTTACAGAACCGAAAGTTTGGAAGCACTTTGGAATGTTTCTAATGATCTTAGAAATCTTTTATTGAATGGTGGTACCCATTGACTTGTATTGGCTTTGTGTCTATACAATGGAAGTGAAAGGCACCACCGTTGTTCTGTTATCAACATTCTTCAAAATATCTTCTCTTACGTTCGGCAGAAGAAAGCAAGTCATACAGGTTTGGATTGATAAGAAGGTGAGTAAACGATGACAGAATTGTCATTTTTGGGCGAACTGTCCCTTTAAATATCTTGGATAATATTATTTGGTAACCTTTTCTTTTACCAACACAACACATTAATAAGACAAAAATCTACTGTCAAATCTACTGTAAACCGAAATATTTTCACGAGAACTTGAATGAAGAGATCAAGAGGATAAACTTTATTTCCATAAATTACTCTTCTTTCACCCATCGCTTCCTTCTCGTTTTTCCAGGATCTTCTTCTCGTCCCTGTTCCCTCTCCATCACAATTTAATGGAAATAATCCAAGTGTTCAGGGCGTTATGCAAATACGCGCTATAGATTTTCTTTTTCATTATAAGTACATTATTAAAATCAGCTCTTCCTCCCCCGTGTCCCTCACCTCCTATTAGAAGGCCCAGGAGTCGTCCTGTTGGCAGTCGCTGGCTGTCAGCAGCGGGTCCCTGCCGCAGCTAGTGATTTATTGATGTAAGTGGGAAGCTATGAAGCCGACTTTGTGACAGCTCGGAGCTTTTAAAATTGAGCATGTCATTCGGCTGATGAATGAGCACAGGTTGAGCTCACCCAGCGGCACAATATGTCAACGTCTATGCTTATGAGGGAACCAGTGGTCCAGTGGGCAGCGAGGGACGGCTGGGCCGTCCCGATTCTGTGTATTTGGACTACATGTGAAAGGCCTAGGGTGATTGAGATTTACTATGATTGACTGTTCTGTGCTGCTACCCGGATTGAATAATGTTACCTGTTTTCAAACATGTTTTCTTAAAGGGATAGGTTTGTCTTCTTTCATCATTTATTCACCCTTATGTTCATTTTTTATCTAGTGGAACACAAAAGAAGATATTTTGACAAGTGTTTCAGACGTTATGTGTTTCATATAATGGAAGTCAACTGTGGGCCAATGGAGATTGGTTACCAACATTCTTCAAATTATCTTCTTCTGTGTTCTGTGGAAGAAAGTCATACAGGTTTGGAAAGACACGAGAATGAATAAATAATGACATCATTTATTTGCTCTTGGTTGGCCAGACAGGAAGCCCTCCCCCAGACTCACGCCATTGGTTGATCCACTGTTGTTGTGTTGTGCTTGTCTGGACGTAAAAAGAAAAAAACTAGGCAAAAATTCGGATATCACCACTAATTTTACTTTTAAGGATAATATAACAGAGAAATGGTATACTTATGACAAACCTGGTATTGTCTGCATGTTACGTTGGAATAGAGAACACTTTTGAACCTCGAAAAACGACAAGCTTCACCTTCAAACTTGTTTTGAAAGGTCTGATAAATTGACAAGGTACCAAACCCTTCGCCTAATGAAGTCTGATATTTTCCCAATGAGAAAAATGTCAGTTCTCTCTCCACACGTCAAGTGGAGCTAATTTAACAGAGCCGCGCTCCCAAAATTGCTAGTTTCCGCATTCGCTTTGATTTTATGTCACCTTCACGTAAAAGCCGTACAAAATGGGGTTGTTCCGGAGCCACCCCGCTTCATTAACACTCTCAAAAATGAAAACTGTTAACCTACTCTTAGTTTCTGCATCCCGACACCTGTTTTTAGTTCATCTCTGTTCGCTATCAATAACCGTAAAGAATCTCAGTTGAAATAGGCCAGACCTTGACTGGGTCACTGATTTCTTGCTGTACGACTAGAATAATAACATGCTATTCCCAGCAGGGGGCGGATCAACAGAGGCATCAATCACTGTAATAGGAACGCACCGGGCGTTACCATTAATTGTGCGGCTGGGCATGCAGAAACACAATTAGAGCAGCGGAAATTAGGCCATGTGTTTAGCGACGTGTAGTGGTCACAGAGCACTTTTTTAAGAACATATTCAATATGTCTGGCATTTTTCTTCTGTCAGCGTTATGTATAGGAAAATATGAGTGCAATTTATAGTTCGTAAGACGATGGATGGAAACAAGCACCCCTAGTCCGTTCTTCATGTTCCACATTCAGTCTGGTTTGCCCCCTCATTGAAATACAGTTTTCTTGCCATTTTGATTCAAAGGATTAAAAGAGAGAAGTGACTGCATGAGTTTGGCCTTAAAGTCAATGGATGCCTATAAACCCCATTAAATATGTTGTTGAATGGGTGTCTATGGCACATACCTGTAGCATTAGTTTTAATGATCGATGTTCATTAAATAGGCTCTAAACACATCATTTTGTGTCCCACGCAGATGCCGGGATTCTTTGTGAGTCATTGAGAGCGTTGTGAGAGCTGTGTGTGTTGGAAACAGTCTGATTGTTTATTGGACATCGGGCTTTTGATCGATACGTTCAATCGATGTTTCTCTGTAATGATTGGGCGAGCTGTGAGATGGGAGGAACTAGCAGTGCTTGGGAATTAAAAGCAGTGTTATTAGGTCACAAAGTACTCTGTTGGCGTGTTAAGCATTCATAATATTGCCAGTTCACTGTAAAAAAAATCTGTAGAAAAAAAGAAATGTAAGTATAAGATACCATAAAATAAGAAAATGTTCCTGTAAAATGACAGAAAATAAGGATATATGACAAATAGTTTTCCCTTGTGTTTCTCTTTATATTTGCTGTCCTTTTCTGTAATTTTACATTTTTGTATTTAAAAAATAAACTGTAAATAATAAATTTGTATTTTTTTTTTCTGGCAGTTAGGGTACCAGAATAAAATGTAAAAAAAACATGATTTCCATGTTTTCTTGTAAAAAAAAATTACAAGAAAGATTTTTGTTTTGCTTTTTTCTTTTAATTATTTTACAAAAACCTTTTTGTTGTATTAAAGTCATTTTACATTTTTAAATGTGTTGAAGTTATTTTATTATTTTACTTTATTTTATTATTTTTACTATACTATACTTTACTTTATTATTTTATTGTTTTATTTTATGAAATTTTATAATGATATTTTTTTCTTATCTTATTTTACACTTAATTACACCATACAGTTCCTCTGAGCATACAGAAAAACAACCCTAATGGTTCTAGAAACCAGTGATAAAGTATTGAAGGGGGTGTCTGAGCTGTTGTCATATCAACAGACTAGAACACATAGTGAGCTAGAAATCTTGGCTTTAACCTCCAGATGAATTCCCCGCAGACCCATGCACACTCATCCCGTCCATTAGGACTCGCTTGAGAATTCTCCTTGCAGCTTCTAGTCCAAATAATTAAATTTTCTGTCTTTTCCTGTAATTTTACGTTTTTTGACCGTATTTCAAAAATACAGTGTAGGCTTTTATAAACAGAGTCATTTTTCTTTTTTATTGAGTAATTTGGCTAATTCTAATGGTATATAATGTAAATAAATGGTCAAAAAAGGTGTGTTTAAATGTAAAGCATGCCTAGCATGCTGTCAGAGTGGTGGAGATTCACTTTAAAGATACAGTATCAGAATATGACCTGCAAAACAGCTGGTTAAACATCTAATTGACGTGATGTACCTCCGCTGCTCTTTGTATTTCTGCTTTTTTGTTGTGTCTGAACCTTTTTGAACCCAATTTACTTCTGGGCTAGAATCAAAGTGGCTCACACAATAGGGAGGCAGTAAACCAATCAAAAGCGTCAGTAGTGTTTCTGAATGAGCTGCTGTCGGTACGCAGCGTTTAATGCTAAGCATCTTTGTACTGTTCTTTTTACATTCATTGACTTGTCAAGACGTAGCAGTCCTCAGACACTTTAAACAGACTATTGTATTTTTGAAGGAAAATATAACTACCACTTCTCTTTAAAAAAGGTGCTTCAAAAGGTTCTTCGATGCCATTGAACCTTTTGGTTCCATAAAGAACCTTTAACATCTGAACCTTTCTGTTTCACAAAACATGCTCTTTGTGGTAAAAAATATGTTCTTCAGATTATAAAACAGTAAGAGATGTTTTTTTAACGAACGTTTATGTGAATGGTTCTTTGTGGAACCAAAATGATTCTTCTATGGCATCACTGTGAAGAACCTATAAGTATAACTGGGTTTTTCTACTGGCTTTATTATGTCACAGATTTAATTTTAAGTTTAAAGGTACTTTTTGTTTTACGATTATTTTTGTTTTTTCTTTCATAATTTTTCCAAAAAACTTTTCGTTGTATTAAAGTCAATTCTTTTTAGATTTAAAGAGCATGTTCCCCGCGATCACATTTTTCAAACTTCAGTAAGTGTGTACTGTTGCTGTTAGATTATAAATAATACCTCCAAAATGATCAGTACCAAGCGAGATATTGGCTCTAACAGAATTCGCTTTTCAAGGTCTACAGAGAACGGCTGGATCGGACTACAGCCCTCTACTTCCCGGGTACATGATGTCACAATTCCGAGTGCTTTTAATTACCTCCGCCCAAAGGAACATGCCAAAAAAAGGTGCAGAGTCTACCCTAGAGAAGAGCCGCTGGAGTAGTGTTTGGTTATCAGAGATCGTAAACATTTGACTGCGCTATGCTCTAAACTATTTTCACTTTCTTCATACTACTACAGCTGGTTTTAAGAATTCAGCTGTACACATTCTAAGATAACCAACGGTCAAATAACAGCGTCCATGACTTTAACATCGGCTGTGAAAGCTGTTCTGTGTAATACACTGATATTGTGTGTGTGCGCGCATACCTCTGTCTAAAACACTTCTATGAAACGTCCTCTGAAGTCCTGCTTGAGGTCTCCTGGTCAATCTGCTTGTTTTATTATCCAACTCTGTTATTAGTGATAACTGCTCTGACACCATTCGGTCCGGTGTCATTTCCCTCGCCATAGCAGCAAAAAACGTGATCTCAAACAAAGATTGACATTTGCATATGCACTAGCAGACCTCCGATACACTTCGATCGATCCGCCCTGATCAAGTGAAGTTGATGCCATTGCTACTGTCTAGTGCTAAATGCTAAGTCTTATGAATTCACGTGCACTGAGAGGGGGACTGACCAATCACAACAGCTTGAGGAGCGGAACTCGCTAATATGGTATCACCCATATTGCATCACCCAGGACATCTTCACACACACTCTAAGTGGGGAACCCATCATGACAGACCTGGTCAGCTTTACCAATCAGAGCATTTCGGAAGGCGGGACTTTGAAGAAACTGGAAGGAATCCAGTCGTTTCGTGAGAAGAGAGACAGCGGTGGACGCTAGACTTAAAATATGTTAAATATAAAGTTTTTTTTTAACATGAACAGCCATTGTCAAACACCCAAAAAAAACAATCAATGCTTCGAAAAAAAGGAAGAAACGGGAACTTTAAAGTCAAATTATTTAATGTGTTGAAGTATGAAGTTTTATTTAATAATATTACCTCATATTTTTGTATTCTGTATATATTTTTTATGTAAAATAAGGTTGTATTTTTCTTTGCATGGTCAAAACTGCTTACATTTGAAACTCCAATCCACTCGAGCACGCCACATCGGTCTTGTGTAGTGCATAGAAAATTACACCATACAGTCTGTCTCAGCATACAGAAAATCATCCCTAATGGTTCTAGAAAGCTGCAGTTGAATATTGAAGGGGGTGTCTGAGCTGTTGTCATACCTACAGACTAGAACACATAGTGAGCTAGAAATCTTGGCTTTAACCTCCAAATTAATTCCCGGCAGACCCATGCAGACTCATCCTGTCCATTAGGACTCCCTTGAGCATTCTTCTTGCAGTCCAAATAAATCCATTTTTACACATTTATTGTATGCTTACGTACGGCTAGCTTCAGCTAACAGCCCAACCTTAAATGATCAGTGCCATTTTATATGTGATCTCTGTACTAGTTTTCTACTCTTGTTTTACTCCATGTTTGTTAGTTTGTATTGTATTAAACTGTTTTGTTTCTTATGTTTACGTATAGACTGTACATGAGCACATGAATAAATCTGATATATCATTTATCTGATGTACAGCAGCAGAAATATTATACGACCATTTTAAAATTTCATATAATCAGCATTTCTATATGTATTGTGGCCATTTCAGTTCAGTGTCTGTTGAACTTCTACAAAATCAAACTTCAGGAGTGACAAAGTCATCCAACAGCAATGTAAAAGACTGACAGTATGACAAGACACATGAAAACTGTGATAAATGTCCAGATTATCACATGAAAAAAAAACATTTTGAACATTTTCTGTTATTTTGACCAGTTTTCATCTTCTGCAATTACAAATTATAGTTTAATTTGGAGAAATATTGTTACTAGTCACCGAATGAAAAAAAAATATTGTTCATAAAAGCAGAAATTCATTTTAAAAGGGTCTTTTAATTACTTCTGCGGCTGTATTTTCTGAAGATATGCAAAAAAGTAGTATATTTAAATGTTAAGTTGTGTGACATAAACGGGTATATATGCATATATATTACCACAGTGGTAAGAGCATTGTGTCAACAATCCAAGGGGATTGCACATACCTAAGTATAAATGTATAGGATAATGCAATGTAAATCGCTTTGGATGAAAGCCTCTGCCAAATGCATAAATGTAAATGATATATATGACTTTTATTTTATTTTACAAGTTTATGTAATATATTTTATTTACATATATATATATAATTTTTCAATTTTTTTCTCTACATGTGTGTCTGCAACCTTTCCAGAAAGATACTACTTTTTTACATCTAGCTAACTCTTGATTGATGCCAGAGTAGTTTTTTTATCTTCCCTCTTCTTCTCAGTACATAGCCTGCTTGACACTGAGATGGATTCACAACACAGTCCACAAACATTCTGAATTAAGTGCATGAAGTGTGAAGGTCACGCTGAAATTTTCGGTAACCTTGTTGAAAAATAAATATAGAAGCTGTTTCCCTTTTCAATTGTTTAGTTTCATCCGAAGGTTTGTTGAGAGGTGCTCCACAAAGCAGGTACACCTCAAGGTTTGACTAATATTTTAGGACTTTCATCTAGCGTTCAGAAACAATGCTCTATTTATCTATCCCACACTACCTTACCATGAGCTGGCAGCCAAGTATCTGAACATCTTGAGTTGTAAATGTTGGATGCAATTTACATTTACATGTACACTTTTTTATCCAAATCGACTTACACTGCATTATCCTATACATTTTGATTCTAAGTATGTGTAATCCCCTGGGATTGAACCCACAACCTTGCGCTGTTAACACAATACTCTTACCACTGAGCTACAGGAAGGCGTATGTGTGTTCAAATGTTCTGAAAGTACAACTTTAACTGTAACTATGTTTTCTGAGCACAATGTACTGTTTTGTCTATTAAAAGTTGTATTTATATACGCCTTTTGTGCTTATATGCAGTATATTTGGTTTTCATGCATACACCATACAATTCTTAAAATAGATGAAGCAAACCACAAACAAAGTTCACACTACACGTTAAATTACCTAGAAAAACCCGACCAATAATAAGTGGTTTAACGGTGGCGGTCATCTTAACCATGACAAGTGATTTTAGCACTGTGGTTAAATGCTCCACGACGTGCCCTGAAAAATCTCCACACACAATGAATCAACTATGTGATAGAATCTAAATCACAACGGCGAATCAGTTTTATTCACATGGTTTCATAGCTTTACGTTAACAAAGCGAGTGATTGCATATTTTAACCACTGCCTGTTTTTCTCTCTCTTTGTCCTCTCTTCTTTCAGCTCTATAGCTCGTTTGACTTTGGTCGAAAGTGGCAACTTGTTCACGAGCGAGTGACTCCCAACCGTTTCTACTGGTATGTGATAGTCACAATCTCATCTCCATTTCTCAGACATTGTCATCGGTGTACAATTTTCTGGTTGAGTTTGCCAAAGTCTAAACACGTGGAAGGAATCTGAGTGATCTAGAAAATGGATACGCTTGAAATTGTCGCCGTTTTGATCTTGTCTCGTGATAAGAATATGATCATGTTGTGGTGCGTCCTTTAGATTTCAGATCACAGATGTGATTTTGTTAATATTTCTCCTGGACGTCAATGTGATTAAATGGAGAGCAAATACAAACTTTTTCTCAAGTCTGCTTGCTGAATATTTTATAAAGAAACATCTGAGAGTAAGTTGACATATTTGTTAAAATATGACTCGGGACAGTTTTAAAAAATGTACAAACTCAATTCCCTGCTGTTGTGACTCAGTAGTGGCCGCTGAGGGACATTTAAACTCTTGGTGAGGGAACGGAGCTATTAGCCGGTCTGTTTATAATGTATTGGAGAGGCGCAGAGAGAGTATGTGCTACGGTCCACTCCAGCAGGAGAAGATTCTGTTGGTGTAGTAAATGGTAGGGTTGTTCAAGAGGCGTGTTACTGTGTGAACACTCATACTACACAATAACATTTCCAATAGTCTCATTTTCTGTTGTACTGTGTCCCTATGACAGCCCCTGGTACGGGCGTTCTGAAGCTTTGGTACTCTGTGCTGTGATTCCATTTCCCAACAACTGACATTTGGGAAAGTGGCATCCTGCGACTCTTATTTTACTTTGCTGGATGTAATGGAGCTTCAGTAAGACGTCTTTGATGGAGCGGGATGTTTTTTGTCATTGTAATAAAGAATTGTTCTGTTTGTGCTTGTGTGTCTGTGTTGCAGGTCAGTAATAGGACTGGACAAAGAATTAGATCTGGTGCACATGGAGGCCCATACGTCTGAAGGCAGTGAGTTTTCTTTCTTTCTTTCCTTCTTTCTTTCTTTCTTTCTTTCTTTGTCTTTTTTCCTTCTCTGTTTCATCCTTTCGTCTGACCTTTTTGATGATCTCTTTCTTTCTTTTTTTCTTTTTAACTATCTTTATGTCTGTTCTTTCGCTCACCCGTTTTCTTTCAATCTTTCAATCTTACATTTTTTCTTTCTTTCTTTCTTTCTTTCTTTCTTTCTGTCCTTCATTCTGCCTGTCTGTCTTTTTTCCTTATTTCTTTCTTTCTTTCTTTCTTTCTTTCACCCCTTGTATTGATTTGATCTCTCATTCAGTTTTTATTTCTTACTTTCTGATTTACATTGCTGGTACATTCTTCCTTTCTCTCTTTCATTCTTTATCCTTTTTATACTTTCATACGCTCTTTCGTTCTCTATTTATTTATTTAGTTAGTTCTATCTTACTGTTTCAATTCTTTCTTTCTTTCGCTCTGTCTTCTGTTCTTTCTTTCTCTTTCTCTCTTTTTTTTAAATATATTTTCTGTCTGTCTCTATAAACTTTTGTGTTCATTCTTTCGCACTTTCTTTGTCTTTTTTTTCCTTTTGTGATTTGTGCTTTCTTTAGCTCATTTTTGGGGGGGACTTTTATTCTGGGTTTTTTTTTTCTCTCTTTATTTTCTTCTTTGTTATGAGTTACACCACATTTTCTATTTGTTTATTTACCTAGTTATTTGTATTTATTTATTGAAATATATGTTTTTCAAATATATGAAATATTTGTTCTTTCTTTCTTTTGTTCATTATTTTTGCATTGGGTACCACATTTTCTTAACAGGGTTTAGATGGCTTGTTGGGAAAGAGATGATGCTGAGGAGAATATCATTCCTCCAGGCTGTTAGACAGGATAACTTCAACGATAGGAATATCACTTTATAGCAGATTAATACAGGATCCAGACTTTCTTCAGAGTGTCTGTCTCTCTTGATCTGTCTTTCTCTTATTTGTTAATATTGGCCTCATTACAGATCTTCCATCACCTAATGTTCTCTGCTGCTGAGACATCCTGGGAGATTCTAAGATCCAGATAGGGGTTATTGGACCGAACGCACCACCAGAATCTAATTATCTGCTCCGTTCCTTTTTTTCTGTCCCTCTCATATCTCTCCTTACAACAGATTGTCAGTATGTGACATGCAGAGCTCACGCCTGCTCTGAATCCAGCAGGACGTATCCATTTCCCGGATATATTGAGACTAACTCACTCGTGGTTCAAGATGAATACATATTCTTGCAGGTATGGAGCAAATCTTACCTTACTAATTCAAAAGGTCCTTTATAAATTTCCCCCTCATCCATATTTCACATTTGTGTATTTAGTACTTTGGTTCATTTGATAATGCGGCATAAAGTGTGCGTAACCTCCTGATTTATTTAACATTTTACAATATTTCATTAAGCCTGAATTTTCCCATACAATCAGTGCAAAAACTGTGAAACCCCTCAGGGGTTTGTGGAAATGAGCGAAAAGGTGTAATTATTACTTTCCCTCATTAGAGTCACAAATTACTGTGTACATTGTGATATTGAATACAGATACAAGACCGGGGCTAGGTGTCACACTTCTTATTCAAGTGAATCATTTTCAGGTTGGGTTTATTTTTTAAAGTAAATTTCTGGGTAGAGAAAGTATATGAAAGTGGACTTAAAACCTATGCTACTGAAAAACACGATGGCTTCCATTAGAAATATAGTTATGAAGCGTGAGCTGTTTACTATTGAAATCATTACAAAAGGTCATACTAAGACTTAATGTAGTATGTTTTAGGCCTTTTCCCAGTAGGATTTAATGGTGTTCTATTGGTTTCCATCCATCAGACAACATCTCACCAATATAACCCAACACATAACAAGTAGAGACCCCCAGAGATTTCCATGAAAACCAACAAAACTCCCATTATAACCATGAAATCCTTTTCAATGTCGTTGAGGTGTCTATTGAATACCACATGCATAACCGATTTTTTTCAACTTTTTATTTATTTTTGTATTATATAATGGTATCTTCAATTTATGAAAGTGAAACAGTGTGTCAAACAATAACAGCACTCTGTCTTACCGCTATTCTTTGCGATAAGGAATTCCCAAAAGAACAACCCTGTTGGGATCTCTCAGTCTACAGTATTCTTACTTAGAACTAACTGAAAACTTCTGTATCTTTTATTTCCCTTGGTACTTGTTTATACCTGCACTAGCAGAATAGTGATGCTGTTGAACACAGTCTTCGCAAAAGTTAACACCAACTTTAGGCTTGAATGAAGTTCTGTAACCAAAAGCATAGAAGCGTCCATGCCTATGGGTGATGACATTATGTTTGTTGTAAATTTGTGGGCTGAAGTTTTACATTTTAAATGCTCAAGCCCTTAAATTGGAATAGATTTTGATTAGTTGTCAAAAAACTCTCAGATTGATCCCTCAACTTTAATGCTCCTCTGTTTTGTTATCATAGTCAATAAAACTTTGTAGTTATATTATCATCTTTGGGCTGAATAAGTCTTAAAGTGATAGTTAACTCAAAGATGAAAATTCTTTCATCATTTCGTTAGCCTTTTGTCATTTAAAACCTGTGTGACCTTTTTTCTTCGGCAGAACACAAGAGAAGATATTCTGAAAAATGTTGTTACCGAACAACAGCCATTTACCTGCTTTGGTTTCAAGTAAATGGGTGCCACCGCTGTTTGGTTATCAACATCCTTCAAAATATCTTCTCTTGTGTTCTGTGGAAGGAAGAAAGGCATTCGGGTTCTAAATGACAAGAGGGTTAGAAAAATGATTTCATTTTGGGTGAACCATCCCTTTATCAACTTGCTATTATTGGGATAATCTGTACTGTAATTGTGAAACAGAGGTTTATATTACGTTTTTTTGTTTAAAATCACTCCAGTGCTTCGGTTCAAAGCTTCAGTGTTTTGTGAGGATATTGTTGGAACCTTGAAATAAACAGGGGTTGATTTATTAGACATGCCTGAGATCGTGCACCTTGTTGAGGATAAAAGACCACAAAAAAGACCAAAGATATTGTTTTAGTTACTTGACCCTTTCATTTGGTGACTGAGTAGTAAGTGAGGAAAAATACCCTAAAGGGATGTTTACACTGACAGTGATTAAATAGTCGGTGTTCTGATGCATGCTGGGAGATGTTCTTACTCGACTACGCTGCTATCCAGTTGTGTTTATCCAGTTGTGTTAGAAGAAAGATCGGGTGATCGTCACTTTCTCTGTTTTCTTTGTTTTCAAAAAACTTGTATAGAATTTATTGAAGAAACACTTGTTCGTCATTATACAAGCTGTACACTCAATACTTTACATTGTAGCAACATAAAAAGAAATAATAAGATGCGTCATCGATGTACTAGTACATCGCCAAATCACATCTTTTGATGTTGGCTAGAAGACGATTTTAAACTCAGAAGGCAAAAATAGCGTCATTTTTGGAGACATGTTTTCATTTTTTTGTAAATAAATGCAAATAGGAACAATACTTTTGTTTAAATTTGGGAGAAATATTGTAAGGATTTTAGAATTGATAATAATTTTTAAATGGGATTTTAATTATATATAATTATGTGTATTTTTTTTTTTCAATTCAAATTTTTATCGAAGTAAAATTATAAGGTTCAATTGTGTTGTCTTAGCACAGTACAGATGAAGTATTTTATGCTTGATATATAGTCACCGGCAGTTCCTTACTGAAAGGTTTGGGAATTATATATTGGCATTATGGGTATTATTTGTTAAGTTTGAGCATTACGGGAAAAAAAGTTTCAAAACATTTACCCACAACTTTCTTGGACGTCTCTTTGCAGAGGAGATAATAATTTCTGGCGATAATGGTTTAATGCTAAATCCCGATGTTTTGTGATGCTGCGACGCAGTCCAAAGAATGTGAAACAGAAAAATCGATCATCCCAATTTCTTTCGTAGTTCAGCTGCCCCTGGAAGCCATCGATCTTGCCCGCACCTTCTGTTGCATGCAGAGCCATTTTTGGATTCTCGTTGAAAATGCAGTTTGTTTAGAAGTTTCATCAGACCGTCTCTCTCTCTCTCTCTCTCTCTCTCTCAAGTCTCTCTCTGCTATGAGCCATAATTGTTTCTGTCATATAATCATGGACCCATTTTATTTTCATGTTCATGTCAGAACCCTTTTGGGTTCATATGTGCCTTCCAATTGAAATTATGAAAAGAGATCAGCCGAATTAAACCCGTCTGCTACTTTGACAAAATGAAATACCTTTTGCGCTTCGGACAAATTCTTTAATTTATTTTCCGCCCCCCTCGTGCAACTGTAGATATGACAAGACTTTGACAGTTCCTGCTGCGTATGCTAACAACCAGTGTGCATTTGCTTCACACGCTATCATTAGTCCCAACAATCCCCCGCCGAGCGGGTGGGAGTAGACGCGATGCATGCGAGAATTAAAGATTTCTCCTGACAGAGAATAATGAGAATATTGATCGTCCTACCAGATATTTACACTCTCCACTCCTGAACCGCAAAGGCCATCGACAAACCAAGTAGTATCCTGCAAATCATGGTCGAAAGAGAACCACAAGTAGCCTGTGGATACAGAATCAGCGCTTTGAGTTTATAGTTCGGTTTGATGGTCTAAGCCAGCAGTTTAAAACCTGAGTTTATCATTAAATCACAAATATTCACAGAACTGGGATACGGATGAGTGGTTTGACAGTATATGAAATGGGAGAAATGAGGCCAGGAACTTGTTTTTACGGTTTAAACAAATTAGCAGCAATGAATTATAATAAAATATGTTGTTTTTGAGTACAAACAATAATGTTGTATCACACGTATACACAAGTGCATAACGAAGGATTTCTTCATCGGCTTAAAACGTGACTCAGCAAGATTTAAAGACTGTTTGCTGTTTTGAGTCAAATATATTTGTTATAAATAATCATCTTTTGGTTTGCATCCACCAACAGTACAAGACTACAAATTACGCTGTCTATAAATGTTTCAGTTGTGGTGATTTACATCGTTTGGTATGTAAGATATGTTTTTTTTACACACAGGTGACGACCACAGGCAGGGCGAGTTACTATGTGTCCTATCAAAGAGAACCTTTCATACGCATTAAAATTCCTAAGTATTCTTTGCCCAAGGTAAGATTCTAACAGTTCTTATTAGAGATGCACCGATATATCGGCTAATAATCGGTATTGGTCGACAAAGCAATTTATCAAGCTGTCCGCTGAAAAAAAAACAGGCAATGATCAGGGCCAGAGTTTGTGTTCTGAATACAGAAAATTTAAAAAAAAAACATTAGCAATTTGATGTTTTATATCAATAGTAGCGATGAGATCAATCGCATCCAGAAGAATTTTTTTTGTTTACATTAGATTTGTCTGTGTACTGCACATATTAATTCAGTTGATTTTACAATATACAATTATATGCATATATGTTTTTAAACATAAAAATACAAATAAATAAACATAAATATATAATTTAAATGATTGTTAAATATAAATAAATGCATATAAATATTTGCTAAAAATGTATTCATGTACAGTATGTGTATGCAGTATATAAGTGTTTATAAATACACAATAAATATGCACAGCACACAGACATATATATTATGTAAACCCAAAATCTTATTCTGAATGGAATTAATTGCGATCAATCATTATATAATAGTCATTATATTAATTAATAACATTAAGAAAATTAAGACGGTATCAGCATATCTCTCTTTATAATCAGCTACCGATTATAGTATCGGTGCATCTCTACTTTTTATTCATTAAAATGAATTAAAAATGACTCGAATATAAATGACTCAAATAAAAATCAACACAAAAAATATTCTTGATTGTGCATTATGTTGAAATGTGTCAAATTAAACAGGCCATTTATATGACTGCAGTATGCAGGGGGGGTATTTGTTTGTTTATTAAACTTTTAATGCACAACATGGAGGCTAACGCAAAGTTAGTGCTGTAATTAATGTTTACATTGTAATTTTTGGTCAGACGGGTAATAATGTTAATTGGAAAACGAGGATTATAAAGGGAACCCGCACATTTTTCTTTTTACTGTGTAGCTGAAGTGCTAGATCTTTTTTTTCAGTTGCCATCCTCTTGTCAGCTTGGTATACGTTACAGCACATGTTTCACCGAGCCCTCTTCAAACATGTAATCCTGTGTCTCCTGCCCAACGAAACCTACAAGGGGTCTTCGCTAATGACTTCTGTTTTCTTCCTTTCTCCTCTCTCTTTTTTACAGGACATGCATATCGTAAGTACGGATCAGAGTCAGGTCTTTACCGCTGTCCAGGAGTGGAATCAGAATGACACGTACAACCTCTACATATCCGACTTGCGGGGGACGTACTTCACTTTGGCCTTGGAGAACGTCAGGACCAGCCGCAGCCTCGGGGGCAACAGCATGATCGACCTTTATGAGGCATACATCATCGCTAACTTGTTAACACCCTAACTTTCTCCCTCAAGTCAGCGGCTACACGCTAGATGCTAGTTGTTCCTCGGGCCGCATTAAAATTCATGTCAGACTTCACTCCTCGCCCCAGTACTCAAGCGTAGCTAACATTATTTTAAGCCTCTGGGAATTAGCAAGCGTAAATGAAAGTTAGCAGAGAAGACAGGGCGATGAATTGAGTCGTAGTTAAATGTTGTTGAGGGCGGCCTTCAGGGGAGAGGTTGCTAACTCAGGAGGAACTGCTCATGTTTTGTGTAGCTCAAATTAATTACTGGTCTATCTGGTGTATATTATTTACATAATATATGTACATAATGTATGCTTTTCTATTCATAGGGTTTGATTTATAATATTTGAAGTCCTCTTAAAAGGTTACTTCTGCCGAGTCTAAATTTCTGGTGTCATTAACTGAACCTTGTGTCATTCTAAACCACTATGACTAATGCTCTTTGGTGAAACATAAATCAAGCAAATATTGACGATGAATGGCGACTGAAGCTGAATGACTGTTGATGCCAAATTTGAGTGTTTGGAGCAACTTAAATGATGGCAGAATTTAATTTGTAGTTTAAATCCGTTATGTACATCTGTTTAAATCCGTTGAAAAGCATTAAGTTTAATGACAGCATTAATAAATCACAAAATCAAAAATTTTGTCCCAACCAAGCACGGACGTATCAACAGGGGCGTATTCTTTAATGGAATGGTTCACAGAAAGAATTCATCATTTAACAACTTTCATGTTTTTCCACACTGTAAGCACCAAACTTATGATAAACCAGCACGCTCTATTGAAATGTACTTTTATTCTTTTTATGGCATTAAAACAGCATGGTGATGATTAAAAAGTGGTTAGATAGACAAAAATTCCTAGTATAAATGAAAAGTGGGCACTGCAAAGCTTGAATTGTTACTCATTTTGTGAAAGTCTTTTTGAAGCTTTGCTGTGTACACTTGTCATATTTTTTTACATGATTTGTTTTGGTCAAACACCCATTCCATGTCTAAGAGAGAAAGAAATTTCAGCTAATACAAAATAAAAGACAAAGTGACAGGAACATCATATATTTAACACCTTTAACTTTAATTAATATAAAAACCACAGCAAATAACAATTTCACATTTAACTTATTTTTATGCTTACGATACATGTTCATTTTCAATCCTTCTAAATAAAGAATAAAATGAATAGTGCATTTATGAATATTATTATGTGTGGAACAATAAAGAACTGGTATCTACAGGCGTACGTTAGTTCAATATCGATCCTGCTGTTTCTCTAACACACGACCATATTCAAACACCAGAAAGTATAATCCCGTCTTTTTGCTTTCCATATAAATTGTCTCGCCTATCGATTTCTACACGTAAACCCATTCCTGCTTCATTGCAGTAAAATATTAGCATTAGAATATGGCTGCTTTCAGCGTATACTATATCATATTGCTTTAAAATTAGCAGCCGTCCACGTAAAAAGTTGAAATACTGCTCCCCCCATCAGGGAAGCTAAAAATAGTCTCCATTAGTGTTCGTGAGCGAGGATGGTTTCATTAATGCACAGGTTATGATGCGTCTCTCCGCCGCTGTGCCAGGGCTGGCTCGAAGCACGCTTACCCTGCCAATACTGAATCAGCAGTCCGTCCATATCTCTAATAGCTTACAGCAGTCTTCATTAATGCTTATTGAAAACTGTAATGGCCGTTTTTTGCACGGAAGCTCCAGATGGATAGACAGGGATGGAGACTGACATTTTTCATATTTATCTGTGTATTGATCAGCGGCAATTGGGGTTAATTTGCATTTTTTAATTTTCTTATTTGAGGAATTGCTTGCAAATGTATATTATGTTTCTGGCAGGGCGTGTGTGATCTATTTTGGTGTCAACATTTTTGTCTTGGTTTGAATTGGTGTCCTGATAAGCTTCTTAAAGAGGTAGCTTATCCGAAAATAAAAGTTACATCATCATTTATTCACCCTCATTTGGATCACTTTTATGACTTTCTTTCATCTGTGGAACACAAAAGAAGTTATTTCGAGAAATGTCTCAGCGGTTTTGTGTCCATACAATGGAAGTCTATGGGTGCCAATGTTGCCAACGTTCTTAAAACATCTTTTGTGTTTTGTAGAAGAATTGAAGAATTGATATTTTCACACTATCCCTTAACATGCTTTTTATGTGCCATCCAGACTATAACAAACAAGGTTTCATGAGGGGCATAAGAATTTATCTTTTGGAATCCAATGACAAACTAACACCATCAACTGAGCCGATCAGAGATGTTTCTACAATCCCAATTTGCCGAGTGTGCTGAATACGATCCACTCTTCCTCCTGGAGAGCATTGGAACGGAGAGATGGAAGCTTAAAGAATAATAAATAATTACCGTTGTGATTGACACGGCTGGCCAGCGGAGAAGGGAACCTCATTAGTCGTGTCCGTCCAATGTGGCTCCGTCACTATGACACTGTCAAATGCACTCCCTATTAGTGCCACTTACAGAGCCGGACCATGCCGCAGAGCATGATCCGCTAGCTGGCCGCGATTAAAAACGGGTCGCTGGCACCGCTGTCATGATTCGTTGCTAACTTTGGACTGGTTTCAAGCCAAGAATGAGCAGCCAGGCAGTGGGTTAGATGCTTGTCAGGAGGAGTAATACCTCAAAATTCTCTAGAGTATGTCAGGCAGCTTCGGTTAGCTGTCGTACAAGCGGGCACAAGTGTCTGGACGTAATTTAGAGTCTTTATTGGGTGACAGTTGGAAAGCGTGGGAACGGCGGATATAGATGTTAATTTTTGTACGTGTTTTTCAGGTAGAGGGAATTGAGGGTATGCTCATCGCTAATAAGAAGGTGGAGAACCAGGTGAAGACGTACATCACTTACAACAAGGGCCGCAACTGGAGGCTTTTGCAGGCGCCCGCCACTGATCTGGCTGGAAATCCAATTCATTGTGTTTTGGTAAGTTAGCGGGAGCTTTGACAGACGAAAATATGAAGACTAGAAAAGAATGAGACTACACACTAAAAAATGTTGGGTTATTTTGTTCTCAGCGTTGAGTTAAAAAGGGATGAACCCAACTGTTGGGTTTATATTGACCAGTCCAACATGTTGAGTTGTTGGGACATATATAGGATACCAGAAAAATTCTCATTTACTCACCCTTTTTCATTTCAAACCTGTAGGACTTTCTTCTGCAGAAATGTTAGTAACTGCAACTATGGGTTCAATTTAACCAATCCCTTTTTAAAGCATATCCCATCGTTCAAATTACAAGCGAAAAGCAGCAAGATCCCATTGATTTCATTGGAAACCTGGCGACTTCCGGCGACACAAGCAGTCACAACCGTTGGCGACCGTTAAAAAATCTTCAACGTCATGCAAATGAAGGGCGACTTTCAGAAGCGACAGCCCATAGGAAGATGGTAGAGCTAGTGTGATCAGTGGATGTCGTCACTCAGCCAACCACTAGCGTGTACGCCCACTGGCGACTTGCATCGATAAAGTCGCTTATAATCTGAACTCACCATAAGGCATTTCAAAGCAAAAGTCAACATGAAATTCAACTGACCTTTGTCTTATTTTGTACGAGTTATAACAAAAATGTTCCATAATAATACAGCTTTCAAAAACATAAGTCAAAGGAAGCCTGAAAATGCACTAGGCTTAACTTTTCAATTTTCTCAAGGTAACGTCCTTCTCCGGAGGATCTGATTAAAGTCGATAGGCTTTGCGTTGTATAATCACGAAGAATCGTACATTTTCTACATGTAGGTTTTTCATGTCATACTTCAATGAAAAGTACCCATTAATATTCATTACATATACGGAGCCTGGAAAATCATGGAAATTTTTTACGATCTTATCAGTAAAAATACATCATGTTAAGATCCAAACCTGCTTCAAAAAGAAACAATAAAACACCGGGAAACAACCACTAGAATAAGGGAAGAGAAGAAAAGTCCAAGTAGACAGCGTTCCTCTGACACTCTCATTAGACCCCTATAATCCCTATGATTACCAACATCAAATCCCGTCGCCTCTCGCCGTCCACATAATAATGTCACGCCATCCGTTGAGAGGATGAAAAGGGACATTTTGCAGCGCGCAGAGAGCAGACGTAATTTTCATTTTGTTGTGTTAAAGGTCCCAGGAGAGTTGCTTTTCTTTTTTAATGTCAAATCCCTGCCTTTACGGGTAATGACTGGAAGAGGCAATTAACGCTCACTGTAAGGGTTGCAGTGTCGACAGAGGCCACGCTGAAACATGTTATTTTGTATTAATTGTGTCTCGTCTTTTTTTTCTGCGGAGCACCCATTACATTATTATTGATTTGTTCTCTTTATCCTGTTATCGTTTTATGATCGAGTACAAGCACCTCAGCAATAAAACATCGCACCTGCCTTTTATCACAAAACACACATGCTTCTGGCTGTCCATGAAAGTGTTGTAGCTGCTGAATGTTTAAGTAAGATGGGTGGACACCATTTTGGCCACTTTGGAGAATCGGATAAGATGTGATCATAGTTCAAAATCTGTAGTCGATAAATTACCTCTGTGATGAAGGTTTTCTCAAATTACATTCTGTGTCATTATTGATTTATGACAAAAACAAATATGGAGATGCAAGGTTTTAGAACGACAGCAGTGATATACAATAACAGAGTAACATGTCGCTGCTGTCCATCTGAAACCTCAAATCTCCATCATTTGGAATTATTTGGGATAACAAATAATAAAAATTATTGTTATAACAATTTTAATATTATTTTTTCCAAAGCGACTTACATTGCATTACACTATCTATTTGTTTTATTAGTATATGTATTATAAATGTGTAAGTATATTAGTATTAGTGTTAGTACATCTTTAAATTTGTCACTGAGTTTTGCAAATATCTAACCAATAAAAACTATTAAAAAGTGCTTTTCAACTTTGATAACACACTATTTAATTATTTACAAAGTACAGTGTTTTATTCTATTTCCTGAAAAACAGCAAATTTGGACATGCAAGGTTTGGAAGGACAGCAATGATTAACAGTCCAGTGTTGACATGTTACGTCAAATTTGTATTTGTTTTAAACGTCCAACATGGAACTCATGCAAAGAGCCATGTCTCGGATTTGGCATGTCGCGGATAATGACATGCATCCACTTTTAAGAAAATAAAAGGCATTGAAAAGTTCCGACAAGAAGATGCAAGGTTTCAGAACGACAGCAGTGATACACAATAATGAAATAAGATTTAGCTTCTTTCCTTCTAAAACCTTGTATCTTAATATTTTGTTATTTTTATTTTTTGATAAAAATCATTACGATTAGTAAACCTTTATATTTGTCAATGGTTTTTGCAAATATCTAACCAATAAAATTGATCAACAAGTGCTTGTCAACAAAAAATGTGCAGTGTTTTTTTTTCCATTTCCTGAAAAACTGCGAATTTGGACATACGAGAATTGGAAGGACATGGCGATTAAAAGTCCACCGTTGACATGTTACGTCAAATTTGTTTTAAATGTCCGACATGGAACTCATGCAAAGCTCCATTTCTCTGATTTTGGAGCAGTATGACATCATGTTAACATGGCGGACAGGTAGATTTACGCTGATAATGATAAACATCCACTTCAAAGCAAATAGAATGCATTGAAAAGTTCCAACAAGATGATGAAAATAAATACGTTGCATTACTCCCACAACAATCATCATTTCCCAAGTTGTATTTCATTATACAACTGAGGTAGCCTGACACGGTGTTGTCCTCTATCATCCTTTAACACGATTGGCTGAGTTCCCTCCATTGATTTATGTAAAGCCATCGCCTTGATTTACCTGAGTTGTGTTTTGTTTACACGCTTATCTTCCACAGCCAGATTTACAGTAAGCAATCCGCCATAGATCACACGACTTTACCTTATTACTCCCCTGTCACGACTGTGAATTATGGGAATTGTTTCTTCATTATAAATTATGTAACAGCGACCATAAAGTCGCCGCTGTCGCGGCAAATACACCGCGCTTTTGTCTCAGACCTGCGGTGTCACGGCGGCTTGTTTTGATTGACAGTTACATAATAGCTTTGTTGTGGCTAATGGAGAATGTGTCACTTTCTCTCCACTCAGCCCTTTTGTTCGCTCCATCTACAACTGCAGATGTCAGAAAACCCGTACCTCTCCGGCACCATATCCACTAAGAGCTCAGTGCCGGGAGTCATTGTGGCAACAGGTAATCGACAGACGTCTCGGTGTGAATGACAGTGAATGTGTTTAAGTGTGTTGTAGTTATGTTTGTGATCAGCCTACATTTTTCTGTTATGTCTATGTGGTCACCAAACGCTGGGTGTCTTAAAGTTCCAGTGTTTGAAATTTACCGGCATCTAGCGGTGAGGTTTACAACTTTTACAACTGATAGTGTTTAATAGAACTGTCTTGTAATATCTGTAGTCTTTGGTATTATTTTGTGTAATAGTTCTTCCTTTTAAACACTGTACATGAACTCTCCAAACAAGGCCAGTCCTCTGGTTTTATATCCCAGGGTGCCAGCTATTAAAGTTGTCATGTGAAGGAAATAAACTAATTTCTCAGAAAGCAACTGGAGGACACACAAAGACATCACCCCTAAGTTCATTCTCACAGGCATGGAACAGGGCAAAGACATTCAGCGAAGGAGGCCGCGGGCGGGTTTTTACTCTAGACGTGAGGCGTGCTTGGGTGAACCGGTGCATGTAGGCATAAAAAACAGACGAGACCATGTGAGGGTATCGGTTCATTTGTGTATATGCAGTCCCTTGATGGAAAAAATCACAACACACACGTACATAAATGAGTCCCTCAAATGTCAGTCTTTTTTCTCTCTCGAGTGGTTCAAAGCACAGGGGAATATTTTATTGATCAGAGATTTCTCTTCATGGCTCCAGAGACCTAAGGAGACCTAGTTGTGTTTAATATTCAAATCAGTATTGTCTTGAATGTTGTTATTTAAAAAAATTACGTTAATTTTAGAAGGAATGAATAACAATTTCTGCAGTGAGTTGAAATTAAAATAAAATTATTTACATAAGGTAACTGTGTGTTCACACCAAACACAAAGCATTGCGTTTCTCGCTCTACATTACTCACAGTAATATTTATTTTGTACATATTAACCTCACACGACGAGGAATGTCTTTATGCATCCGGACATGTCAAGCCGTAGTAGTCAATAAGCTCTTGGCAAGAAATATGCTGCTCGAGTTGAACTTTTTTCACTTGCACGGAAGACACAATTGAAGCAAATATCGTGCCTCCCAGTTCACGACCTTTGTGTCTATTCACATCATTGCATTGAGTTTGTATATAATTTACTTGCGCAAATAGTTCAATTTGTGGTTGAACACACCATAAGTGTTTAGCTTTAAAAGATCTTTAAAAATGTTTTTAGAAAAGTTTCTCTATTGAAATCCCTTGGTTTCTTGACAAAACTGAGCAAATTTTGTGATATAAGATATCATTTGAAATTCTAGAGATGGCATATGCAAAACATCTCACTTAAAACTATACACTAACATTTTTTTATTTCTTTACAAACCGGATAAACTGTTGAGGAAACAATGAGATGTCCTGTTAATGGGAAGGTTTGCTGTATGTGTGGGTGTGCATGCTCGGGTATGTATGTGTGTTTTGTGTTTATCGAATCTGTATGTTAAGCGAGCGTGCATTGTACAAATATTGAACTTGGTTGTCATTCAATTAAATAAGCCGCTCATCCATATACAAATAAATATTTGTTGATTTAACCATGCTTTTTGAACGTACCACACTAGTGCTTTACCTTGATGTGTTGTTTGACATATTTCCATTTTTTTCAGGAAATATTGGCTCGGAACTGTCATACAACAATGTAGCGATGTTCATTTCGTCAGATGCCGGCAACACCTGGAGACAGGTAACGTTATATTCTCAGTGTCATTCAGAGTGTAGGTCAAATAATGTTGTATCATATTTTGTGTATAATGCATTAAAAAATCTGCATCTTTCTATAATGCAGATTTTTGAGGAAGAACACAACGTGTGGTTTTTGGACAAAGGTGGAGCATTGGTTGCAGTAAAACAACCCACTGTTCCTACCCGACATCTTTGGTAAGTGCCAGTGGCCTATTGCGCTGTAATTTAATGTATAAGGTTTTACAAAAATAACTAGATATACAGAAACTTTATGTGATTAAGTCTTAGAAAAAACTAAAATCAATAAATATCTGCTTTTCGAACATACCCCCACCACACGAGGAGAGCGAAAATAAAAACGGCAGGACATGAAAGCTGCCAAATAACAGATTGGAAACAGTTTTTACGCCGTGCACCATGGGAAGTGTTCCATATTAAAGCTTCCCGCTTATCCCCCCCGAGTTCACACATTGGTTCCTTCTTCAAATTGGCCCTCCCTAGTTTTGCTTCAGCGACGCTTAATCCCCCAGAGTGCAAAATCTTTTCTCTCTTATCACTCGGAGCGTTTGGCTTTAGTTTTAGGACCGCTGAAGTGTGGCGCCTTCATTTTTAGTTCTCTTAAACAACTCAAGCGAGACAGCGAGCAGAGTCGCACAGCCGCGTGTTTTCTCGCAAGTGTGACTCCGGATTTCAGGCTGACCGCACGCTCCGTTAATGGATATGTGTCAGCGCTCTTCGACGTTTGCTTTTAGCAAAGGTTTCGAGAGCAGCTTCGCCTCCGTACTTCGGCCCCTGTTTTGTTTCAACCTTGTCGTACAAGCTCCTTTGCTGTTTGCTTGTACTTGCGTTTGCTTTCTCTCTATTTTGCAGATGAATGGTTTCTATTTTTTGTTTGGTGCATGTCGCTGTAGGTTGCCCTGATATTTATTTTCTCTCTCTGGATTTTCAGACTGGTTTTATGCACTTTAACCCTTTAAATGCATCATCCAGAAACAAATTGTTTGATGCTCACCCATATCTGCACACACTGCAGACACTTTTTTTATTTTAAGTATCCATCCCTTTTGTCAATGAAATTAAATCATATAATTATAAATGTTTACAAATAATAATGAATATAAGTAAAATATTTAATATTAAAATATAAATAAATATATACATATATATATGTGTGACCCTGGACAACAAAACCAGTCTTATGGGTCAATATTTCGAAATTGAGATTTTTACATAATCTGAAATATGAATTAATACGTTTTCCATTGATGTATGAGTTGTTAGAAAAGGACAATATTTGGCTGAGATACAACCGTTTAAATCTCTCAAATCTGAGAGTGCAAAAAAACAAAATATTGAGAAAATTGCCTTTGAACTTGTTAATCAAAGGCACTGTGGCAGGCCATCCACTCACAAAAATTAAATTTTTATATATTTAAGGCTGGAAATTTACAAAATATCTTTATGGAACACGATCTTTACTTCATATCCTAACGATTTTGGCATAAAAGAAAATCGATAATTTTGACCCTTACAATGTTTTTTTGTCTTTTACTAAAAATGTTCCCCTGCTACTTAAGACTGGTTTTGTTATCCAGGGTCACATATATATATATATATATATATATATATATATATATATATATATATATAAAATTAATTAAATTATTTTATTATTTAAGAAATGTATTAATAATAAAAACAATATTTCCTCTACACTTCCTGGCAATAAAAGTATATGCTCCGATATTTTTTGGACCGTCTTTGTTTTTGGTGCAGATTTGTTGATAAATTTCTGAATTGTGTTTATTTTTTTGCCGGTATATTTTATTGACAATGGGAGAGTAATGCTATTCCATAAATTCTTCTAAAGCACATCCCAAAGATTTTTATGAGATTAAGGACCCTGTGGTCCCCAATTCAAGTCTTAAAAGAAAGTTGTTTTCGCAAAATTGTATCTGTCACAGTAAAATAATTATTGCCAGATGATTCTTATTTAAATCCAACCGTTCTTTTGGCAATGCAAGCTTGTGATCTTGTCTTTTGTCATCCACCTCCACTGAGATTTGACATTGCTCTGCAGGATGAGCTTTGATGAAGGTCGCCAGTGGACGCGTCACAGTTTCTCAGCCATGCCGCTCTTTGTGGATGGAGTTCTGGTGGAGGCAGGTGCAGAAAACCAAATCATGACGTAAGTGTTTGTGGTCAAAATAAATTAAAATAAAGACATTTAAAAAACGTCTCTGATCTATCCTTTTCCGGTCCATTGGCAGGTTTTTCGGCCATTTCAGCCATCGCTCCGAATGGCAGCTTATCAAAATCGACTACAAGTCTGTGTTTACAAGAAGGTGCACGGAGGGCGACTACCAAACGTGGCACCTTCATAACCAAGTAAAAATCATAAAATATATAGATACAGAATTGAAGGTTTTTATACGCTGTAACTACCCGTCATGTAATTTTTTTCAGGGCGAGCCGTGCATTATGGGTCAGAAGCAGATCTACATGAAACGTAGCCCGGGCAACTACTGTATGTTGGGATGGGACAACTCGAGGATCTTGTCGGCAGAACCCTGCATCTGCAGAGCGCATGACTTTGAGTGGTAAGTCAACAGAGGAAAACATTTGCATAGCTGAAGTTCATAGATCATTTGGTAGAGCGCAGTTCTCGCAACACCACGATCATTGGTTCGATCCTAAGAAAAAAAAAAATAATGTAATGTTAATGAACCCTATCACAGCAAAGCCCACTTTGCATGAACCTACTTTAAAAAACGAGTCTTGTCTAGCTAAGCCTTTGCAGAACGGCCGTGTTTTTGTAGTCCAGTCTACAGTTAAGGTGGGCTCGCCGGTCCTTATGAAACCGTACCGCCTCCGTGTTCTGTTGACCGGAGTCCTGGGAGCTGTTTCCAGAAATCTCAGAATAGGAACAATGTTCCTGAAACAGCATGCCGGTCACCCTTTTCTTTAGGGTCGCTGTAAATGGTGTTGTAACCTTGTCGAGGATCAGGATGGAGAATAATCACAGTCCCTGGACTTTAATGCATCTCTCTCCTGATCTTTATGGTCTTTTTTTGTATGTCTGTTGCAAAAAGGCCTCTTAAAGTATATATGAGAACCTTGGGATCTACACCATTCAAAGACCAAGTTGTGTCATCTTTCATTTGAGAACAAGACCTTACAAATAGTGCACCGTGTTTCTGTACCCTAATGTCTTCAACACGTGTTTGGTCTCATTTTGCAGCTAATGGTTAAAATGTTAGAAATGCATTAAGGGTTTTAGAGAGATGCTGTCTCCAAGATGTATTTATGCTAGATTTTTACTTAAAAAGTTTTGCCTATAGTGTCAAACTGAAGATTACTTAACTGTAAAAGGATTTTGGGCATCTCTCTGGTCCACCTTTGAATCTTTGGTGTTTTGATTATAGCCTCTAAAAATATGATGCATGATTTTATATGTTTAAAGCTTTCTCGGCAACTATTTAGTTTCTTTCTTGCAGTTGTTCAAAGTCATTAAAAGGATCTGACTCATTTTTTGCACATTGTGATTTTGGTAAAATACTCCCACACTGTAAGAAAAACCCGAAATTTTCTGTGAGCTGGAGAAACAGAAAAAGTAACTATTTTTCCCCTGTAAAATGACAGGATATATATTAAATCGTTTTTCCTGTTTTTCTTGTAATTTTACTTATTTTGACCGCATTTAAAAAATACAAAAAAAATAATCTGTACAATCAGATAAATTCCATTTTTTGTGGAAAATCTGTGAATTTGGTTGTTTTTACAGTGCACCCTGAGCCACTATGCATAGGTTAAAATATGAATTTCTTTTTTTGTCAGGAATAATGATCACTATCAATATTTATATAAAATATATAATATTTAGTATTTATTTTGTAGAGAAAAGCAAAAACAAAACTGCAGGCTGGACTTAAACCTGCATCTCCCACACGAGCATCTGCGTTTTTGTAACTGCTAGGCCATGACTCCTCATATCTAACATATTTATAAGTTCTTTTTGATTACATATTGATATTTAATTCACAAGTCTGCCTAAACTGTTGATTAGAGTTTAAATACATTTAGGATTAGATCTGCCAGGTGAAAAATTATAAGATTTATGACAACATCTTGGCAAATTTATATTTTTTTTGTTGCCGGGTAATTACAGAACGATTATGCACAATGTTATTATGTAATGGCTCTTTACGTGATTTGTACCGGCAACATTTGCGATGATACAGAGACAATGAGCTACTAAACAGATTTCATTTGAATGCAAATGTTTTGCTTTATATCTTAAATTGAGGGGAGACAGTGAAGATTTAAAGCATTTTCATTCATTTCTTTCTGACAGAGGTCAAAATATTGCAGTCTGATTCGAGTGCGTTTATCTTTTTGCTTTATGTTTATTTTACTCGTTGGCCAGTTAAATTCCTGACTGACTTTATTATGATACATTTTCTTGATTAACATTTTAATTTGTTTCGAGAATGTACAAGAAAGCTGGTGAAATGATATGGAGTATAATTATCTTGAAAAATAAAAAGTGTCCGTCTAGCTTTGGAAGTGAAAGCTCAGATAATAACTGGTTGGTTAAGGGTTGTGTTGTTTTAAATTATAAATGATGTCTCTCAAATATGTCAAACTTATATTAATAATATTGATATTGTTAATATTAATAGGAGTTGTAAGGTTAAAAAAATATTTTTTATTTATCATGCAAAAATCGGTAACACTTTACAATACTGTTTCTTACTTGATGTGTAACTAAGAAGGAATTTCTGCAGAACTAATGGGTAATTCCTCATTAATACTGATATCTATATTAACTACTAAGGAAGATGTGTTTACTAAACAGTATGTAGAAGCATTTTTTAATTTTGTTAAGTAACAGTTAACTAATCAATAGCTTTCGAATTCATTCATTCCTCCATGAGAACTACTATTAGTTACTTACTAATTCAGATTCTACATAAATAACTATTAAGTAACTACTAATAAACAGTCATATACACAATTGACCATCACAATAATCAAGCAGTGGACATTTCTTCCTTTTACCTATTGCTATTACTACTATGTTCTGCAGTAATTCCTTCTTAGTTACACATTAAGTAAGAAACAGTATTGTAAAGTGTTACCCAAAAGTCTTGATATGTGGTCAAATGTGCAATTCACCTAATGGTGTGTAATTGAAGAATATCAGATGCCAGATATGACGAAACTGAACAAACAGAATCAAGCATTCCTGAAAGCAATTTCATATTAACAATAGTTATTTTGTTCTTCAGTTTTCCTGCATATGAGCTTTCCTAAACATGTAAATTGTAAGTTAACTGTGTAAAATAAGCAAACAAGTTCTTTTGAAGAACTAAGTCATAAAACACTTCTATGAAAACAATGTGAGCCATACAACACATGTCCCATAAAACTCGAGTCTTATCTGAGAAATGAATTGGAACGGCACATAATTAAAAACCTAAAAGCCTGTTGGAAAACAGAAGCTTGTGCCTGCCGTGAGGGACTGTGTGGTCCGCTGAGTTGGGTGGTGGATCAAGTAATTAATTGATAAATCAACGTCACTGGAGATATTTGACCAGACATTCACTTCTTGGAGGAGAGGGAGTGGAAAGACTTGGAGGAAAGACATGGAGGATATACGCCGCTGCCCACAGCTCTGAGTGGAAGAGACGTTTGTCATGAGGGAATTAATACATCTGGGTGTCTCGAGGGCATAAGAGGGCGACACGCTTGAATGCAAGATGAGTTCGCTGTGCATCAATGAAGGTATATAGGAGCGGTTAGAAGAATGTGTGAAGGAAGGAGTTTTAATGAAAAACAAAAGTAATAAGGTCAGGACATGAACCAGAGGGATGGATTAGGAATTGTTGCACGGCAGATTCGAACTTACATTGCTGACGTAAGAATCACAGTTTAACGGGAGTTATTTGTGAAACACAAAGGGAACGAATTTGTCAGTAATCGTTCACAATAATAAGTCTTATTTATCCATTCTTGTTTATTTATTCGTATCTTATTGAATTTTTATCGATATTTATGTTAGGATAGTTGTATGTACTATTTTGCAGACACATGGATAAAAATGTAGACAATCCTGTCTCAGACAACCTGTGCAAACGGCC
The DNA here is from genome assembly GCF_015846415.1 of Triplophysa dalaica. Taxonomy (NCBI): domain Eukaryota; kingdom Metazoa; phylum Chordata; class Actinopteri; order Cypriniformes; family Nemacheilidae; genus Triplophysa; species Triplophysa dalaica. The sequence continues at coordinate 5,852,030 of NC_079543.1, forward strand.
TGGACAGAGGCATTATAAATGAAAGAAAATGTGCAAAAAATTAATGTTTAAGACTCTTTCTTCAGTGGAACACAAAAGAAGATATTTTCTCTATGTGGTTTTGTGTCCATAAAATGAATGTCAATGAGGGACTGTGTTGTTTGGTTACCCACGTTCTTCAAAAGACACTCACCTAAAGGATTATTAGGAACACCATACTAATACTGTGTTTCACCCCCTTTCACCTCCAGAACTGCCTTAATTCTACGTGGCATTGATTCAACAAGGTGCTGAAAGCATTCTTTAGAAATGTTGGCCCATATTGATAGGATAGCATCTTGCAGTTGATGGAGATTTCTGGGATGCACGATGCTTCCGTTCCACCACATCCCAAAGATGCTCTATTGGGTTGAGATCTGGTGACTGTGGGGGCCATTTTAGTACAGTGAACTCATTGTCATGTTCAAGAAACCATAATTGCATTAATGAGAAATTGAACAGGTGTTCCTAATAATCATTTAGGTGAGTGTATATTCTTTTGTGTTCTTCAGAAGAAAGAAAGTCATACAGGTTTGGAATGACATGAGTTAATATTACAGTTTTTTGGGTGAACTATCACTTATGACTTGAGATAGAAAAAAAACCTCAAGCTTATCTGAGAATTGAATTGGAAAATAAAAAAGACTTTGTTGTTTACCGAAGCATTTGTGTTTGTGTGTTCTGTAGTGATTACGGTTTTGAGAGAAGAGGTGATGGAAACTGTCTGCCAGCATTTTGGTTCAACCCTTCTACTGTATCTCGAAGTTGCAGCCAGGGGCAAAACTACCTCAACAGCACTGGGTAAGAAACACACACAAAATAGTTGCCTGGTTTCCATTTCAGGATGTCGATTTAAAAAAAAAAAGCAGCATGATTGCCTTTCCTTTAAACAATGTTAAGCGATTAAAGAGTTTTTTGTGTCTTCTCGCGATAGGTCATTCCGGCCATACTTCTTCTTTTTACATTTTATGGCAGGCTGCAAACCAACTTGAGTGCCGTGCATCTACTGTGAGGAAAGAGTGAAGAGAAATGTCTATATATTCTGATATTTTCATATTACCTCACTGTTACCTCACTGTTCCTAATAAATCCATCATATAAGATATTACTTAATGTGAATTCCTTACATCCTATCTTTCCCAATGTTCTGCCAAAACATAACGCGAATGGTCATGTGATTTTTTTATACACAACGTGACTGGTAAATACGACAAAAAGGGTTTAAATTGCAGTTTTGCGAGATATGCCTTCATGGTATTGCCTAAAAACCACCTCATTGCGAAATTGACGTGTCTCCATGTGGTGTATTTTCAATGTGATATTTTAATTTGCGCATTTTAAAGGGTAATGGAGATGCAGCTGCAGTCAAAATGAAAGCAAAGATTATCTTTTCATGAGACAATCAAGTTTCCAATAAGATAAAATTAAGTAAAACGCTAAAACTTGGTGTCATCTTACCCCTTGTTAAATCTGCGGCGCGTTCCGGCGAGGTTTTTGTCTGTCAATGTGGTGCCAGTGTACCAGGAAGGTCTCAAACATGAAGCGGCTGAATTTGTAAGACCACGTGATTTGCCTGTCCAACATTGTTTTTCTAAATTTTTCTTGTTTTTTCTCAATTTTTTAGGGTTATTCCATAAGATAGTTGACTAAATGATTATGTTTGTCTGGAATATTGTTGTTTTTATTGCTATGAGTCATGCTTCTGGGACGCTTCACTAATGGGCTGGTATAAACAAAAGCATTAACTAGAATGGCTACGATCAGCTCCGGTGGCCACGTAAGAGCGGTAACGCGCCGCACATGCGTGCAGTGTCAATAAGGGTCAGTCCTCTGTCAGTCGCCGTAGTGCTTCGCAAAGTGAGGGATGAGCGGTCCAGTGAGCCATTGGTTGCAATTCACAACCTCACCACTAGATGCCACAAAATTTCAACTGGACCTTTAAGCACAGGTTGTAAAGGCATAGGTTCAGTTCCCCAGAATTGCATGTGTACATTCATTGGAAAAAAGTGTCTGCCGATTGCCTACATGATGCTTTATTGTCCCAAAATGTACGGGTCTACCATGCATATTTTTCTCTGTTCAGGTATCGTAAAGTGGTTGCGAACAACTGCACAAAAGGCGTGAAGGAGTTATACACGGCCAGAAAGCAGCAGTGCCTGAATCGACCGCCACGAGGATTAGCCCTGGCAACCCGTGACGACAAACTATCAGCCAACTTGGGCAGCAATGTGACCTTCCTGGTGCGGCTGGAGGAGGTGAGATCCATCACGACAATCTGATGTGCTAAAAGCCGACGGTCTGCTGCTAATGGTAAATGATGAAATTATCAGTTTCATTGATCAGGTCTTATGCAGCAGGGCTAGATACTATTATTAAGGAGCTGATATGAAGTCAAGACCTAAATTATAGAGAAATAATTATTCAATTGATGTGGAAACTCCAAAAAAGTCGATGGTTGGTTATCTAAATGTGCACAAAATGGATGTTAGTGTCAGCTTGAGGAAATATAGAGCAAAAATCTTTTACAACACGTGTGAGTCCTGCAACAAATGTAGGCCATAGATTCCTGAAGAACTTGACTCTTTAAATTCCACGTTTTTTTTTTAATGGCTGTTATTATTTTATCACTTATTATGATAATGATATTGTTTCTTTTTTTATTGTTATTGCTGTGATGTGCATGCTTTTCTTTTAAATGTTGGATAATGGACAACTTTATATAGTTACGAGTATAGTTATCGTTCTTGGCCTTTGTAGAATCCGAATCCAAAACGGACCACCTTCGTTCAAATAACATAGGTCATCCAAACATATGAGCAGCATTGTAGAATCCTCCCATAATTCTGTGTCTGTTGGTCTCTGCTCTGAGTTGTGCTGGATCTCAGTGGCATATGAGAAAGCGTCACTATCTACAGATGGTACGGCTCTAGACGGATACACATTACAGGCCTACAGGGGAATAGCTTTTCATTGAGGTGCAATGCATACAGGGTTTTTTCTTCTTTTTTTCACTCTGTCTTTGGATACACACACACTCATTCCAGGTAAAGTGTTTTTCCCAAGGCATCTCACCACAGAGGAGTTATCCCATTGCAGTATGATGAGATGAGGAGATGAGGGCTTATACCTTCATTAAGATAGAAAGATATGGAGAGAAAGATAGGCTTGAAATTGTTTTGCAAAAGAGACTTAGAATTCTGCCTGAATTTCACATTTTTCGGCTATTTACAGTATATTTGAACGGGTAGGAACTAGTGTTGTAGAACTCAAGATGCTGTAAAGGCCATTGTTTGATGGTCTTGGTCTTTTCTTGGTCTCAGACTTAGTGGTCTTGGGATGTCATTCCAAGACCGTCAAGACCACAACTGTGTGAATTACACTACATTGCTGGTTTGATTAATTAATGTGGTTGGATGTAAAACTTCTGGCTTTAAAAGCAATCACTGACTTATTTCGTATTTGATGTATTTTCTGTGTGCGGCTAAGAAATACATGTAATTATTGTATACTGTACATATTATGTACATATTGTATATTATATACTGTAATTATTCATTCTTGCGTTAAGTGGATTTTTAGATGCATTTTAGGATTGCTGGTCTTGGTTTTGCCTCGGGCTCGGCCTTCCTTGGTCTTGGCCCCTCAAAGTCATCTTGGATTAGGTGGTCTCGACTACAACACTAGTAAAACAGGGTTGGTTTTTCCTAGAATAAAGTGAAAGTTCACACAAAAATCCCCCATCATTTACTCACTTTTTTTCGCAGTCACAAAAGAAGATATTTTGAAGAAAGATACAACCCATTAATTTCTATTGTATGGACACAAAACCAATGCAAGTCAATGGGTGCCGGTTAACAACATTTTTCAAAACATCTTCGTACATGTTTGAAATGACAAAATGGAGAGTAAATGATGACAGAATATTTATTTTGAGGTGAAATATCACTTGGATGTCCTTGGAATATATTGCTGTTGAACTGCAATGTGTTTTGGTAAAAATGTCCCATGAATGAACAAAGACAAAAGATTTGCAATAAACCAGGATTTGGTAAACCTATAAATTGCACATTTACATTAATTCATTTTTCATTTACATCTTACATGTATTCCCTTTTTTATTCATTTATATCATTCTTATCCAAAGCAACTTTTGGATAAAAGCATTTTGTTAAAATCTTGAAGGTCACACCTTCAAGTAAGTAAACCATTTAAGATCTAAGCATAGATAATGAATACAGAATAAACTGTATTCATAAAATAACCAGAGTAAAAAAATATAAAAAAAAAAACTTACGAATGTAATATATACTAGTATGAAAAGTTCCAACATTCCAAAAATTGTTTAAAAACAGTTCAAAGTAAAAAAAAATCCATTCACATTAACTAGAAATCTAAAAATCGTTTAAACAGCATGACTGAAAATAGTCGTTCATGAAATGGCCGCCGCTCGTGCCCTTAAAAGGACTTTGCGTGACCTTCTCGTGCACGGTACTCACTGTGTCCGTAACATCATCTCAAAATACAAGCTGTTTCTTCTGTCATTTGTCTCCGCGTTCCTCCTCCCACTCCTTAGTTGTGATTTTCTGCACAAAGTGACATGAAATATCTTGAAAAGCCACCCAGCGCACAGAGGTGGGCCGCTTTCACAGTCAGCAGCGCTTAAAAGCAAACAGACAGAAATAAAGCAGACGCCTTTGGATTTGTCATTATGTGGCATATAAACAGACCACCCCCTTCATATGCTGCTAATGCAGTGTTACAAATTAATATCCCAATAGCATTACGCTACAATGTGCTGAAGGCAGAAAGAGAGAAAGAATAGGGATTTGGAGAACTGTAGGTATGGATTTGGGAATATCGCACACTTTCATGTGTGCCTGCTCTTGCGCCGCTAGTCGGCCAGATGTGACGCTTGAGACTATGGGCGAAAGCATGTTAAGACTGAAAAGTTCAAGGCGGCGATTCTTCTCTAAGCCATTTCTCGCTTTTCTTTAGAAGCCCTGCTGTCCTCTGCTCTTAAGATGTTTAAACATGAAAATATATCCCTCATAAGAATACTACCTTTTTTTACTTTTCATATACCTTCTTACACATGAGCTTTTACAACACGTTTAAGCTGTGGCCTTAATGCACAAGCAAGTTTGTACCTATTTTGACAGTGTTAAGATACACAAGTTTTGAAATTAACGGAAGTTACTGTGATATGTGATTTTTTTCAATGTGTGAACAGACTTTTTGCAATGAATGCTGTTAGTTGGACAAATTATTCAAGAACTATCTACTGTATGAAATTTCCATTGCATGGCATTACACTTTACAAAACGTTATGTGTTAGTGTGTGCGCTTGTTTGTGTGTGTGTATAAACAGCCACGCAAATATAATTACAAACCATTTAAATATATTTCTGAATTTACTATTTATAGGTATGTGTTTAGGTAAAATTATCATTTTTGTTTCATTTTGTATGCTACTAACAATATGTCTCCCAAATTTCAAATAAAAATATTGTTTCTATTTGCATTTATTTGCAGAAAATGAAAACTGGAGAAACAGGTCAAGATAACTGAAAAGATGCTCTGTATTTTTTAGACCTCAAATACTGCAGAGAAAACAAGGTCATATTCACTTTTAAGCAATACAACAGTAATATTTCAACATGTATTTATGAAAAGTATTTTTTATTATGTGATAACCTAGATTTTTATTACAGTTTTCATGTGTCTTGTCGTGCTGTCAGTCTTTCACATCTCTAACAACGTTGTTGGATGACTTTATGTCACTCCTGAGGTTTGAATTTGCTGAAATTCAAAATACACTGGACAGGAATGACCACAATACATCTAGAAATGCTGATTAAATTAGATACTTGCCTCTTAATTTTTCTGCAGCTGTATATTTAGACCACTTTACTTCAGGATCAGGAAGTGAAGATGAGCATTTCAATGAGCATAACAAAAAAATATTCCTGGAACGTGACTTTTTCTCACTTTTTCAAGACGTGGTCACACCTCATGTTCAAAAAGGATGTACTGTATTGTATCGGCAGCACGTTTTGTTATCGGTTACCTGCTTTAAATCTGATTTAAAACAATAAACACAAACATGTATTTCTTTATTACCTGTTTGATAACTCTGGAGAAAGAGGTGTTCTTATAGTTTGGTTTAGATTAAGTTGAAATGAAGGAAAGAATCGAAAACACAACCTGTGTAAATTACTATCTTTTAGAAATTAAACTAAGATGACGCCATCTTCTCATTTACAGCCATATCACACACAAATTGTTATATTTCGAACCTAATTACGACTGCGGTTGTGTTACGATAACAACTGACCTACTGGGAAATTTGAGACAGAAGAGAAGCAATGCGATATTGAGTGTGACATATATATATGGGTCAATGACAAATAAGATTTTCAAGAAGAAAAAAAAAATATTTTAAGCAAAACAGTTTGAAAATGTATTTTTATGTCCAAAAAAATGTATTGTGTTCATTGTTATAAATTTGTGATTTATTGTACATTTGTAAATGTATACATTTACATTGTGTTGAATGTATTTAGCACTGAGTATTTTTCCCCTCATATATAAGAAATTTAACATAAAATCATGCCAAAATATTTTATTAAGAATTTTATTGAGAAAATTAACATTTATTTCTCAGTTTTGTTCTCTGTTTGTATGTTCGGACGGTCGCACCACCTGACATTTTTGGTCTTTCAAACACCAAAACCCAAAAAATCTATTGAATTTCAATAAAATGAAAAGGGTTTCTTATAAAGGACCTATTGTAGATCCATTTGATATATGACATGTATTTATTCAAATTCTTTTTAGGAAAATAATGAATTTGGACACAAAAAATACATGTCACGTCATTGACCCATATATATATATAAAGTGTGTAAATAAGACACTATTAACCATAACCGAGTCGTTTGATTGAGTTCTCTACGTAAATAACCTGCTCCTGTATTTGCCGAAAGAAACCTCATGTATGATTCACAGAATCAGAGAGTTAACGCACAATTCAACAGGCTTTGAAAGCAGATGGGACATTGTCTGTGTAAGCAGTACTGTAAAGTTGCAGCTGTTTGTTGTTGCGTTTGCCAGACACACTGTAATTAAGAAAGCAACCGTGTGCGTTTTTTTCAGGGCGACTCCATGAGGACAAACATTCAGCTGGACTTCGGGGACGGGACTGCGGTGTCCTACTCGAACCTGAGCTGGACGCAGGAGGGAATCAGACATGTGTACCGCAGCGCGGGCATCTTTAGAGTGACGGCGCTGGCGGAGAACAGCCTCGGGTTCGACACGTCATCTCTGTACCTGCACGTGACATGTATGTTGTCTCTGCAGTCACCTTGCGCTGCTCCGGTTTGGGTTCCTATAGTATTGAGTACGTGTGTGTATGTGTCGGTTTGTTCCAGGCCCAGTGGAGCAGATTCAGCTGTTGGCTCCATATGTGGTCATTAAGAACAAGGAGGTGAACCTGACAGCAGTGGTCTGGCCCTCTCATTTCAGAACGCTCACCTATTTTTGGTGGCTGGGGAACAACACGGAGGTACGACCAGCCCCTAATTACAGATTTTCTGCCTGGCTTTGTTCCGCCCGAGGCCTCCGAGACATTTTACGGAAGAAGATAAACAGAACAGGGGCAATGAAGCGGTTATAATTCGCTTCTTGTCGTTTGTATGGTATTTAGATGCGCTGCTTCAGGAATCTGTTCATGGTTTGCGCTTAAACGTCAACTTAACGCTGGCACTGTTTGTCAGCGCACTAAAAGGGTAGTTCGAAAGTTTCCCATATGTCAGTGATTTGTCTTTAACTTTTTTTTGTGTGCGTGTGTTTGTGGCACCAGCCGATCATTACGTTGGACAGTAGCATTTCCTACACGTTCAGCACTGAGGGTATGACCACAGTTACAGTGCAGGTGTCATCGGGAGAGTCCTTACTACAAGATAGCAGGAGCATCGCAGTGCAAGGTGAGATCTTTTAAGATATTTGTGTAAATTCTTTGAAGTGAATATTTTGTCAGACGTTCAACATTTAAGTCAAATCTTAATTTTTAAAATGTCAAAATGTCAAAATTTTGACAAACTGTAAATGAAACACATCTAAATATTCAATTAAAATATGTTTTTTACAGCAAAAGACTGACTATGCCGATTCTGTTACACAGTTTGATATAATTTGTGAGTAATATGCAGAGTTATGGATTACAAATACCATGTATTTATTATAAGTTCACCTCCACTCGAATATGAGCAAATTTTGTGCCATCAATTACTATAGTATTGTATATTTACTGTAGGACGCTATAGTATTATTGCTGTAAAATATTAGATTATTCAAAATATTAGTGTTTATTTACTGTAGTACACTGTAGTATTATTGCTGTACTAGCATACTAGCATTGTGTATTTACTGTAGTATACTATAGTACTATACTGTAGTATGCTATAGCGGTTACAATAGTATTGTTCATTTACTGTAGTACACTATAGTATTATTGATTTTAGCGTACTATTGTACTTACTATAGTTATGTTTATTTACTGTAGGACACTGAAGTATTATTCCTGTATTATACTATAGCATCTAATAAAGCATTATTTATTATCTGTAGTACACCGTTACATTTTTCATTTAGTGTATCATGATTTTTACAATAGTAGTGTTTGATATTTTAGGATACTATAATACACGCTATAGTATTGTTTATGTACTGTAGTACCCTCTTGTATTTACTATAGTATCGTATATTCACTGTAGTGTACTATAGTATTTTCTGCAATATGCTATAGTATTATTTCTTTAGTATACTATAGTATTTGCTTGTATTGTTTATTAAATGTTGTACACAATAGTATTATTCATGTAATGCAGTGTAGTATTTTCTATACTATTGTTTATTTACCGTAGTATTTCTATAGTCTTATATATTCACTAATGTATACAATCGTATTTGCGCTAGTATTATTTATTTACCGTGGAATGTTGTAGTGTCCTGTAATTAATATTTAATATAGTCATGTTCAAAACCATGTATCTTACAGTTTAGTATAGTATAGTATATACTACCGTATAATACAGAATTTTCTTACATGGGAGTGCACCTAATTCACAGTCAATCCTTATAAATTGTTAATAAATGTTGATTATGTTTAACTACTATCATTCTTTTACAATATGTTTTGTGTTTGTACGATATCCTTATTTATCCTTATTAGTAAAAGAGAATATGGGGGCCTTGACATTTTCTGTATGCCTTTGGGCTGTCTTACCCCTTCGACGTTTTGGAAGCTCATGCCAAGTACATGCTACAGCATATGCTTTTATAATATGGCATGGTTTCTACGTTTCTTTGCAAAATTAATACACAAAAAAATTGCATTACTTATTTTCTCTTTTAAATGCACCCGTATTATAGGACAGCAATATTTTTTTAAATTGTATTTAATATATTTTTTCTATAAAGTCAATTGTTTAAACATTGTATTAACAATGCAAAGGTCATGATTTCAAACCAAGGATCGCTCATATAAAAAATGTCAATGCACTTGCCTTGAGTGAAACATCTGCCGATTGCATAAATGTGAACATATAAAACATCAAGATATAAATAGAGACTTTTGTGAACTTTTTAAAACGAGGATGCAAATAATTATTTTAATCTTCTAAAAACTGCTCATTCCCATGTCTTGAATTTGCATCTTGTTAGCGTTTGCTAATCGAAGAATTATGGTAATTGTGGTTTCATATGTTCTCCTTAAAGAAAACATTGATCCGCTCTATATATAAATATAAAGAACCCTTCCCTCGATAAAATGTATAATCACACCTTTCCGGGCGATTAAAATTACTGGAAATTGTGTCTCGACTCTGTATGCGAGTCATAAAAACTCCCTTCTGGCAACTGCCAAATAGACTGTAATCATTTCTGTGATCAGCGCTAACCTTTCCATACCTGTCAGTAATGATAACTCTGCTACAGCTCGACTAAATCATCTGGAACAAATCACTGCAGATAGAAGGTGTTGGGCATCTTATGAGAGACGAAATTAAGGGTCTCTCTCTCTTTCTCCATCTGTGACAGAATTCTTCAAATCGCTTCTTTTATCTTTCTCTCCTAATCTGGACGAGGCCAACCCCGACATCCCTGAATGGAGACAGGATGTAGGTCGGGTAATTAAGAAGGCCGTTCTCCAAGTGAGTGAGAATCTATTCCATCCGTCTTTCCCCGGCTCATCTCCGTAACACCCTGAAATCCCGCTCAAATCTCTCCTCATCTCTTCATTTTACACTGTTTTCATCCAATCCAGATCTATTCTGGGTTCTCTGTTTATTTCTCTATCTCTCCCCCTCTTTGGAGGGACAGGGTTCTTCATTAGATATTGAGATCGATGTGTTTGGTGATGTAATGACTCGCAGCTCAAGGCCTCTGCAGTGTTTGTGAAGTTTATTTAAATGTCAAATGTTGTCCGGACACCTGTGCGTCCCAGTGTTGAACCCCACCGCTCGATATATCGACGCACGCACTCTCTCCAGTGCACATAGTTAACTTTTTACCGGATCTGTCGGTCTGATACTTGGATCATTGGAGCTCAATATCAGTGTCCTTGATATAGAAGTAGCTTTAAATCCCAGAGGTTTTTTTAAAGAGCGCTAGATTCATTTGGAGGGTCTGGATGTGAAATAAACCTGGTCTTGATGGTGCTTAAGATTTGTAGATTATCAAGCTGTCAAATGATTAATCGTGATTAATGGCATATAGAATAAAAGTTTGTGTTTGGATAATTCATGTCTGTGTGCTGTGCATATTAATTTTGTATGTATAAACACATACAGATATTCATACATGTATATAAAGTATATTTAGCAAATATTAAGATGTATTTATTTATATTTACCAATCATTTAAATTATTTAAACATTTATTCATTTTTATATTTTCTTATTTTCTTAAATATGTGCATGCATTTGTATGTGTTAGTAAATACAATACAAAATTATTATGCACAATAAACACAAACTATTATTCTGGATGCGATTAATTGTGATTTATCTATTAAAAAATACTTTAAAGCTCGATATGTGACTTTTGCTTCTCTATCGCCATCTCTGTTTGAATCATAAAATTGCAGGTTGTTTTGCCATTTTTTCATGTCAAAATGACATTTCCCATTAAATTGTACATGCCAGCTCAAACTATAAATAAGCTTATCATTGCCAATTGGGGTAAAGTAGATAGATTTTTTTATGTATTTGCCCAATTGATTTACTTTTTAACGAAAAAAGTTACAAATTACAGCTTCAATTAAACTCTAACTTTGCTTGAGATTGTTTCAAGAAGTTTCGAAAGCGTAACTGTGGACTGAGGCTTACACAGCTTAATGCTCAATTACGCCATGGTAATTTTTGTCGCATTATGCAGATGTGAATTTAATAGTACACTTTTTCAGTGTTCATCAAAACGTTTCACGCTTTTCATAATGCATTTCAATCCATGGATATTTATTGTATGCGGTTTTTACTTGAGATTTCTTATGCTTCACAGAAAGACTTTGGCTTCCAGGAATATGAGCAGAAAATAATGATGATTCATCTTGCACTCATCAATGCGTCCAGAACTCTCTCTCTTTCTATCTCACTTTATTTATAAGCAAAAGTTGGCCCTCACAATTATAGCCGAACCTGTACAGACACACAACACACATGCAAGAACACACACAAAATAACCCCCTAACATCTCGGTGGACCGCAATCCCCCAATACAGTTCACAGCATTAACATTAAGAATCTTCCAGAGAACAAGGTCAGAATACGAGGTTCAGCACAAAATCGGCTAACAATCTCCCACATCCTTGTTAAACACACTCACACACGCTCTTCTCCACGTTCTTTCTTACTCATTATCCACCACCCCAGGTTTCTAGCCTTAGATCCCAGCTCACCTGCTATTAGAGGATTACCCACAATTCTCCGGAAGTATAATCGTCCTTTTCTAACGTGTTTAAAGCGCGCTCCGTAGTTCCCTAGAGGCAAGGGAGACTCTTGATCCATACTGCTGCTGATAAACACCTCAGTTTATTAAAACAGAAGGAGGGAGGGAATATTCAAAGTCAAGGTCCATTGAAGACGGCTATTTGAGACATTGGATGGGCGGAAGAGTGGAGAGGGTGTTCTGGTGCACCAGGGCGATAGCAGTTAAGCGGCCTGGGGAGATGAGAGTACAGGGGGTCAGAAGCGAGGTTTAGATTCACGTCACAAATAGTTTGGTGTTGAAAGCAAGGTGATAGAACTAGATAGACTTGGGGGCAAGTTACTTTCAAGGTAATCCGGTACAAGACATAAAATAACAATGCTCAGCAAGACAGACAGAAGAGTAACATTGATTCACGATATTAATATAACGGAGGGACGAGGACTTATGGGTTAGAGGGGAAAGCATTAAAAACCTGAAACTGCATCACAAGAGCTTAGAATGAACCACAATAAAGCTATGATAAGGAAAATACCAATTAACCAAAAAGTAAATTTTACTTTAGTAAATCTAGTTCATTTTTAAAATAGTTTTTTTCGTGTGAATTTTCTTTCACTGCGCAGTAGTATTTAAATCATATGTAAATACATTTTTTTTAACTAATACACTTTTCATATTTTAATAATAAGCTAAATCCATGCATTGTATTGCGTAATGGATCAGAGATGCCTCTACAGACAGTTAACACAAGAGATGCTTTTCAGTTTTTATGTAACTGATTGTTACCAAATACTTCATCCAACCGTTACCCCAAAACCGAGGTGAATAACATCCATGTACCGTTACACCCCTAAACACTTAATCGTTATCGTTCTAATGTGAACCGGCCTTTACATCAGACCCTGTCTTTCAATTCCATCCACATTCAGTCTGGATATATTTGCGTATACAGTAACATGACCAAAGAGCACTTCTACAAGTTCAGCGAAAGCCGCCCCATGCTGTGTAAATTTGCCTCTTTGTAAGAACCTCTCAATAAATTGTTTATCCGTGGCACCTCTGCTCAAGAACTTGCCTGAGCACCTTCACACAGATGATTTTACAGAGGAATCATTTACTTGCCTCTGTGAAGATGACGACAATTGATTTTTTATTGTGTTGCACGTTGCATCTTACATATGAATGTGCACAGCTGAGCCTTCTGTAAAAATATCGAAGCCAGTGGGGAAACTTTTCCTTTTAGGCGTGATTTGCATTCTGGCGGAGAGGTGATATTAGACACAGCTGAGCAGGGAATGACTTAAATGGGGCAAGATGAAGTAGGCCGACAGAGAAGACAACAGATGTCCAAACAACTCTTTAACAACAACTTCGTCCACTGACATAATGAATTGTTGCCCCCGTGTCTTTAAATGTTATTTCGCAGTTCCTCTGTCCAGGAAGGCGAATGTTTTGACATTTAAAGGTTTAATTAAAGCAATTACTCTTAAGCTATTAGTAGGGTGTAATTAAGAGCATTGTTACATTATATCTCTCTTTTGCCGTTTAATGGCCTTTTTGGACCTTATTTCGCCGAAAGAAAGGGGCGAATGTCGAATCTAATGGTGAGCCGGAGAGAAATAAGGGCTCGAGGGTGGAGATGTGCATTAATCATTAGGAATATCACATAGACTGAATCTTCGATGAGCCCCGGGGGTTTACTCTCCAATATTGCAACGCTGAGGACAAACCAAGACTCCGAGTATTGATTTGTAAGGCTGCCTTGGATCTGCACCGCTCGCTGTAAATTATGCTTAAGGTGTCGAGTCCTGAGCCAGTGGCTTATAACCGATGGAGCTCTGCAGTATTGAATTATTTACCTGATCTCGGATAATTTCGGCTTTGTGAGGCAGATGGACTTTAATGGGTGTCTCTGGGACAGTACATGATTACTTTATTGCTTGTATGGTCGGTAATCACGTCTAGACCTTTCGTAGTAGGTCTGTAATATCGATTGAGGTTTTTTGATATGCTGTGTGTAAACCCAAACCTGTGAGACTTTCTCACTTCTGTAGAACACAAAAGAATAACGTTGGTAACCAAATAACATTGGCCCCCACTGACTTCTATGACATGGACACAAAACCAAAGAGACATTTCTCAAAATATCTATTGAGTTCCATTGTATGGACACAAAACCATTTCTCAAAATATCTTCTTTTGTTTTTTTTACAGATACAGGTCATATGCAGGTTTTCAATGAGATGAGGATGAATAAAAATAGCAGGATTTTTGATCCCATTAAATCTCATTATACCATCCCATCAGCCTCATTTTAAACATCATTTAACCCTTAAAGCCCCCTTTTCGTTGCTTCTTCTCATCTTGCGCTGACCAGGTGGCGACAGACATTCCCGAAGACCAGCTGCTGGTCGCCGTGTTTCCCGGAATTCCAACCGCCGCCGAGCTCTTCCTGCTTCCTCCCAGGAACCAATCAGATGGCAGGAAAAGAAGCGAGGAGGATTTGGAGCAGGTTGGATGTGCACATATAGATTTACATATATATAGATGGATATTATGGTATTCTGAAACGATTACAGTTTTCTGATAATGGTAAAGGTTGAGATGCGGTAAGTAATTGACACCGGAGAGGAGGCAGTATGTCAAAAAATAATCTCAAGGGGATCGTACAACATTTTAACCACGGTTTACACCAATTTTCTTTCCCCGTAAGGCACAGTTGCCTCTGCGATAATGTCGAAAGGACCAGCGACTAATTGGAGTAAGATGGCAAGGACGACATGTAGGGACTTTTAGGAATGCTTTATTTTTTATGTTCATTCAGAATTTTACAAAAAATGTCATATATTTCAATAAAACATAGAATCATTTAATAAAGTACAGTAAATTAAATAATATATAATACTATATAAAAATAGTTATTAAACTGAAATATTATAATTGAAATATAAAATAATTGTATAAATAAGATAATAAGTATAAAAAGTATAAATAAGAATTACTTTAGTTATTTGTTTGTTATTTTTGTTTTTTAAGTTAGCTTTGCTTTTGGGGTTTTAGTACAATTTGTGCCAAAAATGTTGTAAAAAAAACATTTTTTTGTCTTTTTTTATGTTGCTATTTAGAGTTCATTTATTTTATTTTTATAATAATAAATTTTTTAATGTTTGTTTATTATTATAAATTTAGTGGCAGTTTATTTCTGAGGCAAATTTCAATTTTTCATCTAGTTTTACTTTTTCCAATAATGTTTAGGCCAACATTTTATTTGATTTCAATAAACAGAAACCTTTTCAAAGTTTTAATATTAGTAATTTAAAATAACATTGGCTGTCAAAGCGATTATTCGTGACTGATCAATTTAAAAATAAATATTTGTGTTTATATATATATATATACTGTATAAATATATGTGTGTGTGGCATGTATATTTATAAGTAATAAATACACAATACACAAACACATATATATATATATATATAAACACACACATGCAAAATTACTAAAGAAACATGATGATATTTATACATAATGTAAATTAAATTAAATTATATTTAAATAAAAGTTGTTTATGTATTTATGCAAATATCAGTTATATAGATATGCATGTAGTTAATTTATATATCCATTAAAATATACATGCCACAAATATATATTAGATTACTTTGGAATCGACTAATCATGATAAATTGATTTGATAGCACTTAAATAGATGAATTAGAATGCATTGATGTACATTTATGTAAAGCTTTGTATTAAGAAAAGAATAACCAGAGTGTTGCTGGTTGGCTTTTTTAAATTCAGGTCACTCAAAACGACCTTGCAGTGCCCTAGCAACCACATAGCTCGACATAGCAATACTATAAAACCATTTAAATCACGTTTGACCTTTTTTGGCATCAAGGCCATTAATGTAGATATTGTGATCTGTATTTAACCTAAATGTTGTGTTCTCTTTCCAGTTATCACAAGTCCTGGTCAATGCATTGAATCAGATCTCGGTGGAGTTTGAATTGAAGCCCGGCTCTCGGGTCATCGTTTACATCACACAACTAACTTTAGGTAACAAAGAATCACATTATATTCATTTTTACAGCTTTGAAAATATTAATCTTTAAAATAAATAGAGGACATCTGTGGCACACACCTGCGCACACTTGATTGAAATGAAAAGCCTTGTTTCTCTTGATATATCTCTTCAGGCCCTGTTGGGTGCCGTATATTGCTCCTCAGATTCTTTGGTGTAATTATGATGATTGCGTTCTTGGGTCCAGAGAGGCTTGTCAGGTCTATATATTGTTGAGAGATACGCACTTGTATGCTCCACCGGGGATGCTGAAACCGTTATGGAAGATAATTGAATAATTGCTCACCAGCAACCATGGAATGGCAAGAAAGTCTCAGCTGAAAGGATTTCAATTCTGTGTCTGTTTTTTCCCGGCTGATTTTGATACAAAATCTGTTTTCATAAGATTTAATTACTAGTTCTTCATCCAAAGTGGTTCCACTCTTTTACCAAAGTGACTCGCTCACTGAAACAGTGAGAATGGTTTGTAACTAACTTTCTTACAGATGGTACATTCATAAATGTCAAAACCCTTCCAAAAACACAAATGAAAATGTTATGGATTTACTGATCATAATGGGAATTGTATTGCATTTAATGGGAACTATAAGGGTGTCGCCTAAGAGTGTTATGTGTTGTCCAAAACACACACCAGAAATAATTTTGTAATGGTTTGAATGGAAAAAGCTTATGGGTAGGTTTTTTTTTGTTTTTTTTTGTTAATTTCCCACACCTAATGAAGAGATAGATCAGTTTTACCTCATTTATTAACATCAGAACATCAATATTTTATAGACCAGAGTTCACCTGGTTCATGTAGCATTATGTACTATTACGTATTATAAAAGCGCTGGTTGCTGTGTATTTCCAGCCACTTGGTAGGGGTTACTAACGCCTTGCGGCGATAATAGCTTTACCTAGAACAGAGTAAACCGTGTCATGTGATGCGTGGTCTGTGCTATTACCCACAGCTCACTTCAACATGGAAACACAGCCTCGCCGAGCCGTTTCACATTATTTTCCAGAAAGCTTTTTAAGATTCTCCCAGAAAAGGTCAAAGGAATCATGGGTCTTTCTTTCATCAGTACGGTCACAGGAAGGAAAATACAGCCAGAGGGTATAAGGCTCCCGTGAATGATTTTCAAGGGTTGCCAATGCTGGAAAGAAATCCCTCTGAGAATGCTGAAGGGAATCTTTAGCAGATGATGTCACAGGAAAAGTCTTGCAATGCGGTCATTCGTGTTCGTTAATAATTTTAACACAGGCCTTGGATGTGCATAAAAGGACATTTTAAGTAAAAAGGAACATTAATATTTTGTAATGAAACTTATAGACAATTACAGTGTTTACTTTTGTATTAACTGATACAAAGTCTCTCTCTCTCTTTTAGCTCCTCTCGTTGACTCCCTCCCGAGACACAGCAGTTCTGCAATGCTGATGCTCCTGTCTGTCGTCTTCTTGGGTTTAGCTGTATTTCTCATCTACAAATTTAAAAGGTACGTCCGTCACAAATATCTTCTTCCAGGACTCAATTCATTGAAATTCATATTCCTTTACATGCTTCATAGTTCGTTTATCTATATATAATGATATAAAGTGAGATATGATAGGTTGGAATCCGACTTTCTTTTTCAGACTGAGCTATTTTTACTCAACAGTAGTTGTGAGTTCTAGTTATTAGTTTGCATACGGCGGAAACGCAGAAAAAACATTCTGTGAGAGGGGAGAAAAATATCAATGAATTGTTTAATATGCAGCCGCGGTTCCTCCACTGGAAAACTGTTTTGTAACGCTTTGAATTATTTATTTCGTCTCAAAATAATTCAAATGGAAAAGAGAGAGAAATGTTGAAACAATCATTAATAATGTATGTCATTTTTCCACGAGTAATTTAAAGAGGAAGCGTATTTATGGAAATGTCACACTTGGAAAAACAATGCAATTAACTCGCAAAATTAATAGTAATTTGAAATGAAAAGATGTGGCTGGAAACCCTTCTTGTGTTTCATCAAATATAAAGCGCGCTTGGAAAATGACATTCACGGTTGTGTTTTGCTTGTTGGTAAAGCACACCATGAAATTTGGGAGAATTACAAAAACATCGTTGTAATTGGTTCAGGGTTGTCCCGTGACAAATGCTGGATGTGTTTTGCTTCTTGCTATCTCTTATTGCCTGGGCACAGAACAGCCAAAAGCAACTAGTGTTTCCGAAAAAAAATCATTGTAGTCAGCATTTATCATTGTAATTATATTAGGAACACTAGAAAGGATTAAATTAGTATTTAATAAATGCATATTGTGCTCATAGGTCGCGTTGTGTTGTCTTGTGTTTAAATTCTGTATGAATTCTTAATGCTAAATTATAGCTGCAAGCTACGTTTTGTGTGAGTCCCATCTCAAAATCTTCAAAAAAATTGCTGCATTTGGTTGAGCCCATGTCATTGCGATACCTCTTTTTGCCATGGTCGGTGAAACTGCACCCTTTCCCTCTCTTTTGTGCAGAAAAATCCCCTGGATTAACATCTACGCGGAGGTGAACCACGAGAAAGAGCAGGAGATGATCAGTACGGTGGGCCAAAATGATACAACGCCCAAAATCACCCTGAGCGAGTTCTCCACCCAGAAAGAGATGATGGAGAAAGAGATGGAGGCACGCGTTAAACGTCAGTATAACCTCTACGGATATCTTGTGTTAACGTTATTTTTGTCCAGAGGACATTTTAGCAATTTTTGCAATTATTGTACTTATTTTTTTTTTACAGTTTGGTTTGTTTCACCCTCACAAATTTTTGAGATACAGACGTGTCTGATATTATAAAGTTGCTATTGTGGACATTATCTGTTCAGCTTAATTTGCAATTAATATTACAAAGCTTTCATGAATTCACATGAAAAATCAGTTCTCATTATCATTACATTTGTCAGATTATAAAATATCTGCAGTGTGCCCAAATGTCCTAGTTTCCCAAGTGGATGCGTCTGTGATCATGTTATTGCATAAAAATGGCAAATTAATATTTGATTGGTGCTATTTGGCAGCGATTATAAAGAAAGATTAATTAAAGTATAAAAGGGAAAACGCTTGAGGTAATATTAGGGTTAATGTGATAACAACGCCTGTGAAAAACATGTTCGATTTGCCAGCACAAGGAAAATCATAGTACTCCCTCCCTCTGTGGTGTTGGTTTGATGTTGTGAAATATTTTCACTTTATTAAATAACGAATGAATTTCTATGTGGCGTTATGTGTGTTACTGAGTGAAAAGTAGATTATTTTGTGGGATAAACGATGGGATGGGAAGCTTTTTTATTTCACCGGCCAGATTAAAGTGGGCTGTAATATTATTGGTTAATACTAGTGACACTCTACAATAAAGCTTGATTCTTTAACAGTATTTAAAGGTCCAGTGTATGAAATTGAGCGGCATCTGAGATTTTGAGATTGCAAATCGCAACCAACATCTCACTCCACCCCTACCTTTCGAAGCACTATGGAGGCTGAAGCAGGGCTAAGGTGTCGTCACGTTTTCACTTCTTTGCCGAAGGAGATAACGTATTTACAAAACGTGCTCTGTAGAGCAGTTTGTCCATTTAGGGCTACTGTAGAAACAAAATGGCGAATTCCATGCAAGGGGACCCGAGGTTTATGTAGTTAGAAGCGGCTCGTTCTAAGGTAATAAAAACATTACGCTTTATTATGTAAGATCTTTATACACCTCTGAAGACCTGGTTATGTGCAGTATATTATTTTGCATTTCTATCAATAGATCCTCCAAAAAATAACACTCCGCACCTTTCATGCAGTAGAAAATATAAACTAACAATGAATTGTATGGCACTTATTCCTTTTTGTTCATGTGAATTAATACAAATGCTTATTTTCATTGAGTATTAACTATGTTAAAAGAAAATCTTTCTGTTATAAAAATGCATTAGTGATTTATGTTGACATTAACTAGGTTTTTATCTGTTGTACTGTTTATAATGTGGTTCCATTTGTAAGCGTTACCAAATATATGGAGACTCAGGTACACCAACACAAAAGTGACTTTGGAAAAACATTTACTGTACAAGTTAGTATGTTGGAATGTGATTTGTGCGGAGTAAGGCCAGAAACATACATTGATGATTGTGTTTACACAAGGCTGATGTGTTTGTTTGTGTGTGCTTTCAGGAGCCGTGATCAACACCTGTGAAAGCACAAGGGAGATTCCGAACTGCACCAGCGTCTGAAACAGTCTGGAAGGAGGTGGTGTAATGTAATAATGTGTACAGAGGTATCACAATTTTAAAAGCTGACAGTAATCCTTTTGCTTTTTTGTAATTTGGAAACACTCATTGTTAATAGTTTTCTAAGGAGCTCATTTACACAGATTTGCATGAGCATCTCGTTTGTTACGATCGGTGAGGGAAATACGGACACGCTAGTAACTACATTTCATTGAGTATGATTTCAACAGGCTGAAAAAACTCAAAATCTGAATTATATTTCATTGTTGTTCAAGTTTGTTTGCTTTGCTTTTTTTACTTTTTATGTCAATTTTTTATATCAAAACTACACTTTTGTGCCATTTTATAGTATGTTTGTTATCAAAACCACA
This sequence comes from Triplophysa dalaica, assembly GCF_015846415.1. Lineage (NCBI taxonomy): Eukaryota > Metazoa > Chordata > Actinopteri > Cypriniformes > Nemacheilidae > Triplophysa > Triplophysa dalaica. Next base: position 5,872,700 of record NC_079543.1, read on the forward strand.
CACATTATAAAGAGTGCATCTAATGACTACTGTGTATTTATTTATTTTTTATTCTTTTTCTTAGTACGTTTAGTAGATCTTGTCGTATATATTGGTTAGAACTTTAACTGAAGGAGTAAAATGAGATGGCACCCGTTCACAACCCTTTGAAGATTAAAGCTTGAAATAACCATGCCCTGATAGCTTCTCAATTGGCTGTTGCTTTAACATTTGAACTTTTAATTATACATTCATGTAAATCAGGCCGTGAACGCAAAGTTCATCCGAAATGTGAAATATCTTTCCAAAAACACTGTGATAAAATGTTATTTGTGCGGCAAGGTTTTGTATCTCTACAAGGGGAGAATATAACTACAATCTTGTCTCTTATAGCAAGGTTGTTTTTGTTAAAAGTCAATGACTACTGAATGACGCATTGAGAATTTGTAATGGAAGAAATCTTCAACAGAATTGTGGTTGTGCTGGAGCTTTATCAGTCTAAAAGGGGAAAGAAAGCAAAAGTTTAACCTTGAATCCATCGTACCTTCAGCTAGTGCAAATTACAGGAAGCTCCTTCAAATATGTACATTACATGATCTTTTTTTTATGGCTTACAGAATAAGTTTGATTCAGTGAATGCCTTACAAATACGAATGCCTTTTTGTAATTACGTGTATTCATCATAATATCTGGCCATTTAGAAATGAAATGTAATTTATAATAACTGGTAACTGGTTATGATCAAGTGTTTCTTTAATTATTTTCTCTATTTTCAACCGATATTGTGTCTCATCCCTCATCCATAGAACTGTACAGTATTCTCAATAGATCTCAAATTTTTATTTCTGTATATACAGTGAGTGTATTTCCATTTACATTAAGGTTATATTGTAAATATAAGAGTGAAGACTTGACCTCACTGGACACGTCTGCTTTAAGGTACATTTAAAAAAGAGAGTGTTAAGACTCAGACCATTGATTCATCGATGTGCTGTACATAAGCCGATGCTGTAAATAGTTTTTTATTCATTCATCATATGAGAAGAAATGAGTAAACACGTGTTGCATAATGCATCTATGTTGCCATATGAATTTTTATCTCGAGGTCATAGCTGGCAGTGTTTTAGTATATAGTTAATTTTTTTGTAATTGGAGTAGATTGCCTCTTTCACACAGAATGAAAATAACCATTTATGAAAATGCAGATGGTGTCTTAGATTTCATTGTGAATGTAAATGTATAGATCAGAATATAAGTGACGCTGGCCAAACATCCCAAGAAATAAATTACCGTTTTAATTGATTAATTACGTTGATAACAAACCAAACAACACTGTGTTGTCTCGTTCACGTTTGTTCAGGCTTTAGAATTGGACAGATTTTCTCTGAGTGATAAAAGGCAATCGGTTGTAATGTTTTTGAAAATAAATTAAATCAATATTGAATTGAAATTACATTTTTTACGACCGTTTTTGTATCATTTCCATAATCATAAACCGTTGCATGCGTCATTATGTTGCATGCTCTGTTCCAAAATCTAGTGAGCTGTCTGGCAGTCTACAGACTTCATAGGGTGCTGCCTTCTTAGGCAATATCTGATCAAATAAGGAATCACATAAGTGATTTGAAATGCCCTACATAAACAGCAATTGTATTCACAAGTAGCCCTCTTTACATCATGACTACTGCAATGCATTATTGGATTGCCTTGAAAGACTGCTGAAAATGTTATACTAGCCAAAAGATGTTACTGTATGCCAGCGTCATCATCTCCCATCTTAAAAAAACAGCCTTGGGATTGTGGGCGTGCTTGTGGTGCCTTAAAATGCTCCCTAGATTGGCATCTAGACTTTGGAACAGAGCACATATCACTCTGTGAGTTTTGATTATATGAGAATCAAAGTTAACTGATATTCCAGCCAGACTAACCAAAACCTCAGTCAGAAGTCTTGATGTATATCCAATTGGACCTCATCCTTAGAAAATCTAAGATTGAGTTTGACTAAGACATTGTACTTGACATTAGGTAGGATTGAAATGGAAAAGAAAAAATAAACATGAATTTGACGATTTGAACGAATTTTATAACTCACTCAAGCTGGCATAATTTTTTTTTTACAAAACCGTATGATCCATTTTGTGATTTGATCAAAGCACGTTCCAAAGATAAACATGTAAATGGAAAAGTTTGAAAGCAAATAGCTTTTCTGATTATTGATGTAGAAATAATGCTGATTTGCACAAAAACAGCTGAGAACGATAAGGTTTTGTTTCAAACATACTCAGATATTTTGTTCATATTTATGCTTAAATCAGATTTAAACAGTTTTTGATATTATCTTAAAAATACTGAATCCAATTTCCGATTGAACCCTTTTGTTTCATTTTTTAAATGGTATTTACCCTGAAACAAGCCATGTGCGGACACAATGGCTAAATGGTTTATACACTGCTGTCTCCATAAAGGATCTTCAAATTGACTATAGACGCTGCTCTTCTCTGTATGATGCTTAGCATTTGGTGGAGTCCAAAACAGCGTGACAAAAAAACAGTTTTATACCCTTAATCTGTGCTGCCTACTTCTCTGAGTCTCTGCTTTGTGCTGAAGTCAGCAATGCAATTACAGCAGCACAGCCTTTGAGATGTGAGAAAACGCTGTAGTTTAACATTCTCCCATGCATTCTCTCATTAACAATTGTAGGTTCAATTTAGCATGCTGCTTAATCTCTGAAATTCACAGTCGTGGTCTTATTCAGGCTTACTGACTATTTGTGGCCATAATGAAACAGTTAAAATAATCATTTTTATTATAAGATCAGAGAATCTAATGGACTTGTAAAATGTATCAGACCCTTGAAAAATTATATATTATCCACATAAGTGAAATCTGTTATACAAAAAGTATTGAGGTTAAGTTTTGTTGATTTTTTAATGTTCATGGTGTCATAATGTTCCACTCACTATAAATTCTCATTTGTGGACACCCACTGAGCCTAGATATACAGTATTTATTAAATAAATAATGTCTATTTATCATTATTGATGTTTCTGAAATAAATAAAGCCTAGGTATTTATTCATGAATAATAATGAATATTAAATAAATAATAAAATACATATTTTACATTTAATAATTAACTAAATAATTTATATTTATTAATAGTTATATTTATTAAAAAAGTGAATTATAGCTATTTATTAAATGTAAAATTTGTTCTGGTTGGAGGATTTACATTTTTTAGTATGGACAAAAACAATTCCCTGGAAACTTCTAGCATCACACTTGAATAAAACAATTGAAGTGGTTATGGTTAGTCTGGCAATCCAAGCAGTTGTCATAACATATTACTTCATGATTCAAAGTTTTTTTTTATTATATAATAGTATGGGCTAATTCTCAATTTTCCCTGCTAATCTTATTCAATGCTGTTTTCATTGCTTTACCAACCATCTCTTTGTGATCTATTATATGTAACAGTAACGACAACGGCAAATTAAACTGACAAGATACTTGCCATAATATTTACGTGTGATAGAAACCAGACATATTTTGAGAAGAAATTGTAATACATAAATCTACAGCTGCATGACCCATGGTTATTGTTACATCTTTATTTCAATATTTCTATGGAAAACTACTGTCATTTTGGAATTGTTTCAAATAAATGTATTTTTGTACATCTGATACGGATTCTGGTGGTCTGTGTTATAGTCTGATTATCACATGTTTACGCTTACCGAGGTAAATCCTTGTTTTCTTATATTTATTTATTAGTACATTTAGACAGTGTGTATGTGCACAACTGTGGTTAAATTTTGAATGCTGAATAATAGGAAAAAGAGCATCTCAGCTCTATATATGAACAGAGGCACAAAGGTGGACATTTGGAGATATGCAACTATGCGATACGTTTCGTGGTTAAATTATAAAAGAAGAGTATGAAAGGGATTTAAGATAGTTGTTCCTTTATAAAAAGGACTTTTTTTTAGGGTAGAAGGACGAGGACAAACTGATTGTGTTGACACAAGCGTGTCCATGAATCTGCTCTTTATTACAAAGTTCTTGAAATAACACATAACTCAGTATTTTTACATTTAAAAAAAACATGTTTAAAATGTTTTAAGGAATGGCTGGAATACAATAGACAACTTCAAAATCTGAACCGATAAAAAAATGATGTCACACACTTGCAGACATTTTGAAAGTTTGCAGAGAAAATAGTGCATCACACACTATGCACTAAAATCTGCAGACTAGCGTAGACTTTCTGCAACAAGTCCAGAATGAAAATCTGGGAACATTTTAAAAACGTGCGAATCTGAAAATATGCACAATATTAATGTGAATAGAAACGATATTTCCCATTTTTGATCTGAGAAAAAAAACAATGAAAAACATTTAGCTCTTCAGCAGCCATTTATTTCTACCACGTGCCCAAGTAGGAATTTCGAGTTAAGGTTTTAACAATTTTGTTTATTTGTCAGTAATCATTTACATTGATAATAGCGGCAAAAAGGGATCTTAATGCAAGTTACCTAATTCACGCTTGTAAAAGTGACGTATTCGCGCATTTTAACTGGTCCAAAAACACAAACTCGTGCCTTACTTGCGCGCAGAAATCCATGTCCACATACATCTGTGTGATCCTTTCAACAACTGTTGCACCAACTCAGTCTCAACACAGTTCGTGGCATAGACACGAAATTTGGAATCAAAAAAATTGTGTTCATCAACACGAATATCCTAATTTTATGGTGTCAGTGAGCACAACCTTTTTTAATTTCACTCAACACGACTTTCTGTTCGTGTCACTCAGCGTGACTTTCAATAAACAGACTGCGTGTGTATTTATATGTATGTATTTATAACCTGATATCGAAATAAATCGTAAGTATTTTACCATGTGGCTAACCTACACCTTACTTCACATGAAACCCTAAAATCACACGCGAGTTTCACAAGGTGGCAAGGCAACGATAAATGGCTCCTCTAACCCCGCCCCTAAACCTAACGTCACAGGGGAAAGGTCAAATCCTAACAAAACATATCAATAGTAGGAAATAGGAATTCACACGAATGAGCCACTTTGTAAAATAAGTATGAATTCCCATCAGACTGCGTTGATATATATTTATATATGAAAGATATTGCATATTAAAATACATTAGATTGAAACTCATGTTGAGTGACACGGAAAAAGGGGGAAATTCATGTTAGTAAATAACGTCACGAATTCCCGTGAGACGTTGTTGACATCACACAGGCACGAAATTGTGATGACACACGACTGTGGTAACATTAGGGGCTGTGTCCACCGAGGCGCATTTTCATGTCTGAAAACGGCAGGAGGTCCGCTGAAAACGCCCGCTGAAGGCGCAGCGTTTTGCCCAAAGCTAAGCATTTTTCAACTCTAGGTGCCTGGTCTAACGCCGGCGCTGATCGTGGGAAAAACGCATATATCCAGCGCTGAGCACGAAAAGAACGTCAACTGATGGATTATTTTAAAAGCGTGGCATTGCCATTGAAAACAATTGAACACGTTGGCCGCAGGCGTACTCAGTGGACAAAGGCCCTTAGGTTATGAAAACATGACCAAACTTAAGTAAATTTCTACATAATTTTGATAATCTTATTTGGACTACATAATGATTAGGCACTGAAGATGGACATCAGGCAAAGCAGGGAAAGGAAAGCAGAAAAGAGATGATGAGTTTTAGGAACGACTTGATGAACAAACTACTGTACATCCCTTGCTAGTCAGGTCTCAGACATTAGAGGAAAATGTCTCAGGAAAACTTTTCAAGTCCCAAAGTTAGAAAAACATTTATGTTCTGTTCTTTCAGAAATTAAATTAATGTTTAATTTACTAGCTCTAGTTTATATAAAACGTTGTCATTACATAGGCGGAGATAACTGTGCTATAGGCTGTGCTCGAATTGAGGGGGGGCCTGGGGGGATCCGGGACCCCCATAAGGCGTTAGGGACCCCCCTAAAGAGGTAAAAAATAAATAATGACAAATGTGAATAAATCATTCTATGGATACTGTAAATTTTGTGAATTAATTATTTACAATAATTTATATTAAGTTTGTTTATAGGCTAGTTGTCATGTCGCTATATTTGAAACGCCCTGCCCCAAAACGACTGTTCTTTTGTGTAGGCCTGTTTTTAATAAGTAGTTTATAGTTCTGAAAATATATTCTGAAATATAGTGTGTATTTAAATTGTATATTGCGAGACTGACCCCCACCAAAAAAAGTTCAATTCGAGCACTGGCTATAGGCAATACAGTTTAATGCAGTGTTGGTTAAGAAAATTAACCAACTTTGTTGGACTTGGCTGTGAAACCAGAATATATTGTTTTTTTTAACATAAAATATGTTCTTTATATAAGTTGGAGCCATAAATTTCTATACCGTCCATGCAAACATGTTAATAAATTTTACCTTAATTATTTTGAAGATACTAAAATATTTTTTAATACATAAATGTATTGTTGCACTGAAGGAATAGTGGTTAAAGCCAGGGAAGTTTGTAAAGTGCATTGTAATGCATACTTGCACACAGCAGGTCTTTGTGAAAATCCTGAAATGATAATGATAGCAATTTCTATCATTTTAAAAATGATATACAATTACATACAATTTATTTTATTATTTTGCTCCATCCATACATAAAATGGAAGGTAACATCTCTTTCAATTTACAGCCTACCTAACAGGTCAAGGTTACAGTACTGTGTGCTATGGTTCACAAGTGAATAAGAGGGCTTTGCGCTACAATACCATCCACTTACAACTTAATCTACCTTTAAGTGAATTACCCTTCACCAAAATTCCTATTGAAAATAACAAGTGCATATCTTCACTGCGATACAGAGTAAGTAGTTGTTACAGACAAATAAGATAATATTTACTGTATAGTACATGAAGGCCGTGTTCTTACGAAGCTCTCCATAAATTCTCTGAGTGGCGAAGAGACTGTGACTTACTGACTTCGGTAATCAAACTCTGATATATGAAAGAACACCTGCTGGCATCGCTTTAATTATCACCAGGGGCCTCGTGCTTGTAGCCTTGAAAATATGAGACAAACGCCTGCGCACATACAGGCGCGTCACATCTTTTGGCCAGTGATCTATATCAACAGGAAGTTTATGTAGGTTGGATTTCTAATCCATAATTTTCTCCCTCGTTTATTATCAGTCTCTCAGTTCGGAAATGAAGCGACTGGGACCCGACGTTCCGCAGGAGTTGATAAAAGACTCATGTCAGGGATGTTGGCAGCATTGTCATTTCACGTCGTCGTTTCGACATGTCGACCCTCGTGCACGCTAAGAAAGAAGCTGAGAGTTAATGGGGTCTCCTCCATTACACTTTATTTCATTACTTTATATTTTTGGGGTTGGGGATGCATCTGGCTCGTTCGACTTTGACATAGATTAGACATGCTAGATGGCAAGTTGCCATTTTTCCTCTATTTATGGCGGAGGCATGCCGGACAGAAGCCTCATTAAACTGCAGGTTAGATTAATCACAGCACTGTCTTTTTTACCTTCCTCATAAACTCTCTCTCTCTCTCTCTCTCTCTCTCTCAAACACTCTCTTTCACATTCAATCTATCCCTTCATCTTTCCCTCTCTATCGCTTTATTATTCGGTGACCTTTAGCCTTGAGATAGAATCGCGGTTCTGTTTTCATCTCTGTATCCCCTGTAACGTCTCAAACGAACTGCCCCTAGTGGTCAAAACCGGAACTGTTTTTAAAATCATGACACATGTTTCACAATCCTGAGAGTTTGTTGGGGTTGGTGAAAATACAAGATCTAATGAAAGACTTTAACTTACACAATGACTATTAGAATCAAAATGCTTGTGGGTTCCTGATGTGTAATAGCTTTTAAAGAACAATCAGCATCTCAATAATCTTTGTGGCACTTTTGCGAAACCCTTGATTATGTGTGATGGTCCTTCTGTGATGATTATAGATGCATGATATCACAATAAGAGATGGTTTGCTCTTTACTAACTCATTTTAGTTTACATTTATTTGAGTCTTAAATGATCTCACACTACATATTTTTTTTGTATTTTAAATGTATCAAGCGCAATCAATGCTAATTCACATCTAGTAAAGTATATAGCCATATGTTTATTCTATTCTTAACACCCTAATAAATAAATAAATTGAGTCCTGGGGTTAAAAAGCTTGCTATTTTTCACAGTTTTTAGATCGTATAAAATGTATTCACATCTCCGATCTTCTATGACACAGGTTACAGTGGGGGATTTCATACATTTATGTATGACTGTACACTTGCTTGTCTTTGGAGCAGATGGAAGTGCTAAATATTCAGAATATGCCCAACGTGGAAATTAATGTGAACCTTTTTGATCAGCATCAGCCATTGCCGATTTATCAGCCAACAAAGTGCATATTCATCGCAGTTTTTACCCTCAGGTTAACTGGCGGACAGTCAGGATTATTATTTTTCACCTTAGTCTGCACCTCTGTTACTATCATCTATCAAACGTATGGAAATTAAAAACAAACATTATGGCAACTTATCTAAAGTCTTGTAAAAAGTTTGTAATATATTTTTTTTTTTAATATTTAAGGATTGCTGAAGCAAATTATCCAAGGAAATAAGACTATTTTTGAAGATGGATGCCATGATTGTCTTTCTGATATCCAGATTATAACAACGCCCTACTGATTCTAATTTAGATCTAGAAAATACTTTTTTCATAAAGATGAGAGCATTCACGCATGGTAGTAAATGGTAATTGGAAACTCTAACAGCGACTGAAAGAAAATATTTTAGGGACATGAATTCATTTTGTGTGACGCGGCTGAACTGAAACATCAGTGATGCCAAATATTGATCCAAATCCATCTTCCAATCTATTTTTGCTTTCCTTTTCGAAAAGGTAGATTATCATAATGATGACTTGACTCTTCTGCCTCATCCCATGTGGCTCTCTGTCACTCCTACCACAATAAATATGACATTGACCCAGAAACGTCACCAATGCACCAAATTTATCGCCACGTTCAGCGAGGCACCAATAATACACTTGGTTACACACTTAAGACAGGAAACACAGAGTATGTTCACAAGGTCTTTAAGAATTCCATGAGAGTTCTCAAACTCTTTGATGAAGTCGGATCCCCAAATGATTCCAGACAACATCTGGCCCTTCACTTTCTATTCCATCTAGTGTAACCACCATATGGAATCAGTCTGAAGTTATTTCATTTTCATACAGACTCCCAAACTTCCTCCGCTGCCCACCTTTATCTTAATGGACTGTTAATCCTGAGGGTATTAAGTGTTCTTGTCCTAAACTGATAGTGTAATCGGAAAACGACAATAACCTTTAGTTACTTTAAAAGTACTTTTTTGGAAGTGCTTAAAACTTGCTGATTTAAAGACGCATTTTAAAAGATAAAAGCCGAAAGGATATTTTGTGAAATATTCATCTAAATGACTATGAAACAAAAAGTTAGGTTTTCTGTACACGTTGTTTGAAGACAAACACCCAAAAGGAGATAGACAGACAGACATTATAACTCAAAGAAAAAATATTCACTCAACTGTGCATTTGTACTGCGACATTGTTGACATGACATTGCATTTTCACAACTGGTATAAAACTGAGATCCTATAAAAGTGTTTCGTTTTTGTTGTCTGTTGATAAGACAACAAAGTATTAAAAATGATGTTTATGTAGGAAAATAATTTTATTATTAATTTCATATTAAATTAGGAACACTACATGTACTGCACATGAAAATGAGTGTCTAACAATAAAGAGAAAAATATCTCAAGTGATGTTTGCTTACTATTATGCGTTTTTCAACGTTTTAGCCATTTCACACCATAGGAGATATTTACCAACCCATTTTATAAGTATAAAGTAACTTAAGTTATAAGTAACTTTTTTAAAAAGTGGCAAATTTGTACACTGAAAAAAATCCCATAATTGTTTTTTATATATTACGTTTTCTCAGTATTTTTACAGTTTTTGACCATATTTCAAAAATAGACTGTAATAACTTCAGTTTAATAACAGAAATTTTCCGGCAGCTGTAATAACAATAAAATAAAGTTTTTTCAGTAATATTAAGTTCTCCCTGTTTTTCTACAAAATTTGCAGTCTTGGTCCTTAATTTGAGATTTTTACCATATTTCAAGCATTAGGTGAAAAAAATGTACACAAAACAGTCCATTTTGTACAAGTTTTTTTACATTACCCGTGAATAATCTGTTAAAAGAATAGTAAATTTCTGTAAAAAAATATTTTTTTACAGTTTATGAATGCATACGATTTTAGAAGTACTTTAGGTCGACCAATAAGCGTTTTTCAGGGCCAATGTCGATATCTATGATTACAGGTCAAGTAGACCGATAACCAATATTTTGAACCGATGTATAGGCTATGTCTGGTGTAAAAACGAAAAATAAAATTAAAGTTAAGAATAACAAGAGCTCTGACAAAAATGTTGCCCAAAAACCATGGTTACTACACGATTACTATAGTAACACCATGGTAAACAGTAAGGAAATAAACCAACAATAGTTGTCAGAAAGACGCTCTTCATGTTGCTCTTTACAAGGAAACCGTTTATCCTCGAAGTGGTGGTCATTGAAAGGGAATGTAAGTTTCCTCTTTGTTTAAGACTTTCTGAAGATCCCCACATATGTAGCATGACATCGGCCAAACGCAAGGTAAAATCAAGACATTTCATGAAGAATCTTGCAGTTTTGTTGTGCCGTTGTTTGGGGCTTGTGCAGATCATGTATAATGAGCTGATGCGGGAGAAATAGCCAAATAGCGCATTTCAAAATTAAATTAATTTATTGGCAAATCAGCTTTAAAAATTACCGATGTCGATAATCGAGAAAATGCTTTAAGAGCAAGTAACATTAGATCTTGAAAATTACATTTCATGCAGACTGTTATGTTGCCGTGTTTGAATGTAAGCAGTCTGCCATGTTTTAAGTCCGAAGGTGAATGAATGACAAAGTTATTGGCTTGTAAAAAAGGGAGTTGACTCTGAATCATGCAAACGAGACGTGAACTAGTCTGTGTCTCTAGCCGCCGCGTATCTACGTCACTAAAAATGGTCCTCGCCTACGTTTTGCTGGGACTGCCGCGAAAACTTCACTCTCCTCCCCCAAACACTGTCGCTTGTTCGTGATGTGTGTGCATCATGTCTAGAACCTGTGTTCTACCAAAGGAAGAAAGTCTGAGGAAACAATGGTAACAAATTCTAAGGAATCATCGGAACCTAAATTGAGTTGTTGGAATGAGGACTTAAAATCAAACATTTCTTTAATCAAATGGGAGGAAATATGTATGAATTTACAATCGCAAACACTCAATAATAGTCTTATATATGAGAACGTATATTACGCCAGTTAGGTTGAACAAAATAAACCTGAATATTCCAGACACATTTGCCCTTAGGTGAAAGAATTTTGAAAGGCATTCATTTATGTAGTGGTTTCAGTAAACCTCCCAATGGAAGCAGAGATTTTTTCTGGGAAGTATCCCAGACCACATTGTACTTAGTAGCAATACTCGTCAATTGAGTGATATAGGCATACTTCAGGCTAAGCGTTTAATTGCTTTTTATTGGAAAAGATTATAAATGCTATCTATCATACAGTGGATCAATAAAACGTCCTTCAGTTTAGCTGTGGAAAAGATAATATATACCTTAAAAAGGGAAACTTTGATATTTTGAATATATTTGGAAACCCTTTGTATCCTTTATTTTGAACTTGGATCTAAGTTAGATCTTAAATGTGGTTGAAGGTGATTAGACACTATTATATTGTATGTATCAGTATCCTTCTTATTTGTTTATGTCTCCTCTACATTGCTATACATTTCGTACTTTCCTAATTCTCACGATTGAACTATAATAAGTTCTTTGTATCAACCTGTGCCAATTATTATTTAGTTATGAAATTATGTATATTTATCTCTATACACGTATATACAGGTAGATGTTTATTTAGTTCATTTATTTTATTTTATTTTTTTGGTTATTTTATTTTAACATGTAACTTTGATATTGGTTTTCCACTTCCAGTATAAGTTATTGTAAAGTTATTTCTTTATTTTTTTATTTGTAAAATCAATATGTAAAAGAGATCAGAATATTTCTGTAAATATTTTGGCATTTTGATATGAGTTATCTCAATAAAATATAATATTAAAAAATAAAAAAATTGCTACCTCTTAAAATAAATACAAATTTTCTTCAAAAATTGTGTTTTACAAAAGAATTTTTTTTTTTTACTGGATGATATCAACTAACCATATAGTGTGTTGCTGATAGGGAACTGGCGAAGATTTCATTAGAAAATCAACTTCCATTTCAATATTTAGGATTCAAATTACTTTAAAGACTTAGTCCCGGTCAATGCATCTGTCAAAGAATTTCTACCCTTGGCCTATTCGTTCACCTCAAGCGAGTCCTCGGCACTCTGAGTCAAGTCTGTCATTCTGATGGCTCTTTGATCTAAGCGTAACAGCAAATTTTAATACTTGATGCACCATTAGCTGAGGATGCTAAGGTGAATCTTCCACCTGAAATTAAAAACAGCCTCAAGAATACCGCCTCAATAATGCATAAATGCCCAGATTTATCCAGCCGTAATGGAATATTTTGCCAAGGGCTAACTGTCTTGGCCTCTTGAATATCTTCTCCCTCTAAAAAATGTGCTCAGGTGGTTAACAGGCACCAGTGTGTAATCTGTTCGTTTCTTTTCACATGATTAATCTTTGTGCGCACAAGCAGAACTTCTGTCTAACCTGGATATCTATCTCACCGCGTCCCACTGCGTCAGAGATACTTATTTAAAAACAACTTTACCCTGATAAATCTTCGGCAATTGACATTGAACGTTCGTGTTTTTGAATGTTTACTTAAATAATTCCAGTGTTGCACCTGCTCATTTCATGCATAAGAAATGCATAAGTTTGGTTTCTGGCGATTGCTCAGTCTCCCCTGTGGTGCACAAGCAAATGAGCCGAGTCTCTTAGATTTGAGCAGTGTGAGAAAGCCGCTGAATATGAATCTTTCTTATGATGAATCAGATTAAAGAAACCAGATGATTGTACTAGGTCCCCAGACGGATTTTTAGGCCTTACCTTCAGAATTAATGGTAATCCTAAATCCCCGCTTCCGTGGATGTCCTCATACATCAAAGGCTGTTTTGTCTGTCTAGAAATCTCATTTGCATTTATAACAAACTGGTCGAGCTCAACGCAGATGCCCGACATGTTGGAGAATTCTGATTGAATATGAAAGAGAAGAATCATGAAATAAACATCTGAAACGGTCGTCTCCGTTCAAGATGTTGCAATTTAGATTAAGTACAAACCGTCACTTGATCGGGACACCTAGGCAAAAGGTGCGAACTTTGGACATACGGTCTATCATTGGCTGACCCATGCTCTAAAGTCATTGCAATAATAATTTAGCTCATAGGCCTATTTCACACTGTTGTGGTGATCTAGCATTTTGTTTAAAAAAAGTATATTAATAGTACATCTGAATAAACTTCTATCATTTAAATGATTTCCCTTGTTTTTATTAACAAGAGTAAATATGCATGTGAATATTTAAAAATAAGATTATAAAAAGAACACGCATAACATATCTTTATATCTGGCTGTGTGGTCATCCAACATGAGATGCAATGACATTTACTCTATGTGAGGACTCTGCTCTTCAGCGGGAAACTTCCATTGGGTCCAACACGCCACGAGATACCACCAACCTCATAGTTTCCATGACTGGTGAATGTTATTTCTGGACAGAAACTGACATGAAACAACATGAAATGACAGTTTAAAAGGATACTGCGCAATCTGGCCAAATTCAAATATCAATGCAAAGGTCAATTAGGTTTGATTTTCCTCTCGCTGTTTTTGCAAAATGACTCCGCACGGATGGAGAAATTAATTAACAGGTTTTGCAGATGGAGGCACGCCCGACCCATTGACCAGAAACGGGCCATAAAAACTCTCTTTCGGGAATAGTGTCAGCTCCACGGGCGGAAACCGTCGACACATTATTCCTTACTACAGGATCGCGAAATGTTTGATCCCACTCGATATTCTGGCACAGCTGAACGGCAGCCTGCAAATGTCAATATCCCCTGTAGATTTCTGTATTCGTGCTCAACAATCTGTCAAAGAAGACCTGCTGGTTCAGAACGAAATATAGAGATGCAAATAAATAAAACCTGTGTAAGGCTCTCAACCATATTTGATTTCTGTGCAGCTTGTCACAAATTAAAGCAGATGGAAAAAACAAATAATTAAAGAAGGTAGCTGAGTGTAGTGGCTACTCCTGAAACTGATATTTTTAAGGCTGCTGTACATATTTGTGTCGACCCGATGGATTCACGATGTATTAAAGCAGTAAAATATAAAATCTGATGATACTTTAGCTTGATATATTGTGACGCATGTCTTAGCCCTGCTGTTGTTTTAGTACAGTCTTTGTGGAAAGAAATTGCATTTTTGTTTACTGTGTAATCCTGCAATAAAAATAAAAAAAGGTTAATAATAAAGTTCTCGGGTGCACCATCAGTGAATCTCAGCTGTCGGGACAAATGTCTGGAACACAAGCAAACACATTGGAGTTTTAACAGTGGGGCTAAAAGATGTGAATATTTCATCATCTTGTTCTTTATGCTAGAATCAAATATCCCCTTTAAAGACCAGCCTATCAGATTAAAATAGAATACGAAAAAAAAATTGAGGTTATAACCTAAGCAAAGGTAAGCCTTGATGTGTACAGTAGACATGTGTTGATAATGTCATAGTGTATGACATCATTTTTTTACTAGTGCCTTTTTTTCTAGGCACTTTATCCACTTACAAAACTGCATTGTGTTAAACAGGCAAAAAATATATATGTTTACTTTTTAGGTCAAAAATATATGACTGGGGTTATATAAACCCCTGGTTCTTTACGAGGGAGTTGCATAAGGTTCGTGAGGTACAATGTATCCAGTAATAAAAACGTTTAGGAATATCAATGGTTTTGTAAAATATCATTAATAAATTTCAAAAGAGATACAAAATAAATGTTTTGAAAGTTAAAGATGCAAATGTTCTATCAAATTAGTGAAATATTTACATCCTCTCAGGGAGTACTTCAAGAACATAATTTAGGTCAAAGGGTATGGCTGACCAAGAAGGTTGAGAACCCCTGTAGAATTGTATAGTAAAGTAAAGTCTGATGTCTCCAGTTTTGTCAGTTCTTTAATAAAAGTGTTGTTATAAGAGTCATTTCTTTAATCTGACCACAGAAGAGCATTGTGTCTGTGAATGTTTTTCTCAGATACATCATAAACTTCTCGAGTCAGGCAGGTTGTGGGTGGATCCAAAAAACAGTCTCACAACCGGTTGGACAAGTAAAATCAAATATAAAACTTGCAACACTTCAACAAACATGACACAGAAGCTGAGCAGAACAACATACAACAGCGGCATCATTTCTCATAGTAAGTATAAAGCTGCACAACAGGTTTTTGCAGAATAGTTTATTTGTTTAACGTGATATGACATAAAAAGTGGAGATGGTATTCTTTTTGTGTGGATGCAGGAATGAGACTGCTTTTTGGGATGTGATTTTTGGGGTGATTATTGGATTACACGGCAAGAATTAAAACAAACCTTTTAGCTCTTGTACCTATGACTTTATATGTGAAAAGTGCAGTAGGAAATTCAAATAATCGAAATATTTCTAAATAACATCACATATGTGATCCTGGATAACATAACCAGTCTTAAGTAGCACGGGAACATTTTAGTTGAAGACAAAAAAACATTGTATGGGTCAAAATGATAGATTTTTCTTTTATGGCAAAAATCATTAGGATATTAAGGAAAGATCATGATCCATGAAGATTTTTTGTAAATTCACTACCTTTAAAACTTTATTTTTGTGAGTGGATGGCTTGCCACAGTGCGCCTGATGAACAAGTTTAAAGGCGATTTTCTCAATATTTAGATTTTTTTGCACACTCAGATTTCAGAGTTTTAAACGGTTATATCTCAGCCAGATATTGTCCTATTCTAACAACTCATGCATCAAAAGAAATCTTATTTATTCCGCTTTCAGATTATATACACATCTCAATTTCGAAAAATGTACCCATAAGACTGGTTTTGTTGACCAGGGTCACATATAAGTGCTTTTTTAAAATAAAGGTGGTAAGTGTTCTTTACTTCTTGCTCTATTTATTCATATGTTTCACAGCACATTCCACTGTCTGTTACAGTTTCCATAATTTTCACAATTCAACTTTAACTCTTCTGTGTTACAAAGTAATTACAGTGGGTTCATGGCTTTCGTGTAAAAAGTTGTTTTCTTCCTGTTTTCTTCATGAACCAGTTTATCTGGCCATTCTGGTTTTGAAAGACAATTTTGGCCACAGCCTGAAGGGTTCAGGATAGCCTGCAACTGAATTACGCTGACTTCGATGAATACTAAATCTGTTTGTTAAAGTTTTATTGTAAACGCATTTAACAGGATACACAATAGAAGCAGGGCTTAAATTTAACCATGTCTTATTGGGGTCCGCTCTATATGATGTTTTTTTTTTTTTTCGGGGGGACACAAACTCTTAAAACAAGAAGATCTTGTACAGAAAAATGCACGCTATGTGCAGATTTAAAAGTAACATCTTGTTACAGGGGAAAGACCTCATCTCTATTATCTGCTAGTGGAGGGAGCACTTCTTCAAAATTGAATTTCAATAATGAAATGAAGGAGGTTGATGCAGAATCTCCAATCACCAGCTGTGTGTCTATGTGGAGTAACGAATCCAGATATTATCCAGAAAGGCACTTTTAGTTTAGTAACTTAGGAAGCTGACAATTAGTTTCATGAAAATGCAATAAACTTGTATGTATTTTCTGATCTTAAAACCAGGAAGAGACCGGGATCCCTGGTGTCCAAACTGCATCTATGAACAGAGACCAGTCAATTGCTCCAACCCCCAAACATGATGATGAGGCTTTTACCTCTGAGAATGGGAAGACTGGAAAACTGCAGCAGGATTCTGTGCTCCAGAGAGTCAAAGACGAGCACAAAACCAGCATGAAGAACAAGTGTGAGTGTTTATGTGAGGGAACCAAACAAATTGAGAACCAAACCCTCCTGAACAGGATATACACACAGCTGTACATCATCGAGGGAGAGAGTGAAGGAGTGAACGAAGAACATGAAGTTTTACACATGGAGAAAAACACCAGAACACGTCACTTTCAAGACACTCCAATCTTCTGCAATGACATCTTTCAAGCCTTACCCGAACCCAAAGGTTTTAAAACAGAGAAAACGAGTAGGACAGACAAAATCAAGACCGTTCTCACAAAAGGCATCGCTGGAATTGGAAAAACAGTCTCAGTGCAGAAGTTCATTCTGGATTGGGCTGAGGGAAAAGCCAATCCGGATGTCGATTTCATGTTTGTGCTTTCATTTCGAGAGCTGAACTTGATTCAAGACAAGCGGTACAGTCTTCACAAGCTTCTGCTTGATTTTCATCCCGAGCTTCAAGATCTGGACTCGAAGATGTATGACGTGTGTAAAGTTGTGTTCATCTTTGATGGTCTGGATGAGAACAGATTAACGCTGACGTTTCCAGAAGGTGAGAAAGTGTCAGATGTGACTGAGACATCATCGACAGGCGTGTTGATGTCAAACCTGATCAAAGGAGATCTGCTTCCCTCCGCCCTCATCTGGATCACATCCAGACCAGCAGCAGCCAATCAGATCCCCCCGAAATACATCAACCGATTGACAGAAATCCAGGGATTCGATGACGCTCAGAAGGAGGAATATTTCGAGAAGAGAATCAGCAATAAACATCAAGCCAGCAGAGTCATCTCACACATTAGAAAAACAAGAAGCCTTCACATCATGTGTCACATACCGGTGTTCTGTTGGATCTCATCCATCGTGCTTCAAACCATCCCGAAAGGGGACAACCACAGAGCGGACATCCCCAAAACTCTAACCGAAATGTACATCCACTTCCTGCTCATTCAGATCAATGTGAAGAATCAGAAGTACGATGAGAGAGATCCAAAGAATCTCCTGCAGTCCAGAAAACTGATTATGAAACTGGCTGAATTGGCTTATAAACAGCTGATGAAGGGCAACATGATGTTCTACGAGGAGGAGCTAAAGGAGTGTGGGATAGACATCACAGACGCCTCGCTGTATTCTGGCATCTGCACTGAGATCCTTAAGGTGGAATCCTTGATTCATCAGAAGAAAGTCTTTTGCTTCGTACATCTGAGTTGTCAGGAGTTTCTGGCTGCTTTTTTCGTGTTTTACTATTACATCTTCCAAAATACAGACACAGTGAAGTTTCTGAACGTATTTCAGTGTCTGCATAGAGAGGCCATCAAAAAAGCACTTGATAGTGGAACCGGACATTTGGATCTCTTCCTGCGTTTCCTGCTGGGCATCTCATTGGAGTCCAATCAGAGACTCTTAGGGGAATTTACTGACGTGCACGCATGACACCTCCGAGACCATCAGGCAAACTACAGAGTACATCAAAAAGAAAATAAGAAATGATACTCTATCAGCTGAAAGATCCATTAATCTGTTCCTCTGTTTGATGGAAGTCAACGATCAGACTCTGTACAAAGAGATTGAGGCGTTTGTGACATCAGACAAAGGCTCGGTAAAGAAGCTCTCAACCGCCCAATGCTCAGCAATAGCCTACATACTTCAGATGTCAGAGAAGGTGCTGGACGAACTGGATCTGGAGAAATACAACACAACAGAGGAGGGCAAACGGAGACTCATACCAGCTGTCTCCAACTGCAGAAGAGCCCTGTGAGTGTTAAATATGTGCATTTCACAAATTAAATCTGAATTATAGTTAGTTGCTTTTTTAAGCCATTGTTAATTAAGAAATCAACAAACACCTGTGAACTCCTTACATCAGTATTGCTCCACCACTGTGTCTTTGTTGGTGTTTCTTAAGAACTGTGCTGTTTTGTCGATGAAAAATATTTCTCAATATCCTTGTCGTCTATCTTCATCGGTTTTATCTTTATGTTTAAGGGTTAGTTCCAGTCCTTGATTCTGATTGGTCAATAGCTGTGCCTTAGCAACCACCCTTAAGAAGAAAAACAAAACATTCTGTTGCCGTTTAAAGTCCATCAGGAACTAGTTTTTCCAGGGGAAGGAAGACTTTAAGGGGCTGTGTCCACAGAGGCGTTTCTGCCGGCATACGTCGTGTTTTTTCAATTGTTTCCAATGGAAACGTGCGTTTTTTGAAAATGACAGCAGCTGGCGTTCTTTTCCGCAGGCTCAGCTTATCAAAGTAGTCAACGCCCCCCTCTTGAAAATAAAATTGTGCAACCGGCGTTCCAGTCAGCGCCTGGTGCTTTCAGTCGCATAAAAGCACTTCGGTGGATCTGGAGCCTTACTGACTTTACTTTACTGACTTAACAAAATTTTTGTATTTGTTTTGTGTGGTAACCGTTTTAAAAATGCAATTAGGCTTTGCGTTGTGCCTTTACACCCTTCAGTAGTGATATAGTCACGATAAAACACATTGCTTACTTATAAAACGGTTAGTTCAGGTAGTCGATTCTGATTCTTCAATAGCTGTGGTTTATTCATGATAAAACACATCTTTACCACTCTACCTTAACGTGACTTTGCTTGTAGGTAGCTTACATATATTAAGGATTTAATATTTGTATTGTGTCGTAACCATTTTATAATGCTTTATTGTGAGAAAATCATGGCTGAAGGGGTTGCAAGCATGACGCAAATGTCCTTCAGCTGTGATTTATTCAGGATAAAGCACAGCCTCTTATACATTATTGTTTACTTAATTTCATTTTTATGACAATTTTTTTTACGAAAATTTGGAAATTAGTTGAAAAATGGGACAATTCAAGTAATGCCGTGATTTAAAAAGGATTTAAATCAACTAAGGGGGTTTTAGGTGCTCCACTCGGATGGAGGAAAACAACAGAAACAAAGATACAAACCAACCTGAACATGAAACAAAACCTGTCCTTGCATTAAGTACCTTGTTCATAATTGTTCATATTGTAAGTTACAGTACAATATATTTAAGGCACGATAAAAATGCAAAACATGTCCAGTCCAGTTTCCTACAGTATAGTATATAACCTAATCTTTTGGTTTCTTTTCAGACTTGCTAACTGTAATCTGACTGGCCAGTACTGTAATATTACGGCTTTGTCTTTGCAATCATCAAAGTGTCTCCTGAGAGAGCTCGACTTAAGTAACAATGACCTGATGGATTCAGGAGTGAAGCTCCTCTCTGATGCTCTCAAGAGTCTCAACTGCCAACTGCAGATACTGAGGTGTGTGAGAACCTAAATAAAATCAAAAATATTGGGTTGGGGTTTGCAGTAACAAAAAGACGATGATGTCTGCAGGTTATCAGGCTGTATGGTGACAGAGGAAGGCTGTTGTTATCTGGATTCAGCTCTACGTTCAAACCCCTCACACCTGAGAGAGTTGGATCTAAGTTACAATCATCCAGGACACACTGGAGTCCAGGCTGCTCTCTGAAAGAGTCAATGATCCAAACTGCAAACTGGAGAAACTCGAGTAAGCGAGACATCGAAAGACTTTGAAGGGGTCGTGAAATGCAATTACACTCCCCAAAAAAGCAGAATAGTTATATTACAGTTGTTCAATTGTTGTATCAAAGTGATACAAAAGTGAATGTTTGAATGTTTCTGTTTTTAGTTTGGACCATGGAGACCCCCGCATGATCAAACCTGGACTCCGAAAATGTAGGTTCCCACTCTCACACATGTACATTAAGACCTTAATGTTCTAAATCTTCCATTTTTTGTTCAGATGCATGTGCTCTCACACTGGATCTCAACACAGCGAACATTCAACTCAAGCTATCCGAGGGGAACAGAAGGATCACACACGTGAACGAAGCTCTGCCATACCCGAATCATCCAGACAGATTTGAAGGCGTTCCTCAGGTCCTGTGTAGAGAGGGTCTGACTGGACGCTGTTACTGGGAGGCTGAATGGGATGAGTGGGCCCGTATAGCCGTGACGTATAAAGGAATCAGCAGGAAAGAAGGGAGTAACAGTATGTTTGGACTTCACAGAAATTCCTGGAATCTTTTCTGCACTGTTAATGGATTCAACCTCTGGTACAATAATACAAACAAAGACATACCTGTCACTTCAGTCCCCTCAAAGAGAATAGGAGTGTATCTGGACTGGGCGGCCGGCATTTTGTCCTTTTACAGCGTCTCTGACACGTACACACTCACACATATACACACAGTCAAAAGCAAGTTCACTGAGCCCCTCTATGCTGGATTTATGGTTCATCATTCAGTGTCATTGTGTCAGATTTAGAAACTTCCTGTGGGCATTGTTCAGAGTTGCCAGATTGGGCTCTTTTTTTTCTCAGGTTCACACAGAACACCCTAGAATTCATCTAGCATGTTATTTTATTAGGAAGTTCAGAAAAGCTTTCATGGTTATTAAGGTTTTGATTATTTGTGAGCAAGTAAGTTG
This sequence comes from Triplophysa dalaica, assembly GCF_015846415.1. Lineage (NCBI taxonomy): Eukaryota > Metazoa > Chordata > Actinopteri > Cypriniformes > Nemacheilidae > Triplophysa > Triplophysa dalaica. The sequence continues at coordinate 5,894,272 of NC_079543.1, forward strand.
ACTTTTATTGCTTTTGTAGAATTTTATTGCCACTAAATGCATGCATATAACAATAATAGTAAAAAACAGAGCATATGACATTTTAAGAAAAGTATTTTGTTTTAGACTGGAAAGAGGACTTCTGTTTTCATTACTGTTGACAGTGATTCCTGATTGTGTTTTATTGTGGATGACACTGTAAAAAATGTTTTGCATTATACAGTACATTTTGCTAGTTCTTAAATAAAGTAAATTAATATATGTAATATATTCTTTATTAGCTTCATGGGACCCTGCCTGTAAAAACTCAGCTTAACTTTTTTGTGTTTTACTGTACTGTATAAAATCATCCTACATAATGTAAAGAACATTCTGTAAAAATATAACCTTGATATCTTTAATATATTGGCAGTGTAACGTCATGTCAAAGATTGAAATCGTAGTGAAATTAATGGTTAAAGTCAAATTATGATGCTTGTTATTTCACGATTTTGGGACTTAATTATGGATTTCACAGACAGGGTCACATATAGTCGCTGTCCTTCTGAAAACTTGTATGTCCAAATTTGCGGTTTCTCAGGAAATAGAAAAAACACTGAACTTTTTCAATGATTGCATTTTGTGTTGTCAAAGCTGATAAGCACTTTATTCATACGTTTTATTGATTAAATATTTGCAGAATCCAGTGACAAACATAAGAGTGCCTAATAATAATGATTAATGGCAAAAAATTAAAATCACAACATTTTGGAGAAACAAGGTTTTAGAAGGACAGCAGCGATATTCTCATGTATTTGCAAATGTGACATGCACTACATGAACTACTAGAGAGTTGGTTGTGCACCAGTACGCTTCAGTATGCAAGCATCATGCAAGTATCATACAGAAGTATCATACAGAAAAAAAACTATTTCTAAGATGAAGTCTTTATGGATCCCGTAAAACAGTAAAAGTAAAAAAACATTCATGTCAAAAGTTATAACAAATATTACTAATTTATTAAGAAATTAAGCTATTAATATAGTGATATAGTATGAACTATTTGAAATTTAACGTCTGTGGCATTACCCGAGTGCATTATAAGAAGTACTTTATAAAATTTAAATCCAATTTCGATGAATAAACAATAATGAAGCAGAAGAGGTGGCACACATTTTTTGCAGAACAGTGTGCAAATACCCTAAATGTAGCGATGTTTCAATATCATTAAAAATAAAAGATTTAAATAAAAACTAACTAGATCTTTCAGTTAGCAGCATAGATCATGTGATCAAACATATGGAGACTATATGGTCATTAACCTTCTAATGAACCCATTGTAATACCCAAGAACATACTTTAAATAAAGTTTTTTAGTTAAGTTATCTTTTTAAACAAAGCGATGCATTTATTCAGTCTAATTCAAAATTCAGCACCTCCACTACTTAGTTTACTCTTTACTTTTCTTCATCTTTGAGAAGTAAACAAGTAATTATCTCAGCCTTAAACATTTTCCTTCCATTACAGCATTTGTCTAATCATAGGACTTCAAGCCTCATTTCCCTAAGGTATAGCTTGGCAACTATAGGATGCAAAATAGAAAAGACTAGTGAATCCTGTGTAGGCAGTTTAAAAAATCTTCAAAGTTCAACTCTAAAAAAGTTGGAGATGATCCATCAACTGGAGCATTGCTTAAATGCCACATTTCCAGTGTTTTACTCCAGGTTGCCCCAAGGGGACCCTCCCTGCATGAATGTACTGTATTTTTGTAATAGATTAGATGTTCTTGTGGGATAACTCGTCTTTTTTAAATATTTTACCAAATGCACCCTTGGAGGTCTGAAACAAAACCAGTGGTTCATGACACGATTAAAACGAATATTATTCTTTGTTTTTGATGTAATGCAATGTGTCAGGATTTAAGGTTAAAAAACACAATATATTCCACATACCGTGCATGTTTGTATCTTCTCTTTCCCCGCCTTTCTGAAATACTTGGATTTTTTACAAAGCTCATAGCTCTGAAAAGCAAGGTGTGCTATGATTGGCCAGTTAACCAGTGCGTAGTCATTGGTCGAATACTGTAAGCGTGTGACAGAAATGTACTTTTAAATAAAATGCATCTTATGTTCCTACACTTTTTCAAATTTCTATTGCATGCATGGGCAACTTATAACACATAGAAAAACACGTATTCGGGCCATATGACCACTTTAAAATAAAAGAACTAGATAAAATACAGACATCTTAGAACCGGATTCTGTAAAAAATCGGATAAAATACAATTGATGAATAAATAATCTTTAAAATAGCGGACGTTTTTAACAGAAAATGAATTACCTATATTTTGATTTGGGTTTAAGGGTTAACAGAAATATTCGTAAAATTGGTCTTTTGGCAGAAAGTTAATTTTCTAGGGTTTTTTTTCTGTTTTCATAAATATGTGATATTTCACCCTTGTTTATCATGTCTTTTTTCTTTATTCCTATTCATTTTTTTCTTATAAATCAACCTTTTTTCTCTAAAATCTAGTTTCTATATTATTTATATTATATATAAATACACATTTACATAATTATCTGTTTTGTAACTATGCATTAATGTAACAATGAAGAATAAAAAAATCCATAGTTACAAAAATGTACCCCCCATTTGCACAATTTACAATTCACAATTTTATATTTCATGTAATTCCTTATAATCCCAAATGATGTCAGGCTTACTGATAAATGAATCATTTTATTTGTAATCAATCACATTACATTAACAGCCTGAATATTAACAGATTAAACATTTGTCTGGTATTCAAACTGTCAGTGCGTTCAAGTGATGCATTATGAGCACATGCATTCCCTGGGATTCAACCCCCTCACCTGTACATTGGAACCATCATGCTCAGCAAAGGCAAAGCTTGACTTTTTAAAACTGTAGTCATACGTCAAGGTGGGCGGAGCTATTTGTCCTCTCACACTTTCACAGATTTTCTTTGACAGTGTTGACATAAGCCGGTCCTCTGAGACCATCGTCACCATCACCTATCCAGATGAGCACATCTGCAAATTCGTGTCTATGAAATGAGGAGCTGAAAGTGATTTCTCTGTACGCCTGGTGTGTGTGTGTGCGGCAGTGGCCATAAATAGAGTAGTAAATGTAATTACTGCGTAGAGGGAGCGCAGGTGCCTGTGGTTTGGGGGGCTCGCGGGTGTGTGTGAATGCCTGTGTGCTTTCCACCTGTCTCCACACAGATGTGTACTCTATACACACTATTATGACTGGTCCTTTGAGACATGTACTAACGCTTGGAGATGAGGTGACAGGTTGTGTGTGTGTAGTTTGTGCATGCCTTCACTGTCCTACCTGGCAAGTTGGCTGGTTACTGATGCCGGAGATAGCAGCTGTATTTAAGTTTATTGCAGGTTTACCTTTTGCTGTATTTGATTTATATGGCTTTTGAGGCCATTCGGATATGTTTACATGCACTGTGTTTGCATTTTAATTCATTGTGTGTGCAGAATCAATGTGTATGTTTTATATGTTGCAATATGAAAAAGGAAATGTTTATTCATTCTCCTCTCCTATAATATGATGCGATAACGAATTTTATATATATATATTAGAATATGCTGTATGTTGTCCCACGTTCTGTTTTTTCGTCCATAGAGTGAATAAACAACTTTTCTTATTGTTGTTGGGCAACAATTAATGATAATGCTTTACAGGCAAACAAACACACAATCATGTCTGTGCAAAATTGATTACAGGGCTTCTGCCAGTAGACCAATCCATTAAAAAGTGAAAATCTGGCAGTAAGATACATCACAAATTAAATTGAATACATCCGTGCCAACTCCAAACTAATGACATTCTTTCACACCTGGTCGTCGAGAAAACTTGCATTCATCTTGCTTCGTGACATTTCCACGTTACATTAAATGTACGAATATAAATTAATCAGCACCGAATTAGATTATGTGTAATAAAATCTATGGATTTCCTTTCCATGAAACTTGAAAGGCATCATAAAAAAATGCAATACAATGAACATTTTTTTTCTGCAAGGCAGGATAGAGTGCTTTTTCAAACTATTTATCTTGTTTAAATTTCAGGTCATAGTTTGATCCAAAACAGACTTTGCACTGTTACTGTGTTTAAATACAGGTATTTCAAATTTGGAAAGTTTTAATTTCAAGTTTTATTGCCCAGAGTTCCCTCTTTTATGAGATTTCATAGAGTTCTCAGTTGTGTTTCATAATTAAATTAGTCTGAGATGTTTCTCTTAAAGGTGCATACAGTATGTATTGTATAAGTTAAATAATCTGGATTTAAAGAATAAGTAGAAAACAATATATATTTCATGCCGTGTGTTATGTTGCTGTATTTGAAAGTAAGCAGTCTGCCAAGTTGTAAGTCCTAAGGTGAATAAATGGCAGTGTTATTGGCTAAAAGTGAGTTGAATCTGAATCACATAAACGAGACGTGTCTCTATCTGCCGCGTCTACGTCACTAGACATAGTTCCCGCCTATTTTTTGCTAGGAATGCCGCGATAACTTCACTCTTTCCTCCCCCAAAACACTGTCACTCGTTCGTGTGCCGTCTAAAACCTGTGTTTTACGTTGTGAAACTAAGTGCGTCTTATTTAAACTACCACAGGAAGAACTTCTGAGGAAACAATGGTTTCAATTCATTTTTAAACGAGTATAACCCCAGGGTTTTACTGTGAGCGCGTCATTTCACCAAAGATTGTTACAATAATCTTGGCACGTTCACTGCTGGATATGTTAAAAGACTATCCTTGAAAGGGGGAAATACCAACCTTATATGGACCTGTCAGCTCCACCCAATCACAACCTGTAAGTATGACTATTTATTTTGTCTGAACTTCAAGAAATATTGGTGTACCTTATATCTGTGTTTAGCTAATGCATATAACGCTAACGTTATAACCGTTATTTCTGGGGTATTATTATTATTACAGTTTATTTATCTATCTATGAACCCGTCTAATTTAAGTTTTCAATCTATTGTCATCTACTATCGTCTTTGGATGTTTCTTCGTCAGACTAGGGCTCAAACTAGTAATGTCAAATCCCTGCCATCTCTATCTATTGGCCTACACTGTATATAATATATTACCTGTAAACCGTAATCCAGCTATGATGGTAGGCGTTTTGTTTGCGACACATGATGAACACTGTAACAAGTTCAAGGAATGGGAAGAAGGAGGCGGTAACTGGCGAACAAATGAAAAATAAACAAACCACAAAACGAACGTAAAATGCCACACTAACATAAACCATAACATAAAATCTAGGCCTTGTCCTCTATCGTCGTACACTCTGGTCGCTCGTCCTTTTATGCTTCCGATCTCCTCCAAAGAGAAGCGATACCCATGCAACACAGCTGACACTCATTATCGTCACTCGCTCACGTCCCGCCATGCTTGTAGTGGATAGGAGGGGTTTAGACGGATGAATCGTGGAACGAATCATGTGAGAGTCAGTCAAGAAGTAAGGTAACAATAATTACCTTTTTTTATGACATAATAGGGTTTTTACACCTTCTATGTTCATAAACTTGTTGTTGGACAATCCATAAACCAAAGTAGGACCTTAAAAATCATATGCTACTTACTCCTAAGTCAATTTGATGAGAAATGTTTGAATTCATTGAGATCTTAAATAATGTTGACCTGATTGCTCATCTGATAATTCTGAACTCAGTTTGTGAGATTGAAGATTTCTCATCTTGTGAGGTTTGTGTCTTGATATTCAGGAGAAATATCTGAGACACGAGATGCAACCAAAAGTTTCCATTTACTCTCCATTTAATCACAATTTTAAAGCCATGGCTTGGAGTCCCAGAAAAACTAAATAATGTGTAGTTTAAAAGAATAGAACAAATGAAAATTATGTCATCGGTTGCTCAGCCTTAAATTCTTTAAAATCTGTATACCAGGGGTATCCAAAGTCAGTCCTGGAGGGCATGTGGCCTGCAAAGTTTAGCTTCAACCCTAATCAAACACACCTGAACAGCTAATCAAGGTCTCACAAAGCAGACTAGAAACTTCCAAACAGGTGTGTTGAGCCATGTTGGAGCTAAACTCTGCAGGACAGTGGCCCTCCAGGACCGACATTGAACACCCCTGCTGTATACCTTTTACAGTTCCGCTGAACACAAAAAAATATAATTGTAAGTCTGTTTGTAACCAAACAGTTCTGGGGCACCATTGAAGACATTAACAAAACTACTATGGTGGCCAATAGTGCCCCAGAACGATTTGGCTTCCTAGTGCACTATTCCAAATAATTAAATTACAAAATCATTTTTGTTTAACTATCTTTATTTTGTATTATAAGTTAGTAAAACTGCGGACTTTAAAAAATCTGATAAAAAAAGGTAAAGATCCGGGAGCTGGGGTTCTAAAAAAAGTTTTTTTTACACGCAACTTGCAGTTTTTTTTCTGAAATCTAATTTGTAAAAACACGAAAAAATCCTGTAAACCGTAAAATTCCGTTAAATTCACGTTTTTACAGTGTAGCTACACGATTGATAGCATATTTTGTTTAATCCACATACTGTAGATTTAAACTCTATACCGAACTTTGTTACCGACACAAAAGCTGCTACTGTTCCATCTCTTTATGTTTCCAACTTGTATATTTCAGAACCTCATGTTTGTGTGTAGGTGTTGTGAATAGACCTCAGGAGAACATCACAGGCAGTCAGGTACTCTTGTGGCATCAGAAAAAGACATCCCAGCATGCTGTGCTAATGAGTATGCAGTCGGTGTCCCCTGCTTTCGCTCTCAGACACGCAGACATGCTCTTTGCGATCGGTCTGTGACATGAAGTGTGGACAAGGTCCTGGAAGACTACTGATGCTCTGAGCTAGACTGCCTACACCTGCTCGACTGTGTTTTCCTCACACTGTACCTTTGTTCGTGTGCGTGTGAGCGGAGTGTCAATGGAGTTATAGCATTTTGGGAATTGTTCGCCCCCAAAAAACTATTCAAAATTATTTACTCACCCATGATGTTTAGCCCAGTGTAAGTTTAACACAATCTCACGGCAAAAATTTAACTATTTTGCGATGAGTCTAATTTGGGCTAATTCCTATGAAATCGTACAATCTTTTTCATGCATTTTTGTATGATTTCCTTTCGCGCCAGTTATGTTAGGTTCAGGGGCTGAGATAGAAGTGGGGATTCAATACTTAGTAAGTCTTATTTTTTGGTGGTATTTCATTTGTAAAATTACGTTTGTTAAAAATACCAGCGATGGGTTTGGTATTTTCCTTCTTCTGTGAAAGACAAAAAGAGTTTTATACAATGAAAGCGGATGATGATTTATAGACTACTAACAGACTCCAAAAAGACAAATAACGCCATTAAAGTGGTCCGTGTGACTCATGAGCTATATTTCAAGTCTTCTGAAGTAATTTGCTGGATTTGTGTGAGATACAGACTTGAATTTGGCTGTTTATTATCTTGTTATCCTTTTTAGAGCTCATTATTTTTGCTTCGGTTATAAAACGCCAGTTCAGAAAATTGGTCACAATTGACATTCATTGTATGGACATAAAACCACATAAAAAAAAACAAAAAAATCCTCCTAAGCATTTTGTCTTATTTTCTTGTAAAACATATCGAAAACATTCTTAAATTAAGATAGATACATTTGACACGGAAAGGGACTTAAGATATTTAGTCTTAAGAAAATATAAGAACTAAACAAGTGTATGTTTGAATAAAAAAAACATAAACTTGTTACTAGTTCTTTCATAAACAAGACAAAATGTCTTAAGTCACTTTCCACTCAAGTTATCTTGATTTAAAAATCATTTTGATATTTTTACCGAAAAAGGCGTTTTTAGAAGGAAACACATGATAGACATTTCGCAAAATAGGTTTTTTGTCTTCCACAGTTTGTCGTCGCTGTCCTTCTGAAACCTTGTATGTCCAAATTTGCTGTTTTTCAGGAAATGGAAATTACACTGACAAGACAGTAGGCAATCATTGAAAAAGCTCAAAGTTGAAAATAACTTTTTTTTCGGTTAGATATTTTCAAAAACTCAGTGTCAAGCATAAATGGTGATTATGATAATGATTTGTTATAATGAATTATGAACGAAATATGGAGATACAAGGTTTTAAAAGGACTGCAGCGACATACAGGTTTTCAACAACATGAGGATGAATACATATGGCAGCATTTATTTATTTATTATTATTAAAATAATACAGCACATGCTTTATCCTGGTTTGATTATCTAATATCATTAAATTTATTTTTAAATCCATTACTTTGATGGCAAGTTTTTTCATAGAAACAATTTTTTTTGTATGTTTCCCCTCAATACACATTTTACACAAAATCCCTTGGCGACACTCCATTTCCTCACTGAATTCTATACACTCATTCTCTTTCCTCTACGAGATGAGATTTTACTGGTGGAGTTTTGTGTCAGACGCATTCCGCCTGGCCATAACTTCCGCTTCATTGTGTATGCGGGAAGGAAGTGGTAATGCATGAAGCTCATGGTCCTGTAAGCATGAATCCCTCACAGCATTTGTTATGAGATTATAAATGAGGCAGACAGCAACACGAGAACAGAAGAAATATTGATGAGCTCTTTTTATCTGTTCTTCACAAGTCCTGACTTTTTCAAGTGAAAGAAAAAAAGATATACAAATAACAAAAAAAATCTACTTAAAAATCTGTTGTTATTAAACATATTTATAGTGATGTTTACTTAAAAATGAGATTTGTGTCAACATTTACTTTTTTGTTTTGAACCCTTTAGCACCAAATAAGTTATTTTGCAGAAGGTAGCCTATAAAGAATGAAATTTTAGGCCTGCCATCCTGTCAAAACAATAGATATTAAACTGCATTATGCACTGACTACTGTTGATAAACTCTACTAATGCTGTCATATGGCTTCACCTCATTGGGAGTTCTTGATTTATATGCACAAGACCAAACATTTCTATTTTTTAATCACATATTCTGTTAAAAATTCAAACAGCTTCATGATCCACAAAGAGAGAAATATTATGTGTGTGTAGTTTCTATCATCCGCTATAAGCTTCTTTCAAATTCAACTATATTAGTAGATTTTTCAAAGATACGAAATCCGTGATTTCCACTAGGGCACGGGTCAAGACCCAGAGTGAGATTAAAGGCCGTCAGACAAAGGATTTAACAGTCAGATGAACGCCCCTGAGATGACTGTAAGAACGAACATACAATAGTATAAATTTACAGAAAATGACTAAAGCAGGAGAATATTGACACGCTCTGATGAGTGAAAAACGTTTCATTATTTTACATCAAAACCAAATGTCCTTGAAACATTGTAACTCCATATTGTGGGATTTTATTTTTTTGTCATAATCATTATTAGTCACAAAGTGTATCAAATTTCGTATCAAAAAGTGCTTGTCAACTTTTGTAAACACAGTATTTAATGATATAAATACTACAGTGTTTGTGCCATTTTCTGAATAACAGTGAATTTGGCCATCTGAGGTTCCCATCATGAACTGACTAGTGTTCAGTTTTTCAAACCAGTAAAACAAACCATCACACAAAAAGAACCTAGTCACACATTGGGGGAAGTGGGCAATCCGTGCACGTTCCCCACCCACAAAGTGGATTTTCACTATCAAATCTAACTTTTTATGCTTTATTCTGTTTTTCTGGTATTGATTAGAAACAAAACGGATGACAGCTAAAATAATATTTTTTTTGAGGCGTGAACGAACGTTTCAAAAGAGATGAATTACACTGTGCGCAATGAATGTCCCACAGAGCGTCTGCCGAGTCCCATTCAGCACAATCTAGCAGCAGAATGTCAAGTCAAAATTGGGGATATAAATCTTTGGTTTGTGAGAAGCAAGTCGTGAATAACCATTGAGCTGTGAATCTCTGTTTTTAATTTATTGGTTTTACTTTTGATGGTGTGTACATGGAGAACGTGTGGTGTCAACAGATAGCTGTGACAGGCTGTTTGTATACCAGACATGTTTTGTATCCTTATTTGATTTTTCTTTTTTTGTGATTAAAATGCAAATAAAAATTGGCCTTTGATCTCAAATAGCCTGAAAAAGCATCCAAGCGTATTTTATCTGCACTTACTGCAATAGATAACAAAACAGTAAACCATGTGGCATCTGCAAGCAAATGTCGGTAGACCTCAGATACTATCGCTTCGGATGTTTGTTGCAAACTGTGCTTGATTTATTTTGCTTTATAGTACAGTAAGTACAGTATGGTTTAAAATTGCTAAAATCATATGCAATCACACGCATACACTATTAGGTGTGACTCGTGTCGCATCTTACAAATGGAATTCTTTTGCTTTTTGATCATTTTAGCAAAGCCTATATCGAGCGTTATTATATTCCCAACACAGCACGAAATCAGAATGGAAATGTCTCTTGGATTTGCCACTCCTGCTTCTGTCTTCGCACAGTCAGCAGTCAGAGACGGTTCGCCCTAATATGTGATTGCCAGCAATTACACGTGTCTCCTCTGATGCAAAGCTAATGGGACTGGATGAGCTGGAGTCGAGCTCCTCTGCTCGATCGAAAATCAATTTCACTTTTACGGCCCCACATAAATTCAAATACAGCAGGCCGGGACAGCTGAGGAGATACTCAGGCGTTATGCCATTGGCGAGAAGCTGAAATATTTCAAGACACCTTCGGAGCTGGAGGTATTTATTATTCTAACGCCAAAATAAGGCATAAAGCACAAACGGAGACAAAAAGCTACAGTGAGGCAAAAGAGCACGCTGGGAAAATTTACAATCAGATGCAGGAGCAGACGCGGTGTCATTTCACTTTACTGTGGTCGCATAGCTGACTTGATGGCAACGTGCGTCAAATGTCTCTTATATCAGCGACTGTCATTGGTCTAATATCCTGAACTGCCTGCTGCACAAACAAGGAGATGAGACATGCTAATGAGAAAAAACATTTGACTAACGTACACAAAGAACGGTTGGTATGAGTGATGGTACTAGAGGGACTGTCAAGGTACAGTACACATAAGTCAATAGAGGTGCACTGTATTTTTTTCTTTGCTGCTGAAAGGGACAGTTCACCCAAAAATGAAAACTGTCATCATTTACGCACCCTGTTGTCATTTCAAACCCAGATGACTTTCTTCTGCAGAGCACAAAAGAGAATATTTTGATTGAATGTTGGGAACCAATGGCAGTACCCATTCACTTCTGCGTACAGACACAAAACTTAAGCAATTTAGTCAATGTCTGATGTTTGGTCACCAACATTATTTAAAATATCTTATTCTGCAGTAAAAAGAAAGCCATAGAGATTTGAAATGGGTGTGAGTTAATGATCACAGTATTTTCATTTTTAGGTACAGTGTCCCTTTAAGTATATTATTTAAGGACCAAATTGGCTTACAAATCTATTACTTTAAAGGTGCTGTGTGTAATTTTTGGAGGATATATTTAAAGAATTACCTTATAATATCCATAACTATGTCTCCAGAGGTGTATAAATCCTTACATAATGAAGAGTTATGTTTGTTTTACCTTTTTCGATCTGCAGGTGGTCCCCTTACAGAGAATTCGCCATGTTGTTTCTACAGAAGCCCTAAACGGACAAACAGCTCTACAGAGCGCACTTCGTAAATACGTCTCATAAATCTCATTCGGCAAAGATGCGAAAACATGACGACATCTTAGTTCAGTTTAGACACTGTAGTGCTTCGAAAGGGAGGGCAAGCTGTGGCATGAGCCGATGTTTGCCATTTTCAACCTTAAACGTCATATACTGGACCTTTAATTTTCGAAAGGCTTTTACAGTACTTCAGTTCAACAATATGAGTAAAGCAATTTCAACCTTTTTTACAGGATACAGCAAATTGCCAGTGGACAAATTTTTAAATAGTACTTTGAAAAAAAAAAGATTATCAAGCAATTAGACTTATAACTTACAGTATAAGGCAGCATCATTTTTTTTTTACATTGTAGTAAACATAAAGTTACCTTCCGGGCACTGATATAGGTTTAATATTCGCTTCAACAAAATAATTCAAGCACAAGGACATGCAGTTCATAGCTTTAAAGCTAAACCCTTGTTTAATAAATAACTAGACCCAACCTTCAGCAACATCTTCAAGTTCCCATCTCAATGTTCCAGGGAGCTTTTTCTCCATATCAGCACTATAAGATCAGATTTTTTTGCCAGCGCATCTGCGACCAGGCTGGTGATAAATGCCACATTTATAATGCCTGAGGAGAAACGATGGGCAGTGATAATTTCCCCGTAATGTTTGACCTGCTGCAGAGCTAAATGTTGGAGTGATAGATGTTTTCTGCACCCATCAGGCTGTTTATAGGGGTCGTAGTGAAATGTTTGAAATACTATCGAGATTTCAGGATTCACCCCTTTACTTTCTCAACGTGGCTTCACAAGACACCAGAGATGTGACAGGATGCAGCTTTAATAAAGTGGTGCGTTGTGTAAAAGTGCCAGTGAGATGAGGAAGCAGTTTGTCTTAGGCATTTGTTGGTGAGTGTTGCTAATTACATTGCTAATAAATGACAAGGTTTATTTTTCATAAGCAGCTGGCCAGCTATGAGGCAAGTCTCGTTAGGGAACGTTAACAAATGAGCCAGGAGGTCCTTTAACATTAAATGCATACTGATTTACTCAATGCTTTCTGCACCTTAACATCACAAATGCATTGAACATATACAGAACTATTCCTTCTTCATGGTTATGCAGCAGTCACACTAGACCAGCGGTTCTCAAACTTGGGCCTGTGGCCCCCTGGGGGGCCCCAAGATGGATCCAGAGGGTCCAGTGTTTTTGTGGCATTTTATGAAATATAAAAATGTATCATGAATTTATAATTTATCATTATTAAACTAAATTCTTTATTAAAATATGACCACCAACCAAAAGAATTGATGTTCCAGCATTGTATAATTGTATATGTTTTTGGTTTAATTTTAATTTTATGATCGTAAGTATTTATTATAGTATAAAAAAAACATTAAAATCATTGTTTTTTTATTAACATATTATGGATTGTGACATATTTCCACTATTGTTGTTTTCGTTATTTTAAAGCTGTTTTGTTCAAAATTGGATCTTGTGATATTTTTTTTTACATTTCCCTCCAATAAGAGTTCACAGAAGTTGACCTTCAGAATGCTGCAAAATGCAAGCATTTTTTTTGCGTGGGTTTGCATTTTCTGTCTTAAAAACTTGAATGCGTGTATGAATGCAAGTATATGGATCGTGTCTTGTGTGAAGGCGGCATTACTTTTACACTTATGCCATTTAACGTATGTAAACAGCTACTACTCGGCAAATCCATATCCTGTTTAGCACATTTTACTTTTACTGCTTTAATTTTATAAAACAATAAGTGGCTTTAGTTGAACAACTAATAAAAAGCTCTATATCACACTGGTTAAACCGTTGTTGTTTTCTTGTACAGAATCTGTTATTTAAACCAGGGGTTCCCAAACTTTTCAGCCCGCAACCCCCAACATAACAATAGCAGGGAGTCGAGACCTCCACTATCCTCGGAGCTGGGTAAAGTATACAAACATTGTGCGCAACTGTGCACCCATGTTCTCTTTGGTCGATATCAACCAACGTTTCATATAAAAAAAGAAAAATATCCTAAATTGAAAGCCTAAAAAATTATCTGCGTGCACATATTTATATTTAACGTGGTGCTGTATGACTTGTTGCACTCTACCTAATGCAGTTGCTAATGCGATGTGATCACCTCAGGGGCCATGATTGACGGGGAGGAAATTCCAAAGTCTGATGGCTTTTTATTTGCATGGATTTATTTTCAACTAAAATTTGTCACACTTATTGATTGAATAGGCTATTCCTAAAAAATAAAAAATATTTCTGGAAATCATCTTGCGATCCCACCCTTCTGCCCTTGCGACCCCCCAGTCCTGACCCCAATTTTGGGAACCCCTGGTCTAGACATCAGTAGTTAAACAAGTCAAAATAATCTCTATTTTATATTTAATATATTTATTTAATTTTTGATAGCCTGACATGTAAAAATTAACCAAACTAATCATCTGATATGTTTGTGTCTACCTTAAAACATGCATGTATTTGAGTATCTGATCCAAAAAATCCCACAAGAATGTATGTTGTGTGTGTCCATTAACATTGATCTGGGATATACTCTAATGAAGTTCAAAGGAACAGTTCATTCAAAAAAGGAAAATTCTGTCATCATTTACTAACCCTTTTTTTGTTCTAAACCTGTATATATTTCTTTGTTCTGCTGTACGTAAAGAAAGATATTTGAAGAATGCTTGTAACCAAACAGTTCTGGGGCACTTTTGACTTTTCAATGGTGACCCAGAAATATTTGGTTACAAACATTCTTCCAAATGTCTTCGTTTGTGCTAAGCAGAAAAAAGTATTTGATCAAGTTTGCAACAAGTAAATCATGACAAATTTTTTTATTTGAAGGGATTTTGAATAGCTTCTAGTCATAGCCGCGGGGGCTAACCAGAGAAAAGAAATGTAGAAATAGGATTCTAAGTAAATTTGCAAACAAAAGCTACACTACAATCTAAATGCTTCTTCGATCTTTACACTCAAAATTTAAATCAATGAGACCAATGAACTATAGTTCTACTAGATTAAACCGCTGTCAGGTTTTGTATTAAACATTCATGCATCTGTCAACAGAAACACTGCATTTCGCTCACTTAGCCTCTGTCTGCTGGGGAGGCTATATGCTAGTGTTGGCCGACTGAAGTCTCTCCCTCTCTTTTTGCTGATGTGAAACAGGTCTTCTGGCAGTCCTACAACATTAATTAATACTCCTGTTCGTGATGGATTGCTTCTGCTTTAGCTCATTCATCACTTCCAGTATGAGAGGGGTTAGCTTTACGACTAAAGCTAGCCCCCTGTAGCGCCGGTGCTTCTCTCCAAACCCTTCATATTTCCATGCGATACTGTCTGTATAACATTACTAACAAGAAATGCTCTCAGACGTCTCGAGTCAAATGGTTTTGTGTTGTTATTTAAGCATTAATTATCTTTTATCATGGCTTGTCAAAAAAAACTGCTGGCAACATTTTTTTTCTGTTGATTATGTCAAGATCCACGTGTTATAGACAGAGAATAATTCTAATAAATGTGAAAGCAGTGAGTGTGAACGGCTGAAACAGTAGATCTAAAGAAATTACAAATGCTGGAAGGGATTTACATTGTGTCGTTGATGGTCTTTTAATATGCCTCTCATTAAAGATCTGCTTCAATACCTCCAGCTTTAAATTGTTTGCTGATACAGGCAAAAATACTTTGAATTATGCACATCTCAAAATATGGATAAATGAAGTGCTTTATAGTGTGAAACTGGTGAGAACACACATTGAAAGAGTCCTTAAATCGTTTTATTATGTATTACAGCTAATGAAAATATACCAGTGCAAATACAGTAATAATAGACTAGGTATGCAACAGTAGTCATAGCTGTACTGTTATACAGTATTTTACCGTATGATAAACACCATGTTGCTTTTAGCATTTTGCGGGTTTGGTTATCCGGATACAAGTATGCACACAAAGTCATGTTCTGAAATTCAATAAGATTGATGGAATACTATGAAAATCTGAATCTCAGAGACATGTGTCAGTCAGAATTGTGTTTTAACTTCCAAAAAATGTTTTAACGCCGTACAGTAAAGCAGGGGTTCAGGTGGGTTTTTGTAGCAGTGGATCCCTGAAAAATTTGACATATAACCTGATAGCTATAAGAAAGACATGACAAGTAAATTAATCAAAATGTATCAATACATTAAAATACCGATTAGAATACAGTATTTTAAGGAAAGTCTACGTAGCAAACATGGTAGCTGCAGTAGCCTACATTGGATTTACCGCAAAAGAAAGTCAACCTGCTGTCCATCTCTCAGACCTTTATTTATGGCCCTTAAACTTAGCTTTAACCTTCTGGAAAACGAAGCCCGGTACTTTAATTACAGTCCAGGAAAGGCTCAGCTAATGATTACCTGTTAGCATTGACACCCCAATATAGATCCTTCCCTCCTTCAAGACTAGAAAGCTGATGCATCGGCCCGCCTGCTCTGCAGAGCCCCGCACCTGCTGAGCTGAAGGAGACCTGACGTAAATTAATATGCAGAGATGGCCGTCACTGCAGGCAGGATTCTGTATAACAGGGGAGTGCCGCTGATGTGCTACGACAAGATGAAACATTTTATTGAGGTGCAGTATGATTTAGGAGCCGCCGGGGCCCGGCGAGCTGTAATGTCACAGTTTAGGAGAGAAAATGAGTCCGAGTGGAGCTGAAGATTTTACTGCGCAGAAAAAAGCCAATTTTTCATCGGTTTCGAGGGGAGTGGATGGCTTTATGACAGGCTCGGATTTCGGAGATGAATTCAGCCCAGCTGTCCCATTAGAAGTTGTTTTTGTCTGATTTATGGTTACATTGAAAAAACGGTTTGATGAATGATATTGTTACATCTGCTCTTTAAATGCCATGGTGTAAATTATTTTTGGAATTAATTTCACTAAGTACTATAGTTCTAGTTTGGTTTGATGACATGCACCACCTTACCCAAAGAAAAATGTTACTATAAGTTAACTGCATATGGGTAGTTGACGAATAAATCGTACATGTGTCCTTTAATATAAAATAGCTAAATGTATATATATGCATATTATATACATGTTAGAAATGTTTCATATTCCTTCTGAATTTATAAAATTTAAGTAACTGTTATAAATATGTGAATTAATAAGAGTTGAGGCGAGCGAGTCACATGGCTGCTGTTCATCAACCCATCCCTTGCTTAAAGACAGACTCACTCCCAGGCTTTAAGCAGACGAGTTGTTCGAAAAAACTGTACGCAGCTAATTTTTTCATCATCACGGTTTGAAGCGTTGGCATTGCTGCTGTGCCTTCCCTGCCACTGGATTGATTTCTCTTTGAGACAGATAATTACTCTCTCTGTTTGGCAAAGGAAATGTGTAAATAGCTTTGCGAGTCCCACCCCCGAGACGTCGTGTCTTTGCATGCCTCCCATCTGCCAGAGCTCAAGGGGTAACGGCTTACAACATTTAAAACATTAGACTAGTATACAACCCCAGTCCCCCGAACTACCGTCTAACATACAAAAAACAAAGATGTTGCGCAGTGGTGTAGTTGAGGTTCGTGGTGGGTGTTGAATTACAGATATGGCATAAATAACAAACAGTTAATCACAGGTTTTAATGAGAACATTGCTCTTAATGAGCACTTGCTTTTATCATTAATTGTTTGTGGTGAATGTTGGGGGGGTTGTATGCCAGGAAATGGGCCGTTGCTGTGGGCAGAAGCTTTCTAAATGAGTTCTGTTGATGCCTGTGTGTTAATGTGTGAACACGTGAGAATCAACACACCGCAATTTTTCAGACCTTGGCTCCTTCCTTTCTAAAAACAGTTATAAATAGTTCTTAGTGTCCGGAAAATTCACACCTGTCGCCCTACGTAAAAATAAAACAAATATGTGTACTTCATTTTCAAGTATACTCTAGTCAAATTTGACTTATTTTATTAAATATACTTAAAGGTCTGATGAACTGGACTTGTTTATTGTCTTATACTGTTATATGATGTTCGCTTGGTTTTTACATCAAAAAACCACAAAATCAATAAGTAATAGGATACTTTCTACCCAGGTTTTGAGGCCAGCTCTGCAAACGCCCAGTTTTAATGGGCATTGAAGAAACTAGAAAATATACACCCACCACTTTGATTGGATAGCAGTTTGCGTAGTTGGAGCCTTCTTTGAATTTGGTTCGAGACGTAACGTAATGGTTACACGTTCGCACCATTCACAGTTTTCGCACGGCATCAGAATTATCTAGAGACCTCCTGTAATTTATAAATTATGGGAAGATTTTATTCCGGATGTGATGGAAAGGCTTTGCATATAATTTGCATAACCTATACTTGTATTGCGTTTAATGATATTTGACCGTATCTGTCAGCATTTTAGACCAGTGATCCCGAACCGGGCAAAAGTTCACTGCGATCGCAGGTCTCAAATCTTACAAGAGTTTCCATGATAAATATACAAACGGGAGAGAAATAATACCAAAACATTTCAAAGCAGCCTCCATTATTCGCAAACGGTGGATAAAACCTTGAAAAATTACATATACATGATGTTCGTGTGAATACGATTCCCTCTTATATAACAAAAGCTCAGGTTAAAATTGTGATTTTAATTCATGCATCCTTTAAGTTAATGTGTATTTGAACTATACTTTATGTACTATATAAATTTTGCTGTACTGGTAGTATACTTGGAAGTGTACTATTTCAGACCAAAAGGCAGACTTTTTATTGATAAAAGTATACTTTAAGTAAAATTAAAGTACACAAATAGTTTACAGCTGTTTTATTTTTTTATTGCAACTACTACAAGTAAACGTAAATGAATACTTATAGTTTACTAAATAAATCTTTATAGCGCGTTTGTTTTATTTTATGAAGGATTTTGAAGTATACTCATTAAACTGCAAGTTAAATAGCTTTTATGCTGCAAGCACTTTGCAGGAAGTTTTCTTTACGGAAACCGTACATCAAGCTTATAGTTTACTACTCATATGAAAAATATTTAATAGGCTTATCAAAAGTAAACACAACCACAAGCCAAGAATACTTAGAATTGGGGAGTCACAAGTTTACTATATTGTCAATAACCGTGATTTCAAACCCATGATATCAATATTGTGTTCGTTCTACACATATGATACAATTTTATGAACAGTTAAAAGTAACAGCAAAAGATTTACCGTAAAGGGAAAGTTCAGCCAAAGACTAAAATTTGTAGTTTATTTACTCACCCTCAGACAATCTGAGATGTGGATGACATTTTTTCTTGAGTAGAATCATAAAGAAGATTGTTTGGTAAATCCGCAGCCCTCTCTGCTTCATATAATGGGAGTCTATGGGATCTACCTGTCTTAGAGTTCCTAAAGTACATAATTACGTAAAGCGGCTCCTGGCGACATGTTAACGTTTTGTGAAGCAGATCGTTTGATATTATCATAACACTGAACGTCATTTTTAATAATAGTAGCTATAATGTGCAGCCTCTGCACACAATCTCAATCTTCTTCTTGTAGTATTTGATGGCGGATGGCATCCTTCCTTTCTAAATATCAAGTATACTTGATTGTAAGCACATAAACAATAGACTAAAAGAATACTTTCTTTTCCCATTTAGTTAAAAAAAGTATGCTAATAGCACACTTCAATAAACTTGTGTTTTGTAAGGCAAGTCAGAGGAGTGGCCTAAGCTCTTTAATCAGAAGTCAACCACTCTCCAAATAGGGATACGGATAACACTTTACTTGAAGAAATGTTTTGTCCAATCATATTCTGTTAAACTCAAAATCTCCCTCCCCCTACTGACTCGACTTACAAGAATCCATCAATTTATAGTTTGTGTCTAAAGCCCATGGGCTATTTACTAAAAGGATATGTTTTTCCCATCCAAAAGTCTTGTCTCAATTTGTAAATTATCAATACAATAAATAAAACCGGGCTCAAGTGACATCATGGCATCTTCAAAATCTAAAACACATGTTTTTAAAATCTCAGGAGTAAAACATGAGGAGAAACAAGTAGGTCTGACTGGTAGCTGCCAGGTAGGTGGTCAGACCGTCTAAACAGGGTGACATTAATGAATAAAGCCTTAAAGACTAAATAGAGGGGAGAGTGGATTTAAGGCTAACTGACTTCTCTGTGGTCTGATGATTTTCAAAAGGCTCTGAGCAAATGAAGGACGTGACACTGGAAGTATGACAGCAATCTTAAGACTTAAAGCATCACAGGACCTTGGAGTCTGAAGCACTTTGTAATGTGTTCTTTTTTGTTCCTAAGGGAAATTTTGAAAATGCTTTGTGAACAAGAATAATGTACTTGTTGCTGTTTCTTTGTTTAGCAGAGAATATAATGCAACAATATGTTTGTTGTGATAATGGGTCTCATTCACTAATGTAAAACCTCTGCGAATTTCCTCGGTCGTATTTACAAATTATTTGATGATTCAGGGTTACATTTGGAACTAACTCAAAGCACATTTTGCACAACCACAGACTCCTTTTTGCCTCAGAAACATGGATTTTGTTAAGCCTAACTGTTATTACAGAAAAATTTAAAGTATTTAACTCAACAATTCATTTTTGAGAATGGCACACTTGGCTTAGCTTTAAGGTTTCTATGTACGCGCTCAGTCAGGATTACATGTTTATCACGAGTGACGAATAGCGTTAGAGGAGAGGTTGGCGGAAAAAGCCTGCGCTGTTATGTAAATACAGTCTGGGCACGTGTTATGCTCATTAAAAGCAGGCACGCACACTCCCTCATTTACAATTACCCTAATTCATCAACATTAGATAGAGTTTAAGAGAAAATTTATATGAACACACTCTTGTTTGCAAGTTTCTCATAAGAGTATGTGCGTGTTTAATCTTTGCTGTTCTCTTTTTTCATTTTTGTAAGTCTTTGGATAAAAGCATGTGCTAAAGGCAAATGTCAATGTATTCTTTATAGTTACTCATGGGCATTATTATTTCTTATATCCTACCCTTGGCCAACATGTCTTCAAGAACCTTGTCATCTGCATTGGCTTTCAAAAGGTAGTGTGAGATATTTATAACTGGCAATAAGGAAGTGGAGAATTTGCAGACACAAGTGAAATTATACAGAACTTTAAACTCAAACATCAAATCTGTCATAATTTACCTCTTCGCAAATGGAAAAGAGCATATGCTTGCATATTTCTTTGCATTTTTCTGTCTTGTCGGCTCATGCATCAACACTTTTGTTACTGAATGAGAACCATTGTGCTCTGTTATAAGCATATATTCTCTCCTGTTTCGGTCTGACTGTCTAGCATTAGAGTTGCATCTACCTGAAGTGTTTGCACTGTCAAAACAAGTGTTCTTGTCACACAACAGTATATATAGAGTGCCATCTTCTGTTTAAGAGACCACACTGCAGGTAGGACTTCAACAGTCTCACTCTGGTGTAAACTTGTGGACGACCTCTACTAATCCAGAACCTCAACTAATCCCAATTCACTTAGTTTGGGCTATATTTTACACTTGTTAATAATCATTCGTCAAAACACGCTCTGCCTCTGAAATGACTTTTCTTTTCGGATGATGTCACCAAACACTCAGAACTCCTCCCCTCCAACCTGTCCTCAAGAATCTTCTCTTTATGAATCAATTACAGCATTTTTATTGATGAATATCCTGTTTAACTCAATCACAAACCAATTGAAATGGTTTTATTGATTAGCATATGTAGAACTTTGCTGTAGTTTTGCAGCATGTTTGCCAGTATCTTACTGTAGATTTAATTCACCATTTTGTTTTAAACATAAACTTACCTAGTTCTTATATTTTCTTTTATAAAACCAGACTAAATATCTTAGGTCACTTTTCTTGTTATGTAAATATATCGTTATTGAATACGTTTTAAATATTTTTACTAGAAAACAAGACGAAAGGAAGAATGTAATTTTTGCTGTGCAATGCCAGTAATGAGACCAGTCTCTTCTTGCTCAATTTGAATCTCAAATGTCAAAGTGTATTAATTTTGGTTAAAGAATTTTAACGCAAAATTTGAACAGTACAATAGAAGACTAATTAAATCTACAGTTAGTTACTGGAAAACCTGCTGCAAAACTACAGCTAAGTTTTACATAGATTTAAAGGGATAGTTCACCTGAAAATGAAAATGTTGTCATCATTTATTCACCCTCTTGTGCAAAAAAATATATTTGTCACATGTTTTTTCCTTTTATGCTTGCCTTGTATTTTTTTTAAAGCGGCAGGGTTTCTGCAAATCTCATATTAGTCTTGAGTACCTATAGAGTAGTATTGCATACGTCATATCTTCAAAGTGTATTTAGTTTGATCAGATTTATAAAGATAGATACTGCTGTCAGATTACTTCCGAAATCATACAGCGCATGTGGGGGGGAAGGGTAGGCTGAACTAAAGCACATTGTCATCAAGGCACAGATATCAGTGTCACCCACCGCATGCGGTTCATGTCCGGCATCTTTAAGCGCTGGGACGGCTCCATATATCAGTTTCAAATGATCTCCAAATCCAGTGTTTTATCCCCTTTTTATGTAACGTTCATCACTGAAATGCAGTGAACAAACAAACACCCGAACTTCGCAAACATACGCTCTCTCTCTCTCTCTCTCTCTCCTGCACACAAGTGAAAGTAACGTCTACTCATGCTCCTTCTCCTGATCTCCATGCTGCCGCATGGGCGTGCCGCGTGCTTTTCCGGGAGAATTGTCCAATAAGTGACTAAGAAAAATTGTAACAAAACAGTTTTATTTGTTTGAAAAAACCGTCAGGAACCTGTATGATCGCTGTTGGAGTGTATTGAGCACAGAAATACTACGTAATACGCCCAACTCGTTTTTTGACAAGTTGACAATGTTAAGCATACGAAGACAGCACGTTTAACATTGTAAAGAAGTCAGAATGCATGACACATCATTGCAGCACCCCTTCAAGAAACATGTCTCTATACATTGACATACTGTAAGACATCTAAGACATAAGTGAAATGAAACAGATGATGGGAAATTTCACATAACTCACTGTATTCGGTGCCAGTTTTGTCTCAGATGAAAGATGTGTCAACATGAAGATATAAAACTGGAAAAGATTAAAAAATAAAATCTATTGAATAAATGTTTAAAAAAATCAAATGTATATTATAACAATTATATATATTTATATTATGTAATATATACACTTTACTTTTTTATTTGCTTTTTAATTGAAGTGTTGAAATGCATACACAATTTTATTTCATATATTTTTTAATTAAATAACATTTTCCTATTTTTATTATTTTAACCTGTCTTTTCTTTGTCTTTACAGCTTTGCAACAATGCGAAAAGATGAATAACCTGAATAACTTTCAATATCTTCAATTGTTTGCTGGTGCCACCTCACAAACAGGGTTTATTTCAGTCCTTGTTTGCAAATGCGCTTTAATAAAGCCAGTCAGGAATTCACAGGGCATTCTGAATCTTCTTAGGGCACTGGAAAATCCTAGAAAAATTGAACATATTATTTAAACTGTTGCATGCCACAAATGTCCACTTTCTGCTGACGTTTTAATGTAATCTTATATAAAATGTATACACGTGTGTGTGCACTTAAATAATGTGAGAGATATGACAGTGTACCATCAAAAATAAACGTCCTTTTCTCTTGCTTTGGCAGATTGAGGCATCAAAAAAACAAAACTTTTCAAAACGCCCTATACTTTGCTGTAAACTGCAATACTTTCAAGTTTGTGTAACTTCACCTATAGCTTGTGATGAAAGTGTCATTTTAAAAGCCATTGACTGCTTCCAGTTGTGCCTGTATATATATTCTCTCTGTTGTCACTTCTTGGTCTTATGGATATTTCCAAACTTGTGTATATATTCACCATTTCAGCTAACTGATGTGAGATATGACAGTAATTGTTGTATAAACAAAGAAAGACGAATCTGGGGTGACAGGCAATATCAATGCCCATCATTTACCCCTCTTTTTTCTGTGGGATAAACTTCACTGCAAACAATATGTGCTGTGGTCCCACAGCTCCCCCTTTAGAGAGCAGGTGGTACTGCAACCTATATACAGAGGATAAAGTTAAAGCAAGTTCCACCAACTTTCATCATGTAGAAAATACTTATTCATAATAAGGATTCATTTGGTGTATGACGCAACAAAATACGTTTTAAGCGATCTTGTGTGTGCATCTACTCAATAAAACCCATCCCCTGATATTTCAGATAACTAAGAATTCATGCCGTAATCATGAAATAAATCATTCGCTAATGTCCCCACAGTGTAAAAGCGAAAACAAATGCTGGAGCAAGTGCTTATTTCTCACAACCATGATTAATGGTTTCGATTAGAGCTGAATTATTGGAGGGAAGTTATTTGTTTACTTTGGTAACCAATATATTTTATGACGCATCTTGTTTTCATCATGTCACGTGACCCAGTTAGTTCTGTGACATCATGGCACATGACCCAGCTGCATGACCGCTTTCACAGGTAAAGCTGAGAGAAACGTCTCATGAATTAAAGTCAAATCAGCAGCACAGTTCCACCTATAACATTAAGCGTGGTGGCCAAGAAACAACAATTTGTTAGATAAATGTTATTGTACGAGCAGTTTTATTGTTGTCAACTGATGCAGAACATTTTTAAAGGGAAAGTCTGCGTGTGAATAAACATAATGGAATGAGAATGAATGTGTCGAAGGCTTTATTACCTTATAAATCCCATTTAGAGTGTTGTGCTTGACTTGTCCGCTACCGATAAACAGGCAAAATAAAAAAAGAATAAAGTTCAGTAATGCAGTCGTGATGTCAGCAAGATGTGTGGTTTTCACACTTCAGTGGCGAGTGCTTTTAATGACCCTTTCTTTAGTGGGCGCCAGGGTGGGAAAGTGTAAAGAACGGGTTTGATCGATACAAGAAAACATTTTACAGGTTGCTTTTCAGTACTTCGGCTCAGCAGATGAATGTATTCAGTGGTAGTACATATGCATCATTTAGAGTTTGCTTATTTCGCAGTTCCACTAACCACGGTAATCAATCAGGCCGAACACAACAGGACTCAGTACCCATTCGTTTGAAATATATAATTCATTCGTGGTGTCCTGGCTTTGAAACCGAAAGGAGTCCCACGAGCGGCAACCGTCGGCCTGCTTTTGTTTTCCCCCAGGTGTCTTTAAGAACGCTCCGTTTTCTTCTCATTAAAATCTACTTCTTCCTCGAGTCTGCAACATAAGTACAAAGATCAATCACAGAGGAAAATATCTTCACGAAATAGCTGTCGGACGATCATTGTTCTTGTTTCAATAGACAGATGTGTCCAGCTCAACGGTGCCGGTAAAATAAGGACATTGTGTTATCCTAAATACAGCTTTCCTGAATGTCAATTACTAGCAGACCATGCAAATCAGTTTAGGGAAGTGAGTGACTTTCTCTTTGTTAGCCTGCTTTAACCTCTAGAGAATACAATCGTTCCCTGGGGAGAGATGGGAAGTTAATGAAGTGAATGGCTGGATAAGGACCTGAGCTCTTCTCTCTGTCTGTCTCTCTCTCTCTCTCTCTCTCTCTCTTCTTCTCACTTTGATGTCACAGCTAATTATGACAAGTCACAGTATGGACGGTAGTTGTCTGCGTCTCAGGGATTTACGCTTAGAAGTGTGACTTGTTTTGAGAGAGAATATGTGATTGACGCTGGGTTTCCCGAAACACTCGGTGAAACATTAAAGTATGCTTTTGAGAAGAAGAATATTAAAACCAAATCCGAAATATCCAAAAATAAGACTTTATGGCTTTTTCAAACATGTTGTTGAAAACCTGCTTACGACACATTTTTTGTGGAACACAAAGACGATATTTTGAGAAAAGTTTCAGTGGTTCGGTTTTCATACAACGGAAGTCAATGCGAGTCAATGTTGTTTGGTTACCCACATTCTTCAAAATATATAATTTTGTGTTGTGCAGAAGAAAGAAAGAAAGACAGTGTGTAAACAATGAAAGAATCTCCAGTTTTGGGTGAGCTGTGATTAAATTGCACTTTCATATTTTATAGATAATACATATAAATATTTATTAAGTATCTATAGTAAGTTTTATCATTTTTTATTATTTTAAATGTCAACTGGATATTTTTGGAGAAAAATCTATAGAGGCACCCACCCAGACCAGGCTCTGGCCTTAAGTCTGATATGTGCAACTTTAAAACTTGCTTTCAGTTTATAAGAGTCAATGGCCAAAAAAGTACAATTAGTTGAATATGTTAATGAGTTTAGCATGGGATATTTTAGTTTTTTTTTCAATTTATATGTTGTTCCACAGTGTGGACATGTCGCAACTTTTAATAAACTTTAATTCGATTTTTTTTCTTTGATTTAACGTTTTCTTTACAGTATTTCAAAAAACTGTAAAATTACATTCTTACATTGTTGTTTTTAGAGTGTAGGTCTAATTTTGATGTATTATTTCATAAATTTTATAAAATAAGACTTTCGAAATCCCAAATGATGAATTGAAATGAACGAAAAAGCTCTAAATAAATAAATAAAAATGTATATATTCCAAAAACATCAGCAATACCTATTTCTGTATGCCTGACTCTCTCTCTCTCTCTCATTCTCTCTCTCTTCTCTTTCTCTCCAGAGGTAATTAAACGCAGCGAGTCTGCCGGCTGCTAACAGAGATGCCAGCAGTGTGGACAGTGTTCACTGTGGGTTCAGTGTCTCCAGAGGAACATTGAGTCAATGGCCTTGGAGTAACTACAGCGTGAAATCAGAGAGGGAATAGTGCTGGTTATCATCCAAAAAACGGGGTCTTTGATTAACAATGGCCTAAACGCACTAGGTGCTCGGTTTGCCTTATACTTCATAACTGGTATGATATTTTTATGGAGCCAATCAAACTGCATCATTATGTTTGAATTAGTTGTGCCCTTGACTGCGCAGAAGAGCCATATACAAACACACTCAGTTACAGTTCCCCAAGCGCTGGTGAAAGTTACCTTGAGATGACAGCTGAGCCCCGAGCCCCTGGTGGCATTGATTGGGCTTAAGCTGCAGTCTCGTGCACGTTTCAGTTACCTCCTTTGCGCGCGCGCGCGCTCTTTCACACAGAGACACGCACGCGCATATACAATTTCTGCTCATTTCTGCTCATTTTTACTCATTTTTCTATAAGCGGGTCCATATCATGTCATCCAAGGGTTCATTCGGACTGAATAAACCAGTGGCTGATTCAGCACCTTACCCCGGTAAAGCCGACAGTCGCCTCAAAGTGTACCGATGTCACGGGGCATTGCGTTTCACGCAGCGCCGCGGCCGCTGTCAGTTCCGGTGATATCAACATAAAACACAACGAGGGTTGCTTTTGAACCCAGTGGCCTGTATCACGTAGCGAGGAGAACAAACACTGAGTTGCAGAACAAATTTTGAATTGACATTCCAGACAAACCCAACCTGGATTAGATTAACTTCAACCGTAGCGCTCGGTATAAACTTTCTCTGTCAACTCCGGTTTGATCCAGAGTTCGTGAGGCGCGTGCACCTGAAAGTGTGACACGTGCGAGAAACAGCCAATCACACGGATCATGGAAAGCATCATCAATCAGCGCAATTCACCTTTCTGTTGAAGATGAAGAGATCATTATGAAAAAATGTCATGAATTAAAACACATCTACAAGGCATGAATAATCACGGCTGCATTGAAAGTTTGAGAAGGCATCTACCGACTATATCAATACAGAATCAACTTAATTTCAATTATTTATATAGGTTTACAAGAATATCAAAATATAGTAGGCGTATGAATGATTATAATGCTTTATATATTGAAGTTTGTTTCTATACGGATGTAGTTATATTA
Organism: Triplophysa dalaica; assembly: GCF_015846415.1. Classification (NCBI taxonomy): domain Eukaryota; kingdom Metazoa; phylum Chordata; class Actinopteri; order Cypriniformes; family Nemacheilidae; genus Triplophysa; species Triplophysa dalaica. The sequence continues at coordinate 5,921,735 of NC_079543.1, forward strand.
ATTTAAATGCTAAGCTAAATGTTCATTAATTAATATCAATTATCAACTCATTTAAAAATTAGGAACATTCTTCCTAACTCAATCCGGTCAACCACATCTCTCACAACATACAAAAAACTTCTTAAAACTCATCTCTTCTGTGAATACTTGACTGACAGATGAGGGAAAAAAACACTAACTCTCTCTCATTCTCTCAACAGGTAGTGGTCTGGCTTTTGTTGAAACTAGTAACTTTGTCCCAGGACCTATTGTTCCTGTATGACAGTTCGCTTATTGATCCATGAACTCTCTGTGAGTCGCTTTGGATAAAAGCGTCTGTTAAACGACTAAATGTTAATAAACTCTTAGCAGCAAAAGATTTTCCCTTGTCACTTTAAAGTTTCTTTAATTTGGAGCAAGAGATACGAGGGGGTAACTTCACTGCGTCAGATATAGGTCACTTTCTCACAGCTGGTTGGTCCAGTTTTGGTTTGCGATCTCTAACCCATGATAAAACCTGCTCCGGTTAACATTGCGATTAAACCCACTCAAAACCAATCCACCAGCTTGAGCCCGAAAACTCGGAGTATGCTCAAACTAAATGCGAACTTACCTGGGGAAAAACCGAAACCAGCTTTGTGATACAGGCCATTGGACTGCTTGTGTCAACAGCTAGAATCACGTCACTACATGTTTTGGATCACTTTACTTCTTTAAACAAAACATAAGACAATTTTTTATTTAGGCTATACTTTATTTTTCTTGATCGGTTACTTTGCAAATTACAGTTTTTTTACAAATACTGTAAGAAACTCAAAACACAATAACAGGGACTTAGTTCATTTAATAAATACAATTTCACCAAAAGAAACAATTGCACGTAGCACAGAGCTGAGGTCAAAGAAATGTCAAAAAAGAGAGAAACAAAACATCAAACATACACACCTAAAATTGTATATATAGTTATATTTATATATATATATATATATAAAATCTTTACAGTAATAAAACTCTTGTCTTCTACAAAAATAATCTTCCTTACTCTTAAGAGAGAATGTCAGCGCTGGACTTTAAATTCCGGGCTGCCACAGTTTGTCCATTCAAATCTCATAATGTGTTTTTTTAACCAGCTGTTTATGCAAAGTTTCTCTTCCCTTAATCTGAAAGTTAAACTCAATTGGAGAACATTTTCTAGGGTTTAAAGTATTGTGTTCTGTCATATGTGGACCTTGATTAAGTTTTTCATAATTTTTTACTTATGTGGACATGTCTAGTCTGTTGTGATATTGCTATTGTTCCCGTTATGTCCTCGCACGTTACCCACAATCCCCTGCTCTCATTTGATTGACAGTTTTAACAACCTCATGATTTATCAAAATATAATCTGTATTGTGATTGTGTCATGCCCATAGTGAGCAATTAATCAAAATGAATATATCTACCTCTATGAGATATTTCCATCTTAAAAAAGATGAAAAACGATTGCAAATTTCTATTTTATACATGCGGCCGTCATTATCCTAACAATTTAGCAATAAACGTGATTAACATTAATTTGTACGACAATATGACTTAGCCGTATTATAACCTGGAAAATCAAACGAAGACTCAAAAATAAGTTGAAGATCTGTATTGGATCTGTAATGGATGATGTCATAATGCATGTGTTGTATAATCATTTTGGTGAAATCACGATACTGAGTTATTCCCAGTTCATTCATCCCAGTACTTTATTAAAGTACCACAGCTTCCTTGTGTGCCACTTGTTTGCTAGACGTTTTAAAACATTTACTTGCAGAATCATACATTCATTTCCGTCAGCCTGTACAATTCACATGAGATATGACAGTGAATATAAAAGTATTAAAACATCATGCAGTGTATACTGTAAATTTGCTGACTGATAAATCATGTAACCGTCTGGGGATTATTTAACAAAATTAATGTATATTATGGCATTTAAAAAACGGCTATTTGCCAGGTCATGACATCTGAAAAACAGTCAAATCTCAAGTTATCGGAAAAGCTACGCTATAGAAATGAATTAAACTAAGAAATAAAGTAAAAAATTGCAATGAAGCAAAACAAATAAAAATGAACATGTGTCATGGATAAAGTCATAAAACTTCATTTTTGTGATAAATCCAACATATCTGTGTACCAGTAAAGCTCAAATGTGCTAAATATACCTTAACAAAAAAATCACAAAAAGTATTTAACATTAATCAAATTTTCAGTTTGTTTGTAAAACACATAAGATATGTCACATATCCATGTTGCACTTTTGAAAACCATACCTCCTCCATTAGCAAAAAAAGTAAAAGACACTTACAAGAAACCAAGAATATTTCTCTCCCTTTTCATCGAGCGCATACCGGTCGTTCCCACAAACTCTGTACACACCGGTGCTCTTTAGAAACGAACAGCATCAAAATGTTCTCGTATTGAATACACGCACGTATAAAAAAGCTGTACAAAGTTTGTTCTAGTATTCACAGAGCACAGTAAACGTAATGTCCAACATGCACAAGTACTAAATAAAGCTTGAAACCTTTGTGTCCGCACGATCAAAGTCCTCAAATATGAGTCCGCGCTTCAAACGTCCATGTATGTGGGAAGATCTGATGAGAATTTGACACGTGGATGAGGTTTGATGCATTCTGGCGAAGAGAGCAACCGAGAGACAAAATCTGTTAGACAAAAGACCATTCGCACTGATGCATCTCGTACACAAAAATAAAAGATAAAGCTTCAGAGAGATGTTTTATTGGTATGCTGAGAAATAAGGTTGTGTTTACAAAGTTTAGGCCGTTACACTTGGGCACTTTCGAGAAAGTCTCAGGGTTTTTTCAAATATCACAGTTCACTAGATTTTGACTTTTGTCTGATGAAGTTAGTACAAGTAAACAAGAAATCCTTAAGGAGACGTGCAGTGTGTGCTGCTTTCTTGGTACTTTTGGACTGACTGAAATTTAAGACATTCACAGACTTCAAAGTGTTTGATGCAGAGATCTGATGAATGAATATCAATATAATTTAAATGATTTGGTGTACTTGTAGTAATATGTCAGACAGCTTCCTAAGGGCACCACAATGTAAATAAAACAATGCAATGTGTGATCAGTTTAATTTGACAGATTTTACATTGGGTTTGTGAGCTTTACAGTGAAAGAGGCTCTTTCTCACCGATGGCCTGGGTGTTGAGCTCTGGGTCCAGTGGCTCCAGTGGCTCCAGTGTTGTGAGCAGCTCTTTCTGTGAACTGCAGCTGGGTGTGCTGTCAGTGGGGCTCACTGGACTCTGGATCATTTCTTGTTCTTTTTCGTCCTGCATCGCTGCATAGACGTGGAGGCCTGGGATCTTCCTTGAGAAAAGATTTACAATGAGACATGGGCAAAACATGCTGCGCGGCAACAAGGATGCCTTTGCGTGCCTTTTATCAAAAGCGACTTACAAGAGTGAGAAAACAACGAAGCAATTTGTCGTGGAATACATATAGGCTAAGGAAAAACGTTGATTGTTTTAATGGGACAGTTCACTCAAAAATGTAAATTCTTTTATCATTTATGTACCAGTGATTCATTACAAACCTATTTGACTTTCTTTCGTCTGCAGAGCACGTAAGAAGATATTTTGAAGAATGTTTGTAACCAAACAACACTGACCAACATTCACTTTCATTGTGTGGACACAAAACCCCTGAGACATTTCTCAAAATATCTTATTTTGTGTTCCACAGAAGCAAGAATCATATACAGGTTTTAAACGACAAGGGTTAATAAAGGACAACAGAATGTCAATTTTTGGGTGAACTGTTCCTTTGATATGTCAACCCCGTGACAACGATATTGTTCATCACATTGTTCATTCAATAACAGATATTTCTAGAAATTTCAGCATTAGATTCAATTTAAACACATACTGGAGTCTTCAAAAGCTTGTGAAGGAATGCAAAAAAAACAATAAACCTGTTACCCTGTCACCTTTCTGAAGGCATAATTATATCATATAAGATATTCCATCGGAGTCATCGGGCATCAAGGCCATATAAGATATTGAAATAGATTAATTAAAGTTGTAATGGCACTGTGCAATTTGTCCGACAGAAATGTTAACAGTCTTACAAAAATGTATTTTATTAATCTGCAAAGGCCCACAAGACATGCTTGAGGGTGAAATCTAATCCAATACATTATTATCGGCTTTGTAATTCACATCATTCCGGTCGTTCATCACAGGTAGCTCTTGTTTATAGTTTGCGAGTGTGGTAGGCTGCATTCGCCGGGAAAGCCTCCAATATGCCTCGGGGAGAAATTTGTAATGAGACGTGGGTGAGAAACAAATGACCTCTGTGTAAGAAGTCTCACTTAAGAGTAACAATTGAGCTAGTTTGCATTGGCTAAACCGACGGCTCCCACCGGAGAGGTGATTTTATCCGACTCTGTCTGCATCATTATGGCGAAAGAATGTACCGTAAGCAAAACCGAGCATGGAACTTAAACTCAGCGTTGCCTTTGAGGATTCAAAAGCGATTTTATAACACTAAATACAACCGGAGAGGGACACAGCGGACAGGAAACACAATGGACGGCTCATTACAATGTGATCTAATGTCCTCATTTACAAGAAGTTTTCTTTTCAACTTTTTCACTTGTTGAAATGTTACCGGTTGAAGGGTTTAAAGCGTTTGAATATTCTTGGCACATGTTTGGGCTCCGCAGCCACTTGTCTCCTCTCTGTCTCTCTCATCTCCGTCTCTTGTCTTATTGACCTCTCTCGCCCTTTTCTCTCTCGAAACGATGCAATCATTTAACATTTCATAAAGGTCAACTTGAAAAACTCAAAGGGCTAAATATTGATAATGTCTGTGAGCTGACTGACATTTATCATTTGTTATGAGCACTTAGCCAAAAAAAAATGAAAGCTGGGCAATCGCAGAAGTGTGACTCATCACCCCACAGATCTGGCCTGTGGTTTATCACATCTGACTCAAGAGGGATCACTCGTTTTACACTTTCAACCGAGCTAAATTGACCCTTCCAAAGAGCGTCTTGTGTTCTTTTGAGGAAGAAATTGTTTGTACAAATGAGTTGAGAAAATTAATGTTACCAATTAGCGTTTGCTGTATAAATGCTACTCTACACATACAGTGTAGACTTTTAAATGTTTTAATTAATTTTAAGTAGGGCTGGACTTAGTCACGACGTATTGAAGGCAAAATAAAAGTTTTCTTTTACATAATACATGTATGTGTGTGTATTTAAATATACATAATGATGCACAGAACACACATACGTGTATATATTTATAATTATATATATATAAATATATATATAGGGGTAAAGTTGGGCAGGGCCGTCTCGCTCTGCACCCCGCATGTGTGCGCCTCTTCTGGTGTTATGGAACGGCACTCCATCGTCCCCCAGTATAAATCTGCTGTGCCCTATAGTATAAATCTCATATTAAGTAACAATTTACGTTTTTTATGGTGTTCCCTTCCCGAAGGCCCCTTTGGAGGGAGATATATTCTGTTTGGAATGCACTCCGTGACTGCACACGGTTGTTTCCTTTCTGCAGCGCCCAGCCGCTCCTCGTCCGGTGTGCACTGTGTTTTAACGTTTTAAGTCATAACGAGTCTCGATTTCCAAATTCTCTCACGTTCATCAAATTCAAGCATTTAAAGCAATTTGTTCATGGCGTGCGCGGCACTAACGATGCACAAGTTAATAGGTCATCTCAATCATTGTGAATGTTGTATGAAGTTATGACAGAAAAGTACTGGAAATACACAGGTCATGCATACAGTTCAGTGTACATTAATAAAGATATTTGATATTGACACAAATAAAGGGCACAGGCCTACGGAAAGATTTTATTCTAATCAAATGTCGCTTTGAAAACTGCTGGCATCTAGAATGAGTTCTATCAGCATTTTATTGTTCATAGCAAAGGGCTCCCTCAATTTATATTTTACAGTTTGTCAATTAATAAGATTATAAGCTTTTTATACGCACCTCTCAAAATCCCCCGCAGAGCCTGAACATATAATAAAAATCCCAAATGGAACCTTTGTATATATATATATGAAATATAGATCTATATATATAAATTAATAATAATATATATAATAATATATATTTTTCTCAAAATTATACATGCATGTGTGTATATAAATAATCATTATACACAGTACACACACATATAGTATATTATGTAAACAATTTTTTTATTTTGCTTTCGATTAATTGTAACTGAACGTTGTACAGAACCTAATACGGTTTCTTTTGGACCCCGCTGTATAAATTGACACTAGGGATCGGGGTACAGTTCAGGGTCACTTGACTGAAATCGTTTACTTTAGATTTGTGTGTTTTTCCCTCAATTCTGTAGTTGCATTTTCAGATACATGTAGATCAAAATCTAATTTGGAGTCAGGCTTTTGAAATGGATATCAGTACCTTTTGAATTTATAGATGAGGAACACAGCTAAACCCAACACGACCACAGAGAGGAGCATGAGCATAGCTGAGCCACTGTGATTCTCACTTGTGTCCACTAGAGGCGCTAGACGCAGGGAAAAATCAAGCACAGGACATTGCGCATGTTTTCAAGTTTTACTGTAATATGTTTATATGAAATTTGTCTAAGATTCATGACATCGATTCTTTGATTGAAAACAAAGTCCATTACCTGCTGATAAATGTGCAGCGTATACTGTGATCTGGACTCCCGGTCTGAGTGTGAACTGAACCAGATTCTGATTCAGAGCACTGAGCACCAGTTCTGAGAGCTGAACAGAGAAGAGAAGAAAGTACATTTATCAACAATATCATCACATTCAATAATATCAGCATACACCTGTTATTAAATCACAGTCCCATAAACAATGCAGATTGTGATAGAAGATATTCCTGCCCTGTAGGTATTTGATTCCCCCGTTTCAGTGTACCGATGCATTGTGGGTTGAGGCAAAAGCGTGGGCTTGTGATGTTGTTTGTCGTATGTGAATTTTTTTACCTCAGTGGGATGACAACTTTGCATAAATCACCCGCATAACCTTCAGTCAAAAATATAGATATACAGGTATGACACGGGAAGCATCTCATTTGGGCTTAACATATCACTTCTCCGCCCTAACAAATACACACAGACCTTGACTGTCTGTTTTTTTTATGTTTGCATAAATCCTCATCTACAGCACACATTAACGGCTCTCCACAAATGAAAACGCTTTTTCTTTGTTTTCGTGTTTACGGCACATCTGTGGAGTTTTGTAAGCCTTGTCTTATAAAGTCAGAGGTCAGCGATAAAACCTCAGACATAAAAACATCTTCCTGTTAAAGGAGTTCATTTTTTTCATCGGGCTTCATTAAATCTGTCTCATTTACCTGAAGGACTCCTGTCTTCTTTCTTTATTTCTTCATCTCGTCCACCTCTCTATATTCCCTGCCCGTTCAAAATGAGACCCTTCCATGAATAATTACTTTCCTTATGAATTGTACCGGGGTCAGTAAGTCTATTATACTTTTGTAATAAGGCTATCCACACATTACTTTTAGAACATGCCACCCTCGAATAGAGATTTATGAGGATCTGACGTTGGAAGGTCTGCTGGAGTTTAAAGGTAGATCCGGGCAAGAAAAATGCCAAAATGTCAGCGGGCATCTATTCAAGGACCTCAGCAAAGTGCAGATATGCCACATCATCTGTGATCTAATGTCTCAGGCCTATAGGCCATTGTAGGACCGAAATGAATATGATCTACAGTAGTGGAAAATTTGCTGATGACCTTCGCTCGTTCGGTAAGAAATCACTGCCTCAAAATTATGTAGATGACACATGTTAATACTGGAGGATATGAGCCATATTCTCATATTCAGTAATGGCTTTTCTTCGTTATGGCCAAATACACAGAGCCACGTCCGAAATGACTCCTGGCTGAACATCCTAACCCGCAACTGAATGAGTTACAAGATGAATCTCATTTTGTTTGATGGGCAAATTTATGCACCACATTTGTTTGAATTTTGAAGTCTCATGTAAAATGAAGCCTGAATTCAAATTAGAGGAAAAGATAACACCTGCGCAAAGCTTACTAGGTCAATGCCCAGGAGAGTGACTACAAATATATACAGCAAAAGCAAATAATTTTTTTTTACAATAGATAAAAGTGTTTAGTTAATATTTGCTATGTAAAAATCCACAGCAAAAATGTTGATGGTAAAATGCATATTGGCCATCAGTTGTTATTCATTTTTTTCAACAAGCCAAAGTTTTTGATAACAGGATGGATTACAACCAAAAAGTTGTTACAAAATGCCACAAAATGTTATGTTATGAAATGTGTTGTCCTCAACTCAACACGGTGTGTATTTCTGGGACTTCAATTCCCTTGAACACAAAACACAAAATCAACACAAACTGCGTTAAAATGATACATAATGTGTTAAAAAGGGACTCAAACAATGTGTATATAATAAACACATCCTTTTTGAGAGATCCGTAGCATTCGGATGGTCACACGATCTAACATAATGCAAACTCATGACTTATATTGTAAACATTGGTATTTGTATCAATTAAACTTGTTTTTAATGATAAATAATTGACTGCGTGCACCTGACAAGGAAACTTACAGTAAATGTGACCTAACAGGAGTTACACAGGCCAACATTGACACCTGCTGGAGAGCATCTGAAATTCTTGACAAATGCCTCATCTATGGACTCACTATTCTGTGGTCTTTAAAATGCTTTTTAAACCAAGTAAACACAACATGCGATTATAGATACAGCCGTGGAAAAGAAATACATTTTAATTTAATTGTGATTTATAGATGTATTGTGGACATTTCATTCTAGTGTCTGTTTGTTTTCAACTAAATCCAACCTCCTCAGGCGGGACATAAAGTCATTTAACAGCAATGTGAAAGACTGTCAGCATAACACGTTACATGAAAACTGGGGTAAAAATCTAGGCTACCACTTTTTTTTAACTTTTCCTAAATAAATACTTTATAAAAATACTGCTGTTGCATTGCTTAGAAGTACATGTGATCTTGTTTTCTTGACGTATTTGAGATCTTAAAAAACACTGAGCGTCTTTGAACTGTTTCTCCAGTTCTGATTTTCTGCAAATATTTTTTTTGAAATGTGGGCAAAATATTGCTGGCAGTGCACAGAAAGAAAAAAAAATATATATAAATGTACCTAAACAATTAGGCCTACCTATAAACACTTAATTAAAAAAAATGATTTTAAAAAAGTCTCTTCCTTTTTTCTCCGGTTGTACATCAGCAGTGATACAATAGAACTATAGGGAATACTGTTTAATACCTGGTCTAAGTGTGTAGATGTTTTGTCTGGCTTTCCCTCTGTCAGCTGTTTGTCTGGTAAAAGGAAGAACTCAGATGCTGTTGGCAGTCCGGGCAGAACAGTAACCAACAGCTGTTCTGGACTCACACCTGTCGCCTGAACACAGGACATTACAATATAGAATATTAAAGACATAAAACACGGGAAGATTTTTTTCTTGACCATTGCCTAAATACTGTATGTAGTGTGAAGTAATACAAAATTCTAATTTAATATATTTTTTAAACAAATACTAAAACAAATGACTCAAATACAAGGTCACAATGTCAACTGTGTTCTTGTCCATATGCCCAATGTAAAACTCATTACACACATTAGCAACTGAAGCAGAACAGGCATATGGCACACATGAGCACTGTTATTCTCATATGTCATATTCAATAAACATGCGTATAGAAAGTCATAACTTTCTGCCGTCTTATGATTATTTCCTTCTGTAATGCCAGTTGTCTGAAAAACTGTGTAATGTCTTGCTGTCACGCAGTTTAATCCAGAACATTTGATTGGTTTCCGAGCTCCATGCTTTGTTCGAAAAGCTCCAAAATCTCACTATGCTTAGCTTTTAATAGTTTTGACATTTGTAATTGAATGTTTTTGCTCCAAAATCTCCAAAACGCACTTTTCGGCAGGTGTCCCTGTGTTGACCTGGACTTGGACCAAATTCTGAAGTTTTCTGAAAGTGTGTAGTTGTTCAGTGACTGATTTTATGTCCTTGTGTCCATTTTACGCTCATATTTGTCAAATAATGCTTGTTTTCTGTTTCTCACGTTAAGCTACAGCCACATTTCAGAGAATCGCTTCCATTAGTGAGCCATCTTGGCTCTTTATTCAATATCTCCGATGAATGAAAGTCCTCAATGATCATCAACATTGTTTGATGGAACATGATCAGTTCAAACACTACTATGCATGATTTTACATAGCTGCATGTCTCAGTCATGAATCATAATTTGCTATTTGCTGTTGCTGAATACTAGCAGATTTTTTTTTCTAGCCATTTTATTGAAAAAACAAAGTATTTAACATAAAGTAATGTCCAGTTTTCAATGAATGGGGTCTTTACTATTTATGGTATTGAAGTCAAAGTTTTTTTTCCGATGGTATATGCTGTAGAACTCACCTGCACCATAGAGACTTTAATGACTCGACTAACATCAAGTCTCCATTCAGCCACGTCAGGGTTGTGATCGTCAAGATTGGAAGAAAAGGCGAGAAGGTTGGATCTGAAGTATTCTGCAAAAGGAACATTACATACACTTTACAACCCTGGTTTCACTCTTCTATACTATGAGTTTAATTATTATTTTAAGTTGGACATAAAACATTCAACTCATTTTGTAATTGATGAAAAACTTGGAGAAAATTATTAAATTTTTAAGAGAAAAATGACCACTATATTAATATTTCCTTCAGGGCTGTATACGCTCCATTGTGTGTCTTCACTATAAAGCAGAACTCACCGTGGACAGCGATGGTTTTCCTGTCTTGCAGGATGTTGTTCCCAGCAGACACCTGTACGGTGACAACATTGATTCCCTCCCGGGAGAACGTGAATGCCACGCTCCCCTCCAGCGTGATCACGGGCTGTGAAAACAACACCAGAGAGATTCTCATGAGAGTGCCCTGTCAACCTGGTTAGCAGAGGAGATGTCAACTTTATTTACATTGCTGCTCGGTGACAGTAAACACACGCACTATACACGCGCACTTTGAGCTTTTATTTTTTGTATTGTTTAGCCAAACAGAACCCTTAAATATCCCTTAATTGACACTAAAAAAATCATGTCTCCCTATTATAGCTGCGATAACAAGTTTGTAATGAATTTAATTAGTTTAATTAAACTGAATTTGATTGCATATCGCTGCTGTCCTTCTGAAACTTCGTATCAGCGTATTTCGTGACTTATTTCTTGCCAAAAAAATCATTATTATAAGTCACACTTTGTTTGTCACTGGGTTTTGCAAATATCTCACTAAAAAAAAGTATTAAAAAGTGCCTGTAAACTTTGATCACACAGTATTTGTTTTTCCTAACAAAGAGTAAATTTGAACATTCAATGTTTTAGAAGGACACCGTCTATAACTGAAATACTGTGGCTGTGCTAAAACATTCAGATGATAATTTCTGCTTGAATTGTGATAGAAATTCTTCATAACATAACTGAAATACGGGTCAGGGGACACAGATAATATTTCATCCCTTTGTCATCTGAATCAGTAGTATTTAAATTCCTAAATTTACTTAATGAACAGCCGTTGTTCCAAATGCATGAAGATAGATTTTAGTGTGCTTGGCTATCGGACCTGATATACTCACCAAATCTACACATTCTATGTGTTTGTATGCATACTGTATGTCTGCATGTTTGTATGTATTTTCTGTTTGAAGATTCATATACATAAATTAATTGAAAAATAACTGAATTGCAGTAAGATATTAATTACAGGATTAACAGGATTCATCACAAGGTTTAATTTTGTTACTTTAATCTTTTTACAGCTTTAAATTTAATTTGTGCTTCTAATTGGTTTAAGCTAAATTGAATCTTTTCAAGCACGCCTTTCAATCTGTCTACTACTTGGTATTTGATGCTCAGCGAGACCTCACCTCAGAGTTATTCCCAAACCACCAGATGTAGGTGACCGTTCCCACTTGGCTCGGCCAGAGAACCACAGTCAGATTGACTTCTTTATTCTTCACAGCCACGAACGGGGCTGAGAGGTGAATGGACTCCAACTGACCTGATCCCATAAAGGCAAAAAAGAGAAATGGCACAATGAGACGACATAAAGTTCTGACAGAGTAGATAAATGTACAGTATACTCTACGTAATTGAAATCCAGACTGGTCTTCTAACTAAGGTCAAGCCAAAGCCATTTGTATCCCTTGTGTGGTCAAATTTAGTTATCACTGAAACGATCAAATCCAGTGTTGCCAACTGGGCGACTTCGTCACAATATTTAGCAACTTTTCAGACCCCCTTATTTTTCAAAAAGCGACTAGCGACAATTCTTGCTACTCTCTTAATAAGCCTTGGCGACTTAGCGAAACGTTCTGCCTCACTTCTACTGCCACGTGAAAGCGTGTTTTTGCCTTCCCAGCGCAGGACTGCCTCTCTGCCATCTCTGTCTGTTTGGTGTGAGCCCCCGCCAGGGAGAAGCAGCACATTCAGTTCAGACCGCACTGACGCGTGAATGAGATTCGCAGTTTGCATATACAAACAGTGTCTCCAAGGACTAACCACTTATGACCTTCTTTGAGCATTTATGATTACAAAACGCCTTGACTATGGACGTGCAAACATTAACACAGACGGAATTTCGCTGTTCATCGAAAATTACTGCGGGTGTGTAGTTTAAGGATTTGAGTTCACTCAAGATTATAGTTTTTGTTGTCTGCCAACAGAGACACAAAACTAAGTCATTAAGAACCTATTTACTGTGGATTTGGGTGTATTGCTTTAATATAATACTGTATACGACAGCTCAGAGAGTAGAGATATGAAGCAGACCTAAAGCACTTAACTTGTCAGACACTACGTGATGATGTCACTGATATGCAATTTAGCACAGACATTAAGCGACATTTACATTTACATTTAGTCATTTGGCAGACGCTTTTATCCAAAGCGACTTACAGTGCACTTATTACAGGGACAATCCCCCTGGAGAAAAATGTCTTGCTCAAGGACACACTGGGCTGCGGATCGAACCAGCAACCTTTTGATTTACCAGTTTGATTTACCATTTCAGTGGTTTAACCCACTAGACCACCATCTCCACAGACTTTCGGGCAGGCTTTAGCTCCGTTCCATTGAAATTGTTGGCAACACCGATCACATCAAACCTCATAATTTACAGAATATCTGCATAGTGTGGCATATGTTGTTGTACCTACAAAGTGTGGCGAATGTTGCTTTATTACTAAATTATCTCCAATTTAATTTAGGCCCCTGCCGAACAAATTTAACACCCTTAAAATGATTAACATATTGTGTGTATTCATTCACAAATACTCTCCCATGGACCCAAAGCCATCTGCGTGCACATTTCATCTCGTGCTCCGGCAGCTCTGATTCTCTTCCCTGGCACGGCAGGATTGACAGATTGGAAGCATTCATTCTCCCCGATCAATAAATCACTGTGGAGGCATCCGTCTGCCTGGATGTGACAGGGGGTGGTAAGTTCATTGAGTAGGTGGACATGAAAAAAGGGCGAAAATTTGAATTCAAACGCTCAATAAGCTCTCTGTTAGTGCGGATCTGTGACAGCTTCTAGCGGACAGACTACGGTACTCAATAAGATACAAAACCCGGTCCATCTGGTCTCAAAATGTGTTAAACGCAACTACTTCCAACAATCCGTACAAAATCTACAGAGCAAATGAGGGGGAAAAGTTTTTTTTGTAATGTCAAATTTATTGGCATAGTCTGGTGGACGTACTTGCCAGTGACAACCCACGCAGAAAACATGTAAAATGACCAACCAGAGTCAAGTACATCTGAAATTGATGCTACCAAGATAGTAGATAGACAGAATAAAATAAATAAACTGAATATCCCTTAAATTCTAGCAGGCAAAAATTGTTAAATAACTATGGGTTTAGTCTACTAATTGTCTACTCTATACAAGTTCAAAAGAATACAAGGTGATTGTGTTTTACAGCTTCTACTCACAAAAAGTAAAGTTCATTTCTCCAACAACCTAACCTGGATGATGTTTTGGGTCCTCGGGATCTACAAGGTACACTGAAGTGTCTGTCGGCAATAACTAAGAAGGATGATTTCAATCTCTTGGTCCAGTTGGAGACCATGAGCTTGTAATCTAGGCCGGTTAATGTCGAGTACAAAACGACCAAGGCCAAATGAGATTTTTCTGGTAATAAACCATAAATGAGTTCAGGCCCAGCACGTTCTTTAAATACATTAAGGACAAAAAGACGGAATATGTTATGGCCGTCTGCGTTAGGGATATCGATGCTCTCTCTCGCAAATCTCGACTTACACGTAACGTGCAGGAAAAGAAGGACGGTTTCAGACCCCAGACGGTTCTCGGCTGTTGCTGACACGCGGTAGATTCCCACGTTCTTGTAGATGTGTTTAATCCCGTCTTCGATCGAGCTCACATTGGAGTAAGTGAAGGCGTTTCCGTCTCCGAAATCCACAGTGATGCTGGTTCGTGATCCATCGCCCTGGAAAACATGAAAGGACGTCTCCAGGTCAACTTCAGTACCAATGACACGGAAATAAAATCTGTTTAATGAACACAATGATCGAGTTCTCTGGACCAAAAAGTGAAGCAGAATCCCTTTCTCTTCATTAAACTAATCATATTAACAGAATTGTATAATGCACTGTCTGGGGCACGATCCCAAGCTTTTCACTCACCAAGGCACACATGCTGTTGGTAATGTGACAATAAAAGTAATATGATTTGAATTAAACTAGAGTCCCAGTTCACCACTATTCGAAAATATAAAAATAACAGCTTCAAATGACTTGGCCAAAAATGCACACTATGCTTTTTTAATGTGTTGTATAATACCCACCAGACGGACTAAGGGGGACCCCCTGCCCAGAACAGCTAGCGGCGCCCCTTAAACTCATTTTCCACATCACAACATTTTTCCAGCCCTATTTAATCTTTAACATTAGTTGAACACTAACACTTATTTAGCACCACTAGCTTTAGTTCCCCAACACCGATTTCTATTGAGATCTCTATTACAATGAACTACATTTTGATTTATTCAATGTTAATACCCTTGGAGTCAAACGCAGTAAAGTATGAAGTTAAACTCACATCAGTGCACTTTGACAGACTGTACAGACACATTCTTTAAATACCAGAGAATAACTCGTTCAGACAGAAAGCAATACTTTTTCGGCTTACGATCCTGTCAAAGTTTCGATGTGTAAAACACACTCAGATGTGGATTCATGTGCCTGTCTTGGACACTCTCTGAGGATTTCTCAAAATCTCAAACTAAACCCGAGCTTTCCAGAGTAAAATATTTTTTTTCAAAGGTTGCGCTTTCAATGCTCTGTAGACTTTTGTGACATCTATGTTCATATTATGTCATTTAACGTATTATCAGATGTTTTAACTAAACTTCCATAGGAGAATTGACTAAAGTAAGACATGAGCATGAGCACAGTTTGAGACATTGTTAAGAAATTAGGAGGATATGCATGTGGCCATTTTTTCCTCCCCTGTTAAAAAAACCCAGGATATGCTGGTTAGGTAGGACTTGAAACACGGTAGCTGGTCATGTGCTGGTTTAAGATGGTCATGTGCTGGTTTAAACTGGTCCTAAGCTACCATACTTCAAAACCTATCCAGTATTTAAAAGGGTCAAAAGAAGATCTCAATTATTTCTCATTCTGGTTCATGAAAAGGATCTCATTTGTGAGTTTGAAATTAATCTATGATGAGTTTAGATTTTTGAATGGGAATATACCTCCTCCAAGAAGACGAGAAAGGTGACGTTGCTAGCAAGACTAGCTGTTAGCTTGCCTTCACTGGTCACTAGATGGAGGCCGCGCGGGGCCTGGCTAGGGCACACTTGCCTACGGGCTGTGTACTGCTCCATCACGCCGCCTGTACAGTTATTGGACACCACCTTTCTATACCTGAACAAACATCAAAGCATATTACTAAATTATTAAATTTCATTATTAAATTATTCATTTGCAATGATTAACCTAGAAAACTCGATGCAAACACATTGAAGGAAGCAGTGTGCTTATCTGTAAGTCACACATGTGCGAAAACAGATGGCAAACATTTTAATAAAAATATTTGTAAAACAAATGGAGCCGTTTATTAGCCTATAAGGTGGTATGATATGATATAGCCTACTGTAAATATATATAGTGATAATGTCTTAAAAAGTATGCAAGATCTCACCCGGTGCTGTTGAGGAACGTGTGTTCAGTGGTGCAGCTTCGAGACACGGAGGAGGGGAGGAACCAGAACGCTGGAGTACATTTACCGTCAGATCTTCTCTCGAAACCATAATCACTTTCATAAAAACACACACACACACATAAAGATGGAATGACAATCTTAAACACAAACGCACATGACAACATCCGACAGCTCTCTTTCAGCAGTCTCATGTTCATTGGTGCACAACAATAACAAATCAAACTATTCGCTATTTGTAAACTACTGCCTCTGAAATGTGCTAACAACATGGCACTAGCAAAACATTCATCTAATTAATTGAGGTACCTTAAATAGCAACATTTTGGTAGCCAGTGGAATGGGTGGGAATGTTTTGTGACCAATGGCAGATGAGACGAGTGTACGTTAGTGCTTGTGGCTCAGCTATTATTTCTTAGACTAACTATAGATTATTTAAAGACAGTTTCATCGGATGCACACGTCTAGCGCGAAGTTAACTTCCTTTCTGTGTTTGGTTATAAAATAAAATATTTTCTTTTACAATTTATGAACTATTCAACAGTTATTGATTCTTTACGGAGGTTTACCGGAAGTTAAGTTTGGGACACACAACGTCTGTTTGCTGTATGTTGTTGTCGTGAAACCATCTATGATATAAGTGTGGTATAGTAACATTTCTGTTTTCATACACTGTAAAAACTTTTACTGTTTTATTTTACAGAAGGAATCACATGTTTTTTAAATGCAGTAATGATGTCAAATTGTAGAAATCGGCTGAAAATGTACACCTTGGGTATAAAATAACATAACATAAAAAACATGTAATGATATTTTATGTTTTCTTCAGGTGCCCCAGCTGTTGCTGTAATATTACAGTTTTTTGTAAGCATAGTTTTAATTCCAAAATTACACACACACAAAAAAACACAATATGGTTATTGTAATCATTATGGGTTTTTTTGTCCTACAAACTATGTTTACTATATTTAAACCATGGTAAATGTTCATAAAGGTATCATGCAACCACTCTGCTGTTACAGTTTGGTTTTACGAGAACCAGAAACCGAAGTTGTTTGTCCTACAATGCGACTGAACCCCAATCAGGAAAACAAATTGCACCAATTATCATGACAAGCTACACAGATGCAGCCAGCTTGCGCTGCTAAACATATAACATTTTCCTTCCTGATAAATAACTTTCACACTTTGTTCTGTCCGGCCTGGAAGGATCTGCGTATTTGTAACTTTAAAGAAACAACACTAATAACTTTGCAAATTCCTGGCAAAATGATGACAGAGGGCAAACTTCCAGGACAAGGGGCAGCGGCAGGAATGCAGATCAAGAGCTTAAAGTGGAGGTAACAGGTTATTTCATGCATTCTGACTTCTTTACACTATTAAACATGCTGGCTTCTTAAGCTTAACATGGGCAACTTGTCAGAAACGAGATGAATGTATGAAGTAGTATTTTTGTGCTTGATTCAGTCCGCCAAGGTTCGTACAGGTTTCGGAAAGTTTTTTTTTACTGCTTCATAACAAGGGTTCTCTTAGTCCCTTATTGGACCGGAAAAGCACGCCCACGTGTCATCCAGCAAGCGAAAGAGCAGGTCCTCGTTCTAACCAGTCAGTGTGAGAAAGTGTACGCCAATCAATGCCGCTTCACTCTGCTGATGTAAGTTTAGCTGTGTTTGTTTGCTCCCTGCATTTTTATGATGAATGTTATATAACAGTGGATATAACACTGGATTTGGAGATAGTTTGAAACTAATAGATGAAGCGGTCGATGTTGGAAATGAACCGCACGAGGTAAGTCAAACAAAGTCATACGTCTGTGTTATGTTTGCATCGGCGTGTATGTGCATAATGTAAACAACACAAACTAATTGTGAATCAATGCAATGATGAACTGTGTGCTATTGCTCTAGTTCTGCTCCAACCCACCCCCTAGGCAGGCCGAAATAATCGTACAGCTGTATATGTCTTGTAAAAATTTGATCAAACTAAATACTCTTCAAAGATACAGAGTATGCAATACTTCTATGTAGGTACTCAAGATTAATATTAAAGTGGCAGAAACTGCGTGTGTTACCACATCAGTATGCAACAAAAGTGGACATCTAGAGTGGGAAGTACTGTATATTTCAAAGAAACAAATGTCTGTTTCGATCTATTGCTGAATTTCAACTCTCCTCAGCCGTTGTGCTGCTTCCACTCAGCAAAGATATTCTTCAAGTGAATCCTTGCGACTCTGCTGCAATCCTCATCTGATGCGGGCAAGCCCACAAGCTCTCTCATAGTCCTTGAGTCTTTTTCTCTAGTGTCTCCATAAGATATCAGTTTTCGTACTCAACAGAAAAGTGCTTTTGTTTTTTTGCTCAAAACTCCTACTCTAATGTTGCATTTAAGGTTTTGGACACTAAAACACAAAAGCTGGTTGTCCTTTTCCCAGTGGGCGGTGTGAATTGTAGACATATGGGTTTTCACATAATGAAATTATAATTAATTTGTGGCGTATGTCTGTGCATATATTATCTGTAGTTTGATTTAAATGACATGAGCTCAGCATGTGATTCTTCTTTGTTTAATTGAGTTTTAACGCAGGATGAAAATGAACAGAAAAGTATGGCAGCTTGTGTCCTTTGCAGGGAAGGCACTGCATTATTTTGAGCTCAATGTTTTCCCAATTTTTACTAGTTTAACAAACATTAATTTTGCTAAGTGTATACAGTATTTAAACTTCAAGCTGTACTGATATTCTACGTATGAAGGTGGTAGACAACAAGGTTATGAAATAAACCGATTAAAACAAAAACTTCTGTTTGCTTACCACTCAAAGTCGGATTCATTGCAGTCACAGGGCTCGGAAATCATGGTGACAGAGTAAGTTTTACCCATAACGCACCTCGCTATGGCCTTCAACTTTCGATAGACCCTCTTCACTCCCATGAGACAGTGTTCATTCTACAGCACGTAAACATACAGACACACACAAACATACCAAACGTAACAATTTTCCACAATTCACTTCACCTGTTCTCTCCCGCTCTACTTCAGTTTTCACATTAATAATTCATAACAATACGCATGTGCCCATCATGCTGAATATAGAAGAGAGAGACTAAAAAGAGCAAACAGCAAAGAGGAGAAAAATATATATTTTGCGCTCATCGTACTCCATATTTCATCTCTCACATTCCAACTCTGCAGGGTTCATTTTATGAAAGGTTTCAGGATGCTAGGCCTCTCGCTTACATTTATATTTTGCAATGAAGATTCTCTTTCTGCTCTCTTGATAACGCGCTTCCTCCGAACTATTGTTCCAAAAACTGCCGTTTTATTTCAGGCTAAGCATTTGTTCTGGGTGTATGAAAAAGTTTTTTTTAAAGCAGAGGTCCACTGATGGTCGCAAAATCGTTTTTGTTTCGTTCTGTGGTTTATATTTATCAGACTAACTGGCGCAGAACGCAGCAATAAAACCCTGCAGCGCATCTGTCAGGTGCCGAGACGGTCGGCTGGGTAGATTTAGATACACGATGCATGGCTTCACCTAATCAGCATGTTACTTTACATCCTGGCTCAATAAAAAACACAAGGACTTCGGTTTTAACAGTCCAAACTCTGACATTTTTCTGTCGACTGTCTACTTCTGTTGTCTTTGTGTCTTCCACTTCTTCGAAGTTTGTCAGGGTAATGGCAGCTTCCAGACAGCGAGTTTCACAGGGCGTCAGGTACAAGTAGGACAGTCTTCTACCGTCTCCATACATACAGCTGATGGACTTGAATCTATTAGATTTCTGTCAGGGGACACTTTGCTTCTGGCTTGACTTCTGGGACAGATATTATTCCATCTGTTCAAATATAGTTTCAATCGTGGATGGCAGGAAGGCATGTCAGGGCAGGTTAGAAACTATCCTTGTAAAAAGTTTGAGGAATGGAGCTACCGGGACAATGTAGTTCAGTGTAAAGCTTGTTTTATAATTTTCTTCTGGGTTTATACCTTTGTACCTTTTAACAAAGCTAAAAAACTGTTTGTTTCTGACCAAGAGACAATTTCAAATTGGTACATCTGAAGATTTTACAATACCTATTGCCCTATTGATAAAGGGGTCATGCCATCCTTATCTTTCAAAATTAAAATACAATAAAAAAACATACTAAGACTTTGTGAACTTCCTACACAGTTTACAATTATTTATTGAAACAAAGCTGAAAAAAGGTTTACTCACAGATCCCTGACATTTATTTACAGCACGTGGATGACTATATTAAAGTTATAAACAGTTGTCGTAATTTACTCACCCTTGAGTTGTTCAACATCTGAAAAAAACTCTTTGTTCTGTAGAACACAACATTTTTTGAAGAAAGCAAACAGTTCTGGGGCTCTTTTGACTACCATTGTCCTTTTTCCACTATGGTTCAATGGTGGCCAAGAACTGTTTGGTTACAGGCATTCTTCCAAATATCTTTCTCTGTGTTTATCAGAACAAAGAAATGTATACACATTTTTGCCTCTCTACTGCCATGCAAAACATATTACAAAATATAAAGACATTATTATAAGCTTACTATTGGGAATCTGGCTAAGGTAAGGAAACCATTTTAAACAAAAAAAATACACAAAAAGGTACAAATTGCATCTCTATTATAAGAAACTAAGAGTTACATGTGAATGCAATGAGAAACAAATACAGGATTTGCGATTTCATCCTCACATATGGTGGATCTCACCTGGTCATGTAAATTCCAAGGCACATAGTCAGATTCGACGCATCTTCTGTTGAAAATAGACCTGAAGTCTATCTTTACCAGCTGCCATTCGGAGCGATGAGTGACGTGCCCAAAGATCCTGCAAACAAAGGCAGGGAATCAGCCGCCATATGTCTGGCGAACAATGTCACACGGAGACGGCAGTGACTCGAATGATTAAAACGATGCCGAGCGGACAGGAAGAGGAAATGCTTAGCAATGTTATCCTTGTCAAACCGCATCAGTGGAAACCTGCGTCAAACTGTCAACAAAAAGTCTGAAACTCACATCGAGAAAGGCTGACATTCAAGAGATGCGTGACACTTTTAGGGGCCTGTCAGAAAGACAGCAGACGGTATCTAGGAATATCCTACAAGAGGAAACTTCATGCAATAATTCTGAAAATAGTTTGAGGTTGGGCTTGTTGCAGAGGATTTTAAAGTGAAGCCTGGTTTGGTGTGATGGATTTAAAGAAATTAAATTAAAAATAAAAATAAATACTTATTTTTCACGAAGTATTGCAGCATTTATAGTAAATGACTTTTAAAATTAATGTACCCACATAATATTCAGTGAAAATCTGAAAATGAACTCCCCCTTGAAATGTCCCCCAATCCATGTCACAGCTATTTTACGTATCAATTCGCAGTGAAAAACGCAAGCCTCGCCCTCTCCTGTTAAATTCCTTTTCAATAGGCTATGTGTCAGACTAGGGAAGTAAAAACGATTGCAACTTCCTGTTCTCGTGGACTTTAATAATATAAAGCGTTTTTTGTGATGGGATGGTAAAAAAAATCTCCTCGGCTTTATTTTTTATTATTTTATAGTAGTCTGTAGTAGTTTATAAAATAAAAATGTCAATATCATATAAAAGGCGCTTTTGTACAAAACAACTCACAAATCACTTATCAATCTCTATTTATCATACGTACGTCATAATAAGAGTCTCTTCGCCTGGTTCCCCCAACACTCCATCCACAAATAGGGGTGATGAGGTGAAACTGTATTTGTTCCAGACCCTTCCCTCATCAAAACTCAACCTGCACACAAAGCACCAGGAAACGCTTTGACACAATGTAAAAAAGATTGCGTTTCCAAAGACACAGCTGGCAAATAATTCAAACAGAACTTTACTGCATCTTTTCTGACATTTAATCTAGATTACTAGACAAAAAGTATTACACAGTCTGCTGGCTTTAATGAGAATATTCACACTCTTCGTAACTATGCGAGTTATCTCTGTGTGACTGCATTGGCTCCTATCCAACATATATGCATGAAATATTATTATTGATATTTGTGTGTGTGATGGGATTACCAGAGGTGCCTTATGGGAAGAGGGGTGTGTCTAATAGCGACCAAAGCCCCGCCCTGGTCTAGATAAAGCACGCTGTACTCTTCATCAAATATCTGTAACAAAGAGAGATTAAGACAGCTGTTATGGACATACACAGTATACAGACTTTACAATTTGATCTCACAGGAATCTGTACTATTTTACAAGGTGGCTAATTCGAATACATTCTTTCAATCTGAAATGTACAAAAAAGTATGATTATTAGAAAAAAAACAATACTGAAGCCCCTCCCCTAAACCTAACATCACTGGCACTAAAACAAATTGCACAAATAAGATTGTACGAATGTATACGAATTAGGCTACTTGAAAAATACTTAGAAATTACTGTGATATTGTGTTGGAATATACATGTTGTGTGCGTGCAAAATGTCCAACATGTCCTTCAAACAATGAAGTACATTTAAAAATTCAATATATCCAATATTAACCATCATGCTAGTTTAATATGATTACTAATAACTATTGATATCGCAATGAGATAACATAATTGAAAATTTAAATAATTGTACGACTTTATACGGATTTTTTTATGGCAATATTTTTATTATATGAAGTCAACTGTATTGGTTGAGCTGCTGACATGTGACCTGCAAATATGTCTTGTGCTTTACGAAATAGAGTTTCACTTAGAGTTTGACTTAATTCCTTTTATAAATATTCATTTTAACCTTAACTTGTATTTTATGTACAATTGTACAATTGCATGCAAAATTTTAGTTGTATAAACAGTGTTCCCAATTGTATGACACTGCTGTAAGATTTTAATTTCATACATGTGGCTGCAAATATTTCACGGTTCATCACAAAATTGGACACAATTTAGACACAAAATGGTGTCCAAGCTTTAGAATGCTCCCTAATCCTCCACCCCATTCCTCACTACTTCCATTTCACTCTTTACTATCAAAAGCAAATTCCTTAAGGCCACAATCTTACAGGAAGTGACATCAGTTTGGTTGAAAAACAGCAGCGTTGGATGAACAGTCTCTCTCCAGTCACCATTACAGAAGTGCGAATCTAGTGAAACCGTTTTAAACCAGCTGTGTACTTAACTAGTAAATGCCTTGTGATGGATTTTTAGTTAGTGATGAGGGGGTTGCTAGTTTGACCTTAAACCGACTGTAAACACACATTGGAGGCCCTGAATAGTAATACAATTGCCCCAAAAGCCTGTTAAAGCATATGTGCTTTGAGTCTCTGTTGATGTGAATTCTTATGGAGTCAAGCCTTAGGGCTTCAAGTAGTTAGCACACGCCAGTTTGTTTTGGTGGAGAAAACGATGATTAAAACGCCATGTGACTGGCTTAAGTACTTCACAGCCTAATGATTTTACATGTACTGGGGGCTTTGAGAAATCCACACCCTCTGTGGTTGTATGTTAGCGGGATATTGTGTTATGAGTCTGCTTTGTTTAACGTTGGCTGTCTACCAGATGGAAAGGTTGTGTCAGTCACAGCCAAAGTAGAGTTTTCATAATCTTATCTCCTCTGTTGAAACTGATCCACATCAATCCATAATAAATGAGGAGTGTCTTTGTCTGATTTTTAATTTTCTAATTTTCATTTAAAAAAGATGGATGACAAAACCTAAAATCACTAAGTTTGCAGCTGTAGTTGTGGAAACATTTTAAGATTACACGACCAACCGCTATTCAAATTTATAACTGAACCAATTTGTTACTGCATGCCTTTGATAGGTGTGAAGTCCAAAACCCTTGATGTATCATCCAGCACAACATAAACAACAAAATTACTGCGCTCCTTTAAATATGACCCCATGTTATTTTCATTCATTATGTCAGATGAGTTATGAAAATATTTCATCTTCTCCGCTCTTCCTGGGAGGGCTTTCAATTTGATTAGATGAAACCTGGCAACCGCAGGTCTTCCGTCCTTGAAGTTATGTTATTTCTCAAATCCGAGTGATAGTAATTCCTGCTGACAAGATATATGACATCAAAAATCACATCCTCCCCAGCATGCTTTAACTTTTTTTGCCACATCAATTTTCTCTTAATTATTTAAGTTCTCCATTTTTAATTAGACAGCTGGCCACATAAATTTCAATCACATCAGCAAATACGCACCCACGGGTATCCATATATGTCACTGAATTGAGTTTTCACACAACGTGTCATTAGATTATAAGCGCTCGCATGTGGCACGCGGATTTACGCATCAAAGATACGCATCTGTGCTAAAATGACTGCCTGACCCCATCTGCCCGGCCCCCTGTCAGAGTCACCTGTCGCCACGTGTTTCCAGCGTCGGATGTGATGAACATGCTAACGTTACTGCTCGATAACTCTGCACCTATTGAACCTGAAGAAAAAAAAGAGGAAGAGCAATTACTGGTATGTCTCATAGTAGAACTATAAAGATAATAAAACACAAGTGTGCAAAGACAAAACCCTTTACAATCTAAAAAGCAAGTCAGGAAAGTCTTATCATACGATCGAATCAATCAACTAAACGTCAATTAAGAGACTAATATCTAATAGTCGCTCTCCTCTTTGGATTACTTATCCAAAAATGTACGATGCCAAGACATTTGCCTGCATCCGGAGGCAATATAGCGAACGTCAAGGAAGACACAAGGCTGAGGGAGAAAAATATAAAAGTGACAAGCGCTTTCAATCTTTTAAAATAAGTGTCTGAAGTTTGAAGTTGGGGAAGAGTTAGTCGGTTTGGAAAATAAGAAACAATGGAGAAAAAATAATAACCACATAAATGCTCTCCGTCGCTAATCTCAAAAGCAACATTTAGCATTCGCATTTGTTTAAACTCGCATGACACTAATCTTGTTTATGATCCACATAGAGACATCTGTGTTCAAAATGAACTTCTTCAAGAATAACTGCCATAGGCATTCACGAGACTTGAAATATATGCTTTCTTTCTTCAGCCGAACAAAAAATAAGAGATTTCGAAGAATGCTAGTTGCCAAACAACACTGGCCACTTTTAAATTCCATTGTATGGACACAAAACCACTGGGACATTTCTCAAAATATCTTTTACTGCGCCAGATGGAAGAAAAAGAGTTTGGAACGACATGAGGATGATTAAATGATGACACAATTTTCATTTTCTGGTCAACTGCCTTTAAAGGAACAGTTCACCCAAAAATTGTAATTCGGTCATGATTTACTCACTTAAGTTGTGCCAAATATGTATAGTAGGAAAATAAACTTGTTAAGACCATTATTATTCCAAATTGTTTCTCTGTGTTCATCGGAACCAAGACATTTAGAGAGATTCAAGCAACCCGAGAATGAGTAAATGAAGACAAATAAATAATTTTTTTTCTTGAACTATAGATATTGTGATTATTATATTACATTCATGTTATATTAATCTACATGACGGATGATTTTTTGTGTTTTTGTGCTCCCACAGATACACGCTAATGCTACAAGTTCAGGTACATTTTCATAATGGTACTCACCTGATGCCACTATGATTCCAGGTGCCGACTCTCTGCTGGCTATATTCCCGGACGTGTATGGGTTCGCTGACACGTGCAGGTGAAGATGCAGGGAGCAGTACGGCTGAAAGCAACAAAAACAAACAAATCTACGTCACGCGGAGCTTTTAAATCGATACAACCCCCATTGTGTGGCCTGCACCAAACTGCCACCGCGCTCGAGCTAGAATCAAATCCCGTTAAAAATCCCATGACGGCAAAGGCTGGGGACTTTTCCCCTCCCAACATTAATTTTGATTGGAATAACCTTTAGTGACACAATTCTCATTATAAGCGTGGAAATGCCAATGGTAAGCACATGTTGCAGGGGTTGTTTAGGGGTTTATTAAAACTTTGACATTTTCTAACAAATAGCCCGGTAATGGATGGTGAATGCAAGGCTTACAGTGGGTGTATTAATTAGTTGGGTTTATCAAAGGGTAATTATTTTTGTTTGGATTTTGGGGGCTGGGGAGGCCATTCTCCGGGATGGATAATTTCTTCGCGGTTTGACATATTTGCTTCGTCATTTAAAATGACAAGCTGTTTTGATTCCATAGAGATCTGTTTAAACCATCCATGTCCACAGGAAAACGCATTATGCAGACTACTAAAAACGGAAATTCTTTCACCATTTACTTACCCTCATGTCATTTTAAACCTGTATGACTTTGTTTCTTCTGCAAAACACAGAAGATATTTTGAGGAATGTTGGTAAACAAAAATCTAAAGCTCCATTGAAAAGACGTTTCTCAAAATATCTTGCTTTGTGTTTCACAGAATAAAATGTCATGAACAGGTTTTGAATGACATGATGATTAAAGGGGCATATGACGCGGTTAAAATGAATATTATCGTTTGTTTTAGATTTAATGCAATGTGTATACACGATTTAAGGTTCAAAAACCCAATATTTTCCACATACCGTGCATGTTTGTATCTCCTCTTCGCCTCGCCTCTCTGAAACGGATGCATTTTTTACAAAGCTCATCGCTCTTAAAAGAGTGGTGTGCTGTGATTGGCCAGCACTATGATTGGCTAGCTAACCAGTGCGTAGTGATTGGTCGAATTCTGCAAGCGTGTGACGGAAATGTAAAGCCTCTTACCATATTTGCAACATCAGGTTCAAAAGCAATTATACTGACATGTACGCCTTACTTGCGTATACATTTGGGCGGTCTTAGTCAATTCCAAGCATGAAAAGACGTTGATTTGTGGGGGTGTGGTTACACAAGAGGTTTCAGGTAGTTCTGGGTGAACATTCGCTATTAGATAGAATGCATCTTTTGTTCCAACACTTTCATTTTTGCAATTTTATGTGTCTAATACATGCATGGGCGACTTATAACACACCAAAGACACATAAAAACACATATTCACGCCATAAATAATGACAGAAATGACATATTTAGGTGTACTATCCCTTTAAGATGTAGGGGCTAAATAATTATTCCATTTTCTGACTCACCAGTATGCAGTGAACTCTGTTTCCTCTGAGATCAGCTGACGGGGCCTGTAGAAGCCTCCAGTCTCTGCCTCTGTTATAAGTTATATACGTTTTCACCTCATTATTTAGCTTCTTATTGGCCAGGAACATTCCTTTAATCCCT
Source organism: Triplophysa dalaica (assembly GCF_015846415.1). Lineage (NCBI taxonomy): Eukaryota > Metazoa > Chordata > Actinopteri > Cypriniformes > Nemacheilidae > Triplophysa > Triplophysa dalaica. The sequence goes on from NC_079543.1 coordinate 5,949,174, forward strand.
GCCACCTATGGATAAGAAACAAAAAACAGCGCCGTAATGAGCACGAGATCACAAATCTGTAAATTTCCTCCTTTCTAAAATAACTCCATATAATACATATGATTTAACATGTGTTCTTTCATATGGCACAAAGGCTTTGTTTTCAAACTCGACCGAGCATACCTCTAAAAAGCCTCCGTCCATGTATAGACGTTCCTGCTAGAATAAATGTATTGGAGTGGAATGAGAGTATGTAAGGGTGATCCGTGTCTGTTCTGAGCCGAAGTGACATCTCTACAGGGTTGAGAAGCTTTAGAAAGGGGTAGAGGCAGGCCGGGACAGACATCGCTGTTCAATAATTGACGAATATTTCAATCTAGCCGACAGCAGGGATTTTAGCATATGTTACATAGAGGTGATGACCTCAATCAAGTCACTGGACTTCTCGGCCTTTCCGAGGGCCAAATGTGATTTTATTGGGGTTGCTATCATCAACAGTTTAATTATTTGATCAGGAGATAGCTTGACACCCGTTGGCCTCTGTTGGAATGCACGGCCGTGTGCCGCGTTTCATTTAGAAGCGAATGAACAGATCCACGAGAGACAAGAGAGGGGAAATCTGCACCAGAACACTAATCACCGCTGCGCTGGCTTTGCAGTGTCAGCAAATCGGACTCATCTGCAGTTCTGCAAAACTTGGTCAAGCTCCATTCTCAAATAGTTTTTACAGTAGTACTGTCAATCTTATATTTTAGCATAAAGTTATCTTTTAAAATTGATTAAATTCTCCGTTTTAGATTTGTTTTCCGAGGATGAAATACTTATGTTGGTATCTGAAAAGAAGTGAGGCTAGATTTTTTGTCAGGACGAACATAAGTTTTTTCTATACCCCCCCCAAAATACTGTCACTTGTTGCTTGAGGTGATTTCTGATGAACAGAAAGACCTATTACTATTTGACAAGCAATGAAACTCTTTACTTTTTGTCTAAATGTTTGATGTAAAACTTTTTTGAATGTATTTTCAATGTAGTTTTTACGTATTTCATTATACCCAGATGCTTTACAATACATGTTAACCAATATAAAAGCAAAGTTTCATTATATTCATTCATTTCACATACGCTTTTATCCACATCTATTTTACATCTTGTTTGTTAGTTTGTTCACTGGGAATGACTATTGTCATCCGCCACCAACTGAGCTACAGGCACAGTAATGAATATTGTTGACACTGTCTAAACAAATGAATCCATATTGCATTAATAGCCATGTAAATTTAATCTAGCACAAAATCTCTTCCCGAATTAACACCGTGTCCATGAATTAAATATACAAAGAAATACATCTCCAGAGAGCAGATCCCTAATTCTTCGCTCTTTAGATAATCCATTGTTAAAGATGTAACGAAACCTCAATCAATTAGCAGTGCAGTAAATTCAATTAGCATTAAACTCATTTAGCATTCATTAGCGTGTTCATTTTGCACACGCTTTTAGAAATCCGAACACAGTGATAGGTGCTGTTCCCTGCAATTTTCATCCGGGAAAAAGAAAAACACAGCTCTATTTTAGACAGGTACCTCATACAGATCTATCATGACATTTCCCTCAGGACCCATGCTACTCATAACGTTCTCCAAAGCCAGCGCGTAGTAGACGCCCCCAGACTCCGACACGTACAGGTTAAAAGTGTCATTCTGGTTCCACTCCTGAACTGCCGCTACGACACGATTCTCATCCGTGCTGATCACATGCAGACCCTGAAAGACAAATTGAAACGTAAATATGTCTCTAATTAGTGCTGTTTGTCAGTTTTGTGAGATCCTAATTTAGGTTTATTTGATATACTACTTTTTGTCATCTAAATACATCGTAAGCAGTCAACACCCTCTGGCGTTATTCAAATGCTGCTTTAACCATCTGTGTATGTGCTCGGTACAGACATACATACTTGATTTATATTCGTATACTAGTTTTCTACCGTCTGTTCCATAATGTATTATTTGTGAAGCTGCTTTGCAACAATGCAAATGGTAAATTGTGCCAAAGAAATGGTGTGAAAAAGTGTTAAACCTTCCATTATGTAAGATGAACTAGAGTAAGAGTCCGGCGAGGTTCATTACACACCAGCCCACAGCGTGACGTTTGACTTCTCACGAGCACGTTCAGATAAGCGTGAAATTTTAACAAGCCTTCTTTCAAAATAAGAAAGAAGTAGGCCGCCAACTCCCAACAACTTAAGCGTCCTTTAATATTCGAAACATCAAAATACATTTACCTTTCTCATTTGCATAAATGAACGTAGGACGTTAACCTTTAATGTGATTTCTGCCTTTAATCAAGAGAGATTGAATATGAATGTCAATTCCGAGATGGCATGGGACAGCGGCGGTCTCACCCCGCCGAGCCGAATCCGATTAATAATCAGTATCAAACCCGGCTTGTTTTCCTTGCAGCTCTGTCGTACAGCAAATATTCTTATTAGCCTTAAATTGAGCTTGTCAGTCGGGCGAACGTAATAGAACCACATGCTGGTGACTGGCGAATTTCATCTACCCCAAGCTGCGCGAGAATCGCCGGGCGCGTGCATTAAGGAGCGGGAAGAGCTTGATTGAATAAAACGTTTAATTGTCACGTGAATGCGCGAGAATGTACGCTTTGAATAATAACGCGACGCCCCGAGAGGCGAGCTGCCCGGGCAGCATCTGTGTCCTCAGAAGAGCCTGCCAGATGTCGGGGGAAAAGCGAATTTTGTAAAGGTTTGACGCTTCAAAGCTAACGTCGAGGGATGTGTTGATCTGAGTCGGAAATAGCACTGATTGTTGATTCTGTCACGGCGTGGCAGATTTTGAGTTCCCGTCGAGCAATTGTGAATGAGGCACTCTACCTTCGGAAGGGTGTATTTGGGAAGCTTCATGGGTGTAAACACGTCCCGTCTGGATGACACGTAGTATATTGGACGACCACCGGTTGACACCTTGGGTAATGAAGGGATGGCAGACAGGACAGGAAAACAGTAGTAAGACGTGACAACTTGAGTGGTTCCAGGAAAGGTACAAATGTGGAAAACATGTTTGGTCGGCCAGATTTTAGGGCTGAGTTTGAGCAATAATACAGATTGAGATACATGTCACGATTCAATACATTTCAGTTTACTGTTAAATCACTTTTATGTTACATCATGAATTACTGTTAATTTAATCATTATTGAATAAAATGCATGACAGAATTCGACTTGAAAAGTGCTCACCTGGACAAACACGTACTCATCTTGGACCACGAGCGAGTTAGGGTCAATGTATCCCGGAAACGGTTTACCCTTGTTAGCATCTGTGCAGTTCTGAAGTTTACATGTGACATAAAGAGCCTCTGAAAAGACAAAAGATCATTTTCGAAAATCCCAGGCCCAAAAATGACAATGCCCTCATCCAGCAAGCAAGTGACAGGATATCATGAGCAATAAAGAACAGCCTGTTTTCTGTCTGTCGATCATAGGGAATATGAGTTCAACAAGCAAAAGATAAACTCAATTTGTGTAGTAGTTTGCTTCATTACTGTTCATTATTGATGACAGCTCAAGCGCTGTTGTGTTGTGATCTGATGAATTTGTTTTTGCAGAAATTAACATTTTGCATCTTGGTTTGTATTATTTTGAACTCGATAACATCAAAATTTTCAATGGCGTACACATCTGTACACTGAACTCACACACAGACTGCACACATATTGTCTTAATATAGCAAACATTGCACTATATTTTACATTAATATTTTGCAACACCTTACAGTATATCTTAAGTTGTTTTTTAACAAATCACATAATTTGTAATTATTTAAAAAACTTTTACACTTAACCATATATATGCACTTAAACATAGTATATGCAGCTTTGAAAAAAAATAGCGACTATTCATAGGTATGTGTTTCTGTAAAATGAAAATTTTGCTTTCAAAACCACTAACTACTGTGAACTACTAACAATATTTCACCCAAATTTCAAATATGATATTCAAAATGAATTCTAACTTCTTGAACGCACATCAGGGGATATCGGTCTGACTTACGGGTTTCTGAGATACTGGTCTCCAGGTGGATCAGGCCCGGCTCTTTATCAAGGCCCAGCTTAGACCTGGAACAAGAAAAGAAAAAAACAAACTCACTTGAAACACTAAACAAAAAGATCTTTAGTAACTTGTTAATCTTTTTACACAAGAACAGATAAAGGCGAAAAATGCCTCCGATCTTCCCAGATAGCTAAAAGATCCACATCATTCTTCCCAACAGAGCGATCGGAGCAATTCAGGAATGTAACCTCAGAAATCCCTGTTCGGATAAGCCCTTATTTCCATCTCCATCTTTCTGTGCTCTCCGACAGAAGCAAGGAGCGTATCCTGACATCATTAAAACTAAGCCCTTCTCATTTGCTACCCAAGAACACCCACAGGCATAGCGAATATCACTCGTGCCCTTTTTAGTGTGGAAAAAAATCATCGTTGCATGAAATATTTATACGAGAGCGAAAATCAGAGAGTGCCGCTCCAAGTAGGAACACACAAATCTCAAGACTTTATTATGACACTTATTGGATGTATTGACACCAAATGAAAAAAAATGGCCAAATATAACATTGCTTTTGTTGTTATGAGTCGACAGTAATATTTTAAAAGTCAGCGATGAATTTACTGAACATTTGTGTCTCTTTTTTGGGTGGTTAAAGACAAAAGTTCATCCAGCTTAAAGAAACAGTTCACATAAAAAAATCGGGTCATTATTATTTTCTCAACGAATTGTTTTTCCATACGGTGCCAGTTCATAATGACAGAGGGCTGTCAAACTGAAATAAAAAGTCCCTAAAACTGTCAGGAAAGTCTAAACCGTACATCTCAGCTGTGAAAAACATAATTTTATTTCTAATCATATACAAGTTTATACATTTTCTATTACTGAATAACAAATGCATCGAACAATAATCAGATGACATAAGTGTTAAAAACTGTAACTTTGGGCACGTATCCGGATGCTCCGTGCAGTTTCTGCATTTTGATTCAAAAGCCCAGATCACAGCGGTGGAATGATGATCCCAGTGTCCTCTACAAAGCTTCACTTATATCCAGAATCCGATATTATCCTACAACCTTCCATGTTCAAAAGAATGGTTAATTTTCAAATATCCGCAAGGAACCGTCTGGGGTTTTGATTTCAGATCAATAGCACAGGTAGAGTTTTCACCTGGCCAATTCCACCTGGAGTCTAAATCTGTGCGGGTATTAGACCAGAACAGAGCCCAATCAGATCAGAGTTCCTTTTGAAGCAGAAATCCATTTCATCCATCCGACGCTGCGTTCCTTCAATCATCTCATATTCTGGAGGTGACCAAGGCGGTGTAACTCATCAAACAGGACAATTTAATTTCACATAGTCAATAGCGAGATATATTTGCGTGGTGCACGTCGCAGCTCTCTGCGGATATCAAGACTCAGTATGCGAGAGTTCATAAATGAGTACTTGTGAGGATAGATCATTACCGGACTAAAAATAACAATACTCCAGGCTCTCTCTCTGATGTCTATGTTCTGTCCCACTTCGACTGTGCTTGCGTAAAAGTGTTTGCAAAAGCCCTGCTGCTAAATTACTTAAATGAATCTAATGACGGGAAGGAAAGGGAAGAAGCTGATGACAAAACCGATCAATCAGATTCTGATGGCCAGGTTGAACGTGATATGTCATGGGACGCACGTTTATACAGCTGTGTGGTTGCTTTTTCGATATTTATTAAAACATTTGTAAAATCAGGAAATATTATTATTATATAATTCCTTAAACAGGTAAATACTCTAACGAGTACTTAATTTATACTGTATGTAGTCTGTTAACTGTCAGCCGTTCCGTATACGGGACACCTAAGTTTGCGTCAATATTGTGCATGTCATTTCTAATTGAATCATGACAAACTATATATTATTGGAAAGGTCTAAGACTAGAATACAGATTTCTTTGGAGTTTTTTTAAATAATTTATATATGGAGAGTAATTGATCATTTTTTATAAAGAGTGTGCTTAGATTTTTGTAATCCTTTTGCGACCCGTATTTTTTGAATGTATTACGAGAATAAAGTCATAATATTTTGAGAAAAATAACAGAATTGCTAGAAACAATGTATGTGGAGCATTTGGTTAAATCCTACTTTAGATTATGATATGCAATAAGGAAATTCTTTGTGGCACATCATCACGGAGTTATAATTAGTAAAATGACACTGCAGCGATCATGTAGGAAACTGAATTTATTCAGAATAAAAAATCAGACATGAACTAAGAACTTACTCACTGGTTCAGATGACGTTGCTTAAAAAAACTTAAATTCTATTGCTTAGTCGATTTTTACTACGCTATTGACGTAGGTTCTGTGGTACTTGGCAACACCAGACAGCATTTAGCAAATGTGAGATGTGTAACACTTGATTGTGTTTTAACACTGTCAACCCCGTCAAATTTCCTGTCAGACAGTGACAATTCTGTCAGACAGTAACAGATGGAGCTTAATATCAATCTGAAACATCCTGTAGTCTTAGTTTATTTATTAACTGAAGTGAATCCAACATTTGTCATTTACAGTATGCATTATGAATATTTAACCTCACCGCACATGTTTTTTTTCATCTGATGCTGTTGACAGGCAAGTGATATAAAGAAAAAAGATCTTTTGAGAAAATCAGAATCATGGTTCTGATTATATTTCACAAATTAAAGTCATTTTTGAGTACATATACAGTACATTTATTTGATTGTTTCTGTAGAATGTTTTGTTCAACATCTAAACAATCAGTAAAAGCAATACGTTTAAATACAGCGAATAAACAAACTTGTCAGAAACAAAGCGATTCAATCACGCTTAAAACGCAGTTCATTTGAGTTTGCCCGCGTGAGACCCGAGATAAACGCAAAATCGAATCGCATTTAGAATTTACTTTGCAACAGGTCAACTTCATCACCGCAGTCTAGACACATATTACCTGTCCTGCTCGAGTTAAATAAGCTTTCTTAATCACTAAATCATTCACAACGCTGGAAGTGCAGACTGCATCTCAGTCTCAAGATATAATGGCCACATTAGTTAGGAAGCTAACAAACATCTGGGCGAGATAGCGTTCTGCTGGTGGTCGAATACATGGAGATCACATCAGGCCTGAGGACAATCCGTGCTTTTCTGTTTGTTTTTTAACAGGCACAGAACGCAGGAGGTGAGATGATTGATGCTCTATATGCAGCAGCAGAAGTCAAACAGAGCACTTACCAGTAAAATCGATTGGGCGCCACCCGCTCGTGAACGAGCTGCCATCGACGGCCGAACTCGACCGAACTGTAGAGCTGTGAAAGACACATTGTGTTAATTTTAGTCGAAGTTGTAAAGGGTAGTCTGTTAGGATTTCAGTTTCTTTTGCAACATTATTCTGGGTGTTTCTGTAAAGTTGGAAACTTGGGCCACCTTTTAAATATAGTGATACACGTGCATCACAGGAGAGTCCCGCCATTTTTAAACATCCACAAAAAGTAATTTCTTCCACACTGCAAATATGTATTTGATTCAATATCTTTCGATATTGGACATGGTGGTGATAGAAAACATGTTTGGAATAAAAAATTGTTTTGCTTTTGCTAGTATAAATGCATGCATTTATAATGGAAAATCATGTATTCGAAATACCTTCAAACCTTTTCCATAATATGACAAAATACAGCTGATTAGACATGAGATAAAGAACATATTCCATTCATGAATTTCCAGCGCCTTAGATATAGCACTGAGATTATTAACATTAAAATAAAATAATGAATTGAAATAAATCAATAAATAAATCGGTCACACTTCAGTATAGGGGGAAGTTCTCGCTAGTAACTACGACTTTTTTTACCCAATAAACTCTTCATTTCTTGCATATTATTAGTTAGTGAGGTTGTTGTAATGTTTAGGTATTGGGTAGGATTAGGGATGTCGAGTAGGGTCACGAAGACTCTGTGCTTTATAAGTACTAATAAACAGCCAATATGCCAATAATAGGCATGCTAATAACAACTGTCTCCTATACTGAAGTATTACCATTAAATCAAATCAAATCAAATCTAAAATAGAAAACAAGAAATGTCATATTTATGTAAACAGACATAGTTGAAATGCTTTTAAACATTGCTGCTGATGTGGAACGCTGTTTTTTACATCACTTACGAAGCGTGTTGTGTGTTAAAGTGCTTAGCAAAAGTTTTCCAGAGTCGGGAAACTTTTTAAAAGCACAAAGCAGCATATTTTTGGCCAGGTTTAGACAGATCTAAAACAGTGGGGGGCTTCAATGCAACATTTGTATTTGCAACTCAGTATATCTGGGGAAAACTGTGATTTCACAACATCCTGACTGTGGGTGGAAGAAGCTTGGTCAAATTTAGATGCAACAGAACGGAGCGAACTGTAAGGGTGCGAAATGAGTTAAACTGATCCTAAAAAACATCATTTTTAATAGAATTGTGTATTTATGTGGAGCTAAATATTTAGTTACACTCTGCAAGTTTGATATTTATCTCGGTTTGTGTTTTTGTTTATTGCTGTCACTTTCATTTAAATCCCATATACGCACATCTCTGATAAAAAAATATAATCTATATATTTAAAAATAAATTAATATCTATAAGATTCCCTATAAAAGACTCGTTGAAAATGTATCGTTATTATAATCTTATAGATTGTGAAGCTTTCATAAAAGTTTCTCCGAATAATCTGGTATGAACCGCTGATGAAGGTTACTTGTCTATTGACATTTCTCTCATCATTTTATCGTTACTATAACCGTAACGGCAAACAAATTCAGCGACCTTTCCAAACATTTATTTTCATGCGAGAAAAGCTGTCAACATTAATAAAATATTCATTGATTTGTGGTATAGATTGGGATAGGGGTTTAATTAGGTCGGTGATTGTGTTTTTGTACGCCGGTTTTAACCATGGCTAGTCATGCATGTTGTGCAAACATTCAGCTATTAGCCTTCAATTGGCTGAAGATTTCTTTCAACGTGTCTATTTAAATGTAATTCATATTCAGCCTCGCTCCATCAAGGGTAAAATCAAGGTTGATCTTTTAATGTTGACAGACAGATTGACTATGACCCAAATTTATCGTCTGTGTAAAAACAATAATTTAACCACAGCAGTTCATTCGGTCATTTGTGTACGTAGAAAACATTCTTTTTGAATATAGTGAATATATAATTTGCGTTTGTAGTGTTGTGTCATCATAATCGCAGTCATTTATAACATCCTCATCAAGAAGTATACAAATCAAACCCAGGAATAAACTAATCTGCTGTAATGTACTTACTATTGACCCTGCGCTTATTCTTTTACACAGAAGCATTGGGGAAATAAAACAGGCCTCAGCTGGGTAAATGATCTTTTGATATGCTTTAATCTGATGCTTGGACAATCTTTTCAGAAGAGTGAAAATTATTTCATAATTTATTAGCCTTAAACCACAAACTGGAACGCATATAATTAATGGTAATGCCCTGCGACTGGGGATCCATAAATTGTCTTAATTGCCTTCTTTAGGCTCACTGAAATTGTCTCTTTAAGATGTATTTCCTCTCGCATTGATAATAGCCTTTCCGAGCGATATTTCAAGGCCAAACACAGATTAGCAACCATTTGAAAGCACACTTTTCATGATTGTAATGTCTCTCTTTGCCATTCGCTTCTAGAATGTTCTTTATCATCACGGGAGAAAATACAAACAATGTGATTTTTCTTTGGCTTTCAGCATTTGCTCAGTTTTGGCAATGCCATAACTTGATAATTGAAGGAATGCTGACACGCCGATCCAATAAAAAGAAGCTGTTTGCCATACGTTTGGGTTTCAGTTTTAGCTATAAAATATTTCCTTACCTTCTGGTCATGGCTGTAGGCAAGGATCCAGTCCTCCTGCTCTGGATGAAAAAGCAGGCTGAGGATGTAGAAGTTGAGACGATATTTTTGATAGGTGGCGCCTTCGTCCGAGCTGATGAGCAAACTGCTTTCCACCTCCGGGTCTGTCAGCAACATGATCTGAAGCACAAAAAGAAAGACCAGACATTTTTAGTCGCTTTACTGGCCCCCTTGCGGACCCCAAATCTGTTATTATTTATCTACCCTCATGGCTAGTTTATGACTCATTTTTTTCTTTGGAACACAAAAAATAGATATTTCGAGAAATGTCTCTGTGGTTTTGTGTCCATACAATGGAAATCAATGGGGGTCAGTGATGTTTGGTTACCAACGCTCATTAAAATATCAGTAACACTTAACAATAAGGTGCTATTTGTTAACAATTAGTTAATGCATTAGCTAACATGAACTAACAATGAAAAAGAGTTATAATGCATTTATTCATATTAATTCATGTACATTTCAGCTTTACTAAGACATTATTCAAATCTAACGGTGTCACTGTTAACTAGTTAATGCAATTTCATATGTTGACATGCCACCCGATGTCATGATTCTCAGTCAGACACCCAAGTGCTGATGGCGTAAAGGAAAAAACAAAGACTTTATTTAAACAATAAACCCATGGGTGGGGGGGGGTAAAAGCACTATGGAAAAAACAATACAAACATAAAACAAGAAAGTCTTGATGATATGTAATATAACCCAAAAATCACAAAGTAATCCAAAACATGACCAGGTAAAACAGGAACACTTTATCAGACGGGGAACTATGAGACATGGATTCAATAACGAACCGTCATGGGACAGAGCGAACTGAGGCTTAATATTGGGGAACACTGAGGGGTGATAATTACATGGGGAGTGACAGCAGGTGACGGGAATAAACCACTAAAAGGAAGATTACAGGAAACAAGCGGGCTGGGCCATAATACGCGACAAGAGGACACATGGTGTAATGTCATATCAAAGGCCACGTGTATCCACACAGAACGCAACAATGACACAAGACATGGTACTGTCACGACCCTGTCCAAAAAAACAGAAAGCTAGTTGTAAAGCCGCAATAAAACGGCTTATTACCTTAACCCTCCTGTTACCCTTAAATCTGATAACACCTTTTCCCCACTGGGGTCAATTTTACCCCAACAATTTAAACCTCTAGAATATGATTTGGTTTGTGTTAGTTAATTTATATCTTTGTTGAGTTCTTAAATATATCTTTAAGTAAACTTACAACCCCTCACCCCTCAACTATGGACATGGTAAATAGATAGACAGACAGACAGACAGTTAGACAATTAAAAATGTATCTTTCATGTTAACGTATATGTCTGACGTCCAGGACAATCCTCCCATCCATTCTGTGATTAGGCGTTCGCGAAGATTCCTGGGTAGTTAACTTTAGTGGAGTCTGCATCAATGCGGGCTTCACCGAAGACAAATTAAAGATCTTAACACAAATACAAGCCAGCGGCAATGAAAAAAACATCAACTCCACGTCTCAATTTGTATTTTGTATACATGACAGGAAGATTTGATGAATTCATAAACCGTGCTCCCAATTTGCAAACCTTAATGAATTCTTTTAAAGTTGTGGCAAGACCACCACTTGTTAAATGTGATATCTTCATATCCAATGCCTGATTCGCATGGTTTAATATTATCATAATCACGGTGTTTCACAAGCATGGATCTTTTTCAACGCTGTCAGCAACACAGTCCGATGAGTAATTTATTATGACGCGTCTGTGTGTGTGCGTGCTTTAACTCACTCCAAACTTAGTGAGGCTGCTAAATCTATAATTTCCCCAGAGCTCTTTCCCTTTCCTGAGTGGCACCAGTCTAAGTTTGTAACAATTTTGAAAATAAATAAATAAAATAAATATAATCAGCGTCAAAAATAATTGAATTGGTAAGCCTGAGCAGTTTCGAACCGTTATCACTGACAGAGGCGGCTGAAGGTGTCAGGGTCGATGGATTGTGAATGTGTGTTGGAGCTCTGTCGGTTTACTGTATGTAGCGTGTGACTGTGTGTGTTTGCGCTGTTATGTAAATTAAAATAGACCAGTGGAAAATGACATTTCTCTCTGAAGATACATAGTAAGAGTCAAGGTTTCTGCTCAACTCAACTGGTGGGGCGGTGCAAAAGTCATGAGTTTGATTCAAAATGCACACACACAAATGAGATGTATACTTTGAAAAGTATGGTTGCTTTGGATAAAACACGTGAATGCAATATAGAGCTGTTTTAAATGTGTTTTTTCTTGTGCGTTTTTTCTTGAATACCGGATAACATATTTCCAAAGTATGCGGGGAGGGAGGACAGAAATCCTTTTTATCAGCATTTACATTTTTGCATTTGGCAGATGCTTTTCATTTGTGCTACACAATGCCTACCCAAGGTCATTAAAACTAAAACTATTTTTGTTATTCCTTATAAAGTGAAATCAAATAAAATATCGGCTTGTTGCCTTAGCAAAAAAAGTGAACAGATTTTAAGTTGAGTCTGTAAAATGAACTACAACTACAATGAAATAAAACAAAACTAAAGCTAAAAGAGCAAAAGTAATGAATGTAATAACAATATAAAATCAAAGAAATAAATAATAAAATGACAAAAGTAAAAGACACATTTGGTAAAGTAATTTTTAAATGAACATGAAAACTAAAAATGGGTTGTTGACAAATAAAGCGTATGTGTCCTAATAAACATTAACATGTGTCCTATGGTTTGTAACAACTGTTAATAATATATTATATTTACATTATTAATAATAATATGTGTTAAATGAAGTGGCATAAGAGAGATTAATCTTTATTGTTTCATTTGTTTTACAATTTTTGATGTCACAATTTAGGACACGTGCGGTTTATTTGTCAACTACCCAAATATAAAAAAGGTAATTTCCAAATTGGCAAAACCAAATTAATAAAAATAATAAAAAAACTAAAAAACATTTGAATACTTATATTATGATATAAAAATGTATTATGATACCTCTAGCTCAACCAACTAAACTATGGGAACAACAAAATCATGTGTGTCTCAAATATGTCTCAAATCAATAACAGAATTATAGGAAACATATGTAACTTCAAACATATACATCAACGTATATAAAAACATATACATGACGTAACTATAATAATTATAATAAATGTACATCTACAGTTTATATATATTTATGGCAATATAGATTTCTGAAAGGGATGATGCCATTATTCATCTGCTTTGTGTGATTTTGTACATGTCAGATCTCAGCCTCTCTCTCCGTAGCTATTTCATGACCACATACTTCGATCACATCGTCCGATCAATACGACTCTGATGCAATGCGGTCGAAACGCAATCTCGCTCCAACTCCAAGTACCCACCAGTCATGTAACTTCCACAGCGCGCCAAACATAAAAATGTTTGTGTCCACTTCAGAATCGCTTTCCATTTCAATTGCGTTCTTGACACACTTCTCCAGGGCAACAGTATTATTAAGTAGATCAGGGCAGCAGGGCTTGCGAAGCCATTCATCAAACAGGACATGCTAATGCTAACCATAGCACTTGGAACCCAGAGCGCTGGCTCATCAATCACCGTTGCCAACTCAACAAACGTGACCCAGATGCCGACCAATCAGAAGTGATATTTGGGTGGTTCGGTTGGTGAATACCAACCATTTTTAAAGGGCGATCAAACGCTTGAGATGCTATACCTTTTTGATATACTGTTAATGGCGTTCTGAATTTGAAGGGATATTTTGCGATGGCACGACTTTAGGGTTCAAGTATCTCCTTGATATGTCGAAGTCTCCGTCGGGCCCTAAAACCATGACGGACTTGATGAAAACGTCTACTCGGGAAAAGACGTTATAATGAACAATAACATTACAGCTTAATGACAGCGCCGGCCATTTGGAGCGCCAATAAAGGAAACATCAATAAATCAAAAAGAGGTCCGTTGAACTATCCCTTCCGAGGTCCTTAAAGAAATACTGCACATTCGAAATGAAAACTTGCACAAAAAATATACAAATATCAAGCTTGGACAAAAAAGTGTGTGAAACGTCAACACTTTTGACTGACCAGTCTCTTTAAATCCTGTGCATTCAGATTGCATTCAGATCAGGCTAGAATCTTCTGTCTCGAACAGAACGCACCCACATCATTCACATGAGGTGTCACCCGCTGAAGCTGTTATGGATTAATGCGTCTCAATCTGCATTTCTATACCTGACGTAGACGTGTGAAAATAGAATATGCAGATGCCGAGGGACGGGGCACATTTGAATGTTGCTTCTCGTACGTTCTTGTTTGACCTTCAATCATGCAGAGAGAGAGAAAAAGAGAGAAAGAAAAGATGAAGAGGGACAAGTGGAAATGACAAGAAAGAATTGGAGGCTCTGAACGATCACCATTGAGACGACTGATAACATCATGACCAATAAGAATGTTTTACATGGCCGCTCCTCTGGTTTTAATTAACATTATAAAAGTTAAATCCGTATTTAAGTATGCGTAACTATGGCTTTAGATCAAATTAAGGATGGTCTACATTGGCCTTGTTGACTCCTCTTTCGCACCCTGAATCGCGCGGTAACGGGGCAATTAATTTTTATCTTATTTTCTTTGTCTCCCTGCTCACGCACCCTGGCGAAATCCACCTCTCTGACTGCTCCCACTCCGTTTCAAGGCCCTATCAGTGATTCAGAGTAAAAGAGCAGAAGTTTTGGGGGAAGACAAAGGTTAATGAAGCACCAGATGAGGTGACAGGTGAGAATCGGAGAGTAACTGTAGAGCAGGGCTGAGCCAGCTCAGATAGAATATTAATGAAATCAGGAACATATTTTGACTCCATCTTAAACTAATTGGATCAGATTAACAAGAGCAGTCGTATATACCTTCACTGCCAACCTTTTTGGAATAAAATGGCCTTCTGAGCTTGGATTTTTGCTTATATATTATAAAGTGGAGAGTATTGATTATAAAGATTGAGACACGTTGTACGTCACGGTGCCAGATACAATACGTTTTGTACATATTGAACACCTGCTGTGACCACTGCACCACTTTTACTCAAGTAAAGAAATCAGTTTTGTTCTTTTAGTTCTACATTTCTACTATGTTCAAATGATTGATTATATTTTCCCTTAAGATGTGACATATAACAGCTTTAAAGTAATAGAGATCTTTGAGAAAGAAAAAGAGGGGAAATATTTTCAAAAAATTGCCATATGGCACCAGAATGGGTCCTTCTTTGTTTATATATTTTGTAAAGTAATATTTGTATTAATGACATGTTGCCAGATTAAGAAAAAATATATAAATCGGTGGATTGTTTATAACCACAATTTTATTACAAATATCATCACTTGTGTGATCAATAAGTCACTGCTAGATATTTTTTCTGTTATTTAGTCTTTTAAGTTCAATCGTTGCTGTCCATCCCAAACCTCAGATGTGCAAATTCACTGGTTTGGATAAAACAATGCACTTTTTAAATGATTAATTACGATTAAGTTGTCGCGCACTTTTTTAATACGTTTTGAAATATATTTACTAAATCGGCAACAAATCAAAAGAGTGACTTATAATAATGATTTATGGGAAAAATTTAAATCATTAAATATGGAGATACAAGGTTTAAGAATGACAGCAGCAACATTTAAAATTATTATACAAGTTAAGCAATTTCAGGTTGCAACAGCTCATCACTAGCAAATATTTAAAATATTAAGTTGATTGTACTTTTGACTGTAATTTTTCCAGTAAGGATTGGTTTCTCTTTCAAAAAAAAACCATTAATTTAATAAACCTGTTAAATTTATATATAGTTATCAATTTCCTTTCATAACACTCAATTTCAAAACAGTTTCACAATCTGTTTTTTATAATGCTGTACCATAAAGGGTTAATGTTGTTATAACCGTATTGACTAGTCAAGGACAGTTAATCTATGATTATTGAATTTGTAATAAGATGAAAATGAATTCTCGCTAAAAACGCATGCACAAGCTTAAACACAGTAATGTAAATATAGCGACTCTACAGACCTCATTTAAGTGAGCGCCACACACACATACATTACAAACGCACACACACAACACACTATAAGCAACAGCACACACTAGCTATTCCTCTGATGACTAAACATCATTAAAAAACTGTAAACCAAGCTGTTTGCCCTTATGGTGCTTACATGCCTGTTTTTAGCACCTACAAATTTCTCAAAGAGTCTTTGTGGGTGCACACAGGTGAGCTTCATTTTCCCCCTCATCCACTACAGGAAGTACATAGCGGTAAACTTCCAATGCTGACGCCACAGATCTGAGATCAGCAAGGTCTGTCGTTACAGAATCTGCTACCTTAAAGCTGTGTAGTATTTTTTTCTCCTATTAGGAATGCAGTGTGGTGAAACTCTCAAAATTGCCTTATTAACCAAGGCTACTGTTTGCTCAACAGAGAACTGACCAATTAGAGTGAAATGCTGCGTTGTGTCCCAGGTGATCGCTCAAGGTGTTCACGAAACATCCAAGGTGCTGTTATTTAAGGTTGCCTTGGGAGGCAGAGGTGCGGGTATAACTCTGTGGTTATTGGAGAATGTGTCAGGTGTGTGTGTCTGTCTCTGCGTGTGTGTGTGTCTGTGTGTGGTAGGAGAGAAAGTAAAGTTGTTTTTAGATAAAAGTCACATTTTCAACTATTTCAAAATAATGAATAAAAAGGAGATTGTGGCTATAATTGCTTCTAATTCGTTCATTACACTATTAATGGGGGCCAGGAAGCGCACACTGCATTGTGAGATAGAGTTCTGTGCTGAGCAAATTCTTGCAAATGTACATGTAGTACTTTCCGTAGGTCATCTAAGTATTCTATAAAAACAGAAAGTGAGTATGCAGGTACACAAGTATTTTAATATTAATCCTTGTGTGGTGTCCTGGTATGTGGGATCAATTTCCAGTGTTTACTCAAAACCTTCAATCTTAGCAATGTACATTTATGCATACTTTTTCCATTTTTATAATGTGATTTAAAGTCTCCATGACATCAAACAGGAAATTCGCAGTGTATTGCACAGTGTTGCAGAGATGTTTATTAATGAATGATATGTGCATATCATTCTTTTTTTTAATGTATTTGCAGTTGTAATCTTAAATAGAAACATTTAGCTACTATCCCCCTCTCGACAACAACTCTTCAACACATGACTCAAAGAGTACCTAGCTTATGGTTTTATTAGGGCCTACTTTTGGTTTATGGAGTGTCCAACAACAAGTTTATGGACATACAATGTGTAAAAGTAAACACTACAATGTCGTAATAATAGGCAGTTATTCGTACCTTACTTCTTGACTGACTCTCAAATGATTTGTTCCGTGATTCATCCGTCTAGGCCCCGCCTACCCGCTAACCTTCAGTCTTGTGATTGGTCAAATGAGTGTAGTCTGTTGTTATTGGTAAAAATTCCCAGTGTGACAACATGCATGTTGTGCTTTTGCTCATCAATGAAATAAAATATTATTTTTTAATACGTTAGTAATACTATTATTTCGTCTTAACTGTGGGTTGTCATGTTACATAAAGCATTTCAGAAAGTCGACGTTATGAAAAATGATTGTAGTTTCACCCAAATATATCTATATAGGTGCACGTGCGCCAAATGTGTCACTCAGATATACGTCACAATACGGAAGAAAAGTCAATCGGAACTTCCGTTTCATGGTGACTCCAACAGTGACAAATATGAACTATATACAGTTTGCTGTATACAGTAAACAGTATCTAATATGATATATACGATACGTGATGTATATATATATATATATACCTGACACAATAATACAAACTAGTCTCTTATTACTCCCTCTTTTCTATTCCTTCAAAAATATGAGTCAACATGTGTATATGTGTGTAGTGTCTATAGGTATTGTCTATACGTATGTGTTGATATAGCTTTGTGACCTGTGTTAAACAAATTGAGACCAGTTCTATTGCACTTATAAATGGATCATGTAAGAGGTCTCAGATAATGTTTCAGGTAGGCAGACTTTTCTAGTCTACTGGTGTAATGATGTAACATACAAAAAGATTCACAAAATCAGTGAATATTAATTCTTTACATGAACAGATCAATGAATCTCTCGCCAATGCAGAAAGGCCATGCAAATGCAGTCAAGGGATCAGTTTTTATAATTAATATTCATACATCTTATCTCTCTCGGATGAAAAAGTCGATATTCATTTAAGACAGAACAAAGAATCAGCTGACTGCTGTATACAGAATTATATCATGTTAGTTTACCACTTCACACTGAACAAAAAGAGTTTTCTCATTAGTTCATCACACTAAAAACGGTTTCGATTCACCCATATTGACATTTTGACGGTTGTCAAATCACAGCAAGACACTGCAGATCTAAAGAATAACCACCATCTAGTGGTTGAGATGTTGAATGCACAGTTCCTATTGCTGTTGCTGAAGGTCAATGGAAATAAAAGCTCGACCAAAATCAGCAAACGGTGAAATCTTTATCTCAGGAAGCACAATCTCTCTCTCACATTGATAGACCGTGCTGACGGCTCAGTTTTGGGCTCGTCTTTGAAGGAATAGATGGCACTCGACAGGGTTGCCAGGCGACAGGAAAAACTGATGATGACTCAAACCTTAAAGCATTGGACCTATCACCTTGAACATTTTGCAGAAACTCAACATTCTTGGCACAAGTACATCACTTCGACGCTGTAAATGATCATATAAAAAAAGATGAATTAATAAATGGTAAACCTACGGTAGCAACTCACTTTTTTTTAAGTGCATATCGGTTTTGGAACATGTCCTGCTTTCAAAAGAAAAAAAAAGGAAATGGCAAGGCAGATAGGCAGCTTTAATCTTGCATGGTTGTGTCCTTTAGCTAAGACACAAGCTTTTCGCCTAATGTACGTTTGCCATGAAGCTTTTGATCTGCTATTCTCTTTGTATGCACATATCCTTTCATTTCCTTCACTTTACGAAACGCAAGTACAACGCTTCGGCCGAAAAGATCAACCCGTGTTATCCAGCAATTATCCCTCCAAAGACACATGCGAGCTTGTCAGCGGGGCGAAGCCAGTTGAAGCCGAGAGCCGGTCAGGGAAGCCGAGTCTAATTAAAGCTTTGGAAAGCTGAAAGGTCAGAGAGCCAGTGACTTCCGCCGACATGGGAAAATGTGAAGTCTTCATATGAGAATGAGAAATGTCAGGCTCAAACACGAGCAGACGAAGAAAAGGTCTCGCGTGTGATTGAGGGGGTCCAGAGAAGGGGGCTAACAAGCGCCGATTTGTGGGATCGAGAGCGAAGATTCAGACGAGGCGGTAATTTTTAATTCATTTCAATATGGCAGTGAGTGGCGAGCGATAACATTTTTCTTCCCTCATATCTGTCGAACATGTTTGAGCTAAAAAGCTGGTTAAGCTGGTCAAATTTCATTCTGGTCCCAGTTAACTACGTAATGATTTCATTAATTTCAGCAATTCTTATAGGGAAACCTGGAAAATTACAAGATAAAATACATGAATGCTTTCATTGTTTTGTAAAAAGGTAAATCAAGCTTGTACATCAAAATATAAAAAAATCTTTAAAATAAATCTTAATAATATGAAGCTATTTTATAAAACATCCAGGTCCGCCAGACTTATTACAATAACATCTAAGAATATTTAAAGCTGCAATCTGCATTTTTTGGTAAAAAAATAACAAGAGTAAATTATTGTGTAAGTAGTTGTTCAGTCTTATTTAGCAAAAATTGACAGATCAACATCATCTGACTTCAACACACATAAGTATGTTATACAAAACTGCAAAAAGAGAAAAAGTTACAGATTGTACAAGTGTTGTTTTTATTCCAACTTGGCAACATAGCAACTTTCAGACAGCCCTGGCACTTTTATCTCAAAAAGCACCTAATTTAATTATTTTCTTTTAATAATTTAGCAACTTTTTGCAACTTTCATAAAGTGACTAAAATCCTAAAAAGCACGCCTTTTTTCCACAAATCTATACACACAAAAAGGATCCCCTGTCATATATTCAGTCACAACATACTGTACTCTAGTCTATCTCATTTCGAAAACGTAATGTTCATGGTTTCTTTATGAAATGTGATTAACAAATAGATCATTTTTAAATAACAGATGCCTTTAAAAATCTAAATCTGATCATAAAAATACCTGGTGTAGATTTTATTTACACAGTGACACAGTTTTGCCACGTTATGTAATGACATCACAACATCATTTAGTAGTTTTTAGCAACAAATCAACCTGTCTTTAGCAATTTCTGTTTGAAAAGAACGGTTTGAGATAAGAACTACTTTAATTTGATCTGTGTTATCTGAAAAGACTTGTTGGCTCTTCATCCAAAAATGAGACCTACTGAATAATAAAGTGCTCATTTCCAATTCTTTTCGGTCCAAACACTGATGTAATCACACACTACTGCGTTCAAAAATGCTTGTGTTTTGCACGCAATCATTTATTTTATATCCTATGTAATGAATGCTTTATTGAACTTTGATACGATGAGGGTGCCTTAAGACTCCTCTTAGTGCGCAAGCATGACGGTCAGGATGAAATGGCTACAAAACAAGCATTGAAGAGTAAAGATTACAATGTCCTTAAAATTACATTTCATGCTGCGTGTGAATGTTAGAAGTCTGCCAAGTTCTAAAGCCAAAAGTGAACGAATAACAGAGTTATTGGCTTGGGAAAAAAAGAGTCGACTCTGAATCATGGCAATGTGTCTATTGTTCTAATTTCAGTTCTGGATTGGATTTGCATCACTAGGTGTAATGCCCGCCTATGTTCCATTTGCGACACTGCACGCAGTTAACCGATCACAGCAGACTCGACCAGCTGACCAATCAGATCGGAGTAGGGTGACAGAAAGGAGGGTATCAGACAGATGAATCAACGAATGAATATTGATACAGTCAAGGAGTAAGGTAATAATTGCCTATTATTAGAAACTGTTTTTACACCGTGAATGTACGTAAACTTGTTGTTGGACACTCCATAAACCAAAACCATAACCAAAAAAGTACAAAATATTTACTCTTCTATTTAGTAATGGAAGAAAGACATAAATTGATTCATGAACAAAAAAGCTGTTACCAAAGTTTTACATTTCATCTTTTTTTACGCAAACCAACAACATGTGCAGATGAGAGAAACAGGGATAAACGACCAAAGTTCTCTCTCTCTCTCTCTCTCTCTCTCTTGTTGTCTCGCTTTTAACCCCTTTTTATCCTTTCTGTCCCGCTGTTGTTTCTCATTGCAGGCGTTTTGAAATGATGCCTGAGGGTGAACAGATGTTCAGCTTTAATTCCTTCTCAGTCTCACCATTCGCTTCTGCCCCATAAGAGAGTCTTCCCCTGCAGATGTCGTCCAATCAGTGCCGCCCTCAGAGGCAATTCAAAAGCTTACCCAGAATGCCTAGCGTTTAACGATTTGACTCAGGCAGCAGTACACCATCTCCAATATCTTCCCCACAACATGAATCATGAAATGAAGATATATTTGCATCTATTTGAATGTTTATAGCTGCAGAGTGTATCTAGTATCTAAATGCCTGCTGCAGTACCGGCCAGATTTACGATCCCAGAGTTGTTTTATCTCTCTGCCCGGATACTGTCCAGAAACACTACGCTAAGAGGCATTTTCAATTGATACAAACTCGCTCTATTACAAAGGCAATAAAGGCTATTGTATATTTATCATCCTAATTTCACTGCTCAGCACCAATAGCAGTGAAATCATTAAAAGAGAATCAAATTACAGTATCTGAATCCCAACCTTTGTGTAACAACGCTAACTGCCTAAGCCATTCACGCTTATGCTAATGCCTTCTATCATGAGGTCGCTACACGTCCAGGGTTCCCAAAATTCATTTTGCCTTGTGTACTCCTGAAAAGTGGGTGTTAAAAGTGTTGTACTTTTTAAAGTGGGCCTTTTTTGTGATGACCAGAAGCTATAAATAGCGGTCTTTGTACATGAAAGTACACAGAGAGCTCCTTTGGGAGGGAGAGCAAATTCTACCCACCTGCTAGTTGTTGCAAATTCACACTTATGAAGGCCGGATCGTTTTTTAAACGGTGACAAAACACACACGCGGATAGACACACTAATGCAAACAAAAAACACCTTTTTAAGAAAGTTTGAAGATGGCAAACTTTTACTGGGCTAAAAAAGTTTATCTTTATCTTTTGCAGCACAGCCTTCAACCTTACTGAGAGACAAGAAAACCAACTTAAACCAGCACAGTTCTTTTTTTGAGCAGAGCAACAGAACTAGTTTTAAAAAGGTCGGCCATAATGTTGGATAAAAAAACAGTTCATTCGGTTACACTTTCATTTGAAGCATGTAAGTATAATGCATTATAAAAGTAGT
The DNA here is from genome assembly GCF_015846415.1 of Triplophysa dalaica. Lineage (NCBI taxonomy): Eukaryota > Metazoa > Chordata > Actinopteri > Cypriniformes > Nemacheilidae > Triplophysa > Triplophysa dalaica. Next base: position 5,971,533 of record NC_079543.1, read on the forward strand.
TTTAAAGCATTGCAATGCACCTTTAAATGCATTTTAATGTCTTATAAATAATTGTTATTACAGTTAATATATTATAACACTTAGCAATTCATTGTTACACTAGACTTTTTAAATTGGTTATAATTCTTTACAACTACATATAATGCATTACAACACACATTATGAAGATTACAATGCATTTGACCCCGTAATAACTCTTTATAATGCACATACATGCTTCAAGGAAAGTGTTACCGTTCATTCTTTTGTACGCTTGTATCTGAAGGGAAGGTCCCCTGTGATAACCAGACAATTACAGTCTGGGCCATGGAGCAGAACAGACCGTAAGAACATCCCTTTCATTATTTAATCGTGCATATTTGTGTGTGTCTGTGAGGTTCTGCTCTTCTGTTGTAGCCGTAGTCGTTATTTCGCATTCCCAGAAGAACAGCAAAACTTTGTGAAAGTACATTGAAGATATACCCACATTAATGTTCATTCATTATTTGATATTATTTCATAATATTTTCATGACATTTTTTTCAAATGAAGATATAAGCTTAAATACTGTAGATGTTTTAAAAATGAAAATTCTTTCATCATTTATCTGTATGACTTTTTTTCTTGAGCAGAATACAAAAGGCGATATTTTGAAGAATATTGGTAACCGAACAGCGGTGGTTCCCATTCATAATAGATGTTTTAGAGCACTTTACCCCACTTCTATCCCTAAACCCACCCACCTACCGACGACTTAAAAACACACCAAAAACAGTATAAAAACAATACGAACAGGTGCATTACGAGTCTTCTATAGCCGTACGATATCGCTGTGTGAGCAAAGTAGGTTTTAATCACCGATGACTTGCAAACAATTTTTGAAATTGTTCGTAATTGAACCCAGTTTTATAGCGGACAGAGATGGGGATCGCTGTTATTTGGCCTTGCAGTGCTTGGAATAATTGCACTTTTTGAATAAATAGCATCCGTAGCTGTATCTGCCTGTTATGTGCTGTGTAACATATTATATAATATACAAATTCTTATGTTTAGGGGTGGAGTCAAGTCGGGTTGCGTGCTAAAATGAGTATAAAGTGCTCGCACAAAGTAATAAATGTACATATAAAAACCATACGGGATTAAATAAAAAATCCCACCAGTACATGTCTTGAATTAAGAAAACATTACTGCCTTGTTCTGCTAACATTACTCCACCTTCATACACGCCTAGTGACACTGGACGTGACACTGACATGCTTGTTCAAGAGGACCAGCGTCCATCACATTTTTACATGGTTACCTTTTCCTAAATGTTTTTGTTCATTTAATATTTTGGATAATTTGGTAATGCAAACAGCAACTATTAGCGCTGTTGTACTCAAGTGAATGTGACATTTTTTTAAACATTACACAAAAGATTTCTTCTCAACATCTGTGCAGGAAGTGAATACAATTTGCTGATTCCACCTGCTTACACTTTGTTGATACCAATATAATGGCCATAAAGGACATCATAGATGAATACAACACATTTTATACACACTTATGATGCTCAGTTTAAGCCTGCGGAGAAATGACTTGTGTCAAGATATCGGCCTACAATTGCATCAGTCAAAGACTCAGTCATGAGTTATTAGAAATTGTAACTTGAGTGTGACTCAAGTTTCAGTTTTTATACACTGATGGCCTCGAGACTACTTCAGCTTGACTAAATAAATGAGTTTAGGGGGGCAAACCTTATTGGAGGGTAAGCACCAGTTGTGGTGATGGTTAATTTGAAGTCAAGATTTTTTTTGTAGCAAACGTCAAATTAAATCGAGATCAAATTGCTTTTTAGTTTGCTTTAGGTATTATTCAATGGTAACTTACTTTTCAATGGCTTTCAGAAGCAGATTACAGAGTAAACTTAGCGTGGCACTTTTGCTCCATTGAGGAAATTATTTGTTTTGCCAGCCGCAGTCGCTTACAGATTATTTAATGTCAAGAGTGTAATGGGATGGAGAAAATGAATACACCCTGCAGAACTGACTGTCATATTGGCCTGAAATATTATGGGCTTTCTGTGAAATAATTAGAGGCTGCTAGATAATTGCAGAGTGGATGGGATGACAGAACTGAGCTGAGGTAGAAGCCAAAGCGCCGTCCGGTGATTGTGAAGCGCCGTGGGGACACCGTAAATGTGCGCTGAAGAAAATGCAACTACAGCAGATTGCGGACAGTGGAGAGGAAAATGAATCGGTAGAAGTGCCAATATCCTGAAAGACAAAAGCAGACTGAACCGCAGCTACTGGCAGGGGTTCGCCAGCGAGAAGCCTCAGGGCGGAACTGCAGGAAATGCGACAGTGGATCCGCATGAGGGCGCACAAGATCTCAAATTTTCGCATTAAAAAATGTCTTTTTGCATTTAAAAGAGCGGTATTATTTACGCAACTCTCACATTGTCACTTCTTACACTTCACGTCAGGTTTGAGGTCTTTGATGTCATTTTGTACCGTCTCTCTCCTGTTCATACAAAGTGATAAAGTGTGTAACCAAGAACACTATAGAATTTCCTTTAATGGATAGAAAAACCTTTATAGTACAGGACTTTTTAATTATATGTATTTTTTAATGGACTGCATTGACCGGCCCTTCAATTGTGAAATTCTTGTTCGATATAAAATCGTGAACCTGGATTTACATCTTCAGTACTGGCTGTATATTGCAGCACTTAAATCTTTTATGGAGTATGTGCACTGGATTCATTCAAAGAGTAACTGTCTGAGCACAAAGCAGCTTTTTGGGTGTATCAGAATGTTCCATTGGCATTCAGTGTGGACTGTGATGGCACGGCAGATGTTGATGGAGTTTGTGCGTGTGTTGGCGGATGGGGCTGGACACGATGTAATTAAATATGCCGTTTCAGAACTGCTGGGAAATACGAATCTCTAAATGATCCCCAGCAACTGTAAGCAGAACGAAATTCATCTGTTAGAAAAACAGCGCAGATTATTACATTATGATCGAGCGGCACGATTGAGTAACAGCGTTGGGGAGTGATTAAGTAGTGACACGATTACTGTAACTTACACTGCCGTTCGAAAGTGTAGGGTCAATTACTTGTTTTATGGTTTATTTTCTTTCCACATTCTAATATAAAAGTAAACTCATCCAAACTATGGTATAAAATATGTAACTATGGGAATTACAGTCGCAGAAAAAAATTGGAGACCATTCTAAATATTCATTTAATTAGCATTACATGAATACGTTTAATTTCGACAAAATCAAACCTCAGAATGGATAAAGGCATTTAAAAGCAATGGGATTAACTTGAATTAATAAACAATCTACAGTTTTGTAGTAGCCTCCACGACTCTACTGAACAGGACCTGTGTTAACCACAAGGTGCATTCCATCTTCATTACGAGCCATAATTAATTAGATAATAGCCATAATTAACTAGCAAACGGCCACTCGTGGTACAGCAAAGAGGAGAAAACAAGATTTTAAAAAGGAGGACAGAGAAACCGTCTCGGCAAACCCGACCCTCGAGCCATAAATACAAGCCGCCTTCGCCCGTGCCTTTGATTAAAACGCTGGCAATTTATGAATCTCTTTTCATGCGGTTCATAATTCATCAAACCTCAAAGTAAAAAAAGAAGTACGGCCTTATCAATATTAATGATATGACTGCGTTACGCTTTGAATACAGCGTTATCTCCGAGCGAAGGCCTTTAAATGCATTAATCTCATAATTGATGGAGCTGAAGAGTTGGAGAGGTTAGTAAATACTACCAAAGGATAAATTAGCCAACAGCACAGCGGGCCAAGACAGAAACCTGTGAAATCCTTCCAGAGGTTAACGGTCATAAATGAGCTTCTGGCTCACATAATCTCCTTGGAAAATATCTTGACACCTTCGTAAGAAGAGACATCAAAAAGACTAACAATGAAAGCGACGTTTTGAAAGCGTAGGTGAGACGGAGCCATAAATCTTACCTTGCGCTTGTTGTTAGGGCTGACGTATAGATAGCTGAGGATGGTTTTCACGCCCACCTTCTCGTTGAGCTTCTCGTAAGTGGTACCGTAGTCTGTTGACCTGAAATGTAATCAGAGGACGTGATGGTGAATCATCATGCCAGCGCTTCTCGAGTGCCTGAGAGGATCTGATTTCAGTAATTGCAGCTTTATGAAATGTTGCAGCAATTTAGTTAGAGGTGCAGTTACAAATCATAAAACATTTCAAAACAGCTACAATGTAAACACAGCTTGTTAAAAGAGATGTTAAATTTAGATTACATTTTTTTAGATGTGTTCCCACCGCCCATTTGCTTTTTAAACTTTTTCTAAATCCAGTCGTTCCAAGCGCTTTTTGAAAAGTGATACAATTCCATTTGTTTGATTTAGACTACATCTTAAGAGTTTATTAACCGGGTGTATTCACTAACATGTGTGCAAAACCATCCTTGCAATCTTTTAAAGGGATAGTTCACCCAAAATTTTTCCAAACCTGTATCCATTTCTTTTCTTTGTTTTGTTGAACACCAAGAACAATATTTAGAAAAAAGTTAGCAACTGAGATTTCTGAGGCATCATTGACTACCATAGAACAAATTATAATGGTAGTGCGCGAGAAGGGTTTGTGTGCCTCAATTCTTCAATATATCTTTGAGTAATTCATAACAACTTTTCATTTTTGGGTGAACTCACCCTTTAAGAAAAATTCATAAATAAGAAATCTGGAATGATTAAGGATCGCTGTATATTGCATTTATCAATGCATGCTGAAAAAGGAGCATTTGAAAAATCCTTTGCCATTTACTTGCTTCATTGATGAAATATATGCACCGATTTAGTTCTAGCCTTGGAATGCAATGTTTTATTCTCTCATAAACTCATATCATCACTTATATAAAACCTATTAATACAGTTATCTGCAAACATTTTGATTTAGTTGAAGAGTAAGTGTAATTTCTATTCTTAAAAATCTTGACCATCATGGCCCTGTTCATTGATATTCACACAAAATGTCAACTTTTAATTAAACTTAGGAGAGGAAAAGTATAGAGAAAAAACCTTCAGTGACAGCCGAGGAGAAGAACAAGGGGGGTTTTATGAATTTGTCATCACCAAACACGAAGTTTGTTACTAATGTCACAACTAATGAGACTTTGCTAAGTGACTTTTAATTTCAACTGCGACTATAAAATGAGCTCTTAAAAGTTACATTACAAAGTCAATAGTATGCATGGGTGCTGTGCATAAAAGCGAAATAAATATCTGCGTACGATGAGATGATAAAAAGTCAGAGAACAGAAAGGGTCAAAGGAAAGGTTAGGAAATGAGAATACACAACGACAGCTGCATAGGATCGCATTAATCCTACAAATAAGACTTCGCAAATGACCGCTGAAACGAAGGGAACATTTAACAGTCGACTAATTAGCTCAAAACGCAACACAGGTGCGAAGTAACCATGGTAATGAGCTTCTGATAAACAGAGAATTCCGAAGAGGATGCCCTCTGTTGACTTCCCGAGGAACTTACAAATACATTTTTGACTACGTAAATAAACACTCGCTTCGGCTTGTCATCTGAGGATTGAGCTTTGGTTCTCTGACGCTATTTGTTTGGACCTCTCGGTTATTAACTAAATCTTTGTCATTTTGCAAAATTATAGGGAAGGTCTACTGAGTATAAATATGAAGTTTTTCGAGATTGTAAACAAAACAGAAAGTCTTTATAGCAGTTTTTTTACCGCAAAACAAATTAAAGTCAGCTGCTCATGGGCACAATGGGAGGTAACTATTCATTTTTCAGTTTTAAGGTTCTGCTGAAAAGCCCAGCTGTGCTGGGCAAGACCATATGTGTTTTGATTGCCACTGTTCTGGTTTGTGCCCTTTAAGCTTTTTGGCAAACTTCACCAGCCAGACCACCAACCAAAATACAGGCTGACCATTGTTCGTTTATATTGTAGATTTTTCTCCACCACTAACCATCATAAAACAACCCAAATCAGCAAAGGAATCAAACTCAGGTTGTGGCAGTAAAGAACACGCAATCCTAAACTAGACCACATTTGGAAAATATCTGATCCAAAGTCCCTGAGTAGCAATGTGGTTTAAAATTAATAATAAATCAAAGTTTCTCAATCAAAAGAAGCAAAGGACTGTCGATAATGGGTTTATGAAAAATACAGACAGTTTTACAGATCAGTTAGACAGCACTGAAAGCTATTACTAGTCATTTAATACTGAAAAGTCATGCACTATTTATTCAATGCTTTCAGCCCGACACACTTGCGATGAGAGGAAAAGAAAATGCATCCAACAACTTGTTTATATTTCCTGTAGTACGAAGTGCAGAATATTGACAGCCTGTGAAAATAGGCTGCGCTGAGCTTTGATGAAATATTCAGACGTTCATCTGTGTGCTAATGTACAGCTTGTGTTCGTTTGAGACCTGACATTTTTTAAACTTGTATTTTTTGTGGGGGGGTAAGGGTATTTTAGAAGAGGAAAGACTCTCAAACACAAATGAGCCAAAGACAGACAAAATATCTACCACTTTAACGTACCAAAAGTACAACCGAGAAAAAACAAAAATGTGTCTGGATGTTAAAGTTTCACAAAACTTCATTTGGTTTCACAAAACTTCAACTGCAAGCCAAATGAAGCCAAACTTCAACTTCAGAAAATTTCAGTGTCATTCTTACATCTTTAAAGACACTTTGGAACATCATCTTCTCAAAACAAGCTTTCGATTTATATATATATTTTTTCCCTTTTACAGTTCTCGCCTGAAACTGTACACCAGTGTGACAGTATTTTTGTACCACTGGTTGACCTTGGTTCATTCATGTTACAGATCTTATTGCCCATGAGATCTTATGCATCATGTTTAGCTTTTAAGAGGATATTTTATACTGTACCTATAAATATAATTGGACACTTAAGCCACACTTAAATGTGCATGAATTATGTCCATTAGATTACAAAATATCAAACCACATGGCAAACTTATTTCAAAGATCACACTTTGATTAAATAATTTGATAGTAAAACATCGAAACACTCGAATAATCATGTAATAGTTAACATGTACACATGTAAAATAGTAAAAAGAGTTAATTTTGTGAAAACACAATTCAATCGTGGTGTGATCTCCACCCTGTTATGTCCAATCAACTTCATTTCCATTTTGTCCACCCCTGTTACTTCTGTGTTTTTTTAAAATGACAAGAATGTCCTGAAACAAATTTGGCTATTGCATTCGTGAAAAATGTAGTTTAGTCTTTAAAATCATCACTTTTTTTGCCGTTCTAAATACTTCTAAGCTTCTAAATAGATTGTGACCAGTGAGTTCTGAATGTGGAGCTCAGATTTGTGCAGTATTAACATAATAAAAGCATACATACAGCCATCTCTTACATTTCACATCAGCAAGGACATTCTTGAATTTCATGACATGACCCTGATAAAACAAGGCAAGTGGAGATGGTCCGCTAAGAATATACTCCATTCATTCTTGGGGTTGTGCCACAAATGCCAACATCATATGACAATATGTATAAATGAATCAGCTTTATACAGACATAGATTGATACAGACTTGAAAAAAATGATTCATTTGAACAACAGGAAACTGTCTGAGAGGCATAATATTTCATAATATTTAAAGTAATAAACATTACATTTATGATTCATTTCACAACAGGGTAACTTTGCTGAAACCGTTTGCTGTCCCCTCAGAGAACAAAGTAATCGAGAAGGCTTTGTAATGTACACTGCAAAAAGTACATTTTTATTGGCTGTTTCTACCTGATATGACAGCTAAAATGGGTTTTAATGATTTATCTAAATTAACTGGTTTAATGCAAGCAAAAAATATTTTTTATTGTTACCACATGCTACACATATTAAAGTAACTTGACAATTTTTTTTGGGTTTGACAAAATAGAAAAAGTCTGCTTGTGAGCTCTATAAAAAATACAAAAAATATCAATAATGCTGTTATTTTCATTCTCTGACACAGACGGAACACTAATGCACACAAGACCATGTACATTGTTTTTGTGTAAATTTAATCATACCTTTTAGTCTAAAAATTGCATTTAATAACAGCATTCCACGGAAAAACGGTTATCACATCAAAGCCTGGTTCAACAATATCCTAAATGGCACAAGTACAGCAGGAAAAGTGTTGTCCATTTGGCTAGGATTCAAAATCCGGGTCCTTGTATTGGCTGTAAACCACAGCACATGTCTTTTATAGAATGATTATGTTTAATGATTACAAGAAGACTCTGTGGGTTCTTGCAACAGACTGACTGTCCTTGCTAACTATCTGCTGACAATGTAGCTCTATACAGATCCATGTTCACGGTGGATTCTATTAACCTTTAGATAGCAATAACCTTTTCTAGAGGCTCATTCACATCAAGAAAAATGAACAATGAAAATTATTATCATATAACTTTCCCCTTCAAATGCATTCATAAACAAACTTTATATTAATAAAAGCATTTTAAGGCACTGTGTAATTTCAACAAATTTCTTTTAGAATAAATTATTTTTTTACGAGTTTACGATTTTTACTTTATTTTCCATTACATTCCCTACAAGAAAGCATTACATTTGTTGAACTTATATTATTAACGAGAAAAAAAACAGGGTGGACAGAGCAGAAACGGGGTGGACAGGATATAACAGGGTGAACATCACAACACTGAAGAAATAATTCAAGAAAACAATCAATTCATTTTATCTGCCACCCCCTCAAGATGAATGACACGTGTCCACATCAACTCTTCAAAAAAGCTGTAAGATGTGTCTCACATCTTACAGCAACAGTAAACCACCAAACAAATAATAACCAAACAATAACTTATTTCATTTCCTTTTGGCCTGGTTTTACAGAAAAGGCTAGTCACCGATTAAAATGTATGTTTGAGCTGTCTAAATATCTATATATATGTCAGTGCCATTGTTTTGTCTCTTTTTCTATAAAAGCGATTTAAAAATCATAATTTATCCAAGGCCTAGTCCTGAATTAAGCTAAGCCTTGTCTTTGAAACCGGGCCTTTATTCTTCTTTTTTTATAGACCATCATGCTCAAATGGAAACACTGGATGCACTATCCATTTAAACCTCACAAACTATTGCGAACCAAAATGTTTTACAGCTAAATCCGATCGTATAGACCACTCTGGCGATGCCTTAAAGCCAAGCCGCAAGATCTACTGTAAGACATACTGTATGCAGGCTATCAGATGCTTAATTACGGCTTCATATAGGACATGTCTCTGTATTTTATAGGACCTTCCATAAAGCTTTAATTATCTGCCATGGAAGGGCATTTGACGACACTCCGGTATTCATAAAACCACTCTTGAATTCATTTACCCACATGTGGGAGGAATTACTATCCTGAAATATGCAAATATCATGAGGGAACAGCACCTGACCTATAAATCGGCTTTCGCTTTATACTTCCATCCATTAGACCCGGCAACTCCCATGAGATAAGTGTCTGTACATTAGAAACCCACCAGTATGTTTAAAGGTACTGCAATCATCTACTGCAGTATCTGCCCCCTTTCAAAATCACATTAAATCATGCATCTTTTCACTTTGACACGTAACTCTCCATAAAATTGTAGCTAGGTTTAAAGATTGCATAGGCAAATATATAAGATTAATCCGTTGGTAAGCAGTAATCGCTATTATTTTGGAACATGTACAGTGTATATTTGGGGAGAGCGTTGGTGCAGCTTGTCTCACATAATATATATGAATGTCAAAAATAAACCTAGCAAGGAAAAAGCATTCAAGGGCTTGTTCACCCAAAAATGATCATTTATTCATCCAGATCTTCAAAACCTTTTTGTGTCACTTTCGTCTGTGCAAGACAAAAGAAGATATTGTCTCAGGTTTTGTGTCCATACAATGGAAGTCACTGTGGGGTTATTTGGTTACAAACGCTCTTCAAAATATCTTCTTCTGGGTTCTGCAGAGGAACGAAAGTCATACAGGTTTAAAATGACACGAGGGTGAGCAAATGATGAACATCATGAAGTTTTTATTATTCCTTTAAGAAACTAGCCTCTCTCTATTTAATAATACTCAAGATAACTTATAATGTAAATTAATCTTTTGTTATGGATAAACTTCAGTCTTGAAGTGGAAAAATGACTCAATATTACCTTATGAGATACAGGTGAACTCTTACATGATTAAATCCGGGGAAGACACACACACACACACACACACACGGACAGACATCAGAGAAATCCAATTACCATCTCCTGTTCATCTAAAATGATTGGGTAGGTAACTATACCCCATATTGCCATTTGATTAATCACCCTTTTGTTACCAGAATATTTTATGCGGGGTCACTATAACTTCATTACCGAGACGCTGGGTCAACAGCAGGCATTGTGTGCGGACCAGGACAGCAGACTGCTTAACATAACCCACTCCTTTGTGAAAGAGGGTGTGTGTGATGTATACTTTGAGCTCAGCTGGAATTCTTCCTGTTCTGGTACAATACCGTCTGTCTGGCCACTGTATTTCCGATGGTGACTGCACCTTTCCAAGCTAAAGGGTGACACAGTCTGCCGAGCACCACAGCCTCAATCTGGTGCCCGGAGACGTTGCCAGATCGACTGAACTGAAGCCAGCTTTAAAATGTCTTTGGTGTTTTCGAGCGTTGGATTAGCTGAAGGAATAGTGCAGCATAAAATGTAAATTTGGTTTGCTTCAAACCTAAAAAAAATACTTTTGTGAAATGAAAAAGTAGAGCTTCTTTTTTCATTGTAGAAAAATGGATGCGTCATAAATACGTCCATACAACTAAGACAGTGGTTTTAATCCTAATGAAATCTTATGATAGATCCTCTTTGCCGTATACATCTCAAATCTATTTTTAAACTTGCTGTGATCAGTCACATGACACATAAGAACCAATTGATGAGGTCAAACTTGGCCCAACGTCTTCTTATGCACCTAATGATATCTTTTTAGTAAACTCAACTTAAACTCTGATGGGGACAGAGCGACAATATCAGTGGATGAAGAAGAACAATGAGTTTAAGGCGACTTGAGCCTTTTGACCTTTCCTTGTATAGAAAAAAGAGCTAGCAGATTCTGAGTTGAAATCAAAACGTTAAACAAATTCTTTTCATGTTTAATAAGATAAAAATTACGAAACCAAAAGTGCTTCTCGACCAGTGTTTACATCTTGCGAAGTGGTTTGAAAATAAAACTTTTCATGTCCCTTGGTCTTTATGTCACATGACTTAACCAATAAGATTTGAGCTTATCGATGTGTCATCATATATAAATCAGGAACATGAATACACTTGATATAGTTTCAGTTTTGCCTAAACTAAAATATGTTTTTACAAACACGCATGCACTATATATATATATATATATATATATATATATATATTATGTTCAGCTAAAGTTTAAAGGTTAAATACATCTTAGATGGCAAGGAATTTCATTTTTGTATGGACTTTCCCTTTAAGTTGCTTCCTTGATAGCAAACATACATCCGGCAGACATCTATTTGATGCCTGCACTTACATCTGCAAGACGTATTTTCTTGTTTTTTGCTCATCTGCAATACGCCTCTGAGACGTCCGCTTACAGATGTCATATAGATGTCTAGAAGATGTCTGTAAGATGTTTATGATTTCGAATTTATGCAAAACTGCTCATTCTAAGACGTTAAGCTGATTTTTTTCAGACCTATTCTTAAGCAGACATCTTATTGACGTACCTGTGCTATTTAGGCCCTTATTAGTACATCCGTAGAACATGAACGCCTATAAGTAGGTCTGATGCATATAGATGGCATCCACTCTATGACCAATGAGCTGTGAGCTGAATTTCTATAAAGGGTACAAAGGTAATCAATGATAGACATCATTAATCAGCTAATGTAGCTTCATCACACTATTAATTCTTTGTCATTTTAAAAGTCGCAGAACAGGTTTGTACCATCACACCTTACACAAAAATTGTCGCAGGGCGACTGCAGAGAAAGCTTTTTCATTTTTAATTGTTATTCTTCAAATCTATGACACTATTTTTATCAGCTTCCTTGTGCTTCCACGGGGACTCGCATCACGCTCTTTGTACACTGTGTACCTCTCAAAAGCATATACTGCTTGGTTTTGCCTCCTTGCTTTTTTAAATACTTCAACAACTTGAGAAAAAACAATCACAAAAGCCTTGTATCGCACGACTTGAATGAAATAAGAGAGGACATAAGAGTCCTTTAACACACTTTTTCTTCTGCGTCTCCAACTCTCTGTTTAAGCAATGAGACTCAAACTTTGATAACATTTGCATACTTGGCATTTACAAATTAAAGTAGTTTACAATTCTACGACTTATTCTTAAACTGCATAAATTAACGTCAAGTACAAAAAATGTCCTTTAACCCAATGCTGTCCTAGGTGGGATGTAACACTAGGGATAGTGTGTTTTGACTGATTAAAAAACGAAAGATTTTAAACTGAATGGATGAATACACCCAACCGGCAACCACAAACTTCAATTTTTTAAACCGTATGTTTGTGATTGAAAATCATAATTACTTAAAATTATACTCAAGGGTTGTCAAGTCTGTGAATGCCAGGGTTGCCAGGTTTCCTGTTGAATTGGGCTAATTTTAGACTGTTTCTATGGGTTGTTTTATTGAATGGGTTGAAGGTGGACAGATTTTGTTAATCATCTTTCATTCGTAAGGTAAGGTGTGAAAACCAGGCTAAAGTCTTAAAATCTAGTTGTGAGATAATTAACATCAAAGTTAGGTTTTTACCATTAATTACCACACATTTCACTTTATTGTATGATTTGAATCTTTGAAGTGGTCTAATTCAGTCAATATTAAAGGAGCCAATCTTTTGCAGTTTTTGAGGCTTTAAATATTTTTTGGGGTGTTTAACCATGAATGTTCATGTTTCTAATTGAAAAAAAACGCTTGATATTTCACATATTTCAAGTCTACTGTTCATCTCTGTCCCTCTTCTCTCTTGGTTCCCTGCTTAGAGATGGTCCCACCCATAACATATCGGCGAGCTTCCTTCAGGCTGTTGTAATTGGCCAGTGACCCTCTCAGTGCACGTGTATTCATAAACCTTTAGCAATAAACAGTGACAATGGTGTCAACTTCACTTCATCAGTTAAAAACATGCGGATCGATCGAAGTGTATAGAGGTCTGCTAGTGCTATGTCGAGGGAAATGACACAAGAACGAATGGCGTCAGACCTGTTATATTAATTAACACTAATAACAGAAGTGTTAGTTTTGCCTTTTTATATTGGATCGAGTTGAATAATAAAATAAGCTTTTGACAAAGAGACATTTGCAAGGAGGACTTCAAAGTACGTTGCATAGAAGTGGTTAAGAGGTATGCGCAGACACACTCAATATCAGTGTATTACAAAGAACAGCTTTCACAGACGATGTTAAAGTCATGGAAGCTGTTATTTGACCATTGCTTATCTTATAATATGTGTAGCTGAGTTCTTATTACCGGCTATAGGAATGTGATGAAAGTGAAAGTAGTTTAGCGTGTAACTCAGTCAAATGTTTACGATCTCTGATAACTACACAATACTCCAACGGCTCTTCCTCTTCTCTAAGGAAGACCTCACCCCTTTTTTGGCACCTTCGTTTGGGCAGAGGTTATTAAAAGCACTCGGAATTGTGACATCATATACCCGGTAAATAGAGGGCTGTAGCCATTCTCTGTAGACCTTGAAAACCGAATTCTGTTAAAGACAATATCTCGCTTGGCACTGACTTAAGACCTTTATCATATTGCAGGTACTGTTTATGCTCTAACAGCAACATTAAACACTAACTAAAAGTTGAAAAATGGGATCGCAGTGAATGGGGGCTTTAAATATATCAAGGCTATGTTCACAGAATGAATTACATTATTGTACAATTACTATCATATTGTAAAGAAATCTGGTTAATGCACAACAGTGGCTGTAAAAAAGTAATTCTGGACATGGAGTGACGTTATTTTAGTTTTGAAGCATTGTACTCATTTTCTTTTACAGATCTGTCAACACTGCTTATTCTACTCAGATAAAAACATTTTGCTCTGTAATTTAATGTATGTTTATGATTCAAATTCCTAAACAGTTAGTTAAATTTAAACTCAGGGTTGTAAGGTTTCCTGTTAAAATTAGCTCATTTTAAACTGTTGCCGTGGGTTGATTTTTTACTTCCTGGTTAAAGGTGGATAGATTCTGTTAATCATCCGTCATTCGTAAGCTAAGATGAACGTATTTGTGACCCTGCATGTGAAAACCAAGCTAAAATCTCTTTCAATGTATACTGGAACCTCAGGAGGGCCGTGGTCATATAATAGAGTGACATTACTCTTGTAAATCATTTCAAAGTTCTTAAACTGATGGTGTACGAACTCCCTGGTCTCTCATATGTTTCCTTTATGAATGTAAAGTTTAGATTATCCTCACCTCCATAAGGAGCTCTCGGTCACACTGCCCAGGTTGAAGTCATACAGTTTGGTCAGCATTAGGATTACCTGTAAAAGAAAACATGTGGTTTCTGCATAATTGTGATAAAAAATTGACATGGTTGATCAGATTTTGGTTCATGGTTAACAAAAAAGTTAGCTTTTTATCTAAATAGCTGCAAACAACATCTAAAAAGTTGAATGCCCAGATGGATGGATAGATGCTTTGAGGTAGACAAATTGGAAACAAAACTTCCGATTGGGTTTTACATGCCGAAAAACCCAAAATCAGCTCCTACTCAAACAAAATATTCCACAAAACCAGAATAAGGCCTACTCTAGATTTATCCATCATGTCAAGGGCTAGATAAATCACTGTGTATAAACATCAAAACGCACAATTCATCACATCTTATTGCTCTTCATTTCAATGTAAAAGACTATTAAATGATGCATCAGACTTCCTCCTTTACATCCTAATAATTCATCTCCTCATTACTTAATCATTTCATGCCGAATCTATTTACGGCACTGTAAATATTCTTTATAGCATTCTAAAGGTGCGAAAGAGCTTACTAGGTCAGTCAAACTCCTCGAGGAAAATCCAAAACAGCAAGAGTGGGAAAATTCATGCCTAGATCAAAAAAGCAGAATGACGTACGATCTATTTGTGCTCCGACAGAGAATTTGCACCTAAATGAACCTAAAAGCGCTTTGAAGGAACGCCGATCATTACGAGGGAAAAGTTCATCGTTTCTTACAGAACTAGTTACAATAACTATAGTGTAGGGAAAAAGTCAGTCACTATCATTTTCCCGAGACAAAAAATGTCAATGATGGGAATATCATTTCTTTTTTGGTGCACTGGCCCTTTAAGGCCAGTCTTAAGGTAGCCGGTTAAACAGCGGTCAGCAGTTGGCGAGCCGAATCCTGCAGCATCCTTTCAGTGATGCTGATCAAACTCTTTAGTCCACTAACATCTGGTAAGTCTAGACAGTAAATACACAAAGCTTGCCTGGGTCCAACCGTTAATGAGACTGTTACAAGTATTCGCAGTCTTCTGTGCGGGGAGCGGATAGAAAGATAAAAGGGTAAAGAACCATTCAACCGTTCAAAGAATTGGTATAATGACATCCTTATCCAACCTAAAAAGAATAATACAAAATTCTATACATGCCACTAGTTCACCGGGAAACTCTTAAAAGGCTACAGTCAATTAGGTAAGAATGGGAAATATGTTTTACCGCTGAGCTCTAGACTCTTGCAGTGTGCTGAAGGGCTATTTTGGCATTCATGTACAGTTGCGTAACTGTGATCAGAGCACAGGTGCACCAGTAAAACACAGAAAGATTGCTGTAATACATAAGCCTGTGTGGAGGAAGGTTCAAACGAAGCTTGCCGTTGCCAAAACACATAACACTGGACCTATGCATTTCTGTGGTTAGATGAGAACAAGACGCAGCGATTTAACCAAAATCACATAAATGTAGAATTGCACACACTTTGACATTTAAAAATAAAAATGTCCCTGCTATTGGTAAAGATTTTAATTCATTTATAAAACAATGTTTCACAGATTTGAACGTTATATGGTATAGGGGGCGCAGTTATGCATCCAAACAAAAGCAGCATAAAAGTATGTATCCAAAACAAGCATTATTCTGTATATATTTTCATAACTGCTCTAAATCCCATCTGGATATTCTGTATCAAGTCTTTTCCCAAAAATGATGTTTTTCTACCTAATTTTAAGTATTGATAAAAATAAACAAATGAGCAAATGTTATTTGTTCTTTATTTTCTGTTTCTTTTTTATTACAGTATATTAAACGTTGGCATGTTTATACAACATGAACGTTTTGTGAATCTGATAAAACATGCTGGCACTTGCAACTTTCTTTACAAAACACTGCTGAGGTGTTCAAGCACGTTCAAGACTTTCCATGCACCTTCGTCAACTTGATCTTTTTAAACCATCTTTTTGCATGTCAATGATTTGATTTAAATAAGTAACTTTTTTAGAACAAAAAAACGACAATGATCACAAAACCGTCAAAATACTACTACATCACATATAAGTCATAAGTAAGTCTCATGCTGTTATTTAAGCACCAACAATTCATGTGACTTCCAAAAGCATGACGTCATTATAACACTTCTATAGATAAACAAACTTTTCTAATTTTGTTCTCTTTCTGTACTCATTTCAAGTTCTGCTTTGGTTTCTACCGCTCCAGCTTTCTCTGAAATCTTGGCACCGCTGTTCTATGAGCATTGTGAGCTGCTGTATGATAAATCGCTTGCCGTGTTCCTCATTTGTAAGTCACTTTAGATAAAAGCGTCTGCTAAATGACTAAATGCTAATTTTGTTAAAGGGATATTATAAAAGACTTGCCTGGATGGAAAGTGATATTGGGAACATAAAACCTATGCATTTATTACAAATTAAAACAATATTCCCAAGAAAGTCAGTTGTGTTCGAAACATTTCGACTTTATGGAAAGACAAGAAATGATTATACACCTACTGTATAATTTACCATTTTTTACTTTTAGAAGTTTTAAAAGTTTCATTTCAGCACACCTGGGGACCTACTGTAAACATGGCATCATCCGGTTCAAAAAAAAAAATCACCCTTATTTTAGCTTGCTAGGGAAAACTTATGTTATTTCTATCTTTTCAAATGGTAAATTGAACGTTTTATCTACAATATAGAGATATGCAGTGTCTAGCCTATACATTAATGGGGACATGACAATGTTCTGAATGGAAAATGCATCTTCTTCAAAAACTCTGTTCCTTTGTTGAAGTATACTGCTGATAGCATCATGCTGTGGACCTCTATTCTTCTCACCATGGACTGTGACTCTTGTTTAAAGGAAGGATGGATGGTGCAATATAAAGGAAAAACACTGTAAGGCAACATAGTTAAGTTCGCTGGAAAACATGGAAAAACATGGACAATTATCCCAAACCCTAGTTGTATCTTCAACAACAATAGTGTTCATGTCCAAGTTCCAGCGAAAACCCGAATAATCCAAAAAAACTGAAAATACAGTTAAAGTGTAAAATCAATTTAAAGTCATCTTAAAGTATAAAATTCTGCACTGTCACTGTAACAAGATTCAAGATATGGAAGGAAGGAGGCAGGAACCGGCAGAAATTCAAATAGACTTTAATAAATAAACAGCCAGCAGCCCCTCACAGATGACTGCCGGCAACACAAGCATAAATATAAATATAAACTTAACATGTGTCCGGGCCCGGTCCTCTCTCTTCGACGGTCCGGTCACTCGTTCTCTTATATGCTCCCAATCTCCTACGTGATACGAACACGGTGTGCGCACAGCTGGCGCTCATTCACAATTACTCACCGGTCTCGAACCACGGTCTCGCCCCGCCTACTCCACTACGGTCACATTTTTACAAAACATGTTTTACTTTTAAATACTTTAATGGTATATTTGATACATTTATTTTAATATAAAAGTCTGCTTTTTCGCATTTTGTACTACTTACAATTAAAACACTATTAAACTAATGTATTTCATATTTGTACATCATTAAAACTGAAATCAACTTAATATTGCTCTAACATGTTCCTGCGAGTAATGAGCATAATCCGTCTGCATGTTTAAACCCTTATTATCTTAATAACAATCCTCCATTTCAGATTTAATTTGCCTCATTTACACAGAATCCGGTTTATTTCTTTGTGTACTTTGTTTGAGCTCATTAAAAACAATGATGTTCACAGCACCCTGCTTAATCCGCTCTTCTCTTAAATATAAGTTATGTACGCTGAATTATGTGCATACACACAATTACACATAAAGCCACACAAACAGATAGACCAATAGCCCAACCAGACTTTCAATGCGGATAGCTAATATTGAAACTGCATAACCTTTGCCCTTATATCACCATTTCTGTGATACAAAAACATAAAACTGGTTACTTCAGACACTTAAGATGACGTCAAACTGACAACTCCGATGTATTTACAGGCCAAAACTTTCCGAAAAGCTTCTTGAAGTAAGTGTCTCAGAAACATGATATGAAGCAAGTCCCTACAGTGTCAGTGTGGGATAATTCCCAGTGAAAATATTATATTCTGTGCCAGAGCAGGTGTCGTCATCCAAAATGTCCCGGTATGGGACTGCGAGAGCAATTCGGCCCCAATTTCACATGTGGGAGAAGGGTGTTAAAGCTATAAAGCAATCGACACAAGACTTACTGACTACCTTAACAAATAGTGACATGCCAGCCTTAGAATTGCCAAGACCAAACAGCCCTTGAATCAAATCTGTACTAGTTTATTTTCCACCGCAAAATGCAGCCACCGACTCTATACACCCAATTTTATTAAAGCAATTGGCAATAGCTGAGAGTACTTGAAGGCAATAAAAACTGTTCATTGTAGGCTAAGAACAGTGACTAATTCAAAAGCCCTATTTAAAGAGGATTAGTTTTACAAGAGGAGGTGGAGTTATGTGATAACTACAAGTGCCTTTGTTTGATTTTAATTACAGATGCATTACAACTTTTAAACCCACACACACATATAAATACCAAGCTTCCTATAAACCGTTTCGTGCTCGCCTGACCCCCAGTTAACTTCCGGTTTGTGTTTGGCTAGTGTCTAATAATATAACTATTTACAGTATATGTTGTTTCATTTGTTTTAGCATTAATTTGTAATATTATTTTCCTGTATAAAAATCATTTTAAATAAATTATTGGTTGAATTTTTGATTGTTTGTGAATGTGTACCTGAAGTTCAGTTGAGGGTCACAAAAGTGCGCATGCGCAGTAACGTTTGTTTATGTTGTTAAGACGAATCCGTCTATAGCACCTTTATCTCCTGCTTCTCGTTGTTTCCATTTTTAAGTGCAACTGGAAGCAGGAGACCGATTTAAACTTTGCTTTGTACACACGCCGTCTTTCCTCTGATTTTTGTTGAGATTATTGGGTTATTTTGGGGTCATAGTACAAAGTCTAGCGTGCTTGCTGCTGAGGTTAAGCCGCATGCTGAGCATGTGTGAAGAAGAAAGCTGAAGTAGGAAAGACAAATGAAATGTCTCCAAACCTTTTAGCATCTCTAAGCCCCCAGAGTAACAAAATAAATGATGTTCTCACACATCTTGGGCTGTTTGCGAGTAACAGCTTAGTTTTCCTCATATTTGCTTTTCACATTTATCATGTGTCTGTATGTTGTGTCAATTATTCACCCTTTAAAGTTTTTTTTTACAAATAGAGATATAATGATGGTGAGCTCACAGAGGACCTAAATTCTGCTACATATATTGAGTGTTGTAGGTGGCCTTGCTGATTTCAGCTACTGTCGATGAAGTGCCACTGCAGTGGGTATATGTCGCATACCAGAACGTGCCAATTCTCAATACTGTTGGTCAGCTGGAGTATCTATTGAACAGTGCAGTCAATTATATTCAAACTTCATCAATCATTTAGTCAAATGTGTTTTAGAGTTTACGCACTGTTTTGCAGATCTGGAAAGCATTTCATGTCACATCTCATTTGAGCGCAAACATCAGATTGACATACATACTAAATCTAAACATAATGAGGACTTGAAGCTGTTAATTGTGGTTCTTACATTGTTTAATGGGATAGTTCACCGAAAAATGAAAATTCTGTCATTATTTATTTACCCTCTTGTCATTTCAAACCAGTATGACTTTCTTTCTTATGCAGAATATTTTGAAGAATGTTGATAACCAAATAAAGGTGGAACCCATTGATTTCCAATATATGGACTCGAACCAGTAGGTACCGCCATTCTTTGGTTACCAACATTCTTTAAAGTGTATTTTTATGTGTTCTGCAGAAAAAAGAAAGTCATACAGCTTTATATTGACATGAGGGTGAGTAAACGATTATTAAATTTTTTGGGGGGGTTAATGGAAGATGCCAAAACAACACCATTATTCAAAAGCCCAACCTGGTCCTATTAAAAGCGGGGTAACTTATTTCCGAATTACGTTTTAGACAACTGAGTCGGGCCGAGTACCAAAACAACCTTGTAGCAAATCAGCAGTAAGGTGCACAGTGCACAGGACGGACATTAGCCGAGCCGAGCGATGATGAAAGCAAAAGATGGGGGTTGGGGAGTGTTTGTTTTGGTGATTTGAACATCAAAAACGGCTAAGAAGTCGGACACCCTGCCTTTAAATAAGTTTTTTTAAAGCCCAAACACACCTTAACCTTGTTTTTTTATCATGAATGTCTGTTTATCCACTGATGGAACAAATCCCGTTTTTACACCAAAATATGTTATTATATTCTAGTAAGGGTTTCCCGTCCCATGATCTTTGAAGGACTCTTAAAAGCAGAAAACAGGGCAAATTTTCCCCTCTCCTGTGTTTCACGAATTGGCACTACAGCTTCTAAAAGGCCCAAAACCCATCGGGGATGTTTTGGCAACACACACATGTCATGGTGTTCCTGCTAACAAACACAGTTGGATGTGTAGCAACACGTCACAAAAAATGTCCAAAAAAAGGTGCCTGAGGGAAAAGGGTCCTGGAGAAAAATTCTGAAAATCAAAAAAGATGTCAGTGTCTTTATACCGTAAGGGAACGCAACAGCTGTTGGCCCAGAGGTGTGGGGCCAGATGGTTTGGGATTAAGTGTCGATGCAACTGCATCACACTGTTCGCAGACCTTGAGGACACCTTGCGCCTGGTTGTTCAACACTCGATAAACAAGATGTGAGATCTATGACGGTCAATAACACCGTGTTAACCATCACTATACACATCATAACACCAGAGCTTCGATTTCATACTCAATCTCTATGCCACATGCTTCTGTTGTCAACTTGGATTGGGTTCAGTCTGTGTTTTGCTTAAGCAAATAGCTTGATGAAAACGTTATTTAACTTGCTAAAGGGAACATAAAACTTATGTCAGTCCAAAATCTTTAACTTGATGTCACACATCAAATACAAAAATGAAGGTCCATGCAGTGCTCGGACCAGATCATGACATGTGCCCCATATGTGTGACATCAAGTTAAACATCCCCCCGGGAATGGATTGTTTTTTCTTGTTTTCTAAAATAGTAAATTATTAATTACAATATTTACCATATCTTGTGTACACAAATTTAAGATTTGTCATTTTTATCATACATTTTCTAAGGGACCCCCTTAGTCTATATGTTTTCCTCTTATAGGGAGAAATGCCTTCTGATGGGTCCCGGATCCCCCCGGCCCCTTTTCAATTCAAGCAATGGGTCTATGTTTGATGATATGTATGTCAGAGACTTGTCTTGCCATTGTGAGGTAATGTGAATAACGCAGCAAAAAAAGAAAAGTTTTTCATAGACTGCACAAATAAATAATAGGAATCCTTTAAAAGATTAAGTTCAGGTTGTAATTGATGTTGAAATCGGTATGAGTTGTTTGTGTATCTTATATACGCCGGCAGAACTGTCAGCTTTACACCACTTGCTCTCACTTTCTGGTGCTTGTCCTTGGCTTAAAAAATCAAGGACAAAAGTCCTCAAGCATAACTCTTACACACACTAATGTAGCCACACAAATAAACAACACCCACCATCTCCTGTGGCTCTGGGGGTCACATAAAGAACACACAGAGAATACTCAACTAAATGCAGCCACAGTAGCCAAGTGAAAAACTATAGATAGACAAACAGATTTCAGATAGATAAGAAGAGTATTTTAGAACAAAGTTGTCAGATTATCAGTTGTTTAGCTGACAGGTCTGTCTATACATGGGTTTATAGGGATAGAAAACAGATGTCAACATATGGAGATGACAACCTAAACATGACAACATCAGCTGTAGGTAAATTAAACATTCTAATGTTAACAAGACAGAACAAGATGGCAGAAAACTGAACAGCAATTACCAGAAGTGTTTGACATGGCAAATAAATACAAATATTCTGAATAAATTCCGAATTAAATACTTTGTATCTGTCTTCATGTTTTTATATATTTTATATATTCCGCCTTACAAAAATATGCCCGTTTGAACTGATCCTAAAGTAAATGTAAAACTTTGGTTTGTGTTGTTTAAACATGAAAATGAACTGAACTTTTTCTTTACAGTATTCAAGATCTGCAAACATAGAACAAAAATATATATATTTCTCTATAAATGTTTTTACTATGACTGTATTTTGTTTTCATTGTTACCGTGTTTTGTCCATAAAAAGGTTTGAACCATTAAATAAAAAGTTCCAAAAGTTTAAAGTAACAAAAAAGAGGCAATGTTCTCAAATTAAACACAATTAAACGATCACTAATGTGATGATGCAAATGTCATCACTAGTTCACAGAATGAAACAAAAATTACTATTTGACCTAAACACACATGAATAGTCAATTGAGAAAAACTCAAAATATTTTTGGAGTTGTCTCTTAACTTTTTCTACGTCTATATTATATTATCCCTCAAGGAGTCTCATACTCATCTGTCAGTGCATTTGACACTCAAGTTTTGAAGCCAGGGCTGCGCTTATGATGTCATGACATATTGATGGTTGATCTCATGAATATTAATTAGGTCATGCTGACATACGTAACTTTCCATCACAGCTCAATCAAACAAACGAATGAATATTCATAAGTCGAACTTTTGCAATTGACTACATTGAGAGATATGCGGTGTTTGCTGCGGACAAATCAAGGTCACCAAAGTTACTCTTTGTACAAAAAATTAACAAATTAATAAATAAATAGTCTAATGCAGGAATTTTCTTTGCCAACTAATTGTATTAAAAGTTAAAACACAAGATGAGAGGATGAATGCCTCTTATGTTCATGTTGACAGCAGACTTTGAATATTTAAAAAATAAAATAAACGAGAAAGTAAAATCAATCTCAAAACGAATAAACCAGAAAAGCACTTTTAAGTTAAAATAACTAAAATGCTACAATAAACTGGACGTGTTTTCGGCCTTATGCATCTTTACTTAATATTCCAATGATTTTTGACATAAAATAAAAATATATAATATTGACCCCTACTATGTATTGCTACAAATATACCTATGCAACTTAAGACTGGTTTTGTGGTTCAGCTCACAAATGAAGCAGTGTCACACAAATTAAACACAATGAGCTGTGGAACTATAAAACTATCTGCAGCACACTCCTCATGAAACAGAAGCCCTTGGTACTTTTAACTGCAACATAACAGTTTTAAAGACCAGCACTCCACCTAAACCTTCACCCCCTGGATGCAAACACAGGGCTGGCCAAATCATTAGCTAATGCCTCTATGCATGGCAGTGTGACTCAGACGTTGTGATAAATTATGCAGTCCACCATTGCACCAGAATCATTATATCCAGTGAGGTTTGAATGCCCATTCCAGGGCACACTGGGATGCCAAGAGAGACGTCAACAGCGAACATTAAAAATGTATATTATTGTGTATTATATTTCAATATAAATAATAAATTCATGAACTTGCACTTTGTTAGATTAATGCTTAAAACAAGAAAATGAAACTCTGACATCTGGAGCATTGCAAAAGAGGACCAGTTCTCAAAGGTAGGACTTAACTGTAATACACGACATTAAACTCTTCCTCCTCAAAACCGCACTTGTATTCTCATTGCATACTCTGTCTTTGCTGCATACAGATTTTCCCTGTGTTCTTCACACTGGCTCCTGATGCAGGACGCTATGCATAAATCAATATCCCACTCAGACACGAGAATAGTTTTAAACAAGGGCCTTGATGAGCAATTTTGAGCACAAAGTGTGCCTCTTCTTACAGATGACACACTGGAACATTCTGACACCCTCGACACAGCGTTTGACAAGATAGAAAGAGCTAGAGACACTCAAGGCTGAAAGACGGACCAGAATACTGCTGGTGTCTGCACTTGTTTATGGTATGATGTTCTACCAAGGAGGTCTGGAATATCCTGAGGGGAGAGTTTCAGTCAGGGTTCCTGTTCATGCCAATGGCAGTTGCTCGGGCAGTAACAATCTGATCTAACGGGAATTCGTAACTGTTTCCTTGTGGCTAATTTGTATGAGTTTGTATAATGTTATAAATGCCCCCTAACCTTAGGGCGATGAAGCAAATTGTACTAAAACATACTAATAAGATTGTACAAATTTATATGATGTGGCATCATGAGAGGATGTGTGTTAGATGGAAGATACATTCCCCTAAGATGGCTGGAACAAGGGGCCGTCTGGGAACTACAACTCTAAAGTCGCCACATCGTAAGTTGGGAGGCAAGATGTCCGCCTGTTAAGAACTACAAAGTCTATGGTGATTTACCCGCAGGGGCAATCACCATAGACCTATATGAGTCTGTGTATTCTGCCAACAAAATAATAAAAACTACATAATCATTTAAGGCGTTTTCATTAATAAATTACAACTTCAGTTCTTTCGAAATACCCAAGATAGAAATATGAATTGCTAAGTTGTTGTTTGTTACCACCTCTCATTATATTAATTATGCTGAAATTACGTTTCTCTTTAATGAAGGTTTATTTCCTTTGTGTGTCAGGCTTCTTTACAAAGAAGTCTTTTAAAAAAACATTAAAAAAAATGTCAGCATCTTTAATGTTTTACCTACTTCAAGTTGTAAACTTTTTGATACTTTTTAAACTTTTGATACTTGAAGTCGACTTCGCACTGGAAAGACTTTGATTACAAACAAATGCTAATATTTATTCAAATGTGTTTAAAACTAATCTCATTACTTAATCAAAATTATATTGAAATTACCATAGTTAATACACTTTTTGTGCTTTGATTTCTTCAATGCAGATGGCCTGCTAAGCAGCGCACATTTTCTCAGCAGGGATCTAACATGATTGTTATCATTCAGACCCCAACAATTTGAAAATGCTAAACTGTTTCTCCGCGTGTCGAGAAGTAAACACAGGGAAATAGGCAAAGACGATGTCTACGGTTTATGTATGTATCTCAGAGTCTCTTAATGCATGTATCAACTTCCCTGTATTTGACAGGGCCGGGTCTAAAATAAAGGATGTGTCAGAAAACAGTGGTTATTCAAGCAATAAATCATTGTTTAGCAAGTTTCAGATAACACTTGACACGATTATTGAAATGGAATGCATGGCCACTCTCTCTCAAGCCTGATAATGCCAGGCACAGTGGCACTTTCAAAACGGTACTTCTACCCGATATGCTGGTGAGCAGCTATGAAAATGAAACTTCTGACATATGATATAGGCTACCCTAGTTAAATGAAGAGCAACGGTTGATAAAAGTTTGATGGTGAATGTTGTTGTGTTATGAACAAGGACGCTTAAATGCTAAGAATGGAGAGTTATGTATCGGTCTCATCTGCCATAGTAATGCTGATTTTCAAGGCCAAAAATTGATCTATAATGAATTTTATTGGTGTAACCCACTGTTTGATTAATTTCTTAAAACAGATTTTGGAATTATTTTATATATAATTTATTTTATAAATAAAAGTAATGTTCCTATGCCCAGTTTTAACAATTTTATAATGCAACACAAATCATTTATGTAGTCTCATCTTGAATGTATCAAGTTAGATTACTGAACATGTTAAAAAATGTTATAACATTTTTTTTATTTTATTGAATTTACTTGTTTATATTAAGTAAATTGGACAAGTAGAAAATATTTTTTCTTCAGCGCATTATGAAAGTTTGATTCAGCCATATCAGGCCTCATCACCACATACCACCCGATTTCATCCTTCAATAAACTCCTTGTCCTCTATACTCGACAATCAAAGCCCGTTCTCAACTCTTGTGTCTGATTAGGAATGATTAAGGTCAAGTTCTCGAAAGCGCTCCTACTCATAGCCCACCCTGCTCTTGAGACACCCACAGTTATGCTGATAACCTTGTCCGTCTCTCATCTATATGCCGATTGACAATCCCCCTCACGTTATCTAGATTGCAATTTACAAATGCAATCTGGTGTGAAATGTGGGCGAGATGTACAGAATGTTGTATGTATATGTACGATTCGAGTGCGAGTTTCTCCGGGGCGGCAGGGGGCTCAGAAAGCCAACCACCAACGAGTGGCGTTACATTTGCGGGAGAATTACAATCAGTACAGGTCTCAACCCCATCTCGGCTTCCTCATAATGAGATGTTGAACCGAGCCCTTGGGACTTTTGCCCAGCGAGCTCCTGGTGTGCTGAGATGGACGTATTGATGGACATGCATCGACATATCAATACAAGCTCAATGGCGGTGGGCCGAAATAACATGATGCTGTTATGGAACAGGTTAGTTGTGTGAAATTAGGGGATCATTTAATCTGTCAACACTTGATGAGATTAAAATGAGTTGTTTTTCACAAAAATCAAATGATATGTTGACCGCAAAATTGTCAATATTAATATTTTTGGCAAATGACATAAAACTGGACAGGTAACTGGACAGGTTAGCTACTCCATATTTTAGTCTTTTAATATGTCATTTGCTTCTCGCAGAGACTAAAAACTCTCACTAAATCTTCTGCTTAAGTGTCCTGTTTTTTCTTCTCCTTTACTCAAAACTATCTCATCTGTTGTGTTTCCTCTATAGATCTCAAGTCTCAAACTTGATACCCAAGATACACTATTGCACTCAAACGTTGGAAATTTCAATACATAAATACCATGCATAATGGACATAAACCCCACCCCCATTTATATTAAACATGCAGGGAAAGAGACTGAATTTTGACTTTAGACTAAACTTGAGACGAATTCCAGTAAGTTATGAAAATATACAGCATTTGATCAAATCTGATATCAATATGTTCTTAAACATTTCTCATCAAGTTCTTTTAACGTCAAATATATATCCATAATTGCATAGCACCTTACACTTTTATTATGTCAACAATTTGTTCAGGTCTTTTAATTTCCCCAAATGTTCATACTTTGAAACTTACCTTTAAAAATAACTAAAATAACAATTCACTCTATAATTCCTCCAGAATTGTAATTCAGAAGCGAGCCTATGGTGCGAGACATTTTGTCAAGTTCAAACATTGACAAAAGGAGCTCTTTTGTCCGGTCACCATAACACGGAAAATCTCTAAACGGAGGAACATCACGATGTTCGAATAAAATATTTGCCCTCCCCAGAAGAGGATGTTTGGCACCGGCTTACTGATCTCAGTTCTTAGAATCAATCAAGACAGCATTGGCCGGGGATAATATGGGGCGGTTTCTAACCCGATCAATATGTGGCTGTGCTGCATATAAATCTACAATTCTGGTTGTCGATGAATTAACCTTAAGTAACCTTAACTTGATGTGTATAACATCTTAGTGAATGATGATAGATGTATAACCTGTCAAGGGGTTATTGTAGGATCAATAGAGGAATAGAGTTTCTTGTTGATCCGTTTTTGGTGATACAAAATGTTTTTGCTGGAAAACCGAGCCCATTGACTGTCTAGTTAAGGGAACTTATGGTTTTAAGTGTACTTAAATGTACAGTTCACCCGAAAATGTAAATTCTGCCATCATTTACTCACCCTTAAGTTGTTCCAAAAGAAATATAAATTTCTTTGTTGTGAAGAACGCAAAGACAGATAATTGGAAGCATGCTTAAAACGCAACAGTCCTTGGCCATCATTGACTACAATCCTAGAGTATGTTTAAGGTAACTGTAGCTCAGCGTTTCCTAACCAGGTGGTGTTTGACTGACAAGTAACGACAAATTGACTTTTAATTCACTTTACTGCCACTTGCGTACATAATTCAAGTGCCCAAACCGTCTTATTTGCTAACAAACCACCAAATTCAAACAGGTGCTTAATGTGCTGCTATACACCCTGAATTAATACTGTCATTCATTTTAACGCAAACACATTACCTTTATATGTCAATGAGGCTTATTATAGATCAATGCCAGTGCTTCGAAAATCAGACAATAAACCGAAGGTTACGTTCCAATTTCTACATTCCAAGGGATGTTTATGTAAAGTTTCCTTTCATCAAGACAGCAGTAATTTGTCATATGATGAAGAAGACCGTTATTCCTAGGCATATATCAAGGCGAGTAGTACAAACAAGTGAACGTTCAGCATTTTAAAGAGCCATTTTGATTGCTTGGACTGCAGTCGTGGTGGGACGCGGTATAATCGCAGTAAAGTGCGCTGGATTGTGCTAGTCTGCAGCATCTTTTACAATTTATCACGTAAAAATAGCCAACAGATGTGAAATCACAGACTGCGTTTTTGCGCATCTGCATTGTTAAACAATTGTAAATGAATTCCTTCTGTAAATCGCATGCTAAAAAAAGCGCAAACATTGCAGTTTGCTTACTAAATTCCCTCCTGAGGTTTTCCAGGTGTCAGTATACGTGATACTGTTGCCGATCTGCTTACCATCTCTTTAAGTGGGTCGGTGGGCGGCGGGCGCAAACATCTATTAAAAAGCTTTAGATGAAAATGAGTCGTGTTGTGTTTGGACCCCACAGCTTGTATGCGCTTGATTGATCACTGGCTCTCTGTTTCTCTGGCCTCGCTGCATTAATGGCCTTCCCTGCACCCTCCAATTACTCTCAGAAAATGATACGGGCCTTCCTGATCACTGGAAATTTCTGAACTGGATCCTGTCCAAGTTAATGCATAAATTAATAGAAGCAGCCGGGAGAACGAGTTCATCGAGTATTCCGGCGACTGCTTGCAGCGCGGCGGCCAGCAGGATCTTACATTTAAACACGGGCGCGTTGTAAACAGTAAACCTGCGTGTTTATGGGATATTGTGATTTAATAACTGAAGCAGCTAGGCTGCAAGGCTGGATGATTCGACAAAGCGGATTAAGGGTGGAAGGGCTCTCCGCAGCGGGGGGAATGAGCGGCGATGTGGAGAGATAAGAGAGTTCGAAGTAAATATGTAAATCGGGATGAGGTTTTAACAGAACTGAAAAACAAGAATTTGTCTGCTGAGCGACAGATGGAGAAAGAGGTACAACAGACTTCTATAAAGGCTACAAACAACCAAGACTGATCAATGTATTTGTGTAATTTTAAAAGTACAATACTGTTTGCTAAGTCAGAGTTGTGCCAAAACAAAAAAGAACAAAACAAAGTTCCATTCATACAGCAAGTGTTGGTAGTGTCTTGTGGCTGAAGGTTACATGTATAACGTTCACAAACCCTAAAGAACCATTTATTGACTTAAAAGCAAACAAGCAAATATACCTGTGAATATTTGACAGGCATATCCACAATGCAATTCATCTCCTCCATTCAGCCTCATCAGCACTTAGGATTAGCAAAGCTCATCAAGTTCACTGTCTGTGTATTTACAGAGAGTAATTAATCATATGCAAATATATCAACTGGGCTCGGAGAAAAATAAATCGTGGGCTAAACCGGACTTGATTAAAACCTGCCAGACACTATGAAAATGAAAAACATGCAGGGGTAGAGTGTGTCAAGTGTCCATTTACCTCAACTGTCCTGAGATCAGTTCTGTAGATAGTTAAAGTTTACAGACAGACATCAATTTTTATG
Organism: Triplophysa dalaica; assembly: GCF_015846415.1. Classification (NCBI taxonomy): domain Eukaryota; kingdom Metazoa; phylum Chordata; class Actinopteri; order Cypriniformes; family Nemacheilidae; genus Triplophysa; species Triplophysa dalaica. Next base: position 6,001,494 of record NC_079543.1, read on the forward strand.
AAATCCGCCTATTACTTTTTCCATACACTGTGCTTCATAGTCGTTTAAATGTAGAATTTTGCTGAAAACCTGTTGACTATTCCTACATACAAGTTCAGACTGTGACGATTTTCCCAACAAAAAGTTGTGTGTTCAACAATCTTTGCATAAAGCAAAAACTTTAATGTGCATATAGAAAATTTGACTTTCAGACGATAATTCTAGAATCAAAATTGTGACAAGTAACCCATATCTACCATATACACTATGGAGATCAAAAGATTAGGGTGACTTTATTTGAGTTAAATGTGGAAAAAAATGTATAGAGTAATACAAATGTAACTTTGGGAATTATGTCAGACAAAAAAAGAGATTTCAAAATAAATTGTTATATTGTAACAACTTTATCTATTTTCTTGTAGCCACACCTTGGCTAAAAAATGTCTATGGCATTTTATCTAAAAGTTGATGTCTCACTTCAGATGCTTTTCAAGACATACTAAAGGTGTTCCAATTTTATTTTGAGATCTTATTGACTATGTTTTAAGTGACCGAAAAAACAAACGCAGATTTTTAAGAAGAAAAAAGAAGGAAAAAAAAACTGATAATGAAAACATACTCATTTGCAAAAAAGGAACATTGTTTTCAAATAAACTGCATTCTTAACAGTTTTCAGTGTTGCCAGATTGGGCGTGTTCCCGCCCATTTGGGCTTCTTTTGAACGTGTTAGACTGGAGAAAATTGAATTGGGACAAAATTTGGGCTGTTTATGAAATTTAAAACCCGCCCAAGCAGCTTGACTTTTCTTTGCTTTTGTCAAGTCAAGTTATTTCAAATTGTTCGAAAAAAAATTGTGATGTGCAGTCATACACACATTAACACAGCCATTATTGGTTTAACACAGTTTAACCAATCGGGTCTGGGATAGGGAGACCTCACCTATCAATCAATCTACATTTGAGATCATGTGATGGCTCGTGAGTGACAGGGTTTTGCGCGATAAAGGACCAGATTTTATTCATTGAAACGATCGCAATGCCAAAGTGGCACAAATATATGTTGCACGGTAGGAAGAGTAACTCAAATCTCACATCGTGGATTACGCATGTTGTGACGGACAACTCAAAGACTTTGTAAATATAACTATAACTGATTTCACAGCAATTGAATGATTTAATAAAAATCAAACTGAATATGGGATTCTACTTACATTACTTCTGTTCATCATATTCGTCCTTTACCGCTGCTGGACTTGTTACATTTTGCATTATATGTTCTGCAATATATACTTCACAAAAGACATACTGTAGTTCTTTCAGATGTTAAGACAACTGTCAAATGTAAGCATATTATTGTTGCTGCTGTTCATTTTTTTGGTCTGTTGTATGTATCAATGAATTTCACATTTTTGGCTGCTGTGGTGTGTGAATGAAGTTCATGAGCGAGTGGAAAATGTCTTCTCAGCTTCCCAAATTCGATTAATTCCAGTGGGCACTTTTTGCACAAAATGTGGTCTTTGAGGGTTTAAGTCATTGGTTGATGTCTTGTCTGTCGCTTTGAAGTGGTTTCTGGACATATTTGCAATATTTTCTCTTTAATTTGGTCTGTTTGACCTGTTTTCCTGGTTTAATTATATTTTTTCATCTTGTCATAGTTTGTTTTAAGGAGATAAAATGGCCATTATCATCGTTGATTTACATTACATTACTTTGGCAGTTAAAATTTGGGTTGGTTTTTGTTGGAGTGGGCGGGTTTTATTGAGCTTTTGGGCTGGAAATTGTCCACCCAATCTGGCAACACTGACAGTTTTCCAAGCTCTGTTCTTCGGAGTTTATGAATTCACTGCTAAAGTTTTTCATTTTCATTTACAGTGAAGTTTACAGTACGGATGCCTTTCTAATTTAATTTAATTTAATTTAATTTCATCATTTGGCAGACGCTTTTATCCAAAGCGACTTACAGTGCACTTATTACAGGGACAATCCCCCTTTCTAGCACAAACCTCACATTATTGGCTAGTGAGATTTGGATTGGCAGATCCTTGACCGGGAAGTAATCCAAGCCATGCAAACAATATTTCAATTTTACATTATCATATTTATGTGACCCTGCCAGTGAACACCCAGCTAAAGTCATTTTTGTGTGACTTGCTCTTTTCTACATAAAACCATCCAATATAATACAAATAACTTTCTTTGAAAATATAACTATGATATCTTAAATCCTGACAGAGTAAGGTCATGTCAAAGCCTGAAATCAAAGTGAAATTAATGGTTGAAAGGAAACTTTTAAGCTTGTTATTTCGTAATTAGATTTTGAGACTTTCACAGGCAAAGTCGCATTGAACTAAAAATAATCCATCCATAGACCCTCAAATTAAAAGATTTCCAAGATCGTGAAAAACATCAGTCAGGTGACCCAAAACTTCCGATCACAAACATAAAAATAAAAACTTAAACAAGAAAGCAATTATCTGATTTTGTCACAAATAACAAACTCTCCAGTCAAGACAAGTTTAAGGAATAGTACATCTTCAAAATGAAAATAAAAAAATTATTTCATTCTGTTGACTTTTCTTTCTTTTGCAAAGCACAAAAGAAGATATTTTGAAACATTTCCCCATTGAGTTCTTTTGTATGCACACAAAACCAATAAAAATCATTGGGACCAATGCATTTCAACACAGATTATTCCGTTAAACTTAAAAAAAGTCTTATAATCTCCAACTGTTTGCACTATCCTTAATCCTGATATATCTCTACAGCTTCAGTCAGTAAGGCTGTCATGTTCAGCACATGCTCAACAAAGCTGCACCGTCTTGTGAGCTTTTGTATGAGCGTGGGAGATTGTCCAAGCCCCTTCATCTTCTACTACTTCTCCGGTAACTCCCATCTGATTTGGGTGGCAGGAAATGTTGCCTGGTTAATATTGATGTCCAAAAGTAGTCAGATCTGGAGTCCAAAGAGACCCTGCGATTGTCTTATATCACTGTCTTCCATTTGCTTCCATGCTTCCACACTGCAACTGACATAAAAATAGCACAAATATCTGGAGCATTCGTTCACTTTTCGGCTGAAAATTGATACCCGATCATCTAGCGGGGGCACAGAGAGCTGCAAAATAGCATGTGATAGAGCCGTGTGAGAATCAGCGATTCTGCTCTCTCCTAAAGTGGATGCTGGAGGGAGTTTGATTATGAAAGAAGAGATCTCCAGGAACACTCATCCGAGGGGCATCGCGGGGAAAATTGAAGTCTGGAGGAGAGCCGCGAAATCTGTCTGTATGAAGACGTTATAGAGGAATTGTACAGGAGCTTGCAGAAAATAAAGTATGAGCATGGTCCACTCAGCAAAACTATGAGCTTAACTAAAACACAGATTAGGTTTTGAGCCCGTTTTTGTTTCACACACCATTCGGTGAATTTCAATGTATAGCTCAAGATATACTTAAAAACGTTTTGTAATCATATTTTTCATATAAATCAAATTCAATTCAAATATTTAGGAAATAAGTCGGTGATTTAGTGAACAAACAATACTGTGAATACAAATATACAGTATTTTTCTATATGTTCCCATAATTATGTGTAAAAAAAGCTTTGTGAGACATGTTTTTATTGCTCTTATGCTTTTTGTTGTCCTAATGTTTGACCCAATTGCTTCCATTGCTTACCCAACTTGTAAGTTGCTTTGGATAAAAGCGTCTGCTAAATGACTAAATGTAAATGTAAATGTAATGTGAATTACAATGTGAAGTTTAAGATTCGCTTAATAGGACTAGTTGTTATAATTCCATTTTTTCAGCACAGTGTAATTGCCCAACAGGACATTTCCCTCGCCTTATGCAGGCGAATCCAGGAAAGGAGGTCTGAGGTTCCACTAGTTTGTCGGGTAGGCATCCTCTGTGTTTGGTGGATAAATGATTATAAAAATCCATAGCATATGTTCCCATAATTATGTGTGAATTACAATGTGAAGTTTAAGATACAATCCAAAAGTTTTGTTGTAATATTTTAAAGATTAATCCACATTTTGATTTTAATGAACAAGTTTTGTGAAGTATTAAAAGAGTCAAAGGATTGCTTGATTGTATGTGTGTATATGATTTTGACCAATTGTTTCATTTATGCATTCTCTATGTTATGTGAAAAGGTCTGTGTAAACATGCCTTTTCGCAAAAGTATTTAAATTATTTAAAAAAATGATTCATATTCTTTTTATACCCAAAAAGATTTCATCATTTAGCAAAAAGGCTCCGGAGTGCAGCAAATGCAATAAAAATCCCATTACTCATTTCCAAATATTCTTTCTCCAAAAGCACTAAAAGAATCACTAATGGCATAAGAAAGGGATCTAAAATCGTTAAATTCATCACCATCCCATCCCTTAACATGAATAATAGACAGGTGTGTTGATTTATTTAATAACCGTGCTCATTTAGGCACATTCCCGCGAAGCCTGACACCTAATTATTTAATCAGATTCCTTCCGAATTAACTACAAGCTAACATACACAAGATGTGCAAAGACAATAGAATATAACCAGGGCAAACTAGTGAATAAAAGCAAACAAAAACTTGCGTTTGTTATGAAATCATCCATCGCGCTGGAATGACATCATCACTGCGGTTTCACGGAAATAAATCTGGAGTGGAGAGATCTGCTCCTGGGTCAGTTTGATTAGACACCTTAAGCAAATACGTCCCTCCCAAACTTAACCTTGTAACCTTATATGAGCTTCCTGCACCTTATTGCTTTAAATTAATCTCCCGAGGAAAGAAATAATGAGGAAAATCCTTCAGCGTGCACAGAAATCTTAAAGCGGGGACCAATTAGCTATCGTCCGCAGCACAGTCGTATGAAAAGATATAAATACAATTGCAATTGCCATGAACTACTGTGTGGATTCTTAGTCACTGATATCAACGGCGCTTTGCCTTTTTGCATACCGTCGCACATTTATTATCATCAAAAGATGCACCTTGCTTCATTATTTTCAACTGAGACCGTGTGTACGTTGCCAAATATTTTAAAACACTGTTCTACCGGGATTTCAAGTAGACTTTTATGCCATAATTTGTTGACATGCACTTGTATTACACTCAAAGTGTAATTTGTCTTTTATTTCATGTCCTTGCGTGATTTAACGTTTCTGGCTATGTACCAACGACGGAGTTTAAAAGGCTCCCTCCTCAAGATTTTATATCAGGATAATGCTTTTGTTGAGTGACTGCCATCTACATTGATGCTATCAATATAGATAATGACTCCCTGAGCATCTGGGCTTACTAAATCACATGAAGCGGCTATTCAAATCAAGTCTTGGAGATATGACAACCTAAACAGTTATGCAAGTAGGCAATACAAAATCACTGTTCGACCCAGCCAGCGCTGTGATTATATTGGATTGGCCTATATGTGACCCATCTGAATTTGAACAAGGATGCAGTTATTGAATAGCTGGATTTAAAAATATACAGGTACGTATAAATATATTAGGTTTTGGGTATTAGAAGTGTCTGATCTACTGTATGGCGAGTGCCAAAAAGCACGGAAACTCTTTTGAACATTCAGGTCATATTTAAAAATATATGAACGTCATTGCATAAGCTGACACAATGTTAAAAAGTGTCGGCTGATCCTGATGCTAGACTTTTTCTTAGAAATAGGCTTTTCAGAGTCATTTTTGAAAAGACTTTGAACTCTCTGTCAGGTGGTATTTAGTAGTTATATAAAGTCAATTCATTTAGGTTCAAACACGCGCCCAAATGAGTACAGTTCCTTACATTAACGTGTTCAAGAAAGTTTGGCTTACTCTATTTATTATGCTATATACACCGTCTTATCTGTTTATGTATTTTCGTCAAATGATTTGCGTAACTAATGTGTTTGTGTAATGTGTAATCTTAATTTTTAGCTTGTGCTGTATGTAAGATATATTTGAATTAGGTGTGGTTTTCGGGGTTACTGTATATATAGGCCTTGTAATACATACTTTAGAAAAAACAGATACAAAGGAAGGCTGTACACTTAAAAATATACAACCATTTTCTCTTTTCCCTATTTTCATTTGATTTCGTAGTCCCTTGACTTTTAAAATGTGCCACGATGGAATTTTTTCCAATGCGTGAAATTCCTCATATGGAGCTGCATAAGTTGCCATTTCGCTAAGACTCAGATGTGACCAGCGCATAGCAGGTATCTCATTATTTCTAGATGACCACTGTAAAACAAGGTCAAACCTCAGCAGATCTCGCTCCTACAGGCTGAGTACTCCATTTGAATGCAATTTTCAATCCTTCCCTTTAGATTACTGTGCAGATGTGAGCCGTCCATATTTGATCTGTTCAACTTTCATCTCTTTCTATTTCTACTACCCGGTTCCAACGTGCATTTGGAATGCTTGATGCTTAAAGCTGCAATCCATATTTTTTGTTAGAAGTAAACAAAAATCAGTAATCGCTTCGATTTTGCAATGTTAAGCTCATAACCATGACTTATAAATTGAGTTGATGGGTACAAATTTGAAGATGTCAGATTGATGTCGTTTGACTATAAATTTACGTAAAGATAAGTACATAAAGCAACCTGCAGTATTATGTTTCGAACAGAGATGGCAATTATATTATGGAGACGCAAAAGTTAAGAATTGCATCTTGTTGATAGAGCATAACTGATAGCAGTCGGCATGATTTTTTTAAATAATTATTCAGTAAATGTGGATCTAAGTTATGAAACCTTACATTTCTGCCTGAAAAATGTCTTGACCAAATCACCAGCTGTCCCCTACACTATAGGGCCTAATTTGTGTTTGCCTCACATCTGTTTTTTAATGCTTTTGTTATACCGAACTGATCGGCACTGTGGTAAAACATGGAGGGCAATGTGTTCTCCAGGCAGATGCTTAGTGAAGCATCAATCCACAATTTCTACCCCAACAAATGGACACAGTAGGTTGTTAATAGATCCAAAGAAAGAATGTTGTGGCATTTTATGGCAAAGAAGAAATTATATTTACAACTTAAAAATATAATATCCTTAAAACAAAGCATCAATGTGCTCTGAACAATGAAAACAAGTAAACTGCAGCATGATTTTGAGCTGAGATATGATTTCTCTCTTTAGACCAAACGACAAATGCAGAACCAGATGTTCACTCCCAAGCATAGAGAGCTGCTAGTGTAGCATCAACCCATACAAAAAAATCTCAGATTTCTTTAAGACATTGAGAATAAATAGAGAAACAGAGAGCAAATGGAAACTTTTGCGTTAAGGCAAAGTTCACTGAAAGATGAAAATTCTCTCATCATTTAGGCTACTCACCCTTGTGTTTTTCCAAATCTGTGTACATTTCTTTGTTCTGATGAACACAAAGAGCGATATTTGGAAGAATGCTTGTTACCTAACAGTTAATTGGCGACCATTGACAAACATAGTAGGAAAAATGACAATGCTAGTGAAAAGTGCCCCAGAACTGTTTGCTTTCCTACATTCTTCAAAATATCTTATGTTGTGTTTGACAGAACAAAGAAATGTACAAAGAAATGTTCCTACTATGGTAGTCAATGGTGGCCAAGAACTATGAACAGCCGTTTAGGACTTAATTATTGAAATGACACAAGTGAAATAAAAACATTGATCTTTGACTATTACTGAAATACCTTTTTCAAACACTAGTAAAATAAAGCATTGATCAACCTTAGTGAAATTCATTCACATGAATAACTAAAATACATCTTACAAACACTAGTGAAACAAACACATCGATCCGCAATAGTGAAATTCATTCATGTGCATTACTGAAATACATCTTACAAACACTACTGAATTCATTCATATGTCACACATGCAAACTCAGAAGAGGTGAAAAGACGCTGTGAGTGGTAGGAAATAATGGGGTTGTATTGTCATTTTCTTCAGGCTTTTGGCCTGCACACGTTTTTTAAGCGCAAAACACGACACCAATGGAGCAGCAGCTAATCACATGACAACAAATGTTATTTAGGTATAGTGAGCCTAACACCGTGCAGTTTATTGGTCAGATTATGACTCCCCTAATACTGATTGGTTTACTTCTTGCGGATGCTGATACATGATTGCTCTTTAATTCTAAATCCCGCCTCCGTAAATCGCACCTATTCCTTACCATAGTAGGGGGAAAATAAGTTTTAGGGACATTTTAAAGCTCGATCTGTGCATTTAAAGAGTAATATTAAATGGTATATATGAATAAAGAATACTATGAGCAGGTAAATCCAGAATATGAGCGCAACATGCAAGGTTAATGTCCTGGGTCTTGTGAATGATTTTCACTCGTGTTTGTAAAATACTTTTCAGTAATACACGTGAATGATTTTCGCTAGTGTTTGTAAGATCTTTCATTAACACACATGATTATTTTTTAATAAGGTAGGTCGATGTTTTATTCCACTAGCAGTTATAAGAATTATTTCAGTAATACGTATGGATGAATTTCACTAAGTTTGATCGATATTTTTATTTCACTAGTTCTTGTTAGAGATATTTCAGTAATATGAATACATTTTAATAATTAAGGGCTAAACGACTACTCATAAAGAACTGTTTGGTTACAATCATTCTTCCAAATATCTTCCTCTGTGTTTCTGAGAACAAAGAAATATAGAACTTGAATGAAAGTTTCATTTTTGGGTTGAAATGTTCCTCTTTTACCTGAGTATGACCAAGAGATCTTCATTTTTTTTGTTTCAGAAGAGATTTCGTAACAGTGTCAAAAACTGAGCTCAGACTGATCAAATCTGCACTTTATTGAGGATTTCAATGATGTCAAATATTTATCAAATTAACCAAATTCAGGTGATTCTATCAATACAAACTACATTAATTTTACAGCTCAATACACTTTATGAACAAGTGTCTCATTTGTTTCTGCTTTTTTTCAAAAGCAATTTTAGAAGAAACATTTTTATTAAAATACGTTTTAACCCTTCCACACACAGCAAAGTCAATACAGTGGACAGCTGCAATATCTCTTAAAAAAGGCATAATCATAATAAGTTAACATCTAAAAATCTCTTCAAATCTTGTGTTAGATTTCCCAAAATCAATAAAAACAGACCCAAAGAAAAATTCCTGAGGTTGTCAATAGTGAAAAAACACTTTTAAATCTGCACGCGTTGGTATTTATTGCCTGTATCGTACAGATCTGTTTTATGTTCTTCATGTGTCTCAATAAAACCAAGTACCATTTAATTAAACACTTACCCTTTAAACCCTTTCACCCCTGTAAACAGAACAACGCAAACATAAATCAATCCGACAGAAAGTCTGCAGTCGTACGCACACTTTCTGAAAAGTTAACATGTGATGTATTTATTGCACAGAACTGTCGCATGGCTGTCAAAACCGAAGAAAACTCTGTGAGGAAGAACACATCAATAGCTATAAAGTGACATGCCTATGGCAACGGGAGCGAGCCGAGATGCTGAAGGTTGAACAAATAAAGTCTTTAATGTGAGGCAATAAAAGAATTTGTGTACACACAGATGGGCTGGCGTGCGTGTAAATCTCAAGAGAACGCACTGCGATGTTATGCCGGCCCTAAAATTCATGCAATGTCAGGAAAAAATGAAGCCAAGCCCCTCAAACCATAACAAAGAAGTTTATTTTAAAGAGCACATCAGCATAACACAGTGAAAACTGTGGTATGGTTTACATAGGGCGGTTTCTGCATAACATATGGTATAGAGAAACTTTTTTGAAGAAAAAAAAAGATAATAGTCACATGATAGTAATATGTATAATACGTCTTGAATGTACTTTGTGTTACTTTGTTGGTATTGTATATTGATTCTTAAGTACTGTATGGGGATTCAAATAAATTTACTTTTTACATTTATTTGAAAATAAATATACTTAAAAAAAAAAAAACATACTTTAAGTTTGTATTTACAAGTTTAATTCACTATTTTTCAATTAATTATCTTTATATTTCTAAATAAAATGTGAGTGTTGCTTGCTTGTGCAAAATGTTGGTAACCAAACAACACAGACTTCAATTGTATGAACACAAAACCACTGAGACAACTCCAAAATATCTTCTTTTGTGTTTCACAGAAGAAAAAGTTATATTCTGTTCTCTAAAAACACGATTGTTGGATAGTGGGGTGAAAGGTGGTGACAATCCTAGGGGCCTTTTTAAAAAATTCAACAGTTGTACCATAATGTCACCTGTATACTATAAAGTTGCATGTGTTGTAAATAATTGTAATGTATGAATCATATACATGAGATTTGAATTAAATCCAAGTTAAATCCAAGAAAGAAGTTTTTCTAAGTAATTGTGATTCCCTCCCCCAAAATGGTTAAAGGTTTAGTCTGAATGTACAACACCTAGATCGTGAACAAAATCAGATGGCACTGCGGCAGGCAGCTCAGCTGAAGTAAGCCTATGCTTTGATGAAGTTATAGAGCAGGAGAATAAGTGACTGAAAATGTCGCTGCAAAAAATAAATGTCATAAAAAAGAAGAAAGGAACTCAGAGAACTGCTGTTTCCCAGTCTATCAAGACGTTTCTTTAAAGGTAGGGCTCTATAATTCCAGCGATGTGGAACGGAGACGGATTTGCGTTATCTAGGATGTGTAATGCGTGATTTTGCGTGATATACCACTTGGATTACCACAATTTTACCATATTCTGTTAAATGTAAATAGACTACGTCAAAGTGATATTATATAAAACTTGGCATAAAATGTCCCTCTATTAGTTGGCAATGAGGGCCCATAATTCTTTAGCTACGGCCCTGGGTGTACTGGATGGTTGCTAACTCATCCAAATCATAACAGCCCACCAGCCAACAAACATCCATTTACCCAATTCATACTTATGAAAATAATATTTATCACACTAGTAACATGCATAGAATCTCAAATGTCCTGTAACCTGTAACTCAAATCTAAAATATCACAGAGGACAGGTGTCAAAGATAGAATAGAATCATCTTAACAAACACCTGAAGACATGCTTAGTAAAAACAGAATGGCTCATAAATTAACGTTCTCTATATAGAAATATTCTCATATAGCCACTAATGGCACTAAATCAAATAAAGTTGCCTGGAGTCTAATTGGTTATTACCGAGACTGACACATGTGCTCAAATAGCTTTCAGATATGCTGCTTGTAGTTGAATGTTAATTGCAAGCGACCTCATCACAGGCAGCTAGGATAACAACTACAATACTGTCCCATAATTAAGATTACAGCTGATAGTTTACGTCCTGGATGCTGGTTGGTCAATTTAGACACAACTATGAACTATCAAGAATACACAGGTTTAAATAAGTTTTTTATGCACAATTTAATATAAAGATAGATTTAATACCTATATGGATAAGCATTATTTGGTTCATATATCAATACATAAAATGTATGCAAAAACTAAAGGCAACACTTACAATAAGGTTGTATTTGTTAAAGCCCCAGTGAAGTTTTATTCTTTTATTAAAAATGAGTTAGCCTTAAGAAGGTCAAAAAACTGATACGTTCCCAGATCTGACAAAATTCCCATTTAGAAGTTATAAGCCTTCGAAACTGACAGTCTGGCACGTGCGCTCAAACAAATCTAGAAATTCCATGACATCAAGCTACACTTCAGTCTCCTGTCAAAATTCTCATCCAATTAAATCCACTTTACACCTGAAGAGTCCCGCCCCCTTCACTATGAGAAACTGTGCCTCATGTCAGCCACTTGTTCGTACCTTTATTATGTCATACATGGTGAATGACGCATAATGCACTAGATGGGAGATGGGGGATGATCAAAGACAGTGTAAATATTAAAATTAAAGTCATAATTTCACGTTAGTGTCACGCGAGTGGGTCAGAGACCCGATTGCACAGAGCTGAATATTTGCACGATCATACGCACAAACAAGCTTAGAAAACAAAATGTATCCAACGCGTTTCAAGTCTACACAGAATGTTGTATGTTAAGGCTATATGGAAGAGATGGGATATCGCAACCATGATGAGTAAAGGAGAAGACAAACGCCAGTGTGACTATCTCACCAAAATAAATTACAAGCTAAAAATGACACATCACTGGTAAATTCAGCTTTGCCAGGCTGACTGTGTAGCGTAAACGAAATGCGATTGGTTATTTTAAATGTAGGCGGGTTCACTGTATTTTATCAGTTGAAATTACGTCAACATATCAAATAATGTTGCGCATTCCAAAGCATTGCAATGGGCCTTTAACATTAGTAAATGCATTAACTAACATGAACAAACGATAAACAATATGTTTTTTCAAAATTATTTATGTTAGTTAATGGTGCTTTAACTAATGTTAACTGTAAAAAAAATGAAAACGTATAAGTAAATGATTAAGTAACATGAACTAAAATGAATAAATGATGTAGAAGTAATGTTTACGGTTAGTTCATGTTAGCTAATGCATTACCTAATTGCTAACAAATACAACCTTTTTGTAAAGTGTTACCAGAACACTTTACAGATGTTTGCTGTATGAAAATTACAAGCAAATACGTGTACTAAAATAGAAGTCTATGATGGGTGAAAAAAAATTATAAATATAAATGCCTGCGGTAAAAAAAACAATTAATCGCATCATCTGTTTTTATATGATCCCCACGCAGCCAAACACAACACAAGAATGGTTAAGAACAAAGACCAATTAAGTATGCAAATATTTTGATGATGTCGTTGCAACATGTCCGACTCTGGTTTGATATTTTCCACATGAAATAAGGTTCAGAGAAATTATTTGCGGTTTAATATTTCTTGGAGGTTTTAAAAAACCCTTAACCAGAATATCTGAGGAAAATCAATTTTCAGAGTGCAGCTTTGTTAGATGTTTAATACAAAAATCTGTTACGTTTTTACAGCTACTGCTGATCTAATATCAGATGTGAGTAGTGAAAATATAACCTGAGCAAAAATACTGTACTGATATGTTTGAGATGTTACCAAAACACAACACAGACTACACATTTTAAAGACCCAATAAAATCTAAATGAGACTTCTTAAAGATGGGGTAAAACACGCAGTTTCTGCCATCTCATATTAATCTTGAGTACCTACACAGTAGTATTGTTTACTTCTTATCTTTGAGGAGTATTTAGTTTGATCAAATTTATAAAAGAGAGATACAGCTGTACGATTATTTCCGGGGAAAAGACAAGCTGCTGGAGGCAGGCAGGGGGGAGAGAACTACAGCACGAGCACACAACATATAATCGTATTATCCCTTCGTGTTGTTTACATTATGCACGTGCGCACACAAAACACAGTCATATTAGTTTGACTTCCCGCATGCAATTCATACTCGGCATCTTTAAGCGCTGAGAACTCACCTTCAATCAGTTTCAAACGATCTCCAAATCCAGCATTATATCCACCGTTTCTATAACATTCATCACCGAAATGCAGTGAGAAAACAAGCTACATTTTCGTCAGTCGAGTGAAGCGGCATTGATGGCCGTTTTCCTTTCTCTGACACTAGCGCATGGTCATTTTCGGTGGAGGACGTGTGGGCATGCTTTTCCTGGGAGAATGGCCGATAAAAGGAATATGATCCTTGTTACTAAACAGGGATCCAGATTTATAAAAAACTTTCAAAAACAAGCTGGATTGCTTGGGAAGTGTATCGAGCACAGAAATACAAAGTCATACGTCCAACTATATTTATAATATATAAAGTGATAAGTGATAAGAAATCAGAATGCATGAAAGCATGTTGCCCAATCTTTAAAGATGTCTTTAAGGTGACCATCAAAGTAAAATTTTTGCAGGTATTAGGTCAACTAAGACTCCACTGACTGATATTTGACAAGAGATTACAAAGTTATTTACAGTTTGTAGAATGTCTGAAGTTGACTATCGAAATGTCTTTTTTATGCCGTACAATAAATTTGTTCTTTCTGTGAAACTTATGAATTGTCCATGTTACAGCCCTAGACCAGTATTGTGTGCCTAGATGTTGTCTAAATTGACTAAGGCATAAAACATTTACTTTCGGTTTCTCTTCTGGGAATACAAACCAAAATATTGATGACTTATACTGCACTGCTTCATTTTGCCCAAACTCTACAGAACAAGAATGTACGATACAGCAAGACTACTGCCAGTTGTGTCTGCTCATCCCAAGCCTCTCTATATAAGGAGCTTTTTCAAGGGGTCTGTGTCAGGAAGAATATGAGCAGGAAGCTTGCCAGAGGCTCACCAATAGAGACAGAGTCCTTTAATGCTGTTACTTTATGCTGAAATCAGCACATATTGAATAGGAAAAGGGAGAGAGAGAGAGACTGGAACTCTATAAGACAGGCAGGGAGGTAAAGGTGGATAAGCAGTAAATTAACTATAAAATAGGTTGAATCAGGAGACATAGTTCTAGCAGGACACCAATACGGACAAGCCATGCTAGATTTAATTTGTTTAAATTATCTGTATTGTATTTACAATGAAAAGCCAGAATGAATAGTAGGCTATGAATTGGGCTATTGTTAAATGTCATTGTGGATACTGCAATTGTAGGGCTGAACGATAAAATAATCGTCACAATTATTTTGCTCAAATTTCTAATTGCGATTAATAATCACGATTATTCTGTCAGTTTAGAACTTTCTTAATATTTTATTTCTGCATATGTATTACACTGCCTTAAGATGTTTTTGCTTGCTGGTAACACAGTAATATTGTGACGATTATGCTTCATTAATCGTGGAAGGCAGTCATTTGTATCACGGTTAAAATGCGATTAATCGTGCATCAGTAATTTTACTGATTAAATAAAATTATAGCTTGAATTCACACCAAGTCGCTGTGGATAAAAGTGTTTGCCAATTGCATAATTGTTAATGTTTCTCTGAACATTTTGATGTCAAATTTGGTGAAAATGCTTCTATGGAGACTTTAAGGGACAGTTCACCCAAAAATACTACTCACTCATTTACTCACTGTCGAATTGTTTTTGTTCTGATGAACACAGAGAATGGTATCTGGAATGCTTGTGACCAAACAGATCTCGCCCTCTATTGACTACCCTTGTAGGAAAAATGACAATGATAGTCAAAAGTGCCCTAGAAATAGTGGTGTAACGATACACTCAGCTCACGATTCGGCACATATCTCGATGTTGAGTTCATGATACGATACACATCTCGATATTTTGAACAAAATGAAAAAATGAAACCGTAATTCAAATAACATCTACTTTCAAGATATAACAATTTCAGTTACTTTTTTTGTTCATTGAAGGGCGTATTCATTCAGTACATTCAAACAATGAAACGCTCTGACAGAGCTCACACTCAAGCGCCATTGGTTCATGTATCTTTGAAGCTGCACATCCTTTGCTTGAGACAGTAATGAATTGGAAAATATCCTTCAAAAAAGACATATTACATAAACTCTATTACATTACTTCAATCATGCTCACATTCTTGGTTCGATCTTTACTGTAGCATGTCATTCAATCTTTTAATATACAATATGACTCACTTCATCACTTATCTGATTGGTAAAGCGCTGGTTTCTTTTGGCTTACTTTATACTGCATAATCACGTTATGCAGCAGCTCACGTAAGCGGATAAATTAACATTGCCATATAAAAGCGTATGTGGTTGCCTTTGTAATTAGTTTCGGGGTGACTCGCCAGCAGTCATGCTTCAAGTTTGCTGTGTTTTACCGGAGATTGTGAAGGAATATAAACCCGACGGAGACAGATTGCGTCTTGTGCTTCCTTCTCCCAGAGACTTATCTCTCCCGCATATGTGAGATAAGCACACGTGAACCGCTTCCGCAAAGTTGGAAGTGCCTTGACCGCTCAACGAATAGAATCATATCGTCACATATTCCCATCTCTTTATGATGTGCATAGTAACATTTTTGCATCGCGAAATATCGTACTGCGAAGTAGTATTACACCCCTACCCAGAACTGTTTGCTGAGCTACATTCTTCAAAATATCTTGTTTTGTTAAAGAAATTTATAACACAATTTTTACTATCTTGGTAGTCAATGGTGGGCAAGAACTGTTTGGTTCCAAGCATTCTTTCAAATATCCTTCTCTGTGTTCATCTGAACAAATAAATTCATACAGTATAATTTAAGGGTGAGTAAATGAAGACAGAATTTTCATTTTGGGGTGAACTGTTCCTTTAAGATCTCTTTCATGGGGAAAATAAACAATGACACGGGGATGGGACAATTTCTGTGTAAACTGTTGCTTTAATATGACTGTTTTGCTGTTGCGTGTATGTGTAGACAGGGGTTGAAATAGCAGGTGTTAAGCTCTGCACCAGCTTAGCAGAAAACAAGCCACAAACAAAGCTGACATTGCTTGTTTAAACGCATATGCAAATGAGGCAGGCCGTTTTTGTACTGGTTAAGGCTGAATTGGCCTTTTTGTTGACTCTCAAATATCAAACTCGGTCTGAGGAGAGGAAGCTGGTTATGAGCACAGCACAAGGACAGAGCTTTGGGTAGCAGCCTTCCCCCATGGTGCTTATAATGAATTTCTCTCTCTTTCTCTTTCTGGATCTGAATTGCTAAATATATTTGAGGCCACACGTGGTCCTGTGATGAATAAAACATTGCATCATTGAAAGTATGAATTTTCTGCGATAATTACCAAATACATCCAGCGAGTTTTACTTGGGAGATCATAGACTTTAAACACTTTGTTCGTTTAGGGCTCAGTTTGAAACGCATGGTGGTAAACACATGAAAACACAATACCGGACATGTTACCAATTAGAAAAATGAATAATTTAGCTAAAATAAACAAGAAATATTTGCAAATGTGGTAATGACACTGTGAGAAGACATGAAGTTCTAAACACATTGCAATCTACGTTTTTGTATATTTAAATATAAGACCTGATGATGATTAAAGACCTAATAATTGTAATTTGTAAAATGTATCTTAATTAGGATAGCAGCTTGTTATTTACAGAACATTAACTCACTACCAGATATTAACATTCATTAATTAACCTCTATTAAACTCAGTCAATTTATTTTCTATATAACAGCTTTACACAAACGTTTACCCTGATTTAACGGTGAAACAATTTACACTGCGAAATCCTTTAAATCTACTGTTTAAATTGGGTATGTGTAGGTAAAAAAATAATTCAAATATTTCTAATATAATTCATTAAATTAAGCTTATATTAAAAATATAATTGCTAATTAAATACGTTTTCTAATTAAATATATGTAATTTTAGATATATGTACTGTTGGATTTTTAAAATAATCAAGATATATACAGTATATTATATACTATATAAATATATTATCTCTTCGATGAACATAAAAAGTTACTTCCTAAAATCTCATGACGGCAACATAAAAATGTGGGAATGTTTACTTCCCATCCTTCTGGCATTTAATTCTCACAGCAATAATAACATTATGTACAGTGTGAACGCTTGACATTTTAAAGCTATAATTTGTTTTGACTCTCTATCGCCATCCCTCTTTGAAATATATAATTGCTGGTTACTTTAACATGGGTTAGGCAGTTAAATGACCTCAAAATTACATTTCCCATGAAATCGTATTCAACAGCTTAACTTTAAAAACATCATTATAAACTTCCATTGTAAAATTTGTTTAATAAATTTTTTCGTACAACTCACAGACCATTAACATTTTGAAACAGCATCAATGTAACATGGTAAAGATTATCTACTTTAATTCTACAGCATAGAAACAGCTGGTGAACCTGAAAGACCTCTCCTTCAACATACCGCGCAATTCCTAAAGAGCTCACACATGCCATTACTAAATTTAAAACCCACATGCAAAAGAACACATCAGTTTAAAAGAGCCCTCTAGTTTGCATAATTGTTGCATAATCCCTTTTATAAAATAATCCCTTTAAAGCGAGTGGTCTTGTAAATATCGGCAGCGTACTA
Organism: Triplophysa dalaica; assembly: GCF_015846415.1. Lineage (NCBI taxonomy): Eukaryota > Metazoa > Chordata > Actinopteri > Cypriniformes > Nemacheilidae > Triplophysa > Triplophysa dalaica. The sequence continues at coordinate 6,019,400 of NC_079543.1, forward strand.
TGGTACCTGCCTGCCGTACAGCAGCTGGCAAGGACAACATCAAAGCAAAGAAACAGCTGATATCCCCCATTAACTTTAAGCTTATGGGTAGCGTGGCACCTTTCCAAAACAACTCAAACCCAGCAGTCAGGATTGCCAAGGTCATATCTGACGAAAACATGATGAGACGGCAGTTTATATTTGAACCCTCTTCTTTTTTGAACATCATCAATTCTTCCACTCTTTCTCTCTCTCTCTCTCATATTGCTGTAGGTTTTTAATTACAATCTGAACTGGTGGGTTAATTGAACATAACAGAAGCTTAATTTCACGTTATTACAAATCAAGACGTTACTTATGCAAATTACGAGACGTCCCCAGGGGCCAAAGTCACGAAGTGCCCACGGCGCGCCTGGTCTAGTGCAGCAGTAAGAAAACCATTTTTATGAAGATTATCGTAAGGAAAATGGATGTTCTATGGACGTGCCCGCCAGACTTATTGACTCATTTTGTCGTGTATCAGTCAAGCTATGCCCTTTTGGAACGGGAAACTTAGATTCAATCTGACCTGACATGTTGAATGAAAAGGATATGAATTCATTCAGGTGATGGATCTTGTTTCCCTTGGTAACATGCGATTTGAAGTTCCCATAGCAATGATTCACAATATAGTCTTTTTTTATTGACAGAGCAATACATTTAGCAGAATCTGCCTTTATAAAGTGACGCTGCCGGGCGATAACCGTGACCACTTGGATGGTTAACAAAAGAGTACATTTAAAGTAAATATTGCATGGCGTTTAAAAACCATTATGTCAATAGAACTCATCCTCTTAAATTTTCACATTGATAATAACTATGAAAGACTATGAGTCACAGAACAGAGTAGTTTCAGTCCAGCTGTATATTTACTTCTTCGTAATGAAAAAGCAAATTGTGCTCTTAAAATACTTGCATGGGTGAAAGCAGGAAACAACCCATTAAGAAGGCATCTGTTTTGCTTTGTATTGATACTCCTAAATGGTTAAAAGCATTCTGCATTGTGTTTTGCACCTTCGGCATAGAAGCTAAAACGTGACAACATATTTTTCTTGCGTCAATCACCGGTGTGTTTAGAAACAGAGGGCTAGAGTTAGACGTTGGTTGCAATTCTCAACCTCATCGCTAGATGCCACTAAACATCATAGACTGGACCTTTAATGGTTTAGTTTAACCTGCAATAACACTTCTTTTCTGTACTCTAAAAAAATGCTAGGTTATTTTCAACCCAGCATTGGGTCAAAGAAGAGATGAACCCATGCTGTGTTCTTTCGACAATGCTAGGTTGTTGTAACCCATTGTTGGGTCAAACATAAATATCTTCCGCAGCGTTCGTCCCATTTGACCCAACACAGGTTTGAAAATTACCCACGGTGAGCGTGGGCGTTAAAAATAAGAAGATCGAAACTAATTTCTTAAATGTAGTTCACGAATGTTTTGGATTGTGATTTGCATCAAATATAATTAACTAAATATGCTTCAATAAGTAAAAATCTTTATAACAACAATGAATGTTCACTCTAATGTCCAATTTAAATCAATAAACATAATGCAGACCAATGAGAATCAATAACCTGCTTTTGAAACCTAGTTCAAAACAATGATTCAGAGCAATTATAATTACTCAGCCTCAGGTTGAGGATGTATGACTTCCTTTGTTCTGCTTAACACAAGGGTAGATATTTGAAAGAATGTCAGTTACCAAAAAGAACTCATCCCGCATTGACTCCCATAGTATTAACTTTCCCTTCTATGGCCATAGGGGGATGAAATCTGTTTGCTTACTGAGGGAAAGTAAATGGAGAAATTGCCTTTTTTGCATAAACCATCCCTTTAAAATTAGATTTGATTGTTTTGTTTGAAGGTCTATATGAATTTTAAATCACCTTTAAATAAAGCTTTTAGCCTATTATTTCTTCTGTAAGCATGATACCAAGTCATTACCCAATTTCTGACCACAACTGACTAAACATGTGATTCAAATGCCAACCAATTACGATGAAGGAAAAACCAAATTACACTCAAAGAGAAAGTCCCAATTTAATACAAGCATTGAGTTCAAAGGAAGGCTGGATTAACGTTCCACATCGCAGGTCAACAGAGGAAGCTGAGATGGTTGTTCAGGAGGCGTGAAAAAATGTACAGGAGCTCTTTAAAGCTCTGTTTGTGCTGGCATCCCGGGGGAAATCCAAACCAGCCGGCCATATGTGTGATAACTAGAGAAGAAATCCTCTCGGCCAAGTTCTGAGTATATTCACTACTCGCTCCCTTTCTCTCTTGTTTTCACCTGACACCTGAACTGTTGGGCTCTTCGCGAAGAACCTGGGAGTTGAATCACGTCGTTAAGGGAAGCTGTCAAACCAGAGCCCAGAAACAGAGCTCGGTCGGTGGGATAAATGTGGGCGGCCTGGTCTCCGCATGAACGCACACCTGCAGCTCGTCCTGTTATGACCATTGTTAGCAAGACACAAAACAGCCCGTTGCCACAGATCTGAGAGCGGCTTCTCTTAAACCAGAGCTCCTACTGTACGAGTGACACAACTGATCTTAGATCAAAAGCCTGATAGTTCTGCACTCTAAACACCAGCTGGTACCAGGGTGAAAGGGAAGAAGGGAGGGGAGAGACATCTGTGAGATGGACCATTGGACGTCTACCTGTGGAGATGCACAAGTCTCGGTCAGCATAATGCTTTTGCCTGAAATAGCCCACACATTTAAAGAGACATTTTAGCTAAGACTAGCTAAAAAAGCCTTTGATAATCTTTCTGCTCAAGTTTTATTTTAAAAAACTTCATCAAGGTTTAAATTAAAATGTATTAAACCCTGTAGAACTCACCTGCATGCAAAAGCGTATAGTGCAATGAACGTTTTTTTTAAACATATACCAAAACATTCTCTCTCATTTAAGATGAAAGTAGATTGAAACTAAGCTACAAAAACATCTAAATGTAAAATCCTTTGATTCCCACTTGAGAAACATTAACATTTGAAATGGCTTTGTGAGCCTGTCTTGATATATTATAGGCTCTGCAAATATTGTTTCAATTGTTATTGAAAGATGAAAATATTGACATGTGAGCACATCAAAATCACATCAAATCAGCTTATCTTATTTAACTTTTGGGTTGAGGGTTAATCTAACGTCTTGAAGAGATAGTTTAAGCAAAAACAAAAGATATATATTTGGGGGCAAAAGGGGTGTAACAATATATCAAAGTATCGCATATCGCAATACAAAAACAATGAGATATGTATCGTACAGCTAGGGCAATATATTTTCAAATGAAATATATATTTTATGTTCAAATTTATTTTTATTTTTCAGTGACAGATCTATTCAGTTTTTATTAGTTTGTGTAAAAAATCGATAAACCCTGATTGTCGTCAATTCCTTAATAAAATAACAAATGTTAAAAGAATATATGTTTTGGGGGAAATCTTTTAATTCTTTTTATTTTTTACAAATATCTTGATACAATGGTAACCATGAACCCAGTTTCGTGTATCATATTAAATCAGGAGCTGAGTGTATTGTTACACCCTATTGGGCAAACAACTAATTATTTGGAAAAGCCATACAAATATATATATATACAGTAACTTCAGATAATCTGAAACTTTTTATGTTAAGAATTGTTTTTCAAAAAATTTGTTATAATAAAAAACATATCGCAAGTCTAAACTTAAGCTGCTGCCATGTTCAGTTTCGCTGGAAATGTCAGTCTGAAATCTTTTGACTTCCACCCACGTAAAAGAACAGTAGGCTACATAAAGTAACTGCCATTCAATATTGTTTGTGTTTTGTGCCAACATTGTGTGGTGAAGATTAGGACTTTGTCATGTGACAGAAGATTATCATTTCAGTTCCGTGTGTCAAACCATCTTAACATGTTCTTAAAAGCATCACCTGAGGTTAGTCTGTTTAAGTTAACTTCAAATGAGATAAACAACTTCAACTCCTCACAAAAGTAAACAAACTACTTAAAGGAGGCTTTCAAATGGGTTTGTTTTCAATAACCCAGCAGGCACACAGACATTATTCAGCTCACTCGCTACGGCTAAAGCATTATCATCTAAAAAAGAAAAAACATTTAAATATCTTCAAATATTTGCAAATTTGTGCCAAATCATAATATCTTTGAACGGCAGAGTGAATGCATTTCACCTGTAGCTGTAATAATAAAAGCCAATTAAAACAATATATTTCCCACAATGCATTGCACAGGTGAAGGAAATAGTTTTTTTATTAAAGGCATGATATCTAATTTTAAACATCTAAAAACAAAATATCGTCATCTACATCATTTTTTTTCATAAACATCAGCGACAATTAAGTCCAGTTATATTTTGGTGTGGACGGGGCTATCTGTACCAAAAATTGAAAAACATTCCACACAATTGAAAATGTGTATTTATTCTCTTAAATACAAGACAATTTTCATTATCTTTTGGGTTCCAGCCGTATCACTAAATTAGAAGACGTTAAGGCTAGCGAATGCATTCCGTAGCTTTAGCTTTGAATGGCAGCTTGCATCAACTCTCGAGATAAAACCAGGTTTAAGACTCTGAGACTGATGTGAAAGTAGCAGTCTGGGACAGAGTGGCATCAGCTACATATGCATGGGAGGATGGTTTAGGGGCCAAAGGGGGTTGAGGAAATCACACAGAGCCCGTCGAGTTATCAGATTCAAGATCAAAGTCATTTTCTGCCACCTAGTACATGTGCAAGAGGCTTTAGCCCGGGAGACAGAGAAATGCTGCGCATATGGGATAGACTTTTGCTGTCACCGGCTACAGAACCGCTGGTGTATATATAGATGTATGACCATAGAGCAGTCATTGAGCTTGACTGAAATATGTTGACTTATTAATTGTTACAGCATTATACAGCATTTTTCACTTTACATAAATTATCAGAGAAAATACACACATTTCCAACCTTACATTTTATTTTCTTAATGTCCCACTACGTACATTAAAATTCATTTTCAAGCAAAAAAATATAATATGTAAGTTTTGATGAACACAGAGAAAGATATTTTGAAGAATGCCATTGAAAATGTTACTTAATATTTTATTTGTTCCAAATATCTTTCTCTGTGCTCATCAGAACAACTCGGGGGTGAGTAAATAATGACAGAATTTTTATTTTGTGTGAACCGTCTCTTTAAAACAGTCCCTACTCCATTCAACTGCGTGTTCTTGGACCATTGATCTATATGATAGATAAGTGATCTATATGAATATGACATATTTGTATGCCTTAACAAAACATATAGAAATTTATAAAAAAGTTAATGTTTGCATAACTTTACATAAACGTTTTCAATGCAACACAGTACATTAAGGAGGAAGCTGATACTACCACAATCATTTCTACCTGATGGTTCTGTAAGACACAAGTCGAACACAAAATTCCACTGTTATGTGTATATATTAGAATATTAGAACTTCCTGTCCCTTTACAGTCAAGATGTCTTGACGTAATTACCGATCCTCATCTCTCTACAAATAGACACTGACAATCCAGTCACAAAACAACACCGTCTCGCTCCTGTTTCTTACTGAGAAAGAAAAGAGGCTTTCAGACAAAACCACTGGATGCCTCTCTGCAGACACTAATTACTTCCTGTCCTCTGTACTGTACCTTCACCGATCTCTATATACAGTATGATAACATGCAAGATTTACAAGCAGAAAGAGGCTGAAGACGTTATTATTCTTTCTTTTCAAGCATCACTCTCTTTCTCGGATACTCGCTGCCATTCTAATTCAGTCAGAACCTTTTGTTATTTATACGCCTTTATTCTCGCTCTCTTTTGATTGTCACGTATGGAGAGCCGACAGAGGCGTCAGTCGTGTTGAATGTATTAAAGTTGTGGGTTCGGTATACGCACCGTCAGCCTGGATTCGGTGTTTAAAACTAACCCTGCGTGTAGAAGAGTTTTAACCGCAAAGGAAGACAATAACATATTAATCCATGCTTTTGACGCATGTTAGGTGATAGAGCCACGTAAGGAACTGAGCGAAAAAAGTTTGTCAGCGTGCACTTGTTTGCGAAAAATGCAAATCGAACTCTTTCTTGTTAAACAGCTGTTTTGTTTTGCAACAGCTTGTTATGCAAAAATCCCATGTACTCAAGTCTGCCTCATAAACAACAGCGCCTGTAGCTGTACACAGGCTCATTTATGCTTCCAATAATTCTAGCCGTTCAAATTGATAAAATGATTCAAATAAGAGATGGGTTTATGAATTTGGGGAGTCACATTACATTCTGAGGGGAGCTAAAGGTGTCGACTAGTGTACAACAAATTCTCTTACCTGAAAGAAATGCAGATCGGGTATCAGTACATCAAGATTTTTGCCAACACATTTATAAAGTCTGTGCTAAGCGTAATAAGCTTTATGCAGGAACGGGATGATATTTTAAGTTTGACACATCCACCCTGAGCATTGTTTGTGTATCTTTCGATAGATAACGAAATAAAACCATATTCTTTAAACCATAAAACCATATATATTGTATTAAATTCAGGTATACACATTAATAAATACTGTAGTATATTCTTGTATTTTATATAGTTAATATTATAGAAGAGTATGATTCAGTATATTGTAGTTCCTAAATTTGTTAACGTAAAAAACATTACTCTGTACAACAGTTAAAGGAAAAACTAGTATACTTTAATATTTACTATGGTGTGGTTCACAAATGCTATAATATTTAAGAATTGCACTATTGTTTAGTATAGATGGTTTCATTAGACGTACACGTCTGGCACCAAGTTTAACCTCTGTTCTGCGTTTAATTATAATATAAAAATGTATTTTATATTTAATTTATATTAATCTGTTAACTAGTTTAAGTGTTAAAATAAATTGAAACTACTCAACAGTTGTTGATTCTTTGCGGAGGTATACCAGAAGTTAAGTTTGGGTTATGCTGTTGTCCCTGAAAACATCTATATACCTATTCGGATGATATAAAAATACACATATATATATGAAAGATCTAAAATAATCAAATAAAATAAAAACAAAAGTGCTTCTGGACCAGTGTTGACAACTTGTAAAGTGGTATATGTACATACAGTATTTGTTCATATGGGACACAGTCTTATTGCTAGTAACTTATTAATAACTCATTTTTCAGATGTAAGTTACCTACTTAGCTTGCTGTTTACCTACTTAGCTGTTTATTAAACTACAATTTGATCTGGCATTTAACTTGTTTATATTTTCGAAACACTTCACGTTCCCCACCTAAAATAAAGTAATTTACAAATCTTGATTTTTTAAACATAAAATATCATGCTATACAGTGCTATCAAAAGTCTGTTTCTTACACTAAAGTGAACTTGTGAGTTTGTGAGAGTTTGTGCGTGCATGCGTGCATGCGCGTATACCGGTCTGGTGTACTGGGGCTCCAGATGAAATTCTGCAAGCGCCGGGGCTCATAAATGTGGAACTGCATTACCGCACTGCGTTTTGACTATCTAGAAATCAAGCTAAATTTAAAATCACAGAAATGAAGTCAAGCTTCAGAGCCGGAGTGTATGTCAGACATCTGAGACAGAGACTAATTTGCACTAAGTCTCTCATATTCTCTCCAGCCTCCATACTAATGATTGATAATGTTTTATTAATGCGGAGATATCCTCCGCCGAGGATCTAAACAAATTGTAGCAATTTAGTCAATCCCATGCACAGAATCAATCATAGGCAACTCTGAGTGATCATGCATCACTGCCAACACCTCCCCCTTCCCTCTTTCTCTTCTCGGCCTTAGAAACCAGCAGCTTTCACTTTATCTGGAATACAAAATAAGTTGCTACAGTCCTTCTTTTCCCTTTGTACAATAAAGTTCGGCTTTTGACTAAAATTAGCTGCCTGTGTTTTAAAACATACGGTTTCATTGTCCGTCATCTGATTCACAACTTTCAGAGTTAATGGAAAGCTTTAGTGGTAGTTCATTTGTCAGTCTTGATGCATTACATTTTTAATATGCCAATTAAAGAGACAATCCACCCAAAAAAGATATTTAGAAGCATGCTGGCAACCAAATGACATTGTTTTGGTTTGCATCTGTCAAAGCACTGCTACGGTAACTCAAACAGATAAACATCTTTTCTCGTGTTTTAACACATCAATGTTAGCCTGAACCACTACTCTTACCCTCTTGTATGGGTAACATGTTTGAAGTTAACAAAACATTTACTTTCCCAAGTGTTTTCAGTTTAATTGCAGTCGAAAAGTTGAAGGTTTTGTTCAGTTAAATTTTTCAGTCTGTGACACAAGCAGAACATCGCCATATTTGAGGCGAAATGAGCTTCCTTTGTCCTCATAACTCGCTTTAACATTCAGAAGTGCATTGTTTGTGTTACATAACAGAAAAACAGATAAAATAAATTGCATGCGTTCAGAGACGTAATCTGATTCAGAACAGCCGCTCACCTACCAGAGCTTACACCGCAATAGCCAATAAAAAACAACACCTACACTTTCAATCAAAACATCTTAACACTTAGTACGAGTTGAAGGAAATCTTATTTAAATATTTATTCAGGAATCCGACATTAGGATATTGTACACACCCTCGATATAATTCAACTAAAGCCCCTTGCAGCATAATTCTATCCCACATTCCTCATGCGTATTAATGAAAATGTCTTTCTTAAGGTTCCTTGTAAATGTGAACAAAGACTGCCTTCAGCCATTCACAACCTGACCGGTGACACTGAATCCTCATGCATATGTGGTAAAGTGGTTTTTCCATTATATTTCAGAGCTCCTGACGGATCAAAGCACTATGCCCTGATGCATTACATGAACCATCTCTAAAGAAGTGTGGGAGAAAACAATGGGTGGAAATGACTGCAGAGCACTTTTTAACTGTTTCTCCACACGCATTCTTAAAACTTTTTAAATCCGTGTAAACTGAACAAAATCCAACTTTTTGGATTTTGAATTCATGTTGATCAAATCTGAGAATCTAGTAAAGAGACATATGTCACCCCATTATTACTCCAAATGATTGCATATGACTTTTAATCCCAGCTTTGTTTTGGATCATAAAACTGGATTTGTGCCAAGCGGATGTTAGTATTCTTCGAAAGTGGGCCCCGCCTTCCATTTAATGACGGACACTTTGACCCGCCTATCACATCCCGGAATCATAATTGAACCGGGTTCAGTTTGGGACAAAAGAGGTTGATCTATTCCAAATACGCATGCATTTAAAATGTCAATTACAAAATTATTATAAAAAATAATAATTAAATAATTAATAATATCTTATTCACTCTCAAAACCTGCATAACACTTTTTTCTTGTAAAATCACAAAAGATATTTTCAGAAGTGTCTCTGTGGTTTGTGTCTTTACAATGGAGGTCAATGGGGGCCAGTGTTATTTGGTTACCAACACCAAAATATCTTCTTTTGTGTTCTAGAGAAAAAAGAAAATCATACCGGTTTGGAATGAATAAATAAACACATTTTCGGGAAAACGATCCTTTTAGTGTCAATTTCATCGCCAAATTTAGTATACACTAAGTATAGTCAATGTAACATTTCCTCAAAACTACTCTGTATCCAGAGGATGAAAACTCTTATTTTCTAATGAGCACCAATGGCCCAGTTTCATTCCATAAAAGGCTTCATTCAAACGAGTGGAATTGATTAATAGGGAAACTCATTAATAAATGCAGGGATGAAACGTTCCTCTGCATACAGCCTCGGCTCGAGCGCGCAGGCTCGCCGGAGATACACCTGCTCGCAATTTCCAGCTCAACGGCAGAAGCTGCGAGCGCTCCCTGTGGGACCTTCGATTCTGGATGGAGAGACAAACTTTATTTGGTGAATTATAGAGGGCTGAGGAGGAAGGCCTGTCCCCTAAGCAGATGGCTCTGTTTGCTGTAATCGGAGCACTAAGCACTGGATAATACAAACTTTAATGAGTTTAATGTCAACTTCTCCTCATCTTCTGGCTACTCCTCGACGCCGCAGGGACGTTATAGGCATCAAACACTGTTGCCATTTGGAAGGGTACGGGTCAGAACCCCTGATGGCTTTATATGGTCTGGATGACAGGATGGTCCAGAGGACAATCTTTAGATGTTCTTTTTTAATAGTTCAGCAGACATTCTGGGGATATCAGTTAAGTTTCATTGAAGAACAGACTTGGGTTTAGATGAAATTCATTAGGAGAATGAAAACTGAGATAAGACAGTCGTTGAATGTAAGACTATAGGGATACAAAATGTAAAGTGACAATTTACCCCAAATTAAAAATGATTTTATCATTCATTCATCCTCATGTCATTCCAAACCTGGTGGACTTTCTTTCTTCTGCAGAACACAAAAGAAAATATTCTGCAGTACGTTGGTAACCAAACAACATTGGACCCCATTGACTTCCATTGTATGAACACAAACCTCTAAGACATATCTATATTTATTTCGTGTTGGACAGAAGAAATATTCATATGCAATATTTTAACAAAATGAGCAAATGAGTTAACAATTTTTCCTTTTTCGTGACATGTACCTTTAAGATAAATACTCTTTATAAGGCCTACTTACATTTTTACTGTCTAGATAGAATTAAGAAATTACACGGTTCTCTTTTTAAAACTGTATGTTGGTATATCAATGTTCTAAAATGAATCCATATAAATTTAATAAATTATTATATATATATATATATATATAATTAAGATATATGAAAAATCGACTCAACCTTTTGTCTTTGCATTTAATATATACTATATACTCCAAATGCTACACCCCCTTCTCCTCGTGCCGCAGGGAGACTGCCATGCGGCATGCAAAGACAGTGTGTTTCAACCCCAGAAAAACTGAACTAAAAACTGAATAAGAATTTTCAACAAATGCTCATAAATCATACAAAGTCTGTTCCTAAGAGCCCACCCTTGTCTGCCGTTTTGGAGACAGCAAATTTAGCTCTGTCTTTCATTGAGGGGCCTCCGGGGCTCTGGACGGACGGATTTAAGAACAGTGGCCGAGGATGCTGTTATTTAGGGTCTTATTTAGCTTCCTCAGAGCAAGAATAGGGAATATGTGAGGCTACCAGGCGCTATCAGTCAAAAAAAACAAGTTTCCAAGGATCTGGCCGCAAGGGAAGTATACAACGAAAAGTTATGGTTACAAAATACATTGCGATACTTACAGGAGTACAACACTGTAAAAGTCCAACTTGCAAAATGTTCTCCCTACAAGATAAATAAGTAACTTGAACATATCATTTTTAGTTAAAGGAATCAAATTATTGTTTTGCATATACTAAAAAAAATTGCCTAAACGTGTTTCTAATAAAGATTATTTTGTTGACTAAACTTAAATTGTCAAGTTTTGGCCAAAATTCATCAGAAATGTTTACAAACCAGTGTATTTTGTGTTTGAAAGTTCCCACAATGCATTGCAGCATGTTCGATTATGTGTTTCGTGTTTGTTTTAGTGTTTTAGTTCTTGCTGGCTTAATTTATGCTTGAATATTATTGTTAATGATAATTATCTGTTGTGTTTACAGATTTTTCAATGAATGATGGTTTTTGATTGTTACCATGGTTGAGGTTTGTGTGTTCAATGTTGAGATGAAGGTGCATGACACAATGGTAAAACCGTTATGAATACAATCAAAACAAACTATTGCACTGTTATTCGTCGAAGTTTTGGCCTGTTTGAGTCAGAAAACATGTTCAATTGTAGTAAAAGTAGTTATTTTTAAATAATCAACCTATTGCATATTTATGTTCAGCCATCAGAAAATATATTGTTATATTGTTCATTAGGTTACTCGTCAATTTGTGATAGGTTGCCTTTATTATTTTAAGTTTTTTACAGTGTATGGAAATGGTTGTGATATGCATGTAGAGGAAAATTTGACTTGGTTTCCTCAAACACTGCACGGGACTACACACAGATAAACAAAGCAAACATCCAAAATGCTGATCTCATTTACAACACCTCAGTTCAACAGATTCTTAAGCTGTTTGAATGAAAAAACCTGTCAGACAGCTTTCATTTCCATGTTGACTGAAAACAAAAGGCAAACATTTCATTTCTAAGTCCTGTCAACCCAGACACTGTATAATTCCCAATAATTATTCGGGAACCACAGGTCCTTTTCTTTCCCTAATCTGCTCAGCTTTCAATGCAGATGCTAAATCTCATCAAAACCGTCATCGGAAGTCAGCGACACGTCCGCGGAACTCCATCACAGCATGGCGTTGTGCGTGTTCAAAGAAAGACTTTCTGAGATATATTCATCTGCACCGAATAATGCTCTTGGGGATGGCTGATATGAATGCTTTTTGTGGACCTTCTCCTTTTTGTTCAGGTTTTTAAACTCGAGTTTCTCTTGAATAATGCCACTTTTATAAGTGCTTTTGTTCGCCCGCGAGCACATTTCTGACATGCCGCATTGTCGAAGAGAAGATTAACTACTGTGGTATTGAGTCTTGGGGGTTGTCATGGTTGATTTTATGCTTTTACACTATCAATTACATTTTGACAATTTAAGAAAGACGGAAGGTGCGATAAATATAATTACACTTAAGATAAGGGGTATTCAACGATTAATTGCAATTAATCGCATGAATAAAAGTTTGTGTTTACGTAATATGTAAACACATTTTGCGTAGTTATGTATGTATTATTTTTTTATTTATAAACACGTACAGTATACATTAAAAAATATAGAAGTTAATAAACGCTTATTATTCAAATTACATATACATATTAATATATACATGCAAATATTTCCTAAATCTATGTATATGTGTTTATAACACCCCAACTTATGCTAAAAAAACATCACACAGATTGAATTTAATGTTATCAAGCTATTGACAAAAAATAGAGAAATTGCACACATGCTTTTATTTGACACCTTTATCTTGAGTCATTGACATTCTCTCCACTGGACTTTTATTTTGTAATTTGCTTTCATTTTTTAACTAATACCTGCCAAATCGTCACTATGAGATATATTATAGAGGAAGATATAAATGAATCCACCTCAATGCAATTTTCACCTCAGAGAAGGAGCTCACGCCCGGGCTTGTGTGTCATATGAAATTGCCTTTCTTGTACAACTTTCACTGCTTTAATTTAAAAAGTTGCTCATGTACTTCTTCACAAAAAAAACTTTTTTTTCAAAGCATGGGGTTCGACGAAGCACTTCCAAGTTCCGGTACAAATTCACAGAGTTGCGAGAATAGGCAGGAAAGGTTGCTCGCTGAAAAAACGCGTCTGTGGTTTAAACCTGTGTATCCGGATGGCTCTAAAAAGTGAGATCTAATTACTGAGGTGAGGTCTAAAACTGTCCGGGTTCTCATTCGGTGGAGGAGTGAATTAAAGGTTCAACTCGGGGGTTTAATCAGATTGAAAACCACCCTACACCTTTGGACATCTCATATTCACTCCGCCCCCATGAGTCGAACAGCTCCAGTCTGGTTACTGGATATTTCTCGAGGTTTGCTGCAGTTGAACGTAGAGAAGCCATTAATCTTATAATTAAGCTGTTGCATTACATGCACATACAAATGGGTTTCGGAGCTTATTGTCGTTTAATTGCATGGCTGTGATTCTGCATAATGTCACACGCGTTTCTGAGATAGCTCGGAACGGATAACAAAAGAGATCGGCTCTGTCTATGAATACAGAGGAGGCACGAAGACATGCAGAATACAAAAGTAAATAAACCTTTAGCTAAGTCAATAGTTACACAAAAATCCAAAATCTACACATTTACTAACTATTAAAGCAATAAGCCCCAAGAAGAAGTGGGTTGCAGTGCATTTTATAACAGTTAAGGGCGTTGTGGCACGACACAAAGCGGAGTGCCAAAACCCCCTTAGCTGTTATAAACAGAACTTGTAACCCACTGCTTCGTGGGGGTTATTGCTTTTATAAAACGGTTATTCCATATGCGCAGCAAGGTTTCATCAAATAAAGTGATATTTAGGCTATGTTATGCGGGCAGGAGTTATAAAACGGGGTATTTTATAGTCGCATAGCACTTGGCTCAACCAATCAGAATCACGGACCAGCACTGACCGTTTTCTAAATGACATTTTTGAATGCTTCAGTACCTGACCAATAAATAAATACTTGAAGGTCCAGTGTGTAATTTGTTTGGAGGCTTTATTGACAGAAATGCTATATGCTATACATATACACTCACCTAAAGGATTATTAGGAACACCATACTTATACTGTGTTTGACCCCCTTTTGCCTTCAGAACTGCCTTAATTCTACGTGGCATTGATTCAACAAGTGTTGGCCCATATTGATAGGATAGCATTTTGCAGTTGATGGAGATTTGTGGGATGCACGAAGCTCCCGTTCCACCACATCCCAAAGATGCTCTATTGGGTTGAGATCTGATGACTTTGGGGGCCATTTTAGTACAGTGAACTCATTGTCATGTTCAAGAAACCAATTTGAAATGATTCAAGCTTTGTGACATGGTGCATTTCCATCAGAGGATGGGTACATGGTGGTCATAAAGGGATGGACATGGTCAGAAACTACGCTCTGGAAGGCCGTGGCATTTAACGATGTCCAATTGGCACTAAGGGGCCTAAAGTGTGCCAAGAAAACATCCCCCACACCATTACACCACCACCATAATTGCATTAATGAGAAATTGAACAGGTGTTCCTAATAATCCTTTAGGTGAGTGTACAACTATGAGGTTTATAAAGACCTTAGATAATGAAGCACTATGTTTTTATTTCCTTAGAATGAGCAATTTCTATCTACATACACAGCAGGTCCACTTGCATGGAATTCACCATGTTGAGCACGTTTTGTAAATATGTTATCTCCTTCTGCAAAGAAGTGACAATGTGATGACATGTTAGCTCTATGTCAGCCAACGCAATTCACAACCCTCACCACTAGACCTTTAAGTGTGGTAGTTATGGACCGCATACCACCTGCAGTGTTCATTTGTTATAATTCAATGTACATAAGATGAGAATCACCATCTGACCAAGATATCTTGTGGCAAAATATGTCATTTTGTATTCTGCTCCAATCCATCAGTATAGTCTCGGTCTAGCTGTGTTTGAATGCCACACATTCTGCATCAACACCTGCTAATTCTCTCCAGACTGTTCAACACTAGTTTACACAGTCTGCATACACTTGTCGTTCTAATCCAAAAAGCTACCACATCCGATCATAATCATAAAACTGCAGTATATTGTGCACATAGGTAACATAATGAAAAATCGCTTCCACCCAGGCCACAACCTGTTTGCACTTCTGTCCTCAGGCAGATTGGTACAGATATCTGTGCACATTCAGGCACAAGAACAGATTTACCCACAGGCCATCTCCACCTTGAACAGATACAGTCTACCTGTTTTACAATGTAGCATCTTAACCAGGGTTTATGCATAATTACGTAAATACTAGGGATGCCACAATACTCAACACAATATTTAACCGTTTGGTATGACCTCCACGGTTCAATACGTCCAAGTGAATTGTGGTTTTCCAGTTAGCGTCAAAATGTTTCCGTGCACTTAATTATACGGTGAACTGGCGCTGTCCGTGTTTGTCTGTATGCTGAGATAGATAAACGCATCCCCAATTTGTAAAAGCGACGAGTGGTGATCGAGTGGTGAAGCGAGACTGCCTGCAACACGAGAAGCAATGTGCTGTTGTCATGTATAATGCTGACGAACAGACACAAGCTGGCTTTATTGTATGGCTGTTGTAATAAAGTGATAGTGTTCAAATTTGTCACATCAAGAATGTATTTTTACACTGCATTTCAAAGAGTGTCTCTTCTAGCACCACGCCAAAGTCCGTTTAACTAAAGTCATGCAACTCTGCGGCCTTTCGAACCGCTATTTACTTCTTATCAAGAGCGCCTCCAAGCAGCTATTTAGCATTGCATTTCTTCTAATTTATTGCAATGGTAGTGACGCACCTTGTTAATGTTTAATATTTGGGCTTTCCCCTTGAACGCACGTTTAATTCGATTACAGCAATCGCAAGTTTTGCATTACGTCATTTCAATTACTGTGATGCGCAAAACCTCTTCAAGAAGCTTATTTTACTGGCATGTTCATGAAAAGTATACCAAAAAAAGCTGTGAGCTGCCAGTGTAAATTTTTACATTTATTAAATATATCAGGAATTTGTTCACATAGATTTTCTTAAAGATAATAAAATAAATAAAGTGAAATAAAGAGAATTTCGGTAAAATATATATTTTTCTTCTTAAGTTTTTACTGTTCCTGTTACATAAGCATAAAATAATCAAAAAACACTTTATTTTCCCGAAGCCTTCAGAACCATGGGCCATAAACATAGGTTCGTATTGAACCGTGAGTGAGGTGTATTGTTGCATCCCAAGTAAATACACCTTTTTACTTTGAAAAATGTTTAATTTATCAAAAATCATATAGTAGTGTAATTTACGATGGCTGGAATGTTGCATTGACCAATCAGCAATCAGCGCAGGAAGAAGTCATGTAAATGGCAACATTATTATTCACAAAACACAGAACTGTATATCATGTATGAAAATATCTTGATAATACTACATATGTACTTTTCAGGTCATGTTGCCAAAGATTTTACTTCAGTTATAATGAGTTTCAATAACGTTGCATGAACAAATAATCCATCTTTGCCTTCATTACACGTAATAGCGCAATTAAAAGTCTCCATCTGCTGCACATGTGTTAAACAATTAACAATGGTTTATGCCGTGGTGCATTTTTGCTGGTTATCAATCAACAACAGCATAGTTGGGACATTTATCAGGCTAAAACAAGCTGTTTTTAGATCTTCAGGCTGTGATTCATCACATCAACACGTCCTTAAGTCATCACAGTTGCAATGGCATATGCTGAATGAATTTAACAGTTTAACGTGTGTTCATGCTGGGCAAAGCTACATGATTATTCACGATCAGCCACATAAATGTGTCATTCATATTCTTTTTATTCATAGCCTGCAATAAAATGAGCATATGAGAGTATAAGTGGTCAGATGGTGCACAGTTAATAGTGTTTATTAAAGAAAGAAGAGACAATTGAGGTACCGTTTCTACTATAAGATTAATGTCGCAAAAGCTTAATTTGAATCATAGGAACTCAGACTGGTAATTGTATTTATAATAAATGAGGTTCATTAATATGTAGTGGGCCAAAAGCATGGTGCCTTTCAAATCATACGAGGATTCCTAAAGGGCTCATATAGCGCGAATACATGTTTTTATGTGTCTTTGGTGTGTTATAAGTTGCCCATGCATGTATAAGAAATTGCAAATATTAAAGTGTCGTAACATAAGATGCATTCTATCTAAAAGCGAATGCTCTCCCAGACCTGCCTGAAACGCCTCATGTAACCACACCCCCACAAATCTATGTCAGTTCGTGGTATGATTTGACTAAGAAATATATACGCAACTAAGGTGGAAGTACCTGTCAGTACAATTGATTTTGAATCTCATGTTCCATGTATGGTAAGACGCGTTACATTTCTGTCTCACACTTGGAGTATTCGACCAATCACTACACATTGGTTAACTAGCCAATCATAGCACACCTCGCTTTACAGAGCGATGAGCTTTGTAAAAAATCTGGACATTTCAGAGAGGAGGGGCAAAGAGGAGATACAACATGCACGGTATGTGGAAAATACAGCGTTTTTAAACCTTAAATCATGTTTACACATTCCATTACATCTAAAACAAACAATAATATTCTTTTTAGCCACGTCATATGACCCCTTTAAGAATCTTACATCTCTTAAGTTATAAAGTAATCGGTTTCTATTTAACCGTAGATGCTGTCAGTCCATTATTATTGTATTTTACAATGTCTAGCTAAACGTACCTGAAAGCACATCCTCATTGTTTGCACATTTTTCAAACGTGTTGATGACAATTCTTGTTTCTCATGACTTTAAGTGCTGTATACACAAGTACCCATGTAATGGAATGTGTTATATTGGATTTCAGCAGATTATGATTGGCAGAGATCTGTGTGGCACTCTCTGAGCATACAAGAGAGATTTAATCAACTTCATCTCATCTGTTTGATTTCTCCTGTGAGTTTCCCACACTTTACATCTACTCTAAATCTCTTTGATCACTTCCCACTCTTAGCCATGATAGCTGTATTGCTTCTTATACGGTCAGTTATAGTGAAGTCTGAATTTTCGCTTTTACTACCTATAGATAAATGTAGAGTAAGTATATATGAAGAGTTTGGTCCCGAAACTGAGATAACTCAGTTGGCCAAAATGATGGTTTTGTTGCTTTGATTTGATTTAAGCCATAATAACAAAATTACAGTTAACTAACACAAGAAAACACAAGAAAAACATGAAAACATAATAAAAAACATGATTTTTGAAAAATGTAAAAAATGGAGTTATCTCATTTTTCAACCCAACTCTTCATTTATAGTCAAATATATTTACATTACATACCGTTATATGGTTTGTTAATAACTCTAACCATTAACAACTAATGACTTCGTCCAGTGCTGAATGCTGATTGGTCAACACAACTTTTCATCCCAAAATCACCTCTTTCGCAATCAGAGGGAAGCGTAAGTGTGTTAAGTGTCTACTGTTATACAATTCATATTTTTAGTCAAATGATTCTATCATCAATGTGAACCACTCACACTATTCATACCACAAAATAGTGTAGAATAGTGCATAAGTGCGCGATTTGGGACACACCTTATGATTTCATATTATACATACTTGTGGAATATTGTTTATTTATTTTCCCCTCAGGTTAGAAGATAACAAAATATGAGGTGTATGACACAAAATTTATATGTTACTATTTTTATTGCATATCAGGGATTATGGATTTTATATACAAAAAAATGCACAGAAGAAGAAAGGCTTGGAGGAAAAGCATATACACTGAAAACAATTTGATATGTTGTTAATATTTGTTGATCCTCTTGTGTAGTAATATTTTGCAGCCATTCCCTGGACCTTAGTAAGCTTTGGGCATGTTATGTAATTTTCGGCCAATTCTCCTTAAATTCTTCCCAAAGCTAAGCTTAAATTCACACTCCAAAACATAAAACAAGTTCTTATTTAAAGTATGTTTAGTAGCATACTGAGATAAAAGGCAGAGACGTCAATTTGTCAAAGCTGGACATCACTTTTGGCATAAATGTAAGTTTCATTCAGTAACATTTTGTTACCAAATATACTTTTACATCTATGCATTAGACACACTTTCATCTAATGGAAATTACATTGCTTTCAAAAGATTTTCATCATTAGCCTTCTCTTCTTCTTCCTATTTAGGGGATTTAAACATTTAAATTACATTTTGCATTTATTTATTTGGCAGACACTTTTATCCAAAGCAACTTACAAGTAGGAGAGCATTTAAACATTTTGTCGCCACGCTAAATTAGTTTACAAGGCAATGCTACTAGGAGTGAAAGTGATGTGAAGTTAGGCCAAGTATGGTGTTCCATACTCAGAATTTGTGCTCTGCATTTAACACATCCAACACACCGTAAACACACAACCAGAGCAGTGAGCAGCCATTGCCGCGGTGCCCGGGGAGCAGTTGGGGGGAACGGTGCCTTGCTCAAGGGTCTCACCTCATCCGTGGTATTGAAGGTGAAGGAGAGCACTGATCATTTGCTCCCCAACCTACAATCTCTGCTGGTACTGGGGCTCGAAACGGCAATGTTTGGGTTACAAGTCTGAGTCTCTAACCATTAGTCCATACTACCCCAAAATGATGTGGAAACCCCCATACTTTGTACTGCAATGCAAATGGGCTGCAGGTGCAGAGTTAAGGCAAGAGTTAGAGAGTTAGAGAGTCTGACTCGTGACCAGAAGGTTGCCGGTTCGATCCTCTGGGCCCGGAGGGTAACCATTGAGGTGCCCTTGAACAAGGCACCTTACCCCTACTTGCTCCCCGGGCGCTGCAGTGATAGCTGCCCACTGCTCCGGGTGTACTTGTGTTCACCACTTGCTGTGCGTGTGATTACTCACTGAATGGGTTAAAAGCAGAGGTCACATTTGGGGTATGGGTCACCATACCTGACAATAGGTCACTTTCACTCTTACATGTAAGCAATTTCTTCGAAAGAAAGAAAGAAGGAAAGAATGAAAGAGCTGTGAGTAAAACACAGCCGGTCTTTTTTCGTCCTCCACCCGTGTGATTTTGATCTGCTTCAGATCAATCTCAAGCACTCCCGTCTCAAGGATCAAACATAATGGGAATTGGCTGAAGGTGAGAACCTTCTCTCTCTCTCTCTCTCTCTCTCTCTTTCTCTCTCTACCTTGCTTTTTCCAAATGACTTTTTGACAGTGGAATACAGTAATAGGCCTCTCCATTTGAACTAAACAGCCTTCTCAGCAGCAGAAGATGCCTGGGGGCGAGGGAAGAGCGTGCGGAAATCTCATTAGGTACACTATCATACCTTTTTCTACAGAAGCCCTGTCACGGAGCTAGCGTGTTAGGTGCACAGGCACTGGAAGCATTAAAGGACAGCAGTCAGATACAGAGAGGAGAGGAGTAGATGAGAACCATAAAAGGAACACTTAATGTGCCTTTCTCCTTAGATGCTTCAATGCAAAACCTGCAGTGCTGCAATTTCATACTTATGAGGAAAGGAGAGAAAAGCAAAAGTGCACAAACCAGCAATATTTAACAGTCCCGGGTGGATAGTCAACACTTGCATACCAGACACATAGCCTACAAACAGAAGCTTCCCCAAAAGATAAAAATAGATAACTTCAAATAAATTTACGCTTGCCGAACACCAGGAAATTATCTTGTTTGCTCCTGAGAAAACAGTTGCGGCGTATTCAAACAAATCTTCATTAAAGCGGAACAGAGTTACAAAGTCTGTGAAAAGTTGTATTTCGCGTTTCTGGCGTGAGGCTGAGATGGCAATTTGTTGAAAAACAGCTTAAAATGTTTGAAGTGAGTAACATTTTGCTATCAAAATGAATAAATAATTGCGCAAATTCACCTTTCTAGTCGGTCTGATTTTGTTCCTGGACAAAGATCCTTGTGGGTGGAGCAACGTTACTAACAACCAATCCGATTTTACAGTTAAATTTCAGTTACAGTTTTGACAAGAACAAAATATTTTGACAGGATTATTGTTTGTGTACATGAGAATATGCTTAACTCTGCAGAATCGGGATGCTTTCTGTTGTAAACAGCTGAAGTATTTCCACATGTAAAGCCGAGCATCAACTGACAAAAACCCTTAACCCTAAGTGGTTATCTCAAGTATCCAACCATTGCTGATACAGCCTTAGATTGTTGCTTTACAATAGCTATACATCCCAGCATCACAATACAGCTTTGTACAGGCAAGCACAACTAACATTTTCGTCACAACGTAAAAGATAGTAAAACACAAAATAAATGGATGGCAATAAGTAAAATAAACAATAAATGTTTCCTTTTCGGTTGCTATCATTACCAGTAAACTAGGAAACTTATCTGCTTTCTATGTTTTACAATGTTCCATTCCATTCCATTTTCTACCGCTTATCCGAACTACCTCGGGTCACGGGGAGCCTGTGCCTATCTCAGGAGTCTTCGGGCATCAAGGCAGGATACACCCTGGATGGAGTGCCAACCCATCGCAGGGCACACACACTCACTCATTCACTCACGCACTCACACCCTACGGACAATTTTTCCAGAGATCCCAATCAACCTACCATGCATGTCTTTGGACCAGGGGAGGAAACCGGAGTACCCGGAGGAAACCCCCGAGGCACGGGGAGAACATGCAAACTCCACACACACAAGTCGGAAGCGGGAATTGAACCCCCAACCCTGGAGGTGTGAGGCGAACGTGCTAACCACTAAGCCACCGTGCCCCCCTGTTTTACAATGTTATTTTATATAATTAAATAATTAATTAAATAAATATATATATATATATATATATATATATATGTGTATATATATGTGTGTATATCATGTGACCGAATTAGCTTTTTAAAACTTCCTTAAAATCCGTACTTCCACTCATTGCTATTTCTATAGGCCACTTAGGAACCTTAGCAAACATCATTCAACGCTGATTCAGAAGAACTACCTGTTTAAGTTTATTCACACAACAAAAATGTTTTGACAATACAACCAACAGCGCATATACTGTATAAGCAAATCGAAACGTTAAACGAATTTGTTTCATTTTAATTACATATATGTATAGAATTGCTTCTGGATTAATACTTTTGTTAAAGGTGGCTTGTGTTATTTTTTGGAGGATCTACTGACATAAATGCAATATAATATACCATATTATAACTGTCTTCAGAGGTGTATAAAGAGCTTACATAATGAAGCATTATGTTTTTATTACCTTAGAATGAGATATTTCTATCTACATACTACCGCGGGTCCGCTCGCATTGAAATCACCATGTTGTTTCTCCAGTAGCCCTAAAGGGACAAACTGCTTCAGAGAGCGCGCTTCGTAAATACGTTATCTCCTTCGGCAAAGTGGTGAAAACGTTCTGACATGTTTGCTCTGTGTCAGCCACCGAAGTGCTGTAAAAGGAAGGGGTGGAGTGAGCTGTTGGTTGCACTTCGCAAACTTGCCTCGCAACATTTCACATACTGCACCTTTAAATAAGCAGATTTTCTAATTAACAATAAAGCTTATAGGCTTTCAAGATTTTTTAATCATTCACAGCTTAGCTAAGGTAACATATAATTGAAAAGAAAATCTATTCGATTCTTTTCACACAGAGATTCCACACATCCTTCAGTGTTGTACAGCCCACCCCCAACTATTATGCCGTAATTGATCTGTTGAAACCCTCTCTTTGTTGTTGACAGATATTTGTTCAGAGAGAATCTGCAAAAGTCTATTGAGAGAAACTCGTGGTGGGTTGCATGAGCGTGTGTGTGCAAGCAAAGTCAGGCCCCCAGTTTAATCTGAAGTTTGTCTTGTTCTTTGCCAGCCAACTCGAATGTGTGATCTCCTGGCACAGCAGTTGTTTCTAGACAACACATTGTGTCTGCCATCGAAATGGTACAACTAACAGCTCTTTTTCACTTTAGTTATTTATTTTTGCCCAGCGCCAGAATGAAATGCTATCTTTGTATAGATTGAGCTGCTAATTACGAGTCATCCCTCCACGTACGCCTTTGAATCCAAGATTAAACATTCCAAATTATCAAAGTCCCTCGATGCTACCCTGAAATCTTCCGTCAAGAAAACATCCGCTGAATCGCTCTATCCATATAAAGAACCTAGTTTTTCTCCAAGCTCATGAGACAATTCTTATTCTATATATGTTACGCTTTTCTTTCGCACGCAACAACCGTCACAACATTTGTTCAAAGCGTCTTGCTTACCCACAAGCCCCAGCATCCCTTCCCACACTCCCTTCAGAGGTTATGTAAGATGGTGCCTTTTGAAACATCGTCTGCACGTCTCAATGTGCCCGGCCGACGGGTGCGTTGTCATCTGCAACCACGCTGCCGTTCTAACCTGATTCAGTCAAATCCTGACAGTTAAGAGAAAGTCAGACTCGACACAGAGGAGCTGACATGGTAAGCAAATATTTTTATTTTCACATTCGTGTCTTTCCGTAAAATGCAGAGGAGGAGCGGCGGCGACAGGTACACGAGGTGATGCGAGGAGTTATTCCTCCTCATTCCCATCACGTCTCAATGGTCACACGGGTGAATTCATTACGGGTAAAAAAAACTAAATAGAAGTCAGATATTAAATAAACAAGTAAACACACATGACTGCACTCGCTCTTAGGTGCGGACGTTTAAAAGAACTAAAAACAAAACAGCTGTTCTTGACTAACAAAGTACTCATAAAGGGACAGTTCACCCAAAAATTACAATTTTATTTATTCACCTAGGGTAGGGTTCACCCAAAGAAGATATTTTGAGGAACGTCGCAGTGGTTCACACAATGGAAGTCAATGGGGGTCCAATATTGTTTGGTTATCAACATGCTTTAAAATTGCTTCTTTTGTAGTCTGCAAAGGTAAGATATTCATAGAGGTTTGACACGAGGGTGAGTAAATGATAAGATAATTTTCTGTTATGGGTGAACTATCCCTTTAAAGACAATTGTAACAATCTATGAAAGATTACACAGAATTAGTGGATCAACCCAAATCTGCATTTCGTTTTTTCTAATCAAACCTCCCAAATCTGTAGAAACGCAAAAACAGATGCAACCGGCGATATTCAAAGTGAATAGACGTGCTTTCGCAGCCAGATACGTCCAAACGTCCTTGACCCTGAGAGACAGCCTGCAGAAATGCGTACATTATGTTGAAAAGACCAGATTTGCTGAACCCCTCCTTTAGCACTCACTTCGCTCTTTTTATGGTTTGATCGTTCATGTACTGATTTACAACAATCAAGTTCAGTCATGGCCGGGAGACGGCGACGAGTCCTGCTATGATGTACTTTGAGATCGGCGGGCCGGCGTGCACAAATGGGCCCCGTTGATTGCGTCGTACGGTTCACGGACGGGTCTGATGTGACCGAGGGCGAACGGCATATTTCACATGTGAGAAATCTTGTGAAAGGTGTTAAATGTGACCTGACACTCCAACTCATTTACATCGACAATAAAATACTGTAAAAGTGAAAAGGGAAGACTGAGGATGCCCACAGAGGAGTAAAAACAACCCACGCTGTTGAGAAACCACAAATCATTATATTCTAAATATAAAAAAAACATTATTCAAAGGGTCAAATCACCTAAGTTATTTTGTCAACATGCTTTGGATTTTAAATGGATCTCGTCACATAATGCTACCTCAAACATCATTTTTGGACTTGACAGATATAGTTCATAGAAAATGTCATTATAAGGAAAGCGCTGCATATCGTCCTTAAAAAAATATATATCGCATTTTACTGAGAAAAATAACACACCGGTTATAAATTACACGAGAATAAGTAAATAATAACAGATATTTCATTTTGTGCATGAGCTGTAACTTTAAAATGCTGACACAATGAATCATTTATCACCTTGTTCAAGAAATCACTCTCCGTTTCATTTTCTCAGCGTTCACCGACAGCAGTGCTCCAGATTTCCATTCCAAGATATCCAGCGTTCTGAACAATTTGTCATTCAAATGTTTCAGCACAAATTTCGCCACGCTCTTCGTTCGACTGCATCTGGGCCCGTATCTTTCCACCGCTCCGTATGCCACAGCACCATCTGCTCAGACGGGAGAAGTACCTGGAATGGCACGCAGGATGCAGGTGCTGCCAACCCTGGCTTTGATTTCCCATGGATGTGCCAGCCAAGGCGCAGGGAGCATGGGCCAGGCTGCTGTTATGTTTGGAGTGTGGCAGACAGTGGGAGGGGAGGAAGCATCGCCCGTTCGCTTCAAACTAAGGTGTGGTGAAGGGCACAGGTGACCTTTATAGAAGCACAGATGACAGATATGGATTTTTTTAAATGGTGGATATTGATCTCAAGAGTAGTGTGGGTGACGGCCGATATAAGGCTGATATTCATTTTACTTATATAAGTAATAAAGTGGAAACAAATTACACTTATTCTGCACAAAATTGATAATAATTTACTTATTAATATTGAAAACAGATCACGTGCATTTCCCATTGATAAGGTTGTCGGGAGATTTTAGAAGGACCGATTCATGTTTGATGTGCTAAAATAAATATAAACTTCAATACACAGCACATTTATTTTAATTTAAAGGGAATCAAAGAATATTTTTCAAAATAATGTGCAAACCTCTCTCCCTGAATGACCCAGACTAGTTATGCAAACTAAACGGCTAAAACGTGTCATTAACATATGGCCAATGTCCAAGTCGAATAATTTTTGTTCTCCAGGAGTAAAACCACTCTTATTAGGCAGACCCTTCAGCTCGCTGAACGGAAAAGTCTACACCCATGCAACGTTTACTGTGCAAATAAATATAAAAGAGACGAAATTCCATATTGCATACAGAAATTGAACCCTGCTTTGTGATCTGATATGAGGCCAAGCATGAATTTGTGCTCTGCATTTAACCCATCCGAGTGCACACACACAGCAGTCAGTAACACACACAACGTGAACACTCACCCGTGAACACACCCAGAGAAGTACCGTTATTTTAGCACCATTATGATTTTTACAATGAAGCACTTGTACAATGAAGGTCCATTGTATGAAATTAAGCAGCATCTATCGGTGAGGTTGAGAAATGCAACCAACTGCTCACTCCAACCCTCTGTTTCAAAGGAAACACCGGTTTAGGAAACACATCCTGTAGAGCAGTTTGTCCATTTAGGGCTACCGTAGAAACAACATGACAAATCCCATGCGAGGGGACCCGTGGTGTATGTAGATAGAAAGAGCTCATTCTAAGGTAGTAAAAACATAACACTTATAACTCTTATACACCTTAAAGACATAGTTATGTATTTTATATTGCATTTCTGTCAAAAGATCCTCAAATAAAAAGACTAATCGGATTTCTAATTGTCTTCATTTGTCAAAAATTGCTTAGTTGTCAAAGTTCAGGTTCAAAAATAGGATTTTTTCTATTGATTTTTTTACTTCAATTTTACCTTGGCATAGTCTTGATAGGTTTTGAGAGATTTACCAATTTAGAAAATATTGCAAAAATTGTAAAGCATGGGCTCAGTGAGCTGAAGTATCGTCTAGACATCATTATTTCTGAGATTGGTGCCACTGTAAACTGGAAATCTCAGTAGGATGTGGTCCTTGTGTAGCGAATTTGCTGCATATTTTTACACAAGAATGCTCATGGACTCAGTTCCGCACTGAAAATCAATGGACATGCGGATGGACTCGCTGCCTGTTGAATAAGCTCTGCTACAAGAAACCTCCTGTTCTTTTCTGAACCTTTCTGAGCTTTTACTTATTACTGCTGAATAACCACTCATTACACTGAAGTGATGTACATTATTAAAGCTGTAATCTTTAACTCTTACTGATTAGAAATAAATCAGAGCACATTCTGCAAATAAAATCAAAGAAATGTAAACTTTACCTTGACCCAAAATAGTGAGCTTATAAAATAAACTATATCATTTAACTGAAGTAATTAAAGTAACTTGCAATTTATGTTTTTAACAGAGAAGGCGAAAGAGAGGCTACAATTATGGATTGCAGCTTTCCCCCAAAGACATTTGATCATCCTTATGTCATTCAGAACTTCTCTTTAGCTATTTTGGGAAATGTCTTAGTGGCTTTATGTCATAGCAATTAAAGTCAATGGATATCAATGTTGTTCGGTTACCAACGTTCTTCAAAATATCTTCTGCATTTAATAGAAGCTCATACATGTTAAAAATGACATGGATGTGTGTAAATTAACTATAAACTATCCCTTGAAGATGTAAAGGTAGAAGAAGACACCTGTTTAATTCTTCAAGTTAGAAAGAAGGTGATTAAACTACAGATTTGGTGCATAAAATTGGTGTTTTTGGTGTCAAAATTTTCAAACGTTGATGTCAGGAATTTTCTACAAAGTTGGATTACATGTTTCGTTAAAGTAGAGCTTAACAAATAAGCTTAGGGATGTTCAAATCCTACCATTAAAGTTATGGTCAAAGGAAAGTGATAAGAAAGTTCCCCAAAACTTTTGCAAGCCTGGAAAAATGTGATTAAGAATATGACTTACATTAAATTGAGAAACACTGCACAAAAGCCAACAAAACCTATAATCTAACATAAGATGTTCTATCTATTAATGCGAGTGGAGAATTTATTCCAATCGGTCAAAGGTTGAGATGAGTTTAAGCACACGCTCGCATCAGAATGTCCTGCTGGCAGAGAGAATTAAAGAAGGACCCGGGCTGAACCCAAAGCGTCTTTCATTTGTCCATCTCAGTGCGTCTGTGAATCATTACCCTTTTTCTCTTTACTCTGAATGGCTTCAGTCACCATACGAGCTCAATGGCCGCTCATACCTGCTAAATTTCTCCATCTATCGTATATACATAACCATTTTATTTTTATTTTATTGGAGTATCAAGCAGACCACCTGGTTTAATAAATGATAAATGTGATGACTCAATTAATAATGCATTCCGGCAAGACCGAGTTCGGTTGATTGACACTTCTAAGGGACTTAAAAGGGAAGCGTACGACACTCTTTGGAGCACAGCCAACAGAAATCTGTCTCACCCAACTGTGACGGGGTAACGCAAAGTAAAACATTATGTTTTAATGCGTCGTTTCTCTATCACAGACGTTCTCAATTTCTCAAAAGTTCAAATGTAAACAGAAGTCATGGGGCCACATCTGGACCCCGCTTGGCTAAAATAACTTGTAACGGGAACTCTATTAAGCACCTGATTGCAAATCTTACAAATTAAATTATGATTTATGTCACAAGTACTTTGTTCAAATGAACATTATTGTCTTTTTTACTAAATGCTTCACACAATAGTCCATAGATGAGGCTACGGGTAGTGAAATCAAACACATCTCGTTCTTACTGTTTTAGTTTACTATAATAAAACTATGGCAATTTTAAAATATTTAGTGATGTTTTTTGTTTGTAAAGCAGATGTTAACCCAGAAATACTGTCATGTTTGTTACATCAAGTTTTGACAAAAAGGAAATTAATTTAATGCATTTTTTACACAGCGTATTTAGCAAAATAGAAGCTAACGCAGCTTCGGTTAGGCATAGAACAACATAGCGAGATAAAAAAACCTTTTAGAGGATAAAAGAGGACACAATTCACACACCGAATTTTTCATGACGCTGTCAAACACGTCCCCTGCCCAGCTATTCCTTGCCTTTTACTTGAAAGGAAGCGACCCGTGATCAGTTCATCTTGATCCCATTGCCCAATCCGAACGGCTTGATGGCTAATGATCTGCGGCCTGTTGTGGTTAAGCCCTTAACCGATTCATCAGCCGTCCTCCTGCTCTTCCGTCTCTGCTTTACATATAAATTACAGAGCGGTGGAAAAAACAGGGCGGACAGTGCCATTTTTATTCCCCTGCCCCCTGATTTCATTTGCACAAACATTAGGATAGTGGAAATGAAAGCTGATGGGAAGGAAGATGGAGGACGAGACGGACGGACACAATCATGAGGCGCCCATCATCGGATACAGCCCCAGAATGGAGTAATTTGAAAACGTGTACGTTTTACGAACGATATACATATCAGATTAAAACTTGTTAATTGTAGATTACACAAAAGTGTATAGAGAACAGAGAACAAATGGAGACCAATAGCATAAATTTGAGGCGGGACTAAACAAAACAATTAAAACTTTTTGACATTTACAAACTCCACCTTTAAACTTAAAAGCCTCTTTTGAGTCCATAATAGAAACACATTCATGAGAGACCGAAGGGACGCTTCTGAACTCCATCGTGAAATCATTTCAATTGGAAATGGACTCGTGTGTTGTTTATAAATGACCGGTAAAGGAGATAATCTCTCAGAGCGGCCAAGCGGTGACACGCCGAGGCGCTTGATCAAAGCCGTGGCTAAAAGAAACGCAGTCTTTCGGCGCTCTTCAGAGACGTGAGATAAACATGTTTGGACACAAGCAGATGCGGCAGGTGCCTCCAGATGTCTCCATCCATCTCCGGAGCGTCTTTTCAAAGACGTCTCAGGCAGATGGGCTCGGTCGAGTTCTGGCGTGCGCCATGCCCCCATCTTTTTATTTTTCTCAGTCTGCCCGCACGGCGTAGAGAGCTAGCCGCTTCTGCACGCTAATCACATTTACCTTCAAACTGAAAGGGAAAGTAGGCAGGGGAGGGCTGTTCTGAGGAAACTCGAATCAAGCGTCCTGTAACTGAGTGTTGCTTTTATGCATATTCTTTAGGATATTCAAAGGAAGGGGTGTTTTTCAACATGATTTATTTAATATATTAATCCACACCTGCCTTTGAAATGCTTTCACGGTGAGAGGGCATAACAGCTGTTTGATGTCGCCTTACAGGGAACCTTTCTTTTCTCTTATAAAAACTCATTCTATACTAATTTTGCTTGATTTATTACCTAACTGCTGTTCACCTGAAATGAATACAAAAACTAATGTTAAAGCGATAGTTTAACCAAAATATATATTTTGTCATCATTTATTCAAGCTCAAAACCTGTATATACTCCTTTTTTCGGAACACAAAAGTAGATATTTTGAGAAATGTTTCTGTGGTTTAGTGTCCATACAATGAAAGCAAATGGATGCCGGTGTTGTTTGGTTATCAACATTCTTCAAAATATGTTCTTTTTGTAATTCTGCAGAAAAGTCACTCAGGTTCACTGTAACACGGTTCATTTTGTAACTAACATTACATACAGTATGAGCCATTCCTTTCCTTCCCTGATTAAAACTGTCCACTAAGCTAAATCCAGCTCAAAAACAGGTTCCAGCGCTGGACTTTCAATCCATTTGGGCCTTTGCATCAACGTCTCAAACCATTTCCCAGTTGCGGTTGGTTGTCAGCTAGTTTCAAGTGCGCGAGCAGGTTTGGACTGTGAGGTGGCAGCGGGCTGTGTTGAGGTGCTGCATGTTTAATAGCATCTAGAGGGAATGTCAATTACACGTGTAAGATTGATTTGGCTTTTTTGTGCTCTCCACAGAGACCTAGCATGATTCCCTCAGCCTGTACCACAAATCTTATTTCACGTGGTCACACACGCGCTCAAACAGGCGCAAACACATGTACCAAGACCAACATTTATTCTTTATATACATTCTTTCCTTCCTTCCTTCACTTTTTCTCTTTCTCTATACTGTTTCTACTGTGTCTTTCCTACCGTCAGCTTCCTTTCCTAATTCCTTCCTTCTATCACATTTTATTTCTTTCTTTCCTTCTTTCTTACCTTCTCCTTCCTCCTTCCTTCCTATCTTTCTTTCTTTCTTTCTTTCTTTCCTTCATTCATACTGTTTCTTTCTTACTGTTTCTACTCTTTCCCACCATCAGCTTCCTTCTTTTTTAGTTCCTTCCTTCTATCAAATTTCTTTCTTTCTTTCTTTCTTTCTTTCTTTCATACTGTTTCTTTCTTACTGTTTCTGTTCTTTTTTTACCATTACCTTCATACTCTCCCTTCCTTCTTTCTTTCTTTCTTTCTTTCTTTCTTTCTTTCTTTCTTTCTTTCTTTCTTTCTTTCCTTCCTTCCTTCCTTCCTTCCTTCCTTCCTTCCTTCCTTCCATCCATCCATCTATCTATCTATCTATCTATCTATCTATCTTTCTCTGTCTTTCTTTCCTTCATACTGTTCCATTCTTACTGTTTCTACTCTTTCCTTCCTACTGTTACCTTCATACTCTCCCTTTCTTTCTGTCTGTCTTTCAGTCTTTCTTTCCTTCTTACAATTTTTTCTTTGTTCATACTTTTTCTTTACTGTTTCCTTCATGCTCATTCTTTCTTCCTTCATTTCTTTCTTACAGTAATTCCTTCCTTCCTTCCGTCCTGTACTTTCTTTACTTCTTTCTTTCTGTCTTGCCTTTCTTCTTTCAGTTTTCCTTTATTTCGTTCTTTTCTTCGTTCATACTTTTTCTTTCCTTATGTTTTCTTCATACTCTTTCTGTCTTCCTTCTTTCTTTCTTTCTTTCTTTCTTTCTTTCTTTCCTTCATTCATACTGTTCCTTTCTTACTGTTTCTACTTCTTCCTTCCTACTGTTACCTTCATACTCTCCCTTTCTTTCTTTCTTTCTGTCTGTCTTTCAGTCTTTCTTTCCTTCTTACAATTTTTCTTCGTTCATACTTTTTCTTTACTGTTTCCTTCATGCTCATTCTTTCTTCCTTCATTTCTTTCTTACAGTAATGCCTTCCGTCCTGTACTTTCTTTACTTCTTTGTTTCTGTCTTACCTTCCCTCTTTCAGTTTTCCTTTTATTTCATTCTTTTCTTCGTTCATACTTTTTCTTTCCTTATGTTTTCTTCATACTCTTTCTATCTTCCTTCATTTATTTTTTCATAAAGTAGTGTTTTCCTTCCTTTACTTTCTTCACTTCTTTCTTTCTTATTTTCCACCTCCTAAATGATACACAAAAGTAGTAGTATGATCTGTCTTCAGACGATTTTTAACAGACAACAAAAATCCCCAGACTTACATTGAATGAGGAAACTTCCACATAGTCTGACTAGAATGACAACACGGACATCACTGGCACTTAAACGCTGTGGTTTCAAGAGCGGAGCAGAAGTATCACTGAATGTTTTCACAGAAAGACCAATAATGGCTTTATTTATATGTTGTAATCTCAGCAGATTAGTGCTGCGCTACACACATTTAGTCACAATATCTCCCGCGGTGCGATGGCTAAGTCGCACAATTATCTCAATCTGTCATCTCCTTCTCTGCAAAAAAGCATAGCCTTTTCCAATCCTATTTCAGAGAGTCACAGATCGACCGTGATTCAATTTACCAATCTGCTACAGATATGCATGAAAAAGCCCATTTACGGCAGGTCAACCACACTGCATTCTGGGAAATTGAAACCCCTGAACAGCCATCAAACCGTAGCCCTGTCAAACTGTAGCTGCAACGGCAGCCTGCTGTGCATGCAAGGGTATGTCATTCTGTTTTTCCTCTTAACTTATTAGCCTGGTTATCTAACTCTGTTTTTCTTTCTGTCTCAGTTAAGTCTTATTCAGTTAATTAAGACATTGAGCTGTCTTACTAAGAAACAGCAATGGTGGTTACAGTCCAATTAATTACCGATCCTTATAAGAAGATGCAAATGATCTCGCACCCATGCAAAAGTGTCAGGATCTGTTGGGCATCTTGTAAACATCCCACAACACGACATGATGATTACTTTCTAATTTAAGACTCTATTGAAAGCCACATATGGAACATATTGCCGCATGTTTCAACACTGCTGTAGATCACGTCTATTCGTGAGAGCGATTTTATTAAAGATTTTATAAACCAAGAGTAATTGTGTGTGGAGCGTGTGCCCGTGTTGATATAAGGGCCTTTATAAAGCAAAACGGAGCATCTTATGTTACCGTGGGTTTGACTAATAAGCTTACATTGAACAGAAATCGAATCAAACATCTGAAAAATATATTGCGAAAGTGAAACGTGACACACTTCTGAAGCAGAAATAAAGTCACACTGACCTGAGAGAATAAAGGCATGTCCTCCATTGAATAACACTGTTCTTCACCCAGGAAGCATTTACATTGGAAATCAATGTTTTGTTTGAGGCTTTAATACATCTGGAGCAATTCTAAAAAACAGTATCATGAATTTACTTTAGCTTTGAAAATGTCCTGTATTATATTGCCTAAAAACTTACAATCGTAAAAATCTAAAAGCTTATTTTCATTAACGTATTTCTGAAATATGAAGTCATTGTATATAGAGTATTTATCAATATTTACATAAGCATGACTTAATAATTTGTATAATAATATAATGTTGGATATTAGTTTGAAATGAATTGAGAATGTGAATGTAAAAAACAAAATATGGACATAGTTTGATAAGAACCACGCATTAGAAAGAAACATAAAACGTACCACAGCTAGACAACAAATTCAGAAATTTTAATGAGTATAGTTAACTGTCACCCGTTCTGTATATGGAACACCTAAGTTTGCGTCAATATTGTGAATGTAATTTCTAATCGAATCATGACAAACTATATATCATTGGAAAGGTCTAAGACTCTAGAATACAGATTTCTTTGGGGTTTTTTTTTTATTTATGTAGGGAGAGTAATTTATTATTTTAAACGTGTGCCTAGATTTTTTGTTATCCCTATGCGACTTTTATGTATTTTTTATTCAAAGAAAAACATAAACTTTTTTAATTTATTTTTTACAATTAACCTAACAACATACCTTTAATTTTTTGTGTGTACGTGTTTTTTTTAGCAAAAATCAGCTACTTTTCTTTTTTCAAACAAAACCAACCAAAAGTCTCTATTCCAAAGAATTTGTGAATTACCGCTATTTTAGTTCCAACATGAATTGCATTCTTGAGGCCTTTTGCCCTCCGCCGTTCACGACGTCGGAGCAGGAACAATTACACCTACTGTGTCCAGTACGTGCCCTTCAGACTTACGTCCACCGCACTAGCTAGTGGCGTAAATCAGAGCAACTTTTTATATGCTATGGGGGCCGCAACAAAGGGGCGGCTGCAACCAAGCAAACAATATTACATTGGGTGAGGGATGCTATTGCTCTATCATTTTTTTTATCATTCAGTCTCCTTCGATTTGGGATTAAAATATGGACTAGACCCATTAGAAGGAAACCCAAGAAGCACAGCTATACAACAAATTCTGCAAGTTGAATGAGACTTTCGCCCCCTCTAGGAAACAAAGAGAAGTTCAGCATTACTCATTCAACCAATTTCAGTTCCGAAGATATTCCCTACAGAGAAAGCAACAAGCTACTATCAACATGCATGTAAAGACTATGAACATTTATCATTGTTCAGCATACACAAAGAAGTATATAACACACATTCAGCACAGCAAGAAATATTTTGTATAACGCTACTTTGTTACACTTTTCAGTGAAATAAACTCACAAGTGGCTTCCCTAATTGTCTCTGCTAAACTGGAACAGAAGTAAGCATTTTTAAGTTAAAACAATAAAATATGATCATCTTCCATAATTTCATTCCACCTACAACGCAGAGGCTTGTGTGCTGGTAATATTCTTTTTCTTTAAAACATAATTGAAAAGAATGAACCGCTTCGTGATACCTTGAAAATAACCAAAATGTGCGATTGTGGGAACGGGACTCAAATTGAACAAGAGAGGGAGGTAAGAAAATCATTATAAATCTAGAGTGGGTGGACACTAAGTAAAATTTTGTTGGAGCCGGCGGGAGACCAAGATGAAACCCGCAGTAGCGGCATGAAAAAATGTGTCCCACGCGGAACTCTAAAGTGAAATATTAAGTCTGTTTTCATCTCCGAAGAAGTATACAAGAGGAGGCGAAGCAGCCTGACTGTAGCCTATTATAGTCAGATTACTCTTGGCTTAAAAATCTCTCGCACAAATGACCGTGACCTCCCTACAGAAAGGCCTGATAAAGCGAACATTATTCCTAGAGTAATTAGTGAATTAAGAGAGAGAGAGAGAGAGAGAGAGAGAGAGAGAGAAAACTTGCAAAGAATGGAAGATAAAAAGTTCAATCTCCCAGACATAGACATGCAACCGGTGGATACGGATATGTGAAAATAACTGAAGCGTAGATATTCTCAGACACAAAAAGTGTAATATTTCAGGTTAAGATTGCATTCAGGAAACTGCATTCACAAACCTTTCAGTTTCAATGGACACAAGTGCTTCTAAAAGTGTCCTCAACCACCCCGAAATAAATTACCTAAAAAAGGGATCAGGTTCAGAACAGACAAAAATAAACTGATTGAAAGCCCAATGAACAATCAGAATCAGATGTTCAATAGCTTTCGTGCTGCGATAGACTGCCAGTGAAGCACAGCTTCTGGGTGGCACCCAAAATGATGTGTTTAGAGCCTCTTGTCCAATGAACATTGATTTTTTGCTCCATTAAAATCAATGGAACAAGTAAATGCCATAGACGACCACTCAAGCACAGCTTCAATACAACTCCATGGGCAATGAGTCCCTAGAATGCAACGGCGATTAAAGCAGATTTCTACCCTGCAACTGTGCTGTGTAGTATTTGTATTTATAAGATCATAAATGATTTTAGGGGAGGAGGTTATGATTACATTTGAAAGAAGTATTGATTTTTTTGGTCTAATTTTGAAAAATGTGCACTGATGAATCAATCACAATAAAAAAAATTTTTTTTCTTGAATTTAAAATCTAGTGTACCCAAGTGTGTCGCTTCTAACTATTGCATCTTTCTAAGAATAACAAGTGACCTTGCATTGAATAGTTGGGATGCAGTTTCAACCGGAGAGTCATCTGTTTCAACAGTATTGTCCTGTCGGATGTCTGAAGAAAATAAATTCAAATTATACTAGGAGTAAATGTATTTGGTGGCTGTTTTTGTCTAGCCAAGGCAGTTTTCAGTGATATTTGTCTTCATTTACATTGCTTGCCAAATACTTTGTAGCAGAGCTACCATTCATATCAGAAAAATAAAAATTGTTCCCCCTCAGCTGTCCACCCACAGCCCTTGGCATTGGATATTCTTCAATCTTTGACTCTTTTTTGCCTTCTGAGATGTTAAAATTAATAGCTTTTTGAGTTGAATGTCTAAAAAAGGATTGTACATTCTAGCATTTGTTTGAAGTAAAGATGACTGTTGCGTGGGAATACATTAGTACTATTGTTTATTATTATTATTTATTCAGTTTGTGTGCCTTTCGCAGGAGGAAAAAAACTTTATTGCTTTAGACAAAAACACAACAGCATCATGTTTTACCTAAATAACACCAAGGTTGTGAATTATTAAATAATAACAGAATATTAGGGTTTGTTAGCCATTAT
This sequence comes from Triplophysa dalaica, assembly GCF_015846415.1. Lineage (NCBI taxonomy): Eukaryota > Metazoa > Chordata > Actinopteri > Cypriniformes > Nemacheilidae > Triplophysa > Triplophysa dalaica. The sequence continues at coordinate 6,055,836 of NC_079543.1, forward strand.
TCTTTATTAAAATGAAAAACTTAAAATTAACAAACTCCTTTAAATCAAACGAATAGTTAGAATAGTAAGATAATAAATTATTATGTCAATCTTTTCAGTTTCATGTCATCCCATGACATATATATTTGGCTTTGTTAGTTTTACTTAGCTAGAGACAATACATATTTATAAAAATATGTCATTTATATACATATAAGTGTACAGTATATACACCTGCATGATCTGGGGGAATTCATAAGTATTATACAAGGTGGCTAAAAGAAAATGTGAAGCTGACGTCACGCCTAAGTTGCATATTGCAGTGGCGCCGCCATCTTGGGAGGAAAATAATCCACTGCTATAATTGTTTTTTTTGATTTATGAAGAAATTGAAAGTGAAAGAACCATGGGCCTTTCCAGGACGACTCTGAGTAATGCTTTTTCAGTTTTCTAGCACAGCAAGACCGAACTATCATACTTGTATTTTCTAATCAAAATAGAAAAACAAAATACTGCGTGACATCGATTAACAAGCACCATATGTATGAATTTTCCTAAGGTGAATCATACAAATACATATGATTATTAGACAAACAGCCCCCGGAAGCCCCTCCCCTACACCACCCTAGACCCTGTGTCACTGGTCTGAATGGAAAAAGAACTAGAACGTACCAATAAGATCGTCCAAATAAATACGAATTAGCCATCTCGTGAAACAGTTACGAATTCCTGTGAGATTGTGTTGGTAAAGTCTGAAAGTGGTGAAGCTCCGAAAAGCACATAAATCCATCATAAAAGTAATCAAACCACTTCTGGGGTTAATCAATATTTTGCGAAACGAAACGATAGGTGCTGGAAAAAAACGATAAATATTTTGAGCATATTGAGCAAAACTGAAACACATTAAAGTGGTAAGATAGAAAATGGAAACACGTCGATAACATTGAATCTCATTGGTTCATAACATGTATGACAGCTGGTCACAAGACATGTGATAACCAACAATTTGGGACCAACACACGGACAAAAATTATGTACCTTTATATGAACTATATTCACCTGCGGTCTTACACATAGGAAATGACACGGGGGTGAATACATTATCATAAGAAAACATTAGGTTAGACCATTTTCATTTTTAAGTAAACGAATCCTTGAATTACACGGTTTGTCACTTTGATTTTGACGTAAGGAAGAATTTGTTCACTCCACAGATGTGAAAAATGTGACAACTTGAAACAACCATTATTGGAATACATCTTGCAGCTCAGGCTTAGATCATAAAGGCAGAGGTTGACAGTACAATATGTTTTTAACCATCCAATTAATTGCATTTTAAAAGTCAGTTGGCAACATAGTGTTATAAGATTAGACATATTCCTCTTCCCTCTTACATGTGCTGTGGTAAAGGAAGCCATAAATAGACTTTTGCAAGTTAGCAACATTAGCGTGAGACTGTGACACATAAGACAACTGGTGCTGGTTGCATATTTTACAGGATCTCGGGAAATTTGTGACTAACTTCTCACTAATTGGCAAGAAAAATGTTTGATTCTTTCCTTCTGTCTGCTGACAGAAACATCTTCAGGGAAAATAATCACCCCCAGTGCCCCCGACTGAACCACAAGAGAAGATTTTTTACGTTTGTGACGTCATACGTTGCTTTCCAGTTTTCCAGAAGTTTTCACAGTTGTAGCCTATTAAATGTCAGCTGTGGAAATTGTAATATACGCGGGTGTGTGTGTGTGTGTGTGCGTGTGTAGGTGTGTGTTTGAATTTTCATGACAACTTGACATTTATAAAAGGCTTTTCCACCTTATTTTGTGGGATGATCTGAGTATATTGTACATTGATTTGTCATTTGAGAGTTCTCATTGGAAAAGCCCCACAGAGGGTCTTAGAACGGGTTTATAAAACTTTCGGTTTTAAAATAATAATAAAATATATGATATTACTTGAAGGAACAGTTCACACAAAAATGAAAATTGTGTCATCGTTTACTCACCCTAAAGTTGTTCCAAAACTGAAGAATGCTGAAGAATGAACCAAACAGTTCTTAGCCACTGCTGACTATAGTCAGAAAACATTTCTTTGTACATTTTTTTGTTCTGTTGAATGTGTTGAACACAAAAGGATACATTTTGAAGAATGTTGGAGAGGAAACAGTTCTGGGGCACTTCTGACTACCATTGTATTTTTTTCTACTATGGTAGTCAATGGTGGTCAAGAACTATTGCTGTTGCGAGCATTCTTCCGAAAATCTTTCTCTGTGTTCATCAGAACAAAGAAGTTTATACAGATTTGAAACAACTCGAGGGTGAGTAAATGAAACCAGAATTTTTATTTATGCGTGAACTGTCCCTTTAATTGTTTAAATATTGATAATTATGTCCACATTAACAAATATAAATATTTTCTATATTATTAAAATTAAACCATATTATGCCATTTGAATCAGTTCAACAACCAGCATTAGCTCAACCGATAGCATGAGTTTAAGGGTGGGTCATTTTTTTGTCCAACCAATGACAGACAGGAAACCTTTTAAAACACACTCAATAAGTTTTGTTGATACTATATCAATTAAACACACTACAAAATATTACATATCTTTCTATACTGGGAATGACTGGATCTGTTTCAGCAAAAAATTATTCTGTATCATATACATAAAATCTAGTTTTAAAAAAGAGAGAAAGAAAACATATTTATTTATACCTGTACTATTGCCTAAGAAATGAAAACTCTAGGCTTTACTCAATTATGCATTTTACCACAATGACACTGAATGTATAATTCAATAAGTATTTTTACTATTATAAAGCTTCCCCATGCCTTATTGTTAGGGAAAGAGCCCGTTTATATTGAATCTACCGAATTTGCTATTCATACTGCACAAGACAGAAAATTCAATTATAAGATATGATAACGGCAGCATGATTTTCAGCTCGAAACCAGAATAACTGCGGCCTTCTGTTGGGACAGACTGAGGTTTGCTCTCCTGGTTTTTTCTCATTTCTCTCTCTGCATAGGCTATGTCCCGAAAGTTTTCTGTTTGACTGTCATCTCACAAATAAATGTGCTGTGTTAGTGAGCACAGTGTTTAAATTAGGAAATGCCCTCAGATTTTACCTGCAGGCATGACAACAGCTGCTCTGACAGTTGAGGGAGAAAAACATAACGGCGGTGAAAAATTAGATCTGATATTTTGCCGACATAGTAGTAGTAGTTGTTGAAATGTGAAATATTACAATGTGCAAATTCACATTAAGTCTGTTTGCAAAGCATGAGAGTAACGATATATAGCACACCAGTTTAAGAAAGCAATAACTCTCAGTAGTATGAGAATATAGTATATTTAAAGGTGATACTACAACATTTAGGATCTGGCACACATTTTAGCATTAATAATGCACTTTGTTTTATTCTTAATTATCACAAAATCTCTTCAAATACAAGATCTGCTACAGCTATCAAACTACCAAATCATCAGAGACAATGATTTACATTGAAAAGCCTGAGACGCAGTTGGTGAGTCAACGTCACCGAGAACAACTGTTCAAACTATTGTGCAGCCCTCAAAAACACCTTGCTGCCCAGGAAAGAGTCCTTCGTTTTGCAAGTGTTTGTCAAACAACACACCGCAGCAAGTTTACAACTACAAAACGACCGTGAAATGCATATGAAGCAAGCACTTAATCAACAATGGACATCTGTTCGTTTCCAGTCTGCGTCGAAAGACACGCGCACACAGGACGCGCGCTCAACGCGCACACAGTATGTCACACACACTTTCAGCCACACATTCACTGAGATCAGAGTATGTAGATGGTGCATAATGTTCACTCAATGGGGGCTTTAAAAGACGAACTGCGTGTTTTTTTCACTTACGCTGCTGTTTTGACCGGACCAGTGCACCATGGCTTGGTTGTGTGCGGAATCCCCAGTCAACGCGAAGGTAGAGCTGGTAAGTTTCAGATCCTCCTGTCGCGATGTGGCCGGTCTCCTGTCTTCCCTGTTCCACCTCAAATCAGAGCGCGGGACTCTGCGAGCAGCCCGCAAGGAGCCGTTCCCAAAAACCCGCGCTCGGGGCGCGTCGGTTGACATGACGGATTCCCTAGCGCCTCTGCGCACTCTTCGCTTGAGCTCAACAGGGACCGAACCTGTGCGCACGACCTGTAAACCTGCCAGTTCGGGGTTTGAAACTTTGCCATGAGGGTCCATGGACCCCTGTTTACCATACGGTGGCATTTTGCCTTCCACCGCCTTATTTGAGTGAAGGTCGGTATTCCGTTTGCGCTCGTAGTGAGCGCATTTCTCGCCATCTGCAGCGCAATCGCTATGAGTGACCAGCTGCCCGGTTTCAGCACCAGTCGAATTAGACAGCGCCATTGACCCGTCTTCATTATTGTCAATAACTTTACCCACAGACCCTGTTGTGGACGAAATGCTACCGTCCATCCTCACCAGTAATTCCCGACCGCTCCACTTATCAAACAGCTGACACGACCGGCAAGTTATCGCCGATCTGATCCCCGGAACCCAGACGAGCAACAGTACCAAGGCGCAAAAAGCGCTGACATTAAACCGGTGATTTCGGTTTCCTTTCTCCATCGCTGATAATATCAGTGTGCAGTCCGCCTGTCAGCCCTTTACCTCTAGTTAGGCTATGGATAAAAAGAAGTCCTCATACAAGTTGCAGCGCGACGAATCGCCCCGAGTTCAGATGTGGAAAAAGTGCGATTCAGCGAAGCGCTCCAAGTTGAAGGATTTGATCAAATGAAGCTCTCCACGCGCGGAGGGGAGGAGCTCGGGGGATCGGAGAGGAGAGCTAGACCATAAAGAGACGATTCTTTGCAGAGCACCAACATTCTTTCTTTATCACCCAGACATTTTTCCCCAAAAATGTATGTTGCATTAAAAAACGCGTACGTTCGTTTGAGGTTTGAAGGCGCGATGAACTTTCTTTTACTTTCTACAGATTAATTCGGCTGAGAGCTCAAGCTAATTTTATCGCGGGTAATTCGGGACTTCATAGCCAGAGACAAGCATGACTCGTGCCTGAATGAGGAGACGGTAACAAAATAATCACATTGGGTTGAAAACGCACACTTGCCGACGTAAACGGAGATAAAAGATGTATCCGAGAATTTCAACTCGAGACCGCTCAGATTCTCCGCACCGTCCTCTAGATCGATGAACGCTTTGCAAATGGATCTGATGCGCAGTCACGTTTCAATTGCAAGAAAACAAAATGAACAACCGCACAAAGTGGCTCATCACACATTAATTCAACATCACACATTCCCGTTCCCCCTTTCATACCTAATTAGATAGACGGTAGTTGTGTTACATCTGCAGATGCTTCACTGCGTGTGTTTGTGTAGAGCTCATTAAAACTTTCACACCCTATAGTTTTCTATAGAAAGGCTAACAACAATGACTATTTTAAAGAAATATACGTATAGAAAGACAACATATAAAGTTCCTAAACGTCTCAGTTATTGTTTTTTCTTCTAATAACGTAATAGCATTTTTTTACATTGTATGCAGATCTCATCCACACCAATTGCCATCTATTCTAATCTTTTCTATTCCATTCTGTTATATTCTCTCCTGTCTTATCCTACCCCCGCCCCTATCCTATCAAATACTTTTGGAAACTTGGGTAGTAATATTTGATTTTCGAATTTGTTTTGTCCAATATACACAATGTTTGTCATTCTAAGGTCAGTCAATTCAAATCTAAGCATTGTTTGTGCAAAGGTTCTCTCTCTCTCTCTCTCTCTCTCTCTCTCTCTCTCTCTCTCTCTCTCTCTTTCTCTCTCTTTCTCTCTTTCTCTCTCTTTCTCTCTCTCTCTCTCTCTCTCTCTCTCTCTCTCTCTCTCTTTCTCTCTCTCTCTCTCTCTCTCTCTCTCTCCCTCTCCCCTTCCTGTATGAGTTAAATCCACTGTCTTGTCATTGTAAAAGCATTAAAAATGACATACAGCTACATCGGCCGAGACTCACAGTATTAAATAGATATATTTGATTGAATTAATAGCATCGCTATGAACTGGTCTTCAGAGCTGAGATCGCACCATCACTCTCATTCTTTCACTCTCGTTCTCTCCAGATGTGCTCAAAAGATATCATGGTCCATCATCTTCCATCCCTGTGTGTGCATCACAAAAATCAATGCTATTTGAATGCGATCCGTCCGACATGCAGGATGCTCTGTTAAAAACAATAAGAAGATCTGAAAGCAACGCTGTGTGAAAATGAATTAGAATTCTGGACAGAGGCACAGAATGTATCTGTTGATTTCAGATCCGATCCGCCACAATCTCTTTTGTCAAACAGTTTGAAACAGAGACAGCTACTACGTTCTGATTCACCCAACACCTCTGCTATTATTTGTCATATCCTCACCAGCAGATGAGCAATGTCACGAATCCAAAAGAAAAGAAAAGACGTTCTATTTCCCATGCAGTTGCACAGATTTCTGGCAGAAAAAAGTTACAGGCTTTGGTTTCATGTCAATTTAGGCACAGGTTTCTAAAGAAGGATATGTTGTAATCCGTGTTCCCAGGGCAACAGTGAAGAATGGCTATAACTGGAACAGTCACAGATATCATGAAAGCCACACAGACACAGATCACACGGCAGGAAGACAGACCTGATGCATTTGACTAGTGCTCAAAGCGGAGACGGGGCTTAGTCAAGGTCGCCCATGACTTACATAGCAGCAACAGTTCAGAGACCAATAATTAACTGATACATGACTCACAGAAGAATTTCATCAAAGGAAGAGGCGTCAAGCGAAGAGAAAATATGGGAAAATGAGGAGAGAAAAAAACAGACAAACACCCAAGGCAAACTCTATCTGCTGTAAAAAAACCTTTGGTTCTCTCTTCCCAAGGAGAACGTTTGTTTTAATGGAGCAATTTCCGCAAACATTGTTTAGTATTCGTTCTCTGTAGAGTCCAGCGGGAAGGTCAAAGGCAAGCTGTACTATTTAAACAGAGCTCAGACTCTAGCCGCTTCATCTCTCTCTCCTTGTTTCTCTAATAATTCCCAAAAAATCACATCAGTATTTTATAGGTTTGCATTTTGCTTTAATTGATCTGAAGGTTGTACATATCGGGGAATCGGGCATCTGTGTGCTTTGGGCAATTCATAACTCAGTCCACGATCGATGATTAAATCTATTGGGAAAGCCCAGATAAATTTTAAATATATATTAAAATAAGTGAAATGTTATTTAAACTCAGGTGTAGACGTTGGCTATTTTCATTTAGGTATTTTCATGTAGGCAATTTTCATGTGTCTTCATTTGGTCTATGAAAATCCAGCCCAAATTATTTTTCTAGATAAATTAATATAAAAGAGGATTCTGTACACAACCTTGATATTGCCGCTTTCCCTACAAAACCTTGTGCAAATACACTGTTTTTTAGAAGGAATCACTGTAGATTTTAATTATTTAAATACTATGTTGTCAAAAATAACAAGCACTTTTTAATAATAATTATTGATTAATTGTTTGCAAAACGCAGTGACAAACATAAAGGGTGACTAATAATAATGAAGAAAAAAGCCAAATAAGTTACAAAATATATATACATGTACGGAGATACAAGATTTTGGAAAGACAGCAAAATTATATTTAATTTTTTCTAAGCTGCATTCCAAAGCTTGAACTATTTTTCGTAGGATAAAAAACAAATAGTATTTAATAATCACTAATAATACACATACACATTTAAAAATGTAGTGTCAAAAATTGACAATTTCAGTATTTGGTTAGTTGACAATTACATTGTGTCCTAAAATATCTGATTCAATATTTATTTGGCACTGTTATTGGTGTCTTTTATGCTATTTTATATTATAAATATGAATAATATAAAATAAAATAAAATAAAGCTTGTCGAAAAAATGTTGCTTTGTCACTGGACACATGTAGGCCTACAATATATTTGTAAAAAATACCCATTTATTAAATTATAAATCAAAAGCTGGTGCCAGTATTCATAAATCTATCATTGATGTTAATTTAAACAGTAATTTTTCACATTATTAAAGGATTGTGAATTTAGACTGGATTTCACAGACAGGGTCACATTTACTTATAAAATCTATAGCAACAGAAAAGACACATTTCACCTTTTAGAAACAATTTACTTTAAATCTTGTGGTGTCAAAATTGGATTTACAAGGCCAATTTGATTAGCAAATATGCTAAACCAGCACAGAACAGCATGTGTTTTATATATCAAAAACAGAGCTTGCCAGTATGCCAGCTGCTTCAATCCTCCACACGTTCACCACCAGAAGTCTGGAGTCGCTCCTGTTTCTACAAATGTACCGTGGCACCCGTCGCTCCAAACACCAGGTATTTTGGCTTCTTGCTTGCTTCCATTCCTTCATCTACACGGCCCCTAAAACCTCCGGTGGTTACTTTAGAGAAAATGAGAACCGTTTGATTCCCTTCCAAATACAACAGTCACTTCAGGATGTATTAATTTAGCCCTCTTCGGCTGGCAAATCAAATAACTGAATGCGATAGAAAAGATTTTGTAACTGAATCAGAATTTGTTCCGTTCTGACATTTTAGACGTCTCAAATTTTGTTTCTCAGTGTTCTGGATACTAAAAGCTTGTCAGACACTCAATACAAAAGAACATCTATGACTGAAATTGGTATTATGACAAAACCACTGTCTTGAATAATGATGGTGGGAGATCCTGGCACAGATTTGTAGAAGAAAAAAAACACAATACACAAAATATAAAAGCACTTTTAGTCACATAAGGGAAAAGTAAATGTACTTTTTAGAATCAGTCCAGTTTTTTTAAATCTTAAAGCCTTAGAGAAAGACAATATGCGTGTTATTGCTCCTAAACACAGTTGATTAAAAAGATTTTTCTATAATGGAAGTCACTTTAAGTTATTGTAGTGTCTTGGTATTATTATATACTGTACTGTTTTTTACATAGAAGCAAGTGTCGCTGTTTTCTACTAGGACATTTCACCTAAAAGGTAATATTCCATTCCATTCCATTTTCTACCGCTTATCCGAACTACCTCGGGTCACGGGGAGCCTGTGCCTATCTCAGGAGTCATCGGGCATCAAGGCAGGATACACCCTGGATGGAGTGCCAACCCATCGCAGGGCACACACACTCACTCATTCACTCACGCACTCACACCCTACGGACAATTTTTCCAGAGATGCCAATCAACCTACCATGCATGTCTTTGGACCAGGGGAGGAACCCGGAGTACCCGGAGGAAACCCCCGAGGCACGGGGAGAACATGCAAACTCCACACACACAAGTCGGAAGCGGGAATCGAACCCCCAACCCTGGAGGTGTGAGGCGAACGTTTTAACCACTAAGCCACCGTGACCCCCAAAAAGGTAATATAATTAATCAAAAAATAATATTTAAAATAATATCAGTGCAATTAAAATATTATATTTGTTTTCGATTTCTGACAGAATATATTATCCTGTAATAGTAACTACGTGTTCCCTTATTTCCGTTTTATCTTACACTCTTAAAAAATAAAGGTGCTTAAAAGGTTCTTCACAGTGATGCCATAGAAGAACCATTTTTGATTCCACAAAAAAGCATTCAGTTCTCTTTCTTACTTTTTATAATCTGAAGAACCTTTTTTCGCCACAAAGAACCCTTTGTAAAACAGAAAGGTTCTTCAGATGTTAAAGGTTTCAAAGAACCTTGTGAAGCACCTTTTTCAAAGGGTGTAGGCAGTTACCATATTATCAAATTTGATATATATATATATATACATACAGTACCGTATACACTCACCTAAAGGATTATTAGAAACACTATTACTGTGTTTGCCCCTTTCACCTCCAGAACTGCCTTAATTCTATGTGGCATTGATTCAACAAGGTGCTGAAAGCATTCTTTAGAAATGTTGGCCCATATTGATAGGATAGCATCTTAAAGTTGATGGAGATTTGTGGATGCGCGAAGCTTCCGTTCCACCACATCCCAAAGATGCTCTATTGGGTTGAGATCTGGTGACTGTGGGGGCCATTTTAGTACAGTGAACTCATTGTCATGTTCAAGAAACCAATTTGAAATGATTCGAGCTTTGTGACATGGTGCATTATCCTGCTGGAAGTAGCCATCAGAGGATGGTTACATGGTGGTCATAAACGGATGGACATGGTCAGAAACAATGCTCAGGTAGGCCGTGGCATTTAAACGATGTCCAATTGGCACTAAGGGGCCTAAAGTGTGCCAAGAAAACATTCCCCCACACCATTACACCACCACCCAAATTGCATTAATGAGAAATTGAACAGGTGTTCCTAATAATCCTTTAGGTGAGTGTATACAGTGAGGGAAATAATTATTTGATCCCCTGCTGATTTTGTAACTTTGCCTGCTTACAAGGAAATGAAGGGACTATCATTTTGTGGTAGGTTTATTTGAACTAATAGAGTCAGAATATTAAGAAAATTGGAGATGGAGATCAAATACTTATTTCACTGACTGAAATGCAAATCAATTTAAAACCTTCATATAACATTTTTCCCCTGATTTTTTTTTATATTGTGTCTCTATCAGTTAAAGTAAATCCACCCTAAAAATGATAGACCCATCATTTCTATGTAAGCAGGCAAACTTACAAAATCAGAAGGGGATCAATTAATTATTTTCATCACTGTATATATATTTTTTATGTCTCTCAATAATATTTGACCTCCTGCTTCTGCTTTTATGATCTTGCAGTCCCTCTATGTGGAAATGATGTCTGCTGGACTTCATAAAATGGCCTTCTAAGTTTTATGCTACAACTACCTTTAAACAGAAATCACTTCCGTAAATGTACTCCAGATTTTAAGATGTACTTTTACTATCTTGCAGAAGCCACATTTCTGCATCTACCAGAATATGGAAAACATCTCTTTAGGCATGACATATAGATCAGTGGATCTCAACCTATTTGACTTCAAGGTTATTCATCCGTTTCTGTAATTACTACGCAATAAAATATCTAGAGCTTAACTAATTAGAGAGATAAAAAACAAACATTTTATTGATTCATTATGTTTTTAGCTTTTTGGATCATTTAAAAGCTTGTGTAATCTTAGTGTAAATAATTGAAGTAAATAATATAGAGGAACCCAGTACGAGAAACACTGGGGGTCCTCAAAAAAATTAAGGGACCATTCCACGTTTTCATTTCAAATCATTCCAGTCCAGTGTTTGTTATAATTCAACAAATCAAACCTCAGGAGTAACAACGTTATCCAACAGCAATAATTTTCTTGAACATATTTTGAAAAACTACTGTTGTATTGATGAAATTGAAAAAGAACTTGTTTCCTTTATGGTATTTGAGGTAGAAAAAAAACTGAGAATCTTTTCAGTTATTTTGACCTGTTTCTCCCACAACCCCTCCTAGACCAGCAACCTACAACATTGCTCAACACCTCTAATGCTACATTTCACAAGCCCTCCTCAAAATCTCTGCTCCACCTATAGAGTCACCTGCTGCAAAGTCTGTCACTCAAACCCGCTCTCCTCCTGCGGCATTGATGACTGCAGCCGTACCCGCAGAGAACCCCCCCACGTATCACAGCCACTACATTACCCACTGTTGGGATCCCGTCGCGGTGCTTGCTGTGTTCTGTCTTCTGCTGTGTTAAGGTGATCGTTACCGTACCAACAGCGAAGTCAACTTCTATAGAGTGTCACTAGACTGCTTGTATTTTATAAGTAGAGAGGTTCACTGGGATATTTTCTTTAATTCCTAATCTGTTTTGCTACATCTGTGTGACTTAAAACCTGTTTGCATAATTATTCCAGGATGGGATCTTGCATTCAAAACAAGTGCACAGTGCAATGGAATGGAACACATTTTTTTTACTTCTCCACCTTGGAAAAACATTAAAATGCTCGCTACATACTGTACCAACAGGTTACACCAGACAGAGCCCTTGAAACATTTCAACACGTGGGCCCTCAAACAACTATGCTGGGAATCCACCAAAAAAACTTCTGACCTCCGTGCTCCCGATATGAAATGATTAAAACATTGCTACATTCATAAACATGCATTATATAAAACCGAACAAGACCAACCACAATAAAAACACTCGGTATATTCGATGCCCCAAAACCGACATTATTTATTTAGCTTAATCAAGCACTCTCATCCAATCTTGCCTTTAGGAGAACTTTCTTTCAGCATTAATAATAAACGACTTATATGCAGACACCGGTTTTAGAAACACCCCAAACCCATCTCACTGATATGAGATGTAACACTCGGCCTCTACTCTTAGCATTAATATTCTGCATTAAAGTAGCTACAACGATCAAAAGTGCACCAGTCTCATCCTCAAAGGACACGCCCATGGGTTCCTCGCAGTCCATTCACTTCTGTCTGATATGTATTGCTTCCCAAAAATCAAGAGGCTGTAACCGTACAGAATGACACTGCTGTTCAAAAAGTTTCTCACGATAAATAATACATATTTAAATTTTTCTTAAAATTGCCGTGGAGCTTTTTTCATATTCTGATGTATATCGAAGTAGAACGGCTTTTGGAATGCCGGAAAAATAGGGTGGGACATGATCGTTTGGGAATTGATTGGATCACTGGAAGTTGGAAGCCTGGCCATTGGACAGTCAGTAAAGTCCTTGTCATAGGACCCCTGCGGTTCATGTTTTTGAAAAAAAAGGGAATGTCATTCATGGATACATCACTCATTAGAAACATTGCAGCATTTAAAAAAATTGTCTGTTTTAATTTCATGATGATCTTAAAAACGCCATAATTTGTTTATTGATAATATAATGAAATCTGCAACAAAATGTCAACATATTCAAACAATCACGATTTTTATGGACTTTATTGTTGGATCACTGGAAGCTGGAAGCCGGGCCATTAGTCTCTGGAGGACTCTGTAAGACCTTGGAAGTTTGTGTTTTTAATTAAAGAGTCTGAAGACAAATAAATAAAAAAAGAATGACCTGCATGGGTAAATAATTGATTAAAAACACTACAAAAGTTTGTTACTGGTACTTTGTTAAACTTTGAGTTGAGTGAGAGTCTCATAACAACATAGTTTCAACCAAACTTCTACACAGGAAATGAAGGGCAACTATCACCGGCATCCAATTTAATTCAATATATAATTTACTATGTATCTGTTTTAGAAAGCCATCATCACTTATAACTGATATGTGTGAGCAGTTATTATGAATGATGGTCTATTGTCTCAGTGGGCAATTTTCCTCAGCAAAGTTCTGAGACGTCTGATTGTCTTTGAATACATATATCTTCAGACGGCGCTGCCTACTGAATATTGCATGAACCTTTGCATTGTACAGAGCGCCCATTCATACGACTTCCCAGAGGACATATATCAGAATACAATTGGTGGTTTATGCCATAGTCCTATTACAGCCATATGCATTCACAATTTATTGCGTCAAATCTGGACTTTCTTGACCGTTTCTATTTGAGGATAGTACACCCAAAACTAGAAATACTGAATTTGTTTATTCACACTCGTGTTGTTTAAACCGGTATACGACTCTTTATTTTATTGAACACAAAAGAAGATATTTTGAGAAATGTTTCACTTGTTTTGTGTCCGAATATTGGAAGTCAATGGAGGTCAATGTTGTTTGGATACCAACGTTCCTCAAAACATCTTCTTTTGTATTCTGCAGAAGAAAGACAAATAGGTTTGGAACGACATGAGGGTTAAAAAAAGAGGAGTAAGAATTCTCATTACACAGCAATGTCATGAAACAAAATAGGTGAGAGCTACATTTTCTATTATATTTTCATGAAAAAAACCTGCCTGCATTTCACTTGAAAATATGTTTGCTGACACCTAAACTTGCATGCTAATGCATTTTCATAGTGACCCTTTTCAGCAACAGTCTCTCTGTAGCTTCTGTTTTCAGAAAACCAGGTATGACAGGACACTTGACCAGCCTGATTTAAGTGTAAATGCTCAGAAAGCGCTTTAAAAGCTTTCCCACGGGGAGTAAAATATTCATAACGGCAGTCGTGAGTTAACGGGCGTACAGCGTAACTCATGAGTTATTCATGAGGTTTTGTTTTAGTCCTGCTGAAATACTATGTTTAAACGTGGCGGGACAAATAATGACAGATTCCTGTGTCGCACCTCAAGATTACAATCTAATTCCATACAGTGTGCTTTGATTTAGGAGGTACAGTAAGATGCCTTTCGACACGTGTAAAAGATAAAACCAGTCTGAATGCTTAGGTCATATGATGGCAAAGAACACTAGAAAGTAGGTTTTTCACGCTTCTTTGTCCACATGCATCAGTTGGATGTCTTTCAACATTGCATTACATCTTGCAGTGTATTTAGCATCTTGAGCCATGTGAATTGTGTTTTAGGATGGTGTGTCAAGTTCACAAATGTCACGGTTCTGCCTATCTTGTCTGGCTAATTCTTGGTCTTGAGGCAGAACCAAAACAGAATTCCCTGTTTCATGTGGGGAGAGGGATTTTGGACCTTTTGGGCTTCCATACTCTCCCCGAGTCTCGTCTGTGTTTCCCGCCATTTCGTGTCATTAGCTTCCCCTTAGTGTTTCATCTGTTTCACCTGTCCCCTATTAATTATCCTGTCATTGTCTCCCTATAAGAGTCCTCTTGTTTCATTGTCTTGTGCGGTTCATTGCGTTTGCCATGCATTGTGAATGTGTTATGCTGTTCAATGTTCATGTTCTTGTACTAGTTCCTGTTGATGCTCTGCGAAGTTGTTGTTCCTGTTACATGTTTCCAACGTGTTTTAGTAAGTGTTAGTTTATTGTTTCAAGTCTTTGTTTCTTAGTCTAGTTGTAGTCAGTGTCCTTCTTAATTGTTTATCCTGTTTTCCCCATTGAGGGTTTTTGTTTTGCCTGTTTTTGTCTTGTTTATTATAAATAAATTCGCGTTCAAACCCCTGTACCACCTTGTCTGCCTGCACTTGGGTTCTCCTGCCTTGTCTCCTCGGAGATTCTTGACAGAATGAACCGCCACAACAGAACCCAGCAGGCAACCGCGGACGATTCCTTGCGGTCCCACCAGGCCCGACTCCTGTTGGGTTTTAAGCAGGGGGATCGCGGGATCAGGCAGTTCGCTCGGGAGTTCCTGGCTGCAGCTAGGGAGACTGAGTTCGGTGAGGCAGAGCTCAAGGTTATTTTTAACTGCTGCCTCACCGAGCCTCTCCGGCGGTCTGAGATGAGGATGTTGAGCTCCCTGTGGATGGGCGACATGATCAGGTATGTGGTCAACCGGGATGATCCCTGGCCATTAGTGCCAGACTGGGTGTCCGCCCCCGTGGCTACCGTCCCGGAGGACCGCGCCTTGGCCGCCCTTACCCTGGGGAGCTCGGCACCCTCATCCGCAGCACCTCCTGCGGCCACTCTACCGTCGGCCAGTCCCACTGGCCGGCGGAGGAGAAAGAAACTACCCAGTCCGGAGCTACCCAGTCCGGAGCTACCCAGTCCGGAGCTACCCAGTCCGGAGCTACCCAGTCCGGAGCTACCCAGTCCGGAGCTACCCAGTCCGGAGCTACCCAGTCCGGAGCTACCCAGTCCGGAGCTACCCAGTCCGGAGCTACCCAGTCCGGAGCTACCCAGTCCGGAGCTACCCAGTCCGGAGCTACCCAGTCCGGAGCTACCCAGTCCGGAGCTACCCAGTCCGGAGCTACCCAGTCCGGAGCTACCCAGTCCGGAGCTACCCAGTCCGGAGCTACCCAGTCCGGAGCTACCCAGTCCGGAGCTACCCAGTCCGGTGCTACCCAGTCCGGTGCTACCCAGTCCGGTGCTACCCAGTCCGGTGCTACCCAGTCCGGTGCTACCCAGTCCGGTGCTACCCAGTCCGGTGCTACCCAGTCCGGTGCTACCCAGTCCGGTGCTACCCAGTCCGGTGCTACCCAGTCCGGTGCTACCCAGTCCGGTGCTACCCAGTCCGGTGCTACCCAGTCCGGTGCTACCCAGTCCGGTGCTACCCAGTCCGGTGCTACCCAGTCCGGTGCTACCCAGTCCGGTGCTACCCAGTCCGGTGCTACCCAGTCCGGTGCTACCCAGTCCGGTGCTACCCAGTCCGGTGCTACCCAGTCCGGTGCTACCCAGTCCGGTGCTACCCAGTCCGGTGCTACCCAGTCCGGTGCTATCCAGTCCCAAATATTTTTTGGGGGGGCGCCGTGGGGAGGCGACTGTCCGAGCGGCCGTTCCGGCCGCGGATCCGTTCCAGGAGCCGGAACCAGGCCCGTTCCAGGAGCCGGAACCAGGCCCGTTCCAGGAGCCGGAACTAAGCCCGTTCCAGGAGCCGGAACTAAGCCCGTTCCAGGAGCCGGAACTAAGCCCGTTCCAGGAGCCGGAACTAAGCCCGTTCCAGGAGCCGGAACTAAGCCCGTTCCAGGAGCCGGAACTAAGCCCGTTCCAGGAGCCGGAACTAAGCCCGTTCCAGGAGCCGGAACCTAGCCCGTTCCAGGAGCCGGAACCTAGCCCGTTCCAGGAGCCGGAACCAAGCCCGCCGTCAAGTCCGGCCGCCCAGCCGCCGTCAGAGAGCGCTGCCCAGCCGCCGTCAGAGAGCGCTGCCCAGCCGCCGTCAAGTCCGGCTGCCCAGCCGCCGTCAAGTCCGGCTGCCCAGCCGCCGTCAAGTCCGGCTGCCCAGCCGCCGTCAAGTCCGGCTGCCCAGCCGCCGTCAAGTCCGGCTGCCCAGCCGCCGTCAAGTCCGGCTGCCCAGCCGCCGTCAAGTCCGGCTGCCCAGCCGCCGTCAAGTCCGGCTGCCCAGCCGCCGTCAAGTCCGGCTGCCCAGCCGCCGTCAAGTCCGGCTGCCCAGCCGCCGTCAAGTCCGGCTGCCCAGCCGCCGTCAAGTCCGGCTGCCCAGCCGCCGTCAAGTCCGGCTGCCCAGCCGCCGTCAAGTCCGGCTGCCCAGCCGCCGTCAAGTCCGGCTGCCCAGCCGCCGTCAAGTCCGGCTGCCCAGCCGCCGTCAAGTCCGGCTGCCCAGCCGCCGTCAAGTCCGGCTGCCCAGCCGCCGTCAAGTCCGGCTGCCCAGCCGCCGTCAAGTCCGGCTGCCCAGCCGCCGTCAAGTCCGGCTGCCCAGCCGCCGTCAAGTCCGGCTGCCCAGCCGCCGTCAAGTCCGGCTGCCCAGCCGCCGTCAAGTCCGGCTGCCCAGCCGCCGTCAAGTCCGGCTGCCCAGCCGCCGTCAAGTCCGGCTGCCCAGCCGCCGTCAAGTCCGGCTGCCCAGCCGCCGTCAAGTCCGGCTGCCCAGCCGCCGTCAAGTCCGGCTGCCCAGCCGCCGTCAAGTCCGGCTGCCCAGCCGCCGTCAAGTCCGGCTGCCCAGCCGCCGTCAAGTCCGGCTGCCCAGCCGCCGTCAAGTCCGGCTGCCCAGCCGCCGTCAAGTCCGGCTGCCCAGCCGCCGTCAAGTCCGGCTGCCCAGCCGCCGTCAAGTCCGGCTGCCCAGCCGCCGTCAAGTCCGGCTGCCCAGCCGCCGTCAAGTCCGGCTGCCCAGCCGCCGTCAAGTCCGGCTGCCCAGCCGCCGTCAAGTCCGGCTGCCCAGCCGCCGTCAAGTCCGGCTGCCCAGCCGCCGTCAAGTCCGGCTGCCCAGCCGCCGTCAAGTCCGGCTGCCCAGCCGCCGTCAAGTCCGGCTGCCCAGCCGCCGTCAAGTCCGGCTGCCCAGCCGCCGTCCAACCCTGTCAGGCTGATCTTCAGACCCTGGTCCAGCCCGGCATTCCAGCCGTGGTCCAGCCCTCCAGTCCTGCAGGGGACTAGGACGGTTCCCCCCAGGACTACCCCTGTCAAGCCTCCTGGGGCTCCGCGCCCTGGCGCGTCCCCAAGGGCTGGAACTTTCCCACCCAGCCCTCCCCCTTTTGGACTTCCCATGTCTTCTTGTTTGCCCCCACCCCCCCTCCCTTGTTTGTTATTTTTATTAAGTCACCCTAATCCCCTATTGATTCTTGCCTGTCTGCCACTGATTTTGTTTTCCATGTTTTGTTTGGTCTTGTCTATGTCTCAGTCTGTCTTGTCCTGTGAGTCTCCTTGAGGAGCGTCAGGATGTCGCTCCTTAAGGCGGGGGTTCTGTCACGGTTCTGCCTATCTTGTCTGGCTAATTCTTGGTCTTGAGGCAGAACCAAAACAGAATTCCCTGTTTCATGTGGGGAGAGGGATTTTGGACCTTTTGGGCTTCCATACTCTCCCCGAGTCTCGTCTGTGTTTCCCGCCATTTCGTGTCATTAGCTTCCCCTTAGTGTTTCATCTGTTTCACCTGTCCCCTATTAATTATCCTGTCATTGTCTCCCTATAAGAGTCCTCTTGTTTCATTGTCTTGTGCGGTTCATTGCGTTTGCCATGCATTGTGAATGTGTTATGCTGTTCAATGTTCATGTTCTTGTACTAGTTCCTGTTGATGCTCTGCGAAGTTGTTGTTCCTGTTACATGTTTCCAACGTGTTTTAGTAAGTGTTAGTTTATTGTTTCAAGTCTTTGTTTCTTAGTCTAGTTGTAGTCAGTGTCCTTCTTAATTGTTTATCCTGTTTTCCCCATTGAGGGTTTTTGTTTTGCCTGTTTTTGTCTTGTTTATTATAAATAAATTCGCGTTCAAACCCCTGTACCACCTTGTCTGCCTGCACTTGGGTTCTCCTGCCTTGTCTCCTCGGAGATTCTTGACAACAAAGATGAATCTCAGGACCCCGCGAGTTGAATTTCTGAACACATAAACACATCACGTTTGTGTCTATACAGTGTTTTCAGAAGCACTCAAAAGCACAAGTAGTAGTCTTGACAAACACACCACTCAACTAACGAGTTTAAAATAACATGAAAACACGCAAAATTTGCATGCTTTTACTAAAATTGTTCTCCAAATCAAAGAAAACTGTGCAGACCTTATAACGGAAGCACTTAAAAAATACACTTACTGTAATAAACTGCATTAGCACAGTAAAAAATATTCAGGGTGTTTGGTCACATCTGTAGAGCCAAACCAAAGCAAGGAACCTGTGACCTACAATGTCTGACCTCTGCAGAGCTACAGTATATGTCCGGCTTGTACGTTAAGTCCTGGGCACGGGGGTGAGAATTCTGTAGGACGTGACCTCTGGTGGGATTCGGAATGCGAGTCATGAAAGATGTCCTTTATTCCTGAACATCATTATTGTGCAACTCTATGCAACAGCGCAGCTGTAATGAGCTTTTAAAGTCAGAGGCACTGAGGCCTAAAACTTATAGACCTATAACAATAAAAATAATCCATATTATAGATTGATTATGTCATAAGGTGTCCCACCGGTGCTGGTTTACGGACAGATGTCATTAGTCTTTTGTTAAAAAAATACGTAAGCAGGGATTTCTTTCTTTCAATTCTTAGAACAAATGAAAAAGCTGTCTTGTAGCTCAGTGGTAAGAGCATTGTGTTAACAACGCAAGGTTGTGGGTTTGATCCCAGGGGATTGCAAATACCTATGTAAAATGTATAGGATAAAGCAATGTAAGTCGCTTTGGATAAAAGCATCTGCCAAATGCCGAAATGTAAATGTAAATGTAAAAAGCAGGCAAGCGTAGAAAAAAAACCGACAGAATACAGCTGTGCAACACTGTAATACGATGCATTTAAATTATAAAATAGAAAGTTTTAACTTTTACGCTTTGTACGTGTTTATCTTAAAACCATAATTTATACATAACTGATGTTAATTTATTTCTTTGTGGATTATTGAATGTTGGTGTTGGGGAGAACACATTTTTAGAAATACCAATTATTTAAACTTTTATGTGTCATTGCAAACTCAAGTGAAATATAAAATGCTGTGGCTTAAGACTTTTGTTGTTATTGATTATCTTACAGACTCATTGAAACACCACCGCATTCATACTCTCAATAGATATGTCTGGTTACAATGCCCAAGCGCTGCAATAATACGTTGTAATTGGAAACATTTGGAGCAACAGAAGCAGATTTAAAAGCAACGCATAAATCGACACTTTTCATTATTTGTTAATTAGAAGCTGTAATTGTAATCACACATTTCTTATTCATTATTGCAATCATTAATTTTTACCATTAATTGTGCAGCCAAGATGAAAAAATGTATCAATAAATCACCCATGCTTATACTTGGACCTCCAGACTGGGTGCATAATTAAAGAAGATGAAAACCCTTAGTAAAAGTTTTAAATTTCATACCCCTGTTTCTTCTCCGCGGCCTGAGGTTTTTTTGCAAATTAGGAAATTTGAAACATTACAATTACATGGCTATTAGGAGTCAAAGAGGCAGATTTTAAATTCAATAACTTAGTTCTGTTGTTAGTTCAGCACGTTAATCACTTCCAACCAATTTACATTTTAGAGTAACGTGTTGTCAAGCGTTAAATGAAGAGTTGAATACAGAGGCTTTGTTTTTGTCTAATTTTACTTGGGAAGTCGATGATGCTGGGATGTTCTAATGGCCACTTATTGCAGGCTGTTAGATTCCACAGCCTAGTAATTCACCATCACATTGTAAGTCATAAGATTTGTGATATGTCATAATCAAATTTCCAGCGAATGTCAGGTTCTGGAATGTACTTATAAATGTATGTACTAAAAATATATGTATGATGCTTTGTTTGAGATCGCTTTATACAGTTGAAAGTAGTTGTGTTGAAAATTCCCACTGTATATTTTTATATTTAAAGATCCAGTGTGTAATTTCTTGGAGGATCTCTTGACAAAAATGCAAAATAATATACATAACTATGTCTTCAGATATGTATAAAGAGCTTACACAAGTAACTGTTATGTTTTTATTACCCTAGAATGAGCTATTTCTATCTACATACAGCGCGGGTTCCTTTGCATATTCCTTTTGCGTACTGTTTTGAACGGGAGGGGTGGAATGAGTGGTTGGTTGCAATTCGCAACCTTGCCGACCAGATTTCACTGACTAGACCTTAAAAGTTGTCTTGAAGTAAGAAATCAATTTTAACCTGAGCTTTTGTTATAAAAAGGCTCATCGTATTCAAATGATGAATAGTGTCAGAACTGAATACGTCATTGCTGCTAGAATGACAACTTTTATAGACACCAGGCACAGTGAATGCCAGGTTCTGGAATGTACCTATCGCTGCGTCACAATTTCTTTGTTTGAGATCGCTTTATACAGCATGTCCTGATTATGTGTAACCTACGTGTCTAATAAAGTTTACAGAAGGCTCCAACTAAGCACTTAGCTTGTCAAAAAGACACACGGTAATGAACATCACAGGACACACGGATGTCTTTTGGAACTTTTATCCATCAAAGCAGTAGGCGCTTACTTCAAAGTCTTCAATGAGGCCAGCACATAAAAACGAGCGTTTCTTGAGCCGG
The DNA here is from genome assembly GCF_015846415.1 of Triplophysa dalaica. Classification (NCBI taxonomy): domain Eukaryota; kingdom Metazoa; phylum Chordata; class Actinopteri; order Cypriniformes; family Nemacheilidae; genus Triplophysa; species Triplophysa dalaica. Next base: position 6,077,166 of record NC_079543.1, read on the forward strand.
CCTCAAAACCAGGGCAGAAATAGCCTTTAACTTATTGATTTTGATGTTAATTAATCTAATAACCACGCAAACGTCACAAGTAGACCTCAGACAATAGTATAAAACCTTTTAAAAGACAAGTTCATGACACCATTAAAATATGTCTACAGTAATTTACCGTTAAAGAACAGGTCAAAAATTCCTATTTGAATCACTTGTATCAAATTAAATAATGAAACTGATACTTTTAAATTGTTCTTATTTTGTTATAAACGTCATGCTCTACAGATAAACAACACAGCCCTTTGTAGACATCTGCGCTTTAACCCCACTCAAACTTTTGGGGTCAAAACAATCAATAGATAGACAGACGCTACTACGGCACACAAAGGTTCGGACACACCGACACCAGCAAAGCGATACAATTTATGTAATTCAGTGCAATAAAGAAAGGCCAGACATCAAGGAAACAGAACAAGCCCTTTATAAGCCAACAGCTCAGCGCAAAAAAAAGCCAAACTCTCAAGGCAAACCTAAACTGTTTACTTGCATTTGAAGGACAAAGATCAACCGTCCGAAGATCATTCATTCAAGGACAGGATAGAGCTACACAGTCCAACACAGATGAAAATTAGCATTTTCGAGCCATGGGTTTCCTCTGGGATTTATTTTTAGATGATTGTTTTTTTACGTTAAAGGTCTGTAGTAAACATAACTTGGAGATGTTTTGGTTTCATTGTATGACACACTATTCACAGTCATTTCTCAAATGTGAATATACAATTTGTAAATAGTAAATAAAGAAGAGCATGTTCAAACGATTTATCCAAATTCAATGTAACCCATAAACAACTGGACTAAAAAAGCATTGTTGCAATTCTTCATCACTTCAAGTCCAACTAAATAAATATATTAACTTTAAAAGTGATTTATTATGTTGTATGGATTAAATGCTGGAAATCCCCACCGTACTACTGTTGACAAAGTATCTGAATGTTTAGTGAAATGCTTTAAATGTCTGAAATCAAGCCCAGATGCTTCCAAATAAATTCTGTCTGACACATTGCCTTAGAGTGAGAGTATCTATGGTTTGCTGAGTAATTAATCTGTGGATAATATTTATAGCCAAAAAGTCACTTTAGCAGACGGAGATTTATGTGTTGGATTTAAGGTTTGGCTGAAACGGTGGATTTGCAATCTAAAAAGGCTTTAGTTAAGGAAACAATTAATCAATCAACCAATCACAGCATAATCATTAGGTCTTGCCAGTTTTTAGCGCTTTACCTCCATCTGTTAACAGAGACCGTTTATATGCCAACATTAATCTTTCCCCCGTTACTAAAACAACCGTCTCGTTCTTTAACAAATTGACTCCGGCAAAACCGAAGACAACACAATAAAGCAAATCAAAACAAGCAACTAAGAAGAATGCAGTGCTATGCTCTGAGTAACAATCACAGAATTTTAACACGTAGTGAGAACTTAATTCATTCCTGTTGTAGTTTCTTGGGGCCTTAAACATCAAGGGCCATGGGGTCTGAGAGACCCTAAATCACCCCAGCCTTCAAAGCTTTGATACAGGTAGCTTTGAACATTAGCATTTCAATATATAAACTCTTTTACATAATGTATAACTAATTAAAGAACTTAAAGTCATTCCGCCTTTGGAAAACCTGACTCTAAAGGCAATCTGATTCTTTATCCTGCTGCATGAATCCAAATGTTTTATGGATTTTCAAAATTATAGTCCATTTTCAAAACTAACTTATCTAAAAGCAAGTTCATAATAGGGCTGCACAATATTTACGAAAAATGCGATATGCACTGACCTATGAAACAATTTGATATGCAAAATGCAATACAATACACTGAAAAAAAACTAGGATTTACTTACATTTTTGTGTTATAAATTTTTACTTAAAAAATTGTGTGCAAAAACTTAAAAAAACTTAAAGCTTTTACAAATTAACACAAAATTAAAGTAACTCCGCTAGTTTTTCTTTCATTGTTATGTGTTAAGTTTAAAAATGAAATATATTAATAATAAAATATAGAACATTTTTCAATAACATTATACATTTAAATTAAACTATTTGAATATTAATTCAAATATAAAAAATAATAAATTATGAATTAAAATGGAACTATATTATAATACATTCAGAAATCATGTAACTAACATAAAGGATTTACGTTCTTTGCATTGAATGACTCTCTGCTATCTAAACTGACCTAGAACCTTAGTTTTTGAAGTATTCAAATGATTCAGTAACAGCAAACCATTTCAATTGCATATAGCAATATGCACATAATGTGAAACTTTCAATATATTTTACAGCTGTGGTTCACTCTTCGTAAAAACATTTTATTTAGATTAGGGTTAGATACACCACAGAAAATGGCCTTAAGATGAAGAAGACACTTTCCACTATATTTTATCCCGTAATACCTGAAGCCGGTGCTACTGACATGATGAAATCTACAGCTGCCCTGTGCGGGGTTGGAGAAATGCAAGGTAATAGCGCTGCAAAACACGGACGTTTTGGTGAAATGCGATGATTGACATTCACTGAACATATATACTTGATATTCCCTGGTATACTGTATGTGCTGGATATATTCAGGCTGCCCTTCAAATGTGAAGAAAGATCTTCACATCACTGACTCTTTCCTTTGGTTCCCCTAGGACTTTATCTGTCAAAACGGATGCAGCGGCGACTGTTACAACGAGCGTCCTGAGAGCACCACATTCAAGATGTTCTTTGTCGAAAGGATGGAATTCGAGCACGCGAATCAGTTCATCAAAGTCTCCACTTAAGTCGATTGGTTCAAAAATAGAACAAAGCACGACGGTTGCTATTTAAATGGGGTTAATGAGAACGTTTTGCACGGCGCTTGAGAAACAAAACTACAAGCAGCGTATTCAATCAACGTTGAAAACGTCTAATTGCTAAAGAACGAGCCGGACGGCCAGACAAAAAAGACTAATCATGCTTGCAGGCCTGTTATCATTTTGTATTCAGTAAACGGTGTCCTGCTTTGACTTTTCAGTCTGATAGATTTGACGTACATCTAAAGGGCGAGCGGGAATGAAGGAGTGGCATCCAACAATATTGCCCGAAATCTAGAGAAAACCAAATCAACTGTGTTAAGACCTCACAGAGAAATAATGCAAAGTAGTTTTCCATGAGTTAAATCTTTATTTCCTCGCTCCGTCTCTCTTGCTCTCAGTTCTTTATTCCTTTCTTTCTTTGCAGTTGACACGAGCCATTTGGCAACTCCTTTGTAGTGTTATGTGAGTTTCTGGTGTGCCATTATGAAATATTCGCAATTACGCCCAATTTATTCCCGGTATTCATCCTCGCTGGCATTAAAATGTGTTTAGAGGCTGCGTCTGCAAAATGAGGCTTTTAGGAAGTAGAATGAGATGGAAATTCATATCACATGCCTCCGACTCACATATATTGTCTGGCTTTATAGGAGTGCAGGAATCAAGCGCGCATCAGCCCAAGTCATTGTTTTAGATGAGTGTGTCTTTTGTAATATTTCAGAATAAAACGATCATAAAAAGCTGGGATTAATAAATGTTAATGGCCAAGTGGATCTTACAAATCGGGGTGGCTGAAACAGGCAGCGAGCGTACGTGGGTCTCACATTCGGTAAATTACACACGTGATAAAAACGGAAACTTGTGAGGATTGTAATGATATGGCTTAAGATGTCGCCCGATCATATTTAACGTTTGATTACAGATCGTTTCTTTAAAGATTGCAGAACAACGATTTGTGCTAAAACCTGTGGAAGAGTCATATGTGAGTTTCTACATTTACATTTAGTCATTTGGCAGACGCTTTTATCCAAAGCGACTTACAGTGCACTTATTACAGGGACAATCCCCCTGATGCAACATGGAGTAAAGTGTCTTGCTCAAGGACACACTGGTGGTGGCTGCTGGGATTGAACCAGCAACCTTTTGATTTACCAGTTCAGTGGTTTAACCCACTAGACCACCAGACCATTTTGTAATAAACAGGCTAATTTAGACTAGAGTTTGTGTTTATTTATGGAAATTAGTTAAAGGGCCTTCAGTTGACCTTTGCGATAACCGACAAATGCATTTTTTTGCCATTATTTTAGATGAAAACCAAAATCAAAATATGTTTTTTTTCGTAGTAGTATCATATCAGACCACCTTATTTTAACATTACAAGGAGAGTATATAGAAAGAGAAAAAAATGTAAAAATACTTGGGAATATGGCTGGATGAAAAGCTGGAGTTGCATGTACATATTGAAAATCTTCTGAAAAAGCTTAGACCTAAATTGGGTTTCCTATATCGAATCAAAAAATGTCTTCCCTATGAAGCAAGAAAATGAATTACACAAAGTTGTTTCCTTTCAATTTTAGATTATGGGGATGTGCTATATACGCATGCAAGTTTAACTCTATTAAAAAAGCTGGAATGTGTGTACCCTGCTGCCCTACGATTTGTGACTGGTGCTTCTTTACGCACTCACCACTGTTCCTTGTATGAATTTGTGGGCTGGTCCTCCTTGTCTCAAAGAAGAAAAATGTTGTTGTTCATTGCCAAGGCGAGGTAGGAAAATTACTTAATTATATCTGTAGTCTTATATGTCAACACACTTGTAGTTATACGACTAGATCTTCAATTAAATTGCTTTCAAATATCCCAAGAATATAAACAGAGTTTGTTTGAAACTGCCTTTTCTTTTAATGCACCTTTTTTTGTGGAATGAACTGCAGAGCATCTTAATGTTGGAACAACTCCAATCACTAAATGTTTTAAAACATTTTTTATGGACCAAGTTAAGGGAAACATGTAAATGTTTTTAATTAACTTTTTTGATCTCTTGTATGCACTAATTGTTTGATGCTGTAGTTTTTTTATGTGTAACTTTTTCTTCTGCCATTTTGGCCAGGACTCCCTGGAAGAAGAAATTTACATCTCAATGGGACTATTCTGGTAAAATAACAATCAAATAAAAAAATACTAGTACTACATAGGTTACTTTTAATTTACTCATAATTGTATTTAACTTTTAATTTGTTTCTCATGTTTTCAAAGTGAATAAATAGATTTGTGAACAAATTGTTTGATTGGGCTGGTTCCTTTTTAACATCCTACAGTCCAAATTTGATTCTTAAAGTGATCACCCAAAAATTCTGTCAAATTCTTCTCACTCTCTTTTCATTGTAAACCTGTATTATTTTCCATCTTCTGCAGATCACATAAGAAGATATTTTGAAGAATGTTGTTAACTGAACAATGGCGGTACCCATTGTATAGAAAAAAAACAATGCAAGTATGGGTACGGTTGTGTTCGGTTTTCAAATATTCTTCAGAATATCTTCTTTGGTGTTTGCAGACAAAAGGCACTATAGGTTGAAAATGACATGAGGGTGAGTACATAATTTTTGGTGAACTATCCCCTTAAATACACTCAAAATAAATACAGTAATACTGTATCTTTACTCAAATGAAAATCTAAAAGCATTGCCTTTATGTCTACCAGAAAATGATTGCATCAGGTACTTTAACTCTGCTCTCCGTCCACCACACAATAACTCTTTAATACCCATACATTAATATGTATTCAGTGCAGAACACAATCTGTCCGACTCAGTTCAATATCTGCTGAACCTTTTAGAGAGCGAATCGCAGGTGATCCTTTTTTGTCTCTGACACGGGGTGAATTTATTTTTGCGAGCCAAAACTTTGTTTTTGCTAGATGGATTCGTCGCCGCAGGAAAATGTCAAGACCCGAAATGTAGAGAGACCATTACCATAAAATTAACATTTTAATCAAGCCAATCCATAACTGCTCCCACCACATCAAAATCCGTCCGATTACACGCAATTCTATTTTCAGCCACTTTTAAAATGCAGACCAATGGAACAATGGAACCTCTTTCACACAATCCTCTTTTAGACTTTTGGCAATCTTAAACACATTGCATGTTTATTCCTGTGGCTCAATGGAGAGAGCATGGTAATGTGTTTGATCCTATGGGGTTGCACAAAGTCAGAAACAAATGTATAATACAATGCAAAGTTAGTCGGTTTGGACAAAAGAGTCTGCCAAATGCATAAATGTAATTGTGAAAAACTAGCCCAATGGCCCATCAAACTACCCCAAAAATGGCAGTAGTTTTTGGCAGTAAGTTGCTTTGGATGAATAGCCCTGCCTGCCTTCCTTTCGCTAAGTAAGCGAAACTGCGCCCGTTGAGTGGGTGAAGTGTCCACACAGTTCCAGACTTCATATTTTCGGTGAAAAAGTGCATCATCCAGGTACTTCAGTGTACTTCTTGTTTGAGTAATTTGAATGTGAAAGCTGCCTACTTACACTATTTATACTACAAAACGGCATAGAATAGTGCATAAGTGCGCGATTTGGGGCGCAACGCAAGTATAGTGCTCGTTTTTGGAACGACCAATCAAAGCTGCGACATAGAAAAAAGCTTAACCTGACCTTAATACATGTACGCTTTTTTATTTATTTGCAAACACTGACTGTTCTAGACCAATAGACCGCATAGATATTCTTTTGTGGCAATTGCTGTTTTAATGAAAGATGTTTCTTCCCATCTGTTCTGGTTTGGTTGTCTCTGTCATGTAGAGAGATATTGTGGTTGTATCCTGTGGTTGAAGGATCGCTCGCGAGCCATGAATAAACCTCAACTTTAATTCACAACTTAATTAAACCGCATTTCAGGTGGCCAACCTCTGTGGGAGAGGTAATAATTGTGTTTAATCCAGTCTCATTTTCATCCAGGCAGCCCAGTAAATATACACCCCTGCAATTACGACTGTTGTGTTTTAACGCCCATGGCGCTACTGGAAATGTTCCTTTAATCATAGATTTTGCTTTTTCATATGTAAGACTGAGGGGAATGTGCGACGTCTCACTTTAAGTAAATGATTTATGAATTAACTTGCATCTACCTCACTTCCTACAAGACTCCACTTATCTGTTTGACTTTAATGCAGTTGAACATGTGATTTTGAATATAGCTAAGTAATTAAATTATTCACTATAATTGCAAATTTCATGAGGAGAGGATTATGTAAAAAATTCCCCCTTTTTATGGATTTTTGGCTTGTTTTGCTTTGGCTGAAATGAAACCAGAAATTTCCTGCTGGTAAAATATGCATTAAAGCTGCAACCCATTACTTTAGTTTCTATATCGACATCTCTCTTTAAAAACTAAAAATTGCAGGTTACTTTACATTTGATCTTAAAGGTCCAGTGTATGACATTTAGGCATCTATTGGTGAGGTTGCGAATTGCAACCATCGACTGACTCCACCCCTCCCTTTCAAAACACTTCGGCAGCTGACACAGAACTAAGATGTCGTAACGTTTTCGCTTCTTTGCCGAAGGAGATAATGTATTTACAAAATACGCTCTGTTTGTCCGTTTAAGGCTACTGTAGAAACAACATGGTGAATTCCATGTAAGTGGAACCTACGGTGTAGTTCGAAATATCTCATTCTAAGGTAATAAAACATAACGTTTATTATGTAAGGTCTTTATACACCTCTGAAGACATAGTATAGTTATGTATATTATTTATCATTTCTATCAATTGATCTTAGAAATTACAAATTGGACCTTTAATAAAAACTAAAATCTAAAAATTTCTTCAACATTTTGTCTGCAAGAACAACATCATGATAATAGCAAATAAATGTTACTGTTAAATGTCAAAAGCATGTTTTTTCAAGCAAGATGTCCTTTTGTAAAATCTTGTGCCACATACCACGACAATCTGTTCTCTTTCACAGCATACACACTTTTTCTGTCTGTACATGTGACTTCCTGTTTAAAAATCCACACGCTGGTCTGTTTCACAATGCACGCATTGTTCCTTCAGAGTGTTTACCACAGAGGAGCGAATGACATTAAACACTGAAGTTTGTGCTACTGGGTATTTTGAAAATGTGTGCGTGTATCCTGCCGCATTTGTGTGGATGCACGTGCCTGTGTGGCGGAGACAAAGGGCAGTTAGCATTTAGAAGAATTAAGGACTGTCAGTTCAAATCTGATGGTGTGGGGAAGTCCTTAAATCTCCATGCCGGTGCGATTCATCTCTGTCTGGTCTCGGAGAGAGCATAAGATAGATGTGCTCAATAATCGTGGTCTTGAGAAATCTGCAGGAAATGATTAAGAATGATAAATAGGGGACAGGAGATTTTTTTTCAATTTCAATTTGACATCTATTATGCTTTTGGTGTCACAGACAAGGGCAGAGAGAGGGAGAGAGAGAGAGAGAGAGAGAGAGAGAGAGAGAGAAAGAGAGAGAGAGAGAGAGAGAGAGATAGAGAGAGAGAGAGAGAGAGAGAGTCAAACGTCATTATAAACAGAATAATGAGAGAATTGTTTGAAAGAGCTTTAATTCCACAGCTCAACAACAATCATATTATGTGTAGTGTTGTTTTTTGCTATGTAAACCCTTCTATGTATGTCCATATGTAGTATAAAGCAGATTTATGGAATTCATGGTATGTTATTCATATTAATTGTATTTTTAACTAATAATGAAAAATGAAATTTTAATACCAATCAGCTCTGCGTCCAAGCTTTGAATTCAATCCCTGGTGGTTCCAACACAATCTCGAATTCGTAATTTTTTATAAGATTATTCATATGAATTTGTACGATCCAAATTGTACGTTTTTATACAATTTGCTTCTACCCCAGTGATGATTATGTTTAAGTGTGGGTTTAGAGGCTACATAGGATGATATATCCTGCAATTCTTATGCTCAGTTTATCAATGAATGAGGGTTAAAAGCCGCCACATCCAAAAGCCAGAGGGCACTCTCATGAAGACACTCAGAATATGGGACACAGAAGAAGAACGGTGTTGTTCCAGGAAATGACAATGGTCATATTTCATTGCTGTTTTTCAAACCTTTTCTGGTATTTTCAGATTAAATAGGATATTTATAATGACGAGAGTTGCTTTTTTAAATGCACATTATAAAGTCTCGTGGTGATTTTAGATCGAGCAGTACTTCCTACTGATCAAAGAGCCGTAGTTCACAGAAGAGCTGTGCATAAAACACAGAATCAAAGCATTTGTTAATTCAGAATCGCCCTAGACAGGTATAATTAGTATACAGCCCTAAGGCTACGGTATTGCTTCTTTACAATAATCATACCTTTTTGTGCGATTTACATTTTACGAATTCATACGAATACGCCACCTCGTAAAATAGTTACAAATTCCTGTGAGATGGTGGTTCCCTCACAAAGGTTCTGGCAATAAAACTGTACTACAGTTGAATTTAGTGTGTAACAGCATCTATGACATCTCATCATGTTGATGGGCGTATCTGGTGAATGTTTCTCATCCCTTCAAGATCCCATACCCTGACCTCCATGTGAAATATACGTCCTTTACTAAGGCAGAAGTCAATGATGGAATGTGATCTGTAGATGTAGTGATCTCTGAATGGAATGTTTCTTTCCATTTATTTCTGTCCGGATCTCTTACCAAAAACCCAAGAAATTGTTAAACTGAAGAGAAACATTTAAACTGTAATTATAATTCATCTCAGATTAGATTAAAAGGGTGATGAGACTATCCTTAAAATATCTCGGTTGTGATGACGTTCAGAATGTAGTTTTCAATCTGTGCATTTTGAAGTCGTCGGCATAACTAGTCCCTGCATATTACAACCAAAACAAGGCTCACTTTGAAGTGCCACAGACGACACGCAGAAACCCAAGTTTAATAGATTATTTATCATAAAATGTGTACTTGAGGACTCCAAATCCCCTCTTCATCCGTAGTAAAAATGTTGCTCGCAGTAATACAGCCTCCGTTGGAAATTTATGAAATCCCATCTTGTCCATTCTTGTTTTATGTAGGTCACTCTGGAAAACTGATGAACAGGATTGTCCAGACTTTTTATCTGTTCGTTTATACGCCTCATTAAGAAGCACTCCGGGAGTTATTGATGGGCTTTGTCTAATTCATCATTTATGTTATTCCTCAGTCAGACATTCTTTCCCCGAGATCGCATCTGTGATGGGAGGAACCACTTCTACCACTTCTAGAAACTTTCTAGCGATCACCTACTTCAACACTGTTAGTATATATATTTTTTGTATTTATTGAGGAATCATTTTTCAGTAAAATACCTCACTCGTATAGTGACTCCATATATATATTTTTTGTGGGGATACACATCTGTATAATCACGATTTCCAGTTTCCTTTAGGGATTCCATATTGTATACTGTAGGTCTCTTTCATCTATAGATGCTATAATGCCTATTATGCATTCACTGGTCTTTTTATTTAATGACCTCGCACAGAAAGAGAGTGTCTTTATATCTCTGCAGGAAAGATTGCGCCTTGCAATTAATTTTGATGAATACGCTTTTGTGATATAGCCAGTGTGAAGGCCAAATTTCCGTGTGCGCTATCTTGTGTTTCAGGCCCATATTTTCCGCATTCTATCTCTTTGCTTGTTTATGTCTCTCTCTACTCTGTGTTCTGGCCAGCTGTTCCTTTATTCCTTTGATTTATTTTCTCTCAGTCCACATCAACACACAAAAGGAGCTATAAAGACCTGCCTGTGAGTCATGTACATTTAAGATATGTAACAGAGGTGCAGCGTTTATGTGGGGACTGGGTTCAAAATCACATCCATTAAGGTTTTTTTTTACATGCAAAAATGCACCTGAATAATATCTATTTTCACATTGATGTTGCATTTAAAATTAACTCAAAAATCCGAAACCAATAGAACAAACATCTCAACATATCACGTGAACAAATCCTGCCTCTTTAACATATTTTTTAGATAGTTGCCTCAAAATTGCTTCCGGTTTCAGGTACATAAACACAAGGTCCACATATTTGTATCTATATTTTTATATATACAGTATATACATTTTTGAGACAGTACATTGTAGGGCTGTCAAATGATTCATCATGATTAATTGCATGCAGAATATGTTTACATAATATACTGTATGTCTGTGTACTGTACATATGAAATCTGAAATTCATAAATGCATACATATACATACATATTTTCATGAAAAATATAAAACAGAAAAATGAGTAAACATTTACATATAATTTAAATTATTGGTAAATATAAATAAATACAAGTAACTATTTACTAAATATATATATACACATGCATGCATGTGTATGTTTATAAACACAAAAATACATATATTATGAACTTTTATTCTGGATGTGGTTATTCATTTGACAGGCCTAGCACATTGCATTAAATCATGTGGTTTTTAGTATAAAATAGATTGTGTCTGTTGAAAACAACTGCAGTTTTCTTATAAAAAAAAAATTTATTCTCAAATCAGTTTGCTAGTTTTGTATTATGTTAGATCTATGCAGATCATATTGACATTAATGGATGCAAATGTTTGATTTAAAAGATTTTTTATTTTCACTTTTATACAGCAAACAATTGTATTACTGTGTTAGACTTGTGTCATGATGAAAGGACCTGAAGAAATACCAGATTAGGATCACAGCATTAAAGTAAGAGTTCACCCAAAATAAAAATTCTTTGATCCCTCATCCTCAAGTTGTTCCAAATCTGTATCAATTTCTTTGTTCTTTCTGATGAACACCAAGAAAGGCATTTGAAATATGACATTTACATGCTTGTAACCACACAGTTCTACCACAGTTGGAAAAAAGTATTTGATCTTTTAAACACATAATAAGATATCTTGAAGAATGTAGGAAAGCAAACAGTTCTAGGGGACTTTAGAATAACATTGTAGTTGTTCCTACCATGGTAGTCAATAGTGGCCAAGAACTGTTTGGTTACAAGCATTCTTCCAAATGTATTTCTTTTATGTTCAACAAAACAAAGAAATGTATAGAGATTCGGAACAACTCGAGGGTGAGTAATCGATGACAGAATTTTCATTTTTGTGTAACTGTCCCTTTCAAATTACGTTTTTATATATATGTTTATTTGTCGATATTATTGAAAACAATAACACGAGTCTTGAGTGAATGCACGAGTCCTGAGTGCGATGAAAGTCCACATATGTATCAACGTAAAATAAGACTTGTATTACATTCTGACTCTATGCAGTTACTATAAATTATTAACAGGCATCAAATTGTTTAATGATTTTGTATGTTTACAGCCTATACCTTATTATTTGTTAGGGACAGGGTTTATTTACTCTCCCCACAACAGATATACACCCCCTGTTCCCTCAGCAGCCCCCTCATGACACATTACCACAGCTACGACATCTCCAAAGCGATAAGCCTCGATATGCTGAGGTATGCAGTGTGGTGAGAAGTCAAGACACAGTGGGATTATCAGTGACACACTTCAGAGATGGTCTGCGCTGTCGAGTGTGGAGAAGATCTAGAGGTGCAGCACTCTCATAATTCACATGCGGGCCAGCCGTGTTGTTTCATTCCTTGACCTGAAGAGCACCCTGTGGACGCGCTTGTGAAAGTGGGAGAGAGACAAAATGATGGATTTTTGGAGCAAGCGGAGAGAGAAACGACTGTTATTTTAGCAACGGTAATCATTTTATGCAAATGTGCAAAAGACGATTCTGTAGTTCATCTCTACAGTGGTTTAGATAAGTGCATAATGATGTATAATAGCACTTTAGCGCCGACAAACATCCATTTCCCGGAGTGTTAGAGCAGACTATGTGAACGCCAAAAGAAACTTTTAAACCTAAATCAGCATTTCAAGTCAAAAAGAAAGAGACAGCCACCAAAATTGACACGTACCACAATAAGGACACAACTAGTAGTGAAATGGTTCTCAAGACAGGCCACAATTCAGATGGGTGTTGACTTTTACGTGCTTAAAGTAATCTGTAAACAAGTTCGGAATGCCCTACACAGGTTAGCTTTAGACAACCGAACAACGCAAGGATTAAGTTGCCCTATACTCTTCACTGGAAACAAAAAACTTAGTCACTATGTAATGACACCAGTCAAGATGTTGGGTCACTAAGAAAAGCTTTTTTTCCCAAGTGGATGCTTTAAAGTTAACAACAGAACAGGCGAAAAAACAGGCAAGAAATCAAGTATTGTACTGAAAGAGCGAAACAAATGTGAAAGCTTGATGTTATAAATATAAGGGTGCATATTTAGGCGCACCGCTTTAATTTTGTCCTGTGTGAAACAAAAATATACAAAATGTCAATGAGATCAAGAAAGTGTCATTTAGAGATATGTAGATGAGTCTTGAAAGTTTTTAATATATGCTAGGTGTTATCCAACCCTTAAAGTGATCAGAACCTTGAAATGCCGCCTATCAATTATGTTAATGGCTCTCGCTTGACTGCGACAAGCTCGGCGACTTTAAAGAAGGTACAGCGAATCCACTGAGCCCGATTGTGAGGGCTGTGAAATTAAAAAGAGATAAAAGTTTGCCGTTCTGTGTATCATTGCAGTTACTTGCTGATTTTACCGCATAGGCCCCATTCACACCTGCATTTTCATCCATCTCGATTACAATCCACCGTTTTGCTACAACGAGCAGTTTAAACTTTAGTGGTTTTGTGAAGTCTTAAAAGATAACAAGCAAATATTCTAAAGATTTGGAAAAGCCAGTAGACATACTGAAAATCAACTGTGATTTTTATTATTGCCTGACACTGACATGCAGTAACAGATTGATGAAGCACATATACTGTACATCTGCTTACAAGTTTAACAAAAGTTGCAGCTGTAACACAAAAGAAGATATTTTGAGAAATGTACCAACATTCATAAAAATATCTTGTTTTGCAGAAGAAAATCAAAGAGGTTTGGAATTAAATGCTGTTGTGTGAATGATGAATACATTTTTTGATATATTATAACTCCAGACACATCCCAGCAAATGATTAAAACTTCAACAAAATTAAAACACTGAACACTGACTTAAATTCTCTCAAATCAACAGTGGACCATCTCTACATCTGACCAGCTAATGTACCCGCCTCGTACAACCCGACCACAGTGTGTGTTGCTCGAGATTCACACAGAAGTTGAGCTTCAGGATTCCGCAGGGACATTTTTTCTTTTAATAAGACAAGAAAGATGCCAATTACAGGCCCTTTGGCATTTTCTAACCCTCCAAGCTCTGCCTCAAATTGGATAGTTTCGGCTACATCTCACTGGGCTATTCCTCCCAGCCTGGAGTTATGAACTCTACTCTTTTCCCTTCTAAACAATCAGCACTTTTACAAAAAGTGAGCGGATGCTGAATATAAATAGATAATCACAAAAACAAGCTGTTTACATATGAGCCGCTGTCTGGGTATTCATTGCATAAATTCAGCATGCATTTGCATGTGTTACTCTTCACAGAATTAATGCATGGTGCAGCATGCTTGATATGAAAAAGGAAAACAATACTAAATGGTACAGCAACAAGTCACGCAAAAATGATTTGTGAGATATTTGCAAATGAACGACACTACAATCTGTATCGGTCACATGAACAACAACAAAACATTTGAATAGTAATAAAATGTAATTGTGAAGGCCTACATTAAAATATAATTAGTATGCTATTTGTTTCCTGTTAATAAGAGAGATCAAGCTCCCAGGCTTGAGCCACTAAACTAAGTTACATTCCCCATAATTCTCTGCACATTAGCGTTCTGTCAGGGTTGCGTTTAAAATCTCCTTGTATGATTGATTCCAAAAGATATAAAGCAATATAGAACAGTACCTCGCGTCCATTTTTCAAAATAATATAAACGTCATAATAGCGTAAGAAATGTACAAATTACTGTTGTTTTCTTACCTCTAAGTGGCAAAACCAAAAATTTTTTTATTTCCATTTTGCAAAACTGCAAAGCGAGAAGCCGTTGTACTTGAAGCGTAGATGACTCACATGAGCACTAATGCAACACAGCGTAGCTACTGCAAAGGAGTGCGATAAATTCCCTGAAAGATTATTTAATAATCTAAAATACTCGTATTTTTTCAAAATAATTTTAAATCAACACATCTGATCAAACTGTATATTAAAGAATATATAAATATTTATATACAATATTTATCATATTAAAAGAAACAGTAGGCCTAACTGTATTTATGTTTTTTTTATTCCCAGATGATAGATGTCAGATTTAAAGTAACTGGTGGTTAGTGTCAATGAAAGAGTGAATTTTTTACAACAATTGTCCCTATTCTAACAAAGAAATTAACAGAATTTGAAGAAGTTTATGTCTTTATATAAATTTTGTCTCTTCAAGCAAGATGTAAAGAGAGAGTTGATTGACAGTTTCTCTATGGCTTGATTGCTCTTTAATGTCTGTTGAATTCTTTATTTCAAAGTGAACAATATAATAACTGCAACTGAAGGAAATTGGCAACGTGCAATGTTTCAATAAGAGAAGATAAACTCTATGAACAGGTTTAATTAAACTATTTGGAACTGTTTACTTAAGTGAAGGTTATAACTATAAATGCGATGATATGACTGATGTTGTTCACCTTCTTTGGGGCCAAATTAAAGACAAAATGTCTTGATATTGAAACTGGTTCGATGTTATGAATTTCAGTGTGTGCATCGTGGATAATGTTTTGGTATTAATGTTTTGTCATTCCTAAAACGATTTTTCTGTTATTGTGAAAGTGCCATTGCTAATTCTTAAATGTATTTATTTTATTTTAATAAGTATATTTCATCTAGTAGAAGGATGTAGAATGTCAGGTCACAGGTGAACATTTTCTGTACATTTCCCATTAGCTTCAAAATGAAGTCATAGATTCTGAAAATCCTTGAGTATGCAGTTTTCTCTCTCCGTCTTTTAGTCTGGTCGTCTCTCTCTCGATCATTGTCTGGGTTTCTGCTTCTATGATTCAGTCCTTTGCACTTTCTTTGTGTAAGCATTTGCCCTTCTGACTTCTTACCTGTACGATTCCATTCTATTCAAAGTCTCTGCACACAGACTGAAGGCAGGGGAGATGAGTTGGTAGCACTTCACAAAGTGTGCTGGATGCTGAATAACTGTGCTAGTCCAGTTAAGAATAATTTTTCTATGGAATATCTACAGTGTATATTTAGAGCGAATTGTGTGATAGCTTTGAGTGTGTCAAGGTCGGTGTGAGGCTACAATCAATTGAACAGGGAGATGAACCAGCAAGCTGACAAAAGTAGGGCACAGGTTACTTCAGGACTTGATCATTTTAGATTAAATAAAACAGTTTATTTTGTTATGCAAAAAAATGAGGTGCCTGGGCCATGAATTTTTCACATTTAAGGAATTTGGTTCCCAAGAAATAAAGATCATGTTTTATCAAAGCTGCATGCTGCTATTTTGTCTGTAGGGAAGATAAAGCTTATTTCTGATAGAAAATATAGAAGCATAGAGGTTTAAAGAAAACGGATCAAAAAATGAAAATTCTGTTACCATTTACTCTCATGCCATCCCAGAAGTAGGATATATGACTTCCTTAGTTAAAGACAGTATTTTATTTATACTGGCTATCTGTCACTACAGTATATACAGTACATACAGAGGTCCTAAAATGTTGAAGCTTCGAAACGCAAAATGCCAACATGCATCATTGAAGTAATAAATGCATTTCGTGTGTGTGTGCCTGTGAGAACGATTAATATTTTGAGCATAGTAAGTGAATACTTTTATACCAAAATGTTGACAGTTATATATCCATCAAGTATAAATAAAGCATATTTCGCGAGATTGAAACAAAAAGGCTAAATGCAAATTCAGTGACGTGTCATCTCCGCCAAATCTCAGTTTTTCCACGTCACGTGAAAACCAATGAGATTTATTTGTAAGTTATTTGTGTCAACATATTTGAGTTTGCTCAGAATTGATGTATCGTTTTTTTTTTAATCTTCACTGTGAAATAACAACACAATCCCACAGGAATTTCTGACATTGTCACAAAATGTTATCAATTGATTTACACAAATTTCCCCCTTTTTTCGTGTCACTCAGCATGTATTTTTGTGTCATCTAACACGACTTTAAATCAAACATATTTTAATATGAGGTATCTTTCATGTATATAAATATATATATAAACGCCATCTGTTCATCTGTAGGCTACATATGTCATGAGGTGGCTCATTCATGTGAATTCCTACGGTCTCATTCGTACTTTTATTATGATTTGACTTTGTCCATGTGACGTTAGGTTTAGGGCTGCTAAAGCTAAAGTAGCTAAAGCAGCTAAAGCCTGCCCCAAAAGTCACTAAATGTCACCAGAAGACGTCACATGCTAATTTAAATATAAGTGATGTCATCACGCAGTATCAGGCAATCTAAGCTCGCTAAATCTAGCGGCCAAGTTGGCAACACTGAATGTACTGGAAAAATATACTGTTCCTCGACATTTTTCGTTTTTTAGAGTATTCGAAATTTTGGAACCTATGTACAGTATGTTAATAAAGTTATGCTTCGCTTAATAGGTCTAGGTGTTCTAATCCTACTATTTCAGCACAGTTGAATTGCCCAATAGAACATTTCCCACACCTTATTCATGACAGGGGTAGCAGTCAAGAATATGTTTAGAGGAAATGAGGTCTGAGGTTTCCCTGGGTTCGTAGGGTAGGGATCCTCTGTGTTTGGGGGATAAATGATTACAGAAATACATAGCATACTTACCTTTCCATGCTATCAGAGAGACATCTCATGAGTTGTGTGTCCGATCCCAATTTTTATCATATCCATTACCCTGTTCGAAAGATGGCTTTAGGTGAGGTGATGCTGATAATGCCCTTGGATGGTTCCCATCAATGCGACACATATATTTTTATAAAAAACACCGTGTGTCTGTCAAAAGTGAGAAAGTCATACATTTGGGGAGGCAGTAAATTGTGAGTCAGTTTATTTTTTGTTAAACCATTCCTTTAATTAGCATTTAATGATCTAAAATTCATAACCATTTATGAAATAACACAAAATAGTGAACTTGCAAACTGTGTGATCTCTTTAGCCTGTTAACATATTTCAATAAGAACCCTTTCCTCTCCTCACCCTCCCTTCACTCACTGAAACTCAATTTCATAGGAGTATGAGATATTGATTCCATAGGCAATTCGCTTGTGTCCGAGCTGTTACATTAGCTGTAGCTTTAATCAGGACTACAGTACATAGGGGTCTGAATGTGCTGGATTGAGGCATAAATCTCTCTTGCCTCCTCCAATCCCTGGAAAAGACCCTTTCATTGTGATGTATTAAAGCCACGCAGGCCTAAATATGCCCCGACAGCCCTCCAAACACAAATCAAAGTGCTGGGTGGTAGCAATATATAAAACTATAGGCTTTGTATCCATTGAGGGAAATCTGGCTGTGTTAAGAGGTGGAAAAAATATAACGCTTCCCTTTTCAGCCACGCACAAATTATATAAAACTCACTTTTTGAAGTGTAAAGAGGCTGGTAGGTCTGTCTTAAGAAATACAGAAGTGGTTTAATGAGTGCATTGAGGATATGGGTGGTTAAGTTAAGGCAAAGTACAGCCCTCCAGAGCCCATTTCTCAGGCACCCATGGACACATCCAGTCAGTTTTTAGAATGTAAAGTCTCAGTTGAATCTTTAGACCACTCTCCCAGACCACCTCCAGTCCTGTGCACCAACTTTCTAATGCTTATTTCAGAAAATAATGGCAAGCCTTTGGGAGTCGGGACACAAATGAATATGCTTGGAAAGTGGAAGTTGTGTTTACAGGTACCAGGCTGATACAATTTGCACTTCTTAGGAAAAACTGATCACTGGATGTGTCTTAGATATTCATGTTAGCGTGTAAGATATTCATAAGCAGAACTGTGCTTTTTTCTGAGTTGTTTCTGTGGCTATAATCTGTACATAATGCTTTTGGATAGATTGAGATTGTGTTTTGTATGCATGTCTTTGCTAATTCTTGTTTTTCGGTGCAGCTGGTTGTTCAATTCACTTTAAGTTTATTTACATAGCGCTTTTTTTAAAAGCTGTATCGTTTCAAAGCAGCTTTTTGTGGAAACAGAAAGAGGAAAATGATAAATGTATACATACAGAGAAGAATCAATGCAATACATGGCAGGGTTGCCAACCCATGGGTTTTCCCACGCTAATTTTAAACTGATTCCACAGGTTATTTTTTATTCTGCAAACTTAAAATATTCATAAATGATAGTTGACTAATTTACTCTACAAAATGTAGAATCTAACAATAATAAAACTGTGGCACCATATGAGTGAGCACATATTTGTCAGGGATGGGAACCGGTTTTCTTTCCATGGTAAGACACGGGTGGGACTCTTCATGATTGTTTCTAGTTTTCATCAGTTGTAAATCTCAGGTGAAAGTGTTTTTATTTATGAAAATATAGGAATACTACTATACAATGATTTGCATTGATTCTAATGTCTAAACAGTTAGTGTAAAAATGTATTTTATGTATGAGAGGGACATATTATGTGTTGTCGTGTTTCTGCCATTTTTGGGGTAGTTTGATGGGGCCTTAGGCTAGTTTAAGGCTAGTTTTGATTGGCCATTGGGTGGTTTTGTTATAAAAATCTGGCAACCTGGATGCTAGTATCACATATTAATTTATGCATTTGATGGACTATTTTATCCAAACCGACTAACATTGCATGGAATTATACATTTGTTTCTGACTATGTGCAATCCCCTGAGATTGAACCCATGACCTTGGCATTGCCCTGCTCTAATCACTGAGTCACAGAAAAGCATCACTGCAAAATAAATGTTTACTGATACTACAATACATTTTATGAATAAGTGGTTATGAATGAATGAATGAGGCATTTATATAATGCTTTATTGTGCATTGCTGCACATCCAAAGCGCTTTACAATCATATGAGGGGATCTATCCCTGTGTGTTAAATGTGTAATAATTTTTCCCACTGCTAGTCAGTATTATCGAATCAACCATTTAAGCCCATGTCAAATATTCTTGGTTAATTTAACCCAACAGTTGGTTGGCTCAACTAAGCATCATTAAATAATTTATGAGACACTTTTATCCAAAGCGACTTGCAAAATGAGGAACAATGGAAGCCATCACAAACGCAAAAGGCAAAATGTACAAGTGCATCAAAAACTTAACATAGTTTACTAGTATTTTTTTCCAAGTATAAAATGACATGATAGAACAGAGAGTAAGTGCTAGTGTTAATGTGTCAGATGTACACAACTAAATCTCAACTAAATCAATGTGAAACACAGTTGCAAGTTTCTCAAAAAGCAAGTGTAATGTGATAATCAGTGGGAATCTGATTTTTTAAAAAATGTTGAAGTCCCTCAAAAGGACACCATCTCCAAAGATACCAACTTACAGTTCCAACATAATATATATCCTGGGTGCTGTTTTATAGATGGAATATGCAGCAACAGATAATAAAAGCATGCAAAATGGCAGTGTTATAAAAACATACAGCCTTCAGCTCTGTTCCTGTTGAAGGGAAATGCTCGTATTGGATTGTCCACGGTATTACCTTGAGGATAATGGTACCTTTGGAAACAAGATTACATTTCAGTGATCCATCACTCAAATACTCACCTTCTGAATTTCTAATTCTCTCTCTTCGTCTTTCTTATAGAACAGGCAGACTTCTGCTACTTACATTAATTTATTTTATTGTTAAAGCACCTACCGTCAAACGCCGTCGTCGGACAGACACTGTTAAATTGTTCCAGGCAGGAACATAATGTTCCTCGTTGAGAAGAAAGACCCCATATGTTAAAGGCGCATAACTGTAATACTGAATGAATTGGTGCGGGTTGATTCAGTTTGACCCTTCGAATATGTCAGGTGTCTTGAATATGACAATTTCTTACAGCATAAATCGAGTGACTTTGTCCTCCATGAATGTCTATAGTTTTATTTTTATCTTCCATAACAGGCAGATATGGAAAATTTCAATGCTAAAATTCTCTTTTATAGTGCATAGTATGAGTGAAAACGTCTGGGGGAATGTGACTTTGCCAACCAGCCTTCTGTCATTAGTGCGACCTATCATAGATTTGTGAAGTTTGGAGTTTGCTCATTAAAAGTCTCTTATTCTTTTTCTAACACCACATGAGCTGAAACTTAATAGTTGAAACCTATGTGGGTTTTTCTTGTGCACTACTGAATAATTAGCAAAAATGAGCGCGAAGGAAATTCTTCGAATTCTCATTAGCCTTTATAACTGTTAACACATAACACTCTGCAATAAGGTGTTAGAAAAAAATTACACTTCATCGTAACATTCAAGTTTTGGGGTTTTCTTATCATGGCTCAGATTTGAAAACGAAAGCAACTGGTTGCGTCAGATAGTTGTGAAGAATTCAAGCTAATAATCACAGCTTGTATACACTGAAGCGCTTACACAGGAGATGTGCTCTACATTTGTAAATAGCTGGCTTATCTGACTTTGGTATTGATCAGAGTTTTCCGCAAGTAGAAAAGTGACTTGCAGAAGCAACATTCTTGTCCTTAAGATACTGCTCTGGAATTAACCACAATTTATGAGCTTACTTCATATAGATCTTTTAGGTAATAATGTGATAACCTTCTTTAATTAAATTCAAATTTATTTCCATAGCACTTTTCACAGTTTCGCATTACAAAAAGAACAGAGAGTAGAGACAGGAAAAAGAAGCAATAGAAAACAGGAAATTTAAGAAATTTATAAAATATATGGCATTATACATTATTGTATTATGGTAGAGATAACGATTACAAAAATTGCCTGCACATCGTAAATCAAAAATTGTAGTAAGACCATTTTATTTATAGCACTTATAAGCAAGTACAGCTACATTCCTCCAAGTTGTGCGACATTTAAAATTGTGAATTTAAAATACTGTCAATGGAAACACAAAATCTCCCATACAGTATATCAAAACAAATTGTAATAGTCACATGAAATGTTTCTTCAGATAATTCGAAAAAAGGAATGTTTCAAAACACTACTATGGAAAAGGTTGTTTTACTTAATTTATAGGTAACCTGGTTTACGTAAAGTCACATGATAAATTCTTTAAGACCTGAAATCGTATTGTTTACTCTAACCTCCAAGAAACACCTCATAAGCCGCAACTTCCAAGCGGCCATCCATGCCCGGATTGGCTAATCGGAAGAGCCTGGAAGAGTCCCGGTGGGCCGCTCGTTTTTTTGGCCGCGAGGGCAAATGGAAATGCCCACCTGTATATGCAAATGCGGACAGATGGACGGATTAGAAACGCAAATCGGATGTGTATGCACGGATTGCAAATTCAATTACAGCACCCAACCACACCTCTCCAGCAATACTCCAGCAAAAAAAATGACAACATTTTTTTGTCATTTAGAAAATAGTTTTGCAGATTTGGAAACTAGGCTTATGTTAGTCAGATTTTGATGTATAAGTTAGAAAGTTAAATACGGCAGCTATTTACATGTATATAATGATAATAGTCATAACAAAAATATTTGATATACACAGCTTGATCTCATAGGAATTCTTAACCATTTTATTTTTCCATTACCGTTTATTCATATGAATTTGTACGCTCTGAATCGTACAAATACATACATTACTAGAAAATAAAGCAAAGTCACTTTCAGGGTCTTTTATTTTTAACGGCAAAGAGATTTGTGGTCAATCCAGGATCATGTGATTTAAAAAAATGCAGAGATACAGTATAAGGCACCTAGTAATGCGAGATTCAGAAACGTGTTGTCCTGTTCTTCATCAAATGAGATTTGAACCAATCCTTAAAATCAAAGACATCGAAAGAAAGTGATAGAGGTTCAGAGAGATGAAAGGAATCAATAAACTAATTTCAAAGTTTCAAGAAACTGTATAACTAGCAAACGGCTAAATCAGTGGCCATTTACTCTGTTAATTGGCTTTCTGTATTTCATTCAAGCACACTTACAGATCTGACTTCAGACTGACACAACAAGTTTTGAGACCTAGGAGCATAGTTGTTGACCTGGCAGAGATTCAGAGTTTTGTTTCATCTTATATTTCATGCTTATGCCTATATGAGTTTTTTCTCTTTTTTTTTTATCCTCTGTAATGAAGTCTAAGGGGATTGGCGGTATTGTAAAAAACAAGAAAGAGTTTATAATGACTCAGTTGGAAACAATGTTATAAATAAAATCCAATGTGATGTAGGCTACTATAGATGGATATTAAAACTTTAAAGTATGTGACTTAAATTTTGTCCTAAATACTTTTCTAGATATATTAATAAAGATTAGACCAAAAATGCATGGTTGAAATGGGTTTAAACAGGTTTGCACTTGCGGACACCCCAGTGTGCACCAGAAAACCGTGAATTTTCATTTGTAAAAACCTTTTAAACAGAAATAGTAAAATGTAACAGGACTCTAATAGAAAATAACACATGTGTTTCTTTGCATGGTCTTTACACATTTCAAACAGATCTGTTGTAGTCTAAACAGATTCATTTCTTTTCATAGACATCTATGAAAAATATGTCCCAAAATCGGACATAAAATGCATAAATAATATTTTTTGATACTGCTGTGGGGTACTTGAAACAAAAAGGCTGGGAAAGATTAAGAACACAGTTGGATGCCAATAGTAGCGTTTGATGTCCAAAGTTACATGGCCCTCTAGCAGGTTGCTCAGTTATGTATAAAACACACAGCTGAAGGGAAGAACCTGTATTTATTTCTGCTTCGGTTTGCCATTTTTTGTTCTGAATCACAAAGGGTTGTACTTTGAAGAGATGATGAGCAGGATGCAAGAAATCTACTTTCCGAAGTCTAGTTTATGGACCTCGACTTATAGAGGTCTATAAGGAGTGCAGGGCAATGAATGATTGCTGTGAAGAACATGACTGTCAAACTGTGTGGCAGGTTCAATTCCTTTATTTGCCGTGGGATATATGACCTCTGGTGAACTTACAGCACATAAAAAAGATCCTCCCCCTTCAGTTCTTGTCAATCTTCCTGCTAAGCATCATTTTACAGGTTATGTTGACAATAGTGACAATAATGATGTTAGGAAGACGTGAAGGGCGCTATTGAAGTCAATATAATTTCTTGTGTCGTGAGGAGTCGAGGTTGTTGCTGAAGCAGTCGAGGAAAAATGAATCCCTTAATATTCGCATTTATCTCTATGGCTGGTGCGGCTTGATGCGATTTGATGTCTAGTTCTACAGCTCTACTGAGATGTCGGTCAGTGGCATAGGTTGCATAGTTTGGCTGTTAACTGAAGATAGTTCTTTCCCCAAATAATTGTGTCCGATAAATAACTTTTTTAAAGAAGTATTAGTATTTCGCGTTTTTCACCACTCGTATTTTGATAGTTTAACCTAACTATCAAAAAAAGTAAAGTAATTTAACCTAAGGGCACATTTAAACCAATTACTGTACAAATATGCCTCCCCGGACATCACTTTTGGCAGTTGCGTATATGTAGGTAAAGTTTTAATTGGCATTGGCTTTTGCTTTGAGTTTGTGAAGCAGGCTAGAAGAGATCCAGGACTTTTGAAATGTCAGCGAGAACTGGTGTGAACTGGTCAGCACATGATGTCCTCTGAGGAATCTGTCCAGCATTGATCATCGGCGTGGAGCTGGAGGTCTGTTATAATGGCAGGACCGTACTCGTGTTTGCTTGATGTGGGCGATGTGTGCTTGAATGAGGCATGTTTGACTTTCAAATCTACCTTGTTGGGGTCGATGGACACTAAAGGTCATCCACAGTTTCATCTTTTTGCAGTTGGTACATTCCTGCAGGCGATTTGATACCGAGGATGGGTTATTGGCTGAAAACCCCTTCCAGCTTTTCAGCATAACCCAGCTTGGCAGCTTTGGATGGTTTGTTCTCGGCCGTGTAGTTTTTATGCCCTTCACTGTCCCTCCTCTATTTTTCCGTGCTAAGCTGTTCCATAGTAAATCAAGGTAAAGCTGAAAGCCAATCAAAAGTCCTATACGTTTCGATAACTGGTTTGTTGTATAAGGAGAGTATGTTTAGAAGAAATAAGGGCACTTGTGTCCTCGCAGTCTGTTATCTGAAGGCCAATAATAAAACTGCCGCAACAGTTCAAGATACCCAATAAATCCCACGCTAGAGAAAATGAAGTCATCACCTTTGTCGTATATGTTTTTGCAAAAGTCATCTCTTGAACAGTTGTAAGATGTTCTTTAGCAGAGAGAATTAATAAGCCGGCGATTTTGGCAAGCGTGCAAGATGTCATCTTGACACGTTTTGTAATTTAAGGGCGGATTGTGCGACGTCGCGTTGAATGCGTAATGAACAAAAAGTGCAAGTGAAGAAGTTTTGTGTTTGGAGTGTCCTGCATTTCAGCATTGTTGCATCAGTGTGTAGCCTATTTGTAATTTGCATTTTCTTTTTATGTCTTCCAATATGAAGTACACACGCACTCATCATCTTTCTTCTATATCAATAATCTTTTGTTTTTGTTTGACCTTTTCAGTCAATCACTCGCCTGTAACCTTATTAGCAGCCTTCACGGACCTTTATTTCAAAGAACGTGCTAAAGAGGGGGAACTAATCAGATCTACGAGCTGACAGTTCGGCAGCAATCAAGCTTAATGGAAAAAGCCTGCGAATCAATAGCGCTTGCAGTGATCGCAGACTGACAAAGGTTGTTTAGTACTAGATTCGTGCTAATTGAAATCAATGGGTAATCTGATGACAGTTCTCCACCACGTTCCCACGGAGGATTCGAGCGATAGTTGAAGATTATTGAATTGGGCGCGCAAACCGATGGCTATATCTTTTTTTGCTGATTCACGAGGGCTAATCTTTTTGATGGGTGTTAAATAACCTGGATCGATAGGAGAGGTGATACAGGTTTAATAGTGATTTCTGGACGCCCGCAAAGGTTTGTCGATATGCTGTTAAACACCATCCAACAACATAACTTCACTGGTGAGGAGCCTAGTGTGCATTTGTCTATGACTGAGTTCAGCTCATCCATCTGAATGCTGATTTGGTGTATTTGGTTCAAAAACAATATAGTGAGCTTATTCTGTAAATGTATTCTGTACTTTTTAAACCATAGTTTATGCCCTGACAATCACACAGTGATTTGTTCATTTTAACAATGATAATTGTACTTATAAGACATGCAGGTTTCAAAGTCATATCTCTGGAGACGTATTGGCTTGCTTAATAGCCAAACAACCACGTTATACCAGGGTTATTTTAGTTAACTTAAATTATAAAAATAAATGGATCTTAAAAATATACCTGAACATTGTTTTAAAACCTTTTAATTTCATTTCAAATGATTTTAGTTCTTTGCTAAGGCAACCTTTTTAAATTTCATTCAGGTTGAGGAACTAAAATTATGAATTACAAGTAAATAAAAGATAAACTAAAAGTGAAATAAAAAAAATACAATTTATTTAAGCAATTTATTTAAGTTTTGTAACTTTAATGAATTACAAATAAATAAAAGCTAAACTAAAATAAACTAAATAAAATAAACGAATAAATAGCTAAGGCTACATTTGACTTTTTTTATTTGGTTTAATTGAAACACTAAAATTATAAGTTTATAACAGTAAAAAAATTATTACATGAAAATGTCAAATATTGCCTTATAAATTTAAATTGAGGATCTTAAATTTTTAATTAGGAATAAATAAAAGCTAATTTAAAACTGAAATTGAATAAATAAACCAAACTATATAGCAATATTGATTGATATATATATTCTGAAAAACAAACAACAAAAGCACATAACATTACTGCAATAAATTACTGAAAAATAACATGAAAAAAAACAGATAATTTTAAACATTAATAAAACTATAATAATCAATAAATTAATTATAATACTTGACTTCCACCCACATTTTCCAACATGTAATGAAGGGGGAAAAAAGGAAGCAAACTAAACCTTTAAGATTCCTCAATATGTGAACGTTCTCTATATGTCAAATCAATAACACGTTCACTTCTGGTTCAATAGGTCCCATTGGCTTTTGTCACTCTTAATGTCAGCACCATCAAAAGTTGAAAGATTTGGCCAATGGGAATTAAATGACAAAAGCAAGGTCAAGTGTGCATTAATGATTGTGTGAAAGCAGATTCCTTTGCAGGATCGCAGCAATCTTAACTCAAAGCCTCTATTGGAAAATGTGTCTCCAGTCAAAGGGTCTATTAGTGAGATTATCTGGAGTACAGTGTTTGATTTAATCAATCTGTTGGGAGTAATATCAGGGCAGACTTGCATCGGTTTTATAACGTTACTCTAATGTTTCTCTACTCATACCTAATTAAACCCATCAACATTGTTTACTTCAGATCACTTTGATGCTTTTTTATGCGTGTTTTTGTAAATGTAAACAAGGCCGTGCATACAAAAGACCCCCACACATTTTCAGGCTCAACGGTGGCCAGTCAAATCAAGAGTCGACTGCTATCAGTTTGATGTGTTTCTTAAGAGAGACATTTGATCTGGCAAAGGGGTCATTGAAATGCGAAGCATACGGTATAAAAAATAAACATATATGAACAATACTTCAAATGCAAACTGATTTTGAGATTTAGCTCATTTGGAATCCGAACATCGCGGCTGTTTTTGTCCGGTTCTTTGAAACATGCTTGCGCACACTTCCTTTATCCCCGGCTTAAGTCTTCAATTGGCATAGACAAGGACACGGTGACAATTTAAGACAGGATCTCTCCCACACCATGCACATTCACTCTGACCTATTCCAGCTTCATATCTGCAGACTTTGATACCCATACTCAATTAATCAAACTGTTAGATTATGTGATTGAACGGCTCTCATGGAATATTTTGATTTTATGGAGGAAACTCTGAAGGATTACGAAATGTAAACTGTTAATTAATACAACTCGAAATGTTAAAAATGAATTGGCATGTTACTGTATTTTTATATCGTATGTTAAATTTTTTTATTTATTTCATACTAGCTGTTGCATTAAGTAATGTTAAACCTCTGTATTGATCGAATACAACTTCATACATCTATACACATTTTTTGACCAATCATCTACACAGAGGGGTTTCACAATATATTGATATTGGCAATAACAGTGATATTAAAATCACAGTAACTCCTCAAATATGATAATACCTTAAATATTGTAAAGTTTTGTCTTACATTTTTGTCTAATTTGCTTGATTCTGTTAACTACAAACAATATTTCTCCAAAATTTAAAAATATATATATTCTATTTGCAGAAAATGAAAACTGGAGAAACAGCTGAAAATAACAGAAATATGCGTGTGACAAAGTGTGATTTGTAGGCTAAAATATAAGAACACAACATAAAAAAAGGAAAACCAAGATTTATTTGACTGATATAATTTATTTGTTTAAATTTCAGATAAAGTCAATTTTATGAAATACCATGAATTCTTTTGGCACCGATAACTGGGAAGTGAAAATCGGATATCATGACAGCCATGATACACGTAGGACAATTTTTTTAAAAATGAAAACATATACAGTATAATCAACATACCACCTTACCCTAAAATGCACTATTCATGAATATCACAGTTTTCCCAAAGCAAAGCAAGTTCACCCTCTTTTTATCATACTTATTTTTTGATAGCCGTTGGCATGCTGCCAAGGTTTCTGCCCCCCTGGCTAAATTGTAGTCCAAGTTGGGACAAGTTTCCTGGTATAGTTCAAACTCTTGTAGGATGGGGTTCCTTTGTTGAGTAAAAGTAGCCATTCCTATTCTAACAACCTGCTATTTTCAGTATGTATTTACATTTTAAGAGTTTTGAACTTCATCAGTTTTCGAAATGTAAAAAGGAAATTTCATAGCAGCTAGCAAGGGCAAGCTATCTTCGAATTTATAGAAGAAAAGACCCGTCTTTCTTTAAGAGCTCTCTCCAAAGCCACGCCTCTATTAAACCACATGAACATGCATAGACAGAAGAGTGTGCAAAGTGTCACAAAAGATGTGTCACATTCACCAGCGAGTATCATAACACTATCTCTCATTGGTGATTGACACACACAACACAAATGCATAGACTGAGAGGCTATCTGATTGAATCAACATTTTTTGATAATCCTAAAACTCCCACTTAATACACCGTGGCAAAAACTCTTGAACGTGTTGTATGTAACCAGCTCACATTCTTCCTCACCCAGAACAACCCCCTGGACAGCAATCAGTCGGGTTTCAAGAGCGGTTATTCCACTTAGACTGAACTGCTCTCTGTCATTGAAGCCCTGAGACTAGCAAGAGCCACCTCTAACTCATATGTACTTATTCTACTGGATCAACTCTATCTGCCGCCTTTGACCTCGTTAACAACCACATACTTCTGTCAACCCTCAAGGCTATGGGTGTCTCTGGAGTGTTGCTACAATGGTTAAGGTCTTACCTCACAGGTAGGTCATTTAGAGTATCCTGGAGAGGTGAGGTCTCTGAGTCCCAACATCTCGATACAGGGGTGCCTCAAGGCTCAGTGCTTGGTCCGTTGCTATTTTCTACATACATGACATCCCTAGGGTCTGTCATTCGGAAACATGACTTTTTGTATCACTGCTATGCAGATGAAACACAAGTCCACCTATCATTTTAATTCACCTTTTGCCTATCATTTTCTGAAATGTTCTCGTGGCATTTTATCAAGCCCTTTTTGAGGTTTTATAAAAATATTTACTCCATCCATTTTGTGCTTTTATTGGCTGCTCTTTTTTCATTTTTAGTCAAAGTCATTCATATCAAAGATATTTTCATGTGTAATTAAAATGTTTATATTTATGTCTACGAAACTAATTTCAGACTTAAGCATACACTTTGTGATCAAAACCTTTTAAAGAGAAACGTCACTCAAGTGTTCTAAAACATTATCAATGTCAAACACTTTTCATTTAATAAACTTACAGAATATTTGTGTCAGGGTATGCACAGTAGAACCCAAGTGCAGGCGAGCACGAGACGGAAGGTAACAATGATTTTTTATAACAGACTACACTACAAAAAGGCGAAACAAAAACCCACAAAGGGGAAAACAAGACACAGAAACAAGAACACGGACTAACTAAACTAAGACTTACTAGACACAGGGAAAACCGGAACAAGGCAAGGCACAAGAACGGGCATGAAACAGCTAACATCCACAATGACCAGGAATCATAAACAGCATACATGCAAGGGCTTACAGGCAAGGTAAAACTTACAGCATACATACAATGAACCAGCACAGGAAAATGAACACGAGGATGTTTTAAAGGGAGAGAAACCAAGAGGGAACAGGTGCAAGGGATTAACAATCAAGGTAAGCTAATTAACACAAACTAGGAAACGGGAGGGTAGGAACGATGACGCGACTCGGGGAGAGTATGGAAGGCCACAAGGTCAAAAACATCTCTCCCCACATGAAACAAAGGATTCTGTATGATTCCACCTCTAAACCAAGAAATACCTGACAAGGAGAGGTGAAACCATGAAAATTTGTAAATTTTAGAGAAATAACTTGTGGGTTTTTAATACATTTTTTATATATATCACGAAAAATAAGTAAATGATTTTTTAAAGATTTTATCAAGTTTATTTATGTGATATTTACTAAACGCACAGAAAAAAAATATTGTGCATTCTCCAAACCTGGATTTTCAAATGTTTGTACGTTCAGGCCTCCTAAACTTTCTCGTGTAAATGAATGGCCAAAAATGCCTCCTATGGTTTTCAGGACGTGCAGTAACAGATTCAGACTGTCAGGTTTCTGAATGATGTCAGACTGAGATAAGTAGAGTGAGATTTGTGATGTTGTGCCGGATCGTGTTTTAGAAGTCATTAGGCGTTTATCCAGTCGGGCGGAGAAACAAGCTACAAGTCATCTGCTAGACTAAGAAAATGCCAGAACGACGCCCAGTTGGACTTCTTTATCCTTCAAAAAAGGTTTTCTCACCTTTGTTGCCCCATACCTGCATTTCAGAGTATATCACAATTACCGAAACCCCCATCCGCAATTCAATTTACAGGACTCTGTTTTGCTTTTTTTTATATTATTTAGACAGAAAGAAAGATTCTCGCTCTGAAAGCAACACGCCTGAAATTGGGTGGCAATTACACTGTCCTTGAGGAAAAATCTGTTTTTCCAGGAACATTCGATGTCTCTGAACATCAGGCCAGTATTGCATTTGATAAGACATATTACAGACTGAACTCGGCGTATAGTCACACTAAGAAGCAAGTAGAGAAACACTTGTTTTTATTTGCATCTACAGCCATGTGCTGCCCAAAAAAATGCAGATGTGAGTTATGTAATGTGAACATTTGTGTCTTCACGTGCAATTATTTGTTGTTGTTATGTGTGTTTCTCATAAGTGCATATGCATTTAAACCTATGAGAAGCAGGTTTTAAAGCATCAATAAAATACGCACACCTCCCTGTGGCACTACAGATGGAGATTAGGCATGTTTATGTTTGCAGAACCCAGTAAACATATCGTTGACAAAGTGAAAAAGCTAAATTTCACAAAAAATGCTCTCTTTCATTTCAATGGAAAACTGAGAAGCCTTTAATCGACTGAACCTCACATCTGTTTACAATATAAACATTCATTTTATTGTCATTCATAGGACCACAGATTGTCTGGCATATTTATGTAGATGTAACTGTACCATAATCATAAAGTTTAGGTTTGTCACAAATAAGTTTACAGCGAAACATAGTTCCAACACAACCGCGTTCATCCTGTTTTGCACACAGAAATATTATTAAAGAGCCTCAGCCCCTGCTGTCATTGCTTAATGCCGTTCTGTTTCTATTCCATTCTCCTATTCATCACTGGACAGATAAGATCAGGCAGATAAGGGCTGTCCACGGTATCAACAGCGACAAACAATGTTTATACTGATGTGCAATGCATTTATAATCTGCGCATTGCATAGCTTGTTATTTGTGTTCGTAGAAAATAAAGAGGACCTGTTTTTTCACCTCTAATCTGCGAATTACAATGAATAGATACAGGACTGCTCCAAAATAGGCAGATCATGTGTGGATTCGATCAGGGCGTTCCGAGGAGGGAGAAATTATGCTTTTAGACCCCCGAGAACGTTTTCTGAGAACATCTATTAACATGTCTAATTTGTTTAATTTATTTTTTATGAATAACATTTTAGTGTTATTAAAATTAAAATGCTTTACTTATTCACCCTCATGTGATTAGAAGGCTGTACGACTTTTTCTTCTTCTGCAGAACAAAAAAGATGATAGTTGCATCTGTATTGGCCCCCACTGACTTCCATTCAGGGGTGGACTGGGAAGCACATTGATAAACTCGGCCCTCCACTAATACTGTAGACGGCGGGGGATTGTATGTAAACTGTGCATGTCATTACATGCATACACTCTAAAAAAAGGCTGGGTTAAAACAACCCAATTTGGGTTATTTTGGTAACCCAACATTGGGTCAAATATGGACAAACCCAGCGTTGGGTTATTTTAACCCAGCCAGTTGGGTTAAATCTTTGACCCAACATGCTGGGTTGTTTTATTTAAATCAACTTTTGCTTAAAAATGACATTGATGGTTTAAAACAAACCCGAAATGTTTAAAAATAATAATAACAAAATCACAGAGAAATACTCGAGGC
The DNA here is from genome assembly GCF_015846415.1 of Triplophysa dalaica. Classification (NCBI taxonomy): domain Eukaryota; kingdom Metazoa; phylum Chordata; class Actinopteri; order Cypriniformes; family Nemacheilidae; genus Triplophysa; species Triplophysa dalaica. The sequence goes on from NC_079543.1 coordinate 6,109,696, forward strand.
ATCAGTAAGAATCAATAGTTTTATTAAGGATCAAAATGCAAGACAAAAGGAATTCATAAAAACATGCAATATGTTATGCTCAATAAACAATAAAATGGCATATAAAACACTTTGATGAAATGTATGTTTATACATATTTAAAGAAAATTAATTTCAATAAATTACATTAGTTTAGATTTTAACATATACATTTAACAAGGTTATTAAAGTGGCACAAGTAAATATAAATAGTTAGACAACTTAACACTTCAAAACACTATAAAAAGTATTTTACTAAACCCTTGTTAATAGAACCGCATTTATATGTTAAAATATAAGTCTATGCACAAGTTTTCTATAAAAAAAGAAATAAACAAGCGTTATGGATGTGAAAAAGGGACACCGTAACTTTCCTCTTCATATAAACTCACAAAACATTTTAAATAGTGTTAGTTCTTTCGGTTTCAGCACTGCTTAACCTAAAATATCCACGGAGCAGTCTTACTGAAGAGGATTCTTTTCCTGGGAGTTGTAGACAACAGTGTGGTGTGCACTTTTGGAAGTGGATGTCCAGCAGGAGGGTTTCTTTATCAATTTGTTCATCTATAAAGAGACAAGAAAAGAGACAAGAGAAGAATGTAAGGAAACTGGCCAACCCAGAGCACAATGGATTATAATAAACATATAAAGAAGTACATTAACATTTTACCTAAATAATGTTTACCTTTAAGCCTGTTATGAAAACATCCAAGTTCCAGTTGACATTCTCTTGAATAGAATGATCCATTAATATTAGCTGTTATTCTGCAACCTGTCAGTGGGGGAAAAAAGAAGAGTGGGATCTAGTACAGAAAGCGAAATGCAGTCTTAAAAAATAATATTATAAACGTTAAAACAACCCTTCACTAATTCGACACACTCGGGAATAAGTATAAGTCTAAAAAGAGCAACAATTGTTCGTCTCATATACCCAAAATTAACTATATCGCATTGTTAACCACTAACGTTATAAGAGCCAGCGGCTATTCCCGAAGCAATGGCCGAGATAGAGCTGCTCTCCACGGAGACACGACCGCTGACAGCCTGAAGCTCACACCTCCGACAGCGTCTTAACAAAATCTCAAAGAGGCGTTATGTTTATATATAAATCACGTATTTGAGTTCTTAACAACAACATTCTCGTCTAAAAGACTCTTAAATCTAAGTTCCGTCACCGAACATTAGCGGTATTTATAAAAAAAAACGAGCTGGATGTTTGCTTTTGCCACGACGCTCTCGTGTCGACCTTAAACTAATATCAAGTTGCGTAAGTTACTGAACTAAATTCCTCACACAAGTCACACATTTCAGAGGAAATGTTCACCAAAAAGGAAGTTTAAATGATTAAAAAGCTGTAAATTAGAACAACGTGGGCATAACGTTACAGACTAGCTATCCAAAGCTAACGAAGCTAGATTGTAACGTTACTTTCAAACCTAATGCGAACAGCCGAATTTTGCATACTTTTGCATTTTTTACAGTAATAGTTTTATACATTAAAAACTCGTAAAACATACCTTTTATTCTCCGAATAACAGCTTTCCGAGATGAAGTGGATCAAAATGCCCGCGAAGGTAAAGTTTGTCTGATGCGTAGAGGAGTGGGAGGGGTTTACTCTCTCAACTGTCACTCAATTGGACCAGACTGGTAACCCAGCGTTTGGGTTACTCAAAAAATGACCCAACACTAAGAAAATAACCCAACAAAATGACCCAACAGGCTCAACCCAGCTGTTGGGTTAAACAAATAACCCAGCATTTTTTAGAGTGTACGTGTCCGAATAGCTACTGACTGCCCGTTACGTGCAGTCGAGTCTATAAAAAAACGCCCATTTTCACGGTAGTTGGATGGACAGGTCAGTCCCCCCCTCCATCCATTGTATGGGCACAAAAACACTGAGGATTTCTTAAAAATCTTCTTTTTTATTCCACACAAGAAAAAGTCATATCCAGTTTAGAACAAAATGAGGATGAATAAATGATTTTCATTTTTGGGTGACATATCCCTTTAATGACATGCAAATGCATACTACCCCAGACCCTGATTTCATTTTTAAATCCCTGCATTGTTCTAGTGAAGACTGAACATCACCTACATCTTGGAATGGCCTGAGGGTGAGTAGATTTTCATTTTTGAGTGAACTACCACTTTAAATTCCATAATATTTGTCAAGGATAGGGACTTCACATAAGAAATCCACATTGGGCAGCAGCGGTCTTACATCAACATGGAAACAGCATTGCTCTCAGGTATAAACACTGACGCATCCACAACCGCATCCTTGAGTCTCCTTCAAAAACTTGTTTTCTTTTAGAACAATATAAATTTATCTGTACATGACAATCAGTAGATGAGATGAAATGTGGATAGAATCAACGCTCCGAAGCAGCATATGGCTGGTAATGTAGAATTATCTGACAATGAAACGCATCTGTACCAGAATGGAGTCCATTGAGTGTAAGTGGAATATCACCCTCGGGCTAAAACTGTATTTTGTGAAGTAGTCTCCAAGACTTTAAACTGAAGAAGGGAAGCTGATGCAATTATTAATTTATCTCTGAGATTTATTTCACCTGGAGTTAAGCGTAAGCTGGTTATTTCTGTCTCTGTTTTTGTCTGTTTCACTCATAGAACGTGGAATGACTGATGTAAGTAAGCTAGATTTGATCTCTCCGGACCACAAAAAAATATTCCAAAACGATTTGTATCACCTCTTGGTTATTTACTCACAATGGAAGTCAATGGGGTCAGTCAATAAAGGTTTAAGTGCAAGCTGTTCGAAAAGCATATCCTCGTAGTTTCTAGTCCAATTGCTTGAGAAATGAGGACAGGAACTAAATATTCAAAACATGAACGTGTCAGTTAAAACATGTTGAAAATTTTCATCCAGACCATCCTGAGGCGAAAGTCTACCTACATTTTTTTTGTAATCGAATCAAGGTGGGAGTAATTCCAGCCCATTGACCGTCCTGTTACCCGGGGCTAGAAACAAACTCTAGTTAGAATGGATGTACAGTCCCAGCAACCTCTCTCAACAAGATAGTCGGATGTGTTTTGGCTATGGCCGCTGGTTCAAGTGTCTCACACAACCCATCACGTCTCTGGCACTCATTTTTGGAGTAGTGGTTGTTGTTTTGACATTAATTGCATATCACAGATCTATACTTGTAGTTGCAAAGTTTTCTCTGTGTGTATGCTGAGCACTGGCAAATGCCTTTTTCGGCCTTGTTGACGACCTCTGAATCACCATGAGTTTACAAACTTGAACCATGCTCTCTGCCATCATTTCTCTGTGATTCTGTCGTGATCTGCTGCAGGGAAGAGAGTGTGTGTTGTCAATGACAGATCTCCCCACAGGCTGTTCTTTAATTATATTATTTGGTGAGGGGTTTCAGTTCTTGGCCACCATTGACTACCATTATAGGAAACCTTTATTTATAAGGGTTCTTTGTTCTGTTGAATACAAGACTAGATCATTTGAAGGAATGTACGAAAGCAAACAGTTTAGACTATAATGGTCATTTTTCTTACTATGGTAGTTAATGGAGGCCAATAACTGTTTGGTTACAAGCATTCTTCTAAATATTTGTCCCTGTGTTAATCAGAACAATGACATTCATATACAGATTTAGAACAACTCGAGGGTGAGTAAACAACGACAGAATTTTTTTTGGGGGGTACTGTCCCTTTAATAACTTTCTACAAATCAGAAAAGTTATGTTTTGATCCCGTAAGTCGGTGAATTCATTTCTGGATGATTTGTATTCACTTTAACGAATTAGAAGGAGGCTTGTGCCAAAACAAGAACAAAAACAAACAAACAATAATGCAATTACACTATCCTCATCCATCTCGAGGATCCTTTGTCAGTCTGTTTCTCATCTTGAATTAACGCCGGTTGGTTTTGCTTCTCCATCAAACGCTGCAGGACTCGGTGATTAACTGGCTACAGGCCCAAACAATTGGCCTGGATTTGACATGAAAAGTCACAGACTTAATTTGCCTCGATGTTGGACAACGGGTCATTTTTTGATGAATGTAGCTTGCATAATGCCAACGGTTCATCAACGTGTATCAGAAGCAAAAACTTTGATTTGACAATGTGGAATGGAATTGAAATTCAGATGTAACTTTATGTCTGAGAATATCTAAGTAACACTGGTTCCTTATTTCTTAAACACGAGCAGAACGATTTTTTTGTGTAAATCTTTTAGATAAGTCGTTTTGACGTAAATTTTCGTATTCGTGAAAATGTTCGTATTTTCAAAATGTTAGTTGGTACGAAAGAATTGTACACCTGTTCAATACCACGTGAATAGTGCGTAAAAACTCACGTAACATTCTGTATTATAGACAAACTGATGACACTGCATTTTGTTGCACTATGCATCAAAATAATATTTCACAAGATCTTTTGCCCTGTTTTAATTAATTTTTACTCTTTAACTTTGGGTAAAACTCAGAGCTCGTTACTGTCCTTTTTTACAGAGCCCTCCTATCACAGTGGAGAAGAGGCGGGACAAACACTACATTGACCAACCATCATACACAACAGTCAAGAAGTTAATATTAATGGTTACTGCATTTCCATATCAAGTAGTATTCTTTGATACTAATAACTAGTAGGCTAACTGTTGTGGATATTTTTAAATCACAGCAACCAACCATTCTCAGATACCTCCGGCTGGGCGTTTTCAAAAGAGCACCAGGTATTATTATTTAAGATGGCTAAAAACGCTTTGGTGGACACAGTTTAATTGATAAATTTATTGGTAAGCATATTGCCTGTTTGTCTATTTTAGATGTGTGCAATTTAATCTAATTTCCATAATATGTCTCATGGGTAGGGAAGACAACAAAATAAATCCACATGGGACAGCAGGGGTCTTATATCAACATGGAAGCACAGGATTCCAGTATTCCGACATACATTCATTGACAGTAATTATGCTTATTGTGAATGAGCGTTCTTGCGCGCCCTGTTTACAAATGATTGGAAGCCATTAACATACACACATTTTACTACGAACACTGCGTTTACGAAGTATTTGTGAATCCCTAGGAAAGTTTTCGGGTAGGTCTGTTTTACGCGCAAATTAGAATAGAGTTAGAATAGAGAATGGAGTTTATTCATATGTTTACAGTTGTTTTATGAATGAGGCCCAGATGTGGAATGATTTGGTAGGGGTTCATGTTTATATTGAACAGGGTATGTTCTGACATGGCTAATTTATTATGCGGTTTACAGCAACAGTACACCCATAAGTGGAAATTTTGTCACTCAGAAGGTTACTTCATATTGAGAAAATACATGACTTCATATGCATTTTAAGTAAAACTTTCTTCTTGTCACAATGCGTTCTGAGATTGTTATAACAAATATAACAAAGTTATATACAGCCATGGACCAAATAAGAGACCATTTCAAAGTTATTTTCAGTTTTTCTGAATTTACTATCTGTGTTTCAATTAAATGATCATTTTTGTTTAATTCTGTGGACTACTAACTATATTTCTCCCAAATTTCAAATATATATTTTTTTATATTTGCGTTTATTTGCAGAAAATGAAAAAGGTCAAAATAACAGAAAAGGTGCTCTGTATTTTTTCTGACATCAAATACCGCAAAGATATCATATTCACTTTTAATCAATACAACAGTACAACAATATTTGTTCATGTATTTAGAAAAAGTAAAAAAAAGATTTTTTAATGTGATAACCATTTTATCACAGTTTTCATGTGTCTTGTCATGCCGTCAGTCTTTCACATTGGTGTTGGATGACTTTATGTCACTCCTGAGGTTTGATTTAGTTGAAATTCAACATACAGTGGACTGGAATGGCCATAATACATCTATAGAAAATTTGGAATGGTCTATACATTTTTTTCTGTGGAGATATATATGTTTATCATGTGTATTTATTTTGCATCATACACTTACATGCAGTAACAATCTGTAAAAGAACATGCAACAATGTCAGCATAAAAATACATATAGTACCGAGATAGAGGACAAAGTGTTCCATTTTCAGAGGGTAATTCCTAATAAATATGAACGAAACTGAAAATACAACATGAAAATGTGCCCATGTTTCAGAGAAAGCTTGTCATGGACAGCAGCGATTGCACTACAAATCAAATGAAAACAGCCCTCTGGTCTTCTCCAAGGATACATCAAGGACTTCAGTCATTCTGCTCCACCCGCCCTACTAACATTTCACCCTCAACATGCTTTCTCACCATTTACTTTTAATTTCCGACATCAGTGTTTCAATGTCTCGATTTGCAAGGTAACAGTCTCCCAAAGACCTTGATGAAAATACCTCAGAGTGGGACAATGATGAGACCAGAAACTTCTCATAGTCTTATGTTAGCCCTCGACCTTTAGCTATAGGGTCTATTACTTTGAGTAAAGTAAAGACAAGTTGTTTTTCTCTAAACTATTGCCTCCAGTTGAATGCCTTATATATCCTAACTAAAATTAAGATTTATTTTCTGACCCCGTCGGTATTTTATTTTCTTGTTCCAAGCACAACAATGTGTTTTAATAATGCTTCTATCAAGCCGAAATTTGCCACCAGGCTAGAAAAAAAACTCATTTTAATATCAAGATATATCTTCTTAATGGCCTATGCAGTTCCGCTTTACGTGTGAATGTCTTGTTTGGATGTTTTGATAATTTTACCAGAAAATGACAAACACACCGATTAAGAAAATGATTTTCGCAGCGCTACGTTTCATGGCAATTATTTGCCGATTGATGGGCACCTCATGCTCAGCACATTTGCCCTCCGGCAACAGACAAATTTTACGATTCCCTCAAATTCGTCTCAGATGGCGAATAAACCTTACATCTACCAAATACTTCAAGTCTGTTCTACCACTTGTGCATTTCTCATTTTCCATAATTGAACAAAAACTAAATCATTCTCAATCAGGTCCCCACACCCCCATACGTTTTCGCTAATGTTCGGCACGACGATGCCGAAATCATCACTTTCCACACAAACAAAAAGTCTTATCGCACCTTTTCGTAATGACACAGTGATAATTATCACCGTCCACGATGGGAAATCATCAAAACCCCTTCACTCAGCTGGTTTGGTGGCTTTGTGCTTTGAAGGCCCTGTCAGCTATTTTTAGCGCATCTGCAGTATCTTCTCATCACCGGAGTTGCGAGTCGGGCAATTACCCCGTGCTCTGAAGAGAACAGGGTGGTTCAAACGAAAAGAAAAGCAGCTGTCTTATTTTCTTTCTCAGGAAACATTCCTCTGGGTCGTCTGGTAACCAGAGAGAAAAAAAGAGTCAAAGAGGATTTAAGGACGATGGTAGGAAGTGCACTTCTCTACGAAGCTCACGGCTGAAACATTAATGATTTAATGCAATATGAGCCCGAGCAGAAAGAGGGAGAAATTTAGGAGCCGACATCCCCGGTCGCACGTCTATAATGAGCACATCAACGCAGATTGAGCATTTTAAATGAGATTTAGAGTCTGTCTGGAGAAAGCCAACAGCCCAGCAGTAAACAAAAGTCGCCGTAAACCACCCGAAACGGAATTGTTAAAGGGATACTTCACTAAATTTGGTCATCATGTCTTTCCAGACCTGTATGAATGACTTTCATCTGTATGACTTAAAGGTAGACATTTTGAAAAATGTTGGTGACCCAACAACATCGGCTCTCATTGACTTCCATTGTTCACATTGTAAGACATTTCTCAAAATATCTTGTTTTGTGATACACAGATGAGGGAGCCTTATGCAGGTTTTATACAGCATAATGGTGAACAAATGATCATGCATTTTTATTTTAGAGTGTCCCTGTAATGCGGTTTAAAACCAGAATTAATAATGAGAATAAGCACTTTATATAATAAACTATCATGTACAACTAGGAAAGGTCAATCCAAAAGTTCCGGCCTTCAAGTCGAGACAAGAAACTATTTCAGGCGAAAAGATAGATGTTAAATTGTTAATTTATAAAGCCATCAGGTTTCAGGTCCACAGTCAACTGATGATTAAATAGCTTTTTGTTGGCATGAAACTGCTCCTTTTTTATGGCTTAATGGAAGATCAGAAAACTATTGTATTAGCTTTTTTCTGTGTCTTTTTTCTCACTTGTGTTTACGCCTTTTTTTTCCATATGATGAATAATACATGAGCTTTAGTTCCAGTTTAATAATTATAGTGAAAAAGAGCCAAGTACAGTATTCTTCAACACATGCAACTTGTGAACAGAATTGTGAAAGCAACCAATTACGCTGTGCTGGTAAGTAAGAGACACATGGCTTCAGGTGGAATATTCCTGCTGTTAGTGTATTAAGGGATAAACTGTTGCAGTTAGTTCCTGCAATTAGTTTCTAATTAGTGACTAAAATGTGGGATTACAAAATTCTGCGAGTTAGATGGTGAAGATTCAATTGTTTGTCTTTTGAATGCACACAACACAAGCCAAGTTTCAAGCAAGTGTGTAAATGTCCCATCAGGCCACATTTCCAAAAAGGATAATCTCTTCTTAAGTGATTCAATGTGAGGAGTTTTAGAAGTACTGCAATTTCAAGTTTACATTTAACTAAAACATTTTTGTACAGTACGGTACAAGAAGCATTGATATGTGATGCGATACATGATGCGATGTGATGCGACAAGATCTGCGATATAATACTGTATAATATATGGTGATTTGTACACTATGATTTGTAGAATATTTGCTTTCAATGCTTTTAATTAACACTAAGATTTTGAGGTAATTATTAAACAATTATTATTATTATTATTATTATTAACAATAACAATAAAAATAAAAATACATTTACATTTTACATTTATTCATTTAGCAGACGCTTTTATCCAAAGCGATGTACAAAGAAGGGACGAAATAATATGATCATTTTGTGCAACAAAAGACAAACAATGCATTGGTGCAGTAAAAACTGGTCTCAGTCAGCCTATCACAGTAAATGAAGCTTGGGGGGTAGTAAAGTAGAAAAGAAGTAGAAGACTGTACTAATGAGTCATATGTTGACAGAAGAGAGTTTTTTTAAATGCAGCATACACTTGAAGATGGATAACCGTCAGCTGCAAATCCCGGACAATAATAGGTAATTGAACATAATATAAAATCGTTACTGAGTGTCAGATACATTTCTTGTGTTTGTTACGAGTATTCTTTTTCAGGTCAATTAAGTCATTTGATGTACGAAACAGGGACACCTTGGTTTTTAAGCTGATTGGGGTAATATATCCATCTTTTTTACACCTTTTGTTTATTAAGACAAACCGTTTAAAATGTTTTAACCGTTTCCTATATACATCTGAGAGTAATCTCAAGGTGTTTGATGTAATTCCTTGCATCCATAGCTAAACTGACAAAACACATTTGATCCCTGTAATTAGCAGTAGCCCTTTATACTGATTTAATGAACTACTGTGAGAAAAGATGCTACATGATGTGCTCGTCTAAATGAGTTAAGATACACACGGAATAATCATTCAACATCACGCATTCACACCAATTCAGTCTTTATTTCTAAATACACAGCCAAGTCATTGAGAAACTGGGAGCATGAGAATCGCACAATATATCGCCCTGCCCTACGTTCAATGCAGTGTCTTGTTTTTCATGTTTGATTAGGAAATATAACTGTGGTAGGTCGGTCTTGCAGTTTTAAAAACTGCAATAGCATTACGCAGAGTCGTTCTGGAAAAGCCTGTGGTTCTTTCTCTTTTGATTCCTCCATATATCAAACAAAACAAGTAACGGTACATATTAAAACAATAATAGCAGTGGAGTATTTTCCTCCCAAGATGGCGGCTCCACCTTAACATGCATCATAGGGCATGACGTCATCTTCACATTCTCTATAATCTTAAATAATTTGAACAAGAAACTGTTAAAATATAGCACCGCGGACTGAACCCAGATAACAGGACACATGTATGTTAAGTGAACAGACTATATGGTCGAATCAGACAACGAATTATTTAATGCACCGGGCAGAGAATACTCTTAACACTTAAGAAGTGTATCTGAAACTCAGTAACAATATAATGTATAATTATATAATGTTCAATAACCTGTGATTGATTCGCAGCTGACTGTTTTTCATCTTTAAGTGTATGCAGCGAGTCGCGTTTGGACCCTCTTCGACTGACTGGCTGGAGGAGGAGCTCTCAATTTTGATACTAGTAGACCAACGGTGAAGCTAAAGCCAGCCCTAATCGAACTGCAGCATTTGGAAAAGTGGGAAATGTATCCCATATAAAGCCTGCATGCAGCTCATAAATTGAGATGCTTTTGGTATTGTAAATTACTGAGCTCTGTTCTCCTCTCAGAAGCCTATAATGGAATAACCCCAGAGATATGTTGCCAAGTTGAGCCGTATAATGTTCTCGGGTCATACAGCTTGTTTTATGATAACGCTTTTGCTAGCTTGTTAAATTTGATGTTCAAAGTGTAACAAACGAGGGGTAGTGGCCCATTCAGATCAGCATTGTCAACACAAATCCAATCTGTGATTTCAAACGGATAAAGACAAAAGAGTACACAATAGCGACTCATTTATAGTTGGGTGTTAATTACACTGACCAAAATATTGGATTGATTTAAAAACTTGTTGCTCTTACCAGCATCTTGAGTGTTCCAGAAATGACCTTCCTATTTTTTCAATTATCTTGTTAAGTCTTTCCTGGTTTCGGGCATAATTGTGCTAAAATTAATAAAAGTCATTTTGATGACCTCTTAAAGAAAAAGCAGTTACCAAAATAGTTGAACAGCCAAAATCTTCTCTTCTAGCTCTCAAAAACCGTGAAACACAAAATAAGATGCTTACAGGATAATGTAGATGCTTTGACAACAGTACAAATTAGGGCTGTTCGATTATGACATTGATTATAATCACGATTATGTAGGCCAATATTGATATAACGATTATTCAACACGATTTGTTATTAACTTTTAAAACGACATAGAAAAATTAAAACTTTTAAACTGTGAATTTAACTGAAAAATAAATGTAAAGAAAAGAAAACAGCAAAAGAAAAAAAATCTGTAAAGAAACAGCACGGCTAAACCACTGTAAAGGAAAGGGGTGCACTGTGGATTTGTCAAGTCTTCACAAATCAAGGATCACAAATCTTTAATGTGACTTCATAGTACTTGCAATATTCAAAGTTTGAAAAATCCTGATCCCCATCCACTTTCATTATATGAAAGACAGCAGTTCAGACCTTCTGATTTTGATGATTAGAACGTCACAATATGATGATTTACTTTTTATTTTTGGGCAATCGTACAGCAGAAATCTATCCTTTTAATCACAAAAGGGGCAAAGGAAGCTGAAATGTTTATGGTCAAGTATTGTATTGTATTATATTATGGTATTGTGCAGATGAGCCACCTCAGCAATCATAAAAGCCTACCAAGATCTAACAATATCCGAGATGGGCCCACACAAAGTAAATTTGCATGATTAAATTAGGACGTTCACCTGCTTATGCCAGCCCATATTTTTCCCATCACACCCATTTTGTGCTTATTTACAGCCTGTGGCCAAGCTGCAATAAATTCACTTTTCTAGAGGCAGACTCCTTTCTGAATACTAACTAAATGAAGCCTCTGTTATATTTGGGTTTTATACGTTGGGATTATAGAGAATGAATACAAAAGGTACGTATAGAACTGTTCAACAGAGAGAATATGTAGATTTACAGTTTATATATATTACACTATATGGTGAATTTAGATCAATTGGGATGTTTCAGCAGTTACACTCAAAGTCACGTTGATTCATTTTTTTCTAAGGTTCATGTATATGTTAATTATAAACTTTGGGGAAAACCCATACTTTTTTTAATAAACTGTTTAGAAAAAACTTAAAATTAAAACAACATTATTAACAGTAAGTGTTTTTCTTTATACACAATTTAATTAATAAATATAAAATACTTTTGTGTCCATATATTAAAGTTAATCCCTTTTGATCTTTTAGTTTGGTGTCAACAACCCTTGCCAAAACATCCAACAGAGGTTGGATCTGATTTCTCATGTTTCCAACTAATAGCATTGATATTTTTGTCCAGCAGCTGAGTAATGAGTCTCTTCAGCCTTAAAATGCTCTGAAAACACAGACTGATTTGAGTCCTGCAGTGCTGAAAGAGCATTCAGGCATTATGACTTAATCCATGTCTCCTGGCTTAGCTCCATGCCACGATTTGGTATTGTTTATTTTTTTGTCACTTCACGAGGCGAGTTCCCGATGCCGTGCTATGCAAATGCTCGCTTTTCAGGGTTTAGGGCTTGAGTAATCCTTTAATTCAGAAACTCTATAAAGGTTTTAGTCAAATCTTTAAAAGAAAAACAAAAATATTTGCTTGAAACACAAACACATGTAAATACCACTTTTTGATCATGCAAATGGCAATACGTGTTCCATGTTTTATAAGATATGCATTATACTGTGCATCAATAAATTGGCAAATAATAGGTTTTGGTCAATAAAATAATTTTTTCACAATATCAGTTTAAAAACAGTCGATGATTATGGCTGATATATCCTGTTAATTAAAAGAGGACAGAAAAATGCACTGAATTTGTGCTCTGTGTATGTAAAGAAATATAAAAAGTCATTATATGAATTAATAACATTCATAAAGTTAATAAATATTACCGGCTTTAGCATCGGCAGATATAACTCTGAAAAACAGTATCGGTGGAGAAATTTAGTAATGGTGCATCTCCAGTTTATTATACATTATGATAATGTACAGTATTGTCCCAAGACATTCATGAGAATGCCAAACAAAATTATGTAAATCTTTACACACCTGTCAAGCAAGTTAATGGGCCTTGGCTTCACATGTAGCAAACACAGTTGGTGGAAAGCATCTGTTTGTCTTCCAGAGTCTGGGAATTTCACGATTGAAGCCTGTTGGCATACCTGTGCTTGTTACTCTAGTTCTGTAGACCTGTAAGCATTTCATGTACAATCGACATTGTAATCTATGACCTTTGTCAGAATGACAAGCACATTGATCACATTGATTCTTTAGCAGAGGATTAGAAGAAAACCACCTACTGAGCAGGTGATGAACAACCTCATATTTGTTAAGTTTTAAAAAACTATTTTGGTAACACTTTACAAAGATTTGTTTACGTTAGATTTTATTGAAATACTGTATCCTTGCTGAGAGTCTTCCGAGTAAATAAATGCCCTCCCAGAAGCAGAAATAAATCTCTATCTCTCTCCTTCTCTATCTACCTGTCTCTCCTTCTGTCTTCGTCTGACAGTGTTACTTGTATTTATTTGCCGAAGAGTTGCACAAATCAAACTGCTGCAAAATGATTAGCTTTGAATATTCTAAGCCAGTCAGCACAGTGCGCCTGCTAATACTGTTTCAGTCGGCTGTAAATTAAATATTATCCCCTGCATCTTCACCGCAACCCTGCCACATGTTTGCTGAATGTGTGCAATCCGCAAAAACACAAGCAAACACTTAAAGTGAGATGTCATGCAGTTTCAATAAAATGAAATGAGATATAGTAGCCTCTGAAACCACTTGGGGAATCTGTGATTAAAAAGTTTTATGGAATATTCTCTTTAATTTATAGATCACTTTCTCTATTGTTTACTCTCCAGTTATTGGAGAGAAGATAGGTTTTACTCTTAATTAAAATAAAATCAGGAGTGGGATTTCCTGAATTTTGAAGATCAGGGGCATCAATGGGGCACCACTATACATTTCTAGTTTAAGTTTGAACAATTTCCCTATGCGACAGTGTTATCATTTTTATATTGATATTTGCGGCAAAAAATCCATATGCAATGTATTGATCTAATTCACCATCCTCAAAACACTTTAAACTGGTCCGAAAACACAAACTTGTGCCGTACTTTCGTGCACAAATCCATGTCCCGCACGTCTGTGTGTTTACTTGCCAAAACTGCAGCATGTAGATGCCCAATGACACGCGACTGAGATAGGCTATGAAAACAAGACGAAACTAAAGCAAGTTTCATGCGTCGAAAAACATGTCCAAAAAAAACGAAAATGTTCCCACACGCAACTCCCCACTATATTAACTTCCTAAATTTTGTCATTGCGTGAAAACGGGTATTGCATAATGAAAAATGTGAAATCATAGCTGGTTAATGTCATGGTAAGATTTGATAAAGAAACTACAGTTCATCTCCAGCAGGTCAGTTCCCAGACATTAGAGGATAATGTCTCATGAAAATCTTCGTCAAGTCTGTAAAATTGCATGGTTGCTCAGAAGAGCATTTGTGTTATGCAATTTCAGAAATTAAATTAATATTTAATTTACTAGCTCTAGTTTAGGATATAACATAAAAGTCGGCATGGCTGAGATAACTATGTGCTGTTATAGGCAGTAAAGATTAATGCAGTACAGTTGGTTCAAAAAATGATCGAGCTTTGTTTGGACTTGGCTTTTAAACAAGAAAAATATTGTATTATTAGATAAATGTTCTTTATATTAGCTGGTGCCATAAAACGACTGGTTTCTTGAAATATTGTAATTGTAAATTCTTTAAAAGATGTAATTATTCATTGTTATCTTTGTGTAATGAATGCAGATGTGCAAGAAACATTTCTCTCTACTTTCATTATTCCCATCCAGTGCAGACAAACATGTTAATAAGTTAACATATGTTGAAGATACTTTTAACATTTTTAAATACATAAATGTTTACTTTCCCTAGTATTGTTACACTGTAGGAATAGTGGTTAAAGCAAATCTGAAAAGCCCATTGTGTGGCTAGTGATAGAAAAAGTCATTGGGGCCTGTGCCCCAATAGGGATTTAGGTCTAGCAACGCCCCTGGTTAAGATTTGCTCATGAATTTTGTTGTTGGGAGCTACTTTTAGATTTAAGATTTTATGTAAATGAAAGCAGGGATATCCTAGTATGAATTGATTCATGCAAAGATATTCTTATGGCACATTCTTACATCATGCTGGGATACAGAACAAACTTGTGGAGTCAACAGAGTGACTGTCAAAGAATGATCTTCATCTCTGATCAGAAGAAATGCTATCAATTCTTGTTTTTGTGTCCGTCTTTCCCTTAACTGCACTTTGTTTATATCACATAAACTATAACTGCTTTCCTCTGCCCTTGTCTGGTAGAATTTGTTCTTTCTTAGTATCAAAATCTACTTAAAATAATTACATCAAGTTCATTCAACTCAACCTTTCTTAAATTGTTATGAAGACAGTAATAGTAATTATTACTGATGTATTATGACCGTAACATAATTTGCAATGGCATTGAAAAGTTTAACTTGTGTTCTCTAACTATATAAAATTAAATTAAAATAACCAATATATGTATGATCATTGTGACTCATTAAAAAGTTCTGAGCATAAACGATAAAAGCTTGAGAATTTAACAGTTGACTAGTTTCACCTCAGCCAGACATCTTATATAACCATATAAAATACCTGAAAGCTTTCCATGTCCACATCCTTGCCATTTTATAGTTCACACCTCCATTAGCACACAACCTTTTTTATGGGGCTCTGCAATCGTTCAAGCTCTTCACATAGCAGATTTAGGATTTTGGTGGGCACAAGCTGGACCCTCACAATCTTTGAAAGAAACATGTCCCTTATCCATGTCCCTTCTAGTGGAAATCTTGTGAGTTCCGATGAGTATAAAATGTCTCTTTTCCTAGGAACTACAGGTAGTAATTGATGTAATTCTCTGGTACAACCAATAGCCTGTAAGTATGCTTCCTGGACACCAATTTCTCCTATTCTGAGGGAAATAAACGAAACTCAAATCTGACAAACATGGAGAGAGTAATAAGAATGTTTTTCAATGTTCTGTATCACAACAATGCAAGGACAAGGTATTCCCGATGTTTTATTAGTTTACTTCAATAAAAAAAATATTTTCCTATGTAATTACGTAGTAATCACTATGTAATAACACTGTATTATTATTTTTTCTAATTTAACCTTAACATTGTAGATGATGAGTCTGAGTCTCCTAATTGATTTATCATTTTAAGGGACATTGTAAGTTCATTTCCATTCTTTCTAATTGACTTAAGTGCTAACTTTATTGGTTGGGTCCATATGCTTGTACTAATGAGGTCAGAAAAGTATTTGGAGTACCACAGCTGCCACTTCATTAATCCTTGTGTTTTTGTGTGAAAATGACCCAGTGTTAATAAGCCCATTTACTTCCGTTACACAACCTCCTTGCTTGTTAATCCTCAGCATCCGTGATTTGTTAGATTCCAGTGTAGATTACTTATTTCGGCCAGGATTTAAAATTTAAGCCAATTGAATATGAACATGAAATTAGAATAAACTCTCTTGTACTTGTTCTTAGTTCTTATTGTGACCAGTTTTGTACATGATTAAAAAAGACTGAAAAATAAAGGTGCTTTAAAGATTCTCCATAAGGATGCCAAAGAAGAACCATTTTTGGTTCCACAAAGAACCATTCAGTCAAAGGTTCTTTAAGAACCATCTCATTTCAGCACAAAGAACCTTTTGTAAAACAGTTAGGATCTTGGATGTTAAATGTTCTTTAGACTCTAGTCATATGAACTATGACTTTGTTCTTTTGGGTCCACAATTTGACAGACGAGAAGACTTTGTTCATCTGTAGGTGAAGAAATGAGCTTAGAACAACATAAGAATGATGATGACAGGTTTTATTTCGGGGTGAATTAACTCTTTAATATTGCTGCTGCAGAGATTGCTTTTTGATATACTTGTTTATTTTTGGATATTCTAAAAACCTTCTCTTTTGTGATTGATTAATGTTGTTTACAAAAATGACAGACTTAATTAAAAATTTGGTGTAAACGTGTATTCTGTCAACATTATTTAACAAAACCAAGAAAACTGAACTAAAATGCCAAGTCATTTTTACCTTTTACCTTTCTATGATTTAAAATAAACAGGCTCGAAAAAAAATGATCTACTAAATTGTCACCAAATGTGCAGCCTTTGTTTTATAAGATTCTAAAAGATAGATTATTGACATTTGAAGCCAAAAAACTAATCTGGTTGTAGTAATGTGCTTTTGTGCTCTAGCTTTTGTTGAAACCAGTAACTTTGTATTGGCACCTAATGTATTATGGCTCCTGTATGAACTATCGCTTATTGCTCCTAAACTCTTTGTAAGTCGCTTTGGATAAAAGCGTCTGCTAAATGTAAATGTAAATGTAATGTCTTCCCCCACATGAGAAAAAGACACATTCTCTTTTCCCTCACCTCTGCCACCAATATTCATACATATTGATAAAATAATAGAAATCTGAAAAACTCATTGGGCTGAACATATGTTGCATTAAAGCTGAGCATATGTTGCATTCATTCTAAGGTCCCACTTCACCTTCACGCTCAATCGGTGCGGCAAACTTGTTGCAATTTGCCAAAATTTGCTCTACATGCAGAATATGAGGCTTCGATGTGGACTACAAAGAACAAGTTCTCAATTTAATTCATTCTTCTGAAGGCAGATGATCAGTAAAATTGACTTTTGCTGTTTTCAAGGCCGATTATTTAAATTGACATAATACACAAAATTTTGCATTATGAATCAAAGACTTACATAAAATATCACATGATTACTCTTGCTTTGATTCATCATTTATTATTATATTCATTATTATATATGATTCAATAATTTGGATTCATTTGGAAACAATACACATTTTTCAGGAATAGAAAATAAAGAACAGAATAGATGATTATTATTGGTAGTAGTTAGTACAATTATTATTATTAAGTGAAGTTTTTGACATGTCACTTTTTGATGTTATAATTAAGATACGATTTTCAAGGAACAGGACTTCCAATCTGTATTTACATCATTCAACTATACTGTAGTGCAGTTGTTTCCATGGTGATAAACTTTACACAGCCTAACAGGATTTTGAAGTCTTGACATTTTTTCTGTACAACAATTTTTTTATGTTCTTTTCGTACACTGTCCTAGTACAAAACAGGTGGACCCACTTCTAATCTATGACACATAAAATCAAACATGTTCACAAATCTCGGAGGTCCAAGTCCAAGTCAAGTCTCATGTTTTTGAGGTTGAGTCTAAGTCAAGTCTCAAGTCTTTAAAGAGGATTCCAAGTCAAGTCCTAAGTGTTTGAGAGGGAGTCCAAGTCAAATCTTAAGTCTCTGTTCTATTTTTAGCAAAAGTTCTCCCAGATAATTATTGTAATGGACAGTGTATGAAGCTAAATCAGTTTTGAAATATTGCTACTAATTAACAGAATGTCTTGGGTATTCAAACCAGTGCTGATGCTGGTGTGATAGTCTGTGTTTTCTTCTTTTTACTAGGTCTTTGGCCACCGGTGCAAAATCAAAATACATTTTATGTGCAATAATGATGTACTAATATGAACCATTTTGGTGTAATCTAGGCCAAATTAAGTAATGTAATGAATTGCATGATGTTAAATTAAATGTTCCAAACTAAGATTTAACTGTTTTGACATAATTTGCATGACCTAAGAAGGAATTTAAACCAGGGCATTACCTTTATTTTTCAGAGAAGTTCCATTAACTACTGGATATACATTGTTGCAAAACAGAGAATATTAGACCATAAACAAATGTACTTGTTTATTCAATATCATTTGATTTAAATGACTCGTTCAGTTGGGCAGATTTACTAAGCACATTCAACCAATGAAACACTCTGACAGCTAGGGCTCACACTGAAGCGCTATTGGCTCATGGCATGTTTCTTTGAAAAACACATATAACAGAAACCGTCTTACATTTCTTCAATCATGCAAACATGTCACATACTTGCTTGGATCTTTAGCATGTCATTCAATCTTTTAATGTACAATACGACTTACTTCATCACTTTATAGAGCAGCAACTCGCGTTAGCGGAGAAGTAAACATGGCATTTAAATGTTTGTGCCTTTGTAATGAGTTTCGACTCGCCTGCCGCTCCAAGTTTGTGGCGTTTTACCGGCGATTGTGAAGGATAATGAGACACTTTGTAGACCTTGAGGAGACACAGAATACATATGTCGGCGCTTCCTCTTTACCCAGAGACCTCTCTCTACCGCTCATATGAAATAAGCAGACAAGTTCTATATATTAGTTTATATAACTATACAATGATTACAAGTGAACATTAAAATGCTTTCTTTGTGTGTTTGTTGTTTTGACATTTGCTGCAGAACATAATGGATTGGGAATTAATAGAAAAATGTGCTTGCATGTGGGGAAGTAAAGGAAGAATGGTAATTAAATGTTCTACCAAAATGACTTGCGTCATTGTCCTGCATTGTTCATGCATCATCAATAAACAAACTGCAGTTAGTTCAGAATGCAGCTGCCCGAGTTCTAACCAGGTCCTGAAAAATACGATCCCCTTCACTGTCTACCCATTAAGTATCGTATTGACTTTAAAGTTATTTTAATTACTTATAAAGCCCTAAACGGTTTAGCCTCTACCTACTTAACAGAGCTTCTATCACATTACAACCCTCTCTAAGATCACAAAACTGTAAACTTTTGATAACACATAGAATAACTAAATCCATCAAAGGGGGTAGAGATTTCTCATACGTAGCACCTACACTTTGGAATAGCCTTCCTGACAGACACATTCTCCTAATTTAAATGTAGATTAAAGACACATCTTTTCAGCCAGACTTTCACTTAATGCATAATATGCTAATTAAACCACCGGGAGACTCCATTTATTAGATATTATTTACTGGAATTATCTTGCATTTTTTATAAACATCATGCACTCTGCTGTGTTTTACCTTTATTGTGTTTTTCTTATTTTCTCCTGTAAAGCGGCTTTTGAACCATCCACAAATTTTTACGAGTCTTGTGAGTCATGAGTTCAAGTCAGGTCTCGAGTCAGCTGTCCACGAGTCCAAAGCACTTTTTACACAGAGATCCTGGAAAATACACGGAAAATGAGTTCCGTAATTTGTCCCGGGATCGTTAGATTTTGTTCATTCACACTGCCAGTGATTTTCTGGAATCTGTGTGTGCGTTTACACACATCCCGTAAAGATCACGTAAAGACACGTGACCTAGAAGTGACGTATAATATGCCCGTCAGAAAAGAAAGCGGTAGTGACACGCTACAACAGCGTAAGTGTTTACATTTTGTTGAATAACATGGCAGCTGATCGGACGTTAGATTTTGATATGCAAACTTTGTATATCGAAGTGCTTTCTGGTTTATAAACCCCCCGCTCAAACAGTCGCATGATTGCTATGTCATTGTAATAACGGCTTGTTTCTGCTCTTCGTTCACTCATGGGCTTTACGGGACTGATCCCGTTAATGTTACTAGGTCCCCTTTCCGGGAATCATTTCTCGGATCTATCCAGGATGCGTTTGCGTTCACACAGAAGGCAGTCTGGAAATTTTTGGGCAATTTTCCGGGATCAGCGGGCTGTGTGAATGGGGTTCAAGTTAAGTCGCAATTCTCTGTTTTTGCGACTTAAGGGTGACTTGAGTTTCCATCTCTGCGTAATATAGAGCCTACTTTACATTTCTATACTGACACATACACACATATATATATATATATATATATATATATATACATACAGTATGCTTCAAGGAATCAATATTTTAAGTTTCAAAAGCTTTTTGGTCAGTTGAGACCTACACCATTGATCTACGAGCTCTCATAAAAAGATCTATACTTCATCATTAAACCACCAGGGTTCCCACAAATTGTCAAGACCCATCAGTTTGCTAATCTTCCATCCAAATAACAGTAAACAAATGTGTCAGAAATCTACAATCAAATGCATTTATCCTGAAAACATCATGGCTCTCTGGAGTATCCTGGGTGCATCTATGAGCTCCATATTGCATCTCTGCTTGGCCCGAGTGCAGTTTGGGCCATATAAGGATTAAACCTGATTACTCAAGCAGCTGACGAAGCAGTTCGAGGAGGTCAGAATGTTAAGCAAATAACAGTCAACTCTTCACCCGTTCAACAAAAGCATACAGAAAGAAGCAGGACAGTGAAATATTTGAAATATAAATGTAATAAAAATTAGGTTAGATTGGGACATTCTGTAATTAAGATAAACATAATTATAATAATTTTAATATGATGAGCTCCAAAACAAGCACACATAGCAGTTGATTTGCGTAGGGACGGTAGGGATCACAATTTTGCTCCCACCAATCATTTCGACCAAACAATTTATCTACATTTATGTATAACAACTGATCTGTCTCATGTGTTTTGTACCTAATACTTATTCAGAAACTACTTCAGAAGTAATTTAATTGTGGTTAAATATCTTATACAACCGGTGTTTGTGGAACACAAATGGTTAAATCTTGTTCTCTGCAATCAGTCCCGCCTCTGTAGCTAACGTCGCTAACAGGATTGGCTTTGCTTTTTTAAGTCCCGCCTCTCTAACCCAGGTCGCATTATGAATGGCTTTGAGCCTTTAGATGTGTTCGACCTCATGCCCCAACGCAAGAATCTGCAGCTGCATATTTATTTATATGGCACATTTCATACACAAGGGCAATTCAAAGTGCTTTACATAAAATGATTGACAGAGAGAAATAAGACTTATCATTAAAATGCAAATGATTTAAGATCACAAATACAACTTTAGATTTTAAGAAACAATAAAACAGCAATAAAATTGATTAAAAATGTGAGTGTGTATATAAAAAGAATAATAACAAAAGAAAAATAAATTATAAATAGAAGTGCAGTTGATGTGAACCAGCACAGAGCTCAGGTTGTAAATGCACAGCTAAACAAGTGTATAAACAAGTAAATCTGGATTTAAAAGAAGCGTCTGTTGGCGAACGTCTGATGTCTTCTGGAAGCAGATTCCAGCAACGTGTGGTGTAATGGCTAAACGCTGACTCACCTTCTAACTGACTTGATCCTGATGATCTGAAGTCTGTTTGGTTTATATTCAATAAGCATATCTGAAATTGAGGTCCTAGACCATTGAGTGATTTATAGACAATTAACAATACTTTGAAGTTGATTCTAAAAGTAACTGGTGACCAGTATAATGACCTGAGAATTGGAGTGATATGCTCAGATATTTTGGTTCTGGTCAGAATCATCCGTTCTGTATGAGCTGCAGCTGTCTGATGGTCTTTTTGGGAAGACCTGTAAGGAGTCCATTACAGTAATCCACCCTGCTAGTTTCTCTAAATCTTGGTTTGAGACAAAACATCTGATGCTGGCTATGTTTCTAAGATGGTACGCTGACTTGCTTATTGCTTTGACAAGAAACTAAGGTCAGACTCTAAAATGACACCAATTTTTTTACCTTATTTTGTACCTTATTTACCGTATTTTTTTGTCTTTAGACCTCTTAAGTCAAGGTATGTGTTTACTTTGTTAGTTTCATCCATGTTACCAAAGAACAATGTCTTCAGTTTTGTTAAATTTAACAGAAGGAAGTTTTGACACATCAACCTGTAAATTTCCTCGATGCACTGGCAAAGAGAGTCAATTGGCTTTTAGTCATTGGGTGAGAGGGCTAGGTAGATCTGAGTGTCATCTTCATAGCTGTGGTAGGCAATTTGGTACTTTTTCATTATTATGCCAAGTGGGAGCATACGCAAATTGAAAAGAAGAGGAGCAAGAGCTGAGCCCTGTGGAACACCACAGGTCATGGGTGTCCAGTCAGATTTATGTTTGCCTATGTTCACATAATAACCTCTCCCTTTAAGGTATGACCCGAACCATTTAAGTACAAACCCAGAAAAAACTACGTAGTTTTCCAGCCTATGTAGGGGTTTGGTGTGATCCATCTCCATCTATTTTGTAGGAGTAAAAGTAAAGCTCTGACAACAGCAATGCATTCGGCGCTAGAGGCGCCTTAATATCACGTGTGCTATGAAAGTATCGCGTGAGCCAGACGAGACCAGCCACCTAGGTCAGGCGCTGCAGTTGCTCAAAATCGGCTGCGGAAGCCTTGATGACGACACACTTTATTCTCATTGGCCGGAATGTTCACGTGCATGTGTTGCATGTTTATTCTGACACACTCAGTTACGATTATACTCACAATTTAAAAAATGTATATCACATTGTATGTTTATTGTACTGATCTTTATGCTAAAAAATGATATTCCTCTTATATTCACTTAATCCGTCATAAAGAAATGAATATCCCATGGTCTGCTGTTCCCTACGGGAAGCACGAAGTGTCCGACCTGACGGCAGTCTTTTTACTCCTCCCCACCTACAACCGGCTGATCTCGCCAGTCGGTGTCAGGCTAGTATGGGTCAACTCGAACACACCTATTGACTTCTCTCGCTAACATAGCTAACGTAAGCGGCTTTCGTCTGAACGAAGCGCCAAAGCTCTGTCAACATGATGCAATGTGCATGTTTATTCAGGCTACCGATAAGGAAATAAAATCTCAACAACAGATTTATTGACAAAATATGCGACAAGTTATGTCACATATTGAGTCAAGGAAAGTGATTTTCCAATGCATGACAATCCACTGTTTCATATGCCTTTATTAGGCAATATTAAAAATGCGTGATGCAAATCATGTTTCGGTGTAATCTAGTTATTTGCTCATGTTTTCTGTGTGAGGGTTATGTATTAGGAAACAACATAATGTGAATCATGAACCTGAAACTGGATGTGTGTGTGTTTGATAATTAGGTCGTTTTGAAGTGAAGCTAGGATGGAAGCAAAAAAAAGGACATTATTAGCTATTTTAAAACAACCAAAGTAAGCAAAGCCCAGAACACTTTCTCAATTTCTACTGTAGCAGACCTGCTGGTTCAGTTTTTATTTACCTTGTCAGAATTTTCACTGGCATCACAAAAAGTAAAAATAAAAAACACACAAATAAAATGGACCTATTGTATATTTGTTGTTTTTGACTTGTGTAACATTAAAAAGGTTCAATATAAAAAACATAAAAATATTATGTTGTTTAGATACGTCAAGGAAACTGCACTAAACTGTTGTGATAATGCGGGTCTGCAGACCAATTTTATTTATGTCCCCACCAATGTCAAAATCAAAAATTCGCCCTTGCAAGCACAGACCTGAACATTGGTGTTCCATCATCAATGACCTTCATTGTATATACAGGGATAGTTCTCTAAATCTTTATTTACACTAAATTCGTATATCTAAAAAAATGGATAGAGACGTAAAGAGGGATGGATGGACGGATAAATGGATGGAGAGATGGCAGACAGACATACAAACAAAAACAGACAGATAGATGGATGGATTAATGAAATGAAAGAAAGAAAGTTAGATCAGATTAAAGGACAAATGACAGAGAGAAAGACAAGAAAGAAAGAAAGAGAGAGCGAGAGAGAGAGAGAGAGAAAGAGAGAAAGAGAAAGGGAGAGGGAGGGAGAGAGAGAGAGAGAGAGAGAGAGAGAAAGAGAGAAAGAAAGAAAGAAAGAAAGAAAGAAAAGAAAG
The DNA here is from genome assembly GCF_015846415.1 of Triplophysa dalaica. NCBI lineage: Eukaryota > Metazoa > Chordata > Actinopteri > Cypriniformes > Nemacheilidae > Triplophysa > Triplophysa dalaica. Next base: position 6,134,158 of record NC_079543.1, read on the forward strand.
AAAAAAGAAGAAAGAAAGAAAGAAGGAAAGAAAGAAAGAAAGAAAGAAAGAAAAAAGAAAGAAAGAAGGAAAGAAGAAAGAAAGAAAGAAAGAAAGATGACAGACCGATACACAGCCAGAAAGATGAAGAGAACCACAAATAGAAAGAAGACAGACAGACAAAAACAGAAATAAATGGATGGAAATTACAGAAAAACAGAGACATACTGTAGATGGACAAACAGATGCACTGAAAAGTTAGGATAAGTAGATGGACAGACAGACCGTATATAAAGAAAAAACGAACAAACGAAAGAAAGAAAGAAAGAAAGAATGAATGAAAGATAGAGAGAGAGAGAGAGAGAGAGAGAGAAGAAAGAAAGGAAGAAAGATGAGTGGATGGATATATGGATAGATGGACAAATGAATTAACGAACGAACTAACGAAAGAACGAAAGAACAAACGAACGAACGAACGTGAGATGGATAGATGGACAAATGATAGAGACAGAGTGACAAGAAAGAAAGAATGACAGACATATAGATAAATGGATGGATAGATGGTGTCCATATGACAAACAGACAGAAAGACGAATAGAAGGGCTTTTGTGACAGACAGAAATGGATGGCTAGATAAACACAATATGCAGACAGATGGATATATAGATGGTCAGATGAGATAGACTGACAGACAGACAGACACACAGATTCGTAGATAGATAGATATTAAAATATATCAGTGCCCTTGTTTTGTCTCAAGATGCACACCAGGGCATTTTAATAAAGGCGACTTAAATATCCCAATTTAACTACCAGGGCATGGTTTAAGCTAAGCTTTCTCGGTGAAACTGGGCCATAATATTTGTTTTCAGTTTGATACGTTTTGCTTCATCTTCCTCATTTCTATATCTATTCCCCTCGAAGATTCAAAGAATGTAACTACATTACTTTGACAGCAATTGTATTGACAGTTCTTGGGGTATTTCACAATAAAGTGATTTAAAAACTAGTCCTGTAAGCAGGTTTTATCCATTGTCCTCACTGACTGGAAAAGTCACATAAAGCATGGTTAGGTAAATGCAAGAAAAAGTCAACAAAAGCGCTGAATCAGGGAAAACTGGACCTTACTGTATTTTAGTATAAAACATCAGAAAGGGAGACATACTACTCGGCATGTTTGGATGGCTCACCACAAGGACAAGCGCTCAATCCTCCAAAAATGTCACGTTACATGTTTCTTTCGCCTAATAAAACAAAGGAAAGAGCTTTGGAAGCATTACAGAGAGATGAGAATGGGAATCAAGCATAGCCGATCCATTTTTCCCATTTCCCATTATTTCCCGCGCTGCATTGCTTCCAATGACACGCTTTTCACATACATTGCGTGCAACTCTCAACTTCCCACTATGCTAAATACCAAACAAAGATAGAAACCGCCTCTCGGGAGCCATTAGACCGCCGTGATTGGTGAGTTTCCATTTCACGCGCCCTCAACCAGACTCCATAATTCAGCCGCACGGGGCTGAATCCCAGCATCACTTTCTGTGTGCTTTATTATATATCATGAGTGACACGTGGTGGGTTATTATTCCCAGCGTCTCCCCTTGAGTCCACTACACCATTGTCACTAGACGCCTTGGAAGTAAACATGGCCGGGGGCCAGGTAATACTCCCGTGGCCTTTTGAAAGTAATCAGTGGCCAGGTGGCCCTGCGGGCATTTGGTACCAGGGCGCAACATCCACAACAGATGTGCTCTGGTAACTCGTCCCGTTGGCCACCATCTTACATCTGGGATTTGCCAGAAAGCACAGCGACTGCCAATTAGCAGAAATGTGTCTACATGCATTGGCACAGTGAGTCTTGACCGACAAGCAATAACACTACAGGGTGTTGATGTTAATCTTAGTTTTGGAAGCAGGTAACTGCAATAAAACAGAAGTTGGTTAACGTAGATCTGATTTATTTCAATCGAGTCAGCAGATAAAGTGCTTAAATGGAACATTTGTACGACATAATTACTCCGTCAGCACTATAATGAATACTGTATATCATTAAACAATCTTTAGCTGTATAGACTGCGGCTGTCAGAATGCGCGATGAGCCACCGCTTCTGAAGGACTTTGGGTCGGATGCACACCGAACGAAAGGTTTCATAAATCTTAATGAGTAACATGTACAATACCTCAGAGAGAGGCGTTACTGTTCAGCCTCCGGAGATAAATATGGATAAACGTGAGTTGTTTTCACCGCTATGATTGGTTGAGTAGAGGATTCACTTTACATTGTTGCACCAGGTATCTGCCTCGAAGGGACCCTCGACCCGCTAGAAAGGTGCGAGAGAAACAATCAAACGGGAGCAGAATTCCATGACTGTTGACAGCACAGCTGTGGCCTGTGACTTCACATTGTTAATGTGATTTCTCTCCAAACAGACGATATTGCCACTTGTACGCCCGAGCCATAATGAGGGCATTCTCATATTGCCGTGTCAAAAGCAGACCGGTGCGCTTCTGAAAATTTGTCACGACACCTCGGCAGCCGGCTGGAGACGTGTTGATTTAAAAACACAAAGTTATCAGACTGGAAAGCGCAGGAATTCACAGATAGCCTGGAGGGGTGACCTTGAAAGTTTTCTTTTTATAGAAACAGTGTCAGAAATAAACATTGGAATGCGTGTCATTTCAACCCTGAATATTTTCATAGAAACACCAAATTGTAAAAAGTAAGACCGCAAGTAATGTTCAGTATTCTTTTAGACAAACTGATGACACTGCATTTTGATGCACTATGTATCATAATGATATTGCACGAGTTCTTGTGCCATGTCTTTTATAATTTTTTACTTTGGGTAAAACGCAGAGCTCATCACTGTCCGTTGTTACATAGCCTTCCAATCACAGTGGAGAAGTTCATAATAATGGTAACTGCAATTTAACTCTTTGAAATAAGATACTAGAAACATGTAGGCTAACTGTTGCAGATTTTCTAAATCACACCAGCCAACAGATCTCCGGAATAACACACAGTGCTTCTAAAACGTTCACAGACCACCCAGCTGGTCGCTTTCAGAAAAACACCAGGTATTATTAATTTAGCTTGCTAAAAACATTTTGTTGGACACAGATTAATTGATACTTTTAATGGCTTTATATAGCCTATTAGTCTCTTATGCAGTTATGCTAAATAATTTAGCCAAACCAGAGAATAAAGTCCAGAGGATTGAAGCATTCCTACATACATAATTTGCATAGCTGTAATCCATAGGCGGGGATTATGCTAATTGTGAATGAGCGTACATGCGCGCCCTGTTTACGAGTGATTGGAATTCATTAACACACACATTTTACTATCAAACCTGACCTTTACGAAGTCTTTTGTAAGAGTTTTCCGGAAGGTCTGTTTTAAGCATAAATTACCCGAAATTTACACATATATTAACGAATGTTTCATGAATGAGGCCCATTGTGTGTGCGTACAATGACGAATAAGGTTCACAGGAGAAGCCATAGGCTACTTATCATATACACAATTTTTAAGTGACCTCATAAACTACCATACAAACGTTTAGGATCTTTTGCCAGAAATAATTTTGTGATCTTAAAAATCATTTGATCTATCGATCTAAATATATATATGGATCTATAGATTTTTAAGATAATAAAAATCATTCAAGTCATCCAGAATGTTTGAATATAATTGTGTATAATTGTGAATACATTTGACTATAATTGTATTTTATAAAAAAGTTTTTGGAATGGATGATTTGGATTACAATATGTGGAAACGGCAGCCAATGAGAGGACTGAATAGATGGAAGCTACTTCAATACAGTTCAAAAAGCATTTCAGGGTAAAACCTGAAGAAACTGGCAGATAAAAGGGCAATTCTATACAAATTCAAGGCAAATGGTATAACTTTGAAGATGCCAAGAGGCCATCCACACAGAGACGCGTTAAGATGTATAAATAAAGATTTTTTGTTGAACAGTGTTTCGTCCAGACGAATCCGGCATTTTGGGAGCCTGAATATTTTTTTAAACTGGTTACCAGAGTGGATAAATCTGAAATCGCCACCCTTGCATTTTAACGTGTACAGCTGATCCGTATATTTTCTAAAACGATGATTTCATCGCTCTATTTTCACACTCCTGCTCCAAGTCTTCTTCATGTTTAGTGAATCTCTGTGGCAGAATTACAGCGCAACATACTGATTTGTCATGTATGGTTTTGAGTCAGTTTCAGTGGTTTCGTGTGTTGACGCAGTGAAAAGAAAAAAGATTGGATAGGGAAAGGATGTGGCCTAAAATATGTAGTCTAATATAATGATAAAATAATGTAAACATTTGAGTATATTTTTACCTATATAAAAATATAACCACATTTAAAATATATTGAAGGAAAAATGATATTTGTACACTATGCCTTATATTCTATAAACGTATATGTTGTGTTTTTAGGTATGTCAAGTCGAACACACATAAGTTTTCATTTAAAACAGCAGATTCACAAAAGATAAGTAGTGTGTATCTCTTAAATCTTACAATTTATAATTTTTAATGTAAAACCATTGGCTTTATTATGTTTGTCTTCTCACATCTCACCACACAGTCTTCTTCACCACACAGTCTTCTGTCTTCTTTACCTTTACTGGGTGGCCTCTGTTATTTGATTGGCTGGAATTCCGTAAACGCTGATAGATTGGTCAGCCTGTTGAAATTGGGTATAGCTCCGTGCCAAAGACACTGGAAACTCTGCAGTCTTTAGCCAAAAACAACGTAACGGCAAATGCTAAGGCCGTGGCTCTAGCGAATCAACCACACAATGACTCTTTGAATGAAAGTGGCAAAATACCATCAACGTCAAAAGTGCAGGAATGCAAGAAGAAGTGAAGGTACGCTTAAGATTAAAATAGAGACGCACCGGGGCATACTGGACCAGAACAAGCCTTGGCGGTGTCTGAAAACAGAAGTAGACTTTTGATTATGTTTGTCCCCCAAACCTGAAGTTTTCTAAAAGTTTGCCAAGAAAAACGTTACTTTAAATATGCTTTGGCTCGACTGAAATTTCTCGAGGTGGTTCATATACCACTTGACACCCTCTGTTTTCCAAGTAATTTCGCCGCCAAACCCGAGTGACTTTCTTGCACAAGACGCAATTAAACTACTTAGCTGATGCCTGGGAAAATGTTCAAACCGAGCTTGAAAAAAAAGCCATTTTCCTATTACACTTGCCACGGATTTCCATCATCTGGCTTTGGATTGCCTTCTAAACTGCCCATAAAACAGCTGCATAAGAAACTACACAATTATGGAAGCCATCTGGAATTATACCGCTGGAGAATGAATATGATTAACGCTAAAATAAACAGATGGTAAAATGTTAGATTGCTGTTCGACAAGCACATAATGAGAGGCAACCTTAAGCCCAATTATACATGCAGGACTTTTCCAGAAAAAGCAGATCGGGAACACTGTTAACTGAAGCCATCTATACAGGACAAGCATCCAAGACTAAACTCGCTGTACGGCGTGGACGCCTTTCAGCTTCCTAACAGAGACAAAAGACTGTTTGTGTAGTGATGTTGTTGTCAACATGTGATTTTTTTAATTATTTGACAATGCCTCAAAGTGCCCAACAGTTTATGAGTATCATATCATAATGAGTTGTCAGAGTCAGGACGGGAAACCATTTTGAGATTAGATTAAAAACAACAGTTCTTTACGAGTGATAGTGGAGGTCTCAACAATAGGAAAGGGTGTGTATGCTTCCCGTCCCATGAGGCTTTGCTCACTATCTATCACTAGATCAACGCGCCATCACACACTCAGTGTTTTGTCCGTCTGTTTCGCTGTGTTCAAATTAATGCAAGACACGCCAGACGCTCCGAAATCCTCAAAGGGAGGTGCACAAAGACGACCTGGAATTATTTGTAAAGGCGGTTGAGGTATTGGATCAGGTTAGTAATTGACTTGTGAGGGGGGGGTTGTTCTCTCTGTTGTGAGAACAAAGTGCATGTGCAACAGAAAAATACATTTGCTGGCGTAACTGGCCTCATCTTGTCATAAAAGGCCAGACATCTGCTCATTTTGCAGCTGAGCAAACTCCACTAATATTATTTCAACCCACCTTGAGTTGGTGTGCCCTTGCCAGTGAAGGTGGCTTCAACAATGGCAGTGGGAAAGAAACAAAGTTTTTGCGAACTAAACTCATGAGTTTGAACCCGATATGAGAACCTGCTCGTAAAACGTGATCTTTGTGAAATGCCCACGTACTATGGACAAGTAAGTGTCCAAGAAGTCCATTTTTAATTGATATCTTACCACAAAGTATACCCAGATGAAAAAAGTGCACAACTTTTTTTATTTTAAATGTATTCAATGCACATATTTAAAGTGCCCTATTTTCACTAACTTTTTGTACTAAGTGATAGTTCACTTAGATAGAAAGTCGTCTTTTACTTATCATTTTAAACATATTCTTTCGTGTGCATAACACAAATGAAGATATTATGAAGAATGTTGGTAACAGAACCCATGGACGTCGCTAGCACTTTATTCGGGCCTCTAGCCCAGATTGTTTCTAATCTAGCCCCGAATGTTTTGGCCTGGAAATATAATATGAGGAATTCAGTAACTGGTTGTTTAAATTTCGCTGCTGATGCTGTTGTACACAATGCTGACTGCAGGCTCTATCATACACGCGCAGACACACACCACGTGACTGATTTCAACGATCATTCAAAAATGCACAAATTAGATTAGAGATTTTATTGCATATTGCACAAACAGAACTATGGGAAAACTTTAAAACAGGTCTACAACAAAAGGTGTATTCTGAAATTAATGCAAAATAAAAAAAAACTTCCACAAACACTGGTCAAGTTTTAGATTGTAATACTGAATCAATAGAATCGCATTGTGTGGGCCACAGAACACTGAGAACATGTTACCTGTAAATTGCGGGAATTTGTATCAGCAGGAAACATTTTGAGTGCTCCAAAATGTATTCACAGTCACGATTTTCCCATGAGAACAGGCTTTGTTTACGGCGCGTCATCTATCAGTTGATAAACACGATATGAAAATATCAATATGTCACTGGTTTAATCCCTTCTGGTGTCTCTCTCAATATTGAAGAAAATTAATATTTACCGTTAAATAAAACAAATACTGAAAGCATGAGCTCGGTGAGCAGCTGCGTTCGAAAACAAGAAACCAACCATTTGATGTTTCTATTTTTCTAATCTTCATGTAATTTATTATTTTGACTCCGGCGCTCTTGTCACTGTTTTTAACCGACGCATGGCTAATACCTTGTTTCCTGCAATCCATCAAATGTTCCAATATCTATAACAGCAAAACAGGGAAGAATTCCTAGCATGTCTCACTTCAGCTCCACATCCAGTGATGTGCATGCATAAATCTTCCTGATTCAATGCTGGAGACAGCTAGATACAGGCATGGCCTTCAAAGTCTGAGTTACATGCATTGTTTATGAGAACGTAGGCTGCCAAAAGCCAAACCATTCCAGCAGTCTTGTGACAAAATATGACAACTAATCATGAGACACACAAGAACCAATGAGATTTGAAGGTATCGATGTGTCGTCATCAATGGTGACTGGAGGGTTGTATATTTTTGGAAAAAAAATTGTGTTCATCTGAACTGCACTGTGACATCAACCCCCTACAAATCTTCAAGTAGGAATTTCATAATGGAAAAGTAGCATGAGAGCATTTTGGCCCATCATTATCAATTCATAAACTGCACCTTGCAATAACACTGCCTTCCTGACACAGGTGAGGCTCTGATTTGTTACAATCTGATAGACTGAAATTAAATTGTCAAATCTTTCCACACATTTGATTATTAACACCGATATGAACATTTTGTCTGTGCCTTGTTTGTTACATGAGTGAAATGATCTTTCATGCATTAACTGATTAAAAGCTGTTTAACTATTCACAGCATTACACAGATCAAATTTATAATGTTAATCGTACACTACAAACATGAAATCTGATGATTAAGACACACAAACACACTGTGATTCGTATGGGCTTCTCTGAGATTAGTTTCATTCAAAATGAATAGAGACACCCTGCTGGGAAATAAACCAGTGCTTATGCACTTAAAAACAGAGCGACTGAGTAGAAAAAAACATGGAATAGCCCACATTGAAAGATTCCTATAGTACACAATCTCATGAATTATTTATCGCAGGGTGAAGCAATTGGTCAGATGCGAAAAATCACAAGCACAGCCGAACCGATTAATAACATGGTTGTTTTGACTGGAATTTTTATAGGCTGGAAATAAAAAAAATATTTTTTTAGCTCCTGAAAATAATTCTACCCTGGACCAGAGATGTTTCTAAACTGTTGAAATGTAAATTCATAACAAGATGAAATGATTCAAAACTCAAATGTAACTGGTCAAAACCAAATATGATTACTCTTTTCTCACAATTTTGAGTTGAAAAGGACTGACATTTTTTTCATTATTTGGTCCACGACACCTTTTTAAATATTTTTTTTACTAGTAATGAAAAAAATTGTTAACACAGTTAAATTTTAATATAATTATAACGTCATTCTTTTCAAACATTCAGATATATGCCTTCAAAGTGAAATGCTTTTGAGATAAAAAACAAACAAACATTTAAATCAAGTGACCCTTAACTTTTGAGCGGTAGTGTAAGTTTAGAAAAACTGCAACATAACAAAAATCCAAAAAATTTCAAACAATTCTCTTCAGTAATATTTAACTTACGGACTTAAATTCTGGTGTCAACATTCAGAACTTAAGCTAAACTGAAAAGACTAGTGTTTGCAATACGTTCCACAGCATGCAAAAAGCAATTTGAACAAAACACGTCACACTTGGTTTATTTGGGTTAGCTTATTTAAAATGGTCCAATTTATCCACAGGCAACATTTTTCATGCAGTGAACTGGAAACAGCAAAAGCTACTGCAATATAGGCGGTCAGATGGGGTTGGTATACTCCAAAAAAGTGAATTTAGAAATATGCATATATATAAAGTATTTAAATTATTATTGATATAAAAATAACATATGACTCATGTACTGTATTCCAAGTAATCTGAATCCAGAGTAGACCTCATATCTTCAGCCATTATCAAACATCATTAACATGAAGAAGATCAGCACACAAACATCATAAGTTGCTGTGTCTTTACTTTAATTCAGTTATTATGTGTGTTTTGTGAAACTTGTGTTTTCATGTTGCATCTGATATTACAAAATGTTTATCACCAACATGTCTCAAATGATACAGAGTTTGTCCTGAATCAGTCCTGAAGGTTCTTTGCCCGTGTTTGAGCAGGTGTGAATTGTTGTTCCCTAAACAAACTCTTCATTTTAAACTTCACATTTTGAATTCACTTCAGAACATCCGTACTGTTTCCCTAAAACTGCTAAATGAATCAACAGAAACACTTCAACAGTGTTACTCATCTGCTTTGAAAAGCGCCGTCTTACATAGCAAAAGGTTTTCAAAAGGTTTATGTAAATAACGCAATCAAAAGTTTATTCACCAAGAAATTATTCCCGCCTCAAACTTCAAAGATGCATGTTTTTAAATGAATAAATCAATGTGAGGAGATTAAGAAAAATAAAGTGGATGCCCTTATGAAACAAAAATACATGGCAAAGTACTGGAAAATATATGCAATGTATTAAATAAAACATTTCCATGTTGGACTACAGTGCTTATGCTTTTTAATATATAAAATTGGCAATTGATGATATATTATTAAATATATTGTAAGTTGATCATATTTTTTTATATAAATCACATGACTTAATATATTGACATTTAATATTCAGCAAAATACAGTATATTGCCACTGTTTTGAAAAACAGCGAATTTCTACATTTGAGGTTTCATAAGGAGAGCGACAATATTTTCTTTGTTTGGGGTGGGCCAATAGCCCTCGCTTTGTAGCTAAAAATAGACCATCAGCTAGTTTCATGACAAACCAGTATCTTTTGAAAATCACAGACAGGGTGAATTCTGAGTCTAATAAACTAAGGAGTATAAATTTGCTGACTCAATACATAAATCTCACAGTCTCCAGTCAAGGGAGATTCCACAACCGTGCTCACACACGTGCGCTGCCAATACACCTGCTTGCCTTAAGTAGTACAGTGGGGGGCTTCACAGCTTTAGTCCTCTCCTCCTAAACTGCGTTCGATGCTCTCCTGGGTAACAGTGCTAACACGGGTCACTGTAGCGCCGCCCCAAGTAGGGGCTTATTTGTCCACACATGCTGTTGGTCACCTGGTAAGCCGCCTCTGGCCACTCTGATAAAGATGATTTGGCATAATTGTGTTATCACCTACTGAGCAAAGGGCAGCGCCTACTAAGACCGCAGTATTGGATTCCTGCAAGCTTTTAGTCTGCCTTTGTCAATGTGCTGCAGTTTCCATGAAAATCAATTTGGAGGCGGGGGGCGTATTTTGACTTATAATCCTAGAACTGGAGTTGCCTCTGCTGACACGAGAAATCAGAGTTTGTCATTATGAAGAAATATGGACACACTGTTTTTGCTGAGGAAAAGGTATGCAATATACTTCAATGGCGGCTGAAACTGCTTTAGTTTAGAATATTAGGCTGCTTTACCTTTTAATTTATTTGAAAATATGGATATGGATATAGAATCTTTCTTGGTTCCAGAAAACATAAACGACAAACAGCATATGTTTTTAGAATGGCATGAAGATGGATGATGACAACAATCATTTATTTAATATAATGGGTGAACTTTCATTCAAACACTTTTACACTTACAGCTTCTAAATGGTTACACTATGTCTTGACAAAAAGTAGGGTCACAACACAAGATTTGTCCCTAATTCCAAGTAAAAATATAGTACTTAGGACCTTATCTCAAAAAAATTCTGCAAAGAAAACAAGTTTATATTCACTTTTAAGCAATACATGAGTAATATTTGTACATGTTTTTAAGTAAAAAAAGTTGTTTTGTAATGTAACCTTTATTTTCATCACAGTATTCATGTGTCTTGTCATACTGTTAGGTCACTCACATTGCTGTTGACAGACTTCGTCACATCTGACATTGGACTGGAATGGCTTAAATTGATCTAGAACTGCTGATTAAATAGTCTCTTAATTTTTTAGACTGCTGTATATCCAACAATCAAAGCCAAGATTTGTAATTTCCTTGTAGGCACCATAGATTGTATAAAATACGGACGTAGTGTCCGTGATGTCACCAGTAGGTTTCTGAGGAGATCTTTTGAAGCTTAAAGTGAGTGAAGCCGGCCATCGACATCTCAGCATCGCGTCACTCCCGGATAATCGAAAATGAGCATAGAGGCGGGACGTGGTTGGAGCTGAGGCATCTTGTTGCTGAAACCACTTGTCACTCAAGTGGCATGCATCTTATTTTCTAAATATTAAGGCTTAATACAAGTTTAATGGGTGAGTTATAAAAAAAACATTCAACCTCCTCACAGTTATCATGAAGGGTCAAATTATCTTTATAGACCCAAAAAAAATTTTGTACTAGTCTGTAAACCATTTTAACATGGGGCTCAATGAGATTCTCCTTTGTTTTGGAGCCAGTCTCTAGCGGCCAGTCGATGTTTAAGTCACTTCCATGTTTGCTTCACGAGAGAGATCAGAAGGTTGCCGCTTGGTAGGCACTAAAGACTTCAATAAGAGTCTCTACCAATGTGCTCCATATCACATCTAGAGCTATCCATTAGACTGAGTGCGTCTCACATGCCAAATTCAAAGGACGCGTCTCCGGTCCGTCAGTAAAGTGGACACTGGCTCTTATGGCTTAGGACACAAGGAACACTAGATGAGGAATTTCACTCGCCTGCAGGAGCCGTGCCAGCCTAATGTATATTCAACAGTTCAGGAAAAGGTGATGGTCCCTATTGAAAATCTGTCACCTCATATTCAAGCTGTGAGGCAGCAGGGCATGATGCCAAGCAGCAAGAGACCACTGTGAGGAAGGCAGGTCTGACCTGAGGGATCTAAGCCTGGTGACCTTTGAGGATTTGATAGATGCTTTGCTGCATCATCAGTGTGCGAGAGGTCGGCGGGTCGCTCAATAGACAAGAAAAAAGGGCAAGGGCAGGAAGTGAATGCTTTGAGGTCCGTTCTTAATATTATATGCAAACGAACATATTTGTACCAGATGGTATATAGAGTTTTGTATTAATGTAATGCATAAATTAAAGATCCAAGTGTAAATACCCGATGGCAGTGTTTTACAAACTACAACCTGTGAAAGAATATCCAAAATAAGGCACAAAAACTTATAAAAACAATCAATAATCAATAATATCAGGCTATGGACAGGGGTTATCAATAAACAGGAATAAAAGGTTAAAGCAAGAATCGTAATAATACCTGGAGAAATGTAGGTGCTGGTATTTCCATTTGTCTCAAAGACAGTTGCTTGGCTGTTGCAGGAGTCGTAAGTATGTGACTCGCTAGGCACACATTTTTGGGCAGAGATGATTTTAGCCAATTGCCTGATCTGTTAATGTCATGTGACTAATCACCGGGGAACCACTGGATCTCTGATGTCATCACAATGCTGATTGGCTTATGGTACCAGAAGAACGTGTAAAATCCAAAAGCATTCACTCGAAGTTGTGTAGTGTCATCTGCCAGCTGGAAATACACATAGGACACACCTGGACACAGAAAAAGGGACCAGTGATACATACTGTATCAAAGTCCATACTTTACAAGAATTTCAAAATAAACGTCTGGTATGCACTCATTTAAAGGAGGAAAAAGCTACGAAAAAAATAGAAATTATAAATGAACAAAAATATACATGCTCATATATGTACCATTCGAATGATTAGATTCAAATTTACACTTTCCTTTATTCTTTTTTTTTATATTGTATTATTAATCTATTATTTTTAAGTGCAGATATACTGTAAATATGTATAAATATATGTTTATTGAATAAAATATACTTTACATAATATTTCTGGTATATATATATCTTTCTATTTATATATTAATATATATAAATAAATGTGTGTGTGTGTGTGTGCGGGTGTGTGAGTGTGCGGGTGTGTGTGTGATTATTAAATAATGTTATAAATAAAAAATGAAATAAAGATCATGCCGTTTTTCTAAGTCATTAATGAAGCAAGCACATTCTATGTCACTGACCATGTGAATACCTTGGCAGGAAAGGTCAGATTTTCTTCTATTGAAGCACACAGGATGCTCTTTGGAACAGTCTAAAGTCATGCTGGGAGAACATGGATCATACGGTTTTGTAGAAACCCGCGGAGTTGTGCTAGCTTGAGTACTGCTGTGTTAAAGCAGGTGATCATAAGAAATGCAAGAAATTCACTTTAATTTTAGAATCCTACGTTTCTCTCAGATTGTTTTGGTATCATTTTAAAATAATCTTCCCATAGGACTGCTTGTATCTAAAAACATTATTTTATAAATATACAAACAGACTATATGTTTCAATACTTCTGTAAGGACGTGCAAGTGACGTATAAACTTATGATGTTGATCCATTGTCGACCGAAGACCAAGCGATTTTTACCTCCTCAAAAAACGCAAAATAAGACATACAGCATGCACATAAAACCTTGCTGTAATAGTGTCCCTTAACCACACTGTTACCCAAATAAGAAAATTGTTATTATATGCCATTTCTGCGACCTTAAATGTCCTGCAAGGGAATGTAACATATCAAAACATCTCTCAATACCAATAATTCATTCACCTGAACCCTTTGCTTTCAGAATGATGCCCGATTAGTGTCGACAGCCGCAGTTGAGATGTACAGCTGAGTGTGTGAGATATCACAATGCTTCCTTTTTATGATTTATTTATGATCAGGTTAGGTAACGTATGGAGCCATTGATCCGTAGGTTCGACACAATGAGCCCATGTACAGCTGGAGGTCCTGGATAAGGTGCTAAATGAAGCGTTTCCTGTTGAAGATGAGAATACGTCTTTATGTGAGTTGGGCTTCTGCTACGTGGAATTGTTTGAATAACATTATGGGGCTTGCGGGTATCACTGAGGTTTTAACTGTACTAAAACTGTGTTAAAACTATCCAGACACGTAAAAGTAGTTTATTATGTAAAACTTAACTTTTTACTTCAAGGGATTTCGTTTAAAATGTTAAATTTGATAAATTACTAACCCTCATGTCACTGCAAACCAGCATGACTTTCTTTCATCTGCAGAACACAAAACACATTTTGAAGAGCGCTGGCAACCAAACAACATACATTTTTGGCAGAACTATCCCTTTCAAATCCAATTTAAACCTCTCATTTGGGAACAGAAATTAAACTTGTTCACAAAGATTCCAGGATGAGAATTGATTGGGTACAATGAATCAACAAAAAAAGTGAAACTTCTGGATGATTGCATCTGTCCATGAGCAAAAATATGCATTATGGGAAAGACTCCCTCCACCAAATAGCTACTTGCATTTCTTAAACTTACAAATGACATGCTGATCTGCAGAAACAAAAATGCTATGAAACAAGACAAAATGAGTCAACCTAAAGTACAACACGAATTCTCCCTCTAGTGGGAATGGCTAACCACACAAGCAGGTGTTCTAAATAATATACAGGAATCTTCTGTAGCATGCGCATGAGGACATATTGGCTTGCATTAATGATTTAGAGAATCGGAGACCTCTCAAGGCCACATACTGTATACAACAAACCAATAACAGCGGGTTATTGGGGTTATGCAACAGCCTTGAAGGACATTGCTGAAAGGACAAATGGTCACTTCGAGTGTAACGCAATTTACTTGCAGACAAAAATGCAAGGTATTGACAACTTGTAATTCTAACTTCGCAGGTTAGACGGTTTAGGTGGAGCTTCTGTTAACTCTTCCCCTTCAACTGTCACACCGTGTCTACACACGCATTATCCAGTGTGGACAAAATTAAAATTATAATGTGTTCTAATGTGTTTCTAATATCTTTTGTCGTATCGTGCCGGTCACGTATGCTGGAGAGTCTGCCACCAGTTCCATTTAAAAGTGAAATACAATCAAATCACAGGTAAAAAACAAGCCACGCCCACTATATTTTCTCATTCGAGATTCTGTTTCACTCGGAATGGCGTCAGAATACAGAAGTAAAAATGATCTCAACTTCCGGTTCACAGGGACTTTAACCCTCACTATCCAAAGTCAGGTATTAAAACAGAAATCTCATACTGTATATATATATATCACATTAGGGGTTTAGTAAAATATTATCCATTACTGAATATTATTGGTAACAGATTATCCAATATATTGGTAATAAATACATTATATACAATTTTATGTGATATATTTTAACTGTTTATTTTTCAAACTCACTTTTTATTTATATCCATCCATCCATTTTCTACCGCTTATCCGAACTACCTCGGGTCACAGGGAGCCTGCGCCTATCTCAGGAGTCATCGGGCATCAAGGCAGTATACACCCTGGATGGAGTGCCAACCCATCGCAGGGCACATTTTTATTTATATATTTTTTATTATTAATTTATAATTGTATTATATTTTATATTTAATCCAACACTTTATTGTAATTCCACTTTATTTTCCGCTAATGTGTTATATTATTACTCTTTTTATATTTATTTTATATTTTTATATTATGTCATGTATACTGTTTTGGAAGTATCAGTGCTACCTGTGAAATTTAGAAAAAAAAGAAAAAAGAAAGAAGTATGCATGCATTATGAAAAGAATATAAAAAAACATGGTTTAGAAAAAAATCAACACACTCAATCCCAAAACTTTGCTTCTATTATGTTAAGTGGTTTGCGTAAAATTGACTGCCAAAGTTTAATACATTTTAGGGTTTTAAAAACTGAAGCATAATTTTAGAGAAATATCAAGCTGGCACTGCAGTTCTAAATTAGTCCAATCTGTATCTCTGGTGTATTTAATTAAACGCCGGTAGAATAAAACAGATTCTCAGGATATTATTAGGCCATAAAACATATTTTATTATTGATCGTTCATAATCAAGTCTTGCAGAGTTCACCCATGATTAGAATATTATTCAAATATGATTCCTAATGAGCGGTAATTTATGGTGATTGAGAACTGTTGGAACCATTAGCGTCATCGCACACTATTTGCCCCATGATGCATAACTCTGAAAGTGGAAATCATATTGATGACTTCCGTAGGACAAACAACCAGCAGAATCAAACAGACATGCTTTATGATCCGTGATGAGGTGTGGTTTTATTGCGACGTGTGACATTTCTACTAAGGTTAAGATTTAGGTGCATCAAGCCAGCTGGATACATCACACTGTCGTGCCTTCATATAAGATAAACAACAACTGAACACCGGGGAGGATATAAACTTTTGGGACATCAAAGCACGCATACTTCAACTTTCACTTTTTTGGAAATACTCGACGAGGATGCAAAAGTCACAAATTATTTTCTTCTCACGACTAATGAAAGACATAGTTGTGCTCATGCTTTCATGCAAACAACAAAACTATTACTAAGACGCGGGTGAGAATATAGCAAGACTCAAATGAGGCCTGTTGGCTGATACGCCGGCGTCCCTGAAGAACGTCTATTGTTGGAGATGTCGGCTGTACGGCAGGCTGACCCAAAAACTTGCAAAGTTCAGTAGACTTGTTGCGTCCTCGCGGGTTCAAAGACGCAACTGTCCTGGGATCCAATTTAGCTTGTCTTTTGGCACTGCATTCACCGTAAACCTTTGCGTATGTGAATGTGAGACAAAATACTGAAGGAAGAAATAAAGTGTGAGATGCAGGTGCGTTAGCAGCGATGGTGATTCACGCGCAATTCACTTGTTATTTTCCTGCTCACTGATCTCAGCAAACTCTTTAAGGGGTCTATTAAAAGATGAGAGGCGAAACCGATGTCAACCCATCCACAAACAAACAGATACACCAAAATATTGCTTTCCTGTTTTTCTTGTTTCAATTGGATGCACTGTCTGTGTTAATGACTGAGGACAAAAAATTGCAACTCGGATCTGTGCAACTGCATCCAATGCTTAGATTGTAATTCATTCTAAAGGTCCCGCCAACTTGTGAAATTACCCCACCCCCATTCGGACCCTCCGAGCCGTCCGAGGCAATGCCAGATCAAAAGCGTTGCGGTTTCTTTTAGCTCATCAAACTACTTTCTTGTTATCCTTTTGTAGCTGTGTTATCTTATTATGGCTTATCATTAGTGACACACATTATCTTGCATTAAAAAAGCGCCTGTTGTGCAATAAACTTAATAAATTGAGGGCAACCAATGACATACCATTTAAATAGCTTCAAAATACATTTTAAATATAAAATGCAAATATATATATATATATACATATAAAAATTAATAAACATTTATATATAATTTCAATGACTGGTAAATATAAATAAATACATGTAAATGAATATGTATATGTGTTTATGAATAAAATGAACATGCACAGTACACAGGCATATAGGCCTACTATGTAAACACAACCTTTTATTCTAAATGGGATTAATTGCGAATAATCGTTTGACAGCCCATAGTTTTTACATAATCAAAAAATGTCAATACATATGTCATAATGCCAATAAACCCTTAAAGCAAAAACAATCTATTCAGATGTAATATATATACATATTTTTGGGACGAAAAAAGGTTATTGCATGAAAACAATAAGTGTAATACTGCTGTAAATTGTTGTTGTTTGAAAAAAATAAAATGTTTTCTGTTTAATTTAATTGCATTTTTGTTATTGTTCTTCTCAGCAAAAATAAATATCATAAATTTTTCCCTGAATTACAGAACGCCCATTAATATGCCATTCAGCGTAACAACCTTGTCAGGCATATTTACAACAAAAATCAATTCATGTCATATTAAAATACTCTTCTTTAACCACGAAATACTAAATAATTGTAAAAGAAATAAAGTAAAAATAAGAATGTTATTTGAATTTGTAAATAAATATTGTCTTACAATGAATGACAATGTTGTATTATTTCTACCAAATTGTATTCTTCAAAAACTTAATAGTTAGTATTAGTAAATAAAATTGTTTTTCTAAAAAAGGTGCATTCTATGGACATAAATTCACTTTTCTACATTTCTTTTGATGGGGACATCTTAACGTCGGTAACCCATATAAACCTAATCAACATTTATAAAAAATTAATTATATATACTTATATTCTACTGCATTTTTGTAAAAGGTACACAGCCGACCAAAATATAAACAGTTTTGAAAGGCGTACGAGTAGGGGGTTCATTCCAAAGCAAATTAGTCCCTGATTGGATCCAAGTACTCTGTGGTAATCACAGAACAGTTAGCAACACTTCCCATGATGTAGAAGCCTTTAATAATATAGAGTGAATGAAGATTAAATAGCCTTTGTCTGTGGCAGAGAGGGAGATGTTATGTTTGATTAGTTTGCTGTGAATTTAAGTTGGAAAAGAGTTCTGACCCTGCGGGACTCGCAGAAAAGCTCGCTAACTGGGGGCAGACAGACTGAATGTGAAGCCGCTGGCAGGAAAAACAATTAGGATTTCCAGTTAAGGTCACTACTGCTCATTTACTACAGTGAAGCTGAGGTACACTCACAAATCTTGCCATGGGAAGAGAAAGTGGCTGTGAAATCATCATTTTCATAATTTACAATGTATGACTTAGAGCAGAAATATATTACAGTTGGTTAGCTGAATAGTATTTTGAAAGGGCTCTTCAATCTTAGCATGCTATTTGTGAATATTTGATTAGATTCAGAATGACTTGCTTCTGACAATAGGCGGATGGTCTAAAAATACAACTGTATTTATCATCAAGCATGCTCTTATGGATATTTTCACTGTATACTAAAGCCTTATAAAACTATAGGCTATGTAAAACAACAGGCTGTTGCAACACAAACGCGTTCAGGTCTCCTTCATTTGATCTGTCTGTCCAGAGATCTTTATCAGTTTAGTTTGTCACACTGGCTGTATGCTATACGCTACACAGTAGGTCCTACACAATGCACAATACATTTTTTGGACACTAAATTAGAATGTATCTCATGATCGTAAAAATATATTAAAGATGTATGCTGATATCTATTTTCAATTCTGTATAAGAATATTAACAAATTATTGTTTACAAAAATACACAAAGTTTATTCAATTAAATGAATGACTTATAAAGACACATGAACGAATAAATTCAGAAATAAATGTAAATTTAAATGCATAAATACAGGAATAAGTCTAAAAATAAGTGTGGCATTGCACAAATGGTACAAACAATAGGGATTATTGCTTGATGATCGATTATAAGAAAATAAATCAGTTTGTTGTTAGTTTGGCCAATACTTAGAAATGATTATTTACCATAATTACTCACCAGGTTTTGAAACAACATAAGACAATAAAAAAAAAACTTGAAGTAAAAGCCACTATAGATCCTTTCAAAATGAAATGCCACACAATAATTGTTTCATCCAGATTGTTGAGTTTTTGTAATAGTTGGAACTTGGATGCCAAATTTGTAAAAAATGGTGGTCAAGAAGAATATCCTGTTTCTGTTCTTAACATCAAAAAAATGGTAAACAAATATCATTAAGATTTAATTATATATAAAAAAACGAATAATAAATAACTAAATATTGAAACCAAAAGTGCTTAAGCACCGCGGTATACATATTGCAAAGATATTCTATAGTGCACTGAACGTTGTAGCATCTTCAAAATGTTGATCAGAACTCAAATCACTTCCATCTTTAAGATCTCTAACACTGCATAAACATCAGGGAACACTCTAATTCTAATCATGAGATGTCGCCTCTTGATCTGATGAAGGAGGCAGCCGCTGTGGGCAGATGGTTTATAGAGCTGCCTCAGTGGCCAGTGTCCATTAAATGATTTTAACATTACTTATCTGATTCTGAGACCATTGGAGATATCCGAAGGAGCCATTGACATCCACTAAGCCGCTCCATCCAGGTCACAGTCAGATGACTGATGGAAATTTTCAGTCTCCACCGTTTCTTAAATAGCAACCACACACATATACACACATATATCCACTCACACACGACTACACACACTAATAGTCCACCTTGACACACTTGGCTGAGCTATCCTTTTGAATTTCTTAGTATGCGTCGTGCATGATGAAAAGCATATGTTGGCTTCTAGAGGATTCCTCGTTCTGGCCAGATCAGCTTTGATGGACTATTAGATCTTCCTCTACGGGGAGCTTAACATTTGAAAATCTCCAAAAGTTTAGAAACACATAGTTTCATCCTGAACAGGAACTTGTAAGGAATTGAATTTTTAAATGCTTGAAAATTGAACAACGTTTTATTATTACTTTACTGTATTCCCAGAGACCCCATTGGTGTATGTGAAAAACAATAACCTTTCATTTTCTCTTCACACTCTTTTAATATATTTCTATGACCTAGACAAACCCCAAAAGGCATGTATTGCCTAAGCTTTATACAGTTCATGTATAAATGCACAAATATGTGTCTGTTAGATTGAATCTTTACAGAAAGAAATGCAATAGAAAGCCAAATAGGCAACTGGCAGAAGTTTACTGTTATAGTATACACTAAACAGATATTCTCACAATTTAAGAATTTAATGCTTTATTGTTTTGAAGCGAGTTATGCAACTTTAAATGGAAGATGCTTCATGCATGACAAAACTTTGTTTAAAATGTTTATATGATTAGAGCAACTGAGCAAGTAAAAAAGTATCAACATGATACCTCACTGTTAATGTTCTAAGTTGTTGTTGAGTTATTAAACTTCAAACAGAATATGATGGCTAGACCAGCAACGTCTTTGTAGATTAGGATCACTTGTGTCCGCAGGTAAACTACTTGAGAACAGAAACTGTGAGAACGTGGAAGCAATTCAGCGTTTACATACACAATCTGTTTATGCCGTTCGAGGAATGTATTGAAAACACATTTTTTTGAGAGAAGAGAAGCTTTAATACCAAATGTCTTTATGCTTTTACATGTAAAACCCAACACATTAGCAAAAGATTATATTTGCTTTTATGATATGGAGTAGTTAATTTCCTGTTGATGTTGAAATGCTGCATGACTCCATTACGTTAAGAATTTTCAATATGCAAAATGTTGTATAACATGGCCATGAACTTCAACCTTGTCTTTTTCCCCCGTCCATTAGCAGAAAATGGACACAGGAAAGACAATCTTTGTATATACTCAGACACATTTCTTTTTTTCACCGTATCTGCCCTTTGCCATGTGCGTTTGCGATTTCCGTTCCACCCGGTGATTGAGAGCGCGTTTTGTTCTGCACGAAAAAGCATCACAAAAAATGAAAGCAAATGTTTTGAGAGGTCATACAGATGCTCCATCTTCCCCAAAAGATAAAACTAATTGGTTTATAAGCCCCCTCCATAACATTCTATGAATGATATTTCAGTTACACCCATTGTTTATCACCGCTTCCATTTGCATGTTCTGGGCCATGTTTTTCATAGTATTTCAAATGATTCTGGCATTAATATGTGGGTTATATTATCTTGAAGAACATTAGACCTACACATGCGCAAAGTACCAAAGACAGATGTTTTCCATCAAGCATAACAAAAAAACAATGTCCACTTTGCCAAAAACACTCTGAAGAAGCAATCTACACTTGACACGTGTCATATTCTAGATGTTCTCTCTAAATGTGGGAGGGTTGCAGCTGCGCGTTCTGTATGGCCCCAGAGAACAGACACGCAGTGAGTCAGTGGAGCTGCACATCTGTGTCCTCAAAGCTCTTATACGCTCAACATTTCTAGGATTAGTCATACAACGCTATGTAGACCTGCTCATATCCACACAAACATTGAAGCGGTGAGGTTTTGTGGCATCATTTCAGATGATGCAAACCTTGCAAAACAAACGTCTTTGACCCACGGCAAAAATCTGGTCCGCTTTACTCTAGCCAAGAGTCGCCCATTTTTACAGGAGACAGTCTGACCAACATGTTAAAGTTTTCTGGCTTTTAGCATGAATATATTACATCGTATCGACACGAGATATCCGTTGAAGTGGACTTCGCCGACAAAAAAAAATGCTTAATTGGAGTTTGTAAACACGTGACGAGTTTGTCATGGGTGCTTCGACTTGTAGAAAGCCATGTGTATGTTAATACTCAACCAGTTTGTAATGTTTACTTTCGCATATAGAGAAGGTGACACGTTTGTTATGAGTCCATTCGCTAATAACACTCACACCCATCACCCGCCACCATCCCGTGTTGGGGGACCGGCCTTCAAGAATGGCCCCGGAGAATCAGGTTTATAGAAAATAATGTGTTTGTTGTTCAAAGGCGAGACACAGTAGTTTCACATTCCCTTTATGGGAAGGTTCATTCTTGGGTTGTGTCGTTGGAAGGGGGTGGAGACTATCAACTTATTTGCTCTTAAAGAGACACACACCAAAACCGCGAGATTTACCTCGCATGCAAAACTGGGCATCTAGAGCATGGCATAATAAAAGATCGGTGGTGTATTTTGAGCTGAAACTTCACAGTCACGTTCTGTGGACCCCTATGATTTATATTAGATTTGTGTACAAGCTGAAAAAAATCTGTCCTTTAATGTTACTAAATTCTTTTAATGTTCCATAAATCCAGACGTTACTTCCAGGTTCAAGTGGGAATTATAAAATTTCCGAGAGCATGTTAAGGAAGCATAATTTTTGTAATCTATTTGACAGAATCAGATTTTAACCCAATTACAAAAGTTTCCTACTTATTTAAATATTTGTATTTATTTATCTATTTATTATTTTTACAATGTACCACATTCCTCATGAACATTAACCATGGTTTTAATCACAGTTAAATCATAATAGTAGTAAAATTATTGTAACGCAAATGGTTTTTAATACACAAATCAATAGCCATGCATTATAAAAAAAATAAAAAATATAATACTGAAAATATATTAAGCTCAGAAGTTGCTTAAAGCCAGCCGATTAGATGAAGGCAAACCAGATCAAGAAAGTCCTTAGTTGAATAAGCTGAGAGGTCCGTAGGTGTGCGAAATCGTGGGTGAATATGTTGTGTGTTCCATGAATGTTTTCAACCCCCTCACAAAGTCATTTCCAGACAACTCTGGTAGGAAAAAGCGCAATACTGTATATCCCTGTGGCTCTTACTAATTATGTATATGTAATGCGCTCGGAATTAAAGTTTTCAAGTATTTTAAGCTTTAGAGAAGCTCTCTCTGGAAGCAGATACCAATCATGGGGCGAGAGGGTCTTGATGAAGTGCTATCATACCTTTTAATAATATTGCTGCCATTTCATATTATGAGCTATTATTTCCCATCTGTTATCACCCAAGCCCTTGTCTTAAGTGTTTTATGAGTGTGCACTAACTGTCAAATAGTGTATCCTCGTTGTGCCTACTTAACTGTCGAACGGATCAACATAACAGCCACTAATGCGGATATCATAGGTCAGCTTTGTTTTTCTTCTAGCGTTCAAGTAAGGATGCAACCAAAAGTCAGTAGTTCTATAAGTACAGCCGTGCCAAAAGGTCACTTTTAAGGTGAATTAACAATGTACCGCTGTTTCAAAATCCTTACCCGTAACTTCCACATTGGTGTTCAAAGAACAAACAAAGTTTACCAAAAGCCTCTCAGGGAGATAAACGTATCTATTTCATGTTCTAAACTACAGGACCTCTTCTTCGAATCATTGTTGTTTTGTTTAAAAAGAAGGTGTCTGTGAAATCTCAGAAATGTTCTTGTTCAGCGCACGGCTTGAATCTGAAATCAATGCGTTTGACATAATCATTCCATTCATATGCTGTTTTATGTCTGCCACCCCTGCTTCATATTCAGACCACTCTGCATTGCAATCTGTCCCGTTGATTGTAACCTTACAGAGAAGTGTGAAATGAAATTCGCAAGATACTCTCGACACTGGAATTCTCCCACCTCGAATGTCACTAAGAAAGAACAGGTTTCTGATGGAAGCTTTAGATAATGATTTGTATGGGTGGGACGCTGAGTGTAGGACTGATCTGAGAAGCAAACTAAGAAAAGGTAAAACTCAATATTCAGTTATTATTCAATATTCACTTTTTTACTACTAGAATAGTTGCTATACCCATGGTGAGAATGCCATTTAGGAGAGACAAAGCAATCGGAAACTGTAGTATTCCATGTACCAACTACACAAAAATACTTTCAGAATCACGTTTTAATTTGATTGATTGATTTCCAATAATATTCGTATACACCACAATAATAGTTTCATAGTTTTTTCTATGCATCTGACCTCTGTCTGTTGTACAAGCCTTTATTACAGCCTGTTGTACTAATGCTGAGATCAGGTACAAAACCTTTACGAGTCTCATCTCATTTCATTTTGATATGGCCGGTGACATTCTACACTATTAAAATAATGTTTTTTCAGCCATCATTGGTTTTTCAATAAATTCATAGACGTGGTTTCGTTGGGAGCACTTAATAGTGTCAAAGTGGAGATAGTGGGTATGAATTGTACCAAGTAATTGTTGCAATACGGTTTGCACGTGGATCTGAAATCCTAATGCAATAATTAGATTATTTAAATCAGTAAGCATTAAATGGGGCTGACCTGAAGAGAGTCGCTTACCAATTAAAGGCTAATTGAACATGATCTTGCACGTATTAAACACATCGGCCACGTAAATTACATCTTCTTTCATTAACCTGACCTTAGAACCAGTGACTTACCAGTTGTAAAGTGTTAAACAGTTCAACAAGGCACGTTTTTTGGCTTGTCAGAGATCATAAATAACATGTCCTGGGGTACAAAAACCTGAGACCACCAGTACAACTTCTTTTTTACTACTAGAAGGTATTTTAAGTACTTTATCTAAGTATGATTCACTCATATACCCTAAACGGCTTTTAATATTGGAATTCATTTAAAGACTGATATCTGTAGTTCCATACAGCCTTGTGTCTGATGTTCTGTGTGACACACCAATTTGTCACCCTCGTGTATTCTCCAATGAATGAGCCCGGGGCTCTTAGCAAAAATGACCAAACACATTATAGATGGGAACCGAAACAATCACTCAGACAATACAAGTGTCTGTTCGAAGGCTTTTTTTGTTCTAAGGTATGCTGCCGTCCAAAGGCAAAGCGCAGTGACTACACATTTGGTCAAAATTGAGTTAAGGTCTACTACGGGCTTTGTGACATCTGCTCTGTCTTGTGACAAATTCTCCTGGTTCAATATTATCCTGTTTCTGAGAAACGAGAGAGTTAAAATTGCAGTAACTAGTCCAAGCTAATACCAAGGCAAACCGCAGTAAGTGAAGTTACTGCGTTCTGGTTTTGTTTAACTCGCATTAAAACGCAAATATCCAAAGACGTGTAAGGAAGATCACAAAATATTATCTCCTACCAAGGCAAATGAATGCTTCAAAAAAAACTAACATTAACAATTCAGCCGCTAGCAAATTAAACATTAGCCTTCCCTCTCAATTGAAGGCAATATCCACTCCACGTTGATGTTCGTAGATTCAGACATCTTTCAGGCAGATTATCCAATTATAGTAACAAGGGTTACTCCCAAAAAAATTTGCAGGCTCTGGTAAAGTTATTGTTATACGCAATTAGCTAAGCTGCGCCTACTCGTAAAAGTAACAACCCATCGTGCACCCGGCATCAACAGAAGAAGCCGTCATTCCACCTTTCTTCATCTTCTTGTTTGATGACAAATACCTCATCAAGAGCATTATCTCCACCTACACCAGGCTACTGGATGTCAAATTAAACGTACATAGGCGATGTCTGAATTTTGAAATCCATCCACCTCTGTTTGCGATCCACAATTTGCAAACAACGTTAGATCACTTGATTGAGACTGAATAAGTCAGCCTTCATAACCAATTCAATAAAACGATGGATGCAACCGCTTTTATGATTGTAGATTTTATTTCATAATCAGTCAATTTAACAGAAATTATATGTTTAATTATAGTGTCCTGTCATATTTCTACAATAATAATTATCTGCTTTTCAACTGTCAGAGTACATCTTGACAATCAGTTTTTGGGGATTTCACAGATTGCTATGAATCAGAATGAGAAAAACTTTGTGGTTAAAGGAGCATTGCGATAAGATGACTCTTAGTCTTGAAGCTTACTTTTGAGCAATATTAACATTCCCAAAGATCGAACATCAATAAAATGATTAAAGTTGTTTAAAACAATTAACATGAAGTGAGAAACACAAGAAGAAAGCTCGATGAACCCATTTAGTTTGTAGAGACTGCTCTTTGCTTTTGCAATAGTGTTTTAGTTGTGTATGGTCATCCAAAGGCAAAGTGCAGTATCTGCATTTTGGTGGTTAAAGGTCACATCGGTGGTCATGGTTTTTATCAAAAAAAATCTTTCTAATAAGGCATTACATAAATGTATTACCACTAATCTACCAACAACACATTTGACTGGCTGGTGTAAAAACTTATAGGCATTTTTCTCAGTCTCGGTGTTTGCATAGTTACAGCAATTTGCCTTTGTAGAGGCTTTTCATTTTTGAATGAAATCTGGATTAAAGACAAGTAATCTACTTGTAGGTTTTATTTCTGAATGGGGTGATTAAAAAGCTTTAAAAAAGTAAAAAAAAGCATTAAAATGTGTTTGTCAAGTTTGTCAACACGGTATTTAATCATTTAAAAAGTACAGTGTTTTATCTATTTCCTAAACTACAGTGAATTTGGACATCAGAGTTTTTCGGAAGGACATGTGAAATAGATGATAACAATAACTATCAAGAAAATCGTTTTAAAGATGTAAAAATTAGCCCACTGCACAATTGTATAATATAACCTTAAAGAAAAGAATATATTTTTGGGATCACTTGTTTTTCCAGCTGATGAACAATAAGACATTTACAAAGCCATTTTGCTCATTTTAAGGTCTTGCGACTTTAAATGTGAAAATTCAGCAAGAACACTTATAGAATAAACAATGCTATTGTTCTTTGGTGTCAAGGCCAGTATAGTTATTGTTACGGTTATCTTTGTAGTTAGTTTTTCTGAGAAACTAGTAACATTTTGCATATTGTTATTGCACAAACCCAATATGGTATTATTCAGTCTGATGTTTATTTTCATCCTGTAATATATTGCATGTTGCATATTGTATTACATTTCAGTAACTCGGTTATTGATTTCTGGCAATAACCCTCTTAATGAGCAATCATTGAAAGTTAGGGCTTTATACAGTTCTGGGCCAAATAACAAAATCCCATTTCTGTGCATCATTGATTGGTTCTGCTTTTTGGTTTTAACAGATTGCATTTTTTTGTCCAGCCAGGTGGTATAGAATAACCTTCTGAGGTTGTATTAGCTGTCCTGTGAAATTGTAAAGAAAGAAAAAAAGAAAGAACGAAAAATGAAAGATAGAAAGAAAGATCAAGAAAGAGATTTTTTTTCAAGAGATTGAAGTATTATAATGTGCCTTTTGCAAAAATGCCAAGGCAGCCCCACTTTTCAAACCCCAGAACAAAGCTACAATGTATAAACAATGCAAAGTACGGTCGGGTGAAACAGAAAAGTGCTAAATCTTCTCAAAGCAGGGATGAATCTTTCATGAATCAGATACACTTCCTCTCTTAAAAGAGCACAGTGGAACGTAAAACACGCACATACGCGCATTAGTTTGACGTTTATAAATAAGGCGATGCCCGCGCTCAGATATCAAAATGCAGAGCTGTTCACATTTCTCCCACTAATGTTGTAAATAATAAATGAGTCTCCGTAATTTGGAGGAAATCGGAACTGTTGATTCCTTTTTGAGGCCTCTGTTTATGCTAAACTCAAAGTAAAAATGAAACGCAGTTTTTTGAGGGAAAATAATAGTTTTGGATCTTTTATAGTTCATGTTTTCTATTTATGAATTCTGTTTCCGATTCCAATTAATAAAGCTTACTTCGTAACAAATCTGTTGCTGTGAGTCATTAATCATTTTCCCAGCTCTCTCTCTCTCTCTCTCTTACCCACACGCATCACTTTAAATGAACTCTGACTGTTTTATCATATAAGGCTCCTTTATCATATTAGGCGGACACTTGTAGTATCAGACATTCATGACAGATCATATCAGAAATGCTTTAAGCATCTCATTTGTGACACATGCAGAAACTCATTTGCTTTGAAGATACCTGCATCCGTAGGAGTTGCACGATTCTCTGCAGTAACCTTTTCTGTTATAGTTCCTCTGTATAGGGCCTCTTTACAGCTTATTTCACAGTCACATGGATACAGGAGGATTTCATTTAAACAGGGGAATCTATTTTGAGTCCCTAATCTCTTGTGTATTTAACTAGTTGGTGGGTGAGCTTAACTATGGGCTTGTAGAGAAATATTTCAGGGTAAATATGTTTTTAGCTCAAATAATACTGAGAATTACCACAAAATGTTTTAATTTTTATCTTTGCAAAACCAAATGTTGTGCTTTCCACAATTCCCTCACATTAACAGTAGCAATGTGGAGATTTTGGCAGCATCTAGCGGTGAGGTTGCGAATTGCAACCAATGGCACATTCCACCCCTCCCTTCGCAGCACTGCTGTGGGTGACACAGACCTAAGATATTGTCACTTTGCACTTCTTTGCTGAAGGAGATAACATATTTACGAAATACGCTCTGTAGAGCAGCTTGTCGGTTCAGAGCTGCTGTAGAAACAACGTGGTGAATTCCATGCAGGGTACCTGCGGTGTATGTAGATAGAAATTATAAGGTAACAAAAACATAATGCTTCATTGTGTAAGGTTTTTATACACCTCTGAACACATAGTTACTGTATGTATATTATTGCATTTCTATCAATGGTCCTCTCAAAAACTACACACCGGACTAGGGATGCATGATAAATTATTGACCATATCGGTATCAGCCGATAAATGGTAATTTTTAATGTTATTGTATCGGCCGATAATAAAAATTTAGGCCAATATATTATAGCTGATAAATCATAAATCATTTCCTCTGGTTAAACTTCTTCAGCTGCACGCTGCACACAGTAAAAAAACAGTACAGTATTTCTTTTGAGATCATTCACTAGCTGCAACTAGCAAAACGTTGTTGATGTAGGTAAAGAGAATTCAGACTGCTGTCTGCATGCTTTCTGTCTTTGAGACCTGTTAGACATGAGGCTATTAAGACATTTTTTCTGGGTTGCTCTGGAAGAACATCTATAATTTGTTTATTAAATAAAAACAGTTTGAAGGTTAAAGAATCGTTAACTAGTGTAAAGGAGGCTTTAAAAATAGAACTATTAGTCACCTTGTTTTCTGCTGTGAATGTTTTCAAATAAAAGCATTTTTTTTTTTTTGCCTTTTATTTCAGTCTTAGGGAATATTATATTAATATTTAGATACTGTATATCGGCCAATATATTGGTAATCGGCTTCCAATGTTAAAGAAGTATCGGTTATCGTTATCGGCCAAAATGTCGGTGCA
Source organism: Triplophysa dalaica (assembly GCF_015846415.1). NCBI lineage: Eukaryota > Metazoa > Chordata > Actinopteri > Cypriniformes > Nemacheilidae > Triplophysa > Triplophysa dalaica. The sequence continues at coordinate 6,163,643 of NC_079543.1, forward strand.
TACCTACACTGGACCTTTAAAATAACTTTTTATAATCTTGATATTTATCATAGCTATCATCCTTGTTGCAAGCCTTTAGCCTATCTAAAGCATTTGAAAAATATTCTGCAGTGGAATTAGAGCAAGATGATAATCTCAGGCATGTGTCTGGAAAAAGAGGAAGAACTGGGCCTATTTGCTCACATCAATTGCACTATTAGGCCTTTAGTCTGAACACATCCCTCACGCTCCTTCCAAGGAACACAATTAGCATTTAATGCCTGTTTGCTGTCTTCTACATGCCGGTTAGCACAACCACCGAGAGTCTCTCCCTCTGATGAATTGGTGCTTGGCCGAACAAAGTCGATGGAAGCCGGTATGTGGCTTTGTGGTCAAACCCAAACTAATTCCATCGTAGCCCACAATTGTGGGGCCATCTTGTCAACATTCCTTTACATTATAAAGACAAAATGGGCTGTTTTGCAAACTATCACTGGAAAAGCCAACAAAAGCCCTTTAGCCGTCACAGACCTTGCACTTCTATAGCAATTTACAACTAGGACAGTGTCCTTAAATGCAAGTGTATTGTTGGTCATTAAGTTTTAAAGAAGGGATTAACTTTTACTTTCTTTACTTGGGAATCATCAAACTTAAAATCTTGGTGCTGCCAGTGCTGTTAACAATTGAGATAAATGAACGCCTCCTTCACTTTTTCAAACTTAATAATCCCTTTTTTTCTGTGTGTTTATGTATATAGCAGGCTCTTTTATGCTGTCATAGGTCGACTGTCGCAGCAGCGTTCAGCCAAAGCGGTTCAAGGCCATAATATGATCTCTGTAACTCACAAGAGTAAATAACTGGAGCCGGTCCCACACTGCAACAAAATGACCTCGAAAAGGCCATAAAATAAGGTTCACCCTATTATTTTATGAAGAGCCTGTTCTGTCAGTTGTGTTGCAAATAAAAAATAAAATCCAAGCTGCACTTACCAGCTGTACACAGAACGTTCATCGAACATGTGTTTGCGTGGCATACGTGTACGTGGCTAATGCCCATTGTGTTGAACAGCTTTTTTTAACCTAGACTCTTGTGAAAAGCAGTGCCAGATACTGTAATCAAGTACTTCACACTCGCTTCGACCCGGTCGTTCAGCAGATGCCGACAGTTTTACACCTCAGAGCCCACGACATTCAAGCCTTCGGTCTTGCCTCATTGGACGGCAGATCAATATTGAGATTGTGGTCAGTCAACGGTGAGCAACCTGTAAGTAAGGACATTCTGAACAAATGCCAGCGTTCTGGACTCGATGGGACTCTTTCTAATGAGTTGTTCTGGCACCAAATGTTTTTTCATCAGAATATGAACAGACTTATTACATACATTCTCATTAGAGGACACTTAGCAGGTTTTCTTGCTCGAAGAGTTTTCATGTCAACAAGACACTGTTTGGAGAAAGGTACGGTATAAAAAATGGTAATTTCTTTGTTTAGCACAGCCCTTACAAACAAGTCATCATAGCTTATATAGACTAATTCAAACTAGTGTGCTCCAAAATAATGACGAAATGACGAAGTTTCTTCTTATATAGTATAGCTTAGTTAAATGAAATCTGGCCAACTTTAGAGACTGTGCAAAATGCAAATATGACATATGACAAAATATACAGCCACAGAAAAAAAATGAATACGTTATTTTGACCTGTTTCTCCAGATTTCATTGTCTGCAAATAAATGCAAATATAATTTTTTTGGTGAGAAATAATGTTATTAGTTCACAGAATGAAACAAAAAATAATTTTTTATATAAAAACATACCTATAAATAGTAAATTTAGAAAAACTAAAAATACAATTTAAATGGTCTGTTACTAGTGTGGTATGAGATATAAATCTGAAGAAAATTTAAGGCTAATTTACAAATATATTAAAAAATTAGTTAATCAAAATATCATTTAAAACTGAAAAAACTTTATATTTATATTGATAACCAAGGAAATAAATAAATAAGATAAATAAGTAAAATACTAAATAAAAGTCTAAATTGAGCTTCCAGGATGCCAGCGATTTTGCACATTTTAAACTATTTACAACATTTGACATTTTAAAGATATGCAGGATATGACTTCCCCCAAATGAAACCATTTTTTATAACATCATCAGCTTCTGCATCATTCAGCTTTTCATCAAATTCTAGATTGTGAAGTAACCTAAACGCTGTATTAAAATAGTAAGGTATCAACTTAATTATGTCTTAACTTCCTGTTCCAGTGAAAATTATATCAACACTTAATAATATTACCACTTTAACCATAGTAAATCTCTTAAATTCTCGAAGTGTATTGTGCCAAACAAACCAGCTGTTCTGGTATTACCTCACAGGCTAGCGTATGGCGGTGGGCATATCACACTTCATTTAACATTCACCTCACTTTGACTTAGTCCTCTGTCTTTTACCTCAGGCACCCTGGTGCAGATCACCGCAGCTAATGTATAAAAGTCACCTCAGAGCTCAGATCAGACCATGGCAGCTTGAACCCTGTCAGAAGTGAGGTGAAAGCTAAAGGTGCTTCACGGAACATCATACAATGCATTTAGTATTAGACTAACCATGCTTTACGTTTTGTCTTGATCTTTTTTTTAAACTGATGGAACCCTGAGGTGTGTCTATGTTTTCAGAGCCTTCAGGGTCAGTAGTATGGCTAGAATATGCTGTAGGGGCCTGATGTCCTGCTGTTGTTGAAAAATAACGTTCAGCCATTCTTTGATGTTATAGGTGATTTGTGTGAACCTGAGATGAAGAATGTCCTTCAGAATTTATTGTTCTCAGAACAATAATCGAATGTATTTGGTTGGTTTCACTGACAACAATGAAAAGGACTACAAAACGTATACAAAACGTATCACAAAAGATATGATCTTTGTTCAGGCCATTAATTTTATATATGTATGTATTGAAGGCTCTGTGCCCTCTCAATAGAAGTCTGATGATTAATGTTTGTAAATAAAAAAACTATTGACAACAAACAAATGTAATGTAACAATTACAATGCTCTCATCATAAACAGAAAACAAATTTACTTACTAAATTAGCCTTTCCATACCATTCAGAACTACTTCTATCTTTAAATAATTTCCCAATTAATACACTGTTCATTACAAAATGTGAACCTGCGTGTAAAAACCAAGCAAAAGTCCTTTTACTGTTTTTATTACGATATACTGTAGACGTCGCTTCTCCTTCTTACATTAGATTTTGGGTCCCCGTGGTAAAATAAAACCTTGCAATATATCCAAATTTCATGTTATTTTCAGGCATAGGAAAGTCCAGGAAATTAAAAACGTAAAAGTCCTGGAAAAGTCTTGGGAGTTTCTACCATCTATATTAAACTCCACAGTGAATATAAATGTTTTTAGAAATGTTCTCAAAGGGATGTGGTTTTAAGTTCGAGAACTTACAGTATGCTTTCAAAGTGCCTCTGAAACTTATATTTTAAATGATCAAATGAAAACAGGCTTTCTCATGTTATGGACTCTTTACGAGTGCTGATAAGGTCAAAAGCTACAATGTGACTTTACAATACTGAGTTCCTCTCAGGTTGTTCCTTGACATTTCTACTCCAAACCTATTTAGCAAACTCTCAGCACACACCTTCCCTCGATTCTCCTTCAAAAAAGTCGATTTCCTTCTCTCGCAATGGACATACGATTCCCATCCAGCGCTTTGGGTCAAGATACATACTTATTTAGTTTGACCCCTCTCTCACGTTCATCTATTCCGTTGCTTCTTTGCTCATTAGGAGCTTTCCATCTGTTGAACACGGCTTTGGGACCTCCGCTCGCTTTTAAACTCTTCTCTCTATCATCTCTCACTCTTACTTCGCCGTCCCCTGCCGTGATGTTCTCCTTTTCTCATGTCTAGGGAGAGGCCTCTTCCAACTTCACATCTCCGTTTCTTTCCTTTAATTCCTCTTGATCTGCCATATCTAGGCTTTTAATAAGAGTGATCACTCTTTTTTTTTGCTGTAAAAAACCTTGGAGTCATTTATAGGTTGTCTGTTTTACACTTGTGGGAGTATCTCACAGTTTGACACGGCTCGTTTTTTTCATGTAGCTGTTGCGTTTCTGTTCCCTTTGTTGTGCTTGAGCTTGCTTCGTGTTTTCTCTCTCTCTCTTTTGAATCTTTAGAGCCTTCATATTTTGGAATTCTTTGTTATGTTTGCCAGAGAGAAAGACGAGGGTTGTTTTCTGAAGGTTGCATGTTGAAAACACACACCCATACAACAACATTCTGGTCGTCTTTGGTGTATTTCTGTGCCTGACAAAAGGTGTCAAAAGTCCCAACAAAGGATGTCAAAGCGCCGGTGATGTGAACATAGATTTAAAAAGCCCAAACTCATAGGGGAATCAAAGCGAAGTTACAAGTTGAGTTGGACAAGAGTTTGTTTACTGATTTATGTAATGCATGCCCTGATTACCTGAGTCTAACCAAAACAGATTTAAATGTCAATCCAAAAATGTTTTCTTGTCATTATTGAATGACCTATATTGTTTAACAGACCCTTTTATATGTTTTATTTCTGCTTTCTGATGAAAAAAAAATTGATAGTCTAAAAAAACAACACATGGTCCCATTCCATTCCATTTTCTACCGCTTATCCGAACTACCTCGGGTCACGGGGAGCCTGCGCCTATCTCAGGAGTCATCGGGCATCAAGGCAGGATACACCCTGGATGGAGTGCCAACCCATCGCAGGGCACACACACTCACTCATTCACTCACGCACTCACACCCTACGGACAATTTTTCCAGAGATGCCAATCAACCTACCATGCATGTCTTTGGACCAGGGGAGGAAATATGTTTTAATAATTATGCAAATTAAATTACTATATTCATATTATTTAACTGATCACTTTATTTAAATAATTATATTAATTTTACGTTCTAATTTATTTTATTAAACTATATACATTGTCTTATAAGTGAGTGTGTGTGCCCTGCGATGGGTTGGCACTCCATCCAGGGTGTATCCTGCCTTGATGCCCGATGACTCCTGAGATAGGCGCAGGCTCCCCGTGACCCGAGGTAGTTCGGATAAGCGGTAGAAAATGGATGGATGGATGTTTCATTGGTGGTTGATTGGCATCTCTGGAAAAATTGTCCGTAGGGTGTGACTGCGTGAGTGAGTGAGTGAATGAGTGAGTGTGTGTGCCCTGCGATGGGTTGGCACTCCATCCAGGGTGTATCCTGCCTTGATGCCCGATGACTCCTGAGATAGGCGCAGGCTCCCCGTGACCCGAGGTAGTTCGGATAAGCGGTAGAAAATGGATGGATGGACATTGTCTTATATTTATTATATATATTTTACATTTTTTTTATTTAAGATATCTTTTTCAACATATAGTATATGTGTGTAGTTGACAAAAAAATAAGTAAATGTGTCCTGTGGGAGTGTGACATAGCAAAATTTAGGGAAAAAATATATTTTTATTATTCTGCCTATAAATATTAATAATATAAAATAACATATTATTTAGAGTTGGTTTTCTAAATTTTGCTGTCACACCATAGGACACATGGTACAATTTATTTCTCAACTACCCAAAATTTATAAATGATAATGATTTATATAAACCATGTATTTTTATCTTTAATCCTATTATACATTTTTTTACATTATATGGTATAACAATAAAGGCATTTGGAAAATATGACAGCATATTACAGATCATAAATAATAGTCAACGGTTTCACAATACATTTGCTTTCTGCCCTGGTATGAAAAAGTTACATAAAAGTATACATAAAGTAACCTGCAATTTTATGTTTGAACAAGAGATGGCGATATAGTGGCATAAAATTACAGATTGCATCTTTAGGTTGTACCAATTCACTGTTTCTGCTAAATTCGATTTTGAATGATTTTGAATTAATCTTTAGATCCTTCTGGTTGCATCTTGTGTGGACAGGCCGGTTACCAAATGTTTTCCCAACATACCAAATATGTATTCACAACGTCTCTCATAATGATAAAACATTTGAGACAGAGTCCCGCTTTGACACAAATCATCCCTGAAACGTACTCTCAGATGTTGAAAAGCTATCAAAGGCCTCTCTGCCCCATTATCACCGCCACGCTCAGAAACTTTCACACAATTTGTCGCCTGTCCGGTGCCAGAATATCGGTTTCAGGGTCACACCGCAACAGTTTCAGGGTGAAGCGCTTGAAGCACTGAGTGGACTTGTGAATAACTAAGAGTCTGATTCAGAATGACACTTCTTAGATGGGGACAAATGGGGGGCCGGTCCCTCTGCTTGCTTCCTCTGACCCCTCGACACGACTACGTTTGTGGTGATAGAGAGGGGTGGTCACCTGTGTTTTTTTTTCAGAGAGAACCAGATTAAAAGGTTAATGGATTCAGTTCAGTAGACCTGCCAATCCTTTACAGTGGGCACAGTAGAGTGAGAGCTGATTTTTTCAGCATGTTGATGCAGGAATATGGGGTTTTTAAGGTGCCTTTGCTGCCCTCCTTAGGCGAATGTCTGCCATTACAAGCTCTTTTTTAATCATGATCCATTTTTTTAGACTCCAAAATTCTTATATCAAGTCCTTACATGTTTACTATATTGCTCCATACCATGGTTATAAAAATGTGCATAAGGAAAATAAAATAATACCCTATAGGGTCATGATCAGGTTAAGGACCTCTGATGAAGAGAAAAGTAGTATGTAGCTATTTTGCTGACACTTTTAGCCAAAGCAATTTATAGTACACTTACTATAGTGGCAGCCCCCCCAGATCAACCTGAGATGAAGTGGCTTTCTCAGGGGAGCAATGGTAATAACTAAAGGCTCACTTCTTGCTGATATCCAACAAGCAACCTTCTAATTGTTTGACCTGAGCATTTACATTCTTTTATTTAGCTGAGGCTTTTATTAAAAACAACTTTGAAACGGCTGAGCATTTAACATGTCTCCTTAAGTAAGAATAGAGTACAGGCTTGAGGAGAAGGAAACAGCATAAATGGAAGATGTATTAATAGTAATATTATAATTATTGCTATTGTTATTGTTATTTTTATTATTAACATGTAAATGTTATTATATTATATTTTTAATTAGTAATTATTATTTCTCTATCTTTTTTTAGAGCCTATCATGATTATGTATTATATTCATTATTATAATTGTTATTCTTATTTATTTATTTATCTATATGATTTGATATATATTTAAAACTATTTATTTTTATTATATGTTCCCATTCCTCATTTTAAACCATCACTTTTATCATCAGAATAATGTCGTTATGAGAATAACTGTAAGCGGTAACTTTGCCATGCATAACATGAAAACAACTAAATCCCCTCACTGGCACAACAACATAAACACAGAGACACAGAGATTATTTGGTCTGTGAGCACAATAGATTTGTGTTTTTTCTTGCCTCATAGACGCCCCATGATGCTTCAGGCCCACAGTGTGCATGTGGAGAAACGAAGGCAAGTCAGTGACCAGAAATAATTACCAGACAATTCCAGTTTGTTCACTGCATGTTCAAGCAAACTTTTGTCGCTAAATGTGGGTGGATGTTTCAATAATCCACATTACTGAAATTTTCCATATGCGAAACAAAATCTGTGAGATTAATAGCATTTTTGTCCAAATCATTTAAAAGGAGACACCAGAGTTGCGCAATGTGCATCTGCCTTTTGTTTAATGGCTGTTTCTCTAATCCCACTTGACTTCTGAATTCACCCTCACATGCACATCTGTTCATTTCGTAGCATCTAAGAGAGTGACATTGGCAAGACAGGACATCACATACTGCTTGAAACCAAGAGCATGGCTGTAACAATAAAAAAACAAAGTCCTTCAATGTGACATAAATCGCAGAGACGAGTTGCTGTCGACTATGTGGGATCCAGCCGTTTGATTGATGCAGCTGGGTTTTCTGCCCAGCTTTTCTTTGTACCCATGTCATCAGCTTTTTTAATTGAAGTCCAGCATTATTTATCGCCTGGCCATCCACCCAACCTGACCCCCCCCCCCCCGGCGATATGTGGAGTGTATGAAAACACTGTGATCTGCAACACATGAATATTGCATAGAAGTGGGCGTTTTACGACACTCTATTTGGTTTTGACATTTACATCAACAGCCAGTTGTTTACCATCATTATAAATAAAACAAAATCTGGCAAAAATATCTGCACTTCAAACAAATGGTTGAACTTTTTTGAATCGTGTTTTTTGCATGAAAGTTTGAGAGATAAACATATAAGCCTAAAGGCTTGTCCACACCGGGGCGAAAATTGTGCATTTGTGACTCGTGACTAAATAAAAGGCGTAAATGCATCACCAAAAAGCCTCTGGCTCGTGTTCTTGTTTGTTTGTTGGGCCGCTTTAAAAACTGGCCAACCAATGAGATTTCCGCTTTTGTTCACGTGCCTGGAGCTGCTGAAGTTACAGTAAAATACAACATGGTGGCGCTCATGCACAAATTGGTCTTGCTGAGCACACATTGACAAAGAGGAAGCAAGATTAATTCTTCTTCTGTTTGACAAACATAGACATAAGAAATAACTAGACCGCTCGTTGGCTGCTGAATCGTATGTCAACGGCGTGGCCACATTAGGGGTGGCAACCTTCAACTACAAACACATGTTAGTGAATGGCGATGCTGCGGTTTTTCTGTATAAAACACAATTTCTCAACCAAGAAAGGGGAACTCCCACGGTAACTTACATTTGTTTACATGCTACTCTTGCCACGACTGATATGGCGTGGCCGTTGATGTATCACAGCATCTTACCAAAGCAGCCAATGCACCCTCTAGTATTTCTTATGTCTATGGTCAGAAGCATAAAGTATGCATCGCCACCTTGTGTACCGGGATATTCCTGTTTTTCATTATGCGCCATCTATCACCATCACTTATCCATCAAAAATACATTGTGTTGTCATCTACCTGACCTCCAGGTCAACTGGGAAACTTCTTAGAAGAGCTTGACACGCTGCTGTCCTCTATCCCTGAAGACGACACTCCACTGGTAATGCTAGGTGACTTCAACATCCCCCTCGACAAACAACAAGTAGCCGACTTCTCAACTCTCCTCTCTTTGTTTGACCTTTACAGTGCCAACACCCCTCCCACCCACAGAGGAGGACAACAGCTAGTTCTTGTTCTTACTCGTAACTGCACCGCAAATAATTTTCTAGTTACTCCCCTGGATGTCTCTGACCATTTCTTTATATAGTTCACTTTAACACTCCCTGTAATCTCACCTCCCAGCCCAAACCCTGTTTCTTTCCATTGTAATCTGCGTTCCCCCATTTCTCTTCTCAACGCATCCCTGATCTCTCTCTTACCCCTTACTATCCCCAACTCCCTTCTTTCGCTCCCTTTTCGGAGACTGTTGTCGCTAAAATTCTCCATCCACCTGACCTACTACCTGTCCGCTTGACCTGATCCCTTCATAACTCCTACAAGCCATCTCTTCGTCTCTATTGCCTCAACTAGGACACATTATAAACACCTCCATCACCATTGGTCCTCACTTAAACAAGCACTGCTAACACCTTGATTCAAGAAACCATCACTCGACCCCTTGTGGTCAGGAACTACACACCAATCTCACTCCTGCCTTTCCTTTCCAAAGGGTAGTTTTCTCCTGATTATACCGGCCCACCTATCAACTGAACACTACTTTACCATTCCGCTCGGATCCTCAACTATAACACCCACCAAGTCTGCAAGGAACCTTTGGGTGATGTTTGATGACAAGCTGAAATTCGGCTCTCACATCTCAGCAACCACTCTAACTTGCAGGTATGTGCTCTACAACATCGGGAAAATCAGGCCATTCCTGTCGGAGCATGGCTCTCTGCTGCTGGTCCAAGCTCTGGTCGTATCAAGACTGCACTACTGCAATTCTCTACTGGCCGGCCTTCCAACCAATGCAGTCAAGATCTTGCAAATGATCCAGAATGCAGCTGCAAGTCTAATTTTCAATCAGCCTAAAGAACCCATGTAACACCCCTCCTGATTTCACTTAACTGGCTGCAAGTTGCCGGCCGCATCCAGTTTAAATCACTCACACTGGCATTTAGAATGATAACAGCAAATTTGCCCCTTTACCTTAACTTAGTGCTCCAGGACTTAATCCCCTCCCGTCATCTACGGTCTGAAAATGAGCGACACCTGGTTGTTCCATAACAGCGAGGCACCAAATCGCTTTCAAAAACCTTCACTCATTCGGTTCCCCTGTGCTGGAATGAACTACCAGCCTCCACCAGAAATGCAGCATCCTTCACAACTTTCAAAAACTTTCCTCATTTATTTGACTAACCAATAACTGTCTATGTTTCTGTGTCTAAAAAAACATTTCTTGTTGTTCATTCTCTCCCTTGCTTACTACAGCTTTAATCATCCTAGTAGCGTGTTCTTGTAAACTAACAGTACTGTTTGGCATGTAGACAAAATTTGTAGAGAAGATTTGCCTGTCAGATTGATATAAAATAATAAATTACAAGTGATTCAATGCATTATATTATGGTCACACCGTTACATTTGCCATAGCAATCTAAACAAATTTGTAGCCAATCTTTCAATTTCATTCATGTTCGCTGCTTTTGTGACAGGGCTTCATTTTGGCTTTTATCTAATGATCATATATTTCTATGTGATTGGCTTTGTAACAAAATAAACAAAAAAGCCACTTTGTAAAATTCAAGACTGCATTTGCTTGTGTTGTTTTGGTGGTGTTGAGCTTAAAAACCGGCCTGGCATGAAGGTTGAAGATTAAACCCTTGGGCTGGTCCAGTCATTAAAGCATAGGACATAGTTGGCACTTACCCATAATGCTCTAGGTCAATTGTCCCTGCACTGTACTGTAAATCATTCGTGATTAAAGCATCTGGCACATTACAAAGTCCCATGACTTTTAATATAGCACCATTGAATCACCATTGAATTTCAGGAGTCTGGTTAGTCTGCGTAAAAATGTGAAAGCTGTCCCCAGTGGCGTTTTCAGGAGTGCTATTACTTTTTGTAAAGCGATTTTGTGTCGGACCGCCATTGTAGGAATTACAGATTACCCCATCGAAGAATTGAATCCAGTCAGTTAGAGGAATGCCTGCTCCTTTGCCGCAATTTCTGTACATTTTGAAAAGGCTAAGAGATTCTTTACTACACAGACAAGAAAGGAAACCCCAAAAAGACACCGTGGTGTATAAGCTGAAGTACTTCAGTAAACTTTGAGATTGTACTGAAGAGACAGTAGTTTAAAAATAAATCTCATTGTTCAAGTTTCATGCTGAGTGCTGAGTTCATGCAAGATAGCCTTGATATTTTGTGACACGCTTCACTGAGGGATTTTTTTTCTCCACGTGCGTCCGGGTGCATCTCAGGAAACCTGTCAAAAAGATGATTCATATTTCACGTCAAAATCTAAAGAAAAATATTAATATTTTTGTTCAAAGCCTGTTTTGGGACTATTTGCAATGTGAGATTATTGTGGTGATTTTATCATGGCAACCATTTATCATAACTGTAATGCCAAAAAACTCATTATAATTCCTGTAATTCAGACATAATACATTTATTTAAAAAACATTATTTTACATTCATGCAACCTTTGATAATAAAGAAAAAGTCCCTATGTTTAGAATATCAATGGTCCAAAACTAAGCTCCATATTCCTTTCAGAAAATATGACATTTTTTATTTATTTTAGTTTGGGCAAAAACATGATGTCAACATTTGTCAGATTCACCCATACATGCTTTCGAAAGGGAAAACGACAGCATAATTTGATTCTTGTCGTCTGAACAATAAACATCTTCAATTTGAAAAATCTCTTCTTGAGCCTTAAGTGACTTCAGGCTCAAAACTTGATGTTGCAGTGTCTCTCGGGAGAGGCCGAAAGTTTTGAAAAAGACAAAGCGTCTGTCGGACTGACAGTGCGGAAATTTATTGAGGATCCATTCCTCTCTCCACTTCTTCTTAGTTAAACCCAGAGAAAAGCTTTGATTTCCCCTGAGAGAGGAGAGTATGGAACACACAAGCTCTCTTAAAACACATGCCCTTGGGTCAACTCTATGTCCTCTATGTGCTCTATGCTATATATTCTGCTTTTTGTGACAGCACGACAGTCTATGAAATAAATTTGATTGCAGTGTAACCGGGTGGAAATAACAACAACATGTTTAAAAATACATTTAGCTGTTTCGTTAGGTGTAAATTTTGCACTTGCGAATAGATGTTTGCATACAGGTTTTGAAAACACGCATTTTAATAGCCCCCCTGTTAGACATATTTCAGCTCTAACAGGGTGAACAATTAAAGGCTAAATTAGCCATTAATATGTTATATTGTGACTAACTTATATTCATTTTCAACCTGTACTTATAATGATTGCGCAGAAAATGTACATTAAAGGATTTATAAATGGGGAAAGCAGTAGATGATAGAGGCTTTAGAAGACTTTATTTTCTGCGTATTTGGCCTACAGATAACCAGTAGGTGGTGCCAATGTCAAGTCTTCTAAAAGTTTAGAAATTACAAACATTGTGTTTCAGAACAAAAATTTGTGGCTGTATCACCAGAACATTAGCCTATCTATGTATTATCATCTTTTCAACTACTTTTTGTTATACTGATTAAATAGTTCCTTGTATAAACATACACATATGGATTGGACAGAACTTGGACAGAGTTCTTTTAACATAACATTTATTACAAAATGAAAACAGTACAAAACAGTATAAAAAATACAAAAAATGTTAGGTAATTTAAAATGTACTTCATGTCGGAATATGGTTATACATATTTACATAAAAAACATGACCTAATCGGAATAATTCCTTAGTGTTAATTCTACACATTCAAGGGGACAATTCTAAAATAAGTTAAATACTTGAATAGAATTTAAATAAAGTCATTTAAATATTTTCTCTAGAATCTTAACACATTCAGCAGTTCTTCATTTACACAGTGAATCTTAAAGGCTTTACTGAAAACATCTGTGTCTGACAGTGATCCTTGTGTCTCTGGCTTTCCCGTGATTTCCCATCATCTGCATGAGTCTAACAGTTTGACCCCAGCATTCTGATTGGACTGCAGCGGGTCATGTGACAAGAATAAATTCCAGGCACATGTTTGGAGTTTCCAAATCTCCCCTCTGTCCTGTCCATCATGGCTTTAGAAACACTCAGAGAATTTAATGACACTCCTTGTGCTGTTTGTGTTCTTCCTGCAAAGTGGCAAAAAAACACAGAGTTTAAAGCGTGTGACAAATTTCACATTCATAATACAAATCTGCAAACATTTAAGGTGTAGCCTATAAAATATTTTTGTAGAATATTGACATTTCCGTACTGGTTCCAGCAAATCTGCAGGGCTTTGCCTTGTCTGGTGTCTGGACTGAGACAGCGCTGTTGTTTTTCAGTCACGGTATTCTCTGGTTTTAGTGATAATCTGTAAACATTGAAAAAGGCATTAATTTAACTTCTCACAATCAAACTGATCCTTAATACATGGCATAAGCATAAATATAGAGAACACGAATAAGGAAAAGTATATCTTTTTTGCTTTAATTAATATCAGACCCACTCGAGTGGCTCAAGTTAACTTCCGATTTGTTTCACTCTTGCTAGTCGCTAATAATATAACCAATTATGTTAATATTTCATTGTATGATGATTTTATTAAAGAAACAATTTGTTAGATGGGTTGTGCAACTTTTTCGCATGTCCTTCTACTAGTTATCCTAAATAATACTGGCTATACATACTTTTAACTTGCTATGTGATTCAATTTAGAATTTGATTTCTTTATCTTGTTATCAGAAACAATCTACATGGACTATATTCTTTGCAAATGTGCGCCAGAAGTTAAGCTTGGGCCACAAAAGCATGCATGCGCATGATCGTTTGTTTATGTTGTTGCTTTAAAATAGTCTATACTTACATGATCTCTGTATTGTTGCATCGTTCTCTTTGTGGGAAAATGAAGAACTCCTCGATTTGTGATTTTGGCACACGTGTCTTCAAAGTATTCAAACACCAGCACCTGTCAGGTACTGTTTGAGCAAACACTGAAGACGGAGGAAAAGAGAGAGATAAATAAACAGTACATAAAACAGTGGAAAAAGGTCATATTATTTAGAGGAAACAGCTGAAAATAACTGCACAAAAGCACAGTTAAACTCTTATGTATTGACGACTTACCTCCACTTAGCTGAATGCAAACCACAGCGAGCTGCAGAAGAAAGAGAGATTTGAGTAAATATGCCATAGTAGTTAGATTCCAAGTGAAGTTATAGATTAGAATCGCAAAGTTCAGATCGAATGATCTCCTAGTAGTGAAAGTGGTTTGTATGGAGCTTAAAGTGAAAGTTGTGAGGGAAGACTCCCTCCTTTATAGTTGTGGAGAAGGAGTTCCCGATCCGCCTTCGGCATTTCCCAGCAGCGTAATTTCCCAAATCCTGTCTGGCACCAGAATTCCAAAAAAATAAAGCTGAATCATTCTTTAGTAATATGTGTTATACATTTAAAAAAATTAGACAAAAATAATTATTCCTTAATAACCAGAATGATTCACTTTGCAGTTCAAATATTTTGTCAAACCGAAAAAGATATATACTTAATTGGCTTGTTTTAATTATGTAAAAAAAGGTATATTTCGAACAATCCAAAATATACAATGTACATTTGGCAGTATTGCATGCTTTTACATGCAGCTGAAATACAATCCCTGCAGAGAAAGTACCTGTATTTTGATTGCATGTATCATGCCAGGTCATAAGAATCATAACAGAAGGTCTAGATTCAAGATCCAAGCAGATGTTTAGGATGTTCTTTGTCAGGACATGAGCGTGCTGTTGCAACAATGACATCTATCTGACATGTCGAGGCAGGTAACTGATAATCATGCTCTCTGACAAGCTGTCCAGAAGAAACACTTACAATTTTGAGGTCTCTGAGCCTGTTCCGTGATGGATAGGGTGTATTAGATATATTAAATATAAGGAGTTCGCAAAAGGTTCAGACCTTATGGTTGTAGAGAATCTTTTACATCCACAGAATCTTTAAACTGCACAAACATTCAAAAAAATTTAAATATGTATTTTTTTACAAAACATTTCTTCTTACAAAATTGATATTAATATCTCTAAAACCAGGCTTTTCACTTTATAAAATAACAGACTTTAACCCAAATGTACTGACAGGTACATCTTACAAGCAAGTCTTTTGTACAAGCAAAATACATTTTGACGGTCTCAGTCAAATCAAACCACGAACTTACATAGATTTGTGGGGGTGTGGTTACACAAGGCTTTTCAGGCAGGTCTGGGTGAGCATTCGCTTTGAGATGAAATGCATCTTTTCTTCCAACACTTCAATTTTTGCAATTGTTGCACATGAATGCGATTGGAATTCACCCGAAGACTCGATAATAACGTTCAGTTTCTTGAACAGACTTGTTGATTCGCTTTATAAGACGCCAGTTAAACGCCAAAGGGCAGCATTACATTTTGCTGAATGTATTAGCGTTTTTAACTTAACTTTTTTATTTTTTATTTTCATTAGTTCAATATCTTCATAAATATCTTCTTGAAAAAAAGCAATACCACCCACATCTCAGCCAAATCATTTCCGGGTAAACTAACACGTAATGGTATATACAATACAATTAAAAGACAAAATCACATTTAATTATCGTGAAAAGGTAGGCTATACTGGATGCAATCTTTGTGTGCATGTTTTAATATATGACCTGTAAGTGCCAGCAACAAAATCCGTTTAAAAGGATAAAACTTGATGTGGTAAAAGCTGGCCCGCCTTTTTGTTTTTATTTATGGAATCAGGCCCCCAAATAAAAGTAGTTGAAGACCCCCGGACTATAGTATTCATAAGATGAAGGTATCCAAAACTTGGATGAAGAAGGACTCGCACTCATTGCTCAGGAAGGAGAGATGATCTCATCCCCCAACGCCTTTCTGAGTGCCCCAAAAATCCCCTTAACTGGACCACGGCATTGCGAAAAGAGGAAAGAAAAGCAACAGTTAAGAAACACTACACAAAAGTAAAAGCAGCATGTTTTGAAGAGATGCATGGTTTCCTGAAACTAAAAAGGTTTTGTATTCAGGTCAGTTGACTGCATCTGTTTGGAATTCAAAATAAGTTCTCAACAGAACGAACCAGCCTGCTTATTGCAAAACAACTTGCTTATTTAGCTGGTCTGATGTTCTTTCATAGACTCTTTAAATGTTTAGCGTATATCTAACTTCATATACACGGCTCACTGCTTTTCACAGTGCATTGGAAGTGTGTGCAGCAAAGATAAAATTCAGCTGTGTTGTGCAACTTTCGTAAAACTGGAAGCGTGACAAAATTCCTTTTTGGGTAAAATAAAATGTGAGCAGTGGATATGGGAACCAGGAGCGCTTAGAGGAAATCGAAACCTAACTTTGCTTTGTTTATAAGAGCACAGCTGGGGGGTTCATTCTTTTCTTCTGGTGTTTATCTACATGTTGAGAAACATTATTGTTTAAAATTGATTCATGTAGACTGTCTTTAAATATAAGCATCATTTTGATACATAATAATAACAATGCAAATAATAATAATGATAGTAATTAGTAGTAAATTTCATGACATTTGTACAGCAAAAACAGTTTTTGTTTCCATTACATCATGCAAAAATCATCCTGATTGTTCTCTGGAAGCGAGACCCAAGCATGATGTTCTTGCACAACAGCCAGGCCAGAGGGTCTGTCAAAGTTATCAATACATGTTCTGGCTATTTGGACATGCGTAGGGAGGACAGCCGGAAGCCCTGCATGGGCTCGCTGAGAAGTATAGAAGTATACTTGAATTTCATTTTTTTAAGTATACTTGAGTAAAGTTCAAGTATATTTTTGTTGTAAACTTTATCTAGTTAGTATATTAATATCACTGGACTTTAAGTATACTTGAAAGTGTACAATTTGAATACCGCTTGGGACTAAATTGGCCCACTTTTTGGTTTATAAAAGAATACTTTAAAGTTTCCTTTAAGTGTAACAGTAGTAAACTTTTGAGTATACAACAAGTTTACATTTAAGTTTTTTGTTATAGAACTATACTCCAAGTAAACTTGTTGGTATACTGATCATTTACTAGTTCAATACTTTTAACTATGATTAGTCCATGAAAGTGCACTTTGAAGTTTATTCCCAGTGAACTATTAGTTAAGTATTTTTATATTGTAAAGTATCATTGTAGGTTTTTGGTAGGTATACTGAGCCTACGTCCAAATAACCCCACTTGTGGTCTTGGTCAGTTGAGAATACGTGCATGCGACGGGTAGGAAGATCAAATTTTCCTGATATTGTAGAGGATGAATCTACAGGACCAATTGGTGCTGGCAACCTGATCTGTGAAGTTTAGCTGATCATCGATCACCACTCACATAAAGAATGCATATCAAAATTATAGTAACTGTATTCATCGAACACTGTGTGGCGCGCTTGATCATGCATGGATTTTTCAGATAAAAATGTCATTTTAATCTGCGTCTTATGAAATATGGACAAATCACAGACAATATTGTTTTTTTTAGCATGATAATTTGACAAATAATTAGGGGTTTTTAGTAGTCTAGTTTTAATGGAAAACTAGGGGACCCCCAAATTCATTATTTTACATCTTTAATTCTTATGAGGGGTCCGGGACCACCCCAGCCCTCCCTCAATTCGAACCCTGATCATATGCACAGCACTAATAAAAGTCAAAGCACACCTTTACGCCTCATTTATGGATCTACGACAAACAGTCATGCATCAACTTTTTTCCAGAAAAAGAAACTGAATAATGAGACTGTCAAAAACGTATTCAATAGGCTGCTCAAGCAAAATAATTGACACAGGTGTAACCCAAGTATACTTATAAGTCAAAAGATTGAGCAAATGTATAGGACTATTCTTTGAGGACTACTGACTATTTGAAATAGAATAAAATGGGAACACTTTACAATAAGGTGCTATTTGTTAAAATTAGTAAATGCATGATATCATGTGGCAGAATCATGGCAGACCCACATGTCTAGTGTTCTTCTACGTGTTTCATGACACATTAGCTAACAATGAACAATAGTTTTTTTAGCATTTATTATTGCTTTTTAATGTTAGTTAATGACAATTATTCATGCGCATGGTGCATTAACTAATGTTAACAGAAAACTTTTGATTTTAAAAATGTTTTAGTAAATGCTAAAATTAACATGATCTAAGATTAATAAATACCGTAGAAGAATTGATCATTGTTAGATCATGTTAGCTAACTAATTGTTAAAACAAATAGCACCTTATTGTAAAGTGAAAAAACTTTCAAAGAAAACTAAAAAGAACAGATTTTCTGTTAGAGAATTTGGCCAAATGTTGTCCCACCCAAGTGTCTTATGCTGTTTTAGTTCAGAGCTTCTCTCAAATAAATCAAGCTTCATGAACCGCCTAGTAAAGACTGTGTTCTGATGGGGATTTTATACCTTACTTTTAAATCCCAGACTTTGTAGAGCAACAAAAAATAAGTAAAGTAATGACCTGGCTTTCCTGTGTTTTTGTGTAGGTGTATTGTTTTGGTCAGTTCTTGTGTCATATATTATACAACCCTTTTGATGTTACCTGGATTTTTACATTAATCTTGTATAAATAGCTTTCATAGTATTTGCTTCTATGCTCAGTTCTTGTATGCCTTTCAATGCGCCCTATGGAAGGAGCATTGTGCAATACAAAGTGTTCTGTGGGATATTCATGACAACTGCATATCCACACATTTATTCATCCAATAATCACCGAAGACGATTGCGAAACTCAGTCTTGGACATGTGCCATCTCTCTTTAATCATTCAGATGCATTCCCACACTCATTGGTTTGGATGATTGAGAGTGACTGTTGTCGTTTCTGTTGTCTTTTCTCAGGGTTACAGTAATTGACACGTGTAGAACAATGAAGAGATGTGTGCTAATGATTTCTCACGCATATGAGCCAGTAGCCTACATATCTGAGCACAGATCTGAACATGAATTTGTTTTAACTATGACATCATAGAGACTTGGTAGATTTGTGATTTTAAAGTGATAGTTCAACCAAAAATTAAAACGCTGTCATCATTTACTCATTTTCTTCAAACTTTCAAGTGATAACTAGTGTGGTCAAAAAGAAACTGTTCATGCCTGACAGGAAAACAAGTAGATCCGGCCAAGTTAATGACGCTCGGTGTGATTAAGCAGCTGACATAACTGTACATCCAAAGAGACTTCCGCTGTCTTGGCTTGGTTTTGGTAAAGATAGATGTAAATCATGCAATTCTGTGGAAGTAACAGCTGAGCCAGAATAAGGGTTGCACATACAAAAGAATCCGAACATGTCTACTTCCTATTGTGAAATAAAATGTGTCAGATGACCACTTTTCTATCCAATGAGGCCATGCTGAGACGCTTAATTCCTAAAACATATAAATTAAAAAATATCATAAAAAAGATAAATAAAAAGCACAGAAGTAACATTTATATTTCTCTTCACTGTTTAGGTCCCTGTGGATGAAATTTAGCGGCATCTAGTTGTGAGGTATTGAAATACAACTCCTTTTCGAAGCACTAAGGTGGCTGACACAGGACTAAGATGTCGTCACGTTTTCATTCTTTGTCGTTGAAATTATGTATTTAGAGATAATAAATGCTTCTTGTTGGACGTAGAAGGTTACAACAAAGGGAGGAACCTGCTGCTATCAATGGGTTATGGTTTATTTTTATTTTAACTATAGGCTGCTAATGAACTTTAAAGGGAAAGTTCACACAAAATGGAAGATTATTTCATCATTTATTCACCCCGATGTCAATTAAAAAATGCATGAGTTTCTTATGCAAAAGAATAAAGTTGAAAGAATGTTGGTAACCAAACAACTTTGGCCCTCATTGACTTTCATTGTGTGAACACTAAACCACTGCGGCAGATCTTACAACATATGATTCACTTTTCATTCATCTGGAGCATTTTGTACTTTGTAGTTATCTTCAATGTTTACCACCAATGTTTTTAAAGTCTGGACTGCCAGCGTCTGTTCTGAAGTGCAGTTATTGACCTGGTCAGTTTATCTGACTACATATTATCACTGGAGTCGATAATCCAATGCCAGCATTTTCAGTAATAGAGCATTTGTAATACAAAAGTGGATCATAAATGTGAACACGCATATACAATACTCGTTCACGCTCACGCTCACACAGACATATGATTATATTATTATATTATTTCGCTCTTACCCCTGCTGGTCTTTTTTAATCTGATCCCGGGGAGATAAAGTTGGACTTCTCAATCTTTTAATAAAACTGTTTTTAGGCCCTGTACTTCTATATGATTGTTTATCTCCTGAGGATTTAATCATCTTGTTCTCAAAACGGAGATTTTTTCAATTTTATTGCTGCTATATTGTTTCTTAAAATCTAAAGTTTTATTTATCTTTGTCAATCATTTCAAGTAAAGCCCTTGTGCCATGTGTATGAAATGCAATATAAATAAACTTGCCTTGCTTTGCCTAGTAACAAATTACAGTTTCTCACTCATTAGATTCGAGACATAAAACATATTTTAAAGGTTAGATTTTGAGAAGAGAACAAGGGTGGTCTTTCGGTTTGTATAACGGGATCCACAGTGGAATGTCTATGACTACAAGCATGCTTGGAAAAAAGGAAGCTGATTCAACAATCAAATATCTTGTAACAGGAACACATCATTGCATGACTGAACATATCATGTTAAAATGTATCGACTATCTCTTGTAAATGACACACAGTTATGTAAAGGTTTAGGTACATTTGCAAAATGTGCCGTGACTAGCATTCTAATTTTGGAAGTTCTTTGTTGGCATTATCTAAAAAACGCATCATTGAAGCAGTGAGGAGAAGGAAGATAAGGGTCATGTCTAATTTAAAGCCCTAGTAGTTACTCTAAATAAGAGGTGCGAAATTATTCAGGGATAAACACGGATTATCTGTAGTTTCCCTGGTAAATCTGGAAAGAGCACCTCAGTGCAATGTATCAGTCATTTCACTCTCTGTAAAGTCAGATTGACTAAAGCATAACAAATGTTGCAGTAACTCTAGAAACTGTAGTTTTAAAAAGTATTTTTTTAAACCATGCTGCCATCTGGTGGCAACAGTGAAACGTTAACACTTTTCTGTCCAAGTAAAATAATTTTATGATTAGGATTAATTTGCGCATTTTATTAAAAAACACGTTCTTACTAAATTTCACTCTTAAAACTACACATTCAAGGTATAGATAAAAGATGGTTGTATAATATTAAAAAAAATAAAAATACATTGTAAAATAAAATAAAAATTGCACAATTCTAAAAAAAAAATAATAATAACAGAACGAACATCGCAACGGTTGCCACCAGGTGGCAATGTTGCACAGTCTGCAAACGTAGATTTTGGCGTCCGAACTATAGTATAATGTTTGGATGAATGCAATAAGAATGGTTTAATCATGTTCATTACAGCAACTATTAATGCATTACACTCGTTAAAACATCATCTTAAAACTCTTAAAAGCTTGTGATGAAAGTAAATTATGTTTTATTTAATTACCCTTAATTTTCTTTTGGCACAAGTTATTCTCAAACTGATAGACAAAATGTTCTTGAACTAACAAGATATTTAAAAAGGCTGGATTGAACAGTTTGTGTGAAGTTGTGTCAGGGCTGGCTGGAATAGCCTGGGGGTTGACATGAAAAATATCAAAAGTAACCAAAATGTTACAAAATAAAAGAATATATATATATATATATATATATATATATATATATATATATATAGGCCTATAAATAGATGGCCGACAAATAACGTTTATTTTATTATACAAAGACCCGCAATGATCTCCTTTTCATCAATTGCTCTATTAAAGAGTAGTGTCTTTAACTTTTAAATAACTTACATTCTTTGTACTAAATTAAAAGGACCCGCTGCATTAGTCTGTACATATTGTAGGCAAATGTATTTTTTGTATTGCCTTTGTCTTATTTCAAAAAAAATCAACATTAAAATAACGTGAATGTGAAAAATAAACATTATCAAATCGAGAAATACTAATTGAAGTATACAGAGATTTTACAAAACATTAAACTGTCATACTTTCAGTAAATGTATTTTTATTCTTTGTATTTTTATTTCTTTTTTTTAAAGTCTAAATTATTTCAATTCATTGGACTCAGTTTGAAAGTATTATTGGAATAACTGATAACTCATTACAAACCCTCTCAGCAAAAAGTAATAAATAAATAAATTCATACGTGATTTTTTTAATATACGGTTTATAAAATCTTCATATAAAGAAGATTATGTGAAAATATAACATTGATATCTTTAATGACAGAGTTGTCAAGTCAAAAATGTAAACTATTGTGAAACTAATGGTTAAATTAAACATTGTCACATTTATATAAAGGATAATGGTTTCCATTATACTATTGTGAACCATCAGCCCTTTACTACAAAAAGCATTACAAAATTCCCTATGAAGTGTCATTTGGGCCTTCCAGTTGCATTTAATGC
This sequence comes from Triplophysa dalaica, assembly GCF_015846415.1. NCBI lineage: Eukaryota > Metazoa > Chordata > Actinopteri > Cypriniformes > Nemacheilidae > Triplophysa > Triplophysa dalaica. The sequence continues at coordinate 6,186,222 of NC_079543.1, forward strand.
TGCTTTACCGTTCATATCCGCCAGATAACATCCAAACTTCAGAACCCAACATTAGAGACCCAAAAAAGAGCAATATTGCTGTCATTAAAAGCAATTATCAGCATTAGTCTGACTATTTAAATGTTATTATCTGTGATACAGCTGACATCATATAGTGGCGACGGATGCGCACGCAGCGACGGTGCAGCGGATGCGCAAAGAGCTCCAGTCCATCCTCACACACGGCCATAATAACCAGCAGCCGCTCCGTTAGGATCATCAAAGCAGAAGCATTACCAAATAATTCCTACAGAAAGCAGTAAGTATCTCATTTAAAATGCTTTCGAAGAATAATGTAATTTATTGATGCCTAATCGCCTCGTTTCTTAAACGTTCTTTCGCCAAACATCTGGGCAGCGGCTAACAGCGATTGGAGAAACGCTTGAAACGCTGTTGATTAAACGCTAGAAAGGGTTTTTATATTTTTGTACATCTATTGATGCATCGCGGACAAGAACACGATACGCGCTTTTGACGTTTCCATAATGCAGCTGTTGTGTAATAATGCTTCATTATGAACGCGTAATGCTCTCCGTGGGTTTGATATGTCAACATGGGGCGTGTGCTATAGTCCAAATGAAAGGTTTCAATGCTTGAATTTTCCCACGATACACTGTCTCTGAATCGATCAAGGCGTTATATGGTTGATAAGTACAATTTACATAGCTGATCAAATTCGGTTTGATTTTATACATTGCAATGATCATCCTATATGCTAGAGATTAAATTAAATTATTTATTTTGTTTATGAAATGAATAGTTCGTCTGATAGATAATGACTGAAACAGTAGTGAGTGTGCATCTATGAATTAACAGGCACAGACGTGTGCACTGAGTCATATTGACACTGAGAGAAATGAACAAAAGCTGAGTAACAACCTCACAGGAGACCCCTCATAGACATGCATAATTGGAAAGATGTTTACTGACTAACAAATGCTTAAAACATTTGGCAGATGCTTTTATCAATTGTTTTTAAGTTTGGGCAATCCCTAGGATCGAACCCATGACCTTGGCACTGGGAGCGCCATGCTTTAACCACTGAGCTTCAGGAAAGCTTATGAGCATACAAAATACAAAAAACAAGAAATACAAGAAATACAAAACCTCTCCTGTGAATGATGCTACTCTGACATCATCAGGATTTCCCATCCTTACTTCCAATTCCCTAAAGGAGAATATATAAGATCCTTGTGATGAACATGAACCTGGTTCAAGGACTTATATATAAGTCCTTGTATACTACATTATATTCTATATACTTCAAGGAGCATATAGAAATTATTGGTATATACTGTATGTGTTTTATATTAAAGGGATAGTTCACCCAATGAAATTCTGTCATATTTATTCACCATGAGATTGTTCCAAACATGTATAAATGTCTTTGTTCTGCTAACACAGAAAAATATATTTAAATGAATGTCAGTAACCAAACAGATCGCATCCCCCATTGACTCCCATAGAATGTATTTTCCTACTATGGGAGTAAATGGAGGATGAGATATGTTTGGCTACTGACATTCTTCCAAATATCTTCATTTGTGTTTAGCGGGACAGAGACATTTATACAGGTTTGGAACAACCTGATGGTGAGTATATAATGACAGAATTTTCATTTTGGGGTGAACTGTTCCTTTAATGTCAGCATTCTGTTTCAGACATGGTTAAATTGGGCAGTAACCTGGTGGAAAAGGTGGAAAGACAGCCATCGCTCGAGGATGGTTTCGACAACATCCCCCTCATCACTCCGCTTGAGGTCAACCAGTTACAGCAGTCATTCCCCGACAAGGTAATTACGGTCCTGATCGTGCATTAGAGACAGGAACCCACACATAGATCCATATTACAGAGTGCAGTGGCCTTCTGTTGTTCATTACCGTCCAAAGAACTTCATTAAGCAAAAGAATGTCATTGGAGACCGGAGGTAACGTTGATACCATCAAAGACATGGTAGAAACCACCATGTAAGATCCTAGCAGACGGCCTGGCTCGGAGAAGAGATTTCATGTGACACCATCAAGATATTCGGCGTTGATGAATATGACACACTTTGTCACTCAAAGAATTACAAATGCACACACGTACATGCACTTGCCTGGACTATCACAGATGGCTCGTGTCTATTCTTAGGTCGGTGGGAGGCAAATGAAAAGAGTTTGCATTTGTAATGATTCATTTAAAAGATGACACAAGATAGTATAAGGACATTTCTGCATTCTAATATGTGGAAGGATATCATGTTTGCTGGTAATACATTTGGGCTTTATTGCTCTGATTTCGTACCTGAAAATGAACATTAAAGACATTGAATTTATCTCCTAAATTGAATCATGAATTTAATTTAAATGTAAGTAATTGAGCCTGTTTGGATGGAAGCAAATGTAAATGTGATATTTAAAGAACATTTGAAAAAATCTGAAATAATTGAAAATGTAACATTATTTTTCATCGTTCCCAAATGTAGTTTTCCTTCTAATTTTTTGGTTTGCTTCAAAAGTAGATCTAATACAGATGAAACCTTCATGCGCTCTGAATGAATTCGGTTTTCTGAGCCCCATGCGCCCCCTGGTGGAAGTTAAATACGAAACTGTTATGTTAACTAAAATAACCAAACAAAACATACACATTGTAAGCTAACTATAATTAAGGTAAGAAAAATAGAGTCAAATGTTTTCCCTAAAAATATCAAAATTCTCCTTGAAGGACAGAAATCCAAATTTATTGAAGGTGAACTCATGAATATCAAATATTGTTATTTCACTGATGCGTTCCAACGCCTCCCTTCCATCTGTGAATATAGTGAGCCTGTGTGTCATTTGATGTTTTGTATGGACTCTTTTCATAGTGATTTCTATATTTCATTCTTAAGGTGATTGTGAAAACCACAACAGAATATCAGCTGAAGGAGAAGAAGAGGAAGCTGTATGTGCCGAGCATTAAGAAGCTGAACATTAACCTTTACGATGAGATGTCTGAGAAGGTCAAGGTAAAGCTGTCTTCAGTACATTCAACGTTTGCTAAATTTACAACATTCCACTCTGCAGTGTTGTGCAAGAGGTTTATGAGCTAGTGGTTTTGCAAATTTAAGGAAAAAAGGAAGTCAGGAACTCTGCTTTCTGGTAAACTGTATGTGCAGATATTGGTTCATGGTTGTGGCCATGTCTATGCCCCAAAATAATTATCATAAATGAGCTAAATCAATATAAATCTGGTTGTGTGTGTCTTTATTTTCCAGCTGACTGGATTGATCGTGATAACCCTGGCTTTCCTGGCGTGTCTGCTGCTGTTGGTCATGTATAAAGCTCTATGGTACGACCAGCTCGGCTGCCCCGAGGGCTTTATTCTTCAGGTACCCAACCCTTCACAAACATATGCAAAATAGCTATTACATCATACACCTCTTATATTTAGAAAATAATAGATGGTCAAATTTTTTAGGTTTTAGGATGAGAAAAAACAAACATTGACATTGACCGACATCTCTTTGGTAAAAGAAATCAAACCTCCTCGATACAGACACGATGCTCTTTGGAATATTCTTTAAGAAACAGTTCATAAAAAAAGTTTGCTCAACTTCATGCCATCCCAGATGTATTTGATTTCCTTTCTTTGGTTAACCACAATAAGAAAAACTGACAGCAAAACAATCCCATAAGAGTTCAAAATTCAAGCATGGCGACACATTGATAACTCATTCATGCTTGTGTACTGAGAAAAATCTTCTTCAACATTTCTATTTTTACAAAAACAAACTTTGTGTTGATATTCATTTGTCATGATTCATTTTTGGAAAAACTATTTATTTAAAGTGAAAAAATGAATTTTTTGTCATGATTTAATATCCCTCGGGTTGTTTCAAACTTGTATACATTTCTTTGTTCTCCTGAACGCAAAGGAAGATATTTGAAAGAATGTCAATAACCAAACAGATCTCATCCCCCATCGACTCCCATAGTATTTATTTCCCTTATATGGCAATAAATGAGGGATGAAATCTATATAGGAAATCCATGTTACGTTTTCATCTGTTTGTATCATTGTTTACATTTTTATCATCTTACGTATTTCACTGTAAAAAAACACTTTTAAATAAAAAAACTCCTTACGAAAGCATTTTCACAAGCACTGGCAGACACGCTGTATATAATGATCATATATTTGACATTGTTTGTGGGTAACCTATGCTTAGCTGCAGTCTCTCAGTCTGGCAAACAACATTCAGAGTGGTGCATTAGCTGTGGTGGGGTGTAAGAATGTCTTTAATTAGTGTTAGCCGTGACTAAACTGTGATTAAGGCCTGCAGGGTCTTCCACCTCTCCCCCTTTGATGAAGATACCACTGCCGTAATTACCGCGCCACACTAATGTACTGTTGCTAACTTGAAGAGCGGGAAAAGTGCCTCTTGTTAAGATGAAATTAGCTTTATGGAAGCCGAGAGATGTTGACGTCTTTTAGTCGCCAATCGACATCATGCTTTCTGTTTTGGATGTTAGTTGGAATAAGTGACTTTGACAGCTCTTTTCTTTATCGTCACTGTACTTCAACAAATTTGTAATATAGAAAACACTCCTTATCTCGCCTTTTATAGTAGTAGGGTGGTGTACAACTTTACAGTTGCTTATTGCAACACATTATGTAATCTGACAATAAATAAATATTTGTTAAACATTATAGAATAGAGGAGTCATAATAGACCAGTGTTGATTATAATTGTTATATTAAAAACATAATTATGTTTTACATTTATCGTTCTAAAACCTTTATCACTATTGTTATCATGATAATATATTATTGGGTTAGGGTTACCGCTATAATATTGTATTGGGTAAGGGTTATTGTGAAAGTGTTATCGTGGTAATATATTGTATCGGGTGGGGTTATGGTGATAAGAACTGTATTTGGTTAGGGTTATCGTGGTAATATATTGTATTTGGGAAGGTTTATCGTGATAACACTTTTATCCTGCCGCAGGCGTAAACGCCTTGGTGGACACACGGCTGAAGGATTATCGCAGCAATATATTGTATTGGGTAGGGTTATCGTGATATCAGCTTTGTCTAGTTACGGTTATCGCGGCAATGTGTTGGGTTAGGTTTATTCCTGATAATAACTGTATCGGTTTAGGGTTATCGCCGTCATTTTGTGTTGGGGTAGGGTTATTGTTATTATTACTTTATCAGGTATTCTTTTGGCCACTATAATCGTGTTTTAAACATCTTGACACCCCTATTATATAATATTAAATAAAACATATTTGAAATTATTTAGAACGAAAACCTACGAAATATAGAATTACATCAAAAGATATTTATAAATTTATCTTTTTTTTGTATATGTGACACATTGTTTATTTGATTTTAAAGTGTAGGTTTGTGTAATAAAAAAAATTGTTCTTTGCTTTACATTTTCTAATAGTCTGTTTCATACATTGTTTATGTTTTGTTAAATAATAGACTGGGGTGCTTTTTCATGAAACTTTCTAAATCTTGTTAAAGTTTAAACACTTCTGCTACAAATATAACGTGTTACTTAAAATAAATTCAATATTGTTTTCCCCAAATTTACAAGTGGTAGACTTTCAAGTGTATAAAACATTCTGACATAATAAGTTCTTAAAGTCACCATGAAACCAAAGTTGCAATTGACTTCTTCTCCGTATCGTGACGTATATCCGAGTGAAACGGCTTCTGAAATTATAAAAAATGTAGGGGGGGACTTTGTTTTGTCCTTCCCTTTTTGATTGGTTTGTTGTAAGTTGGGCCTAGGGGAGGGCTAAAAATGCCTGGCCATTGGGCAGTCAGTATAGTCCTTCCTCTTTTTTTGGTGCTGACATTATATGTTGAAGAGTTGTTGTTGAGAGGGGGAGAGGAGCAAAACATTTTTTAATAAAGATACCAAGTGCATATGAATTTATAAAAAACAATGGTGTGCACGAATAAATCATTTATAATAATCACTGCAACACTGTTTAATTTTCCTGTTTAATTGCATGGTGACTTTAACGCTTGTAACAATGTCACAAAATATTGCTGATCCCTCTGACATCTATATCCTTTATGAATGTGCCTGACCTTCTCTTTTCTAGTTAGCGCATTCCCATAAATAACCTGCTGTTTCAAACCTCTTTTTCCCAAAACAGCACAGGCATTGCACCCCGGCAGCTCTGGAGATGTACTACCCCGACCAGGTTTCCAGGGGCAGCCTGTACACCGCCATGACCCACCTCAACCAGGCCAAGAGGAACATCCCAGAGATCTCCTCCCCCTGGCTCCCGCTCATCAGCGCTCTGAAAGAGGGCCAGAGAGCTAAGGGAGAGGGGAACCACTCATAAGCATACAGGGCGAAAAAAGGAAGGGGTGGGTGACGGTCATACGCGGTAGTTTACACTGGTTGTTCGTTTAAAGGGGTGTTTGAGGCATGAATTCAGATCAGGTCGAAGAAACTGGATTACTGTATATGTATGTATTTTGTGTTTTAGACAGACTGAATTCAGAGAGCGAGATCCTATTAAAGATTAAACGTGACACACGCATCGTCTTTAAAAGTAGTTAGATGTGAAACTGGGAAACTTGTGGAAGCTCTTCTGGCTTCTGCAATACAAGCGCTTTCAGCCTCTCTTCTCACGATACTCAATAACTTGCTTAGAAGACGATTGTAGTTCTTATGGCATTTGAAAAGTCACTACGCCACTTTTCGATGGCACATCTCACGGTGGCATTGTGCGTTTAATAGCTCTGCTTGTAACTTTGCGCCATTTGTTAGTTAGTTTCTGCTTATGGTTTCATTTAAAGTCATAGCTTAGTGTAATGAAGTGTGCGTTGGCTGTGAATTGTGCCCTAATGAATTTTAGTGCAACCGTGACAGGAGTGCATTGGCACGATATAGCAGTCCAAAAAACTCTTTCCTTAATTCAACTCTTAACTACTTGTTGACTTAAAGCAGTGTGTTGTTCATTTGAAAGAGAAAAACAAACTATTAACTCTATGTACACAACTTTAAACAAGACAATTCCCCCGTTTTACGTGATTTTTTGTACAAATAAATATGATTAAATTAGTAAAGGAAGAAGCGATTAGTATGTTTGTTATACATTTGCATGTTTAACCTGTTTGCGACGCCAACACATAATAAAGTGCAAAAAAATAGTTAGATTAAAAAAATCAGTATGTTGAATGTAAACTAGACTAGTGGTAATGTTTTGATGCTATTTCATTTTTTTGTGTTTATTTGTGTGCTATTGCACACAAACCACCAGCAGCTATTTATGTGTTTAATTAATGTTGTAAATTATTCTTAAAGAAGTTCAAGAATGTGATAAACCACCTCGTAAAGGTGCGTGACCTTTCAATCGTTTCTGTGGACATCACTTACACGACAAATGAATCTGAGCTGTTCTGAATGTATAAAGTGACCATGGCTGTTTGAAATGTTTCCTCTTTAAGTTTGTTGTATTTATTTATTGTGCTCAGTATAAATCCGTTGTGATCTGTAAACATTTTCATTGTTTTACGATTGCTACAAACGTAGAGTTTTAACATACGCAAAGTATTTATGTATTTATCTTATCATTTATCCTATCAGTTTTAATGCAGGATAGATTAAGAGACGTTCTTGCAAATTATAATTCCTGGAGTATTAATAGTCATATCTGTGTGTGACAAACTTGGATTCATCCTCAGTGTATGATAACAAAATAAAGGTTTCAGTATTCACCAGTTCTGCGTTCTGTCATTGAACATTGAATGATACATTAAAGCGATTTGAACATTAAAAGTTAAGAATTTTTTTAAGAAAATATAAAAAGGATTATATAGAAATTATCAGGAAAAATAAAAATAAATAAAAAGACAACTTTCAGTACAGATAAACACATTAGAAACATAATTGTGAGTATAAATATCATTAATACTTAAACAATAGGGCTACTATATTGCAAACCTTGTCAACATCCCCACTGAAATGAATTTTTGAATTATACATGTGATTGTATCTCGTGCAGGGAGCACTGAGCCTTATTAAGTGTTTAAAAGTAATTATGAGGGAACTTCATAGTCAGCACACAGCTGGTGTTGCCAGGGAAACATGTGTACATTTGATTGAGTGTGTTTAGGGGTTGTGGGTCGAGCCCTGTGAGGAGCATGTTTGTGTGTATATGTGTGTTTGTCTCATTGAGCCTCGGTAGGATCTCACAAGCACTGGCGCCAGTAGAGAATGTCTCTCATTATGCACCTCTCTCTCTCTTTTCTCTCTCACACACAATGTCTTTAACTCATGTCAAATGAAATAGATTGTACCTTTAAACTGCTGAAGCATTTAATGAACGGCATAACATTAAGAAAAGAAAACTTAGTAACACTTTCCTTGAAGCATGTATGTATAATGCATTAAAAAGAGTTAGTAAAGGGTTAAATGCATTATAATTCTTCATAATGTGTGTTGTAATGCATTATATGAAGTTGTGAAGAAATATAACCAATTTAAAATGTGTAGTGTAATAATGAATTGCAAAGTGTACAAGGTATTAACTGTAATAACAATTATTTAAAACACATAACAATGCATTAAAATGTGCATTACAATGCTTTAAAACTATACTTTTAAAATGCATTATACAGACAAGCTTCAAGGAAAGTGTTTCCGAAAACTCTTTTACACACAATTGTCAGAATTTCCAACAAATAAAAGTACAAACTAATGTTTTCCTCAATGCTCTTCACATACATCTGATTATTTATTTTTGTTTCATTTTCCCCTCCCTTTGTGGAACTATAGTATATGGATCAACATTACCTCTTTGAAATGAAAAAATACACAAACTTGGTTTGACCATGGTATTATCTAAACAAAAGGATGTTCTGTATCACTCTGTTTTGATGTGAAGGTAAGACAGATTCTTCCAACAAGTAGACAGTTTGTTTTTTAACACTGTCACCTACAGTACATTTCTAAAGACCTCTAGGCTTTTGAAAACAGCAGACATTTAATTACTGTAAACAGAAACAAACTGTTTTGTTTTGAGACCATTTTTTTTAGGCAGTTTTGTATGGTTTCGTTCTGATGCAGGTTCATTTTGAGACAGTGCCTCTGTTTTGACAGTATCATGTTGTTTTATTGAAATAGATTTTGAGACGGTGTTGATTTGTTTTCATAACAATTGTCCCTAACCTTTTTCTGTAATGTTTTGAGACACTATTGGAATGTTTTGTATCATTTTATTATGAGAACGTTGTGTTTTAGACAGTGTTGTACTTTTTTGTTTCATTTCGAAACACTTTTGTGTTGTTTTGTTTTGAAGACAATTGTGTTTTGTGACAGTTTTGTATCGTTTTATTTTATAATACAGTTGTGTTTTAGAGAGTTTTGTATTGTATTGTTTTGTTTTGTTTTGAGATGCCATATCAAATTTTTTTGTTATGAGATAGATTTGTATTGTTTGGTTTTGAGACAGTTCTGTAATGTTTTGTTTTCAATTTTGTATTGTTTTAAGACTGTTTTGTGATTTAAAGTAACCTTCTAAATCAGTTTTAATTTACAGTACAACTACAAATATTATGTTCATGACGTGGCTGTAGTTAAAATCAACACTGTACATTCTCAACGTGTCTATGAAAGACTTGAAATAATTCCAGTTTTAAACTACCGTGCAGATTATGCACTCTACCAAGGCTGTAAATTACCTTCCCTAGATTGACAAGCGTTGACAGCCTTTGATTTTCTTTGTAGACTTTCTGTTTCTATAAATGTTTTAACCGAGTTAAAAGTGTGTTCTTGCTTTAGTATGACAGGAGGGGGTTTATTGCTGGAACAGGAAAGTGGAAAAGCCTTCTGACCCTTGAATAAGGATGACAAGAAAATTCCTATGCCATTCTCAAACCCAGTCCACTCTCGCTCTGTGTTTGATCATGTGCCCGTCGAATAAAAGGCATATTGCAGCCATAAAGATCAATGAAAAATCAAGTGACTTACAACTGTCAAGACATAATAACTGCTGGCAGGCCTGCCATGACATGGGCAACTGCCAACGTGCAGCATGCGTGTGTGTGTTTGCTCTCTGTTTTTATTGAATGTAGGATCTGTTTTGAATGACTCTCTGAATGAGCGTCTTTTGCTGCTCAGGGCAACATTAAGTCCTTGATTTGTTTCTTGTAAGGCCGGTTTGGCGTGGAATCATTTTCCAAACTCTGCACTTTGCAGCAATTTATGCTCCAATGAGGGAGAAACCCGCAGAAACAAATATTTGAGTGTGCTGCGTAATGAAATGGCAATATTTTTACGAATTAAATTAGGCCATGCGGCCTGTTTTAACAAAGCCTGGCTTCACAGGGTAACAATTCAAGATCTTTATTTTTAAATAGAGTATTAGGACTGTCCTTGGGCCAGCAATAAGAAAGAAGAAATATGCTGTAATTGTCGATGTAGTCTAACCTTTAGCCAATGATCTGTATTTTATCGAAACAAAGCAAACTATAAAAGTCCTCCCAAGGTCATCAATCTTGCTGTTTTAATATATCTGATCTATCTTTTCTGTTCTGCTAAATTCAGTCAGACTGTAATTGTTATCTTTTGAAACACTGTATTGCTTTTATTTCACAAATGTCTAAAATCCAGGAAATTATATTGTTGCTTCATTCTGCAGCATGAGGGCCAGATCCTAACTACCTACAAAAATTACTTAAAATAGCCGCTCTCAAATTTTACGTTGTGTTGAAATAAGTTTTTCTACCAAATGTCAACAGGAAGTCTATTTTCTTTTTCTTTCTTTCTGTGACATACTGTACCTGTAATGTATTATGGCACTTATTAATTTCACTTGAGATGAACTACAATTTATAACGACTTTGTTCTACAAGAATACATAAAATATATAAAATTTAACTTTTAAAATCACTTTATCACAAATCACTTGTTTTACAGAAAAAGCCGGTTACCTCATTAAATATCAGTCGCCCAGAATGACTCGGACCACATGGTCATCTTCCTGTTGGCAGAATGCAGGATTCAAGAGAAAAATTACAGAGGAAAAATACTAATGGCCTACAAATGGGTATGTATAAAGACTTTACATCCACTCACAACCTGTCCCCAATCTGTAATCCAAATTTATAGCAATGCACACGTGGAGCAGATTCTTAGACGAGTAAATTAGAGGCAGTCTGAAGTCCGGGAATCATGTGTAGTTACCACATTTGCTCATGAGTAGACGTTCTTTTTAAGTATAAAAGTCATCATTTTAGAATGTGGTTGATTTTAAAACATACTTTGTATGACCCTACAGATGATCTAAATCTTTCTCATTCTTGATATTCACAAAAAAGATATTGTTTTTAATAATGAGAGATTGACAACCAAGACTGTGTTTGGCAGAAGAAAAGAAAATTTGAGCTGCTAACTTAGAGAACAATATACATTAATTCTCAATTTATTTGATGAGGATGTTTCTGTGCATTAGAAGGCTTGGAAATAATTATTGCTTGGAAAAAAAGAGAAGACCGGGACATGCCTTTCCACTTTTTCTTCGCTATTTAAAATCTATTGACATTTTAAAAAGCAAATTAAAGTTTTCACTATGTACTTTTCTGTCGGTTTAAAATAGTGAAATAATTCTGGGCCTCAAAACTGTAAACGGTAACATACATAATATTAAACAGTTGTTTTGGCCAGCATAAATTCACAACATTTAAACGACCCAATACAAATGTCGCAACCTGTCATTTGTCCTAAAAACAGTTAATTGTGTTCTCGTAACACATCACAAAAAAAATGTTTTTTGTTTGGTGTGAAAATTGTAACATAAAAAACATTTCTACAATCATTTGTTGAATATTTACACTTGTTTGCAAGCTGTTTTAAACATAATTTGTGTAACAAGAATTCCAGCTCAAAAACATAAAAATAAACCATTATAGAAATACATCCTTTTTAACAACTTACCTGCGTGACAACTAGCCCCGGGCAACTTGTTATTGGAAAAAAACATCTGCTCTTTAAATTTGAAGTTCAGAATAACATATCAACTTATCTACGATTTATTTATTTTTTGTTGTTTTCCTTTTATTTATTGTTTTGTTGTTTGATGACCATCTTGAACATATGACATATCAAATGTGTGCAAGGTCAACTGTGCATGCAATTTAATAACCCGTCCTGGGATCAGGGTTACAAAGATCCAGGAGAGCGCTCATGCTCTCGGTTTCTCTCTTCTTCTTTCTTTCTCATACACGGTCACTCTCTGTCACTTTCTGTATTATGCTGCGTCACGGTGTCTTTTGTTCCTCTGTGTTGAAATTGAGGACAGCTAGGTGTGTGTTCTCAGCGTTGGCACCGGTACTTGCCTACTCAGCGAGTTAATGTGTGTACGTATGTGATTGCCCTCTCCCACTAAGAAACACTGAGTACTCACTGACAACTCTATCATTCACCCTCAATAGAGCATAATTTGTGAGGGCCTGGCTGTGCAGGGGATGATGGGTAATTAAGAAGGTGAGGCCAGCCGCTTAGGAGCGTCGTTGACAGCGTTCTGCTGACTTCTGCATAGCTCATTGTTGTTCTCTGTGTCTCCGAGGGTCTTACATATACAAATCTCTCCAAGCCACTGAAACCTTCTTACTCAAAAGAGCCCGGGAGGTCAAAGGAGAGAGACGCAATTATCTGTATCGTTCAGGTTGCGCTATTCTCCTGGGAAGTTTCTACTTACGAGCTTGAACGCTGTAGTTATGATCAGAAAGAAAAAATTGGACATTTGGAATATTTTTATTTTGAAAGGACAATAATCATTTTAGCCGAAACTAAAGAGTAGCAAAGGATGCACATTCGGTTGGCTAAAGATTATGAATGTCTGGTGAATCGTCGATTTTACACCAAGATTCATTAAGTTGCGTTGCATTCTTCATATTACATATCAGTATTTCATGTGACACATTTGTAAGGGATGATTTTACTGATGGTTTTTGTTGACCGTACCTCTCAGCATTTGAGACCCGTGAGTGTTTCCATGATAAATAAACAAACGGGAGACTCCCGGTAAGTTACGGATATCACTGAGCACCTGAAATAATACCGAAACACTACAAAACAGCCATCATTATACGCAAACGGTGGATATAACCTGGAAAAACGATATATGAGCCCACCAATTCACCTAGATGGCGATTAGCACGAGCTATGATCACAGACAAACTCTGCAAGTATTACAAATGACTAGAGGTCCCCAGGTTATACTAATCTCCTGCGAATAGTGCTCACGGCACATCAAGCGATCTCTAACAATGCGCGAACCAGTGGGCGGGGCTAGAGAAGAACTCGTTGATATTTTTCTGTGGAGGCGGTGTTCAACCTATCAATGTCGTCATAGATAGGTGCATTCCAGAACCTGGCGTTCGCTGGGCCTGGTGTCAATAACAGACGTAATCTCAATGTAAACAACGGCGTTTTCAGTTCTAGCGATTCCCTATTATATAACAAAAGCTCGGGTTAAAATTGTGATTTTAAATCATCCCTCCTTAAAAGTGTGGCGGGGAAAGAGTTAACGACGGGAAAACGGTCGGCGCGCCCGGATCTAAACGGGTTGTCCCGATTCTTTTAATGAGTAATGTGTGTTTTTTGGCGTAACGTGCAGTAAACCAATCAAAGTCTCATCTCTTGTTCCCTCACGGCACATGGCGGGCTCGCTATTTACATGGTGGTATTTCCAAGAGCAAAGACGCTTCCCATGAGGAAAGCATCTCCTCGTGCATGAGGTTAAAGCGCGCGACAGACCATCTTCAGCACAAGCCGGATTTTTATCTTTATAATAAATACTCTCTAAATACCTATTGTTCAGACCAGCACGCCCACGGGCGTACAAATGAACTGCATTTGCAATTTGAACTAGAAAATTATCTTGCGCCGCATTGCGCCGAGTGTACGATTGGGCACATAATGTCATATATGTTATTACAATATATATTTACATTTAATTTGTCAAAAAAAAATGTCAAAATGATTTGCTGCATCCAGGTTACTGTGTGTTATTTTTAAGTGATTGTTATTTGGGAATAAAAAACCTAAAAATGTTGACTGGCCAATCAGTATCAAGCAACGAACCGTGTAGCAATACTGCACAAGTAGTCTGTCTCCCTCACACTTTTACTTTCGCGAAAACAATAAAAAATACTTAGCGGTTCTTTTTTGTCAACGCCCCTCATTAAATCTTGGTTTCAGAGGCAAGTGCATCTTTCATAACGCGAGTGGATCGTTTAGGGACGCAATGTGGCATCTTTACGTGTCGACTGAGCTGCTTGCGTTGATTACAGCGTGACCAACTCAGTTTCACGGAATTCGAGGTATTTATATAATTTATGTCAAAAGCATGTTTTCAAATAAAATATAAGATATAAAATAAATAGTTTAAAGATTGGATATCATGCTATGTCATGCATTCAGCTGCTATGCAGCTCGTTACTCTCGTGATAGTGAAGTTTAGGTGTGTCTGTTTGTTCACGGCGTTGGATATAACGCTGGATTTGGAGATCTTTTGAAACTTATAGACGGCGTGGTCCAAGAGCTAGAGGATGCAGGACATGAACTGCAAGCGGTAATTCAATCTAAATCATACGTCTGTGTTTTGTTGGCAAACTTCGTACACATGCATAATGTACAAAGCAGGAAGGGATTAATGTGATGTGTTGCTTGTTCGTGGTGTAGTTCCATCCCACTCTCCCCACTAGTCCCACCTCTAGAAGCTCGTGTTTTCCGGAAATAATCGTACAGCTGTATCTCTCTTTTATAAGTTTGATCAAACTTAATACTCTTCGAAGATACAACGTGTGAAATACTAGTGTACAGGCACTCAAGATTAGTATTAGATTGGCAGACACTGCCTGTTATACGCAATCTTTAATTGTAATAAAAACAGTAAGCGTTGGCACACAGCCTATGATATTTTCATTTAATTTATTTAAATAATCGATTATTTAATTTTATGCATCAATGCTCATTCACAAAGTCGTTCAAAGCCATTCTGCAGCCATAAATTTTTCATGTGTTCCAATGGATTAAAGACGTCATTAAAATGACAAAAAGGGTAAAAGTTGCGTTTTAGAAAGAACGATTCATACGAATCTGACAATGTTCATGAGTAACATACCAAAAATACCACAACTTTTTGTTTCCATCACAAACTTATTTATACACATTTCATCAAAACATCACTTCTGCTTCGGTTTTCCCTCACAGTTCATCTATCTGTGGCATGCTCACAGGTCGACAGAAAGAGGGAGAGAAGATATGAGCGTCTCTCTCTAATTGATAGAGCCATAATATGAGGCATTTCTCCACCATCTGCTAATTAGAACCATGAAGGGGAAGAGATTGGATGTCTGGAGAAGGGGTCTGCCGTCTGAGGGGGTCTTTGATCTGTTGACTTGTCTCCCATGCTGTTTTCCTTCAAGCTTTCCTGCACGGCTTGAGCAGACGGCAGTCTCAACCCTTGGGGATAGAAGCACTAATGGATCACTTGAAGAGGCCGTTTGCTTTATAGCATGGGCTAAGCAGAATCAGCTGGGTCCACTGGCTGCCGAATACAGTCTCTCGTGAAACGCTTGTCAGGTAACCCCAGTGAGAAAAACGAACGGCCTTCTCGCAGACCAGGCACGTTGGGGATGCTGGGACCATCTCCAGAACCACAAAGGGACCCTGACTGTTTTTTGTAGCACGCTGAAATTCCAGAATCGTGCAAGGATATTTAGGAAAGTCAAGATGCGTTTGGGAACATATATGGTTTTTCAAATCTGGAATAGCTCAAATGTGCAGGTCTCGATTGCATCATGTTTTCTTGCCCACATGATTAAGTGTGATTGCCAACTATGTGTGAGTGACATGCCGTCCCGTTGAATCGTAATGATGAGGATAATCAAAGAAAACCTGCCCAGCTGTTTCCAATTTCTTATCCTTACCCCCATGTCTATCTAATGTAATCATGTTGTGTTGAATGAACCTAATAATAACAACAGTTGTTTAGATATTAGTCCATTGAATTGCATTATTGAGCAATTACATGTCGAACATTTTGAGGAGTAAAGATATTGAAGAAGTCATTTGTTTTCCAGTGTTTATGGTTTGGGGAAAAAGCTTGGAAAAGGTGGGGGTCTGAGGTATCAGCGCTCAGGTCTTTTGACTCCAAGTACCAAGTCGTAAATATATCCAATAGCATGTGTTTCAAATTGCCCATTGGTTATGGATTGCTTTACGAGAGGTGCTTGTTAGAAGGCTAGTGGCTTTAGCCTCTGTTGATTTACCCCCGGGGAACCAGGGGTCAATTAGTCGGGGCCTCAGAGAATCCCCCTTGCGTTTTTACACCGTCCCGAAACCAGTTTTGCAGTTCCCTCCTGATAGGAGTTTCGCAGGAAGCGCTGGTTCCAGATCAGGGCTGAGTTAAGACTTCTGATAAGGGCCAATTAACTCCTTTGACTTCTGCTGCTGTTTGAAGTTCGCCTACTTGTGAGAGTGAGTTTGTGGTGGTGTCCTTGAAGTAAAACACAACTGTAAGTGTTTCAGACGACAAGGCTGAAATATTATACAAACTAAAGGGGAAACCAAGGGTAGTTTCACATGGGAAAGTTGGGAATTGTTTGGATATCTTAGAGCAGTGGTGTGGGCCTGTATAGAAAACGACTTAAAAAATGAATTGATTATTTGCAATTTATCGCATCCAGAACATATTTGTGTAGGCCATACATGTCTGTGAACTGTGTATTTATAAAAACAAACACATACTTATTTAAGAAAAATATAAAAATTAATAAACATTTGTATATCATTTTAATAATTGGTAAATATGAAAAATGCATGTACAAAAATATGTGTCTGGGTTTATAAATACAAAATAAATATGCATAGTCCACAGACATATATTATGTATTACAGAAGCATTTTTTTCAAGATTAATTGTTTGACAGCTTTAAAATAAACCAAATTTATTTTACAGGGAACGTGAAATGTTTTTACTAGCTGAAGATTTTTTGTGAATTCCTTTTATTTGAATCATACCAAAAGCTATCAATATTAGAAAAAAATCAAGCATGAAGGTGCATCCCTAAACTCAAACATCACTGGGATGTAAGTCTACAAATTGGCCGCGAATACTTAAAATAGCAATAACAAACTGCAATGAGATAGAATAAATCATCCTAAGAAGTATTTAGTAGAGTCAAAAGTGTGACATTTAACCTTGATATCCCTTAGTTATGCTATTATTTTTTTCTTTCTATTGTAATTTGTATGCACAGTCAAAAGAAACCAGAATGAGCTAAAATGATAACAAAAGATTCAACTGTATTAAATAAACATTTTACTAGCATCCCTAATCATTCTAGAAACCAAACCAGTAGCGTCTGAAAGCGTTCGTTGTTGTTGACATTGCGTTCTATAACTCAATTTTATTGCCAAGGAAAAGCACTGCAAAAAAGTCCACACATCTGCGGTCTTGAAAAATGTTTACAACAAATCTACAATTACTGTGACAATGTCTGTTGAAATTCAATCACTCAATGTTTATACTCATTTAATTGAATCTTTTCTCTTTTGTCCACCACACTGCAAATTTAATATAAAGCAGAACCTACATCTATAGGATTGCTTTCATATAAAACGTTTATGCCATGATTTGAAACAAACTGAAATAGTCAAACTAAATTAATTTAGTTCAGATATCATTGATCTGTATTACTGAACCGTATTTTCAAGTTGGAGAGACAATGATCCGTTTAAGAGAAGAACCACAGGATAAGCGCCATAAAACCGCAGAACACTGTGATAATGGGTCTGTAAAAGCCACATACAATAGCGCGACCCAAACAGCCGGCTCCTATTGTTCTGTATGTTTATATTGTTTTCAGGCCCAAATAAATTAGGATTTGTTTTGGAATGTTTCTACTAAGGAAGAAAAAAGAGAGAGAGAAAAAGAGAGAGGGGGGGTTTAATATGCCATATCATAATAACTGATTTAAAGTTTCAGATTAAGCTTTTCTGACCTAGAAAGTTTTTTGATTCAAAATACTATTTGTCAAATATACTTTCGCCAAAAAAGTATCATAAAAGAAAACTTTTGACTTTGAGTTGCTTTTCTTGAAACATGTAATTTCCACATTTCAAGACGATGCTTTTGATTTCGAGACAGGCAAGAACTAATGTTTATGGCATCAGTGATATCAGACATGCCATGATGTGTCTTTACTCTCTCTCATCTAAGTTTTTGTTGAAAACATATAGGAAAAAGAAAGTTATATGGATCTCTAACAAAATGCAGACGAGTGAACGATCACAGGCTTTCTGGATGAGCTGTTCCTTTAAGATACAGCAAGTCTTTGATGTTCGTTGCCATCAAGAATTGAATTTGCTTCTCTCTTTATTGCAAAGCCTAGAGGGTCTTATTTCAATCATAACTTATTATCGGGGCCCTAAAATATCATCATTACACCACATTGTTGTTCTCCCAAGGATTGTTTTAAGTTTTCTTTAAATCCCATGGAGTTAAATACTCTCCAGTGAATGACAAGACAAACCAACAAAAACAAAAGCCCTATAGCAGGGTCAAAGAGGAGGCTTGTTTCTGGATTTTAAGGGATAGAGACTGTTTAGTTTACTTAAATCTAATGCATGCGGTCAGGAAACTGAAGAAATGTGGCGTCATTGGCCTCCGTGAAAAACTAAATGAGACAGTAATATGAGTCTGCTTTGAAAAAACTGCCTCTTCCCTTGTTTAATTGTCATGTTACAGTTTTTATCTGAGAAAAATCATATTTTAAACTTATTTAGTGACCTCAAAAGGCTTCGTAATAAGAAACAACGCCCTTTGAAAGTTACAGTATGTTCTTAAAGAGGTGTATCACGACAAACCTCAAAAATGACAATAGATATCGGCTGTCATTTAAATTAAAAACCTTACAAAACCACATAGTAACACAAAAGGAAAATGTTTAAAAACAAACCCTAATAAAAAGACAAGCGTTTATGTGCATGCTATTCAGTGCCGTTCAAGCTGTTGGATCAGGATATTCCATGCTCTTACCAGCAAAACCTAACTGGTGAAGCCTGGAGGGGACACTAGCCCACCAGGATCTCATGCTGGGGACCAGCAACCAAAACACAACATATGCTGGTCTATTCAACAGGGCCGCAAAATTGTCATGGTTCTTAAAGGGACACATTACCCCCCCCCAACAAAAATTCTGTCATCATTTATTCACCCTCATGTCGTTTAAAACTTGTATATTGTGTAATGAAAAAGAAGATATTTTGTATTAGTGGTTTACTGTCCATACAATAAATGTCAATGGGGGCCGATAGAGTTTGCTTACCAACTTCTTCCAAATATCTTCTTTTGTGTACTGCAGAAGAAGGAAAGTCATAAAGGTTTGAAATGACATCAGGATTAGTTTATGATGAAAGAATTTCCATTGGATTCATCTCTTTAATGGCAACTGGATTACTGGACTGACTTGGTCTGGTTGTTTGAGGGTCTGGTCCTGAGGCACGTTTGCACACATGAACACATAATGTAAATAAGTGCTATCAAACGGTTTGTTTAGCACCACACCTCACACATAAAAAATTTCTCACACAGCCCTACAGCAGTTTAATTAGAGTCGAGAGCATTGTTAGTTTCTTAATTCCCAACAATTGGGGCTCTGAGTGTATTTTGCGTTTATATTTATTAGGATAATAGCAACAGGTAAACTGCTTGAGGGGCAGTCTGTGCCGTTTTATTGAGCGACCAGTTTCCAAAACCCACTTCAAATCATCCTATAAGTCAAACAGCAACAATGGTTGCGTTCTTAAAGGGCAACTTCTTCAACGAGTTTATCCAGTTCATTTTAATAGCGCAATTACTTTTCGGTACAGTCATTTGGCTCATATCGGGAGTATTTGTTTTGCAGTTTTGCGGTTGCTCTTGTTAACGTTTGTGACTGCGAGTAAGAGAAACTGGCTTCGGATCAGCGTGCATGGAGAAGCAATGTTTGCTGGAGCTAATTACACCGGAGCAGGAGGCACTTTTCTCATTTATTTGACCCAACATCATGGTGCAATTTGGTTTTATCACCGACGGAATACTTACAGAGCGGCTGTACGATTTCCTGTAACAAACACGTGTGTTGTGCCATTAGAGTGAGTGATTTCGCACAGCGGGTCGCCAGTTGTGCACAAATTCGCTTATCGTGAGCGAAAACAAACTCTTATGGAAACGTTGCTGGGTTGTTCAGCGCTGCTTTGGGTTTATTGGGTTTCCATTGGGTTCTGCTAAAGGGATGGTTCACCTAAAAATGAAAATTCTGTCATCATTTACTCACCCTCAAGCTGTTCCAAAATGAGAAAATAAGCGATGGGACATCATTCCTAGTAGGAAAAATGTGAATGGTCAAAGGTGCCCCAGAACTGTTTGCTTTCCTACATTCTTCAAAATATCTAATTTTGTGTTCAACAGTGAATAATGTCCCAGAGCTGAAAATTGTTGAAAATTGCTGACAAAATGCTAACATTCTTACAAATATCGTTTTTTTTTGGTCATTTCTTTCATCGTTTTCTTGTTACTTTTTCAGATAAACACAAACATTTTTATGAAATCGCTCTTTCTTAAGGGATTCAAAAAGTTGACAATCCAAAAAATACATAAAGATCCATACGATCCATTTTACTGCAACGATTTAAATGTCTTCTGACATTTATTTAATATTATTACATTTATTTAGGAAATTATTATTTAATATTAATATTATTAATTAACTTATTTGGCACGCCTCACACCTCCAGGGTTGGGGGTTCGATTCCCGCTTCCGACTTGTGTGTGTGGAGTTTGCATGTTCTCCCCGTGCCTCGGGGGTTTCCTCCGGGTACTCCGGTTTCCTCCCCTGGTAAAAAGACATGCATGGTAGGTTGATTGGCATCTCTGGAAAAATTGTCCGTAGGGTGTGAGTGCGTGAGTGAATGAGTGAGTGTGTGTGCCCTGCGATGGGTTGGCACTCCATCCAGGGTGTATCCTGCCTTGATGCCCGATGACTCCTGAGATAGGCGCAGGCTCCCCGTGACCCGAGGTAGTTCGGATAAGCGGGAGAAAATGGAATGGAATGGAACTTATTTGGCAAACTCAAAGCACAACATATTTGATTTATTTATGTAATGAGAAAAGACCCTGCAATCTCACAAAAGCAACAAATGTCTCTATTCGAATCTTAAAAGAAGTCTCAGTATCACAAACTGAGCTAAAGTCTGCATTAAAAAGTCAATATTATGTAAGTTTTTTATAGAAACTTTTCAAAATTTCTCATCAAATTCACCCAAATCCAGTTGGTTTCATCTATACATTCTTCTATCATCAAACTCTTGAGGTATTTTAAAAATTGCCACCTTTGTCTCTGTTTTAAAACAATGAAACTCCATCAAATCTCTTAAGCTTTGAAATATGCAATAAAAAATTACTCTAAATGCAAATGATGAAAGAAGTTTTGTTTTCTACTCCTTTATGTTAATAATAGTAAGAATGGCATGCATCACAGATAATACAGAAGACTCTTTGAAGTTAAGGAAAGCCGACATTACGCAACCCAGGCATGTATACATAAAGCAGCCCGACCTGATGACTCATAATGGGCCGTTTGTTTTCATGTAGATGGTCACATGATCAGGTCACGGGCGCTCAAGTCCAAACGGAGTCTGATTCAAAAGGAGCCGAACTGAGCATATGGTTTATTATGAAAGCCTGAGTCACTTTTATTATGTTCAAATGAGCTCCTTGGGGTTCAACGCTAGACACGCAAGCGTAGTAGTCCTCATCTGCGGAGAAGCATAATATTGTAAAATCCAGAGTGCCCAGGGACATCCATTAAGTAAATTCAAAGCTAACCCACCATGTCTCCATCTCCAGTCAGCTTGACCCCGTGCGGATCATCCGAGTTAAAAAATACAAGCTATTTCAACATAGGAGATCAATAAGATATGTGCCCAGCGAGAAGCCGAATTTCACATAAAGGGCCCTGCGCTGCGGTGATATTAGATAAATGAGATCAAAATTACATTACCGAGGTCTTTATGGAGCTGTGAAAAAAAACATAGCCCACAGGTATGTTGCTTGGCCTCGTAATTCGCTTCAGAATTGTTACCATCTGTGCTGACGGTGAGGAATGTTTCTCTCTTAAAAACCTCAAAGCAAATGATACAAGGAAAATGCCATGTTCATAACATCGTTTACTATTACTGGATGCTCAAACGGACATACATCGCAGGCTCCCGGCAATGCTGAAGCTAAGAGAATGCTGGATGATGGCTCTGAAGAATCTTTGTGGAGAAAAGTGGACTGTTGCTAGTCACACAATCATGATATTAATGCAAACTGCTCTATTGCCAGCTCATTTGCATGCAAAAAAGAACTAAAAGCTTTTTATACAAGGGATTATTTAGAAAAAACTTATTTTACATTAAGAATACCACCAGTATTTCAGGCTTTAAAGGTACAGTTTCACCCAAAAATGAATATTCGTCATTTACTCATCCTCATGTCGTTCAGAAACCTGTGTGACTAGCTTTCTTCAGCAAAACACAAAAGAAGATATTTTGAAGAATGTTGGTAACCAAATCACACCGGACCCCATTGACTTTGAATACATTGACATCAAAGAGACATTTCTCAATTTGACTTATTTTGTGGTTTGCAAAAGAAAGAGACATATGCAGGTTTTGAACAACGTGAGTGAATAAATAATGACAGAATTTTTGTTTTGGGGTGAACTATCCCTTTAACATATCAGTGTTTCTCAGGATCTATTTCAAGAGTCAGTCAGATAACTTTTCGAAACAAAACTGAACCCGTTTTAGAAAACAAAAAAGGGTGTTCCACAACGTTATACGTTCGTTTTTCAGAAATTCAAAGACAAAAGATACACCTCAGGCAGAAAACAATCCGATAATGCATTTAGACAGATGTGAGAGAAACATCTATTTTATTGTGAATTTAATTTAGGTATCAATTCACAATAAGGCTGTATTTGTTAATATTAGTTAATGTATTATCTAACAACAAGCAACATCATTTTTGCCAATTTGTCATGTTCATGTACTATAAATGAACTAATGTTAACAGATATGCCTCTTGATTTAATCAAAAATAAAAGATTTTATCGTTGGTTTTAAAAGCATCATTTAATCTTCCTATCACTAAATTGTTGCATCCACATAAATCAGCGAGATCCCTTAGATCCAGGTTTTTAGAAATTCACAGATCTAAACTTAAACAATGTGGTGATTGAGCTTTTGCAGAAGCTGGCCCAACACTTTGGAATTACCTTGGAATTTGGAATTGCCATCCAAAAAGTTTCCTATTTTTAAAGCCATGCTTAAATGTCAGCTCCTTGAGCGACTTTCAATGACCTAAGAAGAGTTTTTTTTTTTATGATTTTATTACTTTATTAATAATCATAATATTTATTGTACTTCCATTAATTGTGTATGGAACAGTTATTTTGTATGCCATGTTGAAGCACTTATGTCAATTTTAAGTTGTTATAATGTGCTATATTAAAAATGATACAAAATGTTGGTAATAGGGAATGAAAAAATGACAGAACAGATGATAAATGCTTCCTTTAAAAATTATTGACGATTGGTTAAAACACAATATTTTCAATTGCGCAAGGCATCAACTCCTTGATACAAGCCTGAACAGATTAAAGAATTAAGAGTTTATTTGCGAAAACAGATCAATTATGTTTCTTATTGTGTTAGTTAGCTGTGTTTTGTTTAAAGATTTTATTACTTAATCAAAACAACACAACTGAAGTTTGATTGATATTACTTGGAATGCAAGATAAAAAACAAGATGTTTGACTCATCTGTTTTTGCATATGAACTCTTTAATTATTGCTACTGATTTGCTTATATGTTGATTATTAAAATGTATTAACATGTGTTATTGTAATTACTGATCTGTTATCTAATTATCTACTACTAATCTAATTATATAACCTGTTTAAGATAGCGAGACTTGACATCAAACGTTATTTTTGCATAACAGGAATTGCACACATTCCTGAACACAGGGGATTGCTAAACAGCATCACTGACCCTTCAACATGGATGAGGGCTGGGCGAGAGAGCCGAGAGGGCACCTGAGGGTTTGCCAGGAGCCGCCTGCCGCCTCGTCGCCCCCCACACCCAGTCACCGTACGAGGAAAAGCTGTTGTTAATAAAACCTTAAAAGAGAAGGATGAAAAGGAGGAGAAATTGAGCAGCCCGAGCTGTATTATTTCTTCTCTGCGAGAGAGCTGCCCTCTCGCCGGGCAGCCCGGCAGTGTCAGCCCTTCGGGGAGGGAGGCGTGAGGGCAGGAGAGGAGGGATCATGGGATGGGCTTTGGATGGGTATTTGACCACTGCTGCCCCTGGGGCAAAGTAAATCATTTGCTTCTCACAGCCTTCAAAGGGTCGGCAATTACACTTAAGTAACGGTATGAATAGATTGTCTTGCCGGGGAGCATTCTGGGGAGGAAAACAGAGGCTTGCTTTGAGAGAGATAAACCACACCTCATCCAAACATGTTTAACCAAACAAGCACGGCGACTGTCTTTCATTTCGCAATGAGTGGAATGATTCGAAGGCGTTAGACGGGCCGATTTAAACTGACGGCAGCCACAAAATATTTTGAGCACTACAGAGATTATTAGAGACTCCTTTGAGCTCTACCTCACCTGCCGAGAGAGGACTATAGGGCTCAGAAGGCAAATGGAGATCACAGCAGCTGCCAGAGCTGTTAGCCAAAGCGCCCTACGGAGATGAAGA
Organism: Triplophysa dalaica; assembly: GCF_015846415.1. Taxonomy (NCBI): domain Eukaryota; kingdom Metazoa; phylum Chordata; class Actinopteri; order Cypriniformes; family Nemacheilidae; genus Triplophysa; species Triplophysa dalaica. Next base: position 6,211,062 of record NC_079543.1, read on the forward strand.
AAAGAGGATGTGAGGCCTTTCAGCTCACCGTCACTTAGTAACAACAGACTTGTGAAAAAGTCCGTAGAATGAGAGAGAAAAATCCCCATACATGTGAACATTAGAGGTCTATGTCTTTATACGGCCGTGATGGCGGGAGACAACACAAAAAGTGGCGCTATGTGTGTTAGCATGGACTAAACAGGACATGGAAGTGAATGTCTCAGCAGGGCTCGATCTTTAAGAATGCAGATATAAGCGGTTCACGCACGGCAGATGTCGTGTGGAAAATTGCTGACGGACAAAAGATGTCGGTGGTGTGAGAACACGCTGCTGTTCTAACTAATTACATCTTGTTTGGCATCTAAGGATGGTCATTAAACTCATAGATGATAATTATTACCAAATTTAATAGGCAAAAAGTAGATCCTATTTAACACCACATATCATGAATACGCTTTATGTATCTTGGTCGGAAATGTGATGTCACAATGTGTCACTGTTCAAATCGGGGTAATGGATGTAATTTACGCCCACGCAAAATTCAGGTACATTTTAATGATATTACATCTAATTGACTTTAATTACATTTTACTCTGAATTCCTATCTTCCGCTGCAATGCATTCTGGGATTGTTTTCAACATTCAAAAAAACAAACACGCTTCACAAATTTTGTAACTTTTTCTTGTTTACGCACACAGTAGCCCGACGTTTCCCCGCCGCTCTTGAAAGATGCTGACGTGAAAGGAGTAATGAGAGGTTAATCTCTTCATCAATTCCTCATAGCCGCTGCTAATTACTCAAGTCTTGATAACAGACCTCAGATAAGCCTTTGAAATGCAACAAGTCAATTACCTGTAAGGTGGATTAATGTAAGCTCACAGCCCCTGTGATCTTCCTCTCGACCCGCCCCTCCCTCTCCTCCTCATTCTCCTCACACAGCAAGACGCATAGCCCTTGAAGGCATTACCCACGCATCTCATTTACATCGCCCTGCAGACAATTATCACACTCCGAAAAGTACAATTGTGTTTTCTACCTCATTAAGCAATAGAGCAACAAAGGACTGGTTCCCTCTTCCTCTCTTTCTCTCTCTCCAGTCCTGATTCACACATGCATACTGTGAAGTGAATGCAAAAGAAAAAATTATTTGTTTAAAAAAAAAGTACTCGCTTATGTCTATCAGAAAAGTATAACACTCGTTTGATAAATAAATAATAAAATGTGTAAATAAATAAAAAATAACAATACTGGCAAATAAGATGTAAATATGATCAAATGTGAATGTAAAATATGATATACATAATAATAATAGTAATAAATACAACTGGTATTTTTATTATAAAAAAGAATCATATGAATAATAATAAAAAAGATAATAATAGTATAAATAGTATTGTTGCTATTTTATTATACAAATAATAATTATAAGAAACATATGTAAGATAACACCGGTGTGACTGCTTTCCATATACTGTACAACAATGCAAAGTAAAAATAATTTTGCCTACTTTTCTTTGTATGTGTTTCTTCGGTATTGTGGGGCGCTGGCAGATTCAAGGGTTGGTTGTTGTTGATTTTTGTTTGGTGTTTGTTTTGTTTTTCTTGGTGGGTTGGGTGCTTTTTGTGCATATATGTAATTTGTGTAACTGTTAAAGACTAATAAACAGATTATATCAAAACCAAATACGGCCTTTTTTAGAAAATATTACTCAACAATATATTATATAATGGGAATCTCCTTAAGTGAGAAAGACTATTAGTGTCTATTTCACCTGAGCCGAAAAAAGAAAGAGCAAAACTGGTCCGGGATCAGTGAAAGCGCTGTGAAACAGACATCTGCCCGAGACCATCGGCTCCAACCTCCTGCCTCGAGTCCTGTGAACGCTGTTAAAAGCTCAGCGCTCCCTCTCTTTTCACATTGAGAGAGACCAAAGACTGTTTATTCAAAGAGTCATTTCAACCCAGCGGCCCCCTGGTGCCTGGCTTTTTCATGGTAAAACTTTCAAATTGTAATCTCAGGAGAACCAAGCACACATATTTGTTCATGCCTGATCTCCCACATAATCAACTGACACCAGATGGTAAGCCAAAGAGGATGCCAACGGACCTATAAAAAATGCCATCATAAGAATCCTGGAGAATAAAAGTAATTTTATGAGGCTCTTAAAACACGCACAGAATCAGATTTTTAACCCTCTGGCAAATTCGCCTGCTTTAAAATGACTAACAATACACAAAGCTTTTTTTCCATTTTGCATTTAAAGAAGGAAGATATAAGTCGTATCAATATTGCACTCGAGAGACGTTGGGGTTATACTCAAATCAAACCCGGATCATAAGGGACACGGGCATTACCCTTTTTGTCACACCCTCTTTCACAACAGAGCGGGTGATGTGTGAATACTCCCATTTAACGGCTTGAAATACAAACTTGTCGATTCATATGCAGATCACATCACCTGAATTGAAAAAACGCTCTGAACTCTAAACTGTTACAGTTCATGGTGATGTCAAAAAGGCAGGCAAAGCTCTCATTTCAACCACAATCAGACACATTAGGGCTAAACAACAATGTTTGTTAATTTGTATATTTAAAAAAGCATGTTTTATATTTCAACATCAATGCGCAAATCCAAAGCTGGGGATAAACCGACACCGTAAGTCTTTCCAAGTGTTGGAATTCATACAATAGCTCACGGTTCAGATGTGACCCCGGCAGTAAAAGCATAATTTGAGCCACTGTGGAAGTCTTTGTGAAAAATAAAACAGTGCATCTTTGGACACAAACAACATGAAATTGTGGACACATTCCTGGTTCACACACACTTTCATTCATGGTGGATTTGTGTAAATATAGAATGACCACAGCATCTACAAACAAAGCTGCTTACAAATATGAGCTAAAGGCAGAATGCTAAATGAAACCTTATACCAACTGTGAAAAATTAATTATAACTTGGAAAGTCAATGTAACTTAGAACACCTTTTTTTCAAAATTGATAAAATTCTGTTTATTATCATTTTGCTTTGTTTTGTAATCATTTTTCAATTTTACTGAGCTCATTGCAATGTATTCTGGGATTGTCTTGTCCATCATAGAAACATGTGACATGATTTTGGCCAAAATAAAGTATCAGTGAACAGCCTACGCATTGGGAGCGCACCCATCTTTTCAAACAGCACGCTAGGTTTTGGACCAGAGCCACAGATTCTGTGTTTATAATGTCTTATTACCATAGGCCGAAGGGTAGAAGATCTATTTTTGCGCTCAAATTTTACTAAAATACCTGAAAAACACCAGAAAATAATAAATCTGTCTATTGGTGGGTTACAACCTTAGTTGAGGCGTTACTAAAGTGAGAAAAAAAACACCTAATCTATCACCTGTCTATAACTCTTGTCAAAAAATTCTTATTATTCAACTTCTTATCTCTTTGTCTGTCTTTGACAAGCATTAGTCACTATTTCTGTCTCAACCTGTAGTTTCACAGTGCTTCTAAAATACAATCTAGTAATGCAAGTAACCAAAAGAACATTTATAATTTCGTTATTTTAAATAAAAAATGTCATGTTACTTTAAATATCTTCATATTAAAATCATCTTTAATAAATGTGCCCTAACTTTTATTGGTCTGTGTGACATTAAAGGGACTGAAGTGTGTCATTAATTAAAACGCATGTGTTTCAACAGAGAAGATGTTTGTGGTCTGAATGGATGATTAGTGAAAACAGATATATATATATGGACTCATAAATACACGAATAGACTAAGAATTCTTGGAATGTCGAGCACAAAACGACCAACATTAAAAGTTGGTTGAGCGCTGCTCCGATGCTGCTAAATTTGACTTGGCCTCTGGTTTTATGAACTGACTGAGTGGTTTCAACCAAGCTTGAAAATGATTGGAAGTGACTCCATGTGAAAAGAGCTGTTATTGGCTATATAAATTACGCAGCCCGCAGAAGTCCGACCTTGAGAGAGACTGTTGATAGAAACCACATCCCTTTGTCATAACGTCGAGGGTCGTGTGTTGGTATCAGTGGGTTTGCATATTGGAAAATGTAAACGCCTTGGTGCACAGTAAACACACAAATACGTATTTGGATTCGATATAAAGGTAAACGGTTGCATTTTGTTACAAGATGGGAAACTTTATGTAAACTTTGTGAAAGATGTGAATTTTGCATCTAAAATCAATCAAGCATCATGCAATACGCAAAATAAATCTAATCTAACTGGATAAGATAACGTTTCGGTCTGTACAACTATCCCAACCTAACATGAATTCCCCGATATTAAAAAGTAGCCTATAATAGATTTCCATTATATGAATTGTTGGCTTGGGTGCAGGGACACCAGTTTGATATGATATCCAACATGACAGATCTGTCACTCGTAAAGGGAAGCCCCCTTGGCTTTTAGAGAATATTAGTGTCTGAGACCGTCTGCCAAATCGGTTCAAGGTGCCGCCAAGAATGTGCAATAAACAGTCGGCTGCAAAAGTCAAAGAGAATTTTCCACCCCGTGATTATTTGTCTGATTAATGATCAAACGTCAATTTAATTTAACTCATTGAGTTTCAAAATAAACGACACAATCATAAATTGTATGATTAATTAATCATTTGTTGTTTTAACAGCAGTTTATAATAATAATAACAATAATATTATAACAATAGTACTAATAATAATCATAATTGGCTATTAATAATAATGTTTTTAATATTCATGTTAATTTTGTGGTTATACTGTTGTTGTGGTTGCTTGTTTTACTGTGTCCATGCATGTGTTGTTTTGAAAAGATAAGCGAGTTTTTTTTCAAACTTGCCGTGAGCACTTTTCTGTTGTGCTTTGGAAAAGTAATAGTTCATGTTCTTGACGTCACCGTTGGGCCTCGCAGCTATTGCAGGACTACATATTTCGAGGACAATTGGTTAAGTGGAGTTAAACTGTTGCCTTTTCCTCCTCGAGGTACCTTCGCTTTTGATCCCACCGTCACTGGCGCCTCGCAAAACGCAGCTCGTCTGGCTCTCTAAATGAGAGAGAAGAAAACTGCGCTCGCTTCTCAGCTGAGCCTTTTGTAACCTTAAAAGCCCGTGACATGCCTTAAATTGCCTGAGTATTGTGTAACTTACAGCCCTTTCGAATCAATTTCTGCCTTCACAAAAGCTTTTCTCAATAAAGGAACCGTGAATAGTTTCCATATAGTTCGGAAATGTTTTCCTACGACTAATGGTAAGAGTTTATTTTGCTTTTTCCTACATGACTGCTATTTAAACGAACTGTGTTTTAATATGAATACACTATAGCCTACAATAATTATTCTTTTAAAAAGGCATACGTCTAGATGATTTATTTTATTTATTTATTTTACCTGCACAAATTGACTTTGTGAACAAGACAGTCCGATTTTCGTGTGTGCTGTGAACTCCTCTGACAAAAGTTTCGGTGCGGAATAAATCCATTGTGTCTTTTCAATGGCTTCTTAACAGTCGGATACAGATACTTTGAGAGCTTCCCCACTGTTTAATTGGGCTAAAATTGGTCTACTTTGTGCCCCAAAGAGTCAAGCGCCCCGAGGCCGTCTATACATCATCTCAGCAAGACATCCGCGATTAAGTACTCATTTTTCTCGATATCCCCTTGATGTCTCGGTGTCAACCTGACCACATGACTTCTGAGGGTTTCTTCGTGATTGGTCCGAACGTCCCCTTTAGGAAGTTGGCCACCAATCAGATCGAGGCTTTCGGAAGTCACCTGGTCAAGCGGACGCGCTGATTGGCGGACCGCAGTTTGTATACTCTTATAAGTGCACTGAGGCGGCTCAGGACAGTCTATTAGAAGTTGTTGAGACGTGACCGTTTAAGCAACAACTTGCGGCTAATGGTTTACGATGAATTCTCCAAAGGGACCCGTTGCCCGTGAAACGACAGCGCACGAGAAAACGGACTCGGAAGGCGAGGAAAGTCAAAAGCCGAAAGATATGACCACTGACACGGGACATAAAATCAAGAAGAACTGCTTGCCGTTCAGTGTCGAATCCCTGATGGCGAAAGTCAACCTGCCAGGTTGTGTGCTCTCCGGTTCTCCAGCAACCTTTCCCCCAGAGACTGGGACCGGACCTAATACGGACTTACTTTGTGGAGAAAACGAAAGTTTCTGTGGACAGTTTGTCAAATGCGTCGGACAGCTTACAGGATGAAAGTGAAGAATTGAGCGATAAGGAACAGAGCACTTGGTTAAACTCGTCATCTTTTGCGTCTCCCTCTCGTAAGTATTTGAAAGCATTTAATTTAAATAATAATTGTTTTTAAGAGCGTAAACATTCAAAGCAACAACAATTAACTTGCTGTTAACCCCTTTTTGGATTTACACACCTTTGTTTTCAACTCGATCTAATGTAAGCCATTCTACATGTCTTGTCTATAATATAGCCTGATAAATATAGTTTATTATATAATTCATTATAGGCTACAATATTAGAAGTATTAATTGATATGCACGCACAGAAGCTTAACTGATAACAATGTTTATATATTGCAACTTTTGTTGCAAAAAAATCTACAGGCTAATGCTTTATGTTTTAATTATTTCCTTTTGTTGTGTTCTGCTTTTGTAGTTGAACCCAAAAACGTAAAAAAGGTTTCTCTGGTTTTAGTTCCAAGTTAAGTTTAGTTTAACATGCGACAAAACGCAAGAAAGAAAATTGATGGAAACCTTAAAATAAAGACGTAGGGAAAATGCATGCAAACACAGAGATGTTTCGAATAAACTGAACGATTTTCCCCTCATGTTTTCCAGGTCACCCGAGCCCGCCGTGCCCCTTACGCAAGCACAAGACAAACAGAAAGCCCCGCACGCCCTTCAGCACCTCCCAGCTGCTCTCCCTCGAGCGCAAGTTCCGACAGAAACAGTACCTCTCCATCGCCGAACGTGCCGAGTTCTCTAACTCCCTCAACCTCACCGAGACTCAGGTCAAGATCTGGTTCCAAAACAGGAGGGCGAAGGCCAAGAGACTCCAGGAGGCCGAGCTGGAAAAGTACAAATGCGCATCAAAACCCATTCTGGCACCGTTCGCGCTGCCGTTCCCTCTGGGATCGCCATCATCTCTGTATGGACCACCAGCCTCTTTCCCACGGCCTTTACCGATGCCGGGACTATTCAGCGGACCTGTGTCTTATGGGATGTATTATTTATCCTAAAAACTTTTACCTGATGGCTTCTTCCAAAGTCGGAATGCTTTTAGAGACCTTAAATTATGTCCACCATGCTGGCAAATATAACCTACCCCAGTGTAACAGAGGAAAATCAAAGGGCAGTCTTTTGGTGATACTTTAAATTACAGTGTTTATGTTACTCTAAAAGTACATATCCTAACTAAATTTTTAGTAATACTAATTATTATGTAATACTCTGAATAAAAGGTTACATTAGTAAATAAGTTGACTTTTATGCAATAGGCCTATTTGTAACAAAAGAACTGTAATGCAAAGTATTGCCTGTTTCATCTGTTACATTTCATAATTATCGAGTCCGTAAATCTCGAAATCATCCCTCAGAAAGGAAAAAGAACGGAAAGTAAACTCCTGTATGTTTTAGTTTTTTATTCCCTGTTGTATATTTACGTGCTCTTGTAGAGCAGGTAGACGTGTAAACTGTTTTAAGATCAATTTCAGCTGAGTTTATCCGTCCCATGACGAAGAAGTACTTATTGGCCTTATGTTGGAAGTGCCTTGAAAGACCAAATATTTATTAGTAACAAAATAAAAAATATTCTTTCTTAAATGTAACATTTTCTTTTCGTTTTCTTTCCACACCATTTATTCCTAATGAAAAACTCATTTGGAAACTGGGACGCATAACATTGTAACATAGACCAATTTGACAGTGATAAATCGTAATTTTATATAATTATCGGAAAATTTATTAACCTGGACCCCGTCGAAACTGGTCTATAGAATTGTGAATCATTATTGAAGTTTCCAAAGATTTTTTATATAAAGAGGTTTATTAAATTGCCCTGTCACATTGGTAGCCTATCTATAACCAAGAAAATTATTTTACATAAATTATTCCACAACATGGTCTCCAGAAAGTGTCATATTTTACACATTATTAAATCATATAGGCCTATAAAAACAAAAAAAGGTGAAAAAATTGTTAAAAAAAGTAAGACATAGGGTGCTGTAATAATTGCAAAAAGGAAATTGCTAAGAAAATAATTCTTCATTGAGTACAGCGTAGTCATAAAGAACAAGCTATAAGTTGTAAAGGATCGCTTAAAGGGGATATTTCTTAAAACAACATATAACATAAACAACATAAATGAAAACCTACATTTGTCATTAAAATACAAATAAAGAAAATATGTTATCATTTTACTCCGTTTAACGTTAAAAGCAAGTGATAAAGCGTATGCGGGAGTGGATGTTAGAAAAGTTCTTGCCGTGTTTTAAGATACACCGCTTAACTGGTTCGTTAAATTCGATGTACTTTTAACGTCACTACTGTTTACATAACTTTTTTTAATTATAGTGGAGTGCTAAAAGGGGTGATCATACTCAAAACTAAGAGAACCAACTTTTATCATGCAGGCGTTTATTTCTGTCCAGTAGATGGCACCATCAAAACCTTTCTGACATTGAAAGTGTATTTGAACAGTGGCATAGGCTTCTTAGGCTACATTCTAAAGTATATAAGGCCTATTTTTATTCTTATTACTAGTTGTATTAAACTATAACTCATTAGGCTATTTATTTATCTTCACGCTTACCAAAGTTGTGGTATCACCATTGTGTCTGCAAGGAGGCAGCTCACAGTTACATTGTTGTACTTCTGGTGTTTATTTAGGGTATTGAGAGCTTCAATATAACAAGAAGAAACGCAACAAGGGACATACACGGTTAGACAAGTTCTTAAAAAACGCTATTCGTGACCGATATATGAACAGATTGGTTTGTCAGAAAGTTTAATTTCCGGATTGCCATGTGAAAATTAGTTTTATATTATTGTTACTAATTATTTGTCACATTTGTGTCAGCTGCAGGGAGATCGATCTACTGAAAATGTGTGCAAGAGTACAAATCGTTCCACTGAAAGTTTATAGTTAAATTTAAGCTTTATGTAAATCAGTCATCGTTAATGTTGTCCCAAAAAATAACATGTCGCATGTAATTTTGATCGTATAAACGCACGATTGACAAAATGTTAATTGCAGCCACTGTCCAGTCCACCATCTCTGTATGGAAACAATTAAAATCCCTTCAATTTATAATCGTGTTATTGGTGTGTTGTTTTTAGATAAACTTCCTTTTGATGAGATGAGTATAGGCTATTTGGTCAGTTGCAGAGGTCAGTAGTGCAGCAGACCGCCGACACGTTCGCCATTTGCATGAATTTCCAGCATAACGATCTCTTCATGCAGGAACGGAACGAAGGAGAATCTGCAAAGAAAGTTATTGGTTTATACATTTGTTGGCTGCATTGTTTGAATGGGTCGAATGAGTAATTTAATGGCCAGAATGGTGCCACTGAGAACTGCCATTCTAGAAATGAGTTCTCGATTTTCTCGCTTAAAAAAACTAGGCTAAAATTGCTATTTGCAGTGACGCCATAGGAACCATTTTATTCAAACATTTTAAAACAAAACATTTTCTTTAATTTTTTAATGGTCTGAAGAACATTTTTGCACTAGAAAGAATTGACTTGTTGTGCAAGGAACCTTACAACACGACTGATGAGATTTATTAACCTTTATTTTATAGAGTGCTCCAGTTCTAAATAATGACGAAACTCACTTATTAAACTAACGTTGAACTTGACGTTTCCACAGGTCTTTATGTTTGGAGGGCAAGTCTGCACTGATGGAGTGCAACGGTCTAAAATCCCTCCAGAAACACACAGGTTGCATTTTAACGCCTGTACCATGAAAGAAATGTGAAAAAGGTCTGGGGGACAGAAAGACAAAATGTAAACAATACAAAATTTGATTTAACTATAATTTAAAGCAATTTAAAAAAATGTGCAGGCAGGCTTACCACGGGCGAAAACTATACCCAGACAAACAGCGAAAAACAACTTCATTGTCTCTCTTAAGGATTCACAGTTCTGTGGATAAAAAATACGTTGGTTTTTTACTGGAATGATAAGAATGTACAAACTGAACAACTATAAACGTCTATTAGATAATGTTAGTAAAAAGAATTGAATAAGCAAGACAAGTTAATAAATATCAGACTTACCAGCAGGATGGAATTGAGCTCTGTGGACACGAGACACTTTCAATGGGAGGTTGAAATATTTGTCTCTTGTTGTATCTTTCTTATGTTGAACGTGTGAGTGCATATACTAGCAGAGCGATTCTTAAAATATGCTGTTTTTTCTTCTGTGAAATATTTTTACAGTTTAGATTGACTTAAATAGTTAACAAAAATATCAAAAACATTTTTTTTAAATGAAAAATATGTTAATTATAGGTAAAATCGTTTGTAAGCTTTTATTTTGAAGGACATCTGAAAAGATATTAAGAACAAACACTGGGGCATTATTGTCTCCCCCAAATCTGAATTCTTGTTCAGATTTGTAACTAGCTGCTTTGTGAAAATGTTTCAGTTCTTCACAAAGACATTGTTAACAAATATACAATGTCTGGTGTAAAATATTTTCGTATAAAAAAACAGTACCAAGGTCATGCAGCATTCATTTGAGTCATTGTTTGTCTGCAACATTTATAATGTTGCTTCACTTGTGTTTGCTTGGTAAACTTGCTGTTTTCTCCAGAAAAAAGAAAAGAAAATTGATGATCAACATAAATCCTTGCATGGTTCTTTTTTATTGTTAACTTAAGATTTTAAAAAAATACCTATCTTACATATACAGCTATGAAGAAAATGTTAAGCTATGTAATTTCTGCATGTAAAATCTATTAAATATTAAATTAAGAAACAACAATGTAATCACCATTGACCTCAAGTCAAAAGATTTGTGGTTGGATATCCACACAATTGAATTGATTTATTCTATTTTAAGATTTACGTGTCCGCACAATTCACCCAATTTAAGTTCATACACTTATTTTATTTCATATGAATGTAATTAATTTGTGTTGAGCCAATTAAATTTTAATGCTTCAGTGATGTAAGCAAGATGTAATGTATGGTGCTAGCAGGAAACACAAGATAGTTGCATGATCCTTTGCAGAGTACAAATTTGCCTACAAGCAAAAATGGCATTGATGTGCTCGTCCAAAAACGTGCTGGTTAAACCTTTACCGTTCACCACTATGGTAACCCCTCAAAAATCATAGACAACAATAAATCCTATGTATTTCAACATTACAGAATAACAGTAAACACTAACAACGAAAATGATTCAGGTTGTCCCAACACAAATAGAATAAGTTATGTCAAAGAGTCGCCTATTTAGGTCAGTATTACACATTTAAATTGGGTTTGAACAAGAAACACATAAAAATATGTAAGATAAAACTATATTGATTAAGTTAAACAAACAACCCCCAATAGTCTTTTTTTTGAGTGTTGTTCCAAACCATGTGTCCATTACCTTAGTATCATATGTTTTCTTTTGTTCTGTTAAACACAAAATGTGATACTTTATGAAGACTTAATGAAAGCAAACAATCCTTTGACTACCATTTAAATTTTTCATGGTAGTCAGTGATGTGCCAGAACTGAAAATTGCTAATATTTTTCAAAATATCATTCTCCGTGTTTATCAGGGAAAAAAGTTATACTGGTTTGGAACAACTTGAGGGCAAATAAATGATTTGAGAATTATCATGCATTTTTTTGGGGTGAATTATCCCTTTAAGCAAAAATAAACTTGACAAGTCATTATAAGAAAAGGACACATTTCATCCAAGAATTTGCAATTTCAAAACGTACTTCTTTTGTCTTTGGTACCCTTATTCATCAAGAAAACGGACGTTTAGCAATGAAGAAACAGTTTTGATGGTGTAAAGGCTAACCTACTTTATTCAATGCAGTACAGTACCGGGTGACTACTTCAGTGAACATTAAGAAGACAGAATGCACATTGAGTATGTACAAGAGACGTCTAGCATATACCTTAAATAGAACAAACAAACAAACAAACAAAACGGTATTTGTGAAACAAAAGTTCTAGACATTCAAGTAATAGCAATGTTTACGTTATTTTCTTCATTGCTGACTCTCGCAGCTACAAACAGCTGTGAACCATACGCGTATGAGTATTTATATTTCCCTTTTATTGTACGTTTGCGCATCTTGTAACTTCTAAACTGTTAAATAAACTGTGCTGAGGAAACGTGACGCAATGTGTATACTTCAAACACATTTACGGTGCTACATGACAGCACTCCCTTTAAGTGTTTTACAGCTGAAAAAACAAAACAAAGAAACAATTATTGCCTAAAATGAGTTAATACTGTGGATGTATGACTCCGTTTTCCCTTCTCCTTTAAAAGAATAAAAAGAAGTCAAATAAAAAAATCCCATCAACATCCCTAAAAGAGATAACCAGTGATGTTTAAAAGCCATACAAAGTCTTCCAATAAGAGGACTGATAAGACAAAAATCGTTCTCAAGTATAAAAAAGAAGAACAAAATCGTCAGCGGTCAGCTTTACATGAGCCAGAGCTCAGAAGATTCTTTCTATCAGCCAAGCACAGATCATTCAAACAAATTCATATTTTAATACTATACTTATAAAGGTAACACGTTCATACAATATCACATTCAATATTCATACAATATGTGAACGTCTGGCATTTACAGTTTTTTTGAAGAAGAAATGTAAAACAAATTTGCAGGGCTCAGAAAAGGCGAACGATGTTGGGTAAATGGCACTGTTGGGAGATACAGAAAGAGCCTGAAGTTGTTTTGGTGCCGATTTAAAATCATAATGAGAAAAAAAAGTGCTATACACTTGCACATACACAAGGGAGCGCTAAAGAGAACGATGAAGACGACCTAAAAGAACCGGATGGAAAGGTGCTCTGGAGAAAGCGTTCAAGACATCTTGGTTTTTCTTTTTTTGTTGAATGCATTTAAACAGTCCACAAGGTTATCGAGTTCATCGGTTCAGAGTCACTCCTTCCTACTAATGTCAAAACATAAGAACAATTCAAGACATCTTCATTGTTGCTGGGATTTGGGGTCAACTCTATGAGAAGGAAACCTGTTTGTGTCTTTAATCCTGATTATCATATTCGTGCTATTATTCTTTTAGCTCACTAACGTTTCAAAAATCAGCATATACAGTATTTATAGACGTACAGCATGCTCGCACACGCACGGGAAATGTTTCGAGATTATGTGTATGTGCTGCGGCGGCACGTTTGTGAAGTACAGCATGACTATACAAGGTAAAGTAGGAAAGACAGGCAGGTGGAAGAGAAGAAATGGAGGGTTTGAAAGATACACGTTCACAGCAGCACACAATTTAAGCACGCAAATCCGCCCGAAACTGAGAGAAAGGCCGAAGTCATTAACATTTATTTCACAGAGCCTACTGAATGTACACGAGACCTGGGAATCTGTCCGTGCCGAAGAGTTGCTCTGGGATTGGTTTATTGGTTTGGACCAATCAGAGGTCATCTTTCTGGTATCCCGCTTTTGAAGCTGAAGGTCTAGGCCCTACCCGGCCGGTCCCGTGCCTGTAACATCGCTTTGAAAGCAGTCATACGAAACAGACCTTGGTGCCTGTTGGCCGGGTGCCGGTGATATCAACAGGAACGGGCCGACATTTATTACGCTTACAAAATAGCAACAGAGATCGTGAAGAGATTTTCCTTAAAAAATGTCAAAGTAGACATGTGAAAAGAGATTTGTAGGTATAACTGTTTATAAGAGTGTGTGTGTATCTCATATATCTTATATATGAGATATATATTATCGTATAACATCAACTCATAGTCCTGAGGTGATGTTTCCAAGCCCTCGTTACTGTTCTTTACAACAAATAAATAAAAAATAATAATAAAAACAAAAAAAGGATGAAAAAGGACCGGGGGAAGGTTTGATTGGTATGTCCATCATGTGAGATTTTTTGTTATGTTTAGCAACCCTCTAGACTCCGGCGAGTGGGTGTGGTTAAAAAGCAGCATGAAATCAACCCCTTGACGGGTGAGCGTGGTTCAAGTTGAAGGATTGAGCACGGCGGAGGCAGCGTTGGCGTTTAGACCACGATCGCCACTGTTGGCACCTGGAACACAACAGAGAGACGTTCAGTCACATGAAAGAGGCGACACAACTTGATGGACACATCTTGGGATTTATGAGAGAAATGACCTGTTGCAGCCGAGGCAACGGAGTTTTCCACCTGGTTCTGAGCATGGGTGGGGATGAGAATGGAAGTCAGCGAGGGGTTACTGGACAGCTCTGGGGAACAAATTCAACAGACCGGGCTGAAGAACATACTTTCGAGAACGACTATCGCTCAGTGTTATGCAAATACCTATAGCATTTCAACTATTTAAGCAAAAGTTGTTTCAAACAAAATGAATATCCTGTTGTGCTTGTGTGTATAAAACATACCCTGTGTAGTGAAATTAAACAGCACGGGTCTTTCTCTCCCGTTGGGAAGCTTTAGGGTGGGTTCTCGGAGCTCGTCGAAGAACGTGTGAGCACACGCTTCCAGAGGAGTGAACCGGGACGTGGGAGTGTACTCCAACAACCGCGAACACAAAGCTATCGCCTCCGGTGGGGTGCGTGGCCGGAAAACCTACCACACAACAACATAGCAATACTTGCATTAGGCGTTAAACATTTCCTGTTGTGTAGAGACCGTTTTCCAGAATATAAACATTGTTCCATTTTCAGTATTTTAACACATAAATTTAAGAACAATATACAACCAACACAATATTTAGGACTGAATAATGTTAAACAAACATCTTTAAGACAGTCACACTTTAGATTAGGGTCCACAATGAACTATTAACTAAATGTGCTTTATATGAACTAATAATATGAAATATTTTATATTAATATTATATATATTTATGAAATAAAAAAGACTTAAACTGTGCTTCTGGACCAGTGTTGTTTATATCTTGCAAGGTAGTCTAACTAAGTGAACTAAACCACCATAAATACGTTGATAACGTGTAACAGACACATATCAGAAATTATAACAAGTGATCCCTGAAGAAATGGCAAATTAGATTTAAATAATACCAATCCAAAGTTTAGTATTAGACTCAAAAGACTTAGATCAAGACAGAGAGGTTTGTCTGTGTGTATATATATTTGTGCATTTTGGAAGATGTTTAGAAGATGTTTTTATGCAATTGGATAGTATTGCATAATACAAAAACAAACTACACACAAACAAACCTAACACACCTACACATTATACATTTACATGGCATATACATTTAGGCCATTAGCAGACTCTTTTAGCCAAAGCGACTGACATCAGTACGATAAACAATATAGCATTTGTTTAAGAGAGACATAATATGTTAACTAGTCTACAAAATTACAAAACTTCAACAATTATGTACTGTACACCAACCTTAGTCCATGGATGTGCCTTAATTTGTGGAAACTTAAACTCTGTGTAATTTGGGTTCATCTCGCGGATCTGTTCTCGTGTAGGTGTACCCAACACCTGGAGGAAAAGATTTACAGGGTTCATGTTTATTCTGTAAATAAAACAGTCATAGAACAGAGTAGAATACAACCTCAAAGAAAAGGTCACAGAGCTATTTCTATGTGATGTACTCTGGGCACGAAGCAATCGACAAATACATTTTATTGCCCACATTTGATCTTTTCTAACTAATAAATCATTTCAGAAACACACACACTTCCATACCTTGATGATTTCAACCAGCTGATCTACGCCACTATCACCAGGAAATATAGGCTGTCCCAATAGCAGCTCGGCCAGAACGCAGCCAGCTGACCAAATATCTGAATACAAACAAAGAAAACGTGTCATTACATCTTTCGCATTCAGCAGACATATTATCCAAAGCACCATCAGGCAACATTCAGGCTTTTTATTGTTTCAGTAGATATGGAATCAAACCTGGAACATCTGTGATGCTTCATGCTCTACTCTATTCAAACCAACCAGTTTTTGTGTAACCTATTGCTTTAAGTGCCGTATAGTTGGAAAGACTCCAGACTAACTTTTTTACTAGGAGCACTATAGCCCTTGACCGGCATTTTTAGGAGCGCTAGCAGAACATTTAGGGACACATCTTAAAGGAGTCATATGACGCGGCTAAAACGAATATTATCATTTGTTTTAGATGTAATGCAATGTGTATACACGATTTAAGGTTAAAAAATGCTGTAGTTTCCACATAGTGTGCATGTTTGTATCTCCTCTCTGTCCCGCCTCTCTGAGACGCGCAGATTTTTAACAAAGCTCATCGCTCTGAAAAGCGAGGTGTGCTATGATTGGCCAGTTAATCAGTGCGTAGTGATTGGTCGAATTCTGCAAGCTTGTGAAGGAAATGTAACGACTGTTACCATATTTGGAACATCAGATTCCTAAGCAATTGTACTGACAGTGTTGACTTGCATATACAGTGGGCTCTTGGGTCTTAGTCAACTCATACCTCAAAGTGACGTAGATTTGTGGGGGTGTGGTTACACAAGGCATTTCAGGCAGGTCTGTTTGAGCATTTGCTTTTAGATAGAATGCATCTTTTGTTCCGACACTTTAATGTTTGCACTTGACTTGTCGAATACATGCATGGGCAACTTATAAAAAACACCAAGACACAGAAAAACACGTGTTCGTGCCGTATGACCCCTTTAAATCAGCCTGCAATGCAATTATTGCGATTTTCCCCCAAAATAGCTGTATTACAAATAAATTGATTATAAATAGACTTAACTCACATAAATTACAATGTGCAGTTTTATTAATAATTAAACTTGACAGACAAATGAAAAAAAAACACTACCCCTCTCTCTTTCTCTCAACAGGTAGTGGTCTAACTTTTGTTGAAACAAGTAACTTTGTATAGGCACCTAAGGTATTATTGCTCCTGTATGACATATCACTTATTGCTTCATAAACTCTTTGTAAGTAGCTTTGGATAAAAGCGTCTGCTAAATGACTAAATGTAAATACTACCTTTCCATGCATTTAACTGCAGGTGACAGTGGTTTGGTTCTTCTCATCTTTAGAAAAGAGGCAGAGCTTACAGAGACGCTTTAAGTGCTAAATAAAGAGACTGTTAAACTCTGAATACACCAGAAAAAAAATTGTACTGAATTCATTTGAACCAACAGAGAATGTGCATTTCATTTCGTATGAAAAAGTAGGCCTATTTTTTTGTTAATAGTGTTAAAGCAAAACAAAAGGGCTCGTCTAAAGAAGTTCTATTATGATTTTATTGTGACACTTTTATCATGTTCACAACACAATGTAAAGATAACTTCACATACTTAACAAGAGCATTCGCGTGCAGTTCATTCTTGTTGTGAACGGATTGGAATTGATTCAGCGTTGTCTCAGGACATTAACAGATAAATGGCGTATTCTGAACTCCTCCGCTTTTAATTTCGTTTTAAACGTCTCAAATATCAAGTAATTTGTCCTCAGGCAAAAAAAATCTGTCACAGCAAACAGCCAATGGTAGTAATGCGCTCATGTTGTGTCTGTAAACTTGTCAATTATGAGCTGAGCTGAGACAGACGCGAGGACAAAGAGAAACATCAATCACCCAGCCGTGCAGGACGCGCAGCTCCATACTCTCACCTTCTCACACACATAGGCCTACTATCTACTAGTCTTATCACACGAGATTGAACAACTAGAAAAAAAATCCAAATTGGCAGCTTGCACATGCACGAGCACTTGTAAACAACGCTGCCGCTGTTTCAAAAACTGTGGCACCAACAATGGAAAATTTAATGGTTCATCTCAATCATTTTGAATGTTGTATGAAGTTTTGACAGAAAAGTACTGAAAATAGACAGGTCACAAATACAATTCAGTGTGCATCAATAAATGAAGATATTTGATATTGACACAAGGAAAGGGCACAGGCCTACAGAAATATTTTATTCTCATCAAATGCAGCTTTGTAATCTGTTGGCATCACAATGAATTCGATCAGCATTTTATTGTTCATAGCAAAGTGCTCCCTCAACCTATTTTTTACAGTTTGTCAATAAATACGATTTTAAGCTTCATATACGCTCCTCGAAAGCCCCCACAGAGCCTCGACACATAACAAATCTCAATTTAACCCCTGACAGTACCTATGCTGGAAGTGTAGTCTGTTGCTCCAAAGATGAGCTCAGGGGCTCGGTAGTAGCGCGAGCAGATGTAGGAAACGTTGGGCTCACCACGCACCAGCTGCTTAGCACTGCAAGAATCAGAGAGAGACAGAGAAAGAGAATTAGAGATAACGGGAAATGACTTTGGGGCAAGTTTATAGCAAAACAGTAATCATCATTAGAAGTGATGTAATACACATTATCTTCACTGAAGTAACAATACACTGCCAAACAGCTGAAGAACGTTTATCAAGCGGATTATTGTAAGAGAAACAAAACCTAAAAGTAATCAGTTTGATCAAAGCTTCATCAGACGGATGGTTGGATTTGATACGTGAAATACCCACGTTCACACTGGAATCCTGGTAAATTGCCGTAACATCGCCAGATAAACTATTCCATTAAGACACCACATCTGTTATTTATTCAAACAACAGCTTTCTGTGTTTTTCTATGTATTGCTTGTATTCACAGAGAAGCACCAAAATGCCATCGACTGTGAGAACAACAAGCTAGATAAATCAAGATAATAGATTTTCCACTTCTGAATCACATTTATCTACAAGAAAATGTTGTGGAGTCGTATCAAATCCCTCAGAACTTTCCCCATCACACCTTCCAAAGTCACAGAGCTTCAATACGGCTGTCTCTGGGTCCAGCAGGAGGTTCTGAGGCTTGATGTCTCGATGACAGATGCCGTATGAGTGAATGTACGCCAAGCTGCGAAACAACTGGTACATATACAGCTGAGAAAAGACACACACAGACACAATGACTTCAACACAGCAGAAGTTTCACGCAGTGTGACTTTCCACTAGCTAGTGAGGAGTAACTATTCTGGACCAGCACAGAAAACCAAGCTCTCTTAAATAGGTTTTAATATGAGAATTTATCAAAAGAAGATACCTTCACATAAACCATGGGCAGATGCTGCTTGGCTCTGCTGTAGTGTCGAGCCACTCTGTAGACGTTCTCAGGAACGTAGTCCATCACCAGATTCAGATAAACCTCATCCTTCTGTGTATGTGACAGAGAAAAGATGATAAGAAACAGAAGAATAAATGAAACCTCTTAAGAATTAAAGAGACAGTGTTTTGAAAAATGAAAAACAATTTTCATGCACTTGTTTTCTGAATCTTTACAAAAAAAAAATCTGTGTGTTGAACACGCGTAAAAAGTCTACAAATGAACATTGTGAATAAATAAATTAATAATGTATAAAAATGTTCATGAAAACGCTCATTTCAAGACGTTCGCGAGATTCATGAGATTTGTAGTAATTGGTCTGTTGCCATATATCATTTTAGGACTCAGAAGTGCTAAATAAACTAGAATTACGAATTCATTTCTCTCACAAAATCCATCGTATTACTCTAAAATACATGTATTATTAACCCACTGGATTCATTTGGATTACTTAAAGTCCCCCTGTGGTCGAAAATATTATCAATTTTAAGTTAAAACTAATCTTTGACCATAAAAAAAATACACATTTAAACTATTTTTTCTGGTGAAAATTAAAAGAAAAAAGCTTGAATGTAATTCTACACCTCAGCGTTATTTAGAGGCCATCCACACGGAGATACGTTAAGCTGTATACGTAAAGATTTTGTATCGTATTAGTGTCTAGCCTACACGGAACCGGCATTTTGAGAGTCTGAAACCGCTACTTTTTGAAACCGGGCCACAGCGTGGATTAATATAAAAACGCCACCCTTGCATTTTCGTTTGTACAGCCGTTGTGTACATGTTTTAAACAATGATGTCGTCACCCCAGCGCACAGTTTATGCACACGCTCAAAGTCTTATTGTTTGATTTTAGTGTATTATTGTGGCAGTATACATACTATGTATAGCGCTACATACTGATTTGGCATGTAAACAATAGAGTTTTGAGTTGGTTTAGCGGTTTCGTGTGTGAAATTTATAGGCATGACTGCAGTTTTTGTAGATTGTCAGAGTCAGAGAATCACAGATTGATGTTTACAGTTTATATTATTGTTTGAATGAAATAAATGACATAATAATGGTAATCAAAAATACTTTTTGAATGTTAATGTCATTTGATTACCACCCATTTATAAGTAGCCCTAATGAAATACAGTTACTCCAATTTTTTATTTAAATACGAAGCAAATTAGCCCCAAATTACATAGTTTACCTTAAAGCGATTACGAGCAATTTTTTGACCTAAAATGAATGTCTCTAAAATTATTTTATTAGTAGGTCAACTTTTACCTAGACTAATTTTACTGCCGCTGCTACCTAAGCAGCCTCCTCTCAGCTGAAATTGCACATGTAACTTTGGTGTTCGGGCCAGTACAAGCCCCGCCTATCCCCTGCTTTACGGCATACGTCAAGTTTTACTCGTAGCATGGGAGAAGTTAGCCAACAGCTAACAATGAGGCGAAACGATCTAGTTCAATGCAAGTCTCCAAACTATCACCATAGCAGAGCCAGCAAATAAAACAAAGAGAAAAAGAGAGAGAGTGATGGGACACGAATCAATATCTGACAGACTTACACTCGGCGACGCGAGCTGCAAGAGGCAACGAATTGCAAAAAGGATGGAGACCTAATGTTAGCCTTCACGCTACTTGATTTGAAAGTCTGCTGTACATTTTTTCTTACTGTACTGTACTTTTTGGCTTATGAGTGCTTTGGCTCTTTTTGGCACACTAAAGTTACTGGTCCACAATTTATAACAGTAAGGTAGACTAGAGATAATGTAATGTTGCCGGGTCTCAATAGCTTACGTAGCATTATCACAAATTTAGTGTTATGCTTGTAAATTATATAATATAGTATAACTACAGAAAATGATTTGCGTTGGTTACTAAACACATTCACGTCCATGTGTTGTGTTTTGGATGACTGCACAGTTAGCAAGTTAGCTGCTGTGTAGCTAGAATGCTATGCACTAACGGCTAATAACTACCTCAGATTCTAGTTTGATCTATTAGTATAGCCCAGTAGAATAATCGCGGGAGCCAAAAGAGTGCTTTCGTACATGCACAGTTTATGAAGAGACATGATGTAACAATGGTTTCTGCCTAGTCAACAAATTCACTTGTATTGCGCTGCCCACATGGAAGCTTATACAGCGCCAATATTTACAACATTTAAAACAGACAATTGCAACTACATGGGGGAACCATACACCAAAACGGTTCGTTGTTGAAAACACCACATTAACCACTTAAAAACACCACATTAACATATAAATAACATTAAAAACTAGATTTTTCTAGGGAGATTTTGATAAAAGATGTATGTGCTTTTTGGGGCTTTTTGGAACATTCAGAGTCACATGTAAGACACAACATGACAGCATATATTTTCTACAGGTCGTCTTGGTTTTCTTTGCGTACTGCAAACTGCCTCTAATGAAAAAGTACTGTGATAACTAATATCCATGAACTTTGATTGACTTCTGAAGCTTCAGGTGTGTGTGTGGTGATACATTCTCTCTATGTAAATGATTGAGCGTTCTGTCTGGACAGAGTTACATAACTGATCCCGTCAAGCAGTTGTGACATGGTCGCAGCAGTCAGACACTATGTCATGGTGTTGGAATGGAGGGATCTACATGTAAGAACACCACTACTCTGTCTATAAGACAGACACACATGCCTTTGCCCAGAAACGTGCTTTACGCCAGTAAGCAAACGCGAATAATATGACCCTACATCGCAGTCTCCACTGTTCATATTTAACAGGAGCTCTTGCGGCACTATGAAAACAAATCTCAGCACTCAAGGGAGCAATGCAGCTGACTTCAGAAGTCTTCGACAAAATATCTCATGCTCTTGAGTCTTTTATTCGGGTAGCTATAGCAGTTAACACAACAAGTTACTAAATTTAACATGCTCAATGAAATATCAACACTGTTGTTCCACCATAATCTTCAATTTGGGCCAAAATTCATCTGACGCACAACAATTCAACGATTAATCGCAATACATTTTTTTTTAAATATAATATATGTGTATTTATTTTGTGTTTATAAACAAATACACATCAACATACATGTGTGAATATATTTAGGAATCATTTGCATGTATTGTTTATTTTATTTATGTACTTACATTTTTATATTTTGTATTTTTCTTAAATATATACATGCATGTGTTTATTATACGAAATTAATATGCACAGAATACAGACATATATAATGTAAACAAACTTTTATTCAGGATGTGATTAATAGAGACTTATCGTTAAACAGCCCTACACACAAAAAGGGCTAACTAAACTCAGTCAAAAGTCAGATTTTAACATCCTCAAAAACCACAAAAACATAGAAAAAACAAACCGAGGCTATATAAAATCCAGGTTAACATGCGATGAGGTTAAAAAAAGTTTGTGCCATCTGCAATTTTGGATGAGCAATTAATATCCAATTATTTGTGCTCTGATCCGGTCACTTTAATTCTGTCACCAAATACTGCCCTTACACTATAAGAATAACTCTATTCTGAGAGGAACCTTACACCCGCAGTCCCTCGCTGGTGCGGCGGCATGTGAGCTTCCCTTTGAGGTCAGACTCATGACATTTCAGAGTGCGTAAGGTTTACGGAAAGTTCTGACGCCCAGCCACCAGTTTGTGAAGACCAACAGAATGAAACCAAGATGAACCCACATTACTCAATACGTAACAAGCTTTTATTATGTGGCCCGCGCTATGCTTATTTATAAAGATATGCCAATAACAGCCCCTAAATGTCATATTTGGTACTAGGCTTTAAAAAAATATTATAATCTAATGCACGCTCATTTTATGTGCAATAAGTCAACTATTGATCCAGCAGTTAAAAAGGTTAAATATTTTGGGTTGAATTCAATAAATTGTGTCACTTAAATTCACTTGAACTTTGAAGATAATTAGAGTATGTCAACAATACAAAATAACGCGGCTGCATTAAAAATATGACCGACTCTTCGAAGCAAAAAATATAAATTTACACACATCTGTTCAGAAACAGTGATGAAAAACTTTGATATGAACTCTTGATATGTTGAATTACATTTGATTCTGAATCTCTGGTGTGTGGACTGTTTCTGTTTCATGGAAAAATATCAGTAACAATGAGACGAAAAACAGCAAATATATTTAAAAGAATGCACACAACATACACAAAAAAACGATTACAAACATTTTTGAGTAACTTGAGTATATGTCTCTTGTATCGTTACATGTTTCTCTGATCTTTTACAACATGAAATGTCACACTACAATTCTCGAACCCTTTTTTAGTAATAGCGCCACCTACCAAACTGGAGGATGCAACACAGGAGATTAAGTCATTTAGCAGACGCTTTTATCCAAAGCGACTTCCAAATGAAGTAACAATGGAAGCAATTGGAACAACATAAGGACTACAAAAAGCATAAGTGCAATAAAACTGGTCTAACAAAGCCTACCACAGTAGAGCTAAGTTACCGGTTCATGATGCAGTTTTAAAAGGACTCTGGTTTTCTTCATTTAATCTATTGGATGATCGAAAAAAGTCCAACAAAAGTGGTATTTCGAATATCACTTTAATAAATAAAGGTGTGACAACCGTGGTTCCCAATCCTGGGTTGTTTTCCAACCACAGAACTTCCCATCATCAGACGACACTTTATTTCCCGAAGTCGAGTAAAAGTCGGACGTAAAACTATGCAATCATAAACATGCGGTGGAGGTAAGGTTATACTGTGCCAGAGCACCATATTCTTTCTCAAAATGAAAGCAGTAATGTAAGTTATTACAGTAGATTTCGGTGTTCTGTAGTTTATAAGACCTGCTTTGTGTTCTCATTATATGATCCTAAGACTTACATAGGTCTGCACTTTCTCTTGTTCTATACACACGGCACAGAAGTCAGTGCATGTCATACATAAAAATAGGCCTGGTTACAGTTAATCCTTCTATACCGGGCTACCCATCAATCAAAAGTTTTCTAGAGAGCTGTCAATGGTCCATGATGTGGTGACAGGTCTTGACAGACAGTGGGCTCTGGGGCAACAGCTATCACAGGATTAGCAGAAATTCCATCTCCAAGTTAACGCTGAGGGGCATGAACGTTGCTGCTGTAAATACTGTATCTGTTTGTCTGGCAGATGCCTGTTTGCCTAAACATGTACTTAAATATCAACAAAACCTGCCATAGTGTTAAAATTACCGTACTTAAATAAGTCCTCATTATATTATGGCATTACAGAATTAAGATTTCTCTGTAATCTACGTCTCAGTAAAATGAACAGATACGAGTTTGAGCTGAGCGACACTTACTTTGTCTCCAGTGGAGTAGAAGAAGTACCGCAGACGAACAATGTTACAGTGATCCAATTTCCTCATAATCTGTAACTCACGATTCTGATATGTAAATATAAAAAAGAGAGAAAAAAGGAAGAGAAAGAAATAGACATTGTCAAAATAAGACTGGAGACTGTTGGGTGCACTTGCAATGGATTTCAACAATCCATTTTATTTCTGGAATGTGACCGTTGAGGATAGAAAAATGTTTCTTGTTTTTATCCATGAGAGTTTTATTGGGAAAAGTGGGCATTCTTTATAAAAAAATGGGCCTAGTACATAGAGGCTAAATACTTTTTTAATAAAAACGGTCTATTTTGACATCACGTTGCAAATTAAACTGGGGCTTTGTTGATAAACCCAAAAACTGAAGAAGAAATCCAGCAACTTTATCATGAAACAAAACAAGAAAGGAACAATGACCAATTTCTACATAACTCCTAGTTAACAAACATCAAACCGTGTTATCAACAACAGAATCTTGAACTTGTTTTGGTTTGTAACCCAGTCTTACCTTAAACCTTTTATCCTGCAGAACCTTCTTAATGGCCACCAGCTCACCAGTGTCACAAAGCTTTGCCTGATACACGACGCCGAACGAGCCGTTTCCGATGACTTTTGTGTCCGTGTAACTGACCTCCTGGGATCGGTCGGGACCCTGCCCGGGGGTCGCGGCCACGGTTGTGACCTTGCCACCGTCTTTATCTCCTTAAGACAGAAATATAAGAAAACTAGTTTATGCATTGGTGAATCCATTCAGCATGCTGGTCTAGTTTTTACATGGTCGCAGGATACAGAGGTGTTACCGCGAGCATGGATGTGTGATGGTGTGTTTGACAGTATAAGAACAGACATTTTCATTCACCTGGATGAGTAAAACACGCATCGTTTCGCACATCATCATACCTTCCCATCTCTCTGCAAGCACCTGACAGCTTGAAATGGAAAATATTTTAAAATAAATGTCATACTACGCGATGGATTCTCCATGACTACAAAGCCTATTTAAAATCGAAAATATCTTTTTCTTCTTTGTGTGTATTGATTTCTAAAACTGTACATGTTTTCTGTTTACATGGCTCAGCATTATTTTAACAAACATGTTAAAATAATCATTTTAAAAGTCCCAACTGATACTATCGCATTTAGCAACTTTCCCTATTAGAGATTTTCCAGATGTCGACATTTTTATACTAATGTAGGATGAAAAATGAAATACAATATCAACGGTGTTAGAAAGTCTCTAAAGTTGAACAGACTGTTAACTACAGTAATAGAAGTTTTTCAAAGCAAAATGTATGTCTGATAATCACATTCAATCGGCTTGTGTGTGTGCGGGTGTTGACCAGGTGAGGTGATCAATATAAATGCAGATCGTGCACATTCAGCACGGTGAGTTGTGATGAGTCAGAGGGTGTGTGCACACTCCTGTAATGAGCTAATAAAGATCTCTGCTCTTTAACTTGCATGGAATTTGAATTGAGTCATGGCCCATTACTTATCAAGATCCTCTTACCCATCACTTCTGACACTATACAGCTAAGAAACCAACTGCGCTAGTCATTTAGCAAGATAAACCAAGGATTTTAAATCATCATTAAATGGGATTGTGGCACGATGAAACAATAGAATGCATAAGAAACCATTATAATTTACATTTAGTCCACACTGGATACGCCCGGTGTAGACACGGTGTTTGAGATAACTTAAAAAATGTCCGATTCTGAATGATATTAATTCATAAAATGACTATTTAATGACGTTTCTTAACATTTTCTATGTACAGAGAGAAAATATTCATTGCATTTTCCTGTCCTTTGATTGACACAATATATATCGGCCCTGATCGTCTGTTTTTAAACTATCAACTGATACCTGTTAGTGTGAGAAATTGCTTTTATCGACTGATACTGATTATAAGGGCCGATATAAGGGTATCTCTATTTAAAAGTGTTAAAAATAAGAAAAAACAAGCAATAGTTACACTTTAGAATATTTTATTAGAAATTGTGAGTAGGGAAGCCTTCGTTTATTGTTGGTGATTGAAAATGGGTTGTTGAACAACAAAAGGTTGATATCCACTGTTTAGGGCTAAGCATGTGTAAAAATATCTATAGTTATAAATAAGAATATAGATTTTTTTATACTTTTTATAAAAAAAGTATAAAAGTATTTTTATAAAACTTTTTACGTTTTAGTGCATTTTGAATCTCTGTCATGAACCCACATTTTGCTTTCTTGTTTTACAAATGAAAAGTGAATTAAACTCAGCTAAATGGTAGCCCTCCAGGACAAGAGTTTGACAACTGTGTGTTAAAAATGTGTCATCATTTACTCACCCTCAGGTTGTTTCAAACCCATATTCATTTCTTTGTTCCAATGAACACAGAGGAGGATATTTCGAAGAATGTTAGCAATCAGATCTGGGACATCATCCACTACCATAATAGGAAAAATAATATTGTCTTTTTTTGTTCTGTTGAACACATAATGAGATATTTTGAAGAATTAAGAAAAAAACAAATAGTTCTCGGGCACCATTGACTATCATTCAATTCTATAGTAGTCAATGATGTCCCAGAATTGAAAATTGCTTACATTCTTCAACATATCTTTCTTTGTGTTCATCGGAACATCATTAATATTTTTACAGGTATGAAATGACATGAGCGTGAGTCAACGATGACAGAATTTTCAGATTTGAATGAACTGTCCCTGTACATTCTTTACCATGAGCTAAGTTCACAGCTATGAGCCTGCTGCTATTATGCACGTAATCTGACAAGCATGTATGTACACAGGTTTATCATGACCATAATGAGCTCATTTCACACACGTGTAGCCCCTTATGAGGACACACCCGGAGGAGGTCACGCTGCCTTGGGTCTAGGCGTTACTATGGCAACAGTATGAGTCAGCTGGTACGACTGATGCTGGGAGTCAGCTGATCAGACAGCGACAGGACCGCATGCTTGCTGAAATCTATTCATTAATCTTCTACATGCACAACGCCTGTGTTACAAACCTTTTAGATCTCATAATGACTGCTAAAATCTAAGTAATTTTATCTTGTAAAAACATGTTCAGATGACAATAAACAATAAAAATTACCAGCTCTCAGCTGTCATTATTGTGATGTTTTCGGACATTTTACCTTTGAGCGTTTTTGTAATTCTAAATATTCTCAATGGCGATTCTCATTGTTACTGTAATATATAATGTGTTTTTATATTTAAATCAGTACAAAAAATAGATGAAAATAAGGCTTCACTTTTTAAAACAATTTAGGCCTAATTTCTTATTTCCTCCTCTGGTTTTGGTGTGAAATATGACGCGTATAAATTTTTTAACCTCTATAAAAAGCTACCTACTGGCCACAACATCACGTTTTTTGGTTTGACACCAAATGAGGAAGTCTTTCTAGAAGACCAACCCTGGCAATCATAATAGTTTCAAGGATCTTAAAACACCAAGACTACCTAATATGATGAATAAAGCTTAACATCATTCCACTGTAGATGGCTGACAAAAAAAACACATCAATAGAAATTAATAACAAACTTGGCTTTTCATTGTGGTGCTTTTCACACCAATGTTCAAATGTCAGTCAAACACTCAGACTAAATGTTCGATCCACAATGACATAAATAAAGTCCCCTTATAGTAATAAACATGACTAGGTGGGCAATGGAGACATTCGGGAAAGTAGAGGAGTCAGAGGTGAGTCACCGACGGTCTTCTGATCCTCCTTTACTGTGGAGCGAGGTGGTGAGATATACATCATTAGTGCAGGAAATTAGGGATCCAGCAGAGCTGGGGCCCAGGAGTGTGGCCCGTCAATCACACACATTGAAGAGGGAAATGGCCTATGCCAGATAGGTGTATGAGAAGACATTTGTAAATGAAAACCTATTCAAGGATGCCACAATGTTGTCTGTAGGTAAATTTTGTTTGATGCCAAATGAAGTAACACACATGTATGTATAAAAGCGTATGCAATATGCATACATTTAAAGGCAATGTATATCTAAGAGCAGCTTCCAAGCAAAAATATGAATCTTAAGAAAGAAAACCTCCCACTAAAAGAATCTCAAAACAGATTAGCCACCAATGATAGGTTTACTGCTGATAGGGGATGCTGTACCACCGAAATGTCCCTGCTTTAAAACTACTAGATGTGCAGTGATGTCCAGGCTGGGTATTTCCTCAGTACACAATGCAGCAAACGAATTTACAATGAGCAGATCTGATGATAAGAGACAGGACCTGGCCCATCCCTTGACAACCAGAATAGCATTACGATACATATCAGATAAGAGATGCTCACATACTATACACAGCATATATTAGATACATTTAATCCAAACTCGTTTGGTGTTTTTATACTCACTGTGTTCGGCTGTGGAAATGTATGATATCAACTGTGATAAGAGAAACAGTCACTTACGGCTGACTTTCATGTTCCCAAAGGCTGAAGGCTGCGGCAATGGTTTGCAGCTCTCGGCGAATGAGGTGGTCCTAGGCCGGCCTGACATCTCCGAGATCTACCTGTACTTCAAATTCCGGACTCCTCAGACACACCAGCAAATATTTGGGTATCCAACAAGTTCGCTGCTTATGAGATTGACAGGAAACTACGGGATATATCTTCAAATGTGATGAATTCAATGGTGGTCAGCTGATTTCATCAGCCCCGGCTAGTGGACGAAAATGTGCGCTTTTAAGCATCAATTATGCCTTTTAAAAACACTTCATAATCAAGATTGTGCCAATTTAGTCCCGTGTTAATGCTGCTGATGTTCGAAAATGCCAAGGAAAAGCCTAAAACACATTATACTGAGCACACATTCCGTCTATAACTGTTCATATCAGCATTGTCCTGAACGATCTCGTATGCGCAAAGTTGAAAATCTTCCGCGATGAGACGAATTTAATCGTTCACTTTATAGTCTTCGTACGGAGCCGGTTGGTATCGATGAAGCTGAGACTTGCCACGGCCGCCGCATCAGCCCATGGACGTTGATACACATCCGATAAAATGATAATAATTCAGGCCCCTTACATCAAAAACCGGAGGGACGTTGTCGGCTTCCTCGTGATTCCTCACAAAAGTCGGAAAAGGTGTAAAAGATGTTTCTCTTCGCTTTAGAGTAACGCGACTGTTAAAGCCGAGCCAGATGCCTCCTAACGGAAAGTAAGTAAACGATCATAGCGCAGTACTCTCTCCCTTTGCTCTCTTTTGCTGCTGTTACATTTAGGGACGCCTTTTTTCACGCTAGAAAATGCGTCGTTTACGTAAGGATACGCGCTTTTGCGTGGAACGATCCACAATGAAACGCAAGTGTTACGGGAATTCGAAATTGTGAACGCGCATAGTGACGTACGCCCTCTTCGAGCGGCGCGCCCTGATGCGAAATGACACTGAGGGAAATGGGTGGAGAAACAGCAAGCCAATGGTGATTGACTAACATAGTTTATATGTTTTTTTTGTTTAATCGGGAAAATATACTATAGAAAATATGTGACGTTTAATGTATCATTGCTTTGCGATTGATTGATACATGGATTTACACCCTTTAGTGTGAACAAATAAAGACACCGGTCTCTATATTGTCTCTTATGCGTTTAATACATATTTTGTTCAAAATGTTTTGTACACATGACAATAAATACCTTTGGGCTGACTTTGATTTTAATATCTGTAATTAATTATTGTCAGTATATTTTACAAGTAAATTCATTAATAAAACGTGAAAATGCTCCTTTTTGCTTTATGGGAACTTTCTTCATACGTCACGACGTACGTCGAGCTACATGCGTCATGACGTCCCTGCTCCGTGCGCCGGGCAAAATGGCGGCTGTGCAAGATGGGTCGATAGAGCTGGACACCGAGAAAGAAACAAAGCCCGAAATTCTCAGCGATGGTTCGGCAAACATCTCGGGAAATGCGGGGAGCGGGGTGCTTTCCTCGTCGCCCCCCGCCGGCGGAGCTCAGAAGCCGGAGGACCAGCAAACTTTGATTGCGGTGCTGCAGTTCCTGAGGCGGAATAAATTGACGGAGTCGGTGGATATTCTAAAGCGTGAAGCCGGACTGTCGGACGATCAAGAGAACTCAAAGGCTACTGATGCCGGAGGGAAAGGTGATGGCGACGCTGGAGATACAAACGCTTTGCTAAGCCGTGTGTCCATCACATCAGCAGCCGCCCCCCAGAGCGCTCCTCTGCCTCTTAAAAGTTAGTTTACCAAACATCTAATACAATTGCATCAAAAATATAGACATCCCTTATTCATAAATAATAGTAGAATTAAGACATTGCTCTGTTATGATTAACTTTGTTTCTTATGCTGACATTTTACCACTAACGTTAATCGAATTAGCATACAACCTGTTGAATCAGTTGTCTATAATATTATGATGAATATCATCAGTGTCGTGTACACGGTGCTTGTTGACGTGGTCAGCCTTCCTCAAGTGCAGTACAATTATTCAAGTTTTCAATAGTGATTGATTTGACTTGTTTACATTCTCACCTGCAGGTGGGGATGACCAGCCAGATGTCAGAGTTATCTTGTCAGCATACAGTCAGCAAGGAGAACCACCTCTTTATAAGGTTTACTACAGTGACCTGAAGAAATTCATAGAGTCGGTCCTTGACTGTCACAGGGCCGAGCTGTCCCAGCTCTTCTATCCTCTGTTTGTTCACATGTACCTGGAGCTGGTCTACAACAACAACGAGAGCGAAGCCAAGGCTTTCTTCGACAAGTAACTTTGCCTCTTGTCACAACGATTAATAAAAGTATTGTAGATGTAGATATGTGCACTAGTCTATCTCTGCACCGTAATACTATTAGAATTAGTGTGTCCAAAACTGTAGTATGTTAAAAGTTGTATCCTTAATAGATGGCTTACTATTTTTAAACCGGGGTAAGGTAAGAAGGTGTAACAAATCATTTTCTCTCCGCTGATAGGTTTAGCGGTGATCAGGAATGCTACTATCAGGACGACCTGCGTGTTCTCTGTGGCCTCACTAAAAAGGAGCACATGAAGGGGAACGAGACTCTGCTGGACTTTCGCACCAGCCGCTTCGTGCTCCGGATCTCCCGTGACTCGTACCAGCTGCTCAAGAGGCACCTGCAGGAGAGGCAAAATAACCAGATATGGACCATCATTCAGGAGCACCTGTATATTGACATCTTTGACGGCATGCCCCGCAGCAAGAGTCAGATCGACAGCATGTCTGGTAGTCTCGCCGGAGAGGCCAAGCGAGAGGTTAACAAGCTCAAGGTCAGTAGTGATTGAGGAAGCATGTGAAAGGATTTTTGCAGATGTAATTTTTGCATTTGGATTTATTTGGAAAGAGACTTCCAAATACACATCTCATAAATTGTGTTTGTTTGGATGGTGTCAGGTATACTATGGGCTGCTAAAGGAACCAGAGATCGAGGTCCCTCTGGACGATGAAGATGAGGAAGCGGAGAACGAGGAAGGAAAGCCCAAGAAGAAGAAAGCTAAGAAGGACAGCTTGGGCTCAAAGAGCAAAAAACAAGATCCCAATGCACCTCAGCAGAACAGGTATAGATGGCCCTAACCTTTCTCTGCCATGAAACCCTTGAAATACCACTCAATTAAAAAAGTTGCATCATAACCTTTTATTTCATTTTAAACAGGATTCCTCTGCCAGAGCTGAAAGACTCAGACAAGCTGGATAAGATCATGTATTTGAAGGAGAGCACTAAACGAATCCGACTCAGTCCAGAGAACCTGCCTTCCATTTGTTTCTACACATTCCTAAATGCCTACCAGGCAAGAGATACCTCACTCAATCTTTTTTTGAGTGACTTGGTTGTTTTTATTTGCCGTTTATTCATTTTCTCTGTGGTGCTCAGGGTTTGACGGCAGTAGACTTCACAGATGACTCAAGTCTACTAGCGGGAGGGTTTTCCGATTCCACCGTCAGAGTGTGGAGTGTCACGCCCAAAAAGTTACGCAGGGTCAAGTCTGCAGCAGGTACACAGTCATTCCCACCAAATCAGGTCATGGTCATGATTAGTGTTAAATACTGTATCTATATACTGACAGCCCTAAACATCTTCTGTCTGTGCTTAATTTCTGTTTACGCTACCATCATGTGCTTTTTCTAGAACTGAGTCTGATTGATAAGGAGTCGGATGATGTTCTTGAAAGGATCATGGATGAGAAGACAGCCAGTGAGTCTAAGGTCCTCTACGGTCACGGCGGGCCGGTGTATGGTGTCAGCTTTAGCCCGGACAGGTATTGAACGTCTTCTGATGTAATCATTCAACCTAGAGCAGTTTATGATTATATAAAAGATGTAGAAAAGTGTAAACAATTCTAAACATGACTTGTATATTTTACCTTTACATTATGAAATCTGTTAATATTGTTCATATCTTTTTTTGTTTGTCATTCTTTTAGGAACTATTTGTTATCCAGTTCTGAGGATGGTACAATCAGGCTGTGGAGTCTGCAGACGTTTACTTGTCTCGTGGGGTATAAAGGACACAATTATCCAGTGTGGGATACCCAGTTTTCACCCTTTGGTTATTATTTTGTGTCTGGAGGACATGATAGAGTTGCACGGTACGGGACTTTTTGAATGAGGCTTGAAGTTATTCAATTTTTCCTAACACCTAGCTCTACCAGTTGAGCTACATGCAATTTTAAAATATGCATTAACCCATAGGCAGCATATCGTCGCTGTTCTTGATTTCCAAATTTGCTGCTTTTCAGTAAATGCAAGGACACTATAATTTAAAAACAATAAAATATTGGTGTTGTCAAAGTTGACAGGCACATTTTATTGGTTAGATGTTTACAAAACCCAGTGACAAAAATAGAGTGTGACTAATAATACTGATTTATGGCAAAAAATAAAAATTGCAAAAAATGCAGACACAACGTTTCAGAAAGACAGCAGTGATATCTTGATTTTTCATATAAAATTTAATTTACATATTATTTATTTGAATGACTTAGTATGTACATTTCTTATGATTTTTTCAAGTGATCATTTTGGGCAGTAAATATGCTTGTTTTAAAGGGTTTATAATTAATTATCAGATTTTTTTTCCAGCCTCTGGGCGACAGATCATTACCAGCCACTGCGGATATTTGCTGGCCATCTAGCTGACGTCACCTGCACACGCTTTCACCCCAACGCTAACTACGTGGCAACAGGCTCCAGCGATCGCACCGTGCGCCTCTGGGATGTCCTGAATGGGAACTGCGTCCGAATTTTCACAGGTCACAAGGTACTGAAGTCTCGCGATTGCATTGGAAACTGTGGAATCCATGCAGTATTATTTTTGTATTGGAGAAATGCTAATCGTATCAACTTTATTGATCTTTTCATTGTAACAACCATTTTTTTTTTATGGCTTTATTCATTTATTGTTAATTTATCTTTTGAAGTAATTAAACATCACCTTTTTTCCAGGGGCCCATCCATTGTCTTGCTTTCTCACCCAATGGAAAATTCTTGGCATCTGGTGCAACAGATGGACGAGTACTGTTATGGGATATCGGACACGGGCTGATGATCGGAGAGCTCAAGGGTCACACAGACACGATTTATTCCCTCAGGTTTAGCAGAGATGGAGAAATTCTTGCATCAGGTTAGGACTGCTGCATTACTTCTTAAAACCAGGGTTAACATTTAAAGCAAATCAATCTAATGTATTATAAATTGTTCTCTTATTAAAACTTAAACTTTCTGTCTGTCTCAGGCTCTATGGATAATACAGTACGCCTGTGGGATGCTATGAAGGCTTTTGACGACATAGAGACAGACGATTTCACTGCAGCAACCGGACACATTCACCTGTATGATAACTCGCAGGAGCTCCTGCTAGGGTCGTACAATTCCAAATCCACATCTGTCGTCCACCTGCACTTCACCAGACGCAACCTGTTGCTGGCCGCAGGGATGTACAACTCCCAGTGATGGAATCAGCTTTTTTTAAGATTTCCAAACATCTCAATGTGAAATTGCTTCAGGCAAAATGAAAAGCTGTGTAATGAGACTCATCACATTCGGTTGTTACTGGTGTGACAGATTGAATCAGTCATGCACTCAGAGTGTTTGTATATAAGATACCCATGAGCAGCCACAAATACCTCTTCTGTCATTTATATCCTGATCCAAGATCAGATTTTATGTTTTTTTATGTAAAACCAAATTAACTGTTTGTACAAGCAAGGATTTTGAGCTTTTATATTTCTTTATTCATCTCTGTAACACGGACCCATCACCATTGCCTTCATGCTTCATACTTCTCTGAATGAGGTGGATGATCTAGAATCAGCTCAATTTAAATCATAGACAAAATTTGGATGTGACAAAGAGACTTGTCCTAGATCAGAATGCCTATACATGAGCACTCTTCTCCTTGTCTCTACAAGCTTTTATATTAGTGCTTAAATGTGTAAATAAAACAAGTTTTCTATACACTGTTGGTGTAAGTGATCTTTTATTCTTTACATAGAACTGAAGTGATAATACAAGGACATCTAGCTTCCCATACCCCTCCGCATATAACAAAAATGTCCTGTAAAGAGACAGTAAAAAAGATATGTAAGTACAGAAGTGTATGTACGCTATCTTTGAGAAAACAAAAAGCTCTTAAAGTTAACATTGTAGTTAATACTTACTTATACGTTAACTTTACTTTACTGCCTTCTGCTTCTTGGGCTTCAACTTGAAGAAGAGGATAATGGCAGCAATGCTGGCGTATGTGGCCAACACACACTAGGATCAAAGTGAAAGAAGAATCATAAATTCACAAATTGATATCTTGATTATAATCAAAAGAAAATGAAGGTTTATTTTAAACAAAACCACCACTTAATGCAAATCCTGACATATTTGATCCAAATAACTTACATTCCTCCTGCCAGTAATGGAGTATGAATTGAAGTACTTGGCGATGCCAGTGAACTGATGTTGCGTCCCAGCGTCGTGTCCACCCATGTTTATTGTACACGAACTTTGAGACAAACAAGAATATTAAAAGATAATGTTATACAAACCATTATGAAAACATACATGGTTAATTTTAGTGTGGGATCATTGACGTAAGGTCACGCAAAGTGCTCGCGAAATGTGCATATGGAAATAATGACAAGTTACGTGCGTGTTGAAATATAATTGTAGGTCAAAATACTTAAGAAAGTATGTTCACACTGAACTCTCATAATTGTATAAATACGTTTAATTAATTGGAAGCTTTTTAGTCCATTCGCTGCCATCGCCCTTATGGTAAAGGCGACCTCTGGCTTTATTAGGCAGAATTTATTCGTTTGGCAAACAAGACGAAAACAGAAAACATTTTAAGACAAGAAGGAAATAATACATTTATTATTAAAATGTAAAACGTGACTTACCGAGCAAACTCGAGCTCTTCAAATAAACTGGTGCCCTTCAATGGAGAGGCCGGAAAACGAATGCAAAAAGGAAATCCCGCCCCTTTTTAGCATGCGTCTGCTAAACAGTTATGCTAAAATAATTGGATTACCCTTGCGTCAATCACCTTTTGGACAAAATGATTGGTTGCTAGTGACGTCAATCGAGTATTCTCGTATTTCTATTGGTTGAATATGTTTTCTTTGGGTAAACTATTGATTCCCACCTCTTGGTGTTTACATCCGGGTCGTAGCAATGGCACGCTTGTGAGAGGAACATGTGAGATTTTCTGCATGAGACTTTTTAAAGATATTTACACTGACCCACGCGAAATTTTGTGAAGTAAGTGCTGTCTTGCTGCTTTTATTCCTACGGCTGCTAATGGCAGATATTAAAACCTAAAGAATATTATTTCGATACTTTGCTACAATTTATATGCGTTCATTGCATTAACGTTAACTGTGTTCATTCATATCTGTGTGTTTATTGAACATATACAACGATAAAACACAATTTTTAGCTTCTATGTGTTCTGTTTAGGTTTAAGATTCAATTTTTAGATTTTGTTAATTTATCAAATTTAAATTTGGGTGGAAGCAATGGAAGAAGATTTCCCTCGAGGTGGCACACATAAGTCCTCTGTGGACAAATCCGTGAAGTCCCATGAAGTAGACAATCTCTTTCAGGTAACTTTATAAAGATAATGGATAAGCAGTGACTTTTGTTTATTGAATGATCGCACATCTATGTAATGAATGCTATGAAATATCTTTCAGACACAGGAACCAGAGGTTAAAAAGAAGAGAAAGACTGTGAAACAGGATGAAGGGGAGAACTTTAAAAAACTCAAAGTAGATACTAGGGGTTTAAAACTCAATACGGCTGATTGTGTGGAAGTTCTTCATCTTCTGGTAAATTAAGTGATTAATGCATATTAATCTGACTGTATACATGTAAATGTGTAAACATTTCACCTTCCAATGAAACCAAATACATTTTATTTTCAATTTATTTGTGCACTTCTGTTTTTCTAGAATCTGAAGGTAGGCACTCTGTTGCTTGGCTGTGTAAGGGAAGTGTCAGATATGGAGGCTGTAGTGGGTCTGCCAAGTGGCCTTGTTGGTTACCTTCCAATCCGTAACATCTGTGACTCTTACACCAAGATCCTTATTGAACAACTGGATTCTTTAGACAGTTTAGAGGTAACGTAGACGAGTGCGAAAACAAGGTGGAAAGCAAAAACATCCATGTGTTGTGTCATGCTAAACGATGTAATACGTTTATGTTTATCTATCTTTCATAGGAAGTTGTCACTCTCTCTGAACTTCTCACTCCTGGAACGTTGGTCAGATGTGTTGTATCTTCTTTAAACTCCGTTAGTGAGGGCCAGATTAGTCTTAAATTGTCGATCAACCCAAAAGAGGTCAACAAGTGTTTGAGTCCAGCTGCTTTGAAACCTGGAATGGTGAGTTTAAAATCTTACACTTATACGCAAATTAAAATGTGTTCGGATATGTGTTGTGTTAACCGCACTGGACGATACAGCTTTGTTTTAAGTTTTGTTCATTTTTGGAATTATCTTTTATTTTTATCAGGACTGTTAAATGATTAAACACGATTAATTCAGAATAAAAGTTTGTGTTTACCTTAATAAATGTACTGTGCATATGTTTTTTTTTCAATATATAAATGCATACACATACACAGACATGTTTATATTTAGGAAATGTATAAATAATTTTAAATATATGTAAACTTTATTTTTTCTCAAATATATAGGTGTGTGTATGTGTCTATAAATACAAAATTAATACTCGCAGTACACAAGCATTTATTATGTGAAACATATTTTTATTCTGTAATTTTTATTTGTAGGTTTGATGTTCAGCAATTCTGATATGTGTTTTTGTCGTTTTATTTAACTATATATGTGTCATTTATTTTATTTCTGTTTTAGATTAGTTTATTATCAGTTCATTATTTTAGTGTCTCAGCT
This sequence comes from Triplophysa dalaica, assembly GCF_015846415.1. Taxonomy (NCBI): domain Eukaryota; kingdom Metazoa; phylum Chordata; class Actinopteri; order Cypriniformes; family Nemacheilidae; genus Triplophysa; species Triplophysa dalaica. The sequence continues at coordinate 6,249,016 of NC_079543.1, forward strand.
TATTTCAGTTTATTTCTAATTTTAAGTTTTCTAAAAGTAATTGTATAATAGGTTTAGTTGTAATGAACAACAGTAACCTTGGGATGATATTACATTTTTAATATTTTCTTTATTATATGGAAGTGACCAATACCATGAATATTGTGATTAATTAATGCATAACTTCTCAGACCAATACATTGAAATCAATATTTCAGTGTACTCAAAATGGTAAAAAGTTATTTAGTGGGTTAGTCTGTTACATTTAATGAATAATTATTTCTTGGGCAGCAAGATCAAATCCATTTGCATATTCTTATATTTCAGACTTTGAGTGGTTGTGTGGAGAGTGTGGAAGATCACGGGTTCCTGGTTGACATTGGAATCAGCGGCACAAAAGCCTTCCTGCCCAAGAAGAGTACGTCCTCAAAACAAGGTGAGAAATCCTGAAGCACAGATTCATAATTGTGCACTTCATCATTTATATGGAGTCTAAAACCGTGCAAATATCAAATATGCCACATTGCGTCTATATCACATTGATGTTGAGTATCTTGTTTATCTCAGATCTAAAGGTGGGCCAGTATGTATTAAGTCTCATCGAGGAGGTGAAGAACGAAGGACGCGTGGTGCGCTTGTCTCTGAACCCCCAGGCTGTCAATAAGTCTGTCGCAGGGACTCAGCAAGGATGGACTCTAGATAGTCTCCTGCCCGGCCTGCTGATCCGGGTGCAAATAAAAAGGGTGAGACTGCAGTATGTGAAGAAATGCTTTTTACTATCGCAGTTTGGTGCATTGGCGTGTTTAATCCGAGTCATTTTGTTATAACCGATTACATCTGATTTTAGGTGACTCCTCATGGGCTTGTTGTAGAGTATCTCTCGTCTTTTAGTGGCACGGTTGATTTTTTGCATATTGATCAAGAAAAAGCATCCAGCTACAAATCGGGCAATGAGGTAAGAGTCAAGAGCTTTAGAATAACTCTTACAAACTATTAGATCCTAATATCATAATTCTTTCTGCAATTTTTTTCTCATTATCAGGTCCTGGCACGGGTTTTGTACATTGAGCCCTCCTCTCGGGCGGTCGCCCTCTCCCTGCGCAGCCATCTCTTGCCACCAGGGGGCAGTGTGCTTGATAACTTCACCAGTGAGCAGATAGGAGAGGTGGTTCAGGGCTGTAAAATGACTGCCCTGCACCATCACTCCGGGGCCTTGATGGAGTTGCCCGATGGTACCACGGCATTTGTGCACGTGAGTACGCAAACATCACATCGGATGTTATGTGTATTCCGAAAGGACATGATCATATATGCGATCTGTATTATTTACATTGACACATTTCTTCATTGACACATTTCTTAATTTATCTTGACTAAAACCATCTAAATGTTTTTGTAGAGAAACAGAATGAAGGAGCCGAAAGAAGAATTCAACCCGAATCGTTTGGTGGCCATGCCCGAACATAATCTGAGAATCACAGATTACAGCCCCATGGAGCAGATTCAGATGGCTTCACTACGCAAGTGAGTGTCGTCTTTTGTCCGTCATTAAAGTGATACTTCACCCAAAAATGGTGAAATCATCATTTACTCACCTTCGAGTTGTTCCAAATGTGTATACACTTCTTTGTTATGATGAAAGATATTTGGATAAATGCTTGTAACCAAACAGATATCAACACCCATTGATTCCCATTTTTTTTGTTCGGTTGAACACAAAAGAAGATATTTTCTGGGGCACCTTTTGACCACCATTGTATTTTCCTACTATGGTAGTCAATGGGTGTTGTTTGGTCATAACAACATGGTCATAAGCATTTTTCCAAATACCTTTCTCTGTGTTCATAAAAACAATGTATACACATTTGGAACAACTTGAAGGTGAAAAAATGATGACAGAATATTCATTTTTGAAGTATCCCTTCAGTTCATATATATGACCATCAGTTCATATATATGTTTTTTGGGCAATGGGGGCTAAATGAAAGGGTAAAATCCACTGGATTACAGTAATTTCTAGAGACTAGAAAATCAGTCTAGTTTTTTGCCCATCAAATCAAATAAAAATTGTGAATTTAAACAAGCAATCCAAACCAATGTCTGGACACAATAATGCACAAATTTCGTGAGACAAGTTATAAGTTAAAACATTTTTTGTTTTGTAGGAGCAACATTGAAGCAAAGTTCTTCAGATACCAAGACGTCAAAGTGGGGCAAATTATTGAGGTGGGCAACAATACAGAACAAAGATTATTGCATTTATAGAAAATGTCAGAAAGTATAATAAATAATCACACGCTATTTGGTGTTTCAGGCCACAGTTATCAGTTTGCAGAAACCGGGTGTGTTTGTGAGGGTAACAGACCACATCAGAGGAATGATACCCAGAAATCACCTGGCTGACGTGGTCCTGACAAACCCAGAGAAGAAGTTTCACGAGGGCATGACAGTCAAGTGCAGGGTGAGAGTCGTTTGTTCAGTTTCTCCTGAAAACAGATCTTTTGTGACTTTGGGTTGTTATGGTTCTATCTATTGTATTCAATTATTATCTTGTTCATATTTTCTATATTTTATTGATTTAGGTCTTATCAGTGGATTCAGCTAATAAGCGGCTACTCCTGACCAGAAAAAAGGCCCTGATCGAGTCCACTCTCCCCATCATCCAATCATACTCTGATGCCAGGGTGGGCCGCGTCGCTCATGGCTCCATTATATGCGTGAAGAAATATGGCTGCATTGTGCGGTTTTATGGGGAAGTGAAAGGCTTGGTTCCTGTGCAGGAGCTGTCAACCGAGGATGTGACTGATCCAGAAGAACTCTTCTTTGTAGGCCAGGTCAGAGACGTCATGCACAGTGGTTTAATTTGCACTTGCCGGTATCTTAACCTTTTACACTGGACACTTTTGACTCACATTTTAATAAAGTGATTTTGGACCCTTATCTGGGTCCGCAGAGTTCCAGGGTTAGTTTTTCTGCCATGTTTATTCACCTTCATGTCGTTCAAAACCTGTGTATCACTCTTTCTTCAGTGGAAGATATTTTGAGAAATGTTTGGTGGTTTTGTGTCCGTACAGTGGAAGTCAATGGGGGTCAATGTTGTTTGGCTACCAACGTTCTTCAAAATGGTTTCCACATTTTTTTCTTAATATAATTTTATATTTAGTTCACATTAGTTAACACTTTGGATCTTTCTTTTTTTTGCAGGTTGTCAAAGCCAAAGTGATAAAGTGTAATGAAGAAAGTGAGAAACTGGTTTTGTCTTTCAAAGCCGTAACTGAAGTTGATGTAATAGAGACACAGTCTGCTCAGTTTGACTTTGAGATTGGAAAGGTAATATAACAGAAACCATTTTATCCTTTGTTTCTTATTTTTTAAAAGCGGCAAACCACAAATTCTTTAAATTTGTTCTCGCATATAGTTGTTGCATCTTTATTGTTTTCTCATTTTGTTTAGACAGTTGATGTAAGAGTCCGCAGAAAAGTCCTGGATGGCCTCGAGGTCTCCATTCTACCTGAGGAGATTCCAGCTTTCCTTCCCACGGTACATCTGTCTGATCATGTGACCAACTGCCTTCTCCTGTGGGACGCGCTGAACGAGGGGGACAACATCTCAAACGTAGTTTGTCTCAACAAGAACAAGAGGGGCATTGTATCCTTAAAGAGCTTTTCCTATAACTCATGCTTAAAGGGATAGTTCACCCAAAAATAAAAAATCTGTTCTTTATTCACCCTCACATCAGTCAAAGCCTGTTAAAGACTCTTTCTTCTGTGTAACAAATGGTGTCTTTGTGGTTTCCTTGTTTGGTTACCAACGTTCTTCAAAATATCTACTCAGTAGTCCTTCGGGTTTCTTTTGAATTTTAAGATGAAATCCAACTCAATTCAGTTATTTTACTTAACCAAGAATCTCTTCAGAATCTCACTAAGAAACCATCACTGATGGCCTGTCTGGAGGATGGAAACGTCCCTACAGGGTTCTCCGAGCTGCAGTTGGGGATGCAGATGGTGGGCTGGGTGAAGAACATCATGCCTTACGGAATCTTCATTGACTTTCCTCGCGGACTCTTCGGCCTCGCCCCTAAAGCTGTATGTCAATCTTTTTGCTGCCTGATTGTTAGGAAAGCAACACAAAAGCGAGTGTTGTAGAATTCATGTGATATTTTGCTGTCATCGTAGGCCATGTGCGAGCAGTTCATAAAGGACACATCCAACATCTTCGCGATTGGTCAGACGGTGGTTGCCAAGGTGACCAACTTGGACGAGGAGAAGAACAGGTTTCTGGTCAGTCTGAAGGTGTCGGAATTGAATCTCTCGGAAGAAGACACCCATGCCAGACTGATCCAGGGTCAGAAGGAGAGGAAGGCCATCATTGAGATGGTGACTTGCAGAGGTACAGGTTCCAGACATAGGGATGATCGCTTTTTTGTCTGGAACACACCCTAAGAATTTCCCCTAATATTTCTCTTCAAGGTGAATCTGACCTTCTGGAGCAGCTCTCATCTGTATCAGTCGGAGATAAAATTAAGATGGTCGTGGAAGATGTCAAAGAGGACGGAACGGTCACGCTGACCTCTGATCAGCTCAGCGAGGCCATCGTTTTGGCCTCCAAACATCACACGACTGGTGAGCACTGGTCAATAGCATTGATTGTGAAATGCAAGGTTGCTAATTTGAAAAAGGCACTTAATGACTTTTAGGACATCAGTGGTGTAAGTTTGTGATGGATGTGTTCATAAATTCTTGCGTGATCATATCTGTGCAAATCTTTCAGGAGTGAATACGACTGCAGGTTGCAAAGTCACGGCTGTGGTGCTTCACGTCAACCCTTTGAAATCACAAGTACTTGTGTCGCTGTTGCCGACATTGACCAGAAAGAGAAAATCTGTAAGTTGTCATCATTTATTCCCCCTCCTGACGTTCAAAACCTATTTTTACAAAAGAAGATATTTTGTGAAATATGGTTTTGTGTTCAGACAATGGTTTTGTGTTCAGGTTTTGTGTTTGTCTAACAACATTCTTCAAAATATCTGCAGAATTTAGTCATACTATCCCTTTAAATGTACTTTTATTGTCTTGTTTTCCCTCAGCTGAGTAAAAACTCTGAACTCTCCGCCACGATCCAATACATTGATAAAGACTTTGCTGTCGTCTCATTGGGTGATACGGGTCACCTGACTGTCATTCCCACTAAGACACAATTAAATGACGTTGTCGATTTGGAATCGAAGAAGTTTTCCATTGGGTCCTGTCTGAATGTGATTGTGAAGAACCCGAGCAGCGAAGAATTGGGTGGGCTTCCTCTCGTGGCTTGCAAAGGCCAAGACCAGCAGGTCAAATCGAAGAGCAAAGAGTCTGCACAAAAGCACAGTCTTGGGGCGATGGTGACTGCCAAAGTCACGAAGTTGAAACCCTTGGGCGTGCTCGTAATGTTGCCGTCAGGGACCACGGGACACATCCATGTGTCTGAGATAGAAGAGTCGCCTGTTGTCGGCAGCCATCCGACATCATCCCTGAAGATCGGGGCGGAGGTCCAAGCCAAAGTGATCGGAGGACACACAGTTCGTGGAAACAGGTAAATCCATTTACGCTATGTTGTCCCATTAAAGAAGTTCTGCTGTTTTTTGTGTCATCACAAAAATTGGGGAAATATCTGTGATTCAGTGCTGTAGTTTATTTGGGGCTAAGCAGGAATACATTTTGGTACAGATTGTATTTCAATTTATTTTTGATTCTAATTTAAGATTTTCTTCTCAACAGGTTCCTGCCGGTCACCCACCCCGATTTTAAGTTGGCCCTTCCTGAACTTACAATATTGCCAAGGTTCATGTTGTACATACATTTGCTCTTGTTACATTAATACTTTATTATAAACGTTATTTTAACGTTTTGGAGAAATGTAATTAAACTCACTTATCTTTCTCAGAAAACTGGAAGACGATTCCATGCAGACAGTTGACAAACTGAAGAACTACAAACCTGGGGACGAGGTCATCTGCTTCCTCTCAAAGGTAACTGTCGTAGTCGAAAAGGAACAAACATCCATTCTGCAAAAGCTTTTTAAGTAATGTTGAATTTTTTAATAGTACGACAAGCAATTGAAATGCCTAGAAGTTCACGTGAAGTCCAACATCATGGGTACTGTTGAGCTGTTGGCCATGATAAGCAAACCTGGGGTAAGTCTTCAGAACAAATGTTTTTGTACGTTTTTATGTCCACAAAGTACACTTGTTTTTGTCAATGATGTGAGGTGAAGTGAAAAGAAAACAAGCGTTAACTCATTTGTTTCCCACAGCAAGCAAATAACCCACAGAAGCTTGTTAAACCAGGCCAGGCCGTTTTAGCAAAGGTTGTTGGGAATAATCCAAGCAGGACTGGTCAACTTTCCCTGTCACTCACAGGTAACGTGTATACATGAAAATTGTAGATGCCTGTTTTCAAGCCCTGCTCCTGCCCCTGTGACGCACGTTGAGGCTTTCCTTCGGGTCTGTTTAGCGTTTCCTGTGTGTGTCGTTACTGTAGGGGTATACAAGGTAGAGCAGGGATCGGTCACCATGGGGATGGTTTGGAAAATCGAGCCTCACCGGGGACTGTTTGTCAAACTTCCGTTTGGTAATTCTGGTCTTGTGTCGTTGATGGATCTCTCTGACGAGTACTCGGATAACCCACTTGAGCCTTACAAAGAGGGCCAAGTGATCCGGTGAGTCTAGTCAAAACATGACCTAGATAAAAGTCTATTTTAGTATTTATATTATGTGTTAAATTATATTACAATATATTAATTATATACAGTATATTTATGTTTTACTTCATTTATCTCTTTTTAATATTATTTAGCTTAGATGTACAGTGGAAATGTTGTGATTGCGTTTGTTTATATGTTTTGTTCAGGTGCTGTATTATCGGGGAAGAAAAGGGACATTTCAATGTTTCGCTACGTCCTTCCAGGTATACAATAGATCATCATTTCATTTATAATTATTTTTCATTAATTTCAGTAATTTTATTTGAGTAAAAGACTCTTTCATTTAGATTTCTATTTGTGTATTCATCCATTTAATAAATAACTATTATTTTTGCAGAACAAATAAGGGTCAGCAGGAGAAAGTTACAGACCCAGAAATTCAGTCCATTTCTGACATAAAAGAGGGTCAGATTGTCAGAGGATATGTGAAAACTGTTGGGGTTTCAGGCATATTTGTGAGGTAAAATGTGTGCCGGTGCTACTGCTCTATGGTCAATGTCAATTAAGCTGTTTTAGTCTCTTTAAAGGAGTAGGTCATGTTCAAAATAAATGTCATTATTTACTCACCCTCTTGTTATTTCAAACCTGTATGACTTTCTTTCTTCTGAAGAACACAAAATAAGACATATTTGAAGAGTGTTGTTAACAGCCCCCCATTCATTTGCGCTGGTTTTAATCGAAGTAATTGGGGGCCAGTGCTGTTCTTACCAACAATTTTCAAAATATCTTTTGTGTTCTGCAGAACTCAAAGAGTTCAAAGAGTCTCTTTGAAGGTGAACTCCTTTCATTGTATTAAAATTATTCGTTTTTATTTTTGAAAGGTTGTCAAGGTCCCTCGAGGGGAGAGTTCAGTTACAACACGCTTCGAAATACTTCATTAATAAGCCAGAGATGATATCCAAACATGTTACCCAGAATGCATTGGTTACTGCCAAGGTTCTCAGGTGAGCTAAAGATATTTTAAAGGCGCTGTGTGTCATTTGTTACAGAAATGCAAATAATATACATAACTATGTATTCAGAGGTGTAAAAAGACCTTACATAATGAAGCGTTATATTTTTATATTACCTTAGAATGAGCTATTTCTAACCACATACATCGCGTTTCCCCTTGCGTAGATTTTTCCATGTTGTTTCTAAAGTAGCCCTAAAAATAATAATACTGTAAATCAGCAGCTGTGATGTTTATTTTCTGTAGAATTTGGATGTTTTGTTGTGTCATGTGACTAAACGTAGATGTTTCTGTCTCATTCAGAGTGGACACAGAGAACATCCACGTGTCCCTGTCACTGCTCACGAAAGACACCGGGAAACCGGATATTCTCCCAGAATCCCTCAAACTGCATTCTCGTCTGCCTGAAGACGAAAAGAAGAAACACAACAGAACCAAGAGGAAGCGTGTGTCCTCTGAGAGCCAGGTGTGTATTTGTGTATTTGTTTGTGCAATTTAAATTGAAAGATGGCACTGATTTGGCTTCATCCATGTAGCAACAAGATGAAAAGAAAGAAGGGAAACAGGTGAAGGAGGAACATGTTGATAAGAAGAAAGCGAAAAAAGAAGACAGTGATAGCGGCGTGGAGGTGTTCTTCAGAGAGAAAGACGATGACGAACCGAATAAAGAGTGTGAGAAGAAGGTAAGAATGGATATTCTTTTGTTTTCCGACCTCTGATGAGACACCGTGGTGTGATGTGGCTTTTGATGTTTCGAATCCAAAGGAACCCGAGCGGCTGCAGATATCATGCAACTTCTCCTGGGACACTACCCTGAGCTCCTTAACTCCCGCAGCCGTGGACCAGGTATACGAGTCCAGCGAAGATGAGGAGGAAGACCAGAGCAAGGTGAACACACAAGCACGTCCTCTTTCTCTGTTTGTCAGCGGCTGTTATGTTGCAATTTTGCATTTGCACACAAGTTGTCCATAAACGACTATTATAAAATACTTTTGTTATTTTCATCCAATCAAAAACAGCCTGTGAAGAAGACTCGTAAAGAGCTTCAGCAGGAGCAGCAGAACGCAGAACAGCAGCTCAGCAAGCTGGAGGCGGAGCTTATGGACCCGTCGGTTCGGCCAGACAACACGACGGCGTTTGAGCGCCTGCTCCTCTCGTCCCCGGACAGCTCGTTCCTCTGGCTGCAGTACATGGCCTTTCATCTGCAGGCCACGCAGATCGAGCAGGCACGAGCCGTCGCCGAGAGAGCCCTCAAAACCATCTCCTTCAGGTGAAATGAGAGACGGCTGGAATTTACATCTACGCATTTGGTTTGAATTGCTGTTTTAAATTGTAATTTTAAGCCTTTGATTAACATGTATCAACCGTCTCCATTGTGTGTGTGTCTGTGTAGAGAGGAGCAGGAGAAGCTGAACGTTTGGGTGGCCATGCTGAACCTGGAGAACATGTATGGCACGGAGGAGAGTTTGCAGAAGGTTTTCGAGCGCGCCATTCAGTACTGCGAACCGCTGCCTGTGTACCAGCAGCTAGCAGACATTTACGCCAAGTCGGACAAGCTCAAAGTGAGAATTACCTCTGATCGTTTGAGGTCTCCTTGGATGTTAGTAGGAATGTACTGAAATACTGTCTAGGAGCGTGTTGCCAATCTAATTTATATGAGGAAGTTGTTATATAACTAACTGTATCTGCATTGTATCTCTACAAGTATCGATTACATGATAGCCGTTTCCCATTACAGCTGATACTTAATACAAAAGCTGTTAAGGGCTGGAAGAGAGCTGATGGTTTCTAACACATCTGATCGTAGATGAAAAGCTGTGTCATTGTTGTCTTGTGTAATCTCTGTGTAGGAAGCCGAGAGTCTTTATAAAAGCATGGTGAAGCGCTTCAGGCAAGAGAAAGCTGTGTATGAGAGTTACGGCAGCTTTCTGCTCCGGCAGGGTCAGAGCAATGCTGCTAATGCCCTCCTGCAGAGGGCGCTGCAGAGTCTGTCCAATAAAGATCGTAAGTGCCTGTAAACTGTATACATTTGTTACCTAAACAACCTTTTGAGTTTATGGTCACTTGACTGAAATATTTTTCAAGATCTACCACTTTTGAGTGTATGTCTGAATGTTATATGGAGAGAACATAATTATGCCAACATATACATTTCTTAGATTGCATTTTTTTATTCAGCATCATTTTTTATTATTGATGACTTAGACTGAACAGGCATCTCGGGTTGAAACGTTAAAGAGTGACTAAAAGGAGGATGATAAAATGTAATAGTTTCAAGTTATTTAGTTATGCATGTTGAAAAATTGTGGATCAAGATTAAATGGTCGTAAACGTTTATACGGTAGTGTATGTTAGAAACATTATATATATATATAATATTGGGTTTAGGGCTGTCAAACATTTAAATGCGATAAATTGCATCCAAGTTTGTGTTTACATAATATGTCTGTGTACTGTGCATATTCATTTTGTATTTATAAGCACATACATGCATACATTAAAGGAAAAAAAAATATATATATTTAAATCGTTGGTTAATAATCAAATATACGTGTAAATATTTCCTTAATATGCATACGTGTATGTTTTAATAATACAAAACTAATATACACAGTACACAGACATATATTATTTAAACACAAACTTTTATTCTGGATGTGATTAATCGTTTGCCGGCCTAATTAGCTTATAATTATTTATTTTAATGATCAAGAATATTTGTTTTTGGTCTTTTAAAGACGAGCAATTTGAAAAGCAGGATATTTTTTTACTAAATTGTCATCTGTTAAGCATAACACTCATAGATTATATATTAAGCAGCTCATTATGTGCCGTCTTTCCAGATGTCGACTTGATCACCAAGTTTGCCCGTCTTGAGTTCCAGTACGGGAACACCGAGAGAGCCAAATCCATGTTTGACAAGGTCCTCGGAACCTACTCCAAACGTACTGACCTGTGGTCAGTGTTCATAGACCTGATGGTGAAGCATGGCTCTCAGAAGGAAGTGAGGTAAAGTAGAAATAAGTTTGAGGTATATACTGTATGGCGGCCACAGATTGATCTGATTAAATCCATGTAATCAGATAAGCAGTTATCGAGAATCCTGAAGTCTGATTTAAATTCAGATTTGTGTGTACGCACTATACTTAATGTGACACATTCTCCTGTGCAATTCAGGGAGATTTTCGATCGTGTGATTCACCTGAGCGTGTCGGTGAAGAAGATCAAGTTCTTCTTCAAGCGTTACCTGGACTACGAGAGGAAACATGGCACACCCGAGAGCATCCAGGCGGTCAAACAGAAAGCTCTGGAATATGTGGAGTGTAAAGGAGCGGAAGCCAGCAGCTAGAAAACAGAACTGATCTGGTGTATTATTCAGATCAAAATCTTCGGGACTAACTGTTTTGATATTTGTTTCCATTATTCCACTTTGTCTGCTTTTAAACCTTTGGCTATTTCTGGACACACATTTTTGTGTTTTGGAACCATTGGCCAGTTAACTCAAATTAAATTGGTATAGACGGGCAGATCAGTGAATAACTAAATAAGTGTTATTTATAATGCATATTATGCCTGGTATGGTAAATGTCATTGTTTAATCGAAGTTTCTGGATCAATTCCCGAGTCCTCTTGGATATCAAGTGACACTTTGAGTACCCAATGTTTCTCTGTATGATAAATGATTCTTATGAGGATTGCTGTAATAAGACATAAGGCATTGAAGTTTTGAAATAAAAAATATGCTTTCCAAATCCCCACTATTTTATAAAAGATCAGTTAACCACAAAACCTGACATTTTTATTCCAAAACAAACGATACAAAATAACAAGAAAAAGGGAAAAATCAAGCAATGAGCACAATGTTGGATAAGAAATGCTGGTAACTGATTATATGTTTAATATTTTTTATAGGACTACATGGGATCTCCATCCATGAAGATCTGTAGTACCAGTCAAACAGACAGTGGACTATACCTACACCCTATTGTCATCATATATATGTATATATCTGTCCGTGGACAGCTGGAGTTCGATGTTTTTATTCGTTGCTTGGTTAGAGCCCCTGAGGCAAACTCCTGAGATATTTACCTCTCATTTGAAGCCCATTACCCAGCATGCACGGTGCACGCTCGCTTAAGGACCTCTGAGCGACACTACTTAAGAGAATATTGTGGCACGGTATATAGGAGATTATTCTTATGTTTGGCTACTGGCAATATGGTACTAGTGGTGGCCGAACGATCTTGTCGGGAATTCGTCTGGGCCTCTGTGGCGGTGCATATAGATGGCTTTGGAGTGCCTTGGCCGATCACGTGATGCGTTCCAACAATCGTAGAACTAGGGAGTGCTAATTTGGCCGAGGGCCAAGGGCAGTTTTTGGGGGTCACACCTCTTCAGGGTCCTGCACCCCCTCTGCTGCTCGTGGGGCGTCTGGATGCTGCAGGCGCGTGATTGGTTTATTGCACATTGGGCAGACGCTACGGATCTCTAACCATTTCAGGAGGCACCTGCAGAAGTAGAAACACAAAAGAGATTTTATGATTTTTACAGTTGTTAGACTAGAAAAAGGTTGATATCGTATGACATTGTGGTCCCAAGATGTTTCCGAGGTCCCTTGATATAACTTTATTCAAGGGAACTTAACTAATCTGTCAAGTAAACACTGATAATGCTGGCTGAAGGCATTTTTATTTATTTAAAACCCCATAAAATGATTTGACACGGCTACAATTTTCCATTTTCGTGTGACATTTCTAATTGAAACAGGAAATTGGAGTGCCCTTTAAAAATGTACATTTGCATGCATTAAGCAGATGATTTTATCCAAGATACTGGAGGTTGGGGAGGGAACAATGTCAATAGACTTCACAGATTTCTATGAAACTCTTCTAGCAATATTAATACAACAGTCCTCAGTATTTGTGTTCCTTTTTCTATGACGATAAAGACAGTATTTACCATCCATGAAAATATTATTTTTGTCAACATTTTGGAGGATGAATACAGTAGATGACCTTGGCCTTCAAGCTAGCTTTCAAGCTAGCAAGCAGAGTTTTGAAATCGCTTGCTGAGGTTAAAATAAAGCGACATGTTTCAGACCTACATTTAACCTGATATTAACTGTACCATAAACTGCAGTAAAAAAACTTTTTCTGGTCCGCTGTATACTTCTGGGGAAAGAGTTGCTAGTTACTACCAGAGAATTATTAGTTCTATACGATAGATGATTGGCTCTTTTGACTGGAAGGCGGGACTTTTGCTAGAGCGGCCAAACTAAGCGTTGCACTTTATTCCTTGATTCTAAGTAATACTAGTGAAGCGCCTAACTATCTACAATCTTTGAATTTTTTGCATAATGGACGTTTTGGTTCTGTTAAAATCCTTAGGTTTCAAGGCTTGTCATAAGTGAACATGACGCGCCTCATATGATTCAACAGCGCTGCTTACTTCTTATGGAAGGTGTGTGAACAGGGGCACACACCCAGCTCATCTCTGGTCTTGAATTCCTCCAGACACACGGCACAGGGTTGCTGTAATATTAGACAAAACAGCTTCAGTCTCTGACTCCTCTTTTTACATGCCACATGGTGTGTCAACAATTTCACAAGCCGATCGAAGTCTGTTTTGATTTCAGCAACATGCAAGATGTTGCAAAGGGTGGGCTTTATTTTATTGAATAACACTTTTATGTCTGAGTTCCCATAAACCAGGTCATCATAGAACCCGAAAATCCTGTAGAGGTCACTTTGCATGTAAGAATTTCCCCTTGAGGTTTTCATTACACAAATTAAACACAGTCTAAATGGCTGTGGTTTGAAAGAATGTTGTTTAATGTGATACTGAGAAGATCTGAAACACAAAAAAATGTTTCACCACCAGCATGTTTGGTTCACATCATAGATTCAGAAATGCTGTCTGGGTCATTCACAGGAAATGCTGCTATTTGTGTGCATTGTATTTAAATGACTGACTACTCATGTAATCCACAAGACTCTGTTTTATAAAGTTGGAAGAAAGTGAAATTATTTAGCTAGACAAAAGCAATGTAGAAGGAAAGAAAACATTTCTATGTTATTTTACATAATAATGTCAGTCAATTTATTTATATCCTTGCAACCTTACTCATGCCCTCATTTTCATCTTTACATATGAATAAATATTATTAGATATAAAAACAAAAATTCTTTATACAAAATTTCTTGAATAAACCTATTCTTTAAAAAAAAGAATTCATACACCTTTTTTATCAGTGCTTCCCTTTAAGCTGCCTTGATACAATCCAATATTGTCAAAAGCGCTATAAAAAGAAACTTGAATTGAATTGTTGTGACGATAAGGATTTGATCCTAATGCTGTTAGACATGTTTGCACTGATCATCCACATTCATCCCCAATGTTGAATAACAGGGTTGACACAAAAGTTTTAAAGAGAAATGTGGAAAGGTCCTTTCTACCTTCTTTTTTAATCACCATGTGTGTTTTATTATACTACAATGAAAAAAATGTTATGTGCCTTAGTAGATTTTATGAAAATAAATGATTTAAATAATATAATTATGCTCCTCTTTTTAACAAAAAAGGTTAAGAGATTAATTATTTTGTTTGAGTAATTTTAATTGAACAAATTATTAAGTAAATCCAACTTAATTGTATTATGTTACACCCATTTAAATTGGTCAAATCAAGTTCACTTATTTATTTGTGTTGAGACTACATCAATATTTTTTGTAGATATAACTACCTTGGCAGTTGATATGAAGTTCCCAGCATGCTTTATATCTGCTTTTGGAGATTAATTTTTCAGATTAACCATCATTTTAAGTGTTTTTCAGTAAGGAGAAAGACTTGCTTGTGATTTTTGTTGATTTATCTTTGAGATTTAGGAGAGTTTTGGTATTAATTTTGGGTTCTTTAAGTCGTTACCATCTGTCCAGAAGAACGGTGCTTGTGCCTAGGATTAGGGAGGTACGATATTAGCCATGAACTTCAGTGTGTTATTTCACAAATTGAGCAGTAACTGTGCTAATGCCAGTACAGAGTACTCTTCTTACTTAACAATCTATGTCGTAAAAATTTCAATATGAAAGTAAGTGATCCGTGAAGTTTGATTTAGACATATTATTGTTCAGCGTATTTCTTTTAACTTGAAGAAACATTTAATTTATATTTTAACAAAAATGAAATGTATTTAGTAGAATTTACTTTATTCTGGTAAGTATGTTGTACTAAAATTATAGGAGCAACAAATATTTTTTTCAACCCTTTTCAAGGCTGCAAGCACATATTTCTGATTGGGGATAATATCTGTATGAAATAATTGTTGTTGGTGGCTATTGGGGGTGAGAAACAATGTCAAAAATTATATTTGTTGATAATAGGTACTGTGTCTACTGCCATTGTGGCCCTGGTATTTAAATATGAAAACTGTTTTTTGTAAAAAGCATGAACCTTTTTAAAATAAAAAGCTACAAAAACATGTTTGTGCGATAAACTATACATTACTGATATACTTACTCCCAGCAGGCTTAACTTCTTTCCTGCACCTTTTAACACCACCTGTAAAATAAAATTAAAATATGTCTTACTTGACTGTATAATATAACTTTTCTTTTAGCACGAATAATTCCTAACGAAGAACTTATTAACGTAGAAGCAAATAATGTGTTATTAAGTGATCCAAATTTTAAACAGTTATAGATATAAACTAGAAGATGGTCTCAGATGATAATAGTGTGGATTTATGACATATTTTTCCTGCAACTCAGCTGGAAGAGAACTGCGCTTGCAACACCAAGACCGAGGATTCAATTTCCAAGGAACACACATTGATAAGAATATGCTTTGAATCAAATGTCTAATTATAATTATGAATGTCTTATTATTTATGACTAATTTATTATTTACACAGCAAACCATGTTAAAATCCCATACCATAGTACATTCTAAATGTTACATTTCTTGCGTCATGGCAGTTCTATTTATAAGGGTGAAGTGTATTAAGGTCATCCGATTGAATTTCATCATCACCGTTGCAAAGACTATGCTGTATTTATTACCAGCCTCAGTTGATGTGTGTTAATGCGTTGTGTTTTGTACCCACCTCATTGTAGCTGTACTGTTCTCTTGTACCTTGCTGTTTCAACCTATAAACAAAAAGAAAGAATATAAAGACTTCCTGCATCAGTGTGCATGCAACTTGAAAGTGCAACAAGTGTGGTGCAAAAGTACAAGATGCTGTGATTGTGATGCGTGCATTACGTTATCACTTCTAAACCAACAACGTTTGTTGCAAATCAAGTACAAGATCCCAAATACCATTGTGGAAAATAGTTTTGCATAACACTTTGTATACAAATCACTTTAATATGTTCCAAAAATGTAATTCTGCAAGTCTTTACAGAGCCAGAGATATTTAATATGATGAACAGGTATCAGCAAAGTTGTGCGGGTGTGGTGTGTGTGTCTGTGTGGGGGGGGGGGGGTGTCTGCATGCGTGTGTTTGTGTTCTTGCCTGAACAGATAGCAGCAGAAGATTACACTCAGCATGAAGATGAACATGCCGATGCCCAGTACAATGACGTACACGTTGAGCGGCAGACGGTAGATGTCTTCTTCTGACATGTCACAGTCTGAATGCTGCAACCCTAAACCACAGAGGCAGCCTACACGCACACAAATACACAGACGCACACAGTTATTTAAATCAGTAAGCCATCGCAGCTTAAACCATAGCAATCGCACACACACACACACACAAAAACAGCAGGAAGAACAGGCCTTTAGTACACCCACCTAGTACCAAGGGAATTCTGAGTAATTAGTTATGTACAAAACAAATAGGAACAACTGAGGAATCACCTCCTCCAACACACAACCAGCTTGCCTTTAGGGAAACCATTTGTGTGTTATAGAGGCGTATGCCATTTGAACGTTAATGTTAACCGAGTGAAGTTGCCCTCCATTAATTCCAGCTAGTGTTAAGAGGATACTTCACCCAACCATGACAATTCTGTCATCATTTACTCACCTTCGGGTTGTTCCAAATCTGTATAAAGTTGTTTGTTCTGATGATTACAGAGAAAGATATTTGGATGAATGCTTGTAACCAGACAGATATGCCCCCCATTAACTACCATAGTAGGAAAAATACAATGTTAGTCAAAAGTGCCCCAAAACTGTTTGCTGTCCTACATTCTTCAAAATATCTTCTTTTGTGTTAAACAGAACAAAACAAATGCTAAAGTATTTTTTCCTACTATGGGAGTCAATGGGGCCAAGATCTGTTGGGTTATAAGCATTCTTCCAAATATCTTCTCTGTGTACATCAGAAGAAAGAAATGTAGACTGGGAACAACTAGAAGGTGAGTAAATCATGACAGAATTTTCATTTATGGATGAAGGGTTAAATCGTGACGACTTCCAGGCTGAATTTGTAACATAGTTCATCTAAAGCACTTAGTCTGATTCCATCAATACAATAAAAAACAATATTTTTAAAAGATGCATTTACAAAAGGTTGTATTTGTTCACATTTATTAACGCATTAACTAACATGAACTAACAACGAAAAATACTTATTTTACATTTATTCATCTTTGTTCAGTTTAATTTCAACATTTCCTTTTAAAATATTTTGTAATGTACCATAAAATAACATTTAAAACGATTCCCTTACTGTGCATTTTAAACAACAAATTACTACGCTGCTGTATGACCCAGATAGCACAGGTACGTCTCTAAGATGTCTGCTAAAGATCTGGAAAACATCCACTGTGTAAAAACAACTTAAAAAGGCAGTTTTACATACATTATAACTCATAAACGTCTAGCAGACATCTTCTACATGTCTATATGACATCACACAGGAAACGTCTCAGAGATGTTTTGCAGATGAGCAAACAATCAAATAAATACTACACAATACTATACTAATGTAAATGCTCCCAGATGAATATGTGCTATCGAGGTATGTATTTCACACCCTAAATGCAAATAAACATATGGAGACGTCTATTTGATGTCTGCATTTACATCTGCAAGACTTTTTTTATTGTTTGTTCAACCGCATTACGTCTCTGACACGTTTCCTGTCCGGGGTCATATAGACATTTAGAAGATGTCTGCAAGACGTTTATGATCTAATTTGTGTGTAAAACTGCTTTTCTAAGATCTCCAGATCTTTACCAGAAATCTGTACCTGCTATCTTGGTATGGTGAGACAACGGGTTTCATTTTGCGAGTTTAAACAAAACTGAAACCAGTTTAATGGACTAGTTTCTGTAGTTGACTTCAACTTTTTCACTTGTGTTAATCACTTACAAAGTGCTGTACAGTAATGGGTGTTTTGATTTTATAAACCTAGTATGCCTCACAAAAATGAAACATGTTGTTTATTATAGTAATAAGTAATAGTGTAATGATGTAGTGATGCATTGAGTACCATTTGTATTAAAAGTTTTACTTTTGGGTTATTGTAGCAAAACATGGTTAATTTATGGTTACCAATGTCGGCATAATTGTGCAACTATAGTTCAGTAGTGGTATAGTTAAAACATCATTATTTTTCAAGGATTGTTTATTTTTTGTTTACCATTTCTAAACGTTGTCCAAACGCATTCGTGGTTGTTTTCGTCTTACTATCAACATTTGACCTATTACACTGTTTTCTAAAAATAAAACATAAACCCCATATCAATTTTCAGTAGAGTAAACGGCCTGACACACAACATGCTGGTTAACTACACGCACACGACTAGTTTCACAATCTTTCCCCGCACTTCTCGACCTTTACGAACACTTCCCATTAGTGGAAAACATTCACTTCTTCAACCTAGTTTCAACATTCCGGCCAGTACCACTCCAATGACGGATGAGAGACGAAACTAACTCAAGTTCGGGTCTGGCTTTCGGGAAAGGCTTAAGACTCACCGTTACACCATTGAAATGGTTGCATGTAATCTGACTCCAAGCAAATTCAGTGCTTGTCAAAAACTGGCAACGCGGGGGCTGGCAGCACAAATCCGGGTTAAATTTTACGACGATCGTGTCCAATGATGATCGACGGTCAGCTGTTAAATGAGAGGAGCGCTGTCTCGATCAGCCTAATGATTCATCTCACTTTTCTGCCCAGAACAAAAGACCGATCACACACCGATGTGAATATGCACAAGGTGCTTTGTTACGGAGACAAAGGGAGCATAATGTGCCCTTGATGTGCTTCTTGTCTTCCGAGTCCATAAGTGAAAATCACTTCGGAGCTTTCCGTGTTGTCATACGCAAAAGTAAAGCAATTCCTCGATCATACCTGCGTAGTTGACAGCTAAGCATCCACGTAAATCCCAAAAAGACGAGGTGATGCGAATCTCTCCTCGGAGCATGAATTCAAGTCTTTGTCTTTCTTAAATCACTAATGACTTTCGCATGTCTTGACTTTATCTGATGCCCTTTATTCAGATTCCGCTCTCGGTTTGCGTAGAATTCTGTGTTTTTTTGGTGGTGTATTCCTTAAGAGGCCTCGCAGGACAGAGAGGTTATAATGTATCCAAGCTGATGTTTCTCTATAGTGTTCATGTGTGTAGTCGTGTATATGTGGGGGAGTTATTTCTCTCTCCGACTAAAACCATCTGCTCTCTCAATCCTCCCATCGAGAACGCAAGAAAAACACAACGATAATACTCGAATGGTCCTCAACTCATTCTTCATATACCCGTGTGTCCGGGCTCAGGTGTTAATAACGGCTGTGTGTAGAAAGGTTAACGTTAGTTGGCATGTCGTCGAGAGCTCTCTCTCTCTCTCTCTCTCTCTCTCTCTCTCTCTTTCTTTCTCGCGCAGAGTTTCAGTTTGTAAACAAATCTGTGCTCATGTGATCATGGTTTGCCTCGCAACGCTGTCCTCCAATCCTTCCCTCCCTTCCTGAGATATTCCCCTCCTCCAATCTCTGTCTCTCACTCTCTCTCTCTCTCTCTCTCTCTCTGCAGTCTCAGGATGGCCTCTGTTTGTCTTCCTCAAAGGGTTACAACATTTAAAGGGAAGTAATGCCAAATGCATAAGCTCAGCTGCAAAACAAGAACCAGAAGGTGACAGACCAAAACCAGGAAGTGAGAAACCAAGAGTAAAAAGAGAGAGAGAGAGAGAGAGAGAGAGAGAGAGAGAGTATCTGCCATATCTGTTAGGGAGACTCTGTTAGGGAGTACATCACGTTTTATTTTATTCTGCTGTTATCTTTATTTGTGTTTGTTTACACACTAGCACTATTTGTATAAATGCAAATGCTTTGGCAATACGAATGTATATTTTGTCATGCCAATAAAGCACACTTAAAATGCAATTGAGAGAGAGAGAGAAAGAGAGTGGTGACATTTATGCAGCGCATCAGATCAGATGTAGATCATGTTGCTGTATGACCTACAAAAGCACTAAGTTAAATAGCTTTAGTACTTGCAGTTGTTTTGTGTAGTTTTGCATGGTTGCCAGGCATATTTACAGAAAATACATGTTATAGACTAACAAACCGTAGATGCATAAGAAAAGTGTATAAGGAAAAATTAAATGATGGAAAATATTAAAATGTGAAAGTTGCTTTTTTCATGCAGCAGAGACATATCAGTGAATATCAGTCTTGTTCACAAATCTGTTGTTTCTGCTTTGGAGGATTTGTAGAGCACAAGTTGTGTAGACAACTTTTATTGCACTCTTATAGTGGATCTTTGTGGATTGTGGTACTTTGCAGCATCATGTTTGGTAAATGTGTGACCATTATGAATTTTATGAACAATTTGAAAAGGTAATTTCAAAGAAATATACAATGAGAGAAAAACAACTTTAAGAAATGACCAAAGCTACCAGCCCCCCGACAATAGTGAGAGATTCTGCTCTAGAGACAACAGCTGCTCGCCTAACAACCATGTGCTCTGTCTCTCTCTCTCTCTCTCTCTCTCTCTCTCTCTCTCTCTCTCTCTCAGCTCATGAGTTCAGTTTCAGGTTAAACAGCTTATTTACTGCATATCTAACAAAACACGGATTGCATTTCATTTTAGTTTTACACATACATGGGTTTAAGGTCAAAAGATACTCCAGGCAGTACTCAGAAAGATCATTTTCTTACATTTTCATGACGGTTTTGACTATTTAAAAAAGTTTCCTATGTTCACTTAAGCATTGTGTGATGTTGTCAGGCTGAAAAATGTGTGGTCTCGCTGGGTTTGCAATGGTTAAGAAGCCTAGTGAGTAATAAATGGGATAATTAAAGGTCCAGCATGTAATTCTTTTGGAGGATCTATTGACAGAAATGCAGTATAATATACATAACTATGTCTTCGGAGGTGTGCAAGTTTATATTGCAATTTTAGGCCCAAAGCGTATATAAACTTCGAAATGTTTTTATTACCTTAGAATACATTCACCACTGATCCCCTTAAATGAAATTCACAATGTTGTTTCTATAGTAACCCTAAATGGACAAACTCTAAAGAGTGGGATAAGTTATATATTTCTTCGGCAAAGAAACGAAAACGTGTCAACATTTTAGTTTTGTGTCAGCAGTAGTGCTCGGAAAGGTATGGCGTGGAGTGAGCCGTTGGTTGCAATCCTCAACCTCACCACTAGATGCCGCTTAATTCATACACTGGACCTTTAAATGTTTATGTTTGAATGCACTCATTTCAAAAAAGCATTTATTAAAATTTATATCAGTTTATGGGAGGAACATACATACCTGTAACTCACATTAATGTACATTTGGACTTAACATAACGTTTCCAAGTCTGAAATGAGGCCTGTTTTATGAAAGTACCATTGTTGAGGGCATAATGTTTTTTATGGATTTCAATAGCAAGTTCAGAGATATTATGCCCCCTGGTGTCGTAAAGTGCTACAACAAAATCTGTGACTTGGATTTAGGGGCATATAGGGGCGGTTTTCCGGACAGGGATTAGACAAATCCTAGGCTGTGTCTGAAACCATTCCCTATCTCCTAAACAGGTGCGGATTAAAGCACAAATTTGCCTAGGCTGAAGCCTAGGGGCCCCACCTGTTTTAGAGGCCTCTCATTGGTAAGATATTTTTTTTTTATCTACTTCAGTGGGTACACAATTTGACCCTCATTGGCCCACAAGAAAAATAACAAAAAATAAACCGGTCACATCTGTCTAATCAAGTGCAAGTGAAATCATATCAATCATTTAAATTTACGTCACTGCTGTTGCTTGACGTAGACGGCAAACGTCCATTGTACAAAGAAAGTACAATAGTGGAGCACAAAAATGGAAAATACTAAGGTTAAAACAACAACTTGACTAAGATGGACTGGCAGCACTCCTTGGCTAACATCGGTACTGCCGTTAAAACAACTGCAACGGGGTTTCTTAGCTGTAGCAGCAGTTAGCTCATTATGTCATCAGAAATATTTCAGGGAGTTATTCCACAATGACATGCATATTATACAGGTTGGTTTATAAAGGCTTTGTTTTATACAGTTTATGTACTGACGTTGGCTGCTCGATATTCGTGAATTTAGGGACTGTCTCTAAAGTTACATATACATATTAAAATAGCTCAATACCATTTAATGAGAATGACTTACAGCCACAAAACTAACTCTACCTTGTTCATGTGTGTGTCAGCTTTAATTCACATCTTTTAGATTTTTATAATATTTCTTATTTATCAGGCGCGCACCTGAGTTTGCGTGACAGCTTTTACATTAGCGATGTTTTATGCAAACCGTGCTCCGTTCTGAAACTAAACTGCAAGCACCTGATAGCAAAGCTGCCTTGGGGCCGCTGACCACCTTGATCTGCCCCTGCTCCTATATAGTGCATTATTTTGGGGGTCCGCCATTTTGTAATGCAGTTCCGAAACCTGAGTGAACTACTTCATTCACTACATTCGTTCAATCTTTTTTTATCCACAACGCAGTTTGATTTTGAGTATATATTCGATGTACACTTGCTCACTAACTATTTCCCATGAATCAACACATGACAACGCTTGATTAGAATCAGCTGGATGAGAGTGACCGTTAATGCTACAAATGCACGTTTATCAGGGGCAGACTGGCCATCTGGCGTACCGGCCACTAACGTATTGGGGCGGAACGGACGCTTTGGCCTCTCTGACGCACGTATTCCAAAAGCTAATGCACAGAGAATGCAAAAGACATGGTACCAAGTGTCATGCCCCCCGCCCGCACAACATGTAACCTACACCCCCTGCTCGACAAAATACGTTAGCACACCCCACAACACCCCCGTCGACAAAAAGATAGCTTTGGGCCTAAAATTGCAAGGGCCAATTTGCCTTCACAGTCCAGCCCTGACGTTTATACACTTGTGTTTGTTCTTTTTGCGTATTTTTGAGAACAAAAAGATTCAATGAATGTTATAGACAGTGGTGCTTTATTTTAAATATATAAAATAATTTTATGAAACGTAATAAACGTTAAAGTAAATAAAAGTGGCAAACATTTGTTTTGTACTCTTTAATAAAAACTAATAAAAAACGTGACAAATAAGGTGAAAATAAACTTTACCATTTTTTGGAGCAATCCATACACAAGTTTAATTTAACCGTTATGTTAAATGTCCAGGACAGTATATACACTCAAGCACAAGTTATATTACGTTAATGTCCGAAATCGTTCACTTATTTTCATTCACTTCTTCCCCATATAGAGGACTCAAATGTCGTTCGCTGTGTAGGGAACAGTGAAGGAGTGAGCGGTTTCAGACACAGCACTAGACTAAGCTAAATGCTAGAGTTGTCCAAACCAAAACAAAAAATCTTGCACTGCCATATCTTAAAGTACATCATTGCCTTTGTGTTGTCTCAAGTAATGTTTTTGGTAAGGCATGTTTGGTAAAACTACTTAAATTTCTTGTTTAAACTAAGGCCTAGTCCTGATTTAAATTCATCCCTGTTTGGGAAACCTCCAATAAATCTTTTTATGCTAATGAGAAATGAAAGCTTGATTTTTACTGACAGTATTGATATTACTATATAACCATTTATACCTATATAGGCTAAATAGAAATCACTGATACCGTTCAGTATAGAAAAATTTGTAAAACGAGACAAAGTGTATACAGATAAAAAACATATTTCTATATTCAAACAAACTTGATGATCTTTATATAATGAACTGTATACAATTCAATTATTCATAACTAATAATTTCATATGACTACTTTCAAATTTGACAGTCTTTCATAAACTAGCATTCACATTGTGTTGTTCAATTGTATTTCGTCACAAATGGATTTCAAAACACAGTTTTTTATTACGTTTAAACCTTTTTCCTAACAAATCAAAGCTTGTGATGATCTGATCATTTTTAAATCTCTATTTGGAAATAAATGGAAAACTTTCTGCCACAACCAAGGAGGCTCAAAATTGTCAATTTAGTTTAGTTTAATTTAGTGCTTTCAGTCTCTGGTTAACTAAACATTTAAATCTACTGGCATAGGACCACTAATGCAATGTCAACGGAAGTGGTTTTTAATGTAAATCTTAAAAAAAAACATGTCTGAGCCGAAACAATCTCAGACTTTACTGTAATACACTGCCCATGGTTTCTGCTGAGCACTGCTTGGAGAAGAGACTCCATTGTTAGTAAGTCCATTCTGGCATGTGCTGTTGTTTGTATAGCTATTTGTTAAACCATTTTTCTTTGGATGAATGTTAGCATTATTACACCCACTGTCCAATTCATTTTGCCCAACATCTAGGCCTGGATTTACATAACCACGCTTTAGGCCATTCAAATGATTTTTATCAGCAATGCCATTTGGTCCAGTAGCTTCTGCAAACTTTTTCAGAGTGAGGGGAGGCTTGCACGCGTGCCAGTCCAATAGTACTTTATTCATAGAGTCCTGTCGACGAACGCCATAAAGTTTGTCTTCTTCAGTAGGAGGTTTTTCCTCGCCGTCCACGGTGTCATCCACACGTGTTTGAGTGGACAAGCTGGGAATCTCACCGCTTACGCCCTCAAAGTACTGCTTGATGCAGATCTTGGCGAAACTTTTGGCATGTTCTGTGCAAGTCTCGTCAAACATCTTGCGCTCAATGTCTAAGTAGTGGGACCAGTATTTCGTTTTGAGGAAGGCGGCTTGTGTGAAGCAGGGCCGGATGGCTCGGACCAAGAATGCAATGGTTGTAATGATCATCAGGAAGACCCATCCACAGGCCTGTAAGGAACATTCAGAAAATAGACAAGAAATCACAGTGTATGATAGCACTCATTCCTGTAGTCAAACTGGTATAGAGCATTCCGCTAGTAATGCAAAGGTCATGGGCTTGATGCCAAGAAACAAACAAAATAATGAAAAAATAGATACACTGTAAGTCAGAGAATGCATTGATATGTAGTAAAATCAGTGAATCAATAAAAACATGTGTGATAACAAAAATACAGCCTATGTGTATGTGGCATGTATATTCATAGGCAAAAATACATGTATATATTTAAGAAATGTGGAATGTATATTTATTTTATATATATATATATAATTAAAAAATATATATAAATATTTTATATAGTCAAATCGATTGTTCATGATCAATCAATTATAACGTTTGTGTTTATATGATTATTAATAATTGTAGTATTTGTACCGTGAGGGAAATAATTATTTGATCCCCTGCTGATTTCGTAAGTTTGCCTGCTTACAAACAAATGAAGGGTCTATCATTTTTATGGTAGGTTAATTTTAACTGATAGAGACAGAATATAAAAATTGTATATAAAGGTTATAAATTGATTTGTATTAAAGTCAGTGAAATAAGTATTTGATCCCCTACCAACTAGCAAGAATTCTGGCTCCACAGATTGGTTACGTGCCTATATGGACCGCAGAATCCTGTCACTTTCAGAAAGTACTCCTAAATCATCTTGTACAGTGGCAATTTCATGGTTTTCTGAATAAATTTGTTATAAAGTGTGATCTGATCTTCATCTAAGTCAAGTGTATTGACAAGGATAATGTGTCTTAAATAATAACACAACCTTTTTTTATCTTTCATGTCTTTATTGAGAACAACAAAAAAAAAAACTCATAGTACTTGTGGGAAAACGTATTTGAACCCTTGAGTTAATGACCTCAAAAAAGCTAATTGGAGTCAGAACAACAGAAGGGCTTCATAAAAACAAAATCCGCCTTTTGGAGTTGCCAAGTCCGAGCCCAGACCTCAACCCAATAGAGATGCTATGGATTGACTTGAAGAGGGCCACACACATGAGACATCCAAAAATATGACCGAGCTAAAGCAGTTATGCCAGGAAGAATGGGTTAAAATTCCTCCTCAACGATGTGCAAATCTGATCCACAGCTACAGAAAGCTCCTGGTTGAGGTTATTGCTGCCAAGGGGTGTCAACCAGTTAATAATTCTAAGGATTCACATACTTTTTACTTTTTTAATGTTGAATGAGTGTGTTCAATTAAGACTGATATGAAGATCAGATCACATTTTCTGAGAAATTTATTCAGGTTCCAATTCCAAAAGGTTCAAATACTTTTTCTTGCCACTGTATAAAGATGCCTGCCAACATAATCTCTATATTCCATTTCAACCTTTCTCCACCAAAATGGTCCAGACAAAATAGGTTTTAAAGGATGTCAGGGACAAGATTGTAGACCTGCACAAACCTTGAATAGGCTACAGACAGAGGCTTGGTGAGGAGACAACTGTTGGTGCCATTATTTTGAAATAGCAGAAATACCAAAATAACTATCAAGTGCCCTTGTTCTGGAGCTCCCTGCAAGATTTCCCCAATGGAGTAAAGATGATCATGCGAGGGTTAAAGATCAGCCCAGAACTACACGGAAGAGGCTTGTTAATGATTTCAAGACAGTTGGGACCACAGTTAGCAAGCAAACCATTGGTAACACGCTGTGCCACACAGTGTTGGGTAAGTTACTATGAAAAAGTAATTAATTACATATTCAATATTTTAATTAGATTACTGTCCAAATTACTCTGTCCAAAAAGTATTTAGTTACTCATTACTAATTACTTTCTATATCCTACATCAACCTTGATTAGTTTAGTGATTCAAGGATAGACATGAAACGGCTTATTTAAATCATTCAAATAAATAATATTATTAACCAAAGTATTACAAATGTGAGAATTATACATTAAAGCACAGATTTTAAAGTAAGACTTTGAATTTTGATGTCAATTACACTATTGCACGCATATATTTCACAAAGTATTTAGTTTAATCACATCAAAAGTAACTGTAATTAAATTACAGAAAACATATGAGTAATCCCTTACTTTATTTTTTCAAGGGGAAAGTAATTAAATTACAGTAACTAATTACCTAGTAGCTAGTTACACCCAACATTGATGCCACAATAGATTGAAATCTTGAAGCACCTGCAAGGTCCTCCTGGCCACCTGGCTTGTCTGAAGTTTTACATTGAACATCAAAATGATTCAGAAAAGGCTTTGCCGAAAGTGCTTCCATTGCTGTGAGACCAAAATTACTCCAGTTTTTGAAAAGAGAGAAACGTTGACTATGACCTCAAGAACACCATCCCTTCAGAGAAGCACAGTGTTGGAAACATTATGCTTTAGGGCTTTTTATCTCTGCTACGGGCACAGGATGATTTCACCGCATTGATAGGCTGAGGGACGGGCCAGTGTACCATAAAATCTAGGACACGAACATCCTCGCTTTACTAGATCACTGAAGATAGGTCTTCAATGTGCCTTTAACATGACAAAGATCCAAAACATATTCCCAAGACAAAGAGTGGCTCAAGGAGAAGCATCTTAAATGTCATAGCCAGTCTCTAGATCCTAGTGCCATAGAACATCTGTGAAGAAGGCTAAAACTTCAATTTGTTGAGCGATTTGTCCACTCCTCTGACAGAGGAGTGGTCAAAAATTGATCCTGAAAAATGTGCAAACCTGGTGACCAACTATCAGAAATGTTTTACCTCTGTGCTTGCCAACAAGGGTTTCTCCATCAAATACAAAGTTATGTTTTCTCGGAGATCAAATACTTATTTCACTGACTGAAATGCAAATCAATTTATAACCTTTATATAAAAAATTTCGCCTAATTTTTTTTTTAAGGATTCTGTCTCTAGCAGTTGAATGTATGTATATGTCTATTCAAACATACATTAAGAACGATTGATAATTTTGGAAGCCCTTATTTTGGAGTTCTGGCTCGAGCTCTGGATTAGCCCCTCCCCAGAAAACAAAATGTAACAATTTATCATATTAAATTATTTATCAGGCAGGGCAACTATTAAAACTAACTTGTAAATTAACCATACCTGTGAAATACACCGTATGTATCTGGTCGCTGCCTCTCTTGATACGACATGCGGGCTGTCAAATATAAGTTTGCATGGGATTTTGGCCAGCGTCTGTGCGAGTTCCGTATCTGAAAGCCCACTTGCATTTTTTCCAAACTCAGTCATATCCAGGTCCATGCTATAAGCACACAAGAAACTTTTACCGTCCATCAGCGTTACTGAAATCCAGACAGCCGGTGCAATGAGGGAACGCTGGGATATGGAGACGCACATGTAGCGCAAGACACTGGGATCCTTCCTTCTTTGACCCTTTGGCCGTTTCCATTCTTCCGCCAACATGGATACGTTGTTGTTCAGTACGAAACCCAGCATGAAGAACCATATGGGTGGAATGACCAGCATGCTTATCCCATAGGAGTAGTTGTATTCTGGCATGCATGGACAGTTGAATTCGAAAGATGTGTAGAGTTGAGCGCTTGCCAGAGCCATGATTCCACATATGCCATTCATAAACGACTCTTGGTTGGATTGGAGAATCTGGGACATCATACGAAATTTATCCATGTTGATTTGTTGGTCGGCTTAGCCTGAGATGCACCTGAATGAAAAAATTGTATATGCATATATTGAATGTATATACATTTGAATGCAAAATGTTTTTAGCCAATGTTTTTTTTTCTTTTGGTCAAGTCGACATGAAACAGCATTCTCAGACATTTGGGGTAATATTTGTATAAATATTTGAAAAATCACAGAAAGATTTACAGCTCGGTCTACTCACAGAATTTTGCAATGCGTTGCTTAGATGTAGATCCCTTTCAGTCAACTCAATGGTACAACTCGTTCGTCCTTGACTCAGAGCAAAAAATTTGTTTATCTGTAGCAGCCCTCGATCACTCTCACACAAACGAACACACTTTCTTTCATGTGATGTAACCTCTGGTTGCTTTCCAATTCTTATTGGCTTCAGGTGAATATGTAATCTGTACGTTTTTGCCTTTCCAACATCATTGAATTTTAAATATTGAAATGTCTTTTTCTGTCCCACTTCATCGTAATTTATATTAAGATACACATGTAGGAAGATTGCATTGCATATTTACATACCAGGTGAGACCATGGTAACAGGCCGTGTGGCCCAGAATACATGCAAAGGTGTTGCCTCACCCTATTCAAATAGAAACTTGTGGTACTCAGTGGAAACCTGGGAAATCATTTTGTAGTTGCCAAAAATGCAACAGATGTACAAAGCTTATTGAGCCAAAGCACAGGAGAATGACTATCAAAAATAAGAGATTACACAAAATATTGAAGAGGAGGTCTGAAAGAATTGAACTATAGCTGTTTGAACATCTGTCAAGTCGCAACACTCGTAGTTCACAGAAAAGGAAGATAATTTCTTGAACAGAAATTGCTTTTTAAAGACCATGAACAGCTCGTTTGGGAGTTCAACAAACCTTTTCCTGGGTTAGTGAAATTAACCCCAAAATGTACTTTGATTCTGCCCTCTAGAAAATGAATAGGGTAATGGGCGGGCCATTTAAACACACACTAAGTGGTAGACCAATCACTGGCTCAGCTTGACCAATCAGAGTGTTTCGGAAGAAAGAACTACATAGAACCAGGAACTCAATAGCCTGTTTTCTGAGAATCTAGATGACATTGGAGAGCACAGATGAAATATGTTTTATATAAAGCATTTTTTGAACAATAGAAACATGAACATCTATTGTTTACAATGTGATAAACATAGTAAAGGCTTTTAAGAATAATTTTTAGGACAAATGAAACTGGCTTTTCAAGTCACTGTAAAACCAATTGCATTTCATATAACTAAAAAAACTAGTTTATCTAATTTCAACTTCTTTTAAGCCAGTTTAAAATACGTTAAATTCCAATGACTTGTAGAGCCAATCTGATTTAATAAAAAAATTGAGAGGGGCTTTTAAACATCAAACTTGTATCTGACTATTTGTACATCTCAATGCTATTAAAAGGACGGTAAAAACAAAAGAGATAGTAAACAAAGATTCAGTTGTACAATATCTAACTTTAATATTTAGCGAAGACAAATAAGACCCATTTTGTTCTCTGTTGCATAAGCTGCAGTCACATTGAGGACCATATCTTTACGGTTACAAACCAGCATGCTACTTTTCAAAAAGAGGAAAGGGTTGTACTCAGTATTCAGGAAGTGTCGCTGTTGGTGTACATCCGCTGTGAGAATTCAGTTGAACAGAATATTTGAATCTGCCACTCTACGTCATATCTATTTTTTTGTTTTAAGTTGTAGTATCAAGAGGTAAGTAAGATAGTTTCATTATATTCTGTATGTATTTAATATTGAAGTAGAAAGTAAATGGCTAAATTAAACAAAATGAATGAATAAATGTTATCTGATAAGTATGAGAGACACCAGTTCCAGGAAATATCTTATTGCTTCTTCAAACATTAACATTAAGAGTTTAGATGGGAAGGAGAGTGTAAAACAAATTGGAATTCTAGAAGAACTCTAGAATCTTTTAGCATTCGTCTTTATTTCTAAACAGGAAATGATGAACAGCTTATGGGGTCAGTTTTTGAAAATAGAGATGTATGCATCACCTGAAAGCTGAGTTATAAGCCTTCCATTGATGGTTTTTTAGGATAGGACAATATTTGGCGAGAAACAACTATTTAAATCTCTGGAATCTGAGGTTGCAAAAATCGAAATATTGACAAAATCGCATTTGAAGTTGTCCATCAGACACGCTGTAGCAGGCCGATGCTAAGAAGAAACATGTTTGTTTTAATGCTCTCTATTGGCTAACCGCTGTAATGACGTTGTGGAGAATAGATCAACCCGAAAGCTTCCTATAGATACCAAACTTGAGTGGGTAATTCCCTAAGAGTCGGCAGTAGGCAATTTTGTGTCACGATTTTGCTGCATTCACTCACAAAAATAAAGTTTTTGTATATTAACACTATAAAATTTTCAAAATATCTTCATAGAACATGATCTTTACTTAATAGAAAGATTTTTGGTATGAAAGAAAAAAAGATTATTTTGCCCCATACGATGTTTTATTGACTGGTTTTGTGATCCAAGGTCACATTTATTAAACAAAATGTATTTATCCCTTCTAGGTAAGTGTGATCATGCATTTAAAATAATTGAACAGTGATGATACAGCTTGGTGAACTGGAATTTATTTTTTTCACAGGATGGAGGACACATTTCTAAATGTGATTTTCGTGGTCGTCACTCTACTTCTTTCAAAAGAGCACAATGTCCTTCATGACCTAGACGATGATGCCATTGTGGGCATGAAAGAACACGAGCGTGTTCTGCTGCAAGAGGGTAAAAAGCTAGAAGAGCTGTCCACAGCCACGAACCTGCCACATTCAAATTGGCAAGTATCCCAAAATCCAGGGGGAGAGGGGGACGTGTCAGATGTTAAACAAATGATGCCAAATGTCAGGACCATGGTGCAACATGAGGAACAAATGTTCCCAGTGGGAGACCAAAACTACTCCTGCCAAACTGCGTTTGCACCAGATGACCAGGAGGAATTGGACGTATCCGCAAACCGGACATCACATATGTCCAATACGGGTCAGATAGACATAGACCAAACGGGGTCCAATGTAGACCAGAACTTCTCGCAGGGGGACGAGGAACTCTTAGAAAAGCCTAAAACAGGCCATATTGACACCCACCATGATAACCAAGCATTGTTTGAGGGCCAAATGACCGATTACAGTTGGTACTTTTGGAAGGCCCTCAGTTTGTTCTCATTTGTACGATTTCTGAAATGGGTCAGGAAACTATATTTCAAACCCCGATCGAAGATGCCTTCATTTCTAAATGGAAAAAATGCAACGTTCTTAAACACCAAAGTCTCCGAAATTGATTACAAGACATTAACTAGCTTCTACGACCAGTGTGTTCAAGTTCCAGTGAGCAAGAGTTGGCAAACTTGCGCGTTTGTAGAAGGTTTTGCGAAGGACCTTTTGGAAACTGTGAGAAATGCGAGACCAGACGTCCAGATTGAAGACTTTGTTGAAGTTGGGAGATTGTATGAGCAATGGCCTTCAAGAAAAGGCCTTGTTTGTGAATATCACGTACCTATTATTCCTCGAAAGCCTTTCAGCTTTAGATTTGAGCTTTTCAGAGACAAGACCACTTTATACAGCAACGTGAACATGGTAAAAGATACCGTATCAAGTATCTGCATTTGCAACGATACAAACCCAGACGCTGACACCCTGTGTCTCCTACATCCAGATAACAAAACCGATAACATAGCAGATGATTATATTAATGATCCTCTGTGCCACGAGGACAGTCCTTACCTTTCTAAAACACGTGCTGGGAAGTGGTTTAGAAATGCGATTAAGAAAGCATGGGAGGAGATCAGTCACAAATACGACTTTGAGCTAATATTTCGTAACACCGAAAGCCCCGGAAGTCTCAAAGTTCGATTCAGATCAGGTAAAGCGATTCTTTTAAACATCACACCTGTGGTTCGGTTTCAAGACTCGGAAGCACACTTGAACTCATATCTCTCTTCGATCATGCATTTGTCGGACACTCATTGGCCCGTATGTTTTGCACGCTGCGAACACAGCCTCCTTCAACACTTCACCAAAATGCTCCCGCGGAATTCTTGTCACATTCGCTGTCTGCAGATCCTCTCCTTCCTACACAATCATCAGATCGGCCTGACCGGTAAATGCGGGCTGACAAGCTACCACTTGAAAAACACACTTTTACATCGGCTGCTGGTCGATACGCCGTCATTGTGGCGACCTGAGCACATCGGACAGAGAATTGACGATGCTTTAACTTTTCTTCAGCAGAAAGTCAAAGTTAAAGTACTTCACCATGCTTTGGTTGGGAATAGTCTCATTCCGAGCGATTTTGGGTTCCCCAAAGAATTCCGAAAGGAAAAACCTATAAATTTATTCCAGCCTCTATTGTCAAATGAAGAGTTTTCCAAAATGGAAAGACACTTAGGCGAGATGTCTAAAAACATACCAGTGCTGATATATGAATACAGCACAAAGTGAGGATAAATGTCAGATGCAAAAAGTATTGTTTCGTAAACGATTTGCAATGCAAGGTTTTCTCAAATTTACTTGAATTCAGATGTTACAGTCAACTGCACAGAACAGAATATCTTGAACCATAACAGATGTTATAATCCTCTAGTATTCATTCGATTCCCAGAACAATTCAAAGTCATTATGACCAGCTACAGAAAAATCAGACATGTAGTCAACAGCTGCTGAAGGTTCCCGGCCCAGATTCAAGTCCCACGACTAACTGATGATCATTGATAGCCTGTTAAAAAAAAGGTAAAGAGTGTGAAGTTTTTGTGCAGCATAAGGAATGGCATCCTGAAATTGTATAGCAAACCATTAACAACTTTGTTCCATTATCAAAAGCAACATAAAGTGAAAGTTCACCCAAAAATGAAAATGATGTCATCGTTCTCTTGTCATTTCACACTTGTTCAGCTTTTTTCCACAGAAAGAAAAAGAATATATTTTGAAGAATGTTGTTAACTTGCTCCTATATACTTGCATTGATTTCATGCCAATTCAACAGAAGTGAATGGGGTTCAGTGTTGTTTGGTTTCCAACTTTCTTCAAAATATTTTGTGTGTTCTGCAGAAGAAAGAAAGCCATACAGGTTTGAAATGACAAGAGTAGTTAGTTAATGATTTTTGGGTAAACTGTAGCTTTAACCAACACAATATTTTTCCTCGTGACATACAGTCTCAATTGTCTCACCAGCTCAAAATACTGTTCTGTAAATATCTCTGTGCAAAGCTGAGAAAGCATTCCTGTAGCTCAGTGGTCAGACCATTGCAATGACGCCAAGATCATGGGTTCAATCTCAGGGATTGTACATACTTAGAAACAAATGTATAATGCAGTGTATGTCGCTTTGGATATAAGCGTCTGGCAAATGCATAAATGTAAATAAAGAAATAAAGATGTAAACTCCACAAAGCTGGCATTCAAATGCATTTCAGAAATCAACTAAATGTTCTTCATTCCTTTGAAAAAGCTTCCAGTCAAAATAGAGCATCAGGTTTGACTGTCGAGAATTTCATTTTTATTGTCATGAAAATGAAAAAGATAAGCATCATCAAATATGTGGTGTTATACTGACCAGAGGCTCTCCGAGAAGCAGGATATGTGGATTTACAGCAGTCACAAAGAGAAGCATCACCATACAGCTCAGTCCACCTAAAACAGAGGAACATCTTCAATTACACACAGATCTTATAATGTAAAATGTATTTTTTTATTATTTCATCATATACTCATTCTCATGTCATTCCAAACCAGTGTGACTCACTTTCTTCTGCAGCACAAAAACGATGATATTTTGGAGAATGTTGGAAACCAAACAACATTGGCCCCCGTTGGCTTTCATTGTAAAGACATAAAACCACAGAGACATCTCAAAATATCTTCTTGTGTTCCACATAATAAAAGAAGTCAGATTTTTCATGATGTCAAATGAGTTTTCATTTTTTTGGGTGAACTATCCATTTTCAACCAGGAGATTCAAAGAACATTTACTTTAATGTAACTGGGTTATATCTCATAATTCCATAGAGTGTTATAGATGGTTCCAAAATGAGATAACTGAGTTTAAAAAAAAATCAAAAATCATGTTTTTATTATTTTATCAACTGCAGTTTGATTATTATTAATTGGAATGCATTATTAAAAAACATGATTTTTGATATCTTATTTTGGAGCCAAACTCTTCAAATACTTTATAATGTACACTTTACACAGATAGAAAAGGAGAATGATTTGGAAACTCAGATCACATTGAATACACACTTCTTTGTTTGAAGGTTGTATGTGCATGACTTGGTGTAGGATCTTCTGGTACAATTCATAATGCATAAACATGGTCTTTCATGGCAAAAGAAGGATTGTAAAGGGCAAACACAACATGCTCTTTACAAGCCAGTAAGATATGAGAATTAAAGGGACAGTTCACCCAAAAAAGAAAATTTGTGAATGAAAAGAAAACAGTTTGGTTAGTAGTCTGATTTTGATATTGCGTGGAAAGCCAGCCGGGTTAATTATCTGATTGGTGGGATTGGTCATGGCAAACCAGCCGGGTAAGTTTTCTGCACGTGCTCCTCTCGAACTTTGTTAATAAAACCTCATATAGTCCCGCAGAACTGGTTGGTTACAATCATTCAAACAACAAACTTACCATAGAGTCCCATTCCTCTTCTGGATAAATGCAATGCTAAAATAGTGCTATATAGGACTAAAAGTGGTTCTTGGCTTGTAGTCATAGGTGAACCACTTTTAGTGCTGTATAGAACCGTATTTTGGTGCTTCAGTGGTTCTTCAACGGTTCTTTGGGTTGACTGAGGTGCTATATAGAACCCCTGAAGAACCATACAGGGCCCGTTTCTCTATGTTCCTCACTGGTCTTGTGTTCTTGTGTTCTTGCTCTACGTCATCAATAACCATTAAAGTCTGTTCCAATACTCAGGAACACAAGAACACATTAAAGTACCCGGGCCGGATGTGTTCTCGCTATCAAGAATGCGTCGAATGCAGCCTTGCGGGCGTACAGAACTTGCTTGAAGTCCCAGAAGTCACTGCGGGGGGTCACTGCAAGTTCGTTCTTCTGAGGCCGCCTGGCAAGACGGAATAGAGAAACGGCGGCTTTACAGGTTCTTTATACGGAACACCCCAAAGAACATCTGAAGAACCACTTTAGCCCCAAGATATGATGCTACATAGCACTAAAAGGGCTTTGCCTATGATTACGAGCAAGGAACCACTTTTAGTGCTACGTATGACCAATTTTTTGAGTGTACACTTTCATCTTAAGAGAAGACAAGAAAATAGCAGGAGATTTGTAAGGTCAGCTTGACTACAAACACCTGCAGTTAATTGTGTACGAAACAGTTTATAAGGTAAATAGTGACGTCTGCTGGACAAAAGTGGTATTGCAGGGACCAAACACTTCAGGTAGGTTAGTGCATCGAAATATTCCTGGCACAGCAGGAAGGGGCAATTATATATATATATTTTTAAAAATCCAAACTTTCTGTAGAAACATCTCATAAACAACTCATATGAAAAAAATAGGCTCTGTAATATTCTTTTGTATGTACTCTAATAAGCTCTCTTACATTTTAGTATACTGTAGTATATTAAAAACATTTTGCTAATGCAGTTTATTTTA
Organism: Triplophysa dalaica; assembly: GCF_015846415.1. Lineage (NCBI taxonomy): Eukaryota > Metazoa > Chordata > Actinopteri > Cypriniformes > Nemacheilidae > Triplophysa > Triplophysa dalaica. Next base: position 6,285,183 of record NC_079543.1, read on the forward strand.
ATATGTATTATTGTATCTGGGATTTTCCACAGTTTACTACGGTAAACAATACAGTATATTTTCATGTGGGTTGAAAACAGGCAGACTTGGCTAAATACATTCTACAAGTGTGTGGTTTGTTTACTCTCATTCTGTTGTTTATTTATATCATTTAAAAAGTGAACTATTTTTTGTAAAGAACAACACCTGAAGGTCTCCTGTAAATCGAAATAATTATGAGTTGTAAGGGTTAATAATAGTGACTAAGGCTTCAGTCTGTCAACCATGATTGATACTTTCGGTATAAGTTAGCACCATTTCATTTCTGTACAGCTATGCAAAACGCTGTGAATCAAGTTCAGACTCATACTAACATTTTTTGGGGATTGAAGAATACATTCCTGTATGCAATCCACTTGTACATGTGTAAGTATCATTAATAGTTTAAGTATTTATAAAATGTCCACATCAATGTGATCATTTTGTTTTATGACCTACAGCCTTAAACTACATTTCTTTTTTTTACTTCAGGGGATATGTCATATTTTCAGATATCAACAACTAAAAAACTGGCTTCAGGGGGTTGGTTTTAAAAACTGTGTCTATCCACCATATTATGTCTTTACCCACATGAAAAATAAATAAGAAAATGCTTTTATATCCTGGTAACATGGGCGTAAATCTCATGTAACAGTAGGGGGGGACAATACACATACTTTCTCAAGAGCAATTTTTGAAGGGGACACAAATAATTCAGTCAAAATAGTACTAACTACGACACAAATCATAGGATTATCATACAGACTTGCAGTCACAATATAACTGAACTGAACTGCCACATACTGTAATACAAGTGAACAAAAAAGCTTTACGGTTTTACATAGTTTCTCATGGTTTCTCTAGTTACTACAGACTAGCATTTCCCCAAACTTTCATATGTTTGGTATTAGACTGAATTGAAAAACAAACCAGGCTTACAGGATATCATATAACTCCTGGAGCTGCCTCCTTCAGCACTGCTCTGGGTGATGATCTTCTCCACCAGAACACCACCTCCACCACTAGAGCTGGTCAACACCTGCTGGCTGCTCGATGAGCTATTGTTGCCCTCTAGTGGTGAAAAATCGAATAGCACACAGGAATTAGAAAGGAGGCTGCAACATGTATGTTTAGTTGTGTAAGTTCAGCAACCAGGTCAAGTTTGTCAACGGAACATGTTTATCTTTTTTAACTTCTTGGTCTCAAAACACATTTGCACGTTCATTGAAACTTATTTTTTTGTTATAAAAAGTATTTGGAACTCACTTGGGGGTAGAGATGTTAGTCTTGTGGTGGTTACAGTTTCTGTATGTTTATTGATTTCTGAAGTCAAGAAATATCATTGTGTAAAACAAAACAAAATTTTGATGTATTGGTGTTACGTTTTTAACACTCACCTCGTCCAGTTCCACCAGATCCCCCCTCTACTCTCACAATCTTGGTTGTGGTTAGCTTGTCCATTCCATGTTAACTAGTTTAAAACAAAATTAAGATGAAACAACTTCTCTTAGACAAGAACTATACATAACTGTTCAAACAGCAAGTAAAAAATAGAAGAAAATAAATGCGCTGAAATTTTGGAGCAAGGTATTATATAAAAAATCAATTTACATTGCCTGATATTATCTACCACTGATGAGCATGTTGGTAGTTTTGATGAACTTCCATGAAAATGATAGACCCTTGATTTCTTTGTAAGCAGGCAAACTTACAAAATCAGCAGGGGATCAAATTGTCATGATATGGTAATGAGGACCCAGGTGCGGACAGTAGGCAGCAGCAAATAATAATATTTATTAACAAAATACAAACAAAACACCCGCAATGGGGGAGAGACAAGGTAACTAAAAAAATATACATAAAGGCAAACCAAAAACTTCCCACAAGGGGGCAAAACAAGAACTAAACTTGCAAGGAAAGCAAAACTCACTATCACACTGAAACGAGGACAAGACAAGGTGCAGTGCAGTGCAGTGCAGTGCAGTGCAGTGCAGTGCAGTGCAGTGCAGTGCAGTGCAGTGAGGCAAGACCATGAAACGCAACGATAAAAAACAAATCAGCACAAGACAATGAACACGAGGGTATTAAATAGGGAGACAGCCTCATGATATTATCTACCACTGATGAGCATGTTGGCAGTTTTGATGAACTCAAATGCATTCTTTTTTGCAATTTAATAAAAAAAATTAAAAACAACTTAAGCAAAGTGTTCGAAGAATAAATAAATTGAAGATGTTAAAGAATAAAGTGTTAAATTATTAACTGCCCATGGTTTCTGCTGAGCACTGCTTGGAGAAGAGACTCCATTGTTAGTCAGTCTATTTTGGTGTGTGCTGTTGTTTGTATAGCTATTTGTTAAACCAATTTTCTTTGAATGAATCATAGCATTATTACACCCACTGTCCAATTCATTTTGCCCAACATCTAGGCCTGGATTTACATAACCACGCTTTAGGCCATTCAAATGGTTTTTATCAGACAAATAATTTTTTTGTTAGCAACGCCATTTGGTCCAGTAGCTTCTGCAAACTTTTTCAGACTGAGGGGAGGCTTGCACGCATGCCAGTCCAATAGTACTTTATTCATAGAGTCCTGTCGACGAACACCATAAAGTTTGTCTTCTTCAGTAAGAGGTTTTCGTCGCCGTCCACGGTGTCATCCCAACGTGTTTGAGTCGAAAAGCTGGGAATCTCACCGCTTACGCTCTCAAAGTACTGCTTGATGCAGATCTTGGCGAAACTTTTGGCATGTTCTGTGCAAGTCTCATCAAACATCTTGCGCTCAATGTCTAAGTAGTGGGACCAGTATTCAGTTTTTAGGAAGGCGGCTTGTGTGAAGCAGGGACAGATGGCTCGGACCAAGAATGCGATGATTGTAATGATCATCAGGAAGACCCATCCACAGGCCTGTAAGGAACATTCAGAAAATAGACAAGAAATCACAGTGTATGATAGCACTCATTCCTGTAGTCAAACTGGTATAGAGCATTCCGCTAGTATTGCAAAGGTCATGGGCTTGATGCCAAGAAACAAACAAAATAATAAAAAAATAGATACACTGTAAGTCAGAGAATGCATTGATATGTAGTAAAATCAGTGCATCAATAAAAAAAATTGTGATAACCAAAATATAGCCTATGTGTATGTGGCATACTATATATTTATAGGCAAAAATACATATATATTTAAGAAATGTGTTATATAGATTTATTTTATATATACAGTATAATTAAAAATATATTAATATAAATATTTTATATAGTCAAATCGATTGTTCATGATCAATCAATTATAATATTTGTGTTTATATGCTTATAAATAAATGTACTATTTTTACCGTGAGGGAAATAATTATTTGTGTCATGATTCCACCATCATGTTATGTTTATTCTTGGTCTTGCGGTAGAGTCATGGCATTGCCTTGCAATGTGTGAGAAAGACATGGCTTTGTTTATATATTGGCTTGCCATGTGCTTTCTAGTGTCTCGTCGGTGTTTCCAGCCCTTTTGTCTCGTTAGCCTTCCCTTAGTGTTTAACACCCATCACCTGTTCCTCATTATTATCCTGTGTCTGTCTCCCTATTTAATACCCTCGTGTTCATTGTCTTGTGCTGATTTGTTTTTTATCGTTGCGTTTCATGGTCTTGCCTCACTGCACTGCACTGCACTAAACTGCACTGCACTTCCCCCTGTCTTGTCCTCGTTTCAGTGTGATAGTGAGTTTTGCTTTCCTTGCAAGTTTAGTTCTTGTTTTGCCCCCTTACAAAATAACTATCAAATGCCCTTTGGTCTAGAGCTCCCTGCAAGATTTCCCTAATGGAGTAATGATTGTCACGAGAAAGATATGCCCAGAACTACACGGAAGGTGCCTGGTAAAGATTTCAAGACAGTTGGTACCACAGTTAGCAAGCAAACCATTAGTAACACGCTATGCCACAATAGATTGAAATCCTGAAGCACCTGCAAGGTCCTCCTGCCCAAGAAGGCCAACCTGGCTTGTATGAAGTTTGAGATTGAACATCAAAATTATTCAGAAAAGGCTTTGGCGAAAGTGCTGCCACTGCTGTGAGACCAAAATTGACTCCTGTATTTGGAGGAAGAGAAATGTTGACTATGACCCCAAGAACACCATCCCTATAGAGAATCACAGTGTTGGAAACATTATGCTTTAGGGCTTTTTATCTCTGCTACAGTCACAGGATGACTGTAAAATCTTGGACAAGAACCTCCTCCCTTTACTAGATCAATGAAGATAGGTCTTGAATGTGCCTTTAACATGACAAAGATCCAAAACATATAGGCAAGGCAAGGCAAGTGTCACAGGTCGGGGTGGGCCAAGCGTAACTGCACCCAACCCTAAACCAGGACCACCTCGAGGAGCGTGTCAGAGACGAATCGGAGACAGAGATAAAATGTAACAAGTTTATTTCTGAAGTTAAAACAATTGGAAAATCCTAATTTAAATCCTCTTCCTTCGTCACTCTCAGTGGTCGAAAGCCCACGGGACAGTGGCCAAGGTCTCTCCCACCCTCTTCCGGAGTGCGGGATCCTACGGGGAGTGCACGGGGGACCGGTAAGTGGCCAGGGGAACTCCGACGGGTGAGTCGGGCCTTATGTTTCCCACAGGGGCAGGGTTTACCATAGATGAACGATGGACAGGTGGATAGGCAGCACGGACACAGGGCCGCGAAAGGGGATGAGCACTTCTCACAGTCCAGGTGGGCCAAAAGAATGTAGCTGACTCAATGTCGACTGGCTGCAAGCAGCTTCTTTCACAGACAGGAAGGCTATTTCCAGCAGATCACACAGCTTTCACACTCGTTCTCAGAGGGGATGGACACTTCCCACAGCACGAGTGGGCTAAGGCATACAGCAGGCTCCAGTCAGCAGTCTGAACAGGCTCGCCCCGAGAACCGACAGGATAGACACTCCAGACAAGGCGTACAGTTCTCCTGCCATGGGTCTCTGTCAAAAGAGCTGCGATCGTCGGTGTTTGAGCAGGATGCTTTGAATATTTCTCCACAGACACGGACAGAATTCACATCGCCAGTTTTAATTGGGGAAAGAGGAGGAAAGAGGTCGGTAATGAATCAATACACTCCAAACAGTGATATTTGTAATCGCAATCCAGCACTCCAAACCACATCCAATTCAGTGTCGAATACACGCATTTAAGAGACTCAGTTTCCGCTTGCTTAACTCTCTCCTTCAGCCTTTACAGTGTGCTTTCTTCTCCCTCCAATGCCATCAAGTCTCTCTCAAGTCAACACTTTCCTCTTCACACAATGTTACTTTCCTCTTCACACAATGTTACTTTCCTCTTCGCGCAATGTTCCCTCACCAATTGCAACTCCCGAATCAAGGACTTCTCAGCCAAGGAGAACCCCACCAACAGTCCCTTTCTCTTGCCTTTCATGTATTTTCAAGTGCCTAGTTAATTCTCCACACCTGATGTCACGTAATCATTACTGTCGTCAAGGCAACAGGTACACAGTGGCACGGGGAGCGGTGTTACATTGTTATCCTCCCGGAGGGAACACCAATCCAACAGAACAGTTCCGCTCTCCATTTGTCACACCGTGACATACCCCCCTGCCAAACCGTTCTAGTCCCGAGAACGGGATCCAGACACCCAGTCTCCATACCTGGCTGGGGGCCGACCTCGGTTCTCCCGCTGGGACCGTCTGGCTGGAGAAGGGGGCTCTTCAGGCCGTGGCTCTATGCCTAGTCCCCTTGGGACCACTGCCCATCCCACCAACTGGGGCATCCATGTCGCTTCAACCGGAGGTTTATCTGCAACAGGAGTAGGATAGTTCGGACAAGGGCGGACCAGATTGCGATGCAACACCCGCTCTGGACCGGCTCTCCCTTCGGGACGAAGGGCATACACCGGCTGGTCTGGGTGTGGTTGCCGTTGGACTACATAGGGCTGGGATTCCCACCGGTCACTCAATTTGCCCTTCCCTCGTCGACGGTTGTCTCTTACCAACACCCTCTCCCCTGGCAGTAGCGGTGCCTCACGAGCCGTCCGGTCATACAGCCTTTTGTTCTTCACTGCAGCTTGATTAATCCGGCCCGAAACCTGCTCGTAAGCTGACTGGAGACGCTGATGGTGTCTTGTCACCCACTCAGTCAGACTACTCCCTTCCTCCGCTGCAGCAGTCCCCAGAAGCAGATCAATTGGGAGCCTTACATGCCTTCCGAACATCAGGTAGGTTGGGGCGTAACCAGTAGTACTGTGTACGCTGTTATTATATGCCTGGACCAATGCTGGAAGTCTGTCGGCCCAATGGCCCTGCTGTTCTTCCTCCAAGGTCCCCAGTAGGCTCAGCAGCGTCTGGTTGAATCTCTCACACCCTCCGTTCCCTTGGGGGTGATAAGGGGTCGTATGGGTCTTCTTCCCTCCATACAGTCGGCACATCTCGTGAATCACTCTGGACTCAAAGTTAGGCCCTTGATCAGAATGGAGTACTTCGGGGCACCCGAACGGTTGTACCACGTATTTCCACAGGGCATCGGCGGTGGTAATGGCAGTCTGGTCCAAGGTGGGGACGGCCCAAGCGTATTTGGTGAATAGGTCCGTGACCACAAGGATATACTGGATCCGGTCCACCGGTCGACCCAGGGTCAAATAGTCCATGGCGACAATGTGCAAGGGTGCTTTGGCCTGGATTGGAACTAGCGGGGCCCGTACCTCTTTCCTGGTCTTAAACAGTATACAACGTGGGCACCCTTGGAGGTAGGCCCTTGTCGTGCCCTCCATCCCAGGCCAGTAGAAGTATCGCCGCAATAGTGCTGTCGTCCTCTCTTGCCCTTAATGCCCCATTCTGGTGTGATACGCTTCCAACAACGCCGGCCAGCGTCCCTCGGGGACCACCACCTGACAAACCTTGTCGCCCAACCTGGGATCCTGGAGGGCCCTGCAGATCACTCCCTCCCTCAGGTAGAGTCTCCTTCTCTGCCCCAGCAGTCCTCGCACTGTTCAGGTCTGGGCCCGGCATTCCTCTCCCTCTGGCCATGTTTTTCGACTCAGCCAAGTCCGGACCGACAACAAATCCTCATCCTCGCCCTGCCAAGACCTCCAACGCTGAACTTTTCGCTTAGCGCCCACTTCATTGCCAGTAGCTCAAGTTTAAACGAACTGTAGTTGGCGTCGTTCTTCTCCGTCGGGTGCAAGCTTCGGCTCGCATAAGCAATTACCCTCTCTTCTCCTTGTTGCCTCTGAGCCAAGACAGCTCCCAAGCCCAGGTTACTGGCGTCGGTGTACAAAATAAAAGGCTGTGTAAAGTCGGCATAAGCCAGAATCGGGGCCTGTAGTAACTCCTGCTTGAGTTTCTGGAAGGCGGCCTCGCACGTAGGACCCCACTGGATCAATGGGGACCCTCGGCCCCGAACTCGTCCCGCACCTCCCATCAGCTGATTGATCGGCTTAGCGATTTTGGAGAAGTCCTGGATGAATCGCCTGTAATATCCGACGAAGCCCAGGAAGGATCTGACCTGGCGCACCGTTTTAGGGGCAGTCCACCCCTGCACAGCTGCCACCTTCTCCGGATCAACAGAGATCCCCGCAGCACTCACTATGTGGCCCAAGAATTTTACCTCCTTTCGGAAAAGCTGACATTTATCCGGCTGGAGCTTCAGCCCATACCTCTCCAGGGAGCGAAAGACCTGTTCGAGATGCTGGAGATGGGACCCGAAATCCGGGGAATAGGCGATCACGTCGTCAAGGTAGACGAGAGTAGTCTCCATTAGTTGGCCGCCCAGGCACCGCTGCATTAGCCGTTGGAAGGTGGCGGGGGCGTTGCAGAGCCCGAACGGCATCCGGTCCCACTCATATAGCCCAAAGGGAGTAGTAAACGCAGTCTTCTCCCTGTCCCGCTCATCCACCTGTACCTGCCAGTATCCGCTGGCCAGATCGAGAGTTGAATACCAGGCTGCTTGTGTGAGGCTTGTAAGGGAATCTTCTACTCGGGGCAGTGGGAAAGCATCCCTTTTGGTCACCTGATTCAATCTTCGATAGTCCACGCAGAACCTCCAGGAACCATTTTTCTTCCGTACCAGTACTATCGGGGCGGCCCACGGACTGCTGCTCTCACGGATAATTCCCTTATCCAACATTCCTTTCAGGAGGGTGCGGACCTCAGAATACAATGTCGGGGGCACAGGTCGATAGTGCTCCCTACTGGGCGCAGCCTCCCCGGTCGGGATCTGATGCTTGACCGCATCCGTGCGGCCGTAATCCTCGTCATGGGTGGAAAATAGGTGCTGCCATTTCGACAAGAAACTCTGTAACTGTTTTGCTTGATCCTCTTCCAATCCCTCTCCCCGTAACGACTCTCCCTCAAGGTGTGTCGGCAGTCCTTCTCCAGCTTCCCCCACGTGTCGACCCGTCTGTGCCAGGGCCACCTCTACCACTGTTGGGCTCACTTGACTGAATTCAACTTCCCCTTGCTCTTGAATTTGCTGGGGCTTCACCGAGGTAATTCGGGCTTGGCGCTGATGGCGGTGTAGGTGGATCGGGAAAGAATTCAAATTTCGGACTTTAATCGAGACCCGACCTCTCCTAACAGTCGCCAGCCCTCGGGCGACTTCCACCTTGGGGCCATCCAAGTAGGGTTCCACCAAAACCCCCTCCTCAGGGCTGTAGAGCCGAGGGGGCACTCTGGCCCAGACCATGGCCTCACTTCGGGCAGGAATGGACAAAGCATAACGGCAGGCCAATCTCCCAATACTCTCACGTTCACCTTGTTGCTCAGCCAGACAAACCCGGCGACAATCGGCTTTAACCCGATCCCACTCCTGTCCATCTGATGTCACGGCTGCTCGTGCTGGTCTGCCCTGGAACAGTTCTTCCCAACACTCTGAGATAACGTTCATGCCCAATAGGGCGCGATAAGACCCCAGGCAGTCGTCCCGTACTACCACCACTCCTTTCTGGGGTACAACAACCCCGTGTATCTCCAAATCCGTCACCAAATATCCTACATATGGGATGTCGAGTCCATTGGCCCCCCGCAGAGTCAACCAGGGGGCTTCGGCCATCGACCGATCCTGTGCGCCAAACAGCTCCCGAGTCAAGCTCTCTGCAAACAAGGTTACTTGCGACCCGGTGTCCAGGAGGCATTGTACTGTCCGGCCATTGACCTGAATCGCCACCACCGGGCAACGGCCTACCAGATGTTCATTGGGAGTTGTAGGAAGTTGAGGGTCTAACAAGGGGGTCCCGACCACTTGACCCACAGTGGCCGGATACCCTAAAAATCCCCTTGCGATGCCCGTCTGGAGGGGCACTGACGGAAGTAGTGACCCGGTTCTCCACATCTATTACAGAGAGGACGACCCTGTTCATCCCACTGGAATCGAGGCCCACGAGGCCGAGGTGGGCGGCGTTCTGGGGGATGACCCCCATCTGAATACGCCCGCTCCCGTGGCGAAGACAATGAATGGGGATATTCTCGGCGAAGCTCTGTCATGAGGGACTTAGACAGTTCGGACAACTGCTCGCGTACGTCCCTCTTCAGCTCCTCCCGAAGGGCATGCTTCCAGTCCGGCGTGACAGGGGGCGGAGGGCTACTAATGACATTTGTGGCCAAACAGCTGGAAGGCTCTACACTCGCAGTGTGGTCACATTCAAGGGCTAGAGCTTCTCCTCGCAGTTCTTCAAAGGTGAGCCCGGGCTCTCGTCGAAGTTGGACCCGCAAGCTCTGACGCACAGGGCCTTCTCGTAATCCCAGTAGAAATTGATCTCGCAACAGACCTTCCCCATCACCCAGACCGTGGTCCTGTCTTCCTTTCAACCGGGAGAACTGCTCCCTCAACTGTAGTGTGAATACACGGACGTTTTGTCGAGGCCCTTGCCTACAATTAAAAAACTGCGTACGCAGGACAGCTACCGGGGTGGTGTCTCCATATTGCCTCGTGAGAAATTCGAAGATGGTTCGAACAGTCGTCCGAGTTTCTTCCGGTGCTGCCTGTACCTCCCTTCTTGCTTCTCCCTCCAACGAGTTTAGAACAAACTGTACACTCTGGGGGGCACTCAGACCTTGAAGCCCGGCCAAATATTCCACCTGGGTCTTCCAACAGGACAGGGTCAATTCTGATCCAGGGCCTCCGTACTTCTGGGCCCATGGGGCTCCCATAAAAATCGGCATCACCTGTCGTCGCCCCATCGGCTCTTCCTCTTCAGCCATCTCGAACTCTGATCGCTCAACTCGAAGCGGAACCCTGCCGACTACGCCAAGATCTGTCACAGGTCGGGGTGGGCCAAGCGTAACTGCACCCAACCCTAAACCAGGACCACCTCGAGGAGCGTGTCAGAGACGAATCGGAGACAGAGATAAAATGTAACAAGTTTATTTCTGAAGTTAAAACAATTGGAAAATCCTAATTTAAATCCTCTTCCTTCGTCACTCTCAGTGGTCGAAAGCCCACGGGACAGTGGCCAAGGTCTCTCCCACCCTCTTCCGGAGTGCGGGATCCTACGGGGAGTGCACGGGGGACCGGTAAGTGGCCAGGGGAACTCCGACGGGTGAGTCGGGCCTTATGTTTCCCACAGGGGCAGGGTTTACCATAGATGAACGATGGACAGGTGGATAGGCAGCACGGACACAGGGCCGCGAAAGGGGACGAGCACTTCTCACAGTCCAGGTGGGCCAAAAGAATGTAGCTGACTCAATGTCGACTGGCTGCAAGCAGCTTCTTTCACAGACAGGAAGGCTATTTCCAGCAGATCACACAGCTTTCACACTCGTTCTCAGAGGGGATGGACACTTCCCACAGCACGAGTGGGCTAAGGCATACAGCAGGCTCCAGTCAGCAGTCTGAACAGGCTCGCCCCGAGAACCGACAGGATAGACACTCCAGACAAGGCGTACAGTTCTCCTGCCATGGGTCTCTGTCAAAAGAGCTGCGATCGTCGGTGTTTGAGCAGGATGCTTTGAATATTTCTCCACAGACACGGACAGAATTCACATCGCCAGTTTTAATTGGGGAAAGAGGAGGAAAGAGGTCGGTAATGAATCAATACACTCCAAACAGTGATATTTGTAATCGCAATCCAGCACTCCAAACCACATCCAATTCAGTGTCGAATACACGCATTTAAGAGACTCAGTTTCCGCTTGCTTAACTCTCTCCTTCAGCCTTTACAGTGTGCTTTCTTCTCCCTCCAATGCCATCAAGTCTCTCTCAAGTCAACACTTTCCTCTTCACACAATGTTACTTTCCTCTTCACACAATGTTACTTTCCTCTTCGCGCAATGTTCCCTCACCAATTGCAACTCCCGAATCAAGGACTTCTCAGCCAAGGAGAACCCCACCAACAGTCCCTTTCTCTTGCCTTTCATGTATTTTCAAGTGCCTAGTTAATTCTCCACACCTGATGTCACGTAATCATTACTGTCGTCAAGGCAACAGGTACACAGTGGCACGGGGAGCGGTGTTACATTGTTATCCTCCCGGAGGGAACACCAATCCAACAGAACAGTTCCGCTCTCCATTTGTCACACCGTGACACAAGGCAAGGCAAGGCAAGGCAAGGCAAGGCAAGGCAAGGCAAGGCAAGGCAAGGCAAGGCAAGGCAAGGCAAGGCAAGGCAAGGCAAGGCAAGGCAAGGCTTAAACAGGGAAACTTAAGCGTAATGGAACTGGGTCAACAAGAGTTGACGATCGCTCAATGGGAGTGAGGAGTGATGAGGATTTAAATAGGGACAAAATTATCGAACACCGGCTGAAAACACTTGTGGAAATTGAATGCTAATGAGTAGCGGCTGAGTGAACACAATCACGCAGACTGTGAACACGTGGGGTTGTAACCACCAATCCCCATGTGCTCAGACACTAATACACTAACACACAAACATAGACAAGTGCCCGCTTCAGATCCCGACAGAAATTTGTACTATAAATATTTAATATAGAAAGACTCGGTCAACAGCTCGGTCAACTCACAGAATTTTGCAATGCATTGCTTAGATGTCGATCCATTTCAGTCAACTCACAACACACCAACCGTCTCTTTGCATTGCGAGAAGCTGCCGCCTCCTTGTCATTTATGAGTTATAACAACAACAAAAAAAAAACAATGTCTAAAAGCTGATATGTGACAATGTGTATAGCAATCAAGCTAGAAATACGTTTTTATAAGCTGTCGACCCCAAAAAACGAGCGTTTTAGGACATAAAAGTGGATTAAAAAGAGATGACAGACCCTCCAATCATCACGCAGACGCTTGGAGTCCGGGCCAGCCTCCATTCATCCCAGAAACGCTGAGCGTCCGTGGGCGGGACATAATCGCAGCATTATCCAATGACCGTCTTGTTTCTAAGCACTGAAAAAAACTGTTTAAAGCAGCCCCATTGAAGTCAATGGACGCTGGGCTTCAACAGAGTAATGCACTGTACGCTACGGGAATGAATGAGAAGGAAATCGAGTCAGCCGACCTAAGTAGCTGATTCTGAACGAAATTGTTTTCGTTCGAGATGAATGTGTTTCACGCATTTTTAGTCAATAAAATGTTAACATAATAGTACATATATTTGACCATTCATTTTTTGACAATTATAGGGGAAGCTGAGCTTCCCTTGCAGTCTTAAAGAAATCGCGTCTGGTTTAGACATAATATTGAAGAGGAGGTCTGATAGAATTGAACTTCTTTAAATTTAGTCAGTATAGCTGTTTGAACATCTGTCAAGTTGCAAAACTCGTAGTTCACAGAAAAAGAAGATTATTTCTTGAACAGAAATTGCTTTTTAAAGACAATGAACAGCGTTGTTGGGAGTACAACAAACTTTTTCCTTGGTTAGTGAAATTAACTCCAAAATTTACTTTGATTCTGCCATCTAGAACATGAATAGGGTAATGGGCGGGACATTTAAACACACACATTAAGCGATAGACCAATCAGTGGCACAGCTTGACCAATCAGAGTGTTTCGGAAGAAGGAACTACATAGAACCAGGAACTCAATAGCCTGTTTTCTGAGAATCGAGATGACATTGGAGAGCAGATGAAATATGTTTTATATAAAGCATTTTTTGATCAATAGAAACATGAACATCAATTGTTTACAATGTGATAAACATAGTAAAGACTTTTAAGAATAATTTTAGGACAAATAAAACTGGCTTTTCAAGTCACTGTAAGACTAGTTGCATTTTATATAACTAAAAAAACTAGTTTAACCAATTTCAACTTCCTTTTTTAAGTCAGTTTAAAATAAGTTAAATTCCAGGGACTTGTAGAGCCAATCTGATTTAATAAAAAAAATTTGAATGGCTTTTAAACAACAAACTTGTATCTGACTATTTGCACATCTCAATGCTATTAAAAGGGCGGTAAAAACAAAAGAGATAGTAAACAAAACAAAGATTAAGTTGTAGAATATCTAAATTTAATATTTAGCGAAGACAAATAAGACCCATTTTGTTCTCTGTTGCATAAGCTGCAGTCATATTGAGGACCATATCTTTACGGTTACAAACCAGCATGCTACTTTTCAAAAAGAGGAAAGGGCTGTACTCAGTATTCAGGAAGTGTCGCTGTTGGTGTACATCCGCTGTGAGAATTCAGTTGAACAGAAGCTTTGAATCTGCCACTCTACGTCATATCTTCTTTTTTGTTTTAATTTGTAGTATCAAGAGGTAAGTTAGTTTCATTATATTCTGTATGTATTTAATATTCATTTATTCATTCATTTTAACAAAATGAATGAATAAATGTTATCTGATAAGTATGAGAGACACCAGTTCCAGGAAATATCTTATTGCTTCTTCAAACATTAACATTAAGAGTTTAGATGGAAAGGAGAGTGTAAAACAATGTTCTCCACGTCTAGAATCTTTTCAGTTTTTTAAAATTGAGATGAATGCATCACATGAAAGCTGAGTAAATAAGCCTTCCATTGATTTATGTTTTTTTAGGATAGGACAATATTTGGCGAGAAATAACTTTAAATCTCTGGAATCTGAGGTTGCAAAAATCGAAATATTGACAAAATCGCATTTGAAGTTGTCCATCAGACACGCTGTAGCAGGCCGATGCTAAGAAGAAACATGTTTGTTTTAATGCTCTCGATTGGCTAACCGCTGTAATGACGTTGTGGAGAATAGATCAACCCGAAAGCTTCATATAGATACCAAACTTGAGTGGGTAATTTCCAAAGTGTGAGCAGCAGGCAGTCGCGATTTTGCTGGATTCACTCATAAAAATATTTTTTATATATATTTACGCTAGCAAATTTTCAAAATATCTTCATGGAACATGATCTTTACTTAATAGAAAGATTTTTGGTATGGAAGAAAAATTGATTATTTTGACCCAAACAATGTTATGTTGACTGGTTTTGTGGTCCAAGTTCACATTTATTAAACAAAATGTATTTATCCCTTCTAGGTAAGTGTGATCATGCATTTAAAATGATTGAACAGTGATAATACAGCTTGGTGAACTGGAATTTATTTTTTCCCAGGATGGAGGACACTAATTGGAAATTTCTAATTGTGATTGTCGTGGTCGTCAGTCTACTTCTTTCAAAAGAGCACAATGTCATTCATGACCTAGACGATGATGCCATTGTGGGCATGAAAGAACACGAGCGCGTTCTGCTGCAAGAGGTTAAAAAGCTAGAAGAGCTGTCCACAGCCACGAACCTGCCACATTCAAATTGGCAAGTATCCCAAAATCCAGGGGGAGAGGGGGACGTGTCAGATGTTAAACAAATGATGCCAAATGTCAGGACCGTGGTGCAACATGAGGAACAAATGTTCCCAGTGGGAGACCAAAAATACTCCTGCCAAACTGCGTTTGCACCAGATGACCAGGAGGAATTGGACGTATCCGCAAACCGGACATCACATATGTCCAATACGGGTCAGAAAGACATAGACGAAAAGGGGTCCAATGTAGACCAGAACTTCTCGCAGGGGGACGAGGAACTCTTAGAAAAGCCCAAAACAGGCCATATTGACACCCACCATGACAACCAAGCATTGTTTGAGGGCCAAATGACCGATTACAGTTGGTACTTTTGGAAGGCCCTCAGTTTGTTCTCATTGATTCGTTTTCTGAAATGGGTCAGGAAACTATATTTCCAACCCCGATCGAAGATGCCTTCATTTCTAAATGGAAAAAATGCAACGTTCTTAAACACCAAAGTCTCCGAAATTGATTACAAGAAATTAACTAGCTTCTACGACCAGTGTGTTCAAGTTCCAGTGAGCAAGAGTTGGCAAACTTGCACGTTTGTAGAAGGTTTTGCGAAGGACCTTTTGGAAACTGTGAGAAATGCGAGACCAGACGTGCAGATTGAAGACTTTGTTGAAGTTGGGAGATTGTATGAGCAATGGCCTTCAAGAAAAAGCCTTGTTTGTGAATATCACGTACCTATTATTCCTCGAAAGCCTTTCAGCTTTGAATTTGAGCTTTTCAGAGACAAGACCACTTTATACAGCAACGTGAACATGGTAAAAGATACCGTATCAAGTATCTGCATTTGCAACGATACAAACCCAGACGCCCTACATCCAGATAACAAAACCGATAACATAACAGAGGGTTATATTAATGATCCTCTGTGCCACGAGGACAGTCCTTACCTTTCTAAAACACGTGCTGGGAAGTGGTTTAGAAATGCGATTAAGAAAGCATGGGAGGAGATCAGTCACAAATACGACTTTGAGCTAATATTTCGTAACACCGAAAGCCCCGGAAGTCTCAAAGTTCGATTCAGATCAGGTAAAGCGATTCTTTTAAACATCACACCTGTGGTTCGGTTTCAAGACTCGGAAGCACACTTGAACTCATATCTCTCTTCGATCATGCATTTGTCGGACACTCATTGGCCCGTATGTTTTGCACGCTACGAACACAGCCTCCTTCAACACTTCACCAAAATGCTCCCGCAGAATTCTTGTCACATCTGCTGTCTGCAGATCCTCTCCTTCCTACACAATCATCAGATCGGCCTGACCGGTAAATGCGGGCTGACAAGCTACCACTTGAAAAACACACTGTTACATCGGTTGCTGGTCGATACGCCATCATTGTGGCGACCTGAGCACATCGGACAGAGAATTGACGATGCTTTAACTTTTCTTCAGCAGAAAGTCAAAGCTAAAGTACTTCACCATGCTTTGGTTGGGAATAGTCTCATTCCGAGCGATTTTGGGTTCCCCAAAGAATTCCGAAAGGAAAAACCTATAAATTTATTCCAGCCTCTATTGTCAAATGAAGAGTTTTCCAAAATGGAAAGACACTTAGGCGAGATGTCTAAAAACATACCAGTGCTGATATATGAATACAGCACAAAGTGAGGATAAATGGCAGATGCAAAAAGTATTGTTTCGTAAACGATTTGCAATGCAAGGTTTTCTCAAATTTACTTGAATTCAGATGTTACAGTCAACTGCACAGAACAGAATATCTTGAACCATAACAGATGTTATAATCCTCTAGTATTCATTCGATTCCCAGAACAATTCAAAGTCATTATGACCAGCTACAGAAAAATCAGACATGTAGTCAACAGCTGCTGAAGGTTCCCGGCCCAGATTCAAGTCCCACGACTAACTGATGATCATTGATAGCCTGTTAAAAAAAAGGTAAAGAGTGTGAAGTTTTTGTGCAGCATAAGGAATGGCATCCTGAAATTGTATAGCAAACCATTAATGACTTTGTTCCATTATCAAAAGCAACTTAAAGTGAAAGTTCACCCAAAAATGAAAATGATGTCATCGTTCTCTTGTCATTTCACACCTGTTCAGCTTTTTTCCACAGAAAGAAAAATAATATATTTTGAAGAATGTTGTTAACTTGCTCCTATATACTTGCATTGATTTCATGCCAATTCAACAGAAGTGAATGGGGTTCAGTGTTGTTTGGTTTCCAACTTTCTTCAAAATATTTTGTGTGTTCTGCAGAAGAAAGAAAGCCATACAGGTTTGAAATGACAAGAGTAGTTAGTTAATGATTTTTGGGTAAACTGTAGCTTTAACCAACACAATATTTGTCCTCGTGACATACAGTCTCAATTGTCTCACCAGCTCAAAATACTGTTCTGTAAATATCTCTGTGCAAAGCTGAGAAAGCATTCCTGTAGCTCAGTGGTCAGACCATTGCAATGACGCCAAGATCATGGGTTCAATCTCAGGGATTGTACATACTTAGAAACAAATGTTGTGTATAATGCAGTGTATGTCACTTTGGATATAAGCGTCTGGCAAATGCATAAATGTAAATAAAGAAATAAAGATGTAAACTCCACAAAGCTGGCATTCAAATGCATTTCAGAAATCAACTAAATGTTCTTCATTCCTTTGAAAAAGCTTCCAGTCAAAATAGAGCATCAGGTTTGACTATCGAGAATTTCATTTTTATTGTCATGAAAATGAAAAAGATAAGCATCATCAAATATGTGGTGTTATACTGACCAGAGGCTCTCCGAGAAGCAGGATATGTGGATTTACAGCAGTCACAAAGAGAAGCATCACCATACAGCTCAGTCCACCTAAAACACAGGAACATCTTCAATTACACACAGTTCTTATAGTGTAAAATGTATTTTTTTATTATTTCATCATATACTCATTCTCATGTCATTCCAAACCAGTGTGACTCACTTTCTTCTGCAGCACAAAAACGATGATATTTTGGAGAATGTTGGAAACCAAACAACATTGGCCCCCGTTGGCTTTCATTGTAAAGAAATAAAACCACAGAGACATCTCAAAATATATTCTTGTGTTCCATATAATAAAAGATGTCAATGAAAAAGATTTTTCATGATGTCAAATGAGTTTTAATTTTTTTGGGTGAACTATCCATTTTCAACCAGGAGATTCAAAGAACATTTACTTTAATGTAACTGGGTTATATCTCATAGTTCCATAGAGTGTTATAGATGGTTCCAAAATGAGATAACTGAGTTTAAAAAAAAATCAAAAATCATGTTTTTATTATTTTATCAACTGCAGTTTGATTATTATTAATTGGAATGCATTATTAAAAAACATGATTTTTGATATCTTATTTTGGAGCCAAACTCTTCAAATACTTTATAATGTACACTTTACACAGATAGAAAAGGAGAATGATTTGGAAACTCAGATCACATTGAATACACACTTCTTTGTTTGAAGGTTGTATGTGCATGACTTGGTGTAGGATCTTCTGGTCCCAAGTACAATTCACAATGCATAAACATGGTCTTTCATGGCAAAAGAAGGATTGTAAAGGGCAAACACAACATGCTCTTTACAAGCCAGTAAGATATGAGAATTAAAGGGACAGTTCACCCAAAAAAGAAAATTTGTGAATGAAAAGAAAACAGTTTGGTTAGTAGTCTGATTTTGATATTGCGTGGAAAGCCAGCCGGGTTAATTATCTGATTGGTGGGATTGGTCATGGCAAACCAGCCGGGTAAGTTTTCTGCACGTGCTCCTCTCGAACTTTGTTAATAAAACATCATATAGTCCCACAGAACTGGTTGGTTACAATCATTCAAACAACAAACTTACCATAGAGTCCCATTCCTCTTCTGGATAAATGCAATGCTAAAATAGTGCTATATAGGACTAAAGTGGTTCTTGGCTTGTAGTCATAGGTGAACCACTTTTAGTGCTGTATAGAACCATATTTTGGTGCTTCAGTGGTTCTTCAACGGTTCTTTGGGTTGACTGAGGTGCTATATAGAACCCCTGAAGAACCATACAGGGCCCGTTTCTCTATGTTCCTCACTGGTCTTGTGTTCTTGTGTTCTTGCTCTACGTCATCAATAACCATAAAAGTCTGTTCCAATACTCAAGAACACAAGAACACATTAAAGTACCCGGGCCGGATGTGTTCTCGCTATCAAGGATGCGTCGAATGCAGCCTTGCGGGCGTACAGAACTTGCTTGAAGTCCCAGAAGTCACTGCGGGGGGTCACTGCAAGTTCGTTCTTCTGAGGCCGCCTGGTAAGACGGAATAGAGAAACGGCGGCTTTACAGGTTCTTTATACGGAACACCCCAAAGAACATCTGAAGAACCACTTTAGCCCCAAGATATGATGCTACATAGCACTAAAAGGGCTTTGCCTATGATTACGAGCAAGGAACCACTTTTAGTGCTACGTAGGACCAATTTTTTGAGTGTACACTTTCATCTTAAGAGAAGACAAGAAAATAGCAGGAGATTTGTAAGGTCAGCTTGACTACAAACACCTGCAGTTAATTGTGTACGAAACAGTTTATAAGGCAAATAGTGACGTCGGCTGGACAAAAGTGGTATTGCAGGGACCAAACACTTCAGGTAGGTTAGTGCATCGAAATATTCCTGGCACAGCAGGAAGGGGCAATTATATATATATATTTTTAAAAATCCAAACTTTCTGTAGAAACATCTCATAAACAACTCATATGAAAAAAATAGGCTACTGTAATATTCTTTTGTATGTACTCTAATA
This sequence comes from Triplophysa dalaica, assembly GCF_015846415.1. Lineage (NCBI taxonomy): Eukaryota > Metazoa > Chordata > Actinopteri > Cypriniformes > Nemacheilidae > Triplophysa > Triplophysa dalaica. The sequence goes on from NC_079543.1 coordinate 6,304,636, forward strand.
AGCTCTCTTACATTTTAGTATACTGTAGTATATTAAAAACATTTTGCTAATGCAGTTTATTTTAATATTTATTATTGTATCTGGGATTTTCCACAGTTTACTACGGTAAACAATACAGTATATTTTCATGTGGGTTGAAAACAGGCAGACTTGGCTAAATACATTCTACAAGTGTGTGGTTTGTTTACTCTCATTCTGTTGTTTATTTATATCATTTAAAAAGTGAACTATTTTTTGTAAAGAACAACACCTGAAGGTCTCCTGTAAATCGAAATAATTATGAGTTGTAAGGGTTAATAATAGTGACTAAGGCTTCAGTCTGTCAACCATGATTGATACTTTCGGTATAAGTTAGCACCATTTCATTTCTGTACAGCTATGCAAAACGCTGTGAATCAAGTTCAGACTCATACTAACATTTTTTGGGGATTGAAGAATACATTCCTGTATGCAATCCACTTGTACATGTGTAAGTATCATTAATAGTTTAAGTATTTATAAAATGTCCACATCAATGTGATCATTTTGTTTTATGACCTACAGCCTTTTTTTTTACTTCAGGGGATATGTCATTTTTTCAGATATCAACAACTAAAAAACTGGCTTCAGGGGGTTGGTTTTAAAAAATGTGTCTATCCACTATATTATGTCTTTACCCACATGAAAAATAAATAAGAAAATGCTTTTATATCCTGGTAATAGTCTGGACCAGCATGTTTTGTAAAAGTGTCTGAAATGTCAGAATATTATAGTTTTTTTGGCAATGCACAATTCACAATTAATTTCAATAGATTGACAGTGTTGTGTTTTAGATATGAATACTTTCCTCAATAAGCCAGAAACTAAACAAATGCATCTATGTGTCTTTCCCTGGAAGTATAGTATGTTTCACAGATTCATCAGTGATGTCCCACATCTTGATGTCAGAAATGATAGCAAAACAGGTGTGGTCTTGCTTAGAATGACTTTGTTATTTTAAAGATCCACTAGGTTAGTTTCTAAATAATAAGTGCTATATAAACATTAATGTTATGCAACCAAAATATTCTGTATTTTAAATATCCTATATACCATCTCACATTGACTTGAACATTTAGATCAAAGGAGATACTTAAAAATATATATTTTTTTTTTTCACTCTCACATACTCATTTGTAATGAGAATTGTTGGATAGATCAAAACAATACTGTGTCTTGTTTAATTTTAAAACATGTTTTGCATGATTCATTTCTGTATCTTTTTTATATGTTTTTATTCTGTGTTAGTGTTATTTGTATGCACCATGTGTCTGAGAGTAACACAATTTCAATTCTCTTTATGTAGCATATGTACTGTACATGTGACAGAATTGACAATAAAGCAGACTTTGACTTTTCACAAAAACAAATTCAGTTGTTCAGTCCCTGCTTATAGTACCCTGCCTCAACGTGACTGTTTCTGTGCTGTTTTACCCTGTGGCTAAGGGGAATTCAGGTTTAAATTTTGCTTGACATATACAGTAAATCAAATACTGTACAAAGGGCTTGAAGAAACTAAAATAAAACATGGGGTCAAGCGATCAAAAGCTAAGGTAAAAAACTAACCGAAAACTGAAGCTTTTATTTAGTCTTTTTAACGTGTAAACATTTTAATATTTTTTCACTGGAACGTCTAATATTTCAGATTAAAGCTTCGGGCCACACAGAAAATTGACATTTTTACTATCTTAGTAAGTCTTTGAGCAGTTTGAATACTTTTACCAAAAGACAAATCTAACATTTGTTATAGGATTTTTAATATTAAACTTAGCCTAATCTTTTTTAAATGTCAACAATCAGTCAAATGAGGGCACAATTGTTTTTACAGCTTTTTTATTAAATTATGAGTGAGATCAATGGTGTAGGTAGCAATTGAAAATGTTGTAATGACAGAAATGAACTGCTGATAAGATGACTCACTAAAGGGCGGTTCACATTTCGCGTCTTAAACCGCGCGTAAAACGCGAGCCGCAGTGCTTTCTAGTGAGGTGCGTGTGCGGCTTTCTGAAAAGTTGAACTATTGTCATCTCGATGCGACGCTGACACGCCTAGAAAAAACCGCGTCGCTCCCGATATGGGCTTGCCTGCCACCTGTCTACATTTAAAATAATGAACTTGCTGGCGTTAAAGACGCTAAATGGGAATCGGGCTTAAGGTGTACGTTCTTCATTTGTACACCGGTTCATTTGTACACCAGAGAGAGAGAGAGAGAGAGAGAGAGAGAAAGATTTGTGTGTGTGGATGGTAAGGGTTGTGGTGAATTATTTGGGTAGCCGTATCTTTTAATTTGTATATATAACTTTCCTGTAGCTCAGTGGTATTGTGTTAACAGCGCAAGGTTGTGGGTTCAATTCCAGGGCATTGCACTTACCTATGTATACATGTATAGTATATATACAATCCTATATGTTTCGTACTGTGTAAATTAGTGTCAAACGTGACTGACAGATAAATTACTATCACCTGTAACTCCATTGAAAGTATCAAACTTTTAGACACCTTACATGTTTAATAGTTTGTCCTCATGATTGTTGTAATATTTTAAACTGTTTCCCATGACCACTTTCAATTAATATGACCTGCGCCATCTTCTTAACCCCCGATGGGCTTCGAAAAATCCATTGAACGCACGAAAAAAACACTCCTAAGGCTTATACAATCAAAATTCCACTCTCTAAAACTCTCTTCCAGCCAATTCACTGCCATAATAGTAATTTTTGTTGGGTGTTTTTCGGAAATAAAAACTCCCCTTGGGCTCTCGTGATGTTACTGTCACAGGCTGCGAGACTGTCTTGTCAAAACTCGCCTGTATTAGTGGCTGTAGGACAGAAAAACTGATATATGACATGTTAAGGGGTCCAATGCGGGTCTTGGATTACTTCTCTCATCTGAACTTGCCTCCTCAAAAATATAATTGCTTTTTGGGGCACGACTTGATACAGAAGAACCAGCACACAAGAAAGTAAAGACGAGCTTTTCCTAAACTGGACACAAGGTATCTTCAAAAATATATTTTAAGTCTGATTTGTGAAGTTTGAAGGTGCCTTTTGAGATGAACGGTTTTCAAGTTCAGGTTCAAGTTCACAGACTGGAATGCAATGTGAGGATGATGCTGAAATTCTTCGACTTATCTTGGAACAGCGAAAATATTCTCTTTAAATAGTGAAAAGAAAGAGTGAAGTTTTGACTTGAAATTTGGCTTTCTGTCAGTTTTCTCTGCAATTTTCAAAGCATATAAAATCGACAACACTCTATTTTCCTAGCTACCTTATCTTGAAGCAATATATAACGTGAATATTGGGATGGTTTTGCGTTCAGGTTACATTCTCGGAGAAGCTGAATGATATTAGTGCACATCATTTATCATAATGAGTTTTTTGTTCTCTTAAGTAATCATTTGTGGTCGCGAGCAGGTGGGTTATTGTGTTGTGCTATAAAAAATATGCTCAAACAACAAGGAAAAGGCAGGCAACCACACTTTAATATAGAACAAGTAGACACCAGACGTTTGTTTATCGGGTTTATGATCCCAGCAGGCCTGTCATCTACCCATCATTTTTATAATTCGTTGCTATTTAGTTGTAGGCCTTATATTATTACTGTTGATCAGTTAATCATTTTTGATGAAATAGCTTTAAGGTGGACAAATGACAGTTATACACATCATTAAAAAAATGTTATGGGAATAATGACAGCTGTTAGCTTTTGAGGTAGAGCTGATGAACATTGCTGTGAATATGCGCAGAGGTGCTGAAGGTGTACATGGATGGATTGATGCATAGACAGATTTATAGAAATGCAGTGTGCTTCATACTGGAGAAAATGTATCACAATGTAGGCTACGTTGTAGATAATGTTTATTAATAATCCTAATATTATGATTAGTTTTGTTTATTATTTGTGTAAATAATTACATTACAATAAGCTACATGCAGAAAAGTATTGGGTTATCACATCATTTTTGGTTGTTAAAATAATTAAATATAAACGTCCAAGAAACGTTGAGAATACTTTTAAAGCGTTTAAATACCGCCCACGAGTTAAATGTATATGATAGGCTAAAATCTTGGCTTTTTTTACATCTTAACTGTCAAAATGCATTTTCTAGCAAGCTGCTTTATAAGAATCGTTAAGAGGCTGCTACACAGATTTCTTTTGAAATTAATTGAATTGAAAAAGTGAACTTTAGAATATTGTAGAAAGTGTGATGAGTGCCAGATTATAGCTTCTGCCTTGAGGATAACTTCAGGTTTAAACTTGTTGGCTCCAGATGTGGTAGGAAGGGTGAACATCTTTTTTTATGAGCTGTATTGCACTTGAACTGAGAAACATCAGTGCGCTTACACAATCTGATTGTTAGACATGAAATGATAAATTACAACAAATGGTAAGTGGGGATTTACTTATCATTCAATAATGTGGGTTCTGGTAAAGATACAGAGTAATTGTGTTGTTGTGTTTTTATAGCCTATTGAGCATCAACCCTTGTTGTAGTAAGTTGAATTTAGAAAGCGTGTTTTGCATTATTTTAACTGTCTATGTGTGGAAGATATTCTCAAAACATTGAAAAAAAGAAAAAGCAAGGTTAAACATATAGATCTTTATATTGAGATGCTTTAACATAACACTTTATTCTTTAACATCTTCAATTTATTTGTTCTTCGAACACTTTCCTTTAGGTGTTTAATTTTTTTATTAAATTGCAAAAAAAGAATGCATTTGAGTTCATCAAAACTGCCAACATGCTCATCAGTGGTAGATAATATCATGAGGCAATGTAAATTGATTTTTTTATATAATACCTTCTTCCAAAATTTCAGCGCATTTATTTTCTTCTATTTTTTACTTGCTGTTTGAACAGTTATGTATAGTTCTTGTCTAAGAGAAGTTGTTTCATCTTAATTTTGTTTTAAACTAGTTAACATGGAATGGACAAGCTAACCACAACCAAGATTGTGAGAGTAGAGGGGGGATCTGGTGGAACTGGAAGAGGTGAGTGTTAAAAACGTAACACCAATACCAAAATTTTGTTTTGTTTTACACAATGATATTTCTTGACTTCAGAAATCAATAAACATACAGAAACTGTAACCACCACAAGACTGACATCTCTACCCCCGAGTGAGTTCCAAATATTTTTATTAACAATAAAAACAAGTTTCAATGCACGTGCAAATGTGTTATGAGACCACGAAATTAAAAAAGATAAACATGTTCCGTTGACAAACTTGACCTGGTTTCTGAACTTACACAACTAAACATACATGTTGCAGCCTCCTTTCTAATTCCTGTGTGCTATTCGATTTTTCACCACTAGAGGGCAACAATAGCTCATCGAGCAGCCAGCAGGTGTTGACCAGCTCTAGTGCTGGAGGTGGTGTTCTGGTGGAGAAGATCATCACCCAGAGCAGTGCTGAAGGAGGCAGCTCCAGGAGTTATATGATATCCTGTAAGCCTGGTTTGTTTTTCAATTCAGTCTAATACCAAACACATGAAAGTTTGGGGAAAGGCTAGTCTGTAGTAACTAGAGAAACCATGAGAAACCATGTAAAACCAGCTACCACCAGAAACTGGATCAGCTGTATTTTCCAGCATTCATTGTCATCACTAAAGCTTTTCTTATATATCCATAGCCTCCTCGTCTGGAAGTTCAGCCACCAGCAGTTCAGGAACAGGGTCTGTGGTTGACACATTTGACGCCTCCTTGTTTTTAACCTCAGGAGCCGCGCGAGATTTCAGCGTAACCGCCGGGCCGATCGGTAGTTCTATGGTGAAGACCTCTAGCTCTAAAATTAAAAGCTCTAGTATCTCCGCCAACATCCCATCAGTTGCCAGTTCCTCCTCAGCCACTGGTGAAGATCTTTTAACAGGATTTGGATCCTCCTCCGAGTTCATGTCTGGTTCAGCAGGTGGTTCTTTTGGTGTTTCTAGAGGCAACATGTCTAGAAGCGGAGGAGGTGTTGGGTCTTCTGCACTCATGTCTGGCGGAGGAGGTTCTAGCTCCATGACTGTGACTAAGTTCGGCGCCTCGTCCCCCACTGGAACGAGGAAAGCTTCAGGTTTGTCTATGGGTTACAGCACAGTTCCTACAGATAGAAAGGCCAGCTTGACCCTTCAGATGGGAGGATATGAGGGTAAGAGTTCATGACCTTTGACCTGTGGGATATTTTTATTTGTTGATTTTTTATCTACAGTTTTGATGTCTGTCACATTTATTCAGGGAGCTCCAGTGGCAATTCTTCCCCTGAGTACACAAAGAAACAGTACGGTATGTTCACATAGGCTTTTGTTTTAGGACAGAAATGTAATCTGTGATCTGTAATCTGTAACAGTAATCAGTCATTCTGTCATTAATACGTTAATCATGTTAGCGTTCTTTGTATTAAGCGTTGTTCGTTTCATTTGCAGCTGCAGTTGCCACCAGGGGGCGCACTCAGACGAGAGGTATCTAAACTCATTTTTTCATCAACTTTACACAAATCTTTATAATTAAGAATGTATAACATAATAAAATATAAAATAACAAACTTCTTCATTTTAAATATTGTCGTTGTCTGTTTTTTAGAGAGTGAGATTCGGGCCAGACTGCAGAGCGCTTCTCCATCCACTAGATGTCAGTGTCCCGCAATTTGAACATTTTACGTTGTATTTCGTTTAAAATAATATCGTATAGTATGTTTAATACGATTTTAATATCGTTTAATATGACGCGTTAAAGTAATGTGAAAGTTATGGGTTAATAAAGTTAAGATGTGTATGTTTAGGGACAGAACTGGATGATGTGAAGAGATTGCTGAAGGGAAGCCGCTCGGGGAGCATCAGTCCACCCCGTTCGCCCACCAACACGCTACCCATCCCGAAAAAAGCAAGCGTGGAAACACGCCACGAGAGCCTTTCGGGTACATTCACACATTGTTTGTTGGGTGTAATGGATAACTAAGTAAAGAGTACTGTGGCAAAATTAATTTTGCATTGAAAAATGTACATTTACTTTGAAATATTTAATGACGATAATGATATACTTGCAGTCTATATTTTCAACCATTCTGCATCAAACAATGTTGATTTAAAAGTTTAGGCAAGGGTGCATTAAAAATGTCACTTTTTGAGATTCAAAATAATATGAACAGAAAATATATATGGGATTACTCAAGCCTTCAAGCACTTGTGTTAAAATACTGTAAAATGTGTAAGTTTTATCCTGCAGCTGCTTTTGTTTTTATTAGTTCTTATTAAGGCACTTCAATGCCATTTGTTTATAATTTTATTTACATACTTTTGAAAATAAATACATAAATAATGATTAACTTTTTATTGCCTATGTTGTCAAGGCTAATATGGATTTTAAGAGATGACTTGGACTGAGCAATACAATCAGGCTACTTTTAATACAGTATAATTTGTAAGTTATATAAATATAACATTGTTCAGCATATACCAAATATTAAAAAAAGAGAAAAAAGAGTGCTTACCTTGGCTAGCACCTACTCCATTACTCATTAAAGCCCCGCCAGATGATGACAGGTTATTCTGCATCCCATACACTGTGAGAAACAATATCATCACTATCAGGCATTCATATTTTCATATGGTGTTCGGAATATTACGATTTTGTCACAGGTCGGGGTGGGCCAAGCGTAACTGCACCCAACCCTAAACCAGGACCACCTCGAGGAGCGTGTCAGAGACGAATCGGAGACAGAGATAAAATGTAACAAGTTTATTTCTGAAGTTAAAACAATTGGAAAATCCTAATTTAAATCCTCTTCCTTCGTCACTCTCAGTGGTCGAAAGCCCACGGGACAGTGGCCAAGGTCTCTCCCACCCTCTTCCGGAGTGCGGGATCCTACGGGGAGTGCACGGGGGACCGGTAAGTGGCCAGGGGAACTCCGACGGGTGAGTCGGGCCTTATGTTTCCCACAGGGGCAGGGTTTACCATAGATGAACGATGGACAGGTGGATAGGCAGCACGGACACAGGGCCGCGAAAGGGGACGAGCACTTCTCACAGTCCAGGTGGGCCAAAAGAATGTAGCTGACTCAATGTCGACTGGCTGCAAGCAGCTTCTTTCACAGACAGGAAGGCTATTTCCAGCAGATCACACAGCTTTCACACTCGTTCTCAGAGGGGATGGACACTTCCCACAGCACGAGTGGGCTAAGGCATACAGCAGGCTCCAGTCAGCAGTCTGAACAGGCTCGCCCCGAGAACCGACAGGATAGACACTCCAGACAAGGCGTACAGTTCTCCTGCCATGGGTCTCTGTCAAAAGAGCTGCGATCGTCGGTGTTTGAGCAGGATGCTTTGAATATTTCTCCACAGACACGGACAGAATTCACATCGCCAGTTTTAATTGGGGAAAGAGGAGGAAAGAGGTCGGTAATGAATCAATACACTCCAAACAGTGATATTTGTAATCGCAATCCAGCACTCCAAACCACATCCAATTCAGTGTCGAATACACGCATTTAAGAGACTCAGTTTCCGCTTGCTTAACTCTCTCCTTCAGCCTTTACAGTGTGCTTTCTTCTCCCTCCAATGCCATCAAGTCTCTCTCAAGTCAACACTTTCCTCTTCACACAATGTTACTTTCCTCTTCACACAATGTTACTTTCCTCTTCGCGCAATGTTCCCTCACCAATTGCAACTCCCGAATCAAGGACTTCTCAGCCAAGGAGAACCCCACCAACAGTCCCTTTCTCTTGCCTTTCATGTATTTTCAAGTGCCTAGTTAATTCTCCACACCTGATGTCACGTAATCATTACTGTCGTCAAGGCAACAGGTACACAGTGGCACGGGGAGCGGTGTTACATTGTTATCCTCCCGGAGGGAACACCAATCCAACAGAACAGTTCCGCTCTCCATTTGTCACACCGTGACACAAGGCAAGGCAAGGCAAGGCAAGGCAAGGCAAGGCAAGGCAAGGCAAGGCAAGGCAAGGCAAGGCAAGGCAAGGCAAGGCAAGGCAAGGCAAGGCAAGGCAAGGCAAGGCAAGGCAAGGCAAGGCAAGGCAAGGCAAGGCAAGGCAAGGCAAGGCAAGGCAAGGCAAGGCAAGGCAAGGCAAGGCAAGGCAAGGCAAGGCAAGGCAAGGCAAGGCTTAAACAGGGAAACTTAAGCGTAATGGAACTGGGTCAACAAGAGTTGACGATCGCTCAATGGGAGTGAGGAGTGATGAGGATTTAAATAGGGACAAAATTATCGAACACCGGCTGAAAACACTTGTGGAAATTGAATGCTAATGAGTAGCGGCTGAGTGAACACAATCACGCAGACTGTGAACACGTGGGGTTGTAACCACCAATCCCCATGTGCTCAGACACTAATACACTAACACACAAACATAGACAAGTGCCCGCTTCAGATCCCGACAGAAATTTGTACTATAAATATTTAATATAGAAAGACTCGGTCAACAGCTCGGTCAACTCACAGAATTTTGCAATGCATTGCTTAGATGTCGATCCATTTCAGTCAACTCACAACACACCAACCGTCTCTTTGCATTGCGAGAAGCTGCCGCCTCCTTGTCATTTATGAGTTATAACAACAACAAAAAAAAAACAATGTCTAAAAGCTGATATGTGACAATGTGTATAGCAATCAAGCTAGAAATACGTTTTTATAAGCTGTCGACCCCAAAAAACGAGCGTTTTAGGACATAAAAGTGGATTAAAAAGAGATGACAGACCCTCCAATCATCACGCAGACGCTTGGAGTCCGGGCCAGCCTCCATTCATCCCAGAAACGCTGAGCGTCCGTGGGCGGGACATAATCGCAGCATTATCCAATGACCGTCTTGTTTCTAAGCACTGAAAAAAACTGTTTAAAGCAGCCCCATTGAAGTCAATGGACGCTGGGCTTCAACAGAGTAATGCACTGTACGCTACGGGAATGAATGAGAAGGAAATCGAGTCAGCCGACCTAAGTAGCTGATTCTGAACGAAATTGTTTTCGTTCGAGATGAATGTGTTTCACGCATTTTTAGTCAATAAAATGTTAACATAATAGTACATATATTTGACCATTCATTTTTTGACAATTATAGGGGAAGCTGAGCTTCCCTTGCAGTCTTAAAGAAATCGCGTCTGGTTTAGACATAATATTGAAGAGGAGGTCTGATAGAATTGAACTTCTTTAAATTTAGTCAGTATAGCTGTTTGAACATCTGTCAAGTTGCAAAACTCGTAGTTCACAGAAAAAGAAGATTATTTCTTGAACAGAAATTGCTTTTTAAAGACAATGAACAGCGTTGTTGGGAGTACAACAAACTTTTTCCTTGGTTAGTGAAATTAACTCCAAAATTTACTTTGATTCTGCCATCTAGAACATGAATAGGGTAATGGGCGGGACATTTAAACACACACATTAAGCGATAGACCAATCAGTGGCACAGCTTGACCAATCAGAGTGTTTCGGAAGAAGGAACTACATAGAACCAGGAACTCAATAGCCTGTTTTCTGAGAATCGAGATGACATTGGAGAGCAGATGAAATATGTTTTATATAAAGCATTTTTTGATCAATAGAAACATGAACATCAATTGTTTACAATGTGATAAACATAGTAAAGACTTTTAAGAATAATTTTAGGACAAATAAAACTGGCTTTTCAAGTCACTGTAAGACTAGTTGCATTTTATATAACTAAAAAAACTAGTTTAACCAATTTCAACTTCCTTTTTTAAGTCAGTTTAAAATAAGTTAAATTCCAGGGACTTGTAGAGCCAATCTGATTTAATAAAAAAAATTTGAATGGCTTTTAAACAACAAACTTGTATCTGACTATTTGCACATCTCAATGCTATTAAAAGGGCGGTAAAAACAAAAGAGATAGTAAACAAAACAAAGATTAAGTTGTAGAATATCTAAATTTAATATTTAGCGAAGACAAATAAGACCCATTTTGTTCTCTGTTGCATAAGCTGCAGTCATATTGAGGACCATATCTTTACGGTTACAAACCAGCATGCTACTTTTCAAAAAGAGGAAAGGGCTGTACTCAGTATTCAGGAAGTGTCGCTGTTGGTGTACATCCGCTGTGAGAATTCAGTTGAACAGAAGCTTTGAATCTGCCACTCTACGTCATATCTTCTTTTTTGTTTTAATTTGTAGTATCAAGAGGTAAGTTAGTTTCATTATATTCTGTATGTATTTAATATTCATTTATTCATTCATTTTAACAAAATGAATGAATAAATGTTATCTGATAAGTATGAGAGACACCAGTTCCAGGAAATATCTTATTGCTTCTTCAAACATTAACATTAAGAGTTTAGATGGAAAGGAGAGTGTAAAACAATGTTCTCCACGTCTAGAATCTTTTCAGTTTTTTAAAATTGAGATGAATGCATCACATGAAAGCTGAGTAAATAAGCCTTCCATTGATTTATGTTTTTTTAGGATAGGACAATATTTGGCGAGAAATAACTTTAAATCTCTGGAATCTGAGGTTGCAAAAATCGAAATATTGACAAAATCGCATTTGAAGTTGTCCATCAGACACGCTGTAGCAGGCCGATGCTAAGAAGAAACATGTTTGTTTTAATGCTCTCGATTGGCTAACCGCTGTAATGACGTTGTGGAGAATAGATCAACCCGAAAGCTTCATATAGATACCAAACTTGAGTGGGTAATTTCCAAAGTGTGAGCAGCAGGCAGTCGCGATTTTGCTGGATTCACTCATAAAAATATTTTTTATATATATTTACGCTAGCAAATTTTCAAAATATCTTCATGGAACATGATCTTTACTTAATAGAAAGATTTTTGGTATGGAAGAAAAATTGATTATTTTGACCCAAACAATGTTATGTTGACTGGTTTTGTGGTCCAAGTTCACATTTATTAAACAAAATGTATTTATCCCTTCTAGGTAAGTGTGATCATGCATTTAAAATGATTGAACAGTGATAATACAGCTTGGTGAACTGGAATTTATTTTTTCCCAGGATGGAGGACACTAATTGGAAATTTCTAATTGTGATTGTCGTGGTCGTCAGTCTACTTCTTTCAAAAGAGCACAATGTCATTCATGACCTAGACGATGATGCCATTGTGGGCATGAAAGAACACGAGCGCGTTCTGCTGCAAGAGGTTAAAAAGCTAGAAGAGCTGTCCACAGCCACGAACCTGCCACATTCAAATTGGCAAGTATCCCAAAATCCAGGGGGAGAGGGGGACGTGTCAGATGTTAAACAAATGATGCCAAATGTCAGGACCGTGGTGCAACATGAGGAACAAATGTTCCCAGTGGGAGACCAAAACTACTCCTGCCAAACTGCGTTTGCACCAGATGACCAGGAGGAATTGGACGTATCCGCAAACCGGACATCACATATGTCCAATACGGGTCAGAAAGACATAGACGAAAAGGGGTCCAATGTAGACCAGAACTTCTCGCAGGGGGACGAGGAACTCTTAGAAAAGCCCAAAACAGGCCATATTGACACCCACCATGACAACCAAGCATTGTTTGAGGGCCAAATGACCGATTACAGTTGGTACTTTTGGAAGGCCCTCAGTTTGTTCTCATTGATTCGTTTTCTGAAATGGGTCAGGAAACTATATTTCCAACCCCGATCGAAGATGCCTTCATTTCTAAATGGAAAAAATGCAACGTTCTTAAACACCAAAGTCTCCGAAATTGATTACAAGAAATTAACTAGCTTCTACGACCAGTGTGTTCAAGTTCCAGTGAGCAAGAGTTGGCAAACTTGCACGTTTGTAGAAGGTTTTGCGAAGGACCTTTTGGAAACTGTGAGAAATGCGAGACCAGACGTGCAGATTGAAGACTTTGTTGAAGTTGGGAGATTGTATGAGCAATGGCCTTCAAGAAAAAGCCTTGTTTGTGAATATCACGTACCTATTATTCCTCGAAAGCCTTTCAGCTTTGAATTTGAGCTTTTCAGAGACAAGACCACTTTATACAGCAACGTGAACATGGTAAAAGATACCGTATCAAGTATCTGCATTTGCAACGATACAAACCCAGACGCCCTACATCCAGATAACAAAACCGATAACATAACAGAGGGTTATATTAATGATCCTCTGTGCCACGAGGACAGTCCTTACCTTTCTAAAACACGTGCTGGGAAGTGGTTTAGAAATGCGATTAAGAAAGCATGGGAGGAGATCAGTCACAAATACGACTTTGAGCTAATATTTCGTAACACCGAAAGCCCCGGAAGTCTCAAAGTTCGATTCAGATCAGGTAAAGCGATTCTTTTAAACATCACACCTGTGGTTCGGTTTCAAGACTCGGAAGCACACTTGAACTCATATCTCTCTTCGATCATGCATTTGTCGGACACTCATTGGCCCGTATGTTTTGCACGCTACGAACACAGCCTCCTTCAACACTTCACCAAAATGCTCCCGCAGAATTCTTGTCACATCTGCTGTCTGCAGATCCTCTCCTTCCTACACAATCATCAGATCGGCCTGACCGGTAAATGCGGGCTGACAAGCTACCACTTGAAAAACACACTGTTACATCGGTTGCTGGTCGATACGCCATCATTGTGGCGACCTGAGCACATCGGACAGAGAATTGACGATGCTTTAACTTTTCTTCAGCAGAAAGTCAAAGCTAAAGTACTTCACCATGCTTTGGTTGGGAATAGTCTCATTCCGAGCGATTTTGGGTTCCCCAAAGAATTCCGAAAGGAAAAACCTATAAATTTATTCCAGCCTCTATTGTCAAATGAAGAGTTTTCCAAAATGGAAAGACACTTAGGCGAGATGTCTAAAAACATACCAGTGCTGATATATGAATACAGCACAAAGTGAGGATAAATGGCAGATGCAAAAAGTATTGTTTCGTAAACGATTTGCAATGCAAGGTTTTCTCAAATTTACTTGAATTCAGATGTTACAGTCAACTGCACAGAACAGAATATCTTGAACCATAACAGATGTTATAATCCTCTAGTATTCATTCGATTCCCAGAACAATTCAAAGTCATTATGACCAGCTACAGAAAAATCAGACATGTAGTCAACAGCTGCTGAAGGTTCCCGGCCCAGATTCAAGTCCCACGACTAACTGATGATCATTGATAGCCTGTTAAAAAAAAGGTAAAGAGTGTGAAGTTTTTGTGCAGCATAAGGAATGGCATCCTGAAATTGTATAGCAAACCATTAATGACTTTGTTCCATTATCAAAAGCAACTTAAAGTGAAAGTTCACCCAAAAATGAAAATGATGTCATCGTTCTCTTGTCATTTCACACCTGTTCAGCTTTTTTCCACAGAAAGAAAAATAATATATTTTGAAGAATGTTGTTAACTTGCTCCTATATACTTGCATTGATTTCATGCCAATTCAACAGAAGTGAATGGGGTTCAGTGTTGTTTGGTTTCCAACTTTCTTCAAAATATTTTGTGTGTTCTGCAGAAGAAAGAAAGCCATACAGGTTTGAAATGACAAGAGTAGTTAGTTAATGATTTTTGGGTAAACTGTAGCTTTAACCAACACAATATTTGTCCTCGTGACATACAGTCTCAATTGTCTCACCAGCTCAAAATACTGTTCTGTAAATATCTCTGTGCAAAGCTGAGAAAGCATTCCTGTAGCTCAGTGGTCAGACCATTGCAATGACGCCAAGATCATGGGTTCAATCTCAGGGATTGTACATACTTAGAAACAAATGTTGTGTATAATGCAGTGTATGTCACTTTGGATATAAGCGTCTGGCAAATGCATAAATGTAAATAAAGAAATAAAGATGTAAACTCCACAAAGCTGGCATTCAAATGCATTTCAGAAATCAACTAAATGTTCTTCATTCCTTTGAAAAAGCTTCCAGTCAAAATAGAGCATCAGGTTTGACTATCGAGAATTTCATTTTTATTGTCATGAAAATGAAAAAGATAAGCATCATCAAATATGTGGTGTTATACTGACCAGAGGCTCTCCGAGAAGCAGGATATGTGGATTTACAGCAGTCACAAAGAGAAGCATCACCATACAGCTCAGTCCACCTAAAACACAGGAACATCTTCAATTACACACAGTTCTTATAGTGTAAAATGTATTTTTTTATTATTTCATCATATACTCATTCTCATGTCATTCCAAACCAGTGTGACTCACTTTCTTCTGCAGCACAAAAACGATGATATTTTGGAGAATGTTGGAAACCAAACAACATTGGCCCCCGTTGGCTTTCATTGTAAAGAAATAAAACCACAGAGACATCTCAAAATATATTCTTGTGTTCCATATAATAAAAGATGTCAATGAAAAAGATTTTTCATGATGTCAAATGAGTTTTAATTTTTTTGGGTGAACTATCCATTTTCAACCAGGAGATTCAAAGAACATTTACTTTAATGTAACTGGGTTATATCTCATAGTTCCATAGAGTGTTATAGATGGTTCCAAAATGAGATAACTGAGTTTAAAAAAAAATCAAAAATCATGTTTTTATTATTTTATCAACTGCAGTTTGATTATTATTAATTGGAATGCATTATTAAAAAACATGATTTTTGATATCTTATTTTGGAGCCAAACTCTTCAAATACTTTATAATGTACACTTTACACAGATAGAAAAGGAGAATGATTTGGAAACTCAGATCACATTGAATACACACTTCTTTGTTTGAAGGTTGTATGTGCATGACTTGGTGTAGGATCTTCTGGTCCCAAGTACAATTCACAATGCATAAACATGGTCTTTCATGGCAAAAGAAGGATTGTAAAGGGCAAACACAACATGCTCTTTACAAGCCAGTAAGATATGAGAATTAAAGGGACAGTTCACCCAAAAAAGAAAATTTGTGAATGAAAAGAAAACAGTTTGGTTAGTAGTCTGATTTTGATATTGCGTGGAAAGCCAGCCGGGTTAATTATCTGATTGGTGGGATTGGTCATGGCAAACCAGCCGGGTAAGTTTTCTGCACGTGCTCCTCTCGAACTTTGTTAATAAAACATCATATAGTCCCACAGAACTGGTTGGTTACAATCATTCAAACAACAAACTTACCATAGAGTCCCATTCCTCTTCTGGATAAATGCAATGCTAAAATAGTGCTATATAGGACTAAAGTGGTTCTTGGCTTGTAGTCATAGGTGAACCACTTTTAGTGCTGTATAGAACCATATTTTGGTGCTTCAGTGGTTCTTCAACGGTTCTTTGGGTTGACTGAGGTGCTATATAGAACCCCTGAAGAACCATACAGGGCCCGTTTCTCTATGTTCCTCACTGGTCTTGTGTTCTTGTGTTCTTGCTCTACGTCATCAATAACCATAAAAGTCTGTTCCAATACTCAAGAACACAAGAACACATTAAAGTACCCGGGCCGGATGTGTTCTCGCTATCAAGGATGCGTCGAATGCAGCCTTGCGGGCGTACAGAACTTGCTTGAAGTCCCAGAAGTCACTGCGGGGGGTCACTGCAAGTTCGTTCTTCTGAGGCCGCCTGGTAAGACGGAATAGAGAAACGGCGGCTTTACAGGTTCTTTATACGGAACACCCCAAAGAACATCTGAAGAACCACTTTAGCCCCAAGATATGATGCTACATAGCACTAAAAGGGCTTTGCCTATGATTACGAGCAAGGAACCACTTTTAGTGCTACGTAGGACCAATTTTTTGAGTGTACACTTTCATCTTAAGAGAAGACAAGAAAATAGCAGGAGATTTGTAAGGTCAGCTTGACTACAAACACCTGCAGTTAAGTGTATACGAAATAGTTTATAAGGCAAATAGTGACGTCGGCTGGACAAAAGTGGTATTGCAGGGACCAAACACTTCAGGTAGGTTAGTGCATCGAAATATTCCTGGCACAGCAGGAAGGGGCAATTATATATATATATTTTTAAAAATCCAAACTTTCTGTAGAAACATCTCATAAACAACTCATATGAAAAAAATAGGCTACTGTAATATTCTTTTGTATGTACTCTAATAAGCTCTCTTACATTTTAGTATACTGTAGTATATTAAAAACATTTTGCTAATGCAGTTTATTTTAATATTTATTATTGTATCTGGGATTTTCCACAGTTTACTACGGTAAACAATACAGTATATTTTCATGTGGGTTGAAAACAGGCAGACTTGGCTAAATACATTCTACAAGTGTGTGGTTTGTTTACTCTCATTCTGTTGTTTATTTATATCATTTAAAAAGTGAACTATTTTTTGTAAAGAACAACACCTGAAGGTCTCCTGTAAATCGAAATAATTATGAGTTGTAAGGGTTAATAATAGTGACTAAGGCTTCAGTCTGTCAACCATGATTGATACTTTCGGTATAAGTTAGCACCATTTCATTTCTGTACAGCTATGCAAAACGCTGTGAATCAAGTTCAGACTCATACTAACATTTTTTGGGGATTGAAGAATACATTCCTGTATGCAATCCACTTGTACATGTGTAAGTATCATTAATAGTTTAAGTATTTATAAAATGTCCACATCAATGTGATCATTTTGTTTTATGACCTACAGCCTTTTTTTTTACTTCAGGGGATATGTCATTTTTTCAGATATCAACAACTAAAAAACTGGCTTCAGGGGGTTGGTTTTAAAAAATGTGTCTATCCACTATATTATGTCTTTACCCACATGAAAAATAAATAAGAAAATGCTTTTATATCCTGGTAATAGTCTGGACCAGCATGTTTTGTAAAAGTGTCTGAAATGTCAGAATATTATAGTTTTTTTGGCAATGCACAATTCACAATTAATTTCAATAGATTGACAGTGTTGTGTTTTAGATATGAATACTTTCCTCAATAAGCCAGAAACTAAACAAATGCATCTATGTGTCTTTCCCTGGAAGTATAGTATGTTTCACAGATTCATCAGTGATGTCCCACATCTTGATGTCAGAAATGATAGCAAAACAGGTGTGGTCTTGCTTAGAATGACTTTGTTATTTTAAAGATCCACTAGGTTAGTTTCTAAATAATAAGTGCTATATAAACATTAATGTTATGCAACCAAAATATTCTGTATTTTAAATATCCTATATACCATCTCACATTGACTTGAACATTTAGATCAAAGGAGATACTTAAAAATATATATTTTTTTTTTTCACTCTCACATACTCATTTGTAATGAGAATTGTTGGATAGATCAAAACAATACTGTGTCTTGTTTAATTTTAAAACATGTTTTGCATGATTCATTTCTGTATCTTTTTTATATGTTTTTATTCTGTGTTAGTGTTATTTGTATGCACCATGTGTCTGAGAGTAACACAATTTCAATTCTCTTTATGTAGCATATGTACTGTACATGTGACAGAATTGACAATAAAGCAGACTTTGACTTTTCACAAAAACAAATTCAGTTGTTCAGTCCCTGCTTATAGTACCCTGCCTCAACGTGACTGTTTCTGTGCTGTTTTACCCTGTGGCTAAGGGGAATTCAGGTTTAAATTTTGCTTGACATATACAGTAAATCAAATACTGTACAAAGGGCTTGAAGAAACTAAAATAAAACATGGGGTCAAGCGATCAAAAGCTAAGGTAAAAAACTAACCGAAAACTGAAGCTTTTATTTAGTCTTTTTAACGTGTAAACATTTTAATATTTTTTCACTGGAACGTCTAATATTTCAGATTAAAGCTTCGGGCCACACAGAAAATTGACATTTTTACTATCTTAGTAAGTCTTTGAGCAGTTTGAATACTTTTACCAAAAGACAAATCTAACATTTGTTATAGCATTTTTAATATTAAACTTAGCCTAATCTTTTTTAAATGTCAACAATCAGTCAAATGAGGGCACAATTGTTTTTACAGCTTTTTTATTAAATTATGAGTGAGATCAATGGTGTAGGTAGCAATTGAAAATGTTGTAATGACAGAAATGAACTGCTGATAAGATGACTCACTAAAGGGCGGTTCACATTTCGCGTCTTAAACCGCGCGTAAAACGCGAGCCGCAGTGCTTTCTAGTGAGGTGCGTGTGCGGCTTTCTGAAAAGTTGAACTATTGTCATCTCGATGCGACGCTGACACGCCTAGAAAAAACCGCGTCGCTCCCGATATGGGCTTGCCTGCCACCTGTCTACATTTAAAATAATGAACTTGCTGGCGTTAAAGACGCTAAATGGGAATCGGGCTTAAGGTGTACGTTCTTCATTTGTACACCGGTTCATTTGTACACCAGAGAGAGAGAGAGAGAGAGAGAGAGAGAAAGATTTGTGTGTGTGGATGGTAAGGGTTGTGGTGAATTATTTGGGTAGCCGTATCTTTTAATTTGTATATATAACTTTCCTGTAGCTCAGTGGTATTGTGTTAACAGCGCAAGGTTGTGGGTTCAATTCCAGGGCATTGCACTTACCTATGTATACATGTATAGTATATATACAATCCTATATGTTTCGTACTGTGTAAATTAGTGTCAAACGTGACTGACAGATAAATTACTATCACCTGTAACTCCATTGAAAGTATCAAACTTTTAGACACCTTACATGTTTAATAGTTTGTCCTCATGATTGTTGTAATATTTTAAACTGTTTCCCATGACCACTTTCAATTAATATGACCTGCGCCATCTTCTTAACCCCCGATGGGCTTCGAAAAATCCATTGAACGCACGAAAAAAACACTCCTAAGGCTTATACAATCAAAATTCCACTCTCTAAAACTCTCTTCCAGCCAATTCACTGCCATAATAGTAATTTTTGTTGGGTGTTTTTCGGAAATAAAAACTCCCCTTGGGCTCTCGTGATGTTACTGTCACAGGCTGCGAGACTGTCTTGTCAAAACTCGCCTGTATTAGTGGCTGTAGGACAGAAAAACTGATATATGACATGTTAAGGGGTCCAATGCGGGTCTTGGATTACTTCTCTCATCTGAACTTGCCTCCTCAAAAATATAATTGCTTTTTGGGGCACGACTTGATACAGAAGAACCAGCACACAAGAAAGTAAAGACGAGCTTTTCCTAAACTGGACACAAGGTATCTTCAAAAATATATTTTAAGTCTGATTTGTGAAGTTTGAAGGTGCCTTTTGAGATGAACGGTTTTCAAGTTCAGGTTCAAGTTCACAGACTGGAATGCAATGTGAGGATGATGCTGAAATTCTTCGACTTATCTTGGAACAGCGAAAATATTCTCTTTAAATAGTGAAAAGAAAGAGTGAAGTTTTGACTTGAAATTTGGCTTTCTGTCAGTTTTCTCTGCAATTTTCAAAGCATATAAAATCGACAACACTCTATTTTCCTAGCTACCTTATCTTGAAGCAATATATAACGTGAATATTGGGATGGTTTTGCGTTCAGGTTACATTCTCGGAGAAGCTGAATGATATTAGTGCACATCATTTATCATAATGAGTTTTTTGTTCTCTTAAGTAATCATTTGTGGTCGCGAGCAGGTGGGTTATTGTGTTGTGCTATAAAAAATATGCTCAAACAACAAGGAAAAGGCAGGCAACCACACTTTAATATAGAACAAGTAGACACCAGACGTTTGTTTATCGGGTTTATGATCCCAGCAGGCCTGTCATCTACCCATCATTTTTATAATTCGTTGCTATTTAGTTGTAGGCCTTATATTATTACTGTTGATCAGTTAATCATTTTTGATGAAATAGCTTTAAGGTGGACAAATGACAGTTATACACATCATTAAAAAAATGTTATGGGAATAATGACAGCTGTTAGCTTTTGAGGTAGAGCTGATGAACATTGCTGTGAATATGCGCAGAGGTGCTGAAGGTGTACATGGATGGATTGATGCATAGACAGATTTATAGAAATGCAGTGTGCTTCATACTGGAGAAAATGTATCACAATGTAGGCTACGTTGTAGATAATGTTTATTAATAATCCTAATATTATGATTAGTTTTGTTTATTATTTGTGTAAATAATTACATTACAATAAGCTACATGCAGAAAAGTATTGGGTTATCACATCATTTTTGGTTGTTAAAATAATTAAATATAAACGTCCAAGAAACGTTGAGAATACTTTTAAAGCGTTTAAATACCGCCCACGAGTTAAATGTATATGATAGGCTAAAATCTTGGCTTTTTTTACATCTTAACTGTCAAAATGCATTTTCTAGCAAGCTGCTTTATAAGAATCGTTAAGAGGCTGCTACACAGATTTCTTTTGAAATTAATTGAATTGAAAAAGTGAACTTTAGAATATTGTAGAAAGTGTGATGAGTGCCAGATTATAGCTTCTGCCTTGAGGATAACTTCAGGTTTAAACTTGTTGGCTCCAGATGTGGTAGGAAGGGTGAACATCTTTTTTTATGAGCTGTATTGCACTTGAACTGAGAAACATCAGTGCGCTTACACAATCTGATTGTTAGACATGAAATGATAAATTACAACAAATGGTAAGTGGGGATTTACTTATCATTCAATAATGTGGGTTCTGGTAAAGATACAGAGTAATTGTGTTGTTGTGTTTTTATAGCCTATTGAGCATCAACCCTTGTTGTAGTAAGTTGAATTTAGAAAGCGTGTTTTGCATTATTTTAACTGTCTATGTGTGGAAGATATTCTCAAAACATTGAAAAAAAGAAAAAGCAAGGTTAAACATATAGATCTTTATATTGAGATGCTTTAACATAACACTTTATTCTTTAACATCTTCAATTTATTTGTTCTTCGAACACTTTCCTTTAGGTGTTTAATTTTTTTATTAAATTGCAAAAAAAGAATGCATTTGAGTTCATCAAAACTGCCAACATGCTCATCAGTGGTAGATAATATCATGAGGCAATGTAAATTGATTTTTTTATATAATACCTTCTTCCAAAATTTCAGCGCATTTATTTTCTTCTATTTTTTACTTGCTGTTTGAACAGTTATGTATAGTTCTTGTCTAAGAGAAGTTGTTTCATCTTAATTTTGTTTTAAACTAGTTAACATGGAATGGACAAGCTAACCACAACCAAGATTGTGAGAGTAGAGGGGGGATCTGGTGGAACTGGAAGAGGTGAGTGTTAAAAACGTAACACCAATACCAAAATTTTGTTTTGTTTTACACAATGATATTTCTTGACTTCAGAAATCAATAAACATACAGAAACTGTAACCACCACAAGACTGACATCTCTACCCCCGAGTGAGTTCCAAATATTTTTATTAACAATAAAAACAAGTTTCAATGCACGTGCAAATGTGTTATGAGACCACGAAATTAAAAAAGATAAACATGTTCCGTTGACAAACTTGACCTGGTTTCTGAACTTACACAACTAAACATACATGTTGCAGCCTCCTTTCTAATTCCTGTGTGCTATTCGATTTTTCACCACTAGAGGGCAACAATAGCTCATCGAGCAGCCAGCAGGTGTTGACCAGCTCTAGTGCTGGAGGTGGTGTTCTGGTGGAGAAGATCATCACCCAGAGCAGTGCTGAAGGAGGCAGCTCCAGGAGTTATATGATATCCTGTAAGCCTGGTTTGTTTTTCAATTCAGTCTAATACCAAACACATGAAAGTTTGGGGAAAGGCTAGTCTGTAGTAACTAGAGAAACCATGAGAAACCATGTAAAACCAGCTACCACCAGAAACTGGATCAGCTGTATTTTCCAGCATTCATTGTCATCACTAAAGCTTTTCTTATATATCCATAGCCTCCTCGTCTGGAAGTTCAGCCACCAGCAGTTCAGGAACAGGGTCTGTGGTTGACACATTTGACGCCTCCTTGTTTTTAACCTCAGGAGCCGCGCGAGATTTCAGCGTAACCGCCGGGCCGATCGGTAGTTCTATGGTGAAGACCTCTAGCTCTAAAATTAAAAGCTCTAGTATCTCCGCCAACATCCCATCAGTTGCCAGTTCCTCCTCAGCCACTGGTGAAGATCTTTTAACAGGATTTGGATCCTCCTCCGAGTTCATGTCTGGTTCAGCAGGTGGTTCTTTTGGTGTTTCTAGAGGCAACATGTCTAGAAGCGGAGGAGGTGTTGGGTCTTCTGCACTCATGTCTGGCGGAGGAGGTTCTAGCTCCATGACTGTGACTAAGTTCGGCGCCTCGTCCCCCACTGGAACGAGGAAAGCTTCAGGTTTGTCTATGGGTTACAGCACAGTTCCTACAGATAGAAAGGCCAGCTTGACCCTTCAGATGGGAGGATATGAGGGTAAGAGTTCATGACCTTTGACCTGTGGGATATTTTTATTTGTTGATTTTTTATCTACAGTTTTGATGTCTGTCACATTTATTCAGGGAGCTCCAGTGGCAATTCTTCCCCTGAGTACACAAAGAAACAGTACGGTATGTTCACATAGGCTTTTGTTTTAGGACAGAAATGTAATCTGTGATCTGTAATCTGTAACAGTAATCAGTCATTCTGTCATTAATACGTTAATCATGTTAGCGTTCTTTGTATTAAGCGTTGTTCGTTTCATTTGCAGCTGCAGTTGCCACCAGGGGGCGCACTCAGACGAGAGGTATCTAAACTCATTTTTTCATCAACTTTACACAAATCTTTATAATTAAGAATGTATAACATAATAAAATATAAAATAACAAACTTCTTCATTTTAAATATTGTCGTTGTCTGTTTTTTAGAGAGTGAGATTCGGGCCAGACTGCAGAGCGCTTCTCCATCCACTAGATGTCAGTGTCCCGCAATTTGAACATTTTACGTTGTATTTCGTTTAAAATAATATCGTATAGTATGTTTAATACGATTTTAATATCGTTTAATATGACGCGTTAAAGTAATGTGAAAGTTATGGGTTAATAAAGTTAAGATGTGTATGTTTAGGGACAGAACTGGATGATGTGAAGAGATTGCTGAAGGGAAGCCGCTCGGGGAGCATCAGTCCACCCCGTTCGCCCACCAACACGCTACCCATCCCGAAAAAAGCAAGCGTGGAAACACGCCACGAGAGCCTTTCGGGTACATTCACACATTGTTTGTTGGGTGTAATGGATAACTAAGTAAAGAGTACTGTGGCAAAATTAATTTTGCATTGAAAAATGTACATTTACTTTGAAATATTTAATGACGATAATGATATACTTGCAGTCTATATTTTCAACCATTCTGCATCAAACAATGTTGATTTAAAAGTTTAGGCAAGGGTGCATTAAAAATGTCACTTTTTGAGATTCAAAATAATATGAACAGAAAATATATATGGGATTACTCAAGCCTTCAAGCACTTGTGTTAAAATACTGTAAAATGTGTAAGTTTTATCCTGCAGCTGCTTTTGTTTTTATTAGTTCTTATTAAGGCACTTCAATGCCATTTGTTTATAATTTTATTTACATACTTTTGAAAATAAATACATAAATAATGATTAACTTTTTATTGCCTATGTTGTCAAGGCTAATATGGATTTTAAGAGATGACTTGGACTGAGCAATACAATCAGGCTACTTTTAATACAGTATAATTTGTAAGTTATATAAATATAACATTGACAATGTCATTAGTAATGAATTACTTTTTAAATATATCTTACCTGCAAAATATATGCAAAACCCACAGACGTGCCTTCAACTCTGTCGTATTTCTGTCAGGTTATGATGGCTCAGTTCTGGAAGCTGGATTCAATGGATACTACACCAACCCCAATAACCTCAGTTATACCATCCTGCAACAGCCCTCATCACCATCAGGTTAAACCCGTGCACATGATGTGTGAAAGTTGAAGAAATAAAGCTTAAAATAATCGCTGTGTGTGATAATTTCCTGTTTTGTCATTAGGTTTGCAAAATAATTTGTCTCTGGGCTCCTCTGTCATTAGTGGTGCAGGTGATAACTTAACTCTGTCCTCTAGTGGCTTTGACACAACATCATCCCACAAATATCAATAAATTACTTTAATTAAATTCATTAAAATCGTAATATTCCGAACACCATATGAAAATATGAATGCCTGATAGTGATGATATTGTTTCTCACAGTGTATGGGATGCAGAATAACCTGTCATCATCTGGCGGGGCTTTAATGAGTAATGGAGTAGGTGCTAGCCAAGGTAAGCACTCTTTTTTCTCTTTTTTTAATATTTGGTATATGCTGAACAATTCTAGTAAATGTCCTGTTTATACCACCAGGGTATGGAGCACAGAAGAATGTTGGGAGTGCTGGACTGGCTACCACTGTTACTGGTAACTAACGTCAATGATGCAGACTAGACAAACGTATAAAAGCAGAGAATAATTCCATTTTCTATCTCATTCACAGCCACTCCAAGCAGCCCCATCACTGCAGACGATGTGTTTGTGAAGGATGGCAAGTTTATTGGATTGGGAAAGGACAATGTTGCAGCGAAGAAAGAGACCGAGAGATTGGTTATGTCAAAAAACACCGGAAAGCAGTTTACTACTTTAACCACCAGTGCTGGACCAGGTAAAGTTCACCAGTGACCAGATATTGTACATTAGATAGAGTATAAAATATTTATTATATAGCTTCATTTACAGATTAAAAAATAACTGAAGTTGTTGCCTTAAAGTGCATTATGAGTAATGGAGTTTGCATTATAAATACATCTTATTGATGATTACTTATTTAATTTGTATTAAAAATATGAATTGAGATTTGTGGTGAAAAAGGAGATTTTAATTTCAACAGATGCGTTTTCTGAAGATTCAATTAAAAGGGAGAAAAAGATGATCTCCAGCACCATGGAAACCACCACCACCACAGGTGCATAGAGTTTTTGTCACTAAAAATTCACTTGCTTACCAAAATATGGAGTTTCTCTTTAGACATGTTTAATAAATGATAATTTCTGTTATTTTCAGCTTCAAAAGCGTCAACAAAAGACAAGTCCACCTATGCAGGTAGATGTTTTATACATTGTAATTTTTAAGTCATTTTAGGTCAATATTTGAAATGTGGACAAATTTAACCTAAAAGCATTTAAAAATATATTGAGGATTGGCTATATTCATTTGATGAATTTATAATTTAATAATGTAAAAATAACGTTTAAGGCAGCAAAAATGGTACAGTAAACTGTATATATACAGTATACTTTATTTCATTTTAATATTGGATTATAAATTATTATATTCTTATTGATATGTTGTACACTGAAAAAAAACAACTAGTTGGATCTACTTAATTGTTTTGTGTTAATTTACTTTATGTAAGTTTTAAATCGTACATATAACTTTTTTACATAGAAAATTCAAGTTTTGCTAAAAAAAACTGTGTGCAAAAACTTGCCACGAAAAATTAAGGCAAATAATGTCAGCAAAAAACTCAACTCAACACAACTCAACTTTATTTATATAGCGCTTTTTACAATTTTCATTGTTACAAAGCAGCTATACTCATTGAATACAAGAAAAACAACTAAAGGCATATACCTGTAAAAACAAGAAAAAGGTGAAAACAACAAAAATGTAATTGAATTACACAAACAAACTCAAAAAATTAAGTAAATTTTACTCGTTGTTTTTTCCATTGTATATAATATTTCTGGCTCCATATACAATATGAAATTATTACTGAAAATTTGATTTCAATATTTTATTTGTGTTATTGGTCAAATTTTGCTTAAAGTCTTGAAATGTTATGACAGAAATCCGCAAAGACGGGTCGGATGACTCAGCGCTGGGCGGCTGTTTCTGCTGTTCATGGTGGAAGTGGCTTCTGGCATTGATCTTTGGTCTTCTTCTTCTTCTGGGACTTCTCTGTGGTCTCATTGCACTAGGTACATTTACTGAACTTTGACCGGACAAACACAACTACATAAAAAGAATCGACAATGTTTATTTGATGTAGTTAGTAATATATATAACTGTCTCATGTGTTTAGGTGAGGAGGTCAGAAAGCTGAAAGCTCGAGTGGACGCTCTTGACGGTGGAGGGAGCGGTGCCTCTCCCCGAACTTCCCGTTTATTTTCATCTTCACCCATGAATATTGTGGATAACCCTGAATCGTCATTTGCCGAGCGTGTTCCTGAAGTCCGATCTGATACAACTATAAAACTTGGCTCGGAGCCCACTCCGCAGGATTTGGTTTTACAGAGGACCATCCAACAGATTCTTAAAACTGAGCTGCAGTCTGACACTGTCAGAGGTATTTATCTACCATGAATGTGTATATTTTATATGCATTAAACTGTATATTTCATTTTGTATTGTTTTATTTTAGTGTCATTGGCATCTTCACTTAAGGGGGAGCGTGGGGAACCTGGGCCAAAAGGTATTTTTTTAGATACGTATACTGATGAAAGGAATAGTTCACCCAAGAATCAAAATTCTATCATCTTTTATTCAACGTTTTTAATTTATTCATTTCAAACCTGTATGACACTAATGAAGATATTTTGAAGAATTTTGGTAGCTAAAAAATATTGGCCCCATTGACATTTCTCAAAATATCTTCTTTTGTGTTCCACAGAAGAACAAGTCATGTACAGGTTTATCGACACGAGGGAGAAAAATGATGACAGAATTAAAATTTTTGGTTGAACTATAATTTTACGTGTTCTGTAAAAGAGATGTTGGAGAGTTTGTAATACATATCCATTTTCATTTAATTCTAGGAGACCAAGGACCTCCTGGAGTGAAAGGTATTTTTAAAGATAATACAATAATGTGACATTCTGCATTGTGTACATACGTGTAAAAAGCATACGTGCAAAAAATAAGATGTCTGTTTTCTATGATTTTAAAGGTGAAGCAGGTTTTCCTGGAATTCCAGGTTAGTACATTCTGTGAACGTATGTGTCTTTTTATTTACTATTTACTTATAGTTGTAAAATTATGCTGTAATAATTGCTTCATTTGTTCTTAAACATTTAACAAAATATTATAATATTACACTAATTAAAAAAAAAAATAGATTTTGTCTAAATTAATTCATTATTTTTAAGGTCCTCCTGGTGCCATTGGTCACCCAGGACAGGAAGGTTCTCGAGGACCCAAAGGAAGTGCAGGTATGCTGCAAACAGTTTTGCGAGTCAGATCTACCAGTTAATGGACCACCAAACTATTGGTATCTGCAAATATCACTTGCTATCGGAAGCGGTGGAGAAATGTATTATCGGAGCATCTCTAGTTACCATGACAACTGAGGAAAGGTTTTGTAACTTTTACGTATCCACACCTGCACATGTGTGTTTAATTCCCAGGTGAATCGGGAACTGACGGTTTACCTGGACCAAGAGGTCGGGAGGGTCCAGTTGGGCGGAGAGGTGAACCAGGACCTTCAGGAACTGGAGCTAAAGGAGATAAAGGTGACTGCTGTTTTGGGCTTGTAGACCACTAATGTAATAATAATCTTGCTAATTGTTTTGCGTGTGATTCACAGGCTCATCTGGAGATGTTGGTGCACTGGGACCAACTGGGCCACCAGGTCCCGTTGGACCCAAAGGTGATGTTCTCACATAAACAAAAGGCCTTAAAGCAAGAGACTTTGTAGAAGAACATTATTTTCTCCCTTTTAGTTGCAAACAGTTACTTAGTGCACATTTAACATTGGACCTAATTTGAACTGAATGGTCAGCGTAAACTGCTTCATCACAACAGGTGAGACAGGTGGCCAAGGTACTTCAGGTCTTCCAGGAGCTCCTGGACCCCAAGGCTTCCGTGGAGAACCTGGTGATCCTGGGTCTAAGGGTAAATCCTAAATTCTTTTTCAAGTTTAATTAAACAGTTGTTTTTCATTTGAAAGTTAATTTGTGTTCATTATTTTCAGGAGAGAAAGGACCCACAGGCCCCTCTGGTGCTAAAGGTGAGTAAAGCCTTATTGCTAAAAATGCAGATGCTTCTTGGTGTTCTTTGTGTTAAAATGTTGTGTCTGAATTAGGTGAGCTGGGTGAGCGAGGACCGCGTGGTAACACTGGTAAGTTATCTCAGATGCTGTATAGCTACATCTTTTTACATTTAAGTCATGAACATCATGAAATGTTTTGTGCGGTCAGGTGAGCCAGGTCAGGTCGGACCGGCAGGACCTCCCGGTGAGAAAGGTCCTAAAGGATCAGCAGGTACGTTTCAGCATAAACCTCAGGAAATGTTTATTTAGTTTACATCTTTCACAACAACCAAACCAAAGGCGTAGTGTACACCATAACTACTGTATGTCTGATACAGAATCTATGCAATTTATCACAGAATTTATAATTTCTGTATAACACCTTTTCATTAAATGTTAAACTGCATAAATGTCACTCATGTATTATATAAAATTTTCAACAGGTGCGCCTGGGCCAGATGGTGTTAAAGGCATTCGAGGTAACTAAGAAATCATGGAAAAACTTTATTCTACGTTTATCTACTCCAGCTTGTGTTGGGTAAATCTGTTCATTCTGCTTCGTTTGGATTTTAGGGGACCAGGGTCACATCGGGTTACCTGGAGCCCGAGGACCACAGGGACCTCATGGAGATGCGGGAATACCAGGTATAAAGGACAGATTTAATGTGATGTCATTTTAAAGAATGGAAATTATGTATAGATGCGGATGTATGATTTCATTTAAATATCTACGCAGGTACACCAGGACTTCAAGGACCCCCAGGTTTCATTTTATTTTTGCTTTTAGATGCGTATAATTTACAAATATATACTTTTTACTTGTTTTTGAATATATACTTTTTGATAAAACCACAAAACAGTATTTTTTTTCTACTTATATTTTATTGTAGGTTTACCAGGCACCCCAGGACAACCAGGACCTAAAGGTGAAATTGTGTATTATTGTCGTATAATTTAGTTGAAAAGGTTAACACAGGTCTATAGTGTGGTGAAATGTAATATTTTTACATGACATCACATTTTGTTTTGGTGTCAGGTGACACAGGTGAGCACGGAAGAGTTTCTGCAGGTGAGAGATTTTTCTTCAAACTACCATCTTGGTGTGACACTTTTTTACTGGGACCACTTCAGCTTCTTATTAAATTCTGTGTCTTTTGTCTGTGATCTTTTTGTATCTCGTCCCCCCTAGCTGGTCCCAGTTCTAACATTATGGGTATACCTGGACCACCTGGACCTCCTGGAGTCCCAGGTCCTGCCGGACCACCTGGTCTATCAGGTGAGGTCATGGAGTTATAAAATATCTCTAGTTTCTAATTTGAAGTTTAATACCGATATGGAGAGTTTATTTCCCAAAAGAGATAAATCTGTTTAATTCCTTCTTTTGAAATAATGTTTTTAATGTGCATTAGCCATAATAAGCCATAATAAAATTCAGCTTTTACAACACAATAAAACAAAACAAAATCAGAGTTATCTCTTTTGGAAATAAACTCATAAATGTGTGCATATATTATTTGTACTCATAAGCTTTTTTGTACCTCAGGTCCCATTGGCCCTGCTGGTCTACCTGGTTCTCCTGGTAAGATTTTGTTTCTCAAAAGAAAAAGAGACTGAAACCATAAAACTGTTTAACCAACCCTAAATGTCTACAGGTCCAAAGGGAGATCATGGAGAAAAAGGACAGGATGGAAATCCAGGCATCGGAGAGAGGGCTGTTCCTAAACCCGGCCCACCTGGCCCGCCAGGACTTCCTGGGCTTGATGGTAAACCAGGTACATATTCTTTTCATTCAGTATCTTCTAATTCCGATATTTATTCAAACATTTATGTGCATGTAAACGCATCGCAAAAACTTTCATTTGTGTACCACTTTTCCACAGGCTTTGGTCAACCTGGACCTCCCGGTGAAAAAGGTGAACCAGGAAGCTTTGTACCCACCTCAGGTAAACATCATTTCCTTCTTCAAGATTAAAAGATGAGAAAAAAAGATTCACACATATATGTGATTGATCAACCAGAAACCTTCTTTGCCGGACCACCTGGACCTCCTGGACCTATTGGACCAAAGGGATCACAGGGTAGATTCAGTAACTAAGAAATAATATCATTTATTTTAGAAAGACATCGAGACCCTGCAATTTTAAACTGTTTGCATTCTATTCAGGTGAAATGGGCCTTCAAGGCTACTCCGGTAAGGTTATTCATACAGATATCACATAGAAATATTACAGTACAATCTGAATTGAATGCAAAGCATTTGTACCTTCCTTACTTTTTTCCTTCTTTCACTTTTCAGGCCAGCCTGGATTCCCGGGTAGCCCTGGAGAACCTGGGATCGGTTAGTGCTTTTATTTTATTTTCAAAATGAACTTAAATTGAACTTTATTTAGATTTTTTTAGCCACCAGTTTTATGAATCTCTTATTATAAAGACTTTCTG
The DNA here is from genome assembly GCF_015846415.1 of Triplophysa dalaica. Taxonomy (NCBI): domain Eukaryota; kingdom Metazoa; phylum Chordata; class Actinopteri; order Cypriniformes; family Nemacheilidae; genus Triplophysa; species Triplophysa dalaica. The sequence continues at coordinate 6,335,753 of NC_079543.1, forward strand.
AATTGTAGTGCAGGTTCTTGTTGTATAGTAGCTAAAAATAAATATAAAAAAGACATATTTTGAAAATAATATTAAGCAAAACATAAAAATAGATTAATGTATCTTATTTTACCAGGTATTCCAGGGCAGTCTGGACCACAAGGTCCACAAGGACCGCAGGGACCTCAAGGACCAATGGGTCCTTTAGGGCCGGAGGGTCCGAAAGGTAAAAAAAAATAGTGTATAAGAATTCTAGTGTATAAGAATAAAGATAGTTAAACATTTGGATTGAACAGATTTCTTTCTATAATTTTATAAATAAAGGTGATGCTGGAGTCCCAGGGGCCCCTGGCATTCCCGGATATTCCTACGGTAGGAATCATTCACGAGCATTCATTTCTACCGACACTGTTGGGCCGTTAACCCAAGTGTCTTGAATGTTTTAATATCATTTGTCTGTGTAAGGAGGAGGATCCAGCGGAGTTCCGGGACCACCAGGTCAACCTGGACCCCCAGGGTCTCCTGGATCTCCCGGTTCTGCTGGTGAAGGCTCAACAAATGTTTTTCAGCAGGTTTCAGACTACCTCCAAAGTAAGAATGAGGATCCTCTGCTTTAAGGATCAAAATGTCACAGAGACTTGTAGTTCGGCTCTTTTGACTTGATCCAGTTAACATTATTATGTGTCTTTTTTAGGTGAAGGTATTAGAGAATACCTTGCCGGACCCCCAGGCCCACCTGGACCTCCGGGACCTCCTAGCTCAGCCTCTGACGATGTTCTTGCTAACCGTGTCATCGACTACCTTCAAAGTAGGTGTATACAATTTAAATGGTACATTGCAACATTTCGATGGATCATCACATTCTGTGGTTACACGCAGGAGATGAGGTGAGACAGTACCTGATTGGTCCTCCTGGACCGCCGGGACCCCCAGGTGGATATGGTTTTAACACACAGGAAGTTGCTGGACGAGTTCTCAGGTTAATGAACGGTAGGTCAGATTTGCCCTTGACTACAGATACAGACCATTTTCTAAAAGCATAAAAATCTGATTTTCTAACCAATTTGTATCAACTGTTTTCTATAGATGCTGGTTTAAGAGGTGTGCCAGGACCTCCGGGTCCTCCAGGGCCTCAAGGACCCCCAGGATCATCTGGAGGACTGGTGTCATATGCCGCAAATGAAAACCAGCAGGACATCCATGCAGAACGTCAAGAGTATCATAATCGTAAGAAGGGTTCAACTTTTGACAGAAATCTCAAGTTTTGTGCTGGTGTTTTGCACGTTGAAGTGCTTGGATTTAGCTTTGAAGCTTATGTAAATTGTTGCTATGTTATATGGAGGGCTTTTCTTTTAAATGTGATCTTTTGGTTTGGATCTGTCGCAGGTCGATCAGGCTCAGATGAGCACTTGGGTTACTCAACCATTGCTAAACACGTCTCAGATTATATTAGATGTAAGTTAACCAGTTTGATTTTATGAAACACAAATGACACAATACAGATACAAATTCTTCATTGGGTCTCATGTGTTGGCGTTTTTTCATGTAGCAAACGGTCTGTTACGGGACATGGTTGAGCAGGGTGGTTTCAAAATGATTCCAGGTCCACCGGGACCCCCTGGACCTCCAGGATTAAGCGCAGATTTCCGCGATGCCAACATGACTGAGATTGTGGACTTTATCAGAGGCAAGACCTTTTTTTTTATTATAAAGAAAAAATTATGTTTAGGCAAAACTTACATGACTTAGCCTTCATTTTTCCACAGAACAAAAGATGATTGGACCACAAGGAAGACCAGGGCCAAAGGGGGACGTGGGATACCCCGGAGAGAGAGGAGTGAAAGGTACACATTTTACTAATGACAATGCCCGTATGAAATGTTTTTGTAAATATTTGTAATCGTGGTGTTAAATTTCTCGACATTTTATCACAACAGAATTAAAGATATTCCAACGTCTCAAAACGATATTTTATACAACTCAACATTTAATTTAAACCCTTAATATTCCTTGGCTGGTTATAAGACCCATATTATGTTTGCGTTTCGTCTGCATTTGAATTTTCTCTGATTTTCAATCTAGGTGAGAGAGGCTTTCCTGGTCTGCCAGGACTCCATGGCAATAATGGCCTGAGGGGAGAAAAAGGAGAGAAGGGTATGCTTTCATTTCACATACAGTGGTTGAAATGCAATCTACAGTATATGCTTTTATAAACCTATTTATTTATTTTCACAGGTGATGCTTCATATATAACTCGAAGGAGGAGAAGGAGCGCAATAATTTAGAAGGATGACAACTTTGTGCAATTCTTTTCCCACTTGGACCCACCAGGGTAGCCAGTTTTAATGCCTGAAAAAAACCAGGGAGTGTTCAGAGAATGACGGGAAGGCATATTCAAGGGATATTTCACCCAAAAGGAAAATTCTGTCATTATTTACACATCAAAAAGTTGTTCCAAACATGTTTAGGTTTCTTTGTTATGATTAACACAAAGCAAGATATATTGAAGAATGTCAGTAACCAAACAGATCTCATCCCCCATTGAGTCCCATAGTATTTATTTTCCCTACTATGGCAGTAAATGGGGGATGAGATCTGTTTGGTTACTGACAATATTCCAAATATCTTCCTTTGTGTTCAGCAGAGTTGGAAAAACTTGAGGGTGTGTAAATAATGATAGAATTTTCATTTTTGGGTATCTCTTTAAGTCAGGCCTAAACCAAGTTTTGTCAACTTTGTTTTTAAGATGCTAATGCATTTATTTGAAAACCTAACCAACTTGTAAATATAACACAATCTGTTATTGATACTGTTGGGTTAATGGAAAGTTAAATATAATCGCCGTCCTTCCGAAACTTTGCTGTTTTTCAGGAAATGGAAAAAACACTGTCCTTTTTAAACGATTAAATACTTTGTTGTTGACGAGATATTTGCAAACCCATTGGTCAACATAAAGGGTGACAAAGAATAAAATAACTAAATAGAGGTTTCAGAAGGACAGCAGTGAAAACTTCATTTAGAATGAACAAACAGGATTACTGTCTTTACTTTAGTTTCTAAAGAATAAGATCTTTTTCGTTTAATTTGAAAGTAATTGTTTTAGTAATCATATTTCTTAGACAAGAAGAGTTTGATTCTTTTTTGATTTTCATTTGAGAAATGATGTATTTTTTCTTTGTCATAAATGATGTGTAGTTTGGCAAGACTGTACTACAAAATTCAAACAAAAATGAGTTGAAAGATGATTTGAAAACTAAAAACTCGACTTCCAGAGCTACTTTAAGGAAAAGTCAGTGAATTTTAGCAGCATCTAGTGGTGAGGTTGCGAATCGCAAACAACGGCTCACTCCCCACCTCCCTTTAGAAGCACTACGTAGGCTGACACAGAACTAAGATGTCGTCAGGTATTCGCTTTGTTGCTGAAGAAGATAATGTATTTACAAAAGGCATTATGGAGAAGGGGACCCGCGATGCATGTAATTCAGCTCCAAGGTAATACAGACATAGCAGTTCATTATGTAATGTTTTTTTCCAGCTCTGAGGACATAATTATATTGCATTTCTGTCAATAGATCCTCTTTCATCTAACACTGGTCCTTTAAATCTATATAATTCTCTATTAATAACAAAGATACATGATCGAAAAGAACGAGAGAACTACAATATTATTCACACAAATGTTTTAATGTTCTCAATCACAGCTTTTTGATCTATTACACAAACACAGTTTTTTCACATTATTATGCTGCTAATTTGATCTCACATGTTGAGAATGCTTTAAAAACTGACATGGACGAGAAACGCATGTATGAAAATGCAAACACAGGCACGACAGGAATCTTTCATCAGAAGGTGCACAGCACTCCGAACGCCCATCTGACTCCTAACCTTACAGCACGATCTACTGTGAATATTAACAATGCTTTCTACATCCATGACATGATCACTAGGACTTAAGAGCCTATTGTTTTCATTCATTTAAATAAGCATTTTTTTCCACAGATGTACTATCCCACAAATGTCATGTTGAAGTTCTGTCAACAGAGGTACATGCAACAAGAAATCTATAACAAAATAAAACAAAATCACATGCTAAAATATACAATATGATAAAAGAACACCTGCCTGTATACATATAAACAGGGTTATAAGGATAAATAATCCTTTATACAATTTAACTGAAAGTACACAAGAACATGAGAATAGCACGCAGGTTATCGAACTTAAAATAATCATGCCTTTAAATTCAAAGCAAAAACATCGTGGGGAAAACTTCCAGAAACTGATCTCTCTTGCTATGAGGTTAGATAAAAAGCTGAGATGGTTTCATTTGGCTACATTTTCACATTGCATAGCAGTGCAGGCACGAAGCGCACTTTTCATACCACAGTGATGTCAGAGACATTGCATACATTGTGGCTGATATGCCAAAATACCTGGAAAAAATGGCTGCTATATAATTGACAATTATACTTTGTAACATGTATATGAAATTTCCACAAAAATCAAACAAGAGTGTGCCATTTATGTTTGATTAAAATATTAACCGAATCAAATATGAGGACTGTCACTAGGAAACAGTTTAGTGTTATTTTTATAAATGTTTAATCGTCAGAATCAATGTGCGTATTATTCTTCTGATTTTGATATTAAAACCCTTGGCTTGTCCGTCTCCTTCACTGCCAACAAACATCGACTCCTGTACTGCAAGCAAATCAGGTTGGAGCTGAACACTCATTCCATCTTAAAAAAATCACGCCGTTGATAACCATAAATAACAAAATTAATTTACTGGCATAACGTCATTTAGTGGAATACAAACTTAATTCAAACCCATCATCGTGTAGTGAGATCAAACTGAAAATCCACTATTGAAAATTAAAATAAAAAATACAATAAAAACATATTTTGCCTTCTCTCTAGCTTATCACCGAGCGACCCCCCATTTAATTCTGATACAAGAAGGCAGCAGAGGTTCAGTTGTGGGATGTAGTGCACATGTGGCGAGATGTTTCTGCAGTTGTCCATGTTTCTTTTTTAAAACCCTGTGGAGTGGACAGTCGGTACAGGGTAGAACTTTGAGATTCGGCTCTGGCTGGAGGGGTTAAGGCATGTAGACTCGCCGCTCATTTTGAAGAACACTTCCTGTTCCTGTACCTTACGGGCAAACTCATCCTCGAGGGCCTGCACACAGAGATTTAGACAGATAAGACGCCATAAGATAACCTTATAATGTGATGGAAATATTTAATGTAACACAACATTTCATTCTGGTCCTCAAATCTGATTGGATGAGAGATGATGCAGCAGTCCGATACAGGAACAGAGCATCGAGGCACTTGTTGTTGAATCACTACTACAACGTTTTCTATTTCTCAAATGTCATGGCAGGCTGTCAATTTTTTTTATTTAATTCATAGTTTTTATGGAGCCAATTAGATTGCCACTGAGGGCAGAGCTTCCCATCTTTACCACATGATGATGTCATCGCTGGTTAAGCCTGGGACACACCAGCTGGTCATTTCTGAGCATTGGGGTGTGTTCTGCATACACAACTTTGTTTACAGGTTATATATCCCGAGTACAGGATGATGAATAAAGACTACTGCCCCCTTCTGGTATGTGAGAGTTATTTCCCCTTAAATAATCAGACTTGCATGTAAGAGGTTTCATTTATATAATAATTAGTGGTGGGCATAGATACATTTTTTTAATCTAGATTAATCTAGATTAATTCCAAGATTAATCTAGATTAATCTAGATTAAAATGGCTCATTTGAATTCTGCCGAAGGCATTCAGAATGTGTGCTACCCAAATAATGACTAAAAGTAAGTCTTTGAGAACGGGTGTCTAAAGCCAGGTGGCGCATTAGACCAGGGGCTCATCTCCTGTTTCCAAAATGCATCACAAACTGCTTGAGAAAGCTGTTCTACTATGATAATTGGTGATGAAAATTAAATTATGTTCAATAAGATGAACTTGTGTTTACTTCCGCATTAGCTAAGGGATTCTTTGCGTTTAGGTGGTACTTGAGACTGGAAGAGCTCCTACAGTACATTTACATTTAGTCATTTAGCAGACGCTTTTATCCAAAGCGACTTACAAAGAGTGAGGGAGCAACAAGCGATATGTCATACAGGAGCCATAATACATTAGATCTCAATACAAAGTTACTGATTTTAACTAAAGCTAGACCACTACCTGTTGAGAGAAAGTGTTTTTTTTAAACCAATTCCGCATTGCACAAGGTGCAAACAACCTTAGTCTTGTCGATGTTTCCATTGGGAAGCTTTTTTAAAATTAATATTCCCTGAAGCAAACCCGGCGGCTTCATAGCTGCATCCATGTTAGCACGTCACGTTTGATGCGGTAATTTCACAGTAACGTTATGTTGTGTTCAGACCAAACGCGAATGGCGTGTCAAGCGCGAGTGATTTATATGTTAATGCAAAGAGCCAATAGACCTACTTGCTGCGCGAATCGCGCGAATGAAGCCCTGCTTATGAGATGATGAGGCGGCTTCTGCTTCCGCGAATGACGCGAATCACGCGAGTTGAAAAATCTCGTTCGCGCCCCGTACAGTGCAGTTAAGCTGGTATACATCCGCGCTATAATATCAAGGTGAAAGTCATCATAGCTTGCGTAGTATAGACCCAGCTCCCAACCCAACTTTGAGAATAGATTAACGGCGAAAAATTTTTTAACGCGCGATAATAGTCTCACTGCGTTAACGCCGTTAACGCCGTTAACGGCCCACCACTAATAATAATATTAATATAAGTTAAGGAATATTGAAAAAACGAAGTAAATATAAAAATGTGTACTCTATGTTGTAGAAAGTACAACTTTGATGGTGCTACAAAAATAAGTAGACCAGTAATTTTAGATTAGCGGTGGTACCTTCTTGCGCGGTCTGAGTTTCTCTCTCCAGTCCTTGAGTTCAGCGCTGTGTTCCTCATCCAGTTCCTTCAGCTTCTGAGTCTCGTGCTCGATGAGCAGATGGCATTTCTCATTCTGAAACACACACACAAACGGTTATATCCAGTTATATATGTTTGAGTGTGTACTTATTTGAGCAGTTCAACGTGAATGAAGAACAGACTATATGTGCGTATTACATGCAAACCAGTGATGTCCAAAAATGAACATTTTGAACATTCCTAAGAAAAATGAAATTGTTTTGATTTTGCTTTTTTGTTACTTAATCCAATTTTATATACAAACTTTAACAATTTACAAATGTAAATCATTACAATTGATTGGTGAAAAAATATCTCGATTACTTCTATATCTCCCTTTCGCTTTAATGAGAACATACTTGAGCATGGACTTGATAATCCATGTTATCACAGCACAGTTTGGAAATGATCCAAAGAGCATCTTTGGCATTCCATGGAAACACTAAACACGTCAGATTTATGTTATGTTCAATGTTACTAATTTTGATTTACAATTTGCGCCTAAAACCGCACAGAAAACGTGAGACGCACTACTTTCTCCGGTTTTTCAAAGCACCTAGGAGTTTGCGCTCTCCAGTCGTCTGTTGTCGCTAAGCAACCATGGGCCACAATAGCCGTTAAGATGAGGAGGATAAGGATTACATTTGTGAAAATACCTGGCAAAATGTTTGCTACTGGATTTATTTATGCTCTGTCTCCAGCTTGTCTATATTGGCTGGTTGGTTCTTGTCACATGAACTGCGGTGCGCGTGCAAGCATTCTGAAAAGTTTAAATATTCTCATCTCGATGGGGCGCCGACGTGCCTAGAAAAACGTGAGCGTCGCAGCATATGCGCATTGCGAACGCTGCGCTGCCTATTCGAGTATATACATCTAAAATATCAAATATGCTTGCGCAAAAGACGCGAAATGTGTATCACCCCTAAGAAATTTATCTTAAATGGAATTCTTAATTGTCTACAACTTTTCCTTATAATAGCTTGTCATCCTGATTTAAATCTACAACCTTTTAATTGCTAGTTATGTGTAACCACATCAACCCACTATAAGCACAGTCTGTACTGTATGCAAGGATGTGTTTACTGTACCTGTAACTGCTGAAGTTCTCTGACATTGACGTCACAATGTGTCTGTAGATCCCTCATCTGATTCTCATGTTTCTGGTGTTGATGAAGCCTCTCGTTCTTTTGACGTTTCTCCTCTTGTGCGGCAAACTGCTCATCAGCCACAAACACACAACAGAAAACTTACTATACTGACTACATACGGTACAGTGCATTTCTGTGAAACAACAATTCAATTCTAAAAGCTTAATACTGGCAGGAACAATCACTTGGCCAATCATTCATTTCTGTTCTGACCTGTTTGACTTTCTCTCTCTCGAGGTCGGGCGTGACCGCTGTGGAGCTGATGCGCAGACTCTTTTTGAACATGGCCATGCGGGTCTTGGCATCACTGCGCTGAATCTTAGGCAGCCTGGTCCTCTCCTGAGTCTGTTTGTTTTTCATCTCCTCTATCAAACGCTGGTTATACCTGTGCATTTGCTCCATTTCCTGAACACAAACGCACACAGTAAAGAAAATAACACTTATCATTCTCCTTTGTTGTGTGCTATAGTCAGATTTTCTTCTGTATTTTAAGTTTTACTTTAACATTTTTATAATTTAATAAAGGGTTGGGTATTAGACTAACCTTCTCATGTCTTTTGAGCAGCTGGTGTCTTTGCATGAAGTACTGGTCTTTAAGCTGCTGTTTGTGCAGCTGGTGTTTTTCCTGTAGGTGGCGCTCTTCAAGCTCCCACATCGCTGCCTCTCGCGCTATAGAGAATGAAGAACCAAGCGAATCAAAGACCGTTTCAAGTATCCTAGTATCCTTATGTATTCTTTATGGTAATTAGCATAAAGTACATGAGTATATGACACATAAATGGAGAGCCTATGGCAAATTTCCATAAGGGTAGTACAAATAACTTTTTATTTAGTCCATGGATTCAAAACGTTTGGTTTTAGGTATGAATGTCTTAAGAATATCTATAAATTAGTGTGCACAAAAAACATTGATGAAATGTGCGTTTTGAAGGTATAAGCATTTCTCTGATTTCCGCCATTGAAGATAAATGGTTTTTTAGACCGTTATTTTGAACACTCATAACTAAATGCTACTTTAAAAGTGGGTGGAGCAACTCAATATGTCCCACCCCAACTTCCTGTTTCAATGTAAATAACGCTTACAACAATACATTTAAGTTCGCTCTAAAGCAACAAAAGAAATAAATAGAAAAGTCCCCAGATAAAATTTTGCTCATATATCCAATAAAAACAAGAGTTTGTATAAAAATGATTCTAAACGATCTTTAAATTCCTGGCTTTGAGAAACTAATTCCTATTCTGAAAGTGGGAGGAGCCCCCCAATATGCCCCACCCCAACTTTCGGAAACAGCGGAAATTACGTTAACAAAGAACAAAACATTTAAGATAGCTTTAAAGTAAAAAATATACAATCCATACACAAGTCTGTTGTTTCAGTGAAAAATACTTGAGTGTTTGAAAAGAATTCTGTAATTAGTTTCTGAAATGCTGAGGCTACGAAAAGCAGTACATAAGCAGGTGGGGTGCAGTAATAAGTGAAGAACAACAAGCCTCCCTATTCTGATCTGTGTGAGAACAACATCTTACCTCTGAGCAGCTGCTGTTTGTGGTTGAGACAGTCCCTCTCGATGGTGGCCAGCTCATGTTTGTGTTGCTGTATGATCTTCTTCAGAGCGCAGTCTAGATCCTGCTGCTGCTTCTGAAGAAACTCCTGCTCCTACAAACACACACAGCAAGATGATAACAGCAAGTAGGGAAACTGGGATTTGTTCTCCTAAACCGTTTGGAAACCCCACATGGAAACATGAACATATCAACACATGCTTCCGTGCTAAGTGTGCTTGTGTGACATGCACTTCACCACAAGAACCATGTCCCTTTTGAACTCAAGTTAGCGATGTGCACACTCAAAGGGGTAAGACAAGAATCACATAAAGCCCTAGAGAAACAGAACTCTACAGAAACCAAAACTTGGGAGAAAAGTGCCCAAAAAGAATCAAGTGAAAAACAAGCAGGAGGAATTATTTTGAGTCTTGATGTTACCTCCTCGACAACGGGTTGGATTAGATCTTCCCTAAAGTGTTTCAGGATGGAATTTCTCACATGTTTGGGAGAGAGCTCCTGCACTCCAGAAAAAATGAAAGAATAATTGGGGTGTATTTTAATAGTAAAGTTGCTGTAAATGTCAGCATAATCTCTACTAACTGAATTACAAAAGGCAAATACGCAAAACTATGACATAATTTGGGCAAGAAACCTCGACTTTCAATACAGCTCTAAGAAAACTCCACTCCAAGAATTTTCAGTTGTGCTGCATTTACTATTCATAGGTATATGTTTAGGCAAGCTTTTATATATCTTTTTATTCTGTGAACTACAGAAATGTTTCTTCGAAATTGCGAATAAAAAAAACTTTTCAATTTTGCAGGGTTTTTTTGCAGAAAATGAGAAATGAAAAAACTGCTCAAAACAACAAAAATGACGCAATGTTTTCACACCTCAAACACGGCAAAGAAAACAGGTTCATATTCACTTCTAAACAACACAAAACCAATGTTTTTTGTTTTGTTATATGTACTTTAGGAACATTTGAAGAATATATTAGTGGTATCCATTTTTTCAGAGCTATATATAGATTAGCCAAAAAAAGTAAAACATGATGCCTTTTTGAGAATACTTAGCTGTAGTTTGTAGTTAAACATACAAACAAGTTTTTTTTATATATTTTTTTGTAAACACTTCTGTACCTCCTTCTTGCGGTTCTTTAGCATGTTCTGGAACTTGGAGAGCTCCTTCTCCTGCTCAGCTTTGATTCTCTTGGCCTCGTCTCGAAGACGATCCGTGTGCTCCTGCTCCAGACGCTCGATCGTCTGTTTCTGCTGCCGTTCCAGATTCTCCACCTCAGTATCATATTGACGCTTCTTACTCTAGAAACACGAAAGACACAATCATTTCAGAAAAGAGCAAGAAGCTTCCCTAGAAAGATCTGGAGGTCGCTCTACACAACCAACTGATATAATGTCATCAACTCCAAATGGAATGCACTAAAATCACTACTGACCAGGGACAAAACTGGGACAATTCCTGGCGGCTTAGAACAGAGGCCTTCATTAACAGTCTGACACAAATTACGTGCTCCAAAAATAAGTCAACTATTAAGCCTTCGATCACTGTTCTCAGTATTTCTGGGTTTGATGTCATTACTTGTTGGACAAAGCAATGTACAGTACAGATCAACAGCAAACAACCTTTTAAAAAAACTAAAACCTACCTTTAAAACCTCTAAAAGAATGTCAACACGCCAACAGGTCATGATGCTCTAATGATCAACTTGTTAGCTGTTGGATTCTTGTATTTTTTAGCTTTGATATTTTTAGCAGTTGTGCTTTAATTTGCATAGTGATGCTGTGATTTAAAGGGTAAGACCTGTTCACACTAAGAATAACTATAAAAGTAACACTAAAAATAAAATTGCTTTCAAATTTAAGAGAATAGTGAAGTCCAACACACAACATTTACAATAAAAATACAGAGGAACAATACTGACTTTTTACGTTTGACTTAAAATCCATTCAATTAAGGGCTCATGCATTTAAAATGTGAAACTGCAGTGGCGAGTGCAGAATAAACACAACATTATTGTTCCATTGTGTGAATGCTAATATAATTGTTTATGGTAAAAATCCTGCTTAAAGCAACGTCCCTACAACAAATGAATATTAGACATTGCATCACCTGTATTCTACACTACACAACATTGGGTTCACGGTTAAGACAGTCTCACAATATTTTGAGCAAAACATAAAAATAATACAGAAATACAAATAACAGACTTATTATTTCCAAGATCAATAACATTTCAATCACATTTTTATCATTTTGTATATAAAATACAATATTCAAAGTTTTAGTGAATGTTCTGTATGTAAAATTAAGAAGGGAATTTATAAAGTACAGTAGTAGTATACATGTTGACACAGGTCTGATTCATAATATTACACTTGTTGATTAAGACCTTTATTTTGTATTCTGGATGTGACTCAACAGGTGTCAACAACTGGTGGTACGTCAAACATTAATGATCTAATCGTCTCATCTGTGGAATGCAGTATTTTTTCTCACCGTGACTTCCTGTTCGAAGCGTCTGTAGATCTGCTCTCTCTGTTGCTGGAGTTTGTTGCTGAGCTGCTGCTGAGCTCTCTGCTCCTCTTTCTGCAAAAGTCTGAGTTCTCTCAGCTCCTGACGTCTGCAACACACAAATACACACACAGCGGGCCTTTTACACTGACCTATAGTGACCCCTGACCTGTCATCATTTATTCAACCTCATGTCATTCAAAACCTGTACATGACTATTTCTTCTGTGGAACACCAAATAAGATTAAAAAAAAATGTTTTGTGTCCGTATAATGGAAATCAATAATGATTGGTTACCAACATTCTTCAAAATTAGAAATTATAAAAGAATACTAATAAAATAGTACAAATAAAAAACTAAAGGGCTTTTAAGGACAACACACGATCCAGCCGGACAGGATGTACTTCCACTGCCTGAAAGGAACAGGAAGTGTAATTTACAGTCCGTCTTCCTTTTCCTGTGCTTAATGCGCATCTGCTGTTGAAACAGCGCAAGCTACTGTAGGACCACAATCACTTATAAAAACCAGACAGGAAACCTTTGGACAATGCGCAGTTTTAAAACACTGCCCCTCCCTGTTTATACCGACCAGAGTGTTACAAACCCACTGACAAGTGATAGACCGATATATTGCCGTGGCCGATATATTGCAGATATTTGGACGTTTTTAATTATCGGCATAGGCTGATATAATTCTTAAACTCGACAATATTTTTTTCAGTTTGCCTGACATACAGCACATAAGCTGGCTTTTGGCACTTAGTAATGTACTATGAGCACAGTAAAATGGGTCATTTAAGGTAGATGAGATACAAATATTGTATTGTAATTATCAATAACATGTTTAAATTGCTATTTTAGTCATATTAAGCCATGTTTAGCTGCCCACAATAAAAATAATGTCATGTGTGGACCAGAGGTTCCGCTAGTCTTTTTCATTGTCCGTCATTTCTAAGGACAGGCTTGTAAAAATCTGTCATATTCAATTTTATCCGTCACCATGGTGGATATCACGTGCCAATAAGCATGTTTGTGACGTCATTGTGTCGTGTGTACTTTAAAGTTACTGTATTTTAATACACAATAAAGCCGAAGTCGTTTAAGTATTTAATGTTTATGTTTCCAGACATAAAATACTAATTACAGACAAATGTTCATGTCCAGTCAGTAAAAATGACAGGTGCTTGTACATGCTGTTTTGTAATCATTCAATTATTCACTTACAAGTAACTTTAAGCTGCTGTTAGGTCATGAAAGGAGAAGACGCAGAGAGACTTTTTTCCACTCACTGAAATTTAAGGTTTATTCAAAATGACGCTACTCCCCATCGCTCTCTGAAAGAAAAAAGTCCGAGCCCGCGACGAGAGGCAGATGAATGACAGATTCTGCTTTGCAGAAACAACACCACAAACAACGCTAGAGATCGCTGTGTTATTATAAAAATTGCAAAAAGATTTTCAGTTTGTTTTGAAACTATGGCGAAACAAATTAGACTGGTGGTGGGCCATCATAGTCGTCTAGATAAACATGCCCCTGTCTCATATGGCTCTCGGCTCCGCACCGCACCGCGAGTCTCCACTGATCCCGTGTGGGTATTTCTGCATGGACGAAGCGTTTATGAGTAATGAATGGGAAACGTATGCATCCCTACGAAGAAGTTATGATGAAAGCAAATTATTGGATGCTACCAACTCGACAAAAAGGGGAATTACTAACTGCCCTCATTGAAATCCGTCAAAATGACGGACAGCCTTCAGATTTCCTGTCACTGGTATAAATTATCGGTTAACGTGACCTCTGGTGTGGACCTTTTTTGATGTGTTCAAGTCTGGAATTGGGTAACGTTTTAATTTTAGCGATTCCAGTTCCGATTTTGTTTCTGCTCATCGAATCCGATTCTTATCGATTCTCTGTTCCGATTCCAATATTTTTTTGGGGAGCGAAAATAAATGCAAATCCTTAAAGAAAACAGTTTTAACCTTTTCATTCTTGCCACATTTATGCTATAACCAGTAGACTGTAACTGTTAACTGTGACAATTCGTCAAATAATTAAATAAACAACACTTCCATTCAGGAATAATCGGAAGCAATTACAAACCAAAACTATTTAAGTATAATTCAAAAATACAACATAAAATATATAACATGCAGTTGCTAGATCTTCCATTAGCTAAACAATTATTTGTGAATAAAATACACAAAAAGTGATTGAATTAATAATTCTAATTAATATCATTTAAAATAAACTAAAACATGTTGTCCTGTAGCTTCCCAGATGTATTTAATTGTTATCCTTTTTTAATTCAGTACTAACAAAATTTATTGTCTTTTCATCTCTATCTGTATTTTGTACCTGAGTGTGAGACGCTGGGCTTTCCGGTTCTCGATACCCAACCCTAGTTACTATATAGGCACGTAATCCACAATAATTGTACATTTTGTTTCACCAATTTTTGGTATGTCTTTCATTAACTCATTTGATTGCATTTGTATTATATCGGCCTCTTATCAGCCAATCAGCCACAGTGCTTTCTTAATATCTGAATCGGCTATTAAAAACCCGAATCAGTCGACCACTACCAGTGCGACCAAATACCCCACTGCCTTTACCAATGAAAGTGCACGTGTAAAAAAAACAATAGGAGATAAATCCAGACGTAAAGTTTACCAAAGTATGTCAATATGAGACAAACATGTAAATGAAAAACAGCTTATGGCTCACCTGAGGAACCTCATCTCCTCACTTTTAGTGTCATTGTCTGTGATGATCTTAGATGTTGTCACGCTGACCTCCACACCGTCCACGATAAACTTACGAGTTTTCTTAAGAGTCTTTTTCTGCCTCTTATTATCCTAAAACACATTTAAGCATTATCTATTACACAAGACAAGTCTGGTTATAGTAACTAAAAGAATGTGATCGATTGCGAAACCATTGCCATAGTCTTCAGAAAACGTTTCTCACCTGTTGAGAGGTGGATCCCGACTTGGATTTGCTTATAAAGCTGGATATGGATAAGTTCAAGTCTATGCTGCTGCTATCAGCAGTAGAACTAATTCCTGAATCGGAGTCCTCCTTTTTCTCGTACCTTCGCCTGACTGGAGTTTCTTGATCCACAAGCGATGCAGGTTTCTCCTTTTCCTCCACCTTCTCCTTCGCTTCTTCTTTCACAAGAGAGGTCGGGGAAGGCACATCAGCTACAGCCTTGATGTCCCCGTCTGGTCTAGTGGTTTCCTCCATCGGTTTCTCCAAACTGGTAACGTCTGCTGCAGGCACTTCTTGTTTTCGGAGTTCACCATTGCCCATTTGCTCTTTGCGTTCAACTGCTTCAGCCTCTTTTCGATCTTCCCCCGAATCTGTCGGCTCCACCGTTGTCACTTTCACCTCCTCCTCCTGCATGTCTCCATCAGGTTTGGCTGGTGTCTCCTCCGCTTGGATTACCGTATCCACTGGAGTACCTGGAGGAACAACCTCTGGTTCATCAGTTTTAGGTTCTTCAGGTTCCTTTGGAGCTACTTCGACAGCGTGTCCTTCATTTTCAGGGGCGGTTGCATCCTGGATGTGGTTCTCCCCCACTTTCACGGTTTCTTTTACTTCACTTGTTTTTTCAGTTACAACACTGTCAACCGGTAATTTAGGAGTAATGATTTCCTCGATCTTTTCAGGAACAGCCTCCAAGATGGATGGCGATTGTGGAAGCTTTTCATCCTCAGAGCTTCCGACGCTAGCGTCAGATGGCGCACGCTTGTGTCCAGGAAGGTGCTGATGGAAGAAACATTACATGTTAGCTAGTGTTAAAAAACATGAAGTCACATAATACAGTAAAACAAAATGATAGGACTAAATAAGGTTCCTAATAACTTCATGCTTGCTGATTTAATGAATCAAGTTCTATACAATATGTAATATCTGTAGAATGGTTAATATAATGTTACCTGGTTTCCTTCTTGGTCTTCCTCCTCCCCTTCCTCCTTCACCTCCTCTATCTCCTCAGTGACTTCCGCTTTGGCCTCGGCGATGAGCTCCCTCAGTGGCCTGTTGTCAGTCACTCTACTCACAAACGGGTGCTACACAGATGAGGGCATATGATGTTTTATTTTTGATATATAATTGCACATGCACACAGTCATTAGACTCTAATGAGAGTGATAGTAAATGCTTTTTAAAGGCAAAAGTTTTGAAACATGCAATGAGAATTATTTGAAATGAACGTTTTGGTTTCAACCTTCCTAAATAAGATTAACATTTATTTTGTTTTCTCTCACAAATCCACAGTTTTGCTACAGAAGAATGCTATCAATCCAATGGGGTCATTCGGGTTTTCAGATTTTAATTGAAGATTATCAGGGTACATGAGTTACAAAAAGAAAATGACCCACATTGATAAGCTATTTACTATACGCGCTGCAATATTTCATGAAAAAATAAGAATTGTTATTTTATTAATTCACTGGGACTGTACTATAAAGTAGAGATTTAGATAAAAGGGATAAAAATATGCAAAAAGAAAAAAGCTTTTCAGGATAAATTCGTTTATAAAGTAATTATTGTGCCATTTTAGGAATATAGTATAATATACTAAATACAAAAATACAACTTTGGTGTTTCACAATAAACAGATAGCATAGGTACATAAACCAGGCAAGAGTATATCTAAGTCATAAATCAAACCTATTTTGTTCAGAAATACTGTAAATGCTGAAAAACTGAAAAAAGTGTCCTCAGCTGTCAAAAAACTATTTTAATCAATTTAACTCCACCAACATTTCACCTGTCATATTAGCCAAAAACATAAACATGGACAAATATCTTTATATATAAAATACAAACAATGTCTGAGGTAAACAACAAGAGGAGTACACGACCAGCGTCGTATCTCAAATTCTTACCTTGGGCTTTGACAGCTGCTGCAGACAGTCAAAAGCTGGTCTGAGAATATGCAGTTTCTTTGATATTATCAGTTTAATTGGTGAAAAATTTGAGTTCTGTAGTTTCAACCCCATTCAGACTCGTTCAAAGTGCAGAATCGCTCCTAGCACGTGTAAACGTACGTGTCTGTGTGTGTGAAATCAGTGCTAGGCTGGGCTACTTAAAGCCTCGGTTAGAAAATCTCCTTTGCTGACGTCGGACCTGAAGTGGAAAGTGCTTGACGCTGACAAACTCAACAAACAGCTGTCGATTTAATCGGCCACCTGGACCAGCAGCTGTTCGCGCGGCAGTGCGTAACAAAAACAAAAAGGCCCTTTAAGAGCGATTAGGAAGTTTTGCGTAGGGTGGCTGTGTCTTGGATTATCAGTGTTTGGAATGAAGTTCACCTGCAGAAGCTGCGCCGTGCTCCACCTGTTGTCTACGTTCTTATCCAGCGAGTGCTTCAGGAAGTCTTTGAACTCTGCAGACCTGCGGAAAGACAGACAGATTGTTGAGTACTTGAAAGTTTAACATGCCACAAGGTCTCAAAAAGTTAACAATACTTAAAACTTCTACTAAAATCTTTTCATCCTGTACCATTTTGAAGGCTGTTGTAAAGTAGGCGGATCAGCTTTGGCGATCTTTAGCAGCACTCTCATTGGGTTCATCTCATGGTTGGGTGGTTCGATCTGGGCCAACTCGATCAGAGTGACCCCAAGAGACCAAATGTCAGCCTTATAGTCATACGGCCTGTCCTTAGATGTCTCGCACATCACCACCTCTGGGGCCATCCTGAGAAAGAGAAGAGAAATATCAATGTGTATCAATCATGTCAATGTGTGTGAGAACTGATGGATGTATTTCATCTAGATATTTAACTCGATTTACCAGTAAGGGGTCCCAATGAAGGAGTCTCTTCGCTGGAGCGTCTTTGTGTTCTTGGCCGAAACACCAAAGTCCGCTAACAGAAAAGGGAAAAAATATTTAGAATCATTTAGATAATGGTCATTTACATTTTCTGAGAGTTATATTTCAAGTTTTGTCTGAAAATGTCAAATCCATAACATTGAAACAATTCAAAATTTACTGCCCCTAGGATAACTTGTTTTTGACAGATTCTTATGAAACATTTAAGGCAATCCCATAATGCATCGCATGTGGTAATTGGACAAATTTAATTAAGATGGCAGAGGGACCCTGAAAGAAATATCAATTGTGAATATTTTTATTAGGAAGAACAAGTTGTGTATCTAAAAACATTTTCTATAAGTTGCAGCTCTCAAGAAAATTGAGCAAAAGTGTGTTTGTAGCACGGATACTGTACCACATCGTACAACATGTACGACCTGCACACGTGGGCACTTCACAGATGAATTTACATTTGGTCAATGATGTAATGGATGTTCAAGCTAAGCTTTACTGATATGTAAATGACTCTCCCTCTGTATCTTTCTGTCTCTGCATTTTGTTATTAAGTGCCTGTGGATATTTCCACATTCACCCAGATTTATCTGTATTTGAAATGCACGTTGGTGTTTTCAAACATTTTCTAGGGCCCGCATGATTCAATCACGTTTATAGCAGACACAACTACAACGGTACTGGAATTTGTAACAGCTGATATCACCTGCTATACTGTGATACATGCAGCTAACAAGCTAGAAAACTCTCCTTCACGTGACCTGGCATATATAACTAGCCACTAAACACACACAGCCGTTGAAACATTAAGAGACCGTTTTTACTTTTTCTAGTTATGTGTTAGGCAAAATCATACTTTTTGTTTAATTATGTAAACTATAAATAATATTTTTACCAAATTTCAAATAAAAGTATTGTTTCTATTTGCATTCATTTGCAGAAAATGAACAGGTCAAAATAACAGAAAAGATGCTCTCTATTTTTAAACAAGTCCATATACACTTTTAAGCAATACAACAATTATATTTGTGCAAAAGTTCAAAAATAATTTTCTCATGTGATAACCTGGCTTTTACCGCAGTTTTATGTGTCATTCTGTCTGTCTTTCATATTGCTGTTGTTCGAATTAAAATAAAGTAAAACACTTTTTTGTCCATTGGGTAAAATCATGCTATAAACGCAAACACTGGCTCACCCAATTTGACGTCTCCATCCAGTGTGAGCAGTATGTTTCCTGCCTTCAGGTCTCTGTGGATGACATTGTTGTCATGGAGATACAGCAGAGCTTCCAGCACCTGTTTACACACCACCCTGATCTGTGGCTCTGTTAGAGGCCTTTCAAGCTCTACACACGCAAAATGTGTACCAATGTCAAATTTGATACAATATTTCATTAGAAATTATTCATGTTTTATAACATTTCATTTTTTTTAACTGCTGATTTTAAAATACAGGTTTAATACAATTTTGGGAAATGAGGTAACTGAAGTTGAAAGGATGGTTCACTCAAGAATCATTTAATGACCCTCATGGCAACTTCAAACCCGTATGACTTCATTTCTTCTGCAGAACACAAAAGAATATATTTTGAAGAATGTTGGTAACCAAACAACATCGACCCCACCGAGACATTTCTCAAAATATATTATAAGTCACACAGGTTTCAAATGACATGACGGTGAACAAATAATGAATAATTTTTTTTTTGGGTGAACTATCCTTTTAAGAATAAGAACCCCACTATATACCTTCTGATTCTCTTGGCTTGTGCCTTAAAACTAAAGTGTGTTATGCCATAAGCATTCACAAACAGTTTTCCTAGAAACCCACAGAATTTTAATGTTAACCTGTAGTTCTCATCCCTTTTGGAAAAATGAAGCTAGAATTTTTGCTAAATGAAAAAATGGTCAATGTCTTTACAAGTCTTTTACCAGAATCTCCAGTTTGGGATATCGAATGCTTGTTTGCACTCACCGAGCATGACCGCATCTACAGCTCCACCGCCGCAAAACTCGATCAAGATCTGCAGACAGACAGATTCATCACATGCACATGTTAACAAAACATCACATGTGTTCGACTTCATATGGCGCTGCACAGAGGTGTTACAACAGCCACCATGTCCCATTGTGCAAGACTTTTGGTAACTGGGAAATTATTTAGAACAATGGCAGCATTAAGAGATTAAGAGAAGTTTTACTTATCCTTTTGTCCTAACATTTAACCACTCTACATGCCAGACTAGCTTTATTAATTCATTTAAAAAACTGGGTATTCAACATACTTGTTCATTTTATGTGCATAATATAAGCATTCATGATCATAATAAAAGCATACGTCATAGAAAAGTCTTTCAGAAGGCCACAAATAGACCCCATCTGATCAAAACACAGGGCTGCCGGTCAATGACTGGTCAGCGAAAGGTGCGTTGCAGGACTATGGTTGGTCAGTTAAAGTTTAATTTTAAATCTGTGATGGTCCATTGAGTTACAAAGCAGGTCTGTTTTCAAGGTGCAATGCAGAGTTGTAATGATTTAAAAAAACTGCATGGCATGCCTGTGTTTTTTGGCCATTCACAGTGCATTGCAGAGCTCTGACCTCTTCTTGTAGTTACACTTTAGAGCTGTGATTGGTCGAAGAAGCTGCTAAGCCTTGAAGGCTTTCATATCTCAATATGGAGAATGACATAAGAGGATCGAGCAGCCAAGTCCTGCATGACCACAAGAGGACGGATGAAGGGTTTTCACACATTAGCACAATGCCAGAATAACGTCCGTTCTGTCGTAATAGGTTTAAGAGTTTCCGTGAAGCCCAGTTGGACAGTGGAGTGCCAGAGCTGAGGCTGGTCATTGGGAAAGGGTGGCCAGGCTTTGCTAGAGGTGCTTACGTAAGAAGCTTCAATAGTGAACAAGCAAAACATAACAAGAAAAACAATGTGCAGATGCTGTAACATCATAAAGAAATTGCAGTTGTCGAATTCTAGTAATTATCATAGGATCTGAGCTGGTAACTGAAAGGTTTCAAGTTCAAACCCGCAAAAATCTGACCCCCCAAACACTCAACATCATGCCCATACCGGACCTTTCAGGAAGTGTACTATAAGCAAATTTGGGTGGAAGTGTCAGCTAAATAATCCATGAAACAACAAACAATATGGCTTCACTATAAAAGGCACAAAACTAGCGCACCATTCAAATAGCAAAAAAGTCCAAACTGTATTGTGTAAATTCAGATGTAGTGTTCAGAACAGTCGTTGCCATTCATGCCACGAGCTGCTAGGTTGTTCCACTGTGGGCGAGATGTTGATTTAGACTGCCGACTGTGGCAACACTATAACCCACACAGAGAAATACAATGGCCATTAACACAAGAGGAGACTTCCTCTCCTACTGTAAAATCTCGGAGTATACATTTCTAAATAAATGCTTTGCACCTATAATGAACACAAAATTGATCCTGCCTATAGGGCTGTCACAATATCAGATTTTAAAATAAAAATAATCATGATCATTCGTGGTGATATTACCGCAATTCAGATTTAATTTTAAAATAATAAGAAGGGGAGTAACAGTTCATCACGATATGATACAATATGGATTTTCTGCGCCTCTGATACGGTATTTGTCGGTACCTCGAGAATTTCTGTGATACAGTAATGATTCGATTCGATTAATTGATCGATATTTTGAGATTAATTCTCTTGTTAACACAAGCGGTTACATTTTTTATAAATTACAAAAGCAACCAAAATGTTTAAAATGAAAGTTTAATAACAGTAAACTCTTTAAAAATGACACTCCCAATGTGACATTTACAACAACAAACTAATAAAACAAATACACTTAGACGGGCATTACATGAGGAATAAAGATGTGGAGGACACTGCTTCTGCCAGATGACCTTGTAACAATGCGACACACACCCAGGTCTGATCAACCTGCGGTGGGCCTCCCTTGGCTGAGGGTGTCTTGTGATAAAGGGCCGAAACACTCAATGAACCTGAGGTGCACAACTGACGATGTGTCGCATTGATGGGAACCATACAAAGGGCATTATCAGCAGCACCTCACCAAAAGACTTGTTTCAAAACATAACTCATGAGACGTCTCTCTGACAATGGCAAGGACAGTTAAGTATGCTATGTATTTCTATTATTGTTTATCCCCAAAACACAGAGGATCCCTTCCCGACAAACCAATGGAACCTCAGACCTCCTTTCCTCGATAAGGCGTGGGAAATGTCCTATTGGGCAATTCAACTGTGCTGAAATAGTGGGATTATAACATCTGAAACTAATATCCTGGCTACTGACACGATTAGAATATGGTGACAGAGCGACTGTCTACCACAATTCTCAATGTGCACGATTTATTGTGTTAAGTTATTATTAAGAAAGTTAACATTTGCTCCACCTCTAAAATAACCCGTCTTCTCAGATGACATCGTCAACATTTACTTCAGTTTATGGGTTATGAATCTCACTTCAAGAATGCTTCTAGGGTGGTTCCACGATTAATCATGATTAATCGCATCCAGAATAAAAATTACTGTTTATAATAATATATGCCTGTGCACTGTGCATATTAATATTGTATTTATCACCATATTTGTATATATTTGAGGAAATGAATAAATGTTTATATGTGACTTAAATTATATACACAAACTTTTATTTTGGATGTGATTAATCGCAATTTATCATGGAACAGCCCTAAATGCTACATATGTAAACGGGAAAATGCAGGGAAAGATAAACGGACAAATTCAAAAGATTCATTTATAAGTGTCATTTTATTAATTGGATTTAGAGGAACCTATCTCATATTAATTACTGAATTGCATAATAAGAACCTGTTTATCCTTAGCTGTTCTTGCAATAAATGTCTCATGATCATAATCCACTTATAACATTCCTTCAAACACATCCAAATAAAACCCTACCCCCATCTCCATAAGGAAATGGGCAATAGCAATATTAGTCCGTTTCCTGGTGTACCGGTCAGAAACAAATCTCTACACCTCTACAAGCACGCACTGTTCAGTAAACAATGAGGTACAAGAGAAAAACAGGCAGTATTACGTTACCTCAGGTTTTCGTTACTGAGTTCACCGTGAGAAAACATATCATCTAAGCCTCATGAGAGAAGCCTTTAGCTGGGCTTACTGATTTAATTTAATGTCTGAACATCAAAGTCTCTTTTTGTCCTATCTCAGAATTTCCTGTTTCCTCACAGCAGAACAAAATGTAAATTTTCGTCTAACAAACAAGTTTCAAATGCAAATAAAGCAAGCTAGACGACAACCATATTCAAGCCCCTTCAACCTTGTTTAAAACTTCCCCTGCACAGGAAGGAAGGGCTTGAAGTCAAAAAGTCAAACAGAGCTGGACTTTTTGATGTTTTTCCATTTTCATTTTGTCGATAGTATTATATAGTCGACTTGCAATTCATTAGGAGACAAATTAACAAGATTAAATGGCTCAAAGAGTCTGACAAAGATCCATAGTGCACCAATAAAAACAAAGCAAATGCACACTCACCCAAAGTTTGCTCTCAAAATAAAAAGCATCAAGTAGTTTTACGATATTGTAATGATCGCATGATGCCAGGATGTCAATCTCCACCATGTAATCCTCCAGTTCATCTTCAGTTTTGGTGTCGATCACCTTGGCAGCAGCAAAAATGCCCGTCTGCTTGTTCTGAGCCTAAAAACACGGAAATGTATAAAATGTATATTATATAAAGCCCTCTTATATATGGGAGTACATAAATATGTGTTCATGGTGTGTGAACACCAGCTTTATACAAAAGTTACATTTTTGGCAGACACATTGGTAAACATTACGCTTAGTGATAAGAATGAAAACCTTTGACCTTAACACAGTGTTATCTGGAGCTTTATTTATTTGGCAAACTAAATACACATTCTCAAACATGTAATGTTTACACCTACCCTTTATTTGTACAAAGTAAAATTTTAATATATCTGGTTAAATTAATTATACACACTTGGAGAGATTTATTGGACGATATGTTTATGGCTTATATCATTTATTTTTAATTATATATTAAGCAGAGACCCCTTTAGTGTCATTCAGGTCTACAAGTCACACAGAACTATTCACTCAGTATCGTTATTTGTACTATATCTGGGTGGCATCTTATGTTATTTAATGTAGTGCATTGGTGAAAAATTAACCAGGTCAAAGTCTGTTCTGTTTATTACAGGAAAGTATGAAATAAAAAAACATAAAATCCTTTAACAGTATTTTGTCAAAGTGAGTAATTTGGTTGTTTTTAATGTGTAATAGAAAGAAATCAGGCAGCATGATAATATGTTCAAACACAATCTCTCAATTTAACAGAAAATGGTGTGAATTAAATGAAATCAAACTGTCTTATCTAATCTGTCTCTCTAACTGGCATAAAATGCCATTTATAAGGGACCATAGGACACATATAATATCATGATGAATATGATTTTTTTTTTATATAAAAGTCCCATTACAACCGTATAGACTATTTTCTTTTCAGTTAGTAGTAAGTTGTATAGAAAAACGACTATAATACAATCTCTTTCAAAATTGTCATATGAATGACAACCAGTGGTTTGGGGCTGATGGTGTTATCAGACTGGTGACGTCAAAACCCAAGACTCCTGTAACTTTGTACATATTCATTTGTAATAGATTTTATCTGGATTTAATAACCACTTGGATCTGCCATTAACTTTTCAATTACATAAGCACTTAATCAGAGATGTAATAATTTCAAGACTCTCTTTTTACCTTGTACACCTTCCCAAATGCTCCATCCCCTAGCTCCCCCACGAGCTCCCATATTTCCTCCGGGTTCGTGTCCCTGTGCACGTGATCATACTGTTTTTTCTTCTTCTCTAAGCCCAGTTTAAAGATTTTTCGAAAATTAAAGAAAGACATAGCCACACGTCTTTCTCTTTCTGCGCGTTTGACAAAGGAGAATTTCCTTAGTATGGTGTTTGAACAGCAATCGTTATTGCATTCCCATTACAATTTAATCTCTTGTCAGCTAAAACAATTGACCATATGCAATGTTAGTCTTTGCATGTTAAAACAAAAGAACTGGATATGTTACAGTAGTCGTATTTCGAGAATTCCCATAAAACGCACATTCGTGATTTTAGTTACGTCAGTACTTGAGTCAAAGATCTGACGTCCTGGGGATCGCATAAGAACAATAAAAGTCCGTCATAATAATAAGTGCGAAGGCGATCTTTAGCAGGGCTGTAACTTTGGTTGCCTAAACCCGTCGTCTGGCTTTTTCGGAGTCATGGGGTTGTTGTTCTCCTCGGAGTCTCATGGACATGATCCGTGAAAACATCCAGTTTCTTTATATTCCTCTTGAAATGAATTAAAACAGAGCACGAATGAAAATGTATATATCTGTCACGAGCACAGATTCCGATCACATGTCCACCAGTCCTTGAATAAAATAAAAACAGATAACGCTGCAAATGCATGAAGGCAAACAATAGTTTTTGTTTGGGGACACCGTGCGCATACCGTGCGCGGCGCGTTTAATCTAGCGGATTTGGTGCAGCTCACTGTGCGCGTTCATGAGGACGCGCGGGTTCTTCGTTAAAAGTTCAACTCTGCACGCCTGCGCTTTAGTGCCGCCTGCCGTCGTGTATGCCAATAAACCGGAGTTTTACAGTATTTATATCATTGCTTTGACAATTACATCTTTGTCAACAAAACCATTCGACTCGTCATACGATTTCAGATCTAAAGGTTTGTGGGTTCAACATAATTTCTTTCAAGCTACCCTAAACTTTATTGTAAATAATGTAAATTATGAACATGAAGCAAACATATGAAATTAAACCAAATTGGTTATTTTCAAGATTTTTGCTTTATCTTCTCGTTACTTCAGCTAATGAATGGAAGCGAACAAATCAACCAAATGTAAAACTACTGAGCATGCCCCCCTGCTTGTAGTCATGGCAACGGACGCAAACGGTGGAAGAACAGTCTTTGTGATTGGTGACTGACTCGCACAAGTCATGAATCGTAGTATAATGCAGGGTCGTGATTGGCCAGTGCGTATGCTTGAACTATCCTTCAGGTTAAAGAGCTTTAAAGCGTTGAGAATGAATTTACGCTTGTTTTCATTTGCCAGAGCTACAACGTGAGGTAATGCCTACTTACCTGTACATGTGTACATGGACAACACATATTTCATGCAAGTTGCAATCAGATGTTTTGCAGATTTTTGTCGTGCAGGCGATTTTAACGTTATTTAATGTAAAGGATAACATTTAAGATGTTAATGATTTGATGTGCCATTTGCTTTTTCGTATGCGTGTGTACACTTCGTTGTCAGTTTTGTAAAATAATGGCAGTTGTTGGAATCATAACTATCGTAAAATGTTTGAACGATTACAATCTTATGCACTACTAGACAGTTTTCTATACTTTTTCTCGCATGTTTCAATGACGGGCTCAGCCGTAGTATCCAGTTGCCATGGCAACCTCTGGGTTTTCTTGAGTCTGTAAATATAAAATACTTGTTTAACTTGCTGAAATTTACTGTCATTTTTATGCTTTAATATAAGAAATCAAATAAACTCTCTGTAAGTCGCTTTGAATAAAAGTGTCTGCTAAATGAATGTAAATGTAAATAAAAACAACAATCTAGTGATGCTTTATTTGAATTTGTAGCTTTGAATATATTTGACATATTTTTATGTTTGTTTATTTAGAAACTACTAAATGGCATTTAATGAATAAACGGGAAACGATAAAATAGCATCAGAACTATTATCACTGAGGAAGTATGTAATAAAAAAGTTTTAAAGGTTGAATGTTTTAAATCTGAGACATCTGGAAACAGATGCCCGGTAAATTTAAAAAACGTATGTGATAGTCATTTTCATTATTGTGGATTGTAGTGACTAATGTTAACCAAGAGAGGGTGGCACTGATTCAAAAGCTTTTCTGTATCAAAACGACCCTTCAGTGAGCCTTGCCAATAAGGTCAAAGACTAAAAAATTCAGATCTTTTAGTCTCTTCATTTCCATTAACTAATATTCTTTTCCAGAATATCACTGTGCCGCCTGTGCCTAAACTCTCTGAGGAAAGCAATGAGTTGGTAGACATTCAGCAGAACTTAAGGGAAGAACCGCAACACACACACTGTATTGGAGCAGCAGAAAGAACCGAGGCAGCTCAAAAACTGGTGCAATACCAACAACTTCACGGACCTCTTCGTCTGCACTCTGCAGGAGGAAAAAGATCATTTCAAGAAGGAGGCTGAGAAATTTAGAAGGATGCTGAGAGCTCGTCGCTCGACCAGCCCCCTCAAAGGCACTTCCACCCGACGGAGTCCCACCAGACAGTCTCCTGTTAAAGTACTTAAATCAGATTAGTCAATGTGTATTAGCGAAATGAATGTTTTTCTTGATAGTAATGCTGTTGTCATTTACATTCATCAGAAAATGTTAAGTGTGAAGTTCTGTTGCATAACCTCTCTCTCGCTTAAAAGGGTGGCACCTATGATTCAGAGCTGATGAGGGTATTACGAGAAAGAGATGAGTTCCAAAACATGTTGGATAAGTATGAGCGCCACATGTCAGAGGTCCAGGCTAACATTAAAGTGCTAACAGCTGAGCGAGACAAGACCAGAATGCACTACCAACAGGTAAAATTGATTCATGATAGCACTGTTCATCTGGTTTTGGAAGTTTTATGTCTACTTGTGATTAAAGATCTATGAAACCTCACATAGGATGTAGTTTAAAACCCCACTAGGGGTAATCAATGAATAAACAATGTGGTCTTATTTGTCCCCCAACTCTCCTTGCAGGCTCAGGAGGAGATAGCAGCTCTACGGCGAGAGGTGATGAAGTCTAGGACCGCGCGAGGACCCAAGAGTAGTGTGACAGCTCAGAGCATCCTCAAACGACTGGAGGCTGAGAGGGATGAGGCTGCTGCAGACCTCCATCACATGACCACAGAGAGGGACAGCCTGAGAGAGAGATTAAAGGTAGGACACCGAGAGAAAACCTGAGAAAGGGACTAAATATAGGACACAGAGTGAGAGCAAGCTTGAGAGAGAGACTCAACATAGTTCAGAGAGAGAGAGATAAAAAGACTGGCTGCAGGTAACCTCACCATCACATGTTGATTGTCATTATTGTATAAGACATTGCTTGCACGTGTGAAGTCTGTGTGTGCGTTTGCTTCTGATGAAGATGTTATTTAAGCGAGACTGAAGGAAAATCACTTACGCACTTGAGTTTCTCTCCAGAGTGCAGTATAAATTGAGTCATCCCACAGGGGATCAAAGGGATAATACCAGGAGGGAGAGTTGTGCTTTTTTAGGCGTCTGAGTGTATGTGTGTTTCCTTTGAACTGCACGTCGCCTCAGATCTCTCAGGAGACAGCCATCAGCGAGAGAGCTCACCTGGAGCAGAGGGTGGAAGACCTGCAGGCTGCTGTACTCACAGTAAGAGCCTCTATCCTCAATAGCTTTATTTTTATATGCTATAATGCACTATATGAACACTAGACAACACCATAACATGCTTCTTTTTATTGTACTGTGCTGTAATGTATTTTATTCCAACACACTATTTTGTATTATAAACTACAATCTCGCACTACATTATAACTATACTATGTATATACTATGTCACAATACACAAACCATGTAATGCAAACCATATGATGCTACACTGCCCTTTACTATACTTAGGTTTGTGGTATTTTAATGTACTTTACTTTATTATATTAGTATGCAATGCTGTTGAACCATGCAATAATATACTGTACTGTATTAATACAAACATGGTCATAATAATAGGACCATATTAACCATATCCATTGTATGTGTCATAGCTTGAACAGGAGCGCGGGGAGCAAAAAAGCAGACAGGCTCAAATGAGGGAGACCATGATTGGCCTAGAGGAGGAAGTTCACACATTAGGTCAAAAACTTAACGGCAGTGAGGAAGAGCTTGGCCGCCTTAGGAATGAGTGCAGCAGCCTCAGGTACACAAGGAATCAATAACAACCGTGCATCTCCATCTAGGTGTCATTGTAACCGGGAATAATGCATGTTGCAACACTAAGATTACATTTAGGCATTTAGGCACATTTATTCAAATCAACAATAATGAACAATAAAGGGGCTCAACTTAACACCGTGTCTACACCGAGAGCGAAATTATAATTTTAAATGTTTAAATATACAGGTCTTTTGATAATTTTTTTATGCAAGACTGTGATGAAGTGTGTTGAAAAAATGTAACTTGTTGTCACAAGGCTGATGATCATTCTTTCGTATGTGTAAACCAGACTGTTCAACAGTCAGATGGAAAGTTCTCTGAGTGAGACTCAGCGGAGACTGACCTCCAGGATTGGAGAGCTGCAGAACCTTCAGGATAGAAATGAACAGCTGGATGAGAAGAACGGTAAAAATGCTTTTTCAATTTGCAATTCTGTAGTCATACATACAGCATAGCATAACAAGCAGTTTGGATGAATTTGTCAGATATGTTTTAGTATGCTAAAATTACAATTGAGTTCAACTAAGTTTATAAAGAATGGGTCACTTAGAGCTGGTGTGCCTCTGCATGTCTCATCAGAGTCTCTGTTGAGGCAGATGATGGCGTCCCAAGAGGAGGTCAACATGCTGCAGCACACCAGCTCAGAGCTGGATCAGCACAGAAGAATGCTGATGGTACAACTGGAGAAGAAGAGTGAGCTGCTCAGCATGGCGAATGACCAATTGGATGAGAAGGTGTTGCTTAACTTGAAAATCACTTTGTATGAGCAACATTCACGGAATAAAACTTTAACTTTCATTGTGGGGGGTTACTTTCCATTGTATCATGTGCATGTTTGTGGATTTTGTCATCTATTTTCAGGAGAAAACCATCAGGAGTTTTAGGCTTAAAGTTGAGGATCTTGAAAAAACTTTAGTGTAAGTTCTTTATTACTCTAGATTTTGCAGATTAACAAGAAGTGATGTCATTTACATTTAGCAGATGATATTATTTGAATATCAAAACTTTGCATATTGTTCCCCTATCCCTACAAATATGTACTGTTGAGGTACATCATTGTTATAATTAGTTACGCTGTAAATACACTGTTTAAACACTCGTTACCGAGTTCCCTTAAGTATCCTGTTTAGAGCAATATAGCTTATTGGCAACGAGGCGTGAGTGAACCATGCTGTTTAACTGATATAAATTGCTGTCTACAGAGCTCTAAAGGAGACTGTGGTTGATAGAGAGAGAGACCTGGATGTTCTGAGGAGGAAGTTGTCAGACTCTGAAAAGGGGGTGGTAACTTTGACGAAAATCAAAGATGCCATGTTGCAGGAGAACAGTCTGCTCAGGACCGACCTTGACCAAGCGCATCTGGACAACCAGGTAAGAAACCAATTTAATCTACATAAGGGCTGTCACAATACTTTAATTTCACTTTACAAATAACACAATAACTTCAGTATATCTTCGCAATATCCTTCTCTGACTTTGCAGTCCTTGCAGCTCAAGCTAGATGAAGCTAATAATGAAATAGAAGACTTTCATAGAAAAGTACAAAATCACATTGCCGACATCTCATGCACTGAAGATCTGCTGTCTGCTAAGGTGAAATGATCTAAAACAGATATTAAAGAGATGTTAGGTGTACCAACTAACCAAGTGTTATATTGTTTCAAACATAGGTCATTTTAATAATGGTTGCGTTCATTGTACAGGAGCAGGAGTGCCGGGATGTGGAGGAGTCTGAAAGGAAAGCGTCTCTGCTGGCAGAAAAATGGGAGAGGCAGACCAGACAAGCAGAAACCACCATCACCGAACTTCGCCTTGAGCTTAGTGACTCTAATTCTGAGATGAATCGACTTAAAGAAAGGGCAGATAGCCTTGAGAGAAGCCTGCAAGAGGTCAGTTTAGTTCACTGCAATGTGCCTACTATGAATCTCTCTGTGATGTTGATCTCTAAAAGATTCTTAGCTTAATGTAACAACACCCTACAAGACGTGTTGCCCTGTCCATTTTTGTTCAATAGACATGACCTAGCCCCCGATCGTAGCCTTGAAGTATGATAAATGGTTGTGAAAGACAAAGCTATCCAGGTGGTCTTCATTAGGTGGATATACCTAATATATTCAATAGGTGGATATACCTAAGATATTTTAGGTTCTAAAATCTTTTAAAAATAGGTAAGGGATAATCCCTGGCTAGCCATGGATTATCCCGCCCAGGGTCATTTGACAAGTCAAAGCTGTTATTGAAGTTGACAGTGTAATTTTTGATCAGACAGGTGAAAATGAGTTATTTTCGTCCGACTAGGGATGGGAATTGATAAGAATTTAATGATTCCGATTCCATTATCGATATTGCTTATCGATCCGATTCCTTATCGATTCTCTTATCGATTCTCATTGGGTGAGGGAATAAGTACAAATTTGTTTGTTTGTATTAATTCGCTTTAATATCTGATAAGAACACAGCACATTTTCAGAGTATACACAAATTATGTGTAGCAACCTCAGAACAAACCTAAAAGTAGGCTACAAAGTAAAGTCATCATGGCTGTCATCATCATCATCTAAATTTGACAATGGAGATTATTGTTCATATATTAAAAGTTTACACAGTGAAATGGCGCTCACATTAACTAAATAGAGAAGTTACCTTCGCCATTAATAGCAGATGACGTCTCGTTAGCTCCGCTGCTGCTTGACTCACTTGTTGTTGCTGTGTCGCTAAGTAGTAGTGTATCAAACACGCGACAGTCCTGCAAATGAATTGCGTGCTGTGTGGCCAAATGTTTCTGCATATTGGAGGTAGTTCCTCCCTTTGCCGAAATTAAACTTTTACAGTTGTTGCAAATGACCGCATTGGCTTCTTTTCTAGTGAAATATAACCACGCTTTAGATAGCTTCTGCCTTGATGACATGTTTGCTGTGTAACCAAAACAACGCAGCGCGTTTGTGACGTCATGATGATGACACATTTGCAACGAGCAGAACCGATAAGCGGAATCATTAAGCAGGTACGCTAACGGTTCCAAGGAATCGATTCACTGGGCACCGGTTCTAAAGAAGAACCCGTTCTCGATTCCCATCCCTACGTCCGACATTGATCAAATTGACTGGAACTACCTGTACATTAAACTGTTTTAATGCACACCTTTCAGCCAATCAGAATTGAGAATTATAACAGACCATGGAACTGTATACATTTGGATATCCTCCAACAACATGGAATCATAATCCTAACCTTAAAATATCTGAATCTGTGCTCATCGTACACTACGTGAGATTCATTGAAATCTGTGAAAATCTATTTGCCAAAATCTGCAGACTGGCACAGACCTATGGCAAATATTTTGTACCTCTCTGAACTGCAAAATGTGGGCCGAAATCTAAGCAACAGTCATGCTGTAGTCCAACATTTAGTATTTTAATGTGCACAGAGTGATGAGATTCTAAACATGCGATGTTCACCCATCTTTATTCATCTAAATTGTTGGTTGTTGCTATGTGCAGGCACTGAGTGCTGAGCGAACCTGCAACAGTCAGCTGTCTCAGCTAAACCGGAAGATGATTCTCATGGAGGAAGATCTGCATCAGGCACAGGCTGAGCGTTCACAGGTGCAGGCAGACCTGGAAAAAACACGAGAGCTATGCATCAAACTGGATGCCAGCAAAGAGGCTGTGAGTGCTCATGATGGCTCTGCATGAGAGAATGTGTGTGTAAGGTAAACTTTTTCTCCAGCAACCCGACTCACAATCCAGACCTACAATCCACACTCCTGGAAGCTGAGAACTTTCACAACTGACCCTGGTGGGACTCGCTTGTTGCAAGCTGGGCAGTCTCATCGATGGATGTTAAATCATTGACCTGTATAATGCTTTACAGACTGAGAACCTATGCAAACAGCAGATTTTTTGTCTCAAATGCAGATATTGCGTCCACAAATTAACCAAAGTTGGTGCTGTCATGTATTGTAATTGATTAGAACCGACCCAGGTGGGAACCCGCAATCCCCAGCTTCGGAGGCTGATACCTTATCCATTAGGCCACTGGGTCTCTCACTTATTGCAAGCTGGGCAGTCTCATCCGTCAATGTTATATCACTGACTTGGATAAAGCTTTACAGGTTTCGGCCCATGAAAAGACCAGATTTGGTTGATTCAAACGCAGATAATACGTCCACAAATTAACCAAATTTGGTGCTGTCAAGTAATGTTTATTGCTTATAACCGTCCCAGGTGGGATTCAAACCCACAATCCCAAGCTTCGGAGGCTGATACCTTATACGACAGGCCACTGACTCTATAAAGGCTGGGTAGTTTGATCTGAAGTGACACCAATTACGCAACTAAGATGACTCTCAAACAAATCATGTTTTCTCAGATGCAGACGTGACAACCACAAAGTGGCTTCGACAAATTGTCGTGCAGCATTTCACAGCTGTCATCTAAAGGTCACCATTTGTAATCGAACCAGGTGGGATTAGGCCCCTGAACCTCACGCTTGTTGCAAGCTGGGGAGTCTCATCCATGGATGTTAAATGACTGACTTGAATAAAGCTTTACAGGTTTCGACCCTATAGAGCAGATTTGGTTATTTCAAACGCAGATATTACGTCCACAATTAATCAAAGTTGGTGCTGTCATGTTATGCAGATGATTACAACCGCTTCAGGTGTGACTCCAACCCACAATCCCCAGTTTTGGAGGCTGATACCTTATCCATTAGGCCACTGGGCCTCTCACTTGTTGCAAGCTGGGCAGTCTCATCCGTCGATGTTATATCACTGACTTGGATAAAGCTTTACTGGTTGCGACCCTATGCAAAGAGGAGATTTGTTGTCTCAAACGCAGATATTACGCCCACAAAATAACCAAATTTGGTGCTGGCAAGTAATGTTTATTGCTTACAACCAACCCAGGTGGGAGTCAAACCCACAATCCCCAGCTTCGGAGTCTGATACCTTATCCATTAGGACACACACTCTATAAAGGCTGGATAGTTTTAATCTGATGTGACACAAATAACACAATTAAGATGACTCTCAAACAAATAATGTTGTCTCAGATGCCGATGTTACAACCACAAAGTGGCCTCAACAAATTGTCGTTCAGCATTTCACAGCTGTCATCGGAAGGTCACCATTTGTAATTGAACCAGGTGGGATAAGGCTACTGGAACTCACGCTTGTTGCAAACTGGGCAGTCACATCGATGGATGTTAAATTACTGACGTGGATAAAGCTTTACAGACTGGGAACAGCAGATTTGGTCATCTCAAACGCGGATATTGCGTCCACAAATTAACCAAAGTTGGTGCTGTCATGTTATGCAGATGATTACAACCGACCCAGGTGGGACTCGAACCCTCAATCCCCAGCTTCGGAGGCTGATACATTATCCATTAGGCCACTGGACCTCGGACTTGATGCAAGCTGGGCAGTGTTATGGATCGATGTTACATCAATGACTTGGCTAAAGCTTTACAGGTCGCAAGCCTATGCAAAAAGCAGATATGGCTATCTCAAACGCAGATGTTGCGTCCACAAATTAACCAAAGTTGGTGCTGTCATGTATTGTAATTGATTAGAACCGACCCAGGTGGGACTCGAACCCACAATACCCAGCTTCGGAGGCTGATACCTTATCCATTAGGCCACTGGGCCTCTCACTTGTTGCAAGCTGGGCAGTGTTATGCATCGGTGTTACATCACTGACCTGAATAAAGCTTTACACGTTTCGGCCCATGAAAAGACCAGATTTGGTTGTTTCAAACGCCGATAATACGTCCACAAATTAACCAAAGTAGGTGTTGTCAAGTAATGTTTATCACTTACAACCGTCACGGGTGGGAATCGAACACACAATCCCAAGCTTCGGCGGCTGATACCTTATACGATAGGCCACTGACTCTAGATGCCGACGTTACAACCACAAAGTGGCTTCAACAAATTGTCGTTCAGCATTTCACAGCTGTCATCTGAAGGTCAGCATTTTTAATCGAACCAGGTGGGATGAGGCCACTGGAACTCACGCTTGTTGCAAACTGATCTCATTTATGGATGTTTAATTACTGACCTGGATAAAGGTTTACAGGCTGAGACACTATGCAAATAGCAGATTTTGGTTATCTCAAACGCAGATATTGCGTCCACAAATTAACCAAAGTTGTTGCTGTCATGTTATGCAGATGATTACAACCGACCCAGGTGGGACTCGAACCCACAATCCCCAGCTTCGGAGGCTGATACCTTATCCATTAGGCCACTGGGCCTCTCACTTGTTGCAAGCTGGGCAGTGTTATGCATCGATGTTACATCACTGACCTGAATAAAGCTTTACACGTTTCGGCCCATGAAAAGACCAGATTTGGTTGGTTCAAACGCAGATAATACGTCCACAAATTAACCAAAGTAGGTGTTGTCAAGTAATGTTTATCACTTACAACCGTCACGGGTGGGAATCGAACACACAATCCCAAGCTTCGGCGGCTGATACCTTATACGATAGGCCACTGACTCTATAAAGGCTGGGTAGTTTGATCTGAAGTGACACCAATTACGCAATTAAGATGACTCTCAAACGAATCATGTTGTCTCAGATGCAGACGTGACAACCACAAAGTGGCTTCAACAAATTGTCGAGCAGCATTTCACAGCAGTCATGTTAAGGTCACCATTTGTAATCGAACCAGGTGGGATTAGGCCCCTGGACCTCACGCTTGTTGCAAGCTGGGCGGTCTCATCCATAGATGTTAAATCATTGACCTGGATAAAGCTTTACAGACTGGGAACAGCAGATTTGGTCATCTCAAACGCAGATATTGCGTCCACAAATTAACCAAAGTTGGTGCTGTCATGTTATGCAGATGATGACAACCGACCCAGGTGGGACTCGAACCCACAATCCCCAGCTTCGGAGGCTGATACCTTGTCCATTAGGCCACTGGGCCTCAGACTTGATGCAAGCTGGGCAGTCTTATCCATCGATGTTACATCACTGACCTGAATAAAGCTTTACAGGCTGAGACCCTATGCAAAGAGGAGATTTGTTGTCTCAAACGCAGATATTACGCACACAAAATACCCAAATTTGGTGCTGGCAGTTAATGTTTATTGCTTACAACCAACCCAGGTGGGAGTCAAACACACAATGCCCAGCTTCGTAGGCTGATACCTTATCCATTAGGCCACTGGGCCTCTCACTTGTTGCAAGCTGGGCAGTCTTATGCATCGATGTTACATCACTGACCTGAATAAAGCTTTACAGGTTTCGGCCCATGAAAAGACCAGATTTGGGTGTTTCACACTTAGATAAAATGTCCACAAATTAACCAAAGTAGGTGCTGTCAAGTATTGTTTATCGCTTACAACCGTCACGGGTGGGAATCGAACATCGATGGATAACGTAATAAAGCTTTACAGGCTGAGACCCTACACAAACAGCAGATTTGGTTATCTCAAAGCAGATATTGCGTCCACAAATTAACGAAACATGGTGCTATCATGTTATGCAGATGATTACAACCGAACCAGGTGGGACTCGAACCCACAATCCCCAGCTTCGGAGGCTGATACCTTATCCATTAGGCCATTGGGCCTCATCCTTGCTGCAAACTGGGCAGTCTCATCGATTGATGTTAAAATCACTGACCTGAATAAAGCTTTACAGGCCGAGATCCTACACAAACAGCAGATTTGGTTATCTCAAAGCAGATATTGCCTCCACAAATTAACCAAACATGGTGCTATCATGTTATGCAGATGATTACAACCGACCCAGGTGGGACTCCCAGCTTCGGAGGCTGATACCTTATCCATAAGGCCACTGGGCCACACACTCTATAAAGGATGGATAGTTTTAATCTGATGTGACACCAATAACGCAATTAAGATGACTCTCAAACAAATAATGTTGTCTTAGATTACAACGTTGAAACCACAAAGTGGCTTCAACAAATTGTCGTTCAACATTTCACAGCTGTCATCTGAAGGTCACCATTTGTAATCGAACCAGGTGGGATGAGGTCACTGGAACTCACGCTTGTTGCAAACCGATCTCATTGATGGATCTTTAATTACTGACCTGAATAAAGCTTTACAGGCTGAGACCCTACACAAACAGCAGATTTGGTTATCTCAAAGCAGATATTGCGTCCACAAATTGTCTAAAGTTGGTGCAGTCATGTTATGCAGACTATTACAACCGACCCTGGTGGGACTCGAACCCACAATCCCCAGCTTCATTGGCTGATACCTTATCCATTAGGCCACTTGGCCTCAGACTTGATGCAAGCTGGCCAGTCTTATCCATCGATGTTATATCACTGACCTGAATAAAGCTTTACAGGCTGAGACCCTACACAAACAGCAGATTTGGTTATCTCAAAGCAGATATTGCGTCCACAAATTAACCAAACATGGTGCTATCATGTTATGCAGATGATTACAACCGACCCAGGTGGGACTCCCAGCTTCGGAGGCTGATACCTTATCCATTAGGCCACTGGGCCTCAGGCTTGATGCAGCTGGGCAGTGTTATGCATCGATGTTACATCACTGACCTGAATAAAGCTTTACACGTTTCGGCCCATGAAAAGACCAGATTTGGTTGTTTCAAACGCAGATAATACGTCCACAAATTAACCAAAGTAGGTGCTGTCAAGTAATGTTTATCGCTTACAACCGTCACGGGTGGGAATCGAACACACAATCCCAAGCTTCGGCGGCTGATACCTTTTCCATTAGGCCATTGGGCCTCATCCTTGCTGCAAACTGGGCAGTCTCATCGATGGATGTTAAAATCACTGACCTGAATAAAGCTTTACAGGCCGAGACCCTACACAAACAGCAGATTTGGTTATCTCAAACGCAGATATTGCGACCACGAATTAACCAAAGATGGTGCTGTCATGTTATGCAGATGCTTACAAACGACCCAGGTGGGACTCCCAGCTTCGGAGGCTGATACCTTATCCATTAGGCCACTGGGCCACACACTCTATAAAGGATGGATAGTTTTAATCTGATGTGACACCAATAACGCAATTAAGATGACTCTCAAACAAATAATGTTGTCTTAAATGCCGACGTTACAACCACAAAGTGGCTTCAACAAATTGTCGTTCAGCATTTCACAGCTGTCATCTGAAGGTCACCATTTGTAATCGAACCAGGTGGGATGAGGCCACTGGACCTCACGCTTGTTGCAAGCTGGGCGGTCTCATCCATGGATGTTAAATCATTGATTTGGATAAAGCTTAACAGACTAGGAACAGCAGATTTGGTTATCTCAAACGCAGATATTGCGTCCACAAATTAACCAAAGTTGTTGCTGTCATGTTATGCAGATGATTACAACCGACCCAGGTGGGACTCGAACCCACAATCCCCACCTTCGGAGGCTGATACCTTATCCATTAGGCCACTGGGCCTCTCACTTGTTGCAAGCTGGGCAGTGTTATGCATCGATGTTACATCACTGACCTGAATAAAGCTTTACACGTTTCGGCCCATGAAAAGACCAGATTTGGTTGTTTCAAACGCAGATAATACGTCCACAAATTAACCAAAGTAGGTGTTGTCAAGTAATGTTTATCACTTACAACCGTCACGGGTGGGAATCGAACACACAATCCCAAGCTTCGGCGGCTGATACCTTATACGATAGGCCACTGACTCTATAAAGGCTGGGTAGTTTGATCTGAAGTGACACCAATTACGCAATTAAGATGACTCTCAAACGAATCATGTTGTCTCAGATGCAGACGTGACAACCACAAAATGGCTTCAACAAATTGTCGAGCAGCATTTCACAGCAGTCATGTAAAGGTCACCATTTGTAATCGAACCAGGTGGGATTAGGCGCCTGGACCTCACGCTTGTTGCAAGCTGGGCGGTCTCATCCATAGATGTTAAATCATTGACCTGGATAAAGCTTTACAGACTGGGAACAGCAGATTTGGTCATCTCAAACGCAGATATTGCGTCCACAAATTAACCAAAGTTGGTGCTGTCATGTTATGCAGATGATGACAACCGACCCAGGTGGGACTCGAACCCACAATCCCCAGCTTCGGAGGCTGATACCTTGTCCATTAGGCCACTGGGCCTCAGACTTGATGCAAGCTGGGCAGTCTTATCCATCGATGTTACATCACTGACCTGAATAAAGCTTTACAGGCTGAGACCCTATGCAAAGAGGAGATTTGTTGTCTCAAACGCAGATATTACGCACACAAAATACCCAAATTTGGTGCTGGCAGTTAATGTTTATTGCTTACAACCAACCCAGGTGGGAGTCAAACACACAATGCCCAGCTTCGTAGGCTGATACCTTATCCATTAGGCCACTGGGCCTCTCACTTGTTGCAAGCTGGGCAGTCTTATGTATCGATGTTACATCACTGACCTGAATAAAGCTTTACAGGTTTCGGCCCATGAAAAGACCAGATTTGGGTGTTTCACACTTAGATAAAATGTCCACAAATTAACCAAAGTAGGTGCTGTCAAGTATTGTTTATCGCTTACAACCGTCACGGGTGGGAATCGAACATCGATGGATAACGTAATAAAGCTTTAAAGGCTGAGACCCTACACAAACAGCAGATTTGGTTATCTCAAAGCAGATATTGCGTCCACAAATTAACGAAACATGGTGCTATCATGTTATGCATATGATTACAACCGAACCAGGTGGGACTCGAACCCACAATCCCCAGCTTCGGAGGCTGATACCTTATCCATTAGGCCATTGGGCCTCATCCTTGCTGCAAACTGGGCAGTCTCATCGATTGATGTTAAAATCACTGACCTGAATAAAGCTTTACAGGCCGAGATCCTACACAAACAGCAGATTTGGTTATCTCAAAGCAGATATTGCCTCCACAAATTAACCAAACATGGTGCTATCATGTTATGCAGATGATTACAACCGACCCAGGTGGGACTCCCAGCTTCGGAGGCTGATACCTTATCCATAAGGCCACTGGGCCACACACTCTATAAAGGATGGATAGTTTTAATCTGATGTGACACCAATAACGCAATTAAGATGACTCTCAAACAAATAATGTTGTCTTAGATTACAACGTTGAAACCACAAAGTGGCTTCAACAAATTGTCGTTCAACATTTCACAGCTGTCATCTGAAGGTCACCATTTGTAATCGAACCAGGTGGGATGAGGTCACTGGAACTCACGCTTGTTGCAAACCGATCTCATTGATGGATCTTTAATTACTGACCTGAATAAAGCTTTACAGGCTGAGACCCTACACAAACAGCAGATTTGGTTATCTCAAAGCAGATATTGCGTCCACAAATTGTCTAAAGTTGGTGCAGTCATGTTATGCAGACTATTACAACCGACCCTGGTGGGACTCGAACCCACAATCCCCAGCTTCATTGGCTGATACCTTATCCATTAGGCCACTTGGCCTCAGACTTGATGCAAGCTGGCCAGTCTTATCCATCGATGTTATATCACTGACCTGAATAAAGCTTTACAGGCTGAGACCCTACACAAACAGCAGATTTGGTTATCTCAAAGCAGATATTGCGTCCACAAATTAACCAAACATGGTGCTATCATGTTATGCAGATGATTACAACCGACCCAGGTGGGACTCCCAGCTTCGGAGGCTGATACCTTATCCATTAGGCCACTGGGCCTCAGGCTTGATGCAGCTGGGCAGTGTTATGCATCGATGTTACATCACTGACCTGAATAAAGCTTTACACGTTTCGGCCCATGAAAAGACCAGATTTGGTTGTTTCAAACGCAGATAATACGTCCACAAATTAACCAAAGTAGGTGCTGTCAAGTAATGTTTATCGCTTACAACCGTCACGGGTGGGAATCGAACACACAATCCCAAGCTTCGGCGGCTGATACCTTTTCCATTAGGCCATTGGGCCTCATCCTTGCTGCAAACTGGGCAGTCTCATCGATGGATGTTAAAATCACTGACCTGAAAAAAGCTTTACAGGCCGAGACCCTACACAAACAGCAGATTTGGTTATCTCAAACGCAGATATTGCGACCACGAATTAACCAAAGATGGTGCTGTCATGTTATGCAGATGCTTACAAACGACCCAGGTGGGACTCCCAGCTTCGGAGGCTGATACCTTATCCATTAGGCCACTGGGCCACACACTCTATAAAGGATGGATAGTTTTAATCTGATGTGACACCAATAACGCAATTAAGATGACTCTCAAACAAATAATGTTGTCTTAAATGCCGACGTTACAACCACAAAGTGGCTTCAACAAATTGTCGTTCAGCATTTCACAGCTGTCATCTGAAGGTCACCATTTGTAATCGAACCAGGTGGGATGAGGCCACTGGACCTCACGCTTGTTGCAAACTGGGCGGTCTCATCCATGGATGTTAAATCATTGATTTGGATAAAGCTTAACAGACTAGGAACAGCAGATTTGGTTATCTCAAACGCAGATAATACGTCCACAAATTAACCAAAGTAGGTGTTGTCAAGTAATGTTTATCACTTACAACCGTCACGGGTGGGAATCGAACACACAATCCCAAGCTTCGGCGGCTGATACCTTATACGATAGGCCACTGACTCTATAAAGGCTGGGTAGTTTGATCTGAAGTGACACCAATTACGCAATTAAGATGACTCTCAAACGAATCATGTTGTCTCAGATGCAGACGTGACAACCACAAAATGGCTTCAACAAATTGTCGAGCAGCATTTCACAGCAGTCATGTAAAGGTCACCATTTGTAATCGAACCAGGTGGGATTAGGCGCCTGGACCTCACGCTTGTTGCAAGCTGGGCGGTCTCATCCATAGATGTTAAATCATTGACCTGGATAAAGCTTTACAGACTGGGAACAGCAGATTTGGTCATCTCAAACGCAGATATTGCGTCCACAAATTAACCAAAGTTGGTGCTGTCATGTTATGCAGATGATGACAACCGACCCAGGTGGGACTCGAACCCACAATCCCCAGCTTCGGAGGCTGATACCTTGTCCATTAGGCCACTGGGCCTCAGACTTGATGCAAGCTGGGCAGTCTTATCCATCGATGTTACATCACTGACCTGAATAAAGCTTTACAGGCTGAGACCCTATGCAAAGAGGAGATTTGTTGTCTCAAACGCAGATATTACGCACACAAAAT
The DNA here is from genome assembly GCF_015846415.1 of Triplophysa dalaica. Lineage (NCBI taxonomy): Eukaryota > Metazoa > Chordata > Actinopteri > Cypriniformes > Nemacheilidae > Triplophysa > Triplophysa dalaica. Next base: position 6,377,939 of record NC_079543.1, read on the forward strand.
ACCCAAATTTGGTGCTGGCAGTTAATGTTTATTGCTTACAACCAACCCAGGTGGGAGTCAAACACACAATGCCCAGCTTCGTAGGCTGATACCTTATCCATTAGGCCACTGGGCCTCTCACTTGTTGCAAGCTGGGCAGTCTTATGTATCGATGTTACATCACTGACCTGAATAAAGCTTTACAGGTTTCGGCCCATGAAAAGACCAGATTTGGGTGTTTCACACTTAGATAAAATGTCCACAAATTAGGTGCTGTCAAGTATTGTTTATCGCTTACAACCGTCACGGGTGGGAATCGAACATCGATGGATAACGTAATAAAGCTTTACAGGCTGAGACCCTACACAAACAGCAGATTTGGTTATCTCAAAGCAGATATTGCGTCCACAAATTAACGAAACATGGTGCTATCATGTTATGCAGATGATTACAACCGAACCAGGTGGGACTCGAACCCACAATCCCCAGCTTCGGAGGCTGATACCTTATCCATTAGGCCATTGGGCCTCATCCTTGCTGCAAACTGGGCAGTCTCATCGATTGATGTTAAAATCACTGACCTGAATAAAGCTTTACAGGCCGAGATCCTACACAAACAGCAGATTTGGTTATCTCAAAGCAGATATTGCCTCCACAAATTAACCAAACATGGTGCTATCATGTTATGCAGATGATTACAACCGACCCAGGTGGGACTCCCAGCTTCGGAGGCTGATACCTTATCCATAAGGCCACTGGGCCACACACTCTATAAAGGATGGATAGTTTTAATCTGATGTGACACCAATAACGCAATTAAGATGACTCTCAAACAAATAATGTTGTCTTAGATTACAACGTTGAAACCACCAAGTGGCTTCAACAAATTGTCGTTCAACATTTCACAGCTGTCATCTGAAGGTCACCATTTGTAATCGAACCAGGTGGGATGAGGTCACTGGAACTCACGCTTGTTGCAAACCGATCTCATTGATGGATCTTTAATTACTGACCTGAATAAAGCTTTACAGGCTGAGACCCTACACAAACAGCAGATTTGGTTATCTCAAAGCAGATATTGCGTCCACAAATTGTCTAAAGTTGGTGCAGTCATGTTATGCAGACTATTACAACCGACCCTGGTGGGACTCGAACCCACAATCCCCAGCTTCGTAGGCTGATACCTTATCCATTAGGGCACTTGGCCTCAGACTTGATGCAAGCTGGGCAGTCTTATCCATCGATGTGATATCACTGACCTGAATAAAGCTTTACAGGCTGAGACCCTACACAAACAGCAGATTTGGTTATCTCAAAGCAGATATTGCGTCCACAAATTAACCAAAGATGGTGCTATTATGTTATGCAGATGATTACAACCGACCCAGGTGGGACTCGAACCCACAATCCCCAGCTTCGGAGGCTGATACCTTATCCATTAGGCCACTGGGCCTCAGGCTTGATGCAGCTGGGCAGTGTTATGCATCGATGTTACATCACTGACCTGAATAAAGCTTTACACGTTTCGGCCCATGAAAAGACCAGATTTGGTTGTTTCAAACGCAGATAATACGTCCACAAATTAACCAAAGTAGGTGCTGTCAAGTAATGTTTATCGCTTACAACCGTCACGGGTGGGAATCGAACACACAATCCCAAGCTTCGGCGGCTGATACCTTTTCCATTAGGCCATTGGGCCTCATCCTTGCTGCAAACTGGGCAGTCTCATCGATGGATGTTAAAATCACTGACCTGAATAAAGCTTTACAGGCCGAGACCCTACACAAACAGCAGATTTGGTTATCTCAAACGCAGATATTGCGACCACGAATTAACCAAAGATGGTGCTGTCATGTTATGCAGATGCTTACAAACGACCCAGGTGGGACTCCCAGCTTCGGAGGCTGATACCTTATCCATTAGGCCACTGGGCCACACACTCTATAAAGGATGGATAGTTTTAATCTGATGTGACACCAATAACGCAATTAAGATGACTCTCAAACAAATAATGTTGTCTTAAATGCCGACGTTACAACCACAAAGTGGCTTCAACAAATTGTCGTTCAGCATTTCACAGCTGTCATCTGAAGGTCACCATTTGTAATCGAACCAGGTGGGATGAGGCCACTGGACCTCACGCTTGTTGCAAGCTGGGCGGTCTCATCCATGGATGTTAAATCATTGATTTGGATAAAGCTTAACAGACTAGGAACAGCAGATTTGGTTATCTCAAACGCAGATATTGCGTCCACAAATTAACCAAAGTTGTTGCTGTCATGTTATGCAGATGATTACAACCGACCCAGGTGGGACTCGAACCCACAATCCCCAGCTTCGGAGGCTGATACCTTATCCATTAGGCCACTGGGCCTCTCACTTGTTGCAAGCTGGGCAGTGTTATGCATCGATGTTACATCACTGACCTGAATAAAGCTTTACACGTTTCGGCCCATGAAAAGACCAGATTTGGTTGTTTCAAACGCAGATAATACATCCACAAATTAACCAAAGTAGGTGTTGTCAAGTAATGTTTATCACTTACAACCGTCACGGGTGGGAATCGAACACACAATCCCAAGCTTCGGCGGCTGATACCTTATACGATAGGCCACTGACTCTATAAAGGCTGGGTAGTTTGATCTGAAGTGACACCAATTACGCAATTAAGATGACTCTCAAACGAATCATGTTGTCTCAGATGCAGACGTGACAACCACAAAGTGGCTTCAACAAATTGTCGAGCAGCATTTCACAGCAGTCATGTAAAGGTCACCATTTGTAATCGAACCAGGTGGGATTAGGCCCCTGGACCTCACGCTTGTTGCAAGCTGGGCGGTCTCATCCATAGATGTTAAATCATTGACCTGGATAAAGCTTTACAGACTGGGAACAGCAGATTTGGTCATCTCAAACGCAGATATTGCGTCCACAAATTAACCAAAGTTGGTGCTGTCATGTTATGCAGATGATGACAACCGACCCAGGTGGGACTCAAACCCACAATCCCCAGCTTCGGAGGCTGATACCTTGTCCATTAGGCCACTGGGCCTCAGACTTGATGCAAGCTGGGCAGTCTTATCCATCGATGTTACATCACTGACCTGAATAAAGCTTTACAGGCTGAGACCCTATGCAAAGAGGAGATTTGTTGTCTCAAACGCAGATATTACGCACACAAAATACCCAAATTTGGTGCTGGCAGTTAATGTTTATTGCTTACAACCAACCCAGGTGGGAGTCAAACACACAATGCCCAGCTTCGTAGGCTGATACCTTATCCATTAGGCCACTGGGCCTCTCACTTGTTGCAAGCTGGGCAGTCTTATGTATCGATGTTACATCACTGACCTGAATAAAGCTTTACAGGTTTCGGCCCATGAAAAGACCAGATTTGGGTGTTTCACACTTAGATAAAATGTCCACAAATTAACCAAAGCAGGTGCTGTCAAGTATTGTTTATCGCTTACAACCGTCACGGGTGGGAATCGAACATCGATGGATAACGTAATAAAGCTTTACAGGCTGAGACCCTACACAAACAGCAGATTTGGTTATCTCAAAGCAGATATTGCGTCCACAAATTAACGAAACATGGTGCTATCATGTTACGCAGATGATTACAACCGAACCAGGTGGGACTCGAACCCACAATCCCCAGCTTCGGAGGCTGATACCTTATCCATTAGGCCATTGGGCCTCATCCTTGCTGCAAACTGGGCAGTCTCATCGATTGATGTTAAAATCACTGACCTGAATAAAGCTTTACAGGCCGAGATCCTACACAAACAGCAGATTTGGTTATCTCAAAGCAGATATTGCGTCCACAAATTAACCAAACATGGTGCTATCATGTTATGCAGATGATTACAACCGACCCAGGTGGGACTCCCAGCTTCGGAGGCTGATACCTTATCCATAAGGCCACTGGGCCACACACTCTATAAAGGATGGATAGTTTTAATCTGATGTGACACCAATAACGCAATTAAGATGACTCTCAAACAAATAATGTTGTCTTAGATTACAACGTTGAAACCACAAAGTGGCTTCAACAAATTGTCGTTCAACATTTCACAGCTGTCATCTGAAGGTCACCATTTGTAATCGAACCAGGTGGGATGAGGTCACTGGAACTCACGCTTGTTGCAAACCGATCTCATTGATGGATCTTTAATTACTGACCTGAATAAAGCTTTACAGGCTGAGACCCTACACAAACAGCAGATTTGGTTATCTCAAAGCAGATATTGCGTCCACAAATTGTCTAAAGTTGGTGCAGTCATGTTATGCAGACTATTACAACCGACCCTGGTGGGACTCGAACCCACAATCCCCAGCTTCGTAGGCTGATACCTTATCCATTAGGCCACTTGGCCTCAGACTTGATGCAAGCTGGGCAGTCTTATCCATCGATGTTATATCACTGACCTGAATAAAGCTTTACAGGCTGAGACCCTACACAAACAGCAGATTTGGTTATCTCAAAGCAGATATTGCGTCCACAAATTAACCAAAGATGGTGCTATCATGTTATGCAGATGATTACAACCGACCCAGGTGGGACTCGAACCCACAATCCCCAGCTTCGGAGGCTGATACCTTATCCATTAGGCCACTGGGCCTCAGGCTTGATGCAGCTGGGCAGTGTTATGCATCGATGTTACATCACTGACCTGAATAAAGCTTTACACGTTTCGGCCCATGAAAAGACCAGATTTGGTTGTTTCAAACGCAGATAATACGTCCACAAATTAACCAAAGTAGGTGCTGTCAAGTAATGTTTATCGCTTACAACCGTCACGGGTGGGAATCGAACACACAATCCCAAGCTTCGGCGGCTGATACCTTTTCCATTAGGCCATTGGGCCTCATCCTTGCTGCAAACTGGGCAGTCTCATCGATGGATGTTAAAATCACTGACCTGAATAAAGCTTTACAGGCCGAGACCCTACACAAACAGCAGATTTGGTTATCTCAAACGCAGATATTGCGACCACGAATTAACCAAAGATGGTGCTGTCATGTTATGCAGATGCTTACAAACGACCCAGGTGGGACTCCCAGCTTCGGAGGCTGATACCTTATCCATTAGGCCACTGGGCCACACACTCTATAAAGGATGGATAGTTTTAATCTGATGTGACACTAATAACGCAATTAAGATGACTCTCAAACATATAATGTTGTCTTAAATGCCGACGTTACAACCACAAAGTGGCTTCAACAAATTGTCGTTCAGCATTTCACAGCTGTCATCTGAAGGTCACCATTTGTAATCGAACCAGGTGGGATGAGGCCACTGGACCTCACGCTTGTTGCAAGCTGGGCGGTCTCATCCATGGATGTTAAATCATTGATTTGGATAAAGCTTAACAGACTAGGAACAGCAGATTTGGTTATCTCAAACGCAGATATTGCGTGCACAAATTAACCAAAGTTGTTGCTGTCATGTTATGCACATGATTACAACCGACCCAGGTGGGACTCGAACCCACAATCCCCAGCTTCGGAGGCTGATACCTTATCCATTAGGCCACTGGGCCTCGGACTTGATGCAAGCTGATGCAAGCTGGGCATCCTTGCTGCAAACTGGGCAGTCTCATCGATTGATGTTAAAATCACTGACCTGAATAAAGCTTTACAGGCCGAGATCCTACACAAACAGCAGATTTGGTTATCTCAAAGCAGATATTGCGTCCACAAATTAACCAAAGATGGTGCTATCATGTTATGCAGATGATTACAACCGACCCAGGTGGGACTCGAACCCACAATCCCCAGCTTCGGAGGCTGATACCTTATCCATTAGGCCACTGGGCCTAAGGCTTGATGCAGCTGGGCAGTGTTATGCATCGATGTTACATCACTGACCTGAATAAAGCTTTACACGTTTCGGCCCATGAAAAGACCAGATTTGGTTGTTTCAAACGCAGATAATACGTCCACAAATTAACCAAAGTAGGTGCTGTCAAGTAATGTTTATCGCTTACAACCGTCACGGGTGGGAATCGAACACACAATCCCAAGCTTCGGCGGCTGATACCTTATCCATTAGGCCACTGGGCCTCATCCTTGCTGCAAACTGGGCAGTCTCATCGATGGATGTTAAAATCACTGACCTGAATAAAGCTTTACAGGCCGAGACCCTACACAAACAGCAGATTTGGTTATCTCAAACGCAGATATTGCGACCACGAATTAACCAAAGATGGTGCTGTCATGTTATGCAGATGCTTACAAACGACCCAGGTGGGACTCCCAGCTTCGGAGGCTGATACCTTATCCATTAGGTCACTGGGCCACACACTCTATAAAGGATGGATAGTTTTAATCTGATGTGACACCAATAACGCAATTAAGATGACTCTCAAACAAATAATGTTGTCTTAGATGCCGACGTTACAACCACAAAGTGGCTTCAACAAATTGTCGTTCAGCATTTCACAGCTGTCATCTGAAGGTCACCATTTGTAATCGAACCAGGTGGGATGAGGCCACTGGACCTCACGCTTGTTGCAAGCTGGGCGGTCTCATCCATGGATGTTAAATCATTGATTTGGATAAAGCTTAACAGACTAGGAACAGCAGATTTGGTTATCTCAAACGCAGATATTGCGTCCACAAATTAACCAAAGTTGTTGCTGTCATGTTATGCAGATGACTACAACCGACCCAGGTGGGACTCGAACCCACAATCCCCAGCTTCGGAGGCTGATACCTTATCCATTAGGCCACTGGGTCTCTCACTTATTGCAAGCTGGGCAGTCTCATCCGTCGATGTTATATCACTGACTTGGATAAAGCTTTAATGGTTGCGACCCTATGCAAAGAGGAGATTTGTTGTCTCAAACGCAGATATTACGCCCACAAAATACCCAAATTTGGTGCTGGCAGTTAATGTTTATTGCTTACAACCAACCCAGGTGGGAGTCAAACACACAATGACCAGCTTCGGAGGCTGAAACCTTATACGATAGGCCACTGACTCTATAAAGGCTGGGTAGTTTGATCTGAAGTGACATCAATTACGCAATTAAGATGACTCTCAAACGAATCATGTTGTCTCAGATGCAGACGTGACAACCACAAAGTGGCTTCAACAAATTGTCGAGCAGCATTTCACAGCAGTCATGTAAAGGTCACCATTTGTAATCGAACCAGGTGGGATTAGGCCCCTGGACCTCACGCTTGTTGCAAGCTGGGCGGTCTCATCCATAGATGTTAAATCATTGACCTGGATAAAGCTTTACAGACTGGGAACAGCAGATTTGGTCATCTCAAACGCAGATATTGCGTCCACAAATTAACCAAAGTTGGTGCTGTCATGTTATGCAGATGATGACAACCGACCCAGGTGGGACTCAAACCCACAATCCCCAGCTTCGGAGGCTGATACCTTGTCCATTAGGCCACTGGGCCTCAGACTTGATGCAAGCTGGGCAGTCTTATCCATCGATGTTACATCACTGACCTGAATAAAGCTTTACAGGCTGAGACCCTATGCAAAGAGGAGATTTGTTGTCTCAAACGCAGATATTACGCACACAAAATACCCAAATTTGGTGCTGGCAGTTAATGTTTATTGCTTACAACCAACCCAGGTGGGAGTCAAACACACAATGCCCAGCTTCGTAGGCTGATACCTTATCCATTAGGCCACTGGGCCTCTCACTTGTTGCAAGCTGGGCAGTCTTATGTATCGATGTTACATCACTGACCTGAATAAAGCTTTACAGGTTTCGGCCCATGAAAAGACCAGATTTGGGTGTTTCACACTTAGATAAAATGTCCACAAATTAACCAAAGCAGGTGCTGTCAAGTATTGTTTATCGCTTACAACCGTCACGGGTGGGAATCGAACATCGATGGATAACGTAATAAAGCTTTACAGGCTGAGACCCTACACAAACAGCAGATTTGGTTATCTCAAAGCAGATATTGCGTCCACAAATTAACGAAACATGGTGCTATCATGTTACGCAGATGATTACAACCGAACCAGGTGGGACTCGAACCCACAATCCCCAGCTTCGGAGGCTGATACCTTATCCATTAGGCCATTGGGCCTCATCCTTGCTGCAAACTGGGCAGTCTCATCGATTGATGTTAAAATCACTGACCTGAATAAAGCTTTACAGGCCGAGATCCTACACAAACAGCAGATTTGGTTATCTCAAAGCAGATATTGCGTCCACAAATTAACCAAACATGGTGCTATCATGTTATGCAGATGATTACAACCGACCCAGGTGGGACTCCCAGCTTCGGAGGCTGATACCTTATCCATAAGGCCACTGGGCCACACACTCTATAAAGGATGGATAGTTTTAATCTGATGTGACACCAATAACGCAATTAAGATGACTCTCAAACAAATAATGTTGTCTTAGATTACAACGTTGAAACCACAAAGTGGCTTCAACAAATTGTCGTTCAACATTTCACAGCTGTCATCTGAAGGTCACCATTTGTAATCGAACCAGGTGGGATGAGGTCACTGGAACTCACGCTTGTTGCAAACCGATCTCATTGATGGATCTTTAATTACTGACCTGAATAAAGCTTTACAGGCTGAGACCCTACACAAACAGCAGATTTGGTTATCTCAAAGCAGATATTGCGTCCACAAATTGTCTAAAGTTGGTGCAGTCATGTTATGCAGACTATTACAACCGACCCTGGTGGGACTCGAACCCACAATCCCCAGCTTCGTAGGCTGATACCTTATCCATTAGGCCACTTGGCCTCAGACTTGATGCAAGCTGGGCAGTCTTATCCATCGATGTTATATCACTGACCTGAATAAAGCTTTACAGGCTGAGACCCTACACAAACAGCAGATTTGGTTATCTCAAAGCAGATATTGCGTCCACAAATTAACCAAAGATGGTGCTATCATGTTATGCAGATGATTACAACCGACCCAGGTGGGACTCGAACCCACAATCCCCAGCTTCGGAGGCTGATACCTTATCCATTAGGCCACTGGGCCTCAGGCTTGATGCAGCTGGGCAGTGTTATGCATCGATGTTACATCACTGACCTGAATAAAGCTTTACACGTTTCGGCCCATGAAAAGACCAGATTTGGTTGTTTCAAACGCAGATAATACGTCCACAAATTAACCAAAGTAGGTGCTGTCAAGTAATGTTTATCGCTTACAACCGTCACGGGTGGGAATCGAACACACAATCCCAAGCTTCGGCGGCTGATACCTTTTCCATTAGGCCATTGGGCCTCATCCTTGCTGCAAACTGGGCAGTCTCATCGATGGATGTTAAAATCACTGACCTGAATAAAGCTTTACAGGCCGAGACCCTACACAAACCGCAGATTTGGTTATCTCAAACGCAGATATTGCGACCACGAATTAACCAAAGATGGTGCTGTCATGTTATGCAGATGCTTACAAACGACCCAGGTGGGACTCCCAGCTTCGGAGGCTGATACCTTATCCATTAGGCCACTGGGCCACACACTCTATAAAGGATGGATAGTTTTAATCTGATGTGACACTAATAACGCAATTAAGATGACTCTCAAACATATAATGTTGTCTTAAATGCCGACGTTACAACCACAAAGTGGCTTCAACAAATTGTCGTTCAGCATTTCACAGCTGTCATCTGAAGGTCACCATTTGTAATCGAACCAGGTGGGATGAGGCCACTGGACCTCACGCTTGTTGCAAGCTGGGCGGTCTCATCCATGGATGTTAAATCATTGATTTGGATAAAGCTTAACAGACTAGGAACAGCAGATTTGGTTATCTCAAACGCAGATATTGCGTGCACAAATTAACCAAAGTTGTTGCTGTCATGTTATGCACATGATTACAACCGACCCAGGTGGGACTCGAACCCACAATCCCCAGCTTCGGAGGCTGATACCTTATCCATTAGGCCACTGGGCCTCGGACTTGATGCAAGCTGATGCAAGCTGGGCATCCTTGCTGCAAACTGGGCAGTCTCATCGATTGATGTTAAAATCACTGACCTGAATAAAGCTTTACAGGCCGAGATCCTACACAAACAGCAGATTTGGTTATCTCAAAGCAGATATTGCGTCCACAAATTAACCAAAGATGGTGCTATCATGTTATGCAGATGATTACAACCGACCCAGGTGGGACTCGAACCCACAATCCCCAGCTTCGGAGGCTGATACCTTATCCATTAGGCCACTGGGCCTAAGGCTTGATGCAGCTGGGCAGTGTTATGCATCGATGTTACATCACTGACCTGAATAAAGCTTTACACGTTTCGGCCCATGAAAAGACCAGATTTGGTTGTTTCAAACTTAGATAATACGTCCACAAATTAACCAAAGTAGGTGCTGTCAAGTAATGTTTATCGCTTACAACCGTCACGGGTGGGAATCGAACACACAATCCCAAGCTTCGGCGGCTGATACCTTATCCATTAGGCCACTGGGCCTCATCCTTGCTGCAAACTGGGCAGTCTCATCGATGGATGTTAAAATCACTGACCTGAATAAAGCTTTACAGGCCGAGACCCTACACAAACAGCAGATTTGGTTATCTCAAACGCAGATATTGCGACCACGAATTAACCAAAGATGGTGCTGTCATGTTATGCAGATGCTTACAAACGACCCAGGTGGGACTCCCAGCTTCGGAGGCTGATACCTTATCCATTAGGTCACTGGGCCACACACTCTATAAAGGATGGATAGTTTTAATCTGATGTGACACCAATAACGCAATTAAGATGACTCTCAAACAAATAATGTTGTCTTAGATGCCGACGTTACAACCACAAAGTGGCTTCAACAAATTGTCGTTCAGCATTTCACAGCTGTCATCTGAAGGTCACCATTTGTAATCGAACCAGGTGGGATGAGGCCACTGGACCTCACGCTTGTTGCAAGCTGGGCGGTCTCATCCATGGATGTTAAATCATTGATTTGGATAAAGCTTAACAGACTAGGAACAGCAGATTTGGTTATCTCAAACGCAGATATTGCGTCCACAAATTAACCAAAGTTGTTGCTGTCATGTTATGCAGATGACTACAACCGACCCAGGTGGGACTCGAACCCACAATCCCCAGCTTCGGAGGCTGATACCTTATCCATTAGGCCACTGGGTCTCTCACTTATTGCAAGCTGGGCAGTCTCATCCGTCGATGTTATATCACTGACTTGGATAAAGCTTTAATGGTTGCGACCCTATGCAAAGAGGAGATTTGTTGTCTCAAACGCAGATATTACGCCCACAAAATACCCAAATTTGGTGCTGGCAGTTAATGTTTATTGCTTACAACCAACCCAGGTGGGAGTCAAACACACAATGACCAGCTTCGGAGGCTGAAACCTTATACGATAGGCCACTGGGCCTCAGACTTGTTGGAAGCTGGGCAGTCTCATCCATCGATGTTACATCACTGACTTGGATAAAGCTTTACAGGTTGCAACCCTATGCAAAGAGCAGATTTGTTGTCTCAAACGGAGATATTTTGCCCACAAAATAACCAAATTTGATGCCGTCAAGAATTTTTTATTGATTACAACCAACCCAGGTGGGAGTCAATCCAACAATCCCCAGCTTCAGAGGCTGATACCTTATCCATTAGGCCACTGGGCCACACACTCTATAAAGGCTGGATAGTTTTAATCTGATGTGACACCAATAACGCAATTAAGATGACTCTCAAACAAATAATGTTGTCTGAGATGCCGACGTTACAACCACAAAGTGGCTTCAACAAATTGTCGTTCAGCATTTCACAGCTGTCATCTGAAGGTCACCATTTTTAATCAAACCAGGTGGGATGAGGCCACTGGAACTCACGCTTGTTGCAAACTGATCTCATTGATGGATGTTTAATTACTGACCTGGATAAAGGTTTACAGGCTGAGACCCTATGCAAATAGCAGATTTGATTATCTCAAACGCAGATATTGCTACCTCAAATTAACCAAAGATTGTGCTGTCATGTTATGCAGAGGATTACAACCGACCCAGGTGGGACTCAAACCTGCAATCCCCAGCTTGCGAGTACGATACCTTACCCATTAGGCCACTGGGCCACGCACTCTAAAAAGGCTGGATAGTTTGATATGAAGTGACTCCAATAAGGCAATTAAGATGACTCTCAAACGAATCATGTTGTCAGAGATGCAGACATGACAACCACAAAGTGGCTTCAACCAATTGTCAGGATGCATTTCACAACTGTCACCTAAAAACCACCAGCACTGTCTGTGCAGTTTCAGATGCAGGCAGGCATATAATGACCATTGGGACAACTGGGAGCTTCCCGTTGGGCCGCTAGGTGTGTGGGCCGATGAGTCGCATCATTGTTTTAAGCGTAACTATATGGGTAAGCGTAACTCACTGCCTATGAAGCTTATGCGACCGCTAGCTGTCTGCGAGACTGACACATGTGACCAACATTGTTCAATCAGAATTAAGAAACAGACCTCCTGGCAAGTGGCTACAGAGCGGCGGATACTTAATTGCAGCATTTACTTTTACAACAACCTTCAATAACAGTTAACATGTTAAAGCACAAAATCTCTAAACGGGGCCGAGAAAGTAAGAGAGAAAAAAAAAAAAAGCACTCGAAGCAGAAGCCACCAAGTGTATGAAAATCAATGAATTATTTGCTGGAAGAGCAGCAAAGGTCTCCAATGAAGATTTCAGGACAGGTCTGACTGTTGAGGTGAGGTGAGACTGAAATGCCCCTTCTTCATTGATTTGTTTCAAAATTGCAGCGATAATAAGCCACCACTGTGAAATATAACTGTTATTTAAAAAAAAGCTCAATTCGTTTCTTTTTGGCACCTATAATCTGTGTGCAACTTAAAAAGAAAAAGTCTATCTATTATTTAAATCTAAACCTTAACTTTGAACTCTGCATTTGCATATGCAATCTATTTGATTTCTAAAGATTTTAAAAGCTTGTGTAAGTAAAAAAATGGTAATCACACAATAATCTCAATCACTGTTTTACTTTATTGTAGATCAGTGGTCAATGTGTAAATTATTATAAAATAATAATGACATTTACATTTAGTCATGTGGCAGACGCTTTTATCCAAAGCGACTTACAGTGCACTTATTACAGGGACAATCCCCCTGGAGCAACATGGAGTAAAGTGTCTTGCTCAAGGACACACTGGTGGTGGCGGCTGGGATCGAACCAGCAACCTTTGATTTACCAGTCAGTGGTTTAACCCACTAGACCACCGTCAACAATCATTTTATTTATGATCTTTAAAAACAATTCTAGATCCCCTAAGTGAAGTCAGTTCCACAACAAGCTACTAAAATGTTGCTTTTGTGATTATTCCAAATGGCCATGCATCGTTATTCTTTACTGCTCACTTGTCAGATTTAAAGAAACAATATAATACTTCTTCAATTCTTTGCCTTTATAAATATGAATTTTAGCCTTTTGTCTGCACCCGCGATCAACTTTTTTCTCTATGGTGCAGTATTTGTAATATTTTGTTTGTTTTTGTGCATTTCTGACATCTTCGATGTTGATGCTCAGGCCTAGTGGGTCCACATTAGAGGACAGTGGTGAGGATACAGTGCTTGAGGTAGGAGAGGAATGTGAAAAAGAAAGAAGAGAGAGGAAATGATGAGAGTAGACAGGAGCAAGAAGAGCAGGAAGACAGAAGAGAAAATAAAACACGTGATGGAGGAAAGAATAGGGTACAAGAAAGAATAGGAGAGAGTGCCGAAGAAGTAAGAACATACACAGAGGATGAAAGAAACAAATTGATTCATTAAAACTAGACTCAGACGCAAGCTCTCACAGATGCATTTGGAAGCATGTTGATGGCAAAAGAGAGGGACATCCTCTTCTCTCTTGATTCTGATGTGATAATTGACAAAGTTACAGAGAAACGTGAATCGAAAGCTTCTTCTGTAGCCTGATATGTAATGTACCTCTTGAAGAAACAATGAAAACTGTATATAGTTCAGCAAAAATTGTGTAACCTAAGTATTCATTTTTCCCATCAGAATAATAAACAGCACATAATTAAAACCTTTAGTTATTTAGACTGTTAAAAAATAATTCACATTTTCTTCACAGTATGTGTGCGTGTACGCATTTGCGTAGTGGGCCGGTCTAAACGAAGTCCAGGGCCGAATTTTCGCCCAGTACAGCCCTGGATGCAGATGTGACATCAACGAACCTGCCAAAGTTCTAAAAGCTGATATTTAGCTGTATGTTGCAACACCCAAATTTGTTTTTCTCAAACAACCCTAGTGGGATTCACACCCTGCCGATCTCACTTTCAAAAATTGGAATTTGTCAGTGTCTGTTTACATTTTCTACATACATCTTGATGTTATTTTGAACATACAATATGCAAAAAAAATCATGAAAAAGAAAACATGAAGGATCAGTGTGCGATTTTGTCTGTGACTATGAACAACAAACAGTACAGAATGGTCATGTCAGTCATGTGTGTTCATACATATAGGTGCAGGATGAGCTAGAATCATGTCAATCTGAGCTGGCAATGATGCAGAAAAAGTTGGCCAGTGAGCGTCTGTCTGTTCAGAGTCTGGAGAGCGTGCTGGTGTCTGCACGAGAAACGGAACTTCAGAGACAGCTCACCTCTCAAGAACGACAGGCTGAAACACAAATACTCAGGGACAAACTTAGCACGGCTGAAAGCAAAGTGTGAGTGTACAGGCACACACAGATAATAGACAAATTTATACTATATACTGAGTTTTGAATACTCAGAAGAAATCATGAGTGTTTATGTTTTATAGAATGTTACGCTCCTCTTCTCTATCTTCCTTAATTATTTTCTTTCTAGGAGTTCTCAGACGAGGGAAATGGCTCAGCTGAGGACACGATCAGCTCATATTGAAGCAGATCTTGACATGACAAAGAGACACCTGTCCACTGAGCGTTTTGAAAGGTAAAACTTTAAGGTTTCATCGCTTACTTCAAATTAAAAGGTCATTGTTCAAGGAATTGTTTATATGAAGATGTAAGATTTTCATTTCTCAGTGTTTTCTTCTTTTGTGTTTTGTTCTTAGTCAATAAGAACTTAGTTAGTATATCCATTTTCTCTCTCTCTCTCTCTCTCTCTCTCTCTCTTTCTGTCTCAGGGAACGTGCTGTGCAGGAACTGCGCAGACTGGGTCTCTCAGGTCTCTCTCCCGTCCTTTCTTCCACTATGCGTGACTCATCCACATCACGTCATCGTTCTCTGAGCCCTCAGAGATCCTGGTCTCCAGAACGCTCTCATCACAGCACAGCGGACCCTCTGCTTATGTCACACTACCCAGACAGGTGTGCTCACCTGCAAACTAATGCACACACCTTTTCTCCTGTGTGATGTGATACCTTTTATAATGTATATACGTATGTAATTGTGTTGTTCATGCCATTAATGTCAATATTGGCTGTGCTTATGTTTTTGTTACTTTAGTTTTATATGGGTTGGCACTTAGTTTGTAACACATTGTATGTCTGTTCCTCCTTTTTTACAGGAGTTTTTCCTTCAAGGAAGTTTATGACTGAGTTTTACAACACAAGTATTTTTGTGGGGAGAATTTTGACAGAATTCTGTCTGAAGAAATTTACAGTAACATTTGTTAAATTAATCAAATTTACTGTGATTTCATGGTCGTATATTTCAATAAACAAATTAATGCATTTTGTTGACATTTGATTTACAAAAAAACACAATTTTGTTTCATTGATTTTGTTAAAGCAACACTATATAACTTTTACACATGGGTTCCCAATGTGGTTGTTAAGCGCAATTGTCTTTTACCAGTGTTGTAAATAATGTCGCTGTATAAGCTTCCCCGTGGGCAGCGCAATTAACGTTGTTTACTAAGATGATGGAGCCCGCAAATGCAGAAATGCTGGCAGGGGATGGGCGGGGCTTCGTGTAAAGACCCGAACGTAAAGTGTGGTTGTAGCCACTCTAGTAACTAAAGTAATTTTTGAGACATTATTTTAAGGTCGAAAAACTACAAAGTGTTGCATTAAATTTCTACATTTGAATTTACAGACATTTTTATTCACATTTCTTTTTAATGGATACAGGACGGTACCTGTTTATCCGGTGTTAGGGTTTAGGGTGCTTCCATGCTTTTGCATTGTCAGTGACATTGTGGAATGTACCCACCCGTGTAACTAATAACTGTTGAAAAAATTTTGATGACATTTCTAGTATGAATATCAAATCATATATATACCATAATAAACCATAGGCTACATAAACTTATAAAATAAAAAAACACCACTTTATACAGCAAACTAACTACTCGCAATGTTAACTTGTGCAATTGTTTAAAACAATACAGTGAAGCTTGAAAGCATTTTTAAAGAGAATAAATGATGTGGAGTCAGACCACAACCCATTTTGTCCCCTGTGCACCTGTCCGCGCGCTGTGACGTCAAGTGCCGTCTTCCCAGAGGCGTGTCAAACAACATGTGCGCAGTTGTTCGACCTCCACTGTCGTGTTGACTCATGTGCAATTTTCTGCATTTTCATCCGCAAAGGTAAGACAGAAATTTCTCGTGGTTACCCGCCTTTTCATGTTCATAAGTGTGATAGTAATAGTAAAGTGTATTTTTAAACAAAGATGCATTGGGAAGATGAAACTAAAAACCAGAAAACGTTTTTCCAACCAAGAGACTTATACACTAGCCGTTAATGTTTTGACTTTTAAGAAGTACTAAAGAATAAGTTGTATTGTTTTGAGGCGGTTGTTTAGGTTGCCATGGTTTAGAGGGAAATAAAGGCGAGTATTAAATACGGTTCAGTCAGACCATCCTAACAAGTTCACATGAGTGTCTGCAGAATATAATAGACACAAAATGACTCGATTTCTCAGAACGAATACACAGAACGAATGAGTTCACGGTACTGAATGATGTCATGTTTAGTGTATGTGCAAACTTGTATTTGATGGTATAACCTATTGCTGTTCATGACGTTATGCTTTAGTGCTATACCAGGAAACCGGCATATAACAAAAAGCCTCTTATTCAGATCAGGATCTGTCTGTTTTGGATTTCTTTGAATAAATTAGCTGATGTCACTGGCTTTCTAGTCCTAGTAAAATAAACGGGAAACTAGAAGACTTTGTGTGATGCTTGCATGGAAAAGACCTCTCTGTTATGGCTCACGTTAAAGTCATTTCAATCCAAAGGTCAGTTAATATACAGCAGGGTTAAGGATGGTTCAAGTATCTTCAAAACACAGTTAATGTTCAAGCAGATTAGTCACCTTGTCTGAATAAACAGTTACAGGACAGTGAAGGACAAGCTGCTGAGAGGTCGAAACAAAGTAAACGCGAGAAAAATATTTATTAAAATATCACAAATTTCACAGATTCAATATAATACCATTTCAATTAGTGTCCTGCTCAACATACATAAAACATCATCTTATAGATAAGATTTTCTATTTCTTTATCTCAAAGAGGGAGTTTTCATGCCTGTTATATTAAATGAACTGAATGTCCCAGAGACTGTACACGTACAGTGATGTTTTTTCCCCCGCTGTGCAGATTGAGTTTCCCCTGCGTAACACGGCACTTGAATTGAAGCATTCAAACCTGAAGAATAGGGGATGTCTGAAAAAATATAGCTAGAGAAGGTGAATTACGGTTGGAGAGCTTTAGGTAACATAAGGTCAAAACTATTGGTTGCCAGCTGCACCGTGTTGTCCGCTTCTTGGATTTCTCACGGAGGATTCATTTAGCACATGTAGGTGTTTTATGAGCCAGCTAAAGCTTGATTCTGGCTTGTTGACATTTGTAAATTGTTGATTCAGAGCTTATTTTAGAAAAGGTCTACTGGGAAATGTCTCCTTGTGTACCCTGAGGTGGAAGTCACAGGTGTACTGTCTGTACTGTCTGTACTGTACAGGCTGCAAACAGGGATTTTCCTGGTCATTGAAGACCATGGCAAAGGATTTTGGTAACCTGTGTGGCAAAACAGTGTTTTATATGCAAATAGTGATGTTCCAATACCCCTTTTGCCTTCCCGATACACTGAATAAATAAGTGGTTGGATTAACTTAATTTTATTATGACACCCATTTCCACACAATTGAATTGGTTTATCTGAACTTAAACTGGGTGAATTGTACAGACAAGTCAATCTAAAATAATCTACTCATTTTATTTAATGTCATCTAATTCATTTGGGTTAAGGCAATTAAATGTGAATACTTCAGTGTGACACTTTATTTTAAATAAACATATTTTAACCACATGTAACGTATGGTGCTAGCAGTGAGCATCAGAGAGTGTACTGCGGACTAGTATTTACTCACTGAGTAAACCTGCATACATGAAAAATTGATATAAATGTGTTTGTCCCCAACTTTGCGCTTCACCACTATGGCAACCCCCAAAAATCACAGACAACAGAAAATCTTCTGAATCTTATCATTACAGAACAGTAAACACTAACAAGTCTCCTTATCTTTCATCCTGCACAAAAAGACAATCTAACAGTGGTTGCTTGTGACGGCACATCACAACTTCCTGTGTTTGCATTCTGAGAAGCGAAGAAGAAGTGATTTCCCATCTGCGGCGTTAAGCAAAGCTAGCGGGCATAACTAGGTCCTGTTTAAGAAAATGGTAATCGGATAAGTTCATGGATTCAAGTACGATACCAATACCAAAAATTTGTTTTGTATCGGTGGCATTTCAGATAAAATTATGTCATAATTTACTCACCCTCAAGTTATTCAAAACCTGTATTCATTTCTTAGACACAAAAGATGTTTTGAAGACGTTTAAACGATGTTTTTGTGCAATATCAAACCGTTCTAGGGCACCATTGAATACCATGTTTTTTTCCACTACTATGGAAGTCTATAGTGCTCCAGAACTGTTTGGTTACCCACATTCTTCCAAATATCTTTCTTTGGGTTCAGCAGAACAACAAACTTTTGACAGGTTTGGAATAACTAGAGAGTGAGTAAATTATGACAGAATTTTCATTTTGGGGATTTTTTTTAGATTAATGATATACTGTACATGCACATGCTCTCAGTTTGCTTTGGCAGAGATATGAATCGGCGTCCTTTTATTATCACCTTGCACAGAAACCACGGTGCAGATGACAAGTGAGTCATGCAAATATATAATGCACCTGTCGTTGTAAAACCGCATGTTTTAATTTCAATACAGGCTCTGATAAAGCAGGTTATCTTGTGCTTACACAATACGTGCTGCATAAACACTCATTCTTCTGTTAGATTAGATTTGTCCCACCCTACATGCTTTTATTAGGCCTCTAAATGTGGAATAGATTAGAGTAAAGAGTCGATGATCCAGGTTGAGAATACTTCATGTTGCAAGAGCAAAAAAATCACTTTGAAATGTTTTTTGTTAGCATAATAAAATAAAATGGATTCATGACTGTTTAAAAAATTGACTTGTATTACATATGTATAGATTGTTGTTTGGCATACAAAGTAAACATAGACAGATGATATCGAACTTCACAAGTTACAATAAAGATAATTTGACAAATTAGCTCCATTGTAAATGAGATTTGAGATCTACAGCCCAAAGGAAGATTGCTTCAGAAAAATACAGCGAAGGAATTTATGGCTTTTTATAGTCTTTGATATCCTTTCTGGAGCTCAACGGAGTCTGTTCCCATTTACATTTAACAGCACCTCTCAGTTTCTGCTAAACATTTTTGGGCCGTTTCCTGGACAGGGATTAGACCAGTCCTAGACAAAAATAAATGCTGGAGCGGTCCAAACCAAAAACAATTGCACTGCCATGTCTTCAAATACATTGTTGCGTTTGTGTTGTCTCAAACACACACAAGTAATGTTTTTAGTAAGAAGTGTTTGGTAAAACTACTTAAAAATCCTGTTTAAACTAAGGCCTAGTCTTGATTTAAAATAATCCCTTTCACCTAGTCCTGATTTAAAATAATCCCTGTCTGGGAAACCACCCCTTTAAATTTAATTTAAGATAGTAAATCAAACAGGTTTGGAAAACATGAGGGTTTGGATGGTGCACCTAATATGATCATTCTAGAGGAGCTTGAGCATCCCAGTTAGAAGAAAGCAATATGGGCTTTATCTCTAATAATTAAATGCCTTTACAGTAAATATTCATCAATTATGAATATTTTGTCCATTCAGTGCCATTACATAATCGCCTATTGATTTTTGATCTTTTGCTTCAACAAGAGCTTATTGTGTTTATTATAATCCTCTCCACTTGAACATTAGAAATCTTTTGTTGTCCCTTGCATGCTCGAAGTCACATGTGGCACCATGACTCCGCATCATGACTCCGCATCAGACCGAATGGAAACAAGGCTTATTGGTATTGCTGTTATTCAATTGTTTGGTTAAAGAGCGAGAAAACAGTGGTGTCGGGCGTGTATGTGTGCTAATGCTCATGTCCTGTAGACATAAGTACATAAAACATGCACACACACCCCAAAGCTTGTTCTTTAATTTCCCCACAAGCTGAGTATAATGTTACAGCCATGACTGCTGTTTGTGTTAGTGGGATCATTCATAAGGCAAGCATCACTTTTATTATAAATGAACGTCTCATATTAAAAATAATACTAATGCAGTTTGTTGGGATGTTTGCTTTTACTTTTCCAAGCATTAGATTTACCCAGAGGAAATTTTATTGCACAGAGGTTCACTTTATTGCACATTATTATTTAGATTGAAGGTTGAGCAGACTTTATGATGTTTCTGTAGCTTACATATTTGATTAGTTGACATCAGATTTGGATGTAGTATATGTTGCTTTGAATATAACTTGGGTATGCGACCACACATTATCATTCAGCCAGAACACCATAGCAACAAACTAAAAACCACCGTGATCACCTCCATTGCAACTTTCAGGTCACTACTCACAATGCCTTGTATCACTGACAGCAAATTTTGCACAGACACCCATAAGAAATATAAAACACAGATGAAACTTTGCGACTGTGTCTTGTATCTCAGACTAAGAAATCTCACAAATGTCTGAGAGGTTCAAAAGAGATTTCAACAATGTCACAAACTGAGCTCAGATTTGCCAAAATCTGCCAGTGAAATTCAATATTATTAAAGATCTCTATATGAACTAAAACCTTTATCATCAAAGTAACTCAAATCCAGGTTATTTTTTACCTTTACAATCTATATTCATTTTACATCTCTATGCGTTTTATGTATTAAAAAAATCACCTTATATCATATTTCTCCTAAGCACCATGCTAAAATTAAACAGAAAGCCAATAGAAACCATTACATGAATTCTAATGGTTTCCCTTAAAATAAAAACATAAAACCATAATAATATAAATAAAATAATAATAAAACCAATTTGTGGTGTGTTTTGGGCATAATTCAAAATTTATTTAATGGTGTTCTGCCAGATAACATCCCCCCAAAAGAATGCATCACAGAAATGGATATTTTAGCTTCCATTGAAGTACTCTGGAAACAGAGTTTTTTCCAGCCTGCAGTTATAGTAAAACTTCTAAAAGGTGGTCCCATCTAAATTAGGTATATACCCGTTATTTTCTTATTTTGATTACCCAATCCTCTTTTTCTGCCACCCTTAGATCTTGGGCAACAAGGTACGTATCTAATGGTGGTGCGCTCATTATTACCTAATTTTTTTATATATTTGCAAACAATGGTAAAAATGTACATACAATGGTCGCCTCATACCCTGATAGCACACCTACATCTGCCAGACATCTATTTGATGTCAGCTTTTTCACCTGCAAAACATCTGGCAGGTCCTTTATGCTCATCTTCCCTACATCTCTGCTGTCAGATGTCAAATAGACCTCTAGAAGATGTGTATGATTTAGAATGGATGTACAGCAGCTCATTATAAGGTGTTTAGCAGATGTTTTTTCACAGCAGATGTTTTTCAGATCTTTAGCAGACATCTTATAGATGTACCTGTGCTATCTGGGTATGAATCATAAAAACTGCTGGATCATATCCGTATCATAGTTACCAACAAACAGTGGAAAGTACATAGGTTCCAAAAGAGCACAACATGTTTCGAACTTTTAGGGCTCAGAAACATCACTGGATTGTATGTTGTTGCATAGTGCTCAAATGTCCTCTAAACATCTTTAAAATTATATAAAGTGCATTTATGTGAACTATTATGATTAGTTATACTGATTGTAACATTAAATCATCTTTATAATTCATTTGTATGCAATGATCTTTGGTTAAATGTGATTTCAGATCATCCTACTGATGCGTCCATGTATACTATTGTTCCTATGAATACTTTTTAATGTTGTTTAGGTATTTTTTAGGTATTTAATAATGGGTGAATAACAGTGCCCAGTGCATGTAAAATATATCTGATTTGTATCAGAAGATCATTCAGAAATTACACAATACCATTAAAACAAATAATACAATTCCTGTTATAACCATTACATTTTCAATATTTTATTTTCTGTAGGCGATATTTTAGGGGAAGCATACAGTTGACTAAAGATAACTAAAAGAAACATAACGGCATAAAATCTCTCTGATTTCTACCTTTGAGTAACCTCCAATTCATTGAACTACAGTGAGACTGGAATATCCCAGCTTGTATCCTACTCATGCTTCAGTTAATGTGTGATTAATGCATTGCTAAGAGCATGGTTTCCCAGGCTGTGGTTACACACACACACACACACACACACACACAGTGTTTGTCTAGCTTTGCGTCACTCTTGTGCATTACTAAGCAACCAGTTTTTCTGCCCAGGCCAAAATGAACTATTCTCTGTCCTCAGATGTCACTGCAATTGTAGTACAAAAGGCCAGTGATATATCGCGATACAATGACTATTAAAAGACAGAGGCGGCATTTACGCACTCTGTTGATTTGGTGGTAAGACAAGCCCAGCAGTATGAAAGCGTTACGTCCCGTCTGGCCATGTTTGCAATAATAAAAGCAAAGAGAGAGTGATGTGGCTTTTCGTCTACGTCATGAATCATGTAATACTGTATCATAATGCCGGTTATCTACTGTTAGCTTGTGAGATGGTAAGTTACACAATGCAATAAATACTCAATAGGTGTTTTTTAGTGTTTGTGAAAAAAATGCAGTATTTCACAAGGACCTTTAAACTGAAAACATGACCAAAGCAGCTGTTTCCTTATAAGGGCATCACAGAGGAATCTTACAAATGCCCGGGACAAGGTTTTACCACCTTTGAACGCAGGAAATGATGCGCTAAAGTGAATGCAAAGAGTAAACACTGGACATGCATCATCTTGCACACAATCGAATTTGATTTTCGAAAAAGTCTAGTTGTCAACTGGATTTCTTTAGTTACAGACCTATATTAACGCTATGACCCATTTTAATGATATATGTTTTATATTTAATTTTTAGGTAAAATTTTAACCTGAACCAGCAGATAAACATGGACTCTAATCTCGGAGAAATGGACAAAAACGGAGAGGAACTGGCAGGTTTGTTTCTTTATATTGAAATAGTCACATTTTGCTGCTGTTACAAAAATCCTTTAATTAAGATAACTAGAGTAAGTTCCTATATAAAACATATAGTTAAAGGAGTGGTTCACATTTAAAATGAAAATTCTGTCATCATTTACACGCCCTATTTACACGGTCATTAAAAACCCTGTATTAATTTCTTTGTTCTGCAGAACACAGATGATGAGATTTTGAAAAATGTTGGTAACAGAACACCACAGCCCCCCATTCACTTCTATTGAAACCAATGCAAGTGAATGGCGGGCTCCTAACAACATTCTTCAAAATATCTTCTTTTGTGTTCTGTTGAAGAAAGATAGTTGTGTTAGCGGCTATTATTCAATAAAATGTTGTTCATCGAATCAAATTACAGATGCTGTTTTGTTTTATAAACAATCATTAATATATTGCTGTTATACTGATAAACACAATAATATATATACATTCCTGATCTTTTTAATAAACCATACTTGACCTCAAATATGAGTGTTTAATGTTAAATGAAAATGTTTTTTTACATATAAGCAGACAAAAAAGTATTTTGTACACTCAAGGTTGTGCATTGTGCGTTAAGCTGCAAATAGTTGACAGTGTCTCGAGTAATGTGTAACATAATAAATCTGAACTTCTGTGTTGAAATCAAATCCTATTTTTTGGTTTACATTTATAGGAAGGAAGAAGTCACGTTTTAAGCAGCTGAAGACTCGTCTTTTTGGGAAACTGAAGAAGAAGGAAAGCGATGGCCTGATGAAGCAAAGCCAGTCTGCCAGTGATATCACTGCTCCAGAAGGCGGGAGAGAAAGCTATGATTCTGAGGACGAGTGTTTGTAAGTGGCTGACCTGTCATTTCTTTCTATAACACATAACAAATGTTATTGACAGTCATCGAAAGAAAAGCATTACCACTCAACGCACTTTTATTATCACATCACCATGTGTGGTGAGTGAAAGTCTTGGGTGCATACTCCATACAAAGTAGAATGCAGTTAGACAGACAACTGAATGTCTTTACAGACCTAAGTGACAGTATGTAGTGCAGACAAACAGTGCAAAGTCGAAATAGACAGACTGTACAAAAAAGACAATATACATTACAAGATAGCATAGTAACGCAAGCCTTGTTCACACAGCATAATCCAGTTCAGAACTGTATTCATTGGAGTGAGACTGGACTAAAACATTGGAAGTGTTCACACTTTGGCTTTGTTTTATATTGCATTATATATTGTTTTAGTGCAGACATTATACATGAGAGAAACCACATCCCAAATAGTTCAGAAAATGTCATGACCTGTGATATTTCATATGTAATTATTTACTATATACATACTGTATGTCTATTAAAGAAACAGTCATTGGATCTGATCCCCAGGTACCCTCAGTGTCTAAGCTCAAGGGCTCTGTCCCACGATAGCATCTTCTTTAGTGAACAGCCACAGTCTACAGAACCAACACGGGTTCTTTCACAAGAGAACGTTCAAGGAAATATTAAGGCACTGCAGGTGAGCAGAAGTTATTTATAGTAGGATTACATGCATCTTCAATAATTTTATTATGAAAAATTTGAGGGATAATCGATTGTATTATTAATTTTATAAAGAAGAGGAAGCACTGAACTTCAGTTTAAGCTTAGATTCAGCATAAGTGGAATCAATACATTTGCGGTTCTGTTTTGTTTCGGTAGTTAAAACTACAGCAGCAGAACTTACGTCTAGGACCTCCTCCGATGCAGATTCCCAGCAGACGCACCGAAGACTCGGGAGCCACTTCTGAGGATGATGGTTTACCCTGCAGCCCACCTGAGATGTCTTTCCACGAGCAAGTGATGCATGAAGCAGTTTACAAGGTAAAGAACATTAAATTAAAACAGAAAATTTTCGATACACTTTTTTTCCCTGTGACTATAGTGCTTTATATATTTAAGTTGTCTGTTACTTCTTATACAGTATCCAAAGTCTAAAAAGCATCTGAGCTCTCTGAGTTTAGCGGGAACAGGAAGCGAAGAGGAAGAACAGGTAACATTCTTGTATACAATCAAGCCTGCAACCCATTTGTTTTTCAAAAAACCATTAAAAACATTAAGAAAGATTCTTCAGTTATACTATAACAATTTTTTTGTATTCAGAGCGACCCTTTTCAGCCATCCTCAAGACCTCTATCCCCAGTTTTCAAGCCACTCCCTCAGCCAATACTCAGCCCCACCCCAGCCTTGACCACACCCACTGCCGGTGTTGACATCAGTCGCCCTGTGAATTACACACCCAGGCTGGATAGCTCAGCCGCCCGCCATCGCATGTCAGTCAAACCTAGGAACCAGCGAGTCAGCACAAGGGTCAAAAGAGCGCCAATGGTGAGATCGCGAGGGCAATAAAACACATACCAATCCCACATGCGTCAAAGCTGTTAACATTCTTGTAAGTTCAAGTTCATAAGAAGGAAGTTCCGGTTTCAGAGGTTGCAATAAACTGCGTGACATCATGTCATGTCTACACCAGATCCATCAAACTCATCACTGACTGTGTTGTCATTACTTTTCAAATTGAGCAAATTGAAATTGCGAATTGAAAATAAACATATCAAGGGTTTCACAGAAAGTTTTTTACGTTATATAGGGGAAAATCACAAAAAAAGACTTTAGCTGGGTTTTCGCAAACTTGGTCACATAGTCACAAGCTTTTATCCACTCACTAAATAATGAATTTAGCAGCAGTCTGTTTTCTCTCTTTCAAGGCATCTCTCACTCCAAGACATCGTTCTGAAAGTGTCAATGACTTGGACAACATTCTGTCTGAGGAGGAGGATGATGATGAAAGCCTGAAGACCACAGAAACCATGCGACATCGATTATATTCCTCTCCGACTTTGAAGATGCGAGAAAAACGTACATCTCCAGAACCAAAACCAACCACTCCAAGCCTGTCGATGCAGAACCAGGATGAAAAACCTACAGAAATTAATTTACTATCTCCTAATGTTGAAACGCTAAACGAGTGCAGTGAATCTGAGGGAAGGGTCACCAATAATCCTCTCTATCTGCAGCCCATGGATTCGGGCAGATTGTCACCTTTTGGACTTTTGCAATCCACACAGACATCAAGGGAGACAGAACCATTAAGAGCCCATTCGCCTATCCAGAGGTACCATACTCAAAACATTCAGATTTCTGACAATAAAAGATTATGGAGGTCGAGTGAGAATCTTCTGTGCGGCACTGATCAAAAAGATGGGATCTTGCCAGAAGCAGCATTCAGCTTACATCCTGTACCTCCCATCAGAAATCCTACATTGGAAATGAGGAGCCCTACATCTCCAAAAGGAGTCACAGTAGTTTCAGCGAAGTCTTGGGAGGTTCTACCGGAACCATATACTCCTGAAATATCACCAACTGCGGTCTCTAAAGGAATCACTGGATCGCCTTCTGGAAAAGACACGTTGTCGCTTAACTCCGTGTCCTTCCAGTTTTCCATCGCATCTGCAAAATATCGCTCCAAAACACCCAGTGAAAGTGTGGTGAAGCAAAATGATGGCGATTTGAAAGGTCTTCCAGGAATCAAGATCAAATCCATCAGACCCAACACAGAACCACAGAAAGAAGAAGCAAGGGAGATGACACCGAGCGAGCTGCAAAATCACCTTCAACATCAAACGCAAGAGACGAAAAAAAGCAATTCTTGTAGAGATGTAATATCTCTTATTACCTCCAAACCAACATCAGAAAACCAACTTAAAAAGACAGAGATGTCTACAGAATATGTGGATGCTGAAAAAACAGAGGAACCTGAGGACAGGAAGAATGCTTTTGGAGTGCAGCTTCGTACCACCTCTCTGTCTCTGAAATATCGATCGGATGTTTCCAAAATCAAGGATGAAACCAAACGGTACAGTTTAGAGTCTACTCAAAGGCGGCCCGTCTCAGAAGAGCATGTCTGGAAAGCCGAAACACCTAAAAATATGTGCGATGCCAATTCCAAAAGTAAATCAAGTCTTCCCAGAAAACAAGATTCGCAGAATCTGGACACTCAGTTTACAGCCACAGACAGTAAGTGTAACTTTCTTACACTCTCTGTTAAACTCTCAAAATATATTATTGACCAATTGTGTTTAAAGTGTAAATATAAAAGCGTTTATTGTTTAACAGATGCAAGACCATCTACGCAAGATACAACAGAAAGCAATGATGCTGTATCGGAGCCAGGCTGGATGAGCCTAGCTAGAGAAAAGACCAAAGCGTACCAGCCACTCTTGGGCAAATTATACACAAATCAGTCCCCACAAGTCAATCCTCCGACGCTACCGACCCTGCAACCTCCAAAACCAACTGTACCACCCAAAACACATCTTCCAATGAAAACACAGCTTACGTTGAACATAGCAATTCAGACGAGCACACAACAGTCTTCACAATTAACAACACCGAGATCTCCCTCTAAACGGACCCCAGGTGGAAATAAAGAGAGGCCCCGTTCACCCGCTCGAAGAGTAGAAAACCCAATTAGCCAATCAGCAGCCGGGGGACGACTAGCAGACAGTAAGGTAATTTAGGGATGACTTTCTTATTTTATACAGAGAGAAAATTGAAATATCTGAAATGGTTTGGGAATTTTGCTCTTACTAATAATAATAATATATTATCATTAACTATTAAGACTAATAAGTAATAATTGAAATAACATTAAATTCAATATTATAGTATAATAATATTGTCGTTATTGTTATTATTAATAAAGAAAATCACAAACAAATCCAAAATATTTTAAAGCATTTGGAATTTTATCAAGCAGTTTCCTTAGATCTCATGAGATGCTTTTTACACAATATTGATGGATTTCTCCTTTTGTCAGTTTTTTTTTCTTTATAAGTTGGTCTTAATCATCAATAAAAAAGAATTGTAAACACAATTTTGTTTGTTTTAATTAAATAGATAGTTATATTTCAAAGTTTTCAAAGATTAAGACATATGCCTTTACCTCAAAAGGTTAAGTTCACCCAAAAATAAAATGACTGACATAATTTATTCATCCTCATGTCATTCAAAACCTTTATGACTGTTTCTTGTGGAAAACAAAAATTTTTTTTTTAACTATTATACTATTTCACCAAAGCTGAATTGTCCAATAGCACTTTTCCCACGGCTTATTCATGACAAGGGCATGAATAAGGGCATATTCAGCATTCAAGAATATGAATAGAGGAAAGGAGGTCTGAGGTTTCACTGGGTTCATTGGGTAGGGATCCCGTGTTTGGGGGATCACTTTTTATAGAAATACATTGCATATTTATACTTGCCTTTCCTTGCTATTATCAGAGAGACATCTCATGAGTTGCGTGTCCCATCCCAATTTCATCACATCTATTATCCTGGGTAAAAGATGCCTTTTGGTGAGGATATGGTTCCCATCAATAAAAAAAAAAATATTTTATGTTCTGCAGAAGAAAGAAAGTCATACAGCTTTGGAGTGATATTAGGGCGAATGAATGATAAAAGAATATACATTTTTGGGTGAACTACCATTTAGACGATGGAAATCCTAAACTTTTGAACTACTATCTGTCTTACATTTATCGGTCTGTGTCATTGTTAAGCAGGATAAAGGCACGTCTGCATGCAGGTACACCACATCAGAAGCCGATGTAACTAAAAAAGCAACAGTCTCCACCAAAATAGAGCTCACTAATAGACATGAGCCCATCTTACCTGCCAACACAGAAGGTAAACAACCGCTGTGACATTTTATGTACTGTACAGTGCATCCGGAAAGTATTCACAGCTCTTTACTTTTCCCGCATTTTGTTGTAACAGCCTTATTCCAAAATGGATTAAATTCATTTTCCTCAATTCTACAAACAATACTCCATAATGACAACATGAAAGAAGTCTTTGCTAATTTATTAAAAATAAAAAAGCAGATGTACATAAGTATTCACAGCCTTTGCTCAATACGTTGTTGAAGCACCTTTGGCACAAAATACAGCCTTTTTGAGTATGATGCTATAAGCCTGTCACACCTATTTTTGGGCAATTTCTCCCATTCTTCTTTGCAGGACCTCTCAAGCTCCATCAGGTTGGATGGGGAGCGTCGGTGCACAGCCCTTTACAGATCTCTCCAGAGATGTTCAAACGGGTTCAAGTCTAGGCTCTGGCTAGGCCACTCAGGGACATTCACAGGGTTGTCCTGTAGCCACTCCTTTCTTATCCAGTCTGAGATACAGAGCGCTCTGGAGCAGGTTTTCGTTGAGGATGTCTCTGTACATTGCTGCATTCATCTTTCCTTTGATCCTGACTAGTCTCTCAGTTCCTGCCGCTGATAAACATCCCCACACTATGATGCAGCCACCACCATGCTACACTGTGATCAGTGCCTGGTTTCCTCCAGACATGACGCTTGCCATTCAGGCCAGAGTGTTCAATCTCGGTTGCATCGACCAGAGATTTTGTTTCTCACAGTCTGAGAGTCCTTCAGGTGCCTTTTGGCAAACTCCAGGTGGGCTGTCAAGTGCCTTTTACTGAGGAGTGGTTTCCGTCTGGCCATACAAGCCTGATTGGTGGAGTGCTGCAGAGATTGTTCTTCCGGAAGGTTCTCCTCTCTTCACAGAGACATCCTAGAGCTCTGTCAGGGTGACCATCGGGTTCTTGGTCACCTCCCTAACTACGACCCTTCTTCCCCAGGCGGCCAGCTCTAGGAAGAGTCCTGGTGCTTCCAAACTTTTTCCATTTACGGAGGATGAAGGCCACTGTGCTCGTTGGGACCTTCAATGTTGCAGAACATTTTCTGTACCCTTCCCCAGATCTGTGCCTCGATACAGTCCTGTCTCGGAGGTCTACAGACAATTCCTCGGACTTCATGGCTTGGTTTGTGCTCTGACATTCACTGTTAACTGTGGGACCTTATAAAGACAGGTGTGTGCCTTTCCAAATCATGTCCAATCAACTGAGTTTACCACAGGTGGACTCCAATATAGTTGTAGAAACGTCTCACGGAAGATCAGTGGAAACAGGATCCACCTGAGCTCAATTTTGAGTGTCATGGCAAAGGCTGTGAATACTTATGTACATGTGCCATATTGGTTTTTTATTTTTAATAAATTTGCAAAGATTTTCAAACAAACTTTTTCACGTTGTCATTATGAGGTATTGTTTGTAGAATTTGAAGGAAAATAATGAATTGAATCCATTTTGGAATAAGGCTGTAAAAGTGAAGCGCTGTGAATACTTCCCGGATGGAGTGTAGCTATTCAAATCTTTGCAGCCAATTTATGATTTTGATTGCTATACACATTGATGCTTGTGTTTATCTGCACTATAGCACCTACTGTTACAACTGAGCCGTCACCATCATCAGAAGTCTGTCATCATCTGCAGCCTCGGTCAGATGGAGCAGAGCCCTCCTGGATGGAGCTTGCAAAGCGAAAGTCTTTGGCTTGGAGTGATAAAACATTAGAATGAAGATGAGACAAAAACAACATTCAGAGAGAAGACATTCTGGGATGGACAAATGAAGTGCTAGAATACCAAATGTTACAAACCACAAATGTAATTCTGTGTAAATAACAGTGAAAGATAATATCTTGCATGTGCTGTTTTCATTATAGTTCACTTGCTTTAGTAAGACATTGCTAAAACTCTGTCAGATTTCACATGGGTTATGTTATTCTTCACTGAATGATTCTTTGTAAATGCAAAATGTAGGAAAAAGAATGTATAACTCCCATAAATGCATCTGTATCTTTACATTAATATCACACTGTTATTTCATAACAAAGGATTTTATTTCTGATGCACCAATATTAAACTTAACAGACTTCTCAACAGATATCTTTGTGAGTATATTGACTTTATTAAAACTGTTTTAATGTATACACATAGTGTGAATAGATAAGCCTTTTCAAAATGATGTCGATTCCAGCCAATACGTTGGTTACACTGCCCTCTCGTGGAGGTTGTCATTGTAGTACACCTTGGCTATAGGTGTGTCAATAATAATCTATAGTAGGTGTGAGAGGAACCTCAAAGTATCACTGCTTTTGGTTATTTAAAGAAACCTTTAAAAGAGGACAGAATATAATACTACTGGCGTAATTCCATCCATTTCATTTAGCATAGGGATTACGATTTTGCTCATTTTTGTCTTGCTGGGAAATGCATAAAATTTCTCATATTTCTCAGCATTTGTCATCAGTTTTAACCAGACCAAAGATTTGCACTTGCAATTTCTGTGTAATTCTGATTTGCCTCTCTGGTTTTCACAAATAATTATATAACTTACTAGTCACTCCCTTAAAATGAACTTTCATCAAAAGCAAGTTTTCCATAGCAACTTACTTAACTTTCCTCCAAATTCTGTTGCTCTGTGCCAAGTGCCTTTTTAACCTGAGAAATAGGAGAATGAAAATAAAAGAAAAAATATTTACTCACCCCTGCTGTTTGCCCTTTATTTTTGGAGTAATGTCTTCCCCGTTGAAAAAACAGCACTTATCCTGTTTTGATGCTGGCTTTTGCTGGTCATGAGCTGGTTAAAGCTTGTCCCTAGCTGGTTTAAGATGGTCCTGAGCTGGTTTAAACATGACCAGTTTAAATCAGCACAAACCAGAATCCAAACATACCTAATCCAGAATAAGATGTTTTTTCAACAGGGTTCGGCGGTCATTGTAATACCAAGTTGTCAAACACGAAAGCTACATGTCCCTCGTTGCTTTGCGTACATTGCATTTTTGGGACTGCGCTAAAGTTAGCATGAAATTCCCGCTTATTTACAGAAAATGTATAACGTCATGCACATCCTCAGGAACACAAACAATCTCAGACAGCTTTGCCCACGCATTTTTATTATTATTTATGTCCCTGTACGCAAACAGGGATGCATCGTATATGATTGGGAAACCCGCCACAGCAATTATCAACCTCTCCTCCATTTTGCTTGCGAACAAATGTGATCGGAACCACAGTTTATAGGGCCGCGTTTTCTGGAATCCTCCCAAGCGGTAGACTTCTACGTTCCGATTGGTTGCCGCCGAACCGCGTCATAACTCATTACCATAAAGTTAACCTGATTTCAACTCTCCTTGACGCCCTCAACGGCCAAGACGCGACGCGCTGCTCCTCGCCGCCGGCTTACGTCGAAAGTGAATGACTTCCGGCCACGTTGACGCTCTCGACGGCGGTGGTATGAACGCACAGCAGAGACGAGTGAAAACTGAAAAGAGCAAAAGATAAAGAATGGATGACCGTTTGAAGTTTCCCGTTGTATCGCGATGTTATTGTTTCTGACGGCAGGGCGATATAATGAAGATGAAGAAATTTACGGCTGATGTTAATAATGCGTCGACCCCCCGCTGCTCTGACTTGCCCTCATCATCGCCTAATTGACCGGGCAGCATCCCCTGAGCCGCCAGATATGATTTATTAACAATTCAAAGATAAATAATTCACGACCAGGAAAAGAAGCAAGCGGACGGGAGCTATTAATTGGGCTCTGGAAGATGGCGCCTATCCCCTGCCTGGATAACGCCCCCCCCCCCTGTTGTTTTATCTCAATTTTCTCCCAATAAACAGGTCAGGCTTAGTTTAATATTACTTAATGTATATCAGCAAGTTCAAGTTACATGTTTCCTGGTCTTTTGCTCCAGAAGGGGTCAGTCAACTCATACAATACTGACAACGTCAGAAATTAGGAAACTGGTTGGAACTTTGTTGACAATAAACATGACGTTTGACATTTTTGTATACAATTTGGAATGTTAATTAGTTTTAAGCATCTAAATATTCTTTAAACCGTTTTGAAATAGACTTTCACCGCCACAGTTTCGTTCCAAAATGAGATGGTAAAAATTTTGAAAGTGTCTTTTATGTGTATGCCGTGCGCTAAGTTGGACCACAGTTCTCTTGAGTTTTAGATCATTAATAAACCGATTCTAGCTGTGCTGTTGATTCAAAGCAGTGGTAGTCCTTGAAGTTTGCTTCTCTCAAGTACAGACAGTTTCTGCTGGGATATAACAAGTCAGTGAAACATCCCTCTGAAGGTCTTCTTCAGACAGCTTGCTTCTCATCGGGGAAAGGCTCATGAGAAGTTTTCGACAGGGTCCGTATAAATCTCCAGTTGCCACACGCTACGTACGCAGCCTTTTATGATCGCTGCTTTGGGGGGAGCGCAGATGGAAGGCGATTAAACTTACCATGCTTTCTAATTGTATTTTTGAAGACATCACTGCAGCTAAACATTTGTCTGATTCTTATTACCAAAGTGTGTCTTATGCCCAAGGGCCATGAGGAAAAACAAACATGAGATTTCAGCTCACAAATAACTCTTTATGTTGGTACAAATGAGCATTCTTGATGAACAAATAAGCTTAATCGCTGTCTTGTGACTTTGTGTAAATGATCAGAGATAACCCATATTAGAGGATGGAGACATAATTGGGCTGGTGTGTCATGTTGGTCTACATGTGTCATATTGGTCTACATGCATTACCTCTCATACCTCTCTTATTAATAATGGTTTGGTTTTATGAGCATGGAACAGCATGGGCTCTCAAAATGATAGTTCACTCAAAAATGAAAATTCTGTCATCATTTACTCACCCTCTCATTTCAAACCTTTATGACTTTCTTCCTTCTGCAGAACACACAAGCAGATATTTTGAAGGAAGTTGGTAACTGAAAAGCACTGGCCTCCATTCACTTCTGTTGTATGGACACAAAACCAATGCAAGTGAATGGGGGCCAGTTTCCAACAGTCGTTGAAATCTTGTGTTCTGCGGAAGAAAGCCATTCACATATATGTTTGAAATCAGGATGAGTAAATGATGACACAATGTTCAGTTTTGGGGGAACTTGCACGGTCCAAGGTGAAATATCTCTCCAGAGACTGTGTATTTTGCTTGCCTGATCTATCCAAGTATATTCCAGCTATCTCTCATATGCTGTAAAGCAGATCTCTAAACCCGCTGAGAACCGGGTTAGTTCTAAAGCCTAGGCTGGTGAATAATAGAACAAAGAGAACAAGTCTTCTGAGGTTCCACTGCGCTTCACCCCTCTGTTGAACGGAAAGAGATTTACCAAATAATAAAAAAATGTAAAGACAGTAAAAAACAAATAGAAAAAACATTTCTTGTTATTGTATTATTGCAATGCTCTGATGCTACAAGAAAACAAATACAGTAGCTGCATATGCAGGGAAGAAAAAAAATGATTAACTAGGACTCTCATTTTGCGAACATATAATGTGTGAACGCAATATCTATTTTACAAGGTGTCTAATTTATCATACGAAAGTGCATGATCTTAGTCAGACATCTATGTACTATCTAATTTCTTGCCAGTGACGTTTCGGTTTTGGGATGGGACTTGCATTTTTCTAATAATCATCATGTGTTTTCACAGTGTGCACATTTTGCTAGTAATAGACTATGGCTATTTAATCATGGTCACTGTTCCTGTTTTGTTTTTAAAGAGATCTGTTACTTACGCTCAGGCCTTTCTACCTGTATTTTTCTACTACAGAATGCAAAAGAAGATAGTTTGGAAGAGTTGTTAACAAGACAACATTAGCTCAAAACCACTCAGACATTTCTCAAAATATCTCCTCTTGTGTTTTACATAAGAAAGAGTCATACACAATTTTTTAAGATTTATTAAGTTGAATAAATAATCATTGAATTTTTAAGCCTTAAAGTGATAGTTCACCCAAAATGAATCTTCTGTCATCATTACTTTCCCTCTTGTCATTTCAAACCTGTATGACTGTCTTTATTCCGCAGAACACAAAAGAAGATATTTTGAAGAACGTAGATCACCGAACAACGCTGGACCCCATTCACTTTTATTGTATGGACACAAAACCAATGCAAGTGAATGGGGTCCAGTCCAGTTAACCAACATTTTTCAAAACATCTTCTTTTGTGTTCTGCAGGTGAAAGAAAGTCATGCATGTTTGAAATGACCTAAGGGTGAAGAAATTATGACAGAATTTTAGTTTTTGGGTAAACTATCACTTTAAATAAATATTCCCAGCAAATATTAAAGATTAAGTTATATTGACTATATTCAAGATTTTTAAACTGTATAACCAAATCTGTATCAACACTTTCTGATCACGTTTTTAGCTCCAACCAGCCGCATGAATTACGTTTCTGGATGGGAAAGAGTGGCGTGGTCCCACAGGGGCAGCCTTCTTGCTTTGAGTATCCGCAGAAGAGCGAACAGACTCTTTGGTCATCACATGGACTGATTGAAGTTTTGGCAGTTTTGGCACTTCTGCCCAGATGATTATACACTTCATTAGAGCTGTCAGTCTCTTCGCGGCTATGACGGAGCTGCACTGCAGGGCCCCCTCAGGGCCTAATCAATGTAACGTCCCAAGGAACATCCCATTGAACAGATAACAGGGAGAGAAGCATTCCCAAATGTGCCCAGATGGCTGTCACTGATCACTTGATGAACGAATCACCCTGTATTTTATCTCCCAGTTTAAAGTGTCACGTTTTCTGCTTTAATTCAAAAAAACTATTTAAACACAGAGGATTTAGTAATATCGAGGTACATTGCAAATCCTCTCAGTAATGAGTCATATTCCTTGCTTTTAAATGCTTTATGTTTAATGTTGTTAACCATTTAGTTAAATATAATCTTCTCTTTTTTCCTCCGCATGTTCAAGTCTCGATAAACATGGAAAAAAAATTATCGACAGATGGCTGCCGATCTCCAACCTGAGCCCTTGGAACAATAAGACATCCTCCTTATTGTGTTTCGCATTGAGAGTACATGGGGAGGTTAAATATACCAAAACAAAATATACTTTGAAGAAAAGTTGTGCAGACAGAGTTCCTTTCAACAATATACAGAGCATGTCTTTCTCAGTACCTTCATGTTATTCCGAGCATTCCTGCAAATATTTTGAGGGAGTGAGTCAAGATGAAAAGAGCAGAAAACAATGAGGCCGCACCGCTGTTGTGGCGTCAGTAAGCCCTGACCCGTCTTGGCTTTTTGTCTGTTCCAGAGAGCTCCCAAAAACACCCGCACGGCGTCCTGCCAAGGTGCTTAGACCCACAGCTGAAAACCATATATGTGGTCATGTTCTCCTGTGTTTCTACGGTAGGTTCTGCAATTATTTCTAGTTTGGACCTAACCACCCCCTTTTGAAATATATCTAGTTAATGAATATCTGTAGTTATTTCAAAATGGTACGAAGCAGAGTTGCAAAGAATAATAAATTTATGCATTTGATAAATGCTTTGTTCCAAAACAACTTGCAGTCAAGCTTTATGTTATCTTTTTGTATTTCCTTGGAATTTAACCCATGACCTTGGGTTTACCCGCGGTAGCAGTTGAGCTACAAAAACACGCAATATTAATTTTAATTTAAAATCCTGTCATCATGCATTTACCCTCTTGTCATTCATAACCTGTATACAGCTTTCTTCTGATTATCATGGGATAGAGAACTGTCCATTAAATGCACACGCACAAATCTCTGCGGAAGAAGACTATCTATTGTGTTCTATAGAAGGAAGTCACACAGGTTTGGGATAACATAACAGTGACTCAATGATGAAAAAAAATGTTTCTGAATAAGTGCATTACTTTAAAACATGACACAGTAGGAAGCCAAGGAAGATGGTTCAACTTTTGACCTTATAGCTGTATTTGATACCAGTCCAAAGTTATGCACCATCCTTTGGTTCTAATACATTTGTCTTTGAAGCACGCCTCAGTTCTCTATAAGTGGGAGGTGAGGTCTGATAAGAGTTCATGGCTGTACCTTTGGGAAGATGTTTTCATTCATCGCCTATTCATAGAGGATAGATCATACAGTAGACATCATTGAGACTGAGGTCAGTTGATGTGATGAGAGAAACGAAATATTATGTGCCACTTTTAAAAAACATTTTTCGAAGCCAAATCAGAATCAGAGTTTTCTTGCCAAGTATGTTTGCACATACAAGGAATTTGTTCTGGTGACAGGAGCATCCAGTACACAGAATCAGCAACAACAGTACACATAGACCATCAAACAATAGAATACAGTACACATATGATTTAAATCAGGGGCTATGGGTATAAAAAAATAAGAAATACAATACAATAAACATAAAAGTAAAGCTATTGGGAGCTACTAATGACTGAAGTTTTTTCCATTATCTTTAAAACCTTCGTTCAAAATTATTGCAGAGAAAATGTAATTGTGACAACACATTAATTTTTATTACAAAACCATATTATAAAAAAACGGTTATTTCGATACTGTGTAAGCATCCCAGTGTGCAACGTGGTTGACAAAATGGCTGATAAAAGTATGTTTTTACAAATCGCTGAAGTCCTGCTGAAGCCTTGTATATTCGTAGTTGAATTGTTTTGCCATAAATCATTATTATTAATCACCTTTTATGTATGTCACTGGGATTTGCAAATATCTATCCAATATAAATACAAAAAAGTGCTTGTCAACTTTTACAACACAGTATTTGATCATTTAAAAAGTACAGTTTTTTTCATTTCCTGAAAGACTGTGTGTTTAGATATTAAAGAATTCAGAAGAACAGCGATGAAATTCTAGACAAACTGTGGCATTGATGTTAAACTTGATACATTGCTGATAAAATATAACCAACAGTGTTTTTAAACCATAATTACACCCATGTTGTTGTAGTTTTGATGTTTTGTCTTTTTTCGGAGAGAGGAAAAACATCTAAACAGAAATTTGACACTAAACGTTACTTCTTAATGCCGGTGAATTGTTTTGCCGAAACAATGTACATTTAAGGCTTTAAAACATGATATACTCTTAAATCATGATTTACTTAGTCAACTTTTAATGAAATTATAAAATTTGAAAAAGTAGCTCAAGTAATCTGATTTTAGCAAATTGATCCTTAACTTGATTTAGTTCATATTGAAATCATCAATAATGTTGGTTAATCTGAGCATTATGTGGTGAGAACATGAGTTTTTTAATATTTCTCAGGAAAAACATCTGAGTTTGAGATTAAATGAGAAATGTATAACTGAAAAAAAAAAGAGATACTTGCAAAATAAGGGAATTCACGCTTGATAGAGAGCATACGTGTATTAAGCATTTGCTAACTTTAACTAAATAATTTATTTTAAGATTTATTAATAAATAATCAATGTTTAACATGGTACTCCACAGGCTTCCACATGAGGGTGCTGTGCATTGAGATGGAAGGAGGAACAAAGAATAGGTCTGAAGTCTCAGCTTTGTAATATTTCAGGTGGAGTTGCTGTCAGATACACATTTTTTACGAATGTCTGTAGTGTTTATATCTCCTGTAACAAAAACAAATCGATGTAAAAATTATTTGGCAAAATGAAAACCGTATTCGATAATAAAAGGGTGACAAACCTTCCACCTAAAACAATGGCCAATATGATTTTGTAAAGATCACATGCTCATGTATCCAGGACTGGATTGGGAGCTAAAGACCTTAGTGAATGTTCAACTGTGGGGTAGAGATTATACCCCCTCATAATAGAGTTAAATACTGCAGTCATCGGATGACACTGCGAAGGGCTCAGTGTGTTGTACGGAGCGGCAAGTGTGAATGGTGGACAGAGTTAATGCCCGACTCGGTGTGGATTAGCACTTTAAACTGCAGCCTTCATCCTCCGGTCTCAGTAAACTCTTCCTGAGTGTTACCAAGGATGGTGCAGACGGTTTTACATACAACCATACAAAACTGGATTTTCTCCCGTTTTCCAACCCCCCCCCCTTTGTCTCTTTCTATGTATCTGTCTACCATCCACATGCCCCCTTGTTATTTTTTTATTGTGTGGTTTGGTGCAAAGGAGCTAACATCTCTGTCAGCCAAGGTGGTTCGCATGTGTCAAATATCCACATTGGCATGTGGCTCAGGGTCAGTGTCGGGGGTCTTGATGTGGTAAAGGTAATCCAGGGTGATCTGGCATTATCTGTCACAGATTTGCGGCTGAGCGACGGTGACTGCCTAGCAGGAGTCCGAATGGGAAGATGGTTGAAAACTGGATTATGGCGGTACATTGGCATATATCGACTGGCCTTATCTTTAAATGCTCCAAATACAGCTTTGGCCTCCATGTAGGCAGGGACCGCCTGTGTTTAAATGCTTAAAGTCCCCATGAACCGGAAGTTGAAATG
The DNA here is from genome assembly GCF_015846415.1 of Triplophysa dalaica. Classification (NCBI taxonomy): domain Eukaryota; kingdom Metazoa; phylum Chordata; class Actinopteri; order Cypriniformes; family Nemacheilidae; genus Triplophysa; species Triplophysa dalaica. The sequence continues at coordinate 6,417,525 of NC_079543.1, forward strand.
TTTTTTACTTCTGAATTCTAACACATTTCCGAGTGAAAAGGAATTTCAAAGAAAAATAAGTGGGCGTGACTTGCGATTTTCACTGCGAATTGATTGGATGTGTTAAAACAGTTGGTGCATTGACTTTGAAACGAATCTGGCAGCAGACTGACAGTCGAAGGGGAGGAGTTAACAGATGCTCCGCCCAAGCTGTCTTATTTAAGTCATTTGAGATTGATCGTCATTTCAGGGCAGAAGTGCATTTTTCAGATTTTAATTGAAGATTATTTAAAAAAAAATGATCCCCATTGATAAGCTTTTTACTATACACACTGCAATATTTCATGAAAAAATAAGAATTTGCATTTCACTGGGACATTAAAGAGCGGTTTTGTATACATAAAAAACCTTATTGAGGTCAGCAGTGAATGTTTTTTGGATGCTGGTGTCCTCACCAGATGATAACCAGCTAGACTGGTCAACCTGCTTTAAACCATCGCGCTTTCTAGCAAGAGCAAAATGTAGCATTTTAGGCATGAATTTTATCTTTTTTAAAGCTGTGGTGACAGCGTTTTGCCTCAATTAAATTGTAATCATAGTGAATGACAGCTTGGTTGGATTTCAGGCTGCTGATTGGCGACGATATCAATTTTGGGCTGGGGTTAGAAACACGCTTTCACCGCATTTGCTGCCTCAACCCAATTATGAGATGTGATTTTAATTGCAAATAGTGATCTAGACATGAAAATATGACTAAGTACGGGTTATTTTCAGAATTTGAATGTCTGTCTTGTGCTTATCTGAGCACACAAATAAACTTGTAGTCACAGGCCTTTAGATCTACACACCCGTACACACTTTTGAATTCACACATGTACTATCCAAAAAGGCGGAAATAGGGTGGGATTACCTGTTCCTGGCAGGCTGTTTATTTCGCTGTTTCAAGTCGATAGTGACACAGATAATACACTGCAGTTTAAAGGACCAATGTGTACTTTTTTGGAGGTCTATTGACAGAAATGCAATATAATATACATATCTACGTCTTCAGAGGTGTATGAAGACCTTGCATAGTTAGGATACATACAGAACGGTTCCCCTTGCATGGATGTCATCATGATGTTTCTTCAGTAGCCCTAAATGGACAAACTCCACAGATGGCGTTTTGTAAATACTTGATCTCCTTCGGAAAAAAAGCGAATACGTGACGACGTACTTTGAAATGAAGGGGTGGACCTAGCTGTTGGTTGCAGTTTTCAACCTCACCACTAGATGGCACTCGATTTCATACACTGGACCTTCAATTTTCTTGTACCCTGTAGGTACACATACAAACTACACATTACAAATATTCAAGGACGGACCCGTAAAAATGCTCCCATGCAACCTTGCAGTGTGGCATGTTCTGCAACTTTTAAAAACTGGCAATAGTTACTAATTTCTCCTCCAATCTTGCCCGGAGAACACGAGGATATCGATCTACGCACTTACAATGAATCTGGCAAGCATAAACAAACAGCCGGAGCTACTCACGCACACGCGAGTTCCCACATCCCTAACCACAATCCACAGGGTGGAGGACCTGAAACACAGCGAGAGAATCGCAGACTATGTGGATGTTCTAATGTTTATGTTTTGCAGATTAGCAATGATGAAAGAATTTCTTTTCATGTCTGGACTCGAAGAGCCCTCGTACACACACCCCACCCGAGCGCCACACACACACTCCAGGCTCCCTGCGAGAGAGACCTCCCCGTCGACCGCAGATCTCCTCTCCTGCCTTTCAACCACGCCGACCATCGGTTCTCCTTGAACCAACTCCCCTCTCTCTATCAGACAGTCGCTGACGGTGTGCAGGTACACCGTGTCCCTTTGATATGTCACCCTCATCCTTTGTGAGCACATCTTCTCATCGATGGTCATACGAGTTCATGTGAAAGGCGTCTCTTGTTCCCTCAGCAGTGTGACTGCGGTCTCTATCTGAGCCATATGCTTGGCCTGATTTTCCATTTTTTTCTTTGTGGTGACGGGGATAATGTGATTTATTCATGTAGGAGTTCCCATGCCAAGAAGTCTTTCTATCATTCAATCTTTTCTTTCTGAAAAGCCCTGGTAGCTGGTTATCATGGCGTGTTCTGTTTTAAATCATTTAATGCCGTTTTACACGATAATTTCACCAAACATGAAAAAAATCATTTCAAACCTGGTAAACAGCAAAACCCTTTCTTCAGTAGAGATAAAAACCAGCGAACCTGGTTTACTTCACTGAAATCATTTCTGAGTTAAAGTTCTCTGGTAAGCACAGTCGGCTCAGCACGCGATTCAATTTTTCCTTCTTCCTCTCCACAATGGTGGATTTGAATTAGGGAATCCCGTGGTTGAAGGAGGGACATGCTCAGGCAATTTGTTTCCCATTATTTTAATGCAGGAGCGACTTCTTCCAAACAAAACACGATTACTGGCATCCGAGCCGGCCTCTTGTCGGTGCCTGCAGAGTCGAGATCTGAAGCCCCGCTCTCAAACTCTGAGTCATATTCAAACAGAGAGATAAGTCTCAAAAGACACACAATATTAATCATTAAACTTTAGATCCTTGGGGCATCTATAAATCACTCACGGGCCGCTCACCTTCCATTAGGTAGCGCGTTGATCTAGCCAAGTTGTAATTCTTACGTTCATCAGATGTTATTGTTTTCTTTGAATGCAACGTAATGAGGCAATAACAAATCTTGCACGGAAAATGTTAAGGGGGAAGATTTTTGCTCTGGAGTCTCTTGTTTATTGTCGCGAGTCTCCTTGGATAAGAGTTTTGTTGTCTTGTGTCAAGACGGCACGTTGTTCATGTTGTAGAGGTTGATGTAAATTCTGTCTTTATTTACTCACCTTAGAGTTGTTCCAAATCTGTATACATTTATTTGACGAACACATTATTTGAAAGACGGCAGTTCTGGGCCACCATTGACTTCCACAGTAGGAAAAATTGCTTTATAAATTTCTTTGTTCTGTTAATAATGTAGGAAACCAAACAGTTCTGGGGCTTTTAGACTACCATTGCATTTTTTCTACTATGGTTATCAATGGTGGCCAAGAACTGTTTGGTGACGAGCATTCTTCCAAATATCCTTCTCTGTGTTCATTAGATCAAAAGAATGTACACAGATTTGGAGCAACTTGAGGGTGAGTGAATGATGCACTTATATTCATTTTTGGGTAAACTGTCTCTTTAACTTGTTTAATTTGTTGTTGCTCATGTTGCTTTGTTGACATATAAACACATGTGCATCATACCGACAAGGGTCCGATAGTTGCACCCACACTTGAAACATCATATTTTGGCATCATGTGGCTACGTTCAACCTTTTAGTGCACGCCACACACGTCTTCATCATTAAAAGTACCGAGGTTTGTTTTCACTGGAAATCACTGTTTGTACTCAGACAACCTGTCAAATGCTTGCCAAGCAGAATGAGTAGACCGCCTCCCTTATCTCTTGGATGGGGAGGACTGATGGTCTCCCTATACTCCAAGCCCAGAGGGTTCCGACCGCTCGGCTGCGGTCTGTGATATATGAGCCCTATCAGGTGCTGACATCCAGCCTAAAGGAAAAGTGCGGAGGTTATTAAGACGTAGCTCAACTTTAACATGAACTCAGTGATTCACGCTGACGGATTGAAGGAGTTAGGTTACGAGGCATTGAAAATACTGAATGGCTGAATAAATATAAAAAGACTGAAGTACAGGAATAGAGGCAGGCATATCTTGCACATAAGGGCCCTCATGGTCCTGCTGTTGACCCCTTGGTGTGTTCCTGTCCATGAGTTGAACCGTGGCCCGAGTGCCCTTATCTGTTCAAATTGGGCAGCGAGGGACTCTTTGAAGTCACACTCATATAGTGATGTAATCAGCAAGCTAGCTGTTGGGTCTCTGCCTCATGCACAGCAGCATCCATTCCCAACATCCTTTCTGGCCGCCTCCGTAAGCACGTGAATCAGACCGGACGACCGAAACAAGGTCACGTTGTAGTTCCCACCTTCGGTGTGGAGAAAATCCGTCTGATTTTCGGCCCGATAACCTGGTCAACCCAACCCCTGGGAACCAATCATACGTTTCCAGCCATGTCCAAGAAATAAATAAATAAATAGTACAATCTAGCAAGTAATTGGATAATTAAATAAGATGCCTGGAAAATGTCCTTCCTGTTTTTTCGGATAAGATTTAATTTGATTGGAACACAAATATGGTATCTATGTCACATAGGGTATATGCATATTATATGTACTTAATACAAAAACGAACACAAGGACTCTATCTTTAAATGAAAACCCAAATGTATTATAACATATCATCTATTTAGTAGTTGGTTATTCATATATTATATATGTGACATAGCCCTTGAAAACACAGCGAGTCGTTTTTTTGTGATTGATCATTTCTACATAAAAGTGTCTTGCAAAATGTAAAAAACATTTTGTCAAAATAATGTTTTTTGCAAAAAGGTAATGAGAAAGATTGAAATCACAGTGAAATGAATGCTTCAAATTAAACTTTGATGCTCTTACAATTTCATATGTAGATTATGAGACTTCAGTCTGGATTTCACGGATTTAATTGTATTATATTTTACACAAGATTAACCAACAAGAAGTTAAAATGTTTTGATTTCACGTGTATATGGTAACAAGAAACAAGCTTATTCAAGCATTAAAGGGATCATATGGCGCGAATACATGTTTTTCTGTGTCTTTGGTGTGTTATACGTTGCCCATGCATGTATTAGACACATAAAATTGCAAAAATTAAAGTTTGGGAACAGAAGATGCATTCTATCTAAAGTAAAAATAAATGCTCACCCAGACCTGTCTGAAATGCCTCGTGCAACCACACCCCCACAAATCTACGTCAGTTTATGGTATGATTTGACTAAGATCGCCCAAATGTTAACGCAAGCAAGCTGGGCGTACCTGTCAGTACAATTACCATATTTGGAAAATCAGGTTCCAAAGCAAGAGGCGTTACATTTCCGTCACACGCTTGCAGTATTCGACCAATCACTGCACACTGGTTAACTGGCCAATCATAGCACACCTCGCTTTTCAGAGCAATGAGCTTTTGAAAAATGTGCGTTTCAGAGAGTCGGAGCAAAGAGGAGTTACAAACATGCACAGTATGTGGAATATACAGCGTTTTTTAACCTTAAATCGTATGTACATATTGCATTACATCTAAAACAAACGATAATATTTGTTTTAGCCTTGTCATACGACTCCTTTAGTATTTATAATTAAAGCGAACTTCAGTCAGTCAGTGCTTTGTAAACTTTTCTGTATGTATTGAGCTTTGCACTGTCTCTCTTGGCAAAAATTAGCTTTATTCTTGGTTGCCACGTCTTCGTTCTCCATTTTTTCTTTCAGCACTCTTTGATGTGCCTGCTTTAATTTGGAATCTAATGAAATCTGTAGTGTGATGTCTATCAGCTGGATGATCAGAGATCCCATGGTGCATAGCGGCATGCCCCCGCACTCTGGTGAGTGGGAGTGAAAATAGCCATGAAACACTGGCAGTTGCCCACGGGGCCTTCTATACATTAATTTTCGATGCAGATTGGAAATGAATGTATTTCTTACTGTTTGGTGTACAAAGGGAGTTTAAGAGATAGTTCGCTGACACAATTAAATTCATCTTCTGTAATCTTCTCCTCATGTCAGTCCAAATTTATTGTACGTTCTTTTAGCCATTAAACATCTAATTAGTGGTTTAGCAGAATATTTGAGCTGTATTTTCAAGGTAGATGGAGACTAGGGACTTTGAAGCCCTAAAAGGGCTACAAAAAAAGTTTAATGCAGCTGTTCGATGGCCTTGTATGATGAAGGTGCTAAAATTATATTTGTTATTCATTTGAGAACGTGCTTGACAGTTGTGGTCACCAATCACTTTCTATAGAAAAGACATTCTACTTTGAATTTGCAGTCCATAATAATTTGCAACAATATACAAAAATCAGTTATTGAGCAATTATAAAAAAGTTGAAAAGTACTTATAATTGGAGAAGATTTCAGATTTTGCAGCAAATTTCACCTTTTTTTTAAGTTACCTGCAATTTTATGTTTCAAATAGAGATGACGATAAAGAAGCAAAAGTTTTGCCTCAATAAATGTCCACAGTAAAAAGTAATAAACACTTGAAAGGTCTAAAGGATGAGTACATCATACAACAACCCGAACTCATAGTAATTCATAACTAATTTACGAGATGGATAATCCGTATGAATTCGTACGTTGTGAATCCTACAAAAAAGGACGATTACTAGAAAAGCATTCCTGAAGCCCCACCCCTAAGCCTAACTGTCACTGGTGTGAAAGCAAATCACACTAAAATGTACAAATGAGATCATACGAATTAATGCAAATTAGTCAAAATAAGCAACCTCGTGAAATAGTTTTTATGGTGGATATCATTTATGTGAACTGTTCATGTGCACCCTTTCATTCTCCTCTACAGTATAACAAAATTACCAAATCATTTGAAATATCTACTTGATCACATGTCTGATCACATTAACTTCTCATACATCAACATACACGTTTACAGTCAAAAAGATTTGCATGTAGCCTAACTCATGTTGGCTGAAGGGTGAATTATTTGGAAAGACCAGACTTGATGGACTGTGTCTGCTGTCGGTGAATCAAAGCGGGTGGTTTCCTTTCCACTGAGACGTCTGCACCAAGAGGTGTGCTCCGGGCGGACAGGTTGTGGGGGAGCCACGATAAAAGTCAGGTTGTAAATAAGTTCCCCATCTTTATCAAAGGCATATTTCACATGTGTCTTAAAAAGGCCATAAAAAGATTTCCATCTGTGTGGAAACTTCACAGGATGTGCGGCGTGTGCTCTTAGCAATATATTAATGCAGAATTCACAGACGTGGGCAGTCATGTTCAGGCACAGACGTGTGGAGGGGAAACCCCGGTGTCTTTGAGCCCCTCTCCAAAAAAGCTCATTAATTGCATGCAGTCTGTTGAAAAAGGACATTTTAAACCCCATCTTTGCATAAATTGATTAAAAAACCTATGGTATTCTATCCAAATGGTTATGAGTGTGGAAATTAAATTCATCATCAAATACATTACACCACATTTTTTTTATTCACTCGTAGCATATGTACACATGTAAACTTTAATATTGGTTTTCTTGCAAGAAAAAAACCCCAAAAACTATTGATGACTCGTCCTGCACTGCATTTATTTTGTCCAGTCAGATACTCTCAATAATAAAAGTGTTCCTCCCCAATAAGCTTTTTATTAACTAGCAAGAAATTATTGTTTATTCATGGTCTTGTGGCTGTTTAAAAAGGTGATAAGCCCTTTAAACAAACAGATCTCCAATCGCTCAAATCCAAATCTGCGTAAATGTATTTGTTCTGATGAATACAGAGAAAGATATGTGGAAGAATGCTTGTAACCAAACAGTTCTTCGCCACCATTGACTACCATGGGATGAAATTGTGTTAATGCGGCCGTGCAACGGTGTTTCATGCATTCTGACTTCTTTACAATGTTAAACGTCTTCTCATGCTTAACATGGTCAACTTGTCAAAAAAACGAGTTGGGTGTAATACGGAGTATTTCTGTACTCAATACACTCCCCCAGCGATCGTACAGGTTTCGGAAAGTGTTTTTCTAACATATAAAACTGTTTCATAACTATTTTTCTTAGTCCCTAATTGGGCAATTCTCTGGGAACAGCACTCGACACACCCACGCGGCAGCATGGAGAGCAGTAGAAGGAGCATGCGCAGACATCACTTTCACTTGTGTGCAGGATAGAGATAGCATACGTTTGCGAAGTTCGGGTGTTTGTTCACTGCATTTGGGTGATGAATGTTAAATAATGCTGGATTTGGAAATCGTTTAAAACTGATTTATGAAGCCGTCCGAGCGCTAAAAGACGCCGGACATGAACCACATGTGGTGAGTGAAACTGATGTCTGTGTTTTGTTGGCAGTGGGTGCACACTTGCTGTAGTTCAGCCTACCCCTCCCCCCCCTGCAGGCGACGTATAGTTTCGGAAATAATCGTACAGCTGTATCTATCTTTTATAAATGTGATTGTGGCAAGGGGGGCGTGGTTTAGCGGCGTCTGTGTCGGCCAGGAGAGACAGGGGAAAGACGGTAAGCAAATGAGCCGATTGCAGATTAAGATCACCTGCATCTCGTTACAGTGATTGGTGAGGAGACAGCTTAAAAAGCCCACACTCCTGTGGATCGAGGAGAGAGAACTGGGAGACGTGGACGAGTCCTGTGGGACCAAAGGAGTGGAACGTGTATCCGAAAAGTCAAGTCGTGTGGACTGCCTAAGGAATCTCTCACCTGATGTGTGAAGCGCCGTGTGCGCCATTGTTTGCTTTAAAAATAAAAAGAATCTTCCGTCTCCCAGTAAACGCCGACCCCGTGTCCTTCCTTATATACATCGATACGTCGAACCTTGTTACAGTGATCAAACTAAATACTCTTCGAAGATATGAAGTATGCAATACTACTCTATAGGTAATCAAGATTAATATGAGATTGGCAGAAACCGCGTGTGTTACGGCCGCTTTAAATACATTATTTGTTCTGTTGAACACAAGAATGTAAAGCAAACAGTTCTGTGGCCCTTTGACTACCTTTTGTGATTTTTCCTACCATAGTAGGCTAGTTAGTGGTGGCCAAAAACTGTTTGGTTACAAGCATTCTTCCAAATATCTTTCTCCGTGTTCATCGGAACAAAGACATTTATACAGATTTGAAAGACAGAATTCAATATCAAATACATCAAAAAAGTGTGCATGTCAAATACATTTTTAGCGTCTTTAATACTACACAATAAATAATACAGTATATACTAATACTAATACTACTAATAACCTTGGAAAAATTCCTAAGAAAAGTGTTAATGAGAGTGCACATTAAAATACTGAATACATACATGTGTAATATTTTCATTCAGTATTCTGTAAGCATCTGCTTTTAAAAAACTACTGAGTCTACTAATATCTGGGTATAGGGAAACTAAAGCTAATGAAAATGTTATTTAGTATGTTTTCTCTCAAATACCTAATTAAAACTGATAAAAAAAGTCTCAGCATATTGGTCAAACAAATTATTATAAGAGAGCTCATTTCTTAATTTCACTGCGAAGCAGCCAAACGATCAGAGAAGGTTCAAGAGACATGTTCGGAATTGGCAGTAATGAGTTTTTTTAAAGGGCCGCTCCTCTGTGACTCAGAGGAAAAGGTCTAAAGCGAAGCTTACAACCCGTGATGATAAAGACCTTGGGGTTAGACAGAGATCTGTAATAGCAGAGAGTAGTTTACCGGCCTTATCCAATGGCGAAACCGGGCTTCAACACTACTTTGATATGCCGACTCACCCAAACCTTATATAAACATATACACACACATCCGTGTACAGATGTGCGATTTACTTGTGTATCGAGCCATGTGTTGTGGTGTGTCTTGTGTTATTCGTATTCTATAAAAGTTTTTTTGAAGCGATGCAAATAAGCATCTTAATCACAGTACGTAATTATGGTCCAGTTTACAGTGCGAGTTTATCCGTCGGTGCAAATTTACCCACGCTCCCTTCGCAGTAAAAGCACACAGACGTGTTTGTTACATTTCTCTTAATAGGCTTGCCTTTCAAGGTTGTCGACCTTGGCTGTGATGTAAGACCCAGACACCCTCACATCAAAGCACATAGACTTTCTTTAGATAGATTTCTATCTCCAAGGAGGCCAGTGACTGGGCAGCAATCAATGGAGCAGTTCTCTTTGATCTTTCCGCAATGATGCCAAATTTCATTGAGGCCAGTCACTTGCTAGATTTCATTATGTACCATTACGTTCATCTAGTTTTATGATTGCAAAAATGTAGAGGCCATATGCAATAAGGAAAGATGGTGCATCTCTTGAGCTTATTTTTTTTCATTTGAGAGCACTAGAGAGATACACCTGCGCACTTTCTGGACACACACACATACACACACGCCTGACCACACAAACCACTTTAATAAAGACCGCAAGGACAGGATTGGGGTGGATGTACCTCACACAATGCAGGTGCACCCACTGAGAATGGGGGCGTTTCCCCCTAACAAGACATCAACAACCCCCAGCCATTTGTTTGCACTATAGGGGCCACCTGTGGCCCCTGACTCTGCTGACTTTACCCCTAACCACACATCCCTGCAGCAGTGATGGAAGCCCGGTGAGGCGTGCAGGTGTAGATCTTTCTGATTGGTGTGCATGGTTGCTGGTAAACATGTTAAAAGTCGATGCCTGGAAATCAGTGTAGGAACTCAATATCGCTCTAATGTGCTACTCAAAATGAAATCTCTGAATTCAAGGATTCATTTAAAGATTGGGTGTCATGCTATGTCATGCATTCGGACTTCTTTACACTTTTTAACATGCTGGCTTCTCATGCTTAACATGGTCGTCTTGTTAAAAAACGAGGTGGAAGTATGATGTAGTATTTCTATACTTGATACACTCCCCCACCACTTCAACTTGTTTCGGAAAGATTTTTATAACTCTGGATCCCTGTGTCGTCACAGTGATCCTATTCCTTTTGTTGGCCATTCTCCCGGAAAAGCACAGCAAGGCGAAAGAAAGAGCCCACCCACAAGCAAGACCCGCTAACCATCAAGATGGGCAGCGCTGCAGCTCGTTACTCTTGTGATAGTGGAGTTAAGGTGTGTTTGTTTGTTCACTGCATTTGAGTGATGGATGTTATATAAACGGTTGATATTATGCTGGATTTGAAGATCGTTTGAAACCGATAGATGGAGCGGTCCCAGTGCTAAAAGATGCCGGACATGAACTGGAGTATGTCAAAATAAGTCATACGTCTGTGTTTTGTTGGCAATCGGCGTATACGTTCAAAATTAAAAAAACAGGAAGGGATGATGTGATGATTTGCTGCTTGTTCGTGCTGTAGTTTCATCCCCCTCTCCCCACGAGTCCCACCTCTACCACCTCTACTAAATAATCTTCGAAGATACGACGCATGCCATACTACTTGTATAGGCACTCAAGATTAATATGAGATTGGCAGTTGGCTCTGATACGCGATCTCGGAAATGATATGTTTTGTTTCGTTTGTATGTATTAGAGGTGTAACGATACGTCGTATTACGATATTTCGCGATGCAAAAATGTAACGATGCACATCTTTAAGAGATGGGTGTTTAATTCTATTCGTTCAGCAGTCAAGACGCTAACGTTACCTACTCTGCGCCAGCTTGTCACGTGTGCTTATCTCACATATGCTGTAGAGAGAAGTCTCTGGGAGAAGGGGAAGCACAACACAATGTGTCTCCAAGTGGTTTAAAAAAAAAACCTAACCCTTTCTCTCAACAGGTATGATATATTGCTCACTAAACTCTTTGTAAGTCGCTTTGGATAAAAGCGTCTGCTAAATGACAAAATGTAAATGTTTACAAAGCGTCATATTTTCCTTCACAATAACCGTTAAAACATAGCAAACTTGAAGCGTGACTGCAGGCGAGTCGACCCGAAACTCATTACAGAGGCAGCACAAACGTTTTAAAATGCCATTGTTAATTTATCTGCAAATGTGGGCTGTTGCACGTGGCCTAAAAAAGCCTAAAGAAACCAGCACTGTTCCGATCAGTGAAGCGATGAAGTGAGTCCTATTGTATATTAAAAGATCGAATGACATGCTAAAAAACAAGTATGTGTGTAGTGGAGTGGGCGGAGCGAGACCGTGAGTCGAGGCCGGTGAGTGAATGTTAATGACCGTCAGCTGTGCGCGCACCGGTCTCGTATCACGGAGGAGATCGGGAGCATAAGAGAACGAGCGACCGGACCGTCAATGAGAGAGGACCAGGCCTGGATATTAGCTGTGGTTTGTTTTATATCGCCGGCAGTCGTCTGTGAGGGGCTGCCGGCTGTTTATGTTCTGTGTTATTATTTGATAAAATGTTTGCCGGTTCCCTCCTCCTTCCTTCCTGTATAGTGAACTTTGTTACAATGTGATTTGGATGATTGAAGAAATGTTATACAGTTTATGTAATATGTCTTTTTGAAAGATTTTTCACATTCATTACTGTCTCAAGCAAAGACAGACATGAGCCAATAGCGCTTGAGTGTGAGCTCTGTCAGAGCGTTTCATTGGTTGAATGTACTGATAAATACGCCCTTCACTGAGCAAACGAGTCAATTGAGTCAAAATGAGACTCAATGCACTGGTACATGTCGTTCATTGTCTAATGTTCTCTGTGTTACAACAATGCATATCCAGTAGTAACTCAACTTTTCTGAAAAATAAGGTAATGGGCTTCATTTAATTCCAAGGTAAAGTAAATTATGTTGAGACAGTTAAATCTTTGTATGGAACATTTAATTACAGCAACTAAATGAGTTAATCCAGATACATTTTAGTAGACTAATGTAATGTAAATTTTGTTGAATAAAAATAGACTAAAACTATTATAAATTGGGATGACTAAAAACTAAATTGCGTTTCAGTCATAAGGCTATGACTACAACTAAATCAAAATTTGCTGGCAAAATTGACATTGATCTTAATTCTAATTTCAATTAAATTCTTTATTAAATTGTATGTGCAAAAAAATAAGTTACTGAAATTGTTGATATTTAGAAAATAAATGTTATTTTAATGTTGTTTAAAATATCGAGATGTGTATCTTATCGTGAACCCAGCATCGAGATACCGAATCGTGAGCTGAGTATATCGTTACACCCCTAGAATCTATGGATTACTTGGGTTGTTATAGACAAAGTTCATGTCAACAGAATGTTTAGAAAAAGGGTGACGTGTTCAATACTTATTTTACTCACTGTATTTGCGGTTTAATGTTATTTTATGACCATTCATATTTATTATTGGCATCTAATACACAAACAGAAAGTATGCACACAATTTTTTTCTGGCAAAAGACAGTATTTTAGTGTAACGTCTTGGCACTAAAGACAAGTTGAACTATTTTGGGCATTAGGCAAAGGTCATTAGATTAGAATTAGAAATTAAGGTTTCATTACATTTAGAAAGCTAGGTATCTGCTACGGTTCAAGTGTAAAAGGAGGTCATACCAAATACTTGCCACTTTGGCCTATAGAATTTGATTTTAATGCAGATTTTCTGTATTATCGGATTGTATTCTAATAATACAATATTTTAATAATTATAAATCGTCATTATACCATTGCTAACACAAATTTAATGATCTAAAGTTCTGTAAATTAGGATATACAGCCACAGAAAAAAAAGGCATTTTTAAACTGTTTTCAGTTTTCCTAAATTCACCATTTACAGGTATGTGTTAAGGTAAAATGATTACTTTTGGTTTATTCGGTGAACTAATAACAATATTTCTACCAAATTTCAAATAAAACATTGTTTCTTTTTGCATTTATTTGAAGAAAATGAAAACTGGAGAAACGGGTTTTCAAACGGACCTCAAATACTGCAAAGAAACCAAGTTCATGTTTACTTTTAAGCAATACAACAGTTATATTTGTACATGTGTTAAGGACAAGTTCAAATTGAAATGTATTTTTCATGTGATAACCTAGATTTTCATCACAGTTTTCATGTGTCTTGTCATGCTGTCAGTCTTTCACATTGCTGTTGGATGACTCTATCACTCCTGAGGTTTGATTTTGTTGAAATTCAACAAACACTGGGCAGGAATGGCCACAATACATCTAGTTCATCTGTTTTAATGAAAATGTGGAATGGTCTCTTAAAGCGGCCCTAACACTCAGGGTTTCTGGCAATCTCATTTTAATCTTGAGTTCCTATAGAGTAGTATTTCATACTTCATATCTTCGAAGAGAATTTAGTTTGATCACATTTATAAAAGATGGATACAGCTGTAGGGGGGCACGGTGGCTTAGTGGTTAGCACGTTCGCCTCACACCTCCAGGGTTGGGGGTTCGATTCCCGCTTCCGACTTGTGTGTGTGGAGTTTGCATGTTCTCCCCGTGCCTCGGGGGTTTCCTCCGGGTACTCCGGTTTCCTCCCCTGGTCCAAAGACATGCATGGTAGGTTGATTGGCATCTCTGGAAAAATTGTCCGTAGGGTGTGAGTGCGTGAGTGAATGAGTAAGTGTGTGTGCCCTGCGATGGGTTGGCGCTCCATCCAGGGTGTATCCTGCCTTGATGCCCGATGACTCCTGAGATGGGCGCAGGCTCCCCGTGACCCGAGGTAGTTCGGATAAGCGGTAGAAAATGGAATGGAATGGAATGGATACAGCTGTACCATTACTTCCGAAATCATACGGCGCGTGCGGGGGGGAGGGGTAGGCTGAACTAAAGCACATTGTCAACAAAACACAGACATCAGTTTCACCCACCGCATGTGGTTCAAGTCCAGCATCTTTTAGCACTAGGACGGCTCCAAATATCACTTTCAAACGATCTCCAAATTCAGTGTTATATCCACAGTTTTTATAACATTCATCACCCAAATGCAGTGAACAAACAAACACTTGAACTTCGCGAACATATGCTCCCTCACTCTCTCCTGCACACAAGTGAAAATGATGTTTGCGCAGGCTCCTTCTCCTGCTCTCCTGCTCTGGGCTTGCCGCGTGCTTTTCCGGGAGAATCGTCCAAAACGGGACTAATAAAAACTGTCACAAATAGTTTTATATGTTCCAAAAAAACTCGCTGGGGAAGTGTATGAAGCACAAAAATACTACACAATACGCCCAACTCGTTTTTTGACAAGTTGACCATTTTAAGAATGAGAAGACAGCATGTTTAACATTGTAGTCATAGAAGTCAGATCGCATGACATATCGTTGCAGCACCCCTTTAATCTTTTCCGCAGCTGTATACCTTGAGCGATATTCATTTTATTGCAGAACAATAGAAACCAAATTTAGTATTGCTAATTGGATCCAGATCCGAGGAGCGACCAGGTGGTTTTACCCTTTGCGATTCTGAAATCTGTATATACAGCAATAATTCAGTCCTCCAAGTATAAACCCCTAACACACATGTAACCATACACATCCATATTAAAATGAAACAGGTTGCTATTCCCTAGTTTTCCACACGTTGCGTGAAAGAGCTCGTTTTAAATATTCTGTCCCCTGAAGCTCATAGCTTCTGTCTGCTTTAGATGCTTGTGGACCTGAGACACCAGACACGCACACACACAAAGCACACAGGTGGCTGGCCCTCTTCCAGAACACCGATATGGAAGCTACCTCTGAATGACTCGCGCACACACACGCTCATAAAGAGAGATAATTCCCCCTCGCCCACATGAAAGGAGCAGGCATTGGGCTGCTTGCCAGGTCTCGGCTACCTGGAGACAAAAGAGCGGCACCTCCGGGTGGGTGTAGATGCTCATCGGGGGTCGAGCGTGCTGACGGATGGTATCTAAGACGTGTGTGTGTGTGACGGTGCATGCATGCTCGTGTATGTAGACTTGTACATTATATGGGGTGTGCTGCCTGTAAGCTGTGTGTTCCCAAAGCGGTGTTCAATCACAACCTGCAATTAATCTGGCCAACATTCAGTCTTCCCTGTGGGTAAGACCCCGCTCCCCTCAGCCTGCCATTGATCCTTGCGGTAGGGGGGTGGGTTTTGCCAGACTGTGCCAGGGTAGCAGACAGTTGTATAATCGGTACTTGTGTACTGTTAGCGCTTAGTTGCTCTACTATAGTATTAAAGATGCAGTGAGAAATCTTTAGTTTTGGGATTATTTTAATTATTTAAAAATGGATTTAGGTGCATGTAATGTAACAAAATATTTCCCATGAAAGGTGCAGAGTGAAATGTATAAGAATAAGGATAATAATTGAATAAAAAAATGGCATCTTTGCCCTGTGTCAGCAACCGTAGTGTTTTGAAAGGGGAGTGAGCCGTTAGTTGCAGTTCACAACCTCACCGCTAGATGCCGCTAAAATTCATACATTGGACCTGTAGGAAATATTGCATTTTCAAAATGCTATTTTTCCAATCAAGTCTCTTAGTATGTTCATAAATGATATTTATAAATGGGCCACTCCTAATATGTTGCCCCACAGGAAGTGACATCATACACTGATATGCTGTAAAGATCACAGGGACCATAATGTCAGGTAAAGCCGTATTATTAACATTGCAGGTTGCTTGTGATTAGCATCTGTAGAGTCAAGCCAGAGTGAATTTGTAATGAAGAGTGTTTAAGAGAGAAATTGAGAATGTTTGGAGGCTTATCTGCGCTTCAGTGTTACATTACTCTTAATTAAAAGCTCTAACAGTGGCTTTGAAGTTAATTGAGTTAGTGTGGTTACGAGGAAGATGATATGCAAGAGGAGAGATATTTTGAATCGGCCATCTTTGATTCAGCTCTGTGATTCTATCTTATGTTCTTATTCTGCAAGTTACATAGTTTTTCACAACATATTTCCAACACAATCTTACAGGAATTTGTGACCATCTTACGAAATGGCAAATTCAAATGAATTTGTAAGATGGTATTCGTACGTTAAAGGTCGATTTGCTTTTGTGCCACTGACGTTAGATTTAGGGGATGGGGTTTAGTTAACATCTTACAAATTAGCCACTTCGTTAAATAAGATCAAGTCGATATTTTTTAACTTACTTGCTCAAACTAGTCAGTTATTCAGAATGTTATCTGTCGATGCTGTAATGCTTAATATTTTCTATATACAGAGCAGAAATGTATTGCATCTTCCTGTTTTCTTTTCATTGACCGTATATATCGGCCCTTGTCATCAGCTGTTTTTAAACAACCGCCCGATAGCTGATAACTGGCCAATATATCTGTATGTCTACTTTAAATTTATATATTGGCAGCAGATTGGTGCATCTCTGCCCCCTTTCTTTGTCGAAATGATTGATTCAGATGATGATAACCTTTTGGTAAACCCTATAAACAAACACAATATGCGTTTAAGACATGTTTGTCATTTCATCCCTTTTTCTAGTGTGGACTTCAATATGTTCAAACGTTATAGCATCATGATAAAGTTTTATGAACCCTTCCACTACACACATGTCATCCTGTATTGTCTCAAGTGCCATCATGAAGATGATTTCATACTGCCTCAGGTTTACTGATATTTATAGATCCTATGTTAAGAAAATATTATTTTACCAAATTAAAACAGTCTGTACAGCTACAGCTACATTAAACCACAAATGCAGTATACTGGTTTCACCAAACAAAATAGTCAATAATCCGCATTGAATTATGTTTTTGTGTTGCCAATAATGAGATAAACAAAAAGCTTGAATATTTTGACCCTGAGATTATCAAAATGAAATGAGACATTTGGCAGGTTGTATTTGCGCCCGTGGGCTATAGTTTTCCATTCTGATGCAAATAAATAGTCCCCCGTGCCCATATGCTGCCCATCTTTTAAATGCTAATTAAAAAGTGTTTAGAGACCAATTGTTTCATTCATTTCACACACAATATGAGAGCTTTAGTGGAGAAGAGCTTTTTAATAACCAGACACACTCAGCGAGCGCTGTGACACAAACAGATCAAATCAATGTGTGCTTGATACATCTGTCATCATGACGCGAAGCTATTAGCAGTCTAAAGCCGGTAGAAAGAGTTTGTTTGGTTATTGGTTTGGCGTGGCCTATTTGCGGCATGGCAGACACGTCTCCTGCTTTTGAGTGCTTTCGTTTGTTTCAAATTTAACCGCACCGTCTCACTCTCTTTCTCTGCCTTTGTCTGAACTTCATCGGCACGTTGAAAGCTTCGTTTTATTCCTCTGTTGTTTTTAACATCCTCGTTGACGTTTCCTGCTTTCAAAGCCCTCCGTTTTTTACCTCTGAATTCCCAGACACTTCACCTGAGATTCCAAAAACTACTGTTTTGTTCGTCTGTGTTCAATTCTTTATTCCCTCAAGTTGAGTAAATTTCAAAAGTTGTGTTCATCTTGCTATGGGGGCCATCGGCGAGAGCGTAGCCGACTGCATGAAAAAAGTAACACAGAATAGTCCAAATAAACGTTTTTGAGTTGGTTTGTTGTCTGTAGGTCTTGTTGAATCATTTATTGCCCTGTATTCTCGAAAGGAATTTTGAATGTTTACGTGTGAAATCGTTCAAGGCCTCAACAATTCGTTGTTTTTTTGTAGGGAACAAACAGTCGTGTGCGGACATCTGTCCTTAGAAACGCTTCTTTTTTTCATTTGCAAAATGCTTAGTACTCAGCAGAAAGACGCAGGCGTTTGAATACGACGCTATTGTGGGAACTCTTCAAAAACGCTGGCCTACTCCCGCATTCATGCATGAGTCTCCATGCATTTTGGAGCACTTCATGGTTTCGGCAAATTGCTTCTTTGTGTCTAGAGGTGTAATTCTCCGAAGCATCTTAAGAGAGGTCCATATCCGAGGACGTGGAGGTTCTTGCCACTCTCGAGGCTTTGTTCTGGATACACTTCGCTCATCAACCCCCGCCCCGCGACATCTCCCTACGGGTTCGACATCAGCGTAATTGAAGATCATTAGATGGCCACAATGCGTCTTGACGGAGCTCGGGCTCCATAATGGAGCTGAATAGCGGGACGTACTTCAACGCGTGCCGCTCGGGAGAATGGAGGGGAGAAGCCGAGGAATATTCCCAATTGAAATGGAGACGGGATTTCGCGTGCATAACGCCAAAGGTCCTCCAAGGAGGTGCAATAGCTACTTATTATTGGCTTACGTACAGCCACTCCGGTTCCTTATTTATTTATTTTCAGGGGGTTGTTTTGTTTTGGCTGAAGTGGGGTTGGGGATGTGGGGGTGGGTGGGGTTGCCTTCACACTTCAAAAGAATTTGTAACAAACCTAATTCATATGAAGCGTAGGATGAGCTGGTAAGGAAGATGAAAGTCTGTTGGCATGGAAACTGAAAGCACATCAGTGCCTTGCGCTGAACAAAAGGCTGCCTGTGTTGTGTTGCGCTCGTGAGAGCATCCAGAAAGGTTTTAAGTAGTAGGATAGATTTGCTAAGAAAATTACCCACTGAAGATTATTTGATCAAGTTCTGTTTCGACTTGTTTTGTACATTACAATCCACTCTCTTCCGACGGAAATTAATTTACCGGGCCACGCACGCCATTTATGCTGAATCATCTTTTCCTATAACTAAAACTAAGGCTTTTGAATCAAAATTTTAAATTGACGACGCCAAGGAAACAATGTATGATCAATACGTTACTTTGAAAAACATTTCTCCTTGGAATCAGTATCATCCGCTTACATGTTTAATAATATTTCAATTTAATAATTGAATTTTTTTGTACGATTTGCCTTCTCCACGTCCTCGGTTGTTAGGTTTTGGGGTGGGGTTAGGGGAGGAGCTTAGTTCAAATTGTTCGAATTCATATGAATTAGCCACTTCATAAAAAAGGTACATATTTCCTTAAGATCAGGTTGATATTGTTTTTTTATTTTTCTTACATTGTTACTAATAACTACCCTTATGGAAATGAATCATGGTTTAACTAATAATAGCAACAATTTGTTCTTTTTTATGTAAAATCATAGTAACCCCAAATGTACCATGGTCTTATATAGACCATTCTGCAAGATATAAACAATATACTATAACAACTATAATTATGTCTTAAAAATGTGACTTTTCCATTCGTTTCTAAACGTTCTGCTGGTTGTACTTGTACTAACTTTTCTGTAGAAACGTCTTCCTTACTTTTTGCAGGTGTATTGAAAACATATTTTAAATGATATTTAAGAATAAACTGTGATAATAAAACAATAACCAGTCTGCCAAAAAACATGAATAGATTTTCCTCAGGGTAGCATGTTTTTGGTGGATGTCTGTCTGTCTGTCTGTCTGTGTAATGTTCACAGGTGTTGGCAGTAAGAGTTAATTGGAGAGTGAATGTTTTGCAGAAGGGGAATTCCACACCTCAGGCTGTGCTACTCTTTTCTATGACTCCGAATATCTCATTCACACACGCAATGTGTGATTTACAGTAAGTGTACACAATTTATAAGCTTACATCATTCACAGATTTGCACAGTCTCGCGCAGTGACAGACCCTTCAGCTCTAAACTAAAAAATACACCAGCATTATTAAAACTTTGTTTTAGTTTATCGTGAACAAGATAAAGACATTTGTTGTTTGTTGTTTGCTAAGATTAGAACAAGTTCCTTTTATAAACACTCATAGATAAAACGGCTATATTAGGCAATAATCGTGTTAAGTGCCCCTTCACACTTTTTCTAACAATAAAATACCCAAACAGATCCGCTGGGCCTGCATTCATAACTTTTCATGTTTTCTATGCAGAGGAGGAGTTTGATCTCTCTGCCGATCCTACGGTGTCACAAATATGCAAAAGTAGACAGCCGCTTCAAAGACCGTCACTGGCGCGTTTTTTTAAAGAATAATGAAGTATTCGTTATTAAAGTGGAATAAAAATAAAAGTGATATCAGTACAGAAAGGGGAAAGAAGTCTGTGACAGGACTGTCAGAAGCGCTGCAAACATAAAAAAGCTTTAACCACTCTGTTCTGTTGACATCTTTGCCATGAAACAATGATGTAAATAGAGAATTTTCTTCATTGTTGTCTATTATTGGCATTGTGGAGAGTGTGGTTATTCAATTTGAAAGGTACAATTTGAAAACACTTGCTGAATAACAAATGTTATTCTCCACTTACAATACATTACAAATTGTCTGTATTTATGCGTCTTCCTTGTGAAATGACCTCATGATCTTTGCATTGAAAATACGCATTGAAAACGCAATGGTCTACAGTACTAATGTAGCTACACAATACTGCCATTCATCTTTGCATTATACCATGGGCTGTTGAATGCTTCAATCTGATTGGTTGACAAGCGTTCTATGGGTATCCATTAACTTTTAGTTAAATGCACACCTATGAAGGTGTTCCAGGTTTGCCGACTGAATTACAGTTCCATACCACTTCGCCAAGTTTAAACAACAGAAAGGTTATAGTGTAGCCATGACATCACCTCACACAGGACCCTGCTCTTGATCCGACGTCTAGAATGTCAAACTTTACTGTTAATGGAAACGTGAGCAGTATCGTTTCAATAAACAAAGCATTTCAAAAACAAAATATTTTATAAAATTTGTTATAAGGAATAATTGATGACGGGCAGTTCAATCATTCGAAAGATAATGCATCCGCTTCGGGTCGTGACCACAGTCCCACCTCAGGGTGGGCATTAACTTTCAAATAATTGAACGGCCCGTCGTCACTTATTCCTTACTTGCCACCTCGTGAAACTCTGGGTTTTAGCTAAATTAGCCTTTGCGGCTGTGGTTTTAGGGGTTTGGGGTGAGCTAAGATGGTTAGCTACCTTCTGAAAAACAGTACGTACAACTTGTTTTGATATCAGGTAAATATATAAATGTACAAACACACTTGGACCGTGAATTAAAAGTCGGGCTGAGTGACACGAAAAATGCTTGTGCTGACTGACACGAAAAATGGGAAATTCGTGTCGATGAACACGAATCAATAGATTCCAAATTTCGTACATATGCCACAAACTGCCTTGAGACTGGGTTGAGCTACAGGAACACAAACACAAAGCATATGCTGCTTAAACCAGCTCAAGACCACCTTAAACCAGCACAAACCAGCTACAAAGCCTACGTAACCAGCATGGATGTTTGCCACCAAGTCTGTGTTTCTCCTTCTTTTTTGTGGATCATTAGATGTTGCGCCGAGAGCGTCTTTGATTTGCCTGATTTACTCATGATAGCAAAGACGCTTTCTTTCCCTCCAATTAAAACTTTCTATGAATCTGTAGTTTGTTAATGCAGGGCAATCTTTCGATTAACTGGTAGCAACGTGCCTTCACATTTTGAGCTTTTAGAAAGTGACCACAAAATATAGATAAATGAAAACCTCATCTTTTTACCGAAACACAGCTCGTATTTTAGACTTGTAGCCCCAGTTGCGTTCATAATTGAACAAAAATTAATTACTTAATGCGTTTTATTGCTCTCTTTAGCAGCGTAATCTGCTGTCAAGTGAGGTTGATGCTCCTCGCCAAATTTGACAGCTCATTTTCAATGAATTTTCTCGAGTTTGAGAGGGATAATAGCCGCTGACAATAAAAATGCAACTCTTTCAGCCGTCCAACCGGACCTTTTAATCTGGCGCTCGTGTGAGGGCTCAGAAATTAAGCCCAGAGGAGGGATGGGATCCGCTGAGAATTCGACAGGAGGCCTTGAACAACAAGACCATCGGTGGACTGGATGACATTGGCACTCAAACCTTCTCTCATGCAGAGTTCTAAAACGGTCCTTCCAAAATCCATACATAAAACAGCCGTTGGGGTTTCAGGGTGATGACGGATTGGTCCTGCTTTCGGCAGCCTTGTACTTTAAAGCGGGATCCCCCGTCAATCTTTTCTGACAGTTTCTTTGGAAATTCCATTGGGAATGGAGGGGCTTGAGCAAACACTTACTTTGATTGTTTCGGTGGTATCTGTCTTTTTGACACAGATAATCTTTTTGTTGTCAACACAGACCAAAGATAATCCAGAACTCACACAGAACTGATCGTATTTTTTAAACAGGACCACGCCCCTGAGATCCCCTGAACACAAAAGGGAGTTTCCCACTTTGACCATATTCCTAATCTACCACCAAGGATGTCTGGCGAACATTTGAGCGTTTTCTTCTCTGACGATATCTTTTCGTTTTTATTTCTGCATATTTTATCTCTGCTCTCATGTTGAAAACCAGGCTCTTTTTTTATGTGGCTCCAATGGTTTGAGGCCTCAGCGAGAGGATGTGATAGCTTTACTGATGGCTGCGATGATAAGGGCCTTCTGCACCTTGACTCACAGAAAGACCCTTACTTCATTTAGCGCCAACAAAGTATCATGGTTGTCATCTGTCACCTTGACTGTGTTACTATGTCACTATTTCAACTACAAAATAACTATGAGAGCTGAGTGACTCGAAAAAGCTTGTGCTGACTGACACGAAAAAGGGCAAATTCGTGTCGATGAACACGAATCAATTGATTACATTTTCATGCCTAAGCCACAGACGGCCTTGAGACTGGGTTGAGCTACAGTAACACAAACACCCTGTTGATAAAACCAGCGTATGCTGCTTAAACCAGCTCAAGACCACCTTATAAAATAACTATGAGCGCTTTTCCACCATCGCGCTGAATCTTTCTCGTTGCTTAAAGAACTAGGTTGCTTTTAAATAAGCCCCCATTGACTTTCCATAGTAGGAATAAAAACTACTATGGAAAGTCAACTGGGGCTTATTTTAATGTAACCTGCTCCTTTAATCGTTCCTCTCCATGCTGGTCTGGGCCAACCGGTGCGTAAATGGTTACATTTTCCACCGCAGGGCTATAACGAAAATCTTTAGAATGTAAACACAAACACCTCACGCGCTGCCTTTGTAACACAAGAGACTGAGCTATAACGTTTCTGCACGCATTATTATGGTTAGGCAACCGTGACGAAAATTCCGAGCCGAGGACAAAACTGCAACTGTTCTAGACCCTGTTTAGAGCGGTTCGCCGCAACGATGGAAAAGCGCTCTATGATAGTCAATGGTGCCCCAGGTGTTTGGTTTTCCACATTTTTCCAAATATCATCTTTTGTGTTCAGCAAAACAAAGAAAGTGATGCAGGTGTGCAACAGTAAAGAGTAAATGAGAACAGATTGTTTATTTTAGGCTGAACTAAACAACTAAAGCATGTTATACCACGTGTCATTCTGCTCTGGTTCTTCTAGAAGCAAGGTTTGTATTTCAATTTTCGCTCTTAGTTTATTTGAAAATCATAAAGACCTCCTTTCCCAACTTTGAATTTCCTGGACAACTAAAAACAGATTCTCACTATAGGATTAAGGCCCTTAACCGTCCCTGTGTTGTTTCTCTTCCTATTTAGATTCATGAGCACCTCAGAGAGAGCTGTAGGAAGTGCGGCCCATGCTGGGTAGAGTCATGTAAAGCTTCACTGATAGTGTGCCAGAGTGACGCTGATCAGTCTCTTAAAAAGGCGCTCGCAGCGGGAACGCGAACGTGTGCGTGTGGATGGCCCTGCAATCTTGCGTGCTAATCCCTCCATCATTAAAGAGAAGACACCAAGTGACACAAAATGACATGAGGTCCTGATGTCAACCTTTGCTGCGGAGGCGGGTGAATGGAGTGCCGGAGAACAGGTTAGAGCAGGAGAATATGGGGTAAACAAATGTACCGCTGTGCATCCAGTAACAGGATTCTTCAAGCTAGGGTAATAGGATAGTTCAACCGAAAACTAAAAATCTGTCATCATGTATTCGCCCTCATGTTGTTCACAACCTGTATGTGATTTAATATTTTATTGTTCTGTCAATCACAAAAGAAGATATTTTGAGAAGTGTCTCCATGGTTGTGTGTCCATACAATGGAAGTCAATGGGTCCAGTGTTGTTTTGTTACCAACATACATCTTATTTAGTGCACTGCAGATGAAAGTCATACAGCAAAGCATTCTGGGATTTTTATGAGCAAGCAAATAGCAAGGTAGATGGGTGTCCTGTATTTCTGTCTGTCTCACACCTCCCCCAGTCTCCCGGGATGCAAATCCGAGTTGGCACATCTTCCACTTTAACCGTAGCCCCTCCCCTCTCCGCTGCACCGAGCCTTTGATCTGAGTCCAATGCCCACACAACCCATGGGGGTCAACTGCACTCAAACCTTTCGCAGGCTGGCACGTTCCTCCCTATTGGCAATGCCAATTCCCTGGCTGCCAGGGTACCTAGTGAGCTGCGCAAGAAACAAAGATGATGTGCGGAGTCTTCGCATTGTGCGACGACAATGGGGTAATTAACCCAAAAGCTGTTGGTATCCTTCTAGAGAAGAATGAAGAGTGGTTTGTAGAGGGCTTTTGGTTAAAACGAGGCTGCTTGGCTTCTTAATATAAATTAAAAAAGGGATGGTGTGATATTTTCAAAGGATCTCATATTTTGGATAATTAGATTGTATTGTGGTGAAAAATATTGTGTTTGGCTTTGTAATGCCTTTCAGAATTTTGCTTTGTTGCAAAGCAGCGTTATAAAATGTATATTTTAAAACAGACAGAAGAGACACAAGGAAAGAAACAACAGAAAAATACGATTAAAAAAAATCTGGAAAATATTTCAAATACATGATGACATTACAGCGACGAAATATGAATTAAAAATTAATATTTGTTTGTTATGTACATTTGTAATACTAACTGTTAAAATATTTTGGCTTGTAACTGTGAACAAAAGCATTTGTTTCTATTTGTATAGTATCTTTATCACTTAAAGGGACAATTCACCAATAAATGTACCAAATTTGTATAAATTTCTGTTCTGATGAACATAGAACGAGAGATTTGAAAGAATGCTTGCAATCAAACAATTCTTGGAACCCGTTGACTTCCATAAAAAATACTTTATATTGTTCTGTTGAATACAGAAGAAGATATTTTGAAGAATGGCACTTTTAACTGCCATTGTTATTTTTCCTACTATGGTAATCCATGGGGTCCAAGAATTTATTTATACAGATTTGGAACAACTAGAGAGTGAGTGACATAATTTTCAATTTGGTTGAACTATCCCTTTAAAGTAAAACTAATTATTTATTTATTTTTTACACTCTTCATAAATGTAAACATTTAACATTTAACTGCTGTGGTCACTTGGACCTTTGTTAATAGATGCAAATCAGTTTCTTTTACGTTTGACAAAAAAAATAACGGCATAAGGGTGGGCAAATAATGATGAGATGTTAATGTGGGGCGTACTGTCCTTTTAATGAACCTTGTATATGTGATGTGTGTGATTTCTGTTGTCTCTCACACCTTGTTCTCAAATAACGGCACGTGGTCTTTTCCCTCTTATAAGCTCATCAGTATTTACTCCAAGCTCGTCTTCTCCGGTGATGCTGTATGTAAATAAACTCCATTCACATGCAGATGTTTATAAACCCCGTCTCATTTTTGTTTCCCACAAGCCACCAAGCGACACTCGTCCCACCTGTTTGCTGCTCCCTATAGTTGCTGACATCATTTTAACATTCAACAAATGAAAAAACAGTAACGTCTTTTTAACACTTTCACAACCAGGTGGATGAATTTATTGCTCTTAAGTTGCGCTTTTATTGCTAAGCAAATATAATGGTGTTTGGAGTTGTGTTTTAACTTTGTCTCTGATGTTTCTCTTCAAATTGCAGAGGAAATCATTTTCATTATGCAATAATAATTAATCAGACTATATAGCGACAAAAAATCTGTTCATTTTGATAAAATTGATGACAGAACTGTCTAATTCATACTGACATTTTTAATAACTTTGACTTTTAGTTGCTGACTTGACAAATCTGAGTTTGGTTTGGAGAAAGAACTGTGATGCAACAGACTTAAGCAAGTTTCCTTTGTCCCTTCATTAAATTTGTATGTTAAGAAAGACAATTGAATGTTGAATAGAGACAGTATCTCATATGTAATCTTTCTTATTGGCAGGATTGTCGTTTCTTTTCATCTCTTCTGAAATGAGAAGGCACATGCGGTGACACAAGTGCATTGAATGTTTGGGTAATATAATAAAAGACCTCTGACGCCTTTTATAGATGACGTGTTTAAAACTAAATTGGAAGCTGCCACAAAGACTTACTTCCATGTGACGTTTTGAACAATTTTAAAGTTTCCATTTCACTCTAAACTGGTACTTTAAAAACTAGTCTTTAGCCATATTTCACAGTTTATAATACTTTTGATTCTTTTCTTAAGCAACTTTTCATCAACTTTTCATCTTTACCTCAGACAAAACTCTCCTGCTGAAACTGAATGATTTCAGTGTGTAACACCAATACTGCCATGAAACCGGCACCTACTTGCAATTGAACACATCCTAGCGCTCTTTCCCCGCGGTTAATGTAGGCCTTTATATAAAAAGGAGGAAAAAAGTTGCGGCAACTTAGTGATCGCTAATTATGTCATGCCTCTCAGTTCTGCAGCACGGGCTGAGTTGGTGGGAGATGAAGAAAAGGGAACGCTGGATAACTGACAGCGCCCCTTCCCTCAGGAACTCATTAGGCTACGGACTAAAAGCTAGTGGGCACACAAGCTGGTCTCGCTTCCCCTATTCCTCTTTTAGTCTAACATTCAATCAGATGGAAAAAATAAGTTTCTTATTTCAGTAAGCTGCAAGGAAAGGAGGAGAAAAACACGTCTTATTTCATCTGATCAGACGACGCTTTAAAACCCAGAGTTTTTGGCCTTTTCTTTTAATTATAGTTTCTTGGTAAGAGATTATTTTGCTCATTCAGATGTTTCCTCTCTTTTATATTTCCTCTTTTTATTAATGTACGCGTGCTCTCTCTCTCTTTCTCTATGACTGGTTCGGGTCTCTCACAGGCTTCTGAGGAGGGTTTTAAAGTGCTCAGCCCTTGGAGATTCTCAGAGACGTTGTAAAGTTCACATACATTTCCAGAAGTTTCCCTTCCCTGGAATAAGTTTGGTTCATGCTTTTATATTTGGTGTACTGATAGCACTGTTTAAAAGGGAACATCAGCGGGAATATGGGAGATTTTGGCCTTTGATTTGTCATGCGTTGAATGAGTATCATTTTTAAAGACATCAACCGGAGGCAATAGCTGAGCTTATGAAAACCAAACTTCAAGTAATTCTTCTATACATAGGAATTAGAGTTTTTCATAGCATATTTATTTTATATGATGTCAAATGTTGTTTGTTATACAGCCTGTAAACTGTTTCAACTGATTATGAACAATAACATTAAAAGAAAAAGAAAAAGTTACTTTAAAAACTTTTAAGATGAACAATGAAGAAAAGAAGATAGAGTAGTTTGGTATAATCATGGATTGTAATTTCTTTAAATGAATATCAGCTTGTAAAGCAGTTTTGTTGTACAGTTACTAACGTTTGAAAATACGGCAAATAGAAGTCAATGTGTGGTGGAAGAAACGCACACAATGCCATTTTAGTGTTATTTCTCAAGAAAACCTTACAAGAGGAAATGGTGTCATGGGGGGAAATCGTTGTTATGACTCTGTCTTGCAAAAAAGTTTCAAAAGGTTTCTTTTTTTTTAGAAATATTTTGATAACTGTGATAATATTGATTTGATGTTTGCTTTTTAGTATCTTATATAGACAGTTTCATCGGATGCACGTGTCTGGCACTGAAGGTAACTTCCGGTCTGTGATTTGACATAACAGGTATATCTTTTTTTGATCTATATTCATATTAATTTATATAAATATGTTTTTTGTATATTTATTGTATTAAATTATATTAAAACTACCCAACAGTTATTGATTCATTGCGGAGGTCTACCGAAGTTAAGTTTGGGTCACGACTGCTAATTTTCAGGAAATTCAAAAAAAGTTTTTTAATCCTTTTCACTAAAATGTATTTAAAATAAGTGAATATTTGCTTAACACACAGAAAAATATTAGGATTAACCAATAGGGGCTGTCAGAATGATTTCGTAGTTCCGGAACGACTTGCCGCAAGTACCCACTTTTAGTTGTGTTCCTCCTGCAAGAACCGGCCGGAATTTTAGTTCGGGAGAACCTTTTTGGAGGAACACTTCAGCTTCTTCTCTGTGGCAGTTCCGTGACGTAAACAAACGATTGGCCGAACTTCTGTTGTTTGGTTGTTTGTCATTGTTCGACTGACACGCTAAAATTATGGTGCGGTCGACCTGCTTATGACACTATTTAGCTCCTTTTGCCAGATCAGGGAAATGGCCTCGGTTAAAACTTAATTCACGAATGACAGCCCTCTATCCAGAACTTTGTTCCTGACCGAAAATCGCCTATTTATTGAGGAAAAATGTAAAATCGAAATTATGAAAATTGAGAAATTAAGTTTCTGTCCAACCGCAATAATAGGTTATACTTTGACCCTATGTTAGTGTTTTTTAATCACCCTTGTTTATGTGTTCTTAGATGTCTTAAAGCCTATGTCTTGAATAGACGCTGATGACATCACAATGGCCCTGCCTGGATTTTGACATCATGAGTCAATACGCCCTCAAACGAATTCGGCAGGCAGCTATGCTCTGTGCTCAGCCAAAAGAAATGATGTGCGATGCTCGGATGGACACATTGTAAGTCTTTCTATGTTTTAAGTCTGAGGAGCTCAGAAAGATAAAAGGCTCAGTTTTCAAGGAGTCCAGCTATTAGCCGTCCCCAATTAGAGCGGGAGGGTGTAGGGTTCTTCCACAAGCCTAATCCCCTCTTAAATTAATAGAGCCTGAGTCACAGCCACTCAGAGCGCAGGATCTGCTCCACTCACTAACCGCTTTTCATTATACATGTACAAAACACACATCCACACACATTCAAAGAATGACTCTCATTTCAAAGCTACTGTTGCCCCTTCGTTGGGATTTGTACACTCAAGCAAGACGTCTCTCAACCCTCATTTTTACCCTCTTTGGCCAATTTATTCAACAGGCAATGGATTCATATGGCAAAGAGCTATTCATGGCCCAGACCCTCTGCGTTTTAGGGCAGTGGAACGTGCCATATGCTTATTAGCATTTGAAGAATGTTCCTAAGATGCACACATGTAATATTTTGTGTCCGTTTGAAAAGATTTGTTGCGATGTGAAATTATTAGCGTTCGTATTGAGCTTCTCTGTTTGTGTTTTCGGTTGTAAATAAATAGTTTGGTATGAGCGATTGAGTAATTTTCTCGCGAAGAACTCGAATGTTTTGGAAAATTATGTTTGAATTAAAGAGATTCCACTGTATTGTGTATGAATTCGGCACCGAAACAGGATTTGCCAAGCTGAAATTAATGACTGTTTTGAAGGCTTTCTAAAAGTTTTTCATGGTAATCCTACAGTTTCGTAAAAATTAAGAAGAAAGCTTGAAGATCAGTGGAGTTTGTTTCCCATCAAATCCTGTTGCTTAACGTTTCATTTGAAGTTTCGAGCGAAGAGGCTCATTTGCTGGAAATCAAAGTGCTCCCGCGATTTGGTTGTCTTGGGCTCGTGATGTGTTTTAAGAGTTTTAAGGGTTTCAGTCGTAATCTAAATATGAACATCAAATGTGATTAAATATCGACTCATTGCTGTGCACAAACAATAGTGATCCCAAAAATTCCTCAGATGAAACGAAACATGAGTCAACAACAAACAGTGCCCAGATCCGCCAATAAACCGTCGACATGTCATTGCATCACCGTTGAAGAGTAATTTTTGACATCCTGAAGAATGTTGGGAAGCGACCACATCATACGGCCAAGCCAAACACAATTGGAAAGAACTCATCATCCAAACTCAATAGAACTACTCGTATATAACTCTTGTAAAGCGGTCTTGTATAACATTCCGAGGCCTGAAGCATAAATAAATTGTGCTCTGGATGGTTCACAGTTTTACAGAGTCCCACAAAGAACACGTTCCAGTCAGAGCTCCCTGGCACACTTCAAACCGGCTGCAAAACCTGTACCCGACCAAAGACCTTCAGTACCGAACCTCTCGAAAACCAAACCCAAGATTAGCTGAATGTGGCCTGGCCCGAAGGCTTTTGTGTGGCGTTGAATGCTTTCTGACGTTCTCTCGCTCCCCGATTCCATCTGGCTTGTCTGAAGCGACGGGCATGCTCGTCGAACCCCTCCGAGGGCACAAAGGAGGGATTACTGCAGATGCCAGTCACACTAAAACCCTCAGCGACCCGCACCCTCACCACCGACAACGTCTTGAGCCCTCATCCCAGCCTCTCACAAAGGGACGTCATTAGCACGGGACAATGGAGGATCTCGACAAATCGCCAGAATTAGTCAGGCAGTCATCTTCGCCGAGTACACACTGTACCCTTGTTAAAGCCGGGCAGGAGAAGGTCCTGAAATATTCAAATTAGAGGGAGATTCGCGAAATGTGATTTATGATGATTTCGCTCATCAAGAACAACCTCATTTTCAGAGACTTGGGATGGGTGGCACAGCGTATGTTTTTGCACTGCGTTATTTGAGTTACAGTGATTGAAGTAGAGTTGTAAGTGTCATAGGAGTGAGAAAAGGTTGATTTCTTTTCTTCTCTTAAGGAAAGCAAGCATGCTATAGTGCATTAAAAAAGCATAGTGGAGCTGAACAGAGAGCAGAATGGCGCTGTGTGCGGATGAGGTTGGATTAGGGACTCATTTTCTCAACCCCTGGGATCCAATCCGCTGGCTCGCCACGCTCCCCTCAGGGGCCCACGGTTTCAATGGGAAAGATCCTGTGTCAGATGGTGAACTGGGGTCAGATACAGAAAGGTTTACAGACTACTCCAGTGGGTTTAATGGTTACTGTAGGTTTTTTAGAAATAGCAACCTTAAAGGGAGACTTCACCCAAAATAGAAAATTCTGATATTATTTACTCACCTTATGTGTATACATTTCTTTGTCATGATGAACACAGTTGAATACAATAGTGGGAAAAATGCAATGGTCGTCAAAAGTACCCCAGAACGGTTTGCTGTACTACATTCTTCAAAATGTATAATTTTTTCCTGCTATGGGCAAGATCTGTCATCTTGGGCACGAAAGTCATGCAGGTTTGAAAGGACATGACAGTGAGTAAATGATGAAAGAATTTTCAGTTGAGGTGAACAGTCCCTTTAAGAGCATTGTTTGATTCAGAAAGACAGGGGCTAGTTGACACATTTTTTTTCTAATTCATTTGTGAATATTTTGAAAAAATATATTCTGAAAAAATCTTGAATGTTTCTGCAGTTTACCTTAATGTCCTGATATCAAAACATTTTTTTACAGTAAATAAGGTAAGCTTTCACAAAACCATGTTAAAATCAAATATAATACTACAAGTTTTACTTAATGTTAGTACATTAATGATAAAACATTATTTATTATGAAACATTATTCATAAAACAGCAAAACATTGCACTTGTACTTTAAAGTAAAAATGTAAAGTTAAGGTAATTTAGCGTGAATGACGATTAGCCCTGGTCTCCCCTACATGTGGTCTATATATACATAAATATATGAATTTATCAGAATTGCTTCAGGGGGATGATGGTAAATGTGAATCACACTTCACGCTAATATCTGTTATCTTCTGTTAGTCATCCAATTATCACATTCTGGTGGGATGTAACATTTTAAATAGCACTTATACAAAATTACTGCTAAATATTACCTCTGATTTGGACCTCAATTTCTGATTTTCGTTAAGACTTATTAAATTAAACATAAAAGCTATAATGAATCATATATAAAGACAATTATCCAGACAACCGTTTTACCCACAATTCCATAACATTGCGGCTCTGTTAAAAGTGTTTAAAAAAAACAGTTATTCAGTGCTGGAAGGGTTTTTAAAACCTACGTAAATATTTATGTCTATATACTTCACATCTGGAAAAATATAATATACCTTCCAATTTATGGTTATCTCCAACTCCAATCAGAAGCTGTAGATGAACCGAATGTTTGCGTGTCTGTAAGGGTGCAAATATTTTCCTACCCTGTCTGAGGTTAAATCCGTTCTCTCCAGACATACTTTATCAAAGCGCTACCATTTACGAAGTGCTTAAAAGATGAAAAAATTGAGAAAGACCACTAGGGAAGTGTGTTTATGGCACTGATGCGAGAAATCAAAGCTAGGGTACAGCAAGTGGGAGATGGAGAGGTGGAGAGAGCTGATTTAGGGAAGGATGATCTGTCGATGTGGAAGAGATACACCGAGAGGAAGCCCGTATGATGAGATAGAACAGTCGCCCATGGGAAACAGGAAGGACATCGGAGTGCACGCCCTCCCGCATAAACACTGTAAACAAACTTGTCGGGACCGTGGGGTCCTCCAGAAACGCTCCCTGTTTACCCACGAATCCCCTCGCAGAAGAAACGATTCATCGTCAAATGAAAGGCAGCAAATATTTACAGAACCCTGCTTGGCCGATGCTGTGGTGTTGTGTGAATTCATGAAAGGGCTCTTTGATTTCTGTACTCCCTTGGCTATTGATGATAGGGCTTGGACAGATGGTTAGGTAAGGTAATGACTAGACGGTGTAAGGGGAGGGGTCTAATCAACTGGGCGGGACAAAGGGGTTTGAGGGTGGGGGCATGTACGATAGATGGTGGGAAACCATCAGCAATGAAACTGTACTTTATGCACATCTGAGTATGACAAACATTAATGCATTTTGAATTTATGAGGGTAATTTGGTCATGTGATCTTGACACCGAGAAAGTTAATGTCTGTACTGCACTCATGGGTTCCTTCAGCCCATGGTTGGGTAAAAGACAAACTGTTGGGTTTAAATTAAAGTATGCTGGAATTTTTCAACCCATGATTGAGTCAAAAATTTAATTTAAACCAACGATTGTATACTTCCATATTTTACCCGACAATGGGTTGAAACAACCAAACACCATTGTTAAGCATTGTTCATTTTTGTAATGAACACCCCAACTTCAAAGTAAGAACAAAAGTAAGCTGACTACTCTGCTTCTAAAAATATTAATATTTTATCCACTGTGTGCCTTAATGTCTTTAGCTTTCAGAATTTGCATCAGAAATGTTTTTTTGACTTAATATTTATTTTGTTTAGTTGCTAAGGGACGGGATCCCAGACAAGGCTTATATTAAAGGGATAGTTCACCCAAAAACAAAAATCCTGTCATTATTTATTTACCGCAATGTAGTTTCAAACCTGTATGACATTCTTACTTCTGCAGAAAACAAAAGAAGATATTTGGAAGATCGTTGGTAACCAAACAACATTTGCTTCCATTGTATGGATACAAAACCACTGAGACATTTCTCAAAATATCTTCTTTTTTGTTCCACAAAAGAAAGTAGGTTTCCAATGACACGACGTTGAGTAAAATATATATTAGGACATGTAAATAGCTTTTATGTACATGCATAAGAAACAAATATTGCAAAAGAAATAAAGATGTGCATCTTGAGACAAAACAATGAGACATTTATTTTGATATTTTTCATCGTAAGTTGTTTTCAGTTAAGACACCTCAAACGTTTAAAAATGTGGTCTTGGACTAGGTCTACTCCTCATCTATGAAGCCAGTCCTACACGTCCAGCGATACTCACGCAGTGAAATCAGCTCCAATTAAATGCTTCCTTTAAAATAATATATAACGGAAAAAAAACTGAAACGCTGTGTTGGATAAACATTTATCATAAATGACAAAACATTATTAAAAAGGCTAAGCTTAGTCATGCAAATCTCAAATATTGTTAAATTGGTAGCCCAGCACAGCTACTTGTAAACTTCTTTCCAAAACTACATTGTACACCAACGCGATATGATCTATTTTAAGTTTGATTTCAGTGAGTTTCCTTAATAAAGCAACTAAAGTAATGGGCTTTTATTTTGTAGTGAAGATTATTTCATCACACTTTGACTGTCAGTAGAGGAAAGAAACTAACCACACAAGGAGGGTCTACTGAAAACAATGAACAGAGCACATTTATTAATCATCTCTTTCTGAATGCGTCCTTTACATAAGATACTCGTCAGAGTTCACAGATTTCCCTCCTGCCCAGTTTGTCTTAGAGTTTTTGAAATGGGTCTTAAACTCAAAAAGCGTTCACTCAAGGTTAAAAAGCAAGTGCCAAGTGTTTTGGAAAATATGAATCACTTGCGAATCACTGAAACAAACTCAAAACTCCATTGTTTTCAGTTGATTTGTTTAGAACGATCACATATATCGTCGTCCGTTATTCGGCAAGAGATAGTGATATTTCTTGTTGTTAAGTATTAAGATGACCCCCTCGAGGGCTGTGCATGAGTGCACGCTCTGTCTGCTTCATTATAAACTGGTCTGGGATTCTGTGACCCCTCAGCAGGATGGCCGTGACCTCTGACACCTTCTCAGCAGGCCTCTACAAAAGCTCAATGTGTTCCTTAATAACGCGGCGAGATGAAATGACACAGACAGCATTCTGGGCTGCTGGTGGACTTCCTCTCTGAAGCCAAACACGGCCTGTGGAAATTGCATTGTGTCGCGTCTACGATGTGAACCCTGCGGATATTGAATGGTTTGACTCATAAGCCGCAAGCTCACATTCTGGAGTTGTTGCCTGCTTTGCGGTTTTGTATATTGACTCGTATCTGTTTTTAATTAAAAATCGACTCCGTTTTAAAGAAACTTCGGATAAATCTACTTCTTCAATGGTTTTGTGTTTATTTGTTAAATGTCACTCGTCGTCGCACATGTGTTTTGAATCTGAATTTTAGTATTGAAGGAAAGAATGCTGAGACAACTTTTATATATTTTTTTCAAAGTTGTTCAATTCTTGATATGATACATCTTTCCATACGAAATTCATTTGTATTCTGTGATGTTAAAATATTAGTTTAGAGAATTCACAAAAATTATTTCAGTTCATGCATCTCCCTCCCTGTGTGACAACTTGCCCCGCATATGTGTATACTGTACATACACAGCATTATCCTCCACATGCCCCTCGAAGTGTTTTTATTTTCATTTTTTTCTTGAGACTTGTTTTTTAAGATTGCTATGTGTGGAAAACTCCAAACTCAATAACCTAGCGTAACAAATTTCCCCTGTTGGGCGTTTTCCCCTCCCCAGCTCTAACCAGAATATGATTTTATTTTAATAACAGTATGTCTGCTTCTCGCCGTATTATAAATCAGCAGATCACAGAACAGACGTGGGGCCGAACGCTTTGCACATCCCCTGCAGACACTTTCTCTTCCTCTGAACATCACCTGTGTTCCCACCAATAAAAGAGTAGCGGAGCATCTCTCGCTTTAGACCTCACCCACCGTTGACTCTTCTGCATTTTTCGGCTGATAGATGGCTTTCTTCCCCCCTCTTAACTTTAATTGTATGCTGCTTTCATCTTAATGTGATGTTTGTTTCCTGTCGTTTATTACAGCTATAATTTTGGATTTGGTGGGACGTGTCAGAGCTCATGCAGGTGGAAGATTCACTGGATCTGTATAACAGCTGTATATCTAAGAGCCAAGGGTGGGGTTTTAACATACTGTACTGTAATGTAGCGTATTCTGCTGATTCTTCAATTAGTGGATCTTTATTAAGGTTAGAAGGATACTCCACCCAAAAACTCTGTCATGAATCCCCCCCCCCCCCCAAGTTGTTCTAAACCTTTTATTAATGTCTTTGTTCTGTTGAACACAAAGAACGATATTTGAAAATGTTTTAGCAACTGACATTTCTAAAGCATCATTGACTATAGAGGAACATGTAAATGGTAGTCAAAGGTTCCCTAGAACTGTCTGCTTTCCTAAATCCCTCAAAATATCTCATATTTTAGATACAATAATTTTCCTACTATGGATATTTAGTCAATTAAGTTCCAGAAATCAGTTGCTAACATCTTTGTTTGTTTGTCAACAGCACAAATAAATGTATACAGGTTTGGAACAAATTGAAGATGAGTAAGTTATGAAGGAAATTTATTTTTTGGGTGAAGTATCCCTTTAATGCTTCTTAATATCTCTACTTTTTGACATTAAAAAAACGTTAGAACAAAATACCACAGAACATTTATAACCGAATCAAAATAAATGTCTTTAAGACTTTAATGTATATGTAAGATTACAAAAAAGATAAAAAAAAAGTGAAACTGCTGGTCTTTTGGACCAGTTTTTATATCTTGCAAAGTGGTCTATAGAAAAAATGTCAAATTCAACATTTATCTCATTGAATATCACAGAGACACAATGTCACATAACAAAAATAAATGGTTTGTGTCACTTCATGTTGACTATCTGCAGAATTCTCATTCATTTTTTCGATCCACATTTTATTCATTTTGAAACAGTTTTAATCGTTCACACTAGATCAGCAAATTTCCCTTCTCGCTATATAGGTCGAGTCTGTTCTCAGATTACAGTTGAACCAAATTATTAATCCACGTTCCTTGATCAATAGCACTAGATTTATGAACATCACAGCACACAACCCTGCTCTGAATATCTCTACGCTCTAATTCTCCTCTAGATTAGCAGCGCTATGATAAATTATGCTGTGTTATGGATACGTTTCTGGTCCTTCAAGGTTATATAACATTCAATATGCAGTAGAAGAACGAAGACAACTAAATTCAGGTCAGGACACAGCAGGAGGTTTTCCTTTTCATGTTTGATCCAGAGCGGTCACTTCGGCAAACTCATTAAGACTGAAATGCAAATGATCTCTTTTAGTATATTTCCCTCTCTCCCTGTTTTATTAAGAAAAAGCCAATTATTGTGCTTCCAGTTACTGTAAAAGAAAATGTTACGCTAGAACTGTACAATCGAATCTAGTTCTGCTCTTAACCAGCACATACTTGATGCCATTGTGCGTGGTTAAGATGTTTGCCAACTGGTCCAGCGATGACAACGTCCGCCACCTAATTTCACTGGATTGTGGATTAGCTTTTGTTGTGCCTATGGTCAGGTCAAATATCCTCAAATTATTGGCAAATCAGAATGTTATGCTTGTTTTTGCATTGGCTTTCTGGTGTTTATAGGCACACAGAGCTATTGCCAAAACAAAGAAAAACTGTATTACATTAAAACCTCAATTAAAACTGGGAAATCCTTCAAATATCTGACGTGTATAAAACATCTTTAAATACAGAACACTGTAAATTTTTCAACTTCAGGCTTATATTGTTTATGGACGTTTTGTAGGGGTAATTTAGAATGAGCATTTTTGTACATGCTTCGTCTTATGTTTTCTAGCAATAAACCTGCAGTTCACAGCTCATTTTCATTTTATCTCTTTTAATTTACATTCTTTTTGCAGAAGCTTGTATTCAAATTGACTGCATTCAATGTATGCCTTATATTAATACTGGTGTGTTAACTGAGGGCAAAATTCCTTTTTCAGATTGTGTATTGACCATTTTATCAGTGTTCTTTCTAGTTGACTTGCCAAGGCCTAGAAGTATAAAGCCTGTCTTTAGAGAGAGAGAGAGAGAGAGAGAGAGAGAGAGAGAGAGAGATAAAATGTTTTACATTTTTTAAAATTGTTGCAGCATAATTTTTTAAGTATATCAAATGGCTGTACATGTCCTGACTAGTGATAAATTATCACTTATAACAAAAACGTTTAACCTTAATTATTTTGATGATTTATTGATTGCATATTTTTTCACAGTGTATGATCTTTAAACGCTTGTTCTTCATTAATGCTTTTATTGTTATTACTTGCTCAGCACTATAGAAAAACTCCCTGGTATTTTGCATATGGCTGTTGTCCTTCTGAAACCTCTTATCTCCATACTTCATGATTTAATATTTTTGCCATATATCATTATTTTTAGTCACCCTTTATGTTTGTCACTGGGTTTTGCAAAAATCTTACCAATAATGTCAATAAAATTGAGTGTTTTTTCCATTTCCTGAAAAACTTGGACATTAAAGGTTTCAGAAGGACGATATGAAGACCTACATTAGGCATGCAAAAAAATATACATTCCCACAATTTGTAAAAGTACCACATCAGCCTTGTCATATGCATATATTCTTTACATCTTTTTTTTTATTGTGGTAGCAAATGTGACTGTGTGTGTTTTCTAACAGTAAACTTGCCAGTTGCCCTCTCTTCGTAATTTCCATTAATTTCCATTTTTTGCATTTTTGCATTCAGCAGCGCTTTTATTCAAAGCAACTTAAAGTGCATTCAGTGTATACATTTTATCAGCATGTGTGATCTGAATTCAATCAGTTATTCAGAGAATAAGGGTCAGATCTGTTCATATTTAGATTTGTTGTTGATATATTGATCCCTTCCTGCATGCTTTCCTTCTTTAAATGAATTCTCAATTTTTATTTCAAACGCATATAATGGTTCGACAAAAATCCTGACATGGTGGATACTTTAATTTTCCAGACCTTGTGCTTTTTTATGTTAATTAAAGAAATGCATGACTTGTTTTTACCTTTGCCAGAGCTGTAGCAACACAGCATTTTAATTATGTATATAGAAAATATGAAATAACCAAGTATAAAAATAACTGCACACAGTTTGCTATAAAAATAACTGCACTTCAACGCATACATTTAAAACCTGAAAGATTGGATTGTTATCCTTGGAGCGTGTGTGCGCGCGAGGCCCGGTTTTCCGCTACACTCTGGAATGCGGCCAGTCCCTTCGTCTCTCTCCTCTCGCTCTCTTTTGAATCCGCATTCGAGTTCCAGTCCAAAGCCTTTGATCTTTCTCGCT
The DNA here is from genome assembly GCF_015846415.1 of Triplophysa dalaica. Taxonomy (NCBI): domain Eukaryota; kingdom Metazoa; phylum Chordata; class Actinopteri; order Cypriniformes; family Nemacheilidae; genus Triplophysa; species Triplophysa dalaica. Next base: position 6,456,681 of record NC_079543.1, read on the forward strand.
GTGTCTCCTTTACCCGGAAGAGAACCCTCGCTTTCCCTCTCAGCTGGGATGAAGGCGCGCGTGGAAATGTTGGCCCGTCTCCATCCTCATACCAAATATGGTCATACAAAGGCTGGGGATGAAAGAGGCCGCCGCCGACAGATCAAAGGCAGCCGCGGCTCCGCCCACAAACCCCACCTCTGCCTGCCTTATAAAGATCTGCCTCCTGCTCCAAACTTATTCTCACGCAAGCGACAGAAACACTTCCCAATGTTTTTCTTCCCTCTTCTTGTTTTTGGCTACGTCGAGGGAGGGCCCCATGAATTTAGCCCGGTTTCATTTAGCCCATTAATCTCGAACACATTTTGTAGCTGCTTGCGTTTATGGTTAATTCATCGTGTAAACACAAAATAAATTCGTACACCGTGGTTGACATGATAATATTTAAATGTTCTTAAATAAATGAAATAGCCTACTGCTAATTACGGATTCTTTACATTTTTTACGTCACTGTGATCGATTTTCCCCGTCACACCGAGTGCTATTTATTCATATGATCAAAACATTTTTTAATTTGTCCTAATTTTGTAAATGATGTTACTTTAATAGTTCGTAATATAAATGCAATATTTTTCTTATTTTACAACCCATTTATATGATTAAAAATGTTTTAATTTGTCCTTATTTGGTCAATTGTGTTACTTCAATAATTTGTAGTATAAATGCAGTATTTTTCTTTTTTCATAGAATTTAAAATGAGATGATATAGCGTTTTAATAAAATTAAAAACATTTAAAAACAAAAAAAGATATCAAAATAAGAATTCCTATATTAATGTAACTTAAAATAGGGATTTAAGGACAATGCAAGACTGCAAGACCACACTGTTTTGTAAAGAAAAATACAACAAAAATGTGATTATTTTAACACGCCCCTGCCTTCATATACACAAGCAAGTACCTGGATCTTTTCCAACTGAATTTTATCCTCCATTACAGCTACTACATCTGTAAACAAATAAGACAAAAATGTAAATGCACGAATCTTATTTTCCAACGTACAGCGGATCGATGTAACACTTGGAGTATCAGCTGATTGTTGTTATTTTCTGTCAATACGTAACTAAATGTTTTCGTTTTTTCGTACTATTTTAATGTTTGAAATAATGCTTTAATAATACAATCGCCTCTATATTTTACGCAGTACATTCTATCACAGCGTTGACAGAATATGGTTTGGGTTATCTGATCACCAACCTTCCCGTTTACGACAATAGTGGATTCAGTGTTTTCTACCTTTTTACCTCTCTGCCTATTCTTTGTAAAATATGTTTAAAATCCCCCCTTTACTTTTGTCGGGAGAGCCAGTGTGTGTGGTGTCAATCACAGCGGCGGCTTGTGTTTCATCTTTATACTCAAGTCAGAGATCAGGGGGAGGAGTACAGCACTACACTCTCTCCTGCTCAACATTACACGCAGTCTCTGCTGGGCTCACTTCTGAAGAGGGACACCTTTTACAACTCAACAAAACAAACGGGAATGACATACAACTTTTTATTTTCTATTTTTTTAACCACGGAAACAGTCGAGACTGCGCTACATTCAACCCAACTTTAACTTGTGTCATTGTTTCTTTTTATGTACACCGAAGGAGCTGCTATTTATCCTCGACACTCGTTAAAAGCCGACCGGCGATTTGTGTATTTCCCACCTGGATTCACCGCGCAAGTACGCGCACCCCGTTGCCGTGTGCCGAACGCTGAAAGTACACGCGTGTTAGGAGCGCGCACGCTGAAAGTACACAGGGTCCTCTGTGGCACGCTTTCGTTCTGGGCGTTTTTAGGGTGAGGTGGACTTTCATTCACCCGAAAAATGCCGCAGTTGTCGGGCGGAGGAGGCGGCGGGGACCCGGAGCTCTGCGCCACCGACGAAATGATCCCGTTCAAAGACGAGGGGGATCCGCAGAAGGAGCAGATCTTCGCGGAGATCTGTCACTCCGAAGAAGAGGGAGACCTGGATGAGATCAAATCGTCTCTGGTCAACGAGTCAGAGATCAGTCCAAACAGCAACAGTCACGACGTGAGTATCAAACACACGGGAAGCTCTCGTGGAAACTTTACCGGGCATCGACAGAACGACGCACGATGTGCAGTTGTTGAGAAGTTGGGATTTGTGTTTATTATTCGTAGTCATGTTGCAAGTTGATGTTTTCGCCTCTTCCCTGTTGGCGTGTCTCGAGCTGCACGTGTCGACGACAACAAACTTATTTTGTTTGTGAACAAGGAAAGAGTAAGTCACAGGGGTGTGTTGTCAGTGGTTTTTATTAATCATAAAAATGCCATGTTATTCCAAACTAATCTACAAAAAAGACTAGTATTAAATTAACTTTACTATTAATGGTTTGTTAAATACAATAAGATATTAGCAGGGATGAATAAAGAAACTCTTATTAAAAGAAAACCTGCGACATACGCACGGATACGATATTTCTGATATTCGCACGTGTTCATCTATTCACAATTTTAATTGATTGTAATATTCAGTTAAATAGTGAAAGTGCAGATTTATATTTGAGTTTTCTTTCTAATAAATTGTAGTCTATTAATTGTTGTTATATTAAATAAGAAATTAAGAATTAAAATGCAGCCTTAGTATTTTGTGTGATCTCCGTTTATTTAATATCACTTCAGTTTTCCTCGATTCAATTTTTTTTCTATTACTACAAGGTCGTTTATAACAAGTTAAATGAATTGGAATAATAATAAAATACGTGCGTTTGTTAATGAAATGTATTTCCCCCTGGCATCAACAGCATGCAGGGTTATATTATGGCATGCCTAAGAACAAGCTGACGGGCTGCATGTTAATTGGGAAAGCGGTTCAGATCTCAGACTCTGTTGGAAGGCGCCCTGAGGGAGCTGAACTCCAAATGGAGTTTATTTCTACGCACCTCTGATTCATAATGCAGGGGAAACAAGAATAGTTGCAAAGCTTTTATTTTATGTTCACGTTTTTGGTCACCACACCAGACAGTCGCTGTGTTTGTCTGTATGGATGCTTTCTGCCAATGAAAAATGAAATCAAAACGGGCCCTTTCTTGTTAACATTTGATTGAACTTTCTTTGTTGAACAGAAAATGCTGGGAAATATATTTTGCTATTCCCTTTGTGTGTTTCAACAGTGACAATTACATCAGAAAATAAGCTGTTAATATCTGTCTTCTACATTTTTGAACAGGCAGCTAGACAGTCCCAAATACCACCAGACTCTTATGAGAAGCACAGGGACCATCCGGATGATGGTAAGTGGTATGAAAATGTGTGTTATGTTGTTAATTCAGTTCAGACTAAATACATTCAGTGGTGCCAATGAATTTTTAGTGACATGCTCTACAAAGTCATGCCGTTGTTATTCTTGCATAGTAGACAGTTTCTAGTTGTAAAATATGGCTTGTGTTTCCTTTTTTCAATGAAAGTTTCTGTCCATATTTGTTTTTTATGACAACGTTCATTTTTTTCAAACCAAATAAGTCACATTATTTTGATGTGTTGATGTGTTTTATTGGCTCTTTTAACATTCTTTATGTAACATCTTGGTGTAACATTATTTGGCATTCCTCGCTCTGTTTGTATTTGACACGTAGTGACACGTGCCAGGGATACTGGGAATTGCCCTATCTTCCTGTTACACTCCGGTATCCAAACACACCGTCTGGGACGCTATTGTCAGGGGCAGCATGTTGCTGTGATGGCCGGAGTTCATTTGATCTCTGTTTGCACCCGGGTCTTTTTTTTTTTACGCCGGGCAGGGTGCTAGTGTCACAGTGAAGTGACTTGATTGTCTTCGTCCCATTGTTCTCCGCTCGCTGTGAATTAGGATGCAAATGTTCTGCCAAACACTCCGCTGGCTTCAGAACGACTCCCCCTGTTTTAGATACTGTGAGAAACGGCAGGCTTTCCTGTTTGGTTTGGGCATCTTACATTAAAAAAAGTAGGTCTGGTGCTGTTTTCTGTTAATTGTTGTTGATTGGCACAAAGGGACTTTTTCTGTAGTTCAGCTGGTAGAGCATGATACTAACAGTGCTCAGGTCATGAGTTTGAGACCCGCCGTTTGCACATACTGTAAAAAAATAAATAAGCTCATCTCATCTGTTGAATGCACAAATGTGAAACTAGAAGTGAATGTTAACGGGCTACATGCAAAACTCATGCAAACTATTTTTGCATGACATTATCACAAATGCAATAGCGGAGTATAATTTAAATCAACAATTAAAGTGATCTTGTCATCTCTTTCAGGCAAACTCCAAGACATGTACTGCAAAGGAAATCCGTATCCAAGTTACCCAGGATACATCATGATGACAAATATGAACAATGATCATTATATGAACAACGGCTCTCTCTCGCCTCCCATTCCCAGAATGGTAAGTCTTACCTGTTCACTCTTCAGCCCTGTTTTTTCAAACAAAGATATCACCTCTTAAAGAACCATAAATGACAGTTTTTCCAAAACATTTTCGTCTTCTGTAATCACGTACAGCTCCGAGTTATGATGTTAGTGATCAATTGGCAGCGTGACCGTGACTAATGTTGTGACCCATATCTGTGCGACTTCGTTGAGGTGCATTTCTTATATCATCTATACGTTCCACTGTGGAATACGAAGAAAGAAATTATAACTGTTGTTTGGATGGTTGCTTTGAAGAGAGTCAGAACACAGAAGTTAGTGACAGACGTTGGGTGTATATTTTCGTGCGTCTTCGCCGTGCATCTGTCCCCGTCGCAGTGATTCTATAAATCGACCGCTGGTGGGGGGTGGGATGGATAGAAAATAAAAGATGGTGGATATGCTAGCAGCTGTCCCCTCTAATCCTGTTTGGTAGTTTTTTTGTGTGTTGAAGATTCCCCGTTTGCCAGTTGACTGGTGCCTGGAAAAGGCGGCCGCTGCGGGCAGTCTGTGAGCCCAGAAAAAGAGAGCGAGCTTTCTCAGCTGAGCTCATCTCATCCATTGTTTGCACAGCTCCTGTCTCAGCTTGCGACTGGGAGATTACGGTTTGGTTTGTCTTCGTTTCGCCACTGTGTTAATGGACATTGAACTCAAGATGATTCTGTCATTGACATAGTTTAATTTAGACATTTTGATGAGCTGTTTATAGTTGCATGCGGATGCATTGGATTTGGTTTCGTTTTTTAACAAAGCAGTTAGCAAAAAGTTTACATTTCAACATTGGAAGGGATTTAGATCCAGGCTGCTTTGTTACACAAGGCTGTTTAGTTTTCCTCAGATTATTTCTAAACACAAAAATAGCTTTGGCTCAGCAAGGTTGTGTGACCGAAGCATCCTTGTATATCCTTTGGGGTTTAAAACCATTACTCTGCAAGTACATTTAAAAATCCCCCATTTTATATTCGCTTGACAATGATTTTGCAGAGGTGTTGCAGAATATGCGGCTATTCACTTCACTCTGTATGCAGTAAAAGCACAATCATGCCAAATCCATTTCCTATCCAACCTCTATGTGTCTCTCTCTCCTTTGAGGTGGCTCAAATATTCGGACACAGTATCTCCAAAGTCTGGGATCGGTTTTCAGCGAGATCAGAGGCATCTTCTTTTTTCTCCCCACCCCCCTTTCATCCCCCCATAGTTTGGATTGATTTCCATTGGCCATGACATTCCAATGCCTAGTATCATTCCAAGATCTTTTTGGCAATGCACCCTGGTAAAACACCGGCTGTGTGACTACAATCCCATGGGTCAACTGTATTGACACGTGTGACCGTTGGCATCACGGCACCAGTGATCCATTAAAGCTGTACATGTTGCTGTAATGTAAAGCCTATCTGATGTCTGATGGGCGACATCTGGAAATGGCATCCATGGTTCCTTTGAGATGGCTAACTCGGGGTCAGCAGATAATGTTTCCAGGTAAACAGTGGAACTGCATTGTCTTTAGTGCCTGAAGCTTTGAAACGCCAAAATTTAAATTTGTATGAAATAGTGAATTGGGAATAGGACAACCTAGGAATTTCCTCCTTTTGAAACGACTTCCCTCCTTTTCTTTAGGAGTAGGACTTTTCGTGTAGTTCTGTTTATATTTGTCTCTCTTTCATCAGGAAGAGAATTGATGTGATTGGGTCTTGGATTACATCATATCTATATATATATATATATATATATTTGTCATGAACACCATATGTTTGACACGCAAGTTAACACGTTTGTTCAGGTGATCTTACAAAGATGCTTAAATATATAAAATTTGATCAATCTAAAGGCGTTTTTAAACCGAAATTGAATTAATTTAAGGCGTGTCCAATAGGTTTCAGATTGAACTTTCAGCAGGACAGGACATGTGAGGCAAAGCTTATATTTTATTGATAGATGGATTTCTCCCTGTTGTGGAAAACTTGTTTTTGTACAATCAGTGATGATTTCCAATGTGTATGAAAACAAATATCTTCAAAATTATTTTATCTAAAATAAGGTTTAGTGCGTTTAACGAAAAGTTTGTATTTGTTAACATTAGTAGATGCATTAGCAAACAAACAATGTCTATATAGTGTTTCAGCATTTATTCATCCTTTTTATGTGCATTTCTGTCAAGCTGCTTTAAAACAATGCTACATTGTCAAAAGCACTGTATAAATAAAATGTGCTTTCCTGTAGATCATTGCGAGGTCGTGGGTTCGATCCCAGGGGATTGAACAAACAGTTCTTACATTTTTCTACTATAGTAGTCAATGAATCCACAGAAATCTCAGTTGCCAAATGTTTTCTTAATATGGTTCTTTGAGTTCTGCAGAACAAATAAATTTATACAGGTGTGTAACATCTTGAAGAGGGGGTTATTCAGACAGACAGAATTTTCGTTTTTGGGTGAACAATCCCTTTATTGTGACGTGTTTCCAACATCTCTTTGATTTAATTAACAAATTGTACTTGCTTACTGTGAACAAAAGCAGTTAAACATTTAAAAAATGGACATTAAAATTATGTAAAGGGTGGAAAATAGGCTAATGATTTAAAAAAAGCTGTACAAATAATTATCGTTAATTCAAGTGATGGAAACAGCTTTTTTTCTAGCAAGGTTTTAAGGTTAACCTCTTGTGACTTCTGTATTGTTTTGATTTGTGAGCGAGCTCTCATAATACTCGACAGCTACTGTAGTGCATGTGGAAGATCTGCTGTCCATGTTCTGTTTTTCTCCACTTGGATTGGCCTCTGGCAGCGAGACTGAGAAAGAACCACCCCGAGATACACACTCTCAGTCCCACATCCACTCTGCTTTGATGTGGTATGTGACGGATCTTCTGCTTGCCGTGGACACGCCATGGAATCGCAAACCCCCCCAAACCCTGGCTTTACCTAAAGAGATTTTACGCAGCTGGGTCTCCTACTCCCAATCAGCTGCATTTAAGTAAACCACATTTCCCAGCAGGCCTTACACCTTGTAGTTGCGCAATATTTTGTGGCCATGCGACTTCATATTTCCCTCCTTTTGTGTGATTTTTTTTTTAATGTGATGCCAACAATTCGATCGCAATTGATGCTATCGCTCTGATGACGACATCCGAAATCGACCTAGTTAACATCATGACCAGTGTTCCACCCATATGGCCCCTAATGCTAATAGCGCATACCTTTACCATTTAACTTTGTGTCTTTCAACTCCACACATGGGCGATAAGGGGCAAGCAAGTAGCCGTATCAAATGCTGTGCAGGTCTGAGAAGCGGGCTTGGCCTAGACCTCGCACGTTTCGGCATCCCACATCCCTTTGAAGTGTACTGGTGCAGACCCAGGGTTTTAACACAGAGGGCTATTGATACTCTGTTTACATCGACCACTAACCACAGCCATATTGAATCCATGTGCTGGATTTACGACGAAAAACGCTGGCAGTGTTATTAGGTCTTTTAAAAGGCTTTGACAGCGTTAAGCAATCCACCAGCAAAGCATGAACTTTGCGATTTTTAATCTCATTAGCGACTCGATGGCCATTAGAATGACTTTGTGTCAGAAGCATAAAATTAGTAGATTGAGATGTCCATGAAAGGATGATTAAACTGTATTTCTCCATCCTGTGTGTACAAGCAATGACAGTGTTTATTTATCTTCTGTCAGCGTTTCGTAGCACATGGATTTTGATATATTTGAATCAAGTATGCAATCTTATGGAAAATTAGAGTATAAATGTGCTCTTTAGTTTTTTATAATTCTTCTAATACGGATAAATATCCAAAAAATAAAAGTTCTGTGATCATTTATTTACCCTCATACTGCTCAAAACCTGTATATGACATGTTCTTCTGTGGAACACGAGAATAAGATATTTGGAGAAACGTCTGTGGTTTTGAAAAAAAGTTTTTTGGGAACCAACGTTCTTCAAAATGTCTCCTCTTTTGTTCTGCAGAAAAAAGTCTATGTGAGGGTAAAAAATAAAAACATTTTGTGGTGAACTATCCCTTTAATGCTCTGCTATACTGCAGCACCTGTTGAGGGTATCCCGAGGCCAGATGCAAGTGAAATGCACTGTTGTGTTTTGTCTTCGCGCCACAGTTGTCATCACTCCATTGCATATTATGTCTCCAGGTCCAGCTGTGACCTCAGGCACCCTCCAGCGGTCCGAGTTTATTTTGACAAAGTGGCAGACGTCGCGTTCTTCCCAATTTAGGTTGCTTATCCTTATTGGTTTCTCACTCCTTTTATTGAACGTTTGTTGTTAAATTTACTTTGTTCTCGTCCCCTGTTGTCTGAAGCTTGTTTTGTCCTGAGGGATCTAGAATTTGAACACGTGTTGTGAAGCTGCATACATGGTAAAATCACTGTAACTTACTTCTACGGTGTGAGTGAAAATTGGAAGTTTGGATTTCTGCTAATATCAGCAGATACCGAAGATGATTAGATTTAATGTTAATTCAATGTTAAATGGGTTATTATTTATGTTGTACGAATGCAAACATAGTCACATTGGGCCTCATCATGAAAAATATGTAAATGAATGTGTAAATGTCGAGTCATTTGCGCGTAAAACGTTACCTGAAAACTTTCCTCCGGATTCACAAATACTCACAAATACAAATACTGTAAACGTCAGATGTGATGGTGAAATGTGTGTTTGTTAATAAATTCCAATCTCTCGTAAACAGTGCGCGCATGCACGCTCATCCACAATTAGCATAATCTCCGCCTCTGCACTACAGCTACGCAAATTGCGTATCTAGAAATGCTGGAAGCCTCTGGTCTTCATTCTCTGGTTTGGCAACATAATTGCATAAATGCATAATAGGCTATATGCTTATTAATGAATAAATCAATTAAACCTTGTCCACCAAACTGTGTCTTCTGAAAATGGCCAGCTGGTCATCACTTCGCGTTTTTCCGGAGACGTGTTGTTTCCTGCTATTTGGAATATCCATGACAGTCTTATGTTACTAGTGGCTTATTTTAAACAATATTACTGAATCGGTCGTTATAAAAATACAGCAATGTTAACTTCTCCATTGTTATGTATGATGGTTGTTCAATGTAGTGTTTGTCCCGCCTCTCCTCCACTGTGGTTGGACAGCTGTGCAAAAAAAGGACAGTGATGAGCTCTGCGTTTTTCCCAAAGTTAAAAAAATGAAAAAGACCGGACCAAAGACCTCGTGAAATGTCATTATGACTCACAGTGCATCAAATAGAGCTGTCATTAGTTGTCTAAACAAGGAATACAGAACGTTTGAATGTTGTGCGCACCATTTACATGTCGTAGCTGTACATTTCTTTCGTACTAACTAACATTTTGATACCGGAAATTTATGTCAAATAGACTTTACGAACGATTAACACAAAAAATGTTCTGCTCGTGTTTAATGAATGAGACCCATTGACTGTGTCGTCAAACCGTTGTTGTCTCAAAAGGCCCTCGATGATGCAAAAGCTTTCTGTGTTTACATTAAGCTCTGCGATGAACTTCATTTGCACTTGTTCCGAGCTGAACAACAGAGCCTATGTGCCACTAGGTTGTGCCACTTTTTTCAAGCTCATTATTTTCTGCCGGGCTGTTTGTGTGTGTGGGGTGTGAAGAAGCTTCACATGCTCCATGGATCAGACAGGGCTGAAATATTCATGCTCCCTGGTGTAGGAGTTTGGGAAAGGGCTTCTCTGAGTTGCAGTACAAAAGATGGCTCGCCACCAGGCTTTATTAGTTAGGCTGTTTAATGGTTACACGAATGCAGACTCCTTCTGTGGGGCACATCAAACCATCTCTTTGATTCCATCCTTTTGCTCTCTGTCTTACGCACTGTTGTTCTCTTTTTTTTCCCTCTTATTCTTAGTCATTCAACTTATGCTTACAGAGGACAGAATTTGTGGGGGAGCTTGGCTATCAGCGCTTTTTGTGTGGTCCCGGCCATAAAAAACACCCTGTTCTTTGAATGAGAAAAGAGCCTGTCTTTAATTTTTGGGGAAACTCATAAAAGTTTGTCGCTCCTTTCATATCTGCCGCAGAATTGAAAACAAATGCTCTCTTTTCTCGCCCGCCTTTGAACTGCCCAATTATGTAGTCGTGAAAATAAAAAAACACTCTGTCAATCTCTCGTTCTCCCTTTTTAACTTCTTCCTTTTTCCATGTTTCTTTCTTTGTGGCTTTCTTTTCGTCACTCTCTTGTATAAAGGTGTGCGTGCGTGCGTGTGTGTGTTGGGGGGGATCAGTGATGTCAAAGTCAAAACCAAGAGCATTAAGAAAACTGGCGAAATGCAATCCAGCTGCAATCCGACATGACGCTGGAAAACGAGGGCTGTGGAGCAGAGAGCTACGGCGTATTCCCAGGGCGCACAACTGCTCGCGGCCTTGGCTTTGATCTCTTCAAAGCCTTCTGCCTCCTGCTAGATGAAGAGTCTTGGCTTTCTTTCGTGAGCACTGGAGAGAGAAAGTGAGCGAGCGAGAGAGGGAGTGAGTGAGTGAATTAGGGGGGTTGTTTTGCATGCGCACGCATGTGTGTGTGTTAAAGGAAAAGACAGAGAGAGAATGAGGGAACTTCGAAAGTAACAAAGACTGGGCAACAGGAAGTTAAAGGTGTTTTTTTGTTGTTGCCCTTTTCGGGTCAAAATCGATCAGCTCCCGGGAGTAATTATGTGCAATTCCACGCAAGCCTCAGCGGGTTATCTGAGGGACTCTGACCTCAGAAACGGAGACGCGCCGCGATAAAGGGGAGCCCGGGCAGGGACGGGAGGGGCAGAGGGTGGGGAGGTGGTGTTGAAAAGCAGGCTGTCCTGTTGCCGTCCAGCAGAGCAGAAAATGGGAGCACAATGCAGTGATTACCCTTGCAGATGTCCCCATATTTATGCCGGCAATGTTTTGGTGGCGTAGGCGGTGGGATTGCTCCGGAGCTAACGAGGCCCCTCTATTGTCACAGAGCGTGTGCCCGGTTCTGCCCCCTCAACACCCCCAGCACGCCCCTATCCACCCCCTCACAAATAACCACATGAGACTGTAACATGGAACGATTCCATCCCAGGTGTTGCGTTTGTGCAAGATACACAGTTACTTAGCATGTAGATAAAAACACACACACGTGGTCAACTAATGTTGAGTATTTCATTGGCTGATTTTAATACATGTGTAGCAGCGTGGCCAATAGGGATGCAATGTCTATATTCAGCTGGTATCTGTAACTTTTTTTTTTAGGTTAAAAATAGGGCTGTCACAATATCAGGTTTAAACTTCATGGTTATCGTGGCATTCACTTTAAAACTATTATCTTTTTATTTATATATTATCTAATATCATGTTTTTTTTAAAACAAATTAATAATGTATTCAGTCAAATTCTTTAATTCTGTTTATTTTTTTTCTTCTGTCTGGCCAAGTTTGTGGTTTGTAACTGTTGTGAATTCTTTACGATATTATCATACGTATGCTGCTTTTTCAATGCAAACCACGGCACGGCACGGGACTTTTGGGGGGTTTTCCACTGGGTACAGTACCTAGTACCTGACACTTTTTTTAGTACCACCTCGGTTCAGGTTCCAAGCATACTGTGCCGATACCAAAATGTGACGTGTTTACACACAGATCACTGATTGGGCGGAGAGAATCATTACCAGTAACACATGAATACACATTTTAATACGTAATATTTGGATTTCGTTATATGCTTCGTGATGGTAGTACAGAGATTGAGACCCTCAACACAATGCTAAATGCTACCGTAGCTTACCCTCTTGTGCCGTCGAGCAAACCAAATGATCGCTGTCTGCTCTTTGCTGTAAGATTTTCCAAACTCTCTTGTATTAGCAGTATTTTGTTTTGCTGCTATCCGCCAATGATATGCTCCATTACTCCTATGTTGTGCTTGTGTTTGTGGTGTTCACCGTGATGCTACAGCAGTAGTGGTGACGCAACAACGATTATAAGTTTATAATCTCCACCCACTTTGACTTGCTACTAAACTGCTGTAGAAACGAAACGTGAGCCGAAGTGAAATGAGCTGGGCCGAGCAGAGTCGTACTAAACCTAACGGTACCATGCTGTGGAAAAGCGGAAATTGGTAATCCGAATGTTTAATATCACTGTATTTGTCGGTATCGGTGTATTGTGACGTTGAAAAAAAAACATTATTGTGCAGTCATGTTTAGCAGTATTCTTAAATTATAAATGGATGTTTTAAGCATGATTTTACAACTAATGTAATTTTGAAGAAAACCTGCAGGTTTATGTTTCTAACTGAGATGGCGATAGAGAGCCTGTCGCCGTTACTGATTGAAGCTTTAAACAATATTAAATGTCTTTTGATTCTAATTTAAAGTAGACAAATAACACGTATGCCAAATTGCTGAAATTATTTTATGTGAGACTTTCTCAGAAATCATCATCTTGCTTGATCAATCTACTAATATTTACCACGGTTTGCACAAACTACGTAAGCCGCAGCCATTACGAGTACACTGTCATGTCAGGCTATTGTTAATATGGTTCATCAAACAAATTGACTGCTCTGCCCCTTTGATCTGATCTTTCATCTCTGAATCTGGCATTCGGCGCGGCAGTTACAGATCTCCACAGGCCTGCATTGTGATGTTTTTTCGCTATCACTAATTGATTTGAACCCATGTGGAGTGCGTTCATTTATCACTGAAGGGCCCTTCACAGATGTACGGAGGATCAGATATGAGGCTGCATATCCAAATGGACTCTAAAAGGGGTTTGCTCTGTGCTGTATTTTTAGGATCCGCTATTATTCATCCAAGCACTCCCAGAGTGTCTCTCGCTCTCTATTGGTGCTGATGTCAGACCTGAGGAGAGCAGGACTTTGTTTACCTCGCTCGCTTGTTTGATGCTAGATGATGAAACCTGTAAAAATCCTACGCAAGAATGCATTTGTTCGTCTCTGCCTTTGTGCCACATACAGTCTTCTCCCTGCCTCTCGTACAGTTATTAACTTCATCTTTGACTCTCAAAGGAAGTGCACATGTAATAAGGATATTAAATTTACAGCTTTGTTCAGACCCAGAGCGCTGAGGGCGGGCCCGTGCAATGTTGTGTCTAGAGTCGTGAACGTGGGCTGAGGCGAGATTTGGGAAAGGACTGGGACACTTTTACAGAGAGGTTTTGAAACTAGATTACAAATGATCTAGCATGTGTTAGCATTTTATACAACAAGCAAAGTTGACCATGCATTGTCCATTAAATCCTTTCATCATTTATTCGCCCTCATGTCACTCCAAACCTGTATAGGGATGCAAGGCAAGGCAATCTACCGAGGTTCATTTATTAACCATGCTTAAAAACGTCACGGTTAATTAATCGTAAAGGCTCCGTTACACCGCATGTTTCTATTTCACGGAACGGAACGTTGCAACTTACACAAAATGAAAACAAAGTTACACCAGTTTAAAGAGCCATGCTTCTCAGACACACGGAGGCCACGACCCACACTAGATCAACTATGGCAGAGACACCAAACAGCCTATCTTACTTGTACATTCACTATCAAGGCCGTAGCGGTGACCATTGGGCTTTCATTGCAATGTAAACAAACAAAGCAGCATCTAAGTTAGCACAAGAAGCGTCGCGTCGAGGACAGCTCACAGGATGCGGACATTCTGTATGCACAAGCTAAAACTCAAAGTTTACTCCTGACGCAAGTTGAACCAATTCAACTTATTTTATGTTATATTTCGAGAAAAGGCTCTATATCACGTTGATAAATCCTTTATAGTTTGCTGTAAATGAAAACAGTGGAGGGAAATAACGTGTGATCCGCTTGCTCTTAAAGGGACAGCAGCATAACAAATGTATCTGTTTTAATGCTCGTCAAACAACAAAAAGCGAAGACAAAACCGACTCGCTGCTCCTGACTGATCAACTTTAATAACTTTATTATGGTTTGATCCATATTTGTGATATTTAAAATGTGATCCCTTTATTCAGTTACTGTACCTGATAACCACAGTTAGACCAACCTGAAACGCCTAAAAAGCCCTGATAATTTTATTTGTGTGTTTGCTTACATTTAATTGTGCTATTGCTCATAATTGGATAATTTGTTCTAAGTTTATTACTAACTGATTGACTTTTATTATTAGAGTGAGGCTAATAGTTTTATGGTATTATGAGCTTATTATTAAGATTGCATGGGTAAAACTGATCAAAAGACATTATTATTAATTTATTACTTTTTGTGGCGGGCAAGTAACATTTTTGTCAGGGCCAGTAAAAATATAGAAATTAATGTAAGCATAATAATCGTCATAATTGTGTAACTGTGATTATTCCTCAGACTAAAATCGTACCAACAAAATCTATAATCGTTGCATCTCTAAACCTGTATGACTTTCTATCTTCTGCAGAATTCAAAAGAAGTTATTTTGAAGAACGATGGTAACCAAACAACATTGACCCCCATTGACTTTGATTCTGTGGACTACTTTCTTATAATATCTTATTTTGTGTTCCACAGAAAAAAAGATCATATATAGGATTTGAACAACATGAGGGTTAATGAACAGAATTTACATAATTTTTTGAAAGGAGATTTTGGATGGTTTTGATTGGCATTGACTAACAGTTGTACCTGTGTATTGTTCCCCCATTTTTAGATGTTTGGCAAACATTATAGATTTCGTACAGGAATTATTTCAAAGATGATTCATTTCAAAGATTTGAACATATTTCAGAAATGTTGATGGATAGTTACCTTCCTTACTCTTTGTCCGCACCCTCTTGATGTAACGATTACATGATCTCATTTCGGGTTTGAACATCGATTCAGAATTACTTTGCAATACTGTCAGCAGAGCACGTCATCTTTATTTACATTTCCATTTATCTAAGGACATTTAATGGACAAAGCACAAGAATGAAATCCCAACCCTTTGCTCAGTGGACACAGGGTTAGGCAAATTTTATAAATCTTTATCAAACAAAAGCCACGTTTCTTTTCGTCAGACCAGATCTTGGACCTGTTCCCTCTCCTGTCCCATTATCTCTGAGTTAAATCACACAGAGTCGGGCAAAACAAAGGCCTTGTGCACGTTTACATACCCCGCCGCACCGTCTAGCCTTGTTTGAACACAGCCGATGTTTTGTTTGCTGTAGCCGGGACAATAGTCACAAAAACTCCTTCAAAAGTATCGAATGGGGGTGGGAGGTGCCCGTCCTGTGTCTGATCCAGCTCTTGAGGGCTTGTTGAAGTGTTCCCCTACTCATGCGTGGGCCGAGAGAAGTCATTTTGTTCTCCGGGGGATTATTGTGCGGGTGTGTGCGTTCTCAGGCTGAAGGTTTTCGACGGCTGACGGTAAATTGAAGAGCAGTTGTATTGAGGTTAACTAGCTAATTCCTTAACAATGTGGGAAGGCCAGATTTTATTCGAGATGTTTGTTCGTGATGCGGTTTGTCCTACCTACAAACAAAGCAATGAGACAAAAGCTGTGTGACAAAGAAGAGCAGGGTTGTTACAATTGATCCTGTAGGCTTATTGAGTCATATTCTTAAATAATGAATCATCTTTACACAAGATTTTGATTCAGTGGTTTGTGGTCTTTGAGATATATTGGATTTTCTATAAAGATGAAGTTTGCTATTTATGTAATGCTAGCGACACCACAAAGAATTAGCAACACTGCTTTTTCTTGGCATAGCATACTGTTTTTTCTGATATATTTGTTGTGATATTGACACATCAATAAGAACTTTAGGTACATATCAATTCCAACTGGTTTGTTTGGATGAAGCATCTCGTATATATTTGGGCTCTTTCTTTTGGTCACATGAACAACCTCCTAAACAAAAGTAACTGCAAAGCAACACCAAAATCCCTTTCAGGAAAGTCATCCCACTCGGCGGCCAAATTTGCAAGACCTCCAGGCAGGTATTTCAGTCATAAAACACAAATTCCTATCAATGTGAGGGTGGGACGTCTGGTATCTCTGAAATTGTTTGCTATGGTCGTAACTTAACAAAACTTTTTGGACCGAATATTAAACCTGGCTGTACCATACATTTATTTTCTGAAGCTCAAAATGCACAAAAATAAAACATTTCAGCTTCACGACATACAAAGGCACACTCCCAGAGAATCATCCGTTTTTAACAATTGATAATTGGCTGCTTTTACTGACAGGCGGGATTTGGATGCTAGAAAGGCTTTACTAAGCATAACGCTTTCTGGGATATTTTCAACCATCACATTCTTAAGCAAAAACGTTACTATTTTACGAAAAAAAAAATAAACCCATCCGTTGTGTTAAATTAACCCCAAAAATGTGTATATCTGACCCAGCCATAGGTTAAAACAACCCAGCATTGGTTGATTTAGAACCCAATGTTTTTTCTTTGAACCGGCGCTGGGTTGAAAATAATCCTGCATTTTTTTGGAGTGAAATAATAAAACAGTGACATCTTGTGAACATCTTTAATCTTTCATATTGAAACGACTTTTTTGCCCACATCATACAACATCCTAGAAACAAATCACGCTACCCTGTTCTGCACATACCCGTTTTCTTCAGAATCTAGTTCACGAAGAACTTTTTTGACAAGTTTGCTCGTTGGTTTGCTCCGTTTTATTTGAGGTCTCACAGAGGGGTCACAGGCAAATTGCTGTGATGGTTAACACGATCGAAATAAGATGCAGATGTTATATTGTAACAGAGACCCTTATGTTCTCGTGCCATGCCGATGTTTATGTAGCGTTTGGAGCACAAAGCCACATCTTCTGCTATGTAAATGAGCTTTCTATCGATGTCTCTGTCTCACCCTCCCCCCTGCTCTGCCTTCTTTTCTCTCTCAATCCTCAACTCTGGGCTGCGAAGCTCTGGCTTTGTTGCAGCGAGTGTGAAACTAGGTCACTACCCGACATCTGAAGTAGCTCCGTTCACTGCCGCCCCCTTCGTCTTATTTTGCAGGTGAGCTTCGTACATTCTCGAGCGCTTACATGCGTGCAATGCCGCGTCAACGTTTTAATCAAATATTAACCTGATACTCTAGGCCTGCAGAGATGGAACGGGAGGGAGTGGATTGTTGCACCCCTCCATCACAGGGACCCCCACAGGGTTCATTCTACTCTCTATGCTAGTTCCTCCCAAATCCAGAGTGACGTTCATTCGCACGGCGCATACCTGTGTGAATGTGCTGGCAAAACTGCACGGGGCAGGCAAATCCCATCCTTAAAAGTCAAGTCAACTGTTCGGAATGTGTCAACCCTCTCACCGTAATTTTTCTGATTTAAAGTCATCTTAACGAAATTCTCTTGTGTGATGCTTGTCCGCAATTTTCCTTGCCATGGTTGCTACGATGTTTTCGTTTTTTTGTCGTTCGTGCATTCAACATGAACTCTCATTGAAAGTAACCTGCAGTGCATTTAAAGTACCCAAATATGCATTGCATTGTGCATGTAAGCCTGTAGTCGGTCAAGAGATTTTATGCCAAAAATAACCAAGCAGGAGTGAAAGCTGGCTCAGAATAAAAGGAAGGAATATATTTTCAATCATATGCTTTCTGCAGCGAGCACTAAAAACGTACCACAGTTTCCACAAAACGGATCACACACGTGTGTTATTTTGGCACAAGGTAAAATTCATGTGACTGCGTGCATGCTCATGGCGTGTGCTTTTGGTCAGCGGGGGCAGCGATGCCTGCCGGACGGTCCCCTTTACTGGAATGCGTGACCTTTCCGTGGTGCTTTGAAGTGACCAGGGCCCGCTGTGAAAATGAGCCCTGCGTAAGCCGCGAAGTTGAACGTGCCGCGGGATATGGAGAGCTCTGCCAAACCCTTCCACTGGCTCCACGCAACGCCAGAAATGTAAACACGGTCTGTTAGTTGTCATCACAATCCCATCATTCTATAACTCAAATAAAATTGGTTTTGTCCAGTATGTTGCCATTTTTAGAAGCATATTTTCACGTTCAGCCTCATTTTGTTAGCAGGTATCAGATTTGAGTTTGTTTGACGGTTCGAGTTTGGTTTTGTTTTGGTGATGGTAATGTGGGTTTCTGGTTTCAAAGGAGATATGTTTGATGTTTCTGCTTTTCTGTTTGCCGCTGTCAGTTTTCTCCGTCGTACCCTGAACTTTAGCATGCCCTGCAATTTACAATTTTGAATTATCCAGTGGCTGTTTCAATTTATTTAAAAAAAAAGTTTTTACATCATGCTACAAATCATTTATTTGTAAAAATCTCAAGCATTTTTATATAATTAATATAAATTAATATTAATATATTTAATATGGTATACCTGCTTTTTTGGTTTAGCTTTTTTGCTTTGGTCTTAGTTTTCTGTTTGTGTGTGATCAACTATGGTGTTATAGAAAAAGTGACCGTGCTTTGTATAACCACTGTTTAACTGCAAATACCGTGGTGAAACTATGGTAAACAATTGTTAATTTGTGGTCACTGCTGTCATTTAACTGTAGAAACCATGTTTTTGTTTATATTTGTATTAAAGCCATGGTTCATTTCTTGTATGTGATGCCTACATACACCAACCCTAAACTAATTTAGCGTTTTAAAGGGACTTACTGCTGGGAATCCTAAGAATAGAGGATTGGGATCTTTCTCGGTCTCTTTTCTTAAAGCCCTCAGGGCAGGCTTTCCTTCATTCGTTCCCCCCTCTTCCTCTCCTCCAGCTCTCCCCTCATGCTCTTGTTTGTATCATTACCTTGGGCATGTGACATGTGCCACCAGAGCTCTTCATTAATTGGGTTTGGTTACATTAAGCCCCAGAGCCAAAAGGCCATCCTGCCAATATCACATTCCATTTATGACCTGCCACTCCAGAACGGGTCCCTGTCTTATTTAAACCATTCGGCACTGTGGTCGCTCACTTACTGTTTTTTTTAAAGGGACCACTATATCGAGTGAGCTGTGTGTGTTCATCTTTTGTTGTTTAAAGGTCATGCATTCACATGGCTGTGAGTATGAACACCTGGTCTGTCCTTGGTGGGTGTGGGTGAGAGCGAGAACTGTTTTGGCCAGTAATGTTGGGTGTGTTTCTATTCAAGAGCAAACTGTCTTTTGTCCAATGTTTAAATGGTTTAAAATCATCTTGTACTATTTCCTTTTTATCACTTTCTCTGATTTGGTCACAACGATACTAATATGATCCAGGTTTAAAAGAAGTCACACTTGTAGAATAATGTTGATTCAACAAAAAAAGTTTTACCTATGCATTGAAAACTTTAATTGGGTGATTCATTTAATGACCAAGAATGATATTTTGCTATGAATTCAAATTTGAAGGTTTAACTTGTACACATAAATTCACGGATTAATTTTTCCATTGTGTATATTTATAGGCCTCCCTTTTGCTTTTGCTTTCTTTCTTTCTTCTTTCTTTCTCTGTCTCTCTCTGTCAACAAACTGAACAGCAGGGCTTCACCTACATTTCTAGCTGTGTGGCAATCTGTACTTGGTACTTAAGTTTCCGACTCCCTGAATGTTTGCGAAACACCTAACACTCTTTTACGCAGTGGTTTTATTGTAGCTGCGGGCATGAAGATTTCTCATTGCATATAAATTACAGTAGAGAGAAGAGATCATTATAAATGCCCCCCCAAACACCACGGAAATTAGATAATTGAGTGGAGGACAAAGGGCGGGTGGTGCGAAGAAAACATTGGTGGGGTAACGTCAACAGTGTCGTGGAAGTGAGAGTGGAGGCTGACTATTTAGTGGTCTCTAGCTGACAGAAAATTTGTTCCCGGCTGTGTTTGGCATGATTTATTTCTTTGCTATCCCTAAGAAATGTTTATGTCAACGTGTTCCTAACTTGGTAGAGCTCTGCAGAGGTGATGGGTTTGATGTCAGGAGGCTTTAAAGGGGTCATGTGATCGTTTGTTTTGGATGGAATGTGTATACACAATTTAAGTTTCAAAAACGCTGTATTTTCCACATACCGTGCATGTTTGTCTCCTCTTTGCTCCGCCTCTCTGAAACGTGCACATTGTTTACTAAGCTCTTCGCACCGAAAAGTGAGGAGTGCTTTGATTGGCCAGTTAACCAGCGAGTAGTGATTGGTCGAATACTGCAAGCGTGTGACGGAAATGTAACGCCTCTTACCATATTTGGAACATCAGGTTCCAAAGCAATTGTACTGACAGGTACGCCCCCACCTTACTTGTTTATACATTTGGGCGGTCTTAGTCAAACCATACCATGAACTGACGTAGATTTGTGGGGGTGTGGTTACACGTGGCGTTTCAGGAAGGTCAGAGTGAGCTTTTTGATAGAATGCATCTTTTGTCTAATACATGCATGGGCAACTTATAACACACCAAAAACACGCCATACGACCCCTTTAATTCAATTCAAGTGTGGTTCCATTCATGTATAATCAAATAATTTTTTTTTTTAACAAAACTTTCCAAAGTACATTTCAGATAATTTTTTTTTGATTTTTAATCTCTTTGTTTATAGGTTTGTGTAACTTTTCTGTTTGCTGATTGGTTGAATCGGTGAGGTCTTGGTGGATTGTTGAAATAACGGCTGTCCATTTTGTCTACAAACCAGTTGCACCCAATTGCATTGCTTCTCATTTTCTCTCTCTGGAATTACTATGGGCCTTCAGCCAGCTTGAGTTCTGCACAATGAAATTTCTTTTAAAACCACATCTAAGGGGCTCTAGAGGCAGGCTTGGCCAGACCTGCTTATAAAATTCTAAATGGACATGCTTCTTTTCAGATGGCACCGCCTCTCCGCAAATATGAATAGAAAGACATAAGCCTATTATTTTCCTTCATAATAAAAAAGAAAAGGGGTGGGGGGCATATGACCGTGCTATATCCTGCCGCCGCAGCCTGTGAAAGTCTGGCCACCATGAGATCTTTGGGATAAATCGCCACTGCACCATCTGACCCGGTTCCTGCGGTCACTCTGGGTGTCCGGCCACTTCCTGCTCGGATTGGGCAAAAGTCATTTTTGTTTAATACGCCGTCGAGCTGGGCTGGGAACCGGGTGGTGCGGCTTGTGATCTTAAACCACCTGGAAAGCTTTGAATGGCCTTGAGTGGTGGTCGAAACCGGCTGCGTGACTTCTTTAAAACTATGGAAGGCCGAAAGAGCCAAATCCACATTTTTGGAAACCTCGTATTTTAAATTTGACATTTATTTCCTTTTTTTCTTCTTCCAAAAATTGAATGCTTTTTTGAGGTTGTGAAAGGTTTTGCCTCTGGGAGCTGTGAATTGGCACAGCAGTCTCGAGGTTCCCTGCTGGATTGTTGGCTTTACAGGGCGCTCTGAGATGGCAGTTTATTAAGAAGTTGAGCGAAATGAGTTGTGACAGCTGCAGCGGAAAGAACAGAAAAGAGGTTCCGATCAAATAAGGTGGAACGCGAAGTGCCACCGTACACTTTTAATGGGTCCTGTATGTAAGAACCCCTCATTGACACAATAGACGTAAAATTATATTGTGCAGTGTCTTTTTATTTCGTTTATTTGACCTGTTTTTAAAACTCCTTTTCTTCTTTAGACACAGGCTAACGGCTTAAGTAAAAAACACTATGCCAGTCTCTTATTTCTCTCCTGGTGGGAAAGCCAATAAGGTCGGAGAGGCGTAAAATGAAGAGGGAGGGTGAGGATGCTATCGTGAAGGCTCGTCTCGTTGGCTATTGGCCCGAGTCTCTTTATAGTTACGAGGACAAACCAGTAATAAGGTTGCTTATAAGGTTTAAAAAGAGTCTTTGAAAACTTGTCCAGAGAAGCACTTTTGACCATGAGTAGAATATCTAATGATATTTTTATAATAAGAATGATAGTACATAAAGAATTGATCGCTACTCATTTACCATGTTTTCAAATTTGAATAACAAATGATTTTTCTCAAATTTAAGGAGTTGGTTGGGTTGAGACAAAATCATTAAACAATTTATCAATGGGTCCATAATTTTCAACAAACAAGCATGTTCTAAAACCTATGAACTGTTTTACTGTTGTGTTATAGTTGCAGGCAGAACAGTGATGGATTTTCGGTCTGTTCAAATCATAAGGCCAACAGTACATCGCAACTCAAAGGGCATACAGATTTGGACAGCTTTTGCATTGTTAAATTGTTTCACAATGCCATAAAGAACCATTTTTTTTTGTCTGAATGGTTCAATAAATAACCAAAAGCATTTTCTTTCACAAAATGTTCTTCACTGTGAAAAAGGTCATTTAGATTCCCAAAAACAGTAATAAATGAGGAAACCAAATATGGTTCTTCTCTTGCATTAATAACCTTGTACAGCACCTTATTTGACTTTCTCTGAACTCTTACTTTAAATTCCCAAAAGTGCCTTTGTTTTCTTTCATTCATTTGTGTTAAGCCATTAAACCGCTCCTCAAAACTGACTCTACAGCTTCTGCTGTGCTACAACATAAAAACACAACTCTCTTGTGTGTGAGAGACTGCGAAATAACATCCCAAACCACAGACGCACGTTTCCCGCCCCGTGGAAGTAGCGTGTCTGCCCCTGAAATTGCTCTCTACACCTGCCTCTCTTACCAATTAGCTGGCTGGGAACGGCAACCTTTGCTCCCAAATTAGAACAAACCGCTAGTTCATGCCCGCAGGACTTTTGTAGATCATTTCTAACCCGCCTCGCCTTTCTGATGGTTCTGCGATTTATGATTCAGAGTCGCATTTAAAAATGATAACGGAACCTTTAAGGAGGCATAATGATAATTCTGATCAATATCTGTGCTTGTTTTTGTATGTAGTTTCATGCCCCTGTGACATGGCCCCCAACTCAAAGTCACGGTTGAAGGAAAACTCAGTTTTGCTATAGTAGTTGCGTTCTTATGCGTGCGTATTGAAAATACGATTCGGCTGGAACTCGTGACGTCACAGCGACTGCAAGCGTAAGGAGACTTTCACAAATTTCCTTTCATATGCGATATGCGGGACTGTGTGTGCTGGTTCCTGTCAAGAGCATGGCTTTGTGAATCAGCTCTAGAGTTGCATGCGTGTGTGTGTGTGTTGAGTCCACCGCTGACGTTATTAACCCTGCTTAGTTCCACCGCAGACAGCCGGAGCTCTGTAATGAACTCCCTTATTCACTGACTAATGACTCCCTTTGATCTTCAGCCCCGAGACCTCTGGTCTGCCTCTGCCCTGTGGCGCTCCCTCCCCTCCCTGTTTCTCATTCTCTTCTCCGCTCACCCACGCTTGTTCTACCAACCCCCCTTTTTCTCTTTTCTGCCCCAAAATATTGCAGTTGACTATCTGCACATCGTCAGAGTTGCGATGGTTTATGGGTGTGTACGTTAAGAGGGTCGTGTTCCTGTTACAAATGTGGGTTTGATTTTCGATGTGTATGCATTCAACGTGTTTGAATTAAAAGTTATGAATGTTGTCGGAATGTTGTAAATGCGTTGCGCTATATGAGTTTTTATCTCTGTGTCTTGCAGTCAAATAAGGTGCCGGTGGTCCAGCCATCGCATGCTGTGCACCCTCTCACCCCTCTGATCACGTACAGCGATGAGCACTTCGCTCCTGGGCCGCACTCGGGGCATCACCCTCAAGACATGAACCCCAAACAAGGTACAAAATCCGCACGAAGACACATTCCTTATAACGTTATAGTATGTTTCTATATATATATGAGTACATGTCGATGTTAAACTGCATTCACATACTTTCATAGGTTGAAACGAAATGGCTGAATATTCTTCTGGCAAAACTGTTGGGTGGACTTACCTTTATGAACCATGATAACCTTCACTTGATGGATTAAAACGTCCTTGAGCAGCACAGTATTTACTGTAATATAGAAATGATATTTGTACGGTAATGTTGAAATGATATTTTAATGGAGAGGCTTTTAAAAGTTCCCCTCAATAGAGTCCTACCACTGCTAAATTAGTTGAAGGGTGGGGTTAAAACCTTCTTCCGGTAGGACAAGGGTCAGTGGTTTTTGGTCTGTGAGCCAGACGCCATATGCACGGTTTCCGGCTGTTTCGAAGGCCGAGAGCAGACAGGATGTGATGCAATAAAGTGGGGGAGATTGAGGAACTATAAACAGCCTGAACCACGGCACACGTCCAGATTGACACATGATCCAAATACAGGCCATCGTCTGTTGTTGTCAAACAACAATACACTAACATACTCATGAAACTTAATAAAATCTGAAATAGCATGAAACTCAAATACATACTTATTGAAGTAAAATGGGTTGTGAATGCCATTTCATGTTGACTCGAAACTTTTATTAATAGTAGTTGTGGTTCAGGCACACCCTAGTAGTTAAATATTTCATCCTCAGGTAAAACAACACGGATAACACGGAGCCGCATGGAAATTTTGGGTACAGGTTTTGCCAGTTCTTCAGCTGGTTTTGACCGTAACCATCTTAATTTAAGACTTTTACAGGCGGCACATTCAGAACGCCTGCTTTCAGAAAATAATAAATGAACAAGGTTATTACGGTTATTAATTTGAGATGTTGGGGCTAGTTTTTATCTCAAAACGTTTGTGGCCTTGTGGCTGGCCGGGCCTTCACTTTTTCTTCTTTGATTCAAAGCTTTATACACAAACATAATCTTACCCTTGGTGTGCAGGCGTGTAGTTGTTTGTGCAAAGTACTGCAGACTAACCAACACAAATTAATCATATTAGCAGGATTTGTGAGCATTAAAACAACACCAAAGTATTCCATATCCTGCAATCCGCTTCCTCTGAACTCCATCAATGTCACACTGCTGTTCTCCAGATGTGTCTGTCGAACACACACACACGCCACTCTGATTTTGCTCTCCTCTTCTTAAATCCTGAAGCAGGTATGCCCAGGCATCATCCTGGACCTGACATTCCTAATTTCTACCCTCTCTCTCCTGGAGGAGTTGGACAGATGACCCCTCCACTGGGATGGTGAGTGTGCACATGGGTGAATGCTTATATTGGGGGAACTTCACGGTCGGCAAGCGTGAAACGAATGGATTGGATGTCTGGACGAGCTGGTTGTCTTGAATTGGAGACAGAAAGATTCTATTGGCTAAACTGACCACAGTCATGATAGGCTGTATGTATGCCTGTATAGACTATGTATTCTGTCATCTATTTATTTTCAGGTCATTCAAAACCCGTATGGGACTTTTTCTTCTGTGCAACACAAAAGAAGATATTTCGAGAAATGTCGTAGTGGTTTTGTGTCCATACAATAGAAGTCAATGGTGTCCAACGTTGTTTAAAATATCTTCTTTTGTGTTCTGCAGAAGATAGAAAGTCAAACAGGTTAGCAATGAATTGTCATTTTGGGAAATCATTCACTTTAATTTCATTTGACACAACTTTACCACACCTTCAAAAACAAATCATACGCATTCCTTCTCCCTCGAAGCTTTCTTAAGTATGGAACAGATTGTTGTCCCGTCTCTCACAGCCCCTTTTTGTTCACGTCAAATTCGATATGGCATCTGCCTTGACTGAAGTCAATTGCATTAGAGTTCTCCCGCAGAGAGAATCTTGAAGTACAACCAACGTTGTCTCTTTCACCGTGCCACTAAATTCCTTCATCGCTAAACACAGGCCCGATTGCAACAGCATGATTGTTCCACCTTGTTTGGCAAGTTACAACTGATTTATAGCACCATCATTTATGGTGAATTATTTTCAAATGGTTAAGATTAGCATTTACGTGTTTGCCGCATGAAGCACATGCTTGCTTTAATAGGCACATCATGTTTTTTCAGGTTCTCTCATCACATGGTACCAGGACCTCCTGGACCCCACGCCACAGGAATCCCCCATCCCGCCATAGTCAACCCGCATGTGAAGCAAGAACCACATCACGACTCGGAACTGATGCATATGTGAGTTTCTCGTCTTCATTGATATTTTTGTTCATTTGGTGAGATTTCAATCAATACAAGTACATAATTTTAGCCACTTCTGGAATATGTCGCCATAACTGAATTCTTAAAATTCTTAAATTTGCTTAAAAAATGGGTCATATCACGCACTTCTATAATTTCGTATAATTTCATTTATTGTCCCAATGAAGTCTTCTGGTCTACTTGAATAAAGAATGTAGGTTTTTGGAGCTTCAACATTTAAAGTCGTCCATGTTCGGCGTCTATTTTCTATTGAAACTTACGTTGCGGCGTGAGGGTAAATACATTTTCAAAATGGATAAAGAGTTCCTTTAAGATGGTTTACTGATGTTTGCCTGATATAGAGGTCACAGATGAAGGTAGAAAATGCGTCGGTTGCCCCTTTGGGAATCATAGTATCACATGGGAGTGAAATACTGGTTGAGTTTTAGTCGCGGAGTGAAAAGTAGGTTTGGATGCCATTACTGGTGAAGTAATCTCTCTGCATGAAAGCACCCAAATGGACATAATTAAAAGCCGCTGCGAGCTTTTCGGCACCGGCTCCCGGATCGTTCTCTCACGCAGCTCGGGGTTGGCGGGTGGAATCAGATGTTCAATGCTCTCACACTCAGTGGCGTCGCTGTGGCTTTGACGTTTTTTCCGCATCACTTAATAATTCCCCCCATACGCTTCTTATACCTCCTCTACTGTTTCTCTAGGAAATCTCATCACGAGCAGAGAAAGGAGCAGGAGCCCAAAAGACCTCACATCAAGAAACCTCTCAACGCTTTCATGCTTTATATGAAAGAGATGCGCGCCAATGTGGTGGCCGAATGCACGCTGAAGGAGAGTGCTGCGATCAATCAGATCCTCGGCCGAAGGGTACGTATATTATTCGCCATCACGCCTGGGGGTCTATCGCAGAACTTTTCTCAAACTCAATTTAAAAACCTCCTGACAGGTAGTGGGTTTAACGCGTTACTTCTTTTTGGAACTGGAAAAAGAGGAACGGTTGAACATGTTTAATGGTTTAACCAAAGCCTTATCGCTTTATGGCGGCTAGCCACAGCAAAGGACCGCTCTGCGGTGGCGTGGGGTAATTGCACCCTGACATAGTTTGAAGTTAAGCGGCGCTAAATTGGAACCAGTGTTTTGATATGAAATCGAAGTTCAGTGTTTTTTTGCTTTCCTTCTCTCGTCGCCGAATGTTAATCTCTTCATCATGTTCCCTTCCACCCCCAGGCGTGCCTGAGACACTTTTCACATGCAACATTAGATGGTTAACAAGGATTTTTAGCAAGACGCCAGCACGCGTCTCTTCGGAAGGAACTTGAAAGTGCGTGTCAGTAATTGACTGCTGTTTTTTGCTTTTCCTCTCTAATCTCCCTCCGCACCGAACAGTGGCACGCTTTATCTCGGGAAGAGCAAGCTAAGTATTACGAATTAGCCCGCAAGGAACGGCAGCTCCACATGCAGCTCTACCCAGGATGGTCTGCCAGAGACAATTATGTAAGTGTCCACACTAACACGACGCCTGAGAATTGTTGACTGCAAGATTTTAGATGTAATTCATTGCTTGTGAAAAATGTGCATCAGTTACTCCTGTAAAGTGCACGATTCAATCCCTTTTACCACACATTTTTATTGATGGTTTTTGTTCAAATGTTCATCTTGAGAGACACTATAGACCACTTCGCAAGACATGGTCCAGAATTTTTTTTTTTAGTCTTATATAATTAAATCTTATATTCGTTTAACATTTTGATTTGGTTGTAAATATTCTGTTGGTTGTATTTTGTTCAACCGTTTGTGTAGTTATGTTTTTCTGGACTAGCATTGGATCAGCTTGGGAAACGTTTTCCGAAGTGGTCTATACAGAAATGTGGCAAAACAATGTGTGTCAATAAATAATATGTGAAATATATGTGAATGAATCATATTTCTGTATTAGTTGTAGTGAAATGAGGTTAAGTATGCTTTTTTATTAGAAAAGTTTAAATGTCGACTCTCATAAAGTCCATAGAGAAGTATTAGGGTAGCCAATACTGGTTGCACAAAGTCTGATGTAATTTTGATATATGAAAATGTTCAAATGTAAAAGAATTGCAATGTATTGGCTACGATAAAGGAGATGATGTACACAATGTGACTGATTTGTGAAACGCAAGCGGAACGAATTAGTTTTTTCTGTGAGAATGGTTTTACAAGCGATTTACACAAATTTGTTATGCTTGTGTATTGTAAATGTAGTCCTGAAACATGATCAGGTGGAATTCCAACATAAATCGGTCGTCAATTTGGACATTTGATACTAAAATGAAAGACAAACAGTTTTCTGTTGTTTTCTGTTGATTTGCCTCTTTTGTGAGTGCGGCCCAGAAATCTGAGCGGAACAAATTGAGTTATTGGTTAACCTATTCCTCTGTTCATGCTGAAATATATACAGTAATACAAAAGCATATCAGAGTGTAGCTCTCAAATTCCTCCAAAGGTTCACCACTTCCTTTTGTTTGTCTGTTGAACCACCGTCACATCACTATTGCATTTTAGATTATACTATCGACCGTCACATGCTACGCCCAACTTTTGGAGACCAAAGTGTTTACGTTTCAGTTTACTATTTCTTTTCAATTTATACAATTATTTAAATGTATACAAGTATGGCAAATATCCAGCTAGCTTGTGTAGTTCCCATCCAAGAAATGTTGTGATGGCAACTTTCGACAACTAGCTTTTAACTGGCATAAATGTCACCCAATACATAGCGCCAGGACGTGATGCTAAAACTAAACACAGCCTTTCAAGCTAATCGTGGAATGGAAAGGCCACAGGACAAAAAAAAACACTTCAAAGATAGATGAACTTTCATCACCCACTTAAACATTAGCAGTGGGAACGGACTTGTATTTAATAGCGCTAAGGATTCTGAGCGTATCCCCGTTCTGTCAGAGATGTTTCAACTGCTCTGGGCTTCGCGCTTATGTCAGTCGGGGTTCGAATACACAGATTAGCGACTGAATAAGTGGATTATCAGAATTTACAGCAGGCAACCAGAGCGTGCCTCATATTGGACTGCGAAATGACACTGCGGCGCTATCTATACCTATAGTCATCCTGCCAGGGGATTCTGGGTAAGCCACAAATCCTAAAGCAGTCCAGACTTCTCACTCAAGTGGAGTGTTTGTCGTGTCAATTGGAGCAGGGGTAGATGTTTTATTCTCGTTTGACTTTGTGATTGGGCCGTTCTGTCTTGTGAACGAAATTAAAATCTGCGATTTCTCAAATCAAGATAAACGTTGATATTGTGGAGAAAATTTGACAAAAAAAAAAAAGAGTGCCCTTGTGGCTGTGAATGCTGGTGTGTTGCTTTAAATATATTTACCGGGATATTTTCTAGGGAAAGAAGAAAAAGCGGAAGAGGGAAAAGATCCAGGAACCTGCACCAGGTAAGACCCAGAACTCCATTGTTTTCCCTCATACCTGTTGTATTTTGTCCAGTTTTGTTCATAAATATCCCAACACAGGTTTATATCATTTAGTCAAGTGACATCTGGTCAGTGATGGGAGACCACGTGCTTGCTCACAAAAGAATGTTTTTACTTTTTGTAACGCTGCTCAAAACACTGGGTTTTGTGACTTACATACTTCTCTGAAATACGCAAAGCAAACAGGTTTACAGTCCGTGCGATTTCTGATTACTTCTTGGAAGTTTCCCCACATCACGATCAAGAACTGCACACATCACTCCACCCCTCCATCTTTCCATCTTGTTCGCCTCACAATTTAGTCTTTTAGGATTAGTCTGTTTTGAAGACATTGGGCTTAATTCAGTCTTTTCATTTTTTTGTGAATGACCCCGACACACTTTGTCCTATAAAAATTCATTGGCCGTGTGTATTTGTACATTCAATCATTCAGTGATTCTCGAAGTTAAACCTAAATGATGCAATGTAGAGTTAGGTTAAAGGGATAGTTGACACAAAAATAAAAATAGTCATTTATTCATCCTCACGTGATTTAAAACCTGCATATGAAAACAAAAGTGGATATTTTGAGAAATGTGGTTTGTGTCTATACAGTGGAAGTCAATGGGGACCAATGTTGTTTGGTTACCAACTTTCTTCAAAATATCTTTTTTGTGTTCTGCAAAGAAGCTTTGGATTTGGAATGACATGAAGATGAGTAAATTGTGAATAATCGTAATGTTACATTACATAATTGTCAATAAAGTGCAAATAAATACAATTTAAGACCAGAGATGTGTTACTTGTGTTCCTGTAACTGAAGATCATGGGTTCGATTCCCAGGGAACACACAAACTGATTATATGTATGCCTCTAATGCACTGTAAATAAAAAGCCTGTTCCAAATGCATAAATGTCAATTTTGGAGGCACATCCTGGTGATTAAAAGCTACGATTTCCTGCAGGTACAGGCCAAAGAATGAAAACGGCGTACATCTGAACAATGGTAAGAACTTCTTCCATACCTCTGGTCTGACTATCATAAATTACTTTAATGTGGTTTTGGCAATTGAAAGAAAAAACTAAGACTAATCCTAAAGGTTCACCAATCAACCATTCACCGTTGCATTGTGGAAACGTTCCTCCTAACTTACAGATGTATTACCTCCACTGTTATGACGGGTCATTTATTTTTCAGTACCTGACATCCCTTTCACATGTAGACCGATGTGTGGTTTGTTGCATCGGGTGCTGCTTTAGTGTTTTTTTAAAACCAATTCTTTTATCAATAGCCGTTTGTTTGACGGATCGCAGAACAGAATTATCTTGACAAAGTTGGCTGAAAACATCAAAGTCCACACTATCAGGCGTCTTTGTCCATTCATTTCTTCCATGTTTGATATTTGGCATACGTCTTTAAGACAGTCTAGCGGCTCATGTCTATTTTGCCCCGGCTTATTTTGGTCTTTTTTGAGAACATTTGGAAAGTGGAATAGTATTGAGAGTCGACCCAGATGTAAGCTAACACTTTAAGCGTTTACCCATATGGCCCGCATGTGTTATCAAGCCAGCTCTATGAATGAAGAATGCCTCAACCCGGCATATTTAGCCTGAACTGTCGTTTAATTTTTTTTAGCGATTAAACTAGCAAACGTGTGGCCTGAAGGTAGAGGATCTAACAGTCTACAAAAATAATAAGGATGTTAGCCAGCAATACACTATCTTATTTTAAGTCACTCCACATCCTGTTATTACATTTCTTTTTGCCATGAAAACTACGCAGATGTGCCAACTCGTCCAGACAAAGGTTTTACGCTTGATCAGTTCACTACGCCGTTGTTCCCGAACACAAATTGGACTGTTACACAGTCTCTTTCTTATTTTTTTCGTATTTTTCGCTAGCCGCGAAGCTTTATAAAGGCGCTGTATCTTTCATTCAATAATTAGCGGTGTCAAAAGAAGAGCGGATGGAAGCCCCAGCTGATGTATTGTGGCAGCCTTTAGCTCATATACATAATACTGAGAATATCACCAGTCAATTTATGCAGATCCTAAGAACTGAATGCCGGTTGGTGAAGCGAAAAAACGCAAAAACATTCTCTAAAGGAAATTGTCTTCGATTTTAAAACGGATAGCTGTGTTACAACATTGTAGAGTCATTTTCCTAATTTCTTAACCTCTTTCATGTTTCTTCTGTGTTTCTAGACATGGGCATCTCTTTGTTTTAAGTCTTAGGGCAATGGTGCTTGAGAGGGTTTGTATGTTTAGGGGGATCTACAGACACTAATGTCGCAAAAGGGGAATGCTGATTTATCAATTAAACCATAATACATAAAGCATATTCAAGTTGAACAGATGGCAACAGAGAGACAAAAGTTACGGATTGCAGCTTTACCATCTTTTACAGTTTTGAATATAGCCAAAGTCTGTTTATGGAAGTTGTGGCAGTCTGTGGCCATGTTTGCAATGCCTCTGGACAGTTATTTACGCCATAGCAAGTCCGCAGTCCAATCTACTTGAATGGGGGAAGGCAAAATTAAACTGCACATTTCAGATCAATAGTTAAACATGACTTGAACTCTATCATAACTTTGGCTTGCTAAGCTTAAATTGCGCCAAAAATCACCTTATCGGGGTCGCCTCATCTACTGCGCACAGGCTGGCAAGCACCTCACGAGAGCCCCGCCCAAGAGAATCGCCAGTCTTTACTGATTGGCGATTGGCTCGTTTCACGTGAAGGCAGGACTTCCTTCGCTAGAGCGGCCATATTGAGCGTTCCATTCCTCGCCATTCATTGTAACGCCAGTGACCAATCTTGTCAATATTAATATCTTTGATATAGTCTATATGATGTTTTATCCAGAGATCAGCTATGTATTTCTGAACAACCCCCACTATTAAAGACACCCTCTTTCTCATGTACATCTCCATATCCGTTTCTTGTCCCCAAACTGTTTTTTCAGATTTTTGAGTGTTTGTCTGACTAACCCTTGTGATTTACAAGCTTTGAGATTGTTATCTGACCTGGGGCATACATGGCCTCCAGGTTTCTTTGCCACTGTGCGTTTTTTTTCCTTGAGGACTGAGAAAGCGGCGTAACAATGCGAGTCTTTTAACACGGCTGCCTCTTAAGATGTTAGTCACTCAGAAAAGCCAAGGTTGTGAGTGACCCCAGTTTGGCACATTTGAACATGCTTCTTTGTGGCCACCTGGACACCGCCGTTGTGTTCTGCGGACTGTTCAAATGGACTTCATTCTTCTTCCAGGATTGATGTTGGTGCCGTATGAATAGAAGTGGTCAGCGGAAGGTTTAAGAGCTTTCAGTGTTCCAGAGGTGGACAACAGCGGGCCATTGTAGGAAAGCGATGGAGGTACTGGCCTCTCTGAAGTTCATGACCTGCTCTATGATGTGGAGGTGCTGTTGGACAGCTGTGCCCGAGTTGGGTCGTCTTTACCGAACTTCATTTCTGTGATGTGTGAGGCCAGAAGTCAGCCTTTGATAAAAACAAAAAGTGGAAGAACCAAAAGATCCTTGTGTGGCGATGAGAAGCGCCTTTCTTTGTAATCTTGATGTCCACCCTGTATCAACCCTATGGACATCTTCATCCAAAGCAGTCATTGTGGGCTTATTGCTTCCCTTTTTGGAGATGAAAGGTGCCTCAGGGGGAAAACTGCCTAGAAAGTGAAGGTTTAAGATCAGTCACTTATGATGTAGGGGTTAATATCATTGTAGGGAGAGAAAAGCGATTGACTAATGTAAACGTTCTGCTGGCGTGAGTCACGTGTGGCCAGACATAGGTCGAAACCCGCCACTCTAAGCGACGCAGGAATCAATAAAACTGTGTGGCGTCTACTACGTTTCCTCTCCGATCTCTTTCACTCCCCAACTATCGTCTGCGCTTTGCTGGAGTTTTTTTCCTAGGCAGTAAATCTGGCTCCCATTGTGAAAGCAGGCGGAACCACCGCTTCTCCTCCCCTTTTCCTCCACCCCTCCCGCTGCTGACTGCGAGCGAGACTAGCCCTTTGAAGCAGCCGGGCGGTGGAGGGGAGCAGTCATTGTGCTTTTCTTTGATAGTGCCGCCCTGGCTTGCAGTTCAGGATTTGCAAGAGCACGTCGTTCCTGCGCTCGGGCTGAGCCAGCAATCTCCAGTCACCACTTCACAGATGTGGGCAGACCCTTCTCATTGCCTCCACTCAAACCTTCTTCCCTGTGATGTTTCTCTGTTTTATAAAAGTGTGATTTGTTGGCGAAATCATATTTTTCCCTCAACCTTTTTGAAAACGGAAGGAGATTGTGAGAAAAAGACCTCCTCCCCCCTTTTTAGCCACGGTTGGTTTCCGTGCAGTTATAAAGACGTAATTGTGTGGGAGATTTTTTTTCTCTCGCTTTAACGTTACAGAAACTGCTGACCGAATGAAACGCTTTATTTAAAACAGGACTTTTCTTCCAGGTGCTGTTTTTATTACTCAGACCCGTTTTTTTTTTAAATCCCACTTCCTCCTGGTAGATCATTGGTCTACCAATGCCCGTTGAATTTTTATAGACTCACTGAACGTGATGCCAAGTGCTACAACATAAGGTCATTGGGCCAAAGTCGGTTTGAAAAGGACCTTTTTGCTGACTAGACTTAAGTTTGGGCTCCAAACTCATTTTCACCGCTAGCGTTTCATCATCGTCATGGATGTTTTAAAATTTCCCCTCTTGTTTCCAATCATTTAATGTACAGTTACGTGTCAGTAAATTCATTATATTTTTACATTGGAATTGCAGTTTTCAGGTCCCTGTATATGACCTACTTCATAGATTTTTGGGGGGGAACATTATACATTTTTCCTTCAGAAAATGCTTTGGCTTAAGATTTGCCCCAACATTCACTAAACTGAACAGTTAAGGCCCCAATCACACCATGAATGATAACTATAAAGACAACTCTTCCTGTAACTTTACTAACGTACAAACCAACTGATCGTAATGTTTCACATTTTAATCCGCATTTGTATTTTGATTGGTTGTCAATGTTTTAGCGTTGATCGGCTGAAAATTTGCTCTGTGATTGATTAAAAACTATATTGTTCCACTGTAAAATTTAGAACGATTTCAAACTTTATAGTCTATCGCTCTTGTTGCGAGCGAGTTTTAAGGGGTGTATTTTTCCACCATTATCATTATTGTTTATGGATTCTTACATAGTAACATTAGTAGTTATTATTGGAGATATCGTCAAAGTGTGAACAGTCCATTAAACTTTTTTTGTATTTCGATTAGTGTAAAATAAAATAAAAACCTCCAACTTTTCAATATTTGACTGGACTTATGGGGCACAAAATGATATTTTTGTGCATTCCAGGCTGTTACAGTGGCCTTCCACTAGTTTCGGGGGATAAGGGAAGGTTAGACGAGAGAAGGGGGTGTGTTCCTCCCAGCTGCAGGCCTTTTGATTTGCCCCAGGAGGTGAACGGGCCAATTGAGAGACACTGGGGCATGTCTGTTATCTTAACCTCCCACACTTCAAAGGCAGCCTCACTGCCGAGAGAGAGAGAGCTGACGAGAAGGACGCAGAGTGGCTGGCCCTCGAATACAGAGGAGCGTTTCATTTCCTGCAAGTCAGGGATCGGCATTCCACGCCGCAAATGGGAAGTAGCTCTTGAATGGATTTGTGTCCGAGCGGACTATAAAGGGTGGCCCGATGGCACCACCGCCCCCCGCCGTACTAACCTCTCCCACCACCCCAACACACCACCCCCCTTTCAACATGAGGCTGGCGGTGAGAGGCAGGAAAGCTTGCCAGTCTTTTTCATCTGCGGCCGGGAAGGGAAACGCTCTCCAGGAAGGGGGCATAGGGCACAGGGAAGCTTTGAGATCATAGATGAAAAGAGTGGGCAGGGGAGGTAAATAAAAGCGTCGGGCCCTTTGGCCGCCACCAACCCGGCCGCCTTTCCCCTCTCGCTTTATTCGGCGACTCTTTTTCTTTTCACGCGTTCGGCAGCAGGGTCAGATCTCTTTGGAAAAGTAGTTACCTTTCATCCACATGTGGTAAAGCAGTACACGAGTGCAGGGATGTGTGCTCGTATGTGTGGAGCCGAGGAGCTAAACTGACAGCTCGCAGAAAAGGTTGAATTCGACCTGAGCTTCAGGGAGGAGACAGTTACTAGTTTTATATTTAATCCATCCCTCTCTCTCTCTTTCTCTCTCCATCAGAGGTTTGCTCCTGTATCCCTGCTTCTCACTTTGATCAGGAATTCCATTTGATGCACTTCTGAAATAGCCCCATACAGCTTGTCGACCAAAATAGAGCCTGTTACATTTAATATTTCACCTCTCAAAAGGGATTCAGATTGGACAACCATTTTGTGAGATAGAACATTGGGTTTCTCACAAAAGGGTTCTGATTAATGTTGGGAATAAAGTGGGGAATGTTCTTTTTGAGCTTGAATGGTGAGCTTGGGAGTATTTATAGTATGGTGGGTTTTATTATGCTAGTTGAAATCAGCAAAATGCACATTTCTTCTTTTGGAACACAAAGGAAGATATTTTGAGAAATATCTTAGTGGTTTTGTGTCCATACAAGGGAACTCAATAGAGTCCAATGTTGTTTGGTTACCAACGTTCTTCAAAATATCATCTTTTGTGTTGTGCGGAAGAAAATAATATAGCTTTGAAATTAGGGCTGTCACAATTATTAAATAATCATCTCATGTCAATTATTTGACATAATTGCAATTATTTCAGATAACCATAATGATTGTAAATCCTTAGAAAACAAGGGTGATCTGCAGCATTTTTCATCCACCGTCCTTGATCTGTATTCATTGTTACGTTCAAATGACATTTGTACTTTTTGTGTTTATGAGTTTCGTTAAAGTGATTCCAGATTTGCTGCATCTACACAGCCAGACGACATCATCCTCATATGTCCATTTTTTATGTTGAGACCATCTTTTCTGTTTAGGTCACTCTGTGTTACAAGTTATTTATGAAATTTTCAAATTTCTTAATGTATCTATATTTTATTAATGGAATAAACTAATTGTAATAAATCTTTATAATTTTCAAAGCCTCTAAACAGAAAATTAATCAGAATAATCGCAATTATTTAATAGACAATTAATCGTCAGCCAAATTTCATCATCGTGACGGTGAATAAATGATGAAAGAAAAAATTATAAAATGTTGGTTTGAGTTTTTCACAATGGAGCATAAAAATGCATTGCTTGTCAGAAATGTGCCGTTTTGACTTTTAATATGAAAATGTTGGAATACATGTTTCTTTCAAAATGATTTTGTCTTTAATTCTAATTTTTCTCTCTCTTTGTGTTCTACAGGAGGAAAACGAAATTCTTTTTCTTCTTGCAAAGCAAAGACTGGAGCTACAGGCCCCCTTTTAGAGATGGAAGCCTGCTAGATTCCTCAACCTCTCACCCTCTCCATCACCCCTTGATCCCTGTGGAATTTCCAGAGGGTCCCGGTCCTCGCAATCTGCTCCTCGGCCGCAGGCGACGCTGTAGAGACATTGAACCGAGAACAGACAATCATCAACACAGGCCCTCACGCAGACCCGTGAATAACTCGTTCCAACGTTCCTTTTCATTTCTATTCTTAATTCACTCCCAAAGCCTAAGGCATTGCACTGATTCTGTTTTTGACCGTTTGTAGAGCGCACATATGACCATATGTAGACACACACTCACTCTTTCCTACACCTGTTCTTTAAGTTATTCTTTAAGTTATTTGGCACCTGTCCCTCGTGTGTTCACCGTCACCCCCTCACGTTCATTCATGCCTCATAAAATGTAGCATCACAGGCGCCGCCTGGGACACCTCACGCCGTTCTGTCGCAATATTTAGGGATCACGTGTTGCCCGGAAACGATCTCTCTAGGTTGCATTTTGCATTATGA
Source organism: Triplophysa dalaica (assembly GCF_015846415.1). Taxonomy (NCBI): domain Eukaryota; kingdom Metazoa; phylum Chordata; class Actinopteri; order Cypriniformes; family Nemacheilidae; genus Triplophysa; species Triplophysa dalaica. The sequence goes on from NC_079543.1 coordinate 6,494,293, forward strand.
CGCGCCGGTGCAAAAAGGATCAATGTTGTTGATTTATCTGTTACATCTTGGGTTTGTTTATTTTGAATGCTTTTTTAATTCTCTTCATTTCTTGGTGTATATTTTAAGTGAATTTTTTAATCATTATTTTATATATATATATAATGGTATATGAAAATAAGCTTGGAGACAGGAAAGCCATTTTTCTTGTTGGAGCTTCTTGCAGAAATAACATTTGGAAGTCCTCTTTTTGATAACTATTTGTAACGATTATTGACCTCCGAGTCTTGCGCAGATGTAAAATAATGCTCAATGTGTACTTTTTAACAAGATGTCTGGATGTCACTTTTCTCTGTATTTTTGCAGGCAACATTAGGACTAAAGTGAAAGAGTAGGTACCCAGAGGCCTATATTTTATTGATCTAAATTGACAAATGAAGCAGATATATATCTATATATATTTACCCCAGCACTTGGTAGTCCTCCTTTTTATTGCAATGTACCTCTGTCCTCTCTGGTAGGTAATTGAGTGGTCTTTCACCATGTTTATTCCATGCAGACATTTCCACATTTTTTTTTAATGTTCTTTTACTATTTTCAGGTGTTTTTTTTTAACATTCATTGTCATATTTTGAATTGTCAGCTTGGTTTAGCACTTTGCTTCCAAGTAGTCACATCTGAACTGTTTCAACATGTCTTTTTTATGAAAATAAATAGGCATCTTTGACTGAAAATGATGCCAACGTGTTTTCTTTTAATAGCAATACACTGACATTTTGGGGGGAATATCAGTGTTCTCCGTATCCTTTGTTCAGAAGAAATCAGGATAGGCGTGTTATAAAACAATCACATGCATCTGTGCAAACTTCAAAGGATCTTAAAATGAATGGGCAATAACATATATAGACAGTTTCATTCATTTTCGACATGCATTTGAATATTCATTCAGCCCCAGGAACATGATTATAAAAATGTGAGAGATAGTATTTTCCTTTCACATTAAAGACAAATCAATACTCTCATATTTCATGATCAGTTTGGTCTGGTAGTATTATTGTTTATTTTATTTATCAAATTATTTTTATAGTTATTGTAGGTTACGTTAGATGAACTGTCGTAAAGACCGGACCACAGGATGTTTTGCTCTGCATGCATAGATGTCGGGGAAATTGAAAACTTAACAGAATTGCTTTTGAAGTGCAACAGCGCCACCTCGCGCAGAAAGTACAGATCGACGCCCACAGGTGATAATTTTACACGCATACGTGCTTTTTTTTAGTTCTGCCTTTATTCCTTATGTATTCAGTTTTACCTTGGTGTGCTCCAACGTAAACACTTTATGTGGCCAAAAGTTTAATTCTGATAGACATCCGCAAAAATCTATAACTGTTTGTATTGGATGGAAATGTGTTATACACAAATGTGTATAAATAACTTTGTTCTGCTGAACATAAAGATATTTGGAAGAATGTATATAACCAAACAGATCTGGGGCAGCATTGACCACCATAATAGAAAATTACAATGGTAGTTAAATTTGCCCTGAACTGTTTGCATTTATACTGTACATTCTTTAAAATATCTTCTTGTGTGAATTATTAGTTTGTTCTGTTGAACACAAAAGATATTTTAAAGAATGTTTGTAACCAGACAGTTTTGGGGCACTCTTGACTACCATAGTAGGAAAGAACTTGTGTGAATTATTAGTTTGTTCTGTTGAACACAAAAGTTCTTTCCTACTATGGTATTCAAGAGTGCCCCAAAACTGTCTGGTTACAAATATTCTTTTAAATATCTTTCTTTGTGTTCAGCAGATTATACAGATTTGGAACGAGTAAATGATGACAGAATTTTCACTTTTGGGTAAACAATTCCTTTTATCTAAATGCATACACTGTTTGGTAGTTTAAAGTCTCTATGCACCAGAAACCTATTTCTAATCATAGTCACATTGTAAAAATCCTTAGAAGGCACAGGAGTTAAAGAGTGTTTTAAATATAGGGCCTCTATATGATTGTTAATACACGTTTTAATATTCCCAGCCTGACATTTCAGAATAATAATGCCATCAAGTGATCAAAACATTCAATTATATGCATATGAACGTGCAATCTCATTAAATATAGCAGGAGTATTTTGAGTGTGAAGTGGGTCTATATCTTTATATTTTTTCTTTATCAGATAAAAAGCTTTGAAAATACTTATCTTATAATGACATTCATAAATAATTTACTACATTGGGTTGATGAGTACCGTTTCTTACAATGCAGTGTGTTGGAATAAGAACCCTTTTCTCTCATTTCCCAAAATTATTAAAATTAAATAATTGTACACATTTTTATGTAAAACAAGTACATTTATTTCAGATGAGACTTGCACAACATTTTCCAAATTTACACATGCAGCATGGTTTATTTTCATCCAACAATAAATTGGAGAACAACGACCTCTCGTGTCTAAATGTTATATATAACCCTTTTGCTATTTTCTGACGTTTCCATAACAATGATCACAGCAATCACAAACTATTTATTTTAATGTGACAGTCATTTATCACAGCAAGGCACTGGGTGTAGTGTCAACAGATGTTCAGAACATTCTCATTTTAAAGACCTATTTAACAGGTTCCAACTGATTCAGAATTTGTACTGTATTTTTAGTCGTCCTTGAAAAAAACAGGACATAAGATTACATCAGTTAAAGTTAATTTATAATCAAGTAGCACGTTCTTATAGTTTATTGCAGTCCAGACCAGGCCGTTGCTTCTTTTATTTGTATTTATAGAACCCTTCCCCTGTTTTCTTGCCCAGCTTCCCCTCTGACACCAGTTTGTTGAGCATTGGGCTTGGTCCAAACAGTGGGTTTTCGGGGTCCATTGCATGCCAACCTATACATCAGCAAATTAATAGGTTTAAAAAAAAATCAACCGAAAGGTATGACAACAGATTTCACATACGATACTCGAGTTATAGAAAAAGCTCACCGTCGATAATAAACTTTGAAGTGTCCAATCCCACATAATCCAGAAGCTCAAAAGGACCCATAGGATAACCGGCCCCAAGCTTCATAGCCACATCAATGTCTTCTTTGGAGCCGTCGCCTAGAAAGAAACAGACTACATGAAGAAAGACAGTCCAAGTTCATATGTTCACATCATACTTGGCTTGCCTTAAACATACCTCTCTCATATAATCGAACAGCCTCCATCATGTATGGAACCAGCAGACGATTCACTATAAATCCTGGAGTGTCCTAAGAAATGAGGAAAAGTTGTATTTTGAACACAATTCCATCCAATACAACTCCTATAATCTCCAAAACCAACCTAATTTTGGGTGTTCTAAATAACAAAATACAGAAACAGATGGAGAATCTGTATGCGTAAAAATAGACAACCAGGAAATTGAGAAATTAATAAGATCAAGTCTAGGATTCATGAAATTTTACAGTTTGTACAAGACGAAAAGAAAGCCATAAGGCACAATAACATCATTTTTATTGCAATAGAATAAAATATATTGTAACATATGGTTGGTGGCAGAACTTACTTTACACGATACAGGGTGTTTCCCCAAAGCTTTGCTGAACTCAAGAAGAGTGACAAATGTCTGTTGACTTGTTGTTGGGGTCTTAATCACCTAAAATAATAATTTATCAAATTCTCAATAAAGCTGATCACATTTAATTCAATAATATTGATGAGCCAGAGAGAAAACAAAACCACTAGTACAGTTTCCAGCTAAATTATGCATTACAAAACTAGCGTATAATGTTATTTTTAAGTCTTTTAGAATTTCAAGAAATGTGTTGCAGTGATTTAAACAAAAGCACAATCCAAACCTCCACCAGTTTCATCATTGGGACAGGGTTGAAAAAATGAAGACCACCGAACCGATCTAATCTGGAAGTGGAACTGGCGATCTCTGAGATGGGCAGGGAGGACGTGTTGCTTGCAAATATGGTATGCCTGAAGACAGCAGAAACATCTCACTTTTGAGACACTGACATGTAGGCATGTAAATTCCTTTACATTATACACATTGTGTGTAAAGATGCAAATGAGCATGGCTTGCTTACTCTGGAGCGACCTTGTCCAAAGATCCAAACAGATTCTGTTTCACTTTGACGTTTTCTACGATAGCCTCCACCACGAGATCAGTGCCTTGAGCTACAGACGCAGCAGCGTCAGTGGCTATGGAGATGTTCTTTACAACTTTCTGAACGAATGCTTCCCCATCCTAAAAAGATTTGATTGACGGTCACCTTTCCATATTTGAACCAACAAAATGCCATCATTTGTCATTAATGTTTATTAGCTTAGAAAAAAAATGTGTGCTGTTAAAATTATTTGCACTCACAAATTACAGTCGCTGCGGAGAAAACAGAGCAAAAATACTGATGATAATGTGTGAAACTCACCTCTGGTTTCTCTGCAAACTTCTTTTTCGCCACTCTCTTTAAACTAGTCTCGATGCCCTTGAAAGTCTTCTTTAAGATGTCTTCAGACATGTCCACCAGGACAACCGAATGTCCCGTGGCTGCAGCAACCTGACAAGTAGAGATACCGATGAACGTCAATACGTCATGCGTCCAGTGACGCCATTAAGCACAGACTGACGTGTTAATCTACAATGTAAGTTGCAAACACAACGCTACTAGATTTGTCTATAGATCCTATGACACGAAATCGCCCCAGTGCAACATGCAATTATTAATAATATAACTTTACTTTAAGTTCATTCAAGCTTACATAGAAAGTTGTGGTGTAGCACTTAGCTTGTAGCAAGGCTAAGCAACGAACTCGAGCTCACTGCCGGTGAATGCACGCAGATTTTACCTGTGCAATGCCTGCACCCATCAGCCCGCCTCCGATAACGGTGACATGTTTAATCGCTGCATGTCGAGCAGCAGACGATGACAGAGATCTGAAGAACCGGTGTGTGATGAAGGCCATGACCGTCTCGAGTACTGACACTGCGCGTGCACGACAACTGGAGCAAGGTTGAACAGAACACGTGGTTTCCTTCCTATCCCGATAGATGTGCTGCGCTGACCATTATAAACATTTCTACGACATGTTAGTTTGTTTATTCCTCGTAGAAAGTGTTTTTTGATAATGTTTACTTTTTTAATGTATTTATGTTGATATAATTCATTCGCAATATTGTCATTTATTTATATTTGTTTCATTTTCAAAAAAATACATAAAACGGTCTTGACATTATAAGGTCCTTAATGATAAAATTAATAATAACAATGATGATATAAGTAATCAAATTAACATTTTTTTACTATACACAAATGCCATAATATGTAATTATATTTTAAAATTGCTGCAGAAACCCAAATTACAAAATAAGAAAATGTGGAAGAGAAAAAGTACATTTTAAAACTACATTAAATAGTAAAACTGAAATGTGCTGCTGTAATACTGCTGTATGACCTTATTGTTTTTAATTGTTCGTTTTCAATCTGAAATATGACCAATTTTATGATACAAACTTTCTCATAAAAAACGATAAACTTTTTGCTTCATTATACAATTAAATACTATAAATCTCTTCATCATTTATTGGTCCATAAGACAAGTGTCTCCAGAAATTGGATGTCAGGGCTCTTAAAGCCTGGTCAGCGTGCTGTCACGCACACTGTATACGGGCATGGAGCCAGGGTGAGACCAAATCGCCCGTGCATGGGCGGAGGAGGTTTCCCCTCTGGAAGTCTGAATGTGAAGGCCTGCATCAAGCTGGTGAACATCAGAAATATTTCCATTTTAGCCAACTGCTCTCCCATGCACACCCTACGACCTGTGAAAGGAGGACAAGCTCTGTGTGAACACAGTTCTGTGTGCGGCATTGTATCAGATGCAAACAACATAATATCTTATTTAAACAGGAAGCATAAAAAGTGATAAAAAACGTCCTAAAACATACCTATACCAAATGGAATAAAGCATTCCTTCCTGAGAAGATTTCCTTCTTCATCCAGAAATCGCGCTGGATTAAAATCATCAGGATTTTCCCACACGCTGGGATCTCTGTGTACTGACCACAGGTTTGGGATGATAACTGTGCCTTTAGGAATAGTGTAGCCTCTGAACTCTTGGAAGACACAAACGTAGCTAAAATGATTGATCCGTTCTAGGTTTTATTCATGCGTCTTCGGAATGTATTTAGACAGAAATACTGTTGTGTCAATGGATGCAAATGCAGACGTAAACAGACAAATGCCCTATGACCCGATCAATATTTTATTTCACTAGCTGTGGATTATGGTAGAGGTGAAATTGACCTAATTCAGTTTTATTTGTTAATAATTTATGGGACCGACAGTAAAACTAACAAGACTGTGTTTGATTCCACTTCTTGTCATGTGCATTAGCACCAGATTAGCACAATAAGTAGTAAATGTGTAGTATATATTCTGTAAAAAGCCTTGTTTTTTCCTTTACCTGTGGTTTCTGAGGCCATGTGAGGTATCGCCAGAGGAACAACTACAGCCAATCTCTGTACCTCCATTATGGTGGCTTCTGTGTACGGCAAACTTCCCTTATCAGTCTGAGACAGGACTCTGTCACGACCCACTACTGCATCAATCTCCTTCTGAACTTTCTCTGATGGGACAAAGATTTATAATATAAGTTTTAAAAGGATAGTTTACCCAAAAATAAAAAGTCACAGAGGCAGTCTGCACATGACTGAACACCCATATACCTTGTACGTCAGGATACAAGCACATATAGAGTATACTCCACAGCACACTATTCGTGGTAGTATCAGTCCCCGCAATGAAAAGGTCCCCGATGATGTAGAAGAGATCGTCCTCAGAGAATTTGCATTCGTCCAAAACGTCGCCCTTTTGGGCCAGCATCTCAACCAAATACATATCTATTAAATCTCGAGGGTTGTCCGGATCCAGCGTGGCGCTGTGCCTCGCTATGATCTTCTTCAGGAAGGCTGTGATGTCGACCACCACGCGCCGCAGCTCCCTGTAAATGCCGTAGGGCAGGTAGTAGAGCCAGGGAAAGATGTTGACCAGCAAAATGGAAGTGCTGACGCTTATTTCCAGCCCGTGAGCCATGAGTTCCCGCATGGTCCGGAATTCTTCGTCCTGGTGATGGAAACGCTGACCCAGACTCATGGATGAGATGACGTTGGACACGGCACTGCTGACCAGAGGAGTCAGATCGACACCAGAAGTCCCTGCTGACTCACTTAGGCTTCGTAGTTCTGTTTTGATCATGCTCACACCGTCATGTATGCACGGCTCCAGACTCAGTTTGCCGAACCCAAAGTTGCGGAGAGTGCTGTGACAGAATTTACGATTTGTCCGCCACATGGATCCATAGGGTGCAAACACAATCCCTGTAGATTGCCAATGTAATTGTTGTGTCATTTCTTTGGAAACTTTATCAAGAATAGTTGTGTAACAAAATGTATATTTCACCTTGAGTAAATTAACTAATTAAGTATAGTCGTGAAGTCATGTTTATCGTCAGATGTGCATTACAGTTTAACAACAAATGGCTAAACTGTGGTTAGAAAGACCATGGTAAATTAATGGTAAACTATGGATACTATAGGTAAACTTAATTTCGACAATATTTCAAGATCTTTTATGACTGATTAAAAGAGTGACCGCATTACCTTGGTTTTAGTGCGCCATTGCGTTTTCGTTGCTTGGCAACCAATTTGTCGTTTCTTAAGAACTACATTGTTTGACGGAAGGATATATTTTTAATTATAATTATATAATAATATAATATAATAATAATAATAATATATATTATAAATATATAATTACATTGTTTATTCATGACAATGATTTGCTAATTTGTGTTTATTATATTAAACATTGCAGGGTAACGTTGTATGAAATAACAATTTTACTAAAGCAATACGCCCCGTGAATCTGCAGGTTACAATAATATTCGTTTAAATGTATTTTTATCCTCAAAAACTTTTATATGGACTTGTAACCTTACCTTTCCTCTTAGTTATAATAGTTATGAGAGAGATCTCTGGTCTATCGGAGAAGACCTCCGCGTGGTTTGACAGCGCGTCCCGGACAACGTCATATCCCGTCAGCACGACCATTAGCTGAGGTCCAACAAAAATACTGAATATGTCGCCATATATTTTAGACAACTCCGTTAGTCCAGTTTGCGGCGATAGCGGATTAGACGCCGTTTTTGGCAACTCCTCGCGATTCTTCACAAATCGCCTCAAAATGAACGAGGGCACAAGGAAGCCCCCGAAGTTGCCCACGATGGGCCACGGTTTTGGACCCGGAGGAATGTTCGAGTATTGTTTTTGCCTTTGGTACCTCTGCAACACACAGAACACAACTACGAACACACTCAGGCCCACAAGGTTTGCAAAAGAAAACACATTTGTCAGGTTGAAATCCTGCCATAGACGAGGCATTCTGTCCCCTAGTTCACTAAACAGATGAACTAAACTACTAAACATTTCATTTCGATCAATACTAAACTACTGTCTGCTGATCAGACACATTTTCTTCCCGTTTTGTTGTGTCTGCTGCAGCATGTGGTTGACTGTTTTTGTTCTTCATTGGACGAGAGATTGCACACTGATAGATGATTGGTGGGTCAACCGATGACGTAAGTACGGGTAGGCCAGAAAGAGAGTTGCGCCAACGGAAGTTACACATTTTCGTGTGTCACGTGATTCGTGGAGCTTTCAGATAGCTCCAGGAAGTTGTTTTCTCTGTAAATGATTTATTTAGTTCATTTTTATATTCATTAAATAACTAACGTCTTTAAATTGTTTATTAAAGTTTGCCCTCTGTTTAGCCGCAGCTCCATAGAGCTGACGCGACTCTCTTTTTTAATGCAGTGGGGTGTGCCAAAATTATCCAATAAGAACAGTTTCTCACTGTAAGGGCTCTGTTCTGTAAAAGTTTAACCGCAAGTTTACAGTGTGTACTTATGCCGTTTTATTGGGCGTTGTCAAAATTATACATTTTTTTTATTTTTTAAATATACTTTATGGTTTAAATATAACCCGACAGTAGTATTATACATACAGAAGGCATTTCTCTTCTGACAGTCTGATAAAAATACTTTTTTCTTGCACTACTCTCATCAGCACAGTATTATTTTTATTCAACTGGTTTGCCCTTTATCTGCCATGTGCCAATTGTCACTTTATCTCTCTTTATTTTTATTTTTTTATTGTTCTACAATGTCCTCATTTGTATATCCATATAATTTATATGTACATATGGTTAAATCGTATTTATCTTTATTTCAACGTCTACTGACAGTGTTTAATGTTATTTGTATGCACCAAGGGTCTGAGAGTAACGCAATTTCGATTCTCTGTATGTATGTACTGTACATGTGGAAGAATTGACAATAAAGCACACTTGACTTGACTTGATTTGATGGATGATGCATTCTTGATCATTATTTTTTATTTTATTATTAAAAACTTCAAAAGCCTTTAATGTAAAATGTATCTAACAGGTACAAGATATCTTTAAAAAGAAATAAAAAAGACAATAGAAAGAAACATGCATTTAAATAAAATGGTATTGTAATAAACATTTGTAAATGACACCAATTGCAACATGTGTGTGTGTGTGTGTGTAAAAGAGAGAGACAAAAAGAGAGTGAGAGCATTTCTGGAAATCTAAAATTGTATATCCATATCACTTCTAGTAAGCCATTTGAATTATAGAATTTGTGTTTCTGCGCACATTGACTAAACATAAATAAACATAACACTCGTCAAATAATATTGGTTTGGCTACATATAACAAAAGTTTCTCTCTTGCTCCAGATGGACATGAGGAAGATAAGACCTCACCAGCAGCCTTTGGTCTGTTGGTCTTTTGTATGATGTAAATATTTAGATGAATTCACGATGACAAATAAAGTCACTCTTCGCGTCCACTCTGCACCATGGAATATTTCTTACACGGGGTTCTTCAGACAAGTGGGGGGCCATGTCATCGGCCAGCAGAAAGAGCAGGGCACTTGAGTCAGGATGTTCCTCTCAAAGAAATTAAACACAGGGTTCCACCAGGTGTGAGTGAGGTAGTTGTTCGGTGAACACTTTAACGTCTGTTGAAAACAGCAGAGAATTAAGATATCCATTCAAGCACAGTCTTTAGGAAAATATAAAGATTTAAATGAACCTTTTTCACCAGGTTTCTTATTTTCAATTTTCTTAAGAACTATTGCAAATCATATGTTTTCATAACTTATTTTTTTGTCTTTTACATACAGTATATTTAAGATGTGCACTGCTTTCAAACTATACATTTTATTATACCCACAACCTTGGCAATTCTTGTCATTTAAATGGCACATTCACTTGAGCTAGTGAAAGGCTGGGTTTGATTATTTTTAATGTTTAGAAAAGTTTTGATAAGCAATGCATGTTCGATATATGTAATGATAATCAATATGTTATTAGGGTCATACTCCTGACGTAACCTCATGAAGGACAAATGCAGAGATATGTAGTAAAGGTTCCTCCTGTTCGAGTGAAATCATTTGCCACTTCGCTTGCAAAACAACTTTGATTTGTCTGTATGTGTGTTTTGATAGTTTGAAAGCATTTTCTAAAATCTAGATTGGCTTTAACATCAAATATGCTGCACTTTGTGACCAACAGGGAGTCATTTCTCAAATGCCTGTCCTAATGGATTTTCATAGTCTGAGTGTACACTTTCTGTAAAAGGCTCATTGCCATTTTGTTTTGATTTTAATGATATTCCGGGTCTAATTTACAGGTTCTGAAAGCCTGGGTGTGTGGGTCCCTGAGGTGTCAGATGTTTGTATTATGTAAGATATTTGTGTGTTTATTTGTGTGTGTGCAGGGCTTTTAGACCATGCACTTGCCGTGCTGACCGTTTTTCCCGTCCTTAAAGTCCCAGTGAAATAAAATATTACAATGCCAATTTTTCTTGTAAATAGTTTCTTGTAAATAGTTTATCAACTTGGGTCATTCTTATTTAAAAAATCGTGTGGCTACATAATCTTATGTTAAAATCTGAAAATGCACTTCCGTCCTGTAATGAATTTCCATATTAGATGACGTATGTTAGACGGCTTGGCCGGTGCATCCGTTAACTCCACCCCCTTAACTGTTAATCTGCAGCCAGTTCCATTTCAAAATGCAACGGCTGTTTTTATACATCCAATCAAATTGCAAAGAAAGACGGAAAAAAATATTTCACACGTAAATGCGTCAAAATACGGAAGTAAAATGATCGCAACTTCCGGTTGACAGAGTCTTTAAACTATCAAAAGTGGATTTGGACACGCCCTAGATCGTTGAAATAGGGCCCTTGCATTTAAAAATTATTTTAGGGTTCATTTATGTTATACTTTTAGCTTTTATTCATACAAGCACACTATACATTACAGCTTTTTGTCAGTGTGATCCCTGGGAATCAAGCCCATGACCTTAGTGTTGTTAGTCAAACACTTTAAAACAGAAATTGTTTAGAGGTTTTAATGTTTAGTTATTTGCCAAGTGTATCATTTCTAACCTTAACTTGCATGAGTTTCTCAAGGCACTTAACTAAAAAATGTACATTAGATTTAATAATAACATCTACCTGCAAATTGGCCATAGTGTGATACCAATAGAAGAGTCGGGTGGTGATAAAATAGGCCACCACCACATCCACAGTGTAGTGTTCATGAGCCACCAGGATACAAACGACACCCACAGCAGCCATTAACCAACACACAAGGTGATACCACCAGAATGAACGAGGAGAATCTGTAAAAAAACGAATAAATGACAAGTAAACTTATAGATCATACTATGGCATCTACCTCAAACATTAAATAAAAACAACAAATAACTAAAAGCTATGCATGAACCGAAAGCTGCAAAATGGCAGTGTTTAATAGCAAATGATGTTCGTTTGTTAGGTAAAATGTGAGACATACACTCCTTTATGAAGAGGTACGTGAGCGTGAGAATGACAGTGTGGCCGCTGTAGAGGAAATCTCCACACAGCAGATGAGAGCCATTGATCGATAAGCCCCCACCAGAGAGTAACTGCAGAACACGCTGCAGCTTCGCGTCAGAATCGCCATAAAGCTGAATGAAAGAGCAGGAGACAAATGATGGGAATGAGTGCAAAAATGAGTAAAAACAAGGTGACTGGATGTTGAGCGTTTTCTTGCTGTGATTAAAACAACATTAAAAAGCTATCTCATAAATCCTCACATTGTTCAGAATATTACAGTATACAATATTATTTTTATCTAAGATCTTATCTCATATTGACCTATATTTACCTTTGGTGCACACACCATGTGCATGCCGGGCACGGGTAGAGTGGTAACATACATGGTTATACATCGATACATGTACAGTGTGCCAAGAAGGAATAAATATCGTCTTCCCACAATAGCCCTGTTAAATAAATAAATTCATGTCATCATTGTGGGTTATGTTGTGAATAGCTTCTAATGCACCACACTGACCACAAGTTATTCGATTATTAGGGGTAGGGCATAAATTTGCACAGAAATGTGCAGACTGGAGCCAACAAACTCAGATTCAGTTAAATTAATATAAGGTTACGAAATCTCGAGACTTTACTGGCACTTCAAAATGACAGCAAACAGAAATATTCAGAAGAATGAGCGGTTGTTTATACAGGTATGTTAGCAATAATTAACAATTGTGTTGAATGAGCATCTCTCAAAGTATTTAACTAATTATGAACGTCATGACAATTTGATATATATATATATATTTCCTAATACATTGACCAATGAAAATCCGTTATACATTTTATAAAGATTATAATGGGATCATTATAAGTTTATATTTCTTCATAGGATATTCATTATTAGATAAAAATAATAAAAAAAATATATTGATGTCTTATGTTTCTAAATTCTGTGTGAATTCCTATATAACAGTTATGTGTTTACCTACATTTTTACACCTGTTACTCATTGTGGCATATTTTAATTACGCACCGTTAGGCTATTAAATACATTTAAATGTGTGAAAAACATATATATTATAAATAAATTAATGTAAAAAAAAAAAATAATGATTCTTAGTATTGGGACATGTGTTAAATTTCAGAGACAGTGTTGCATATTTTGCAGACCTCACATAAGATGAATTGCAACCCTCAAAACTTTCTAAATCAGTGGTTGTCAAACTGGGGGCCCCAAGATGGATGGAGGGGGGGCACAGATTTTGTGACATTTAATGAATTTTAGAAATCTATCAAAATATTTAGGCAGTCAAACATCAGAGAAATAAAATCACCAACCAAAATAATTTGTGTTCTAGCATTGTATATCTAAATATTAAGATTTATTCTTCATTTGGGGGGCAACAAAGCGAAACCCTGTACACAAATTGAGAAACACTGTTCTAAAGGTCAGGTGTCTCCTCTCACAGAATTGTGATAACAATATACAGTGTCATTAATACTATTCTGGATCAACACTAGACATGTCCCTAATGGCACCTACCTGTATCTGTGAAAGAGCCACTGAATGGCCCATATGGACACCAGCACCATCCCATTCACCTCAGTCACTGTAAACGCCCACTGAACGCGATCGACGTAGTCAAAGAACTTATCTGGCAAAGGTGGGCTGCTCTCCTTAGGAGGCACTCTCTCGTGAACCACTGTGATCATAACCGTGGTCAGAACCAAGTTTAAAACGGCATAAACCAAAGCGATGATGGTCTTCCACCATTCTGAGGGCAACCTATTGCCTTTTCCTTCCGGCACAGAGATTTTGACATAGTCTCGATGTCTTACAAGCCCGTTCCTTAAACCGTTCCTCTTCGGCCCTTCGGTGGCGTGGCTGTGGACGGGGCAAGACGTAGCAGTGGATGGAGCTCCATCTGTTCTGGAGATTTCTGTGGGGTCCTTGCGTCCTTGGTGGTCTGAAGACGCCATGAGTGCCCACAAATACCCACTAATGATGGCTTTACAGGACACTCTCCTGTACGGGCCAGTGGGTTACTCTACTCAGGGATGATAATGAAAGCCCTCAAATAATGCAGCTGTGGAAAAAAGAAACCAGGAAAGATGGTATAGAATATTATGGGCAAAAACGAACATTCAACATGTGGATAATAATCAACTTTTGGTCCCTAAGATATATGACTTACACTAAAAGCAATCCTATTTTACTTAAAGAGAAAGTTCACCCAAGAATGAACATTCTGTCATCATTTACTCACCCCATTACATTGTAAACCTGTATGATTTTCCTTCATCAGCAGAACACAAAAATAAGATATTTTGAAGAATGTTGATAACCAAATAACACTGAACCCTATTGACTTCCATTGCATGGACACAAAGCCACTAAAACATTTCTCAAAATATCTTATTTTGTGATAAACAGAAGAAAAAGTCATATACAGGGTTTGAAAGACATGAGGGTGGATAAATGATGGAAGAATGTTTTTCTTTGTACACTCTAAAAATGTTGAGTTGTTTCAGCCCATGGTTTGACTATATTTGACCTAAACATGGGTTGGAGTGTATGTTAAATTACAGGACTTGTGGTTAACCGGTATGGGTTTAATGACTGATGCCAATATATAGCGCTCAGCAAATAAGGTGTACATTAAAGCATATTTTATCAAATTCTACCTAAAAAATAGTTGTTTATCCATTGATACAATTTCTAAAAGATTGTTTGGGAACTATTTGTTTAAAATCTACCATAATGTTTATTGTAAATAACAAATTGGTCAACCGTTATTATATTAAAGTAGAGCAGTTAATGCATTCCTTTTCATGTTTTCAGTTTTCGTGTTCCAAAAGTTGTTTTTATATATCTTTCGTCTAATAATAATAATATATAGCATAAAGCAATTGAGCAGCAGGAACATTCTGGTTTAACCGAGAAACAAGATCATTTCAGACTTGGCTTCTTTGCATTTCAACCCCCCTCATTACGAAGACATGCAATATTTACAAGCCAATAAACAGAACATTGTGAAAAACACAGAGAGAATGATTAATCGCAGAAATCACTCAACACGAAGGCATCGATTTCCTCCAAACCAATTTAGGCTGAAATGTAATTGCATTGGAAATGAGTTCCTATTGCAAATCTGCTCCTGTCGTACATGGGATTCTTTGCAACATGATGCATGAAAAACAATCATTATCAACAATATCTTCTGTTTCAGAATACGAAAAAAATGAAAAGTTTATTACCATTAATTTATATATTTGCAATTCAAGTGAACAAATAAAATTCACTTGCCTTTGTGTCCCGTAGCACCGCCTGCAAAACTCAGCTGTGTCCGTCCCAACGTAACTACAGTCTTCATCTGACGGTGGTTCTCAAACTTCCCTTCATCCCTTCAAGCTCAGAGAGGCAGTCTCCACCCTGCGCTCTGATAGTGATGCTTGTGGTGGAGAACCAGCAGAGGAAAATCTGTACCACATGCAGTAATGGATGGCTTTGCTGGCTCGGCGTGTCCCCTGCCCTGCCACTGTGCTATTTCCAGACCTGACTCCTGCCTTCCAAACCAAAGCTGTATTTTTCTCCCAGGGAGCAGTGGTGCCCAGTGGCAACAAAATTGGTAATGATAGGGCTCGGGCCTGTTGCTCGTACCCCCTCCCAGCTGGATGCAGAGTAAATTCAGAATCAAAAGGACGGAGAGTGGAGGCTGAAGGGAGACCCCGCCTCACACTTAAGTAGATGAGAGAGAAGAGCTTTTTTTCACGAGATGATTGAATTATCCCTTTTAGATTCTCTCGTGCACTTGAACTTGCATGCTTTACTGTATTTTAATGGTTTGTTGTGTGGTATCCTCTTGTTAGTCACTTTGCTTAAAAACATTTACATACATACATGTCAAGCAAAATTTGCATATATACATGAACATTTGCATATAACCTTTTTGTGGATTTTAAACCAACCATTGATCTTCGCCAGTAGCATCCAGTTCGCTTTAAAATAAGCACCCATTGACTTTTAATATTATTATTTTTTCCTACTATAGAAAGTGAACTACTCTTTTAATTTTACACGTGAATAAACACTGCAAAACAGCAAAACAATGTCTTTTTAGAGGGGATCGTGCAATTCTAAAGCTGTGTTATTTATAAAAGGTTTGAATTTTCATTCAGAAATAAAATAACATAGGATTGCAAACTTCGTTTGTTGAACAAACAAATATATTATGTAAAATGCATACAGATCTTCACTTTTTGTTATTACATCTTCTGCGATGTGTTATACATTTGAATGGATTGTTTCATTTATATGAAACAGAGGTGACAAAGTAGAGAGAGAGAGAGAGAGAGCGTTGATAAGCATCTTGACCTCTAGACAGTCTCTATTTGCATATGAAAATTCCATATTTTCCCTAGCTTGGACAATGTGTTGCTTGACTCTAGCAGCATGCTACATGAAAAATGCTTAGGTTGCAGGTGCAACCGTGACATAAATTTACATTTACATTTAGGCATTTGGCAGACGCTTTTATCCAAGCGACTTACATTGCTTTATCCTATACATTTTACATAGGTATTTGCAATCCCCTGGGATTGAACCCACAACCTTGCATTGTTAAAGCAATGCTCTTACCACTGAGCTACAGGATAGCATAAATTAAAACATAAAACACGAATCAAGAATTTGGGTCCATCTCTATCTTATTCAGTACCATCTGAATAATGTACAGTTTCAACGTAAAATCATACAAATATTTACTGAACGTTGAAACTTTGTCAAATAAAATAATTGGAATTTGACGCCATGGCGCCTCAAGTGGCGGAACTCAACGGCGAATTTGTTTACATCCGGAATGTTTTTAGTGTGACACAACAGCTGCACATGTGCTTCCTGCGGGATTTTTTCTCTGTTTAAACACTGTAAGTATCTAACATTGTTCTTCATTTGAAACTGTTACTTAGAAAAAATCAATAACAACAGTAACCAAATGCTTAAACATGAATAAATACATCAGGTAAATACATCATGTTGCATTTGCATTCATTTTGCATATGAGGCTTTCTACAGCAGCAGTAAACATATTTTTTTAAGACTTGCATGATGTCAGAAGATTTCTTAATTCATATAGTTCTAAATTATACACAGGCTGTATGTCATTGTTTACTTTTGTAATAAAACAAATAAAGAGACATTTTACTGCTATTAAACATCATATAAATTCAGATAGCAACGTTAGTTTTTGATAAGATCCTGTGTTTTTTCTCTTGCAGATTTCCAGTCACCCATGAGATCTCACCAGCACTGAAGTATCAAAATGAAGCGACAGTGTGACACAGAGCGACTTTATCTGGAGGTGTCCACTGTAAATGGAGCAGTGTCTCTCCCCCTCCACACCTCCATCACGCTGTTCCTTCTCTCCTACACCGAGTGTTCATCCTTTCACGTGCACCTGGTCACAGATCAGCCTGATGTTCTGCAGTCTCTGTCAGGTTTGGTGCCCGAGGGTCTCGATGTTGCGGAGGTGGTGAGAGAGGAGCTGCCAGATCTGGTTAGGCTGTGCCGTCTTCCGGCCGCATTAGAGCCTGACGCTGGCTTCTGCAGAGCCGGTCTGGCTGTCGTACTGCGACGCATCATTCAGAAGACGTGCCAGCTGACGCCAGGCCGCAGGGATGTCGCTTCACTCTTGGGCTTTAAGAACACCTGTCTGAAGGCTTGTGCTGAAGTGTGTTAATTACTTAAAAACAAATGCGCAAATGCTAAACAAAACAATACAATGTTTTTACATACATTTTAATTTGTCGGCCTTGATATTTATTCCACAATCAAGAATGCTTATAGGTTTCCAAAAGCCCGGTTGGGAGACTCTGTTGATGTAAACATGCATAGTTTGACACAAATTGTTCATAAATAAACAACATTCATATGTCAAATCTTTCTTTACATGTTTTCTGTTCCTCAGGTGAGTCAGTGGACCAGACTGTGTGAGCTGGAGATTCCCTCCGCAGTGGAGAAGCACTTACAGAACCCTACAAACCACACGTTTCTTCTGCCAGTTGCGATCCTCAACTTAGAGAAGAGCTTAGGGGAACCCGTCAAAGTCCACAACAATGACAAGATACGCAGACAGAAGCTTCAACAACAGAAGACGAATTCCTCTCAGAGTGATGCCCAAACAAATGGACCCAGTACTGAGCTAGGAGTCCAAGAAAAGAGCCACAGGGTTGAACTCGATGCTGCTCTGGCTAAGCTTTCTGTTGATGCCGTCCCTTCTGTCTCCACCAGAGAGCGCTCTGACATTAGGAAAGTCAAGACCACAGATCTGCCTGAGCTGGAACATGTGTTCACAGAGGGCTTGTACTTCACCCTCACTGATGTTGTGCTGCTGCCGTGCATCCATCAGTATCTGGTAAGAAAAGCAATGCTTACAGATTGCAAGACATATTATTAGACATGGGAAAAGGATTGTTCTAGCAATTGTTTTTTAGTAGTGGAGTCATTTAAAGCTTGTAGGGAAAGGATGTTCCACTGTATCTTAAAGAGCACGTTCCCCGTGATCCCATTTTTCAACCTTTTGTTAGTGTGTACTGTTCGCTTTTCAAGGACTACAGAAAACGGCTGGATCGGACTACTTCCCTCTATTTCCTGGGTACATGATGTCACCATTCCGAGTGCTTTTAATAACCTCCGCGCAAAGAAATAAGCAAAAAAATTGCAGAGGTCTTCCTTAGAGAAGAGCCGCTGGAGTAGTGTTTGGTTATCAGAGATTGTAAACATGAGCTACGCGCTAAGCTATTCACTTTCATCACAGTCCTACAGCTGTTATAAGAATTCAGCTTTACACATTCTAAGATAACCAACTGTCAAATAACAGCTTCCATGACTTTAACATCGGCTGTGAAAGCTGTTCTGTGTAATACACTGATATTGTGTGTGTGCGCGCATACCTCTGTCTAAAACACTTCTATGAAACGTCCTCTGAAGTCCTGCTTGCAGTCTCCTGGTCAATCCGCTTGTTTTATCATCCAGCTCTCTTATTACTGATAACGAGGAGCGGAACTCGCTAATATGGTATGGGTGGGACATCTTCACACACACATTCTAAGCGGGGAACCAATCACGACAGACCTGGTCAGCTTTACCAATCAGAGCGTTTCGGAAGGCGGGACTTTGAAGAAACCGGAAGAAATCCAGTCGTTTTGTGAGAAGAGAGACAGCGGTGGACGCTAGACTTAATTGTTAAACACCCAAAAAAACACAATCAAAGCTTTGAAAACAGAGAAAGAACAGGGCCTTTAAATACTGCAGGTGGCTTCTTAGTGGATCTAAGGAAACCTGTCAAACACTGTTGACTCTTTCACAACTAAAACCACTGTCAAAAAACATAAGGAAAGGAAACATTGTATAATATTATTTCCCAGAACATTTGAGAACCATCTGACAATTTCTACTCAATAAGATATTCTACAACTTGGAATAACTAGAAACATATATATATATGTGTATGTGAAATATCCAAGAAATAACTTTATTTTCATTTGTTTTAGCTTATGTTAATGCCTGTTTTGTCTTTATTTATCTATGTTAAAGAAGTAGTTCCCCCTAAAATGAGACACTGAGATATTTCTTAAATTATCTTCTTTTGCGTTTCACTGAAAGAGTCAAAATACAAGCTTTAAATGACATGGAGGAGTAATTGAGGACAGATGATTTATTATTTTTGGGTGAACTATCGCTTGAAGACATTTAGTTGCTCCTTTGCGTGTTTGATGAGTTCCTCTAGTGAAAACCAGGCTCTGCAGTAATGTGACGCAGACACATTTTTCATGCTCCTTGTGCCATTGGTGTTCATGGGAGAAGTATACCCTGTGTGCCTTTATAACAGAATTGTTTTATCAGATAAACAGACAAATTGGGCCATTTGGTTTTGCTATTTCTCATGAACTATCAACTTTCAAATTTGTTGTATTTAAATTGGAATGCCCATAATAGTTACCAGAATTGCCTTTTTATTTTATATTTCCGCCTTAAAGCCCACAGCACATTTAGTTCCCTATCCTATGATATGACTTTTGGGTCAAATCTCTTGAATTTATGTCTATTTTGTGTCTTTCTTATATTGTCACAGTTGGTTGTGCACCCTTTTCTCCTGCCGTTCTCCCACTGTAGGCGCTGTGCGGCGCATCGGTGCCTCTCGTTTCACACTCCGTCTAGCATGTCTCCCACTCTCTGTCCACGCCTAAGTCCTTCTCCTCGTTTCTCTCTGAGAAGCAATGATATGAGCGTCGGGAAGCTCCCGCTTCAGTGGACACGGCACCGTGATGGGTTACTCAAGTTAGACCGTTTCACTGTCACAGCATTTTTTAAATGCACGTTCACGTTACTTTAGAAAATGTAGTGGCCGCAAGGAAC
The DNA here is from genome assembly GCF_015846415.1 of Triplophysa dalaica. Lineage (NCBI taxonomy): Eukaryota > Metazoa > Chordata > Actinopteri > Cypriniformes > Nemacheilidae > Triplophysa > Triplophysa dalaica. The sequence continues at coordinate 6,514,637 of NC_079543.1, forward strand.
ACCAAACACACACAGAGTAGAAGTAAAGATACTTTATGATGAATGTCTTCATGAACATATCGCATCCATGAACAACTTATTTTTGGTACATTATTCCTTTAGTTTATAAAACTTTTTTATGTTTCAGATCTCCCTTCAAAAGCACTCCCCCACCACCCTCTCCCATCTCCCCTTGTTGCTGAAATGGTACCAGCGTGTGCAGGAGCTCCCCATTGTTTCCAGGCCCGCAAAGGATTGTGGGATGGCCCTCCTCAGTCTAGGCACGGCTGACCCTTTCCCCTCCCACCCTGAGCACCCGCTACCCATCGAAGCAGAGCAGAAAAGCCCCGCAATCAAACAAGAGCCCTTCATCGGGGGCCCGAGGCCAACTTTGACCAAGCTCCAAGTAATTGAATTTCTTTTTCGCTTTTCTCTCTATTTTATTCCCCTCAGTTTTCTTTTCCCATCTATTTTCTACGGAAAGAGATAACGTATGCGGCTCACAGTCACGCAACTCTTTGCCACTCCGCTAAACCTGTCAGTGGCAAACTAGCATAATCCCCAAAGACCGATCCGCTCTCAATGTGTTCAGCATCCCTTTACGGCAGGCCCGCGTGCCACTGCGGGTCTGAACCGTGATGATAAAGGATTTATGCACTCCAGCGAGGCAGAACAGCAGCCGCACTGACTCGCTCTTAACTGATGGGACTCCCTGCCACTTGATACTTTAAGGAGGCCGGTATTAAGGAGCTATCAGACTCTGACAAACACAGCGAGTACACTTTCAAGTCCTGAATCTGACGATTAAAGTCCCAGTGAAAATAATAATTACAATTCTTTCTTATTTTTTCATGAATTATTGCAGTTTTTAGTAAATCGCTTATTAATGTGGGTCATTTTCTTTCTAAAAGTTATGTACCCTCATATTCTTCAGTTAAAATCTGAAAATGAACCATCTCAAATGACATTAATTAGATGGCTTGTGCAGAGCATCCGTTAACGCTCCCCCTTCATTTCAAAATGAAATGGCTGTTTTTAAACATCCAATCAATATGCAGTGAAAAACACAAGCCACACAAACTTTCCTCCTTTGAAATTCCTTTTCACTCGGAAATGTGTCAGAATACGAAGTAAAAACGATTGCAACTTCTTGTTCACGGGGACTTTAATAAATAGTGGTTAAGAAAATACTGTAAGGTGGTACTTGATAACCTAAACTTTAGGTCATCAAGTATAAAAATAAATAGCTTGAAGCTAGTCTGTGTTAGTACACTATCCGTTTGACATATACACTTAGTTTGATCACATTTTAAACAATAATAAGAGTAGTGTAAGCTATGAAATGCAAATCAAAGTCTTTGTAAATGATTGAGCGACTAAAAATGTTAAATAGCTGAAAGTTTTGGCTACTTTTTCTTTACGATCTGGCCCAACTAATCCTTATTTTTTTAATATTCAAGATATGAAAATAAATGTAATGTTTATTTAGGAAAGCAATGTGCCAAGGTTCTATTTATTCAGGACGAATAAAGATAATATTTTTCTTTAAAAAAAAATAGTGTCTGTCTGTCAGATACCGTAAGAAAAGTGAAGGATTTTGTTTGTATGACTTTGATCGTATATTAAACCCTTAATTACATTGCTTGCAGGAATAAAATCTTCATCTAAAATGATATCATGCATTGACGAGATGGGTTTACATTTGGCAACATTCAAATCCTTAAGAAAAAGACTTCACGTTAATGTCCCTGCATGGGAGATGTTCAAGGATATTTTTGGATGCACAATCGAAACAGCCACCATTTCAGACCATAACCCAGAGTTTCTGAAGATTAATTTAGTATTAAATGAACATTTATTGACATATTTGAGATTGAATGTTACAATGTTAAGAGAGCTCCAAATTAAACAAGAATTGAAGCCTTGAATTAATATTTATCCATTAATGATGACGGTAACATTCCTCCCTCAGTAATACGGGTCTAAAAATATAAACATCCAAATCTCCAGATTCTCCAAACAACAAAACGTGTGTCATGTTATTTAAATTCAAGCACAAAACATCTAACTTTAAGGTCACGAGAAAGCCAAACATGACAAATGTTCAGTTTTCAGTAGTAGAGTAAAAATGTATGATAGTTTTGAAAATAAAAGCTTTTTTAAATAACCTTAATTTGGAAAATGTATGACAAGAATGCATTCACAGAAGCTCAACGTATAACTAACGTAAATAACGTCTTGTATGGCAAGGTCATTTTTGTCGAAAAGCCGCTCAACCGAATGAAAGTACATTCGTGAGATGAAAATGATCGTCTTATGGGTTTAAAAACAAAGGGTGAGGTAAACAAATCATGTTATCAGTCATCTTTGATGTAGTTTGGTCATAAAGTCATTATTTATTGGAAGTAATATATCAGGCTTAGTATAAAGAGAATCCGATGGAGAATAATTGAATGGAATTTCACAGTCCATTACTTTTATTATTGAAAGAGGTAGCGATTTATTCATCTTAACTGTCTTTAGAAACTCTGCAGATATAATACCATATGTTTTCATTTATCTAGTAATGATATATTATGGCGGAAGGCACACAAAATCCATTATAAATCTATCCTGCAGTATCTTTTAACAGTTGACCTAGTCTCACTTCATGAACAGGTGTTTGAGTGTAATGTTTTAATGTTTTATGGTTGGTTGTGATATTACCATGGTAATCTTTGGAGTCCCATGCTTCCACCACTGTAGTTTCTTCTGTCTAACTTTAGCCTTTTATTTCAGTTCTTCTAATATTATTGTCAGTTCATGATAAATCGCTCCATTACTCGCAGACCCCCGTGTTTCACACTTTTGTTCACTCGCTGTTCCAGATAATAATGGACCCATAAGGCTGTATTACACAACAGGCTCAGCTTGTGACATCATTACTGTTTCCTGATGAACACTCGCCTACCCCGGAGGATGGGCTGATTTAGTTTGTAACCTCCTACGCACTCTTCTCGATCGCCCACCACCTCTGTAAGAGTCCCGCTGTTTAACCCAGCTTCTGAACACACCACAAACTCCAACAACACTTTATCCCCAGTGCAGAAATCTGCCGATAATGAGTAAAGACCCCGCAATGCTCTCATACTCCTCCGCAGGAGGGGCGACCAGAGTATCCCGAGTGTTTTTTTGGACCACAATGCTGCAGTTGAGTCTCTAGCAGGTGATAAATGCACAGCTGCCTTCAAAATTCTCAGTCCCGCAGCAGAACCCTACTCCCACCTTCCTGCATGTGTATGTGTGTTTGCCACTTTTGGCATTCAGCTACTATAAATCAGATATTTCCCGTCACGCTAGTGGATATCAATTTAGTGCGTGCGAATGAGTTGGAGCTCAGCGTGCACTCCTAAATGCATCAACGTCCGCAGGGATTTTCAGTCTGCGTGCTTTTAGCTTTAGGTCTGCTTTGCAGCTGTTGCCTGCTGGTTTCGTCCGTGGAGTCGGACCTTATAGCCTTCCTAGATTTGTAAGGACAGGACGGCAAACGGGGAGGCGAATAACAAGATACTGTTTAACAACAGGAGCTGCTGATAATCAGACAGACATGCCCTGAAGCAATGAACCTGAGAACTCTTAAAAACTCTGTTTTGGCTTCTAAATGATGTACCGTGATTCTGCATTGGGACCTGTATTTGTGCGGAGCGATTGTTAATCGTTTTAAGGATTTCAAGGTGTCTTACAAGTTCCTTTTTAAAGCAATAAAGTTGTCAGGTACTTATCTTTAAAGTTATAATGTTATGATATTCACACTGGGGATGAGCGGTGTAGATGAGCTTGTTGTCATGATTCACTGACTGTATTATCATGGGCATTTACACACAGTTGTTTTATCTTTTTGGAGCTTTTATTGTGTGACTGTGGAACAGGACATTTTTGGATATTGAGGGGGGAAATAAATCAAGGCTAGAACTGAATCTACGTGTCCCACATGAGCATCTTTGCTGAATGTGTCAGGGACGTGTGTGCTGATGGAGAATCATACTTCCTCCTTAAAAGAAGTTGTTTCCCCTGTCATCCCGTTGCAGACGCCAATTCCAGACCCATGAACCATGTTGGAAAAGAGAATCGCCATTGGCGGTATATGATGAGGTACACCTGGTGTTTGTTGCCTCCTATTATAAATCAATAAATCCACCCACTGCTTTCATGAGGGGTTCCTGAGGTCCAGTCTGGTCTTTAGACTTCAGCCCTTTCTCTTCTTACGAACAACCTGGTTGCATTTTAAAGAAGCAAATGACTCACTTGTCTGGAGTGAAGTGTGTGTAGCAAACTTAATGTGTTTTGGTTCCAAAATGGGATAACTCGGTTTTTAACTTTTTTCAAAAATCATGTTTTCTTATTGTGCTTTACAATTAATATCAATCCAACTACAGTTGTTTTGTTTTGATTTAAGCCACAATAACGTACAAAAAAGCAAAATAAAAATAAATCTCATATTTTATCTCATTACTCTTAATTTTACATTATCAATTTGCCGTTAAGCCAATGCTTTTATCCAAAGGGACTTACAAGAGTGAGGTAACAATGACGGGATACATCATTTAGGGGAAATATTACGAGAAGTGCAATAAGGTTTTGTATGTGCGCTCTTAGGCCCAATTCACATTTCTGTCTTTTCGCTTATTCGTTATTTTAATTAAAGCAAGTAGGGGGCGACGTAGTGCGGCACGCACAATTTTCTATGAGCCGGCGCTGCATCGATATGGAAATAGTTCAACTTTTTGGAGTTGCATACGGTTTTAGACGCTGTGAATCGGGCCTCACTGTAGTTACTGAACTGTTTTTTTTATAATTGACCTCCAGCTCCTTAAACAGCTCTTTCTTTTTTTAAATACTTGCTATCACCATTCAGAAAAGTTTTTGCTTTTTTAAACTTACAAAGAATTGTAATTTTTGCATCACTGTTTTAGCCTCTTTGACTTGGAACCAGTTTTTTCTTTACCCTAAAAAAGCAATTACTAACTGTAGTATAAATGAACCTTATATACCTCTAAAGTAAATAAAGTTTACTGTTATTTTCCATGCATTTTAGAGCTATATACGGTTTCATCTGAATCACACGCCTGGCCCTGAAATTAACTTACAGTCAGTTTGTTTGTCTGGCTAGAAGCTAATAGTATAACTATTTGTATTTTACTTATATTAATATTAGTTTACATCAATATTTTGTTGTATAATAATTGTTTTAAATGAACAATTTGTTTACTTTTATTGTATATTAATTATATTAAAGGCGTGAATTAAAATCACAATTTTAACCTGAGCTTTTGTAATATAAGAGGGAATCGTATTCACGCGAACGTCATGTAAGTGTTAGAACTGAAATCACCCGTGTTACTGGGATAACATGTGTTATTGATACCAGGCCCAGCGAACGGCAGGTTCTGGAATGCACCTATCTATGACGACATTGATAGGTTTAACACCACCTCTACAGAAACATATCAATGACTACTTCTTTAGCCCCGCCCATTAGTTTGCGCATGACAGAACTCAAATCATACGGTGCGAATGCGTCACACGAAGTACTGATGTAGGGAGGTCATTTATAGATCACAGTAGGTCTCCAGATAATACTGATCCTGTGCGAAAACTGTGAATGGTTCTAATGTGTATCCTAACGTTACATCTCAAACCAAATTCACAGAAGGCTCCAACTACGCAAACTGCTATCCTATCAAAGCGGTGGGCGTTTACTTCCAAGTGTCTTCAATGTGGCACGCCCATTAAAATCGAGCGTTTGCAGAGCTGGCCTCAAAAACTGGGTAGAAAATAGCCTACTACTTATTGATTTTGATGTTGTAGGATGTAAAAAACACGCAAACGTTATTAGTAGTCCTCATACAACAGTATAAAGCAATAGACAATGCCAGTTCATTACACCTTTAAATAAACTTTTTGTTGAATGGGTTGTGTTATTTTTTTCTTATAGCCAAGTGACAGTTCTTCTACTGGTAACCCAAAAATTATTGTCTAGACATACTTTTAACTTGCTAGCTAATCTAATTTACTTGTTAATTATTTTGCTTGTTATCAGAAATAATCTACAGGGACTCTATTCTTTGCGGATGTGTACCGAAAGTTAAGTTTAGGCCACAAAAGCGCACATGCGCTATAACGTTTGTTTATGCTGTTGCTTTGAAACTATTTATATATGACTAGGGATGTAACTCTTCACCATGAGCCGGTTGAAAATCGATTATAATGTGTGACGATTCTAATCGGTTGAGTTGTGAACTGAATCGCAATAAATTTTTTGAACAATAGGGGCCGCCATGTTCACTGCAAACCTAAACGTGGACATGCTGATATTTCTTAAATGCAAAAAATCCAAAATTACTTTGTTTATATTAAAGAGACTTTCTATATTATTATTATTTTTAAATTGCAGTATAGTTTTGTTATTTAAAATAAATGAAAATGAAATGAGGTCTCTGGTGGGGCGTCAATAATTATACCTAATATTACCAATAAATGCTATAAATCTTTCAACTTTAATTAATACAAGGAACAATAAAGTTAACAAATTATTTACCGGGCTTGAGACTGTGGCTAGGGGGTTTCCAAAATGACTAACCGCTCCTACTTTACCCACTCCGGGTCTCGAATCAGCGTCCCATGCTTTGAAAAAACATGCCAAAAATAAAAATGAAAATGTTCCTGCGCGTTGACAAAAACAAATGCATGCACATATGTGATGTGAAGATAAGTAGAGTTAGTTTGGCGAAAGGTGGATTTGAACTTGGTTGATAGCATCAAACTATAAATACTAAATACTTGTCACACGTCTTACTGACTGCGCCACTGAAGCTTCTGACAAGTGACGTTTTTTACCCTCAGATTTTTTGTGCTTCTGACACCCATGGTCCTTATTAGTTGTTATTTAAAAGGACACATTTTCAATACAAAAATTTGCTAAATACTGACTTTAATTCCGGACCTTTGACCATGAGGGGTGGGTCATTCGAACCCCCCCTGGCTAGTGGCTACAGGCCTGCTTATGTACCGCTAGTCAAAGTAGAGTTTACTATTGCTATTTTTGTATTAAACATACCTTAACTTCTACTTCAAAAAACTGGTATGCGAACACTAAATATGCTAACACAACAAGTGTTCCTGCTCAAGATTCATTCTTGTCATTATGTTATCTCAAGCACTTGGTTTGCGTCTCGCTGCCAAAGCAAAATAATTATAATGAAGCTTCTTGCTCGTTTTTGTATGTCGTCAAATGTTAAATTCTCTTTTAAAGAAGCAAAGGACATTTAACCCTGAAAGGGTTTGAAAAGGAGGATTTCTCAAGCTTGACCTTTGCAACTGTTTCTCGATTTAACAAGCATTTTATTTCAGGTGTTCTCAGCTGAGGAAACACAAGCAGTTGTCAGCTCTAGTGTAAAAGCTAGTTTCCTAAACCCATTGAACTAACTTACTGCCTACAGACAGCACAACCGGAGTGTAATCTTATAAAGAACTCATTTGTAACCCTCTACATTGACAGCGGCTCTGGTAATGTGTTTATATGCTCTTGTCGTCTTTAGGAAAATGGAATAGATGCTGTTTTCTCTCCTCATCCGTGCCCATCACGGACCCTCGACTGGGATAGTTTCCCTGCGGCTGTCAACCCAACTGAAGGTAACCTGGGGTTGATTTTTCACAAGGACAAAAACATTGGGAGCATCATTCTTCCTTCTTACATCCCTTTTGCAATATAGTGGCCTGTTGGCGAAAACAGATGCTTTTGACTTTATTCCTATCCAATCTTTAACGGTTTCATTTTCAACTGTACGCTATGGTAAAAGTGGTAGAGGCAGGTTTTACGTTAAATGATTGATGGCGGCCATCTTAGATGCTTAATAAATAAAACAACGCCACTTAAGGAACTTTTTATGCCCCGGACAAACGTTACACTGCTTGTGTCTGCATTCTGGAAGCAGATCATACCTGCGGAAAAGTGTTTGCGACTGGAAAGCATTGACGCTTATCAGCAGGCGTGCTCAGGGGTCTTAACTAGCTAGAGCAGCATGCAGCTGTTTCAGAGGGAATGAGCGAGATGCCAATCAACTTGCGCAGACAGACGGAAGAGAGACAGCAATCCAGTTTGTGTAAAACGTCAAGGAAACAATCCTCATCGACAAGTGCTCCTCAGAGCATCCTTTACTGGAGTCTGTAAGAAACAACAACAAATAGGAGGGTTTCAGTTTATGCTTGAAAAGATGGGTAGCTGCTTTTTTGTTTTTTAAGAGATTTTTGATAGTATATGGACATATCAACGCGCTTGGTACAATTACAACGACTGATCTATCTTCCATTTGCATTTCGAAATTTTTTGTTATTTAGAGGATTTTTTTTTTCACTATAGTGCAGATTCAAATGGACTTTAGTGGACATCTCTTCATATTTTCAGAATTAAACTCATAGAAAAGATTGTCTGCAGCACGTCGTAAAGACACACAAATGTTTTCTTTTTGCCCAGCCATTTCCATTCCTCATTGATTTTGTACAGTGCTAGACACACCAGGGAAGTTACAACACATTTCTTAGAACAGGATAAAGTGTTGTTGACCATCACACACTGCACATAGTCTTTAGCCGAACCACCACATGCAGGAGAATGTTGCTTTTTTTGTGGTTTTCCTTGTGCTATAGCAGCTGTATCTGTCAGAACACGCCTACACATGCCTCTCTAATGTGTTTTCAAGTGCTAAATCTGTGAACGGTAACAGAGGAAAGGTGTAAGAACAGCAAGACCTGTGTGTGTCCTGCTGTTTGTTATGAATCCCCCATGGCTCTAGCATCCCACTAATCGCTGCTGACATCTTTCGGTGGTCAGGTAGCCCGCGGCGTTAAGACAGGCTCCATTGTTAGGGGATTGTCGTAGTCGGAAACAACCAAAGAAAGTGCCTCAGCAGTCTGGTTGTGCAGAGAAGTTCAAACTCTTTATGTGAATTTTTGTACTTCACTTTAAAACCAGATTGCTCGTCCAGACGTAAAGATGCGTGGAGGACCTAAGTCAGCACATTCTGTCTTCCCACAGAAAAACATGATCTCTCGGTATTGTTAGTCTGTACAGCATCTGACAAGTCGTTGGTGTGGGAGAGCCACAGAACTCTGTGTTCGGACCCTCCACATCTGCAAATTGAACATCATTCCTATCAGATACAGTTACTGTGTGTGGTAGTAAGCAGCTCATCTTTTCATTAACTTTTCTGGGATTTTCTGCTTCTATTAAATTATTTTTACCCTCACCTGTTTATTATCAGGTCTGTTGGTTTTCATGCTTGCATCACTGTTTTGAAACACAATAAGATGTGCGTGCTTGTGCAGTAAACCGAATTCACAATTTTGTATGTTACAAACCAAAAAAGATTATAGAATCCTGTTACTTTTGGGAGATCTCTCATAGTCTTTGAAGACAGGCATTCAAATTTTACATGACTTGGCCAATTTTAGCCAAATATTTAGAGGTTTGAGACATACACAGCAATTACCACCCACATTTTGCAAGCCTCCTCCAGAGCGCTGATAAATATTGTTTTAAATTGAGGGCAGTCTGTGGGTGGATTGCATCGCCGGGGTGTCTATTATGCAGTTTGTCGAGGATGGGAGAGAGAACCAGCGCCTGTCACTACAGAGCTGAGAGAGGCCCAAGGGGCCACCTGGGAAACGTGGTTGGCGGCAGTGCCCTGAATGCGAATTCATTTCCCTTGTCAACACTGGCCTTGTTGAGCTTTAGGAGACTTCTGTGACTTTATGTGGGTAGGGGCCTTTTACATGGGAGGCGTGTTCCGGATGCGTCTGCCTGTTTTGGCAGCTACTTGTCAGAGATGCTTCATTTCTAGATGGTTTATGGCCTTGCAGGGACGTGGAGGAGGGAAGGTCATCACCGGAATCAGTCGTTGACAGCTAAATGGTGAAACGTAGCAATAATGTGTCTTGCAGGTTTTCAGGATAAATTGTCAAAGACGCAAGTCGCATGCAGTCAGATTTTAGACAGTTGCCATTAAAATGTCCACATTGCGGTTTATTTATTTGGAATAGTATCGCGCACTTGGACTGGACATTCTTACTGCATTTTTTTTAGGGAACGGCAGGAATGAACTTAGTCTAAATGTGGATTAGTGATAATGGAGTGGTGGTGCATTTATTTGTATGAAAGGTTTTCCATAACTTAGACTCTTTATTCCCATCTTTGTTTGAAACATGAAGTTGGAGGTAACTCAACAAACTTTTCTTCACATAGGTTGAACTTAAAATGACGTTAAAAACCGGCATTTTCTGAAAAAATCGTACCTAAAATTGTAAATCAATACATTAAGCTTACCATTGTGAGTTGTCATAAGATAAGCAGGCAGTTTCTGTGTATTTGCTCAATAACTGATTTTTGTTCTGTTACCCCAAAATGTATGGATTGGTGTTTTCAGTCCTGATTCTCCAAATTCACTTCCGTTTTGATATCCAGCTTCTTCCGACGTTCCAGTAACTGTACATAGATTCATCTGAGAATTGAATGCGAAGGTCCCACTTTATTTTCTAACATGTGCCAGCGACAAATGGCACTTACCCTTTCAGAAGGCGACATTTGGTTTACTTTGATTAATTGAACCTCCATCTCTTCAGTTAGATCGGCTCAGTTAATCAATAACAATTAAATGTGGCTGTCACAGCTGGCTTTGCAGTTTTGTTGATCCCGATTGAAGTTTCATCAGCACTTTCTGAGCTCGGTCTCCGTGTATAGTGCACACACCAGAGAGCCGTGAAAGAACATTACCAGTGGGCGAAATGTTTGAGTCATGATTTTGAGCGTGAATACAGCGGTGCTTTTATTTGCAAAATGCCATGTCTTGGCAAGGCTTTTCTTATTATTTAGGATTTTTTGTTCTCTTTTCTTCTCAGTTCTTTGCTTCAGAACGCTTTTTTTTTTTTTTATTAAATCCTATCCATCACTGTTTTATATTTTCCTGTTTTGTAACGGACATCTGTACAACCTTGAGACGCTGTCCTTCAATTTAATCACCTGTCCATCTTTCAGATGTTTATTCCTGAATGTCCACCGTGGGCTTCTGCATATCTGTGTTCAAACAACCATCTTGGAGCCGGTTTATCAGAACGTGCTGAAGTCTCAATTAGACCCATTTTACAAAGTCTATTAATAAGAACGCCAGAAGTCACACGTTCAAAAATCCTCATGCTATTCTCACCTCTATTTTCTGTGTTCAACAGCACAAAAAGGCTCCAATTATCACCCGTCCCTTATATAAAGGGCTGTGAAGACTCTCATCGAGACAATGAAGATCCATTTAGCTCATTGATCCGTGGTGCCGATGAGGTTATTTGGTCCCCCAGATTTGAAAGCCCTGCTGTTGCCTTGGAAATAAAAGCATCCTTTGATTGCTTACCCGGCTTTTTTGACAACATTTCGCATCGTGTTTTCGAAAACTAATCCTTCCCCTGACGGTGATTTCTTGAGTTGTACGATAGAGGGCTCATTATGTTTACAAGAACAGTAAAAAGCCAATACCGGGATCTCTGTTTTCCCCAACACATTTGTTTAACCGACAGATTGTCTGAATCTTTTATTAACCACGATTTCACTAGAGACTTGTGTTTCAGCCACAAAGAAAACTTTGAGACCAATCCTGTTTAAAAAATCTTGTTATGTAACTGTGCCACAGACATGAATTGTTTCCGTAAATCTTATGGCCAGCAGAGTAAAGGTGTGATATTACTTTGTTCCTTGGAAAATATACAAATACAGTTGATATATATATCTATAGCCTTTCAGATTGCTGTGAACACAATTTTTCACGTCACAATATGTGCTGTTGTTGTTGAAATCAAGTGTCAACGTTAGTTCTTCAGGTGTCCATCTGTAGTGTTTGAGATGAAGATCCAAGGTGAACGATAATTTGACAATACAAGTAAAACAGATGTACTTCTGGGGTATATCAGACTTCAAACTGAAGTTCTCCGAGTTCTTGTTAAAGTTAAAAATAAGATGACTTAAACACATCCAGTTCATCATCGCTCTATTCCCTTTGTATTTTTAAAGGTGTCTTCACATTTGACAGACGCTCAAGGAGTGACTTCCTGTCTCTGTAGGGTTGCTTGTACCCGACACGTCAGTTTTTTTCAACACCCTCGCAATTGGAGTGTAAATGTGAAACACTCAGGCACAGCGGCTCTGAGCTAAACAAACAGCACAGCTTTTGTGCACATCACCGTTGAACAATGTAATCTGACGTGATGTTTAAAGATGTAGGGGCGGTTTTTGGTTTCAGAGGCTGTATTAACATTCTCTAGACATGGTATGGGTGTGTTTTGCGGCGTCTTTGTCTGACGCGAACCCACATTCGCTGAAATACCTGTGAGGAGAGCAGCGCTATCGCTGGAGTGTTTACAAGATTAATGTTTAGCTGATAACCTGTAATTCACCACTGAATGTTGGGGGCTTGGTTTCATGAGGTTAGATTTGATATTCTTCTCAGTTTTAAAACTATAATGTTCCTTCTCAGTGCAAAACGACTATTAGCGAAGAGCAATTCCTTCTAAAATTTCAGATTTTATCACAACGTTAGTACCATAGCATGTGAGAGCCCACATGTGTAAAACAACAATTCCTACTTGGTCTTGATGTACAAAAATAAGAAGTAGGTTACTCGTTTACCTGTAGAATGGAGGCTGTTATTGGTACAGGTGTTCTTGTGAGTCCTATATACATTTGCACATGGGTCATGGGTCCGAAGAAAGTTTTGCAAACATCACAGAAACTTACAATTTTATGACTGACAAGACTTACCAAATCCCGCTTAAGAACCAATTTGAGCGAATGGGATATTTTTTGAGCGTTAAAGCTAACAGAAAAGAGTTTTATGTGCTTCTTAAAATGCCGGTTGAGCACCTGGACTCTAGTGTCTTAGTTTTCTTTCTCAGTCTGAGATCATTTCCCAGGCCTTTCTTAAATCCTGACATAAAGCTCAGTGTTTCTGCACCCTTTATTTCCGGCTCGTCTTTTTGTGAGAATAAAACTTTTGCAAGCGTGCACTCTTAAAAATAAAGGTGATTTAAAGGTTCTTCACAGCGATGAAATAGAAGAACCATTTTTGGTTCCACAAAGAACCATACAGTCAATGATTCTTCAAGGAACCATCTCTTTCTTACTTTTTTATAATCTGCAGAACCTTTTTTGCCACAAAGATCCTTTTGTGAAACAGAAAGGTTCTTCAGATGTTAAGGGTTCTTTATTGAACCAAAATGTTCTTCTATGGCATCGAAAAACCTTTAGACATACATTTTTTAAGAGTGGTACAGAGAAATCCAGAAGGTTTTAGATTGTTATTTTCAAAATGGTGTTGCTTCGTACCATGGACTTAGAATAAGCTATTTCTATCCACATACACCGCGGGTCCCCTTACATGGCTAAATAATAAAACTCCAGCTCTCTTACTCATCTGCTTTTAAAGGTGCATGGCAATCAAACCTCCTTCCGGCCTCTTAGAAAATCACTTATTTTCTTATTTCTTCTCCCTGGATTTATTATTTTCACTTAGAAACCATTTGCCAGTATAACAGTAAATATTTTATCTAGGTATTGAAAGACTTCTCGACTCAGAAGCACTGCATCCAGTTCGCTTTTTCTCAGAATTGCACAATTTTAAATTCTGTTCACATTTATGCATTTATCCAAAGCAAATTACACTGCATTCAAGCTCTTCATGTTTTATCAGGATGTGTGTGTTCCCTGAGGATCGATTCAGTTATCTTTGTTGCTAGCGCAGTGATCTACCAATTGAGCCACATTGTGACATTTTGCAAGTCTTTATTTTTAATAAATGCAGTTAAATAACAACAAAAAGTGACTATTGATTATCATCAATAATCTCTTACAGCACATTGACCATCACAATCCTCTACCTAGAAGGGTTCTATTGAAAGTCTTCCACAAACGCTTTCTTTTTCTGCAGTCTCGCTATGCTTTCAATTTCTTCTTTTTTTTCCTCGCCACGAGTGATAATTTACACTCTACGAACATAAAAAACACCACCAGCGCTCTTGTAAATCTGTACAGGTCTCTGTCTATAAGTATCTGAGGATATGTCTGTGAGTGTTGAAATGGCTTCGTTCCAGTGGTTTAAGTTGGTCAGGCATTATCAGTGTGTTTTATGAGGAGCGTTTCTCTTCAGCGTCTGAATTTGGGATTCGGTGGTTTTCTAAATCTCTCATAAGTGCATTATTTATGATTTTTTTTTCATTTAAGAAAGCTTGATGTGTTTGTTTTGCAGTAATTCTCAGCTTTCTGTACACTTTCTCTTGTCAGGATCAGATTTTCAAATTCTTGGTCATGCTTGTCACAGTCTAGCTTTGTTTTATTCTTTTGTGTTAACAGACACCCTTTCACAAACTCGCCATCTAATCTGATGCCCGGCCTGCCGGCCAGTTTCATAGTTTCAAGATATCACTCTTCATGAGAGGTTGCACTGGTTATTTAAAGGACCATTGGGTCCATATAGCTTTGTCTGAGAGATGAAAGAAGGTTCTGGAACTTGGGTTTGAACAAAGGCGCTTCACGGCCATCATCACTGTTTACATTTTGATCCTCGCAATCTAAGGCGCTTAGCGCTGCTGATGGACGACAGATAAGAAGTCTTCAGCATGTGGAAGGAAGAAAGAGTTTGGAAATGATTTACCAGACAAGACGGAAGGTTGTGCACAAAGTAGTTGGGGTGTTCGTGCAGGCTAGCCAATGTTTTATATATAAGGAAAGTCTGATATGAAACAATTCAGATAGGGAATTGGATTTGTTCTGAGCATTTTCCAGTATAGTCTATTTTTTGGGCACTTGTCAGTTGTTCCAATATTAAACGTGTGCCGAATACACCTCGATGCTAAATAGCTCAACTTTTATTGTGGTGATGAAGATCTATTTCTTTTTATTACCCTTTTTATTTAATTACCCTTTCAGTCATCAGCAAACAGCTCATAACTCAAGAAGGGGCTTGTCTGCAAATCATGGTCCCATCCTCTCTAATGTCATTGGTTAACCTCCTAATCTGTTCATACAAGCTCTGGGTTTTGAGCTTCTGTTGGCTGCTGTCTTCATTCCCTACAGTCTTCCCACACAATCCACGTGGGCTCCTGGGAACGAAAGCTCAGCCAGATGGGCTGCGCCAGTTCCTGCGCTAGCACCGGCGATCCTGCTTCATCACGGACGTGTTTGAGATACAGCTGTTGTTTTTCTCCCTCAACAAACATGTCGGTCTTCAGACGACAGTGCAGACTTGGCCAGAGATTGTTGGCTGTGCTGCCACGTCTCCACAGCGCTTCTAGCCTTCAAACAATGTAATCGTGGACCCACAGGCCGGTCGTTTCTCAGGAAAATACTTCTTTGGTAACGTTTTAGCAAAAGGTTTGTTTCGAAAGGCAGAGCTCATCACAATAAGGTTGTTGAGGTTAAATGGTTCGGATGTAAATCTTACCAAAAAATAACAAAAAAAAACTTTTGTGTCACATTTTCTCTTTTTTTATTGGAAGCTCTTTTTGTGATCAAGTGTTCCAAATATCGTCAGACAATTTTGAATACAGTATAGACCACTTCAGAAGACGTAAACAACCCTGCTCCACTAAACACAATGTTTGAACAGAATATAACCAGCAGAACCAAATCAAAATATCAAAAATGTCAAAACATTTTTTTTAACTTAAACCGCAAGTGCTGCTGGACCAGTGTTTACATCTTGTGACAAACATAAACAAACGTTATGTGGCCTAAACGTAACTTCCGGTAAACTGTCAAGTAATTTAATACAATTCATATTTATGTTAATAGTAATATAAATGAAATATAAAACAAATTGTTACATTATAACCAAACACATTTAAGAAGTTGACTTGGGGCCATATGCGTATGTCTGAGGAAACTGTCTATTTACGCCGAAGCAACTCAAACTAAAACGTTTCACACATTTTTTGTTGTGTTTGTTGCTAGGCTGCTTTTAATAATAACGTAATTGTTTTTATTTTTGTACCCTATTAATGGTTGGAATGTTGCGTTGCAATACACTGTGGCCTGAGTTTTTGTAAACTGAAGAAAATAGGTCAGAACTTTTTGAGCTAAGCTACATTGCTGTTATGTGGTTTTTAAAGGTTCCAGCTTTCCATCTTCAGCTTAAATTTCACACAACATTGTCCAGAAAACAAGAACCAAATTTTAGACGAACTGGCTTGGATGTCTGAGGTTTGGCTTTGTCTCGAGAGAAAGAACAAATCTGTGTATTCAAGTGAAGAAACTGGCATGCTTGCTTATGAAGTCTTTTATCGGCAAAGGGGCTAAAATGTGGCAAATGTTTAAATCTTTAGAATGATTTTAAGTTGTATTTCTCTGAATCCATCCATGCACACATTTACATGTTATCACTGCTACAGTGGCAGCACCATGGTACAGAAATGATGTCACATGGTAATACCGTAGTTACGTTTATATTAGTGGTGGGCCGTTAACGGCGTTAACGGCGTTAACGCAGTGAGACTATTATCGCGCGATAAAAAAAATGTCGCCGTTAATCTATTCTCAAAGTTGGGTTGGCAGCTGGGTCTATACTACGCAAGCTATGATGACTTTCACCTTGATATTTTAGCGCGGATGTATACCAGCTTAACTGCACTGTACGGGGCGAGAACAAGATTTTTCAACTCGCGTGATTCGCGTCATTCGCGGAAGCAGAAGCCGCCTCATCATAACCAGGGCTTCATTCGCGCGATTCGCGCAGCAAGTAGGTCTGTTGGCTCTTTGCATTACCATATAAATCACTCGCGCTTGACACGCCATTCGCGTTTGGTCTGAACACAACATAACGTTACTGTGAAATTACCGCATCAAACGTGACGTGCTAACATGGATGCAGCTATGAAGCCGCCGGGTTTGCTTCAGGGAATATTAATTTTTAAGAAGCTTCCCAATAGAAACATCGACAAGACTAACGTTGTTTGCACCTTGTGCAATGCGGAATTGGTTTAAAAAAAACACTTTCTCTCAACAGGTAGTGGTCTAGCTTTAGTTGAAACCAGTAACTTTGTATTGAGATCTAATGTATTATGGCTCCTGTATGACATATCGCTTGTTGCTCCCTAACTCTTTGTAAATTGCTTTGGATAAAAGCGTCTGCTAAATGACTAAATGTAAATGTACTGTAGGAGCTCTTCCAGTCTCAAGAACCACCTAAACGCAAAGCATCCCTTAGCTATTGCGGAAGTAACACAAGTACATCTTATTGAACATAATTTAATTTTCATCACAAATTATCATAGTAGAACAGCTTTCTCAAGCAGTTTGTGATGCATTTTGGAAACAGGAGATGAGACCCTGGTCTAATGCGCCACCTGGCTTGAGAAACCCGTTCTCAAAGACTTACTTTTAGTCATTATTTGGGTAGCACACATATTCTGAATGCCTTCTGCAGAATTCAAATCAGCCATTTTAATCTAGATTAATCTAGATTAATCTTGGAATTAATCTAGATTAATCTAGATTAAAAAAATTAATCTATGCCCACCACTAGTTTATATATACAGCAGAAGGATTATTATCGTCATGTTGTTCTTTATATAGAGTCTGTCTCACGGTTCTTTGCAGAAACTGTTACCGGTTGGTAGAGAAACAGCATAGAGAATGTCCACTTGAACGATTGTTGTTTAATTGCTCTCATTCAGCCATCTTCTCATCTCACAAACACAGATGTAGCCACTTGAACACACCGTTCTGTTCACCCACTTGAAGGGCTCTGTTTTCTTGTGCTTTTGTATCTTTGGTAAGGGTCCTCCCCCACTCCATCTCCTCTCACACATTCGAACATTACAGAAAAGCAGGAAATTGAGGTCTGGAAAATATTGCCCCTTTGGGTCGTGGGGGAAAATGCTCTTTATTTTTCTTTCCATTTGTATTATTATTTGTATTATTAGCTTTGATACAGAAGGACTTAACAGATAGCTTGCAATACAATACACATTGTAGCATGTCACATTTCGCAATGTTGTAGTTCATTGAAATGTATGAATGAGATTGGAATAGTGTAAAGACTCGCAGTGTCTGTAAGAGAGTGAATCCATGAACATTTCTCTCTCGTTTGAGTTTTGTCCTTACCGTCTCACCTGCATCTCAATGTCTGTGCTGTCGCCGTTCATCGCCGAGGTCTTCGGAGTGTCTATCTCCAGCAAATTAAAACCTCTGCCCGATCAATATATCTCATTATCCTATGAGCATCATTCTGCCTGGATTTTCCCATCACATCACCGGTAATGTGACTGCAGAATGCACTAAGCGAGTGATCTTGATAGTTATGTATCCTGAGAATTGTACCTGTCACCTTCTGCCAACATTATCTGGGGTTTTTGGGTGATAACATTTTTGCCCACTTTTATTGATCTGATAGTGAAAAGAGTAAAGAAAAGGATTGAGATAATGAAGGGATAAGAAAATGTGAGCTGGATTCAGATTTGTCCATGTTGTCGCAGTTCAGTGTTGTAGCATGTGTGCCATGCCATGGATGTGACCGAACATAACTAATTGATCATATTTAAAGCTGCAATCTGTAACATTTTTGTTTTTGGTATATTTACCTTTCCCCGATTTGTAATGTTAGGCTTTTAATAATGATTTAGAAGTTGAACTGTCCTATTCGATTTTGTGGTGAAAGTTAATTAGAATTTTACTTCAACAAACACAAAGAAGAACATGTTAAATAACCTGCAATTGTATGTTTCAGACACAGATGGCGATAGGGAGGCAAACGTTACAAATTGCAGCTTTAATGTTTTGTCATTTATGTAACTCTTAACTATGTAAAAGTATTTTACCATTGGAAAAAAGACATATTTTACCTTAGATAAAGCCAAATGCTAAAAATAACTGAGCATAAACAACATAAGTTCTGTTCATTGGAAGATTTTCTGATCTGATTTTAATGATGAGAGCGGGATCTTGTTTTGAGAGCTAGCCGACATTCCTTTAGATTTATGGCTTTCAGGCTCATCTCTGGCTGGCTGAATGACTACAAATGTGCATTTGGTTAATGAGCGACGTCTTTTCTGCATTCCTTAAGCCTGCTTCACAGTGATATGACTCTGCGTTTGAGTTTCACCACAAAAATCTTCAGCAAAAACCTTCCTGTGTTCTGGATTTACCTTCCTCAGCTTCTCAAAAACAACCTGATTGCTTCATTTGTTCCCCTTAAAGTTGCAGACGTTAATTATGTCAGGGGTTGTGCGTGCATGATTAACAAATCTGCACAAATCGCTGTTTGTTTCGTGGTTTGCTTCCTGTTTGGCTCCAGGTAGCACTTCATCAGAGAATGAAACCACGGTCGGCAGAAGCATCTTGTGATGTATTCAACATTGATGGTGTTCCTTCAACACAGCGTGAGCGCTTGGTTCAAAACAGGAAATCTGCGGCAAATGTATTCCCCGTGGCAGTGAGCTTAGCTGTGTGAAAACAGATTTCGTCTCCAATTAAAGTGTCAGACGTTTTGAGTGGTTGAAAAAAGGTGGAAAAATTATTTTGGAGATTTCTTGCTTTTAACATGTCCCACACATCAGTTGAGTAATTCAGTCCATTTAATCACAATTTAAAGCGCTTCTCAGATGTTTCGTTTTGGTTTGTGAGGTGTTTGAACCTGAATTTTCTGGCTTTTTTTCAGTAGCAAATAGTGTAGGACCTTATCACAGCAAATGCCAACAAAATCCAAGTCTTATGATTTTTTTCTAAGGCATAAAATTCTCAAAACAAAACGCATATTAATGTATGTGTGAAGTGTCATTATTTGTTCAATCTTTAGGCAATAGTTTTTAACTTTTCAACTCGCCTTTTTTTTTTTGCTGCTGTTTTACTGAAACCTTGCATCTCCACACTTTTTTTTTTTTTTTTTGTTGCATTATCATCAGCAACCCTTGTGTTTTTATCACTATGTTTTGCTGATATCTAACCAACAAAAAGTATTAAAAAATGATTTATTCATTTAAAAAGTACAGAGTTTTTCCCGTTTTCTGAGTACAGTGAATTCGGACATCCAAGGTTTCGGAATAACAGCAGCAATATTTGAAGTAATACAAAATAACTTTCAAAAGAATTTATTTAGTCAGTTTGTGTCTTTGTGTTTTTATTCACTGTCCTCCAAAGGTAAAATGTCGGATGCCCGTGCCGTACGAAAACAACAGCAACTAAATAACCTGGTCGCCATGGTGATGGAGATGGCCCGCCCAGGCCAGACTGTTGTGGATTTCTGCAGTGGAGGGGTAGATTACTTTTTGACATTTGAAAAAAATCCTTACCATTCTTTTTTCATGTGCATCACCCACTATCTATTCCCATCTCATGTCGTATCATGTAATCTTTAAGCGAGCTCTTGCTGTTCTGCCTTACAAGTTAGATATTTCGGCCCACAGGCAACAGGTATATATATCTCTGGCCGGCTGTGTTCCCCTGACCGGACTTTGATCTGATCAGCTCTTTGAGTTTTTTTTTTTCAAGTTCCTTTGCTTTCCTCTGTTTGTTTTCGCAGGGGCACGTCGGGATTGTTTTGGCGCACACGCTTCCGAAATGTCAGGTAAGACTTTGCGATTTGTTCAAGTGTGGCTGGCTCAAGTTAACCGAGACAGAGATGGGAAACAAAATCCGTCTTCTTTCCAGGTGACCTCATTTGTAGACAGTAGAAAAATAAACTCATTCCATGATATTGTTTAATTTCGCCCCTCACCGCATTACTGCAATGCGGATAGGATAATCAACTTTTATTAGAATACTACCTGAGGGTTAACACGCATCAGATTTTTCAGTGGATTATTGGGTAAAGATGTACATTATTATTCAGTATTATCTCTTTAAAAAATAAAATTGTTGTCATTTTAAATAAATCAGTTCGTAATTTGGGAATGATTCAGTAGGTTACGGTTTGGAAAAATAACAAATTTTTCCACCGATCAGGTGATCCTGATTGAGAATAAAGAAGAGTCGCTGGTCAGGGCGAGAGAAAGAAGCGCTCAGCTCGGGCTGATGAATATCGGCTTCATCCAAGCAAACCTTGACTACTTCACCGGAAACTTCAATATCGGGGTCAGTATAGCCTTCTACTTTACCCATACATGACATAACATTTCTTCAACGCTGTA
Source organism: Triplophysa dalaica (assembly GCF_015846415.1). Classification (NCBI taxonomy): domain Eukaryota; kingdom Metazoa; phylum Chordata; class Actinopteri; order Cypriniformes; family Nemacheilidae; genus Triplophysa; species Triplophysa dalaica. The sequence goes on from NC_079543.1 coordinate 6,535,808, forward strand.
TTATAAATGTAATATATATGACCCCGTTTATAAATCCAGGCTTAAGTCTAAAAATCTATTTATGAGATAATGTGCATCAAAGTTTTAATTGAAGTGTTCATTTCACTATGATTTTTCTCTTTGTCACAACTTATTCAATTAGTATTAAAGATATCAAGGTTATATCTTTACAGGGTCTTATTTGTATATGTAGGATGATTTTATGTAGAGAGCATGAGAAATCTTACATGAAGAACACACAGAACAGTCTCAATTTGTATTGCTAAGTCTTAAAAGGATAGATTAAAGCACTTCGTAATTGGAGTTTGTTTCATTTTGCCTTCCCTCCATAACATAGTGGGTAAACCTAATGTTTGTCCTTTATGCAATTTAGAAGCAAGTTGGTTTTCCATTAGCTCATTTTGAGTGATGAAATTATCTGGCATGCTCAAACATTAAGACTATAATTAACCTCGGAATGAGAAAAGCAATACTAACTGTACAGCAATATCTCCACACCGTAGTATAAAAAGATTTGTTTTTACCTGTTTTTCATTTTGCCAAGTATTGTGGTTATTAATATGAATGCAAATTTTGAAGGAACCAGTACGGTTGTAGTGTATTATGAGCGTTTAAAAAAATCTATGTCTGCTTTTTTGACCCTTGACATTTAATGAAGTTTCCATTTGCATTAATATCTATGAAAATTTCATTATACATTTACATTTACAAATTTGTCATGCAGCATTACATTTTACACCGAACCTTTATGGTTTCAGTGTGTATTTGTTTCATTTTAAAGTTAGATAGTTCATCAAAAATACAAATTCTTTCATCATTTACTCGCCCTCCAAGTGTTCCAAATCTGTTTAAATAGATGTATTTGATATGATGAATGGAATGCTTGTATCCAAAAAGTCAAAAGTGCCAAAGAACTATTTGCTTTCCTACGTTCTTCAAAATATCCTCTTTTGTGTTCAACAGAACAAAAAAATCTATAAAGCAAAATTATCCTACCATGGTAGTCAATGGTGGCCTAAGGCTGTTTGGTTACAAGCATTCTTCCAACTATCTTTCTCTGTGTTCATCGAAACAAAGAAATGTATACAGATTTCTAAATGACGACAGAATTATCATTTTCGGTGTACTGTTCCTTTGACTTATACTATACTATGAAAACGAAGAAAAAATAAGTTGGAAATGTTATTCTTCATTTTAAAGAATTTTTCAGACTTAATATCAAAACATTTGATTAAAAAAAGAAATGATCCCATGCTTTGGTCTTTGAAAGACGTCTTTGACAAATGAGGACATATGGACTTTGTGCAGTTGTTGCATTTGTTAAAAGCCATATTCAGGTGTTTCGGGCTGTCCGAGACCTGCAGCTGCATCCACAGAGAGCTGTGACATTGAGCTTCACAGGGGCGCAATGGGGTCAATGATTTACCACTGGCACAAAGGGTCTTTATTTAACTGTTTCTGTCCTGCCATACATCACACCTTACATCTTTAAATAGATTTTTAAACACTATCATTGATTGGATTTTAAAGTAACACTATCATTCGTACTATTATGGCGGTATGTTATTTATTATCTTCATCACGCATGCAAAGGTTTAGTATTTGACGTTTTTATCATCTATTCAGGAAGTGTTGTAGTAAATTATTGTAGCTCAAACAGCCCATGGAGTTGTGAAGATTATTCCACCAGCGAGTGATTGTGAAAGATCTAGAAAGTGATTGCGTGCCCTCCTGATGGTAAATTACAACAGATTGCCCTTTTGTTAGAGAACAGTACCTCGGGAGAGGAAGAGAGTCGAGGATTTCTGTCAAGACGTTGAATTCCAATGATGCACAGTCGGGAGTTCCTCAGCTATTGTTTCTGTGTTTTCTTATGTAACTCGAAGGGTTTTCATTTGCATAAATGATTAAAAGGTTGTGTATGCGGTTGGCAGCGTTCGGAACCGTGCGTCGACAGATACAAATCATTTCCCGGGGGTTAAAAGTGTGAACAAAAATGCTTTTGCAGAAACAGTAGTGAACATAAAATGACTAGTCATGGTAGTTAATGATGAGAAAAGAAGATCGTACGGGTTTGTTGTTGAAACTTGATTAGTTGTATCGGTTGAATAAGGCCGAGACAAGCACACTGCTGTGTTGTTTCACTGTAAATAATAAACTTAATCAACTCCTGCCTTCCGCAGCTCGGGCGAAGCACTTCATTATAAGGACAAAACAGTCGTGAAAGAAAGAAAAAGACCCATCTTCAGCAAAAACGAAGCCAGGTTCCAAGAGACTAATAAAGATATTTGCTTCTGCAGCACTGGACTTATCGTTTATTATTTGTCCTTTGCCAAGGCCCTCCGATGGGAAAAACAACTAACAATGAGTTTGACGTTATGCTTTTTGTCAACATCCAGTATTCAATATCCAAATCAGAATAAATAAAGTTAGTTTTATTTGTAAGATCCTCTCAGTACAAGATACCAAATAAACTTTTATAGGAGAAACAAACGCCAGTTAAGACGTCTCCAATCTCACGCTAAGCATCTGATCTCTAAAGGAAAGGACCACCGGTACAGTCATTTCCAGACTTCCAGTGTCGTAGTGAGACCGTGATGTGCATTTCCCCTCTTTGCTTCTGTAAAGAACATACACTCGGGTCTAATCGCATGGTATCCGGTGCCAAGAATGATTTCATCCTTGCAAAACACTGAATGTGAAAAAAAGAGCTTTGTGTAAGATTTAATTTAGCCGTGGGCCATATTTTTGCATTCAGTGCATTCAAGATCTACATTTTATCAATAATGTGTTCCGTTGAGATTTGAACCAACAACCTTGGTGTGGTGTCTTGCATTAAAGCATTCAGAATTCCCAAATGCTGTTTGTTTTACTCTTTTGGTGAATAAACCTTCTCTGTGCCTTTTCATTTCGACCTCTTTGTAAACGGAGCTTTTATTCTCGTTGCTTAGTTGCACTTGTACATTGATTTACTCTTTTTCTTTTGTCCTTTTACAAAACAAATTCTAAAGTTTCTCCCATAGTCCTGTAAAAACAGTATTTATCTGGAGTATTGACGCTTCGTTACTATCTTACATCCACAAAGGTACACGTTTTATGGTTAATTCTTCACGTTGTGCGGAGCTCCGACAAGCCGCCGTCTCTTCAGACGTGAATGGATGGCTCCATTACCAGATAGTTGTTTACTTCAGAGAAGCTCAAACCGTCTGCTAATGGATCGCGATTAGGGAACATAAGTGCTGCAGCAAATAAGCAAACACCTGCCTAGGTTTTTTTTTCCAGATCCTGTTAAGAAGACATTATGAATTATTTCAGTCTAATTAACGTCCCCAGAACTCAATTAAAATCCGCACCGAGTGCTTTGCCAATATCCGTTTTTCCCTTCATTTATTTCTGTTTGACGTATAAAATGTCAGCCGAGGCTGAATGTTTTCCCACACTGAGTTCACAGGCGTCTTTCCTCTCGCCTATGACAACTCCGAACCGCGTGCAGGGTGAATGATTATCCTCTGGGAGCTGAACACATTCCTGAGAAAATATCTTTTAGGGGATTTGAAGGGAGTTAAAGGGGTCATATGACACAGCTAAAACGAATATTATCATTTGTTTTAGATGTAATGCAATGTATATACACGATTTAAGGTTAAAAAATGCTGTATTTTCCACATACCGTGCATGTTTGTATCTCCTCTTTGCTCCGCCTCTCTGAAACGCACAGATTTTTAACAAAGCTCATCGCTCTGAAAAGCAAGGTTTGCTGTGATTGGCCAGTTAACCAGTGCGTAGTGATTGGTCGAATACTGCAAGCGTGTGATGGAAATGTAACAAATCTTACCATATTTGGAACATTTCGCCCACCTTAATTGTGTATACATTTGGGCGGAACTCATACCACAAACTGACGTGGATTTGTGGGGGTGTGGTTACACGAGGCGTTACGAGGTAGGTCTGGGGGAGGATTCGCTTTTAGAAAGAAGCATCTTTTTTACGATACTTTCGCATTTGCAATTTTATTTGTCTTAACTGAGCGTTCACAACAGACACGACTCGTGCGGATAAATCACGCTATTCACGCATTGTTGGACATTTTGAGTTTACTGGCTTCATTCGTGCATGAAATTCGCTTCATACGCTTGTGAAATTCTCTTCACAACAGACATGAATTTACGTCATGGGAGGGGCTTCTGCCAGGCGGCTGCAGTCTCGTTGCAAAATGGCTGACTTGGATTTCGTTGAAAGGGTTGCTGTGCTTCATGTGCTATGGGAGGCTGAAAATCGGAGTGTATCCCTCCAACTCTTCCACTTCTTTCTGCACACTTCCTGTGAATAAACACATCAACTCGTCAGCGGGAGAGTAATTGTAAAATACGGCAGAAAGCTCAATTTGCCGCCTTTAGCTACCTTGTGGTCTCACTTTGAGTAATGAGCGTTTTTTTCAACTTACCAGATTGTCCAACCTCCTCACTCACTTTCAGCAAGATCCTTTTTATTCCTGTTTCGATAAATGTAAGAAGATGTATTGTACAGCTCCAGGTATCCACATACAACTACGATAATTTTGTCCTCCATTGTTGTTTCGGATTTCTGATGAATATTCACCAATGTTCCGATTTTTCAACTCGCGCGATTTGTGCGAATCACACGTCACGTGCATCAAACACCCGAAACGCTCTATTCGCGCCGCGTCATTTGCGCCCGGATGGCCGTGTGTAGCCTTGTGACAAAGTTGAGAAATCTTCAACTTCATGCAAATGAAGAGCGACTTTCAGAAGCGACAGCAAATAGGAAGATGGTTAAGCTAACGTGATCAGAGGATGTGATCACACATTCCATCACTAGTGGGAACGCCCACTGGTGACTTGCAGCGACAAAGTCGCTTCAAATCTCAGTTCAGTGTAAGGCTGACTGCTTGATCCTACACAGATTTAACGACATCTGAAGGGTTTTTGTCCCCCCCATCAAGCGGTTTGATCCACTTTGTGGCTAATAGACAATGAGACGTCTGCTGTCGGGGAACCCTAGCTGAGCGGACACTTCTAACAGATCAATGAGAAGTGCTGCTGTTTACAGCAAGGTGGGAAAACGTTTGTGAGGATGTGCTTGTGATCAAGAAGACATGTAGAGGTTGGGTTTAGTCTGGGTTTTAGGTATCAAGTGTGACGCAAGACCCATTTGCACCCACAAGCACTATTGTTAAATGTTTTTGATATGTATATGTGTGGTTTATTTTAAAACTTTCTAAAAATAAGGTACAAAAGAGAGCCTGTTGCCTGTTTTAGTGGAAAGTAGCTAAAGTTCACTGAAAAAATCACTGGATGATGTCATATGCTAATTAGCATAATTACGACATCATCGTGTTGTATTTGTTTTCAGTCTGCCTCACTTCTCTCCTACTTGGTGTACTTTCACAAACTGTATTTAAAACAGCTAAATGACCAAATGTGACCCATTATTACTACAAAAGTCAGAAAACTGCATTAGTACAGTGTGCATTTAAAGTACAGTGACTCAATTTCAATCATTAATACTAACAAAAGTCTAAAAACTTGCTAAATTAAAATATGAGTAAATGTGACCCACTCATAATAAAGAATTCAGAGACGTTGCAAAGTCGCAAAGAGTTCCCAAAACGTTTTACTATTTATTCTTTAATTATACTTTATTTGTTTTTAATGTGCTTTATTATACTTTTCTTATCAATTTGTTATTGGTACTTTTTGTTTATTGTCATTCACAAAATGTTTAGTATTTCAGTGTTAAAAACAGAAATCCAATGTTTGACTGCGATTAAACTTTTGCCTTTTTCTTCAGTAAAGCAACTTCATTTTACAGTGTGTTTGACAATTTCTAAAAGAAAAAATTGCCTGGTCTTTTTTTACAATTAATCCTTCATTTTAATGATTTTAAATCTATAAACTCGCTTTTGCGAATTATCCATGTGGAACCTTGTTTTTACCTGTTTTGTATGCGAAATGCATATGATGGCCAGTGGTGGTCCATTTGAAGCTTAGACTCATAGTTTGAACCTGCAGCCCTTTTCAGCTATCGGCTCATATCACCATCCCTGTGTGAGTACAAAGTACATGTACGTGTTTTGTGTCGTCATCAGGTGGCCTTGCATGCGTGCGGAGTGGCTACTGACATGGTGCTGGATCGCTGCCTGCAGGCGAGGGCAGGATTCGTGGTTAGCCCCTGCTGCTACGGATTCATTCAAAACACGCTCAAGTTCAACTTCCCCAAGAGGTAGAATGTAATATTGATTTCTGTTTGTCTCTCTTTCTGACTCGTCTCTTTTATTCTTGGTTTCATCTTTCAGTCAACAGTACGTCCATCAATTTCATAGTACGCAGGACAGTGAAAAACCTGTATCTGATATAAAGCTGATTTATTGGCTGCGCAACTGTCTTGCCAACTTGCCTTTCATTTATGCATTTATTTATTTTTAGTATTTAAGTTTCATTGTTTTACCCATGTCCCAAATGCTCTATAATGCTAGCTATAAAATGAAGAAATCAAAAGAAGTTTAAAATGTAATGCAATTGACATTTTTTTGTTCATTTTAGTTCAGGGAAAACAAGCAGATGTAATGCATGTATATCCAATGCTCGGCTTTGTAAGTTAACAACATAAATACACTTCTGAGTGTGTAATAACAGAGTTTAATTTTAAAATAGTCCACATGGCCAGAAGGACTCTGAATTGAAAACAACACCCTCATAAATAAAAGAAAGCCTTAGAAGATTCGAAAAATGAATGATGGATGAGAAAAACAGACAATATTATCCAGTTACCGGATAAAGATAATAAACATTCATTATTGTGTCTATTTCTGTCTTCTGGTCTGTGAATGTTCTCGGAATATAATGTCCTACGTCAACAATAACACAGCTGAGGCTCATCAGCCCCGCATTACACGTTGGCAGCAAAACTGAAAGATTCCACCAAGTAAAAGAGAGGTTGCTTAAACTTTTTGACAGTGAGGATTAATCATCATTCTTTTCGCCATATCAGAGACTATCGGTGTAAAAGATCTCAAAATTCGGTGTAAACTTTCATTTCATCATAAAGGGGAATTTCGCTCCAGGGCATGACCGTCAGGGTGGCAGCGAGCGCCGGAAATTATTTTTCAGGGTTGTGTTCACGCCGTTGCCATGACAGCGGTCTGTCAAGTCTTTCGGCAGCAGTGTCATCCGCAACGTCAGGCAGTTAATGTACCAAACAAACACATAATCTTGAAGGGATTTGAAGACCTTTTCTTGACCTTTATACTTCTCTGTATGTGAATCATATCGTGTTCATTTTTAATGAATTAGTTTATTGTTAATCCCATGTTCCAAATGAATTTCATGTATTTATAATTCATAAAATGCTAGATATAAAATGAACTTTAGCAAGACAAAGCATGTTTTTATTCCAAACCTTTAATTTCCTCTACAAAATTAATGGTGATTTAATCTGTAGTGCAATTTAACTTGTTTACTGGCATTAGCTAATGTGAAAGAAGCAAAAAAGAATGTCTTGATATTTTTGTTTTGTTTTCCTGTACAAATGTAGGAAAATTCTTGAATCAAGATACATTTTCTGATACTACTTATAATAGTTACCTGAGATGTTAAAGGTGCAATGTGTGAGATTAAGCAGGATCTATTGACAGAAATGAAATATAATATACATAACTATGTCTTCAGAGGTAATGAAGTGTTATGTTTTTATTACCTTAGCATGAGGAATGAGGAATTTCTATATACATACACTGCGGGTCCCCTTACATGGAATTCACCATGTTGTTTCTATAGTAGCCCTAAACGGACAAACTGCTGTACAGAGCGTGTTTTGTAAATATGTTATCTCCTTCAACAAAGAAGCGAAAACGTGTCGACGTGTCCTCTGTCACCCACCTCAGTGCTTCGAAAGGAAGAGGGGAGGGGTGGAGTGAGCTGTTGGTTACAATTTGCAACCTCACCCCTAGATGTCGCTAAAACTCACACACAGAACCTTTAAATCTTGTTTTATGAAAGAAAATATTTATTTATTTCAAAAACAAGAAAAGTGCAATACAATACTGGTAGAAATTTGTGGTTGTTAAGTGTAAACTTTCTTTATATTTATTATCTTTCAGAAAACAAGATTTAACATCTTTCACATACATTTTGGTATTTGAAACCTTTTATTTATCCTAGTTTTACATTCTCTGTACATTAATCATTTTTTTTACAATACAAATGATTTACAGTATTTGAACAATGAAACGACTTGTTTTGGTCCTTATGAAAGAGCTTGTGATGTGTTGCTTTTCTCAAGGAATGAATACATTTAAAGCTCCACTAAACATGCAGGACAGGTGTGCTACTATAGGTATGAGACAGCGATACGTTGCTCAAACACCAAAAGGTCCGTCCATGCATTAAACATTGTTTAACTGAGTCAATAACTGCATAGAGTTAAAATTCATGGAGATAAAAACTTGTTTGTTAGTTCACCTGGGCCACAAAAGATAGGAGAGTTGGGCTTGTTGCCCTCGGGTAAATCAAGTTTGACGTCGCCAGTATAGATTGTGTATCACGTATGATTTCCTTACATCCAAAAAAACTGTCCTCTTCTTTATATTTCGTTAATGCGTCATGTCATATTTCATTTGTGCTTCAGTGTTTCTGTGCGAGTTCATTAATTCCCCCCTGTCCTGTCTCTTTCTCTCTCTCTTCACAGTATGAGGTTTGCTGAGACTTTGAGCTATAAGGTTAGTGTTCCATTACTCATTTTCACTCATTATAGCCTACACATATGTGATGTTGCCCCAACTTATTCAAGCATGTCTTTCAGTTTAGTCCACTATAGTACTTCATTTTTTGTCTTATTAATAATTGTATGGGTCTAATCTTTTTCTTCCTATCCAGACTGTGTACCAGATGAAAATTACATATTTTTTGAGCTGTGCATTGAAATGCTGTTATAGCTGACATTAAACATTTACTTTTACTATGGGAATGAAGATCTGATTCAATATTCAAACCTAGCGAATGGTTATTAAATTCACTTACGCTGCACTTCTCGTTGTCAAAATGTTTTGTTAGGTGTAGACCGAAAACTGTATTGAAATACTTGCATCGTTGTCAGTATCGGTTAAAATATCAAATTCTTTACATCAGCAGAGCAAAACTAGATTTCTGAAATTGGTTGTATTAACAAAAAAGGCCACATTAACACATGAGATCATCATTGTATACTCTTTGTATAAATCAACCCTTCAGTTCTGTTTGTTTTCATTCTTCGTTGTTGAATTTCCTTCGCTCAAACCATCCCAGCTGCACAAATAGGGCATTCGTGGGAACAGGGCAACCTTTTTTCGGTCATATCTGTAGATGCTGATGGAACGGTGAGTGACGGAGTGGCAGAAGTGAGAGTAATGGATGATTTTAATCAGACGTATCTCACCTTCAGCGGGGTCTCTTCACATTCTGCCTCTTCTCCTCACACTGTGCTATGGACCCCTGCGGGAAAGATCGCCAGGTCATGGGCCTTCACACATTCAGACTTTAGAAGAGCATCACTGTCCCTGAGCAGATACAGACATTACATTAGGTATTGTTTTGCTGAGGCATGCATCACTTTTACGGTTTCTCATTCTTAGAGGGGTAGTTTACTCCAAAAATGTAAATTTTGTCATCATTTACACTCCCTCTTGTCATTTTATACCTTTGTAATCAACAGCGGTACACATTTACTTCTTTTGTATGGACGCAATGCAAGTTGTTTGGTTGTCAACATTCTTCAAAATATCTTCTTTTGTGTTCTGCAGAAGAAGAAAAAGCCATAAAAGTTTGAAATGACAAGAGGGCGATACAGTTTGATTTTGGGATCAACTATCTATTTAAAGACCCACTGAAGTACCTCGATGTGCGCTTTGTTCGGTGCGTTGATGAAATTTTCACTGAAACTGGAAGTTAGGGTGACATATCGAGTGGCTCCTCCCACATAAAATAGCTACATGTAATTGTGTCTAGCGCACTGGATGGGAAGCTGAAGTGCAGAATGATGACATCAAATTGTTGGTCCGTATTTATTCATGCTAAAAACCAAACAAAAAGCTTTAATTTTGACAATATCATTTTTATATTTTGAAGAACTTTGGTAACCACACAATATTGGAATCCATGGAGTTCCCTTGTATTGCCACAAAACCATAAAGACATTCCTCAAAATATTATAGTCATGTACAGATTTTAAATAAAACGAGATGACAGAATTGTTATCATCGGGTGAACTGTCTTTAAGAAAAAAAAAAGTCGGATAATGTCGGCTGTTCATTGGGATTCTCCACAGACAAATCAGTTTGTATTTAAATCTCTAATCTGATTGCACTTTAATTGGTTAAAAATACAAAGTTTGGCTTATTAATGCCATAGTTCTCTATATGCGTGTATTGGAAACGTTAGACAGGGTAATAGCATTGATCACAGCTATTAGCCTAAAGGACTAAACCTGATAGCAGGAATCAATCTGGCTGGGCAGTTACATTCCCCTCCATCTCAAGTAGTTTTACTCAGTTAATACAGAATAATGGTGCCTCAAGTCATCATTTGTGTAGAACAGAAGCTGCATTCGCTGCATTTCCGCTCAACAGTCGCAATTAGAGTCGCCTGAGCGTTGATTGATACAGAATTGTTTCCTCTCTCGGCAGTTACAACAGTTGATAAATGTTCTCTTCCCTCACCAGAACCCTAATGATCTGATATATTGATATTCCTCTGCAATTTACGCTCGCTGAGCCGTGCGCTACATTTATTTTTTTGTTTGTTTGGTTGTGCAAGTCTGTTTATTGCGTTATGTCATTATGTTAACATATGTTGTTTGGTTTTTAGGAGCACATGATCCTGTGCAGGTTTGCGGACCAGACAGAAGTCAGTTTACCCCTGGAACGACGAATAATAGGTACTTTAGTCTTCTAGCAGGTGGTAAGAGAGTTATTTAGCGTCGGAATTGCCTCAGAGGGGGGAAATTATTTTTAATAGAGTTAAACGGGATAAAAAAAACGTGTGGGTTTTCCATATGGCTCATCATCGTTGTTATGAACGTACAGTGTGATCATTATGAACACTTATGTTCGCACTTGGCCTGTGTCATGTATTCATTTTCAAACAGGTGCTATTTGTGCCTAGCGGATGAGATTAAGGTGAACATGAAAGGATAGAAGTTTTGCATCTATAAGAAAGCTGTAATCTGATTGGGTGGTTTTTCATATCTACGTAAGCATGAATATGTTTATGCATCAGAGCCTTTATCTGGACCAGACCGTTTGAACAATCCAGCAATTGCTACTGCAGTGAAAGCTACATTTTATTTAGACTTAGATTTTGGTTTGGTAGGAAATGGTAGGAAACAAAATCAGAGACGTCTGCTCGGTAGCATTGGCCTCTTCGTGACCTCTTTCTTCACCAAACCTCTCGCTCCGCACATCTCGCATAAATCTCACGCAGCTGCCGTCTTTCCTTTCGAAACCGCGGAGATGACAGGGCTTCAACCTCTTCACAAAACACATGTTAACCAGCACAGATGCCAGTCAAACTGCTGCGGAGGCTTTTAACCAGATAACTTTGAGTTTAGATGAGACGGCCTGATGAGATCAAGTTTATATCTCATTCTTCTGTTTGCCTTTGAAAGGCACTGCTTTAAGATTTTAGTGCTTTTAATGACTTGTTATCATTAGAGTAATCCTTTTCTCAAAGTTGCTTGGATGAAGTTTGACATTTTATGCAAATGTGAAAGTTGAACAAAATTGAAGTACTTTTGAAGGGATATTTAGTGTCTTCTTTGTATTTGACGCTTTCTCTGTGTTATGTTTTAGTTACGTTCATGTTTAATTACTCTATATTTGTTTAGTTGGACTGTTTGTCACTGGACGTTTGCCAATATGTAGAATACCAAAGTGTACAAACTATTTATTCCTAGTTATGTTCTGACGTTCTGCAGTATCAGGAAAGGACCCGTCAGAGAGGTTTGGAATTCAGAGTTGCCAGATTTTTGTTACAAAACCCGCCAGTCAAAAGTAGCGAAGTGGCCAATCAAACTAACCCCAAAATTGTATACTTTAAAATATACTTTAGTGTTGTTAGAATATACATTTGGGACACTCTTAAAAATAAAGGTGCTTCACAGTGATGCCATAGAAGAACCATTTTAGATTTTACAAATAACCATTCAGTCAAAGGTTCTTTAAAGAAACATCTCGTCTGACGAACGTTTTTCACCACATTATGGTTATTTATGGAACCACTTAGAAAAACAATGTTTCATGGCATCGTGAAGCACCTTTATTTTTAAGAGTATATTAAGAGAAAAATTTATGTCAACTTTATTTTGCAGTATGAGTATGTAAAACTCGAGGAAACAAAAAGAACCTGTGGAATCAGTTTTAAAGTTGCCAGATTCAGCAGGAAAACCACTGAGTTGGCAACCCTGTGTGAATTGCACATTATTTGTATGAAATCATATAAGGAAAAAATATATATATTAAATATAAATACTTAATTTTAAAAACATAATTGCAAATAAATATAATTTGTTATATATTATAATATAGAAATATTTTTTCTAATATTTTTCCTGATTAAAGGATGAAAAGGGTGACAGAATTGGTATCATAAAACTTTTGATGCTTTTACATTATAAAGGTCAGATAATGACTGCTGTTTTTTTATTCTGTACTGACAATCTGTTTTAATATTTTATCTGATTGTACTTTAATTTGTTAAAAATCCAAAGTTGGGCTTAATGCAATTTTTTCTATATTTTGGTGACAGCACCATGGGCACAAATGGGAAAACCAGGTTCGATAACTTCTCTTACATCCATTTTGTTTCCCAATCTTCAGGGAAACGTTGTATGGGATTGGTAGACCTGGACCGAAGCTGGGCCGCCGAGACTCATAGGTATTCTGTAAAAGTGATGACCATGGTCCCTGAGGCTTGCTCTCCCAAAAACAATTTGCTGGTGGGGGAACCTGTGAGATAGCATTGCATTAGAATCTTTCTTGGACTGATTTGGTTTTAATTTGCAATCTTTAATTCATTGTTTTTATTCATTGTTTATTTACCAATAGCATGGGTCTCTCTCTCTCTCTCTCACACACACACACACACACACACTGTTGAATAAACAATGGTCCCATTTAATTGTGCAATCAGTTTATTCATTTCTCTATCATGTGCTCTTTAAATAGCTTTTTAATTGTGGCTGCATCGGAGTGAATTTTGTTGCGGTAATGTCGTAGAGTTCAGCGCACCGCCGCTTGACGTCTCACCCTGGGTTTGTTTGTTAAAAGCCACAAAAAGCCGCACCCCCCCCCTCAATAAATTAAACATGACTTCAGACGCAGTTTGCAAATTAAGGACAGTGAATGGCGTTAAAAGCACCTCGCACCCTCTTCGCCGCATTATCTCTTATTATTCACGAGACAAAAGGCTCTCGAAAGAGTCCGCTTTTCACTAGTTATTACAGATGTAAAATTATTCATTGTAATCTGCTCTTCTCACTCGCAAGAAAACCTGCGTAGCGTTCTTGTGCTGCTTTGTCTTGGAAACATTTTTATTGAAAGTATCGGAAGTAAACAACAGCAGGTATTTATCACCGTTCCCCGGTGACGCGGGTCAGGAAGATCACAGAGGGTTAATAATTATGAAACGCGCGCGAGCAGATTTATCGAAGCGAGTTTATGAATATTTGATAAGGCCGTGACTCATTCAAATGTCGAGATTTGTATGCAGATATCAAAAACTGATTCCCTCTGCTTTGTTTTAGATCTTAAAACTTTGTTCACTACTGAACAGCTGTGGACCAGCAAACTTGTGCTTGTACTGCAAAGGAAAAAAATTCGTCTTCTTGAGGAATTGTGCAACCTTTAAACTGGTCATATGGCGCCAACACGTGTTTTTCTTTGTCTTTGGTGTGTTATAAGTTGCCCATGCATGTACTAGACACATACAATTGCGAATTTTAAAATGTCGGAATAAACGATGCGTTCTATAGGAATGCTTACCCAGACCTTCCTGAAATGCCTCGTGTAACCACAGCCCCACAAATCCACGTCAGATCGTGGTATGAGTTGACTAAGACCGCCCAAATGCTTTGGAGCGGTTGTTCCAAATATGCTAAGAGTCGTTACATTGCCGTCACACGCTTGCAGTATTCGACCAATCACTACACACTGGTTAACTGGCCAATTAAAACACTCAATACTCTTCGTTTTAGCCGTGTCACATGACAAGCCTCGGAAGGACAAGCTAGCAAAGCTCATCTGAATTCTGCCAGCAGAGCCAATCTATCTGAGTGTGAAAGGATGGAGACGGGGCGCCTTCCAAAGTCGTGGAATCATTTCAGTGGGAAGCGTTTCTTCTCCCAAGGACTAGCTCAGCGCCCTGGCCAAGTGTACACGAAAGAGCATATAGAATTGAATGAATAAAATGAGCAGGGATGTAAACGGATTGCTGCGATGTACAAAAAATACTTTATTTATAAACTTATTGTCAAAATCCAAAACTGGCCCATATTCGGCAATACGCACATAGTTCAAAATCAATTCTAAAGGTATGAACAAACACTGAACAATAAAAGATTTATTCATCTTAATTAATACATTTCTTTGTATTATTAATAATAATAAATAAATACTTATTCATTATTACTTTATTAATTCATGCTAATTTTAGCATTCACTGATACATTATTTAAAGGGGAGGTCTGATGGAATTTCACTTCTTTAAATTTAGTTAGTAAGAAGTAGAGCTGTTAAACAACATCTGCAAAGTTGCAACGCTCGAAGTTCACAGAAAATATATTTTCTTTAACAGAAATCACTTTTTAAAGACCACAATGAGCGACTCGTTGAGACTACAACAACCTTTTTCTGGGTTAGTGACATCATGACTCTAAGTGATAGACCAATCATAAAGATTTGCTCAGCTTGACCAATCAGAGCCTTTCGGGAAGAGAGACTTCATAGAAACAGATTCTGTGAATCTAGATGAATCTAGATGACGGTGTAAAACACAGGTGAAATATGTAATATATAAAGCATTTTTTGAACACTGAAACATGAACACCTATTGTTTAGCACACCATAAACATATTAAAGACTTTAAAAAAGGGCTCCTTTAAAATCAAAAGTTGTATCTGTTAACATTAGTTGATGCATTATGAACTAACATAAATAATTGTATTGACATTCACTAACGTTTAGAAAGATTAATAAATGCTGATAAACTATATTGCTCTTCATTAGTTTGTGTTATTGCAATTGCTAATGTTAAATTCTAATAATTCTGACTTCTTTACAATGTTAAATGTCTTCTCATGCTTAACATGGTCAACTTGTCAAAAACGAGTTGGGCGTATTATGTAGTATTTCTGTGCTCACTACACTCCTCCAGCGATCGTACAGGTTTCGGAAGTTTTTTTGCGAACATATAAAACTGTTTTGTACAATTCTCCCGGTAAAGCACGCGGCAGCTTGGAGAGCAGGAGAAGGAGCATGCGCAGACGTCACTTTCACTTGTGTGCAGGAGAGGGAGCATATGTTCGCGAAGTTCATGTGTTTGTTTGTTTTCTGCAGTTGGGTGATGAATGTTATATAAACGGTGGATATAATCTTGGATTTGGAGATCATTTAAAAACTGATATATGGAGCCTTCCCAGTTCTAAAAGATGCCGTACATGAACCGCATGCGATGAGTGAAACTGATGTCTGTGTTTTGTTGACAATGAGCTTTAGTTCAGCCTACCCCTCCCCCCCGCACGCGCCGTATGATTCCGGAAGTAATTGTACAGCTGTATCTATCTTTAATAAATATGATCAAACTAAATTCTCTTTGAAGATACAACGTATGCAAAACAACTCTATAGGTACTCAAGATTAATATGAGATTGGCAGAAAACCCATGTTTTAGGACCGCTTTAACAACCTTGTAGAGTCGATCAAATTACTGCAGTAATTTGGCAAGTCTGTATATCGCATTTGTTACATTGTGAAATGTGATATGCTTTAATCTTTTTGAGACATTTTATTCACAATATCTCATATCATTGCTCTTGCTGTGACTGCTTTCATTAAATGCACTTAAACATCAGACATTTTTGCCAAAAGGTATATAGATATCTCTTCATTTGCATTGTAAAGCCTGTTTTAAAGAATAGATTCAAGCACTGTGTAATCTTTTGACTCGGCCGCCCATCCCACTCACATATTCCACATAAATTTACTTTTTGTATCTGCAGCCCTTCATACAACAGGCTTTCCACAGCACTAATCAAAGTCTAGTTGTTTAGTGGTAAAGAGGTAAAAAATAGATCAATCCAGGTGCTAAAAATGACGTTCTGACAAAGACTGCATCCCTCTCAGTTTATCTCCTTTCCCTCTTAGTTTTCAGAAAGGGAAGTCGGTTTCATTTGAAATATCACTAAAGCTATGTGCAATTTCACCTGTGGCAGTCTCAAGAATTCATGAGCGATTCAAACCGCAATCCGCCTTAAATTCATCTGTGACAAAACCTAATCAGAAAGCGCGCCGGGCTCTCCGGTTCTGAAGAGGTTGAAAATGAGTTTTCTCCAGTGTCACCGTTCATACAGGCCAGGGATGCATCTCCATGAATTTAGAGTGACCGTGTCTTTTTCTAACGCATCATGAAATGACGCTGGTGTAGTGCGTATGCTCGCCCCGGTTCAAGCGTACACCTGCATATACCCATCCAGCAGCTTTCTTTTTGATATAGGATGACAGAGTAGAAGCTATTGCTTACTGAAACGGAATAACAGTTATAATAAAGATCACAATATTGGTACCCCAGAAATCAGTACACACTAAAAACATTTTACTTTTTAATCTGTAGAATATATTCACAGCTACCATTCACAGAACTGAAAGAAGAATACTAAAAAAATGAATCTGGATGGGATTTGAGTTTAATCTCACTGGATTTTCCTTTTCATCATCACAAATTAATGTATATGCATCTCGCTTTTGAGGATGTGAAATGTTTTCGTGTCTTGATAGGCGTAGCATTTGAACATTTTCTTTGGCATACCTCTACATCTGCCTTCTGCTTTTCATTCATGAGGGCAATATGAACATGTTTTTGTATGCATGTGCGTTTATGACACTTAAAGGCACTTCACTTCAAGCTGCCAATTGTAGAACCTTGAGCGATCTGATGAACATATGTACTTTAAAAATGGTTTTCCTGTAATGCAGACTGTGGCAGAAATCTTTCCTCACAACTGACAGAATTGTTTTTGTTGAATTGCGTCAGTCCAACTCAGCATCTGTCACAACTGCATTTGGGATCCCGCATTGAAAGATGGAGGACAGCCAAACCGTTTGTGAATAGATGCTGAGGTGTCATTTATAATAAATTATAATAAAATACCAATGCTGCACATTTCGTTTTATTCGCCCCACATTTGAAAACATCATGAAAAACCTTATCCGAAAATGGATTTGAGCAGAAAATTGGGTGTGATGTGAAGCCCAATATGCTGTGCACATGCTTACAGTACTTTCTGAATATGGGTTTTCAATATTTCACTGTACTCCACTGCACTATGTAATGCTTCTACCTTGTAATATTCCTGCTTACACTGCACCGCTTTTCTTAAAGTGTAGAACATGAACAAATAAGACCAGATATAGATGTAGTCTGGGATGCATGTGTATAAGTGTTCACACAATGAAAATGGAGTTGAAATGTAATGACGCACTGTGCCATGTGCCCTCTGACCAAAGTTATGGGAAACTGTAAATGAGACGTCACCCCACACACGACTTCTGCAAACCTGAAGCTCAAGTGATGAGTTGGAGGCATAAATCAAGTTTCAGCACCAGTTTTACGTGACGCAGTTGCCCTTCTGTCTGCTAACTATGTTTATATGTATCAGTATACAGGCCAACAACAAATTGTATTCACAATAAGAAATGTTTCCCAACTATATTAATTTTGTGCATCAGCCTGTAGACATTGCCAGTGGTTCAGCTATTGAAACGTGTATTGTACGTGTAATGTGAAATTGTAATATATATGTTTTATTTATTTCATAGTGCGGACCTATATAATTGATATTGAATCAAACATGTATATGTAATGTAATCGTGCTGTGTGCGCTCAAGTCGCCTTATTGGATGTACAGCTCGCACAGAGGGTGTGGAGAGAGAGAGCGAGAGAGGGAGAGCGCAGGGAGCGCGCGGCACGGGTCACTATCGGAGGAGCGCACCGCAGACAGAGGTACCGCTAAACTCTCATAGACGAACAGCTGTGTATGTGTCCTGCTGGACTCGCTGTTAATCCTTCAGTAGGTTCGGATCTAGCAGTCATTATCATCCCGACGCTGGAGACCTGCGGAGACGTTTGGATATACTGCGGCATATGAGCGTGGGAATGTGGATGATAAAGTTCGCGTTGATTTGGACCTGCTGGTTCGGAGTACGCGCCGATTTCGATAGCAGGTGAGACGAGGATGATAGCGTCAGTGTGATGTGAATGAAAGTGCGATTGTTTGTTTTAAAACATATGTTTAGGACAGTATACTTTTTATGATGCGTTTTTCTTAAAGCGTAACAGGTTAAACCCAGACGCAGTTGCGAGGTCTACTTGGAATAAACATGATTTTAAAATAGTAAAAACAAGTCACCGTGTTTTTGGTTGATTGGCATTTGCGTCATTTTACAAATATCATGGGTTTACTATAGTAAGACCGTCATTCATTTTCATAAGGGTTGGTGATCAGTTAAATTTAGGACGCATGTTAAGTTCGTGTTACTGTTGTCAATCAGTAAAGTGAACTCGTGAACATTTGTTTCGCAGCTGCTTCTAGGAAATATTTACAAAGCAAGATTCATGCGCATTTGTGACATTTTCATTTCATTCTCCAATGCTTATTGTGTTTTCAAACATATGTAAAACGATTTCACATTGAAAGATTGTTTTTGCAAAACGCCTTACACACTTAGCCTATTTATCTTCGCTCCTGGGCGATCAGCGCACGCGTTCCCGGTTTTTTCGTGTCCCGACATGAAAGGTGAAATATGCGGTGAGCAGAAACGTGCCAAAGATTCAAATCTCCTTAAAGCGTCAGTAAGATTAAAGGAGATCAAATGGCCATACTCGAAATTAAGTGCGCACACCTCAGGGCCTTTGTTAGAGAGGTATAGGCTCCTCTTATCCTATGGAACTTAATTTCAAACTGAGCATGTCTTATTATGATCTTATTTATGTCTTCATTTGTGCAACTCATTCCTTAATAACATAATGTTTAATTCCGACATTACTTGAATACTAAATTATGGTCAAAAGTAAAGCGCATGCACCTCTTAATTTAATACTCGGCAATTGCATTGTTCATTAAATGCGTCCCTCTTAAACATTTATATACATTTTGCAATGCTTCAATTAAGGTTCTTGAGGGGTTCCTTGTAACGATGTCATAGAAGAACCAACAACTTCTTATCTTCTTCCTCTGTATCTGTACCTTTTGTACAACAGGTTCCTTGTGGAACCATACAGCCTGACTAATGCTCTCAAAAACCTTTAATGTAGTTACATCATTTCAAAATGCATTGTACAAAGCAATATTCATAAGCATGCACTGCTGATGAAATGTGTCGTTTTTGTGTCACTACCAATCAGAACTAGAATACCATTCCCCTTGTCTTCCATTGCTCATAAAACGGAAAACGTTTTCATTCGCTGCCATCGCTTGGTTCCTACGGTGTTCTGCTAAGACAAAGACCACCCAAACGTGGATGTCTATATGAATGCAACTCCAGCAGTTATCTTTAAGGCATCTTTTATCTTACTCTCTGGGAAGCATTTTGTCCTTTGGCAAGATGACAAATAGCTGTCCTTCCAAATGGACTGAAAATGTATTCACTGGCATAAAGATGCATTGCGCTAAATCTCAACTTGGCTATGATTTTACCCCGTGTTTATCATTGCCAGTTGCCTCGAGGGAGGAACAAAGCTATGTGGTTTTACTGACACATCCATGCACATACATGCAAACATTAACAACAGGCTTTTGGTCAAACATTATCAGCGCTGACACAATAATTAACCAATCCATATTAGTCATTTTTTTCCCAACCATGCTCAGTTAAGCACAATAATGCAATTGTTTATTTTCACATACAAAACAGAATGTTATTTTCTAATATCTCATATATCACTGATGTAATATTGATTCCCCTCCTCTGGGCATGGCTTGTCTTGGCATTTCAGGAACGAGAGCCGCCCGACGTAATGAAGGCGTGCATTAACCTGCTGGCGTGCATTATTAATTTCTGCAGTGATGGAGGAAGCTTGTCACCGGGGCCATTATTTGCCAATTTGCCATGCTTATAAACCCGCTTCGCCGCCCCGATCTAAATTCATAGAGAATATAGCACGAGAGGTCCATTCATTATTTTCAGGCCCTTGGCAGGGGCCGTTAAGCTGATATCTAATGGCTCGTGCCATACCTGAGGGATGTGACAGTCTGTTAAACCACAAACTTGTCATCTGATGACATGATAACAAGTGTTATCAATAATAGAGACGCAGAGATGTTAAAATGTCCCATCAATGGGAAATCTTAGTGTGTACTTTGGAAGAAAGGATTGTTGAACAGTTTTTGTGACTGTACTTTTGTATAGTTTTATCTTGTCTTTATCTGACTTTCAATTGATTTCTCCATCTGAATGGCATGAAGGTCACTATGTCTTTTATTGGTTTGTACTGTACTTTCAACAAGATTGAACTCATTCCATCTATCTAGCCAATGGCAGTCTGAATCATCATTATGGTTACTGTATAGCCTAGTCATTAGTATTACTATTATAAGTATTTTTGGAATTATTAATAACACCGCTATTATTATTATTATAATTATTAGCAAATATAATTATTATTATTACTCATATTATTATTATTACAATTATGTTACTATTATGTGACCTACTGCATTAATGAGCAAGTATTTGACTATTTTTTATAATAACCGCAATGTTCATTTATTAACCGCTTGCACTTGGATGTTTTTGTAAATCAATCCTTACTTTGAAATGACAGACAGTTCGGAAGACACATTCGGCTGTCACAATGTAAAATCTTCACTGCACGATTATCGTGGCAAAAATAATTTACTGCCAGCAGTCAAAATCATTTTCAATTTATTTATTCGGATTCATCTCCAAATACAACTAATGGAAATGGGTAGACTAGACTAGAGAGTCTGTAACCCTTGCGGCTATAATAGGTCAAAAGTTAGAGATTAGTTGTGTACCATGCATTAGAATCAGAAGGAGCTTTATTACCAAGTATGTTTACACACACAAGGAATTTGACTTGGCGACAGGAGCTTTTTGAAGAAGAAAGTGTACACATGGTGCAAACATAGTGCAAATATATATCAAGATAGAAAAAAGAAATGAAAAATTAACCGAAAACAATAATGCACTTTATGTCTGTATCAGCCCAATAATAAAATCAGGACGATATATTTAAGCCAATAAATTTGTTCCAGGCTCAGAAAAATGTGTATGTGTATATATTTAAAAACTGTATATCGATATTGTATTAATACCTAATACTCCACATATGATAATATTGTACATTTTACAGGTCTTGTCAACACCTCTACATTGTGACACCCCTTAGCCCAAATCATGGGGGCTTAACACCCCTTTGTGTGTATGTTTATGTACTTTGTGTGTATAGTATATAAGAACATTTGACAAAAGAGTTTTGTTAACAATTTCTTGCATAGTGTTTCAAAAACTATTCTTACTGAATGCACTACCCCCAGAAGCCTGTTATCAAATCATGAGGTTATTTCAGATTTCGACAGAATAGCAATATTGCATTAGAAATGCCTTTAGAAATGCATTGTATCTAACAACTTGCCTCTGTTATCTCTAATGGTTTTTGTATCCTAGGGGATACAAACATTTGAGAGTGGGTGGGTGAAGGGACTGGGAGCGAGAAGGCCATGTTTCTGAGAAAAATATTGAAGACAAGGTCCCAACAATACAAATGTTAAGTGACCAGAGAGTGTCATATTGTTTTCTTGTAATCTTTGTGAAGGGCCATGTATATGCTACGATGAAATGATGTGTTCTCCGCAGACTTTTTAATCATAGGAGACTGAAATGCTCAAAAGTGCTGATTCAAGAGCTGCATAAACGCATTTGGCAGATGCTTTTAACCAAAGTGAGACACAGTGCATTTAAGGTATACGTTTTATAACAGGAGTGCACATCAGCCAATAGAAAATAAAATTGTGTGCTTATCATCATGACAACTGCTCTGACGCTGTCCAGTTGTAAGAAATACGCATACTTTCCAGGAACAATTATAGGAACTGTTTAGTGGACCCCTCGGCCACATTTTCCAGTCCAACACTCGTGAACCCATTGGTCGACGGCTTAAAGACACCCCAAGCACACATATCTTGCACCCGAAACAGCAGAAGCATTTATTGTTGCTTTAAAGAAATGTTAGCAATGGTTCGATTCCCGCATAGTGTAAAATAAAGTGAACTTTCTTTGACCGGTGTGTCGGTTCGCACACGCACAGTTTCTATATTAAGACTTAAGTGAATGGAGACAGGCCGGCTTTCAAGCGCCTGTTTCAAAGACGCGTATCTAATTGTGTGCCAGTCTGTGGAGGTGGCAGAGGAATGTGAAGGGCTGTAATTATACCCCCCCCCCCCTCTGAGTGCCGTCGGATGTCACCATTCATATACATTCGCAAACGTTGACGCACTGTGGGACCACATGAATAGCGACGGACCGCTGCAGACAAATGAAATCTCGAAAGGCATGCATTTTTCATGACATCTCTACCTTTAATGTACCGTAGCACAAATATAATAGCACCTAGCTCTAATTTCGTGACCCGGCTGGCTCTTTTGAGGAGGCGGGACGGAGTTGCGTTATGGAGGTATTTGTGTACCGCTTTAATCCCAGATTGAGTATATTTAACAAGGTGAGGAAAGACGCCCTGTTAGGTGTACGAGGGATTTGTTGTGACAGTCTTGTTACTTCACGTAGGCACAGAGCATGGCGCCAGTTCCTCGGTGGGCCATTCTCTCTCTCTTTCTCTCTCTCTCTCTCTCTCTCTCTCTCTCTCAGTTTAGTATCTCGTTGGATCGGGCCCAGAGTTCGCAGATTACTGACTGGCACGCAATTTTATGCCCGGCTCTTGTCTCCACTGGGTCGAGCACTGATTTTCTTTCCTTCCTTCCTTTCTTTCTTTCTTTCTTTCTTTCTTTCTTTCTTTCTTTCTTTCGTAGCTCTGCGTTTGTGTATGTGATTGAACCGATGTTACAGGTGAGGTGTAGAGGATTGACAGCCCGAAGCCAAACACAACCGCGTTTGCATGCGCGCCGTGTCTCCGAAGCAGTTGTGAAGTTCTCTGCCGGGCTGCACACAAACATTTCTCCACAGCCTGTCATTCTTACTTAGTGCTTACCATCAGGCTCTCTTACTGTAGTGGCGGTCATGGACACATTAGCATTTTCAGTGCCTCGCGCGTGGAGGCTAACTCGAGGCGATGGTGCAGTATGTGTACAAAATCTGCTATTATTTCTCTCGGTTACACGTGCAACACCTGAGAGAATAAATATGTGCATTTGTGTTTACACAAACGTTTTTTTGGTTTCCTCTGTGGAAAACAAAAGAAGATATTTTGAGAGATGTCAAAAGTCATTTTGGTTGTTTGGTTACCAACGTTCTTCAAAACATCTTCTTTTGTGTTCTGCAGACGAATGAAAGTCATACAGGTTTGGAGTGACATGAGGGTAAATGAATATTGAAAGAATTCTTTTTTAGGGGGGTGAACTATTGCTTTAAGAAGGGCCTTCAGCCCTGGTTAAACTTGACTGCGGCGGTTGTTAAAATAAGACCTTGTTTATTATAATATAGTTTCTTCCATTATGATCTTATTCTCACCCTGTCTGTCTTGTTTTCTCTTTCCATGCTTAGGTAGCCAGGCAAGTTCGGTAAAAGTTTTATTTTAGGTTTCCAATTTTTTTAACCCATGATCCAATTACCTCACGTGACGTGACGTGTGCATTCCCTTTGCTTATTTTCACAGACCATAAAAGGTTTTACTCTCTTTTTACTTTTCTGAAAACATTTGGAGCGCCGCTTATGAAACAAGTCCGTAATCCCTGTGTGTGCTGCCAAGAAATTCCCTTTTTCAAAAGCGGTTCGGCTGTTCTTGTGGCGGCACCTTTTCTACTTTATGAAAAATGAGTTTTAAATAGCCTAGGATAATGTTTTCCAAAAATCTGTCACATTCGTCTTCACTGTTGGGTCATGTAACGTATCCCTTTGAAAAATCATCATTTTTGCCAATAGCTTCCCTCTAGCTACAGGCAGAAGTGCAGGGCGAGTTTGTTTTACAATATCTCTGCCCAGCGCATCCAACATCAAAACAGCAGAACATCTGCCCCTGGTATGGTGCAGCGGGGTGATAACTCATGGTGGTCTTATCTACAGCCCCGGTGTCACTGAAAACAACCGAGGCTTTGTGAATATAGATTAGACATCACTAGCTGACTGATGCTATGGATAATTCAACAACAATAAAACTGTAGTTACTTCTGACTAGCAAATAGGCGCATATTTTTGGCAAATTCACTGGATTTTTGGTGGATTACATCGATTGATGAAGGAGACTCAGAAACCTGAAAAGAATTAAAGCTGCAATCTGTATCTTTTGTTTTAGTTAAAAATAAACAGAAATCAGTATTTGAGCAGTTTTGAAAACAGTACTTCTTGAATTATGCATTGAATACTGTCGGTTTGATATCATTTGACAACTCACATAGAGAAAAGGACATCAATTAACCTGCAATTTTATGTTTCCAACAGAGATGGCGACAGAGAGGCAAACATTAAGAATAGAAGGTTTAATCAGTTTTGTGTACGATTCAAGTTTGTTTTAGTTGAACGTTTCTACTGCAATTCTTTTGTTGACAGATGTTATTAATCCAAATGTTGATTTGCAGCAATTGTGCATGGCTTTAAATATTAACTATATACAATATTTCCTGTATAGTAAAATGTAGGATTGCAGGATTTTGATAATTTTGAGATATCATGTCTGTGATATGCTATAGAAGGTACATTCTCACTACATACAGTAAGAGCAGTGATAAACAAGATATTAATAGATACAATAGAACAAGATACACCATTGCCATTACTCTGAATGCGTAGGGAATGCAAAGTTCGTCCTTCAAGTAAAAAGAGCCAATCATCCATCAGTAAAGTCTGACGTTTTTTCTGAGGCGGGGCTTCACACTTATGTCATACAACCTGTAAAAATGTTTCTAAAGGTACTAAAAGCAGACCAACTGCTAAGCGTTTGTTTGCCAAAGTATGCACATTGCAATTGCCACTTAACTGTCTGTTGTGCAGTGATTCGCCCAAACTGATCAAACTGTGTCCTGACAGGTGGCCCAGGCAGATGGCCTCATCCAACGGGCTGTGCCGATACGGCGGCCGCTTCGACTGCTGCTGGGGTTGGACGCGCGTCTCCTGGGGCCAGTGCCAGCGTGAGTAACTGCTGCTGGAGTGGGTGATCTGGGCTGTGTGGGGCTAAGCTTAAGGGGCATCTACACTGTATCTTCTATAGCCTTCTCTTAAAGTTGCAATCAATAATTTTTGCGTAAAAATTAACAAAAATTTGTTTTTTTGCAAGTACATTGAAATCAGTGTGAAAACTGTAAGAGACGATTTTACAGGATTTTGACATCAATTAATTTTTACCCACGTATAGATAAGTACTGTATGCGAAGAAACCTGCTAATTTTGGGTTTCAAACAGAGATGGCGATGGAAACGCTAAAGTTACAGATTGCAGCTTTTAGCAATAACACTGCAAGTCACCAGATCATTGGCGAAAATGTCATTTTTTAAATATAGATAGCCTAAAAAAATGTAATTAGCAAAAACAAAATTTACTATAATCCAAATTGTGGCACATGATTTTAAACGCTGATTCGTTTGAATATTTCCACCACATGAATTGGTGACTTGTATCACTTTTATAGAAGTGTTAGAGAGCGGTACGGTCAGGTCACACGGTTATATCTTGGGAACTACAGCTTTAAATTTCTTGCCGACTAACACAAGGATTATCGCAAGAAAATACCTCGACGTAATCCAGTTTGCCTTGGAGATATTCTACATGACACCCAATATTATGTGGGTCAGTCATTTGGAATAATTAAAAGGTACAACGAGTAGCTGCCGCAACAGCACCACATTCCTGTGGAATTAGTTTGGAGCCCATAAAAAGCTTTATAATTGAATTAACGGCATACCGGCAACCACCGCATGAACACACAGAGCCCACACAGAAGTATTATCACGGTATCTCTATTGAAAAACGTCTACACTAAGCATTAAATTTAGATGTCTGACGCCGCTCCCAACTTTCCAGTATAAATCTAGTGTAAAAATGTCATTTGGTGTCGGCACATTACCCATAATGCACTAGCATAAATTGTATCAAATATCTAATGTGGGCTCAATTTCACCCCAGAAGTGATGAGACCACTCAAATCTTACAGCACATTAATCAGGTAATGATTTTCAAGTACGGATTAGCACATTTTAAAGCGTTATAGTGGAATCAGAGGATGTGCCTCCGGTGCTTGTATTAATAAGGTTTTACACTTCATTTATCCGCTGCCATATGTCTGCTGCGAAACCTAAATGGCCCGATATAGCACGGGCTTCTGCATGAGTGTTTGACTGTTCAAAATGGAAACTGCCTAACGCTGATTCATACTCCGTGATGCATGGCAATATTAGCGGCGCTATGTATCGGGCAGTCTGACAAATGCGAGATTCTCTGCATGGCTTGCGCACATGATAGACCGGCTGTCGTCTTTGCTACACAATCGCAGTTTATCTGGGGTCACGCCCATGGGCTTCAAAAGGCTTCGGCAGTGAAACTCAATGCTAACGCTTGCGCTGTTGTGGATTGCTGTCATTCTGATTTTTGTCATATTTTCTCACATGTAAGACAGTGTTTGTGTGATTGTGTTTGTTTGTGTGGACAAGTGTGTAAATGTCTCTCACACTGCACGTGGAAAAAAATGTTAAACTAATAACGCATTTGATGTAAACATGTTTTTTTTACGAAATACAAACATTTTCACTTAGCTCTTTGTCCTATTTGGCAAGCTTTTCTGTAACTTCACACCATTGTTTTTAAGGATATGTTCCTTTTTGTTGGTTTTGTTTTATTTTTTTGCATGAATGATTTTTCCTATTCCGATTTTTAAGAAAGCGCTGCCTACCTTCACTGCTCGGCATGAGAACTTCCCTGTTTGATACAGACCGCTGAAGTCCGTAATAAATAAACAGTGAATCAATATGCACGGTTGGCGCTGAACCCGACCGATTGTATATCTGCTCTTGGTGACAAACAATAAACTGTCGGTGGTTCTTTACTCGCTTATTTGAACTGGAAAATTTGTCAGTGAATAGAAAGTGTGCCGGGGACGTTAAAGGCTCCATCATGGCTGATTACGTGACCGCCGCATCTCACATCTTTGATAAAATTGCTGCTGTTTGTTTTAGCCGGTCGGTGATCACAGAGGGCGACTACTCGCATTGAAAGCGAATGCCCTAATGAATGCAGCCCCGAACACAAAGTCCTCTGTGAAAGTGAAGTGCACCCTTCTGAAATGCTTTTCTAATGTTCTTTCAGTCAGAGGCTTTGCCGGGCGCTGCAGTCGGAGGCTATTAACTGAACATGAAGCTGAAATATTTGACTTTCTCAAAACAGCTGGCTTAAGGGGCAACCTTTTGTTTCGTGAGCTGAATGCATAATAAAGATTATACCTCAAACAGCTGAAATGAGATTTGCCACTCATAACACCCCAATCATCTAAAGTTAACAAGATCTGAAATAAGGAAGATTTTGATGAAGTTTCTTCCAGAGAACGATGTACTTTGGCCCAGGATGTAGAGGAATGCATTTTTTTGGTCTCACCCTGCTGTAAATATCATTTGAACATTTTAACTTTATTGATCGCTCAAAGATCTAGAAAAATGTCCAAGATGCTTTTTTAAAGAATCTAAAAAATACGCAAACAAATTATTTGAATGACACACCGATACAGAACTTGTGGTTAACGCTAAGAGACAAACACAATCTCACAGAAATTTCTTACAAGGTGTCTAGTTTGTATGCATTCATACAATCTCATTTATACATTTAAGTATGATTTTCTATGCACGAGTGGCAGTTAGGGTTTGGGGGTGTGGCTTCAGTATGACTTTTTTCTAGTAATCTTACGTTTTTGTACGATTCACATAATACATTTCATAGAAATTAGCTTCTTCGTAAAATGGTTATGAATTATCGTTAGATCAGGTTGGATAGTCTGTATGTATATATAATTTTATGATCCATCTTTAAGAATGTCCAATAACCTTATATTTATTTATTTCAGTGATACACCAATAGTCCAACACAATATACATTTATTACGATTTGCATTCGTGCCATTGATGGTTAAGTTTGGGGGCGGTGTTAGAGTAGGGACTTCAGTTTAGCTTTTTCTACAAATATTACATTTTTGTACGATTCACATTATACAGAATTATAGGAATTAGCCGCCTCATAAAATAGTCTGACTTCCTGTGAGATCAGGGTGGATAGTCAACATGCATTTTTTAGGATTACGAGCACTGATAGTTCACCCATCACCCAATGTCCAAGATGCTTTTAGTCGTTTATTTAAGTGACACACAGATACATAACTCGTCGTTAACACTGATAGTCCAACAATATCTCCGAAAAATGTTACGAGGTGGCTGATGCCATTTTGTTCTTTTGTATATTCTTTCGTGCACGTGCATGGTTAAGATTAGGGGCGGTTTTAGGGGTGCCGCTTCAGTGTTGCTTTTTTTCGACAAATCTTAAATATTTGTTTGATTTACATCGTACAAATTCATAGGAATTATCCACCTTGTAAAATAGTCACGAATTCCTGGGAGATCAGACTGCATAGTCAGTTTCATTTGATAAATCTAAATTTTTTACTTAACTTGCAAAAATATAATTTTATGTAGAAATTCTAATATCGACTAATACTAATAATTGACCAAATTTTGTATAAAACCTATACTTAACATAATAATGTTTTCCATTTTTGTCAATAACATTAAATTCGTTTAAGTAAGATTTGCGTCACCACGTGTAATGTGAGAGTCTGAGATGTGTTTGAGTTTGTACAATGTGTATGTGTGCGTTTGGAGTGCTTGTCCATCATCCGCATGGCTTCCACATAATGTTTTCATCTCACTTAGACAAAGCTTTCTTTTCTTTTTTGTCTGGCGGTTTGTTTTGCAGCTCTCTACATCTTAACCCGCAGAGTAATCGGGATAAGGTGCCAACCCCAAGGTTAGCGCCACATCATATTTCCTTTGCAATCATCTTGGCCGAGCATCATTCTGAGCGTGCATCCTCTGAATTCCAAGTTCCCGTTTATTTATAGACGCCACTCACATACATGCACCGTTGAGAATCTCCTGATATCCTGTGAACACTTCACACCTGCTCCGGCTCCCATTTGAATATCTGCTTGCTCCGGGATATTTGGATATCAGTGTTTATTTTAACTTGTTTTGTTTGTTCCCCAATAATTTGAACGATGAAGGATCTCACTCCTTGGTCTGCGGGGATTTGTGGCCCATTTGTTGTGTTTATTCAGAGAAGAGAAGTAATTGGGTGGGAGAGTGTTACGTGTCAGGGTCTAACATGTGTTGCAGATTTGAGCACCACAGCTGAAGAAGAACAGCTGAGCCACGGGTTCAATTACTTGAGTTAAATCATTGTGTTTTTTCAAAGCATTAAATGTTCCTGCAGGTTTTTGCTGGTCATAAAGTGTCCAAAATGGTTGGGATGCATTTGCCTTTCCACATCCATGAAATGTGAATAAAAAGTTGAGAAATTTCATACCAGGGCCAAGAAGCCCTTCGATCCCTCACCTTGCTTGGCCAAGTCAAACTCTTAAAAGTATTTTTAATCAGAGTAATCTGAAATTTATGCTGAATTTGCCATTTACTTGTCCAGCGTATTGCTCATGCGTCATACGAGGAATTGAAAGGTCTGCTATGCTGAGAATGAAGGTCTAGATGGTTGAGTGCCACTTGCGGGTAAGAGAGGAGCTAGCTGATTTCAAGCCAGCGGTACCATTTGATGTAGTCAGCCGGGTACTTCCCGTGGCCAGTTTCGCCTGCGGTGTGCGTTCCAAGTGTCCACATTTCTGCAAGCGGCACTGCAGCGGATAGGTTTCCTTTTAAAGCCCCCTCTTAAGCGCCCCATGCGTCAGCACTTAAAAATATAACCGTAGCCTGTGATCAAGCTGCATCCCGCCAGGATTAATCCGCGATTTCATCACATTTGATAACTGTCTGGTTGGCTGGATAAGGCAGCCGCCGGGATAAACTTCCAATGTCAGAGAACTCGGCTGGTTTCCTTGTGTTTCTCTTGCCAGCTCGGGCTTAAGCACCAAATTAGGGCCCATGTTTGTCCTTTTGTGTTCTAATTTCAGGGTTTGATCTCACTGTCTAACCTCTATATTGAATATCACAGGTTAAAAGGAGGGGGATGTGGCTCCTTGGTGTGCTTACACCGTCTAATAAGGTAGAATGAGACGGGCAGATTCCTATCTCCTGATTTTGGCAGGGAGGGCTAATGCTTTTCCGCCCTTGTGCGGTTTAAAGAGTGTTCGGACACTGAAATGAGATATCGGTGGCTCTTTGGTGAACAAACAGGATTCTTGTCTTGCTTTCTCCATATTAGGCCCAATTGATTTCGAGACGAACGGGAAACAAGCTCAATATTGTTTGAAGACAGTAGTCATGTTATTACTGTTAAGAAAGATTGTTAAGTAAAATTATTGAGATCCATGATTAAAAATAAATATGTTTGATGTTTGGGTGTGTGTAAACCGTTTTCAGTGTGTACAAAAAAAAGATGTGATTCATATTCATGTTCCTTTTACTTTCTTATAATGTTAACATTTAAAATATGTTTATATACATTTTTATTGATTTTTGCATTCATTACATACATTTTTATTTTGCATTGTTTGAGTAACAAAAACATTGAACACCATACAGGGTTAAACAGTTCAAACAACAAAAAGTGTGTGAAGTATTTAAAGAAAACGTCATATTGTTATATAATGTTTTTGTGCATTCAGAATTGAGGTACTTGTCATCAGTTCAGTATCAAGAGACGTGGATACACTCTTTTTGCATCTGTTACTGTATGTATCCATATACTGTATTAAAACATAACATTTTCTAATAACGGTTTGATAATCAGTAACAGTAATGAATTAATTGTAATGATAAAAACACTTATTTTTAGGGATGCGCGATAAATTATCGGCCATATCGGTATCGGCCATTAAATGACCATTTTAATGTTATCGGTATAGGCCCGATAATAAAAATAAGCGGATATATTATAGCCAATAAATTATAAATAATTTCATCTGATTAAACCACTTCAGTTGCACACTATTCACAATTAAAATACTGTACAGTACTGTCTTTGTGT
The DNA here is from genome assembly GCF_015846415.1 of Triplophysa dalaica. Classification (NCBI taxonomy): domain Eukaryota; kingdom Metazoa; phylum Chordata; class Actinopteri; order Cypriniformes; family Nemacheilidae; genus Triplophysa; species Triplophysa dalaica. The sequence continues at coordinate 6,567,426 of NC_079543.1, forward strand.
CATGATCATTCACACCAGTTGATGTATGTACAGTATATTATAGGAACATAAGACTATTGTTTGAAAGAGTGTTGAGACCTGTTAAACTTTTGGCTATTAAGAACACTCTATAATTTGTTTATTAAATAAAAATGATCAGAAAAGTTAAAAAGTTAAAGAATCTTTAACTAGTGTAAAGTAGGCTTGGTTCATGATTTTCAGGGAAAAAAGAGAACTATTGGTTAACTTGTTTTCTGCAGTGAATATTTGTCAAATAAAAGCAGTTGCCCACTTTTAGCCTTTTGTTTCACTCTCAGAGAATATTAATATTCAGATACAATATATCCGTTTTCGCTTTCAGTATTAAAGAATTATAGGTTATCGTTATTGACCAAAATATACATATCGGTACATCCCTACTTATTTTTATACTTAGTAATGCTACATCTTATCGAAAATTTGCAGTAATCAAATAAATTTTAATGCCATGTTATTTTTTTTTTCCTCAATATAATTGTATGTAACATTCCTGCTAAATATCATTCAAAACAAAATGCAAAATTGCAAAAATTGTGAATGCTATAGATATAAACTGAAATTGAATTGATTATTTAGAGAGTTGTGATCCACCCTCATGGCTCCTTTCTTATTCTGAGAATGACAACATGGAGGAAAATTAGCGCCTCTATAATTGGAGACTCAATGAAGCTTTTAATGGAAATTAGTCTCATCTGACTGCAGGTTGGGGTCTAATAAGCCACGCTTGAGAGTTCTGCGATAAACCGGCTAAGTCTAGTCCAGTCGAGGATTTCCAGGCTCAGTCTTCCGATTTGAATACTTTTTAATAGATATGAAAAGTACGTACTGTAATTAAGTTAAATTAGGCCACTTTTTCCACACCGAGATGACCTGAATTCACTCTATTTTTAAATATGAAGAACTGTTGTATGTTGGTATTGGGACATACTTCAATGTCAAAAAATTAGGTCTTGATATGAAAGATCCATTTGTTAAATAGCCACATAGTGCAAGGGGTAGATTTAATGTAAAATATACACTGAAGGATGCTTCGACATTCTGTTTTGAGATTAGTTTGTTTTGGGACACGCTTATCCTATTCTGGAGTGGGACAGAAAAATGGTTTCTAAATTGCTACCTAGGCTACAAAGTCAGAATCCTGTATGAAAGACAAATATTATGAGTATTAAGATTTAGCTTTATTGGAATTCCCCTTCTTTATTTTGAAAAAGTTGAAGGGATCTATGAACCCCAGCACCCCTGATCCCAGATCATAAAGGTTTTTGATATTCTGGAGCTCTAGGCCGTTTCCAAATTCAAATGTGAGAATGTAATGAGTCGTAAAGCAGAAGTGAGATGGACCGTAGACTCTGCATGTCCCAAGTTCATTAAAATGACCAGGCAAACAATGAATTATTGATGCAGGAGGCCAGTGTTCCAAAACAATGTTTTCTGTGGATCTTTCGACACAGTATCCTCAAGGTCTAATAGTACACACGTTCTTGTTGCCAATAGCAATATGGGTGATGTTTCTTGGCGGAAACACTACAGGCGGTTTCATGTTTTGATGTCTGTTACATTGACACTGAGATGGAGTTTTATATTATACTGATTGTCTTTTTGCCAACAGCGGTTTGTCAGCACGGATGTAAACATGGAGAATGTGTGGGAACCAACAAGTGCAAGTGTCATCCAGGTTATACAGGAAAAACATGTAACCAAGGTAAGTGCTCAAGTTGGTTTTGAAGTTTTAATGGGATATACCAATTTTCACAAGTTGGATTGCCAGAGTGGCATTCTTGGTGTCAAAACACATTAATGAATGGATCAGTGCAATTTGAAAGTTACCCACAAAATCTGCCCAGCGCTGATAAAAAAATTCGATGAACGACTGCATTTTCAAAAAAGACAATCCCAAAATTAAATTGTGGTTTGTTTTTATTTTTTTGTAATGTAAATGTTTACTTTAAATTAGTTTAAGATTTTTTGAAAGCGGATGTTCTGAGTAAGCCCCTCTTGGCCGAAGGACAATTATTTTATATTACCTTTCGGTTCTAATTTTTTATTATTAAAGTGGCGTTTTTAGTTGCCAAAAATATTTTTTCACTGCTAGTTTTTGTTTTTCATTTATAACTGCAATTTTAAAAACGCCCCCCCAAACTAAAAATCTTTATTTCTATTTCTATTTTTGTATTCTTTTGTTTTTAATGCAGTGAAAATATACTTAACCCTTTCCTAAAATAAATCTATTTTTAGTTACCAACTGGGTTTTCAAAAGAAGAAAATATTTATATTAAATTCAGTTTCGTAATTATTATTACAAATGTATCAGTTATTGTTTTTATTGCAATACGTTGTTTTAAGTTAAGACCCTCAACCCGAAAACCTCAAAAAAAATTCTGAAATAAAGATTATGATGTTTTTTATCTTTCCAAATATATATTTGTCCCTGCTGTTTTTTGTTTTGTTTTGCCAAGAGAAAACAAACTCTGTCAACATGTTTTATGTTGATTTTAAAGCACCGATTTGTCAATGACTTCATTTAAAGTCCTCTTGATGCAGTTGCCACACTGTACGCCTAATCAACACATCGTATTGGCAGTCGTGGGCCGTTCTATAGCTCTAAAAGATGCCAGCCCTCCCTTAAACAGATAACATCTCAATTACTGTCTTTAGAACACAGCGCCAAAAATAAAACAGAGCCACAGGAGCAGATTCTGTCTGAAGTCGTCTCATCAGAGAAACGCTGGCGTCGGAGATAACCCCTGATTTAAAACGGCATATTTCCATTTGAGAGAGAGCGAGCTTGGGGACTTACTGAGGATTCTCTGCCCTTGGAAGGAAAAGAGAGAAGGTGTAATTAAAAGACAGGATTGAATAGATAAACAATCCCCTCAGGAATGTGCAACTGAATTTTTCGGCGTGCCTTGCGTCACAGGTTCGTGTCGAGTTGATAGGGTCGCTCAGCCTCGCTGCTGGACCGGGCGGAAATTACTCCTCACAACAGGCGACTCTATCAACAGGTTTCTATCAGCTCATGAAGGATCTTATGGCAGATGCGATTAAACGTATCAGATTGTTTTTTTAAAGGAAATGACAGGCCGTTGTGTGACGTCAAGGGCTTATTTGTCCTGACGGGTGCTGTTGGGAGAAGACACTTGGGTGGCATATTAAAATGATCAGTGGAAATAATCTGGCATTTAATTTTGCACAGAAGTGCTGTCAAAGGCTTATCTGATTTAAATTAGCATGCTGTTTAAATGATCACCAAAGATACACATCATTTGTATTTCATTAGATATTTAAATGTTGATGGCCGCAATATGAAGTAGTAAATAAAGTTAAAATGATTTTATGTGAAAACAAACAATTTACTTTGTGAATCCGCATTGACCTCCTTTGATCTTCTCTGTTATGTCAGCGCCTGCAGTGCGTCTTCGCTCTGGCATAGCTGTCATGGAGATGATATTAGGCAGATGGGCATCTTCGCCAAGCACAAATAAAGCCATTAAAGCGTTAATCCATTTAGGAGCGAAATGACACCGAGAGGCATTTGGCCCGCCACGGATCAAATCAATTTAATCAGATGCTAATTTTCTGCGGGGGTCTTGATGAATGAGAATCTGCTTACCTGCTGTTCCTTGTGGCTGTCAGGAATCCATTATGCCAGCCTGCCGGTGAACATCGAGCTTTTGTGGCGTTCTAGACATGAGAATAAATCTGTTTTGGTGAATGGACATCTAAGAATCACTTATTTAGTGTCACCCCCTTTGTGAACCATGTCGAGCCATTCTTTCTATTATAAAGTGTATGTAAGCCTCTGTAGTCCATCTAGTGCGGTTGTGAAAAGCAAAATATACATCCAGCATCAATGTTAAGATGTGAAGAATATAGGCAGTTATTGATCTTGTTTATGTAGAGACATCTTAAAGTACAGTAGCAAAAAACCTTATCCCCGCCCATTTTACAGGTTTAAAACACTGTCTTAACTTTTAAAGGAACAGTTCATTAAAAAAAAAAAAAAAAATTTAACCGTCATGTCATTCGGATCCTGTATATGACTTTTTGTTCTTTGATACACAAAAGAAGATATTTTGAGAAATGTTCATCAAAATATCTTCTTTAGTGTTCTGCGGAAGAAAAAAACACACTTTTGGAATGACATAAGGGTTAATAAAATTGCTTGAAAATTTTATGTGAACTGTCCCTTTAAGGATTTATAGGCAAATTGCTGAACACATCGCTCACCTGTTTAGGACACAGAGGCAAAGGATCGAGCCAAGATACATATATTCAAGAACAACAGAATTTGGACTAATTTCAGTGCATGAATTGGCTAACATTGTAAATTGTGAAATATGGCCTATTTGATGTCTTTCTCTGTGTCATTTCCAAAACCATGAACCGAGATCCGGTCTGTCAATGCTGGCGCGAGCGCACATTTCAACAGCTGCAGTATGCATCATTCACCCCATTGCTGGAGTTTCAACAAGCCAGGGGCATAATAACGGTTAATGTGTTTTGTTTATGGAAAAACCCAGTTCATTTCCATTTGATATTTAGAAGTTGCGAAGGCAAGCACAGCTGAAGGGATTAGACGGGATTTTTCACCTGTCATCATATAATTAAGTCATTAAGCCGATGCATTGTTCCGTAACACTGAGATTTTCCAGTGTCAGTCATAGACAGCTGTCGGTCATTGTACTGGGTATTTTTGAAAGCTGAAAGGTTATGCCGTACTCTAAGCGATGTAAATACCATACGCTTCAGGAACTTAATATGAGGTTTGCTCTTTTTTATGCCAATAATCATAATGTTCCTGAAGCTGATTTAGAAGAAACTGAGTCATCGTACTTTACTGTGTAATTATGCAGGTGATGCTGAACACTGCCAACTTTTAGATTCCTTTTATTTTCTCTAAAACAGTACATAAACACCCTATCATCATCTACATTATCTATTCTCGGCAGGCCAGAAATACAATGCTGTTCCTTTTTGCTTTTACAACGAAAAATGAAATCCAGAAAGACCTGGTTTATATTCTTAAGGTCAATGCGTTCACAATGCATTTTGCTTTTTTGAGCGTGTGAAATTTTTACATTCCTGTGTTTAAAAAGAATTTGGTTTATATGTTTCAAAGGTGGAAGGCTAGATAATAATTTAGACTATAGTTTTATTTTGAATTCATGCTTTTATTGTGAACAGTTCATCTGTGAATGATTGAAAATACATTAAAATTTAATAAAAACCATAATATTTGATGACACCAAAATGATTCATTATGATTTAATATTATTTAAAAAATCTCAAATTTTGACTTCCACTAATGTCACGAAGGTAATGTGGGCACGGAGAAACAATTACGGATAAAATCACATTCTCTTCGCCAAAATCTACTCAAATTCCCAAATTCCTGACTGAATATTTGCTTAGTCTTGAAGACACGTCTGTTATAAAAGTTAAATATTTTGGTGATGCCATTTTATGTTTTAATTTAATTAGCCAAAATCATATTTGCTGTATAATGCTATTATTCTCCTCTCCAGGGATGCAGACTGTTCAAAGGTGTGTTTGATAAATGTTTTGTATATGTTGTATATGTATCCTGTTGTTCTCTCTGTTCTCAAATCTCAAAGAAGAGCAGGGCTATATTAGCCCCCCAATATGGCACCCTCCTGTTTTTGTTCCAATGGACCACCAGCCGCTGGCGGTGCCCTCAGAGGGTGAGCTAATCCTCTCTGATCTTTACATAAGACCGCTTTCCGGACGACGCCCCAAATGCCACCCCTCCAGCCCACGTGCATGGTGCCCAGAGCGCATTCCCTTTTCTCTCTCTACCTCCGGCAGATCCAAGAGCACAGGCATGGCCGGAATGACAGCGAGAAAGCCACGCATGCCTTGGCAGAAACACACAATCTTCTCAAGAGATGTGGTGGTTCACGCTGGTCTTTTTATACCACACACACATATATCTTGTCTGTCAGATCCTCTGAACTCCTCAAGCAGAACATCTTTCATCTGTGAGCACTCAAGTGGCTGCCAGGCTGTCCATCCTCTGCTGTTTCTCTTTAACTTCTGCTTTGTTTCTCCTGTTCGCCTCTTCAGTCTCTGGCTCATCTCAAGATGTTATCATTGCTGTTGTTTGTCGTTGTCCACTTTTGAGGGCACGTTTCAGATCAAGCAAACTTGCCCCAGCGAAAATGTACTCGCTTTATTATTGTTTCCACCAGACTGAACTATTCAGCTTTTTGCCCGGTGCTGGAGCTCACGTTTTGTCATTTCTAAAGTCGGCTATTTTAGGAAAGTGACATTATATTCTGCCGTTCAGCTTTATTTTAGTGAGGAAAAGAGTCAACGATTCTTCAGCGACGTGCAGAAAAGTGTGTCTTCGCCTCTCTTGACAATAGAAGGAGTTACTGCTGAATAACTTTATTGATTGTCTAAACATTTTTATGAGAGCAGTTTGTCCATGTTCAGAGAGTTCAGCATTGGGATGTCAGACCCGAACCATAGACGGTAGGAAGATATTTACTCTAAACCAGAAACACAAGCAGGGATGGTTGTGAGGTCAGGTTGAACATTTAGCCTCGGGAGCTGAAATAAACGTATCATTTATCCATAGTCCACATTCATAATATTTTCCTCCTGTGGAACACAAAAGGTGGAGTAAAATAGATCGCAGCAGGCTTAAAGTTAAGAGCAGAGGAAAGAATTTCAGTCTAAAAATCAATGCTTAGCTATTGTATGACTTGAAAGGATGCTTTTAAAGAATTTTTCTGATTCCTTTTTTATAAAATGTTGACTTATTAAATAGCTTGTTTAAGGGCTGTAGACGGTTTCGAAGCAACAACATAAACGAACGTTACTGCGCATGCACGCTTTTTGTGGCCGATACACATCAGCAAAGAATAGAGTCCCTGCAGATTGTTTCTTAAAAAAAGCAAAAGAAATAACAAGTAAATGACATTAGCTAGCAAGTTAAAAGTATGTAAAGCCAGTATTATTTTGGGTAAACAGAAGAACTGTTACTTGGCTTAACTTAAAAACGACAAAGTTACCCTTTCAACAAATTGTTTCTTTTTATAACAATAACATACAATAAAATTGAACAAACTGTTTATTTAATACAATTATTATACAATAAAATATTAATACAATATAATTGTAATATAAATTTACATTGAGAATTTTACTTTTATCGGTTACGATGAAACCGTCTATATGTAGAATCCAGAAACCCTTGATGTTAGCAACACCGGTGGCCATTAAGTGAACTGCAGCCAGGAACTTGTTGCTTGTGCTGACATGTACCCAGTACCCTTGGCCAAAACAGTGACTGGCTTGGCGATGAAGAAATTATGACAGATTTAGTTGTTTTGTGTCATTCCACATTTCCAGCATTTCCAACAGGTTCCAACTAAGTGTTCTACTTAGATAGAAAAACATTATAAGTGTGCCAAAGCAACACTCAACATCACTCAAAAATGTGGTCAATCACAGCCTAGTTCTGTCAGATTACGTAAATTTTAGTGAGGTCAGAGCATCATTTTAAAAAAATAGTCTCACAAAGTTGTCAGATCTTTCTTTATCAGTTTGAAGTGTTTGCTGTTTTAAGATTTTTTTTAACTTTGAAACAGATAGATTCACTTTCTCCTAGATTGGACTACATAAAACAGTCTCTCACTATATCGACGTTATTTCTTGACTGACAGTGGGAAGTTATTGTAGCTGTCCACCCCCACTTCTGCTAATCATACCAGTCAAGTGACCTCCCCGCTGTGCCAATTACCGTTAATACAGTGCTATGGCTGTGTCATTCATCCATTTAAATCTGGGCCACCTGTCAAATATAGGCAGCATGGGGGTCTCCAGAATGCATTCCGCACATTACCGACCGCCAAAGATGGCGCCATTCGCTCAGTACTGAGCTATGCCGAAGACCCTCATGCAGCCTGGATCTATTTTCAGTCTGGTGCAAATGAGTCTGCGGGCTTCATGCTACGTGTCTGGCCTGTAAACTTGGCTGTGTACCTTACAATATTGAGATGTAAGTGATATAGCCCAGCGGAGGATCCGTGCGTCCTACTCTGGGATGATTCGTTGAGCGTGCAGGTGAAGCGTGTCTAAATTGAGGCGTAGTTGAAAATAAAATCTTCCTTTTCCTTGGTTAGAGAAAATTATGGTTGGGTTGTTCTTTTGTTTCCGTAAAATAGTTTCCTTTTTCTGTGCAAAAATCGAATTACGCATTTACTTATTAAATATCTAAACAAAAATAAATAGTTAAAAGTATGTATGAATTTCATTTAATAAAGAATTTATGAATTAAATTTAATCAAGAATTTATTAATTATATTTATCAATGCATTTTATAATTTGCAATCAAAGGAATCTATTAAATTTAATCAAGAATTTATTATTTAAATCTGTCAATTAAATTTTATCGAAGATTTATTAGTTTCATTAAGATTTTTTTTAAAAGGCAAATAAATCAAATGTCTATAAAACTGAAAAAAAATTATCATAATAATAATATTAGAAATGATCAGATTAGCTGTTTAGGTTTTCTTTATTTTTAAATTAACAATTTAAACATTTGACTATAAGGTGCTCTTGCTTAATGTTTAAGTGTTTATTATCAAAGACTTAAATAAAAAGCAAAAATATCCAAAGTCTATAACACAGAAGATAAATATCAAGATCATAATGTTGGTTAATTTAATAAATTGATTTTTAATATGAAATGACCTTGTGGTTTCATTTTTCAGTGGCTCTTTTTACTTTCTATTGCCTTTCTCACATGGGGATGGCACTAAGCTGTCAATCAGAAGTTACAGAAGACGTCATTGGTCAAGGGAGCCAAATGCTAAAGTTCACATTCTGCGACCGAATGTTTGTTTTTAAAAGAGGTTTACAAATTTTTCTCAATTTCAGAACATTCTCTATAATTTCAACCTCTAGAAACAGTAAAAACGTCAAACGAAAGACACGACTCATGATGTCTTTATCAAAACAGGATTAGCAGAAAACAGTTTAAGTGATAAAAGCTAAAGAGCATGTGTTTAACGGGCATGTCCAGGCACGGTGGTCCACAGTCTCGCCTCTTTCCCGTAGACATCTCCTCTCAGGTTTGAGAGGATTGACCTTTCGAACGTGACCTCTGATCTAAGCCGAAGCGCTGCTCCTCTCACATGAGGAAGTTCTGACCTCTCTCTTGTTCTTTTGTCTGCAGATCTGAACGAGTGTGGCCTGAAGCCCCGGCCCTGCAAACACAGGTGCATGAACACATACGGCAGCTACAAATGCTACTGCCTTAACGGATACATGCTGCTACCAGACGGGAGCTGTGGAAGTGAGTCACGTCTTTGAGGTTTTTTCATGTGGTGTCCAACTGTGTCTGTTGGTGCCTTGTTCAATCGCTGGTAATGCTTCAGATTGATGGGAAACAGAAAGCATGGGAGCTGCTATCAGCATTGTGCCGCTATAAGTGTATACAATGTTACTACCAGATGTTATAGGTATCACACCTATAGCGTCTTGTAGAAACATTATAAACACTTGTATTACACTTTGAATTCATTTTATTGAAACATTTTGAATAGCATACAAAATAAATCTAAATCGCAAGATTCATGACTAAATTCCAGTTTTTTTTTTGTTTGTTTGTTTACATGTTTGACTATCTAAGAAAATATTCTGACAAATGTTGTAAAACTTATACAAAAATGTACAAAAATGAATGATGATTTGATTTAAAAATGCTAAATCTAAAATATTTTTTTACTCCGGATGAATGGGAATAGGAAAAATACATTTAAAAAAATAATATTCAATAGAAAAATTTAACATAAATGTAATATTCCCTAAAACTCTGAAATTTTAAAGAAAAAAATATTATAGTTGAAAAACAAATTACATGGACCACTGTAAAAAATGTCTTGCATTGTTTACATCATTTGTAAGTCGTTCTGGATAAAAGTGTCTGCTTAATGACTAAATGGAAAAGGAAATTTCAGTAATAGAAACAAAAACAAAAATATACAGATTTTCATGTTTCATGTTATTTTACATGAAACTTTATGCAGTTTATTTCTGTATTTTTAACACATTTAAAATATATGTGAAAATTCTCTAAAATAAAACAACTGAAATTAAAATCTACACTGTAGATTTGAAGCAGCTTTGCCAGTAACTTACTTTCGATTAAATTACTTTCTTATTAGCACTGTTTTCAATTTGAGTTCAACTTTACTTACATTACACTTTGAGTTTTGAGTTTCACAATGAACAAAATTGCATTTTTTCCTTGTTTTCTAGTATTTTTTCTAAACTTCTTAAATTCCGATACATTTACACAACAAAAAAAATGAGCTAAGATATTTAGTCTTGTTTCATGAAAGAAAATATGAGAAATAGGTACGTTTATGTTTAAAACAATATTGTAAATGAAATCTACAGTAAGTTACTGGCAAACCTGCAGAAAATTACATTTTAGACAGGTTTGACCAAGTAGTATGTGACCCCTAACAAGGAACACCAAAGGGTTCAATGTAAAATGTCAACAGTTTACTTTAAAGCAGTGGTTCTCATCTCTGGCCGGCGGGATCCATTTTCCTGTCGAGTTTAGCCCCAATTCTGATATAAAACACCTGAACAAGCTAATACGAGTCTTTAGGAATAGATGCATTCAACTTAATGCGGCACTGCGCAAATCTATCGGCGTATGACATCAGAGTCATTATATATTTAGAAAGGGGGTCTAGTAAATATTATCTCAGTATGAAATCCAATGTATTTTGTTGAGAGGTCCTTCCCATAGCCCTTAAGGAATGTGTGTTGTGTGTCTATATTCCCCTCTCCACAAATCATCTCAGTGCTCAGTGACTCCCTCAACCCAGCAGAGACCTGTAAAGTGACTCTTGCAATTATGAGAAAGCTGTGAACTTCAACCCTGCCGGTAAAGGCTAAGTCTTATTGCTGGCCCAGAGCGATTGTGACTACGCTAGGTGGACCGTGCCTGTGCTTGCCCCACGCTAACTGCTGTTCCACGCGGTTTAAGATTCCTCTGCCTGATAAATACTTTCTCACCTCTCCAGCGCTCACACTTCAGCAAGCACCATTGAATCACACTTCATCACGGTATGGAGCAGGCTTTGAAATACAGGCATCGTAGATGATTGAATCACAGATTATTGCTCAGTTTGGAGAGGCTGGGGGTCTATCTGATAGCAGTTTGCTGTGGGTCTGCATGTGTGGGTCAAATTATTCATAACATTGTCACAAAAAATGAATGCATATGTCATTTGTGTATACATTTATTTGATATTTTCGGATTTGTTTTATCCAAAGCGACATACTTTGCATTACCCTATACATTTGTTTCTAAGTATGTGCAATCCCCTGGGATTGACCCCACGACCTTGGCGTTTAACACAATGGTCTTATCACTGAGCTACAGGAAAGCTAGTTTATTTGTTTATAACTGTTGTGAGTGATATATTATTATATTATACCTCCATATTCTTTTCTTATAAAGATTTAGGCAAATAGACATTTATTTTGAGTCTTGATTTTTCTTTCTTTCATGTTTTCTTTAGCAGTTATGACGTGGCAGTTGTTTTAACTCCTCGACACTGGTTGAAAATATGTAATGTTTTTTTTCCGCAGGGCTGGTAGATCACAGCAAAATCTAATAAAGCAAGGTTATCTGCTTCACTCCCCATTCCCTTCAAGGCCACGTAGCTAAATATGGAATACCGCCGTCCCTTTTTCGACCTGTCGCCCTGCACCATTTAACAGATGAACCGTGTAGCTGACTGTCCATTTTATTTGTACTTTCATGTGTTTATTAACTTATTCAGTTTATGCACAATCTGTTGGTAATATTCCTCACTTATGCAGTTCAATTCTGTTTTCAAGGTACAACAATATGGTGTTTGTATCAAAGCTAAATCTAGGATCCTTGTCTTTCTTATAGATGCCCGGACATGCGGCATGGCAAACTGCCAGTACGGCTGTGAAGTAATGAAAGGAGAGGTTCGCTGCCAATGCCCTTCGCCAGGTCTACAGCTGGCTCCAGATGGCAGGACATGCGTAGGTATGTGTTCATTGGTAAGGTTGCGTTTCCCCAGGAGACGGACGGAATTCACTGCTTCGTTTTTAGTTTAAAGAAGTTTTGTAATGAGGAATCAAATTAAATCATTTTAAAGAAAGGGTTATGAGTTGTTAAGTGGATTTTATTGGAAGAAGGGGCAGAACTGTGCATATTATGATGTTAACTTAAAAGTACACGTTAGAAAACAAAAAAACAAAAAAATTGTCTTGTAAATTTACAGCCTTTTTATTTAATTTGACTTTTTTACTGTATTTTTTAAATACACTGCAAAAATCTTTTGAATTGTTTTAATTTTCAGCTGCTGGGACAGCAGTCAAACGCTTTACATGTATTACATGTACATTTGCAGTCTTTTTCTTTTTACTATTTTGCAGTATTTTAAATATACACTGCAAAAACATCCTGTAAAAACTTTGGTGTAATACGGTAGTAAAATACTGTAAAGCAACAGTTTCGTTTTTCTTGTAAATTTGCTGTTTTTTCCCTGTATTTTGACACTTTACCTGTATTTAAAAAATCTGTGAAAATCTGTAAAATTACAGTTTTTGTTCAGTATATGTGAACAAATCTGTAAAGAAAAGCAGAAATATTCTGTAAATTACAGTTTCTTACAGTGTACATGTAATAAACGTAAAACCATAAAGACGGCAACATTGTTAAAATGTTTCCCGTTCACAAAAAAACGAACAACAATTAAAAGCGTTTCATTATGCATGTCAAGCCAGTAGATTTGCATTCGTAATCCCCCAAACACTAAATTGCCAAAATGTTATTCATTAACTTCAATAATTTAGTTAAGAAGAAAGAATATTTTGTAGTTTGGAAAAAATCTCACAACCTAAGTATGTTAAAGCCTAAGGGTCAGAAAGAGTGTGAAAAACAGATAAATTATGACTGAGGCAAAAAAAATACTTAAAAAGAATCTCTTTAGATCAAATGCATAAAGAAAGATTGGAATTAGATATTTGCCTTTGAATACAATGAATAAACTGACATTTTCAAAAGAGACATTCTCTCTTCTGGTTGTCTGAAAAAGATCTCTAACCTCTGCTCTTACTCGCATATCATGTCGCTTTCAGTCATTGCTTTTTGTTAGTTACATTTTAATTCCTCAGATACAAGATTTTACGTACCGTGTTACAGCAACGTCCTCACAGATGCTAACCTTGCGTGTCATTACACAGATCAATAAATCACAGATGGAATGTGACAAATTGAGTCAGTTAACCTTTAGTACTTTGAACACGTATGTCTCAGCGCCTCTTTCATTTTGTTTTCGACCGGCATCTCGTTTTTCTGGAGGCTATAAAAAAGGGAACGCAGAGCGCAGTGGGATTTGTTTTAAAGGGGGCCATCAATCAGAGACTGACCACCTTACCGTTTACCGCACAGATGTTCAACTGTTTAGGTATTTTGGTTGACTTTTATTGGTTTGAGGCTAAGAGGGCAGTTGTTTCATGCACATAAATGTATTGAGGCTGCTTCACGCCCACCGAGCATCACAGGTCCCCCAGGTCATGTTTACAAGTTCTGAACTTCATGCTGTTAAATCTTATAGAAAGAGTTTTGTCGGAGACACTTAGCAGCTGGAAAATTAGATATTCTTGATCATGCCGCAGGGACTTAAGAAGCCTGGTCACGTCAAACCTTATGAGAGCACAAAAGAAACTGCACTGTATCTAAAATGTTCCTATTTTAATCATAACTCAAGTGGGATGTAAGATGAGTTTACTTGGAAAGTGAAAAATCTTATTTTTTGGCATTATGGGGATAGTCCCCCCCCCCAAAAAAAACTATCTTATCATTTACTCACCCTCATGTCATTCCAAATCTATATGACTTTCTTTCTTCTGCAGAACACAAAAGAAGATATTTTGAAGAACGTAGGTTACAAAACAACATTGGCCCCATTGACTTCGGTTATATGGACACAAAACCACTGAGACATTTCTCAAAACATCTTTTCTGTTCCATAGAATAAAGAGTTATATACAGGTCTTGGTTGTCATGAGGGTAAATAAATGATGACAGAATTGTATTGAGCAGTTGACTGTCCTTTCTTTTATTGCTGCTTTTTGAAAATGCATGTTTATATGGTTGCCTTAAAACAAGGGATTGCTCAGACTTCCCTATATTGAGAGAGACAGAAATAATCTGCCCCTTTGAGCTCAATTTCTAAACAAGTCTTTCATTTACTGAGACTTAAACCCAACTGGATCAATAAACCAGAGGAGTTTGTGAAGCAGCAGCATCAGATGACGGATGCGTCTCTTTGTTTGCAGATGTGGATGAGTGCGCCACAGGTCACGCTGTTTGTCCTCGCTTCCGGAAGTGCATCAACACCTTTGGAAGTTACATTTGCAAGTGCCACGACGGCTATGACCTGCAGTACATCAACGGGAAATATCAGTGCACAGGTAAAAAGAAAGAACCAGATGTGGGGTACAGATGACATTTCATTTGTGAATGGTGTCGATGAAAATGTTGAAACCTTTTAAAATGTTTCAGCATGATTTGATAAATGATTTTCATAGACAGAACAACTTGGGGATTATACAGTACATTCCTAAAGATAAATGCTGAATCGTTCGATGAAGCAGAAGTTACATCAAAAGTTTTAAAACTTAAAAAGTTTACTGAACATTATTATTGTTTCATTTAGAATCATTCACATAGAATCATATTTTATTTCTCTCTTCTTTCTTGCTACATGCATATTTTCCAGAATTGTTTGAGTTTGTCTCACTACAGTTCCCTTTGCAAAGACGACTTGAGTGAGTAAAACAAAGATGTTGCAAAATGCAAAGATGAAAAACAATACAAATACATTTGAATTGAAAAATGTGTTCTGTATTTGTAAAAACTCTTATTTTAGCCAATTATTTAACATATATTAAAAACCCCTGCCGTAAAGAACCTTTGACATCCACAACATCTTTCTGTTGAACAAAAGGATAAAAGGCTCTACAGATAAAATGTCAAAACTCGTTCTTCCATAGCATCATGGTGAAAAACCTTTATTTATAGTAGTGTTGAGGATATGTTGAGTATATTTGTTCTAGAGATGAATTAATTTTTCCATTTCTTCCAGTGGTATACATTTTTCCCAACATTCAGGTTTAAAATAGAGCCGATGATGATATCAACTCGAAAAAATCACAAAATGTGTTTTCTTTCAGATGTGAATGAATGCTCTTCAGGTCAACATCAGTGTAGTCCGTATGCCACCTGCTACAACACACCCGGTTCTTACAAGTGCAAGTGTAAAGATAACTACAGAGGCATGGGCTTCGACTGCAAACGTAAGTCTTCTGGAAAGTATTCCATACAGTTTTACAGCATTAAACCTTTATTGTTCTTTGATTAAATTACAATTCACAACTTTTAAAATGTAAACTTTGGTTACACTCAAAGAAGCTCTTGGCAAATGAATACTGATAGTATAGGATGTAGTGCAGTATAATTTGCTGGCCAAGGCCATTAATAGACATTTTTCATTTATATTAGCTGATTGAAAATAAAATCCACATACCATATGACTGTAGCGCTACCACAGCAGTATAATAGCTAATTTGGATAAATGATCTCTTTCCGTGGATAAAACAGTCAAATTATAGATCAAGTTCGACTGTAATTGGCTCCATCTGTTCTCAGTTTTGGTGATTTTGATGAATTGAGAATAAAAACAGCTGTCTCGAAAGTTTTGGATTGGAAGTGCATTTTAAAGCAAATGGAGGTAGTAAGGTGCTTTTAAAATATCACTAGATTGGGTTTTGGAAACCAGAAATTAGTGTGACTACTTTTTAAGCACAGGAAAGTCAAAGTTGTCATTAAATGTTGAAAAAGTCTGGTCAGATAACAAAGTGGATAAATAACCTAAAAGGTTGGTGGATTTTAAAGGATCTTTTAGGTCAAAGACTGGTTACTGTTCACTTGTCATTTTATAAATTTGTCGTCTTTATGTGGGAGGTGATCAAATATTGACCTGTGGTTTACTGAAATGACAATAGATGCGATGGTCAAGTCATGAAGATATCAAGCTATTTTAGTATGCCATGCAAAATCACACTACTTCTTAAAGGAGCAGCTCACCCAAAAAAGACTTGTGACATTATAGACTTGTCTGCTTTATTTTTTCCCGTGTAACACAAAGTAGGATTTTAGTCGCATAACCATGAGTAAATAATGACTGGATTTTCCATAATGGGTGAACTGTCTCTTTAAAAAGTAATGTCCGACAGTAGTGCAGTCGGAACGGAGGTGACGACAGCCTCTCAGGATTGTTTCACTTCGGCTTGGATTGAGGAAAGAAAAGAAGACAGATGATTCACATTCCTGATGAAAAGCGCCAGCCCTTAGTCAGGAAGTTAAAAGCAGGAAGATTGTACACCTGTCAACATGACAGCATCCCATAACACGATGCCATATGACCGTGGAGGGGCTGAAGGACAGGACGAGGAATGAGGAAAGTGCCTTAAGGAGATTCCTGACTGAATTGCTGTGAAAAATCTTTGCATGTGTGAAATTTTTAGCAGATATTGTGCAATTTCAACTTTTTCAATTTGCACAGCTATTTACATAACATTTGG
Organism: Triplophysa dalaica; assembly: GCF_015846415.1. NCBI lineage: Eukaryota > Metazoa > Chordata > Actinopteri > Cypriniformes > Nemacheilidae > Triplophysa > Triplophysa dalaica. The sequence continues at coordinate 6,584,124 of NC_079543.1, forward strand.
GCAGAGTAGTTCCCCTAACTCAAGTTATTTAGTCATGTTACATATCTCTCAACTAAAGTAAGGAAAGATTATTCGAACCAACTTTAAATGCTTTAATTATACACAAAGTTTACCTAACTAGGGACTTAAGTCCACCCAACCTAAAGTTTATATTTGAATTTCTTTAGTATTTTCATTGTATTACATACCCACTCAGACAAACAACTACTCCTGTTGACTCCTATACTAAAAAAATCTTTGTTAATCATCAACATTTTCTCCCAACAGTGTCGTTTAACATAACAATAAATGTAAGAAATGCAATACAAAATATAGATTAGCTACAGTTAAGTGCATTGTAAGGAATCTGTACATCAAATCTTGTTTTCCATTTAAATTATCATATTCTCTTTCATTTTCTCCATAAAGAATTTATTTTGAAAAAAAAACATTTTATTTCTTCAGACCTAACATATGCTCTGAGGTTAAGCTTCTGTAAAAGCAACAAAGAAATATTTATCAAAAGTGATCGAATATCTGAATTACCAGTAAAGAACTGCACTACTCATAAACTTTTATTCTAGAAAGCACACCAATGTATCGCAATGTTATGTTGTATTTGATTATTCTCCACATTTATTTTTGTTTATTGCATAGATAAAAAATGCAACTTTAACATACATTTTTATTAGTTTTACTTGCACTTCCAAAAACTTTGACTACTTTAAAAAGGAGTGAGCTGTAATGGATTCCTAGTCATTTAAGTTATGTATAACGCGTTACACTTAAAATAAAATCCTGTAAAAAACTGAAACATACTGTTAAATAACAGGTTTTCCTGTTTTATTGTAAATCTGCAGTCATTTGCTGTGATTTGCAGATTTTTTATGGTAAATTCAAAAATATGTGAATACGTAGTTTAGAAAATGTTTCAGATATTTGTCTTCAGTCATGGCTGTTTTTATTGATAGCTAGCTTGTAGCTTGTAGTTTGAACAAAAGATGACCGTAAGCCTCGTATGACATCACAACTGCAAACTTTACCATACCATCGGCTTAGTTTGTATGCCGTTGTGCTCTGACGCAGTCTGAATAATCTGAAAAATTGTTATTATTCATATAGTGGACAAAAATCTGCTTTGTGTGCCGGACACCTGTTTCAATGATCATTAAACCAATGAGGCATCCAATTTTCCAGGATATGTTCTGGAATCCTTCAGCCAGGTGTGTCTGAGAGCGCCTGAAAGGCTTGAATTACAGCTTTTTGGGAATCGCATATCAAAGCTCCTGTGAAACCTGAGATAGCGTTTTCACATTCATACCTTTAGCGTTCTTTCCTCAAGGATGACAGAGGCACAAGGGCGGCCTGCCTCTCTGGTATTGATGTCATATTTGACGGATGACTCCTTTGCATCTAATGTACACATGAAATGAAAACGGCCTTTTCAATTTTGACAAAACGGTGAATGGGAAATTTTTAAGCCGAACTTTAAACCAGTGTCCAAACTTGTCACACACACAAATGGTTAAATGAGAAAGTTATAGATTTTTTCCAAGGTTATGAAAACAAATTAAATGTAGAATTTTGAGTCTTGCACATTAATGGTACATTCTTTGGAAAGAAGTTGTGTATTTCTCTAACACTATTTCTGCTCCTCTCAGCCATCCCAAAAGTGGTCATCGACCCTCCACGACCAGGAAACAACAACAAGGGTGGCAACAAAATCCCAGATTCAGACCACAAGAGGCCCACCACAACAAAGAGACCACCAGTGACGGCCAAACGGATATCACCTACTACAACAACCACCAGAACTCCCCCAACTAAAAAAATCCCTACAGCCATTACACACAGACCCCTCATTCCAACCCGCAGACCACCAGTGCTGGTGACCCCTAAACCAAAGATTCCTACCCGTCTGCCCCCCACCACAACCACCACGAAAGCCCCGGTGGTCACAACAGTGGTCCCTATCATCCCGACACGCAGACCCCCCATACCACCGGTCACCCCAGTCGACAACAACATCAAAGACAATGCGCAGAAACAAAGAGGTGATGTGCACAGTAAGTAAACCTCGTTTTTATTAATGCTTTTATTAAACCTCATCCTTTTGAATTTTTAGTAGTACTTTTAAAACTTTCTTATGATTTCTTGAGCTTTTTACAAAGATCCTCAATGGGAAAAAAGGTTATTATATTTTATCTAAACTATTAAAACATTTATGTTCATTAAAATTAAATGAAACAAGAAACAAACATTTTAAATTTTAAATGGAATAAAATAAAAATATATAAATTATAAAATGAAATATAAAAAGTATAACAATATAAATGTTAAAAATGTAAATATTTAATAAACTTGAAAATGTTCAAAAATGTGAAATACAGAAATAAACTGAAATAAGTTTAGGTTGAGGCACTTGAATTTATAAATAAAACCTAAACTAAAATGAAAAGATATACAGGTTTATCTTATAAGGCAACATAAGAAATAACAAAAATGATCAAAATGAAACTAAAATTTACATAAGAACTAAGAATATAACAATAATACCTCATTAAAAATATTAATAAAATGATAATTAAACTGAAAACAACACTTTAAGACAATTCTGTGTAAAAACAGCAATATTTCGGCAGCTGGGGCTATAGAAAAACATTAAATAGTTGTTTTTCTAAAGTAAAATTTCATGTTTTTCTTGTTATTTTACACCAAACTTGATACAGCTTATAACTGTAATTTGTCGTTTTTTGACCACATTTTGAAAATACATAAACATTTTGTAAAATTCGTTTTCTTACAGTGAATAGTAACCCAAAAAACGTTCCTTGTCCATTCGTGCATTTTCGGGCATCTCTGGTTTGCCAGAAGGCGATACCCGTGGCCAGATTTTCAGTAAGGCAATTTGGATCCGGAAGCCTCTTATCCAGCTGACAACACATAATGAAAACAGAATGCACACCTTGAGAGGTTACAGTGCCTGTCTGCAGAGCTTCAAGACATAAATCAGTTCCCCTGAAACTCACCATCACTTAATGAATAATGATGACTTTCGAAATACCAGCGGGGAAATTATTATTAAGAGACACTTGAGAATTAAGTATAATTACATCTCTTTATCAACTTTGCGTAGCCTCTGACATGAATGCCAACAATGACCTCTGGTAAATGTTGTTTACTGAATGTTTTGATGTTGTTTGGAGGAAGGACATTGTTTGGTGTGAAGGAATGTACATAGCGCTGTGACAGGATAAGACTGGAGGGATAATTGAAATCAATAGACTAATCACGTCCGTGACATCCCTCCAGCTGATATCCTGTCGTGTATTTGCTGTACACACACTCCCGCTTGAGATATGGCACCGATCCCCCTCGGGTCTATAGTTTTGTTATAGGAAAAAGGATTTAGGGGATAACATGTCTTGTCATCAACATTTGTTTAGTTTGTTCTACACATCTCCTCAGAGATAGCTTGGCACTTTCTACACATAGTATTGAAAGTCCCACTTTATTCGATATTATTATCACTTAAAACTCATCTTTAAGCATTAAAATTGCACATAGATCTTTCTTGTCATAATAATTTCTTCACGCTTTAAAGCGACTTGAATGTAACGATACACCCTTGCCTCATTTAGTATACGCAATATATAATAATATAATATGCAAATTAACCCCCGCTCCATTCAATCGCATAAGAAAGGTAATGCATTGTTTACGAAGCGGCTTTTTATTGTTTTTTTATACCTTGTAAGGCTTACATATCTACAGAAATACAGCCGTTTTCATCACTAAAAAAATGTATTGTAATTTGTCTTCTGTTTGGCGTCTTTATTGATTTCCGTACTTGAACACCAATTTGTACTCTGAAAGTAAAAAAAAATATGGGTTAATAAAAGTGCGACAGGTTAATAGCATCTTTAGTGGCTGACAGTGGAAAAGAGTTTTGTTGTTTAGGGCAATTCTAGAGTTATGGATGTGACATTGCCTATTTATTGAACCACCTGTTTATGCGTTTAATATTGTTTCCTCTAGTACCACGAAATGAGGGGCAGAACAACATGTTTGGTATCGATATAGACATTGAACTTGGAAACACAGAAGAAGAGGTAAAGGACGATCCAGGTAAGAATGAGCCGATTGTGTCTTTTTGGAAATTTGTTGGTGGTTTGAATCCATAGGAAACACATACAGTATACTGGTCAAATGTGTCTTTAATGCACTGTCAAATGCATAAATGTCGGTGGATTTTTAGGATGGTTTTGAAAGCTAGTTAAACTACAGGACTAAAGGATATGGACATCAGGATTTCATGTTCTGACAGTGGCAGATGAATTAGATCTGTGGTCTGAGGTGAAACACTTTCATTGGCCTTCAAATAAATAGGCATAATTTCCCATGGGAAATTCAGGAGAAGCGCACATTTAAGTTACTTTCCAGTTAGCACGTTCCCTCACGCCGTTTGCAGGGTAATTTCCCCAAGAGCGGTCTGCTCAGTGTGCCGCTCAAGGGCAAGGATGTTATTGGGGACCTCTGTTATTGTGGCAAACGTGCAGCTCCGACTCAACCAGTCCAAAATTCTTTCATCAATTATTCCCCCTCGTCTCATTCCAAACCTGTGTGAATTTCTTTCTTCTGCAGAACACAAAAGAGGATATTTTGAAGAAGGCTGGTAACCAAACAACATTGGTCCCCATTGACTTCCATTGCATGGACACAAACTACTGAGACATTTCTCAAAATATCTTCTTTTGTGTTCCACAGGAGAAAGAGTCATATGCAGGTTTTGATGTTTAATGACATGACGGTGAATGAAATATCGTTTTTTTTATTATTAAGCTTCAGGCTTAAAAATGTTATTACTTAAAGCTGCAATTTACAATGTTTTTGTGACCATATGCATCCTGATATTTTCATGTGGCTTTTTACTTGTAAATCTCATTATCATCTCTAATTTTCATTATTGTAATAAATCAATTTTACTGTTAAAGACGTTATTGTAATTATGGCTTAAATTGTGGCTTAAATTGAAGGCGGTACGACAAATACTACCATAAAGTATAAACACTTTTACTACTTTTTATTTAAAATTGTAAAAACGGTGGCACAAAGCAAAACTCGTGATTTAATTTTCGTATGTCTTTCATTTTGTGGTAAAATATGACCTGGACATGTTCTTAATAAGCTTTGTATGTTTCACTCATGTTCGTCAAGTTGAATTTTTATCAGAACTCAGCATTTGATCACATTATTCACAGACAGTGGATATCTTAGCTGCTCTTTTGATCACGGACTCTGTGGATGGATCCAGCGTAGAGAGGGAGACCTTCACTGGGAGACGACAGAAGACTCGTCTGGTATTTCCTCCATATCAAAATATGTTTGATCCAATTTTTTTCATCCCTGGTCCTGGATGCTGATTTGTAAATGAATTATAGATGCCCCCATGTACACTTATTTCTCTGTGTGGCAGGTGGGCGGTACCTGACGATCTCTGAGGGCGGGGAGAAGCGGGGTGGGCGTGGCGCTCAGCTGATACTCCCCCTGACTCCGCCCTGGAACGAGGGTAACCTGTGCCTGGCGTTCCATCATAAGATGGCAGGCCATCACGTGGGCATGCTGCAGGTGTTCGTACAGAAGGGCCGACAGCACAGTCCCGCAGTCTGGGGTCGAACGGGAGGAGACGGCTGGAGATCCACACAGATCACCATTTGGGGAAATGGACTAGAAAGTGTGAGTACCAAAACTTTTCTGTCATTTTCATTGAATTTATGAACGGTGTATTTATATATTAATAAATGTATATAAATCAAATAAATGTATTTATCAAAAATAGTTTCATTAAGATGAATTGTTTTCTAATACATCAATAAACGAATATTTCTATTTATACATAAAAATATCTCTCTGAATTCAGTATTTTTATTACATTCATTTATATGTTTTTGTTGCATAACGCATCTCTAAAATTAATAAATGTAAATAATGTTTCCTGTTCCAGATTATAGTAAAGGGTGAACGACGGAGGGGTCGTACGGGTGAAATAACTCTGGATGACATGAGTCTGAGAAAAGGTTCATGTCAGGAAGAACACAACCTGAGGAGACTTTAACCCCAGTCACAGAGACTTTTAACCCTGGCTTTACTGTTCTTAACAGGACTCTAGGATAAGGGACACCCCACCGAGCGGGGACATACCGTACGGTCACGGGCACACTTCCTCTGACCTTCATGGGTTCCTTCAGAGTGCATGTTCCAGTTGCCCATCAAAGTTGTTCTACGTTCAGGTTAAACACATAACCTAATGTCAATTCATAGGCTAACACGAAAGGTCTAATACACCATGGGTTCCTTCAGGATCCTCGGATGGGTTTTTATTTATGAGTAAAAAAAGATCTGAATTTATCATTACCTGAAGATAGTGAGATTTTGTTTTACAATAGAAATGACAAAATGTGGTGGATGAATTTTAAAACTCATTTCAGTTCTTATATGACTAAAGGCTTTCAAAAAACCCATTAGAGATTCAAGTGGGAACTCAAGTGTCAAAGAGTTTTACGGCTATAAACTGAACAGATAAGTGCTTCAATTGGAAAAGATGCCTAAAGAAAATGTACTTTTGTAAAGTTTAATTTTGTAAATGTAGGATTTATCTCCCACTTCTATTTCCGGTGTTAAACCATTATACAGATGTTGCCATCCCATAGTAAATGTTACACAATCATCTGCATATAGTACGTCCAATGTTCTCTCACGACCGCTTTTAGAACAGCCCTCAAAACTGTACAGTTCGGCTTAAATTTGTTAGCCAAGTTATCTGCGTGGCGAATTTCTTTTTGGTGTATTATTGTAAATGTATTCATAAATGTGTATATATAAATATATTTCAAATATGCTTTGTAGGTGCATTCATATGTGTATTGATCATGTAAGTGATGCAGGAAAAGGTTTACACAATCTGACTATTTTGTTCACATATATTGTTAAATACAAACCAGTAAACTGAATTTCTTAATGGCTGTATCAGCCATTCTGTATTATTAGCCTATCACACCCATGGTTACCCTTTAAAGAATGTATGTTAAATAGGAAAGTATTTGGTTAAAGGGGTCATATTGCGCGAATACGTGTTTTTCTGTGTCTTTGGTGTGTTATAAATGGCCCATGCATGTTTTAGACACGTAAAATTGCAAAAATTTAAGTAAAAGCGAATGCTCAACCAGACCTGCCGGAAACGCCTCGTTTAACTGCACCCCCACAAATCTACATCAGTTTGTGGTATGCATTAACTAAAGCTCGGAGTATAGTTCCCTTTTCACGCGTATGCTAGGGACAGTATACAGTGCCCGTGACGCAAATTTTGTCATTTAAATAGTATGCCCATCGCCGAAATTGTGTTACCTCGCATACAAAGTCACACAGGTAGCGCATGTGCTTTCCATTTCTTGCAGTAACCACCAGGCGGCAACAGTGTCCTGGGAGTATCAATTCAAGGTAGTTGATGAAAATATGACCCCTGTAGGCCAGTAGAAATATTGCCATATGTCATGATGTGCATGCGTCAAAACCCGTGTGTACGCCACAGGTTTAAGACCGCCAAAATGTATACTAAAGTAAGGTGGGCTTACCTGTCAGAAAAATTGCTTTGGAAGCGGATGTTCCAAATATTGTAAGAGATGGTACATTTCCAGCACACGCTTGCAGTATTCGACCAATCACTACGCACTGGTTAACTGGCCAATCACAGCACACTTAGCTTTTTCAGAGCTATGAGCTTTGTAAAAAATCGACACGTTTCAGAGAAGCGGGGCAAAGAGGAAGGTACGCATACATACATGCACGGTATGTGGAAAATACAGCAACTTTTAACATTAAATCTTGTATACACATTGCATTAAATCTGAAACAAATGATCATATTGGTTTTAGCCATGTCGTATGACCCCTTTAAACATAAATGAAATGACTCGACATTAAATGATGTAAACATAAAATGTGTTTCCCGTTTACATTTATTAGAAATTTAATACTTCGAAGTTCCAGACTGACTTGCAGGAAAGGTTAAATAAATGTAAATAATGTACTTCATAGTACCTTACAATAGAAAGTAAAGGGTACTTGATAATAAAGTTGCATAGTAAGAAAATCTAAGTTTCTATTTTTATGTCCTCAAAGCAATTCAGGTAACACAAATACAATGTACAAATCTATTTGATAGACGGTTTCATTTAAAGCATGCGCCTGGCCCGAAGTTAACTTCCGGTCTGTTTGTTGATTGGCTAATAATATTACTATTTATATTTAATTTATATTAAACTTAATTTGTATTCATATTTGATTGTATAAAAATTGTATTAAATAAACAATTTGTTGAATTTGAATGTGTTGATTTTTATTAAATAAACAATTTGCTGAATGGGTTTGGTAATTTTGTCGCATTTAAGTTTAGCCAAGTGACAGTTCTGGTAACCCAAAATAATATTAGCTAGACAGACTTTTAACGTGCTAGCTCACTTATTTCTTTAGCTTGTTATCAGAAATAATCTACAGGGACTCTGTTTTTTCGGAAGTTAAGTTTGGACCACTAAAGCGTGCATGAGGAGTGATGCTATATTGTTGCATTAAAACCATCTAAGCCTGAAATAGATGCATACATTTTAGGTCACCTAATAGCGTGTGCTGGTATTACAAGCAACAATGAACCATTAACATTGTCACTTCGCCTTTTCAGACCCCTCTCGAGTCTGATGAAACTTGGTTTATATGTAGCACACTTCTATTGTTCTGGAAACCATTCTTTTATGTTCCTCTTTACGGCCAGCACAAGTGAATGATGAGTCAACTTCTGCGTTTTCTTTTACGCTCCAGGGGTCGGAGACACAGTAGTTCAAGATCCAGCAGTTATCTAAAATGATATCAATTTTATTGATCCCCACGGGGGGATTGGAAAATAAAATAACCACATTTGGCTCGGCACTCGGAGTAATGGCAGTAGTCTCCTCTAGAGGCTTGTTTACAATCTGTGGAATGGAAACACAGTTCCAACTTTTATTTTGGTGCACCTACACTATTCCCCCCGCACACAATTCCACTAAAGCCTGAATTCCTGCAGCACAGATTCAATGAGGAACTGATAAGATTCCACAGGGATTCTGATGCCTGCTGGCTTGACTGCGCCATGCGGCACTAAATGTCTATCTTATCCCAGCAGACCTGTACGGGTTTGAAACCGAAAGCTAGTCCAGGACGACTCGCTGGAAGACGATAAATTTGTGTTCAGTGACATAACATGATATTTCAGTTTGAAAGCAGGCAGTTTGGGGTTTTGAAGAGATGCGTGTTTGTAAAATGCATATACATGGTGTCATACGTAAATAGTGCTTTAGGAAAGGATCACCCTTATGTCACTTATTTCTGAAGAACACATAAGAAAATATTTTGAAGAATGTTGGTAACCGAACAACGGCCATTGACTTGCGTTGGTTCTGTGTCAATGCAATCGAAGTTTATGGGTTCTAAAATTCTTCAAAATATCTTCTTTTGATTTCTGCAGAAAAAAAAACATAACTGTCTCTTTAAATGCCTGCCAAAAAACAATGTGTGATTTTACCACCGCCAAAGGTATCCGTCACTCAAGGCGTGTGCCAAATTCTGTATCTAGAAATCAACATTAGTAATCGCACAGTTTTTTTTTATCCAGCATTCACACACATCTAATTATTGAATAATGCCATTTCTCATACCATAAATCCATCCACTTCCAAACACGCTTTGCATTCAGAGATAACCCTCCGCACGCTATTTGAATTTTTGTGACCTTTCTGTCAGATTAGATACGTCTGGCCATTAATAAGACATTCTCAGCAACAGAAAGCAGTTCGGTGTGTAAAACAAAATTCTTATTTGCATTTTGTGGTCAATGAATTGCACAGGGCTGCTGTTATTCACATCTGAAATGAAAATAACATCATGACTTTTGATAAATGTATGAGGACAACTAGTAAGTTTTTTAAAACGTTTATTTGGTCCCAGAAGTTAATCTCCAGCAGCATAAATAAAAATCATTTTGTGAAATTGTGTTATTCACTTATTCAAAGTTTTGTTGAAAATGCCCTAAAGGAATTCTTTGACACGGTTATAACAACAAAACATTTATTAGCCGGGAGCTTGTTTTGTCACAATATATAAAAATGAATTCACAAAGCAAACCAAATAAACAGGTGCTGTTATATCTGTGGAGACGGGACTGTTAACAGGCCGGTCGACTTCATCTTGTTCATTCCTCCATCCAAGACACAAACGCGTGGAAAATTCACCTTCACCAGGTGAGCTGCAAACTAAAAGAGACAAATGGAGAGATTGTTCAAGAACTGTGCTTTAACTTCATAAGAAAAGATCGATACGAGGGCACACGAGGTGAAGATAAAGACATGAAGTCATGATGAAATAATGCAGGAAAGAAATCTAAGCTGGATAGTGACTTTACCGTGGTAGCGCTCTTCATGATGTTGCTGAGGATGACAATGACACGGAATCTATATCCGGCCAGCGTGCTGGACGCTGGGCACTGAAGCAGTTCTCCCTCTGGACCAAACGTGGATGTGTACGGAATGTTGATGCTTCCAGGGACGTGTCCGCGGTTGAAGCTGCACGTGTGTGGTCAAGGGCCAATTCTCTTTTATGTTTGTGTAAGTCAGATGCTGGCAAACTAGAAAATCATACAAGAGCTTCTGGCTACATGTGTGGAGTTATTTTCAACCGTTTTAAAGGAAATAATGAGAAAAAATGAGAAGGCACTGCCATAGAAAACCATTTGTGGTTTCTTCCTCTTTTTGTATAGTCTAAAGAACCCTGTTCCACAATAAATTACATTTGTGAAACAGAAGTTCTTCAGATGTTAAAGGGACTTTATGAGACCATTTGCCTTTTCGCTAAACCGGATTTGAGAACAAATTGTTGAATCATTAAGGATATTAAAGGCTGTAAACAATCCATAGGGTTAACATTTTGTTCAAATGTTGTTCTTTCAGCAACATATAGGCGGAGTTTCTATGTAAAAAATTACTTAATATAATTAATAATAATTAATAGTAATAATCAATAAAATAATAATAATAAATACATGTAACATATCTACTAAATTCTTGTTTATTGTAATTTTGTTTCTAAATGCTTGTTTATTTCATTAATAAATAAATATATTAAGGCTGTCAAATCAATTAATCACTATTAATAATATTTAAATATAAATGTATATATACTTAAATTTTTTTCTATATACATGTGTTTGCGTTTATATATATGTATTAATTAGTGCCGTCAAACATTAATGTTTTAAAATATACTATTACATTCTAATAATTTCACATTTAATCTTCAAATTAAAGTAGAAACAACAGATTTCTTTCACAGCATCATTTTAGGAAAGCCAACATTCTGTAACTGATGTCTCTATTAAATTGATTATTTTGTATTTATTTAACATTAATTATAGCCATTCAAAAGTATAATTGAGAGCTATCGTGTCTAACAGATAGGATATATACAGAAATCGAACAAAAGTTCTCAAACACATAAACACTCTTTAATGTTAACTGTAAATACAGAAGCTACAAAACACATTGAATTCCTCTTTTCTTTTGTTCTTTGATTAACATTAGTGACAGGAGTCACAGCAGTAGGTTTAAGAACGCGGCCTCTTTAAGAGCTGTCTCTTTACGCAGATCTGAAGTCACTCCCATTATCACAACTCTTTGCATTCATTTAAGATTTTATCAAAAACAGATTTCTGCCCTAATCTGGTGTGGTTTTATTCATCCAAGCACGAAAGAGAATTTAATACTGGTGTGCTGTCTGACAGATTCTCAGAGAGATTTACTGACGCAGCCTTTAGCCTGTGACTTTATACACCAGACTGGACCTCACATTGAGTTTTACCGTATCCCACAGCTAGAAGCTGTATGTTAAGCCGATGGTGTCACATTTACGCTAAAAATTAAACACGCTTACATCCTAACGCCTTATTTGATGGCGCACTTTTGACGCGATTCCAAACGTCGAAAAAAACGTGAAAAAAGACGCCTTTTTAATGATGTTTTAAGGCGTCCAGAAAAGCGCCTCCTTTTGGATAAAAAACGCTGTTTTGGTTGCACAGAGCGTTTCATTTACAGCGTTTTGCCTTTTGTATAATAAGCCCCTCCCACTGGTTTCCACAGCCAGTAAAAATCAATTGTTCGCACCCAATCACTGATGAACTGAGTAATGTTTTTGCAACCAGTGTTAACTGCATTCCCTTTGAGAGGTCCTTATGCGGTTTCAACGAAAGCCGTTGCTTCGTCTTCTCGTCTTCCACGAAGGCTAAATTTTTTTTATTTAGTGTCACTCACGCAAAAATAATAAAATGTTCCCGCAACTTATAAAGAGCGTGGAATGTGATTGTTCGCGTTGGGTGTGAACCCAGCATAACGGTCAAACGTGTGTTTACATAGAAAAACAATAGGAAAGTAGCTGGAATTGGAATGGAAAAATGCCTTCAAGAAATTGCATTCATTAATGTTGAAAGCCCTAGTATTAATATACACAAAACACGCACGCACACACCCACAATATAAAAAATAACATTTATTTTGGAACCGTGATTAATCGATTTGACAGCACTAATATCATTTTTTTTGCAGTTCTAGAGAATGTTTTAAATCGCTTTGTGCTTCTCAAGCACTTATTGCATGCCTGTTAAAAATGGTGAACATTGTTACTGCGTTTAGATCCATTATGTATATTAAATGTATACCCAGTGGTACTAAAGTGAACATTTGTTGTGGTAAGATAAGCAAGCAACCCGCAATCTCTCATAAGCCCTTGAGCTGTGCATTTGTAATTGTGTCAGGTTAAATTCAGAGGATTTGCCCAACAAATTCTAGACAGATCCACAGGCTTTGCAAAAACTTTCCAACTTTAGCCAAAAAGCACAGCAGTGCTACGAAAGAAATAAAAGAGTGGAAGAGAGATTGGTGTGTGCAGGACGATGAAAAAGAGTCAGTCCTTCGGGAAATTCGTTGAATATGACCAAGAGAACACATAAGAGTTGCATTTCAAAGACGAGAGCTGAATATAATGCAGCAGATGAGATGAGTGCTAAATCAGAGATGGACAGAGAGAGAGATGGAGATTATAAAGTGTGGATAGGGTAATTGAATAATAACTCATGTTAAGTGCCTCTAACACAGCTAAAGTTAAAATGATCCATATTTGCTGCTACATATTTGAACAGAAATGACTCGGGGTGGTGCTTCGCAGAAACATTTAATAACCTTTTACTGTTTTTCAAGAGGATGTAAAAAATGGTCTTATGAATTAAAAAGCCATCACGGGAACATTTCTGTCCAACACTGAAGTCAAACATTGATCGAGCAGTACTCAATTCGGTGTAAAACACAGAGTGACAGGAGAGATAAATACTGTATGTATCTGGTTTTGCTTTCACGTTTTATTTACAATATAGCTCATTTTTGTATCCACTTTCATCTTCACCATATGAAAACTAACAAAAATGTATATTCTGTGACAGATTAACACAATCATATAACAGCCACATGTTCCACTGCGCTGTAACTATTAGCAAAAAAACTCAAATAGAGACAGATGGTTCTCCAAACTATCTAAATTTTTACTTATCAATACCGTCACCATAAACAACTTTCATAAACGACACCTGCGAAGTTTCTAATAAAATGCTTTTACACAACATAACATGGTTACTGTGCAAAACAAAAGTGTTCCCTTGCCAAACTCGCCCACACATTGTTTGAGCTGGCTCCACAATTTTCACAAATTTCCATGATCCCAAGACATGGCTTGGACCCCAGGGGCCAAATACACAGCAGCCATGTTATAATAAGTTATTGTCTTGTCTCCGTCACATTCTGGTGCCTAGACATGGCTTGGGCCCCACAGCGGGCCTGTGTACACAACCACAAGTCAAGCGAGCCCACCCTTGTGTTTTAGCAAGCACCACTAACTTCTGTGAGGATCACATGATCAACATCCATCAATAATGGTTTATATTTAATAACCTTTACATTAGCGTAATCTTTAGCGCTATATCCATTTATTCAAAGCAAGTCATGACAGGACCTCCAGCATGGGCTCAGAAATGACATTTGCTTGAAAACACAAAACAATAGATGGATGGTTCAGTGTTGGTGGACATGCCTGTGCTTTCTCCAGAGCTTAGTCTATTAACAGGATTAAATGTAGCAGATTGCCTGTTGCAGCTCACTGATCCAAGTTAGATCTAGTGCTACTTCCCAAGATGGCATTCATGTAAGGTCTCATGTTAGTTCTTACGCTAGCTCTCATGCTAATTCTGATTCTTGACCAAATGCTAGGTCTCATGCTAGTTCCCATGTTAGTTCTCATGCTAGGTCACATACTAGAGCTGCGTCCCAAATCGCGTACTTATGCACTATTCTACTTTGTAGTATAAATATTATGCATAGTACCAGCATTGAACTGAAATTTTTAAGCAGGACACGCACTCAACATTCCAGGTTTTGCTCACGTAGCATTTTGCTAGATCTAATTGTAAGTCTCATGCAAAATCTCCGTCTAGCTCTCATGTTGTGGCTAGTGCTACCAAAAGTTATGCTAGCAAAAGTTCTCATGCTAGGTCTTTTTGCATGCTTAACAAAGAAATGCCAAGATTAGCAATAAAGAACATTCGGTGAGAGGCTTTTAGAAAACAATGTTTATGGTCGAACTGCATTAAACAGCAACTCTCATAAATCCATACTTAATGTGCACTGAACTTGCAACATTGGCTAATTTGGTAATTTTTAAAGGACCCTCATATGAAATTAAATATGAAAGTATCTAATACAAAAAATATTCAGAAATGTGTATAAGAAAACGCTTGTTGAAGACTTAAAGGATACTCCTCAAGGCTGCGGATGTCCACTGCCAGAATCTTAGGTTTTCCGGTTCTGGCTCTCTTCACAGGAGTCTTGCAGAAAGCCGGCCCACTCAGTTCACACAGCTCAATGATGTCTTCCACAGAGATGCGAGGAGCTGCCTCTGACTTCAGCTCGGTCAACTTCAACGGCTCCCGGCTCTGTGGGAGCACGAAGGAAACAGAAGTCAGACGAACAGATGAGCAGCTTTGTTGTGGCAGTAAGTGCTGGTTCAAAATAAAATGTGTGAGAGAAAGTGATGTGAGATTTTAGGAAATGTTTGGGTGGAAAAACTGCAAAAGTCAAGAAGTACATTACAAAAACCATGCAAAGAATTGAGCTATCGTTCTCCTTCAATGTAACTACTGTGTTTTCTTGTATTGTATCTCATTTACACCAGACCAATCTCTTAAACTTCCGTCACTCAGAGCTGCTTTTCATTTTTCTGTCTTCACCTTTGTGAACTCTTTGTTTACCTCTCTGACATCTCCACCTGAATCACTTCAGGCTCAGTCTGGACAACACAGAGCTTCCATCAAGACAACCACCCACTCATCTTGCTCCATCACGGGCGAAGATCGCACAGGTCTTCCCTCAAGGTGAATGAAAACCCCAGATGCTGTCTCAGATGATCCTCTTACATTCGCCGAACACACATCAATTTCCCCGTCTTGTTGAAATATGAAGAAAGTTTTTCCTTGACCTCTATTCAACTTTCCTCGCTCGGTCTTCAGCCTCAGACCACCTGTATTACATACAATGGCACGTAATGGTTCGTCTTGTAAGTCTGTTTCTAAACCATGTTGGTTTATAAGCACTCTCATTGGAGCTGCAAGAACTCTCATTTGTGACCCTTCACTCTCAGATAACTTAAGTATCTCGCACTCGACTAAATAGCACCATAATAGCTATGAATGGCACTTTGGGAACTGGATTCATGTCATCAGATCTTTATCAGGAGGGAAGTGACCAATTTAGCAGGCGTAATATATACGAAAAAAAACCTCTTGGTCTAGTTTCCTTTCAATCAAAGCAGCGGTTATTCAAGCAATTCAATTACTATGGTCAAGTCAATGGGGACCATTTTTGGCTGAACTATTCCTTTAAGACAGTGGTTCTCAACAGGGGGACTGACTTCCAAGGGGGCCTCTAGATGACCAATATTTTGAATTTAGACAGACTGAGCAAGATTTTTATTATTATTTGGCCAATTTTTATAATTAATAAAAAAAAATCCAGTTAATTTTGAGCACAAAATTATATAATTTGGTATAAATTCTAAGGTCTTGTGAGTGAGCCTTTGAATATTGTTGAATGGGGTGGGGGGGGTCTGGTATGTGGCCTTGGAGCCAAAAAGGTTGAGAACCCCTGCTTTAAGACATGTTAAAATTAGGATTAATAAATGCTGTATTAAGATGTAGTTAACAATTTTTTGTGTTTTTTTTGTAATTTTTCTTCTGTGTCTAACACTCTACATTAGTGCTCTCAAAATTAATAATCTTAATTAAACAATTCCAAAATAAATGCTTGTGTTTATACAATGTGTGTTTGTGTGTGTGTATATTTATATTTTGTAAATAAAATATAATGATAACATATATGTATGTATTTTAGAAATATGTGTAATATATTTATATTTATAGATAATATAACTTAGATTTAGATATATAGTTATGTAAATATTTGTTATATATACACATGTATGTGTTTGCACTTTTAAATAAACATAAATAAAAACAATACACACACAAACTCACACTCACAGACACACACGCACTCACACACGCACACACACACACGCACACACACTCACCCACACACACACACTCACACTGTGATACATAAACAAAAACATTTATTTCGGAATCGATTAATCACGATTACTCGTTTTGACAGCACTACTCTAAATGCATATACTGTGTTTTTACTGCTATGCAATAGGCTAATACGCACTATGTTTAATCGAATTACCCAACAGCAATATTGAAATGAACCAAAAATAAACCACGCTCCTCACAAACGTTTGCCGATGTGGTACTCAAATTTTTCTAAGCCCACAAAGTTTGACACCCACTGACCTAGAACACAAGATGTGCGCATTACACTGCACATTATCACTGAATTCCACACCTTTTGAAACGAATACAAGAGCTCAGGAAAGGGCATGAGGTGGGGGTCTGTCTCGCAAATGTCAATGTTCAGCCGCCCATGAAATCAGTCCAATCAGTCATCGAGTACCAGTCTCCCACAGTGCACAGCCAATTACCTGCGAGGTCACCTTAGCAATGGAGGTGTGCTTGAGAAAGAGAAAAACGCAGATGTCCAGTGGACTACAGTGGTATTAAAATGCATTAGATCCGCGGGGCTTGTGGCATTCTCATCATTGACTAAAGGTAGACCCTTATGCCCTGGTTTCTGACACTTTAAATGCAGGCAGGAGTCTTGACCTTTTATTATCAGCGTTGACATTTCAATAGTCCACAGCTTGGCTTTTTGGGTGCACGGCGCTCTTGCGGAAAACCGTGGGGATCGGAGGGCACTGAGAAGTCAAATCAGTAAAAGTCTGGGATGTGCAAAACGGGCAGAATGAAGAGTGATCAAATCCATGCATTCATGCCCATGGGTCTGCAAAGAGGAGAAGTTTCGGAAATCCAAAAACAGGAGTTCGAAGAACTTAAGATCTACATGACAGATGTTGTCAAAAGATGTCCGATATATTGCATTAAGACCCTTTGGCACTGAAAGGAACCAACATCAGGAAAACCTTCGCCGCGCTTCACATTCTCTATAAAAAGTATTAAAATAAAACAAGTCTACTCTCTTCCTCCCTCCCGTCACTCAGAGCTCGCTATTTCGATGACCTTGTTTCACAAACAGATCATTTTTGCTTCATCATTCCAATGGTCAATCATTAACAGGGTAACACAAAGGCAAGCATGTACACAGCCCTAAAAGAATGCTTAAGAGGATTACCCATAATTCTTTGAGGGTCTGGTCCTTTGTTATTGAGTTGCGAGCTAGTTAAATCCTTGTCATTGAGTAAACTAGCTTACACATGCGACAAACCACAAACCCATTTTAAAGGCAGTCAGTAAAGTCTAATGAAAACGGATTGTAAAATAAATGGGAGTGATATTAATGTGTTCAATAGTTGAGAGGTTAAATTCATAAATACCTGTTGAAAAAAAAAATCATAGACAACCATATAAGTGGATACATTAAAGGAAGAGTTCAACCCAAAATGATTTGTTTTCATTTTTGGTTTTAACCTCTATGACTTTAATTCTTCCCCTAACACAAAAGAAGGTATTTTGAAGAAAATAGTCCCCAATTGACTTCCATTGTATGGATACAATCAGTCATTTCTCAAAATATCTTATTTTTTATGTATCACAGAGGAAAGAGTCATATAGATATAGATTAGATTTATATCCACATTATAAAATTTAGAAGTACATTTAGTCATGTGATTTAGTTTAGCAGTCACACACACAGGTACGCACACTCTCCAAGGAGACAGAAGGTGCGTTCTTGAGTTGGGCTTTAGTGACAGGCCCTGTCAAACGTCAGAGACAGAGAGAGCTTGTTCAGCAGACACATCATGCTCTAATGACCAGGAGATGACTATCAACTGCAGGACTAACCGCAGCATTTACCACCCGAGCACAGCTAGAGACATTCTGCACAGAATGCATGACAAAAGATGAATAAATAATAGACCCTGGAGAAAGACACTGAACTTCTTCAATATCAGCAGAAGTCCTGGACACTCAATTTTTCTTACTGAGGGTGGCAGAGCAAGTCTACAATGTTTCACTTTACTGTATATGGTAAAGCACGCTTAAACATAAGTCTACACATAGATCCTTAGTTTAGGTTTATATTGACTGCACGCAGTTGGGAGATTGCAGAAAAGACTTAATAACAGAAAAATATCATTTAATTTGTGTAATACTCTCAAAAGACATGGTAATATTTTCCAATGGACCTGATTATTTGTGCCCCTCATATTAATTTGTTCTGCAGGGTAGTAGACAATAAGCAGGTACTAGAAAATAAATTCATTATTTAAATTCAGTATCAGCTACCTAATAGTTTTTTTTTTCATTCAATATACCAATTATTACCTCCAATTAACTAGTTCTTTTCCTTTGATTTACTAATTTGTGTCTACAATTTATTAGTTAATTCCCTCGATTTACTAGTTTGTTCTCCTGATTTACTAATAATGCATAAAATGTACATATAGGTTCCTTCGATTTTCTAGTTTGTTCCCTTGATTTACTCATTAATTCCCTCGTTTTTACTGGTTCGTTCCTTTAATGTACTAATCATGCAGACAATTTACTAATTACATTGTAGTTCCCTTGACTTATTAGTGGTTTTGTTTTGATTTACAACATTTTACTATTTCATTTCCTCAATTCACGAATTTGTACTCTTGATTTACTAATTTGTTCCCTCGATGTACTTGCTTGTTCCTTTGATTTACAAATTCATGAACAAAATTGACTAATTATTTCCCTCAATTTGCTAATTCATTATTCGACATAGTAGTTTGTTCTCTTGATTTACTTATTTGTTACCTCGATTTACAAATTTGTTCTCTCTAATTACTACGTCTTTTTCTTTTATTTGCTTATTTGTGTGCACGATTTATACTAGTTTGTTCCTTCAATTTACTAATTTGTTTCCTCAATTTATCTTGATTTACTAGTCTGTTCGATTGAATAATTTGTTCTATTGACTTACTAATTTGTTCCCTCGATTTACTAGTTCTTTTTCTTTAATTTACTGATCTGTGTGCACGATGCACTAATTCCTTTCCTTAATTTACTAGTTTGCACACACAATTTACTAATTCATCCCCTCAATTGACTAATTCATGCACACAATAGTTTAATAGTTGGTTCCTTCAATTTACTAATTTGTTTCCTGTTTTAGTAATTTGTGCGGTCAATTTAGTTTACTCTTTTCTTGTGCACAATTTATGTTATTCAGGAGTCCTGTTACTATAAATTATTTCCTTAGGGCTGCTTATCCACCGGGCCGTTTTTACGCGTCTAAAAATGGATTGGTTAAAAACGCCAGCTGCGGGGCGCTTGAGCGTGTAGAAAAGCTGCCATTTTTAAATGCACGGCACACTTCCTTTGCAAACAATTGAAAAATACTCCAGCTGCATGGAAAAATGCTCCGGTGGACACGGAGCCTGAAGCCTTTAAACTCATTTGGCCTTTTAGGCATTCAAACCTTCAACATTTTAGTTACCAGGCTAGATTTTTAATTACAAAAAAACAGCGCTCAGCAAATAATTTGCAATCTTACGTTTCTCAGCATTGCAAAGAAATGGATGTAGCTACAGCTCACTGATGCAGTGGATTTCCAGACATGCTCAGTCAGAGAATGGAGAGAGAGATTGGGTCAACAGATGAGTGTTTGTTAAGCTCAGCACTGCCCGGGGGCAAACACTGATGAAATGCAAACAAAAGGCAAACTCGAAGAGGTGAAAGGTTCTGTCTCCAGTACATCACAAAGAGATTCTCCACAGCAACTCCAAATATTTCTGACACACCCTGTACGCAGTAACATCACTGCAATTCAATCTCCGAAAACATTTACAAGCTCTAGCAGAGGCATCTTCATCAGTAATTTGATGATGAATACACAATATTCCGTAAAAAGGAAACGTGATACTTGTGAACTATCAAACACATCTTGATTTTGCATTCGGTTCATTAAAGTACCTATGAAATTTGGTAGCTTTAAAGGTATCTATACACTATAGTGTGTATCCAAAACATTTAAACATCATAGTCTCTCACTATCACCATAACTGATCATTGACTTTTATGACATCATTTTGCACAAAAAAATGATGGAAAAACAGAACAGAACACTCTGTGATATTAAAAAAATCCAGGCTGTGAGGTAAACTTAACCCTACTGGCTATTTTAAAAGGGGGAGGTGCCACTTAATATGCCCCGCCCTAAATTCCTGTATTAGTTTCCAAAAAGCTACCAATTTCACTTTCCTCACAAATAAATTTTGCCATTCTGCATGATAGGGAAACATGACAAACATGATAAGAAAATAGAAAACTCTTAGGTTATCAAACTATTGTGAAAACAATTCAGATTTCATTTCAAATTTACAGTAATCTGCCCATTTTATGATTAAAAACTCAAGCGATCACACCTAAACTGTCTAAAGTTTAAACTTTACCAATTTTGTACTGAAAGAAAAAATGAGTTTAAAATGAAAATCCTCTCAAAATGTATTCACACTCATAGCTTCTTGTCTCCTGTGCAACACAAATTGTAAGCGGTCGGGATATAAAAAAATTACCATAACAAAATTAATCTCCACACAAGAAAAGTAAGCCTTGAGTTTGGAACGAAATGTGCAGAATAAAAATTTGCATCATTTTTATATTTCACCGAACTATTCCTTTCATACAGAAACCAAATATCGCTTAAAACTAGTTTGATGTAATGAGGACAATAACTAATGAACTGGCCTATAATATTTCAGAAGTATTCATAGGACCTTTGGTCTTTGGTATATGTCAGCCGAAGAGGTTTTAATAATGTGAAGGGAGAGACAGGAAGAAGAATAACGAGAAACGTCAGAAGGTCAGGTCAGGTCAGGAGAACGGTTGGATGAGAGCAGAGAACGGCAAAATATGTGCACGGGCTAAAACCATCACATAAATGAAGACTATGCCTGCACAAATGAATGCGCCCGCTCGAGGCAATTGAGGTCAACTGATGTCTGCAGTCCACATACAAAAATGACCAGCAGAACAGAAAAAAAACATGCACAAATGAAACAGAACAAATAAGCCGATATTCCTGCGTTTAGCTTAATGAAAGTTGTGAGAAAACTGACCTCCAACGTTTGCTCCCTCGCGACATGTACATCCATCCCTGCTATTCTTTCACAATTATCCCAAACTTTTTTTAAAGAAAATACAATGTACTTTTTATACTAAAGTATCATTGAGCAACCATTAACTTGGTGTTAACAGGACTTTGCATTTGGAAAACAACCTCTAACGTCTCAAGCATTTGTGCTGTAGCGTTTCAGTTGGCAGCAGGCAGACGTTGGAGTGTTTATAAGCGAGTCAAAGCATCTCATTAGGAAGAGCATTGTGGTGCGGTCGAGACCATCGGCGGGCACATTCTGCACTCCTCTGACCGCAAACCTTTATGGATCATTAGATTAACGGTGGGTAATTGGCTCCGTGCTTTATAAGCAATGACGTTCCTTTCGGCACAAGACAATCTTTAAAAGTTAAATACTGAAGGCCAAAGGATCTCAGCAAGATGTCTAACCCCATTGCTGTAGTAAAGGTCAATCTTTATATTTTCAGTACAGATCATTGTCATAGAAGTCATAATACAGTGAAACTAGATTTGTACATTTTGACAAAGAGAGAAATTCATGCACATACAAATTGGCGAGGGCATTGCTATGGTTGCTAAACGGCCTTTAGTGTCTTGTATAATGTGTACAAGCATCGAAAAATAGGTGAACTATATTCATTATTTTAATTTCTAACTGCAATGAAGTTCCTCTGTGCTTATAATTGACATACTGTAGGCAATGTAAGTGGCATACAATGTAGATGTGACAATGGGGGCAATAAAGGGGCAATCAAGGACACTCACCAGGTCAGTTTTGGGCAGGTCTTGAAACTCTGAAGAGTAAAAGGAGGGTGTTTTCCCAAAGCTGTTGCCGTCACTGGCAGATTTGGCTGGCTGGGCATGTTGCCGATAAGTGGCACTTTTAGGAGTCCAGCAGAAAAGGTTGATGGATTCACGGACACAGCGCTCAATGTCCACTTCTAAATGAGACCAGGAAAGAGAGAAAAGTAATCTTTAATCCCAACTGTATTAGGCTGTAAGAATACATGATATTCTGCAAAAAAGAGGTGTGGTGTAGACGTTAAAGATCTGAACAAAGACTGTATGTTCAAATCCCAAGCAAAGGTATAAGGATACGTAAAAAGTATAATAATAACAAAAGTTATAATTCACCAAAAAATGTACTTCCCATTATGTCATTCTTCTGCAGAACACAAAAAATATATGACAAAACAACATTGACTCCCATTGACTTCCATTGTATGGAAACAAAACCACACAGACATACATTTCTCAAAATATCTTCTTTAGTGTTCCACAGAAGAAAGAATCGTATACAGGTTTCGAATGATATGCCGGTGATTAAATGATGACAGATTTTTTGGGTAAGATATCCCCCTCAATAATACAAATGTAAACTTCAACTCATAATGCACTGTCAGTATTGCACTCTCAATGTTACCTCAAGGGGTGCTATATGCAGTTTTAAATTTAATCCAGAAATGATTATCTGTGTTGATTAAAAGCACAAATCACTCCAACGGTTTCATTTTACTATCCTAAATAAAACTCCTTTTTAACTATCAAATGTAAAGCGCTACACGATTTCAATATCAAAGACATAAGAAAAGCAGCTTTATGTGGATACGGCAAAGCCGCAGAAGAATCACAGAGCTTCCTCCCAATTAACCTAGGGTGACTTCTTTCCGGCAGCTCTCAACACTCGCACATCCTTCCAACGTCTCATTCAGCCACAAACATCAACACAGTATTCACGCTCTCACTGTAAAACGTGAAGAAAGAAGCGGAAGTTTGTCTGCTTCCCTCAGACGAGAAGCGATCTCTCTGGAGCCGTGCTCTTTAAAGTAGAGATTAAATTAAGGGATTTGCACGGAAATAAACAAACAAGATTTGTGATATTTCTATCCTGTTAGTGCAGAAACAATATCTCTAATGAAAAGGTTTAGCATGCTTGGACTATTATTCAAATCAAGCCAAGAATGTAAGGTTCATTTTACTTAAAGGAAAACGTGACGGGAATACTGGATTATTTAGGCTGGATTTACACTGGAGGTCTGTTATCACATCCTCAAAAGGCGCAGAAGTGAGAGGGAGAGAAACAGAGACAGAGAGAAAGATCTGTTTCCAAACCCGCTGCCTACTTAGCAAGGGTGCAAGTCTTAAGGCACAAAACTTGTATTCCAAATGTTGTACTTTTAGTTCAACACATTTACGAATAATGGCACAATAACATATAGAAACAGAGTAGTCACTAATAAGTCAAAGAAAGGTTTGAAATCTTAAGGTGACAAAAACTCATCCGTGAATTGGGTCTTTGGAAGACAGCTGCCTCTGTAGGCAGTAGGGAGCGAGGCATCTCATTATGTTTCGGAAGAGACACAGAAGGGGAAGGAGCAAGAGCAAACAACATGAGAGAGGAGGTACCAGTCAGTCAGCGTGTCAGAAACAGTGACAGATGATTCACCTCCCCGTCCCTCCTACCGCCGACCCAAATCCAGGACTGAAGAGTCAAGACAGATGGGTCTTGAGATAAGAGGCGGTCCTGTCTGCTGAGCTGTGATGAGGCACACATCATAATTATAGAGCCTTGTCCTCACTGCCAAATTCTAGCTGAATATTTTCAATTTGCTTTGAGTGATCTTGCTGTGTGCACCAGGTGTCCTTGACCTCCGGTCTGACATCAAAAAGCATTTTTTACTCGATTGACAAATGGATAAAAAGATAATGTGGCAAAATGAGAAAGGAATGCAATTTGCTAATTAAATATGATTCAAAATAATTTATTGATGTACTTTTATTGTTTTATTTAACAGACTTATAGACGGTTTCAAAGTGACAATATAAACAAAGTTACTGCGCATGCTCGCATTCGTGGACTGCCCTAATTTTCGGTGCACATTCATAAATAATAACAAAAAGAACCATTACATGGCCAAACTTGCCTCTCCAATATTTTGAATTTAGACAGCAATACCAAGCTCAACAGCTAGATGTCACTGTACCATGCGTTTATTTAAATGCGTTAAAACTACAGGAACCAGCACTCCAACTTCCTTCAGAAAGTTTTTTATAAAGTCTGGATTCCTATTCCTTTTATTGGGCAAATCTCCCAGTAAAGTTCGGCAAGGTGAAACAAACGAGCGATTAACATATTAATATTACCATAGTCCAAGTCCTTGCAAATTTAAAATGTGTATATTGAAAATGTATTTAATTTTCATAAAATGAAAACACTGTGTAATATAAGCGTTCAGAAAGAACGCAGAAGACAGTTTAAAACCACAGAAAGGTGTCGAAGACATCTTAGTTCACTGTATTTAATGGCCATTGAATACAGTCTTGTGAGAGACAACTGGAATTGGATTACGTTGTGGAGGGGATTTCTATGAGGAAATCATGAAAAATAACTCTAAGCTAAGTTAAAACCAACTTTTTTATTAAGTTGACGTTAAATGCTTTGGTGATTGATATTGCATAATTTGTAAGGCATGGACTGCTAAATGCTTGTCGTCTTAATGCAGAAATGTAAATTATGCAAGGAATATGCTAAACCTATTCGCATGTAAAATGAGTTGGAGAGGTCAAAAGCTTTTTACGTGTCAAGTACTGCGAAATATAAATAAACCAATTTGTGTTGTTTTATGTGCATTTTACAAAGAAGGCATTTTTCTATTCTGCTGAAATTACACTAGTTCTGCCATGAAACTCTATACGGCGCACAGTCCTAAGTCTAACCTGTCCGACATAATAACTACTATACGGCAAAGTAATTGGTTCCCTCTCTACCAGCAGCCAATGAGCTTACTGCTCAAAGTTTAAATCTCGGCTAGTGATTGTTGCAGCAGTGCAGCGCGTTTCAGAACCCTCCTCCTTCCCCAGCTCCACACGTATAGATCTGCTACAAGGTGACCACGTAAGCATGGTTTATAGTAAACTTACCTAAGAAAGTATTGGGTAGTATAAGGTAACTACATGGTATAAGTTTAGGGGTAGGTTCAGGGTTACAACCTAGTTATTATACTTACTGTAATAAGTACACAGTATGTACATGGGAAACAGGACTGTAAAATAAAGTGCTACCGACAAAACTAACAACAGAGTAATAAATTAATCGATGTTAATTAAACTTTTTAATGTGTAAATTATAGTTAATACAATTAATATACAACACACCTAGGCCACCATTGTTCATTGAACAAAGAAATTTGACATTAATGAGAAAAATAAAAGGATGCATTTATAGCTAAATAAAATTTCGGCCAGTATTTTTCGTAAAGGTACTGAGCTAAATACGATAAAATATAATTGAATAAAGACAATATAATTCTGAACTAGTGGACGAACCGCAATCTACCGCTAATTTATAACTATTTTACCAGGTGGCTAATTCGTATGAATTTGTACGATTTCATTGGTATGTTTCAGTACGATTTGCTTTGGCATCAGTGACGGCTAGGTTTAGGGGTGCCGTAGGGGTGCCGTAAGACGAGGGGCTTCGGTAAAAGTTTTTTTAAATCTTTAAATTGTCATACGTTTTTGTACGATCCACATTGTACGAATTCAAACTAATTAGCCACCTCGTAAAATAGTTACGAATTCTCGAGAGATCAGGCTGGTTTATTTCCCCATGTACATGCCTGCTGATAAGTCTGCATGGCTGATTAAAAGACATTTAATTAAATATTGCGTAAAAGTATTTTTTTTATGATTCTTATCACATCCAATCAGACACTGTCCTCTCTAGATACTGGTCAATGACAATAGGCTAAACCAAACCGATCTTGTGGGAATTAAAACTATTTTGTGAGCTGACTACAGTATATGAATTAGTATGATGTGAATTGTACAAAAACGACTGCAACAAAAACGCAATATTGAACCCCCTCCCTTAACCCCACCCCTAAACTTAATGTGACAAGATTGAATGAATTCATATAATTTTGCCACCACGTAAAATGTGACAACTTGTACCCTCACGAGGAACCGCACTTCTCTTGACCCTGAAAATTAATGCCTGTGTGTCCATTCAGAGTCCACAAAATAATGAAACGAGAGATCCAAAGCCATTCAAAACCCACTGGCTCGTGAACGTGTTTTATCACTGCCATCATTTTACAGCCCACAGGATCCACAATGCATGAGAGGGGAAACAGAAATTGAAGCCATTGATACAGGTCATGCAGCTTTTACCTGAAACCTCCATATGACGTTGTCTG
Organism: Triplophysa dalaica; assembly: GCF_015846415.1. Taxonomy (NCBI): domain Eukaryota; kingdom Metazoa; phylum Chordata; class Actinopteri; order Cypriniformes; family Nemacheilidae; genus Triplophysa; species Triplophysa dalaica. The sequence goes on from NC_079543.1 coordinate 6,611,157, forward strand.
AGGAGAAAAATGTACCCCCGGGCCGTTTCTCAAACTAAATATAGTTTGCTTGCGTTATTGTTCTATGAAAGCAGGTCAAAACAAACTATGTAATCACAGACGATCGCTTAGGGACATGTTATTGACAAGTCGAGACATTTGTGTTAGGGATGAAAGAATGACACCTACTGTATATTTAGAGATAACAGTCTGTAAATTACAGTCATGTAGCAACAAGCTGGAGCATGGAGGAATGAGATTACAATGCAAAAAAGCACTTAACGTTATGGGAACTGTAGCAGCGAGGGCATGAATTAATATCACACTTTAAAACGTGTCCAATAATAAACAGAGGTAGCTTCGCCATTTCTGCCATTTTTGTCAGGGATTTAAACTAGGGATGCTCCGATACCATTTTTTAAAGACCGAGTATGAGTACCGATATTTTTTTCTGGTACTTGCCGATTCCGATCCCTTTTTTTCCTTTTGTCTTTAGGTCTCCTTAAATTAAGTTAAATTAATGCTAATGATAAGTAGCACAATTTTACTAGCACATTTACTTCTGTTTGCTAGAGTAAACAATATATTCTGTGGTCGAATAATACAAAATTCAAGGGGGGTGGTGTGGTAGAATGTGAGTGTATTATAACTTGTTCAAGTCAACCAGACTTGTATCTTGACGGGCCGCCCCAAAGAGCGTTTGTTTAAGTTAAGCGGACTTTTATTTTGACGGATCGCCGCAAATGGTGTCTGTTTATGTATTCGTGTCCTCATGCAGCGAAATGCTGGCTCTGAAAGCTTCACAAGCATAAAGTGTTCAGGTTCAGTACAGGCAACCGCACCACTCTTTCACACACTGTCACGCAAAACAAGCAGAATAGATATTTAAACAGTATCTCAATATTTCATTAGCTGTTACATTAGCGGTTTGAGGTTCAGCGCTAATTTCTTGTTAGGAAATAATCGATATGCCAGATTCCAAACCATTTCGTGTTGTAGAGCAAATTCAAAAGCGGAAGTTTGTCTGCTTCCCTCAGACGAGAAGCGATCTCTCTGGAGCCGTGCTCTTTAAAGTAGAGATTAAATTAAGGGATTTGCACGGAAATAAACAAACAAGATTTGTGATATTTCTATCCTGTTAGTGCAGAAACAATATCTCTAATGAAAAGGTTTAGCATGCTTGGACTATTATTCAAATCAAGCCAAGAATGTAAGGTTCATTTTACTTAAAGGAAAACGTGACGGGAATACTGGATTATTTAGGCTGGATTTACACTGGAGGTCTGTTATCACATCCTCAAAAGGCGCAGAAGTGAGAGGGAGAGAAACAGAGACAGAGAGAAAGATCTGTTTCCAAACCCGCTGCCTACTTAGCAAGGGTGCAAGTCTTAAGGCACAAAACTTGTATTCCAAATGTTGTACTTTTAGTTCAACACATTTACGAATAATGGCACAATAACATATAGAAACAGAGTAGTCACTAATAAGTCAAAGAAAGGTTTGAAATCTTAAGGTGACAAAAACTCATCCGTGAATTGGGTCTTTGGAAGACAGCTGCCTCTGTAGGCAGTAGGGAGCGAGGCATCTCATTATGTTTCGGAAGAGACACAGAAGGGGAAGGAGCAAGAGCAAACAACATGAGAGAGGAGGTACCAGTCAGTCAGCGTGTCAGAAACAGTGACAGATGATTCACCTCCCCGTCCCTCCTACCGCCGACCCAAATCCAGGACTGAAGAGTCAAGACAGATGGGTCTTGAGATAAGAGGCGGTCCTGTCTGCTGAGCTGTGATGAGGCACACATCATAATTATAGAGCCTTGTCCTCACTGCCAAATTCTAGCTGAATATTTTCAATTTGCTTTGAGTGATCTTGCTGTGTGCACCAGGTGTCCTTGACCTCCGGTCTGACATCAAAAAGCATTTTTTACTCGATTGACAAATGGATAAAAAGATAATGTGGCAAAATGAGAAAGGAATGCAATTTGCTAATTAAATATGATTCAAAATAATTTATTGATGTACTTTTATTGTTTTATTTAACAGACTTATAGACGGTTTCAAAGTGACAATATAAACAAAGTTACTGCGCATGCTCGCATTCGTGGACTGCCCTAATTTTCGGTGCACATTCATAAATAATAACAAAAAGAACCATTACATGGCCAAACTTGCCTCTCCAATATTTTGAATTTAGACAGCAATACCAAGCTCAACAGCTAGATGTCACTGTACCATGCGTTTATTTAAATGCGTTAAAACTACAGGAACCAGCACTCCAACTTCCTTCAGAAAGTTTTTTATAAAGTCTGGATTCCTATTCCTTTTATTGGGCAAATCTCCCAGTAAAGTTCGGCAAGGTGAAACAAACGAGCGATTAACATATTAATATTACCATAGTCCAAGTCCTTGCAAATTTAAAATGTGTATATTGAAAATGTATTTAATTTTCATAAAATGAAAACACTGTGTAATATAAGCGTTCAGAAAGAACGCAGAAGACAGTTTAAAACCACAGAAAGGTGTCGAAGACATCTTAGTTCACTGTATTTAATGGCCATTGAATACAGTCTTGTGAGAGACAACTGGAATTGGATTACGTTGTGGAGGGGATTTCTATGAGGAAATCATGAAAAATAACTCTAAGCTAAGTTAAAACCAACTTTTTTATTAAGTTGACGTTAAATGCTTTGGTGATTGATATTGCATAATTTGTAAGGCATGGACTGCTAAATGCTTGTCGTCTTAATGCAGAAATGTAAATTATGCAAGGAATATGCTAAACCTATTCGCATGTAAAATGAGTTGGAGAGGTCAAAAGCTTTTTACGTGTCAAGTACTGCGAAATATAAATAAACCAATTTGTGTTGTTTTATGTGCATTTTACAAAGAAGGCATTTTTCTATTCTGCTGAAATTACACTAGTTCTGCCATGAAACTCTATACGGCGCACAGTCCTAAGTCTAACCTGTCCGACATAATAACTACTATACGGCAAAGTAATTGGTTCCCTCTCTACCAGCAGCCAATGAGCTTACTGCTCAAAGTTTAAATCTCGGCTAGTGATTGTTGCAGCAGTGCAGCGCGTTTCAGAACCCTCCTCCTTCCCCAGCTCCACACGTATAGATCTGCTACAAGGTGACCACGTAAGCATGGTTTATAGTAAACTTACCTAAGAAAGTATTGGGTAGTATAAGGTAACTACATGGTATAAGTTTAGGGGTAGGTTCAGGGTTACAACCTAGTTATTATACTTACTGTAATAAGTACACAGTATGTACATGGGAAACAGGACTGTAAAATAAAGTGCTACCGACAAAACTAACAACAGAGTAATAAATTAATCGATGTTAATTAAACTTTTTAATGTGTAAATTATAGTTAATACAATTAATATACAACACACCTAGGCCACCATTGTTCATTGAACAAAGAAATTTGACATTAATGAGAAAAATAAAAGGATGCATTTATAGCTAAATAAAATTTCGGCCAGTATTTTTCGTAAAGGTACTGAGCTAAATACGATAAAATATAATTGAATAAAGACAATATAATTCTGAACTAGTGGACGAACCGCAATCTACCGCTAATTTATAACTATTTTACCAGGTGGCTAATTCGTATGAATTTGTACGATTTCATTGGTATGTTTCAGTACGATTTGCTTTGGCATCAGTGACGGCTAGGTTTAGGGGTGCCGTAGGGGTGCCGTAAGACGAGGGGCTTCGGTAAAAGTTTTTTTAAATCTTTAAATTGTCATACGTTTTTGTACGATCCACATTGTACGAATTCAAACTAATTAGCCACCTCGTAAAATAGTTACGAATTCTCGAGAGATCAGGCTGGTTTATTTCCCCATGTACATGCCTGCTGATAAGTCTGCATGGCTGATTAAAAGACATTTAATTAAATATTGCGTAAAAGTATTTTTTTTATGATTCTTATCACATCCAATCAGACACTGTCCTCTCTAGATACTGGTCAATGACAATAGGCTAAACCAAACCGATCTTGTGGGAATTAAAACTATTTTGTGAGCTGACTACAGTATATGAATTAGTATGATGTGAATTGTACAAAAACGACTGCAACAAAAACGCAATATTGAACCCCCTCCCTTAACCCCACCCCTAAACTTAATGTGACAAGATTGAATGAATTCATATAATTTTGCCACCACGTAAAATGTGACAACTTGTACCCTCACGAGGAACCGCACTTCTCTTGACCCTGAAAATTAATGCCTGTGTGTCCATTCAGAGTCCACAAAATAATGAAACGAGAGATCCAAAGCCATTCAAAACCCACTGGCTCGTGAACGTGTTTTATCACTGCCATCATTTTACAGCCCACAGGATCCACAATGCATGAGAGGGGAAACAGAAATTGAAGCCATTGATACAGGTCATGCAGCTTTTACCTGAAACCTCCATATGACGTTGTCTGAGGAGAAAAATGTACCCCCGGGCCGTTTCTCAAACTAAATATAGTTTGCTTGCGTTATTGTTCTATGAAAGCAGGTCAAAACAAACTATGTAATCACAGACGATCGCTTAGGGACATGTTATTGACAAGTCGAGACATTTGTGTTAGGGATGAAAGAATGACACCTACTGTATATTTAGAGATAACAGTCTGTAAATTACAGTCATGTAGCAACAAGCTGGAGCATGGAGGAATGAGATTACAATGCAAAAAAGCACTTAACGTTATGGGAACTGTAGCAGCGAGGGCATGAATTAATATCACACTTTAAAACGTGTCCAATAATAAACAGAGGTAGCTTCGCCATTTCTGCCATTTTTGTCAGGGATTTAAACTAGGGATGCTCCGATACCATTTTTTAAAGACCGAGTATGAGTACCGATATTTTTTTCTGGTACTTGCCGATTCCGATCCCTTTTTTTCCTTTTGTCTTTAGGTCTCCTTAAATTAAGTTAAATTAATGCTAATGATAAGTAGCACAATTTTACTAGCACATTTACTTCTGTTTGCTAGAGTAAACAATATATTCTGTGGTCGAATAATACAAAATTCAAGGGGGGTGGTGTGGTAGAATGTGAGTGTATTATAACTTGTTCAAGTCAACCAGACTTGTATCTTGACGGGCCGCCCCAAAGAGCGTTTGTTTAAGTTAAGCGGACTTTTATTTTGACGGATCGCCGCAAATGGTGTCTGTTTATGTATTCGTGTCCTCATGCAGCGAAATGCTGGCTCTGAAAGCTTCACAAGCATAAAGTGTTCAGGTTCAGTACAGGCAACCGCACCACTCTTTCACACACTGTCACGCAAAACAAGCAGAATAGATATTTAAACAGTATCTCAATATTTCATTAGCTGTTACATTAGCGGTTTGAGGTTCAGCGCTAATTTCTTGTTAGGAAATAATCGATATGCCAGATTCCAAGCCATTTCGTGTTGTAGAGCAAATTCAGTTTTTATGTCTGGATTCATCGATTCCGTCCGCATTGTGGAAATCAAAAGGCTCTATGTATATCACGTGAGGTATCGGTCATTGGTATCGGTATGTCATTACGCGTACGAGTATATGAGTTTGATATCGGGTCGATAGCCGATACTGGTATCGGTGCATCCCTAATTTAAACAGACCTTTCTTTATATTCAATGCTTAACGTACAGTATATGAGACAGTTAATTAATAGTTGATTACTTGCACTGTAAAAATCATTTCAAAAGCGGTTTTATATTTTTTAATGAAATCAAATTGGCCAAAAAAGTCACATTAGCTTAAATTATATTAATCTAACTTAAAATTTATTTGAATTTGGTAAAAAAAACTTAAGGTTACATGAAATGCAACTACATTTTAAAGTTTAATTTACAATTTAAAAATCCAATATTCCAGCAGCTTGGGAATTAAAATGAAAAGTTTTTCTATTTATTTTACACAAAAATTATAATTGTACAGTTTTTACATATATCTCAAAAATATGTGAACATTTTGTGAATATTTTTTTTCCAGTGTGACTTGTATAGCTAATTTAATTTAACTTATATTTTTTTTACATCTTACACTTTAGCTTACTTGCTAGTAAAATACTTGCGAATCATCATTTTCTATTTTAATATAATGATGTGCACAGGGTAAAACTATCATTACGAAAATTATAAGAGGTGCCGGTCCCCAGTGATGCCAATTTTCAAACTTTAGTTAGTGTGTAATGTTGCTGTAAGAGCATAAATAATATTTGCAAAATGATAAAGACAAGCGAGATATTGTCTTTGACAGAATTCGATTTTCAAGAACTACAGAGAACGGCTAGAATCGGACTACAACTACTCTATCTACTTCCCGGGTACATGATGTCACTATTCCGAGCATTTGAAAAACCTCCACCAAAATCCAGCAAAAAAAGGGCGAGGCCTTCCTTAGAGAAGAGGAAGAGCCGCTGAAGTAGTGTTTGGTTATCAGAGCTTGTAACCATTTAACTGAGCTACTCGTTTAACTACTTTCACTTTCATCACAGTACTACAGCTGGTAAAAAGAATTAAGCTACACACATTCTACAGCAAAACTAGGGTAAATTAATATAACTGGTCTGATGCCACTCTGTCCGGTGTCATTTCCCCCGCCATAATAAGCTGTCTTGCTAAAAGCCAAAGCTTATGAATAGACGAGCACTGAGAGGGGGCCCGACCAATCACAACACCCCTCAGAAGAGGAAGTTCGCTGATCTGGTACTGGTGGGACAGCTTCAGACACACGCTTTCGGAAGCGTATTGGAAGGTGAATCTTTCTAGAAGCCGGAAAAAAATCGGATCGTTTTGTGAGAAGAGGGACAGCGATGAACAATAGACTTGAAATATGTGAAATATTAAGTGCTTATTGAAACTAGAAACATGAACACCCATTGTTAAACAACCAAAAACCATAATCAAAGCTTTGAAACAGCCAAAGAATGGACTACAAATAAAACAAACCAAACTAACCATTTGTAGTAAAACTGTGGTTCTACAAATGGTAATAAAGCCACCAAAAAAACAAGGTAACTACGCTTTTACTATAGTAAATTAATATATGGAGGGTTATGAAAAATCAGTCTAGCATTAAAACTTTGGAAGTCTATGGGATGACCTCACGAATAGTAAAACAAACCCGTGTGTTTTGCATTTGACTGTAACAAACTGCGAGAGCGTCCACAAGCAGAGCACAAATATTTCACCTATAAAAGGAGTTTCTCCTTGAGCTCCTCACAGAATTTAACGGATCTTGCCAGGGAAAGAACAGAACGCCTTAAACCTCAACAGCATCGAACCAACATCCCGTTTTAATACAACAATCACCATCTCCAGTTGACTTTTAAATGTTTTAAATGCCACATGCTCCCCTGCGTCTGGCAAATAGCCATTTTAAACTAGCGACTTAGAGACAAAAGGTTGGAAACAATTTCAAGACAGTATGGACGACTGCCAAACAACCAGTAACAGCTGAGGCGGCAGCGGTGCATGAGAGGCAAATCCAGGAACCTGAGGCATGCGAGGAGGAACTTCACAGTATGCGGTGAAAGAAATCACAGGCGTGACCTTCTCTAATATAAGCGTGCGCATCTTCTGCCCCGTAACTGTTGCCTTGCGGGGTGTTAATTACACCACCATCACAATCGCATACAGAAGAGAGAGATGCCGATCCCCGGAGACCTCAGTGAACCTGCGGAGAAAGCATCATCCTCTCGGCTTCAGAAGCCAAAGTTTCAAAGAAGCTTAATTCTCTGAGAGCCTTATGGTTTAAGCAGAGCATTTGTGGATTTTTACAGCATCATTTGTCAAGTCGGTAAGCTGACAAAACGTTGCGCTTTGAAACAAATTCACTGTTTGACGCAGAAACCTTTCAAAACATTTCAAACCTTACCCTTGGTGGAGTAACATGTAACATGAGGTATGTTTGGTCAGTGGAAAATCACAAAAATCCTGGATAAATGACACCGAACCTGTACTTTTTTTATGATAGTACACAAAATGTCATTAACTTGCATGTTTTAAAGATCAAACCTCCTCCAACACTCCATACAAGAAAAATATTTAAGGAAGGTTTCAAAACCTTTTCCAAATATTTCAAGGTCTGTTTAAATGATTTAACACAGCAGGTTTTGACACATCACGAAAACAGTAATGTTAATGATAGTTTGGCTTTGGTAAGTGATCAGACCCCTGTATCACGTCCTCTGGCGTTCTCTGTGCAGCGGCGATGAGGGAACGTCCCGCAAAATCTCTGCAGCTATTTTGAGCTTGTCAGTGAGAAATGCTTATTCGCCCCTTTTACTCGGATCCTTTTTGTGTCAAAGCTGATTTGTGGTTGGCTTCAAGCTATAGATATTTGTTTCATGACAGGACGGAGTAATGTCGTGTCTCTCGGGCTGCTGTTGAACATCACCTCAATCTCCAGACATAATATGTCAATGGATAAGCCCTTCATTTTGACCTTTAAATATCATTTGAATGAGTAAATGCAGAATCAGAATTATTACAAACTAACTAAGATTAACTTAGTTAGTTCATGTTAAATTACGTACCTAACTTATGAGAAGAGGTGTGTTATGATTTCATTTTGGTACTCACAAGCCCTAAACCATGACCACTTACATTGGAGTCACTGGGATGGCCTAATAGCAGTGGAGCTGCTGTAAAATTGTGCATTTTTGGAATAACTACTAACTGAAAGACATGTCCTGCCTAATCACACCTGTATCTGATGCCTCAGGCTCTGTCAACTGAAAAGATGTCAATCTGTTTGAGGGTTTAGGTTTGGTGATGAGTTTGGAGGGCGGAGCTATGGATTAAGAGGGAGGTTTTCGAATTGTATTATCGCCCAAGTTACTATTTTGCTAAATATCTGTATGAGATTGGACCAACATTTATTGTATCTACATTTTTAAGTGACCTATCTTTTCAAATATGAATTTAAATATGATTGCTTTTCATTTTCCATGTAAAGAAATTAAAAGTTGAATTGATACACATCAAAGATGTGACCAGCTTTCAAATCTATTGCCCAAGCGATTTACAAGAAACAACCGCCTATAGACCACTTTGGAAGACGTAACAAATGCTGGTGCAAACACAGACACCGACACACACATGCCTCACCACCAAAACAAGCCTTTTCTGTTTACACCTGTGTACTTTTTCCCTAAGAGACCGGGACAAGTTTAGGGCATTTCAAGCGTCATGGTAACCGGGTATTTTTCACATTATTGTGAGAAGTAATCCCTCTATTGTGACTGAGTGTACACACCATCGCACTCTCCTCGCAGCCCGGAACGCTCGCAGCTAATTCCCTCACATTAGGCTCAATCATCGTCCATCACTTTAGCCATGCCGCGCTGCTCCACGCTGACAGGCACCTCGGGGAAAGCGCAACGAGCAGATGCCAGAGGCGGTTAAACCGGAGCTGTTCCGACCGGAACGCCGCGCGTCAGGCCGCAACTTTGCCAGCTGCCATGCAGAAAGCGCAGCGTAAGCCGCATAACTTATCCAGAGCTCATTGCAAACAAGTCTCAACCCAGCACCCGCGGAGGGAAGCTTACGGGGAACAAAGCGCATTGTTTGACAGAGGGGAAGCAAGGGTGCGCTTAAGCAGACAAGCATGCGTCTCTTTGGTGTCTCGGTAACTCTGGGGCTGTCATTTCTAAGTCTGGGCTCACAACAACAACACCTGCGCATATTTATACTTAAAGGTGGAAATACCCATAATGCAACTGGTTTATATAATTCTTTGTTTAAATTGTCATATCAGAGAAAACTGTTGAAAAATACTTGTGATTGGACACATGGCAAAACAGCCTCCCTGAACAGTCATTCATAAATATTTATGGATGTCATTTATGTCATTAACATACATCAACACATATCAAACCAGAGTAACTGTTCAGTTAAATGACAGTGCAAACTTCACCGGTTTGAGGATGAACCAAACAACATTTACATATGAGTCTTCCAAGGGCACAGCTTGGTGTTCTTTTACGGTGAACCAATTGTTACAAAAAGCTAGATTTTTGTACAGAATATGACTGATTTAAGCAAATGATTAGCGGTCAACCAGTCTTTATAATACAATGCTTTCTACTTTGAAGTTAACCATAGAAATATGCTATTGGCAGTATTTTTAAAATGTAGAAAAGACTCTTACCGGGCAAGTCTGAAAAGAGCAGGATACACTCATTAAAGCCGTTGGCCAGCAGTCGGTCTCTGAGCTGTTGCAGAATAGCAACACCAATGCAGAAAGGAAATGATGAGTTTCCTAACAACAGAGTATCCCAAAGGTGGAAGATCTTGTGCAGAGGGAAAACATCTGGGCAGAAAATGGTAAAACAACTGAAGTTTGCAGATTTGTAGCCTTATAACTAAATAAAGACCAGTTCACATCATGGACGATAACTGAAAGGATTATCCCTAAATTAGCGTCCGCACCAACAAACAATAACATTGTTTAACATAAGTTTGCAGGTGTCATCACGTTTTTGCTTCTTTGCCGAAGGATACATATTTGCAAAACGTGCTGTGTAGCAGTTTGTCCCTTTAGGGCTACTGTAGAAACAACATGGCGAATTCCATGTAAGGGGACCCGCAGTGTATGTGGATAGAAATAACTCATTCTTAGGTAATAAACACATAACGCTTTATCAACTAAAGTCTTTATACACATCTGAAGACATAGTTATGTACATATGATTGAATTTCTGTCAATAGATCCTCCATAATCTCACACATTACACCTTTAAATTCAAGTGGATTTTGATTGGCTGTCCATTTTGAGCTTTCCTCAGATGGAAATAAATTGATTTTATTTTGTTTTATTAAATCGTTCCTTCGTTTAAGGTAAATAAATGATATAGCCGCTGTTATGGACAGTGAAACTAGGCTACAAATTGATAAAATGTAATCAGGTTTTAACTAAAATAAAACACGCTCACCAATTGTTAAACAATGCTCACGTATTAATAAATCTTGGGAACAAAAATGTATTCATGGTCACTATATAACTTTTTGCCATGTCATCTGCGGGGCTCCGCAGAACCCAATGATTTCACTCCTCTGTATCTTTAATGTTGCAGTTGTAGTGTAATTGCCACTATTCTCTTAAAGGAGTAGTTCACCTTCAAAATGAAAATTCTATCATCCTTTACTCAGCCTCTTGTCATTTCAAACCTGTAGGACCTTTTTTCTTCCGCAGAACACAAAAGAAGATATTTTGTAGAATTTTGTGAACAGCCCCCCATTCACTTGCATTGGTTACAATAGAGGGTGTGCTGTTCTGTATCCAACATATTTCCAAATATCTTTTGTGTTCTACAGAAGAAAGAAAGTCATCCAGGTTTGCAATGACAAGAGGGTGTGTAAACGATGAAAGAATTTTCATTGTAAGGGTGAACTACTTCCTAAAACTTTGTCATTATACTGTATTATATCCTTATACAGTAGTTTTTGTTCTTGGTGTGAGTGGGCCTTAAAATGTCAACATAAATGCAGCACAGTAGCATTGTTAGAGAGAAAAGAGGTGATTTAAACAAGGATAGCGCCCAGTGATGCGTGACTATTAAATGACAGCAAAGCATCATGGGAATACAACTGCAATTTTTTGTTGATGTCGTCATTTGTGTCAAAAGACACTACACATTAAAACAATGAAACAATGCGTAATTACAATCCATCAGTGCCTATTGTTTTTGAAATGCCTCGTCTTGGGGAGACAAAATCTTATCAAAATCTTTTCAAAAGTCTTTATCATTAATAAAGAATATTATAAAATTTCACATCGCATCAAATGAAACCCCCCCTCTTTCTGAAACAGGTAAACCCAGCTCTTGTGAAGCACTAGTGACTGATACTCACGGGTGAACATCGTAAGGAACCACGGGATGGCGTACAACTGAAAGGAACAAAGAGAGAACATTCATTCTGGCACAAAAGCCATAATTTACATGAGCAACAGTGAGATTCATGTGAAAAAACGGAAAGGGTCCTATTGTCACTTCCCAAAAAAAACGCCACAGCATTTGTGAAATTCATCAGAGGAAACCTGTGTTTGCAATTCAGGCATTTGCTTACCACCCCAATGTGAAATGAGAGGACGTGTGTGGGAGGATAATGAACAAGCAACATGCCTCTTTCTCTCTCCTCTCTCTCTCTTCAGCACCTGTTTCAACACTGCCTATTTTCCCATGGTTCTGCTGTGCTGCGGCGGTGTAGGATGTATAATCCATTTCAGTAGTTGATTGGTGGCTTTGCCTCAGAAGTGTTGAGGGAGAAATCAGAGGGCGAGTGCTAGACAGGCTTCAGTCTAGCCAGCTCAGTTCCCTGCTGAGAAGCGCTCCGTCTCCGTCTGAGAGACGCTGACCCCAACAAAACATGGTGGAGAAGTTTGCTGCGCTCGAAAAAAAGAGGCGAGAAGGAGGCATGATGGGATTTAAAATCTCCTGTGATGATAACCAGCCCAAAAAATGTCATCCTGGCACAAACTTTATCGTTTTAAAGATTGCGACAACAACATTTCAACTCGTGATCCTGAGAGAATGTACATCACCCTCGATGACATCATAACAAATATTGCCCTGGACCAATCAGGTGCGAAATTGTTTGGCCGCTGAGCGAGTATCTGGACGTTTCTGATAAAATCGGTTAGTTTTGGCAAAAATGTCAGCCAATCTAACATCATCTAAGCGCTAAGCAGGACACAAAAGTAGGTCAATTTGCAGTGAATTTCAGGCCTTACCCAGCCAAATATAATAGCACTCACGGAGATAAAACTGAACAGAGCTAAAACCCCGACAGACTTCAGTCAAGATGTATTCATGCCTCAAAGACCTTATGATGATAACATGATCGGTCAAGTCGATAGCATATTATTCTAACTTCACTGCAGAACAAAACACAAAAATTGACGTTGTCTGAAACAGTCGGAAAGTAAGGAAATGACCATTCGTGAAAAAAAAAATAGATCAAGGAATCGCGTCTAGCCTCAGCACAAAAATTGGACGTAAAAAAAACATGCATCACACCTGGTTACGATGATGCGTAAAGACTAAAAAATAGTAAACTTTGACCAATTTTGCTTCAAGAAACCTTGGGTAATGTTACAATCACCCTTTAGAGCAAAATGTCACCAAAACTTGTAAAATATGGCCCCTAATGTCGCAAGGGTACATTAGATTTACTAACCAGAAAGCAATCTGCGTCCCCGTCAAGCGGTTATCATGGAAAGATTAAGTGTACATCACGGCCTTCAAAAAGACTTCAGCCCAGCAGTAGATTATATCCTCCCATCGGACCTGCTTTTGATTCTCGTTGTGTAGCCACAACAACAGCTGTTTAGAGACTCAACTGAACACCTTTGAATCAGAGACGGATTCGACTCTGCTTCCCACAGCTCATCTTTTATTTGGGGTCGGTCTGGAATTTTAAGGTTTGCTCTTGGATTTGTCTGTGGAGGTCAACTATCCATCAGCGCGGAGAGAGACCAAGCTTTTTGAAAAGTGGGGAGGCTTTGCGAATCCCAAAACTTGGCCCGAACTCAAATCTTAAGGTGAACCCAGAATGTAAATATAGTCTATATAGATCTTGGATAATGGACAAGAAACTACATACTTTGGTTAAATGCACGGGCCTGCAAAAGGATGCTGGAACTGTACATAAGTAACTAAATATCTTTACAGGTTAAAACTGCTTACGAGGCTACTTAAATATAAAATATTTAAGGAAGTATAATATATATAATACTTATATTTCAAATTAGTTATTACATAGGCAATCTATCTGTATTCTTTTTTTATCGCAGGACACTTACATCTGGTATGAAGCCGATCTCATTGAGGTGGTTGCTAAGCTCGGGGTCGTGGAACGCGATCATCTGCGAGAAGACCGTCAGATATTCTGGAAAAGTATACAGCATACATTATCAAAAACTGCACACGACACGAGCCTGAGGTGCATATGACCAAATGTGAACCTCCTTTTGATCCTATGCTAAAAAGTTCAAAGGTGATCTTACCTTGTATAACATGAGAGTTGTCTTTCAGGAAGAAGTTGTACAGATATTTGGGGATAAAGGCCGACATGCAAGCATACGCAAGAGCTGAGAGATAAAATATAACTGGGTTATAAACTAGAGTCACTTCATATATAATAGAACTGAATCTTTCTGAATGGTGAGTGTTTATTTAAATATTGCGTCAGAGATTCTACCTTCATTGTTGAAATTTAGATACAGGAAAGGCGCACAGAGTGAATCCAAGCCTGAAGCGAAAACATCAGATAGGAGTTATTAATGCACAGACGCACTCACACTTTTGTATTTTTATTTCAAATAAGCATAATTTACTGTGTATATCAACCCAAAATAAAGTCGTGACTAAATTCTTCTCAAAGAAAATGAAGATTGCTTCTATTTTAATCATACATATTTCTTGTACTGTGACTTGACACGTTCAAATCCAAAATCATCCTTGCTGTAACGGAATACAGATCTCATTTAATAGATATATAAACAAATCATTGTATGACAGTAGCTTAAAGGGACAGTTCATCCAAAAATACAGATTCATTTTTCAATTGTTTTCAGCAGCAAAAATGACAAAGGTAGTCAAAAGTGCCCCAGAACTGTTTGCTATCCTACAGTACATTCTTCAAAATATCTTCTTTTGTGTTCAACAGAAAAAGAAATTGATAAGGCAATTTTTTCAACTTTGGTGGTCAATGGTGGCCAATAACTGTTTGGTCACAAGCATTCTTCCAAATATCTTTCTCTGTGTTCAAGCAATTCATTCAATTTTGGAACAATGTGGAGGTGTGAAATTGAAAGCAGGATTTTTATTTTTAGGCAAACTGTTCCTTTAAATTGCACTAAATTACAATAAATATACTGCAATTCATTTGGAAACACTAAAAAAAAATGCAATGCCTGTAAAATCCTGCGTTAGAGAAATGAGAATCTATTCAGGAGCACTACAAAGGAAAAAACACTCAAATGTCCAGAAGCATTACGGAAATGAGACAGCACCTATTATGAAACAAATCTGATCTCATTTTCTTCAAGCAAAACATTATATCTAATTTCCACCTTGATGTGAAATATGAAATATTGTGTGAAATATGACCTAGATATGCTTGACAGCTTTCATGAGATTCACCCACGCGGCAATTTATAAATCACATCAGATTCTGCTCTGTCACATCAGCTCTGTTTTAAGCAGTAAGAACCTTGATCTGTTTATAACGAGTCTTTGCTTCCATCTAGTGGCAAAAAGACAAAACTGAGTGTACACAGCAGCACCCAACTAAACTATCCTTCACCTTGCCAGTAGACCAGGTCAGAATGAGACACAACCCAGGCCTTCAGGACCCGACGAAACTTGTTGTGACCCTGGGGCGACGACAGCAGTTCGTCATACTGGTGGCAACGTGGGATGTCCACTTCAATCTGTGTGACGGACGAAAGCAAAAGAAAATCTAAAGGAACTTCAGTCTGTGACCTTCAGTTAACTTGGATAAGTGGCCGGGTGGGCGATGCTTCCATTAGAGCCGCCGGGTCCCCAATCGCTTGAAATATTCAGCAGTAGACAGTCAAATCTTAACAAGGCTTAAAGGTGAAAACAGCCACTCGGTAAACAAACTGAATTATTCAACAGGCGAATTAATTATTCAGTTTGTCAATAAGTTTTAATCAGTGCAAAGACTATTAAGGACTTGGAATCTCACCTGTCTGTCAGTGGGGATGGGCGTGTCCTTATCTATACTTTCATATTTCGATTGGATATCCCCCTGTGGGAGCGTTAAATACAAACGTTATAAATAAATAAACGATTTGTTCCAGTAAAAAGGTATTCTTGCACACAAGCTAAATGTGCCATGAATTTATGCATGCATCATGCGATTAAGCAAACCCAGAAAATCGATATACCATTAATGACACTGAAAATACCAAATGTGCTTTTTGGTTGATGAATGTACTGACACCACCTCAGAATGAAAATCAAGTAAATGGCTCCATAGTTTTCTATTCAAAGAAGCGTAAACATTTACAAGTGTTTACAATAAACTGTATACCGTGGTGTAAAATGCTGTTTTTGTGTTCACCTCAATTCCTAGTAAAGTTGCCCACACCAGACCTCTCAGAAGTGGGGGAATATCCACCCGGGCCTCCTTCCAGATCTGGTTCTTTTTGAACGTGTACGTCTGAGAACAAACGGTAAACATTTATGGCATGTTACTACATAAAGTGTACAGGATAGATAAAGTAAATACGATTACAGGTGAATTCCATTTCAACCACTGTATATTAAAGGCACAATTCGTAATGCTACCTTCTACATCGCCATCTCTGTTTGAAGCATAAAACTGCAGGTTACATTTCGTGTTTATCTTTATCTATGTTTTTTTTTACAAAACTGTGCCAGAATTACATTTCCTTTCAACACTTTTTGTTCTTGGTAATAACTGATTTTTTTTAATACAATAATATACAGATTGCTACTTGAAAAAGCATCATAATGGTACGGGTTATACTTTATTTTTCAAAAAAATTATGTGTGCAATACCAAAAATGTATAAAAATACAAAATATAGACATGGTTCTGTACCAGTGTGACCTTTTATAAATCTCGCGGAGGAACATTTTTTTAAATGTCTCCTTTACCTAAAATACAATTCTTTCCAGGATGTTTTTGTGAGGTGATTTCATCTGGTTTTACAATTTTCTGTTGATGCCTAAAAATGTGTGTGTGGTGTAGGACCTTGAGCAGTCTGTCGAAGAGGACAATGCGGGTGAGCTGGTACTCCGTGTCTCTTTCGCGGATAATGAGAGGCAGGGTGACCGCAGCGGACAGTTCATTACTGCTGTTAGACTGAGGCAGACTGGATTGCCTGCGGGACACACAAGACGATTCTGAATCCCAGGACGGACACAGACTGCTGCCAAACACAGCAGAATACATTAAAAGAGCTCTCTTACTCGTCTTCTAATAATGGATAGTACGTCTCTCCAGCGACATCCTTCAGCCTCTGGAATAAAAACATAAGCAGTAGTATTTTATTGGCATGCATCATTTTACGCTTGATTCGTGACAATGAATGTGAAATGAAGCGTGCTACAAAAACTCAGGTGTGGAGTGATATTTTACGAATAAGTTATACAAAAAAGCTTTCACTATGCATATTTTTTTATTCATATACAAGGTTTAAAAATAACTACTTTAACTTGTTGCGGTACTATGCAAATTAGAACATGCTTTCACAGCGTGGGTTATTAAACATTCAGCGACCCGTAAAAAAACACACTTACATTTTTGAGTTGATAGAGCGAAAGTGTCACAGTCGTGTCATCCAGGAGGAAACTCCTGTCTCGACCTTGACCGAAAGATTCTCCGTCCTCCAAAATAAATCTAGTAACACAACATGCGATGTAAAACACATGAAGCTGAATGCATAAAAACCACACCCCATAAAAAACAAGGACTTTGATTGATTTGATCTAGTTCATGTTAGAGAGATCGATGATGAGTGGGTACTTGGGAAGTGTGCAGACTGGAGGTTTGGATTGGATGATCTCCTGATTGGTCAGTTCTTTCTCCAGGTCTCCTCCTGCCAGGCACCACAGGTGATAAACCTCATATATAGCTCTTTCTGATAGGTAGTTTCCTCCATCATCTACATAAACAACAAAAGGTATGCACACCTCATGAGATACAATAGAATGAAAATAGTAGTGGTGGGCATAGATTTTTTTTTTAATCTAGATTAATTCCAAGATTAATCTAGATTAATCTAGATTAAAATGGCTCATTTGAATTCTGCCGAAGGGATTCAGAATATGTGTGCTACCCAAATAATGACTAAAAGTAAGTCTTTGAGAACGGGTTTCTCAAGCCAGGTGGCGCATTAGACCAGGGGCTCATCTCCTGTTTCCAAAATGCATCACAAACTGCTTGAGAAAGCTGTTCTACTATGATAATTGGTGATGAAAATTAAATTATGTTCAATAAGATGATCTTGTGTTTACTTCCGCATTAGCTAAGGGATGCTTTGCGTTTAGGTGGTACTTGAGACTGGAAGAGCTCCTACAGTACATTTACATTTAGTCATTTACCAGACGCTTTTATCCAAAGCGACTTACAAAGAGTGAGGGAGCAACAAGCGATATGTCATACAGGAGCCATAATACATTAGATCTCAATACAAAGTTACTGGTTTCAACTAAAGCTAGACCACTACCTGTTGAGAGAAAGTGTTTTTTTTTTACCAATTCCGCATTGCACAAGGTGCAAACAACCTTAGTCTTGTCGATGTTTCTATTGGGAAGCTTCTTAAAAATTAATATTCCCTGAAGCAAACCCGGCGGCTTCATAGCTGCATCCATGTTAGCACGTCAAGTTTGATGCGGTAATTTCACAGTAACGTTATGTTGTGTTCAGACCAAACGCGAATGGCGTGTCAAGCGCGAGTGATTTATATGTTAATGCAAAGAGCCAATAGACCTACTTGCTGCGCGAATCGCACGAATGAAGCCCTGGTTATGAGATGATGAGGCGGCTTCTGATTCCGCGAATGACGCGAATCACACGAGTTGAAAAATCTCGTTCTCGCCCCGTACAGTGCAGTTAAGCTGGTATACATCCGCGCTAAAATATCAAGGTGAAAGTCATCATAGCTTGCGTAGTATAGGCCCAGCTCCCAACCCAACTTTGAGAATAGATTAACGGCGACATTTTTTTTATCGCGCGATAAGAGTCTCACTGCGTTAACGGCGTTAACCACCACTAGAAAATAGCAATCTTCATACCATGACTAAGAGGTTTATACCCCTCATCAACTGTAAAATTACTTTAATGCAGGGCCTCAGGTAGTTTATTGGTTAAATAAATCAATAGCCCAAACATTATTTGTTCCATTCTTACTCACGTAATATCATTAATTCAAGCTATTTACATATGCCAGGTTACGCAGCAACTTGCCGCATCATTACAAATCGTAAGTTTGCTCTCAGATATTCATTTAAACAAATATTGTGAGCCATGACTATTTTAACGATATCTACTTGGTGGGCACCAAACAAGCAGACCGAGACCGCTGAAAAGATGGGACTCGGTCCACTTTCAAACAATCTCTGGTGCGGTTCGATTGAGAGTGCGTTCATATTTCTAGTTCAGTTCTTTTGGTCCCGACCAATTCTTTATATAAATTTAGTCGTTCAGATTGGCATTTTAACAGGGAACCTAATGATATCGAACCTAACAGCTCATGTGTAAACTCGCAACGTGATTGGATACCTTTAATGAATTATATTTTAAAATGGAACTTAATGGACATCCAAAACAATGCTGTGTGCACAGTGCTGCAGTCTGAACGCCAAGCGAACCAGGACAAAATTTACCGTAAGTAAAAAAGTAAAAAAGCCTAACCAAAAGAACCGAAGTAGAAATATGAACGCACCCTTATATAATGAGTAGAGTAGGTTATTATATCTGTTATATACATTACATTTAAAACAAATAAATAAAGCATATATATATATATATAATAAATAAATATAGTCAAATTATATCTATATTTCTATAATTAATATACATTTTATATTGTTGTATTAATATATAATTCATAATTTAAATAAAAAATGATCTGTCTGGCCATCTGGGATTTCATTATGGAGATAAAAGATTTTAATTGTGGGTTTTCGGTATTTTTACAGCGCGCTAGGAGTCTGTATCAGCATTGTTTGTTGTTTGCCTTAAGCATTTGATAAAGAATTAGATCCAGAAGAGATGATGCATGACATCAGACTTAACAAGTGGATAAGCAAAGCACGTGTTTGCTCTACTGTCAGTTGTTATTATATGTATATATATTATAGATCCAAATACACATATCGTAAATATTGAACAGCCAAACCTTTACAGAGCTCGCTGATGTCCTCTGGAAGCTCCAGGTGGGCACATCGGGGAGAAGATGAAAACAATCTCACAGGGCTCAGATAGGGTTTATACTGATGGGAAACGCTCTCAAAAACAGAATCCCTCAGAAGCTCAGCCGGGGTGGATCTACAAAATAAACAAGCAAACACACTATGATTAGTATTCTTTGTTCCTGTATCTCATTTTGTAGAGCACAGCGTTAGATTCCGAGGAGTCTAAAATGTATGTATAGATAAAACGTATAGTTTAAAGTTGCTTTGGCAATGCCTGGTTTGTTATTCTGTTCAGCAAATTCACTAAGATGTCAAAATGTGCTTTAGAATCGAGATGAGATACAGGCAGTGCCCTTCTCAAGACATTTCACAACATAATAACATAAGCCCTCATGACAACATGAAAAAAGAGCTTTACGCCGATGTGATAGAGTGTTTCGAAGTGAGAGTGTTTTTCTATAATGTAATGACAGGGTGGTTGAATGGGATACCTTCTGGATGGGAGAAACGTCAGACATTTCCTCAATAATGCCTGCAGAGTTTCGGGCAGCTCCTGGTAGGATGTAGAAGAGAATATTAGCACCATCTGCCCTTCGCGCTATAAATGTGACAGCACTGAAAAGTGACTTTTTATGAGGACATTTGGGAAGCGTTAGCGCTGTGAAGGGAAAAGGAGCTTATCTCAGCGGTTTCAAAGAAAACCTTTTGAGATGAAACCAAGGAGATAAACTGATTTTCCCGTGACAGTCGGTGTGGACGTTTCTGCATGCCAAAAAAACAATTACATGGAGATTTACATTTGTCAAGTGCAGAGATAAAAGACTCGATCAGGACTAACAAACTCGCCTTGACTGTATCTAAGCAACCGTGTTCCTCTGCTAGAACAGTGACTATGTCGTCCATGCAGCCTGTGGAGAATATCAGAAAATCAAGGAATGTTTTATGTGGTTATATGAATAACATATAATAAATAAAACTCATGTGACATTTCCGATGGGTGCTCACCCAAATTGATGATAAACTTCAGTCTCTCGCTAATGTCTATGTTCTGCAGAATCTGCCTTCCCTATTGGATGAAACATGTCATGTGACTTTAAAAAGGAAGCATTTATCATTGTGTTCTGTGCATATTCATAGACACTTAAGACAGTTTATGTACATGTATGAGCCAAAATAAAAAAAATGGATGTGAAAAAATGGAGCGGCCAAATATCAATAAAAACACAAAAACATCCACACACTATTCTATAAATTAACAAATATTTTAATTACCTCTGTTTATTCTTAGTGTATGAAAATGTATTTTTTCATATATTCAAAATATTTTGTACCGTATGTTTTTTTGATCCTGCAAGTAATGTCTTTAATAAATGTAAAATAAATACTTTTTAAAAATAGAGCGTTTTTGTCTATAAATCATTACTTTAAACTTCATGATACTTCCAGGTTTTCATTGACCGTGGGAACCTCACTCAGTAGGCTACTGTCAAGAAACATGGTGTACATACCACACAGAGTTCAAACAGAAGCACACCGAGAGACCAAACGTCTGTTTTTGGCCCTGAGGGAAGAGGGTCCTCTGTGATCGAGGGTTCGCTGGGATAAAAACAGCCTTGAGCAATAACCTCCGGAGGCAGGTAAGATGGATACCTGCAGAAACATCGAAAAACCAGAAGATAGGTGTGTTGGGAAGGTCTCGCAAATGAGGCCCTGCAAAAGACAAATAACAGAACACATGTCCCGTCTCCCCTCCCCTTGCCTCACAAGACCCAAATCGCAAGCGGACTTTATAAGACAAGCCCCCGGAGGACACGAGGGCCCCCGGTCGTGCCGCTCGGCTATGTTATTTATAACTCACCGTAAGGAAGCCGCTTTGATATCCAAGACCTGCTCTAGATCACAACAAAGATGGACCATAATGATGCATCTAATAATAGTTCATTTTTCTTCATCACGAGAGCACAGCGTGAGCCATTGATCTTTTTCCCCATGAAAGGCTGACGCTTTGGAGAAGAGCCATGATGCGTCTTAAAGGGGCGGCGCGCAAGATTTAAAGCTTTCTGCTTTGATACGATCCCGCCGAGATATTATCTCCGCCGGTGCGTAGACTCCATAACACATGAGTTTCATTTAGAAGAATATGTTACATAGCAGGAAACAAATGGAAAACATTACAGTCCAAATGACGTACCCAATGGGGAAGTCAACATCTGCTCCGTGGTTGGTCATATGATACAGGCCGAATTTGGCCAACTTCACTTTTTCCTGTAGAGTTTGAAAAAGAACATTTAATTCTGTGAAATCAGCGAGTTGAAAGAAAAAGCACTATGATATTGATGCAAAACTAATAATTCTGTCACGCTTCATGTCTTATTGATGGTAACATCATTTGCTGGGCAATAAATCTGACAGAGTTAAAGTACTGGTTGTACTCCGAAACTACAATATGGACCTTATTAACAAACGCTTGAGCAATAATAACTACAGGGTGAAACAGCAATGAATACTATCACAGTGAAGTGATCATCACAGGCAAGTAAACTGTAACTTATGTCTTACGTGTCAACGTTTTCAACACACATACCTCACGATCCAGGAGAACGTTATGAGGAGACAGCGCACGGTGCACCATACGGTGTTTATTCATGAAATCCAAACCTTCTAACAATTCATAGGCGATCTTTAGCACCTTATCTGGACTAAAAGAGAAAAAGGACAAAAACATCTGTGACACAACTGCATAAATTGAACACTACCTTCTGAACAAAAAACAACTTTCTGACAATTCGACTGACATTTTCAAGCAAAATGAGCTTACATCTTATTTTAAAAAGTGAATATTTCTGCAGGACTCCAAAGTATAATTTTTTTGAGTGAAAGTATTAAAAGAAAAAATCTTGATGAATTATGAATAAATTATTATAGGGTGAAGGAATGAAGTGTCACTCTTATTTATCCAAAATGTTTTGATGTTGACCTCCCTGTGCATGTTTTCAATGAGACACACATCTTAAGAAGCGCAATATGAAAACATCGTTTAGAAAAGTATTTCTGACTATAAAGCTTGGGGAAAGATTAGAATAATGAAAAATGTTCACTAGGAAAGCTCTGGGTAGATTAAAGTGAAATTCAGATTGAACTTTTGATAACAGGGATTGCTGAAAAGTAGTTTTAAAAAGTAATTAGCTTAAAGGAACAGTGACAGAAACCACATTCACCCTCGACTGTTCCAAAATGTTTCAATTGAACTGTTCTGATGAACACAGATAAAGATATTTGGTTGAATGTTCTTGGCAACCATTGACCACCGTAGTAAGAACAATTGCTTTATACATTTGTTTGTTCTGTTGAACCCAAAAGAAGATATTTTGAAGAATGTAGGAAAGCAAACCATTCCGGGGAATTTTTGACTACCATTGTCTTTTTTCCTACTATGGTAACTGTTTAGTTCCAAGACTACTTCCAAATATTTTTCTCTGTTTAAATCGTCACAAATACATTAATGCAGATTTGGAACAACTCAAGGTTGAGCAAACGATGACAGGATTTGTTTTGGGGGGTAAACTGTTACTTCAAAGTTCCAAGCAGCAAAGGGGAATAGGTAAACATAGCTTTACTCAATCCTCAAATGCTTAAAAGATCTTAATACAGTCAGGATGTTTAATATCTTTAGCAAAGTCAGGGCATTACGTGAGGCATTGTAGAAAATACTCATTCGTATGCAAGAGGCAATCTAGTCAATGTTTGACTATTAGGAACAATTGTAAGACAATGGTACACAATACAATTACTGCTTAATTTATCGCCATTAGAATGAATTTAAGCGACAGAATTCATAATGAAATGTCTGTATTTACACAGTAGATGGCAGAACAGTAGCAGAACACAGCATAGTGTTCACAGAATACATGTATGATCTTAATGTCAACAAATATCTATGTAAGACTTAAAAATAAAAAGAAGTGCTTCTGGACCAGCATTGAACTTGTGGAGTGGTGTATAGAAATTAAATTGATAGTATCAATCAGAAACGTTCTTATAATTTGGATCTGGATAATGATAAATATTACTGGGTGAATTATTCTGTGAATAAAATAAGTAAATGGCATTAATGAATATCAGTAAATGTATAATTCGTCCATGGGGTAAAAAACATCTCTGGCCTTTGATTTGATTGAACTGCGTTCTTTCTTGTTAGTAAAAACTTCCGCATTGTCCTTAAAAACACAGTCCTAACATCGTGAGACATCGTCTGGACAAAGATAAGACACTTAATGATCAAAAAGCAAAGCATCTGACAACTGTGTTGAAAGCGTCAACAAAAGAGGAAATTTATGAATCTCATGAACAAACAAATAAGAATTAGGTCTACTGACATGCTGATCTGAACCAGAAAATATTTTTACAAAATATAACTGGCCCCGAGCTTACTGTAAAAATGGTATAGAATGAGCAAACATCTGAATGTTGATGACATACACCTTTCAAATTATGCTTTAATGTGGTGATATCATAGTAGAAAAATTCACATAGGGTCCCTGTCTATATATTTTTTTTGGATAATTGCAATACCAGCGCTATGGAAGTGACATTTTGTGTTATGGACGTGACATAAAAATGCTCAGAGAATGAATTTGTTACAATTATATTTAACCATCTGTTTATATTTTACTCAACCCTTGTTGATATGAATAAATAAACATAAATAAACATGCGTTATGGATGTGACAAAAAAAGGAAGTGGTTTTTGGGAGACGATAAACTTTGTAGGATTTCTATAAAATAAAATGCACAATCCAGAAGCAATAATACCCAATGAATGAAAAAGCGATGCCTCTTTATAGAACATAAAATAGTTACTCCATTTATGAGGAATATATAGCGTTATAGATGTGAAAATCCTGAAAATGGCACTAAAAATAAAATTAAAAATAAATTTACAATATCACCTGTGATTTGAAGCCAGCTTACAAGAAGTGAAGAATGACACATTTTTCATAAATCTTGCATGATTTACCTGACAGGTTTGGCCTGCTTCAAAAGGTCCTTCAGGCTCTTCTCATGATGCTCTGCCACAATAATCAGACGTTCTGCAAAATGTCAAGAAGACAACACGTTAAAGCATCTGCTTCCTCTCGAACACGCCATCTTTGATCCGCTGTAAACTCTACACATAGTCTGTTGTCTGTTACTGCTATTAGAAATGACGCACTTCACCTTTAAAGTTTGCGGCTTTCCTATGAAATGGTGCATTTTGTTGGGAAGCCAACCACAAGGGCTGTTTTTGTTACAGACAGACAATGAATTTATTCAATATTTTCGCACATGTCCGTTTCTTTTGGCCTGGCAAATTCAGCATGTAACTGAGAAAAGTCCATCAAAACCGTCTGTTTATTACAGCAACAGCCTCTAAACGCTCATACTTGCATGTTATTTTCAATTGAGAACCATGAGAAACTTGGTTTCCATCTTAAACTTGACCGATAACTCATTCAATATCCTCTAAAATAAATATCGCCTGTAGCAAGATGATAGAGGTTATTTCCTAAGACATGAAAGAAAGTTATAGCATCACAATTAAATATAATATCAAGAACTTCAAAAAGAATTTTTACATACACGGGCATTGACCTTGTTGTTATGAGCTCTAAAAGATGAACCAAGCTGTTTTGTGCATGATAGATCAGCCATAAAGCAACTTAAGATGTAAAGAGACTTCCCTCCCAGATGAATTCTGTTGACGAATAACGCTAATAAAACACTGAGATAAACATCGCGAGGATAAAAGAAAGTATAAAACTTTAAAGAGCACCAGACATATGAAGCACTCTGAACCAAATGGTGAGTTGTTAAGATAAGGTCCATGAACACATTTTAATTAAATGAATCAAAAATGCATCTGTGGCATCAACTTCAATTAAAGGCAAAGTTTGTCATTTTGTCAACCTTCTCCAACCAAGTCAGAGAATTTAGAAGCATGCCATCTGTCCAATAAGTATTATGAAGTGTAAATATGTCATTGTGTAATGAAACAGAATGCCGATTCGCTTTCTGTATTTCACAGAGGCATATGTTCCTTTAAAGAGTGCATAACATGAGATCATGAAAATTACATTTCATGCAGTGTGTAATGTTGCCGTGTTTGAAAGTTAGCAGTCTGCTAAATTGTTAGTCCAAAGGTGAATGAACAAGAAAGTTATTAGGTTGGAAAAAAGGGAGTAGACTCTGAATCAAACAAACGAGAACCGCCGCGGATTTACGTCACAACATATAGTCCCCGCCTACGTTTTACTAGTACTGCCAGCAAAAACTTCACTCATCTCCCCCAAACACTGTAGCTCGTGAGCATCATTTGCTGTAGACCAAAGCAGCAGACTACACCATCCGACCAATCACATCAGACTAGACCAGCAGAAAGGAAGGGATTAGACAGATAAATTGCGAAAAAATCATTTGAAAGTCAGTCAAGAACTAAGGTAAGTATACCTGTCTATTATTACGAGTGTTTTTACACCTTCTATGTACATAAACTTGTTTTGGATACTCCATAAACCAGAGCAGTACCCTAAAAATCCCTAGTGCACCCTTTAGAGAGTACTACAGTAAATTGTGTAGATCTTAATAAATACATAGTGAGCATCTGATCATTTGCCAGCAAAAAAGCAATAAATAAAAACAAAGGCATACCATGTTTCCCTCGTGTGATGTCCACATACTGGCAAAGCCTAGGATGGGCGATAGTCTTGAGGATCTGGAATCGGCCCAGGATCTTGATTGAGTTGGGGGTGAGAGGAAGTCCATTGCTTCCACACACATCATGAGGAAGAGGTGAGGCAAAAAAAGTGGAGGCTCCCAGCTCAGCATCTCTCAGGGGCTGCATGATTCATCTGACACTGATTTAGAGAATACATTATTATGACACATCTCATATTTTAATGCATTCAAATTTCATGTATTTCAATTATTAACCCAATATATCCAAAACAGTTAGTACAGTTATCACAGTATTTGTATACAGTTATTACAGGGTATACATTGTTTAACAGTGGCAACTAAGAAAAATAGAAAAAAGACAATATCAATTTATGCATTTAAATGGTCAATATGAACGAATTATTAGGATGTGTTATTAGAAAATATCAATAACGATTTAAAAATATTAGAAGTGACATTTTGTTTGAACAGTCGCCCACAAAAATCTGACCCCAATCTGGCATTACATTAAGAGACCAATTCAACACATAATGTGCATGATGTAAAGTATGTAAGTTACTGCACATTGCACATGATCCGATGCGCGTATGACAACCGCGATAACCGAAGCTCCCAGCCGCTTAAATACTCAAAATGCAAAGAACGGCAACAACAAAATCATACCTGTTCAGTTTAAGCAAAACATTCTCCTCCTATAGCACGTCTACATTAAAACATTACAGATGTGTATTTGATTTTGAAGAGATCAGACTCTTCCTGCGCATGTAAACATGTGAGCTACGCGTCACCTGATCGTGACGGCATCACTCTGCGACGCCGGGGAGACGAGCAAGAGCGTGCGGCGGTCAGAAAGGAAAGCGCAAGATTACACTTTTATGTGAGTATAAACACGTTTTACCGTTATTGTGTATTTTTTGTATATTGTGTGGCTCGTATTACGGTTTGTATGGGCACACGAATGCCTTTTATAGAGCAGTTACACGGACATGTGACATACATATTCACATGTAAAGTCTCTATTAATAGTAATGTGCCCCCCTGATGCAACTATGTAGACTCTGAGTTGTCTTAATGCTTGTGGTCTTAATGGGTTAAAAGTGTAACAAAATGGCTAAATACAGTTTTGAAAATGAAACCTTGAGAAATTAAAGTGGAATTTATGAACAGGTGTTGACAGGACGGTGCACTGCATCTCGTTCATGTGGTCTCTGTCCAAAACTGGTTTTAACCTGAAACTATATAAACAGCAATGTACGTTACATGTATCTAAGTTAAATTGGTGTTTCTTTGCTCATGCTTTACATTAGAATATACTACTTTAAATTCTGTAGCTCTAGGTGTTCTTTTTATCAGTGTGAAGTATCATAACATGGCATGTTGAATTGCTGTTGTAGAGTTCTTCCAGGTCACTCTGTACAATGTCTGCATTGCAAGTTTCCCAAGAGAGTCTAGATGTAAAATATGGAAACATTGGGTGTGAATGAGCTCCTCTCTTCAATTATACACAAATGTATTACAAATACAAATTCAAAGTGAATTAAAATCATGTCCATAGATAGGTCCTGAATTGTTGAAACTCTAAAATCCACACCCATCCATCATTGATGTAATCCAAATGACTTCTTCTAAAGTAAAACAATAGGTGTATGTCTGAGAAAACTATTAATAGTTTGAGCTCGTTCCAAATAGATATTGAAACCAAAACAAGTTCTAAATTCAAAAATGGTGATGCTCACTTCAATGAACATACGCTTTTGTTTCGGTTTCAATTTTCTCAAACGTGCACCTATCGTTTTGCTTCAGAAGACATTTTGCATCCCAGTGGTCTTCTTTGGATTACTGCAATGATGGATGGATGTGCTTTTGGAGCTTCATGGACATAAATTATATTAATTTTAAACAAATGGGTTCAACTAATGAAAAAGGAAGTCATATGCATCAGGAATGGCGTAAGGGTATAGAGAATTTAAAATTTTTGCTTTTTATTCCTTAAAAATCATTCCCATCTCATGCACATATGTGGGGGATTTAAAACGATTCGACAGAAAAGAAGAAGATGATTGATGAGTGACACTTTGGTCCCTGTCTTGTTTCCATTGTTACGCACATGAATATGGCTTTTGTCAGTTTTGCATTCTTGTTTCAGATTTAAACATGTTTATGTGAATATCAAATTCGTTGCCTGGCTAACATTCATAGTCATTGAGTGTCACATGACAGGAATGATCGCTGCTGCATTGTGGGAAGGCAGCATCAACCGAGGTTCTCTGAACTTGATTTTCTTGGAAGGGAGTTTTCAGGGGTTATGCAAATGAAAACAGTCCTGTCATGGTGCTCATAAATCCTTCCACCACAGGACCATATAAAGCTGCGCAAGAACTTCAAAAACAAGAGACTTTGATCCACGATATTATCAACTCCAGCTTTTTTGTGTTTCTAATTTCCTCATCCCAACCCTTTGTTTTCATCCCGAGCCAGCTGTTGTTTTGTAGCACCACCCTGCAGTATGTGTTATGATGTGTTGTGCTCTTTTCCTACGCCTTGTAAAAATTCCCTCGGCCCTTTCGCAGCTGATGGGCCGGAGCCAAACGCGTAATGTGTCCGTTTTGCTTCGCCAGCTGTCTTTTGACTGGATGGGAA
Source organism: Triplophysa dalaica (assembly GCF_015846415.1). Classification (NCBI taxonomy): domain Eukaryota; kingdom Metazoa; phylum Chordata; class Actinopteri; order Cypriniformes; family Nemacheilidae; genus Triplophysa; species Triplophysa dalaica. The sequence goes on from NC_079543.1 coordinate 6,640,401, forward strand.
TTGTTTGATCCCGTATGGAGCCAAAGAGGATTCCGTAATTATGAACGCTTTTATTAGGGAGGTGGGACAAGGTGGACAGTGACGCAATTGCTGTGTTTGTCCAGAATTATGGACAGGGGAACAGGCCTGTTCGGATGACATATGGTTCAGTTTCCACCCCTTCCGTGTTCTGGATTTCGGTTCAGTTGAACATTGAGGCGTGTTTCCGCAGACTCAGATTTACAAACAGTCTGAAGCGAGAATCACAAACAAGATGGGGTTTGATGGGGTATCTGCATATTGTTTGGCATGTATCCGATCTGTTGTCGGGTCGTCTGGCTGGTGTCTGACTTATTCACCTCCATGGAAGGGAAGAAGGACAGAAACTTGGCCACGTTTCCGTATACATTTCAAATTAAGCAAGCGTGTAACGTTTGCCAAAAACACCTCATGTTTACATGTGCCAGAGATCTAAAAGATCTGATTTAAACGGGTCGTGCGCTCTCAATTCTTAAGTGGTGTGTGTTCCCAAATACGGATAGGATGTCCTCTCCAGTCCTCTCATTATGTTTTATTTTTTTATGTTTACGAGTGACTAAGAGTTCCTGCCGCGTTTGATCTTTCTTTTGGCTTGTTTTCTTAGGTTCTTGGTGCGATCTCTTTTCAAGATGTCGGGCCACACACCCTCACTCTTGAGACTGGAACAGAAGGCCGTGGAGGCTGACCAGATCATCGAGTATCTCAAGAAGCAGGTCCAGATACTGAAGGAGAAAGCCAGTGAGTGGAATGCTCTGGGAGCTTAATGTTCATGAACCAGGGCTCAATGGCTCCTGTTTAAGCTTTTTTCTAATAAATTATATGCATCAATACACTGAAAAAAAACTTTGCACGATGGTAAGCTTTTAATAATAATGATTTAGAATTTGAGAATAGTGGCATTTGTCAGCCTGACAAAGTTTAACTTCAACCCGTGTAAAAAATGGACTTTGTAACCAATTATTATTTCGCCAAACCTTTTTGTTGTTCTTGTACAATTATGTGGTGATTATTATTGTGGTAATATTTAATTTCATGTAGCATACATTTTTTTTCTGTATACTGTATTTAGCTCAAGTACATTTTGACCTTATATCACTTATTACGATATATAGGTATATTGCAAAAACTGTATACATTTTCACATATACTTTTCAATTATCGCTGTCAGAGATGTCTGTTGCACAGGGAAGGTGGGATGAAGTTATGATGAGTGATTACTTCTGGAACTTGGTTCGTGAGGACAGTATTAGTCATAAAAGACAAAAACGATGAAATGTACACTCCTGAAGTTTTGGACGACTCATTTTTAGTAACCGTTTTGTTCAATGTTATGTTCAATTGTTGTTTTGAGCTCAGTGTTTACGCCAGTTCCTTGTAATTTCTGCGTACAAGTTATAATACCGAAATGTATAATTTTTTGTGAGTACCATCAATGGTAAAAATTTAATGTGCTTTTCGTATTCAGTATGTTAAACTTCATTAACTCTTTCCCCGCCAGCCTATTTTATAAAAGTTGCCAGCCTACGGCAGCGTTTTTTAACATTTTCACCAAACTTTAATGTCTCGCAGTACATTTTCTGTAACATATATATGGACGAACAATATGTCCAATGAAACGGAGTCTCTGCTTTTAAACAAAAGATACTGTATTCTTCTATCTTCATTTGTCCTTTTGTATCACTCCTTAAATGTGGGTAAGTTTCTTCAAAAATGCATCGCTTTGATTATACATCTGATATAAAAAAAAAAATTTGTGAAAGCTTCCACCCAGATTCCACTCAGAACAATGATTAAAAAACCGATAAGATATATACGTTCTAGGTTCTGGGATTCTATACTTTTTCCCAAAGGTGTGTAACAGCAGCACCTGCTGTACAACAGTACAAACACTGATTCCCGTAATAACTCTTCTTTGGTGGGGAAGCGGTTCTTTTTTTGACCAGATAACTGGTCTATGGCGGTGAAAGAGTTAAGAAACAATAAAATTGAAGCGAAACACAACTATTAATAAAAATGTGTTACATTGTGCAGTAGATCAAATAACTTGCAATTTTTTGTTTCAAACAGAGATGGCGATATACAGTAGAGGTCAAATTTATAGTGCCAGTCATTGGCCTAGAGTCCACATCAATTAATTTTGTAGAAAATCCCTTATTTTCAGAATTTATGTAATTTTTATTGTAAACTTTTTATTCAAACATTTCAAATGAATTTTATTTATCAATTGTATTAAATTAAAGTGTTAATTGAAAAGCATAAACATACACTTCAGCAACAAGCAGAGTATTACAAGCAGAGTAACCTGCGTGCTGTTTTTTTATTTTTTGCCATATAACACAATGATCATTTTTGAAGAACTTAGATGCAGTTTATGTGCCGTTTATGAGCTCACAAGATAGCTATAAAAAAGAACAGAAAGTACTATGGTACTATGAATGATTTATTAAAATGAACTTTTTAAATAAGAACAGCAACAGTAGATGTACATTTTGACTTCGAGACCTGATATTTTTGAACCTGTTTGGTGTAGTTGTTCAGGCGACCGTCAGAGAGGAGAAGAAGCTGATGGTGGAGAACGCCAAGCTCAAGAAGGACATCGAAATACTGGTGAAACAGCTGCTGGAGAAGGAAAGGGCGAGAGGAGGTACAGTATCACCCGGAGAGGTGCATTCTTATGTTATGTTATAGCCCGTTTAACTGTAAGGCCAGCTTAAAGGGATAGTTCTCCCAAATATTTAAACTCTATCATCATTTACTCACCCTCTTGTCATTGACTTGCATTGGTTTTGTGCCCATGCAATAGAAGTGAATGCGTACTTCTTTAAAATATCTTCTTTTGTGTTCTGCAGAAGAAAGAAGGTGATACAGATTTAGAATGACAGGAGGGTGAGTAAGTGATGTTATTTTCATTTTGGGGTGAACTATCCTTTTCTAGTTAAGGGCAGGTGCTCTTTCTCAGAAACCATATGGATTTTTTCCCTTAAAAATGAATCCATTTTTGAATTCCAATAATGCCTATTTTAGATATCACACATCTGCTTTCATCTGTTATGGAATTAACATGGTGGGAATTAAATAAAAGTTTTAAGTTACCACGCTGTGCTATTGCTTGCCATGCGGATTTGTCAGAGCAGATGCTCTACTTTGTCTGTCAAGATAGAAATATTATTTCTCCAAATTGTTTCCTGAAACAAGCCTGCTCTGCATGATTTATTTGAAATGTTTCGCTAAAGTGCATGAAACATACTGGCTCCAAACCGTGGAGAGTAATTTCCATGATACCGTGTTGAAATCGAGGTTGCCTGCGTTGCTTTAGGTCAGAACACGTCGCCTTAGAATTATGTGTTGTTTGTAGTTTTGAGATATTGAGCTTAATTTTTTTCTTTAATTCATATTGCAGAATTCATACAGGAAATAAATGAGGTCCATATTGAAATGAAATAAAGCATCTGGTGATTCATAAAGCTTAGAGGCGAGACCGAAGCTCGAAGGAAGGATTTGTAAATGGGTTATTTTGGAACAGGTCAAACGTTGATAGAACCTTCTGATTCTGAAAAATCACTTTCTGTTTAGAATTATAAGGTATCTATAAAACATTAATTAAAGCAATACATTTTTTAACAAAACAAACAATTTACATATCATTTTTAATAAACATAAATTTTTTGTGTTGTAATGTGCTGAAATGTATAAAAGAAACAGTTTAAACAAAAACACATCATATTAAATGCTTATATTGAGAAGACATGAGGGGAACACGATCGTTTTTTGTGGTTTATTTAATATAACGTAATGCTAACTTGCAATTGCAACACTTGTGCTGCTGTTCAGCCGCTAGGTGCGCGCTCCCATTGTGACAGGAAAGAAATATTTAACCTTACCATTTGTGACAATGGTTCTAAGATCAACTTAAGGCTACGATGCTTTTGGGAAACGCAGCCCAGAACTCTTCGTATTGTCTTAATATTTCATTATTAAATAAATAATGTTAGACTTTAGGAATCATTAAGGTATCTGCCTGGATTTGTTTGTTTTCAGTAAAAGATGTGGCCATGCCTTCGGTGGACCATCATGTCCAGTGTGTGTCTAAACCAACATCAGAAGCTCCATCTGCCCCAGCAGCTTCTGGACCTGTCCCAGCTCCAAAAAACCCTCCAGCCAAAGACAACGATGCTACAAAAAAGATGAAGGCTGAGAAAAAAGGTATTTAGGATGTTGACGAATAGTCCTTTATCACTGCGCTGTGACGTTTCCAGACATTTCTGTTTATTGATCTTTAGCAACATTGAACACTTTTGGATTTTCAGTTAACAGTGGTCTCATTTTGAATTAGTGCACAGAATAGCACTTTGGATTATTTACTTGACTCAAATACTGCAGTTTAAATATGATTTATGAATGGAAGAAGATTTAGCAGGGTAATGAATAAACGCTTATAGTAATATTTCATCCAAAAATAAAACATTTCAAACTTGGTGCTGTTTTTTTATGCGATTATTTTATGCTTCGTTGTAACATTTTCTTTTCTGTTATAGCGCTTTATTGTTAATTTTGGAGCGAAAAAGTCACCCCTCAATATAAATGGATTGTCACCTTAATTGATACTGTATATTGAAGTGAGATGTGCACCGTTTTGCCCCATAGACTTCCATTGTACTGTAAGTGTGTTACTATAAGCCTTATTGATTGTTTTCATAAACTAAAGGGTTAGTTGTCTGAAAATGACATCATCCATCATCTTTTTTTTCTAAACTAATCCTTAAAGGGATAGTTTAATGATGCACTTAACTCGCGATTCTCGTTACTGATCTCGCGATACGATTTATTCCCGATTTATTTTTTACAAAAGGAGTAGAGAAAAATATGAATTGAACAATTGCCCTTTTGTTATTTCTAAAATGCTGCACATTTCTGCGTCAACTAAAAATTTATTTTATGTCAAATAATAAAGTGAATAATACAAACTATAAAATATCATCTCAACCGGCTTGAATCGTCACATATTATAATTGATTTTCAATTGGATAATGGTGAATCGTTACATCTCTAATGCATACAGATAAAAATCACATAGATATTTCTTAAAAAAGAACTGTAAACAATGTTGAATTTATGAAAAGAAATGAAAAACCACAAACGTGCAGCGTTTCCGCTAGGAATTTGTGGAACTCTGGCGTTTGGTGGTCACCCGCTAATTAACATATTTGTGACATCATCGTCCTTCATAGTTTTTGAGTTGCAATTTCAGACTCGTTTCTCTTCTACTCTCTGAACATTCTGTATTTTAATACAGCTTGTTGCCCAAATCATCTAACAAAATCACCACGCACACATGAAAGAGCATTAATATTGGCTACAACACAGCGTATAGCCTCTATCTACGTTATCATGCGCTAACTTACAGATGAACTGTGTTTGTGTACATCCAAACTTTCAACATAACAGTGACGGGTGTTTTGAATGCCGTTTTGTTTTCTTTTATTGCGAATCGCCACCGTGTGGTGAATTATATGTGGTAACTTCTCCATGTTGCTCACTGCATAGAGTCATGCTGAGAGAGAGACGAGCCCTGTGTCATGGAAAGCAGGCCTCGCGCGGCAGTACTGACGACATTTTCCCACTGAATGAACATAAAGGTTTATCCAAAAAGACGCATGGTATGTCATTATGCGCTTCGTCTGAACAAAAACGACATGCTTGCATCCGCCATGTTAATAAAGCAATGAATGAACGATAGGATCCCTGTTGTAACATCCATGTTATATCTAGTGGAGAAGACTTGTAGTTGCAATAAGATTCACGTTAATGATCTCTTATAGTATGTTCAATGCTTGCGGAAATATGAAAGAAAAAAAAAGATTCATGACGATATTGAATCGACCGCATTTAAAAAATCGATTTATCGAAACATTGAGCCCTAGTTGAACCCATTTAAAAACAAACCAGATTTGTTGGCGTCACTGAATGGTGCTACATTTCATACCATTCCTGCCTTCAGCAATAGAGCATTTGAAATGTATCTGATTTCCTTTCATGGTTAGTTATTATGAAAAGGGTCTTCATTTCTAATTATTCAAAATCCTTGAAATTGGGAACACTTTGTTCAAATCTAAGTATAGATCACTCATATTTTTATTCATTATTTATGTCCTTTAGGGAAAAACAAGTTCACTTTGGGCCAGATGACACGTCTGTTTTGTCCTCTCGCTCAGTTTGGATGAATGCTAGACTTCAGATAAGAACTGAACAGTAAACTAAAACATAGTCAGAATGATGGTCTATATCAATCTACTAAAATCGTCTGTATATTAATATGCAGTAAGAACGGCGTTCCCATCTCACGTAACGATTGCCTAAACATTCTCTATTATACTGTATTATTAAGCATTTGAGAAGAAGAAAGTAAAGTGCAAAGAATGTGTGTAGAAAATGTTAAGAAACATCACCAGTTTGATGTTCAATATTAAAAGTCATTATTTGAACGAATAGTGTTCAGAAAGTTGAGAAATATTAATTTAATCTCCAATATCGGTATGGACAAATATCACTATTTGAGTAATCGAATGAATTATGGATTTAGTGTTGGTGCATCTCTGCTTTCAAGTTAACAGAAAATGAATGAATCTATATAGAGTAACTCTTTCTATAGGCAGTTGAGGCAGTCCTCGCCACCGTTTGCATACTGTTTGGCACTGTTTGCCTGACCGGGGGGGGACTGCTGACATTTGTATTTAATAATATAACTTTAAAATGTTACATTCTGCTTAACTGATTTATTATTACATATAGGAATTGATAGTCTGTATAATATTTGACCTGTGTTTCTCTCTTTTATCCTTAATGTGTCCTTCTCTGAGAAAACCACGCTGTGTATGTGTGTGTGTATATTGTGCTCTGTGTGTGTGTGGAGTTGTGTTTTATTTATGTGGGTTTGTATGAACATGTATGCGTGTCTGTATTCTGTGTGTGTTCACTTCTTTTGTTTTAACTTGTTTAACTTTAATGTTTTGCTTATAGTCAATATGTTTCATGTACAGTTGCTTTGAAACAATGAAAATTGTTAAAAGCACTACATTAATAAAGTTAACTTGACTTGACTAGAGCATTTACGAGCAACTCTGTTTGGAGAACAAAATCATTATTTTGTACAGACCAAAATCATTATTTTGTACATGAGATCTGCTATTTTAATGTTGTTTAATTTACAATGATTGAAAATATCACATGTTATGTTTTTATCAAAATAATTCCAGTATGATTGTTTTACCAAAATTGTCAGTGAATCATAAGATCCAAAAAAAACCATCACAGAATCTTAAACTTTGAAATAGTTTTGGTTCATTTTAATGCCATGAGATTATACACAAAGGTAACGTTTTTTAAAGCTTGTGGGTTCCCCCCAGCCACAGTTCCAGAAACACAGATAAAGTCGAATTGTTCCCAAAGGCCGGATTGATTAGAAACACAGTGTACCCAACCCGATGTTGGCAGAATCGTTTTCACTTTTGGGAAAGCTCGGATTCCGAACAGAAATGACAAGCCGGCATTCTTTCCTGTTGTAGACTCTTAAAAGTAGCTCCTCTGGGAACAATATCTGCTTGTTCAAAATAACTTTCAAAGAATGGCATTAAAAAGCACCTCGGAAACCGAAAGCACATTTCCTCCGAGTGGACGCGTAATAAAATCCAATGTCTCAATGTCCTATAAACATGCTTATAATAGCACTTCATACACAGTTTGTGCCTTTTCATGGGTGAGTTCCCAACATTTATAGTGTGCTAGATAATGAGTCATTCTACTGCGCGACCACAACCATCCCTTGCGAACACAAGAAAATGTCTGAAATCTCATTCTGGTGCTTTGTGGTCCAGGTGAGAAGAAAGAAAAGAAAGCAGCTGCCCCGCCCCAGGAGGATGCGAAAGTGGATGTTTCACGGTTGGATCTCCGAGTGGGCCGCATTATCACCGCCGAAAAGCATCCTGATGCAGACTCGCTCTACGTCGAGCAGGTGGATGTTGGGGAAGCGGCTCCACGTACTGTTGTCAGCGGTCTGGTCAAGCACATCCCTCTCGATCAGGTAATGAATCTACGCACCTAACATCTGACAGTGGTGTTTACCTTCTACATAAGGTTTACAGAACTTCATAATTAAAGGAGCTTTGTAAACTGAATTTCCACAACTTCAGTAATAAATTTGGTTGTTCTTGAAAAATGAAACATGGTTTTACTACAGTAAGCATAGTTTAACTATAGCATGTGTAGTAATAATAATTATTATTATTTTTATTTATAACACACTTTATATTAACGAAAATCCCGAAGTGCTACAAATTAAAAACTGAAGAAGCCAAACTAGAAAAAAACAATAAAATCAAATTAGGAATGCACAGATACCGATACCAATATTGGTATATTGCATACAGTACTATACAATACTAGCTGGTTTTTCTGCACTAAATAAATTTTACTTCCATTAAATCCATTAAATATTTTTTTAGAAAGGCTTAAGTTAAGATTAAAACACAATAAATCAACATAACAATCTTCACAGGGAAAAATTCTGCTATCCAATATTTATTTTATTAACAACATTAACTCATATTTGACTTAACATTGTACACTTCTTTAATAAACTTAAATAAAGTCTGTGCTCTTTCTATTTAAATATTTTGCTGGATAATTCATACATGCAGTATATTTCCTCCATGCAGTTAATTAATAAACTAGAGACCCATGAAATCCGTTTTATCCCAGATTCCATTTTTTCCGTTTTTATTTTTCTGGATTCTGTGTTTTCCTTTTTTACTACATAAAAGTAATATACTTTTACCCACATGAAAATATACTTTACTATATAACAGCATTTATTCAAACTATAATAAAATAAATGTTTTGAACCTTATGGAAAAATCCATGAAGTGGAGCATAATGTACAACTATTTTAATAGAAACCAGTATATAACTATGGAGTGATTTTGCGAACTTAATTAAAAAGGAAATTGCAAACTGCATTTGCAAATGCGTTTCTATATCTTTGTGTAAAATTGTGATTATTTGCATTTGCAAGAACGTAATTCCCCATATGCTATTACACTTCCTCTTGCGTTGCGTAGTAACCCTGTCATAACTGAATTGAAATCCCAATCCCTTTGCTTTTGCGTTTCCTCCGACTTGTACAGAAACCTGTCAATCATGGGTGGGGGTGGGCTTATGTATGGGGCGTGTTTGTATCGGGAAGTGATGCCGCAGTGGTGGCAGTCTGTCCAACGCTAAGATAGCAATAATGGAACAAACGAGAATCAGATGCAAAGTTTCATATAGGGAAAATCTTTACAATTAATCACAATTGCGGTACTTAACAAGTTTAATTTAAAGGAATTCAATGGGCTTGTTGAACAGTTGAACACAAACAGTGGTCTAGTGATCACAATGAGCAACCAGTAATAGTCACATTGAAGCAGTGTGGATTCATCATAATTACATTCATTTCTCAGGTTGGTGCATCACCAGATGGGCTCATTTACTGCACATGTTGTGGAATAAACTGTTCGGAAATTAAATGAATGTTTAAATACAGAAACATCTCCATCAAGTAATTTGTAGATGACAGCTACTTATGTCTCCAGCAAACTCACTAAAACATTGGAGCACAAGCTCGCTATGTTATGAGACACAAATAAAGGGATGTATAATCCACGTACTTATGTCATTTATTATTTACTTATTATATGCATAATGAACAAAAATGTTGATGCAGGATGCTGTTTATTCATAAAGAGTGAATATGTTTTGTTATGGTTTACAACACGTATTAATCATGATGCAGCATACGGTCACAGTCAATAAATGTCATGTCCTAGCTTTGAGTACTGTAAAAACTAATACCATAAACAACCAGACTAGGAATGTAGAGGAATGTTGCAGAAGGTGATGATTGTCTATCTTGCAGTCTATCCAGTTTCACATGCTGAGTGATGCCGCTCTGAGCACAGAGTTCCAGCGTGAGTTATTTCCAAACAAAAAAACGGAAAACTGCATCGTTTTCACCGGTGATTGTGACTGCAGTTGTAATAGTTTACAATACAGCATGCGTTAACTTCACTCCTAATGAGTTTAACTGTATTACTTTCCTACTGTATCTACTTAAGTTCCAGTCGACGGTGAATGACATCACTTACCGATACAAACATGCCCCGTTGAATAAGCCCACCCACACCATTGATTGACTGGTATCTGTACAAGTCAGAGGAAACGCAAATGCAAAGGGATTTGCGATTTTATTTGAGTTTTGGCAGGCTTACTACTCGCGCCAGAGGAAACGGTTTGCATTTGCGTTTGAATTGTGTCACAATTTTCACACAAACAAATAGAAAACGCATTTGCAGATGCAGTTTACAATTCCTTTTTAATCAAGTCCGCAAAATCATTCCATATATACATCTTCTGTTTTTTCTTTTGCTTTTTTAAGTCTCATTACATTAATTACTGCTCTGTACGTCTTTAGTTACCCTTTTTTATGTGATTAAATTTATTTTTATTTTGACGACAGACTTTTATTTTGACAGCTTGCCGCAAAGTTTGACAGCAGCTTCTCTCAAATGAAACGGTAAAATGCGCCTGAAGCTAATTCAGTTTATGTGTTCAGGTCTAGATGCTAAAAAGTCTACTACAGTACACAAAACCTCACCACTCAGTCACATACAGAAAATGCAGATTGCATATTTAAACAGCAGCTGAATGATTATTAGCGCTATTCACATAGCACAATTTGTGTTTGCTACTTTCCGTCCGTGTTTTCACATCGTGTAAATCATACGGCTCTAATAAATCGGTATCTGCCTTTTTCATGCCATTGCCCATATGCCGATGGTGTTAAATGATTAATATTGCCGGCTGATACATCGGTGCATCAATTAAAAGCTTGTCTAAAAAGGTCAATTTAAGGCCACATTTGAAAGCACTCCCAGATTGGGAGCAGTTGAGCAAAAGGCCCAATCCTCCATAGTACGAAGTTTGGTCCTGGTGAGTTAAAGGAGATGTGCTGAGGCAGATTATTTGTAGTAAAACTATGTTCATACGAATTGATACAAAATAACCATAAAAACATGGTTACTACACTTTTACTTGAATACATCATTAATCATTTAAAATGAAAAAAAAAATCAATTATTTAATTTATTAATAGGTTGATGAATACATTTTCCTACGGGTGAAGGCGTGTTAAGGTCAATATCATCAAAGCAATTGTTTTCAATTACCCAAAATGGCAATCTATAACTGTTTGATGTTCAAAATAAGCGATAATGATTTAAATTAAATAGAAAATATATTCAAGATAATGATCAAGTAGAAGAAATATCAATGTTGAAAACTGTCACCTTACTTAACCGTCATTCGCAACAGTAAGCTTGTTAATAATATCGTTAATAATAATTATCGTTTTGCTGTCGTGTCCAATTTCATAATAATTGTCTGGTTTCGTCTTCAACACACGTGTCACTATATCCGTAAAGTGACCTGCAATTTTCTTTCAAGATGGCAAGATACCAAGATTGCCATCAAAAGGGCAAACATTATGGATTTCAGCTATAAAGTTATATTATTTTTAAAAATACAATTGCTTGAATAAAAGAACAGATAGTTTATTAAACTTTGGAAGAAAAATAAATGGTCATTTATTGTAAAGTTTGATGATTTAGCCTAATGTTTTTCCATACTCATACGTGTTGGAGCTTCAAAGTCTCAAAGAAAAGTCCCAAACCCATTATGGAGTTCAATTGTATGTTCATATTTTCAAACATTGTAATAAAATAATAGAAGTGATTTATGGACAAGTTTGAGATTGTGACGCATTGCGTTATTCTTTAAACTAAATCGTAATTTAACACAATCTATCTTGTATTTACACCCCTACTGGACAGCGTTCTGGAATAAAAACTTCATCACTGTACATTTTGACACCTATATCTGAGAGCCATCTTTGTTTGACAGCAAGACTGAATGCAACTATTGTTAATAGGGTGTTATGTGTCAGAATATTTCGAAAGGGGATAATTCACTTTTACTGTTTCATATAAAATGTCTGAACGGCCGTGCTTTCACGCAGCTCCATAAACCTGCTCCGTGTAGACTGCATGTATTATTTTCCAGACCCCTGAGTTTACGATTTGTTTAGGGGATACCTAGCAGTACATGAGAAATTATAATTACACCTCTAAAAAGCATCTGTTTCTCTCCTTCATTTAATCTTTTGGGGTTTTCCCTCTGGTTTTGACTTATTTTTTACAGTTGTTTTAACATAACATGCGTTTGTTCATTTATAGTTCAGATCATTATGAATGTCTACATGTTGTACTGGGATTTTGTGCTGGATGAGGTGATATTTGAGTGCTTATTTTATTTATTTCATTGGTTCTCATTCCCTTTAATCTTGACTATAAAAAGTAATATTCACTTGCTATAAACAGGCCAACTATTTTTTTTAGACGTTGATGACATTAATATTGGACTTTTGTTGGTGGTTTCTTACCCATCTTTCAATTTTCTTAATTTTATGATAATTATAACACATTATTAAACACTATGCAAAACTTTTGTAATTTGAAGGCTGCAAGGAGTGCAAGTATCTTTAAACCTGTTTAATGGAAACCGCCAGCAAATTTAATTTATTGCATTATGTTTAACTGTCAGGAGTCGTACAAACACTGAAATCTCTTGAATCCCGTAATGATCCGTGACCAGATCCATTAAGCTGTTTTACGCTCAATTCCTCAATCTTCAGATGCAAAATCGCATGGCTGTGCTCCTGTGCAACCTCAAGCCTGCCAAGATGAGAGGAGTGTTGTCCCAAGCCATGGTCATGTGTGCCAGTTCTCCAGAGAAGGTGGAAATCCTGGATCCCCCGAGCGGTGCCGTGCCTGGAGACAGGGTTTCTTGCCAGGGTTTCCCAGGTACTTTTTTGTATTTCTACCCCAACAGTGTATTTAATTGTGGGTTTTCACAAGTTCAACGACACCATAGTGTGTTTTCGTGAGGTGTGCCTGAACGCTTAAGGCACATTTATCAAAGCGAATCGCATCATTTTAAATGAGTGATTTACCGCTTCTTTCAAATGAGTCAGTAAATTAGAGTCTGATGCATATTTCACCCCCAAAAATGGCAAAGAGGTATTTTCCAAAAGGAGAAGCTCCAGAACTCATTTGGCAGGGTCCTAGTCAATTTCCACAGGTTGCATGCGTTTTATTAGTCCATTGAGTGTCGTAGTTGAATCTAAAAATATCAAACTAAAATATTTTGAGTTGCTAGGTACAAACATTACCTTTATAATCCAGTTTTATTAGTTTTCTAAAGTTTGTGAGATTTGTGGCGTCAAAGATTGTTTTAAATTAATCTAAGAAAAGTCCATTTAAAATATTTCTCGTTTATATACAATAAATTTGCAAAAAAATTCTGAAATTTGTGTGGTTCAAGGCATCAAAACTCAGAAAAACTTAACACTTTTTTGTTTGCTATGCACATACAATAAATTTGCAGTAATATCTGGTTCCTTTTCTAAAGTTTGTGAGATTTGAGGCATCAAATCTTGGAAAATTTTCTTTAGTTTCATCTGAAAAATCTTAATGAAAGAGTTTTAATCTCTCTATACAATAAATTTATCAAGTAAAAGCAAGTCTTTGAAAGATCATCCTTGGAAAAAACTTAAAACAGAAAAAATGTGGTTTGTCTGTAGCTCGACTGCTAAAGCACTTTGCTCTCCATTGCCAAAGGTCATGGGCTGAAATTCCACAGACAACATAAAACCTTCAGAGACAATTTACAAAGAAAGATCTGCCAAATGGATAAATGTACATGATGAGAGGGATGGATGTCAGTCCCTTACTTATAAATTCTTTGTATTTTATTTATTGTTTCTTTTAATGTTTTTTTATTGAATCCTTTGTTATTGTTCGGTATGCTTTCTTTTCAATTGAAGTTTCCTTATAATTTGTACTTCTGGAAGACTTCTAAGTTGTATTTGTCTTTTGTATTTACTGCACATGTCTGTATCGCGTCACATTAAAACTAATGGGGACAGACTGTACTACCCACACAACCATTGTTTGTGTGATCAAGCTAGTAGAGGTGGAGAAAACAAATGATGCTACTTTTTCACATTATTGAATTACTAAACCAAAGAAAATATATATTTTTTAATGATAATATTTGTTAAAAGAATACATTATAAAGTATGAACTATTGTACACCCCCTAATGTCATTCCAGACCCGCATGACTTTATTTCTTCTACAGAATACATTAGAAGATACTTTGAAGAATGTTTAGATGTTTTTGTCCAAACATGTGACACCATTGAATTTAATTGTGTGGCCAAAAAAACTAATTTAAAGCCATTGTTTAAGTATAACACTTTGTGTTCCAGCTTCTATATGGTGAATTATAAACTGGCTCATGGAAGTGGTTGTTGATGTAAAAAATGTGAAACGTGGCATTTGTTAACATTCCAGCTCTCGGACAAAAAATTGTAATGTTAAAACTAATCGGTGTGTCTTTAATGTTGTGTTCGTCTAGGTGAGCCTGACAAGGAGTTGAACCCTAAGAAGAAAGTGTGGGAGCAGGTCCAGCCCGATCTGCGTACTGACGATAAATGTGTGGCCACTTATAAGGGTGCTGCCTTTGAGGTCGCCGGCAAAGGGGTTTGCAAGGGTCAGACGATGACCAACAGTAGTATCAAATAAGAAAGTCTTATAGAGCTGTTACAGAGCCAAAACATCCTCCTGTAAGAAGTGAAGGGCTTGATGCCTAACCTCTAGACCTCTTGAACTGCATTGATGGAAGGATAAACGTATATGATTAATAAACTATTTGAATACTATTGCTTGAAAGTCTTCTTGCGATGTTTTGATATCACAGTGTTTAGGTTGATCAGACTTAGACGCTGCATAATAGTGAAGTTGGACTTGTCCTCCAACGGTACAACAAATTTATTAAATAAAAAACAAAACTCTGATAAGGATAATAATTATATCCCTGAGATGGTAACAAATTCATTTTATTATTCAGGGAAAGATCTTCTTTATTCACATATAAAAACGAAAGTTTTCCGTGTTAAGGAGTAACTGCATTTAACAGGATTTGAGATTCATTTCTTTTGTTTTAAGTTCGTATCCTTAATCTCTTGGTTTTATTGCGCCAGTGAAAAAAACACCATAGGCTTTCTCACAACTTGTTTCGGTCCCTGTCGACCAGATTTATACGTCCGTATCAAAACTATTGTCAACATGAATAATGTAGATTTTAAAAGTGACCTGATGCGAAACAAATGTTTCAGTTTTGCATTGTTGTCAATCTCGTATAATCGCCAAAGCTCTAATAATAGCATTTCACGCCATCTAACCCTCATGATTTATTTAGTCTAGTGTTTATTATGCACGTGTGGCGATGATGTAGGAAGCAAAGTGCTTTTTGAAACGTATTTTTCCAAATTTGACAGAATGCCAAAATACCCAGAGAGGTCGTCTGAGGGGAAGCCTCTTCGCGCAGCGTTTCTCTCGGAGGAAAGATGAATGCTGTAGTCTTGTGTTAACAAACACGGCATGCGCTCTAATGGGGCAAGTGAGCGCTGGTTTCATGACTACTTGGTTTTATAGAGCACATTGTGCTTTATGACGGGCATTAAGATTTAGAGCTAATAAAGAAGCCCAAAACCGCCTCGCTTCGGGAACTCATTTATCAGTGTTTTTGTTTACAATATCCCTCTTGGTTTGTTGTTTTAATCTCCTGCTCTTTTAAAAGTTTGGCTTTATTTCACTGAGAGGCTTTCATGTGTGCTTTGACTCACAATGTAAGAGCATTAGAGCAACGAAGAGGACCCAGCCGCTTTGTAACGCTTGACAAGTTTCACCATCTAGAGACTTGTTTGAGGTGTTTCGCTCACTTTTAACATTATATTATTATGACATCAGTATTTTGAACACAATAATCTGTTGATTTAACAGCCTGTTGGTAAATTAGTCTAGTTTAGTGCTTCTCATTTTCTTACATTGACTTATGGGAGTATTCAAATTCTCTTTAAGGTTCAGTTTATTGATGTTTGCAAATCCTTTTTGTAGCTTGTTTAGGATGAGATTATTCTTCACAAGAGCGTGTTTTATTTCTCAGAGGTTGTTCTGTCATAGCTCAGGAGATTTGACGGAGTTCTCTTTAGATGTTTCCCATAAAATTGTTCGTGGGGAAAATAATGGAAACAAATGAGACGATTGTTAAATTACATCAAGAACCTGGAGGTGTAACATGAATGTATATTGTGGAGGTTTAAAAAATCTGAATTCGGTTCAATTTAATGAGAATTGTCCATGTTAGTATTGAAATCTTGAAAAATATTGACGTTCGACTGCAAGCTTGGCTTAGTTTGTGTTATTGTTGAGATCACTTCTTAAACTAATGGAGATATTTGTGAAACATTCAATTTTTTCTAACTTATGGATCACTATAAAGATTAATTGCATTTCTACATTTGGAAGATTTAAACTTGCAGTGATTTCAAGCTTTCTCACGACGTGTGCTTCTAACTCAATGCTCTATCAGTTGAGCTACAGGAACAAAAAATTGAAAAAATAACAGGAACCTCTGTTATCTACATCTAGATCTATATTTGAAAAGCCAGACCTTTATTATTTCTATTTATGTCATATGTAAACCTATTGAACTGCAAGAAAGTGAGCTTACTTGCTTCATATGGTTTCAAAGAATCCTTCAGAAGACCGGTCAAGCATATCAACTGATGCTCTTGCTCAGTATGAAGCCTTCTCTGATCACAAATTTGTTACACATTTGTGTGCTTGTTTGCGGCTGACTGTTGTGACAACACGACAACATGTCCATTTTTCCATACCACTTTTAAAAGTCGAACAAACAAAGGCTAACAAATCTATTGTTTGGAATTCTTCCATTTTTATGTTTAATGCTGTACATCTGCGTTGCAAATGTTGTATCAAAAATGTGCAAGTTTCATCTGTGACAATACTTACATTTCCAAGAAAGTTTAAACCCTTTAAAGAGAATCTAAGGGGTTGTAAATAAATAATACATGGGAATAGTCTTCAAATATGAATCCCTAACAAAAGACAGAAAAATAAGGGGAAAACACAACGGGGTGAGAGGTCAGGATGTTTGGCTGTCGTTGAAAGAAAAGTTTTGGGCATGTTGTTATTCATGCGATTTCATACTTCACCAGCACACCGTGAACACGGCCATCAAAGCGCTGGAAATCTGGAAGCCATGATGTTACAAAACTGTGACCTCTGTAATTTGATAACTTCTGATCACAAAACAGCAGCACAATGTTCCTCGGAAACAGACCTTTCATGTGGTATATGCAAAAGATGCCAGTTAACCAGCAAATATGTTTTATGGTTTTTGTTTTAATTTAATAAACTACAGGACGTAAATAGCTTGGGTTCCTGTGTAATGTGGATTTGGCAATGTTAAGCTAAACAGAAGCTTTAAAACATCTGTTTAAAATCTAAACACAGTACATATTTGAGTCTCCGTCGTGTTTTGTGTCCCCATCATATTATGGGTAAAATATTATTATTATTAATATTATATTATTATTTAGGGTACTTTTTCTTTTCCGTGAATAGATCTCAACCACAAACTTTAAAATGGAAATGAATATCTAGCATATATCTTTTATTGGTAATTTATTGTCTTTTTTTACCCCTTTCCATCATACAAACAATTGAATCAAAACACTTTATTTCACTTTTTACTTTAATTCGTTATTACTTATCAATTTCTTTCATGTGCGAATTTTCAGTTTTTCTTTTTGTAACGTTCCTTGAACTAACAAAAGCCAGTTGCAATGGCATGGTGCGTATTTTTTGGGGAAGATTATTATTTTTGTTTCGTTCTGTGAACTACTAACAACGTTTCTCCCAAATGTCAAATTATTTTTTTATATTGCTAATATAAAAAAATGTAATTATGATTTTTTTATCACATGTGTTTTGTCCGGCTGTTGGATGACTTGGTAACTCCTTGTGTTTTTTTTAAAATCAGAAGACACTGGACAGACAATACATCCACAATTGCTGAATAAATAATTGGAAATGATCTCTCAAGTTTTGAACAGAGGTGTAAAACAAATTAATTACAAACAAGAAAGATACAAAACAACGCGAATTAACATACAAGATATTTTTTTAATGCCTACAAACAAACAAAAGACTTACTGCAGTCTACCAATCCAAACACTTAAAAACTATAAAAAAACGTACATACAGTGACCGCTAGGGTGCAAGTCAAACCCGTAAAATATCATTTTTAGTAAATTACATGTTTTCCTGTTATTTTACACCCTTCATGTTCAGTCTATTTTGCTTTCTATTTCCGTAATTACAAATATTTTACAAATCTCAAAAATACATGAAAATTCTGTAAGATAAAACGGTACAATTCTTAAAATTAGCTTACAGTGTAAGTGACTCTTGGATGAATCTCTTTTTAAGAAAATTATGAATCAAAGAATCAAATCATGACTACATGTGTGTTTTCTTTCTTTTTGGAAGAAGTGAGGCGTACAAATGTATTTCATTCAATGTTTCCGCATTACCAACTTGTACACTGTTCTCATGACAAAAGAAGAGAGTCGCTTGAGTTGTGTTCGAATGGCATGAGCACAGTCAACTTTCTCTGGTCTTGCTATAACATCACGCTTAGATTCCATTGACATGTGGCGGATGAGTTGCCATGACGACCACAGGAGGGCATAACCTAACCATTTATAGTGTCTATGGTATATGAAAAAATGCTTTGAGAAAGTATTTTGATCACAGATGGGATACAAAGAGGGTATATGGTCCATTCATAATTCCAGTTTGAGATTTAAGATCTAGGGGAAACTATTTAAGGTTCATAAATTCGGCAGACTACAGAAAAGTTGGGCGGTAGCGGGACAATGGGATCTTTTGTAAGGGTTTAGATTTATTCATGGGGCACAAGATTTCATCCAAAGCAAATATCAATATACCTTCTTTCCGAATTTCTTTTTACGGTCAAAATTGTTTTTATTGCAATCAAATTCTGTTCCGAATGTTCTGTTCTGTATTACACATTGTCATATGAAAAATTCCTTAAGCGCACAGCTACAGTTCTCAGACCGTCCATACTCAGACATGCTGAAAGGAATAACTTGCATTTCAGTAACCGTTCTCTTTGAAAAATGTATTCAAAAGAACCAAAACATGATCTCTTCTGTGGAACAGAGGAAGAGATGTTTGTTGATGCCTCTCATTTCGTTAAAGCTACAGTATTCAAAATACATTATTTTGTGTTCAAACAAATTTATAAAGCAATTTTTCCTACTATGGTCGTCAATGGTGGCCAAGAACCTACCTTACGCTCTTAACCCGAGTCCACATCTTCAGTCGATATTTGGGAATCCCCTCATGGAAAACATTGAGGTGAGGACCATAATGAGTGTAAAACAAGTATACCACTGTCAGACAAAGAGAAGCAAATTTTGGATTGATGGCCAAATTTTAGCCACCGTCGAACAGTGTCAACACCCAGTGCTATATCTGTCGTTTCAGGTTCCAAACCTCCACAGAGGCTTTTTTGTGTCTGAGCTGTAGTGTTGCTGCCAGTTACCACACCGTCGGTTTTCCTGATGTATTCATGGTTTCTCTGAATAGCACCCACACAACCCCAGCACATGATTCAGGACGATTTGTGAAATATTTGAGGACACTAATGGCCTACAGTCTCACGTTCTTACAGAGGGTTTGAACGCTCTTACTGGGGCTTTCCGAAGATATGCTTCGCATATGAAATTCATTTTCAAAATGCGCTTGTGGCCAATTATCATAATGCAGGTAAATGTAATTGATATTAGTACTGTTTGTCTTGTAAATCCAGCTTTGTTATGTTACACTTGCTATGCCCAGCGGCGCAGCTGGTTTGACTATAAACAAAGAGTGGATTATTGATGCCTGCAATACCATGCTGCCAAATCCTAAGTGATGGGTTCATTTGCCGCAATTTGTCTATTATAATTTGGGAAACCCCTAACCGGATTGAGAATATAATACGGCACTCGTTCAAGAGACACGTGTTAGGAGACAGAATATGTATCATAATTTAATTTGCCATTTACCGTCCTTACATCCAAGGAGATTATTTGACCTTTTCGACAATCCTGAGATGGAATGTTCTTGGACATCTCACAATGAATTTGAGTCTGGGCAGCTGATTTGGTGCGTTGTATCTTCTTGAAAAAGTTGCAGATGAATCTGGAATACAGACATTTGGAAAGTCATGATGAAAGAAATGGAAAGCAGTCCTCTTGCTGTATGAGACGGTGACCTTTTTCTGATCTCGCTGTGGCTGTGAATGATGATCTTTTGAAAAGAAGCAGACAAACAAAGTTGTCCTGAACCATTATGATTTTTGTTGCTGTATTATATTAAGTCCTTATGATGAGGAACTGTGGAAAATCCACGTCACTGCTTTCTGTAAACTTGAATCTACCGGACGCAACGTGAGGACGTTGGACCTGCAATTCCAAATGAGAATATTTGTTTTTGATTGATTCAGTGAATAGAAAATACGATGATGTTATATGACTGCTATACCAAAACAGAACAAATACAAAAAAGAAAATCATTCAAGTGTGCTATTAATATACTTAAAACAAAAAAAACAAGAAGGAATGCTTACCATATACTTATTATGTTCTTCTCAGATATACAATTATTATACAAATATACTTTTTGAGTCTGGTTTACTCATTTGATTGAGTAGCCTATTAAACCCTTTTCACATAGTTGTCCATACTGTCTTGTAAACTTACATGTTTTAGTATTTACAGTAACAATATTATATATAAACGGTAACCTATATGAACAGTTGTCAGGGTTACTTAAAGAACACCAAGTGTCTACTCACAGTTTAAAACAACCATACAAGTAGTTTAGTGACAGTATACTTCTAAGTGTAACTTCAAAATCTAGTAACAACTTTCGACTTAGTTTATAGTCAACTGTTACTTAAAGTTTTAAAACAACTAAACTAGTAATTTAGTGAGATATACTTCAGAGTGTACTTTCAGAATCTAGTCAAAACTAGTAAACTATCAGGATACCTACAAGTTCACTCGTCGTAAAGTTTTGTAAACTAGCTGTGTACTCAAAGTTTACTACTGGTACACTTAAAGTTTACTTAAAAGTATACTTTTATAAACTGAAAAGGGGGCCAGTTTAATCCCAAGGAGTATTGAAATAAACAAGTATAGGAAAATACATTATTGTTAGCATGTAGTATTTATTAGTATTATTCAAATATACTTTACTCGAGTATACTTTGTGGGGGTAAAAACACTGAAAAAACAACTAGTAGGATTTAATTTGTTAATTTGTTTTTATAATTTTACTTTAAATATAGTTGACACCTTGAACTGCGCAAATAACAGAAAAAAAATAGTTAATCCTTCTAGTTGTTTTTATCAGTGAGGTGTATATGGCTTCAAACGACGACTATTACAAACAGTTATGTTACCTTGTTTTAAATTTAAACAACACAAAATAAAAAGTTTAGTTTTACAACATTATAATGTCAACGCACAAATATTTATTATATATTACCAGTACATTGAAAATTAAAGGAACAACAGGGGGTTTTAAGGAGGATCTATAGACAGAAATGCAATATAATATACAAAACGTTTTCTTCAGAGGTGTATAAAGACCTTATATAACGAACCGTTATGTTTCTAATACCTTAGAATTAGCTGTTTATATCTACATAGACGATGTTATATCAAAACTGCTCCATCAAACAGCTAATATTACAACCAAAATAACAACATATCTTGGTTCTAACAAACAGAAAAACCAACGTCACTCAATACTAATCCGAATCAAAGCAACCCCCATGGGGGGATTTTAAGACAATTTTTCTCTCCAACGACTCTTTGCTGGAATGTATCTCCATAGATATCTTTGATTATCTCTGCTAAAAGCCTTAGTAAAGCGGGACCTAACACGTCTCTTCTGGAAAGACTTTATAATATTAACGCAGGTCCTAGCTCCTGCCTGATTTGTTTTCTTAAAATCCAACGACCATTTATTTCATGTAATAAATAATCGCTCTTTCTACAGTCTTTCTAATGCTCGCATGATCTCTTCCCTGCGTCAACATGAGAACTGCATCTTTTTGTACTATGTGTTTGGACTGAGTGATTCGTTGCAAATCAATAATATAACGCTAGTGGCCGCTGTAAATCAAAAACTGCGCCTTTAAGAAATGCTCCTATGTATAAAGGTATTATTAGCATTAAATTATTTTACACTTTTCTGTTTTTGTCACTGTTTCATAGAAGTAAACACATAAAAGCAATGCACATATAAAACAGAATTAGTAGCCTAAAGAAACACTGTGCCATTTGATAAAAACAGTTCTATTCTTCATTTTATTTCGAAAAATACTATTGTTCATTCTTTATCATCCCTGTTACGTGAATTTGAACACACTTTCTAATTCTAAGGGATATCACAAGCACAAATCCCTCTAATAAATGTCACAATCAGCTGCTAGGTCATTGTTTATCAGAAAGGAATATTTTTCTTTTCATACGAGTGCTGTCTGTCGCTTCTGTGCAAGATTTTGAGTACACAATGTCACATACAAAATAATATGTTTTATATCAAAATGAAAATAGCACCTGGTTCGCTTTAAGTATGCCTTCATGCGTGTGAATCGTTTTATTCGGAGGCAAACAACAGTGTAGCATGTTGAGACAAACAAAGTGAAAAATTTACAGTGGATGGGAAACTGTATTGTATTGCTCCAGTATCGTATTATGTAAACTGCATTTATAACAAAGAACTGCACATATGCAAATGTCATAGCAACCAGCAGTAAATACACACACATTACTCTCTTCTTATGAAGTTCACTCCGCACTGCGATGCCGTAGATTGAAGAACGCGTTACATAACGCAGAGTAAAAGAAGGGGCGGAGCTGATGCAGTTGTTGTCATGTGTTTTATGCATGTTAAGCAGATATCTCAGCACCCACTGCGGGAGAGAGGGCACAGCGAAGGTGGTTGCCGAAATGTTGTTGCATGTTGTATTAGGATTACAGGCCGTTTCTCAATAAGTCTGCTCAATAAGTCACAAGTCTGTTCTTTGCGTTCTTGGAATTGGGAAACGGACACAATTTCTGACTGTTTCTCACTGGTCAGCCCTCGGAGGCCCCCTTAAAAGCGGGGCCCCAGGCAGTTGTCGGCCTTGCCTGCCCCATTCCTACACGTCTGCTAGGTGATGGATGACGCAGAACGGCCTAGAAACCACATACTGTAACATCTAGGCTGCCACATAGCATGACGTAAGTCAACACATTTCTTTTCGAAAATGCAAATATAATGTCTTTTTATTTCATTTCCTTTTTGTTTTAAGAAGGACCACTGCATGCAGTTCAATGCTTTACGTTCAAATGAATTTTGCTGGGTGGCCGCCATGTCAGAACTCAAACCGGCATACAGTAGATCTTCTGACAGTGTCCAGAACCAGCATTATAATCTTTCTTAGCAGTTTATCATTTTCAGAGAACATGGAAGAATCAAGACCATATGCTGATTCCAGATGTATTGGTAAAAGATGTAAATGATAATACCTGCTGGTCAAACATAATATAAATGAGCTGCAGCTTGGGTTTTTGAAGTCGCTCTGCTTTTTAACTCATATAGTGTTACCGCAACCCAAACAGATTCTTGCGGTAAAAGGAGCCAGTGTTACGGTAATAGAGTGCTGCAAGTACTGTATACATCAAAATTACATTACTTGTTTAAAGGACAAATAATATAATACTTTACTGTTTGAATCATTGCCAAACGTATACTTTTTCAGTCTAATGAGGTCGTCTAGAAGTTGTTTGAACATTGTATGAACAGGTGAACTCATGAATTAGCTGTAAATGCTTCACTTTCAAAACTTACATTCCCGGTGGCCTTTCGTCGCACGCTTTGATGTGGAATTGAGTTGTCTTGTGTTTAGCGGTTGTTTTCTTTGCAGTCGCTGTGATGAGAGATTTTCCACACAATGGGGTTTAGGGGTTAACCGACATCAACCTCAAGAGATGCTCGTGCTGATGCGTCTGCCATTGACTCCAGTGCTAATGAAAGGCTTCGACACGCAGAAGTTACCACATGCAGAAATCTACAGCGTGCCCTATTCAAGATCAAGACAAATGCTAGACTTACTGCTATACTTTGTATGGATTAGCTGTCATAATAGCACATTGGGAACTAGCTGAACAGCACTGGAAAAATATATGTATGTACTCCAGACAATTAAGAAAAAAAGAAAATGTATTGCATGTTTTTAATGCAGAATATTAAGTCTTTACATATAATATATATATATATATATTTATATTATATATTATCCTTTATGTGTATGTTATCCTTTATTTATTTATACACAGACATATATATAATCAAGTATATATTTATTTACATAATTGTGTACATATTTATCATATATTTATATGCATGATAAAACAAAATATATATTCAGTTTATCCTTTTATTCATGTTTTGTACTTATTTATATATGATAACATTCTTTTAATATTTGTAAATTAGTCAAAAATATGTAATAAATTCATCAAAACGATGTGGATTAAAGAAGGTAAATCAAGTAATCAAGTAAAGTTTTCTAAAATATACTATAACACAAATGTATGGGAATTATGTTGTGACTTAATCGTGGTCACCTTTTGCCTAGCTTTTATAAACAGTATTGCAAAAGAATAGCAAGAGATTGGCTTTTTTCCATCATCGTTAAATCAATCCGTTTAATCAATATTAAAATATAAACCAAATTATTGTTTTATAGCGGTAAAACATATTATGCCAGACACTATAGTCAGGTCACTATCAGAAATTAAGTTTCTTTAATGTGGGTGTCAATGCACGGCATTCATACTGACAAGAGAAGAGAGATGGGAAATAACCTTTGACCTTTGCATTGCATCTGGCCTCCATTAGCCCTCCATGAACATCGGCTGGCATTTAGTGACCCTCTGTATCAAGAACGTCCATCACTCCTCAAGCCGTCATCATCATGCCGCTTGGACACTTTGTGGGATGGTAAGAGCGGATTTTAGGAGAAATGGTATCTGCTGTGCCTGAAGCAAAAGATCAGGTTCCAGCATTAAACATATCCCTGATAAGGAACGTCAGTTTGGACTCTTTTCTTTAAATGAGTTCAATCTAAATCACATCCCCCTATACTTCAATGGTTTAGTTGCGGTCTGGTTGCATCAATCACCATCTTTCCAGTGAAGAAATCCTTGTTGGTTAAGGGAAAGGTTTACCCAAAACTGATATTCTCTTCATCATACATTAACTCTTATGTCGTTCCAAACCTGTATTACTTCATTTCCTCTGCAGAACACAAAAAATATTTGAAGAACTTTGGTAACCAGACAACATCGGCCCTCATTGATTTCCATTGTATGGACACAAAACCACTGCGACATCTCATAAAAATCATATTTTCTCATCCACCACATTAAGACCACTGAAATGTATTATATATTTGCGTTTCATGACGTAAAAATAGTTTCAAACATCAGAAATTCTTGCTTATGAATGTCATTTTTACCCTTGGGATTGTTTCAAAGTATCATTTAGCCACTTTTAATTCAAGAGTGTAAGTTATGGTTACTTTATGTCGAGTGTGAACTTCACACCACAATTTACGTAAGATGTTCAGAACATCTTGTGCGGCCCAACCCCGCCAACGCTTTCCTCTATCAGCAATAATGTTTTTCAAACATCAAAACTTTCTCCATTCTTTTGTTTTGATTTGTTTTGTTGGAACTACGTGTTGAACTACGTGTTAGTCTTCGCCGTTCCAATACAAAACGCTTGTTTAATGAAAGATGATGTGCTGCACATGTTGGCGAAGGATTAAGCGTTACTGCCTTTGAAACCAGGTGGCTTGGAACTTTTCACAGTCTTGAATCATAGAGGATGTTACATATCAGATAACTGAATCAAAAACTCAGCGGTTGTAGATGCTTGTTTTTTCAACCACGTTTTTTTCCGGAAACGTCCATAAAGCGTCTCAACCTCAGATGTTCTACTAACTTTTCCCGCAGTCTCCAACAGTCGATATACATGCATCACGTGAGAGTTCTTGTCTCTTAATAATCATGAAGAAAAAATCTTCATTTTACAGTGGAAAAGTCCTTCTTTTACAACTGTAGTCCTCTCTGTCGCCATCTCTGTTTGAAACGTGAAATTGCAGGTTAAACCATGTACTTATCTTTATGTTAAAGACCTATGACATCAAACATTTACCAGACAGATCAAAAATTACCTGACAGATAACATTTTATATAATTATTAAGCTTAAAGCTGTGAAAGTTAAAGATATTTTTTATGTATTTACACAAAGATTTTTTTTTTAAGGTCCAGTGTGTACTTTTTGGGAGGGGTGGGGTGAGCTGCAATTTGCAACCTCACCTAGATGCCGCTAAGTTTCAAACTAGTTTACAAGGTGGCTATAATATGAATTTGAAGGAAGTTAATATTACAAAAGTTTATGAAAATTAAAAAAACATAATAAAAGTCCAACGAAGCCACCTCGTAAAATAATTTTTAAATTGTTGAAAATACAAGCGTAAAAATCTACAACTGTGAGGCATTTTAAAAAGCTGAACAAATATATTGTCACTGTTCTTCTGAAACCTTATGTCAGAATATGCTGATTTTTAGCAAGTGGAAATTATTTATTAAATACTGTGACAACCATTTTTTTATTGTTTAGATATTTGTAAAACACAGTAGAACGGTGACTTATAATAATGACTAAGCATTATTGACTTTTGGGAGGACATTGACGATATTATGAATTCAGGTTGAAAAATCGTAGTTTTGACTTTTTTACTTAATGTAGTTTACCGGAAATATAAATGTAAAAATACATATTCCAACCCAGCGACGTTAAAGTGTTTGAAGTATCTGGTTGTCATTATCACACATCCAGTGAGTAAATGTGTATGCCAGCGATATATGGACAAGGGTGGGAATATTCTGCATGATCTGTCCTGCCTGTTCATTCTGCTGTTCTTCAGCTCTACATATAAGACCTGAGAGTGACAGTTCACATGGGAGAGGTGTATTTTTTCCTCTGTGATCAGTGAAAAGGGTCCCATTAAGGAACCACACTTAACTGTCCCTTAGGGACCTTTAGATAAACACAGCGCTCCAATAGTCCAGGTGTCCCATTACCACAAGGGACGGGCCAAAGAAAAGACACAAGAGCAGTCAGTGAAAGCATTGTAGTTTCATTTCTTTCTCTACCTGCCTCTTTTTGTTCCGGGTGATTTTTATAGACCGGACGTCACGTCATTTCTCACACAACCGCAAAATATCATTCTGTGAGGATCACAACAAAAGTCTGTTGCTCCCACCGAACAATGACCCACACAGAGAGAAGTTTTA
The DNA here is from genome assembly GCF_015846415.1 of Triplophysa dalaica. Lineage (NCBI taxonomy): Eukaryota > Metazoa > Chordata > Actinopteri > Cypriniformes > Nemacheilidae > Triplophysa > Triplophysa dalaica. The sequence continues at coordinate 6,667,933 of NC_079543.1, forward strand.
TCCCAGGGTCCAACAGTAGCCTGGGGACACGTCGAGGAACACCAACAGGAAGTATCGCGCCCGCTCGCTGTCTACATAAGCAGATGGGGCGAGATTTTTTTTTACATGAAAGAGGAGCAGAAATTAGCCAAAAAGTAAAGGTGAAAGGTCATTTACGGGCACTGTCATCACCTTCAGTCCAAAATCTGCAATACAAACCCTTGACACATGTACAGAAATCTGATATATGGAAATGCTTGTAAAACACGTCAAATGTATGTTCATGTATGGCTTTCACAGATATGTCACAATACACGTACAACAATGTATATTTCAAAGTAAACAAAGCTGTCCAGTCCTAAACATTCATATTTTTAACTCCACATTTACATAAACTCCACATTCACATATACGTATACATCTGTTCATATATCAGATTTCTATAAGGACATGGGAGAAACCTTTTAAAATTCTTTGACATGGAGATCAAAATTCAGACAGCATGTGGCCTTGATGTGGCATTTGATGTTACTTTCAGACTTCCACGATACATGCGTTCTCATTTCTTCTGAAGACACATGAAGACAATTGGCGTTGAAAGCAACTTTCTCAGTGACCCTGAGTGTATTAGTGAAGATGAAACATTAAAACAGCAGACAGAGATTCAAGCGCAGGAGAGCCACCCACTGAGCTTTGGAAACCATATTAAAACTGTCACTCAAAGGGCTCCACAAGAGCGGGACGGAAATGTTCGTGAATTTCAAAAACCTCCCCTCCAGTACTATTAGGGGCTTTACTGTTTATTAAATGCATGTCTTCTCAACCAAGCGCTTCTTATTTCTATGCAAAACATGAAACAAGAAATATGAGAATTATTATCTTTATTCTTCTTCTTATGTATATGGATGTTTTACATTGCTATTATTAATATGATAATATTTGACTCTAACTCTAATGAAATGGCACATTGCAGTGATTAAGGGCTCCATTTGTTTTGAGAAAATACATCTCACGCTTGGCCACATTAAAGGCGGTACATTTAAGAGATGATATTTGGTTCCAGTAAAAGTCTCTGGCTTTCATTTCTCTGAGTTTCTAAAGAGCATGTCCAAAAATTGTTTGCATGCTGTTTTTATTGCGCATTTCATCTGCAGGCTCCAATATATTCTGTATTTTGTGCATTCTAAAAAAAAAAAATACAAAAAAATATTACACTTTAATTGTGCTTAAAAATTGTTTTTGTATTTAATTTAGATGATTAAATGTACAAAGTAATTTTCTCAATCACATTACTGCACTATCTCTGGTCCAAGCTGGTCCAGCGACTAAGATAAAAAATGTATAAAATAAAATGACTCCCAATATGAAGCTTTTAAGAGGCCGTTCACACTTCGCGTCTAAAAACGCTTTATGAGGCATGAGCCGCACTGGCAAAGGATAAATGGATTTTCAGCGCCAAACACCCTTGCAATAACTTATTTACTTATGCTTATCATCTGTTTCCCGATCTTCGCTGAGCTTTTCGATGTTGTTCCTGAAAAGCCGATTGGTTGGTTGAAAGCCTTGGAAAAAGAGCACGTCAACATTGCGAACTTGTCCGTGCAGAAGACAGCGCTTGAGCAACAACGACACAGGTTCAATAAATGATGCGAGTGTAATGCAGGACCTTCTGTTTATCTTATCATTCATTTCTCTGTATTTATTATTCCATTATTTGTTATACATAAAAACGTCTTGGTTACGTATGTAACCTCAGTTCCCTGATGGAGGGAACGAGACGTTGTGTCGAGAACGACAGATGGGGTTCGCCCTTGAGAACCAATCAACTCTGACTACTATAGAAAAGGCCAATGAAATTTGGCGAATGCAATTTGCATGCCGGGCTCCGCCCCCGGAAATCCGGTATAAAAGGAGGCCGGCGTGCAGCATTCACTTACCTTTGTTCTGAAGAGCCTGAGACCTCTCAAACTGCAGCAGAATACGATACGTGTTCGTGGCATAAGGGACACAACGTCTCGTTCCCTCCATCAGGGAACTGAGGTTACATACGTAACCAAGACGTTCCCTTTCTGTCGGTCTCTCGACGTTGTGTCGAGAACGACAGATGGGGTTGCCTATGGAAAACGCCACAACGCTGTATCGCGTCACAATCTCTAGCGAAGCGACGGTAACAAGCCTGGGCGTGTCATCTCGAAGCTTTCGTGAGACTGTAACCTTCCAGTGTGGTGGTCGGGGGGTTCCAGAGCTTTCTTGGAGAAAGATGGGTACAGCCCTGACCGGTAACTTTCACGGACGGGGCCTTAGCTCTCTATAGGCGAGAGGCCATCCAGATCAGTTTACACCGGGTAAGCGCGACTCTTAATCAGAGAAGCGCTACAGAGGCCACCTCCTACCCGTGGGGAGGAATATGGTGGATATAGGTATGGTCTCGTCCTTGGAGGAGAACGCATGGAACGTGCGGACTGAGTAGTTAACCGCGAGGTGGAGGCCCACCTGGGGAAGCTCATGGGTTACCAGGAGTGGGAACCATTCTCATGAGGATACATCAGACGGAACAGCCCACGGAGGGGGTGTTACAGACGTCCGGTAGCACTAGGTCCGGTTAGAGCTATCTGTGATAGCTCACATGGTATCCCGGCCTAAGGGGGAAGGCTGCTCTGCCCAGCCAGCCCCCAGGGGGTGCTTGTTTGGTGATGGATGGAATGCCTATTCTTAACCAGTGTCTGGGTAAGAAGGGAGGCTGGTGAGGTACCAGTTTCTTAGCGATGTGTTCGGGTAAGAAGAAAAGGTAAATAGCACACTGACCCAACCTGTTAGAGGGTGGAAAGGTGCTTTCGCAGGCATACGCCCCCCCGGATGCCAGTCCTACATGTCGCCACGCAGGACGTGGGCTGACACCGGGTTTACGCGAAGGTTGTTAACCCTTGCGAAGGTGTTTGGGCATAGCCCAACCCGCAGCTCTACAGATGTCTGCTAGAGAGGCGCTTCTGCCAGTGTCCAGGAGGTGGCTAAACTCCGTGTGGAGTGAGCCCTCACTGCCAATGGGCATGGGAGATTCTGAGATCGGAATGCCGTCGTAACGGCGTCCACGACCCAGTGCGCCAGCCTCTGTTTGGAGACAGCCTTCCCCTTCTGCTGTCCTCCAACAGACACGGAGCTGGTCAGAGCTTCAGAGCTCTGCGTGCGGTCCAGTACGTACTGGACACAACACTAATCGGGTTGGGTCTTCCTCCCCTATGGGGAGCGCCTGCAAGTTCACCACTTGGCCCCGGAGGGAGTAGTGGGAACTTCTTGGGCACGCATCCGGGCCTGGGTCTCAAGATAACGTGAGAGTTTCCAGGGCCGAGTTTAAGGCAATCCAGGGACACGGAGGATGCTCGGTGGTCCCCTACCCTCTTGAAAGAAGTGAGCGCCGTCAGGAGGGCCGTCTTACTCTATGAGGAAGATCGGAACCTCCGAGGGGCTCTTTGGGGGGCCCTGAGGCTCCCCAGGACCACTTAGGGTCCCAAGAGGGTATGGAGCGGAGATGAGGCGGATTCCGCCCTCTCGCTGCTTAGGAACCTGGTGACCAGGTCGTGTTGCCCTAGAAACTTTCCACCGACTGAGTCGTGATGAGTGGCAATAGCGACTACATACACTTTCAGTGTGGAAGGGAGATGTTAGTCTCCAGTCTCGTGAGGAGGGGAACACAATCCTGATCAAGCACCTCAGTGGGTCTTTCTCGTTGAGAAAGACACCAGGACGAGAAGAGGCACCGTCTAGAGGCGTGTAACCGCCTAGTAGATGGGGCCCTAGCCTGGGTGATGGTCTCAGCCGTATAGGGGGAGTAGCCATCTTAGGATCTTCTCGTCCCGTCTAGAGACCAGACATGGGTGTTCCAGAGGTCTGATCTGGGATGCCAGAACGTGTCCTTCCCCTGAGAGAGCAGGTCCTCTGTCAGGGGAATGGTTCAGGGGGAGTCGCTGTCCAGAGCATCGGCTCTGAGGCCAAGTGCGGTTAGACCGGTGTGGTGTAACCAATAACACTTGGTGCTCCTGCTCCCTGACCTTGCACAGAGTCTGTACAAGAAGGCTCCTGGGGGGGGGAAGGTGTGCTTCCGCCCATCCCGCGGCCAGCTGTGCGCAAGGATATCCGTGCCGAGGGCAGGGACTATCAAGCGGGCAAATGGTGGTGTTACGGGAGGTGAACAGGTTTTACCTGGGCCTACCCGAACAGCCTCCAAATGAGCTGGACTGCACGGGGGTGGAGTCGCCACTCTCCACGAGGCATAAACTGGCGAGAAAGCACGTCGGCTGTCTAGTTCAGTTTGCCCGGGGTGTGTGGCCTGCAGGGAACGAGTCACCTGTTGACTCCACCGGAGGAGGCGTCGAGCAAGTTGTGTTTAGCTGCTGTGTGCGAACGCCACCCTGACGATCTGTATTCGCTACAGCTATAGTGCTGTCCTCGGAACAGCACGTGCATGTCTCGCACGAGAGGCCGTAGCCTGCTCAGTGCAAGTAGCATAGCCCACAACTCTTGGCAATTGATATGCCAGCGCAGGCGGGGGTTCGTCCAACACCCCACCTGCGTGCCCGTTGCACACTACACCGCACCCCTGCAGGGAGACTTCAGTCGTCACCACGACCTGCCTCATAACCTGCTCAGAGGGACCTGAGTCCGTCGAAAAAGTCATAAAGACTAGGGGTTATGGTGCGTCGGCAGCAGGGCGGCATCACCATGCGCCTGCTGCCGGTGTGCCACGCTCTCCTCGGAACTCGACTCTGAAACCAGTGTTGGAGCGGTGTCATGTGCATCAACTCGAGGGGTATTAGCCCGCGAGGACGCCATGTGTCCCAGGAGCCTCTGAATTGTTTCAGGGGGACCGCTGTCTGCCTAAAAATGTTCATTTCAGACAGTTCAACACTGGTTGGGCACAACTGCGGACAGGTGTGCCGACATGGTGACAGAGCTGAGTTCCATACCGAGAAAGAGGATGCTCTGCACTGGGGAGAGCTTGCCCCTCTCTTGGTTGACCTGGAGTCCCAATCGACCTAGGTGCCGGAGCACCAGGTCCCTTTGTGTACATAACAGATCTCGCGAGTGTGCCAAGATAGGCCAGTCGCTGAGATAGTTTAGTACCCGCTCGCCTTCCTCCTCTCAGGGAGAAAGGGCGGTCAGGGACAGACCGAAAGGGAGGACTCTGTACTGATATGCCCGCCTCTCGCACGCGAACCGTGGGAACGGCCGGTGTCGAGGAGGATCGAGACATGAAAGTAAGCGTCCTTCAGGTCGATTGCCACGAACCAATCCTGACACCTCATAGATGTCGGGACGCGCCTCTGTGTGAGCACCCTGAATGGCAGCTTGTGAAGGTGCTCTGTTCAGGGTACGCAGCCTTTGGGGGCAACCCGCCGTCTTTCTTGGGAACGATGAAGTGCGGGTGGTGACCCACTGAACATCTTGGTTTTGAGGGACGAACTCGATGCCTGTTTTGCCAGAAGGGTGGGGACCTCTACCCGAAGTACGGAGGCGTCCCTGCCTCTGACAGAGGGAGAGATGATGCCCCGAAACTTGGGTGAGTCTCTGGCGAACTGGATCGAGTAACCAAGACGGACCGCCCTCATTAGCCAGCGAGACAGTGTGGGCAGCTCTCGAGCTCCCAGGGACTGTGACAGGGTGACCAAGGGGACGGTCTGCTTCATCATTCCCACGGGGGGTGGTTCGTCGGCTGGCGGAGCTAACCATGTCGCGGGGAGTCCCCGGAGGGAAGGTTTTTGCTCCGCCTGCTTACCTGCCTGGCGGGACAACGGCACGCACTGTCGGTTTGAGAGTGGTGACGGCTGTCGTATATGTGTACGACCTCACGCCTCGCCAGGGTGTGAGGTCGGTTCGCCGAGCACAGTCCAGTGGAGTGTGCGATCGGCTGCAAGTAAACCCGGGGAGAACAAAAAACTCAGTGAGTAAGTGGGCGCCAAGCCCTAACAAGGGCCCGGCTTTGGTGACGAGGCAGGAGTCGTCCCGTACCGACCGATCAGAGCCGTGGCTGTGAAGGTTCGGGCCCGATGTTGTTCTCCCTGGGGTCTTCCCGTCAGTGTCCCTTCTCGCGAGGAGGTTGCTGACGGGGTGGAGGTTTCCCCCTCGACCTCTGCTTCCGGGGTGCCGCCTGTGGGGGCACAGGAACCGGAGCCGATGTCGAAAGGGTCCTGGGTTGCAGGGAAGCAGACGTCACGTGAGATCTCGGAGGCCTGTAGGCGGCCGAGTCGCGGCGTGAAAAAAATGTGGTTAATTGCCACTGTCTGCTTCGCCGTCAAAAAACTGCTGAGCGCAGTCCTCGACGGTGTTACCAACAACCCACCCTGCGAGATGAGTGCATCAAGAAAGCGGACTTCCTTGCTGTCACTCTTCTGCACAAGGTATAGCCGGGGGTGTCTCTCCTGGACCACTACCGTGGACATCGTCCGACCCAGGGCCCGTGCCGCCGCCTTAGTCGCCCGTAGAGCGCTGTCAGCGGTGGCACGGAGATCCTGCATTATACCCGGGTCGGCCTTACCCTCGTGGAGCCCTCTCAACGCCCTGGCCTGGCGGACCTGCAGGATGGCCAAGGCATAGAGAGAGGAGGCAGCCTGGCCCGCAACATCGCAAGCTTTCGACACCAGTGATGCCGAAGTCTTACGTGCTTTGGACGGTAGGAGTGGTCGATCCCCCCCCAGGTGGTAGCCGTCCGCGGCACAGGTGCACCGCAGGCGGACGTTCCACCCGGGGGATCTCGACGCAGTCCTTGGCTGCCTCACCATCGAGGGAAGTAAGGGAGCCGGAGCTGGTTTCACTGGAACGGTCCGTGAGAGGAGCGTTCCAAGTTTTACACAGCTCCTCATGCACCTCCGGGAAAAACATGGCACCCGGGGTGGGCGCGGTTTGCACCGCGCACCGACCTCGGGAACCACGTATCCCCGGGTTAGCACGGATGACATCACTTCTGCTTCCTCCTGAACTCGACCGCTGGGGGTGGAGTTTGGATTCGGCAGAGTCGGATGCCAGTCTCCCTCCGATGCTGCGAGCGACATCTCATCTACGTCACACATCGTTTCCGAGTGTGTGCGTGAGGATCCGGACGGTATGCCACCGCCGGTTGGGGAACGTTCAGAAGAGCGAATCGGGGTGCGATCGGCCCGTGAGCACTTGGCTGGCGGGTTTACGTTCGCAGAGTTCCCCGTATCACTAACGCTGCTAACGTGGGTGGTCATCGGGGCCGTAGCCACAGATGTCACAGCCCGGGTAGCAGACGAAATGGTGGCTGGTTCCCGTAGGAAGACAGCCACCCGTGACCGCAACTTCTGAATGACAATCTGCCCGCAGTGCAGGCAGATGTGTCAACGAACGCTGCTTCAGTGTGCTGGACGCCCAGACACCTAATGCAGCGATCGTGTCCATCCCCCTCCTCGATGAGGGTGCCGCACCCAAGAGAACAGCGGGACATGCCGCGCTGGAGAATGCTCAGTCAGTCCTGAAAAGGACTTTTAGAAAAAATCTCTAACACCTCCGGAACCGCCGAGACGCCCAGGGGAAGGTCGCTGCAGAAAGGGACGATCCGCTGTAACACGTCGTAGCACCAGCGTGTAGTTGTAGAGGATTGAATCCTGAGTTGTACTCATGAGCGATGGCTCTGAAGAACAAAAGGTAAGTGAATGCTGCACGCCGGCCTCCTTTTATACCGGATTTCCGGGGGCGGAGCCCGGCATGCAAATTGCATTCGCCAAATTTCATTGGCCTTTTCTATAGTAGTCAGAGTTGATTGGTTCTCAAGGGCGAACCCCATCTGTCGTTCTCGACACAACGTCGAGAGACCGACAGAAAGGGAACTGCGGTCTTAACAAAAACAACAAACCTTTATATTGCATTCTATGCAAGCTTCAATCTAGGTGCTCAGTGCACTTTTCCCAATTTTTCCAAAGTAACCCATAACACACACACATACACGGCCACCACTCCTTATATTTCAGGCCCTACCTCTGCAAATGTCCTAAGTCTGCCGTATATTTTCAAAGCTGTTGTTCCAATTTCCATGGATACTTAACATTGGGAGGCACCATTAGCAATATAGAAACAAGTGCTCTGCCATATTCCCACAGAAAAACTCTACAGTTAATTTCAAATGACAGTGCACGGTTTGCTTTTTTTATAGAAAAGTATCGATTTACTTGCCAAAGAATACATCATTCCTCCAACGGTAAGGCCCAAATCTATGTCTTGGCTGATGGCAATTAACAGATCATTATATTTCCAGAGCTGCTGTGCTAGAGAGGTGACAATGCATCTGAGATTCAGGTTTCCTATGGACAGGGTGCTTGGACGTGTTACATCAGTCTCTGGAGGGGTGGACAATTAAAATGGGTTAGGACAGGTCAAAGGTCAAATAGAGAGAGGATCAGGAGTCACAGAGCCGCACTGAGAACAAAGGCAGTCTCGCAGTTAATGAACTGTGAAAATGTAGAAACACTTACGGCTTTGTTGCAAATCCAAGAAAAATGTCATTGTGTACTGTACCCAGTGTTCCCCAAAATGGGATACAGACGGTTTCAGTGGCAACAACATAAACAAATGTTATGTGGCCCAAACTTAAAGGGATACTTCGCCCAAAAAAGAAAATTCTGTCATCATTTTCTCCAAAGTTTGTTCCAAACCTGTATACATTTCTTTGTTTTGCTGAACACACATGAAGAAATTTGGAAGAATGTCAGATCTCACCCACCATTTACTGTCATAGTAGGAAAAATAAATACTATAGGAGTCAATGGGGGGTGAGATTTGGCCATCTTCCAGATATATTCTTGTGTGTTCAGCAGAACAAGGAAAGTTACACAGGTTTGGAACAATCTGAGAGTTAGTAAATGATGACAAGAGTTTTCATCTATGGGTGAAGAATCGCTTAAACTTCTGGTAGACATCTGCAAAGAATCAATAACTGTTGAGTAGTTTTAAGTTAATTTAATACAATGAATATACAATAAAATAATCATATAAATGATTATTAATATAAAATGAAATATAACATAAATGGTTATATTATAACCAAACACAGATCGGAAGTTAATTCCGGGCCAGGCAAGTGTGTTGAATGAAATGTGTACACACATACTCCCAAAGGTATGCGTGAATACGAAGTGGGTATGTAAACTGTTTTTAAAGAATAAAGTTACATTTAAACATAGTTCATGTATTCCTCACAAGCAAAAAAGAATTTATATTTTTGGGTGAACTATCCCTTTTTAATCACGCCAGTGGAAGCATCATTGAAAATTTTACCAAAGTGGCTCTGACATGCATACAGAATACCCAGACATCCAATTGTGCTGTAATGTGTGTCTTTCTCTTTGTAAAAGTAATTTTTCTCAGAATCTAGAAGTTTTTAAGTTTTAAATACAGATAGATCGCGTGTAGAACATGACTTGAATTTCTTGCTTAGAATTTCTTTCCAAAACCAAAAAACACTCAACTTCCTCGTAACTAAGTTAGTCTTTTATTCAACATTATTAATACTGATTTGTTAAATAGTCTTTTTGACATTTTTCCTAAATAATATAATCATTTTAATTTAATAATAATATACAAAATATTTTTAATACGTTTTATTATCAATATACTCCACATAATATTGTACACGGAAGGATGTAATTGGTAATTGTATTTTTTTTAATATAATACAAGTTATTAGCGTATTTAAAATAAATCTCAAATTGCTTACAAGAAATGGATGCAAATCAGACAATTATTGAAATGCATTAAGAATAAAGAGCTTTAAAAGTAATGTAGATTTCACAATGCTGAATTATTCAAGATCCCACTTTGCAAATCCGAGCTCAGTTCGTGACATTGTTAAGAGTCATTTGTGAGATTTCTGGATCTTTTTTCTCAGGATGTGAGACGCAGGAGACTTGAACAAACATTTGCTCTCTCATTGCTGTCTAGGACAGACAATTGAGACGTTAACGTGATCTCATGTGCAATGCTTCTTTATTATGGGAAGGCGGCTCAATGGGTTCTGAAACAGGGCTGTCGAGATAATGACGTTCTCGCTTGGCACAGACAGAGTTCTCACAATGCACACTCAATATTTTGAATTTCCCTTTGTGTGGGCTGAATGATTGGTAACAGAAGCACAAGTGACCTACACTCAGCTGAATCGGGGTTAACAAAAGAGCAGATCTCTTTCAGTACTTTAATGCTATGATGAATAGGGTTGACAAGCCAAAACTAAACGCTATACAATTTATGATCTGGTCAACCGCACACTCCACTTGTTAAGAAAGAGCAGACAGCTGTGTTTTCAGTTAGCAGGGATTCTTTCGAGAGTTGTTCTTCTCAAGTCGTCGCAAAACAACCTGCTGCGTCCGAATTCACTTGCGCCCGGACGGTTACCGAAACGTGCTCGGCTGAAATGTAAGATCTCCGTGGTACAAATCGGTACGCGGGTGAGGCTCGGCGAGGGTCCGGCTGGACGTTCAATAGATCTTTCCCAACGCGTGACGCATGAATGCTGGGATTGTGGGGGGAAGGGGTGTGGTGGTGCGGGAGACCCAGGTAAAGTTATCCGGTGGGAGCCGCCCAATTTGTGTGATCTTCCCATTCATACGGCGGGGTGTGGGGATGGCTCCTCTTTTTAACCGTCAGAGGAAGGAGGTCTCCCGCCTTGATGAAACCCTGGCGTCCCTTTTGTTGTTTGTAAAAACAATACAAAAAAAGGCAGCGAGTGAAAAAAAGCGGGAGAAAAAACAGTCCTATAGGAAGCGAAGGAGAAAAGGAACGGTTTGAGCCAGTCAACGATAACAATGCAGTCTGCTGGCTTAAAGAGATGTGATGTTATTAGGCACCAGGATCCCTCGTGTGAAGCAGGCAGGGTGGGGTATAGGTCTCCCTCCCTTTAATTTGCTCCCTGCCCCTCTCTCTCTCTTTCCTGTCTGTGTATGGTATGTGTGTGTGTGCGTGTGTAAGTGGACGTGGGAGATGTTGAGCACATAATAGGACTCCTCACAGCTCCACTTCCGAATGGTGGTCATATGAAACGTCCATTTCCAGGTCATTCATTGACACAGGTCCCCGATGAGCATGGACTGTTAAAGGATCTCTCCCACGAGGGGCCCGTGTGCACCGTGAGAGGAAGACATGACTTACTCTCTGTTGTCGCATGCTAATCGTGTTTGGTGGTTGAGGCTGCTGAAGGACTCAGAGTTACTCTTGATTAAAGGAAGCTTTTGTGAAAACACTTAAGCTTCAACCAGTATAGCTTTTAAAACCAACATAAAAAGAACTGACGGCATGTCAACGATCTAAAAGTAATTGAATTCCTAGCAAATTAGGTGTTGATGTAGACAACCTGAATTAACGGGAAAACGTAACAGCTTTACGAGATTCCGATTTTGAAGAAATGTATACGATGTGAATGCTGATCAAAGCCCTAAACACAACTAGCAGTTCAGAAGAAAATTCTAGTTCTGTCAAATCGATTAATCGCAATAATCCATTCCAAAATAAATGTTTGTGTTTAGTGTTTACATAATATATGTGTGGCATGTATACTTTTATGTACATAGAATTATTATACATTTAAATACGTGAAAATATACACAACAAGTACACATATATTACATAACACAAACATTTATTTTGGAATATTTATATATTTAGTCAATTTCAATATTTCTTTTTTATAATTCATTCAACACTGCTCACATTCCACTGGTCTTGTTTCTTTATTTTTATATAATTAACCAAAAAGTTTGACTTCATTTGAAGATCAACGTTAAAGGTTGATTTGTTTATTATTTTGTTGACTACTTCATATCAGCGCCAACCATTTTACTCCGTTCTTAAAGCATATTGTACGTTATCCTCTATCTGAATTCAAAACCTTTTCACCATTAAAGGGACTATTCACACAAAAATCTAAATTCTTTCATAATTGTCATTCCAAATCTGTATGACTTTCTTATTTCTTCAGAACACAGAAGAAGATATTTTGAAGAACGCTGGTAACCAAACAAATCTGGCTCCTATTGATTTCCATTGTATAGACACCAAACCACTGAGACATTTATCAAAATATCTTCTTTTGTGTTCCACATGAGAAAGTGTCGAATACACAACATGGGGAGAATAAATGAAGAGCGAGTTTTTATTTTGGGTGAACTGTGACTGAACTATGACTAACTAGCAAACGGCAAGATTTGACATATTAATCATATTCATAGCGCATCAATATGCCAAAAGTAAGCAAACACCATTTATTTATGCTTTTTACTGCATAACCAATCCCCAATATTAAACTTGTGGTAATATGTTTCCAGCCCACACACGTGTGGATCCAAAGTCGCAATAATTGATCAAATGCCATAATTGAGACCTCACAGCAGATTTGATTCATTAGCCAGGAATGTTTTGTGAATAATGGTGATTAGCTGTTCTGGACGTGCCTTTTTAAAGGTGGTCAGCACCATGGTGGTCGAATGCTGAACTTGGAAACTAGCGATGCCCTAAACACCTCTCTGCGTAACGCACGTTCAGCCGCAACCCAGTACAAAATGTGGCTTTGCCGTGTAGCGTCACTCTCGAACAAGGGCGCTGACAGCGAGAGAAGGGCCTTCTGTCGTTCCAGCCACCCATTTACTGTCTTTCAGCAATGCACGGGAGTGCCAGATGAAATAATGGCTCATGATGCCACTTGTGGACTCCCGGTTGCTTTCACACCGCGATTCTGACCGGAGTGCATTGCCATTACCAAAACAGCACACGGCTGATGCATAAAACAGCGAATTCGACACAATTAGGTCTACATGTGTTGAGGTGGCCCCTGGCAAACACGGCTAAACCCAGCCCATAAATAAAATTCAAGTATGAGCTTGCATGTCTCGCAACCAGAGCTCGGCATGTGGTTTTGCCTTTGGGTTGATTACAAACAGAGACTGCTGGCTTTGTACTGAACGTTGTCCGTGACATTCCAGCTCTAGTCAGACTCCATTGTCTCTTAGTAGCGTCGGGAGAACATTGAGAGAACCGATGGACGGGCCGATTCACCCGGGGCCCCGGTAATTGTTTGGCTTCTTTCTGTATTTGGACAGCGGGAGAAATTTTACCCTTTGCCACCCACAAGTGCTCAATAAGGCCTATCCAGTTAAACTGCCGACGTGAGATAGCCAGACAAAGAGCTCTTTCGGAGATGAGAGATAACGCTGGATGTGGATGGGATAAGAGGATTTGAGGGCCCCTCCTGGGAGTAGGAGTGGCAGTGTCGTGGTTCTGAGCTGTTGAAAGGTGAACAATACAACAGGATATTGTATTGTCTCATTTGACAAATGGATTCGCAGTGGCGGCTGGGGCAGGACTTTATACTCTCGGACAGGACGTGGCTGTAAAACTTTATCACGAAAGAGATATAAACTGTATCCTTTATGGTATTAATAACCAGTTTAAGTAAAAAATTGAAGTTTGTTTTGTCTTTCATTTTAAAAAAGTTATCCCACTTTAATATTTAAAGCCAATTAGAAGTCAAATTGATTTTGTCAAAAAGTTGAATAAAGAGTGATATTTAGTTTATCCTCAATGAAGCGATAGCTCACCCCAAAAATCATTAACGCACCCTCATGTCATTCCAAACCTGTATAACTTTCTTTCTCCTGCAGAACACAAAAAAAGATATTTTGAAGAATGTTGGCAACCCCCATGGACTTCCATTGTATGGACACAAAACCACCAAACATTTCTCAAAATATCTTCTTTTGTGTTCCACTGAAAAAAAGTCATATACAGATTTTGAACATATGAGGGTAAATTATTAATATGCTTTTTATTATTAAGGATTTAAAAACCATTCACTCAAATACTATTAATCCTTTGATAAGCAATCATGGAAATCCCAACATCGCCCATGGCAAAATGTGACTTGGAACACGACTTTATATCCATTTTATTGAGTTAAGAAATGGCTGGCAGAAGTTTTATTGTAATATTGATGACAGATCCATTTAGTCTCACACCAGGACTTGTGAAATGCTAACATGCATATAACTCCCCAACACACAAACAGACACACAAGTGCTGAGTCTGCTGATCAAGGCATCTAACACTGGCAGCTGCAGACAGAAAAGCACAAGATGGATTCTCACTCCTGGGGACCTCAGATGCTTTGCAAACAAACACTGGCCATGTTTGTTTGTAGACAGCCACACTTAACCTCAAAATGTGCTGCAGATCAAAATAAACACAAAACAGTTTTCTGAACTCCGGAACTGTTGCGCAATGTGGATGTAAAGCTCATGAGATACATGTTGTGATTGAGGAGGTTTTTTAAAGTCAAAAAATATATACATCCATTTACTTTTATGATATATATTGTATTGTATATACGGTGTATATATATTAGTGGTGGGCATAGATTAATTTTTTTCATCTAGATTAATCTAGATTAATTCCAAAATTAATCTAGATTAATCTAGATTAAAATGGCTCATTTGAATTCTGCCGAAGGCATTCAGAATATGTGTGCTACCCAAATAATGACTAAAAGTAAGTCTTTGAGAACGGGTTTCTCAAGCCAGGTGGCGCATTAGACCAGGGGCTCATCTCCGATATGTCGATTATGGCTCATGTCATACAGGAGCCATAATACATTAGATCTCAATACAAAGTTACTGGTTTCAACTAAAGCTAGACCACTACCTGTTGAGAGAGGTTTTTTTTTTAAACCAATTCCGCATTGCACAAGGTGCAAACAACCTTAGTCTTGTCGATGTTTCTATTGGGAAGCTTCTTAAAAATTAATATTCCCTGAAGCAAACCCGGCGGCTTCATAGCTGCATCCATGTTAGCACGTCACGTTTGATGCGGTAATTTCACAGTAACGTTATGTTGTGTTCAGACCAAACGCGAATGGCGCGTCAAGCGCGAGTGATTTATATGTTAATGCAAAGAGCCAATAGACCTACTTGCTGCGCGAATCGCGCGAATGAAGCCCTGGTTATGAGATGATGAGAAGGCTTCTGCTTCCGCGAATGACGCGAATCACGCGAGTTGAAAAATCTCGTTCTCGCTCCGTACAGTGCAGTTAAGCTGGTATACATCCGCGCTAAAATATCAAGGTGAAAGTCATCATAGCTTGCGTAGTATAGACCCAGCTGCCAACCCAACTTTGAGAAATAGATTAACGGCGACATTTTTTTTAACGCGCGATAATAGTCTCACTGCGTTAACGCCGTTAACGGCCCACCACTAATATATATATATATATATATATATATATATATATACTGTGTATATATACAATCGCAAAAAAAATAAAGGAGTAGTTCACATTCAAAATGAAAATTCTTTCATCGTTTTCTCTCAACAAAATTCTTGAAAATATATTTTTTTGTGGTCTGCGGAAGAAAGAAAGTCATGCAGGTTTGAATTTAAAATGACAAGAGGGAGAGTAAATTATTCATTTTGAACATGAAGTACTCTTTTAAGATATCTTTTATCAAAAATTGATTAAAGTTAATTATCATTAACTTGACTATAGGTTAGGTAAAATTGTCATTTTTGTTTCATTCTGTGAACTACTAACATATATTTTTATTAGCAGAAAGGAAAACTGGAGAAACAGATGAAAATAACACAAAAGATGCACTATATATTTTCAGACCTCAAATACTGCAAAAGAAAACAAGTTCATATTCACTTTTAAGCAATACAATATACTAAACAGTACATGAATTTAGAATAAGTTAAAAAAAATGTATGTGATGACCTGGATTTTATCACACTGTCTTGTCATGCTGTCAGTCTTTCACATTGCTGTAGGATGACTTTGTCACTCCTGAGGTTTGATTTTGTTGAAATTCAAAAGACACTGGACTGGAATGACCAAATAAAATATTTAATGAATCAAAAATTGAATTACTTTTGGAATGGTCTCTTATTTTTTTCCGCGGCATATAGCCTTTGTATGAAAATCCCAAATTGCTAAATGCTCTCACTACAAAGATAAATGAGTAACTTAAACATAGCATTTTTAGTTTAGGGAGTCAAATTATTTTTTGGCAATTACTGAACAAAATTTCCCTAAACATGATTCTAGCAAAGATTATTTTGTTGACTGGACTCAGTTTCTCAAGTTTTGGGCCAAAAAGCATCAGAAAGTTTGCCCAACTTACAAAACTTTGTTATCTGGACAAGCAATATTGCAAGAGTTTGAAAGTTCCCAAGATGCATTGCAGCATGTTCAATTCTGTGTTTATTATTTGTTTTTCTTTTAAAGATTAGTGTTTTAGTTCTTGCTGGCATAATTTAATATCGTTGTTAATGTTTGTTATCCTTTGAGTGTTCTTTCAATAAATGATGATTTTTGATTGCTACCATGGTTGAGATTTGTTTGTTCAATGTTGAGGTGTAAGTGAACGGCAATGATGGTACAGACAGTAAACACTCAACACAAGCTGTTTAAATATTTATTTGATCAAAGTTTGGGTCTGTTTGAGGCAGAAATCATTTACAATTGAAGTAAAAGACAAATACATTTGCTTATTTAGATTTTTAACAGTACTTAAAAGAGTACATTGAATAATTAATTTAGCTTATTTAACATTTTTCATCCACACAATAGAGATATATTAATTACCTGAACAACAGTAATTGGTGTGACAATAATATCGTTATTAGAAAAATAAGACAATCAGCATTACATAAACAAACAAATTTAACTTGGCTAAACAAAGTATCATTAATATGAAGAATTAAATAATGTTTGTTGAGTCAACACAAAAGACTTACTGAGGTTACTGATGTTGGCTCAAAAGTTTTTTTACAGTTACCAATGTGCTACAAGAAGATATATGCATTTTTTTCACAAATCCAATAGATTTCTAATGTATAAAAACTTAAAAACAAAAAGTATTTTTGTACTTTTTCACAGACAATATGTAGGGGTTGCATACTCAAGGTCATATTTTTACCCAAAATAGAAATATTGGAAAGAAATGACAAGGTCCCTCTGTAAATATACTGATTTAATCTGGACAACAGATATTCCTGCTCTTTTGACTTCTGTATAATCATGTGCTAGAAATGTGGTTTCGCTTTACTGTTTTCGTGCAGTTTTGCATGCACGCTGCTAAATGCTCCCAATACTGCACTTCCTTAGTAAAATTAGTCTGACAAAACGCACGCACGGAGCCAGAATGCTTTTCCGCTCACCACACAAGACAACAGAGAGTTTTCTGAACTAGTGTGACATGATGGAAAAATCCAAACCTGGAAAATTCTAACTTTAAGTGAATTTCAACTATGAAAGCTAATGGACGAAGAAAATTCCAGTTTATTTTTTACGAGTTGGACATCTGTGGCATGCCATCGAATACAGGCGATGCTTCTGATTCACTCTCAATGTGTATTAACAAAATGTCATGACCAGCATAAAATATAAAAACCAAATACTTTTACTAGAAAGACACGTTATTCCTTTTAAAGAATTTAGCACGTTTAAATGGAGCTAAATCCATCCACACAAGGTTCATCCACCTAAAAAAGTAGTCCCACTTCAAAAGAAACATTTAAACAACTTGCAGCTGAAATAATAAATCAGAAAATAGAGAATTCATCTGAGCGCTTTAACAAAGTAAAACATTTCTGTTTATAAACCCATTGTTTTTATAAACCGAGCAATGAGTCAAATGATTTTCATGATCAACAGCATGTCACAGATGCTGTCCATAGTCATAAAGTTGAAAATAAGCAGGACTATTCCTCTAAGTCAGACAATTCAAGACTAAATTGTTTCTTAAACTCATCTGTTTTCTCTTGAGTAAAATATGATCATCATTAAAATACTGAACATTGGTTTTAAATCGTTTGCTAGAGACTCTTGGCGTACTGTATTCAAATTCATAGATTTCAAAGCAGATCCCTTTGAGATTTCAATTTGAGATAGAGCAGAGTTCCCTAATCTCTTTTCCCAGATGCATAACATGAATTCAGTGACATCTGTTGCATGAAATTAAACATTGTGTGCTCCATCAAAGCAGGGCACCGTAAAATAAAGCTATAAAATCCAAACGGTGTATCTTCTTTAGTGAAACACTTAAACTATTAATTTAAGTTACTCATATATGAAGACTGATGGAGTCAGTCAATAAATGAAGAAGTCTTGACTAAATAAAAAATGGACACGGCCTGTCCGAGCTTCATGGAGAATGATCCGCTGACCAAACCTGGAGTACACGGTTACAAGTAAATAACTAAAAACAAATAAACAGATTTCTGTGATGCACAGGACATTCTTGTGCTGTTTATAACATTATCTGTCAGATTCAATCAGATGTGTTTTGACGTGTGTGTCTACAAAACCACATGTGACCTCTTTATGCCAATCACTTACAAACATAGATTGAGATAATATCGTGCACATTTTATTTGCATTGGCCATTGAGATTTAGCGAATCAGTGGAATGTGAACGTGAATTGTGCTGGAAGGATTCAGATTGACTCAAGCGATTCTGATTGAAATGATTAAATTTGATTCAATATTTTCTTTTTACAATTCATTTTATTTTAATGTTAATTTGATAAACATGCCATTTAGCAACAAAAAAAATGAAGGGGATTTTTTTTCAAAGACAAAAAAATCCAGTTCATGTGAAAGCACAAAATATTATTTTCAATACGAAGCACATCAGTGTTTCAGAATGGAAACAATGTTTTATAACTTCCCAGAAAATTTCCTAAAGTGTTCCTCTTACATTCTGTTAGCTTCATTGTTCTTCCCTCAAGTAAAATACGATGATGATTAAAAGTATGTAAAATCGATTATGCTTGTAGCTAAGACACTTATAAAAACTGTGGCATATTAAAACTTAAACAGATCCAGGTGACATGTATGGCATGTTACAGATAAAGTCAATGCTATAAATAAATAAAAGTGTCTTCCATATGGCATAAAAAATGGAGTGTTAAAAACTGATTGAATAAATATTGTCTAAAAGTAACATTGACTGAATAATGGATAATGCCAGTTTGAACTTGAAGTCTTAAGTGACCTGCTGATCAAACATGTCGAGTTCAAAGTCAAACTTCTGTGATGCACATGACATTCCTTCACTGTTTAAGACATTATCTGTCAGATTCAATCCGCTGTGTTTGGACGACTTCCTTTAATGCAGAATTATTGCAAACATAAATTGAGATAATATCTGTGACATTTCATTTTTCTTGCTTGTTTAGATTCATTTCAAAAGTGAGAGAGCTGTCAAACACGACAATGACACCTGAACATAGATCCAACCGTAATTCAATCAAACTTTGAACTTTCAACGTAGGTTCTCTTTGTCAGAAACGTGAGGATTTCAAGCCAGCAAGGCAAAGCCAATGATGTGGTTAATCTAATGATGACAGATTAGAAATCCCCCCCAATGTAACGTTTGCATCTCCTAATTAATAAAGTGCGCGGTTGGGTTATGACAGGTACACAAATTCGTGGAATGTCTGTCAGGCCGTAACGTGGCCGCCTGATGGGATCAGCGCAGTTATGAGCCACAAGCTCACAGAGTGATTGTTTCAGCAGGATGAGATCCAGGAATAAAGGACTGGCATATTGCAGCTAGTTTGTTTGGATAAACTCTAAAACAATTATGACCCGTTTCTTGGCCCCAGTGAATGCGGTACGTTTGGCCTGATTGAAATGATTTATATTTTGCAAGAAAAATGGTTTATGTCGAGACTAGAAAGAGCAGGGAGTAATGGAAACTATGAGTCGTCCGTTAAACTCCGGAGGACAAAATTGCCGTTTAGCAAGGTCACGGTTATACCACCTGATGACAGACCACCTGCTATCTTCTATCTGCCACGCTTTTACATAACAGAAAATACTTTTACATGGAGTGAGACATTGCCAATAGGCTATTCTAGTAAATATATTCACTATTAATGATCTTTGCCAAGTTTCCACTAGATACAGCACATTGGCATTTGTCACTTTTTTATGTTTAATTAAAAAAACTAGAAGAAAAATGTTGTAGTGCACTATAGTATTTACAATAGTAATCTAAAGTAAATAGTAGTATACTACTACAACAATAGTGTACTACTGCACTACTATTACATCATAGTATTTATATTACTCATAACTGTACTGTAGTGTAGTATATATATATATTTTGTAGTACACAATAGTATTCTGTATTAGTAACAGTAAGTATACTATACCTTAATATTTACTTTAGTAAGATTCAAATTCGAAGTGTACTTATAGGTAAAGATCAGGTGTATTTTACGTATTCTTTATGTAGTGTACTCAAACAACAAAAAAGTTGTAAGTTTCAATCACACTTTAGACTAAATTGGCCCATTTTGAAGTTTATGAAAGCATACATTTAAATTCAAAGTATATGAAAAACATTTAAATACAAAGTACAAGTACACTTAACACAAGTACTTTGAGTACACAACTAGTTTGCAACTCCATTGTTTTTCTTTTGTACTGCAACTATACGACACGTGGATTTAAAGGTATCCTGTTTATTTTGTGGTTTAATGCACATTACTTAAAGTAATACAGTGCAAGTATAACCAAATATTACAATAAATATAGACTTTCCTGTAAGTATACGTTAAATATACTTAAATTAATACTTAAACTGAGAGTATACATTCTTGTTTTTAGTTTAAAGTATTACACACTTGAAAAAACTTCTTCCTGTAAGCTTAGGGGTTTTACTACAGTTTACTAAAGTAAATATCATAGTATATTATCATATTTTTTCATGAGGGCTACTTGAAGCACGTCCATCCCAAAGTTCTTTAAGAAAATCTCATCTGACAGACACGGAGAGAGGAAGGAATTTTCCCAGTGTTAGGTGAACTCTCATCTGCCACCCCGGTGTGTGAGTGGCCTTGACTTTCATTATTCCACACTTATGTTGTGTGGGAAAGTGTGCCACATGCTATCACAGGCACACCCCCAGACCCTCCATCAATCAACACCGCATTAAATCCTACTGGCAAATGCACAGTCATACGGAGGGCCAACGCTAACAACTGTGTTGGATTACGATGACACATCCGTCTCAGCGGAGCGACCAGCATTGGGCCACAGACATCACTTTGAACCAATTACCAGATTACGGTTGCCGCTCTAAGCTTGTGGGTGGCCGAGCGGCCTTAACAACTCACACAATCCAGCTTCATTTTTCATAAAAGAGCTTTGGTCTGTGTCACATTTCAACTCGGATTTGAGGTTCAGTGTCCATGAAGGGACATGTTCGGGGGTTTGTACCTCGCCTCTTTTTTATAAATGCAAACTGATAGATATAAAGCAGGGAACAATGCTTATCTAGGTCTCGAAAGCCCACCCAATGCTTAAGACATGGGAATTGAAAACACATGCGAGGCATTACACCAGTGTCTGGACAATGGAGGGGTACGTATGAATTGGTTGACCATGAGCTGAAGGGCTTGTGTTTCACAATTATTACAGGTTGTGCCTCTCGACTGTCCAAAATAATTTCCTAAAAGGCACTAAAGGTCTATAAAAGAACTGTTAAGAAATTATTTGTAATTGCTTTTCTTCATTATTGTTGGATGGTACAATTTAAAATATAAAATTGATCAGATGTGCACAAATAAAAATAGGGCTCTCTCTTAACCTCTGAGAATCGAGTTTCTCTTGGACTATGTTTTGGAAACAGGGATTGATTGACAGCCATGTTGGTATAGATCCTTGTATAGTTTATACAGCAGTTTGACAATACAAGTATGTAGATATATCATAAAGAGTGTCTTTAAAAAGTGTATTGCGTAACTGTTTTAATGTAAATATGTTTACAGAAGCAAATTGTCAAGGCAATTGCTGTTATGTAAAGCGCGTCTCGAGATGTTGGTGTCCCACGCTGTAATTGATGAAATCCTTCCTGGTTGCTCTGCATTGCTACAATATACATGTGTTTACTTTCAGTTTCATAAATCAAATTTAGCGAAGTGGTGGAGTGATACGGTGAAGCGGTTCCCATAGTGATACTGGTGGAATGGCTCTCAGCCAATCAGATTCGAGAACCAGACAAATCTGTTGTATGATGTTCAACACTACTCAACAGTTTCAGTTTTGAATTTGTCACAAATGTATCATTTTATTCTCCCAAAAACATCTTTATATTGGAAGAATGCCAAACACATTACTTTTCAAAAATTAAAGATCGGGTTTGTTTTCTTCAGTTATCAAAACACAGGAACATGAGATTAATTGTACGTTTTAAAAGAAATACTTCCTTTAAAAATAGAGTGTTTTGTAAAAATTTCATACATTGTGAAACTGCATGACAAAAATTACATATTACTGACAATTGACTACTCCTGTTGCTGATTCATTTTATATGTTTGAACATAACGTTTGTAAATACAATATAGCATGAGTCATGTCACAAACAATCTACGGTTTTGTTTATGAAGAGGATAACACTTTTTCATGAGGTATGTAAATAATAAATAAATCAAACTCTTACATATTTCTGAATACAGTCTTTAAATGACAGCATGAAATCTATGTTCTGTAGTCAAAGAGAATTATACATGCTGATCTGTTAGTGGTTTGACATCTTAATGTTCTCAGACATTTTATACCGTTTGTTTACCCATAACTATCTACGAGAAACACAAGGCCCAGTCTTCAGTTATATGGATGTGTTGGTTGTACTTAAGACCCTTATAAACAGAGGTGCAAAAAGTACTCAAAAAATGTAATGCGAGTGAAAACTTTACTCAAGTAAAAGTACAAGTTCAAGTATATGGCCATGTACATACTCGAGTAAAAGTAAAAAAGTACCACATTAAAACTTTACTTGAGTAAAAGTATGTAACTATAAAACTATAGAGATTATTGTTCAATGTTTAATCTTTTACAATATGAAGTGAATGAACCACATGCAATGTTTCATCCTGCTTAAGATTGTACTGATTGTATTTTTTTTTATTGTATTTAGATCTTGCAGTTTTATCAAAGCAATTGTTGGTAAAAACAAAATATGAAGTTGACAAGACAACCATTTTTACCCCAACTATTGATTCTTAATTCAAACTGTTAACATGTGTCAACAACTAAAGTTTTTTAGCATACTGAACTCAATATTTGAAGGCAGCCAGGTTACAAATTATTTCAAGTTGAATTAACTTGTTTGTTTTTACAGTGCATTTAAATTAAACTGGTCATCGGCGAAGATAGAGGAAAGAAAGACTCCAAAAATGAGTACTTTTTGAGTCTATATAAAATTGTAAGGAGCAAAAACTATTTTTTTTTCTTTAAAAATGTAATGAAGTAAAAGTGCAAGTATTCAGTTTTTATTGTACTCAAGTAAAAGACAGATCCCGAAATAAAAGTAATCAAGTAAAATTACTCAAGTACTTCTGCTTCTAAACCCTCAACAGGCATTACTTCACGAGTTCACCTACACATATAACAGTGATGTTGATAGGGATAATGATAGAGCTTGGTTATGAAGGTTATGCGTATTTGGCGTGCTGTCCGGGAAGCGGGCTCAGAGCTCGCCAGATCTATCCGAGCCCGAAACACTCTACCTTGGTACGAGTGAGTGCGCCGAGCTCGGAACCGGTCTGAGCCCAGAGCACACCCCCCGGGGTTCCTGCGGGATATTTAGCTTTGGAGAGGAGTAGGGGTGGAGGAGGGATGCTTAATCTTAGGAGATCGAGCAGGTAAGATGGTTTCCCTATTTATTAGCGAGCTTGCTAGGGCTAAATGTGTACAGCTGTGATTGCTGATTATAGACCAGCCGGCTGATTATATGCTCCGGCTCCTCCCGAACTTTGTTAATTAAACATCATGTTGAAAAGAAAATGCATATAAGTTTCTTTTTTTCAACACACCACCCTGAACTGTGTAAGATAATACAAGTCAAATACAGTAAAGACACAAAAATACGTCACAACTTTTACTTCACATTTGTGTCCCTCAGCACATTATTTATAGATAATAAAATATCTATAGATTGGTTTTAATCTGAATATTGGCATGTCATTCATTATTATTACACATGTCTGTTAGATGAACGTGCCGCGTGAACGAAGCTTTTGACTACATGCTTTAAACTGTCATCTTTAGTAAACTTAAATTGCTCTCATCAAGCATAATATTTCAACTCTGTTATAATAAAATCAAACAGAGAAGTTTTTACACAGCATGTGCAAGTCAAGACTTTTATTAATGTTTTAGTGGGTTAGAAGCAATAACCATGGGTGTTTTGGTGGGTCACGACCACATACTGAACTAACGTTTGGAATCAGAGTCTACGAACAGACAGTTGAAAAAAAAGTTTGATGACCAAAATCAGATTATGGCGTTTGTGCTCATGGCATGAAGGGGAATACAATTTTTACCTCAAATTTTACCACTAAGCTTTTCAAATGACATAAATGTTAAAAATGAACGTTTCAGCCACAAATGGCTCAGTTTCACGAGCTGCCAACAGTTTCATTTATAATATTTCTATTCAGAACTGAAATTATGAGCGCAGCCAAATCGTTGTAATACAAAATACATTCTTTAATCTGTGTAAATCACTGTAAATACACAATTGAGACAGAATCAGAACAGCGAGTTACAACATGGAAACAAAGTCACGAGTAACCCAAGAAAACAGACATTTAAACAAAAACACAACATCAGCTCTGGATGAGTTGAGAAAAGTGTTCTGTAAATAATTTAATGGCAACGGTCCTGCACTGGGATTTTTTTCATATATTTTCAGCGTAAAAACAGTTGATGATCTCACAAAAGAAACACGTTTAATGTCTTTAGGGTTCCCCCAATATATACATGATATACAACTGCATTTTAAATACAATCTGAAATATTTTCATGTTATTTACAATATAAGAGCTTATAAGTATTTTTATTCTTTTTCACTTTAGCTGAAAGGTGGTGTGGATCACAGAAAAAATTATATAATAATATCATTTTAAAGAACAAAGCACGGCCTCTGATTCATGATGGCCTGATTCGCGAAACATTCACCACTCATAGTGTAAACAACTTCCCTTGATAATAAGAATAAACTTGATATTTACTATCGAAAAAATCTACTATATTGAGTAAATCTGAACAAATTATCATATTTCTCAGGATCGTGAAGTAATAGTATGGAACTTAAAAACCTTCTTTTGTTTCTACACATATAGTCTTATACAAGCATACTCAAAGTGCACTTTAAGAAGGGCCTGGCATTAAAAAAAAGTGTAAATGTGAGAACGGCTCATCCATTTGTCCACCTTCATGCCATTCCAAACCTGTATGACCTTTTCTCTTCTGCAGAACACAAAATAAGATATTTTGTAGAAAATTGGCAACAAGAAACCTTGATATAGATTTCTCAATATATCTTCTCTTGTGTTTTTAAAGAAGATATAGTAATATACAGGTTTTCAATGACATAAGGATGAATAAATGATTGCATTTTTTTGGGAGAACTACCCTTTATCCCCTTGGTGGGTGACCAAGCTAATAACCAAAATCGAAAAAACATGTGGGACCACAATTAACAACCACCTCCGAAGTGAATCGTAACCCATTCTTAGTCTATGTCGAGTGCACAGATCGATTGAAACAGAGTCCGAGCTTGTACCGAAGACATCAGTGATAAATATGGCTTGTAGATCATAAAATCTTGCTACAGTGAAACATGTGCAGCAAATCATTTCGTACAAGAAAGCATCCGTTAGTTTGTAACCCTTCCCAAACCGACCATGTCCAGGCACGCGTCCATCTGCGTATCAGTTTTTATCACAGCCGAGTCAGTCCTGGGAAAAGGGAGTCGTTGCCCGCTCCCTCCTCAGCGGGACGCGGGGGCCCCAAGGTGCAGTTTGTTAGCAGGGGCCTCCCGTCTCAGATCATCTGGCAGACGTGCAGCCTGGATCGAGAGAAGGAAGTGGCGTCCTTCCACACCTTGCAGGCCAGGCCCTTGGCGCAGTCGCAGCGCTGGAAGATCTCAAGGCCGTGCGAGCCCTTCTTGCGTTGCTTCGTGCACACTTCGCCCTGACGCAGCACCGGCTTGCAGATTTTCGTCCAGAAGTGACGGGCGCAGCAGTGGCCCTCGGAGCAGTCGGAGGACCGCAGACAAGGATCGCCCTCGTGACCTAGGGATTAAAGGAGATGTGTTAATACATATAATCATTGCTAGAAAAAATGAATGGCACTTTATTTTAAGCCACTGTAAAATTTGTCCATCTGACTTGAATAACCACATCCGGTGAATCCAACAAATCCACTCATTACAAACATGGTTGTTTAATGTCTATGAATGAAAATGTATTTTTGAGTCAATACAAAGTCAAGTAGACAACCCTGCACTAGACAACCTGTGTTCATTTATTTTCAGGAAATAACAAGCGTTAACTTTAAGATGGACAGCAATGATTAAAACGATTTTCTGATTCTTTCAGGTCGAATTTTATTTTATTTTGTGTTAATCCATTTACAATGGTCGCCTTAGCTAGTTCACAAAACAAGGACTGTGGTTGGTTACTTGACATGTCAATCAAAAACTTGATCAGACTGTGTTCCTTAAATCTAGCATCTGGCAAAGCGAGACCAGCCGCTCTCCAGCTATTCAGAGCAAAACCTCTAAATAAACTTTGTCAACGTTTGGCTTTTTCTTTAGTTCTGCTTTACAGACAGTGATGTTGGCAGACCCTCACCTTTAAGCGAGATCTTGGCTTTTCCATTCCTCCTCCAGCTTTTGTCTTTGACAGAAAGCTTGTTTTGTTCATCCAAGTGAGATTTATGAGAGGACAGAACGCTTTCCGAAACAGGGATACAGATATCTGAAGAAAAAATAGCTTAAGTTAGCAACTTTTGATAGAAAATCCATCTTTTGTTGAGCCAGGTGACTTAGTTACGTACAGTTACTGCAGCGGTTGCCAGGGCAACACATGCTATCTCTGTGACAACGCTTCTTCCTCCTGCGACAGGTGAGGCACCGAGATGGGCCGTGTTGAGGGTTGTGGCAGTAACTTCCAACCATACATTCCTGATCACTGCTGCACGGGTATCCCTGAGATCAGAAAAAAAAGACAAATCAAGTCCTGCCCACTTCCATCAAAGACGCAATTCACATTGGCACTATACTTTGGTAAGATACCAAGATATTGGTAGTTATTAAAGCACTGTGCTATCTAATAACTTACTATTAATTGTAATAGTAAGTGAGAATTTTTAAGAATAATAAGTATTTCAACAGACAGTATGACCCACACAGACATGTGTGAAACATTCAAACATTCATCCAGTTTTTCCAGTCATCATGTCGTTAATAGATTTGCAACTTCATACAATAATAATTGTAAAAACAACAGAAATGTCTGTAAAGTCTGTACTAGACTTGCACTTATTGTCTTATTAAACAAAAAAAGCTATTTAAAGTTTGAAGAATGGCACAAGAGAAGCAGTTGTAATTTTTTATGTGACGCTCACTACAAAGTTCCACAAAGAGTCTCAACACTTGTAATATAAAATGCACAAGAGCTAGCCACGTACACCACAGCAGATGTGGAAAACTATTTCATTTCATATTTGAATTTCATAATTCTAGCTTTGGATCTAGTGACAACCATCACTCACTCAACTCACCTGTCACCAGACATATTTTTATTCGACATTTACAAACCAGATACATGCAAAATAACCAGCTCATAGCCAATTAAAAGTGATCCGAGTAACTTTTTTCACAGATAAGACGCGGCACTCTGCTGTGAATTTGAGCATTGAGAGGAGGGGAGTGTTCGAAAATAGTTTTTAAGCTAACAAACGTTTTAACAAACAAGTTTTGCCAGTTTTTGCTGGTTATTAATTGTCAACTATAACTAAGCCAACACTTTGAAAGGGGAACTCAGTCCCATTGAAATTTAAAATAACAATTCATATTTTTTATTGAAATATTGCAGCATTTATAGTAAATAGCTTACAAATGTGGGTCCTTCTTTTTTTAAATTCATGTGCCCTCATAATCTTCCGTTCAAATCTGAAAATGCACTTCCGTCATGTATCACTTTCCACCTTAAATGACGGGGTGGGGAATATGTTAACTCCATTGACTTTCAGTCCGTTTCCATTTCAAAATACAATGGCTGTTTTCATACATCAAATCGCAGGGAAAAACAAGCCATGCCCACATTTTTTCTCATTCAAAATGCATTGGTAAACAGGATCGTAACTTCCTGTTCACTGGGACTTCAATATTAAATCTAATAAAGGATCTTTAAAACTTTAACGGTGCCTATTGTAACGGTCACTTGTATGGACTGAACCAGAGAGCAAACAAGAGACTCTGCTGACTTCTGTCTTTTATTTTCCTTTTTTTATTTAAGCGACCTAAAGCAATTGTTATAAAAACGACCCCATGCCATTTTGTTTGGTCAGAGAAAGACCCATTTGTCTTTGCATTTGTAAAAGTATTAATGTTTTAATAAATGTTTATGGACCTCGATACACTTAAACTGTTTTGTATCTGCATCATGTGTTTTTTGCTATTTATTAAATAAACGTGTTATGTTACTTACTCAAAATGCCTGAATATGTGTGTATGTGTAATGTAAATACAGTCATCACGACATTTTCAAATGAAAATCGACCCACAACACATGCTCTTATTGAAAAATATTACATTTACATTTAGTCATTTAGCAGACGCTTCCAAAGCGACTTACAAAGAGGTTAGAAAACGCTTTTGTTTTAAACTTAAATAAATAAACCTCTAATTCTGTATTGTCCCATGTAAGTCTTCAATTTAATAAGTAACCTGATAAATGTCAGGAAAACAGCTTGCAGTCTTGTTTATTGCGAAAGATTTTTTATGGCAACGTAACATTTTTTTGCAAAAAGTTATGAAAAACATCATAATTTGACCCAATGAAAACAGCTCATAAACATAACATAAAACAGGCTCTTTAATCTGTAAGCTATAATATTATAATTTCATTTAACAGACAAATTGTCTATTACTACCACAGGCATTTTTTATTAGCAGAACTTTAAAGTATAACCAGGTTAGACCTCTGGCTTGCATCTAACGTTAGTTGCCAAGATCCTTTAGAACTGATTTAAGTGCACTGTTTGATTTACTTCTCTTCATTTTGAGCTTAATTATTCTTGATGTACCGTAAGGTAATGCCGTGCCTGTTACCACGCTATCAATTACAATCTGCACTTAATGAAGATTTACTTAGGGAAACAGCTAACAACGTTATAACAAACCTCAGTAAAGCATCAAACAGGAAACACGTGTCCCTACAAAAGAAGAGTATCTCTCAATATCTAATAACATTTGAAGGAAAGATTCTGAAATGCGCTTTGTAGATCGACGGAGCTCAGAGCGATATTCCTTTCTTATATGTAACAGAGTTTGATACATTGAAAACACATGATGAAATCGCGCCAAACCACCAATAATACACTCAAAAGAGAAATCAGGAAGAAATGAAGCCCATAAAAGTTTTAAATACTAAAAAGTCACTGACCTTAAAATTCACTGTTCGCTCGCAGCATCATTAGAGGGTTACCGAGTGCATTCAATTTGCGGATGAATATAGCATGTAAGACAGACAGTCTGAACGCTGCAGAGCCCTTAAAGTGACCTTTGCTAAATCCTAAAACTAACTGAATACTTACACATTACTGTTCCCCATGGTTTTAAAGATGTTTATTTTACGTTTTTGCCGTGCACACACAAAAATCAAATGTGTGTTATTTTTTACACAGTTTTTTGATGTGTCGTTCAAACTATGCCCAAAACTTTTGGCCAGGATACCAAAGTTTGCGATCAAAACACATAGATTTTAAATTATAAATGCAAACATTTCTCACCACATCTCTCCAACAACAAATTTTCTCAGCTTTATAGACCACTTTGCAAGATGTTCACACTGTTCCAAAAGCACTTCAAGTTTCTGTTTTTATTTATTAAGTATTAGTATTTAGGATTAGTAATATTTAATTAAAACTAAAAATGTATTGCTTTTCTTTTTAAATCGGTCATAAATATTCTGTTTGTTGTATCTTGTTCAAACGTTGTTGTTTTTTGGACCAGCGTTGAACCGGCATTGTTTACATCACCAAAAGAGGTCTGTATGCTATAATTTAACTGTATATTATTATTTTTTTGTCAATTGTGTCTCCTGTTATCTTAATAACGTCTCCTGACCTTTAAAGGAGTCATTTTCAGCAATAAAAAGAAATGATCTTGACGTGTATAGGATAGCTTTCTCCACCACGTTTCAGCACATAATCTGACAAAGTCATCACGGCAGGATTTTTATGACCCGGTCGATGCTTGGATACGACTCATTGATCCTCGTCTCAGATTTCACACTATGGTTTAATTGCTCACGTGTGAGATAAGTGACACGGAGATAAGCTCAGAGACAGACAGTCATGAGGGAAGCCCTCGTGCCGGCTCTCTTCTGCTTGGCAACAAATGCTGGACTTTGAAGACTAATCGTGCCATGTCTTTGAAATCTCCCTATCTCTATATTCCCTCATCCTTTCCGTGAAAAACGTTTGGGATTTATATCAGGTTATACCCAAACTATGTCAAGTCTTATCTTGTTAGTCACAGATCAGCGTGTAATACTTCAGCTACAGTTCAGTGATAGATTTCTAAATTGTCTTAAAAAGAACAAAATTGTATCATCTGGTTTGTGAGGTAAGAGCCAAAACAATAGACAATACTCCTCAGTTTTTCAGATGTAATACCATTCCAAGATTTTTTTGTATCCTTAGAATAATGCTTTGAGCAAAGTTACATTTACGATTTTTAAATGTTTTTGAATTTTTACGACCTTTGCTTTACGAATGGCTTCATTTGAGAGTAATAAAATCTGAATTGCTTTATTTCACATTAACTTTATTTTATTGTTTATTTTAGTGCTGATGAAAATGTTCAGATTTTTAATAAGCAATTTAAATCCCATTTATAGAAGATTTATGCATTTATATAAAACGCTTTTTTTTAATCATTGGTAAACTATATTGAGACTTTAAGCCTTCATTTGATCTTAGTCTTGGTTTATCTGGGCAAAACATACTCATTATCTGAATGGGTTTTTGCACATTAAACCCATGTCTAACACATATGGTCCTCAAGGGACCTTGACCTTGCAAAAGCAAAGATGCCATGAATGGTGTTAGTGAATTGAGAGGGTTTTCAAGAGTAAAATAAACTATGTCACAGAACAAACAAACCTTATCCACCCTCAAAGGCCACAGTCCCATAGGTATCAGATCGCACAGGAAATCTCTTCCGTTTCACGTTTATCTCACCAACACCCATGACCTGTCCGTAACAAACCCATTTGGGGTATATTCTTTTTAATGGAATAAATGTAGTAATCACAAATAAGAATTACTATTTAGTATACCTGGAAAGATTCTACTTACGATATATTTTGGGGAAATTGTAGGAAAAATGGGGAAAATTGGCCATTAATATTTCTTTCCTATTCACTTTCTTGCAATTCAACAAAATGACATAAAAAAGCTAGTAAAACAAATCAGCATCCTCTTCATAATGCCACAAAGAATGATGGGAAAACTAGTGCTACCGCATAAACTGACTATATAGAAATTTCTAGACAACTTTATTGAGTGTGTTGATATTGTCAACAACAACTTAAAATTAATTGCAGTTAACCTGCACATGTATACCAATTATTATCCATAACTTTCATCAATCTTTAAATGAACCGGAAAGTCAGAGACTCGAGAAAATTCCTACCTTGCTAATTTCCCACTTGTAATTCAGAGATCGTGGTGCGTTCATATCGTAAATATGACAAGTTGAAGACATCAGCATTGGCTATTGATGATTAGAAATGCAACAATGGAGACGCTCAGAGATGAAGTATTTTTGAAGGCTAACCTGGAAGTAAGTGCCTCGCTGGTTCCCTCAACCGAAAGCTTACGGGTATTTCCCACAGAGTTTTGAAAGATCGCAAAAAAAACGATTGGATTAACAAAGGTTTATGATGTTTACACGTTTTGTCAATCAAGATAATCTTTTCAAATGAACACTAAATTTGTTACTTTTGAAGCCAATATACAATCGGCAGAAGTAGAAAGCTAACACGATGCTATAAACAGACTACTATTAAGTTCACTCGATATCAACGTCACCTCCACCAAGCACCGACAACCCTTTCAAACTTTACTAAAAATGTGTTCCCTGGTAAGTAATTACCCTGTGAAATAATCCGCTTCTAAATTTTAAGAGATTTGTGCCCATGTTGCTTTATTTGTGAGCTTTATATGCGTGATGGTGTCCAAGTAGTCGCTTTTAGCGACTTGTTAGCAACTGCTGTTTTTAAGACACAAGAAGGCTTTAAAATCTCACAAGCGGGATATAATTGGTGTGTTTTATGTCATAGAATAAAACGAAAAAATATTTAGAGGTTTGGTTTACCACAGACCTTATTTCGGGCGATTTACCAAAAACCCATTAAAAAAAACCAGAAGAGCGATGGAACAAGAAGTCCTAAATCGCTTTGGGGTTGTGCATACAAAAGTACGTCATCTCTGTGGCTCCCTATTGCTAATCAAACGGTTAACCGTCACAGACCAGGAATACTGGGAATGCTCCAGAGATGCGACATTACACCCTGTTACTGTTTAATGTTGTAAGAAACCCCATTATGTCTCTCAGACTTTCATTTTCCTCATATAAAGGAAGTAACGATAATTAGGCCGGTTAGCCGCCACACCTTCGTCTGTTTTATTTTACTCACTCAGCTTGTTAGCATCACTAAACAGTCACTTAACCTCGGAGGGAGGAAGAGGGGCGACTCACCTCGCCGGTTTACAATCCAGACAAAACAAATCTCCTGGCCCGGTCCTACTCGTTAACAGAACCTCCGAGTCTAATAAAATAAGAAGACCAAAGCTGCAACTCTGATGTAAAACAGCTCTCGTGTTCAGGCGGATTATTAGTCTCTTCCCCTCCGCTAGGGAGGTGAACGTGCCCCACCAATGGCCATATCCTCCTTTTGAATTACCCGCAAAATGGAAAGCCCTCGAACAATGGGGTATATGCACACGGGACGATGACGTACTTCCGCTAAAATCTCAGCCAGCTAGGTCACTTACGCACTCATTAGGGGAACTAGTTTTTTTACCAAGTGAAGACGATGTGTTAGATAAGAAAACATTAAAATTTCGTGGGGAACAGCACTACGGGTGAACATTGTTAAGTGCCTCTGTGATCAAGCCTCTAGTAAGTACAAAAGTTCATTTTGCTTTTTTTCATATTTGTTGATGTACCTAGAAACGGATGGCCTGAAGTGCTTCTCCTTTTTGGTTGTCGACTTACGGCGAAGTGTTTGCAGGTTGTTGATCGCAATCCTATCTGCATCCTGACGCCATTGTTCCCTACAGCGCCGGATTAGACAGCCTGGCTGAGATTTTAGCGGAAGTACGTCATTGACCCGCATCCATATACCTCATTATTCAGCTCATCTGAAGTGAGTGATTTCGCACTGATACAAATGCTTATGTGACTTGCGGACCCGTAAATAAAAACAGAACAAGCGGAAAGCCGACATCTGACACTAGTTTCATTGGTAAGAATCCTAGACGCGTTTAAATGAAGTTAAAACTACTACTAATAAAACGCTTTAGCTTTAGTAGACCAAGAGACACCAAACGTATTTGATCTCTGAGACGGATGTAGGAATCTGGGTGGCCATTTCTTTTGCCTGCCCAATTTGCACCGCTTGGTAGCGCGCCAACATGGGAGATTTATAAGGAGCTTGTGTTATAATCTTCACCATATTCTTGAGAATTAAAGAGTTGGGGGTCTTGAGAGGAAACATTTAGGGTGCAGCGGTGACAGATAAAAATGAAAAGCATTTTATAGTAACTCATATATGGAAGCCATTGCAAGAAAGTCATTTTATTTTTTTCACCTCGTCTGCCAAATTGCAAGTTATTTCATAGGAGTGGGAATCTTTGAGCACTTTACGATCGGATCCAATTCCACAACGATTCTTGATTTATTAAATGATTTATTGCTGTTTAAACATAGTTACTTCAGAATTGATATACTTTTTGTCCTGTGCAGCTGAAGTCTCTGGCAGGACTGTCACCTTAAAAAGGAAAATAGTTTATTCTATTTTTTATCCAATAACCACTATTTCAGTCTTTCTGGTGTTTTAACAGTTAATCAGGATAAGTATTCACAGTCATTCTGGCATTAATTTGAACACAAGAACGCTGTAAACCATTACACTGTACATGAAAAGATGTGAACTTGTGGTGATCTTGGGTGTGACTCTTGGCTCAAATATATGAACAGAGCAATCTGCTCTAGCTTGACAAATAGCCATATGTAAAACTCCATTTACAGCCAAACTTTAATATAATATATATAATATATAATATATAAATATAAAAACAATTCAAATGTTATCCGCCCAAGTAAAGTTAGGATCTGTCCACGATTTGGTACTTATCTGCAACATCTGCAGCCCCCAAAATGAGACGACGCTCGCTCTGCTAGCAATCTACAGAGTTGTTAGCAATCTACATTTGGATAAGCAGCTAAATGTAGCATGACATTTAACTAATATTGGATTGTAGTCGTTTCCACATGTATGGCTGCAGTCTTAACATCCAGGCTTGCATTTACAAAGATGGCAATGTTGAGAGCAATTGTTTAAATGAGGGTCTGGCGGGGAACTTGGAGGTCTTCCCACTCCGGAGAGGAAGTGAAACGGAAAAATGT
Organism: Triplophysa dalaica; assembly: GCF_015846415.1. Taxonomy (NCBI): domain Eukaryota; kingdom Metazoa; phylum Chordata; class Actinopteri; order Cypriniformes; family Nemacheilidae; genus Triplophysa; species Triplophysa dalaica. The sequence continues at coordinate 6,702,681 of NC_079543.1, forward strand.
TCTCACATTACCTCTTTTTTTGCATTGGATGTTCTAATAAATTATGTCTGGTCTTAATTAAGGCAACGTCTGTATTTTTATGGACACGCTGAGAGATATAACCAAGACCGAAACCCCTATAACGCAAAGCATAATGATATTGTGATATACACCTTATGTTGAGGGGTTAAGCTTTTTGGTAATCCAAGATTAACCTGAATAAAAATATATTCAGTCCTCCAACTCTCAAAAGGACATTGATCTCTTTACAGATGTACAATAATCTATTTTATTTCCCAAAACTATATTAACTAACCATTGCCATCTTCTGAAATGACACAACTGTATGAGCCCTGAGGAATTTTTCAACTGAGATGCATAAAATACATCTACTAAGATTCAACCCATGACTATAGGTATGCATTTAACACGTTATCATGATCTACGCTGCAAATCCATCAAAGTGTCAGACCAAACCATTCAATTAGGTTTTAATTGGAAAACACACCAAAGAAAACCTCTGTTCTCTTGACAAGTGTACTTCAAATGTGATTTATCACTTTTAGTTAAAAAAACATTTGGATACAACCAATAAAAGTTTTTGTTGTGGTTATTTCCACTCAACATAATCCTTAAAAAGAACTTTTGGTGGAACCCAGCAAGCTGATTCTGTCATTTTGAAAATCTGTTTGGAAAGATGTTACCACATGAAGCACATTGTCATCAAATCATTTATATTTGTAAGTCTTTAAAATCTAATTTTGATGGTACAATACTTTAAGTAGTATTGCTGTAATTAATGTTGTGATGAATTTTCCAAAGGAATTGGATAGGCTTTTGAATATTAGTACTGTAAATGACCGACATAACAAAAAAGCACATATAGTCTTTACCTGTGCGCGCATGTTGTCTTTCCTCGGGATCGCGCTGGTGCGGTTCGCGGTGGCAGTCAGCGGCTCCAGTGATTTGATGGCGTTGCCCTGCGCCTCGGTCCCGTCTCCCATCCGCATCGCTGCGATCACCAGCGTCAACATCCAACAGCACCGACTCCGCGTAACGCTCAGCATCCTTTCTGAGGCTGACTTTAAACGTGAATGTGCTGACTACTTTGCGCTTTGACAACCACGCTTTATAAAGTTTAAATTCCTCTCTAAAGTGTCCATCAAACTGTCTGATATCTGCGGGGAAAAAACGTGATGCAAAACGTGATGTGCAAGGTAGAGAAAGCCGAGGCGTCAGGATGCTGTACTCAAAAACCAATGGGAATGCACGCAGAGAGAGAGATGAGATGAGCACGATTTAAATCCAGCCCGTGTGTGTCTGTGTTTGTGAAGCAGCCTGGCGTTTCATCATGTGGGATGCCGTCTTTTTATAGGATGTGTTTCCTCCGCCCCCATTCTGTATTGACAAAAGATGAAACTGATCTGCGGTGCGCCCGTTCACACAAGACACCAGTAAACCATCCCAGTGGACTTACTTTGAAAGTTTAGATCTGGATGTCCAAATACGTAAAGTTGAACCTGTTCATTATTTATTATTGTAAGTATTTTATTGAATCTGGCATGGGCTACACTTTTGCGTAAATCTTAAGGGGATTGCTTGAACAGTCGTGGCCAAAAGTGATGACCAACTTTGGAAAACTGACACATTTGCTTTTCATTCAAATCTATTTATTAAAGGTTGCCAGTTGCACTTTGGGTGTAAACTACATTTCAGCTTTGAGAAGAATTCACAGATTTTTAAGAAAAGGCAAAACATTACACATGAGCAAGATTTACTGAGAGCCAATGCATTCGAAATATTCATATGATCACGAATATTAACAAAAGATAAAAAATGTGGACAATAAAACCTGAGTTCTCTGTAATTGCTATAGTTTGGCCAATGAATGTCAATTTTTTTGTCTATTTTGTACCAAACATCTCATATTTTTATGGTTTAATTTACCCTGAGGGGGGCATCAAAAGCAAAGCTGTACAAATATTCAACACTTTTGGGCACTTATTTGGCCACACACGCAATTCAATAGAGCAAAATCCTTATATGATTAATACAGCCTTATTCATAAGCATATAATTTAGAAAATTAACTAAACAAACAATAATAATGATAAACTACAAATAACTTTGTTTGTTAGAAAGAACTGGAAAGTGGCCAAAGTTTCTTGACACGAGAATTAAAATGTTGTCCATTAAAGAAGCAAAACATATTTATTTGAGCAAACATTCACATTTTATTTTAGACAACGTGTACAGTAAATGTCACAAATTCATGTGAATTTCAATCACTTACGCTTCATGAATCTTGGAGGAAGAAAAAAATGGGTAGATGAGCCACAATAATAAATCAAATATGCCCGGGGAATATGAAACTACGTGGGCAGTATTACGGTAATGTTATGTTGTGTAACGCATCTGCTTTATGATGATGAAATCATAGGAATTGAGTTTCTGGCAGCTTCAGGCTGAGTTCTGGAAAATATGGGGGATAAAAGTGCCGAACAGGTTCGAGGGAAAATACGAAGTGGAAAAGTAAATAAAGGCTGCGAGGAGGCCAGCGAGAACTCTGGGTGGTGTTCTGAAACACTGAGCGTTGATGGCTTCGATGTGATGCTTTTGTGCACACGGGCTGCATTAGTCCAAAGGCTATATGGACTCGAGCCATCTCGAAGGCAATAAGCGGGTACAAATTTACAGCAGACATCAGCTGTTGTTGTTTTTCTTCGATTTTATTTAAATTTGGTGGGTCAGAAGTTCCAAAGTCGTTCTAAATGCCAGCCACTGTATACACAGAACGGGTGCCAACTTGAGTGTTGTAAAATCTTCTATCATTGCAGCAGCACATCTGAGTCACGTCTGGATCGTCTCCAGCACAAATTATGCCCGCGAGAGGTGTATTAGAGAAACATTACTCTACCTATCTGTCAGTGAAGTGTGTCTTATCTTATTATCTCGGTTACATCATATGCCAACATCTACTATGTTCTTTGCGTCAAATCAGCGGCCACATGCGGGCGTGTTATTCCACGTTACGCTTAACATAAACACACAGTAGGTCAACATTTGCATGTGTTTGGATATTTGCACGTTCAAAAACAGTACGGGACTGCTTTTAGTAATTCACACTGTCGTTTTCTGTATGTCAGTATTTAAATGTTCTTGTTTATTCGCACACTTGAGGTGAGAACTCAAGTAGGCCTATACATTGAAATGCACCGTAAATTAAAGTTGTCGCTTTAGCACTAAACCACACACCACCCCAAATGTGAATGTTTTATATCTAACATCTTCCAAGTGCCAGGTACACTGTGAATATAGTCCTACTGTTGCTTCACATACATGCAATTTCAGCGCAAACACATTGAGATTGCTTGACGCAGCTTGCTTACGTCAATGGTCAACACTGTTGTTAACTACGTGCGTTATTTTAGTCATAAATGTTTAAAACAGGTGCCTATACAATCACAAGACTGCAGGCCCACATCAGATCATAATTCTGAGACCACAAACAACAATTTGCCATTGCTTTTTTTCCACTTCAACATCTTTTGTACGTCTGCAGCTTTGTGACTGAGTTATGCCTTGGGTTTCTTCCAAACCATGATGTTTGCCTAATCTATTTTTGATGAATAATGAAAAACAGGTGTGTGGTTTTAACATGTTTTATTTCCGCTTTTCAATCATCCATAAAGTTCTGATAGGAGTCACGGCCAGATAGCTAGATTTGTAAAAGAAACGATTTAACGTTTGCCAATGGTGAAAGGAAAACTAAAACCATGATTTACATCCCGTAAACAAAAGATTAAGTGACTAAATAAGAAAAATGCATTATTTAGAATTCAACCAAGTTTTTCTTATTTACAGGATTTTGTGTTAATTTCTAACCTCATTTATGTATCTATTTATTTATGTTGAGTTGACAGAAATGTATCAGATTAAAAAAAAAACAAATTAAAACAACCCAAGCCCACATACCCAGAGAAATGTCTCATTTCATATTTTTGTTGGTTTATTTATTTTATTTGTTTTGACGTTAACAGTTGCTTAAGAGTGTTGCTCGTTCTGAATAAAGTAATGTGGTTTTGTCTTTACATAAGAAACAGCACACACAATCAAAATTTTCTCTTTACTAATTTGTAACATTGCAATTTTTCACACAATTAAGATTTGTATTATTTTGTTTGATATCTTTTGACATTTACAACTGTTGCTAAAGTACGGTGCAATCCTAACAAAACAGAACACGCATTCTCTCCTCAGACTTGGTTCAGAATGATTGTTCCTCAGTATCCCTGAATTCCAAGAAGTTTTGGTGATGTCATTTGGAATGGAATGACGGGTCAGGATGAAAAGCTGCGCTGTCCCATCTGATAAGCGGTCCTCCAGCGTCTTGGTATTGGCCGGAAGATGGATTACACTCTTTCCCTTGGAGTCAAATGGCGGTCGACGCATGAATGCAGCTTCTTGACTTCAACTTAATGACTCAGATTTGTTAATTGATAACAGCGACGGCTCTTTAGTGAAGCGTTAACCACATGAAGGGAAGTTTCTGGTAAATCAAAGGCTTAAATGCGTAGTTCCTGACTCAGCCCTATAGGCAGGCTGATCTGGGCAAATGCAACCATCCCTCAGGCTCTGTACATCTAATGAAACTTAAGTCACCTATAAGAGCAGATACTGAGAAATATTCTATGAGTTATCCCAGAAGAACTTGAATCCATAAAAATGGGATTTCCCCCAGTATCCATATTTTTTTCAGGAGATCTTCAATCCATATCTGGTCCATTCTTATTGGTTGCTGAATGCATGATGAAATTACAAACAAATAACCGTGGAAGGGGCGAGATATGTGTATCAACACGTGTCTTCATTCTGTTCCATGTGGGCCTGGTTATCACATGTTGCTTCAATACATCGTTTTGACTTTTGCCATCCCATTTTTGCCTTGTCTGTACCAATTCTGTTTTCCATCTTTGTTGGTCTTGTCACTTTTGATGAGACCCAGCATCAGTATAATGTAAACATTCCAGAACAACAGTCTTACAGCCCACATGTCTTATTTTAGGGAGAGAATTGCCTAATTCTGTCAAATCAACGGGCTTGTGTTGTTGTTACCGGCTTCCTCTATATTCTTCACATGAAGCTGGCTGCAGATCAGTATCTAAGGTGCTCCTTTGTACTTGTCTTACAAGCACTTCCAGTGACATCATTTTTTTGCGATCACTCACTGCCAGAGCTCGCTGGATTAAATAACTGCAACACAATGGTTCATTGTCCTGGCGCATGAGCAACAGGCAGGGAGCGGGCATGCTAACGGTGTTCATTTAGGCGAACGCTATTGTTCCCAGCTGGCATAATACGAGGATGTAAAGCGCTTCTGAATGATTGACTGAAGTTGATTTAAAGGAACAGTTCATCTCAAAATTGAAAATGATCTGATTCTCTTGATTCATCCTCATGGCATCCCAGATGTATATGACTTCCTTTATTCAGGTAAACACAAATTAATAATCTTACTGGTTCTTGCATGTCTAGTTAGTAAATCTCACAAATTTTGCGTATCACAGTAAAACGTGCAAGAACCAATGAGATCTGAAGATATTTTATATTCCGACCATCTAGTTTACATTTTTGTTTTGTTAAATTATCTTAAGATATTACTTGTTCCCTTTTTCCAAATGCTAAGGAGCGTTTATCAGTTTACTGGGGTCATGTGGATTACCCAAATCAGTGGTTCCCTAGCTTTTTCGTTGTAAGGGTGCATCGCTTTGAAAAGACTTATAAACTTGTAATTAAACCAAAACATATTTAATTGTATAGTTCTGGAATATCAATTAATTTGGTGGGTTTTCTTATTTTGCTGATGTTTGAATGAACAAAATGTATCATCAATTTCAATGTTTAATAAAATACCACAAAAACTGCCCCCAGACCATCTCGGGTCACCCAATAGGTTATACGCACACGGAACTATGACGTTTGTCCACTAAAATCTCAGCCGGCTCCGTTACATCAGGCACACGTAGTGTCCATTGGAAACTATGGTGTTTTTCACTCGATCGCTTCAAGATGCACAAAGGATTACGGTCAACGGCGTGAGTCAAATTAACGAAACACTACGTCATACATCAACAACCAAACTGGAGAAGCACTTCAGGCTCTCCGTTTCAAGCCATGTTAACAACTATGAAAAAAGCTAAGTAAACTTTTGCACTTACTCAAGGCATGATGGCATGAAGCAATGATCCGCCGTAGTGTTGTGTGTTCGCTGAAATGTTTACATTTTTTCATCAGAACAAAGATATTTATAGAGATTAGGAGGTGGGTAAATGATGACAGAATTTTCATTTTTGGGTGAAGTATCCCTTGGACAATATTTTAACAAATCAAAATAAGTTCAATTGTACAATTTGTACAATTTGTTTAAATTACAGCAACTCACCATTGGCCAAAATTTAAAGCTGAAATGGATTGCAAGACTAATTTTATTAAATTTATGGCAGAAAAAGTACACTTAAATTTGCCTAAAGACAAATTAGCCAAGGAGCTAGTAGACATCATCATCAGCTATAAATAATAAGCAGCAAAATGATCTCTTGTATATTGCTGCCAATGTAGGCCGATTTGAATAAAAGTTGAGGTAATATTTTGGTTTGGATTTTTATGTGTGCTGGCTACTTTCTTGGCTGTGATTTTGCCTTGGGTGACAATTTCTTGCATTGAGAGCTCAAAGTGAAGCAGATGCCTGGATGAAGTTTTCAGATGTGCTGACACACTGTTGAGGTGACAATTGATTCCAGAAGATCGTCCTGGTCTAAGGAAGAGTTGTGGGCAACATTTTAAATGAACAGTTCCATATTTTGCAACACAGAATCTTAAACAAGCAATTGGTCGAGAGCGACTCCACGGATTAGTTTGGGTTTAAATGAGTGCGATACTCCTGGGGATGTTACAATGTCTTGTCAACATCCATCAATCTTATTCTTGGACTTTAAATTCCCAGTTCTGGGCAGAAAGAGTGATGAGCAAGCGTTCAATAGCAAAAACATTCAAACCACCATTTAGTAAACACTGGAACATAAATACACGGTGTCTAATGAAGTCTGGCTTCGGTCTATGTGAATCTCCAAATTGGATTCTGGTGTCGGATTCAAACATGAAATTAAAAGCAAATGTGGTATCTAGTAATATAGCACTTTAGCATTACCGATGGATTAAAGGAGTAGTTGAGGCAAAAATGAAAACTCTGTCATAATTTACTCACCCTCATGCTGTTCAAAATCTGTGTTACTTTCTTTCTTCATCGCAACAACCAAGGAGGATATTTTGAAGAACGTTGGTAACCAAACAACATCGGTCCCCATTGACTTACATTGTTTTGACACAAAACCCACACAGACATTTCTCAAAATATCTTCAAAGACGGGTTTCACACAAGGACCACAAGTGTAAAAAAAATACTCTCTTTAAGACATTTAAAACATATAGACATAAACAATATTGACTGCAAAGTTTTTCATATTTTAATTGTGCCAACAAATGAATTTCTATATTACAATTTAAAAATCTAATAAATATATAAATTGTTTATTTATTTAATTAAAAAAACACTAATTAGAATCAAATTAATTCAATTTATTTAGCATACCATACATAATGTAATTCCCATGTGGGAAAAATATAAATAAAGAAAGTGACCCTAAACTTTTGAATGGTAGTGTATAGAAAGACGGAGAGAGAGAGAGAGAGAAAGGGAGCACTAGTAAAAATTCTCTCCCTAAAACAGCTGTGCCATTGTATGTTTATTAACTCGATATGGTCCTAGCTGTTCATTTGCACTCGGAAAGTCACTTTGCCTTTTCTCACTCAATAGGCGAGTTAAAAGAGTTTTTAAAAGAAAAGCACACTCACAAGATCAAATGTAATTTGTCTGAATAGAGAGGAAACAAATCTTTATGTGAAGTTCAAAGGGCCTCACAGAACTCAATAATACCATAAGCTCTGGTATTCTGAAGGTCTCTTTATCAGTCACTTCCTCAAGGCATTAACAGACTACAATGGCAAAATATCAGGCTTCCTTTCTGTTCTGGGTTTTACACATGTAAAATGATATTCCGTAGTTCACCAATCACACATTACTCAATAGGTCAATTATACTATCTAATGGCACATACTGTTGATTTGATTATAGATTTGTCCGTAGTGTATATACAGCGCAATACCGTAAATAAATGTTGAACATTTTACTTTGGAGTGACCAAGCATTTTGGGGTTTTTCTGCCAGTCCAAGAGTTTGAAATGTATTTAAATTGTTCTGGAACTGTACCTGACCGCCAGTCACTCTTACTCAACTGACATGAAAACAAAATAAAAGTTTCAAAGAAGAAAAACAAACTACACGGAGGATGGAAATCTGTTAAATTCAAGCTTGGCAAATGGAACCCATATGCATAGCGAATGGCCGCTGTCATTCTGAGGAGCATTAGCGAGCCGTTCGTCGTGTATATACACTTTTAATGTTCTCCATCTGTCCCTCCACAACGGCTGATTTTCACACTGATAAATGATTAGGTGTAAATGAGCAGAGACGGAATCTAGAACACCACAAATACACACAAGGAGAGTGTTTCTCACCTAAAAAATATGCTCCTGGTCTAAAACACCATTTTATGGCACGGTCTTATCTCGCAAATAACATGATGGTGTGATCCGCCTGTCTTGGAATTGCGATGCAGAACTGCATTTGTTAACACATGCATTGCAGTAAGAAAATATAAATGTTGACAATATTATGATATATTCTTTCCTCTGGTGCATTACACATACCAGACATGTCTATGTGGTACATTCACATAGCCCAGAGGTCTTGGTCTCTTCAACACAAAATTAATCATTTTATACTAAAACTCTGTCATTTTATCTTCTATGTGGTACTCAAAATGGTAAAGCTTCAAAAAGCACATATCTTACATCCCAAAAGTCATTCAGAAATCACGAGTAGATTAATAAATGTCTTCTGTAGCGAAACCGTACGTTTCTGAGGAAAAACAATGAATATTTTGAGCTGTCAGCCAAATTGAAATGGAAACAAACAGATCTGAGCTTTCAACTCAAATTTGGTGACACATTGTTACTGTAACTTCAAATCTCATTGGTTCTCTTCACATTGAATTAATACTCTATAAATATCGGTTCATACATTGAGTGAAAATATTCTTGTTAATATTCTACATTAAAAGCACTGGAAATTTTTTATTTAACTTCCTGAACATCCGCTACTAGCTAGTCTTTTAGCATCACTAACCTGTTTCCAGGGACCAGTAGCTTTGTTTGCCTCCTCGCGATCACTTTCCACCTGTTTAAATTGCAGATGTCTTCAATGCGTGTGTACCTTTGGGAAGAAACTAAGTCATAAACCGTACATTTGGGATGCAATGAAGCCGAAGCCTTTCGTTTCGGAAAGTATTCCTTTATTGTGTTTTTATTTTATTTTAGCTCGATACTTTTTGATTTACAGTAGTTGCACATAAAAAATATCATAATATGACCAGAAAAAATGAAAAGCATATACATAATCACCTTGACTTCAGTTGTCTAAGATATTGAGGACAGGACTGAATAAATCTTTCTCAGAATGTAGCCAAGAGAAATGCAAATGTAAACATGGACACATGAGTGATACCCACATCTAAATACATCTGTCTTCTTAAATTAAATCTGTCCAATATAAAGTGAGTTTGAAAACCACCTTATAGGAATAAACCGAGAGGCAGCAACAATGCCACTGGTAGATCCATTGTGACTGATTTATTGTGATCTGGGTTTTGCAGGAATTTCTGGAGAATAGAAATGGAAACATGCGATACTACTGACAACTCACTGAACTTGTAAAAAAACTTATTTAACTACAATGTAAAAGATCAGGAGTAGAGCAGAAGGCCTTCATGCCATTTCTAGAGAACTTCTGGATTAACTGAACTTCAATGTCATAATAAAAGTCAATTTATTGGTCTCTCAAAAAAAGAAAAGGAAAAAGTCTAAATAATAATACAGTATTGTCTTTTTTATCACATATGTCCGACACACAAATAAATAAATAAATAAATTCAAGTAAAAATTAAGGTAATTCAATTTAAAAATTAATTTAAGTTTAAAGTTGAAGTCTAAGACTTTTTTTTAAAGCAAGCAATTTATTTAGGAACTGAATAACAAACTGATTATAAATTGAATTATGTAATTACTTAATTATTATTTATATTAAATTAAAAAGACAGTATATACAGTCTTCCATGGTGAGGGAAAATGTGATTGTTTATTAGAATTAAAACTGATTATAGATTTTAAAGAAGTATTATTTTTGGGGGCTTTTATGCTTTGAATGGTATCGGAAAGTGGAGAGTTGACAGGAAAGTGTAGGGCAGAGATGCACTGGCACTTTATGTCGGCACACTAACCACAAGGCTATTGGCACTGAGCTGATAGTACATTTAATAATTATTTTCTATATTAATAAAATAAAACATATATATAGCATAATAATGGTGAGTGAGTGTTTATTGTAATATTTTAACAATTATAATTAAACTTTTCTATTCTAAAATTGGCAATTTTTCAAAGCTATACAAGTGGATGTGGATTTACAACGCCATTCAAAAGGTCACAGACAGTATGTTCAGTATACAGACAAAATAAATTGTGTACAAAAGACTCCATTGTTTGTTGCTTACAATAGTAGGGTGGTGGGGGGGGAGACAAATGTGCGGTTTACAGAGATTAATGAATCGCCCTTGTTTTCTTCCCCGATTGCTCCTGTTTTCCGGAATCTATAAATGAACAATTCCCTCTCATTCACCTCTCAGGTTTAATGCACGTGTTTATTTTTGTTTCGGGACTTCAAGATGAAAGATCGGAAAGGGGAGGGGTCCCTGCTTCAATTTCAACTGACTCATTTATGCATCCGTCTTCATTCACAAAACTTCAAGAGTGTTGCACAATACCAGCCGTGCGTATTGTTGATAAAAACCATAAAGGAGGCATTTAATTGGCCTATTTATCCTCTGTTTAAGTCCTTCACTGCGCCCGGTCTGTTTGGCGATTGTGTTCGCGCACACACACACTCGCATGCAGGCTTCTCCCTTTCCACTGACAGTCTCCTGTGGAAACTACAGGGCCAAATAATTACAGCTGCTCATGATCAAAGCTAGAACAATGTCCAAGACAAATACAATCGTGGCATCGAATAGCTCCAGAGAAGATGATATATGGGAGATCGAGATTGCCAACCAGGTGCTCAGCCAGCAAGAACTGGCTGAAACACAAGCGGTATGCGTTACTAGTAAAACACGTGGCAATGGGCCAAGAAGATGTAAGTACACGCTTCTGTTTCCTTTATCAGTTATTAATTATGTGAATGGGCCACTTCGTAAGGCCGCAGTTATCTGTTATATCTCGAAGGAAAGGGGATTAAGGAGAGGGTACAAATAAACGCTACGGGCTATTTACAGGGTGAGCACATTGTTTATGACCTCACAAAGTTCTCGCTCTGTTTGCATTCCGCAGCGATAGCATCTACAATTTGAATGCGAATGCAAGTCTGGTCGTATATCATCAAGATGTGTTTATTTACGACCGAATGCCGTGAGAAGTCCCTTTAGCTCAAAATGAGATATTGAACATTGGGCTGCACGATATTGAAAAAATTGCGTTAACTAGCTAAATAATGCGATATGCAATATGCAGTGCGATATTGATTTCAAGTTGTAAAATTAGTTTTGACTACTGTATATGAAAACATATTTATAAACAAAAAATAATATGAGTAACTTGATTGTTCATTCTTTGTGAATTTTTGCGATATGCACGTTTGCTAAGTTTTGATCGTTTCGATAAATTATGCAGCCCTATTGCGCAAACTCCGCTATATTGTAAGCTAGTGTAAACAAACCTTGGCCGTGTTTAAAGAGATTTATAAATTCATTACAATTCGTTAAAATTTCGAGTCGACTTTTATTTATCCCACAGCAAAAAATTCATGTTTAGATTAGCTAGTGCTCTTTCCAATCAAAATGAGCTAGTCAAGTCTAGCGTGCGATTCGGTCAACAATGAAACACCGTTTGTTTGCCCGTCTCGCACATGTGTTTATTTTGAAAGGTCAGGTGTCCACCTCAAGGGTGGTCTGTAACCGCTAGTGACGAACAAATAAACAGAGATTAGCGCTCACCACCCTTCTGCTTGCAGATAACATCTCTGTGGACTGATTGAGGAAGAGGAGATAAAAAGTTCACAGTATCGTATCAGGAGTCATTCATGGAGCTCTGACGCAGGACACGGCTCAACACGAGCCATTGCATTTGAATACGCTGGCTGCTCGGTGCATTCCAATGACTTATTAATTCACCGTTACAAGTTTGAAAGCATAAATCAGATGATAGCATCAACGCTACCTTCGTCATTTGACCACATTGTGGACGAAATGTGGTCAGAAGAAATTGGGGAGGTTTGACAGCTTTAAATCAAAGACACAATGCAACTTCCCTGTTGAAAATAATGTTACTACAAGCCACGTGCCCTAAGATGCCTGTACTCTCCTAAAAGTAGAGGTGACATACAGTGAAATAGGAAAAACATTTTTGGACAACATATTTTTTTTATAAACTTTTACTTGCCCAGGTAGGTGGCATGAGGTTGGAGCATTGCCATTGTGTGCAGACGCTCAGACGCAGACGGTGAGCGAGGACACGATGTGGAAGAAAGGAGGGGTTGACTGTCAAACTCCTCTCATTGCTGCTTTGAGGGACCAGAACACTGTCTTGAAACAGATGCGTCTCTTTGATGTGAACATGCCAGGCTGTAGTATTTGATGTATGATACCCTTCTATCCAAGTGATCTCTTTATTTAAAACCCCTCACATCTGAGGTAATGCCCTATAACTCACTTTTTAATATCTGAAGTCAAACTGGATCAAAGCAGATTAAAGCGCAAATCATATATGTTTGTGACGTTTCGAAGAAAGGCACTTAAAGGGACGGTTCACCTAAAAATGAAAACTTTTCATCATTTACTCATCCTCATGTCGTTCCAAACCTGTTAGAGCTTTTCTTCTTAGGAACAAAAAAGACATTTTATATTTAAACTAGAAATTCACCGATACGTACATTTTGGCCGATAACGATAGTGCTTGAACGTCTGAAACCAATTGCCGATATATTGGCCGATATACTGTATCTACAATTTGATATAACATTTATGAGACTGAAAATCCATTTTTTCACCTGAAAGTCATGTACCAAAGCTTTCTTTAAACTAATTGAAGATTCTTTAAAACTTTTCTGGTGTAATGTTTATTTGATAGACAATTTAAAGTTGTTCTTCCAGAGTGACCCAGAAAAGTGTTCTCAATAGCCACAGGGCTCATAACAGAAAGCATTCAGACAGCAGTCGGCTTCAAACAATATGCTTGTGTTACTATAATTTATACATTCATAAATATCTACATACCACATCAACAATGTTTTGCTAATAGCAATTGGCGTCAGGGCTCTTTAAGAATCGGCTGAAAACACATCTCTTCCGTCAGCACCTGACCAATCATTTCCGATTTCTATATCTTTTCGACAATATCTAAAAATAACAACAAAAAAACATGCTTAGATAAACTTAACTTGTCTATGTACACTGTAGTAGGCTTTGTGAGAGATGTTTTATGGTTCTTATGCTTTTTGTTGTCCTAATGTTGACCCAATTGCTTACATTGTTTGGATAAAAGCGTCTGCTAAATGACTTAATGTGAATGTAAATGAATGATCATGAAAGAAAGACAGTACTGGTATTTGATTTTAACTGTGCAAGTAGCTGAAGTTGTTCAACCTGAGTACATGAATAATAATTTATCAGCTATGATATATTGGCCTAAATTTTATTATCGGCCGATACCGATAACATTAAAAAGATCATTTCCTGTGCATCCCTAATTTGAACACCATTGGTCCCGTTGTATGGCCACAAAAATACTGAGAAATTTCTCAAAATATCTCATACATGAAATGAGGGTGAATAAATGATGACTGAAATTTCATTTTTGGGTCAACTATATCTTTAACTTAAACCACAGGGGATATGGCAACCAAGTAAACTCTACCTAGGTGTACCAGTACATCGTCCTTTTTATGGGACGCAGATTTTGGCATGAATTGCTTTAAGTGGAATTTAAAGCAGATGCAGGGGAAATGAAAGAGAAAATGTGTCTGGTGTTCATCTAAGAGTTTAATCTACCGGTATGGTAGATGATGTCACATGATGGACTGGTGACACAAATTAGTTACGGAGCTTGTACTGCATATGAAATACTAGGAACTATGACAGTGTATGATTTTAATCATTGGATACAGTCAAGAAGATATCTGGGACGGGACGAAAAGCAACAATAACGACATTTGATTGTTATAATGTATTATACATGTATAAATCTTCAATCCCGTAAAAAAGCAGAAAATGTAGAATTCATATAGCACTTGTATATACACTTCACCTACATTAAAATGATATTAGAAGTGTAATAAGTCAGTCCTTAGAGATAAGCCAAAGTCCTGGTAAAAACATCCATCAACAACGGTTAAAAACAGAACCACAACAATTCTTCTTGATCACCTTTCAAAGCCACTTCAAGAATCCATCTTTATCTGATCTTAATGATTTCCGCATGACCTGTTACATTTATGGTGTTTCGCATTTGTAACACTGGAGGGAAGGTTAGAAGGACTGAGGATCTGACTTCAGAGTGCCAAAGACAAGAACCAGGTGCTACGGAGAGCAGCTTCTCTGTATGTCGATATTAATAAAGCATGTGTTAAAAGATCCTGCTCAGAGCATGTGAATATAGTGGCCAGCAGAAACGTCTACAAACGCACGGTTACAATGGACATACTTTAAGCAGAATCCATTTGTAGACTTAAAACTCAACTCATCCAAAAAAAAATTGTCTTTGTGTATCTTCAATGATTGTCACATAAACACGAACTTCTGCTTGTTAAAACATGTTAACTAAGTTAAACTATCCACTATTGCCAGCATCTAGCTGGTGTGATTTTTATTCCCATAACTTCTTTAACAGGTGTAAATCATTGAACTGATGAAATGTATAACATATTTAGAAACAAAAAATTGAACGAGACTAGTTACTTTTTTTAGGCGTCTTTTTGCCTTTTACTTGTAAAGCTCAGTTAACGAAGTGGGAGAGAGAAGGGGGTGGGTTCGGGAAAGGACCACGAGACTGGAATCGAACTAGGGTCTGCGCCACATGTCGGAGAACTTCCCACTGCGCTATCTGCTCCGAGGAGACTAGTTACTTTCTGCCATGCCATCAAATGATATCCCTTCCTGGGTTGCACGCAAAACGCAGACACAGCTGTACTTGTTTTTTTAAGTCAATACTTAAATCAATAGTCTAACAATAGAATATTTTTTTAGGTTAATCTATAAGATTTAACACCAGCATCTCTTTTCTCTCTACTATGCATGCACTCTGAGCCCTCAGGTAGTCTTCTAAATTCCTGTTTGGAATTTCTTTATTTTAGCAGAACAATTCTGATTTTTATTGACACAAAAAAATGTTTATGTTATTCCAAAAGGCTAAAACGTCTTAAGCCATATTGCTACAATTTACCGCAATAGGACATGAATGGGAATATCATTTTAATAAAATAAAATTTCCAAAGATAAAATATTATTAAACCAAAACATCACATTTGGTATTGGGTGTCTTTTGACTGGTTGGAGTGTTATCCCAAAACAACCAGAGGGATAAAAATAGATGTTTGTAAAGGGTTTACAGCCAGGGTACAAGAACGCTTTTTCTTCCCAAAGAAAATCCTTAAAATCAATGGTTCTTAAAAGAAGCATTTCTTCTTACTTACCTTTTATACCCTAAAGAACTTTCTTCACAACCAACAAATGTTTTTTGTTCAACAGAGAACAAACCTTTTATGAAGCAAATAATCAGACTTCACTTTCACTTAAAGCAGATACAAAATAACGAAATCTTACACTCCATCAAATGTTCATTTTTTAAACTTAAGTCACCTTCATATTGAAGTGCGATTCATTCATTTTGAAAGCCCCTCTCGATGACGTTTAGTGACCGAACAAGATCTGGCAGACATGATGGGTGAAAAACATGGCTGGCGCATTGGGACGTTTCATCTCTGTGCTAGAATCAAAGTAGAAGGTGAGGTATTCCTAAAAGGGTGAAGATTAACCATAGGTGTTCCTCGTTTACAGCAGAGCTACTGCATCTGGAGGCCAGCTGGGTTTCAGGACGTACGGTTAGTCGACCCTGCGTGGCTGCTGCGCACGTTCGGATGAACTAGGAAAACTTACATTATGAGAAACACAATCCAGATTGTGACACGAATCGGAGATGTTTTCGTGTCTTTGATGTGCTTTCTGCGCGAGAGCACAGAGTTTTGATCAAGAGTTTCAATTCAAAGTGATTTATAGGCGTTTCTTTCCTGTTTCGATGGAATGGTTTATTAGAGACACTGATGTAAGAACAATACTGTTAAAAATAAATATGAAATTGTGACAACGTACATGATAGTCTAACCACAATAACTACAAAAAAATAATACTAAAATGTCACCTATACCATAGACAAAGCATAAAAAAACAGGAAACAATCAATATAATATCTAAACAATGGATAGAAATGTTAAGGACTATTGAAACGGCAATGAATTCAGTACAATTTACATGTTTGTTTGACCTTCTAGACAGCAACCCTATTGAACAATTGCCCACATTTCCAAACAGTAGAACGATATTATGTTGTCACAGGAGATATTTTAGGATAACTGAATAAAAACTTTTTCTGTTGATATTATACAATAAATAATGCTTCAGGTTTTCAACATAACCAAACAATAATTTATAATCACATTCTGCCATGGATTTGGGCTTACAGAAATGTTCCGGGTTGAATACCTGCACGACAGGGCCTTATATCAATCAGTGTTTTTTGCATTTTGTATAAATAAAATTATATTTATTTGGTTCATTTTGAGTTTTCGTCCAATGAATGTCACTCTTAATACCAATGTAGGGAGGCAGAGAGAGTTTATAACCACTGTAGCACACAAAAATGTACTCACGCTCATGTCTTTCCAAACCTGTATTACAGTTTTGCAGAACAAAACAAGATATTTTGAAGAATGTTGCTAGCCTAACAACAATGCCCTCCATTGACTTCCACTGTATGGACACAAAACCACTAAGACATTTCTCAAAATATCTTCTTTTGTGTTTCAAAAAGGAAATAATAATACAGTATACAGATTTTGAATGACACAAGGTTGAATAAATGATATCAAAGGGGAAAATATATTGATCATTATGCTAAATAATATCACAATTATTGTCAATACAATTATATTGTGACGTCCCCTATGTGAAGTTATAAAAACTATTGAAAATATTGTTTTAGGAAGAGAATAAGTATATTAAACCCTGAACATTAATGTAGCAATTTTAATCAAAATGTCATTATTAAGGCAAGTGAGGCAATTTGAAAATATCACATTTTATCCGATGACTATTACCCAACAGGAACAGACATTTTAAGGACTGGGAGAAACATTGAACGGACAAAAATAGACACTAAATAATTTATTTTCTCGTTACCTTCCACAAAGTTAATTCGCATTATTCATATTTTAAAACAGACCATATAAAAATGCTCTCGTAAGACTCTGAGCCCTGAACCGTACAGTGATTTTATGAGGAACGATGTGCATCTTGCAAGTAACGTCCAAAAACAGTCCATTGGGTGGTCCCAGTGATCCATTATTGTGTTTTTTGTTTTTTAATCTTCTCCTCCCCTTTTCTCCCACTGTAACAGAAATGTTTCCTCCCGTCTACACACCTGCAAAACCACTTAGGCCTTCTTCTCCATCGACTGGTAATACTCCTTGAGAACAGACCAGGCCTTGGGCGCCATGAAGCCTTCCGGAGGGTTCTGGCCGTCGCGAGCCATCCTCCTCATGCGGGTTCCTGAGATGAAGTCATAGTCCTGGTGGCTGCGTAAAACGAGACGACAAGCAGTCGAATTAGAAGAGGGATTTTAATATGGGCAAGAAAAGGGACAGCGTTGTGCCCGGTGTGATAAGAAAACAAAAAGAAATATGATCTGGGAGCTTGCGTCAGAGAGAATAACCGGGTGCTGTACACTGGCTCTTTGTTCGCGCCATCGGATGGAGCCACGTATTCTATTCTGAAAGACCTCTATGATAAAATATGTTCTCTCAAGTGCCTCTTACACTACATTATTCCCTACTGCCTTAACGGCTGTTTTCTACGGTGCGAGGGTAGATGAGGTAAATACACCGACTTAAAGACACAAAAATGTAAACTACAGGCCCATGCCATTACATCCAAAACTTACGTTTTCATTCAAACAAATGCCTCGAAAATAAACAGTGTTCGAAAAGTCTGATAAACAGAGATAATTAGACTCCAACTGAAGAATAAAACTCAACCGCTAGTCTAAATACAATCCTCAGTGGCTCCTGCGAACAGAGTTTATTTGTTAAGGATTAGTTATTCTTCAATTAAGAAGCAGACGTTAAGATAACATTCGCAGAGTTTGATGCGCTTATAAACGTGCGCCGTTGCGCTGCGCATTCCTGGTCGTAATTACGACTGTTAAACGGCAGTGTTATTTTGTGGTGGTTTTTCAGCTATGCGTTGCATCTACACGAACAAATGCTTTATATGGGCTTATAATGTGGAACGCAAAAAATGGTGTAAGGGAGGAAAATCTTGCATTTATTCACAATAGTAAACTAGTACATCATGTCCAGAACGACTAAATGGTCAGGAACAGTAAAAATGTGCATTTTCGAATTTGAAATATTACTAATAGCACAAAAAATACTACCGAGTTGACTGTGCATTAAAGAAAGAAGCCAAACCCTATCCTATCCAATGCAAAAGGAGCTTGGGGTTGGGCTGAGGGAATATAAAACACCCTTTAGCCTGGTAAAACTCTAACCACAGGATTAAAACTAGTGATAATGATAGTTTACTATTCAATACTTATAGCAGTTTTTAGTTTATGAAAGTACAATTAGAAGTATAATGTAAACGACTAAACCATTTTGCAAGACGTAAACACTGATCAAGAAACACTTCCTGTTTCAGTTTTGATGGTTTGTTCTTAAAGTCACCAGTAAATATGTATTTAATTGAACTTAATTTTAATTTCCTTATGGAATATTATAGTGCTTTTTATATTTAAAAATATAAAAATGATTTACGCGCCTTTTTAAATATTCATGTGTCCATGATCTTAAAAAAAACTCAAACCCCCTGACTTCCCTTTCTGTCACCAGTCATGGTGCGAGGCGGGGCTATCAGGGACTCTTCCCCTCCCCTCCAGCTACATGTGGTTGAAGTGTCAAATCTAAAAAAAAAATTATTATTATTTCAGAGGTCATTTCACTGGGATATATGTCATGATATGAAGTCTTTATATTTAACATTCTAACATTTGTGTTGTGTTAGATAAAAAGAGAACTGAAGGAGAAGTGCTTCAGAACCTGTGCTGTTAACATCTTGCAAAAAGGTCTATAAGGTCTGAACAGTCTTGCAAGATACAAGTTGCATTTTAAAAAGTTCATGTCCATTGGGCGGTTAAATCATTGAGTAGCAACTGACTAGCAAAACACAACCTATCCACCATCCAGAACTCCTTAGCAACCCCACAGTGACATCCATGCACCAATCACATACAAGCAAATGTTTAAATGTAACTTCCACATACTACTTGTCATTTAATTTGGATGGATCCAAAACGACTTTTGTTTATGGAATATTATCACCATTCCACCTGGCAGTGACTTCAATGGGGTGAAGGGGTAAGACACATAAACTCCAACTCCACCGAGAACAGTTAATACGCGTTTAAATGAGAAACAGCTTGGACTGATTCGAGACACTTAAATGGCTGGCAATTAGGCTCAGCATCCATATTTGTCTCGATTTTGGCCAGGCCCGACGCCCTGCTCGAGGAGCAGACGGAA
This sequence comes from Triplophysa dalaica, assembly GCF_015846415.1. Taxonomy (NCBI): domain Eukaryota; kingdom Metazoa; phylum Chordata; class Actinopteri; order Cypriniformes; family Nemacheilidae; genus Triplophysa; species Triplophysa dalaica. The sequence continues at coordinate 6,722,733 of NC_079543.1, forward strand.
CGCCATAAATTTACTAAGGCGCCAAGCGGGACTCTTTGAAACTCAGACGGGGTGCGAGGTCCTGCCCCCGTCTCCCCCCGCTGTCACAATTTTGCTTTACTTTACCTATCAAGGTGATGAACATTTTCAGGATGGCAAGGCATTTTGTTTAAGGTCTAGTTCACCAAAAAAGAACATTGGGGCATCATTTATTTACTTCCACCCCCTTTACAAATCCCTTTGACTTGTTTCTCAAGAACACAGAGATTTTATTACGGTTAACTATGCGTTTTTCTATACAATGAACGCAAAAACGTGTTTCTCACCTATCTCACAATGAATGCTAGTGAGAGTAAATTATTCAGAAAATAAACAATTTGGTTTGTTTCTCTCACTATTGCATGGCTTTGTTTTTTTGGGTGGTAGCTAGGGTGTCACTAGGCAGTTGCTAGGGTGTCAGCATCCTCAAAATGTGGACTATAACTGAGATGCAACTTGTACATTTTGACTGGTTGAGTTCTCCGCACTTTATGGGTAAGTTAAACTGACACTTTAATTCTTCATGGCTTGGATGAACATTTGCATTAAGTCTTTGTTGTTCTGTCTGTCATATTTACTGTGTGTTATGTTGTATGGTTTTCATCAGGGACGACTGAGAAGCCTGTTAACTTGATAGCGTAGCCCACTAATAATTGAAAGACGAGACGACGGGAAATGGCATGATTTTCGTTAATCATCTTCCGGGGGATTTGTACACAGCCAGAGGAACACTGGCACATCTCCATTTCTGCTTGACATCAAAGAAATTTGGTAAATGCACATGACAAAACATTTCCTGCCATCGTGCTTGAGAATCGAAAACGGCTGACATGGATGTTTCAATCAAGACGAGCAGTAAGAGACTGTTTGAACAAATGTTCACACACAACGTCGATTTCCATATCTGTCAACACACTGTCACTCTTTTCAAGTTTGAGAGAATTATCTGCCCATCTGGTCATCTAAGATTTCGAACCGACAGTGTGGTTAAAGTTCATATTGAAAGAGAAACAAAAACAACAGAAACTCACTTTTTGGGGTCGTAAAAGTCCATAGCCTTCTTGACTTTATTGTAGGCCGCCACTTTGAAAGGCACGATCTCCAAAGAAATGAGACCAGGGGCCATAGTGAGGACTTTGGCTCCGTGGGAGGGCTCATAGAGGTCTTTACCCGTGTCCGGGTGGGGCATTCCTGCTGGGTCACGGCCCACTATGTAGAAGTTGGCCCCAGCCACCATCCGGGCCCTGCAGTGCCACTGCACCTGTTGGAAACAACAAATTTATATTCAATTTGGAGCAATGTAAGTGAAATAAAGACATATATTTAAAATAGAAACAGATTTTTCAGCAGAGTAAATTTTATTTCCTCGCTCCATATTGAAAGAATAGTGATAATACTTAAGAAAAAACAATATACAAACATCTGTAAAGTGAGAATTTAGATGCCAATGTCAATCACTGACACAAATTCAGGGTTAAATATGAGAAAGAATAATATAATAATCGAGTCCCTTCAACTGTCAATACGCATCTTGAGATGAATGAAATCATCTCTCAGATCTTGAAACTGGATCCATGATCACTACCAGCCAGGCTTATTGTCTAGTGTGGAGTCATAACTCAATGAGGCGAGCGAGTCCTTCCTGCAGGCTGCTTTAGTCTTAGAGAATCCGTCTGCTCCCAATACATTTTTAATGTCCCTCGCCACATGATTAAAGAACAGCAGACGTCAAAATAGCCGCGGAACACCAGCAGCGATTTTCGCAAGAAAAAAAGCCTTCGATCTGTGCTTACCTATGGACCAAAGAGCGACGCCACTGATGTGTGTCTAGATCCCTATTGGCCAGTCCCGATATGCATGATGCCCACAAAATGAGGCCCTCGCTTTGTCTTCCGCCCCCGGGACGAGTTAGGTGAAACGAATCAGCAGTGTATTGTACCACCAACAGCTCACAAAGGAATGGGCCGGGCGCAAATTTCCTCACCACTAACTTTCCATTCAACAGTTCATTGGCTTTCTTCAAATGCTGTTTTAATTATCGTTCTGAGCAGATTTGGCTCAGCTTCTTTAGAAATTCCTCCTCCAAAACACTGCACGTATTACGCAATATGTGAAGTATGCATCATGGCATGACCAATTTGCCACATTTTTGACATACTCTACCAAATTGAATATCAAAATACAATCTACATCAAAGGCATACAGAAATATACTTTATATAAATCAGTTTAAATCTCACACTGACCTCTGTGGGCCCGGCGTACATCATTGGCGATGGGAAGATGGCCACTATGGTGGAGTTTGGGTCGAGCAGCCCCTCCTCCAGCACGGCGGCATGCTGTTTCATGCGCCAGGCCAGTGGCACGTCGTCGTCTTTGGTCCAGCCGCCCAGTGGGTGCAGCAGCAGCACGGGCCGGCGGTATCCGCGCTCGACGAGACGCCGCTGCGTGTCCTGCATGAGCAGCGCGTGGCCGTTGTGCACTGGGTTCCGTAATTGGAAAGCAAAGACGGCATCTGAACACGAGAGAAGATTGCATTTTTGCTATGTTACATGATAGTAGCGATTCGACATCACAGATAAAGCATGTATTATTTTAAGTGAGTAAAGCAATCGTTTTATGCAAATAACATTATGATCATATGATCGCAAACACAGCACTAGTTCATACCTGCGTTCATCTCTTTAAACTTTTGCTTGAGTTCAGTTGGGGTGAGTCTGTAACTATCCAGCCCGTCGTTCCAGTAGATCCGATCCAGAACCTGGAGATCTCCACCTACCAGCCAGTCTCCACTCTCCATCACCATCTGAGAACAGAAAAAACCATCAAACCTTAAGGAATAGCAACGATCTGATTTTATTCCCATAATAGTGTCATACACCTCTGCACCTTCTCTCCTTTCCATTTGAGGCACAACGAATATTAAAGAAATCTGAAAGCCATCTGCATTCAATAACATATTTAACACCTTGATGTTCTCAAAATATGTAGCTTAGACAGGAAATGGCCATATGACTGACATCTAAAGTGACCAATCAGAATGCATTACACAACTCTCTGAACAAACTGAAGCAGACACATCAAATATAATAGACTCAATGAACTTGACTGGACTTCTCAATTTTGCTTTAAATTATTTCTAAAATTGACTCCGAAACCCTCTAGATGTGCGTCTATAACATCACGTTAAAACGTTAGCCTTTAAAGAGGTCCTCGCTGGCTTTTGCTTGAGCCGCTGCCTTGGCCGGGGTTAAAAGCAGTATTTCATGGTATCAAAACCGCAGCTCACAGCAGACCTGAGGCTGCTTGGGCGGAGAACAACGTCTCACGGCCTCTCTGATTTTCATCTTTTGAATTGACTTGAAAGCAGTGCTGGTGGCTTAAGAGCTTTATGTGAAAGTATGTGATCGTATTAGGCAGTCTTGGAAAGCTCTGACAGCTTTGAATGTTAATAAAATGCTTCATGGTCTGCTTTTGCATTTGAAGACTAAACGCATGGGCAGCTGTCTGTTGTTGGCCACGGTAGGGCAACAGTAGCGGCCGTTTATATCATTTATGGGGATCTATGTGTGTTGACACTGGATCGCATTTATTAAATAAATCCGCTCGATCAATAATAATAATATTAATAGACAATAATTAAATACTGCTGGAGGTAAGTAAACATCACTGGGCTGTTCAATCAGAAATAAATAACGATAATGTATTTCATTTACTGTATATAAATTCTCCAGGGCCTGGGCATCCAACATCACCAAATGTACAATGTTATATCAGCTGAGAGTTGCAATAAACAGGTAATATGTACTGCAAATGAAGCAGTGCGATTAATCGTATTTGAACCATATTAACGATTTACGACTCTCACGATTAATCACAATTAATTGTCTGAATATTAATGCATTACTAGCAAGCCCAAAACATGATATAGTCGGAAATGGTTCATTTACGGCGTTGAACAGCGGTCGATTTCAACATCTATTAATTGTCTTTAAAGTGTAATAAATATAAATAAAGATTAATCGCGATAAAATTTGGAGCAAATTAATTACGATTATTATTGTTCCCAATACCGTGCAACCCTACTGAATAATATATTCCAACATGTCAAAAACTGTGATTCTCCCTGGTTCTTGTGAATCTCATGATGAAATATGAAAACTAGTCCCGAGACAATGAGTAAAGCAAAAAAGGCTGACTTAAAGTAGTCTTTAACTATTGCACTTGAACGAACACTGGGGATGGATTTATTTTTGATTCGAGACAGGCAGACAGGCCGAGCCAGTCCACAGTCCGAAGACTCCGTGTTGGCGCCCATTAGGTAGAGCTAGAGCCATTAAAGTCCACCTAAGCCCACAAGCCGTACTTACAGATGGAAACAATTGTGCAGTATATACTCTGTGAGATCTGTAATAGGAAGGTCAGGGGAGAGCAGGGGAGGAAAGCGCAACCTGACTAAACACAGTTTGAACACAACGCGAGCCGAGAAATCCAACTTAAACACATGTGTGAAATGAAGGAGGTCAAAGAATAAAGAGATTACTAAAGAAGGGATATTGAGAGAGGGAGAGATCGGGGGGTGAAAGAGAGAGGCTGAGACCTGGGTGTGAAATAGAAAGCGACCTGGGAATGAGAAAGAAAGGAGAACGTGAAACACCTGAGGTGAGAGAGATTGAGCGTGTGAGAAACCAGAGTGTGAAAGAGAGAGACCCGGGCGTGAAGGAGACGAAATGAAAGAGAAAAGAGAAAGTGGGAGGTGAGGGAGAAAGAGAGACTTGGGGGTGAGAGAGACCCCTGGGGTTGAAAGATAGAGATCTGTTGGTGGAAGGGAATGAGGGGAGAGGGTGAGAGACCTAAGTGTAAAAGAGAGAAAAGTTGGGAGAGAGAGAGAGAGACTCTTTTATTGTTTATATTGAGATGTATATATAGGTACTTGTATACTTTTATTTTATTTTGTATGGTAATCTGTATTTGTGCATGTTTATATGAAATTCTTCTGTGCATTGGCTATGTAAAAATTGAGATAGTGAGAGAGATAGAGAGAGTGAGATCCAGTGGTGAGACAGGGACACTAGAGTATGAGAGAAAGAGATTGAGACAAGTAGAGAAAGTCTGAGAGTGACCTGGAAGTGAGAACAAGAAGAGAGAGCAAAACATCTGGAGTGTGAGAGAGAGAGACCTGGAGGTAAAAAAGAGATCAATAAATGGTGAGACATTGGGAGAAAGATTGGAGAGAGAGCTGGGAAGAGAGAGAGAGACCTGGGATGCGACAGAGACTAGGGGAAGAGAAAGAGAGATGGGTGTAAAAGAGAGAGAGGGAGATCTGCGGGTGATAGAGAAAAAAGACATTGAGACATCTAGGGTGAGACAAAGAGGCCTAGATTTGAAAAAGATTGATCTGTGGGTCAGACTAGAAAGAGTGAGGCACCTGGGATGCGACAAAAACTAGACGGAGTGTGAAAATGAGTAAGACAAGTGGAGAGAGTGAGAGAGAGACCTGGGTGTAAAACAGAGATCTGGAGGTGAGAGCAAAATGGAGACATATCAAGCTTATAGCGTCAGTGTAGAGAGATTCAAAGTAGGGAAGAAAGGAGACGGGAACCGGAAGACATTTAAACATTTAATCAAGTAATAACAGCCGCCGGCCCCTCACGGCCGACTGCTGGCGAACAAAACAATAAATACAAATTCAAACATGTTCGGGCCCGGTCCTCTCTCTTCGACGGTCCGGTCGCTCGTTCTCTTATATGCTCCCGATCTCCTACGTGATTCAAGACCGGTGCGCGCACAGCTGGCGCTCATTAACAATTACTCACCGGACTCCAACCACAGTCTCGCCCCGCCTTCTCCACTACAGTCCGTTTCTAGCAGACCATGTTAGTCAAGCTTGCTCAGCTCATCTCATCAGCTGCAGCTAATCAGTGTCAACCAATAGTGATAGGGTTCCCTAACCCAGAAACGACGCTCATTATCCGAACATTAACCATAAACTGATTGGATTTTAATATTAAATTGGAATTTAATAAAAACACAGGCTGCGTCTCATTTCGAAGGGTGTGTCCTCCGGAGGTCCCGTTTGTCCACCGCATATGCCGGAGAAAATGAGACAAAGCTAAAAAGTTAACACGGGTAGGTGAATTATTTTTCACGGATTTATTTGTAACACGCAAACACCAGCCTAACGAATATATCAACAACAGCGCCTGCATTCACAAATGATAACATTTTCAGGAACCTGCAGCGTTTTGGACAATGGATAAACTCCAAAGCATAAAATAAACAAAATAAATAATTATGACAAAACGAAAACACAGAAGAACCGGCAAAGTTCATTTCCATCAGAAAGTTTTTTCATCAAATAAATAAATGCGGGCCTACCTCAACCCAAAGCTTGGCTAGTTTTTATTTAACAAAGTAACATGTTTACGTGATGTGGGAGTCTTGGGACAGTCTAGAGCCTATTGACAGTTAGACCCGCAGCAGAAAACGTTTCGTAGGGCATTTACACCAGGTCGCACACATCTGCACGCTCTGTGAGTTAACGCACTTATAGCATATTTGTCCTTCAGCATACAGAAAACTAAAAAACATGTCTGATTTAATAGTTATTTAAAAATGTATTATTGAATTATTATTATTTAAAAAATATTATTAATATTATTTAACCTAAAAAACCTTAAAAACCCACCCCCTTCCCCAACTCCTCCTCATCCGACTGCATCACCAGGTACCTTCTATTTGATCTTGTGTGTATTTCTATGCCTCTTCCCTTGTGACAGTTATGAATTCTCTTCTAAGTCATATCCATTAAGTATATTCAATCTGCATATCACTATCGTGTAAGACATGTATATCTCTGAAATTAATTGCTTAAATAACTGTTCTGGTTCACCAGGTTGGGATATTATTATTGCTGCACTCCTGCTCTATTCATCCAAGGCTGCGTGGACAGGCGGAGAATCTGCCCAGAACAGTTTCATTCCGCCAATTTTAAATATTGCTATTGTTTAAATCTTTAACGGTAGTAGTTCTGATAAAACTGGAGTTAGAGAAAGAGACAACTGAGAATGAGAGAAAGAGAGACACCTGGGTTTGAGAGAGAGACCTTCTTTGCCACAGACCTGCCAAGAGGGCAGCTTGGTTCTGTCTATTGTCAATGGACGGTCCAAGGAAAGCTTGGCAACCAGACCACACCGGGACTTATTAAAGCATTAGGTCAGATGTTCTGCGAGTTGCCTTTGACTTCACCTTCACAAATATTAAATACGTGGAAAATAGTTTCTTTATAACACTATTACAAAGCACGTTCTCTGTGGAAAATGTGAGTGTTGTTCGCCAATGCAAAAGTGATATTGTTTGCTTTCTACAGTAGACATACCTTGCATAGATATAAAGTACGTCTATGAGAGCAGTTTGAAGTTTCATTCATGTCTGGGGTACGAATGGTATGGGATGAGTTACACACCAATATAATATTTAAGGTTCTGACCGTAAATATATTGCTCCTCACCATTAAATGCTGCGATTAAGAAACCATCAGACATCAAAATGTTCACCCCGTTCCAGACAGATGCACTAATGCTGAATCACTGCGATTCTGCTCTCATATTAACATGCATGTAGTCTAAACAAGGCTCTCATTCAAGGCGCCTTTAGAATCGGGACTTTCCAGGTGGTTTGTGAGTCAGAAAGGAAGGAAGATGACGGGGAAAACTCGATACAGGCAGATGTTAATCCTATCCAACATCTTACATAAGTTGACAAAGGTAATACAACACACATTACAGCGCAATTTTTTCTCATTATATTGACATTGCATTACATTGGAATGCTCCGCCCACCAATAAATCTCATTGGTCGACACAGGCATATTTTAAACATACTCTGATTGATTGTGACAGGCTGCTGGAAACGTTTGTGTTGCGTTTGGTCGATCAAGTTTTTTGTCAACCAACTGTAAACTGTTTTGTCCTCACCTTAATGTAAGGGTGATCTTTGGAAGTGGTACCCCACTGCCGGGCACAACGCTCTTCCTTGCGATGCTCATAGAACTCCGGGTTGCGAAGGATGGCGACTCTCCGGCCATTGTAGAGAAGCGTGAACGCTGTGCTGCCGTCCAGGCGTTCCTTGTCTGCACTTGAGACGGGCAGGACCACCGGCACCGACAGGTTAATAACCCCACCTACGGAGGTCAAAGGTCAGACACACCAAATACATCAGCCACACCAAAGCTCCAAGCAATCGGCAACTTTTCAAAGGGCTCTAGAGGGGAGCCGTGGGTACGTTGACGGATCTATGAGTGGGGGGTATGGGACAGATTGGTCGTGGGGCTTTATTTGAGGGGAGAATGTGAAAGTGGCAAGTTTTCTAGGAAAGTAAGAGGCTTGGCAGATTCATTGGGTCCTACACCTTGATTAAAGCAATATGAGCGGCAAGCTTTTAAAATCCATTTAGAGGATAAAACACACACACACATCATAGAAAAGCAGCTGGTTTCCATAAGACAAAGCCATGAAGCATCCCATTTCAAATGAAACTAGCATCAGGCATCGACACACATGGGCCCATACAAATCAGCTCAGTTGATTCGTAGATCGATGTGGTCCAAAAATGATTCAATCAGGCTCATTGGAAAGATCAAAAAAATAATACAAGGTGTGAAATTCTGTAACTGAGTATAATGAAACCCGACGTCATTATTTCTGCCACATCTGAAGTCAAAAAACAATTTTTCATCCTAATAGGCGTCTGCGTGTGAATACCTTGAACATAATACATTTTGAAAACTAGGCAAGACAACACACAGCAGGCAGTAAAACTATATTGACGCTTTTTTGGAAACCTATGCTTGATGTGGGAATTTGCTCTAATTATGCAATTCTATAAATGTGAGGGCCGCATTTCTTTTTAAAAACCGCTTTGCAGATTTGTCGAATTTGTAATCAAAAAGGTTTGAATGGTTACATTTTTTATACAGCCAAACTGCTTTGAGAGCGTATGAGGAACAAAACCTCAGTCTCCATTAAAATTATAAGAGGTCTTTTAATTCCACCACTAATTCTACATTTAAATTCCACTTTCAGTCCATCCAGATACACTCAGTGTTTTGCGTTATACGCTTGATTGGATTTATTTTGTGGTCAAGTTGCTCTTTTCCGAGAGCTTTACCCAGATTTACATTCAGGCATTTCACAGACGTATACCAGACAGTATGGTTGAAATGTTGGTAGACTACCCATTAAGTTTAAACGACATTCACGTCGACAGTTATAAAAATCGGAGGAGGTCATTCTACTTTTGGCTGCTGGTAGGCCTTACGGCTGGACAACAGATGGACTACAGTAAAGACCTGTATACATCTCGTGCATGATTGAAATGACTTTTTCAGGAACACAATAAGGTTCTCAGTGGTTCTCAAACTGGGGACCGGGGCCCACTGGGGGGCCCCAAGATTGATCCAGGGGAGCCACAGATTTTGTGTTATTTTATGAATTATGGAAATTTATCATACATTTTATGCAATCAAACATAAAAAATAAGACCCCTACCAATAGAATTGATGTTCCATCTTTGTATAACTGAATATGTTTTTTGTCAAATTAAAATTCAGTAACAATTTACATAAAGGTACCTTTCATAGAGCCATTTATAAATGTGTCCATTAACGATTAATAAGTCATTTGCAAATACATTATAAAGCAGTTTAACTGCATGAATATAAAAAGGGATTCTAACGAAACAACTGCCAAATAGTGAGCATTTTTTAAATCACATGTCATAAATGCTTAATAAATGTATTTATTCATGATTTATTTGATTCAAATGCAGATTAATTATTATATTGATATTTTTTGCAATATAGGCTTTCATACTGGACACTGTAGGGTGTTATGCTGTTTTTCTTATACCTGCTCACTATTTGGCAGGTATTTCGTTAGAATCCCTTTTTATTCATGCAGTTATAACTGCTTTATAATGCATTTGTAAATGACTTATGAATCATTAATGAACACATTTATAAATTCTTCATAAAGGGTACCTTGATGTAAAGTGTTACCTACAATTATACGTTTAAGATTATACGTTTTATTTGGGGGGCTGCAAAGGGGCCTTACAACAAAGAGAGTTTAAGAAACACTGCCTTAGCTAACGTGAATTAACAATAAATAATATAATTTCACAGCATTTTTCTGAGCTTTGTGCATTTAAGTAAATACAAATAAAACAGTTCGTTCATGTTTGTTTATTGTGCCTTGAATAAAAATGTTCACAGAAACTTTTGACTTTAAAGATGTCGAAGTAATAGAAAAAAAATCAACGTTAACTATGAAGAACAAAGAATTGTTTAGTTTTACTTCATGCTAACTAATATAGTTAACTGAACTTTGTTGGAAAGTCTTGCAACATTCTCTATACGTAACATTATGGGTCCCAACAACTTTCCAAGACTTGTTATAAATTGTCAAAACACAAAGTCATTACTTGTTATTGCATAACTGATATAACCTTTGTCTGTAATAAAAAAAAAGAAACAACAATGATGTCTAGATGCTTTCAAAAATGACTGTATGTCACTCAGCAGAATATTACAAGCCCATTGCACTGTTAAACATCGCCCTCTAGTGTTACGTCCACAAAAACATAACTGGCAATGTTATCTGTTCCTGTACAAAGCCTGTCTTTACAGATCATGTGTGTTTACTGCTTGTCAAGATCATAAATGTAACTGTAATTATAAGTGAACTCTTACCATCCAGAAGACAGTTGAAATGAAGACACTGAAGGAACTCTCTCTCTCTCATGAAACCATTCAGAGGAGTGGCCCAGCCCTCGGCGAGCACCTGGACCCACTGCATGTCCACCTTTATGCAAAGTTACACGCTTTATAATTCAATGCTGGATGTGAAAGTTTTACCGCCATGCAGATTATGTTTCAAATTCAACTGTTTTAAGTTCAGCACATTTCAATGGTACAACGAATAATTGTATATGCAAAGAAAAGTACAAACAAACTGACTTAAAACTTATCTGTATCATTACGAGAGGTCAAGCTTTGTAATGATCTGAGGTTAAGGGACCTATGAGGATTTGCTTTACCTTTGTGATCTCTACAGCTGGAAGAGTCTCTGCGTCGGCCTTGGCCAAATCCAGTTTGTTCTCCGGCACGTAGAGCTCTTTTACCTCATAGGACGCATCCACAGGAACAATGTCCTACAGTAAAAGTAAGATCTTCAGTAGTTAGTTACGTCCACAGTCCCAATATCTTTCCTGAAAAAATAGAAGCTGTAGCCTTTCAAGAGAATCTGTCTGCTTGTTTAACCAACATGTAAGGACAAAAATACATGCATGGGACACAGTCAGATTCACAGCACATTACTATAATGGTTAGTGGGGATGTAACGATACACAATTCAATCCATAATGCTGGGTTCACAATATGAAAGTATCACAATATTTTAAAGAAAATTTACAAATGGAACCACAATACCAAAACAGCGTCATTTTCAAAATGTTAAGAATTATCATATAAAAATTTTGTTGTATACTTTTCTTGTTATAGAATTGACAACATTAAAAGATTAATTGAACCTTTGATATGCCAGTTTAAAAAAAATTGATCACTAAAAAAGGAAACTTATTTTATAAATTTATATTTTATAATTATTGTTTCTGCCCTGCTCATGTTCACTTCAAACTATTTTTGTGAATTCATACGTGATGCAGGTCACCAAAAGCACTGAACAGACATCATATCAGTAAATAAAGTATGTATTTCAAAATATCAAACCACGATATACCGTAACACTCGTAAGTACGTACCATTTCTGCTCTTTAGATCATGATCTCTGAAGAAGATAGCGCTATGAATCAGCATTGGTGTCAGTGAAGTGAACGTACCCTTTCCTGCAGGAGATCCAGGAGTTGTTGGATGCACTCGTTCACACTGCATGAATCGGTCTTCAGCACCAGTTCTGGAGCCTCTGGCTTCTCATACTCAGAGTCTATTCCTGTAAAGCCTGAGGACATCAAAGGAGTTTTTATAGCTCAATAGAAGCAAATGCATGCTGTTATTAACAACACACCATCGTGGGATTGATTCCCAGTGAACAGACAAAGTGAAATTGAAGTAATATTACGATATCATACATTGATGCTACATATAAACCATTGCATTACATGGTTGTTAATGATGTACCTCTGATTTCTCCAGCTCTAGCCCTCTTATAGAGACCTTTTACATCTCTTTGCTCGCACACGTCCAGAGGAGCATCCACAAACACCTCAAAGAACGGCAGGCCGGCGGCTTCGTGAATCTTTCTGGCATTCAGACGGTCCTGTAGAGGAGTATATGATAAATCCAATTAAATGATTCCTAACAAATACATCAATATATCAATGTTATATTCCTCACCCTGCTGTACGGGGAAATGAAGCTGGCGATGCACACGAGTCCAGCATCGGCGAAGAGTTTGGCCACCTCAGCGATACGGCGAATGTTCTCCTCGCGGTCTTCAGGGCTGAAACCCAGGTTCTTGTTGAGGCCTTGTCTGATGTTATCTCCATCCAGCGTGTAGCAGGGGATGCCGTGACACACCAGGTACTCCTCGAGCGCCATGCTGACTGTCGTCTTCCCCGCGCCGGATAAACCTGACAACACAGGAGAGAATTATAGCAATCTGAGTGTGCATTAATGTAGTGTATATTGAAGATATATTTGTATCTATGGGGTCAGTTGTTTTAAGCCATCCAGACTTTTTTTAATTTGAGAATAAAGGAAGTACCTGAAAGCCACACAGTGCAGCCTCTGAAGCCTCCTCTGGTTCCCACTACCTGTCCACGCTTGTTTCTGCTCACATGATGGGCTTGATAGGTCACATTTGTAGCTCGCTGCTTACCCTGTATAATAAACAGTGAACACATTTACTACATTTATTCGTAACCGTCTAGACAGGATATCCAGAAAGACAGATAGAAATAGAGCAAATGATCAAGAGACAGCAACTGGTTATTTATCCAAAGAAATAGTAGTAATAACCAAACTGCACGTGCATATGATACCTGGGTAGACAGCTTACTACTGTACGTTTTGAAACGCAGTTAATGTATGCATTTAATTATTAAACATTTTTGTTCATGCATTTATGACAGCAGAGCCCTCCCAATCTACAATTAAACATTATTATAAATTAAATGAAAAAATAAAATCAACAAATGCATAATCCAAAGTGTGTTACGACACTGTACTGTGTTTTACATCAGCAACACAAAAATCCCTCAATGTGCAGCAGCTAAAGTCTACATACCCAGCTCTCGGGTGCATTACTTAGTTTCTGCTTCTTATTCGTGTTGCCAGAGGTCTCCATTTAAGATATTATGAACCGCTAAATACACCGTTGGTAAATAAGCTAATAAGGAATGTAATATGTGCGGGCAGAAGTTATTTTTATGAAACCGGCTGATGTGTGTGAACGTAGACGTCCAAGAGGAAGCGTAGCGGTACAGACGCTGCAGCACAGGAAGTTACGGAATGCCACCCGCCTCCTGCGTACCCTGCGCCTTTCTACTAGCCAATCAGCTTCGTGGGAGGAACTTCAAGTAAAATCTGATTGCACAGTTGAGATGTCGTTCAGAAGTGGTTGACTACAACAAACAAGTGACGTGCCACCACGGGCCAGTCTGGTGGGGATAATGAAAGCGGTCACTTGTCAAATTTGCTCTGCTTTTCAACTTATGTAATTTGTAATATTTTTTATTATTTGTGTAACCCCTTCTCTTGTTTTTTATTTATTTATTATTATTTTTTGTCTTGTCTGTTTCGAGCCATGGTAATAGGCTCGAAAAAATAATGTTTTTATTTTCTCCCTTTTCATTAATCAAAGTGTTTCTTAATGTTAAGTTTCTGTTGTAACATTGTTTTGTTATAACAAAATGTAAAATAAACCATAAAAAAGCGTTCTTTCATGTGCTCTGTATTGCCACCCAGTGGAAAATATTGTGCATAATGGGAGTACCAAACATTACTTAGTACTTACGTAATTAAACTCCCTCTGTTTTTGCAGTACATTCTGTAATGGGTGAATTGGTCTAGACCATTGCCCAATGTGTTAGGGACTTGAACTATAGCCATATCAAAATCAGTGTTGGGTAAGTTACTCTGAAAAAGTAATGAATTACTAGTTACTCATTACATATTCAGTAGTGTTATTAGATTACTGTCCAAATTACTCTGTCCAAAAAGTATTTAGTTATTCATTACTAATTACTTTCTATATCCTACATCAACCTTGATTAGTTAAGTGATTCAAGGATAGACATGATACGGCTTATTTAATTCATTCAAATAAAAAATATTATTAACTGACCAAAGTATTACAAATGTGAGAATTATACATTAAAGCACAGATTTTAAAGTAAGACTTTGAATTTTGATGTCAATTACACTATTGAACAGGCATATATTTCACAAGGTATTTAGTTTAATTACATCAAAAGTAACTGTAATTAAATTACAGAAAACATGAGTAATCCCTTACTTTACTTTTTCAAGGGAAAAGTAATTAAATTACAGTAACTAGTTACACCCAACACTGATCAAAATTATACTTTAAATACGTGTCGTTAAATAAAACAGTGCTACAGAAAAATGTAATACTTAACCAGAAGTAACAGCTTCGTTTTATACTTGATTAACATTGGTGGTGTATTTGAGCTTGTAACGTTAGTCTGCGAAGAACTTTGTCATTTACTAGAGAAAAATCATCCTGAGCAGGTTTTCCCAGCCTTAAATCTTCGAAAGCTTAGCGATATAGATATTAAACGTTGCCGTTTTAAGGGTTTTGTGCTTTACACTTAAAAAAACGAAACTACTGTACATTGCATCGATTTTGACGGAGTAATGCAGTAATTGGTTCATGGCAATGTCACTCAGATTTCGTCATCCAATCCCGAAGTGGGGCGATATCCTGTTGCTTAGCAGCACACAAGACAAAACAACAGTATAAAAATTGCGTAGTTTTAGTTTACTTGAATCGTCACATATGTGTATCGTAACTTGTTATACTGCTTGACAGAAAAGTCAACGTTTAAAAACTTGTTTAATGTTCATGTAACATCGTATAGCTGCTATTTAACCACTTTATTTTAAAGAAATTAAAATTTCTTTTTTAATATAAGCGTGTTTTAGTGGTTTTGTGAGTAAAAGTGTGTAGTGGAGAGATCGGGAGGGGCTGCACTAAACAGGGCAATGTTGAAGTTTCCAGAGGTTGATGTCAGCGTAACTGGATTCCTCTAGTCTGGGATTTTAAGGGAACAACTGGGAACAAGATGGCTGAGTGTGGACTGGAAAACTGCTTTTGTCCACTTTCACAAACTTCGGACTAAGGGTTTCTAAAACTTTCTTAAAGTAAAAGATGCAGGTATACGTTTGCGTCGGTCCTTTTTGATGACAACTTTGACTGTTATTATCGTTGTTTACGTTTTTTTCCCCACCGAATTTTCTCGCTTATTTTAATTGGAAACAACGGAATATCGCTCCGGACAGTTTTTTAATTGCCAAGTAACTTTTACGCTAAATATTAAAAAAAAAACTAAACTTGAGTTTGGAGTTTACTCGTATGATTGGCACACATTTCACGAGCATCATCTGAATCAAACCGACATTAAAGAATGACTGTAACTAAAGATTGTCTTCATATACAGTTGTTTTGAATTGCAAGATGAGCTCCAGTCGCGTCCGGCCTCAAGCACCGCAGACCCCGGCAGCATCTGCCGCAGCATCTCCGCCGTATGAAGGGATTGAGATGGAAAAAATGCACCATGAAGAAGTGGGCCTGGGGGTGCCCGATGAGACCCCATCTCCGCCTGCCTCCAGTTCCAGGCAGGCGTGGAGTCGGGACAACCCGGGGTTCGAGCCGGAGGAGGGGATGATGGAGGGAGACTGGCCCCCGTCGAGCCCGGGCCGGAGGTCTTTGTCCACGGCCTCCAGTGGCAGCAGCACCATCGAGCCAGGTAGCTTCTCCGGTATCACTGCTAGAGTAAACAGAGGACTGTATCCAAATCAACCAGCTCAGGACGAGCACCGCAGCTGCGGGAAGAGGATACTGCAGAAAATGAGGGGTAACAGTTCTGATGGGATCTTGTCTTGCCAATAGTCTCGTTAGTTGTGAGGTTAAGGTTAATAAACGTATGATTAAAGTAAAAAATGAAGTCAGATAAAAGTTGTGAAAACAATTGTTCATGTCTCTATTCTAACTGTTATTTTGGGGTGATTTTTGGAAAGAAAATTCATTTTGTGAATATGTTTTGAAAGAAAGATTGTTTATGAAGAGATTACAGTAAATTATGTACTTTGTGTAATAATATGATTGATTATAATTATTATTATGAGGTTTGGTATACTGTATAATTATAATGAGAATTTAACTTTTGCACATTGAAAAATAAAAAAGGCGTTTACAAAGACCACTGGTTTGAGATTACATATTGTCTATTTAATATATACGAACAAGTTGTTGTATTCGTCAACTGTGTTCAAGAGCAGGATTAGTTTTTGTAATAGTGATAAATTTGATATAAGAACAGTAAGTTTTATGAGAAATACTTCTAAAAGTAGTTCAAGTGTATTTTTGTTTCAGTTTTGTGGGACACTCGTCTTTTGGGTGAAAGTAACAGCAACAGAGAGATGTATCTGAAGACTGTTCTCAGAGAGATGATCACCTACATACTCTTCCTGCTCACAATCTGCATCTGTAAGTGAAACAGCGCTGTCGTTATTGAATAACTTGTCATGTAAAAATAGATGATCATTTTTTATTTTGACGTCATTTTTCTTGTGTGCATTGAAAACATTTTAATTAAGAACATTCTAACCTTTTTAAAAGCAGTTTTTCACATACCACAACACGAAAAAAGTTGTAAAAATTGAATAAAATATGTCATAGTATTCCATAAAAATACAGTTATTTTCACATCCGCTCCAGCGGTGCCAGTCTTTACTTCTGGAATAACAGGCACTTTGAATTGAAATTATATATTCGATTTTTTTTATTTTAGATATACTTTAATTTAGGGAGGAAATGCATTTCTAACAAAATTTAAATGCAATACAAATAAATAATATATTATAAAACATATTTTTGCGATGGTTTTGCGTATGTATGTCTATATAAATATATCATGCTGAATCATAAACTTCATCAATTCTAAAACATCTCATTCTGTAATAAGCCACACAGTTTTCTCATTGTCTTTCAATGTTTCTCAGTAACCTATGGAATGGTGAGCACCAACATGTATTATTACACTAAAGTCATGTCTCAACTCTTCTTGGATACACCAATAACAAACGGAGAACCGACCACCTTCAAGACTCTTTCAACAATGGAGGACTTCTGGAAAGTAATTATTCCATTGCTGCTGATCTTTTTTCGTTATACTTAGAAATGACTAAATTGTATTAACTTATTGTACTGTACTGTAGTTCACAGAAGGGCCTTTTCTTAATGGTATGTACTGGGAGCTCTGGTACAACAACAAAAGTCTTCCAGAGAACCAGAGTCTGATCTACTATGAGAACCTCCTGCTGGGCGTTCCACGTCTTCGACAGCTCAGAGTACGCAACGAATCCTGTTCTGTCCACAGAGACCTGCGGGACGAGGTGTACGACTGCTACAGCGTTTATTCCCCAGTCAAAGAGGAAAAGGCACCATTTGGGTTTAAAAATGGCACAGCGTATGTGGCCTTAGATGACTAAAATATGTATTTGTTGATTTAAAAGTTAGTCTGTAATGTTTTTCTTGCTGTTTGTGATATAGGTGGTTGTACTCAACGGAGAGCAGTTTGGGTGAGAGCAGTTACTGGGGCCAAGTGTCAACCTATGGCGGTGGAGGTTACTACCAGGAACTGTCACGCACTCGAGAGATGTCAGCCAATCAGCTACAAGAATTGAAAAACAACCTCTGGTTGGATCGTGGCACCAGAGCAGTGTTCCTGGACTTCTCCATCTATAATGGCAACGTTAACCTGTTTTGTATTGTCAGGTAATGGTTTGCATGAGATTTCCCTTTAACTCGTGTCTATTGAATTGATTTGTCTACAGTAATGTGCAAAAGGCAGTTTAAAATGTAATAAAAAATTATGTCAGTAGGAAAGACAGTTTAGATTTCGAATTAATTTAATTTAATTTAATTACTTTAGAATGCTTGCGGAGTTCCCGGCCACAGGGGGCGTTGTGACCTCCTGGCAGTTCCAGACCGTCCGGCTCATCCGGTACGTGTCCAGCTGGGACTACTTCGTGGGGATGTGCGAAGTGTCCTTCTGTCTCTTTGTGCTGTATTACCTGGTGGAAGAATTTCTAGAGATCCGCCTACATCGCTTACGCTACTTCAAGAGCCTGTGGAACTGTCTGGATGTTCTCATTGTTGCGGTAGGCAGAAACAAAACCTTTACACAAGTTCTGTAAAATAAATTGATCAGATCTTTGGCTCGACAGTGAATCGATTTGGTTTAAGATGAATTAGTTTTTGATTTGATTCAAAACTGAGTTTGCTCATTCAGAACGTTTCATTTCGATTTGATTCATGATCAAATTTGTTCAATTTCTATTTGATTCAAAATAATTTTTCAATTGCGTAGAATGAATATAAATTCTATTAATGTTAAAATAGTTATCAACTAGGAAATGCAAATACTGTATATACTAAACTACCTTAAATTGCTCTAAAATTGCCCTAAAATAACAAAATTAAACTACAAACTAGTTTTCACGTGTGTATATGTTAACAGGAGTAAGAGAATAATGATGTCATCAATTTTCTCAGCATCATTAAAGGGCTGTTGAACTAATTTAATATCACTTTAAATATTTTAACATACTTTATAGAATTGTGATTTGTTGGAAATTTATTTTTTTATTTCATTAACCATAACAAACAACTCATATTTCACAATTTTTAGGAAATATGAGTGATAAACTAATATGTATTTTGCTTTCTTGAGTATGATACTTTGTTGAGCCAGGGTTTATTTCTTATACTAACCATTTGTACATTGTCACAGCTCAGCGTTCCAGCCATCATCATGAACATCTGCAGAACGTCAGTCGTCAGTCGCAGACTTCACTTCCTGCTGGAGAACCACAGCACGTACCCAAACTTCGAGCCCCTTGCTCGCCTCCAGGTACACTTCAACAACCTGGCTGCTGTTATCGTCTTCCTATCTTGGGTCAAGGTGAGATCTCATTTCAAGAAATAGGCCTGCAGAACATCACCAAGGAACTTTCTGGCTTCTTTGACACACATATCCATCTTGCTTCTTCCACAGCTTTTTAAGTTCATTAATTTCAATAAGACCATGAATCAGCTGTCCACCACCATGTCACGCTGTGCTAAGGACCTCATGGGCTTCTCCATCATGTTCTTCATCGTGTTCCTGGCCTATGCCCAGCTTGCGTATTTGGTGTTCGGGACTCAAGTTGATGATTTCAGCACCTTTCAGGCCTGCATGTGAGTTTTGAAGGCCTCTTTGCCTATTTTGGCTGGCTTACACAACCAAATACTTTCATTAATCAAGTATGAAAGTATTTAATGTACATAGAAATATACAAATAATACGTTTATAATTCATGGCTCTCTGTTGATACAGATTCACACAGTTCCGGATCATTTTGGGTGATTTTGACTTCTCAGAGATTGAGGAGGCTGACAGCGTTTTGGGACCCATTTACTTCACCACCTTTGTGTTCTTCATATTTATGATTTTACTGGTAAACAAAACAGAAGAAACATGACATAAATCCATATGCACATAAATACTTCATTTTTACCATATTTTTTCCTGACATTCAGAATATGTTCTTGGCAATCATCAATGACACTTACTCTGAGGTGAAGGCTGACATGGCCCAGCAGAGGTCAGAGATGGAGATAACAGATCTCATTAAGAAGGTATAAAGAAAATAATACTACTGTGTCCCAAATGAAATACTATGCACTTAAACTGTGCACTCAATCATATAGTGTATACATTTTAGAAGGGTAATTAATCCCAAATGGAATCCTAAATGGTTTTATACTAACCGGGAACATATAAGTTTCCCAGACGAGCGCAAATGACGTCAATCGTACAGCGTGTACATTGTACCATTAATGTAATTTTCATCTGTTTGTCCAGCATTACTTTAGTCATCATCAGATTGAAGCGTTATCACTCTGCAGGAGTGTTTTGCTTGAGCAGCATCTGCTAGCCCCGCCTCCCTTCCGCTACGTAAGCGAAACTGCGAACGTTGATTGCGTGAACCTTCCACAGTTCCACACTTCGTACTTTCAGTTGAAAAAGTGCATCATCCGGATACTTAAAGTGGACTTCTTTTTTGACGATTTTCAATGTGAATGCACAACTCACTATTTATACTACCAAACGGCATAGAATAGTGCATAAGTGCGCGATTTGGGTCGCAGCTCTATATTCTCTCTATATTCTCTCTATATTCTCTCGCATATTCATGTTTAATCTTTGTGTTTAAGGGCTATAACAGGGCTATGGTGAAACTCAAGCTGAAGAAAACCTCTGTCAATGACATCCCAGACACCTCGCACCCGGCTGGAGGAAAACTCAGCTTTAATGAGCTTCGACAAGATCTGAGAGGGTTCGAATTATTTACCTGAATTAAATGAAAAAAAATGAGAAATGAAATTCTATTAGTCAGAAATTATCCTGCCTTAATGTTTCCCATGTCATTATACACAGAAAAGGACATTCGGACGCTGAGATTGAAGCTATCTTTGCCAAATATGACCTTGATGGAGATCAGGAGCTTACGGAACACGAACACCAGCAGATGAGAGATGATCTGGAGAAAGAGAGAGTGAGTGAATGTAGTGTAGCTTTATTTTTCATCAGCACACACTGAAACGGATGCTTAGTATCTTTTAAACGCACGCCAGGAGGACTTGGATCTGGAGCACAGTTCACTGCCTAGGCCAGAGAGTGGGCGGAGCTTGTCCCGTAGCCAGGACGACTCAGAGGAGGACGACGATGAGGACAGCGGGCACAGTTCCCGTCGCCGTGGCAGCAGCTCAGGAGGCGTGTCGTATGAGGAGTTTCAAGTGTAAATATAGATTCTCACAACTTAAATAATAATAAAGCATTAAAAAATGATCGTTAAAGATGCCTTAAAGCGCTTGAACCCCGATTTTGCTTCTTGCAGCTATATTTTTTTAATATAAGGATTGTTTTGTGGTCAGGCTCGTGCGCCGAGTGGACCGTATGGAGCATTCGATCGGCAGCATCGTGTCAAAGATCGACGCTGTCATTGTGAAGTTAGAGGTCATGGAGAGAGCCAAGATGAGAAGGAGAGACGTGCTTGGACGCATTCTGGATTCATGGAATCCGGTCACAGAGGTGATGAAACTACGAACTAACTATAACAAATTATTTTCTGTGTAACCAGTTTTTTAAGATGTAACTTTATGCTCTCAGGATGAGAAGAAAGGCATGAATCCAGAGCTGAACCGGGAACAGATGGACAAGCTGGTGAGAGAGGAACTGGAACGATGGGAGTCTGACGACCAAATATCGCAGGTTAGCCAGCGCCAGGCCACTCCCACTGTTCTTGCTCAGCTCCGCCCACGCAATTCCCGACCACCTTCATCTCTTTCCACCGAGGGCCCAGATGCCCCTACCATTGGGGCCGGTCACATGTGAGGAGTTTTGTTACATGACAACTTTTGGAGTTCCGCAGTTCGTTCTACAGGTCCGTTTCTGATGCAGTGCATTGGGTAGAAACTATTTAGTCACATTTCTGAAGGTTGAACTTCAAACCAAACACACTCAAATCAGTATTCCACGGTCAGCCGTCCTGCCGCATGCCCACAGCTATAGGATTAATAGTGCTGCACAAAAGCTATTTATTTAGGTTTCTTTATATTAAAGTTAATTGGGGCTTTTTGTTTGTAGCCAGCCTATGCTTTATAATGCAAATATAAAAACTCTTTCACACAGCTATAAACATGGAGTCAAAGCTTAAATTTCCTTTGTTACTTCAGGTCCAATGCATTTTAAAATTGAGGTACATGATGACTTAAGCATGACTTAAACATTAAGCTTTTGTTATTTCACAGCATAATTTTAGCGATGTATATACGCAACATACATGATACACAAATTATCACATATTTCACATTTAATCTTTAAAAAGGGCCACTGTGGTAAAACACACTTTCACATAATCACAGTTTTATTCTGTATACTGCTATGATTAAGTGCAGAGTGTAGTTGATATGATATATATAATGTTCTGTATGTATAGTGAGGACCAATATCATTCTATGCAGAACAGAAGAATGCATTAAACATAAACATTCATCAAATTACATGATTTAATATGATTGGCAAATAAACAAAGTGATAAAACTGTCCTTAGCTAAAGCCTGATCATAGCTAACCCCTAACATCGAAGGGAAATATTGGGTTGAGAAGCCAAATCTAGTCTTAAATCTAACCCTACAATCTGATTGGTTGATTGGTTCTAGTTAGTTAGAAATCACATAAACTGAAGATGTCAAAACATTGGGCCTCATTCATGAAACACGAGCAGAACGAGTTTTTGTGTAAATCATTTGTTATGTTATTCTAACGTAAATTTTCAGATTCATAACAATGTGCGTATTTTCGAAATGTTAGTTGGTACGAAAAACATGCGTAAAACATTCAAATGTTCTGTGTTCTTTCTGACAAACTGATTACTCTGCATTTTGATGCATTGTGTATCATAATGATATTTCATGTTCCCCTGCCCTGTCTGACTCTTTCACTTTGAGTAAAACGCAGAGCTGGTCACTGTCCCTTTCAACACAGCTGTCCAATCACAGTGGCGTGAAGGACAAATAATACAGACCAACCATCACACTTGCACAACACAACAATGGAGAAGTTAACATTGCTGGTTGTCGCATTTTTATATTCAGTAATAATCATAAAAATAAGATACTCGTAACATGTTACTGGCGTTGATATTTCTAATCATAGCAACTAGCGTGTCTCCGGAAAAACTCACAGTGCATCCAAAGTGCTCTCAAACGCCATCACCTGTTTATTTTACAGAAGAGCACCAGGCATTATTATAACTGATTAAAAAGCTTTAGTGGACACGCTTTAATTTATTGTTAGGCATATATGAATCTTATGCAATATAATGTGTCAAACATGAGAATGGATTCCAGAGGATTCCATCATTCCTAGATACGTAATTTGCGTAGCTGTCCTTCATAGGCGGGGATTAAGCTAATTATGATTAAGTGTGCATAAATTCCTTATTAACAAATGATTCATAAAAGTCCCCTGCGGCCAAGCCGTCTTATTTCCATCATTTCAGGGTGTATGTGCATTTTCAAATTTTAGCTGAAGATTATGAGGGTACATGAATTTTAAAAAGAGAATTGATACACATTGATAAGCTATTTATTATAAATGCTGCAATATTTCATGAAAACACGTTTTACTATCAAGTATTTTTCAGGAAGGTCTGTTTTACACGCAAATCACTCATATATTTACGAATGTTTCATGAAAGAGACCCATTACCTTTCCTAAATGAACATTTTGCACTATGTATTCTCCAGCAATGAGCTTAATTTCACCGTATGGTTTCCTTTTTATATTTTATAACTCACTCTTCAATTTATTACAGTTGTAGTTCTGGCATGTTTTATTATGTTTGTTTATATAATGTGCGTTTTTCTTGGTAATCTTTAATAATTTTAAGTCTCAAATCGTTTTCATGCATCATAAAAACAAACTTCAATTTGGAGTGCTTCTGATTTCATGGGATATCCATGTGTGTTCGTCTTTTAAGGCATCGATTTTTAAAGGTACAGTTCACCCAAAAATCATTTTACTCACCCTCAACATGTTCCAAACCTTTATAAATGAAAAAAGATATTTGGAAGAATGTTTGTTGCAGCATCAAACATAACAGCAAAAATAAAGTTGTTTTCTTATCCATTTCAAATCTCAAACTGCAAAAACAAGTATCCTCCCCCAATGTCACCTTTCACACAAATAAGCTGCAATTTCATTTGTTGCCAGGAGGGGCACAACAATTACACTTCACTTTTTATCGCGATAAAATGTATTCTTTTTTCTTAAGTGTTTTTCATTATGCACAATTTGGTTATTTAATGTCACAATCGTGTACAATAAAATCCATTCAAACACATAATGGTCTCTTTATTTGACAATAACCTGTGTATCTTTTTATCCTAGAAATAACTAACTCAACACAGCATTAAGAATTACTGAAAACATAATGTCATACATGAAAGGGATATTTTGTAGATATAACTGACAGACTTTGCTGGCTTTTGTTGATGGATTTATTATACACAGCGAACATCGTGAAATGTGTGCTCATGGCACAGGAACAAAGTTTGGTAATCTTCTCATTGATGTTTGCTGGTTTTGGATTAAGCCACACCAATTATATGGATTCCCATGATGAGCGGTACCAGGACTGTGCACATCTGACCTGCAACCTGCTCCTTGAGTTTGGATATCAAAGCCCTTTGCAATGTGTAAAAATGGTGTTGCATGAAATGGTGAATGATGTGAAGAACATGCAGACTACGTCAACTGATTTGTAGTTTATATTTGATATTGAAAACCATGAAACTTGTACTTGTGCTTTATTATAGTTAAAAATAAAACCTTGATGAAACAACTACATTCAATTTGTTTGGTTAGTTAAAAATAACAATAAGGGGATTAAATCATTACTGAAAGTAAAGTACAACAAAAGACCAAAATGATATAATAAACTGAACATAATAATAGAATTGTGTGTGCTACGCGTATGCATGTTCATAATGATTCATAAATCAAACGTTGCACACGAATCATAACATTCACGAGAAAGTCCTAATGAATCGGAGCTTGACATATGCAATGCAAAGAAAAATCAGGGTCATGACTGTAAGAGCAATGTGATTCTGCCATAGACCCCAGGTCGAGTAATCGATCCCTTGAAATATAAGATGCTGCTCTCCTGTGCACCTGTAAAACAAGATGTCATCTAAGATTACACTCTAAATTGAATATTCCAGACAGATTTAGATATTAAAATTTAAAAGTTATATGTAGATGTTTACATACACGATGATGTCATCGCCATTGCTGCTGCCATTGGTCCACAGGTTAGCTGGGGAGGGCACAACGGAGACATCTCCACAAAACTTTAGCCCCACAAACTCATTAATTTGAAAAGCCTGTGCAAGCGAATTACAGAGACAAAAGCAGACAAGAAATTTAGTTTGATTGGTCATGAAGGTCCTTTGTAGACTAGATTTACTTTGCCAAAAATAAAACTCAGCAAGGAATGTTTTAAACCTCAAGCCCATAGCGAGGGATGCTGAAATACTTTATCCAGGCCAGCCAGTCCATGATACTGTTCAGGTTAACCAGGTGACCAGAGAAAAGCTACAAACATAGAAGAATAAAGTTAGAAGCACTATACTGGTCAACGGCCTTTTCTGCAAAGTAGACTGACTACGTATAGTTTTATTATTATATTCCTCAAATTACTGATCGCAAGGTTTGCAACGACAATATCTGACGTTTCTGACATACCATCATAAAGATGAAGCTGATCGTCATGAAGATGTTGGCAACGGCCACCACCGATTGGTCGGCTGATATAGCCATGGCCATGGATGCAGCCGTACATGCTACAAGTATAACTGTCAACATGAAGATGAAGAAAGCATCTGTCGTGGGTTTTAACCCTACAATGAGATAGAAGTGAGATTATGATCCTTTCGAGATCTCGTTTGGACCCACAACCACCTGTCAAAACCAGTTCAAAATACATACAAGTAGCACTTAGTGTTCAAATTCAATACACAAAAAATATGTTTATTTTACAGTAACACAATAAATCTTGGAGTTCAGGAAGATCAGCTTTAGCGAATATGACACACGTACCGATCATGAAGTAAACCACACAGGCGAATATGATGGAAGGGATTGTGCGCTGAGTAATGATGTCAGATAGGATTTTAGACAGGAAGTACACAGACCTACGGTAATATCCGCTCGTGTATTCATGACTGGGAAAAGAGAACATCATCATTCACCAATCAGCTGTTAAACATCAGTGATGAAATCAGAGCATTTTAAATATCAAACTGCTGTACACACACATCTGTACTGTGAACATCCGTTGTTTTTTTGTTTCATTCAGATTTTAATATATTCTTTAGACATTTTTAAAAAAACAGATTTAGTTCTGGATGCTGATTGCATAATACAGTAGATGTTGAAAATACATACATGAACAGTTTGCGCTCTGTGATGAAAAGCTCGGCAGCGGAGAGCGTGGTGAAGCACTGATTGGTTGTAATGAAAAACAAAACACCAACCCTGAAAATCGAGTACAAACGAAAAGTTTATTTGAAAAACAGATAACTATAATTATGTTATGGCGCTGTTATTGTGTTTTATTGTGATAGTTAGCTGTTTGTTGTATTTGAGTTATTATTACTTGTGACTATTGATTAATATTACCTATACAGCACAATCGTGAATTTTGAAAAAAATTAAAAGATGATTTTAAAAAGTTGTATTGCAAAAAAATCTCAGATAATTCTGGTAAATTACTGTTTATTAATGTGCAATGTCCCTGTTAACTAAATGAAACAAACTGAACTCTTCAATAGAGTCTGAATGAAGCACGTGAACACATTGATCCCTGAAATATCTGTACTAGATGACAATGTACGTTTACAGTCCTACAGAACAAATGGTATCGTTACATTAAAAAACAAAAAATGTTATTTCATGTTTATTTATTTTTCAGAAGACAAACCGTTTATATACCTGTTCTGTACACCACTCTGGTCATCTTTGACTCCATAGAAGATTGCACCAACAATAACAGCCATAAGTGCTGTGACAGCCAACTGAGAAAAACAATGATGAGAATGAGAAAATAATGTACATGATTCAGACAAATCTGCTTTTATCCAGACAGACATATCCAAGACCAAATCTCTATCACAACCCTCAAAATCCTCACCTACTAATTTAATAAATAAAGGTCCAGAGTCCAGACAGGTGTGTAAAGGCCCTTACCAGGGTAAAAGGCTAAGTGCCTAAGATGAGAACAAGCTCTCACCTATAACCTTTCACCTCTTATGTCAAGACACCATTTAACTCTGGTCAGGTGATGGTCTGGTGGTTATGTTCATGCTTGATAGACATTGGTGTTCTGCTTTATATTGTCAGAAATCATAACTTCAGATCCTTTACAAGGGGGAGTCACAACAGTCAACAAATCCGCTTAACTTTGACCTCAAAGTTTTCTAGGAGCAGTCAGATGTGAGTAATGTTTCAAGTGAGGTCTCTTCTGATGGCATTTGGTGATTAATGAGCTCGAAGGGTCTCTGCAAGGTTTCTACCAAATGAGATAAAAAACGTATCGAGCGGAACGGTGGAGGACAGAAGGGAACGTTTGTATGTTAGGGATTGCTTTCTCAGAATTTATGAAAAAGAAGTCTGTTATATGGTCAAACACAATTTTTTTTTTTTAATTACAAAAAAGTTTTGCTTTGGTGTAATGTGTTTCTGCACAAAAAGCACAAATATTACATGTTTTTCTGTAGGAAGGTACATCATTTTGTGACATTAATTGCGCTACTATTTTAATAGTTTTGGTATTTTTGTAATTCATTCTTACAATAAAATAAAGATAAATGTAATATAATGACTTTTACTATATGACCTGTAAATTCTTTAACAAACATATTTTTGACATTACATTACTACTATAGTTATTTTTCTTTTTTAAATACATTTATTTCATACTAAGTATAGTTTAAATGTGTTAGCATATTTGCTGACACGATAATTTAACTTTATTTGGAGTATTGCTTATAGTTTATGATTATTTATATTATTTATATATTAATATTGAACCTTTGTTTTAATGAACATGTGTTCTAATGTCACTTTTGATCAGGCTTTTGTGAATTTTTCATTGCAAGATATTTAACGTGTACCTGAAGTATACTTGTAATAGTTCCACTTTAGCACAATCAAATACACTTAAAATCATCTTCATTAAAGTAAACTGAGTTTAGTATACCACAAATACATCTTAAAGGGACAGTTCACCCAAAAATGTCAATTCTGTCATCATTTACTCACCTTAAGATTGTTCTGAACCTCTAAAACATTATTTGTTCTGCTGAACACAAAGGAAGATATTTGGAAGAATGTCTGTAACCAAACAAATCTCACACAGTATTTATTTCCCTACCATCGCAGTGAATGGGGAGGAGCTCTGTTTGGTTACTTACATTCTTCCAAATATCTTCCTTTGAGTTCAGCAGAGCAAAGAAATGTATATGGGTTTAGAACAACCCAAGGTTAAGTAAATGACAACAGAACTTTGGTTTTGCTTTTTAAACCTACCCTTTAAGTACATCAGATGTAAATGTACATGCAGTTAACTTAGAAACAAATGTATTTCAAATACATTTGAGTATATTTATTTTTCCCTAGGGTAATAAGAATGTGATTTTTGCATTGCTGTAATGAAGAACGGCCCTGTGGTCATGTCTAAAATTACAGTGGCACCTGAGATACGGACGTCTGAGGGTTCAGCATCAGGTTCCAGAAGGTTCTCCATAACACCCAGCGGAGCTGCTTCAGGAAAGAGCTGTTGTAGGTGATGGACTGACACTCGAGTCTGTATTTGTTGTTTTCGTTGGCCCGGATGATGTGGTCCAGGTCTGCTTTGATGCCCAGTGCGTAGCTGCAGGTTTTATACTTCTCTACTAACAGATCTCCAATAAACTGCTGACTAAAGCGAGCACACTGGACATCTGTCAATGACATCACAGCACATATGACGCAGTTTAAAGGCCATTTAAGTACACATAACAAAGGTACCCACCCAATTGCATTTGTATTTCAAACTTCCAAGCAATTTTTCACAAAGTATTTACCTTCATTATTTTGAATCTTTGTTGTCTCCACAGTTGTGGTGTTTCCTTGAATTACATCCAGAAAGAAATCAGCTGGGTTGTTATGGGCATCACACGTATAACCTAAACACAAAATCAAATATTATAATATTGACTTGATTTTTGAAAGTCGATTTCTTGTAGTTGAGCGTACCGATCTCGGAGAAGTAATCTAGAGCGTCCTGGGCAGGTCCGTGATAGACTTGTTTGCCATTTGACAGAAGGGTGAGGCCATCGAAGAGCCGGTAGATGGCATATCGTGGCTGGTGAATCGACATGATGATGGTGCGACCCTGATCGCCCATTCTAAAATGCAATGAGCATGATAAAATCT
Organism: Triplophysa dalaica; assembly: GCF_015846415.1. NCBI lineage: Eukaryota > Metazoa > Chordata > Actinopteri > Cypriniformes > Nemacheilidae > Triplophysa > Triplophysa dalaica. The sequence continues at coordinate 6,752,102 of NC_079543.1, forward strand.
TGCATGTCTACATAATTCATACAGTATCTACTTAAAGGACAGTTCATCCAAAAAATTTAAAATTCTGTCATTATTTGTTCACCCACGAGTTGTTCCAAGCATACATTTGTTTGTCATGATGAACACCAAACCGTTCTTGGCCACCATTGACGACCAAAGTAGAAACAATGACAATGGCATTCAAAAGTGCAGCACAACTGTTTGCTTTCCTACATTCTTAAAGATATCTTCTTTTGTGTTCAACAGGACAAAGACATTTAGGATGAAATTGTCAATGAATTCAATTCAAGTTTCAATTCAGGTTTATTTACATAGCGCTTTTCACAATGTGCATTGTTCCAAAGCAGCTTTACAGGAGAAAATAAGAAAAACAGAAAAACACAGAAAGGTAAGACCAAGACCAAGGCATAGAACAAGCAAGATCATTCTAATAAATCATATCTAATAAATAAATAATTAAATAAATGCAGTTTCCCGGTAATCAAGCCAACACTGCCCTGTGAATAGGGTTGTCATGGTGGCAAAGAACTGTTAAAGCATATTTCAAGTGCGTACATGAACTAAAATAATAAATCAGACCTTTTCAACAGCAGAAGCACAGAGTGGGCCGTACTTGCATCAAGACCAGTGGTGGGCTCATCCAAAAAGAGAACCGATGGATCGATGATCAGCTCCATCCCAATGCTTGTCCTCTTTCGCTCCCCACCCGAGATGCCTCGTATCAGCTGCGTGCCCACCTGCACGAAAGATGAAGATATATGTCCAGTGTAATGAGAAGTATTAAAGTGAGAATGTGTGTGTGTGTGTGTTTATTCCACCTTTGAGTCTGCGACTTTGTTTAGGCCGAGCTCTGAGATGAGATCATTCACTCTAATGTCCTTCTCTAGTGAACTGATTCCAGAAGACAAGCGCAGAGCAGCTGAGAAACTGAGGTTCTCTCTCACTGTGAGGGTTCCCATCACTATGTCATCCTTAATACACACACAAACACAAAATGTATCCCCCTATTGCTGCATTATAATTCATTTAGTACACCGTAAACAGGTTTAAAGATCCAGTGTATGAAATTTAGCGACATCTAGGGGTGAGGTTGCAAATTGCAACCAACGGCTCACTCCACCCCTCAGGACTACGGAGGCAGGCACAGGACTAAGATGTTGTCACGTTGTCGCTTCTTTGCCGAAGGAGATAACAGATTTACTAAACACGCTCTGTAGAGCAGTTCGTCCGTTTAGGGCTACTGTTGAAACAACTTGTTGAATTCCATGCAAGGGGTCGTGCTGTGTTAATAGCTGGAAATAGATCATTCTTAGGGAAAAAATACTGCTAATTTACGTAAGGTCTTTAAACACAGAAACTTGTGTTTGTTATATTGCATTTCTGTCAACAGATCCTCCAAAAAATCACACATAGGACCATTAAGCATTCAAAAAAATATTAAGAAAAAGTTTAGCTTAGATGTCCATTTAACTGAACTTTTGGGAATAACAATTGTTTTGGGATCCACTAAATTCTCATGCACTGTTTAGAATCTTGGACTATAAGTGAACAAACACTAGTTTCATGTCAAACGTGTTACCTGGACAACATAACCAGAAAGACACTTGAAATTCGGCGGCTGCGGGGATCCGTTGACAAGCACCTCCCCAGAGAGACCACCTGGATCTTTCCTTCCTGCGAGAACATCCAGAAACCTGCCAATATGAAACAGATCCAAACCTTCAGAGTGACAAAGATGCGGATTATTAAAAATGCATCCCACTAGAAAAACTTCAAGATTCAACAAATGTTTCGGTCAAACGGTGCAAAAAATCCCTCTTTTCCAGAACTATTTGGCAATGGAATCTTATTAAGGAGCCTTGAAAGAAAAAAATGTACTCACGAAGATTTGCCACTTCCCGTTGGGCCCAAAATAGCGTTTAAACCTGGTCTCATGATCCCACTGAATGAAAGATAATAACTTTAGATTCATGTCACTTGGTAATAAATTGAAATGTCTATAAATTCCTGAATGTTGATCATTTAAGCATCTAAAGACTTTTACAGTTATCTGTGTGCTGGTTTGCTTAGACACATAAAAAAGTGAAGTAATTTATTACGTCAAAATCACACATGACTCCATTTAACACTATGTCCTAGGGCTTTGAAAGCCAAAAGATCAAGAGATTAGACTCAAAAAGCCATGCTTAATATCATATAATTAACACTACTGAGAGATTTTCCAAGGACAAAGAAATGACTCATTCTGCTGTGGGAAATGTCACAGATATAATGCTTTTAGGAGAAGCATTAAGATCAGATGTCAAAATCATTCTTGGTTACATTGTTATTCATAAATGAACTTACACTCTTGACTAAACATCTGACTAAAAGGTTCTATGGGCGAGCCAAAAATGGTTCTTCAACGGCACCGAGGCAAAGAACCCATTTCGCCCCTTTATTTAGTCAATGCTTGAAAAAAATCTCCTCAAGGGACATCGCTGTTCCCTCGGTGCTGAATTGAAAAGTTGAAATTTAATACAGCCATCTAAAGATCTCCATGTTTGAAAATAAATTCTGATTCAATTTTCATTAATCATGTAGTTCTTTTAATATAGCTTTTTAAATAAGAAACGAAATAAAGCGTCTTCATAACAAATCATACTACGGTGGCCGCTAGGTGTCACTGCCCCGCAAGAGAAGAAAACACATGCAAACACAAAAAACACAAGCAAATTCAGAAAGCATCTTCATTAGTTTGGCGACACATGCCCTGCAAATACTCGCAACACAAACAAACACAGAAACGCAGTGCAAATTCTCGCAACACAAACAAACACCGAAACGCGCTGCAAAGACTCGCAACATAAACAAATACAGAAACGCGCTGAAAAGACTCGCAACACAAACAAACACCGAAACGCGCTGCAAAGACTCGCAACACAAACAAACACAGAAACGCGCCGCAAAGACTCGCAACACAAACAAACACAGAAACGCGCTGCAAAGACTCGCAACACAAACAAACACAGAGACGCGCTGCAAATACTCGCAACACAACAAACACAGAAACGCGCTGCAAATTCTCGCAACACAAACAAACACAGAGACGCGCTGCAAATACTCGCAACACAAACAAACACAGAAACGCGGTGCAAATTCTCGCAACACAAACAAACACAGAAACGCGCTGCAAAGACTCGCAACACAAACAAACACAGAAACGCGGTGCAAATTCTCGCAACACAAACAAACACAGAAACGCGCTGCAAAGACTCGCAACACAAACAAACACAGAAACGCGCTGCAAAGACTCGCAACACAAACAAACACAGAAACGCGTAGCAAATACTCGCAACACAAACAAACACAGAAACGCGCTGGAAAGACTCGCAACACAAACAAACACAGAAACGCGGTGCAAATTCTCGCAACACAAACAAACACAGAAACGCGCTGCAAAGACTCGCAACACAAACAAACACAGAAACGCGCTGCAAAGACTCGCAACACAAACAAACACAGAAACGCGTAGCAAATACTCGCAACACAAACAAACACAGAAACGCGCTGCAAAGACTCGCAACACAAACAAACACAGAAACGCGGTGCAAATTCTCGCAACACAAACAAACACAGAAACGCGCTGCAAAGACTCGCAACACAAACAAACACAGAAACGCGCTGCAAAGACTCGCAACACAAACAAACACAGAAACGCGTAGCAAATACTCGCAACACAAACAAACACAGAAACGCGCTGCAAAGACTCGCAACACAAACAAACACAGAAACGCGGTGCAAATTCTCGCAACACAAACAAACACAGAAACGCGCTGCAAAGACTCGCAACACAAACAAACACAGAAACGCGCTGCAAAGACTCGCAACACAAACAAACACAGAAACGCGTAGCAAATACTCGCAACACAAACAAACACAGAAACGTGCTGCAAGCTGCACGGACGATAACGGAAGCGTTTCCAGGGAACCCAAAAACTGATGCTTCATTTTGACTGTTCAAATTCGTTAGTGGAGTTGTCAGACACATTGACTATGTCGACTAGAATAGGTTGACAAGTTTTTAATCATTTTTTTAAACCTTTAAACTTTTTATAGTGACACTTGTTTAAATAAGTTGAGCAGCTACTACGTCTCATAGTTTTTGTTAAACTGTTCAAATCGACAGGCTAATAATATCCTACGGACCTACGTTAAGAAAATTAAACTAAAGTAATAAAGCAATTACCTTCAATGTGGCAGACTACTGGAATTTGAACAGTCAAAATGAAGCGTGTCCCAATCAGGTACATCAGTTTTTGCGGTCCCCTGAAAACACGTGTCGTCTGTGCAGCTTGCAGCGCGTTTCTGTGTTGGTTTGTGTTTCGAGTATTTGCAGGGCATGCGTCGCCAAACTAATGAAGAAGCTTTCTGAATTTGCTTGTGTTTTTTTGTGTTTGCATGTGTTTTCTTCTGTTGCAGCGCAGTGATACCTAGCGGCCACCGTATCATACAGACCAAATGACCCCCAATCCTCATTTAACACACATATGCACTTGAACTCTCTCTCCCCCTCTTTGTCTGTCACACATAAGTCATTTCTGACATTGGTCACTGACTCACTTGAGATCCATCAAAATCTCTTTCTGAGCAGTAGCCGTCCTGAAGATGGATCTGGTTTTCTGCTCTAGTCTGTAGCAGATGCTGTGGAAGCTGACGGTGGCTCCATGTTGCTGTTTGATGGGCTCCATGCGGATGACCTTTGACCCTGACATCCCATTTCTGCCCATCTCTTGCGTGACTTTATCAGTCTCAAAGACAGCGTTGTCAGGCATTTTTTGTCAGGTGTTCTCCTAAACACATAAGCAACAGAAATCAGTTTCACAGAAATCTAAATATTAATGTTGCACACATGTGAAATTTGACAGCTTTCAGTAGAAACAATTAGTTTACTATAAAAACTGTAAAAAAGTAGAGAATATATTTTATAATAATAGGTGAGTTAATGGTTATAGTAAAATGTTTCTTTTGACCCTACAAAACTGTTCATCTGAAGGCATATGCTGAAAGTATTTTTTTTAACAACAATATTATTTGCTATAATCTTATTTGTGTAATAATCAATGACTTTGATTAATTATTTAAGAAAAACAATCAATAAAATCCCAGAATAAATGAGAACTTCAAAACTGTTTAAAAGGTGGGACCTCAAGATGCTAAAAAATAACAAACTTTGACAAATTCTGAGCAAAGGGAGGTGACCACAGTGAATATGACCAAATATAATAATTTGATCTATTTTGGGTTTGCATTTATTTGCCATGGTTGTCTGACTAAACACAATATTATTTACATAACTATTTACAAGCAAAATACATATTGTAAAATACAAATAAATTTTATTGTTATAATATATAGTATAGCTTTTATTACAAGTTAATTTATATGTTATATATTAGAGGATTTATTAGACATTGACCAATAGAAAAAAGAAACAACTCTCACAATTAAAACCTTCATGTGAATTAAATCAGCAATAATAATAAAAACTACACACATTTTACATTGACAACAATAATACATTGACAACATACCTCTGTGAGTTTTTGATGTTTTTTAGTCTTAAACCAATACCCAAATAATCCAATTAGCAAATAACTTCAGTAAGTACATAAGGTTAAGGTGCTTACCCTCCTAGATCTTTTTGAAGTAACTTCTGGAAGTCCTAAGGGTGTCTGATCTCTCTTAGATGAAGAAAGTTGTCTGTCTGTGATTCATCTGTGGTGTGAGATCTTATATAAAGCAGAGGGAGGGATTTGTAGTCATACTGCTTAACGTTTCTATGCAGTTCATTCATGTCAACTGCTCTATAAAAAAAATCCCCAACAAAAATGTGCGAGAATATGTGCCCAGTGATGAGGGTCCAACAATTGGGTTGTTTGGTTCAAAATAAATCAGTGTTTCTGACCAAACTTTATTCACAGATATATCGTACTTTACAAGGTTATTTCCATGTACAGTACAGAAAATACATATCACAGATCAAAAAAGTTATTGTAAAAATCCATGCACGTTAGCACTGTATATAATACACATTAACAGAAAAAAATAACTCTGGAACAGTACATGTATAACATTGCAGCAAAATGAACCATGTTAAAAGGTTAAAATAAGATGAAATTAATAAAACACATAGATTCCACTTCACACAGGATTATGTGTGAATGATAAAAAGAGTAAAATTAGATGCTGAGGTGTATGTGTATGGCTCCAGAAATATAAACAAGTAAGTGTATATCAGAGATGATCACATTGTGTATTAAATATTTACGCCATTACAACGATCACATTAGCAAAATTAAAACGAAATACTTCGTCGTCTCCGAGACTGTATGAGTAAAGAAATATTTAAATACAGCTTCTATACAATTGTACACAAAGTTAACTGTCCTTTATTCACATTATATAAATACCAAACATCTGTAATTTTCTCTATGCATTGTAGTTGAAACTGTACAAAACATGATGATGTTTGTCTAGCAAAACTATAAGTCACCGCTTCAAAATTTGACCCACGATCCCACAGTCCTTCATAACAACTACACGCAAAAAAATAAAAACAGACGGTTATGGAAAAGGCACAGAAAAATCTACTAGTTTGTGAAATGGTCCTCGAGTTGCATTGCAAATTAATGAAACAGCAACCGCAGATCTGGATTCAAATTTGTTCTTAAAGATGAAAATTTATGCTACAAACTAGAGACGGTTATTTAGATGTGTTCATGCACAAGGAATGTGCAAAAAGGTTTTATAGACAGACTCATTATGAACCAATGAAAATGCATAGTCAACAGACAAAGATCAATGGACCGCTGCTGAAATGTGCTTGTGTCATATAATTACAAAGGCAGTGACACCCTTTACGATAATAACGAAACCTTAAAAGATTCAAAGTGCTTAAAATTCCTGTTATGAAACAAAGTTGTTTTGAGATTCCATTAGAGAGAACGGGCCTGGATTCTACAATGAGAAACAAGGTAAACTATTTACCGTACTAATTATACAGTACCATGACATTCACATCAGAGTTATCAAGCGTTGTGTGTCTGTGAACAGAAGCCGAACAGGGGTGACCACGTAACGTCTTATCACTGAAAACTTAAAGCAAGAATCTGAAAGGACAAACTGAGAATGCAAATCTGTGATGTTCCTCACCTGCGTTTTAAAGATTATTACAATGTTTGTTATGTGTTCAACGCAAAACAGTTTTTCAGCATAATACTGACGCTATCAAGATATTATACATTTTGAAACCACACACTTTTGAGTTGTGGCCTTTATAGTTTTTTAATGTGTCCCTCAATATGTTGTTTTTACGAAATATTGCACTTTTGTCTGTTGGTTGTTTCCCAGTTTAGGCAAAGCGGCCACTGGAAACGAAACTGCGGCTGAAGGAGAAGCTGACATCTGAACTCTTGTGTTTGCCCCACGCACCGAATGGCACCACCATGGAAGTGCTGTTGTCTTCAGATCCATACTGAAGAGCCTGAAAAACAAAAAACAGTGTCAACACAACAATTCACATAGTCCAATCAGATTCAAATGTGGATTCAAGAGATGGATACCTCTTGAAACCTGCAGACATGTACATAATTAAACAACACACACATGTATATGTTTATTATATACAGTCGTTAGAAAATCACACGATTTCCGACGAAAAAACAGAGCTGTGTAGCTATGTCATCTAACCTGCTCAGAGATTCGTAGCGCCGCCTCTTTAGGGTCGTGACACTGATTGATGACATCACAGATCTCTTGACTGTTCATGATGAAGTTGACACCATCGGTAGTGAGGGCCAGAAATGCGTCGTGCACATGATTTAACTGAAACAAGTATGTACATCACACACAAAAATAGAGATATTTTGCAGTTCGGTACATTTTAGTACATCAAAGCCAATTAAACAATGCAAAAAACAGCTCCTCTCACCAAAATCCTCTTGGTTTCTGGTTCAGCGATGACACCTGTTCTTTTAAGGTCGAAATCGCCGATGCTGCGCGTCATGGCCAGCCTTCCGTTGACGTTTGGTTGACCCAGACTGTTCCACGTAATAAAACCTCCACTTTTACGTATCCTGCCAAAACAAACATCACGATCAGACAAATCGCTCTCCCATGGCTTGTTTTAATATGTCCCCGTAGCGCCAATTAATCCAATCTTACCTCTCCTTCTCATCCTTTCTTTCAGGTGTGTGGTCCACGGTGAGCTTGAGAGCCTTGCCTTTGCGGCACAGCATGGCACGGCTGTCCCCCACGCTGCCCACCACCAGCTCGATGCCGTCTCTCAACAGGGCCACTGTGGCCGTGGTGCCTGCGCTTAATAAAGAGGCTGAAAAACAACAGAGATGGAGGCAGTGTGGTTACTGTCTATGATGTTTTAAGACAGTTTTTCACACACAACAACTTGAACAGAAATGTATTGTTATTAAAAACACCCTATAGTATTTTGTCCTGTTCTGAAACACTGACCAAAACATCAAATTCTGCACAAATATATGCGACATGCGCTCTTGCTTAGGGAAGTGAGTGCCTGATAACTATAAAACAAGACATTGAAGGAATTTTGAGAGGACATTATATATTCAAGAAGTCAAGGCAAGCAGGTCTCACAGCATTACTGACTTAAAACATTGTAACGTTACACATTATAAAAGTAAATAACACTGCTTAGGCAAAATGTTACGCTTAGCCTAGAAAAGTACAAAATACAATTCTCTTCATGATAAAAGCCAATTTTTTCAATAAGAATTATTATAGCATCTTTTAAGTCATATATATAAATATATATACACACATGTAAATCCATACAAATGGACACAAAAAGCTAATCGTGTTTCTCCAGCAACCAACACATGAAGGAGGAACAGAGTAAACAACAGATAAGAAAGAGAACGAGAGAAAGAGAGAGAGAAAGTTGAGGAACCTTCCAGAAGTCCACGCAAGGACCCGCTGGAGCAATCTAGCCCTCCGGTCTCCATAAAGATACCGCAGACCTGTAGCTCTTATAGGGGGTTAGCTGGGTCCGAGGCTGTTGTGGATATAACACGCACACACAGGGCAAGATTGGACATGTCACGCAGCAGCCCACACTAGCAGGCCGCATACTACATTTACCTATCATAACCTTAGTCAATCTGTCACAACAGCATTTATTATCCTTAGCAAAACACATGAATCTAACAAAAGCAAAAATTCTAGACAAATGAAAAAAGCTCAGTATAAAAAGTGTGAATGATATATACTAGGGGTGGGATTGTTCATATCAAGATATAATGTGATTTCAAATTATTCTTCATGTTTACCAACAACAGCATAGAAGCATGAATGTTTTTTTTTTTATAGTGGTTTAGTGACATACTGAAATAAGTGAGGCATCTCAGCAGATTTCTATTACATTTTCTCTTAAATGCCTAATATTTATGACAACATTGGTTGGATTGGATGTTTTCTTAACGTTTGTTTAGCCTCATAGTCATTGGCTAAATCTAAATTGTAGAATTTAAGGGAATAAAAACATGGCAGCTGTGAGATCAGTGTAAACACACCTTTTATAAAATACAGTGGTGATCCAAAGGAGGGAATTTTTACAATATTTGCTATTAGCCCCAAAGTTAAAGTACGGTACAAAATAAAGTAACACTACACACTAAAACGAAGAGTAATTATGTATATATTTAAATATATATATAAATGTTTATAAAAAAAAAAAGCTCAATGGACATAAGGCATACACTGATTACAATTTCATACGTATATATAACAATAATTTCCTATATAATAATATTTCTTCTGATCTGAAGTAATATTTTGGAACAATATTTTCTTCTGGCTCTCAACTCAAAAACCTTTATTGGGTGTAATTTTTTACAGGCCCAGGGCCCAACTTACGACAAACCAAGCAAAAAGGGAAGGGCAAAATAAAGCCCCGCTCTACATTTTTTTCTAATTTCAGAAGCCGATTCACGATACGGAAAAGAAGTCAATCGCAACTTCTGTTTCATGGTGGCTTTAATTCTTCTAAAACCTTTGGTTTACAAGACCTGCATCTAATGAAATATCTGAATTTTTCAAAATTGGCCACTAGTGTGATATAATTGTGATTTGTTTACATTTTTGTGAATCAGAGTCAAGAATCAGTAAATACATTTTCGGTCACACTTCAGTATAGGGGGCAATTCTTGCAATTAACAAAGCATTAACACTCCTCAATTAACTCTTAATTTGTTGCTCGTTAATAAATAGTAAGGTAGTTATTAGGTTTAGGGAATAAGGAATATGGGTAGGATTAGGGAGCTAGAGTATGGTCATGCAGAATATGGACTTTAAAAGTACTAATAAACAACCAATATGCCAATAATAGGCATGCTAATAACAATTGCCCCCTATACTGAAGTGTAACCCAATTTTCATCACCCCTAATATATACTTGCAGGTGCCATCCAATATAAAATGAGAGAACTTACAGAGCCAAGGAGACATCCGTGAACCATAACAAAAAAAATCTACTTTGCTCTCTATTAGGCATCATTTTATGAAAACAATATAACTTCAGTGTTCAGTTCGCAAACATTTCCTTGGCTTTGTTCTCTGTATCCTAAAGCATCAATGCAAAACTTATAAAGCAACGGAGACTTCTCAAACTACAACTGAAACACTGAGAATATTAGATATTAAAAACAAATTTAAGTAGCAGGCATGCTTTCAAAAATCATGTGAATGCCATGGAACCTACCATCTGCAATGAAGTGAAGGTGCCGTGCTAATGCTTTGTCCACCTCAAGAAAAGCTTTGGTTAAAACAAACTCCAAGTTATCCTCTTCTTCGGCAATTTTTCTAAAAACAATAATCAAATTCATTAGAAGCTGTTGGTTATGTCATATATACAGACGGTCACATTTTGCGACTTTTTAACTACCATTGCGACTACCAGACTGATCAATATATAATTATTGCCATGTTATACTGAGCAACGGCGCATTCAGTCACTAATTTCGTCTCCCTTCGTTCAACTTATCGCATATCTATCAGTGCCCCCACCCCCAAAACGTAATGCGCGGGTGTAAGAGGCACATGTAAATGCTACGAACACCGACAGAGCAAGAGTGAAGCGCTCAATCTTGCAATTCAAATATATCTGAGAATACAAGAATTTCCCCGGCTAAACTTTGAACTTTAAGCTCTATACTATTGTATATGGAGATGGTGGTCTAGTGGGTTAAACCACTGAACTGGTAAATCAAAGGTTGGTGGTTCCATCCCAGCAGCCACCACCAGTGTGTCCTTGAGCAAGACACTTTACTCCATGTTGCTCCAGGGGGATTGTCCCTGTAATAAGTGCACTGTAAGTCGCTTTGGATAAAAGCGTCTGCTAAATGTAAAATGTAAATGTATAAAGTTCTCTTACGATACTGCAAAGCATGTATAACGTAATACATCAACTTAAGTCCTATTTATTGGCAAGTCGCTATTGATAAAAGTGTGTGAAAAGTGTATTAGCTTTCATGAGGACTATTCACTAAAAGCCTTCAGGTCTCGCGTGTTATTAAAGTTATGGAAGTGCACAGGGAGTCAAGAGTACAAAATACTTTGAGTTCTCTTTCACGCCTTCTTACTCTGAAATGGACATATGAACACAAAATTCCCATAGTAACAAGAATGGTTGTAACAGTAGAAACAGTGTGTTCCAGTATAGTGCGCGTGCTGTTAAGCGGGTAGCAGTATAAAAAATAACTTTGTTTATAATGTTCATCAAACAACGGGCTCAAAAAACACTCACTGATATTAAAGGAATTGTTTTCTTTCATACGAGTTGTTCACAAAAAATATAGGAAGAACGTAGCTTTATGAAAGATGTGCTTTAAATATGGAAAAGTGTTGAAAGAGAGTTTACATATACAATAAAAAATATGGAATCATTAACAATGATTTGTATTCATTTCTTATTGATTTATAACATGTCTAATTGCTTAATTAATGTATGAAACACATTCGAATTTTAGTGATTCTTCATTTCTGACCTCACCCCGTGAGTAAATTTGGTGCTACCAAATTAAGGGCTGGTGCCACCTCTCTCAAACGTGAGTCTAGAGTCCTGAAACATTATGGACATCATATTACTCATTACTCTAAAGCGTGTAATCATTTAAATAGGTTTAAAGGTGCAGTGCTTTATCTCATTAAATAATTCTAAGATTAGCCTTGTTATTGTAAGAATGCAGATTGTGTTGCGTCACCAAAGAGGTCTAGGTCAGCGGTTCTCAATCCTGGTCCTCGCGACCCCCTGCTCTGCATATTTTGTATGCTTCTCCTACCGCTTCGGAGGTTTGTTTAATACGCCCATAAGAGCCCTGCGAAGTAAACATCACTAGATATTCTGCCATAAATCCCGTTCGAAATGTGGATAATGTTGCGCAAATCTCAAAATTACGGTTAAATTACCCTTCAATCTTCCGTAGTAAGTTTTGTTCTTCGTGTTCTTAAATTAACGTCAGCCGATTTCATGTGTGCAGGGAGTAGAGAGCAATGAACACAGTTCAGGGAACACTTCAATCGGAACGCGGTTCATTCATTAAGCTCTCTTCTAATGAGCTAGAGATTTAAATCAGGTGTGTTAAACAAGAGAGATACACAAAATATGCAGAGCGGTGGGTCGCGAGGACCAGGATTGGGAACCGCTGGTCTAGGTGACCACTATCATGGAAAGGTGTTTGTGGTCATATAAAGATTTTGGTGAACTGTCAATTATTCCTAAAGACTGATCCTTACTTAATATAATGCTCCATGTGCTTGTGACAAAATTCGGCAGCTTCTGCCCCTCCATGTCCGTCGAACACTGCAAAGTACATGATATTGTCCGTCATATGAGACAGCTGGTATTGGTCTTCATTTTCCTTCCGCTGACCGATCAGAGAGGCGCAGCCCACCTTGGACAGGCTGACTTTGGGAATAAGTTTTCCGTAGCGGATGCTCGACGGAAGTAAAATGGGCGCATCGATCCGGTTGTCCCAGATCCCAAACGAGTCCCAGGTTGTGGGCTTGCCGCTGCTGTCCGGATCAAATCGGGAGTTGCTGGATCGGACGGATGATGGACAGTGTAGAGACCGCCTCGGGTCTTTCTGGTGAGCGCCAGTCAGACCGAGGGCAGCCCTGCAGCAGACTCGAGACCCGCTGAGCGTGGCATATCGCACAAGAAGGGCAACTGACATGCTCAGCGAATGGGTGGTCCAGAAATACAAGAAAAACAGTTCGGAATGTCCTTGCAAAAGGGACAATTCAGCGTGGAACAATGTTCTTAGTGGGTGTGTTTGATTAGTCTTGACGTCTGAAAGAAAAAACGAAAAAGCAAGTTAGTTATACGCCCTGAGGACTGATATTCTCTTAACATACTGATCGAAATGTCAGTGAGTGACGTACAGCACGTACCTTTGTTTGTGTGTCAAAAACAAGTTCACTAGTTGTTTAAACACTAAACAGAGAGATCACTGCCCCTCCCTTCATCATTCATTAACATTGCACACATCTGCATAAAGCAGGCATACAAATTCTAGGTCGGAGGACCATTCGATTTCAATACACATTTTCATGAAGGATGCCTTTACTGCCCCTCCCACTTGAGTTCCCCACTAACCACATTACAAGTTATGTGCCCCACCCCCTACTTAATTCACACCAGATTTCTGACACAAAATCACATATAATGCACGTTGACGATGCTGTTATGATCATTTTAAAGAAGAATAACTGAAATGAAGACCGCTAAATGGCAAGATAAATAAAGTTACGTATCAACAAACATGACGCAACACTCCGCTTACATAAGTTCATGCTAGCAGTACATTCAAACAGCTTGCTGTAAACACATTTTTAACATCCTTCATAACACACAATGCCTAAAACAGACGGTTATCACACCATCAAGGTATTTATTTGTTTTAATTGGTGGTAAACATAAGCATAGATGAACATTAACCATCAAGTTGTGTCCTTGAGCGCTCGCGCTCGCGCTGCTAGCAAACACGATCCACTTACCCGCCACAACAAAGCACGTTAGCTTCACCTTTATATTCCATACATACCTTTAGTGTAATGATAGCGACATACGTCGTTCGGTTGGTGTTTCACGGATAACAGGTTGATATCATGCGATTTTAAACCGTCAATAATCTTACAGTCGATTCATTTGAGCTGCAGTAATACATTAACGACCGCCTCAAAAGGGAAAAATACCAAAACCGTGAACCAATCAGAGCCATCGGTTCCCCGCTCGCTGATTGGGCACACCTCTGCGATTGACAGTGATTTAAGCCAATGACACGGAGCTTCTCTTCTCCACTCGAGTTGTAAAAAAGAGCTCAAATGCAAACCTTATTAAAAGCCTACATATTTCTCATCCTTATCGTAAATGTAATAAGGACGTGAATTGATATAATTTAATTAAAAAAAATGATATAAAACGATATAATTTTTAAATCATTGAAAATACGAAATAGTAGCATACATTAAAATGTCGTCATAGATATTCATAATGGTTAATTATTAATTCAGGCAATCAAACTATCGCAGCAATAACTTGCACTTAACCAATAGGCAGAAGTATAAGTAAGTTATCTTAAGTATAACTTTGAAGGAAATACATTTTTACTTTCGTTTCTAGGGAATATAAGTTGTCATTGAAACACCTGTTGTCAGTAAACAAGGGAAGTAACAATTCCAGGAAGAAAACTGGCATCAGTTACTGTGGTTCAAACGTAGATGTTCTACTACTGGGGGACTCGTGGTGAGGGAGTGGATGATGGGACCGCGGAGAAGGCGACACACGACCCTTCTGTGATAAAGATCTCGTGTCCAAAGTCAACTATCCAAGATAAACAAATAGGAAGATGTCTCGGAGTCATCGGCGAAAATGGAGACGTCTCGGTCCTTCAGTATGGCGATGGACAGGGAAATGATTCTGTGATGCGAAGTAATTTATTTAGCCTATCTCTTACAAGTGTGTATGTGTGCTTTTACTTTATATTTACTGTATATGTAAGTTTATCCAATGAAATACGCGCTTTTCTTTAGACTTTAACTTAAAGAAAGACCATATTAAACTGGTAAAGATTGGAACGTCTTGTGCGGTCCTGTGCAAATCTGACGGAGAGATTCTTTTTATTGAGACATGGAATTCCTGCAGGTGCGTCTGTGTTAAAATCTCACTTTATTACGATTACTAATGCATTTTATATTTGTACTACAAACTATTATTTCTTTATTTAAGGCTCTTCAAAGTTCTCTGTGACAGACAGGTTACACAGGTGGCATGTGGAAACCAACATTGCATTGCAATTATCCGCGGTATTTACATTTTTCTACTTTCTGTAGTTCTTATATATATATATATATATATATATATATATATATATACTGTTTGTTTATACATCACCGGGGCTATTAGATTAAAACTGCAACCAGAATTTATTTACCAGGGGTGCACTTGACGTCTTTCTCTTGCAGATGGTCAGTTGTTGGTGTGGGGGGATAACAGCCATGGTCAGCTGGGTTTAGAGAAATCCTCTTTCTTGGAGAAGGAAGAATGCCGCATCCAGTCCCCACAACCGCTCAAATCTCTGTATGGCATTCCAGTAGTATAGATCAGTGCTGGAGGAGACCACAGCTTTGCTCTGTCTCTCTCTGGAGCAGTGTTCGGTTGGGGAAAGAACAACGCCGGACAGCTCGGCCTGGGGAACACGACTAGTAATTATCTATTGTTGTCTTGCCACGAATGTATTTGACTTAAAAATATACGGTGATGATGTTGATGTTGTCACAGGTAGACACACTCCGACTTGTGTCAAGAGTTTGAATATGAAGAAAACAATCTTTATCTCTTGTGGGGAAGAGCATACTGCTATTCTGACAAAGGTCGGATGAGTAAAATTGACACCTAAATATGTATTTTGGTCAATAATTCATGTATTTCTCAGTATTGAATACATACACACTGATTATAAGTACATACTTTTTTAGGGTGGATATGTGTTCACATTTGGATCAGGCAGTTGTGGGCAGCTTGGACACAGTTCACTAAGGAACGAGTATCACCCTCGGCTGGTCGCTGAACTCATGGGAGCAAAGGTGTCTCAGATTGCCTGTGGAGGGTGGGTACCAGTTCACTATATTAACATTTTCCTTTTTTTAGAGCGGTTTAAGTTATTTCGACTGTGATATTTTCTGATGTTTTTCTCATTTAAAATGGTTATGGATGTTGAAGAAGAAATGATAGTGTTATTTTTTTATAGGCATCACACTCTAGCATTGTCAGAGTCGTTCAATATGATCTACTCATTTGGATGTGGAAAGCAAGGACAACTGGGGAATGGAACAATGCAAGCTGTCCCTTTACCTGTTTATCTGCCATCAGGTAGAAAATACAACCAATAACAAATAACAATCATAATAGCAGACATTATTTTGTTGTTTTATTTCCACTGTTTGAATGTGTGCTCTGTTTATCAGACCACAGCCTTGCTTTAAAAGTGAAGAGAGTTCTAGCTGCTGGAAACACTTCAATTGCTCAAGTCTGTCAGGTAATGCAGCAGGTATACAGCATATATTCATGTTTTTACTTCTTTGCTTGCACAGTTTCACACTTCATGTCTCTTTCTATCTAGAGCCATGAAACAAGTGTGATATCGCATGCATGTACAACAATAGATGACAAAATGATTGACAGGTGGCTGAAAGAATATGACACAAATGCATGGAGACAGACCAAAAGGTGGGAGTGTCATCACGTTATAAACTATTGGACACTTTATACATCAGATTTCATGTTAATAATAAGTACATAAATGGCTTTTTTAGGGAAATCAAAAGGATATTTTCCTCGCCATCATGTGTAAATGGGAGTTTTATTGATAAAAGGTAGTACATCTTTTTTTTGGTAAGGAGGTTCATCTTTTTATTTTGATTCATAGCAAATTTCCTTTCTGTTTCTTTAAAATTTGGTTTGTACGGATCATCAGTCGTGACAAACATTTTCTGACGTCAGTGGAATATTCTGGTCTGGATCTTTCCGTAGCTCGTCTTGCTTTTGAGAAAATTGCTACCAAGACTAAAGTCCTATTAGAGGTAAAAAAACTATTTTAAATGCGCAGTCATTTTTATTCCCATGAAAAAACTTTACCTTTAAAGAAATGAGTGACACTTCTTCAGGTACAGCACACTGTGGAGAGAGAACTGCTTCAATCTCTGAGCGTCTGTCGGACCGAAGTAGAAGCTCTCCGAGTTTATCTTATTCTGCCTGAACTCATCCGAGTCCTGCAGGAAGGACATCAAAAAACGCTGGCTGTATATTTGGCTGATGCCATTGAAAAACTGGGTCCATGCGATGCACTGGGTAAAACACCAATTTAAAATGTGCGTTCAAGTTATTTGTTACAAAACAATGTACTCCTAATGAAACATTTATGTTTAAATCTCAACAGAAAGACTCTGGACTAGAATGCCATTTTCATACTTCAGAACGCTTGTAAAAGTCTTCCATTCGCAATCAACGAGACTCATAACACAAATGACAACACAACCTTGTGACCAGTGGGAATCACTGACCACCATGCTTTCTGTTTTGACTCGGTTATTTTTGGTAAACAATTTGTTATTTTGAGTACCTCCAAACAGGCATGTGGTGAAAAATACAGGTTGGTCTATTTCTTCTTTGCTGATGCAGGTTAACAGGCGAAGAAAATGTGCCCTAATGGAAAGTCAGTTTTGCATCACTGAAGTTGCCGACCTGCCTGAAAATGTAAGACCATTGTTGCCACATACTGTATGTAGTGAATCTCAGCTATTATTCTGCCCTCTTTCAATTCTTTTTTCCTTTTTCAGAGTAATATTGAAAAGTTGGTCCCTTACAGTTTTGTGGCTGATACTGAAAGTAAAATGAGAATTTTTAGTGTAAGTCGTTTTTTTACGTTTCAGTTCTGAAGTGTGTAACTCAGTTCATTAGATCTTTAGATCATCCTGTATTGGAAAACATTACACTGTTAAAATTGCTATATTATCTCTAAATAGTATGATACTAATACAAATTTACGATACTAATTTAAGTTAATAAACAAGTTCTATTAATATATATTATTTAAATTATTGTATTTTTTATTTTGATCATTTTAGATCTAACATAATTTTTACTTTCTAAGTACTTAAAGAAAAAACTCCAACAGGCAGATAGAGTCTTACTGCCCATCCCTGAGAACAAGCTGCACGTAAAGAGAAAATCACTGTTAAAAGACGCACTAAAGTATCTCAAGAAAGGCCACCACAAATGTGCACTACCACTGGAGGTTTGTTTACTTGCATAAATTGTATGTGAAATGTATATGCATCCACATATTACAATACTGAAAACATCTTATCTACAATATCGAATCTAATAAAAGCATCTGCAAATAACTATCTGAAACCGAATAGTTGACTATTGAGATATATGACGAGGCATTATACTTAAGGCCTTGTATTCTGATTTCTTTCAGTGTTTTAAACCATATATCTTCTGTACAGGTGGAGTTTATAGGGGAGAATGGGAAAGATTTTCAGGGCTTATCTGCCGAGTTCTTCTCCCTCCTTTCAGAGGCCTTTATCACATGGCAGAAAAAGCCACTGCAAGTCTTCGAGGATTCACAGCTGGTTTGGTTCTATCCTAATGTACGTATTCCTTTCACGTTCACAGTTATAATAGAATTGATCACTAAGTGGTTCACACCTCGATAAACAAATGACTGTACACTTAAGTTAAACTGTTTAGTTTAAAGGTGTCATGAATTAAGAAATCAATTTTAACCTGAGCTTTTGTTATATAAAAGCTCATCCTATTCAAACGAACATCCCGTTAGTGTCAGAACTGAAGTCGTCCTTGTTACTGAAATGACAACTTTTATTGACACCAGGCCCAACGAATGGCAGGTCTTGGAATGTAGGCTACCTATCATTGATAGGTTGAACACCTCCTCCGCAAAAGAATATCAACAACTACTTCTCTAGCCATACCCTCTGGTTCGCGAATGACTTACGCCATGTACACACTCCAACATTTGTGATGATTGACAAAATTGTTACCATAGCGACATATTTTTGTCTGTCAGTTTAAACTAAACCCCTGATTAGTAGATGAACTTGGGCAATTGTTTGTAATTAATAAGTGCTATTATTCTTGTTGTTTGGTCTTAGATCAAAAAGCCTCGGCACATAGGTCTTAATAAGTGGTCAGTTACAGATTTTGAGCTTTATAACATATAACGTACCATGCGTCACTATTTCTTCGTTAGAGATCGCTTTATATGTCTTGAATCTTGATAATGTGTAACCTACATGTCTAACCAAGTTTACAGAGGGCTCCAAGAAGTACGTGGCTTGTCAAACAGACACATAGAAATGTACATCGCATGGCACACTGCTGTCTTTTGGAACCGTCATCCAATCATTGCAGTGGGCGTTTACTTCCAAGTCATGACACCTTTAAACACACTTTTGCATGTTTTATTTCCATTCAGGTCAATACTTGAGTTCCTTTTTAATTTCAGATTGCTGATGTCACCGATTTTTACTATCTCGGGCTTGTCTGTGGAATTGCACTTTACAACGATCATTTCACAAACATCAATTTCCCCCTGGCATTGTTCAAAAAGCTCCTCTGCCTGAGTCCCACTCTGCAGGATTTAGTGGAACTGACGCCAGTGGAGGCAAGGTATGAATCAATATCGAAGCATTAAATATAACCTATTTTAAAGATCTATTGTATGAAATTTAGCGGCCTCTAGCGGGTCACTTACTCTACTGTCTTTCGAAGCACTGCGGTGGCTTACACAGGACTAAAGCCATGTGTACACTGGACACAAACGGCATGACACGACAATGGCTTGTTCTAAATGGGTTTGTTTTGTTGTGTCGAGTCGCATCCAATGTTGACAAATTTATCAAATTATAATTCTATCGTCTTTTATCTTGTCGAGCCTTGTCAGTGTAGACACACTGTAAGAACACATATGATAATATTATAAATAAATTCAGCACCTGCTTAAAATTTTAAGACACAAACTCTCCCTGTGTGCACCCCTACAAAAGCTAAATTAACTTTTGTTATAAATTGTGATAATGTTGTGAAATATTTTTGTCGTGATGACTGTGTGAAATGGTGACCAAAATGACAACTGCAGCACTTATTTTATTTCTTATATTAGTAGTTTGAAAAATCTTCTGGCAGAAGATGAAGACGTAATAGATGAGCTCTACCTGGATTTTATGGTAATACCATCCCTCTTGTTATTTTTACAATAAAGTAACATATTCTTCTGCTTTTATGTTGAACTTCACTTAAAAGTTTTATTAGAAGTTTTTGTGCACTGAAAAAAAAAATTCTGTTTTACTATTTTCCGCATGCTTTTGAGATCATTCAAATGAAACAGGCAGCTTTGCTACCGTACTGTACCTTTCCATTTTTCAATTATAAATGACCTGCACTATGATTGGATGACCACAGTTCTAGCACGAGTATTGTTTATATGCCTTACTCCTATGCCTTTTTGCTTATACATTTAGGTCAGAGACCAAGAGCTCATTCCAAATGGAGCTCAAACTCCAGTGACCAAATTTAACAGGTATGATTCATGCATTTTAATTGATTTTAGCTTCCATGTTAACACATTAAATCGGCTAGATGTTACAGATAATATCACAAAGCAAGTTTTGTTAAATTGGTAATAAAAACATCAAGTTGTATCTTCCATGCTTTTGCAGACAGAAGTATGTGGATTTGTATGTGGATTTCGTTTTCAACAAGTCCGTAAAGAATCAGTTCGAGCAGTTCTCTGCAGGTTTTTCTGAAGGCTGTCCCAGCAATGCCTGGAAAATGTTTCACCCTGAAGAGCTCAGAGAAGTTGTTTACGGTTCTCCTCTATATAAGTGGGAAGACCTTCAGAAGGTAAACATTTGCATAAAGTCGCTTATCCCATTCTTTATAAATGTAAGTAGTTTTAATGTACTTTATTTTACTAATTCAGGGTGCTACATATGAACTGTGTTCTCCTTCTGATGAGCTGATCCAGAATTTCTGGACTGTTTTCTTCGAGCTTTCTGAAGAAGAGAGAAAGACGTTTCTTTGTAAGTTATATGTTTGTGGCAGCTGTACATTTGTCTATGTTATAGTAAAGAAATTAAAACAATTGCATCTCAATGAACAGTAGAAAATCTGAAGTTCTGTTATGTATGTAATGTGCACTTTATTTTATTTTGGATTACTAGTATCCTCACGCTACATATTTTTGCTCAGTTTTCATGTATGGAACGGATCGTGTACCTGCTGGTGGTCTCTCAAAGCTGACTCTGAAGATTGTGCTGTTGAACACTTCTAATTTAGATGATCGTTTCCCGGAAGCTCAGACATGTTTTGGCACATTATTCCTTCCCAAATACAGCGACATCGACACACTTCGTAACAAGCTTGTACATGCTATCAGCTTTTGTGAGGTTTTTGGACGGGAATGAAATTCCAGAATATACATTGTCAGTTGTTCAGCATTACTGATCATGTCTTTCTTGAACAAGGTAATTTAAATAAGTGGAATGAGATGTGTGCAATATAGATTATTTGAGGTCTCAGGGTTGCAAAAAATTCTGTACTGTACTATATAAGTATCAACCAATCACTTTAATTTATATAATAATGCCCATATCAATGGAGCTATTTGTTTTAACATAATAGTATGATGTAGGTGCTTCTGTCTATTTTTAAATTATCCATATGCGTCTTGATGTTAATTGTGAGTTTCAGACACCTCAGATTTAGAATAGGCCTATGGGTTATATACAATTTTTAATAGCGGTTGGATTTAATAGCAATTAAAGTAGAATTTGTATTCTTTATCACAGCAAATATAAGAGGAGTCACTATTGGTAAATGCATTCATGTATTCATTTTTGTGTTCTGTGAAATAAAGACACCGCTTTAACCCTAAAAATGACATTTATTGACAACATTTCCCATTTGACAATGCATAAAGGCCTAAAAACATTGTTAACATGTAAACATTATTTATTTTGTAAATATTTTTTTCTGTTATAAAACTAAACTTAGAAATGTATAAAATATACATATAACATACATAACATGTTTATAATAAAAAAGTATATTGTAAGATCTATAAAACATTGTTGAAAAAACATTATTTGTAACTGTCAGGAATTGGAAGACAGAACCCAGACGCAGACAGCGAGTTGACTGAATTTATTAAACACAACGAAAACAGGAAAACAAAACCCACCAGGGGCCCGTTTCAGAAAGCAGGGTAAGTGCAAACTCAGAGTAAGTCAACCCCAGAAAATGGAATACTCAGGGTTTTAGGTTTCAGAACGCGAGGTATGTCAAACCCGCGACCACGGAGTAAGTCAAGCCCATTTCAGAAATCGAGGTATTTTATACTCCGAGTGAGTAACCAGAGTAACATGCTCCGTGAACCTAACCTGGTCGGGAGCAGGTTTTATTCCGCAAACGCAGGGTTTGTTACAATCTCCGCCCCCTTTTCGAAGCGCCAGCGGTGTTGAAATGACATACGTCATATTGATTCGTGTTCCTAATCCCGCTCTATTTAGTCACACAGAATTTAAAATAGCATGTTCGTTTATTCAGGAACCCATAGATGAGGGTACATCGCAGAGAGTTACATTTATGTCGGGAAGGAATTGTGAGGCCCCGTTTGGACGTTTTATCTTAACTTTTAAGGCCAGTTTAAGAAGTATATTTAACATTTCCCAATCAGAAATCCTACTAGCAAGAGAATTTATTTCTTTAAACTTTCCTGAATGAATGATGTTATTGTATTTCTACCACGGCGTTTTAGTGCCACGTTAAAAAATAACATAAATTCAAGATTACGAGAATAAAGTCGAAATTTTACGAGATTAAAGTCAAAATGTTACGAGAAATAAACTCGTCGTAATACGTATTTTATTTTCGTGAAAGTTGTAGTTTAAGAGTTTAAATTATGTTTAAGTACGTCATCTGAATCAGTGAGTTAATTCGTAGTTCATGTCAGATTTTGACATTTCGACTTTATTCTCGTAACATTTCGACTTTATTCTCGTAACATTTCGACTTTATTCTCGTAATCTTGAATTTATGTTATTTTTTAACGTGGCACTAAAACGCCGTGGTAGAAATACAATAACATCATTCATTCAGGAAAGTTTAAAGAAATAAATGCTCTTGCATGAGAGCGAGAGAGTTAAATATAATTCGCATTTTCACAGTTTCAACAAAATAAATATAAAAGTGATTGGGGATATTAATAAAAGAAGCCTTGTGTTGTATGCACTCACAATCAAAAGTATTTTATATTCACTAGAACAACTATAGCTAGAAAATGATGACATCACATCGGTGGTCTGTGGTGGGGACGGTGCAGCCCTACTTGCTCATGGAGAAAAAGTAATTATTATAGACAAAGGTATTGGAAAAAGCATTATACCAGTTGAAGTAGCCTTTCCGTAACCTTTTTAACACAATGTTGCCGGGATTGTATGTAGTCATTTGTCACAAAAGGCCTTTTACGTTCTATGGGTGATAGGGCTCTTTCCTCCTTTGCTCCAAAACCCTGGAACTCCCTTCCTTCTGAAAGTAGACGGAACACATCTTAACTTTTCTTAAAACACACTTTTTTAGACTTGCTGATAAGTTTAATGTGTTTTATTACAGGCTGTGGTTTTTGCTTTTAATTTTCCACTCATTTGGACGTCGGATGCAAGGGCAACTGGGAAATGGACAAATGATCAACCAGTCTGTGCCATCACCGGTACACCTGCCAGCAAGCCTATGACTATGCTCAGCCAGATAACCCTAAGTACATACAGTATATGAATCCATCATTTTGTAATGATGAATATACAAAACTCATTGCTGAGGAGAACCATTCCTTTGCCCTCTTCTTCAAACTAGGCAAGATTATATTTGTAATTCTAAAACAGTCTAAGACTTAATATTTAAGCAATGTCATTATTAATGTGCTGTTTTTGTTTTGTAGTATTATGTAGGGACTTGAAAATAAATCAGCAAAAAAAGGACAGAATAATTGACAGATGAAGGTCTGCACATGATAAGTGAGTTTTAAATGATTATTCCATTTTTGTGGAGCATTGTGAGTTTATGTACAGTATATGTACAGTGGATTAATTAAAAAGATACTCACCCTCATGTCATTCCAAACCTGTATGACTTTCTTCTGCATGACACCAAATACAGTAAATGACAAAATTGAGAAAAACTTGACCTGACCCTGGTGTCAGTTTCAGTTTCGTTTTTCGTTCCACTTTAAGGCAAATAAATAAGCGTCATCAGCTTTATCCTTTTTGTGATTATACATGTTTATATTATATATTGTTTCTTTATAATATCCATACTGTCCAACGTAAATCATCTCAATGTGTTTCACGGCTGAGGCTACTTTCGTTTTGGGAGATATCACGAGTTTCGTTTAAGCAGAAAAGCAACCAGATTTCACGCTCGTTTTCCTTTGCAATACAGTGCGGTGTTCATCAGATGTGGAGATGTTGTGTTATTGGGGAGCGAAGGTCCGGGAGGGCTTCGGTTTGATTCAGCCAGACAATGTAACACATTTGAATGATGGAATACGCTGCGTGTGTCCAACATCAGAAATTCAGGACATTTCCGTAGGAAGACACTTTGTGGGATTCATCCGGAATGGGAAAGTTTCGGTCACAAGATTGTGCGGCGATGACCATGATGGCAAACTAAGTATAATTAACTATATTTCACTTACTTTCATGAATACGAAAGTACATTACGCTAATCTTGATAGCTTGCCTAACAGATAACATATACCGTTAGTCAAATTACAGCCTTCACGTAGAGTCGGGAATACCGTCTAAACCGAGGTGTGATTTCAAGGGAGGCGTGTTTATTCCATGTCTGTTCTAATGGGCTGGATTTTAGGGCACTTGTAGATGTATAAAGTTGATGGGGGCAAGAAGTAATTTTTGTTTATCCTCTGTAATTTGGTTTACGACACTTGAACGCGTGACATGTCCTGACAACGGCCAAACCACTCGAAGTTTCACAGGTTCACTTGAAATGTGCATGAGCGACGTTTTAAACTTAACAACATAAACAAACGTTACTGCGCATGCGCACGTTTGTGACCCCAACTGAACTTCCTGTACACGTCCACAAACAAAAGAGTGCCTGTAGATTATTTCTTATAACAATCGAAAGAAACCGAGATGAATCGTTACTTTGCTAAAATTGTCTCCCAAATATTTAATTATTAAATGATTGGATCACTATGTTGTGTCGTTTTTTTATCGACAAATCTAATGTTAGTAAATGCATTTTTTTTGTCAATAGCTATAAAAAGTGTAGTTACTACGTTTAAGCATAAATGACAGAGAACGGTCCGTGTAATTCACAATTAAATTTTCAGACCATACAATGTAAATGCAAAAATATAAAAAATTAAACGAGACGTTAATTAAAAAAAAATCTTGATAACCTTGTAATGGTATTATCATCAAATTTAGTAGTAGAGGTGACCGTTTCCTTGACCGCCTCCAAAAACAGTCTTTTTTTCAACATCGCGTCATTTAACGTCACGAGAGGGTGCGGCGCTTTCTTTGCCTTTGATCACTGCAGCGTATCTTGGTATTCAGTAGGAGCTAGTGATGGGAAGTTCGGCTCTTTTCAGAGAGCCGGCTCTTTTGGCTCAGCTCCCAAAGAAGAGCCGGCTCTTTCCACTCCTGAAAGGCTCTTAATTTAGGATTTTTTGTAGGCCTTTATTTTACCATAACTTTGCAAAAATTAATGGTTTGTGTGTTGAAAACCCTTTCATGTGCAGTGTTTTTGTGCAGTTATTTTGTTACAAAACCATTCTTTTGTTTAATATTTTAATCAAACACTCTACTGGGTAGAGTGTATGTGGGATTTAAAGTTTTGACAAAACTTTTAAAACCTCTGTCCTCCACAATTGAAAAGGGTTGGGAATCAGTAGCTATCATTTTAGCCAGCTCTTCATCAATGCTGTGCTGTTTGGATGGGGTCATCACTTTAGGTATAAACTGGCTTATTTTGCTTTGAGCTGCAGTAAGAGAGGTTATACCTGCATGTGTGTGGAAGCCAGTAGATGCTGCTGCAGTTGCTGTTTTTTGGGGATGAGACAAACCAGGATCTGTAGATGGTGTGCTAGCTTGCCCTCTCTCCTCTAACTGCACTGTAGGATGGACAGTTCTCACATGTCTATGCAGGTTTGTGGTGGAACCTGCTCTTAAAGTAATTTTCATCTTGCAGTGAATGGACTCTGCTTTGTTGTTTCCATCGTCTTTAAACTGGAGCCAGATGCTGCTTCTCTTTCGGGTGTCACTCATAGTTTCAAATACGCCAACTCACACACTCTCCTCACCGCTATCTGACAGACAGTGTCGTTATTAACGAGGTTACGACTCGTTAACTTGCAGTGGAGTGCCGCTTCACTTCACCCCCCTCTCTGTTTTTACATAATGGTATGATCCCATATCCTCACATCTGATTGGCCGCGATGCGATTGCTGACCAATCAAAACAAAGTTCTGCCTTGAGGTAAGCCGCGAAAGGAAAAAAAACTGGGAGCCGGCTCTCACTCGATGCGAGCCGGCTCTTCTGATTCACTACAAAGCATCGGCTCTCAGAGCCGCATCTTTTGCGCATGACACATCACTAGTAGGAGCGGTCGTGAGTGAGTCTGTTTTAACTAGTTATTTATTAAAAATTTTCATCGTCATGGTAAATGATTGTATTTGTAGAGGCTGCACAAACTCCTTCATGTCAGGAAATCGTTTCCACATGTTATATTCGTTTTGTCCCTGCTCTCTTGTCCTCATAGCAGGCTCATAATTGTATGGCAGAGGTCCGTCATATGTGAATAAACATTTATAATATTCTCCGAATTCTCATTTTCATCGCGATCCATTGTTTTCCTATTGTCTACATCAGTGGTTCTCAACTCCAGTCCTCAGGCCCCCCCTGACAGAATATTTTGGATGTCTCTCTATTGAACACCTGAACAAGTTAATGAGATAATGAAGTGATGATTGATCAATAATGATGAACAGGTGATGTTAATCGCTGAAGAAAACATCATAAGTAAGTTCAAAAACCTTCCTTTAGTGGGGCTCTTACCCTTGATTTATTTTTTATATCAGCTGTTATAGTGTGTTTCTGAACAGCCATACAAAAGACAAAATTGTTGGAATGAAACCTTCTTAAATTGTTATAAGACAGATACAAATAAGGGGGATTTAAGTCTGACAAATATCGTGACACACCAAAAATCAACCAACATTTGCACAGCTATTACCAACACCAGGACGAAATAATTTTGTCTTTTGTCAGGCTCTTATAAATATGCTTCAGAAACAAACTATTTCAGCTAGCAAAAAATGTAACATAATAAATCAAGGGTAAGAGCCACACTTAATGAAAGCTCAACACTATTATGGTTTTTATTCTAGTGATTGTGTTTTTTAACATCATCTGTTCATCATTATTGATCAATCATCACTTCATTATCTCATTAACTTGTTCAGGTGTTCAATAGGGAGACATCCAAAGTATTAGGTCAGGAGGGGCCTGAGGACTGGAGTTGAGAACCACTGGTCTACATCAACCGCACTCCCTCTCGTTACGTCACTTCAGGTTTTGGCGGTTTTCAGATGCGGAAAAGAAAATTCTCTCAAAAACGTCCCCAGAAGCCCAATTAGCGTATTTATGAATATATTTTAAAGAACATATAATTCCTATGCTATTTTTCTATACATTTACTCTCTGGGGTCAATTTGCAATGCACTTAAAACAAATGAAAACTAGGCGATTTTCAAGTTTTATATTTTGCGTTTTTTTTGTTTGCGCTGTGGGTCGTACCATTTGGACAGCGGTATGACGCACACTATTTCAGTGACTAATTACCGTAATGATAGTGATAAGCGCACGATAAATGGTACGCGGCCGTCGGTCAGTAGGCTACTGCGATTGATCCAGATCACTCTTTTTGATCACACACACAAATGTTTTGTTGACGTTTTTTAATTGATTAATCATGAGAAACAGTGATATTATTTAAACCGTTTATATCCCTATCTAATGCTGAGCACAAAATAAGATATTTTGGCAAGGTTTCATTAAATAAAACCATACAATAAAATGTAATAGTATTGAGCAAATACATTTAAATGTAGTTTCTCAGAAGCAACACAGACACAGTAAAACAAACAGTGGCACAGAATGTTATGAGGCACAGTAGGTACTGGAGTAATCTACAAGGCCTTTTAACAAGTTTGACTGTTATTATCATGAATAAACTATATTAATAATTTAGCTAATTTAGAAGTGCTTAATGCTCTTACAATCAGATGCCTTATACAAGTATATTCCAATTACAGAACAACTAGAGACGGAGAATCAGGAAATCACATTGATTGTCTGTGGTGGGGATGATTCATTATTACTTGCTCATGGAGGGAAAGTAATTATTATGGATGAATCCGCTAACTGCCGGTATGTCATTACTATACCATCACTGACAACAGTGATTGATCTATCTAAACTTAAATAAATATATATAGTATATTCATGCAGAATCATAAGAGGTGTTGTTTGTTTCTGCAGACCTCTCAAAGACCTGTCCAACAGACACGTGATACATATCTCATGTGGAGACCAGCATTCAATGGCATTAACACAGGGTACTCACGACTATTCAATCAAAACCATTTAAAAAATAAAGTGTGTAGATGTACCTTTTGAGTTTATTCTTGTCCTCTCAGAGGGTCAGGTGTTTGTCTGGGGTGAGAACTCTCATGGTCAGCTGGGTCTTGGTGAAGGTCGATCTGGATCTCAGACTCCTCAACATGTTCAGTGTCTGGATGGGGTTCCACTGGCTCAGATCAGCGCTGGAGGAGATCACAGCTTTGTGTTGTCTCTCTCTGGTGTTGTGTTGGGCTGGGGGAAGAACTCTTCTGGACAGTTGGGTCTGGGAGACTCTACAGGTATCTACTTCTGTGATGTCACTTAGAAAGATTCAAAATGTATTGTGCTTATAAGTTCATCACATCCACATGTCATCGTAGCACCGCACTGTGGTACCTATCAGACAAATAGGACATTTTGTATATCAGAGTATGAATGTGAAGAAATTAAAAGTTGATGTGTTTTGGGATTTCAGACAGGTGTGTACCCACACTTGTAAGAAGCCTTAATGGGAAGAAAACTCAGTTCATCTCATGTGGAGGTGAACACACAGCAACTCTGTCAAAGGTATTTTACAGCCTTTTCTTATATAGATCACATTTTCATGTGAATTATAACCATATTGTATGTGCAATCAACTTAGTGTCTGCTGAAATAATAAATGTTACACTTGGTCCAGCTTTACCGAATACACTTTACTGAGGGTATAATGTGTTACATTTTTATAATATTTGGAATAGAACCCAAGTTAACAAAGGGTATATATAGTAAATATATTTATGCATTCTTAGGGAGGCACTGTGTTCACATTTGGAGCCGGTGTTTTTGGTCAACTTGGACACAACTCATTTAAAGATGAACATCTTCCACGAGTGGTTGCTGAACTTTGGGGCTCGGTAGTATCAGAGGTCACATGTGGGAGGTGCAACGTTTTGTAAATACACTGTAAATGTATAAATACAAAATGGCTTACAAAAAAAGTAATTCTGGGTTTTTTATTGTATTAAGACATCACACACTTGTGTTAGTGGCACCATCAAAGCGGATCTATTCATTTGGATGTGGGACGCAAGGGCAGCTGGGAAATGGACAAATGACAAACCAGCCTCTGCCATCACCAGTACACCTGCCAGCTGGTAATTACAAACCTACATTTATCTATTTATAAATATTAGCATATTATTGACAGTGTTCTTACGTCTAGCCTTTATCCAATTCCAGAATTTATTGATGAATTTGTGTTTGGAAAACTCATTGCTGGTGAGCACCATTCCTTTGCTCTGTTTTTCAAGGTAGGCCAAGACAGGACTCATTCCAAAATTTGACTTTAATCACTTATCTGCTGTCATTAATATAATGTTTTTTTTTGTATTGTGTAGCAACTTGGGAATATATCAGCAAAACCTGAGCCCAATCCAAACAGAGGGATTTTAACATTAGATGACAGAATGATTGACC
Source organism: Triplophysa dalaica (assembly GCF_015846415.1). NCBI lineage: Eukaryota > Metazoa > Chordata > Actinopteri > Cypriniformes > Nemacheilidae > Triplophysa > Triplophysa dalaica. The sequence goes on from NC_079543.1 coordinate 6,782,363, forward strand.
AGCGGGGGTCTGAATGTAACAAGTGAGTTTAAAATGATTATGGCATTGTGAGTTTCTGTACAGTATATGTTTATCAGTCCACATCGTTGTCTGATATTGTAATGATACAAGAAAAGCATTTTTCTGTGGTTTTTTTTTAGCAAAATAAACCAAGTGTTTTCATCTGCTGCCTGTTTGAATGGAAGTTTTCTCAAAACAAGGTAACTCAGAGTCTGAAAGATGACTACATTTATCATTTTCTTAAATGAATGTAATTTCCTTCCTCATTGTTATATAATTTCTCGTCTTTGTAGTTGTGATGAACATTATCAGACTTCTGCAAATGTCTGTGGTTTGGATTTTGATCTGGTAAAGAAATTGTTTGCAAAATTAACAGAGAACAAAAATGTGATGACAAAGGTAATGATAAATCCAATCTTGTCCATTTCTTACACGTATTACAATAAACTCATATTCAATCACATTATGTACTATACAATTGTTATAAAAAATCATTGTCCTTGTAAAAGGTAATCGTCATCTTGAAGATTCTGTGAGATAAGATCAATTAATTTTCCACTTGAATCAAAGAAGAGTTTAAGCAGTGTAACAGTGTTCATTTTGCAGATTGTGAGGATGGTTCGGGATAAACTCTTGCCCTCTCTTAACCCTAAAGAGGGTTTCAGTAGCGTAGAAGCTCTGAGAGTTTATCTTCTCCTCCCTGAGCTCATCAGAGTCTGCCAGGAACAACACAGAGTCCATCTCCTTGAAGCACTCGCCTCCAAAATTCTTCAGCTGAAACCTGACGCTCTTGAAGTGTTGGGTAAAGTTATGACGTTGATGTTCATCCTTTGTGTTACTTTTGATTTGGTGTTATTTATCTCTTGTTTGATATGTTACATACATTTTAGAAAGCTACTGGTCTGAACTGCCTGAAGATCGTCTCAAAGACTTGGTGAAGTTATATCGCAATACATCGGCTGTGTTGATTGACGAAATTTCATCTGGTGAAATTAATTGTGATGAAATGATACATCTGAAGAAACTACTGCAAGTCCTTCAGATGATCTATAAGGTGCCTTTGCTACACATCATAACAATATATATGCTATCATGACACTTAACAATGGAATAGTTCACCCAAAAATGTAATGTTGGAGCAACAGGTTGGGGGAATTCTGAACCTGAATTATGCTTTCGTGGCTTTGTTTTGAAGGTCTGCTGCAGGACCCACAATGACATCACAAGCAGAGACTTCATTATTCACAAGATCAATGATCTTCTAGATATGGTGAGAACCAAAACAAAAATAGATTCCATATTACGATCTTACAGAAAGACTAAAAAAAAACGTTTATGTTTTATCTAGCTGCAAGCCACACTGCCAGATTTTGAGTCATGCTCAATCCTTTATATCGATGAAATACTCGAACGGAAAGACCACTTTGTTGTAGGTATCACAGACTTGTGACAATGAACATCATCAATATTGACATCAAGATTCTTTTGATATTTTTTTCTCTATGTTCAAGACGGTTACAAGCTTTCTTAATTTACGTGAGTGAATTTTTCTTTCAGAAAACTTTTGAAGTGTTGGTCAGTTTCCCTTTTGTGGCTGAAACTGTATCTAAATGGAGAATTTTTAAAGTAAGTCAAAGAGTCCTAATTGTGATAAATGGGAGCCTTAAACGTGTGGTCCTATTAAAATTGTAACAATTTACCAAAAACAAGTTTAACTGCATTTTTAACACTAACCCGATTTCTCAGTTCTTACAGGACCCATTCATCAGGAAGACAATTCCAGACCAACATGACGCCGTGTGGGTCTTGACTGGCAGCACTTTGCACATAAACAGGACTTCCATACTGAAGGACACACTTCAGTATCTCAGAAATGGCAACCACACATTTCAGCATCTATTGAAGGTAGTCTTACAGAAGGAGCAGCAAAGGGTCTGAGAATTTTGGACCATTATTCAGTATGGCATTTTCTTGTTTGTCATTTTAAAACAATGTCTCTTGCCCAGGTGAACTTTGTTGGTGAGGATGGGATAGATGAAGGGGCTCTTTCTGCAGAATTCTTCTCCTTGCTTTCACAATCTCTCCTTACATGGAAGAAAAAGCCGCTTAAAGTTTTGGAGAATTCACTGGTGTGGTTCAATGCTGAGGTATCTAGTATTGCTACTAAATGCATCATCACTGAAATAAGAAGACTTCTGCGTCACTATTGACTTTTTTATTAAATCACTTTTTTTGAGTAAAGCTTTTTAATATGCAACAGAATTTTGCATGTCATCGTTTTCATTTCAGAATACACACAATGAAGAGTTTTACTATCTTGGCGTTGTCTGTGGAATGGCGCTGTTCAACCAATATTACATGAGCATTGACTTCCCACTGGCATTGTTCAAGAAACTTCTGGACCAGAGCGTCACTCTGAATGATCTAGAGGAAATATCCCCTGTGGAGGCCAGGTAAACATGACCTATTATATTGAGAAGAATTCTATATTATTTTGAATTCACTACTGTCACTGACCACTTTTGAATAATCATCTTCCATTACAATGAAGATTTCAAACAACTTTCAAAGCAGGTTTATCTGTGAATTTTTATGAATTTTATTTCACATCCCAAATTAGAGGTTTGAAGGATCTTCTTCAGGAGGATGAAGAAGTGGTGGATGCACTTTTCCAGAATTTTACAGTAATTCTATGTTTCACTCTTTCGTTTAGAGGAGCTGCAGACTGGATGAATATGTTAATAAAATTTTTATTTATTTCAGTTCAAAGGGCAAGAGCTCATTCCAAATGGAACACAGATTCCAGTCACCACAATTAATCGGTAAGTAGGAATGATGATGTCATTGTCTTAGCATCTGTGTGTAGTACATCAGAAACCATACGACTTAAAGAGATGCCGCAGATAAATAAAGGATAAAAAAAGAGTTTTATCTGGGCTATAGATGCCACAGGTGTCAGCACTACTGAATGTTTTTTTATCTCGGTGCAGACAGAAGTATGTGGATTTGTATGTGGACTTCATTTTCAATAAGTCAGTGAAGAATCAGTTCGAGCAGTTCTCTGCAGGTTTTTCTGAAGGTTGTCCGGTCAAAGCCTGGAAAATGTTTCACCCTGAAGAACTCAGAGAAGTTTTCAATGGTTCTCCTAAATATGAGTGGGAAGATCTTCAAAAGGTATATGAAGATCAAGGTTTTAAAAATTAAACATTGACATATGTTTAGTGTACTAAATCATTTTGCATCATATTTAGTGTGCTACATATGAACACTGTTCTCCCTCTGATGAGCTGATCAAGAACTTCTGGACAGTTTTCTTTGAGTTGTCTGAAGAAAACAAAAATAAATTTCTCAGTAAGTTACGTCTTGGTGTCTGAAAGAACATTTGTATATAGAATGATATTGAAAAACAAAAGAATTTGCAGATAATGTTTATTTTGTGAATCTGACCTGTGCCTTTACAGTTTTCATGTATGGAACGAGCCGTGTACCTCCTGGAGGTCTCTCAAAGCAGACACTGAAGATTGTGCCGATGAACAATCCTGATTCAGATGATCTTTTACCAGTAGCCCAGACATGTTTTGGCACATTATATCTTCCAAAATACAGCCATGTCGACAATCTCCGTCAAAAACTAACACATGCTATCAGCTTTTGTAAGGTTTTTGGACGGGCATGAAATTTCGTATTAGTCAGCAATGTTAAAATAAGCTAATCAAAGGATATACATTGTCCATTGCATGTTTGAGCGTGAATGTCTTGTATTTGTGTTTGGAAGCACATGCCATTGTTTGATTCTTTGAGCCATGTGCTCCCCTGTCTTGCGTCTTTGCCCCGCCCCTTGTTTCCATATTCATTGTCAGTTCATACCCTTCACCTGTTGCCTTGGTTATGCCAATTTTGTTCCTCCCTTATTTAATGTCCTTGTGTTTGCTGTCCTGAGCTGGATCCTTTGTCTTCATCCCCGTCTTGTCCTGTTGCCCTTGATCTGTTAAGTTAAGTTTGATTTTGTTAAAGTATTTTGTTCATGTTTTTTGAGTTAGCTTCCATCTTCATTTTAAAGTGTTTTTGTTGAGTGCTGTCTGTATTTTAGTTCTGTTTCATGTCAGTTTCATGACAGGCAGACTATCATGAACTGGGTATTTTAAATCTGTATGTTTTGTGCTAAATCCATGTGCAATAAAGATTACATGGGGTTACTGTAGGGCAAAAAGCAATTTTTACTTGTATTACTTTATGCATTAAAATGTGTTTTAACACAACACAATGTAGCCTATACATGCTATATATTCTAATATATGTAATTTTAATGTTTTAATATGTGTATATTGACAATAAGTACAGACAAATAAAATGCAATTCTCACATGAGGATGACACTTGTTTCCACCTTGATGTGTTTCTGTTTCGTGTTCCGTTTCACTTTAAAGCGTCATCTCCATCATTTGGCTGATACTGTCCGTAGTTTGCGGATTTTTGTTAATTTATGTTGTGCTCACATCATTATAACAACATGAATCATCTTAAATGTGTTTAACTTATTACCTTCGTTTTATGAGAAATCCGAAAAAATTCGTTTAGTTCAAAACAGCAGCTCTCAGATTAACTTTCAAGTTCGTTTGTGTTCACCCATCAATTGTGGAGATATTATGTTATTGGGGAGCGCGGGTCCGAGAGGGTCTCAGTTTGGTTTATCCTGACAAATTGGAAAATGTGAATGATATTGTAGTGTTTACAAAATCAGAAATTCAGGACATGTCAGCAGGAAGAAGCTTTATTGGATTTACCCGGAATCGAAAAGTTTCGGTCGGTCCTGAGATAGCGCGGTGAATCCAGTGGCCTTGCTGACAAACTAAGTATGGTTAACTTTATACTTTATTTTAGGAATATCGCCCTATATGGAAATTATATAATGCGCAACATATTTCATATGGAAATTAACTGTTATCGAAGCCGAATTCGCTTAAAATTGTCCCCAGCGTCACTCGTCATAATTACATTTTTACATGTAAGAATTAACTTCGAGAGCTCTATAATTAAATGTTTACTATTAACAATTAGCAGCTTCACTGGGTACCCATTAAGTATCATATTCATTTTAAAATTGTTTTAATTACTTACAAAGCTTTAAATGGTTTAGTCCCTACTTACTTAATTGAGCTTTTATCACATTACAACCCATCACGCTCTCTACGATCTCAAAACACAGGACTTTTGATGACACCTAGAATAACTAAATCCACTAAAGGGGGTCGAGCTTTCTCATACGCAGCACCTAAACTCTGGAATAGCCTTCCTGATACTATTCGATGGTCAGACACACTCTCCCAATTTAAATCTAGATTAAAGACACATCTTTTCAGCCAAGCTATCACTTGATGCATAGTGTGGCGAGTTGCCTATTGCCCAATCAGCGTCACCATGGCAATTGAACGAATTCAGCCGCACGCCGGCTGATTGTCAACGCCTGACCCATATTTTCGGAAGATATAAAACCCGGAAGAAGGGGAGAGAACGGTGAGCTACAAATCCACACGAGATGCACGTGCGGACGGAATTCTGTTGCGTTTGTGGTCCTCTCGAAAGATACGAGTGCCTATGACAACCAGCCGGTGAAGCCAAGTTTAGTTACAGCCACGGACCTCGCCTGCTTCACATTTCCCCCGGAGGATTCTTACGGACGTCTGACGACGGCTCCCCCCATACATGCTTATTTTTGTTCATAAGTACCTTGTTTGCTTAAGTAATAAAGAACCCTCCGGGGTTAAAACTACCTTTTGAGTTTGTCTCGTGTCTGACCTGCCACAATAGTTAATGAACAGCAGCTACGCTAATTATTCTCCTTCTGCCTTCGCCTCGGGATGCCAATCCCGACGTAGGAAGAAATTCCGCCAGGTCCAAATGATCGACATATGCCCATCCCCACCTAGAGATTACGCCAGCTAACAGCTGCAGACTGACTGACCATCCCAGCTCCATCTAAGGCAATTCCACCACCACCCAAGAGAAATACGACCATCGAACCATCCCAGCTCAGACCACTACATCCCCAGCCAAGAGCAAAGACGGACTACTTGTCACATTAATGCTGAAGTTACACTTGGTATTTAATGCTTAATTTACATCACAAACTTTTTCTCCATTAATCAATCATTGCAGTTTGGGTTCCTTGCCACAGCAGGGCAGTGTTGGCTTGCTCACCGGGAGACTGCATTTATTTATTTATTAATTAGATATTATTTATTAGAATGATCTTGCTAGTTCTATAAACACCATTCACTGTGCTGTGTTTAACCTTTTCTGTTTTTCCTGTTTGCCCCTTTAAAGCTGCTTTGGAACAATGCACATTGTGAAAAGCGCTATATACTGTAAATAAACTTGAATTGAATTGAATAATTATAGAGCTCTATAATTTTTTTTTTTCTAGTAACAATTACAATAAGAAAACTCTTATTCAATTATTACAAGTCATACATCTCCATTGACTTCCATTTTTATTAATCATAGAGCTTTCTAGTTTAATTTTAACTAGTAATAATTATAAGACAGCTACCTAAAGGAATTTTTACTAGTAACAATCACAATTATAGTGCTCTCTATTCGTATTCTCTATATTCTTGTTTCTAGTAACAATTAAATTAAAGAGCTCTTTTATTTAGTGTTGTAGAGCTCTCTAATTCAATTCTTACTAGTCATAAAACAATTACAGACATCTCTATTTTTAATTGTTACTAGTAAAAGTTAAAGTAGAGAGCTCTATGATGGGAATTTTGACTAGTAATAATGGAACTGCAGAGCTCTCTAATCGAATTATAGAGCTCTCAAATTCAATTCTTCCTGGTAAGAATGTAATTAAAGAGCTCTCAAATTCGATTTTTACTGGTAAGAACTCAGTTGCAGAGCCCTCTAATTCAATTGGAGTGCTCTCTAATTCTGTTTTACTAGTAAGAATGCTCATCCTACCTTATGCATATTTATCCAGTTTGTATACATTGGAGGGGAAAACCTGGCAAGCTTTTGTTGCAGCGTTTATATAAATAGATTATGGCTGTTAAACTGCTAGCCTGAGCAAAGTTTAGCGTCCTAATCAACCATAATTTAATAAAAAGTGTATTTAGTGTAGAAAGCTAGACAAACTATTTTCATCAATTAGACTCTTAAAGAGGTAGCTATTTAGTGGACTTACCTTTCTCAGAGAACAGTCAGTCCAGCTGTTACATCTCATTTGAACATTTTAAATGTTATTGCAGTTATTACTACCATTGTATATTTGCTAATACTACTCATGTAGCCTCCTATCAATTTTCTCCTCTGTTACTATTACTGCTGCAATTGTTGTCATGTTAGTTGCACTCAATTTCCGCATAATACTGCACTATTGTTTTTCGCACATAAGTTAATACTGTACATTTGCATATATACATTTCACATACATAGTCTATTTTTAGTTTGTATTATTTTGTTTCAGCATGGTTTTGATTTTATGTTTCTTACATTGTATGTATATGGGTGTTTATAGTTTATGTATTTGTGTGCTTTGCACTGTCTTGGCATTCATTGTGGACAGCAAAGTAAGAATTTCATTGCTCAGGGAACATTTTTCCTCACTGGGCATATTCAAGTTTATTTATATAGCGGTTTTCACAATGTGCATTGTTCCAAAGCAGCTTTACAGGGGCAAACAGGAAAAACAGAAAAGGTAAAACACAGCACAGTGCATGGTGTTTATAGAACAAGCAAGATCATTCTAATAAATAATATCTAATTAATAAATAAATAAATGCAGTCTCCCGGTGAGCAAGCCAACACTGCCCTGCTGAGGCGAGGAACCAAAACTCCAATGATTGATTAATGGAGAAAAAAACCTCGGGAGAAACCAGGCTCAGCCGGGAGGGCCAGATCCCCTCTGACGTGTCATAGCTGCACTCAGAGACCCCGACCAAAAGCCACTCAAAAGGGTGAGTAAATGATGACAGAATTTTTATTTTTTGGTGAACTACCCTTTAATAGAAATACATTTTAATTTTATGTTTTTTAACTGATACGAGACAACCTCTATGATGTATGCGGTCCACAAATGCGACCTACGGAGGACACAACCTAAATCCTGGACAGGACGTGTCCCGGAGAAATAGAGCTCTGTAATTGTACTGTAACTAGTAAAAATTTAATTATAGAGCTCTCTAATTTAATTCTTACTAGTAAAAATGCAATTACGACGAGTAACGCTGGGGACAATTTAAGCTAATTCGGCTTGCCATAGATGATTGTTGATATCCAGAATTCACATTTTTATACTAAAAATTCTATTCTTTATATAAAGAATTTTTTACACGTAAAAATTGAATTGTTGATTTCAAAAACTTATATCCTGAGAATGATTAAAGCTAATTTGGCTTGCCATAAACGCGGTCAGTATCGTTATGTTTGACTTTCGTTTTGTTGGAAATCTCGTAACAAAACAGCAGGTTTCCTCATATGAAGTAGTTCAGTGCGTTCAGCCTGCAGTGTTTGGTTTAGTGTGAAGCACCGAAGGTTTCGTTCATCAGACTTTGAGATGTTGTGTTATTGGGGAGCGCAGGTTCGAGAGGGCTTCGGTCTGACACAACCTGACAAAGTTAAACATGTGAATAACGGAATACGCTGCGTGTGTCCAACATCAGAGATTCAGGACATGTCAGCAGGAAAAAATTTGGTTGGATTCATCCGGAATGAGAAAGTTTCGGTGCTGAGACTGCGCGGTGACAACAATGGCCTTGATGGCAAACTAAGTATGAAATACTACGTATTTTCATTTTATCAACATCACGCCTTTATATTTCACATTTGTATCTTATAATGTAGATTTGACTAAGTGTTACTTAATTCAGATCCAAATTATTTCATTTATCTACAGAACTACTAAACCTGAAGAAAGACAAAATCAAATCAATAGTCTGTGGAGAATCTGGTGCTGTTCTTCTGACTGATGAAGGAAACGTTTTCATTGTTAACAAATCTTCTGTGTGCACGTATGCATTTTAACTTAAAGTCACTTATTTTTAAGAGCTTTTTAATAAATTTGTTTCTAAAAAAATACAACTAAAGAGCTCTCTCCATGGCTCCAGACTGCGACCAAATGGTCGCATTTTGCGACCAAAATTTGAGAGTGTGCGACTGAATTTTACATCCAGTCGCACATTTGCTACCAGTAAATTTGCCTCCCCCACCCTCCGTATTTTTTTATACATTAAACGTGGAAGGGGCACGTCAATGATCAATGAAATGAGCAATGAAATAATCAATGAGACGCGAGCGCACACGCACGCAAACACACACACACTCGCACTCGCACACACACACACTCGCAAACATACTCACGAGACGCGAGCACACACTCGCGTTTCATTGAGTGATGCCTGTCTGTGAGGCGGCCAATGCGTGTGAGAAGAATAGGAAATGGCCACTGTAAGTGGCTAAAATGCGTGGAGGGGGAGGGGCCTAGAGATAATCGAGCGCGCGTAAACATCTGTGGGAAGGAAACGGAGACAAATATCATCACAACCTGATATGTGACCCTGGACAACAAGACCAGTCGTAAGTCGCACGGGTATATTTCTGACAAAAGACGAAAATACATTGTTAGGGTCAAAATGATCAATTTTTATTTTATGTCAAAAATCGTTAGTATATTAAGTAAAGATCATGTTCCATGAAGATATTTTGTAAATTTCCTACCCTAAATATGTCAAAACTTTATTTTTGTGAGTCGATCCCTTAATATCGCGAACAAAAAATGGTCAGAAACATGCCTACAAACTTAACTCGCTGCTGTCCGCTCTATGAAAACTACCCATTCAAGTTTGCTATCTATGTAAAGTTAAGAGATTCCGCTTTCAAGTTAATCTACTCTCTTCTATGTCATTACAAGGGTAAGCCAATAGAGAGTGTTAAAACAAACCTGTTTCCTCTTAGCAACGGCCTGCTATAGCGTCTCACGTGCGCAGCGTACACAATCCGTCATGATCGCGCTTCAAAACATGGATTCTGATGGAAGCGTGTTTGCTCAATCTAAACACTAATGACAGCAATAATTTAACGAACCTAGTAAATGATTGTTTCGCAAATCATTGGGAAGATAATACAGAATGTCCAGAGACCGGCTTGACATAAGGGGATGCCCCGGAAGACGACGAATTCAATCGATGTTTAGATCGCTTCGACTCCGTGCCATGAAGGAATACAAAGTGTTCACTGCGGACTCAGAATTCAACACGCTTGAGTGGGAAAATTCTTCAAAGTTCAGGTCAGTTAGTCACAAACGTTCTTAAATACCTTCTTTACAAAGTAGTGGTTTTCATGAGTTGTTTATGTCAAAGTTATGCCAATTTTGCTCTGACAAAATGTAAACAAAACATCATCTTAGCATGTAGATCTGCCTCTGTTAATGATGATTCGTTGCCAGCTCAAGTGTAAAATTTTATATGTTCCTGGAGAATTATTTTTATGAAATTGTGTGTGTATACAGTTTAAGCTGTGGTAAATCAATGGTGTAAGTTTCATTTATTTCCCATCATTTGTAATATGCGTTGCTAAGGACTACTTCTGGAAAACTTTATAGGCGATTTTCTCAATATTTAGATTTTTCCCACTCTCAGATTCCAGAATTTAAAATGGTTATATCTCGGCCAAATAGTGTCCTATCATAACAAACTATATACCAATAGAAAGTGTATTTAGTCAGCTTTCATGTGGTGTATAAATCTCATTTTTGAAAAATTTACCCATAAGACTGGTTTTGTCGTCCAGGGTCACATATGTGCGTGTGTCTGAGCTATGAGCAAGCGAACTATTGATTCGTTCATCCGACCTGCGGCTAGTGTACCAGTGCCAGAGTCTACAGTGTCACCATCGGATGATGATGCAGAGTCAGAGGTTGGTGTGGCGAAAAAAAGTCACATTGTAACTGTGAAATGACCGAAAGGTTACTAAGCACTTTGTTACTAAGCACTTTTTTTATTCTGAATGTATGGTATTTTGTTTACTATATGTACTGTCATAACAACGATGGTGCTGTCAGTTTACCTTGTTGTTGCATCTTCAAAAGTGCAGAATAAAATGTGACACTGAATTTGAAACAGAACATTGTAATTTCTGCATCTATTATTAAAGTATTTATTAGTAATACAGTGGAAATTAGTAGATTTGGTTAGCATGTTGATTTACGGTATGTGCCCCTAAATTTTCTGGTTGTGCCCCTAAAATTTTCAGTTGGGGGCCACTGTGCTCCTGGTGAAAAAAGTTAGTCTGGAGCCCTGATTGTACTTGTAAAACTCTTGGTAAACACAAACGTAAAACATATATTTCTTCAATTTTATACCATAGGTTGTGAAGACGGTTCGGGGTGCACTTTTGCCCTCTCTTAACCCTCAAGAGGGTTTCACTGGTGTGGAAGCTCTGAGAGTTTATCTTCTCCTCCCTGAGCTCATCAGAGTTTGCAAGCAACAACACAGGACCAATACACTTAAAGCACTCACCTCCAAAATACTTCAGCTGAAACCTGACGCTCTTGAAGTTTTAGGTACAATAATAAAGTTTATGTTCACTCTAAAAACAAAAATGGTGCTATATAGCACTAAAAGTGGTTCTTGGCTCGTAATCATAGGGGAAAAAATGAAGAACCATATAGCACCGCTTCCGTATAAAGAACCAGTTAAGCCCCTGTATTGTTCTTCAGCGGTTCTATATAGTCATCCCAAAGAACCACTGAAGAACCTCTGAAGAACTATGACGTACATAAGGATGGTACAGCACTTGAAGTGGTTCCCCTATGATTTATGAGCCAAGAACCACTTTTAGTGCTATATAGCACCATTTTTTTTGAGTATTACATTGTCTTGTGTTCTTTTTCATTTGTTTCATATGTTATGTTTTTAGTAAATTACTGGTCCAAACTCCCTAAAGATTGTCTCAAAGATGTGGTGAAGTTATTTCGCAATGCCTCTGCTGAGTTGATTGGCAGCATTTCTTTTAGTGAGATAAATCGGGATGAGCCGAAATGCCTGAGGAAATTTTTGAAGGTCCTTCAGCTGGTCTATAAGGTGCCTTCTTTACACATCTCAACCATAACTTTTGCGATCGCAACAGATAACAAAATGATAGTTCACTCAAAAATGGAATGTGCTTTTCATGTGTGTGTTTTTTAAGGTCTGCTGCAGGGACGACATTGACATCACAAACAGAGATTTCATTATTCACGAGATCAAGGACCTCCTAGATATGGTGAGAAACGAAACAATCAATTCCATCTCACAAATTTTGTGAAACGCAAATAAGTTCTCATCTTTTTCTACTTTAAGCTACAAGTCACCTTGGAAGATTTTGGATTGTGGATGGTTTATGGTGATATCAATTATATGGTGGATCTGAAGGATCACTTTGTTGTGGGTATCACACATGTCTGACAACAAGATTCTTGTGATATTTATCAAGATAATTATGAGTAATCTAAATTTACTTATATTCATTTTGATTGCAGAAAACTCTTCAAGTGTTGATCAGTTTTCCCTTTGTGACTGACACTGCATCTAAATTGAGAATTTTTAAAGTAAGTTGAAGCCAGCCGTACAGTGTGCTAGTATTGTGTATTCACCCCAAAATAACAAATCTCTCCGTACTTCAATACATGTTTTAACACTACCCTAATTTCTAAGTTCTTACAGAACCCATTCTCCATGAAGGGATTTCAAACTCTTGTTTTACATTTGAATGGCAACATTTTACAAATTAACAGGGAGTCAATGTTGAAGGATACAATGCTGTATCTCAAACGAGGCATCCATTCATCTTTACGTCCACTGAAGGTAGTCCTACTGAATCATAACAAAGAATCTGAGAATTTTGTACCATTTATTCTTCATGTCATTTCCTGTTGGTTGTATGTTGACTGGCATTGTCAATAGCCTTTAATAAACTTGAAAATATATATATTTTCTGTACAGGTGAATTTTGCTGGTGAGAATGGAATAGATGCGGGAGGCGTTTCTGCCGAGTTCTTCTCATTGCTTTCACAATCTCTCCTTACATGGGAGAAAAAGCCACTGGAAGTTTGTGAGAATTCACTGGTGTGGTTCAATTCCGAGGTATCTACTGCTGTCACACACACACACACACACACATATACATGTACATATAAACAATAATAACAAATATAACTTCAATTAACAAAATTTATCGTATTCAATTTTTCATCTACCAGAATGAATGTGACTATTAAAGCTTTATAATTAATGTAATCATTTAATGTCAGTTTTGTTCTGGTGTAAGATACTTACTGTACACTAATACCTGTGTATTTTCAGTACACAACCAAAGAAGATTTCTACAATCTTGGCCTTGTCTGTGGAATGGCACTGTTTAACCACTGTTACATGAACATAGAATTCCCACTGGCGTTGTTCAAGAAACTTCTGGACCAGAGCGTCACTCTGAGTGATCTAGAGGAAATATCCCCTGTGGAGGCCAGGTAAACGTGGGCTAATTATGACTCACCTATAAAACGCAAATGTGAATTTTTTTGTGCCTGTAGTATAGTTATGTTGTAATATGCAATATAGCAGTTTACCAGGACTTAAAGGTAGAATGCATAAAATTAAGAAATGTAATTTAACACACATAATGTCTTTGGACGTGTACGAAAACCTTTCATAATGAAGCATTATGTTTTTATTACCTTTTAATGTGTTATTTCTATATACTGTACATACACTGCGGGTCCCCCAATTCGCCATGTTGTTTCTGTAGCAGCCGTAAACAGATAAACTGCTTTACAGTGCACGTTTCGTTAATATTTTATTGTCAGCCACCGAAGTGCTTCAAGAAGAAAAGGGGTGGAGTGAGCCGTTAGTTGCAATTCACAATCTGACCACTAGATGCTGCTAAAATTCCCACACATGACCATTAACCTGAAACCTCGTCAGCCCTCTGGCTTCGATACGGAACACTGAGCACTTGATTTTTTTTCACAAAAACCTTTTAAAGCAGGTTTTTCTGTAAATTTATATTAATTTATGTTTTTAAATTTCATACCAGAGGTTTGAAAGATCTACTGGAGGAGGATGAGGAAGTGGTTGAGGTGCTTTTCTTGGATTTTACGGTAAATATGTATTTCACTCTTTCATGATTCTTGCGTAGACCATCTGCTGATTGGATGAGAATAATAATAACAATGTTTATCTCTTTAAGTTCAAAGGGCAAGAGCTCATTCCAAATGGAGCTCAGATTCCAGTAACGATAATTAATCGGTAGGAATGATGATGTCATTGTCTTAGCATCTATGTACACACACCATATTACTATTAATAAACACAACAAAACAGAAAAATAAAGAAGAGTACATTTTATCAAGGCTATAGATGTCATCATTGCTAAATGTTGTATGTTTTTGTATTTCTGTGCAGACAGAAGTATGTGGATTTGTATGTGGACTTCATTTTCAACAAGTCCGTGAAGAACCAGTTTGAGCCGTTCTCTGCAGGTTTTTCCGAAAGCTGTCCGGTCAAAGCCTGGAAAATGTTTCACCCTAAAGAACTCAGAGAAGTTTTCAGTGGTTCTCCTGAGTATGAGTGGGAGGACCTTCAGAAGGTATATGAAGATCTACGCATAAAAATATGCTTTAATAAGTGTGTCATTGTGTAGTATACTAATTCTATTTGCTTAATATTTAGCATGCTACTTACCAACGCTGTTCTCCCTCTGATGATCTGATCAAGAATTTCTGGACTGTTTTCTTTGAGTCGTCTGAAGAAAACAAGAAGAAATTTCTAAGTAAGTTACATCTTCGTGTATGAAAAAACATACGCGCAATGAAAAACTAAATAATTATGTCCATATTTAGTTTTTTGTGCATCTAACCTGTGCCTTTACATAATGTTCTAACAATGGCTTATATCCTCACCATATAATTTTTGTTGCTCAGTTTTCATGTATGGAACGGATCGTGTACCTGCTGGTGGTCTCTCAAAGGTCACCCTGAAGATTGTGCAGTGGAACACTTCTGATTCAGATGATCGTTTCCCTGAAGCACAAACATGTTTTGGCATATTATGTCTTCCCAAATACAGCGACATCGACACACTTCGTAACAAGCTTATACATGCTATCAGCTATTGTGAGGTTTTTGGAAGGTTGTGAAAAGACAGACAAAGCAAGAATGTGACAGCTTTAGGCTGACGAGTTCCTTGTAAATCTTTTTATGAAATCTTACATAAAATAAATAGTTTTGCTCAGTTGTTAGAGCATATAGCATGGCATGGGTTTGATTCCTGGGGAATAAGGGAACGCACAAACTGATCAAATGTATATACCCATAATGGACAGAAAGTCACTTTGGATAAAATGTTTTGCTTTCAGTCACAAATTTACAAATAGATCAATATAAATTTGCCTCTTACACTTAAGACTTTAATCAATAATAAATGAACGATTTCCTTATACATTTTAATAGTCTGAAGAACTTTTTTCAGCTGTACCTGTGGTACAATAGAAAATTATTTTGATGTTTCGTTTAGGAACAGCCCGACAAAGAAACTTAAAACCTTTATTTTTATACATGAATTGTGGATGCATCTTTTATGTAAATAAAAATACATTTTACCGGCCAAAATGTCTTTCCTTATCTCATGCTCCTTTACATGATAACTGGTCTTGACATTGTCGGATTGATTAGAATTATGCCTTGCAAACTGGTAATTTACCACTTCAATACTTATCCATTAATGGTTATCCAAAAAGTATAAATATAATACACCAAAGAAATGAAAATTCACTCATCGTTTACTCACCCTCAACCTGTGTAATTTTTTTTTTGATGAATACAAAGAAAGATATTTGGAAGAATCTTTGTAACCAAACAGATGCACAATCCTTCCATAGTAGAAAACTGTAGTAGTTAATGGTGCCAACAATCTTCAATATGTCTTATTTTGTGTCCAAGTGAAAAGTTTTACCCTACCGTAACTTGAGGGTGAGTATAAATGATGACAAAATTTTCATTTTTTGGAGAACTTTCCCTTTAATACTAGATAATACCAGTGCATTCCCAAATATAAAAACAGACAAAAAATATTGAAATGAAATAATGATTGAGTAGTAATATGCAAAATATATTCTGTGAGACGATTACAGGTGCTATGTACACCTGTGCAGAGGATAATGTAACGAAATGTAAAGATGTACAGTGAAGCCTACTAATACGACGGGAAATTTCACCATAGGTTTTGCTCTCGTTTTCGACTAAAGGAAATAAAGCGCACACACCTTCATCTCTCGCCCATTCAGTCTCTATTACAAACGCGGAAGACGCAACAGCTCAGTAGGTTTAACTTTTACTTTCTTTTAGTGGAAAATGAACCAGGTGCAGTAGGTAGCCTATATATGTTCAGTATGTAGTGATCAGTTGCTGTGAAACACCGAAGGTTTCGTTCATCAGACTTGGAGATGTTGTGTTATTGGGGAGCGCAGGTTCGAGAGGGCTTCGGTCTGACACAACCTGACAAAGTTAAACATGTGAATGACGGAATACGCTGCGTGTGTCCAACATCAGAGATTCAGGACATGTCAGCAGGAAAATATTCGTTTGGATTCATCCAGAATGAGAAAGTTTCGGTGCTGAGACTGCGCGGTGACAACAATGGCCTTGATGAAAAATTAAGTATGATATTTTGTAACAACATTTTATTAGACATTTATATAACATTTTGATGATGCATATTTGTGATTTAGGCTAATCCAGATCCAAATTATTACATGTGTATTCATACAGAACCACTAAACCTGAAGAAAGACCGAATCAAGTCAATAGCGTGTGGAGAATCTGGTGGTGTTGTTCTCGCTTATGGAGGAAAAGTTTTCATTATTAACAAATCTACTCTGTGCACGTATGTTATTATCTCATATCACCAACAGTATTTGCGTATGTTCAATATGGCAAGCCAAATTAACGTAACGTTCCCAATGTGATTTTCCATTGACACTCTTTATTATTATTTTTTAGAAAATAATTCAATTGCAGAGCTCTAATTCAATGTCTCTCTCTCTCTCTCTCTCTCTCTCTCTCTATATATATATATATATATATATATATATATATATATCTGTCTCTCTCTCTCTCTCTATGTCTCACTCTCATATTTATTCTCCATCTTTGCAGTCCTCTCAAAGACCTGTCCAACAGACACGTGATTCAGATCTCATGTGGAGACCAGCATTCAATGGCATTAACACAGGGTACTCAGAGCTATTCATCAACATCATTTCATAAATAAAGTGTGTTATTGTACCTTTTTGATTTTATTCTTGTCCTCTCAGAGGGTCAGGTGTTTGTCTGGGGTGAGAACTCTCATGGTCAGCTGGGTCTGGGTGAAGGTCGATCTGGATCTCAGACTCCTCAACATGTTCAGTGTCTGGATGGGGTTCCACTGGCTCAGATCAGCGCTGGAGGAGATCACAGCTTTGTGTTGTCTCTCTCTGGTGTTGTGTTTGGTTGGGGGAAGAACTCTTCTGGACAGTTGGGTCTGGGAAACACTACAGGTATCTACTGTCAAGTGTGAAGATGTGAAATATCACATTATTAATGTGAAGTTATTAGAAGTGATGAGTTCATGTGTTTTGTGATTACAGACAGGCATGTGCCAACGGTCGTAAGAAGCCTTAATGGAAAGAAAACTGAGTTCATCTCATGTGGAGGAGAACACACTGCAACTTTATCAAAGGTATTTTACACACTGTGTTTTGTAGGCTATATCACATTTGCCAAAAATGGTGATACAACAGATGGATGTCTGTTAAATCTATCAATGTAAAATAATAAGTGTTAATGCTCTAATAAGTATGTGACTGTGTTCTTAGGGAGGCACTGTGTTCACATTTGGATCAGGTGTCTATGGTCAACTTGGGCACAACACATTTAAAGATGAACATCTTCCACAAGTGGTTTCTGAACTGTGGGGCTCTAAAGTGTCACAGGTCACATGTGGGAGGTAAAATATTTACTGTCCATAAATAAAAATATCAATATACGCAAATATTTGCTTACTGTAAATATTGTAGTTCAATTTCAAAATGGTAATTTTGTATTTTTTGGTAAGACATCATACACTTGTGTTAGTGGCGTCATCAAAGCGGATCTACTCATTTGGATGTGGGATGCAAGGGCAGCTGGGAAATGGACAAATGACCAACCAGTCTGTGCCATCAGCTGTACTCCTGCCGGCTGGTACTTACACTTCATTTCTCAGTTTAATTTTATATAAATATTTGTGTATGAATGATTTTCTTCAGACTTCTAATCTTAATGAATATTTAAATGCAGAATTTAATGATAAATATACAATTGGAAAACTCTTTGCTGGGGAAAACCATTCCTTTGCCCTATTTTATAAGGTAAGAAGGCAATATTTCTCATTCAAAAATACTTTTACGATTGAATATGTATTGATGAGTTTATGTGCAGTGTATTTTGTGCTGTTTTTAGGTACCTGGAAATAAGTCAACCAAACCGAAGTCTAACCAAAGCGGAAGGATTGTGACATTAGATGACAAAATGATCGATCAATGGGCATCTGAATGTAATTCAAAATCATGGAAAGCAGTAAAGAAGTGAGTGTATTTAGGTTAAACCACAGTGCCTCTATAGAGGGCATGCAGATGATTTTGCAGATGACAAATTTTGTAAACATAACTGCAGATTTGATTTGAATTAATAGTCTAATACCTTATAATACTTTTTTATGCAATAATATATGGTATGTATGTGAATATTAATTTTTTTTTCCAGCAAAATTTACAAAGTGTTTTCATCTGCTGCCTCTCTGAATGGAAGTTTTCTGAAAACAAGGTAACTTAGCACGTGGTGTGCTTGGCGTCATTTACTCTCGTGTGGCCGAAATGAGTCTTCGTAAAATATGATGTTGTCACACTTTTATATTTTTTTGACATTGAAGTTGTGATGAGCATTACCAGACTTCTGCAGAGGTCTCTGGTTTGGACTTTGAGCTAGTTAAGAAAGCATTGGCAAAATTATCAATGGATGAAAGGGTGATGTCAAAGGTGACGACAAATGTGCTTTTTAAATTTTTTATTGCATATTATTTATCAACAATATATTTATTTATTCCCCGTGACCTGAGGTAGTTTGGATAAGCGGTAGAAAATGGATGGATGGATGAATATTTATTTATTTAAAATAATTACATTTTAAATGCGATAAAAATAATTGTTATTTCCATACACTTAAAAACCTGTCAGATTCTTAAAATGTATAAATAAATGTGCAGCAGCAATTCTGGCTCATGAAATTTGTTTTATGTAACTGCTCTAACAAAGTGGCATTTCTCCTTGTAAAACAATTGGAACAATCATTTCATATATTTCAATTATACATCCCTTACTGCAAACATGTTTTTCTCTAACACCATAAAAGACAAAGGTGATAAGCATTATTAAAAAAAAGCTTGACAAAGATTTTCTATTCATCTCTGTATATTCCTTAATTTTTTATATTTTATTTTATATTCCCTTACATAATTTTATGCAGGTTGTGAAGACTGTTCATGGTACACTGTTGCCCTCTCTGAAAACCCTCAGTCTTGTTAGTGTGGAAGTCCTGAGAATTTATCTTCTCCTCCCAGAGCTCATCAGAGTTTGCCAGGAACAAGACAGAGCTAAACTTCTTGAAGGGCTCGCCTCAAATATTCTTCAGCTGAATTCTGATGCTCTTAAAGTGTTAGGTGAATCTGTCATTTCATGTCATCCTTCACATTGCTTTTATGATTTGTTGCTTGAGTTTGTCTTGTATTGTTCTTAGAAACATACTGGTCCAAACTCCCTGACGATTGTCTCAAAGGCCTGGTGAAATTATTTTGCAAAGAAACTTCAAAGTCAATTGGCAGGATTGCGGTTGATGGCATAAACTTGAACGCACCGAAACGTTTGGAGCAACTTGCCCAGGTCCTGCAGATGTTCTATAAGGTGCCTTCATTACACATTTATTCACCATTTAATATGACCTGTCGAGTTTAAGATATGATAAACATTTGTGTTTGTGCTCTGAAGGTCTGCTGCAATGCCCACAACAAAATCACAAAAAGTCATTTCATCATCAATGAGATTAATGATCTACTTGATACGGTGAGAACAAGAAAAGTTAATGTTTTAGTTTCAAATAAATAATTCAAAGATCATCTTGGCAAATTTGTGATGTCATTTAATAGCATTAAAAAAAAAAACGCTTGGCCAAATATTGGGACCAGTACTTGAATACATTGTACACAAGATAGATGAAGTTATAATATATATATGTTTATAATTTATGTAATATTATTTCATTTATAACTTCAAATACACTTTATCTTTTGAATTTAGCCATTTTTCATTTAATTGTAGAAGGGAACCAGGAACTTACCAGCATGGTTAAGTTTTACCCAGAGCAATAAATCAGTCCACCGCTAGTTCCAAATCAAAATGACAATGGAGAAAAAAGCAATAAACATAAAATAAACAATCATTTATTGCTCGTTCTCCTTTATCAACAGCTGCAATCCATCACTGAAGATTTAAACAACCCATTGCATAACGAGAACCTTCCAGCCTTGATGATTCTGGTAAACTACTATGATGTAAGTCATTTCTCTGTATACTTCTCTGTGCATATTTCTATCTAGGGTATTTATCTAAAGGCCTGGTCATATTGAAGAGTAAATAGCATAATCTTTCTGATATGCTTTTTTACAGCAAACGTTAAAGAAGCTAAAATCATTTCCATGCATCTTTAACCTGGAAGCCAAATGCAGGTTTATGAAAAACAAATTACATCCGGTAATTGTGATTTAATCAATTTTTAGCATATTCTCTTCTTTAAAGTATATAATATAAATGTAAAATAAATACATAAAACAGTAATAGAATATTTTATTTACAGAGATATTATCCGCTGTTGTTAAGACGCACAGCACTTCTTGACGATTGCTTCAGGGAGTTGAAAAAATCCAATGATCAAGATCTCAAAGGATTGCTGGTGGTAAAACAAATATTAATTTTCCCACATAAAGGCCAAATCTATCAATCTAGCATCTTCTAAAACGGTGATGTGTTTAGATTGAACTTTCTTATTATATAACTAACATTAATATTGATGCAAAAAAAGCTAGACTTTTGCTATTAAATAACTTAATATGAAAATGAAAACGAAGGCCGTGTAAGTTGATTTGGAAAAAACAAAAATTTCTGTTTTAGGTCCGTTATGCTGAGGATGTCACATATAGATCCGATGTCAACAAGAGGGACTTTTTCCTCAACGTGTTCAAGGAGTTGCGTAAACCAGACTCCCAGTTCTTCATGTACAATGACAACAAAACTATGATCTGGTTCCCATCACAGGCAAGACAAAGACTTTTACATTGTGACTGATTTTAAATGAAGGAAACACACATTAGTTTTACCTTAGTTATGCACTGTCCAATGTTGTATTTTCTGTCTTATTTTTGTGTACTCCAGCCGAGTGTGGAGAAGGAGAAGTACTTACTGCTTGGGATTTTGTGTGGTTTGGCCTTCAACAACAGTTGTGTTGTGCACCTGCCCTTTCCTTTAGCTTTATTCAAAAAACTTCTCAACGTCAAACCATCTCTTCAAGACCTGAAGGAGTTTGACCCAGTTTTTGGCCAGTGAGTGTTTCAATTTTCTGATCATCTGCTAGATATACACCAGAGTTTTTACACAGTGCTTATAGAATCAGTGTAAAGCAGATTATTAAATGACAATGTTTAATATATTCTGAAACACAGGAGTTTGGAGCATGTTCTCAATTACTGCGGTGATGTTTTAGAGGAAATGGAAATGCCGTTAACGGTTGGTTGGTTTTGTTTTCCTCATGCACTGAAATATCTTTTAAGGACATTAAACAGAATGAAAGAAACAAAAACTTTTGTTTTCCAAATAAGGTCACATGGGATGGAAGAGAGGTGGAATTGGATCCTACTAATCCACGAAACTTTGTTACAAATTCTAACAAGTAAGTTTTCACTTTTTAAATGAAATATAATATTAAAGGAAATGAGCTACACTTTCAACATTTTGTATCAATTTCACAACAGAACAGAATTTGTGGACAATTGTGTGGATTACACCTTGAATAAATCTGTGGAGGAAGTGTTCGAAGAATTCAAGACAGGCTTTTTCAAAGGATGTGACAAAGACTTGGTGGTGATGTTTGAACCCGAGGAGCTGAGAGGGTTGCTGGTGGGCAATGAAGACTATGACTGGGACATACTCAAACAGGTCAACGCTCATCACAAAGTTGAAAGAAAAAATATATTATTTTGACTTCTCTGGAAATTAATGAGGTTGAGCCTTAAAAAAGTTTTGTATGCGAGCTTGAAATTCACATTTATAGATTATATTTTCGTTATGCATGTGTTTCTTCCTTGAGCTAAACAAAAAAAGATTTTTAAAAACATTTTACAAAGCAAAAAGGCATCATTTTTCATTTGAATAAAAAAGTCAAATTTGTATTCACATGTAAGTTGTGAGACAACTGGCACAGTTTCTTGACAATGACGCAAAAATTGTAAATCTTGTGATCAACAGAACACAACATATGAAGGATTGCTTTATGCCGAGCATTTGACCGTCATCTCATTCTGGCAGGTGTTTGAAGAACTTACATCTAACCAAAAGAAGACTTTCCTATGTAAGTTAGCTATTTTTCGAGTTTTACAAAGAAATGTGTTTAGTAATTAAAATATTCCCTTTTTAAACTTATTAAATAATAGGCAGAGACAGCAGATCTGATATCTGATTGAGTTCAATAAACTGTGCATCTTTTAAAACAATTCAGAAAACTGTTCTTGTGGTGCAGTGATGCATGAGCAAATCAAACAGAATGCCTTTAAATAACCAAACAATAACGAGAATAATCTTTTTGATTCCTCAGTGTTCTTGACGGGTTTCGAGCGAGTTCCCATTCTGGGTATGAGTCAGGTGAAGATGACAGTGAGGAACCTGTTAAACTCAACTGAGGAACATCTACCACAGGCCCTGACGTGTCATTCCCTGTTAGAACTTCCTATTCATCAAGGCAGAGCGAAACTGAAGGAGAAACTCATCGAAGCCCTCAACCACAAGAGGGGTTTCTGGGAGGAATGAGTTGTTGTGATTTTAAAGTGATAGTGAACTCCTAAAAATAAAAATTCTGTCATCCTTAACTTACCCTTTTGTAATTTCAAACCTGTTTTTTCTTCCGCAGAACACAAAAGAAGATATTTTGAAAAATGTTGTTAACTGGACCCCATTCACTTGAATTGGTTTATTGTACATACAATAGAAGGGAGTGAGCTCCAGTGCTGTTCGGTTCAAAAATCTTCTTTTGTGGTGTGCGGAAGAAAGAAAGTCATAGGTCAAGGTTTGAAATGACAAGAGGGAGAGTAAATAATGACAGAATTTTTGGGTTGACACTGGTGCTTCACTTATTGTCACTTAAATCTTGATGCCATGTGTTTAATGTTTTAGATTTGTATAATTAAAAAAACTGGTAAAGGTAATTTTTGTTAAAAGTTTACACATTCATTTCAGTTGATAACCTTTGGCACTTTGACATCAAATGGGACAAATTATGGGATGTGATGTTTCTGTGAAGTTGGAAGTTGTTGTTAAGTTGTTGAAATGTTAATATTTTTATTTTTAAATGAACTGCACTTTTGGATTTTACAAGCTACTACTTATTTCTCATTGTTACAAAATTGTAAACGATGAAAAACAATTTAACCACATTCATATTAGCCTACTGCTAAAACTAAGGCAACCAAGTGTGCAATATTACAATTTTTACAAACCCATGATTTAGTTCAATCAGTATAACTTTAATAAAGCCATGGGTCAGTTTCATGGGCGTGTTGATAAAAAACTAAACATCAATGTATAAGTCAATATATTTAAAATATCCTCAAATGTCTTCAAAACGTTCTTTTGTCACTTATAATTCTCACTTCATTGCTTTGTAATAGATTTGTTGATTGTTGTTAAATTATAAATAAAGTAAACGTATGCAACACTAAATGATGTTTTATATTATCAACAAGTACAAAGCTACTCTGTCCCCCTCTATGAGGGGGGATGATTTTGTCCTCCATTGTTGTTTGGGATTTCGGCCTCCCCTCGCAACATCATAATCACCTGACTGCTAGAGCAAGTTCCTGATTGGTTAACGCGGCGCGAATTTTCGCCAAAGTTCAGATTTCTCAACTTGCGCGAATGACGCAAATCGCGCGAATCACACGAACGCTCAATTCGCGCGATTCGTGTCATTCGCGCGATTCGCGACGCAAGTAGGTCTATCGCGTCTTTGCATTTACTTAACAAGTAAATCACTCGCGCTTTACGCGCCATTCGCGTTTGGTCTGAACACAACATTAGGGGTAAATCTGTGGTAGTTGTTGGTGCCCCTGGACTGGTGAAAACTTTCCCAAAATCTTCAATACGTCTTATTTTGTGTTCACGTAAACGGTTTTACCCTAACTTAACTTGAGGGTGAGTATGATGACAACTTTTTTGGGGGGGGTGAATTACCCCTTTAATACTTGTGCATTTCCAAATATAACACAAGACATATAATATTGAATTGCAATGAGTTGTAATTGGCTGAATATGTCATGTGAGACAATTACAGATGGTATGCACACCTGTGCAGATGACACAATGTTATGTAAAGATATATACTCATACGATACTGATATCCAGGAATTTTACAATAGGTTTTGGTTTCGTTTTCGATTAAAGACAACGCGGAAGATCGGCAGCAGTCACTCCGTAGGTTTCACTCTGTACTTCCGTTTTGTGAGAAACTGCGTAATAATAAACAACACCTTTACTCCGATGCAGTAGGTACATATGTTCAGTATGTAGTGATCAGTTGCTGTGAGACACCGAAGGTTTCGTTCATCAGACTTTGAGATGTTGTGTTATTGGGGAGCGCAGATCCGAGAGGGCTTCGGTCTGACACAACCTGACAAAGTTAAACATGTGAATGACGGAATACGCTGCGTGTGTCCAACATCAGAGATTCAGGACATGTCAGCAGGAAAATATTCATTTGGATTCATCCAGAATGAGAAAGTTTCGGTGCTGAGACTGAGCGGTGACAACAATGGCCTTGATGGCAAATTAAGTATGACAACATTGTAACAACATTTTACTATGTTACCCTTACATCCTTTATAATTCACATCTTTTAATGCAGATTTGTTACCATTTGTGATCCAAATGATTTGTATTCGTACAGAACTACTAAACCTGAAGAAAGACCGAATCAAGTCAATAGCGTGTGGAGAATCTGGTGCTGTTCTTCTTGCTCATGGAGGAAAAGTTTTCATTATTAACAAATCTACTCTGTGCACGTATGTTATTATCTCATATCACCAACACCATTGGAATATCTTTATCTTTATGCATAACTAATGTTCCTAAAAGTTGCGTTGCATTTTTGAGACTTAAAAGAAAAAAAATCTTAAAAGAAAACAATTGCAGAGCTCTAATTCACGTATGTGCACGTATGTTTTATCTCATATCACCAACAGTATTTGCGCATCTTCAATATGGCAAGCCAAATTAAATTGATGTTCCCAAAGTGATTAAGCATTTCTGAGACACTTTAAAAAAATCAATTGCAGAGCTCTAATTCAACCTCTCTCTCTGTCTCTCTCTCTCTCATATTTATTCTGCATCTTTGTAGTCCTCTCAAAGACCTGTCCAACAGACATGTGATTCAGATCTCATGTGGAGACCAGCATTCAATGGCATTAACCCAGGGTACTCGCAGTTATTCATCAACATCATTTCATAAATAAAGTGTGTAGATGTACCTTTTTGATTTTATTCTTGTCCTCTCAGAGGGTCAGGTGTTTGTCTGGGGTGAGAACTCTCATGGTCAGCTGGGTCTGGGTGAAGGTCGATCTGGATCTCAGACTCCTCAACACGTTCAGTGTCTGGATGGGGTTCCACTGGCTCAGATCAGCGCTGGAGGAGATCACAGCTTTGTGTTGTCTCTCTCTGGTGTTGTGTTTGGTTGGGGGAAGAACTCTTCTGGACAGTTGGGTCTGGGAAACACTACAGGTATCTACTGTCAAGTGTGACAATGTGAAATATCACACTATTTATGTGAAGTTAATAGAAGTGATGAGTTCATCTGTTATGTGATTACAGACAGGCCTGTGCCAACAGTCGTAAGAAGCCTTAATGGAAAGAAAACTCAGTTCATCTCATGTGGAGGAGAACACACTGCAACTTTATCAAAGGTATTTTAGACACTATGTTTTGTAGGCTATATCACATTTGCCAAAAAGGGTTATACGATAGATGGATGTCTGTTAAATCTACCAATGTAAATAATAAGTGAAAAAAAAATTGTAATAAGAATGTAACTATGTGCTTAGGGAGGCACTGTGTTCACATTTGGATCAGGTGTCTATGGTCAACTTGGGCACAACACACTTAAAGATGAACCTCGTCCACAAGTGGTTTCTGAACTGTGGGGCTCTAAAGTGTCACAGGTCACATGTGGGAGGTAAAGTATTTACTGTCCATAAATAAAAATATCAATATAAGCAAATATTTGCTTACTGTAAATAGTGTAGTTCAATTTCAAAATGGTAATTTTGTATTTTTTGGTAAGACATCACACACTTGTGTTAGTGGCGTCATCAAAGCGGATCTACTCATTTGGATGTGGGATGCAAGGGCAGCTGGGAAATGGACAAATGACCAACCAGTCTGTGCCTTCACCTGTACTCCTGCCGGCTGGTACTTACAATTCATTTCTCAATTTATTTTTATATAAATATTTGTGTATGAATGACATTCTTCAGACTTCTAATCTTAATGAATTTTTAAATGCAGAATTTAATGATAAATATACAATTGGAAAACTCTTTGCTGGGGAAAACCATTCCTTTGCCCTATTTTATAATGTAAGATGGCAATATTTTTCATTCAAAAATACTTTTAAGATTGAATATGTATTAATGAGTTTATGTGCAGTTTATTTTGTGCTGTTTTTAGGTACCTGGAAATAAGTCAACCAAACCGAAGTCTAACCAAAGCGGAAAGATTGTGACATTAGATGACAAATTGATCGATCACTGGGCGTCTGAATGTAATTCAAAATCATGGAAAGCAGTAAAGAAGTGAGTGTATTTAGGTTAAACCACAGTGCCTCGATAGAGGGCATGCAGATGATTTTGCAGTATTTACTGCAAGTAAATGATAGGTTTAGTGTTAAGCTTAAATGCAGTGAAAACACAAAAACGCATCTAAAATGGAAGAGTAGAATTTTGTAAACATAACTGCAGATTTGATTTGAATTAATACTGTAATACCTTATAATACTTTGTTATGCAATAATACATGGTATGTATGTGAATATTACATGATTGTTTTTTTCTCAGCAAAATTTACAAAGTGTTTTCATCTGCTGCCTCTCTGAATGGAAGTTTTCTGAAAACAAGGTAACTTAGCACGTGGTGTGCTTGGCGTCATTTACTCTCGTGTGGCCGAAATGAGTCTTCTTAAAATATGATGTTGTCACACACTTGTATATTTATTTTTCATTACAGTTGTGATGAACATTATGAGACTTCTGCAGAGGTCTCGGGTTTGGACTTTGAGCTAGTCAAGAAAACATTTGCCAAATTATCAGTGGATGAAAGGGTGATGTCAAAGGTGATGCCAAATTATTACATTATTACATGTAAAAATCAAAGACATGCAAAAAGACAAGCAAATATACTCTATTTGATATCAAAATTGTTAATTTCCATAGACTGAAAACCTGTCATATCCTTAAGAGGCTTATCTAGGTCAGCAGCAATTCTGACTTATAAAGATGAAAGTGACCGATTTTTGTCATGTAACTGCTCTAACAAAATGGCAACACTAGGTACAATCATTTAATATATTTTAATTGTACATGCCGTATTGCAGACATGGTTTTCTCTAACACCATAAAAGACAAAGTTGTTAAGCATTATAAAAAAAGCTTGACAAAGAATTTCTATTGATCTCTGTTTATTTTCTTTTATATTCTCTTACATCCTTTTTTACAGGTTGTGAAGACTGTTCATGTAACACTGTTGCCCTCTCTGAAAACCTTCAGTGTTGACCCAAGTCTAGTTAGTGTGGAAGTCCTGAGAGTTTATCTTCTCCTCCCAGAGCTCATCAGAGTTTGCCAGGAACAACACGGAGCTGAACTTCTTGAAGCATTCGCTTCCAAAACTCTTCAGCTGAAATTCGATGCTCTTAAAGTGTTAGGTGAATCGACTATTCGTTGTTATTCTTTACATTGCTTTTCTTGTGCTTGCCTGAGAATCTTTATGTTTTGTCATGTTTTAAGAAACATACTGGTCCAAACTCCCTGATGATTGTTTCAAAGACCTAGTGAAGTTATTTTGCACAGAATCTGCTAAGTTGACTGGCAGCATTGCTTGTGACAAAATAGACAGGGATTCACCGAGACGCCTGCAGATTTTTTTGCAGGTCCTGCAAATGATCTATAAGGTGCCTTCAATATACATTCACAATATACTTAAGCAAAAGAACACACAAGTTTAACAGTATAATAACTGTAAAGAATCAAGAACAATATTATTTGAACACTTGTCAACATTTGTCTTTCCGTTCTGAAGGTCTGCAGTAGCCACAATGACATCACAAGTAGAGATTTCATTATTCACAACATCAATGATCTTCTAGATATGGTAAGCACCACAAAGATGACCAATTCCATCTCACAAACATTAATGATATAGTTTAGCCAGAAATAACATTACTCCATAATTTACTATTATATAATTTACTGGTGTATAAGACTTCCTTTCTTCATCAATTTTGCAGCTTCGAAAAGCACATCCATAGAACAAAATAATTCCAGGAGGTTAATGAATGTATTCTGAAAAACTTAAATTTTGTATGGCGTTTGAATGTCAACATTAGCGCTGACAGGATGATGCGCCACATCGGCTTAACAAAAAATTAGAATCTCATTGTTTTATAACATTTCATTATATGAAATGTGTCAAAAAGTATGGTGATGTGGCTTATAAAGTACAACTTTTTTTTTTGTTGAATAAACGTATCGTTTCGCCTCAGAAGACATTTATTAGCCCTCTGGTAGTTTCACGATGGATGGATGTGCTTTCTAGAGCTTCAACACGAATGGCATTGCAAACCAAGCCAGGACAATTTTTTAATAGCTATGATTGTGTTTGAATAAAGAAAATAAGTCATATACACCTAGGATGGCATGAGGGTGTGTATGAAGTAAATTTTAGTTTTTACAATTGAATCTTTCCTTCTAAGAACCCCACCAAAAAGCGTTCTCATCTTTTTCTATTTCAACAGCTGCAAACAACTCTGGAAGACATTGCGTCACGTTTCATTTTCGATAATATCAGTGAAATGCTGGTGCTGAGGGATCACTTTGCTGTGAGTATCACAGACGTAGGGTGACCACCCGTCCCGCGTAGCGCGTGCGCGCACTTGAAGCCCAATTCATGCGTCCCGCAAATTGAGGCCGTGTCACGCATAATCAATGCGTGCTCAAAAAAAAGTTGGTCGCTCTATATCCTCGAGCCCCAGGCAGCCAAACGAACATTACTTGACAGTTCAGCACGCTACTGTTGCCACACCCACCCCTCAGTTGAACTGCTGACTAGGTTGTTCCGTTGTTGTCATGACAGCGCGCGCACATGCACACACTGGGAACATAGTTGCCAAGTCCGCTTGTTTTTTTATCAAATCGCGTTAAAAAATCCAAAATTATTTGTTGCTTGTTAGAAAAATGCTGCTCATCCGTGCCTTCGTGAAACCAGGCTCTGTATCCTTACATGATTGTGAGCAACATTTCACTATTCGTTATCTCCCAAACTAAAAAAACAAAAGCAACTATACTTTTTGAAAAGGTATAAATATTTATATAGATAATATTTATAGAAAATCAATCATGATTAAAACAGTAAAGCAGTATCTTGTATTTTTTATAATAATCTGTTTTTAGAGAATCTCTTTTAAGTTCATCCCATCTGTGTGTGTCTCCACAATATTATTAAAAAAAATACACATTGGGTGCCTTTTCATGAGCATACATCAGCAATTACAGATGTTTAGGGGAATAGGACATTATTAATATACAATGTAAGGTGGTATGTGCTAGAAATGTCCGAGGGGTGGGGGCACCGCCGCGCCATGCAATGTCCCACATTGTCCCTCAGAAACATACCCCTTGTCCCCCCTTGGGCTTATTAGCAGGTGGTCACCCTACACAGACGTCTGACAATGAACATGATGAATATGAACACGATGAATGAATATGACAACGTTTTATAAGCAATCTTGCTTTTCTTTCAGAAAACGATTGAAATCTTGGTCAATTTCCCTTTTGTGGCTGAGACAGCATCTAAATGGAGAATTTTTAAAGTAAGTGTGCTAATGAAGTGACAATCTTAAGCATGCTGTTCTAAATGAAACTTTGAAGTTGAATGAAAATACTACACCTTTTTACCTTAATGTCACTTTTCTAAGTACTTACAGGATAAACTCATCGGAGAAGACTTTCAAGACCCACAGCTTGCATTATTTTTAACTGGCAGCACTTTGAACCTAAACAGGAATTCAATAATGAAGGACACGCTACAGTATCTCAGACAAGACAACCACTCATTTCACCAACGATTGATGGTAGTCCCACAGAAAGAACAGCAAAGGATCTTAGAATTTTCGACCATTTGAAATATATTTGACATTGGCATTTTCTGTCGGTCATATTTTTGTCTTCCATGCATAGTAACAATGTCTCCTGCCCAGGTGAAGTTTGTTGGTGAGGATGGAATAGATGAAGGGGCTCTTTCTGCAGAATTCTTCACCTTGCTTTCACAATCCTTCCTTACATGGGAGAAGAAGCTTTTGAAAGTGGAAAATTCACTGGTGTGGTTCAATTCTGAGGTATCTCCTGCTGTCACAAAATGCATCAGACTGTTATAACGAAGAGATGTTTATGAAATCATTTTAATTGATAAGATCATTTTTAAAAGCAGTACACTAATACTTCTATAATAATAACTTTTTAGAACACATGCAAAGAAGATTTTTACTCTCTTGGCGTCGTTTGTGGAATGGCGCTGTTCAATCATCGTTACATGAACCTGGAATTCCCACTGGCATTGTTTAAGAAACTACTGGACCTGAGCATCACTTTGAGTGATCTTGAGGAAATATCCCCTGTGGAAGCCAGGTAAACATGCCAGCATTAAAACAACCTGAAAACTCATGAACCATATGGTTGTGCTCTATTGAGTCTGTTTATTACTGGCCACTTCTAAACAACATTTCATCACAGTGTAAGTTCATACAAATTGCAGTTTTATCTTTGGATTTAAATTAATTTACTTTTTTAAATCCAAAATCAGAAGTTTGAGAAATCTTCTGGAGGAAGAAGAGGAAGTGGTGGAGATGCTTTTCTTAGATTTCACGGTAATTCTGAGTTTCTGTCTTTCGTGAGTCTAATGTAGAGTAGTTGTTGATGGGATGAATATGTTAATAACATTGTTTCATCTCTTTAAGATCAAAGGACAAGAGCTCATTCCAAATGGTGCTCAGATTCCAATAACCCCAGTTAATCGGTAAGAATGATTATGTCATTGGCTTATTATCTGTCTACAGAGACTGTATTACTTGAAGAGATGTCAAAGATCAGGAAAATTAAAAAGAAGAGTACATTTTATCAAGACTATAGATAACATAGATCATAATTTTTTATCTCTATGCAGACAGAATTATGTTGATTTGTATGTGGACTTCATTTTCAATAAGTCAGTGAAGAACCAGTTCGAGCAGTTCTCTGCAGGTTTTTCTGAAGGCTGTCCGGTCAAAGCCTGGAAAATGTTTCACCCTGAAGAACTCAGAGAAGTTTTCAATGGTTCTCCCGAGTATGAGTGGGAAGATCTTCAGAAGGTATATAAAGATCAAAATTTAAAAAACTCTGCATGTTTGTATGTATGAAGTGTGTCAGGTTTTACTATATGTTTAGTGTAGTCATTAGTTTTGCTTCATATTCAGTGTTCTACCTACCAAGACTATTCTCCCTCTGATGAGTCGATAAAGAATTTTTGGACCGTCTTCTTTGAGCTGTCTGAAGAAAACAAGAAGAAATTTTTGAGTAAGTAACATCTTCACATCTGAAACAACAATTGTCCTCAGAATGATAAACACAAAATCTCCTGTCGCTTGGGATTAAGGTGTCTGCGAAATGGCTAAATGTAAATATTTTTGCCCATATTTAAGTTCTTTGTGCACCTAACGTATTTATATGTTTTTCAGTATATTTTATATTATTGGCGTATATTGTTTCCTCACAGTTTTCATGTATGGAACGAGCCGTGTTCCTGCTGGAGGTCTCTCAAAGCTGACTCTGGAGATTGTGCTGTTGAACACTCCTGATTCAGATGATCATCTCCCAGAAGCACAAACCTGTTTTGGCACATTACGTCTTCCCAAATACAGTGACATAAACACACTTCGTAACAAGCTAATACATGCTATCAGTTTTTGTGAGGTTTTTGGAAAGGTGTGAGAAGGTCAACAATGCTAGAATGCACCAAACCCCAAATATATGTGATCAGCAGTAGGCTGACGGCTGCCTTTTGTATCTCTTTATGGAATGTTAAACAAATCCTATATCTCAGTGGCACAGTTCTAGCATTTGAAATAGTATGTCTTGGTTTAATTCTTAGAGAACACATGTACTGATAAAATGTGTCATGATTCTGTCCCATCATGTCATGTTTCTCTTGATCTAGTGGCACGATCATGACAGAGCCTCGTGTTTTTGTGTGGAGAGAGGCATAATAGTGTTGTCATGAGTTAATAAGCGCTCTCTCCGGTCTCGTCTTTGTCCCTGCCCTCTCGTTTCCTCATTATTGTTTGTTAATGATTTCATGCCCTGCACCTGTTCCCCTCTTGATTTGACCCCTTTATTAAGCCCCTGTGTTTTCTGTCTTGTGCTGGATCAGTTTGCCTGGTTTGTTCCGTGTCAACCTCCTGGTTTGTATTGCTGTGTTACTTAGTTTAGTTAGTTGTAGTTTATTTCTAGTGTTGCATTTAGTATTTTATAGTTTATTGTAATTAGTCCATGTTCCTGTTTACCCTTCGTGTTAAAACCCTTGTTGTGTTATTTTACCACCGCGTGGGCTTTTTTGTTTTGTCTTTAATATTTAAAAAATCATGTGTTAAACCCCTTATTTGCGTGCCATTATGTAGACGTTTGGAATGCACTTGGCAAAGGGATTTCTCATTATTTTCAGCTGGCATGTTTCCGTGACAACGAAGCATTAGGCTTGTTCGACTTGATGTGGCGCCGCAAGATCCGACAGGCAGTTGACATCAAAGTAATGCGAGAGCGATTCGAAAAACCATAAAGGGCTGTGCATAGTCCAGGCGAATTGCACTTTCGTTCTGCGTTTTGGGATAAAACGATGAGTGACAGTATAGTGCAATCCAACACCCCTTTGCATCTGGAGGCGGGGTTTACATGGTAAGCTAAATAAAATGACAAGTTATTTCCCACAGACCGTGTAGCGCTACATAACACACCCACCTATTAAGTAATATTTATAACCCTTCTGCTTCCTGCAGAAAGGGGTTCTTTGTGTCAATAGGACAATTATGGTTCCCAATTGAACCTTCAATCAATAGTTCTTATATGATCCATGTCCTTTTTATAATGTGAAAGAAAAAAATTCTGTTACATACCTGTTGTGCAATTTTATTGGATGTTTTTATTTGGAAACACATTTTGCTTAATGTTTCATTGTTATTTATGAATGTTTACTTTTAGAGAAATTAAAAGTCATATTTGCTCGTAAGGCTTAACTCTTTCCTATAAAACATAATTGTCTTGAAATTATGAGAAAATTATTAGAATTATGTTTGTAAATTGTGTTTTTTTTCCACTTTCCCACTATTAATAATCATGAAAACCTTACATCGGAATCAGAAACAGCTTTGGCGCACAGAAAGATTTTTGTCCTGGTAAACTCAAATACTGGACATTTCCATGCAAATGGATACCTAATAATCTAGCTTTTACCATACTGATAATGTCGCAAACCATAACAGCCCATACCACTTACAATTGCAAATTTTCGAAATTTCGACTTAGTATCTCATAACAATGACGTAGTATCTCATAACAATGACTTAGTATCTCATAACAATGACTTAGTATCTCATAACAATGACTTAGTATCTCATAACAATGACTTAGTATCTCATAATAATGACTTAGTAACTCATAATAATGACTTAGTGTCTCATAATAATGACTTAATTATCTCAAAATAATGAGTTACTGAGTCGAAATTTCGGGGGGGGGTGATTGTATGTAACGTGTGCATTGCGTTACATTAGGGGTCTTTAACTAGTTTTTTTTGAGAGCCAGATTCCAAAAGTATAAATTGGATACAGGCCGTTTTTTACTATATCTTCGTTTATTCTGTTTTATTTTCATTTCTGTTATTTATTGCATTTGTTTCTTTAATACTGTTTTTTATTTTATTGCTGTTACTTATAGGCCATATATAAAAACATGCACTGAAATATTGCTTCCAGTACATCCATTTGTGCCTTTAAATGATATAAAATAAAAGGGATATTGTCGTTTTAATTGTGTTTAATATTCCTTAATGCGTTACTTTACCCAATATGTGGATGCCATTATTATTAGATTATCTTTTCAAGAAGATATTTATGAAGCTATTTGGTTTAATTAATTCAAATTAATTCAACACAAAAGTAATTTCTGCCCCTCGTGACGTTAAATTAGAGTTTTATAAAGCGAGTCAATTGATCTGTTCAAGAAACTGAAAGCTATTATCACATCTTCGGGTGAAATCCAATCGCATTCATCCACGCACTTACAAGCCATATTCTTTTTATAGTGCGAGTTCTGGGGGAGATGAGCAGCTGTTTTTCTTAGATATAGCCGTTATACATAATGAATGCAAACATCACATCTTATCTTAGACAACCGTTCACGCGATGTACCCTTCCTAAAGTTAGCCTACATTCAAGGGCACAAAACGCGTTTTAGAACGCGACCTATCGCGTGCGCAAAACGATTGCCTGTGGCTGTGCAATGCACTGCTGATTATAACGTTGTGAATAACATTAAGTTTCTTTGACAGACCGATCAATTCGCTTTACAAGATTTAAATCATTATGAGCCGCGGGAATTTTGTACTTGTGGGGTCTCAGCAGGACGTGCATTTAAAGCACACCTTTCTTAAGGTCTCTCCACTAATTTGACATTTTAAATCAGATAAAGATGATTGACGGACCTCTAATGCCTTCGCGTTGCGTGCAGTCCCCAAGTCCGACTTTTCCGCCCCTGTACTAAGTCATTATTAAGAGAAAGTGTCTCATTATTATGAGTTACTAAGTCATTACTATGAGATACTAAGTCATTACTATGAGATACTAAGTCATTACTATGAGATACTTAGTCATTACTATGAGATACTAAGTCATTATTATGAGATACTAAGTCATGAGTTACTAAGTCATTATTATGAGATACTAAGTCCTTATTATGAGTTACTAAGTCATTATTATGATAAACTAAGTCATTATTAGGAGAAAGTTTATCATTACTATGAGATACTAAGTCATTACTATGAGATACTAAGTCATTACTATGAGATACTAAGTCATTACTATGAGATACTAAGTCATTATTATGAGATACTAAGTCATGAGTTACTAAGTCATTATTATGAGATACTAAGTCATGAGTCACTAAGTCATTATTATGAGATACTAAGTCATTATTATGAGATACTTAGTCATTATTATGAGATATTAAGTCATTATTATGAGTTACTAATTCTAAAAAATATTCCCAACCCTGGCGGAAACGGGCTTCCATAGGGGAAAAGGGCTACACATGGTATATTTTTTGATGTACGGTATATTATGTTAAAGACCCGCGCAATGGATGTAAGCTAAAGAAAATTGTAAGAAAATTTTAACAACAAGGATGCACAGCGTGAGTTGTGCTTTCGTTTTCGAGTCAAAGCGTTAAAGCACACACCCCTTTCGTCATTCATACAAACAATAAAAAACAAGAACATTGAGTCAGTATGTTTCTCTATTTAGTTTCGTTTTGTGGGAAGTCGCTGTGCATTTCTCAGACTGGTCTGTAAGTCAAGTCTTTAGTGTTTAATGTGCCACTGACGTTTTCATCAGCTGTGGAGATGTTGTGTTATTGGGGAGCGCAGGTTCGAGAGGGCTTCGGTTTACCTGACAAAGTTAAACACGTGAATGACGGAATAATCTGCGTGTGTCCAAAATCAGAAATTCAGGAAATGTCAGCAGGAAAATGTTTTGTTGGATTCATTCGGAATGGAAAAGTTTCGGTCCTCAAACTGCGCGGTGAACCCAATGGTCATGATGGAAAACTAAGTATGGTAACTTTTTGTAATAGTTAATATCGAATTACGCTTTTATTGTTTACATTTTGTAGATAATAAAATTCAGTTTCTGCAGTAAAATATGAATAGGCTACATGTTAAATGAATTCATTCCAAACTGTGTCAATGCATAACAAAGTGATATGATGTGTCATTTATTATATAGATTTAATGTTTTTAAATCTAATTCAATGCACTTTATTTTGAGTGTGACTCTGACTTAATCCAGATAGTTATTTCATGTAAATGTTTATATTCTAGAAAGTCCATCCTTAAAAGACAGTTTCAGATTAATAGACTGTGGAGAATCTGCTGCTGTTCTTCTTACTCATGGAGGAAATGTTTTCACTAATATGGAATCTCCTCTTGAGTACAAGTATGTTGTCTTATAGCACCAGTTACAGTATTTATAAGTGTAGGTTTATAAATATTTCGTATGATAATACTGTATGTACTGTGTCAATCCCTCCAGACCTCTCAAAGACCTGTCCAACAGACATGTGATTCAGATCTCATGTGGAGACCAGCATTCAATGGCATTAACCCAGGGTAGTCACAGCTATTCCATCAACACCATTTCAATAATAAAGTTCATATATATACCTTTTTGAGATTTTCAGAGTTTATTCTTGTCCTCTCAGAGGGTCAGATGTTTGTCTGGGGTGAGAACTCTCATGGTCAGATGGGTCTGGGTGAAGGTCGATCTGGATCTCAGACTCCTCAACATGTTCAGTGTCTGGATGGGGTTCCACTGGCTCAGATCAGCGCTGGAGGAGATCACAGCTTTGTGTTGTCTCTCTCTGGTGTTGTGTTGGGCTGGGGGAAGAACTCTTCTGGACAGTTGGGCCTGGGAGACACTATAGGTATCTGTTTATAAGTTTAACATTAACTTAAGTGTTCATAATTTCGCCGCATCCATTTAGTAACACATCCCATCATCACACAGTACTTTTGAGACAAGTGTGACATAATGTGAAATATCACATGAATGTGAAGTTATGATAAGTGATGAGTTAATGTGTTATGTGATTACAGACCGGCATGTGCCCACGATTGTAAAAAGCCTGAATGGAAAGAAAACTCAGTTCATCTCATGTGGAGGAGAACACACTGCAACTTTATCAAAGGTATTTTAGACACTATGTTTTATACAGTAAATAAATAAAAGGGGATCTCTTTTGTGATGACGTAAATGTATACTTGAATCCGTGTAAATGTGAAAGAATATATCCAATCGTACCATAAATATTATTGTATTCTTAGGGAGGCACTGTGTTCACATTTGGGTCGGGAGTTTTGGGTCAACTTGGACACAACTCATTTAAAGATGAACATCTTCCACGAGTGGTTGAAGTGTGGAGTTCTAAAGTATCACAGGTCACATGTGGGAGGTAAGCTAAAGTGTTTTCTATTTTTACAACTATTTTCTATTGCACTTAATCTTTGATACACAACAATCACACATTTATTAATTTTTAAAATTGAGTGTAAGATACAAAACAAAATGTATGGTCTGATCAGCATTCTCATTTTTTTGTATTAAGACATCACACACTTGTGTTAGTGGCGTCATCAAAGCAGATCTATTCATTTGGATGTGGGACGCAAGGGCAGCTGGGAAATGGACAAATGACCAACCAGTCTGTGCCATCACCAGTACACCTCCCAGCTGGTAATTACAAACCTCCCGTTATCAATACATAATAGATTCATATTTTTATTTTAATGACATTGCTCAGACCTCTAACTTTATATATATAATATATAAATACAGAATTTTATGATGAATATGCAATTGGAAAAGTCATTGCTGGGGAGAACCATTCCTTTGCCTTGTTCCATAAGGTAAGCCAGATCGTTTTCATTCAAAAATACTTTTACAATGAAATCATTTATGCATTGTCTATGTTTATTGTTTTTAGGTACATGAAAATGAGTCAACAAATCTTGAGCCCGATCAAAGCAGAAGGATTGTGACATTAGATGACAAAATGATCGACCAATGGGTGTCTGAATGTGATTCAAATGCATGGAAAACAACACAAAAGTGAGTGTTTCGATTTAGATTGGACAATGAAACTTTACAGGGTATTTAGAATCTGTCACAGAAGTTACTATATGCAAATGTTACTCTGGGTAGGTAAGTTTTCACCTTGAGTGCTGCAAAAACTACAAAAAAGAAAACACTTGAAAAACAGATGTGCTCTGTTATGGATAAAAGATGGTGAACATTTCTGCATATTCTTACTATTCCATCAGAACAGTCTGTCTGTATGTAAATGCAGTGTTATTGAGATTTACTGTAAATCAAATGGTTTTTTTTCAGGAAAATAAGCAAAGTCTTCTCATCTGCTGCCTGTTTGAATGGAAGTTTTCTGAAAACAAGGTAACTTAGGACCTGGTAGACCTTTTATCTTCCCATTTGTGCCCAAAATGATTCTGCTTAAAATATTTCATTTTTCTCATTGCAGTTGTGATAAGCATTACCAGACTTCTGCTGAGTTCTGTGGTTTGGATTTTGACCTGATCAAGAAATCATTTGCAAAATTAGCAGTGAATAAAAGGGTGATGTCAAAGGTAAATCTGTAACAAATCTGTTATCAGAAAACCTAAAAGATGTTTAAGCATCATGTCATTGCGCAGATTTGTAGTCAACATGTTAAAAAGCTTTATGTTTTGTAATGTAAGCGCACTTACTAAGTCTCATTTATTCTTGTGAAACTCCACAGGTTGTGGAGACTGTTGGGAATGCAACGTTGCCGGCTAGTCCAGCTAGTGTGGAAGCTCTGAGAGTTTATCTTCTCCTCCCAGAGCTCATCAGAGTCTGCCAGAGACCACACAGAGCTAAACTTCTTGAAGTGCTCGCCTCCAATATCGTTCAGCTGAATTCTGATGCTCTTAAAGTGTTAGGTGAATCTGTCATTTCATGTCATCCTTCACATTGCTTTTATGATTTGTTGCTTGAGTTTGTCTTGTATTGTTCTTAGAAACGTACTGGTCCAAACTCCCTGACGATTGTCTCAAAGGCCTGGTGAAGTTATTTCGCAAAGAAACTTCAAAGTCAATTGGCAGGATTGCGGTTGACGAAATAAACTTGAACGCACCGAAACGTTTGGAGCAACTTGCCCAGGTCCTGCAGATGGTCTATAAGGTGCCTTCATTACACATTTATTCACCATTTAATATGACCTGTCGAGGTTAAGATATGATAAACATTTATGTTTGTGCTCTGAAGGTCTGCTGCAATGCCCACAACAAAATCACAAAAAGTCATTTCATCATCAATGAGATTAATGATCTACTTGATACGGTGAGAACTGGAAAAAGTATTTTTTTTAGTTTTAAACAAGTAATTCAGATATCATCTTGGCATATTTGTGATGTCATTTTACACAGGTACAGCATTACAACAAGAAAAACCGCTTGGCCAAATATTGTAACAGCTGCTTGAATATATTGTATGCAAGATAGATGAAGTTATATGTTTATATTTATGTAATATCATTTCATTTCTAACTTTGTTAAAAATATATAAAAACGGAAAACTTTTGAATCGTTAGTAAATTTAGCCATTTTTTATTTCATTTTGGAAGGGAACGAGGAACTCACCGGCGTGGTTAAGTATTGCCAAAAAAAGAAATAAATCCACTGCTAGTTCCAAATCAAAATGACAATGGAAAGAAAACC
Source organism: Triplophysa dalaica (assembly GCF_015846415.1). NCBI lineage: Eukaryota > Metazoa > Chordata > Actinopteri > Cypriniformes > Nemacheilidae > Triplophysa > Triplophysa dalaica. The sequence continues at coordinate 6,822,588 of NC_079543.1, forward strand.
TATAAAAATGCAATAAATACAAAATTATTGCTCGTTCTCCTTTATCAACAGCTTCAATCCATCACTGAAAATTTAAACAACAAATGGAGGTTGCATAACTCGAACGGAATCCTTCCAGCATTGAAGGACTACTATGATGTGAGTCATTTCTCTGTATTCTTCTCTGTGCATATTTCTATCGAGGGTATTTACTGTATCTGTAAGCGAGCATATAACCTATACATATTTCTGATCTGCTTTTTACAGCAAACGTTAAAGAAGCTAAATTTGTTTCCATGCATCTTTAGCCTGGAAGCCAAATGCAGGGTTATGAAAAACACATCACATTTGGTAATTGTGATTTAAACAAAATTGTTTAGCATATTGTCTTCTATAATATAAATGCAAAATAAATACATAAAATAGTAATTACATATATAATTTACAGAGTTTTTATGAGCTGGTGTTAAGACGCACAGCACTTCTTGACGATTGCTTCAGGGAGTTGAAAGAAGCCACTGATCAAGATCTCAAAGGATTGCTGGTGGTAAAATAAATATTAATTTTCCCAACAAAAGGCCCAATCGATCAATCTAGCATCATCTAAAACTTCTTATATTAATGCAAAATCACATAAAGTGATATGTATTTAAAATCTTTATGATACAATATCACATTAATATAGATGCAAAAAAGCTAAACTTTGGCTATTAAAGAAATAAATATGATAATGCACACACATACTGTGTAAGTTGACCTGGAAAAATTTTAAATCTCTGTTTAAGGTCCTTTATGCTGATGATGTTACAGAAAGATCTGATGTCAACAAGAGGGATTTTTTCGTCGACGCGATGAAGGAGTTGCGTAAACCGGACTCTCAGTTCTTCATGTACAATGACAACAAAATGATCTGGTTCCCAACACAGGCAAAGACTTTTACATTGTGATTGATTTTTAAACCAAGGAAACACACATTAGTTTTACTTTAGTTATGCACTGTCCAATGTTATATTGTGTGTCTCTGTTTACTTTTGTGTACTCCAGCCAAGCGTGGAGAAGGAGAAGTACTTACTGCTTGGGATTTTGTGTGGTTTGGCCGTCAACAACAGTTGTGTTGTGCACCTGCCCTTTCCTTTAGCCTTATTCAAAAAACTTCTCAACGTCAAACCAACTCTTCAAGACCTGAAGGAGTTTGACCCAGTTCTTGGCCAGTGAGTGTTTCAATGATCTGATTATCTGCTAGATATATACCAGAGTTTTTACACAGTGATTATAGAATCAGTGTAAAGCAGATTATTAAATGTTTAATATATTCTGAAACACAGAAGTTTGGAGGATGTTCTCAAGTACAGCTATGATGATTTTGAAAAAACGAAAAGGACGCTCACGGTTGGTTTGTTTTGTTTTCCTCATGCACTGAAATATCTTTTAAGGAGATTAAAGAGAAAGAAAGTAACAAAAACTTTTGTTTTCCGAATAAGGTCACATGGGATGGAAGAGAGGTGGAATTGGATCCTACTAATCCAGGAAACATTTTTACAAATTCTAACAAGTCAGTTTTCACTTTTTAAATGAAATATTATATTAAATGAAAAGAGCTACACTTTAAAAATGTTTTATTAATTTCACAACAGAACAGAATTTGTGGAAAATTGTGTGGATTACGCCTTGAATAAATCTGTGGAGGACGTGTTTGAAGAATTCAAGACAGGCTTTTTCAAAGGATGTGACAGAGACTTGGTGGTGATGTTTGAACCCGAGGAGCTGAGAGGGTTGCTGTTGGGCAATGAAGACTATGACTGGGACATACTCAAACAGGTCAACGCTCATCACAAAGCTGAAAGAAATAAAATATAATTTTGACTTCTCTGGAAATTAATGAGGTTGAGACAGTTTTTTAAGGGAGCTTGAAATCCCATTTATAGATTCGATTTTTGTTATGCATGGTTTTCTACCTTGAGCTAAGCATGAAAAGATAACAATAAAGAAAAACGTGCACAAACAAAAATATACATTTTACAAAGCATAAAGGCATCATTTACCGTTTCAATAAAAAAGTCAAATTTGTATTTACATTTAAACTGAGACAACTGGCACAGTTTCTTGACAAATTGTAATCTTGTGATCAACAGAACACAACATATGAAGGATTGCTTTCTGCCGAGCATTTGACCGTCATCTCATTCTGGAAGGTGTTTGAAGAACTTACATCTAACCAAAAGAAGACTTTCCTATGTAAGTTAGCGATTTTCCAGCTTTAATTCTCCTAGTAACATGGCCTTGTAAACAAATGGTACTGTTTAGCATGTTGACAAAATGTTAATATGCTCTTCTACTTGTAAATGGCTTTGGATTAAAGCGTCTGCCAAATGAATAAATATGATTTTAATGTAATGTAATTTTAGAGTTTTAACAAGAATTTGTTTTTATTATTGTTAAAATGTGTTTTTTTAAATACAAAAATAATAATGAATTAAAAATAAGCAGATACAGCTTCAATAAACCATACATCAATAAAAACAATTCAGAAACTGCTGTAGTTTTGTGTCATGTTGCAAGAGCAAATCAAACAGAATGCCTTTAAATAACCAAACAATAACGAGAATAATCTTTTTGATTCCTCAGTGTTCTTGACGGGTTTCGAGCGAGTTCCCATTCTGGGTATGAGTCAGGTGAAGATGAGAGTGAGGAACCTGTTTAACTCAACTGAGGAACATCTACCACAGGCCCTGACGTGTCATTCCCTGTTAGAACTTCCTATTCATCAAGGCAGAGCGAAACTTAAGGAGAAACTCATCGAAGCCCTCAACCACTGCAGGAGGGGTTTCTGGGAGGAATGAGTTGTTGTGATTTTAAAGTGATAGTGAACTCCCAAAAATAAAAATTCTGTCATTATTTACTTACCCTTTCGTAAATTCAAACCGAGTTTTTTTTCCGCAGAACACAAAAGAAGATATTTTGAAAAATGTTGTTAACTGGACCCCATTCACTTTTATTTATTTTGTGTCCATACAATAGATATGAATTAGGTCCAGTGCTATTCGTATACCAACTTTCTTCAAAAATCTTCGTTTGGTCGTCTGCGGAAGAAAGAAAGTCATAAAGGTTTGAAATGACAAGAGGGAGAGTAAATGTAATAAATTAATACTTTTGGGTGAACTATCCCTTTAACTTTGGTGCTTCACATATTGTCACTTAAAACTTGCCATGTGTTTAATGTTATTGCTTTGAATAATCAAAAAAACAGTTTTTACAAGGTAAATATTTTCAAGGTAAAAATATTTTTTTGTAAAACGTTTACACATTTATTTCAGGTGATAACCTTTGGCACTTTGACATCAAATGGGACAAATTATGTTATGTGCTAATTTAAAAGTTGTATTGAGTTGTCTTGTTAAGATATTTATATTTTAAACAAACTGCAGACTTAGATTTTACAAGCTGCTACTGATTTCTGATACTTAAAAAAAATTAAACAATGAAAAGAAATCAAACCTCATTCAAATTAGTCTACTGCTTAAACCAAGGTAACCACGTTTATATTATTACAATGTTTAAAACCCAGCTTTTAATTCACCCAGTGTGACTTTAATAAAAGCGATGGGTCAGTTTTCATGGGCGTGTTGATAAAGAAACAAAACATCACTGTAAAAAGTCAATTTATTTGAAAATATCCTTACATGTCTTCAAAACTTTATTTTGTTGCTTCTTGTTTTCACGTCATGGCTTTGTAATTGGTTTATGGATTGTTGTAAAATTATTAAAAAATAAACTTTTGCAACACTAAATTGTTACGTATTATAAACAATTATTAGTGGTTCACGAAAGCTACTCTGTCGCTCTCTATCGGCCAGCGGCGTCAGTGCAGATCGACAAGAGTCACGTGATCATTCACGCCCCAATCTGAGTCGTAACTTCCTTGTTTTTGTCTGAACCTTTGAATTTGAAACCATCTGACGAAGATACGATCAAAACACACGGGGAACGAAATGCGTTTAACCAGGTAACACTATTTGTTTTTAACGACCAATTTTAGCACGTGCTCGTATTTGTTGTACGGTATTCAGAAGACGTGTTTGCGTGACTGTCAGTGCGATGTGTCAGTTTGTGCTTTATTATATCGCAGATGTCACGATCGAGGATACGCAGGGCTTGGATTAAGGGATCAATCTGAATATTGTGCTGTTGAACACTCCTGATTCAGATTATCATCTCCCAGAAGATCTGTTTTGGCACATTATATCTTCCGAAATACAGTGACATAAACACACTTCGTAACAAGCTAATACATGCTGTCAGCTTTTGTGAGTTTTTGGAAAGGGGTGAGAAGGTCAACAATGCTTGAATGCACCAAACCCCAAGTAGCCTATATGTGATCAGCGTTAGGCTGATGGCTGCCTTTTGTATCTCTTTACGTTAAACAAATCCTATATCTCAGATGCACAGTTCTAGCATTTAAAATGTCATGTCTTGGTTTAATTCTCAGAGAACACATGGACTGAATAAATGTATATCTTGAATGCACTGAAGTCACATTACTTCGTTTCAGTAACACATAAATTAAGCAGGGGTGTGAACGGTACGTGTATTTGTACAGAACCATCATCGATAACATTCTAAATATAGCCATCACTCCTACACCCTATTCCCTTCGAAGGGCGGAGCCCTTGGACTTTAGACTTTGGAGTTAACAGGTTATTTGCGTGCCATTATGTAGACGTTTGGAATGCACTTGGCAAAGGGAAAAACGTCATTTTCTCATTATTTTCAGCTGGCATGTTTCCGTGACAACGAAGCATTGGCTTGTTCGACTTGATGTGACGCCGCAAGATCCGACAGGTTGATGACATCAAAGTACCACGAGAGCGATTCGAAAAAAAACATAAAAAAATTGCTTTCGAATCGCCCTCGTGGTACTATGATGCCTGTCGGATCTTGAAGCGCCGAATCAAGTCGAACAAACCTATTGTGTCCGTCAGTTTATGTCACTGTTTTAATGTCATACATTTTAAAAGTTTTAAAAAGATGCTATATAATATAAAACACATATATCAAAGTTTTAAAAATATCAAAGGTTTCGTTTATTGGCAAACCGTTAGGTTTTATGCTGAAGATAATGTGGAAATTACGTCGCTCCCTTTGTCAAGTGCATTCTAAACGTCGACGTAATGTCACGCAAATGCCCTGTTCACTCCAAAGTCTAAAGTGAGTAGTGCATACATAGGAATGATGACTTCATTTGGAAGTTTCCCCGGGACAGCTCGTGACGGTTCAGTACGAATACACTTACCGTTACACCCCTAAAATTAAGTCATATTTTATAACCCTTCTGCAGAAATGGGTTCTTTGTGTAAATAGGACAATTATGGTTCCCAACCTTCAGTCAATAGTTCTTATATGATCCATATCCTTTTTATAATATGAAAGAAACATTTTTCCGATACCTGTTGTGGAATTAAACATTTTTTGGATGTTTTGATTTGGAAACACATTTAATGTGCTTAATGTTGTATTGTTATTCATGAATGTTTACTTTTAGAGAAATAAAAAGACATATTTGCTCACAAGGCTTACCTGATCTCATTCCTCTGCTCTAAAACATGATGGTCATGAAATTATGAGATTGATATTCATTATGTTTGTAAATTGTGTTTATTTTCCACTTTCCCACGAATAATACTCATAAACATCTTACATCGGAATCAGGAAGAGCTTTGGCTCACACAAAGATTTTTGTCCTGGTCACCTCCATACTGGGCATTTCCATGCAAATGGAAACCTAATAATCTAGCTTTTACCATACTGATATGTAAAGTGTCAATATCTGGTGGTTTAAATACACATGTGAGGTCTTTATTGAAGTTTTATAAACTGTGTTTTTAAAGCATAGTTTTCACAATCAGGTAAGCGAATTGTAACAACTATAACATTCGACATTATTCATTAATGGGGACATAAAAATAACTATTTTGTGGTAAATGTTGAGCCATCTGTTCTCCATTTGTTGGGTATTATTGCTTCTGGTTTGTACATTTGAATTCACAGAAATCCTACAAAGTATGTTATGTTGTCTCTCAAAACACATCAGTTTTTTCTCACATCCATAACCCACGATATTTCGCTCTTTTAAAATACACTGCCCGTCCAAAAAAAGTCACCACATGGATTTAACCCAGCAAATAGGTAAGAGCTTCCCATTAGATTGGAGGTCACGGTTCAGCAAAGTTACCTGACAACATAAACTGTTTTTTCTTCCCTGATGGCAAAGACATTCAATTATTTGAATGAATAATAATAAGAATAAGTATATGTTGTGAATAGTAAAAGACGTAGATCCGTGCAATGATTAACGGGTTGGTGAATATGTGACCTAAGGAAAGTCAAAATAAAATTTCCACAACACGGATGCACAGCGTGAGTTTAGCTTTCGTTTTCGATTCAAAACGTCACATCACACACCCCTTTCGTCATTTATACAAACAATAAAAAACAAGAACATTGAGTCGGTATGTTTCTCTATTTAGTTTCGTTTTGTGGGAAGTCGCTGTGCATTTCTCAGACTGGTCTGTAAGTCCAGTCTTTAGTGTTTAATGTGCCACTGACGTTTTCATCAGCTGTGGAGATGTTGTGTTATTGGGGAGCGCAGGTTCGAGAGGGCTTCGGTTTACCTGACAAAGTTAAACACGTGAATGACGGAATAATCTGCGTGTGTCCAAAATCAGAAATTCAGGAAATGTCAGCAGGAAAATGTTTTGTTGGATTCATTCGGAATGGAAAAGTTTCGGTCCTCAAACTGCGCGGTGAACCCAATGGTCATGATGGAAGACTAAGTATGGTAACATTTTGTAATAGTTAATATCGAATTACGCTTTTATTGTTTACATTTTGTAGATAATAAAATTCAGTTTCTGCAGTAAAATATGAATAGGCTACATGTTAAATGAATTCATTCCAAACTGTGTCAATGCATAACAAAGTGATATGATGTGTCATTTATTATATAGATTTAATGTTTTTAAATCTAATTCAATGCACTTTATTTTGAGTGTGACTCTGACTTAATCCAGATAGTTATTTCATGTAAATGTTTATATTCTAGAAAGTCCATCCTTAAAAGACAGTTTCAGATTAATAGACTGTGGAGAATCTGCTGCTGTTCTTCTTACTCATGGAGGAAATGTTTTCACTAATATGGAATCTCCTCTTGAGTACAAGTATGTTGTTTTATAACACTTGTTACAGTATTTATAAGTGTAGGCCTATAAATATTTCATATGATAATACTTTATGTACTGTGTCAATCCCTGCAGACCTCTCAAAGACCTGTCCAACAGACATGTGATTCAGATCTCATGTGGAGACCAGCATTCAATGGCATTAACACAGGGTACTCACAGCTATTCATCAACATCATTTCATAAATAAAGTGTGTAGATGTACCTTTTTGATTTTATTCTTGTTCTCTCAGAGGGTCAGGTGTTTGTCTGGGGTGAGAACTCTCATGGTCAGCTGGGTCTGGGTGAAGGTCGATCTGGATCTCAGACTCCTCAACACGTTCAGTGTCTGGATGGGGTTCCACTGGCTCAGATCAGCGCTGGAGGAGATCACAGCTTTGTGTTGTCTCTCTCTGGTGTTGTGTTGGGCTGGGGGAAGAACTCTTCTGGACAGTTGGGTCTGGGAGACACTACAGGTACCGTCTCTGAAGTGTGACAATGTGATATACTATAGTATGAATTTGCCATATTTATTAGTGATTTTATGTGTTATGTGATTACAGACAGGCATGTGCCAACAGTTGTGAAAAGCCTGAATGGAAAGAAAACTCAGTTCATCTCGTGTGGAGGAGAACATACTGCAACTTTATCAAAGGTATTTTAACACACTATGTTAAGTTTTACATTTCGCATATGTCGAAATGGGGTAGGATATTGCTCTTCGATAACTTTAATATCTACTAAATGGATCAATGTAAATGTAAAAAAAAGTTTCCAACCTTAAAATAATGCTCTAATGAGAGTTTGATTGTATTCTTAGGGAGGCACTGTGTTCACATTTGGGTCGGGAGTTTTTGGTCAACTTGGACACAACTCATTTAAAGATGAACATCTTCCACGAGTGGTTTCTGAACTGTGGGGCTCTAAAGTGTCACAGGTCACATGTGGGAGGTAAACTTTACAGATTGTTAGCTACAATACAAGATTTATGGTCTGATCAAGTTAGAAATTTTTTCTTTTTTTTGTTCGTATTAAGACATCACACGCTTGTGTTAGTGGCGTCATCAAAGCAGATCTATTCATTTGGATGTGGGACGCAAAGGCAGCTGGGAAATGGACAAATGATCAACCAGTCTGTGCCATCACCAGTACACCTCCCAGCTGGTAATTACAAACCTACAGTTATCGCTAAATCATAGATTCATATTTTTATTTTAATGACATTGTTCAGACCTCTAACTTTATATATATAATATATAAATACAGAATTTTATGATGAATATGCAATTGGAAAAGTCATTGCTGGGGAGAACCATTCCTTTGCCTTGTTCTATAAGGTAAGCCAGATCGTTCTCATTCAAAAATACTTTTACAATGAAATCATTTATGCATTGTCTATGTTTATTGTTTTTAGGTACATGGAAATGAGTCAACAAATCTTGAGCCCGATCAAAGCAGAAGGATTGTGACATTAGATGACAAAATGATCGACCAATGGGTGTCTGAATGTGATTCAAATGCATGGAAAACAACACAAAAGTGAGTGTTTCGATTTAGATTGGACAATGAAACTTTACAGGGTATTCAGAAGCTGTCACAGAAGTTACTATATGCAAATGTTACTCTGGGTAGGTACACCCTCTATGTGGCAGCTTAAGTTTTCCCCTTGATTGCTGCTGCTGCAAAAAAAAAAAAGTGCTCTGATATGGATAAAAGATGGTGAACATTTCTGCATATTCTTACTATTCCATCAGAACAGTCTGTCTGTATGTAAATGCAGTGTTATTGAGATTTACTGTAAATCAAATGTTTTTTTCAGGAAAATAAGCAAAGTCTTCTCATCTGCTGCCTGTTTGAATGGAAGTTTTCTGAAAACAAGGTAAATTAGGACCTGGTAGACCTTTTATCTTCCCATTTGTGCCCAAAATGATTCTGCTTAAAATATTTCATTTTTCTCATTGCAGTTGTGATGAGCATTTCCAGACTTCTGCTGAGTTCTGTGGTTTGGATTTTGACCTGGTCAAGAAATCATTTGCAAAATTAGCAGTGAATAAAAGGGTGATGTCAAAGGTAAATCTGTAACAAATCTGTTATCAGAAAACATAAAAGATGTTTAAGCATCATTGCGCAGATTTGTAGTCAACATGTTAAAAAGCTTTATGTTTTGTAATGTAAGCGCACTTACTAAGTCACATTTATTCTTGTGAAACTCCACAGGTTGTGGAGACTGTTGGGAATGCAACGTTGCCGACTAGTCCAGCTAGTGTGGAAGCTCTGAGAGTTTATCTTCTCCTCCCAGAGCTCATCAGAGTCTGCCAGAGACAACACAGAGCTAAACTTCTTGAAGTGCTCGCCTCCAATATCGTTCAGCTGAATTCTGATGCTCTTAAAGTGTTAGGTGAATCTGTCATTTCATGTCATCCTTCACATTGCTTTTATATTTTGTTGCTTGAGTTTGTCTTGTATTGTTCTTAGAAACGTACTGGTCCAAACTCCCTTACGATTGTCTCAAAGGCCTGGTGAAGTTATTTCGCAAAGAAACTTCAAAGTCAATTGGCAGGATTGCGGTTGATGGCATAAACTTGAACGCACGGAAACGTTTGGAGCAACTTGCCCAGGTCCTGCAGATGGTCTATAAGGTGCCTTCATTACACATTTATTCACCATTTAATATGACCTGTCGAGTTTAAGATATGATAATCATTTGGGTTTGTGCTCTGAAGGTCTGCTGCAATGCCCACAACAAAATCACAAAAAGTCATTTCATCATCAATGAGATTAATGATCTACTTGATACGGTGAGAACTGGAAAAAGTTTTTGTTTTTGTCTTAAACAAGTAATTCAGATATCATCTTAGCAGATTTGTGATGTCATTTTACACAGGTACAGCATTACAACAAGAAAAACCGCTTGGCCAAATATTGGGACCACTACTTGAATACATTGTACACAAGATAGCTGAAGTTAAATATATATATTTGTTTATAATTTATGTAATATTATTTCATTTATAACTTTGTCAAAATACACTGTATTTTTTGATAATTCAGTAAATTTAGCCTTTTGTTTATTAAATCGTGGAAGGGAACCAGACACTAACCAGCATGGTAAAGTAATGCCTAGAGAAGAAATCAGTCCACCGCTAGTTCCAAAGCACAATGAGAATGGAGAGAAAACCAATAGACATAAAATAAACAATCATTTATAGCTTGTTCTCCTTTATCGACAGCTGCAATCCATCACTGAAGATTTAAACAACAACTGGTGGTTGCGTAACTGGAATGGAAACCTTCAAGCCTTGACGGATCTGGAAAACTACTATGATGTGAGTCATTTCCCTTTGCATTATTCTATCGAGGATATTTATTTGTAGGCCCGGGCATATTTTAGAGTAGCATAATATTTTTGATATGCGTTTTTTACAGCAAACGTTAAAGAAGCTAAAATCATTTCAATGCATCTTTAACCTGGAAGCCAAATGCAGGTTTATGAAAAACACATTACGTCAGGTAATTGGGATTTAACCAACATTTCTTTTAGCCTATACTCTTCTTTATAGTTTATATAAAAAATGTTATATAATTCTAATAATTATAATAATGACAGTATATTAATTATAATTAATTATAATCATTAATTATTCAATAATAATTTTTTAAATGTTAAATAAATACATAAAATAGTAATGAAATACTTTATTTACAGAGTTGTTATCAGCTGGTGTTAAGACGCACAGCACTTCTGGACGATTGTTTCAGGGAGTTGAAAAAAGCCATTGATCAAGATCTCAAAGGAGGGCTGACGGTAAAAAATAATTCTCACCAATAGGCCTAATCTATCAATCTAGCATCATCTACAATGTGAAGTATTGATGCAATATCACATAAAATTATATGTGTTTAGATTCAACATCTCTATAATACAATATAAAAATGATATTGATGCAAATATGTAATAAAAAAAACTAAATATGATAATGCAAACAGATTTTTACATTTTAAAAAAGTAAATTCCTTTTGAATTTTTTTTCTCTGTTTTAGGTCCTTTATGCTGAGGATGTCACATATAGTTCCAATGTCAACAGGAGTGACTTTTTCTTCAACGTGTTCAAGGAGTTGCGTGAACTGGACTCTCAGTTCTTCATGTACAATGACAATAAAACTATTTTCTGGTTCCCATCACAGGCAAGACAAAGACTTTTACATTGTGACTGATTTTAAATGAAGGAAACACACATTAGTTTTACCTTAGTTATGCACTGTCCAATGTTGTATTTTCTGTCTTATTTTTGTGTACTCCAGCCGAGTGTGGAGAAGGAGAAGTACTTACTGCTTGGGATTTTGTGTGGTTTGGCCTTCAACAACAATTGTGTTGTGCACCTGCCCTTTCCTTTAGCTTTATTCAAAAAACTTCTCAACGTCAAACCAACTCTTCAAGACCTGAAGGAGTTTGACCCAGTTTTTGGCCAGTGAGTGTTTCAATGATCTGATTATCTGCTGATATATATCTGGGTTTTTAGACAGCGTTCATAGAATCAGTGTAAAGCAGATTATTAAATGACAATGTTTAATATATTCTGAAACACAGGAGTTTGGAGCATGTTCTCAATTACAGCGGTGATGTTTTAGAGGAAATGGAAATGCCGTTAACGGTTGGTTGGTTTTGTTTTTCTGATGCACTAAAATATCTTTTAAGGACAATAAACAGAAAGTAAGCAACAAAACTTTTGTTTTCCAAAAAAGGTCACTTGGGATGGAAGAGAGGTGGAATTGGATCCTACTAATCCAGGAAACATTGTTACAAATTCTAACAAGTCAGTTTTCACTTTTTATATGAAATATTATATTAAATGAAAAGAGCTACATTTTCAACATTTTGTATCAATTTCACAACAGAACAGAATTTGTGGACAATTGTGTGGATTACATCTTGAATAAATCTGTGGAGGACGTGTTTGAAGAATTCAAGACAGGCTTTTTCAAAGGATGTGACAGAGACTTGGTGGTGATGTTTGAACCCGAGGAGCTGAGAGGGTTGCTGTTGGGCAATGAAGACTATGACTGGGACATACTCAAACAGGTCAACGCTTTGTTTTTTTAAGCGAGCTTGAAATTCACATTTATAGATTATACTTTCGTTATGCATGTGTTTCTATACCTGGAGCTAAACAAAACAATATAATAATAAAGAAAAACGTGAACAAACAAAAATGTGTTTTATACATTTTACAAAGCATAAAGTCATCATTTACCATTTACAAATTTGTACTTTTATGTCAGCACATACAACTGACAAAGTTTCTTGACAAATTGTTATCTTCTGATCAACAGAACGCAACATATGAAGGATTGCTTTCTGCCGAGCATTTGACCGTCATCTCATTTTGGCAGGTGTTTGAAGAACTTACATCTAACCAAAAGAAGACTTTCCTATGTAAGTTAGCTATTTCTGAGTTTTACAAAGGACGGTGTTAAATATTTGTTCAAATGTGTTTTTTTTATATTCCCTTTTAACACTTAAATCATATATTTTTTTAAGATTTTTTTTGCAGATACAGCTTAAATAAACTATACATCTATAAAAACAATTCATAAAACTGCTGTAGTTTTATGGCAGTGATGCAAGAGCAAATCAAACAGAATGTCTTTAAAGGTGGGGTTGTTGATTTGGAAAGGTGTTAACTTTAGCCTGCTATCACTGAAATTATTATCCCACCCTCTATGCGATTGCGATATCTAAAGCCACGCCTCCTCCAAACACATGAATGTAATTCGCAAATCCATGTAACAAATTACAAACTAAATCCATTAAATTCTTCTCAAAGCATGCACACACCTGTCCAAAGAAGGAGAGCAATGGTATCGTCTTTCAGACCCTTAAATTTGAGTTTTTCCTCTTTCATGATCCAGATGTATTTTCGTCACTGCTTTTTCAAAAACAGACTTTCGTTTTGTAGATTTACTTGTTGTCGGTTCGGCAGGAAAGTTTGATTGTTGCTGATTGACCGCCATTCTCCCTACATTGACAAAGCAGACATGAGCGCGCTGCGGCCCTGCGGGCGTATTATGTCTGCGTGAACAGGGTGCGCAGTGGTCTCTAAAATACATTGGCTGAAAATGTACACATGACCAGTCACAGCATTCGGCCAGAACGTTTTGATTGGGCGAACATTTTGGTCCTACGCCTTTAACAGATGATATATAATTATGAAAATATTAATTGACCACTGACTTTTAATCTTTAAGAGATTTCGAAAAAAAAATGTTTCTGGGCAGGATCAACCATCCTGCCTTTAAATAACCAAGCAATACATAAAATAATCTTTTTGATTCCTCAGTGTTCTTGACGGGTTTCGAGCGAGTTCCCATTCTGGGTATGAGTCAGGTGAAGATGAGAGTGAGGAACCTGTTAAACTCAACTGAGGAACATCTGCCACAGGCCCTGACGTGTCATTCCCTGTTAGAACTTCCTATTCATCAAAGCAAAGCAAAACTTAAGGAGAAACTCATCGAAGCCCTCAACCACAAGAGGGGTTTCTGGGAGGAATGAGTTGTTGTGATTTTAATGTGATAGTGAATTCCTAAAAATGAAAATTCTGCCATGTGTATAATGTTATAGCTTTGCTTAATTAAAAAATCTGTTTTTACAAGATAAAGCATTTCAAGGTGAAACGTTGCACTTTTTACATGCACTTTGACATCAAATGGTACAAATTATGGGATCTGGTATTTTTATGAAGTTATAAGTTGTATTTGAGTTGTCTAAAATGTTATTATTTATGTTTTTAAACAAACTGCACTTTTTGATTTTACAAGCTCCTACTTATTTCTGATATTCTCAATATAACAATTTTACAAACCCAGCTTTTATTTAACCCAGTGTGACTTTAACAAAAGCCATGGGTCGGTTTTTAAGGGGATGTTGATAAAGAAACAAAACATCACTGTAAAAAGTCTATTTATTTTAAAATATCCTTGTCTTCAAAATATTATTTTGTTGCTAATTTTCACGCCATTGCTTTGTAATATATTTATTGATTGTTGTTTAATTATAAATAAAGTAAACCTATGCAACACTAAATTATTCTGTTTTACATTATCAACAAGTATTTGTGCTTTAACAAAGCTACTCTGTCGCTCTCTATCGGCCAGCGGCGTCAGTGCGGATTGACAAGAGTCACGTGATCATTGACGCCCCTGATCTGAGTCGTAACTTCCTTGTTTTTGTCGGAACCTTTGAACTGAAACCATTTCTCGAATATACGATCAAAACACACGGGGAACGAAATGCGTTTAACCAGGTAACACTATTTGTTTTTAACGACCCATTTTAGCACGTGCTCGTATTTGTTGTACGGTATTCAGAAGACGTGTTTGCGTGACTGTCAGTGCGATGTGTCAGTTTGTTTATGCTTTATTATATCGCAGATGTCACGATCGAGGATACGAGTTTAATTCCGAAACGACAGTTTTATCGGATGTGTTAGTGATTATAAACGTTACGGGTTGGTTAAAGTTAATGAGGAATGAGACTGTAATGTGTCAGGATTGTTCCTACAGGCCGAGCTCATCATCCGACACATGATGTCGGGATGTGTTTCCAAACCCAGTGATGCCAACCCACCCTTAACTGAATAAACAATGGTTTTATTGTAGTACAATTGTAGAAATAATATTTTGGTTGATTGACTGCAGGTTGTATTATATATTACGAAGTGTTACAAACACCATGAGTTAACTATTGGTTGTTGTGGATGTGAGATATGTGCATATTTAGTTAATTTTCGTAAAGGCAACAGCTTTTGGTCACAAGAGACATGATTAAAATGAGAAAAGTGATGCTCCCTATGATGCTGTCTTGGGAGGCTTCTCGGTATGTTTTCACACGTAACCTTCATTATATGCGTCATGTTTGAGTAATGTAAAGAGCGCGTGCTTGAAAATATGGATGTTACGCCTATATTTCACATTTTCAAGAGATTTGACCGAACATGTCAGTTCATGTCTTAGACATCAGTGAGATTAAATGAAAAGGAATCATTTGCTTAGGTGTCATGTGACTGACCAAGAAATTTCACAAATGGACAATTCCACAGTTTGTCACAGTACTGATAGGTCAGATGTCAATATTTGGTTGTTTAAATACCCATAAAGTTTGATTGTCCCATTATAACGGAATCGTCACATCCGTAACATCCATATTCCTCATAACCTGGCAGATGAAAATGATATATTTCCATAGACAGCCATTCCTTCTCCATATATGCAGAATGATCTCATCTGTTTAGTACTTTCTCATTCACCGAAATCCCACAAAGTATGGTTCCCTCAAAAGTGCGTGTCCTTCTTTGTCACATCCGTAACTCATGAATTTTCTCACATGCGTAGACTGATCTTTATTTTATGTCTAGTCGGTTTAGTATAATATAAACAGATGATTCAATATTCTGGATATAAATACATTTTCTGAGAATTTATATTTCAAGTTTGGACTGAAAATACATAACGCTGGAATTGCCCAAATGCATCCTTTTCAGAAATGACAACCCAAGTCTATTTAAAAGTCAACATGAACAAAGAGTTCTAATCAATTATACACACATGTAGATTATTTTACCTACAATTTACAATCTACATTCATTTAACCATCTCGTCATGAATTTCTCCTAAACCATTCTAATGGATTTAAAGGTCGTAATAGGAATTGTGTTGTTTATAAGGAGTCTGTGAGGCTCTACTGGTAATGTAATGTGTTGGGATCTATTGGTGGGATGTTATTTTGCACAACACCATTAAATCCTACTGGAATACGACCCAAAGCACACCACATAAAGGAATTTTGTAATGGCTTTAATGGAAAACAAATAATGGTTCATAATGGCATTGGAATTGCTAATTCTATAAAACCACACCAGGTAGTTTGTTAAGATACGTCACAAGTCCCTGCCGTCTTCACTCGCTGTCATTTACACACGCACCGCTCGGTATGAAAGAAGGAATGGGGTGTGTCCACCTCCTGTCCCTCTTAGTTGTTTGCTTCTCGAGATATAAATCTTTTTTCTCATCACGGGCTGTTTGTTGTTCTCCAGGTCTGTCGTCTACAGGCGGAGAGGCCAAGGCTGTATACCCTAGGAGCTCCTAATTCCGGATCGTTCCATCGGTGTCTCTTGTATATGTGAATCATGATGCTGTGCTGGGGAAGCTGCTCTTGGGGTCAGCTGGGAATCGGCGTGTCGGAGGTGACTGTTGCCGAGCCGAGGAGCTGTTGCATGTTCGACGGGAGGGGTCTTAAAGAAGTTGCGTGCGGAACCCACCACTCGGTCTTCCTGTTGCATGACGGGAGTGTGTACACGTGTGGCTCTAACAGTCACGGTCAGCTGGGCCATGAAAAAGGAGGATCCAGACCAGGTAAGCAACCACCTAGCAATACCCTAGCAACTGCATAGCAGACTACACAAGACTTAGCAACCACATAGCAAAATTTGGAAATTTTAGCTAAATTGTTTATGTGATCTTACGGTTGACTGTATGCCAAGTCAACAATTCTGTGTAACCTTTGTTTGTTGCCAGGGATGATACAGTGAAGCAATCATGTGACATGGACAGTCCTATAAAATCATTGCGTGCTTGCTTATGTTAATATTGTTCCATCATATTGTACTAACAGGGGTGACTGCAACTTCATGGTTGCTAATCCGGTTTATAAGAAAACTATTCCAAGCAGCAGACGGTTCTCTCACAAGCCGGTGTTAATGAAAGCTATCAATTGCCATTTATCCAATAGCAGGCTCTGTTCTGGGTGTGTGTTTGTGTAAGTGTAAGTGTCTCGGTATGAGGGGCTACCATGGATGCACGACCAAAGCCATAAAAAAATTAAAGGACCACTTCAAAATTATTTTCAGTTTTCAGAAATGACATTTTCTATGTACACGATTAGGTAAAAGGATCACGTTTGTTTCATTCTGTGAACTACAATTTTAACAAATAATAATAAATACTTTATTTGCATTCATTTGCAGATTTATTTGGCGAAACAGGTCAAAATGACAGAAAACAAGCTCTGTTTTTTTTAAACCTCAAATATTGCAAAGAAAACAAGTTAATATGCAATTTAAGCAACACAACAGTAATATTTGTACATGCATTTAGGACAGGTTCAGAAAATTGTATTATTATTTTTAATGTGATAATCTTATGTGTTTTGTCATGCTGTCAGTTGTACACATTGCTGTTGGATGGCTTTATGTCACTCCTGAGGTTTGATTTTGTTGAAATTCAACAGACATTCGACTGTGACGGCCACAATACATCTAGAAACCCTGGTTAAAAATGTTTTGTCTGTGTCTGTAATAGAAAAACATATTTAAATATTTTAAGCAGCTTGTTTGGTCTTTTTTGCAGTCGCATGTTATGCATGCATGAATTAAAATGAGCATCAAATGTTTCAATAAAGAAATTGAAAGAAATTCAGGTTCACCCCTGTCATTATGTTACTGAAAAGTTCGGAAAGCCTCGATTTGGTTTTGAAAATCAATTTTCGATTGTGTTTTGTTTTATTTAACATGCCATTGTTCCACATTCACACACACCGAAGGGGATTTTCTTTGCTTTCTCTTCCATTAAAACTGAAAGACTATTTGACGTGGCATGTCGATGCTAAACAAAGTCAAATATTCCCAGCCCTGGCACGAGCTGCTTTAAAAAACAAACAATTTGCAAGTGCCCCAGGTCACTTGCAAATATCCACATTGAAATAAAGATGATGTTATGATGTATTTAATGATTATTTTGTGTGGCTTTCTCAGAGCTGGTTGGATCTCTGGATGCCCAGAAGATAGCTGGAGTGGCGAGTGGTCAGACTCATTCTCTGGCTGTGAATGAGCAGGGTCAGGTGTTTGCCTGGGGCTCCGGTAAAGGAGGACAGCTCGGTCTGGGTACAGCCGAGGAGGCGGTTCGTGTGCCCAGGTTTAACATTTAATTGATTCTTTATGGACCACGAGAACAATTTTACACTCGATGAAACAGTAGTATGTTAAAATGACTTATTACACGGCTCGTTGGATTTTTTGATTCTGATTGGCCATTTGCGCCATTTGCAGTTTCGTTATTCCCAGATAACAACCTCTCAAAACTAATAACACAGTAACTCGGATGCAGCAAATCATTTTGCCGGTTTTTGACAGATTAAATATAAATATTTCTCAAAATAACATACATTATATGACATTATATTTACAAATGATTAAACCAAATTGCCTGTTTGTGACATTGGAAGGTCAGCATTTGGTAAAAATTAGCCAATAAAATGTGACCCCGGACAACAAACCAGTTTTATGGGTCAATTTTTCGAAATTAAGATTTTTACAAAATCTGAAAGCCGAATAAATATTGATGTATTGTTAGAAAAATATTGAGTTGTTAGAAAAGGACAATATCTGGAATCTGTAAAACTCAGGCATCTGAGAGTGCAAAAAATCTAAATATTGAGAAAATTGCCTTTGAAAATGTTGATCAGGGGCACTGTGGCAGGCCATCCACTCACAAAAATAAAGTTTGTATATATTAAAGGTAGGAAATTGACAAAATACCTTCATGGAACATGATCTTTACTTAATATCCTGATGATTTTGGGCATAAAAGAAAAATCTATCATTTAATAAGTATTTTTGTCTTTTACTAAAAATGTTCCCATGCTACTTAAGACTGGTTTTGTGATCCAGTGTCACAAATATAAAAATATTGTCTATTTTTTTCTCATGTGGCAACTAGCTATGTAATAAGTGGCATAATGTACAAGCCGCCGGTTGTTATCGCAGAAATAAGCCCCGACAGTGTGATCGGGACCCGAAGCGGAGTACATTACCCCTTACATATACCAACTCATTCTTGTTTTCTATCTAGGTTGATCAAAAAGTTGGGCGAACATCGAATCTCACAAGTTATGTGCGGCAACCAACATTGTATAGCACTTTCAAAAGGTAAGAACGGATTCATTTGTTCTATCAGCATCTCGTCGTTGCACCATTCTGACGGTACTGCTCTCCTCAGACGGTCAGGTATTCGTGTGGGGTGAGAACGCCAGTGGTCAGCTGGGTTTAGGGAAGGGAGAGCCGAGCACTCGGTCCCCCCAGCCTCTCAAATCTTTGGGTGGGATTCCACTGGCTCAGATCAGCGCTGGAGGAGATCACAGCTTCGCTCTGTCCCTCTCTGGAGCCGTTTTCGGCTGGGGAAGGAACAGCGCCGGGCAGCTGGGACTCGATGATGAACTAGGTAAAGCTGAAAGATGGTTGACAGTCTGGTCCACACGGGTGTTAATAGCAGGTGTACATAGGGTTTTCGTTTCAGACATTTTAGGAACTATAGCTTTGCAGTCCCTTCAATATTTTTTAAGCTCATAATCTGCCTTTATAGCTTTACTTTTTAGGACAGCGATCATACGGAGAGAGAGAGGGGAACACTCTGGAAAAGGGGCCATGAGCGAGACAGCAGACTTACATGATTTTTAGTGAAATGACACTGTAGCGGACAATATAACGGACAACACGATTGTCAGGCCGTGACAATTCTCTTGTGTGTGATCTCATAGATCGGGCTGTTCCCTGCCATATAAAGTTTCTGAGGTCACAGAAAGTCGTCTTCATCAGCTGTGGAGAGGAACATACCGCTGCATTAACTAAGGTACCTTACGTACATACTGTAGATGAACATCTAATGCAAACCAATTGTCGTTTTACAGTGGCCAAATGTGATGTCTGGGGTGGCATATTTGTGCATTATTTGCCTTTATGTGCTAATGGGTTAGGTCAAAACATCAAAATGGGAGGTTGATGTTACAAAATGGACAAAACACTTAAAAATGTAAGGAATTTATCAGACGATATTATTTGTCAAAAGTGGAAACAACAGCATATAATGGAATATGGGGGTTATTCTTGTATACAAAAAAACCCACAAGAATTAGGCAAAAAAAGATTTCAAGTTTTTTTTAATTTTGGTCCTCTCTTGTGGTAATATTTTGGAGTCGATGTTCTGTGCTGTGCAGCTACGTGGTGTGTTATATTTAAGCCTCCTTTAAGTCTTAAATTAAATTTAAAGCTGAGCTTCAGTTCACACTCCAAACACATCAATTCGACATAAATACAACATTTTTAATACATCTTTAATAAACTATTTGAATAAAGAACAAGGACGTCAATTGTTCAAAGTTTAATAGTTTTCCATATTATACCATCCTATTAAGCGCATGATTAGTAATGATTTAATGGTTATATTAACCCCATGTTTGTATATATAAATCATTCAAATTGAAATTGTTATTTGCTTTCATTACTCACATTTTTACCACCAATGATTTTTAAGTAAAAATAATAGTAGTGCTGTCAAACGATTAATCGCGATGAATCACATCCAGAATAAAAGTTTGTGTTTACAAAATATATGTCTGTGTACTGTGCATATTCATTTTCTTTTAATAAACACATACGCACACATAAATGCATATTCATAAGAAAAAATATATTAAAAAGTATAAAAGTTTATATAATTTTCTTTAATTATTGGTAACTATGAATAGATATATTTAGATTTCTCCTCAATATATATGCATGTATGTGTGTGTTTTTGTGTTTAAAAATACAAAATGTATAATTACAGTACACAGACATATATTATGTAAACAGAAACTTTTATTCTGTATGCGATTCAATCCCGATAAATCGTTTGACAGCCCTAAATAAAAGTAAAGCAAACTAATGTAAAGTAAAATAAAGTAAAGTAAAGCAATTTAAAAGGTAACGTAAATATTTGATTACATTGTTTTAAATAAAAAATTTTTTTTACTGTACTTTACCTTTTTACCATGACTTAAACATTTTTACATGACGTAACAGTAAATTAAAATAAAATTATTTTATTTTCATAGATGCATCCAAATAAAAAAAGTAAAAAACAAAGCTCTAGTTCCAGAAGTTACTGAAATAGAATATACAAAATATCTGGAAACATTTTTACCATATACATTTATTTTCTTGCTGCCTATTTTCAAGACTCGAGGTTTAAAAATAAAACCAGGAAACTTTTCATAAAGATGTGAAAGTTGTTTTTGGGTCAGTTTTGATCTTAACAAGAGAGTAAAGTTAGTTTGTGTGTGACCAAATATAAGATGTAGAAATAGAACATTTTGGGTTTTCATGCCTGAGTTTGGTCATTGCTGTGTTGTGTTCGCTTCAGGACGGAGGTCTGTTCACATTTGGAAACGGTTCGAGAGGACAGCTGGGCCACGACTCCACACACAGTGAGCCTCTTCCACGCCGAGTCATGGAGCTCATGGGTACTGAGGTGTCTCAGATCGCCTGTGGACGGTAAGAATTTCACAATCCATCTGATGGCCTCTGTCTGTCGATCTATCAGTTTTCACATAGGCACATGTATTTCTCTTTGTGCGTTACAGGCATCACACCCTGGCTTTCGTGCCCTCCACAGGTCTGCTGTACGCATTCGGCTGCAACGCCCAGGGGCAGCTGGGGACCGGCCTCAAAGGAAACTCCAAGAGCCCACTTCCTGTCCGCAACAACCATCCCCTGTGCACTGGAAATACACACACAAGTATGTGCAGCCATCCCATTGTGAGACACGATAACGTTGACGGATGAGGATATCAAATGACACTTTATTGCTTCCGATTGAAGAATAGCTTTGAACAAATCACTTGTGTTGTTACGTAACTGCCGAGTGAACTTAATATCTTCTTTGTGTGCAGAAGCAGAGCGCTACAACATCAGTAAAATTCACAGCGGGGGCGATCACAATTTCCTCTTGTTGTCTAACAAGGAGGTAATCCTGCCATTTATCACAGTAATATCAGAGAGATGTAAAACACAGAGGGGATTAAAGTACTTTAATAGGTTTATGCAAATGACTATGTTCCTTAGGGGTATTAGCCGTGTTTATACAACCTACCTGCTCACATTATTGGGTTATCTGTGATGAATGTTTAAGCAACCATGTAATTATCTGAAAGATGGTCAGTACATCCTGCTGTCCACATGGGGGCGCTGTACCCTCATTATAATGGAAACACTACATTGCAAACAAACCTGCTGTTGTTGGGTGATTAATTACATTCTTTGTTTAGTCGCTGTTCAGGGTAATTAGAAATTAGGACTTGTTCTAGGACACAACATTTGTTTGGTTTGTGCTGTAGGTATGTTGTTATATTTCTGTGTGTGTGTGTGTGTGTGTGTGTGTGTGTGTGTGTGTGGGAACAGAGAACGTGTTGTCCCGAGGATTTTCGCATTATGAATACCACCAAGAGCATCACGGTGATTAATTCTGAGAGTCTGGACAGCTGGAGGATAAAACTCCACGACAACTGCGATTCAAGCATCACAAAGTGAGTCTGTCGTTTGTTTGGTAGGCAGTAAATAGAGTCAGGTTAAAAGCTCAGCAAACGGTGCATCATCTTACAATGTTAAATATTAGCTTTATTTTCAAAGAGATTTTTTTTTAATTTGTAGTTATTGCTGATTTGCTCACAGTATAGACGCATTATAAATGAATAAACATATCTCAAATGCAATGAAAGTTATTACATTTGTTAAAATATAATATTCTGAATATCTCTTTTCAAAATGAAAATCGATTTGATTAAAAACAGTTTTTTAAACAAATTTCACAGCTGATTTCTAATCTATCCATCTCTTTCATCTAGTGACATCATAGTCCTGTTGTCCTCGACCGCTTGTTGGAACGCCAGCTTCTTGGACCAAAGGTGAGCTGTTCACATCTTCCCGATGAAGAGCTGATCATTTTTGATGGATCCACAGTTAATGCCAGATACCAATTCTTTGTAAACACATCAGCAAACAAAAAAAACAGAGCGTCTTAAAGTGTGCACGTGACAATAGATGTTGTCAGAGTATTATTGTGTTAAAGTGTTATTGTGTTAAAATGCATTGCATGCTACATTGAAGTCCAGTTGGTAAAAATTGCGGTGGTGTTGGTGGTGGAGTGCATGGTGAATGGTATAGACCGAGAGGTTCTGAGTTCTGAGTGTTCAGCAGCCTGATAGTCTGATGGAAAAAGCTGTCCCTCAGACTGCTTGTGCGTGATCCAGTGCTTGCTAGCGTACACTGTCGATAATCTTGGGCAAGAACATTTCAAGAGATTATCTGATTACATAAACGGCAACTGGTTCTGCGAGCGTTCAGACTTGAGTGTTATGGGCCAAAAGGTTGAGTGCTCATACGGTGCCTTTGTCTATAATCATTTTCTCGATGAAGATTCTTTTAGGTTTATTTTCTGTCCTGCTTTATTTTTACGAATCAAATTAGATGGTGTTAAATTAAATCAGTTGAGATGATCAAATTGAATGGGATTAGATCTGTTTCGATTGAATTAAACTGATGGAATAGAATTGAGTTAAAACCAAATGAACTCGATCTATCGGATCAGATGGTTTGAATCCATTTTTATTGGATTAAACCTGATCAATGGAATCAAAACGAAATGGATCAAATTGGTTTGACAACCAAATGGCTCGAAAATGTTCTGGGGTCAGTCTTTGGCTTAATGTGTTTGGGAGTCATTCGCGTGGACAGGACGAAGATGATTGACACACTTGCTTGTGTGTAGAGTTCCGCCTCAGATTTACGCACCTGCAGATTTGTATTGACGCCCACAGCGTGATCGCCCTTTATCCCTTCACAACCAAAGATTCAAGACATAAGAGCCGGTGCTCTGTTTATTTGTCTCGCTGGTTTTCACGCAGGGACCTAACAAAGGATTGTTTTATTGACAAAAATAGCTGATTTTACATTATTATATGTAAAGAATGTAACCTTTTGAAAGCAGCACAGTCATTGTTTCAATTGTTGCAGTTTTAATTGTTTCAAACATTTTACGGCTTTACAGGGTCAAGACAATGTTTGAAAGTAAAAGTTTAACCTGTTTCTATCCCAGTGATGATGGCCATTTCAAAACCAACCCTAAAGTCCCTGGCATCGACTTCGATGCAGTCCGACTGCTGTTTGAAACTCTCATGAAACCGACCTTCTCGAGACTTCTGGAGCAGGTGTGTGCGTTATAATGTCGGGTTAAGATCTGGTTCAGATCTATTGACAGAAATGCTATATAATAAACATAACTATGTCTTCAGAGGTATATAAAAAGCCTACATAATGAAGCGTTATGTCTGTTTCTGTCTACACTGCGGGTCCCCTTACATGGATTTCGGAATGTTGTTTCTTCAGTAGCCCTAAACAGACAAACTGCTCTACAGAGCGTGTTCGTAAATACGTTATCAACTTCGGCAAAGAAGCAAAAACGTGACGACATCTTAGTTCTGTGACAGCCAATGTAGTGCTTCGAAAGAAAGGAGGAGAGGTGGAGTGAGCCATTGGTTGCAATTTCGCAACCTCACCGCTAGGTGTCGCTAAATTTTGTAAAATAGATCTTTAAAAGACACAAAATGAAGAGTCTGGTTCCAAAATGAGATAACATTGTTTTTAAAACATATTAGAAATCATGTTTTTTATTATTTTATCATGTTTTGTTTAGTTATTATTGGCTAAATCAAAACAACCAACTGCAGTTTTGATTGATATTAATTGGAAAGCGAAATAAAAAGACACGATTTTTGCAAAATAATTAAAATGATCAAATAATCTTCAGTTGATTTCTTCAAATGTACATGAGAATCCTTGTGTGGAAAACCAAATTTCCATCTTTGGTACATTGATAAATGATGCATATGAATGATGCGTAATTTAGAAACAAATACACTGCCATGTTGCACATTTATCTTATAAATCATAATCACACGAATCTGATGGTATATCTCTTAACTGTTTTTCAAGGTTACGAAGAGTTTCGAGAGTTTGTTGATCCCTCAGCTGCCCTGCTCTCCTCCGGACGTGGAGGCCATGAGGATCTACCTGATCCTGTCGGAATGTCCCGCACTCAAAGACTCCAAAAACTACATCTCTCTCACCATCCCTCTCGCCATGGCCATCCTCCGACTGGACGCCAACCCTAGCAAAGTGCTCGGTATGATGCTCCTGATTCTTTTTAAGCCGTTTGCTTGGCATGTCAAGGTGGTCACCTCCGGCCTTGTCTCTTTATCACAGATAACTGGTGGTCTCTGATGGATTGTGAAGTGTTCTCCAGGTTAGTGGAGATGTATAAAAGCATCGTGGTATTTCTGTTGGCTGGTGGGAGAGCGCTCCTGATGCCCGTGTTTCTGGAGAGCTACATCAGCGCTGCGTTACAACTGCTGGAGAAACTGCACAAGGTATCTTGGCAAACCTCAACACTTACTTCCTGAACACTGCTCAATATTTAAGTGTCGTTTTGCCGCAGGTCAACTTGAAATCCCGTCGTGTTGAATACAACCACTTCTACATCCCTGACATCGCCAGCCTGGTGGACATCCAGGAAGACTACCTCAAATGGTTTCTACGTAAAGCCGATATTGTGCGTATAGTGTCGCTTTGCTTATAAAAAAATGAAAATATAAATAACCTTGAATGCAACAGTCACGTGTCGTTGTTTTCCTCTTACAGAAAATGCGATACCCTCCGGTGCAGGTACGTTTGCTTTTACATTTGAGATGGTTCTTGGACAGTCGTGACGGTCTCTGTTTGATCACGTGAATCTTTTTTTCCTCAGAGTTCTGTCACATTATGTGCCTATCCGTTCTTATTGAACGCTCAAGCCAAGACAACCGTGCTGCAGACGGATGCCGAGCTCCAGATGCAGGTACTGAAAACAACCCGGTTTAGATTCTGATCTGATTTTTTTCCCTTTTTCATAACTTTAACAGTTTTGAATGTGTGTTTTTTTAACATAGAGGTATACACTACAATAATATATTGTTCCATTGTTCAGTGAGTTTATCTTTGTTTGTTTGTTTAGATGGCAGTAAGCGGCGCTAACTTGCACAACGTCTTCATGCTCTTGACCATGGAACCGTTGCTGGCCAGGAATCCTTTTCTTGTGCTTCACGTGCGCAGGAATCATTTAGTCAGCGACGCTCTGCGGGAGCTCACCGTCTACAACGATATAGACCTGAAAAAGCCTCTCAAGGTTTGTAAAGCTTGCATTCTTTTTATATGAGAAGTATATGGAAAAAAAATGGTGCAACAGAAACTTGAATAATTAGGGTAAGATTTGTGAAAGAGGACAAAAGGCGCAATTTGTAAATTCCATTAAGAACCTTAATCGATTACAAAATGAACTTGATTGGTGTGGTGAGGAAGGCGGGACGGGAGGCGGGGCCGGTGGCGTGAGTGATAGTTGGAATCAGCTGTGCGCACACCGGTCCCGTATATCTCACAGAGGAAATCTGGAGCATAAGAGTACGTGCGACGGGACTGTTGAAGAGAGAGGACCGGGTCATGTGTTTAGTTTGTGTTTATGTTCTTGTGGCCGGTAGTCGACCGTTAGGTGGCTGCCGGTCTTTTACTTCCGTGTTGTTTTGTTTATTTTTGATTAAACTTTATTTAATTGTTCGCCGGTTCCCGTCTCCATCCTTCCCTACTTTGAACCGTGTTACAATTGGTTACTAAACAATATATCCACCTACCTGCTTACGACAGCAAAGCATGACAAGAGATTTGTGCGAGAACAGTTAAAGCTAAATTTGTTAGCCGCCTGAATTGTTTGCTTACAAACTGCATTTAGAGACAAAAGCATGGAAAAATACAGCCAGAAGAATACAGAATGTATTTATTTTATGTTAAGGCTTGTAAAAAAACTTTGCAGCGTTGCAAAAATGTTGCAAATCATGTTTTCTTGCTCTTAATACTTGACTTGCGTCTTCACAAAATTAATATCGCTCAAATCAACTTATTTTACTTGAACTTAATTTGATTTTATACTCACGCGATTTTTCCCTAATTTGAAAATCTTTTCGGCATTATTTTAACACTTGCCTGGCCCGAAGTTTACTTCCAGTCTACGTTTGGTATCTGGCTAGAGTCTCATAACACAGCCTGGTAGCTTGTAAACACCTTCAGTTTTCTGTTAAAAACTGCAGAAAGAAATTGTGGGGAAGCCAACCAATCAGATTGATCAGATGAACTTGTGATTTTCGAACGCTCTTCAAAAAATCAGATGGTCCTTCAATGCTCTGGAGAGTTTATTAGTTCTGCAATGAATTGGATTAAATTGAGGTTTTTTCTAACAGCATAGCCCATAATAACACACAGTCATTGATGGTTATAGGTCATCTTTGATGGAGAGGAAGCTGTAGATGCTGGAGGAGTAACTAAGGAGTTCTTCCTGCTCCTTCTAAAAGAGCTGATGGATCCCATCTATGGCATGTTCACGCAGTACACCGACTCCAATCTGCTCTGGTTCTCTGAAAAAGTGAGTTTAGGCCTTAGTTTCCATATCTAAACTCGATACATTGAGTGATTTAATAGTAAATATTCATTCAGTTATTTAATGGTTTGATAATAATAACCTGGGATATATTGCTAATGTCAAAATAAGACAGCGTTTATGATCAATAGAATATTATTGAGACGTTGGATTACTTCATGGCATGATGTTTACAAAACACAACATGTGATTCTACACAATGGGTTCATTGATTTCCCTGATTGCTAGGCGAAATTAAATTGTTAAAATCCTTAAAGGGACGGTTCACCCAAAAATAAACTTGACTTCATTTACCCTCGAGTTGAAATCTGTATAAAAATCTTTGTTCCAATGAACACAACGAAAGATATTTTGAAGAATGCTGGTAACCAAGCAGTTCTTTTAACTACCATTGTCATTTTTCCTACTATGGTCAGTAGCGGTAAAGAACTGTTTGGTTAGATTTGGAACAACTCGTGTGTAAGTAAATGATGACAGAATTTGTATTTTTGTGTGAACTGTCCCTTTAAGTGAGTGATTTTTTAAAAAAAAGCTTGCATTCATAATCAATGTCTTCTTTACATCTCAGTGTTTTGTGGAGCACAATTGGTTTCACCTCATTGGAATCATTTGTGGTTTGGCCATCTATAACTCCACTGTGGTGGACCTCCACTTTCCTCTGGTGCTCTACAAGAAGCTTCTGAATGTTTCGCCGACGCTTGATGACCTAAAAGAGCTTTCTCCTACGGAGGGCAGGTATAACGCACAATGCTGACATCATCCGACTTCCTCTTAAAGGGCCAGTTCATCCAAAAAAGGAATATTTTGTCCACATTTTCAAGTCAAAGGTCAAGATGCCTTTTCAAACCTGTTTTAGTGTGTTTCTTCTGCAGAACACAAACAACGTTGACCCCCATTGACTTCCATTGTATGGACACCAAACCACTGAGACATTTCTCAAAATATCTTCTTTCGTGTTCTGCAGAAGAAAGTGTTATATACAGATCCTGTGGTGGATAAATGATGCCGAAATCTTTATTTTTAGGTGAACTATCCTTTATATTTATATTTTATACATGCATTTCCTAGGAATCAAACCCATGACCTTTGCGTTACTAGCATTGTTCTCAACCAGTCACACAGCTTTAAAAACAGACAGTTCTTGAGGAACAGTGTGTATCTAAACTCGTACCACTCGGCTCTTGTTAGTCTCGGTCTCTAATCGAATCATCCAGACCTCCCACACTCTGCGGGTCACTATATCACAGCCCTTGTTAAGTCAAATCAATAGAGTTCCTCTGACCCCTGAGGCTTTACTGGGAAATCAACGTCTGCACAGAGCGGTCAAGAGGAACCTTTTTCAACCGTTTGGTCTCTTTCTGCACTACATAAACAAGTTGTTTTTATGTAAGGTTAATTAAATGCCACCCAAAAAGCTGTTCTGAAGGGTTTGTGAGTCAACATCGGGCCACTAATTGGTTGCAGACAGAGAACGGAGAGTCAGTCCAAGTCTGGAAACGTGTTTTCTCTCGGCTGCTAGGCTGTTCTTTATAGTGCCTGAAACATTTGAGACGTAAATAAACCTTACGAAAGCAACCATGCGGAAAATGTATTTTATTATTATTATAATTTTTTATTATTATTTATTATGTCCATTATTATTTTAAAAGTTGTGGCGGGAAAGTTCACCCAAAAATCTTGTCATCATCCAGTCACCCTCTTGTCATTTCAAAACTGTATGATTTTGTCTCTTCCGTAGAACACAAAAGAAGATCATTTGAACAGCGACGGCCCTCTTTGGTTTTGTGTCCATACAATAGAAGTGAATGGGGGCCGCCGTTGTTTGGTTACCAACTTTCTTCAAAATATCTTCTTATATTGATTTAAGTTTCTTTTTTACAACGCCACTCCAAACCAGTCATGGTTTATATACTGTACGTCTACTAATGTCACAGGAAAAAACTGTCATTTGTTATAAGTAGGATATGTTGTGTGTCCTCGCGAAGGCTAATCCTGAGGTTTGCTTTTATATCCTGCAGCTGGTGTCCTCTCAACTGTGATTATACATCTGACCATTTATATCCATGACTCGGAGATAAAACGAGATGATGATAAAAACATCACACACATTCATTCGTCATTTACTCGTTTACACTGTTCTAAACCACTGTGACTTCATTCTAAGACAAAGATATTTTAAACATTGAGACAAAACAACAGAAGACTTCTTATAGGGACATTACACCTAAATATGTTATTTTGTTGTTTTGTCTCAATGTTTCTTCTGAATGCTCTGCAGGAGTCTTCAGCAGTTGCTGGACTTTGATGGCGATGTTGAGGAGACCTTCTGTCTGAACTTTACAGTAAGATATCAAACACATCTTTCTAGTTTTCTAAGACCTCTTAAAATGACATTTTGAGGTAGATTTAAAATAATATCCATAGTTTTCTCTTCATCACCCAGACACACTGTATATGAAATGTTATTCTTGTTTCTACGATGCTCAAAACAGATTTTACATTTATTTATTCAGTACACTTTTATCCAAAAAGAATTCAAGTATTATTATATTAATTAATATAATATATAATAATTAATATTAGTATAACTGTAAACATTGATATGATGTGTGTGAATTTCCCAGTGATGTGCATCTGACTTACAGTACATGTTGTTACTGATGTTTGATTTTATTTGACATCAAAATACTGACTCACGAAATGAAATGATTGTTTCCACAGATTACAAGGAAGTATTATGGGATCACAGAGGTTAAAGAGCTGGTGCAGGGAGGAAAGACTATCGCTGTGGACAAAACAAACAGGTGCATTTCTCGACTCTATTTTGCGTGTGTGTCTCTTTAAATAAACAGCTGAAAGAGGTCATCATGTGTGCGTGCCTGCATGCATGTGTGGTAGAGTGCATGGGTGGAGGAGGGACGGAATTGCAAAATTCAACAGACTCCAGACATTGTTGCAATGCTTTTGTACTGTTTGGTACAAGATACATTTCAAGACTACTATGGGAGAAGAAACTTGATGTTTTACTTGTTTTTTTACCTTATAATATTGTATTGATATTGTTACAGCATGAATGTATAATATATTTTTTTTAACAAGAATTTGGTTAACCCATGCTCACTTATTTACCCAAACTTTACATTCAGATGTGTGTGTATGTGCATGCGTGTGAGAGAGAGAGAGAGAGAGATATAATACGTGCATTGACCTAATTTGGTAAAGAGGTTTTACAGTATTGATGTGGAGTTCAGTATTCTTGTCAAGGTACGGCCTCTGTGATGCATGTTTACAGTTTATAGTAAGTCATATCATGCATTATACTGCACATGTGAAGACATTTACTTTAATTGTTAACCCACAAGCTTTATGTCTTTTCTTTGTTATGGCTTACACATTTCTGGGAAGGATTTACACTTGATGTTGCAACATAGCTGCTGGGATTTGCTTACATTCAGAGACGATTTTTAGAATTAAGAACCACACAATTCTTTAGAAATCTATTGTATGCTGTAGCATTAAGATTTGCCTTCACATAAATTATTGGAATAGTCAAAACTGTCTCCGTATTCTTAATCATGTTTTGTGCATCTTTAAGGTCCAATGTGCTGTTACTGTAATAGAATGATTTATTTGTATTATTTGATTTAATACTTTTGCAATACCGTATAATTAAACTAATATTTTCTCGCTGTCAGACAGAAACCTTGCTTCTCATTTTTAATGATTTTTAGTTTTTTCAAAAATCATTACAATTGTTCACCCTTCACGTAACAATGTGGGTTTGGCAAATATTTAACCAACAAAAAGTATTTAAAAGAACTTGTCAACTTTGACACCACGGTGTTTAATTATTCCCAAAATGTATTGTTTTTTTTCATTTCCTATACGAGATTTCAGTCTGACAGGGACGATATGAGAGGACTAAATTATCAACATGAAAAATTTGACCGTACGTTGGCGTTTTGACTCTCAGGAAGGAGTTTGTTCAGGCGTATCTGCAGTATGTATTCACCGATCCGGTACAGGAGCAGTATTCCGCCTTCTCTAGCGGTTTCCTGAAGGTCTGTGGTGGAGAGATTCTCTCTCTCTTCCAGCCCTCTGAACTCATGGCCATGGTGGTCGGCAACAACAACTACAACTGGGAGGAGATGGAAAAGGTCTCGCGTTTACCAAAGTGATATGAAACATGTTTGGAAAGACACGAAAAATCCACACAGTATAAATCAACATCAATTTCTTTTTATACCCAGAATGCAACTTACAAGGGCGAGTTCTCTGCCTCCCACCCAACGGTCGGAATGTTCTGGGAGGTGTTTCATGAGTTTCCGCTGGAGAAAAAGAAGCAGTTCTTATGTAAGTTGAAGTAATTCTTGATATGAATAGATCTTTCTGCAAAGAAGGCCTGTATAGAAATTTGTTCAAAAATCTGATTTGCAATATGAATGCAAACCGAATCCTGTTGTTCTTGTAGTGTTCCTGACAGGCAGTGACCGCATCCCCATCCACGGCATGGCTAGTCTACGTATAGTCCTCCAGTCCACCGCTGCTGAAGAGCACTATCTGCCCGTGGCTCACACCTGCTATAACATGCTGGACATGCCCTGCTACCAGACCAAAGAGACCCTGCGCCAGCGTCTCACGCAGGCAGTGGAGCAGTATGAGGGCTTCAGTCTGGTCTGAACTGGACTAGGGGAATGGTCTGGAAGTCGGCCAGAGAGGTTGCTTGCCATATGCTGGAACTGCACTTTAATCCTTTGGAGATACGGAAGAAACGCTACTCTCGTATTTAGCGCAGACGAGCACATACCGAATATGATTTGAGTAAATCTGTTATTTTTCTATTTTTACAGAGTGACTTGCTGATTTGGTTGCACAATGTTTCTTTCACTCTTGTTTTTTGGCGCGGGGGGGTGGGTGGTAAAGTTTCTATTTTTTAAATAATGACAAACTAATATCGAAGATTAGGATGGCATAGTGTGTAAAATAAATATTCCATTTTCTGTATGTTTTTCAAATATATTGAATTTATTGTGTAAATTCATTTTATTTAGACTGTTTTGGAACAAATCTGGTCGTTGAAACACAAAATGGCCTCCTTTCATCATTACTACCAGAAAAGGAAAGTTCACCCAAAAATGAAAATGATTTATTCACCCTCACGTCTTCTGCTAAACACAGAAGAAGATAAGAACGTTCGACAACACCCGCCCCCATTGTCTTCCATTGTATTCCATGTGTGACAAAACCACATTTCTCAAATAACAGTGTCTTCTTTTGTGTTACACATGTGAAAGAAAGTCCTAAACGTTTTAAATGATGCTAGGGTGAATATTTATTTTTTGGGTGAGCTAACCCTTTAAAGGCCTAGAAAGATAGGCTGTCACCACAACCTTCACCTTGGGGTTTTGTCCGAGATCAAGATTGGAGAAAAAACAGAACCCCACCAGACAAAAACAAGGATCACTTTTGTTCTGTGTTTTGTGCACAGTTTGGACAGATTATGCAGTTTCATATCTCTAGAATCCATTTTTCGTTTTTCCTTTCCTTTGTACATAAATCATTACACAACGTGACTATGCCACGCCGCAGGTGGATGCTGCTTTTAAAAAAAATATATATTTGCATCTTTTGCAGTTTTTCGTGAAAGCTTTCAGTTGAGATAATGTTGAGAGGTGTGAAATCAGCAATAACTACTGGTTGACATTTGCGTGCGTTTCATGGGATTTATTTATGGCTATCTGCATTTTAATCCAACAAATGTGAATAAACTAATAATCACATTATTTTTTACATTCAATCTATCAGTTTTCAGTTAAATTGATCACGTTCTCTCTCAGAAAGGTTGATTTGCTTTTTCTTTCTGAAGAAGTTTGACTGTTGGTTTGCTTGGGGGAAAATATCAAAGTGACTTTGTTACAGTTCCTCAGTAGTTCTTGATGTGTTCAAAGACAAAGAGAATGAAACGTGTCTGTAAGGGACCACAGTGATGTGTTTGCTGTGGTGAGCCATGTTGTTTCGCATCTAGCTGCATGAGACGTGTTTGTTTGTATGATGGAAAGTCACATACACACACACACACACACACAAGAGTTTTTATCCAACTTATTCCTTTCTGTCAATGTATGCAAACAAGGGCTTCTTAGTGGCTAAAGATGCGTTGTTATTTTAGTAAAGTATATTTACTTTTATAGCTTTCAAATGAAATATATTGTTTTATCTATTTTTGTTCCAGAATAATAAAATTATAATTTCGCCTCATCTTGTGTTGTGCTCGTTTAATTTCACAAATCCCCGCAGTGTAGACCTTTCTGATGATATTTTATAGCAGTTCAAGATATATTGAAAAGAATACAAAACAAGAGTTCAGAAAAAATAGTTTTATATATACAAAATACAAATACAACCATGTACTAAAATGTACACGGGGTATTAAGTTTTATCCATCAGCGTTATACGTTCCATGAAAATAAAGGTCACACTACAAGCTTCCAATCTGGAGAATAAGAAAAGGGTTACGAGCTCGCTCGGTCGGGATCTGCATCTGCCAAGAACAAAACTGCACGTACGCCTCTTGGCTTTTGCCTCTTTGTAAAGGGGGCTTAACCCACATCACTGTTAAACAGCGAAAATGTCAGGACCAGGAGATCATTTTTTGTTAGATCGGGAAAAAAACTAACAAATTAACAAATCATTTGTATCTCAAAGTTCCACCGATTGTTTTCAGAACATTACAACAATGTTTTTATTGTTTTGGTTGTTAGTTTTTTTTTAATCATCTATATGCGTGTTAATTCTAGCTTAGTCCATGGTTTAAAGCTTCAATGTTAAGAAAGATGTTCAATTATGAACGTACAAACAACGCACTTTCTCAGAAACATAAATATTAAAAATAAAACAAATATGTCACCAGGGTCTATATAAAATTATACAGAAAACCTTCCAAACATCCGTCATCTTTTCTTTAAACGGGTTTTAAAATGCCACAGTCCTCATTATCTACACATTAGTTAAGACGTAAGACGTTAAAGTCCCAGTGAAATAGAAAATGATAATTCTTATTTTTTCATGAAATATTGCAGCGTTTATAGTAAATAGCTTATCAATGTGGGTCATTTACATAAAATTCATGTACCCCTAAAATCTTCAGTTTAAATCTGAAAATGCACTTCCACCCTGAAATGACAATCCATCTGACATGACGTAAAATAGACGGCTTAACTCCTCCCCTTCAACTGTCAGTCTGCTGCCAACTTCATTTCAAAATCAATGCAACCATTGTGTTTACATATCCAATCAATTTGCAGTGAAAAACACAAGCCACGCCCACTATTTTTCTCCTTTACAATTTCTTTTCACTCATAAATGTGTCAGAATACGGAAGTTAAACGATCGGAACTTCCGGTTCACGGGGCCTTTAATGTTCTTCAAAGCTTTTGTCTGATTAGGAAAACTCCTGTTTCTATATTATGTCAATATTAAGATAGAAAACTATCTAAAAATCATTACAAACTGTCACATGATACAACACGAAATATATTACAGACATTCAGCAGGGTTTCAAAGGGAATCGAGTTCATTGTTTTTAATTCCAGAGTCGTATAGTACACGAGAACAAATCTTCATCCAGAGAAGCGGAAACCAGAAGTCCTTTTCGTTGCACGATGAAACAATAACGGCACCGCAGAGCTGATTTTGCTGAAACATGCGTTTACTGACATCCAAAATATGAAGCATCTTTGTACATGCTGCGCTGCTTCTGAAAGCGAATGTCTGGTCCTTGTTTGGACGATCACAATGAGCGTTAGATGAACTAGGATGAGCCTCTTTTACTTATAAGCACTTCCAACAACCTAAGCTTGGCTTTAATGTGCTTGTATTCATTGTATTCCCCAGCCAACGGTGAGCGATCTTCCTTTTGCACATTCCTATGAGAACAAAGAAAGTAGAATGAGAAACTAATGTGATTGTCTGTAGATTGTTAATCTTACACATGAGTCTTTCTGAGGACAAAAGGCCTTACCTGCCGTTCTGCTTGAAGAACTCCTCCTCGAACTCCCGGAGGTTATTACGGATTCTTTTCTTCTCCTCACGAGCTTCCTGGAGCTGCTCCACCAGTTCCGGCCTGTGTGTTTGTGTAGAAGAGAGTGAAACTTTTAGATTCTTCCAGCGACAATGAAAACAATCGCAATTCATTACATGTAGCGTGATTGTCCTTTGTCAAACATTGCAGTTATGTAGCGTGACATGTGAATGCATGTCAGTGATGGCATGTTTATGCAATACCCAAAGGCCGGATTGGAATGTGGATGTGTTGCAAATTTTGGATGTGTTGCAACGGTTGACCGGTAAGAATTTAAGAATTGGGTTGGATAGCACCAAGGTTTATTAATTTTAAAGTCCCAGTGTAATTAAAAATAACAATGCCTATTTGTTCATGAAATATTGCAGCATTTATTGTAGTTCATCAATTTGGGTCAAAATCGTGTGGCCTCATAACCTTTAGTTAAAATTTGAAAATGCACTTCCGTCCTGTAATAACTATCCATCTTAGATGATGTATGTTAGACGGCTTGGGCCGCGCATCCGTTAACTCCTCCCCTTGCGTCAAAATATGGAAGTAAAAACGATTGCAACATCCGGTTCACGGGAACTAACAAGATGCGCCTTTGCAATGAATGCAATGCTCAATATGGCCGCTCTAGCGAAGGAAGTCCTCCCTTCCAGTAAAACGTGACCGTCAATCAATAAAGGGACGGGGCTCTCCCTATTTAAGCTTAGCAAACTAAAGTTAAGATGCAATTCATGTCATGTTGAATTATCGATCGGAAACATGCGATTGAAGAAATATCTGCATTCCCCCAACCAAGTAGATAGGATTGTGGAGATGCTTTGATGTAAATAGCTGCCCGGAGGCGTTGCGAACATGGCCGCCAAATGGCACGACTTCCATAAACAGACTTTGGTAGCACTCACATGGTAGCGGCGTGTAAATTGGACAATCTCATGTCCGTAGTGTTCTTAGATGGTGACAGTTCATCAACAGGCGAGATAAAGCCGTCTGTGTCCTCATCCAGCTGGTCGAGCAATCCCAGCATGCTCAGTTCCGGCTTATCAGTGACCGTGAACTGTGTCCTAGTGTCGCTGTCTTCATCCGAGCCCTCTTCCTCCTCCTGAAAAAGAGCAGATGGTGCTGGTTAGTTCACGCTCAGATGAACTCAAAGATCAACCAACACCATTCTGCTATCAGCGTTGAAGTTCCCAAGTCAACACATTCCCACTCGAATAGCTAACAAGCTGTTGTGTTAGTATAATGAGAAGCATCTATTAGATTTTCCCAACAGCAATTTCATGTAAGCAATTCCAGCATGAATCCATGCAGCTACTGATTTGATTCGGGTATCCGACAGGTCACATAAGAATCACAGGCTGTGTTCATGATTGGGTTAATTGAGGAAACCGGGGTAGTGAGTGGGTGGATGGCTTTTGGGGTCAGTTGTATAACTGATTGATGGGGCGGTAACAGCTCTCTTCACCTTAGTGTCGCTGAAGAACAGGGCTGGTACACCCTCGATTATGGGCTGCAGCAGGGGGCCTCTGCGCTTGCTGGAGGGCGAGCCCTGTGGTGGGTGTTAATAATGAAGTTACAACATCAACCCTTACGGACTCATGCAACTCATAATACATGTTGCAGGGTTTTCCGTTTCCATGTGTCTGTTCATATTTTTGGTGGTCTCTCCTTATATGTATATACAATAATACATATTATTTTCAAACTACCAATCGAACTAGTATTTGCATGTATTATACGTACTTGGAACAAAAAACATCCTAATAACTGAGGAAAGGGCTCTAAAGGAATGCAGCTTTCTATGGCGTGACAGAACCTTTTATCAAAATGGAAGTTTTTATGTTTTGGGGAAATTATTGTGTAAGAGGCTTAAGTAGGGAAGGAATTTTAAGAAATGCAAATATGCAGCACAGGATATGACCTCAAAGGCCAATCTTGAGCTCTTGCTAAAAACGGGCTTAGCGGCGCTAACAAGTCCCAGCAATACTGTGGCTAAATGCCCATATTGTGCGACAGCTAATGCCGTTTCCCCCCACTAATGCTGTAGAGATTTCTTCCAGAATTAAAATGAATACAACCGACAAACGTGGCTTAAACATGATGAGGATTGCCTGTAGCTAGGAAGAAAGGAGGTTGAACCAACGGAAACGGAACTTACGATGACTGGAATGGCTGATGCTCGTAACAGGATCTGTTTGACGAGACGGTACCGGTCGTAAAGAGGCTTCATGGCCTGCCTCTCATTCTTGGTGACCTTCAAACATGAAGAGAAAGTTACATCGATGCCATCATTTTTTTAAATTGTATTATTTTGAGGCATATTCGCAAACTTACTGGTCTTCCGTGGATACTCTCATAATGCAGAAGAGCTTTCTGAAGAGCCACCTTCTCTGCTGAGATCTGCTCGCGGGTCATTTCCTGAAAATGTATGTTTAGAAGTTAAAAATGAAAATATCTATCGGACATTTGCCAAAAAAAACAGGGCTGTCGAACGATTAATCGCATCCAGAATAAAAGTTTATGTTTACATAATACATGTCGGTGTACTGTTCCTTTTAATTTTTGTATTTATAAAACCAAACATGCATACATTAAAAAAATATATAAAAATGAATAAACATTTAAATATAATAATATATATATAATTCAAAAGATATGTAAATACTTCCTAAATATGTATACATTTATGAATATGCCGTTATAAATACAAAATAAATACGCACAGTACACAGACATATATTATGTTAACACAAACAATTATTCTGCATTCGATTAATCGCAATTAATCGTTTGACAGCCCTTTTTTAAATTCTACATTTTTCGATTTTAAATATTTCTCAAATTTTCTCAACTAAATATTTTGTTAAATAAATGTATAAAATGTTTATACAATCATTTTTAATTATGACATTTAAAAAACAAAAGAGCAAAAAACAAATTTTCTAAAACCTCACTTTAATCTCGTCGGGTTGGCCCGCCTCCTTGCGTTTCTCCTGCAGCTTGTTCATGACAGTCTCCAATGTGCTTTCCACAGGGGGTTTGGGCGCTTTGGTCTCAGAGGTCTTCTTCTCCAGCTGTGACCCGAAACTCTTCGGAAGAGTGTTACTGCGCTGGCGGGGGAGGGGCGTCAAATCTTCCTCTGACTTCAGCAGCTTGTAATCTATGGGAAGCCAGAACACAAAACCATTTTATAGGTTCAACATTCTTACGTATCCGTTCATTTTCGTAAGCGTCAGATTCGTACCTTTCAAGTCTTTGCGCAACCTGGCCAGTTCATTCATCCATCGCAGAACCTCAGGATTGCCGGCTTTATCGCCGTGTGAAGGCTGTATAGAAACGGTACACTTACTATTTACAGTCAACATTTTAATAAAAGTATCAAGTAATTTCCATCATCTCTATGGCTCACCCTGTACTTGTGTTCCTCCTCAAACTTCTCCTCAAACCTGCGGATCTTCTTCTTGAGCACGTGGATCCGTTTTGAGAGCTGAGCTGAGGTGAGCTCTTCACGCTCATCGTCGCAAGAACCTAAAGAAGAACTCCTCCGCCTACTGCACGGAAAACATACACACGTAAACATTTCGCCAACTAGCAAGATGTGTACGATGTACCTTAGCTCTGAAAAACTTGAATTATTATGTCTTAAGGCAGTTTTGCTTCTATTCTGAATCGCAAACATCCTACATACACTCACCTAAAGGATTATTAG
Source organism: Triplophysa dalaica (assembly GCF_015846415.1). Taxonomy (NCBI): domain Eukaryota; kingdom Metazoa; phylum Chordata; class Actinopteri; order Cypriniformes; family Nemacheilidae; genus Triplophysa; species Triplophysa dalaica. Next base: position 6,861,940 of record NC_079543.1, read on the forward strand.
GAACACCTGTTCAATTTCTCATTGATGCCATTATGGTGGTGGTGTAATGGTGTGGGGGATGTTTTCTTGGCACACTTTAGGCCCCTTAGTGCCAATTGGGCATCGTTTAAATACCACGGCCTACCTGAGCATTGTTTTTGACCATGTCCATCCCTTAATGACCACCATGTACCCATCCTCTGATGGCTTCTTCCGGCAGGATAATTCACCATGTCACAAAGCTCGAATCATTTCAAATTGGTTTCTTGAACATGACAATGAGTTCACTGTACTAAAATGGCCCCCACAGTCACCAGATCTCAACCCAATAGAGCATCTTTGGGATGTGGTGGCACGGGAGCTTCGTGCATCCCACAAATCTCCATCAACTGCAAGATGCTATCCTATCAATATGAGCCAACATTTCTAAAGAATGCTTTAAGGACCTTGTTGAATCAATGCCACGTAGAATTAAGGCAGTTCTGAAGGTGAAAGGGGGTCAAACACAGTATTAGTATGGTGTTCCCAATAATCCTTTAGGTGAGTGTACATCTTATACTGTAGATGTCTATATGACATCACACAAAAAACGTGTCAGAGATGTACTGCAGATGAGCAAACAATAAAAATATTTGGACATCAAATAGACGTCTGCCAGACTCATTTCTTGTACTGTAAAAATGTTCGTGATTTACGTACCTAATGAAAGAGTGGGCGTTAGGCGGTGACGGTGGAACCTCCGTGTCATCCAGATACTGCTGGCTGTCCCTGTAGGCATAGAACCGAGGCGAGACCATTGGGTCGCTGTCTTCCTCCAATAACTGTCGAATCAGTTTTCCGCTGGCGTTTGGCGAGAGATGAGCTTCCTCGCGGTCCACGCTTTCTCTCTGCCATGATGAGTAGGCGGGAACAGGCTCTGTTAATATAAATAAATGCACAAGAGTTGACTACACAGTCATATTAAAAATGCTTTTCAGGTTAGTCATTGCTTAGAACAGCAACAGGACGTCCACTTCCAGTCTTTATTGATATATAGTCATGACCAAAAAATGAAACATTAACCAGAATGACACTGTTGACCCTGTCTTGTAACCCTGAGGTCAACTCTTTGCTGATGGCGCAAAATTTTGTTATTTGGCTCATTTGTGGACATATGTTTTTATCTTTGAGAAAAACACAAGTACGCGATGGCCTTGTGAATACACAATATTGTTTCTTTTTCTTTTGATATTCTACATATTTAATGTGTGGGTGACTATATGTCCTTAAACAGCGGATATCAAACACTGCAGAGTAAACATGAATGTTAGGACATGGTAACTTTTGCTGTGTTTATTTACTATAGTGATGCTATCGATCTTTCATGCGCGACCGCTGCGTGAGGTCACAGTGCGATTTAATGATGTATGCCAAGGATTGTGGTGGTAAAATGTGAATCCAAAGCCACCCACATGCACGAATGACTAAATTCGACCTTATCACAGCTCATAAAGTTGATACCACCATGTTTACAACATTAAAGTACAGATACAAGCCTTCTATAAATGTTTGGCCACACCAACGCACATTCGGACAAGCAATAAAACAATGTGTTCGAGTGTTTTGTGACATTCTATATTGATGTACTAACAAAACAATACAAGCTTATCTACAATACCTCGTATTATGTGTGCCTTAGCCAGCACCACTTTTTAAAGGAGCAGTTCAGCCAAAAATGGTGCCATCTATTACTCACCCACCATGTTGTTCCTAACCTGTATGGATTTCGTTCTTCTGCAGAACACGACAGAATATATTTTGGAGAACGTTGGTAACCAAACAACATTCTCCCCCATTGACTTCTATTATATTGACACCAAACCACCGAAACATTTCTCAAAATATCTTCTTTTGTGATCGACAGAAGAAAGAGTCATATTCAGGTTTGTAATGACATGAGGATGAATAAATGATGGCAGTATTTTTTGGAGGGGTTACTACATGCGCATTCATTCACACAAACATCCCAGCATGCTTTTCAAAATGCAAACAATCCTGTTACTATCATATCTGGGAAGCCAGTAGATTTCCAGCGTTGAGAACACATCCAGGCATGTGGTATGAGACGTCCTTTTGCAGAGACGCTTGCCAAATTAGGTCCTGGCGTGTAAGGTTATTGTGCACATAAATAAAGCTGCATATTGTCGCTCCTGCCATCAAAAGCTGAAAGTTGTTATATGCGGGGTGGGCGCATGCCAGTGTGGCGTGTTTTATGGGTTTTTCATGCAGCGTCTAAAGGTCACCGAGAGATGGGTCTCTTGGTTGTAAACAAAAGATCTCAGGCCTTACCCTCATTGTAATTCTGCTGGAAAAGGCTTTTAAAGTCAAGGAACGGGGCGCTAAAGAAATGAGAATCTGAAAGGAACAGAAAAACAGAGGTAACCAAACAAGCTCTCGTGAGAAGAGCGCGAAGAAAGTCTATTTACTGCAGTGTGGAGTCAAATGATGCAGGGAGAGATAGAATAGGATGGTTGAGCTCATGGACCAATCACATCGCCACATGGGTCACCACAAGGTGTTTTGGCACCAGCCACACTGGGACAAAGGTCTGACGGCTCAATGTTATGTTGATACAGCTAGAGTCATCATTTTATCTGTGATAAAGCAATAGTAAATATAACTGTAAAACCACAGCAAAACATTCCAATGGCCGTCAAACTATTTTATTCGACTTATTTGTTCAGAGCTTCTCAAAGCACACACTGTTTCAAAACAGATCATGTTATGGGTTTATGCTATCTGCGATAAGGTCCACGTGACAAACTTAAAAGCCTGGATTTGTGGTGGATAACAACATATCACGCACTATAAAATCCACATTTGCATACCCATAACTATAACCCCAGCTTATAACCTCACAACAATTCACCGCTGGTCAAAACTAAAACATTGGGTTGAAATGAATTGGAGGTAAATATTATTTCAAAATGTAAGACATTTTTACAGCGTATATTCTCAATAAATGAATACTTAAAGCTGCAATCTGTGAACTTTGTCTCACATCGCAATCTTTGTTTAACAAACACCTTTCTTTATGCACGTTGAAATAAAATGACATTAAACTGACATTAACCTGAACTGGACTAGGCAGCTCAGATTATAAATCATTATTATAATCATAACATTGTAGGTGTGTTCAACGATTTATCATGTCCAAAATAAAAGTTTGTGTTCACATAATATATGTCTGTGCACTGTGCATATTTATTTTGTATTTATAAACAAATATATATATATATTTAATTTAAACTATATATATATATATATACATATACACGTTTTTCTTTTAGATTTTTTAATGTATACATACAAAATGAATATGCACATTACACATACATTTATTATATAAACACAAACTTTTTCTGGATGCGATTAATCACAATTATTCATTGAACCGCCACACAGCACTGTGTATCAGTCTCCAAAACAAACATTTTTACATTCTTGCCCATTACCAAATCTTTGTAAATTTTTAACCAACAAACGTCCCAGTCTGCGGCTTTAAATGCATTATTAATATAGCACATTCACAATACATAGTTCCACAAATTTAAGAAAAGTGATTTAAACCAAAAAAGGCTAAAGCTAAACTATAATCAACATCCATCTACACAACAAGCTTGTGCGCAAAATATCTCCAACCCCCCTGAAGAATGTCTCCTATGAGAATCCTGCAAAACCGTACCTCTTTGTTTTGACAATCTCACCACAAGCGTTGCACTATGCTATTAAACAAACAACATCTTAAAACGCTCACTAGAGGGCGCTCTAAAGTCCAGCAATACAGAAAAACACAATCTCAGAGTCTGTGACCACAGCATTTACCACTACATTAAACTAAAGGGCAACTGTGACTTAACATGGCAACCCAAAGCAACAGCAATAAACGCTGTCTCTGTGCCAGACGTCGAAAGTGGAAAGCTAAGATTTGCATTCCCTATTGCGCACTTCCAAGGTCACTGCAAAAAGAGGTGTGTCCGTACGTGTTTGCTCATGTCTGTTGCTGCACATGCTGCACCAACACCAGAGGAAACAGGAAAGGGATCTGAGCGTGTCGTGCATGACCCTGACAAATTTAAAGCGCTGGAGCGACGTGCACGTAGCCACGGCTCTCAGACTCCTGCATTTAATCTCCTCCTGTTTCAATCCTCTGTTGCTATGACTATACGGTCCTCCGCGAGCCGAACCAACTGCTTGTTGCTAGGTTCACGGTACTCCATCACAACAAACCAATTTAAAGCCTGTTCCCTACATATACTGTATACATTTTTGTGAGCTTACCGAAAAGTTTGATTTGCATTGAGAAAAAAATGAATGAACGAAATGGATCGACACCCTATTGAGTGTTTACGAACAAGTGTCCAAAAGGAACGGGGAGCAGCACCACAAATCCACATCAAACTCGACAAATCCCAAGTGTATCCCAATTAACGCCTCTCATGGGTTTAAACAGGCTCCGGGTTTTTGATGAGCTCATCACTATTTACACCTTTTAAAACCGTGCGCATAAAATTGCATTAAACATCATGACGTCTCCAAGCTGTGGCAATGCGATGATCTCTCCGGGTGGCAGTGAAAAAAACACATCCCTAATCTCCTTAGTCTCTGTAAAGTGACTTTACAAGATCTACGTCTGCATAAGGGCACGAGGCAGGTTCGCAGCTGCCGCCCCTGTGCAGAACGTGAGTGAAAGAAAAACACATTTAAAAAGAAAGACTGACCTGTCCAGCTGTTGTTCTCGGTCAATGCAGTCAAATCAAGACGAGGGACGTCGTCGCACGGCTCCGCTCCGCAGAGAACCTCTTGGATCTTCATGGCAGGCGTCTAGCACAGAAGAGAATGAGAGATAAACACCAAGTATGCCGAAGTGGGGGCTGTGCGCTTCTTAAGTTGAGCAATACCCTGCCTGCGCCTGCCCCCTTCCCCTTACAGGCTGGGAGGAGGCGGGGGGCGGGTCTACGGGACAAACCCCTGTATGCCGATTGGTCACCCGCCCTGCCCCAACCCTGCATGCTTTTTCGAGGTGGGTGTGGTCTGTTGTGCATTTTCTTCTCTCAGTACCCCTCCCTTTCTTTTTTTCTTCCATTTTTGTGTGCTCTCCTGCGCCTCTGCAGCTGTTTGTCTCAGTAGCATAGGAGACCGGGCGAGCGGGAGAGGGAGGGGGGAAGACTACAGAGAGGGAACACACGGAGCACGCAAAGCATGCAGGCAGATTTCCTGTCTGTTATTGAGAACAGCGCCACATGATCGAGACGCACGTTTGTGTTTTTACTTCGTGCCCTTCCGTGCACCTTCTGTATGGTGTGTGGGAGGTGTGTAGGGAGCAGACGTTAGGTTTGTTCAAAGTCGGTCACTTGTTCATTTCCGCCGTTGGGGCGTGGGACAGGGTCTATTTTTGGAGCAGATCAAGGCAGGGGGATTTTTCTTTCCCCCCTCTCTCTCTCTCTCTCTCTTTCAAAATGCTCTGCATTACAGAGTGCATGACAAAAAGGTCCCGCTACAAGCTGCCTGATTCTCCGACCGCGTCATTACAGCTGGATTTAAAAAACACTTGTACCATTGCGTACGTGCTATTTGTGTGTTGGTGATTTTTGATAAGCGTGTTACGTTTTCCCCGTCATGCACTATAATTGCATCACTGCTGTTTGTTTGATATCTGAAGCATCCAAATAAGGCAAACGAGACTTTGTCACACATGAGCGGCTGGTTCTTGAAGGTCTATTCGCTCTGCCAAGTGTCATGTATTACCAGCAGAGATAAGGAGATGGCAAACAGCGGTGTATTGAGAGACAGACACCAAGACTTCCCATAATCCTGTATGTGATGATGTAATTTGGCTCTGAAGTAATTCTGGTATAAACAATAATGAGAAAAAGGACAACATCAAGGGTTACATCTGATTTGTCAAAAAGAACTCCTTAGAGCATGTCCTTTATACTTTTATTAAATTAAAATTGATTTTGTTCTTTTTGTGTTAAACATGTTTACTAAAACATGCCGTTTAATTGGCTTTTAAACAAACACGCCACACACACAAACACTCATTAAGTCATATACTGACGTTTGTACGTAATGAGTAATGTACTACAGAATCATTATGTTTATTCATTACCCACAGGCTCAGGGTGAAACCACGACGAAAACAAATTTAAGATCTGATAATCCAAGCAGTGTAAGTCAGTTGACTTAGATCAACAGCAGGTCTCTCTAATCAATGGCAATTATGTCATTACATTCACACACACATGATTAAAGAAGCAAAGATTTACATGACAACAGACTACTGATGTCATTATGGTTAAACACAATTCAATCTAGAAATCTTTTTATTCACAGTAAGCAGTAAACGGAGTTAGAATTTTGGAAAACTTTAGCCATAATAAAATTCAGGATTTTGTAGTAGGAGGGAAAATGATGCATTTCAAAAGTTCTGAACAAATGAATCTATGCATTCTAATAACTAGATTAAGGATTTTGATGCTAAAAAATGTTATCTATTTATTGAGATTTTTTTATTATATATAGAATTATTATTATTTATCCTGAAACTTTAACTATGCCAGATTATGCTGTTTTAACATTTTATTATTTTTTTTTTCTTATTTCTTTTTATTCATTTTATATTTATATATATAAATATTATTTTATATTTTATTTTTATACTTTACATTTTATTTTATTTTTTATATTTTTATACTTTATTTTATATTATATTGTGAATTAGTTTTTTTCTTTATAATGTATATTTTGTTTGATTTAATTATGTATTTTACACCTTTTTTGCTATATTTTATTTTATGCCTTTCAAACAAAACAATCTTTTTTGGGCAAAGCTTGCAAAAAACCTAAAGCGAGTTGTTTGCTTACATTATTTATAATTAACACTTTTGTAAGCAAGGCTTTTGTTTTGAGTTAAAAGAAAAGAAAAAAGAGAGAAGAAAAAGTTACGGAAAAGCTGTAAAGCTCCTCTAAGATGCAGAGGATTGTGGCTTTCAACATGTTCTCGAAAAACGTCTGTAATCAGCAAACTGCTTCAAAGAGCCCTAGCAGCACTTATCCCACGATGCATTGCATATATGTGACACAACTGGGTACAACATGTTCTGACTGTTAGACCGTATTAAGAAGCACCTCTCACGCATGACATGCGACTCACTGAATATACGCACGTACAGTATGGGCCATCACAATGGCGCCTAAACATAATGTGTCACAACAAAACAAATAGTTTTCAACAAATCTGTCAAAATGACATAACAAAATGTTGGAAAAGAAAAAGAGATTTAAACATCTTGAAAAGTTGAAGCTGGCTGGGCTGAACCCATGCAGGTAGACGACTAAACCAGATGGGTTCTGGTCTGTTGGCACGCTGACATCACATGGTGCCAGATAACAGATGGAATGACAGCAGGAGTTTGAGGTTGATGATGGCCCAACAGATCCAGGATGTTCTCACTGTAGCACCAACAAACTTGAATACATTTTTGATGTCATTTTATGACAAACGCAGGTTATCAGCCCAAGGGCATCATAATGCCCATCCACTCCGACAAACAAAGCCCTAAACTCTCTACCAGAAAGAACGATATTGCCAAAACAAAAGCCGTAAGATGTCATTCAGTGCGTCTGTCTCGCCTCCTACAGGTGGCTTTTTATCAGCCATAAACCAGTCAAGTACGTTGTACGTCAATTTTTTCTCAACAACAATCAAAAGCTTGTGATAACAAGAGCATGTACCGACTAAACACAGTAAAACGTTCAGGAAAAAATTTGAGAAATAAGACAAAATAAGAATGAGATGAAAACATCACAAAATTAAAGTATGAACTAAACATACCTGGGAATTTTCCTTTTGATGGTGTTTCCTGTGAAAATACATTTCATTAGCAACTACAGTACTAAGGTTTACTGTAGAATTATTATTTGTTATAATAACAGCATTTATATAGTTTTACATTTAAAGCAGTAAACTATGCTAAAACTAGCTACCACAAGTGTTTATGACTTTCTCAACATTATAGTCAATATTTTGAACGTTCTACTCTACACGATATAGTGCTTGAATAATACACTCCATAGCGGGCGATCACACAGAACACGCTTTTTTTGTTTGAAAACGTGGCGCACTGCAATACCTTTATTGTTGACTTTTAGATATGATCAACCCGCTGCGGGTTTTTTTTTTGCTCTGTAACCACCGAATCAGCTGTTCTAGCAGTCAAGGATTATATTGCACGCACTCTAGTTGCTGTTCACTGTCATATTAGCAGAAACTAAAACAGGAACAAGCAAAAGGCGCTTGCACTGAACATGCCCAGTTAACCTGTGCCAGCCAGCACAAGCTTCTCCTTTGTCATTGCACTCTCCGAACGTTCAAGCAAATGTAAATGTCTGTCACCACAACGGAATGGACATTAGGGAAAAGGCGCATTACATCAACAGCTTTTCTGCACTTAGTAGATATTTTTCAACTTCAGGTGCTTGGCGCTCTCCGCCAAAAACCCGAGGCGCTGCAGGCGGAAAAACGTGAGCATAAGCAGCGTGAAAAACGCTCTCTGCCAACCTGAAACAATTCAAAAGAGACGCGTCTAACAGCAAAAACAAAAAACACGTTCTGTATGATCAGCCCCTCGGAGTCCTAAAATTTAACACATGCACAGAATCATATGTGATGGTGTATGTAAAATACCTGTTATGAGTTGATGCTGTAACTTCTTTACATTCCATTGGCTAGAAGTAAACAAACACATACACCTTAAAATGGTCAATAATAGCATTTAACTGACCAACAAACCAAACCCCCCCAAAAAATCACCATTGACATTAATCCCACTGGCAATAAATGACCCTCCTTTCAAACAAAACATTCCTGGAGCTCAATTGGTGGCGTTAGCCATGCAAAGGTCATGAATTCAATCTCCAGCGAACACACATGCGAAAAAATTATGTTGAATGTCATGGAAAAAGTGTCGGTCAAATGTGTACATGTAAATGAGACTATTCTTAGGTGCAACAGAGGGAAGAGACAAACCAGGGCATGCAAATGAAAACAACATGTCATGTCAACATGTCAAGGCTTTATTCCGTTTCGTCTGTAGCTTGTTTGCAATGATCAAATTCATGGTTGTTTTTCAGTGTTTTTTCAGCGATGAGGCAAAAAATGTTTTAGTAAAACAAGACATTACTAGAGTAAAATATCTGTTATTATGCTTAATGCACGTCACTGTGGTTTACCAGCGTGTGCTTTGAACGGTGTGGTTATATCCGCTGAGGTACAAACACACGCCTGCGAGAGGTCCTCGCCAAAACACTTAACTCCCATAAAATGCTGCGTGTGCTGTCTGAAAACAACTTGTACATGAAGGACTTTAGGATAATTGGCTCTTACTATAACAGCCTTGTACCACCGTTTATGTTTTGTAATTGTTGTTATTGCAATATTCTGAAAAACTGACAAAAACACTTCCTCACTGATTGTTCCTTCTGAAGATGATCCAAATAAAACAATGCTTTTCCATTTGTTTGGTTCAGGCTCAGAGGTTTAACAGTCTGCTTAAAAAATTCAGATGGTCTGCCCAAATGAAACGACATGCATTGTGGGATTGTGGATTACAGTTTAAACGCGAGAGATTTTTACGTAAGCAAAACTTCACAACGTCAAGACATTTAGGGCGTTTTCAGTCTGGGCATGTTTGCTGCGGTCCGACCCAAGTGCGATTGTTCCTGGAGCCCCCTGTAGCTTTGGTTTGGTTTCACACTCAGCTTGATTCTATCTAACCCTTGTTCATTTTATTTCTTCACAAACGTGCATGGTGCATTATAGAAAACACAACTCGGGATAATATTTTGTAGGGGTTTTTTTTGGGTTCACTGTATGTACGAGTTCCTTGACAGCTTTCACATTAGCGATATTTTGTGCGAAACGTGCCCCGTTCCGAACAAAACTGCAAGTTTGAATCCCACCTTAGAGTGGTTTCCAGGGTGTTGCTACGCAGATCTTTTGCCAGATCTTTGCCCTGCAGCTATTATGCAGTTTTAAGCCATTCTACTATGTGTCAATACACTTGCTTACTTCCAGAAAAGAAGGACATGAAGATAAAACCACTGAAAAAAGAAAGAGGGGGAAACAGGCAAACTTACAGTGAAGACGTCCTGGTTGTCATAGACCTCAGTCAGTGTCAGACTGTGTTTGGGTTTCCTGCTCATCTTTGCTTCAGTCATAAGGTGCCTCTCGCCTGCCTCAATGACCCTCGGACCCGGAGATGGGACGTTCTCTTTATCTCCCCCGACCCTGAAAACACCACCACGGACTTTTTTTCCCTAGTCATTTAACTCCAGTGAAAATGTGAACAGCCTGCCTAATGTACCGTCTACTTGAAACAGTGGTTTATTTACACCTGTCTCGTATAAACTCAGATAGCATCAGCGTATCATTCGACAGCACTGTTTAGTCACTAATCTAATGTTTTCAGTCGCATCTAGTTTGTATCAACAGGATTTGTGATATTGCTCTGAGATTTAGCCAGAAACAAACTTTATAATAAATACACGGAAACAATAAAACATATCAGACATCATTAATTGTCAACAATCTACTAAATAAAAGACTTGCTAGACTTAGGGCTGTCAAAATTATTAAATAATCGTTTCATCACAATTATTTGGCATAATCGCAATTATTTAAATTAATCGCAATTATTTAACATAATCGCAACTAATGGACATAATCGCAATTATTGTAATTTCTTTGAAAACAAGGGTGATCTGCAGCATTTTACATCCACAATACTTGATCTGCACTCACTGTTAAGTTTGAATGACATTTCTTCATCATTTGAGTTGTATCAGATTTGAATTTTTTGTGTTTATGAGTTTTATTAAAGTGATTCCAGATTTGTTCCATCTACACAGCAAGACGACATCATCCTCACATCTCAGTTTTTTCAGTTAAGGTCATTCTATAGGCAATGTTACTAGTTATTTACAGTAATTTTCACATTTCTTAATGTATCTATATTTAATTCAATGAATAAATGAATTGCAATTAACCGTTATAATTGTCAAAGCCTTTAAACAGACGATTAATCGCCATAATTCCAATTATTTAATAGACAATTAATCGCAAAGTTACAAAGAAATTTTACAATGACCAGGAAAAATGGAACCGTATTGATTCCTTGATGGCAATGCTGACACACAGTGATACACTGAATAATGTAACTGCTATAAGGATAGCCGTATTTCAAGAGTAACCTGTATTAACCTCAAGTTCCCCTCCTGTTCTCGTAGATTTCGCCGCCTTTCACGTGCCGTTGTCGCAGGAGATGAACAATGGGCAGTCGGCTCCGTGACGTCCGACCCCTTACCCGTGTGCACGTTGAAAAGGTGCTGTTGGACAGCTGAGCGAATGGTCTTCTCTAAGAAACTATACAAATAGAGAGTGAGAAAGATGTTTTACTGTCAGTAAGAAAATTATGATGGCTATAATTACATGAATAAAGAAAATCTCCTGGCTATTCAGATTTGAAAAATTCCCTAATTTTTACAAGTTAAATGTATTATGACAGTTATTACTGACTGTGTTATTTCAGTTCTGCAGTCACCAGAAGAGATCTGTGGGCTAAAGAGAGAGAATATTAAAATAATATTTACAGAAGGTGCTTTAATCGACTGGACCACATACAGTACATACTATACAATAATGTTCAAGGTTAGGGGTTTGTTTAAATTCCCAACTTCAGGAAGGGTTAAGAGATGATGCTAGCTTTGGAAATTGTTTCAAACTTTTAGTTCAAAATACATCATAAACATTGGAAAGAAAATCTCTGGATGTCATTAAAACCCTCCTAAAGTGTATTTGTATTTAAAGGTCCAGTGTAGAAAATTTAGTGGCATCTAGCGGTGAGGTTGTGAATTGCAACCAAAGGCTCACTCCACCGCTTGCCAGTGCCTTTCTGAGCACTATTGTGGCTGACACAGGATGAACGTTACGTTGACGCTTCTTTGCCGAAGGAGATATCCTATTTATGAAACGAGCTCTGTAGAGCAGTTTGTCCGTTTAGGGCTACTGTATAAACAACATGGTGAAGTTCATGTAAGGGGACCCGCGGTGTTTGTAGATAGAAAAAGCTTATTCTAAGGAAATAAAAACATTACCTTTCTTTAATCGAGGTCTTTATACAGATCTGAAGACATAGTTATGTATATTATATTGCATTTCTGTCAATAGATCCTCCAAAAAATTACCCACTGGACCTTTAAGACTCCAAGCAGTTCTTTCTGTCTATCAAGAGTCACTTTGTAGTTTTTTCAACATCATTTTAGAAACACTCTTTCCTTTCTGGTTGAAAACATGGTAAGTTCTCGGAATTCTGCATTGTTCCCAGCATTTGTTTCAATATTCAAAAACATTTATTGGTTGATCTACCCACCCAAATCCCAAAAAACAAATACGATTGGCCACAAAAACCAAATCTGAGAGCTCAAGGACTAGAGAGAGAGTGACAGAAAGTGACTTGGCAGGAATAAAAAGCACCATTATCATTGGATCCGAAAACAGGCAGTGACTTCAGACACAACAGTTCTGCCGTCAGGGTCACTACCAGTTAACCACTCAAAGCTGACTGTAGTCTATTTCAACACCATGAGCAAGAACACAGACGAGAAGACGTATTCACGCAGGAACGATCTTTAGATGTCACCCAACATGGCATGAAACGCTACCCAAAATAGGCCAGTGAACAGTTGTGCGTTGCGACGGGAAACTAGAAACGATGTGTTCTGTCAGTCTTATGTAACAGGGCGGCTGTAGGACACACTCTGAGGGGCGAGGGTGCCAAGAATTAAGGCTGGCATTAAAACCTCAGACCAGACTCATCAGATCACCAGACTCTGGATAGAAGTGATCAGGGTATTAGCCTTGTTAATTTTGGACTGCTACCGTCATTCTTTTCGTACAATCATCTCCCAAATCTAGTCTGTAGTGTTGGGAAAAACATGAGGGAAGCTAACAATGCTAATTGCATGATGCAGGCTAACAGTAAAATGTGCCCATTACTTAAAGAAACAAAAAAAATTTAAGCGTCACAATACATAAAAATCCCTTGAATGGTGATGTGAATAACAAGTGCCACATATAAAGTCAATTTCTACAAAATAATAAACTCATAAATACTTAAAGGTCCAGTGTATGACATTTCAAAGCACTACGGTGGCTGACACAGGACTAAGATGTCGTCAATATAAAACTAGTTCTGTAGAGCAGTTTGTCCATTAAGGGCTACTGTTGAAACAACATGATGAATTCCATGTAAGGGGACCCGCAGCGATGTAGGTAAAAAAACATAACACTTCATTATGTAAGGTCTTTAAACCCCTCTGAAGACATATTTATGTATATTATATTGCATTTCTGTCAATAGATACTCTAAAAAATTTGCGAAACAAAACTTGGAAAACTTTTTTTATTATATTATCATTCTAACTATATAATCTATTGTGGTAATAGAAAACTCCAGATCAAAAATAGCAGCAGCAGGTCAGCCGTTGAGAGATTTATTAAGCAGCCTACAATGATTTGTTCACTTTCTCTGAACTGAAGCCAAGTGAGCAAACAATTCAACCATGTCCATACTTAACTATAGGTTAACCAAAGGTTAAAGGTTCCAGAAAAGCCACTAAAACCGTCAACGAAAAAAACTAATAACTGTAAACTGTTGATTGAGGACAGTTACATTAAAGGGATAGTTTACCCAAAAATGAAATTCTGCCATGAATGACTCACTGTATACATTTCTTTATTTGGTTGACACAGAGAAAGATATTTGGAAGAATGCTTGTAACCAAACAGTTCTTGGAGCACATTAACTACCATATTTGGAAAAATTACAATGGTAGTCGAAATTGTCTCGGATCTGTTTGCTGTCCTACATTCTTCAAAAGATCTTCTTTTGTGTTCAACAAAGCAAAGAAAATATAAAGTAATTTGTCCTACTATGGTAGTCAACTGAGTCCAAGAACTGTTTGGTTACAAACATTCTTCTAAATATCTTTCTCTGTGTCCAGATTAAACAGATTTGGAATAACTCAAAGGTGATTAAACGATGACAGAATTTTTCTATTTGGGTGAACCATCCCTTTAAACAATAAAAAACATGGCAAAGGCAGAATGATGTCAAGTATGTCAAAAAATATTATTTTATATTTAAGAGACTAATTAAAGAAAATGTTCATGTTTGTTTTTAATTATAAGTTATGTTTATTATAAGATATACGCAATTTAAAACAATCATTTCCTCTTGGAAAATTATAACATTTTGATAAACATTAAGTTAACACAAATCAGCCACAAGCTTATATTTTTTAGCTTTGTGGCACATTATTTGTGGTTGATTCTGCAGCAAGCATTTACTGCATTTTATTACCACCGTTTGTGGCAAATATGCTGCAGATCATTCAAAGTTTATTATCTTTGAGTTGTCCAAAATCGAGTTAAAGTTGACTGAGGCTCTCTGGTCTGATTCTATCCACAGCCGCAATCTGAGCACTTGTGCCGGAGTGAGAGAGCATTCGCTGAGCGAGGGCTGGGTTGAGTAAACTATGTGATGGTGTTAACATGAGAAACGTGTGAAGGGTCAGTTGCTATGGTGCGTCAGGCGACGTGAGCCGGCTGATGTAATGAGTCGACACATTCATCTGTTCTTAACCAGATCCATCACGCTCAGACCGAATTCAACCAGAAATCATAAGTATCAGTTTCAGACATGATGCTGGGCGGATTCCAATTGTTAGGAAACTTATGACCACAGTTCGTAAATAATTTTTGAAGGCAAAAATATAATATAATATAATATCATTTTCTTCATTTCAAAACTAAAACCTTATTTACAGTGAGGTAGATTTTCTTTTCATTTGAAAATCCATTAACTAATGTAAACTAATAATGCTCAATGCAGTTTTTCAGCATTTATTAATCTTAGTTAATATTAGTTATAATATTTGAGTTATTTCACTGTGCATTAAAATATACTTTTTTTAAAAATACATTAGTAAATAGTAACATTAACATGAAATAAGATTAATAAATGCTGCAAAAGTATTTTTAATTAATAAATAAACATTAATAAATGTGAACAAATACAACCTTATTGTGAAGTGTTACCGATTTCAGTGTTACCATTTTTATTTTTTAATGCATAACATTTTTAAAAAAATCATATTAAAGTTACATTTCTGTTATTCTATTATTTTGATGAGTCTAACATATTTTATGAAAAATCTGCTATGTGTACACAACCTTGCTAATCTGAACGTGTAACGCTGAGTAAGTTTCTCTGGTTTTCATTTCCTAAGATTGATTGACAAAAAAAGTGACATATTTGGCCCTACCCAATATAGAAAGGAGATATGGGTCTGTCATCTTCTTGATCGCTGGAATAGAAAACAAAAAAAAAAACATGTCAGTAACATCAACCAGCACAATCAGGGGACACTAAACTGTTTTTTGGAGCACATGGTCCGAGTATCTGTTAATATCTTTTGTCTTGTGAACAATGTGCACCTCGCGCTACAGTTCAGAGCTTTTGTTTGGCTTGTCTCCAGTAATTACTACAGCTCAAACAAAACGTATCCGCTCCGCATGCTGGAGTCCAGTCACCAAAACACATTGTGTAGCACTAGTAGATGTTCCACAGATTTCCGATTGCTGGGAATTATTATTGCAATTGAGAACAAAACAATCCACATCTCCAGGAAACCTGGGGATTATGTTAAAAAAAACAAAAGGCTAATATAATTATTCATAATAACTGCTGTTTGGACAACACTTGAAAAGTGGATCATTGAAAGACCTGGTCATGGAGTACGTGGGCACAAGCCATTCAGACATAAGTACGTGCGGCCATGAAGGTTGTTATAAATAAGTTTGTTTTTGTAAGAAAGACAATCTGAGCTCTGGCTATGGTAAATCAAAACTCTCCAGTCATGTTCATACAGGAATCCTAAAATAGGAAAGTTCATTACGCTTTGAAATACAACGAAAACGCTTCCACAACTTTCAGTGTTTGTGTACAATATAGAATCCATCATCTGATTGTAAAACCCATTAAAAATTAGGGCTACGCACGCACGCAGGCACGCACACACACACAAACAAGCATTTCGTAATGTTTCTGAAAGAATGTCAGAGTAAAAGTCAAATACTTTTCCTCTACAGTGAAGCTTCTAAGGGGGGTTACAGAGTCTGCAGAGGGTATTAAAATAATGACTGCCGTCATGAATTATAAAACGGAAATCCTGCTCAGCAACGACCTCTCTGAGCAAACAACAAGGCATTATACCAGCTCTGTGACTCAAGTCATAATGGAAAAGTACCCCTTGACTACATGGAGAATATTGTAAAACAGTCACTGTTGTTGACAGTTAAACAATGAATTTATCTATATATATAGAAGTCTGATATTTTTGTCAAGTCAATTTACTTACAGAGAACAACTTTAACACAACCGTCGTAGATCCAAAGTGCTTTACAATAAAGGTTAGATAAACGCAACAGGGATCAAAAAATAGGAAGTATAAAATATAAAGTCAAAATAAAACCAGAATAGGTAAATATACAAATAAAATTCTGTAAAGCATCTTGGTCATGGGTTTGAACCCTGGTATTTGATTGTTTTCAACTCGTGGTTTGGTCAAATGCATTTTCTTAGGTGAATTAAACTCAACTATTGGTTCTGTCCATATTTATTCTAACGATTGGTTGAAAATACATGACTCTAGGGATTATTAGTTAAAACCATCCCATTTCAGTAGATTTCACTAAATCCTTGGATCTGATAACTCTACAGCAGTCACAGAGGTATGCTGTAATCCTGCTGATATTTAGCACAAAGGTGAGACGCAGCCGTGGAAATTCCAACCTTATTCATGAACGTATTTGCTGGATTCCACACCGCAGGATTTTCGGCGGGGCCCAATGGAAAGTTTTCTTATAAAGTAGCTTTAAAAATCCCATTCCCGCGATCCCATTTTTCATCACTTAATTCCTCTTTAAGCATTAAAATTGGAAATGTAATTTTATTTTTCTGTGATGATAACTTCTTCACAACTTGAATGCAACTAAATACTCTTGCTTCATGTAGTAAACAGGGATTCATGAATATGCAAATTAGTCCCCGTCTCCATTCAATCGTCTGAGCTTGGACCATTGATACATAGATGCCTCATGTCAACGTGATTGGTTCCAGGGTTACGATGTCATAAACAGAGTCAGTTACAAACTGCATTTTTTTACGGTCCTCTGTAAACTGCAGTTTTATGGAGAAAATACTCTGCAATGGTTTAAAATGATGAATTTGTGCACGGTTTATATGAAAGCATACTAAAAACATCACAGACATATAAACAACATTAAAAACTCGATTTTCACCAAACGTTACTTAAAACATGTGTACTCTTACTAGTTAAGTTACTCAACTAGCTAGTTTGTTAAAAGTTAAGGATCTAATACAGCCGTTAATGGACATTATCTGTACAGTTAAAGTGATGGTTCACCCAAAAATGAAAATTCTATCAACATTTACTCACCCTCGTGTAATTTCGTACCTCTATAAATTTAACACAGAGAAAGATATTTAGAAGAATGTTAGTAATTTTCAGTTCCGGGACATCATTGACTACCAAATTAGGAAAAATGAAATGTTTGTTTTCCTAAATTCTTCCTAACATCTCATTTTTGTTCAACAGAAAAAATGATATCAATATTTTTATTGCTACTACGGTTATGGATAATGTCCCAGAACTGAAAATTGTTAACATTCTTCCAAATATCTTTCTCTGTGTTCATCGATGCAAATACATGTATACAGGTTTGGAACAACCTGAGGGTGAGTAAATGATGACAGAATTTTCACTTTTGGGTAAACAATTCCTTTAATTGTTACATAAGTGTGTTAGGTACAGTGACTACAGTATTGACATTACATATATCTTCCTGTGTCTATGTAAGCAAACATCTTTTTTTAGAAAGGTGCTATCAAACAGGTTTTTCCTGTCTGAAGTTCAAGCATGTGACATTCTTAAGACACTGTTGACACGCCAGCACATAAAAATGATTAGACGCTCACTGCATAACATCATCTACTGTAAACAAAATTAACATACAGTCTTAAGAGAGATAAACTGATATACCAAAAACTACTTTCGCTTCATTCAGGACTTATTTGATTACAACGTCAATAAAAGTGTTTACTGCAGACTCCAGCCCAAACATTACACTCCTGCAATGATTACATCAATGGTGACAACCAATCAACTTTTCAACGGCTAATCTTTTAATGTTGTTTAAAGTACTCTAGTGAAGTAGATAGCTTGCTATCGTGGATGTTTCATTTTTAAACTAATTAAATGTATGGGCGATAAACTCATTTGTCTTACTTTCCCTGTGTCTAGCAGTTCACAATGGATTTTCACAGAGAATTGAAAGATGAAGATAAAAAAGGGAATACCGGTTTTGGACACGGAACATCACGCGGCGTCCTCTCTAAAAGTTAGAAATGGTCTTAATATTTTACACATGGAAGGGACAGTGCTGAGATAAAAACAGCTGTATTTACTACTACTTCCTATATCTATTATCTATAGTAGCGCTGTAAAAGTTTGTACATCTGTCCTCTGACCTCTCTTCAGGATTTTACTGCATTATTGCATGTGTTGAATTTGCAACTTTTTGTAATACTTGACATTCATTAAGCCATGCCATAAAGATATGAAGTATACAGCAATTTCTTGAGGAGAAAGATTTTTTCAACAGATATAGAATTGTTTTCTTGATTTTACATTGTTCCTTATATACATACTGTATGTGGATAATTCTGTCCAAATGTCAACTTAAAAATGAAAGAATCTTTGGGGGTTTAAATACCCATGTGAAGTCTCAAAAGTTTTTAAGCATTTTTTTTGTTCCATATTTGTCACATCCATAACATGTCATATTCCTCATAAAATGGCACATGTAAATGCCATTCCTTCCTCATTTGTTGGGTATTATTGCTTCTGGTTTGCACATTTTAATTTACAAGAATCCTACAAAGTATGTTGTCCCTCTAAATGTGCATTTTTTGTCACATCCATAGCGCATTCATTTTCCCATCTTTTAAAATAGAAAACTCATAGATATACTGATACTGTTCAGATGTCTGGTGTTACATTTGCACATATATATTTTTTTCTTCCTCCTCTCTCCCATGTGCTGTCACTGTCAGCGACACGTGGCACTTTTGTTTTGGCCGTTACCCCTCCCTGCCGTGCTCTGCAATCAGCCTCACTCACGGCACTGCGTGTCTCACCTGCAACTTCTTTTCACCCTCCTATTTAATCCTGTTCCTTGCCTTCGTTCTGTGTGTGTTTGTTATATGTTATGTCTGTATGCTGCCTGTCTGCCGTGTTTTGACCTCTCCCACTCTGTCCCAGAGTCACAGGCAAGGATCTAGTCACTCGGCTTTTGACATGGCGGCTCGAAGAGAGCTCCGTAACGTGCTCGGCTCATCTGCCCATTTCCCGCACGTCGGCACTGGAAGTGCTCGTCCAATTTGTAGTTCCTGACAATCTGTTCAGTCGTGCTTGTTTGACTTTTTTAAATTTGTTTTTGTTAATAAACATTTTGAGGAGTACCGCTGCATTTGAGTCTTTCTGTCCCGTGACAGTCTGGACTTTATCATCAGGGGTTTAGTAAAATATAAACAGATTGGAATTGCCCATGTCTAACACATAATATGAAAGTTAAAACGTGCATTAATACAGTATAAAGTTCATACTTAAGGGCGGCGTTTGCGTAAGGCAGAGTATAGCAGTTACCATACCCTGGCATTAAGACAAAACAGTGGAAACAAAGTGTGCATATTAATGCTCATTAAAGATAATGAAAATATTTTATACTGCCGTATATTTTTTGCATTGGCGTTGAAATCGTGTGTATTTTAAAGTGTAAAAACGATGCTCACTCACAAACAGCTTCAATGGTGTAGTGAATAAGACACTCTAGTGTAGTGAATAAGGCATGACCAGTAATATTGACACTATCGCGATGCAGGTTCAAATCCACCTTTCCCTTCTCTACATTTTCACATCCAATATTAAATATTCCATTCCATTTTCTACCGCTTATCCGAACTACCTCGGGTCACGGGGAATATTAAATATTAAAACATAAAAAAAAAAAATGTAATGCCATACACGTGTTTAATAATTAAGTGTATAGAAAAGTAAGGGAAAGTAGTGAGTTCTTTACAATCGACATATGCCAATAAATTTGCAATTATTATAATATTTGTATTTTAACTCTTTTACCGCCATTGACGAGTAATGTCGTCATTTACAAAAAAGCGGTTCCCACCAAAGAGGAGTTATTACGGCAATCAGTGTTTGTACTGTTGTAAAGCAGGTGGCGCTATTACACACATTTTGGAAAAATTACAGAATCCCAAAACCTAGAACGTATATGTTTTAGCGTTTTTTAATGATTGTTCTGAGTGTAATCTGGGCGGACAAAACAACAATTATCTCAGTGATGCATTTTTGAAGAAACCTACCCACATCTAAAGAGTGATAAAAAACAAACAAATGAATATAGAAGAATACGGTTTCTTTTGTTTAAAAGCTGAGACTCTGTTCCTTCATTCGATATATTGTGGGTCCATATATTCTTTACAGAAAATTTACTGTGAGCCATTACATTTGGGTGAAAATGGTAAAAAACGCTGGCGTAGGCTAGCACCTTTTTTTTTTTAAAGGGTGGTGGGGAATTATTTAACAGTCACATAACAATCTCATCTGTCGAAATCCAGATGTATAAATACTGCAAAATGAATAATATTGGTCACGATATCTGTGAATAATCACAAAATGTACTCGATATGCCAGTGTTGCGCAATCGCAGTTCATTGCACTAAATATTTGGGTTACCCGTGTTTTCGTTTGGATGTCACAGATTTTGCACTGCTTCAACATCGGCGTTTATGCAATAAACAGCACTGGGACAATGTAAGACATGTTTTATATTTATTTCATTTAATGTTTGCCGTATATTTTAGACTAGTAACTGATTAACGTAGTCCTTATGAAAACAGCTGGCTGTGGGTTTCACAGGATTGTCACTGACAGTATATGGCAGATGGTTTAGTGTATATATATTGTTGGAGTCGCCCTTTTGCTGCAGAAATTAGCGCTTAAAAAAATCACATTTTAAACAATATGAGGGTATGGGTTAACTATCTGTAAGTCTCTGCGTGCATGTTCGTTCATTCTTTCAGTTTCGTGGATTCTTGAACACGTTTTGTTTAGATATAATTTATGGTTCGGATAGTTTGGAATGTCTTTGTTGTATGTCCGGAGGAAATTTTGCCCTACCCTAGGTTTTGGTGAAACCCCGCCACTGTACAAACTGCAAACAAATACTTCAATGGCTTCGCAATGTAAGCATTATCAGTAATTTGGTACTGTGTTATAACACGCCAAACGTATACAGTACGAAAAAAGTTCTTGACAAAAGACCCCTTAAGACACGGCTTACATACATTTCCATACAAGGCAAACTAACCTTGAAGCATGAGGGGAAAACTGTGGTCCAGACCCCGAGTGTTTGTCTGGAAGATGGAGCCAAGCCCTGGAGACAGGGACTCCAGATGGTGTTGGTTGAGGAAAAGGTTTTCGCATGCTGTCCGTCTTTACTTTCTTCACCTGAAAGATAAATGAACAGGAAGTGTGAGGGACGAAAAAAGGAAGAAACTAAAGGAAAAAGGAGGTCAAATATCACCTCATTTTGTCGAGTCATTTATATAAATAAATGAAATAATTTGAAGCAAAAGAAAAAAAAATTCTTGGTGTAAATAAGCTAAATCAACATTTCTCTTACCTTGCTAACTGCTAAAGGCTGTACATGCTGAAAACCATTTGAATAAGTGGAATAGCTAAAAAACTTGACCCGCACAAGAGCCACATCAAATTCGGCTTGACTCATTGCCACTTTGGTTAAGAACGATGCAGCCTGAAGCATTTGCGATTACGATAGTTTAGTAACCTTCAAAAGAACAAAACCTGTGTTGCTTTTAAACCAAAAAGAAAATTATGGCTGACAATAACACGAAGATTCCCCAACCACAGCTATTAAACCTTGTGATTCTCGACCTGGCTAACAGGATTCAGAGGTCTGCATCTACACCGCGTTAAACAGAAAATATGTAGGAAATTCACATAACACAGACTGGAACACAATTAAATTGATCTTAAACCCACTTAGTGTGAAAGTGCAGACAGTAAGTAGTTAAGACTCTGAACACAAACAGCAAAGAGGATGATATTGATCCTGGACATTGATGTGTTAATGTGCTAATGATGCAAATTCAACAGGAAAATCGTTGATTTATCGAGTTCCACATTAAATGCGTTGGAGAGACTGATTATAGACTGAAAAGGTGTCAGACAATGGCATAGGACATTAGCTAATTTTATAGTGTTTTTACATGCTGTTTGTTGACAGATTCAGCACTCTAATAAACATTGGGTTAGAGAGCTTGGGTCGTTGGGTTATTTCTAACATTCATTTGGTTCATTTCTGTAACAACCCAGTCAGTTGGGTTAAAATTGAACTGCGTGAGTGGTTATTTTAAATTTCAATGGTCAACCGGTGCCACTACTGACATATGAGAGGTAAGAGAATATTAATTATACTTATTAAATGTGCGTGTGTGTGTATATATACATATATATATACATGTTTGTATGCAGTGTTTTTTCATAGCAACACATATGTATGTCTCGCTGTCCACTGTTTTTACCATCTGCATGACTGTCGATGCAAACACTTACATTTATAAACGACCTATTTCAAACATAGATAAAATAATTGTTTGTGATGCCCCTTGATTAGTTTTTCTCTGTGCGAAAATTTTATGTAAGTCCCAAACTTTTGTGGAAATCATATTTAAGATAATTGGTGGATAACTCGGGTTTTAGGACCACTGGAAGCATCAGGGCTCTCAACCGCTACAGCGCCACTCAGTCAAAAACACCGGAAATCAAATGACGAGTGTGTTTATTTTATTTTGTTACATGTATTATTTTTGTCATATTTTTAAAGTTTATAAGAAAAAAAAATTGAGGTGTTCATTGATCACAACAAGAGGGGGCTTGCCTCAGGTGCAGTTTCGTTTTCTGGTAATAACAGACTTGCAGCAATATTTAACTTTAAGAGAGATTATATGCGAACGAAAGCCTTAACTGACAAATTTGCAGGTAAGAGATTAATGTCTGAAAACGTTGTGTTAATACAGTCATGTGAAAAACAAATATGTAATGAAATGTGTAAATAATAATAATATCATATGACACATGAGATTAACATCGTGTACTAATTTTGACAATTAAAGTCAATAGAAAAAGCGTGACCCCTAAAGGTCATCAGTCTAAGATGTAACCATGAATTCTTCATCATATTGAAGTGTGCTTGTACTTTTTTCCACATGACTGTACATCATTTTTGACACTATAGTTTTAATTATAAATAATTACTGTTATAACAATACTGTGTATGTGTGCTTACTGTCTAAGGGAATATCTGTTTATAAGTTGGAACAGACATCAAACATCAGGTGGAGCAATGGAAGACCTTCATGCTCTGCAGCTTGGGGATAAAGCCCTGTTCCTCTTAAATCTTCGTTATTATTGGAAGCAGGATGGTGGAGGAAGACCGCCTTTTACAAGGAGTTGATACTTGTTGTTTATTTACATTTTGGAGTTTGCCAAGTCTGGTGGTGCTGCTGTTTGGTAGTTTTTGATTAGGTAGTTTATAATAGTATAAGCTAAACCAGCCTTTGTTCTGTTTGATTATTCATTTATTAGATTCTTGTAAATTGATACTTAATTGTAAGTAACATTAGGATAAAAGGAAGTACACTAATAAAACAACTGCAACCAAAACGTATGGTATTGGAAAGGTATTATAAAGGTATTTCAATGTTGTTCATTATTTGTTTACATTATATAAATAATAAAAAGGGTTGCCAAAAATAATGAACAACAAATATAACAATAATAATACATAACATGTTGGCAAATATAACCCTACAAATGAACTATTTCATGACCCAACTGTTGGGTTAAACTTTAAAAAAAAAAAAACAATGGGTTGGTGCCAATAGTAACCCAGCATTGAGTTATTTGTTGGGTCAATTTTAACCCGACTGTTTTTAGTGAATACCTTCTTTTTCCTCGGCGTGGTGTCAGGGTTGTCTGGACTTGACTCACTTTCCCTCGGAGTGTCTGTGTAATTTTCATCTGGAGTGCTTTGAGGGACCTGATGATAAAGCAGGTGGTCAACAATCTCAGAGTTTTAAATTCTGTCATCATTTATTCAACCTTGTGTCATATAAAAGATAAATATGACTCTTTCTGCCGTGGAACACAAAAGAAGATATTTCGTATAATGTCTTTGTGGTTTTGTGTCCAAACTGATGGAAGTCAATGTAGGCCAAGGTTATTGGCCACCAGCATTCCTCAAATTATTTTGATTTGTGTTCTGTAGAAGATACAAAGTTATACAGGTCTGGAATAACATATTTGGGTGAATTACTCTATAAAACCATTACGCCATAAAAAAGCAATAAATAAAACACACACTCTTCTCCATGACATACCTGATATTCAAGTAACCCGGTTTCGGAGGGGGGGGTTTGATTAGGCTTGGAACAGGACCGTAGTTTGACACCTGTGTCCTGATATCATGAGCGGAGATGTCAACAGATGTCCCATGTATAAAGTTCTGTTTGTTAATGCTGCTTTTTCCAAAATGAATTACGGGAATCTGAGTAAGCGAGTGCTTTGCTAAAAGATTTCATTGACCCCTTATGTAACTGGAAACGTCGCCTCTGCAGGAAAGTGTCTTATTTTTCATGAAATACACAATGTTTTTTTCCATCAGCAATTCGCAGCCAGTTTACGACATCGGCCTGCCAATAAGACCGTTCTCCCACAGGCCTAATCTGGTCAAACTCTGTTTACATCGTCATGTGGTGCCGTCTAAACAGAGGACTTTCAATAGTTAGGGACTTCAGTGCTAACACATCATATGCGTATGTGTTAAGCCCTTCCTCGGCTGAGATATTTCAGGAAGGTGGAAAATGGCGAAATGGTTGAGATTACAATTGAAAGTCAGAAATGCAGATCAACCAACTTCAGATAATAACAACACAAGAAGATGATGTTGTGCTTATTAATACTTTAATTCTTTTTTTTTTAGGTTATTTATGAGGTGTCTTTGTTTTTATTCATTTTTGACAAAAATTATTGACTTCATAAATATCCAAATAAACAGAGTTATGTTTATCAAGATGAACTTGATGATTATTGATCTTAGTGTGTATATAGATTTTGAATGACTCTTACCTTCTTTTTCCTTGGGGTGGGTATAAATGTGTCCAGACTAAACTCTGTCTCTCTTGGAGAGTTTGTATTTTCAACTGGAGTGCATTTTGCAGCCTAACAAACAACAAGCGTTCAGTTAACAATCTTTATATCATACACAATACATCACATTTTAACAGAATTTCAACATAAGAACAGCTAGAGACAGTTGCATAATTTTTGTGTGCATTTAGGATCAGAGGTTAACCCTTTTTGTTGAACAAGCATCCTCATTCAAGAGCTACAATCTACAGAAACAATATTATTGTTATGAAAACGTCACGCCAGAAATTTAAGAGGGTCACAGTTCGCACTGGTTCATAGGGTGAACATACACAAACACGAGACCAAGCCCGTCTCCAGCAGATATACAAACACTGTGCTCTACGGTTCTGAGCACGTACGCATGATCGCCATCACAGAAACCATACTGACAACAATTTGTTCAATTTTCAATTCAGTTTTTTATAAAACCGTGTTCATATTTTAAGAATCATTCTCTACAAGAAAATCAGGAAGAACTAGTACTAATGTTGACCAACAATTCAAACTCGGGACGTGTCCGAATCCACTTTTGCTAGGTTAACGACGGGAAAACGGTCGGCGGCCGGGCGCATCGTCTAGACGGGTTGTCCCGATTCTCTTAATGAGTAATGGGTATTTTTGGGCCGTAACATGCAGTAAAACAATCAGAGTCTCATCTCTCATTCCCTTTAAGAGCCAGTTGAGCTTGCGCCATGGCGGAGTTTAAATACTGGACACTTCTCCAGAGAGGAACCATATACAGTACAAGCCGGATTTGTATCTTTATGTACATAATAATCATCTTTTAAATTGTACCCCATTGATTTTTTATATTTGGCATGATTGTGTGCTGCTGCGCTTCCCTCTTTGCACGTTGTGGGCCGCTTTTTCTACTAACGCACTCTTTAAATAACACAAAAATATCGCGCCGTTGACTTAAGACCAGGTTTGAGTTGGTCTATGGCCCAGTCTATTTTCAGCTCCACAAAATAGCGACGCGCCATTAATGCGCCTTAAATCGCCTCTTCTTTAAACCAACTCGTCAATGGGCGCACAAATGAGCGCAAATGCATTTGCAATTTAAAAAACGTGGCGCAGGACGGGAAAATGAGAACTGCGTCAGCTGAAACTAGAAAAAAGTTTCACTATCGTGCCGGGTGTACGATAGGGCAATAAATGTCTTAAAATATGTACTAGATACTTAAGATTTGTTCGTCATTTTTTATTAACCCAAAATTGTTAGTGAGCACATGAGCAAACACATCCTGTAGTCCACAATAACACCTTTTGTGTTATCCTCAGGGGTGTAACTTTAATATTTCATCGGAAAGACAAATACATCACAAACTGCGGCCTTTAACTGGAATTAAGGTCAAAAGAATCTGATCCAAAGTCAGCAAGTAGTGTACACCGAGAGTTATCCAAACTCCTTTTGAAAAATTGGCTTTGCGTCACTTGAGACCTGCATCATTCGGCTCACGTTATAAGCTGAGTCTTATGATCTGTAGCTTAGTGTTGTTGGAAGTGTTTCTGAAATGCTAATTCATTGGAAATTCCCATGGTTCACTCTGTATATTTAAAAGTGCATATGGCTGTGGAAACACACCCGCATCTGTCTCAGTCACCTGCTTCACTGATACTTTCGCCCCTACCTTCATCCTCTTGAGATTTGAAGCGTTTGCCTCTGGAACAGAAGAGTAGGGTGACATTTCTGTGTTTTCAGTGTTTGTGATGGCCTCCTGGGAACAGAACAAAACATTCAGAGATTTCCCATGACATCACCTGTACCCAATGACTACAGCAACAAAACGTATATGCAACGTATGTGTCGTCTGATGGTGGACACAAACTCTTGACATCCACATGACCAACCCGGCTTGACAAGTTAAAGCACATATGATCATTGCTACTGTTTTCCGGGTCAAAGGTTGTAATGACATGGTGAACTGAACTCTATATATACTTTATATGCTCTAATGATTTACTTCATGGCATCGCATTGAGGATACCGCCAACAGTATGTGGGTGGAGCGGTAGTTCGTCACACTAATTAAAGTGTTATTGTCAACACTTACTTTGACAACAATGATGTTGGAATATTCTTCTTGGGTTTGACTTTTCTCGGCCGCAGACTTGAAGATGGTGCTGTAGTTCTGGATCAGCTTGGCCATAATGTTATTACAAATATTTTGCTCCTGTATACCATCAAAACCAGACGACACGCTGAGGGGAAAACACACAAAAATAATGAATAAATTATCCCAAGAACAACGTGAACCCTTCACCAGCCACATCTGAGCCAAAGTGAAACGAATCAAAACAAATTAAGCGACCCAAAATAACACAAATAAAAAAAACTTAAATCAATACCAAACAAAACAAAACGAATAGAAACTTAACAAGAATTTAAAACAAAATGAAATTAAGCTTATTAAAACCAATCAAGACGAAATGAAACAAAATAAATTGAATCGAACACATAAACAATCACTGGATTATTCCAAGAAAAAAGTGAGCCCATCTTGAGCCCTTAATAAACATACGGCAGGATCTGAGGAGCCAAAGTGAAACGAAACAAAACAAATCAAAACAAATCAAAACAGAATCAATTAAAACAGCTTTCCTGTATCTCAGTGGTAAGAGCATGGCGATAGCAATCCCAAGGTCATGGGTACGATCCCAGGGGTTCGCACATTCTTCGCTTTGTATAAAAGTCGCTTTGGATAAAAGCGTCTGCCAAATGCGTAAATGTAAAATAAACTAAACAAAATGAAACTAATCAAAACTTATAAAAATACAAAAAGAGGAATCAAAGCAAAACAAAACCAATCAAGACGAGACTAAACAAATCAAAACAAAACATGTTATAAAACCAAAACACCTGAGCAAACAGATATTTACATTGACAGTGTGTAAACATAATTTTGGGGAATTTATGTAATTAAATAACACTCAGGTTTATTGAAATTTAAGCATGAACCTAATTTACTCCAGGAAAGCACAACTAATTCAAACCAAATAAAGAAATCAGTTTTTGGGTCTTCAGAGAAAGATACCGGTCTCATTATAAAGAGTCATAAAGAGTACAGTAAACGCAGCTACTGTAAGGGGTCACGGAGTGCTTTCCTGACAGCTGTATTTGTGGTTTAATTATTTGTGACAAAGAGAACATGCTGTTCAGAGAAACGGGAGAGGTATGTGCCTATAAAGGGCAACGGTTTTGCCACTTCCACTTGGACGGGCTAAAGTTACAATCACCACACATTAACTCATGCTGAGCTGTCAAACACACATGCTGAGGTGTCCGGGATTCCCTGAAACGGGCCGGTTGATGTATTAATAGTGACCGTGCTATTCACCTGTCAGCGGGCAGACATAAGCGTACAAGACGCTTACAAGTCCCCATTTCGAATCTGACAATAAAAACTAATGTTGATTAAGTTAAAAGGACAGTGCAACTGAAATTGTATGATCTTTTACATAAATCTCTTGGTGTTAACTCTTTCACAGCCATTGACGAGTTATCTCGTCATATAAAAACGCTTCCCCGCCAAAGACGAGTTATAATGGCAATCAGTGTTTGTACTGTTGTACAGCAGGTGGCACTATTACACACCACTGGGAAAAAGAACAGAATCACAGAACCTAGAACGTATATGTTTTAGCAGTTTTTAATGATTGTTCTGAGTGGAATCTGGGCGGAATCTTTGACAAAAAACGTTAATTATCTCAGCTTTTTAATCAAAGTGATGCATTTTTGAAGAAATCTACCCACATCTACGGAGTGATACAAAAACTAACAAATGAAGATAGAAGAATACGGATTCTTTTGTTTAAAAGCTGAGACTATGTTCTTTCATTTGACATATTGTTTGTCCATATATTATTTACAGAAAAATTACTGTGAGCCATTAAAGTTGGCTGAAAATGTTAAAAAACGCTAGAGTTGGCTGGCAACTTTGTTTAAAGAGTCTGATTTCTAATTTCTGTGGAGACAGTAAACGACTTATTTAAAATGTGTGCTTGAAGAAAAAAAAAAAAAACTAATTTATACAAATATCTTTTTTTAGGTTCCACAGAAAATGAAAAAGCCATGTGTATTTGGAACAACATTTTGCTTTTAGCCCATTTATATGACTAGTTCCCCTTTGACATGAGAATTCAGCCATTACTTACACTTACTCTTGTCATTTCAAACCTGCATGACTTTCTTTCATCAGCAGAACACCGCAGAAGATATTTTGAAAAATGCTGGTAACAGAAAACAGTTGGTCACCATTGACTTGCATTGGCTTTGTGTCCATACAATAGAAGTCAATGAAGGGCACCATATAAAGGACTTCCCGATGGCCCGGGGCCAGCATGACAGATCCTCGGGCCAGTTGAGAGAACTGTCGCTTGCCTGATCGGAAGAAGATGCAAAAGAAGACTGGATTCGGTTCTCATCTGCTGCTTCAGATACGCACGTGACCGGAATACCGCATCAGACAACGCGCAAATGGTGCATTGAGTTCTCTGTCATGTTTTCCTACTCTAAATCGGACATATCGATATGCCAAAATTACCAAGTATCCTTGTAAAAACGAATCAATTATGTCTTACGGGAATAAAACGCATGTGGAAACAAAACTTGTGTTTTACATTATATTAGATCTGTGCATCTCTTGAAGGGGCAGCAGCATAATATACATCTCAGTTTTTTTCATCAAACAACAAAGAACTAAGACACTCACTGCTCTTTACTGATTCAATTATAACTTTAGTAAGGTTAAATCAATATTATACATAATACATTATTTCATTTCAGTACCTGAGTGACAACTACTATTTTTAGACCAACCTAAAACTGTATATTTGCTTTATTACATTTATCTGTGCTATTGCACTACTGGGGAATCACTTGCCCGACCGGGCCAGTAGAAAAAATCCTTAGCGTTGAGGCCTGCAATGGGTACCAATGGTTTTTGGTTACCAACATGATTTAAATGATCTTCTTTTGGGTTTTGCAGAAGAAAGAAATATCACACAAGTTTAAAACAACGGGGTGAGTACATGATGACCGAATTTTCATTTTAAAGGTGAACTGTTCCTTTAATGAATTGGTTATTGGTATTTGTAACATATCTTAATAAACTAATAAAACGTATGACTTGAATACAAAGTTGCTTTGGATGAAACGTCTGCCAAAATCACAAATGGTGAGAAATGTGTCACTTTAAAAACATTGTTTCACCTGTAGGTAGGTAATGCAGAATTTGCTGTATGAATGTTATGCATTGTAGAGGCAGTTTGAGGTTGTTATTCCTCAGAACGATTCACTTATAATAATAATAATAATATAATAATAATCAGCCAAAGTGTTTCTGGGCCTGAAAATAACATTGTAATTTATGACCATAGAAAGCGTGCAAGAGATTTTTGTGCTAGGTCTTACATGAGCCAGCTAGACTTTGGCCCCCTCTATTGGAGTAGAAATCTGTGACATCCATAAAACGGAAAAACAGACTTTACGACTGACAGAACAATCATTAATTTATTTGTTTTTTGTTTGTTTTGCAGAACACATAAATAGCCCTGCTGTGAAATAAACTATACCTACTGAAGTATTCCAAGCAATCTATCTATAAATAAGATGTCATTAAAAGTCCATGTATAAAATCATTAATATCACTATACACCATCAATCATTGCGAGTACATTTAAAGTATGCACTTGCGCTGTGGGTTGGTCGGGGTCGTGTAAAGTGTGTCTCAGAAATCCGAGCACCGGGCATTCAGCGCTAGACCAATCAGAGGTCAGAGAGAGAACATGACACCCAGACTATATAACGTACAAGGCAAATTATCGGCAATGATGCTTATAACGTAATTACAAGTTGTGTGTTATTGTGACTCACTGAAAGACGTTGGGCCCGAACACTGTGGCCAGGTTCGTAACGGTCATACGGTTATGGGCATGTTCATGTTCTACCCGAGACAGGAAGTGGCATAGGTATTGCAGAAGTGTGTGGTGAATCTCCGGTAACTTGCGCAGGAGCTCGCACATGTCCTTACAGAAATCATCATCACTGCGTTCTGTGAGAATAACAGAGAAACATGATAAAGCTGCAATGAAATCTTATTTATTCAATAAAATCTGGAAATGGAGACAGAGATGATTTGTTTTGTGGGTAAAGTGGAAGTGAATAACGCTGACTCAGGAAAGAGAATTAGGGGAAGGGTGGTTGCTATGGTGTATGGGTGCGTGTGAAGTGTCATGGTGCGAAAAGATTCTCATCATGCTTCCAAGTCCCTAGACGGCCGTTAAAAGTGAAGGGACAGAATTGCAACTGCCCAAGCACTGCATGTCTCTTTGATAGCTACTATTGGAGTTATGGAGCCACAAAGGTAATGTTATGCTAGATTTTATTATCTGATATTGGATAGTTTTAATGTTAATATAGATTAAAAGTTTCAAAAGTCAGAGCAAGGCTGCTAGTCAAAGAGGAACTTAACGAACTAGACAAAATCTGAACAACTTTGGAAGGATTTCAGTTGAGAACATGAAGTCCAAGATTCCATCGGGGCGAGATTTATCACATGGAGCACATGGCAAAATGTGACAAATTGGTGTGCAACTCTATCCGCAAGAGTAAATAACATTCCCAACACAAATGTGAGTTTTAATCCATGTTTTCTGGCATCCATCTGCGTAGGATATATAGTATCTCACACGCCACAAAGTGAGGGAAACCGACATCAATGGACATGGAGAGAGACAAAATAAAAACAAGCAGCGCCAAATCTGTAACACAAACTGTGTTTTTCGGGGAAATATTCCCTCAATGGACTGTTTCTTAACACCCAGTTATCCTTTGACACCAAAACAACATAAATCAAATGAGATATCCTTTCTGCATATCACAGAGGTCAGCAAATGATGACACAACTGCAAAATCAGACATCTAATGCACTTTATGGCTCACAGCCAGGTTGTTTATCAAAGATGTAATATTTAATACAGATCGCAAGCTATAATCCCTCCTGGAACGTCTCAGCTGGTATGAAACAGATTTTCTAAATGGCAGTGATGGGTGTATATGCTATGCATGATAAATGATCTGTTTAAACAGATACAGCAGGCAAAGGCTGTGCATGTCACTGGTTTGGACTGTGACTCTCGTGTATATCAACTTGACTCATGAGCTAAACATGGAACCAACAGTCACTTTGACCCAAATATTTTGAGTTGCTTGACACGTTTAATAGCACTAAACCTCTGACCTACTTAATTTTTGAATATTGAATATTAAACACTTATGATGTACTGGGTTGAAACTAGAAGCCCTTAATGATAGCCTTGGATTTTCCACAATTTGCTAGGTTGTTGGCATCAGAAAACATAGTCAAGTATTAGTTTACTCATTGTTATTTTCAAGGAAACGCAGCTGCACAAATAGTGTAAAGGAGGTTCACCTTGAAAAAGCTGAATGAGAGGATTGTGAATGGAGGGATGGATGAGACCTTCAGGTAGGTCCCTCAAAAACAGCTTCAGTAAACTGGCTACCGCAAAGGTATCCGCTTCCTGAAACAGGTCAACTTCCTCTCCAGCATCAAACCTCTGCCGCAGGTTTTCTACAGTCCGGACACTACCGTTGACTCTGAACAGACCCTCCTGATGAAGACCTGAGAGATAAAAGACAGATAAGATCTAACATTATTAGATCATACAAGTCAATCTGTGTCACTCTTAGATCAAATGTTGAATCTTGAGAAATATGAGAGGGTTTTTAAAGATTTATTAAGAACTTAATAAAGTTGAATATGTCAAAAGTTTGGAAATAACTCAAAGTCATATAAATAGTCGCAACACCACAACATGCTGTTTTAGAGGTCCAATGCACAGGCTGGTTGGGCTGAAAAGCTATAGCGCCATCCAGTGGAAAACAAGACTTATTTCATATTGTGGGCTTCAGGTTTATTTAATATACATTATAATATTTATTTTTGTATATATGATATATATATACACACAGTATGTATTATTTAATATACAGTATAATATGTATTTATATATATATATATATATATATATATATATATATATATATATATATATATATATATATATATATATATTAGTGGTGGGCATAGATTAATTCTTTTTAATCTAGATTAATCTAGATTAAAATGGCTCATTTGAATTCTGCCAAAGGCATTCAGAATGTGTGCTACCCAAATAATGACTAAAAGTAAGTCTTTGAGAACGGGTGTCTAAAGCCAGGTGGCGCATTAGACCAGGGGCTCATCTCCTGTTTCCAAAATGCATCACAAACTGCTTGAGAAAGCTGTTCTACTATGATAATTGGTGATGAAAATTAAATTATGTTCAATAAGATGAACTTGTGACTCCTGAGATAGGCGCAGGCTCCCCGTGACCCGATGTAGTTCGGATAAGCGGTAGAAAATGGATGGATGGAAAATGAACTTGTGTTTACTTCCGCATTAGCTAAGGGATTCTTTGCGTTTAGGTGGTACTTGAGACTGGAAGAGCTCCTACAGTACATTTACATTTAGTCATTTAGCAGACGCTTTTATCCAAAGCGACTTACAAAGAGTGAGGGAGCAACAAGCGATATGTCATACAGGAGCCATAATACATTAGATCTCAATACAAAGTTACTGATTTTAACTAAAGCTAGACCACCAGTGTTTTTTTTAAACCAATTCCGCATTGCACAAGGTGCAAACAACCTTAGTCTTGTCGATGTTTCTATTGGGAAGCTTTTTTTAAATGAATATTCCCTGAAGCAAACCCGGCGGCTTCATAGCTGCATCCATGTTAGCACGTCACGTTTGATGCGGTAATTTCACAGTAACGTTATGTTTTGTTCAGACCAAACGCGAATGGCGTGTCAAGCGCGAGTGATTTATATGTTAATGCAAAGAGCCAATAGACCTACTTGCTGCGCGGATCGCGCGAATGAAGCCCGGGTTATGAGATGATGAGGCTGCGCTAAGGACGCGAATGAAGCCCTGCTTATGAGATGATGAGGCGGCTTCTGCTTCCGCTTCCGCGAATGACGCGAGTTGAAAAATCTCGTTCTCGCTCCGTACAGTGCAGTTAAGCTGGTATACATCCGCGCTAAAATATCAAGGTGAAAGTCATCATAGCTTGCGTAGTATAGACCCAGCGCCCAACCCAACTTTGAGAATAGATTAACGGCGACAATTTTTTTAACGCGCGATAATAGTCTCACTGCGTTAACGCCGTTAACGGCCCACCACTAATATATATACAGTGTGTATTATTTAATAAACAGTATAATATTTTCCAGTATGTTCCCATATATTTTTGTTTCATAAGGGAGATGACAGTCATACCATCCACTGACTGAATCACATTCTCAGGATCTTAAAAAACTTGATGATTTTGGGTTTTAAAAACTAATTTTGTAAACTTTCAAACAAACCTTTCTCCATTCTATTCTTCTCTCTTTTATTTGGGTTGACCTTGAACCAGTTAGGCAATAGGCTGCCGTAATAGGCACAGTTTTGTGCTTGTTTGCTAAAAGCTTAAAAAAGTGAAAGGTGAAAAATGTGACAACCTGTACTGTTGGCCCGCAGAACAGTAAAACAGTAGTTTATTCATAACATTTTCTATATCATTTTGCAAATGAATAACAGCATATCTAGTTTAATAAAGCATATGAAACTACTAAGGAGTTTGCAGTTTAACAATTCAATTGTCACTGTCCAAATGACACACCAGAACAGAACTAATTTATTACTATAGAGAACATTCTTCCCCACCCCTAAATACGATCATAAATCCATGTAAATCATACAAAGAGATGGTCCATTGCCCTCTAACAATTATATTAGATACCTGATAGCTGTAAACAGCAGGTCTGGACATGCTGCCGTTATCAGTATCTCCCTCCAGAAACACTCGGGTTACTTTTTAAGAAACTCAGGTTAAATTCTTTATCACTATCCTCTTATCAGATTCCCTCGCACCAACAGTGTCAAATCTAACAAACCCAACATTAACCCTAAACCAAGTCCAGAGCCTCATCCCTATTTATCCTTCACTGACCATGCTTCTCAAGGTACTCCACCATGCTCCGGACCACCACAGGAACCCCATCCTTGACAAGCCCCAGATCCTTTAGATCCAGCAGGGAAACCCCGAAGATCTTCTTGCCCCCTGTGCCGGGACCTGCTGGAGAGGGTTTGAGAATGGGAAACTTGACCATCTTCTTCACGTCCTCCTTAATCTGGACTGCTGCCTTGTTGTGCTTGGAAAAACAGAAGAGAAAAGAGCAATCAACCACATCCACTGTTTTGACGGGCTGCATGGTGAAGACCCCCTTTTAGCGTCCTTAAAGTCAACCATGAAGGCTTTTCCCCACTGTCAGTGTGGGTGAAACTGACAGCTGCAGGAAGCTGTTCAGTGTGTGTGTGTCTACGTCAGGAAAGGTTGCCATGCACCTGTAACCAGGTTAGAGGAAACACACGTGTCAACTGCCAGCTGACAGTACAGTGTGCAGCTCAGCTGTGACTACAGAACATGTTGGTCTAGAAGAGGAAACATGTAAATGTTTTCATTTCAGGAAGTAATATTGATAGCGAGCACAAATATTGACACTTCTGAGACTTAAGTCAATATTAGGATGGCGAAAAACGCTACGGAAAGTGCACGCGGACAAACTATGAGCGGGTTCATTATTGTAACGAACAGTATCATGAAAGGATATTTATTGATATTTAAGTTCATATAATGCGCTTAATCACGTTTGACTATTAACAGTAGGCTATAGATTGACATACATATAACGTTACGTCACAAAAATCTTATATCATTCACACCAAATCATTCTTCAGTTTATTCTGATCGAGTCTGAGCATGATTAAGCCAAACCCACCAGTCATTGACCATCGTCCAATTTCCATCGTAACAGAGTTTTTGTGTAGTTATTGTGTTTTCGCCATTGTATGAAAGTTGAATTTGTTGCTAACAAAGCTTCGTTTGTGTTTCTCTCGCGCGTTTAACTTAAGAGTGCGTGATAAGACGACGGCCGGTGGCTCGACCAATAAACGACTTCGTATAATATTACAACGATTTGATTGGCAGGGACAGAAATACGTTCTTCTGATAGGTTAAGCTTTGCTTTCATTGTTTTCGTTTGCTGGTAAATTGTCTCCGAATATTGTGAAACTGTATCTTATATCTTCTTCATTCTAATAACAATTAATTGGTTAAGTTAATTTATTTTTCTGACGTAAACTTGAACAAACGGCTGGTGCAATGGGCATGTAAAGGGTATTACATATATTTATATATATATTTATATATATTTATATTTATATATATTTATATTTAGGCATTTGGCAGATGCGTTTATCCAAAGCGACTTACATTGCTTTATCCTATACATTTTACATAGGTATTTGCAATCCCCTGGGATTGAACCCACAACCTTGCACTGCAGTTACCACTGAGCTACAGGAAAGCATCATAGAGAAACATAAGCCTATAGATTTTTATACTTATAAATACAGATTTTTCTGCTGCAACTTAACTGAAATGCTTTTAATGAAGTGTTGCATCATCACAGAGGCTTAATCAAAGTCTTTCTTTTTTCACACACAACAAATACTGCACAACATCAAAGCGCAGCTCATCCTCTGAACTGTCACTAACACACAGACTCACACAAATGAGACAAGAGCGGATTGTATTCAGAGGTTGTTAGCGGCCCTTCACTAAATGAGGGGTTTGCCTCCTCATTCTGTGCAGTGTTTTGTGATCAGAGGACCCTGATGAAAAATCAGCATATGCTGGGTTAGGTACGTACTGATGCTGGTTTGACCAGCTTAAACCAGCACATGACCAGTTTAGACCAGCACACTACCATCTTAAACCAGCATCAAAACATTCCTAAACCAGCATATGCTGTTTTTTTCAAAAGGGGATATCTTTTTAATCTGGAAGTCCTGTACCAAATGGCTTCTTAGCAAAGCGAGACAAAAGCCACATTAAATCACATTGTCACATCAACTCAAATACATATAGTTCAGGATATATAAAAGATTATTTGCTTATATTTCAATAAAAGGGAAATGTACAATATGGAGGATAACTTGAGCTAAGAATATTTGGGTCAAAGACATTAACATGTTTCCATTAAAAGAAATGTACAAAAGTGATTTTATGTCCAAAAGCACATTACATGTAAGTAAAACGTCTACTTTATGTTTTTTGAGAATAAAATGTTAAAACTTGGTTGGAATAATGAAACTTTGTCATTCGGTGTAACACAATATTTATGTACAAATTCAATGCTTAAACCCTTTTTCGTCTTTGACCCTTTTATGCTTTAACATTAACCATTAAGCCAAGCATTAAGCAATACCATTGTTAGTGACACTTTATAATATTTAGAAATATTACAGATGTAACTAGTTTCAAAATGTATTAAAAACGCAGTTAGTATTTTTGTACCCCACTGTATAAATACAGATTTTTTTTTCCAGATTAGGGATTTATATAAAACAACTAAAGCAAGTAATTGCCATGACAGATACTGTCAACCTAAGAATTTTTGGTTAAGAACATAAGCCTGTCTGAGCTACTACACTACCAGCAGATGTCCAAGGAATTCCCTCCAAACCCCACACACGGATCTTTACAGCACTTCACACATACTTTAACAAACAATGTTCTTGTAATTCAAAGTCAAAAACGTTGCAGCCTACTGCTAGTTTCCACTGAGGTACAGACGGACAATGTTCCTTAATTACATGATAACCCCCATCACTTGACTTTTGAAGGAAGTCAGAATGGCTCTTCAAACCCTCCCCCTCAGATCACAAGTCCTTGTAATTACTTTACAAATGACCAGATAACACTTTTGAAAATAAGGGTTACTTATGGTTCTTGGTTAGCTACACAGTTCTGTAGAGAACCTTTAACGTCAACAGAACTTTTCTATTGCATAAAATTCTTTGTATAGTGGAAAAAGGTCAAATGCTAAGAAATAAAAAATGTTTGATTAAAACGTTCTTAAAGGAGAAATAAGTGGTTCATCTAGCATTTTAAAGAAAATACTTTTTCACTTATTTGTCACTTATTTTCAGTCATGTTCAAATAATTGACTGAAAATGATGTGTTTTAAAATGTGTTTTTATTCTTGTTTAAATTAGCAAACTCCATCTCGGTTGGGTGAGAAGCGAGTCTTAACACGTTCGTTCATGCCTCACACACACAGTTTCTCTCACACACATTCTGTGGGTGGTCCTGTAAGCAACTGGTTATAATGGTGAGACATTTCAGCAACAGCTGCAGAAAAACAAATGTATTGTAGAAATGCATCATTCTCACTTTACTTTACTAAACCATTATATTGTTGGTTTATAAATCAAGTTTTTCCCACACCTTGTGCTACCAGAAAGTTGTTGGATGACAGAGAGATGTTGTCATTTCCATCTCACCCAACACTGGAGATATTGTGAGTTAGTGGGAAGCACATCAGTCCAGCATCTTTAAATCACTTTAAAGCCCAGGATTACTTTCAAGACACATCGAGAGATGCGGTGTCTTCATAATAATGCATGTAAACACTCACAGACTGACTGTCTTTAAGGCCCGGCTGAGCCGAGTCCCTCTCCCTTATAAGGAATCATCTGCAAGCATTTTTTTGTACTTACACAGATGGTTATAGCTCCAGCCCCCATTCTCCTTCCAGGAAGAGCCTGAAATGAAAGAATGATGAATTCTTCAAAGTTCTGCTTCTTTCTACATCTCATTATCAAGTCCATGGGTCTTCACGTGTTGAGTAGTCCATCTTTGCTCCACGTGAGCGGACAGCAACATAGCCGTAAACTTAAGAGGTAAAAAAGTGAAGTCAGTCTCCCTCTCCTACTTTGTGGAGTTCAGTGACTCCTCACCAACTGAAATCTGAGCCCAGCAGTCGGATTGGCCGGTTTCGTGAGTCACGTGACCAGCTGGCTCAAACCTTTGAAAGTCTCTCCACATGGGCCGAATGAGGGGAGCTCACCAATTCAACTCTTTCCAGGGGACTTTGTTTTTATGCTAAATGGGAACTTTTGCATTAACATTTGTGTCTAAAAAAAAATTTGTTTACAAAACTTGTTTGCATGCTCCTACTGAATTAATAAGCAATATATTAATAATATTAAGTAGGCAACCGGTCGAGGACTTTGGAATATGTGACTCTGCCTGTTTTAATTTCAGGTTTTCACATATACAGAAATACATTGTACATCAAAACTACGGACAAATCCACCACTCTTTCTTCTTATTATTTTTTCACATTTCAAAATAGTTTTGAGTAATGTATTGAAGCGTTAGTTGGCCCAAAAAGAAAATTATGTCATTATTTATTCGGCCTCATTTCTTTGTTCTGCTAAACACAAAAGAAGATATTTTGAAGAATGTGGGAAACCGAACAGTTCTGGGGCACCATTGGCTACCATAGTCAATAGTGACCCCGAACTGTTTGGTTACAAGCGTTCCTCCTTATATAACCTTCTTTGTGTTCAGCATAACAATAAAATGTATACAGGTTTGAAACCCTCTATGGGCGAGTAAGTGACATAATTTTCATTTTTGGGTGAACTATCCCTTTAACAAAAATGTTTTAGTATGCACTGTTTTGTGAAGCAATGTAAAACTATGCTTTTATTATTAGAACTTTGTACAAAATATTTCAAAATGTGCCATCTATGATCATCTTTTGATGTTTTTTTTATGAATCCACTCATCCTTTTAATTTCACACAAAACTTTGTCTTTTTCCTGGTTAGTATACTACCCCCGTCTCTCCTCTGACAATTCGGGGTCATCTGACATGTTCTCTTAGGTGTAACACTTGATGTTTTCCTCTATCCATTACATTTATGCATTTGGCAGACGCTTTTATCCAAAGCGACTTACATTGCATTATCCTATTCAATTGTTTCTAAGTATGTGCAATCCCCTGGGGTTGTTAACGCAATGCTCTTACCACTGATCTTCAGCTATCAAGTGAGTAAAGACTGAAATGCGAAAGAAATGTTCTTATCCACATGCAGCCCCGGGGCCCGAAGCTCACCACGCCGTGAACTTCCCATGATGCTCCAGTGCCTGTCATCTTGCACACAAACGGGCCACCAGAGTCACCAAAATGAAACATGAGAACGGGGGGAGACATAATAGGTGATTGTTCAGAGATTTTCACAATTTAAATATTTCCTCACATTTACGGTTAAGCATTAACACAGATGAAGGGCATTTCACTTAAAACTGGCATGAGATCATACAGTAGGTTATTTATTATATTTTCACACATTTGCTCATTTCAACTGGATTACTCTCTCTAAAACAGTTTAGGCCGATGTGAATTTGCATGGTTGTTCGCCTGGAAAAAATGTGCCGGCACTCCTCGTTTAGCTTGTAAGGGAGTCTATAGGTTTACACCTGGCATGTAGACTTGAGTTCATCAGGTGATTCATAACCAATTCAGATCATGGTGGGTCAGACTGCCCCCATTAACCGGATTTCCTGCACGTTTCATATGTCACAATAGGAAGAGGGACTTGATTTAACTTCTGTGCCACCACAGGAAATAAACTGCCTGTGGTCAAACATACAAGGTTAATATGTATAGTATACATACTGTAACTTAGGTATTAGCATTTTGGAAATAAATTTTTTCACAATTAAAAACTAATTTGTAAAAAACAGTAACGCTACAAAGACGGATTTAAGTTTTAAAGTAGAAATTTGAAAAAAAAGGATTGAATTTTTAATTGCCGGCACATATTTTACACCCCATCTATGAAAAGCTTGTCAATGGAGTGGCTTCAATAAACAGACACCAAGGGGCCCAATTTTCGCCAGAAATGTGCACTGAAGGGTTTATTCATTGCAGTCATTATATCAGATAAATGGTTCTTTGTTTTTCGCTAACCTTTCTCATCCCCCTGCCCGTTACGTAAAACAAACGTGCCCAGCGGGCACGATGGACTCAGGTTTGGGCAGGCAAACTTTACTGATCTCGGGCGTCACGGTAATCGCTTTTGTCAGTCGCACCAGGGCGATGTCGCTGGACACATCATTGTTCTGTGGGTAGATGAAGTCCTTGTGGGATATGATCGCATTGATAGGGACGCAGACATCAGTCTGACCGTCCAATCAGAGTTCATGTGATGTTTGCCAAAACACGTCTGCCAACCATTAGGAGCTGTAAATCTACAAGAAACCACATGTTAGATTTTTACACTTGCTTTTTTCACAAAACATGTGAAAAAATGTTTGTTAGGTTTTAGATAATTTAACAACTTGCATAAACCTCAAATTCATTGAAAACTATCTTAGGATCATTTGGAATTGCAAAGGACTAGTAAAGTAAATCATATGTTGCAAATGCCACCTAGGTTGAGATGTAGCTAATGTGTTAAAATTCATACATTTTCAGAACGGCTAAAGAATTTGATTATTGAAGCACAGCAGCAGCCAGAAGATTCATTGCTCATGGATGATTGAGCCTCCACAAACATGCTGGGACGGTATGGTCATGGATGGATGGGCCTGCAAGTAAATCACACAGTGTTATTTATTCCATGTAATTTTTGAATGGTTCATTCTGATTGGTTGACACATTACGATCCCGGAAATGTTAATTAATTTCCTATAACAAATACTGTACATCTCAAGACATCAACCCTGTTCATAAATCAATTCATAAATAAAATCAACATTTTTGTCCATGGTGTGGACATTGGCATTGCATTTTTCATCACAAGCACAGTCAATATTTTGCATGGTAATGATAATAATGTATAGCAGCACATTAAAATACTAACTGATGAGAATGTCATCCCATGGATTGGGCGGAGGAGGGGGAGAGTGGGAAAAACACTTGGATCTGTGGTCCAGTAGCCCCGGAAACCCTTTTCCTGTCCAACTGCGTTACTTAGGAAACAAATGGTGATTTTGTTATAAGGGAGATTCAGGGATGGTGGAACAAAGCTGCAGAATTTGTCTAAAAAAAAAGACCATTAAAGGGATAGTTCACACAAAAATGAGATTCTGAAAGGAATTACTTATTTCTTTTTTTGGCTGAACTCAGAAAGATATTTGGAAGAATGCTTGTAACCAAACA
This sequence comes from Triplophysa dalaica, assembly GCF_015846415.1. NCBI lineage: Eukaryota > Metazoa > Chordata > Actinopteri > Cypriniformes > Nemacheilidae > Triplophysa > Triplophysa dalaica. Next base: position 6,904,582 of record NC_079543.1, read on the forward strand.
ATTCTTGGACCCCGCTGATTTATGTAGGAATATATGTGTATATGTCAGAATGTAATGTAGATGTCAGGATATACTTTAGTCTTATTCATTGATAAGACACTGGAATTGAAGATCTCCACATAATTCACACACTTTCCCAGCAGGTTGACGTACTGAAGTTCAAAGTGAGTAAATACCACATCAATTCTGGCAGAATGGATGGAGATAATCCAGGTGCACACTGCTTGGTTTGGTTAATGTAACTCCCCCCTGTTCACTAAGTGCCCCCCGCAACCAACGGCGGCTAGAGGAACAATTAAAACAATGAAAAATATTGTTTTACTGTGCTCCAAAATATTATGTTATTTTCACATGGATACCACCTTTATGATCCTAATTTTCAACACGAGGTGGTAAAATACTATTTTAAAGGCCATTGACCTTGAGTGTTCCAAACCAACCATTTTGGCATCTTAACATGACTTTGCGTACTACTTTTCCTGAAGACTAATATCAAGAATATTTGTGAAAAACGTAAAGTGGTGGCAGGTGGTGTCAATGCAACAACATAATAAAAACGGTACTGCGAATGCTCCTGTTTGCGGATTGCCCTTAATTTCTGGTACACATTCGCAAGTGCCTGTAGATTATTTCATTCTTACAATTATTATACAATAAAACATTACAAATTAATATGAAGTCAAATGAGCCACTAGCCAGGCCGATAAACAAACACAGACCGGAAGTTAGCTGCAGTCAGGCGCGCACCTGAGCTGGTCTATATGTGCGAAACGCACTGTGACATAACAGTCTGTTCTAATAGGTTGCCAGGGCATTGCTGTGTTTATTGTAGTGTTTGCAAGATTAATTAGTTTATTAATACTTAAATTCTTAAAACATTTTATTAACTTAAAAACATTTATTTGACAAAAGCACAAAAATGTACATAAAAAGATAAAATTATAAAAAAATCGAATTCATATTATTTATAATATTGCATAAATATAAAATGGTGTTTACATTTTAAAAAATGTATAATCATTATTGATTAATACTCATATTTATACTATTTATGAATTAACATTAATAAAACTAAAAACAAAATGATAATTACAGATTTTAGGTATAGCTGCATTAATATAGTATTATTAACAATATTAATATTAAATGGCATAAAATATTTTATATTTTATGAATATTAATGTACACTGATACTTAAAGATGTATTGATAATTATATGTATAATATTGTTAATAGTCAATAGGAACAAAACAAAACGTTTTCTGTGCAGTAGTTACAGTCAGGTATTATTCAGGAATAAGGAGTCCGCTTTTTTATTAGTATACTTCAAGAGCACAGTGTATATTACCTCAAATGGAAGTTGCCTAAAGTGTTCTCTGTGTTATTACTTAATCTCGATGTCAGCAGGATCAACTGCTTTCCAGTGGGCACCGAACCCCAAGTACATAACTTTGTCATTGGAGGAGAAACTGACAGAGATTGTGTCGCCAGCCGACCATATCTCTCAGTGGAGCTGTGCTACAGTTGGTACCTGAGAGAAACAGACAAGATATGACACTAGCTCATAAATCAGCCATATTCCCCCGACGCCACAGCGGCCCACCGGAGAGAGCACGCCAGAAAAACTTGAAAAGCCACTGGGAATATTCCAACCTAGAGAGCCGATGTTATCGCTGAGAGTGACTTTTTAGTGGAGGTACAGTGTGGTCTCCTCCAGTGAGAAGTAGCTAAAGTGGAGATGGACGTTTTTCCCTGTAGACACATGCATATTCCACTGGCAGGAAGCTCCATTAGTGTCCAGAATAGTTTGTTGATGACGGAAAACCTTCGGTGCCAACCAGATCTTTGAGTCCTCCATAACCAAATCCTTAAAAAAAAGGCTTTTAAAACTCCAACATTTTGATTTATTATACATTTTTGGATTACGAAATCTCAGGTTATTTTATCCAGTTAAATTGCACACTGGTGAGGTCATAGATATCTTTTCGAATTATGTTTTTAATCCAGTCGAGGTAGGTATAGGATCGGGTGACCATGCTGGGGCTTTTTGTCCATGATGCATGCAGCCGATGTGGTCAAAGCTGGTGATGCCATGCACCTCGATGATGATGATGGGCTGTCTTTACAAACCAACGAACCACCTGAGTCGCCCTGTTCTGATATACGGTCATGTGAAATATTTCTGGCTTTGTATTCTGAAATACAACATCTAGGACATGTTTACCAATACTTTATCTTAGAATAGTGTCATATCTGGCATACAGACTTGAGATCATCGTGTGACATGTAACCACAGCAGATCAAAGAGGTCTTCACCTGGAACCACCAATACTTCATACGCTTATAAGTGTCATAAGGCACTAAAGGCAGGGCGACCTGATTCAAAGCTTTAGCCACTAAAGGAGCTGTGGAGTTATCTGTTGAGCAACAATAGAGACATAAAGCTTATTTTTATTCTTAAACTTTTAAAGGGGAAGTTCACTCACATGTAAAAATTAATCATTTATTCACCCTCATGTCATTCAAAACCTGTACATGACTCATTCTTAGGTGGACCGCAAAAGATGACATTTTGAGAAATGTCTTAGTGGTAGTGTCTAAACAGTGTAACTCAATGGGGACAAATGCTTTTATGTTAAAGACATTTTTTCAAATATCTTTTTGTTGTTCTACTGGGTTTGGAATGACATTACCATAAATTATTCAAGAATTTTCATTTAAAATAATTTAAATGAATTATTTAATAAAATAACATTATTCAAATGTTCCAGCAGAGGGCGAAATAACTCCTAAACTGTCTGTGCCATTATGTACAATGTATAAAATCATTCTTATACACATATATGAAAAGCATTTACAGAAAATGGATGTCACAGCTTGCTATTTAAAGACATTGGTAAAAAAATTGTAAACCAAACCATTTACAACACTAACAATACCGTTAGTAAAATGACTATATTTCAATCTGTGTGCATGTTTATGTTCTTAGAACAATTACTATACATCAATATCTGGTTTCAGTCATGTGATTGAATTGATAACCTCACCTGTTTTATCCCCCCAGCCGGTGGAGTAGCATGTTCTGCCTTTGGGCAGAACCTCTTCAACAGAAGGAATACCAGCGAAATTAACAAAGAAGGTGGTTATGGCATCTCCATCCATTAGCACCAGAGCAATTGTCGAACTCCACCGTGGGCACCTGTGGGTACCGGAAGCCCTTGTGGAAATAGATGGGCCCCACGATAAATCTCTACTCAGTCTACTTGGAGAAGGTCAGGTTGTGTTTCTCCAGACACATCTTCCAGAGCTGCATCTGATCTGCATACCTGATCAAAATCCAGACTAAGATGAGCATGAATTAAAATAAATACATTTAAAAAATCTCACTGTGTAAATTATCTTTTTTACCTGATGAAGCAGTAGCAGCTGTCAGAACACAGTTCTTATGGATGAAAGTTCCCCCATATGTATGAAAGAACATGGGACGAGATTCAGGCCAAACTTTCAATGAAAAATTATATTTAGAACTTTTTACAGCAGAAAAAGTAAAGAACCATAGTAGGAATATTTGATAAAAAAACATTTGTTCAGTTAAACACAGAAGAAGATCTTTTGAAGAATATAGGAAAGCAAACAGTTCTGGGGCCTTTTTGATACCATTGTCATTTTTCCTACTATTGTAGTCAATGGTGGCCAAGAAGTGTTTGCTTATGAGCATTCTTCCAATTATGTTTCTCCATTTTTCATCAGAATAAAGAAACTTGAACAGATTTGAAACAACTCAACGGTGAGTAAATGAAGACAGATTTTCATATTTGGGCGTAGTGTCCCATTAAAATATGTCAATTGACATTTCCTTCAAAATTGCACCCTGAAATAATTGAAATCGGTTGAGCCTTGGGTAATAATAAAACATAAGTTCAATAAATCATTATTGTAAGCTTATTGTTGCAAAACGAGGTATAATAAGAGGACAGATTTGAACATAGATTTTTGTATACACTTGCTTAATAACTTTTTTATTTTTAATCAAAAACATTTAAATAATGTTGATTTTGATCATGCACTCAGTGATAGTCCATTTAAAAAAACATCTCATCTACTGTATTTAGACAGAGATACAAAGTCAAACATTTTCTTTGTGATATGAGGTAAGATAAGCATGAACCACCGCCAGTGTGAGATTAAATTATGTTTAACTGTACCTGCATAGACACTTGGCAATGCCAGGAGTGAGCTTTGGCGGGCTGCGAGAGCCGACTGCGGGAGGGATTGAAGGCTTCCCGCAGTTCATGGGCCAATCTGTTAAAGGTGAGAGGAGATGAAACTGCTTTAGTTATACATGACAGCAGATGCAAGATTAATCTGAAGAATTTTCTACGTGATTAAAATATTTCAGATGAGAATTAACCAGAATTTGTATACATTTTCAGAAAGACATGCAAATTGAACTCAAACCCATAACCTCATTACATGTCATTATTATATATTTTTAAATGATTTGATTGAAATATACTTATTTGTAATATTTGTTAAGTTAACAATGTTGTATATTGACATAAACACAACATTCCTTCACTTTCAACATCAAGTTATTACAAGATTTTTTTTTAAATAAAGCATTTAGTTCACACCAATCGTGATGTCATCTCATGGGTTGGGTGGTGCCGGAGGATCTGTATGGGTGGTCAGTGTCGGATGGGTGAAAAAATCAGCGTCGAAACGGATCACCAATTTATTTGAGGTGCTTTCAATGAATACGACGTAGCCTTATATAATTTACCACAACCTACCGTTCCCAGCACAGTAAATTATAAACAAACACAACCTCTGGAGGTTGTAAACATATCACAGTTCGATTTGGTCAAATGCCTCATAAACAGGTTGCGTCGAATTGCCCCTTCTCATCCTCCCTTAATGTATCTTTTCGCTCCTGGCTGTGTTCCGTCATAGACGATCACGTTGTCATAACACCTGGCAAATAGAATGCCCGCCTCTTCCACACGTCAAAATCAGTGAACGTCAATTTAATGATCTTCCCCTCGGGACTGCTTATGATCCACAGGCACATGCTGTTAGCCGGGCAGTTCATGAGCCAGTTTTGAGACCTGATGATTCCGGTTTTCTCCTCAGAGACACCTTCGCATCCCTGGATATCTGCAGGACATAAGAAGTAAGGTTTGGTTCCTTTTTGTTTTGCAAATTATAAGAGAAAGATACATTTCGGTGAACTATTCCTTTAAAGGTCCAGTGTATGAAATTTAGCCTCATCTAGGGTGAGGTTGCGAATTGCAACAAACGGCAGACTCCACCGCTCACCCCTCCATTTCGAAGCACTACGGTGGCTGACACAGAACTAAGATGTCATCATGTTTTCGCTTCTTTGACGAAGGAGATATATTAACGAAATGAGCTCTGTAGAGCAGTTTGTCCATGTAGGGCCACTGTAGAAACAACATGCCAAATTCCATGTAAGGGGACCCACGGCGTGGATAGAAATTGCTCATTCTGAGGTCATAAAAACGTGACGCTTCATTATGTAAGGTCTTTATACACCTCTGAAGACATAGCTATGTATATTATTTTGCATTATTTTGTCAGTAGAATCTCTAATAAACTACACATTGGACCTTGAACTGTGACATGTGACATCTGTGAAATATAGCTCATAGTGCATATAGTAAATCATAATGACATTATCTGTCACTTTATTCTGCCCCACTTATTTTTCATTCATTAGTTCTTCACCCAAAAATGTAAATCCAAACAGTTCCTGGACCCCATTGACCACCATAGTAGGAAAAATACAATGGTAGTAAAAAGTGCCTGACTGTTTACTGTCCTACATTCTACAAAATGTCTTCTTTTGTGTTTAACAGAACAAAAAAGTGATAAAGTAGTTTTTCTTATTGGGGTCAAGGGGGGAAGATTTGTATTGTTATAAGCATTCTTGCAAATATCTTTCTCTGTGCTCATCAGAACAAAGAAATCTTTACAGATTTGGAAAAACTTGAAGGTGAGTAAATGATGACAGATTTACATTTTTGGGTGAAATATCCCATGAAAAAATATCCATAGGCAAGAATATACACACACATCAAGATAAATTAGGTGGCAAGTACAGAACTGATAGCCTGATAGCCGTTGGGCAGAGTTCCCATAGCTGCATCAGCAGAGCTCATGTGAGGTGTGTTGAGGTAAGAGTAGATAAATGCCTTCGTAACTTTACAAAGTATTTTACCGGCAAGGTCCTCTGGATACACAGCCTCCCATGAGGCAGAGAATCTGTGGTCGGTTAGTCGAGCATCTGATTGAAAACTGAGCGACATTTTGTTACTGATGTAACCAGAACAGGGGGAAGAACAAAGCTGCAGTGTGTGCTTGAGAGAGAGAGAGAGGGTCAGTTTCTGCATTGCTTACCATCTACTGGCTCGGGATTGATATTATTTCACATTATTATATAATTGTTATGCTTGGAAATAACACACATTAGCAACAACAAAATGCAATTATTAGTGCTTGAAAACTTTAAGCCAGTCATTATCTGCATTCGTATGGAATTTCATGATGATGTGAGAGACGTTCATGTCTTCCTGCAACACATTATAAATGTTGTATATACATTGACCTGTATAGCCGTAAAAGACAAGCCCAGTTTGTTCATAATGCATTTTGTACACATACGATTGTGCTGTTTCCCTCTTCATGGTAACACAGTCTGTCAGTGGAACTATCACTCACACACAACTTCATCCTGACAGCCAGGACAAAGGAAGTGATGTGGAGAAAACACGCACGCACACACACTTGCAACTGACAAGTAAGGACAAAATGTCAAGAAGACCCATGAGCCTTACAATTCACGAGTGCAGGAGGGCAAAAACTATATTTCTATTTATTTGATATATATTTTTTTTTCTGTATTGATGAAATAAAATCGTTGTTTTTCATTAAGCGCATAAACAAAACGCTTACAAAACTGAGGTTCTAACTAAAAATAAGTTGTTTACACTCATTATTATTAGTATTTGTCATGATTCCACTATCATGCCATGTTTATTTCTTGTTGTTTGAGTGGAATCATGGCATAACCTATGGTTTTGTGTGAGATTGAGTGATCTTTCTTGTGTCTCGTCATTGTTCCCTACATCTCGTTCCTTGTCAGCCTCTCCTTAGTGCTAATCCCCAGCACCTGTTTCTCGTTAACTATCCTTTGTCTGTTTCCCCTATAAAGAGTCCTCATGTTTCTTTGTCTCGTTGCTCGTGCATTGTATGCAGTACCTGTGAGTCTGTCTGCTGTTTGCTTCACGCCCCCGTCTTTACTTGTTCCTGTCTCCTTGTCTAGTAAGTGTTAGTTTAGTGTTTGTTACCAGTGTTTGTTTTATAGTTTAGTAAGTCAGTGTTTCTTGTTAAAATTATATATATCCCTGTCTTGTTTTCCCCCCACGTGGGGTTTTGTTTTGCCTGTCTTGTTTAGTGTTTATTTGTTAATAAATATCCTCGTTTACCATCTATACCGTCTGTGTCTGCCTGCACTTGGGTTCTCACGCCATGTCTCACCTTGAGAGTCATGACAGAATGCACGAGCCACCACAGAACCCAGTAGGCAGCATGGACGGTACGACGTTGTCCTTGCGGTCTCGCCAGGCCCACTTGATGCTTGGATTCCGCCAGGGGAATTATGGTGACCAGGAGTTCGCCAGGGCATTCTCGGCGGTGGCGGAGGTGACCGAGTTTGGTGAGGCGGAGTTGAAGACGATCTTCAACTGCTGCCTCACCCGGCGCCTCACACCGTCAGAGAAGAGGCTGCTGGCTCCCTTGGGGTTTGCGGACATGGTCAGGTACGTGGCCAACCGTAGCGATCCCGGGGGTGAGGTTCCACATGGGACTTTCACCCCACGGTCGAGCGCTGCGGAGGGTATCGTCCTGGCCGCCGCTGCCCTTGGGGAGTCAGTACCCTCTGGCTCGAGCTCCACGGTCGCCAGCCCTTCTGGTGGAGTCCAAGATGAGTGGGTGGCTAGAGACTCGAGGACGACGTCGCGGGAGTCCTCCTTCCCGGTACTCCCTCGGTTCCCCACTGGCCCGGCTGAGTCAGCCGTGGGCCAGACTGACTGTAGTGGGAGGAGAAGGCCACGTGGAGGACGTCCCAGGCCGAAATTGCTGTCCTGTCGCCCAGTTCAGCAACCGGCAACAGTTCCGGGTTCCCCGAGTCCTGTGGTCCCGAGTCCGGTGGTGTCAAACCCCAAATATTTTTTGGGGGGGCGCTGTGGGAAGGTGACGGTCCGTCCGGCCCAGCCGCCGTCAGAGAGCGCTGCCCAGCCGCCGTCAAGTCCGGCCGCCCAGCCGCCGTCAAGTCCGGCCGCCCAGCCGCCGTCAAGTCCGGCCGCCCAGCCGCCGTCAAGTCCGGCCGCCCAGCCGCCGTCAAGTCCGGCCGCCCAGCCGCCGTCAAGTCCGGCCGCCCAGCCGCCGTCAAGTCCGGCCGCCCAGCCGCCGTCAAGTCCGGCCGCCCAGCCGCCGTCAAGTCCGGCCGCCCAGCCGCCGTCAAGTCCGGCCGCCCAGCCGCCGTCAAGTCCGGCCGCCCAGCCGCCGTCAAGTCCGGCCGCCCAGCCGCCGTCAAGTCCGGCCGCCCAGCCGCCGTCAAGTCCGGCCGCCCAGCCGATCTTCCAACCCTGGTCCAGCCCGGCATCCCAGCCGTGGTCCAGCCCTACAGTCCTGCAGGGGACTAGGACAGTTCCCCCCAGGACTACCCCTGTCAAGCCTCCTGGGGCTCCGCGCCCTGGCGTGTCCCCAAGGGCTGGTACATCCCCACCCAGCCCTACCCCTTCTGGACTTCCCACGTTTTCTTGTCTGCCCCCACCCCCCCTCCCTTGTTTGTTATTTCTGTTGTCTCACCCCAACCCATTTGTGATTATGTCGTGTATGCCTCTTGTCATGTTCACCTTGTCTGTCTGGTTTTTGTCTGTTTCCCAGTCAGTCTTGTCTCGTTAGTGACCCCTTGATGAACACCTGGAGGTGCTCATTAAAGGGGGGGCTTATGTCATGATTCCACTATCATGCCATGTTTATTTCTTGTTGTTTGAGTGGAATCATGGCATAACCTATGGTTTTGTGTGAGATTGAGTGATCTTTCTCGTGTCTCATCATTGTTCCCTACATCTCGTTCCTTGTCAGCCTCTCCTTAGTGCTAATCCCCAGCACCTGTTTCTCGTTAACTATCCTTTGTCTGTTTCCCCTATAAAGAGTCCTCATGTTTCTTTGTCTCGTTGCTCGTGCATTGTATGCAGTACCTGTGAGTCTGTCTGCTGTTTGCTTCACGCCCCCGTCTTTACTTGTTCCTGTCTCCTTGTCTAGTAAGTGTTAGTTTAGTGTTTGACTTACTAAACTATAAAACAAACACTGGTAACAGTGTTTCTTGTTAAAATTATATATATCCCTGTCTTGTTTTCCCCCCACGTGGGGTTTTGTTTTGCCTGTCTTGTTTAGTGTTTATTTGTTAATAAATATCCTCGTTTACCATCTATACCGTCTGTGTCTGCCTGCACTTGGGTTCTCACGCCATGTCTCACCTTGAGAGTCATGACAAGTATTATTATAGGTTTTTTTACTAGTTTTAAGTTTTGATTTGCAAACACAGAAGTTTTCAGAATTCTTGCATCTTTCCTTCAGTCTCTCTCTTCATCACTTTGTCAGCCTGTGCTGGGACATATCGGCGGTATCTGGTGTGCAATCCTTGAAAAGCCCCCGCAGATAAGCGTGTCGGCTGCTCGCAGCTCTAATGTTCAGTAATAAGCAGCTGTAATTTATAGTACGCTTGCCTGTTGGCTCATGCCTCGCTCAGACTGATGATAATCAGTTTTTCAGCTCCTTTGTGAGAGGGATTAGAGAGAGAGAGAGACATGAGAACGCCAGCAACTCTTGCGCCAGAAGTGCCGTTTAGTTATGGGACCCAAAATAAAGTCAAAGATCTTCTCGGATATGCTACGTCCTGGCACGTTTCACCCAATTAAATAACCGGTAATTTTGTTTTGTCAAAGGAAGGCAGGTCTGTTTAATGTTTGCAGGATGTGCTGAGTTTAGAGGAACAATTTTCAAAATAGGAATATTGCTTACTTTAGCTAATAATTATTTGAGCATAAATCAAAATAAATATTCATATTCAGTATTAAGATTTAGTCTTGACCATATTGGGCAATGTGTCAATACTGTGCGTTTTCGAATACCAATTGTTGATCCTTTATCATGGTACTGAAATGTGTTGTAAAAACTGGTTGAAAATTTAAGCTTCGTGAAAGTTTTAAGTATGATTTACCATCTGTGTCTATACCAGGTGTAACCAGGTTATCATATCGTAATGGGTAATTACATGGTATATACCGCACAATACCGTATGGCGTGATACCGTGGTTATGGGTTTTGTTACAAAATAAGTAGAAAAACGTCATGTTACACTGCGCAATTTTCCCAATAAAAAAATGAATATTTAAATATAAAACATTTGAAACTAACCAACAGTTTCGAAAAGATTCAAATATAAAATAACACTTTATTTTTACAAATATTTTCTGGTCTGGCATGTTTTAGATCAGATAAAAAATTATAACATTAGATATCTGTTTTACTATTACACAATTCATACTTTTGTCACTCTCGTAATCAAGATATTATAGTTTAGTGACACTAAGACAGTTAAAAAGTGTCTGTTTATTGAAGTCAAATAAATATAAAAATATTAAATAAATGGCCTAAATATCATTTGGAAACTAAACGAAAATTAAAAAGGTTGCCTAAGAAATGTTGACATTTTGTTGAGGCATTGAAATTGTTAACCCAAAATAAAAAAGCTAAGCTGAAACTAAAATAAATTAAATAATTTATTTATTTGATTATAGCAACATTTTGTTATTTGATTTTATAGCAATTATGTTTTTTAAATAAAATGAACAAAAACAAACCAAAAAAGTTAAAGCTTATTTGAAAAAGGACTAAAAACCAATATTTCTGTTCATTTCTAAATAATAATATTGATAAAAAGATCTCATTAGCAAAAAATCTAATGTGTGATCTTGAAATCAAAACTGTTCAGAAAACCTTTGAAATATTAGATAAGTTTATGTTCATTATTGCAATATTTTGTATTATTGTATACCGCCTCATGTCTAACACAAACCAAATGTAACAGGAGTAATGTCTCACCCAAAGACTGCTGAGTATCAGAGACAATGATCTTATCATCTTATGAACTTACAATTTGATGAAGAGGCCTTCATCTAACGTGATGTCCCATGAGCATCGCAGGTTGGCAGGATAAGCCGGAGGATAGTTCATGGATGTTATCTGACCTTTACGTCCGAACCGCTTCCCGGGGGACCCGTAACCAGAATCTGAACGGAGAGTGATAGAGCATTATTCCCTAGACAGTTTCATCACATCCTGCAGTTTCAATTCTATCGCACACAATGATGTTGTCAAAAACTGTGCTTATTAAAAATAGATTCTTTCTTCAGTGATTTAGTCTGAAAAAGCACAAAGTGTCCACGATGCATTTAGACAGTTTCATGGTGACATCAACACTGTACTACCTCTGAGGGCAGTTATCTGAATGGAGGTGCTCGTTGGTTGGGCAGTTGTGTCATTGGTGGTTGACAGGGTTGTAACGGGCGGGGTAGTTTTTTACAGTGTAGACAGCACTGAAGCCTTTAGCGGTCTGCCTCAAATCAGATTTGAAACGAACCACCATACTGAGCCAGACACCACTAAAGCTGGGACCTCGTTTCCACAAAAGTGACCTACAGTAATTGAGATGTATGTTTGTTGGTGGATAGAAATGACCGAGCAGATGTTCGCCAGACGACAAATAGAAACTTTTTGGATGGAAATGTCAGTACAATCCCCCCTGGACGCCACCATCTAAGGCGCCATCATAGACGTCCACAAAATCACCACAGGACTCTGGGACAAGGTCAAAGGCTTTGAATGTAAGCCGGACCCGTTGCCTATCCGGCACCTGTACTTTCAAAAACTGTCTAATTCAATATGTATACAAATTCAATATGATTCGTTAACAATTGGTCTTGTTTGGCAACAACAAACATCAATCATCAACCTACTCTTCTCACCTGATAACTAATCCACTCAAAGACTGCAACATCATTATCTTAATTACGACATGCAAATTGCAAATTTGGAGCACCTACTCTGCCTCACACGCTTTAAATATAGAGATTGATGAGCTGTTGATGCAATTTTGGTGTCCTGACAGGCTGGTGAATTTGTGCTTTCTCATGCATCTGTAGTAAGTTTAAAATGAAGGCTGAGTGCCAGGCTGTCGACTAGCTGATGTGAGTAAATATCCTGCCAGATGGCACAGTAAAACATCGGGGAAGCTTCTAGCAATCTGAACTTCCCCAATCAAAGCCCCTCATGTTAAAACTGATCATCAAATCTGCTCACTAAAGCCCTCCACAATCTCCTCAGAGTTTAGCCTCGCAAGATTCATAACCTTTGCTAGTCTGTCGAAAAACACAATGAAACTTTCTTTACATTTGGTGAAATGTTTGCCAGTGCGAAACTTGCTAGGGAGGTGTAGTGTAGGGATTTGGTGGGTGGTTGCTATAGAATTGGTAGATGTTTCCAATGATGTTCTGGGTGGTTGCAATAGAATTGGTAGATGTTTCCAATGATGTTCTGGGTGGTTGCTATGATGTTCAGCGGGATTGGTAGGATACTAGTGGTTGCTAGGGAATTGGTAGGTGGTTGCTATGATGTTCGGGGGGTTGCTAGGATGTTCAGTGGGATTGGTAAGGCACTGGTAGATGGTTGCTAAGATGTTCTGTGAGTTTGCTAGGATGTTCAGGGTGATAGGTAGGGCACTGATGGTTTCTAGGGCATTGGTAGATGGTTGGTAAGATGTTCTGTGTAATTGCTTTGTGAATGCTTGGGCATACGGTTCCTACAATTTTCTGGGTGGTTGCTAGGATGTTCAGGGTAATTTAAGGGCATTGGTAAGTAGTTGCTATGACGTTCTGGGTTATTACTAGGATGATCAGTGTTGTTGTTATGATATTCTGGGTGGTTGCTGTTCAGGGTAAAGACACGGTCACACTTGACTTTTCACTCCATTGACTTCCATTCATACGCATGCGAATGCGACAGACCGAAAATGCATGCCCGTCAAATGATATTTTGAATTTCACTGCATAGAAATGTTCTCTGATCTGCGTATTCCCATCACTTGAGACCAATAGAAAATCAAAACGTCACATTTTGAACTCTCATTACAGAAATGTGAAAAGAATGAATTTTGCATGCTCAAATTTAAATTTGATCTAACCACGGCATAATTGGCAGGGCACTGGTAGGTGGTTGCTAGGGTGTTTAGGTTGAATGTAAAAGCATTGGTGTCATGATTCTGCCTCATCATGTCATGTCTTTCTTGGTCTTGTGGCAGAATCATGGCAGAGCCTTAGGTTTTGTGTGAAGAGAAACATATTATTGTTGGTCAATACATAATATACGTTCTCTCGGGTCTCGTCTATGGCCCCGGCCCTCTTGTTCCCTCGTTAGCTTTCCATTAGTGTTTCATTCCCCACACCTGTCCCTTGTTGATTATCCTTGATTTGGTCCCAACGTGTCTATCGTCCTGCGCTCGTTCTTTTTGCATGTTTGCTATAATGCTTTGCTCTTGCTCTTGCTCTTGCTCTTGCTCTTGCTCTTGCTCTTGCTCTTGCTCTTGCTCTTGCTCTTGCTCTTGCTCTTGCTCTTGCTCTTGCTCTTGCTCTTGCTCTTGCTCTTGCTCTTGCTCTTGCTCTTGCTCTTGCTGCTACCCTGCCTTGTGGATTACCTTGCCCCTTGTCTAGATGTTTATTGTGTATCAAGTCGTGTCTTAGGTTTTGTTGTTTTAGTATCCTTTCTCTTTTGTTTTTTCCCCTCTTGTGGGAAGTCTTTGTTTGAGTTTATTCCACATAAGTTCGTTTTTCTCATTGTGGGTGTTTCTGTAATCTTTTTAATAAAAGTCTTTTTGTGTGTACATAAAGCTGCCTGCAATTGGGTTCTCTCCACATGTACCGTCACACATTGGTAAGTGGTTGCTTGGTTATTAGTTTGGTGTTCTGAATTATTCCTAGAGAATTATCAGGTGGTTTCTTTGAAGTTCTGTGTGGTTGCTAGGGCATTGCTAGTTGGTCAGCAGCTTGCAATTAATCTGAACGCAGGCCACTTAATTTGTCATTCATGTCCACAGCAAAAATGATGCAGCAGCAATGCCTATTTTCGAACTGCTAGTGTTTGTTCAAATCTTTAATCCTATTAAGCATATCAAATATACAAGTGATTTAAACACCAACATATAAACAAACAGGAAATCCCACTCATGCAAGACCCAAATGTCTCTATTTTATCCCTAGTGTGAAGCTGGGTTTATTTGTGACTATGGAATATTATATATGTATATGAATGAGGCATTTACATAACGCTTTATTGTTTATAGCTGTACACCCAAAGCGGTTTACGATCATATGAGGGAGGACTCTACTCACCAACCATATGTATACTGTAAATGTAACACATTGTTCAAAAAAATAAACAATGTGGATGGAAAAGGGACAACAACGCAGACCCTAGAGTCTCAAAATGGAAAAGGGCAGATTGTGATAATTAAAGAGAGGGTGTGGAGGTCAAATTGATCCTCAGCAGCACCTGGTAGAGCTCGCCATTCTCATAGTTCTGCGTTGGAAAGCCACGGGTCAACAGCTCCCCACGGTCAACTTGAAGAACACCACCAGCCCCAACTATTTCTAGAAAAGAGACAAAGAGAGAGAGTGTGTCAGATGCATAGAGACTCCAAATGATATTCTGACAGCCCCCTCCCCATTACACCCCAGACGCACGCACACACACACACATACACACGTGTGCACACTCTGCTTCTCTTTCTAGGTCAACTGCACTGAGACACATTCAACAGCATTCCACCGTCTGTCCTGAGCAGAATAACACACGTTAAATGCTGATACATAAAGCTGAGCAGGCGATGATATTGTTCCACTTGAAATGTTTGTTAATTATGTTAATTATGTAATTATTACCTGCTGTCATTTCAGGGGATATGGTGCGGTACAGAGGTTTGAATCCTTTCGCGCCGTGTCCATCGTTGGCGTCAAAAAACACAGAAAGGCTGTTTCCTATGGGTCTGGGTGTGGAGTAGCCACAATACTTCCCTGCAGGAGCAACACGGTTGTAAATGTTAAATTTCTTAAAACGTTAATCCATAATACCACAATTTAAAATGACCATAATTCAAAAGGATAAAAATATATTTATTTAACTTGTAAAATCATTTACATTTATTCATTTGGTAGATGCTTTTATCCAAAGCGTTTTACAAGTAGAGCATATAAAAAAATAAAATAGACAGTTATTGGTTAGTCATATAAATGTGGAACAGGTATGTTTTGAACTGTTTTTTGAAAGTTGTGAAGGATGCTGCAGTTCGGGTGGAGGCTGGCAGTTTATTCCATCACAGGGGAACCTAATAAGTAAAGGTTTATGTAAGTGATTGCTGTGATTGAACAACCAGGCGTCGCTCATTTTCAGACCGAAGAATTTTACTGTAAGTATATGAAACCCAAATAAAAAAATCCTGTCAGTGACTATTCACCCACATGTGATTGAAAACCTGTATATGATTCTTTCTTCTGTGGAACACAAAAGAAGATATTTTGAGAATTGTCTCAATGGTATTGTGTCCATACAATGGGAGTTGGTGTTGTTTGGTCATCAACTTTCCTTAAGATATAATAACAGCAGCTGTGGATTTGTCATTTTCTATCAAATTGTAGTTTTGGCTGGACCTTATTTTCAACATAGTATGCAAGGCCAGTAACATTCAGTCATTCTGTCATATGTTAATTGTCTCATGACTCTTGAATAGATGGAAGCGGATCAGTTCTGTGCTCACGGTAATGAACTGAAGTAAAAAGGTTTTCCACAAAATGGCCGCCGATCACGCCATGCACTCACCGATGATTCCCAGTTCATCCCTGAGAGTGACAAAATCTGCATAACATAATCCAGAGTCTTCCAAAGAGAAGTCTTTGAACCACAGAGGAATCACCTAAAAACCTTTAGTAAGGAAACCCCATACTAGAAAAATGTCAAATACATTTCAATGCTCATACTCTTTCACATGAGCAAACAATGATTTTATTCCAATGCTTCTTCATCTTTTTGTCAATTATAAATGCATTTTTTAATAATATGAAGAGTTTGAGAGAATTCCATTATTTTAAATGATGTTTTTTTAAATTGTGAATTCCAATGAATATCTATCAAACTACAGTTGGTTTGTTTTGATTAAAGCCATAATAACAAAAAAATACAGCCAATTAACACAATAAAACACAATAAATACATGAAAACATAAAAAAACATGATTTTGGAGAACAAAAATTATAGCAGAGTAATCTCATTTTGGAACGAAACTCTTCATATAGTCTTTATTTTAAAACATTGTCTACCCCAGTTTGGAACCAACTGATGGTCTGCATTTTCCATTCATTAAAACCTCTGTCCTGTGTGTATTTCATTCAAATTAAGGCCTTGCAGTCTCCAAACAAGCCGATAATGAGCTGAGGTAAGTAAGCATCACCCTGTACCTTATCGGGTACAACCGTCATGCACCAACTACAGCTCATATCGCTGTCATAGCTGCTGGAGTAATACCCGCTGTAGAATCCCCCTGACGCCGCAGTGAGCTCCGGTAAACTCCCACATCCCTTATCGATCACATCATCTGCGTGCTGAGACGGGAAAGAATTTGACAAAGTCTGTGTAAACAGATTGATTAAAGCTGCACACAGCATGAGAAGCTTTTTCATGGAAGTCAGTGCAACACTATCTGGCAATTCCAGAACAGAAAGGACAATAAATAAAAATAATATGTAATGTTATAGTAGATAAATCAATCCAGAAGCAAAAATAATCTTTGGCATTTGGTTGTGTACGGTATTTTAAATTAAATAAAAAAAATTTTAACATTCAGTAAAACGTTAAATACAATTTGAAGGTGGAACTTAATTATTGAGTGAAAAGAGCCTCTTTGGAAACAAAAAGTCATTACTCAAAGCTCTTGAGAGTGCAAAGAGTAATTATAAGTGTATTATGCATTACACTTTTCTAATTTACAAATATATCCAGTATTCTGATATTTGAAGATGATTATATTGTACGACAAAGATCTGACAACATTGCTCTGACAACAGTCCAAAATCATTTTTACAGAAATCTTAAATTTAAAAGCCATTTAAAGTTTCATGAGGAATTGTAATAACCTCAGCCAGAACTACTACTGTAGTAAATATTTGTTTTTATGAATCTTTAGCGGCAGAGATTCATTACTCGCTAACTACAGTTCTTTGTTGAATGAAAATTTCAGACTGTGCCATCTATTGATTTGACTCCATTAATCATAAATACAGCCACAAGATTTCATTACTGCCGAGATGTTTGAAATGAATTATCTGCTGTTGTACTTGGCTCTGACTGGACATCAGAGCTAAAATAAGACAAGTGCGCCAAAATCTTTGGATTTACAGTGACCCACCTCATGTATTTGTATTTGTAGAGTTGTTCTTCTCGATGACATAGACCATAACTGTTCCAATGCAGACCGCAGTCATGAGCAGCAGAAATAAGAAGATTAAAATCTTCTGCAGCGTGGTCTTCCCTGTTTTGGAGCCCATGTTTCCTGAGTTTCCTCAAGGTTCCCCTGGGAGAAACTGTGATTTGGGCATCCGACCGAAGCCAACTGAAGAACTTTCTTTTTGCGGATGGTCTGAAATGTTAGGTTGACCTTTGTGAAGCTGCACTTTACTATACAGTACTACAATTATCCGCTATATGAGTCTGAATAAACAATAGCCAAATAATCGTCAAATATCTTTTTTTATCTGAAAATCAATACCTTGAAGGCCAGCATGACTGTAATTATTGTATCTAAGAAGAAAATTCAAAAGGGTATTTACTGAAGCACTAAAAATGAACTGTGTTTGTAAAGAGCTCCCTTGAATTTCCTTGTATTTTTCCCTTTTGGAAAGCCGTTTGACTGTTGTTCTTATCCAAGGTCCTGAGAGACCTCAGTTCTGCACCGAACAGCATTTTATCGCACATAAAGATAATGAGTGGACGATTTGCTGGAATTATAGACTATCAATAGGATTACAAACTCACCTTTGTACTACAGCATGTAGTATCAGTCACAAGCATATAAAATCTCAACTCAAAGCAAACGCTACATGACAGTGAAGTCATTCACTAATGAGAATTTGTCAAATGGACAAAATTCAACTTCAAATCAGCAATGATTCAATTCAACAACCACCAACAGTCATCATTGGCCCAACTGGATTTAGAATGGAAGTAGTAGGTTTTGCTATACTGGTATTGACAACAAGTGTTATATTTAGAAGGGTGATTATTGATATTGCGTTAATATTACACATTTAGCACCACATTTAGACATTTTATTTAATTATTAAACAATTAGCGCCAGTACCTTGTTGACATCACTATGAAATCATTTTGTCTTAAGAGCCAAATGGTGACAAACTATTTCTCTGACTCCCTACAAAAGTATCCATATATATCCAAATAATGTATCCAAATAATCCATAAAAGAACAGTTTTTCCTGTAAAATAACATGTTTCCCAGTTTTCTTGTAAATTTGCAGTCTTTCTCAGTTTTTATTTGACATTATATTTTTTTATTAAAGATTTCAGTTTCTTCCATTATACGTGGACAATTTGTTAAAGGGGTCATATGGCACGAATACGTGATTTTCTGTGTCTTTAGTGTGATATAAGTTGCCCATGCATGTTTTAGACATGAAAATTAAAACAATGCATTCTATCTAAAAGCGAATGCTCACCCAGACCTGCCTGAAACGCCTCGTGTAACCACACCCCCACAAATCTACGTCAGTTTGTGGTATGATTTGACTAAGACCGCCCAAATGTATATGCAAGTAAGGTGGGCATACCTGTCAGTATAATTGCTTTGGAACCTGATGTTCCAAATATGGTAAGAGGCATTACATTTCCATCACACTCTTGCAGTATTCAACCAATCACTACACACTGGTTAACTAGCCAATCATACCACAGAGCGAAGAGCTGTGTAAAAAAAAAGAGGAGATACAAACATGCACAGTATGTGGAAAATACATTTTTTTAGCCCTAAATCATGTAAAAACATTGCATTACATCTAAAACAAACGATAATAATCATATGACCCCTTTAAAATTTCTGTAAAAATACTTTTTACAGTAAATGCAATTGACTAGCCAAAAAATGAAAATACAAGATACTGTCAAATAAAAAATATAGTGTTTCATGCATATACTGTACTATATATTGTTGTGTAATTTGCACTTAATATATTAGTATATTTAAAATATGCCCACAATAGAGTCTATCCAGTGAATCTTGGCCATTCCACCACTGCTTACAGTATTGAAATAGTAAAATAAATAAATATAACAGAAATAATTTTATTGTGAATTATTTTGGCCATGATAATGACGAATAAATAAATTGTGCCGTATTACAAATAGAAATACATAAAAACAACAAACGGTGCAGAGATTTTGTGTTAGCTTGCTGACAAGTCAACAATGTGAGCCTGTAATGAACATAAAAACATGTAAATAAATTGATTTTTCCATCCAAGACATATTATATCAACAGCTCTCACAGAGTTATGTGCGGCTGAATTACTTATACACCTGATTTGGATTGTCAGGATTTCTGTGAGCGGCTGTTAGCTGAAGCTGTGAGCACCATATTGTTTAATTAAGATGAAGAGAGTGAAGGGCAAGCCGAGTTCTCAGCGTGAGATCAGGTGCGCACAGATGACACTTTGTCAAACTGCAGATATCAGATTTTTCAGAGTATTTAGCTCACAATTCAACCGAAACCCCATTGTAAGCTATTTAAAGAGTGCACAAAACTTAAAATATATATTTTTTTAAATAGAAGTTCTGACATCATTCATTTACCCGTGTGGTTCAAAGCCTGTATATGACTCCCCCGTTCTGTGGAACACAAAAAAAAGAGAGAAATGGTTTGGTCCATACAATAAAAATCGATGAGCGCCACTATTTTTTGTTACCGACATTCTTCAAAATACCTTCTTTTGTGTACTGGTCAAGAAAGCCAAACAGGTTTGGAATGATGTGAAAGTGAGAAAATGATTAACAAATGTCCATTTTGGGGCCAACTATCCCTTTAACTACTGTAACTTTCAATATTTAATGATATTGTTAATTTGTCATAGTTTAAGTATTAAAAATGACTATGAGTACCAATTACAAGCTTCATAAGGTATAAACCCCTGTTTTTCATACATTGGGGCCTTACTTTTTAATCGGAAAATAATGCTGAAGACATTTGAGAGAAAGACTTTAAAAGAAGCCTGTAGGTCTTTTCGTACAGTGATTTTTCTGTGTGTGTGTTTCACAAGGGACCTTCATGGGAGCTTCATACTGCATGTAGTATTAACAGTACAAATTCACACAAACATGCACCTCATAGAAACATGAATATACATACAGACAATAAGTGAGGGAGGTGTATTGGAAGGACACAGAGAGACAATGGAGCTTTGTGTATTGCACAAACAGATTTAGGGCAAATATTCCACAGGGAACGCCGGCATGAGCGGAAGCGCTGGAACTCTCCAGTTACTCGATCCAGCAGGTAAACAACGGGAGCTGAAACAGGGACAGGAGGTGATGCAAAACTGATCAGACAACAGGAGAGACACTCTGATGGAATCTCCTGCTAAGAGAGCTTTGAACAGCGATGCAACATGGAGAATAGACTGTGAGATATACTGTAATGAACTGTAAATGCAGAGTACAGATAACTGCAGAGTTCCCCCTGTGAATATTGGTGCATAGGCTTTGTCCTTGAACCACATTGACATATGACATTTACGCTTTTGGCAGACACTTCTATCCAAAGTGACTATACTTTACATTTTGGGTTTCTGAGTATGTGCAATCACTGGGATCAAAACCATGGCCTTGGCGTTGCTAGTGCCATGCTCTACCACCTGAGAATGCATTAAAAAAATTCCCAAAGTCTGTAACAAACCACCTAACCACACCAAACACCATAACATTCATACAGCAATGCACATAAAACCACCTAGAGCACCTTGACAACTCCATAGCAACACACTAGGAAGGTGGCAGTAAATTTAGCACATTCACTTTAAAAAATGTCAAAATCTAATCACATCCAGAGGAGATGTATTGGCCTTAATTATTATATAAATAATACATAAGACACTTTAAAAAGTGTATTTCTTAATATTAAACTGGGTTATTTGGGTTATAGGACCTCCCGATAAATATTATTATTAAGTTTTAAGTTCTATCTTTCATTACCTAAATCCGCAAATGACACAGATGTTAGTTCTCACATTTGTGCACATTCCTTTAGAAAGGGTTGTCCAGGCATTAGCATTATTTTGTATAAATGTGAGTGCTATTATTACCAGAATGTTAGTGACAGAAAACTTACTATAAAAGATGAACAAAATTTATAGAGACACAAAGCATTAAAAATGAGGGGAGTACATCATTCATGACTCAAACATTTTGTAGTTTTAATATAAAATCATATAATATATTACCATCAAAGACAAATCCTTGGACAGGCTCTTTTTTACAAGAATGACAAGCATAAACTTTGATCTTTTCTAAAAAATAAAATGGATACGTTTTTACCAAGTTTAGGATTGGCACTAAATTAAAAATATGGTATACAAAACAAACCACGACTCTGAGAATTAAAAAAGATATTCAACTTAAAGTTATATGCATACATTTGCTGATCAATACAGTGCATAATCTTGGATCCCACAATAGGTTCTGAGCTAATATACATGCATATTACTACACATAATCATTACTATTATTCTATTAATTATAATTATTGCCATTTCACTTTAAACATTGCTATAGCTTTACTATCTCCATAAATAATTGAGTATTTCTCTGAAAATATTTACTTGAAGGTTACTGTTTTCCACATAACAATCAAATCACCATGTGTCAATACATTTAACCAAATCTTCCCAGCATGCTTTGCACTTGAACAGTCTCAGAAGATTTCATCACACTGACCTATCAACAAACCTCAAGTCTTTCACTCTTGCACCGACGGTCGTGTACAACAGTTGGGTCGTCTGATGTTTTGGAACATGGTCCTAAAGTTAATGTTGACCTGCCTCCTCTTTTTCTTCTTGCCAGGAGATGTAGATAAGGATTTTCGGAGCGACGTCTTGGCTATGATCAACTTTTCGTGCTCCTTGATTTTGCACTGCAGATGACTTTGAATGGCGAAGCCAAGAGACTCTGGATCAACCGACGCTCCATAAACCTCCCATGTCATACCTTGCTCGTCCCACACAACGTCATGTACGCTATCCTTCTTCTGCTTGGCTGCCTCGTCCTCTTCCTTCGCTTTCCCAGGTTCTGGCTTTGAAGCTCCTGCCTTCTTGCCTTGCGGCGTGGAGCTTGACGTTGGAGGAGTGTCCATTGTAATATTTGATGCTGGTTTTGTCGACGGTACATTGGTCTGAGAAGACAAATCAGATTGTGAGAAAGTTAATTTAGATGCAGGAGGCTTGGCCTGACCAGATGTTGTGATGGGATCTTGCATGATGGATTCTGTATTAGGTCCTGATGCTGAGACAGCAGGTGTGACTTGACTAGTTTCCTTAGATTTGTTTTGGTTGCATGTCTCGATATTAATTTGATAAACAGGTTGATGAGGTGAAAATCCTCTTTGGGCTTTGTGTTGAGAATCCCCAGGCTCATTAGGCTTGGCCCCGAGCTTTGACTCCGGTTGAAGGTCGGCACCTACGTGCACCATCACTGTGCCCGATCGTGAAGACTTCTCATTAGTGGATGACACGACAGATGGTGCCGTCGAACAGATCTCTGAGATGACACGTGAGGAACTGTCTGTGGCGTCCACCTCAATAACTACCGCTAGGCTTTCAGCCTCATCGGGAAGTAGACTAATTTTTGTCTGATGGGGTTGCAGAGATAAAAGACTAGGACTTGTAGATGTAGATTGACTGCAAACCGCAGCCACTGCTTGGACTCCCATGTCTTGGCATTGTGTTTTGGCTTGGTTGCCAAACTCAACGGTTGATGTCATGGTGGAGGCTTCACGGTAGAGTTTGCAGTGGAACTGCTTTTGTTCTTCAGGAACGGCTACCTGCCTTTGGACTTCTTCATCCATCACTTTCATTTGGTGACTTGAGGTATCAGCTGCGTTGTTACTTGGAGATGCCGATGGCTGCCTGGAGGAAGCCTCTTGAGAGATTCGTGTTGGTTTTAGATCCTTCACCATGCACTCGATGCTAGTGCTGTCCTGTTTAACAGGCACAGTCTGGAGCTCTTGTGGAGGTTTCTTATCGTTTTGTTCAGGATGAGATGTTTGGTCATTTGTTGTGTTTGTGGCTCCAGATTGCTGTTTGGTTTTTAGAACATCGATGTTTGTTCCCATGTGGAGATGCTTGGACTGGGTATCGTTGATGATGGATGCATGGGTTACGCTGGTGGTCAAACTCGATTCTTTTGATTCAGATACAACCAATGTGTTTTTGTTTGTGACGTCAGTGTTGGGAGATAAATTCTTTTGGAAGGATGCATCAGATTTAGAGGGGTTTTGTTGACTAGCCTGGCTTGGTTTTTCACTGTGCACTGTCTCCCTAACTGCATTAGATTCTCCAACCGCTAACGCTTTGCTTTGTGCTTTGGACTTTGTGGTTTCGCTGTTGCCATTTTTCTCCTTGTCGACTTTACACGCAACAGTAGATGGGTCAGAGGTCAGGTTTTTAGCACAAAGGACAGAATTGGAAAGAGCATCACAATCTTTGTTTTTATCTTTGTTGCTCCTGGCACACTTCTCAGATGTCTTCATGTCTGGAAGATTACTTTGAGGTTGCCTGTGATCTTCACTGCCATGGGATGAAGTGTTTTTTTCTCCCAAAACTGTGATGTGGGATGTGGACTCTTTGACGGAGGACTTAAGGTTCATATTATCCTGATCTGATTTCGGTTTCTGGCCAGAGGAGCAATCCTGTTTGATGCTTAACTTTGGCTCGATGTCCCAGTTAGCATTTAACTCTTTATTGCCCAGCGCATCTCTACTGGCTGTTTGTGGTATCATTTGGACAGTCACGATCCTTTTGGCATTTGGTACCTTTTCCATGATCAATTCCGTTTCATGTGATCAAAAATGTTTATATTACAAACTCCGTGGCACCTCCAAAGCTTCCCTAGAAAAGACAGATGAAAATAACCGTAAATAAAGACTTTATATTTCCACAATACATCAATGTTCATTTTAATGACCCTAGTTTAAAAAGTGAATGTAGGGCATTGCATGCAGAATGCGATCAGAAAACAATATTCTTGACCTTTCACTACAATAACAAAGCATTAAAATTAATCAATAGATATTTTTTACCATATTACCTATATATATATGAAAACAGCCTTGAACACTGTCAATAATTTATTTCGTCATAATATGGGCAAAGATTACAAATCTGCTTCCTAGCACACCCAGCAATGTTACTTTCATCTGCATGAAGCTGTACTGTCCACATTACAGATTCTATATGTGTGGAAGTACAAAACACGCACGTGCATCAATAAAACGACGCATTTAACAGGTTTATGCAGCACATTGCACTTGTTAATATCGCAGAAATCACCAATGTCACACGAGCTCACCCAATAATGTGCATCAATGATAGAATGAAAAAGCCAGCTTGCTGCAGTGGCCGCTGCGGAAATATTCACTTTAGCCGCCTGCCAAAACCGTGAAAGTCAATTACGTGAAGTCTGAAATCGCGACCTCTCATTGATACGAGGTCACATCTGCATGGGCAAGGGGGTTGGGGGACGCACTGTGCAATACAAATACTAGCGACAGTTTCATATCACACGTTAATATATAGGATACTATGCACGCCACAAGGAAACCAATGCATCTTTATCTCAAGGACTCTACACAAATGACCCTTAATCATTCTTTTAATAATGAATTCATGCATATTGATTGGGGCTGTAAATAAGACGATAACTTGCAATGCATGCATACATTTAGAAAGAGACATCGTGGTGTTTCAATTGGGTTATGATAGGGTTCACTTACACACACACACGCACGCACACAAACACACAATCGGACAAAAAAGCTCTATAAAGTCGAAGCAGTGTCATGCAATAAAATGCTTGTAAAAATATGTTTGTTTTGGTTCTAAATTATCTGATCATTTCTAGGCTCTAGAAGACAATGACAAATAATAAGAAAAACAAATGCATTCACATAATGCTAACAATAAGAAACATTACATTGAATAAAACAGCCGAACTTCACACATAAATCTATGACTCGTCAGCTATGAAATCCAATAACTTGACCTTGTTGGCAAATTCATCACCCCCCGTTTTCCTGCAGCACCTGCAGTTGAGACTGCACTCGTAGAAAAATCTTACCTGGTACGTGCGCGTCTGTCTCATATCATCTTATTCCCTTTGATTAATGCGCTATTGACACGCAGCTCGCGCACTACATAGTCCACTCGACGGATTATCAATGAAAGAATTAGAGTCGCGTGTCAGTGAGATAAAACCACGCCTTCAAAGCGCATCCGAATCAAGTTTAATCATACAGTGGAGTGGATGTTGGCAGCAGGAAGCACGCGCGTCTCTCCATCACCGCTTGATGGAGCCCTCGTTCCTCGAAAACTTAATCGCTAAAGAAAATAAATACACACTGACTTACATATGTATCCTGGCTGCCTATACATGAGGTTGTAAAACGATAAATAATGAATACGACGGTCCTTTACGTCACTCATACACAGATAGCACAATCCACCTGACTTACGTCTATTTGACGTCTGCATTTACATCTGCAAGACATCTACAATACATAGTTGCTCATCTGCAATACGTCTCGGAGACGTCAGAACGTCTGTAATACGTTTGTTAAAGATCTGCGTAAAAACATATTAGAAAGAGCAGCTTTACATCCATTCTAAATCATAAACATCTTACAGACATCTTCTAGATGTCTAAATGATGGCTGACAGCAGACATCTCCGAGACGTACTGCAAAATGAGCAAACTATGTATTGTAGATGTCTTGCAGATGTAAATGCAGACGTCAAATAGACGTAAGCTGTATGTGTGCTATCAGGGTAGGTACAATAGATGATGGTATTTGTCATTCCAGATAAAGCTCTAAGGGCATACGACAATCAGGAAATGTTCAAAGCAAACCTAGTTTAAACCTATATTTAACAAAACCTTGCTAAAGATCGTAACAATGCAAAAGGGTATATTCGCCTATGGCTGAAGCTAAAATGAACTCTTCTTTCGTTTTAAATACATTCTGCAGATATGTTCATGCAGATCATTTTTAAATCCATGATCGTTTTCTCCATGATAGTCAGTGATGATGCAACTAAACTAACTGCTGAGAAAGTACTTTATTATACTGCCATCCAGAGGCAATACGCAGTTACTATTAGATTAAGCTCCTTGCTAGTACATGTTGTCCACACAATCCGTGTTAAACAACCGTATTTAACACGTTACTCGCGAATCGTCCTAAACAACATACAGGATGAACACATTGTGCACGAATTGCAAAGAACTATATAAAGTATTTTATTTTCGCTATATATGAATGTCTCGACCTTTCTTGGCTTGGCAAAAAGCGACTGCGGATGACATTCAATTACCGCGAGAGCGAAAGCAAAGTACTCATTTTGATTTTTTGAATGGCTCTCGCGATACTTCGATGTCATCCGCTGTCGGTTCTTGTGGCGCCGCATAAAGTCGAGCACACACCTATGGTGACTAACTTGTGTGACCGTAATATGAATTCAAAGATGGCGACGTTTATTACAGTGGAAAGTTATAACACTCGAACACAATAATTCATCCGTCAGAAAAATTACCGAGTTTTTAAGTTTATTATGTTTTTGTTTGAGCATTTTGGTGTAGCGAAGAATACAGGATATCATACAAAGTTGATGACGGATCCAGCTCCAATAAACGACAGTTTGTTTTACCAACACTGACTATAAGCGACAGTAACTGGATTCTGATCCTTCGATAGACACCGTTCAGAGTGGCACAGCATGACATTATATCAACTAGTTGGTAAGTTTAAAGACAACATTGTTGTACGTTCACAAATATTAAGGGGAGTCAGTACGGGTTATAAATCGAAATATAGGTAACCGTGTTTATTGTCGCCATGAAATTGCACAGATTGCAGTCTGTAAAGGTATCCTTAAGGTCACGCCCACTAGGAACAATTGAAGAGTTTGATTGGCTGACTATCCTGACAGTCAGGCATTAACGTTAGATTCCATTCATCACATCATTCAGGTCCTGAGGGGCTGAGGTTACGATTTGTCAGACTATGAAAAAATATATATACATATTTTAATCACTTTCCGTCATTTCAAACTTCTGTGCTGGTTTTATGCTATTAGACATGTTGTGTTATGTCAATGTGATTATGCATACACTGCCAGACGAACGTTTGGACACATTTGACTTTTATTAAGTTTCGATGTTCACGCCTTTTAATATTCATAATTATATAATTAATAGTGAAGGAAAAGCAGCAAGCGTCAGTGTCCGTGGTTGACCAGCAGATGTCACTGTCAGATTGGCCCGGTCGCCAATTTTCCATTGTCACCAATTTACCACAATCCATTTAAAGATCCTTAGTGCAGAAATGTTTTTATGTGTCAACACTTAATATAACTGACTGTAACTATATTAATGATATCACGTTAATCTCAATGTCAAAAAGTGACCCAATCATTCAACCTATATAGGCCCGTATGTTGTATATGGCGTTATCATTATGTTTGCCTCATCATGAAGGCGTTTGAGTGTCATGTAATCTCACACTAGCTGTTTAGCATTACAGGTGAAGAAAGTCTCAGATGTGATGGACTGGCCACCTGTCCAGATAGGAAAAGCAGTGTGAAAAATCGGTTTGGTACCAAATTTAAAACCACCGATGTCGATTATAATCACTTATTGTATTAGTGAGATGAAAGCATAATGTTGCATCAATAAAAAAGTTTACTCTAACATAAATACAGTAAGTTATAGAGTTGAAAAAAGAACTTTCTTTAACTTCTTTTTTTTCTTTGGTCCATATTGAGCTGTCCAAATGATGCTCGGGGACCCGGAGCCGGATTCACAAAACATTCTTAAGAAGATTATTATTCTTAACTGCCATATTTTCTCTTAAATTATAGAAAATTCAAGAAAAAAGTTAGGAATGTTATGTATTCCCGAAAAAAAACTTCTTAAGACCGTTTTTAAATTTTTTATCAAGATTGATCTTAGAAAAAAAATAAGAATAATCCAAATTCTCAAAAACAAAAGCTGTCAAAAATCTCACGTTTGTCTCAAATCTCAAAAGGTAACAAGTTTAATATGTGTATTTGGTTACTTCATATGTGACGTTTATTGTATTGAGCCAGAATCATAATTTTGACGTTTACTTCCCATTAATAAATATTTATTTTGATATAATAATAAGGTCTAGCTCACTTTAGCTTTCCTTATTATAGTGTTTTTACATTATTCTTGGACAATATGACTCGAAACAGAGAGGGTCTTATGTCTTAGTCCTAGTAACATACAAAAAGTTATTTTTTAAGTTTTTTATATTATAAGTATATTTTTGAACGCATGCTAACATAGGCTATTAGCTAACATGCGATCGTAAATGCCGTTAAACACATCACATGCTAATATATTTAGGCTATATAAGAATCCGATGTGCTTGTTGCACACATTAAGTTTATTGTATAGATAAACATATACAGTTACCACACAAGCAAAATAAGAAGTAAGAAAAAATAAGATGTTCTTAAGAAAGTATTTGAGAATGTTTTAAGAAATCTTTGAGAATTCCACTTAAGAACATTCTTACAAACTTCCTATAATTTATCTTACGAAAGTTCTTATATTCTGTTTAAATAAGATTTTCAAGAATCCGGCCACCGGTTCTCGCCTGCTTTTTGAAGATCCGTTACACTTTCCTCGAACAGACACATGATCATTGGCCTCTAAGTGGAGAAGCTCTCCACCCACCACCCATGTCCCACAAAGACAGCATCTGTTACTCTTTGAACCTTCCTCTCAGTCTCACCCGATAGCCTCCCTACCCAGACCGAAAGACCTGCTGTTGCCATGGAGACACCCCCACCCCACATCCTCTTCTTAATCCTCTTTGACTTTATTCAAACTAAGGTCACCCCACCATTGGATGAGAGAGACAGAAATTACAGCATATGCTCTTAGCCTCTTTTGTCGTAGTAGGCTGTCATATGGGAAAATGCTTAAGATTATGACACGCTGTTCGCTGTATAGAATGTATAGACCATAATTTATGGACCATGACGTTGCTCAGCTTCATGTTATGCATGGTTTTTAAAATATATTAGGTTTGAACCATTTGAACAATATGTATCTTTTCAACGGCTCCATCATTTGTATCCACTTTTACATCAAGGACAATAGAGGAGGCATCTTCTCAGGAGGCAATTTCACTTCATTATTTCAAGGACAAACACACACGGTCATCATAGTCCTTCAACCACATGTTTCAATATGCCACACTGTACAAACCTAATTCATCAAAGCCTGAAACGCTTTCTTTTTTAGAAAAACAAAATGATGTTTATTAGATATGCAAAATGTAAAGCACACCACAAGAAAAAAGACTACAAAAGGTTTCTCGCAGCGATGCCATAGAGTAACCATTACCTCAAAGGTTCTTTTAAGAGTCATTTTTTTCTTTTTTATACCTTTTTCCAATATGAAGAAGAATCTTTTGTGAAATATAAATGTTCTTCAGGTGATTGATATTCTTTATTTAGTCATTCAGCCAAAAATGGTTCTTTTATAGCATTGTGTAGCACCATAGAAAATAAAAACAACAAAAAAAGCACCATTTTGGTATCTTTATGACTATATTCCACGTCTTCTGAGATCGAACAATAGCTTCGACTGAAATTTCAGTTGCTGTACACTAAAAATCTTGCCCTCGGTTGTAGTCTCAAGTCAAATATTTCGCCTTTAGACACATCACATCGAGTCTTATGTCATATGAACCACTTTACGTTTCTTTGTCAGTTTGCAGGTTGACATCACTCATCCCCATTCACTTCGCTTGTACAGAAAATGAAATGCAATGGTGTATTAGTTACACGAAGAAACAATGTTTAGTGGCAGATGTTACAACACTTCAGTTTTGACATATTTTTGCCTTCAGGTTTTAAGCTTGGAGTGGGTGAGGGGTCACATTTAAAAGTTATTGGGATCGGTGACCTCAGATCGTCCCGCTTTGTGTTTTTCTGCTGAAAAAAGAAATTCATAGAGGTTTGGAATGACATAAGGGTTAATAAATTAGGACATTTCTATTTACTAATGACCCGGCTAAGCAATATTCTCATTTGAGACCCTGGACCACAAAACCAGTCATAAGGTCATTTTTTCAATATTGAGATTTAAACATCATCTGAACGCTGAATAAGAAGGCTTTCCATTGATGGTATGGTTTGTTAGGATAGGACGATATTTGACAGAGATACAACTATTGGAATATCTGGAATCTGAGGGTGGAAAACAATTTCAGAAAATCGCTTTAAAGTTGCCCATCAAAGGCGCTGCAGCATGCCGTTGATAAGAAGAAACAGGTTTGTTTAAACGCTCTCTGTTAGCTTACGGCTGTAATGACGTTGTGGAGAGTAGATGAACCTGAAATTGTAAATTCTAAGCTTTACATCGATAACAAACTGGAGTGGGTATTTTCAAAAGAGGCGGAAGAAGCGAGTGAAGTTTGTAAGCGTGTTTCCGGCCATTTTCGTTGGCGATTTCGCTGCATCCACTCACAAAAATAAAGTTTTGATATATATTCACTGTAGGAAATTTACAAAATATCTTCAAGGAACATGATCATTACTTGATATCCTAATGATTTTTGGTATAAAAGAATAATGTATCATTTTGACCCATATTGACACAAAAATACCAGTGCTACCAAAAACTAGATTTGTGGTCCGAAATTACATTTTTGAAACATTTATACAGAGTATTTCTGTATTACCAGGTCTTGTCAAACTCCACACGCACAGAACTCCACCGTCCACAGAGTCATGAACATGACACTGAGGATTTCATTAATAGTTGATTCGCAGAGCAAATACCACACGACCCCGGGATTGTATTCACGCGTCAGGTGTGGATGAACCTTCTTAGGGAGTTAAGTGCTTTAAGACCTTGTCGATTGCCTCACAGTAAGGTATTAGGCACATTTACAAAAGCCGTGTGTAATCTCTCATAGCGCAGGGATTACTGTACAGTCACGTCGGTGCGGTGAACATCAGGCAAAATGGTGGAATAAAAGGAAACAAATTTGTCTCCGAGAAACAAATCTCCCGAGAGATGACGCCGGGGCCGAGGGAGTTCCCTGGTAAACTCCATTTTGTCTCTCGTTTACCCTCGGGGACTTCTAGCAATCCCATAATCCCCAGTGTTTGATGTTTGAGAGTTGATGGCGTTGAGGATGGCCCAGAAAGGGTCTTTGTGTGTGCCGTGTGGCCGTACAGCTATCGAGGGTTTGAATGACATGGCAAGAGGGCAGAGAGACGAGTAACTTTAGCTTAATCTTGGCTTAGTGAAGCTACACACACACACACACACACACAGGTGTGTGTGGCCCTCTGGCTTTGATGGGACGGTCAAACCTAAACCTCCCTGTATCTCAGGCCTGGGATCAATAAACTTCTTGAGGCCAAGGATGTGTGTGTGTGCAAGCGAGAGGCCCAAGGCCTTGGATTAACTCAAGGCTCCACCCCTTCAGTCCAAAAGTGGTTTATATTCCTTCTCTGCTCTCAACTTTAACCGTTAGCACTTTTTAATTAGAACCCTTCATGCACTTCTCGATGTGAAACAGAGCCTGGTTCAGGGAGATTTATGACTAAACTAGAAATGCTTATGTTACCTTGCTCATATTAGGACATATTAGGATTCTGAATCCATGTCTGTCCTTAGTATTAAGGCCATTGCACATGAGTCTTTCCGCGTGTTAAAAAATGAATACGACCTCACGTTGTGTCAATCACATTTACACACCGCCTCCGATCATTTCCTCCGTCATAAAAAATTCAAACTGGCTTCGATTTTCTGCGTTTTTCCCATAAGTAGCAATCATTTTGAGAGGCGTTTTAACAATTCAGAGATACCGTACAAACAATAGCCAAATACAAAAAAACGCATACGAAATTTTCGGACTGTATGTGCAAAGACCTTACGTCCACAAATCTTGCCCTGAAAACTTTCGATTCAATAATAAATGGATTCATGTGGGACTTTTTGCATTTTCACAATAATTGGATAATAATACAGAAAAAAAATATGGAAGATTAACAATATCAGATAATAGTTGTCTGTAGGTTTGTACTGCTATTGAAGGCCTAATTCACCCAAAAAAGAAAATTCTTTCATAATTTACTCACCCTAATGAAAGTTCAAACCTACATGACTTTCTTTCTTCTGCTGAACACTAAAGAAGATATTTTCAAGAACATTTGTAACTAAACAACATTTGCCGCCATTGACTTCCATTAAATAGACAAAAAATCTGCAGAGACATTTTACAAGATATCTCCTTTTCCACAGAAGAAAGAGCCAGATACAGGTTTTGGACTATAAAGAAAATGTATGCACTGTAAAACTTTGCTATGATTATTGAGATTCAAATGAGCAAGAAGAGCAAGAAGAGACTGGTGTCATTACTGTCATTAGCACAGCAGCACTGCAAAAAAATCTTGCTAAGTGTTTTTATGTTGTTTTAAAGTAAAAAATACTTAAAACGTATTAATTAACAATACATTTATAACAAGAAAAGTGACCCATGATATTTAGTCTTGTGTTATGAAAGAATATATCAGAACTAGGTTAGTTTATCTTAAAAACAAAATTATAAATTAAATAAACAATTACAGTTACAGGCAAGCCTGATGCTGCAAAGTTTCGCAGTGTGATGATGACTGAATTTTCACTTTGAAATGAAATGTTTATACCTTCAAGCAAGTGTGTAGCCAAGTTGTATGTTAGCAATACTTACGATAAAAATATATGTCTGTAAGATTGTCATTGATCTCTAAATAGAAAGATGAATTGGTGTCCGCTTTGTCCAGTTCAAAAAAAGTATGCCGGTCAGAAATTCCTTTCATTTCATCGGAAAGCTCTCCTTCATCAATGCTAATGTGTTAAAACCATATATAAAACCACACTTCAAAAACTGTAACTGGGTTTTAAATTATGCTTTTAGGGTCTTACTGTCTTTTGCCCTTTATATCCCACCTTGTTATCCATCTGGTTAGTTTTTCTTTTCCATCTTGGCAATACAGCACAACAGCAGGGTTCTAGAATGAAAAATGATTCCTCCATAGATTAATTATGTTAATGCTGCTCAATAATTTTTGCTACCTCAAATTATGACTATAATATATCAATATTTTCACTTTAAATAATTGTTTGCACTGTTTTAAATGTATTTTTTGGTTTATGCTTTTTTGCTTTAAAAATACAATTGTCATCTCCTCAATAGAGAGAGAGAGAGAAAAATGGAAATGAGAGTTAAGTGGTTGTATTGGATTTTGAGGGGTGACACGACCTCAATACCAGAAAGGGATTTATGGGTGTAATTTGATTGGTGGGAATTTAGGCATTCAGCCCACTGAACCATAGACACTCATATGATGAGTTGGAGTCTGTGAGTGACCACAACTTTCACTAGACAGACAGGATGCTTTTCACACCCAACTGTTGATTTACTTTGTATAAAATCCTATTTTTGGACTGACTGAACCATAAAGATTTCAACTAAGAAAATTAGCAAGTGGTATATATTTCTATTGAACTTTTGACCTCTCATTGGGTGAAATATTCTGTCCCTCTATACATCTTGATTTTTATATTCACCGTATATATTTTATATTCACCGTAAACAATTGCCCCATATAGTATTTGGACGCATGAATAAAATACACGTTTATGTGTTTTACCTAAAAGTGAGCTTTTGTTGCCTGATAAAAATTCTGAAAAATGAATTTCGCTTGAATTGGTTTCATGTTATGTTATCAAATTCTTTTTGAAACACTATTGAGGAATGTGCAGTAATAGTCTTTTCCAATAGGGGGCAGAAGCAGTCAGCTAATGCTAATGGTGTGTTTTAGGTCAAGAGCTCTTCATAAAAGTGGGAGTGAACTGCATGATCATACAATACAATTTGCTGTTTAATACGTATTTGTACTACAGATAATTTAAAGCATTTGTCTTAGGATGAGAGTTCAAGACTTAAAAAGAGTAACAAATGAATTGAGGTCATGTGGTACATATTTCTATTGACCTTTGACCTCTCATTAGGTGGCATATTCTGTCCCTCTGTACATCTTGGTTTTCTGGAAGGTTTTTGATCATAGTTCAGCATTACTAATTCATGTGTTCCTCTCTCTCTCTGTCTTCTTGGGTGGCCCTCGTAATCCTCAAAGTCTTCAGAGGGACCACAAGCCATGTCAAAACTCAAAGCCAAATCTTGCAACACTTATGAAGAAACTAAAGGGGTCTTGTTAGTGTCTTTGTGGCTAAAATCCCTTGATGGCCATCTCTGCGGTAGACACGGTTACCCTATTGTCTGGTTTACTGTCACTTTTATTCTGGCCAAGATGTAAAAATACCAATAACAACAAGCAATTAAAATAACGTTTTGTTTTTGCAAACAACTGTACGGAAGAGTGATTCAGTAATCTGACGCAACTAACCGGACAAACTTTGGTAAATCCTGTGATTATTTCTTCTTTTAAAGGACTCGGTTTAACAGCCCGGAACCATCCATGTCAACTTTATGTTGCATATGGAGTCTCAATATAAATCATATAGTTATGATTAAAAATGAAGTCCAAGCTTTTAAGAAAGGTAGGAAGTAGACAATTTATAGAGTTTGGTATGTTCTGAACACAAATTGAAACCTGAGCATATACAGTATCCTCTATGCTCGAAGTTGATTGGTCAATTGTTAAAAAGCAAAAGGAAACAAGCCAAAACAAATTTAGTTAATTTCTCCTCTCTCTGTCGCTCACTCTCTCACCGTCTCGTGTGCATACACAGATGGAGACAGAGTAACTGACCCAGGGTCCTTCAGTGCCGGTACTCAGAGAAGGATTAGAGATTAGTGCTGTAGCCAACATTCCACACATACCTGATTTCTGACTTCTGTTTCTCACTTAAAACCTTACGACTTAAAACCACAGCTTTCTCAAAGAGTAAAAATTTAAATAGAAAACTAAATAATCGTTTGTATTTATTGGTGAATCTGTCCAAATGGTTGTTAGGATGCCCATTCCAAAACGATAACTAAGCAAAATTTTCCCTTGAATTCTCATCATGATAATATTACTATGCATTTTACGGTGAGTTTTTTGTAAATCTCTGTAATTTCAATTGTCATTCTCTGTAGATTTGTATTTTTACATTCTTTTTTTCAAACATTTTTGAACACTGAACGTTTTCTTTATTAGGTCATTGTGCTGTTGTAAAATGTATTATATAGAGTTTAATCATTATAACGCAGAACAAATTTCCCTGTGATGTAAGCACTTTACAACTAAAATTATTAAGCAGCATTATTCTCACTTCTTTGTAATGATATGTAGACAGTACTGCAAACGGAGTGGATCATTTCAATGAAAATGGTTACAATGAACACTTTAATTATCAATAAAATGTAGAAAAATTTTGAGAGGAAAGCGCCTGAATACACTTTCTCAAACTTAATTCCGACGCTTTAATTTGGAAAGCATCCACACCACTGCAGTGTTAGCTTCATGTAGTTCATTAAATGGACATTAACAGTCATATCTGTCAATTAAATGACTATCAATAGTCCCATTTTTAAGTCAGGCCTCTGTCTGTCTTTGTCCTGAGGCAGGGGCAGTGTATGGCCAGTTTCATTAGCTGAATCCCACCAGTTCGCTACCATTTGCAATTCTTCCCATTGTGCTGCTAAACAATGGCAGCAAACAATACATTAAAATGGAAATGACTGTAATGTAGCTAATTAGTTATCTGTGTTGGGACTGTTAGTGGGGAGGGGGGGGGCTCTCTAAGAGAATTAACAACACATTTTAGCCAGACAGAAATTCCTTGTCGAGTATTGAGGTGAATTGTATATTTACCTGAATTTCCCTTGTTCCTGTTCTTTTGTGATTTAAGATGTTATATTTACAACCAGATTTTAGGTAACATTAGTTAATGCATTGGGCAATTTGAATTAATGCTGTAGAAGTGTTGCTCATTATTAGTTCATTGTTAACAGATTTAGTTAATTGATGTCAGGATCCGTATTCTAAAGTTTTAGAAATGTATTTTTATTTTTTCTGTATTCTCCGTAGTACAGCAGTACTCTTTTAGTATTTAATATTGGTGCTGTCCTTCTAAAACCTTGTATCTGCTTATTTCATCATTTTATTTTTTGCTATAAAACATTATTATTAGCCCTCCTTCATGTTTTTCGCTGGGTTTTGAAAACATCTGAGCAATACATAGCTTGTCAACTTTGACGACACGGGATATGCAATCATTGAAAAAGTTCAGTGTTTTTTCCATTTCCTGAAAAACAGCTTATTTGGACATACAAGGGTTCAGAAGGACGGCAATGATCTGTTAAAATGTAAAGATCTGATGAAACAACAAACGTTTTATTATTATTTAATTTGTTATCGTTTTATTTATTTATTGGTTAACAGGTGCAAAAATAAGAAAAACATTTTCAAAACCTTTAAAAGCAGATACAAACAGCTTTTAGAATGTACGTAAAAAGAAAATGTTGAATCTTTTTTTTGTGAAGTTTGTGACGCCTCCTCTCAGTTCTGTTCATTTGTTTTGGCCGGCAGACAAATGTTTTGTTTCTTTCTCTTTACTAGTCCATCCCTGTTTTCATTTGTTTATCGTCTTCTTTCACAGATGTGAATCCACAAGTCTTGTTATCAAGTGTGAACCCCCTGATTGTTGATTGGACATTGTTAACAGCTTGGCTTGAAATGACACATTTTAATGACCTCATCAAGAGCTCTGATGAAGTGCTTTTTCATTAGAGGACACTTCTTCACGGCTGGCCGGTAACATCAGTAAGTGACATGAGTTAGACATGTGCGTTATACCTACAGTTGTTGGTGGAGGAAAAATACTAAAAGCTAAATAATAACATTTTAATCTTCTCAATGACCTAAGAAATGTATTAGGTCTCAATGACCTAATAAAACGACCCAGTGTTCATTTTTTTTACCAATTGGAATTTGTTTGTTTAGTAAATGCAAAATGTCTCTTTCAGCAAATACATTTGTGCCAGGGCAACAACAGATTAACAACATCAAAATCTTAATTTGTAATTTTTCCATTTACATATATCATTGCTGTCCTTCCAAAACCTTGGATGTCCATATTGCTTTTTGAACGAAATGGATGAAACACTGTACTTTTTAAATGGTATAATACTGTTTCATATGATTTATGGCAAAAAATGAATACGGTTTCAAGAAGGACAGCAGCGATGTTGAATGAACATGAATGTGAGATGCATTGCAATAGTTTTATATGGACGCAAAAACAAGTTGAGACAACATCTGACAGAGATAAAGTTGATACGACATGAGATTTATGTTTTCGGTTCATATTTAAATGAATTTATAGTGTTTAGTATCTTTTGTCTTCTGTTATTACTTGTGAAGAAAAAGTGCTGAGTTGAATGTGATTAATGATTCTAGATCATTGTATTTCCTGTCTCGATTTACTATGTATTTAAAAGCGAATGAATGAGAGGTGTGGTTTTTATGTCCTGACACGACTCTTTCATTAACAGCGAGTAATTGCTCATCTGAATGATGTATATACTGATACACAGGTGATAATCACTGCTGTTCATTAATGAGGTAAATGGGTCCTGGTTGAAGAGCAAAAGTCATGTTACTGGAAGTGCTCACAGATAAAACAGAATTTAAAGGGATAGTTAACCCAAAATTGAAAGTTG
This sequence comes from Triplophysa dalaica, assembly GCF_015846415.1. NCBI lineage: Eukaryota > Metazoa > Chordata > Actinopteri > Cypriniformes > Nemacheilidae > Triplophysa > Triplophysa dalaica. Next base: position 6,942,809 of record NC_079543.1, read on the forward strand.
TTTTATCATTTACCCACTATCGTGTTTCAAACTTGTATGACTTTCTTCTTCTAAAAGAAGATATTTCAAAGAACATTGATAACCAAACAACTAGATTCCTTTGGCTTTTTCTCGAAATATCTTCTTTTGTGTTTCACACAAGGAGGAGTCCTATGCAGGTTTTGAACTACATGAGGGTTAATAAATAAATTATTATTTTTGCGTGAACTTCATTACATCAACTTGATTATTAAAAGTGGAATGTGTACACATTAAAGCACTTCTGTGCAAACAGGTCGCCAAAAACTCTTGGTCTGCCATTATTCGTTTAAACTGTAGTCAAGCTTTAAAGTTACACCATTGGCCATTTTAAGTGGCTGAAAACACTGGAAAAATAACATTGGATTCAGTTGAGACAACGTTTTCTTTACATATCTTTCATACTTACATTTTGTTTCACATGTATTGTCGAACACAACAACGGCAGTGTTTGCTTTTTTCGAACGACACAAACAGCTGTTACGCGACTTGCTATTGACATCTTTTGGAACCCGGTGCGGCCTGTGATGTAAATGATTTCACATTGTGAGTCCGTCTGGTGCTAAGCCCCGCTACGTGAGCGGGGTGTCCAAAGCGCCGCCTTGGCTTTGACACAAACAACTGTGCATCCTGCCTTAAGTATATTATCGGCGCGGTTCTTTAGGGAACACGCGGCCAAAGAAGCTTACCATTCATTAATGTTACTCTGCCAAGCTTTACGCCGGACTTCGGGCTTGTAATCAGCGCTATGGTCTCTTTGACCTGGCCCATGCTTGGCTTACACGCACAAGAATGGCGTTCTTAAACAACTCAAATGGGATAACTGCTATAATCTTTCAAGAGTTTGTCGGGGAAAAGCATCCTCAGACTCCAAATCCTCGGAAGGGCGAGGAGGAGCGCGATAGGAAAGGGATACTTGTGGGGAATATGAGTTTTTGGTCTAGTTTTCAGCATAGCTGTGTGTATGTGTGGGAGGGATTCTGTGGTTTTAGCTTTATTACCATAAAAAAGGTCTCCAATGTAGAGAAAAGTCTGCTTTATTGGAAAATATATATTTTTATATTTATATAAAGACTATTTAGGAATAGTAAAGAAAAGTCTTTTGTACTTCTGAGGAGCTTCCCAGACTGATCCACAAATGAGTTGGTGAATCAGTTTGAGTGATTCACACCAAAATGGTTTAAGAATGATTTGCAAGTATTTTTGACAGATTCATTTTTAACCGAACTGAATCAAATTTTTTCACACTACATGCCAAGTTGCAATGTACTTGTAATACAACTTTGTGTTCTTTATTCAATGTATTTGTCGCCTTATCATTACCATCATATTTTTGATCTCTAGCATTTAATAATACTCTAAAAGGAGAATAAATGAAAAGAGAGGGAGGAGGCTATTTTGGAGGAAGATGGTGGGGTGTAGAGAGAGAGAGAGAGAGGATTAAGCATTGGGATCCCTTGGGCATTGTCTGGAAATCTGGAGATAAAGAAGCAAGGGGCAGGTGGTCAGAGCACGGGGGAGGGAGGTGTGTTTCTGAAAGGCTGGGGGGCAAACATGCATTCATTAGGAGAGTGTATGTTCTTACTCAGCAGAGTCTGTGTACAGCTGAAGAGACGCTTGCCATCGGACCCTCTGGATGCTCACTTAAGTTCGTCTCTCCAGGATTTTGACTGCGCAGTCATATGAATTGAGCCAATAATATGCTGAAATGCTTGATTCTGATTGGTCGATGGTAACAGTCAAAGTTTTTTTGTGTGATGACTGCCATGTAATCTCCCACACGGCTGTGTTGGTTGCGCACATGTCGTAGTACTCTCGAGTCTTTCTTTTCGAATCGTATAATAGTTTTGATGTATGATGTAGAGTCAGACCTTTCATTACATTGTTGGTCTGAATGTACGTTTGAATGAACGTAGACCGTCGTGCAAAGATCTGTAATGGCCAGCCTCTGTCATATTTTTATATACCAAGCTGTCACAAAGGTGCACCCTTTTGAAAGAGTACCAACCCGATGACAGCTTAGGCACATTTTTGACCATTTTCTTTTAGTGAATCAGGGTAATACCATGGTATTCTTTCAAAACAATACTTTGGATTGACATGTAAATATGCCGCAAATTAGCAAGTAACTCAGTAAAATAAACTCTCCCTTTTTTCTGCATTTGTGAGAACTTTCTTATACCAATATCCCATATGTAGCATCTGATTCAATTAAGTGAATTATTTTGTTCAGACAACTCAGTTAAATGAACCTGTTCAAAAGTTCTATACAGAAACGTAAATAGCATTTCCGTCACGCCACTTTTTGTCTTCAAAATATCTTTGTCTTTATATCTTTTCGGTATGCAATGATATGTACATTTTGACCGACAACAATAATTATTTTACATTGGAACCCACTAACCAATATATTGGCCGATAAACAGTATCTAAATGTTAATAAACATTTTGAGACTAAAAGAAAAGGCAAAAAGTGGACAACTCTTTTTTACTTGAAAATCATTGAGACAATTTCTTGGTGAATTCAACCCATCAGTTAAGTTCGTCCATCTGACCCAACCATGGAGCATTTCCCTGCTGAAAAAACAACAAAAGCAACCATCACAGAAATTCTAATGAATATGAACTATTGGATGTTTCCATTAAATCTCATTACAAAATCCCTTATTGTAATGTATTTTGGGAAGTATTTCAATAGGGTTAACCTGCCAGATAACACCCAACCAATACTGTCCATCACATACCAGTAGACAGCATCGTGGTTTCCATTAAAACCAATACAATTCCCATTATAACCATTAAATCCATTAAATTTTCTGTCATGCTTTGGAGCGGGTTATGTTGTTTTTTCTCAGCAGGGTTATTAAAGAATGTAGTAAGAGTATAAATGTGTGGCTAATATGGCTTTAGCTTAAAAACCAGGGTTAAACTATGGTTAGGCTTAACCATGTAAATTTTCGTAAGAGTTGTTTCCCGGTTCCCCCTCTCACGCCTTTATTGCTTTGGTATCAGATAAACAAACACTCAGGATATCCTGAAGGAATCTGAAATCTTAGCCAAAGGCCCTCTTCTAAATGGAGCGTCATTAACTCCACAAAGCTCTCCACGTTAGATATGCCGCTAATTAGAGGCCCATTCATATGTGAACTGCCGCAGACGCTCTTACCTGCGGCCTGATAAAGACGGCCAGCTCCGCTTCTGAAACCTCAGCACCCTTGTTTTCTTTAGTGCCTGTTGTGTTTGTTTTGTGATTTCGCGGGATGTCCGGATTGTTGTTTAAGATTGAGATCGCTGAATGACATGTGATGGTTCTGATAGGCCTGAGAAAAAGTCTGCTGAAAAGATTTTATGAATAAGACCTGAAATTAAACGAATTGGTTCTGGTGTCAATTTTTAAAGCGACCATTCTCCCAAAAATTACAATTCTGTCATGAATTACTAACTCTAGCTGTTCCAAACCTATATGTATTCTTTTGTTTGGTTGAACACAGAGAAAGATATTTGGAAGAACGTTAGCAACTGACATTTCTGGGACATCTTTGACTACCCTAGTTGGAAAAATAACAATAGTATAGTCAAAAAGTGTCACAGAACTGTTTGCGGTCCTGCATTCTTCAAAATATCTTCTGTTGTGTTCAACAGAACAAAAAAGATTACAAACTACAAAAAACAACAAAATGCATACAGATTTGGAACAATTCAAGGTTGAGATATTTCTTCATAATATCTTCTTCTGAGTTATGCAGAAGAAAGAAAGTCATGCAGGTTTGGGATGACATAAGGATGAGTGATTGATAACAGAACTTTAATTTTTGGGTGAACTGTCTCTTTAAGATGGTTTGCAGAAACAATGTGCAGCCTTGCTTGGAATAGGCTGTATTATTTTATATTCATATTGTCATAAAATGGGACAAATTTATGAGATCTCATCGTACAACTAGTCAGATTAGACGGAGCAGAATTCCCAGATGGGTCTCTGGATATTCCCAACACACTCGAGTCAACTTTAGGTAATGATATTATTGTAAGATGCCTTAGTGTGAGATTAATTCATTAGTTAAATGCTAAGGGTGTGTGTGTGTTTGTGTGTGTGTGTGTGCGTGTGTGCGCACAGACGGGTGTGTGTGTGTGTAAGATTTAGACCCCACCTCTGCAATTAGTGTTGGAACAAATCAGTGTAGTGTCACATTACCCATGAGTACCCTCCAAGACAAACACACACACACATGTCTGGTTTATTATCTCTGTGGGGACAGTCCATAGGCGTAATGTATATTGTACATCTTAAAAAGATAGTTCACCCAAAAATGACAATACTGTCATCAATCACTAACCCTAATGTCATCCCAATCCTGTATGACTTTCTTTCTTCTGCACAACCCAAAAGAAGATATTGGCCCCCATTGATTTCCATTGTATGGATACAAAAACGCGGAGACATTTCTCAAAACATCTTCTTTTGTGTTTTACAAAAGAAAGTGTAATGGGGTGATGACCGAATTTTTCATTTTGGGTGAACCATCCCTTTATATGATGTCCCAAACACAACAGTTTTATATTCTAGTAAGAATTTGAACTCGCCTTATCCTGTGGGTATTATTAGACGTCAAATAAAAAAAACCTTATTTGGATTTATGAGGTATTCATACAGTGAAGTTGACTTCCAATCTCCTCACACATTGGTATATATTGATATTTTGTCCGACAGCATTGCAGGAGTTTTTTATGTTAATATAACATCTAAATGTTATAACGTTTAAACGTAAAGAACCTCGATTCCCAACCCCAACAAACACACATACACACAAAAACACCTCCCCCTTACAACTAATCTGTCCTGTGAAACACACATTGTTGCTGTATGTAAATGCAGACACACTAGCAGAGAAGCTGGGGGGGAGCAGAGAGGATTTCTGTAGAGGATAATGTGGGGGTAAAGGACAGGGGCCCGGACCCCTCACAACGGAGGGATTACCTCTCTCTCCTGCTCTCTCTCTCTCTTTCTGTTCTTCATCTCCTCTGGGTGGCCTCATGCTCTCCATCAGGATGGGAGACAGAGAGAGGCTGGCAGTGAAAGAAAGAGAGAAAAAAGTAAACGCATGAACATTCACACGGCAGATCGTTGAGAAGCGAGTGAGCTTAATTCCATCAAAGAGGAAAAAGACGGAGAAAAGAGAGAGAATTAATTTATTCTTTCCCTCCTCCCTCGCTCCTCGGACGCTTTTGACCACTCTAAATGTTGGTAGGTCCGGTAACATCTGGCCCTGGTTTGTCTTTTTAGCAGGCGAGAGTAAAGTCCCTCGACGAGGTCCACAGAGGATGGTGAAAGACGTCTTTTTGTTGTTTGTATTTACGTTTTTTTTCCTGGATATTAAAATCGTGTTAAAAACAAAGCTTTAAGTAATTAGATGTCAAATGTTGCTCTTTTGGAATCAGCACCTGATTTGCAAGAGAAATAAAAAAACACTCAAACAGAGTTTTGGTGGTTTCTGAATATAATAGTTGATCACAAATTAAAACCCTTTTATCTCACTTGTCTTAAAGTTATTAGATAGACACTTGATGGGGTTTTAAAGTGATAGTTCACCGCAAAATAAAAAAATCTGTCAACATTTACGCACCCTCTTGTCATTTCGAACCTGTATGACTTTCATTCCTCCGCAGAACACAAAAGAAGATATTTTGAAGAATGTTTTGAAATGGCACCCATTCATTTGAATTGGTTTTGTGTCCAAACAGTGGATGGGGGTCAGTGCTGTTCGGTGACCAACTCACTTCAAAATATCTTCTTTTTTGTTTTGTGGAAGAAAGAAAGTCATACAGGTTTGAATTGACAACAGGGTTATTAAATCATGACAGAATTTTTATTTTCGGTTGAACTATCACTTTATGCACTCTCAGCTTTTCTCTTCTCCGGAGATAGGACGTACATCACATGAACAGCAGTCACGTTTCACAATCCCAAATGGATCCACAAGTGCGTTTCATAAGCTTTCTTCTTAAAGGGAAGCCAGATTGCACTCCCCAAGACAAAAAGAGTCCCCCGCGATCCGTTCTGCGATTTCTGAAGCTTCTCGTGGGTAAAGAGAGAGGAGGGTGGACAGAGATGAGATTTCATCGTGAGAGTAGAAACCCCGCCGTTCTCCACAGAGTGTCTTTGAGAGCCACGGGAGGCTGCACGTATCATACACCCGGTCTGCTCGCTGGGCAGGGGGACACCTTTTAGCTTTTGTCATGAGATTATGAAGATCTGTTATGCTTCTCTGTTCGGTCTATAACCTACTGTGCGGATTGAGCTCAGGTTGGGTTTGGCATTGTGTGTGTGTGTGTGTGTGAGTGTGTGTGTATGTCTGGCTCCTGCCTCACAGAAGATTAAAGTGAGAGTTCACCCATAAAACTAAACTCTGTCATCATTTACACACCCTCTTGTTATTTCAAACCTTTATGACTTTCTTTTTTTCTGCAGATCAAAAAAGAAAAATGATGTTAACCGATCAGCAACAGCACCCATTCACTTTCATTGGATTGGTGTTCATACCATAGAAGTGAATTGGTGCAAGCGCTGTTCAGTCACCAGCTTTCTTCAAAATATCATATATGTGTTCTGCAGAAGAAAGAAAGTCATACGGGTTTGAATTGACGAGGGGATGAGTAAATGATGACACAATTTTTTTGGGGGGTTGAACTATCCCTTTAAAACACTTTATTTTCAAGCTTTTATTTGGTGATTATCATGTTATTGATTTGTGGGAATCTTGCAACGTAATGCCTAAGTCTTTATACAACAGCTCTCTGTCACTGTGTCTATTTCTACATTCGGCAGACGTTTTCATCCAAAAAAGTGACTTGCAGTGCATTTACTGTAAGCCACACTGTAAAGAATCCCACAAGAAAATCTTTTTTTTTTTTATAAAATGTCTTTTTTTCACCCAATTTGTAACAGTACAGTTTTTATTACAGTGTACTCTTTGTATCCGTGTATTCAACACAATCTCACAGGAATTCGTAACTATTTTATTAGGTGGCTTACTGGTTTTAGTTATGTTTTAGTACAATTTGTTTTAGTGCCAGTAACGATTTAGGGGTGGAGTTAGGAGTTAGGGGAGGGGCTTCAGTTTTTTTTTCTTCCGAATAGTCATAATTTTTTTTGCAGGTTTCTTAGAGACAACATGCTTTGTAGGATTTCTGTGATTTAAATTTCCTAAACAGAAGCAATACAGTGCAATCTCACGGCAAAAACATATCAACTTTACAATATGGTTTATTTTGGCTAAATCGTACGCTCTCATTCGAACATTTTAGTCTGATTTGCTTTCACACCAGTGATGTTAGGGTTACGGGCAGGGTTAGGGGAGGGGCTTCAGTATTTATTTTTTCAATTTTCATGTGCCCGTACGGATTATTATAGATGTGCCTAATTGCACTGTAAGTCACTTTGGTTAAAAGCACCTACCAAAGGTAAATGTAAATGTTTAAGAGAGACCACACATGCGTATTTAAACTACCAAATATTGACATTTGACCAATCAGTATGGTGAAAACCATTTTTTTTTCATTTTAGGGTTGACTTTTGCATTGAATTGCCCAAATGTTGAGATATGGTGACTGGTGTGGCCGGTTGGGTTTCAAAAGAAGTCTAATTCATAAACCAATCCCCATTCCATAGCAGACCCTCTATCTTTTCCTCTTTACCACCCGTTTGCCATCCAATGGCTCTTGAGTCGGTGTGCTTGAAGCTCAACCTCTCACAGTAATTAAATCAAGATCTTTAATCCTCTTTCTCTCTTTCATCTCAGAGCGAACAAGAAGTGTTCTGCTGACTCACATGCATTCCAAATGGCCACAAAACAAAACCCTCATTTTGGTGCGTTTTAATAAAATCACACCACTCACAAAACTATAAAAATTGAGTATCAAGTTGCTTTACGTACTAGAGATGTGTAACAACCAAGATCTTGTTTCATTCTGTATAGTTTAGAGTTTACCGTGGCACATATACATTACAAAGTACAATATTACCCTAAATGCAAGTATACAGAAGATAGTGTATGTAAATTGTTGCAACCAAAGGTGTTCAAGGTTCAAACGTGATACTCTTTCAGCTCATGGAGTAGATTTTCAAAGAAACCTAGTTTCCGACATTAACCGTGTGCATTTTGAAGGTGGATGGGGCAGGTCGAGGCCCATGCGAAGCTCCGATAGACAAATTGGATTACAGAGCAAGGGATTAAATAAAAATGGAGGATGACAAACAAAACGCGCCGCTGTGATCACAGGCTTTAATATATTTCTTTCCCTTCTTCCTTTTTCATCTTCCCCACTGACCCTCCCTCTCGCTCGCTTCCTTACACAGGGAAAACTCAAGCTTAGTCCGGACTTATTAAAGCTGGGATTAATTTGTAATGCTCCCTTTACCCTGAGGGCGAGCAGCAGATTTGTTATCTAAAGCAAACAGAGTGAAGCGCAATAAAACGCGTGCACAAAAGACGCCGAAGTTTTAGACAGAGCTTTTTTAAGGAGCTTTGCAGATTATGTGAAAGTCGTATCCCTGTAATATGTCCCTCGCTACAAAAGAAGGGAAGCCATCGAGACTTGTTGGAAAATCAACCCAAGTCGTTTGTACTGTTGCAGTTTTTCAGACAGTAGTGTCAACATTGATTTGCAGATACATGGTCCTGAGTCAAATCAATTTTCTTTCATTTTCATAGAAACGACAGAGCTAACCTAAGCAACGCTCGGTTTTACAAATGAAACATGTGTGTGCAAGTATTTATGCATAAATGTGTTGTGAAGTGTGGAAGTGTGGCCAGTAGTCAACTTTAATATGCATCAAAGTGAGTAATCCTAGAATGAGTTTACACAAGAGAACATTCAGTGGGGTTTTTTTACAAGCACAGCTACTATTCGGGACTACTATTGGGAAAAATGTATATTGCATATATTCCATAACTCTGAAAAGTAAAGCTTTTAAACTTAAAGGTTCCTAAAAGGTCCCATAAAGATCCTTTAACATCCATATAATTATTTTGTTGAACAAAAACGTCTTTGTGGTGAATAAAGAAGTAAGAGGTTAGAAAGAATTTAGACCCTTTACATTCTCAACAAAAGGTGGTTCAACATGTTCTTCACAGGCATGCCATATCAGAACCACTTTTGGTTCCATAAAGGTTCTGATAAGAATCATTTTTCTTACTTTTTTATAATCTCACCAAACATTTTTCCACTACAAAGAACCTTTTGTACAACAGAGGGTTCTTTGGATGTTAAAAATCCTTTATGAAACAATTCAGGCAAAAATGGTTCTTATATGACATCACAAAGCCCTGAATTTTAGGAGCGTACCAGGTTTTCAGAAGAATTAAAAATGTTTCTTATTTTTAAGAGTTTATACTAAATCATTACAGTCATGAAAAAAATTAAAAGAACAGTCCAGACTTTCATTAAATCCGCATTTCTAGATGTTATGGCCATTTCAGTCTTGTGTCTGTTGATTGTTGACAAAATCAAACCTCAGGAGTGACAAAGTTATTCAACAGCAATGTGAAAGACTGACAACATGACAAGACGCATGAAAACTGTTAAAAATCCAGCTTATAACATATACAACAGTAATATTTGTACACCTATTAAGGAAAAGATTTTTAAGAACTTTGCAGTATCTGAGGTCTGAAAAAATACAGAGCATATTTTTGACCCGTTTCTCCAGTTTAAATAAATGCAAATAGAAGCAATATTTTTATTTGAAATTTGGGATAAATATTGTTAGTAGTTAACAGAATGAAACAAAATGATATTTTTACCTAACAAATACCTAAAAATGGTAAATTCAGAAAAACTGAAAATAATTTTGAAATGAAACACAATCACTGAAATGAAAAACAATCATTTTGTTTCGTTTTCTTGTGTAGATATTGTAGTCATTATCCTGCGTGTTGCGTGTATCTGTTGGCCAAGTCTATTTAAATTCTTCCTAAAGCTGAGATTCGGTTTACGTTTCAAGTTCAACTTTGCAACATGAATTCAAAGTTTCTAAAACAACTAATAAAAAGTGAAAAAAAAAAAATTGTGGACGTCACCTTCGGCCACAACTATGCCTTTTTTAAGAGTACAACATACATAATTATCCAATACATAAAGAAGCAAAGCATTTTGCGAAAAAAAAAGAAGTACAATGTTAATGCAGAGTCAGTTATCTGTTTGGTATTTTGATAAGGCGTTCTCTGTTTGTATGCAGATATGTCATGGTTTTCATAAGCCATTACTCGCTGACACCTTGCAATTGCTTTATTCCTTAAGGATAATTGCCTTGGGACACTGAAGGATTTTAAAAAATTTAAAATACTGATTAAGTAAACCACCCTCTTTGTTATCTGAATTTGTCATACGGTTTGGTGACAATAACCGGCTTAACCCAGCCAAAACACATTGGCCACTGATTATAAACAGAAGCGATCGTAGCAGAAATGGTCCTTTTTATTTTGTCCGCAGGCCTGTACAAAAGCACTATTCCGAAGGGTCTGTCCATATGTCACGCAAGCTTTTTAAATAGTCAATTTCCATCTCATCGATTCCGACATTTGTCTGGCAACCTTCCAGAGCAGCACCGGTTGCCACGGCGAATCCGCTGAGCCCGAGATAAAGATTCAGATCCATAATCAATAGATTGTAATTAGTCTGATGACCAGACGGCTTAACTTTGTCAATGCACGGTAATGCTGTATTTTTTTCATGGTAATTAGGAGATTGGTTCTCATAATCTGTTGGTGTGATATCAAGTAATGAGATTATGAAACAGAGATTAAGTAGCTTCTTTGGCGAATAAAATACGAGGGGATAATGAGTGTCGTGTGCACACAATTCTTGGTTCAGAAGATTATTTTGTAATAGGAAGTGAACTGTTATCCAGTTTAAAATTCATTGTGAAATGATATCTAAAAATGCACAACAGCTAAATAATCTGAGTTTATTCAAATATATTGTGTAATATGACTGAATCTAACTGAGAACTTTGTATGTGACTTTTTCTTCTGTGGAACACAATAGAAGATATTTTGAGAAATGTGGTCTCAGTGGTTCTTTGTCCATGCAAAGGAAATCAATGGGAACCAATGTTGATTTGTTACCAGCATCAAAATATCTTTTGTGTTCTGCAAAAGAAAGAAAGTCATACAGGTTTGGAAATGATGAAGAAATTTTCATTTTCTGGTGAATGTCTTATTGCTAACTGAATAGTTTGAGAGTCCAATTCTAAATGTATTACGAATCCATGACAAACTAAATTTAAGACGAACTAGCCTAACGATAATGTAAAACATCAAGAATCCACAGTGCCTTTATAAACAAACATATTCTGTTTTGATTTATTACCCGTATGTAGATGTATGCTGATGTTATACTGGTTTAACAGATTCAGACTATATTCTCTCTAGATCTTTTGATTTTTGTGTTTTTGTTCTTTTTAAAACTTTACATTTTCAAGATTCTGTTTTAACATAAAAAAAAATGTCAGTAATAGGTGTGTTGTCACATATTGAACTGCAATTGCTCTAGACTTTCTATCTTCGTTCTGTTTCAACTGGGATTGATCGCTTCAAGTGATAACACCTGTAAACCACTTCCTTCACAGGCAATACACAGAGACAGGAAGATAGAAAGACACATCACGATCCAACATTTGTGTCACATTCTGTCTACTATGATGCCTCCATCTGCTCCAAGACTCATCTTTCTGCCTTTTGAAGGTAACATAGAAATATTTGTTTCCGTCTCTATCCCTAATCCTGTCTATGTGGTTCAAACAGCGTAAAACAATTCCTTTAAATTGCATAATTCTTGAACATATGCTTTACATGATCCATAGATGATGAGTATTTGTTTGTCACTTAAAAGTAAAAATTAAATGATCATTTATTCATCCTCGTGTCATTTACAATTTGTATGTTTCTTTCATCTGTGAAACTCAAATGAAGACATTTTGAGAAAGTTTGTGTCATACAGTGGAAGTCAATGGGGGTCAATGTTGTTTGGTTTGTGTTCTGCTGAAGTCATACAGGTTGCAGTGTTTTTAAAAAGCTATATATTTAATGAGATCAATGTGTGACGTTGGCATTGTTAGTGCCATGCTCCACCAGAAAGCCATTTTCAGGTAAATTTGACATTTTTTCTCATTGAAATAACTGTCAAAATATCCCAAATTACATTCCATATTCGCTTAACACGAGAAAAACTTGAACACTGTTCTTTGGTCGCCCTGCATGCATTGGTATTTCCTTCAACAAATGCAAATCTATTCGTTCCCTGCGATTTAAACGATAGTGCATCAATATCACGACAGCCAAGATGATTTCCCTCCGTGTAGTTTTACGTCTGTCTATCAACAGACCCATTTTTTAATCGGTCTCCCTCCGATCGGTCCTGCATGCAGGTCTTAATCCCTCAGTTTTGTGCTCTCCTTCTTCTGTGGGGCGGGTCATGGAGATCTGAACCTGCACATTCTTGCGAGGCTGTATGAGCTTCACATGGTAACCAGTGAACCGCATTGTTAGAGAGAGAGAGAGAGAGATTATGTCAGCCATGCAAGTTTTAACGTGAGTTTTCAAAAGAAAAGGAAGAAAGCCCAGAAGTAAGCGAGACACTCGTAGATCAGCTCTCTCCAGTTCTGCTTTTAGAAGCTAAATGTTGTTCTTCCGTTCAGACGGGCCTGTTGCGTTTCTTGGCAGACGTTTAAATATTATGAAAAGGTTTATAGGTGCAAAGTTTAAAGGGTGGAATTGTGTTTTAAAGGAATAACCAAAAATATAAATTGGGTTATTGTTGCTGATATTGCCAACATATGTAATGCTCCACAAAGGGAAAAAGCATTTAACGTAAATTAATGTAGTTCATATGCACTAAGTTCTATATCCTGTATACAATTATATGTACGTTTTTTAAAGCCAGATATCTTTGTGCAAGGAACTTCACAAAGATGAGGTTTGGAGCTTCATAAGTTGGGTAGGTATGAATATGGATGAGTGCTCCATGAAGATTCTTGAAAAATATTTATGTCACAGGAGGTGAACTTCATTAGACTGAACTTTCCCTTTAAGATTCTGTTGGAATGTCACTGAAACAGTGTTAGTGTCTGGTGAAGTTTTGTGTGTTTCGTAGTAGTTTGTTGTTGAGTGGTTATGTCATTGTGTGAGTAGTACGGGGGGTGAGAGAGTAGGTGTTTGTGTGTGTGTTTAAGTCGTGTATCTGGTTTCTCCTCCTGAGTCCTGTTTCTCTCATTCTATCTCTCATCACTCCTCCCTTCTATTTACCTTCCTAATGAGGGGGGCGGGACCCCAGTGCTGTGATTGACAGCTCCACACTCCCCTGCTCTCCATTATCTTCATGTCCACACTCACAGTGAGTGTTTGGCTTTTACTCACCGTCATTTTGTGATGTCATCAAGACTGATTTTTAGATGTAGATATTCATCACCCTATGTAGTACTTAAGTTCTACCAAAAAGTTTTAAGATATGTATAAAATAAATTAAATAAAAACTTTTTTTCTGAGTGCACACTTTAGAAAATGATTTTTTAAATCATAATAAAAGAAAGGAAACTTAATTTGGATTTGCCATATGTAATAACTCACTGTCATTAAATAATTAATAACAGGCTATACATGCACTCGGAAAAAAAAGAGTTGTTAATTTAATATATGGTTTTTGACCATATAAAGTTAGTTATTTGAATAATCTGTCGTGCATTTTTAATTTAGCGGTTGATGTTTAGTAACTGCATTGCGCATGTTTTGGTCAGTCCTCCTGATCTGCGATCTGATCTTCTATTTTTCTATTTCTAGCCAATAATATGAGTCTGACCAACTCTGAACTGAGATCAGCCGAAAAGATTAAAAAGGGGTTGGGTTTTCTCTGCACAGAATTTGGCAGCGGTCACAAAACCTTAATACTTTTATTTTCAATTGAACAAAAGCTCAGATCAGTCCTGCACATAAATTCCCTGAGCGATGTTTAACTGTGGCTTAGTTTGTCAAATGTTGTCACGAGTCCTTTAACATGGCATCTCTGCATATTGAGTAGACTTAACAAGTTATGTTAATGTATAAATATTGTAGTTTCATATAACATATTGTGCTATAACAAAATTTGTACATTAGTGCCATTTTTAACTATTGGTGAAGGAGGTGTCAAAATGTAAGAAAATTCCTCATTACGGAAAACATTTTCAGTGGTTTAAAAGGCAACTGTTGCCTTTCCTAAATGTGAGTTGTGTGTATGTGTGCTAAAAACTTTTGATCGATTGACTGAAGTATTTAATGTGAATGCACAACAAAGCAATCAAATATCTTTCTGAGCAGTGAAGTACAGTTTATTTCGGTTCAATTAATATTTTTAGAGATACTCAAGATACTTTGTTTATCATGGTAAAAAATAATTTACAGTAATTTATACCTAACGGTATAAGTCTTCTAAAAGACTCAATTCATAGTTCTTACGTTGGTAAGCCTCTGTAAAATTATGTTGTGTAAAATTCTTTAAATCTAATACAAAAAATGAATCTAGTGACCGTGAATAGAAAATAATTAGCCTACTCGATACAAACCTTTTTTATTTAAAAGAACAAACACTTAAATCTTCTAAATGTAACAATTTTAACAATACACAGGCCTATATTTATTTTAAGAACAATAAAACATGTTAAACTTTAGATCATGCGGGAAAAATAAGGCGCTCGTTCGTGAATGCAGAACACTTTTAATATCATATTCGTACAAGAAGTTTACAACATGTATTACAAATTAACATAAAATATAACTAAACCATGATAACAATTTACCAGAAAACACAACATAGCAGAATAACAAATAAGGCTAGTTAAAATAGTGAAGAAACAGCAGTTTTGGTGTCCCTTCGGTAATCTCCATTTATACAAACCCGGGTGAAATGGCGCAGGGCCTAAAAGAATCGCATGGAAAAGTCTGATACCTGCGGATCCACACCCAGACGAACTCCAAAATCCAGGTGTTAAACGGACCTGCTTCTTTCCTCTTCTCACCGAAGCCCCAACCATTGCATGTGAAAGATAAACCTGTCCTGGCACCCAAAGTCTTTGTCAACTCTGGGGTTTAGAGGGGATTTTATGCACCATCGTTTTAATAAGCACCGACAATTTCCAAGAGGCACTACAATCCGACTGGCAAAAGAGACCAATCACACACACAGACACACACTCGCTAGGCCGGCTGACCCCGCGGCTTTACGCGTTTATACTGCTCAGGAAACTTTACTGCATTTTGGGATTACACAAATACCCCCTCGACAATAGATTAGTGCCTCTGGATATCTTGATTTTTTACCCGATCGATTGCACCGTCTTTAACACCTAGTGGTGTGAGCAAAGTTGTGAATGGAGTCAGAAATCCATGTTTTGTTTTGTGGCTTTATGACGTATAATTGCAGATGATCCTTTTCCTTTTGTTTCTATAATGTCTTTAGTCATATACGTAATTTTAAAATAAACAATATATTGTGAAAAGCATTATCCTGCCCTTATTATCAGTTATATTCAATTATTTCTCTCTATTCAGCTAAACGTTATGTATTTTAATTAGCCTGTTTTAGGCTATTTTACTCCCCCAAAAAGCTAACAATTGGTGCAAACACGCACGTTTAACTAAGTTTTTCTTTAATAGGCTTAATTAAAGTATAGCCTATGCCTGACAAATAAAACTATAAAAAGGTAATTTTACAGAGTTCAAGCTAAAGATATGCTCAATGGAAATACGTTTAAAATCAGTACATTTTTAAAACAAATATGGGCAAATGATATCTTCGTGTGTTTTATGGAGTAGCTGCTTTCCATAATTGTATTCTCTTCCGAATACATGTTAGTTAACGTTCTGCATGTTATAAATGTTTGGAAAAGATTTGATGACTAAAACGAAACGAAACATTTTTATCTGCCAAACGGTAAATCAATTTAACAATTCGATTATCATTAATGTGTGTTTACTTTCCCGCAGTGCTGTGCTAACGAAATGCTCGTATAAAAGTGTATTCAAATAGTTTACTCTCCAAAAGATTCACACGTTCACACTCCAGGTCAATATTGCGTCACATTAAAAAGGCGGAGTTAATGAGCACGGCGTCGTTTTGATTGGCTAGACCAGTCGTCTGTAATGACAAGCGAGACCTCTGATTGGCCGTGGTGGGCGGTTCCGCAGGTGTCTTTTGCTCTTAGACGGACAGGGCATCAAGAAGGTGATCAATCTCAATCCGTCAACATTGGCCATCACTTTAGCGTAACGTGTGGATACCAACGTTGATGTAGTGACGCTCTTTGGGCACCGAAATTTGATTGACAAAGGAGTTTGTGCTGATTTTTGGAACTAGTTCTGAAGTTTGCGGCTAATTCATTTCCTACAACAGCGGACATAAGTTCTAAACTGGATCAAGGCTCATCAAAAAAGTGATTCTTGCTCCTGTGGATTTTCTGTAAGGACCTAAAAAAACGAACAAAGCTGAAGACCAACGAAAACAAGGTAAAACAATCAAGCTCTGAATATCTGTTTCTCAGTGCATACGTTTTGAAAATATACATTAAGTGTGAAGAAATTGTTAAAAGTTATGTTTTAGTTTGAATTAAAATATGAGTAATTTAAATATATATATAAGTCTTTTATAATCTGATGTAACTGAATATTTTACTGCACGGGCTGAACTCAAAAGTTTATTAAACATGTAGGCCCTATTTATTTTCAGACTAAAATTTCATGCTTAAAAATAATTTGGCCCTGTAAGCAGCAGTATTGCATCTTTGAGGGAAATATTTAATCTAAAGATAAACGTGAAACAACATTTTCGTATTTCTAAGGCTATTATAAAATATGCATTTAAGAAAACACGAGTTGGTTTAATAAGGGAGATAATTCTGCAATTTCATTAGCGACTACCGCACAACTTTGCAGAGTTGTCTGTGTGCGTACACAGCATGTTTTGTCTTGGGGATTGTGTCGTTTATTTAGCTGATAAGTTTTCTTCTGCAAATGGAGTCCCCTCTGGGTCTAATCTAAATGGCTATGGAGAATAATTTGCACACTCACTGGCCATTTACATATAGTTAAACCCCGATTGTGGAATTACAGTGGAGTCTTTAGGGCCATGTTATCTGTCCGCAGCGTGAGATTAATGGGTCCATTCATAGGCATGAGGGAAGGAGAAAAAGCGCAACATGTCATTTATCGAACTTTTGTCTTAATACATTTGTACTATTGCCACATAACAATTACAGCGAAACACAATTTGGTCCTCCCAAATAATTCCAAATGCGCATAAACCTGAAGTTTATCTCGGACCGGCCTGTTGGGCACTCTTCATTAAACACATAGATCTCCAAGTTGCAGACGTTTCAGAGCTTCGTGCTCTTCGTTACCAAATATGAATTTAGACAACTTTGTTCTAAGTAGCATTTTTTATATGTTTTGCATTCTCACAGCTCAATTGTAAACTTATGGTGGCTGCCTTGTTTTTTTTAGTGTGGTCAAACTGCCTTCAAGTCATTTAGCTCACCATTTTAAATCTTAGTTAATGCTAAATGCTTATAGAAAATATTGAAGCAATTTCATGAGTTAATGTTAAACGTGCTATTGTTTACTGATCACGTAATTATTCAGCAGTGTTGAAGTTGCGCTAAAGTTAAGGGTTGCGTCCCCGAAGTGACGATGAAAGCGCATGTCACAAAAATACAACTTATCGTTCAAAATACGGTAATCAAACAATTATTTTGCTATAAATTTGTTTTCTTAATTTTCTTTTGAAACACGCCTTATATTTTGAAGCTTTTAAAAAGAAAGTTGTTATCGTTAGATTAAAACTAAATTGTTATATATGCAGGCCTTGAAAGTGTTAAACAGAAAAGATAAGATCAAACAGTTTTTGCGTTGTTGGACATCATGAACGATTAACGGGGCATGACGTGTAAATGGCCAATTAGTGTCCGAAAGCCTTGATTAGTGAAGTGTGAATAAACAGATCATTAAACGCAGGACATTAGTTATATTCCCGACTCATCGCTTTGAGGGCAAGAGGGCTATTTTTAAAGCCAATGAGTTTGTTTTTAGGAAAGGATTTATAATTTAACTTTCTCATACCTGTGTTAAATAAGTTTTTGAGACAAAACGAACACTTATAGTATGTAATTATACTTTTGCTATTCTTTATAACATTTTAAAAGAAAATACATAATTTAGAAAAACATTAAAATAATATTTTTTTTGCAGGTGTCTTTCTGGACAAGAGGCTTCTGAATTTGTGGCTGGAGCGCCATTGTCTCGCTACGATGATGTCATACCTCAAACAGGCCCCGTATGCCATGAACGGGCTGGGGCTCAGCGGGGCCACCATAGACCTCCTCCATCCTTCTGTGGGATACCCGAGTAGGCACACATTCCATTCATTCTGAATTATTATTGTTTGGGATATTAAAAGTGATTTTCCTTATTTTGACTTTAAAGTAGCCTACATCTTCAGAAAGAGAATGTCTTTATAACTTTGCTTGTTTTCATTACAGCTAATCCCCGCAAACAGAGACGAGAGAGAACCACCTATACTCGCACTCAATTGGATATATTGGAGAATTTGTTTGCTAAGACGAGATACCCAGATATTTTCATGCGAGAGGAGGTGGCCTTGAAAATCAATTTGCCCGAGTCCAGAGTTCAGGTGAGTGTGCGACTGTTTATTTTAGCTTTAGTTTTTCCAAATTTGCTCTTGTAACTGAGCTTATTGGATCTGCGGAGGACTTAATTGTGACATGTGTCTTGACAGGTGTGGTTTAAGAACAGAAGGGCAAAGTGTCGGCAGCAACAACAGAGCAACAGCGGTTCCAAGATCCGTCCGGCGAAGAAGAAGTCCTCTCCTTCCCGCGAGAGCCCGGGGTCAGAGAGCAGCGGCCACTTCACTCCCCCAGCTGTCTCCATAAACAACTCATCTTCCTCATCATCCTCAGGCTCCAACCCCTCCGGTCTCAGTGGAGTGGGTCTCATGAGCAGCTCTTCCTCAGGGACAACGCCCGCCTCCTCCATCTGGAGTCCCGCTCCGGTCTCGCCACTACCAGCTCCGTCTTCCCTCCCCGACATCTCGCCGCCCGCCAGCGCCTCATGCATGCAGAGGGCCATCTCAGGCTGTGGTGGTAGCACAGGAGTGCCGTCCTATCCCATGCCCTACAACCAGGCTCCGAGCTATGCCCAGGGATACCCGACCACCAACACTGCCTCTTACTTTGGAGGCATGGACTGCGGCTCCTATTTGGCACCCATGGCGGGCCACCCCCACCACCATCACCCACATGCCCATCACGCACAGCTGAGCACCATGGCTGGCACAACTTCAGTGTCAGGCCACCACCCGCACCACATTGGGCACAGCACCGGGCACCCGCACAACCCTCACCAGGGCTACGGCAGCACAGGGTTACCCTTCAGCTCTACAGACTGTCTGGATTACAAAGATTACAAAGAACAAGCTGCCGTGGCGTCGTCATGGAAACTGAACTTCAGCTCGGCGGCGGCAGATTGCTTGGACTACAAAGACCAGGCGGCCTGGCGTTTTCAGGTCCTGTGAGAACTTTCTTAGTTAAGGACTGGTGATGTTGTTTCCTAAAGTTTGCTTGTTTGCTTCCCTTCGGACAAAGACCCTCCCTCAACATTACAGGGTACGTTGGGAACCACAGGGTGTTGAGGACGCCATCAGGAGGCTTTCTTTGCCAAATACTTCCACCTTTATGGGGAAAGACTCAGAAGAGCTACTGTGACAAGAGTTTGGCCCCTAATAAAAGTTTCTGTCAAAAGTAATTAAAAACTGATATTGCTTAAAAATGTTCATCACCCTACGTGGACAGATTCAAAATGTATGCTGAAATACATTTCTTAAGTGTACTCTCACAAATAAGGGCCATTTCCATGCACTCCTCGCATGATGCACTGAATAAATGACACTGGAGACTCTTGGGGTTTCAACAATGAAGGCAATAATAATTTTATATACGTTTTGTTTTTCAGAGGTGACTTTAACTTGACAGCTCCTGTGAAATTTATGTTCATTTAATAAATATAAATTTAAAATTGAGATTTGTCCTTTTTGACTTTCCGAGTGACTTATGAACCCTGATAAGTTATAACTTTGGAGGCAATGTACTTCAAAGGTGCTTTGTAATTTAGCAGTTGATGGGAAGAAAGAATGCAAAACTAATTTTGAAAACAAGTTTAAAAAATAAGGATTACGGTCGGTTGCCATGGAACAAACGCCGTGTAACCAATCAGAAATTGAGAATTTTACAACGCGCACAATTTTACATTTTAACAACCAACATGCGTCATAACCAACTGTTTGTCGGCATCAGAATTGTTTTTGTTAGAATAATAAACACACTGTTAGTTTAAACGAGGACAAAATATGTGCTCATAAACTGACAAATTATACAAACATAATTAAGTCACATCAACACGCTGATGGACACGTATTGGCATCGCGAGCAGTAATCGGTGGCTTAATGCTATTCGCGATTTTATTTATCCAACGACAAAACGACAAATCACGAATTTAATTAACAGCTAGCACGAGGCTCCGTGCGGTGCAGCTGGGTAAATAGGGTTATATAAATGAAACTGGGTTGTTTGCTTGTTTGCCCAGCGGAATCCCACGGTGTTGTTACCGCAAGGCGTCCCGCGGAGGGGCAAACATCGCGGGATTTAGAATCTGCATCAAACAAGCTCAAATAATCTCTGAGTATATTTAAGGAATGCTGAAGTCTGGTTAAACTGGGCCGCGGTGATCCAAACACCTGTTCCCACCTTGGTTCTGGCCACACAACACGGTCTCTCTCTCTTTATTCAATCAACCAATTCTGCGCATGTATGCATAGCTGTGGTCTCTAATAGGTTTGCTTCATAATTTCTAAAAATTTAAAAAAACGAAAGATAAAGTAATTTACGATAAATAGGAAAGTTGAAGTTTTCGTAAAAGAAAAGACAACAACAGCAGAACTTTTTAGAGTTTTCAAAGTTTGAATGATTTAAAGCCAGCACAAACTACCTTTTTATAGTTTGGGGTGTATTTTCTTCCATGGTTCATGGTTTTTGATTATTGAAAGCGTGATTTTGGTTCTACAAAGTGATCCAAAGTTGTGGTTGAGTTTTATTGGATAGCGGACATGTGACCCTTGCTGTCAGCATCTAGATCTAGTATTTTATTTCTTTTTAAAACACGAATGAACTCATTAATACATCCCAACTGCATCTTTTTTTCTTTGATGAACATTATCTTTCTCTCTGTCACTCTCTCTCACTTTTAGATTTCAATTTAATTGTGCTTTTTTCATGACAAAAATTATACATTTGTATTGACGAAGCATTCTGAAACCAGGCGGGCTACATGTCATGTAGTGCAAATACTTGTGTATGTTTTATATTATAAGTTTACGAAGAAAAGTATGTACACTACCATCCAAAAGTTTAAGAACACTATTCATTCCTTATTAAAAAAAATTGTAGATTGTAGAGTAGTGAAAACTCATCAAGTTGTGATGATAATATACCTTGATAATGTTGTGACTGATGAAAACTTTTAGTGTCTTCAAAGTATATATCGTTTGCCTTGAATTTGCTGAATTGGCATTTTCCTTTAGGTCTCACCCTGAGATGTTTTTAAGCAGTATTGAAGTTCCCATCTAAGCTGGGCTCTCATTGGCTGCCTTTTCCATTATTTTCAGTCCAAATCATCCATTTTTTGTAAATAAAATTGACTTTTTTCCGGAAAGAAGCTGTGTTTTTAAAATTTCAGTTTTGTCTAATTTTAAATAGATAAGCAAATATATCAAAATGTTTTTAAGATCACAATTAACATTTCAGTCAAGTGATCCTTAACATTTGAATGAGTGAAATAGTAAGATATATCAACATATAAAGTTGAGATTTACTTAAATTAGAGATTATAATCATTTTAAATAGCGTAAAGAAGTCAGGAAAGATGCTTGACTTGTTTTATAGCAAACAGATGCATGTTGTGCTATACATAGTGTTCCACAAACAGGAAGGGCAGTTTTTCATTGCTGAGCAGAATAAACATTTCTGGTGTATTTACTTTTTCTTTCTTTATTTTGAACTTTTTCCTCATCCCTACTCTCTCTCTCTCTCCTGTCTTTTTCTATTGTTTCATCGAAGTCCTTGATCATGACTTCACCCTGTCTCAAAATAGCCATGTAATAGTATGTGTGGTGTCAGCTCTCTCTCTCTTTCCTCATCACTGCCCTCTCTCTCTCTCTCTCTCTCTCTCTCTCTCTCTCTCTCTCTCTCTCTCTCTCTGAATAATTCAGCCAGTAGAAAGAAAACACTCAATCATGGCTATTTTCTTGATTGCTCTAAAACCGTAGCTGACCTGCTCTCTCCCTACATCAGGCAATGAAACACAATTGCCTCTAATGATTTCCATGTGTGGCTTATCTGTACTGAAACAGAGAACCAGATACATAACATACAGATAAACAATGTATAAAAACGGCCCACATATTATGAGTCAGTCTGTACGACCTAATTATTTGTGTAGAATCTGCTTTTGTTTATTAACAATTGATCTTCAAATTATGGTGTCAGAATTGATCATGTGACACATAAGAACCAAGTGTGGATGAGATCTGAGAGCTATATTTTTCCTGACTCCCCAGAGTCCTCTGTTTGCATGTTTTCTGAAGACACACGCACCGATGTCCAAGCTTTGAAACTATATCCGGCATCCAACAAATCTGCCCTATTCTCTGTGCACCCAAAGTGTGTTTACAGCTGTGCAGCTTGTTGTGTGTTTGCTTTGTGAAGCATGTCTCTGCAAGCACGTAAACGGATCTCCCGGCAGCCTTTGGGTACTGTCAGATGTTGAGTGACAGTTAGAGCAAAGCAGAGAGTTGCAGGATTAATGCTGGCCAAGCATAAACAAACCCCGAGGTTTCATCTGCCGCAGGTCTGGAGGGCCACTCGAACACATTGTGTGACTATTTACGGTCCTAAACTTTGGGGATAATTTTCAAAATGTGAGCAGAACATTAAGATGTCTGAAATTGTGATGGTTCAGGAATCAAAGGGGGACAAAAGTAGTTGGTGAAGGATTTTCCCACAAGTTTCACCCCCCCCCAAAAACAAATTTGGTCATTATTTGTTTATGCTCATATGGTAAAAAACCTCTATATGATTCTTTATTTTTCTCTCTTTCGAGAAATGTCTTTGTGGTCTTGTGTCCAATAGAGGTCAATGAGGTCCAATGTTGTTTGGTTACCAAAATTCTTAAAAATATTTTTGTTTTGTGTGTTCTGCAGAAGAAATAAAGTCATACAGGTTTGGAAAGATATAAGGCTGAGAAAACGAAGAAAGAATTTTCATTTTTGGGTGACTCTTGTTGGGTGAAACAGTAAGGTGTCTCATCCCCTGTCTTCTCACCTCAGTCGGCGTCTACTCCTCTCTCATTCCCTGCTTTTGTCTTCTTTAAAGTGATCGTTGGGCTGTTAATAATTTGTTTCTCTCCCCTCTTTTCCTCCTCCGTCACTTGTGCCCTCTCATGTTCTTTAAGAGAGCGGGATGGGGTCCTTCAAGGGTGCCGCCCTCCTTGTTTCTCCCTCTCTTTAATGCTTTCTTTCTCTCTCTACCTCGTTTCGATCCTTTTTCATGCTCGGCGGCCCCGGTCCCACCCTTTCAATTTGGGCGCACCTCAGTGGGCCCTCAGAGGGGCTCAACTGGAACTGTTGCTATCGTTGGGATTAGCCCAGTGTGTATGTAAGAGATTACAGTCAAAGTACAACCAATAGTTTCGGCCTGGATGGAATCCGCTGACTTTTAAGCATTTTCAGCGCCGAAATTTTGGGGAAATTTAAAGGTTGAAGTGAATGATCAGTTGAAGTGCTATACTCTTAAAAGCCATTTTTTTTATTCTATCAAGTCTGTGGAAACCTGATGCCCTTTCTACTGAATTTAAAGAATGTCAATTGTCAATAAATACCAATAATAATTGCTTCTGTCATTCTAAATCTCGTACCGCCATACATATACACTATATATATTTTGGCAGAAATCATTATTATTATTCACCCTTTATGTTTGTCACTGGGTTTTGCAAACATCTAACCAATAAAAAGTATTAAAAAGTGCTTGTCAACTTTGACAACACAGTATTAAATAATGTAAAAAGCACAGTGTTTTTTCCAGTACCTGAAACAACAACAACGAATTTGGAATTTTAGAAGAAAACGTTTAATGAAGTAACACATTTAAACATCTTTTAAACTTCATCATCATTCCACATAAAGGCAACACTGAGTGTGCTCTTCACAAAATGTTAAAATTGCTCTGCTTGGAAGATAAAATATTCACAGGAATTTGCAATTGGTTAGATTTTGGTTGTTGAGCATTAATCTTAAATTTCATTAAAACAATGTTTACAATTAACACAATAAACACTACAATAAAACATGCACTATTTGTAAGAAAGGATAAAGAACATTACACATACAGAAAAGCCATCGTCTTGTGTTTCCACGTTTATTTCCATTTAATAAGTGTGAAGCAGTGCTGATTGGAGTTTCATAAACATGTGATGTGTGGAGAAGTTTTTATAAGCATCATACATTCGTCTGGTCTGAGCAGGTGAAGCGCGCAGTCAGAGAACTCGCAATAACATTTGTGCAAAAGCACAAGCTCTAAGCAGAAAACAGGCTTAGAATACACAGCCAAAGCAAGCAACAATGAAAACAACCGTCCCAGCTGGAGTCGATTGAAGTCCTTGTGTCTTTTCACCCTCTTTCTCACAGGACTTCGATCCGCTAAGATGATTTCACGCTAAAGATCAGCCGTTTGACAACACACACTTTAATTAGATATGTTTGTGTGGGGGGAGACAGATGTGCACATCTCAAGACTTCTCAAGACAAGTACGTACAACACTAATCTTGTGCATATATGACTCATCTCACTATAGCAAAACTTAAATAAACATACTTGGAAAAAATAAACAATCAATCATAGTGCTGGTCAAAAATTCTAAATGACTGAATTAATACAAATGGTAATATAAATATATAATTTATATACAATAAGTTTTATGTAGGTAAAGTTTTAGGTCCTGCTGATGTTTATTGGTAAAAATATAAACATTATGATTTCCAGCGTAATAGTTTTGTCGTACTGCCTTTTAACAATATCGCTGCTGTCCTTCTAATACCTCCATATTTTGTGATTTTTGGTTGTTGTTGCCATAAATCATTATTATTAGTCACTCTTTATGTTTGTCACTGGGTTTTGCAAATATCAAAAAAGTATTTAAAATGATTGTCAACTTTGACAACACAGTATTAAATTATTTAAAAAGTTAAAAAAAAATCCCATTTCCTGAAAATTGCAAATTTGGGGTTACAGAAGGACAGTGACGAAATGCAAAATAAATGTATAATGTTCTTAAATGTAATTACAAACAAACAATAAATAACTTGTAAATAAAATTTTACGGTAATTTATTACGGTAACAAGAATTTATTGGGAACATTTGTAAAAGAAATATAATTTGTATTTTTTTGTAAAATATAAACCTTTAAGAAACACACTCTCTCTCTCTCTCTCTCTCTCACTCTCTTTCTATAGAATTGGGGGCCAACTGGGGGGGCGGGGGTTAAGTCTTATCACTGATCACTGGCTCCTGATTCAGCCTCTTCTAGGATAAATTACAGCTCTATCAGTCCATCTGTCCATTAGAAAGACAAGAACCACAATGTCACCACAAGAAATGAGCGTCAGAGGGATTAATGTGTTTTTTTTAATGTGATCGATCCCTTTTGATGACCAAACAAACAAAACAATAACAAAAAAGTCTCCTCAGTTAACGATCACTTTGGCGGTAATCTGGATTACGACCCACAAGAGTCTTGTATTGTGATGTGTGGAACAGTCTGATCCAATCCAGACCGAGAGGAGCGATGAATCCGATTGCACAAATCCTCCAATCGGATTTACAACATTAGACAATATCTGTCTGTAAATGATGCCCTTCAAACAAGGTAAAGAAGCTGTGAATGCTTCTTTGTTTTGCTCAAAATTGTGATGTTGATATGCAAAAGTAAAGGGATTTTTTGTTGGAAATTTGGGAATTTACAATATCAGGGTGATAAAACTTTCGAAAAAATTTGTACATGGTTGCTTGGTTTCTTGTGGTTTGGTATACTATTGAACTATTAATATAGGCTATAAATGTAAATTCTGAGACCCATAAAATTAAATTAAAAGCATTTTAATACAAAGTATTTGTTTTTTATTATATACATTTAGAATGGCGTGTGGGTCAATAAACTATGAGAGAGTTTTCATTTTGGGGTAAACTACACCTTCATGATTATGTTACAAATGGGCTGAAGCTGGAAAGTTAGAGCTATTTGTTCAAATGTGAAACAGAAATAACGTTTGCCTTGTAAGAACCACAGATTGAACAACCTGTACCAGAATATCTTCTTTTGTGTAAGACTAACCAGTTTTTAGGAACACACTGCGACAAGCTTTTAGTCAAAAGCAAATACTGCAATGCTTGCAATGTATAACCTGTCAATCACCACTAAAAACCTTCAAAGCCTTTTAAAATCACTATTCACTATTGACTCCTTATTCATCCTCATGTGTTTGACAGTGTACTTTCTAACTATTCACCTAAACATTTCAATTAATCCCTGTTCTTACTTGAAGGTGTATTTGTTCAAAACTTTGATATGAAAAAAATCTGCCAGAAGCTGACAGGGCCCTTTAAGGGTTGCAATGACGTCTTGGAAGGAATACACACCCAGAGACTTGGTGTTGTGTTGTGAAGTCGAAAAAGCACTTGAAAGTGAAGTGTCAAATTCAAGGTTCATTTTAACATTCATAATTCATTAGTAAGTAGAGAAGAACGTGACTATGGAAAAGTAAAGTTTATTCAAGTGTGCGATCAGTATATCTCTTTTAAACTTTATTTAAGAACGTATACTTTCAGTCTAGCTTTGTGCACTTTTTAGAAATATATTTACAATTAAACAAAGGATAAGTACATATGATGACAGACAAGTTTAAGTATATTTGACATACTTGTACTGAATCTTTTGATGCAGATATACCAAAGGAGTGTAATGAAGTATCCTAATAAACTTGGCTTGTAGTTGTGTTTTATAAAATTGTTTATAGTACGTATGTATGTAATGTAAAGTTTAGTGACAATAATACATAATATAATAAAATATAAAACGTAAACTATACTCGAAGAAGTAAGAAAGTACCAAGAGTATCTTTCAAAGTGTACTTTCATGAACTAGTACATCATCGTTAGAAACGGCAGTAAAACTAGTTTTGTGCTTAAAGTTGACTATACTGTTCCACTTGAAGTGTCCTGAAAAGTATACTTTTATAAACTAAAAAGTGGGCCAAATTAGTCCGAAGAATTGAAATAGTACAGCTACCAGTATACTATGAGCGCATTGATAATAGCATACTATTGTATAGTATAGTAGGCCTTTATATTATACAACATTTCTAGTAACAATAATACATAACACAATAATATATAAATAGTAAATTATACGCAAAGGAGTAAGAAAGTAGTTCGCTAGGAGTATGAACTAAAAATGTGCTACAAGTATTGAACTAGTACACTATCATTATAGGAGCACTAAAAACTAGTTTTGTATTTAGAGTTGACTTTTCCACTTTATGTGTAGTTAAAAGTATAATTTAAAAAATAAAAAGTCGGCAATTTAGTCCCAAGTAGGGGGAAAAAACTATACGTATGTTAAGAGTGCATTGATACTAGTTTACTATTAGATAGTATAGTATATAGTACATAAAGAGTTTCTATAGTAACAATAATACACAATATAATCATATATAAATAATAAATTATATTTGAAGTAAGAAAGTAGTATACTTCAAATTGTACTCTTATGAACTAAAGTATACTTTTTTAAACTAAAAAGTGGGTACAACTACAGTGATGTGATGTGATGTGAGGCCAAGTATGGTGTTCCATACTCGGAATGTGTGCTCTGCATCCAAGTGCACACACAGCAGTGAGTAACACACAACGTGAACACACAACCAAAACAGTGAGCAGCCATTGCTGCTGCGCCCTTGGAGGAGTTGAAGGGGGAACGGTGCCTTGCTCAAGGGACTCACCTCAGCCGTGGTGTTGCAGGTGTAGGAGAGCGCTGATCATTCACTCCCCTCACCTACAATCCCTGCTGGTACTGAGGCTCCAACCGTCAAGGTTTGTTGTAAAAGTCTCTAACCCTTAGGCCACGAATACAAGTATACTATGAGTACATTGATATTAGTATACTTACCACATGAGGTAAATTGAAAGATATACTTCAACTTCACTTAAGTACACTTACTAAAATGAACTTCAAGTATACTTTGTATACTTAAAATGATAGTAGTCAAACAAAGGTAGAGAGATAAGAAGACCTCATCAATATCGACATTCTCGTATTGTCTTATACATTGCCCCTGAAATCTGAATATGAGCTTGCAAAATTTAGCATCCCATCTAAAAACAGGCTGAATTTGGTGATGGCGTACAAATTTGGAAGAAAACCTTAACTCAATCGAGTAACCCGTTTAGAATAGAAATTGATCAAATGGAAAAAATACAATAGGTCATGATTTGACACTCGAAGCTGTACGTTTTCTGTAAAACGATTCCTTTTCCTTTGAGTTTTCGTTCGGCGTGTTTTCCTTGTTTGACTGATCAAAAAAAAAAGACATCCAACCCCAATTTGCGTCACACTAATTTCCCTTCTAGAGTTCCAGACCTCTGTGTGGCTCTCGCTCCCCGCAGGGCCCTGAGGGATAGAGAGGAGAAGAATGGAGACATGACGGAGATAAAGAAAAGGCGGATGGGGAGGACAAGCACAGCCGCACCCGGTGGTACTGGATCTCCATTCAGCCTCGGACAGCGACATACTGGCGCCAGCACACAGCAAGAGAGTAAGAATGAGAGAGAGAGAGACTCCTAGCAGCTAAACGAGTATCTCAGACAAGATAGCTCTTAGTGTAGAAGTGGGTGTGTACACATGTGTGTAGTGCCGTGAGAACACGTTCGTGAGCATGCACGCATTGACGTGTGCATGCTGGTGCATGTATGTGACAAAAAATCCTTGTTTGACAACTGAGTGCAGATGACGAGTTGAAGAGTTCATATTGCGGCTAAAGGTCAAATAAGCTTTTGACACACCTACATGTCAATTTAATGAGTGCGGAAGAAAACATCCACTGTTAAGGAAATAATCGTAGACTGCAGACTTTATATAACAAACACTGTCAAAAACACAAAAGATTTAATTTGTGACTATAAACACAGATTTAGAGTGAACACAAAACACACGAGTTGTGCGTGCCAATAATAGAATGCCAACACAATATCACGGCAAACGTAACTATTTGTGACTAGTGACTTGTAACTCATTTTTTGTGTGATTAACAATTTTTGTGATATATGAACCACAAGAGTCTTGTCCATTTCAAAGAATAAAAAGCCAAACTCTGTTTTGTCTGGGATTTTTTTTTAAACAATTAAAATCCAATTCATATCAAAATAATAGAATGTTGGGTGAATTAAAATCATTTCAGCGTTGTAAAAAAAAATTTGAATACCTCAATTTGTCATAATCTATCATATACTTTCTGATTTACATAACATATTTGTGTCATGCAAATTTATACCAAATTTTACAGGTCAGGAGTGCTGAAGTGAAATGGCCGCAACATTATTGTAACAATGAGACTGAAGAGCTGGATCCAAATGCAGATAATATATTTAATAAAACCAAAGAACACAATTACAAAGTACAAAGAAACAACAAAAGAACATCATAACAGATCTACAATCCCAGAAAACTAACAGGAGAAACGCAGGGGTATAAATACACAAAAGTTAACAAGACAGTACCTGGGTAGACAATCACAAAGAACAAATAGAAAACAGAACTACAAAGCACTGCAAAATGTGACAGGACAGGAAGTAGAATAAAAGTCAACAATACACAGGGCAAACACAGACTGGATCGTGACAATTATAAAGCTTCAATCGGAAACATAATATTCTATATCGCCCTCTCTGTTAGAAATTGCATGTTACGTACTTGTGTACTTTTTTGTACATACTTATCTTTACCTCTGTTCAGTTCAAATCATGTCAAACTGACATATCTGGCCAAAACTGACCTGAAAGCTAAACTCATAAATCATTATTATAAACCTATTGTTGTGAATCCTGAAGACAGTTTATGTACTTAATAAGTGACTATAGTATCTTTTAACCCGATGAAATTACATATTGCAGCTTTATGTAATTTATGAAGTATTTCATTTTCTGTTTAAGGTTCCCAAGCAAATATCAGTTTGGCCATTAATATATGATGTGCGGTCACAGTCTTAATCTATTTTGGTCTTGAAATTCTATATCTGTCACTATCATGTCACAATTGCAAATGGTGAACAAATATTCTTTTTATAGTGGTTTCGAAACAGTCAAAATGACATTTAAAATCATGTAACCCTTTCTTCCAGACAGTAATGAGAATAAATGTTTTCATTTAACTCATGAAACCCAACAGTGAGGTGATGCATGATTTCCAAACTGATGCGGAGACGACCAAATGTCTACTGTTGTGTCTGATGGAAAAGCAGGGAGGATTGTTGTGTTTCATTGACATCTCATATCGGTTTATCAACTGGTCTACGATATAATCCGGATGAAGATACTGATCCCACTTCTGTTTGTTAATCCCTGTCGGAATGTATGTGTGTCTTCGTTACCCCTTTTTAGATACTAATCGCACCATTTTACCTCAGAATGAACTCTTCGATAAAGCCATGTCTAACAAGAGTAAAAAATTCAGATTAGAGCATCATTAGCCTATATTTTATTATATTTAAACACTATCTTGAGCTACAATCCGAAATCGCATTGCATCCTTTACTGAAATTTTATAATGCATTGCAACAAGCAAATATTGCAGATGATACATTTACATTTACATTACATTTACATTTAGGCATTTGGCAGATGCTTTTATCCAAAGCGACTTACATTGCTTTATCCTATACATTTTACATAGGTATTTGCAATCCCCTGGGATCGAACCCACAACCTTGCGTCGTTAACGCAATGCTCTTACCACTGAGCTACAGGAAAGCTATATGATACAAAAGTATTATACCGCCAATCAAAATTTCGGCCACACCTACTCTAATGTTCTTTATTTTCATTTTTGATTTTGAACATAGTCAAAATAATGAATAAATAAATTCTGACAAGGTAATTTTTTCATCAAAAATACACAAATATAGCAACAAAAAATACCCACATTTGCCTAGGTTACAGCTTTTTGGTTGGAAATGAAAATGTAAGAATTCATTCAATATAACGAAAATATGAAAATTCATTTACTCACCAAAGTTGTTTCAAACCTGTATACATTTCTTTGTTCTGTTGAACACACAAAAAAAGATATTTGGAGGAATGTTTGTAATCAAACAGTTAGGGTCACTATATACAGTATATAGTAGGAACACATCTACCATGGTTATCAATGGTGCCCCAGAACTGTGTATTTTCCCACATTCTTAAAAATATCTTCTTTTGTGTTTAGCAGAGAAAAGAAATGAATACAGGTTTGAAACAACTTTGGTGAGTAAACGATGACAAATTTTCATTTTTAGGTGAACCCTTTAAGAGTATCTTATAGTTAGATTACATGCCAACGAATGTCAAACTCATGATTAAATCCACTTCACATTTTTGTGTGGTGTGCACGAGAAATCTTATTTTCATGAAAAACTGAATTGTTGCCTATGTAGAAATTTTTTAAATAAGGATTCATTTAGGATGCTGCCTCTGAAGGCCGTTGCCTATGTAGACTACAGACATCTAGGCACCTCTCTAGTTTGGGAACAGAACTGTTGTATTTACCAGCAGCAGAACACATCAGGATTGAACCATGAGGGCAGAAAAGTTCTGTTTTTAGGTGTAAGTTAAAGACACAATCTGTCATCGGGTCAGGGCACAAACAGCTCACATAGAGCTCGTGGGGCAGCTTTTCTTGCTCACGTGGAGCTTTAGATCAACCCACCAATCACAAGGCCGATCACAAGCTCGGGGTTCAAGTGTGTGTCAAGGATAGAATGCCCATGGTTCTCCACTGTCTTTAAAGGTCTCCGCGGCAACAAATTTGAATTATTATGACACAAGACTTAAAGAAGGAAATAATGGGATTGAATTCCATATTCTGTATTGTTTGAATATCTCTCATTTTAAACAGATAAGTAGAATCAAAGTATGCATATGTTTGACGATTTTTAAGCAACGGCTTTCCATGTTCTTCATCTCTATCAATGCAATACATTTTGAGTTCTTAAACTGTGCAAATAGAACTACATTCCCATCATGCCTCAGTACTCTAATCCAATACTGACAGCCCCTGTCAATGCTGGTGTAATTACAAAGAGCAGACAGGAACAAGTCACTCACGCCCATTGACTACTCAAAAATACCTCTTCCAGTTCTCTTCTGGGCGAGTCTGATTGACTGACAGCAATAGAGAGTAAGAAAGCGCCAGTCAGAGAGCAATGCTGGACAGTGTTTATTCGCACCAAAAGGAGGGTCCTGGCCGTTGTTTCTCTCCACTTTTCATACTTTTCAATCATTGCAGACAAACCTCATGTTTTCACTGTCAAGAAAAAATTAAAATGTCTGTTTAAATGACTTCATGAAAGAAATTAAAGCCTTTCACTGTCTTGACAGTGTGGTTTGTGAATGAGTAAATAACTGAGATTGTGTGTGTTGGGGGGGGGGCTGTTCAGGTTATGGCTTGTGTTAATTGGCTCTAGGCTGTATAATCAGTTGTTTGTCAGTGATGTGCTGAGTAAGGAATGCTGCTTTTCTTTTTGTGTCATGATTTGAACAGTAATTCTATAAAAAAATGATGCGTTTAAATGCGTGTACTGGAGGAGATACGAAATGCACTGTTGAAAACTAGAAAATGATAACCAATAATAAACCAAAAACGTCAATTTCTTGACATAATTTGTATTGGTCTACTTGTGTAAAATGATTAAGAGGAGCGACTTGTCACAAGGACACATTTGTGGCCCTCTTCTGGACAAAGGTAGTACTGAAGGAAAGTTCCACACGGTTGTGCACTGCAGGAATATAATATTGGGGATATGGATGGTACTTTGTCTCCATCGTGTGGATGAAGAGACAATTTTAAACATGTTGTTTTGCTGCTTAAATAAACACTGCAACGTGGCGAGTGAATTGCAGTTGACAGGCAACAGCCTCATTCAAGATGCTAAATACACATTTCACTTTAGCATGACGTTGATGTCAAAATAAAGTACAAATCACTGTCTGAAAAAAGCGCAAAATGTGCATATTTAACTTGTCACTGCAGCGCACTTTAACGCCCTAATGTATTCAGGGAAACACTGATAAAAACGTCTACCACATTCATAAATGTCAATTTTTCGAGTCATGGTTGGAACTTAGATAACCAGACCTTAACATGTTTCATCATTCAGACATCCGCACTGTCCACTTGCTCAACCGTGGGCATCTTTCATTCACACAGCCCAGCTTTGCAGCACCGGTCCATACTGACGTCACCGCCAAATTTCGCAACTCCCACCATCACTAACTTACCCCGTTCATTTAGCCTTGTGATCAGAAATGGCGGAAAGATTACTTGATGTCTAGCTATTTTTGTCCCCCAAAGCTCATTAGTGTTATCGCATGCACCGCGTAGGGGTGCCAGTAAAAACAGTAGGCGCGCGCATACGAGGCAGGCAGTGACGCGGTTCTCGTGCATTGATATCAGGTTACCAGAAACGTCCGATCGCGTCCCAAAGCATCTGCGCTCAGTGGGAAAGACACAGACTCGATCGGACACTTCGAGGGACAAACTGCTTGAAAATGTTGACCCTCTTGTCGGCTATGTACTTGTTGGTGCGCACGGTTTCGGCGCAGGTAAGACGCCTCTCCTTGACAACGGAACGATGCACCATGAATGAGGCGTACGGTTTGCTGTGAAAACCACCGGTTTGCATAAAATGTGTATACGTATTTATCCCTCGCGTGCGCTCACAAGAAAGTTTAATTCTTTATTTGGGGGTTGCTCGATATGACCGCTGGTAGTTCTAGTGAATGGTTGATGCTATTGAATAGTCTCAATCATAATGCACGACATGAAAACTTAGTGCGGGGGGAGGCAGTGACCTCTTTGATGATTAATGCACGATGCTTTGGCGCTGAGAGGAGAGTCCAGCACCATGGATAGCGCCCGTTCCCTTCCGGGACGCAGACCGGGCCCCCATATGGCTGCTCCACCTTTTCGTCGGCATGTTAATTTAGCATACTGCTGAATTGGCTCTGTCCCAGTCTGATGTTTGTTTGGGGCTTTTAAATCACTCATCTCAACCCATCTCAACGACAGCTTGACTTTAACATCAAAGAAGCACAATTTGAGGTTATGCTCCTAATAGCCCGGGGTGAAAATCATTACTAAACTGTTTTCAAAATTACAGTGTGAAAGTGTTTTATCTTAATAGGGGTTACGGGACGGGTTAATCAATAGATGTCTTACTGTCCAATGTTAACGATATCTAGAGACCTGGAAAGCCAATTGCTTAAAACAGATGATATAGTGGATATATAAATTATTTTAGATTACTCGCACGTTTTGAATATGCACTCATATATTTAGCCTTTGCCTATATGAATTTTTTTACAAACATATTTATCTACTTGGCTCAACTTTGAACAAATGTTGTACAAACTTACTTAAATGTAGCATATTTAGTGACCCAGACAAGTGCAGAAAATAGGTTTTTACAACTTTTTGTTTATATTCAGTGTGGTTTCAGATTATTGAACCAAATAAAAAAAAAGGAACTTCATCATTTGCCATCATTTCCATAGAGAGAAATGTTAAATTGCAATATTTGATGCAAGAATTTCAACTAGTCTCCTGCAAAATCTGCACTACATTGCCATTTTACGGACTACACGCCTTGTTGTGTGGTCCCAGATACTTAGTTTGAAGGGATGCTTCACCCAAAAATGTAAATTCTGTCATAATTTACTCACCCTTAGATTGTTCCTATACCTGTATACATTACATTTTTTACATTTTACATTTAGTCATTTGGCAGACGCTTTTATCCAAAGCGACTTACAGTGCACTTATTACAGGGACAGTCCCCAATGCAACATGGAGTAAAGTGTCTTGCTCAAGGACACACTGGTGGTGGCTGCTGGGATCAAACCAGCAACCTTTGATTTACCAGTTCAGTGGTTTTACCCACTAGACCACCATCTATCATGTATACATGTCTTTGTTTTCCTGAACACACAGGAAGAGTTTTAAAAGAATGTCAGATCTCACCCACCATTTACCGCTGTAGGGAAAATAAGTACTATGAGAGTCAATGGGGGTTGAGATTTGACAATCTTCCAGATATCTTCCAAACAATCAAAGAGTGAGTAAATGACAACAGAATTTTCATTTTAGGGTCAAGTGTCCCTTTAACACAAATCAGATGTCCCATACAGAGGACAAAGAAGTGACTTTGTGCATTCCAGGAACATCATTTTCTGTGCTAGTCAGCAGAATGTTAAGTTATGTTAAGACATGAGTCTGCAATTTGTTATTTTATATTGCATTGGTAGCAGTAACACAGATGCTTACTTACGTGTGAATTTTCGAACACCTGAAAATGTTTCATTTAGGTATTGTGCACATGTTTCACCACCAGAATGCATCAATGTTTTGGTCGTCGTTCAGACCCATAAACCAACCAAGACTCTTAACCTCCTGCCATAACGCAGAGTAACAAAAGTCGACCTTAATAGAGCATTTTGGGGCGTTCTCCTCTATATATGGAAATGGGCGTGTACGATGACTTGCGTCATAGCTGATATTCATGGGGGAATGTGTTCGTTTCTGTGAGCTGGTTGGTGGAGGAGACCAGCAGTTCCTGAAACATCAACTACATATCCCAGCGAACTGCTTCCAATGCTTTCGCGCAACCGCGTGACACCTACATGCCAGAATAGAGGTGACCCCTCCACCAGTCTGTCTGAGCTCGCGAGCACCACATCTCTGGCGTAAATCTCAACCTGCACAATCTGACCTAAAAATGGTGAGATTCACATTCCTCCATTTTCATTTTACATTTCGGCATTCGTCAAGTTTGCAGCGTTTCGTGCTTAAGATGGCGGGTTGATTTTGTACAGTTAACGTGCTTTGGATGTCTGATGATAATGATGATGCGAAGTTTGTGATCGAAGCGCATTAAAGCGGTTTTGTGAACCTTTGCAGATACACGCTAACGCTGTTGTGGGTGCAGCTATTAAGTGTCATTTGTGCACGTTTACATTATTTCTGTGTGTTTTACATGTATTTTACGAGATTATAAAGTTATTTATATTGCGAAGCAGTAACGTTGCAGTTACCATCGTTACAACGTTTCGCGTTGCATCGATTGCAATACTTTTTCATTCATTGATTCGTTGAGGAGTTAAATCGCACAATAAATCGAAACCAGACAACTAAGTGTTAGTGGTATTGTCTTAGACATGTGTCGTTAAAATGTCTGTTAAATAGGTCAAGTTGTTTGGCGCCATTGAGTTTGCTTTGTATCCTTATTTTTAGGCCATGCCCATCCGTGTCCTGGTGACTGGCGCAGCCGGACAGATCGCTTATGCTCTGCTGTACAGCATCGCTAATGGAGATGTGTTCGGCAAAGACCAGGTAATACTTGGAAAACCTATGATCGTCCTCATGTGTTGCATAAGAATTTGGGAAACATGACTGCTTGGGTTTCACTTTGATGCCTCTGTGTGGCGTTTTTAGCAGAGCAAACTAATGCACTTCTTTTATTTGTTCTACATAATGTGAATTTTTTAATGTATGTGCATAAAGTACCCTGCATGATGACCATTATTCTACACTTATCAAAGTGTGTAGTATGCACCAAAACACACAGTTGGAGTATACAGATGGAAACAACTTCTTTCTAACTTAATTTTGGGATTGGTTTTTAAGGTCAAACAGTATTAGGCTTGTTTTTGGTGCGAGTCTGGTCCGCCAGAAGACACAGAAAGTCACGCATTAGTTTGGCTACATCCTGGCATGAGTAAGGCCTGGCAGAAAAAAGTAGTTCAGTTAAGATTTGGGTTGGTTTTGTTGAGACAAAAAGTTAAATGCAACAACTGCCAATAAAATACTGCATCCCACAATGCACCACGCTCGCAATTCAACCTGTGGCTTCATTACAACTGCTAAACGTGAGACTTTTGTTCACGAATAAGAATGAACTGATGAAAACTGGACAACACACTTCCATTTGAAGTACTTATAACATGTAAAAATGATTTCTATAGTATTGTAGTAGGATGTACCCATGCCTAACTAACTGCCTAACTTTGACACATTTACACAATATTGATTGGAAATAAAAGTATAAAAAGTAGCGAAATGAAGGTAACTGAATGCCACTCACGTAACATAGAAGTCATGTGACAACTTCTTTTTACAATTTTGCATCGTGCCCACTGTTTCACTTGCTATACAAAGTATGTATACTACATGTTTTGAGTACAGACTAAGTTAGTATTCCATTGAGAATGTGAGGTATGTTTATGGCCTTTGATGAAGCAGTGCATCATGTTTCTTTTCATTTCCTACGACAGCCAATCATCTTGGTGCTGCTGGATATCACTCCCATGCTCCCCGTGCTGGACGGTGTCGTCATGGAACTGCAGGATTGCGCTCTTCCGCTCCTGTCAGGTGACCGACTCTGATTGAATCATTTACAACCTTATCACACTGAATCGGTTTTGATAGGAGTTCATATGGGAGCAGATATGCCTGAATCAGACTCTTAAGCCAGTGATTCTCAAACTTTTTTTGTTGTGAGGCCCCCTTTGTCTAGAATGCATTGCTTTGCGGCCCCCCCAAATAAAGACTTATAATCTTTATTTGAATTGAACCAAAAACATATTCAGTTATACAATGCTGGAACATCAATTCTTTTGGTTTGTGGTCTAATTATTTTTAGTTTGATTGCATACAATCTATGATGAATTTCCATATTTCATTAAATGCCACAAAATCTTCCTTCTTAAGATCCATCTTCGGGCCCCCAGTTTGAGAACGACTGGTTCCTCCTGTAATTGGTTTGTTTACAGTAAAGCCTGCGACATCCTGAATATATTAAAAATGTGCAAGAGCTAGCGTGACTCTGCAGAACAGCTCTGCAGACCACAGTGTCTGATGTGCTGCGTTTGAGGAGTTGAGAGGTGTTCACAGCATCCAGTCGTCTTATTGGCTCATGCTGTAGGATGCACTTCAGAGTCGGGAACCAATCAGAAACATGATGGTGACACAACATTGGGGGCAGAGGGGAGGTGTTCAAAGAACGGCTTGTCACAGAAGTTGAGCTTTGGGTGAAGTTCACTCTGATAAATAGACTTTCACTGTTGCATTGTCAATGAATTAAGCACGTTGATGAATGATTTATAATAGTAAGATATGAATGTGTCAAAAGATAACTGCCATGAGTAAATACCCTAAGATCAGTGCTGATGTGCAGTTTAGATGATTGGACCATGATAAGAGAGTTTATCGCTTCAGTCGTCAAATCACACGCTGTTGTTCCTGCTTGCTCAACTAATACTGTTCTCAAAGCAGTGTTTACTTCGGCCCTAAAACAGTTGTTTTAAAACATTCAAACATATATTTTCCCTCCTCCTTTCCATTTCACCTTCACAGACGTGATTCCCACTGATAAGGTGGAGGTGGGCTTTAAGGATCTTGATGCTGCCATCTTGGTGGGCTCTATGCCAAGAAAGGAGGGCATGGAGAGGAAGGACCTGCTGAAGGCTAACGTGGCCATTTTTAAAACCCAAGGCGAAGCCCTGGAGAAGTATGCCAAGAAGACTGTCAAGGTAATGTGGTTGATGTCAAGAGAAAAACAAAGCATGAATAAATAAATTACAAAACTCTCTTAAAAATTTGCAATTTCTGCATAAGGATACTAAGAGTTTCATGCTTTGTGGTATTGACATTCTTCACAAGCTTAGCCATAATTTGCCCTTTAGTAGGTTTAGTTTTTTCCTGCATCTTATCTTTAATAAATCAATCGATCACTGAGCATTTATGTTCAATGTTTTTTTTCTCACCGTAGGTGCTAGTTGTTGGAAACCCAGCCAACACCAACTGTCTGATCGCATCCAAATCTGCTCCCTCCATTCCTAAGGAGAACTTCTCCTGCCTGACCCGTCTGGACCATAACAGGGCCCGATCCCAGGTCTGAACTTTTTTTTTTTTTTTGTTAAGTTGCACCCAAATTGTGCCCGTATGTTATTTGTTGTTTCGAAGGCATGTGTTTTCAGTTCGTATTATTTGCCTGTAGGTGGCGCTGCGTGTCGGAGTGCCCTCTGACTGCGTAAAGAATGTGATTATCTGGGGAAATCACTCCTCCACTCAGTACCCAGATGTGCATCATGCTACATTGACGAATCATGGGAAGGAGATGACGGCTTTTGCAGCAGTGCATGACGAAAGCTGGCTGAAGGGTGACTTTATCACTGTACGTCTATTCAAAATGTTATCACAACCTGAATTGCTTTGTCAGAAGAGTTTCTTACTCCAACTATTAATAAACTGAACTGTTGAATACTATTCATGGTATTGCTTTTGTATTACTTTACTGTGGATTATTGGTTTAATTTACTGTTCAGAAAGGCTTTTTCTGACTTTGCATGTTGTTCTTCAGATGGTGCAGCAGAGAGGCGCAGCTGTCATAAAAGCCAGGAAGCTCTCCAGTGCCATGTCTGCTGCCAAAGCCATCTGTGACCACATGAGAGACATCTGGTTCGGCACTCCAGATGTGAGTTTACACCTCCGTTTGAACACTTTATATATCCACGTGTCTGGAATCTCACGTTTTGTTTAAAAGCTCAACAGATTTTTCAATATAGAGAGATAAGCAAACATTTATTTTTAATGCAATCAAGTGATGATTTTCTCCTTACTGATGCTTCATAAATTTTTGTATTTGTCTACGAGCAGGGTGAGTGGGTGTCTATGGGCATCTATTCCTCTGGTAATTCCTATGGCGTTCCTGATGACCTCATGTACTCATTCCCTGTTATGATCAAGGTTTGTCTTCATTATAACATACTTGTTTAATGACCTGTAGATTTCATAGTGGCAATATCACAATTATTGTTATTTTGCTATTACAAATTAAGGATTTATTTACAATGGCTTCACCTGGAAAGGTTAAATAAATAAAAATACTTTCACAGCCAAAACTTGCATAACACATTTTTAAAACTCGAACCGCCACGGTGTAAAATTTACGCGTGGATGTTTTTCAAATGTACAAGTGTCCTAGTCATTGACTTTGATTTAAATTATGTTATTTACAATCCCCAGTTGTTAATATTTTTATGTTCTTTTGTCCGACTTGTAAATGATTGAACTAAACAGGTAAATAATTATTTGGGTGAAACTGTGCGCTTGGGTTTGTCCTTGCATCAATTATTATACCACTCAGAATAAAGATTCTTAATTTAGCTTTGAACACAAAATAATAGCAGAAAAACATATAGTTGATGGCAAAAAATTATCCTTTCATGTCTTCACACAGTGACATAAGTTTTTTTTAAACATAACAATTTAGATGTGCATGGGTAAATTTTACCCACTTTCGGTTTAAGGTAAAGCCTACAGCCAACTCTGGTGATTCTGGTGTAAAATGAGTATATACATGTACTGTTAAGTACTCAGTATTTGTGTTTGTGTGTCAATCTCAACAGAATAAGACCTGGAAGGTGGTTGACGGACTCTCCATCAACGATTTCTCCCGCGGCAAGATGGACGCCACCGCAGCCGAGCTGGTGGATGAGAGAGACACTGCAGTCACCTTCCTTGGAGCGTGACTTGATGTACCAACGACAAGGCAGCCAGTAGACTCTTCCAAGTCCCCAAACTCCCGACTATAAAGTCCTGTAGATTCCACGGCTGTCCATGCGTGTGTGTCCGTATGCATGTCTCTTAATGGATGCTTGTGTGTGAGTGTGTGTCAAATGTAACAAAACATCTGTGATGTAACTTCCTTGTCTGGGGAATCACTCGCCAGAGAACATTTCCAGTTCAAATAATACGCACATAGATTTCCTGACCAAAATAACAACTGTTTATCCACCAATAAAAATGAAGAAATATCTGTTGTTTGGGTTATATTTTTATTCCTGTGCAAGATTAAAAGTCATGTTCATCCTGATGACTGTAAGAGTCGAATTCATTTTTATGGTTCAGGTTAATTAAGCTCGTCTGTAAAATATTTAAGATGGGAAAACCTATTTGTGAGTGCATCTTTTATAAACCATTTAAAGTCACAATCCACTTCAGCCAGGAGATGTCCCCGTTTTACCACTTGACTGATTCCGCTAACGTGCCTAATTCCCCAAATGTGATTGGTTTAGCCGACTCGCCTGCTGTTCTGATTGGTCCGTGAGCCAACCTAATTTGTACGCCCCGATTTCGCGTGACACTTCCGCCCTTGAAACGCAGTGCAGTAGACGTGAGTATCCTCGCATGGTCTGTCAAAATGCGCAAGCGAGCCGGTCTGCTCTCTAGAGGTGCTTTATAGTTCCCAAACCCCGAACAGCCCGCTATGTCTGCGCAGTGTGTTGTGCTTGCTTGCCAGGGTCGCTGCCCATTTTTGTATGGTACAGTAAAGTCATGTCTGATCATCTTATAAGCTGGGAAGAGATTTTACTCTCAAACTTTGTGTGTGCACGTTTGACCGGCGGAAGCAGCCATTAATGTTTGTGTTACAGACAGTATAAAGGTGAATCACCATCGGAGCAGTTGTCATATGTCATAGTTCACTTGACAGTAGCAACTTGTGTTAAGGGCCATATGCTGCTAGACATCAACCGGGACAACCAATCACCAACACGTTTTGTGGGTTCATTCAATTCGCAAAATGTCAACAATAATTTTTCCCAGTATGGAATTAAATAAACGATGATTTTATTAAAGCTAGAATTGAAGTAACCATGATTTTTTTAGTTTCTGCCATAAAAACCGTGGTTGTATTTCGTGAGT
The DNA here is from genome assembly GCF_015846415.1 of Triplophysa dalaica. Taxonomy (NCBI): domain Eukaryota; kingdom Metazoa; phylum Chordata; class Actinopteri; order Cypriniformes; family Nemacheilidae; genus Triplophysa; species Triplophysa dalaica. Next base: position 6,985,044 of record NC_079543.1, read on the forward strand.
GCTGTGTCCAAGTTCGTTTATACGATAAATGCCATTTTATTTACTGCGTTCAATTGTGTTTGTGAAAAGATAAAACTCAACGTTACGTGACAACGGGTTCAAGTTTTGACATATTTACCAAGTATGAACAGTCCACTGCTAAAGTCAAGGACGCCAGACTACCACGAAGCGACTGGAGGCGTCAACGCGTTTAGAAAGATGCTAAAAAAATATGCTTTTTGTGTTAAGGGCTTGAAATGTTCATGCATTTCCTCTTTTACTTTTCTATGGTCTAAAGAATATTGTTCCACAAGCACATTTGACCTGTGACGTATCGGTTCAAGGGATGTTAAGGATTGCTTATGGAACCATTCATATTAAAATGGTTCATATCATTGTTTTTGTGTGAACGACCCTGGATCGTGCGGTTCGTGCAAACAATGAAGAATTAACTCCACACGTACATGTGTTGTACGCCGTGACGTTACGTAGGCTAGTGTTGTTTATTAAAGTGGCCTTGCGCTCTCTCTCTTCTCTCGCGCGCGCGCTGCGTTCAGTACAGTGCGTCGCGTTACAAAGCTCTGATCAAGTGTCAGCCCCACAGACCCTCTGAAATCTAATCTGACTTCAAACCGGCATATGCGGATGCTGGAAGCTCGTTTTACTTCTGAACACGTTGTGTCTTTTGGTTTTTAATAGATTGTAAAGGATTATTGCTGTAGCTGTTGTTTAATGTACAGTTATAGCTTTAGGAAAATATATGTTCAGTATTGAATCGGACCGTTCTGCGCTTCTGTAACCAACAAAGGATTAACTCATTCAATAAGTTCAATTTGAGAGCTGTCAGAAGGGTTTAATCATGTCTTTGGTTGCTGGTAAGTTCACTTTTTTAAAGCCTTATAATAAGTGCTGCTATGTTACCATGGTACAGTGAAGGTATTAGATCAGTGTTGATATCATAAGTATGCCTAAATGATCACCATGGTATGTTACATGCAACTGGAACACATTTAGTCTTTCTTCATTATTCAACTTTTACGTTGGAACTCAAAGACAGATAATGCATTTCTATATTATTCGTATGCATTTATAACTCCTTGTCATGTTTTTGCATTTGCGTAGATTTATACAGAGGTGGTCCTAAAGCAGGTATGACGGAGTTTCAGGAGAAGCAGAGACTGCAGCATGAGACCTTCATGCACAAAGAGCTGGAGAAACTCCTGACCACTGCCAAGACGCCAGAAGTGGAGGTGAGTCTCAAACTATGGGCTCTGCTGAGGTGACAAACATGTTCCGCAAGAGCTTATGTCCTTGACTCACATATGTACCCAAACATATCGCCACACATGCAGAGACATGTTTATCTAGTGGTCCAAATGAACGCATGATGACATAAATGTACGTAGTATAAGGGTCAATGACAAAAATGATGTGTACATTTTTTAGCTAGATCTGATGAGTTAAATAGAAGTTCATATATTTATGTATACAATTGATTTTGTGTATGTGATAACACTTTTATAAATTAATAGTGATTTTCTTAAGTGGGACGTGATATTAAAAATGCCTAGACAGCTTATTTCTTAACAAAATAATCAGAGAAGCGGTTTTGTTAATATCAGAATGGTGAAAGCAACATGCAGGAAGCCATTTTGTTGTCATGTGACAAGACCATCAAATTTGAAATGAAGTCACAGAGAAAACCCAATAAACTCTTATTATTTTTCACATAGATGCTCATGAAGCGATGACCTAACAGAGGAGGCGTGTCTTAATTACAGCCTGTCATCTTATTAGTCTAAAGGTGGAAGGAGAATATTAGTAATGTGCAATTACTGCACAGCACTTAACAGGGTAACTTGGGATATATGACAAATAGCTACATGATCCAGCCAATCAGATTATTTAAAAATGTAAACATAGTAAACATTATTGTCTAGAGTTTAACATAGGTTATATGTATTTAATTCCCAATATATTATTGCAAAAGAACAATGGACAGTTTAATGTGAAGCTTAATATATTTCCGAGGCAAAGACATGACTGAGATTGTAAAAAAATATCCTAATCCATGTAAATTGTGGCTCTTGCAGATCTCCAGGAAGGACTTTGAGGGCTTCAAGAAGCTATTTCACAATTTCCTTCAGGCGAAGGGACCATCCGTGGACTGGGCCAAGATCCAGAGACCACCTGAGGACTCGGTAAGATTCACGAGTGCACCCTAGCGTGACCGACAACTGGGGCTGTGCGATATAGCCAAAACAGTGTATTTTGGGATTTGTTTTGGAATTCGGTGTTGTTGTTGTTGCTCATCAAACATCAAACAAAAGGGCGAGACAACTTCTGCACATTCAAAATATCCGAAGAGAGAGAGGGGTGTCTGGTTTTGTGCGTAGGCAGTTTATCAAGCTCATGACATTTTGCTTCTAGACCCCTCCCTAAATGACCAACAACCACTCCAGAAATACTCCCACACTGAAGGTTAGACTATGAATAGCTCAACACTTCCAGCATCCCACAACCTTGGGTGACATTTCTTTACAAGCACACAGCCGTTGTGAAAACTCAGGTTACAGCGCATAGTCATCAAGAACCAGTGATCTGAAATCAGCTACAATATATATTAAGTCATCCGACCTGCAACAATATAAACACAACATCTGTTCTGAGATCAGCACTCAAGCATAACGCTCCATGTGTCGGTTCTATTTCCATCACCGCATGTAGTCACGATTCACATGTGCTCATTGGTCTTATGGTAGTTTACCCAGTCTACATGTTGTGTGTTTTGTCGTGTCACATTACATTGAGGTAGAAGTCAATTTTGAAACTTTATATTCGGCGTGTGGCTTTGCTCTCAGTCACCTTCAACTTGAATGACCAGCTTCAGTCATTTAATGTCTCGGATCAGCACATACTAAATCCCTCAAATCATTCAGCCAATCACATTGTTCCATAGTTTGCTCTGAATGTTTCAGGCTATAATTATACGCTATGACTTTTTATTAATTCTGCAACATGTTGTGAGTCTTCAGCATACTGGGATTGTACATTGTTCTCAGAAAAACCTATTTATCTTGTAAATGCATCATACAGGAAGTGTTTCACCATCTCTGCCATTTTTTCATAGTAACATGAAACTTTTATTTTTATCCAGTCACAACAGTTGTGAACCTGAAAGAGAAACGTTTTTAATAATAGTATTAATATTAAAAATGAGGGCTTTCAAGCGATTAATCGCATCCAGAATGAAAGTTTGTGTTAACGTGATATACTGTATATGTCTGTGTACTGTGCATATTAATTTTGTATTTATAAAAACTATCTTGCATATATTTAAGAAAATGTGTAAAATATAAAAATGATACATTTTATATATAAATTTAATTATTAGTAAATATAAATAATCACATGTAAATATTACCTAAATGTGTATACATTTATGTGAACGTGTATGATTTAAGATACAAAATGAATATGCACAGATCACAGACATAAATTATGTAAACATGAATGTTTATTCTGAAAGCGTTTAATCGCGATTAATCGTTTGACAGTCCTACTACATATATATATTTCTCTCTTACTTTGACAGATCCAGCCCTATGAGAAGATTAAGTTGAAGGGCCTTCCTGCCGACGTGGCGTCCAGTCTTAATAAACTGGCCGTGCTGAAACTGAACGGAGGTCTGGGAACCAGCATGGGCTGCAAAGGACCCAAGAGTCTCATCAGCGTCCGCAGCGAAAACACTTTCCTGGACCTGACCGTCCAGCAGATTGAGGTACTGGACTCAAACAGTCAAAGGGGAGTTCATTAGTTATAAAATACACACATTTATAAAATGTACTGTTCATTAAATCACCTCAGGCCATCTTCTAGGATGTAGGTGACGCTATGTAGGTTGTAGGTTTTGTTGACAAAACGGAGCTTTACAGCAAAGCGACAAGGTCGCTGATCTTATCTTATTTCATGTGAATTTCAATGAATTGCAAAATACTTTTTATTGATGAATACTCATGAGTTGTGTTAGGACATATAGTCAAGTCAATTTTATTTATATAGCGCTTTTTACAATTTTTATTGTTACAAAGCTGCTTACCATGAAACATATTGACTATAAGCAAAACATTTAAAGTCATAATAGTAGAAACAACAAAGTTGAAAACACACAGTTATTCAAACACCCCACACACAAAACACTCCACACACACAATATGCACACGTACTAACGCACACAGACACGCAAGCAATATATGCAATATGAATTATAAGTAACATTTTCAAATTTGAATTCTAAAGCAGCCCCCCGGCCAGGCAAACAGTGCAAAACAGTACACAAATGGTGACGACGAACACAAAACTCCAGTGAAGAAAAAAAGACAGATATAGATATGGATGTAATTATAAACATTTCTGGTTCAGTATTTAAGCAAAAACTGATGAATAGCAATACATTATAAGGTTGTGTGGAACTTTGAAAAGCAGGTGATGTGCCGAGCTGTATTTACTCACATCTAGGTCAAGTACACCAGTTTAAACATTTCTCTGGATTATATGTGGTCTGTTAGAAGATGATGTAAGCCTCTGTTTGCAGGTTTAGACTCTGCTATCGATTCTTCCTCTGTGTCCATGACAGTTTACCCCGAAGTTGCTTAACGCTGCTGTCCTTCTGAAACCTTGTATCTAAATGTATTTCATTTTTGCCATAAAATATTTAATTAATCACCCTTTATGTTTTATCACTGGGTTTTGGAAATAAAAAAGTATTTAAGCAATAAAATACCAAGTAAAAGTATTAAAAATAATCAACTTTGACAACAAAGTATTAAATAAGTTAAAAAGTATAGTGTTTTTTTTCTATTTCTTGAATATGACGATAATATTGTATTTTTTGACAAAATATTTTTTTCTCCGAGATGTGTTTTTCTGTGCTCCTACTAATATTATTAACACAACAATTCTTGGTGTAGGGTTTAGAATATTTTTCAACGTCATAATAATTGAATATGTTTTACTTGCCATTGCTCTCTCTTTCTCTCTCTCTCTTTCTCTCTCTCTCTCTCTCTCTCTCTTAGCATTTAAACAAGACGTATAATGCAGACGTGCCACTGGTGCTCATGAATTCCTTCAACACAGATGAAGACACCAACAAGATCTTGCAGAAATACACACATCATTGTGTGAAGATACACACCTTCAACCAGAGCAGGTGCACACACACTTCATCACCCTCATCCCTTTATATGACAATATGAACAAAATATTTTCTATCTGTGAGTTGTGACTTTCCTCCATTTCCAATATGCTTCTCTTTTGTGTTTTGACCTCTGTTCATCTTTCCTTAGATCTTTGTTCTCTGTTCCTATTGTGGCCTTTTTACTTACTCTCTATAAACCTCAACACACTGAATGCTACCACACAACCCAACGTTTGTCAAATATTAACAATCCGCTGACTTGCCGTTCTCCACGTCTCCACAGATATCCCAGAATCAATAAGGAGTCTTTGTTGCCAGTGGCCACTAACATAGGCCTGACGGGCGAGAACGCAGAAGCCTGGTACCCGCCCGGCCACGGAGACATCTACGCCAGCTTTTACAACTCAGGACTGCTGGACAAGCTCATCGCTGAAGGGAAGGAGTACATCTTTGTGTCCAACATCGATAACTTGGGTGCCACGGTGGACCTGCACATCCTAAACCACCTCATGAGCCAACCCAGTGGAAAACGGTGCGAGTTCGTCATGGAAGTCACAGACAAGACCAGAGCTGACGTAAAGGTGAGGTTATGTTATCATAGCCTTGTCATTTTAAATCTCCGTGACTCGTATTCTTCTATGGAACTGAGGGGATCTTTAAAGATCATTGCCATACAATTTTAGGGTGGTACCCTGACGCAGTTTGACGGTAAACTCAGGCTGCTGGAGATCGCCCAGGTGCCCAAAGCTCACGTGGACGAGTTCAAATCCGTCACCAAGTTCAAGATCTTCAACACCAACAACTTGTGGATCAGCCTGCCAGCCATCAAAAGACTTCACGAGCAGAACGCAATGGACATGGAGATCATTGTTAACCCCAAGGTGAACACATCTCCACTATTGAGGAGAACTCAGTGAATGACTGTATTCTTTTGTGATGTCATCATTTTTGTGTCTCAAGACTTTAGATGGCGGGCTGAACGTGATTCAGCTAGAGACAGCAGTCGGCGCTGCCATGAAGAGTTTCGACAACGCGCTGGGCATCAACGTTCCTCGTAGCCGTTTCCTGCCCGTCAAAACCACCTCTGACCTCCTATTGGTCATGTCTAATCTATACAGCATGGAGGTGGGGTCTCTGACCATGAGTCCCAAGAGAGAGTTTACCACGACACCTCATGTCAAACTGGGCAGCTCCTTCACCAAAGTAAGCAGCACTGAGCAGGTTTCAAAGATCTTTTGATGATTTGCAGGATATCTCGTCTATTGCGCTGTTTATTCTGACCATGTACCGATTATTTCACGGATATCTTTGCTTCGTTTCTATTTTTTTGCTATTGAGCAAAACTGGTAGTTGATTTGTCAGGTTTTATAGGAAATGTCAGTTAGTTTAATGTTTCAAACTGAGAGGCAAAAGTTGCAGATTGCAGCTTTAACATGACAGAAACCAGCTAAACTTTGCAACCTTGTGTGTTTTAGGTTCAAGACTTCCTGAAACGGGTCGAGAGCATTCCCGACATGCTAGAACTGGACCACCTCACTGTGTCGGGAGATGTTACTTTTGGAAAAGAAGTAACACTCAAGGTATAGACCACTTTGCAAGATGTAAACACTGGTCCAGAACTACTTCTGGTTTTAGTTTTAATGTCTCTTGTTATGAGTATTTTTTTTATCTTACGTATATTATTGTGTATTATTAGTGTTAAAAAATAGTGTTAAAAACGAAAACAGGAAGTTCTTCTGTACCAGCGTTGAACCACTGTTGTTTACGTCATGCGAAAAGGTCTGTAAAGTATAGAAGTCTAGGAATTTGAACAATATGAATGAAAGAGATGTAAGATACGAAATGATCTCACCTTTGTGTTGTTGACAGGGGACTGTTATCATTATTGCTAATCATGGAGACAGAATCGACATCCCAGCTGGAGCAATGCTGGAGAACAAGATTGTTTCAGGAAACCTGCGCATCCTGGACCACTGAGGCCATAACAACCAAAATGCAACCATTGCACAGACTTCATGTTCAACATGTCGTCTGGACTGTTGCAGGCTGTGTGTGTATATGAGTGATGTCATCTATACTGTCCATATGATTAGGATAAGTACCATTTAATAAGGTATTTTTTGTATAGTTGGTTTTTACTGCTGTGTCTCTCACTCGGTGATATTACAGTTAAGTGGCACGTCACAGCAAATGTTCCTTTAAAGACTGTTCACAGATCAGCTGTAATTGATACATGGTAGATCATCGATACAAATACATGAGAAAATAATGCAAAAATATTTAACTGAAATCACTGTTGTTTCAAACCCACATGTCTACATTTCAGTCTGTGCCTCACACTAAGTGGTATAGATTATATAAATTTATGCATTTGGCAGACGCTTTTATCCAAAGCGACTTACATTGCATTGTATTTGACATTTGTGCAATCCCCTGGGATCGGACCCATGACTTGGCATTGTCATGCTCTTACCACTTGGCCACAGGAGAGCATATATCTATACCAGGAATAAAGTCATATGGGTCACTTTTATGGATGTTTCTAGAGCTTTATAGTTGTGTCCACTGTGTGACTTTCTGTCAATAACTAAAATTGCACTTAAGCAAGCACTTATTGCAAGCAGATATGAAATGATCAGCCATTCACAAGTTCTTTTAAAGACAAATCTACAACATGTAAGCATAAGAATCTGTTATGCACTGTACAACATTTTTATTAAATGAATGGATCACCGCAAACGTTTCAAAATGACTTTACATTTCACGGTTGATTTGGAAAAACATTTGTACAAATAAAAATATAAAGGGTTTGTTGTATGAGATTGTTCCAGTTCTTATCAGGCTAGGAAGACTCTTACGTCTCAGCATTTGATGCCCTCTAGTGGCTGTAAACGGAACGCACTCTGAATCTGGACATTATGCATTCTTTAAACATTTAAATAATGTCTCATATGCTAATTCATTTCCCAATTTACTCAATGGAGGAAATTAATACATTTATGTAAATTATTGTGATATCACAATTTCATCAATGCAAGTTTTTTAATTTTATCTTTAAGAAAATATATTTTATTATTCAGGCAAAAATAGTCATGCCTTTTAAAGGTGTCAATGGGTTTATCCATCAGTAATTATCTTTTTGCAACAATCCCACTGCATCTACAAACATTTAATTATATTATAGTACATAATAACCATATTTAAAGATCAAACAATACAACTCAAACTCATAAGAAAAGTGTTGGTGGAGTAAATCGGCAAGATGACAACTGTATGTATGAGGAATACAAGCCTTGTGTGACATCATTTCTTGTCCCAGATTCTTAAGTTACATTGCGTAAAACACACGAATCGGCCTATAACAAACAAACGCATCTAACACACAAACACTAAAGAGGTTAGTTCACAAGTGCTTCATAGGTCAGATTTATGAACTAGCATGTAAAATTTTTCTGAAAGACCTCTGACTTAGAAAAATACTTTAATGTGACAAATGCAGGCAAGCATCTCAAATGGTTGCTTTGCTGTACAAATTGTCTCAAGATGAGGGTGTAAAGCAATCAAAACAGTCCATGTATGATCACACCCTGAGTTTCCTGTAGTCATGGTAGAAAAGCTAAAATAATAGAAACTCCGACCGCAATTTGTTTATTCTGTCTTTAGTGCTGGGGACTGTGGGGTCAAAGTTTATGATGTCATACGACAGTTGTGTCTCCATACTCTCTGTTCCAGCGGACATATAGATCCAGTGTCTGAGGACTGACACTGTGCTTTATCCTCTTCAGAGAATCGATAAAATCCGAGTATCGGATGTTCCTCATCTGAACAGAAGAATAATAGCAAGAGGGAGAATTATTCGTAGGTGAACAATTCCTATTCCAAAAAAAACATGGAATAATCTTAAAATGTGAAAAAACTTTCTACCTCATTCGCCGACATGTTCCTGACTTGTTCAGGCCTCAGTTCTGCATTTAGAAGAAAATCAGTACACGGTTATATGACAAATATCAACACACACCTAAAGAAATCTCTAACATACCTCGTATGGGGCCCAGAGCCGCATCTTTGGCCAGTGAGGTCAGATCACTGCCGGAGTAACCTTCAGTCAACCTAAAAAACACCACACACACAATAAAACATCCAAAATTATCATTTATCGAATTTGCATATTATGCATAAATATAAAGCCGTCTCGTACTTGGCTAACTGGCTGAGCTCTTTCTGATTTAATGGGTTTCCATGTTTACTCAGGAGGTTCTTGAGCAGCTTCAAGCGAGTCTGAAACGCTCAAATAAAGAGCATATTAATGTCTCTGATTGTTAATTAATATCTGGCAACCCTAATAAAAACCATACACAGTACCTCCTCTATAGGTAAAGCCACATAAATGCGCTTAGCGAATCGCCTGTGAGAAAAAACAAAAGACCACAGTTCATTTAGGGGATTGTAAAATCATTGACAGAATGCGGCAGACAGGTCAAAGGTCACAAGCACCTGAGCACAGCCTCATCAAGTTCCTGAGGTCTGTTAGTGGCTCCCATAACTAACACACGATCATCACCGGCTGACTGCACCTACAACACACACGCAATGTACACAAATCACAATATTAGACCCGCCCACTCTGACATGAAACCGTTTGACGGACACTTAGGCCAGATGTTATTTCTGCACATCAGCTGTACGCCTACTCACTCCATCAAACTCGAGGAGAAACTCGGTTTTGAGTCTTCTGCTGGCGTCGTGCTCTCCCTCTCTCCTCTCGCACAGCAAACTGTCGATCTCATCTGCATCCAAATCACCATGAAATGACATTCTGACAGGAGCAGGACGTTTACAAAAAGAATCGAGTCATGACGCGTGACAGAGTCTGGTTCTCACCTATGAAGATGATTGAAGGCTGTAGTTCCCTAGCAACAGCAAATAGAGCCCGAACCAGTTTCTCACCCTCTCCCACCTGGGCACACAAAAACAAGTTTTAAAAACATAAAATAAACACTTCTGTGTATTACAGCCATAAGTCACAAGGCCGTGCAGTTACAGTGATTTTATCATAAATTAGCAGTGACACAATGGCCAATCAGAATCAAATGTGGATGGAGCTATCATGCATTATGCAGAAACCAAGTGACCATCAGACAAATGTACCACAGGATTATTTATCACTCACATATTTGGAGGTCAGACTTGCAGCGCTGATGTTGAAAAAAGTGGCATTGGATTCCATTGCAACTGCTTTAGCCTGTGAGTAAACAGAAGAGATTAAATACAGTTCTGTTCACATGATATACAAATATGTGATTTGAAACTCTTGTGTTACCAGCATGGTCTTCCCATTGCCAGGGGGCCCGAAGAGAAGGAGGCCTCTTGCAGGAGCCCTTAGACCTGTGAACAGCTGAAAATAGATTCATACATTATAAACATGAAATGTTTGAACATTAAAGAAGTCATTTGACGCGGCTAAAACGGATATTATTGTTTGCTTTAGATGTAATACAATGTGTATACATGAGTTAAGGTTCAAAAACGCTGTATTTTCCTCATACTGTGCTCCGCCTCCCTGAAACGTGCTGATATTTTACAAAGCTAATCTCTGAATCTCTCTGAAAAGAGATTTGGGAAGTCTCAGTCAAATCGTGTGACGAACTGATGTAGATTCGCTGGGGTGTGGTTACACGAGGCGTTTCAGGCAGGTCTGGGTGAGCATTCGCTTCTAGATAAAATAACTCTTGCTCGACACTTACATTTTTGCAATTTTACATGTCAAATGCATGCATGGACAGCTTATAACACGCCAAAGACACAGAAAAACACGCATTTCTGGCGAATTACCACTTAAAAAATCTGTTTATTCATTCTTAAACAACATGCTTGTAGTTTATAGATTCCAATTTCAATATAATACAATAAGATATTAGTTTCTGCAGTGGTATAGAATTATATATATATATTTTTTTAAATATCTACATTTGTGTTCTGCAAGAGAAAGTCATACAGGTCACACCACCAGAGATATCACAGACGTACCTCTGGACGTATAGCAGGCAGTATCACGATCTCCTGCAGGGCCTGTTTGGCCAATTGCTGTCCTGCTATATCATCGAAACCCACTGAAGAGCCGCTAAAAACACAGAAAAGATCAAATACCAGAGTGCTAAACATGTCTTTAAATGTTCATACCTAGTAGGTTTTATTGCATTCTTGATCTTAAGGAAGTGTTGTGTGCATAAAAATAGTCACACTTATGTTATTGATGTTGCTGTTTTATATTGCATATATTTTATATCATTATAAACATCACAAATATTCAATATATTACCAAAGAATACAGTGAATGATACGTTCTTATGTTACCTTTGCATTATCTCATTAAGAATTAAGTTAGCCAGCTTGCTGTCCACATTTTTTAAGTTCTTCATGTCTCGTTTCTTCTGAGGTGACGCTGCAGCGGCGTTGCTGGGTTTGTTGTTAGGTCTGTTACCTCCTCTTGTAGAGAGACCCTATAAAAACAACGCAGGTCCAACATGACTACAAAACAATAGAAATCTCCCTATGTAGGAAGCATATTAAGACACCGTTTGACACTGACCTTCTGGTTGTTATGTGGGCCGGTCTGACATGTTGAAGGTTTACGGTGCATGGCAGCAGCAGGAGCAATGTTGGAGGATTTGGGTGGGTTTTTAGGCCGCGGATGGGATTGACTGGGGATGGTGTCTTTCTTTTTAGAAACAGCCCCACTGCCTGTGATTATAAAGACCAAAACAAATCTATGCACGTATTCTGTTATACTTCACTAACAAAGAACTCTAACATGAGCAAAGAATTTTAAACAAAGCAAATTAACAATTCAACCAGCACAGCACAAGATCACCAATGATCACCCAGACTACCCTCCTGCGGCACAGTTGAAACACTCACCTGGCCGCAGATTCCCGTTGGAGAGCGGAAGAAAAGTGGGATCGGAGTAGCCCTCTGCCGGAGACTGCAGTTTGGCTTTAAGTTTGAGAAATTGAGAGAGAAAGGGAGAGAGATAAGACGTTTATGGAAAAACCAAGAACACACTAGAAAAACATCAAAATGCAGAAGACCAAGACAAGCGTTTAGATTTACGTCCAGGTCACACTTTATCACCAATCAGAATACTTTTAATTTAGCATTAAATATTTAAATGTGTATATTACATTTATGCATATGCATTTGCTTAAACAAAATATAATTTCCTTTTTTATTTTGTGAATAAATGTGACCTCGACATAATCTAAAGATTTACCCAAAATACCGAAGACCAAGAATAGAAAGATGTTTTATAATGAAAAATATATGCAGCGTGTTATATATTTTAAAAGCGGAATGAAAGGAAAAAGAACGCCACTGCATATTGTGAAAAAAGATGGCTGATTTGAAACGTGTCATTTTACTCATTCAGAGTACTTTTGTCCTTTCCCAGGTTAGTATTCACTCATCCATGGACAGCTTGATTTCCCTAAACAATGTAAACACTGTTAAATGATCTGAAATCAACTTCTGTCTCAACCAATAGAGCAAGTTTGTGGTGGCATCCTGTTTTCTAAATAATGGCAGGAGAGCCATTTATAACCCCAAAACTTACTTATACACTGCTCCTTTAAATGATGCATGCATAAAACTGATCACAATGTTAAATCAGAAAAGATTTGAGAGACAAGTGTCACTGATTATAAGAGTAAATGAATCAGCACTGATCTCTCTGGATGCTCTCCAGGACTCACTGTGTCTGCTTACCCAGAAGCTTCAAACGGTCTTCGGCCATTTTCAGGTTGTTGGTCATCTTGTCCTGAAGACGTCTCGACCTGTCTGCCTTCTCACCTAAAAAAGACCAACCCAAAACTGTGTGTTAAAGTTCGCAACTTTTCAACTGATATTCTGTATATCTGTGTAAAGTTCAACAAGAATAAGACATCTAAAGTTTGGATGATGAAAAATGGGTGTTTTGCACCAAAACGAAGCTGTTTTTCGCTGCAAACTCATTTTAATGATGCACAAAATGCAATGTAATTAAAACACATCACACGGATTTGTTTACTCTATACAGTAATGGAAATCAATAAGACTGAATCATCTCACCAGTTCCAGTGACCTGAATACAGATGCCCTTCTCCAGCTCAGCGATGCCTTTTCTGTACCCCTGCACTGCTTGATCCTTATTACCTACAACACATGAAAGATAGACAATACAGACAATTCATTTTCATTGTATAATTTTTATATTAATGCGACAATGAAACACACCATACTGAGTACCAATATGAGGCTTTTTATAACATTTTTAGATACTAGCATGTTTTTGCCCAAACACAATGTTTTGATGTAAACACTTCATTCTAAGAGTACAAAAATAAGCTACTTTTGCAAAAGTTCTTTAGATAAAACAGGCTGAACGTCATGCGTTCTCTTACAATCTCCCCCAAGGCATGATGGGACTGAGAAACAGTTGATGAACATTGAACAAGTTCTTTGTTTATCACAGCGCTGGCATTTCTGACCCGAAGAGACTACACAGTGAGAAGCAAGCATAATCTCACAATTATATTTATCAAATTTAATTTCTGGTCCATTAAAAAGTACGTTTTCACAGGAGCACAGCAGCACTTTAAAAAAGAAGTTCTAAATCTGCACATTTTCATGAAGTTTTCCCCTTTTCCAGCCAACTTACTCACAGTAGTATCAGAAAATCTTTCCCCTCTCCTTCCAGACGGAAAGAACTGCTTTCAGCAAATACAAAAATATGATGATAAAAATAAAGTAAAACTTCTGAACACAAACTTTTCGCAGCAGAGTGAGTGCTGGCTCGTGAGGCCACATTTTCTATCGGACTGCTGACAAGGACAATGTGTGTCAGCCTGAATTAGGCCTCTCGACTCTAGAAATCCCAGTCAAAATTCTGACTGTAACAGCACCGTTGGGACCAAGTGTATGATGGCTAAGATCTAAAATCTGATCATCATTGTAGACTTGGTATGCCAGAGCATTGGTTAAGCAGCTCCAAAGCTGGTTTAGGTGGCTGATCAGATGGATCATCAGATACAGATCACTGTGGATGCTTGCTGAGCTAATGCGGACATGGATAAATTGGTTAAACCATGTAGCAAAACAACAGCTGAACCAATTGGAAACATGACCTTTTTCAAGCAGAGGTAAACAAATAAATGAGTAGAGTAGATCTTCTGGATGTGAAAGTAAAACCACAAAGTGGACAATGTAGTAGTATATTAAAATCTACTTCCTGTTTGTTCAGATACATGTGTACAAAGCATAGAAAGACATTAAAAACACTGGAGTTTCAAGCCCATCATTACAATTAAACATTATAAAACAAAATGTTCAAAAACAATTCACTTATAATTAGATACATATAAATCGGAAAACAAACATATGTATCATAGTTCCCTAAAGTAACCATAAACCTGAAAGTCCTTTAACCATGGTACAAATTTAATCATGTCCGTACGTTGTTCAAATTTAAAGGGTAACTATACCTTTATCATCCTCGTCGATCTGTAAGGCCACAGAAATGAACTCAAACGCTTGTTTGTGATAGTTTCGGATCTGTTCTCCCGTGTCATCACAGCTCTCGGACCCGACATCTTTGGCTCTGGCCGCCATGGTCCGGCGGAAGGGTCGGTACAGCCGAGAGAGGAGCAAGAGGAGAGCCCACAGCAGGGAACACGGGATCCGGCAGAGGGTTCGGATGAGAGAGCGCAGCCGGTACAATGGACCGCGACCAGTTCCGTCAGTCACCTGAGCGCAGGTGTGTCCACCCGCACGCGCTGATCCCCTGTGTCTCGCTCCCTTCCCAGAAGTCATTCACCCGATTCGGGCTCTCCATTCCATGACGGACCGGGTGTTTGTTGTGGGGAGTCTTATTTATTCGGTGATGCCGTCTCTACGGTTTGTTTTCAACCGCAGCAATTGCGGAAGTCATCGAGTGTCGTGAATACGGTCTCAGGCGTATGACGTAACGTAAGAGTTGCGTTGCGTCGCGTCGGCGACAAAATGTTATTCGAGCATATTGTCATTTTTTTTGCTTTTGTGTGTGTGTCTGGTTTATGTTTTCCCTTATTTCAAAAATATGAAACCCTAAATACACTTATCCCAGGGTGCACCTACTCAAATAATTATCTTATTTGAGTTACAACAATCTAAATGTGTTTTATTTTAATATGTTAGTTGTAATATAATCCATACATTATATGCAAACGTGAATCCACTTGTGCAATGTCTATTACATTTATTGTATAAATTGTGTCATTTTAAATCACTGTGATTGGTCTGTTCTGACCAGCGCTGAGAAAAGTACTCAGCCCTTCTGACAATGAAACCCCGCCTCTTTAGGAAAGGTGTTTTGAATAAACTCCATTTGAGCGGTTATCTCTTACTTATTATTTTACTAATTTATCTTTTTATACATTTTATATGATTTTAATTCATTTTTTCAAGCCCGTAATAATACAAATAAATCAGTCCGCACGGTCTTGCGGATGTTCTGCGCATGCGCAACGCCAATTGCGTAGGAACCAACAACAAACCATGGCGGACGGTAAGCTGTGTTTCTCACCTTTGTGGTTTTTTCGTACTCTTAAATTGTGTAGCGGTGATATTTTCTATGAATTTAGCGCCTGTTGGTGTTAGCATGTGGTGGGGAGGTCTATAGATCTCTGCATACGTCAGATTGTTTAAAGTATTGCTAATGCTTAGCTTTTCTTCAATGGCTCATTGAATCCCGCCATTGACTGCATTAAGATCAATGAAATCATACATGTGCTTTTATTATCGTAGTTGCAGCACCAATGTGTAAAAAGTGTTTTTAAATGATCGAGTCCGTATCTTCAGGCATTTCATACATTAACGTTATAGCATTGCTATAATCTAAATGGTGGTATTTCTATGGCACACCGAGATGCATTGAGCAAAACACCACTTTGGTACTTTTTGTTACTGTACTGGTTAGAAGTATCTGTTATGTGCTTTTAAACGATGCTAATGTGTTTCTACATTAATAATCCATTATTTTGGTTCTGGTTCTAGAGCATACTGATGCTGAGCAAAGCATGGAGGGTCCTGTAAGTACCACAACACTGTTTCAGTAATAGTTTGTTGTCTATATGTTTTGAGCAGTTGGCATTATTGTGAGTTTCTTATTTTAGGTTCCAGAAAATCCGCATGCAGAATACGGCCTTTCCGAAAACATCCAGGTGGAACATCAGAAGTTCTTGTTTGCTCCTTACAGTTCACAGGCCTTGTGTCATTTATAGTGTTTAGTCACAGGTTTTAGATCAAATGGCTGATAAAAACATGAGGAAGATGTGGATCTGATTTCATTATTTGTAAATAACAGTGGAAATACACAATTCTAAAGATCATATTGAGAAAAAAACAGCTTTCGGGTGGTTTTGAATTCATGCTTTTATGTGCCTTACCAGAGAATAGTGGAGAATGAAAAAACGGCGGAAAAAGTTACCAAACAGAAGGTGGATCCCCAGACCCTGCAGACTCTTCCAACACGTGCGTATCTGGATCAGACTGTTGTTCCGATTCTCCTGCAGGGCTTGTCAGTTCTCGCCAAGGAAAGGTCTGTATAGCAATGCTAACATTTTACCAAACACAACCTTGTCTTACATGGCTACATTTTTACAAAAGGAATTCAGACAGATTACATGACCACCCGAATAACATTCCATTTATTATCACTAACAACTGGTACTTCAAGCGAGCAACTTTTAAAAGTCTTTTTCTTTTTTTGATACTATGTGCGATTCTGCATCCACAGCAGTCAGTACAAAAACAAGGACTGTTTGGTTTAACTGTTTTTTCCGTAACCATGTTTTCATAATTACACAAAAAGTTGTCTCACTTGCAGTGAAGATTGTTTTGACCAAAGGATATTTAACAGAAGTTGAAAAGCTATTTGTTCCTTGTGAATTCCACGTCTGATTGTCTGGAATCAGTCAAATCTGTGTATCTAACTGAATTATTCATCTCACTTTCTTCATTTAGGCCTCCAAATCCCATAGAGTTTTTAGCCGCATTTTTACTGAAGAACAAATCCCAGTTTGAAGAACGGAATTAAAGGCACAGTACGGACAAAATGCAGTGAAAGACTAATAGGGTTTTGTGTTCATTGTTGTGAATTAAAATTTAATGGAGTCACACTCTCCAAGTTGTTTCTTTGCCCATTTCAATGTAGTTTCTTTTCTACTCAAATAAACATGTTCAAGCAGAGATTTCTGTTATTTCAATTGACAGGTTGCTGAGGAGTAAAACCACAAAAAAGTTAAAATATTAGAAACCATTCTGATAAATTTGCTCGATGGATATTTTATTACACAACACCAAGCATTGTACACAATAAAAAACAAAACTAGTAAAGGAAAGAATTTGGAATCATTAATTTAATTAGTAAATATAACTTCTTCAGTATAAAGTTGAAACTCACTCAGTATAAGCAAAATATCTAAATATATATATAAAGCAACCATAACTTACATTTCTCTATCTTCATAGAGCAGTATCTTAGACAGAATTTTTTTTTAATGCTAATAAAAAGAACAGTACATTAATTCAATCTCAGAGCTTTCATTTTTTGAGAGAAATTATTCATTAATCATAATAAATAACTTTTACTTCATTCAAAATGTTTTATACTAGGGTTAAACCTTAAGATAATGGGAAAATTATAAACATAGCATGATTAAAAAACAAAAATACATGACCGGCTTACGACCCCAAACTGGTGTGAGACATTTTTGTTTCTAGCGTCTGTGGTTTATGCAACTATATCACTGCTACTCCATTGTGGCACAAAAAACAACAACAAAGGGACCAACAATATATTTGAGCCGCCAGCTCCACTATTGGTCAGTCTAGAAGTTCTTGAATTAATTCCCAGTTAGCAAAATTTGATATTGACTGTCTCAAAGAATTTCCAGATTATTGTAAACAAAGGACCACATTTAAACTTGTGAACTGATTTGAATGTGCCTTTCATCCACATTAAAAACAGTAACCTAACCAAAGCTAACAAATATGATTTAAAACAAATATTATGGTAAACAATAGGTACACATCCATGGGGCTATTTAACTAAAAAAAGAATATTTGCAAAGCAAATGTAAGTTTGCGTCGGTTTATTATACGTTAAAGCTTTATCTTCTGGCAGACCTACTGCACTTTCACACACCAGCTGGGAACAGGCCACATATGTAAACAATCTTTTCGTTTTATATTTTAAAAATGATTTTATGTATATAATTTACTATGAAAACGATATTTTTCAAACACCTGTCTGAATGCTAGTAACATTGCACCCCCGTTTACCTTTTCATAAGTTACGTGAAATAGTGAAACTATTCTGCATTTGAAAAAGCTGCTCTGTTTTGACCACTTCATAACCGTAATAGCTTTGCTTGAAGCACCAACAGCTTCAAATAAGACTGAAACCTGCTCAGATTCATGAAAGTGAAAAAAAAGTCTTCATCTTGTTTAAACACATCAACTGGAGGGCTTTTAAAAAGTCTTCTGTAACCCAGTGGGATTCTGTCAGATGTAGTACTGGTGGGCCGCCAGGCTGTCCATGAAGGGCTGTACCAGATTGTCAGTGGAGAAGTAGAAGACAAGACCAAACGTGATGGATATGGGTAGTGCCGGCAGGGCCTTCTTGAAAATGGCCAGCAGGAGAAGTGTCAAACACAGTCCCTACAAGCAAAGACATTTCGTCACAAACTTTAGACAGAATCTTAATGCCATGACTGACCATTCAAAATCCTGCCCAGTATCCACACAAGGGGTGGCAGCTCATTATTTTATTTTAGCATCACTAAAGCTGTTGAGAGAGAGTCGCGACAACGGAAGCTTAACATTTTCATATAACATGTAATTCATGGAGCCTTTAGATAGTTCCAGGAAGTAATGTTTTCTTTTTAAATGCTTAACTTCCTTCATTTTTTATACATTTAATGTCTTTAAAATGGGTTAAAAGTTCATCACAATCGGTCTGTTTAGCCACAGCTCCATGCGTTACTAGTAACTTACAGGAACTATTGAGAGTCTC
This sequence comes from Triplophysa dalaica, assembly GCF_015846415.1. Classification (NCBI taxonomy): domain Eukaryota; kingdom Metazoa; phylum Chordata; class Actinopteri; order Cypriniformes; family Nemacheilidae; genus Triplophysa; species Triplophysa dalaica. Next base: position 7,004,306 of record NC_079543.1, read on the forward strand.
CTAGAACCGCCATTGCTTTGAAAAAAACGTCCATTGTACACAACTCTCTCTCTCAATGGCTCTGAACTTCACATGGTTTTCATTTCTGGTCCATCCAGGTGTATTGATGAGTTAAAAAATGCTCACAATGAGAATGGCCACGAAACAGGCCAGCGTGGTGTTCCAGTCTCCTCCGATGGCAGCTGCTTTTCCCACCAGAACACTGTAGAAGATGAAGTCTCCAAGTCCCAGTTTAACCCCTCCTGTGAAAAATATCCACCAACAAGCAGTTGGAAGTAATGTGCCATTTTTGAGTCAATGTAAAACCTGTTTGTTAGCTTTGCTTTTCCTCCATGGGCATATTTTCCCGCCCTCATTGTCATCGGTACATATAAGCCCCTTTGACAATGCAAGCTCTTTATAGCAAAGCAGATCATGTTAACACAAAATCCATAAAGGCCCATATTATTTAGTGCAACGTATACCTAGAAATGACCTTAATAATAACGAGGCCATGGAAACGACTTACGGTCTTCTTCAAGGTCCTCTTCTGCTGAATATCCTCGCCTCTGTCCTTGGGGTGCATCATCATCTGACTCCACCCCTCGCTGTGGCCTAGCTCTGCCGTCACCGGGGTGTCTTTCACTGGCTATGATGACAGCAATAGTTGAATGACTGCAATTAATGTTGCACTTTCTACAGGTAAAGTACTTCTACAAGTGCTAGCAATTTAGTAAACACTAAAGTATTTTAAGTACTAACCTGAATCCTGATGACCAGAATCTGCCATACCAACCATCCAGACCATAGCAGCTGAAAAAGGTCAAAAGTGCCTAAATTAGTACAGCATTTCATGCATCATGCCTACACGCAAAATGAGGGCTGTACCCCTGTAGCATAAGCGCTTGCTTTCGTTTTTGAATGCGTACATGAGTATATGAGGGCGGGGAAAATTGGCTCGTTTCTTTCTTGCGCGGTCTCGACCAGCATCCTCAATGGGCCTTTCGGGCTCAGCACTGCTACCAGATCTGAAGAACAAACATATTAATGGAAGTGAATGTTCTTCAAAATCTCTACGTTTGTATTCTGCAGAAAAAAAGGCATACAGGTTTGGAATGACAAGAGGACGAGTAAACAATGAAATACTTTTTCTTTTTAGAGAACTATTCCTTAACGAACAGGAAACAACAAACTCTCTTCAGATGTGAATGGGAGTTTTCATAGAGACCAACAAACAATTAAGTTAAAGAGCAAATGCAAAGTCGCAAAATCGATCTTTAGGTAAAAGTACCATAAATAGAAATGGCTCCCAGTATGACCCACGCCGACCACTCCGGGAGGTATTTGATGAATATGAGAGCCATGAGAGCGCTGATGATGATCAGATATGCCTGCTGCAGCTTTAAGGGACCTTTCCAGTGGATGCAGATCATTCCTACCACACCGAAATTCCAAATGATCATTGCTAACGTTGGGTAGTCCATGGCGATGTTGTATGTCTTAAACACCTCTCTGTAAAGTGTCAATAAAAGTCAAATCTTTACGCACATGATCCAAATTAATAGGTTGATTTCATAAACAAACACTTTGATTGTTTGAATTGGAAGAACTCATTGTGCTATAAGAAGATGCTGTAACAGAAAAGCTCAAAACTTCCTCCCAAACTAAGAAAAAACACTGATGGTTTGATGGTTCTGATGGTTTTACAAGTATGCCCACATTTACATGCCTCTGCTGTTCAAGATATGTAATATGATAAGAAAGAAAAGCTCACTTACCCCAGATACATGAAGCTGAACCAGAAAAGCAACATCAGGGAAGACAAAATCAGCCAGCCATGAATAAACTAAACAAAAAAAACGATTTGGAAACCGAAAGGCCATATTTTCAAATTAGTCATCAAAACACAATAACGTGAATTATGTTAAATCTAACAAATCTTTTTATCATCATTTTTAGATTAGATCTCTGCACACTTTGCCCATTGTTCATTTTAAAACAGAAAAAAATGGATGCAATTTTTAAAAATGATGGGACACACAGATAGAAAATACACCGGTTGAAATCTGTTTTGCTGTAAAATGAAACTCTGCCGATAGTATAGTGTTACAGCTACAGTAATAAAAGGAGAGTCTCACTTTATAGCAGCGATACTTGTAAAGCAGCACAAGTATGATTGTCATGACAACGATGACACTGATCATGACGATGGTGTTAAGAAAGGACGACAGCAGCCTCTGACCCACATTGTTTGGATCCTCTTCGAAAGGAGTGTAGATGCTGCGAAACAGAGCGTTGCGATTCAGTTTGTTGACGAAAGGTGTTTAGACCTATTAATACTTTAAAGCAAATTTCTGTAGGTATGTTTAGGAATATATTCAAATAGAAAAGCAGAACATAAAATAGAAAAGGTCAAAAATGTAGGGACCGATATAACAAGAACGCATGGCGCTACCCATTGACAAAACAACATTAGGTGACCGCTGCAAAGATAAAACCGTACAGCTGCTGTCCGCTCTTCTCCGTGTAGAAACTGACAGATTTGATCGTTGCCACGACGACCACCATGCAGAGCGTAACAGGGATGAAGAGCATAATGACGTGCTTGGCACCATATTTGAGGGTCAGCTCTTCTTCCTCCCCATCAGGAGTGACCGCTCTCTCTCTCTCCACCTGCCCTGCTTCATCCGGACCTGAGCTGAGTGGCCGTCGCTACATGAATCAAGAAATTATTATAAACATTTTCATGATTTTAATATTACATCCAAACACACTTTTTTAATTCCCTCGTATTTTAGAATATTGATGTCATCAAAACCCAATAACATAACAAATAAATTAAAAAAAAGATTTCTAAGATGTAGATTTTATATAAGGATTTCCTTGACTAAGAACGACCTTAAGGCACAGTATAACATCCTACATACAGTTACAATATCCTTTAAACTGTACTAACCACAAAACCCTAGGGCATAATTCTGTCTCGCAGTTGTGACAGATGTAGGTGAATAATCTTAAAAACACTTTGAAGGAGAGCCAATAATATCCACTCACCTGTTTGGTGTCTGTGTCCTGGGGCAGAGACATGTCGTGATCTCGACTGTATGGGGGTATTGTTGGGCTTTCAGACTGGACCAGAGCAGATCTCTCATTATAAGAGTCCTCTTCACTATCTGAAGTATTCATGAAGAGAACGTGTCCACAGTCGAAACACCCAGAACTGCAATGGGCATCAAGTCACATACCTTAGACCCTGCTTACACCTGGTATTATCATACGCTTTGGTCGATCAGATCACAAGTGGACAAAGGAGACGCATACCCGTTTACACCTCTTGTTTTAATTTCTCTCTTTTGTCTACTTTCCACCACTTCTGACCAGATTACCTAGTTCTGTTCATGTATATGTATGGGCCTTTTTCCGATATTTCTGAGCAACGCAAGACATAAACTCAGACAAACTTTACTTGTTCGCAAAATTTGACATAAGAGAAAAATCTGTATTGTCATAAATGGTTTATGTCTGGCACTGGAATTAGCATTGTAATAGTGGCTCATAGATTAGCTGGTCCATCGTTAAAACAATTGCTATCCCATGCATAAGAGTGAAAAGTGCCTTTAATCCTTTAACTCTTTAATCCTGCACTTGAGTTTTGAATACTTTATTTTTCGCTGCCATTAGTAGGTAGGAGTTGACAAGTTTTTTCTGTACTTCGTCTTCTGCCCACATAGAGATGAGGCACCTGTTCACTGGATGTCCAGCCACGAGGATCCATTGTTATTTTTTGTGTTGATTCGGCTTGTCAACGTTTAAATCCCGTAAGAAAGGCGCACTTCTTTCTATGTCTCGCAATGATTTTGTATCGGGTCTGTAGGTGGAGAGTAGGCGGTGTTTGTGGCTTTTTAACTAGGGGTGTTCGATTCCGGGTTTTGTAGAGTCGACTCTGATTCTCGACTCCCACTTTTGGAGTCGATGGAATCGACACTTCGACTCCATTTACTGACATTCAAAACGGGGCCAGGAATATGAGTATAAAATATATAAATGTGAATTCACAAGTTTGGGTACTTTTGACTGGCAGCCAAACTCTGGCATCTCCAAAGTCACAAGCAAATACACATGGATTTGTGCAACGAGCACACCATCACAGAGACGTTTTTGTGCTGCTAGTTACCCAATTCTGGTCCTAAACCGATGTGATTTTCCAAGCGCACGCAGTGCAACCATGACGGCTCAGGTCTAACCATATAAACTAATGGTAAAGTTAAGACATTTTCTTTCGTTTATTATATTTATATTGCATCGATTCTGCAGAGTTACAATCACACATATGTTAAAGACACCGCGTTTCATTGTTTTGTGATAGGACTCCGTACATGTGCGCTATACATTCCTTAAATGTTTTTTATTTTCGTTTAAGAATTCCTTAATATATTCACCCTAAGCTAAGTTAAACACTTTTTTTAAAAAGGCGAAAAGACGTTGAGCCTAACTTGTTCTTTTCTTTATGTAAATCATTGCCATTCTGGCATTTAACAAAAACGTTTTTAAAAAGATCAACTTGTCATTTCAAACCCAACAATATATGCTATAATAACAACCCAGTAACAAGAAGTAAGTTTATGGTTTGTGACTTCCTGGCTGTTAGTGTTTTTTTTTTAGCTTTTAAACTGGATGACATGCTTTATATTTTGTTTCCTCAAACTGATGGATTGATTTGTTTCCAGTTATGCACACTCTCTTTTAAGCATAACGCGATTCTTTCATTCAAAGCAACTTACAAAGTCTTAACAGTTGTTAAGAGAAATAAAAGCTTAAAGAGGGACAGACGAAATATAGTATAGTTTTTTTTATAAGAATGTGAGAATTGTATGTGATAAGATTGAAGGTGAAGAATAAACGGGATACATTGCATGCGCTTTTGTGAGAGAACCAGTAGTTTCTACCTCTGGAAGTGGTGAAAAGTAGACAACCTCAAAAGTTTCACACCCCGTTTACACTTGATTTTAACGTCGTACACTTGTGATCCGATAGATCAAATCGCAGTTTTAAACCAAGTGTCAACAGGGCCTTGGAATACCACTCAAACTACAGTATTCATTGAAGTGCGTTACAGCACCAAAAGCACCACAATATTACATTTCGACTGTAGAGCACTTTCATATAATGCAGATTTGTGGGTAATAATAAAAAATAATCATGAAAATAACAAGACAATAAAAGCGTCAATAGCTCCCCAAAATGGAAATGAGGTTTATATTCGGATTTAACACAATTAAATTGAAAAGCGAATACTGTATTGGTGACAACATGACAATGTTTTATTCTAGCAGCTTTCCTTTAATACTGTCAAATTAAAAGCATATTGTGAAAACATGCAAAAAAGATTTATTTTCATATTTGTTGAAACGCTCCAAAACTCCTAATTTGTTAGCCTAACGTTACCACCGGATACCATAAACTTTAAATGTATCATTGGCAAAAACACTCCCACCGTTTACTAAGTAAGAACAATCTTTGGGACATTCAAGGAATTTCCTAAAAAGGCAAATTTTAGTGCAATAGTTAATATATCCTTCTCGAAAATGAATAATGCCACGCACTTATAATGATTCATGAACCCAGAACATTTTATCATTGCCTGTGATCCGCGGCTCCCCCTCCGAATGAATGTGACTGGAAAGTTATCCGGTTCTATGCCCGATCAAACTCAAACAAGTTAACATGAAGCGTACAAGGGGAAAGACTGAAATACCTGTTAATGCGAGAGAACTTACATGAAGGATGATCCGATACAGATTTGAAGACAGTCTCCGTCAAAACATCGGGAAATTCATTCAGGAAGTGATGTTGATCAGCTGGTTCTGACGTCACCTCGCCATGTGATTCCCGTCACCTGATGATCGGCTTTATGCATTTTCCCAATCTTTTTTAATGTACCAGACGCGATTTCTTTAAGACTGCAAGGGAAGCTCAGCTTCCCCTATAATTGTTAAAAATTGAATGGTCAAATATTTGTACTATTATGTTAACTTTGTATTGACTAAAAATGCGTTAAACACGTTCATCTCGAACGAAAACAATTTCGTTCAGAATCAGCTACTTAGGTCGGCTGACTTGATTTCCTTCTCATTCATTCCCGTAGCGTACAGTGCATTACTCTGTTGAAGCCCAGCGTCCATTGACTTCAATGGGGCGCTTTAAACAGTTTTTTTTCAGTGCTTAGAAACAAGACGGTCATTGGATAATGCTGCGATTATGTCCCGCCCACGGACGCTCAGCGTCTCTGGGATGAATGGAGGAGTGGGCTGGCCCGGACTCCGAGCGTCTGCGTGATGATTGGAGGGACTTTTATTTCCTAAAACGCTCGTTTTTTGGGGTCGACAGCTTATAAAAACGTATTTCTTGTTTTTTTAGCTTGTTTGCTATACACATTGTCACATATCAGCTTTTAGACATTGTTTTTTTTTGTTATAAATCATAATTGACAAGTAGGCGGCAGCTTCTCGCAATGCAAAAAGACGGTTGTGTGGGCGTGGGCGTGGTCGTCAGATTATGACGCGTATCACTCTGTGTCTCCGTTTCCAACTCAGTTTTTATGATTTAGGCCGAAAATGAGCTTCCCCTCTTTAAAAGATCAGCAGCCGCCACTGTAATGTACATATATTTTTAATGTATAAGAGTAAGAGTTCGGAGAAAATTTATAATTTGATTAATTATGTATGAAAATACAAAAAGAAAACCAGGCAAATAATAAACCTAACACCCAAACACACACACAAACTAATATACATTGCTTTTAGCCTTTGAAGATGCATGTAAAAGAACAAAAATTTGTGCAACCTTTCCTTTTAATTTGTTATTTTATTTTAATTTATCCCCTGTTTAGTGTAGCTACTTCTTCTTATTCTCTGTTTTATTACTCTAAAAAATGCTGGGTTATTTCTGTAAACACATTTTTGGGTTAATTGTGCTGGGTCATAATTTTGGGTTGTTTGAGGTACTGTAAACACACAGTTGGGTTGCTCATGCTGGGTCAAATGGACTGTAGGGGTTATTTCACCACTGAACAGCTGGGTTAGGTTATTTTGACCCAACCGGTTTGTTCATTTTACCACTTCATCGAACCTTCTGGATCCTTCACGCGTCTCCTTGTCAGACGGCAACACACATCACAGCAAGCTGATTTTATAAGGTAAATTAATATGATAATATGATTATTTTTAATAACTTGTGGTAAGTGCACACTGATTTTACTGTTTAATGCAGTATTTGATCTGTCGCTGTGCGGAGGAAGTGTTTTATTCTGTGATTGATTAACGTTAAGTAATTTAGCAGCTTAGCATGCAATTTTTTTTACAAAAAAAGGCCTTAACAATCGCTTTATCGTTATGTTATATATATGTGTGTAAGTGTGCATATTTTTACTTTAAAAGGTTTTTATCCTTCACGTTAAATCCTCATGGAAATGTATGAACTAGCCTTAGGTCAGAAATACATGGTATAGCTCGGTTACTGTTTGTCTACTGTATGGCTTTGTAATGTTTAGTCAGAATTAGATAATTTCATACAAAACTTAATCTAAGGGGATATTTTTTCAAGTGTCTGTGACGTGCCGGATCCAACCAACTAGCAATAATTAAAAATTTAGCATTTTCCCGCTTTTTTCCCTCAGGTAACGTTACTGTTAGCTGCATTAGCTAAAAGCTAAGCCTCTTAATCTCACTGATTATTACAATTAATGACAAGAATAATGTTTGGAAAATTAAACAGAAATTTCCTTCTGACACACGACAGCAAACGATAGAAATAACTGTCTTTTATACCATTTTCCAGCTGGTAAAAATACTATTGTTCTAATAGTTTTGGCCATCACTGTGTGATATATGTATATCCTCAGAAGTAAATGATATACAGTATGAATGTAGTGAATGAAGTAAAATACTAAAAGTGAAGTTTGAAGGTTTCTTCTAAAATTAGCATTTTTATAAGGCCTCTGTGTTTGTTCATTAAATGCATTTTAACTTAAATGTTAGTTATGTTTTAAGACTAACTGTGATATATTTAACAGGTGGGGACTTTAATGGTGGAATACTCGCAAAATGCAGAGAACAGTGATGTATTCTGCACATTTTGTGCCTTTGGGAGGAGGCAGCAACGACATCCCAGACTTTCACCATTGTTTCAGGACATGCCATTGAAAAACTGACTTGTTGCTCAGTTGATCTGTTTCAAGTCCTTTTCTGTGCTTGATGTTAACTAAGCAGTCTCTTCCTACTTAGAAATTTCTCCAGCATGCAGTTTATCGTATTGATGGACATGAGTCTTCATGTGGGAAGTTTTTGAGGACAAAAGTTTTTTTCTGGGCACTTGTAACATGCTTTAAGTTGTCACATGTATTGTCTGTTGTTTTGAGTCTTTGTTTGGCTTAGTTTTAATGGCACACTGTTTGGACTGATTCTCATGTGCCAATAATATTATTTTGAGTTTTCTAATGCTGCAATGTTGACATATAGAATAGGAATCTACAGTGCATAATTCACCCAGTTTTGTGTTTTTAAAGAAACTGATCTACAAAAACTTTTTTTATGTGTCTGTAGGTGTTAGATGAAATGTATGACAATTGCACCCATTCAATAAATGTAAAGAAATAAATTTAATAAAAATGCATATTTACAATTGCATTTGTTTTGTGTAATTGTATTACAGAAAAAATATAATAATTTTACATTCCCTTGAGATTATTTATTTTTATTGGTAAATATAAAAGTAGCAAGGCAATGGGAAAACATATAACCCAATGTTTAGGTTATGTTAACCCAGAAACACAGTTAACCCGACCCACTAGTTGGGTCAAACAAACAACCCAGCATTTTGGGTCAAATGGTTCAACCCAGCACTTGGGTCAAAATAACACAGCGCGTGTTCTGTCCCATAGTTACCCAGCAGCTGGGTTAAGGTTGGGTTATTTTCTAACCCAGCAATTCTTAGTGTGTACTAATTGCAACAGTGGGTACAAAAGTGACCCTCTGTGTGTTATGTAAATATTAAAATAACAATACACAATAAAGTGGATAGATAGACTTCAAAAAATATGTGTACAATTCATGTTAATAAATCATTTCATAAGTAACTGAAGAACATTTTGTATTTCACCTCGATTAAAAATTGGTAAAATCAGTTAGGAAATGTCGGCTAAATGTTACAGTCCTTTGATCCAGAAAACCTGCATTTCGCCCATGCATTTGTTAACATCGCAGTCAAATTAAATATGGCAACAAGAATGTGTAACATTAGAATTTTTCTCCTAACGTTTTTTATTTTTACTTATTTGACCTTGTTTCCTCATTTGTACAAAATTAATTCATGCTTTTTAAGGTTCTAATATAAATGCTTTTTAAAACAATTAGACTGTATTTGTTTACAGTGTTTTGAATAAATCTTTTGATTTAAAATGCAATGCGTGTCACAGACAGATGCTACAGTGTGATCTAATTGCTTAGAATGATCCTATTTATGGTAGAGGAGTTTACATTATATAAATGTAATACCTAATACTTGTATGTTTTTCTATATGTATTATTGTGTCAGGGGTTAAGCATTTTAGTGATTCTTTCAAACATTCCTTCAATATTTAGGGCAAGATGCATTGTGTCAGTGTCTCACAGAATTGTACTTGTTTTGTGTGTGTGTGTAAGAGAATGAGAGAGTGAGATAGAGAGAGAGAGAGAGATAGAGAGAGAGAGAGAGAGAGAGAGAAAGAAAGAGAGAGAGAGTGACAAAGACAGAGAGAGACTAGTCACTGATTGACTCCACCTCTTTGTCTGCATAGACCCTGTATGGATACAGTGTGTGTACAGTATTTAACATATCATACATTCTGAGAGCCAATGAAATCTGGAGGGAGTAACTTCATGGCATGGCATATAATCACTTTCATAACTGAGCGGCATCACAGTGCTTCTCTGGAATGTTACGCAGTGGAAAGTCGCCCCGTTGTTTTTTACAATGATCTGCCAGGAACAGACTGTTTACTATGGAAGCTGGGCTTTTGTAATCGGAGGACTCCTTTACCTCTTTCGGCAAATGACAACACACACTCCATATGGGCGCTATGTGGACACAAAGAATACAGGGATGATGGTTTCAGCCAAGGCAGGCTGGTTTATACAGGAACTTCCATCATTCTTAGTTCCTGTGCTTTTGGTTTGTTCAACAGAAAGTTTGTCTGGTATGGGACAAATTCTTCTTCTCTGTACCTTTTGCCTGCACTACTTTCAAAGGTAACATTTTATTATCCTCCATTGCATCTTTGACAATAGTAACCCAATGTTGCTAAGCATGGCAATACTTGCCAGGTTGGTTTTTATTTGGTGTTTTGTCAAGACAAGGCAAGTCAGCTTTTTTTATATGGTAATTCAAAGTGCTCGAGTGGAGATTAGAGAGTGCTTTTGATAGAAGTTTACATTAAATAAAATTACATACAAATAAAAGTAAAATATATTTTCAAAGGAGTGGTTTAAAATGATAAAAAAATCTAAAGATAAGAAGTAAAATATGAAAATATAAATACATTTGATTTTAAAATATGTGTGAAAAACAGTAAGAAAATAGAAATCAAAATGTAATATGACAGTGAGTTGGTACCAAGACTATGCCTACGTTTTTGCAGATAACCTATTTAGCAGCATACAGGAAGTTGTTGCTTTTTCAGTTATAACACAATCTTGTGGTATTGTGGTGGAAAAAATGATTTCATTGAAATTTGTTGCAAAGATGTTTGGCATGGCTGTGCTGAAACATCATGGTGAACAGTTATGCTGAGGACACAGCTGAGGACAAATGAGCAAAAACATACAAAATAAACATCAAATGCATGTTGGTTGTGGATTGTAGGTAAAGGTGAAGTATACTACAACTATAGCTAGGGAGGTTGCGAGTCTGCTTGGACAAACAAACTGAGGACAGCTCAACACCATTTTGTTAAAGAAACTTCTGAAAAGATTTAAAGACATAAATTACAATTTCTCATTAATCTTATTTCATTTACAGGACCTTCGTGTATTCGTTGCTGACTAAAGGCAGACCGTCTCCTCTCTCCATCGTGGTATCTGCTGTTATCTTCTGTTCACTGAATGGCTTTTTGCAGGGTCATTATTTGCTTCACTGTGCTCAATACAAAACGAACTGGCACCGAGACACACGATTTCTCATCGGTACATAAACTTATTTCCGCTTAATTTGAATCTGTTAGTCCTTTTTTGTTTGATGGAACCAATTTAATTTTACTGCTTACAAATCAAAAAACAGTGAAATTTATTCACTTTTGTGAAAATGTAACTAACATTTAGATGGTTCCCTCTAGGTGTCTTGATGTTTATCTCAGGAATGGCAATCAACATCCACAGTGACTACATCTTACGAAATCTGAGGAAACCAGGAGAGGTTCGCTATAAAATCCCCAGAGGTCAGTATTTCCTCGATACCTACAACAGAATTTTGAGGGGTGTAGTTGTCTGACTATCTATCAAATTTGTTTCTAGAGCAAAAAAAACCTTTTACCACATAATAAAAATAAACATATATTTTTAAAATCAAAATTTTATTGTATGTACACTGTTTATTTTCAGGCGGAATGTTCGAGTTGATATCTGGGGCAAATTTTTTCGGAGAGATCGTTGAATGGTGTGGATTCGCTGTGGCCACCTGGTCCTTTCCTGCTTTCACCTTCGCCTTCTTCACCATCTGCTCTATTGGGCCACGAGCGTACCACCATCACAGGTGCGGAACCAACTATTTTCTTTCAAAACCTTTGTGAAATGCCACAACATTGCAGGAATCACAGGCAGGCAACATTTTTGGCAGTTCATTTGTCCCTTATGCAATCCAGCTGATAAATGGTGGAAATTAGTAGTCATCTTACTCCATAGATGTTTTTATGTATTTACGTCTAGGAATTCTCTTGCTATCCAAATTACCATTACCCGCATAGGATTTTAATAGAGCACGAACTTGAAATTCTAAGGAAGGATCCAACCAAGATGTAGATGATCATTTAAACAAAAATATCAATAAAAGCAATCAAGTTACAGCAGACTATTTTAATCAATATTTATTAGTGCCAGATGTTGACTGTGCATTAAAATTCTATTGAACAGAGCTTGAGAATAAATGTTGCCTGTATCACAGTTAAATTACAGAAATATGTCAAGGTCGTAGGATTTTGTCTAGTGGTGACAACTTAAAAATAATACAAAGCATTTGTGTGATGCTTTTCAGTTAACACCTCTTGTCTTTTTCACAGGTATTACTTGCAGAAATTTAAAGACTACCCCAAATCAAGAAAAGCTGTGATTCCCTTTATGCTGTAACAGCCAAACAGAAATCCATGCCTTTACTGGTGACTTTTAAAGAAATCAATAGCACAAAGCCTTAGCCCATTAAAACATGTTAACTACTGTCCTAATGCAATCTTACACAAGAGCACATATATCTTTTTTTTTTGAAGTACATCAATAAAAATCCTTGTTTACATCTGTACATAGCAGATTGTGGTCAATTATATACAGTACATGTTCCAATCTGCACACACAGGTGTCATAAAATAATAAACCCATCCCACATAAAAGGACGTATAGAAATGCTTATGTTTCGAGGACTCTGAACATGTGTGGCGTTTTGTGATCAATATGTCCCTCTATGTCTCAGTACATACTTTATGGACTTTGGCCTTTTAGGGAAAAGGTTAGATATCTGCTTTAAACTTGATCTTTCCAGAAAACACATACTTTTTCTGAGTATATTCAACAGGCAGACAATAAGGCTGTTAGGTTGTCAGTGAGAAAGCACAAAAAATATGTATATTTTCCTTAAAGTTCTTCATCCAATTCTCATGCTCTGTTAGTCCTCTGAAACAACTTTGTTTCTGAGCTGCTGTTCGGAGCGCACCGAATTTTTTGTGACCTTCTGCAGGGCCCAGGTTCCCAAATGGATACCAAGAAATGCACCACCAGCAACCCACATCCAGTTCTTCCTAAGCCAGCTGTAGTTTCTCATCTTTTCTGTCCTCAATGTAATGTCTTCGGTTGGGGGGTTAAGGAACTCTAGAATGGAAGGCATGGGATTAGGACAGAAAGGCAACAAAAAGTTGCTCCTTTAGCTCAATTTGTAAAGTTTTGTATTAGCGGAGTAAAGGTTGTGGGTTCGATTCTAATGTAATACACAGTATTGATAAACTGCCCAGCTTGAAAGCACTTCAAGTCGCTCAAGTCACTTCAGAGAAAATTATGCGAAATGCATACATGTAAGCAAGTTAACACCGACATATCAGTGGAATGCCGAAAAATGTCTTAAACCGAGTCATGTCATTTTAAGGTCAAAACAAACTAAACCCTAGCTGATTTTTATGGTTTTCTGGATTCACAGATTATCGAATGCATGCATACTGCATCTATTATCAGCATACTGCCACTTGTTAGCAACATGCTAATTGTGTTAGCATCATGCTTACGACATCCTAATTAAAGCTAACAAAACGGTAAGCCTGGTTTTCTTTAGACCCGATTTTTACAGAGTTGGGTCACATTATTTTTTTCTATCATGTTGGACAATGTTCAATCTCAAACCTATCAGACTATTTTTAAGTCTTCAGGCCAGGCTTTGTCAAGGCCACATAAAGTTTGTTCTCAAACTTAACTATCTAGTTCCTATAATGATTGTAACAGTGGGTACAAAAGTGATGTTATGTAGTAAGTAAATATTCATATTCTTGTAAAAAGTTAAAAAATAAAGTCCTCATGTTAATACATAATTTTATAAGTAACTGAAGAACTTCTTTGTAATCCACCTCGATTGAAAATAAACCTAAACCTTTAAAACCGGTTAGGAAATGAAGGCTAAATGTTACTGTGCTTTGATCGAGAAAACCTGCAGCTCACCCATTCCCATGTATTTGTTAACATGGCAGTCAAATTTGGCAACAAGAATGTGAACTATTTGAATTTTCCTATATATGAAACCAGTTTTTACTGAATTTATGCATTTTGTTTTTCTTACGTATGTTGTTCCAATTGCTTCTAACGTTATCTCATTTGTAAGTCACTTTGGATAAAGCGTCTGCTAAATGACTAAATTTTAAATGTAGGTATGTGAAAAAATAAAGAATGCAGTTTTTACTGCACTTGTGCATTTTGTTGTCCTTATGTTGTTCCAATTGCTTCTATCGTTTACCTCATTTGTAAGTTGCTTTGGATAAAGCGTCTGCTAAATTATTAAACATAAAATGTAATTGTAGGCATGTTGAAAAATATAGGGAGACAAAGAGAATGGGGTAAGGAAATTATTTAGGCTACTCTCGTTAATTGTCAACCATGTTTGTGCATTTCTGAATGCAATGATTATAGAATGCATACTGTATCTACTATCATCAAGCTGAACTTGGACTCTTGGATGTAAATAATATGTTTCTGTTGCATCAAGTTTTTCTTGCATGCCTTTTTTCAACTGTAAAATCAGTTTATACTGTCAACCAATTCTCACATTTTTACGATCTTTCCAGTAATCGTTAAAGGCAGATAAGATTAGACAAGTTAGAAACTGTGATAATTGACAACGATTAAGCACAGGGGCCATTACACACCCTTATCTGCGTCAGTTAAACAGGTAAATGTGGGTGGGAACACATGCCCACCTTGAGCGTCAGGTGGAGTTTATTCCTTGGATTTGGATTCTCTCTTTTTCTTCGGCTCGGGCAGCGGGGGCAGAGATTGAGGAGAAGGCGAGATGTACGATACGATTCCCGGCTCGGGAATATATTCCTCCCTGCTCTTCTTAAACAGCGGATTGGATTTAATCGTGAACCAGCCCCAGTGCACCAACCCGAGGCCAGTCCCCATAACTATCAGCACTTTATAATTATGCCAAAAGCTGTTGAGCTTGCCCATGTCTGCTGACACTAAAGTATATGAAATGGATATGAAGAAAAGTATCGTCAAGTTAGTTTAAAAGAGAATAAGTGACACGTCAAACAATATTCTGTTACGTATAATACTTCATCATATTTGTCAGATTAACAATTAAGCACATAAAACACGTTCACAATGAAATTCACAAGTTATAACACTCACCTTCAGCTTTCTGTTGCCAAACACGGCGCTACCATTTTTGGGTCCTGATTATGAAGACATGGGTAGCTGATTGTTATCCTGACTGAAAATGCTATGAGCAAAGCGAATTAAAATAGAAACATTATCTTTGCACTTTCTAAAACAGCGATAATGTAAAAGTGATCGCTTTTGTTAAAGCATTATTCTTCTTTCTTTTACCAGTCGCTGGTTACTTTCACTTGGTCACTGATATTCATAAAGTAAATTTTTTTGTAAAGCTGCTTCTGGATTAAAACTATGTTAAAATGAAATGTAATAATTAAAATATTAATGTAATAATATGCATTTACATTTTGAAACAGGCGACTATTTCGGTCTAAAAAGCAAGCGCATTTGCAGGTGAACATTTTCATTGGTTACATTTTTATGGAGGATGAGCTCATTGGTTTGGCAGAGAATCGTTAAAAAACGGGTTTGGGGTTTTGTATAATTCATTTTTTTATGTTATTATGTTTATGTTCTATCAAATAAATAAATAAAACGTCAAAAATGTAAAAATACGATTTTACGCTTGAAAAAAGTGACGTTGTGTGGCGCCACCAGAGGGAGCTCACCGCTCACTTCGGGTTTCAGACCATTTAAAGCCCCTGAACCCACATATTCACATTTGGAGACCTGTGGTTGCAATGTAGCAAAATGATCATGGGTTTGTTTACCAGGGAACACACATACTGATACAAATGTTTACATAACATGCACTGTAGAGTTTTGTATAACAGTGTAAATTACTAAAATAAGTGTTACGTTTAAGGTTATGTTGTTTATTTTAGAGTCTATCTTTATAATGGCTGGCATGTGCAGCATCTGGGTCTTATCTGTGAAAAGACACTAATGACAAGGTGTGGAACATTTAGAGGATTTGATTCCCCAAAATTGGAAGTGTGATCATTCCACACAGATCAGGTCAACTGACATCTCCCCTACATCTACCCCACTCCAAAAAAGCATCTGGCACCTGACTGCAGATCTGAGTCTGCAAAATACAAAAGACCCCAAATCCATCATACATCGTACGGTTTAGCTTCTAACTCGAGATCTAGACATGCTCATGTTAGTTCAATGACATGAAGCAATATTTAAAGGAGTAGTTCACCTGAAGATAAAAGTAACATATCACTCAGTACTCATCTTCATGCCGTGGTGTGTATGTCTTCTTTTCTTCAGTCAAACCCAGTCAGGTTTATAATATCCTTGCTCCTTCTAGCTTTGTAATGCTCTTGAATAGTGCCTCCAAAAATCGCATATAACCATCGTAAAAGTATGACTTTGGGGGTTAACAAATGTCTTCTGAAGCAATTGCATGTTATAATACATGTAAATATATAAAAACCAGAACAAAAAGTGCTAGAAAGTATATTCAAATAAGGCAGCATGAATCGGTGTTTAATCGCGATATGTGTAAAAAATAAGGGTTTGGAACAACATTTGGGTAAGAATATTAATCTGTGGCTAAATTGTTCCTTCAATGTTCCCATATATATCTGTAGTCTGGGAGAGCTTTGTGTTTGAAGTGAAGACTGAAATATCCTTCGAAATTCTGTATTGCTACACTAAACTTTCTCTGTAATTAGTCTGTGTTGTAAACACGCTGTATTTGTTAAAACAAGGAGTGATTCTGCAGTTCCCATGAGAATTTGCCGTTGTGTATGCTGTGACTCCACAGTTAATCTTACCAACAGCATGCAAGACTCCCCTGTGTGTGTTGTGTGTGTGTGTGTGTGTTTGTGTGTGTGAAGATAATTTACTAAAACTGAAACATTTCTGTTTATTTAAGTCAAATAAAATATTGGCCTAAATATTATTGAAAAATAAGAAATGTTGTTTTAGGGATAAACTGAAACTGATAAAATTATTGAAAAAAAAATCTTATACAACAATATTAGAAAATAAATAGAATAAATAGAAATAAATAATAAAATGACAAAATCACATGACAAAATTACTTATACATTTAAATAGAATGAACATAAAAACTTAAAATATTAACAACAAAAGCTCATTCAAAACAATATTTAAACGTCAATAAAACTGAAAACAAAAATGAATATAAGAAATATTTGAATCAATGTCTCAGCCTATCCTCTATAGTCTCAGTAGAAATTTCAACAGTGTCTCAGATGTGTCAAGATCTACAATGAAAAAGCGAGCTGTTATACACATTTTGCACCTTTGTACTTCATCCATATGTTCATAATTGCTTTTTTTGAGCAACTTTGCAAGAATATTAGAGACAAACTTTATAGTTAAACATTTGTGAAAACTCCTTTAAGTCTCCTGAGCTGTGTGAGAGCAGTATGAGCAAGATATATTATTGGCCTCTGGGTTGGCTCATATATTACAAATTCACTTTACAGAAAAATCCGTCAGTGTTATTTCCTATATTGAAGTGATGTTTCCCAACGATTGACAGTAAGCTTTTTTTTTGTTTGTTTGTTTGAGAAAGAGTGATCAATCTCTTATTTTCCATGTCTGTTAACATGGTTGACGTCTTCCAATGGAATCGAGAAAGAGATATGGAAGCTTTTTAAAGGAGTGACAGAGGGTAATTGAAACAATGTAAGTTGGCTAATTGTTAAAGGCTCGGGGCTATAACAGTGAGTGTGGGAAACTAGCTTGTATTTCAATGAAACACTCACTTTTTCTCCTCCAGCAGCTGCTCTCTGGGCATGTGCAAACACAGGCCCTGTTTACACATGCTAATAAACTCCATCTCAGGTGATTAAGTCACCCGACAGTTTGGTTCCCCGAGAGTTCGCCATTTACACCTGCTATTAACATGTCTCAAGGTTGTATCTTGTGTGACCATATAGCCAATGTGATTTTGTGACATACATCAGGTTAGGAATAAAGTTGTAAAGTTTGGTTTTCTTAATCATTCTTTACTGTCTAAATGATTTTGTATAATTACAAAGACAGTATGATTAAAAAGTTATGAAAGGAACATGAGTGAGTAATAAAATATAATATATGAACAATTCAGGGACTCTAAACCTTTTAGTTGTTATGGAAATCAAAATATGTTTTATTTTCTGTTGGCTGCTCACAAACCTTACGTAAACTAACTTTTGTTTGCGGTTTATGTCACTTTATATAGTGAACATGACATGCCTCACAGGAGTCCCTTTTGGAGCGATAACAAAGACATGATAATAAAGTTATGTAAGGAACGTGAGTGAGTAAAAACCTGTTGCTTTTGGTTTTTAGTATATTAAAGTTCAAGAGGTATCCGCAAATAATTAGTGAATTTGGAAAACAATTTTTTTTGTGTGTTGGGTTGAAATCTGACGTGAGCAAGTAAAAACCTGTTGCTTTTGATTTATAGGATTAAATGTTACTGTTGTGCCAAAATCTTGACAAGTGAATTGGAAAATTAAAGGATTTGGGTGTTGTGTTGAAATCTGAAATGATTGCACTTTTAACGTTCAGCAAGTGCAGTAAATGTAATAAAAATGTCCATTCTTTCTTAAAATTAAACGACTATAATATGTGTTAATTGCACTGCAAAGTTTTGTGATGAAATGTTTTCATTTTATAGCAATTGTATTGAAGTCTTGGTAAGAAAGGGTCGTTCACCAAAAAATTAAATACCTTGATCATTTATTCATTCACATGTCATTCCAAAGCTGTACATTTTCCTTACATTTTTTCATTTGGCAGATGCTTTTATCCAAAGCAACTTACAAGTAGGAGAGCATTTAAACATTTTGTCAAAATGCTAAACAGTATAGTTTACAAGGCCATGCTACTAAGAGGATTAATGCTGGAGTAAGCAAAAGAGGGACTGAACAAAACTTTTTTTTGTTCGACAGACAGACATACAGAGTTACTGGTTGGTCAAATAAATGCGGAACAGTTATTTTCTACCTTTTTCCATGTAACACAAAAAATATATTGATAAGAATGTTGGTAACCAAGCAACATTGGACCCCATTGACTTCTTTTGGATGGACACTAACCACTGAGACATTTCACAAAATATCTTCTTGTGTGTTCCACAGAAGAAAGAGTCCAATACAGGTTTTAAGCATCATGAGGGTGAATAATGACTGACTTTTTACCTGTTTGACCTCGGATAGCATTAATATTTATAAAAAAACATTTGGAGTTCAACTTGACTGCAACAGTAACTTCAATTGCATGTTTGTTTTGCTCAAAGAACTAGACACGTTTTGTTTTCTTCATAGTCTCCTCAAGCAGATCTAAGCAAACAAAGTGCCAATAAAAACAGTTTGATGAAAGCAAAGGTGAAGTTCTTGATGTTACTTTGCAATACCTGATCCATGTGAATGAGTCATAAGCATTTTCCCACATTGAAAATTATTACATCATCCTCCTCTCAGCGTATAAACATCAATGACTCCAAACATACGGATCAGTTGTTTATCCTCCTGAAACACCTGTAAACAGCATAATTATCAATGTTAGTTACATTTTTAGGCTTAGATAACATTCTTCGGGGGAAACTTATGTGGTAAGTGATATTGTGGTTTTACTCACTCCAGTCATATCCAGCTGTTGCGTTACAAAGACTACCTCCAAACAACAACCCTACAAAGAAATGTGTGTGCGTGGGCGGTCAGACGAACACCTGGAACTGCACCTCAATTGGCTTTGGGGCAATATCCTAAATGACTTACACCCATTAGTGACTCTAACCCCTCTCTCAACCACCTACTTAGACTTTTCTCACTATTTCACACACTCGGGGAAACTGAGAGGAAAAATGCATAATATTATCACCCACATGCAAGCAAGTTCTTCAGCTAACTCATCGAAACTGAAATGTGTGTGTTGTGTAAATGTGTACAGGTTGGAACACACTTGTTGAGAAACTTAGCGGCTTGTGTTAACTTGTGTGATGTAGTGGGAGCCATGATGATGTCATCACAGGTGGAGGTAGAGAACACGGTTAATCAAAAGATGACTCTGATGCCTTTCTGGGAACTGAACAGTACTAGTTGACTAGAGCGTGATTTATGATTCAATGGTATTGTTGTGTTTGAGTATGGAATAAAAGTGTGAACAAAAAAGTGTGTCCTCAAACACTGAATCTGTTTTGTCTACATTGTGTTAACACTCTTCAGTAAACTGGTTCAGTATACGTTGGGACAATGATGTGTAATTTTTCAGTGAAGTGGCAAGACACGTCGTGATTTAAATTTATCAACAAAAGGTAGAACCGATAACTCTCTGACATGATTTTAAAAGCTATTCAAAGAAGGTTTTTTTTATAAATAATCAATTTTATGAATTTGAAATGTCAGCATGCAATCTGATGCATGTTGTTCTTCATTTTGCAGAAATACTTTGCACATAAATGTGAAAAGTCACATCTATGGTTGTGTTTATCTAAAAAACGTAAAAAATAATTGCACAAAAGAAACAGTCTCTTGTTTTTGCCAAGTGGTTGATATCCTAAGGGCAACATCATGTTGACCCTGGGACAACAGTTTTAAAACAACCAATCAGATTTCAGAAATAAGTTTACAGTTTATTTTAAGTGTTATTTTCCAACCAGGATTAGATGCTTCTAGACCATTGTTTTTCACTTAACATTTCCCTCTGATTTAAGGGGTAAGTTATGCTTAGAGTTGGGGTTTGGTAATGGGTCTCTGACTGTCTGAACAGAAAACACACACACGCACAAAATATTTCCAGTACATCTGTCTCTGTGAATCTTTGGTCATATTGTCTTTGAACTTCAGGAGGTCTAAACAGGTCAGATTGTTGGTTTTGTGTGTGCCTGACCCAGATTCTTCCTCCACTGCAAAAGCATGTGGTTTGTCAACAGTTCGCGCTGTGTGGTGCGACAAAGTATACACAAACAACCTGGTGATGGTTCACCAGGAAAGTTCAGAGCTGGACTAAATAAAAGTCACCCACTGGAGATTTTCTATGCTAGGATTGCTAGGGTCCTGCTAGGCGGTTGCTCTTGTCTTGCGTAGTTGCTGGGGGGTTGTGGCTGGTTACATCACAGGGCTCCAAAATAGCGCAGATATGTCTGTAAGATATATTCTAAAGATCTGGAAAACATCTGTTGTGTAAAACATCTAATAAACATCTCAGAAAAGGCAGTTTACTCTTTTTCATTATTATCATATCTGTATATTGTGTTGTACATCGGTTACTATGGTGTTCTGGCTGGTTGCCAAGGTTTGCAGCATTTTAGGGGCAATTTGACTTTTAACTACAGGAAATTTAGTCCAATCATTGAGGAAACCCATCACACTAAATCAGAACAGATTGCAGGATTGTGCCAAGTCGCCCCAAATTTGACAATTACAAAATGCTGGCTTCGTCCTGCCAACATAATAAATGTTACTGATTAAGAAATGCGTGTTATGGTAAAGTATATTTTCTTTTGCTGTGCTGTTATAAGCAGACTTTTTCAACAGTTCAATTGGATCACTAAAACATTTACAACCTACCCCAAAATAGACTGTAAGCTCTTTGCCAAAGCACCACTTGTGAAGCCTTTAAGTTGCCCTGTGAAGTTCTATGTTGAGGATGTGATACTGTGGGAAAAATCTAGAAAATCAGAGAAGGAAATCAGACTCTTATCACAGTGAAGAATTACACACCAGTGACGCCTCTCCTGATAAGCTTAATCACTAATGACAAACCTCTTAAATCTAGACTAGTCTTACGCCAGTCGTCCCCGTTTGATCACACACACATCCTGCCGCCGAAACCAAAGATCCAGCTTTTGTTTTCGGTGCAAATAAAAGAGCCTTAAAGAGCATGACACAGGAACTTAATAGATAAACGCAGTATTCTCTCTCGCCTGTGAGGCTGTGTGTTGTTTTTATGACCTCTCTTAAACGCTCTCATGTTTCAAAATGATTAAAGGACCTACAGAGGAAACGGCGACTGTGTCGTTGGGTTTGTGCCGGGTGTGTGTGAACGGTTCAAGGGGGAACGTGTGCGGCTGTGTTTTCTGTCTCTTGTGCTTTTAGAGTCTGGCAAAGCAATTCATACGTTGTTGTATGTGTGTGTGCAAGCAGACTTTTGAGTAAAGACTAACAACAGAAGTGCAGCCTGTGTTACAGCTTGAGCCAAGAACATATGAGAAAATGACCATCGACTGACATGGAGAGCAAGAATCCGGTTCAGTATTTTTATTGTTTAGGTGTGGGTTTATTTAAAATAGAAACTGAGAGCCATAAAAATGTGTAATGTATTCAAATTGAAATCTCCATAAAGGCCATTCACACCAAGAAAAAGTACTATTAAGATTATACTGATAATATACTGTGATTATATTAGCATCAACACCAATAAGCCGAACAACTTTTACATTATTAAATGCAGTAGCCCTTTAAATTTGAATAGACTTATTCATAGACTTACGTTTAACAATTTTTGAACATTATAGTTATCATTAAGTGGGGATGACAAAAGACAAAATACCATAACATGACAAAACCGACCCATGCATGTAAATGTAAATAATGGAAAATGTGTGTTGATTCTTGCATCAAACATTACAGACATCTGGGGGTTTATTTCTTCTTATTATCGAAATTTGCATGTTTCTTAATAATGCAGTCCTAGATCAAATCTGATGTGAAAAATTCACAGGAACTGTGTGTTTATATGGAAGGTTGCACTTACAATTTGAAAACATTTCTGAGGGGAAAAAATCGGTGCATCCGTTGACATTTTTCAGCCTTAGGGAAAGTTGACATCGTCATCTAAGTGCACACGTATAAGTTCCCACACATTCTCGTGGCTCAGTTTTGCTGTCTCACACGCACACATAGGCTGAGTCAAGGTACAGAGCTAAGTGTTGGCTCTGAAACGCAGTCTGGTCAGGGTGTGGTTGAACTGGTGTTTCGGCACCAATATCACACGGTCTCCTCGGAGTTCGTGTGAATTTTATATAGGGCCGTTGAATATAATAGTTTTTACGGAGAATTAGGATGCTAATCTGAATGGTAGTGCATGCATAAAAACAAACAATCGATGATTTAAGAAATGCAATTCATTTTATAACTTACTGTTTTCATCACAAAAAAGTATTCTTATTATGTCTTTGAAAACATTGATTTTGACATAAACCATACATTTTTACTACTTTTAGAATTTATAACACTCAACACAAAGCACAAGAGTTGATCAAAACTGAGTTTGTGGTTGCAAAGCTTAACATCATATTTAATACTTAATAATAATAATTACTATAATAAGCATAAACACACAACAAAGGCTGGTTATAAGTAAATCTTGACCTGAAATAGTAATTGTCGGGTAGTTGAAATTGTTTTCATTCACACATCATTATTTCTGCTTCCTCTGCAATATTTGAATGTATTTTTTTCACAGAGCTTGTCCAAAAGCAAACCTTATCCATGGAAAAATGCCTTTGGATTTGGCCTTAACAAGGCATTTTAACACGATTCTCTTACCTTGTCTTAAAATAAAGCGTGTGTTGGCTATAAGATTATGAATAAAACAAATGTTTTTGTGGTTAATTTGAGGGCAACCATCTCTGCGCTACATGCTTTGTACTTTTGCACATTATTTTCCACTCTCATTACAGTATAAACACATGCAGATCAGTATCCAAAACGCTCTGTACACGTTCCCGAAAAAATGACGGTAAAATTTATTTTGAAAGCTCACGTTACATCACCTCAGCGTTGGCGGTTTAAAGCGTTGTTTCTAAAGAAGTGAATGTTGACTCGGGTTACCGTGACAAATTTGTAACTGTGATGGATCCATTAGTGTTGAAAGTGGCAGCCAAGTCAAATTTCAGATTTTAACTGAGAACTGAAGCAAATCACCGACTACAAAGTGATGACTCATCCTGCACCACACAAATCTTCATCCAAAAAAATGCTTTGAGGACATCTGTTTGTCCAAATATATTTGGTAATTTCAAGAAATCTACACTGTCATATGTATTGTGAAAACGTTTCGTAAACACGTTGGGCACGTGTTAAATGCTCTTGTGAATCAAAAGAGTCATGCGGTCTTTCCAAGAAGCGCTGATTGGGAAGGAGATGCAGAAGAAGACGTTCTTTGTGCGCTGCCTTTGCCAACATCTCATGGCGTCTGTTTGAGAGTGTATCTGTGGCTTTCCCACGACAGGAGAGAGTCAATCTGAAGGAGTTTCTTAACCTCACTCACATGTTCGCTCTCAGCTGAACGTCTAGACTCGCACAATGTGGACACTGTTGGGACCTGTTACAGCTGTGGACGCCACATTTCAGGCTCTGGATCACATTTAATCGCACATAATAAGGAAAAATCTACATTAGTCCCAGAACTAACAGTAAACTTTTGGGTATTGTAAAAAAATGCATTTTATGAGCATGGGCAGAATTTCTCATAAATCGATCATAAATCTGTTCTAACATAGACAGTCATATTGTATTGAATGTGTTTTCTCAAACGACTTGAGATTTGTTCCATTCAAGCTTCACGAATAAGGCCCATCAGCTAAAATGGTTCAAGTAAAATGCATTTCTCAACTGTAAAACATTCAAGTGAACTTTATTTGATTTAAGGGATCTTAATGTAAACAACTACATCAGATTGAATTCAAATGTTTGTGTGGACAAAACCCAGGGTAGTTACATCTTTATGTAGTTTTGATAAATCTAAAATTAAAACATTCAACAAATGTACAACAAAACATGGCAGCAGTAGGACAAATATTGAAGATTCAACTTAAAGAAAAACAACTGAAAAATACAGTCCTACTGTATTGTGCATTAAATGGCCTAATAAAGCAATTTTGCTTTCATAGTTGTCCCTCTTACATCATTCAGGTCTGTTTCTTCATATTTCATATTACTATACAGGCAAAATTGCACTTCTAATACTGTTTGTTCCCTTTGGGCTGTTTAGATATGATTCATTTGAATAATGTGGTTTACCAGAAAACGACAGTTGCTTGATATCTCGCCTGCCAGTTTCATTTAACACTGAAGTTTCAACAACAATGAAGATTGAATATTTTAGGAATGATCTGGACACGATTTTAATGCAAAAAAAGTGAATTTGTACAGGCAACGTGTTTTTCAAAACCAGATGGAAATCGCCCAACTAGCTTACGTCTCAAAACATTTAAAAAACAAACCAAGCACGTTTTCTACAACAGACATTGCACAATAGATCCAAACACACACTGTTCTTCAAAACAAGATCATCTTTTGGCATCTCAGAATATTTTGCATGAAAAAATACAAAGGCTGGACACAAATCTTTGACTCAAAACCGTGAAAATAAATAAAACAAAAGATAGGCTCTTGATGATTAAGTTAATAAAATCAAATATACACAACGATTAATTAGAAAATATGTACAAAATCATCTATACAACACTGACTAAACTGACAGTTCATTTCTTCATATAGACAGTAATTTCTAAGCATGACCTGCCTGCCTGAATACATGTTTGAAAAAAAGTGAAAAAGCAAAATAAATAAAAACGAATTGTCGGCAAGAGCATGAAAATGGAATAAAAAAGGGTTGAATACAATCTTCAGGCACGTGATGCACCTGTAATCACCAATTTTTGGAACTGATTCACAAAAAATTGTATTTGTCGTGCATTACAATCTATAGCATAACTAAATGTGCATGTGCTAATACACACGCAGTTCAGCAAAACAGATTATTCACTCACAAAAAAACAATTGCGAGATTCACCCAATGAGCTAATTTTGGTAAATTACGTCATCCTGGTGATGCGTTTTGATAGCCTAGAAGAACTGCAAACTACTGACACTGACGTGCACAAATTCACCCAAACCAACCTGTGGTCCTGTGAAATATCTGCCCGTAATACATAATCCAGAATCATCTGGAATCGTCATGACAGTCAACGATAAACAGCTTCCAAACAGATCCTCCGTTACCATTCATTGACCTCGTGGGGCATTAAGCAAGCGACCGTGCCGCTGCTGTGATTGTTACCGTGCCAACCTCACCATCCGATCGGCTGCTATACGATGTACTCCATTTTGCGTAAGCTGTGCTGCGTCTCCAGGTCTATGTGCTGTGAATCTGGAACTCTGTGCTGTGATTCCAGGTCCCTGTTGTCACGTTTATTAGTCCAGTGCTGATGTTTTCCATCCGTGCCATTGGAGCTCAGCCTGTCGTCCCGGTCCACCAGCATGTAGGCCGGAGGAAACCGAGCCTTCTGCAGCCGCTTGCTGGAATTCGGGACGTCCTCTGCCAGTCTGTGGGATTCAGAGTAATGCGTCTTGATTTTGGCTTTGACCTTGTTTTTGTCATCGCAGTGTTCTTTACCGGGCAGGCTGCCATTGGACGCGTTCTTCTCGATGTGGTTCTTGATCTGATTGAGTTGCTCACGAGCGTTGTTCACCGTGTTGTCCTCCGTGGTTCCCGTGGAGAAGGTGGCAGCTGGGTTGATGGCCGTGGGGCTGGAACTCTGTTTACGCCGATGTCGCACGCACCACAGGAACACTGATGCCAATGCCAAAACCCAGACTGCCGTCACTATGGAGACCAGCAGTGGCACCAAGTAGTCTACTGAACCAGAGAGATTGACAAAGGCATTGAAAATAGATTAATCAATCAACTTTCAAAAGGCCCAAAAAATCTAAATCCACTTTCAAGACCAGAGAAAATGTGAATGCAAACAAAACTGAATTCTGGATCACTTCATTCAGAATCCACTTTAAGCAAAGACAGTTAGCCGTATAAATATATGAAGCAAAGCCTAAAACACACAAATATTATCTCCTCAACAACTTTCTACACTTCTGTAAAGTTATTTCTCACCACTAGGGTTCTGTTGTTGTCTGCGTTGCACGCGGACCTCAGCGATCGAGCCGATGATGCTGCTGTTGGTGCTGTGTTTGCTCACTAGATCGATGATGTTGTCAGTGATCTGTTTGATGGGCATCCGGCCGTGCACGCCATCCTCAGTCACATGCTGAGAAACAAAGCAATCCCTTAAACAATCCCTTTCACATTCAATATAACAAAATACATGTTTTTACTTTCGCAGCAAAAAGCTTAGTTTGATGAATTACTGTAAAGTGGTTAATGCAAAAAGTTATATTATCTCAATGTGTGTGTGTGAATGAACCAGACATCAATGTATGTTTATACAATGCTGCGAGTGAATGTGTAAGAGATCACTTACGATTGCCACATGGATCTGGTTATTGGCGACGGAAGACGCCTCGCAGCTCATGGAGATGGCAAACTCTGCTGAAATATTCCTCGTCACATATAGATGCCTTAGTTCTCGACACACTTGCTCCACAGTCACTCCCTGAGAGCGAACAAAAGAAAATATAGATCAGTAAACAGCCTTCAGATCCTTACTTAAAATGCCGAAACGTCAATTTGATGGGATGGTGTGCTATACAAAGAATTCACACAGAACTGCAGGGTTGTGATTATATTTGTAGAAAAGGCAATATCACAGTTTTTAAGGCTTCTACTCTAAATATATCATAATATCTATGTATGCGATCTGAAATAAATTTTATTTAATCAATTGTTGTAGATTTTCTAAATGAAATAAAATGAATACAATTAAATGATTAAATAAAATAAAATGAAATAAATTAAAAATTAAAAATTAAATTAAATAAAAAAGTAAAATTAAAATTAAAATTAAATACGATAAAATTAATAATTGATTAATAATAAATTAAATTATTTCTCAATATATGTAAATAAAATAAATAAAGGTGTATCTTTTTCACAATTATTCCCAAAAAACACATTTAATCATTGTAATTTTTATAATAAAAATAGACAAAAATGAATATGTATGTCTTGACTTGTTATTGTTATGTTATTTTATCTTTATGTTCTCACCTGTGGCATAGTATCCTTAAAAGTAAAGGTGACATTTGCGCAGTCGCTCTCCGGGTGACATCTCGCCCGTACGGCTGGGCGGTGTGCGGACCAGCATTCACCCTGTGAGGAGCAGGGCTTCACGAAACACTGATCCTCACGTACCGGCACACAGAGCTGACCCAACGGGCACTCAGCTTGCCCGGAGCCATGCAAGCGGCAGGGTTTAGGGCCACACCACAGCTGACAGAGAGAAATTATGTAAAATGAATGACTGAGCAATAAATAAACATTAAGAATTACAAAACAGCAACAAGAACGGCCTCAAACCTTGGTACAGGTGACAACGCCCTTATTACAGTAACAGGTGTTGCAATCTTCAGTCCACTTTGTGCCATCCAGAGCAAAGCGACCTCCGACCACACATGAACGACCAGACACTAAGAAAAAAAATCATGCCATATTTAACTTCAACATGTACATAAAAAAACTTTAAAAGATTGATTTATTTGACCCTGTACATATATTGACATATATTAGTCTGGGTCATGTACCTTCTTGACACCTGGGTCCAGTTCTGCCAGGTGGACACAGGCAACGATAGCCATTAATTTCATCAATACACGTGGACCCGAATGCACAAGGAGACGATTGGCATTCATTAATATCTGTGGGGAAAGACATGCATGTTATGACACAGTATTAATCCAGTCAAGTGAATACATATTTATATTTTCAAGCTTTGGGACCAACAGAATAAAGAATAATTATATATAGTATATATAAGACAAATGTCTACAGAGCAAAAAGCTTCATAAACTCACTGATGCGACAGTCGGGCCCTGCGAATCCACTGGCACACTCACACCTGTACCAGTTATCCCCGTCCACACACGTGCCACTGTTATAGCTGCACAAAGATGGGGCGTATAGTGAGATAAGAAGTCAACATCAAGCAAAAACACTAATAATTGACACCAATGTTATTTAATGGAGGGTCAGCTTACCATGGTTGGGGGTTGCAGTCGTTGGAATCTGAAAAACAAAATGCAATCCATTATCAAATGAGATTTGCTTTTAAACAATATGTACTGAAAAAAGATCTAGGAAGACACTTTTGATGTTGGTATGAAATATTTCATGCATCGTCTACAATGCTCATCACGCCCAAACTGCTTAATGATCTGGTTTGGAGTCCATTTGATTATTTTATTGTGTACATTAAAATCGTTTACCATTGACTACTTATTGCCTTTAGTTTTGTTGGAGTGGAGACTTAAGTAAAATGTTGGGGTCTTTTTCTCAAGAGAAAAGGCAACTTGACTGGAATTCAATTTTCGCAGATCTTTGACTTTTGCGGTTCATCTGCAGACAAAACTATAGAAGAGCATTTGTAGCTTCTACGATTTTTTTTATATTGACGCTATATACAGTATGTATATTATTTGAAAGAGAACCTTAAGGAGCATGAAGCAGTAGATGAGAGTTGGAAACAGGAAGTAGACAGAAGTCAAGACAGGAAGTAGTAAGGAAGTGGAACAGGAAGTTTTGCCGTA
This sequence comes from Triplophysa dalaica, assembly GCF_015846415.1. NCBI lineage: Eukaryota > Metazoa > Chordata > Actinopteri > Cypriniformes > Nemacheilidae > Triplophysa > Triplophysa dalaica. Next base: position 7,033,794 of record NC_079543.1, read on the forward strand.
CTCTGGCTGCAGGTGGCCCCCTCCCATCCTTCTTTGCAGACACAGGTGAAGCTGTCGCCTCTAACAACGCACGTGGCTCCGTTCTCACAAGGGTTCGGCAAGCAGGTGCTGTTCTTTGCTGTAGGTGACGGCATAAAAACATATTTTTATAACTGACTAAGAGTTTAACTCATCAAATATTGTCATTTAGAATAGCCGCTTACCTATATTACAGGTAGTTCCCCCCCATCCAGGGGCACACATGCATTTAAATGAGTCACCCTCGTCAGAGCATGTCCCTCCGTTGTTGCAAGTAGCTTCATCACATTGGCTTTCACCTAGCAACAAGAAATCAATTTGTTTACAGACAATATATTAGCAATATATTACCAATGATTTTTTCATGCCGCTGAACTAGTTTTACAATTTTATCTCTTTAATCCATCCAAAAGACATTGTTATGTAGATGAGGGGGCGGGGCTTACGTGAGTGGCATGTCTTTCCCTTCCAGCCATTTTCACACTCGCAGTAAAAATCGTTCACAAGATCGCGACACACACCACGATCTCGACAAGGGTTCATGCTGCAGTCATCAATGTCTGTTTTGAAAACAAAAAAATTGGCTTAATTAAATCCCAAAATGTATATCTATTATATATGATTATTATTTAAAACTATTATAAATCATTTTAATGTATTCAAATACACATACACAATGTGGTAAGTAAGGCGGGACAAGAGCCGTGGGGCGGGGCCGGTGGCGTGAGTGATAGTTGGAATCAGCTGTGCGCACACCGGTCCCGCATATCTCACGGAGGAAATCAGGAGCATAAGAGGATGAGCGAGGGGACTGCTGATGAGAGAGGACCAGGCCCCGGACATATGTTTACGTTTGTATTTATGTTTTGTGACCACCTCACGGTCGACTGCCGGACTTTTTCTTCCGTTTTATTGTTTGTTTATTTTTGATAAAATTTTGTTTGAATGTTCCCCGGTTCCCGCCTCCTTTCATCCTTTTATTTGAACCTTATTACACACAATAATTTCTAAAAATTCTGAATTGAACTGATGGTTCGAGGTTAAAATATACTCACTGGTCTCACAGTTGGGTCCCTCCCAGCCATCAGCGCAGATACACTGGTACACATTGATTTTATCAATACATGTACCACCATTGCGACAGGGATTACTTTCACAGTCGTTGATGTCTAAGAGAGAAATTCAATGTCAGAAAATCGAACGATAGCAACAAAAATGTCCAATAGAGCACAGAAGTTAAAGAAGGGTCTAAATGTGCCACATTTTTCTTACTCTCATGGCAGTACGTTCCGGTAAATCCTTCCTGACATTTACAGCTGAAATGACCACCGGCGTGACTTTGGCAGCGGCCGTGAGGACCACAAACATTCGAGGAGATGAGTCGTCTGCCGCCCGGTGTACTGTTGGACGCCACGGCAACCGTGCAACTGTCAATCACTGAGAATGATGGAGAAGGTACAGGGTAAAACACCGGAAAGATTTATCAAGCCTTTTTGAACAAACACGACAATAATACAATTACTTTTGTAGTCATTCATCTTATAGACATATCAGACATAATATCTTTATATCAAAATGGGAAACATTTGGATTTTCAGTAAAAATGTCCATGACGTGAGAACCCTGTTTTCATACAATGTTTTCTAGCTCTATTATGTTCTTGCAGATATTTGCAGGATCAAAAACAAACCCTGATCATTGACGGCTATGTTTAAAGCTAAGAATTACTGAAGCCGTCATGTAGTCTCTTCGCGGCCGGGTTTTCCCCTCTAGGTAAGCTCGTGGAGTTTGCATATGTGTCGTGTAACGAGATCTTATCTGTTACTATGGCAACACGACCCGGGGGACCAATAGCGATCGTTACAAAGCGCTTTACACAATGGCACAGCATCAAACGCTCGAGGCCTTGGGACGAGTTGATAGCCGAGCTGACTAAAAAGCCTCTACTTCTATTTCAAGTGCCCATTAAAACCTCAGAATGTGCCCAACCAGATAATCTTACACGTGCATATGAGGGAGCGATCAGCACTTCATAAAGTTGGAGATACGGTGACTCCCAGAGAACATGAACTACCATGGTGTTTAAGAAGACAGACGTACCTTGACAGGGTGTGGTAAGGCAGTGGTCCTTTAACTGCGAGCAGTTCTTTCCCTCGTAATCTTCCGGACACTTACAGTAATAGTCTGAGGCCAAACTGAAACACTCTGCTCCGTTCTGACACGGGGTGCTCTCACAGTAGTCTACATCCAGCTGAAGACAAAACAAACACGTATTCTTTATCTGCTCACGAGATCATTCGTACCATTAAGAAGCCTTAATGTGTGGATACAACAACGTGTTTTGCTCACCTGACACATGACGCCTGAGAATCCAGTTGGACACAAACACTGGAATCCGTTTATGTTGTCTTGGCATCGCCCTCCATTGAGGCAGGGTCGACTCGCACATTCGTCCACGTTTCTCTCGCAGTGTTCCCCTGAAAATCCCGGACCGCACAGACACCTGTAGCCATTTACCAGATCCTGAGAGAGAGAGAGAGAGAGAGAGAGAGAGAGAGAGAGAGGGAGAGAGAGAGAGAGGAAGAGGGGCAATTAGAATGATGTATTGCAAATTAATCTGAGCCATATTGAAAAAAATTGCGATATGCAATAACTTGTTAAATTGCAGTTCGGCAAATGGGTTTATATATACGTTTTTTTCTCACCATTCTCTTCTATCTGCATCGACTTGATTATACATATGTTTTTTTAAGTATAAATTTATTGCAAACATTGCAATATCCACATTTGTGATATTTTGGAGCCCTAATGTAAACATTTTTTGTATTGATGCTGCTTGTTCGTTTTTCCCAAATACTCTTCTATCTTTTGGACTACATTCTTAAAGTTCAATATATATTTTTTTCTATTTACTGTATATAAATCATTATTTTAAATAAATTACTTTCGTTTGGAAAGCAATCTATTTATTGGTTTACATATACATTTATAATGCTTTAATTGCATTTTTGTTCTCATTTAAAGACTAAACTGTTGTTTACAAGTTATATTAAATAATCTAACATAAACATGAGAGTCGTATTGTTGCCCTTTTGCTTTAATGACAGGTCGGACAGTGGCATGAACCCCACAAATACAAAATCTGATAAATCATGTTATTCTAGAAGGATTTCAGAATGTTTTAAAGAGCGTCTTGTGAAAAGCCTTGAATGGTAAACATTTATTTTTATTTTACATCACAACCTTCTTTTCTAACTTAAAAAAAAAAAAAACTTGTTTTGAATTTCCTACCCCATTGTACTGTTACGCCACACCTTCTGCAACCCTAGTATCCATTACATCTCGCTGCATTCGATCAAATCAAACGCATGGATGTCAGCTGAGATTATAACTTTATTCGCATTGTATTCACTTCTAACCGACTCAGACGTTGTTCTAATGTATTCCAGCTGTAAGAGAACCAGCCTGGACTAACATGCTGAAAACAAGGACTGAGCAAAGTATACGAAAGATAAAAAAACAAAGGAATGGAGACAAGAAAGTTTATGGTAATGTGATCTTTCTCCTCGCACACTCTCTCTTTCATTTTAAGTATACTTCTTTCAATTCGCTCTCCAAAGCGTGTCTCAGCTCGTGCTATTTTTAAACAAGAATGGCAGGAGATGGAGGTGATGGGGTGGAGGGAAAGAGGGTTTCTGGGGGGTCTTTCTCCACCGCCAAAACCGATGAAAAAGCTTGGGGAAATGGGCTTACCTTACACTGGCCTCCATTAAGACACTGTCCGCGGCAGTCATTGACATCTGTGGGGGCAATCCATCAAAATATCATTTCACATTTCATAAATCATGCCAAGAAAGCAACATTTAGCTCCATTTAAGGTCATATTGTGCTCTGTTGAATATCTGCACAATTCTCTGAAACAGATCTAACATGGTGAAATGTTTTAAGCATTATAAGATTAACAAAATATTTCATGAACACAAGTTGCGAGTAATATTTGGTAAACCAAAGTTTAAATTCTAAGCTCTCTGGGTTTCTGAGAGAGATGTCAGCGCTGTTTGAGTTGCATGATGTCACTTCATAAACTTGTGCCAGCTCAACCAATCAAGAAGAATCAGATAATAACGGGTTTTAAACACTGATTTTCTTGTACTTGCTTGTAATGCTAATGTAGTTAACCCCCCCCCCAAAAAAATATATATAAATTAAGGCTTTAGCTGCTTTAAATCAAAACTGAGAATCATCTGTTAAATACTTACTGATGTCACAGTTCGTCCCCGTCCAACCCAGGAGACACTCGCAGAAGTATCCACCAATCAGATTTCGACAAGAGTGGGCATTGACACAAGGGCTTTCCTCACACTCATTAGCATCTGTGCCAAAAATGACAAAACAACATGAGGATGGTCCAAATAACAATCAGGGCGAAATACATGCAGGAAAATTCCATTACATCCCAACGTCCCTTTAGAATAAGCTAGACGATGTGTAGGTGCGTGTAAATGGACTGTGAAACAGTGGGGGTCTCATGGTGGTCTGTTACTTAAATTCTTCCAAGGCTGACTCGGTTACCACGGTAATTGGATTTTTGAGCAAACACACACACTGACTCAAAGACAGAGAGCCAGGGAAGAAAAGCACAGTGCCGGAAAAGACGAGGCGCAGAGAGGGTAAAGAGAATAGTGCAGGACACACACCGATGAGACAGGTCTTTCCGGTCCACTGAGAGGGACAGATGCATTTAAATCCATCCAACAGGTCCACGCACATGCCGCTGTGATTGCACGGATTTGGATTGCAGTCGTCTTCATCTGAGGAAGAATGGAAAACCCAGAGGGAAATGTTAAGGATTTTGAGACGTCAGAAGTTCTCAGTTCTCATATATTAGGTGCAAAATTCACCCAAAAAAGAGCATTACTACATTTACATTTAGGCATTTGGCAGACGCTTTTATCCAAAGCGACTTACATTGCTTTATCCTATACATTTTACATAGGTATTTGCAATCCCCTGGGATCGAACCCACAACCTTGCTCTTACCACTGAGCTACAGGAAAGCTTACTATGATGTACAGGGTTGTTGCTTACTTCCTTTAACCCCCCCCCAACTTTCTATAAATATTCCGGACTCCAGATAAGGCTAAGGTTTGATTTCCCCAACATTTCTTACAGTATAATTTATAAATAATTTTATAATTTACAATATAGCTGAGGAGCTTAATGAGGAATGTTTAAGTTCATTTTGACTTGGTGTCCTTGGAAAACAAAGCATAGTTTGAGAAACCACTAATAGGGGTGACCACTAATTAAATTAATATTTAAATATAGTATATATTTTGTTTAAATATAAATCACACATATACATGTACGTTCATGTATTCATATATACATATAAATATACAAAGCCGACACATATATTTTAATATAAACGGAAGCATTTATTTTGGATTTGGTTGTTCGCAATTAATCGATTTGACAGCCCTAGTCAGCATTTGTTTTCAATGGCATTCTCATTGTTGTCTAGAAGAAACATCTGCAATATCACAAGTAATGTGTGTGTGATCTCTGAAACTTCAGCCTTACTGATATCGCACGACGGTCCGCTCCAGCCAGCCGCACACTGACACTCAAATCCCTGACTGGACTCCACACAACTGCCTCCGTTCAAACACGGCTCAGACAGGCAGGCGTTATCCACTACAGAGAGAGAGAGAGAGAGAGAGAGAGAGGTTACAATGCTGTGTCCCCAATGTAATCAAATTACACCACACTGCAACTGAGACAAACAATACAAACGTTTGGACAAAGCTACTCTAAAATAAAACACACATACCAAATTATTCATTGCTATGAATCATTTTAGTTTAAATATTTTTTATTCATTACTACCTGTTTATTTATTTGCACTTTTATTTTGCCCTTCTTTGGCAAAACAAAGGTAATACTAATACGAATGATATGCCAACATTCAATTTGAAATCGAGAGAAGGACAATTAATCTGGAGTTTATATACAGAACATGGTTTTTCCCTTTCAATCTCTCAGTAACTCCTCTTAAGGTCTGTCAGTCTTTCTATCGGATACAGTCGGCGGACTGGAAAACCCCGTTGGCCTTTCTCACACCGGCTAGAGACCACACCAACAGAAACACGAAGAGCAACAACAGGCAGTTTGTGCTCATTTCCAAAGAAACAAAATAAAACAGCATAACGGGAAAATATATTTCTTTTGTGTACCAAACACGCTGGTGCGTGTACATTATGCCAAACCAACCCGATCAAGAAACATAACTATCCCTCCACCACACACACACAAAGACGATGTGATGCATTTTTCTGTCCAAATCTATTAATGCACACTGCATTCTTTGGCTTGGCTGAGTCAGACGCATTTGATATACCAATTCAAGAGTTTGTTTGTGTGTCGGGTGTATGTTTTTTGGCAGAAAAATATCCCTATCCCCCCCTTCAACTTGCTTTAGAATCACTGACGAATCCAGATAGAAAGACAGGAATATGAAAGAGTGACAAGCAATTTCCAAACTGAACATTTTTCAAGTGCCAAACGCGAGTAGAAAGTCTGAGACGTAACAAATAAAACTGACGTCTTGGCCAGTTGACCGAAAGCAACAGAATATGTGATTCAATTTGGCTCGCAAGAACAATAGTCTGACTCTCACTATTAGGCAACGCAAGCAATCCTAATCGCTATGTACAACCGCATTTAAAAAAAAGACATTTTCTACATAAGATCTACAGAAAATGCATTTCGCAAAATTTCTAACCTGACCTAACTTTGTCTTAAATAATTGGCTAGAATGATGTTGGTCTGTTAAGGATGACGCCTTTGTACGGCATTGTAAGTGTGACCCACCTTTCTCACAGTTCAGTCCAGAGTATCCATCAGGACAGGCGCAGTGGTACTTGTCCGGTCCGGTATTACTGCAGGTACCTCCATGAAGACAGGGCTGCCGTGTACGACAGGTATTCAAATCTGTATTAAACAAATCAGTTTGAATAAACTATCCATATTTAATGTGGATCAACTCGACGGAAGGAAATATAGACCATTTTGCAAGACTTAGCATTTTCTGTTTCATTTTTTTTAAACATTTTTTGTTTTTATTAGTATTTCAATTTAGTTCAAAATGTTGTGTACGTTGTATCGTTTCTAAACTGTCTAGTGTTAAAAAACGGAAAGAGAAAGTGTCTGGACAAAGTGCTACTTGTGTGTCTTGCAAAATGGTAGCTGAATTAAAGGGAATGGAATAGAGGAAAACACCTTTGTCGCAAAGCTGCCCGCCCCAGTTGGTGTCACACAGGCACTGCCAGGGTTCGACACAGGTGCCGTGCACACACCCGGGGTGAGGATTGCATTGATCACAATATTCTCCCTGCCAGCCATATAAACACCTGAGAAAAGAAGGAAATCAGAAAATGACTTAAATGATGGAGTTGTGCTATCAACCATCTGCCATTTTGAACAAAGGAGACGTGCCATGCTGCCTTAATATTTGGCCAAAAGAAATCAGGATAAGCATTTTACCCGCAGTCTCCGGGTACTTTACAAGAGCCGTGCTCAGTGCTGCAGCCTTGCTTGCAGATCGCTGGGAAAACCGGAAAGAGAACAAGAGAGCGTTTAGTGAGCGCTATCCATCCCATCTTTGTGATCTTAGCAATTCTCTCGCATCACAACACTTCACTATGAGCATGATGTCATTTCCCTCCCGCTCCTGCGGGGTAAAATAATCGTTCTGTGTGTGCATGTCAAAGCTTGTCATAACAGTGACGATCAAATGGCATTAATTCCTCAACCTAACACTGAATCAGATAAATCAATGAACCAATTTTTGGAATCGGTTCATTTACAGTAAATGAACCGTCCAGTCTGTCCTCCTACCGGTGTTGCATTCTGGGCCGGCCCAACCCTCCAGGCACGTCTTGTTGCCGTTGTGATCACAGGTGTAGTGACCGAAAAAATCATCCCTGGGTCGACAAAACTTATTACAGCCGAGGCCGAAGTAATGTTCATCACAGGTGACCCGAATCTGGTACTGGAACTGAGCCACGGGGCCGTTGTGTTTCAAAACCTGCCACTGACTGTTTGGGTTGATCATGCCAGACTGCACTGCTTTCTCGATGACTTGTCCATTTATACCTACAAGAAAAAAAGACATATCATGACATCATGGCTTTAGTCACACCAACCCAGCGTACAGTATTCTTTGTTTACTATCACTTATACTTATACATAACACCGTAGTCCTTTTTTAGGCCAGGCCTGAAACCAGCACAGTGGTGAGGTATTTGACAACGGGGCTTTAAATTGTGAGACGAGAGTGTGAAGCGTGTGTGGCTCGAGGTTTGGATGAACTAACTGTCTTGACCCAAACCTGTCCTACAGGAGGACATGCGTGACCCTGCCAAAGCTAAGATGTCACTGCTAGCCAGAGAAAGAGAGAAAGAGAGAGAGATCCTCACACACACGTATGATGCTGGAAATATCACACGCCAGCGTGAGAAGTAAAGGTGGATGGGGGTTCTGTTTTTTATTTTGAGTGCTGTTTCCTACCGCCTACTAATCTGAAACTAATCTGAGAATTTTTCACCTTGAAAGGAGGGACCGAATCCAGAATAAACATTTGTATTAACATAATATACTGTATGTCTGTGCACTGTGCATATTGATTTTTGTGTAAATAAAAACATACATATACGTGAAGAGATATATTTACATATAATTTAAACTCTATATAAACATTTATTAATTTGTATATATTCATTCTTAAAAATAATCATATATGTGTACGTGTTTATAAATACAAAATGAACATGCACAGTACACAGACATATATTATGTAAACACAAACTTTTATTCTGGATGCGAAAAAACAGCCCTACTTGAAAGTAGACTCTAAATATAAGGAGTCATGGTGTGGTATATATTGAACACTTTACTTATCGCAAATTTATCCAGGTATTCTATACTAATAGTATAAATAACATTCAATGAATAAAACTTTTTTTAAGCAGCATTTTAACCACTAATTTGATTGGTTAGTCTTTATTGTGCTCTCATTTACTAGTGTGTGTGTACAGAAGCTGCGCTTTAGACTACTTAACATGTTGACGTTAAGTAATAGTCAATATTTGCAGTTGTGTTCTGATTTAGTGCACACACACCGATTATTCACTCAGACATGACTCGGGTTAGTAATGAAAGTGGACTCTAAACACACACACTTAACACTTTTGATTTATTACACTCTATTAAAGCAAATTCCTCAAGCATTCAACTTTCTCTCTGTTGCACAATTTGTGTGTGTGTGTGTGTGTGTGCGTGCGTGTGTGTTTGAGCGCGTGTTGTCACATGCTTACATTTTTTTTTAAATGTCTGATGAATGCAAACAGGTGCTGGCAGTGGTTTAATGACAGGATGTGTTTGGCAGCCATCTACAACACACACACGCACACACTGCATTCTCCCTTGTTTAACATGCATTACACAAACTCTCTCTCTTTGTCACACTCACGCTGCTCTCCATAAACACAACGGTGAGTGTGTTTGTGTAAGATACTCACTGCCAGTGCTTGAGTCATTATTGAAGTCCAAAGCCTCCACAATCAGTGTATATGACCTCTGCAAGGGAGAGAAACACACTTGAAAATTAGATACATAAACATAATTGAGATACTGATGCTTTGAGAAAGAAAGAAAGAAAGAAAGAAAGAGAGAGAGAGAGAGAGAGAGAGAGAGAGAGAGAAAGAAAGAAAGAAAGAGTAAGTTATTGCCACTTCTTTGTTTTCAGCTTCATCAAGATATCAGTGAACTAGTGTCAATCTCTCAAGTAAATGAAGATAAGAAACAAGACGGGCGGGAGTCTGAAGGAATGTGTGAGAAAAATTGTGAACATGATAAAGCCTGAGAACCAAAGTAAAGACAAACCAACAAACAATAAGACAAAACTCATAGTGAGATATAGAGAAGACAGACGTGTAGGATTTTACTGTATCATTGCCCTCTGATCTGACCTCACACAAACACATGCTGTGTTGATGTGATGCTATCTCTTCCTGTCCCACGATCCGGGGGATCTGTGGACTTTTATGAGCTTTAATCCGTCCGTTGTCACATAGACACAAATGATTGAGGTAACATCATCAGACGAGTGTGTGTGTACTTCTGTGTATGTGGGTGTCTTTTTCTGTAACTGTCACACACACATAGACAGAAGTACTGTGGAGAATTTGATGAGATTGTGTGTGAATTGGATTGTTTTTGTTCACTTTTTTCATAACGCATAGATTTAAAAAAAGATTTAAAAACGAGCAACAATGGATCACAACACACACACGCTCATCCAAAGATCCCCTGTGTTTCTTTGTAAACCCGCTTTGTTGAACAGCGACCCACAATGCACCACGGCGCCGGACCGGAGTTCAATTGCTAGGTAGAAATGTGACGGAAAAGAAAGCATGCAAGATGACAATGTCTAATGAATCTCTATTCAGAGACGCTCTGAGGCAGGTCTAGACCGCCGTGGGCAGGGGGTGAGATGTTTGTGGCACGGCTGCCACGGTAACCGGGCCTAATTGGACTATCTGGCTGACTCGGCGTGACCTCTTATTGACAGCTCGGTCTTATGAGTTGTGAAAGTAAACATGCGGATCGGCCGGAACAATGCAAAGCATTCAGATTCAGAAACTCGGAAAAATGAATGCCGGGATCAGATTTGCACTGAGAGTTGTTCTGTAAAATGCAGTGCTACATTTAACAATTTTGCTTGCATAAAACTCTATATCTGCATTTTATTTGTCATTTACATCCAAGTAGAACAAATCTTTGATACCCAGATGTTATTTAGGTACACAACTGATTACTTTTTAACACAGCCAATGAGAGATGTAAAGATAGTGAGATAACAAGGCATGGAATGATCAATGGTGGTCCCGAGTTGACTGGATATCTAAGAGCTGCTTCCTGTGGCCATTGTGTGTAAAACAGCCTCTTAACGTGCATCAACAGAGATAAACTCAGGTGTTTAATAGCGCATTGTCCTGCTGTTTCAGCGATCATTGGCAAAGTGGACCGGTCGGGGTGGGGTAACGTAACCCACTTCCAACCTGGAGATCATCATAAAGGAATTCAGTGGCACAGCGCAAACGCATGACGCCAGAACTGGCACTCACAAAACAACTTATTTCCAGATCCCCGGGAAACGTCAAGTGCGTATTTACAAACAGAAGGTGACGTTTAAAATGTTGGTTGGTTGAGTGGAGAAGGTTCAAATAATCTGAGGAAAACTGGAAGTCTAGCTATCACAAGAGCTATACTGTATTAGGAACAATAGTTCCAGGGTACAAGAACATAAAACCAAACTGGCGGGCATTCAGAAAAATAATAACCAAGTGGACTTTACCCAGAATGTTAAACTGTGTTCTCAGGAACTATTTTTTTCATAACTGTTTATAAACAATTATATTACTATTTGCTGCCTTTATTCTTTTCCAAAACAATACAGTTTTCTTGATAAGACTTACCTAAAGAAAAAAGCCTAATGCTTTCCGTTAAAAATGGCTGTTTACCACAGAAACCAGTACACAATCCCTTTCTGAAGTGTGTTTTCAGGTCTAATTCCAGTAGGATTTAATGGTGTTCAGCCAGGTAACATCCCACCAATAGAACCCAACACATTACCAGTATAGACCCACTGTCAGAGACAATTACAGTTTCCATTTAACCTAAACCAATTCCCATTATAGCAAAAAATCCATTAGACATGAAAATGTATTTAAAACCCATCCTGATAAATATTCCCACGAGGAAAACGTGTGACAACCAGCCCTAATCCTATTTCTGAGTTCTGTTCAATCAGATTAGGATTTCTCCATCTCTATGTTAACACAACAACAGAGCTTTTATTCCAACTCACCGGCCACGCGAAACTGAAGGGCAGCACAATCCTGGATTTATCGTTCTGATCGGCGAGGGGCTTGAGAGAAAACGTATTTCCACCTATAACTGGAGTAGATCCGCTACCGAAGCTACACGGGCCTCTCGAAAACACCCGAGACTGATACTCCTTCAAACACGCACGGAAAAACGTGTCGCACTCGTCCGCGGTGCATCGGCTGTCCTGCGCGCTCCGGACGCCGTCGCAGCACGCGCCGTTTTGAAGCTCTCCGTTCACGTTCTGTACCGACAAAACTTGCAGCTCGAAATGTCCCGATGCCTCACATACCTGCAATAAACCAATTAAAATAATAGTAAGTATCAATTTAAAGTCCTGTCATGTAGTATATATCTATCATAATCCTAAAGGGCAAAAAATACATTAAATGTGTTGTCTGTTATCAGCGTAAAGAAAGACGCACATATCAACGCCATCAGTTTAATCTCAATGTTAATGTTTGTAGAAAATCTAAGGAAAAACTGCAAAAACATCTGTCAAGCATCTTTTGACAACATCAGGCTGTATGGATCACCCACGAACCACCGTGGATGTTTAACCTAAAGGTACATTTATATGTATATAGAGAATCATTTCAGTGTAATTTTATATTTTAAAGTGGAATATAAAACTCACGTACCTTCATCCACATGCACCTCAAAATCACATGAATGGACAGCAGCGCAAAACTTGGACTCGGTCTGACAATCATGCCTCTTTCTGTCGGGACCGTCCGCTACGAAACTAGAAGTTCAGCCGACACACGGCTCTCATATAGCAGCACATGCACGAGGACAGAGCCGCTCAGATTCAATAGAGGAGAGATTCCTTGATGCCCCTTTTGAGGCTCTATTATCCTCGTCTCTATTCTTGTATTGTCCTTCTGTTTTACAACAATGCCCACGGGCTGGAGAAAAAAGCTGCGAATGTGACCGGGCGAGCGCTCAATCTATACAGCGGGTTCACTGGAGAGGGGCGGGGCAAGGGCTTCCATATTCATTACCGGGCGGGCGATGAAAATGACGCTCACCTTGTTTTCAACTGTAATGTCTCTCTATGTATGTGGTCCATTAGTTCATGGAATTTTGGTATTATTAATGGATGCAAAATAAGAACGTCCGGATATAAAAAAAAAATGAGTTATTTTGTAAATTTATGATGTATGACAATTCAGGAGCATCTCAAAATGTAAATATGTAAAAACAGGTTTCATTTTTTATTTGTAGATATTTTTTGTTCAATAAAAATATTGAGAAATGTTCCTCAGCTTAATGTTTGACACTCACATTCGTTCGACCCCATGAACAAAATATATGCCTAACCCCCAAATTAGTGTTTTCATTTTTATAAAATGAATGAGGTGACATACATTTAAAATGAATGTCTAGCCTGACTAAGATCCGTACAACTCTGATAGCTTAGAAATGATCTTTGACTGTTCTCTGCACGAGCCTGCATAGACTTTATCTCTGAAGTCTGAGCGTGTCAAAGAACGTCAGGCCAAATCGCATTATTGCATTTCAGGTACTTGATTGGATTCTAATGAGGCTCATTCCCGACTCATTTCGGCACAAGTTGCTATTGTGACAGCCCTGTTAATAATCATATATTATTCATGAGCAAAACCCTGAAAATCCCAACACAAGACCCCTGCTAGTCCTCCATTGTGTTCACGGCAGCAATAGTCTCAGTCTTTTCAAGGGCCTGTAATGGCAGATGCTCCAATACGGATTTCACTCAGAACGACAAACTGCTCTTTTTTTAAGCTGAACGTGAAGCGGTTAATCACGTCCCCCGTGTTAGGCCATCACGGAGTCTCGAAAGACAAAACATGACAGAAATGGGGGGATGGAGGATAAAGGGCGTGAGGAGGGGGATCTCCTGTGAAATGGAGATGGAAGAAGGAGGGGCTGATAAAAATGGGGGTCTTTTTTTAAATTAGAGCAGCTGGGCCTCACTCTCCTTAAAGAGCTGTCATGAATAGATTATGGCACAGGCCTAAGTGGGAACCGCCCACCCCTGCCCCTCGGGACACGCCCCTCAGCCTCTGGTTGATGGAATGCACAGCGTTTGATTAACTTCAGACAAGGACGGGATGCTTTGAGACAAAGATAGGCTCCTGCATAACAGCAGAAAGAGAGAGAGAGATAGAGAGAGAGAGAGAGAGCGAGATAGCGAGAGAGAGAGAGACAGAGGGAGAGGTGTGTATGTTGTTATTCACAGAAAAAATGTTTGTCACAAAAAAAAATTATAATATGAATATATTATTATTATTTTAAAATAAATAATTAAATTATAATTAAATAAATACTTCAAAATATTTTAATAAAATGTATTATAATCAAATATTATAATTCATCCGCCTCTAGGGCGTTATTGCTTTTCGGCTGACATCACAAATCCTTCTTACTTTATCAGACTAGATTAGATTCTGGTACGTCACACCCACTTTTTCGAATTAATACATTCTTAAATCCTGCCCTTCATTTCCTTTATCATTAAAACATTTTTCAGGTGACATCATGAATTCCTCATACTCTATCAGCATACCCCCATTACCCATCTGACTGTATTCTGGTAATAAACACCCACAATCAATTCTCAATGAGTTAAATCCTGTGTCATAAAATGTTTCACACAAAAATACAGGAAATTACGGGAAGAAATGGTATATCATGACTTGACTTGTAGATTGACATTTGGAGCTCTTCTCTTTAAGCAAACCCCTATAATCAAGGAACAATGGAGGTGTGATGCAGCAGCAGACACCGACAAGACTACACAAATTTAATATATACAATTCCCAAGAACTTCAAAACCCATCACCTACGCAGTACCAAAATCACAGGCCTGCAGCCACAGGCAGATATACGCTGTCAAACAGCCAACATGCCAGATATCTCTTTACTTTTTCTGTATCATCACAACATATCTGTTCATCCGTTCATCCGTGACTGATGGGATATGGGAAGGGTTTCCTCACTCTCATGAGAAAACTTTACAAGTCCGCCTCTTTGACATGCACATTTGTCAGTTACTTGAGATTGATCGTTCATAACTAAGATACAGCGTGGGGTGTAAGTTACTAAGGAATAAGTAACTGTAACTTAATTACTTTCCCTTAAAAAGTAAAGTAATGGATTACTTTATGTGTCTGTAATTTAATTACAGTTACTTCTGATGTAATTAAACTAAATACTTTTGTAATATGTGTGTGTGCAATAGTGGAATTGACATCAAGACTTTAACTTTAAAATCTGTGCTTTAATGTATAATTCTCACATTAGTAGTCATAATTTGACATTTAATAATACTGCTATACGTAGTTTTATATTGTTTATTTGAATGAATTAAAAGTGCTGTTTCACTTCCTTGAAGCTCTAATCAAGGTTGATATAGGATATAGAAATTAATTAGTAATAAGTAATTAACTACTTTTTGGAAAGACCTAATTTCACTAGTGAATATGCAATTACTATCTAGTCATTAATTACTCTTTCAGAGCAACTTGCCCAACACTGCTAAGATGTTTAATTTTATTTTGTATTGGTGCGTGAGTTAAAGTTCCCACAGTCTCTCCACTCCCCTCTCGCTCTGACCCGTGAGTCATTTTCCTGTAGAGCGACCGAGAACGATGAAAGGAGAGAGGTTAATAAGCAACTAATGGTACATATTAGACCTGTAATGGCTCATCTGCTCTTTAGATCTCTTATAGGCCAATCAAGAGTAAATGTGTATCTGTGTTGAAATTCTTCATTGCAAATATTTATCTGTTTTTCTTCAGTAAATTATCTCAAGTCGACTAAAGCATGTTCATAATAAGATTTGTTGTTTGAGAAGGAATCATATCGCTGCTGTGTTTCTGAAATCTTGATCTCAATATTTCATGATTTTTATTTTTAAGCTCAAATAAGAATGATTAGTCAGCCTTTATGTTTGTCACCGGGTTTTGCAAAATCTATCCAAAATTAAAAAGGGTTTGTCAACCTTGACAACACGGTATATTTAATCGGATAAAAAGTACTGTGTTTTTTTCATTTCCTGAAAAACAGCGAATTCGGACATCTGAGGTTTCATAAGGACAGCGGCGATGTGTTGGATTTGTGTAAAACAATAAAAATGCCATTTGCGATGCAGTAAAATAAACTTAATTCAAGATATATTCTTCTAATTTAAATGTATCTTGCTTTATAGATTTTCAGATATTCTACTAGAAAACCAGACTAAGTACTGGTATAAAGACTGATAAAAGAGAATTTTTGCAGGGACCTTCTCACTTGAGGGATAAATAAAACGGGATTATGGTTAAATGAGTCGATGGGAGTTCTAGGAGGAGACCTCTGTCTATAGCAAGTGCTTTATTTTTTTAGGGTGTAGGAAATCATTCTAAGAGGTTAGTCTGGGACGTTTGCCATAATAGTATATAAGGAATGTTGTAAAGTGCAAGAAAAAAAACGTGTGTGAATGTGTAGAAATAAGTTTTACAAGCTAAGTGTTTTTGGGGGAGTGAACGGCTGGACACATGCGTGGCTGAATTGTTCTGAATGAATTTATAAAAGACTTGTACTTAAAGGCTTGACATTTGTTTTGTATTTACATTGTATAAATTGTGTCAAGTTTTTTGCTTTCATACGTTTCCCCCTTTAATAGTGTTTAAAACATCTCTCATGAAGTTAGAAATGATGGTCAGGCAGCAGAGCTATAATCTAGGCAAAAGGACAATTTCATAACATTTCTTGGGTGGCTGGTTGCCATACTTGACTTCACATAGCTATCGTAATGGTTTTGGTGACTCATTTACTGTGATAAAGAATGAGTGTGATCAAACTTGATAAGCAGACTATAAGCCCATATTGCATTATAGTCCCTTGTGTATATAATAAATATTTTATTTATATCTCTTATTCTGCATACTAGGATCTCACAGATCAGGCCAGTGCATTGATAGCATCTGCTTTCAGTGTTCAATGGAGCGAGGGGGCAAACATGAAATGGAATGTGCAACACCTGGAATCATAGGTTTTTCCTCTATACTCCACTCTGCATCTTGAGCCAAAAACCGATCTTCAATGTTTGTGTCCGTGTGGAGGAAGGCTCTGGAGTTTGTTTGAAGGGAAAACACAACTAATTGCAACTCCCCCTTTGTTTTCGGCAGATTAAATAGCTCAACAGAAGCCAGACACTGTAAATACTGTCAACTGGACCACATGACAAGTACATTTCTTAGAAGTTACACAGATGTTGCTATTGTTTATAAAAATGCACTTAAGCAAGTCTTGAAAAATGTAAGATTGCAAATTTAGCTTTTTTCAATACTTGTTTACTTGTTTGTAAAACTTTTAACTTACAATAACAGCGTGAAAGAGCTAAAGCAATAGAGGAGGATGGTCATACACACATGCACATGTTTTCTTAGTTAGCTAATTTATGTAACTAACTAATCTTAGTTACTTAGTTATACTGTCTCTTTAGGAAGAACTACTTTTTTGTAGTATTCCTCATTCGAAAAAAAATATGTCGACCAATGTACTGCACTGCAAATGCAATTTTGTCTGCAAAAGCACAGCTAGTTCAAAAACAAACACACAAAGTACCGTTTTTATGACTGTGTTAATGTTGAGAGGGCTGCTGGTCTTTTGTTCCATGCGGTTTTTAAATTGCATGCTGGTTTATCACTGTACATAGAACAAGAAGCAATGGACGAGTGTGTGGGAATTCAAGGATGGATCTAGATGGAACAAGAATAAATGTTTGTGTGATTATGTTCGACTAACTGTGGTCAGAATGTGTATAGCTAGAGCTCCCCTTTATTTTTGACAGAGATGTATTTGACGGTCCTTGTGACTGCAATGTGACTAAGAAACAAAATATTTTGCTTTTTACTAACATGAAAGGATGAAGTGTTTTACTCAAATCTGAATCGGGTTCAGGATCCTCTGTGGGAGGTGAGGTTACTGTCCATCAGGTGTCGTTCCCATGAGATCTTGCTGAACCTGTGACCCCATGAAGAGACGGCATGCGGGGAAGGCCAAGTTTTGTTTAGAGATGTTTTGGTGCAGAGCTCTTCTCTGTTCTCATCAAACCAGTACACAGGACCGGCTGAATCCGGGCAGAGCTGAGACCTCGCACCGCGGGGCTGTGCAGCTGCGCTCGGTGGGGCACATCCACCAGCTTTTCCTTATTACAAAGAGAAGAGCAAATAAAAGAACAGGGACGTTATGATTCAATAACCCCTAACAAGACATAAAACCTTATGGGATGGTCAAAAAACATCAGCCTATAGAATATGCAAATTAGTTGTCAGGATTGTGCTAAAAGTTGAAGGCTAAAACTGTACATCGTATAGTACTATTGCACGGTTTCTGATCAAATTACGCAATACGCCTTTTCAGTGACTGGTTATTTAAATATTACATTTGGCTGTTTCTCAATTCTGAAAATGTGGTTTCTCTAAAGATAAATTTCTTTAAAGCATTTGCCTCCCTTTTAGTTAAAATCTCGGACCAAATTAACCTCTTGAAGTCAGAGATGATGGAGACCATATTGTTTGCCGATTGACCAAAGGGGCATCTGTGAGTCTGTCTGTTTAGCATTGACCGCTCCCCATGTTTCCGTGCCTCACATCCTAACAGTGATTCCCAACCATAACACATAGAAAGATTTCCATTTTGCTTTGTTTGCTTATAACCCTTTTGCTTAAAGCCAGAAAGTAACACACATGTGTATATGTAAGTGTTGTTGATTTGTGTGGCATTTGAATTGTGTAGGCATTTAACTCAATATACATGTATAAATAAAATAAATAAAAACAAAACGGCTCAAAATGAGCAACAAAATTCAAGCTGTAACCTAAGAACAGAAGAAAAAGAAAAGTAAAAGGTCTTTTTAATGTCACATTAAAGAAATAGTTAACCTTCGAAATGAAAACTCTGTCATCACTTATACATGTGTGATTATCTTTCTACTGTAAACTCAAAAGGAGATATTTTAGTAACCAAATAGCATAAGTCCCCATTGACCTCTATTGTGTGGACACAAAATCAATGCAAGTCAGTGGGGAGCAATGGTTTTCTGTTACCAACATTTTTCAAAATATCTTCTTTTGTGTTCTGCAGAATAAAGAAATACAGGTTTGTAATGACGAAAGGGCGTGTAAACAATAACAGAATTCTCATTTTAAAGGTGAGCTGTCCCTTTAAGAGACCTTCTCGTGTCAAAGTCTATCATCTATCTATGCATCCATATCTCATTGGCTTATAGAACAGTGGTCACATATGGTTGAATCCAACAACAGCTGTGACAAATGTGTATTTATGGAGCTAAAAACATGTGTTTGTGGCCACCACTATGTTAATAGGGTGTGTGTTTGTGTTTTCTGTAAATAACCCTGTAATTCAGTTTGCATGAGAATGGACAAAGCTGTTTCTGATTACACACACACATTTGACCAACGGAGTCGGGAGATTTAGTCTTCAATGTTTTTTGTGCGTATCCCTAAAAATGAACATAGTACATTTATATTTGATAATCTTTAAACCAATAGGTTTAACTACTCAAAGGTTTTGCTTGTGAGCGATGACATCTGTGTGGGAAAAATCCATTTAGACTTGTGGAGACTATTTGTGGTTAAACTGAAATCTGAAGTGTGTCATTTCGGCACCACAAACTGGATTGCAATCTTGTTTGTTTGAGTTCACCACATTTGCTCAGCCAATGGCGTTAGTTCGGGCCGGGAAAACCTGTATGCCAACTAATGTCAGAGAAGAAGGTCTCAACCCTTGTTTGAAAACAAATTTGCATTTTCGTACCCGGTTTTCCTAGTGGTAAAGACACAACATGCAAAAATAATACTTTAAAATCAACAACATTTTGAGATGAAAATATTATTGGGATTTGATTTCAAATGATTTAGATCAACCATTTGGGAAATGTGGTTGTATTCAAGCAGTTCTGAGTCTTTAAGATGTAATGACACAAATCAAAAATACACACGCACCTTGAATTCAAACTGTGCGACTCCCACGAACTGTAAACACATCTGGTGCTACAGTATACAGCCCCCCAAACCGCCATCATCATGCATCCAACCTAGTTTATAAAGACAAGCGATTCATGATTCACTTTCTCTCTCTGTGCGCCTTTGTTGGGACTAACTTCAAACAGCTGTGCAGTCTTTGACTTTCGAAATAGATGTGTCTTCATCGGACATTTCTTCATCAACACAGACACTCACATACACACACTCACATATACACACACACACACACACTTGGACAGTTTCATATGGCACACCTGCTTATCTGAAAGTGTAAATGTTGGTTTTAGTGGAGTTTCGGTGCACTTTAACACACACAGTACAGAGCCCCACCACAGGCCAGTGACCTTGGATCCCCCTCCAGTCACATACAGTAAGAAAGTTCAAAGGTCATTGTATTGTGAAATTCGTACTGCAAATTTGCTGGAAAAAAGCAATTCCATACAGCTGGGCAACACAATTTTCTGCCAGTTAGCGACAACTACTTTAGCGATTAGAGTGTATTACATTGATGGCATGCCCTGCGATGGGTTGGCACTCCATCCAGGGTGTATCCTGCCTTGATGCCCGATGACTCCTGAGATAGGCGCAGGCTCCCCGTGACCCGAGGTAGTTCGGATAAGCGGTAGAAAATGTAATGGAATGGAACATTGATGGCATTAGGTTGAAAACCCATAATAATGTGATGTATGACATGACGCTGCAATTTCAGATATCCCGACCTATCCTGAGAAATCACAAACCTATCATCATTTCCTGTTTATGTTTATCTTTTTACTCAGAACCAGTCTGGAAACAGTTCTTGTATTCCATCAGAAGCACACGATTGTTCACATTCTCTGTTGTCGCGAGACTGTCACTCGCACACACAATCCCCCAAACAACCCACACACGTGGTCATTTGTTGTGGTCGCTTTTATGCTGTGCAGGTCTGTGGCACAGCAAACAAACAGTTTTCTGGAATACAAACACTCTCTCCATTTTACTTTCATGTTGTGGACACACAAATAGAAAGTCAAAACTGTGTCACAGTGAAGACTGTGAGAATCCTCAGGATCTCTTTAGGGAGGTTTGAGTTACTGCCCTGTATTAGATCACTCAGAGAGGCTTAGGGATGTTCTAGTTGCTTTACGTTGTCGAGGTGAATGGATGTAAATTTTATTCTGAATTCAAAAGTGGCTATTTTGTGTTGTGAGAACAAGGCATCTGATATGACTGCTTTTGTTCTTCTCAAAAGTACATGAAGAAATTATGTCTAAGATGTTCTGATGTAATATATGTATGGGTCCTGACGCATGTGACTCTGTGTACATTATAAAAGTAAACTCAACATTTTGACCCGTTGTGTGTGTTGGCCGGCCACTATGTCTCAGTTCAGTTTGGCTATCAGCAGGGACACAGACCACAGATCCTACTGTTATTATACACACACACGCATACAATCTAAACATGTTCATACATTCCTATTGGTCCCCGTGAGACCCTGACACAACACACACCAATGACAGTATTGGTTTGCCTGATGCTCGCACAAATTATCAAGAAATGCATATTAAAATGTATTTTTACCCAAAAATACTCACTCTTGTCATTGCAAACCTGTATGGCTTTCTTCCGCAGAACACAAAAGAAGATATTTTGAAGAATGTTTTTAACTGACCCCCATACACTTGCATTGGTTTGGTTTACATACAATAGAAGTGAATGAGGGTTACCAACGTTCTTCAAAATATCCTCTTTTGTGTTCTGCGGAAGAAAGTCATACAGATTTGAACTTTAATTCTTAGCTTCTTAGCTGAACTGTGCTAGGATAACTGAGACCAGTTCTACTACGCCTTTGCATTGTTGTTCTTTGTCGCACAAATTGCTTCTATTGTTTTCCCCTACTTTATAAACTGTCTGCTAAATGACTAAATGTAAATTATGTGGAGTATATGTTAGCATTTACTGGAGGAATCTCTAGATACAGATTTCTAATAGCTACCAATCCAAATTAAGCACTTAAAAACAAGTTATTAATATTGATGAATAATATAGCCAATACGTGGTAATCATGAATCTACTCGATGAATGGCTTCTAATTTTCTCCTAGAATATGAGAATGTATTTTAATATTGAAAAAAGTATAAATTTGTATTTACATTTCACTTCACATGTAATTGCATACGAATTCCAACCAACCGCTCACTCCCCCCTCCTCCTTCCTTTCGAAGCATTACGTTGGCTGACAGAACAAAGATTTCACGTTTTCGGTTCTTTGCCAAGAGAGATAACGTATTTACGAAACACATTCTTAGCAGTTTGTTCGTTTAGGGCAACTGTAGAAACAACATGGCGAATTACATGTAAGGAGACCCGCGGTGCAGATAGACACTCATTTAATAAAAACATAACGCTTCATTATTTACAGACATAGTTAAGTATATTATTTTGTATTTCTGTCAATGGATACTCCAAAAACGACACACTGGACCTTCAACAAATCTACATTTCAATTACATTGAGATTTTAACATTAAGAAATAACAAAGGCTTTATATGCGAAAACACATTTGAAAACAGATGTGAAAGCACTTTTTCTTTGTAGTCAAGCATCACGGCTACATGACCCCCATTACATTTCGAATGCTCATTCAAACTGACAATACTTCAAAACATGTCTGAAGGTGAAGGAAATGGTCAGGGAATAAAGCTGGGCTTTATTTGGGGCTTGGCACAGCACCAAAACCTCGGGCTGGCCGTTGGCCCGGTCACATTTCTAACAAAACGTTTCAGTATCAAACAACATTCATGCTGTAACATCCTTTTCATTTGAACTTTTATTTTGTGACAGTGTTCTCAGACCCCAGAGGGGATGTCTGACCCTGTGATGTCCAAACGGCTAATCCAACCAAAATGTCTACAAGAGAAGACTAGACTAGACTATTTCTCTTCCTCACAGTTGCGCAAATGACCTGAGCTGTAAATACTACGTGACAGATTACTCTGAAGCTGCAGGAAAATGACATCCCGGGAATGCTGATGGCACTACAAGAATGCTTTCAGTCCCAAACTCTTCACTAGTGATTCTAAATAGAAACAATGAACATTTTACATTTCAGGTTGCTTTAAAGTCATGATCTAGAGTTTTTATTGTTTCTTGAGATTGTTTTGTGTGAAGAAAAAAGAGACAAATACCTGAACAATTTTGAGAAAGACAAAGAGCAAAAGCAAAACTGACCATTTGAGTACAACTCTGTTTACAAACGAAGAAATGCACCGCACGCCACACAAAGCGAGCTGCACAGGGAGAGGAAACTGTTCGGTGATGACTCAGGGCTGTACAATATTGATCTCCATGGCAACCTTCATTCTCACACTGGGATGGTAACCAGAGACCTGGAACTTCGGAGCACTGACATCATAGTTTGAAATGTCACAGAACTAAGGCTAAAAACCCTTTTCCTGAGAACCCGTGACGGTTTCAGGAACAAGTAAGAATACAGGATCTGTACCAACACCTAACGGGCTGGTTCTAATGCTTACATGCCGCTGCCTTTTAAGGCTACGTCTCAAGTGAGATCAAATCTTGGAAGAAAATTATTTGGAAGAGAGTCAACACACAATTGCAATATTCGTAGAGATTTCAACAACACATGTTCAAGAAATTACACAGAACTCACAAATATTGTTAAATATTTGAAATGTATATTTACCAGAAATAAATGAAAGCTTTAGTGCAAGTTCTGCCAGGAAGACTCTAATGCTACGCCACTCATTACCATAGTTCTAGCCTATCATCATCTAACACTTGGAGTATATAAGATCCATACTTACTCAACATGTGCCTTTACAGATTCTGATGGCAGATTAAAATAGTAACATAGTAACTCAATTTCAATGATATCGTATTCAATGAGCCAATCACAATGCATGCTGGGATTGCCTTAATGAAGGATACTGTACCTGCAGCGTTGTCTTAGAATTTAGCTGATTTGAAGTTTCTTCAACAGATAGTGAAAGTAGGCCAAATACATATTTAGAAATGAATGAGAGTTGGTATATGAGGAGGTTGCGTAATTTTTGGGTGAACTATTCCTTTAACATGAAAGAAATAGAGACTTTTGAACGTTCTTTTTTGTTTCATGAGCATGTAAGTTGGCCTGTGATTATTCGAACTGTACAAATACTGAAACTGGATAAAAATCACACGCAGTAAATGACGACTACAAACCCACAAGGGGAAACCAAATTAATCTGTTAATCTAAACAGTCTCTGTCCCATATATAGTAAAGCAGAATAATATCTCATGAAACCAAATAAAGAGCAAAAAGGGGAAGAAAGAAAGAAAAAAAGAAAGACATTTTTGTCTAGAGACTGGAAAGACATTTTCAGAATGCTCACTTTGTGTACAGAAATTAGACTCCGCAAACTCCGGCAACATTTCACAGTGTGGACAGAAAACACACACAGGTATGACTGAGCAAACCGAGACCCCCTTTCACAGTATGCAGAGAAAACACATACTGTACGTGCACCTTGCTGGCATGGTGTATACACAAAGTACACCATGGTAATATCTATTGGTTTAAACAATCCTCTTAATTCTTCATGTTGTAATACAGTGCATATCCATTAATAGAAGGAAATCTGACACTTTACAGAAAAGATGATATGTACAGACAATGATATGAAAAATTCAAATATCATTTCATGAAAGTACAAATTTCAACAAGATCCTATTTTTTTGTGCATGATTGAGGGGAAGTTTGGTCTCTGCAGTGTAAATAGCTTATTTTGGAAGACCCATTAGCAAATGCATGAGGCAGAAATGTTGAATCCACAGACAGACTCACACAAACATGCATGTGTGTGCACACACACAGGTATTTCATGTATGGGGCTGCACTTTCACAATATACAAAGAAAAACACACACACAAGCATGCTTTGTAAACAGAATCATTTTTATTTCCTACCCCGATGTGGGCACCAAAAAGTATTTAGAGCCACATTTTAGGATGTTTGTTTGTAAATTAAGGGTTATTTTAAATGTAGACATGCGGTAGGTGTGCACAAATAGGTAGCGACGTGGGCACGAAGTGCACATTTTTCTAGGCGCATCGGTGCAGCATCGAGATGAATAGAGAACAAAAAATGGGAAACTGAAATGGGAAAAAACAGGCCCATCAAGGAAGGTTTGGATACACTTCATTAAATGCAAACAACCCAGAGACATTTTCATGTTGGTGTTGTTTTGGTCTTGTGTTTGTGTGGGTGATAGAAAGGGGGGAGTTGGTATGGTTCTGTGTTTTAAAAATGACAATTCTTTCATCGTTTACTCCCTGTAATGTCTTTCCAAATCTGTATGATTTTCTTCTGCAGAACACAAGAGATATTTTAAGGAATGTTGGTAACCAAACAACACTGGACTCCAATGACTTCCATTGTATGGACACAAAACCACAGAGACATTTCTCAAAATATCTTCTTTAGTGTTCCGCAGAATAAAAAGTAATTTACAGAATCTCACCAATATGTTTAAATAACATTTCACCCCAAAAACAACAGAAAGAAAATAAAAATTGTGTCAGGGGGTATAGAAAGACAATACAAGTACAAAGATGTATAAATATAAAAAATATTTGTTTTTAAATTAGAGTAGAAAATTAGATTTCCTTTTTGGTGCAGAATTTTGACACATTCTTGACAGCTTCCGAGAGATTCGCCCATTGAGAAACACACAAACACAGAGAGACAGACACTCGTCGTTGATGCTGTAATGTGGCAACCGTGCTGTCAAAAGAGCCTGTGTCTATGAAAACAGAGGGCTGGAGATGAAAGGATGAAAGAGAGGGGGATTGATAGAAAGAGAGATTGAGAAAGGAAGAGGGCGGAGCTTGAGAGAGGGATTAGAAGGGAAAGCTGCCGCCTGTGGCCTAAGGCTTTGGATTGACTGAACAAGCTGAGGTCACTTCCTCTCCTGATGGTCCGTTTGAGCTAGAGAAAGGATTGGACATTCCTCCTATTGTCCAAAAGCAGAGGGCACCAGGAGCTCTGGATAACATGGGCCTCAGGGAAGAGACTGAAAAAAGTGAAACTGCAACTTTGGTGGAAACGGATAGAGGCGAATTGAGCAGTGCTTGCTCTTTCTGATCTCAAATGAGATTTCTGTTTTTCCTATAGAGCAGTGGTTCTCAAATGGGGTTACCCCCAGGGGCACTTTGAGGTACTGCAGGGGATAGGATGAGAGAAACTGACATTTAGGATTACATGCTGAAAATCAATTAATTATGATAATAGTATTTTTGTATGGAATTAGGACTACACAAAGATGCATAATTTTTTTTTATGTTTGACTCTCATTTTCGCTGAATTTTAAGGTAAAATGTTGTTGTCTGGTCAAGGGGTACTTGGCTTGAAAAAAATAATAAAAAGGTGTAAAAAAGTACCTAGCATATGTTTTTTTAGGCCCTACTTTGGTTTAGGGAGTGTCCAACAACAAGTTCATGTAAATACAATGTGTTTCAACACTTTAATGTCGTAATAATAGGCAGTTATTCGTACCTTACTTCTTGACTGACTCTCAAATGATTCGTTCCTCGATTCATCCGTCTAGGCCCCGCCTACCCACTAACCTTGTGTCATGTGATTGGTCAGATGGTGTACTCTGTTGTTATTGGTCAAAGGCGTTCATCATTTGTCGCAAATGGAACCCCACTACCATCATTACAGGATTACGGTTTACATGTGGTTGTAGTCACTGTATATTATATGTGTAACTAGAGATGGCGGCGATTTTACCGTACCAATTTGAGCCCGAGTCTGACGAGGAAGCATCAGAAGACGCTAATCCACAACAAACTCCACCACGACTGAAGCAGGATGTTTGTCAGTGGCAAGTGACAACTCTTGTCATAAAAACACCAAGTGTGACAACATGCATGTTGTGCTTTTGCTCATCAATGAAATAAAATATTATTTTTTTCTTAAAATACTGTAAATATGTTAGTAATACTATTATTTCGTCTTAACTGTGCGTTGTCATGGTACATAGAGCATTTCAGAAAGTCGACGTTATGAAAATTGTAGTATCACCCAAATATATCTATATAGGTGCACGTGCGGCAAATGTGTCAAAATGCAAAGTTAATAGCAAGATAAACAAACTGTAACACCCCAGAAATAACGGTACATGCTAATATTAGCGTTATATGCATTAGCTAAACACAGACATAAGGTACGAAAATATTTCTTGAAGTTAAGACAAAAATGAATAGTCACACGTCAAAACGTAGGCGGGGACTATGTATAGTGACGTAGATATGCGGGTGAACTATTCCACGTCTCGTTTGTGTGATTCAGAGTCGACTCCAATTTTTACAAGCAAATAACTTTGTTATTTATTCACATTCAGACTTACAACTTGGCAGACAGCTTACTCTCAAACACGGCAACATAACAGACTGCATGAAATGTCATTTTCATGATCTCATGCTACCTACTCTTTAAGCCATTTGAGGTTGCGCAGAAACTGAAATTTGGACCTTAAAT
Organism: Triplophysa dalaica; assembly: GCF_015846415.1. Taxonomy (NCBI): domain Eukaryota; kingdom Metazoa; phylum Chordata; class Actinopteri; order Cypriniformes; family Nemacheilidae; genus Triplophysa; species Triplophysa dalaica. Next base: position 7,061,329 of record NC_079543.1, read on the forward strand.
CATGTTGCCCCTCCCCTCCTTTAAATCCATGATAAGCTCAGTGGTAAGAGCATTACGTTTAAAAGGCAAGGTTGTGGGTTCGATCCCAGGGCATTGTACATCCATATGTATAAATGTATAGGATAATGTATTATGCCAATGTTAGTCGCTTTGGATAAAAGCGTCTGCCAAATGCATAAATGTTAATATGGAGGAAGATCCCTGCGCGCTCTAAAAAATCCAATAAAAAATGGATAAAGTTGCAGAAAATTACCAGTACATTTCTTGTGTGTTTTCATTTCTTGTTTTTTACAGACATTTTCGCTAATGCTAAAATACAATTCAATGCAGTGTTAAATGTAAATACAGGTAAAACAACTGTTAATAATGAATACGTATTAACATATTAATACAGTGCCCTATTTTTACAGATTTTTTTAGAGTGCGGAAATGTTTTACTTGATTAGTTTCTACACAAGAAATAAAGGCATGGGCGTCTTGACATGAGGGAAAGTGAATAAGCGTGCAATTTAAATTCTAAAGTGAACTTCTCCTTTAAGTAGTGAGTAATAAAAGTAAACTATGTGTACTTACTATAGGTTTAGGGTAAGGTTCATGCAATTATGCATCATTTATAGTAAAAACATGAAATATGTGTAACAAGGGCACTGTAAAATAAAGTGTTAATGATTATTTCTGTGGAACAGAATATTTTGAGAAATGTCCATACAATGGAGGTCAATGGTGACCAATGTTGATTGGTTACCAATGTTCTTCAAAATATCTTTTGTGTTCTGCTAAAGAAAGAAGGTCATACAGGTTTGAAATGACATTCATTTTTGGTGAACTATCCCTTTACTGTGGACACTCATTTTAATGCAAGTCTTCTGTCAGGTCAATCTAAAGTCATTAAACAAGATCTTTCCAGAGTGATGGCATTTCGCGTTCGGCTGCTCTATCTGCAGTCGAAGGGCCTTAATGAGATGGAGGGCCTCCGTGACCGTGAAGGAACATTAAAACAACACCTGTTTGAATCCATTGACGCAACAATAAGAGAGACACAACCAGATTATCAGCAGCTGTTCCTCCGCTGGCCACAGTTTCTCTGAATGCAAACCCCTGAAGATGTGAAAGAAGGTCCCTCGTCCTCCTCCTCTATTGTGGGGCCGTTTCCAACAGCACGGGCGCTCTGGGCTCTGTTGTGGCTAATGGAGTTTATAGTGGTTTAATTGAGTGGAGTAAATACACCGAGCACATCAATGGAGCGGCAGGCAGATGCTGGCGCGGATAATGAGCTACGGGGCTTTTCTGAAGAATTCAAAACTTATTCAAGACTCCATTATCCCTTTCAACCATGCGCATGAGGGCGGAGAGCAGCAGCGCAGATGGCGGGGTGAGAGGGAGGGTTTAAGTTGAAGAACTTCGAGATGGCATTCTTTGAAGCAAATGCAGCGAAAAGCGATGGGGTCTTTATTGAGTATTCATTGCTGGTGAACACTGGTTACTATTGCAGTGTAATGGACCAGTGGAAGAGAGAAAGACAAAAGCAGGCAGGTCGAGAGGATGGAAAAGTGAATGCGAGGTTAATGAACCAGTTTAGACCGGCGTGAATTTGAAGGCTTATGGTTTATGCTGGTTTTCGGAATGGTCTGATAGACCAGCACAGCTAAGATGTTTAAGAAACACACATTTCCAAATCTTGCTTTCAGCACCATTTGGGGTTGAAAACAGGTGCGTGAGAACAACATATTTAGGTACAACGTATTCACAGTAATGCCTAGAAATCTTTGTTCATAATATCCACAAAGTCAAACCCAGTCTTTAAGAATGTCACAATAAAGGATTTGAATTGACATACACTGTCTACATCCCACAATGCACCTGGGATAGACAAACCGTCTGTTCCTCTCACATGCAGCCAAATGAACAATATTAGTTCCTTGAAATGCTACAATACACCTCATGGGACACTGTTACCGCCCTTTCCTTCTTCACAACACACACGCAGCCCTGAGAAAGCCCTCGCCACAAAAAAAGGGGCAGGAACTGACCAGCGTATGAATACAGACCCCTCCATTATCACACCATGTGTTCGCTGAAAACGCTGCGGTTCCCAGGCATAAGACTTATTATTCAATTCACTGAATGCCACTTGACAGATAAAGAGAAAGAGTGAGGGTGTGAATAAAGAGAGTAAGTACGGCTAATTCATCCTTTATCTACGTAAACAGCATTTCATTGTAATAGACTTCTAATTGACTTTGGCCAATCTGCTCACTGCAGGTTTTGAAAAGGATCTCGGGGGTTCGGAGTTTGAATGCATGTGCCGTTACTCACAAAAGAAAACACATTGAAAATAGCGCTGAACACTATGGTGAAAATCTTGATACTTACATATTTGGTTTAAAATGGCTTAAATTGGGGGTATCTATCCCATAGTGCAAAACATAATATGCAATAAAATGTTACAGTAAAATTATGCTCCAATGTGGATGTGACTGAAATAAATCCATTTTGGTTTTATCTGGTTCCTCTTTCATTCTACAATGAACTGAAACTACACCATAGAAAGAAATCACTAGGACAGATGTTCTTCCTGAACATATACTCTTTTCTTATTGCATAATTGCTTTGTGTACGCAAAAAGATCTAGATGTACTTTTCAACACCACTTACAGTATTGGCAAAACAAGCATTGATGCACTGTAAATATGAACAGAATTTTAATGTTTTTATTTTACAGATTTTGTCAAAAACTAATAATTTTACAAAACTCTGTTTCATTAACAGTCTTTCTTAATGTATCTTTGATAAACGGTTAAAGACAGTCAAATTACAGAAAAAGTTATTTACGAGAAAAATTTAATTTGATGTGGATTTTTTTATTCTTGTGGTATATTTGGGGTGCACCCGATGCGTTTTTACAGTCTATTTTTTAGATACAATCAAAGAACAGCAAATTGCAGCAAATTTACAAGAAAACAGAGAAAACTGTGTGATTTTACAAAAACTTTTTTTTTTTAATGCATTTGGCAGACGATTTTATCCAAAGCATTATCCTATACACTTGTTTCTAAGTATGTGGAATCCCCTGGGATCGAACCCTTGACCTTGCTGTTGTTAACGCCATGCTGTTCCCAATGAGCTACAGGAAAACTTTTAATTTATAAACGATTCCACTGGATGCACGTGCATGGACGATTAAACTTCCGGTCTGTGCTTGGTTATATTACATTTTATTTTATATTTAATTTATATTCAGGTATATTCATATTTCTTTGTATATTGATTATATTAAATTCAATTAAAGATACTCAACAGTTTATTCTAAATTTAGACTTTGGCAAAACTGACAACGAATGAGAACCAAAGGTTTGCCCAAAACTTTGAAGAGAGGTGTAGATGTACCACAAGACTGACCACAACTACTGCATATACAGTCAAAACAATGAAAACCTGAATAGCCTTTAAATTGCCTGTAATAGGTCAGAGATTCAAATCAATGTCCAGACAACAAAAAGTGTGGCTTGCTCTTATAGATCCTTCCCATCAGGTCAGTGCATGTCTCTATCTGAGAGAAAGTAAGACCTGTTACCCACAACCATCCCCCATGACCAGGGCCTCTATAGTGTAATTAGTAAATCATTACATGAGCCTTCTGCATGTAACAAGGGCAGCACTGCATTCCATTGAATGATTTTGCTGTCAGCTCTAGTCACGCTGCATTCTAGGGTCAGAGCATTTGCATGACCATGGCATTTCAATGACTCTGAGTCTGAATATTTGTTGTTTTATCTCAAATTGGAGAGATTCTTTGCAGTCGCTGAATTTCACACACTGACCTCAGTTGTTTATGAATGAGCTTTAGCATGGTTAGGATGGTCGGAGAATTTCTTTGTAAGGTACGAAAATCCAAAACAGTTATGGAGGACATTTTTTTATTTAACAGCTGCAAAGACAGCTGAAGTCACATACAGATGGAAAAAAAATGATGCAACTTAAATTAGATTTATGGATACTTGAAGTTTGTTTGGTTTAAATTAGAATTTGAGTTTAAACCAAGAAAAGTAATGGAAAAAATGTATACAACGAACTATCACATAAAAATAAAATATAAGCATTATAGTAAAAATATTACAAACACAAAGGAATGATGCGCTTATTTATTTCGCTTTGTTTAATTAGTACTTGCATCGAGTGCCACCTCCCGGTTGCTGGGTGTAATAGCAACGTCCGATTATTTCATTTGCGAACAATTATGATTAAGACTTTGCTTTGACTTTTAAGTTGATCGTTTTTACTTTAAAAAAAAATGATATTTTTGGGAAACACATGTCTACGCTTAACAAGTCTCTCAAATAAAAGTGATAGTTCACCCAAAAATGAAAATTCTGTCATCAATTTGCACCCTTGTCATTCCCACACTTTAATACAGTGCAACAATCAACGAAATACTCAATAAATTATTAGAAGAACACTTCTAAAACAAAGTAAAATAATCAAATACTAGAATACCTTTATTGTTATTGTCGTAAGGTAACGTTTTGCCTCGCGCATGCGCACTGAGTCAAGCGGAATCTACGATCATGGAGGCAGGATGTTGACGTGCAAACCAGCTGCAAACTTTCCTCACGAATTCTCCTTCAATAATCAAGCTCTGGTAATAACGACGATTAACTTTTATCATTGTGTAAACTCGGTTCATGCCAAGGCGTGATAGTGTTTTGCTGTGATCTTTCGAAGGCTCATAGGTTTGTTGCACGATTATTGTTTTTGTTTATTTCCTGTTGCACATATCTGAATCAAATCAGCCGTGTTTCCAAATCCGCATCTTTTAATATGACTGTTGTCACACGTTTTATTGATAAACGTGCTTCTAGATCATTCAATCCTCATTTTAACGGGATTTGTTGTTGTTGTTTGGACATGGATGAACTCACCTTTAGCTGTGATCGCTTACTGAGTATTGCTGCACTTAAGTCCGGGAGTGAATGCGAATCAGCTTCCCTTCTAATTCGAATTCATATTACAGATAGAAGTGATGACGGCATTATTGTTAGGGAGTAAAATATTTGAAAATGTCTGACCTTATACTGTTATGAATGTCATATATACTTTAATTAATGTAAAGAATACTTTTTACACATCGCTTTAAGGTGGTTTGTGAATAGTAACACCTTGATTTTGTTTTGTCTTCTTTCCAAGAAACAACAGGTTGCCAGATCCTGTGCCGTGAAATCCTCCTCGGGAATTGACATGTGTAACGTTAGGTAAAATGGCCGCTGAACTGTTTCCTACCAAAAAAACGCCGGTTGTCACAACTCCCACCACTGGCACGGCTTTACAACATTACCAACAGCAAAACTTCAGCAACAACAACACTATCCAGGGATGTAACTGGCAAGGCTCGTATCCAAGTATCAGAGAAAGGTAAACCCGCTTTGTGTCTGTTCATTTCTCAAGGTTTCTCCAGCTTTCTTCTAAAACGTAGTGAGCTGCCTATCAAGACATTTTAAGGATCCTGTTCCATGACACGTATAGAGATAAGATGTCTTACATTCTTCACAGGGACATTTGTTGGACTTTGATATTTTGATACTGTTATATTCAACTTAAGTGCAAATTTGAAGCAAATGAAATAAGAATTTTTGGATTCTTTCCTCACAGAAACGGAATCATGTTCAACAACGAGCTGATGGCCGACATTCATTTCGTGGTGGGGCCCCCCGGAGGAACCCAGAGGGTCCCTGGACACAAGGTACCATATTTTCACTGCCTTGCCTTCTTTAATAATCTTTAATTACTGTAATTTATATACAGAGAGGGTTCAAGTCATGTTTGACCACAACTTAAAGTGTTTAGGACTGTTTTTGGGTGGGGGTATAATTTTCATGACGAATAAGAATACTGTACAAATTTGGTAATATAGTCTTTGATCAATTATTTTGAGATAAACAAATACGACTGTGATGTCTGTGACAACAGTTTTTTCCCACATTACAGTTACAAGGAGTATTTTATTGTTTTGCAGTTCAGTTTGTAGAAGTTGGGTAAGATTGATCAGTAAAAAGTGTCATTAGATTTAAATTTACACATTTGGCTTTTATCCAATGCATTATCCTATACATTTGTTTCTAAATATGTGCAATCTCCTGGGATCGAACCCACGACCTTGTCATTGTTATAGATGATATTTCCATTGAGCTACAGGAAAGCGAACATTTTAACAATGTAAATAAATTCGCTTAATTTTATTTCGCATTTTGAGGAGATGTATCATCATTCATAAGAAACATAATATAAATATAAGCAGAAAATGTTTTTCAGTTTAATTTAATAGGTTTTCTTTACACTTACAGTATGTTCTAGCAGTCGGCAGTTCTGTTTTTCATGCTATGTTCTATGGAGACCTGGCTGAAAATAAAGAGGAGATCCGGATCCCTGACGTGGAACCACCCTCGTTCCTGGCCATGCTAAAGTAAGAAGTAGATCAATGCCTTGAAAAAAACTCTTTATTTAGATATAATGTCCCAGATCTGCTTACATTTAAATAAAAAATGGAGAAAATTGTTGTGTAACGTTTTTATCATCTTTTAGGTATATTTACTGTGATGAGATTGACCTGTGTGCCGACACCGTACTCGCCACCCTATACGCCGCCAAAAAGTACATCGTTCCCCACTTGGCCCGTGCCTGCGTCAGTTTCCTTGAGACCAGCCTGAGCGCCAGAAACGCCTGCGTCCTGCTGTCACAAAGCTGCCTGTTCGAGGAGCCTGATCTCACTCAGCGCTGTTGGGAAGTCATCGACGCACAGGCGGAACTCGCCCTCCGCTCGGAAGGGTTCTGCGACATCGACGCACAGACTCTAGAGAGTATCCTGCGGCGAGAGACTCTCAACGCCAAAGAGATGGTGGTGTTTGAAGCCACCCTGAACTGGGCGGAGGCAGAATGTCACAGACAGGACCTCCAGCCAACCATAGAGAACAAACGTCTTGTTTTGGGCAAGGCGATCTACTTGATTCGGATCCCGGCGATGGTGCTTGACGATTTTGCGAATGGCGTGGCACAATCCGGCGTGCTGACGCTGACCGAGACCAATGATATTTTCCTGTGGTACACGGCGGCCAAAAAGCCCGAACTGAAGTTTGTGTGCAAACCGCGAAAGGGCTTGACGCCGCAGAGGTGCCACCGATTTCAGTCATGTGCGTACCGTAGCAATCAGTGGAGGTATCGCGGGCGCTGCGACAGCATCCAGTTTGCGGTGGACAAGCGCGTCTTCATCGCCGGATTCGGGTTGTACGGTTCAAGCTGCGGCTCAACGGAGTACCAGGCTAAGATCGAGCTGAAACGTCAGGGCGTTACGCTTGGCGTCGCCATTATCAAATACTTCTCAGATGGTTCAAGCAACACGTTCCCTGTGTTCTTTGAGTACCCGGTGCAGATCGAACCCGACACGTTCTACACGGCAAGTGTGATTCTGGACGGTAATGAGTTGAGTTATTTCGGCCAGGAGGGGATGACTGAGGTCCAGTGTGGGAAGGTGACCTTCCAATTTCAGTGCTCGTCGGACAGTACCAACGGCACGGGCGTGCAGGGAGGCCAGATCCCCGAACTGATATTTTACGCTTGAGGAAAACCTGTTCGCACCGGAGGCGCTTTATCTGACGGAAATGCTTTTTTTGTTCTTTTACAAAGTGCTGCTCACATTCACAGAGACTACAAAAAGAAAGTTTAATACAATGACAATCGATATAGACTATCAGAAGTTTTTGGGTCTAGCTTTCAAATATCTTTTGTGCACATGCAGACGTTCATCTTCAACGTTTGATCTTCAACGTTTGATCTTCAACATCAGATCTAATGTGCATGAGAGAATGAGATTTAAGAACTATGACAGAAGACTTGATTTTTAGTGAATAACAACTGTGTTTACTTTACCAAAAGCTGTTGTAGAATCAACAAACATTTCGGAACGTCATGCACAAAATGTATGGCTACGTTTATGAAGGCGTGTAAAAGACCTTAAAGAGCAGAAATTATAATCCATATATTTTACAGGACAGATCTGCCTCTTTCTTAAATTGATTCTTAAAATAAAATTATTTTGTCTCGACTATCACTCTGGTAACACTAAAGGACTGCAGACACAGAGACTCAATTCAAGTGAACAATCATTCTGTGGTTTGACTAAAAGACACACAATTGATCCGTTATATAGAATCACATTTGTATCACCCTTGTGTATGAAATGAATTTCATTAAACTTAAGTATTTGTATAATTTTTTACATAACATGTGAAGCACAGTTCATCCTAAAGCGTTTCGCTGGGGGGAAACCATTATTTTTCTCTACTTTATCGTCTTATCCTACATTTTCTTATTTTCGTGTAAAATTTTCTGTAAGCACCATGAACTTGCGAGGTGTTTGAGAGAAAGAGTGTGAGGCGATAATTGTTGGTGTTTACAAAGCAGCACTTTTAAAATTACACGTATGAAGGACTTGGGACAAAAATAACACCGAGTTGTATTGCTAAAATGAATAACCATAAAATGTGTGACTTGAAAAGATGTTTTGTTGCTTTTCTTACAAAACAGATTTGAGATTGTTTGCTTGTATGATGCGAGGGTTATAGTGACTTAAATACCTTAGAATCTTAGAAGTGGGATAAACAGCACCTTGGCAACCGTTAACACCCTTTGCTTTAGGAAACACCTGAGTTTCTTTAAAAAAAAATCGAGTTATTACTGTGGTCGTCACTCTATGTGCCAAAAATCCTGACACTTTAGACAAGAAACACTCTATTCAAGCTATTTCAATTAGCATATGTTTTTAACGTCAAAGTCAAACTTTAATTGCACTATTTTTCATAAAGTAGATGTTTGTTTTGTAACACAGTGGCTCAACCTATAGTTATCATTACATTGCGCTCTTAACTAGTTTTTTTTCTCAAATGTCTCACAGGGCAAAGTCAAGTTTCTCTGTTAAAAAGCTGTTGTAATTTGTAAATTGTGCCTTTTTGGGTTGGATCTAATGGTTTACTTGAGTGGTTCTTACGTGTACTGTTGATATTCCTGGACCAAGAAGTGAGATGTTTTTACATGTTTCAAGTACTGGTCGTATTCACTGGAACTGTAAGTGCTAAAGAGCATTGGTTCATTCACGCCTATATTTTGTTATTTTTGGCACAAGGAAAGAAGCCTGCTTCCTGTGTTCTGCAGAAAAGAGATTCCCATGAAAGTGCCAACAGACTTTGAATGTGTGAGCGGCGTTTGTGTCTACATGAATAAATAAATCTAACTTTAAAAACGTCTGTCTTCATTTGATTGTCAAGCTGCTCAGAATGGCTTTGTTTTTTTTCTCATTTTGACTTAAATCTTATATTGGTCACAGAGTAGGAAAAAAAGAGTTTCTTTCTAATAGTTCCAACTTCATATAACCAGTTGGTACTATTATTTATCGCAATTGCTACTTTAAATCTCGTTAACGAAAACGTTAAGGTGCAGTCCGCTGTGTTTGATTAAATAAAATCAGTTATAGAGCAAGAATAACATTCTTTTGACACATTCACGTGTCAAAAATGTCAGGCCAACACTGAACGTATTTTAATAGCGTTCACGTTTTAATACACTGAAATAACTTGACTTCACAGCTGATAATCCAAAATATGAATATCTTGATAATATCTTCATATTATCAAGTGAAACCTCCAGCATTGAAAGCACTCACATGAATAGCAGGATATCCACTCAAACATCTAGATCTTCTGCAGTCAATTTATTTTGTCTTCTGTTTCTTTCGTGCTTGAAACTGTTCTGTTTTGTTTTTGATAGATTTGATGAGCAGTGATAAATTAGGGTCCGTAGCTTTAGCGGCTGACGTGTCTTCTGCGCCCGCAGCCTCTGTTCTGACCTCCTGCGCTGCTTTTCCCTTTAGCGCCACCTCTTGACTCTTCTGTTCCTCCTCTCTACGTTTCATTTTCTCCTCTAAGATGCTCTGTGTGCCTTTGGTCTTCTTGTAGGCAGGGTCGGAGGGGTCCAGGTTATAAAGATGGGATGTAAACATAGCCTGGAAACGCGGGTCTTTAACATCCACCTGGCGAACATCCCAGAAACAGTGAATCATAACTAGTGTACGTCTTACATTTACCATTTGACTTACTGGTTAACAATTCAGAGAACATGTACATAAATATTGATAGACATTTAAAATATATTATAAACAGTATAGGTGATAGAAGTCGGACCTGGAAGTCATCCACATTCAGCGGTGTGTTGCTCTTCAGAAGTTTCTTCCGTTTGTTCTTGCTCAGGTTCTGGTGCTTCACGATCTTGTCATAGTTGAAATGTTTGTGCCCGTCATCTTCATCATCAGCCATCAGCAGCTCCATCTCAGCCTTAAGATACAACACTGAACAGTTAACCCAGTGGCATTACCCATAAACCTACAGGTGTCACATGACCATAAGAGCAGCTCACCCCCTGTTTCTTCATCTCTTCCTCCTCTTCTGCTGTTCGTTCCTCCTCCTTACTGCTCTTCTTGATCTTTTTCTTTTTCAGAGATTCTGCAGCAGAATTGAAAACAAACTCTCTCAAATCATTCGAAGGAGATGTCCGTTTTTTTGATATATTCAGAACTTTAAAATTCATGTAATATTTAAAAAATTTCCCAGGCATCTTATTTTAATATTCCCAGATATTTCCAGGCTGTCAATTTAGGAATTACATTTTGTATAATGATAAAATGCATAAAAGGAAAGAAAATGAAATGGAGAATTGTGACTAACGTGTCGCGTTGAGCTCCTCTGTGAAAAAGGGGTCGTTCAGGTCAACATCATCAGGAATTTCATCATCACTGATTATAGGCTCCCCCTCCTCATCCTGCGAAAGACACAAAGTTTTTAGGCTACGTCAACACTAATTCGGATACATTTGAAACAAATGGAGAGAAAAAGATACGCTTCAAACAAAAACTATTAAGTGTGTGAGAGCAGAAACGAAAGAAGACCCAAGCGATTTCTACTCTGCGTTACGTTTACCTTTGTTCCCTTTCTTTTCTCCTTCTTCTTCTCTCTCTTCTTCTCCAAAAATTCCTCCCATGGTGTCAGCTGATCTTTGCCATCCATTTTCTTCTTCACCAACTTCTCAGTCTTTTCCTTCAGTCCTGAAAACAAAATTTATCAAACAGCGTTCGAGAGTAAGCTTGTATCTGGGAAAATGGACACCATGTCCCAACCGCAAACTTCCATGCTGCTGCAGGTGGTATATCTTTTTCAAACCCCGTCTGACTGTAATACCTGGTACCCATGTGATCTCCATGTCCATGTTGTCGTCCTTCTTCTTCTCTTTGTCCTGAATGCTCTTCAGAAGTTCTCTGTATTTATTGATCTGATCCGAGTCTTTCCTTCCTTTTCTCAGCTTCTTCTCTTCAGGAAGAGACTCAACGGGCTTCTTAGCTGAGAGAACTGTCAAGAAAACCAAACATTTCAATGTGTCATAGCAGGTGTGAAGGTGCTTTTTTGTTACTTAGGGTTTTTGATGTCTTAGAATTCTTCACCATTACTTACTTTGTTTCTCTGGCTCTTCGTCATCCTCCTCGCTCGAGGAGGCCAAGTAAGCGTTGAAGTCCATATCCAACATCTCGTCCTTGTTAAACTTTCTACAGAGAGCCGTGACACGGTCGTGATCCGTTTCGTCCCACGTTAGCCCCACCTGTTACAAATTTCAGACCAACAATTAAACGTGACATCACATGCACAAAAGTTGAAGTACTAGAAGGCGAGACTTCTATCACTAAAGTGGACGCGTTTTCCACATTCATAGTAATAAAACTGCAGCATCTTGTTATCATTTGTAATCTTTGGTTTAGGGTGCCAGACCTTGGCTGTAGTAGTTGCTGTTGAGGTGAAGAGTTTGGGCCTGTATGACGCATAATCCACATCTGTGGCACTATCCTTCGGCTCTTCATCAAACGTCACATCATCTGGGATGAACCTGTAAAGACGATGTCAAACACATACAAATCCTCTGTTTTTAAGAATCTATTTGAATATTGAAGTTGGTTTTACACATTTATATAATTTTCAACCAAAATGTCAATTGACTGAAAATGTCAAGAGGTGTAACCATGTAAATTGAATTTTGCTGTCTCTCTTATACCGTAAGTCGATGGTGGAGCAGCTGCTCTCGTACTCAAAGCCATCACACTCCTCATAAATCTTGGCTGCTGTTTCGACCGTGTCGCAATCCACCACAGCGTAGTAATACTTCAAACGCTTAAATTGGTAATCACGAACCTTTTCTCTGTAGACCCTGAAAACAAAAAAAATAATGCTTTTTTCAATTTGCGTTTTTATAAACTTATTTACTAAATGGACATTTTTATCTGCATTTATCTGGCTTTGTCTGCCATCAGTTATTTGCAATGCATTCTGGGATTAATTTAATTCAATTTATTTAAATAGCGCTTTTACCAATGTGCATTGTTCCAAAGCAGCTTTACAGGATCAAATAAGAAAAACTATCATTTCGTAAAAGACATAAACAATACTGAAAGAAATATGACTGAAAGAAATTCCCTTTCAAAGGGTCAGTGTGAAATTTAGCGGCATTTAGAGGTGAGGTTGTGAATTGCAACCAAAGCCCCCCCTCCCTTCGAAGCACTACAGATGCTGACACCTCTTTGCTGAAGGAGATAATGTATTTACAAAACGTAGTTTGTCCGTTTAGGACTACTATAGAAACAAAATGGCAGATTCCATGCAAGGGGACCCGCCGTGTATGGAGATAAAAATATGTCATTCTAATGTAATAATTTTTTATTTTTATTTATAAAAATAAAAAATGTAAAGCATGGGTACAGAAATATAACAACCAATGTTCTCTTTAAGCTGCACAGACTCACTGAAGCTCCCGCAGACCCGCACATTGCAATTTTAACCTGCGTGCGGACAAAAACCTCCTTTCAGGCAGCAGAAGGGATAGAAGAAATGCTACATCTGCATCATAAAACCGGTACTAGGGCCTAAATCAAATAAGTACCTATTTCATTCTTTCAAGACTGTAAGTCTAGAATGGCATGAAAGAAGTTCATGTTCAAATTTGTTTAAGCTGTAAAGCGCTAATTTGGCATGCAAATGTTGCTCTCCTTAGTCTGATTCGCTCTTCAGAATAAACATGTGAATTTTCTTGTAACAGACACAACGATGCTTATCCACGAGAAAGACAACAAAGCTCAGAATTATAATATAGCGGTGTGCAGAAAAATAAACTACACTTAATAAAACGGCCAGCTTATTCAACAGAATGCATAACATCTGCACTGATTTCTTAAGCATCCTGAGACAACTTCTACCTCCAATAGAAAAGTGTTTGTGCCATTTCCAGGGTCAGTCATCTCATTGAAGCCTTATTTAAAACTAAGGTTCAGAATAAGTAAATGTTTAACTCTCCACCTCAAAGTAAAATTAAAATGTATGATTCTGCAAATCCCTTAAAACAATCAAACAATCTATATTAACAATACAAATAATACAAATGTATGTATGTGCAACATTAACATGCATAATAGTGCTAATGTAATGTTTTAACATAACATTTATGTGACAATAAGGGTTGTTTATATTTAAATAGCTCTCTAAGGGGTCCTTGCCCCTGAAAAACATTGAAGACCCCTGGTTTAAGGTCTTTATACTCCTCTGAAGACATAGTTATGTATATTATATTGAAAGCATTTCTGTCAATAGATCCTCCAAAAAAGTACATACTAGACCTTTAAGAAAGCAAATTCATACTGCTAAAAGTTTAGAACTGCCTTCAAGTAGGGATCAAACCTGTGATCCCTTAAAATGATGCCTACATGGGCAGCATACTATAGCCAATGACACGCTATGACTCTGGCTGGTACCTTTGCTCTTCTGTGTCTGCATCCGGATTGTCAGGCAGGCTGGTGAGCTCCATAGGACCTTGAGTCTGCTCCATTTTCATTCTCTCTTTCCCAAACTCAGATGGAAAAATCTGAAAATTCATGTCAGATTCTCAGATTCTAAAGGATCACCGTTCAATTATACGACTATATATATATATGACGCCTATAGTAAGATTGTGGGAGGAATTAGTGCAAAAAATGAGGGATTGGACAATACATGCCTTCACAGACAGAACCATTCCTCCTTTGGGCATAAAAGAGTTGAAGAGAGCCAGAAGATCTTTAGCTTTTATTCTGTCCCAATCCATGTTACAAACCGCCAGCCGCCGTGAAGTCTAAGATCACAGATGTAGAAAGTAACATATTAAAACATCGAAGAAGACCCTTATACATAACAGCATGTTACAGACCACTGTCCAACAAATTAGCTTTCCTTATGCAAAATAAAACATATTGTCTAACATCTCAAAATATAATTCAAAACAATAATTTAATGTATTATATTCTATTCTATGAGACCGTATGATCTCACATTATCTGTGCGTGGAGCATCTTTCCACATCTCTCCCCAGTCATGCTCAATTTCCTCTTCCTCCTGGTGGAGGAGGTCTTCCAAATCATCATCATCACCATCATCATCTTCATCCGAGCTGGTCTCAATGTTTCCTCTCCCTCGGGCCAGATCAGGCCCGCTGTCACCGTCTTCCTCTGACTCACTCTCATCGTCATCATCATCATCATCTTTACTGGCTTCAGATGAACCCTCCTCCATAGTGACATCATCATCAACCCCAGACTCTTCATCCTCATCTGTTAAAAAAAACTCCAGTATTCATGAAATGAAACCATGATGAAACCTTATTTACTTTTTAAAACTATATGAATACATCTTGTATTCTAAAGACCTATTGGTACCTTCTTCAAACACCCTCACTCCCTTCCCTGGCATCTTTGCGCTTGGTTTGGGAACCTTCTGGAGCTTCTTTATAGGTTTTTCTGAAATATCCTCTTCCTCCTCTTCAGATTCATCCGTCTCATCGTCTTCTTCATCAGCTTGAGCTTGTTTACCAGCGATCTTTTTTGCTGCCTGTTTCTTTATTTTTGTCTTTACTGTCTTCTCTTCGTCTTCATCTGACTGATCGGAGTCAGAGAGATTGTAGAAGCGTTTGAGGTCCTCGGCGGACGAGTGGTTGACAGGCCGGCCGCGTTTATCGACCGTATACTTTAGCTTGAAGCGTTTGTCGTGGAACATGGACTGGAAACGTTTGTCAATCTTGACTTTGCGCTCTTTGTCAGGCATCTCCCAGAAGCGAGGGTCTTTTTTAACCTTCGAGAAGCGGTCATCTCCGCTTGCGATGTTTGTGGAAGTCATGATGGTTTTGGATGAGGAAGATTAAAGCATTGACCTGTGAAATAAAACAAAAGTTGCTCATATAACTGCAATTGGAGTGAAGTGATTTGTTTTAATTGAATGAAATATTGGTTTATGTATATTCAAACAAATTCCATACAATATGTTGTAGTAGTAACAGTTTCTTAATAAATACATCTACAGGAAACACACTTAAGACAACTATGGTGGTCAAAAGAGCATATTTGCAATGAAATCAAATAGTACTAAAAGTAATCGAACACAACTAAAATCCACACTATTCAAGGTTTGTTTACTTTAAAATATTTTTTGGAAATAATGATAAATGACATTTTAGTTTGCATTACAGGATTCACACATAAAACCTAACGTTAAATGCATTAGCATCAACTGTCCTTTTTTCATTACACAACACACATCAAACATTGTCCTGCTTTGTTCAGTACAGTTGTGCATGACTGTAATACAATACACTAAATGTCACTTTGTTTATCATTAGAGTCCAAAACAATGTTTCGTCTAATAACCAAACCATGCAAATGACAGCGCGATCAATTATAAAAAACAAATAACAATTTGGTACCGAAAAAGCACACTAAAACCAACAACATTTATTAGGAAACAAACACTCACATGTAGAATTTTCCTATTTTTTAGGGCACCACAGCTCCACACGTGTTTTCCCGTGATGCACCAGTACTTCCGTGACTGTCGTAGCCCCGCCCACTTTCCCCAACGGCGAGCCCCAGAACCCAAAACGCATGAGACGAAAGCGTTCTTGCTTTTCATTCTACACTAATACGTTTTCTGTTACGTATGTTGATTAACTACATTTATGTTATATATGAATGTAATATGTACATACACACATGCAAGTACTTATAATAAAAATAAAGCGATATTAATGCAATAAACTGAAACCAACCCCGATCCCTTCTCCAGAGGATTCGATCCATTCCGCGTTTTTTCTCAGATCTCTCTATTGAATGACACAAAACTACACCCTTGCGTTCGTTGTTTAAGATGCACGAGCATGCCTTTTAAAGTCTGACAGAATATATGTGTAAGAAAGAATGAATGTCAACCCGCAAAGCCTCCGATCTCTGCAGCGTTTGTGTGGGGCGGGATGGAGGCGTTTGTCCTCAATGCAGGGAGGAGCTATGAATGTATTTGACAGGAGCATGAAGCGGAAACAGAAAAAATGGTCATCGTCTTTACCGGACAGCGACAAATACGATTACCTGAAAAATGAGGTGAGATGGTTTTCTTTCCGATGGGTGCGTGTGGCTTTAAAAGAAGCGCAACTGTGTGTGTGAGTTGTGTTTGGGTTGTCTTTGCAGGTGGGCAGCAGATTGGCAGACAGAATATATGACGTCTCAAGGTCATTCACAATTACTCAGACATTTTATTAAGTCTTGGGATGAGATGTGAAGAATTGAATGTGATTTAAACGTCTTTGCAGGACTTTTCCTCTGGCTCTAGATGTGGGATGTGGGAAGAGTCACATCGCGGAGTATTTGAGTAAGGTAGATCCATTCTTAAAGATACAGCGCTCTTTAATGATAGTTCGCCCTTGTGATGTTTTTGTTGTCATTAACCCATCCTCATGTTATTGAAAACCAGTATGATTTTGTTTTTCTATTAAACACATGATATGTTGACAAAATGTTTGCTCTTCTACACACAATGAATGTGAATGGGGACTGGAGACAGATTTAAACAAAAATCTCTCTTCTCAGGATGTTATTGGACGTCTCTTCTTGACAGACATCTCAGATTCTTCTTTGGTAGGACACCGGGAGCTTTTGTACAGCTTCATTTTTTTATGTACATCTAGATCATTGTATAATTGACATCCCTTCTGTTGACTGCATCTTCATTTGACTTTTTATCCTCATTTTATTCAGAAGAAGAAGAAAGAATGTGAGATTCCTACTCACTCTGTTCAGGCAGATGAGGAGTTCTTGCCCTTTAAAGAAAACACATTTGACCTGGTGTTCAGCAGCATGAGGTACCGTACAGCCCCTATGCATCATGGTATGTATAAAAATACAAACTTAAAGACGGTCACTTATAAACCTGCCTTTGTATTCTTAGTATGCACTGGATCAATGATCTCCCTGGTGCCTTGAGACAGGTATGAAGCCAGAAAATGCCTGTTCCTCTTAAAGGAATAGTTCACCCAAAAATGAAAATTCTGTCATAATTTACGCACCCTTAAATTGTTTTGCTTTTCTGTTGAATACAAAAGGAGTATTTTTAGGAACTTGGTAACTGCACAGTTCTTGGGCAAAATTGACCACCATAGTAGATTTGTTTCTACTGTTGTAGTCAATAGTGCCCCAGAACATTCTTCCAAGTATTTCATTTATGTTTACCAGAACAACGCAATTTATACAGGTTTAATAAAACTAAGAGTGAGTAAATGATGACAGATTTTCATTTTTGGGTGAACTATCCCTTTACCCATAATATCAACCAATTTTTTTTTTCTTTTTCAACAATTAGATCCATCAGGTGCTGAAGCCAGATGGCGTGTTTATTGGAGCAATGCTTGGTGGCGAGACGTTGTTCGAACTGCGGTGTTCTCTACAGTTAGCTGAGCTGGAGAGGGAGGGAGGGTTTTCTCCTCATATCTCACCCTACACTGCCGTCACCGACCTTGGTAACCTGCTGGGCCAAGCAGGCTTCAACATGCTCACCGTGGTCAGTGGATGACTATTCATTTATTTATTTTGGTAATAATGTTGGTTTGGTGTTTTTAGTAGAATGTTCCTTAAAAAATTTTATTGAAATTTTTAACAAATTCTTTGTATTTCAGGACATTGATGAGGTTCAGGTCCATTATCCTTGTATTCTAGAAGTCATGACTGATTTACAAGGTAAATTCAATGTCATTTCTCATCCTCAATATATTTTAAAATGGAAAGAAGGGGCATTTACATGCATTCTGTGCACTTTAGGTATGGGTGAAAGTAACTGTGCGTGGAACAGAAAGTCACTCTTACACAGGGACACCATACTGTCAGCAGCTGCCATTTATAAAGGTGCATCACACACTTTAAGGATTTTAGATCAGTTAAAGATTGTAATGAGCTTAATCTCAATTTACTTTTTTTCTTCCTTCCTTTCTGTAATTCTCTTCAATGTTATTTCCTTTAGAAATGTATGGCAGTGAAGATGGGTATGTTCCAGCTACGTTTCAAATCCTCTACATGATTGGCTGGAAACCTCACGAGTCTCAGGTCCTTTGCATTTCATTTGCTATTCTATTCTGACCAATCACATTGATCTAATTAAGGCGAAGAGATTTTGACTGTGCTGCCTCGTTTTTACAGGCAAAACCAGCAAAGAGGGGCTCAGCGAATGTCTCGTTTGAAGATTTGTCAAAATTAGGCTAAATTCAGACCGACTACCAAAAATCTGATGTCAAATCTTCAGACGGAAAGATGCATTTATACCTCAAATCAGCCCGTCCTGTTTGGATCTGCTTTACTGAAATGTACATGATTATACAGAAATGTTGCATCAACAAAATGTATATTTGAAATGCCACTATACTCGAAAATATGATGCTACACAGTTTGTTATTTTCTTAAAAAGAAGCAAATATTAAAGAGAAATAGATTCACACCATAAGGTTCCTCACAAATGATTATTCAGTTTCAACAAATAAAAAGTAAACCAAAACATGAAGTTGAAATGAAATGTAACTCCTTTAAAAATGTATACATCATACTTGCGATCCCAAGTCCAAAAAACAAAAATTCACATTCATTCTAGTGTGCATCTACTCCAAAAATCAAACTGTCTAATGTTGCACGACAGTCAACTCATTTACACAAACATTCTTCATTCACATATGGCTTTATAGTGTTCAACATTAATGTTTTCTCAGGTTACATAGTCACCCGTGTATATTCTACTTAAAAAGCCCTTAATCTGTGTCAAGGGGCCGTGAGCGGAGTAAAGGATGATAATGGTGACATCTGTTGTTTCTGGAAGACATTAGCCTGCAGTACATGTACGATTAGAGTTCATCCCTTTGAGCTTTGACCTCTTAGTGGTTATAAAACATGATGATTATACTGTAAATACATAACACAACACAAGCAGTTAGGTTACCCTGTCATTATTTACCCATTCCAAACCGTCTTTTATGACAAGCGAGTAAATCATTTTCGCGTGAACGGTTGTAGATTCTATATTTTAGCCAACGAATCAGAGGCCAGAATAGAAAACATAACTTTAGCTGTTTTTGAATCCATAGGAAAGCAACGGTGTATGAACATGGTGAACTACAAAATGCTAATAGCAGCTAAAAGATTTGCTCGGTTACAGACCCCTTGGTCCCGTGTAAACATAAGATGTTTGGAGCAGGTTATGGCAGCAGTTCCACATTTCTCATTCTTAGACACACATAAAGCTCAGTTACTGCCTACAAGGCACTACACATTTTTTTTACATAGCCCCCTCTCTTTCAAGTTATAATGTTCAGCTTTCCTGAGTATGCTTATGAGCATCTGGATGAACCTCATATCATTAATTCAAAAGAATTGCTTCTATATTATCACTGTAGTGCAAAAACAAAGACATGCTTCATATCTTCAAATCTTAGCAAAATAAAGAAAACAGTTCAATTGATTTTGGCATTATATGGATTTCATGAAATGTGAATATTTTAGAAAGCTTCTTGAAGTTCATTTCAATGACAGTGTATGCGTCTCATTTGAGTTTGTGTCGAGTTTGCATGAGTCTTGCGTGTTAGCCTGTCCCGTGGCTGCTGTAGTCAAAAACTCCTTTCTTAAAGAAATGTGAGATGCTGCACACCGCATGTTTCGAGAGTTGCAGTCCAGACTCTTCTGTCCTGAGAGGAGAAGACGAGGACGGTGACATCATCACATGGAAAAAGTTCCGCAGGTATTGCTGGGAAAAGACCAAGATGTTAGCAACACCTTATATTAAACAAAACCCGGTTGTTAATGTATCCAGAACTGATGGCCGGATTTGTGGGATTTACCTCTAACTGATTACGCCGTTCTGCGACCATTCTCTCATCTCTGTTTCCAAATATCTTTTTGGGAGGAAAATCCAAAGCTGCAAGCTACAGCAAGAGAATATTTAGGAATATTAGAAAAAAGGAGATATATACGAAATGTGCATTTTGTCTATTCAGGGCTGTTGCAGAAACAACATGGCAAATTCCATGCAAGGGGGCCTGCAATGTATGTAGATAGAAAAAGCCCATTCTAAGGTAATAAAAACCTAACGTTTCATTTTGTAAGGTCTTCATACTCTTCTGAAGACATAGTTATGTATATTATATTGCATTTCTGTCAACAGATCCTCCAATAAATTAAACACTGGACCTTTAATAATAGGCAATACACAATGTATTTCATATTACATGTACATGCAGGCTGTACCTCAGGATATCTCAATTTCAGACATTTGTGCATCTCACGAAAACGACTGTATCTTCTAAACACCGTCCAGCTTTCTTCCAAAACTGTGATCTTAAAAAAGACAACAGAAAACAATTGTCAGACATCACAGATGGACTTTATGCTTCATTCACACATGCAGATATGTGGTAGGAACGCAGGCAAACCTTGATTTCAAACTCAAAGTGCTCATCTTTGCCCTGTCCACACAGGACGTAACGGGGAATGCTGATCTTCACTGGATTTTTGAGACAGTCTGGACTCGGATCCAGAGGTTTCGACACCTGCCGCTGTGAAAAGACAAGGATCTTCCAGTCAGAAAATGTCATTTCATAAACTGGCAATGAAATAACAAGCAAACACACCATAAGACCATACCTTATATTTCAGTTTGCGTGGGTCGATTCGTTTTTTATCATTGTCCTAAAAGAATAAAACAGCATTAACTAGAGATAAAAAGATAACTTGAAAAATCAGAATTTACAATAGCTGCTATCAAAGGCTAGCAGGCACACTCTTGCTTGTGATTCTCCATTACAATGAAGTTGCAAAGACAGAAGGTTTCAGTGCAGCTAAGGGCTTCAGGGTAAAAAGCATCTACGCGAGAATTGACAGGTGGGCAGCATGCTACCAGAGCTAAACACCACAGAGGAAATATCCAATCTACTGAGATCAGAGATTGTGAGGGATATATGCAAATAATTAGGGCTGGAGCATGCAAATCAGGCGCTGATTGGCTGAGGCCTGTGCTTACCTCATCCGTCAATCTAACAGAGCTACCCTCACTATCCTGATCCTCGTCCTGAAGAGTTAAACAGCTTTGTTGTGAGTCTTGTTAAACGTTGTACAATATAGAATTATAATTTAAAGGTGAAGTGTGTCGTTTCTGCAACACAAGCTGCACTAAATGATAAAACTATTGTAGAAATCTTTGTTTTAAGGTTTTTCAACACTTGAGAAATTCATAATTTTTGCAGCCTTAAAATGTAAACATTTAAGACAATCTTCTAAAAAACAATGATAAAGAAGTTTGGAAGAATTACAGCCTAGTGGCTCACAGAAGAAAAGAGCCATATAGTTTTGGATTGACATAATAGTGAGCAAATGATGACAGAAGTGTCATTTTTGGGTGAACTGTCCCTGTATAAAGTTATTAATTGTGGGAGACACGTTCATTAAGTAACTTTCCATACCTGTAGTGAGTCTGATGACAATGAGAGAGTGTTGTTATTCTCTCTATTTAGCAGGTTTAGTTTCTGTAGCCTCCGCTGGACCTCTTCTTCAATAAGTGCGTTTACCCTGAGGTGGAAGAAGAGCAAATCCTGATATTTACCAAAACAGCAAACACTAGTACAGAAAAAATGAATGTTTGGATGTATGTACACTACCTCTCGTCACCTAGCGACAGTACTGCGGGAAGACTCGGTATGGGGCTGACGGGCGACTGGTTCACAGTTTTCTCTTCGCTGCTCACGCTTAGACTCCGCCCACTTGCTTCGCACTCGCTGATCCTCTGCTTTAGCTGTGCGATCTCTCTCTCCATCCTGAGAACAACCAGAAAACCAATAAGAGCATGGGAGAGAACTTCTGGATTTCTGGACTTCGCCCAAATATATTAAATGATATTATATATATATATATATATATATATATATATATATATATATATATACATATATATATACATATACATACATATACATACATACATACATACATATATATACATACATACATATATACATACATACATACATACATACATACATACATACATACATACATACATACATATATATATATATATATATATATATATATATATATATTAGTGGTGGGCCGTTAACGCCGTTAACGCAGTGAGACTCTTATCGCGCGATAAAAAAAAATGTCGCCGTTAATCTATTCTCAAAGTTGGGTTGGGAGCTGGGCCTATACTACGCAAGCTATGATGACTTTCACCTTGATATTTTAGCGCGGATGTATACCAGCTTAACTGCACTGTACGGGGCGAGAACGATTATTTCAACTCGCATGATTCGCGTCATTCGCGGAAGCAGAAGCCGCCTCATCATCTCATAACCAGGGCTTCATTCGCGTCCTTAGCGCCGCCTCATCATCTCATAAACAGGGCTTCATTTGCGCGATTCGCGCAGCAAGTTGGTCTATTGGCTCTTTGCATTAACATATAAATCACTCGCGCTTGACACGCCATTCGCGTTTGGTCTGAACACAACATAACGTTACTGTGAAATTACAACATCAAACGTGACGTGCTAACATGGATGCAGCTATGAAGCCGCCGGGTTTGCTTCAGGGAATATTAATTTTTAAGAAGCTTGCCAATGGAAACATCGACAAGACTAAGGTTGTTTGCACCTTGTGCAATGCGGAATTGGTTTAAAAAAAACACTTTCTCTCAACAGGTCTAGCTTTAGTTGAAACCAGTAACTTTGCATTGGCACCCAATGTATTATGGCTCCTTTATGACATATCGCTTGTTGCTCCCTCACTCTTTCTAAGTCGCTTTGGATAAAAGCGTCTGCTAAATGACTAAATGTAAATGTACTGTAGGAGCTCTTCCAGTCTCAAGTACCACCTAAACGCAAATCATCCCTTAGCTAATGCGAAAGTAAACACAAGTACATCTTATTGAACATAATTTAATTTTCATCACCAATTATCATAGTAGAACAGCTTTCTCAAGCAGTTTGTGATGCATTTTGGAAACAGGAGATGAGCCCCTGGTCTAATGCGCCACCTGGCTTGAGATACCCGTTCTCAAAGACTTACTTTTAGTCATTATTTGGGTAGCACACATATTCTGAATGCCTTCGGCAGAATTCAAATGAGCCATTTTAATCTAGATTAATCTAGATTACAACACTGAAGAAATGACACTTTGCTACAATGTAAAGTAGTGAGTGTACAGCTTGTATAACAGTGTAAATTAGCTGTCCCCTCGAAATAAGTCAACACACAGCCATTAATGTCTTAACCGCTGGCAACAGTGCATTTTCACTTAGGGGTGTACTCACTTTTGTTGCCAGCGGTTTAGGCATCAATGGCTGTGTGTTAAGTTATTTTTAGGGGACAGTAAATTTACACTATTTACAACCGGGAATATGCCCCCGGACACCAGATGGCCAGTCCGCCCCTGTTCCCAAGCAAATGTATCTTTATCTTTTTTTTTTTGCTATTTGTACTGAAAGAAACACCAGAAAGAAAATCAACACACCTCTCCTGGTCCAGGTCTTGTGTTCCTGACATCCTGAAAGTGCTTTGTCCCAGTGCAGACTGTGACCTCCTGCGGGGTCCTTCGGCTTCAGGTTCAAGGCTGAGGCTTCTGCGGTAGGCGGAGTGTCTTTTTTCCAGACGCGTGACTGCTTGCTCTAAAGCCTCCCGCTGCTGTTTCTCCTTCCACTCCAGGATCTCCTTCTCTTTCCGCCGAACCTTCTCTTCCTGACGGGCCACGTTCGCCGCAAACTCGTATGTCTGCTGCAACTGTTGCAACTGTTCATTGCTGGCACTGTGCTGAGACAAGCGCTCCTCCTTCTCTTCCAGCTCTTTCTCTACCTGCAATAGAGAAAAAAGAGGGAAGAAGAGAATAAAATATTTTAGGCAGTCCTTCATTGTGTGTTTAAGGTATAACGCACCTCAAAAACACAAATCTCTTTACCTGATACAGCATCTCATCTAGGTCCTTGTCCATTTCCTCTGGACTGGTGTCGGACAGAGGAGACCCTGTTCCTCTTCTCACCCTCTCTAGCAGCTCGATAGCTCTCTGGCGCTCCTCAGATACAGCAGGGAGATACTTCTCACGCAGAGAGATCAACTGTTTCTCTTTATGCTGCAACATGTGTTCAGCCTGCTGGACAAGAATCTCCTCCTGACTCAGAGACGAGACGTCCTGCAAGCCACGCTCCATCATATCATGGACCTGAAGGGACGAGACGAAAGAGACACATTAAAACCAGAGCAAACTGATTCATTACTTTGTGGTTACAAAATGACCTTGAAAACTGCGAATATGTAAATGATGAATAAGTAAAAAAACAATCAATACTTTGCAAAAAATAAATTAGTTATAAACAGATTCATTTGTAAGTAGTGAAGTATTCATAAAACTAAACTAAACAAAAACTGATTCAATGTTTTCATAGATTCATTACTTTCAAAGCAAAGAATTACATTTTGGTAAATGTATCATTTACACAAGGATTCTGCCAATAACGGAAACATTATTTTGTAAGAAATAAATCAGCCAAAAAACAAGCATAAATAATGTATCAGGGCAATTCCGTGAAAATTTCAACGTTACCACGAAAAAATAGATTTAAAACAATGTTTTTTACTATGGTTACAGCAAAGATTTTCACATTCGGTGGTTCAGATACCCATGTGAGATCTCTCTTCAAATATGTTAAGCATTTGTTTTATTTTCAGTGCATGATTTTTCATAGTCAGGTAAGTGCAATTTTCAGGATTGTCACATCCATAATGCTACATATACCTCATAAGTGGACACATGAAAGTTAAAATAAAGTAACTATGTTATGTTCTATTAAGAGTCATCCCTTCTCCATTCATTGGGTATTATTGCTTCAGGATTGTGCATTTTATTTCACAGAAATCCTACAAAGTTTGTTGTCTCCCAAAAACTGCTTCCTTTTTTAGTCACATCTATAACGTTTATTTCCCTTCTTTAAAATAGAAAATTTGTTCATAGACTGACATGTTTTTATGTTTATACTCTATCAACAAGGGTTTAGTAAAATATAAACAGATGGTTCAATATATTCGTAACTAATTTATTCTTTGAGCTTTTTTATCTCGGGTCAATAACGCGAAATGTCACGTCCATAACGTTGGAATTGCCCATCAGTCACAACTAAAATAAAAAATAAATAATGAGTTTTTCTATGCTTAATAAATAAATAAAAAAAATCTGTTCCCATATTATGTTAAAAAAAGAAGAAAAATTAAAAAACGGATTCCTTTTTCAGGAAAGAAACTAAAATAATCATCAAAATAATGAAGCTGCTTTTTGTAGATTCATATTTACAAAACAATGAATCTTTCAATACAAAAAATTAAATAAAGTAAAAATGATTTGTTGTTTTCCAAGTTTAAATCTTTTTTAATTAAATTATAAGTAATGAATCAGTTTTTGCCTGACTCATTTTTAACAGAACAATGAATATTTCAGGAATGGGACTCTATTTTATGAAATTAATAGCAAAGTAAAAATGTCAAATTCAGGTTTGATTATTTTGTTTAATCTGTCAAAAAACTATTCGTTATTTTCTAACTTAAGAATCCATTTCTTCTAGTTCCAGTGTAAAGGCACTTCTACCTGTCTTTGTTTGTCCCTGTGCGTGTGGAGCAGCAGCCCGAGCGACGTCCGTTCGCTGTCCACCTCTCGCTCCAGCCTGTCCCTCTGCTCGACCAGCGACTCCTCCAACAAACTCAGCTCCTCCACCTGTGCCTGCTTGAACTGCTCGTATCGCTCCTGCGCTCTCCTACGCACCTCCTCCCCTCCTTCATCCTCTCCGTCGATATGCGCCTCCTTCGCACGGAGCAGCTCTTCCCTGAGCTCACCGAGCGTCCGTCTCTCCTCCTCCAGATGATGCACCTCGTCTGGCGTGAGCAGGGTGGCCGCCTCCTCACTGCGCTCCCTCAGCTGCTCCTCCAGACGACTGACCAGGCTCAACTGCTCCTTCTCTCGCTCCTCCAGACGTCTGGACATTCAGGACATTTGTTTTAGCAGTTTCAAGAAATAAGATCCACAATAAATTATATTATAAACTGTCTCACCTGCGCTCGAGCTGGAGTTTGATAGCCTGCTCCTCTCTTTCTCTTTTGAGGCGCTCCAGCTCACGAAAGAGCTCAGTCTGTTCTGCTCGGTCTCGTTGGGCCTGAGCTTTCTCTTCTCCCTTCCGCACCTCCTCCTCCAGCTGCTCATGCTCTAGCTGATGTCTTTTTTGTTTCTGCTCCTCCTGCTCTTTCTGGTCCCTGTGTCTTTCCTCCTGCATAAAACATATATTGGTTTAGCATTTTCAAATGCTTATAAATGCCAATCATAAAACTTGATCACTTCCTGATCACCAGTCTCACCTGGAATTTTTCTTTCTCAGCGATCAAGTCTCGGAGTCTGCTTTCGATATCCTGACTGCGTCTGTGCAGACTCTCCTCCTGCCTGCGTATGCGCAGCTGCACCTGCTGAGACTCCTTCCTCTGAGACTCCACATCCTGCTGCATGCGCTCAAGCTCCGCCTTCTCACTCTTCTGCTTCTCCTCCATCTCCTTTATCATCCGCCTACAGCACCAAAGAGTCAGAGGTGAGGATAGTGATTGGCCGGATTCAGCAGTGACATCATCCATGACAATAAAATGAGGTGTTCAATGCAGACTTCTTTCATTTGTTAGAAATAATGTTTTGTGTGCATCAACAAATGTGCAAATACAAAGAGAAAATAGCCAAATAAGATAAAGAACCTTATTTTTGAAGATATTTCAGGATGTAACCTGTAACATATCTTGATTTAAAATTTGAGCTGCTTAATGTAAAACAATGTTCAACTCTTATAAGATAACTTTCATCTTCACCTGTTACTCTTTCTTTGATATGATTTGCATGAATTAATGGTTGTTGAATTTGTGGTTACATGACAAACCTTTTAGTTTCAAGTTTTTCCAGTTCCTCCCTTTGTTGTCTCTCAAACTCCAGTCTGAAACACAACAACACAATCAGTTTCCACCCTTAAAAAACACATTCACACACACACCACAGCAAACTCCTGTCAGTGCACGAGATGAAGGTCGGCATGAACTCCATCGCAGCTACAAGCACATGCTGCAGGTTACACAACATGAGACAAACAAGCAGTCAGATGAAGACACACGCTTAACTAAAGTGTTATGATCATGAGGCATGAGGGGACAAATCACTTCTCACAAGCATGGACGAGAAATGGAAAGACCAAACCTACAAACACGACGACTTATATTCAAATAAAGAGACGACAGTTTCAGACTAGTGGTGTGTTTATGTTCTACCTGAGAAAGATGGGTCCCTTTTCAGTGAAGAGACTGCCACAAACAAGTGCAGAAAGATAAAAAAAACATCACCAAACTAATCCACATTAAGTTTTATTTTATATTTTGGTAACCCAAGTGTTAGGATGTTATGACAGAGCTACATTCACTCCTGCAGTGGTAGGCCTCAAATTATTTTAAAATGATTTGAGATGATGTTGAAGATTATTGCCTGCAACTGTAAATCGGCATTACGAGGGAACTGTCAGGGTCAAGCTTTGAGTTGATTTGACATGCATGATCCAGACGCACCTGCTTTAAATGCAAAAGCCAACATGCGCTATATTGTTTAAAAGGGATGCATCAATATAGAAAATGAAACCAATAATAATAATGACTGTTAACGCATATAGTTTCTATTGCAATATTTTCAATCAATAACTTATAAAAAAAACATTTTAATTATTTTTATTCGTTAAGAAGAAACTGTAAAAAACAAGTGGCTATATTTTGATGGACTGTTGCAGTCAATATTCGTCGATTCCTCTTACAGCAAGCATTTTTTGGGGATAGGTTACAAATGTAACCCAAAAATATTCTTGCCAAAATCTGGCATGCTCAAAATGTCTGTTTTGAGTCTTTTTACTTCCATAGTTTTTTAACATACTAGTAAAGAGACATCAGAAAATGGAGAAGACAGGGAAACAGAAGTCAAGTGAGGACCACATGACTGGACTCGAACTCAGGTCACCCGGAACACTATTTTTGTTAAATTTTGATTGTGACCGATTAATAGAGTCTCCAACCATATTTGATCAACAATCTTTATTGTTCACTATTTTAAAAGGCACTCTTAAGCAGAAATAATGTGACATACATGCACTTTATCCTACATTTCTACTGGTCGATCTCAACAAAGTCACAAATACATACTGCATCCTTTGTTAATATTTAGTGTGTACTGGTGAGTGGGGGACTGGAGTTTGTATTTTAATGCAACATCCGGAGTACCAGCAATGGTGTCGGAGGGCATGGAGAGAGAGGAGGGTGGAAAGAGGAGGGAAGAGGAGGCTCCTGGTAAGGAAGATATGGAGGAGACTGAGGAAGAGGATTCGGGAGGAAGATATCACACGCTCTCAAACACACGTTTATTCGCACGCGTGGTGGGTGACTTACCCGGGGTTATACAACATGACTGTGGAGAGGTTTTCACAGGATTTGGAGAGATCACTCATAGATAAACTCAGACTTGTCAGGAGGCCACTCTGTTGAACAACAGCAATGTTACGTTAAATAATGTTATGTAAATACTGTTATGTTTGTTTTTGGTGAAACTCAAATACATTTTGAAGAGTTTTTATGCAGCTATCCAGCAAAGACAGAACAGATCGCTAATTCAATTATTTCGGGAACCAACTGTAAAAGTTATTTTTACGGTTTATTTTTTGCATCTATTATATAACGTTTCAACAATGTTGCCTAAAATAAAATAAAATAAAAGTTCTCTAATGGTTAATTTATGACCATCAAAATGTTCTCCAATGGTTATTTTTAGGCATTTTTAAGAACAATTTTGGGAATCACAAAATCTTGTCAAAATCTTGTTAATACAATCAGTTCACACAAGCATTTAAAATAAAGAGTGTGTGAGAGACAGATCGAAATGTATTTGCTATTCACGATAAAAAATCGTTTAGATAAAACATATAACCCTACAGAACACGTGGACTGCTTTTAAGCTTAATTTTTGCTTTTGACAGTGTCTGATTCCACAGCCAGAGTGTCTATTAAAGAACGACTGTCATAAGAGTTTTGTACAACATGAATTTAGTAATCAAAATTTTACTCACCTTTCGTTTCTCTCGTAATTTTGCTGCCTCTTTGGGATGGTTGAATCTAAACATATTGGTTCTGCCGAGCAGAATAACAGCTCCTGAAAAAAACAATACAAAAAGCTACGGTTTAAAAAAAATAAATGAAAACATCACCTCTACACTTTCTTTTATTAAAGATTTTTTTTTGTAAAAATAATGTAAAAAATATTTGTAATAAGAACCTTGGTTTAGCTGGCAGGGCTCTGTGACCTGAACTCCGTTGACCGAACATTGAGCATCATTCAGAGGGATGAGAGTCACCCTACCAATCTGATTCTCTATCAAACAATGTTCACTTTCCAGACCCATACCATGAAGAACTACACACACATAGACACACACAAAATATCGAGTATTACTATCATCTAGTTTCCAGAAATACTTGTATGTACTGTGTGTAATTATGTTTTCATCATGAAAGTTATTAAATTGTTATTAAGAAATACACTTATAAGTTGAGCTATGTGAACACAACTGTTTAGACAATTCAATATATTATATATCACATGTGACTAAATTGAACAGATGAACAGTAATGAAACGAATAATTCTGTCCACAAAAGCATATTTTACTCACTAATGTCCGGCTCATTGGTAGCATCATCACGACCAACATATGTCCTTCCCTCCTGTAAACACACATTCATTCAATCATCACACACTTTGCTGCAAACACGGATTATTACATTTAATACGCACTACAAACACACAATCGCATTCATAACAAACCCTTTACCTTCAAATGATACAGAATGATGCCGGTACTGAGTAGATCATCATCGATCCCAATGAGATGAGGCAGTTCTGAGTCTAAGATCACTCCGATTCCATCCTTCCTCAGAGCCAGAGTTTCTTCCTGCACAACACAACCATACATGAGAGTTTGCAGATGCATGAACACAAAGCAGTACAGATGGCCTTCATCACTGCCACAAACCTTGAGGATGTTCTGAGTTTCATTCCATTTGTTCGTCCATTCCTTGGTCAGCTCTAAAACCTGTCACAGACAGGTATAAAAACATGTGAATTGAATTAAGTGTGTTACTTTTATACACTCAAACAGACAGTCCAGTCTTGAATTTCATTAAGATTTAAAAACCGCTTTGTGATTGCAGAGATGCTAGGATACAGAGGAGATTATATCGGTTGCTATGGAAACGAGGCTTTAAAAGGGTGTAGGTTACCCTGGCTTCATTATGATGTAGTTCTTCCTCCATACTTAACGCTGTGGGGGAATCCAGAAGTGCAATCTAAAAAAACAAAAACACACACACACTAAAAGAAGAGTACATTAGAATGACGCAGTTCTTAACCCCTTTACGAAAATAGGATCAAGTTCAGACCTGAGTTCCCTGTGTGAGCAGAGCTTTAAGTCGAGCGATCTCAGCCCGGAGTTCTCGGATGAGTCTAACATTAGACTCTTCATTAATCGTAGGTTTGTTGATGATGTTTTTGGCTCGGTTGGCGTAGCGTAATGTGCTCAGCGTCTCGCCGTAGTTCACATCTGCGGGTGAAATGGCTGAAAAACAAATGGTTTTTACAATGAAAACTATTCATGCAGTGCGTCGCTCAAAGTAGATGCGTTTGAAAATATGTTTAATTCTTCTCTCACTTGCGATCATGATGGTTTTGGAGTTTCCGCCCAGACTGTCTTTCAGGAGCCAGGTGAGCACCGAATCTCTGTATGGAACAAACACTTGCTTCTTCTTCAGATGACTGTTTAATCCTTCCTGTGACAGATCAGCTACAAACACAAAACAATAACACATCTAATATCTTTACAGTTTAAATATTTAGTTTCATACCATATCCTTACTCACCTAATGCAGAGATGACGTTGCCCAAAGTGACCAGTGATTTGTTGATATTGCCGCCCTCTTTAAGTCGGACTCCAGTGGCACCTGTAGCATCGGCCCTCTCACTTCCAGCCAAGTCCACTAGATGAATCTTACTAACCGTCTCGCTCGGCATCTCAGCATCAAACTTTGCCTGTGAGGATGGGAATTATTGCGTTACTTTCTGTTATCCTCGATGTGTGGTAAAACCTGTGATATGTTACCTGTGTGAAGTTAATGGTGAAGATGGCGTGCGAGCGGCTGCTGGCGTCGTTCATGCCCGTGCAGGCCGTGGTGCGGTTGATGTTCCCCGCCTCCATCAGCTCTTCCACGTCACTGAAGTTCTGCACGAGATGCTTCGATAGGTCTGGAATATTTTTTTTTTATGTGTTTTATGTTCAAATACATATTCAATACAAATTGGTATTTTGGTTACCCTAGTTCTTTTATTCTTACCTTCCACATAGGGCCCTTCTTTTGGGTGCTCTCTCACTCTGAGGTTATACGTCTTTGCCATCTTTCTCCTTAACAAGTCTCGTACTCGTTCATTGTAAATCTCCAGGTAACTTTCAACACAACGAAAAAAACAACAGTAAGAACAAGATTTATATTCTGCGTTTTGCGTTATTATTTTTTCAATTGCTTTCATTACGGACCTCCACAGACGATCCTTAAAGGAATAGTTCACCCAAAAATGTAAACACTGTCATCATTAATTAAACCTAAAGTTGATCCAAACCAGTACAAATGTTCTGCTCAACACAATGAAAGTTATACAGTATAGAGAAATCGTCACCTTGGAATTATAGGGTTCTATATGTTGTCTGAGTAGTTTTGAGATATTGAGCATTAAAGTTTTTGCATTTCATATTGCAAAAATGATATGAGGAACAAATCTCTTTCATACATGAGAAAGACAGAGACCCTTAATGTATTCCAAATGTACAATATCAATATTTACTGTTGATATAAAAACATATGTTTTTGTTGGAACAGGTCAAACACAGATAGAACCTTCTGATTCTGAATAATCACTTTCGGTTTAGAATTATAAGGTTCTATCTGCAAAATATTCATTAAAGCCACACACTTTCAAGCAACACAAACAACGTACTAATATCTTTTGTTAAAACATGAAATTTGTGTATAATAATGTGTTAAAAAGATATATTTACATTTTTTTATGACACTCATTATATATTTTAGGATGCTTTTTCTTGTTCAAGTTAATCATAGTTAAGGCCGTGCTAATTGTTGTATCGATGATTTTCCACAGAAGGTGAGACAGATCATATTACTAGATGAGTATGGCTGAAAAAACATAATAATGTTTAATGTTGTAATCAAAATTCTTGACGTTGTTGACTATTTGGCATTAACTGCATTATGAGAGTCTAATTAGGTATTTTTGAACCTTGCGCTGCTGGCTAGTGTGGTGTCTAAAAAAGTACAAAATTAATCTCCTCAGCAAAACTTAAAACAAATTTCGTTTGAGATGCTCTCTTTGACAAGAGTATCAATAAAACGTTCAACCCTGGGTGTTTCTTTTAAACATTGTTTTGTGTTGCACAGACATTCCCCTGTCACTGAGGAGTCCGGTCACATGACAAAGAAAGCTGATCCTGATTGGTCCTCTTATAAGCATTAAAAGGGCTGATTGAATCTTGCAGATATAACCTTATAGCACCAAATTATAATTCAATTTGGATATGAAACCTTTTTGTTCTCTTAAAAAAAGTCCCAAAATGCACACATTTAAAAAAAAACATGATATAATGTAAATAAGTATGTGAATAACTCAATTTTGACCAAAATGTCAGATAGAACCTTATAATTTGAAGGCGACGGAATGTTTAAACTATACAGTTCTGGGGAACCATAGACTTACAAAGTAGTGTTTGATTGAACTCAAAAGAAGATATTATGATAAATATGGGAACCAAACAGTTCCAGTCGCACATTCGGCTATCATTGTCATTTTTCCCACTATGATAGTCAACAGTGGCCCAGAACAGTTTGGTTGTTTTGTAACAACTTGAGAATTAATAAATAATGACAGAATTAATTTTTATGGGTGAACTATACATTTAATTTCGATCTGATCTAACACACCTGACCTCGGTGCGGAAAGAAGCCTCATCTCTTCGAGTCATGCCTGAAATCCGGCTGAATAATCCTTCACAAATTCGTGGAATTAGCCCCACATCACCCTACAGAAGGGTCAAGATTCAATTATATAACATCAAATAAGATATGATCGATATTTTATACAATTATATTATTTCACGAGCTGCAAAGATATCGCTGTGCTGAAAAATGTGTCATGCTCAAGACAAAGTTCAGAGAAAGAATCTCTTACAGGTATGCCCATCATGGTGTGTGACTTCCCCGACCCGGTCTGGCCGTAGGCGAAGATGCAGGCATTATATCCTTCAAAAGCTGACTTCAAAACATCTGTGCCTAGATCCTTAAACACCTACAAACACATAAATATTCCACAAACTCAAAATTATGGAGTTATATGTATTGTTAATGATAACTTTTGAAAACCAACACTGAATTACCAACATATTTAGTGCTTCACTGAACAACAAAAGACACAATGTTGTCATGTTTCACAATTTTAACTAATCTACACAAGGTCTAAATGGATTAATCAATAAAAAATCTGATTATTTTTTATAGAGAAATGGGCCCAGACAGTTGTTTAAAAGTTAACCTCTACCAAACAACAAACACTAATAAACAATTTGAGTCTATGTTGCTACATAAACATCATTTTAATGGCAACACATTAATATTAAAATATAAATAAAATGTTCTGAAAACCCCTAATTTTTATGAGATCGACCAGCCTTGGCTTTCATTTTTACAATCAATACCCACTGACCTTATCCTGCGAGACAAAACTGGCACTTTTACCGTCCGAGGAGTCATAGGAAAAATCATACGTAAACGTCTTCATTCTCTCTCTCACGGAATCTCCAGTCACACCATCTGGTATCTGGTAAACAAACAACCCCAAAATGAGTCTGAAAACGTTTATTTGTGAATCATTGACACTTAGAAACAGCCGTTTTTTCACCTACTTTCACATTGGTGATAGAGGTCTTGTTTCCCTCCATTTCGATAATGCATTTGGCAGACAGGTCTTTCTCCCTGTCCAAAAAAATCAATACTACATGAAAAAATGATGCATTTCATTTATTATTCACACACACTGCGAAGCCGGTAAAGTCCATAGACATGCACTCTAACAGGAGACAATTTAATTGAACTGCTCAATTGGTTTAAATCACTTTCTCAGGTCTTGATACTTACATGAGCTGTTTAAGAAGAAAAGTATGTACGCATTTATGCACGAACACTCACGCTGTAAATAACATTATCTGAATAACAACGTGTGAAATGTAGAAGTGAAAAATTAACATGAATTTCAGACGTTAAAATATTTCCCCTTTTGAGTTTAAGGACACTATGTGAGCATCTTGGATTCTTTGATAGTGACCTTCCGGCTCTAAATCATAAATTTGATCTAAAAACAAATTAATTATTCATAAAAACTTTGATATATTTATATTTAGTCTCGTTTAATTAAATGCACCCCATACACGTTCCCAGGTCCTGCACCTATGGGACCATCCAACATCACCTGATGTTTCGGAAAAAAAAATCATCTGTATTCCCAGAAGATGTACAAGGAATTCAGTGCTAGTAACAACAGACACTTGACTACAAACACTGTTTTAATTCATATACTGCCCCAAAATCTCATAACTTAAGGATTTTGGTGTAATTCAATTATTTTTAATGGTGATTCAAATTAGATTATTTACGGTCATAAAAATCCTTCAATTAAAAATAATCATAATAAATAATAATATTAAAGCAATAACATGTTTTGCTGTTATTATGTAAGGATGCCAGTGTTCATTTAATGTGTTCCCTCCTGCTGTCATGTATTTCGCTCCGTAGCTGTTGCGACAAATTCACGTACACATGTTTACTGTGTGTGTTTGTGACTCACCGTCTGTTCATGGGCCGGACCCGCACTGCCACACGAACCGATGCCATGGCACATCCCTGAAGATCAGACCGGACTCTCACAATAACAGAAACACTTCGCGTCAGTTCTCACGGGTGACTGACACTAGTGATATCGGCTGTACAATCCGTTTAAAGGAGACGAATGCGGTTGTGATGAGAGGCGATCGCGCTCGGTTACGGTTTACTCATGATTCCCGAAAACAGAAGACACATTTCTTCTGAACGCAGTTGATCAATTTGTATTATTTTCCCGGAGTGATTCGCAACGTCCTTCTCTTTGCTGGTGCACGGGCTGCATACAGAAAACACAGGAGACGCGACACCGCCACCTGCTGTATGGGAGTCGAGTTGGGTTTTTTAAAAGCAAAGGAAAACATCCAGATAGTTGTGAAATTTCTATTTGTTACTCTCAGATAAATTCCCCCCTATAGCCAGCTACCAGCTCTGTGCCAACAGTGCTCTATGACACCAAAATATTTAAAATATGTTTAAATTAAGTATATTTTTTCTTCTTATCTGGTCTGTTCTAAATCTACTTTTGATTTGTCACATAATAAGACTCTGATAATTATTTAACAAGCTTTAGTTAACACTGTCACGATCCATTTATGCTAACCTGTTTCTGTTCTATTCTGTTGTAAAAACCTAAATATAAAATTAAAAAAGGTGATTAAAGATTGATGGAAAAAATAAAAAAGTGCCTTAGTTTCTTGTTTTATATAAGTTTATTTATACAGGCCATCTTAATGCTTTAAATTACAGCTCCCCAAGACAAGTACGACATTTCACCCTTTTACACAGCAACAAATAATTCAAACAATCGTCAAATAGCTTTATCAATAAGGAAAGAGACTGTACTATAATCAAGTTATATTATAACTAAATTGCAATATATTTTAGTGTTTGGAACATAATTTAGTGTCTTCCTATTCTAACATTATTATGGGGAGTACATATCATAAATTATTATAATTACTTTGCACACCTTTATATACGATTACATTCAGGATCAGTCAGAATAAAGAAACGACATTGTAATATTATTTAGTAACACATGATGTTGGTGAGACTTAGACGACTGACTGCCGTCCTAATACTTTTACGTTATCCTGTTTCTTTAACAAGCCATATTGTACAAAGCTCACCAGTCCACAAATATCACACCCATAGCTTGATTCTACAAGCAGACTCTGTTATCAGATCAAGCGTATAATTTGAGATGCCTTCGTAATAAGGCATTTTCACATAATATTTAATTCCATTACAAGCCATTAGCACGTGACTAAAGTGCTCTATGAAAGTGAGCGCAGATCACTCAGTCCTAATAATGTGTTTAGCGTTTAACCCAGAATATCTCACATCAGTTTTTTAAAGACTTCCTGCCCATCCGCTGTTCTTGGATTTTTTTCCCAAAGTTCATGGCTAGAGTCGCCACAGCATAAGAAGAGAGGATGACGATGGTGGAACCCACAAACTGTGAGGAGGCCCCACGAGCGGGGACCTTCAGAGCTCTCCGAGGCATCAAACCTTCTGCCCGAGGTAACGTATGTGACATCGATTCCATGACTCCTGCAGGCGTAAATAAGCTACAGACGTAAATTCCAGTTCACTCTAATTTCTTTCAAGAGGATTCTTTTTTCAAGGGTTCCTTTCAGGCTTGGTGGTCAAGAAAAGTACATTTCTTCCCAGGATCTTGAAACGTGATGAAGTGTTATAAAGTACATCAGTCAAGCTTCAGTCTGATCTCACACACACGTCCATTCATGAGAGGATGTGAAGTTCCATCCTTTATAATCCTCGCCTCATCCCTCCGTCATGACACTCTTGAAATCCCTAAATTAGACCAGTGTCTGTGTGCGTCAATAGGATATTGACATAGACAGTCCAACAGAGGATCAGCTAAACTTGAATGGCACGGTCAGACAGGTGAACTTTAATTCTGTTGATGAAGTCCTACATAGGCTCAGTAATGAAGAGAAGGGATTAGACCAGCAGGAAGTCTTACATTAAAATTTACGAACGTTACACGTTCACGAAGACGAAAGCAAACAGTTTTGGGCCACTTTTGACTACCATATTCTTCCTATAGTAGTCAATGTTGGCCAAGAACAGTTTGGTTAGAAGCATTCTTCCAAATATCTTTGTGTTAATTGGAACGAAGAAATGTATTAAGATTTGTAACAACTGGAGCTTAATGATGACAGATTTTTTTTTTAAGGTGTTTAAAAGTGTTGCCATAAATGTTTCCCAAGAACGAATTACAAACTTGAGATGGACATAAAATGGTCACGTTCATTTTAAAAAGACACACTGTCATCATACTAAATATTAATCTATAAAGGACATGCCAGTAGTTGCTCTGCATCTTATACTAATGTTGACAAAATTGAATTTCCTCCATAAGGTTGGAAACCCTCTTTAATTTGTTTGGAAATAGATGTAAAAATAACAAGTGAGTCATACTTAATTTGAACTTTGTTATAAGGATAAATACTACATTTGGTTAAGAAATTCATTTGTGTAGTTTATATGTATTTGATTATTGATAGATCTCATTGAGAACATTATGATGTCAGTCAAGGCCATGCTGCCGTAAATAATCAGGTGACCCAGGGAACACTACAGTCTGTAATCCAATTTTACCTGTACACGTCAGCATATG
Source organism: Triplophysa dalaica (assembly GCF_015846415.1). Lineage (NCBI taxonomy): Eukaryota > Metazoa > Chordata > Actinopteri > Cypriniformes > Nemacheilidae > Triplophysa > Triplophysa dalaica. The sequence continues at coordinate 7,099,504 of NC_079543.1, forward strand.
TGTGGTCCAGTTCTGAGACCTACTTCTCACAATTCATTGTGCTAAGTGGTTAAGTGTTCCATTCCTCCTTAAAAAGTAAAGAGTGTGTGTCTGGGTGAAGTATACTCTGCAACAAAAAAATCTCATCCTTTTTGTCTTTTTTTACTTCCCAACATAGTTCCCATACTATACACTTCATGTTTTCAGTGTCAAATTACCTGGATTTTATTCAACCTATTTGACAAAACATTTTTCCCAAGTGTTGTAATGCAAGAACATATATTTCTACATGCAATTCTTTAGATTTATACGATTAAACTACATAACCCGTAATTCTAAAGAAAACCCACTAATTAAAAAGCTGCTCATCCACTGATTGTGCATTATCATTTACTTAATCAAGCAGAAACATAAATGTTTTGATGAAACTATACATGTGGATTAGGTTTATCTGATTATCTGTACCAGTCATGTGCCATCTAGATAAGAGCATTTGTGTCCATAACACTGTGCTGTCAGTTTACGTCATTGAAATGTTTTATTTTGAGAACAATTTGCTGAGTAACACAAGTTAGTTAGTGACAGATTTATTTTTTTCAGATTTAGGTTTTTCTTTATAGCCATTAAAATAATGTTCAAGTCTGATAACGGATAATGTATTGACTGTACATCAGAAGTAAATCATTTAAGAGATTAAAAGCAATGCGTGTTTCTGAATGTCTAATAAACCTGCAGGCGAGGACATATAGGGGGTGACGCGGCCGCGACACGCATGCGGTGCGACGCGCTGATTTTTTCATGAGCGTCGTCGCCACATCGATATGAAAAAATCTCAACTTTCAGAAAGGCGCAATCACACCGCAGGTCATGTGACAAGAACCAACCAGCCAATATAGACGAGCTCAATGAAAATGGAGACACAGATGATCACAGCATAACTAAATCTAGTAGAGTTAGTGCAACTTATTTTTTAAGTGCATAATCCATTTATCCTTTGTTTATACCTCCTCGTCTCGACGGCTATTGTGGCCCATTGTTGCTTAGCGACGACAGACGCCAGGAGTGCGCATGTGCAGGTGCTTTGGGAAAAAAGGAGAACGCAGTGCAGGTCGCGTTTTCCGCGCGGTTCTAGACGCGAAATGTGAATCGGGCCTAAAACTGCTTACACTGCTGTGCAGAATAGCACACTGCATTACTGCATCCTCCTACTTCTGCAGAATGGATGGAAAGTATGGAGTATGGAAAAATTATTTATGAATGTAATACCTGGTTGATCAAATAAAATTGTCAAAATAGTAGCTATACAACAGATCACAATGCAGATAATGAGTCATCTAAAAATTTTGACTCAAATTGACTTACATTGCACTTAAAGGGATAGTTCACTCATTATTTACTTACCTCCAGGTTGTTTCAAACCTGTATAAATGTCTTTGTTTTGTTAAACACAAAAATAGATATTTGTAAAAATGTTGGCCATTTGCAGTTCTGTGACATCATCCGTAGGAAAAAGAATGTATTTTTTTTCTGTTGAACACAAGGTGAGATATTTTGAAGAATTTAGGAACACAAACAGTTCTGGGGCACCTGTAAATACCATTTAATTGTTCCTGCAATTAAAAATCTCTGTGTTCCTCAGAACATGTATACAGGAAAGAAAATGACATGAGTGTGAGCAAATGATGGCAAATTTTTCATTTTTGGGGTGAACTATCACTTTAATCAACACTTACATGGTTTATTACACTTTCTACCACCAGGCGTCACTGCTCACCATTTCACGGAAAGGTAAGCCAGCTTTATGTATCTTCGTCCTGTCGGTAGGTGTGCGCAATATTTCGCATTTGTTAAAAATTGCGAGAAGTCAGTTATAGATTGTAGTTGTCACTAGAGAAGTAGTGTAAATAACCCCAAATCCATGTGTACAGAATGTCATTAAGAACGCAACGTATGTGTGTGTATGTGGCCTAAACGATATGTGACCCTGGACAACAAAACCAGTAGGCTATTATGGGTCAATTTTTCGTAATTGAGTTGCTTACATAATCTAAAAGATGAATAAATAAGTTTTCTATTGATGTATGAGTTGTTAGAATTGCACAATATCTGGCTGAGATATAACCGTTCAAAACGGAGGAATCTGAGAGTACAAAAATGTTAAAATATTGAGAAAAGGCATTGCGTTGTTGATCAGGGGCACTGTAGCAGGCCATCCACCCACAGAAATAAAGTTTTTATATATTTAGGGTAGGAAATTTACAAAAGATCTTTATGGAACATGATCTTTACTTAATATCCTAATGATTTATGGCATAAAAGAAAAATCTATCCTTTTGACCCATACAATGTATTTTTGTCTTTTACTAAAATGTTCCTGTGCTACTTAAGAGTGGTTTTGTGATCCATGGTCACATATTTACAATTGATATCACTGAGTTTTAGTGGGTGTTACTTAAACATATACATTAAACAGCACAGTACCATATGCATATATATCTTACGGAAAAAAACCTTATATTTGATTATGATCACGTTGTGGTACCACAAGCGTACCGTTGCTGGGGGTTGACCTACATTATCTGCTTTTGTTTACCTTAACAGTTACTTGGTTTTGGTAACGCTTGTGGTGGCTCTGTTTTGAATAATTTTGGTATTATATTGTAACTTTAATAGGTAAGATTTTGCGATCGTGCAAGAAAGAAATGTCCATTTTTTAATTGCATTAACTGTAGTATTGTTTCCCCTGATATTCTTGACCCTAAGATACATCAGCTGAACCAGTGCCCCACACACACACATTGAGAGGACATTAAACTTCAATTCATCTGTTCCGTCATGGACTCTTCTGCTGATTTCACACAGAAAGTTGCTGTGTTTGTTTGAAGTCTTGTAGCAGTATGTGGTTGTGATTTCTGCTGTTGTTCTCTGTGATTTGATGATGTGATTTGTTTCCAATGGTGTTTTTTCTTTCATCTAATGGTCTCTACAGCAGCAGCAGAGCTTTAGATTACACATTTCTCATGGGTGCATCTTTCATCTGGCTGATCACATCCTGCGAGCCAGAAACTTTGAGTGTGTAAAGGTGTGAGAGTATGGTTGAAAGCGGAAACAAAAAAAGTTGATTAAATTTTCCTAAACCAAATATACTTTCCTATCTTTTTTCTAGACAGTTCTTGTTCAACATTAGTGAAATAACCCTTGCATAAAAATTTTCGTCATCAGGACGTGACGCGTACAACAGCGTTAGAAAAGTGCACTAGTCAAGTAGGGGTCAATACACACACAGAAATTGTTCAGTGTGCCATTGTCGTAGAAGAATTATACAAAACCCAAGAACAGTAAGATAAGCTCATCATTTTCCATACAGTTTGGTTGTTGTTCTCTTGTTGTCTTGCTATTTGCTCGGATTGTTTGCCAATAGCGAATGACTTCCTCTATCATTAACTTGCAGTGGGTGTGTGAATGACGCAACTCAGTGCTGCACTCTGACGGTGTTGTAGAGCACACATACTTATTTGTACTGCGCATGTGTCGAACTCGGACGTGAGACGGACATGGAAGTGGAAAGTCAAGTATACCTGGGGCTTTAAACGGTTGCTTGATGTCATGGATATCATGCTCAGAGACTTTTCTAGGATACGGAACCTTTCACGCCTAAGTTTGGCACTGTTGCCATTGACATGGCAGTCAACAATGCACAGCAACGGAACATATTGTTGATCGTGAAATAAGTAACAGATTTAATGTGATACTTCACCCAAAAAGGAACTTCTGTCATCATTTACTCATTTACAGAATTTTAGGTAAAGTATCTCTTTAATCTAAACTAAAAGTAAACTACGGTTGGGGTCAAGTTTAATTACCACTCACTCACTGACCCACACTGACCCACGTTTTGATTTCACAAAAACATGTTGTTATTCAGATGCATATAATAATAAATCATGTGTATGTATAACTCACTTTTTATTTTAGTGTGTTTTTACTTTAAATAACTGTTGCGTGTTTAGTACAAAAGAATTGAACGCTGTAAGCCAAGTCATCTTAAACCAAACAATAGCTATTGCTTGTGACTTTTTTGGTACTATATGAATGATCTCCAAAGAGAATAATTGTATCTAAATCTGATAGAATCTTGTTTTGATCTTTTTGTTGGCTATAGATAGATACTAGTATCACACAAATGAAAAACACGGTTTGTTTAAAGAGTTGGTTTTGCTGTCAAACTGTGTGTTCGGTACAGTAAGAGTCAGCAAACCCTCTACAGTTTCAGTAATGAAAAGTTTGGTGTCAGCAAATACTGCAGTTTATACTGTATAATTATTAGACATTTCCTGAGCCTGGATAACATTGCACAGGTTTTCCAATAATAATGCTTCTTACATTTAATAAATCTTTCTATATTCTCTTTTCTGAAACGTCGCTGACTGGTTTAAAGCTTTTATTACACCGCTAGAACATAGATAGAAAAAAGTGCAAAAGAAATAGTCACTAACCAACTAGTCATTAATAACAATGAGCTCTAAACTTTTCTAGAGATTTAAGACCTTTTACTGAACTATATAGCCTACATACCTGAATAAGTCTCACAAAATATATTCAGGACATATTTCCCCACAAAATTAAAGAAATTTTTATTTACCTTTACTGTTTTCCATTCACAAAGGCATTAGATTAGATAACGTTACTGTAATGCAATATTTTTGTACTGCTACAGTACAAATATGTAGTACTATAAATTTAGTTTAAGATAAACAACAAGTCATTTCTACATAATGCTAAGGCAGATCTGGCAACTTAAAATTAATGCTCAGATGTGTTTGTTTTTATAAATCTTTTCATGTACACGATTTAATCTCAAAATATTAATCCTGTTATTAAAAATTAAACATTTAACACAGTATCTACACCGGACGCGACATGACAACCTGCTTGTTCTTACTGAGTTTATCGGGTCGCATCCAGTAAGGGCACATTTTTAATTATAATGGGTTCTAATGCGTCTCTTATGTCTTTTGTCGTGTCGTGTGGCGTGGGGTGTAGACATGGTGTTAGAGAGAGAAAGAAATAATTTTCATTTTGGAGTGAAGGCTATCTCTTTAAATGTGCGCCACCTATACGTTTACTCCAGTCCAGGCATCAACGGGTTAACACGTGAGAAGATACATTACACGCGCATTCTCCGGTTAGTGCACTATGTGTTGTGAACCGGACATGGGAAGCAGTAGTTTATGGGGCAAAATTCTGATTCAATTAGTACATCACAGGAAGAAATGATTACTGTGTTTCCTTAAAAAAAACCCACAGAAGACAAACGGCACCAATCAAAGCTGGATGCATTTCACACCAACGATGCCATTACATCAGCGAATATGATATGATGGCGAGGTCCTCTGGGGGACAGACTCCGGTCCATTAGTGCGGCTGGATGTCTCGTCGGTGCTCCAGATGTCCAGAAGGACCGTCCTCAGATCGCACGCGCCTCCGCCGCGCGGACCGACAAAGTGAAGCAAGAACTGAATCGTTTTCTTATTTTTGACCCCGAAATTCACGCGCGTGGACCCTGCTCATTGAGATTTGATTTTCACGTCATTATCAAACGATATCCTGTATGACTGAACCTTCATCTAGTGCATTTTTCATCAGCTGGGTGTTTTTGAGATGTCTCGCGCATCAACGCCCATGAGATGTTGATTCACATCAGTGCCGCGCGTGTTATTTTCTCTCGTCGAGGAGAGAAATGCAAACAGACGGCAACTTTTAACATCTGCTTCGTATATGACACGAAAAAGCACGGGTTTGAAACCGAAATAGATTATTGTGTCCATCTTAAAGGTGCACGAATCAGATGAGGGACTCTTTCCAGAAGACACTTGAGTTGCCTACACGTGAACGAACGCAGATGTGACCGCGGGTTTTCACAGACGTACAACATGAGCGATACTATGGATGATTCCGGTATTATCCGCCGAAGGAGGATGCAGGTGAGATGACGTTGTGTGTACATTATATCTGATTCAATTTGATTTTATTACTGTAATGGATTCTTTGAGGCGCCGCTTATATGACCCTAGTTCTTGACAGGAAACTTGTAAACTTGTTTTATCCAATCAAAATCATCATCTTCCTGTATCATGTAAGTTTGCTGCATTAGTGTACATTTATTTATAGGCCTCGGGAAGGGGTGTGTCATGCTTAAACAAGTGCACACTTTACTACTTTACTGTACTGTAGAGACAGTGCTTATTTATGTTGATAGATTTTATGTCTGGTAGTTTGTTCATTTTTGTTCCTTTATAAAACGTCCTTGAAGTACAGCTGTCCACATTCAGTTCTTATAAGATAACATAGATCAGTGGTTCTCAAACTGGAGTCCGTGGCCCCCTGGGAGTCAGATGGATCCAGGGGGGCCACAGATTTTGTGGCATTTCATGAAATAAATGTTATGTATTTTAAGCTATAAAACATCTGTAATAGTAAGAGCACCAACTAAAAGCATTGATGTTTCAGCATTGTATAACTGATCATGTTTTAAGTGTAATTACAATTCTAAGCATAAGAATAAATGGCTTTTTGGGGGGGGCACAAAGCAATGCATTCTTTACAAAAGGGGTCATACAACAAAAAAGTTTGCGATCCACTGGCATGTTTATGCCCAATTTGTGCTAGTGGGCCCACCCTGCATGTTACCATAAATCCTGTTACCTTTTTAAGACCGTTATATCCCAACATATTGAAAAACATTTAGTTAGAAACGCAGGTTGCTAGTATGCAGCATGCATACACTTTTTAATATGTTCTTTGAGATTTGGGGGCTATTGTAAACCTCAGCACGTCTTGCCCAGGCCAGCATAAACAGAAAAGGTATAAAAGAGGTTTTAAGATTTCATTGTTGGTACGCTTTTGAAACCGTCTGCTGTTCTATAATGTCGGAACAACATGTGTCTTTCTTTCACTTCCCCTTATTAATTCAGCTGAAATTAAATACAAACCAGCTGTTCACAACTTGAGGCGAGCGAGGCATTTCGGTCATCACCTTTCAGTTCCCTTATTGGAAACTAAAAGAATGTAATGTTTACACTCCAGTTTGTTCATACTAAAGACACCCACAAGTCTATATATAACAATCTGTAATTGCATTTGAATATTTCAAATATTTTTAAAATGCTGAAAATATAGAGCATATATCTCCCTACTTAGAAATACTTTACCTTCAACATAAGAGATATTGCAAACTACTGCAATATATTTAATAGGAAATATATCTACAATGACTTTCTTTCTTCCACAGAGCGCAAAAGATCATATTTTTTAAGAAAGTCGGTAACCGAACAACAGCCCCCCATCACTTCTATTGTTTGGACAAAAAACCAATGCAAGTGAATGGGGACCAGTTAACAACATTCTTCAAAATATCTTCTTTTGTGCTCTGTGGAAGAAAGAAAGTCATACAGGTTTGAAATGACAAGAAGGTGAGTGAACGATAACAGAATTTTCATTTTTGGGTGAACTATCACTTATAGGCACTACTTATGAAGCTCATAAAAAATTGGAAGGAAGAAACTGCTGTTTTGTAAGTCTTGGGGACAAATAATAAAAGCCCAATGAAAGAATTCTCACAATATCCCTGTCACATTCAGCTGCCTGTATAAATGCAGAATCAGGATGCTAGCTTTGATCTCCGCCAAAAAGCCATCTGCATCTGAGCGATGCAAAGTTGCAATGGCTTTCCGCCTGCAAAGCGTTGTGTTTTATTAGATGGAGGCCGCAAATTTGCTTTTTCATTGATGCCAGGGAATTGTGAGCAACCCAGGGCAGCCAGACTTTTGGGAGCATTTCGGAGAAAGTCATCCCCTTGGGAATCGACCGGTCAGGAGTCTGGGATGGCAAGTTTAACGATTGCAAACAGCTTTATTGTGTAAAGGTGCATCAGAGCTGTGCAGAGCCCATAGTGATTATGGTTAGGCTACTGGACAGATGAATGTGTGTGTGTACATACATTGTGAATAGATTTCACTAGCAACCACTTAGGATTCTTATAAATGCTTTGCTTATCGTGGTGTAGGCTTACAGGAAATGCTTAGACACAAATGGGTAGACGCACACACATTTAAGATCTTTCCATAAGAGCACCATGTGCTGGATATTGAGATGGACTTTAGGGAGAGTCTGATGTTCCTGGGGCAGGAATCTGCTCATCGAGCACCATTAGGATGTTAATGGCAACCTGACAGCTCAAAACCTTTGGGAAAGAATTTGTGAAAGATTAAATGTATATCTAGAGTAGGACTTGGATATAGCTTAATCACGTGTTGTTTAGTGTAGTAAGTATTTACAAGGTTGTTTTAATATTTTATCTAAGACAAAATCATTGTGAATGCAATGCAATTTTTCAAACGTCTACTGACATTTTTCTAAGTAAAACCAGAAAGTTATAGCCTGTCTTTTTATTATAACGTAACACTATAAATTATGTTTTGTAAGGCAGTGGTGATGTCCATCTCCAATTTGCAGTCTGTGTTCTTTATTTAAAAATACTGTGAAATTCTGTGCATGTTGCATGGTAATGCTTGGACCTCAGCTTTAAGAAAAACTGAAGGAGGCCTAGCAAAACACGCGCAAAGCTTATTGAGAAAAGACCCAAGAGAGCGGATACAAAATATTACAAAATTAAGGATCAACAAAATTTCAGTAAGAAGCTCCTGTGAGCTTATTGCTTTCTATTCATTTCTGTATAACCATATTTCTTCATAATTATAGATTTTTGCCAAATAGTTTTCTCTAATAATAACTTTAAAGGAGCAACGTGAAGATTTTAGCGGCATCTGGGGGTGAGGTTGTGAATGACAACTAATGGCTCACTTCACCCCCTCCTTTTCGAAGAATTAAGGTGGCTGACACAGAACTAAGATGTCGTCACATTTTCTCTTCTTTGCTGAAGTAGATAACATATATACGAAACGCGCTCTGTACAGCAGTTTGTTCGTTTAGGGCTACTGTAGAAGCAACATGGCGAATTCCATGTAAGGGGACCCACGGTGTGTGTAGATAGAAAAAGCTCATTCGATGGTAATAAAAGCATAACATTTTTGTACTCATTGGACTGTTTTTTCAAAAACTGTTAATTTGTGAAGTCATTTCAGCCGCATTGTTAAATCTCTCTGTTTGCCTTCAGATTAACAGTACTGTTCTGTTCTTGCAGTCTGGCAACTCTTCCTACCCTGATATCTCCTTTCATCCCTCGTTCTATCTCTTGCTCAAACGAGAGGCTTTCTCTTCTCCGGGCATCGAGCCCAATCTGTGTCATTAGTCTAAACTGCAGGCATCCAGTTTTATTCATCCCTGGTCTGGAAGTTTAAAGATGTAATGAGCCCAGTGTTTGTCAATATTGTCTTGTGTCTTTATGTCGAGTCAGTGTTATGGATAGGTAACTTTATGTGTCCTGTATTGATTACATTTCTTGCCACTCTATCAGAAACACTTCACATGCCACTATTACCTTTGCCATGTCCTGTAAACGTTTGCATGTGAGCATTAAGATGTAGATAAATTGATTATGAAATGAAACAATTCACTCCTCGTTTTGATTTGGTAGAATGATGTATTTCCGAGTGTAACGGGATATCCAGTAGAAAAAAATGTAGGGCAGGATGAGCAGGGCTTGAGTTGATGATCAGTCAATAAGGACATGTTTTAAGAAACGGAGCAAGTCTGAGACATCTAAGATGATCTGTGATTTATCTTGTCAAAGTGGGACCCTCAAAAAAGAACCATAGTTCTGTTTAGTAGTAGCATTATTATTGGATTGTCATTTGCCTTTGGTCATTCATGATTCGTGCAGTGATGGCTAATAACTGGAACATAGCTGGTTGAATGGCTGTAAGGACTTGGCGAAGCATCAATACAATAACAGAGATCAAATTCGGATCGAGATCAAATATTCCCCCATCCTTCCTCCTGACCTCAGGGCCTTTAGTACAGATCCTCTTTCAGCCCTGACCTTTGACCTCAACATGCAAACAGAGTGTAAAAAACAATTATAATTAATAAATAACAGAAAACATTTGTGTCACTGGAACTTGAGTTATTTACAAGAAAAAGCAAATGAAATGCTGTTATGGCTTTTCCCCTGCTTTTCACTCCCTACAGACAGTCGATACATAATATGACACATGATTTTCTTAACAGAAATGAAGCCTCTCATGAAAGTTTTTGATGGTTTTTGTGTTTGGTATTGCTCATACATAGGGTTTGGAATGAAGATTAATACAGATGAAGGTGAATAATCCTCCAATTACATTGTTTGGTGAATAGAGGTGTGCTACTAGACCACCAAAGCTATCAAACATTTTAACTTGTGGATGATAAAAAAGTGAAAATATTCCACAAACTTAAATTAACAACAATATCGAAGGATTGGAGTAGCATAGAGACTTATGGGTATGACTGAAAAACTTACCAATGCTATGAAACCAACCAACAGTCCCTTATGTTGGTGAGTTTCACGAAAAATATACATTTTCCACAAAACTTGAAATTTGGAATGACACAGTAATAAATATATAATGTCAAAAGGGAGCTGTCCCTTTAAGAAATGTTATGTCAGCATACACACACACAGATACAGTAGGTAACCACAGAGTGTGTTTGTCCACTTAACGCTCCATTAGTTGCTCAGTGGCGCCGGTCCTGCTAGCAGGGAGCCCTTGTCGCACACGATGTCATCAAACCGAGTCATAGCGGGTGATGTCATTTCCCCCCGACAGGAGCCATCAGCCCGGCCTCTTTCCTGCTATCCTGCACTCTTGATCTCTCCAGTGACCTTGTTTGTATAATTGGCCGGTTTAATGTTTTGGGTATTCTTCTCCCCTAAGTGCTGTCCTCTCTCTCGGAGACCGCAGGGCATTGTGGGTCATGATGAATGCCAGCTGGTATAAAATTATTCTTGTTCAGATTCATCAAGATTTTTCTGTCCTGAAGCAAACTGGTATCGAGCAGTTATTGATGGTGTTTCTTTACACTGGGTAATGTTATCGCTTAGTCTAACATTTTATATCTCTCTCTTTTCCAGAAGGATCTTCCCCTGCCCAGGAAGAACAGTAGGTGAGTGTGTCCTCATTTTAATCTAAAACTGTTTTCCATATTGCCTGAGAACATTTGATAATGGTGACATAATGGAGCTGATGGCATTGGTTTATTAAACACAATCCTATGACAAACCAAAATTCCTGGCCATGTTTTAATAAACTTGCCATAGTTGTTGGTAATATGAAATTACTTTTTGTGCTGACAGAGAATGTGAGAACAATTCTTTGAATAAAAAATGTCTATTCAGGAATCTTTTTAATAACACACCGAGCAATTGTTCTTTCTGAACTAATTGTAGTGCCAGTCTGCTTCTTTCGATCAGTGGATATATGTTTAAAACTTTACTCTGTGTTGCTGTCAGGTTTTAACTTCATTTTTGAGTCAATAATATATTTTAGTAGCTATGAGAATGCAGGGAATTTTCAACATTCTGTATGCATCGCTGCATCCACTGAGTTCTTGAAAAAAACAATCTGGTGTCCTTGATAATCCTCAGAAAGCCATTTTTTTCACTGATGTCAAAGCTGTTTTAAGAGAACTCGTGGCAGATGTTTTCCGTAGACGAATCAAACTGAATCACGTCATCTTTCTTTCAATATCACAATTTGAGATGAACTACACAATATTCTATATCCTAATAATACCCTATATCCAGCTCTCCTGTGGCTCCTGTGGTTAGAGTATGGCACTTGCAATGCCAAGGTCATCGGTTCGATCCGAGGGGATTGCACATAGTCAGAAACAAATGTATAATACAATGCAATGTTAGTTGCTTTAATGCGTCTGCCAAATGCATAAATGTAAATGTAATAATATCACCAGCTTATTTCAATTTGGCACCTGACAAGTGTTGAATGTTGGACCGCAAGTTAGGGCTGGGCGATTTGGCTAAAAAATATATCGACGATATGATGCTTCATATCGTTCGATATCGATAATTATTTACCAGTAAAAATGACAAGTAGAACAGTTAGTATTTAACCACTGTATTTTAACTGACCCACATTATTAAGGCACACAGCAATTACAATTAGTTTAAGCATTAAAAAAGAACTAAGACAAAAAAATGTAAACAAAATATCTTCTTTATGTCTTACTCTACTTATATTAAGATCAATGTTTAAACAAACTTTAACTTTGAACTTAAAAATGTTACAAAATGTGTCTTAATTTAATGTAAACAAGGAACAATCAAGGCAAACTTTGAGGTAGATCAACATCAGCATCTGTAATAAGTAATACCAACAAACCTTTATAACAGTAAACAAAAGCCTGACTGAACGACAGCATTTCTTTTGCAATAAAATACGCTATTGCATGGGTTATGTCATTATATCGCTTTGAAGATTTATCATATGGCATTGTTACATAGTACCTCTCCATCGTGTACTGCTTGTGGGTTGTTTGTTGACTTGAGATAGATGGCTGACATGATGTATATTCCAAAGGGTTGCAGCGGTTTAGATGGTGGAATAAATTGCTTGTGTTTCCTTGCTTAGCCGGGACGTTCTTTTTACATCGCTTTCACACTACGTTCTTCTGATGTTGGTCGGAAGAAAGAAATAAAAAATCTGCCACACTGGCGAGCTGACATCTCGCTTTTTGTGCACAATTTCCTCGCTGACGGCAAGCACGGCACTCATCTTGCACGTGTTCTAATGTCATGGCGATGACGCAACCAAATTGAGACTAACGCAACACGGCAAATTAGATATTATTGGTTGTTTGCTTGTCAATCGTAGCACGCTCATGTAACAAACATATTATTGGCTGTTTAAGATTTTCGGACTTTACAGGAGCGCACATTTTAAGGAAATTATCTACCGTTATATCTAACTTTTTTTTATATTGATATCGACAATGTTGTACCGTCGATAAATATCGATATCGTTTTATCACCCAGCCCTACCGCAAGTGCAGTAATGTGGCATGATAGTAATAAATAGCATATCGCAGGAGTGCAGCATGTGTGTAAATGCAATGCTGTAATGCAGGGGGACGGTGGAATGTCAATGGAGCGCTGGCCTTGGTGCTGAATCTCTGCTCCGCGCTGATTTAAAAACACGAGCCGTCTTCGTCTGACTATGCCAGTTTACACTGAATATTCGGTTGTGTGATCCACAGCCGGCCTATATATAGCACAAAAACACTTTTGTTTCACACTCCAGAGCATGTGTCACTGTGTGCTTAACTAGCACTTATGTGAGTTTGGGCTTTTGTTTGCAGATCAGACATGATAGCTTTTTGTTTCTGATGGTCTCAGAGCAGGTGTGCCAACATTTGCACTCTCCTCTCTGTTACCTGCTAATTGGCACTCACACACATAATACAGAGGTTAAAAACATTTGCACACACTGACATGCACCGCCTGAGCGTGTGTTCTCTTTCGGGAGTGGCTTGAAAAGACAAGGAAATGCTTTCAGGTCCAAAAATATAAAAGGGCTTTACGCAGTTTGAAGAATCTGTTGAATTCTTTGTGCTTAATGCAGTGTATTTGGACAATCGATTCCAGTATTAAGAAACAAAAATGCTTTTAAATTGCTTGGCAAATTAATTTGATTAATATCAAGATGCTGTTGTCAAAATGTTAAGATATAATCTTTTCCTGCTTCTTGTTATCAGTTGGGCCAGAATAAACACACCTCTCCTCCAGACATTATCACCGGTCATATTTTCCCTCATGAATTTGACCCAATAATTCTTAAAAGCTCATCCGTGTCTCTCTCTCTGTCTCATCTATATTTCATCTCTCTTTCCACCATCTCGATCATTTATTATTAAAATGAACAGCTTTTAATGGCCGTCTGGACCTGTTTGCAGTGTGTGTGTTTGTGTGGTTTCAAAGAAGGCTCCCAATCCCTGCAGACCCTCCAAACAATGACATGACGTGTTTTGAATGTTCGGGCGAGGTTTACTGTGGTGAGCTATCTAGGGCACCGAGATGATGTCACTTCTTATATACCCTGGCATACAGAGATGGGTGGGGCTGTGCCCACACGTCAAAATGACATGGACCAGTCAGATTGAAGCATCATGTAAGAACCAAAGAAAGGTTTATTTAAGCTTAACCTTTTCGTTTCTCTCTTTCCCTTACTTAGGCTCTGTCTCTCGCTCATGGGCCTCTGATTTAAACTTTAACAAAGAATGATATTTTATTACAGTACATTTCATTATATATTATAAATATATATATATATATATATATATATATATTAAATTATGTTTTATCTTAATACAACTGACCAATAAGAAGCCTGAAAACATGTAGTACGTAAATACGCCTCATGAATATATATATTCCTATTTTTACTACTCCCATGTCATCCAGGTTCCTGTTAACACTGCCATAGTTCTGTTCTTGAGGCTCTGATAGGCTTTTAATGGCCACACGCACACATATGCTGACAGCCCCCCTATGATTTCTCCTCTGTTCATCTGAACCCCCCTCCCCCCTGCTCTCTCTTTTCTGTATCTCTCCCTCTCTCTCTTCTCTCTCTCTCTCTCTCTCTCTCTCTCTCTGTCCCTGTCTTTACTTCCTGGCTTGGCACATTACCCTTGAGAGCTACCTTCTCTCCCTCTCTGTCTCTCTCTCTCTCTCTCTCTCTTTCTCTCCTCTCACTCTCCATCACTCAGCTGCACACACTCAGACAAACAGGGGAGCATGTGTGAAGGAGGATGAGACGTGTCATGGCCTAGTCGGCTGTTTTCCGTGACTGTGAGTTAAAGTGTGTCTTGACATACTCGACTACCGCTGTTGCTTTTATCGCTGGGTGTGTGTGCGTCTGCTCCCAACCGGGCATTCAGGAAAGCAACATGTTCCGCCGCACGAAAAGGTAAATGGAAGAGAGATTTATTTGGCTCACTTGTCAGTAATGTGTTTTTAACAAATCAATGTTTGCTCATCCGATGATGATGGTGATAGTAGTGTGGATGAATATGATGATGTTGATGAAGATTAGGTGTGATTTATCCTAAATTCATCATTTCCTCTTCGCTGTTTCATGGAGGGTGGATAGTGCTTTGCATGTGTGAGCTCATGAAATCTGTTTTAAGAACCGATATTGGTCGATATATCAGCTTTTTTGACACACAAGTCAATTGCAGGTAAATTAAAGTAAATTAATATTATTTTATTATATTTCACTCATTTATTATATTTTGACTTTTTTCTAACAATTTATTGCATGACAGGAATTGTTTTTTCATGCATTAATCTTTATTTTAAATTATGAATACAATTATAATAAAATATATAGTATATTTATAGTATGTAATAAAACATATTATGTGGATTATATTAAAATATTGTTTATTTGGTTACTATGCAATTGTTGCACCTTAGATAGACAGTAACCAAGCTTCTATTAGGAAGTTATTTTGTGTTTAACATACTAAAGCCATTAAAACTTCATAACTTGGTATAATGTTGTAGGTTGTTAAATCAGCCAACACAATGTTAATGTTAAATGTTGCTAAGCATTGTTCCAACTTGTCTCAACTGTTTCATTTAATTGTATTTATATCAGAATTATCAACCAATATTGAGATATATTATGGCAAAATCAATATCTAGAAATTACATAATGCCAATTTAATAACAATATACATTAAGACATCATTATGAGTGATGGCATTCATGGGTTCCAATTAAATGCACACATACACACACACACGGTTGGCTTGGCACAAACCCATAACACAGCTTCTATTTGTTTACTTATGCTTTGCATATATGCTGTGGTGGAGGTTGTGTGTCCCCTTATGGTTGTGCAATATTGTGTATGATGTGTGTTACAAGAGAGATTAAAGTGGCTTTGAACACATGTGAGTGCTGGTCTGTACGCTGTGTGCTCAAATCTCTCTCTCTCTTTTCTTTAACTGTGGCCGTCTCCCATGGCGCTCCATTCTGTCCACACTGATTCTGCTTAGCTTAGATTAGTGACATTCTGCCAGAAAATGTGTTTGCGTGTGTATGACGGAGTGGTCTGTTTTTTAGAATCTTGAATGTTAGAATATTTTATTTGGTTCCACGATAGACCACTAGCTATTTTTTCCACTTGTTTTAAAAGGGCCATATAAAATATCTTTGACCTTTTCTACAGAAAATAGCTCGATCCTCTACAATGCATATGGGGAGAACAATCGGAACTCTATAAAAATACCGAACAAATGAACCTTCTCCTTATTAAGCATGGCCAACATAAAACTTAGTAAATTTAGCTTTAAACAAGTGAAAGTCTCTCTAATGTACATTCATATTATCGTTGGAATGGTTATGTACAGTAAAACTGATTGAGAATAGACTATTTTGTGCTGCGTTGATGATCTCCAAAAACAATTTGTCCTTTGTAATATGAGCTGCTTTGAATCTCAAATGCTATGGACAAAAAGAAAAGCAGACGGAGAGAAATATGGCGAGGGAATATGAATGAGATGAACATGAAGAGCAGAGCCCGAGGAGACAACTTGGCCTAAATTTGAGAAGAACAGAGTGGTTTATTGCTCTCTTCAACACCTGCTACTCACTTCAACTTTCTCTTTATTCTGAACTTCTCTTGCCAAGTGCGGGTTTCAACTTGATATTTAAAGCTTGTTTCTTCTATCTCTGCTGATGTATATCAGAGACAGAATGGGAACACGATAGACGGAAAGGAGATTATTGGGTCCAGTGGTGTAGTCTAGTTTTTTGTATTGAGTATACTCTGATTTCTCCCCCAGCCTACTCACCTGTCCTAGGTTGTCAGCCCATAAGCACCACCACACTCACAAATACATAGAGTATGCCTCTATATGTTCTGAAAGATTTATTGCAAGCAAGATTTCAATAGCCAATGACAGCTGGGGGGACTTGGTGGTTTTGTTAATCACTGTCTAACTCAGCCAGGTAAACTGTCTAAAATTTTTCTAAGATGGTACAACCCCCAAAGCACCGGTTTTATCAGCTGGCAATTTTCAATGCAAATTCGTGATCCATGTGAAAACATAGCTATAAAATCATTAGATGTGATATACAATTTCTACACAAACCCACCCTGCTAAAATTTTATATTACTTAAATTATATTGTTTTACTTCTATTACTTTAAATGGGGGATGCAACGGTGTTTCATGCATTCTGACTTATTTTTAATGTTAAACATGCAGGCTTCTCATGCTTAAAGGGATACTTCACCCCAAAATGGAAATTCTGTCAGCATTTACTCAGATTAGAGTTTGTGAAGTTTTTTAGTTAGATACAATTTAATATGCCAATAATCCACTTACAGTTATGTTAATGTTAACAAAAGTGCTAATTTTATCAAAGAATATGCAGTGGTTTTAAAACGGGGGGTGAGTTATCATCAGAAAGTATAATAGACTGGTACGGACTGAGGTGTGAAAGATCTTTTCTGAAACACGTTGGGTGATGCGGATTAGTCATAATATTAAATTGGGAGTAATGTTTTTTTGCTTGACTCAATGAAAAAGAAAAACCCCAGAAAAGTAAATATTATATATATTACCTTTATATTATTAGGTAATATCCAGCACTTTTTGAAAATACGATTTACTTTGAAGAATATGCATATGTTTAAGTTCTTAGATTTTCTTTTTTTTAACGTTACATAGAAAGCATTAAAGAAAGTATTACAAAACTCTCGTATGGTGAAATCAGATATACTGTATAAAATAACATCAGATATCTCTTCAGATCACATAACTTTAATATATCCTTCCACCATGTCTTGTACCTTACACTGACATGACTTCATAACCCTACAGCAATCATCTCCAGATCTCAGCTCAGGAAATGAAAGCACTGCCAAAAAAACAGTAAAAGGATAAAAGGTTTTCTATGCCATGATCTCATTTGACGTTATAGTTTTTAAACCTGTTGATCTGCGACAATTATCTCCCACCCAT
This sequence comes from Triplophysa dalaica, assembly GCF_015846415.1. Taxonomy (NCBI): domain Eukaryota; kingdom Metazoa; phylum Chordata; class Actinopteri; order Cypriniformes; family Nemacheilidae; genus Triplophysa; species Triplophysa dalaica. Next base: position 7,117,473 of record NC_079543.1, read on the forward strand.
GTTTTTGTATAAGTGGATGTTTATTCTGCGATGCTGAGTGCAAAAGAGTTCAGGTCACTGACCCTTAGTCAGTTCATAGCACTGTCGACTTCATTCATGGCTGATTCATTCATAAACAGTCTCATACAGCAGCGAATCAGATTTGTTCAGTTCATTCTATTCTCAGTCACAAAAGGACCGTGGATTAACATTGTTGTTTATAAACATTCAGAAACATTTATTGAGATCTTGACACAAACAAATAGAGATTTAGGAACAATTTAACGTCACCCTGTCTTGAAAAATCAAGTTTTTAATGTTGTTTATATGTCTGGTGTTTTTAATATGCTTGAAAACAAAGCTTGTGCAAATTCATTAGTCAACACCATGCTGAGTTCTTCTTCATAAAACTGATGTTCGGTTGAGAAAACGCGGTCTCAAAAACCACCCCTGTTTTCTAGGTATGTAAGGATTCACACAGAGCCGGTTGAAAATTGATTATAATATGTGACGATTCAAGTCGCTTGAGATGTTTACACTCTGTCTATACATGCGTTGTAATTTGAAAACAGAGTTTTCATTTTCAAAACGCTCTTTGTCCACACTAGCGTTTTCAAGCGTTTCCCAAACACTGCCCATCCACACTAAAAAGTCCGGAAAGACTTACATCCATGTACTTCACGTCAGCATGTGTCATTTCTGTCACAGGTTTATTTACTTTCTGCATTATTCTGTCAAGCCAATGTGGAGCATAGACAAAGTTTTTTAAAAAGACGGACAATGAGGTAACACAAGCAATACGCAAAAGTGAAAGTGAAAGTTAACTCGCCCTCCGCTGTCATACAAATGCAATCTATAGTATGCATGTACTGACATTAAATGTACCATTTCCTGTGAGGCCAATTTTCAAATTTATTTTATTGTGTAATGTTGCTGTTAGAGCATAAATTATATCCAAGCGAGATAATGTCTTGACGGAATTCGCTTTTCAATGACTACAGAAAACGGCTGGAATCAGACTAAAGCCCTTTACTTCCCGGGTAAAGGATGTCACTATTACAAGTTTTGGAATAACCCTGCACCCAAAGGAATGCACAAAAAAGGGAGAGGGCTTCCTTAGGAGTAGTGTTTGTTTATCAGAGATTTTAAACATTTCACTGAGCTACGCGCTTAACTTTCACTTCATCACAGTCCTACAGCTGGTAATAAGAATTCAGCTACACACATTCTAAGATAACCAACGGTCAAATAACAGCTTCAGTGACATCGGCTGTGAAAGCTGTTCTGTGTAATACAATGATATTGTATGTGTGCGCGCGCATACCTCTAAAACACTTCTATGAAACGTCCTTTGAAGTCCTGCTTGCGAATGTCTCCTGGTCAATAAACAGTGACAATGGTGTCACTGTCAACTTCCCTTCATCTGGAAGTCGGCCCTGTTGGAGGCAATGAATGTAAATACTGCTATTAAACCTAATGGAAATGACAGATTTTGCTGGAGAAAATTATGTCTCTACAAGTCAATCACACCCGAGAATCGCTATAGCGATATGCTGTAACATATGATTCAATATTTTGTACTAACAAACATGTAACCATTCACATAACACAGTTTGCTGAGTGGATCAGGTAGTCTAAACTGTTGTGATGGAGTGGAGTCGTGGACTAGTTTGCATATTCAAGAATCCACATACACTAAACAAAGTATTTATAGGGTGAAGAAATTGTTTTCACTAGTGTTGATGATCAAAGATGACTTTTAAAGGGTTAGGTTAACCCCTACAGGGGGACTTTAAAATAAAGAAAGTTAAAGGAATATGTAAGTACTGTAAATATGTAAATATGCAGTACTGTAAATTGGATATTCCAGTAGGATTTATCTTTGAATTTACTATCTTTATTATCAGTTTGCTCACCGTAGGCTAAGACATCGCTGAAATAATGTCCGCACTGTCCATAGTCTCTGCTTACGCAAACAATTATTGATGTTAATGGTGGCTGATTGCTAAATGTAAGCTAAATCCATTAAATCCAATCATGATCAGGTTTATCCGGATTCGATTTTCACAGAGCAATTGGTGTGTGGAAGATGTGCCACAAACAGTTTGAAAACAAGATTAAACGGCATCCCTTTAGTCTGACATGATGTGTTTTGTGTCTGACAGCGTTGGGAGAGAACTGGATTGAATCAGTGCAGGAAGAGAGAATGCTCTGAAATACAGCTGATTAAAGTCCCATAAACCTTGTGACGCTTATAGATGTCAGAAAATGAAGACGGCTCACTTGCTGAATTCAATTGTACACTAGCTGAAATGGACCACAGTACTGCTCAGTATGCCAATGCCGTTTGAAGACTGCTAAGTTAGCTAAAATTGAAGGATTTTCTGCTTTGGTCCGTCTTGGAGAATTTAGATCTCTGAATGACTTTCATCCTGTTCACTGCATAGCAAATAGGTCAAGTCAGACAAGTCATAGAATGTCGAAATTATGTTTTGTTGCGGACTTTGATGTCATGGCACATATAAGTACACATTGTGACCTTTGTGAAATATTAGATACTTGTTTTCTCATCTGTGATGCAGGGGTACCAATAAATTGTATTCATATGTTCTCTTTTTTTCAAAACTGTCTTAGAGAAACTGTAGACATAATAACTACAGTAGAAATCTTTCTTGATCATTTTTATACCAACAGATAAAAACTTGGTAATGCTTACAGTTTTTGGTGAATTGAGGAAGCACCTTACAGACTGATAAGTAAACCAGGGCATTTGGTCACCTTATATTAAAACTCTTTTGATCCGTCGGAGTCGATGGTCGAGTGGGTAGTGCTCCGACATATGGCGCCGCTGTGTCCCGGGGGACCCGAGTTTAAATCCCAGCTCGTGGTCCTTTTCTGACCCCACCCCCTCTCTCTCATCCTCTTCGCTTCCTGTGCTCTCTACCAATCACTGTACTAATAAAGGCATAAAATGGCATAAAAAAATCTTTTGATCCTACATTCCTCGCTGTCACCATCCATTAGAAAAAAAGACGCAACTTGTAAACTGTGCCCCTGGAGTCTATATTTATCCCTTTCACCTCATTTTTAACCATCTCCTTTGGGCCATTCATCTTCACACATTCATCTATTCTTTTACCTTTTCTTATCTTTTTTCAATCTGTGCGCACACCACTATTAGCTGTAGTACTGACATCCAATTGCCTATAGGCCGTTTCATCGGACGCCCGCACGCCTGATCCCCAGTTACCTTCGGTTTTGTGTTTGGCTTATGTCTTATAAAATAACAATTAATATTTTATTTAAAGAGTAAGTAACATTAGATTAGGAAAATTACATTTCATGCAGTGTGTTATATTGCCGTGTTTTAAAGTAAGCAGTCTGGCAAGTTGTAAATCCGAAGGTGAATGAATAACAAAGTTATTGGATGATAAAGAGTCAGTCGACTCTGAATCACGCAAACGAGACATGACCTAGTCCCAGTTTCTAACCGCCGTGTATCTACGTCACTACAAATAGTCCTTGCCTACATTTTGCTGGGACTGCCGTGAACTTCACACTCCTCCCCCAAACACTGTCGCTCGTTTGTGATGCGTTTGCATAATGTCTAGAACCTAGAATCCAGAAAGTCCATCTTATTTAAACTACCAAAGGAAGAACTTCTGAGGAAACAATGGTTACAATTTATTTTTCAAATGACACCAAAGGAGTATTACTGAGCGCACGTCATTCCACCGAAGAACATGTTAAACGGCTATCCTTGAAAGAGGGGGCAATACCAACTTTATTTGGACCTATCTGCTCCAGCGAATCACAACCTGTAAGTTTGACTATTTATTTTTGTAACTTCACGAAATATTTGTGTAACTTATGTCTTTGTTTAGCTAACGCAGTGGTTCTCAAATGGGGGTACGCTGGGGTACTGCAGGGGGTACGGGAGAGAAACTGACATTTAGGAATAAATAATGAAAATCAATAAATTATGATAAAAGTATTTATATATGAAATTAGGACTACACAGAGATGCATAAAAATGAATTAATGACTTTAGATATAACTTAACTTAAGTTAGGGTTACTACTTAAGCCAAAAACGTTTGAGAATCATTGAACTAACGGTTGTGTTATTTATTTACAGTTTGTTTATCTAGCTATGAACTCGGCTAATTTAAGTGTTCAATCTATTATCTTCTATCTATTATCTACTATCGCCTTTGGATGTTTCTTCGTAAGACTCAGGCTCAAACTGGTAAGGTAAAATCCCCGCCATCTCTATCTATACACTGTATATAATATCCAACCACCTGTAAACCGTAATCCAGTAATGATGGTAGGCGTTCTGTTTGCGACACATGATGACCCAAAGTCACATGACCTTACGTCACCACACCAATCAGTCTGGATTATCCAGACCACCAATCAATAAAGCTGGATTTGTATGCACAGACACCCAGATTTGTTTCACTTTATTTGTTTGTTCATAGACTAGAAAATGGCAATATGTGTGCTCTTTGATGTGTTTGTCATTCCAAACCTGTTTGACATTCTTTCTTTTGAAAAACACAAAAGAAGATATTTTGAAGAACATGGGGAGGCAAACAACACTGGCCCCCGTTGACTTCCATTGTATGGACACAAAACCACTGAGAAAAATCTCAAAATATTTTCTTTCATGTTCCTCAGAAGAAAGTCATACACAGGTTTTGAATGAGATGAGAGTGGATGAATGATGACTGATTTTTCTATTTTGGGAGAACTACCCCATTAATCCCTGCTGTATTTGTGTTCATTGACTGAGTCGCTGTGTGACTTTGTTTCTTTGTGTTCTTTGAGAGTCTAAGCAGGTTGTAGTTGTGATTGGTCTTAGTCTTCATGGCAACCACTGGCCCTTCCATGACCTACACATTTTTAATGTTGCAGGAAGATTAGCTGAGTTTGATTTGTGTGTGTGTGTGTGTCAGGGCAGGAGAATTCAACTGAGAAGAGCAAAAGCTATTTAAATATATTACTTCGTTCTCTGAAACCTAATGCCTTTTCTTGATTTATTCATTTTTTCGTCGCCCATGTGGTTTCTTTTGTCAGGATTTTTTCCTTTTCTTAATCTCTGAATATATACATTTCAGAATGTCACTGAGCCTCAGTCTGCTCAATGGTTCACTGAACACACAACTCTCACATTTCCATTTATTGTATTTGCTTTTCTTGGAAAAATCCCACAAAACTGTCCATCATCCACATCACCCCAAATCTAAATGAAAAAGAATTAAAAATAAATACAAATACAGATAAATCTAGAATCATTTTTAATATTTTTTCTTCCAAATTATCACTGCTTCATAATGTATTTTTCTTTAATTTAATTTTTTAATTTTGTTTTTGTAATTACTATTATTCAAAAGTGATTCTAGTTAGACACATTTAATAACGTATTGTATTTTACGTTACAGTAATGAGCCGTAATGTTTTTTTTCCGACTGGGTGTGTTTGCACTGGCTATCATGATGGCTTTTCCCTTTATTTTTAATAGATATAATGTTGTAAGGTGTGTACAGTAATTCCTCCTTCAATGACTAACACTCAGAAGTTAAACCTCAGCTCTTATTTTCAAAATGAGCCGTTCACAGGTTATCAGCCATATGGGATGCAAAATGTTTAGTTGGCAAATGGCGCAACGCTTTACATTTTTACTCAAACGGTTGCTATAGTAACAAGTGCTTGAGTTCACTACTGAGGACCCGTTGTGAATCTTACATCTTGTCATGTTATTGCTTAAAGGAACAGTTCACACTAAAAATTAAATAAGCACATCGCTCTCTGAATGTGAATTTTGAAAGAAGATATTAACTGCTCTCTTGCATAATAATCAAAGTGAATAAGGACTCCCTTTGGCTACTGTCATCAATAAAATACAAACCGGAAGTGGCTTTTAAGCCTTTTTTATAAACCGATACTAAATTGGTTGAATGTTGATGTAAGTGTCAGTTCTGCGTATATAGTCTTGTATTTTGTTGTCGGTCTGTGATTGCCAGGATTAGAGGATCTGAAGCATCAGTGGGGTTTGTTTTTCTCAACGGGTGTCTCATGTGCTTGTATGTGCAGCTTGGTTGTCCGTAATTTATGGCACTCTTAGGATAGAGCCAAGAGCCAGCAGGGATCAAGCATATGCACAGCGACACACACTCACACAAAAACACACACGCTTGTTTGTTCTCTTGACTATAACACCAGACTATTAAACGTTTCTACATCAGAAACTGTGGAAATGAGGTCTGCCTGTCAGTCAGACTTTGATTCAGAGTGTGAACACATTTTGTCACATCTTATCTCATGTAGGAGATGCTCTGTACATGTTTTTCAATCCTAACATTCTTCACTACTAGATGACAAAATGTCAGAAGCTAATGTTGGTGAATATGAAATGCATTAGGTGTTCAGCTTTTAGATGATCTACAAAACCAGAAAGAACAGATTCAGAGGGAATTCATAGGGATGCACCGATATGTTCATTTTGGCCGATAACGATAACCGATACTTCTTTGGCATTGAAAGCCGATAACCGATATATTTGTCGATATACAGTATTTAAATATTAATGCAAAATTCGCTAAGACTGAGACAAAATGCAAAAAGTGCTTTTATTTGAAAACATTCACTGCAGAAAACAAGGTCACCAATAGTTCCATTCTTTCCCCTTAAAATCATGTACCAAGCAATTCTTTAACCTTCAAACTTTTCTGGTATATTTTTTATTTAATAAACAAATGATAGATGTTCTTCCAGAGCGACCCAGAAAATGTTCTTAATAGCCACATGTCTAACAGGTCTCAATTTACACATTCATAAATACTGTGTCTAAATACTGAACCAACATCAACAATGTTTTACTAATAGCACTGAATAGCAAGTGAATGATCACGACAGAAAGACAGTACTGTGAGCAGCGTGTAGCTGAAGAAGACAACATTATTTATGATTTATCGGCTATAACATATCGGCCTTAATCTTAATTTCAGCTGATGCCTATAACATTAAAAATGACAATTTATCGGCCGATACCGATATGGTCAATAATTTATTGTGCATCACTATGAATTCACTTTTCTCATTGTGACAATCATGTACATTTCACATTAGACTTTATTAGACTCGAGAGGTTAATTTGTGTTTTAAAGAAAAAATGTGATTAAAATAGACATTATAATCAGTCGTCCTTACCAAGGTCATTGAGTGAGAGTCAGAAAGAGTTAGAGACACACATGAAAGATGGGAGAGAGGCAGACTGGCAAGAATGGATGAAATATGAGAGACAGGGAGTCAGATACAGGTTGAGAGACACCGAAGAGGTCAAACGTATAAAAATAAGGTCTGTGACATCTAGGCAGAGGGCTTATGAAAATATGAATTTGGCCCTTTGTAGTGTGTTATAGAGTAATGTGTGTAACAGAGAGACCCACAGAACAAGAGGCTTCAGGACAATTAGATGCCCTTTCTCAGCTTGTCTCCTGTCTCACTCTCTCTGTCTCGTAAGAGGTTTGAAGGAGAACATTAGTTACTACTTCCTGGAGACCGATACTAATGCACTTCTGCTAAATATTTCATTGCTCTCTCTCTCTCTGTTCTGATATGAAGCTATATCTTTGGTGAGATATAAATGTTTTGTGGAAGCCTTTATTGTGCAAATTATGTTATTTTCTATATTTTAACTGTAAAATATTAAATAATTTAATATATGTTTAAAAATATATAGAACAAAACATTGTTATATGTTAACACTTTAGTATCTTACCTCTTAAACACTTCTATGAAATGTCCATTGATGTCCTGCTTGCAAATGTCTCCTGGTCAATCTACTTGTTTTATTATATAACTCGGGTCCAATATAAAAAAGCAAAACTAACGCCGCTTTTATTAGTGTTGATTAATATAACCGGTCTGATCCCATTCGGTCCTGTGTCATTCCCCTCGCCATAGTAGGAAAATAAAAATGGCAATCTTTAACAAAGATTGAAGTTTGCTCATGCGCTTATAGACCACCGTTACTCTACGATCGATCCGCATGTTTTTACTGATAAAGTGAAGTTGACGCCATTGTTACTGTTTATTGCTAAAAGCCAAACAGTTACAGGACTTGCCCTGTCATTACATTACATTTTCATTAATTTGGCAGACGCTTTTATTCAAAGCACAGTTAACATTCTGTTAACACACTATACAGTAGGTTACTGCTACCCTTTACCAAGCCATGTGACTAGGAGGATTAAAGCTGAAGATTTGTTAATGATTTGTTAATTGCTAGAATTGGACCTTAAAATAAAGTGTGACCTATAAGGTACAGTATACAATATATATTAAACAATACAGGTATTGCTGTTACCTACACAGTATATTGAAAATATATGTGATTGGTTCCAATGTAGGAAATTTTATTATTTCATATGTTCCAGTATATTACCATGTATATTTCTTTCATGAGGATAAAGCGATTTATAGGGTGATGGTGGATTCTAATAACCAGTATCATATCAACAGTAAATGTGTATGCTGTGAACTGTTTATATTGTATAGAATTGAGTAATATTTGTGGTAATTCAGTTTTGAATATCTTTGTAAAGAAAGATAACAGTTAGACTTGTGTGTGTGTGGACTTGGTTTGACCTAAACCTGAATGCACTGAATGAACTCATGGGGACCCGTGTCACTGTTGGGAACAAAATTGAGGTCTCCACGGGCACCAAAGCTTATAAACTGTACAGAACGATAATTTAGAAAATTAAAAAATGCTAAAAGTTTTCTATGAACTTTAGGTTTAGGGGTTGGGTTAGGGGCAGCGGATAAAATATACAGTTACTCATTATGCCTATGGACTGTGCAGACGGAGATAATAAAACATATATGTGTGTGTGCGTATTTGATGTAGGTTCACAAGAAATTGTGATTTATTAATAATACTGTCATCAATACAGAATCCATGATGGTCTATAAACAGGCCTCATTTTGTTTAAGAAAACTTTTTTTGTGTAAAATGCTCCTCAGATATAGTATTGACAGGTCTCATGTGATTTGAGCTTCTATATTCTCTGCAGTGCACACATACTTTAAAACAGGAGTCTATAGATCATATTTAGACTCAGTTACTACAAGAATCAGATAAGAGCAAAGCTAGTGGGGGAGACACCACAGAAAAAGTATCAAACCAGACCGAGAACGGTGTGACACATAAATCCCTCAAGATTTCCATCAATACTCACACAGGAAAGAATGCACAAACACACACACACACACACAAATAAATACGTGTGATCAGGTGTGATGAACAAACTATATAAATAGTCCTCAATTTATTCTTCAAATTATATGGAAATGAACTTTCAGTTTATTGCATCATGTCAGGAAATGAGGTTATTGGACGTTTCAGGGAGTTTGTGTTTCATTGGATGTGATGAAGGTGTAAATGGCCAATGACAGGGCTGATTTTTCTTTTGGAGGCTGTCGGCGTTGTTGCTGTGGCAGCATCTCGTTTTACGTCCTTGTGTCCAGCTTTACTCGCTGTAACTTTATTTCCCATGTGACTCAGCGGTTTTCAGAGGTCGAAAGGAATTTATTGAATTTTGAGCTAAAGATGGATCAGGATACTGGTGACTTGTTAGGTCACATTAAATTCATGATTTTATGACATAATTCTGCATATCTAATTTGATTTTAAGATTTATTCATTTAGAGATTTTAGATTCCTATTCAAAAACTAAAATACTTTTAATTGACCATACACGCTCATCCTTATACCCCCAGGAGTGTATAATAGTTGTGTGTTTGTTTGTTTTTCAGTTGTCGCACCAGTAACAGGAAGAGTCTGATCCTAACCAGCACATCTCCCACCCTACCACGCCCGCATTCTCCTCTACCAGGACACATAGGTAATTCTTCTTTAAAAATCACATGACCTGCATCTATGAGAAATACTTCACATGAGTTACTAACTCCATGTGTGTCTGTCATTCACAATGCTAACAGGAAGCAGTCCGTTGGACAGTCCCAGGACGTTTTCGCCCAGCGCTCCAGCCCATTTCTCCTTTGCATCTTCCAGAAGGTAAACAAACAACCAGCCAGTTGGCTTTTCAACTTATTTCTTTGGATACAGTATTTTGAGACTACAAAACACGTTTTTGTCATATCTATATTTAAATCCACAGAGCAGTGGTTGTCAACAGGGGGCCCGTGACCCACAGGGGGTGTCTCAGCTTACTTCCAAGGGTGCCTCAAGATGTTATTTCAAATTGAAACAAGCATTAAAATACATTAACAAAAATAAAAACCAAGATACTTCCTATTATTTTACCATTTTTATTATTAATATTTTTTTTCCAGTTATTGTCCAGCTATAAAAAACTTTATTGGGTAGAGATTGTGAGCTTTGTAAGTGCGATGGGGGCCTATGAATATTGTAGACTACAGTGGGGGGTCTTGGAGTCAAAAAGATTGAGAACCCCTGGTATACAGCAATAAAATGAAAACATACTTTATATATAATCCTAAAGAATCATAATTTTAGATATTGGTATTGATTTGAACCGTCCAAATCCTTTTCAAGTGGTTCATTTAGTTATCTGGACAAACAGATCAGACTGCAAAACTTGCTGTATGTAAGTGCAGACAGTCAGTTACACTAATCGGATTAAAAATTAAATTAGATGTGAACAAAATGTTTGTCTTTGTTAAAAGATGTATCTTCACACATATTTTGTATTAAGGCAGGATTAATGGATGTAAACAGATTCATTGAGGTTTGGTGATGCTAAATCTAGCTGTTTATAAAACAGAAGAATGAGATTCTCCAGATGGCTAACTCACACATCTCCCTATCTTCCCTCTGAGATCGACAGGCCGTCACCTGGTCTTTTGTCTAAAAGACGAGTGTAAAGGAGAGATACTGGATCGATCAATGTGTTCTTTCCTGTCTGACGCACCCGTGTCCTGCGAGGGCTAATATTGGATTTAGCTAATATAAATCTTGAGCTTGAGATTGTTGTACAACGTGTATCATCAATTGTATAGTGCATGCTACCGCCTCACGGAAAACACAAGGAATAAAATATAGCCCTTGACAGAGAACATACAGTTAAGTTCATTGCGGCAGTACGTCTCAGAATACAGATGGATGGATCAGGTTGACAAGCTTACAGTTCATTTATTCAAGTGCTTTGAACAATTATGTCCCTTACTAAAGCTGGAAGTTATTTATATACTGTAAATTATGTTACATTTATATTTATTTAAATACATATGTTTACACGCAATATATTAATATATATTTTTTTAGACAAGTTTAGCGTTATTTAATTTTAGTGTTTTGAATCTTAATGTCCTTCTATTACTAAAGCTAAGACGTTATTTATATACTTTATATCTTTTTATGTTTTATGTACTGTATATCGTTCATATATGATTTACATGACAAAAATGTTTTTTATTAATAATGTTATTATTTTCTGCCTGTTTCTATTTCTCTCTCTATATAGGGATGTTTTTGTAAAAAATAGCACTAAAATATTTAATGTTATATTTATAGAAGTAATTTGTTGTACTACATTTTTTTTTATTTCTGCAAAGCTGCTTTAGAATTAAAATAAAGTTAAAATGTTTTTCATAATTACACACAAACACTATTGTCGCTCCTATTGATAGTCACCATTTTGCATCTTTGCTATGGAAATTTATATAGGTATGGGAAAATAAAATATTTTTACCAGAGTTTCTACTTTGAGTTAAATGGGATGAGAATGAATCACTAAAACAATAAGTGTGTACAAAATATTATTTGTCTTTTAAGTAGATCTTTGGTTTTTAGCGTGCTGGTACTCTTTAATTGTGTAGGATGAAAGTTTTAAAGACCCTACTGGGAATGAAGCCCTCTCTGAAATCGACACTAAACAGTGCAGAAATCTGCTGGTTGCTTAGCAACCCGCTGCCACATTAAACAATGGTACCTTGTGAAAAGGACTTAAAAACTCTCCGCTCAGAAATCTGTTATAACTCCAGTTAGGATATAAAATAGTCGCATTTAACATTACACCATTAATGTCCGTCATTGGTATCAAACGCATGTAGTCTTGCCACAATCTTATGGTGTTTGTCACCAGGTTGTGTTTTGGCTGGTCAGCATGGTCCCATTAGCCCCCTGCCGGTGGATGCCACTGCAATATGCTGATGTTCACTTTTGCTCATGTATGATCATCTCTCTTTCTGTGTGTCTTTCTCTCACTATAGGGCTGATGGCAGGCGCTGGTCTCTGGCCTCTCTTCCTTCTTCTGGATATGGAACCAACACACCAAGCTCAACGGTACAGAAGAAGTGGGCTAATCTATAGATTATCTCTCCATCTTCAACACTGACATGGAATGGAATTGTTTGGTTGAAACGAACTAGACCACAACCGTTTCTTAAGACACTCACTTTGTGTCTCAGAAGCTGCAGGCATCCATAAAATGAAAAGAGTCCAAATGAAAGACAAGCTGAATCAAGTTAAAATAGAATGAATCAGAATAAAGGACCATTGAAGTCACAAAGTCAGAATAGGTCAAATATATAGGTTAATGCCCATTTTGGCAATATATACAAGAACCTTTTGCAAAAATCATTTCGATTTACTGTAATAATAGTATAAAATGTATTATTTAGTGTAAATGTATTTCTGTTTATTTAGTTGTTTTCGTTGTAAATCTTGCCACCTGTTTTTTTTTCTAGATCAAACAAAAACAAACAGCTTCTGAAGCTTCTAAAATGTTTATTTTTGCAAGCACTGAGCTAATGAGCTCGAATTCCCATTCTCATGAATATAGATATCTCAGTGGAGTTACATTACCATGTTTATAAATATTTCAGTTTTTGCATTTTATCGAAATCAATATCAATATCCCTTCATTTTCTCTCTTAGCCCTTTGCATTCTCTGCTAACTGGTTAAATATCTATGTCGGCAGCTGCTCAAGAAACAAAACAAAAGTTATACCGGATGTGTAAACTCACACAAAAGACTAAATGCTTGTCAGGCAATTTAAAACATTTGGATAAACTACTGCCAAATGCATAAAAATGTAACATTTTTCATTTTATATCATGGGGTCTTTTGGCTAAAAGCAACATAAAAAAGGACACGCCTTTTGTTATGCCCCTCCTCCAACTTCCTGTCTAAATGTAAACACAGTTTGAATATTAAGTTTCATTTATGTGACAATAGTCATTCTCCAACCTAATACGTAAATTTGAGAGCCCAATAGTAGACATATATACACCTAAAATGATGAACCATTGCAGAGATTGTAGTGTGTATGCTTTGGTCAGTGATGGTGAGAGAGAGAATCTGTTCCCATCTGCATCTTAATGACTTTATAGTTAGATTTTTGTAACGAAAGCCAAAAGCATTTAATCTCAAATACAAGGGATTCCTAAAAGGCGGCCAGAATCATTACCACTGTTTTACACAACTTAATTTTACAGTTCACTCAAGTTTTTTAGCTTATTTAGGTTAGTAATCTTTATTCACATTTATATTTAGTCTGGCTTGGATGACTGTAGAAACACATACATTTAATTTAGACAGATCGAGGGCATCATGACCTTTTTAATATGAACCACTTGAGAAAACTGTGTAAAAAACTGACTGCCTTTTGCTCTTAATGTGTGACAATGCTGTGATTTAGGCATAAAAAACATTTCCCTCACCCTCGGGTTGTTTCAAATCTGTAAAAATGTCTTTGTTCTGATGAACACAGAGACATACAGTGTTTTGCCACCATTTACACCATAGCAGGAAAAATGACGATTGTAGTCAAAAGTGCAGCAGAACTGTTTGCTTTCCTACATCCTACAGAACAAGCACATTTATAAAGCCATTTTTCAACAATGGTGTTCAATGGTGGCCAGGAACTGTTTGGTTATAAGGATTCTTTCAAATATCTTTCTTTGTGTTCATCAGAACAAAGACATGTATGTAGATTTGTAACAACTTGAGGGTGAGTAAATAATGACACAATTCTTTATTTTTGGATGAACTGTTCCTTTAAGACCACGTCTTGGAGAAATCTTAAAGAATAGTTCACACAAAAGAGTTTTCAGTTTTGGTGCAACTTAAAATTTTGGTCACAAATGAGTTACGTTAAATCACTATTAATACAAAGTAGACTTTTTAGACGAACATAGATAACATCTAGTCATTACGGGAAAAAATATGAATTGAATTTTTCATCCCTTGTGTCACGAATGAATGAGAATGTATACAATCTATGGCGGTGTATAAACATGTATGACGTAAATTGTTTTTGTTCATCAGTCTTCCAGCTCGTCTCAGGAGCGGCTGCATCAGTTGCCCTTTCAGCCCACGCTGGACGAGCTGCACTTTCTGTCCAAACACTTCGGCAGCACAGAGAGCATCACCGATGATGATGGACGGCGGTCGCCGCATGTTCGGCCGCGCTCTCGCAGTCTCAGGTACTCTACTCAACTCAACTCAACTTTATTTATATAGCGCTTTTTACAATTTTCATTGTTACAAAGCAGCTGTACATGAGACACATTGAATACAAGTATGAATTCTAAATTCTAAAGCAGCCCCCCCGGCCAGGCAGTTCCCCTCTGGCAAAAGCTGCAAAAAGCCCTCTCTACACACGCTGACTTTCTTCTGCTGTTATGCTTACCTGAGCTTCATACCTGTACATACAGTACATCTTCACTCCCTCTTCTTTTGACTTTCTTCTTTGTCTCTGTATAGCCCCGGGCGCTCGCCTTCCTGCTATGACAATGAGATTGTTATGATGAACCATGTTTATAAGGAGCGGTTCCCTAAGGTCAGAGACACACACGCTTTTAACTACAGTATAGATGTCTGCTGTTTTTATATACAGCCAGTTATAAAAAAGCAACCTAACCCACAACCTAACAGAAACTTTCTGTATGCTAACAAATATATTTTATCTGAATTTACTCGTTTCCACTGGCCTTTTTATGACTCTGCACCTGTCTATAATTTTGTGACCACGAAACCCCATTCAATGGCATTTCAACTGTTTCCAGGCCACGGCTCAGATGGAGGAGCGCTTGGCTGATTTCATCGAGACGTACTCGCCCGAGAACGTGCTGCCGTTGGCCGACGGGGTCCTCAGTTTCATTCACCACCAGATCGCCGAGCTGTCCCGAAACTGCCTGACCAAATCTCGCGAGGGCCTCATCACCACCGTTTACTTCTATGAGCTGCAGGAGAACCTGGAGAGGCTTCTGGATGATGTGAGCACGTGTGAAAATGAAACATAGTTTTAGAAACTTGCAGTCAGTGAATGTGTCTCATCGCTTTCTTTACCCATCAGGCTTATGAGCGATCAGAAAGTACAGAGCTGACCTTCATCACAGAGCTGGTGAAGAAACTCTTCATCATCATCTCTCGTCCCGCCCGGCTGCTTGAATGCCTGGTGAGAGTCCATAAACACACACACGCGCGACTTGTAGCGACTGCCACTGGGCTTGGTCGCTTCTCCTCCTACGTTGTATGGTCGCCACGGCAACTAGCTGATGGGGCCACCGAGGGTCAAAAGAAGAAAGTGCAGTGTGCTGAAAGGCTTTAGTGTAACAAAACCCGGGCCGGTATTATCAAATAGATCAGAGGTGTGAACATGCTGGGACATTTCTTTTAAGATGGAAAGAATTTTAAGGTGGCAGCTATTAAAAAATCTTTGCAGAATGCCACGATTGACCAATCAGAATCACGCATTCCACCGAACTGTGTAATAATGTACCTCAATCTTTGTGTTCAGGAGTTCAACCCGGAGGAATTCTACCATCTGCTGGAGGCTGCTGAAGACCATGCTAAAGAAGGACAGTTAATGAAAGCGGACATCCCACGATACATCATCAGTCAGCTCGGATTGACCAGAGATCCGCTGGAAGGTGCGAGAAACAAAATTTAAAAAAAAAACTCACGTGTTTGTCTCCATAGGGAACCAGACTAGAACGAGTCAGAGAGATGAAGGCAGGGAAATGTAGGTCACACTGAGAAACTTGTGTTGAGATTATGAAACAGGTTAAGAGGGTACACGAGCGGTCGGGAGTTTTGTATTCCTGCCAGGAATGCAGGGAAAGGTGTTAGCGCTGCTGTGAACCTGGCGACTCTTTTTATAAAGACATACTTTAGCAAACCACTCGTCTATTCTCTGCCCTCACTGCACAGCTACAGGCAACAAAACACTGACTGATTTTCTAGAAAATGCTCTGATTTGTGCTGGCTGGTCTGAGTGAGCTAATGTAATGCCGTTCTGAAGCATTTTTATTTTACGTCAATATAAATTTGTATAATGGAAGTTGTACATAAAGCATTAATGATAAGACTACATGAAGTGTTTGGATTGGCGATTACATTGTTTTTTTCCTCTCAGCGCCATTTACCTTATTTTACCATGTTTAAATCTAAATGGCGATTTATTTTGGAGAATTTATGACGTAAATTATATGCGATCAACGTTTTTTGATACATTATGCATGGCACCCGAGTTCAAACACATTCGTTTTTTTATAAACTAAATTATATTGTGAGGAAACTTTTTTCAGAATTCTCCTAAATTCATTGAGCGTTTTTGTCGCAGAGTTTAGCGCAGAATTCCCCTGACAATAACTGTTGGTTAAGGCATGCTATAAGAGTAATGTTGTCTTATTTAAATCCAGTACATCATTTTTCAGTTCGCAGATTTTAGACGGAAATTATTTATCATGTGAGTAGTTCGGCTTGAGCGTCACTTGGGAGACCCATTTGCTAGGATTCGTCAAATCCGGTGTGAAATTGCTTTGACACGTTTGAGTCACTTCACTTTATTTGTTCTATTTCCTGACTGAACAGGATGCCCAGAGAGTTAGTTTATAATCCCAAATGTCATTACACTGAATTCAGCTAGTAAAGATAAATCTGACTCTTCATTCTGTTTGTGTTTTCTTTATTTTAATGTTTTTCCTCAAGTTTTTTTTTTAAAATTATATTTAGACCAGCAATGCTTCAGTTTTTTCTCTTTAGAGTACTCACAGGGCCCTAAAAAAAATTGTAGACACATTTTTTGTTATTAATATGGTGTACAATACAAAACACACTTTTTTCAAATAAAACATAGTGACTTTAAAACAAGCAACGGTACTGTATAAAGATTACAACAACTATTAACTTAATAATAATAACAAAAATAGTTGGTACAGATTTAAATGTGTATTTTGTGCGTTTTTTATGTTTTTCTTGTTAACCGCTTGTATTGTAGTCATAGGTATTTTATGTACATTACATAAATGCAAACGTATAAATATGTTTTGTAATTGGTACCATGGATCAACCTGTGACGTCTAATTTGCACATGTACTATAAAATCCTATGTAAACAACATCACACGTACTGTAGAAAACAACAAATATATTTTTTACTCTTTATAGTAAAAGTCCCTCTCTATGGTTTTACAATGCCTGTTTATTGTATATTAATTTAAATATTTTTATACCAAATATAATATTTTCTTGTAGATATGGTGAATTTGGAGAGTTATGACAGCGAGGGACCACACACTCCTGAAACTGATGACTCCGCAGAAGTGAGTGTGTGTGGAATTCTGGAATAGTGATGTGTATGCTTTTGTTATGCCGAAACTTTTTAAGGAAATCATGTGATTATAACAAACTTTATTATAAAATGCAATTTTCTAAAACAGAAGCATAGTCTTAATTAAGGACTCACTTCTCGGCTGGAGTAATTATTCCAGCAGCAGTGATTCGGGATGGAAGTGTTTGATGTAACCAAGTGAAATTATGCCCCGGTCAACTTCACCACTGTATAAAATCCCACTTTTCTCTGGTTTCATCTCAGGGGAAGCTCAAAGCCATGAAACCTCCATGTGAATCAGACTTCCAAACTATCAAACTCATCAGCAATGGAGCGTATGGGTGAGAACACACACTTATAGTAAAACATTATTCTTACCCATATATACGTATTCTTTTTTTGTTTTAGATTCATAATATTTCTGGAAATAGCCCATGTTATTTGTTTTTTCAGCAGAATGTTATATGTATGGAAACATATTAGGCAATGACATGCATTATCAGAAACAGTTTAATGCATTTAATTCCAGTATAATTCTACTTCCTCATTGCAGAGCGGTATATCTGGTCAGACACAGAGAGACACGGCAGCGCTTCGCCATGAAGAAGATCAACAAGCAGAACCTGATCCTGCGGAACCAGATCCAGCAAGCGTTTGTGGAGCGGGACATCCTGACCTTCGCAGAGAATCCCTTCGTGGTCAGCATGTTCTGCTCATTCGAGACACGCCGGCACCTGTGCATGGTTATTGAGTACGTGGAGGGTAAGATGTCGTGTGCACACTTAATCTCCGCAGTCATCAGCTGTTGTACAGTACGTTTGTGATTTAGGAATGATGTAAATTATTTCATATTATAATGAATCACATTGACCTTGGTCTTCTTAGATTAAATTCATGATGTACTTCACAGCACCTCCCCAGTCCTGAAAGTCCATCTATTGAAACTATGTTTTCACAAATTTTCCTGTTCCGTCCTTGGGCTAGATTAAGCTACATTTATGCAAAGAGAATAATGTACAGGGAACTATAGCTTCACAAAACGTAGAAGAAGATGATGCTTCAGATTTTGATGATGAATGCACTGAGCCAAAACTTTCATTCCTCTCCTTCAGGAGGCGACTGTGCGACCCTTCTGAAGAACATCGGAGCTCTGCCTGTGGAGATGGCCCGGATGTATTTTGCCGAGACGGTGTTGGCGCTTGAATACATTCATAATTATGGCATCGTACATCGGGATCTCAAACCAGACAAGTGAGTAAGATATAAAGGCCTTAACTACAATTTACCTACTAGTAGTTTTAACCTGTATGGATTTAAATTCGTCACAATTATTTTTTCTCACAGTGAATAAATCCGAAAGATAACAAAAAAAATTCTAAATTTCAGAAAATAGCATAGTCCACACCAACTAACAACAGGAATAAAGAGGAACAAGTGATTAAACGATGACACAATGTCAGCCAATCAAAATTTATCAAGGGGCTCAGGCATTTAAAATGTGGTTTGGATTCAAATTTGTAGATTTCTTTATTGTTATCATCTTTGTTGCAAACGAGTCTTAAACGTGTTTAAAAGTTATTTTAATTGAACGATTTGTAGCTCTGGATGATTCATTCGAAAAAATCTCTCCTCTGTCATGCATAAATCATGTCTAAATCTGTGAACGCAATCTCTATGCAAATCATCTCCAGTATTCACAAATTACCGGAGCCAACCATTGATGAACAAATGGAAATTTGTTCATCAATGGTTTGGAACTCTGAATATGAAGTACATGAACCACTGATCTGTTAAGGATTGCACAATGTGGTAAAAACTAGTTTATTAAAACGTTTATTATGAAGGTCTACAGATGAATCATTCGATAACACCAAAGAGACATCCCATTGTGTAAAGCTTGTGGAGAAATGTGTGTACTTCTGTGGTGCTCATCACTCAACCTACGGTTCTTCTCCACAGTTTGTTGATCACATCGATGGGTCACATTAAGCTGACGGATTTTGGACTGTCAAAGATGGGGCTTATGAGTCTGACCACTAACCTGTATGAGGGACACATTGAGAAGGATGCCAGAGAGTTCTTGGACAAACAGGTAAACAACACAATGTGACACAACCAACATTCATCTTATTTTGAGGAGGCATTTTCTGTTTTTGTTCTTATTTTCTAAAACACGAATGTGCATTAGCTGTTCCAGTGTGATTTGAGCTACATAGACACTAACTGAATGACGAAGTGAAATCACTTCCCTTTGGTGTAATAGACCGCTTTAATGTGACCTGCAACATCAGTCTCTCTCTTTAGGTGTGTGGTACACCTGAGTATATCGCTCCTGAGGTCATTCTCAGGCAAGGCTATGGTAAACCAGTGGACTGGTGGGCCATGGGAATCATCCTCTACGAGTTCCTGGTGGGCTGTGTGCCGTTTTTTGGAGACACACCTGAAGAGCTTTTCGGCCAGGTGATCACAGGTGAGGAGATGAGCAGGTAAATGACAGTGAATTCTGGAATCCAGACGCGTGGTGGTCTCAGATTGAGGTGAATCCTGATGTTAAATCACACCTCACTCTTGATAAATCTCTCTCACAGAGATGTGCTTCTAAAATGGTTCGGCATTTCACAAATATTCCGGGCTTCCAAGCATCACCTGGGCTAACTTTAGTAACAGCAGTGTTGATTAGTGACACTGATTTAATACTTTTGTTCTCAAGAAATGTCTTCCAAAGCATTGTTTTTTTTCTTGAAATGAAGTGTTTGTGTATGTAGATGATATTGAATGGCCAGATGGAGATGAGGTGTTGCCTGGTGAAGCTCAGAGCCTGATTTCTGCCCTTCTGCAGACCAACCCGCTTGTGCGACTGGGCACAGGTACAGGTAGCAAACCTACCTCATTTTTACCACACTAGCATACTAGAGTATGCTTGAATGAATATCACAATTAACATGAAATAGAAATGGACTCTGTTTTGGCATAGTAATGGTTTTATTATGCACAATTTTACCGTGTGTGTTGTTCCAAATTAAAGATTTGTTTTTGTAATTTAATACCAATGTAATAACTTGCTCCACCTCCACTTGCTTTTTTTATTCATGTAACACGTGCTTTTCCAAATCCAGTATCCACACAATGTGATTTAACCAAGCAGGTTAAAAATTTCTATAAACAATCGCAGTTTATGTCTAGCCAACACCTAAAATCTGATTGTTGATCCAATTACTTTACATCTCCTGCTTGGAAATCAATATGGTAAAAGCATGTCATAATGTCCAAGAAGGTCATTGGTTCCCTTTCTGTCGGTCTCTCGACGTTGTGTCGAGAACGACAGATGGGGTTCGCCCTTGAGAACCAATCAACTCTGACTACTATAGAAAAGGCCAATGAAATTTGGCGAATGCAATTTGCATGCCGGGCTCCGCCCCCGGAAATCCGGTATAAAAGGAGGCCGGCGTGCAGCATTCACTTACCTTTTGTTCTTCAGAGCCATCGCTCATGAGTACAACTCAGGATTCAATCCTCTACAACTACACGCTGGTGCTACAACGTGTTACAGCGGATCGTCCCTTTCTGCAGCGACCTTCCCCTGGGCGTCTCGGCGGTTCCGGAGGTGTTAGAGATTTTTTCTAAAAGTCCTTTTCAGGACTGACTGAGCATTCTCCAGCGCGGCATGTCCCGCTGTTCTCTTGGGTGCGGCACCCTCATCGAGGAGGGGGATGGACACGATCGCTGCATTAGGTGTCTGGGCGTCCAGCACACTGAAGCAGCGTTCGTTGACACATCTGCCTGCACTGCGGGCAGATTGTCATTCAGAAGTTGCGGTCACGGGTGGCTGTCTTCCTACGGGAACCAGCCACCATTTCGTCTGCTACCCGGGCTGTGACATCTGTGGCTACGGCCCCGATGACCACCCACGTTAGCAGCGTTAGTGATACGGGGAACTCTGCGAACGTAAACCCGCCAGCCAAGTGCTCACGGGCCGATCGCACCCCGATTCGCTCTTCTGAACGTTCCCCAACCGGCGGTGGCATACCGTCCGGATCCTCACGCACACACTCGGAAACGATGTGTGACGTAGATGAGATGTCGCTCGCAGCATCGGAGGGAGACTGGCATCCGACTCTGCCGAATCCAAACTCCACCCCCAGCGGTCGAGTTCAGGAGGAAGCAGAAGTGATGTCATCCGTGCTAACCCGGGGATGCGTGGTTCCCGAGGTCGGTGCGCGGTGCAAACCGCGCCCACCCCGGGTGCCATGTTTTTCCCGGAGGTGCATGAGGAGCTGTGTAAAACTTGGAACGCTCCTCTCACGGACCGTTCCAGTGAAACCAGCTCCGGCTCCCTTACTTCCCTCGATGGTGAGGCAGCCAAGGACTGCGTCGAGATCCCCCGGGTGGAACGTCCGCCTGCGGTGCACCTGTGCCGCGGACGGCTACCACCTGGGGGGGGATCGACCACTCCTACCGTCCAAAGCACGTAAGACTTCGGCATCACTGGTGTCGAAGGCTTGCGATGTTGCGGGCCAGGCTGCCTCCTCTCTCTACGCCTTGGCCATCCTGCAGGTCCGCCAGGCCAGGGCGTTGAGAGGGCTCCACGAGGGTAAGGCCGACCCGGGTATAATGCAGGATCTCCGTGCCGCCGCTGACAGCGCTCTACGGGCGACTAAGGCGGCGGCACGGGCCCTGGGTCGGACGATGTCCACGGTAGTGGTCCAGGAGAGACACCCCCGGCTATACCTTGTGCAGAAGAGTGACAGCAAGGAAGTCCGCTTTCTTGATGCACTCATCTCGCAGGGTGGGTTGTTGGTAACACCGTCGAGGACTGCGCTCAGCAGTTTTTTGACGGCGAAGCAGACAGTGGCAATTAACCACATTTTTTTCACGCCGCGACTCGGCCGCCTACAGGCCTCCGAGATCTCACGTGACGTCTGCTTCCCTGCAACCCAGGACCCTTTCGACATCGGCTCCGGTTCCTGTGCCCCCACAGGCGGCACCCCGGAAGCAGAGGTCGAGGGGGAAACCTCCACCCCGTCAGCAACCTCCTCGCGAGAAGGGACACTGACGGGAAGACCCCAGGGAGAACAACATCGGGCCCGAACCTTCACAGCCACGGCTCTGATCGGTCGGTACGGGACGACTCCTGCCTCGTCACCAAAGCCGGGCCCTTGTTAGGGCTTGGCGCCCACTTACTCACTGAGTTTTCTGTTCTCCCCGGGTTTACTTGCAGCCGATCGCACACTCCACTGGACTGTGCTCGGCGAACCGACCTCACACCCTGGCGAGGCGTGAGGTCGTACACATATACGACAGCCGTCACCACTCTCAAACTGACAGTGCGTGCCGTTGTCCCGCCAGGCAGATAAGCAGGCGGAGCAAAAACCTTCCCTCCGGGGACTCCCCGCGACATGGTTAGCTCCGCCAGCCGACGAACCACCCCCCGTGGGAATGATGAAGCAGACCGTCCCCTTGGTCACCCTGTCACAGTCCCTGGGAGCTCGAGAGCTGCCCACACTGTCTCGCTGGCTAATGAGGGCGGTCCGTCTTGGTTACTCGATCCAGTTCGCCAGAGACTCACCCAAGTTTCGGGGCATCATCTCTCCCTCTGTCAGAGGCAGGGACGCCTCCGTACTTCGGGTAGAGGTCACCACCCTTCTGGCAAAACAGGCATCGAGTTCGTCCCTCAAAACCAAGATGTTCAGTGGGTCACCACCCGCACTTCATCGTTCCCAAGAAAGACGGCGGGTTGCCCCCAAAGGCTGCGTACCCTGAACAGAGCACCTTTACAAGCTGCCATTCAGGGTGCTCACACAGAGGCGCGTCCTGACATCTATGAGGTGTCAGGATTGGTTCGTGGCAATCGACCTGAAGGACGCTTACTTTCATGTCTCGATCCTCCTCGACACCGGCCGTTCCCACGGTTCGCGTGCGAGAGGCGGGCATATCAGTACAGAGTCCTCCCTTTCGGTCTGTCCCTGACCGCCCTTTCTCCCTGAGAGGAGGAAGGCGAGCGGGTACTAAACTATCTCACCGACTGGCCTATCTTGGCACACTCGCGAGATCTGTTATGTACACAAAGGGACCTGGTGCTCCGGCACCTAGGTCGATTGGGACTCCAGGTCAACCAAGAGAGGGGCAAGCTCTCCCCAGTGCAGAGCATCCTCTTTCTCGGTATGGAACTCAGCTCTGTCACCATGTCGGCACACCTGTCCGCAGTTGTGCCCAACCAGTGTTGAACTGTCTGAAATGAACATTTTAGGCAGACAGCGGTCCCCCTGAAACAATTCAGAGGCTCCTGGGACACATGGCGTCCTCGCGGGCTAATACCCCTCGAGTTGATGCACATGACACCGCTCCAACACTGGTTTCAGAGTCGAGTTCCGAGGAGAGCGTGGCACACCGGCAGCAGGCGCATGGTGATGCCGCCCTGCTGCCGACGCACCATAACCCCTAGTCTTTATGACTTTTTCGACGGACTCAGGTCCCTCTGAGCAGGTTATGAGGCAGGTCGTGGTGACGACTGAAGTCTCCCTGCAGGGGTGCGGTGTAGTGTGCAACGGGCACGCAGGTGGGGTGTTGGACGAACCCCCGCCTGCGCTGGCATATCAATTGCCAAGAGTTGTGGGCTATGCTACTTGCACTGAGCAGGCTACGGCCTCTCGTGCGAGACATGCACGTGCTGTTCCGAGGACAGCACTATAGCTGTAGCGAATACAGATCGTCAGGGTGGCGTTCGCACACAGCAGCTAAACACAACTTGCTCGACGCCTCCTCCGGTGGAGTCAACAGGTGACTCGTTCCCTGCAGGCCACACACCCCGGGCAAACTGAACTAGACAGCCGACGTGCTTTCTCGCCAGTTTATGCCTCGTGGAGAGTGGCGACTCCACCCCCGTGCAGTCCAGCTCATTTGGAGGCTGTTCGGGTAGGCCCAGGTAAAACCTGTTCACCTCCCGTAACACCACCATTTGCCCGCTTGATAGTCCCTGCCCTCGGCACGGATATCCTTGCGCACAGCTGGCCGCGGGATGGGCGGAAGCACACCTTCCCCCCCCCAGGAGCCTTCTTGTACAGACTCTGTGCAAGGTCAGGGAGCAGGAGCACCAAGTGTTATTGGTTACACCACACCGGTCTAACCGCACTTGGCCTCAGAGCCGATGCTCTGGACAGCGACTCCCCCTGAACCATTCCCCTGACAGAGGACCTGCTCTCTCAGGGGAAGGACACGTTCTGGCATCCCAGATCAGACCTCTGGAACACCCATGTCTGGTCTCTAGACGGGACGAGAAGATCCTAAGATGGCTACTCCCCCTATACGGCTGAGACCATCACCCAGGCTAGGGCCCCATCTACTAGGCGGTTACACGCCTCTAGACGGTGCCTCTTCTCGTCCTGGTGTCTTTCTCAACGAGA
Source organism: Triplophysa dalaica (assembly GCF_015846415.1). NCBI lineage: Eukaryota > Metazoa > Chordata > Actinopteri > Cypriniformes > Nemacheilidae > Triplophysa > Triplophysa dalaica. The sequence continues at coordinate 7,142,463 of NC_079543.1, forward strand.
AAGACCCACTGAGGTGCTTGATCAGGATTGTGTTCCCCTCCTCACGAGACTGGAGACTAACATCTCCCTTCCACACTGAAAGTGTATGTAGTCGCTATTGCCACTCATCACGACTCAGTCGGTGGAAAGTTTCTAGGGCAACACGACCTGGTCACCAGGTTCCTAAGCAGCGAGAGGGCGGAATCCGCCTCATCTCCGCTCCATACCCTCTTGGGACCCTAAGTGGTCCTGGGGAGCCTCAGGGCCCCCCAAAGAGCCCCTCGGAGGTTCCGATCTTCCTCATGGAGTAAGACGGCCCTCCTGACGGCGCTCACTTCTTTCAAGAGGGTAGGGGACCACCGAGCATCCTCCGTGTCCCTGGATTGCCTTAAACTCGGCCCTGGAAACTCTCACGTTATCTTGAGACCCAGGCCCGGATGCGTGCCCAAGAAGTTCCCACTACTCCCTCCGGGGCCAAGTGGTGAACTTGCAGGCGCTCCCCATAGGGGAGGAAGACCCAACCCGATTAGTGTTGTGTCCAGTACGTACTGGACCGCACGCAGAGCTCTGAAGCTCTGACCAGCTCCGTGTCTGTTGGAGGACAGCAGAAGGGGAAGGCTGTCTCCAAACAGAGGCTGGCGCACTGGGTCGTGGACGCCGTTACGACGGCATTCCGATCTCAGAATCTCCCATGCCCATTGGCAGTGAGGGCTCACTCCACACGGAGTTTAGCCACCTCCTGGACACTGGCAGAAGCGCCTCTCTAGCAGACATCTGTAGAGCTGCGGGTTGGGCTATGCCCAAACACCTTCGCAAGGGTTAACAACCTTCGCGTAAACCCGGTGTCAGCCCACGTCCTGCGTGGCGACATGTAGGACTGGCATCCGGGGGGGCGTATGCCTGCGAAAGCACCTTTCCACCCTCTAACAGGTTGGGTCAGTGTGCTATTTACCTTTTCTTCTTACCCGAACACATCGCTAAGAAACTGGTACCTCACCAGCCTCCCTTCTTACCCAGACACTGGTTAAGAATAGGCATTCCATCCATCACCAAACAAGCACCCCCTGGGGGCTGGCTGGGCAGAGCAGCCTTCCCCCTTAGGCCGGGATACCATGTGAGCTATCACAGATAGCTCTAACCGGACCTAGTGCTACCGGACGTCTGTAACACCCCCTCCGTGGGCTGTTCCGTCTGATGTATCCTCATGAGAATGGTTCCCACTCCTGGTAACCCATGAGCTTCCCCAGGTGGGCCTCCACCTCGCGGTTAACTACTCAGTCCGCACGTTCCATGCGTTCTCCTCCAAGGACGAGACCATACCTATATCCACCATATTCCTCCCCACGGGTAGGAGGTGGCCTCTGTAGCGCTTCTCTGATTAAGAGTCGCGCTTACCCGGTGTAAACTGATCTGGATGGCCTCTCGCCTATAGAGAGCTAAGGCCCCGTCCGTGAAAGTTACCGGTCAGGGCTGTACCCATCTTTCTCCAAGAAAGCTCTGGAACCCCCCGACCACCACACTGGAAGGTTACAGTCTCACGAAAGCTTCGAGATGACACGCCCAGGCTTGTTACCGTCGCTTCGCTAGAGATTGTGACGCGATACAGCGTTGTGGCGTTTTCCATAGGCAACCCCATCTGTCGTTCTCGACACAACGTCGAGAGACCGACAGAAAGGGAACGTCTTGGTTACGTATGTAACCTCAGTTCCCTGATGGAGGGAACGAGACGTTGTGTCCCTTATGCCACGAACACGTATCGTATTCTGCTGCAGTTTGAGAGGTCTCAGGCTCTTCAGAACAAAGGTAAGTGAATGCTGCACGCCGGCCTCCTTTTATACCGGATTTCCGGGGGCGGAGCCCGGCATGCAAATTGCATTCGCCAAATTTCATTGGCCTTTTCTATAGTAGTCAGAGTTGATTGGTTCTCAAGGGCGAACCCCATCTGTCGTTCTCGACACAACGTCTCGTTCCCTCCATCAGGGAACTGAGGTTACATACGTAACCAAGACGTTTTCTTATAAGGACTGGAGATCTCATAGATTGATTTTAAACCTCAATCAAAACACAGGACTATATGTACATTAAGTGTATCTTTTGCTGTATTTTATGGTGATTTTTATTTTTGGAGATTAAGAGCTCTAGTCCCCATTTACTTGCATTGTATGTTGAAATGACAAAACAGCAAACAATATTAAACAAATATTTCCTCTTGTTTTCCATAGACGAAAGATAACAGCACCTGTATCCAATAAGGATTGTCTGTTTGTTGACATTTGTTTACTCACAACAGGAGGAGCTTTCGAAGTAAAGCAGCACTCGTTTTTCTCCGGATTGGATTGGAACGGGTTACTCAGACAAAAAGCCGAGTTCATCCCTCACCTGGAGTCTGAGGAGGACACCAGCTACTTTGACAGTGAGGAGTAGCTCACATTTGCTTTCAACTGTGCCCGTGATCGGCATCACTATATCTCACATCTTCCTCTGTCACAGCACGATCCGAGCGTTATCGGCACATCGGCTCGTACGATGAGGATGACACCAATGACGATGAGCCAGTGGAAATACGACAGTTCTCCTCTTGCTCGCCGCGCTTCAGCAAGGTCAGTCTGACACATTCTCAAAAGTACTTACTCATGCACACACACGCATTGAATGTACTACTGAAGTATCTTTTCATCCTTTCTATCTGTCCGCCTTTGACAGGTTTTTCTGTCAAGGTCGGCACCACAATCACTGATATATGAGCAGTGTTGCCACAGTTACTTTGAACATGTAATCTGATTACTGATTATACTTCTAAAAAGTAACTAAGTTACTGTACAGATTACTGGATTTTAAAAGTAACTAAATTAGATTACACGTTACTTTATCAGTTACATTCAGCAGCTGCCGCCAACACCCCCGCTGCCTCATCATAAAAATGACAATGGGTTTGCCAACACTCAATTTATTGAATGTGTATTTTTAACAGTAATGTCAACAATGTATCTCCTGACATTTTAAGTTGAATTTAAAGACTATTTCCTGAAAAAAAACATGTTTTTAATCCAAAAATATAAAGACTGATTTTCTTGATTTCACTTAACAGTCAAATCAGTCTTTTTTGACCTGACATATTTAACTGTTAACACTTTAATAATAGCAAAACATACTATTTATAATCTACATTATTTATAAATGCAACCATTAATTTAACGTTTTATGAACATTGAACCTGTTGTTCACAGGATTTGAGCAGCAAAGAGTGGTTTAAAGAAACAAGTGTAAAACGCACGAACGAGAGCGAGTCAACCGTGTTTAAGGGCAGCATTTCCTCTACATTACAACATACTGCCCGATAGAGATGCGCGGATAAGCTAAAATGTCACCCGCATCCGCTGTTTCAAATAAATTATCCACCCGCCACCCACCCGCATGTATAATGTTCTCTGATATTGATATCCGCACCCAACCCGGACTCAATCGTCATTTAAATTACTAAAGTAATTAACCGCATTAATTATTATCCGCAGCGCCCACAAATTTGACCGCCATCGCGCATCACTACTGCCCGACCAACTTCTTCAACTCTCCCCCACTTACTGGTTTTGCAGTAAAGTCCAGCATTTGTTGTTTCTGTAAATTGGACTGTGCAGTGCTGCGACTCCAATCGATTCTTCAAATTTGACTTAGTGTTTTTGTAGCTAGATAGCACTTTGTCGCCAGCACAGAGAGTACAACGAACCTTAATATTGTCATCTAGCGTACACAAACTCGTGACTGTATTTCCAGCTAGAAACACGCATCTCTCTCCTCCCTCCATTGTTGTTTATGTTTGTGTCGCTGTGTGGTAGGGGCTATTACACGTGAATTGTCCTCATGCTGAAAACGTGACTTGTCGCATAATGCTACATGACTTCACTCCCTAAGACGCAGGAAGAAAGCAAAAATATTTATTTTTAATAAGGAAAATGACAAAAATAGTAACGCACAGTGACTTGGATAAATAACTTTAATCTGATTAATGGTTTGGAAAACGTAACGCGTTAGATTACTCGTTACTGGAGTTAGTAAGTAACGCGTTACCGGCATCACAGTATATGAGAGACAGGGGCTTTCAGACTTTTAACATAAATAGATGGAAGAAAATAAACAGAAATCTTATTCATTTATTTATTAGTTCGAGCTATTAATGCAAGCACACGTACATCTTTTCTTTTGCATTTTGTAATCTCCTTTTACAGTTAATATATTCAACTTCTTTTTAAGTGGCAGTGTTTTTCAGATGTTTGGTTTGAACACAGGTCATTGGTAAACACACACACACCGTCACACACACAGTGCGAGTATCCTATGAGATGCAACATGGAGAAGCTTCTGTTACTTTAAAAGATTGTACTGTTCTGTATCAGATTTCTCTTTGCCCGCAGTGTTACATGCTTAAAATCCGCATCATCATTTGCCTCTTTTCTCTGTTTCAGGTGTATAGTAGTATGGAGCACCTGTCGCAGCTGGAGCAGAAGACCCCTGTAGTCACCCGCAGAGAGCACAAAGGTCGTCGTGACGACAAAATGGCCAAGAGAGAGAGTCTAGGCAGCTTTAGCATGAGAGACAAGAGCTGGAGGACAGGCTCGCCTGAGATGTACGTTCGTACAGTATGGGACAGGCAGAATTACAATAAGAATATGTTTTATATTCAAATTTAATGCCTGAAAATAAATGTAATGCATTATATAGCTACGGAATGGCACTCGTATTTAAATAAATTAAAGAATTCAAAAGTCCTGCCCTCCGGATAAAAGACATTGACTCATGGTCTCAGGACACAGAACTGTAATATGAAATCAAATAAGACACAATTAGTATACATAAAGTCAAACAGCCTTGAAATTCCTAATTTCTTTCATACTATTTGTTAAAGTCCAACATTCTCTCTCGCTTTTTATTTATTTCTATAGGAAACGTCTGTCATGCTCTGAGTCTCTGTACATGGAGGGCGACTTCAGTCCTCCGATGGGCGCCCGGCGGCGTTTTTCAGCCCTGATGGACACGCACCGGTTTGCCGCTCCTCAAGAGGGCGACGGAGAGCTCGCAGCACGACAGGGTGGCACTAAAACCTCCGGATCATCAGTTGAGGAGGTTACTGTTCCATCATCGCCAAATGGTAATGAACAGAGGAATGCTGGGAAGGAAGTGCTATCAGCAACTTCCAGTATGGCGTCAGGTGAGGAAAGAAGGAAAGCTGAATGGAAGTAATATAAGTTATTATGATTGCAGCTAAGAACTGCCCATTTAGACAGGACATATTTACATTTGCAGATAAGCCATCAAGACCAGGTGAGGTATCAGCTCCACAGGCCATACCTAATGCCACAGCACTACTCTCTAGAGATATGATTACCACGAGTGACCCAATTGGTCAGCGAGCGACCAAGGATCTGGTGATTCGGCGAGCGCGGCATCAGCAGCTGTCCTGTGATGGGGAGAAACACCCCTCACGTCCCGGCAACAAGGTCATAAAGTCTGCGTCCGCTACAGCACTGTCTGTCATGATTCCTGGAGGTACAGTTCAGCCCCCCACCACTGGAGGGAACATGGTTATAGGATTTTAAATCTTGTGGTGTAAAATGACTTGGACGTGTTTTGTGAGATTTTGCTAATTATTAATATACCAATTTCTAGTTGAGCAGCAGTTGGGTAGCTCTCCGCTGGCCAGTCCTATGTCCCCTCGCTCGCTCTCCTCCAATCCCTCTTCACGAGACTCCTCCCCCAGCCGTGACTACTGCCCCACGGTCACAGTTCTTCGTTCACCAATCACCATTCACCGGTCTGGCAAGAAGTACGGCTTCACTCTCCGTGCCATACGGGTCTACATGGGAGACTCTGACGTCTATAGTGTGCACCACATAGTCTGGGTGAGATGGAAAAACAGATCATGACAAAATCATGATGAACAGAAAATGTTACTATTAAGGCATTATAATTTTTTGTTTTATTCAAAGCAGCTTGGTATAGCACTTGTTAATTGTTAATACTCTTCTCATCCAATCACAGCATGTTGAGGATGGAGGCCCTGCCCAGGAGGCGGGGCTATGTGCTGGTGACCTTATCACTCATGTCAATGGAGAATCTGTGCATGGATTTGTCCATACTGAGGTGGTAGAGCTAATTCTTAAGGTGAGACATCAAATATGATATGGTTCCCCTTAAATGTTTTTTTAGCTAATTAAAATATTAAACTATTGGTAGATGATTAAAAGTGTTTTTCAAGCAAGACATTTAAATTTCATAGCACATGTTAAGTGCGGGATGAGTTTGGTTTTGTAGTTTGGTTCAAACTGCTAAACCTCAGCAATGCTAATGTCAATGCCAATGTCAAGAAAAATCGAATTGTCTTTGCTATTTCTCTGCTCAGAGTGGAAACAAGGTGACAGTGACCACCACACCCTTTGAAAACACCTCCATTAAAGTAGGACCAGCTCGCAAGTCCAGTTACAAGTCCAAGATGGCTAGACGAAGTAAAAGGCCAGTCAAAGAGGGACAAGAAAGGTACATTCTGTCTGCTGTCCTAAACTTATTATTAAACTAAAATATTGTGTCTTGTCCATTTATATTTCCCTTGTCATTTACAGCAAGAGGCGTGGATCTTTGTTCCGCAAAATAACTAAGCAGTCCAACCTGCTGCATACAAGCCATAGTCTGTCGTCATTGAACAGGTCCTTGTCATCCAGTGAAAGTCTTCCTGGCTCGCCTACACACAGCCTGTCAACTCATTCACCCACCCAGAGTTATCGCTCCACCTCTGACTCAACCCACCTTGGTAAGTATATCAAAACATAAAGGTAGAAATTAATCAAACTTCCCAATGTCATTTACATTTATTTAAAATGTCATTGGAAAACTAATATGATTGTTTTTTGCCGTGTTTCACACAGGTGCCTCCTCTCAGAGCAGCTCTCCTGCCTCCAGTACCCCAAATTCCCCTGCGACAACCCAGCACATGCGGCCCAGCTCCCTGCACGGACTTTCCCCTAAACTGCACCGGCAATATCGTTCAGCCCGTTGCAAGTCTGCCGGAAACATTCCTTTGTCTCCGTTGGCTCACACGCCATCCCCCACTCAATCCTCACCCCCTCCTTTACCCGGTCACACGGTGGGAAGCTCCAACACAACCCAGACGTTTCCTGCCAAGCTACACTCGTCCCCACCTATAATAAGACCCCGACCCAAGAGCGCCGAGCCGCCCCGGTCCCCGCTATTAAAAAGGGTGCAGTCAGCAGAAAAGCTTGGATCTCCTCTTACATCCTCTTCATCTGAGAAGAAAGGAGGACTCGGGGTGATGAGGAAGTACAGTTTAGATGTCGGACATTCTGATTTTCGCAAGGATGGCCTCCTTTGTGAGCTGGGACTGCAGAGTTTAATGGAAATTGAGGGTGAGAACCTGCCATCCGCTCCCGCAACTTCTCCTTCACCCACCCAGAAAACCCCCTCACCCCCAGAGATGGTATTTTTAAGCCGGTTAGGAAGCTGGGCAGACAGGAGTCGCCTTTGAGCAGAGATGCTTTGCTTGCTGGGCGAGAAAAAGAACGAGAAAAGGAGAGGACTGGCGAACTGAGCCAAATTGGGGACGTTAAAACAGGGTCGGTTAGAGACACGTTCCTTCCAGGTAGCTTTACTCCATCTGGTGTAAGTTTAACCTCACAAGAAGGTTTCCTAGGTAAACCCCAAACTGGGCAGCCTCCGTTTACCAAATCTTCTCCATCCGAGTCCAAGCCTAGTGTGGTTGCCTCCACTCCATCACCCCTGACTACGGTGTCTTCCCTGTCTGCCAAAACTACAGGTCTAAGTAAGAAGGAAGAAGGAAACGATGCAGGTAAGAATAGGCATAGCCAGCAAGTGGAAACCACTAAGCCTTTATGCTCCCTAAGCACATCAGATGTTATCAGAAAAGACTCTTTAGGGATACAAGGAGAAAATGGATGCTGGAGAAGAGAAGTAAAGCAGGAGGTTGAGAAGCCTTTAACTTTAATCAAGCAAGGCGCATCATGTTCTGCTCCTAGGAAGACAACAAGTACTGAGACAACCAAAGCAAGTAAGGGACCTTGTGATGTTGAGAGTCTAAAAAAGGAAGCTTTAGATCCCCATACCAGAACTTCAGATGTAAGGTTGAGAACTGTTTCTAAAGGGGTTATTCCGTCCCATCCACCCCAGGCACAATGCTCTGCTTTGGGCAAATTTAGGCAAGAAAAGGGCCTGACTCCGGTCAGCTGCTACCGCGCAACGTTCGATTGGGAGGACAAATGTCTCTTGGAGGTTGTCGAGGAACACTCACCATCTCCCACTCCATCTCCAACTGGACTGACCCCAGATCTTCCCACATCCCAACCTCAGTCCCCTGGTGGAAGATTTGATTTGGCCATCCCGTTGACCTCCACAGGGAAATCTATGGGGCCTGTCAAATGTGAAACTCAGGAGGGGTCCAAGGCAAAAGACACCATCAAACCATTTGAGGTGACCCAGACTTGTTCACTAGAAAAGACTGAGGCTGCATCTGGGAGTAGAGAGAGCTCCAAATGGGGTGATCAGAACTCTTCTAGCTCCCCTCTGCATTTTAAGACGTCCAGTAGTAAAAAGAATGGATCTTGATTCTGCAGAAGTAGAAGATATAGATGCCTTTATGGAGGGTTTAGGAGTGTTTCAAAGCACTTAAACATTCAAGGACATTTCTGCCAGTGAATACTATAACCATATTGCGAACAAGGGAAGAATTCCTGCAAGTTTCTTTTCAAAAGCAAGTTTCTTGTTTATTGTACATTTAGAGCTTCTGATAGGTGTATTATTAAATGTGTGTTGGGTGTGTGAGAATGTGAATGGGTGCATGTTCTGTGGTGCTTTTGCAAGAAGATGAAAAAAGGCAAGTGCTTTATCAGATCAAACAATGCTGAATACTTTGAACACCAAAACAATATTCCTCCATTTTCTAATGTGACCAACTATGAGTTCCCTCAAAAACGGAGAGGTTGGTCTCCAAAAGGTCACTAAATAGACATATCAAGTTTTTGGCTAAGACAGAACAATATCAAAGACGCGCTGTTTCTGTAGCGTATGTGGCTGATTCAGTTTTTCAAACCAGATTAGCATAAAGTCTATCAGTGACTGTGTGGGATGCTTTCTAAACACTAGATCTCTGACTCACTCTTATACAGTTCACGCTTAGGCAATTCTTTCATCATAAAACAATATTGAAGTTTTGTTTTGCTATATAAAGAGGCAGAGCACTCAAAATTATTGATGTCGGTTTTATCTTCAGAAAAAAAAAGCTCTCTTTGCATACACTGTCAGTGTAACAATTTGTAGAGCCTTGTTTTTCTGTGATTACATTCGAGCATTGAGAAGTAGGCGAATGCTAAAAGCTTTTCTCTAGGCATAGACCTCTTTGATTGAGCATTGAGATTTCTGTGAAATGAAGCATTTTAGTGCAGATTTAATCCAATCTCCTACAGGCCACTGTTATGAAGCTTTCTTGACATAACATAGTTGACTGACGCACCTTTCATTTCTTTTCCGTTGGACTCCTGCAGTCTCTTTGAAAGTGATCGTTGACCTCACCGTGACTTTGCTCTGTATTCTCACATTCACAACCTGAATGATGATTCCTCTGCTGTAAGCTTTGTAATTCAATAAGATGAGGGAATTTGGTTAAGGGTCCAGACAAATTTGTAAGGCGCTGTTATGTCTATGGAAATGTGACTAGTCAGAACATAAAAACTATTACTTAAGAATTAAGAGATAAATACATAACACAACAGTTTTTTTTTTAACAAATTCTGGCATTCATGAGTAGGCCCATTTTATGTCAATGTTATATATTTTTTTGTGAATCTCAAAAAAAGAGTTAACAAAATGTCCATAGTTAAAAGATACACGATAGTTTTATGTAACGCACAGACAGTTAAGAAGAATCTTACATTTGACTGAAATACCACAAGGTCGCGTTCAAGTAGGCCACCGATGGATGCGCCGCTCTACATTTGACATCATACAAGACGTCTGTTTAAAAACGACCGATCATCATCAGAGAGAATAATTATTTATTCATAACGACTCCAGTTTCACTTTGCTCTTCATCCAAAGCTGGAGTTTGACTTCTTTCTTATACTTTGCCTGGTTTATTTATCGTTCACCGCCCAATTGCTCGCTACGTTTTGGTGTTTCATGGAAGCAACAAAATAGGACCTTTAAATGGCATAAATGCGTTTTAGGCAGGTGTCCCATATTGAAGCAGCACATAGGTATTAGCAAACACGAAAAGGGCGAAAGGTGTCCGTATGATAAATACTCTATAGTTATACAAGTCACAGTTGTCATGGCAACTTGTAGTTAAGACCTAGCCTACGGTATGTTGGCGTTTGTTCACACACACATGCAAAGAAAATATGAGTAAACGTTTGGCGAAATGTCTGTTTTATAACACTTGGGCGTATGCAACCTCTATGCAAAATATCATATTTGTAAGGGATCCAACTGATAATTTTGCGCTTGATTCTAATATCACTAAAAGTTTATGGTTCTTGGTCTTCAGAAAAAGCCATTTGAGTTGATGATTGTAGAAGATTCAGTATTATCAAGTTTTCTGAATGATTAAAAATATACATACAAATACAGATTCAGCTGCTGACAAATTCAAGTTATCAAATTCCAACACTTCTATTCAAAATATTTCATTAACATATGCAACAACATTATTGTTGTTATTATTAGACTATTGATTTAATTTATTACTGCTGTGTGTAATCAAAACATATTACTCAAACGTACATTTATAGCTGTGGGAGGAATAGATTGGGCGATACTGCCATCTAACGGCTTACATGTGCACCTTCACTTTGTTTTAATTCACTACACCTTGTTTTAATGTAGTATAAGCAGGAGGTGAATAGACCAAGAGTGCTTTATTTGTATTCCGTAATACCATACAGAGGTATTTATTTACTGTAGTATGGTAATGCCTTTGGATAGACAGATACGAATATCTATTAGTCCTTCCGCATAATGTATTCTCACACACTACACTCTTTCTAACAGTTGTATCAAAGCAGATATTATTTGCTGTTTCATATCTCGTTTCAGTGTTTGTGAAGATTTCTATATATCTATTTAAAGCATAATATGTTTATTTATTCTATTATATAGAAACTCAACACAGGGGTGTATGAGAGAGTTATTGGGACGTATCATTAAAGTGGATACAGTAAGTAGCATATGCACAAATAAAAAACGTAAAGACTGCTCTTTGGGTGAATGTGTTAATATACCAAACGCTAAGTACTTCAAAACTTGTTTTGATACCCATGGATTCTAAGACGAAACATAAGTTATAGTCTCTTTATTTTCTACGTTGTTTTTAGGCTGTTGTCGTTGTTTGGCCCTTTTCGAGCATGAATTACCGGTTGTGGTAACAGACAACACTTCACAGCCCAGAATGTTTATACTACGTGACTGTTAAAGTTTATTGAAAGGTGAGAAATTAGGATGTTTAATTAGGCTATACTGTAATACTGTGTCTTCTTAATCATTTTGTTTGCGCTGCAGAATAGATTGAACTGTGTTCTATAGAAAACAAGACATAAAACGTATATTGTACACTTGTTGAAGTACGTGTTTGTGTTACACATTAATCAGTTTTTGGTTAAATATTTTTTTTTACTTCCAACAAAATGTTGGACATTTTTTTTCTTCAGAAAGCACTTTATTTCATGCCAGATGCATTTTAATATGTTCAATGTTAATTTGCCCAAAGTTCTTATCTCATTTATTAGATTTATATTGTTTGTTTACCATGTTTAAAGTTTACAGCAGATGTCAGTTGACCCATGACCCTAAGGTGCAGTGAATCAATTGAATAATAAAAAGATATTGTTTAAAAACATCCCTTCTTTCGTTTCTTTCTTACATTCTTAAAACACTTTGAAAGTCAGATTGAATTTATATAACCCACATGTATACAATTACACTATGCTTTGCCAAGTAATAGACCTTTGACCATAGACCCTTTGGTGTCCTTTATCACACTACTAGTTATGGATTAGTTTACAGCATTCGATTGACCTTTTGCAAATGCACAAATTGTGTTCTATTGTTATCATACTATGAACAGAATATGCCCTATCTATCAAATTGATTATAATATTAGAGGTTTGCAAGCAGAATTATTCAACAGTAAGCAAAGCTTAACACTTGCATGACCTTTTAACTCACCAGTGTTTCATATTAACACCCTTTATTTATTTAGTTGTCTAGTAAATGTTACATTTGACATTAAAACTTACACTTTTACACTTCATTACAAGATTATTTTGTGAATAAATATCTTAAATGATAAATAGATAGCGTATGTAAATAGAATGTATAAACCGGCTGCTTAAACAAACATTGCATGACACATAACCACTTCATGGACTTTTACATTTACATTACGGCATTTGGCAGACGCTTTTATCCAAAGCAACTAACATTGCATTATCCTATACATTTTCATAGGTATTTGCAATTCCCTGGGTTCGAACCCACAACCTTGCAATGCTCTTACCACTGAGCTACAGGAGAATTTAAGACCCTAGATAAAATACAAATCATTTTACACAACTATATAAAATGAGGCATGAAGCGCATAAATTAAGAACGCTGTTTTAACTTTTTTTACTTACATTTTGTCCAATAAGTGGGAAGCATCCAATCGTTGACTTCAGTTTCCCGTGCGTCTAGATAGATGGAAAATGCGTCCAATCATCATACAGCAACTGTCTCACCTCACGAATTGCGTCGCTCAGTGGGCGGGCCGAGGGTGTGTATCCGCAACGACAACAGGAAGTGACTGATACTGGTTTAATCTCTCGCCGATTTACGCACTCTTTATTTCACTCGGCAGTCCGACAGCCGACAGTCCGATTGTAAACAAGTATAAACTCATGACTTCGGCCTTTATCAATACCCGACGAGACGACGGCGTCTAAAGAGGCCTGAGATCGGTCATCGCATAGCGAGCGCATAGTGTCCTTGCCAGACATCAGACAGTCGATTGTGCAGCTCGACGCTGGATATAGCTGATCAATGTACCGGAAAAGTGAGAATATACCGGGGATTGTTAGAGATGCGTGAAGGTAATCTTTTAAAATATTTAACAGCTTGTTGTTACATAACTTTGTAAGAAGCTTTAGGTGCACTAGTGCTACACGATCCTTAACAGTTAACGTTCCTCATTCAAAAATACGTCAACGTCACACATGCAATATCAAAATCAGGCCAGTAGATATAGATGTCGGAGACCATCAGAATCAGACAGTACGTGCCTATTTAAATATGAATGCATTTATTATTAATGCAAATGGTTTGCCTGCATTATTGTACTGCTTACTGCATACTATATAATAATGTGCATACACTGAATGCTATTTTAAGTAATATGCGCAACAGCAGTACATGTACATCTTTTGGTTTATTTATGTGCTGTAGTCCTCTATTCTATTGCACAAAACCTTATACTTTATAATGGTGGTAATCGTGTCCTCCATTAAATAAATCGGAATTATTAAATGTATTACATTTTCATTTGGATGCATTTGGCAGACGATTTTATCCAAAGTGACCTACATTGGATGAAACTATACATTTGTTACTATGTATGTGCAATACCTGGGATCGAACCCATAACCTTGGCGTGCTCTAACCACTGAGCAAAAGGGAAAGCATTACTCAATCATTTTTAGTTCACATGGGTTTGCTTTAATGTCATGAATTTAATTTCAGTTCAATTTTAAATGTAAATGTAAATTTTATTTTGTACTATTTGTTACACTGTGTGATACAGTATATACACAGTAAATACAGTAGGTCGTCAATGTATATTATATAGCTTTACTCTTCAGGAATACGTAGTATGATAGTTAGCTGCTGGGAACGCAGCCACTATGATGACCTAGGGTCATTCACATACTTTTTTAAGAAGTATTTGATAGTCACATGGTGTAAAATCATGCATGTGCTGCCACTTTCCCCGACAAGTCATGTGCACAAGGATTGAATGAACAGAATTTGCATTGTAGTGCAATTCCGGCACTCTCTCATTCTGCAATGCTCTCATTTGACTGTAATCTCAAACTTCCTGCTAATAAAATGTGGATAAAAGGAAGTCAGAACATTACCACTTACCATTATAGTATGTTTTTGAAATCTTGTGACTTTCACCACACCTGTGTCCTCATGTGACCGACTGGTTTCCAGTAGACAGGAGATTGTTTATGCAACACCCAGGTGGAATGTTTTTCGGTTTCAATAGCGTTTATTACGACGTGAATGCATGGAGCTGTTTATATTGCGTGATTGATTTATGGCCTTACAAAATACTCTTTCGCTACAACATGATCAGGTGACTGGGTCAGTGTTTGTATTACCATACAGTGTTCCCACACACATGAAAATATGAAATACTGGGGTTGTGCCAGTTGTTTCTCAAAGACAGCATTGAGATGGATGGGGAGCAATTTAAAATTCTCCGATGTCGCTCCAGACCCAGAAATCTCACTTATGTCTACATTGGAGTTTTGGTGGTGATCCCAACAACTGTCATTAAGGCTGTAATATGAACTAGACCATTTCTTGTATATTTACTCAAAACCTGATTATCTAAATTAAATGACTTGTTCACGCAAGAATGAAAATTCTTTCATAATTGTCTCAACCTCTAGTCATTTCAAACCTGTATGAATTTCTTTCTTTCTTCCACAGAACACAAAAGAAGATATTTTGAAGAATGTTGTTAACCAGCACCCATTCACTTTCATTGGTTTTGTGTCCATAGTCCAAACAGTAGAAGTGTATGAGTAGAGCCAGACAGTCTGGTTTCCCACAATATGACTAGATCAAAAAAAAATGTCACGAGAAATTAAGGAACCTTTTGTAATTCTCAGTTTCATTATATCCCCTCATGTTCCCGCATCTTCTTCTTCCATGTTTCTCCCTCAGGCCGAAGTTGTTCTGCAATGCTGTTGCCTACAGCCTAAACCATGAACTCCGTATCCCCCAGTTCGGTTCAGTACATAGTGAGCGGCGGTGCTCATGAGGACAAGGCCCCACCGCAGTCCAAACACTTCATCGGCCATGGGTCTGTGACCGATGACACCAAAGAAAGTTCTGGAGAACTTGATGAAGTGGATCGTCTCAAGGCAAAGTTCATGTCAGCTTGGAACAATGTGAAATACGGTTGGTTTTTTTATGCACGTTATTAAATTATTAAGAATATTCAAACTTGACTGTAAATAATAACGTGAATTCTTGGTTCCTTTTTTCTTGGTTATTTTTAAAGTGCATGTTCAGATCCAGCTGCAGGAAGCATAAATGTTTTTATCTTCATGTGTTTCTCAGGCTGGGCTGTCAAATCTAAAACTACCTTTAATGCAACATCTCCCCTGATCCTTTTGGGCCAGTCGTATGTGTTCAGTACAGAAGGTGAGATGCTCAATGAACAGCTTGATGTGATAGTTCACCCAAAAATACAAATTCTGTCATCATTCACTCTCCATCTTGTCATCCTCTACAGAACATAAAAGGAGATATTTTAAAAGAACTTTGTTAACGGGTACCCATTCACTTGTTATGTATGGACACAACACCAATCCAAGTGAATAGGTGCCAGTTACCAACGTTCTTTAAAATAACCTCTTTTGTGTTCTGCGGAAAAAGAAAGTCATGCAAGTTTAGAATGACATGAGGATGAGTAAATGATGAGAGAATTTCATTTTTGGTTGAAGTATAACTTTAACTGGTCCCAAACTCTTTGCTCATCTTCCATTGCTCAAGCAAACACATTGTCCTGCCATAAGACTCAGACCATTAGTTGAATCGATGTTTTCTCTGTCTCCTAAACTAGATGAGGTGGAACGTTTCAGGCAGATGTTCGTATCCTGCGTCTGGCTCACCTACAGGAGAGAGTTTCCTCAGTTGGAGGGTTCCGCCCTGACCACAGACTGCGGCTGGGGCTGTATGCTGCGCAGTGGACAAATGCTGCTGGCGCAGGGATTAATGCAACACTTCATGCCTCCAGGTCTGATCAAACTCACTTTCCTTTTGTTTGTAAATTAAATAAATAAATAAAAAATTGACAGCTTCGATTGTGACTGCTGTGATATATTCCAATATTTCGGCTCAGCCCTATAAATGATCAATATGACAATAAATACAGTTTCAATCTGAGTAAAACTAGTGCTCTGCAATAAATGCTGACATACATTTAAAGAAGAAATCTGTAATCAGTATCGCTGTCAAGTGTTAAAATCTCATTCAAACGTTCTGTGCAACCCAGACTGGAGGTGGGCAGATTGTCACCCGCTATCAGATGTTGATTTTGAGGTGCTGAGGCCCCGTTCGCCCTCCCGCCCGGCTGGCATATCCCTGCCGTCCTTCACATCCTCGTGGTCCAGCCCTGTTGCTCAGAGGAACCCGTCCTCTAGCAGTTATGAGAGTCAGAAACCGGTCCCCAGACAACAGCCTTCAGTCAGCAATAACCCTCAAGTAGAGATCTTTCACAGGAAGGTGGTGTCGTGGTTCGGAGACCAGCCCTCGGCTCCGTTTAGCGTACACCAGCTGGTGGAGCTAGGAAAGGAGTCCGGGAAGAAGGCTGGGGACTGGTATGGTCCGTCTGTAGTGGCACATATGCTGAGGTGAGAGAGTAGGTCGGTTCAGTTCAGATTCTGACATGACACCATGTATTTTCTATTGTTGGTTTTTTTTGTTTTTCAGAAAAGCAGTGGCGAAAACGAAAGAATTGGAGAACGTTGCTGTATACGTGGCCCAGGACTGCACGAGTGAGTCTTCACTTCCATCATGTGTGATTTAAACTCTTATCTCGTGTGTTTGTAGGTAACGGTGAACTTATGCTTGTGTCTATGTGTGGTGTGTAGTATATAAAGAGGATGTAATGCAGTTGTGTAACTCGGTGGAGTCCAGTGGCCCGGGATGGAAATCAGTCATCATTTTAGTGCCAGTACGACTAGGAGGAGATTCATTAAACCCCTCCTACATTGAGTGTGTTAAGGTATATCTAGTAAACGCACATTCATTAACATTTGCGCAAATATTCAGGAACAGTTCCCCCAAAAATGAAATTCTTTCTTCATTTACTCACCTTTAAGTTGTTCCAAATCTGTATAAATGTCTTTATTTTGATTAACACAGTGAAAGATATTTGGAAGAATGCTTGTGACCCAACAGTTCTTGGCCACCATTGACTATCATAATAGGAAACATTGCTTTATAAATTTCTTTGTTCTGTTATACACAGTTCTGGGGCACTTTTGACTACTATTGTCATTTTTCCTACTTTGGTATTCAATGGTGGCCATAAACTCTTTGGTTCCAAGCATTCTTCCAAACATATTTCTCTGTGTGCATCAGATCAGAATTGGAACAACTGAAAGGCGAGTAAATGATGACAAAATAATTTTTGGGGGGTTAACTGTCCCTTTAATTCAACCTTAATATGCATCATGTTGACATTTGTCAATAATGAACAATCTGTCCTTTTTAGAACATACTGAGGTTAAACTGCTGTATAGGAATTATTGGAGGGAAACCCAAGCATTCCTTGTTTTTTATTGGCTTTCAAGGTACGTCAAAGGCCTGGTAAGCATTATTTGATGATTGGAGACTGTGTTTTTGTCTGCTATCTGATTGGCTCTTTGTTATTAGATGAACAGCTGATATATCTAGACCCACACTACTGTCAGCCGGTAGTTGATGTCACCCAGGGCAACTTCTCTCTGGAGGTGAGACAGGAGCCAAACCGATTCATTTGTACAGAAAACATCGCCTGCATTAGAGAAGTTCTTCAGATTTGAAGAGTAAAAATGAGTTAAAGGGAAAATGCATTTAAAGATTGTAATTGTTCAACTTGCTGAATCATCAGGTTGCAGAAACGCATATCAGAGCCGGTCATACAGTTTAGAAATGATTAGTATTTTTTTGCATTGTGACATTATTGTTATGCATAAGTAAGTTTAAATAAGTAAGTAAGGATAGTTTGTTGATTTATTTATTATTTCTATTATTCTCAATTGTGATTGTTTTTAGGTCATTATTGTTGCATTATGATAATGAAAATTAGGGAAGATTATGTCATGAAAACAATCTGATCTTTGAAAAATCTTTAATTGTTAAAAATAAATACGTTTCGTTTTTTTGTGGATTGAGATAAAACATGTTCAAATTCAAACATTTTCTAAAAATGTATATAAAATCAGTAAATGTTATAATATTTGTTGTTAAATATGTTGAATTTTCTCGTCTTGTTTAGTCATTTCACTGCAACGCACCGAGGAAGATGAACTTCAGTCGTATGGATCCCAGCTGCACTATTGGCTTCTATGCACGTACAAAGAACGATTTTGAGTGTTTGTGCTCAGCAGTCAGTGACGTATGTATTTCAGTCTCATCCAATAAAAAAGATATGCTTCATGAAATTTCATAGTTCATAATGATATCACAACATTTTACCAGACAATGTCTGTTTACTTGTATGTTGGTTTTCTTGTGTTCTAAACTTACAGCTCTAGTGCTAGAGGTTTTCTAAATGGCACAAATCCCATATTTCTTTACTCACAACCTGTGTCTTGTTCTGTTCTTTCAGGCCTTGTCGTTATCTAAAGAGAAGTATCCCATCTTTACATTTGTAGAGGGCAGGGGGCAGAATTATGGACTGGAGGAGCAGAGCGGGGGACCTGTGGACTCTACTTCACACATTTTGCCGTTTAACAGACAGAGCAGGAGCAATAAGAGAGGAAGCGCGGATGACTTTGTACTCCTGTGAGGAGCGTGAAGGTTGCGTGAAACCTCCCTGCTGCACAGACATTAATTAAACTGCTGTTTGTGTTTCATTCACAATATGATGACTGCTTACAAGGGAACCTTCGGACACAACGTGTGTTAACAATATGTTATGGTCCTATTTCATCAAAAGAGACCAATTTTATTTTGCAACTTAGGAACATTTAGATTGCATTGTTACATTACATGTCTTTTATCTATATTCACATTACCATAATCCAAAACAAAACTTTATTAAATCCAACGAAAACTTCATATTTATATATGTTGGTAGTATTTATTTTGCTATTGGTATTACGGGAATAAGAATTCAGGGCTCATGTACCTAATATTCATAAAAATAATGTCACAATGCTAAAAAAACGTAGTTGTCCTGAAAAACCCCTTTGTTGTGTTCATGCAAAATGTGATTGCTTATTTTTTGCTTTAGAACATGGTATGTTATATAATTGGGACATTTCTATGAGATTCACCTGTAAATGTGGCTTAGGTCTACGCTCTGGACGTGGAGTATTCAGCATCATCGCAGTTTTTAAACATGATGCTTTATCTTTTGTCTCTCTCACATATGAAACACAAGATCCTGCTGTTGCGTTGCTGTGTCTCAGAAGGTAAACGGGTCTTTTGAGTATTTCACTCTGAGACTATGCTCTGTAACTGGATAAAATTTGAGCGATTGAGCACCAGTCTGTTGCTGTACTTAATTTTCTACATTCAAAGAGCACTGCAGTGTGCTAGTGTGTGATTTTTTTGTCTTAAATCATTGTGATACTTTTGAACGTGTTCTCTTATTTAATTGTATATTTTAACGGGGATCACAGCCTTACCTCCTCAAACTCTCATAGAATGTGTGTCGTTGAATCTGATGCTGGAAGCTGTCTAGATGTTTGATGTCAGATTTTTTCGCCATTTCAGGTCAACAGATGTACTGTAGATGTTACTGTTTAAAAAAAGCTGTTTATTTTTACAGGTTGTAGTTTTTGTTCACTTTTTCGAAGATGCTTCGGATAAAGTTTAACTCCTGTCACTATCTGAATTTTTGTGTTTTCTGTGGGACTATTGGACAGCAGGACTATGCACCTGTTTGTCTTCTGCTTTTGTGTATTAATTATTTTTCTCAAAATTGAAATTAAACTTTTTTAAGTGAATTTACTTTCTCAGTAACTAACATTTGTTAACTAACATCATCAATGTATTATTTTATTGAATGAAATGAAATCGGACACCCCTGATATAAACATCAGCCGATAATTTTATATTCGAATGTGCGACTTTTATTTCAAAGGACTTTTATTTTGATGTCGTGTGAAGGGCTGGGCGCTTACTTCCGGCTTGCTGAGATCAGACAGCAGCAGCGGTAGCAGCTTCAGCGCTGAAATCAGGGCGGATTCGCGGAGTCTGGTGAAAGATGGACAGTCAAGGCAGGAAAGTGGTGGTCTGTGACAACGGGACCGGGGTGAGTATGACCCCGAGCTTCACACGGGTCGGTTCGGCCTGGATGACGCTTTATTCGCCGTCTGTGTGCGGTTTTATGAAGGGTTGTAGAGGAGAGATGCGGCGGAACAGGAAGTGTGTGGATTGCACCTTATTTTACACGATTATACGTGTTTAACACATGACCTGTATTGTGCAAAACATGCAATGCAGTTACTAAATTATGCAGAAATTATAAACAAGCGATGATTTGAAATGTTTTGGCATATGAATGTTTTGCGAGATTGCGTGTCGGTCTGTCCGTCTGTAGTAATGTGATTAACATTTATTTGATTTTTAATGAGATCACTTTATGAAGATGTGTTGTTCAGGATGTTATGTCCATAAGCACATTTCAATAAATGAAGCTCGTGTGTTTGTGTCTATGAAAGGGAAGATAAAGACGAACTCAGACTCACTTCCGAGTTTGTAATCTCACATCTGGCCAAGAAAGGAAGTGACATATAAGCAAAAGCAGAGGATCACATTTTGCTTCATTCTTTCTATATGTCGGCTATTAGTTGGTAATAACATGATGCTTTGGTAGTGAAACGTTATGTTTTTCTAACGTGTCATATAGAAACACAAAGTAATACATAAATGAATAGGTTACTTCAAATCACACTAGTTGTATTAAATTCAACAGGTCAAATGGGTTTTGATTTTGCTGAATGCAGACCACTGTTCGAACTTTTCATTTCATTTTTTTTTTAAAACACATCACCTTACGTAAATAAAGACCAGTGAGTGTGTGGTCATAGTTTTTAGTAGATGCACCAATGTATCGGCACCCAATATTTTATCCATATAAAACCACCGGCATATCAGATGTAGCGTATATCACGATAAAGTTTGATATAACAAACTGATAGTTTAGGAGTGTTTGAGGATACCGATGTCCAATATCTAGTTTCCTTGCTCAAAAAGTAATTGCAACATACATTTGCACTTCTCTGTAGAAATAACAATAAGAGGGAAGCACAACTAAAACATTGAACTTATCAATTACAAGCCAGTAGTTGAATCAGTATCGGTAAAAAGAACGATTGTGTATCCCTAGTTTATAGTTGCCTGCTGTGAAATGTCATCTCATGCTTTCTCTATATTCAACTCCTCAGTTTGTCAAATGCGGATATGCCGGATCTAATTTCCCCGAGCACATTTTTCCAGCTCTGGTCGGGAGACCCATCATCCGTTCCACTGCCAAAGTGGGAAACATTGAAATTAAGGTAAAGTTTCCTACAGTAGAGGATATCATCAGCTACATAATTATTGTTCACACAACCACTGATGTCTGGTTGGTGCAAGTCTTTGTAAAACTTCTTTTTGACAAATCAGTCAGAATAATATAATTGATCTGATTCATCAGATTCAGTTTAGGTTGAAAAAAATATAAAGCATTTGACATTGAGGCTCAGATCTGATCCCCGTGTGACTTGTAGGACCTGATGGTTGGCGATGAGGCCAGCGAGCTGCGCTCCATGCTTGAGGTGAACTACCCGATGGAGAACGGGATCGTGAGGAACTGGGATGATATGAAACACCTCTGGGATTACACCTTTGGGTCTGAGAAACTCAACATCGACTCACGAAACTGCAAGATCCTTCTCACGGAGCCGCCTATGAACCCTACCAAGAACAGAGAAAAAATCATTGAGGTTTGTGCGTCTGGTTTTATTTCTATCATTTAGCTAAGTAAGGTTTGTGTTCAAATAAGTTTTGACTTTCTTCTGTTCTTCAGGTGATGTTTGAGACCTATGAGTTTTCCGGGGTATATATTGCCATCCAGGCTGTACTCACTCTTTACGCTCAAGGTATTTAATAATAAATGCATGTGAGATTGATACGAGCAAAGCACTCAAGATATTTTATTACAAAATACAATAATTGGCAAATAAGAATCTGTTGAACTATTCTTGAGAACTGTGAAATTATCTTGAGGCCTTTTCAACAAACTATACATGGAATATACATTTAAATCCAAATATTGAATTTATGAAAAATTGTTCTCACATTTTAAAGACTAAGTTTGTATGTTCTTGCAGGTTTGCTGACGGGGGTTGTGGTGGACTCCGGTGACGGTGTCACTCATATTTGTCCAGTGTATGAAGGTTTCTCCCTCCCTCATCTCACACGCCGTCTGGACATCGCCGGGAGGGACATCACACGCTACCTCATCAAGGTACAAATGTATATACTGTATGTATGTATGCAGAGCTGGGTAGTGACGGATTACATGTAATCTTGATACCGTAATCAGATTCCAAAAATCATTTACTTGTAATTAGAGTAAACTACATTTAAAAATACTCTTAATCAGACTACATTTACTTTATGGATTACATGATTACATATTTTTCACAAAATGTCATTAAGTTCTTTACAGTTCAGTTTTTCTACATTTTTCATTTTTTATTTCTTCCAATTTTATAATAAACATGCTTATGTTTGTGATTGTTTTAGCTTTTTCCGGCATAGATGGGAGTGGTTTAGAATCGTACAGAGATGCAAAATTGAGCAGCACTTAGCATTTGATGGCTAGATGTATAGACACTAGGGGGTATGATGAGACACTTATCCCACCCGATGAGACGAGACACAAGATAGGGTTAACGAAAACAAAACAAGAGAAGATTTGAAGAATATTCTTTCATTAAACTGAAAATCACAAAATGAAAAATAGGTGCATTTTGATAATTCTCTTAAATGAATGTCAGTTTACGTCTGTTTTTATGAATTATACTTTGATTTAAAAGTGCCAGGGCATCTTCAATGCTAATTTCACCACAAACTTCATCATGCTGATATCACGAGATCTTGACGAGAAATCTTGTCACATTTTAATCTTGCGAGATCACGAGATCACACCCCTAATAGACACCCTTTCATTTTGAAGGAAACACGCTGGAAAACTATTCAGTGTTACTATCAGTTAACACTGACAAGAAGTTTTACGAGTGTTGGTATTTTAACCGTACTGTGCTTTAAAAAGAGGTTGAAGCTCTTGTTGGGGGTAAAGAATGGAATATTTTTCCTCGTTGTATCTGTCAGAATAGTACGGAATTATCCTGAATCAATATACTGTATGTGACATCAAGTACGATTTAAATCAATAGTAATCCAAACGTAGTCATATTACGTTACCAAATTGTGTAATCTTAGAGATCTACAATCGGTAACAAATAACAATTCATAAGCAATCTACCCAGCCCTGTCTGTATTTATACATTTTGCATGTATTAAGAGAAAAACACCTTAACTCTCTCTCTCTGTGTCTGATTTTATCGCAGCTGTTGTTGTTGAGGGGTTACGCCTTCAATCACTCAGCCGACTTTGAGACGGTGAGAATGATGAAGGAGAAGTTGTGTTACGTGGGCTATAACATCGAGCAGGAGCAGAAGCTGGCTTTGGAGACCACCGTGCTGGTGGAGTCGTACACGGTGAGCAGAATTGTGGTTGATGATGTGTATTCACATTGATGTTGAACTTGGTGGTGGTTTAACACCCTTAAACAGATTCAGAACTAACAGAGGGTGTTAAAGAGATTTGTTTTGCTGTATGTGTGTCTAGCTGCCGGACGGCAGGGTGATTAAAGTGGGCGGCGAACGGTTTGAGGCTCCTGAAGCGTTGTTCCAGCCTCACCTCATCAATGTTGAGGGAGTGGGTGTGGCCGAGCTGCTTTTTAACACCATTCATGCAGCAGACATTGATACCAGGTCAGTTTCTATTACTTGGGTATAACAATCTTGAAGTAGTAAGTAACTTTGTAACTTTGAAAATTTATAATAACTTTTATCTAGCTCAAGATTGAGCTCGAAACGATACACAAAAGGGGTTATATAATGGTATTTTAAACAATTTTCATATAATTCATGTAACAGATTTGTTTCCAAAATTTCAATGTTATTTTGTTAAACAATTGACAACATTCATGGTTGAATTGAACTTTCTGTTTAAGAATATTTTATGAATTAAATGCATTTAAAATGAAGGGAAAATAAAACAAAATTTTATCATAAAATTAAGAAAGGAATTGAAAAGAGATTTAAGAGAGACCTTTTTAAAACAGTTAATTAAACAAGTAATACATTAAAACATGTTGACAACTCGTCTAATAAGAATAAACAGACGACATATTGTAAAACAAGATGCGTGTAGGATACATGCAAAATATATGTTTTGTTTAACAATGCATCAGTAAATGGTTTCATGTGGCTTTCTTTCTATTAAAACCATATTAACCACAGATTAGAGATTACTTTGGTCTCACCCCATGTAACCAAACTATGATATCTGTAATAATACAAACGTTAATGTCTGCTACATAAAGTTTCTTTTCATGTTTGTTAACATGAACGCTGATGGGAGTTAAACTATTTTACTCTTCTCACCAGGGCTGAGTTTTACAAACACATTGTTTTATCGGGCGGTTCTACGATGTATCCCGGCCTGCCGTCCCGTCTGGAGCGTGAACTCAAGCAACTGTACCTGGAGCGAGTGTTGAAGGGAGATGTCGACAAACTCTCGGTACAAATAGCACAACACAAATTGTCTGTAAATTTCCATTTTCAGACATTCCAGTCTACTAGAGTCCCACCACTAGGTGGCCGTATTTACATTAAGATCCAATATACAATTTCGGACTCCAGTAGGAAATCATTATGCAGTTTAATAGTTTTTCTGTTTATTACACCAGTGTTAGTCACTAAACATTTTACAACTTCTGAATGGAAAAATAAGCGTCTTCATTTGTCTTTTTATAGAAATTCAAGATCCGCATTGAAGATCCTCCACGCCGTAAGCACATGGTGTTTTTGGGCGGAGCTGTCTTAGCAGACATCATGAAAGACAAAGACAACTTCTGGATGACCCGAGAGGAGTACCAAGAGAAAGGCACACGCGTTCTGGAGAAGCTGGGGGTTACTGTTAGATAAATCACACACCTGTAGTCACACACACACACAAACACGCCACCACACCAAACATCACATACTTGCGCCCACATTATCCGTCACGCCGGATGACGTTTTTGGCAGCGTAAACAGACTTTTTTTGGCTGTGAGAATATACTTGAGGATACCAATCAATTACTTGAACTTCCATTGCAATCCAAAAGAAACAAGTGCTCGATGTTTGTACGACATTCCAAATGTAACAGTTCGTGGCTAAAATGGGAATAAAAAATAAAACCTGTTTACGCTGGCAAAATGTATCCTAAATAATCCCTCTTGTTCACCATATCATGATCTCATGTTTATTTTGATTGCTGTCTACATTGACCCTAATGAAAAGAAATATCACTCAAAAGACACAGGAGGATGGAGGTGGTGTGCAAGTAGAGACATAAAACCATGAAAAAGATGTATTTTTAAGACGACTTTAGGTAGGTTAAAACATAATTTTTTGTTATATGAAAAAAAAATAACAGCAGCCAGTTTGCTATCAAAAAAAGTGAAGATAGTAAAGATTTGTGGCCGACAGTATCAAATAATAGACATTCCTCAGAAGGCAGACCGCTTTTGCCGAATTGTCTACTTTCTTTAACTTGCTGTATTATTGTCTTTCTGTGTTTTAATCGCCATGTTTGGGCGCTTGACTAAAAGTGAAATAGCAGTAGGGACCAATACTCCCAATAAGGAATTCATGTGGAACAGTATGAATCCATTTCATTTTTGGTACAGAAAATCTCTTTGCTGCATCAGCTCATTTTAGTTTTAGACTTTCATAAAAATATGTTTTTGAACGGTTTGGAAGGAAAACCATTAAATTGCATTCTGGTTGAATCTCATGACATGTTGAGAACCTGCGACATTTCATTTCGCTTGATAAAAAAATCAACCTTCATTTAAGGACCATTTAAAGTGTTTACATAACATCCCCCCTCACATTTCTCCTCAGTTTTAGGCGCTGGTCTGAATGTGACCTGGACATGTTTTCATGAGATTCATGCGGAACTAAACAGGTTCAGTTGTAGTATGCGCAGGTGTCCGGGCTGCTGGTTTTAATTGTGGATTTAATTATCATGTCTGTCATTCCATCGCAGTAACCCGCGTCCTTCTCACCGCTCAAGCCAACCGCAGCTGGTTTGTTTAGTCTCCTAACAAATATCAGTCCCGCTCTTTTCCGCTGAGGAACATCACACCATTGTTCACTTTCTCTCATTTTTCTTTGACGTTCTTGCGTCATTTTTTTTTTTGCTTTTTTGATGTGGGTTGTTGAGTCAGGAAGCGTTCTGGGAATGGAGAGCGACGATGATACACGGGTGACCGCCGGGCAAATCCGCGACTCCCGCTTGACTCCCAGACCAAAGGCGGCTTATGATGTACTGATTTTTTTGCTCATTTGTAATATGAATGATATAATAACGATGGTATTGATGATGATGAGAATTTGAGTGTAAGCTGGATTTGCATTGTTTCTGTGTTTGGTCTTGGGTTTGCACACGATCTTCACACGTTGAAACAAATCTCACATGCATTCATCATTCCTGTGCCAAGTTTGAGTATTGTAGATGGATCAAGACGTTTTGTTTTTGTTTTTCTGCTTTTTGTTTTTATTTGTTTGTAGCGTACTGCTAGACTTGATTTAAATAAAGCAAACTGATTTATAACTTAACGCTTAAAGTGAGTCTTTTCAAACAACTGAGATTTTAATTACAAGTATTATGGTTATATACAAATTGTTAAAAGAAAACCAAAAGCAATGGTTACTGTAGTAAAACCGTGGTTTATTTTCTGTAAAGCTGCAGGAGGTGTGTGTGTGTTTGACTGAGACGCTCGTTTTTCTTAATATGTGGCGTGTAACTATGGAAGCGCTCAAGGAATGACCGCCCATCTCTGTTACCATGGAGACATGCTGTACACAATGTTTTTTCACTCTGTTTTCTTAGAGCTGTGATATATATATATATCACATATGGGCACTTGCGGCTTGATTTTTCCCTTGACTGTCTAGTCCAGCTCATCCTTTTATAAACCTAAAGATTTTTTAACCTCATGAGCATCAAATTCAACCACTTGTGTCCATAATCTCACTTTGTTGTGTATGTATATAAAATTCACAACACTATTTCTATATTCTCCCAGATTTTAAATAAAAATGTTGTTACTATTTTCATTTATTTGCAGAAAACGAAAAGTGTAGAACAGGTCAAAATAACAGAAAAGATGAAAAGTATTTTATCAGACCTCAAATACTGCAAAGAAAAAAGTTTATATTCACTTATAAGCAATGCAGCAGTAATATTTTATGTGATAACCTTTAAATTTTTATCACAGTTTTTGTGTCTTGTCATCCTGTCAGTCTTTCACATTGCTGTTGAATGACTTTGTCTCTCCGAAGGTTTGCTTTAGTTGAAATTCAACAGACACTGGACTGGAAAGGCCACAAAACATCTAGAAATGCCTATTAAATAAAAAAATTCTGTGGCTGTATTATAGTTTCGTGTGTGTGCATGAATCTATTTTTATTGGCCAGACAGTATCTTTAAAGGGAATGCGTCTAGGCAAGGAGGTATATCTTGTCCCTGTCCCTCTTCTCTTAAGATTTGTCAACTTTATGTAGGTCTTTGTAATATACCAGTCTTGTATAGTGAAACGATTCTGTGGCTTGATGAAGGGATGTATGTGTGTGTGTGTGTGTGTAGAGGGGAGGGGTGGTTGTTCACATTTGTTTCCGATTTTATTCATGTAAACAGGGGGGCTGTCAGACTCGGTGGGGCCTGTTTAAATTAAGTCCAGGCTGCTTTGCACGCGCGATCCGCTCGCTGCATTTTACAAGCCGCTTTGCACTGCTGAGACTGGTGAAATGCTTAAAATGTGCGTAATTCATTCTCCGTTTGACCCAAGAAATGGTTAATTCATTAAGGTTTCAACCATGTGTCACTTTGGTGTTGTTGATTATTTAGAGATCACCCAAAAAATATGTGAGGAATTAATTTGCAAAAACAGATAACTCTGTCAAAAAACAGATAAAAAAGTGTTTTTTATTGTCCATTCCAAACTGCTATTGGGTTGTTTTGATTAAGTTATGATAAGTAAGTAATAAAGTAATAAAAAATAGTTTTTTTTGCAAATACATTTTTCACACAATGAAAGTGAATGGGGACTGGGGCAAGTACTTCCTGGGTCACACTACAGACATGCAGTATATTCCAAATGTTCATCATCCCTAAAAATCATAATTCCCTGGATACCATACTCTCAAATATTTATCTTTTAACAGTACAAGAAAGTCAAATCATATTTTCTTGCTACTGTACCTTTAAGATGCATCTTTACAGTGATATGTGTAGTGTGTCCCTTTAAAAAAAATCTGTGTAAGTAACAAGGTATCTAATTTAAGCAACAGGCTACAGAAAACAGTCTTGTCCATATGTTATGTATTCCACAGATCCATTCTGCACTACACATGACTGAATTGCTCTCTGGGGGGAAAGAATAGTTTTTCTGTTCAGTTGAACCCATCCAGAGCACAACAAGCCAATTCATTCAGTGAATGAAATGAGCCGTAGACATGTTTACTATCAATATCATTATGCAACCGGGTTGTGAGGGCACAAAATCGGGTGTAAATGCCTCTTTCTTGTAGAGTTTGGCATGATTATTTGTAGGGTCGTACAGAATGTCATTACAAACCTGTATGAGTTTCTTTCGTCTACAGAACACTAAAGATAAAGATATTTTGAAGACTGTGGCTAAACAACCACCACTGGGCCCCATTGACTTACACTGTATAGACACAAAATCACAGAGGTTTGAACCATTATGAAAGTAAATGATGGCAAAATTCTTGTTTTTAGTCCTCAACACTTCACTGAAAAATGCACAGGGATTAGGATTGCAGATGTGTATCTGACCCCAGAGCAGTGTAGTAAATTCATTACGGCGAACTCCTGTGCTCTGCGACAGGTTACCTGACAACTGTTGCAGAAAATAAACAAACAAGGGTGTACACAGGGAAGAGACAATGACGGCCCGGCCCACTCTTTCCTGTGAGTACACATGCACTCACGGCATCTTCCAAGGTTCCTGCTCGGTGTGTGAAGACTTCTCAAGACTTTCTCTGAAC
This sequence comes from Triplophysa dalaica, assembly GCF_015846415.1. Lineage (NCBI taxonomy): Eukaryota > Metazoa > Chordata > Actinopteri > Cypriniformes > Nemacheilidae > Triplophysa > Triplophysa dalaica. Next base: position 7,171,839 of record NC_079543.1, read on the forward strand.
ATCTTAACTTCCATCGTGCTCCTTGTTCTTTTGTGTGAGGCGGCACATTGACATCGATGTCCATTTAATCATTATTGACCTTGATCTATCCTCCCCTTGATCTCTCTCACACACACACTTTAAAGCCCTGTTGTGTGTTACGCACAATGACATTCTGCTGTCTGCCTGTTCACAATAACCACTCAATCGCAAATCTATGGAGCCCCTAAAGGGACATGGTGGTGAAAAAAATTTGTTGCAGATTCCCAGATCAATAACTTGTGAGCTAAACGTTCTTATAACACAAATGACACCTCATTCTATGTAACGTAAACAATGAGCTACAACTTAATTTTCTACAAACCTAGCCTTGTAGTGATCTCAGGCGGCAGCCGAAGAACATCACAGAATGTTTTGCGAGATAACGCAAACATGTTTGCGCAAGAAAGCAAAAGTTTTTCAAGAGAACACAAATATCTTTGCGAGGGAATGCAATGTTTCTCTGGGGAATGCCACAATTTTGCGAGATAACGCAAAAGCTTAAAAATAATCTCTAACCTTTTCCACAACCAAGTCCCTAAGGGGAAAGTCATACAGGTTCAATGTGAGGGTGAATAAATGATGACGGAACATTCATTTTAGGGTGAACTATCCCTTTAAGACAGAAGTAGCACATGCCCTTTCCAATGAATAAATATCCAAATGAGCAAAGCTGACCTCAAAAATTAAATGATGTCATTGGTGGGTAAAATTACAAAACTAGACAAAAGTATTAAGACAAATTTAGCACATTCCGTTCTAACGTACAAAGCTGCGGGCATAAAAGTTGAACTAAATCTAGAACGCTTGTATTATATTGAATGAAGCTTCAGGCAAACAAAGTGACAAAAATAGAACAAAACTAGTAAAAAGTTATTTTGTTAATATTGGAAAGTTGTGTTTTTGTTGGTCGCTCACTTATATTGGGTTGCATTATTGGTCGTTCCTACTATGGTTAATACATTAGTGTATTGTTACCTGAATAGTGGGACAAAGAAGGGCTCGTGTTGAGTTTAGATTGAGTCTAAATGTCTGCACATGTTGGAATTTGATGCTATTTGTAGTTACAGTTCCAAAGCTGGATGAGACCTTTGGGACAGTCTCTCTCTCTTCTCTCTCTCTTACACACAAGTTTTCACTTATTCAAAGCTCACAATAAATAAATTCATATTTTTTAAAATGGATATATATCTATTTTAATATATTTGTGTGGACATTTTTAGACACATGGCGCTCACAAGATTAGATAAACCTGTTCACATTAACTTCCATCAAGAATTTTTACTGGTGGGTAAATGTTAAAGTAATAGTTCACCGAAAAATGAACATTCGGTCATCATTTACTCACCATCATGACATTTCAAACCCATAGGATATTCTTTCTTCCACAGAACACGAAAAAAGATATTAAGAAGAAAGTTGGTAGCTGAACAGCACTGGAACCCATTCACTTCTATTGTTTGGACTCAAAACCAATGCAAGTCCATGGGAGCCGGTTAACAACATACAAAATATCTTCTTTTGTGTTTTGCGGAAGAAAGAGTCAAACAGGTTTGAAATGATAAGGTTGAGTAAATGATGACAGAATGTGTTTTTTTAGGTGAACTATCCTTTTAATGTTCGGCACAACATTTACCACAAGTGTCTTTCCCATTCATTTTCTCTATAGAGATCTCCAATCCATGAATCAAATCAACTTGCTTTGAAAGGATTTATTACACACTTTGATTCAAAGCAAAAAAGTATTTGAAAATTAAATATAAGGTCTTTTATGAATGAATAAACTTCTCATCCCAAGAATTGTTACAAGTCATGTAATTGAAAATATAACACTAGAATACAAAAGATGTTATAGATAAAATATACATTTGGAATTTAAAGTAATTTATGACAAGTATAAAAATGACATTTAGAAATTTTAAAACAATGTATTCCAATATATACAAATATTATACATAATATATAAAGTTTGAGATTGTTACCCATTTGTTTGTACGCTAACAGTGATATTTCTGGTTGGCTGTTGTAAAATTACACAAATCTGCCGATATACAAAAGCAAATACATAGATTAAAGAGCCTCAAAGCTCATGGTAGCCTAATTGTGTATATATTTGAATTGTCTATAGAGAAAGTGAATGAGATTTTTACATTCAGAGCCCATACTTTACGTTCTACAGAATCCAAACGACTGTCAAATTTTCTGGACATCCAACTGCCCGAATCAACAATAATTCAAACATCTGGTTGTGCTCTGTAAATAAACACCCACACCCCAGATGCCAGCTTAACAATGTCAAAATAAGAGCATGAAAAGCCAGAAACAGCAGCGCATCCCAGATGGACAGAAGAGGTAAGACCGCATTATCTGATTTAGGCACTTTCCTTTAATCTCAGAATGTGTTGAGGAGCACCGTACACACAGATAACTCATTCTCCTGCTCCTCTTTTCTCACACTTTAGATAGTACTACTGCAGAAGCTGAGGGGGAGAGAATAGAGACGAGAAATAGAGAGAGAAACCGAACATAAAACATCCAATGACAAACAGGATCACAGTCGGCATGACAATGCTGTCACAGTCCACTGATTGGCTGGATGATGTTTGAAGGTTGAAACGTTTTGAGAACTTCACAACAACTTGCAGTGTTCAGATGGGTTTTTTTTCGTTTGTTAGTTTTACTAGTTTGTGTTGTGCTTAAGACAAAGGCAGAGAAAAGACATCTTGTTTTCATCCTGTAGGAAGGGTACATCAATTTTGAGGCTGTTTTTAAACATTGATAACGGACACATACATTCTGAATAACACATACAGGAGAATCTCACAACATGTCACATTTCACTCCAAAATTAAAAGCAAATATATATATTATCTAAAAAAAAATGTCTTTTATGAGCGTTAACATTTTTTGACATTGAAGCACATTCACCCAAATCCTTTTGACCATAATGCAAAAAACATTACATTACATGGTTGCATCTTTATGTTACACAGATTATAGACACAAAATACTGTATTACAGTAAAGAAAATATCCACTGAGATTAAAGTGAATTGCGATATTGTAATAATTTGAAAGGTTTTGATTAAATGATTCAATAAGAATTAGGGCTTTAAAATGATAAATGGCGATTAATCGCATCCAGAATGAAAGTTTGTGTTAACATCATATATTTCTGTGTACTGTGCATATTAATATTGTATTTAAGAAAAATATCACAAATGAATAATTGAATAATAATGTTTCATGTATATGATAAAACATGTAAGTGTGTTTTCGTGTTTATAAATACAAAATGAATATGCACAGTACACACACTTTGATTCTGGACGTGATTAATATTTGCTTTGCTGTATTTTAATAGGGCTGTCAAACGATTAATGTTCTTAAAATATGCTCGTTTTCATTTAACTAAATACATAATATTTTTTCTATTGATTGCTGGAGTGAAATGTAACATGTTCCTGTGAGACACGCACACACTTGTGCAGCAATGTGTTTACCATCTTTCATACAGCAAATTAAAATTCGCAAATTGACAAAAAGTTCACATCACACCTCACACAAACACGCACGTGATCTTCCATCCTACAGGTCAGCTATTTTGGACTCCTCTGGTTTTGTCTAGTCTAGTGGACGTATATCACAGTTAGAACAGATGCCTCTGACTGAAGAGACACAGCGACGAACAGTGACGAAAAAATTAAAAACCAAACATACATACAGACGCGGGGAACACAACTCAAACGTTCAAAGCAGAGCATAAAAAATATAAAGTACCTGGATTTATATATTTATATCTACATATATTTATATATACTTTTCATATATAAACGAATATTTATCGTGTAGTCTTTTAAATGGAAGCTGAGGGTTACTCAAATAAAAATACAAATAAAAATGAAAACCTGGACCTCTGTCCAGTTCAATTAACATGAGGCAAAAAAACGTAAATGGACCGACCCTCTGAAACACAGCGGGAAGGAAAATCAACAAATGCAGGAGTTTATTCGCCGCTTACCCAGCGGCCTTGTGCTTCCCGCCGCAACAGTGGCATGCGACGCCACAGCGGTAGCATGCTTGAAGCGGCACGTAGCAGCACATGCAGGGCACTAGAAGCGACAGTCCCAGAAGCGCCAGCCAGCGCAAACAGAAACGCTCTTCGCTGGCATCGCACGAGCACGGGTCCGAATAGTCGCCCTCAGGGTCCGACATGCAGTGGTAAAGGAGGCTGTCTGCGCACCACATGAAGCTCACCCGCCGAATGCACGTCTGCACGGGGTCCGGAGCTTCTTGGCAGCGTCCTCGCCCGTTTTCCGCTGGGCTGAACATGGTTTGGCAGTAGACACACCGCAAGCGCTCCCTTCCGTCGTCCACGCGTCGTGGCAGCCATTTCGCCGTCAGCGGCCGGGGCTGCCCAGTGACCACGCCCCCGCCGATGCCTGTTTTGCTCCCGCGGGTCACGTGCCCATCCCCACTGAGTGGGTAAGTGTAAGTGTAGTCGTGTTTGGGTGGTTCGCTCTTCGTGAGGAGTACGTAAGCGTCCGTGCCGTCCGGCCGCAGAGGTTTGTCGCGTGTCGTAGTGGTGGCGTGGCGGTAGTCCTCGTAGCCCGTTAGCCAAGAGCGTTCGCGGGGGTTGATCCGAACGATCTCTTCCTCCTCCTCGTGAAACCTGACGTGACGTGAACAAGGGAATATGGGCACCGGCTGTACGGAATAAAGAGAATGGAGTTACACACAATTAAGTTATAAACAAAAATGAATTAACAATATTTGCACGTGCTGACCTGGTCCAGGTAGTAACGGTCAGAGTGCCTGTGCTGGTCGTAGAGATGTCCCAGGATGCAATGGTGCGGCTCAGAGAAGCTGATTGGTGCGAGCGTCTGCATGGATGTCTCTTTCTTCTGAGAAGAGTTGGATGAGCTGTCTGTGGCGTTCTGCAGACAGACGGACAAACAGAGCAAGATTAGAAATGTGTCTCGGCACAAACCAGATAATATCACATGAGTTGTGAGTTGAGTTGGACTTAAAGTCAGACTGAAACACACTACATTCCCAGCTATGATAGCTCATCATTGCATTGTGTTTTATAACAAACATTAGCATTAACTACATATAGTAAGATTTATTTTTGGAATAGAATGTCGTTAAACAGGTTTGTTCAAGTTGACAAGTTCAACGACTCAAATGTGAAAGCAACTCTTTATCGGGTTTGTAACAAAACCAACTATTTTGTGACACAAAAATTGTGATATTAAACTGTGCCCATACTACCCACACAATTGAAAGTAAAAGAGAGAAAACTAAAAACGCATCCCTTTTAAAATATCAAAATATTGTGCGAAAATAAAGCAAGCATCTCTGATCTATGTTAAAACCCTTCACAATGCACGATTGTTCTGCTTGACCTTTGATCCTCGTGTGAGGTCTGTCCAAGTGCGTAAATGAAGCGCTTGAATGCTATTATCTGTGACCTTCAACCCTTGAAATCTACACTGTCTCCTTCCTGTGGCTCTTCCTGAAGCCTGGAGCCAGACTATACAGCCTTGTGTGTGTGTCGGCTTTAAGAGTTGACACAGAGCCACACGGCCATCAATAACTCAAGTGTGTTTGTGTGTGTCTTGCCTCCCCCATTCAACTGGCTCCTTACTCCTGTTAAAACTGAGATCTACACTATACTGTAATTTTTTTGTTTGTTAAATTTACAGAAAAAACAGGACGAATCAATAAAAAGAAAAAACATGAAAAATAGATTGCTTTGGAAAAAAGCGTCTGAATGAATAAATGTAGATCGATCGTATCAGCAGCAACAACATAAACCCTATGTGCCCCAAAGGTCTGGTAGACCTCCGCAATAAATCAATAACTCTTGAGTAGTTTTAATTTAATTGGACACAATTTATATCAAATAAAATATTATTATAAATGATATATATATATATATCAGTTAAATGTAAAATCAATTGTCATATTATAATTAAACAATGACCGGAAGACTTCGGGCCACCGTGTTTATCCGAAGAGACTCGTATGAATTTCAGAAATGCATTGCAATTGTAAATCATAATACATATAATTATTTATTTATTTGCAGAGTTGTTCATATAGGTCGGATTGTTCCAAAAAACGTAGACCACTTCGGAAAACATAAATGACGCTGGTTCAGAGGAACTTCCTGTTTCAGTTTTTTAACACTGCACCAACATTAGAACAGACTACAACCGACAGAACACTTAGAACCAAATCAAAATGTTAAACAAATATGTTTAAGATTGAATTATATTAGTTTAATATTAGCTGGACCAGTGTTTATATCTTACAAAGTGGTCTATAGACATTTCTGAATGAGTCCTTCTCTGCTGATGTTGCGTCTGTGTAACTTTGAAAGGGTCTTGGGGACAAATGTGAGTGTAAGTTTACACACATGTACATAGACAGTGTGTATGTGTGCATGAGTGTGTGAGATGTCTGGCTGTAAATATATTTGGGGCGGTGCTAATTATCACTTTAGACTTCACCTCAGAGGGATTTAGACAACCAGCAGCTGCTGCCCTGTCTAATCTCTCTCTCTCTCGCTCTAAAGTTAGGAGCGACTGACTTCTCTTATTAGTAATAATAAGTGTCTGGCCAGGCTTTTATGAATAGCTGTGAGTCATAAAGCCTAAAGTTAGCAATTAGAGGAAGCAATGCTAGTCTCTGTCACTGTCTAAAGAAACAAATTCAGTGTTTGGTACCTGTGTTCAACCCTGACTTATCTAATGTGCGTGTGTGTCTGTGTGACTCTCTTATCTGAGTACTTTGGTGTGGCATTGTTCTGTTGAATCAAGAGCAATTGGAGGATAGAGAGGACCATAGGTCACTTCCTGTGTGCACAATATATGTTGTGTGTGTTTTGATAGTAACTGATGGCAAATGACACTCCACCCATCATCTACTCTCAGCTGGTTTGTGGGTATATTGAATATCTTTATGTTTGGACTCTATCCCTCAGCTAACAGTAAGACTCACCGTGAACACATCATCATCACCCAGTTCAGCCTCATTCTGCAGTGTGGAGGAGGATGTAGTAGATCCTGCAGAAACATCAGTTATATAACATGTTAGAAATGCAGGAGTCACGCTACTCAACATGTAAAACACAGGATTTGTGTTGTCATCTCACAAAATGTTCATGGTACGAATAACAAAGAACGGAAATGAAAAAAGGCATTTGAATGTCTAAAATGTCCCCAGTAAATACACAGTCTCTGTCTTACTCATCTTCCTCACGGATCCACTCACCCTCCGTGAGGTCCTCGATGGCCTTCCTCACACCACGGTCAAACGCCCTGGCGTCAGCGGGGCTCTGGAACGACAGCCCGCACTTCCTGTTCTCCACCCTCCAATGGTGGAAGGTGGGCGTGGCTTTAGTGTAGACCAGGTCCTTCTTCAGAGAGCACTGCAGGATTGCCTGCCCAGCAAACACACATATTACACATACAGATATTATTATTGTTAATACAAAAAACAAACTGAAGGATTTGAGTTCATGATGATAGAAACGAGAAACAATTAGAACCCAAAAAACAAATATACACAGCTCTCTAACCTGCTTGTCTTTGAGTCTCTCGCCATATATGAGAAAGCCGTTCCGTCCCAGGAGCTCCAGGTCAACCGGGACCACCTTACAAACGCCCACACGACTGAGGCCTCCACCCTCCTGAGCCAGCCAACCCCCACTAGATTCATCTCTCGTCATCACCACCGCTTTCACTCGCACTATATAACTGTCACTTCACAGAGAGAGAGAGAAGATAGAGAGAGGGGGTTCTCAGGTCAGTGACAATGAAATGTATGCATATAAAATGTACACAATATTTATAAAAATATATTTATAAAACCAATATATAAATATTTAAAGTAGATTTTTCTTGCGTTTGAAAATAATTATTTTTCAGAGAACGACAGGAAATATCTTTTTTGGAAGAAAAAAACATTTTAATAATTTAGACCAAATTACATCATTGACTTGTTTTAACGGTATTACAAGTTGTTTTTAATCCACTCCAACCCCAATTATACAGTTAATACAAAAGCTGTAATGCTGTAATACTGGATTATACGAACTACATAATTGCTACTTAACCAAGTGAAACAGAGTTCCCTGAAGGTGTCTGTTCCCCAGGGTTTTGCATGTAACTGAAATGCAACTGATCTCCTGAGAATAATGCCTTATCGTGTTCACACTGTACCCCATTCCAGTTTGTTTTTTAAATCCAGTATTCTGGACTGCTTGCAGTGTCCTTTTGGAAGAGATGAAAACAGTATAGACCACTTTGCAAGCTGTAAACAATGGTCCAGAAGCATGTCTGGTTTATTTTTTTTATATTACATTTATAATTAAATATTTAGTATGTCTAACATTTTAAATCGGTTATAAATATTCTACTGGTTGTATTTTGTTCAAACGCTTGTGTATTTGTAACAGGAAGTTCTCACAATCCGCTTTTCGTCATCTGAAGTGGTCTATATCTGTCTGGCAAATGATATTTGGCAATTTTTAGATGCCTGTTGCCAACAATATAAATGGGGATTTTCAGCATATATGGTTTATAATATGGTTTTGAAATGTCCACAACTAAGGTCCCATGTGCCATTTTCATCTGTGATTCTAAACATGACATAAACCGAGTTTTCAATTCACGGGCCTGCTTTTGCAAACCAGGTTCTTAATACATTTTTAAAGAGGTGGATGTTCGTACATATGCTAATGTCATCCAAAATCTGAACTGCTTTTATGTACAACCATGTACAACATATGCCAGACGGTTTAACAAATGCAAAACTTGAGATCAGGAATTCTCAGAGTTTAATTTACATAGCGAGTACAGCAGTTCCTGGGAACTTCACAAACACATCTGTTGGTTTCTATAAGACAGTTGTCTTTCTGCTTTGTGAAAATCACTGCTGATCACCTTCTTTACACTAACCTGCCTATCACGATAGCAACTTTTTGTTTGGTGATAAATTGCACCGGAAATAATTGCGAAAGTCGATATCATTGCCATTTTACAAATATTTAATGCTACTGATAAAGTTAAGTTAACTGCAAGTACCCGTTTAAAGAACAAAGGCCTTTTAATAGAATATTTGGACATTGAAAATGGAATGTAAATAATAGCTGGAGTGTAAATATTTAAAATAACTTTATTATGATTGGTTGATTTACATTACAAGCCGTTATGATGAAGTTAAGCCAAGCAGAGCCCTTGATGGATGAACTCTGGCAAGGGCAATACGATATAGGCTATGTCATAATGTGGCCGTTTAAAATAGCTACACTTGCCCAATGGAGCAACACTTTATTTATTTTTCTTTATCTGGAACAACTTTTTGAGTGGTGTCCCATTCGTGAAATGCCTTTCAAAAGGAACAAAAACGCTGCTTGAAATTCTTCTAAGGTTTATGCTCACACTTGACATCTCGAGCTCCAACTGCGGCTTTTGTTTTAAATCACTTTTCAAATTAACTTTTGTTGTGTTGCTGTTTTCGTTACCTCCGTATTTCAAAAGTAGATCGTCTTGTTCACGCACTCCTTGTTTTTATATCGGAGTGGGAGGATTGCGGCTTTGAAACCAGTCGATTACTATTAAGAATGTGAAGCTGACGTCACGCCCTATGTTGCATGTTTTGGTGGCGCCGCCATCTTGGGAAGATAATACTCCACTTCTTTTGTTGTCTTGATTTTTACCATTACTTGTTTTGTTTGATATATGGTGAATTTGAAACTGAAAGAACAGTGGCTTTTCATGAACGATGCGTAGTGCTATTGCAGTTTTTAACACAACAAGACCGACATACCCTAGTTATAATTTCCTAATCAAACAAGAAAAACAAAACACTGCATTGAACTCACTAGCAGCCAATACTATCCTCCCAATATGGCGCAATCTTCAATGCGTGACGTCGATTAATAAGCGCTATTCGGAACTCGCTTTATTCATCAGGAAAACACAATATAACTCCTCAAGTCTTTTCACCTGCCACTGTGTGCGACTGTTATTGTGTGTGAGCCGCGCTTTTGACATACAGACACAGGGCTATGGAATGATTTTGAAAATAAAAGCATTTTCTATTTGTTTCGGTCAAAATTGAGACATAACTCAAACAAATGCAAACCGTTTACTTTAAATGAACGTACAATGTCTGTAAAATTTTAAAAGGACAGCAAAGTCTATTTGCAAATGAATTACCTCACTATTACAAGTTACGACCCTGCAATATTTAAATCGCAAAAGCAATTCCCCTTATGCTACTTCACTTCCTTGTATTAAGCCTTCCAAAACTCAAGCTGTGTCCCAAATGACATACTATACACTATGCACTATGCTGTCAACCATCTAGTATATGAATGTCAGAAGAGTAGTATCGTCCCAAATGGAATACTAAAGTTTTTTTACTAACTGGAAGTATATGTTAATGTATTTCCGTTTTTTTTGGAGGGGGAAATAACTCGCGCTGGAACTCTGGTCTCAAAGCGGCATCACTTAGTATGTGAAACTTCGGTGCAGGATAGACAATCATCACCTTCTGTAACATTCCTCTACACATGTTTCTTTATTTTTAGTATTTATTTTTCAGTACTGCCAAGTCAAAGCGAGGACATGACATTTATTGACAACACTGTGACCGTATGCTGCATCATGATTAACACCCTGTGCTGTAAAACATAACAAAACATATTCACTTTGTATGAATAGACAGCATCCTGCATTATCCTTGTTGGTCATTATGCATATAACAAGTTAATAATAAATGACAAAATCTTTTTATTTGTGTATATGACATAGTGAGACAAAGACAAACTAGTGCTCCAGTGTTTTAGTGAGTTTTCTGGACACAGAAATAGCTGTCATATACAAATTACTGGATGGAGTTGTTGATGTATTTAATCATTCATTTAATTTCCGAACAGTTTATTCCACAACATGTGCAGTAAATGAGCCCATCAGGTGATGCACAAACCTGAGAAATTAATGTCTGTTTGTGTTCATTTGTTTATCGAGCCCGTGGAACTTCTTTAATTTATACTTGTTAATATTGTGATTCATTATAACGATTTTCTCTATACAGGGCTCTAGAACTGCTTACACAATGCTCGCAAATCCAATGGTTTTATTATAACATGTTAGGTAAAATTCCACAGGGTCGCCTTGGTGCGAGCGCGTAAAACTAATTTTTGCCCCACCAAAGATTTATTTGAACATAGCGCTTGTGATAGGTGTAGGAAACAGAGAGCAGAGAGCTCGTCTCCAAACTAAACTGTGTGTTTGACTTCATATGGTGTTGCGCAGACTGAACAGCATAAAAGCATCGCCGTGCTCCATATGCTTTTTAAACGCTCCCACGGAACATTGATGTCATATTCCGATCATTCTGCTCAGAGCTCATTAAAGTCGAACACGTCGGTTTCTGAACTGTCTCTCCCTCACACTTTCATCAAAAACAAGGTCGGACGACAGAATTGCAGCTGGGTGGGAATGTGCTCAAGAACATGTTGCATTATCTTCCCTGACAAGTGTTAATAAATAAAAGAAAAAAAGCATAAATGCAGCTGACATAAAGGAAAAATCCTATCCAGTGAAGTGTTTTCCTTGTTCACTTCAATCTTTTGCGCTGTCCTAACAGGGCGTCAACATCCGCTAATGTCCGATTCGCGACGTTTTGACTCATTTGAGCAGATTCATTTGTTGAAACAACTCGTATTTCAAACACTGAACTCACAAGACTCTATGACTGAACCCATCAAATCATTCACTGAAAACACATGAGAACACAAGTGTGCTTAGACCATTTAACAAGAGTGGTTAGTAAGATTAAGTAATTCAAGTTTATTTATGTAAATGTGTAGTAAAGTACTAGTAATAATTTACTTCCGAGTTACTTTTGAGTTTTGAGCTAATTTGATTTAATTTTATGTGGTACAAATTAAGAAGGCCAGTGGCAATATTACAGCTTTTTGCAAAGAGGGCAATAAAGGTGGATTGTGAAGATTGACATGTTATATTTGTGTCTAACAATTTCATGGCCAATATACACTTGAATATAAAACTAAATAATAACAATTATATAAAATAACATATAAAAGATTCTCTGCATTTATTTTGGATTTATTGGGCTTGCAAGTGTTAAAGCGCACATATGAAGTGGTCTATACCTGACCTTTTTTTTAAATTGACAAAATAACAGAATGATACATCAACTGAAATAGTTTTGAAAGGTCTTTATGATAACTATAAAAAAGTGTGTGACCAAATTGTAAGTTGGTGAGACCAACTGAGAATGTAAGTGGGAAAAATGAGTCTAGAGCCCTGTTAAAAGAAACTTTGCATCGGATCCTCGTTTGTTCCATTATTGTTATTTTGTCTTTTAGCTGTAAATGAATCCCTTGTAGCCACAACCGGTGTCGCCCTGACAGCTCTCGCTAAAACCTTGGTGTTGGACTGACTGCCACCACTGCGACGGTGAATTACGTCACTTTCCGATACAAACACTCCCCTTCACGATTTAATTTGAGTTCGCAGGCTTCATAGCCAATGCCAGAGGAAGTGAAATAGCATATGGGGCACTGCTATTGCGATTTAAATATGTAATGAGTAACTTGTAAGACAGAGGTAATTCATTTGCAAATAGACTTTGCTTTTCCATTTGAAATTTGGCAGACATCATACGTTCGCGTAAATGGACATGAAAAGGGTTTGGATTTGAATTTGAATTAAGCCTAAATTTCGACAAGAATAAATAGAAAACACATTTGCAAATGCAGTTTGCAATTCTTTTTTAATTCAGTCCGCAAAATCATTTCATACAGGGCAGCGTTAACAGAGATTGCACGATCCGATAAAATGTTATTCTCATTTTCATGTAAACAAACGCTTAAATAAACACAATGGCGATATATTGCATCAATAAAAACTACCAAAGTCATGTTTATATCGATAAATTGACTATCGCGTGAGGCCTTATGTGAAAGTCATTTTGGATAGAAAGGCTGGCTAAGTGACTAAATGTAAATGTCTGAATTGTGACTTCATAAATCTCCTGAATTACTAAAGTCGTTTAAAAAACGGCACAGAAAAGTACAGTTTGCTCTGAGAAACGTTCGCTTGCTTCAAATGCTAATGTTTTATTATTTCATATCAAATATATCAACCATTCAAAATTGTGACCTAAATATCAATACCATCTGAGGACTCTCTCAATGTTCAAAAGTTTGCAATTTCGCTCCTGGGGACCCAAGCGCTGAATGTTTAGGATGTCTCCCTTATTTAACACACCTGATTCTCATCAGCTTGTTACAAGAAAGATCCACAAACTGCACAAAAAGCAGCACTTCTGGTCGCCAGGACTAAAACTGAAAACCGCAAGCATCTGTGCTGTTCAGGTCAACAATACAACAGTCATATTTCTCATCGGTCAATACACAATCTGTGTGTGAATGTGTGATGTGAATATCACGTGTGCTCTATTCTGAAGTTCAGCCCGAGTCGACTTTATCAGACATCATCCTTCTGTCCTCTTCTTCCTTTTCTTACAGAAAATAATACTTGAATAATTAAACTAATAAATAAATAAAATAACTATGTTCGAAATATATATATTGCAATACAATTTGCAGTTTATATACAATTAAATACAAGTATACATAAAATTACAACCAAATACAAGTATATACACAGTATTATATATACAATTTCAATAATGGCTTGGTCTCAGTACCAAACTAGCCAGCATCTCCTCAAATTCTTGTTGGTATTCAAGTCACTTTGTACAATAGCATCTGCTCAAACATTAAATGTAAATGCAAGTGAAAGCGACTAATTCACTGTGTACACAATGTGATGACATATGCTGCTCCCATTGCACCCATTTTCGCCCACACACTGAATAACACACTAAGAAATAATACTTCATTCTGATCTTCCTTCATTATATAAAACTTCATCTAAAGAGAGTTTTTGCCGTCCTTCTGGGTTTTTAGAAGAATTAAATTGGCCCTCACACCTCCATGTTACAAATAACAGAGATTGACGGGTTACCATTCTTAATATCAATCTTTCCTGTAACTCGGTAGCAAGGTTGTGGGTTCGATCCCAGGGAATTGCACATACCCAAGTATAAAATGTATAGGTTACTGCAATGTAAGTCGGATAAAAGTGTCTGCCAAAATGCATAAATGTAAATGCAATCCATGCTTATTCCGTAAACCTGTCAGAATGCAGGAACCAGCGTTAAGTTTATCTGGACTGCCCTTAACTCAATGTCACTCTCTTCCCATCGCGTGCACATTATTGACCTGTAATGGTACTGTATGTAGGTCATGCTGGTTTGATCGATATAGATCGCGGTCTCCCCTCCCCGATGGCTCTTCCCATGTACTCAGAGGCTGACAGGTCAACTGGGCCTGTGGACCGGGTGCCAGATGGTTCACGTGAGCATGTGCACACACTTCCAGGCTACAGTCGTTGCAGAGGGAAGCCACTGGTTTGCTCAGCACGTTTTTTTAACAAATTCTGAAACATTGTAAAATGTTTCATTACTTAAAGGAACAGTTCACCCACAAATTAAAATTAAAAATAATTCCATATGACGAACTTTGAACTTTTTTTAGGCGATGTATTCCTTTAAAGCACAAGATCTTTCTCTCGATATACACAAACTGTGTGACATTACTTTTAAAAGTAAAGCCAGTAAAATGGAGTTGAATGATCCAGTTAACTTTGTTTAGTGTACATGGTGTGTGACAGCGAGTGTTTGTGTGACCTGCTCTGTAATGACACAAGCCCCAATCGCCCAGAGGTCGAAACACACAGGAAGTAGCCAGAGCAACAATGTGTACACGCTACATGGGCATTGACCCATTTGAGAAATACCGGATAAACAAACTAAAACCCACCAATGTTTTAAAATAAAGAGTGTTGCAAACACCATATCATGATATCTCGTACTCAGTTACAAAGATCCAATGCCAAAAAAACACAACCAGAGTAATAAACTGGATGCCATTTTTTTCTCTCAGCAAGAAGTCAAAGTCTTAAAACTGCTTTCAAGTTCGTATAATCGCATTTATATTGAGCCACATCAGTGTATTGTGGATTAAAAGAAAAGCATGAAGTAAAAGCGAAAGCTTTTCTTGTTATGAAATGCACCTCATTCATTATTGGCACGTCTCAGAAAATCAAACAATCGAGGGGCGTTACCGCGAAGTTACGCTTCACCTCCTCGGCGACCTCTCTCACTTCCGCCGGATCTTTACCATTGTTTTCATTCACAATACTGGCTTTGCACTTCACACAGCGCATACTGATCGGCGTATGAAATCAAAGTGCCGCGAGAGCGATTTGTAAGCACTGCTTCCCTAACGTTCTCGCGGTACTTTGATGTCAACCCCTAACGAACTGCGCTGCGCCCCGTGAAGTCGAACACACCTCGAGGAATCACTTCGGGAGCTCCTTCTCAGAAACCTCATCCGTCTCCCTCCCCACCACCGATGAAAGTCAACATTTCACAACCTCGGGCTATTATATGGGCCTTTACATCCAGTGTGACACACATATTTACTCAAAAGGGTGGGAGGGTGTCATAAATTAAAACGATCCCATCGACTTTAGCCTACGCTCTTGCGACACGTCTCGAGGAGAATAAAAGTTCAACGAAGGAATCCACAACAAAGTTTGGAGTTACGTGCTTCTTTTCTATAAAACAACATGTAAAAGTACGCTACGTGTATATAGCATTTAAAACTATTAATTTAGGAAAAGCAACATGTTTATTTCAATTAAATTCTCGCCGAAATGTTCATTTAACAATTGAACGCACTACACATGCGCACAAGCATAAATGACAGGAAATTAACAAAATATAAATGACCAAAAACATCGCTCTTTTAATTCTGGTGTGTGTTACAGAAGTTAATTTTAAGCCCATAAGCTCACTAAGTTAACAAGCAGTTCAACTCACAACTAATGCTATTAGCGCAAGACTTTGATCGGCTTGTTTAACTACCCCGAGCAAAAATATTAGTGTTATGCAGCCCACGTGCAAAAAAAACAACACTACACAGTAATTTACTAAACACAGACTAAAGAGAAAGCTACAGTATACACATTTAAACACAAGGCTATGCAAACTGACTGACGCACAATATGGTGCGAGCTACCGTACAAGTGATAGTCACGGGCTTGTTTGTTGGAAACGACATTTTTGATCAAATCTACCAGTTAGAAGCATACACTGGCATTTACAGGCCTGTATATGTTATATGGGCCCCCATTTAACATCACAGAGCAACAAGGCGCTCTCGCCGCTGCGCGCGCCCCCGTCTGTATTTTTATGAATGAAGGACAGTATGCAAATGAGAGCGATTCAAGAAAAGAAATGGCGGATATGGCATGTCAGACCACCACAAAGAAAGACACCAAGAACGGCCAAACAACAGCAAAATGGGCCTGATGTGAGAGCGATAATGAGCTTGATAATGTTGCTCAGTATGCTTGTGAACTTTGCCATCGTCTGTTTGCTTCCTGTGAGAGGTAATTCCTCTTTAGGACCGACATGTTACAAAGTATTCAAGCGAAGGATCCCTCCACAAAATGTTTCCGCTCCAGCCCCTCCTCCCCGCCCCTCTCGGTTTGAGACCAGAGCCCTGCAGCAGGGGCCCAGCACTCAAATCTCTTTGACACTGCATTGTTTCTTACTATTAACATCTCCACCGTCTCTCCCACAACAACATGCACGAATTCTCTGCATTTCTCCGACGCGTAGGGCACATCGGCACCGCGTTCGTGGACACCGTTTACGATTTCCCTTCGCGTCCACATGCGTCGTTTCCACAAAAAGTGAAGGGGTTTATACTTACTCGTCTGGTTGCGATTCCTCAGTCATTTTCCACCTCGTTTCACCTACAATAATAATAATATCCCTCCGCGGGTACGCATCGTTCGGGCTTCATGTCGTCTTAGTTCTCCTCCTCGCCTTTTTTTTTAAAGTCCAGCGCAACGAGTTTTCCCCCAAATCCGTTTCGGCGTTGCTTATGTTCGTCCCTTCTCCGCGCACCGCACTTTATCCTTAAACGGGTGCATTGTATCTGGTCAAAAGGTCTGTCATTCTGGCTCCGTGCATCATACCGATGGTTTTTCGCCTCGGTGTGGCTGAAGTCTGCGCGCTGGTCTCGGTGAGGAGCCCCATCTCTCATTACTCCATGTTGGATTGTGTAGTCAGCAGCAGGCGAGCGCCGCCGACACTGGAGGTGGGGGGGAGTTGGAGGGGGAGGGGGTTGCGGAAGCAATGACGTCACATTGGAACGACTGTAGCCCGATTTGGACAGAGGGATCTCCGGTGTCGGGCTCTGCCAAAGACCTGCCACCTAGTGCTTCTATTCCTAACCCTAATGTTCAGGAATGTAATCTAGGGGAATAAAATAAAACATTCATAAAATATAAAATGCAGATGTATAACGATAAGAAACAACACACCGGTAGAGGTTTGTTTTTGGATAAACTATTCAGTCTCTCATTAGACAAATGAATCGGAACAAAGGAGCTTTAAAGCGAGTTATATTCTAATCCCAAATGTATTCCTTGCGTTTGGAGTGTAATACTTTCATTTGCTGCCACCTTGTGGTGAAAATAGGCAGTTGAAGGAACTTTTGTTTGATTTTCTGGCCAATGGGAAATCGAAAAGTAGCTAGGCCTACTAGTAAACATTTAATTTTATATAATAGGAAAAAGTATCTTTAACGAAAAGTAAAAGAAGCATCAATATTTATACAAACGGAAATATTAATATATATATATATATATATATATATATATATATATATATATATATACACATATTGAAATATATATGTATATACAAATTGAAAATTCCTTGGTCAGATTAATCTAATTTGTAATCATCTGTCATCGTTACAGTTATTAAACTTTTTGTCAAAACTTTTTTTTCTTTAAAACTATTAAATGTAAGAAAGAAAAACTAACAGTGAGTAATCAAAAGGAAATAAGTCATACCAACAAAGCAGGACACTTGGAAGAATTTTCAAAAAAAAACTTGTTAATGCCAGAAGAGGGCGCCAAGTGGATGGATAAATAAAGTCGTCAGTCATGTTATGTTAGGCCACTGTTGGTCAATTTTCCTCTTGTTTCCTTTATTAACATTTATTTTTTAGAGACGGTTTCATCAAATACAATCATGATAACTTTATCCGTTTAGTGCAGTAGTGTTATAGATTTGTTTTGACATGAAGAACAATTAAGACAAAGAATAGCCAAATATGCTATGACAAAATAAATTTTAACCCATACAACATTTATAAAGTAGAGTATATAAAACTGTAGTTCTTAATAACTGGTTTCATATCAAAGAAAGCCAAAAATTTGAATGTAGAAATAATTAACTTTTGCCAAATGTAAACTACAGGGATTCTTTAAAACGTTTATGGTATTTTGGTGTTTCAAAATAGTCAAAGTACAGTGTGAAATCCTGTAAAATTTATGAGGGATTTCACACAGGTATCAGTTGCCATTCCCAAACAAACCTGCAAAAGGACAGCACTGGATAAGAGCGCACTCTTCGTTATTAATCATTAATAACTTGTTGACACACCATCTAATCTATTATGGTAAATAACTAGCATCGACTAAGTAGTCTAAGTATTAACCTATATTGCCTCCTAATGGTCTGACTAATTTAGGATTACTGTTTTGTGCCCTTTACGCACGGGTTGAGTTTGGACTATACGTCTCCTTTAAGAAGTCCAAATGCCCCCTCTCCTCCTCCACCTCCCTTTCCACGCTCCTCACATCTCATAGAGGTGTTATTGCATTAAGAATAAACCAGGCGAGCGATCAAAGACACGAATGGAGTTTGCTTTTCAACTTTCGCTACGGGATCGTTGACGGGGATATAGAAAAATAAAGCAAGCTTTAAAACAACGGTTTGGTTATTGGTTTAATCATCGGACAGCGTCGTGAACAGGATTTCTAACTGATATCCAGTCTTGCGTTTGGTAAACTGGGTGGATTACAATGTTATTGTTCATCGCGGGCACTTGAGTTGGCTATTCTGCAGAGTTTTTGAATGCGGTGTTTGGCGTCCTACTCCCCGGCTCGCAGCACGGATATCTGGAAGTGTTGAGAACAGGGAGTCGTTGAAACGGAGTCCTCATGGCGCAACGGGTGCGTAAAAACCTCAACAACAAAAACCCTCAAACGTGGCTGCACATGATAATACTGAAACTGAAAACATATAGAAAGCAATTACAGTAAGATGTGTTTTAATTTGTTAATTTAATTATATCGGTACATACACGCGTTACATGTGTGAGTGCTTGAATAGCCTATACGGCAACAAGTGAAATCTCCAAAAACTCTGACCTATTTCTTTTTGCAATAAGGCGTTTGTTATACTTTTAAATCACTCCTGATTTTATTCCCAATTCAATTATAACCTTAGATATATGTAATGTGTTCTTTTTCGTTATTTTCATGTCATCTAATTCAACATTTAGATGACAGTCAAAGGAGTTACTTGATGCTTACAGTCAGTTCCTAACAAATTTCTGTCGTTGGATACTTTGTGTGAGACCGGTTTAAAGCTCCGACTTTAGGCCCCATATATACAAAACTTAATTTAAATCTAACTCTATTTAACTTTATGTATACTTAAATAATTGTAACGTGTAACGTTATGGTTTAATACTACTTTATATTTTGATTTGTTAATTTAGCCACCGCCAACAATAAAACTGTAAGTCAGGGTGCGAAAAGTTGAGACAAGTAAACTCTTTTATTTTTAGCAAAATGTTGGCTTGTGAAAAATAAAGTATCCTCGATTTAATATAAAGTCTGATATAATCTCAGTCGTGTGTTAGAAACAGTTTAAAAAGTGTGTCCAAAATACATAAAGACATTTTTTTGGCAAGTGTATAGGTTTCATTAAAGGCCTCAAAGTAAAACTGGTTTGCGGTTAATTAATTTGTTTATGTGTAAAACTACTGACATGTAATTAGTTAAGTTGGTTTTGATGGGCAATTTATTATGCTAAACTACAAAGTTTACGAATTTCTCTTGCAGCGACAGCTTGTGTGATTTATGTGTGTGTGCAAAGAAAGTGCAAACACGACTTTAACATTTCACTTTTCCATTGCTTTTAGTACGAAGATATGGTACATTACGGCATGGATGCGGTCGGGATGCCGTCCCCGATGTACGGCGATCCTCACGCCGCAAGAGCGATGCAGGCGATTCACTCGAGTCACGGCCCCGCGCTGCACGGGCACCCGTACCCGCACCCCACAGGTCCCGGTATTCTGCCGCCTGTTAACGACGCACTGAAACGGGACAAAGACGCAATTTACGGGTATGTGTGTATAAGGGTTTGTCTACGATAAAGAAGAGATGATATAGAGAATATATTCGATGTTCTTTCTTTTTGAAAGTACGTGTCAGATGTGTTATGTGTCAGACAGCAATGTTTTTATTAAACATACAAATGCAGTTTTATCCCTGTCCTTAAATTAATATCGGATATGCACATTTTATTAATATTATAGATTCAACAACAACCAAAAAACCTGCATAATATTTGAAAACATTACTTAATGTTGAAAATTAATTTAATTTCATATATAATAAAACAAGGTTTTTACATCTGGTCGATTTTAGGATGTATTAGCAAAAACATAGCCTATATATTGACATATGCATATAAATGATCCATGTCTATATTACATGGATCATTTATACAAAATATATAAATGTATCTCCGATCGACTATTATTTATTAATGAACGATTACTTATTGTTACTTTTAAATCTCCCATTTTTTTATAACATCCTTGAGAATACAACGAAAAGGCCTTGTTGTTGAGTCAGATACAACTTTTATTTTCTCTACAGACATATAAACTCAAGCATACATGTTTTGTTTTTTCAGACACCCCCTCTTCCCTCTGCTTGCACTAGTTTTCGAAAAATGTGAATTGGCGACTTGTACGCCGAGAGAAAGCGGCGTTACTGGAGATGTGTGCTCATCTGAATCATTTGACGAAGACATTACAATATTCTCAAAACAGGTCAGACATGAATTTGTCTTTATCCAAGTACCAGCGCCTCCAGTAGGCTATAAATAAGTTAATAGCAGCTACACAATTCCGTGTATTAAGCACTTGTGTGAACGTTTTTGAGTAAAATTGTTGCTTTTTTCAATTTCAGATAAGGGCGGAAAACCCTTTCTTCTCGTCTAATCCAGACTTGGATAATTTGGTTGGTGGCAGTTTAGTTTTAAATATAAGTAAATGTAATATTTAATATATGCTGAATTGTAGTATAATATTACGTATTTTATTCCACTCAGTCATTTTATTGTTGAATAAAATAGTTACAAGGCCATTTTAGTCATATGTGTCTGGTCGCTTTGTTTTAGATGATTCAAGCCATACAAGTGTTACGATTTCATCTCCTCGAATTAGAGAAGGTAGGTTTTCACTTAGGCAATTTACTATGCTCATTTGTTGATATTATTAATATTGTTGCGATGCTAATATTATTGTAACATATAATACGTATATGTCAATTACATACATTGATGGTGTATTTTCTGTAGGTGCACGAGCTATGCGATAATTTCTGTCACCGCTACATTAGCTGTCTGAAGGGAAAGATGCCCATAGATCTGGTGGTCGATGATAAAGAGGGGGGATCCAGATCTGACGGCGAAGAATTTACACGCACTCCAGGGGGGGCAGAGCAGGCAAGTCCTTATTTGCATTTCTATTTTTATATATTTACTTGTATGTTTTTATGCAGTAGTCTTTAATATTCTTGTTGTGAGCCAGTGAACATATATTATGGAGACCAGGCTTTAGAAAATAAATGTCACTTTAAATAGTGAAAGCTAAAACCTTGACAGCAACATTGGCGCTTCATGAGAGAAAGCGAGAATCACGTTAAATAAATGTGATATAAGAAACAAACGTATTCAACCAAATAGGCAGAAGTGGATTTATTAGTTAGATTTTTTAGTTTTATGCAATGTCCTTTTTAAAAATACAAATGTGTCATAGTTTAGGTGGTAATGTAAAAAAGACAAAAAAATGAGATCAGTTGCAGCAGTTAAGATACTTAAATTAATGTTGAATAAAAAAACCCATATAAAACTAATCGTATAAAAATGTATTTTTCCCAAGTGACACTTTGCAGCATACGTTCAAGTTACTGTATGCGTTGTTCATTTGAATAATTGCGTATGACACTGTAAAACCAACACATGTGAAGTATTTTATTTAAACACAATTAACCTAAAATATCTTGAAAATATCATAATTATTTACGGACTCACAAATTTCTAAACGTAAAAAGAGTTTGAGATAACTTTCTGCTGTGCGTTCTCTTCGTCACATCAGTTTAGACTAGAAACCCCCACCAGTCCCAGTGTCCAAATATATATATTGTGAATGAATCATGTGCAATGTCACCTCATTGTTTAGAATTGTGTTGTTTACTGTATCATTTGCATTGTTGTTGTTGCGCTGGAGTTATCTGTCATGTGAAGAAAACGCCTCATCGATGATGTGGTTTTGTGTGTCACTGTCATTATATTTTGAACGCGGAATGAAAAGGATACTGATTTATTGTCTGCGTGTCACTGCTTGCAGTAACGTTTATTTAGTGCAAAGTATTATGCTAATAGCAAATAACATTACAGAGCTACATTACAGCGGTGTGTGCAAAAGAAAGAGCTCCTCTGCGCAGGAGTGTTTACTTGTACGACGATAAGACAATTTTATTCCACTGTTTAGTTTCCTTAATATTTTAGAATTAAATATAATGCTAGAAAAGATTACTGAGAGATAATCTGGCATGCAGAGAGGGATTTAAGTGTTTCTTAAACAAACACGAAATAAAATAATCCGTAAATGCGAGACATTGTCACCACTCAGTACTTCACAAATACTGTTCACTTGTTTTTCTAGAAAGTTTTTTTAAACCACACAGCTACTTTTATCACTGGTGGATTTAGGATCATTTATTTTTTATATAAGCCTTTTGAATAATTGTTTTGGGTTTTGTATTTTTTTGCTTGTTTAATATGCTTTAAATGAGTTTGATCATTTTTCCTTAGCAGTTTGATCAAAATGTTCAATCCACAATTTTCTTTCATAATTTATTCAAAATCATGTCTTACAAAACCTGCATATGACAATGTTTTCTGTGAAACTCAAAAGAGTATATCTTGAGAAATATCTCAGTTGTGTCCATACATGAATAGACAATTGCGTCCAATTTTGTCTGGTTACCAACATTCTTCAAAATATCTTCTTTTGTATTCTACAGAACAAGGAAATTCACTAAGGGTTGAAATGACGTGAGGCTGAGTAAATGATGAAATAACTTTAATTTTTGGATGAACTATCCCTTTAACCAATGAGTAAAATTGTAACAACTAGCCGCAGTCCTTTTTATAATACAATCTGTCAAGAATGCCACAGTTCAGCAATAATGTTCAAGCTGTCATACTTTAGGCATGAATAAAAACCTTCCGCTAAAGATATAGTCCCTGGGATGTAAACCCAGGCGAAAGCGTTGGACACCCAATAGGTGTCGTGCATTTATATACACACTTGCGTGATTAACAGGTGTTTTTATTCTCGGTTGTTTCTGTGTTGTATTGACCAATCTTCATCCAAAACCGGAAAAATCCTTCGCATAAGGAGGAAGAGTTTGTTGGCATTTTCATTTCATGTCGTTTCATTCAGTCCGTTAAAACTAACAATATGGTTTTCAAAATATCCTGTGCGTGTATGTGTGTGTTTGTTTGTCTTTTGAGTTATGTACAGATGTTTGTGCATGCATGCGTGCGTGTGTGTGTATATATATACAGATGTGTGTTTGTGTTAAAGCAGTCTCTAGTCTTTTCGAACTGTTTGCTCTTGGAACATGTGTTCCGTATTACTCCTTACAGCACTGCTTTGGTATGCAGCTCTATACTGTATTTAACCAATAATATATTACACTGAACACAACTTATTACTCTCTCTGTACACCCAACATCCTCCCCATCTGTCTAACTCTTTCTGTCTGGCGTTCGGACTGTATCTGTTTTGTGTGTCTGTCTAAGTCTACTTTTGTGTTCATCTTTCTGTCTGTCTTCCCATTGCTGTGTTTCTGTCATTGTCATTGTCGTGTCTATGTTTGTCTGTCTGTCTGTCTAATTCCTGGTATGTCTCTCTCTCTAGGTGTGCTGGAGGGAAGATGATGCTGCATCGGTTCATTCTGCCGATGCGCCCGGTGCCTGCAGTAGACACCCCAGCTCACACAATGGAGACAACAGCAGCGAGCACGGTAACACACACTCCAGCAGATACACACACATGCATGCAAGTGTTTGTAAAAAGCTTCCTGTCTGCCAAGTGAAACAGAGCTTCAGCAGGTTTGTCATCTCTAGCATACATTTGCACTTTAGCACCACCACGGGGGTGTCCTACCGCACACACACACACCCACACAAAAGCGCACGCACAAACATACACACTCGCACATCGGCCAAAAGACTCCTAAATTACTGCAGACGCTCTGAGCACGTACTTGTGTGCGGTTGTGTGTTGGACAGGAAATGGTGCATGGTGGTTATAAAGACTCTTCTCTGTGCTCTTCAGCTTTGAGCACCAACCATGGCCAATAAAAACCAGAGTACATACTTTCTCGCACGCGTGCGTCTACGTGCGTTCTGTCTCAGCTCAACAGTTGTGAGGGTGGCTCTGACAGAATATTTCACTACCTGTAAGAGACAACGGACAGACAAACAGGCAGTTAACCCTCGGAGACCCAGCGTAGTACAATAGCGATAATTTAAAACGCTAAATATGGGTTAAGACAACATACTGAAAAGTACAACAGCAGTCCACAGCTCCACACTAAGGATAGGATGGAAGGTATTTTTTTAATTTCCAGCTCGCAAAGTCTTGATTATAGCCTATTGACACCTTTTTTATTTTCCAACATTCAATCTGGCAGTATTTCAAAAACATGTCAACTTGAGTAAACACGAGACACATTTTTATAAATGTTGCACAGATGCAATGGACTGAGAACAATGCTCAAAGAGATCCCTTTCAGTGAATCATAGATTTTTAGATTTTCAATGTAAACCAATGTCATTTTGTCAGAGGACTGCTAAGAGCTGACCACATCTAAATCTTAACATCCCACCCTGCCGGGAAACCTATCCAAAACTGTCCAGTACAAGAAAGTCAAGAAGTGTACCTACGTGGTGCAACCGCAAGTCTATTAGTGTCAAAGCTTTTTAACTTGACTGTTTATTTGTTGTTCTTAGGTGACTTTTTGGATCAGGGTGTTGCCTCCCCAAGCACAGGCGAAGAAGATGATCCGGATAAAGACAGGAAGAACAACAAGAAAAGAGGGATTTTTCCCAAGGTGGCAACCAACGTCATGAGGGCATGGCTGTTTCAGCACCTCACGGTAAAGGGAATGTCTCATTCGGTTCCAAAAAGTGTTGCAAATGTAATTTTAAGATTTTTAAAGATTTTTTATATGCCTGTTTCTCAAACCCAGACATAGACTGCTTGTTATTAAATAGAACCACACCTTGTTATATTGCGTATGTCTTATATGCTTTATGTAGCTCAGTGGTAAGAGCACGCAGCTAGCAAAGTCAAGGTCATGGGTTTGATCCCAGGATTGCACATACACAGATAGAAATGTAAAGTAAAATTGGATAAAGCGTCTGCCAAATGCATAATACCAGCATTGCTAAGCTAAAAACCTTCACGAAATTTGTCTTGCTAAATGCTCCCTAACATTAAAATTGTATTTTGTCAATTACAGTAAAATAGCTTTGTGTACACAATAAGCAACTGGTATGATAGATTGATTTTGCTGCAATTCTTCACAATTATTGTGTTATTTTATGCATGTGAATCATCCTGCTTGTTTGTTGTTGTAATGATATATATGTGGTTTTATCTCCAGCCGCATCTCAGATATTACATATCCAACTAAAATATCTATTTTGATCTATTCATCATATGTGAGTAACCGCTAAAGAAGCTTGTGGTGGCGTGTCTTAACCTGCCCACCCATGTTATTTCAAGCTCACTGACGCCCCTTCATTGTCTAGAGGCTAGTTAGTGAAAACACATGCACTAATGACCATTGTAACAATATATTAGGGGTAAAGCACAAACAGGGTTCTTTTTCTGTTGTCATGTGTACGGTGTAATAATTGTTTCCTTGGAGAACTGGCGAGGCATGACTTCGAGCCCTCCCTCTCTAGAGCCTCAAATATTTGATCAATGTTTCTGTTTTTGCTTTTGCTTTCGAATGACTTAATACATAAATTCCTTTTAATTCAAACTTTAACTACTTGCAGCTTTTCCCCCGTCTCTCACCGGGAAACTTGTTGAAAGTTTGTAACAAACACACACCACCTCATAAACACGTGTTTATATGCATTCAGTA
Source organism: Triplophysa dalaica (assembly GCF_015846415.1). NCBI lineage: Eukaryota > Metazoa > Chordata > Actinopteri > Cypriniformes > Nemacheilidae > Triplophysa > Triplophysa dalaica. The sequence goes on from NC_079543.1 coordinate 7,198,375, forward strand.
TAAAGGCTGTGATCTGGATGGGGTTATTAGCAGGTCATTTGTTGCAGATGTGAACCAGCAGAGCTACAAAACTGTCTTGCTATTCAACATTAGGGAATATCAGGAGGATATTAGTGCTTTTAGTATTTAACAGTTTTAAGGTTTATATTTTGCTCAAGTAAAGCAAGTGAAGATATGTTTTGACAGAGGACAAAAAAAACACTTAAAGGGACAGTTCACCCCCGAAAAAAATTCTGTCATGATTTACTCTCTCTTAAATTGTTGTTTCGAATTTGTATACATTTCCTTGTTCTGATGAATAGATTTAGATATTTGGAAGAATGCTTGTAACCAAACTGTTCTAGGCCACCGCTGACTACTAAAGTAGGAAAAACTACAATAGTAGTGAAAAGTGGCAAAGAACTGTTTGCTTTCCTACATTCTTCAAAGTATGTTCTTTTGTGTTCAACAGAACAAAGAAATGTATAAAAAAATCCTACTATGATAGTCGATGGTGGCCAAGAACTGTTTGGTTACAAGCATTCTTCCACATATTCTCTTTGTTCATCTGAACAAAGAAATGCATACAGATTTGGAACAACTTGAGGGTGAGTAAAAAAGACAGTATTTTCATTTTGGGTGAACTGTCCCTTTAAGGTTTAAAAGAACTAAATGTGTAAATAGTAAAGAAGACAGGGTAAAAGTAAACTTTATTCTGTTGCCATATTGTACAGACACAAGCAATTTGCAGTGACCCCACTGTGTGCACCCAAGCACAAATGACCAAACAAGTAAGAAGTAAACATATAGGACAGAATGTGGACCCTGATATTGATCGTGAGCATGCAGATTGATGACATACAACGTTCCCTAAGCTCAATAGGGGGTTAAAGGTCACGGGTGTAAAAGAACGCCCCCACCCTGCGGGTGTTTTTATACTAGTACAGTCGCCTCTGTTCCATTCAGCAACCAGACAAACACTATAAACACACACACATACACACACACAAGCCCGTCTGTTTGATGTCTAAAGTTAAGAAATACGAGAAGCAACTAAAAATCCAATTCATGTTTTCCAGCCCCCCACCCTCACTGTTGCGGGCTCTGATCATTTAAAATCTGCATATTCACGTTTGTCAGCTGTAAATTTGATTTCGCAGACCATCGCTTGTCGCTCTGTGATAGAGCAGACAACAGGCACCTATCAAATTAAAGAAACATTTCTCATAAAAATAAAAATGCTGTCATTTACAAAAGATGGAAATTCTGTCATCATTTACTCACCCTCAAGTTGTTCCAAACTTGTACAAATTTTATTCTGCTTAACACGATGAAAGACATTTGAAAGACTGTTATTGGACACCAATGACTACTATAGTAGGAAAAAACTATGGTAGTCAATGGTGCCGCAGAAAAATTCTTCAAAATATCCTCTTTTGTGTTCACACAACATAAGACATTTATACAGGTTTGGAACAACTTGAGGATGAGTAAATATTGACAGAATTTAAATTTTTCGGCAGTTTGACTTTGACTGGAACTCTCAAAACTCTTTAATGTCAATCTTACGCAATACACTTACAAGCATTTTTATTTGAAACTGGCAAGTTTTCATGAAAGGCAAGATTATCAGTGAAAAAAGACTTGGTATTATCCTCACAAAATGTTATCACACATCTTTATAGGACTTCAAACTCGAGAAATATGAACATCTGCCTAGGTTTGGAATAAAGTGGGCACATAAAGAACTATTGGTAAACTATCCCTCAATTACATTCACAAATTCTCAAGCTTCAAGGCGAGTCTTATTTAAACTCTCGTCTAAACAAAACCCTCTTATTCCTTTATTTATACTCAAGACATTTTATGCTACTGTTCAGCCTGTTTCTCTCCAGGCTCAGTTTTCCTTTGAAGTGACGGAGCATTTGGTCGTAATGAGGGAGGCGCAATTAGCGTCAGTCTCAAAAAATGAGGAGCCGAGGGCTTTGGTGGGGGTTGGTGGTGGAGTTCATTTATCCAAGCTGCACAGGCATGTTGTGCGAGGATGGATCTACTGGGGTTCCACCCCCCTCCAGGGTCTCTCCAGGGTCGAACTCGCTGTTATCAAAACACCATCCATTACCGCTCTGACAGCTTCTCCTGGGGACCCGGGGTCTGCTAGACCTACAGGGAATTTCCGTCCTTGCCCGTGAAAGAAAGGGATGGAGAAAGAGAATGAAAGAGGGGAGAGGTGATTCATCACGGCCAGACCTTTCTTTCTCGTAAACGGAGAAGGTGGTGGTCGGGGAGGGGGGTTAAACGGAGATGAAACAGAGAAGCGTCATGCAGAAAAGTAAGGGAATAAACGGAGGATTGTATCTGCACAGTTAATGAAAATCACAGTTGGCCTGCTGGGTTTTAGAGGCAACGTCTACTTTTATAAAACTGCAAATCTGTTTTATGCAGTGTCTGGGAAGCTATAAAATGGTTGCTTGCCAATATAAGCTACTCTTTAAAAAGTTAAAGTTAATTAACAATATTAAAACTATGTACAGTATATTTGATTACATCATTTACTTAAAGGTAAATCTTGTTGATTTTAGTTTAGTATGCAGAAACACGTATACTATATAAGCAATTTATGGGTTGATTTCTCTGAAAAAGCTCTCCTGCTATCAATTGCTCTGTTGGTTAAAGCATGGGGGTTTGACCGATGGCTTGAGCTTAAAGTTGGTCTAGCTGTTAGTGTGACAAACGGGAAATGGTTTAGTTTGGAAGCAGTCACAGTTTTTTGCAATTCCATTTGGTTTTGGTAAAATTATTTATGTCACTTTAAGACGGATACAAAAAAACACCAAATGTGGATAATACATGTAAATCTGCACTATACATACAAACTAATGTTCATACAAGGATTGAAAAGATACTTCAGTCGCACTTTGTACAATTTGCATTGTTTCAGCAGCTACACAGAAAACAATAACAACCAATAGACAATAAACATAGATGTACAGTTTACATACATACACATAAAAATATATATAGGTAGTAAATATATTGTAAATGTGGCCCTGTGTGTGACAACAAAAAACTTACACTGAAGTTAAATCTCTTTAAGGCTTTTTGATTATAAGTATAATTATGTTTTATGTAAAATTAAAATATTTGCCAACTACCCATGTATATGTATGTATATATGAAGAGTTCGGTTCCAAAATAAGATTTTTTAAAAATCATGCTTTTTATGTTATGTTTTTATTGTGTTAGTTAGCTGTATTTTTGTTGTTATTTTCATGGGTATTAACATGTATTTTTGAGCCAAATTTTTGGAGCTAAACTCTTCATATATACAGTATATATATAGAGAGAGATACTAATATACAGTAAAATACAGTCATAAAAACACAAAATGAAAACAGCATTAGAACATACAGTACAGGACATTATTGCAAGTCTTCAAAAGATTAGCAAAAGATACATGAAGATACATTTGGCAACACTATGTAAGAATACTTGTCTGTGGGCTTTTTTCAAACCTTTGTGTGTATGATGTACATTCTCGAGCGCAACTGTAAAAATTAAAGGATTGGAAACAAATTGTTGTATTCAAATCATGAGTAAGCTGTAATAAAAAAATACTAATAATAATTTTCCTGTTCAGCTTACATTAGCTTCAGTTTTGAATAAAATACATGGGTCATCACACACACACACAGCTGCAGTGGTGGGTGAGGCAGGGCGTGTTTTAGACTCTTTTAAGTACCGTTCACTCTGAATTACTGATCATTAGAGCCCTAACAGCTTTACTGCCTCTGTAAACAGGATAATGACCCCACACACACCTTCGACTCTTCATTGAGTTTCACAGAACACACACACATTCATCGGAGGCCTGTACACACCTCCAGCCAGCACGGCTCGCCCGGTCGTAAAGTTACACACCATTTGCTACCAGAGCTCTTGCCCGGCAACAGGTGTTAAGAGAGAGTAATTCATGGGTGAGGTGTTTATAGTCGCTGCTGTAAAACCGCTGCTCCTCAATCAGTTTCTAATACACGTCCCACTTTATTTCCATATCTAGTTGAGGTTTCCATGGCCGACCTAAGATCAGTTGGCTAATTGGAGGTTGAGACCTATTTTGTTGACGTGCGCATATCCTTGGGGTTCAGTTTTTTTTTGCTGGTAGATCCGTCGCCGTTGGTTACAGGATTGTAATTTGTATTGATTTTATGGCTTGGAGGCTTTCAGATTGGCGAATGGGTTTGCTTGAGCCTGATTGTCCGAGCGGATACATGAGGAATCAGTTTTGGTGCAACACAATACAAATGGAGAACAGAACAGAGCACATTACGTAAATTAATAGCGAGACTAACAAAATTGAAACTAAAGCTTCTTTTTAAATAAAGATGCTTTTTGTATATCCTGATTTATATATTTGACTTTATTATGTATTTTCAAACATAAATCATAAACAGAAAATACGTAATCTTCAAATATGCCATATGCATTAATTTGAAACGTAATGTTGATATTTGTTTGATGCGTTTCGTAGCACCCGTACCCCTCTGAGGAACAGAAGAGGCAGCTGTCCCAAGACACAGGGCTGACCATTCTCCAGGTCAACAACTGGTAAGCATTGATACAAATGTGCAAAACTCAAAGCTCAACGCTTGTGCCATCCAGATGTGAGCGATCTGAAATGTGAAGCATGTTTTATTCTACATTCTTATAACACAAATCCAGATAAAAGGAAAATGCGGTTAACGTTTTAAAGCTCAGCAAAGGCCTTTTTATCCCATCGTTCTTTAGAAGATCATCCAGGTCTGGTGTTTTAAAGCCAGAAGCAAATGCATTGATCTGAATAACTTACATAGTAACATCAAGACATTTTTAAATCTCCAAAGAGAACCATAAAAACGCATGTTTTTTTTTGCCGTGCAGAACTTTCAATAGCTTTATATTTTAAGTGTATTTTCTGAACTGAATGAATGTGAAAGGAAATGACCTGTGGTGACATCCAGTCATAACATTTCTGGGAGTATTTCTGTACGGACAAAGCCACAGACAACCTAATCTATGAGTACAGTAATCTAATTAATGACAGTGTTGTGGTGTAGTAGTTAAAGTTCTGAGCTTGTATCCCAAAGGTTGTTGGATCAAACCTTGTAACTGGAATTAAGCTGCATGTGCCGATTATGCCCTTAAATGTGGGCTATAAATGGCTTTGGTTAACAAAGGGCTGCTAAATGAAATAAATCAACTGTCTTTTCTCCTCTATAGAGCACATTTGTTTTTAATGAGTCCATACAAGTCCTGGTATCTTCAGGAGCACATCTCGGGCTTTTCAGACATACCAGATGTTTGGGGGATTAGCCCTGAAAATTTCCTCTCATGAGTTAAACATTTTTTAAGCCACAATTCACAGGATAAAATAACTCTAAAATAGAGTTTTTAGTATTTTTTATTTTCACAATTGGCTTTTAATTCATGGTTTCTTCTTTATGGCATTAATTCTATGCTGGGGAAACAGGAATAAAACATATGCTTTATTTCTGTATTTTCCCACGTTGCTCCAAAATGAGTCTTGATATTTTTATACAAATATTTTTTTTATCTGATACAAACACTTAGCGAGAGGTTAACTTCCATTCTGTGTTTGGTGACAACATAACAATTTATTTCAGATTTAATTTATCTTAATATTCATTTGTAGTAATATTTTATTGTAAATTGATCGAATGAAATTGAAGTAAAACTATGCAGCAGTTGTTGGTTCTTTGCGGAGGTCTACCTGAAGTTTGGGCCACATAACTTTAATGTTGTTGGTGCTGAAACATCCATAGAGCAGACCATTTTGAAAAAACAGTGCTGGTCCAGAAGCATTAGATCAGAATACAACCAACAGAACATGTATAGCAGAATCAAAATGTTTAATTAATATATTTAGAATTATATTATGTAAAAATAAGAAAAAAGAAAACGGAAATGCTTCTGGAGCAGTTGTTACATCTTGCGATGTGGTCTCTCTCTCTCTCTCTCTCTCTCTCTCTCTCTCTCTCTCTCTCCAGATATACAGTATATATATAACCTTTTGGTTCCATAAAAAACCTTTAACATCTGAAGAACCTTTCTGCTTCACAAAAGGTCCTTTGTGGTGAAAAAATTTCTTCAGATTATAAAAAAAGGAAGAAAGAGATGGTTCTTTAAAAAACTCTTCTTTGAGGAACCAAAAGTGGTTCTTCTATGGTATTGCTGTGAAGCACCTTTTTTGCACCTTTTAATTTTAAGACTGTATATATATTAGGGTTGTCAATAGGTGTCGAGTCATCATTTTTTTATCGCCATTTATTGCACCCTTTTCGTACAATTAACTACAATTAATCGCACACGTATAGTGAAATGAAACATACACTATTTATTTGCTTAACATATTTATTTTAGTTTTAACAGGTAGGAAATATAAAGAAAATAAAGTTCTCAAACACAACAGTCTTTACTGCTAAATAAATGAAATAAAGAAGAATTCTCATTAAAGCTACAAAATCACATTGATTTCTTCTTTTTTTTTGTTCCCTGATTAACATCAGTGACAGGAGTCACAGCAGCACGTTTAAAAACACGGCCCCTTTAAGAGCTGCCGCTCTGAGCAGGTCTCATGCGCTTCCTATTTTCAGTGCTCTTTGCATTCATTTAAGACTTTATTAAACTCGTTGAAGACAGTGCTTGCGAAAATACTATACAAAATGTGCAAAAAAATGAATTGCATGTGTTAACGTTGATAGCCCTAAAGTATATATTAATTATAGATGGTGGATAAACAACAGCCCTTACTATTATGGTACAGAAAAAGTTGATACCCTAAGGAGATATACTTATATCGTAAAGTACATCGACTGTTGCCCATCACTGTAAACAATATCTAGAGCTCTGACTGATTAGCAGTTTAATCACCAGAGTGAAAATACATTAGGTGCTTCTCAAAGCCCAACACAAACAGAGCGCAGAATGTGTGTGTATGTTTCAGGGAGGAAACAGGTGAGGGGAGGCAAGGAGTGAAAACGAGCTGCTGTCAAATTAAACAGAAATTATCACAAGCAACAGCTGGACTGGTTTATTTAAACGCGGACACGCACTCACACACACTCATAGAAAGCAACACTGTCCTCTGAATGACCTCACAATACAGTGGGCTAAAAGAACATTATATGTCTATAGTTTACAGACCGGAACACTCTTGTGTGTGAGTTTAAGGTTCAATATATAACTGGAGAATGTATCTATTATAACAAGACACAGGCGTGTAGTACAGTGGGGTCAAAAAGTCTAAAGCATCACTTAAAATATTACATTATTAAAATAATGGAACATTTTGACATATTAATTAGGTTAAAAGAAAATGCTTCTAGGTTCAATAACCAAATCATTTGCAATACAGACTCGATATCAATTTCTTCTTATATTTCTTTTTTTAAAGCATGCAAGATGCAAAGTATGGACGTTTTTTCATTAGTGGTCTCAGACCTTTGGACCTCACTGTATACGGTTCAAGGTAAAATGCATTTCTTAGCTCCCAAGTGTGTGAGAAAGGGCCCCCAAATATTTCACTGGCTGCGTACTTTTGTTATGAGTGTGCTGTGCATGTTGGGCTGTGCTGAAGTGTGTGTGTGTTTGTAGAGTACAGCAAAAGCATGAAGCTCGTAAACTTGGTCTCGTGGTGAGAAGGGGGGTTCAGTGAGGGGTCAGCTTTTAACCCCCTTTAAGAGTGGGACGGGCTCTTCACCGCCGGGGATAGTGCTCTTATCTCTGATTGGTCACCTAACGGGCGGAGCTATAGGGGGGATGCTGACCCCCTACAACCTCAGTAAAGTCTTTACAATTATACCTGTTAGACCTTTCGTTTTCGAGTCTTTTTTGGCTTAGAATTAATCTCAACTTGCTTTGATTCATACTTTGGAGCCAACACTGCATCAAAATTGTTTCGTACAATAGTATTTCATTTTTTTATAAATAGGTTTATTGCGTTGTATGAATAGCATTTAGTGTTGCATTTTTTCTGTTGTCTGTGACCCTATCAGAGCAGACCTGTGACCCATCGCTGGGTCGTGACCCCACCAGCTGACAACTGCTGACCTAGAGCAGTGATTATCTAACTGTGGTATGCCAAGTGTCTCTGGTGGTACAAAACATGACTTTACATAAAATGGCAATACTCATTGCTATTTTCTGATCTTTATAACTATACATTTGATATAGTTGTCATCTAATCAGTCATCTCTCTATTTTGAAACCAGTTAGTCTTACCGACAATTATTTTCTTACAGTAAGTTCAGCTATGAACATTTTAATTCACATGCTGACAGTATTAGTATAATGATTTGATATACACCTAAAGATTTTCAGTTAGTTTTGATGGGGTACATCTTGTTATATATATTTTTTAAATTAATACATTAATATGTTTTATAATTCCCTTTTTTTTTCTTTGTCATTACTATCTGTATTAATATGAATTCACAGTAAAGTTGCTTTCAACAAAGCAAGTAAGAAGCGCCACAGAAATACATTTAAATGTAAGCATTGTCGATATGCTTCTTTACTTAATTTTGTGTAGTGATATCGTTTTCAATGTGATTGTGATACTGTAACAATTTTAACAGTAGACTTCCATTTGCTTATAGGGAGACTAGAGATATTTAAAGATTAAATTCCAAAATATTTTTAGTATTAATGTGCTTAGATTGGACTGCAAAACTTGTACTGTAAGAGTCCTTCCACTGCACCATCCATCTTATTAACGGCAGGAAAACTGATATTTAAATAACGAATGGAACGGCGGTTGCCCAATTCTTGCATCCAAATGTTTCATTTCCTCAATACTCAGCAAACGTTCCTGCGATGAGGTGTTTCTCGGATGTTCTGATCACTGCTCTAACGTAAAGAAGGGTCATGCGGCTCTTGACGTTTCAGACCTCGACGCCTCTCGCTGTGTGTGTAATTCACTTCCTGCGACTGAAAAGCAGAACATCCCCTGCTTTGTGAAGGCTAAAATGGAAGCAAACCACCTGGGGTGACGCGGAGGAGTCATTAATCATGTGTGGACTTGTGCCCTGGCACCCGGAGGTCAGAGGTCACAGGGAATTTTTGAGACTGAGAAAGAGCAGAGCTGCGCTGCTGCCCAGGGTGTGAGGTCACCGAGTCAGTGGGTGAAAGGTCAAGCATAGCATGGGAATATATGTAGAAAGCATTGAAGATCTAAAGAGCTGCAAAAAGTTTTCGAGTTCTTTGTTAAAATTAACTCTAATTTTTTTATATGGAGGTGATCATTTACCATTTTGTCAATGAAGATATGGCCTGGATGGGATTGTTTTTATCATCCGACAGATGTACAGTAAATCTGATCACTTATCTTAGCAGCAAATGTAACAAGTCACATGATTTGAGGTCTCATTCATGCGTTTGGCACAATAGCCTTCTTCTTGCTTTTAAAACTCTTTTTCTTGTGTTCTTCTGTTCCTTTAGGTTTATAAATGCCAGGAGGAGGATCGTCCAGCCGATGATCGACCAGTCCAACCGTGCTGGCAAGTGACGCTTTGTAAATCTTAAAAATTGATCTTTTGTGCCGGCAAAAGGAATTTATGTTTTTATTGAAAGCTCAGAACTGTACAGAATGGGTTAATAACTTGTTAATGAGCATTTAAACAAGCATGTTGTTTAATTCCTTCAACTCCGTCACACTCTGTCTTGCTGTTTCAAGTGCAGGAATGCACATTGACTGGCCCCTAAAATGGTTTTCGGGATGAATTATTTGAACTCAGGCTTATCCATCAAACACACCCTTCCGAGCTCAGAATGAAGTGTGAGGCGTTCAGGTTTGGGGAGGTTTGGGGTTGACGTCTACAATGGGACTCAAAAACAAATATAAAAACGTTAGCCAGGGTTACTTGCACCAAACATTTTTGATTACTCTGACTTTTTTGTAAGAAACAAACAGGCTGTTTTTGCTACTGTACCTTTAAGACTGGCTCTGCTCCAAAACAAGAAAAATGCAATTTTGTATCACAAGTATACAGCAAGGTTAAGGATATGCACCCAAAATATTTTTTTGATAGCGTTCAAAAAGAAATATTGATTAGACTTTTCATTAGACTTATTTCATTAGACTTTTTCGATTAGACTAGAGTGTATTTTTGTTTATGGTATTTAGCTAAGCTACACGTCAACTCAAACTGAATTTTAAAGTTCACGTCTCCCTTGTGTGCTGTGTTTGAGGATGGTTACTTGTATGACATGTGGTTTGGTGTGGCTGCCTGTGTAGAGCTTTCCAAATCTCTCACTTCTAAGATTCCATTTCACTTACTCACTAGGTTTTGGAAAAGAGCCTAAATGTCAGTCATCTCTGCTGTGATTGGCTTACTCCAACTTACCTACTTCACACTGACTGTAGTTTCTCTGATTGACACATTTTGCTTCCAAAATAGTTTTGGTGGAACTGAGTTTGTTGCATTATAAGTGCTGCATGAATATAATTCACTGCTAAACTGATAGTTCGAAACAACAATGAAAGTGTCAATTTAGTGCAATACTGAGACAATTGCACAGTAGCTCGTTGAAAAAGTATTGTGCCATGTATGCATGTTTATGTTTATATATGTCTGTGTGTGTGCAGTAGGTCATGGTGGCCCCTACACACCAGATGGTCAGCCAATGGGAGGTTTCGTAATGGACGGGCAGTCACACATGGGCATCAGACCACCAGGTACATCATCCCTCACATCTAAAAGGTCTAAAAGAACTGTTTAGCTGTATCTAAACCCATTTAAAGCCATTTTTTTAAATAAGCATGTTTCATATATTTTAGTTATATATTATGTTTCAAGTGTTAATTATCATTATTTTTTTAATTGTAAAGTTAGCCAGTTTATCACATTTTTGTTTAAATTGCTCTTTATTTTATCATAAAATATGATCTCATTGCTGTACTGCAAAAAGTATTTTAATAACGCAGTATTCATTTTTGCATTGATGTATAATGTACAATAAACTTTACATATGTAAATGAGAATCACAACGATTCACTAATGCTTTGAAACTAAAACAGCATCATTAAAGTAATGAGACTTTTTAGAGAAAATGTGACAAGTTGTCATCCAAACGTCACAGTATAACAGATCCAAACACAATGTCTGCTTCATTTGTCTGAAGCTTAATCTGATTTCTTATTTTCTCAGGATAAAATTAATCTAAATATCTGAGAAAATACACACATTTCACACATAACATCTCCCTCTTTTTTCACGTACAGCAGCTCTCGGCAGTCTTGGGGGAGTGAATATGGGGTTAGACAGTCAATGGCACTACATGTAAACGGTCCACCCTGCCATCCTGCTTAACATAGCAAACAAGAGGTACGTTTCTGTACAAGGGACAAGAGCACATACAAAGACAAACAAAGAGGAAGAGAGTGTGTTTGTGAGTAGAAGAGAGTGAGAGATTGTTCTGAATAAATAGTTAACTTAAAATTACGGTACAATTAAGTATCTTCAACTTTATTAATTTAGGTATAAAGTAAGCAATACTTAAATTATTTTAGTGTACTTAATACAATATAGTTAAGCTTACTTAATTGAATCAAGGCAACAAGTTTGCACAATTTAATTAAGTAAAGAAAACAAACTCGTTTTCACAATGTACTACAATATTAAAGAGAACTGATTTTTTTTCTCTTTTGCTGCACATCAAAGTTCAAGGTGGGTGAACTCTGACCTGCGGGTGGAAAAAAGTGACCAATGAAGAATCTAAATATCACCCATTTACATAAATACAGAATGTTTTTTACGTTACATGTCGAGTAGCACATCAAAACTAAATCGCTTTCAGTATAATATTTTTTTTATTATTATTACACTTGCATTTGAAGAGTAGGCTGAAATGATCTGTTTATATACACAAGGGTATGAACTGCACAACATATTCATGTTGACACATTCTCCTGCCGCATCCCTTCATGCCCTGGGTCTGATAAATTAGTCACTATTGATTACTCAGTGCAGACAGTTTATGACATTAGAATTAGTTAATGTCTCAACCCATAGGAAGAGATAAAGATGAAAGGATCTGTTTTGACAAGTGAAGTGATTTGCGACAGTACACTGTCGCCAGCAGTGTTTTCCTTACAAATGATTGAACCTCTTTTTGATTACAGAGTCGGGCATTTCGGTGAACGGATTTGTCCTCTGCACACGTTCGGAAAATGGATTTTTAAATGGCCTATAATTCTACGGCATGGACACCTGTATAAAAAACATAAAACGCCAGCTTTTGGAACACTCTAGAATTCCTGCAAGAGACTTTCAAGATGGCCGCCTCGACTCGTGTTCAGCGTGATGGGCAGATCAACAGTATTGCAAACAATGTCGAAAAGAAATGCCCCAACACCTGGACATACCCGCCGTGGGCCCGGGAGATTCTTTAACGTGACCTCTCACCTGGAACCAGGTGATTCTTCCACCGACCTTAAAGGTCAAAACAAAGTCTCGCGTTTCAACTCAAGTGCCACCTGTAATGAAGAGTCATTATTCTCCAAACAAAAGACGTAGAGTCTTTCTGCAGTGGGCGTCGCGCCGGCAAACATCAACATCGCGTTTGCAGACGTCCGCTTGTCTGGAATAGGCAATGCGAAAGGCCATGAGAACTTTTGACTGTCTAAGCAATGCAATACGATACCAAATTCTGTATATAAAGCTGCTGGATGTGTCAGATATGATACAGTTATGAATGCAACAAAAGGTTTCACATGCACGTTTAGCTGCAGTATACAACTCTTGAGTCTGTTTGAGATCACGAGACTTTGAAAGGTTATAATGTTTGTTAATTTTCTGAATTTGACTGACGTGAACGGAAGTGTATTTTCACACTATGTGTGTGTGTGTGTGTTTGGGTTTCAGTAAGTGTGGGTTTACTCGCATAAAAATTCATACCTCAACGAGTGTGTTATTTGTCATTGTTGCATATTGCTTTTGTGGCAATCTGCTCAGATTTATTGGCTATGTTTGGAATAAGATACTGCTCAGTATATGCCGTGTACTAATTTGACAAATAGTATGGGAAACAGTATGCAGTGCGTAATTCTGAATTTTACAAATGGTAAAATGCGACATTGTTTTAAGTGACATTTATCGTAACTAGAAATAATATGATTATTTTACATTTTTAACCCTTGTGTGGTGTTTGGGTCTGTAAGAACAGTTTTTAACGTAAAAAAAGTATTACATTTACATTACACTACTCACATATTTTCCATGAATGTGAACTGAGGAAAATGACAAATATTAACCATATGCGCTGTCTGTGTTGCATGAAATTGGGATGAAGCAAACATCTGTACAAGATTTTAACATAATTCTTTATGGGTGTGATGATTTAAAAACCATATAATGCTATGGGCCCACTACACCCGTGAACATTGGCTAAGTAAAAGAACGTGAACACAATACAAGGGTTAATTTAATACAAACATTTGTTTTAAAACATCTATGTTTGGAAGTCTTGCCAAATAATGAGTCAATAAGATCTTAGCTCTTGTCCGGTTCATTTCTCATTTAACACATTTCACATTTTGGCAAGTAGGTCATGCATTCAAAAAGTTTGCATATACAAAGTAAACATATTATATACTGCAGAAATAATAGATGGTAGTATGGCAATGTGCTATTCCAAACATATCCTTTGCTTGGAAAGTGGATCTAATGCAGGAGGTGGTGTGTATCGCCCCCTGTAGGACATGAGAGTTACTGCTGCCTCCTGAAATTTCTAGATGACCTGCTGTCGTTGAACAAAAAAATTCCACAATGACTGGGCTAAACTGATGTTAAGTCTGTTTGCAAACACAATTACAAACTTATCTGAACTATTTACAATAGACATTACCAGTAGACCTATTAATAACACTGAATCAATACCACTAAATCAAAAAATGACAATAACAAGCAGCACCGGTCAAAAAGAGAAAGCGGGATATGAATGGGGGTTGTAGATGTAAGACAAACATGTGAGGTTGGAGGGTGACTGATACTCAGCGTAATTAAAACGTCTGGGTTTGACATTTTAATACTTGATCTCCCTCGTCTTCCACTTTCCTGTTTAAACCAAACCAAAACAAACCAGCATCATCTCACCAGAGGAGAATTTTGAAGTGAATCCAAAACTGTTTACAATTCTGGCAAACTGTTTTACGTTGAGATATTTTACTCTGCCAGTAAGACTCGAGCAGTTTTCCTGTTTGTATTATGAGTGTATGTTTTAGATCAGTTCTTCGCAGTCACAGACCTTCAGTTTAGAAGGACTCTCATTTTCAATGTGGCTGAATCTCATGAAATGTAGCTCATATTTCACATGAAAATCAGTAGGAAAAAATAAGACGTTTTATTTTGCCTAGAGTAAAATCTGGTTAAAGAGTTTATTAGTATTTGATTTGCAGAAAAAAAAAACATGAAACATAAAATCAGTTTAACACTATTTTACCTTTTAAGTTCGCAATTCTCATTATTATAGAAGTGAATGTATTACAGCTTTTTTTGCATTAATGTTTAAAAATATATATTCTAATAGTAATAAAATGACATTTTTATATTTTTCATTTTTTTCATTTCTAAAGAAAGTGCTTCACAATGCCATAAAATAACCATTTTGTGTGGTTCCACCAAGAAGAACCACAGGTTTCACAAAAAAAATATTGTTGTGGGAAAGGGTTCCCTAGATTATCAAAAAAAGTAAGAAAGAAATATAGTTCTTATAATAACTTTTGACTGAATGGCTTTTTGGGGAACCCCAAATTGGTTCTTCTGTTTGACATTGGATATTTTTATTTAAACCTATTATTTAAATTACATTTCTTTATTTTTCCATTACAGGACTCAGAAATGCAGATACAACTTTATAAATTAAGATTTACCTTTTATAACTGGACAATTCCGTGAAAATGTCAACCGTACCACGATTTTTATTATGGTAACAGATTTTAACATTTGGTGGTTAAAATACCCCTGTGAGATCTCTCATCAAATTTGTAAAGCATTTGTTTTATTTTTAATGCATATTTTTTATGTCCTATAAAGAGGCATCTCTTCTCCATTCAATGCGTATTATTGCTTCAGGATTGTCCATTTTATTTTATAGAAATCCTACAACGTTTATCGTCTCCCAAAAACTGCGTCCTTTTTTGTCACATGTTTATTTCCCTTTTTTTAAATATATTTTTTTTCATAGACTGACTTTTTTATGTTTAGACTCTATCAACATGGGTTCAGTAAAACATAAACAGATGGTTCAATATAATCGTTACAATTTCATTCTATGTGCATTTTATTGTCACGGCCATAACGCAAAATGTCACATCCATAACGCAGGAATTACCCAACCTCATAAAGCTTCATATGCTTCGTTCTTTAAGCAAATATATAATGTCTTATTTCCTTTTGATCGAGAGGTGACATATGACCTTGACATGAGTTTCACCTACCCACTTATGATACACTTAACTTGAGTATTTAATTACCATAAGATCATAATTTTAAAGCTAGTAGCACTCTTGGCATATATACTGTGTTGCTTTAGCCACTTAAATCATGCATATAATAAGGCTTGTCCGCAATCTGCGAGGAAATGAGGGGATTGAATATCCCTCTGGATCTGTTTCAGTTAAAGAGGAAAGAGAAACGCGGAGTGAGATGAACAAGTGGGTGTCGGGTTGTCCCCCGAAAGCCTTGTCTGAAGCAGCCACAGGCTTTATTTAACAAAGTGACACACATTTGAGTGCAAGAGGCCATGAGATTTGCACAACTTTGGGATCATGAATATTAAATGCACACATCATGAATTACATCATAAACTAGTTAATTCGCAAATTCTAAAATTGACCACATGACATGATCCATTATCAAACATCAGAGTAAAAATGCCTAGCGCATAATAACACCAAAGTTGAAGAATATATTTTCCTTTGCTTAACCTAATAATAATTGTTTCCTCTCATTAATACGCCTTGAATAAGCTCACTTTGCAAAGGAAAGGGGTATCAGATAGTTAAGACTTACAGGTCATCGATAGATGGAGGCCCACCAGAGGCAGGCCGTGGGTGTAAAAGTGCAGTAGCGTCGAATCTGAGGGCCTAAGGAGAGATATGAGCTTGTTGAGGGGTGACTGTCATTAAACTCACTGTTGCACATACGGTTACCAAACAACCTCTGTGTGACCCAAACCACAACCACACCAAAGAGGGGCCTGTGAGTGATTATGCAATCTCACATACACATATACATTCAATCAGCTCTTCTAATCAGGGCCCGGCCACAAAAAGGCCAAGCAGGGGTCGTTAGGGGCCTTTTCTGATGACATCATCATAGTGCTGCGGGTAATCGGAGCCGTAGCGCCGGCGGCAGTACGGGGGCTGTAAATCACAGATTCCCAATACAGGAGTGTTTGGTGAAGAACGTCAATCCATTAAATAAAAGACTGGAGCAGAGAGAAAAGAGTGCTTGTATAGGTTTAGCTATATTTGTGAAGGCCCTGTGTCCTCGGTAACAATG
The DNA here is from genome assembly GCF_015846415.1 of Triplophysa dalaica. Classification (NCBI taxonomy): domain Eukaryota; kingdom Metazoa; phylum Chordata; class Actinopteri; order Cypriniformes; family Nemacheilidae; genus Triplophysa; species Triplophysa dalaica. The sequence continues at coordinate 7,214,916 of NC_079543.1, forward strand.
ACAAAAATGTCTCATAAAGTGGGCAAAGTGTGTTTGTCTTTACATCTGATGCAGTGGATGAGATTCTGTGAAGGTTGGGTTTATCATTAGCTTTATATTAAATCAATAAAAGTCTATGAAATTATTTTACTATAAAGTGTACAGTTACACAGACACACGTATGAGTCTGGACTGAGATGTTAACATTAGAAATCTGTTGAGGTAGCTTTAGCCCGTGACAGGGCAGTCAATCAGACCTCTGTCGACATATCGTCTCGACAGTTTAACCGTTCACGGGAGATTTATTAGACACGGGTCAGATCAAATAATATATCTCTAGTATGCTGTTGTTTAGAATGACTTAACTCCATTGATTGGCTTCACTCATGAGGCTCATTCCGACATAGACAGAGCCCACAGGAAACTGAGCTTAAGCGCTGAACCGTGATATATCATGCTTGATAATTTGATGAGATGTTCTTTATTTGTCATGTGGGCGAACGGCAGAAGTGAGTTTGGCAATCACCTTAATGTCTGGAAGGAGACATCCTTAGATGTCTTAAAGGGATAGTTCAGCTAAATATTGTTAATTTACTCGCATCTTGTTGCAAATTGACGCTGTGGTTTCTCCATTGAAGTACTATAAATTGTAATTGTAATAAACAGAAGAGTTTAACGTGTACCACAAAAAAAAACATTATGCAGGTTTAGAAATATGTATATAAGGATATAAATACTTAGCTATTCGCCCATATTACAATAACATATTATTGAATTATAAAAGACTGATGTATTGTAGTTTGGAAACTGTGGTTTCCTGTGAGCCTACCATTTAAAAAAAAAAGGTAGTTGTAAAGTAGGCTTAATGCTATTGATGGATGAACCGTCCAACATTCTGTTTAAAAAACTGTTTGGTATGACATCAAACGGATGTACATTTCCACTTAACCTCTAAGAGGTCGAACACGTGAGCCTTCAAATTTATGTTCGGCTCCAGGAGCTATTTCCTGTTTTACATTGCCATGAAAAAAACACTTGGAATTTAAAGCTACAGCGTTTAGAAGCTAAACTATTGTAATATAAAAGTCAGGACCGTATCTGATCCACACTGTGACATGCGGCAGATGCGACATTTATCCCAAGTAATCACTCTATAAGTAAAATAGGGAAAAAGGATCTGACAAGCTAAGATTACTATCAACCATTTAGACACAGTTCATTAGAGGAAAGCACACACAAACAACCACTTATCGACTGACCTACAAAAACACAGACATTTAAGTTTTTCGTATGGATGTTTACTGACAGCCAGTCAAACCAGTGCAATGCTCCAGGCTTCTGTCAGTATTCTCATGATGCACATCTAAAGGAGAATAGAAAAGATAAACATTATTTGCATATTGAGATTTCTTTCCAAATGTAAACATGTAAACGAAAACACTTTTAACTGGATTTAATGCCAAAAATGTAAATTAAATAAATATTATATAACTATATACGCTGCAAAGATTGTAATAGCCTATGTTTATTAGTTATATCTTTTTTATATTATTATTTTTTATTCCATTTGTTCTAACACTGGTGGACAACTGTTCTTAACACAATTAAATGCATTATTTAGAAATAAATGTTTGCAAAAACTTTTATAACATTTATACCTACCTTTGCCCTCCACGTCTAACGTTAAATGTGGTTCTATCTCGTGTTTTTATGTCAAATTTAGTTACTAAAGCAACAATGAAAATACTGCGCTGCTCACTAACTTTAACTTAAAGTTACTTTTTTACTATATTCTACGAGTGTATAAACATTAATATTATATATGTTATTTTATTGCTAATAAACGAAAAAGAAGATACTAGATAAGTTTAACGCCAAAGAAAATCTCCAGAGACGTTTGGCTTTGGTGTTGCGCAACAATTGCGCGCATTGGATGTTCTTGAACGCGCGGTTTCCCGCAATGAATCATGGGAAAGGCTCGTCTTTGGCGGAATATTCGAACGTTCCAACAGCAAATCCGTTCTTGCGATTGTGGAGCAAAACACTTTCAGAATCGCAAAATAACACAAGAACACATCCGTGGTATGATGCATTATAAGCACCGGGAATAATAAAACGACATGGACCGCAGAGGCAGCCAGGAGAGGAATGAAATCGCTAAACTGACACAGATGAAATCGAAAGTAAACAGATTGAGACGGAGTCCGAAATCTGCGACACAAAACCCTTCACGCATCTGTCAGCCAGGTAAGGTTACGTCACTAAAACAGTCGTCAACATGCATCATTAAACATGCATCAATTTATTGTAAAAACTGCATTTAAAAATAGCAGAGTTCAAAACACCTACACGTCCAGCAAGAGGTCAGTTCAGAAGAGTGATACCGGACGACTCCCCGAGCAATGATCCTGATTTTCATCAAGATATCATATGGGATACAACATCCCCATCACCAGTCCGACATGGTATGTAATCTCCATTACAGATGTGCATTCTAATGATCAACATATCCAGCATGACTGTGTTTTGATTTCAGGTCGAGGGCACAGGAGACCTGCAAATGTGCGATCGGTGGATATATCAGACATTGCCAATCGCATTGCTCCAAAGGTTGGCTATGTCTATCCACAATTATTGGTTTGTATTTATGTTATCGTATAACAAATATTCACATATTAAATTGTGTGAAATGTATTGTTGTTTGTTAAAGAATGGTAGACTGGAAGATGCAGATTCATCTTTGTTGCAGTGGATAGGGGACAGTGCCATCCCCTGCACCCCAGAAGTGCAGCAACCCAAAGTCAAGAGCGCATCAACAAAGTATATCCCTGTTCTTTATGAATATTTTAGGGACTAGAAAGTCTTCTTTTGCAGCTTGTGTAATTTTAGCATATATCACAATTATTTTGGGGATTTCTTGGATAGTCAAGTGAAAACATTTCTTTCATTTGATTATTTTCCGACTAACATCTTCCCTTAATAACTGCTCGGGTATTATCTTTGTCTCTCTATTTTTACAGACAGAACACTGTAGAAGATTTAATGAGGCTGGCCAAGCAGTTTGACTTCAACATGAGGCAGGATGAAGCACAGGAACAACATTTTCTTGGACCGGGTTCCAAAAGTGCTGTGGATCAGGGGCTGGCGCACTTTTACAACCCGTCCACAATATTACACAATGGCTTTGCTATGAAGTGTTGCCCCGTTGCTGTAAATTCAAGCAATGAGAAACCTGCGGATCAGAAAGCCCTATATCAAGAGATGGATGATGATCTAGATTTGCTTTTCGATGGTCCGACCCAGCAGCTCAGCGGGCGTCTAAGTCAGATGTCAGGTCGTACACAAGATGTTTCCGAAAAGGCAAAAGAGAAAAATCTCACGGCTGTTGAAGCTTGCGATTCAGCAAGTAATTCTGTGGCAGCCTGTGATGATGGTAAACAGGTTGACAATGCTAATGATTTTGAGGACGACTGGAACAATGACAGTTTTTTTGAGAACTCACTGTTGTTGGAGATGACACAGAACCAGGATTTTCTTGCCGCTTCACGGAGTTGTTCGACACAAAAACAAACCAGTGAGAATCAAAGTGATTTTAGCAGTTATACACGCAACAATACAATTGCACCCAAACCTCAAGAAGCTAGAAATGGTGTGAAATGTAGCACAGCTCAAGGACAAAATGTCAAAAACAGACAAACGTTTCAGTTGGACACTTCTCATTCTGGTCACCAGTCGCAGGCGAAACCCCACGGAGGATTGCAGAGACCTGGAAATCACTTGGAAGTTAACAACACAAGTCAGGGTACTGCTACGAATAAAGCTTCAACAGTACTTCCAAGCCACGGTTACACCAACCAGTTTAAACAGTATCAGCACGAAACTGAAATAAGAAAAACTCAGGATGTTCAGAATGTATGTTTTAAGTCCAATGCCAAAAAAACACCAGCGTCCACCAGCCCATGTATAATCCAACCCTTCCATTCAAAGCCTGCTACCACACACCACAATCTAAACCCTGGCTGTGTCAAACAAGAAATAGAAGATATCATTACTGGCCAAGATGGCTTTAACATTGTTTTAGATGAAGACCTGGACTCGTTTTTTACATCTGATGACATCTGGGATGAGGGAGTCGAGGATGATGACTTATTTTGTGAGGCGTGCGACAATCTTGAGGAACCTGGCAACCAACAGACGAGCAAAACACAACCTAAAGCACTACGGAGCAGTGTGTCACCAAACACGACTTACATCAATTTTGAAACAGCCGGTCAGCAGACAGTGTTTGCTCATCCTAACCCACCCAGAAAGGCACCTTATAATGACTCTGTGTCTAGCGAAAACACATCAGCGCCTGTTTACAGGACGAAAACTAACGCTGTGAATTCTGGACCTGAGACGGTGAGGCCATCTTGCCCTGCAAGTAATGGACAGTATAAATTTACACAGGTGGGACGCTCCTCTTCGGTGGTGGCAAGTGGCACCTATGCTGGTGTCGGCACACAGCAGGGTTACAACAGGGGTGTGCTGACCACCCTTCAATCTGATGTGAGGATGTCAGACAGTCAGCAGTTTCAAAAATCATACTTTGCATCAAACAGGTCTTCACCAGTGGTCACCAAAGGTAAACTTCCGATTTTCGGGGCATAATTATTTAATTTGCTGGTTTTGTTAAAAATAGTTTTAAAATGTTGTATTAATGTTTGTATTCCAGAAGTGTGTAACACAGCAGCCTTGAAGTGCAGCGATGCTGAGATCGAGAGGAAGAAGCAGCAAGCTTTGGAGAGGCGGAGACTCCGGATGATGTCCAGTCTGAATCTCAGAGCTCCTGTCTGAATCACTGTTACCATGGACATACACAACAAAATTGCCCAGCTGAGTTCCAGTAGCACATGAGGAGTTGCATTATGTTTGCATTGCAAGTTAGTGTCATGATGTCATCAAAACATCCAATAATAATCAACAGGACTTTGTTATTTTGTAATCTGAAGTTGTCTCATCATGCAGCTCGCTTGTAGTGTATCCGACAGCTGAAAAAATGCTGATCTAAGATCAGTTGCCTTACTCGTTAATAGCAAGGGATAGATTTTTTTTCTTCTATTTGAGAATTGTGATACAATAAAAAAATTGTTTATTGACCTATTGATGGGTCTCACTACCTCTGGTTTTTATTTAAAAAATCTGGCTGTTTATTTTGTAACATGTTTTTGTTTATGTTTCTCCATGTCAGTGTTGCTATACTTTCCTTCAAATCTGATTTCAAGAATTTATTTTTCAAGTTTGTTAAAATAAATTGTTCTTGTTCAGTTGTTTTTAAATGATGTAAATATTTTGATTTGTTTTATTTAATTTTTGAATATATAAATAAGCAGCCCAGAGTATTAAAGTGGCTTTTACGCATGTGGGTGACAAACAACATTTATGGAGTTTAATTTGTCAATGTAAATAAGACTATTAAAAATGTTTGAAATACTTAGCATTTTCAGTCTTTTCATATATCTAATATTTAGTCTCAGTGTGTGAAAAGGCATGATTTAATAATCATGAACAACTGAGAAAGCCACAGACATTTTTGCATCTGTTTGACAGGCTTTTGAACTCTCTCTCTGCTTCCTTACACTAGTATTTTGAAGAGAAAACTACATTTAAGATGAATTTAACTGACAGCATTATAATTGTAATTCAACAGAAAACTATAATATTTTTACTACCATACTATGATTTCTTTTTGTTCTATATAACACAAAAGATGAATTTTGAAGAATGTAGGAAGGCTAACCGTCCTGGGGCACCTTTGACTACCATTGTCATTTTTTCTATGGTAGCCAATGGTGACCAAGAACTGTTCGGTTACAGGCATCCTTCCAAATATCTTTTCTGTGTTCATCAGAACAAAGAGATTTATTCAGATTTGGAGCAACTTGACGGTAAATAAACACAGAATTTAGAGGTTAACAGGTGTAATCGTGTGTAAGGTGGCTCAGGCAGGCTGTTTCTTTCTCATCAACTCTCTGACACCTGTCCTCCGCTGCCGTTTCCCGCACACCTGAGTGCTCCTGAAAGTCGAGTCTTGTTATCAGCCTGCCGTGTGTAACTGTAGCTAGCACGCAGAACTCCGAAAACCCCCCACAGCCTGAGGATGCGGTTTCACCTGACCAGCCGAGCGTCCAGCACTTACCTGGACTGTGTGTTGTCTGAACTCTGTTGAGGACAGCTTGAATAGAAGATTCTTCATGTAGTACATGCACAGATTAGTGTCTGTTTTGATATGGGGTTGACCTGAGGATTACACGGCTAATGGTGAAGGTCTACAGTACCGCGTCATTAAACAATATCAACCCTGCAAATGTAAACATTAGGTTCGTAACTGCTGAAAAGAATTGACACTGAATGGGCCATTTACCTTGATATTTTATGGCGTAAATATTCCTCGTGTTTAGAGTAAAGTGTGATATTTGTCTTTATGTCCTTGTTTTGAATCCCTTTTAATCATCGTGAACAGTGCAAATGTCAGAGAAATTAAAATTGTGGTACTCTGACAGACTCGGTATGGTATGCAAGATCCATGCTTTAAACTATTGCCCTATTTTCCCCCAGTCTGGCATTCTGTTGCCAGAACATGTAGACGGAGACGGGCTTTAAACCGAAAGCAACCGTATCCTCACTGTCCTTTTGTCTGCTTGATAAACATGCTTATCAGCAGCCTGCATGCAGAAATAAAGTCACCTGAGAATACACCTGAACTCAGGTTGAACCCTTCCTCTCTGCTTCACTCCGATTCATTCACTTTCATCAATTATTCTCCTTCCCAATCAGTACCGACATCGATACAAAATATCGCTGTCTGTCCCAGACGCTGTGCCTGAGAAAAGCCAACCTGTGAGGCCAAGACTATGTTCCTACCAGGGCACGGATTCTGGAAACGAGTCAATGTGTAGGCCTATATGAACGTGTGTGGGAAATAACCGTGTGTGTGTTTGCAGGAGAGCTGTAATTGATAGATGGTCTTATTTGTCTGTTGTGCTTCACCTGATAGTGACCGATAGGCTTGTTCTTGAAACTCTCCTTTCATAAAGATCGGGACTGCAGGACTCGTTTTCTGCAAAGAATGTCCAGGGGTGTCCGCTACAAATTTGGCCTTAGTTTAAAATTTCACTTTTTGACTGAAGTTGATATTACTGTGGCACGGTAATATTATTCTATAAATGACAGGGATTCATTGTAGTATGGTTTTCCCCAGCAAAAAATACAGAAATTTTAATAAATTTCAAGGTTTTAATGGAAACTGATCTGGTAATGTGTTGGGTTCTATTGGTGGGATGTTATTTGGTGAATGGGAACCACGTTAACACCACTAAATCCTACTGGAAAAAAGCACAAAACACACTACATTAATAAATTGTAGGCTACAATAGTTTAATAGTAAACAGCTGATGGTTCATTGTGGTATTTGTAAAGGATTTTTTATTTCTAATGGAATCTATAATGGTCTCCACTCATGTGATAGATTCTATTAATGGGATATTATCTGGCAGATTAATCCTCTTTGAAGAATCCCCAAAACACACTGCAAAAGGAATTTTGTCATGGTTTTAATGGAAAAAGCTAATGGTTCATAATGGTATTTTAATAGAAACCATCAGAATTTCTGTGATAGTTTCTATTGTTTTAAGCAGGGATTTCATGGTCAACAGTGACTGAATCTGTCCCGATAAAATAAGGTAAAACTGTGCTCCATAATCACTTCTGTCTGGAATCAGTCAGAGACTTTGCTGTCTGAGGTAGGAAAGCTGTTCTCAGGTCACCGAGTAGAGATCCGACTCCAAAAGGAGGGGCTAGGAAAAAAGGGGTTATTTAATTTTCTCTGCCAGTTCCATACCAACCGCACTGTATACAAGTGCGATTAGCAAATTCTGGGAAAACATGACAACTGGGGGAATGTTCCTTATTCTGTATATTTTCAGATTTTTTGTGTGATACTGCATTTATTTTATCTTTAAAAGGAACAGCTAGTTTTGCTTTTCACCAATATGTTCTGAAGAACGACTACGCAAATAGTCCTCCAAAACACTCTAAAAGGAATACTTTTGGGAAAGGGAAACAAATGGTAGTCAAAAGTGCCCCAGAACTGTTTGCTTTCCAACATTCTTCAATATTTCTTCCTTTGTGTTCCACAGAACAAAAAAAAGATAAAGTAATTGCTCCTACTATGGGAGTCAATGGGTGTTGAGATCTGTTTGGTTACAAGCATTATTCCAAATACCTTTCTCTGGGTTCATCAGAACAAATAAATGTATACACATTTGTAACAACTCAAAGGCGAGTAAATGATGACAGAATTTCACCACGTTTGTTCATCTTGTTAAAATTGCATAATATCGTCATTTTTTGTTTGCTCTGCAATGACAGGCGAGGATTGTCTGCTTATTCTTCAGATTAAGTTATTTTGCTTTTTAATACTTTTTAATGTAGCAGAATAGATAATTTACCTTTAAATCCCTCTTCACAGAATCCTTTTGAGTCTCATTTGCTGTGTTTTACTGACACCTAGTGGCAACCGATATACTAACCTACGTTAAAAACAAAACAAGCAAACAAGCAAGAAAGCAAACATTGCACGGACTACAGTTTAACAAGTCTCAAACATTTTATTTCTCATTTCATGAATGAAATTTCAATAAATCCCACAGCATTTGACGCAGCATGCAAAGAAATTAAGAAAGAAACAAAAACCTAAAAGCGAAACGTTTTCATTCACTTGAATTTTTCGTTTGTCCTCCAAAACACACGCACCGATCGACCACACCAAACGTTATATAGATGGCTGTCTGACCGCCCAGCTAAAGCAATACAAAACAGAAAGCACTAATAACACAAACTCTGTACATAACAACTCAACTTAATCGTGAAGGGAAAAAAAAAAAAAAAAACGCAACTCCATCCCTTTAACAGTACCGGCGGTTTCATATAAGATGAAAGCTGATGCTTCGCTGGGAGTGACCGAGACCATTCCGTAATAACCCACATTATGTTTCATAATAAGAATTTATAAATGTAGTGAAGAAACGCGCTTTAAAATCATTTCTAAACATTAACCAAAAGTTTGGCAACGTCATATATATATTTATATATGTAACTGTCATTCAGATTATAACATCGCAATATTACGATTCATATGTAAACAAGATCATCTCTTCCCCGAAACCAGATCTACATGCACAACAGAAAGAAAACGAGGGAGAAACGGCTCCCGTATCATGCAAGTACGTCACAAAACCCCGAGGGTCTCTTTGAACGAGCCGTCACCGTGCAGCAGCTGGCGCCAAACGCCGTTTTGCGCGGGAGAATCACAAGTAAAAGCGAACAGCGGCTTGGCGAGTTTATTCATCCGTATCGATAGTTTAGTTCGGTATCCCTTTTATAAAACAACCAAATACCACCGTTTGAATCATCGATCTTTGAAATGACGAAGGAGAAAAGTTCTGTCCAATTTGGTTTGCCTACTCGACCCTTCTTCGCTGCGGACCGACACGATTAAAGCTTAAAAACCCGAACCCACAAAACACACAATCCGTCCATCAAACCTTAATATACAAATATGAGCTACTAAGAGCTTTACAATGCTGCCCGCAGTCAAGTCGGAATATTAAGCTTAAATTTCCACAAACACAAATCCGGTGTTATTGTGACGTTGGCCACAAACGGCGTTGTATGTGTGAATATAATGTTTAGAGGTAAAACAATATTGTATTGCTGTGCTAAAATGTAATTTATTCAAAATACCGATAAAAGTTGAGAAATTGACTGATGGCACAGATCCATCCTCCAGTGGTGTGATTTGATCTCCCCACCCCACACACACATAATAATCTTAAAAGTAAACCATAAATGTGTGTGTGTGTATATTTATATATATGTGCACAACTTATAATATACTTGCTTTTTCCTAGTCTACCATATATCAGAAAGCAAGACTGCAACTGAACTCCCTGACAATATTAACAGCACACTTGTACATTTATACACATATTCTTGGTAGAAAATTCTAATTTGCATGATCTGCCACAAAATAACATTTGCTCAAAACGAGCAGGAAAAAAAGGAACGGGCCTTTTAATAAACTTGATGTATCGTTTAATATCCGTAAATAAAGAACATCAGACAGCGATTTAAATATTCAGCTATTGTTATATCTCACATACACGCTGTGATTGGCACTTCATGTTCGAAGCGTGTCACGCTGAAATCAAGTCATGTCCACGTATTCCCTGTAGACCTAGATCATTAAAAAAAGAGGACCAAAATAAATACAAAAAAAATCCCCCCGTTTCGAAAAAGAAAGACACGAAGACAAACGTACACGCACAATAACGCATACATACGCACACCCTCCTCTCTTCCTTCTCCACCAAACTGAATCGCTCAGTAATGGACAGAGATGCCACCTCTCTGACTGTCCTTAAATACCCGAGAATTTGGACAGAAGAATCTCATGCTCTATAACACTTAGAATGGCAGGCGTTAGAAGGCTCAGGGAGTATAGACAGGGAACAGAGGCATCATTCAGAGAAATACTTCCATTGAAAGAGAGAGAGGGAGAAGGGAGAGAGACAGAGAGAGCGTGTTAGCGGAGCTGATTCTCAGAAAATGGAGAAGTGAATGAGGATGTTCAGTGAAGAGTCTGTTCAGTCTCTTCACACGTCCACCACCATCTTTTTGTGAATGTCTAAGCCGCCAACAACCTGTGGAACAGATAGGAAAGACCTTCAAAAAACAAGGCGAATGGCTAATTTATGGAAATTACTCATTAACGGAGTAACACATCAGTTTTTCCCGAAACACAATTTTGAAGATCTGAATAGAGACTGAAACAGAATCTTTATTTTTTTACTTTCATAATACTATTATGACATGCAGGGGTCTTACATTGTCCATAACTATTTAATTTTTTTAGGAATCAATTTTATGATATCAATTATTTCAATAAGATTTCCAGTACTTGGATGATGAAACTACAGTGCATCCCAACATCAAATTCCCGTTCGCAATGAAATGCGTGACTTACGATGCAGAACTCCTCGAAGGATATCCTCCCATCTCCGTCCTTGTCTGCGTTGATGATGGTTTTATCGACGATCTGCTGGAGCTGAGTGTCCTTCAGGTTGTTCCCCACCATCATCTTCAGCACCTGGAACAGCTCACCGTTGGATATGTAGCCGTCCTTGTCCATGTCATAAATCCTGAAAGCAACTGAGGAAACAAATAAGGAATTTTTAAAACAGCCAAAAATGCCATTTTAACAGTTTTAATTCCAATATCCCCTAACGAACTGAACAACATCATCACCATCAGTGGTGTAGTCTACGTGATACGCAGGTATACGCCGTATACCCACTAGAAAAGATCAAGAATTTCCGTATACCCACTTAAAAAAGCGCAAGGTTACGTAACAACATCGTTCGTGTCAGAAAAGTACGACCCACTGACTTTTGGTGCAACCAGGAGATATGAAATCAAAGAGGTCATTAAAGGCAGCATTTAGACTATCAGTGTTATCGTAAGCCTGCCCCCGAAGCTACTGGCGCTTCGTGCAGCTGCAGCAGGTGTTACAGACAATGAGCCCGACGAGGCTCATGCGATGCTTTACGCGGGGTCCCCACTCCTCGCGTTAGTGTTCCGGGGTCGCAATGTGCACACTGTTTGCCCGTGTATACTTTCTGCCTTTAACTCACCCCACTTTTAAAACCACTGTTTAGTCTTTAATAAAACGAGCATATTTGTTATCATTAACATAACTGCAAGTCATATTGTGACTGCTGGCATATTAAATTGTATCTAACTAGCCAACTTCACAAACGTTAGTTTGTGTGTTGAATCAATACATGAGGGAGAAAGGGAGAGATAACTTATTCTACAATGTTTATAATTGTTTTAGATGATAAGAGATGAGAACTCCTTACAAGCCTTGTGAAAGTCAAGCTAGAGACACTGCCAGCAATCTATAGGTGCAACAGGTGCTTGATAAAAGTGCACAAATGTTCATTGTTAATTATTATAGTTCACTATCAATGTCAATAATAGATGCAACTTACATAAGTGTGTGAAAAATCTAGTTATTAGGGACGAGTATCAGAGTTTGATTTTAACCATTTTTTTCAATATGATTTACTGTAAGTCTCTGACTTGGCCTTAGTCAAACTAAATCAAAATCTAAAGTTTATACTTTCACAAGATATTCTTTACATTATGTAGTTGCCCTGCTTAAAAAAACAATAGAACCCTGCCCAAAACACAAGAGATGCAGATGGGAATCAATAGAAAAGGCATAAAATAAAAAATTATAAAGAAATGTGTTTCATAATGGTATTTAAATGGAAACCACTAGAATGTATGTAATACTATTTTTAGCAGGATGGGTTTATGTAGAAATACTTAATAGCTTTTCCCGTGGATCACTAATGTGCATTGAAAATTGCCAGTTGATAAAACCTGTACTTTAGTGACTGTATACATAAATAAAACTCTTAACTGACTGATTTAAAACCAGCAAGTCCCACAGCTGTCATTGGCTATTGAAATCTTGCTTGCAATAAATCTTTCTTGATTACATATAGAGGCATACTCTATCCTTGCATTCGTGAGTGTGGTGGTGCTCATGGGTTGTCGACCTGGGACGGATGAGTAGGCTGGGGGGGAATCAGAGTATACTCACTACAAAAAACTAGACTACACCACTGATCACCATGATTAAACTGGAAGCGTCCAGAACTTTTTTCAATAAGTCTACAATAAGACATTGGAATGAGCTCTGATTGACCTAGCAATCAGCTTCTACTTAAAATCTTAAAGGGATACACAATTAAAAGGTACATTAGACTTTAGACCGACAAGTACTCACAGCGAAGCTTCTGCTCTTTGTCGCCCTTGACGCTGAACTGAGAGACGCCCTCAATAAACTCTAAAAAACAATATAAAAATAAAGCAAACATGAGGGTGAGGTACACTAAACATTGACACCCAGAGTTCTGGAACAGTACAACAGAAAATATGCTCTACACCTCAAATACCGCAAAGAAAACAATATCTTCTTTTAAGCAATACATAGTAAAATCTGTATGTGTATTTAGGAAAAGTTCCAAAATGATTTTATATGTGATGACCTCTTTTTTATTACACAGTCTTGACATGCTGTCGGTCTTTCACATTGCTGTTGGATGACTTTATGTCACTCCTGATGTTTGATTTTGTGGAAATTTAACAGACACTGGACTGGAATGGCCACAATCCATCTTAGATATGCTGATTAAATGAAAATGTTGAACGGTCTCTGAATTTTTCCTGTGGCTGTAAGTGTTTCCGGACCAGTGTTGTTTATGCTACTTAATGCTAGATTGTCTGAAATTTTTCAATAAACAACTCTTTGTTCTGACACCTTTGAAGTCCACTTCCCCGTTGCCGTCCGTGTCGAATATATCGATGACTCGTTGGACCAACGGATTCTGCTGCAACTCCGGTAAAGACATGAACTCCTCCACGCTGAGAGAACCCGAGTTATCCAGGTCAAGTTTCTTAAACCTCTTTCCTAGTCTTTTAATCTCATCAGCATCAACTGTAGAGAGAAAGAAAAACATGGACAAACATTATTTCTATTAGTCCCACACAAGCACCACATCTAAAACAAAACATTTCATCTGATTCCTTTTTGTTTGTTCATTTTCCCTGCGACAACCATCATCCCTGCTAGTTCATCTTTAAAGCGTTGATCCAGCATACAGGAGAGGTGCATAAGCAATAATCCATATATAGGGCTCTCATGCCCAAACCCACATCCATCTGCTTTTAGATCAAATCAAAAAGTGAGAAGTCACCCTGGAAGAAACCTTACCCTGTTTCTTCTCTCTGGCAGTCATGGTCATCATTCAGAGAGCCGCTGCTAAACTACAGCATCGAGTCGCGCCGTGTGGATGGTTAAATTATCTAATCTCTTTCTCACAGGCACGTGGTACACACCAGTAATCTGCATGCTGAGAGATGTCAGCGCTGCGCAATTAATCAAATTAAATTCCCAGTCTCCTACCGCCATTATTAAACTGAGCAAAGGCTGTCGTTAAAATATATATTTTTAATACACATGCATATTGAAAGTAAAGACTACGACACTCCAAATATCACTTTCAACATGCAAAATTGAACGTGCTTGGATTATACAGTAATAGAAAATTTAAAAAAAGTGTAAATCCCTTTTATTTAACTAATTACAAATATTTCTGCTTGTAGATGTTAGGCCGTACGTCCAAAAAAATGTTTAAACCAGATTTAATCACCATGCACACAAAATGCCACGTGTAGGCGACTGAGAGCACATTCAAAGGTGCTGAGTTATGTTGTTATGATACAGAATATCTGCATGTAATGTGCTACTTGTAGCACATTTCTCATATAGTAGTCAATAATTATTAATATTGTGGTACCTCTGCCAAGTCATCCAATCCAGATGTGTTCAATCCGAGAACAGCAATATTAACCTACACTTTAGGCCATTTTTTGGATTTCCTCCTGAATTTGGCATATCAAATCTTGAATGCAAAACCGTTTCCACATACAGTGGTGTAAATACAAAATTTTGGTGTCATATTCCAGTAAAACCCCCCAAATTTCATAAAACGCAGCTGAAAGTGATAAACATGATTTTAAGTGTTGTCAGTCCTATGAAAAATACTTTTTTCCCCTAAAGTCTGTTTGGCACAGGAACTTGCAGACAATGGTTTTTCGATTCCAACAGGTTTGAACATATTGAGGAAAAAGGATTTCTTTCTCTATCATCTGGTATTCAGTAATTATTCTAAAGCACCTCACGTGTCCTTTTTTAACTATCCAAGCTTTTATGTCATATGTCACGAAGAGAGGTAGGATTGGATTTACTGAGTAGAAAAAAATCTCAGATTGTCTAGCATTTGTGGCTAAATGTAATGGTGGGATGCAGTTATTTGCTTAGATATTCGATGGATGTGTTTTTGTTTACAAATATCAATTAAATACATCATAATTCATTCGACTTGCATTGGATCTGTGGTAAAATATCAATAAATCCAAATGCAGATCTATATTCTGTAGAATAAGAGCTTTCATTTGATATATAACTTGAACATGTTGGACATATGATGTAATTTTGAGTTTAACAGGTGGGATACTTCACTCAAATATAAATATTCTTTCATTACTTATCCACCCTCAATTCATTTCAAACCTGCATGACTTTCTCGTGCAGAACACAAATGAAGATATTTTGAGGGAGGCCGCCTTTGACTTCCATTATATGGACACAAGACCACAGAGACACTTCTCTACCTTACCAAAGTGGCAGGTACAAATAAATAAGGCTGTGTCATTTAAAGGTTACAAACAGCTCACAAATCAGACATCCCTACAACAGATAAAAATGTATTCTCAATATCTATTTATATGCCGCAGATTAACCTGGATATTGCCGTGCCAGCATGTGTAACTACACCAGGTGACTGTACTGGACTACTAGCAAAGCAAAAAAAGGGAAGTGTCAGAATCAGCACACATCAAAAGTCCAAAGTCTATAATGTTTTGCCTACGCTTCCCTCGGCGTGCAAAATTATGAAAATCAGAAAAATGAAACAATGCGACCAGTTTTCCAGTTTCGAACTATAGAACAGTAAGCAGGGGTCTTAAGACACTGCTGGACTTTGTATATTTTCACATTAATAAAAAAAAAAAACGGTCGTGAGAGATGATGAGTCACAGGGCCAAATTAATCGATATGAATGTGTTTGGCTGCATCTTGCATGCACTATATGTCGCTTTAAACAAAATAAATAGGCCAAATGCATAAAATCTAAAATAAGATACTTTCATGATCAAATCTATCTCATCAACCTCTCTAACGGACTAGTCGACCACAAAGCTCACCATGAGTAGAAACAGTTTTTTGTTGCCAGATTTCTATGCTTTAGAGTCCATGCTTATGAATGCATTTAAGATGATGTCATAAAAGTGTTGTATTACCACAGCTGCTAATTGGAGCAGGATTATTGTGTCCTTGTGGTTGCTAAGCACCCATCTGACCAACAGGTGGCTCAGTTTCACAGCAACTCACGTTTTCACCCTGTTTAAAGTGCTGGGCATTTAATTACTGTAGCCTCTTGAGAAATATTAGCCTAGATGAAAAAAAACAAAATTTGTGGGGAGACAAAATCAATAATTCTAAGAGGAGGAGTCATGTTTTCCAGACCTTAGACTCTTGTGTTTGCGTCAGCATTTTGATACTTTATTAACCGAAAGCTAAATTATAGTCCCACTTTCTCTTTTCTTACTTTCTCCATCTTTGTTTTGTACCATATGTTCTAGAAAGGTCCAGCTCGACCCACCCGTCTTAGAAAACTGGGCCAGTAATGTTGCTATAACAACAACACCAGTAATGGGAACTCTGGGTAATGCAGTCCTACATAACCGCTCACGAGAATACCTGGATTGACTGTCCACAACATACGTACATAAAGTTCACACCCTGCAAAAAAGCACAAGCAACAGCAACAACAAACCACAAACGAATTAAAGCACATCCAACGGACTATCACCTCGTGTCTCTCTATTTTCACCCCCATAGACTCCAAAAATAACTCAGGCTCTCCCTGCAGCACTGAGACTGACCTTTATCAACCACAGGCATTTATAGCCCTCCTTTCTACTAGCAACTTCATGCCTCCCTGTCTAGTCTGAGCGCACTGATACTGGTCCTCTTCCAAACACACAGTGCTTCACTGATCCAGGGGAAACCCTCTCCATCACATCCCAATACTCCCGCTGATCCCACAGCAATGGTCATGGCTGTATATAGAGCCAGGAACACTAGTTTAGCACTAGCCTAAAAAATGTGGGTGCCTTCCAAGACGCATATTGGGTCTTCGGGACATATTAAGCAAGCAACCTTGTTTATTTGATATTTAATGCCATGCCATCTTTTGTGGCTATTTTCACGATGAGCATAATTTGGGGTACATTTTGTGTGTTTTTAATACTTTATAAGTTAAACTCTGTAAAACAATCTCTAGAAATGTTTCGTAGGCAGCAACCAAAAACATTTTTTTGAGTAATTGATGCATGTCTCCCATTGGTGGAATCAAAGTTATTGGTATGATGACACAGAGGCCCATATACTTACAGTGTGTGCACATCTCCAAGGGATAACTCGCCTCGTTTCCCTAAAAGACAAAAAAGTCAAAATCAACATGATGTATACATCACTCAATGGTGAAAATTATAAAGGAGAAAGGGCGGTCACACAAAGCTTAAAGAAAAAATTTAAATTCTGTCATTATTTATATATCAGACAACATCATACAAAGATGGTTGGAAGAATGCTAGTAAGCAAACAGATCTCATCCCCCATTTGCTGCCATAGGGTGAGTAAATGAAGACAGATTTTTGTGTGAACTTTCCCTTTAATGCGCATATCAACAATAATCAGAGAAGGCTCAGCTTAGAAGAGGATCAATTCACAACACCTATTCAGGAAATACATGCATTTTTATTACCATTTAATATTGATCACACACTTAGCATTTCGACTTCATTTAAATATAAATCCAAAGAAATTAAAGAAAATATTTGCCTAGGTTGAGAGCCATTTACACAGAAACCAATAATGTTTAAAAATAACAGTCTTCATATTTTTAAACCCTGTAGTGGTTTTGTTTGCGCAGAACAATTTAGTAAATCGTGACCCTCATGCATTCCCGGTTATTGACACGCAGCTGTTAGAAGAGTCATGAGGTAAAACGGTCCTCACAGTCACTGCGCTAGCACTTATCTAGTCTGCGCTAAGCAGCTAATCAGATTTGAGTGCATTTGCAGTGCTACGGAGGCGGCCTCAGAGAACAGATGCCAAATGACACTATATAGCGCATCACTAAATATTGCTTTTTAACAAATATTGCTAAATATTGCTTTTCAACAAGTAACATTTTATTGATGACAGTACTAAGAGTCGATCAACATGGGTATTTCAATGGCTGAAATGAATACAGATACCAGGGTGGCTTACTGTATATCCACAAATGTAAATGAATTCACGCTGTAAAAATAATTATTGTATTTAATACATCTGTAGTTTCTGGGATACATTCATTGTTATTTTTTTATAAACTCAAAATAAAAATTCTGTCATCATTTACTCACTCTTGAGTTGTTCCAAATCTTTACAAGTTTCTTTGCTCTGATGAACACAGAGAGATATTTGGAAGAATGCTTGAAACCAAAGAGTGCTTGACCACCATTGATTAACATAGTAGGAAAAATTGCATTATATATTTCTTTGATCTGTTGAACACGAAAGAAGATATTTTTTAAAATGTAGGAAAGCAAAACAGTTCTGGTACATATTTGACTACTCTTTTTAATTTTTCTACTATGGTAGTCAATTGTGGCAAAATTTTATTTTTGGGTGAACTTTCCCTATAACCTAGATACAGTATGTGCCAAAGGCTGACACAACTCAACAGCACTTGGAAAGTTCTACAGCATTCAGCTCTGAAACATCTAGCACTCTCCATAAGATGTTTATTATATTGTTTTATAGCGTACAGGGTCAAACTCCTTCCCCTCTAAATAATGGCGTCCAACATTTTACAAGGAGAATTAAAAGGAGAGTGTTTAACTTATCTATTCGTCTGGCTTATCTAATGACAAAACCCCACTGGTGTTGATAAAGAATAGTACCGAGGTATTTGGGATTTTGTGTGCATATTCCAAGTGAAAGTAGATAAAGCCAGAATGGAACGATGACCTGAGAAACCTCATGCCACTCACCGAATGCTCTAATGAACTTTGCCTAATTTACTACTTTTAGATTGAGTCCATTTCACAATGTAACTCTAAAATTAGATAGGACGCCCCAGTGCGATATAAACACAGAGCACTGATAGGTTAGCTGAGGTTAAGCGCTTTGTGCTATTTTGACATCAATGCTACAGAGACAGCAAATTAGCTTAAACTGGATTGAGGGTTTAAGGTAAATTCATCCGGTTATATAGTGTCAAGCAAGTAACCAGACAAGGATCTCAACTGTTTATGGTTCATAACGAAAAGCAGTGTTCAATCGGGCTACTATGTACCTATAATGACAGAATCCTTTCAGTGCTGTCTTTTCTAAAAGGAAGACATAAAAAACCCAGCTAGCTTCTGGACAGATTCTATCTTCACCCATATTTTGCTTTATGGATTACGCCGCAAACCTCCAAAACTGGCTCCTAAAGTATGAGACGCTGTTAACCCGTTCTAAGATCTGACATATTTCAGCAAATATTCAACTCGAATGCACTGGTATTATCTATCAGGAAGTGGTCGGATTGTTGTAAGTGTTGTATACGCCAATTTGTTGAAGGGGAAGCGGCAAAAATAAAATGTAAACAGGGTTCATGTAAATTTCACATTGCTATTAAGTTAACTAGGTAAACACTTAGATCCACGTAAGTCAATAGTATATCATAGATCAACTTTTGAAATTTTGTTTTTTGATAGAGTGGGCATGCCATTACAGTATTGTAGGGTTTCGAACAAGTGTTTTTATACACAGGCCACACGTGGCCATTAACTCTAATATGAATAAAAGCGAAGGGCTGTAACAGGCTAAACCTAGATCTGTGAAGTAAGCCTCAGACTCCCTATGTTATGCTATGCAATGGTATGCTATGCTATGCATTCCAGGTATGCATACATTTCTATTCTCTGAAGAGAGTGCAAACAGGGTGTCGATCAGGGTCGGCCATTACATACTGCGAGTCTGCAGCAGGGTCTCAAGTCTCCATTCATGTATGAGGAGTATGTCACAATTGTTTTTTTTTACTCTAAAAGATATTCAGAAATTAACAAAAGATATGACTTCCTCCCAAAAGTCAAAGATGTCACAGACCCATGGCTGAGTAGCCTAGATAATAATAAATAGAAGGCTTAATGTGGCCGATCATCACCATTGCAAAAACAAACCATGGTTTTACTATGGTAGCATTGAAAACCACAAATTTAGTCTCACATTAACTGTTCGATTGTGAATTTTCTAGTAAAATTATGGTATTACTTGGGGTCAACAAATCAGCCAGTGAAACATGGTTGCTACACTATAATAATACCATGCTTAATTTTTCTACGAACGCACATGGTGCATCATTTTTTGTAACCACTTCCAAAAGGCTCACTCATATAGGTCATGGCCCAGCAAAGTCTATCTTTATTCGGAGAAAAATCCAGTCGATTCAAGTTGTCAACAGATATGTTAGAGGCAACCAAGCCCTGGATCAACTTGACAGCGGTATCGATCGAGCCCCCGATACAATGAAGCGGGGCAGCAGCTAGCCTGATACAATGTTTCACCTGCAGCGCCATTATTACAATGTTGATACACTGTTTCACCGATCGCTCAAATACACTCTTTAAACCGGAATCTATGACATAGCGTTGTATTTTTCACCGTTCGTACCGTACGGAGCCTAGAACTGCTGAACGTGGGCCACACTGACAGCCATGTCTCTCTGTTTTATCAACAACGGCTTTGATCACGACACCGCAAGCGCGTTTCCACCTCGCCACGGCACCCGAAAACGCTTGAAACGCGGGATCGATGCGAAGAGCAACACGCTAGCGGAAGTATCTAATATCTCGGATATATTTGCACCGGTTTAAAGATAGCTGTTGGTGATCCTTACCATTCTGTCGGACGGGTCGTCTTCGCCTTGTGCAGAATCTCACGGAAACGGGAGGGCCTGGCGCTGTCGGTGCTGGGCGTTTTTCGACCCGGAATCGGCAAACGGAATGGAGCTTTGCTCTGATTTTGTTCTCGGTCTTTCAGTCGACGGATGACGGATTCACTGCAGTAGCTTCATGAGGTGCGCAGCGGAGGGGAAAGAGGCAGTGGGTTGAGTTTGGTGGTGGTGGAGAGAGATAGAGAGAGAGAGCAAGATTGAGCGAGACGGGGGGAGGTGCGTTAGAACTAAACATCCGGGTATTTCTGCCTATTTCTCTGTATATGCACGAACCGTTGGCCTTACCATTGATCAGATACAAATGGTAAATTTATTCCAGTAATGCGTTCCTTTAATACGTGCTAATTTACTATGTAGTAGGTACATGGCTTGACTTATAAACGTTTAGAATCTTGAGAGATGAATTGGTATTAAATACTATTGCGATTATAGTATACATTGAATATATAAATATATGTAGCTTTCTCTCATTTTTGCCCTTTCGTAACAAATTGGTGATGTTTTAGATGTTCGTAAGAAAATGTCCTGCAGTTATCTTTTAGTTGAACTTAGTTCGAACATTAACTCGTTTTTTTGTGCTTTTTAATAATGAATTTATTCTCAGAAAAACAACTGACAAAAATGACAATATCTGCATATGCGACATATTATGTTCTATTGTTGCATTTTGTTAGCTTTTCATTTATATTTTTTACTTATTTGTTGATTTACTTATTATTTGTATTTCTTACTGTCAAACAGTGAAGAAATTCAGGCAACAAGATTTACACGTTTAAAGTCTTACAAAAAGTCAAAGTTTGGCCTAAATGACACCATAAAATCAAAACAGACATTCAACTGTTTACGTATGCACCACACAAACAATTTAACAAGCAGAATATGAGCGAAAATAGTCATAAATTCAGTAGAGAGCAATAGCTGTTTCACTTTCATCTTTGAATACTTTCTGTCCATATCTGCCATAAAAAATAAATAGCATTGTAATCCATACACAACAGTAAACAAATAATTAAACATTCACTCACACTATAGAGCAACAGACACACCTCTTACAAATAAATAATTGTTTTTTTCAGTGCTGGTTACAAAAGACCACAATATTGACTTATTGGTCTTTACTTTGAAGTACTACATTATACATTTTATTATAAGTCATAAATAGCTGATATATGTTCATACAGCACCTTTTCACGCACATGTTTTGGAGAACTGCCCATTTCTAACTGATTGGATTAAATGCAAGCATGAAACAAACTAGAATCTTGCTGGTTCCATTGTAACCATAACAAAGTGGAGTTGTGCGAATCAATTTGGCCTTGTTCCCAAATCCAGTATATATCGCCCATCTTGTTCAGATGTGCTCAAGCATGGTAAGGAAAAAATATAAAAAAGTCAACTTGACAGAAAACTGAAGGTATAAATGTTCAGATCATGCATGAACAGTGCAACAGATCGGTGCATTGATTGACAGGTGAAAAAAAACACTGAGAGATCTCTTTTTTGGGCCTGTAATATTCACAGCTTGTTTCACTGAGGACCATTTTGCATCTGTGACCCCGTGATGGTTACAGGACATAGTGCTACTGCTGCCGTTGCTTTGGTGCTGTGGTCAGGTTCTACTGAAAGAGCTCTTTGTTTATCCACATTAGGCTGCGGGTCTCATTGGGTTTGGCCTCGTACTCAATGCAGTTGAAGCTGTTGCCGAACTGGCAGTGTTCTCTCTTGTAATAGTTGTAGTATTTCACTTGCCATACTGTCTCAAACAAACCAGCATCTTTGAACTGGGAAAGATAGAGAAAAATATATATAATTTCAGTAATGTTAATGCAATCATGTACCTTAAAGTAAAAGTTAAACCAAAATAAAAACATGTTTTGGGCTGAACTATTTCTTCAACACTTTGACATTTTAAGGACAATCTAATGTAATTTATGGATCCATCAAGATACATGCATGTGAAGAATGCTTTCATAAAAAATAATATTTTTTATAATAGCCTTCCCTACGGTTGTACACTTAAAGGTTAATATTAGCACAAAACATTTTGGGTATATAGTACACTAAAGACCTATTGTGGTTGGGTACAGTTAAATGTTTTATTCCCATAATAACAAATATACCTTCGCAGTATCTTTTTCGGAAAGTATAGCTTCCTGAATGAGCTTGCAATCCAATATGAAGTTTAACTGTTGTTAAGAGTTTGGTATATATACCGTATACCCTCAACAACCAACTGGCTATCGCTATTTATGCTACATTGACATAAATTATCTACACTAACAGCACCCTAATGCTTACTTCAGCATTTACCAATCTGCATAATTTTTCCTCAAAAATGTCAGTATTCTAATCGTTCAGAAATATCTAAACATAAACCATTTTCAGTTGTTTTTACCTCTATAGAGACCTGCACAGGTTGTCTGTCCCCGCTCTTGGTGTGCGGCACACCCTCCGTGTCGTATGTGCCATGGTAGACGATCTGTTCATCATCTTTGGATTGCTGCTCCAAAGGAAAGCTTTTTCCTCCAATGCCCATTGTGCTGAAATTCGATAACATCAAGAATCGTTATCAGTTTCGGTCTATTATGTATATTTCTCAGATTTGATACACGTCTAAATTGCTTCTTGGTATAAAACAGATTTGATGTACTCGAGACTACGCATCGATCCAGAGGCGTGAATTGATATTCCTATCCTCTTACAGGGCCACAGTTGTACCTTTCGCACTCTCCGCAATAATCGTCTAATCGTCTATCAAAATAGCACAAAGTCAATTTATTTTGAGGTCAATTAGATCTAAATGCACCCAGTTTAGTCGCTAAATAATAGATGTGATGAACCGACTTACGCGGCCTCTGCGTTACCCGGCTTAACGATCACCTCGATTTTGTATTTCGATCCTGTTAGCATTTTGATGGTCCTGCTTTGGCCGAACCTCGTCCCGTCTACTTTGTAAAAGACGGGTCCGTCGTTGGGTTGGATTTTCAATGAAATCGCGATGTTTATTATCGCCGGAACGTCAGCCATGATTGCAAGATAACGGCGGTGAATGTAAGCTACCTCCAGCATTCCCCGTCATTAAAGGGATGGCGGAAGGTCTTTAGGAAGCGCTGGTAAGGGATGTTGTGACGTCTGCGCCATCACACGCATATAGCCAATGCACATACAGCTTCACTAGCTGATGTATATCCTAATGTTTATCATCTGCGTTGAGTAAACAAAGACAGCACAGAATGCCAGTCTATTGTTTATTTATTAGTCTCTTTGCCTTTTCTAGGAAGTTGCATTAAAAGTGTTATAGTGTGGGATCGATCCCTGTCCAAAGTGCTGAAACAGAATAAAAGTCGCGCACGTGTTTCTTGCTTCAAGATTCAGTACTTGACTAAATGCACTAACCACTAAATATTAAAACAATTTATAGCCTAAGTAGAATTAAGTAGATTCAATTATGTATGTGTTTTAATAATCATTTTAATATAATTTAGCCTGGGATGGCAAAATGCTAAAGATGGTTCAATGAAATAAGAGCATGGGTAAATCCATGCAACTCCAGTTACCCATTTCACAGAGTGGCTAGTTCATTGGTAGTTTGGTTTGTTCCAAATAGTTGTTTTTAAATTGCTGCACAAATAAATGTAACAATTAAACAATCAAACTTCATGTAACTCTTGTAAAATTCCTGGATAAAAGGACTAAAAAGTGTGACATATTGAATACTGTATATTAGCTTTCAAAAATAACATTTCGGGGTTTTAAGTCAGAAAAAAATTGCAAATCAAATAAATTAATAGAATTATTACTTATATTAAAATCTATAAAAAAGTAACTTTTGTAGATTATTCTACTGTACAAAAAACAAACTCCCTATGGTCCACCGGTAAAATTTTCCCATGAGCTTAATATCTATAAAACCCCATACAGTAATGAAGCCAAAGTTTTTCATTACACACCAATCGACAGCCACATTATTGTGCAATCTGTCAGCACACATTTTCTCATTAATTATGAAGCATTGTATAAAATAATTTGTCCGGCAAGTGTTTCAGTCATAATGCATCATCGTAGATACTGTTGCTGTAAATTAGTCTTTTAGCATGATTTCAAAAGTCTCTATGTTCTATCTCTCCAGTTCTGCCTCTAGTATCTCTCCCCACGTGTCTGTGTCTAGTGGACACATATGGTTGGGTGGAATCTCATCAGCGGAGTGGATGTTGCTGTATCTGCCCTTCAGCCACCTTCTCTTTACACAGCCCTTCCTGTAGTTGCGCAATAGGGTAACCTGCGACAGAAGCAAGGAAAGAAACAAAACCAACATTAAACTACATAAATATAGACCAATGTATATTTTGTCTATACTTATCCAAGAAAGTGTGTTGTCAAAATTTAAAACCATGCATTAAGAACAGAAATATATGCAACTTTAGATCCATTTATTCGTTCATGAATGATTTTGTTGTTTTTGTTGTTTAATGTTATAAACAAGGTCATCTGAATTTGCATGCGACAAAGCTGTGATAACACAAACCTTCCATGAATATCCGTTCTGCCTGTCCCCATCCACATCCCTTCGACAAATGGCATGCACTGTAAGACAGTGGTTGCGCCACAGGAAATCGTTGCCCTCAATGATGCCATTCCAGTGTTTACAGGTGAGTGAGGCCCGACACAAACTCCTGAGGTCCAACTCGCTAAAGATCCTCAAACTCATCTCTGTGGGAAGCGTCTCAACAAAGTTCTGCTTTAGTGAATCATGATCATGGATGGTAGAGCCTCCTTCTTGACCAAGGATGATAGTGTGGCTTCTTTTATAGACATTCTGCATCTCTCTCTTTCCTGAAACAGTTTGAATGAAATAATAAATGACAAGCACTTATCAGATATTCAGTAAAGCAGAGATTGTGAGAAAAAATACATAACTATCTAGAGTTAAACTTCTCCCTTTTACTCTAAAAGTGGATCACAGTATAAAATAAGTACAACATAATGTTTTTTGCATGGTAATATCTTTCAGGCATCAGGAAAACATGTAAACACAATCGTTGACTATAACTGCAAGCCTTCATTACCATCTCCCATTATAACCGTAGATCATGTTTGCATTTAATGTATTGACATTCAACATAAACGTAGAAATATGGCTACATATAATATTGCTCAACATAACAAAGACTATTGCCGAGGAAAGTGAAACCGACTAACTAGTGGCAAAAATCGGGGGACATGATTTAAAAACAACCACGAAACTGTATAATCGTATGGACAGATAAATATATACATACATATATTTGTGATATTTGTGTCGAAAATGTGCGATAAATGATTCTCACCGAAAGCTGGGGATTTAAACGTCTGCGTTTGTTTACGCCAGCCCTGTCACAAGCCAAACCCCACCCCATTCTCAGCGCGCATGCGCATTAACTCAGCATGCACGTTCTTACTTCCGAGTCCGCTTGAATGCTTATTTTTGTGGGTTGTAATGCACTTACAATAAACCGTTATTGTGCTAGAAAATACGATCGCAAATTCCAACATTTGCGAATTGGGACCTAGAAAAGAGTTGGAAAAGCTTCTTCATGCATGCATGTTTACACGGCGCATGCTCATGTTGAAGTTTACCGGAAGTCTTCTTTTACGAAATATTATTCATTCAAGGAACATTGCATACATTGATCAGTCTCTGTACACGCAGTATACTGAGGGTATATACTGTTACAAATACGTTCACACGAGTAAGTTAGTACGTAATGTTTTCCTATTGTTATATTTGCATTCAAAAGTTTTGGGACAGAAGAATCGGGCAACACTTGACCCCTCAACTGTCTTATAACAAACTATGTGACTTTTATAGAGAACGATAAATGTTAATAGAGCTTTTATTATTTCTCTTGTGCTTAGATGCCTGGCTTTGAGTTGGAGCAGGTGGACGGTGGCCCTCCCATAGATCTGCCCTATGGAGAGACTGTCCTGGGGAGAGGACCATTTCTGGGTGTAAGTTCTTCGATCCCTTTAGTACCGTGCATTTTTATGCAATTGTCATATTTTCTTTATTATGGACTACTGGTTTAAAGGCGCAGTTTTTGATTTACAGCGGCCACTAGCGTTGTATTATAGATTTGCAAGGAATCGCTCGGTCCAAACACAACGTTGGCCACCATAGTAAAAAAGTCGTTCTCATTTTGACGCAGGGAAGAGAGATGATCTTTAAAGAAAGATAATCTTTTTAAGTATAAAAAAGTATACAAGTCAGGCAGGAGGATGTTTGTGCGTTTAGGGCTGCTGTACAAAACAAGGCGGCGAATTCATGTATGTAGGGCCCCTCTCTGTGTAGATATAAACAGCTAATTCTAAGGTATTAGAAATATAACGTTTCATCATGTAAGTTCTTTATACACCTTTGAAGAAATAGTTTTGTATATTGTGTTGCATTTCTGTCAATAGATCCTCCTAAAAACCCAGTATTGTTCTTTTAATGCACACTGTTGTTGTAATCAGAAGTCTTAATGTTTTATTATTAGGGCTTCGTGTTTTTGCATCAGATGCATTGTGAGTTGATCTTTTATAGTTTATCATGTTATTTAAAACTCGTAATCTGAAAAAATATTTTGGATAAGCTTACTTACGTGCAAGAAGGCATTTTGTCCAGCAGTAATGACAGTCTAGGCCCTCAAGAGGGCGCCCAACTACTTATTATTATTATAGTGCTACATTATATGTATAGCACCTTAGTCCTGGGGGGAAACGTTGTTTCACTGTGTACTAAAATGAGAATAAAAGCCACTTGACCAAACCAAAGTCTTTGAGGGATAGTAAAAGTGAGATTTAAACTTTATCACAAAAAATAAGCTTTGATATGCCCTATGCCAACTTCGTATATGTTTGAGAAATATGCTCCATTCATGCCATTTCATAGGATTTTAAACTTGAGGATGTTTTAACCTCGTTGCAGTTCTTGCACTTCACATATGATTAATGACAGTGACTAGCTGAGCCGCAGCAGTTTATAGTAGTAATATATCTGGTGGAGGTCATTTAAAAATTGTATTCTCTCCACATGGGATTAGCTATCATTCCTTTACATTGATTTATTTGGTAGATAACTTTGTCCAAAAGGGTTTGCTTTGCATTCAATGTTTATAATCATTTTGGATTTGTGGGACTCATTCACTCAATGCTAAAGTGTTTTCCATTGAGATAATAAAGATCATTTTAGACCTATTAAAATGAAAAAAAAAGACCTCTTAAAAATATGTTTTCTTTCGATTTTGGGTGAATATAACAGTTTTGTGAGATTCACCCATGACTGGATTGAACAACCCATAACTTTGTTTATATCAAGCGTATATGTTCTACATTTTACTTCCATAACACTGTCTTATCTCCACCAGGTGAGTGATAAGAGGGTATCGAGAAACCACGGCGTACTGGAGAACCAGACGGGTCACCTGCGCTTGAAGCCCGTAAGTTTCTATTCATCCTCTGCTTTATATGTGGGACCGGGGTCATGATGGTGCTTTGGTGGATTTAGAGTGAACTCTTGTGTCAGACAAAAGTCGCACCTGCCTTTGATGTTACAACATCAAAAGTTTCTTGATTACGAGGTCCTTGTCTCTCGAGCAGCTGCCTCTTTTAATTACACGTGTAGTTCTACACCCTTTTAGCCGTGTTGTCATGGCAACAGTGCCTGCTTTCTCCTCTATTGATCTTTTGACTTTTTTAGTATTTAAAAAACCTTTTTTTTCAAAACAGCATGTAGTGTATTTTTTGAGCATATGTAGCTTTTGGATGCGTAACTGATAATTAATAAATTGAATTCTATTTTATCGTATACTAAATATGGCCCGAAATATACACGGTGCGTTCACTTTAATTAATCAACATAAATTTTCTGCTTCCACGGCCAGTTTTCTCTCATGGCAGATGCAACTGTTGGAAGAGAATCCCATTTTTGGAAAAGTTATTAAACTTTTGATATGTTTATAGTTGGCACGTTAATAATAATGTGTCTCTTTTAATGGCGAAGACATTTTAAGGTAATTTTGAGTACTGACGTTTGTTGCCACCACAGTAATGCCAAAGTGAATGTACCTAATCCAAGTTGTACGATCGCCAGGAAAACATTTTTTTACGCTTAATGTTACGGGAATACTGCTATTTTAGAAACAACTTTTGAGCGGTATTATAGCTTTATGAGCATTCAAAGTATCTATCGACAATGGATCTATATGTAAAACTGAAGAGTTATGTGCATATGATGGACCAGAAATTCTCTGATCTCCACCCGTCAGACACACCTGAACCCGTGTTTTATTCAGACGAGCATTGTGGCCACCCCTCAACCGCTGGAGAAGGATGTCTGGCACTTTCTCCGGGAAGGTGACATCTTCTCTCTCATGCCCGGAAGGTACATTTACAGAGTGCACGTCAAGCAGGATGACAGAACCCCCAGGTAATGCTGCATGTCACGCAATGGCGCTGTGGAAGGGCGTATGGGATACAAGAATTTATGACTAGAATGAAGACTTTAATTCATGTCGTATCGGAGTCAGTAAATCAGGTTAACTAGCAGGCTTCTAGTTAAAGGCCTTATTCGTTTAATTACCCCATTTAAACAAGGGGTAATGCATTGGAGTTATGTTTTTCACATATGACCCTATTTGCTTTCTTAAAATATACGTTCCAGACTGCACACATGGTTGTGCATGATTCCTTTTCATTTCCAACAATTAACTGCGATCTGGTATTAAAGCCCACTAGTTTCTGATGGATAAGATCAACTAGTCAGTTACTTTTATTTTTCTTATGGAATATGCTGCTTGTAATGTGTTCCAGTTTGATTAAAACACTTTTACACCATTGAGAAATACATTTAATGTATTGTAAGGAATGAAAATTAGAAGCTAATAAACTATACTGTATTTTTAATTGTACTTTAAAGGTGTGATGAACTGGGCTCGTTTATTGTTTTATACTGTTGTATGAGGTCTACTTATAACGTTCGCTTGGTTTTTACTTTCAAAAATCTATAAGTAATAATCTATTTTCTTCCCGGGTTTTGAGGCTGACTTGACAAACGATCGGGTTGAATGAGTGTTCCGCCGTGAAGACTTGGAAGTTAACGCCAGCTACTATGATTGGATAGCATTTTGCGTAGTAAACTTAGTTGGAGCCATCTGTGAAGACGTAATGTTAGGTTACACATTCGCCCTGTTCGCACAGGATTAGTATTATCTGGGGACCTCGTGTGATTTCTAAATGACCTCCCCACATCTGTATTTCATGTGGCGCATTTGCACTGGATGAGTGAAGCCTGTGATTTTATTTTTACTTATTTCCCAGATGTGATGGCAAGGTTTTGTGCATAGTTTGTATAGCCTATAGTTATAGTATTTAATGATATCCATACCTGTCAAAATTTGAGCCCCGTGATCGCGAACCGGACATAAGATCACCGCGATCGCAAATCTCACATGTTACGAGAGTTTCCATGATACATAAAAAAATGGGAGACTCCCGGTTATTTATGGATATGACCCAGCACCTAAAATAATATAGAAACACTTCAAACAGCCTCCATTATTCGCAAAAGGTGGATAAAACCTTGAAAAATTATATAAGGAGCCCGCCAAATCGCAGAGATTCGCACGGGAATAATATTATTATAGGACCTCAGAGTTTGTCCAAATATGGTAGGTCATTTGTGGGGGAATTTTTACTATACAAATTTCAGACATGGCCGATTCGCACAGGATTAAGATCACAGACAACTACTGCAAGTATTAAAATGACTAGAGGTCCCCAGGTAACACTAATCCCGTGCAAATGGGGCATATCATGTGATCTCTAAGAAAGCAATAGTGACGCATAGTACACAAATGTTGTACTCCCATAAGATTGCGGTGCCATTCCTATCGGATCCAATATTGATGGCACAGCACTGCTTTTTAATTTTAGTTTCTCCGCAAATCCATCAGCAACCTCTGCCTTGTTCACAAAGGAATGTTTTACTCACGTGAGCTGGAACCTCTTGTGTTACTTCAGTACTGTCATGTGAGGACGGAGCTAAAGAAGCAGTCGTTGATATTTTTCTGTGGAGGCGGAGTTCAACCTATCAATGATGTCATAGATGGGTGCATTCCAGGACCTGGCTTTCACTGAGCCTGGTGTCAATAACAGTTGTTATTTCAGTAACAAGGGGGTTTTCAATTCTGACACTTACAGGGTGTTCGCTTGAATACAATTCCCTCTTGTATAACACAAGCTTGGGTTACAAATGAGGTCTTAATTCACTGCCCCTTTTATTGGATATAGATTATAATTCAAATGATTACCAGTGTTTGTGCTTTATTTTTTGTCTAAGATGATAGGAAATACAATTTGTTTATGTTACAGATGAGTAAAACATTTCAAATATCTCTTGTTCAACAATTAACTTGTGCGGCAAGCCGTGTAAGAAGCTGGATAATGTGCAGCCAGCCAATCGTTATGGCAAAATCAACCCCTTCAGTGTGATACAAGACCCAGTCGTGGTTTATCCTGTAATAACAACTGTCTGGTTGTACATTTTTTTTTTTTTTTTTTTTTTAAACATTTGTTTATTGATTTTTTAGTGACATAACAAAATCAAGAGGTAGCAATTCGAGAGTCAAAACAGTGTCAAGTACAACAGACAAGACAAAAAATAAAAAAAAAACCAATAACAACAAATACACAGAGCAAAACAAAACAAAAAACACAACATGGCCACCCACTGCTTAATAAAAGCCCAATATGTTCACTTACACAAAGATGAATAAAAAACACCCCAGCATACTTCAAATTCACACAAGAAAGAACTCACACTTAGTGGACAGTCAGGGTTACTACTCTGGAATAGCCGTAAAAATCAATCCCTCAACATGTGCAAAAAATGGGCCCCAAGTTTTATTAAACTTTGCAAGGGAACCATGTATTGAGCTCCTAACTTTCTCCAACTTCACAAACTGAAGGATGTCCCTGATCCAAGACGAGTGAGAAGGCGGCGCAGGAGACTTCCACCTCAATAAAATCAAACGTCTAGCCAGAAAGGAAACAAAGGCTACAAAGTCCGCTTTATATTTAGGAAGCTGCAAAGTAGGAGGTAAAACCCCAAACAAAGCGGTGCATGCTGTTGGATCAAATTGAACCCCTGTACAAACAGAAATAGAATTAAATATCTGTGTCCAAAAATTAAATAGTGAAGGGCAAGACCAAAACATATGGGCATGGGTAGCTGGAGCCTGATGACATCTAATGCACATGGGATCGACATCCTTATAGATTTTGGAAAGCCTAACTCGAGTGAGATGAGCACGATGTATAATTTTGCACTGGGTCAGACCATGTCTAGCACAAATAGACGAGGAGTGAACCCGACGCAAAATGGCATCCCTCAGCTCCTC
This sequence comes from Triplophysa dalaica, assembly GCF_015846415.1. NCBI lineage: Eukaryota > Metazoa > Chordata > Actinopteri > Cypriniformes > Nemacheilidae > Triplophysa > Triplophysa dalaica. The sequence goes on from NC_079543.1 coordinate 7,247,098, forward strand.
CGAGATCCCCTCCCCTAGATCCTCCTCCCATTGAAATTTAATTTTATGCTGCGGGGTAAGCTGCAAAGAATAGATGAGATTGTATAAACGTGAAATAGCACCCTTAATGGTAGGCAATGGGGTTAAAAAAGAGTCAATTAGAGAGGCCTCTGGGAGACCTGGGAAATTGGGGCTAAGATTGCGGATGAAACTACGAACCTGAAGATATCTAAAAAAATGCTGTCTAGGCAAATGGAATTTGTCAGAGAGTTGCTGGAATGATGCAAATGTACCAGAAATATACAAGTCCCTAAATGCCTTGATGCCGCAGTCAGACCACAGAGAAAAAGCCCCATCAATTAAGGAAGGATGAAAAACAGGGTTAGCTGATAAAGGTGCTAGGAAAGAGAAGGTCTGTAGACCAAAATAGCGTCTAATTTGTTTCCAAATTTTAAAAGTTGATTTAACTAAAATATTATTGCAAAAAGGGGAGGGAGAAAAGTTAAGGGGAGCGTGGGTTAGAGCAGTCAACGAAGCAGGTTTGACAGAAAACATCTCCATATTCAACCATGCAGGAGAAACTGGTACCCCCTCCAGAGAAATCCAAAGCTGAATTACTCGAAGGATGGATGCCCAGTAATAAAACCTCAAGTTAGGAAGGGCCAAGCCCCCAAGGGTCCTAGGTCTCTGCAACAGCTCCTTTCGCAAACGAGGGACCTTCCCGTTCCATATAAACTCAGTGATTGATTTGTCTAATTTGTGAAAGAAAGACTGATGGAGACAGACAGGTATGCTCTGGAAGAGATAGGACAATTTGGGGAGGATATTCATCTTAACCGAATTGACCCTGGCCACAAGGGAGAGAGGTAACAGTGACCACCGTTGAAAGTCTATCTGTATCTGATCTAACAAAGGGGCAAAATTATAATCAAACAAATCTTCGAATCGGTCTCTAATCTGGATACCAAGGTATTTAAAACCAAATGGAACAATTTTAAATGGGAAACCCAGAGCAGCATTTTGGGCACCTTGATTTAAAGGAAAAAGCTCACTCTTGTCCAAATTTAGTTTATAGCCTGAAATCTGACCAAAAGAACTAAGGATGTCAAGAGCAGCTGGAACTGAAACAGAGAGATTGGACACATAAAGTAATAAGTCATCGGCATACAGAGAGACCTTCTGTTCAAGACCAAATCTTGTAATTCCAATGATGCGTGGCTCTGAACGAAGCGCAATAGCCAGAGGTTCAATAGCAACAGCAAATAAAAGAGGACTCAGAGGACAGCCCTGACGAGTGGAGCGGTGCAAAGGGAAATAATCTGAATGGGTGTCATTAGTTCTGACTGAAGCCACAGGGGATGAGTAGAGCAACTTAATCCAAGAAATGAACTCCTGACCAAAACCAAATCTCTCCAAAGCGTAAAAAAGGTAGTTCCACTCCACTCTGTCAAAAGCCTTCTCCGCGTCTAACGATATTACGGCTTCCGGCCCCATTGACGTAGAAGGATTATAAACAACATTGAGAAGTCGTCTAAGATTAAAGAACCCGTGTCTGTTCTGAACAAAACCTGTCTGGTCAGGAGAGATTATCAAAGGGAAAACTGATTCCAGTCGCAGAGCTAATAATTTGGACAGAAGTTTTACATCTACAGATAAAAGACTAATTGGACGGTAACTTGAGCAGGACAGAGGGTCCTTATTCTTTTTTAGGAGTAATGATATGGAGGCCTGATTTAGAGTCTGAGGTAATTTAGAAAGAGTAAGAGATTCATTGAACATTTCTATCAAAACTGGTGCTAATTTGTCACAAAATGTCTTGTAAAACTCGGTCGGAAAACCGTCCGGGCCTGGACACTTTCCCGATTGCATAGAAAATGTTGCCCGTTTAAGTTCATCTATGGTGATTGGGCCCTCTAACTGCTCAGCAATATTAGCATCTACCTTAACCAACTCCAGTGAGTCAAAAAAACTATCCAGGGCTGACAAATCAGACCCAACCTCAGAAGTATATAAAGAGGAGTAAAACCGTTTAAACTGATCATTAATTGTATTAGGATCGGTTGTGACGCCAGAAGGAGTATTCATTTGTGAAATCTGCTGAGAGGAGGAAGCCTGTCGAAGCTGATGGGCCAAAAGTTTGGTCGCCTTATCCCCCGATTCATAATAACAATGGTTGTACATTGTTAACTTAATGAATTGACATTGATGTTATTTAAAGTTAATTAGGATTTGACAAGATCATGACAAATTCATTTTCGAATTGAAAATGTCTTCATTACGCTGCATAAATAGTTGTCTTTTTAAAATCCAAGGTGTGTTAAGGCAGCATCACATCATTCTTATGTGAGCTCTAGTTGTGATAATGATTGTCAGGTTGAATGCAGTTATTTTAACCTTTACCTTGTCCTTCGTTTATAAACTGATCTGTGACCAGCAGAGCTGAGATCAAAGGCTTAAACCTCCTTTTGTAATGCACACAGACGTGCTGGTCTTTGGTTGTGTAGGATACCACCAAAAGCTCAGATAACACAAAAGCGATGAGAAATGCTAACGTGACGCATTGATTTTGAATGCCTCGATTTGCATGCATTTAAAAGTCGTGCCTTTCATCTAGGAAATTAGCCTTGATGTTCTATGAAGAGTCCACATTTACACGCACGCTTTTATCCAGACTCACCTGTGACCTTGGCATTGCGAGCACCGTTATCTCACAGCTGATACTGTAGAAAGGCTAACATTGTGTGTTTATATTGCATAGAAAGCTGTTATTGTATATAACAAGATTTTCCTTTAGAATCATACTGATGTGTGGTGCTTATGCTTGTAAAGAGAGCGGTCTTGGGTTTGGACGCACAGAATATTAGTCGTGTCGGAATCATTGTAAATAGAGTTGATGACCTCACTCTGTCTTGGACCTTTTTAGAAACAGTCAGGGGTTTGAGGACGAGATGGATATGAAGGAGTGTTTGCCCAGACGAGCAGGGTCCTGTGAAGACTCCGCCACACTTGAGGGCGAGAACGAAGTACCCGTGACCCAGAGCTCCACGCTCACAGGAAGTGAAAAACAGGGTGGTTCTGCACCCCCTGTGTGCTCTCTCAATAAGGTGTGTATTTGGATACAACACGTAAAATGCATCTGAGAAAGGTATATTGTTAAATTGCTTGTAAGTTGCATTAATGAAAGCATGTAAATATACTTTTACTCTTGTGTTTGCGTTGATAAGTCACCCACAGAGTTTCAACAAAGCGAGCCTTCTCTGCCTCAAAAGAAGCGCATCTTGCCAGACTGGATGGTGTCTTGTGGTTCAGCTACCCAAAGTCCGTCAACTGCCAAAGGTACCGGTGCACTGTTGGATCGTCACTTTCAAAGCTGGTTGTCATAGCAACGGTGCGAGTGTTCTTAACGGAAAAGGGAGGAGGGAAGATATGGTTTACATTTGGTCCAGATCCCTCCCTTGACCTTTTACTTCAGCTCTCTAGACATGCAGACATATTTTAAAGTGCTTGTATCTACAGGTCAAATGTGCAGGAAACTTCATAAACAACAGACCCATTCCATACAGCGCACCATCTGGATCCCATAGCCCCTAGATTTCTTTCATATAGCTCAACGCATTTCCCCGCATGAGGAAACTTTTCTATTCAGCTCATAAAAGTCAATTTTAAGTCAGATCAGTCTTTATATAGCACTGTCGATGCATATCGTGTCATCGAGGTATCATTTGTCTGAAATGAAAATTCTTTCATTATCTTCTCGCGTAGGATTTCCTTCCATGGAATTTTTGTGTCAAGCTCAGACATGACAAAAAACAAAAACATAAAATGGTCCATGCACATTGTACATTAAATTCCAGGTCTTTTGAAGTCACTCGACAGCTTTATGCGAGGAACAGTAAATAATGACGCACTTTTTTACCACTTTTTAACGTCTTCGCACAGACGTTTAATTTACAGTTGTGTTGCTTCATTTTCTTTCATGTGGTCTGTGTGTGAAGCCTTATTGAAATCGGCAATTTAGACAGCTGTTATAATTCTGTTTTCATGGACGCATTTCAGGGATGTAAATCGCCGTGTGAAAGAACTTGGTGACATTACCGGCCGAGCCCGATGGTTCTTGTTTACATCTGCCGCAGTAATTTGGATTAAAGCAAACTTTCTTCACGCTCAATGCACAGTACAAACACGCGTACTTCAGTGGATAAATGTTTGGAAAGACTGAGTAATTGAAACTCATACATTGGCTGTACAGTAAGTTCTCTCTGGCGAAACATCGATGTAACCTCACATCTGTGACTTGTGATGTCTTGGTTCCCCGGGTCACGTCGATGTCAAGGTTATTTTAGTTTACTAAAATTAAAACATTGGAAACGTTTCTGTTCATTGAAATCAAATAAAATATTGACTAAAAAATAAACAGAAATAAGTTTACAGCACTAAAATTATATTATAATATGATATTATAATATATATATTTTATTATTAACATGAAAAGTAGTTATTATTATATAGCCATTAAAAATGACAAAAGAATATAACAAAATTTCTAAAACTTTAACTAAAATTGATATAAGAACTAAAAATACATTTACATTTAGTCATTTAGGAGACACTTATATCCAAGGAGACTTACAAATAAGGTGAACAATGTTAGCAATTGGAACAACATAAGGACTGCAAAAGCCTGCCACACAGAGCCAAGCTAGTTTTTTTTAAAGAAAGAGTAGAAAAGAGATAGAAGCTAATATTTAAAAAAAATATATGTAGTAAATGTGTAGACCAATTCGCAAGATGTTAAAGGGGTCATATGACACATCTAAAACGAATGTTATCGTTTGTTTTAGATGTAAAGCAATGTATTCACAAGATTTAAGGTTCAAAGACGCTGTATTTTCCAGATATCGTGTATGTTTGCATCTCCTCTTATCCCCGCCTCTCAGAATTTTTTCAAAGCTCATCGCTCTGAAAAGCGAGATGAGCTTTGATTGGCCAGTTAACCAGTGCGTAGTGTTTGGTCGAATACTGCAAGCATGTGAAACACCTCTTACCATATTTGGAACATCAGGTTCCAAAGCAATTGTACTGACGGCTATGCCCACCTTACCTGCGTATACATTTGGGCGGTCTTAATCAAATCATTCCACGAACTGACGCAGATTTGTGGGGATGTTGTTACACTAGGCGTTTCAGTGCAAGGGGGCGTTACGTGGTATTTAGCATGTTCGTGACCTCTGGGTCTAACCAGTAAAAAGTAAAACTGGAGAGACACTTGGGAGAGATATTCCAGTACATTGATTTTACACAAATATTAAATTGATACTTTACATTGTAACATTTATATTGTAGAGATTATCATTAAACAGAATGAAGTCCAAATGAAGATGCTCTTGCCTCTTTTTCTCTTTTTCTTTGGAGCAGGTGAGAGCAAAGCCGTCAGAGGAACCCCAAAACAGTCCAAGCGCCCAGCTGCACGTAAACTTGCACCCGAACCCAAGCGTGCTCGTATAGCACAGGTGTCGTCTGAGGAAGAGGAGGAGGGGATACCTAGGAGGAAGGCAAAGAGGTTAAAAAGTGATTCTGAAGATGAGCTGGTAAAAAAATCTAATTTACTGGTCTTTTTATATTGAATTCTACGAAGATATTTATGCTTCACAAATGTAACAATTCCTAGATTCCATTCAGAGCTATTCCTGCCCTCTGACCTGACATGGCTACTGTGGCAACAGTCATAATAGCAAAATGGCTCATTTTGATATAGAGTACTTCAGGGAGTGACATATTTTCGTAGGCCAACCCGGAAGTTAGTGCCTGTGTGAATGAATTCACATCTGTGTTTTTAGAGATCTGTGCCCATGTTGCATTATTTTATTTTTATTCGCCAAAGGATGTAGTCGCTTTTAGCAACTTGTTAGCAGCTGTCATTTTTAGGGTGCAAAAAAGCTTTAAAAATCATGAGTGGGTTATTATTGTTGTGTTTCATGTCATAGATTAAATCGTGACAATTTTTGAGGTTTTGTTAACCACAGATCTTATTTCAGGCAATTTACCAAAAAGCCTTTCAAAAAACCCGTAAACTTTGAAGTGAGGGAACCGGACGCGCAAAAATGCTAACTCGCTTCTGGGGTTTGCATACAACAATATGTTATCTCTGCCGAACTCCATAGCTTTGATGACGGTAAAATATGACATGAATTGACCCAATGCGACATCGTGAAAACTCACAATCAAAATGTGGTCATATCTTTTAATTGGTATATTGTTAAATGCACCTGTTTATTGAAAATAAATTTATGAACGATTTAATTGTAGAAAATTGCACAATGTTTAATGTATAGAAAGTTTAAATGAAACATTCTAGTTTTAAAAAAAATCAAATCGCAATTTATAAAAACAGTGCATTTATTGTAAAGCTAGTTTGAAATGGATTTAAGTTATATCTGTATACAATGAAATGAGAAGGAGCTTCTGGAATTTGATTTGGATTATTTACACTGTGCGCTGACCTCATGGCAGGGTGATGGAACGGCACTCAAATGCACTAGAGTCGGATCAGTCGAGGACGGGCCAAGCAACGAGTCGGACAGCACTGGATTGATGGAGCTTGATAATGGGAAAAATGGAGGAGGCATCAGGGGAGCAAGTGCTCAATCTGAAGATTCGCAAACACAAGCAAAAAATTCCAGTAACCTTCGGGTCGATCAGGGACCCTCACAGAACACACAGCAAACTTCAAAGATCAAAGAGTCTGAAAGCAAAACAAGCATCAGTAAGGTGAAAAAACAGAGCCGGATGCCTTGTCCTTACGGCAGCTCCTGTTACAGGTACCGTACTGCGAGATTGCTCTCTAATATGGAAAAGTCAAAATAAACATCTCTGTATACAGCGGTTGCTAAATAAACAGGCGGATGTTCAGTGTACTATAAACGGTTATTCTGAATATCTGCTGTTGTTTTTTGCTAAATCTACAGCGACAATCTAGGAAAAAATGGATGGCTTTGAAAATGTCTAGTTAGGTTTAGCCAGCATTGGAAATTTTTATGAACTATTCTGCAGTCATTCTGCTTTCAGTGTATGTATATGTTTCCCATTTGTTAAAACAAAGTGAGGAAAATTGCTGTGAACATGGCCTGGAATTTTTTTTTGAGGTCAGACCTAGAATCGTTTGCGTGTTGTTTCAAAGGCATATGCACATGGTTTCCCTAATATCTAATCCAGGACATTTATTTTTAATGTCTAAAAGCTGACCGATAAAGTTTGTATTTTAGCTGGAAGGTGCTGTCCTCGAATGCAGGGGTGAAGCGTGACACATACCCTTAAATCTCTTCTTGTCTGTTTACAAAATACTTTGATGTTAATTTGGGGATGTTAAACGCTCTGTAACTGACAGTATACGTAATTTTTTTTATTCATCTTTCACATATTCTCTTTAAACAGTAAACGTTGCTTTCTTTATGAAAGCTGTCAGTATAATTAAGTTGCAGGAAGGCTCATAATCGAGTTAATTTGATTTATTTTGTTTCCTTACTCCAGGAAAAATCCTGTACATTTTCAAGAATGCAGTCACCCTGGAGACAGTGACTATGAGGAAGAGAAGACAGAAGATGATGATGATGATGATGATGCTGATGATGATGATGATGATGAGAGGCCCAAGTGCCCATTTGGTACCCAATGCTACAGGTGAGACCACCTTATACGTGGAGATAAACAACATAAAACAGTCATCCTGCGGTCATCGAAAACCAAGAAATGTCATCTTAAAAGTCCAGGGCTTGAAAAGTCATTGAAATATCTATAGTACATATTTTTGTCGTTATGCTTGGCTATAATTTGTGATTGCAATTTTTATGAAATGATTTTATGGCAGTTTTTAGTCTCTAATGACTTAGAAGAGTTCAACAAAAGAAAAAAGAAAAAAATTCGACAAAAATAGTTCCATTTGTATTAATTATTTTCTTTATTAAAATGTCTAATTTGTGCTTTGCTTATGCAGGAAGAATCCACTTCACAAGAAGGAGTACAAACACACCAAATCTCCACGTAAGTGTTTTTCTCTTATTCAGTATGATTCTTTAAATAAATGATACTAAATTAAAATTATTATAAAGCCATCTGAAAACAACAAAAAATATCACCCTCTTGTCATTTCAATCCTGTGTCTGACTTTCTTTCTTCCACAGAACAAAAGCCGATATTTTAAAGAATGTTGTTAACTGGCCCCCGTTCACTTGCATTGGTTTTATGTCTATGCAATAGAAGTGACTGGGTACCGGCGCTTTTCGGTTACCAACTTTTTTCAAACATCTTCTTTTGTGTTCTGCCGAAGAAAGAATGTTGTACAGGTTTTAAATGACAAGAGTTTAACTTTAACTGCTTTGATGCGTAATAATGCAGAGAAAACTTCTCTGTTGGGTAGATTCGTACAATTATTGTTCCACATAAACTTTAAAAGCCACTTCCTGTTGTGGCCTGACTGGTGCATAACAAAATCCTTAGACCTTCATACATTTTGAGTCTAGCTTTACGTTTTTCCTCCTGTTTAAAATATAGCTTTCTGAGTGTCAGACATATAAAACCCTGGTTCTAACCAAAAAAAAAACATTTTATCAGCAGCTGCACTGTTGCAGACAGTAGGTCAGAATACTTAACACAATGTAAAAACTTCTCATAATGCACAGAAGTAATTCTGTAAAATTCAATTGGCTCCCGCTTCACAGTTGTGGATAAACTTCTGCAAGCTTCCATAAAAACATTGACCCTGTATTTCAATTGCATTGTTCTTTAGTTAGAAATGAAAGGTGGGTGCGTTTAGCACAGCTACATAACTACATTAGGTATCTTAATCTTCAGTAAATAATTTGAAAATGTACAAAACTTTGTTTAGTCACTCTTCCACGCAAACAAATTTGCTTAAACATGGCCAATATAGATTTAGTTCTTTCAGGTTCAGGAGAACAATATTTTTATTGTTTGAAACTCATGCATATTTAATACCCACAAATCCTTGCACTCTACTCAAGCCAGAGTCTGAATCATTTTCCACAGAACTAAATGCACCACAGCATTTGGTGTGTAACCTAAGGCTCCCCTGGGCGCACACATTGAACTAAATTAAATTCCTCTTAAACTAATGCAGAACATGCCGAGCGGACCTTGGGGAGGAACAGGCTGCACATATGCACTATAGCATTGGTCGAGAGATATATTAGCAATCGTACGAGCTATTTGAAGTGCGGGGTGTTCCACTTCTGATATCTTGTAGGGCTGCAGATGTGACCGTTTAGGAACAAAGAGAAACACGTACCAAGCTTTTGCGATGGTTGGTTATTAATAATGACTTCACTATGAGCTGATCAATAATTGCAATGTTTTATGAAGTCACACAATTTTTTGTTTGTTTTTCGCCAGTAAACAATAAAATGCCTGCAACATGTGTGACCGTCCCCGGCTCTAAAATGCGAAGCCATCGCAGCTGTTTTTCAAAACATTGTTGTTCTCTGAATATTTTGGGTTTCAAGCTTGAAACCGATGTGTGGGAATAATGTTTTCTTGGGACACGTTTGCACCATCTTGGCATTGCAGCAGGGCAAAATATGTGTTTAATAAATATTTTTGCTCCAAAAAAAACCTACGAGTTGTTAGTTTTAGCACCAAGGTATGGAAATATGTAACCAGTTGTATAACCTAATAATAAAGCAAAATATACCTTAAAAACCGTAACGTGCATCATCCCTTTCCTAAAATTGAGGTGTATTTTCGCACCCAGTGTGATTCAAATTCTTGTTGTGGTGAAAATGAGCACACAGTGTAATTCGATCTTTGGAAAGTCACATTGCAATGGTGTTTTTTTTGTTCCCCAGCCAAGAGTACTGCTGACGATGAGGATGAAAATCAGTATGAAAACAGTTTTATTAATGATGAAAGTGAGGAAGAAGAGGTGGGCGATGACTCGGACTACATGCCAGAATCAGAGGACAGTGGAAAAGAGGACATTAAATCCCTGCAAAAAGAAGCACGAGCCTTTCTCAGGAGGAAGAAATGACACTATTTTATAAACCTAGTATCTATGTTTTTTACTTCAAAATGTCAGATAATTTTTATAGCTTTAAGCAAACCTATAATTTTTTTAATCTGTTGTTTTTTCATGTTCCATTCTGTGAGAGTGGGAATGCTTTCAACACGTCCGCTTCTTTATTAGATACTAAGATTATTTATTTACACTTGTGTGTGTGTTTTCATTTATTGCAGGCTGATTTTTATTCCTAGGGGTTTGATTGGACCAGAACAGTCTTTCCAGTTATAGGAAAACACTATTGCATACGTGGAGAAAACTGCTCCCATCACTACACAGACTCTATAGTTACATTTGTATTGCAACAATACATTGATCAACATTGGGTAACTTTACTTACTGGCAATGATTACTTAATATGATGGCTTTGGGAATTTGGCCAAAAGAAGGTTTCTTTGTCTTTTACACTTTGCACCTCACTGTGTTTAGGAACAGAGCCTTTAAGCAAATACAACAACTGTATTCCAGCACTCGTTCTAGCCAAAACCCACAAGCCGCCGTTTTCCTAATAGTTGATTAAGTGATTTTCTGTGACCAAGTAAATGGAGAGAAAAACAAACATGGCTTAAGCAGGAAATACACGACTAAGACACGGCTCTTTCCAAACCGACTTTTGAGAGTTTGACACACTCTGTTCGGAGAACACAAATATGCAGGTGGCATCTGTGTGTTCAGAAGAGGAACTGCTTAACAGGTTAAGGAGGAAAAATTGGACGTATATGAAGGATGTGTCAGTTTTCTATGTGTGGTCCAAATGTACATACTTTACATGTGTGCTTGCATTTCTGTGGCTATAACAAACCTCAGTATTTAGAAGATGATTTACGCTGATCTACTAACACAGTTTCACAAAATTTGATTTCTATAAATTCGTTCTGACAAGAATTTCCCCCCCTTTCCATGTCAGTCAGAACTTCTAATTACATATGTGAGAATTACACATTAAAGCACACATTTTTAAGTTAGACTTTGAATTTTGATGTCAATTCCACTATTGCACACGCATAGATTAGAAAGTATTTAGTTGAATTACATCAGAAGTAACTGAAATTGAATTACAGAAAATAAGAGTAATCCCTTACTTTACTTTTTAAAGGGAAAAGTATTTAAATTACACTAACTAATTACTTCGTAACTAGTTACACCTAACACTGAGTATATTTCATATGTATAAATATATATAAATGCAATCTTGCAATTTTACTAGGTGGCTCATTCGTTTGAATTCCTATTTCCTAGGTTCTTATTGGTATGTTCTGGTATGGTTTGACTTTCCCCCTGTGATGTTATGTTCTTTGCGGCTGTCATTTTAGGGTTTGGGGTGAGGTAAGGTGTTTGTTAACCACATCCTAAAATATGTACGACTTATTTTGATATAAGGTTAAAAATATATCAATGGAAAAACACACAATGTGTATTGAAAGTTGTGCTGAGAGACACGAAAAGACAGTCATGCTAGTCGTGTTAGATCTAACATGGTCTAAGAAGTTGTTGAAAAGAATAATTGCCACAGTGCAGACTCAGTGATACCTCACAAGTATGTAGAGTGCAATTTTGAACTCTAAATTAATAAATTGAACGACAGTTTTAAAACGACAATTGTCGCAAAAAAATATGAGCTATATTTTATTACTATATTTTACTCTTTGGCAATGATTTCTTGAAAAAGAAAGAAAAAGACAGCTTGTATGAAGCGATAATCGATTCCAAGTCTGTGGCTTTCAGCAGTTCCTCACACCTTCAGAGACAGGACATACCTAGAGGTACAATATTTTGGAGTAAAATTTTTTGACTTACATTGTTACTTTAAAAGAGAGCTTGTGTTGTGAATACCAAATATGTATTCCTTTGAGCGTGTTTTGCTTTGTGAAGATGTTGACTGACTGGGCGGTGGGGCGCGAGGAAACCTGGATGTGGTCCGGCACACGTGCTGCAACTTTTGTGCCACGAAAAAGTGCTTCATATGGAAGACTTGACTTGATCAGTCCGTGTGTAATAACCTGACAATTACAAACAGTCATCGAGTCCTAGTTTGAATCCGGTCACAGTGAATTAAAACCTAATGCTTGGACCCGCATTACCTGATGAATCAGAGATTCATCAGAAGCACTGCATGAAAACTTCAAATTATTGGATGTTTTTGTTTGGAGCCAATTAGCGAAATTGGCTAGAACACTGTCATCTTTTCCGGAAAAATGGGATGGACTTTTTGTTCTAATGCAAACCGCTTTTAAACCGAAGAATGTGTTATTATTATTGCATTTAATTTTTTTGTTATATTTAACAAAAAAATATGTAGTCTATGTGCAGACCACTTCGCAAGATGTTAAAAGGGCATGACATGGCTAAGGGACGAATTATCGTTTGATTTAGATATAATGCAAAATGATTATACAATTTAAGGATTAAAAATGCTGTATTTTTCACATACCGTGCATGTATACCCTCTTTTCCCCGCGTCTCTGAAACGCGTGGATTTTATACAAAGCTCATCGCTCTGAAAAGCGAGGTGTTCTATGATTGGCCAGTTAACCGGTGCATAGTGATTGGTCGAATACTGCAAGCGTGTGACGGAAATTTAACGCCTCTTACCATATTTGGAACATCGGGTTCCAAAGCAATTTTACTGACATCTATGGCAACCTTACATGCGTATACATTTGGGCGGTCTCAGTCAAATCATACTAGGAACACATGTAGATTTGTGGGGGTGTGGTTACACAAGGCTTTTCAGGGAGGTCAGGGTGACCATTCGCTTTTAGATAGAAATGCATCTTTTTTTCTGACACTTTAACTTTTGAACTTTTATGTGTCTAATACATGCATGGGCAACTTATAACAAACCAAAGACACAGAAATATGACCCCTTTAAACACTGGTCCAAACCGAAAGTTTTTCTGGACCAGTGTTCGACTAGCGTGAAAATTTTACATTATTGTTTACTTTTCACGAAGTTGTCTATAGTCTATTTATTAAGTTTATAAACTTAAAATCTACAACCTTTAACTGAAAAAAAACTTCTTGTTGATTATTTTATTTTCTGTTATCGACAGACAGTATTACTCCATCAAAGGAGGACAAGGAGGACATTGGCCTAGGTTGAATTGACGCTCATACTCTGAATGGTGTTGCTCACAATCAGTGAGAGCTGCCTTTCTCTACGTCTCCCCGGCAATGATGTGAGTTCTGTTTCGCAAATTGAAAGAATTTTCTTTCTGCCGTCTGTTGAAGGTTATTAAACTCTGAGGCCTCTTCATCTGAAGGGAGAATATGTTATGACAGTTGTTAGCTGCATAAAATCAGCCAAACAGTCTTTCTGGAAACATTCACTTCTTTCCAAATTCTAGCGAGCTGCCTATATTTTCAATTTAAGACTTCAGACAGCAGGCTCTTTAAAAAACTGGGTAACTTAACTACCCATAATGAATTGCAACACTAAAAATGTCAATCAGAGGTGGCAGGTCTAGCACGAGAAACGGCAATTCTAAATAATTCATTAGATATTTATTCAACATCCTAAAATGGATGAAAACAAATAGTTTTAGGTACAAATAGTGTCTGTATTAAATTCCAAAAACTATAATTGTAAAATTATGTCATCAAATTCTACTCTCCTCTATATAAACTCTTTCTTCTGCGGAACTCAATGATATTTTGAGATGTCTCAGTGGTTTTGTGATCATGCAATTGAAGTCAATGGGAGTCAGTGTTGTTTGGTTATCAACATTCTTCAAAATATTTTCTTTTTGTGTTCTGCTGAAGAAAGAAATACAGTTTTGAAAGGACGTGAGGGTGAGTAATTTTTTGGGGGGTGAACTATCCCCTTAAAGATTTATCCCCTAATCATCCTATAGTCCACAAGCAGTGTCATTCATTCATGCTGCCGCCAGTGTCTTTGTTTTTTGAATGACTGTTGTTAGGTCCTGGTCAATGGCACACAGATTCAATTTAAGAACACATGTGTTTCACCCTGGGATAGGAAGTTCCTGATAACAACATGAAACAAACACAAGCTTATTCCCAGCCATCCATCTGTCACAATCCAATCAAAATGCGGAGGGGGTTCAGTCCTTTTATAATTCAGATGAATATCATATCTCATGGTTTACTCTTAATCCCTCACTAACACACCATTTGTCCTGACAACAGAGACAACGAGACATTTCTAACAAAAGACAAGGCCTTCAGAACCATTTGTTCTCAAATAATGTTGAACAGGTGTTTACTTTGACATTGTGTGATGAGAATAAAAAAAATTTGAGTTATGATTATATTCATCTGCAAAGCCTATTCACAATGCATTCAATAAACTGTGTGGTATGTTGAGTAAAGGGGTGTCACAATGTACCGACATTTGCAATAACCGTGACAGTTAAACCATGAATATTAATGCTGTGTTAATTCTACACATACTGTACTTTAATATCATAAACCATTAAGCACCCATTTAAAATTTTGACCTAAGAGCCACAGTGGTTACGAACTCCCTCTCTATGTTCCTACATTTAGACAGAACACAAAATATACATCAAAATAAGATGACTGATAGCCTCATTTATTTCTTTTAATGGAAATTATATTGTTATCTGTCTTTGTCAGATATATGTTTCTGTCTATTTTAACATTGTACCAGCATTTTAAAATAATTTCTTATAATACAGTGACATCATCACGTTTAAATAACCCTAAGGTGTATGAACTCAAAACACTTTAATGAATATTAGCAGTCTGAGTGCACAAAACAGATAAATATACAGATATGAATTATTATCTTCAATATAAATTGAAGTCACAAGACAAGACAGTACAGATAAACGTAAGTAGATTTAAATGACACAAGCAGATTTCATCTGTAGGAGAAGTTGCTTTACCCTGCGGGGACGTAGTTTCCAATTCATGAAAAAAGGCTTGTTGAGAAATTGTGTTTTATCCAGAAAAAACACGAGCACCCCCATTCACTTGCATGTTTTTGTAGTTGAAGGTTGCCGCCCCTAATATGGCAGCAACATTGATGTACGAGCGTTCTAGGTATTTCTTATGTCTATGGGTGAGAGAGCCTGGCATCTCCGTCAAGATTTCTGTGTTGATACCTTTCAAACGGCGGTGATACCCATACTGCGCTTTGATTCTCGCGAGTGTGGCATCACCTGACAAAGAATGATTGTGAATATGGTACCACTTACAGTGTGGTTGTATTCGAGTTAATGCATTAGATAACATGAATTAACAATAAACAATACTTCTAAAGCATTTACTCATCTTAATTTCAGCATTTACTAATGTCATTTTGAAATAAAAGTCGTAAGTGGGTAGAAAATCTATAAAATGTTTACGTTTATAAAGAATTGGTTATATTAAAATATTTGTGTTCAGGTTTAAAGCGATTTTTGTGTAGTCATGTTCAGTGTAAAATCATAGTCCTGAAGCAAAACTAGTTAAGAGACTTCAGAACATTAAATTGTGGTTTTAAAACAGAGAAGCCTACTGGTGGAGGGTTGATTTATCCAAGTTTATTTTGGATGGCAAGGGAAGGGCGATGCATCTGTTCATAGCTCTAGTCCTCAATAAACAGTGTTGGAAACTTGAAACCTTCGCAAGAATGTCCTGAAACCCAAATCGACCTGACCAGAGCAATATCACTTAAAAAATTAAAATGTAACCATGAAAATTATGTTGACAAAAATGATGTGACAAAAAACCCACAGTTCTTTTATGTCTTCCTTTGTTTTCAAATTTCCAGAAATGTATTCATACTGTTGTCACGGTTTCACACTGAGATGATTTTTAAGCAGCACTTCATATATATTTGTAAATCAGCAGTTTTTGCTGGTTTTTGGACTCCAGCCAAGCTACACGCTGCACATTTCTAAATCAGTGGGCAGCCAGCAGGAGAAGCTGTATCTTCAGCGCCTGTCTGTTTCTTACATTTAGTTTTTGAGAGATTTAGGAGATTATCTTTGCGCACCTCGAGCCATGTGTCTCTTCCAACCTCAAGCACTTGAATCGCCCGAGCAACTGCATGGAAAAATCTGTTTTGCTCATAAACCGAGTCAAGTGTTAAGGCGCTACCATCAATTTTATTTAAAGTTAAATCTGTTTTTCTGTTCATGGAAACCAAGCTTTATGCTGGTAAGATTAAGTATCATTAATCTAAAGTCTAAATTTATCTAAGCAAGCTGCTCCATTTATCGATAGAGTGGTGTAACACACTGATCTTATTTACTATTGGTCTCATTCATGAAACACGAACATATTTTTTCTTGGTCGTGAATGAATTCTCAATGGGATATTGAAGTGAATGCAAAAGTTCAAAGCAAATATAATGATTTTATGAAACATTCTGCTTGTGTTTTACAAACAGGTCCAATACCTTAGTTGATTATCTGTTACAAAGAAAAACAAATTAATTAAATTGACTTAATTCATTATTTACTCTAATCGTTATAGTGAAAATTATTGTTACTTGTATAACATTGTGTCAGTGATGTATTCGCTTATTTTGCATAGCATGTTTTGGCACGGTAACTTGGTTCGTAACATACAGCCTATTTAAACCGTTTGCTAATGCTAAAGTAAGGCATCACCCCAATTGATCAATTGTATCTTCTCAAATCTTCGTTGACACTGTATTACTGATAAACTATGCAACGTGGAAGTTTGGATTTTATCCTATCAATTATTAAATTACACATTTGTATGCACAGAAGCTAAGCAGTATTATAATATAATTTACACCCGATGTATGCAAATTATGATTGTAAAAATGATTTCTAACTTGATTTGCACACGGCCATGCAAAAAGGAATAATAGTACAATAACAAAGTGCTTAAAACAAGAAAAACTCACTTGATGCTCATGCTCATCTATTAGCTAAAGCTATCAAACAAACACTTCACTTATATAGCGGAAATTAGACAAACTTACCGGTCCAGCAGAAAGCTTGCAACTTCGGCGTCGCTTAGCAAACCCTTTTCCTGCTTCAGTGCCCTCCATTTGGGAAAAGCCATGCCGATGTTTATTCGGGTTTTCTGCCGTTTTTTGTCTCGACTTCGCCTTGCTGCGTCGTATTTTCTCTTTTTTGAACGAACAGATTGACGCTCTAACGGCTCTTGTGCGGAGTATGTGTGGTCCGCCATTAGCGCAAATTTTGCTTCTTACTGCAACAAAGAACCGTTTATATTTCTACTAAAAAACACGACAAGTAAATGCTGTTATTGTTCTTCCTCTTCTTCTGCTAATCCTTCTATGTAGTCGCTTTGAAGCTGCCCCAAAAAACAGCCGAAGAAGAAGAACATATTCTCGCGCATCCTTCGTTTTACGAAACGCGCTTAGTTTGTCCGTGTAGTGCTACTATAGAAACATGGCTGTGCACATTAATAAATTACTTAAATGAACTATTAGGTTACACTTTATTTTACACAACTTTAAAAGTAGCCTACTGAGTAATAACTATGTGTACTTACTTTAAGGTAAGGATTAGGGCTTGGTTTAGAGTACATGTAACTATGCATAATTTATAATAAATACTAAATACAAGTAACGTGTAACAAGAGAAGAGTAAAGTAAAGTGTTACCAACTATTATTATATGGGGCAGGCCTACAAATACAAATTCTTTTAATATTTATTCACCCTCGTTATTCACCCTCAAAACCAGTATATGACTCTTTCTTCTGCAGCACACAAAAGAAGATATTTTAAGAAATGTCTCTGTGGTTTTGTGTCCATACAATGGAAGTCAATAGAGCCAGTGTTGTTTGGTGAGCAGCATTCTTTAAAAATGAAAGAATTTTCATTTTTGGCTGTACCATCACTTTAAGAAGACCACCTTGTGATGTGCATTTACTCTTGCCATCAAGAGCGTTCCTATAAAATGTTGCCTACAAAGGAAGCTCAGTAGGTTTTGGAGCCAAGCAAATGCATTTTTGGTTTTGTGCTCAAATGGGTTTTTCAGATTCAGGCAAACAATGATAATGCCTTGGCAGTGACCTGTAAGAGGAGCCGTTGTTCCTGTAATGAAGGGTTTTTGATTGACAGATTAAACTGTAATTTGTTTGACTTTATGTCTCGAAGCCACTTGCTCATATTTCGCTATTCGCTCATGCACCAGTCTTGGTCGGAAAGCTAATGGTTTGATACGAAGGTGCATCTTGTACTCATTGTGTTGGAACATATGTGCGTTCTGGATGGAAAATGAGGACAATAAACTTGCCTTGCGTTTATCGATTGCAAAAACCCAGCGCAATGAACTTTTTGTGTTTACAAACACATTGGATCGGCAAGGAAAGCTCATAGTACATAGTAAATCAGAACGGCCAGTTCATAAAATCAAATCAACAGAATGTCATCTCTTTGTTCTTTTTCTTTATGGAGCGCACTGTCATCCACTCTGAAGTGTATATATTACTTAGCGCAGATCAAACAGCTGCTTTAGGGTCCAGTTTTATTACATAGACATTTTAATGAGAAATACACATTGAAATACAACACAACACTTTTAGGACAAGCAACTATTAGCTATGTGCTTCTTTATTCATATCTTCTTTTATTTTTTCTCTTTTTCAAGGAACATTTTATTATTTACTTAAATATATGTTTTGATCCTCAGTAGACCAGCGGCCGGTAACAATGTGTGCTCTAGTTCATGTCACTGCAGATAATAAATCAGAGTAAGAACGAAGGAGAAAAGGAAAGAAAACTAGTGAAAATACATTTTGTACTAAAATGTCAAATGTCCCGTCTTTATCGTAGACAAAATCTGCCCACTCAGACACGAAGAAGACATCTGAATGACATGTTAAGAGATATTATCCTGTACCTGTAATTGTTTCCAGTTTAGAAATTATTAATGCGGACTTGACTGACCAATAAATCTAGTATTTTATACAGTGGCCTTAAAAAGTATTTAAAACACTTTCTTAAAAACGTAAACATTTTATTGAATAAAGACCAAACTATAAAACCAGATGGCGTCTGCAAACAAATGATTCTAGAACTTTCCTCTGCACTGACATCCCTTTACCAGATTTTTTTCGTTGACTCTTAACCTATTGTTCTAAAGCTCATTTTAATGGATGTATGAAGTCAGTAACCCTCAAGTTGACACAAGTATCCCGGTAGATTCACCACAGCTGTGATTTATCATAATAACAAGACATGTTTCACAAAAGTGAGTGCCTAGACAGCTGTTGTGTTGAATTATATCTATTGAAGCAATGGTTCACCCAAAAATGAAAATTATGGCATAATTTATATATTTACATAATTTATAATTTTAATAAAGCTTTCCTGTAGCTCCGTGGTAACAACATTGCGTTAACAATGCAAGGTTGTGGGTTCCATCCCAGGGGATTGCACATACCTAAGTATAAATGTATAGGTTACTTCAATGTAAGTCGCTTTGGATAAAAGCGTCTCCCAAATGCATAAATGTAAATGTAATTTACTTACTCTCAGATTATTCCAAACCTGTATAAATGTCTTTGTTCTGCTGAACACAAAGTAAGATATTTGGAAAAATGTCAGTAACCGAACAGATCTCGTCCCAGATTTACTGCCAAAGTAGGAAATATAAATACTATGGGAGTCAATTGGGGATGAGATCTGTTTGGTAACTGAGATTCTTCCAATTATCTTCCTTTGTGTTTATTAGAACAAAGAAATGTATACAGGTTTTGAGCAATCTGAATTATTTTCATTTGTGGGTGACATCCCTTTAAATTCATCATTTTATCTTTGAAAACTTAACTTTTTATGCACTGTTTTGCTCTATTACACAATTCATGTATATATAAGTTGCACAAATGCTCTTTAAGGGACACAATGTTTTGTGTAAATCATACTGTAGGTGAATTTCAGCTGCCTCAACAGAAAGTTTTGTTACTAAACTTGTAAATATACTTGGTATTGAAGCATATACATGTTGAAAACACACGCAATTTGTCATTGTATTGCCCATGAACAAGGCCAGTCTGTAAACAGCATCAGAATTTAAATCACATTAACGATCTCTTGGACCTCTTGCAGCCACATCACTGTTGTTTTCACTCTATGCATCTTCTCTTCTTTAAACAAAGTTCATCTTAGTTTAGTTGAGCCTTTAGTATTGTACGCGTCTATTGATCTGTAGACCCTTTAGACCACCAAACAGGGGCGTAGCATCACTTTTTCGACATACCGTTACCATTACCACTTACTTAGTTTGAGTGAACTATAATTTAGCTTATCACATTCTAGACAAATTATCTCTTGCGCATGCGCTGATCCAACCCAGTCTCAATCTATTTTCGTGTCACTCAGCAGAACATTTTTTTTGTTTCACAACTTTTAATGCACAAACCTGGTGTGTATGTTCATTTATATATTTATAACCTAATATTAAAATAAGTCATACATGTTTAAGGTGGTGGCTAACCAACACCTTACCTCACCCTAAACCCTAAAATCACAGATGCAAAAGGCTTATTAGGCTAAAAACTAATTTGGATAAAAAGTTTTACGAGGTGGCAATGATTAATGTCTACTCTAACCCCGCCCCTAAACCTAACGTCACATGGGCAAAGTCAAATCATGACAAAACATACGAATGAGATCTAGGAAACTGGAATTCACACGAATGAGCCACCTTGTAAATATGAATTCCACCAGATTGCAGTCATAAATATTTATACATACGAGATATACCGTGTATTAAAATATGTTAGACTGAAAGTCATGCTGGGTGACACGAAACAGTTTGTGCTGACTGACACGAAAAAATGGGGAAATACATGACACAGACACGAATTAATAGATTACAGTTCTTGTCATGAATTCCCTTGAGACTGTGTAGTATAATCTGTGAGTGTTGCTCTCTTGATCTGTGTTGCAATGTTTAAGTAGTTGTACGGCTGAATACCTGGCCTGGAGGAGTTAAAATTGTAATAGCATTTTTTAAAATACCATTAAAATGAGGTTACCATTAGTTAAAATATTAAAAATAACGTATGTCCTGTTACAAATTGTGATCACCCAATGATTTTCCATGGAAAATACTTAAGAAACCTGTTTGGAGAGTCTTTAATTGTCGCCAGATGACAGCATGCGCTAATAAGCATTTACATGATGTCATCATGTCGAATTATACGGATAAGAATTAGTCCAAAAAGTTTCTATTGTGGCTAGCCGCTAAATATAGCAATACAGTTCGTTGCCTTAAAATGATAAGGTTCTATCTGCAGTCTGAGCAGTTTTGAGATATTGAGCTTCTAAGTTTTGCGTTCCATTTCACTTAGAACCTTTTTGCTTTCCAAAATGTACAAACTTCATCAACCATAACAACATGTAAGTAGTAAGTATACAAATAAAAAAGGTGTTATTAAGAACCTTATAATTCCAATGCGTCAAGTTGCTAAATTTGTTATATACTGAATAAAAATTGGGGCTTTAGCTTTTGTTGTGTCTAGTTATGTAAATATATTTGTCCATGGCATACAAAGTTTAGCAAATTTAAGGAACAGACTGGTGCTTAAAAAATCGTGAAAATTTGCAATTGATTAAAAAAACTGTTAAAATCGCTGCTACGCCCTTGCGGTTAGGCCTTCCACCTTTGTTTACTTGATTCGTGTACACTCCACTTCCTCTGTCACTCGCAATGATGAAGTCCTGATGTCGTCCTCTGTCATTTTACCAACAATCACCCTGGTGAGCGAGCGCCAGTTAGCTAGTTTCACGGCCATAAAGCATTTTGGGGTGTTGTTCCTGACGCTCACGAAGCAAAGAGTATTGATGACCCCATTGCTCATAGCAACACACTCAATGATGTAGAAAACCACCAGCGAGTTACGGCCACGAGTAATCAGCGCAGGGTAGAAATCCCGAAGGAGGGTGAAACTATAATACGGTGCCCAGCACAAAACGTACGCCACCAACACGCCGATCAGTGCAACGACCGTTCTGCGACGGCTACGCAACCGTCTGCGCAGCTGTTCCGTAGGAAACCCTGGAACGTTCTTAAACCACAGCTCCTTGGATATGCGTGCGTAACAGATCGCCATGGTGACCACGGGTCCCAAAAACTCCACTATGAATACGAACAGGAAGTAGGAACGATAAATAAATTGTTGGTCTGCGGACCAGATCTGCGCGCAGAAGATCTTTTTGTCATGGGTTTGCGTGCTGTGCGGGTACTCGCGTTCTGTAGCAAAGTACGCTGAGGGTACGGAGATGAGGATGGGGATTATCCAAACCCCAAAGATTAGCCAGTAGGCCGTTTGAAACTTCATTCGGGGCTTCAGGGGATGAACAATAGCCATGTATCTGTGAAAACACAAAAAAGTAGAGGAAATGCTAAGTTTATAGCATGAATTATTTGAGAAAGACAAAACATGATTGAACAATTTTGAATCTGGACTCAGTTCTGTGCCTAAGGGTTGCTTGGATTTAAATAATGAACCCCATGAGAACCGAATCAAGATGACTTTGAATGATTAAAGGGTTATTTTGGAATCAACACAAGTTCCGCTCTATTGGCTGCATTTGTGGCATAATATTCATGGTTACCACAGAAAAGCATTTTGATTTATCCCACATTCACTATTAAAGAGTGGAGTTACAGTAGTGCACTCACATAATATGTAAAACAAGCCCATGTTCTGGTACATCTAGAAGTTTTAGGATAAAAAAATGCAAATTCTGTCATTAATTACTCAACCTCAATGTGTTTCAAACCTGTATAAATGTTTTTGTTCTGTTGAATACAAAGAAAGATATTTGAGAGAATGTTGAAGCTGACACTTCTGGGGCACCATTCGCTACCATTAAAATGACTACCTTCAAAATGTTTTCTTATGTGTTCAACAGAACAATGAATTATACTATTGATATTTTTTTCTTATATGGTAGTCAATGGTGCCTCAGAAATATCAGCTGCAAATCTATACAGGTTTGGAGGGTAATTCATGACAGATTTCTTCATTTTTTGGGTGAACTTGCCCTTTAATTAACTCATGATTAGGCCATTAATAGTAGACCGAATATTCTTTTAATGAATTCGAATTGAGAACCATTTACAAAAAGGACAATAACTATAAAGTTTAAATGGTTGTCTGATCTCACAGAAATTCGTATTTCTATTCAATGAGGTTGCTATTTGTACGAATTTGTGCAATATCATTTGTACGTTTTAGTGTAATTTGCTTTCACGTCAGTGACAATTAGATTTAGGGCTTATACAGTAAATTTTTTGTACATTTTATGTGTGCATTGTCAAAATTGTACTATTTAAAGTAAGAAGGTCTGGATCAGCACAACTGTAAGGGTTTGATGTAAGTTTGTACTGGTATTTCCCAAGCATATCACATTGGGATCAAAGCTCTTTTTACTAATACTTTTAAACAGTCTAAGGTCCTGATTTACTAAACAGGGCAAAATAGCACGATAACACAATAAAAAAAAACTGTCGATGGGAGTGGAAAGTTCTGGTGGTGATTTACTAACAAACTGCGGCAAATGAATATCTCATTCCTATAATAACCACTGCAATCTACCAAGAGCTGCGCAAATAAGTGCAGGGTTTAAACCAGTAAATCACGTTGCATGATTCACTCCTCTGAAAAAAGTTCGCATCTGAAGAGGAAAACCCTACAAATGAATATGCAATAAGGTCAGTCGCAAAAACAGATGTGTCCAAGCCTTTTCATCAGTCATTTTTACTGCGTGTCTTAATCATCAATTGTCGTTTTTTTACGAAAAAAAAGATGTTTGTGGTTCCACAAGCTGTTAGTAAATCTGGGCATAAATGTACAGGATTAGCAGTCTGGCACACAGAAGTCTATATACATATTGTCTGTTCTGATCACTGCATCTTTATCTTAATAAGAAATGTCATAACCTTTGACGTTTGTGGTGAATAACAGGGTCCGCAATCTCTTGTATTCTAAACGAATGATACAGCACTATTGCAGCCAATTTATACTCTGCCAATTGTGATTAATTCAGATCTTTTTCGAGGTGTTTCTTAGTTCTTTCATAATATGAATTCTCTTCTTAATGAATGAATGTTTAAGAAAAGGGTTTTAAAGGATAAATATGACCAGAGCAAGTAGGTATATTAACTAAATGTAAACATTGATTTTCAGTGCCCAAAAAAAACTTGCCAAATGCAAAATGTGAGTGAATTTGGTTTTGGTTAGTTTATTGAAAAATTATTTCAGTTGGACTGTGATTTTGTTAGAAATTGCAAGATAATTCATGGACTCAATGATTGTGAACCTTGAGAACCTCATGTTGCTGTTAGTGACAAAAGTTTGGCTCCAACACAGATTAAACAAACCGGGACAGTCTGTTCGAGGTTTTCAAGTTTACTTAAAAACAGACAAACCAACGAATATCCCTGTCTTACATAGGAAATGGGTGTAAAAAAAGTTTTAATATTCAATTGTAAAAAATAAATCAAGTTTTATGGCACCCTGGTCAATATTGATTTCACATTGACATTGAGTTGTTTGCACTTGTCTAAACTGAACATTTAATAAACAACTCTTTTTACTGAAGCATATGATTTATATTTCCATACAAATCAATTTACATTCAAATTCGTTTAATCTGTTGTGGCTGAGACAGACACGAAAACAATCACAGTTCTTCAGGGCCTGTGCTGAAACCTTGTTCTCCCCAAAGGATGCCTTTGGTCATAAGTGAAGAGGCGAGCATCACGGAATCAATGGGAACCACCTGCTGGGCAACAGATTCTTTGCGAATTTGCCAGGACAGAATGTACTTCCCTCCAAATCCGTGCGGTTACTGAGATACACTGATGATCATGGGAAGACGCAGCTGGCAGATATCCTCATTGTGTTTTTAGTTTGGCTGTTTTTACTTTTTGAATGTTCATTGAGCCGTTGCTATGTATCATCTGTGCTACTTAGCACGTTTATGAGAGACAGCGTCTTTAAAGTAAGAGTACAGGGCTGTTAAGTCATAGTCTGCTTGGGCAAAGAAAAGCAAGACAGTTTCGAAACACATTTATGCGTTGTGCATGACACTTTTTTCAAAAGCGACTTACAGTGCATTCAAGGAATATGATGAGGCGGTAACATTCTCCATTGCGCATTATGACAAACTGCAGCTAAAATCCACACACAATATGGTGAATAGATTGTAAATATGTTGATTTTAGCCAATACCAGAGTAATTTGATGCCATAGAAAAACCTTTTGGTTCACTCAAGAACCTTTAACATCTGAAGAACCTTTCTATTTCAAAAAAGGTTCTTTGTGGTGCAACAAGGTTCTTCAGATTATAAAAAGTATGGTGCTATTCAAAACCTTTGACTGAATGGTTCTTTGTGAATCCAAAATAGTTCTTCTTATCGCTATTATTATTATGTTAGTTACAATGCGATTTTTGCATTCCTGTTACCAGTATTTTTGATTTCAGTAATTATTTGTAATATTAAATATAGAAAAAACCTTGTTTGTGAAGCTTTGTTCTTTTCTACCATTAAACTGTAAAGTCACCATAATTACTAAATTGGCGATTTATCTTTATGTAATATTGTTGTGTTTAAATGATTTATCTGTGTGCATCATTGCTTTTCTGTTGTAGCTCAGTGGTAAGAGCATCGTGGGTTCGATCCCAGGAGATTCCACATACTTAGAAACAAATGTATAGGATAATGCAATGTAAGTCGCTTAAAGCGTCTGCCAAATGCATAAATGTCATTGTAACCTTCATTATAAACCATTTACATCCCCCTCTCAATGACATTTTCTCAGAATGACATGTCTTCTCGCCATGACGTGTGTTTCAGCATAAGGGTCGGACTATTTTGACTGTCTAACAGCCGGACAGATTCAACCACCAATGTGTCATCCTACACATGTTGTCCAGAAGTCGTCCTTTCATTCTGATATACGACAACTTTAAATCGAAATTAAATACATTTTTTAAATAACAGATTTCAGACTTTTTAAAAATGTTTTTCCAAACATTTATTAATTTTTTTGTTCTATTGAACACAAAAGAAGATATTTGGAAGAATGTTTGTATCCAAACAGTTCTGGGAACCATTGACTACTACCATTTATTTCCCTACAATGATAGTCAAAAGTGCCCCAGAACTGTTTGGTTACAAACAATTTTCCAAATATTGTTGCTTGTTTCAGCACAACAAACTTTGAACAACTTGATGACAGAATGATTACAGAATTTAAATGATGACAGAATTTTATTTTTAAAATTTCCTTTTAAGCTAACACCCAGTAGCTATTTTGCGATCAAATGATGGTTTCTAATTATTGAAGAACTCTTATTTTTCATAAAAACAGTATATATTTTTAAAATAACTAAGTATAAAATAAGTAAATACATACAATAATTTTTTCGTTTTTTTACAACAATTTTTGGGTGAACTTTCTCTTTAAGCTGTCACCCAGCTTTTTTGTGACCAACTGATGATTTCTAATAAAAATAATAAAAATAAAAATTGACATTTTTAAAATTAGTATGTATATAAAATTGACTATAAAATGAATAAATACAGTTTAGTTTGTTTTTTTACAAAAATTGATTTTGTATGGTTTTTAATTTCAAAAACTATTACAAAGGTTAAGACCTCTATGATGCCACAGGCCAACCCCTCATTATATTAATAGAGATACATGATATCATAAACTGCACACTTATCATATTAAATTTGCTTTAGATTACGATTTATTGCTTCACTATTTGACACAGGAGTTCTGTTGCTGGAGAGCCGCTGTTTTACAGTGATTAACCTCAACCATAATCAAACAGACCTGAAGCCTGAAATGATAGCAGGTGTGTTTGATTAGTTTCATCTGAACTGAGCAGAATTGTGGCCCTCCAGCAGTGGCACTGGACTCTGGTGGTCTGATATCTCATCATACACAACACAGCATTCGTGCCATGAAAACTGAATGAGACTCCCAAGTGTACTTTATTTGAACTTTATTTATATTGTAGAACCGTAAGCTCTCAACGCAGATTTGATTTACATGAAGTCTGGCTGCAGGTTGAAGATAGCCGTCCGGATGCTCAAAAATGTAAATGCTAATCATTTCAACCTTGGCACCCTAATATGGTGTAAGCTTTATACGATTCCACATACTCATGTGTAAATTCATAAACCACGAGGGGACATTTAATGAGGGGGTCTAGGTGAAGCCGATGGAGCGAGTAGAGCTCCACTCTCGAACAGGAAATATGTCCCCTCCACTCAATAATAAAGAAGGGGCAAAATGGCGTCGCTGAGCTTTCCAAAGTCGGGTAATTTTATCTCAGCGTCCCTACACTAGCTACTTGCAGACTGACGCTGTCTTAACGTGCAATGCAAGCACAACTCATATGGGTTCCTTGAAATTAGACATAAAGGAGGAATAAACACAAAGGATTTATATATTTTTGACAATCAATATGGATGTCTCGCCAATGTTAGCTGATGTTGTATGAATTTCTTTAAAATACAGGGAAAGAAAATCTGATTTTTTTATATAATCCACCGAAGTACTGAAAACCCTGATGTTACACACCCCTGTACCGTAGGTGGCGATATAGGCTACACCTAAACATGTTGGTTGCTACCCGCCATTAAAAGGAAAGAAGAAGAAGGAGAAGACGTTCGTTGGTCGTTATTTACTCTAATTTGCAGGTGATGTGTTTTGTAAATATAGTGTTATTTACTCAAAACAATTCAAACTTAATTTGTGGAAATTATTCAACATTTTACTGTGTTTGTTTTGTATGTTATTTCGCTTTGAATATAAAATTCCTAAATTATTTGTATTCACATTTTTCATTTATTGTTCACTGCTAACTATTATAATGTTTACTCTCTAAATACAAACCTGGAGGCAATGTCTGGATTTAGTAACATTAAAGGTATTTAATAACATTTAAACAATAATTATTTAGCATTAAAACGCGCCGTTTCATAAATTACTATTTATAACTGGCTAAATTACTCAGAATTAGGTTACGTATTTCCGCTCGGGCTTCGTGTGGAGGTGATGTATTTCCGTTTTTGAGTGGAGCACCATTCGCTCCATCTGCTGCAGTCAGGCCTTTTTGTATTTAATGAGAATATGTTTATGAATGAGTTCATATCCGAACTTTGACACTCTAGGCAATAACAATTTAATATTGAGTTCACAGAGAAGAACGCTCACCTGTCCACAGCAATGGCTAGCAGGGCATTGGTTGACACATACAGAGACACGGTCCTCAGGTAGTTAATGGAGACACAGAGCACAATCCCATGATTCCACGACAGTCGCTTCACCACGTAATAATCCACCAAAAACGGGCAGCACACAGTCGCCACCAGGAAGTCTGATATTGCCAAATTGGCGATGAGCAAATTGGTCAGATTTCTGAGTTTTTTGTACCTTGCCAATGTGACGATAAAGAGGCAATTCCCAACGCCACAAACCAGCATGATGCAAACCAGGACCACAGCGATGACGATCGTAGCCACGAAAAACGCTTGTCCCTGAGTCGTGTCGGGGATCTCCTCTAGTGGAATCTCGTAATCCAGAGGAGTATCATAAATCGGTATAAATTCATGGGGATTATCCGATATATGACCTGGATTCCATGTTGAGGTGCTTATGTTGTCCTCTCCCATCTTCTTCTTGTACACGTCTAACAAAGGCCACCAGGATCTTCCATATTATTATTTAGTGAATGGACGTTCGGTCGTTTGCTGTAGGGAGTTAGAAAATGTATTTTTTTTAGACAATGCACGAAACGTTAACCTTTGAAACTCTTAAGAAACAGCATTTACGAGAGGTATGTGCTTTTCCTTGTAAGTGTCTTGTTAGGGTTTAAAAAGTCTATATCTGGCTTTAAAAAGTCTACATCTGGCAGATATACACCATTATTGCACACTTGCATATAACATCTGGAAACTGTACATTGTAAGAAACAATAGGTAAAACTGTAAATAACACATCTGCACACTCATTTAAACAATTATATGTTGTTATTTCTAAATGTTTCACTTTTTGTATATTATGCATTATTGTTTTTATTTAATTATCTTTTTTTAATGTATATTTGCACTATTTTTGCACCATATGTACTTCTCCACCAAGCTCCTGTCGTCAAATCAAATTCCTTGTGTGTGTAAACAGACTTTGTAATAATGTTACTTCTGATTCTGATATTTTCTGAGATGAGAAAAGCAACAAGTTTACAGAAGGCCAGATTAGGAGTGATTTTACAGCGAGACTCCAAATTGGCTGTATGTTTATTTATAACTCAGCTGAGTTAAAAATTCAAAAAGCACATTTTGATTCAAAGCACACGCTGTATTGTCACTGCTGTCTGCTGGCACTTTTTAATTCATTTGTTTTTCTTATAGCATCGGTAAGACGTTGGATGTGGTAGTGTATGTTGTAGAAAAACGGGTTCAGGGTAGAAGTTACATAGAAACTTGAAATGTATTATACTATGGCATTACTTTACTTACCATACTTTTACTAACCAAAAATGTATGGGTCTCAAAAATAATCATATTTTTTATGTGAGTCAAACTATGGTAATACAATGGTAGCCTAATCAATATGTCAAAAAACGTAGTTTCTACACCTTTACCAAAACCATGTTTAATTTTCAGAAATGTCAGAACTGCACATTGTTAAATTCCCTCCGGTGTTTAGGTTTCTTTTGACAAAAGTAAATTGCAAAATACAAGATGAGGGGAAAAGGGTTACGTTACATTCTACTGTAAACTGTTATTGCATATTTATAGGATTTTTATATAAAGTGCAGTATGGCAACAGCTTGTTACTATTTTACAATGTCAACTGATTAATCTTTAAGGAAACTATACTGTACATTTAGAAGTATACAATAAATTATATGTTTACCCTTCTGTAAACGAGATTTTGAGTTAAACAATTTTATTAAAAAGTTTAGTCATTTGAAAATTTAAAATCAAGAAACAAAGCAGTCATGATCAGAGAATTAAATGTCGCCTATCCTGCAATCCTTAATACAGATCGTTTAAATTCATTTTTATTCAAGCGAACCCAGATTAAATCCCGACTAATTTGAAAGGCTGTATGCAGATTTTCACACTACTTGAATACAATCATTCATTTGTGGTTTTACTATGTTCCTTTAAAACTCTCACGTTCAGAAACAAAAAAGAATGGAGCTTACCTTCACAGTATTCTCCTTTTCGTTTTAGTGTTCGTGATATTCGTCCAAAAACACCCCGCATCTTAAATTGTTGTTGTATAAAACTGCAAAACTTTGTTTTTTCCTTTATTTAATTAAAAGAGACGCATGAGAGGCGCGTCGCTGCCGGGTCTGCAGTTCTCCAGCTGATGTATTAAACAAAGCGTCTCAGCGTCTCCTCCCCATCCATCCTCCTCACATGTACCCAACAAACCAAATGCGTGTCCGCAACCGCGTGGGAATACACAAACATACATTTCTAACTGCAGCAGTTTCTCATTAGCTATGACTCGGTAAATGGCATGTAAAAATCAATAGGTTTCGGTCAAGGACTTTTTAAGTAAGTTATTTTCAGTAATCAGCTTAAATTTAAATTGAAATAAGATAAAAAAATATACAAAAGCATAAAAAATATATTGTATGAAAATACATTATAGTATTGCAAATATGTTAAGGTAACATTAGCCCTGCTGTAAAAATTATCATCTATTTGCATCACATTTTCCCCCCGTGTCTCTACAAAACACACAGTCTTCCACTTGAACACATCCAGATAGCATTTTTGGTAGTAAATGATGTGACCATGTTTTAATTAAGGTCATAATTAGAAACATTTATTCATTTGGTAGATTGGCTGACATGCATATTAGTTAATACATGAATTTAGTTTTCAATAGGGCTGAAAAAGATTAATCGCGATTAATCGCATACAGAATAAAAGTTTGTGTTTACATAATACATGTCTACGTACTGTGGATATTAATTTTGTGTTTACAAATACAAACACATACTATTTACATGTATTTATTTATATTTACCAACAATTAAAATGTTATAAATGTTTAATAATTTTTTTAATTTTTCTAAAATATATGCATGGATGTGTATGTGTTAATAGATACAAAATTATTTTGCACAGCACACAGATATATATTATGTAAATACCATCTTTTATTCTGGATGCGCTTAAACGCGATTAATCTTTTGACATCCCTAGTTTCGACTAATATTTAACAACCAAAAATGGCAAAACTGAACAATCTTTATATGAAATCCATGCCACTTGATAGTTTTTAATGATATTTTTTAATGAACAAATAATGCAAGTGTCCAACATTTTTGGGTCCACTGTGCATTTTCTCATTTCTCTCTCTCATCCAACAATCACCAACGCGTTTAATAAACACATGGCTCTCATGTACATTTATTCAGGTTGTTTTCATCCATAATTCGTGTTGTACTCTTTTGATATTATTCTATTTCAGGTGCCTGCAGGAGCTCTCCCATAGCTAAAAAGACCTTGAGAGAAACAATCTAGTTCAACCACAGAATTAAGTTCTGGCACAGAGATGAGGGCTGAGCAATTGACCTTGACAGAACCAACTGAAGAGAGATTTTCATCAGGTGTTATATTAATCCTCAAATATACTTGATTTTTTTGTCAGATATAACTTTAATACATTTTCTTTAAATTTTTAGGGGCAGTGTGACCAGTTTACGTTTCCAACAAAATAATCTTTGTAAGTGACATGTTCAGGCGAATCTTATTCTGTATACACAAAATACTAAGTTGACCTTATAACCTTTGCTGGGAGAACATTTTGAAGTTGGATGTTTTATAATGCATGACCTTGGTGTTTCTAACTCTGTCTGAGCTATAGGAACACATTGCAGAGGCACTCGGTGCTGAGCCATCTGGACAACCTAGAGAAGAAAGTGAAACAGGTGTTACGTTAAAGATTTACTCACATTCAAAGCGCAGATCCAATCAAAGCGGATCGGTCCTGACCTCAGACACACACAATCACACCAGCTTTCACTCCCAGAAAAATTTAACCCTGGACGGCCTTTATAATTTACAACCTCTACAATGCTTGGGGAGATTGCTACCTCGACAAAAGCAGGCTTTTATCTAAATCATTTTCTTTCTCTATCACACACCAACCCTGTAAAATTGCGCCATAAAACTGACACTGACACCTCAAGCAGCAGGAACACAAACACTAGTGAGCAACACAGCTGTGGATCTCCATAGACTTCATCGAAGACTCGGCTAAGTGAAGTCTGACATAGCAGTTGGGTTTTCACGATACCTTTAACATATCTTACGATACTATACCGTATTAAATATGTTCATAATTAAAATCTACAAAATAAACCATTATTCCTTAATACACAGAACAAAATGAAACATGTTGTATTTAGTGAACTGTATTATACTGCACACAACAATATTTGTAGTAGCCTATTAACTGTAGTAATTGGATAATTTTGAGCAAATGCTGTCGTATACTTTAATATTTACTGCTAACATTGGACTAATTCAATCAATTTGCGAAAAAATT
The DNA here is from genome assembly GCF_015846415.1 of Triplophysa dalaica. NCBI lineage: Eukaryota > Metazoa > Chordata > Actinopteri > Cypriniformes > Nemacheilidae > Triplophysa > Triplophysa dalaica. The sequence goes on from NC_079543.1 coordinate 7,279,675, forward strand.
GCATTTATAGCAATGCTTATAAAGGAAAATACAGTTGAAAGAAAAAGTATGTGAGCCCTTTGGGCTTACTTGGAATTCTTCATAAATTGGTAATAAAATGTGTTCTGATCTTCATCTAAGTCACAACAATAGAGAAACACAGTCTGCTTAAACTAATACCGCACAAACATTATACGTTTTCATGTTTTTATTGAACACAACATGTAAACATTCATAGTGCAGGGTGGAAAATGTATGTGAAACCCTAGACTAATGACTTCTCCAAGAGCTAATTGGAGCCAGGAGTCAGCCAACCTGGGGTCCAATCAATGTGATGAGATAGGATGTGTTGATTAAAGCTGGCCTGTCCAATAAAAAGCACACACCTCGCACAAAAGAGCTCTCAGAAGACCTACGATCAAGAATTGTTGACTTACATAAAGCTGGAAAGGGCTACAAAAGTATATCTAAAAGCCTTGATGTCCATGTGTCCACGGTAAGACAGATTGTCTACAAATGGAGAAAATTCAGCACTGTTGCTACACTCCCTAGGCGTGGTCGTCCTGTAAAGATGACTGCAAGAGCACAGCGCAGAATGCTCAATGAGGTGAAGAAGAATCCTAGAGTGTCAGCTAAACACTTACAGAAATCTCTGGCACATGCTAACATTTTTGTTGACAAATCTACAATAAGGAAAACATTAAACAAGAATGGACTTCATGGGAGGACACCACGGAGGAAGCCACTGCTGTCCAAAAAAAGCATTGCAGCACGTTTGAAGTTTGCAAAAGAGCACCTGGATGTTCCACAGCACTACTGGCAAAACATTCTGTGGACAGATTAAACCAAAATTGAGTTGTTTGGAAAGAACACACAACGCTATGTGTGGAGAACAAAAGGCACAGCACACCAACATCAAAACCTCATCCCAACTGTGAAATATGGTGGAGGGGCATCATGGTTTGGGGCTGCTTTGCTGCCTCAGGCCCTGGACGGATTACTGTCATCGATGGAAAAATGAATTCCAAAGTTTATCAAGACATTTTGCAGGAAAACTTAAGACCATCTGTCCGCCAACTGAAGCTTAACAGAGGATAGACGATGCAACAGGACAACGACCCAAAGCATAGAAGTAAATCAACAACAGAATGGCTTCAAGAGAAGAAAATACGCCTTCTGGAGTGGCCCAGTCAGAGTCCTGACCTCAACCCGATTGAGATGCTGTGGCATGACCTCAAGAGAGCGATTCACACCAGACATCCCAAGAATATTGCTGAGCTGAAACACTTTTGTAAAGAGGAATGGTCCAAAATTTCTGCTGACCGTTGTGCAGGTCTGATCTGCAACTATAGGAAACGTTTGGTTGAGGTTGTTGCTGACCACAATTAGAATCAGAAGAGCTTTATTGATCAGCGCTCTCCAACACCTTTAATATCACGGCTGAGATGACACCCTTGAGCAAGGCACTGCTCCCAGGGTGCCACTGCTCTGGGTGTGTGTGTTACTCACTGCTGTGTGTGTGCACTTGGATGGGTTAAATGCAGAGCACAATTTCCGAATATGAAACACCATACTTGGCCTCACTTCACTTCACTTCACTTCATTAAAGAGCAGTTATCTGTTTAGGTGGGAGATTGCCTGTGGGAAGAAGCTGCTTTTGTGTCTGGAAGTTTGGTGTTTGGTGCTCTGAAACACCGTCCAGAGGGCAAAAGATCAAAAAGTTTAGATTAAATTTGCAACTTTTCAAGCAGGTTTTAGCTTGTTTCAATTGAAAATAAAGTTTTTTTTATAAAAGTTCAGTTTCAATATAAGCGTTGATATAGCCTGACCATCTGTTTTTGTGTCCTTGCTGTCAAAGTTGTTGTTGCACTTCTAGGAAATGCTTTACACAAAGTTGTGGAGTATGTATACTCAATGTATGATGTCATTAAAGCGACAAGAAGGCTTATCTAGATGCATCTGAAATAAAAATTTTACTTTGATTAATTGTGCAAATAATACATTTTATAAGAGGGAAAATAATTACAATTAAATTAGATAAATTAAAAATAGATAAATTCATCAAAAGGGGTCTCAGACTTATGGACCACACTGTACATTCATATTATACAAGTATTTTTTTATCAGCTTTTGTGATTTCGCAGGCTCACAGAAGATTATTTTTGGATAACATGTCACTATTCTTTGTTAAGGAGGTTTCACAGGTAACGATGCAATGTCTCGTTACTGTCTCTGAGGAGACCGAGGTTACAGAAACCAGAGATTTTTTTTAACCAGATCACTGAAGTGTGGAGAGAGTTTATGGGTCTGTCGTGGAAATACTAAAACTTCATTAAAGACTAAATGAAGATGACAGTAAGTAATAGTCTCTCAGTCTTTTATATCATTTACATCTTTGTCTGTTTTTTAACCTCATATCACCCAAACGAGAAAGGAAAAGTTCATTAAAAAATTGCTTGGTCAAGTTTTGCCAGAAACTTTAAAATAATTTAAATATTTGGTTTTCAGGATTATAGTTTGATGTTAAGGCAGATTGGGCAGACAGGCTAAATGGTTACTATAGCATCATGGGTGGTTGGTAACCGGAAGGACAAATAGATTGATAAATTGCCAACTTGCACACTTTTTGGAGTCGCTGTATATTTGAAAGAACCAAAAAGAGCTTACTGTGATTTTTGATGAAATAACTATTTTAGGACTTTTTCCAGAAATGTTACAAGCTGAGTGAATTTTACGCCTCTGTAAAAAAACCTCTGGGGAAATATTTTTCTCATCGAAAAGCTTTAAATGGATTTGTGCTTTGGTGCCCCATTTTTCATTCAATTCTGTTTGATTGATGCCTACTGGGAGGACTAATTTAGATGTTTAATGTTACAAATTATTATGAAGAAATTCTATCATGACATTTTAAAAGCAGCACGTAAATTATAAGTCACCTCTCTGGTCAAATCCCCAGCTGTTTAAATCGTAGAACCAGAAAAACATACCACAATTGATTAAACCAGTCATGTTACTTTTAGCCGGTTTAATAAAACACAATAGGAAGGGGGAATTAAAATCTTAGTGTGTGTCGCATAACCATGGTTTATAAATTAACATTGTATTCCAAGTCAGTGTTATAATGTACCTGACAGCCTGTACTCTGATTCATAAGCGAGTTGGTTCCCAGTATAGAATTTAGTGTACAGAGTGCTGATGCACGAATACGTATCCGTATTCTGTGCCAAAGACAACCGCTTGAATCACTCTTTAGGTACAGAGTGTTCATGGCTGACAGATTACAACTTCACTGACACACCACACTAAACCACAGAAAAAAAACATAAGAGACACATTATCCCAAACTCTGCTTTGAAACTATTGACTGAAAAGGGAAAATAGAGTAATAATTAAACAAATAGATCCATCGACTTTTGACTACGGGTCACATGGGTATTCAAATGCTGGGTCTTTTCAATCATTATCGGGGAAAATATGGACAAGTTCAAACATTGGTTAGTGTTAGTGTAACATTGGTTTTGTCTGCATTTTACTCAGCCATGGCTTGAAATGAGCCAGGATTTGTGTAGCAACTACAATTTCTAGTAAGTAGAAAACTGTGTCCTCTACACAAATTTCCATGACCTGCTAATATTTCACGAAATCCAAGTTTTCTGTCTGAAAATTTCCTATTCTGGAAACTTCCAATGACTGGCTATACAGTACTATAAATCGGCTTTCAATTTCATTGGAATGTATTCAGATTACTGAAAAAACGTCAGGTTTTCAAGAGACCAGGTGCTTCTCTGGAAGAGCCTTCCACTGGATTATATAAGAATTAGTCACCAAATCCCTTACAAAAATGAAGCACTTGAAATTATTGTAGAAGCTAATTTTATTAGTCTACAGTCCAAAACAAGCATTTGACCCAGAAACGCATTCATTTTCATACAAAAAATAAATCAAAATACACAATAAAGAAGCTTTAAAAAACAAAGGAAACAAAACAGAACTAAGAATCCATTGATCAGTCTCAACCACAGTCCATTATAACTCTTGTGTCCAGGGAAACGAGTGCCGGTGTGGTAGTGGGTTTGGTCACTTTTTGGCATACGTGATCTTCATAGCACATGTGGCTGTTATCCGGAAACCCTGCAGAGCATCTTTCGCGACTCCAGCTTGAGTCTCGCTTTCAAACTCCACAAACGAGATATCATGCTTTCCTGGGACCAGACGCACCTCTTTAAACCCAGGAAACCTACAGGATGAAAGGAGATTGAATGAGAGAGAACCCAATAATAAACAATCAAAGACTTTCTTTTTTGTTTGAAGTCTGAGAGATACAAACAAAAATCTTTTTCAGCCTTTTAAAACAATTTAATCTAATCTCAATCATTATGTGTTTACTCTGAAGTTTAAGAATACAATTCACAATTTTGAACACAACATTTAACTTTAGTACCATAATGTAAGTGTGAACTTACTGGTTGAATAACATAGAGAGCATCATCTCATTCGTCTCTTCTGGAAGATTATTCAAGAACAGAATGTAATTTGGTGGATTGTCAGGGACCTGGAAGATATAGAAAAATATAAAACTGATTTTATCAGTCAACGGTCACAAACATTTATTGCAAAAACAGATTGCAGCACAGGTCAGGATCAAGAGAATTTTACATTAATATTAAATATCTACTACTGTAAAACATTTGTAAACATAAGACATGTGACGTACCTGGACTGTGGCAGGTGGAGGGGGTTGTGTGCTTATAGCTCCCTGTAAGGAAAATGCACAAAAATATATTTATAAACAGTAAGGAACCTGTTTATATTCTTATTGCAATGCGTGCAGTAATGCCTCGAGTAAATATCTTTACAACTTAACTATGACAACAACGTTTCTGTCACATGTGATGTTTGATTCAGAGAAAACAGTCCAATGGCGCATCAAACACCATCCATGTCAACTCACCGCTGGCTTTTTGTTTGCATTGGCCGCCTGCTCCAGAGCTTTCTTCTTTTTGTCTTTCTTCTTTTCTTTATCTCCATACGTGCCTCTCATCTTAGAAATGACGTCAGAGTCTGTTTTTGCATACTGGATTCTCTAAAAGCATAATAAAATGTTAAGAACAACAATTGAGGTCAAATGAGTGGATAAACTTTTGTACCAGACACATGCGCTGCATTCAGTTTTTGTATCACTGACCATGGGCTTATTGTAGAAAGGAAATCCTTGAAGTTGTCTGAGGGCGTTTGTGGCTGCTGAAAGCTCTTTGAAAATAACAAACGCCTGGCCCCTCATCCTTACGGTCTTCAGAGCAACAATATCCAGAATCTGACCAAACTGAGAGAATAATGCGTAGAGTGCTCTCTTCAACTCTGTAGAAAAGAAGATATTTTAAGGTACACAGAATTGTAGATTCTGAAGACTGTTTAGTTGAGCATAAATGAAACATTACAAATAATGATCAAGGAGGGGGGGGGGTAAAATGTAGCAAACAACTCAAACCCGAGTTACTCAAAGACAGATTGAATACTATAGACTCAAGCTTCTACCTTCTTTCTTTATTTTATCGTTGACATTGTTGACGTAGATGGTGTGATTCGGTCGTATATCCATGATCGCACTTTTCAACTATAACGTCACTGCAACAGAGAAAACAATGTAACGTGACGTTAGACAGAAAAAAACATTTGATTGATTGAACCGTAAATGAAGATGCCTATCCAACACGCACGTTGTGGTGTATTAAATGGTGCAAACAGTGAAACAAAAACATACTGTGAGAAAACACAAATGATTAAAATTGCCTACGGGTTATATATAAATACATATATTTGCAAATTATACACAAATAAATCATCAAGAGTAAACGAACCAAGTTAAACTCACCACACCAAACTCTTAAACCGGAAACTGCCGCTTTGCCGCTTCTTCCTTTGTTTCTTTGAAACGGATGTTTAATGTAGCGCCACCTACTAGCGCGGAGTGATATGACAGTTCCAACAAATATGAGAGGAGCGTAGCCTTTTATAAACCTATAGTAATTGACAAAAGTGAGGTCCATAAAGGATATTTAGCAAAACACTTGCTTATGACGTCTCCACTGGTTTGAGTTAAGCATCAAGATGAATGGTTCAAAATTAAGAAAATCTAAATTTGGTCGATGTAGTGTTCTAATATGGAAACAATGCTTTGAAGAAAAATAAAGCTCACAGGAAAAAAATACATTTTCTCTACAACCCATTCATCTGTTTATATTCTGTTGCTAATCTCGTTTTTATGGATTGGGTCATTTGCTTGGCATCCTTTTATATATAAATTATTCTCAAAGCAAAAATATTTAATTCTAACAAATCATCCATATTATACCACAGTTGCTTACACCATTACTGCAACAATTCTGGACACATTGCCAACCCAACAATGTCCAATAATAAAAATGATATTTACTTATCAATTACATAGCAATTTAAGTAAAAAAGAAAGACACCTTAAAAATTAAAGACATGAAAATATTTGACCTTTATTTAGTTTGCATAAAGAAAATAACACCAAAAACAGAAGAACTAAAAACACTGTTTTGATCAGTTTGTTTGTACAGAGCATTCAGAGATTGCTTATGCTCTGTAGTTTGCGCTCAGTGAAAAAACGGTGTGTGTCTCGTGAGTGTGTAAGCTCGTCTGGCTTGTTGCGACTCAAGAAGGACAGCATGGATGTGTTATTCTGACGAGCAGCAGCTTTTGCTCCATCTTCTTCATCATCATCCCTATAGAAAACACTTAAAACTGAATTTCCAGCAAAAAATGCAGATCAACAGCTACCTCACATATAATAAGAGAAACAAAACATAATACGCAGTACATAATTGAACATATCATTATATCTGAGTTTATACATACTAAATAAGAAACTGCTATCAATACTATTATTTTAGACAGCAGTGCCCCCTGCTGTTAGACTCACCAGTGGACAGGTACAGCTTTGCTGTCCAAAAGAGTTTGTGCTGTACTCCAGCTGAACCTCACGAACTGAGGGTAGCCAAACACTGGGTCCAGATATTTCTGCAACCAGCTTTTAGTTTTGGGATCTAGAAAATACAGCATTTTATAGAAAAGCTAAATAAAATGCCATTTTTATGCCCTTGTCCAGTTAATGAATTGTCTGGAAAATTTCTGTGGGAATTTATATTTCAACATCACATACCAATCTCTTTAATATACTTAAAGTGTAAAAGAACACCTGCTGTACACAGCCTGATGTTATCAAGCGTATTTTACTGTGTACATAAGCCCTTGATGTCTAACTTTTAAAATAATTCAGAACCTAACACTAGTGTAAACCACTTAAACATATTTTTAAAGAAATTTGGTCATCACAATGAATTATGAAAATGGCAAAAAATCTGATTTACTGACCATTAGGATATCCAGAGCCATAATCTGTGTCCACCTCACCCAAATTCTCTGCAAACTTCCAGGATTTGACAGCATGATCTCTGGCAACCTAAGAGCAATGGAAAGGAAATAAAAAAGGGATTAATGTAGGGCTATCAGACAATTGTGATTAATTGCATCCAGAATAAATGCTTGTTTACACACAATACAAAGGTAATATACACTTTTATTGCATAAATCTACTTTTCTCTACCTCATCCCCGTATCATCCATCTGTGAATTGCCACTTACCTTGGCACAGATACTGGCAGCACTGACAATGGGAAAGAGAGAATCAGCTTTGGGACGAACTGTCACCTCTATGCCCGGAAACCGCTTGGAGAGCTTATCCTGATACTTCTCTGCAGGACCCACGGTGTCCACAAACACCTGAGAGAAAAAATAGGATCACTATATTTTGCCCATTCATTCTGCAGATCGTTTTGTTCTAGGAAAAGAAATACCTCTTTGACCTGCACCCCACAGTCCAGGGCGAACTGCACCAGACCAATAGCTGCATCGTGTGAGAGTGCATTCAGGTTGTATTTTGCTCTGTAAACAAAAGGATATTACCTGCTTGTGTATGGAGCTGTTGTACTGTATGTGGTCATCATGTCTTAGGGCAGTCTGTACCTTTGTAGCATGCTGGTGGAGATGGTGTTGGGGGAGAGTATTTGAAGCGCCCAGCCAACAAAACTTTTGGCCTCATCGAGCATTAGAAAAAGGTTATCTCTCTGTGCCTCTGTCAATGTCTTTGAGTCTAAACATACAACAAAATAATGCTTTGTTGACTCTAAATACAATTCGGACTACATTGAACATGTGGCCTAGGTCTGTTGAAAATAGCTAAATGTATTCTGACCCTAAACATCACTTGTGTGCCAACCAACCTGCCACTTTTAAATTCTTCATGTCCTCCTTTTTGGATACAGGGCAAAAGCATATTCCATACACCATGGGCCCTGAAATAAAAACATGAAATGTAAAAAAACAAATTTCACTTATTTAAAAGCATGACCTAACTTTCAGAAAGGGACACTCACCCAGGACAGGCCCCCTGCCAGCCTCATCGATGCCCAGGCAGCAATCCTCTGTTTTACACACTTCTGGGATGGGGGATGACAAGCGGCAGCTCACAGAGTTATCTGCTTCAAAACCACTCAGATCCATGTCTGTTTACAGTCTGCTGGACAACAAACAGCTATTGAACGAAGGAATATTCCTACAACTGCACTACATTCCCATGCCAACTCACAACTTAGTAAAATAAATAGTCAAATTGGAATAATTGTAATGTTCCAGTTTTTTGCATGTATGGATTTGTTTTGACAAAAGATAACAAAAGCTTTTGAATATTAGTGGATAAACAAACAAGAACGGACCTGTGTGCAGCGAGCGACTCACCCGGAAATCTAGAATTGGCGCGGGTATGACGCGTAACCTCTGACCTGCAATGTTTACAAAGATTACATTTATTTATTTATTGCTTATTTAAAAATACAGTACTGTTATACGGAAGCACATTTAAAGGGCATATCATTTCCAATAAAGTAAATTTATTTTTTAAATGTTCCAACCCCGTCTCTCTCGCAATGGCTTGTGGGATATGGAGTTCATGACCAAATCAAACCTTTTTGCATGGATTCCTGAACATAATATTATAGGCTGTAAAATGTTATATATTGAAGTAAAACATAATATCTTGATGTAAAATATTATAAAATACCACTGATACCAGTTTAAAAATATATATTTTCAAATATATGATATGTATTAGGCCTATAAAGAATTCCTATTCTATCTCTGACAATATTCTGAATGAGATCCTATAGCTGACAGATATGGTTACCAACACATAAGATTACAGTTTCTGTAATATTGCTTCAGTTTTACCAAATACAACAAGTTTGATGATCATTTGAACCAATTTTAAAAACGGAGTTATCACATTTTGGAATTCAACTCTTCATTTGTGGTCATAAAAGTATCATTTGTAAACTAACAGCAACGTAGCCTATTAAATATTAATGGAAGCTTATTTCTTTACAGGATGAAATGGCAAAATAAAGAACCAGCCTGTTTATCTCTTTCAAGAGCTCTATCAAATGTAAAGGCAATGAGAACTGTCAACATATTTTATATACTGCTCTCCACTTTTATTAATAACTTCCTTTTGATACCGTTTACTTTAGCATACATTGATATTTTGAAATGCGTATGTATTTTTTCGTGAATAATGTGCATGTTTAAAGTGCTGATTGTCAAAATGGACCCCCCAAATTGACTATGGTTTATCTGCTTTGGATATGCATGGACAGATTTGTCGTCTGTTAATGTCTGTCCACAGGGAGGTCGACATGGAGGACGAAGTATACAGACGACATGGAAGACGACATATAGGCCTACAGACGACATGAAAGACAACATTCAGAAGAAATATACAGACGACATATGCAGACGACATATGCAGACGACATGGAGGACGACATGTGCAGATGACATATACAGACAACATGGAGGACGACATATACAGACAACAGTAGGATGACAGAACAGGACAACAGTAAAGAAAACCCAGGAGGCGAAACTCTGATGCTTTTTTGGTAACAGTGAGTAAGTAACCTGTTGGTACACATTTTATGTAGTTTTAGCCTACTTTATTGAGCATTTCTATTTTAAGCAACTTAACAGATTTCCTGTTCGTATTATTAGTTATTACTCCACTAGGTCTGAAATATATATTATACGTTTGATGCTCATGTGGCCTACCACAAAAAACAGCCTATTCTAGTGAAGATAAGATGATAATATTTTTTCTTTACTTGTAATCCTTTACACAGCATTCTATATACTGTTCAGAAAGCACAACACGTGTGCAGGCCCACCTCCTCGCTCTGCAAGCTGCATCCAGCTCCTTCTGGCGTATTACATGACAGTATAAAAAGAGAAAACGTTCACAATGTGGGTTTTGTCACACGATTTGATCTCATTGGTAGAAAGAATGCTGTAAAAATTATTACACATAAAATATATTTATTTTCATCTTATCTTCACTATGCAGTTTTTTGCAATATACATTAAAAAAACAATTAAAAGAAAAGTACAATATATATTTCAGACCTAGTTGAGTACATACTTGTAATAGTAAAAGGAAATGTGTAAAGTTGGTAAAAATAAAATGCTCAATAAAGTAGGTTAAAACACATAAAATTTGTACTTACAATCAAAACATTGTAGGTGCGCTCAATGGCAGCCGCCCTACCGAATGGCACCAAGTGGCTCTTACCAAAACCGCATCAGAGTTTCATCTCCTGGGCCCAGTTTTTCAAAAAATGTTATCTGGATCAAATTGATACGGATTTGGAAACCCCATGTTTTGCTATCCAGGATCAGCTGATCCATTTTAATTTTATGCCAGTTTCTTCAAGGAACATTGGATTGGATCACTGTAATACAAAAAAAATATTCTGGATTACCAAATTTCTGTTTAGCAGAGCCTTAAACAGAACCAACATTGTAGCCTACTGGCTTGGTAAAGAACAAAAGGTAGGCAAAATACCAGTTGCCACGAATAGCCATTGTTTGTTTTAATTGTCAGAAATGCTGTAATGACCAGTAAAAATTTACATTCCTTATTTTGTTACAATGTTTAAATTAAAAAACAATACTATCCAATGGTCAAAAATCATTTACAGGACAGATACCACGTCTTTCCATCACTTCTTTTAGGAGATGTATCTCCGTTTGCAGTTTTTCTGATGCAGTTTGGCAAGCATGATTTGTTCTTTACCCAGTTCAATTTGTACTTTTGCTCTTTCGGTTTCCCCTTTCAAAAGCAACTCATAGCTGTCACCATCCTGGTTTGTAGCTGAGGAACGTTATATGATGTATATATCATCAGTAAACATTGATTTTGTGATCATTCACATAAAAATAACCTCTATGATGTTATTTGGTTCGATAAATCAAAGCTGAATCCATCCTTCTGATGGGATCAGGATAATCCTGTTTTTTTATCAAATAGTTACCAAACCGAGTTTAAAGTTTTGAAAAACTCAGAGGGCAGGTTTGATCTTGATCACATGTAAAATCGGATTACATGATCTGATCTTAGTTCGGAATCCCACTTTTATTTTGGAAAAACCCATTTTCAAGATTAGATCGAATGTGCCATCCGAAATCCCACTGGATTACTTTTGAAAAAATGGGCCCTGGGTTCTATACTCTATAGTCGATGATCTTGCTCTTCCTTGCATTCCAGGATGTTACACCCGGTTATAGCCGAATTCAATTCTCTAGTTGAATTTAGTGCCCTGAATTAGTGGTGGGCAGAACGAGGCTTCATAAAACACTGAAACAGATGAAGCAGATGTGACATACTGTGTCGAAGCTTCAAAACTTTCCGACACCCCTCTCAACGATGACACCTAGTGGTCATATTCAAGAATGGCCCCGAAATTATAAACAGAATACAAAAATGTTGTATTATTCTATCTACCGCATAAATCGTAAGTGTCTTCGTTTTGCAGGTTGTAGCCCCGGATTGAATCCCTGGTAAAACTTACTAAGTATCGTCATTATAATAAACATTTAAAATATGTATTTTAACACACTCTTAAGCACATTATGCATTTAGGTTCGGAAATGCTCCCAACCCACACATGTACGTCATCTCTTACGTAGAGCCTACATTATTATTTAATATATAAATATATCTACATTTACATTACATTTAGTCATTTATCCAAAGCGACTTACAAAGAGTTTAGGAGCAATAAGCGATAGTTCATACAGGAGCCATAATACATTAGGTGCCAATACAAAGTTACTGGTTTCAACAAAAGCTAGACCCCTACCTGTTGAGAGAAAGGGCTAGTGTTTTTTTTTTCTTTTTTTTCTCATCTGTTTGTCAAGTATTCACAGAAGAGATGGGTTTAAAGTAGTTTTTTAAATGTTGTGAGAGATGTATCTATCTACCTAACTATGATATCCTATCTCCAATTTATGCGAAATGCAGGTTTAGCGCAAGCCATCCCTACCATGAATATCGAGACCTGAATTTTACAGCCCGAATTTAAATTCAAGTGAATAAATTCGGTAGGTTTTTTAAATTCAAGTCCATTTGATATAAATCTGACGCCATAAAAAGGACAATAAGGATGACAATGAAAAAGACACAGAAAAGGACAGCAGGATGACAAAGTAACACGACGCCAACAGACAACATACAAGTCAACATATATCTAGCTGAACAAGTAGGCAATGGCTGTAGACAAAAAGCAAAATGTATAGCACAAGGCACAAAGCATTTTTGGCACATATGGAACTCCATACCCAAGAGTATAGATACCCTCCCTCTGCTCTGCAGATCTGCATCCAGTGAGTTCTGCAGAACGTCACCAGGTTACACTTCCTGTGCGCGTGCATCGAGGCAGAGTGGAGTTTCGCTTCTGCAACGTCCAAAACAGGTACGTTTCAGTGTTGTCTTAATTGTTTTATGTCTGTACGTTTGTGTAAATAATATATTAATCGCTTTTCGTAACTCGACAGTTTTTGTTCAAATTAACAAAGCGCGTGCCGTGCACTTGAAAACACTGGTTTTCTGTCGAATTGCGCTACTGCCCTCTTGCAACGTTAACGGTGTCGTGCATTTAACGTTAATCTTATTTAGTTTGAGTGGCGCTAATGCAGCTTTTAGGTTATATTAATTTTAGTTTTGTCTCGTGCAAAAGCTTGCATAATACTCCTTGTAAATCAGCCCACGCTGCTGCACTTGCCTGCCTTAGCTTGCGTGGCTAGCAGCTAGCTACAACTTCTGCTTGGCACTTTTATAACTATTCGGTTAAGCTTGTATCACGTGCGTTTCATCTCTCCACTGATATATTACAATCGAACCTGTATTCGTAGCACATATACTTTGCGTCGGCCTTATGTTTCCGCCCTTTTTTGTTTTTAGGGCAAAGTCTTTTGAGGTTCATTGACCCATTCATACATTTGTTGCAAATATACTGTACATTAAATACAACGCGACAAATGCACAGCAATGTATACGTCTAAGCACCGTGCACTGTTAAAAAGTTGTAGAAAATCGTACATTTAAAGTTGTTACGGGCTTGTGTAGTTTAAGTGGGACGTGACTTGGATGAATGCCCGATTGCCCATGTTTAGACTGGATGACTTCTTAGAACCCATTGTTCAGAAGCACGGATTATCATGTGACCTGCAGTGTGATATGGCTGATATGAGTTTGTACATACTTTGCTGCTAAAAATTTAAAAGTAATCTGTTTTTCATTTATATGTGTTCCTAACACATTTTTTTTTTAATTCAATTAGGTTAATATAATTTCATGATGGTTTGCTTTTCACTGTGTCCTTAAGGTCAGCAGAATTTATGGCATCTTACCATGACAAACTACATTGTAATTGATTCTTCACCCAGGACTAGTTCACCCAGAAATAAACCAAAATCTCTCATAAACTAAACACGCCTTTATTCCATCCCAGATTATTGTGAATTCTCATTTATTCACTTGAACACAAACACATTTGTTTTTTAATGGTGTCATGTTATTCTATGAGAATATGTTTACTGTATTTTTTTGTGCTTTTATAACAATACTAAACCCAAAGCAAGCATATTTGAGCTCAAATTTCAAAAATGGTTGACAGAGCAATAATTTAAATCTCACTTCTTGATCTTGGATGGCATAATTGTCAGTAAAGTATTTTCTTTTTGGGCTGAGTTTTTCTTTTCAGATAAATTGAAAAGATATAAAAAATAAAAGCTCTGTTGCACCTAAAGCTCTGCTGTATTGTGACATTACAAAAACGAGTGGTTGAAGTTTGTCTAGGATCATTTCGGTGTAAAAAAAAATGGTTCAACAAAGATTGTTTTGTGGCTTTTGCTCATTGCACATGAAAATAGGGCATTTACTTGGTATTCTAGCAGTAGCTAAATAATGGCCTGTTGCATTGTAAGGGTCAAAGGATGTAAATGTATATTTATGAAGACCTGTCAAGTTCTTCCACACTAAACTACATCAATTATTTTTTATCTTTAAATAATTTTTTTGTGCATATGGACATTGTCATTGTGGAACATGAAAGGGCCTCCCCATTTGCTATAAAATTAGAACCAACCAATTGTCTACATAATCATAATGTGCTTTAGAAATTTGACATGTTCTCCTTTGTTATTTGTATCAACCAGTACTCAACATGTCTGCTGGAAACGCCAAGATCGGACAGCCTGCCCCTCAGTTCAAGGCCACAGCTGTGGTCGATGGTCAGTTTAAAGACATCCAGCTCTCTGACTACAGAGGTAATCACCAAAAAACACACATTTGTTTTGTTTGTGGTATAAAAGAATAGTGTGGTAATTTTGCTTTAAATCTTGGTTTAATTTTGTGCTCTGGATTATGGTACGAATGTTGATTCAGTTTTTTGCAATCAGGTATAACCTGTTTTTCATTGGTTAACGTCATTTGTCTCCTTACCTACTCTTGTTCCTCCTCAAGGGAAGTATGTTGTGTTGTTCTTCTACCCACTCGACTTCACCTTTGTGTGTCCTACTGAGATCATCGCATTTAGCGAGCGGGCTGCGGAGTTCCGTAAAATCGGCTGTGAGCTCATCGCTGCCTCCACCGATTCTCATTTTAGCCATCTGGCATGGTGAGGATTCTTAATGACCACTTTTCCCTGTCGTCCACATCTAAGGAACATGTGTGATTTATAAAAAGATTTTGTTAACATTGCTATAATGAATATGAAGATTCCTAGAGGATGTAAGAGTGTTGCAGTTTATTATCTTTCCATTATTATTATAGTTATATGAATTCATGTAGCAACAAAAAGGCTGTGTAGAAAATGTCATATTTACTGGATTGAGAGAGTTGCAAAATCTGATGGGCTGCACTATTTGGTCAGAATGATGCTGGGGTCAGAATGATGCTGGGGTCATAATGATGCTGGGGTCAGAATGATCAGTTAGGAGATATGTTAATTCGCAATATTTTGCTCCGCAGCTGTATGTTGCCTTATCCAAACTTTGTGTATTGTCTCTTTATACCAAAGATGTTAGCATGCATCATCTTGGGTGATCCAGTCACAATAATGTGTTCACACCTGTCTGTATACACTTCGAATTCTACAGTGATGTGAACTCTTCCCTATAAACATAAAATGTGTTCTAATTGAACCATAAATTGTAATAAGTGATGCATTATAGATCAATAGCATCGGTGGACATACTAATTGGATTTCTTCAAAAAATAACTCGGACTCTTGAACCGTTTCCTAGTGGGCTTTACCCAGATAGTGGTTATCTACTGTTGTCCTTTAACCTGTCTGTTATTGATAAGTTACCATAGTGTGTTAGAGAGGAATAGATAAAAGAAGGGTGTAGCAGTTTATTAGTTCTAGAAACTTCCACACTCTCTTTAGTTGTAATGGGCCATTATTGAGACTGCATTGTTCTTTACATTTGCTTGTATTAGATTTAAAAGAATTAGGGAAAAAGTACACAGTGACTGCCACACGCACATAATTTGACTCATTAAAATGTAAATGTATCTGTAAATAATTTAAAACTAACAAACACCCTTTAATAACAACTTTATTGCCTTGTTCAAGGCACATCCTGCTTTTTAATTCATCATGTGTACAGAATATGTTGTTATACTGCTTAGCCCTATCTGTAAACATTGTGTGTTTATATACAAGAAAATTAAGGAATTCAGTGGTTTACTGTGATCGGGTGGCGGAGACAAACTTTTGTTCTTGTTGTGACATCACCTCCTTGCTTTTAATAGGATCAACACACCCAGGAAGCAAGGTGGACTAGGCTCAATGAACATCCCATTGGTTGCTGACCTGCTTCACTCCATCTCACGTGACTATGGGGTTTTGAAAGAGGAAGAGGGTATTGCCTACAGGTTTGTACATTTGTGCTGGTTTACTTTCATTGCCCTTTTGCTTGCAGTCCAGCATTAGTAATGTGCTTGATACAATTCATGTTTACTTCAGAGTATGCATAGTACAATAACAACACTTATGTCACATTCAATATTAAAAGATTTAAACTTGGATTTTGGTAGTAAATAATCTAAAAAAAGAATTTAACTAAGGCGATAATTACTTTAAACAGGCCAAATTATGTTAAGTTTTGTTGTATTCTATGGAAAATTAACGTTCCTTTTAAACTACAAATGAAATGGTTATCAAAATAATTTTACTACAGATACAACAATAATGCAAAACTTATTTTCTCCCAATGTCTCTTTCTTTCTGTCAGAGGTCTGTTTGTGATTGATGACAAAGGCATATTGAGGCAAATCACTATTAATGACCTGCCGGTGGGTCGCTCCGTGGATGAAACTCTTAGACTGGTTCAGGCCTTCCAACACACTGACAAATATGGAGAAGGTGAGTTAGAATGCAGGCCTTTTCAATAGGGTATGTGGGGTCGGTTCACCAGGAGTGGAGTGTTTCATCAGCGTTTGTTTGAGGATGTTAAAATACATTATGCAAAATGGATAATTTTGATTTTCAATTTGCAAGCTAATAGCCAGGCTGAAATTATTTGGGTTTTAATTGACATCATGCATCAGTAGTTTATTTAATAACATATTGCTTTTCTTTGTAGTTTGTCCTGCTGGATGGAAACCAGGAAGTGACACTATAATTCCTGATGTGGAGAAGAGCAAGCAGTTCTTCTCCAAGCAGTAACAGTCCTGCTATTTTTTCCTGTTTATCAGAGCGCTAGAGCACTTACCTTAAGCCTTAGATTTCTTAAAAAGTTGTCTTGGCTAGTGTAACAAACTTTTCCCATTTAAATGCACTTGTTAGACAGATTTCTGACCTCGTAATATTTCTTTTCCACTCTGTTAGAATAAGGTGTTCCCATCAGGCCACCGCCATGCACTGATATTTCTGTTGAGTTTAAGTATTTGGTACCTAGTGAACTCTGAAGTCAGTTTTATTCTTATCAAGTTGTTAAACATTCTGGTGATTCCTTGGTACAGTTGTCAAATAAACAGGACGTTGTTGCTTAACAATGCAAGTGTCATATTTTTCCTAACCAAACTCTTTAATCAGTTTTAATAAATGTTTTGAGTTTAACAAGTTCTATCCATAGCAACAGATCTTAAGCCACGAATGTTGAACATATGCATTCACATTGCAAACAAATATTGTATAAATATTTATTTAAAAGTCTGGACGATCCGACCAGCAGGTGGCATTATTTCACTAATTTTGGTAACGTTAAACATTGTAGTCAATGTCACTTGTTACCCAATTATTAGCTGCAAGACTTATAGCAGTAAGCTATTTATAGCAGTAGGGTATTAATAGCAGCTGTAGTTAACATGACATTAAGCAAAAGGTCTTTTCGAAGAGTTGACATTAAAGTGTGAATCAGTGATGAAAAGGTCTACTTGCTTCGATCATTTGATGGTTTGTGACACAGAAAAACAGCAATATTTAATCCAGATCTACCAGAAAACTACCACTGGTTATAAATTCTAAAGCAGCCCAAAGTGTATTTGGTAATCTGTAATTATATACCTTATATCAGTGTTTCTCAAAATAGGGGCCACAATATAGATCCATTGGCAATAGACATTTTACAAAAAATAGAAATTTAATAGACATTTTATGCATCAAACATCTGAAAAATAAAACCATCAACCAAAAGAATTGATGTTCCTGCATTGTATAACTGAAAATGTTTTTAGTTTGTTTGAGATTACAAGTCATTATTTTGGGGAGGGGGGCGCAAAACAATGCACCCTACTCAAAGGGGCTTTTCAACGAAAAAGTTTGCGAACCACTGCCTTACAAAAACTTATATAGTATATTTCTTGTTTTAAATGGGGCTTGTTGAATTGTTAGTCTAATCATCTCAACCCATGTTTGTTTGTTTATAGTATGGTGAAATAACATTTCTGAAGGTTGAACATTCTATTTTATCAAATTTTTTAGCATAAACAAGATTAACTGTTATAATTATCAGTCAGGGTCTTCATTACGTTTTTTTTATTAAAAGTTTTTTCCAAAATACATATGTGCAATTCATAATTGTTAAATGATTGATATTTAGAGTAGTCTGATTAATGTGCAACAACATTTATATAATAAAACATCTGAGAGGTTATAATTACAAAGAATTTACATGTCTTATAAAGATAATTGTAGACGGTGACTAACAAAACAAACATTACAAAATTGGCAGTTTGTTTATCTGATCATCACCGGAAAAGTTAATTTTCCCAGACGCCTTTTCGGTAGTTCTGCGATGTGCTTTTCTATTTTTGTTCTGGCGACTGCTACATTTTTTTTTGCAAAGTACCTGGAAACTGCCCGTGTACATATTTTTATCTCTAGTTTTCTTTTCGCTGAAACTGTTTTGGGAACTCAACAGGTTTCTGTGTGCGGGGAAAATCCCGGGTTGCTAAATTTTCACTTATTCACACGCGCTTCATTCATTCGAACGTCAGACTTAAAAGCGCGAACTTCCTGACCGGTAGCGTGGGTGGGGATTCCCGCAAGTCTCCCCTTAGTGACGTACATGCAAAGAAAACGGCCCATATATGGTCTTTACGTCAGCAGGAAAAGGAGCCAACGTGGGCACGTCTTCAACGTAAAGCGGCTCCCTTTAAACAGTTGTATAAGCTTCTAAAAACATTTTTCCTTTTCTATTTTTCTTACAATAATCAACACAGATGGTAGAGTTGTTCGAAATGTTTTTTACTTTACTTAAATATAAAAATATAAACAAAAGTACATTGAACAGTCTGTATCAACCTGACACACAATACCAATAACTTACTGAACGGTTAAAACAAAATTACAAATTTACGTAATGTTCACTTTCAAGTTGTTCTATACGTTTGCTTTCATGTGCAATGAGTACCTTATCAACAAAGACTGAAACCCCGAATGCTTTTTGAAAACAATGGACTATAAGACTATAAGTTTTCCACAAGAAAACACATTAGACATATACAACGCTCGTACTCAGTGCTGTAATATTATTTGCAACAAAACACCACAAACATCATCGTCTCTTCCAGTGTTTTCCCTTTTTTTCAGAGTCCGAGTTATTGCAGTTCGTTTTTAAAAAGATTTGATCTTTGGCGTCAACATCAGCTGGCATCCACTGCTCACATGGGTCATGACCTTCTGCTTAAGCTGGGCCACTTGCTCCCTCAGCAGCGACGCGGTGTTGGACAGTCCGGCGTTATCTGTCTTGAGCACTTTAACTTTGTCCTCCAACCGGGAGATGCGCTCCAGCTTCCGTTTCCGGCACTTTGTGGCCGCCAGCCGGTTCCTGAGCCTCTTGCGCTCGGATTTGATTCGTTCCTGGTCCTCCATATCGATGGGAGACATTGGAGGAGACCCGTCGCTGCTCTGGAGGTCAGGAACGGTCTGTGGCTCTTCTTTAAGCGCAACGAGTCGCTGCGGGTGCACCGCGGCGCCTGGCAGCGAGTGCTGGTAAGGGTGATGATGCGTTGTGGCTTGGTGATGATGATGGTACTGTTGATGATGATGAGGCAGATAGCTGATGGTGGCTGTCGGGTAGTTGGTGACGGGTGTGAGGTTAGTGTTAGGATTGCAGCTGCTCAGGGTTGTGTACACGGGAGTATCCGGCTGCAGGGAAGCGCCGAACACCGAGGATGCCGCCGAGCAGGACGACAGGCCACCGACTCCGATGGAGACGTTCGGCGGGGGCATTTGGTTTATTTTATGGAGCTCGTCCAGCGCTTTCACAAATCCGTCGGCGAATCCCTCCTGTTCCTCTGTGATGCCCCGGGTGTATAGATACTGCCCCGGAGTGGGTGATGTGATGACACCGTTAGCGTTCTGTATAATGAGTCTTTCCAGTTCCGGAGAGGCGAGTTTCAGCGATCCCACGTCTCCGTTTGCAGTGTAGAAGTTGCTGTCAGAGCGGATGGACTTGAGGTTCCGGTAAGGTTCGGGGAAGCCCAGGCTCATGTTCTGCTTTAGAAGCTTGTAGTCATGCAGGGCAGCGTCTGGGTGACCATAAGCAGAGAGAAACGAGTCGTCATGATAAAACGGTTGCTCCATTTTTGTGGACATATGAAAGTACAGACTAGCCTACCAAAGGCTGTGGATAAAAACAATGTTCGATGTTTGAGTTGACTGAACACTTTAATGTCCGAATGTTCCGTAATATTACATGAAGCAAAAAGATGTCAAAGAGAAAAAAACTTCCAAAAAAGTTTGAACAACTTTACTGTACCAATGCGGCAGGTGTTTTCCCTTGACAGCTGATGCCCGAAACGTTTTTCTCTGTTCGTTATTTCCCGGACAACTATTTACAACGAACCTCCTATTGTCGTGCACGACGTCTTCTGCGCTCTGCCAGCACTGGCTAATATCGTGAGCCGTACGCCTCCAAGTTATTTATACAAAAATTTCAGTGGGCGTGACTACGACAACTGCGCTCAATGATTGGATTAGATTCGTTCCGCTGTCACATGGGCGATGACGTTGTTGCCAGGAACCGCTGAGATTGAAAACAAGGCTGGAGGCGAGAGCGCAAGCTGAACAGAGACTTGAGGCAGCTCTCCTATTTTTGTTTCCACAGACAAGACGCAGAAGCTGGCCACACACAAAAAAGTTTCCCATGCCTAAGAAAACAGAAACTCTGCTGTGGTCAAGAAACTTGAGAAAAACACGACAACAGTTAGAGGGAGGTTCAACGCTTCTTGTATAAGTTATTTTAAGGTGCTACATTTAGTAAACACAGGATATCATGATGAAAAGTTGGCGAAGTGCAAATACTTTTAACCAGTTAAATGAATAACATTAAAAACGTTACGACGGGACGTCAGACTATATTCATATGACGTCATTTATTTGATCAACCTCAGATCAGTTGTTTGTTTTTTAGAACTTTTACTTACTGAGTCATAGAATACGTAATATGTGAGTAAGTGCAGGTATAACGTTAGCTGTATTACACACGTCTGTTCCCACAGCATATATTAAATGTCTTTCAATAGGCTTCGTTAAACGCATGCGCAAGCCTTTGCGGTTTATTGATCGGGAGTAAATTGACCTTTTTTTGGCAACTAATATCAGTCCCATTTATGGTCAAGTTCCTCCCTGGTGAACGACCGGGAAACCTCTCCCAGGTCGGCCAGATTCCAGAAGTAACGCCCCCGTGTACAGAGCGTGGAGGAGGACTTGACTGCTTTTCAACAGGCAGGCGTGAAAACTGGAGTACTCTGTAAGTAATGGGAAATTTAAAAAGTGACTTTAAATTATTAACAAACTGTAATCCCACTTTCTCGAGACAAATTGAATATTGGGGAGAAATGTAAACAACTAAACAAATAGGCGGCCATTCTGACATGCCGAAATGTAAAATATTAAACAAATAGGCGACATTTCTTCACTTGCTTCATATGACATCAACCTCGTATTTGTTTCAAACCTTAGGGAGTAATTTAATAACAAATGTGTACCCCCTATGTTTTGGAATTACGCACTTTTACATTCATGAATTAGCAGACCCCAACACAAAATGTATAATCTCTCTCTCTCTCTCTCTCTCTCTCTCTCTCTCTCTCTCCCTCCCCCTCTCTCGCTCTCTCTCTCTCTGCACATATGACTGCAAAATATGTATTGTTCCGACCATTTATTTTATATTCACACTAATTGCACAGTTTGTACACAAAAGGTCACATAATTTTTGCCTGTGAAATATTTCAATGTCATTTTAGTTGTTTATTATAATCCCGTTGTTACCTTGTTTGTGAATCATCTTGCTAGGCAAAACAATGACTTCTTTTTCTTCTGTCATTTTGTGCCCATTTTTTATATAATTTTTAATACTTTTTGTACCCAGTATTTTAAGGTATTAGAAACTGTCTTGAAAAAAATATGACGGTCTCTTCTTAATGCATAGACTTTAAGGAATCTATTGTCTCTATAGACTACTGGTGCTTCACACCTGGGGTGCGCGACGAGGCCACATAGGAACACCTGTGCAGCGCGAAAATAAATCTACCACTGTCTCCTGAATATGTTAATAAGACTGAATCATCACTGGCTGGGCATAAAGCCAAGCACAAACCTACATTTCACCACATGGGAGCAGCGCGCCACCTTTCACCCATATGTTCAGGTGTACCGCAGTCAGGAAAGACGACGCACTTTCCTTTCGCTCATGCAACTTCCTCTCCTGCGAGGTGTTTTGATG
Source organism: Triplophysa dalaica (assembly GCF_015846415.1). Taxonomy (NCBI): domain Eukaryota; kingdom Metazoa; phylum Chordata; class Actinopteri; order Cypriniformes; family Nemacheilidae; genus Triplophysa; species Triplophysa dalaica. The sequence goes on from NC_079543.1 coordinate 7,302,304, forward strand.
TACACAAAGACCTAGACGTCATAATTTGCACAACACTTATTGCGTATCAAAGTGTTTATTAGAGGTTAAAGTGTTTATTTAGTAATAGACAATTCTGGTTATGTCCGTACAGAAACCATAGATTTGTTTTAGTAGTAAAACCATTGTAAATTTTATTAAGTCGCTTTGGATAAAGTGTCTGCTAAATGCATAAATGTTCATTCTCTTAAAGGTAGATGCTGGATTTCTCAAGAATCGCGTTCTTCTCAGCAGCCAGAATATCACTTGTATGAGAGCAGACTCTTCTAGGTCACTGAGACTACTAGAGTATGTACGAGTTAAAGATCCACTGTGGCTGATGATGTGGGTTAAGACAACATAATATCATCACTGTAAGATCCAATTAGGCAGGACAGCTTTAAATAGACTTTACCTTTATCGTTATCTCTTCTGGTCTTAAAGAAGTATAGTATCCATCTTCCTCATACATGACTTGGTGAGACAAGTTAATAAACATTGCATAAGGAAATGTCAATGTGGCCAGTAAACCCTAATTTAAATAATGCTGTGTTTAGACTGTGAAGGATATAGATTTAAGTGTGTAGTCAAAGTCAGGACATGGCCTTACTCAGTGAATATTAAAGATATGAAGGTTATATTTTCACAGAATGGACTTCAAGATCAAGAAGAAATCAAGAAGAACTTGAATGTTCATGGTATCACCTATTTACTATTTTAATATTTAGCTGTGAGGTCACTGACTGGAGTTTTTGGAGTCCCAACAAATTGCAGAAGTTTGCTCATAGTGTAGGCCTGCACAAAACCCAGGCTGCTGTCATTTTATCACCAACCTATCTAGTCCATATTATTGAGTAAGTCTTTTTTTTCATTTTCAAATTAGTTTGTTTCTTCATGAATGAGCTAGTCATAGTGAAAGTGTGAGGCTACAGAAAAAAGAACAGAAAAGATACACAACCAACCGTAACCATGTGGTCTGTGCAGAGAGAAGAGTGGCTTTCGTCTCACTTCTTTGATATCTTAAAATCAAAATGGCTACACAGGAAGCTGGCTTCCTCTCCCTTCATTTCTTTTACCACAAAGCTCTATTTACTTTTGATACAGGCCCGTAACCACTGTTGACACTGACGCCACCTCCTGTCAATATTAAAAAAAGAATGATTACTAAATGTTTGATTTTTATTAATGACCAAACGCTTATTCTTAGTTTATGCCATTTTGAAGATTTGCTTACATCTACGGACATCATGAAATGAGAATTGTTCATGCACTTTTATGAGAAATATTGGATCACAATAAATGTGGCTCCAAAATAAAGGTAGAAAAGGGCAAGACATTTAAAATGATTTGCATCTCTCCATATAGACATTTTATTATTTTGCATAATAAGTGTTGATCGCGAGCCAATAATTTTCCAATAAGCATTTGTGTTGCTTTCAATATCATTTGATCCCACTCACCTTATGTCATGCGTCTGTCAGTTTCATCAGAAAGTCCAGATCAAAGTGCATTACGCAGAAGGGTTTTGCTTTTCTTTGAAAGCAGATTTACAAGGGAAGAGTGAAGGTGACTGCAGACCTGTACTGTAAAAAAACATTTTCAAAAGACAATTGATAATTCTTGTATCATTTGATCATTACTGGATGCTTAGACTTTTATCCCCCCACACATATTCACATCACACGATTTCCATGTAAGCGTTGTTTCCTCTAAATGAAAAGATAATATGAGGTGACAAGTTGTAGTTTAGGGCAGAAGAGAAGGTTTTTCAAGAAGCTCAAAAGGGTAGTACCAGCGTGCCCATGGTCACATCAGTCAAGCTGTTGAACATGGAGCCGATGGCTTAGCCCAGAGTGGGAACACTTACTTATGTTCACCAACTATTAGCTCATTATTGCACACTTCACTGCCAGAGAAAGAGAAGTCTGAATTTTCTCTAGGTGAAAGGGAGAATCGTGAGTTTTATTTCACAGCAACAGTTCCACTCATTCGAGAAGTCTATACCAGACACTTCTGCTCTCTGTTTTAAAAGCTTTAGCAGTTTGTTTGGATCGATTAACCTCGAAATGTGCCACCATCCAGGATGGGAAATGCATGAAGATGATTCCAATGATGATTCCTTTTTGTCACCCATTTGTTATTCCAACTGCGAAAAAGAATAATTAATAGGAAGCACCATATAGCGAACATAAGCTTTGTGTGAAGACTAGGCCAAGATGACGATGTTTATTTAACAACATTTTTTTCTTGAAATGAGGCCTGATCGTAAAACAAAGCTACTGTAAGACGACTTGGACTATAGTGAGTAGGCCAACTAACTAGTGTACGTTACTTTGGTCATTTTGACAGCTAATTAAGGGGCATCACCAGAATATATGATTTGTGTCCTGACTAAACAGGAAATTTACTGTCAATGTATGGGGAACAAGCTCAGATAAAATTCCACAGAAAACACTGATTTTTAACATTGGTTGTTAACAAGAACTGATGACGTAAGAACTTTACTACCAAAATAAAACCGTCCAAGAAACAGTCCAACCTGAACCATTAGGACAAAACAAAGTAGGCTACAAAAGTTACAGAGAAGAAGAAAAGTGACGACGTGAACACGCACACATTTAACTTGTACGCGCTAAAGCAGCGACACAATTAACAAGATGCACACTTCTTAGGCTTCTAGTGAGACTTTTGTCAGGCACTTAACAGAGGACAGCGAGAGGAATTCTGCCCCTCTGCTCGGGCAAGGTTAGAGCATTAGCACTGATCCGTGAGCAGCCTGTAGGAGTTGTGAGTCAGGTAACAGTGACTATTTCTGTCCCCACGGGCAAGAACAACGGGCAAGTCCTTCACGATCGCGAGCAAATTAGGTTGCGCCAATGGACGGACAATTCTTAAGAAAACTTTTTAGCTAGCTGGAGAAGAATATTACCATTATTAATAACAAATGCTGATTAGGTTTTAAAACGCAAGCTTGCCTCCTCTCACGGAGCCCTCATTATTGGTATGTGCCGGAGGGTCTGTCTTGTCCGCGGCTAATCGCGCTAATGAACGCGCGGCTATCTGCGCTCTGGCTGCGCGGGAACGTTCGTTTTGCTGCAGGTGATGATGCGCAGAGGAGCCTCGTAGCAGTCGGAGACCTTTAGCACAAGGCGTGCTGATGTCAACGGGATAAATGAGATTGGCAGGAAAAGGCAGCGGCAGGCTGGCCCGGTACTCGGGGGCACGCGCAGACAGACAGGGGGCATATGGAGAACAATGAGGCGGGGGTGTAGCCATTTGACTGGATGCCAGTTATTTATATACGATTTAAAATGCTTATTTTCTTAGTTTAGATTTTGAGAATCAGAAAATGTCAAATTGTATCGCAATAAAAATGTAGGGGATGATATAGCTAAAAAGTGTTTACCTGAAAATCTGTGGATTTCAAACGGAAATTGTTTACCTAATATGATTTTTTTTCCAGTTTTTATGGTACGAAAATATGGCCCTACAGACCTTTCAGAAATTAATAGAGATGTGCATTCATAGAAAAAAATCTGAATTGTTTTCCATTATCAGAACCTTTTATGAATTATTTCCAGATTGCACTGAACTATATATTGTACCAGATTTGTGAATGTTTAGGATCCAAAAACGCAATGATGTGAAAAATCTGTCTCAACATTAATGGATGAATAGTATTTCATACTCATGTCATTCTCATGTCATTCCAAACCTTCGAGTTTCCTTCTTCTGCAGGACATAAAAGAATATATTTTTAATAAAGTTAGTAACCAAAAGACACTGAACCCCATTGACTTCCATTGTATGGACACAACAACCATCAAGACATCATTTCTTCTTTTGTGTTCCCTTTGTGTCATTCAGGTTTGGAATGACATAAATGCTTTATTTTGGGTGAATTATCCCTTGTTATATAGTAGTAAAAAGGTTTGATAAAGTAATTTTACCTTTGCGCTTAACTATTGCTTCATACCTTCTGGTCTGTTTTACTTTCTGTATTCACTATTTTTATTATTTTCGTTATTTGTGAATTTAAGAAACACAAGATCAATAAACCAACTTTTTTGTACTCTCATCCAAGGACTCAGGAATGATTACGGGTCAACAGCAGGTCATGGAAGGTGATGTCATTTCAGATGAGATGAGATCAGAGCGTATCAGTGAATGTTTCTGTGAGTAGCGTCCCACACACACCCAAACACACCACACACGCAGATGTGAGAGAGACGAATCACAATATTGAAATTACAATTTGTTTGGGATCCCTTTAATTTGTCTCCTGCTAACAGAAAAACCCCTCCAGGCTTGGCTCGCAGCACAAAATGTTGTTGTGAGGTCCGCCTCTGGGAGTAGCTTTTTTTGTGTTTTTAAGTACAATTTAATGACATGCTCTGAAAGTGATTTTAAAGAGGATATTTTTATTGAGAATCTGTATTGAAAACTTTTTTTTTAATGGTGGACATTGTTTCTTACATGCACTGCATAGTCTAGAAAGTGTATTATTTCTGGCACTTTGAGGTGTTGGTGATTTCCCTCAGTGGTAGCGTTTTGCGTTAAGTGTTTCACTTAAATGCTGTTTGTAACTGTAAACAGTCTGTTCATGTGTGCTCACACAGACACATTATCGTTGGTTATATTTAAAAAAAATCACGCTGATATAAAGTCGTTGGTTTTTTATATAGCGTCTAACTGTTGCATCACACAGTTTCGCAACCTTTCAATAATGCTACACCCACCCCCAAAAAATGGGAACAAAAGAGAAAAAAGGAAAAGAAAAACAGAAATGTGCATTTCAACCTCCCCGATTAAGCTATCTCTTTCGTAGCGTTGGGTTGATTCCTCTTTTGAATTTAGCAGAAGCGTGTGTAAACACACCTTTAATAACCTGTATAATGTCCTTCGTGGCGTTCGGGTGTGAAGCCACAAAGGTTTAATATGGCTTCGTTTCATTTGAACATGTTTATAGGAAACCCTTTTTTGGTAACATAACGATCCTCCATTAGATGTAAATGAAGGGATTTTCATTTGAAATGGATTAAATAATACTACGTACAAACCATCTTTAAAATACTAAAGCATCTGTGTAAATTTAATCTTATCACGTCCCTGCTGTCCACTGACCTCCAATTTTACTGTCATGGCTTATCGTCTTCATCATCTGTAAGTGTTGGATTGACTGATACCTGAGAAAAGCTGTTTGATTGTGTTCACTGGATTTCTGGCTCAAGCAGACTCATCAGTCAATATAAAAAAGTGAAAGCCATTTCCAGAAACAGGCCTTAACTCACTTCCCTGCAGATGGGTTTCAAAGAAGTGTGAGCGTGTTTTAAAATGCGAGAGTCTGATCTATAGAGAGACTGATGTGTGGAGGAAGTGTGGTTGGCCAGAATGCATGCATGATGCTTTGCACTTACTTGATGCATATGAATGAAGGTTCACACACACACACACACACCGCTGATCGGAAATAATAGACAGAACATTGATAAATGAGAAGGTGAACAGTAAAAGGGATTACTTGACCTGTTAACACGACAACCTGGTGATTCAGTTTTAACTGTGATTTCTAACCCCCAATTGTTAAAGTAGTGGCTCAGCTTTTATTATAGCTCAACCTATTATTATCATAATGTATTTTTTCTGATTATTTCAGTTAGGCCATACTGAATGCATCTATAGATTTTCACCCAACTAGATTTTCTATAATTTTAGATATTAATTCCTGCAACGTTTTGTTTATACTTGACCAAAATTGGGTCAGATGATTTCGACCTAAGCCTTAGTTATGAAGTACCTATGTTGTCTGAAATACATATTTAATGTTCTCCAAACATACACTTAAAAATAATATAATCCTCATAATCATAATTTATAAATCGCTTTAGTAAATAATCCCCTTCACTGGATGAAATGTAGTACCAGCATCATTTGAATGATCAGGTCTGCTCATGCATTACTCATATCGATGAGCGTCAGAATTTCTGAGTACTCTGCTAATAAACCTGCGCCCCCACTTTGTACATTTTTCCCTATGAGAATTCTGTGGTAGTTGAGAAATGTGAAACAGCAGTGTGTCTTTGGGTCCATGATGGCGTTCTCACGCTGCAGTGCGCAGTCATCTCGGTGTGGTCTGATCACCCAGTGCTTTGGTTTCGAATGACCTGTTCTTAAATGCATGTACAGGTAGGTGAATTTCATCAGAACAAGATGTGGTGGATCACAATGCGACCACATCTAAGTGGTCTTTAAAATTCATATTTTATAGTTTTTTTTGATTTCGGAGGTATTGTTTTTCTAAGCTAAACGTGTTGTGGACTGGAGACACACAGAAAACCAAATAATGAGATCAATCTATTTTACTCATGCTGTGAATTTCCAGATATTTATACAGACTCCCGTCTGTTTGTTAGTGTGAACAACAAGAAAATGCAATGTCACCTGTGGTTATGGTAATGCGTGCGTATGAGTCTGTGTGTGGGTTTTGTCGAGAAACTGAAAGCGCCATTCTGTGTGTGTGAATCGGCCCGTCGGCTGCTCTTCCCCGGCTGACGGCTGTAAATGTCATGATAACATCAGGTTTATCCAAGAGCAGATCTTCAACAAACTTATTAGTATTGATTTCTCAGTATTCTTTCGGTACTATTCTCACTCACGACATGTCGTGTTAAGGAAATTCACTTTTTATTGATACCCCACCCACCTTGTGCATGTTTAACGAGTTTTACTGGAGTTTACAATTTTTCTTAGTATCATCCTTGGTGCAGATATTAAGATAATAAGGAGAGACAAAAAAAACACATTGCTAAAATCATGCTCCATATTTTATATTTAAAGTAGTAATTCACCTTAAAAATGAAAATTCAGTCATCATTTATTCACCCTCCTGTCATTTTAAACCTGTGTGGATTTTTTTGTTCCTGCTAAACGCAAAAGAAGATATTTTGAAAATATTGGTACCCACAAGCCGTTGGTCCCCATTAACTTTTATTGAATGGACACAAAACCAATGCAAGTTCAACGTCTTTTGTGTTCTACAGAAGAAAGAAAGTAATACAGGTTTGAAATGACAAGGGGCCGTGTAAATAATGACATCATTTTTATTTTGAAGGTAACTATTTCTTATTCATCTTAATTTGACATTTGGGAATTTCTTACAACTCAGTTAGAATATGCATGACATTGCTGGGGGCTTTTCTCTCCATTTGCTCTCCATTTTATTGCACATTAGATCACATAGATCTTGTTTTTCACTGTGATATTTTTGTTCTCTTTCAAACTCACACCCAAGTAACACTACAAGAGTTAAGCACCTAAAACCTTTGCTTTAATTTGCCTGAATTTCCCCATGTGTCACATTGCAGGCTGAATGTCAAGCCCCAGTCACGCATGCTGGCGGATGAGACAGGTGTGGCCCATCAGGGCGTGTGGCTTGTGGTGGTCTCGTGATCGAAGTGGCAATACTGGAAACTATCAAAGTGAGACGGAAAGCTTTTAGTCAATCAGACCACAGGACACTCAAAACTGCCCGGCACTCAAACGGTTAAACAGCTCTTCACTTCACAGGAGAGTCAATTCATTCACCTTATATGGATACCGGTCTACTTTTACAGTAAGAACAAGAACCAACCCAATCTTTGTTCTTGTACATACTCCATTTATTGTTGTTGTGGTAGTGGCAGCTGCCAGGTTTGGAAAAAAGGTGAGAAAATGTCAAAGCAGTTTACTCTCAGATTTGTTTCTGACCAGTTTACAATCAGTGTAAGTGTTATTTCTCTTCTTCCAAAAGAGAAGGCATGCTCCTTTTCTTTACCTCATGTTTGATGAAAGAACAACTATAAAAAAAAATCGTTTAAACTCAAGAAAGCATTGAGAAAGTAATTAGGGATGTTTTTATGTTAGCTTTAATAACACATAAAATAATACAATTAAATTAAAATAATTTAAAAATAATGCAAACATTTACATGTCATTTACTTGAACACTTGGTAAAAAATAAAAATCTGACTCACAGCCACGAGCTTAATAATGATTTCTACTTGAGTTTTAAGGGCGGTTTCACATTCGCACTTTTGGTACGAATTTTTAAAGACAAATATATATATAAATATGGCTTTGTGGCTATATTGGAAGTTAACATTTTATTTCCGGTGGCCGTGTGCACTTTGGAATAAAACAGTTTCCTAATGAAATGGTCCAAACATTCCATTCCATTCCATTTTCTACCGCTTATCCGAACTACCTCGGGTCACGGGGTGGTCCAAACATCTGTCTTGTTAATCAACATCATTACCCTTATCAAGTTCCAATTATAATCAGTCGGTCTCTGAGCAATGGTCAACATCTTCACGCTAACGGTCAAGGGATTTTACCAATGAAGTACCAACTCTTGCGATGTGCGCTTATAACTACAATTCTCAGAACAGTGTAGCAATGCCCATCACTTTGAAAATCATATACTGTATGTGCTATGAGATATATTCTTAGAAAGACCACAGATTTCCAATAGTTTCAATGCAGATGTGTGAATTTGTCACATTTTGCTTGATGTTTCAACAGAGAGCTTTTTTATTATGGTTATTGACATCAACAGAGATCGAGAGAAGAGTGAGGTAATCTATGAATCAGACAGCTTCCTTCTCCAGCGAAGTTTGTATTCGTTGAGGAACCAGGGGAGGGTTGACACAGCCCTTCACTTCAGTGTGCTGCGTTTTAATGAACATGTTTTCTTAGAAGAAATGAGGAAAAAGTGATTGTTTTTAAAATAATTGGCTTTTATTACTTGGAAGTCTCCTTTACCATGTATAGTTTGGGAAGAATGTAACGAATCCTTAATGACGTGGTTCCTCTTAAAAGGGCCACAAATTCCCCTTGTTTCTTTTATCATTATGACCCTTCATTATATTTACGTTTATGGTTTCCAGGGATCTTGTTTGGATGAGATGTATGAGCCTTAAACCACATGTTGTCTTCAAACCCAGTATAAATGTAGATGTAAGCTCAATTATTTTGAACAAACACGTCTCATTTCTTAGATGTTCAGAGCCCACGCGAGCACTTTAACCTCAAAACAATCAACCATTTCCTCAGATCTCTTGATAAGAATCTTGACCTTCTTCAGACTCACTCAGCTCTGCCCGGATTTGAGTGTCACTCTATTGTTTGTTAAGTCTGATATTGCTTTTGTGTCATTTGTGGAAAAGAATTGCTCTGTGGACTGTGCAAATAGTCGTAACCGTTTCCTCTCTGTAAAGGCTACTGTGTTTCACTTTTGTTTTGTTGTAGTAGTTTAAAGTAGTTTAACACAGAATACACAATTCAGTATCCCATAATGCAAGAATCAGCTGTAAAGTTTAACATACCTTTTTTGACTTATTATTATATGATTGGACTGCAATGATTTACACAATTTAAAATAAAGATTAGAAAAATAATAGAAAATAAAAATAAAAAAATGAAAATAACAAAAAAAGAATAGTTGCTGTATTTACCAGCAGAAGGCCTGTTTAGTTGATCTTGGGTAAAATCTTGAGAAAACAAAGGGAAGATATTAGGTTTTGTGCACTCATTTCAAAGCCCACGTATATTCACCCTCTACCTCCTGCCAAACCAGAGACGTGTGTTCAGATGGGGTTATGTACGCATGTCCACGCATGTCTGGAAATATTCTTTCTGACGCACACGCTCAGAAACACCAGCTGTGGGGACCCAACGACGTAATGCCTTCCTCCATCTTTTCTTTTTCTTTCCTGACATGCTGCTTTTATTGTTTTCTCATTCATGTGGTTCGTTTTCATTAGTCTTGACCTTAGAGGTCACTGCTGATGGCCAATACAGGAGGTGCTTTTGTTGAAGAACAAATCACTACATTTGCCATCATTACACTACATTTGTCTTTATACCTGTGTCGGTGAAATAATTAGTGACTTCAATTTTGCAAGTTTATTTATCATCGCAGTTCATTTTATGAGAAGGTGTTAAAAATGATTCTGCTTTGTTTTTCTTGTTACAGGCAGCTATGTAGCATTCAAGCACTTTTCCAGAATCTTTTTTTATTCTGATCACATTCCCAGAGGGGGGCAAATCATCACAATTTACAACCATGAAATGTAAGTGAGTTGCTGTCGTAAATGTTTGCCTTGGGATTGTTTGTTTTGCGATATCACTCCTGGATACAGCTTTATGAGCTGTCTGATTTTAACAATAGTAGAAGTGGCATGAGCAACAAGCGATGACCTCATCATGATCAGTAGATTTTACAACACAATTGGCTCCAGTCGAGTGTTCTTTCTGTTATGGTGAACTGCAGGACTTGTATGGTTAGAACAGAACAGTGGTGTAACTTTAGGTGCATGGTTAGCCAAGCTTATCTAAGGGGGAGAGCTTCAAACCTGTCTCTGTGAATGTTCGAACTTGGAAGTCCCATACTACAATAAACTCAAACCTCCCTTAATTCCCTTTGATCCCCCCAGGTGTGAACGTGGGTGGAGGGCATGAGCTGGGTTCCCCCCTATAGAGTTTCCATTTGAAGAAATGAACTCACTTTTTAGACTTCTGCTAGTATTGTCAGGAAAGCTATGGACCGTGTCTTAGCACTTTTGGGGTTTCCCAGTGGAGTCAGAGGATTTTTTTTAATGTGTGTTTTTGTTTATTAAGTCTGTGTGCTGTTTGGCAGTTCAAAGGCTGTCTGAATATTTAAGGATGTAAAAGAAACAATCTCCTATTTCTGTCTGCGAATGTATGTGAGTCGCACTGACTCACTGGCCTTCCCCTGGGCCGGACGGCTCAGGGTGTGTGTGTATGTGCTTTTATTGCCCTCGGTATATTTAGGGGTTAAGACCTGTGTACACATGCGTGTGTGTCTGAGAAAGATGGTGAGAATCTGAAGTCAGACATTAAGCAGGAAAAAAGCTGTTGTGAGAGGTTAATAAATAATGATAGGTGTGCGGAGACAGAAAATGCCTCCGCTAGATAAGAGTCTAGAAAGAGTGTTTACCAAATCCGAGTCTAGAAAATGGATTTGCTATATTCATAGGTGTAATTTGCGGGTGGTTTAGGTGGTAAATGTCCCCACGACTTTTTGCCAAAGTTGATTGTCTCCAATGACAGTAACGAGAAAAGTGTTACAGTAATGAGAAAGGTAATACATTATTAAGAACGATGACTGGTAGATTATTTCCCTATGTTTAACTTTAATTTAAGTAGGTGTAATATAGTTGAAAGTAGGGAAGGGTGGTGGCGGGAACTGGCGAACGCTAAACAAACTTTAATCAAAATAAACGAACAATAACACAGAAGTGAAAGGCAGCAAGCCATCTCACCGTCGACTGCCGACCACAAGAACATAAGTTGCTAAATGTTTAAAGTTTGATAACTGTTATCTCATAGAAATGTTAGGGCGATTCACATGTTGGGTCTTAAAACATGTGGGAAACGCTGTCTGCGTTGCTTTTTTTCTCTTTCTCTTTTTTCTCTTTTCCTCTGCTTTTATTTGATAGGACAGTGGAGAAAAGACAGAACAGCTTTGATTAGAGACAGGAGAGTGGGATTGGCAAAAGACGCTGACGGGAATCGAACTTGGATCATGCTCCAACAGCACTGTCACTAGATGACAGCGCAGTAACCACAGGGACATGTGGGCCCGAACCAGACTTGTTGCGCCATTTTATTCAAACTCATATGTGGAAGTCTCTGGGCTAAGCCCTGGATATCCACCCACCTTAGAACCGCCCCTGCTAGGTATATTCATGCGTTTTTAAAGGGGAGGCATGGCTTCAGACAGCGCTCCGGGACCTTGTATGTACAATGCTATCTTGACTCTACGAAGGTATAGTGATCAGTGACCAGCACCCATCCTTGTCCCAGCACCACTTTTCATAACAAAGTTAGGCCACTGGCTATATTTGAGTCTATAAAATGATTTTGCAAGATTAAAGTATAGAAAATGTTGGGACCAGATTAAGGTGAAGCCACACCAAAAGACTTTTTAAACTCTTATTAGAGCTTTAAACTTTGAGAGACCACAAACATGAGGAGAAAAAAATATAGATTTAATGTGTGACGTGACAGCACACCAAAAACTAACATATTTTCAGTCTTTACTGTGATCACATGAAATCTTGCAAATTCTCTTGAGATTTCAAGATTTATTTGTCACATACACAGCTATGTATTGACTAAACAACTAGCAGTGAAATGTAGGTAAGGTCAGCTCTAAAGAAAGAGCAATTATGTGCATTCACTCTTAAACACCACACCACCGGAAAATCTGATAAGATAACCTTCAGAGCCGTTTCAGATCATCAGGACTTTACCTAGTATTGTTTTTAAGGGGAGAAATCGGCCCGGTTATCTTGTGGTGAGGCCCCGGCATTGGTCTAGAAAATTTCATGAAGGCTTTTAGGAACACAGGAACTATTTTGTATTTCCAGAACTATTTGCCAGAAATACTTGAAAGGATTTTAGTTCCGGAACGTCTTTTGGAGGGACAAAATTAACTGCTCAGAGAAGGGTTTAACCCAGCAAAAAGGAACTTTGACGGAAGCATGTTGACTGTCTGAATGCATGTCACAGAATGGTGTTACCAGACAGAAACACATACTGTCTTTCTTTGAACGTTGGGTTTTTCTCTCCATCTCTGTTATATGTATGTGATTTTTATGAGTTTTTTATCTCTTTCAAGCACAATTTATATGTCTACATTACATCTCAGTTATCATGAAGCCCTCCACAGACAACACAACAACATATCACATCCAGAACATCCTTTAGTTATTTGATGTTTTTTTATGATGCGCTGTTGGCTGGTTTGGGTCACACCAAAGGTCCTAATGCCGGTAATAATTGTGGATAATGTCTTTGCTAGATTAAAGGGGTTATATGGGGCGAATACGTGTTTGTCTTGTCTTTGGTGTGTTATAAATTTCCCAAGTAAAATAGCAAAAAATAAAGTGTCGGAACAAAAAATGCATTCTATCTAAAAACGAATGCTCACCCAGACCTGCCTGATTAACTTGTGTAACCACTCCCCCACAAATCTACGTCAGTTCGTGGGATGATTTGACTAAAACTGCCCAAATGTATACACAAGTAATGTGGGTGTACCTGTTAGTACAATTGCTTTTGAGCTGATGTTCCAAATATGGAAAAAGGCATTACATTTCCGTCATAAGGTTGCAGTATTCGACCAATCACTATGCACTGGTTAATTGGCCAATCATAGCATACCTCGCTTTTCAGAGCGATGAGTTTAGTAGAAAATCTTTGCGTTATAGATAAGTGGGGCAAAGAGGTGATCCAAAAATGCACGGTATGTGGAAATACGGCGTTTTTGTGTATACACATTGCATTACATGTGATAATATTTGTGTTAGCCGTGTCATATGACCCCTTTAAAGTCTATAAAATGTCTTCGCTAGATTAGAGTCTGGAAAATGTTGATGGTGTTTTGAAGTAATGAAAACAGTAGTATGTATCATTGAAAAGAAAAGAGTTTAAGAACAGTAAAGGCATCAATCATTCGAAACAGAACAAGTGTCACATGTGGTTTTCCTCACCTAACATTTTTCTTACTCTCAATATAACAAGATCTTTTTACAGTGTATGACTAAGTCTTCATCTCTCTTTGTTATCTCTTTCATTTTTCCTTTCTACCTCATCTTCCTCCCTTGCCACAGTTTTTCTATAAAAATGCTTTTACATTTCACTCCATTTTTTGAAGCGACACTAAAATATGTGTTCAATCACAAATACGATCACATGTGGCCTATTCAGTGACTCATCACCAGCTGTAGACCCCATCCCTGAATGATCCTCATGAAGCTGAGAAGTCTGAACATCAGGGTGTCAAATAAAAAAACGTGTCTCTGTGACCCACGGGAATGTGTTGGCGTTGGAAAAATGTGCCGAAGAATACCAAAGCCTGATTGGATGGCGAGTTGTTCGTTTTCTTCAATCAAACCATCAGGGAGACCTGCCAAAACAGTTAAGAGTGCAAAATCTGTGCACAACATGCATGTTTACTAAATCCTAGGTGGAGTTTGGTCATTTAGTTGAGGGCTCTGGGAAGAAAAGATGGAATATCTGATGTTGTCTGGAAAGGTCACTGTGGATTGAAAGCATGTGGGAACTTTAAAAGGTTTTTTTTTGTTTGTATGCATCTCACAGGGGTTTTAACCTTCCTGGACTTAGATTGACTTTCTTTGTTCTTGTGTAAGATCGCAAAAACATGAGGGTTAAGTAGTTACTGTGTGTTTGATGGGAAAGAGATTTGAAATGTTGCTAAAGGATAGTAAAATCCATATGAACACAAAAAAACAATAAAATGTTTTTGTGAGTGTATAGAAAATGATATTAGCTCAACATAAGAAAACAATAGAAATCAATGTTAAATTTTCACCATGGCACTTTGAAAACATGACCTTTGTGTATGTATGTTTATATTTATTCTTTTTATGTTGACAGTAGTAGACACATGAATAAGAGAAAGCAGATTTTTTATATTATAACAACAGTAGGCTTGGAACTTACATCAGTACGCCGCGTTCACACACACTGTGAAGTACAAGACGACTCATCTCTTCATATTCTTGAGACTGTAAGGCGAACTGACAACGACAATGAGCAATTGTTGTGAGCACAGTCGTTCTGTGTTGATGACCAACAACATGCCAACAGGATCTGACAAAGGCTGGCAACATGTCTTATCCAGAATGACAGAGAAGAAACCTCTGACTTTTCACTAGATCAGTCTGCGTGCTACCACCGCTTCTCTAATGAAGGGTGCACAACTCTGACAGCATACTGGGTGCTGTTTACAACTTCTAAAATGGTCATTTCTTCCATGGTTTAGTTAACCCATGTAATTACTTTTAACCAGTTGGATGCTATTGTCTTGTCAGAACTTGCAATTTTATTCTCTGCAGTAGATCTTATTTTTCCCGAACTGAGGATGTGAAAACGGTTTCTTTCCACCAGTTGCCTTGTGCTTTATATTTAGCTGTCGCTTCTTTCAGCCTGTAGTAAATGAAACAGGATGTTTACTTCACTTTGGAGCTTTTCAGACAGAACGCATTCAAAACAGCACAACCAAATCCATGCGTTTTTCAGGGTTTCACCGTTTTAACTTGAAAAACATGAGCAAAATGGATTTGTTAAATGTTTTGTAATGCATAATTTTAAACATTGCTTTTGTTTGTGTAATTTAAACCCGAAACTGTGAAGGAATGACTGTAGAAAATGAATAGTGCATTGATGTATAGGATGGCAAAACGGCCCCCTAATAAGCTTCTTTTAATCGTTTCTTAGATCTTTAAGATCAGATTCAGGAAACATTCACAAGCGTGGAAATGAAACCTATTAAGGCTTGGCACGAGCTGCAATTGAAATGAGAGCGCGTCTTGAATCGCCGATGTCGTGACTCAGACGTTTTCACAACCCCCCACCTCTGTCTCGATGGTTTTGACGGGAAGTGGGGCGTGTTTTTATTTCAGTTTTTTTCCTCTTCTCAAGAGCACAGCTGGGTTAGCCAGTTTGGTACATGTGAGTATAAGTGTGTCGACTGCCTCTGGGTGCATGCGGGTCCTTGTCTCATTATCACAGGGAGCCGTGGAGAGTTAGATCTAGACTAAAGACTCATCTTTTTAATCTTGCATACACTACACCTCCATAATATTAATCCTCAGAGGATTTAGGCTGCATTATTTAGATCAACCGGAACCAGGAACACATCCAACAACAAATGATGTACTTGTTGCATCAAAGAGTCCAGAACAGTACTCTACTCTCAGCCAGTCTTGTCTCTTTGTTCCAAGGTTACCGCAGGTTGCAGTTCATGCCCAGACCTGATGGCAGAGCTGAGAATGGGAAGCGGTGACCTGACAAGTGCTAAGAGGATAGAGCTGGATAAAGGACGCGACAACTTTGTTTTTTTCTACAACATTTCAAATGCTATTAGATTGTTAATGATAATCTTTAATTTTTATATTTTTATTAAGCCTTGTTGTGCAAGCACTGATGAGCTTGTGCAGAGGCAGCAGCTTTTGCCAGAGGGGAACTGGAATCCCCTGGTTGGGCCTGGGTTCCCCTGAGGTTTTTTTTCTCGATGGGAGTTTTGGGTTCCTCACCACCGTTTGCATATTGTTTTGCACTATCTGCCTGGCCGGGGGGGCTGCTTTAGAATTCATACTTGTATTCAATGTGTCTCATGTACAGCTGCTTTGTAACAATGAAAATTGTAAAAAGCGCTATATAAATAAAGTTGAGTTGAGTTGAGTTGAGTAGATTGGGTGCAATGACAGCGTTCATTTGTTTCTCATGTTTTGTCTTATGGGACTTCCATGCAAAGTAAATGCTTGCAAGTAGAAAGCATGAACGTTATAGGAAGTTAATTTAGAATATGTCAGGGATTTATAAATGTTAAAAAACACTCAGCAGGATAACACTAACAACCATATATCAACACAAGACACCTTAGCAAACACCCTGGCATTGTAGCAGTGAGTACCTGGATGAGGCAGGCATATAAAAAGAATTACTGTATATAAGCTAGTTAGTCAATTTACACTAAACAATGACTTGACAATACAAGGGACAATGTAAGGTTTACAGACAAAGTGCCATATCTACTTACAGCTTCCGGCAGCGCAAATGCCTCTTTTTGCATAAAAATCTACTGTCGGTATTTACTAAAGACACGCAGTGAAAATTAGAGCTGAAAAGGCATGGACACAGCTGTTTTTGCGACGGACCTTATTGCATATGCATCTGTAGGAGTTTGCTCTTCAGACATAAACTTTATTTGAGGATAGTTTTTTAATTTATCACGTAAAAGGATTTACTAAGGTTTGCGCTCATCATTGTACTTGTATTTGTGGCAGTATTTAACGCCCTTAAAAAAGCATGTCTTAAACCTTGCATTCATTTGCATTATGGGAATAAGATACTGCATCTGTGTTTTTTAATGTGCGCCTTGTTCAAAAATCACCCGCAGCAATTTCTACTCCTGTCTGCGCTATTTAAATTGTGCTCTTGCGCTATCATGTCTTGTGTAGTAAATTTGAGCCATAATGTCAGTGCCACAAAAAACTTAATGTAGGTCTTCTAATCAAACACAAGACACAGTATAGACATGAATACAGTGCTAGACAGAAGTCACACGTCAGTCAAATATCAGGGTTGAACCTAGAAGTGATAATACGAATCAATCCTTGCTTCTCAAAAAGCTCTACTGGTTGAAATATTTGCTGTTTTTATGTATGAATGCTTGTCATGTTAAGAAAACATTGGAGAATGTCAACATCATGAGGCACCGTGGTGATTATGATAACAGATTATAATAATAGACAATAATTTCCTACTTTGCTACTCCTACTAATCTCCTCATTTTCAATGGTATGTTCAATAATATTTGCATTGTACAGTGAGATTATCTCGATGACAAAGCTAACTAGATTTTAAAAATTCTTAAGGCAATGGGAGTGATGCTTCTGTGTACAAAATCTGTGTCCATTATGTGGTGATGGATGGCATGATGCTGGCTTTTGCTATGTTGTTGATTAGTTGACCAATTAACAAAAGCCCATCCCCGTGTCTGGATCTCTTATTTGAATTTAGCTGTTTTAGCAGCTGCCAGGTGAAAATCAATAATGTCTGAGTTTGAAATTGTAACAGAGATTCATCTGAAGGTATAGTTCACCCAAAAATAAATATTCTTTCCACATTTACTCACCCCTTTTGTCATTCCAAACCTGTGGGACTTCTGTAGTACACAAAGAAAATATTTTGAAGAATGTTGGCGACCAGACAACATTGGACCCTATTGACTCCCATTGTATGAACACAAAACCATGTGAACATTTCTCAAAACATCCTCTTTTGTGTTCCACAGGGGAAAGAGTTATATACAGGTTTGGAACAGCATGAGGGTGAACTAATGATAACAGAATTTTATTTTCAGGTGAACAATCACTTTAAATTAAATACTTGGCATTAGAGGATTGTTTAGATGTCCATATCCATGATTATGAGAAAAATACCAGCGTTGGTTCCCTTAGCAAACACCACTAATGGATTTTTGACCTCTGGATCATCTCATGACCTCAATTTGGCTTTCGATGTGTTTGGATTTCTCAAATCTCACCTCCTGAAGGACCAGCCAGTGGCATGTATGGAGATTTCTCCCATCCACCCAAAGAATTGTTGCGTTGTGTCTTGGATGGGTTTTTTCCAGTCTAGAGTGGCTATTTTGGTCAGACAAACAGTGTGGTGTGGGTGGGATCGCTGAAGAGAAGCACCCACGCACACGCCCGAGGGAGGGTGGGGAACAAGTTCAGGACACGAACGAACATGGGTGAGACATTACGGAGTGAGCAAAAATAAACACGTTTCCATTCCACCTCAAGGTGCCCTAAGGGTGGAAATTACCGGCTTCGTTCTCCAAGGACACCACAAGATAAAACAATAAAGAATAGAGTATAAAGAAACTTGAAAAGAACAACAGACAAACTGTTTTGTACAAAGTTGATATTACGAAACTGTAAACTTTTAATATTCTGTCATTGTTGTGTTCAATTCAAATTTAAAATATTAGAAATATTAACTTTTTGTCAGTGTCAATCTTACAATGCATATGACTTAAGTTAATTTAACAAAAGTAAAGTTTGACTCAATGCACAGACCACATTACCATTGTTCTTCAAATATATTCTCTTGTGTTCTGCAGAAGTCAATTAAGAAATGATAGGAGGGGGAGTAAGTGATGAAGAATTTTTTCCGGGTCAGCTTTCCCGTTCTGTCTTAAAAACCATATATTGCATGATCATTTAAATAAAATTTTCTAAATAAATATAATGGAGTTAACATAAAAATGCTGTGGAACTTGTTGTTGAAACAGTGAGCTGAATCATATTTAATCTCTTACAGTGATGTAAAGGACTTTAGTGTCATGTCGTATGCGAAGAATGTGACAGACCCCACATGTGTCTTTGAGCATTTAAGTGTCATTAACTATGCAGCGTTATTGTTTATCCCTGCGTGGGGTGATCATTTGGGAGGATTTACACGTGATGATTTATCAGTGTGATGTATCAATCTCTTTATTTATCTCTGTGTGACTTGCACACTCCCTGTGTGCATTTGAAAGACACCCAGTTGATGGAATTTTGGCGTGGGTCTCTGCCCTCCCTCCACTTTATCCTGTGATTGTGTGTCTCGTCCTCACTGCCAAAAGACGCACCTGCTTTTCCCCTCACACCTTTGTTTTTGAGTTACAACAGAATCGGCACATTGTGTTAAATCATCACTTTGGTTATAAAGTGTTTAAAATGAAACATACAAGGAGGCAGGATGTGCGTGACAGAGAGAGATATACTGATTATGTCAGATTACTTGAAAAAAAATGAAAAGAAAGTAAAGCATCCCTGTGCAGTTCTGGTCGTATATATTATCTGCACTGTTGGAGCATCTCTCATCCATTCAGATTTGAGGGGAACTAACAGTAAGATCCTTTTTTTATATTTTATTTTAGGTCCAAGATAAATTAGTTTTGTGCCTTTACAGACAATCCAGCTTTATTTTTGCTTGGAGGTGATTGTCAAATAAGTGGGTGTTTTATAGCTCATATTATAGTTTTTGGGGATGTAAAAGTTTGCTCGGAAAACAGTGAATATGTGGGAATCCAAACAGCTCCAAAATAGAGATTACATAAACATATCTTGTGTGATGATCAACAGGGAAACGAAGATATAACAGAGAGATGGAGAAACTGTAATTGTATTATGATGATATCTCATACATTACTTACAGCTACTTTTAAAATTGATGTTAATCTGATTTCATAGGCAATAAACTATTTATATCAAATATATTATTTAGTCAAACCGTCTGACAAACGGATGACACACCATATTTCAAAAGTTAAAAGGAACAAAAACCTAAATTCTGTCATAATTTACTCACCCTCAAATTTAGGAAATACTAAAGGAAAAATAGCTGTTTACAGTTCTTTGTTCTGTTGAACACTAAAGAAGATATTTTGAAGAATGTAGGAAATCAAACACTTCTGGGGCACTTTTGACAACCATTGTAATTGTTTCTACTATGGAAGACAATGGTGGCCAAGTTCTGTTTGGTTACAAGCATTCTTCCAAATATCTGCTCTGTGTTCATCAGAATTTTTTTTGTGATATCTGTCCCTTTAAGTCCTGAAAAGTCTTCAATCACATGCTGGATTTAGACTACCTGAACTAGCATAAGTGGGAATGAATGTTTATTTGTGATGCAAGTGTATTCTGTGTATGTGTGTGTGTAGTAGAGTCAGATTGAGGTCATCATTCTACTGACTCAGGAATTATAAAGTGACACTCCCTATTACTGACAAGACAATGACCCTTCATCCTTTAATCTTACACACACACGAACAAACACTTCTCGACATCTCGCCAGTGCATCTGATTGGTGCTCAGTCCCTCATCAGATCACAGACAGCGATGTCTTTAGTTTAAACATACAGGGTTGAAGCAATTTGCTTTCATATTGCTTTCAGTTTCTACATAGATTTAATAATCGCACGGACATATTAACTCTGATATGAAATTTCTTAAACACACACTTTTATAAACTGTAAGGGTTAAACTTCTGCAATAGCACAAAGCATTAAAGAATTTAAATTAATATTTGGTTTGTGGACAATGTTACCCTCTTGCAAATTCATCCATCCATCCATTTTCTACCGCTTATCCGAACTACCTCGGGTCACGGGGAGCCTGCGCCTATCTCAGGAGTCATCGGGCATCAAGGCAGGATACACCCTGGATGGAGTGCCAACCCATCGCAGGGCACACACTCTCACTCATTCACTCACGCACTCACACACTACGGACAATTTTTCCAGAGATGCCAATCAACCTACCATGCATGTCTTTGGACCAGGGGAGAAAACCAGAGTACCCGGAGGAAACCCCCGAGGCACGGGGATAACATGCAAACTCCACACACAAGTCGGAAGCGGGAATCGAACCCCCAACCCTGGAGGTGTGAGGCGAACGTGCTAACCACTAAGCCACCTTGCAAATTCATAATATTTCTTAAATAAATTCAATTCTTTTTCATATCAAGTTTATTTTGCATCACATCAAAGCAGCTCTGAAGAAAAAAAAAAGGTTAAACAAGCCTACAATAGATATGTATAGCCTGAATAACTCATATAAAATAGAAAAAAAGGAAAAAATACACATAAATGTACTGTATATGCTTATGTTAATGAAATATATTAATATTAACATGAATTAATATAATAATAATAAAAGAAGATATTAAAGAGTATTATTATTTTAAATATGAATACAATATTTTACTATTAATAAACTCTGTTATTTATCTTAATCTTAATTTTTTTGTATAACTTTCCTGATATGCCATGTTTTGAGTAAGTAGAATGCTCCTAATATTCGCAGGTCAAATTGTAATTGATCATGTTTCTCACATCTATTTTCAGACTGAATTTGAATTCATTCTAGGTTTTTACATCTATTTTCAGGCAATTCTTTTGTTCTGGTTTATCTCTAATGCTTGAAGACTGAATTGTGGTCTTTTCTTTCTATTTTATGATCCGTATTCATATTGCACTACCAAAACTGTCATGTGATGTGTTGATAGACCATCAACAGTTAACATGGTTTGCACTGAGTGATGGCAATGGCCAAGTCTGATTGATGGCAAAGGCCTGGTCACGTCTGGGGACACCTCGGTGTGACTCAAGAGGCTCGAGCCATGATTTGCCAAATCACATGTCAGGCTCAAATCACATGCGATCTGATCTGCGCACAAGTCTAGAGAAAGTAAAATGTTGTAATGGGTTGGGTTAGAAAGAGCAGCCCCGATTACATGCCAGCAACAACAGATACTCATTACCACTTCAGGAGCAAGCCACCGTTTATAATACTTTTACTCAATTAAATGCTTAATGCTTAATCTCTGACGTTTGGGTGAACATTTTTTCCACATTATTCTTTGCTTCATGCCACACCTCCAAATAACTCAGTAATGGAGTTAAATTGTTTAATTTGTGACTTAATTTGAATAGTTTTTATTTGACTTTACGAGAGAATAGAGATTTCAAGATGGTTTCAGACTGACTCTACAATTTGTTAAAGACAACATGATCATATTTTTCACACCTGTACGGTTTGTTTAATAGCAGGGGAACTATTAATAATAATAATATTTTTTTTTCCCCTTTCATTAAGATATAATAGAAACTACATCTTCACAGTTGCGCCGTATTGCGTTTGCAGATTGTTTAAGCAGATGCACATTAATATAGTTACAGGCATGAAGAGAGCAGTGAAGAAAAGTGACAGATATTATAGACAGTACATATACGGATAATGACAGTGATGGCCTTAGACAGCTTATACTAACCCACAAACAACTGCTGATTCAGTGCTAATGTCAATTTACCCAGCGAGAGAGACTAAGACACACACCCGCTCTCACATATGCACACACAGCACATGCACACGCAAGCATAATAACAGTGTATTTTAAACTATTTCAGCACATCTAGAGTAAAAAAAGGTACAATTATTAATCACACCCATAAGTGTTGTCCATTTATGCAAATTCTGATTTTTTGTTGCATGACTCTTCATGCTGTAGGATGCTGCCTTTGTAGGACTACATCAGCATTAAATGAAGTATATATTACGCAGGGCTCTGGAATTCTCTTGAATTTCTGCCATACCAGTTTGAACACATTGCAATGCATTGTGGGATTCTCCATTTATAAAAAGACTCTTGCAAAGATACTTTAGAGGTTTCTCTCTCTCTTTCATTGAAGTGATGAATCTCAACATGATATTGTTCCACTCTGAATTCTTACAGAAAGCTTGTGTGGATAAGCAGGAAATAGTGGGTGATGGGTGTGTCTGGCAGGTTTGTTGGCAATGTAGGTGTGATGTTAGTCAATTGTTGCCCCTGCTGTTTGACTGGTTCTGTTGGAAATACCAGAATTGGGAATGTTGTGAAAATAGCATTTTTAAATAAATTGTAAACATATACTTAAAACAGAGTTTCCAAAACAGTAGTCATTCTCAGGCTTCTCTTGATTCTTTAAAGAATCATTGAGTTTTACTGACTGTATGCAGTTGTGTTTAAAATTATTCAACCCCCAATGCTGTTAATGGTTTTAGGGAATTTAGTGTACATTTGTAATTGTATTCAGAATGAAATCCTACAAGGACTTCTTAAATAACCATATGCAACTAAAATGACATCAATTAGTTTTGTAATACAGTAGTAAATGTTTCTTTTGTGAATTCTTCATTGACATAATTATTCAACCCCTTAAAGACTACCACTCTGAAGAACAGAGGTTCAATGAAGTGTTTTCAATCAGGTATTGAAAACACCTGTGGATATCAGGGAGCAGCAATAAAGCCTAATAAGCACCAATTAGGCAGCTTTAAAATGACTGTGATACTCAGCTCCTTCTAGACATTTACTGGTGTGGTTACAAACATGGTGAGGTCAAGAGAATGGTCCAGGAAGACAAGAGAACAGGTGATTACTCTTCACAGGAAGGGCAATGGCTATAAGTAGATTGCAAAGATGTTAAACATACCAAGAGACACCATAGGAAGCATCATTCGCAAATTCAAGGCAAAGGGCACTGTTGAAACGCTACCTGGTCGTGGCAGAAAGAAGATGCTGACTTCGACTGCTGTGCGCTACCTGAAGCGTAGAGTGGAGAAAAGTCCCCTTGTGACTGCTGAGGAACTGAGAAAAGATTTGTCAGATGTGGGTACTGAAGTTTCTGCTCAGACAGTACGGCGCACCCTGCGTAATGAAGGCCTCCATGCCAGAACTCCCAGGCGCACCCCCTTGCTGTCCCCAAAGAATAAGAAGAGTCGACTGCAGTATGCCAAAAGTCATGTGGACAAACCACAGAAGTTTTGGGATAGTGTTCTGTGGACTGATGAAACAAAATTAGAACTGTTTGGGCCCATGGATCAACGCTATGTTTGGAGGAGGAAGAACAAGGCCTATGAAGAAAAGAACACCTTGCCTACTGTGAAGCATGGCGGGGGAGTCAATCATGCTTTGGGGCTGTTTTGCTTCTGCAGGTACTGGGAAGCTTCAGCGTGTGCAAGGTACCATGAATTCTCTTCAGTACCAGGAGATATTGGATGACAATGTGATGCAGTCCGTCACAAACCTGAGGCTTGGAAGACGTTGGACCTTTCAACAGGACAATGATCCCAAGCATACCTCCATGTCCACTAGAGCATGGTTGCAGATTAAAGGCTGGAACATTTTGAAGTGGCCATAACAGTCTCCAGACTTAAATCCGATTGAGAACCTCTGGTGGGACTTAAAGAAAGCAGTTGCAGTGCGCAAGCCTAAGAATGTGACTGAACTGGAGGCTTTTGCCCATGATGAATGGGCGAAGATACCCGTAGATCGCTGCAAGACACTTGTGTCAAGCTATGCTTCACGTTTAAAAGCTGTTATAACTGTAAAAGGATGTTGTACTAAGTACTAAGAATGAATGTCACTTTGGGGTTGAATAAAACTGATAATGATGTGAGCTCAGAAAAGACATTTGTGGTTATTTCATTATAAATGTTATGTTATATTTGTCTGACCTACACGTGCCTCTTTGATTTAATTGTAAGCAGGATGACTGAATGATCATAATCAATGTCAAACCGACCAAAACAATCAGTTTCAGTGGGGGTTGAATAATTTTGAACACAACTGTATGTCCCAAAATGATTCTGTTTATTCCAGTTCATAACAACATTTTAAATGCTGCTTAAACTTTGTTAGCTGAAGATTTATAATCTAAATGATGTGCTTAAATTACATCATGGCATTTTAGGTGATGTATCGTAGCTTGTATTAAATTGTAGGACTGTTAAAAATATATAAATGAGTGCAATATTAAAAGAGCAGATTTTTATGGTAGTATACAAACACGGGCAAATTTGATTTGATTCAACTGAATATTTTAAATAATTAAACAAATATAAATGCACCAGTCAACAGGTAGTTCAGCTCGATCTCCTTAAATAAATTGCTCCAGCTGTACAACAAATCTGTCCCAGCAATTCTAGTATATCTTTGTAGAAAAAAAAAATTATATGACAAACCAAAGGCATGCAGATGTACATTAGACCACCGTTTCTAAATTCATCACTTTTCAGGTGAACTTAATCATTGATTCAATGAGCTGTAAGGGTAGGAACGAATTTGTATAAGTATTGTTGTAAATTGGCTGTGGTCATTTTGGTGTTTATAACCCTTTTGGATTTTGAGCTGGAGCGGCATATTCTCCTGAGGACTTTGTGGCGAAGTCATGCAATCATGCTTCAGGGACGTCCGCCGGCATGTTTAAAGCATGTGTGTGAGGAGGATAGTTGGGCACAGCGGCTGGCCACTGCTGTCAGTTCACATCACCGCATCTCTCTGGACATATGGGACTGGGGGACACTGACCCTACGGTCACCCAGCTGCAGTAAAGAGACACTGGGGCTCAAGCCTTGCAGCTGGATGACTTGGAAACATCCTACACCGTTTCGTCTCTGGTGGTGTTTCACAGAAGAAAAAAACATTTTGCAAGACAAGTGCTGTCGAAATCTTCAGTGAAATGGGTTTGCAGATAAAATACTTTATATCTTAATTATTATATTGTATGTTGTGAACCATTGTAACACTACAGAATGTACACCTATTTACTAGATAATGAGAAAATTTAAATTTTGATAAATTAAGACAAATTCTCAGCTAAAATCAACTAAACTAAGTTATGACTGTGAGCATAAAGAACAGTATTTCAGTGAATGTATATCAGGAGCAAGAACATTTGATCACGCCTTGTTTTGTGATTTCGCAAGAACAAAATGATGGACAAGTTGTTTGTGCGTCAAGGTCCCTTACTTTTCCTGTTCCTGTCACACAACTGTTACTGGCACAGGTAGTTTTTTGTTGTTTATTAACTTTTGGGCCAAACTCTAGGGGCAATTGTGCAATTGACATACAGTACCTGTGTCTAAATTCTTAAGAACTCCTATAAAAAAGATCACATCTATCCTCTTTAGCCTACAACCTGTCATTCTTTTATATCTGCTGTCTTTATGTCTTGAATTACTTAATATCTTATATCAGTCATATTTATTTTTAAAAAGGCCTTTAATTCAGTCCCATCTGTTCTGCTGTCTATTAACAAACAATGCAAAATTGATGTTATAAAGCCTAAGTTATTGACATATACTAGAAGATGTCAATATGATTCATCAGAGTGCCACATCCTTAACTGACCTATATTCATCATACAGAGCTTGTAGAAGCGTGTTCAATTAAACTCTGTTTATTCATATGATTCCTTTAAAACGTATGTAGGCTTGTAAACGTTTAGTCCCTTCCTGTTAGCTTTTGGGAATATATGAAGAGTTTGGTTCCAGAAAGAAATAACTCATTTTTTTATTAGTAAAAAAACATATTTTTTATTACGTTATCATATTTTTATTGTGTTAGTCAGCTGTATTTTTACTAACCATTAGTAAACAGTTATTGCATTTTGGAACCAAACTTTTTCATATTTTATTATAGAAAAAATATTATCTCGTAAATACATTAAACATTGTCGTAATATTCAGGGAAAACATTAAAACAATTATTGATGCCTTATATTGCACTCAGGGGTGTAACAAAATCATTTTTAGATTTAAAAAAACTCCCCTAATCCCACCTGCCAGTCACCAGTACCAAAATATATTAAAGACTGTAATTATTAAAAATGTGTAATTATTAAAAAAGTGGATGATGATTTATTGGGTATGTCCCAACCATACTTCCTTTTTCAATATTAACAAAAATTTTAATTTAGCTATTTTATTGGTTTTCCAGTTCTTATAGAACAATTCCCAGTGCATTGATTTATCACCCCCAACTTCAACTTTATTGCTCCACTTAATGTGGTTGGATGGAGAAACTCCATTATTTTCCATCAGGCAAACATGTTTCGATCACTCAGATGAAGAACACACATACTTGGGAACCTTGCAGTGCTGGAAATGCCCGGAGGGTGAAAATGTTTTACAGGTGGCGATAGCAAGAACATGCAGAGGCGCACACACATGAATCAACAAATGGTTCAAAATGTATTGCCTTCGCCAATCTGGTTCGAAAGCCATAATGACCTCATGTCTAGGAATGGGTTGTTTTCAGCTGTCTGTTTTCTCTTATTCTCACACACACACACACACACACACACTGATCTAATCTTACGGCCGTGTGTCATGTACGGTAATACGTGGGCATGCTGGCACAGTTCCAGACAACTTGTGTCATCATGTTTATGTACACTAACAGTTGAAAGTTTGGATACACCTACTCATTCTTTATTTTTACTTTTTCAGATTATAGAAAAATAGTGAGCCTTGGAAAAAAAATGTTTGAGAATTTTATAGTGGCCTATTTTAAACTTTAAACTTTTATAAGGACTATTTAATTAAACAATGTACATTTTTATAAAGCTTATCTGTTAAACATGAAAACTATCCCATATCAAGCTTCTTATTTCTCATCCAATTCCACTTCATTATGGTTTTGATAAAAAATAAAATTTTATATGTATCAAAACAACATCACTGAAATGCATTACTATTTTACAAGAGGGCAAGATCTTATAAATTTGTACAATCTTAATAGTTCATTTTAGTATGATTTGCTTTTGCTCAAATGACATTAGGTTTAGGGGCGGGGCTAGGGGAGGAGCTTGTGTATTGATAGTGACAACTTTTTTTTAATTTAACACATGTAAATGCTGCCTGAGGTAATGAAAGACATTACATTTGTCTTCCTGCACACTTTGCAAATTATAGTATTTTATTTGTGTCGGTTTTCTGAAAATAAAACCCTCGCCATGTTATAGATTTTTGTAATAATGGTTTGGCATTTAAAGTGAATTTGCATATTGGTTCTGTCTTTTGCGCATTAATCTTAAAGGGACAGATTGCCCAAAAATTCTGTCATTGTGTTGTTGGGTCATTGGGCTTTTATTTGGCTGTATAATTTGGTGATGAGACCCGTTTGGCTACTGTCATTCTTCCAAATATCTTTCTTTGTGTTTTGCAGAACAAAGAAATTCATAAAGGTTTGGAAAAACCTGAGGCTGATTAAATAATGACAGAATTTTCATTTTTGGGTGAACTATCCCTTTAATTTTCAATAATATTTTATATTCATCACATTCTATAATTGTATATGTTCATGACAAATATCTTGAAAATACCTAACGATCAATATATCACACAGTTCTATTCTAAACTGGAAATGTATTTATAGTTTAGAGTGTATGTGTGCTTTTGCAGATCCATTGTGTGTGTGTGTGCGTGTGTGTGTGTGCTTGTGTTTGTATAACCGCATTGTTTGTATTTTGAGTGTTGACTGTAAGCTGTCAGTAAATAATAGGTTATGAGCAGACAGTTATTTGTTTATAATTAAACCTTTTGGGCACTAATAACAATTACGGAGCAGCAAAGCCATGTACTGACTCAGTTCGGTTTGAAATGAATTGTATACAATTGTTAAACAAACAATAACACACAAAAACACAAACAATAAAGCCAGTCTTTAGTTTTCCCTTAATACCTTCTATAAAAACAACTTTTTATCAGCCAACACAGGCTCAGCTGTGACAGTTTTTTGATACCATCCTAGCAGCATGAGATTTCCAAATTTTCTAAAGTTTTTTTACAGTTGTTGTTCTTTAGAATTAATTATGATCAAGAGGTCAAACTCTGGGGTCGTGGGAAGTCAATGTCACGGTCCCTTACCACAAATCACAGTGTTTTACTGATCATTTTACACAATTTTGCCTCTTCCAACGCCTTTGGAAGACAGAGAGAAGTACTACTTTTATTTTCAGGAAGGAAACACATCTGTGGAACTGTAACAGAGAAAAGAAAAGAGGAATCTGTAAGTAACATTCAAAGATAGACGGCCTTTGTTCCTAAAACAGACACCCACGCCCACGTCAATGCCACATTTGCTACTTCTTCAAAACATCAGCCTTCTAGAAATTGCACAATTAAAAATACCACTTAACCAAAAAATAGTCAATTTTTACATTGAAGTGTCAAACCTCAGATTATTCTAATAGATTCAAAGTGTTTTATCTGACAATGTTTTTATTTTCATTGACTATAATACTAAAGTGAACTGGGCTCCAAATGTGTAATTTGTTTATTGTCTGTTCTGCAGTTGTCTGTACAATTTTGGATTAAAAAAACATATTAGTATCTAAAAAATGAAGTTTAATTTCCTAAAAGTGTGTTATAAGAGGCATGAATTAAAGTAACAATTTTAACCTGAGCTTTTGTTATATAAGAGGGAATCATATTCACGCGAAAATCGTGTAAGTGTCAGAACCAAAAACGCTCGTTACTGAGATTACATCTGTTCTTGACACTAGGCCCAGCGAACGCCAGGTTCTTGAATGCACCTATCTATGACGACATTGATAGGTTGAACACCACCTCCATAGAAAAATAACTTTCTACTACATCTCTAGCCCCGCCCACTGGTTCGCGCATCACAGAACCAGTGGCGCGGAACCAAACAGAGTGAGCAAGCAATAAACAAACATGCCATTAAAGGTAGCTAAATATTGTGCCATCCCTTGTTGTGGAAGAATACAGTCGCTGCATAACCTTCCTTCGTATTCCGATATTAGGAATGCAGGTTAAAGTTTATTTTTAAAGACGTTCCAGCTCATGTGGGAAAAATATGAAGCATTTGTTTGTTTCATTTCTCAGAGGATTCCTTGGGGAACAAGGCACATGTCGACACTGAATTTATGGAGAGTTTAAAATGAAAAAGCAGTGCTGTGCCTTCAATATTGGATCTGATAGGAATGGCGCAGCAATCTTATGTGAGTTAAACATTTTTGTACTATGCGTCACTATTGCTTTGTTAGAGATTGTCAGGGATTTAAATGGGGAAGAACCCAAGTGCAGGCAGGCGATGAAGGGGTGAACACAAGACTTTATTACTAACAAAACAAAAACCCATGATGGGGAAAATCATGAATAAGGAGGCAGGACCATGACAGAGATCGCTTGATGTGCCCTGTTCACTATTAGCACAATATTTGTATTACCTGGGGACCTCTAGTCATTTGTATTAATTGCAGAGGTTGTCTGTGATCTTAAGCCTGTGCAAATCGCCACCTCTGTGATTTGGTGGGCTGAAATATAATTCAGAATAAATTCACAGAAGGCTCCAACTACGCAAACTGCTATCCAGTCAAAGCGGTGGTTTACTTCCAAGTGTCTTCAATGCGGCACGCCCATTAAAACTGAGCGTTTGCAGAGCTGGCCTCAAAGCCTGGGTAGAAAATAGCCTATTACTTATTGATTTTGATGTTTTTTATGTAAAAACCATGCAAACGTCATAAGCAGACCTCACACAACATTATAAAACAATAAACAACCACAGTTCATCGCACCTTTAAATTATTCACTCAATGAAATCAACTGCTTAGGGCCACTGTTTATCACAATTTTCCCAAATATATTTGTGTCTGACTTGTTAGACTAAACCGTTTCTCAAACATGTCTTTGACTGCTGATGAAGTAGGTAGTACCACATTGATTTACTTTGTTAAATCGCAACATAAATGTGATCCGCACAGCACAATAGAGCAGCTACACCCCGCTGCAGCATTCAGCACTGCTGCGTGTAGAGAGTCAGACTTCTAATGGCTTGTTGTGTCTGAGTAGATAAGACAGTCTGTCTACAGTACTCTACCATACTGATAAGAGGGGTCTGGCAATCAGACTGTTAAAATGAGACTGTACTTGAGCTTATCGATAACAGAGAGAGAGAGATGTGTGTGTGGGAGCCAAGGAAATATTTGTCTGAAATCGAAGCTGATGTTTTTTGTAAGTAATTGCAGTCTGACAGGCAGACAGGTACACAAAGAATCAACCCTGGTAGAGGTTGTTTGCGCACAAACAGGTGTCGTTTCGACTAGACTACTTGCAGACAGTCTAGTCTGCCGGGGCTGGACGACAGTTAAACACACGAGTGGAGAGAACATGTAATGCTCAGGTCCTGACACACCCACATCCACATTCATACATCCACAAACACAGACATGAACACAAACACTCAATTTTACAGACAGACCGATGTATTCACACACGTTAAAATGTACATAAACATATTAAGAAGCAAAAGTTTATAAGAGAGGGAATTCGATTTTACTATGAACACAAGAAATCTCAGCAATTAAGTTATAATAAGCCATGATTTTGTTTGTTTGTTTTAAAATGATATTAAATAAGGATTCTTCAAAATGATATATGTTGAATGAAATATTAAAAGTAACAGTATTTGTGTTTGGCTATTGCATTTCGCTATATGTCACATTTCTGTAGGCAAAAGGGTGGTCGAGGGTCATTTACTGAGGGTTCTTTCTCACTAATGTTCAACAAAACCACACGCTAGCTTACGTGTAATTCTCAAACTGCTCCGTGCAACCCATTAGGTATGTAACTGTTTGGTGTGACTAAACCATGAGACCTTTGTGGTCAGCAAATGTAGTATTTTTTTTCATTCAATCTCTTCTCGAATGCAATATTTTCACAGAAACAAAAAACACTTCTTCTATTGTTTGTTCAAATTATATTTATTTAAAAGGTTGGTAAGGAAGAGAACATTGTGAACACAGAAATATTCCTCCATATTTGACAAAACTGGAGTGTGTGATTCACTTATATGATATGAGTTAAGAGACAATTCGCAATCTTTTTTCGCACTGAAAGAAAAGCTAATTTTTCTTTCCTTTAGACATAAAAATTCATTTAATTTCTCTATTTACACTAAGTACCCAAATGTTAATCATTTTAAAACGAATTTAAACTGACTCAGCTCGGCTCAGCAGCGCATCCTAGTGGGGGATCTTCGCCACTGTTCACTGCTATTATGGTCTCAGTTTAAAAATAATATCCTAAACATAGAAATGTAAACTGATATTTCTTAATACAGCTGCGTGATAGTTAATCTCACTGAAAATAAGAGTATATTAATACCACAGATGTTAGTTGCCAAGCTCTCTGTGCATGTAATAACTAATGTACTCATCTTGTGATAACATTACTCATTTGAAAACACTTACTTTGACTCATTCGGGATTGTGTTTATTGATTTCTGGTTATAATAAAGTGTTCTCGTATAGTACCTACAAACTGTTTGCTTCAGTTGCAAGTGAGAAATAGGCTACTGATGTGCAGATGATATTGTGACAGATGTACTGATAGGGGCGTTGTCAGAGGGGGCGATGTGGGGGACCAACTAAAGATACCATTGTAAACTTATAAGCGTATGCATATAAATGGGAAATTTTGTGTATGACTATTTGTGTATGCTTATGTTTTACTGAGAACTGGATAAACTGGATGATAAATTGATTTTTTATCAGATTAGTATAATTTTTCATGCTAATGATTAGAAGGCCATCAACACCGAAGAGCCTGAACGAGGAAGTGTTGTCTCACCCTCCTCTCAGTAAGTCCCAGATTCAGTTCCAAGAACTATCTCTGTCAACCTTACCACATTTCCCCCTCATGAGATATAAATGCATACACACAAATGTGCAAGTACTTTAGCATAATGTGCACTATGTGGTTTGTGGGCAGTTCATAAATGTGCACCAGCCTTCATAGGAAGAGGGGAGAGTGTACACCACTAATACAATTACAAATATCGACAAGAAAAACATGTTCCTAAGAATGCACAGTTTTAACTCAACACTACGGTGAGATGGAATTACCAAACCAGCCACAAACACACATCCAGCTTTCTCATGCATGGTGTACTCATGTGTACCACATCTAATAACATTTGACATCAAAAGTACGTTTCTATCTCGTGCAGATTAGCTTTTAAATGGACATTTGTTTCTTTATTTTGTATAATGCAGAAAGAAATGGAATCACATGTTATTTGGCACAGATCAGTGTTGTGAAAAGATGTGTAATTTGCGTGAACACAAAATTCTTATACAAACTTGTCAACAAAGTATTATTTGAATTGTAAGGGATCAACACATATGATAATATTTGTTGAACGAATTGTATCGTGTATCGACTTACTTGTTTAATGCATGCATATTTAATAACCCCAAATACAATTAAAAAATAGTGAGAGAAAGTAGCAAAATGTGAGTCATTACACACAAAGTAAAAGTAAGTGTGTTTTCTCTCATCCGTTTGTGTGCACGCACGTGCATGTGATCCAGTCAGCATATCTCATCCTCTGTTCTCTTAATCCTCCTCTGTGTTTGCTCTGTCCTGCACAATACCAGCAAAATCCCTGCTGGGCCACAGACCAATGCACAATGTAAAAAAAGGTTTTCACTCAGTGGAAAGACACAATGTGTTCAGAAAGAAGGATGCAGGGAAACAGTGGGGTGAGTGACTGTTACTTAACAATTATTCAAATACATAACTCATTAGAACCTGAAACTACAACATGTTTATTTGCAGGTGAAACTGATAGGAAGGTATAAAATATTGGTCTCTGACATTTAACTAAACTACATTCTATCTGGTTGTAGGTCGCTGTCTCCACCTGGTGGCGGTGTTTGTTACTGCAATAAAATAAAAAGGATGGGTTCCAAACTGAGTTTAGCAGAATTGGAGTAGGTGAAGTGAATTTAAAGAGCACGTAAATCGCAGAAATGTAAATCTAAATGTTTTCCTGTTTTATGCAAGTTCTCTGTAGCATTTAGCACATATTTCTCTCATTCCAGGCCTCAGACTTTTCCTCAGAAGGAAAAGTTAGATGTCAACAGACAATACACAGGAGAAAATCACATTACACATGCCTGGCACAGTATGGTCAGTGTGTGTTTGTATAATGATGAACTGTGTTTTTGAAAATATCCTCATTGATATGGGGAAACTATACAATATCAATATATTTTTACCGGTCACTTTCAGACAAAAGCACTCCATCAGATATCAACGAATGAAGTGTCCAGAGATTCCAATCATCCTGAGTCTTTTCTGGGACAACAAAGATTGTTTACCCAAGCCAGGAGGGGCCTTCCCTGCGAAAACAAACCCAGATAAGAAAATATGTGCATCAGCTATAGACACATTGCTTAAATTTGCTGTAGTCATTTTATAGCCGCAGAAAAAGATAAGAGACCGTTTAGCACAATTTATGTTTTTCCTTAATTTACTATTTATATGTATATGTTTAGGTAAAATTGTTATTTTTGAAAACTGTAGAAACCCCAAATGCTGCAAACAAAACAAGTTCATATTCACTTCCAAGCAATAAAACAGTCACATTCGTGGATGTATTTAGGAAAAAACATTTTTGTGAAAATTTATATCACAGTTTTAATGTGTCTTGTCATGCTGTCAGTCTTTCAGATTGCCGTTGGATGACTTTATATCACTCCTGAGGTTTGATTTTGTTGAAATTTAACAAACACCACAAAATATCAAGAAATGCTTAATTGAAATGAAAATTTAAAATTGTCTGTTAATTTTTTACGCGGCTGTAATTTTGATTTCTGTATTATAATTCAAAATAAGATATATGTTAGTTTGGCCTTTATTGACATTTTGAAAGAGCTCCTGGATTTTACTCTAAACGATATAGGAGATGTCTGCTACTGCATTATTTATCTGTACTTATCTGTGATTTCCGTTAAAACAGATTAATTAAACATGCATTTTAATCTAGGACTATGATTCAGTCTTGTCCATTGTTACTGGACAATTTTTATCCGGGACTTATCATCTATGGGATCGTAATATAATGCAAAGTCAAATAAAATACTCCATGCTGCCCTCGTTCTGTTTGTTCCCTTGGGAAAGTCTTGGGGATTCTTGAAAAAGGTCGTAATAATGATATGTAGGATACTTGCCATATTCGGTGTTCCTGGCGGTGTGAAACACTTATCACCTGAGGTCCATCTGACTGACTTCATCTGTTTGAACTACAGGTGCGCAGGTGCTTCAGAATCAATTCACTCTTCATTCGTTGTGGTCGTGAGAAGAAATGAAGGGGGAAAGTATAATATTATCAAAGATTAATCTAAAACAATAATAATCTTGTTTTACAATTTGTTTATTATGTATATATTCCAAAAGAACAATATTTTACCTCTTATATGGAAACCTCTGCCTTAGACGTAATTTAAATATTCTTTATTTCAGTAAAATTTTAGTAAACACGAGTAAACTACGATGTTGCATTTTTTTATTTGTGGTTACCATGATTTACCCATGTTTTTATTCTACTAAACATGGTTATTTTAATACCATTTATATTATGTGTAATGCACACAACACTGTTAAAAATGCAGAAAATAGTCTAACTAGTGACATCTCTAGTGATTTTTTAATTGGCGCGACTTAAATTGAACCAAATGACATGTTTTGATGCACAAGTCATTGCAATATTTTGAGTTGAGGTCTGAATTTGTGAAGAGCAGCGCTGTTTAGTTCCCACGGTTTGATATGAAGACATGAGTTGAAAGGTGCACTTGTCACTACCCCACGAAAGCTCACCTGTTGTCATTAAGTAATCATGCACGTACAATAGCTACATGCGCCCCTATAATAAAGCAATGATGAGGATTATTGGAGAAGTCATGAAAGAACCCATAGAGAATATATAAGGTCACTTCTACCGTCGAGTCCACAACGACAGCAAGGTGACCATACACAACCTTGAACCTTAACGAGCTTATCACATTAGCGTCTTATTTAAGCGACTTTTTCTTGAGCGACATTGGGAAAGCATTAAGATAACATTTGATTAACTGTTAGTGTGTAATATTTTAGGAAAATGACTTCTCAAATTATCTTCTTTATCTTATTGTCAGTGAGCACTTTGGTTTGTGCTTTTCCGCGAACAGCATCGCGGAACTTTCACAGACATCCTCGGAAAGATTTTGAATCTTCGGGGAGCGGACCAGACGAACCTATTCGGGGATCAGTCAGAGTTGTCAAAATGAGCCCTCATTTTCTGAGACGAGCCGCCGGTGCCTTTGGAAATCACGCGCCATCAAGAAGCACACAAGGTCGCAGCGCGTTTCCTGCTTTCTTGGCCCGCGGGCTTCAAGGGCCGTCTGTCCTGACCCATGACAAACCTGCGGCTCTGCTTCCTAACATGGGCGCGAGCAACACAGGGGATGCGAAGAAACAAGGTCTCGAGATGTGGCAGAAAGTGACCCGGAAAATTGATGGAGGCAGAGAGGCCGTGGCGCTGCGAATCAACCATAAAGACATGTCCAAACAGAGCTGTGCCGCTGTTCCCTTTACCCAGGTATGTGCTATATTCTGCTAAATTCATAAATGTAAATATATGGATTTAAATTGATATAATTCAAGAACAGATTTCGCCGGCACTGTTAAAAAAACATGTGATAAAATAGCAGTTTCAACTTTTTATAAACTTCAATATTTATGTTAAAATAGTTGAATTTATCTAGGCCTATACTTCTTATTGTGTTACAACAAGATTTTTTTTATAACTGTTAAAACTGATGTAGTCTAACTATTAGCATCATAAACGGACAAATTTCACGTTTCTCTTTTATACATTTTGTAACATTTTTATTCAACCAGTCAACTTTATTTTCACAGCGCATAACGGAGGGCGGCTGTGAGACCGTGACCGTTCACAACAACATGTGCTTTGGTCAGTGCACGTCCATGTTTGTTCCATCCAACGGAGAGTCTCGTGGACAGCGAGACGCGCACTGCACGCGCTGCGGACCTTCAAAATCGCGCTATGTGGTCGTGCCCCTGCGCTGCGGGACAGAAGTGAGAGAGAGACGCGTTATGGTCGTTGAAGAGTGCAAGTGCGAGACGGGTAGCGAAGACGTCAAGAGTCAGAACACAGAAACGCTTCATCTATGAAAGTATTTATTACATATTATTGTTGAGGGCTTTGGAAATGCATTAATGGAATTTGTGTGTGTGTATGTATGCGTGTGTGTGTTTGAGCTCGGTTTCCTCAGTCAGGAATTACTATAATTAATAGTCACACAAATGTGGAAGATTTGTTTTGTAAAAAAACGTCTTGTGTAATGCAAAATATGTTAATCCCGAGTCCCTGGAAATTCAGGGAGACATTTTTATGTAAAACTGCCGTCTGCTATTTCAGCGGTATCTTTGTTAACTGTAACGACGATGCTACTCATTGGAGTAGTTATATTTACATGTAATGACATTGTTTCACCAGTAAATGTCGCTGCTTTACTGAGTAATTTCAGGAATGAATTTGTTAATAGAGGCCTGTCCTACCTTCACACTGATGTGATGATTATATCAGAAATTATATATTTTATATACTTTGTCAAAACGTGGTTCAATTGACCTCAATTCACCCATTTAAATATTAAACGGATGTATTTGAAGGCAACCTAAATAAAAATGGTCAATAAAACATTTGAAGGTGAAACATATCAGTCTCTTGGTGTTTTATAATGCACGAATATGAAAAACAGTCAGCCAGCCACACATTTAAGTTTAAAAAACACTGACATCCTCTACACTTTAATATGTTAACCCTTAACATTTTACCAAAGGTTTTCACCATACTGACAGCACATGTTAACATCTGTTGGTTAAAATACCCATGTGAGGTCTATCTAACAGTTTATAAAGCAATTGTCACATCCATAAGGGTACATACCCATTCCTCACACAGGGCACATGGGAATATTACTATTTAATGTTCTTTAAAAAGTCCTCTTGTTTATCTCTTCTGATTTGTGCATTTTAAATCACAGAAGAATTCCTACAAAGAATGTCATCTCTCAAAAACGGTGTCCTTTTTTGTTACAGTTAGCAGACGTGCGTCTGTAAGACATCTACTAAAGATCTGGAGATCTGGAAAACATGTGCTGTGTAAAAAAAACACTAAACACCTTAGAAAGAGCAGTTTTACTTCCATTCTAAATCATAAACATCTCACGTCAAATAGACATCTGCCAGATGTGCTATCAGGGTAACGCATGTTTATTTCTCTTTTTTCAAATATAAAAGTCGTGCCAATATTTTTCAAATTTTAAGACTCTAAAATCCAAACTTTAATAAAATACAGTTCAATTGGTAACCACTAAAATTCTGAGACAGTTTCTCTGACAGAATCGTCCATCTTTTCCAATGACCTCCAACATCTCCACACTTCATTACCCACAAATTACAGCCCTTTCTGACTATAAAAATAATACATTAACATGCTGTTTTTGACCTAGCCTATATAAATATACTACACAACCTTTATTGGATATAGAAATATGTTTTAACAAATAGTTTTAACCAGGTTGGTCTTTGCTTGTCTCTCAGTCTGGCCAAGCTGGCATTTATTAGCTGGTCGGCCTGTTAGCTTCACCAGCTGACAGATGCCCAATACCTTTAAAACCATAAAAACAGACCATCCTAACCAGATTGCACCAGCCGGGGAACCACTCTAGGCAGTTTTTCTCAGCTGGTAAACTCAACATCCTCAATAAAGCAAGAACCCAATTAGCTGTTTTAATTAGACCATCTTTTAACACCAGTATTCACGTAGTCCTCTAGATGTGACATGAAGTGTTGTTACACAGGGACTATATGCTAACTATACTCCTCATCACGCCTTTCAATACTGTGGGAATTCCCATCACCCTACACGACAGCTGCACTTCAGCACTTAAAACGTGTGCGAACCTAAAATAACAGTTTTATTCATCGATTTTTTGGCACCTGGAAAAAAGATAGAGTTAACTCATCCCGTACGGATAAATCGCCCGAGGGCAAGACAAGGGGGTGCTTTACATAGCGTTGGCAGTCTTTCAAAACTGCTTTACTGGGATTTGCATTGCGCTTTTAAGTACGACGCGCGCGCGCCCTGCGCCCAGTCCTAGCGGCTACTCACCTCAAACAGCGCAGACAGTCTTTGGAGAGCTAAACTGAAGTAAATTATTTATATTAATTGAACGCGGTTTCCTGCGCAACAGATGTGGAGTTTTTCCAGACCCATACGTCGCTGCATTGTCGCAGTCGTTGCCATGACAACACCACACGCTGCCGGGTTTTAAATGTGGGTTCTCGCTGCTCCAGTGCCAAAAAACAGTGCTTGGGGGAAATCTAACCACCGTAAGCAAGCTCGTTAAAGGTAAACAATGACAACGACTCGAACCCGGGTTGCAAAGTATTTGTGTAAGGTTCAGCAAGCAAGGAAAGGTGGAATCGCACTCCGGAGAGACGCGCCATTAAAACTGCATTAGAGAAAATTGTGATTCAAGCAGCGCCACGCGGGATCGGTTCCCTGCAAAATGACATTTCCAGCATGTTGTATTAGTGTAATGGGCAACTGGGGAAATTTTGTTGCAGGATTAGAATGAAACAAGCTCTCATGTTGAAAGCTTTTATGGTTGTATGCATAATAACGTGTAAACAGCCGCGCAAAACTAGTATTTATCACTCAGACCTTGAATATTGTCTGCTCTGATTTAATATGCATCCCCCCAAACGAATCCAACGCTACATATCTCCTGAGAGTGCACCAGTTGGACCGTTGCATATTGCACCTTTTTAATAATGCGCCACTCATGGAGGCCTTTGAAATGCGGACATGGGTCTGAACCCGGTCCATGGCTGGATGGTGGATTTGTTGGACCTGACTGCTCTAAGCATGGAGAGAGGGATGTGCCTCGGGGTCTTTTGTGCGAAATGCCAGGGTAAACTTAGAGATGGTATGGTCGCAATGAAAAGGATGGGGCACGGGTGCCAGGGAGCAGCTGGGCAAGGCTGGCACATGATTGCCGTTGGGAGTCTGTGCCGCAGTCCACCGCCGGCTTTCAGTTCTTCAGTTTTACCCTACTTTACGGTCGAGGTGCCTACATGTCTACAGAGCCCTAAGCTGCTGTACATAAAGCAACCTGGCCAATATGTTATGCAACATATGGAATGAAAGAAATTCGCCACGGGGTTGCTCAAGAGAGCAGTAAGTGATTTTTACACTTTTTGTCTTACGGGGTAAGTATGTGGTCATATCTGGATCATAAGGTACATCCACACTGCACTTTGTTTAATTTGATCACATATGTTCAAACTTTAATCCGTACATTCTACCTGCCAATTCAAAACAAATAAGAAAGGAAATCCTTCAGCAGAAAGGCAGGAAACACATTTTTACACCTTTTTTTCACATTTGTAGTCAAATTTCCAATCAGAGTGTAATAATGGAAAATAATGATTTTAATTATGATATAAATGAATTACCCAGGAAAATAAAACACTCACTTTTAGAACTCACATGAAACTAAGTCAGTTGGCAGTGACTCCTTTACATTCATTCATTTAGCAAACTCCTTATCGGGTGTCAAATAAGATAATAAAACAGAAGCAGTGATAAAATGTTTAAATTCTTGCAAGAAATTACAGAGATAGGAAGTACAAATTATATGACACTTGGTCAAATACATCAAGAGTATGGAGTTGTAATATAATTATAAGTAAAATAATCTGGATATAGAGATGCTTCATTAAAATTAGTTCATTGACATCTTCAGTAATGTAGACTGCAGATCAGTTTTTGACATTTTTGTGATCTCTTATGAAACTCTAATGGGGACATTGGCAAGATTTTTTTAAAGAGATTTGAGTCTCCATTTGCTCCCTATTTAATTGTCTTTATTGTCTATGAGATCTGAGATAGAGATTCAAGAGATCTAATCTTTGATTTTTCTTTCTTATGGGTGAGTCTGATTCCCAGGATACACACCTATTTATTAAAGACATCTGCCCACTGCATATATATGTGAATAATCTAATAATCAATTGGTATTTTTAGACCCTTTACCTAACATCAACAGCCCGGTATAAAACCTGTGATTAAAAAATGATGAGAAGAATGTTAATACTTTAATATCAAACATCTGGTTATTTTACCATAAGATTATTCTTAATTTTACAGACATTTCCATTAACACTGAAACACCATGCAATGAAAGGTAAGGAACCAGATGAATACTGATAATTCCCTTTTGTTAATACAGCACATTGTGCCTCATTTTTATGGATGTTTTTTTTTACAGTGCACAGTCATATGAAATGGAAATTGTAAGAGGAATCCATTTTTAAACAATTAAAATAAATCAAATAGATTTTAATTCTCTGTAATATGTATTTATTCTGTTTTTTTACACTAGCAGTAAGTAGACATTGCTCTTTCTCTCTGGCATTCACTCACAAATGCACAAGCTCTCTTCAATTTGCACTTTGACCTGTCGGATGCGCAAACATATTAATTAGACATTATAGATTAAGACCTGCGAGATGCAGGTGATGTCACATAACATCTCTAATTGCATTCATTAGTGTAATTAAGGCTAGGCATTTGGCGAAAGCATCTTGTGTAGCTCTGCCTGATGTCATATTTTCCTGTCGTCTGCCTCGCCGTGCCTGTTTCAGAGCTCAGCGGCCATGTGTAGCAAAGTCTGCTGGCATCAGAATAACTGTGTTCATTTACCCTGAGAGAGCAGGAGAAAAGGGCTCTGTTCCAAAACTTGCTAAGCTGCTTACCTAGACAGCATTTTAAGGCATCATATGCACAGCAATGGTTTTTAGGGGCAAACTTTTAAGGCGACACACAGGGTGAAGGCAATCCATTGCCATGAGTTTAGGGAGACAAAGTGGAGATGGTAAAGTAAGAAACATTTTTGTGTGTGCTATGTATTTCTGAAGCATCATATTGTTGTCATGAAAATAATAGAAATCTGATGCAAATTGTAAAAATGTTGTGATTGATTTGTTGCTATTGTCGGCTCTATTTTGCATAGAAGGCAACTGTTTACGTAGAAAGAAATAGAGGTTTTGGGACAAAGCCACAAAGAGATTCTAGAAAACATATATGAGCGAATGAGAGGCTATAAAGCAAAGAAATAAGGATAAATATATTTTGATGTCTAAGCTAGGCGGTGCAGAGGCAAAGAGGTTCATGGGAACTTATGCCAGATTTTAATGGGGAGCTGCTCATTATTTTTCTTTTCTTCAGCAATCGGCACATGGCTTTTGAGTCCACAAGGGGAAAGAGGAAGAGGAAAAGGAACTCTTTTTAAGAATTCAGCACTCAGAAATGCGGGAAGAGCCCGCGGGAGCCATTTTGCTTCTCGCGGAGCGAGAACGAAACTGGGCACAGATGAGCATGCATTTCGAATGTCATTCTGACTCCAGAGAATCACTAATTGATTTGGGACACCGATTCCAGAATCACAAAGCTTGTAATGCTGTAGCGAGTGACATCCGCATGCTTTCAAGTGTCTTTTGTTGAATACGCAAGCTTTTAAATAACTTTTGTTGAATACAGCAAACAGATGTTGTGCAAAGCTTCTGTACTTGTTAGCTGTGTACTTTTTATATTTATTACTAGAGAGAATACATAAAATAACAGATGTACAAAAAGGAATAGTTCACCACAAAATGAAAATGTTTTTATTATTTACTCACTCTCATGTCATTCCAAACCTGTTTGAGTTTCTCTCTTCTGCACAACAGAAGATATTATAAAGAATGTTGGTAACCAAACAACAGTGACCCCCATTGACTTCCATTGTATGGACACAAAACCACTGAGACATTTCTCAAAATATGTTCTTTTGTGCCACACAGAATTAAGAGTCAAGATTTGGAGGATGAATAAACAATTACAGATTGTGTTTGGGGGGGTTGAATTATCCCTTTAATAGAATTATACATGGACTTATCAGTATCGACAATTGGAGAAGCCAGTATCAGTCCACAACTAGTATGAAATAAAATGGTTGAGAGATTCTGGCCTGAATTGCTGGATGTCATCTGCTCACTTTGCCTGAATCTGTTGGCCAGACAAGAGTAATCGCTCCACCAGCCCTGTGCTGTCTGCACGAAGATAAATGAGACAATTAGAGCTTCTCTGCTATCAATTACACATCCTGGATCGCCATTCTACCTGAAACACTGCAAATATGATTCACTATGAATCCAGATTATTTTGTTCACATTCCCATCAGGCACGAATCTGAACTAAAAATGCAAATTGTTTTTTGGACATTGATATTTAATGATTTTCACAGCCAATTTAAAATGATGTTTTGGGATAATTCTGTGCTTTGTTATGAATTTTTGTATGTTGGAAGACCCAAGCACACATACACAAAGACAGAGTGTATATGCAGAAGTGGGTAAAGGGTTCTCAAGCTACAATTTAGAGGGTGCAGGTGGTGCTAATCTGTATGGGCTCTGCCCACTTTCCCTGCGTGATGCCAGCATGCTTGCACACATACACACATGCACAGATGATGCCAATACCATCTGTCATCAACAAGAACATCTGCAGCTCAAGGTGCCCTTGTCACCCATAGTTAAAGTAATGATAGGAAGAGGATATATAGCCACAAATCTAATTAGGATCAAACAAAATGCAACTCAGCTGAAATAAACCTACATCATGTTTGGGGAATTTCACAAAATTCCACGGTAAGACCATAAAAAGTAGGTGGCAACAGGTGATCAGGAAATGACATCATTTGAACTCAGTCCATGTTTTACTTACTGCATGCATCAAGCACCACCATTCAAACCTGTTGCAAATGTTATTGTAAACTTTTAGCAGCAGAGGACTATTGTATCAATTACATTAAAACGTCAGCTTGTGGTATAATTTTACGAAGACCGCCCAAATGTATACGCAAGTAAGGTGGGCGTACCTGTCAGTACAATTGCTTGGAAGCTGATATTCCAAATATGGTAAGAGGCGTTACATTTCCATCACACGTTCTGGTTAACTGGCCAATCGAAGCACACCTCGCTTTTCAGAACGAGTAGCTTTGTATAAAATCTGCACGTATCAGAGATGCGGGGCAAAGAGTAGATACAAACATGCACGGTGGAACATACAGCGGTTTTTATCCTTAAATCGTGTATACACATTGCATTAAATAAAAAAACAAACTATATATTAGTTTTAGCCCTGTGTGATGGCCCATACGTTGTGTCATACTTTGTGTAACTGATTGTTCCCGGATGGGTTTATTGAGGACTCCTGATGTTGATTTCTGGTCATGCCTTTAAAGACGGCAATGTGGCCATTGACCAGGAGCGTGGCCTTTTTGGACCTGGTTTCCTTTGTTTTGTTTGATTTGACTTTGGTTACTTTATACATTTTACATATAAACATTTTGATTCATTACACTTTCATGCCTACACTTAACTTTAGACCACTGATTCCTGACTATTTCATGCCCCATTGTTTTTCTTATACATAGTTGCATTTTGTCAATAAATTCTGTATATTTCTTGCACTTTCTTGTGTGTCCCCGTTTTTGTTACGTCCTTATCGAGCCATGGGACGTGACACCGTGTCATATGACCCCTTTGAAGTAAAATTATTATTTATTGAGTAATTTATTATTATATGATTATTTATATATTGATTGAAATAAAACAGATTTACTGTTTGTATATCTTGAATACTGCAAAAAAGTTAATATTCAAGTCTACCATACCAATGGTTTTACATGTATTTTAGGATCAGATAAAAAAATGAAAATATCATGGGATAGGCCTGACTTCTTTTACAATTTTCATGTGTCTCAGTCTTTCACATTGCTTTTGAATGACTTCCTGAGGTTTGTGACGGATGAAAATCAAGAGTTTATGGACTGGAATTGCTACAATACATGCAGAAATAATGATTAAAGGCAAAACTGGAATGACCTGGAATATAATTATTTTTTTCGGTGCTATAGTTTGGACATATCACCTC
Organism: Triplophysa dalaica; assembly: GCF_015846415.1. Taxonomy (NCBI): domain Eukaryota; kingdom Metazoa; phylum Chordata; class Actinopteri; order Cypriniformes; family Nemacheilidae; genus Triplophysa; species Triplophysa dalaica. The sequence goes on from NC_079543.1 coordinate 7,347,130, forward strand.
AATTTAAGGTTTTGTCAGATAGCCCCCCCAACACACACTCATAGACAAACCACATCAAACCAAAAACAAATGCCACACATACACAGTCCCTATCTAATACATAACATGATCCTTCGTGATTTTTCCAAATCTGCTTCCACATTTTTTCGTTCTGTTTCTCATCCATTCCATCAGAAACGCAGATGGTTTCTTTTATCATCTCCCGTCTCACGCACTGCCTCCCACCATCTGACAGGTGCAGCACAAACACTAACACACGCACAGACGTTATCAATGATATGCGTCTCCTGAGAATGACAGTAGTCAGGGGGCATTAATACTCTGCCAGGCTGCGTTTGGCTCTGTCGAGCAGGGCTTTTAAAAGAAACACCTGCAAGATGGCTGAGTTTATCTGTTTTAAAACCCCTTTAACGCCTCTCCTGTGTTTGGCACAGAATCTATATAACAAAAAAAAAACAGAGCAGAGGGCCTTTTATTCTTCCTAAGTTGATTTGTTCCTTATCCATGTGTGTGTGGAGGGGAGTCAAAACACCTCCCCATACATACCTCTGAATAAGTGTTTATATTTTTGTACGTGGATGTGTGGTTGCATGGAAGTGTGTGTGTTCATGTGTGTGAGGCAGATGGTGTGGCATGGCAGCTTTGCCAATCTTTCAAATATATTCAGTGTTGTGCTCCATCTGTGTGTGCTAGACCCTGACCCTGCATGCCAAATCTTAAGTTGACCCCGCATGACCCCAAATGACCCCGATCCATGTTTTGGTCAGAATTATCTATATTAAATATCCCCAGCTCTCTCTCTCTCTCTCTCTCTCTCTCAGGATTCACAAATAAAAGGCTTTTATTCTATTTACACCCAAACTTTGACGTTGCCTGCTGTCGTCAATTAAAAAAAAATAAGCAATGCTAATTAAAAAGTAATCAAACTAATATTTTCCTTTTTAATAGACGCGCATCTGCAACCAAGAAAACCAAGAAAAATGTGACTTCCTCCAAAAATGAATCTTCAATTTTTTAACGTAATTTGTGTAGCCTACTTTTATCAAGCGGAAGAATGTCCCGGATATGGCGAGGAGCAGCCTAGCAGGTGATATAACTTAGTCGACTTGTGGTTTGGTAAGCGTTGAATTTTTTTCTTACACCGTAAAGTTTAATACTTATAACTTTCCATCGTGTTTGACCAAATAAACATCTTGCCTGAGCTCTTAACTGATACTGCGCAAATCCTAACGATATATTCAATGATTCAAGTTCAAGTTCAAGTTTATTATTTGTCACATACACAATCATACAGGGTATAATCAGCAGTGAAATGGAGGTCAGGACAGGTCCGCTCAATGGACAATGCAAATAAAGGATAAAGAGCATATATTTAAATATAGGTAGGAATAAGATTAAAAAAAATAGTAATAATAATAAGTAAAAACAATAAAATAAGGAGTAAAATGTGCAGTAAACTAGAATGGGCAAAACAGTCCTCTGTGGATTTAATAAATATCAATATAAACAGGGATGTGCAAGAGAAATGTGCAAACAGGTTGTTCTGGGTATGTACACATAGCAGCAATGCGAAAGATGGATAATGATGGGTGTTACAGTTAATTAAATGAGTCCTGATGATGTTATGAGCAATGAGCATGATGCAATGATTCGAAAAAAAAATGTAATGTTTGTCTGATTTTAAAAGAATTCAATATACTGCTGTAAATCCCAAATTAATCCATTACGCAAATTAATTTGAAACGCGTTTCTTTGTAAACATAATGCTTCGAATGTTGTATTAAATCCTTAAATCCTCAAGAGGGCGCCAGAGACTATATTGAATGTGACCCGTTCATGACTCACCGTAAACTCTCACGAGGGAGATGTCATGAACTGCACGATATATGATGCTCTGACCATTTGTGATGTGATTGTGTCTGTGTCTGTATTTCTGTTTGTGCTATGTTGTTTATCCTTAGCTTCAACCCTACTGCAGACTGTGCGTGATGTCGGCCGTTTAGACAAACTTTATATTCTCTTGCTTTGGTTAAAGCATCTGCTTAATGAATAAATGTAAAAATGAGTAGTCCTTGTACATCCCAAATAATCTGTAAAGGAATACTGTATTATGTTTATTTTCGTGGCTGCTAAAACTCCAAACGTAGCATATATAAATTATAACTGTATTTAATTCAAATAATATGTATGTTATCTTTGGTGTGTGTATTTGGTAGGCAGACTGAAGATTTATCATCTCTTATGTCACATGTGAATGAAGAAATGTGCAGTAAAAACGGTTTGAAGTGCTTTGCAGTACTGTGTGTACACAAACACGTCATGTGGGATGTATTGCAGAAGTACCATGCAATTTTCATCAGGTCAGATGTTTGAAGCATTTTATTGAGTTAAAATATTGTTTATAATCATTTCTCACAAGATTAGAAAAAACCTTGAAGTTTCATCCTGATGCATTAGTGTATGTTTAGTCTAAACTCTTATTGGGTTACATTGACTGTCTGAACATTTAATGTTCAAGTTTTAAAAAAATCCTGTAAGACAACATACCGATTGTGAGATATTTTAGACTTTTGCTGTTACGTGTGTGGTAGTTGTTAAAATGCAGCGCAGTATTTTCAACATTCTGGGCATCTAGAGTGCCTAAGACTTAAAGGAACCTGGCATTGGTTTTTACAACACGCACACAATAGTCTGCTTTATAAGGTGCCCACCGATACCATGGCAACCCCCATGTTCTCAGTGAGAAAGGATACCGTATGCCAAAAAAGATGCCATGGTAACTTAAAAAAAGAACAACATGTTGCCCAGCAACCTTTGAAAGTTATTATGGGAAATAAGTGGGTACAGAGAAATTGATAGGGTGTTAAAAAGAGAAGGGGGCAGGGCACTTCTTCTAGGCCAAATTGTAGGACTGTTTCAAAAAAGATGTGGTTCTACAATCAGACCATAGTAAAATGACAGTGACTCATTTGCGCACACATGAACCCATGCACGGTAATCATTCATGTTATTGTATGCGCACAGGTGGTTTTTATGAAGGCCGTCAGAGAAATTACCTGGTCGTATGGCACCTGAGAATTGAAAAAAAAAAGTTTTGATTAAAAAGATTTGTTTGCATCGTGACACTATTTCAGTATTCTCATTTTTGTAATGTGTCTATTTTTCTTTGCTATTCTCTATGATATTTCATTACTGTTAGAAAAGTGCTCTATAGGTTTTTTTAATTAACCTTAATAACAATTAATACTATCATGACAAATAAATGCATAATTGAAACATAAAAGTATGATTTTTCCCACATTACAATAATGAGAATGAAAGAATCGACAATTATTCATGCACAATGCACAACCTAACATGAATATTTGAACTGGCATTAACTAATATAAAAAAAAGATTAATACATGCAAAAAGATATTGATCGTTACTTTGTTACCTAATGCATTTACTCCTATTATCAAATAAAACCTTTTTGCAACGCAACACTACCAACCTTTAGCTGATCATTTTGTGAGGAAATGTGAAGTGCCATGACATTTTTTTGCACATATTGTCATCTTTGATTTTGGAGTGAAATGTGATTACATATTATGTTGTTCTCTCTCTCACTCTCTCACTCTCACTCTCTCTCTCTCTCTCTCTCTCTCTCTCTCAAGATTCAAGATTAAAAGGAGCTTTATTGGCATGATAAAAAATGTTTACATTGCCAAAGCACAAGATTAAATATAAACATGCACAAATACAGATTAAGTATTTAATCCGTATTTGTGCAAAAATAAAGTCTATAAGTAAATATATATATATATATATATATATATATATATACATCTCAATATAAACAGAAAGAGTTTTAATTAAAGTTATCAATGATGGTGATAGTGTCAGTTTGTGTGTGTTGTCCTTTCAGTGTTGTTTTGTGTTGTGCTGGTTGTTCTTTGGTCGTGGCAGGATTTGAGATATTTTGAAGCCAGGTTTGAGCTCTCTCTCTCTTTCTCTCTCTCTCTCTCTCTCTCTCTCTCTCTCTCTCTTTCTCTCTGCATCAGGGTCAAGTCGTCTTGCCTGCGGATCGTAGCAGAGCCTTGTTACGCCATGTTTTCCTAACTGGTGTTTACCACGGTGTGTATTTACATGCATTTGCTTGGCAAACTCTCTCTCATCACAGCGACAGAGGGAAAAGAGGGTTTTCCTGGTGAAATGATTGCTCGATCTAAAAGCCTGTGGGGAGCGACTAGCCCACAATGGCAAAACCACAAATTGCTAATAGAAATGTAATATGATCACGACACTAAGTAAGTGTTATGTTGTAAGATGAGACAGCGCGGAGAGCGCGTTTTGAAAAGTATGTTTGTCGTTCGCTCGCTCACTCTCTCTCTCTCTCGCTGTGGTGGTAGATTTCCATATAGCCTGGAGTAATATGGGCCTGGTGCCCACTCTTATAGCTCCGCGTGTGTGTGCTTGTGTGTCCGTTGAGGCGCGGGCAGATTAGAGCGGGAACTGCTGCCATAAAAGCGCCCTGTCTAGTGCTCTTTAATTCCTCTAAATTAGCACCTCGCGACAGGCACTTCACACACTCGCGCGCGCAGAGGCAGCGACGTGCGTTAAACTGCCTTGATAATCACAGCGTCAACTAATGGTCTTTCTGTCTCACTTTCTCGCTTAGGCCCTCTCGCACGTTTTCAGTACCTCTTGGCGTCGGAAGAGTTTTTTTGCTCCTGCGAGACGGGGCTCTCGGTTAGCCGCTAATGTGAAGCTGATAGCGCCGTACGCTCCGATGCCTTTTAATTCACTTAGCGGCGCTGAACTAACATAATACCACCGTAGTTACGATGCGCCAAACTCTCAAATCCTTTTAACCCGTACATTGTGTTGTGGGTAGATAAAACACAGTCTGGCCCGCAGATGTAGGCCGCACAGCTGTAGATTGATGGCGAGCTATGAGGCACAGGCCATTTTATTGGAGTGTCTGAATGTTAAATTCTATAGGTTGGTAGTTTCTGATGTGTTTCTTTTCCACATCTGTCCGTAGGTGTTTAAAATGACCACATCTGTCACAATATCAAATGTTCGCTACCTAGGCCTACGATCGTGCAAAACCATGCACAATACAATAAATATTTAATAAAAATGCGTAGGCAGAGAGAGTCGTAACCATATTAAGGTGAAACTTTAAATGGTTGCTGAATTATTTACCATAGGTGTGTAACACAATATTGATAATCATGCTTTTTAAAGGGGTGCTTCAAGGATGTGTCATGCATTCTGACTTCTTTACACGGTTCAACTTGCTGTCTTCTCATGTTTGACATGGTCAACTTGTCTAAAAACTTGTTGGGCTTATTACGTAGTATTTCTGTGCTCTACACTGTAAAAAAAATCCTGTAAATTTTACAGTAAACTACTGGCAGCAGGGTTGCCAGCCAGTTACTGTAATTTTTACAGTAGCAATTCTGTAATTTGTTTTACAGAATCTTCCTGTAATCTCAAATTACAGGAAATAACTGTATTTTTTATATTGCTGTATTTTTTTACAGTAAACTACTGGATAAATATGTTATATTTTGAGGAAGCATTTAAAATGTAGTATATATTTTCTTGATTGCTGAATATTAATGTCAAGCAACTGTATTTTATTTTGTAAACTGTTAACTGCATAAGCATTAAACTAATTTTAAAGTATAAAGTGTTGTGAAATGCAGAAATTAATTCACATAATTTAACAAAACAAAATTAACAATTTGACACTTAAAATTTTGAAACAGGTAAAAATTTATTTCATATATATTTTTGACATTTTTCGAAAATGTATGCTGTATCATCTTTTAGAATTTTTTTTTTAAATTAATTAAAAAAATCATTAATAATGCAATCATGACCCCTCACATAAAGAACAAATATGCAAACTGCATAATTTAAAAATATGTTGATCAATATGATCACAATAAAACAAGTTTATTAAATCACAAACATGCTGGGGAACTCATCAACTCTCCACAAGGCCCCAAGTGAGTCCAACGAACATCGGGGAGGTTAGCAGAACAAATCAGCCTTAGGTGCTGTTCCATCACAGGATGCAAAGAGTTACTTGAAATATAAAAAAAAGAGAAAAACAATATTGTTAAAAACACAGACAAAGATGTCAAATAGATTCACACACAGACAGAGATGACAAAGATTCAGAAACAGACAGAGAGATGACAAATAAATGAAGACACAGACAGAGATGACAAATAGATTCCGACACAGACAGAGATGACAAATAGATGCCGACACAGACAGAGATGACAAATAGATGAAGACACAGACAGAGATGACAAATAGATGAAGACACAGACAGAGATGACAAATAGATTCACACACAGACAGAGATGACAAATAGATTCAGACACAGACAGAGATGACAAATAGATGAAGACACAGACAGAGATGAGAAATAGATTCAGACACAGACAGAGATGAGAAATAGATTCAGACACAGACAGAGATGAGAAATAGATGCAGACACAGACAGAGAGATGACAAATAGATTCACACACAGACAGAAATGACAAATTGATTCACACACAGACAGAGATGACAAATAGATTCAGACACAGACAGAGATGACAAATAGATGAAGACACAGACAGAGATGACAAATAGATGAAGACACAGACAGAGATGAGAAATAGATTCAGACACAGACAGAGATGAGAAATAGATTCAGACACAGACAGAGACAGAGATGAGAAATAGATGCAGACACAGACAGAGAGATGACAAAAAGATTCACACACAGACAGTTATGACAAATAGATGAAGACACAGACAGAGATGACAAATAGATTCACACACAGACAGAGATGACAAAAAGATTCACACACAGACAGATATGACAAATAGATGAAGACACAGACAGAGATGACAAATAGATTCACACACAGACAGAGATGACAAATAGATTCAGACACAGACAGATATGACAAATAGATGAAGACACAGACAGAGATGACAAATAGATTCAGACACAGACAGAGATGACAAATAGATTCAGACACAGACAGAGATGACAAATAGATGAAGACACAGACAGAGATGACAAATAGATTCAGACACAGACAGAGATGACAAATAGATTCAGACACAGACAGAGATGACAAATAGATGAAGACACAGACAGAGATGACAAAAAGATTCACACACAGACAGATATGACAAATAGATGAAGACACAGACAGAGATGACAAATAGATTCACACACAGACAGAGATGAGAAATAGATTCAGACACAGACAGAGATGACAAAAAGATTCACACACAGACAGATATGACAAATAGATGAAGACACAGACAGAGATGACAAAAAGATTCACACACAGACAGATATGACAAATAGATGAAGACACAGACAGAGATGACAAATAGATTCACACACAGACAGAGATGAGAAATAGATTCACACACAGACAGAGATGACAAATAGATGAAGACACAGACAGAGATGACAAATAGATGAAGACACAGACAGAGATGACAAATAGATGAAGACACAGACAGAGATGACAAATAGATTCACACACAGACAGAGATGACAAATAGATTCAGACACAGACAGAGATGACAAATAGATGAAGACACAGACAGAGATGAGAAATAGATTCAGACACAGACAGAGATGAGAAATAGATTCAGACACAGACAGAGATGAGAAATAGATGCAGACACAGACAGAGAGATGACAAATAGATTCACACACAGACAGAAATGACAAATAGATTCACACACAGACAGAGATGACAAATAGATTCAGACACAGACAGAGATGACAAATAGATGAAGACACAGACAGAGATGACAAATAGATGAAGACAGAGACAGAGATGAGAAATAGATTCAGACACAGACAGAGACAGAGATGAGAAATAGATGCAGACACAGACAGAGAGATGACAAAAAGATTCACACACAGACAGATATGACAAATAGATGAAGACACAGACAGAGATGACAAATAGATTCACACACAGACAGAGATGACAAAAAGATTCACACACAGACAGATATGACAAATAGATGAAGACACAGACAGAGATGACAAATAGATTCACACACAGACAGAGATGACAAATAGATTCAGACACAGACAGATATGACAAATAGATGAAGACACAGACAGAGATGAGAAATAGATTCAGACACAGACAGAGACAGAGATGAGAAATAGATTCAGACACAGACAGAGACAGAGATGAGAAATAGATGCAGACACAGACAGAGAGATGACAAAAAGATTCACACACAGACAGATATGACAAATAGATGAAGACACAGACAGAGATGACAAATAGATTCACACACAGACAGAGATGACAAATAGATTCAGACACAGACAGAGATGACAAATAGATGAAGACACAGACAGAGATGAGAAATAGATTCAGACACAGACAGAGACAGAGATGAGAAATAGATTCAGACACAGACAGAGACAGAGATGAGAAATAGATGCAGACACAGACAGAGAGATGACAAAAAGATTCACACACAGACAGATATGACAAATAGATGAAGACACAGACAGAGATGACAAATAGATTCAGACACAGACAGAGATGACAAATAGATGAAGACACAGACAGAGATGACAAATAGATGAAGACACAGACAGAGATGAGAAATAGATTCAGACACAGACAGAGACAGAGATGAGAAATAGATTCAGACACAGACAGAGACAGAGATGAGAAATAGATGCAGACACAGACAGAGAGATGACAAAAAGATTCACACACAGACAGATATGACAAATAGATGAAGACACAGACAGAGATGACAAATAGATTCACACACAGACAGAGATGACAAAAAGATTCACACACAGACAGATATGACAAATAGATGAAGACACAGACAGAGATGACAAATAGATTCACACACAGACAGAGATGACAAATAGATTCAGACACAGACAGATATGACAAATAGATGAAGACACAGACAGAGATGACAAATAGATTCAGACACAGACAGAGATGACAAATAGATTCAGACACAGACAGAGATGACAAATAGATGAAGACACAGACAGAGATGACAAATAGATTCAGACACAGACAGAGATGACAAATAGATTCAGACACAGACAGAGATGACAAATAGATGAAGACACAGACAGAGATGACAAAAAGATTCACACACAGACAGATATGACAAATAGATGAAGACACAGACAGAGATGACAAATAGATTCACACACAGACAGAGATGAGAAATAGATTCAGACACAGACAGAGATGACAAAAAGATTCACACACAGACAGATATGACAAATAGATGAAGACACAGACAGAGATGACAAAAAGATTCACACACAGACAGATATGACAAATAGATGAAGACACAGACAGAGATGACAAATAGATTCACACACAGACAGAGATGAGAAATAGATTCACACACAGACAGAGATGACAAATAGATGAAGACACAGACAGAGATGACAAATAGATGAAGACACAGACAGAGATTACAAATAGATGAAGACACAGACAGAGATGAGAAATAGATGAAGACACAGACAGAGATGACAAATAGATGAAGACACAGACAGAGATGACAAATAGATGAAGACACAGACAGAGATGACAAATAGATTCACACACAGACAGAGATGAGAAATAGATTCAGACACAGACAGAGATGACAAATAGATTCAGACACAGACAGAGATGACAAATAGATTCACACACAGACAGAGATGAGAAATAGATTCACACACAGACAGAGATGAGAAATAGATTCACACACAGACAGAGATGACAAATAGATGAAGACACAGACAGAGATTACAAATAGATGAAGACACAGACAGAGATGAGAAATAGATGAAGACACAGACAGAGATTACAAATAGATGAAGACACAGACAGAGATGACAAATAGATGAAGACACAGACAGAGATGACAAATAGATGAAGACACAGACAGAGATGAGAAATAGATTCAGACACAGACAGAGATGACAAATAGATGAAGACACAGACAGACATGAGAAATAGATTCACACACAGACAGAGATGACAAATAGATGAAGACACAGACAGAGATGACAAATAGATGAAGACACAGACAGAGATGACAAATAGATGAAGACACAGACAGAGATGAGAAATAGATTCACACACAGACAGAGATGACAAATAGATGAAGACACAGACAGAGATGAGAAATAGATGCAGACACAGACAGAGAGATGACAAATAGATTCAGACACAGACAGAGATGACAAATAGATTCACACACAGACAGAGATGACAAATAGATGAAGACACAGACAGAGATGACAAATAGATTCAGACACAGACAGAGATGACAAATAGATGCAGACACAGACAGAGATGACAAATAGATGCAGACACAGACAGAGATGACAAATAGATTCAGACACAGACAGAGATGACAAATAGATGCAGACACAGACAGAGATGACAAATAGATGCAGACACAGACAGAGAGATGACAAATAGATTGAGACACAGACAGAGAATAATGAGATGGTATAAGAAAGCAAAAATATATATTGGTGTGTGTGCTACTTACATTTCAGAACTTCCACTGAAAATCCATCAATTTGGAAAGAAGAGTAGCAACGTGTGGATTCACTTCAAGCTGCTTCTTTTGTACCATTTGCCCTGTTTTTTTAGATGGCACCTTTCCTTTGGACGTCTTTGTTCCTCTAGGATTTATACCAACAAAGCGCCTAAGGGTTAAGGAAACAGAAATTAATGTTAGTCAGATTTTATTTAGTTTTAGCTTTTTAGGCATGGAATCATGTTTTTGAATTGAACCTTATATATAGTCTTAAGGACCCATTTCTTAGAAAGTTTCAGATGTCCCACTTATTAAAAAGCCAACTGAATGCGTTAGCCTGATAGTCTTAAATAGGGAGACATCTAAATTATAAAAAAAATGCTTCTTGAGCTGAGAAACATGGAGGGCAAACTGAAATTGCGTCCAAATTGTCCATTCACATTGGTGAATGGACATTGTGCGATAGTTGTTATTGACCATTAGAAAATCCTCAAAATATTTGCGTAAATTTGTAATGGAAAAGCGCCTACTGTCTTTCCTCAACAGATATATAGCACATAACAATATAACATGTGTTCAAATATAAAAAGGCAAGTTATGATATTACTTATTTAAAATGGAGGTACTGAGGTTGTTAGAATTCAACCATTACCTCTGAATAAACTCCAATGTACATGCTGCCTCCTCCTGGTAATGAAGATTGAACACATAATATGCTGTGAACAGAGTCGCCAGGCCGGACAGGAAAGTGGGCTGAATGCCCTCACACACCACCTCACCTTCAATTGTGAGCATCCACTGCCCACTAGACAAAGTGTCTCCTAAAACAATCAATTTCACAGTTGTTATTTTTTAGCATAACATTTTTCGCTCTTAGTTTTTTTGCATTTAAACTATATTATAGTACGTAAAAGTTAATCTACTCAATATTTTAAACCAAAGTTAAAAAGTGTTATTACAAACAAACTATATATATATCGAGACAGAGAGAGAGATTTATAATTAAATACTATTTTATACTGAAGTATATTACCATTGTATAGTATACCGAAAAATTAAAACATAACAGAATTTGGGGAAACAAGTACCTAATAAAGTGGTTGGTGAGTGTGTATAGATATAACTCCCACAGAGTGTACTATAAACCTCTGTATGAAACTAAAAACATAATCATACTGAAATGTAGGCAAAATTAGCCAACTAAACACCCGTACAAAAATGCATAACCTGAAAATGAAATAAGAGGAACATAAGAAACATTCTTAAAGGGATAGTTCACCCAAAAGTTAAATATGTGTTATCATTTACTCACCTTCAAGTTGTTCTATTCCTGTATGAATTACTTTGTTCTGCTGAACACAAAGGAAGATACTTGGAAGAATGTCAGTAACTTTCAGTTCCCGGGACATTATTTACTTCACAATGGTAGTCAAGGGTGTCCCAGAACTGTTTGCTTTCCTACATTCTTCAAAATACTAATGTGCATCAATGGTGCTTCAAAACTGAAAACAGCAAACATTCTTCCAAATATATTGCTTTGTGTTCAACAGAACAAAGAAATGTATGCAGGTTTGGAACAACTTGTGGGTGTGTAAATCATGACAGAATTGTAATTGTTGGGTAAACTATCCCGTTAATAGAGACAGAAACCAGACAGAAAAACATTAAACCAACTTGACCCATCTTATAAAAATAAATGTAAGTAGTTACATTATACAAAAAGTTTGTGTAGTGTTAAATTCCATTCTACAGCTATTATTGTAAGATGGGCTGGGTCTTTTATGATCAATCAAGAGAGGTCACTCAATGCAGACTTACCAAGCACAACTAGTCGTGGGCTCCCGGGTATTGTCAGAGTCGTGTGAATGTCAGCTGCTGTGGCACACTTCTATAAAGGGGGAAAACATTTTTCTACAATGTGATATGGCTTTCAGAAACAGGATCCCAGGGGAAGGCATATCCTTATAAACTAATACAAGAATATGAAAATTTTAATTGTGGTGTTCAGCATACTTACATCTGCAAAGAGCAGAAGTCCATCTGGATCCTCTCGGAAATGTGCCAGGATAAGTTTAATCACGAGGGGTCCAACTTCTTCTTCTTCTTCGCTGGACAAGACTTTCTTGACATCATCATTTGTGGGTCTGCTCTTAAAGAAGTCAACGAGGATGTTGCTGTACTGCTCCATTGTCAGGCTGAGCTTTTTGTGTATGGTGATATTAGTTAGCTCCTCAAAATGTGCATACATGTGCTTTTGCTGAAACAGATATGGCCATTTGCTTTTTAGGTCTTTGATAGGAGATGTTTGTGTATCATTGATGTGCTTTCTTTGTAAATAGTATGTTTGTTTCATTAAAGCACAAACATCACCCCTGTCAGCTCCACTTTTTCCATATCTCTGGTACAAATTCTCTAAGGTTTGTCTTTTTTCCTCAAGAACATCATCAGAATTTGCAAGGGGAGGCTCAGGCTGCCATTTGGTACACCCATATGTGGCTGTTTGTCCCCTGCATTGCATTTTCTCAGTAGTGTCAGTTAATCCCATTATCTGCCGTTTGCGTGCTAAGGTATTATTTCTATTAACGTGTTCAACACGGGTTTTTATTTGCTTTAAGAGGGAGTAGTACCCAATTTCATTTTTTTCTTGACCATCATCAAAATCAGAAAAGCTCTTTGGATAATGTTTGACCATTTTGGCAGCAACAGCATGGCACTGCGCTTTGCTTGGATTTTTTTCGTATTTCCTGATCTCATCAACAATAATTCTAATCATTTTGCGGCGATCAGAAGGGAGTGGTCTCTTTCCATTCGCTACTGCACTGCGTAATTTGCTCGGCATTTGATCCCAAGGAATCTGAAATGATTCATGCCACGTAACTGGTGTGGCTGAAGAAGGGCTTGGTGGGCCAATGTCCAAGGTGGCAGTGGATGATGGCGGAGGTATTACTGGAGAAACATTAGTACCAGCTAGATTTTGTTCTCCAGCTAATAAAACAAAACACAAAAATATCAACATGTCAGTGTTGTGAAACTATGCTAATATTCTGATCAATCAAAGAAATCGTACTATTTACAGAGTAACACAAAAATACATACTTTATACATATACATTACAGAATCTCAAAATAACCTTGTTTAAATCTGTCTAGAAGTTTGCGAATCTGGATGGGCGGGAGTAAATCAGACAGGTCCACTCCAGGGGCTCCCTCCACATACTTGAGATCATCCTTGCTCTCCACACCCCAGCTCAGAAGTCTCTGCAGCAACTGTTCCTTCTTTTCTTGAAGAAGACCAGGCAGCGCTTTTGAAATTACTTGTAGCACCTCCTCCCCCACATTTGAAGACATCATTCTAGAGAAGGAAAAGAATGGTGAAGAGCAAGAACTGACAGGCTACACAACTTGTACATAGGCAAGGGATAGTAGTCCAAAAGGTTTTCCTGGCTTACACAACACAGCCTTTTTGCAGATGTCTCTGAAAGGCAATGAAGGCCCTGATCAATGAGAACTGAAGAGTTATGTCTTTCTGTGATGAAGTTGACATAATCTCCTTGAATTAGAATGGCTTTAATTTTGCCAAACACAATTCCATCATCACTTTGATCAAGTACAAGAAACATATTTTTCTTGTATTTAGTACCTTTTACTTTTGCCTCATGTGAAATCAGTGTGTTTGACTGACAATTAAGGTGTGAAATAGCCTCTCTAATATCATCATTGTAATCAGATGGGCAAAAATCTGTTCCTTTCTCAACCACAATATGATGTGGAAACAGGCTACCAGTACTCAAGTACGCTTGAAGTAGCTGATGCCGTTCAGCAAGAGTTGAGCAAATGTTCTTGAAATTGTGCAACTTTCTACAACACTGTTTGAAATACGTGTGCTTGCTTTCAAATCTAAGTGTCCAGAGACGAATGAGGGGCCCAAACTGGACTGTTAATTCAGGATAATGGATAACATAATGGTGTTTTGGCCTCAGAGGATGGTCAGGAAATAGTTTCTTTCGAAAATGCATGTAGTCTTCAATCATTACCTTCAAGTAGGCGATCTGTCCAGAAGAAATGGCAGGGGCACAAATAAACTCTACCATTTGTCGCAGCTGCAAAACAAGTTGCCACACATCATTATCAGCTGGGTTGCTTATTTTATCTCCTATTAACACTGGTAACAATCTCAGAAAACACCAGTTCTGAACAGCATGCCCTCCAAGTTTATCACTCCCAGGATTGACCTCACATGGCTTATCATGTGCATCATTGCCGAGGTACCTAAACTGATTTATCCTTCGATTCAGTTCCACATACGTAAATTGTTTCTCAACTCTGACTAGATGTTTAATGCAGAGAGCCAAATCAAAGGACACCACACCTTCAAAAAGATCATGCCCAATGCAGGGAGGCAAGCCAGGCTGGCAGACATGGTACTGTGATAACTCATTAAACAGGGAGTCAAATTTGACCCCTTTTTTCTGGTGCAAATCATCTGCTTGGACATTACCTTTATATGACTGCACTGTCCTGTTTGGTCCCTTGGCAAGCGGGTCTGCCACAAAACTTGCTCTATCAATTTCACAGAATCTGCAAAAGAAGTGACTGGTGCTGAAATTTTCAGTAAAACCCCCGATAGCATGTGAGCCTAAATTATCTCCAGCAATGGCACACAAGGCTGCTTTTCTAATCTCACCATTGGGCATTTGGATGCCACTCACCTCGAGGTCTTTGAGATCCTTTAGCAGTTGACCCATCACCAAGTTTTGTCCAAAGAACTGAAAATCTTTCTCTCTGCAAAGGAGAACAAGCTGCATTTGGTCAGTGGTTGATCGATTATGAGGTAAAATGTCTACTAAAGTAAGATAGACTGACAGCACTTTATGCTTCTTCCTTCCTGAACCTAATGGATTGACTACTTCAAATGAGTCCTGATAGAGAATCAAGCCCAATGACATGGGATCTGACTTAAACAACGCATTGTCTGCGATTACTTTTCCATCCCAAATGTCCTTAAGGACATCTTTGTTGTGACCTTGCGAATGGGTATACCTGTGCTGCTCCCTTACTGACTCGCTCTTGAAAAGGCCAGAAAGTGTTTTCTTAATTGGAATGTATTGGGCAAAACATTCATGTCCTGCTTCATTGTTCCCTAAACAAATGGGAACTGGCTCAATGTAATTGAAGCTTTTTTTAAACATGGTTTTCCTCCTCTGATCTGTTTTCAATATCTGAGAGTTGCAAGTGTGGAGAAGATCATCCGTTTTAATTTCATCTACCACTCTTTCTATGTCGTTCTCTGGAACATCAAGTAGAATCAATTTTTCTTTTAGTTTACTCAGCAAATTTGACAAGCTCATGTCATGTATTTCCTGGAATCCTTCAATGAGTGCTTGAATAACAGATGCAGGAAGCAACAACTTAGCCTGCAACTTAAGATAAAACAGGGACAGATTTTTTAGAAACATGTCCTCATCTACACGTTCAGGGCAAATCTCATCTTCAGTCATTTCACATGATGCAGCAGCCTCATAAATCTCCTCAGAATGGACCATAGAGTCACGAGTGGTTCTTTGGCTTTCACTTGTTCCCTGAACAATAGTTTCAATTAGACTGTGCTCTGTTTTTCTTTTATGACATCTTGATAAATGAGATGTGAATGTTGACAAGACAGTAAATGTCTTTTTGCACTGTTTAAAAGGACAATTTACTGCTGTGCCCTCTTTCAAATGGGTTTTTAGATGTGAAAAGAAATCAGACAAATCCTTACAATGCACAGAGCAACATTCAATGTGGCAAGTCAAATCATTACTGCAAAGTTGTGCCACAGCTACAGGTTGTCTTTCATTATGATACCTGTATGAGTGTGACTTAAAGGCATTAAAGCTTTTGAACACCAAACTACAGTTAGCTATTCCACACTTAAAAGCTGCATTTGGCAAATTCCTGTGCAATTTCATATGCCTTATGTAAGCCAAAACATTATCACAATTAATTGAGCAAAACTGACAGATCATTTTGAGCCTTAGCCTTTTAAATACTAACTAATCTTACTTACAAACCTCAGTAAAAAATGCTATCTTGTGGCAGACAATAAAATAAAATTGATGCAAATTGTCTCGCGCATGTAAAATACGTGTGAAAAACCACAAGTGGTTCGTGGGATTTTTAATATACTTAAAACGGTTACATTTCTACACAACATATGATGAACTGTTTAACAAGATAGGCTACTAAATAACGTTTAGCATGTTGGCACTGTATGTACAATTTTACACTGCCGCAAGAAGTCCCACTCTAATTCAAACACTATCACGACTGCTCGACAGCAAACAAATGAACGAAATCCCTCTAACGTTAATGCTTTTAAAATAAGGATTTATAGTTGATATTCAATCAATTACATTAATTGCTAGCTACCTTTAATTCTTGCTTTGAAGGGCCTTCTCAACTCTCATCTCAACTGCTGCACTAATCCAAGCTGAGGCGACAACTAAAATTCAGTCAGTGAACGGCGCAATTAAACTCGAGAAAAATAAAGTATTCCACAACAGCAATAAGTCAACTCGTTTGCTTATTGGTCACCGTCACACATGATCAGTTCATTTATTCAAGTGTCATTGTTCTGACAAGATCCCTTGTACGCTCTTGGTACAAATACACAACATTTGCCAGTCGTTACAAACATAACCTCAAATATCTGTAACAGTCCAAGGATTTTCTAACAAAAAAATGTGGTTGTGCTACGGTAAAAAGTAACTATGTACGCCTAAGGCAAACTTTATATCCAAAGAGATGTTATAAGTGTTGAAATTACCTGAAATTATGCCACGACCTCGCTGCTGAAAGCCCGAATCTCATTCGCGCCCCACGGAACGAGGATGCGTAACTTTAACGTTACCAAATCCGGGTCAACCTATATGAACTGCGAATGTATTTACCTTCATATACTAAGACCATAACCAAACTGAAAAATTCTTAAATGGGTCACTTACCACAGCTGTGTATCGTTCCTCTTGCCCTTATTCGAGTCTTGACCGTTGAAATATTTGAAATTTACAGCAGTATTCTGTGGATCTGCGTTAAACCGTCACGTGACCACAGAATGCATCGCAGTTTACAGAAATATGCTGTATTGTTAGAAAAACAGTCACCGCTGTAAATCAGTGCTGTAGTTTTTACAGCAATTCGTTACAGTGTATACATTACCCCAGCGATCGTACAGGTTTTGGAAAGTTTTTTTCGAACATATAAAACTGTTTTGTCTTTATTGGACAATTCTGCCGGTCAAGCACGCGGCACGCCCATCGGAGACATCACTTTCACTTGTGTGCAGGAGAGAGAGCATTCGTTCGCCAATTTCAGGTGTTTGTTTGTTCACTGCATTTGGGTGATGAATGTTATATAAACGGTGTATATAATGCCACCGAAAATAAGTAAGATTTATATTCCTGGCTATACGAAAGCATTAAAGGCACACTGTAGTTCACTGAAGAATGAAAATCCTGTCAGCATGCTAGAGAGGATATTGTTGATCAATGTCATTATCTTTTGCATGCAAAAACATTTTCATCGCTTCATTAAATAAAGGTTGAAACACTCTCATACTATTATGAAGGTGGTACTTGTGCTGCTGTCTTTGGGATGTCAGAAAGCTCTGAACCTTTTTTTTTATGTTGACTGCAATCTGAAGATGCTGAATTGTCGACAAGTGCAATGGGGATGAAATAAAACTATGCAAGAAACGCAACATTCGCGGTGTGGGAAATAATTACAGGGTTACAGAGTGTGCTTTTTAATATCTTCTTAGAAAATATGCATATATGTGTGTAAGGCAGGCAGCATGCAGAGCTCAATTCACTAATCCCCACTGTCCTCTGCATCTGCACACAGTCACACACACACACACACACACTGCTATCTGGGGCAGCAGAAGGTCTGGGCATGAGTTTTTGGGCTGTTGGCATCATAGCCTGTGTGTTGGCGCTCATGAGACGGGGAGAAGACTGGGTGTGGTGTGTTTGTGTGTGTCTTGGTATACTCTGAAATCAACAGAAGTTACAGAACCGTACACTATCCGTACCGTATATACAGCACATCAGGCACTTTTTTTAACAAAAGTGACAAAAAATTGAGAGATTAAGATTGATTGACATCACTGAAAATGTATTTCACAGTTCGACTGTCATTTCTAATCTCCCGTTCTCTCTAAGACTGCAGATGCTCGGGTCAGCCGGCAACAGCTGGCTCTCCATGTGCTGTGACCAAGTGTTGGAGGGTCCGTGTGTGTGTAGCTTCGGCAAGTCATCATAAATATTCATTGTCTCCGTTAAATTTTATTGCCAAATGATTCTCGGTAATGCCAAACAATTAACTCTTCACTTCTTTTGTCCTTATGCTGTCTTGTGTGGAATTGTATTGTCTGCTTTTCTCTGTTTAGGCAAAGGAGAATATATATTTATTTATAATGATATTGCTATACTTACATAACACTGCTTGCCTTTTGAAACCGTGTATCTCCATATTTTGGGTTCTTTATTTTTTTGTCATAAATAATTATTATTAATCACCCTTCAACATTGTCACTGGATTTTGCAAATATCTAACCAATAAAAATGATTATAAAGTGATTGTCAACTATAACAACACAGTATGAAATCATTTGAACAGTACTAAAAAGCATAATTTTTTCCTAAAAAACAGCTATTTTGCTGAATATTATCATTCTCATATTATACTAATGTTTTCAAATGATCATTTTAGCTTTAATACTTTTGGTTAGGTAAGATTTGACTCAGGAATGGACCATTTTTATGTGAGTTTTATGTTGAATATATAAACTCATGTTTAGCTTACAGAAAGTCGTTGAGCTTCATTATTACTATAGTGTTTTTATAGCCTCATTTAGATATTAAATATTCATTCAGCACTGCTTCTCGAGTTAATGGTTACTGTTCAAGTTTCCTTGACCGCTATAAAAATGACACTTTGTGCCAACATTTTTCCACAGTGTTCCTGTGAATATTCTGAGATCCTTTCCATTTGCTCTACAGTGTCAGGCCTTCATAAATTACACCCTTAAAATAAATGTTCTTTCGTGGTAAGCTTCAGCAAAGAACACTCTTCTTATGAAGAAACATTAGTTATGTTTTTTGTGTGTGTGTGTGAATTTCTGGGCATATAGAATAAAATCTGTAATCTCCAATAGTGTGAAGATATAAAACCAATGACAAAAACCCATGAGAAAAAATAATGAGGATGTTGATGTAGCACCAACGGTGTGTCCTTTATGCTATTTGTAGTCAGATGAGAATTGTGATTTGAATTACTTGCTCTGTAAACCAGGGCCTGATGAAAACGGTTCATGCACAGGATTTTAACGGGTCAAAGAACAAAAGAAATAAATGATTTGCAAATTCTGAGTGAAAAAAAGAATCAGCAGGAAAAAATACAAAACAGACGGTAAAGAAAAATTTGCAAACTTCACTCATTTAATAAACAGGCCGTAATCCAAAACAAAATGATTGAGAACAAAAGCCTATCAGTCAGGAGTCACAGTCAACAAAACACAAGCTATAAAATAATTTTATTAAACTAATTTTGTGTTGGTACACAGCAAGCAACAAGATACACGTCCAAGATACAGTCAGCCAAGAGTAAACGGCCATGTTTACATTGTATGCCCTCAAGTAAAATCTGAATAATAGTTATTATAATGTTCAGCCAGGAGTTTCCTTCAGCCAGTAAGTCCCAGAAGAAAGCAATTACTGGCTGTAATTATATCAAGTGTTTTTATGTGTGTTTGTTTTTGACATCATTTGATTTGTGTATTATATATTATATACCCATGGAAAAAATTTAAGAGAACATTTAACATTTTCATGAGATGTATTGTGGCTTTTCCAGTCCAGTGTCATTTAAATTTCCACTAAATCAAACATCAGGAGTAACCTAAAGTCATCCAACAGCAATGTGAAAGACTGACAGCATGTCAAGCAGGGTTGGGCAATTTACTCAAAAAAAAAACCAATTACATTTTCAATAGTGTTATTAGATTAGTGGACAAATTACTCTCTCCAAAAAGTATTTAATTACTTATTACTAATTACTTTCTATATCCTATATCAACCTTGATTAGTTAAGTTATTCAAGGACGAAACGGCTCTTTTAATTCATTCAAATAATTAATATAAAACTACATAAAGTAGTATTATTAATTATTATTAATGTGAGAATTTAACATTACAGCGTGGATTTTAAAGTTAGGGTTTGAATTTTTATGTCAATTCCACTATTGCGCACATATATTACACAAAGTATTTAGTTTGATTACATCAAAAGTAACTGGTAATTAAAGTATAGTAACTTATTACTTAGTAACTAGTTACACCCATTACTGGTGACAAGAAACATGAACTGTGATACAAATCAAGGTAATTCCACAAGTCGTTTGCACCTTATATTGTTGTGGTGCGTTAATCTACAAGATTTTGTATGAAGAAAAATCAAGGTTATCACATAAAGAAAAAAATGTAACTTATCCTAAATAAACGTACAAACGTAACTGTTGTATTGGTGTAAAGGGAATATTAACTTGTTTTCTTTGTATTTGAGGTCTAAAAATACAGAGCATCTTTTCTGTTATTTTGACCGGTTTCTCAGTTCCATTTTCCGGAAATAAATGCACATAAAAACCATATTTTAATTTGAAATTTTGGAGAAATAGTGTTAGAAGTTCACACAATGAAAAAAATACATTTTTAACTAAAAACATACCTATAAATATAGTAAATTCAGAAAATAGTCTTTGAAATGGTCTCAATTTTTTCTGTGGCTGTATGTATTACATAAAAATATATATATGAAAAATGTATATGATTAATGCTGCTTGAGAGATGCTCACATTAATATGTCTTTGTACAGTTCTTGCAATAACCCTCCAAGGACGTAAACCACATCCAGCTATACAGTTTTACACGCCAACAACCCCCCAGCATCTGCCCTGTTGTCTCAAGGCTGGGATATCAACCTTGATAAAGAGCCAAGGTCAACACCCTTGTGTTCTACCAAATGATGCCGTCCATGCGGGCACTTCCAGGAAACAGGTAACAAGGATCGTCAACAATCAGTCAATGGAGCATTCAATGCTAAAATAAGTTATCCAGGCTAGACGGTTCTGTGGCTTACTGATCTACTTTACCCCATGTCATGGACCAGTGGGAGACAAGAACAAAGTCCAGGCACGGTATTCTAAGAAAAATTACTGAAAAACATTCAAATTGAAATAATTCAGTTTTCCACAATGACACCACTTCGTTGTGTCTGCCTGCTGTGTTTTAGTTGATGGTAAAGGGCATGGTTGTGAATTAGCCCATGCCTGAAGAACAGCCAGATGTATACCGTGACCCTAGGCAGAACCAGGCCAAATGCCGTAGGGGGTGTGCTTAGCTGATAAGGTCAGTTTGCGGTGATCCAGTACAACAGAACATGACTTGGCTTTTTAAAGTATGGAGTTTGAGGAGAAAGCAGCGGGTCTCAAACAGGGCATAATTTAGACTGAACTTTCCCATGATTCCAGTTTTAGTTTTTTATGTGCATTATATGAACCACTTCCAGTTAATAGCAAAACTGCTGTCAGATGTTGCGTTAAATAGGTTGAATTTGTATTAAAATGTTGTTATGCCAATACTTGAATACGTGTTATTATGCATTACATAGCAAAACTCTGTAACCATAACAATGTCCTTATTCTTCACTGGAGACGCTTGCTTATGTCATCATAGCGATGAACACTGATGGAAAATTTCACCACTGACCGAAAGTTTCATAACATTTTCTTAGGGTTCTTCTGGGGCCCCACGGTTATGTTTTCTGGAAAATGTACCCTGTGGATAATACAAATTGTGGTTCATTAAATTTCTGAAAGGAGAAAGAGTGTGTTGAGTATTTTTGAGTGGAGAGTGTCTAAAAGGGATAGTACACACAAAAATGAAAATTACTCAATGTCAAGTTGTTCCAAACATGTATACATTTAAAAAAATGTTAAAAAATATGTTTTGGAAGAATGTTAGCAACAGAGATTTCTGGGGAACCCTGTTCAACCAAACAAAGAAAATTATACAAAATTCTAATTTTTGGGTGAACTATCCCTTTAAGTCAGAGCAGTGAAATTTCATATAAATTATGTTTGGTCTTCTGCATACCTGTGTACCCCAATGATAACACACGCTTGACAGAATGGAGGTTGAAGTAAGTATTGTACAAGGCTTTGTACACGTGCTTAAAAACCACTTAGTCTGAGATGGTTGTGGACTGGGGTCAAGAGTGCCCGTTCTGTGGTCTTTGTCTCTCCTGAAGCCTTTCCAGGTAACTCCACAGCTATCAGACCACAAGGCAAGTTGTGGCAACTGGAGATAAATGTGTCACTTGCCACACCCTTGAACAGTTTAAGTTTTTTTAAATGTATAAAGAGTTGTGGAAATGAAGATCAGACAGAGGGAATTAATCAAACCCATGTCTTTCACTTTACAACTTATTACATACATGTACTCGCATTTATCACGGATCTGGCACTCCTCTCCAAACTAGCACACCCACAAACTTGGTGGTGGTTTTGACAAACCATGCAGAAAGTCAAACTATGTTTTTTCTCAGTCACCCAGAAATGAAAGTTATTTAATTTATTCACCCTCATATCATGCTTAACCTGAAGACTTTATTCTAGAGAACACAAAAGAAGTTATTCTTTAAAAACTCTGTAAATCAAACAACATTGCTTCCCCCGGATGGACACATCACCACAAGACATTCTGAAAATATCTTCTTTTTGTCTTCCACACACATAAGACGTAAAGAAGTTTTAAACAACATGAGGCTGAATAAATGATGGCAGATTTTTTTTTCATGTGAACTTAAACTTTTATAGTTTATTGCACTCCGATGACAAATGACGGAAAAAAAATGCACAGCTGAATTTATTTTCTCTACCTAGAATGTCACTTAAAATTACGACAACATAAAAACCAGCCATCTCCCACAAAACCTGCATTACAGGATATTACCAAATGTCCTGCAGTGCATTATAAATGCATTTGTGTCAGACATCCATTTGCACTTTAAAAAGTTCCCTTTTCGATGAGAAAATGTTAAACGCAACAGTCAAAGCCAAACCTTGCATTCTTGCCACTTTGTTGCTTGGGAATAACTGTGTTTTTCAAAGTTTTTGGCTTGAACTCGTCTGCGTCTTTATTTCTCCTCAAAGTGAACAGCAGACTTTTACCAAGAAAAGAGGAGAAAAAAGAGAATGTTTTGTAATTCAAAACTGCAAAGAGTCAAACGAGAGGGGCTTGCATCTTAACAAACTAAAAAGATGTATGTGTATTGTGGCACATCAGGACATTTTACATGAATAGATTTTAGCTTTAATTCATTTCGCTTTAATCTGACATGGTTTACAAATCGAGAAGTTTGTACCATTTTGCTTTAAGAATCAACAATAATCACAGTATGCCAAGCTAAGTTGAAGACGTGGTTTATTGTTGCATTGGAAAAAATGTAATAAGTTGTTTCGTATATATTTAGTATTACCAGAATATTGTTCATCTTGAGGTTTAAGTAATAAAAATTACATGATTTCTTAAATGCATAGAAAAGTGTTCATAACTGACTTTGTTTTAAGGCATGAACTAAATTATGAATATCAAAATGAAAGTGGTAGTTAATGTCAGTAACTGTCTATGGTTGTCTGTTAGCAATACAGCAAACTTTAAGGCCTGGCCATGTTGATCATCTTATGTAGTTTGTCTTATAATTAAATTGTCCTTACAGGACTCCAAACGTGCTCTGTGCTCTTACACATAAGCACCCTTCATAGTCCACTGGACTCCCTTCAACATACTACTGCATTGAGACCCTCTGACTGTAGTTTATTACCGTTCATGTCTTGTCTCCTGCCAGGCATTAAAACAGCGTGGCGCAGCCTACGCTGCATTGCGGTCACATTAAGAGGTCCTGCGGTGAGCAGGGCAGCTCTTGAGTCTCATTAACTTGAACCGTGATTTTAGCGATGCCTGAACCCTCACCGGCCTCCTCCGCGCTCTCGCTGTGCGAGCGCAATTAACGGCGAGCTCCGTTCGCTCCAAGCTCGACCTGGAACGCATTATTCGATCGTTAAGGACTCGGTTTACAGTTGCTTATAATTGTTCCGTGTGAAAAACAGCCAACGGGAAACGTTTCTCACAGATTTTGCAGCGAGAAGCCTTGTTTTCGGGTCCTTCAGACGTTTGTCGGCCAGTCGTTTCAATAAGTTTACGTCGACCATTTTACACTTTCACAGAATTCGATTACAAGGTGATAAATACACCTTTTGATGATCAAAAAAAGTGGTTGAATTATATTTTAGGTAGCTCTTGGAGAGAGCAGTGGTTGTCCATTTTACTTGTCTACACTATACTTCCGAGGGTTGTCGTAATAATTGTGGCCAAAATATTTACGTATAGGTCTAAACATCTTTTTAAATGTATAGGTCTAAAAATCATAATTTTTTTTGGATATATTAGAGAAATTCAATTTGTTAAAGGATGCTCTGAATAAAGTGAGTCATTGGTTGGAAGGAAGGAGTGGCGCTTGATTTAATAATCAATAATTTCTATTTTTATTATGGTAAAAATACAATTACAAATAGTGTTGTGTAAATATAAAACGTAAAAAAAAATTCTGTTGGAATGTTTAATGTTTATCAATGGTTATTATTATGCAGTTGTCCTGTTTAAAATTTACTGTGGTCAGTATTTTGATTTACCACGACATTTATTCGTTGCTTTCCGGTTGTTGCAAAATTTATGGTACTTAATGTGCTCGTAAATTTTGGCTGTTGGATTATTATATCCGATTACTTTTTCTTCGTTATTGATATTACAAAATAATCACAGCAATGATGTAGTCTTTCCATTTAAACTTTAATATTTTTATTCAATAAACTATTTCATAATTTTGGCCACATCCAATCTAAATGTCGTGGATTTAATTTTGAAATGGCTTTGTTAGTTGCGATTTTTATTTGAAAAATTGTGTTAAGCGTCGACCTCATAAAACACAAAAATGTAGCACAAAGTGTTTATTAGCATTCCGTTAAATGTATTTCATATTAGATAATACATTGTTTAATGCATCAAAATAAAAACTAGAATTAGGCCTCCATAATATTTTTTTCAGGCGTGTCTTATGTGGTTCGAGACTAAAATGTGTATTTTAAGACATTTCGTTAAAAAAATTATTGGTTAAAAGTGTGGTGTTTATCATTGCCATTTATATGTGATTTTTTTCTTTTAAAAAACACTAAAGGTGATTTCTTTATTACATATTTGTGTTTGAATAAATCATGAATAATTAGTAATAATAATACTCAGTTAATAGTTATTAAAAGTTATTACAGAAAATAATTGTTGCAGTCATATGCAAACAGTCCTTTTAAAACGAATACAAGGAATATTAATATCACTGTTATTAATAACTTTAATATGGATATCCCTTATTGTTATTCATTTGCTATTATGACATTAAACTGCATATATCATGATATTTGTGATTTGGTTTAAACAAGATTATTTTTGTACATGGATATCTATTAAGCTAAAACATAAATGTTCTGTGTGTTTTATACAATAAGCCTATATTGAATGAATTGTCCAAATAACAAGTAAAGGGTTTTACTGATCATTTGCTTTTTAAGGTATTGGATTATTTCAGTTTTTTTAGTATTGCTTTTTCTATTACTAAAAGAAAAGTAAAAATAAAAATTCTCAAGCAGATATATTTATAGATCCGTCTATGAGCAGTTTTTGATGCGTTGTTAAAGTACTTCGATTACTTCATGGACCAAAAGAGAAATGTTATAATCCTTATAAAATCATAACATGGTGTTAATATTATCATTCATAGTTGGGTCATATTGGGTTATATTTCTGCCATATGCACAATACAACATATGTTCTTTGGTTATAATATTTGTTTTAGATTTATATATCCAGAATACTGCTCATTTTGTTAAGGTCTTCCTTAAAAAGACCTCCCTGAGAATTATTGTGAAAATCTACTCTGAATGAACTGATATCAAAATGTTCTAAATGTTGTTAATATTTTTGTTTAAACCATCATATCAAAACCCCAATTTTTATCTCGAATGTAAAGCAAAGTAAAAGGGTAAATTAACGAGACTTTAAATCCAAAAAGGCCATTTTTACATTTCGCCTCCTTCATAAAATTAAGGCAAAAAAATCCCACTTTATTAAAATCATCTGATGCTGCACCTGTTGTAAAGTTCTGACAAAGCTATAGAATTTCACAGCATTTTCTTTCATTATTGATGGACTGCTGCTGGTGCTTCTTTATGCAGTTTCGGAAGTAACAGAATCTTAAGCATGGCACGAGACACCGGCACACAGCGGGATAAACTCGACCATGCCTCGTGGCACCGCCTATCGACTGCCTCTTTCATTTCACAACATGGCTTTTTATAAAAGTTTTACACAGTGTGCAACAACACGCCAAAGCATTTTCTATTACCAGTGCACCTCCTGACATTTCTCTGCCTTGCACTTTACGCGCTGTCCTGCTCGTGCTTTTCTTATAATCTTCTGTCTATCCCTTTTACAGCCGTGTGCGTCGCGTAATCCGCGTCGTCCATGATTTTCGCAGAGCTCTTCTAATGCCCCTCAAAGCTGCAGCTGCCACGCCGGCCGGCCGCGGAGCGCCGCACGCTGCCAGTTGCTACATTGATCAATAATTTACCAGCTCGACGCCTCCCCGACCCGCTACCCCGGGTCGACTGAGGCGACGACCGATATTTACTCGCAGTTAGAAGACAAAAATAGCGGACCGGACATTTTACTCTCTCGTGTTTTAGAATGCAGCGTCAGTGAGCTTTCGCCAAGCGAGATCCTTTTGGCAGATCCCTGTGGTGCGTCTACGGATTAGACTCTCGCAATGTGCACTAGCAGTGTCGGTGAGTGACTGCCGCGGCATTTGAGGACGCCTCTCGCTTTCATCTGTCTGACACTGAGGAGGTGTGTTACCAATACGACGGGGGTCCCGTAATGGAGCTACGATCTTGAGTCGAACAACTGCGGGATCTAAAGAGGGTTGTGCAGTTGCCCGGGACAAACAGGAATTGACTTGAGGACATAAAGACGAAATATATCACTCACTGTCAAGCTCGGTATCGTCTTCGTTTCGTGCACGCGGCTGCAAAATTTTAAGCGCGCTCGTCGCTTCCCCGGCTGGCGCTGTTTTAGCGAGTCTTCCCCGTGCAGAGGCCGACGACAGCTGGAGAATATATTCTTGTTTAGGTGTTTATACCGAACTATTCAATTGATACGAGCGTCATCTGAATAATCCTTCAGTGGTTCCGTTCAGCGGCGCAGTAAGGTTTACTTTTACAAACTCTGGGAAACAGCCCTACTTGTTGAGTTCTTTTTTAGCTTCCGGTATCTCCGAAGAAACCTACTGGTGCACCCGCTCCCTCTCTTCTTTTTTGGACGCCGAGGGTTTTAAAGAAAAATGGGTCTTTGAGGAGAGCTGGCAAATTCCCCTGAACTACAATGGTACGTGCTACCATTCAATATCTTTCCCACTGTTTGCATGTATCTTAGCCAACAGATTTCAAATGCCAAAGAACTATTTAGAAAACAAAAAGCGCAAATTAAACAATTACTTTAAGCTCGTGCAGATAAAAATCTATTTCCTTTTTTGTCTGTATTGCTTTTTATTTTTATTTTTATGAAATTTGGAAATAATATGTTTTATTATAATTGTGTAGCTGCTGGTAAAGTACAGTAAAATATCTAGATTATATTTTACCTATCACTGTAGTGTAGGCCTAATTTAATATATACTTACTATTTAAAATATTTTATATTATAATATAAAGACTATATTATACAGCCATCATCCAATTTAGTCTATTAGAAAGTGTCAAGAAATTAATCTTGAGTTTATTTTTAACCTCCTGTGTTATTTTTGAGTTGTTTGCTATTTTTATTATGCTTTTTAAATGTAATTCTAGGCAGTTGTATTATTTTAGTTATAGTCAAAAAGCTAAATATCTACAAAAGAAACACAATGAAATCCTTCCACGTGGACTATATATTAAAAGAAATGTTGACACTTTTATATAATGTAAGGACATACAGAGGAAGTTTTTTTTTTTTTCACAGGCACTTGCATATGCTTATTAGTTTAATAGAGTACTACCACATGAGTGATCAGCAGCACGGCTTTATTTCCAATTGTCACCGTGTTTAAGGTTTATATGTGTCAATAATGATGTCTGCATAAATATTTGGACTGCATGCACATTGGGTTTTGTTTAGATGGAGAGTTTTGTTTCTTAAGCCAGACTTCAGACGTAAGATTGACAGGCCTTTGCAGGCTGAGGGGTTGGATCTGAATATGAAACGCCATATTTGCCTGCAGCAAGCATTTTTTCATCATGACAAATCTTTTCAAAGCGATGATCATCCTCTTCAGCCAAGCGCACCTGTGAGATCTACCCAATAAAAGATGTGCAAAGCTATTCTCGGTGAACAAGGTCAAGCAGTCACGCTAGATTAAAAGTCTTTAGGTTAAATGAGGATTCGTTTGCTCGCCACAGAAATGGGACAAAATTCGTGTTGCAAACCTGCTCTTTGTCCCGTTCGCTAAACTTGCAGACGTAGACTAAATGCAGGCTGTGAACTCCAGAAGTGTCTTTTCTAGATTGACTGGTTGTCAGAATGCCAGGGTTTCCATGGATGCCGTGCCCTGCAGTGATTGGTGGACGACTGCATGAACTTGTTTCTGGGTGTTAACTTCTCATGGGAGGACGTTTTGTGTTTGTGGCATCTGCGCTGGCACATGAGATGCCATAATGCAAGGCCACCTACACAAGCCTTGTTAAAACTACAAAACCAGCGTGCACCTGCAAAGGAACATGCATTCATGCTCTTTTGGCATGTACACATAAACACAAACTTGCGGTAAAAATAGTGCATGTATAGATACACCTGGAGCACTCATCCACAGAAGATGAGCCGTAGAGATCAACGGTGCTCGACGCAAACAGGTTTGGTACGAGTCAGTAAACTTGTGTCAAAACTAATTAGGTGTCTCTCATTCCATCCAGAGTTTCTCTCGATCCCTCTCTCTCTTTCTCCTTCTGCTAGTGCCTCTGAGATGCTGGTGTGAAAAATCACATTTTTCCAACAGTTCTCCCCGAGGTGCTACTGGCAGACGCATAGAGAACGGACGTTTCATCATTTTATATAGCACTTGTTCTATCATTCCTCCTTTACGCATTTTTTTCTCTTTTTGATGCTGTTGCAAAAGAGGACAGGTTTATATGTCGACTGATTTGGCTCCGAATTGCCAGCTAGTAAATTATAATGATAAAAAACAATGGTGCTAATAGTAATTGCTGTGTCGTTTGGATGGAAAGACAAAGAAAAATTAAAAAAATGGAAAAATCAGTGGGACCTGGGCTGATTGTTCTCGGACCAGATGGTTTATAAATGTGTGGAGGAAAGCCAGGTGTGTGTGGTTTTAAGTGAGAATATTCTGTAAAAAGTTAGGAGGAGGTATATACGTAGTGAATTTATAGCCACCTTTTATATGAGCTAAAGAAATAGCAATTTTGTTTACTGAATAGTTTTTGCTAGTGCTAAATAAGTAATAATCTTTAGAGCGTAACTTTCTCCTTTAATATCTCAATTATTTCTCCTAGACACCAATGAGAGTACATTAAGAATAAATATAAACAGTTTTTTTGTATAGTCTACAGACCTAGATCTTTTTCACTTTGTCCAGAACACCCCAACAACCACAAAGCAACGTTCTCACAACCATTATGAACACCTAACTAACCACATTGCAATGCACTGGCAGCCGCACAGAACATTCGGGTCTTAATAAATGTAGCATCACAGAACTGAACCGCAACGTTTATGTTAAAATATTCAACGTTTAAAGCGTTTGAAAAGAGTTTGGGCATTAGGTGCCTGTTTTGCCTTAATAACGTAAAACAGGAAGTGATCCGTATTTTGATATTTCTATTTGACGCGGAAATTACACACTTTTAACTTCCGACCACAAAAGTGTGTTTGTGAGCGAGACTTGAGATCTCAGGAATTTCTCCACTTAAGCATTCCACTAAACCACAACCATATTGCCATATGCTCCTACCCATATATACACCCTACTCTCTTGCTCTCTCCCACATAAGGATATATGGAGGAACCCCCTCGTTTCAACCCGTCATTCCCACCAATTAAACATTTCAAACAAAGGATGCTATTTATCAGTGAGAGCGAGGAAACTTGTCGTAATTAACACATTTACATACATCTCCATTGACTCCAATTAGGTCAGAGGCTCCCAGAGCTGCTTTGAAACGTCCCTCTTTTCTCTGAGCTTCGCCTCTAAAATGTTAATTAAGTAGAGGCCTGAGATTCAGGCTGAGGGCCGGCCATATGGGCCCTGCATATGCTCCATATGCATACAGCCCATATATAATTAATAGCTTACGAATGAAAAATGGGAGCTTTTGGAGGACGGGAACAGGAGTGAAGGTTCCTTCTCTCTAAAGGGTAATGCTGAAATTCACAGAGATCCTCCAGGCTTGTGTTCTCCATTTGTGGACATGTCGCCGAGTGTCCTGACATTGTTGTCTGGACGGTTTTAGGGATTTATCTTAGGCTGTAAAGTTGAGGATAAAATAAATTAAAGTACGTGATATTGAATGAGTTTTTCCATTTTCGCTTTGCTGAATGGATGGAACCCAAATAATCATACCCTAATACTAAACAAAAGGAATCACTTGTGTAATACCTAAAAATGCCTTAAAGAAATCCAGGTTTAGGAGATCTGTTTTTTCGTGTTTTCGATCAAAACAAGGCAAACCAAATTGCATTAAGGCCAGAACTCTCCGGTAGACTCGTGGGCTCTTTTAGCAGCAGTCAGATTTTTCATGTGTTTTTAAGAATTGCATCAGGGAAGATCTCACCTGCATACTGTGGTGCACAGCCCAGTAAACAGCCCGAGAATGCATTAGCGCCTCTCGAATCCTTTCCCACAACCGTTTCCAGAACGTCTCTTCATACACTGTCTTTACCAGAAGAATAAGAATCGCAAACTCATCTCTGACTAACAAGCGTTTTCTTTAATTACGAAAATGCATGTTTATGTACTAATAAAGCAAATCAGCCGCTGTAGTCTGCTTCAATGAGATTTTAGCAGGCTGCAGCTAAGACCCTATAAAAGTGAGGCAAAAGTGGCAAAAGTTTCATTGGATGGATATGAATAGCCTTTGTTATTTACCACTCATCCAACCCGCTGCCAAAGCCTGGGATTTATTATGAGCTGTGTGTGTGTGTGGAATAAATGTTGATATTTATGCGTACAAACGTGTATTTGTGGTTGGTTTATTGTGCACATTCAAGAACTATTTGTGCGTGTAGATGGTGGAGAGTTGTTTAATGAGATCTAAGTTGGTTCACTAGACACCTGGTGAGAGTTCCTTCTTTCTTTCTTTCTTTCTTTCTTTCTTTTCTGAAATTATACATTACAAAAGATTTGAAAAGTATAATGTTCAAATCCACTGACCACCTGTTCATTGTATTTCCCCGTCTACGGCCAAGATATGCTGGGACAGACTCCAGCACTCCTACATACAATATAGTGGAAGAATAGATTCATGTTTGCAACTATTCAAAATATTAAATTTAAACTTAATATTTCCGTGCATTACTGCACATATAATCTTATACCAGTATTATGTACAGTCTAATTGACTGGGAAATCATGTGATTTGCTGAAAGTTTTGATGAGTTTATCTGTTATGATAAGCATTTAAGTGACTGCTTAATTTGTTCTCTCCTTTTTTGTTTTGGACCAGGCCACAGAATCATATCTGGTGCATGACGGTCCCCGCCGAGCCCCGGGCATCTCCGAGTGCTTCCTAGTGCCTGAATCCTACAGGGTATGAGCATTCCTTCTTGCTTTGTTGTTGTTTTGTTTGTTTGTTCGTTCGTTTAATAATTTGACTGTGATATTTGGAACTGCACTTTGATTTCTTTCTCATGAATGATGCCATTCATGTGCTGTGAGGCCAGACTTGGACTTCAGATTCAGATAAGATGAGTTGGAATCTGTTAAGCAAACTGTTAAACTCTGATACAGCCAAGATATAATCTATAATCCAGTCGTTTTTTCAGAGTTTCACAGCTTAAGTAGCATCTCACAAATATGAACCTTTCTCAAGGAAACAGCGCATACGATTGCTTTATAAATCTCGTAGTCTGTTTATAATCTCATATGCCGTGTTTATATGTTCATATGGTAAAATGGTGGTAAATGTTAAAAGGAATGCTGAGTTTATGTGGGGGAGCAGCTGCAGGAATTATCTACATAAAATATCATCAGAATTATTTAACCGCCAACCACAAGGGAACAGTAAAAAGCGTGCTTGCATGTGTTTGTGTTGGGTTTAAACCACACACACGGACTGTATCGCTTGCATATGTTTCTCTTATGTGCGTAGCCCTCGCTGCTGTAACCGCAAGCCGACCGTGGGTCTGCTAAACAAAGAACTGGGTGTGTGTGCATGTGCGTGCATGTATGTATTTGTGTGTATGTGTGTGAAAGTATGCCTGCGCTGGAAGCAAAATTGTTTGTCATTCACCTTGTAATATTTTCTAGATTAATGGCTGTGAGATCGGTGGGTGCAAAGCACAAAGCCTGTGGTTTTGGATTTGTGCCCTCCAGTGTGGTAATGCCATTCAACCTTTGTACCTTTGTTCTGACCTTGCTCTTAGCACTCGATGTTGCCATTCTTTCTTTTTTTGGTGTCGGATGTCTTGGACACACTCAAGAATTAAAAAAATATATGTTTTTATGTAGGCCTAGTTGTTTTCCCTATTGTATGTTTTTTACTTTTTTGCCTCCTAAAATGGCGTAAATGTTGGCATGGCATTTACCTACTAGATGTACAATTGTGACAAATTTAATCGTACTATGGATCTTGAAGTCTCATTCATTTTTCACATTTATTTTCTTTGTGTTCGTGGCAAAAAAGTAACCGTTGGGTTAAAGCTCATTTCTGGAATTGTAGTAAGAATTTCTCAAATGATTGATGGTCTTATTTTGACTGTTGATTAAACCTTGTCCTGGGTTACATTGTGCGGTAATTGGTATTCTCCTTTGTGGTTTTGGCTTCATCAGTCTGAGAAACAATTCCTAATAAAAGAGCAAGCTAATCTGCCTCTTAAAGTTGACAGCACAGGCACGGCAGAGTTTCACGGCTGGAGAAGGTGCAAGATAAGCACGGTCGAGCGTGCCGCTAGGCAGCCTGGGCGCTGTGGTTTCCCACAAAACAGATGTGGATTTAGGAGACCACCCTGTAATCCTGTGGTGCGCGAACGGGGCCTGTAGATGAGTCACAGAGACAGTGAAAGTGAGAGATGACTCACTTTCTATAAACTAGTTGGGTACAGATTGTTACATCAAAAACGGTTTTGAATCTCGAACGTGTGAGCTCGCATATGCAGATTCATATCGTTAGTTTGCATAGTTTGAAAGGCCGCTGATAAAACGAGGGCAGCTGACCCTGCACTCGCTCGTTCATGCCATTCATTTATTCAAGCATCGCATGTTTGTTTGGAATCGTTCGGACTCGTTAAAGTTTGTTCGTTTATCTGATAATTTTCCAAGCCCTGCATTTTCTAAGGTTTCTATTACATGTCAGTCTGCTCGAATGAGATATGGGAATATAATTAGTGAACAATGTGACTGATGGCACATGGCTGTTATATGCACACAGCAAAAGAGACATACACGACATTGTCCAACAGACACTTATTTTACACAATGTGTGATCAAAACAGAAAATGGTATTATTTATTGACATGGCTGTCAGTGGCTGACACAAGAGGTTGCCATTTCTGTTATTGGCATACAAATAACCTCGAAATCAGCCTGGATGATATCAATCCATTGCCTATTGTAACTACTCACATTAGTGATAGAATTTTGCTTGGAAACTGCAGTGTTATGGCAATGCCACGGATTTCTGTAACTTTTAAATGCCGTTTACTTTAAATACCCATCTTTTAATGTGATGTATTCTCTTTTCCTCAGCAGATGAATAGCAGGCGGTCTTTCAGCGCGAGAGAAAACAGCTTATTAACCTTTTCATTTGATAAAGGGCAGAGAGGGAGAGAGAATGAGAGAAAAGTTTTTCTTTCTAAAGTTTGAGCTTTCACTTTCTGCCATTGAGGCGGGGTTAGCGCCGCGGTGTATGCGCGAGAGGGGACGGCGAGCAATTGCGATGCAGAAGCGCGGCGAACTTCCACACAATTTCAAAACGCGAATCATTTCCCGCTTCTGAGATAACTATGTACTCTCCGTACTGCCTGACACAGGTAAATGCTTTCATTTCATTTCTCTGTTGCGTTTGCGTCCCCGTGCGCTGCTTTTTACAGAAGTTGCTGCGTCTGTGTTGTTGCTCAGGAACTGCATTTTTAAAAAGAGAAATGACTTCCCTCGCTTTTCCGACGTTATTTTCACCCGTGCGTTTATTTGCAGCTCCCCGGCAAAGCGCGGCACGGTTGCAGAATGTCTGTTCTCGTGCGTTTCATTGCTCATGGGTTCGAAGAGAAAATGGCGCTTCTCCCAAATCATTTTTATATAAAAGGGCTGGAGAGGGAGAGCGTCAAGAAGACAAACCGTATTTGCAGTGTCGGGCTGTACAACTACAACGATAGAAATGTCTTCGCGTTGCTTTTGTCAAAAAGTGCTATAGAAACCGACGGTGTGCCTGGCTGGTCGTCACCCGACGGTGTGCCCGGCTTGTCCCGTACACGATTTCTCACGCGCCCGAATGCGTTCAGAGACATCTAGGTAGATATTTCACAGGGCAGGTAGATCATAGTTAACAAAACACACATTGTTCTGAATGTTTAGTGCCTGGGCATATCGATATATTACAGATAAATGATCAGAGATGTGTTCAAATGTGTTTGTCTCGAAAACTTTATGTAGAATATAGCCTAAGATGTTTATTAGTCATGACTGCATAAGTGACATGTGTGCATGCAGTTCCCATATGTTAAATACATGTTCAACCTGTTGCTGTTAAAAACCCTTTAAGCAGTTTTTTGTCTGCAGAAATAATTCATATTTTTGATAATCGTCAAGCCTTATTTGCATGTTAAGTGTTACGTTTAAATGACGCCTACTTCAAAAAAGGCACTATAGTTCAAAGTTCAATCCGAGCCACATAAGAAATGTAATGCCAAACGTGGCCATTGACTTTATTTATTGTCACCAGCCATTACAAAATATTATTACAGCTCTTACTTGGCAGAAAGTCAAACCTTTACACTAACAAAATAGTGTATTCAACTTTCTTATAGGCCATGACTAAAACATTGACGGCTTTATTTATTTTCATTTGTTTGCTGCGTAAACATATGGTACTTATAAATTATTTTTAAGCATTGTTCAATGTGATATAACTGTTAGATTCCCTCCTCTTTTAAATATAAATTCAGTTGTCCATATTGGCCTATTGAAGCCTTTTTCCTTATATTGTCTACCAGCATTACTTTTAAAATAGCCTATCATGTTTAAAGAGGCGTAAACTTTAAATTAATAATTATGTAATTAATAATTATGAAAATATGAAATGCTTGCCATGGGCCCTATATGCTCAAAGATGTTTGTTGCTTGAAGGAGAGGAAGTGCGGCTGAAATCTCGTTCGTTTCAGTGAGACTCCTCGCACAGTTTGGCCCGGTTTTGTGGCAGTCGCTCTTTCTGGCTCTTAAATATTCCTGTGGCAGACAATCGACAGGTCTTGAAAAAAGCATTCCCTTGGGGTCAGGCATAAGTAATTTAATTCCCAATTGCTGATGTCCTTTAGGCCTATAATTCTACTTATATTGTTATTTTATGTCGTTTCTTTTCATTAATGTTTTTCTTCTATTTCTTCGGAGTTTTAGTGTTGGCTGCAGTTTCTTGGCTGAAAATGCGTCTTTCTCTTTTTCCCACACGGGTCACGAAATTGTAGGTGTATCCAAGACGTCTTCTGATGTGTTTAAAACCAATCACTTTCCCTGTCTTTTAACAATGTTTGTCTTTTTTTGTTGTAGCAAATATACCGAGTCTTGGTAATTAGAAATGTGAACACAAATGTCAGACTGCGTCCATATTTTTAAGTTAAAGCATCTAAAGGCCCATTGAAGGCCGTATAGACTTTAAAGCCCTAACTGTTTTACAAAAAAATGTCATTACAAGTGTGTATAGTTTTTTTATATATTTACGGAAGTAAAGGTCTGATTGCAGTTTATGTTCCAAATTTGCGCGAAGGACTGCATGAACGAGCGCTGCATCCACAGCCTGAGGCTGTTACGGCCTACGCGCACTGTATAACATCACAGCCGTAATTATTTATTCAGCATTGCATTTACCAACTTTGGTATTTAATTATTTAGACATATTTTTGAGTCATTAACATTTTGTTGTAAACAATGTGTGTCCAACATTTTAGGTTTTAATATTTCGATCTTTGCTTTTTACTGAGGCTAATCTCAACCACAAATTGAAAATAAAACAAACGGGAAACGGGCCCTTGGTATAGGGATTACATTTACAGAGAAGAGTAAACTATAATTTGCTTATGGCTAAACTGTAAAATACGTAGGCTAAATAAATTAACAAATAAATAAGTGGCATTTCTATATGCCTACTTGCTCAAAACCGAGCTTGACTAAATACTTATATAAAAAAACTTTATATTAAAAAAGTTTTACCTTGTTTTTCATTTTGATTTACACTTAAATATTTACAATTTATTAACCCCTTCGTACGTGGGATTGGATGTCCAAGGGTTTAATAACAGATTAATAACTAAAAATAAATAAATTCTTGTTACAGTGAGCTGGACTAAACCTACTTTGTGCAGTCTGGGGCTCATATTTGCAAAAAGCAAACTTAGCATCATTATATCCGTTTTATGTGTGAAAGCCTAAACCTTTATAATACTGATTTACTGATTTGCTGATTTATATCCTTCACCTCGCGTTGGCATTAACGTGCTTGTGATTTTGATCGAAGCGATTAAAAGACCTGCTAGCACGCCACGCAGTGCGCGTGTTTAACTGAATCCATCTTTTGTCTTTTGTGGATTTAGATGCTATTCCAATTGAAGGCTGGATGCATCTTGCGGCAGGCCACGATTACGTGGAATAAAAACTTGGGTCATGCAGGTTTGGTGGTTTATGGGACGTTTTATGTGTCTTGAGAGAAGATGAAGACACGGGAAGAGAGAGAGAGTGAGGGAGGGAGCCCGAGGATGCGACGTGAAACGAGGATAATCGGGCGTGCATCTGCACACCCACCGGCGTGAATTTTCGTGATCCCAAAAGCCACCCACATTGTCCGGAGATGGGCTTTTGTGTCGTTCTTATTTAATTACGGTTAATTATTGATAAATAAACGAGCACCCACACAGAGCGGCAACAAATGTAAACAATAACTAATGAAATATTAACGTTGATAAAAGGGTTTTTGGAGCAGTACGGAACAGGTGCGGGAAGTCTCCAGCTTCTTGCGTAATGGAAATTAAGAACGGGTCGCCAAATGTGCCACCGTGCAAAATGTCGTTTAGGGAGTCCTATGGCCTTAGTAGGCTCGCACATAATTTGGGCACAAGTTAAGATATCATTAATTTTGAATACTGCCACAAGTGTATTCAAAATGGGCAAGGTATTGGACAAAAAGAAATGCATTTTGAATAGATCCCTACTGAATGCAACATGAAAGGGTGTTTTGTTAACAATGACATTATAACATCAATTTCAACTTATTATAGGATTGATTTGAATTGAGTGTTTTCTATTTCACTTTATCTGAGTAGTTACCTGTCCCACTTTCACTGACTGTTGAGTAAACAAACTATAACCTTTCAAATTTATCTTTCTGTCTTTGTTTGACCAGTCATTTGCTTTTATTAACTGGACCGTGTAGTATGCACTGTTAGACAGATTGAATTTAACCAAACAGATGATCATTCTTGCATTTGGTGTCAGACCTTTGTGTGGCTCTTCTGGA
Organism: Triplophysa dalaica; assembly: GCF_015846415.1. Taxonomy (NCBI): domain Eukaryota; kingdom Metazoa; phylum Chordata; class Actinopteri; order Cypriniformes; family Nemacheilidae; genus Triplophysa; species Triplophysa dalaica. Next base: position 7,385,821 of record NC_079543.1, read on the forward strand.
CAGAATAGACTGCGATGAGGGGAAGACAGATTAATCAACAACAACTGCTCTTTGCTCCAGTTATCTTGCTCAGCCCAGGAGGGAAAATTGTGAAACCAGGGAGGCGGTGCGGCAGTGGGCTGCATACAGACAAAACTGTTATAAATGTGTGGGAAATGATGAGTATAATACTTTCAGAAAGCACAGAAGAACAGGTTGGGACTGGGGCAGTTGCCTAGGGGCAGACCATACAATCATCCTCATAGGTTAATTCCTTAAAGAAAGAAGTCTTACTCTTAACTCTTACTTCTAACAAAGTCTAGCTACATAAAAAGTCGTTCTCAAACCCTTTTGCTGCAGCTGCTGTCAAAGCACGCTCACGATTCACCTGGTTGTTACTTGACAGAAACAAATAAATCAATCTTGATCAAGCCACAGCGGATAATCAGCTCATTTTGAGGAGAATGTCTTATACTGTATGTACTTTTCTGATACAGCCATGGAAAAATTATTCCAAATGTTCATTTAATCAGTATTTCTATATATTGTGGCAATTCCAGTACAGTATCTGTTGAATTTTAACTAAATTAAATCTCAGGAATGACATAAAGCCTCCCAACAGCGATGTGAAAGACTGAGCATGCAAAGATGCGTGAAAATGTGAAAATATTAGCCAGGCTCATTCAAAATATTAATTTTTGAACTTATTCTAAACTGCATTAGTATTGTGTTGCGTAAACATAAATATGAACTTGTTTTCTTTGCAGTATTCAAGATATAAAATCATTCTTTTACAAGTTTGTCTCATTTCAATTTTATGGAAATAGAAAACAATATTTTTATTATTGGGAGAAATGTTGTCACTAGTTTGCAGAATGAAACATAAAATATAATTTAACTTAAGCGCTTACCTTTAAATAGTAAATTTAGGAAACTTAAATAATTTTGGGGTGGTCCCCAAATACTTTCTACTGCTGTATATATAATATAAATCTGAAAAAAAAAACCTGTAGAAGAGGAACAATTCAGTAGAGGATGAAATATCATAAGAGTATCATTTTGGTAAAGTCATATTTTCCGGTTTGAGGTGGTAGATGGAGTAAACCGGAGCCATTAAATAGACTGATAATAGTTTGTGTTTCCCTAGACCAGACTGCAGGTCTCAGACACCATGGTCCATGAATCATCATGAAAAGGCGAGACAGTGCATTCCAACTCAAGCCAACTTGAGTTTTAACCAAGGTTCAGTACAGCTGGCTGTATGGTGTTTGGTGTGGTAACAGCAAAGCACAGAAAAGAAAGGCCGTGCAGAGTTAAATTATATTTATATTTACATTCTTGGCTTACCAAAGAAGAAAATACATGTGCTGTGTTTTAACTGGCAGTCGAACGTGCACGTCAAGTGCTGCGATGAAACCTCAAGTTTAAAAAAGGACAAATGTGTCAGTATAGCTGTTATAGTGGATATACATCTTGTGTAGAGAGGTATAATATAATTCGACAAAGCACAGTGTGCTCAAATCAAACATGCACAGAAACCAGGTTTTGTGTGTATGTTTCGTGCAGTAGTTTCTCTTTTGGATTCTCTGTTAATCTCTGACTTGCTCTCTTCATTTCTGCATCTCTGCTTATCCTCTGTGTTACCTTTCAGCTTGCACTCTAGCAGAGGTGGATACACACACACATGGAGTATGCATGCATAATTCCAAACACACGTTCCTCAACGTGTTATCATAATCTCTTTTCTTAGCACAGGTGTGTAACAATGACTCCTTTCATAGACGCAAACAAACTCTTGAATTCGTTTTCTTTGCTCATTTATATATAATTGACAGGATGGCCCAGACAGTGCTGTCGTAATTGACTAAACTTGAGTGTCTTTCATTGACCAGAAATAATTAACTTTCCTTAAAATGGTCTGTTCTGTTCTGTTCTACTTGCATTTGTTTAGGGTTATTTGATTATGTGCTCTTAAGATGTAAGTTTTACTCAGTTTGTTTAGGTTCTTCTTCTATTCTATTCTATTCTATTCTATTCACTCTATTCAGGCTGTTTAGGGATATTCTGTCATATTGCTGTTCTTCGTAATGTGCTGTGTTCTATTCTATTCTATTCTATTCCGGTTGTTTAGGGATATTCTATTGCAATTTTTTTTTTATGTACAGTGTTCTGTCATGACCAACTTACATTTGTTTAGGGTTATTTTAGTTTTTTGCTGTTCTGATGTAATTGTTTAGGTTATTATTCTATTCTATTCTATTCTCTGTTTGGTTTGGGTTTTTCATAGTATTCTTTTCTATTTTCTTCTTTTGCCATCTGCTCTGTTCTTTTTCTGTTCTGGTGCAATTGATCTGTTTTTGTTCTGTTCCATAGTTCTGTTTTCTGATGTGTTGGTGTGTCACAGTATGTGTCTTTAGAACCTCAACTGAGCATGAAATGAGAGAGAGAAAAGTTCTAGAGTTACAAGGCGGTTTTATAAAGGGCTTCCCAATGACTGCGTGTGCGCGTTTGTTTGATGAGCCTGTGGCTTTCTTTGTTGATGATAAATACAGAGTTGTTTATAGTGTTTATAGTAGCACAGTAGCTGAAGAGGCCTGCTGTACAGATGGCCTAAGACACTCAAGGTCGATTATTTCTGTCCTGTTCTCTCTCGCTCTCTCTGTGTTTGAGAAGAGTGGTATTAGAAAGCTTACAGTCTTTTGGAGTTACCACCGTTGTTGTATTTTAGGTAGAGCTGTAAATTATGCAGATCCTGTAGAAGTTAAATATCTTATTTTTTAATGTTGAAATAAATACATCTGAAAGAATTTGAAAGCTTGTCTGCATGGCTTGTGCAGTTGGCCATTGCCCTGCATGTGGATGTGTGACCTTTGGATTGAATCATGACACATTCAGCAGGGCCGTGTGCTGCCACTGAACCATTAGCAGGGGACACTTTAAGATTAAATCAAAATATTTGTAATAATTTTGTTTCCACACATAGGAAGCCATAACAGTCTTGAGGGAAAGAGAAAGGAGTTGTTCCAAGTTGTGCTTGGTTTTCAGGAAGTAAGCAGAATAACACTCAAAACCCAAATCATCCCAAACACGTGTAGAATTTTGCATTACTTTGCTGTGAACGCTGAACCGTAGCTCTTCCAAACGTGGCGGTCTCGAGGGGAAAAGAGCAATTAGTCTTTTCTGTCATTTACTCAAACATTCCACAAGAGCGCCTGGCTTGAATGTACACATCAACTTCAGGACCCATTATTTGCAAATGCAGGCTAGGAAGATTGTATTTCTCGATTGTAAATTGATAACGGTCTATCAGTTCATCAATTAACAAATTAATATGCAAATATTCACTTTATTCAGGTCTTGAACTCATCATTCTGCATTTGATCTGTTCCAAAACATAGTAAATTGCCTTGCTGTTTAGACCCTACATAGGCATGCAGCTATCTATTAAGGTATCATCTAATAATTGACAGATTTGGAGAACTCTGCATAGCCAGCAACTAAGTGCATCGTACAGACAGCTTTTTCCATTGATTTTCACTTTGAGAGATTGTATGAAGATTTTATAGTTTTGTGTCCATTTGTTCTTTTTGGTCCATTTAGGTTCGTAATGATGTCATGATTTACAGTCTCGATCACTGGTCTTAAACACAGACCCATTGAGAAATTAACTTTCAAAAGCTTTATACAGAGGCGCGTTAATGTCAAACGTATCATTTTAAGCATGTCAACACTAGTCTGACTCAGTCAACACAACCTCGGGCCGAGAAATATGGCGCATGCAGTGACCACATGTTATTTGATTGAGGAACATCCTGTAATTCTGCGTAATCTGGCTCAGGTCTGTTAGGGATTAATTGATTGTGATATCTAATCTTAACGGAGCATTATTTATGATGGTTATCATTGAAATTGCCCGTAATGGCAGATAATTATGGCCAGCTGTGGTCAATCTCAGATTAGCTTTTAAAGTCAACACGCATTACAGTAAACCATTGCAGATGTGTAATATCCACACACACACCCTTTGCTTTAATCTAAGCATCATGTTTGTGGAATGCAAGAACATACGCAACTCCACTCTCTCCTGACCTCAAATGAAATACATTAGCGCTTTAAAACACAGGCATATAACTTTGTCATTTTTAAAGTGTCGATTTTTTAAAAATCTGTACATTTTATTGATTATGCTAAATTAATATTATTTATTATTTAATTAGCAAATGTTGTCTTATTTGTATTTTATTTTCAAAAAACTTATTTTATCTAATCTGATTTGCTAATTATTTGCTTATTTAATTAAAATGTTTTTAAGTTTAGAGAATTAAAGAGTAGGTAGCATGAGATCATGAAAATGACATTTCATGCAGTCTGTTATGTTTCCGTGTTTGAAAGTAAGCTGTCTGACAAGTTGTAAGTCCGAAGGTGAATAAATAACAAAGTTATTTGCTTGTAAAAATTGGAGTCGATTCTGAATCACACAAACGAGACGTGAACTAGTACACCCACATATCTACTTCACTATACATAGTCCCCTCCTACGTTTTGCTGAGACTAACGCGAAAACGTATCTCTCCTCCCCCAAACACTGTCGCTTGTTTGTGATGTACGGTGTGAAACTAAGTCGGTCTTATTTCCTCTACCAAAGGAAGAACGTATGTCGGACTTAAGCTCCTATATAGAAATATTTGGGTGATACTACAATAATTTTTCATAACGTCGACTTTCTGAAATGCTCTATGTACCATGACAACGCACAGTTAAGACAAAATAATAGTATTACTAATGTATTAACAGTATTTTAAGAAAAAAATATTTTATTTCGTTGATGAGCAAAAGCACAAAATGCATGTTGTCACACTTGGTGTTTTTATGACAAGAGTTGTCACTTGCCACTGACAAACATCCTGCTTCAGTCGTGGTGGAGTTTGTTGTGGATTAGCGTCTTCTGATGCTTCCTCGTCAGACTCGGGCTCAAATTGGTACAGTAAAATCGCCGCCATCTCTAGTTACACATATAATGTACGTGACATGCAACCACATGTAAACCGTAATCCTGTAATGATGGTAGTGGGGTTCCATTTGTGCCAAATCATGGACGCGTTTGACCAATAACAACAGACTACACCATCTGACCAATCACATGACACAAGGTAAACGGGTAGGCGGGGCCTAGACGGATGAATCGCGGAACGAATCATTTGAGAGTCAGTCAAGAAGTAAGGTTCAAATGACTTCCTTTTATTACGACATAAAAGTGTTTAAAGACATTGTATTTACATAAACTTGTTGTTGGACACTCCATAAACCAAAGTAGGGCCTAAAAAAACATATGCTAGGTACTCTTTAACCTAAAGGTACATCCCTTTTTGAATCATTGCTGGTTTGAAAATATCCCACCATTTATTTCGAGTGCTTGATTCATGTCGGCACCAGCACATCATGGACGTGGAGGTAGAACCTTTTGAATTTTTACCTGGGTAAGTGCCTCGATTGTAACCACATGGTATTCTTCTAGAGCACATGCACAGTTTCTCATTAATTGCAAAAATGTGAATGTTTTTTTGTGTGCCAATAGAGCACACTACATTGAATACGATATTTTGGCTTTTTGTGTACCAACCGCAATTACAGCTGATCTAAGATAAGTTAGGTCATGCAAATGATCATATGGACAGGATTTTGGTTTGAAAAGCTGGCCTGTGATCAGGCTTTCCCTTAATGCATTCTGGGAGGAATCTGGTAAAAAGGGAGGGATGGTGGTTTTTCGATGATTGGAGAGGGATGGTGGTTTTGAAACGAGTGCACGGAGAGATGGTGGTTTTTGAAGGCGTGGAGGTGGTGATGTTTATTGACTTACGGACCAAACCATAGAGCATTGGAGAAGAATGGATGGCAGGGGTCCAGGCATGGAGGGCGCTGGAGAGAGAGACTATGTGTGTGTTAAATATGTAACTTGAATCGAGGCATGTACCTTTAAAAGGAATGAGAGTTGGGTAAATGGTAAAAAATGAGTGAGGAGAAAAACAAACTAGACTTCTGCAATCAATCTGTTTTTAACAGATGTTTATTTTTAGTATGGGTGTTCACTATGGGTGTAGGATGACTGTTCTCTCTCTCGCTTTTTGTACAGCCACACACACTTGTTAAATGAGAGATTTCAATCAAGTTCATCGAAATTCTGTTGTAGACATTACACACTTGGCTTTTAAGGAGCAAACGTATTGAAAAATCTGCGACTGGGACGACAAATGGCTCAATTAATCACAGGCTCTCCAATGTCTTTTTATCCAGTAAAATAGCCTCTGTGAATGAGTCAGCGGTGCGACTCAGGCCGCGTGGCAAGCTGCCAGCGTCCAGCCTCACTCCTGCGATATGTGTGTTTAGACTGGCTTTCACCGAGGTGGTAAAATTCAGCCACCATCCTGAAGGCAGAGCACAGTCGTTGCACTGAGTAATGCCAGCCTTTCACCCGTGCCGCCCACCACAGGAAAGAGAGAGGGCAGTATTTAAAGGCTCGCTCGAAATGTTTTGGCAGGGATGTAATCGTGATCCTGGCATTGAAATCGGCCTCAGTCTGAGGAATTGGGTCATGTTCGGGTTAACATTCTGTCTGCTGTTAAACTCGCAAAGAATTAATAAATGAGCTCGATATTTGGCAACATCTGACAGCGCTTATCGTTAAGTCCCGAGTCAACTGTCAATGCGTGCCGTTTCATGAACGTTTTATGTTTCGGTGTCCAATTGGCTGCTGTGTTGGCGATGATGTCATGAGATCATTACGCCGGCTGTCTGATCAATTGATTCAAGATCGTAATGGAACAGATCACAGAATATTGGTGGAGAGATGTTCTGCATTTAGTCATTGATGTTTCCGGGTATTTCTGTATCGAAGGTCAAAAACTTCACTAGAATGAATAGGGTGCTTACCCTAGAAGAAAAAGCGTTAGGAGCCAAACGTTACGTTTTTTTGCTCCTTGTCGCCTCCATTTTAAGCACTCATCACTGTCCCATACACACAAGCTGCAAAGACTCAGATTACAAAACTCTTGGCCACTTTTAGAAGTGTGACCAGGGGCCACTGAATAGTAATAATACTTTTCATATGGTTTATCCAATAATCACAGCAATGTGTTATACCGGCCTCATTTTAATCACCCTATTTATCAAAACGGCAAGTGCAACCCTACATTTTCAAGAACAGTGTAGTCAAAGGAATGTTTGTAATTATTTAGTGATAATTGCTTTGACAATTGCTTCATAAACTTGTCTTCATGCATTATTCTTATATACTTCAGTGGACAGTTTTATTTATCCTCATTTCATTCAAAATCTGTATATGTCGGATAATCTGATAAATCTGTATCTTTGTTCTGTAGAACACAAAAGAATATATTTTGAGAAAGGTGTTTTGTGTCCCTATAATCGAGGTCAATGGGGGTCAATGTTGTTTGTTTACAAGTGTTCTTCAGAATATCTTCTTTTGTGCAAAATAACTTCATACAGGTTTAGAGTAACTTGAGGGTGAGTAAATATATTTTCATCTTAGAGTGAACTATCCTTTTAAAGATGACTACATACAGTATAGCCCATTGTGTATGTACGACTGTATGTTAGTATCAAATACTTAAAGGGATAGTTCACCAAAAAAGGAGAACTCTGTCATCATTTACTCACTAATTGTTTTCAAACCTGTGTAAATTTGGTTGTTCCGCTGAACACAAAATAGAAATAAGAATGTTTGTCAATAGTAGTCAATGGAGCCCCACATTCTTTAACATTCTTTATTCTTCAATTTCCCACATTCTTTAACATATCTTCTTTTGTGTTCAACTGAACAAAGAATTCTATACAGTTTTGGAACAACTTGTTGGTGGGGGGTGTGAAAAATGGTAACAGATTTTTCATTTTTGGGGGAAGCAGGCCATTTTGTTAATTACTTAATATTTTTATTTGCATTTTTTACTTATTATTATTAGCTTTTGTACAATCATTTGAGACTGCAACCTCAAAGCTCAATATTTGTTCAAAACTATTAAATGAAATCCAAACATCATAAAAATAACTCTCTTAAATAATTTATTTAATAAAAATAAATCTCTGAATGATAGCTAGTTCTCTATTCCCAGCCCTAACTAGACTGACTGTTTTTATTCATTGTATCTAAGAGGTAAGGCCTCGGATACCAGCATTGATATGCACATATTGGATTTCTTAAGGGGATGCAAAGGAATCCTAACCATATTATCCCACTTAAGAAGCTCTTAGGGTTGCCAAGTTTTGTCCGGAGAACTTTGTGCATTGTGCTTTCCTGCCCTCAGTGGTCTTCTCTATGGCCACAGTCCTTTGGAATGCATCTGAATTGTACGGTTGCCAGATATTATCGCTTCGATCAATGTCTCATGCTCCTAAAATGCACCTTGCTGGGTTTAGGTATTTTGTTCATCTTATCTGAGTGAGCCAGGAAACACAGACCTGTGGGTTTCGTACAGTCTGTTACCGGCTGGGACAGGGAGACTGTGTAATTTTTTACTCTTGATTTTGTCCTCTGGCGTGGATCCATTGCCACACCCCACCAGTATTTAAAGAAGTCGTTGTGCAGTCGTTGATTTCCAGGTCTAAGAACTCGGAGTACTGTGAATGTACTGGGTAAAATCCCACAACGGGCCCAGTGGAAGAAATTGGATCAGGCCCTTGGGTACTGTGGCGAAGAACTTCTCTGTTCTTCTACTGGACAAATTGTGCATTGAGGGCCTCGAGAAGGCTTCCTGTTTTTGTCTATTCTTAAACCCCACACTCTTGCAATCCTCCACAGAGTGGCCCATCTCATGTCACTGCTTTTCATGTTTTATGTAATTGATTCAGCCCTGTTAACTTCTGTAAACAGTAAACCTGAGTCGCTAGTCATATTTATTCAGTGTTTTAGAACCAGAGGACTTCTAGGATCAGCTTATTATTTCGTTTTTGTATTTCATAGGCCGGAGAAAGTCATAAAGGGTTGGAACAACGAGAGAGTGACTAAATAATGAGAGAATTTTCATTTTTGGGTAGCTGTTCTTTTAAGTTTATTATAGAAGGTATTATCTCACCAAGCCGTTGATTTCTTTTTTCTTGGAGACCTAAGATCTCTGTCCCTTCTTTTCTCTTGGTTTGTTATGATCATTTTAAACTCTTGTTAAACGTTCAGGTCCAGCTCAGCTGAACTTCCTATGTGTGCAGGCATGAAGTGTCATCGAAAATATAAATGTTTTTTCCATCAGGCAGTGAGAAACGAAGAGCCAGTAGCCCTCAATCCATTTGGCGGCTTTTTTTGGCGCACCTGTCCACAGGTGTCAGCGCCATGAGTCCTGAGCAAACATGCAGCGCAGTGCAGTGCAGCCAAACAGAGGTCGGGTTAGTGTGTGTACAGGATTCATATCTCGCTGCATTCTGGAGAGAAGCTCGGGATGCATAGACAAGATGGAGGCAGCGGCATTGCTAAAACAGTTCAGCTGTTCTTAAACTGTGTATCTGAGTAAATGTGTTTTTTGCTTTTTTAATCCAATCTCGTTCTACGGCATTAAAAGTGTCTTATATCCATTTAGGTTCTTACAGGTTCAAGAAACCGACGAGATGGTTATATCTGAATGCATGAGGAGGGCTCTCTCTGACTTGGTCTTCACCGTGCTTTAAAGAGCTTTAGTCCAGCTGTTTCAGATTTCATTTCCAGCTGTCTGGTTGCCAAGGTCTAGCGAGCTTTGTTTTAATGGATAATGATGATGGTGGTAATGACGATAATGACGGCTGCGGTTGTCATGTAGAGAAAAGGGAGAGGTGCGGTAATATGTTTTTCAAGATTGACTTTTTCTGTACCTGCCAGGCAGCTAAAAACGCAGTTAAAGAATTGCAGTTAAAGTTTTTCTCGAATGCTGTAATAGACGGTGCCAGTAAACGCATAACTCGTTCTCACGCTCCAGTCTTGACCAACGTATTACCGTACTTGTAAACACAGATGCACACACATTCTTAACTCAGCTGTGGTGGGCAAACACACACACTCCCCCCTCCCGGATTAGGCTTACTATAATGGGAAAGCCCTCGGTGCATGCAGTGTTACCCACTCATTACCACTGCACCTGTCCTGAAATGACAGCAGTAATGCTGGACAATATCTAATGAGAGAAAACCACTGACAGATGAGACGAATGCAGACAGAGAGAGAGAGAGAGTTCTATGTGAAGTAATGTAAAGAAATCATTTGGGACAAGTTGTGAGGTCATGCCAGCAGTATTAATGGATTTTCTTATTTTAAATCAACTGGTGGATAGTCTCCCTTAGCCATACCTTCATACTGAATCGAACGATTAATGCCGATTAATCGCATCCAGAATTTCTAAATCGAAATTTTTCCTAAATATTATAAATTAATATGCACAGTACACAGACACAACACATACGTTTATTCTGGGTGTGATTAATCGAGATTAATCGATTGACAGCCCTAATAAATATATTTTATATTATATATTTTATTTAGATATATATTATATACCTTGTATAAACAAGGTTTCAGAAGGACACTGACGTTTTATATTATTTATACATATTTTGTAATCATTTTCTGATATATCAGGTAAGCTTTTGCACCATATCAACCAACCACCTTCTCAATCAAAATAATTATTTGTGGTTTATTTCTAATGCTTTCATTATGTCATGCATCTCTCTTTGAGACATGGCGTGAGAACCCAATTGCAGGCAGGACTCAGACGTGGGGTAAACAAGGGAATTTATTAACAAAGAAACACAAAACAAAGACCCACGATGGGGTAAAACAAGACAGGATAACAATATAAACTTTAACAAGGACAAGAACACTAACTAACTAGACTATAAAACAAACACTTGAAACAAGCACTAAACTAACACTTACTATAAGGGAGGAAACAGGAACAAGATGACAAGCATAGAATGACGTTCAGACGAGGACCAGGTACATCTACAATGAACGCGCACAGGACAATGAAACATGAGGACTCTTTATAGGGAAGACAGACACAGGATCATAACAAGCAACAGGTGCTGGGGATTAGCACTAAGGAGAGGCTGACGAGGAACGAGATGTAGGGAACAATGACGAGACACGAGAAAGATCACTCAATCTCACACAAAACCATAGGTTATGCCATGACTCCACTCAAACAACAAGAATAAACATGACATGATAGTGGAATCATGACATAAGCCCCCCCTTTAATGAGCACCTCCAGGTGTTCATCAAGGGGTAACTAACGAGACAAGACTGACTGGGAAACAGACAAAAACCAGACAGACAAGGTGAACATGACAAGGGGCATACAAGAAATAATAACAAATGGGTTGGGGTGAGACAACAAAAATAGCAAACAAGGGAGGGGGGGTGGGGGCAGACAAGAAAACATGGGTAGTCCAGAAGGGGGAGGGCTGGGTGGGGAAGTTCCAGCCCTTGGGGACGCGCCAGGGCGCGGAGCCCCAGGAGGCTTGACAGGAGTAGTCCTGGGGGGAACTGTCCTAGTCCCCTGCAGGACTGTAGGGCTGGACCACGGCTGGAATGCCGGGCTGGACCAGGGTTGGAAGATCGGCTGGGCAGCCGGACTTGACGGCGGCTGGGCAGACGGACTTGACGGCGGCTGGGCAGCCGGACTTGACGGCGGCTGGGCAGCCGGACTTGACGGCGGCTGGGCAGCCGGACTTGACGGCGGCTGGGCAGCCGGACTTGACGGCGGCTGGGCAGCCGGACTTGACGGCGGCTGGGCAGCCGGACTTGACGGCGGCTGGGCAGCCGGACTTGACGGCGGCTGGGCAGCCGGACTTGACGGCGGCTGGGCAGCCGGACTTGACGGCGGCTGGGCAGCCGGACTTGACGGCGGCTGGGCAGCCGGACTTGACGGCGGCTGGGCAGCCGGACTTGACGGCGGCTGGGCAGCCGGACTTGACGGCGGCTGGGCAGCCGGACTTGACGGCGGCTGGGCAGCCGGACTTGACGGCGGCTGGGCAGCCGGACTTGACGGCGGCTGGGCAGCCGGACTTGACGGCGGCTGGGCAGCCGGACTTGACGGCGGCTGGGCAGCCGGACTTGACGGCGGCTGGGCAGCCGGACTTGACGGCGGCTGGGCAGCCGGACTTGACGGCGGCTGGGCAGCCGGACTTGACGGCGGCTGGGCAGCCGGACTTGACGGCGGCTGGGCAGCGCTCTCTGACGGCGGCTGGGCAGCGCTCTCTGACGGCGGCTGGGCAGCGCTCTCTGACGGCGGCTGGGCAGCGCTCTCTGACGGCGGCTGGGCAGCGCTCTCTGACGGCGGCTGGGCAGCGCTCTCTGACGGCGGCTGGGCAGCGCTCTCTGACGGCGGCTGGGCAGCGCTCTCTGACGGCGGCTGGGCAGCGCTCTCTGACGGCGGCTGGGCAGCGCTCTCTGACGGCGGCTGGGCAGCGCTCTCTGACGGCGGCTGGGCAGCGACCTCTGGCGGCTGGGCAGCGACCTCCGGCGGCTGCTGGGCCGGGCTCGGTGCCGGACGGACCGTCACCTTCCCACAGCGCCCCCCCAAAAAATATTTGGGGTTTGACACCACCGGACTCGGGACCACAGGACTCGGGACCACAGGACTCGGGACCACAGGACTCGGGACCACAGGACTCGGGACCACAGGACTCGGGACCACAGGACTCGGGACCACAGGACTCGGGACCACAGGACTCGGGACCACAGGACTCGGGACCACAGGACTCGGGACCACAGGACTCGGGACCACAGGACTCGGGACCACAGGACTCGGGACCACAGGACTCGGGACCACAGGACTCGGGACCACAGGACTCGGGACCACAGGACTCGGGACCACAGGACTCGGGACCACAGGACTCGGGACCACAGGACTCGGGACCACAGGACTCGGGACCAACTGGTTCCCGGCTGACCTCCGCTGCCTCTTCTTTTTCAGCCGAGCCACCCGTCTGGTGGTCGGCTGAAGGAAGGAGGTAAAGGGCAAAGCCGGTTCCGGGTTGGAGGCCTCAGAGGAAGACCCTGAGGAAGTTCTCCTCCCCCGCTTGCCACGGAGACCAGTCGGTGGTGGTGAAGCTGCTGCGGTTGAGGCGGAGGGCACGGTGATGCCCACAACCCCGACCTGCAGGGTACGACCCTCTGGAATAGCAGCCAGCGGAGATGGATAGCAGGATTGTACTGGGACCCTGGACTCGGACCTGTTCGTGGCATACCGCCACACGACATCGAAGTCCAGCGGTCTCAGCATCCTCATCTCCGCCGGCGACAGAGGATCCCTGAGGCCGCGGCTGAACAACACCGCTAGCTCCGCCTCCCCAAAGACCACCTCCTCTGCGGCATCCAGGAACCTCTCTACGTAGGTCCCCAGATCACCATCTCCTTGGCGGATACCGCAGAGGTGGCGTGCCTGGCGGGACCGCAAGCAGTTCACCTTGGCTGCCTGCTGGGTTCTGTTTGGCGCGTTCATTCTGTCATGCATCTCTCTTTGAGACATGGCGTGAGAACCCAATTGCAGGCAGGACTCAGACGTGGGGTAAACAAGGGAATTTATTAACAAAGAAACACAAAACAAAGACCCACGATGGGGTAAAACAAGACAGGATAACAATATAAACTTTAACAAGGACAAGAACACTAACTAACTAGACTATAAAACAAACACTTGAAACAAGCACTAAACTAACACTTACTATAAGGGAGGAAACAGGAACAAGATGACAAGCATAGAATGACGTTCAGACGAGGACCAGGTACATCTACAATGAACGCGCACAGGACAATGAAACATGAGGACTCTTTATAGGGAAGACAGACACAGGATCATAACAAGCAACAGGTGCTGGGGATTAGCACTAAGGAGAGGCTGACGAGGAACGAGATGTAGGGAACAATGACGAGACACGAGAAAGATCACTCAATCTCACACAAAACCATAGGTTATGCCATGACTCCACTCAAACAACAAGAATAAACATGACATGATAGTGGAATCATGACACATTATTTTTATTTAAACATTACCCAACCAAATTAGTCACAGCTAATGGTATTAAAACCTGCTCACTAGTTTATTAAGATGTAAATATTAATATCATTAATGCGTATAAATATAAAGAAAATAAAAATAAAAATAGGTCCATACATAAGTAAGTCATTAGACCTAACACACAATACCATCGCACACTCATACACGCTTCCACATCAACTCTATTCTTTCCTTAACAATTGTTTTCCTCATAGCTTTTGTATCTCATTGTATGCACGTGTGAGCGTGTCATGCAGCCAGGTCCATTCAGATTCACCTTTTGCCATTGTAACATAATACATCCAGTAAACACAGAGTATGTGTGTGTGCATTTTTTGCTAAGCTTAACCAGGTGTGAGTCAAAGTTTACCTCATGTCAATGACAGAATCAGTGGTCTGTCAGCCAGAGTTGTTGGTTTTTTTTTGCGAATGAATGACACTTGGTTAGTTTTACTGTAGGACTGTCAAGAGCTTTTTGCAGTAATGTTGACACAGGCTCGAATCATTAACTAGCAGAACTAATGAAATTGTCAGTGTAACCCCTTATATTTTGTATGTTTGCTTTCTCCACAGTTACAGTAAACACCCTTAATTCACACATAATTGAAATTGGTGCCCTGTGTTTGAACGAAGAGAAGGAAATACTCAGGGTGTGTGTGGCACAATTGTGACATAATGAATCTGTGTTTAAAAACAGGGGATGCAAAACAGGTCAAAGAGAGGGTTCGAAATGGGGTTCGAAGCCCCGCTGTACAGTAAAACAGTGTTATGTCTAAAATAAAATAATAATAAAGTTAAAAAATAATTCAAATGATTGCCAAAAATCTAGGGAGCTATATAGAGTCCAAAAAAGAGACAGACGACATGACCAGTGCGTATCTGTGGTTAAGAGTGAGAACCAGAGATGACTGAGTTGAGAAGAAAGATAGAAAGAAAGCAGAAAGATGGGGTGGTGGGTGCCTCATTTGCATAAAGGGTAGGGCACGATGCCCAGTTGAGGAGAAGGGTTGGCAGCCTGCCTCGCAGAGTGGCAGAGGAAAAAGAAAAGAATGTGAATAAAAGCAAGAGGGAGAAAGAGAGAGAGAGGGTGTTGGAGAGCTACGAACATCTCTAGTTTAAAGCTGGCACTTGGCACTCACTGCTGAAATATCAACCGTAATTACACCGTAGTTATTTACAGTTTGTGATGAATGTAGCCTATATGCTGTAACTCAACTGCTTCATGACTGAGCACCACTGACGATTAGGATTTCAGCGTTAAGCCCCATTCACACCGAAAACAAATGAATCGCTGGAGGTCGTCGGGTTTCCGCGCTGTTAGTTGCTAGGCCAGCTCCCTTCTCGACTGGTGCATCCAACTGTATCAGGCTGTCTGCACTCTCATCACTTGTCATCGCTTCGAAACACTGTAGATTCTGCATGAAGTTGAACTCTGCCTAACTTTGTTGAATTGGCAACCACGGATGCTGTTCATGTTAAATTGAACTCTTTATTGAAATGTGCGATGTTGCTAAAAGTGTGAATGGCCCACTGCACTAGCCAGAAAAAGCATAAAGTAAAACTGATGTTGGCAGGTAAATATTCATAAATAAATATTTATATATAATTTAAAATGTTATGCTTTTGTATTAATGGGATCATTTTACTTTTTCAAGACGTGTCTCAAACTTCTTCCCAAAGACAACACACACACACACACTCAAGGAGCGCAGCGAGCACGCGCGCGGGCACACATGCGCACACAGTAGTTATATTTATTTAATTTGGTCGTCGGTCAGTCAGAGCGCTTGTATTTAGTCTCTGAGCTGTAGTGTCACGCCGTGCTCGTCTCCGCATTTTTTCCACTTTACACTTCAGCAGTCAGCTGACTGATCTCACCGGCCGCAGCTGGGAGAGAAACCCAGTTCAGAGCTCTGATCTACAGACACATGTTCCACACTAAGCAAACCACGGACGGAAACAAATTATTCAGGTCGCGAATGCCTCAACTTTCACAACTCCATCTAGTAGGCTATGCGTCTCTATCATTTTACTAATGTTGTGAACGCGCATGTGATTGAGAGGATGACTCCTGAAAGGCATAATCAGTGATTGTATTATACAGTTTGTTCAGTCCAGGTCTGCTTCACATAGAGTATTAAAAACGTGGTGTATTTTACCCAGATTGTAGGCTATTCTTGTTTTTTTTAAGAACTTATATCACATGAACTGTGTAATTTATTTCTTTTGTAGGCCTATATGCTACGTTAATTCTTGGAGAGTGCTTTGCTTGAGCTATCTCACCAGTCTTGCTGTGCGCTGAAACTATTTACCATGCACAGCACAGAACACTTTAATTATTCCCAGATTTCCACACGTGTTGGAAACGTGTCAGTTTATAAAAGTGAAGTAATTGCACACAAAGCACAAAGCTTTAAAAAAAAACACCCTGTTCTCCGCTGTAAGTATACGGGTTTATTTATTACGGTCTCCACTTGGTATTGACAAGTTTTCATATTCTTGTCGATTTTTAGGTTCGACGTTTTAGTAAAATAGCTATTCTTTGTGTATCCATACAGGCTATCGTTTGGCCTGATGAAGAAACAAATATTTTTCTGTTCTTGGCATAAAAGTTCCTGTAGCCACTATTTAGGCTAAGTGAGAGATACATGTTCAAACTTGGTGCATAGCAAACCTTTTACTAAAACTGTATTCTGAATTTCTCCCAGCTGGAGTCAGAGGTTTATAATCAGTACAGGCCTGCAAAAATTTGTGCACGGTCTTATTTTGTTTAAAAATTGGATATGAGGCAAATATGTGCAGATAGATATTTTGGTTTAATCAATAGAAATGTATTAAAATATATTCACATGATTTTATATTGAATATATGGTATAATTTTGTATGCATAGTCTATATTTTTTTAAGGTATATGCTACACTTCATCGCACTGAATTATTATGCGGAACGTACTTTTCAATTATTAAATTTTCAAGATTCTGTGGCAGAAATTTGCAGATTTCTTTTTAGAAAAAGTATATAATTTTGTCTTTATTTTAACAAAAATAAACCTGTTTTTGATTTAGCATGTACTTTAAAACTAAATAACACAGTCATTTTAATATTGCTATTTCTTTTTTCAATTTATTAACTGTTTAAAGGGGCTAGAGTTTTCTGAAATATCATGTTTTTTAATCAATGTATTCGATTTCGTTCGTTAAAGCAATATAAGAGAAAAAAACTTGAAACGAAGCGCAATTTTGCCGTCCGGTCGTTTTTTAGTCAGAGTAATTCTTTATGTTTGGTACATATTTTCTCTTTTTGTAAAGATGCGTTAATAATATTTGCGTAATATTTTTGGAGATACAGTTCTCTGTGATAAAGTGCCCTAGTTCACGTTAGACCTTAAAGCCCTCGCGCTCATGCAGGCACCGTCTCGTGCCTTTTTTTCCTCTCTTGAGCCACAGAGTGATGGAGCTCGAGCTTGCTGCGAATTAAAACAAAATAATACCGATAATGGTTCACACAGGATTGTCGTATGTCAAAACTTTTCCAAATGCAAAAAGAGACAAAGCTAGAAATTATTAATAAAACGCGTTCATCTCGAAGCAGACCGACGACAAAGGCTTGGTACCTATTTTTTGCAGAATTATCTTTTTACATTAAAACTGCTTCAGAGTTTGTCACTGTTTACTTATGGAAATCTTTATTTGAATTAGCCTGTTTTAGCATAGGCTACTCAAGGCATTATGCTACTTAAAGGTTGTTTTCTATACCAATTAAACGGCCTCCAAACTACCAATCTGTAAAAGTACATATTGAAGTGTTCTTGATGTTAAATTTCTAATAAGCCCCACAGACAAAATAATAATTTGTAGTGGATTAAATATTTTGAGGTATGCTTAAACAGGTAAAAAAGGCATTTGAGAATTTTTTCATGTATTGTGGTGGATTGTGGGTACACTGCATGTGTGCATAATACAGACCAACTGGCTGAGCTTTCTCTTGCAGTCTCTGCCTTTTTCTGGAAGAAGTAACCCCTGCACCGAAAAAACAGCAGCAGTATGTACGCAGCCGAGCAAGACGGCCTCCATGGAAATCTCACTCTCTTGTCCTCTCGTTTGCTTTTTCTTGCGTAAAACAAAGATCACTGTCATACAGAGATAAGATACGCTGTGTTTTAAAAGAGATGAATGAGGGACGTATACAGACTCAGTGAATAAAGGCAGCAGGCTGTGGGGAAAGTGAACACGCATTATTTATATGCTCTTAAGTGTTTATGGCTTCCATGTTGATTTAATCTCATGACAACACCACACAGCTCATATGGTGATAAAATCTGCTTCATTCTAAATTGTCATTTCAGACATGCTATTATTTATCCAGCCAATAATTCATGCAAGAGCATTGAACTCTTAATGAGTCCTTTCTCAACGTCTTAAGTCAATTAATACAGACATTTTCTAAATCTTTGTTTAGAGACATGATTTTTTTTCATGGAAATAAATGCACCAGATATGAAATTCCCTGCAGTCTGACAAACCAGATCCGGTACTGTAGCAACATTCAGAATGATTTGCCTATAAAATGTAGACAAATCAAAGTACCATGAAATCAGACAGATGTATTCAGTTCACAGTCGACTGATATGATTTGCATTAAACAACTTTCATTTATGTCGGACATGAATCAAGCAAATTGAATCGCACACCATGTTTTGTTTGTGCGTTCACAAACAAAATAACAAACAAATTTGACGCCGGTGTGTTTTATTGTTTTGTTAGGAAACGCTGGGTTTACACAGCAAGCACTTACTGGCAACTGCAAAATCTGCATGTCTGAAACGTGCTATGGAAATGAGGCTACTTCACCCGGTTCTTGGCCAGGCATGCTTCTCGCCCTAAGGTGCCACATAGCCCTAAGAGAGTGGCATATGCTGCGCAAACTCATTGCAAGGATTAGACAAGATTAAATCTCTTGATGTCAATCTGCTCAAGTTAAGCAATTTTTCTGGCTTTGTCAACAGAGCATAACGGATCATTGAAGACAGGGCTTTTGAGCGACCTTGAAATTCCTTTAAAATGTCTAAAATACTGCGGGATTTAATGAGTTTGGTACACGGTATGGTAATTAATTTGTGTTTAATGCAGTGATTGACTACAAGGATGGCTTGATGTCCTTGGGCCAGAGTTTTTGGTCTGTCCCAGTCCCTATTGGAAGAATTCCTTGTTACTAAATCTTGTGTTTGTTCACCATATGGATTACAAGTGCAATGCAGAATAAATAATTTTCGTTGACGCATTAAACATTATTTCACTTTGCTTATTTAAATATGTCACAAAGATATCTAGCTGGAATATTGACACAAAAACAATAACTTGTGATGTTCTTGGATGTAGATCACAATATTCCTTGTTTCCCTGCAAAGGTTTAAGAAACTGTACATTTACATTTTATGCATTTGGCAGACGCTTTAATCCAAAGCGATTTACATTGCATTATACTTTACATTGTATCTCTATATGTACAATCCCCTGGGATCGAACCCATTACCTTGCCGTTGGTAGGGCCATGCTCTAACCACTGTAGATGTCTTCAAGTAACATTTTAGTTGTATTAAAATAAAAACTTTTATTTTCTACAAAGCAAACTTGATGTTAAATGACAAATCTAAAAGCATTTCTTTCTGACATGCAAAAAATAAAATGCGTACATTTTGTGGCTGGTTTAAATTGGCCTATTTTGTCAAATCAATATGTTCGGATTTTGGATTTTTAGAAAAAGTTAGAGAATGTTTTTCTCTGTATTCTTTGCTATTACTCTTTGTTTGTGTGCTGAATCTAAAGGCAGCTGCTGGTCTGTAGTGTCTTCTGGGAGTTCTGGCCCGTGTGTTCACACAGCACTCTGTGGAGGGATCACGGGGCATGCGGGGACAGTCTGTGTTTGCTTACTTGGTGGAGGTGATAGGAAGTGTATTTGTGGATTGATAAAAGTGTGTGTGCGTTCAAGTTCAATTTTTCAGGAGAAGTAAAATGTGAGTAGAAGGGGAATACATGTAGTACTGCCAGTTGATGCATGTTAAATTAATGTGCTTTGGACTTTGCCGTTGCACAAGATAGGAACTTGTTAATTTGGCAAAGTAAGAAGCCAACCCACTGACCGAACCCTACACTGTCTCCCACTCAATGCATCCCCCCCCACACCATGGCTCCGTCTATTACCCCCTCCCTATTTTCCTACCCCCCTCCCATTCAGCCCTTCAAGCGTGCGTATTGGCTGAGCGTTCGGGCACCCGGTGCCAAATAGGTGGGCTCAGCTTTGCGCTGGCACACTCTGAGGCAATGGATAGGAAAAGAGCTTGGAGAGGAAGAGAGAGATAGAGTTGGAGAGAAAAGGGGAAAAAAAGAAGCTTCTATCGGGTTTGCCAGCGGTCGTATGCGCTCCTCCAACATTGATTCGGTTCTCTTTTTTTTGCTCTTCAGTCGCTCCTTTCTATACCCCCCCACCCTCACTGTCTCTCTCTCTTTCTCTCTGTCTGTCTTTCATTCTCTGTCTATCTCTCGCTCTCTTTGAGTCGAATGCAGAGCACGCATATCTGAACAAACACCACTTACTGCTTTGCCAAACATTTTTTACTCTTTGTTGCGCTATTTGTGTCATTATTTGTGTACGTTTTTTCCTCTAACTGTGAGTACAATACTTTTTGATTACGATCAGTTTCTTTTTTCGCGTTCGTGTTTTTACATGTTAATTTGTTTTTGTTGTCGTGTTTGTATTTGCACTGGCATGGTCCCCAATTTTTTTAAGCTTCATTTTTTTTCACTGCTTTATTAAATAATTATCTCCTGCCTTTCCATTTCTTGTCACTTATTTTTATTTGATTTGGAGTTTTTTAATACTTAGTTTTAAAATCTGTCCCTTTTATTTCTCTTGCCATTTGTATTTTTTCAACAACAAAAAAACCCTAAGAAATTTCTGGTTTTGTACAGTAACAGTCAGGGCATGTAGTGTTGAGCTGAGTGCAAGAGGACGTTTCACTTTTTGTTTTGACTCAGCAGCGACCAGCACTGTTTATGATGAAAGTACAAAATGGTAACTATTAACGTTTCTTTTGTTGTTGTGTTTTTGTTGCATGTCTTGTGTGTGTGTTTGTGTGTGGTGTGCTGCTACGGTATCCGTGCACTGTTGGGTTGTAGTTTGGATCAGGAAGCGCGGTAGCAGGGGTTGGTTGTGCGGTTTGGCACAAGCAGCAGTGAGCAGCTGTTATGGACTCTTTTGCGTCTGTCCCTGTCCCTGGTTTGATAAAGAACCATTAAAATATCAACAAAAAAGAGATAGAAATTTGGAGTTAAAACTATAATTTTATATATTTTTAAGGCCTTATAAAAAGCATTTTTTTATTTTTATTTTATTTTTTATTTTTCATTTTTATACTTTTTATTTTTTTAATAACATTCATCTTTTTATAATATGTATTTATCTAGTAATCTTTGTAAATTATTTTTATAATAATCATGGAGTAATTATAAATATGTATTGCACATAATGGGTATTTGTGTGTGCGCACATTTGTGATCCCGCACACACGCATCTTCCGTTTCACAGCATTGCCGAGCCAAGCGCATTCTCAGTATACTCATGCTCCGAGATTCTAACGTCTTCTCCCCTTCCCTCCTCTTCTCTCCTCTGCTTCCTCTCTCTTCCACCTCCCCCTGCCTCTCTCCTTCTCCACAGGATGAATTCCATCCCTTCATCGAGGCTCTTCTCCCGCACGTGCGGGCGTTCTCCTACACCTGGTTCAACCTGCAGGCCCGTAAGCGCAAGTACTTTAAAAAGCACGAGAAGCGCATGTCCAAGGACGAGGAGCGCGCCGTCAAAGATGAACTCCTGGGCGAGAAGCCCGAGATCAAGCAGAAGTGGGCGTCGCGGCTGCTGGCCAAACTACGCAAGGACATCCGTCCAGAGTTCCGCGAAGACTTCGTTCTTACCATTACGGGGAAGAAGCAACCATGCTGCGTGCTGTCCAACCCCGACCAAAAGGGCAAGATACGTCGCATCGACTGCCTGCGGCAGGCAGACAAGGTCTGGCGTCTGGACCTGGTGATGGTGATCCTGTTCAAGGGAAGCCCGCTGGAGAGCACGGACGGAGAGAGACTGGTCAAATCCCCGCAGTGCTCGAACCACACCTTGTGCGTGCAGCCGCACCACATCGGAGTGGCTGTCAAAGAGCTGGACCTGTACCTGGCCTACTTCGTCCACATGCCAGGTTAGTGGGATACATTATCTTTATTTCCTTCTCTTTCCTACGCACACGGTCACACAGGAGCTCAGTTACTGATACTTGTGCGTGTTTATTTTAGAGGGGTCAGAATTCCGAGTGAGGGAACACCCCCATAATCACGATCACATCCCGCGCAAATATAAACACAAGCTTTGAGCGTCTGTGATCTGTGGCCAGAGCTTAAATATCTCTCGAAACAGGGTTCCCATCGTTGTGGAAAAGTTGGAAATATCAGAGAATTTAAAATTGTGAGTTGTATGCATGGGAAACTTAAGAAATGTAATTAAATCAATGTTAATCGAATGGGACTTTTTGGGTTGAATACAATATGGAAAATTAAACCTTTTTGGATATATTTGGTTAGTACAATTGTTTAAATATATTCGTTTCAAGTATTAATTTCAAGCAAAAGTACCCGGTATATGTATTTATGTCTAGAAATGCTGATATGCTTTCTAAGATAGTTTAAATGGTATTTTTGCTAATCATTAAAAAAATTATGCATGAATCTTTTACGACCGTTAATGGTTTATTAAACGGCTTGCATATATCTATATTGTGTGTGCGTGTGTGCGTGTGTGTGTGTGCGTCTGTGAAAATGGTGAGAAGCCTAAAAAATGGTACCCAGACATAACACCTCAAATATACATTTATAAACTAAAACCTTGATAAATTACATCAAAATGAATCCACTTTCCTAAGACATGTAAATTCTTTATTTCTTTTTGTTTATTTACTGTGGAGACATTTTTTTAAAGTCTTTATCAAAGTAAGGGCAGCTGACTGACCTATAAATGGAAAATTGTGAACTACTAAAGCATAGCCGAACGCTTAATTTTGACTGCTATGATGTATCTGGTATAAAGTCTTTCAACTCTCTTGGTCACTGTAAACATTGGTACACTCCGTGCCCAGCAGGGTTGGCCATTGCGCTGCCCGTTCAGAATGTTTGCTTCGGTGCTGCGGTCTTATCTTATCAGGCTAATTCCAGTGTGCACTGCCGCTTTTATCAGGCTCCAAATAGCCGCGGCGGAGGCTGGCACCCTGCAGGGCAGCCGCACAGAATCCCTGGGCCCGTGGAATTCTGTGCCAGTGCTCGGGGGGCCTTTCTCAACCCCAGACGCACATAATCCCAAATGCATTACCCTGGTTAGGGGCATTTTGAGGAGTTTCTTTTTTATTTTAATTGTGTTTTTTTTTCTTTCTATCTTGCATTACAAACTAACACCAGAATTAATCTTGTTTGTAGGCCTCCCTTTGAAATAGCCTGAAAGCTCATATTGTGTTTAAATTGTGCGAAAAAAAACTCTGCCTTTGTTTTGAATAGTGTGGTACAGCTGTTTTCTTAATTTATTTGTTTGTATTGTGTCGGTTTTGTCCTTGTGATTGTTTACTCACAGTATAAACTCTTTGTTTATCGTCATTAAAGGTGGCCTTCATTTTCACGCTCTAAGATTGAGCATTCCTCAACCTCTTTTGTTTCTATATGATGGCAAAAGGGAAGAGAAAGACTGACATCTACGGGAGTCGCTACAGTAATTTCTCTAGTTGGCACAATTGCAACGCCTTTGGTGTGGAAAGATACATGTGTGTGTGTGTATGAGAGCTCAAGACTCATCAGCCTCCCAATGTAAGCTATTATTCTTCCTTTTGAAAACACACATTTAACCCTGAACTCTGACCCCCCAAACCAAATGACTATTGTTACTGTTGTGACATGCTGGAGAATTAAGGTTTTGGTTTCATAGTAGGTGTTTACAAATTACTTTATCCACCTTTTTCTTGACGACTCCATGGAGCGCACCACTACCGCGAGTGACTTCCTGTTTGATGCTCCGCTCTTCCGTTTTGTATTTGTTACTATGTTAGAGAACATTCTGATAATAATGGTTAAAAAGAAACTTTCTCGCATAATTAATGTGGTAATAGGCTAACAGCCACAGGAAGCTCAGAAAACCTTACGAATGAGTTTTACCACGTGACACAACAAGAGCGCAAATAACACTTAAAGACAGCTCTGTCTTAGATCTGACTACTGCCTCTACCTCTCAAAAACATCACAACATATTGTTTACTTTGTTATTTACTTTATTGTTATTGCATAGTACACATAAAGCATATATCCAAGGCTAAGTGACATTATAATAATTTATTTTAATATCAAATTAAGTTTAATATTACAGTTGCTTTGTATTCAAAGACATACGTATTCACTTTGGATGACGCAGGAAATACACACCATTTAAAGTATTGTGTATGTAATGTTGGTATTTAAGTCTATGTTTGGCCAAGTCTGCATTGTAGCTCTGTAAAATAAATAAGGCACGTTTAACAACACAGCAGCTGTATGGCTACATGACATACCGGAACCAGTCACACTAAAGCATCCAGATATCTTCAATATAGCGTTATTTTATAAAAGATCCAACGTGATTTGATCAGATTTATTTATATCTGGTGTGGGTATCAAAATCTTTCTGTTAGATTATGACTTCCCTGTTAATATTACCGCTTTAGAAATGTGAAATGTTGATGGTTATGGCAAGACTTTGTCCAATGTTAGGGCTGTTTAAAGTGTTTTTATACATATAAAGCTCTTGGCCGTCTACATACATAAGACGATATATGAAATGATGTGCCTGCTGGCTGGAGTTTAATGCCATCATCCGAGAAGACCTTAATGTTTTTTACCGTCTGCCCGTGTGGCCCCTGTGAAATAATATAAATATATAAATATATTTGATATTTTGCTGTTTTAAATGACATAAAAGTATTATAACGTCCGTTCAAAAGCTTTCAATCTAACTTGGTCATGCCTAACTAATGGGATCAAGCGGCAAACCGGAAGGCATTATGGGTAATTTTGCACATTGCCAAAAAGGTGGATACTGGAATTCTCTTTGTTTTTGTGTTCACTTTAAAACATCTTCCTAAACTTAACTCAGGCAGATATCCACATTGCGTATCACATGACTTGATAATTATTTGCGTCATTTTTGGTCTTTCAACACTGTGAAAGGAATAATCTGTTTAAAAAAAACTATCCAGACACACTGGAATGAAGTGTGTATTACTGTAATTGTATTTCTATTAGCTGTGTGATTATGGAGAAAAGTCGTCCTAATAGAGGGAAATGGTCTCAACCATTATATCCAGAACCGTTTCATGTTAGTATTGTTGGAGCTTTTACTGCTGTAAATATATCATAATGTTGAGAACATATTAAAATGTACATCTGCTTTAAAATTCCAAACTGGCAATTTCATATTTCACCATTAACGGGTGTTTAAAATGTACAACTTGTAAAAAATGTGCAACTTGTAGAAAAGCAATGCCTCAAAAATGTAATTGTTTATAAATTAATATAAATTAAATTGGATTAATATTTTGTATAATAACATCTATAATTTAGTTACTTTTATTATTTTAACAATGATAAACAAGATTTTGACCTGTTTTAAATGCTAACTCTCTTACTGGCGGCAGTGTTTCGCTTGAAATTTTAATATTTGGATTAGCTGTTAAATAGATTATTTCTGCAGTCGTCATTCACTGTGAGCCAGTGTACATAATGCATCTTTCTTTCTCTCATCACTCTTTTGGCTTCCAAGTATCTCCATTCATTGTCTGTCATTCTCTCTCTTATCCTGGCTTCCACCAATAGTGTAACGGAATGATAAAATGGATAAAAAATTCACCTCTTAGGTTCAAAACTTAGACCTTCGTTTTGACAGTACAGGTCACATGCAGTTCATCTGAGGTTTTAGACTTTAAGAATATGCGATCATGCTGCAATTTAAAGGTTGTGTCATAATTACATCTATTATGGATGTATTATAATGTCACTGATTTATTATCATTCAAAGTATAAGTCATACATCTGTAAGCTACACTGTGGCTTTAACTGAGGTGTCAGGTTTATACTTTCTCAGCTCACAACTGACCGCAGGCTTTTATGGGCTTTTTAAGAGCACAAAAGAAAGACTGTTAAACTTAAACACGATGACACAAACAAACCGATATAAGTCCTGCTGAGGGAGCAAATGCATTCTGTGTGACACATTTCAATTTAAAGACAGAATACAAATCAAAGACATTTCTCATGCCAATAAAGCAATACAAGTGAAAACTGGAGTACAGAGGGGTAGTGTTTTTTTTTTTATCTCAGTTGTCGGCCTTTCTATAGTCTATTGCAGGTGTCCTCAACGTTTTTCGGGGCAAGGACCCCTGAGATGAGTGATGCATGGAGCAACTCATTTCATGCGTATTCTGAACTTATCGGAAGGGAGACAGAGAATGCATTGATTTTAAACGAAGAGTCTTGAAAGAAAGACATAGGTAGCCTACTTATTTATATACTTATCTATCGTTTTTTTTATGATGCAGATTTAACATTTCGTCTATCGCTTCAGCTGCCTGAATGTTGTTTTTTGTACGCACGCAGGTTACAATGCCCAATAGCTTCAAGGAGTCTGCGTGGTTGCGCACGTGCGCAGCTTAAAGAGAGCATTGTTTGTAATACTTCTCTATCAATGCTTTACATTTTAACAAAAAGTTGCTTGTGAGTAAACAATAATTAGCAGGCCCCTTGCAGTTCCGCCACGGACCCCCGGTTGAAGACCCATGGTCTATTGTATTAGTGCCAAGCATGAAATCTCTCTGTCTCCAATAGGGCTGGACGATATTCACTATATGTACTGAATAATTCTACCAGAAGTACAAAATTACGAGGCATTTCAGGGATTTTTACATGATTTTATGTAGCTAAATTAGGACTGTGTCATTAGATATTTTATGATCCTTTCTTTTTCAATCCGCTAACACAAAGATGATGTAATTGCATATCAGATCTCAGTAGCAAAAAGGGCATCAACGTTGTTTATTTCATATGTTAGTCAATTAATTTCACTGAATTATTTGTAATTGGACATTTTAACGATTCATTTGAAATAAAAGCAGATTTCTAATGATTTAAACGTCATTGCAATGCTGTTGAAATATTGATTTCCGGAAAGAAAAAAAAAGATCTACATTTACATCGAATTTCATCAAAACGGCTAAAAACACAGATTATTTTAAGCTTGACTATATCGCCCAGCCCAAGTTTTCAAACCTTTTACTTTAAAGAAGTGTATGTGCTCGTCTGTAGAGGCAGAGAGATAGTAACATGGCCCACTCACAACGGCTCCGGTTACGAGTACCAGAACACAATGCCGAGTTCAGTAACACCGCGGGCCTACTCACAACACACACACATGCGTAAACAGTGAAACGCTCAGAAAGCTGAGCCATAACTCAAATCTATACTATGAGAAGTTCTGCATTAGCACTGTTAGATTGAATTCTCATGGAGCTCATTAGATAAAACCTCTTTAGAAAGAGGAGAAAGGGATCATCGAGATAGCCAAGGGGCGAGAGAGAGGGAGAAGGAGGAACAGCAAGGGAACGAGGGCAGCCTCGTCTGCCATTTTTTGGCACCCTGTACGGGTGAGCTCTATGTAGAAGGTGCCAGAACCTCATCGCTGCCAACCTTTCTCCCTCTGATCCTTTCTTTCTCTTCGTCTGCTTTTCTTTTCACCCATTCTCTCGGTCTTTCTCTGGGGGCTCAACCTCAGCGTCGACCCCCGTCGTCATGATATGTCACTCTGTTTTTATTTTAACCATTAAGTCAATTTTTTTGTCATACATATTTTCATGTTTGCATGGAGAGGTCATGCATTAACCTTTCTTGTGCGACATTGGAGGATGATGCATTTTTTGTCTGTCTCGGTAGTAGAAACGGAGGGAAAAGAAACTGGATTAACAGTAACAATTTCGAAACAATTGGTAAATGACTTTATGTACTAATCCAAAACAATTTTATATTTTATTATTTTTTCACTATAGGGACTTTTTACCTTATAAAAAGCTATTCATTTACTTTAACCTTTTACCCCTCTTAAGGCTTTTTGATCTTTGGAACCCAATTTTTTTTTTAAAGTATAGTTCTGGGTTTTCTTCGTAAATGCACGAGTAATAAAAATGTCCATGCAACTTAGTTCGATCTGTTTCGAGTCTCACACAGAAATAGGCAAGTCTTCCTTCACATCTGACTATAGGTTTTCTTGGAGTTCAGTGAGTTTTCCAGTATAGAGCAGAAAAATGCTTGTTCCACAGATACTGTATTTACAGTATGTAGTATTTAGACATTTTTCACCATGACCGTGAGGATTGCTGAATTCTCTAATTGTTACTTTGGTAATGTTGGTGACATCAGTTCTCTTACGATTATTGAATGGCTGATATCTGCAGCTCAGCTCCAACAGAAAATGCTTGTGTGTTATGATCAACATTAAAACACACAAGCTCAGTTTTTGTACATTGCTCTAAACTCTTATCCTCTGGTACAGACAAGTGATACAATCTCATTTCACTTTCTTCATTGAAAGGCCAGACAGTCATAAATGCACTTTCTTGGTATTATTTAAATTATGTGAAAAGAAGGTTGCTTTTAAGTTTGATAAGAGTAAATGTTTGACAAGCACAACGTCAACACGGCAAATCGATTCTGGCATGCATTTTTGTGTAAGGGAATAGCAGTTTGGATGCAGTTCTAGGACACCCGTATCTACGAGCAGGAAAGAACACGAGATGAAACCGGAGAAAAAACATCAAATGCAAAGGGGGATGGGAAAGAAAGGAAAAGCTGTGTGTTTCATAATAAGAGTGTGATAAATAGGGCTGTAAATGAGAGTGTGTAAAGCTTCATGCCTCTCAGCTCCAGAAAGCCCCATTCATCAGACAGGAGCATCTTCCCTCTCCTAAAACAATGAAAGGCAGCCCCCCGTACCCCTCAGTCGGAGCAGAGGAGAGTCTGTCATTTGTGTACAGAGATAACAGGATAAACTAGTGAAAGAGAGAGTGCGAGAAATAGTGTGTGTGTGTTTGTTCTGAAACAGAGGGCCCCTGTATGTAACCGGATGAAGTGATGGTGGGATAGTGCATGATTAGTATGTTAATAAGCAACTATAATGTGTGTTTTTGTGTATGTGTTTGCATTAGATCGCTCTGGGCCTTATACATATGCATCAACATACAGACGGTTTTTGTTCGTGTTTTGAATGTTTTTTTAGCTCTGTGAGTGCATGCAGTATTATGCGTTCCCATAGAAGAATTAGTATGTATTTGCATTAATTCATGTTCAGGCATACATTTGAGGGTGCTTATGTTTGTGTTCAAATCTTTGTGAATGTGTGAGTGTGTTTAGGCCTTAGGCACCTGTTGGTCTCTGTGGTCTTCAGATTTGTGGTTGCAGGGAAAATAGAGGTGTGCAAGAGTGATGCTGAGCCCGGACAAAGATGCTTAGTGTGTATGCATGCATTCAATGCGAAGGATGTAATTTCTCCTAAACTAGCATCACTAAACAGAATTGCTCAATTTATTTGGCTCATTTTTCCCACCACATTGATGAAGGATTAAGGTACGGTCGCTGTGGCATATTAAGCTGGGATAGAAGTATATCGTCTATTTAAACATTACATACATCATCTATAAAGGAATAGTACACCCTTAAATCAAAATTCTGTCATCATTTACTCACCCTCAAGGTGGTCCATAAATTTGATTATTCTGCTAAACACAAAAACAGATATTTGGAAGACTGTTTGTAACGAAACCGTGAAGGGATACTCTTGACTGCCATACATAAAAACAACTATGGTTGTCAATGGTTCCCCAGAATTGTTTGGTTTTCCAGATTCTTCTAAATATATTGTTGTTCAACAGAATAAAGAAACACACACAACTTGAGGGTGAGTAAATGGTGACGGATTTGTATTTTTGGGTAAACTATTCATTAAACAAGACTCAATTCAATCTTTTTTCAATAGAGAATTTTACGTCATTATTTTTTAGATTAAAATGCATTTAACCGAGACTAATGACCTCATTGTACTATTTTAAATAGGAAGTTCATTTTCCTCCTTGCTTTTGTTTGGACACCGAGTTAAGATGAAATCAGAAGTGCCAAGTGGATTCATTCGTAAGAACAAAAGCCTTAAAATTAACCGCAAACTTGAACACTGTTTTTACCGTTTCTGAAAGTGCAGATCGAATTATAATTTTGATAATTTATCTTAAAATGTCTGTTTATCGCCATGAAGTCTGTAATAGAGAGATTTTAACAAATTTCTAGACCAATATGACAGCAGTCCCACACAAACACATGCTCCACAAACTATTACCGGTGGTGTCATTGGCTCTGATTTAGGCTGGTGCCATGGCAACTAAATATCCCTTACCTGGGCACCATTCAAGATTATATCAGGGCAACGGCAGTTCATATGGGCGCAGTGTCAAGGTGTTGGGATAAAAATCAAATTTTCTTTTTTATAACGGTAATATGTCACATACCACATCACAAGCTCTGAGGGAGAGAGATATACATTTATAAATATAGAAAGGAAGGATTTCAGTGTTGCGCATATTTATGTAGCATGGCTAGTTGCCCGGAGCTGCCTCCCACATGTGTGTGTGAGAGAGTGAGAGAGAGAGAGAGAGAAGAGAGAGATGGGGTCCATAATAAACGACTGTACATTACTCTATTTTGAACCGCACCATTCGTCTCACATGAATATTCAGACAGATGCATATGATTTGCAATCTTTCTGTCACATTACAACCCCCCAAGCTATGAACCAAATATCCATCTGTAGGCTACGTTCAGTCTCAGAGCCAAACTAATGCCACCTCACGTGCGTTTACACAAGCCTTCTGGATTTCATCAGCGCTCTGAATAGTGCATTTTTTTATTCACTGTTGCGATCGTTCTCGTGTGCAACCATGAGTCGGAGATATTTACACATTTGCACGTTGTGCAAACAAAGATAGTTATTTTACATGGCAGAGTTCAAGGATTTGGTTTGTTTTTTCTGTAACTGCAAATAAATTTAAATATCTGTTCTGTCTGCTGCAAGGCAAACACTCCTGTTTACTTTCCAAATGATTTGCAAAATTATACAAATCTCTTGCAAATCTTACTCATTTTGTGTGCCTGTGTGTAAGAAAACACAATGATATTTAAATAGTGAACTTGTGTGATGAATCAACTCGTGCTCAGATAAAGGAGTTCGTCCCCTAAAATCAAAGTTTTAAAAAATCTATCGGTACAGCACATGTGCTTGACTTGACATGAAATATGTGTTGTCCTCACTTTTCAAAAAATGCTATATCTGTGTGTTATAGTGTGTGTACTTTTAATAAAGGCTTTAACATTAGCTTTAATTGATGCAGAGCTATGTTCGAGCCTTATTTTACCTTAACACACACAGACACACATACATATAGAGGACACAACATCTGGCAGTGAACATATGCTTATTTGCAGAATACACACAAATGTTCTGGCTGGGTATTTGTATTGGCATGGTGAGGTTCTACATGGGCCTCTCTTCAGCCCTTGTGTTTTGAAAGAAGGGACATCAAATATTACACATACAACAGTAAAATCTTAAATCTGATTGGACGAGAGACACTCCAACAGTGCTTATATGTAATATGGCACTTTACATGGGGCGCTTTGCTGTTTTGTATCACACCATTACAGTATAATTGAGTCATAAAGTTATACATTTTTATAGTGGATATGTCAAAGCAGATGCATTATGTATTCTTGCTTTTTTATTATGATGCATATGCCTTTACTTTAGTAGCTCAAAATTATGGTTGGGCAATAAAGTTGCTAATTGTATACAGGCAGTAAAATAAATGTTTCTATATATGAATATGCAATATATTGCCCACCTCTAATGCTGTTTTCTCCTGTCTTGCATCTTTTGTAGAATGGATTTTACTGTGGTAAAAAATAATTTGACATTAACTTATACCAAAATGATTATTTTGCCGAAGTTAGCTAACATTCTTTATAATGTTCAATTTGATAAACAAAAAGCACTTAAAAGTCTATAAACACAAAATGTTTTCTTTTAATGGGTAGTTTTGGTGTGTAATCATTATAATTAACTTTATTTTAAAACAATGGAAGTCTATGGTACTGTATGTCCTCAATTAGAAAGCTAAGCAAACACAAGTTCCCAGTGTGGAGCCTTTGATTTAAGGCAAGTGAAAATGTTTAAACACACACATGCGCACACACACACACACACACACACACACACACACACACACACACACTGATATCCAAATACAAAAGAATAAATCTTGTGCACACATGCTGTGCATGTCTATGTGTGTGTTTGTGTCTAAGTACAGATTCAGGTTGACTCTCTTTTTATCTTCAGCACTGTTAATCTCTTTCTGTCATTTTTTGCACTCTAACCCCCCCCCCTTGACACACATACAGACATTTGACGTACATCACACAGGTGCGTCTGCAGGGTTTGATGTGAGCTTATTTCTCGCCTTAAGGTGTTCTGTGTGTGAGTGTGTGCGTGTGTGTGTGTGTGAGAGTAGGTTATTTAAGGTTGACATAGTTTACGAGGTGGGTGTAACTTTATTTAGCAAGCTAATAGTGAACTGATTTTAAATAATGCACCTCATACAAAATAAGTACTGTACGCAATAATAACAAAGTTTGTAAAATTATACAAATTATATTCAGTACACATTTTTCCTGCGGGTTTGTAGTGTCAAATGCTTTGTTACATTTCTGGCGCAAAAACAACACAGTTAGTGCAGACGAATAAACTGTATGTTCACACTTTCTAAGCAAAATCCACCTCGAGAGTTTTTTACTGAGTTGTTTGTTACTCACAGTTCGGGAACATACAACGCTTATTATATGAGTTCTGGAGCATTTTTGTGAGCGTTCCTGAACATTACTCTAAAGAGAATAGTGGGTCTTGGAACAATGTTCCACATGGACATTACTCTGAAGGTTTTGGAACACAGAACGTCACTCCAAACAGAACTTTTTTCTCAGAGTTCTTAAACATTGCTAACAGAATGTAACTGCCAGAGTTCTCTATAACTACGCTGAATAGAACAGTTGTGGAACATTGCTCTTGAGTGGTGTTCCAGAACTCTGACAGTTCTAGAGCTTAACTTGATTCTAGAGTTCTCAGATGGGGTGAGAGTGCCGTGTGCGTGTAACTGCAGCTGTCACCGGAGTGTGTGCGATGTGAACACTCTTGTGCCCGATGTGAACACTTGAGTCTGAATATTCCTCACTATCAGAACTCAGCAAAGATGCTAGACTTTGATCGAGCTTTTGATCACAACCAAAGCTGAGTGGAATTCTGCGAGAGCAGTAGCGTCACACGCCTCACGCCTCTGAATATTTACAAGTTACGGCTTGACGTGGAAGGAAGTTTGCGAGAATGCGCGGTCAAGGTGACGATTCGAGATCTGAAGAGAGTAATCGTGAATACAGAAGTTGGAGGGATATAGAATGCGAGGAGCTCTAGTGTCAAAGAAAAGCTCTGTGTGTGGGGGGGTTTTCTAAGGTCACAGTGCAGAATATCACAGTGGAATGTGGAATGCTGAAACACTGCCAACACAAGCACACCAACTACACACTCAGAAACACACACACGTACTGTACTCTCTCCACTCCCCCTCTCTTGACTCAGTCATTTGTGTTATGAAAAGTGCTTTAGTACGTGCGTTATGTTCAGTCTGAGAGCTCTATTTTGATATATATTAGACACAGTATATCGTACACACATAGTGCATCAAGCCATGTGTCGGCCATATGCTAACACTGGGATTACTCTTCTTGGACAATATTTTTCTCTCTTCAGTTTGTTTACTGTACAGGTATATCGGATCACACACACACATTTGTTTGAAGTTGTACTAGGACTACTTTTCCTTCCCAATGGCACGTTACCATTTTGTGGAATAAAAAAACAGCAGAGAGCGCCTTAAAAAAATAAGGAGAGATGAAGGAAACGGTAAAAAAACGACATACCTTGCCAAGAAAATGTTCCATGAGCCCTTAATGTTATAGCCAAGCAGGAATACAAGTCAGAAGGCACATTTGCAATCGATTTAGTATTCACAGAGCAAGCTGTGAAGCAGCATGTTTTTGAGCAGGTATAAAGGTACAAACAAGAGAGAAATTTTTGTTTACTTTTAATACATTTTACTAGTAAATTGTGGTCTGTTTTACCTGTGTGTGAGTGAGTTTTGTGCAGAGGCTTGTCTATAGCACCACCTTGAGTTTAGATTTTTTTTAATAGAGCTCATAGATACATCATACTATACCAATACCTCAGTTAAAAAAAAGAAAAAAGATTAAGCTCTTTTGTGCCTGTTCTGGAAAATAGTGTGTAGCAAAATAATAGTAAAATCTGCAAAAAATAAGGAGTAACTTAAATCGAGGTGCAAGAAATTTGTAATGGCACAAATGTCAGAAAAATAAAAACAATCCTTTATTTGAGGATTTACTTAAGTCTTTGCCTAGATTACTTTGTACACTTGGGCATTTTTTTCATATCATTTTGTGAACCTTTTATTACATAATTATCTCGAACTCGATTTAAAATACTTTTATGATTATGCATAAATTTGATACGAGTAATAATAACGTGTAATAATAATTTATGTTTATATCTGTGTGTGTGACACTGTTCTATCCGAAGGTTCAGGGTGATGTAGATTTTCCATGCCGGAGCGTTAGATAGCTCCACATCTGAGAAAACCATTCTTCTCCGTTTCCTCTATATTTCACTTTTTTTAAAACCCACGTGTGCGCTCATGTGTGTCTGCATGTGTATATTGGCTGTAGGTGGTTGTTCACCAGCAGGGGACCACTGGCACCACATGGGCTCCTTGTTTAGTCTCTGATTGATTCTTACTGTTCGTGTGTGTGAGAGAGAGCATGTGAATGGTATTGCTCGAGTTTAGAAAGATAGTGTTTTAGCGTCCCAGATGAGAGTAATTTATACCTGCACACACTCTTGGAGGCTCACGCTCGGGGTCTAATGAAATCATTGGAGGGGGAGACATCCGAGAGGAAACACAGCAAAACAAAACCCACAGCCAGTTTGTTTCTACAGTATATTACACACAGCTTACATTTTTTTCTCTGGAGACTGCGGGGATGGAACAAATAACTGAAAGGAAGAAAAGAGAGAGAGGTTCAGATTTAGTATTTTGCCATCTTGCAAGGGTGCTTTTTGAGCTGGTTGCAATGCATTGTGGTCCTGCTTTCTCTTTAAAGGATACATGCAATGCTAAGTTACAACTTTGAATTGAAGAACATAACAGTGTTTTGAACAGCCTTTGTGTAAGTTCCGATGCAGGCAGTTCATTTTGTTTTGTTTTAGAACAAGTCCATACTTTAAACGGACAAAACTAATGACAACTGGCCTAAAGCATGGATGTGATGGTCCACTGGCTTTAATTAGAGTGTTAGTAGGTGTGTCAGTTGTTTCTCAGTCACCGACGACTGGCAGTGTCAGTGATCCAAACACAAGATGTCTTTCTGTGGACCTCTAAACCAGTCTCAAATTTGTAGTGAGATCATTAGCACATAGAGTTTAAGATCATTCAGTTTCAATTAAAAAATTACACTTTTTTGTGTGATGATTAGTTTTAGTGCAAAAAATTAGTTTTCATAAGCAACAATTCAAATCACATGTCAGTTACACTTTTCTTCCCCTATCTATTATGTTGACTTGTTTTAAACAGGAAATGACAAACGTTAATGAATGACCTGTGGGCAAGAAATGTCTATGGTTATTCTGCCTCATTAACCCTCAGTGTCAACCTGTCTTCACTTCATACAGTGTCAAAGTGCCAGAACGGCTCTTTTCACTAAAAAAAATGAATTCAGCCGTAGACGGTTGAAATCCTGCTCAGCAGATTCACAAATTCCGATACACAAATTCAGAGGCAGTGGTAGACGTCATCCTCCTCCTACCAATTAATATAAATAAGATGCAAGTATGGTAGACGTCACACAGCTGTCCACTCACCCTCACAGCTGCTCAGTTTATAGGCCCGTTCCAGATGATCTTAAATACCCTGCTGTTGCATTCTCTTATCTTCCTTCCTATGAGCCCACACTGATTCTCAGCATCCTCTGCTCATGTGCCATGCATGCTGCTTTGAAAGCTCAGGTCACAAGTGTTTGCCATTATTAATTAGAATGCATTATGATGTTCCTTTCATTTAAAAAAAAACCCAAGTATTGACAACAGGAAGAGCACTATGGGTTTTTCTAAAAGCGAAGTCAACATACTGCAGTGGTCAAAAGTTATGTCCAACTTGACTTGACTTTTTATTCAAATGAATTTTTTTATTATTAAAGATGTAGGAAGAGTTTGTATCAAGGCCAAGTAGAATGGCTACAAATGTTAATAACACATTGTAGTGAATGAAAAAAAAAACATTCCCGGATATGTTGTTTGCTTTTCTGCCAAATAATTTTGCCCAAAAGATACCTCAAAAGTTGAGTGTTTTGTACCATTTACCTCACATTTTTATGGTTTCATCAAACCTATACGAACATGCATACGGAGGATATCACTTTTGGCCTAATAATATAATTTTTCAGAGAGGTGAGGACTAATAGACATCTGTAGGGAAAATAAATGCGAACCATTGATAATCCAGCGCTTTTTGTCGATTTGCTTTTTGTCTGAATGATGTAATATGGTGCTATAACCCCTGTGTCAGTGTGAAAGTAATCCACTTTGGTCTTGTTTGAAGAGTGTTTCCCTGGAGGCTACTGAGGCATGTCTGGGGTCAGAGGTTAAGATAACGGCACGTGCACAGGTCATGCTACGTGTTAACAATAACAAACTGAAGGTCAAAGGTTTAAATAGTTGTTAACCATGGCAGCTGTTTGTATGCGTGTGGTAACTCATCCAGATGATGTTTTACTAGGTTATTGCATTTTACTGTCTCAATTCACAAGGGTCCACCTCAAGTTTTTCTAAAATTCTTTTGTTCTTCATTTGTATAAGTGTTAAGTCACAAGTGTAAGTTTTATTTGCAAAATAGTGCAAATATTGTCCAATCACTTACAAACATCATTAATTGGCATTTCAAAATGTTCACTTTCTTCTTTAGATACATTCATAAGATACTCTTATTTCTTATTTATTTGTTTCATCTTTACATAATCTTTATTCAGGGATTCATTTGTATGTTTGCATGAGGAAGAATATATTGATCTATCAAGACTATCAGATTGGAAACAGATTTTTCTCTCTCTCTCTCTCTCTCTCTCTCTCTCTCTCTCTCTCTCTCTCTCTCTCGCTCTCTCTTTATGTATATAACCATCAATAGACCGGATTCCTCTCTCAGCTTACTATCAGTGGTTTGGCACTATATTCAAGCCGTGTGTTTAAAATCGGCCGACATGCCCACTGTTCGTTTTTCTGTAGATCCGCTCAATCCACCCAAATGAATGTACCACAGTCACGCAAAGTGTGCATGTGTGTGTGTTACGATATGGTCTTGCTTAACTGTGTTAACACATTATTTAGGTTGAGCTCTGATTGATTTAGATTTGGGTTATGCAACTAAATCCCCCATTAAGGGGCTAAGCAGCCTCTAACCTTTTGACCTCGCACACAAATGCTCAATCCCAGGACCGTTTTCCAACCAGAACCCTGCAGGCACAGAACACAAGGTTAACTTAAATGCGTAGTTACACAACCTTGAATTTTTCTGTTTTGAATTGTCAAAATTGTTTCATTATTCACTCCTTTGTGTTATTTACATGCAAGACTATTAGAAATGTTTAATTCAAAATCAGCAAAACTTGCTGTAACAGTGTCAGTCACATGCCGGTGCTTTCCAAGCTATACTGCCACCTGCAGGGGGGATGTCTGCAGGGTCATAAGACGTCTGTCTCCTGCATTGTAAGTGTGTTTTTGTCAAAGATGAAACATGAAAGGAAATGAAGGAGTGCGAGATTTGGACGTGTTGAGAGAGTTCTGTGGTTCTGCTGTTGGCAGACAAATGTTTTCATTTGTCTACTCACACTGTAATAATATACCTTGAAGTAGAAAGAGAGAGATTGATTTGGCTAAAGTGGACATTAGATACATGAGTGCCAAAGAACTGTCTGTTCTCATCCTCCTATATTTCTTTACCTCAAACACTCGCTCCGGGATGGGAACTAAAACTTTCACCTCACTGTCTGTACTACTGTAGTTGGGGAAGCTACTTTGAAACCGTATCTTATCAGGCTAAAAGCTACTCAGAATATGAAGTAGTTTAGCTACAGTCAAACTGCTAGTTTTAAACTACATTCAAATGTAGCATTTAAAGTAATTTTGTAAAAACTAAACACTGTGGACAACTAAAGCACTCTGGACTTTTTAGTTATGATTATTACCTCTCCTTTACTAAATAAGTATGTGAAATGCAATCTGACAAACTACCAATAGAAATATACTTGTTTGAAAATGTAGTTAATTTCTCAAAAAGTTACGGACATTTAAAAAACTTCAGTGTTACATATAAAGTTTTTAGTGTCACTACTTTTAGTTAAAGAGCAAGAAAGAGAAGAAGAGAGAGAGAGAGTCACTTTTAATGTCACTTTCAATCAAGAGAAAGTGTTATTAAAGCATGTCAGCCACAGCACTAAGAGGCAGAACCCACATTAAAGTTCTTTTCAAGATGCAGTAAGCAAGCGTGACCAGCCTATTAAAGGAACACAATCAAACACAGCTACAAGATCAGGGTACTCACACAGAGTGTGTGTAATATTTGTGTGTCTGATGGGGAATCAAAGAGTCTAGAGGAAGTGCATTATGGGGTGCTGTCAGCACAGACCCTTCTCTTTCTCTCTTTACACACACACACACACACACACACACACACACACATGTTACATTCAGGTCATTGAGGATACAGTTCCTGCTTCCTCTTGTCTCAAACAATAGAAGCTCTATTACTGCCCTGAAATATTATGAGAAGGGGTGAGAGAGTTTATACATTGTACCGTGTTTACTCTATTTCTCTTTTTTAGCAATACATAGTAAAACCAGTTTAAAACTAGTATAATAATTTACATCAAGTTTTACTATTGCTTCTACACACCCAAATAAAAAATCAAAAATTTTGGGTAGTCTGGATAAAAATATATGGATGCCTTTTTGTCTTTTAACCTTAGTTACTATTATACAATGCAATTCATCAGCATTACACTTTGTGTTGATGCTCTGCAAACTCCCGAGTAATCGTTCCACAGAATATCCTTGTTAATATTTCAGAAGTCAACAGGAAGCCCATTCCAGGTGCTCTTCCGTTTTTCCAGCTCTGCAATGCTGTGGGTAGCTCAGCTGAAAACAAATGACATTCCAGCGGTCAAAGCTTTTCAGGCATTGGCCGTGGACCATTATATAATCGCTTTGCCTTCAACAGGATCCGTGAATAATCGCGAGCATATTTAAGAGCTCTTCCCAAATCTCAAAGACCTTATTAAGCTCTTGTCCATCCACTAATGATAAGCAGTGAACGCGTTTACTTTGGAAATCTCTCTCTCCCTTTCAGAAACTTGGAAGGGGCTTTTTATTCCTAACCAATCAGACAAAGTGTGTTTTTTGTTTTGAA
The DNA here is from genome assembly GCF_015846415.1 of Triplophysa dalaica. Taxonomy (NCBI): domain Eukaryota; kingdom Metazoa; phylum Chordata; class Actinopteri; order Cypriniformes; family Nemacheilidae; genus Triplophysa; species Triplophysa dalaica. The sequence continues at coordinate 7,425,613 of NC_079543.1, forward strand.
AGGTTTATTGGTCCACTGAAACCAGGACTTCCAGGGTTTCCATCTTTAGATCCCTGATACATCCAGTAGTTGTCTTATAATTTACCATCTCACTGTTGAATTCAATTTATACATTAAACCAACTAGACAGATGTGCTATAACAATGGAGTTGAAAGGAGTAGTATCTGTTTATCGGTTACAGTTAGAGTGAGAACCTCATATGTACCATATTTCGGTAAATGGGATTGGGAACCTTAAGAGGTTTTCTTAGTAAGATTAACAAACTGACTGTGTTCTGTTGTAGATACTGTGGCTTATCTACAAACACAACAATTGTACTATTCATCCTAGCAGCTGATCAAATGTTACATTCTCCGTGGACACCACACTCGTATAGTCCTCTCATATCCCATACTGTCCCTGACTGCCTCACTGGTCTTAGAACATTTGTCTGCCTACATGTGCATGGCTTTGTACAGTGATTAAGGAATATTTGTATGATTCTATCCATATATTTATCTTTTCCAAAGCGGTAAGACTCTTAATGCTGACAGACATTTGGGTATGCTTTCTGTAATCTCACTTCCACTCAAAGTATGTGTTTTCTATCTAGTAGTGTGTTAGGGGCTGCCGGGTATTACTGTATTTTATTGCTAAACCTACAGGAGATCAACGGCTACAAGCTTTGAAGTATTAGGCGATAACTGAGCGTCAATGGATCAGGGATAAACCCCGAAATACACTGACTGTCATCATGTCTGTTTGTGCTAGAAAACGTTGACTTCCTTCAGTATTCTGCTTCATTTTCTGGAGAAATGTTTTTTTTATTGTTATTGAATCTGTTTGCTTCTGGCCCAAGTAAAAACAAATGCAGTTCAGTACCCTCTCTGTTTTCATTTAAGTCCCTCCTTTAATGCAAGTCTATGGAATTGTCTTCTTTGTCCACTGTGCAAAGAAAGTCATGCTGTTTATCAGCGAGCATCAATGATTTGACCTCACGTTCTATATCAATCCTTTCATTCCGGCTGAATATCTGTGCGCTTCTGACTGTCCCAGCCATCCCATCATGCACTGGTTTAGCTACCCAGGGAGTCTTGAAACATTAGTGAGGCAAAGGAAAGAAGAGAGGGAGGACGAGTAAAATGTGCAGGAGAAACAGAGTTGTTATAACTGTGTTAATGGGTCCCAGCTGCTCTGATTGGAGAACCAGAGAAGGTTTCGAGATCGCAGAACGTAGGGTCACTTTGTTCTAGAACGTACTGCCCTTGCATTCAGCAGAGATGCTGATGTGAGTAATTAACTTGTTGAATGTAATTACTTCAACTCAAAGCTAATGAGAAAACTACGAATGCTTGCAGGCCTTCTAAACACAAGCCAAAGCACATTCTTTAACATCCTTAACCTAAATCTAAAGTGACTTTGCATTACCGTTTCATCAGCGTTTTGGATTTCTGAAAGGATGCAGTTTAGTTGGGGGTTTTCTGAAGGACTGATAGGTTTAATATAATAACGGTAACATTTTATCATTATTTTCTCACTATTGTGTCATTCCCGTTTTTTTTTTATTATAAAAGCGTAATTTTTTTTGTTTTGCCCTGTGTTGAGTTCGAATATGATTAGCCAAAATGAGGTTTGAGACCCACTACAAGGAGGGGATTCTCATATTTAGGGGAACTATCCCATTGAATGCTACCAGGGATTTGTTTTACTCCTTTATTGGATCTAATGCATACCGTATAAGATTTGATTTCTTTTTAGCTTGTACCAGCAGCGGTCAGACCCTCTGCTCACAACGCCAGATGCAGCTCAGACGGCTAAACATTTGCTTAGTGATTTACTTTTCTGTTTTAGTTGGGTGGTGTTCGCTTCACTGGCAGCAAGCGCACATACCCTGTGGCTGAGATGCCGGGTTTTCCCTCCTTTTCCATTCCCTGTTCTTTTCAAGGTTCAGTATTTTTGCGCCCGTAACGACATCTGCGCAGTCTCATGGAGAAGGCAGGAATTCGGTCACACACTTACAGTTCGGAATCGTGCAGAATCCATCCCACACACTTCCCCCCTTCATCACGGGTGACAAGAAGGGAGGAAAAAAGAGATAATTGCAGGAAAGTGGGATTATTAGGCCATCAGCATCCTTTGAGACAGAAACTGCCAGATAAATGAAATCAGATGGAGAGAGAGAGAGTGAGTGTAGAGAGAAAGTGAAGTTTAGTGAAAGGTTGGAAAGAAAATGTTAATTGTGCAGGTCAATAGTCCACCTTATTCAGTCGTCTTATTACTTGTGAAGAAGCCATCGAGTTTGGTCGGATTAGACGCCATTTTTAATTCAATGTGAATGAAAGCGAGGTTGTGAGGAATGGAAATACAATCCTTACAGTATGATGTATTGTTGTGTGTGTTTGTGTGTTCAGTCGGTTGATGAAACAATGAAAATGAGCTCCTCCAAAAAACTTTCTGTAAAAAAAATGAAATAATTTAAAACAGGACAATTTATTGAAAAGACTGCAATTTCATCTCCCACGGTCATTTTTTAGGACTTTTATCCAAATTAATTTCTTACTTTTTGCAATAAAGGATTGTTAGCTTGATAAATATAAACAAGAAATTTAATCCCACTTCAAAAATAGTGATTTAGACACATTTTCAGTTTAGGGTAAAACATTTTCAACGGCTATTTACAGAACAGTTTTAGTGATTTTTAAAAAAGATACGCTTGGAAGTGAATTATATATTTTTGGGGTCCTTGCCCGTACTCTATTTATTAGGATCTTCCTCTGACCCCTTCATTTGCTTACACAGTTTCATTAGACTTCATTTAAAATTTGACCCGCTCAAAGAAACACTATATTAGTTCTGTTTTGAAACTTAGACCATTCCGATAAAATATGCCGGACGACTCCAGATCAAAACCGGCCCCATCTGAGGATTAACAGTGCAAGTCATCACGCGCTGGAAATTGATGCTTAATGATAGCTGGCACTGGATGATATCTGGGCTTGTAGGTGTTTCTGAGTGGCGTCCCGCCATCCCGCTCACCCTGAGGGCGGGAACCGAGCCGGTTCATTTGAGGTTGTTCTGATTCGATTCATGCCAGATGATAGACAGCAACTGCCTCCCAGCTGTGCTCTCCTGGCCAGAGAAAAGGAGAGAGAGAGTTGATGCATCTGCGGCTTGTTTAAGGACAGAGCAGATGTTGTCTCCACCTCTATTCCTCACTTTAACCATTAACTTCATTTCCTGTCTGGTTCTGTGCGCTTGCTTCTGGGGAAAGACAGAGGGGGACAAAATGTGTCCAGGTGAATTTGGAGAGATAAAGGCACATTATTCAAAAACACAAATCATGCTGGTAATGACTCTCATGGGACTTTCCCTTCACTGGACGCTGATGTTCAGTAATTACTACTCTTGGCCCTGTACACACTGCAGGTAATTCAGTTGTCACTCCTTTTCTGATCCTGTTCTGAACATGCAGGTGGTCACTTTAAGTCATGACAAAATGGTCATGTTTATGAGATGTGAGTATGTCATACTTACAAAAATCTACGGATAAATTATATACAGCCACAGAAAAAGTTAAGACACCATTTCAGAGACCATATTTATGATTTAAAATGTAACATTTAAAATGTTAAAATGTACTATTTATAGGTATGTCCTTAAAATCTAAAATCATTTTTGTTTCATTCTGTGACCTACTATAAACATATATATTTTTTTGCATTTATTTGCATAAAATGAAGTTTATATTCACTTTTAAGCAATGCAATCATAATATTCATACATATATTTAGGAAAATAATTATGACTTATTAAAAATTATGACCTCGATTTGTCGTTTTTCACATTTGTTGTTGGATGATTTTGTCACTCCTAAGGTTTAATTTTGTTGAACAAACACTGGACGGGTGTGGCCACAATAAATCTAGAAATTCTGCCTGAAATTCTTGCTATGAAAATTAGGAACGGTATTTTCCATTAAAAATCTGTCTATATATGCAAGATGGTTCAATCAGAACATGCCATTTCAGAAATTATGCATAAAAAATGCCGCTTTTATCTGTTTACTAAACAGAGAACAATATGGCCGTATATTAGTGACTAATCTAGTGCCTTCTGTGTTCACACTTCTCTAAACTTTTAGGGATTCACTCCTGCTCGCAAATCACTCAGAAACTTTGCGGAGTGTATGTGGTCTTTGTTTCTTAATGCAACCTCTCTGATTCCGTCTCGTTCTCCCAACGTTTCCCCTTTTTCCACATAAAGCTGTTTTTCATAAACTAGCCTGGAATAGCAGTCCCTGAGGCCTAGGCCTGAAACACTAGATCTCTCTGAGCTGTGTGTGTGTGTGCGGAGGCTGAAACGTTAGACTTTTTTGAGTTGCTGCCAAACAGATGCAGTCACTTGCAGTTCCACTAGAGAAACCTTCATGGCTCACTCTCTTTCTCTCTATTGTAAGCCCTTATTCTCAGATCAGCCCTGAAATGATTGTGGCGAAGGATTTCAGCGTCTGATCTCTTGAAGAATATCAATTGTTCATATCAAGTGATTCGCACTTTACGAGTAGTTCTAAGTGCTTATACTTAAGGTTGAAGAGCTAAACAAACCCTCAACTCAAAGGATAAATCAATATAAAGTCAAAATTGAACCTGTATAAAGTTTGAAGTTCATTAACTTTGGGCGTTTTTTTACTCATCGAATTTCCTCGAATGTTGTTCTTTTTTTACTTTGCAAGAACAACCACAAATGAGTTTTACACAGGCATGCATCACTCACAAGCATCAAAGTTGGATTTCATTATGATTTCAATATTTGTCATGGCTTTGCTCAGTCAGTCAAAGATATGAATCATTACATTTCACAGAATGTTTTTTTTACATTATATAGGATCGTTTTAAATACGAAACTGAAAGATTCAGAGGCAGGGTCACACATGTTTGCTTTTATTCATTCATGGGAAATCTTTTATATATTTCTTGGAATGGCTTGATAGGCCTCCGATGAAGCCTGGGACCGCCCTGCTTCATGTTCCCCAGGGCATCTGTCTCATGTCAGGTTGAAACTGTGGAGAAAAGCTTCAACGTTTAGTGTTTAGAGTCGTGATGAACGGCATATGTCTAAAGACGGGTCAAACTCCTCCTCAAGCTCCTTATCTTCGCTAATACGATAAGGCGCACACATGCAGCCAGTCTTTAGACCTCTGCACTCTCTCATTTACATGTTTGTTGTGTTTGTCTGGTTACATTTAGATGTTTGCTTGTTACTTCAGACTTGTAATATTGCTGAGGACCAATTTGGGTTCGCAACTCTCTCATAGGCTAAAAAAGGACTACACCTCACTGTAGCAAGTTTGGTTATTGTTTGACTCAGGGTCAAAGTTTATGTGTGTCCATGTATTTGTCTGAATGCTTGTCTGTCGTCGGTGTGTAAAGCTGTTTGTTCTTCTCTATTAGTTGTCTATTTGCTCTCATCTCTTTGTGTGGATGTATGTTCTGTACTCTCTTCACTTTCCTTGGCAACAGATTCTGTCTGCCTTCCCCCTCCTAATTCTCTCTCCCAGTTTTTTGGCAGAACCCTCTGTTCCCATAGCTCCTTCAGACTCTCTCTCTCTCTCTTTGTATCACTTTTTTCGCCTTCTATGACACAAAGTGGCATGTTTAAGTCATATGATCAGTTCAGCGGTTTTCTGTCGCACTATTCAAACATATTGAAACACAACATTCGAACTACATGTATATGATTACGAGTGCTGCTTTGTTCGTGCTTTCATAGTTCTAGGGTGTTCTGGTTGGTTGCCAGGGTGTTGCTATATGGTTGTTCAGGTGATCCGCGTTTTTAGTTTACTTTGTCTTATTTGGTCACCTTTGACTCGAGTCATTTTTATTCCTACTTTGGAAAGTCAATGTGGACCGTTTTTGGGGGGTTGAATTATTCCTTTAAGATGAGCTCCTTCTTTTATTATTATTTGATTTACTTATTTTTAAGCAATTTAATGCTGCCAAGCAAATTTCCTGAGCTCAGTCTCACAGATAGGTAATAGCACACCTCTCCTCTGCAAACTGTATTGTACGTATAATTTAGTTGTAGAACAAACAGTGTTGGACAAAGTGTATGCCGATATGTAATCTGAAATGTAAATCAGATCAGCTATAGTACCCCTAAAACTAAATTATTATTATGGCTTGTGTTTGATGCAAATTGTTAACAAACTGAAAAAGTGATTCAACAGGCTATATGTTACAGGTCAACACGTTTGTGTGAGACAGAGAGATTAATACCTGGTATCCTGTGCAGCCCTAAACACACTGAACTATTGTGAAGCCTATTTAACAGTCACATCCTGTCTGGGTCACAGGGTATTCTGAGGACACACATACATTCATGAATGGATATACATCCTGCTGTATCTCGCCAGATGAAACGTTAGATAGTAACTCCAGCAAGTAAGAAGAATGTCAGTGAATCGGTCTGCATTTGTATTGCCAAGATTGTCCTAAAGTCATCCTGTCACATTGACCTTTTGCTACTGTGTTATCACTGTGAGGGAAAAGAAAAGCCACGCAAAGATCAAACCACGAGTGTACACGGGCGCTTGATTTGCTGATTTTTATTGACCAAGGAAAGTGATGTTCATGGGTGTGAAATTGCACACCTGTGACTGGTCTAAAAGGGACCAAATCAGGTCGCCTGTTTTCTCTCAACACTGGGACTCTTAATGCTTGTGTGATGTGCTTCACCTCCTCCCTGCCGTGAGGAGCCCCCTACTGGTCAAAAGCAGAATAGACATCTCAGCAAGGGTTGTCAAACTGCTTTTAGCGCAAGAAACTTGCACAAAACATTATATATGATCAAAAAAGATTGCTAGAGCTTAATGCAGTTTATCCATGCAAAGCTCATGCATCCCACATACTGTACTGCTTTCATATAGCATTATTGCAGTTAAACAAAGGGCAGTTTAACAAAATGTGGCAGTGATGTTCACCAGTGTGAATGCCTTTAGATTGCTTATACAAACAAATTGAATAGCTATAAAGAATATTAACAAAACAACTATGTTTATAAATATTTTTTAATTCATATTTTTTTGCTAATCCTCGATCTGACGAATAAAAAGCATGTTTGTTTGCCTGCAGCACTTTGTCATCTTTGGGGTTTTTATGTAATTGAATTAAATATAAAATGTAATTTAAATATATATTAAATTTATTATGTATTAAATGATTGAAACAACGCTGTTTGATTGATTATCCCAACTTCTCAAAATCTCAATATCCCCCTGTCTGTCTATTCTCGCTGTTTTTTGTGGAAGTGGTCCCTGGGGGTCCTTTCAAACCAGCTGTGGCCATCCAAACCTTAAAAATTCCCAAATCACTTCTCTTTTCCATAAGGGTGTAGTGATCTGCTTAAAGTGTGTGTTCCAGTTATCTACTTTAGCACCGTGATGAAGATGAAGGATTCATTTTTCTTTCTCTGCTCTGTTTTTTCTGTGTCTGTATGCATCTATTCTTTATTCTCTCTCTGTGTATGTGTGTATGTTGGCAGACTCTGGCTGCAGACGGGCACACAGATGGGTGACAGCCTGTGCCGAAACCACTCACACACACCTGCTCCTTTAACACAAGCGTACAAACACACACACACATACATTGAAACATGTACACGCATAAATGCGCTTTTAAGAAACAGCTTGCTTTTAATGAAATTAGCGTCGTAACCTCTCATAAACAAACTGAAGTCATCCGACGAACACTCTGCGAGCTTCTCCCTTAAGCTATTCATATGTAAGTGAAAGCAGATGTTTCTCTCACTGACTTTATAAGATAATCCACAGCGCTCGCGGTTAAAGAGCCCTGCGCTGCACGTATGGCTCCGAGACGTGTGCCCAGACTACGAGACGTTTCTCATCGTGACACTGAGCTGACGATGAGAAATAAATAATTAGAGCTGAAAGACAGTGGGAGAACGATGACTATTGGCTGATAAAAGAGTGCAGAGAACCGCAGAGTGAGAGGCGGAGAGGATTAAGGCGCTTTGGAACACTTTAAGAGCATTATGGATTAAAAAAAGGTCAGAATGTTTAGCAACATAATGCTAAACCTCTTAAGCGAAACCCAACTGCATGCTGATAAACAGGCCTGGGGGGGGGGGGGTTGAGGGGTATAACATAGAAAAGAGAGGCTGAATGGGGTTATAACATCTGTTTGGTCAGAAAGACACGTGTTTAATAGACACCGAGGCATTCGGTAGACACAAATATACACAGTTAAACAACCTCCCGTCATTGCAAATTATTATACAGAAGACATGTGAAGACGTAAAAAGATAAATGAACCAGTAATGGAAATTCTGTCTTCAATACAAATCCTTGACACTCCAATACCTGTAAGAGAAGTTGTGTCTGAAATCAAAGAAAAAAATTATAATTTCATTGTTATTTGTGATGTATTCATATGGGTATATTTTTTGATTCATACATGAGATTGACAGCCCCAGTCCTTCATATTAATTTTCAATATTTATATTTATCACATTCTACCGAAAAACAGCAAGCAGTTTGAAATTACACGTACAAAAATACAGATCAAACTCATTGAATGAAATGTTAGGATGAATAGTTCATCTAAGGGGTTATCAGAGCATGTGTTCTGCTTGTGACGGTGTGTGTATTTACTTGTGTGGGTGTAATCTGTTTAAAAACTTTAAAGCTTTACAGTCGGCACCAATCTGTGTGCATGAGTACGTTTTCTTACCGCGTCAAAAGATCACTAATACACAGATTGCATCAGAGAAAGAGATAGAGAGAGAGAGAGAGAGAGAGAGAGATACCAGATGCCCTTGTGTGTATTTAGGCTCTACCAATAACAAGCAATTCTTAACTCAAAGTGACAAATTCTTATCTTAGATTTTTGAGATTTAGAGTTTATTTTAGGTACAGTATTGCCAAAGCTTCATTCTTGTGTAAATGATTTATTTTTGCATTCAGTTGCTATTATTGTTTATGAAGTCCACAGCGTGTTTCAATTCAGAGCTGTAACAAAGTGTGTCAAATACCAAATGTGTTCAAATTTAATTTCGGTTTCTTAACTGAAAAAATCTTCTTTGTACTTCATTATGACTATACAAAGGGTTTAATGTAATGGGTATATATGTGCTTTCTAATTTAATCCAACAGATCTGTTTCTAACACTAATAAAATGTCATCAAATAGATTTAAGAGTTATTTTCACAGTATTTCTCTCGTAGTGATAAAACTGCTTCTGTCTAACACTTTTGTATGAAATTTAGCGGCATCTAGCGGCAAGGTTGCGAATTGCAACCACTGGCTTACTCCACTTTCGAAGCACTATTGTGGCTGACACACAGCTTAGATGTCGTCACGTTTTCACTTTTTTGCCGAAGAAGATAACATATTTAGGAAACAGACTCTGTTGAGCAGTTTGTCCGTTTAAGGCTACTAGAAACACGGTGAATTCCCTGTAAGGGGCCCCCGTTCTATGTAGATAGAAATAGCTCATTTTAAGGTGATAGAAACATAGTGTTACCGTGAAATGGAAGTTGCGATTGACTTCTTTTCCGTATCGTGACATATATCCTAGTGAAACGGCTTTTCTGCTTGGTTTGTTGTAGGTTAAAAATACCTTGCCATTGGACAGTCAGTATAGTCCGACCTTTTTTTTGTTGCTGACGTCATGTGGTGAACAGTTGTTGTTGAGAGGGGAAGAGGAGCTTAATTTTTTTGATTAAAGATTTAAAGTGCAAGGGAATAAAAAAAGGTGTCCAGGGATAAATCATTTAGAATAATCACTACAACACTGTGTAAAACACTTCATCGTGACTTTAAACTACTCTTACCTTTACACAATCTCAATGGCTTTTTGCCGTTTTGTTGCTTTCGTGCTCAGCCTCTTTCACCTCGCACAAGGGCTGGATGCTGTATGTTAATGTCCTTGTATAATAAAATCTATGCGTTTTTCAGCCGCATTCGTGGTTTTGGATCTGTTTTTTTCCTGAGCATATACTGTATGTGTCCGCGTGTGTCGTCAGCTAGTAGGAATGTGTTTGTGCCGCCAATACTAAAATGGCTGCCAAACACTAAAATGGCTGCCAGGATTCAAGAAAAAGAGAACGAGAGGGAGACAACATGCTAAAGAGAGAGAAAGAGACTCTCCCGCTTCTTTTCAGTGTTTAGATTGCTGTTCTTTTGTTTGTGTGAGTGTATTTGTCCTAATCTCCACACACTCTATCAAATCGTGCTGGCATGAGCCAGTGTGTTCCCTTATCACCTACAGCCAACCGATAAACCTCCCCAAACACATGCGTTCACACTCAGCCCGCCAGCCTCATCTTTATAAACTGTGTAGATAACACACACATACTCTTTCATCTATATATACTCAAACACTGAGACTAACTCTTTATTTGTACAAAAAAATTTGCGTTCACATATGTGATCGCTGGTTTAAAAATATCTGCAGGCAGTGTTGTTGTGTCTATGCATTGATGAATCCGGTGTATTGTTTAAACAGTGTTATTTAAATATGCAACGTTTGTTGATATTGAAATCCATTTCTCTCTCTTTGTTTCATGCAGAATCTGGGCAATCAGACAATTCCAGTCAACAAGGCGACTCGGACATCAAACCACCGCCAAATGGTAGAAACATCACAGAAAATGTTATAGTTTGTCATAAAGATTCACTGAGCATTTTGCATGTCATAATAATGGCTGCATCACATTTAAAGTGAAATTCTGTCATCGTTTACTCAGCCTCATGCCTGCATGACTTTACTTCTTCCGCAGAATACAAAAGAAGATATTTTGAGCAATGTTGTTAACAGGCACCCAGTCACTTGCACTGTTTGTCCATACAAATAAAAGTGAATGGTTGCCAGTGTTTTGGTAACCAACTTTCTTCAAAATATCATAATTTGTGTTCTGCAGAAGAAGGAAAGTCATACAGGTTTCAAATGACAAGAGGGTAAGTAAATGATGACAATTTTTTTTTTGAACTAATGTCAATAACCAAACAGATCTCATCCCCCATTGACTCCTATTATATTTATTTACCCTACTGTGGCATTAAATGGGGGATGATATCTGTTTGATTACTGACACTCTTCCAAATATATTCATTTGTGTTCAGCGGACCAAAGAAATGTATACAGGTCTGGAACAACTTGAGGGGGAGTAAATGATGACAGAATTTTTGGGTGAACTATCCCTTAAATGGAATACTTTAAATGGTGTGTTGTCCTAAATGCACCATTTTAGTTCTTCCTAAAAATGAATCCTACCTCATGTTGTGCCTTATTGTATTTTCTTTTGAGAAACACAAAAGACTATATTGAGATGAGCTTGCATTCACAGCTCTTATAGCTCTTATGTCACTTAAGAAATGTGGAACATGCAATATAATCCTTTGTCAATGTCATCAAACCTGGTACTACACATCTCTATTTTTAAATTATGATTTGCCAATAAGGATTATTATTGTATTTTTGTCCAAACCTAAAAAGCTCAAATATAGCGCACATGTGGAAAGATACGAGGGTGTGTAGATGATGATAAAATGTTGATTTTTGAAAGAAATGTTTGCTTAAATAGATTACTTTAAGTTGCAGAACATCAACAGTGTCCTGTTGCAGTGATTTTAAGGATATTTCAAAGTTTTTGCTCAATGCTGTTTTACTGGTGTCTTCGAAAATTCCTTATGCACAGAGTCAAGGCCCCAGTGAATGAGGAATATGTTTATGTTCTCAACAGGACATCTGAGTTTTCAAGACTGCTTTGTGACTTCAGGGGTTTGGAACGTAGCCGAGCTAGTACGAGTCTCTCAGAGTAAGTAACAGACACACACTAGTGTTTCCTTCACTTTTAAGGAGCACTGATAGGCCATTGCTTTTTTTCCATCATACAGTCAACTTTTCCAGTTTAATTTCAACATTTTCAAATGTTAAACTTCACATTTCTCTCTCTCGTCTACAGCCCCAGTAGCAACAGCGTCAGGTCCCAATTTCTCCCTCGCCGATCTGGAAAGTCCTGGTTACTACAACATCAACCAAGTAGCACTCGGCAGACGTTCACTCACCTCTCCACCATCCACAAGGTACGCACGAATATTACACACAAATACACATGTCTTGCCTTATTTGCCATCTTCATTTTAAATTGCTCTTCAGTGAAAATTTGATCTGTCTTATTCTCCATTTGTCTTTCCTTCTCTTCTCCTCTTTTCCTCCATCTCTGTTGATCTCCGGTGCTGTAGGTCGGAGGTGGAGCTGTACGCCAGTCTTCCTCGGAGGTCTGTCAAACACTTCACTTCCTCTTGTTCTGTGTTCTTCACTAAGTGTCTGCAGAAGTGTGTCACTGAGATGTTGATTGACGTCTCTCTCTTTCTTTGCAGTTCTAACAAGCGCAAGTCTATAGATGACAGTGAAATGGAAAGTCCTGTTGATGACGTGTTCTACTCCAGTCGTTCTCCAGCCGGCACCAGCTCCCAGTCCAGTGGTTGGCCCAATGACGTCGATGCAGGTGAGCATCACACAAACAGACACATACCTTTTCTGACTTTCTGACCCAGAAGTCCGATTGGGCATCAGTACCATGTCCCTCACCACATCCTCTCTCTCACTCTTCTTCGGTTGCAGTTCAGCACCATTTGACGAGTGTTCAGGAGAGGAAGATAAAACATGAGAATGATGGCGTGCAGTTCCCTTACCATGGTTAGCACACACACTACACGTGCTGTCACGCATACAAGTAGGTCTCTGTATGCACCTCAAGGAAATTTACAGAGCATTAGGAGAAAACGAAATAATCGCTGAGGACTCAATGACAGTGTTCAGTTACATTTACATGTATTCATTTGGCAGACGTTTTTATCCAAAGTGACTTACAAGTGGGAGAGCATATATAAACATTTCGTCAACACGCTAAACAGTACCGTTAGTTTACAAGGCCATGCTACTAGGAGGATTAAAGCTGGAGTAGGCAAAGGAAAAAAATAATGTGTTAAGTTAGTGTGTTAAGAGCATATGAACAGTTCTAATGAAATAAAAAAGTATGAGTCATTTAATGTGTTTTATGTCACAATGAAAAAGCAGTGCATACTTCAGGTTTGGACTGTATGTAAGCAAGTTGCTTGAGTTATTTTAATTCATGGACCCTCTCCAGCAAAATAGTTTGATCGTCTGTTCAGTGAGAGTTCATGCAGCGAGTGAGTCACGTTGTCAGGATAGAAACTAATATCTGATCGACATAAAAGAGAAGAAAGTAAAATGATGCCAGAAGCAAAGACACATTCTGCTCTAAGAAAAAACACCATCAATTTAACATTAATATACAATTACCACGCGGCCATGCAGTCAACTTCAACCTCTCCTTTAGAATAATTTTTTCTTACACTGTTATGATGGAAAATGATTTTGATGCAAAAATATTTTCTGCATATTTTTTATTTTAAATGTCAAAAACCAAACATGTTTGATATACTATACGAGCACAGGTTATCTAATTTACTTACAAATTATACTTTAAATTGTAACAAGAAACATTTGTGGACATCTTTGAATTGGAAAATGACTCGAGCAAGATTTAAACTCGCCCACACTTAAGCTCATCTATACAACATAATGGAGGCCGTTCCCATGTCACTTTCTAAATATTACTTTCAAGGGGCCTTAAATTCTTGGCTACGTCCCTGTGTGAAGGATACAAGCGACACACAAAACCTTGTAGAAACAAACGCTGAGAAGATGCACAGCTCACAGGTGCACCTCCTGTCAATGTATTTACCACACACACACACAAACACACACAATCTGTGTTCCGGTCCCAGATGGTGCTTCTGTGTGTCTACAGCAGTGTGAGACATCTGCTCTGTGTTTGTGTGTGAATGTCATAATCAGAAAACAATTCTCTTCATTCCACACTTTTAAGGGTTTTTAAGTGAAGGACTTTGTAAAAAAAAGACAGTTTCTTCTCTTCTCTTTTTCTATGACCTTTTTTTAACTTTTTCTTACCTAGTCTCCTAGATATAAGTGCATATTTGAGGTTGTCGTTCACATTTTAATGCAGTGACACTCCAACACTGTTGTGTGCATGTGTGGTCATACAAATTTGTAATAAATATACACGTATAGACTTTCACACTTATCTGCACACTCCCACACACTCACGGATTTAAGCAGAAATGGGATTTAATGCTTTGTAACGTAGAGGTGAAAAATAGCATCAAACGGAATCGAAGTTGAATATCATGTGCGTGTGTGTGTGAGTAACGCTGAGCAGTGAGTGCCAAAGACTGTGTGTGTGCATGTGTGTTTGCTTTGGTTATCTGCCAGTTATGAGCCATCCCTGCTCTGTTATCACTTTCTCCTACAATTTATCACCTTTTCATGTTATTTTCATCTTTCTCTCTTTCATCTTTCCAGTGATGGATTGAACCAGTTGAGGTGTTGCTAATTTAACATAGTTATAAAACATTTACTGAAGACTAGGGCTGGGGGGTATATACCGGTAGAGATTTTGCTGTACCGTTTACTTTGGAAGACGAAAGCACATCGGTGGGCAGCTCTGTTTTAACACAAAGAAATGATTTAAAATCGTGCAGTTATGCGAGAACACAGAGCGAGACGGCGAATCAAAAACTAGTTGAGAAGATAAAGAACAGCTTCACACGATGCCCATTTAATCAGAAACTTTCTCATTGGCAATATAAGTGTAACTTTTTTGATTCTTGAGCGGTACATATCGCAAAGCTCTTTTTTTATAGTTATACAAGTGGTTTCTTATGTATAATTTGACTTTTTGGTTTGCGTCCATGAAGTTCCACTTACTAAGAGAAGATGATTAAATTAGCTGAAGGACCTTTCATTCGTAAAATATTAAATTCACTGAATGATGCAACGTAATGCACAAAAAATTCAATTTCTAGCAAAAGTAACTATATCATAATATCTATACGTGACTCGTACCACATTTTGGGTAAACCGCCTATCCCAATGGAAGACTGTTTCAAATTATTCCATCACTCGGTATTGCTGGGATAGCCATCACATTTTTCTCGAAACATTCCACACAAGTCAAGACAGCTGATTATCTCACGTCAAGTTAAAGTTACGATATCATCCAGCAGGTCATGTATAGAGCAGATATATGTGCATTGTGAGTGGACCGAGGCAGCCATTGTAGCACGGTGTTAGATTGGTGTGTGCTGTGCCCTGCTGTTGCTGCTGTTGTTGACGTTTGGTTTCTGGCAGGGTTGTCCTCTCCTGGGTCTCTAAAGAAGCCAGCGGGGAAATTCGATTTCAGCGCCCTGTCCGCACAGACGAGGTCCCCCCGAATGGCCTTCACACACCACCCGCTGCCCATGCTGGCAGGCGTGAGACCAGGTGAGACAATCGCACCCCAGCAGGGAGAGAGAGAGACAGCACGAAGTGGGAAAAGGAGGGGTTTGATGTCATCGCAGCGTAGGCTCATGACTGCTCCAGAAGATCTGTCCAAAATTGCCTTCAGATTGGCATTTGATGGAGGCCTCGGATTGGCTGGGCACCAGGGACCCTAGATAGACACTAGCTGCTATAGTTCACGAGGGACAACATCCATCCACATACCCTCTGATTTCTTTCTTTTGTCTCTTGTCATCATTTCATCCACAATTTCATCTTTTTAACATGTACCATGGATGTTTTTCTTTGTCTATGATTTGCAGTGTGGGCTCTTCTAATAATCTCAAAATGTGGTTTAAACATTGTGATTACAAAACGTTTTGTGCCCCATTCACAGCTATGTTTAGCAATGCATACTTGTGATCGAATAACTGGAGATGGATGTTTAAGTGATTGTTCCCCCAAAATGAAAATTCTGTCATCGTTTACAGAATTCATTTCAACTTGTCCTCTCGTCATTTCAAACCTGTATGACGTTCTTTCTACGGCAGAACAAAAAAAAGAAGATATTTTTAAGAAAGTTGGTAACTGAAAAGCACTGGCCACCATTCACTTCTATTGTACGGACTCAAAACCAATGCAAGCGAATAGGTGCCAGTTAAAGGGATACTTAACCCAAAAAATGATTTGCTGTCATCATTTACTCACCTTCGAGTTGTTCCAAATCTGTATACATTTCTTTTTTCTGATGAACACAGAGAAAGATATTTGGAAGATAGCTTATAACCAGACATATCTATGAGCGTCAATCGGGGGC
This sequence comes from Triplophysa dalaica, assembly GCF_015846415.1. Lineage (NCBI taxonomy): Eukaryota > Metazoa > Chordata > Actinopteri > Cypriniformes > Nemacheilidae > Triplophysa > Triplophysa dalaica. Next base: position 7,441,796 of record NC_079543.1, read on the forward strand.
AAAATCTGCCTGTTGTAAGCATTCTTCCAAATATCGTTCTCTCTGTTCATCAGAACAAATATATTTATACCGATTTGGAAAAACTCGAAGGTGAGTAAATGATGAAAAAATTTTAATCTTCAGGTGAAGTTTACCTTTAATAACATTCTTCAAAATATCTTATTTTGTGCTCAGTGGAAGAAAAAAAGTTTGAAACGACAAAAGGGTGAATAAATGATGACAGAATTTTCATTTCACTTTAAGATCAGAATGTGTAAAGTGGGACAATCTTAATATTTTTATGGATGGAAAGGTTCAATAACACATTTATTATAAATACAAGAGCAATAACATAGGTTTGTTCTGGTTGCCACGCAATTTAACAGATTGGCACAATATTATAAAATGTGCGGTCCCAAGTGTGCTTTTTTCCGCATTTTACAACAGCTCGAACATGTCTCATCCAATCAGAACTAAGGAATCAAACCTGTCTTAGTTTTAATGTGCTGTTTCCCTTCATTCCCAGGACACCTGTCCTACAGCTCTTTGTGATTATCGGCGCTCGTTTAGTGTAAACAACTGCCTAACAGTTTGCAAAACATTCATCCAACTGTCACAGAGCTGAAGTTCTTGATTCGCTGCAAATTAAGACTCCCTTGTGAATCACTCGAGATTATTTGTGGTTGAGGATCGAGAGAGAGAGGCAGGGGTTTAGAAACGGGAGAAGCCATGAGGGAATGTTTAGAAAGCTCCCCAATGCGGAACAGATGCGTGACCGAGAGAATCTTTGAAAAACGGTGTGTTTCGGCTCTCTCCGTTTTTAAAATTAGCCAGTGAGCATGTTGCGTGTTACAGACATGCTGTCATTCAGATTGGCACAGGACAAAATGTGATGAAGAAAGCAGCGTGTGTGTGTGTGGGTGCTCTTATCGAGCTCTTCTTGGCAGACGGATTCGGAGCGCTTTAAAAGGCACAAAAACCCCGTCAGAAAAACGTGATATTCATAGGCATCGGTCTCACAGGCCGCTCAAAACATCTCCATTTCTACCCAAAAGGCCAAGAGGGAGCGACTCAAAGTTCCCTTCCCTGTTGTCGATCTTCCCCGACGTCCCAGATGTTTAATCCCATCCAATGGCTCTGGGAAAAGCTCGGAATTGCTATCCGTTCGGGTCCGGCTACAGCCGGCGAGCCCTAATCAAGTAAAGGTCAGCGAGACAGAGAGCGCCGGCTTTAAATGGATTATATGCGCATGTGATTATAGAAGTTTTTCTCCGGCAGACGCTTCTGGTTAGGATGTTTACGTAGAGCTGAAAAAGACAGTGGAAAGAGCAAGGTTTGTGTTAGGCCGGGGAAGAATGCGCGCGCGGGAGAGACGGGGGTTTCACTGCCATTTCTAATGCGTTTGTATGAGTTATGGATGGATGTTGGCCACTGTTTTGAAAGAGATACTGTGGTTTGCTTTTGTGAGTGATGAATAACTCCAGTGGAGATTGAGAAGATACCAGCTTTGTGTGTGCACACGCGTGCGTATGTGAGTCAGTGCTTATGAGTGCATTTGCATGTGTGTGTGTTTGTTGGCACCCTATAGCGCCTGGCTCCTGCCCAGTACCTAATGAGATTAAGAAGGACCTGAAAAAAAGAAGGAGAGAAGAAGAGGGAGTTAGAGATCGACCGGATGAGAGGGATAGAAAGAGCAGGAAAGAAACTCTGAAAGGCTATTTAAAGGAATAGTTTACTCAAAAATAAAAATGTTGTCATCATTTAGAGTCTCTGTTTGCCGTACAATAAAACTGGGGTTGTCAAGCTCTAAAATGAAATGTGTAAATATTTATAAAGGAACAGTTTACCCTAAAATGAAAATTCTGTCATCATTTACTCACCCTCGAGTCGTTCCAAATCTGTATAAATTTCTTTGTTCTGGTGGTCACAGAGATAGATATATGAAAGAATGATTGTAACCCACAGTTCTTGGCCACCAATGACTACCATATTATTAATTATACATTTCTTTGTTCTGTAAAACATAAAAGCAAATATTTTTAGGAATATAGGAAAACAAACAGTTCTGGGGCACTTTTTGGCACTGTAATGTTTCCTACTATGGAAACTATCAGAACAAAGAAATTTATACAGATTTGGAACAACTCGAGCTTGAGTAAATGATGACCGAATTTTCATTTTAGGGTAAACTGTTCGTTTACAAATATTTACACATTTCGTTTTAAACCTTGACAACCCCATCTCTGTAAATTTTATATTTGGGTGAACTGTCCCTTTAAGGAAAGATCCATATTATGAAATCAGAGAAGGTTCAAGGATTTAGGTTTATATGAAAACACAACATCAGAAAAGCAATACATTGTGTATTTCATACATATTTGCCTCACATCCTCTCTCTCTTTCTGTCTTTCTCAGGAAGTCCTCGTGCCTCAGCCTCTGCCCTTCATTTTCCTGCCCCCTCCATCATCCAGCAGTCCAGTCCATATTTCACCCACCCCACCATCCGCTACCACCACCATCAGGACCCGCTCAAAGAGTTCGTGCAGTTCGTCTGTGCCGACGGCTCGGGCCAGCCTGGGACACAGGTAACACACACCACCTTCATGACTCACACCGCGCCAACGGATGGCACACACAGATACGCACATCTCTGCTTCTGATCTTCTCTCTTACTCTCCATGATCTAACACATGACAGTCTCTGTTTTCTTGTTTAGAGGTGGATTTCACCTCTTCATTTTTAAGGGTCATGAAACGTTCATGTTTTTCAAGTTTAACAGCTTGTCCTGCACATGATGGAAGACACAGTAGCGATCATGTGGATTTGATGTGGGTGCATTAGATTTAAACTAGATGTGAGCATATATGTGTCGTCTTTATCTCTAGATATTATATATTAAGGTTCAGAAAGTCAGGACAGATCAATAAAAGCAATACAATTATTATTCGGTTAAAACTAAGCAGGGACAAACCTGTCTTTTAAGTATGCATAGTTCCAGTCTTCAAATAGTACACATTAGCATACTCTATAAATTTGAAGATATAAATAGCACATTCATTTATTTATTTTATTTAAATCTTTTCCAAAATTGCGAAGGATCCTCGACCTGGTTACGTCTGGGGTTTCATGACACCTTAACACCCCAGCGTGGCATTTACTTTGAGTGTCTGTGTGCGCTTGTAACATTCTCCGTGAGGTTCTTTTATGTATTTGCTCGCCTTTACATTTCTGTATCCGTGTGCCTCTTTCATCCCCTCATCATCTGTGTGTGTGTTGTGTGTGTGTGTATATCTGCAGCCTAACGGGAGCGGTCAGAACAAACTGCCCGGCTCCTTCTTACTGCCACCTCCTCCGGTAGCACGGCCGGTGCCGATGCCCCTCCCCCTGCCCGAGCACAAACCCTGCCACACACACCCTGACAGCGGAGTCGGCTCCCCGGCCTCGCCGTGTAAGTGTCCGCTCAAAGCACCAGACCCACCAGAGCCCTCGAAACCGCCCCACACGCTGCTTAAAAATAACAGACATGGCCTCAACTTCTTTGTTAGGATAAAAAATATACTCATAACATATTTACACAAATACTTGAAAATAGAAAAGATACGCAAGCACTTTATTCCGCGAAGCAAGTAGCAAGTGGTGTTTGTGTTGTGTGTATTTATTAATAGTCACTTATATATTTCAGCTTGGAGAAAATCTTGCTTAAATTAAGCTGTCGACATGTTTGTAATGATTCAAATCCGGATTAATGGATTGGATGCTTTAAAGTAACCCTTGTGGACCGAGATTTGTTAGGCTACAGTAACGCAAAAACACGTGTTATTTGGGAACAAAAAGAGCACATGTTGTGTGGGCTTTGGTATGCCCGTTTGCGTATTTGCGTAAAGTATGTTTCTGGCGTTAGATGCCCTGATCTTCTCCACCTGACTTTGTTTTTTGTTTCTTTATTTTTCTCATACTCTCCCTCTTTCATTCTTTTTCATTTTGTTTTCTTTTGTTTATTCGATTGCAATCAGCCACGATTTTTGCAATCGAATGGGGATGGAGACGCATCGCTGCCTCCCATTGGCTGAAACCAACAAAACATTATCAGCCTCCCCCCTCATCGCTCTTGCTTTTCATTTTACTGTCCTCAATTCTTCTATCAAGAGATCAAATTCAGGGCAGCTGGCATGGACTCCACTACAACAAAAAACCAACAAACAAAACAATGACACCCCACATTTAGAGATAACGCATTTCCATTGACAAATCAAGCTAAACACAGAGAGGAAATGCGTGGACGTGCTGGTGAAGGTATCTGTGATGTGTCTGGCAGTGTGTGAGAGCGGCCGGTGCTGGGTTGTTGGTCTTTGCTTGGGATGTGTGTGTGTCGGGTGATGGCAGCAGGACGGGCGATCGAAAGGAGGAGCCTGGATGAGCAAACCTTTGACAAAAAGACCATACCGCTTTTTTTCCCTTCTCTCACGTCAACGTTCTTTTTCTTCATGTGTTTCCACAATCATTCATATCTATGGAATGGTGTTTCAGTCTCAACCTGTCGTAACACTTCAATTTATTGCCTTCCATCTTTTCAGTGCCTGTTCAAGCTTTATCCTCTTACACAAACTCACATATTCTCTTATTTGTAAACACTCTCCTCTGATCTTATGGAGTCCTCTGCGCACAACTGCCCTGAATTTGATCATTTTGGTGCACACTCCTAATTTTTATTTGATTTATTTGAGTTTGGAGATTTTTAACTAAAAGTTTTCATTTTTCCCTCTAAATCCTCTTTTTTATCCCAACCCCATTAGTTGAATTTACATAATGAGTAGTTTACCTCATTTTTGTAATACATAACAAAACATATTATGTAATATATATTTGCAGCACCAGAAAAAAAATCACAATTAATTGTTTTGTACTAGTACAAAAATGTGACCTATTTATTAACATTTTTGGTTCTTATTGAATTATCTTTAAAATATACAAATCAGGCATCAGAGCTATGAATGCTGAGAGATGTGTGTGTGTCCCAGCAGCATACCCAGCGTCAGGCTCCACAGCTTCCAACAGGTTTGTCGGCATCGGAGCACGGGACAACTTTCTGAACATCCCACAGCAGACTCAGGTACATGCACACAGATATGTGACCCTGGACCACAGTCCTAAGTGGCGCGGGTATACATATGTGGCAATAGCCAACAGTACACTGTATGGGTCATCAAAACTTTATTTTTGTTAGTGGATGCAGCAAAATCAGAAAACTTCTATGAGAAATAACCCCTCAAGTCTGGTATTTATGTAAAGCTTAGAATTTCAGCTCTCCACAATTTCATTACAGCGGTAAGCCAATAGAGAGAGTTAAAACATGGCTGTTTCTTCTTAGCAACGGCCTACCACAGCGCCTCTGCTGGACAACTTTAAAGGCAATTTTCTCAATATTTAGATTTTTTGCACCCTCAGATTCCAGAGTTTCAAATAGCTGTATCATGACCAAATATTATTCTATCCTAACAGTCAATGTAAAGCTTATTTATTCCGCTTTCAGATGATGGATAAATCATCATTTAAAAAATTGACCATTATGTTTTGTGATCCAGATTCACGCAGGGTATAGCACCTTTACATATTTATAACGGACACTGATATAGACACACAAATAAAAAAATAAAAAAGGAGCCAGGCATATTAATGAATGATTTTTTTAATGATTCTCTGTGTTGGTTGACTGCATGGCATAGATGTGACACCAACGTTATGTTGAAAAGAAACCCACACTATTTCTTTCAAATCACAGTGTTTCAAATCAATCAGTCCGTCAGTCAGCTGGTTTTGATCAGTGGTAGGGAGCTCTGTTAAGTGCGTGTGGTTGGTAGCAGTCAGCGGTCTTCTGGGGGTTCGCTATGGGACACACTGCTCGTTTCAAATGGATTTTGTGGCCACGGTCCCACTCGCACCAGCTATGAAAACCGCAAGCGCTTCCAAAGAGAAGCATACACATGGAAACAATTGTTTCCTCCTCTTGGCTGATTTTAATGTCACAGCTCATTCCAAAACCAAATGTTGTATGATTCATCAGACCTATGATGAATGTAAGTGGTCAATTTGAGGATGTGACTTCACAAAGTTTTCTTTAATACTGTAATATAACTAAGTGCTGCATATTGCACATGTAAACAAGAAAATGGGCAACAAAATTAACATTTGTTGAAAAGTAAATGGTAAAGTTGTTAAAATTTGTTGTAGTTGTGACGGATGTTTTCTCGGCCAACTGGCGAGTTTTAATTTGCCAAGAAAAGTTTTCACTGGCCTTCAGAGTATATTTTGGACCCTGCATGGGCATGGATACTGCAGATGGACGTGCTGTAAACGATCGGGAATTAATCTAGTTTACATGTGTTGAAACTGGCGAACGTGCAGATCTATTCGAGAGAAAGTCTGACACAGAGGCGAGAAAAGAGAAAGCGAGAGTCACGTCCCGACTGTCTGGTTGCCCTCAGCAACCAGACATGATGTCATAGGCAGTTGAACATGAACTTCAACAGGAGGGAAGTTAAGAAAAGGATGGACACTACTGGCAAGGGTTAGAGTGAGAAAGTTATAGTAAAGGAGAGAGAGAGAGAGAGAGAGAGAGAGAGAGGACGGTTCAGTGGGTTCAGCCATACAAACATTTTAGAAGTTTGACAACTAATAAGTCTTGAAACTTGTCAGACTTTATTTTGCTCCTCTGATACCATCAAAGCTCAACTTTACTTATTTACTTCAAAATAATCCCAGCATGTGAAAAGTTAGGTTTGTTGAATTATTTGTTTTACCAAAGAAAGCAGCTTTGTAAATGAGAAGCATTGGCGTCTATGATCTTGAAGCTGCTGGTCTGTAGTTGTAACAGCGTGTGAGTGTTTAATACTGTGTCCACTGTACTCTAGTGGTTATTCTGAGAATTTTCTCCAAAATACTGCTGAATTCTTGGATTTAAACAGACAAGCGTTGTAATGTAACTTTAAGTGAATAGTTCAGCTTAAAATCTATTTATTTTTCATGTGACTTTTCTTTAAATGTAATTTGTATTAATATCAATTTCCTGTCTTGCAGTCATGGTTCCTTTGACGAGACTTTTCATGAAACACAGACACAAAATGTCCAATGAAAACTGGAAAAGGAGTCACAAAGCTAAGTATGGAAGTTTCTCACACGCCCCTCAGAAGTCTCACACAAAACACACACGCATCCTTTTCTCCGCAATACCCTGCACCTTCATTCGGATCTAGAAGACTTCAGCATTACCTTCGTAGTCTGGAGAGCTCAGTACACCGACGCCAGATAAACCGATGGAAGCCCCTCAAAGGAATGACAAACTGACTATCTTCACAATGTGACTACCAGTGCAATTTGTTCATGCATTCACCCCCCGTATGCCGTGGTGAGAAAAGATAGTCTCTTCCCTGTCAGAACTAATTTGGAAAGATTCCGCTTAATTAACTGAAATTATTAAAGGGGACATGAAATTAACCTGGACGTGTTCATCGTGGACTCCACATTGATTGGCACCGACTATGGGTCAAATGTCTGATTGGATAGGCAGGACTCGACAGGACTCGTCTAATTGGCTCAGCCCATTTTCAGTATGGATTTGCTGACATTGGCGATGATATTGGCGATGCCTTCCAGTGCAGCGTGGGCTTGATATCCTCTCCTTGTTGACCTGCTGACCAGCAATAGACTGCAAGTAAAACAACACTAAACGTGCAATTTACCTAAACATATGCACTATTGATTTAATCAATAATAAGGGAAAACGGATTGGAAATATTTTTTCTGAGGTTAACCGGACTGGCACACACACACCGATAACATGCAAGCACACTTCAATGACTGCACACGTCACAATCATATTGATACACAAAACTCATATCACACCTGCATCACACAGAGAACTTCTGGTCTTACGACAGTATCACTGCTAAACAATCATTTTCTTAATCCGTCTTGCTGTCTTGTTTTTTTAGTTTCAACATCCTGAAACAAGATAATGCTATACTAATAAATTTAGGCAGCTGTTTATCTTGAGTACATTTTATAATACTAAAAGAACTTCTCTGATCAATTTGTTTTTAAAACAAAAAACAATTGCCAGTGGGGTAGAAAAAGACATCATTCAGGTCATATATATGTTTTTTTTTATAAAACAAGACAGAAATACAGATGCAGAAAATGCAGTGAATGGGAAGGGTCGAGCACAAGTGATTGTTGTTTTGAGCTGAAACCTTAGGGCAGCTCGGGACTTTTCAGTATGTAGTGTTTATGAATTCAAAGGCCAGTGATTTGAGTCATAAAATCTAGATATGACCCTATGAGGGTTTAAGCACATCTTTTGCTGCAAGTATAACACCATCATTCAGTCTGAGTGCATGTGCATCCACAAATACAAATATACCGTATACAGTAGGCCGTGCACACAAGGGTTGCTTCTTCTTTCTTAGATTAGGTTTGGTTTTGCAGTACATTTTTGGATGAACCTCACATGACGTCATGAAAAGGTTTTATTTCACCCTGAAGTTAAAAGAAAAAATACATATTGCATAAAGAAAATGAAGTGTCTTAACATTTTTTGCATTGTTTTTTTTATAACAAAAAAACACATTTTCTCTAAAATGGTCACTTTCCATGCTTTGGACAAAACGATGAAAGTATTATGCAAAATAAAGTGTCTAGATAAATAAAGATAATTAGAATTTGAGTTGGAAATGTGGTTTAATACCACAAAAATAATGTTGCAATGCAAACTTTATGATCTCAAAAACAGGCTTGACTTAATTTTTATTTTGGGGTGAGATGTGATCTGGACGTGATTCTGTGAGATTCATCCTTCTGTTTGTTTTCTGGTTTTCGTGCGCATTTATTTTTCACAGCATGACTCTGACAGATCGAACTGCACGTGCAACTGTGCTTTCCAATGTGTGATTGTTTGTAAAATTACAGGATTAAGTTCTCATTTATCACTAAACTCTCCTTCAACTAGAATGTAACTAACAAATGGACAATCTCTTCATGCTTCCGTTTTTTGCGGTCATTCGACAGTGCTGTACCCTTCCGACCGATCACACTCTCCATCTGAACACAGCTTATTCTTATCATCAAACATCACTTTCTCTTCACATCTCGCCTTTATTAACTACACCAGTACAGCTTATATAAGACAATCTACCAATGGCTGCATTTTCATTTAAGCCCACAAGCATAAACTAAGGAACTTACAGTACATACACAAACATTGCACTATGACACATGCCCACACCCTTAAAGGACAAAGGGAAACCTTTAAAAGCAACTCCTCTGCCAACTTCAGACTCTCACCCTGTTTAAGGTACAGTGTATTCCCTATTGAGACAAACAAAAATGTCCAACATCCACTGACTTCACTAAATAACTGGACTGCCTGGCTATCAATCACATGTCAGGGGCTCTGATTGGCTGAGAGCGGCTCACCGCTGGTCCCTCAGTAGCTTGTGGAAAAAGCGACGCTATTTTACCATCCACTTGAAACGCAATCAAAGTGCCTCCGTGTCTCCATTACACGCAATTCAGGGTCTTCATTTCATTTATAAGCTAAGGAATATATGTACAATATGTATCATGGGCTTAGCAAGAAACAACGTTATAAGAATCCACAAACATCATATTTATACAGTAGGTGTGTTATCCAGATCATATTGTACTCATACTGTGTGTGTGTATATGTATATGGACATATGTATAGTTCTTCAGCTGTGACATTAGCACCTATGGCAGTCTAGTTATTTTTTGACCCATCACCCGAGTCAGTGCAAATGTCATTTTACAAAACGAAAAAACTTTCCAGAACGTCCGGTATCAGGTATGTTCAAATAGATCAAATACACCTTCCGAACAAAAACGAGAAAGAAAACAAGGAATGTTTTCTTGGTTGAAAAGTGTTTTTATTATTGAGGAAGAAAAAGATTTATGTGTGGACTGAGCCGTGTGCAATGTGTTGGTAGATATCTATGTCTGTCTGAGATTTTTAAGAAAGCCAAGCAAGTGAAAAATAAAAAAAAGGTCGAAGTCTGCGAGCTCCTGGACTCTAAACACGAGGGCCACAAAAAAATCCCAAGCGTTGGGAAAGTTTGTTTGTACGTTTTGTTTATCTTTTTTTAAAATGTTTTGTTTGTAAGCTCTTGTTTTTAAACTATTTTTGGGGTGGGTCGAAGGAATTTTATGAAAAAACTGGTTCTTCTGTTACTTATTTGGGAATATCACACCAGAATGACTGTTTCCTTATAGATTTTTTCTTCTTGAAACCACCTCTTTTGTATTTACAATTTATATATGGGTTCTTCTGACAAAAGGCATTTCATTACAAACTAAATGTCACTTTCTTCGATTCAGAGGCAAGATATAGTTTTCAATTTCCTCCCAAGCAAATCATGCTTGCTCCAATTCTCAGATTCATTTAGTTGAGCATCGTGTTCAAATGTGTTCATGTGAGTAGGATTTTGTTAGATGTTCTCGTAGTTTAGAGCACACGTGGTTTGAGGTGACGGGCAGAAATGTCGTAAAATCAGTGAGCCACGGCCCCGTATCGTCCCGGAAGGACTTCCTGTATGTAAATGAGCTCCCATAGTGTTTGTGCTGTAGTGTAATAGGTGAGCAATTAAAGGTTGTCCCATTCAAAGTGCCTTTTGTTCACAGATACCATCTTGTAAATGAGAACGGCCATCTTTTCCACATCTCTTTACGCTTTCACAAGCCGTATACACAATAGTACTTCAAGAAATGGATGTGATTTTGTTCTTCTTATTGTACAATGATGGAAAAATAATTGTTTGAAAAAATAATTGGTCCCTTTTCCCTCTGTATCTGTCTTTAGAATCACTTATTTCATGGCACTGTAGATGTCTAGCTCTATCTCTCTTTTCCTACTTTTGATGAAAGCGTTTGAAAAAAAAAATGTTGAACCTGTTCTTCTCTCGAGCAAGATGTTGTAAACTCTAATGTTATATACCTGTCTGTATGCTTCACATGTTTATATCACACACATCTCCCTCTTCAGGCAAAGGCCTTCGGCGCCGAGTAGAAACTGCCCTGTTAATGCTGAACCTGGACCAGCTGACCCATTTAAACTAAAACCTGCAACAGGGCAGATTTTACCCAGAGGGCAATGGAGAGTGGGGTGTCTTGGGAAGGGGTGCGGTTTAGGGTACAAGATTTTCTTTTGGCGTCCGGGGCTCGGCTGTGGGTTGGGATCACTGGACCAGAAGACGCAGATCAGCTCGGTTTTGTTTGTTTGTTTTGTATTTATTTGCGTTTGTCATTTCGGGTTTTGCCGTTTCTTCTCTTGGACTTCATGATTAAAACCTTATGAGACTAGGTATTTAAAGAACAAGACTGAATTTTCTCTAAATGCACCTTATATATGGATTGGTTAAGAATGAGACAAAATGCACTTAGAAACTTCTGCCACACAAAAAAAATATCATTATTGTTCCTGACACCTTTTCTTGAATGTGCATTAAATGTAAATTAAATTGCCCTTATCCAAAATGTTCAACCCAAATCCATAAATTGTCCTGTAATGTATGTGTAATGTGACACTTATATCAGATAAACTAACTGATCTGTCATTGAAATGTTCACTTCAGAATTTTGGGAAGTTCTAATAAAGTTGGTTTGTATCCGCATGCAATGGCGGAGTTTAAGATTACGGTTAGATTAGGTTACTGTCTTCTTCAAATGCTGTAAGCAATGCCCTCCAAAAACATCAGCAGGTTTTCGGATTGGCTCTTTTTTTATGTTTACAAGGTTTCAGAAACCAATTGTTTCTATAATATCTGTTAAGACTTGTGCATTTTGAAAAAGGAAACACGTTATCACCTTTAAGTGTCAGAAGAACCAAAATCAGTATTATTGATCCTTCTATCAACAGATAAATCTTCAAATTTTCAGTCTACACTGCATGTAACTTTACACATCTAGAACTATCTAAAAATATTCTGTAAGCGGTATGTTTGTTTTTCTTTTGTATGGTTTCAGTGAGCTTAATACCTTACTTCATATCCCACCAAATGAGAGGCGTCCCAGTCCAGTGCTCCCCACCCCCTGCCCCAGAGCTGTCGGCATAATGCATGTTATTTACAGAATCTTTCCCATTATAAAAACTAAAACGTTTGTAAAGAGCAAAACCTGATTGAATAAATGATGTTCTTGACTGTACAAACTTCATGAATGGTTTGGGTTTATTTTACAGTGAGAAATCACCACCACTTGAGTTTGTCAATAAGACTTTATTGATCCTGGGAGAGATGTTAATATTATAAATCACAGATTAGCAGGTGCACGGTTTCATCAGACTCTTGGTGGATTCCTTGTAGAGCACAAAGTTCTCTTGTGTGTCTGTTTATTACATTTCTTTTGTATAACATTCAATAATTCCGATAAAAGCTCCTAGTATCTAAATAATTGTACATTTTAAAATCCATTACAGAATCCCCGCCAATATTGTCTGCTGATTTTGTGTGGGCCTGCTAATACTGTAAGTGTACAGCATTTCTTCTATGAGTGTTTAGCAAAATAATATCACGGAGAATGCGAAGGCATTCTGGACCCTGAACCTGCAGAAGAAACAAAAAGGTGTTCCAGTAACGCTGAAGATCTTTACTGTACTCAATACATGAACAAAAGAACCCATTATCAGCTTTACACAGATATGATTCAGGGAAATCGCTCTCATACAGAACTTTACATTCTGACTGCATACAATGTCTTGCAGAGTATCATCATGCTGTAACAGGTCTCTGCTTTTTAATGCAAGCAAGCTCTAGTGTGACAAAACTTGTGTTTTGCCAGATAATCGTTCAAGTTGGTCCTTTCAAATGAAGTAAATAAAAGCTGATAAATACTCTAATCCTTATTGTCGTTTATTACTTACATCTAAACATTTTGCTCGAATGTTGCAACAAGATAACGGAAATGGAGATATGCTTTTACGTCAGTGTTTAAGTAAACCATATTTACTTAATGAATGCACATTCATCTTATGCCGCACGATTCATCATTGCACACTATTCCAAAGAAATAAATTCTTGGTAAATCTATTATCAAATTACCTACACCACAATGCCCTTATATTTTCAATTTCTCCCCACCAACCGGCTCTATTCGGTGATGTAAATCTCTAATTAATAAAAGTAATCTTTTTTGCTCTGAAAATTAAGTGAAATAGTGTTGCAAACAGTGTTTCATGTTAAATGCGATAAACAAATAGTTTAAAAATTAGTTTATCATACTTCATCCCAGTACATTTAAACCAGTAATAATAATGGCTCAAGGTTATAATAATCCACATGGCATGGACTCATTCATAAAATTACATGAATTTAGATCATGTGCACAACAAACACACATTTTGTTAGACACTCTGTCTTTAAAAACTGATATTATCTGGATTGGACTAGTTTCATATTTTAATATCATCACATTCATCTGTGTGCTGGGAGAAATACAGATCTATCTCTGAATTAGAGAAATATATAAAATTAGACATATATTAATAATCATTTTCCAAAATAAAACAACCAAGCGATACTTTGTTTACATCTAACCTTGCTCGTCATATCCCATAATACTACTGTGCCAGAGTTTGCTTTCAATTGTTGCTAATTTAGTGAAATATTCCCTAAGGGAACACACACGTGCAGTCAAACCCCCTGCATCACGTCAGAGTGCATTCAACCCAAATGCCATCAAATCCATTGGCATTTGTTCTTTCTCAGTTTGATCGCATCCGCCCCATCCCCACCCAGTCTGCAAGTCTCCCCTCAACTTAAACTCAAAGAAATAATGGGGAAAACCGGTGTCCCAAGTAATGCAGTGCTTGTGTAGTGGAAGGGGAACGGGCAGGTGGGCTTTCCACAGATCTCATTCGTCCTCAAAATTCTGATTGAGCAGGAAGTTGGCAGCCAGGTTCTCGTTCTTCTCGCAAGCAAAGTATGCCTGGACCACCAGAGCTTCTGAAAACCCAAGAGCTTTTAACTGAAAGAGACAGGAAACACCGGCTAAGAAGATTATTTTAAAAGGGTCATATCAAGAAAAAACTTTTTCAACCCTTCCCCATGCCATCAATGATCTAATTTTCTTAAATTAAGAAATCCAGTGTGAGAAAAAAAAAAAAAAAAAAAAAAAAAAAAAAAAAAATCGAACTCACCCTGTCAATAGCTTCTTTCTCCTGTTGCGTCACCTGTATATAACTGCCGGGTGCCGCCTCATCTGCGATGGCACCCAGGTCGGCGAACTCCGCCCCCTCTCCGCCCTCACCCTCAGCAACCGGCGCGTTCAACATCTGGATGAACAGCTCCTGATGCTGGCTGATTTGCTGCCGTCACCAAACATTATCAGAAACTGAGTTACAAACACGATCAAACACATCCCTCTACCTTTTTTAAACATTATCATGGAGGTATGAAGTACCTGCAGTAGTTCTGGGTTTTCCTGACCCAGCTGCTGCAGGAGGGCCGGGAGCAGGGACGGGTTCTGCTGGATCACCTGCCTCATGCTGTGAAACTGTGGTTGAGAACGCAGGAACTCCAATGGGTTCTCACCTAACAGAACATTTGATACAAATCTGTCTTTAAAGGAAATACCGAAGTAAAAAACTTTTCTCTTTTCTAGATCACAGAAGTAAATAAAACACTGGGTCCTTTAAAGAGATAATGAAGCAACAATGGACATTAATAACGTTGCTAGAGCTCGTTCCAAAGGGTTCTTACCTTCTGTGGATGGGGTATCGGTAGGAAGCTGGGCTGGGGCAGGGTTGGTCTCCTGTACAGGGACTGATGGAATTCCCTAAAGCAGACAACATCAAATTTCATTTAGATTCATACACATTATTGCATCATTTAAAGTTCTAATCATGCTGGGATCATTTATAAACCAATATTCCAGATTTTAGAAAAACATGAAATAACACATTGATGCTGGCTATTAAGACGACAGATTTCAAACTATGCTCAGTAGTTGCACGAAAGAGATAAAACACAGTTATCTAAAGTCAGAGGCAAAATAAGAGTCACTCACATTGAGAAGATACTCGACAGCACGGTGTGGGTTATTATAACTGGCCTTAAGCGCGGCCACGACTTTCTCTTTCTCATAGCCCATAGACATGATGTTTGTGAGCATGGCATCATACTCCTGACCCGTCACTGCAAAACACACACAGCCTGTGAATGTCTGTGAACACAATAGACTGAGACAGACTGGCATTCCTGGCATCTGTTTTGGGACTGGCTGCAGCTTTGATAATATTTTTCAAATATTTTGAGATGGTTAATATGAAAATATGTAAAAAAGGTCTTCTTTGCCCTCACCTAATGTAGAAGATGCATCTTCCCCATCAGCTACAGAGCTCATACCACTAGCAAACAAACACGCGACACAGATAATAATAAATATCATCATATCATCAACAGAAGATAAAATATCATCATTTGTCATAAATGAATTATTGCAAAGACAGCTTCACAAAATGTAACACTGAAGTAATACACTCAAAACAGAAGAATATACTAAGCATCAAAAAACATTCTGACTCTCAAATCTGAGTAACATTCAAAGTTGTTGTAAACTGCTTGATATACAAAATCTATTCTATTCGATAGTGATGAAGTAGCTGACTGCAAATTTCTTGAATTATTTATAGATGTTTCAACAAAATGACAATTTTTTTATATAGCAAAATTAATTTCAACATCTGTCGACCAAAAAACAACTATGTATAAATAAAGTAGAATCAATAATTTCTCTGTCGCATTTACAAATATCATACCTCCCAGCCCCAATAGTAAATAATTTTTGTATATTAATAAATCATTATAAACAGAAGGATTCAATGTTGAGGCTCACCGTTCAGGACTCTGTGTTGGGGACACGGAGGCAGGGGGGTCATCCAGGATCTCATCTTTAGAAATGGGAATAGCAGCAGGGGCCCGAGTGGGAGGTGGAGAGGAAGAGGAGGGAGGAGAGGAAGAGGAGGGAGGAGAGGACGAGGTGGGAGGAGAGGAAGAGGTGGGAGGAGAGGCAGATTTGGGTGGATCTGAGGGTGGGGCGGGCGGTCCTGACGAAGGCTTCGTCTAGAAACAAACAAAGTGACATGAGTAATGGATTCCTACGTGTCATTTCTAGTGCTGATGGTTAATGGGTAAAACAGAGGTATGTGTTTGTTTTTATACCCTCAAGTTTTAATTTTCGTCTAAACAAACGCTGTGATGATTTCAAAATATTGTCCGTTTAAGCATCCCTAAGCACTTTCATAACATTGGATCATCCAATGGAACGACTCACCTTCGACACCATCACCACCACAAAGTTCTTCTCATCGATTTTGTACTCTTTGATGGGCGTATCATCCTGCAGGATCTTTCCGGCGTAGATAAGCTTCTGTCCTGCCACTGGAAAACTGTCTCTGCCCTTCTCAGCCTCAATCTTTTCTTTTAATGCCTTCACCTGAGCCAATTAAACAAATAAAAAGGAAAATCACCAGGGAGGAACGCTGGCCATCCTGACCACTACCAATACTCACCTACTACTATCACTGTAGTTAAATTACGTTAGACTGTCAAATTTGACCACAAAATTGCTTATAATATGTGAAATAAAAGTAATAGTACCTATAATTTATAACACTGACATGCATATCAAACATACATTGATTAAAATTACATTTCAGAGACAGGCAGCTATATACATTTCACAACATTCGTGTCCAATAATGACATGCATTTATCTACTTAAACTATACACTACATAGGACATGCGTTAGTTATCAAATGCTATCCATCCATCTATCACGCTTGCTCATGCTTAACACGCCCAGTTGATCCCCAATGACCCATAAACGAATAAAAGCCCATCGTCTTCTTTATTCGCTCGAAAAAATGCCAATGTTAAAAGTACCCCATTTCACATGCCGTTACCACATATAAACGAGGGTGCAAGAACACGTAAATTGTAAATACCGTTTGATCATCGTCGATGTCTATTTGAATGGTCTGCTGCTGCAACGTCTTCAGTGTGATCTGCATGACTGCGCCGTTTTTTCGCCTTTCTTTCTGAATCTGGGCCTTTGCGGACTTTTAAATCCTGAAACAACGTGTCCTTTCTGAAGCGATAATGCAGATTATATGCGTTTAAAGAAGTAGCTCCTTTGCTAACCAGCTAAAAACAGCTGTCAGGTGCGCTTAGACATCTTCTTCCGTGGTGCTTCAAAAATTGTGGCGGAGCAAAGGAAGAGGTTTTTCAAATACTGACATCCTTCGGTGGTGAGTGGAATAGCAGTTTGTTAATGCGGTTAAACCAGTGTTCAAGCAATAGTTAAACCCCCAAAATAAATTAAGCTTGTCATTTTTTCACGCTTATGATCCACATCCATATGCTGTTGTCGTTTTTACACTGACTTTGAAAGAGTGCCATTGGCGTTCCGCCCATATTGGGGAGGGCAAGAGTTCTCAAATGCGAGCGGGGGTTGACAAGTGAGTTTTCACAATTCTAATAAACAAGTAGATAAAGACATAACGTTCTTTTACTCAACATATAAGACAAACCATCGATATTCGGTTTTAAATTATAAATGCGTCTTTTCATTCAGAAATACAACAGCTCTCCTTCATATTTGTTTGGGCGTTTGAGCAACATAATACAATATTCACGGAAAGATATTTTTAAAAACGTACTTTGCACTTTTTTATGTATGCTCATCCAACGCGTTGCATCGCAAAGAAAACTACATTACCCACAATCCACCGATCAGCGTACATCCGGTCCAAGAGTTTGTAAACAATGAAAGGGGAGATGGTGTCGTCAAGAGGTCTCACCTAAAAATATTACCTTATTTAATATCTAGGCCATAATAAATACATGTTACACGTCACGCAGGCGCGCATATATTCAGTTACTCAAACAGTCGGCAAAAATACATTTGCAAGGACTTTGAAAAACATACATTTGTGTCTGAAAATCGGACAGCTGGGGTTCGTTTTTCTACAAACCAGACACAGCGTGCTGCAAAGACAAAGAGGACGACCTGCGAGGAAACCCACCCGAACACACGCCTGTTAAAGACCTTACAGAGGGGAATTTGGAGGGGTTGTTGTGAAGGTTAAGCTCAATGGGGAACTGTCTGTCTTCTCAAGGCGCCGATGATTTGTCCCTGCTGAACGAGTCCGAGGGGGCGAGTCTGCCTGGAGAGCCTCCGCCACCCTACCAGGTGCGATCCTAAACAATGACACATAGCATAATGATAATGTCCGACACACATCCTGCTGTTGACAGAAATCAATATTTTGTGTTACCTTATTTGGTCGATTTGTAGTGTAATTACTTTGTATCAGATCTTATTTTGAGAAGTAAAAGTTTGTTTTATGCAATTGCAACCTTTTACACACCTGTATAGACATTTGACCCATCGTGTCTAGTCTTCTTAGGTTTGAATTAATTGTGATGTTGACATTTGGTTTACAATTCAAGTGAAAACCTGAATGACTGTGTTTCAAACTCTCCACGTTTCTGGCAACATGAACTTGTCTTTGAATTATACTGCCTCAAAGACGTTTGTTTCATTTGTTACAAACCATCCAGTGCTGTCTAACCAGATGTGGGCTTTGTTAATTATTTGATCAAACGTTTTTTGGCCCCCAGGAGCGAGTGCAGGTGGAAGTGTACCATCCAACGCCCAGTCAGACCCGGTTGGCCACCCAGCTAACCGAGGAGGAACAGGTCCGTATCGCTCAGCGGATCGGGCTCATTCAACACCTGCCTCGTGGAATCTTCGACCCGGGCTCAGAACCTTCTGAAAAGAAGATTAAAGAGTGAGTGATGTTGAAACTCAAACATTGGTCAAGTTGCAATTTATTTACATTAACAGAGTTAAAAGGGTCATAGTTGATTTCTTATTCACTTTCAACTTTCCAAACTTCTTTTTAGTGTTTCTTTAGCTGTGCTAAAAACTCTTGTTAATTTCTCCTAGGTGTGTAATCTGCATGATGGACTTTGAATACGGCGACCCAATCCGGTTCCTCCCCTGCATGCACATCTATCACGTGGACTGCATTGATGCGTGGCTGATGCGCTCCTTCACCTGCCCTTCCTGTATGGAGCCTGTCGATGCTGCTCTGTTGGCTTCCTACGAGACAAATTGAGAGTGCCTGCGCATACCAAATGTCATGCAGCCGAGTCACATCAGCCGAAAGACTTGAACTGCTGAGGAAAAAAACCTGTATAAATAAATAAAGGTGTGTGTACTCAGACTGCAAAAAAACAGGATCCTTCCAGTGTTAAAACCGAGAGACCCTGGTAAGGGGTTCAAAAACCTTTTACTTGCATGTCAAAGCGCTTTCCCAACACATATACATGTGATTGATGTGAAAATGAAGTTCGGCGAGGTGGAGACCACCTATGCATCTCTAATGAAGATAGTCTTTCAAAGGACACGTTTAGGATTAAATGATTTCAATGTGTATTTTTTTTCTTCTACCAAATGTGCAAAACGTTCAAGAGGGACTGAACCTCTCTCATTGGATGTGAAACTCACCCATCACCTAAATTTGCCAATGAGGTTACTTACTTACTGAACTTTGCGAGTCTAATTGGTGGGGTTTCAATTTCAGTTGGCTTTGAATGTGCCTTTGATGGCTGAGTAATAAAATGCTGAAAACCTTAATGAAATGAAAAAAAAAAGAATGAAAATAACTAATTTATATAAGAACATGTGCCATGCTAATGTTTTTGTCTTTACTTGCAGTGACATAACACACAATCAAGCATTTGCTGCGATTTTTCTTCTCTCTACACTTATCTAAATAGCTTCCCAACATTTTGAGACTGTGTCCTTATGTCATATTGTGTTTAGTTGTGATAAGATTGGTCGGCAGCTGTTTACCAGGTTCTGCGTATGAATTGCCTTTTTACAGTGGTTTTGGAAGCTTTTTACTCTGTTGCTGTTGCAGTATATGTCATATCCTGTACGTCTCTCTACTTTATTCTTTTAAAGTAGAGTTTTTCCTTATTTGTGAACCTGGACAACAAAACCAGACTAAAGGTTACATTTTTGGAAATTGAGTTTTTACATCATCTGCAACCTGAAGAAATTAGCTTTCTAGTGATATATGGTTTGTTAGGATAGGACACTATCTGGTGGGGCAACAACTGTTTAAAAAGCTGTATTCAGAGGGTGCAAAAAAGGTAAAGATTGAGAAAATCGCCTTTAAAGTTGTTAATCTGAGGCACTGTAGCAGGCCATCCACTCACAAAAGAAAGTTTTTATACATTTACGGTAGGAAATGTATTAAATATCTTCATGGAACATGATCTTTAGTTAATATCCTAATGATTTCTGGCAAAAAGAGAAGTCGGTTATTTTTACCCATACAATGTATTTTTGGTGATTACTAAAAATTGTCCTGTTCTACTTAAGACTGGTTTTGTTGTCCACGGTCACATTTAATGTTTTTTCTTTACTTAGAAGAGGAAAAGTAATAATATAACCACCAAACGCTGTGCACCTTTTCAAATTCTGTCCACTGTATATTCGGCGGGCGTTTTACAGTAATTCCTAGTGTTTCTAAATCATTCATGCAAAAAATTGAAATGAAAAAACAGAAAGAAAGTAAAATCGGTGAATGCTTCTGTCAGTTATGGTAATGCGTGTCCATCACAATCTAAACTTTGTGCTAAAAGGAAGATTTTCACCTTCATTTTTTTGTTTATGTGGTCTCAGAGATGCTTAGTGATTTATGTTAAGCCAGGAAATATTTTTGCACAATGCTATATTCTACTCAAGTATATGTTTTCCCTCTGACTCGTTGTATTAATATCCTGAAGTCATCCTAGATAGTAAACAGCTCTTAGATTTAATTATGGATAAGTTATTCTTTCTCCTGTGAAATATTATTGATTCTAAATTTATATGTAGCTCCACCACACGTAAACTCTTTTGAAGTGCAATCATGACATTTTTGTTATACTTCGTTTCAAATTAAAATTCATTTAAAATTGCTTGTTGGTGCCATATAAATGTAGGTTTGCCAAAAAATCAATAACTAAATAAATGCAGAGTTTGCTTAATTCCTCGGTCCCCATTTGTACTATTAGCATTCTCTGTTTCTCTGTTTCGTCTGTGTGCAACAATGGCACAATAATCGGAATATAACACAATAAATGTTGCCAAATCCTTTCACATCTTCAAATCTAGTGTTTCTTCCTTTCACACATGACATTTCAACTTTCGTAATTATCACTTGTCCAAAATATCATGGTCATTATAATATTTACATTATCAACCAATAATGAAACAATTATAATATCGAACACTTCTGGAATATTCGTACTCGGTGGAAGTAGTTGGTACAACCCGGCTGAGTCATCGAGTATAATCGGCACACTTCCGGTCGTAACTGCGGGCTCCATGGCGTCCATTTTGGATCTTGTTGTTCGCCGAATCAGCGGATCTTCTATCCTGCTGAAGAGCCAAAATGACGGATTGTTGGATTGTTGCGTTGGTACATTCCAGCTGAGTTGAGCTCAAGATGGCAGCCTCGGTGGAAGACGAGTTTGAAGATGCACCTGATGTGGAGCCTTTAGAGCCGACATTAAAGAATATTATAGAGCAGAGATCACTCAAATGGATCTTTGTGGGGGGTAAAGGTGGCGTTGGGAAGACCACGTGCAGGTTGGTGAATGAACGCGCGCGTTTTACAGCAGAGAGACTGTTAGCTGTCATTGCTGCTTCAGCTAACGTTAACTTCGCCTTATGAAAATGGTTTTATTAAAATAAAAGTGTAATAACAATGTTTCATGGCGGTTTTGTTACACAATTGTGGCTAGGCTATGTTTACTTTGGTGAGACCATGATACATTTGTTGTTGTTGTGATTTTTTTTCTACAAATAAAATCTATGGTTTATATACTTAAGCCATTTAAATAGCTCTTTAACTCGAAAATTAGCAGTTGTATAATTACTGTTTTAACCATTTTTTGTTTTGTTATTAGTTCAAATCATAGTAACCACAAATGTACCATTTTCTAACTAAGGTTACATTAACTATATTTGTTTTTAACTATAGTATTACAAATGGTAATCAATTTGCAAAAAATCTTCACTACAGTTTAACTAAACCATTAAAACCTACTTTTATATTTTATCAGACCTTAATACCACATTTAATTTTGTGTACGGTTTTGTCAACCTCTTTGCAACATTTAACATGTGTGATCATTTTTCTGTATAGTTGTCATGTTTAATAGCTGTCTGTCTCTTTTTGTGTCACAGCTGCAGTCTGGCGGTTCAGTTAGCAGCGGTGAGAGAGAGTGTCCTTATCATATCTACAGATCCTGCTCATAACATCTCTGATGCCTTCGATCAGAAGTTCTCCAAGGTTCCCACTAAAGTCAAAGGCTATGAAAACCTCTTTGCCATGGTGGGTTATCATCATCAGCAGGCATATACGGCTAAATGTGTTTATACTGAAACTGGATTGTACGGTTTTCTCTGACACTGTGATGTAGAATTATATATTTAGACGGCGTGAAATACTCTGATTTCTCACCATGAATGGCCGTTTGTTCAGTTCTTACTGAGGAACATTGTTCAAAGATCATTCATCAGAATTTCATTGTGAACTGTTACGTTCAGTGTGTACAAAGCATAATAACCTTTTTTTTGGCAGTTTGTTAAAAGGTAGTTAAATGCCTGGGAAGATCTAATTGGATCTGTTTTTCAATATGTAGGAGATCGACCCCAGTCTGGGTGTGGCGGAGCTGCCCGATGAGTTCTTTGAGGAGGATAACATGCTCAGTATGGGAAAGAAAATGATGCAGGAGGCCATGAGTGCCTTCCCTGGCATCGATGAGGCAATGAGCTATGCAGAGGTCATGAGGTCAGACTTCCACAGTATTATATGGGAATGTCATTTGTAATTTATTAGAATGGCTACATGCATGCTTTAAGAATTATTTCTCTTTTTATCTACAGTTGCCTTGTTTACAACATATGGTTTGTTGCTTTGAGTGGTCACTGCTAAACTTATTTCCCCTTTCTTGGTACATTCTTACCCCTGTTTCACAAAGCACCCGTCAGCAGTGTGTATGCAGCGCATATTTTTTCGGCGCACATGTTTACAGATGAGAGCATTCATACCGCACGTGTAAGCAGCGCGTACACTCAGAGCAGAATATTTTTCCTGTGCTGCTAATGCTCAATTAAAGAGACAAAGTCCACATAGACATGATTAACAGGAAAAATTAACACTTTTACCTTCAAAGCATTTAAGTGGGGTTTTTTTAACAGTCGCCATGAGTTTCAAAAAAACACTTTTGCCTCGAGTTCTTTGTCCAAAATCACAACAGCACATTTAAAGGATTTATAATACAAGTATATCTTAAATGTTATGCTTATATTGCATATGAAGGAGTGGAAAACGATAGCATATGCTGTCAGTGTGCTGTCTGAAACCCCCTGTCATCATAACCTTCTGAAAAATCAGATAAAACAACGCAGACATCATGTTATATGCTTATATTGCGTGAGAGAAAAGCGATCGCATCACAGGTCAGTCACTTTCTCCTATGGTGAGTTGACCCTTTAGTGACTTCTTATCCTTCAACGCAAGATGACATTTTATCTATCACTTGTACCATGTGGATCTAAAAGAGCATGATACAGGCAGATATAACAAATCATAGTTATGCAATCTACTTTAAAGCGCTGTGATGAAGATATTTTGCTCGTTGATGTATGTAAATAACTTGATGAGTAATTGCATTGTTGTACTCTGGTACCCTGGAAGTATGGTACATACGCTGCCGGTGTGAAATGACAATGGGCCCGTGTTGCTAATGCTGTCCTTATGCTTTAGCTTCACAATCAATTTTTTTACAGAAGTATGAATCAGCACTTGAGTCACTTACTTACTGCAATTTTTTAAGTTCGATTTTTTTTTTTTATGGCATTTCTATTTCCAGTACTGTAATGGAGAAAGAAATCCTCTTAATGCAGTTCCCCTTCTCCACCACTAGAGAGAGTAGTACTTTAATTTCATAGAACTCAATGATTGGAGATCACTTATTTATACCAGTCTGTCTTGTGTTTCTTCTTAGATTAGTGAAAGGCATGAATTTTTCAGTTGTGGTGTTTGACACAGCCCCCACGGGACACACACTACGCCTGCTCAACTTCCCAACCATTGTTGAACGAGGTCTCGGTCGCCTAATGCGGATCAAGAACCAGATCAGCCCCTTCATCTCACAGGTATCGGCATTCCTAGAAATTGACTAGACACAATTGAAAAAAATCTGATTCTGTAATAAACACCTTTATTTTGCTCGCATTGAGTTTAATATGACATTTAACTGTAGTACTGTCTAACCGTCTCAGATGTGTAACATGTTGGGCCTGGGAGACATGAATGCAGATCAGCTGGCATCTAAACTGGAAGAGACGTTGCCTGTTATCCGCTCAGTCAGCGAGCAGTTTAAGGACCCGGTGAGTGTCGCAACATGGTCTTTGTGGTCAGTTTTATTCTTGGATACTTGAACTAACCAGCAGGACCCACTTTCTGTTGCATACAGGAGCAGACGACGTTCATCTGTGTGTGCATTGCTGAGTTTCTGTCTCTGTACGAGACGGAGCGTTTGATTCAAGAGCTGGCCAAGTGTCGCATCGACACGCACAATATTATCGTCAACCAGTTGGTTTTTCCTGAGGCAGAGCGGCCCTGCAAAATGTGCGAGGCCCGACACAAGATTCAGTCCAAGTACCTGGACCAGGTCTGTAACATTTCAGTCTTCTTATGTGATGTCTTCTAATTTAGTTTAGACTTGAAGATTGAAAATAAGTTCAGTTTAATAAGACAATCTTGTTTCATTAACCTCTATTTCTGTTTTCATTTCCTGTCTCTTTTTCCAGATGGAAGATTTATATGAAGATTTCCACATTATAAAGTTGCCCCTGCTGCCCCACGAGGTTCGAGGAGCGGATAAGGTCAACACCTTCTCCAAGCAGTTGCTTGAACCCTACAGCCCCCCCAAGAATTGACTTAAATGATAACCACAACATGATCTAACCCACCATCATATTTCTCCTGCTGTTCTCTGATGCATATTGATGTTCTTCATCGTTCCGGTCATCTTCACATATAGAAACACCCTATGAATGTTTAATTTCTGACTGCTGACGACTACCTTAATTTCCTCATCACACAGTCTCTTTGCTCTCTAGCTCAGTTTTATTTTTGGTCATATTATTTATCATATTTGATATGTAAAGAATGTCATCCCAGCAGGGCTCAATTAGAAACATAAGTCCTGATGGTATGTTGCTTTGTGGTGATGGTGTTTCTGGTGCAGGCGCATAAGAAAACCATTCCTGGTCCAAATTGATATCAGCACCGGAATGTACCTCTGGACTCTTGAGTAATCCGGTTTTGCCCTCCGTTAAACAGTTTTTGGACCAGTGACTGGTTCAGCTTAACCAGACATGTTCTGACACTGATTTTTCAGGGTCTAGTCTTTATTGTTCAGAATTGCAGTTAGTGGTGTAGACTTGGTCCAAACCTCTTGGGAGATACATTGTCTTCAAGAGATGTTATGAAAAAATTTGACATTTGGTCAACCTCTGTTTGCAGTGAACAAAACTGTATGTACTCTGTACAAAGATTGTGATTCAGTTTATCTAATTTAATTTCTTCAGTTAGTTAAAGTGATTGTATTTATATAGACTTGTAATGATTAAGAAATTATGTTTAGATCTTGAATTACATTTTATTTGAAAGAAATATCTTGTTTATCAGCACAGCACATACAATATGAAAACTTGTTTCAGTCTCTCTCTTTTTACCTTTGGCTCTGATCCTTCTGTCTTTTGATAGTTTTGTCCACATGAGTCAGGAAATCCACTTGCAAAAACACTGCAGCCTGTCAGCAAAGAGGACAATTTGCAACACTACCACACTACTCATATGTTTCCTGCTTTTATTATCCTGTGCTTTCTTCTTGGTAACTAAAAACTAGGATCAAAATAAATAAAAAAACAGACAAATATCGGACTGAGGGATTTGAATATTTTTCTTAAAAAGTTTTCTTAATCAGTGAAAACAAGCTTCTTATTTATCTTGTAACTTGTGAATGCCTTTTTCAAATTGGGCTTCTTTTTGTGGAAGCACATTATGTTTCGAAGCAAAACGTTATCAAATAAACATATTCCTATCTACTGCAGGAATGCCAGATGTGTTTGCAGTCAATTATCCTAAAGTATAATACAAATATATGATGTGCATATTTCGACGTTAATCCAAAATATTTTTGCAATGTGTATAAAGAACCATGCTTCGAAATTATTTAAAGTGATTCATTATAATTATTTAACACGTGCTTGCTTTTGCTAAAGAAGCTTAAAACATTGTTTTCTTACACACATAAGATATTAAACCCAATATTATGGATAATAAAAAAATCTGTATTTATTTCAACAACACATCTGTAATGACAGGGCGAGTGAATTACAAGAGGTTTTTATACTTTGGTGTGAACTATTCCTTTAAATCACTCACGATTTGTATAATTCCAGTTTTGGACACTTTTTTTTATTTTGCTGAAATCTGAAGTGACCAGAGCCTCAGTTGGGGACCATTCATGGTTGACTTTAAGTGTTTCAAACAAGATGACCTGATGAATGGTTTATTTCGCTTCTGTCAAAAAGGTTGCACCGACCTGCTGTCTGCTCATGCGCAAAATAACTTCAAACGTCTTACATACCTGCAGTATAGCGAGATTAATCCATTATCTTTATGAATATATTGCCATTGACAATCTCTTGGAGTCTGTCTGAAATTCCTGGCTGTCGTTCTCTATTCATCATTGGCGTGAATCTCAGTAGGATTCTTCTCTAACGAGCTTTGCTGTCCTCGCTACGCGGATTTGTCCCGTGGCGCCCCGACCACTCCACGCATCACCGGCGGCGCAATGGACCTTTAACAGATGAAAGGGGACTGCGCAATTACCGTCTTTATGTAATAAAAACAAAAGAATACAGAGGCGCGTATTTCTTCAGTCTGTGTTTCCCAGGGTAGGTGTTTTTTAATCATTCTTTGCATATCCTTATAGTCTTGCCTTATTTAACATTTACTGTGTAACTGTCCAGATTCGGTAAGAGTTTATTGTGAAAAGTTGTCACATACTATTTAATGAATTTAGCCTCATGCAACAGATTTGAAAGTAATTTACTGGTCTGAAGATAATAAAGAAGATATAGCCTTATATCTAAAAAAGGAGACATCTAACACAATACAGTATGAGTTAAATTGAGTTAAATATTAACAAATTGTTTTTTACAGAAGACATTTACAAACCATTATACGTCGATGTATGAGTCTTGGAGGGTTGGATAGATTATTTCTTCACTTAAATACTTGACCGCAAAAATCGTAATTCTTTCATCATTTACTCAACTTTGTTCAAAAGCGAATTTATTTTTTCTGATGAACAAAGAGAAAGATATTTGGGAAAATGCTTATAGACAGATTTTGCGCCGCATTGACTACCATAATAGGTAAAAATAAAATGGTCAAAAGTCCCCTAGAACTTTTTGCTGCCCTACATACTTCAAAATGTCTTCTTCTGTCTTCAACAGAACAAAAAAATATAATGATTGTCCTACTATGGGAGTCAAAGGGGGCAAGATGTGTTTGGTTATAAGCATTCTTCCAAATATCTTCCTCTGTGTTCATCAGAAAAAAGAAATTGAATTGAATTGTTATTGAAAAACTGCCATTGAGGTACTCCAGCATGTTTATAGTTACCCAGAAATTACTTACCCACATTCACTAACTCTTGATATTTTAGTTGACTAAGCGTAGTCTCATGGGATCAAAAGCAGCATATCCAGGCACATTTTGTGTCTCCTATAAACTATACGGTTACGGCTCGTTTTATGCTGTCTTTGGTCGAATGCATAACGGCTCTAAAAGAATATCAAATAACATGCAAACATGCGTCGTACAACTGCAGATCCAAATCTTTAAATTGTGTCGTTGATGTTGTGAAAATGCTGAAATAACAAACCCAAAAAGTTAAAATCCCCGTGAACCGGAAGTTGCGATGGATATTAATTTTGAGATGGATAGTCATTTCAGAGGGAAGTGCATTCTCAGATTTTAACAGAAAGATTATCCGGGTAAATGAATTTTAAACAGCTTTACCCAAACTGATAGCTATTTACTATAAAAGTTGCAACATTAAATGAAAAAAATAAGAATTTGTCATTTTTTATTTCACTGGGTCTTTAAATGTTAATCATTTTTCACTAAAATCCGAACAAATACATTTACGCATTTTGGCAGACGCTTTTATCCAAAGCCACTTACATTGCAAAATCCTATACATTTGTTTCTAAATGCTTGCAATCCCCTGGGATCGAACCCTTGGCGTTGATACCACCATGCTCTTACCACTGAGTACAAGTTAGTTTCTAAATCCAAGTTAGAGATTTGCATTTATGATATTACAATTAATTATATATTTAAATTTACAGTGTGTGTGAATTTCTGGGTTACGCATCTTGTAAATATGCTGATTGTAAGGTAGCTATGTCTCTTTTGATGCTTTCATAAAGTGTGAAACATTTCATTTGTAAGGAGCATCAATGGTGCGTGATGACGGTCACTTACACCGCCAGAGTTGCCAATGCGCGTTTCTGCGGCTTCTCCAAACTCCTGCTGGCGTGGAAGGGAAGCATCTATAAAGTACTTTACAAGGAGTTTCTTGCCTTCTTCGCCATGTACACGGCAATCAGCATCTCTTACAGGTGCGTGACTTCTACTGTCATCCTGACCGTGAAAAGTTTAGACTTTTTTTCTTCCTTTTTATGGGTAATTTTCTCTCCAGATTCCTTCTTGTGGATGTTCAGAAGAGATATTTTGAAAGGCTTTCCATATACTGCAACAACTATGCCAGTCTTATCCCAATGTCTTTTGTATTAGGTACGAACACTCTGAGACAATTAACAGCAAAACTATTTTTGATTGTATGTTTGTTAAATGTTGTATGTTATTCTCAGTTTCCAGCCAAAACTAATATTACGCAATACACGTATACAATTAACCCGTCGGAGAAAAAAAACAAGACCCACAAATCCCTGGCCACAGTTTTGTAATTTGTTCCCTCAATTTTACACACACACGCATGGTGTATAAAGCATGTGTTCATTGCCGCGTTTCTGCATAACGATGGTTTGACATTAAACTTTCGATATTCGTGAAGTTAGGGACCATCTCTAAAGTTACATACACATTAAAATACCCTTTTCCAACTTCAAAAGCATTTACAGGGAATGATTTATAGCCACAAAACTACGGTGTTCATGTGTGTGTCAGCTATGCACAACCTTTTAGATTATTGAGTATTAAAATTAACCATCAAATCTTATGCACATATTCCTATACGTATTGCTATTGCGCTTCAAATAATGGTATATTTATGTTTATAAAACGGTCAGTTCTGGTCCATGATTCTGTTTTGCCGAGCAGAGTTCTAAGCCGTTATAAAATACCCCGATATACACTCACCTAAAGGATTATTAGGAACACCCTACAAATACTGTGTTTGACCCCCTTTTGCCTTCAGAACTGCCTGAATTCTACCTGGCATTAATTCAACAAGGTGCTGAAAGCATTCTTTAGAAATGTTGGCCCATATTGATAGGATAGCATCTTGCAGTTGATGGAGATTTGTGGGATGCACGAAGCTCCCGTTCCACCACATCCCAAAGATGCTCTATTGGGTTGAGATCTGGTGACTGTGGGGGCCATTTTATTACAGTCAACTCATTGTCATGTTCAAGAAACCAATTTGAAATGATTCGAGCTTTGTGACATGGTGAATTATCCTGCCGGAAGAAGCCATCAGAGGATGGGTACATGGTGGTCATAAAGGGATGGAAACAGAAACAATGCTCAGGTAGGCCGTGGCATTTAAACGATGCCCAATTGGCACTAAGGGGCCAAAAGTGTGCCAAGAAATCATCCCCCACGCCATTACACTACCACCATAATTGCATTAATGAGAAATTGAACAGGTGTTCCTAATAATCCTTTAGGTAAATGTATAACAGCTGACTGGAGCAAATAGCCCAAATATCATTTTATTTACTTTATTTTATGAAAACTTGCTAAGCATATGGAATAACCGTTTTATAAAAGCAATAAACCCCGCGAAGCGGTGGGTTACAGGGCATTTCAAAACAGCACAACACAACACCCTTAGCTGTTATAAAATGCACTGCAACCCACTGCTTCGCGGGGTTTATTGCTTCAACGAGTCCCTAAAATAGTTATACGTTTGCATGTGACTTGACGCTTTGTTTTAATACATATAAATAAAAGGTGTGCATTCTAGCTGACACACACATGAACACTTCACAGTTAGTCAGGGAAGTAATTCCCTTTAAATGCTATTGAGCTTTAAAATGTGTATATTTATGTATGAGCCCATACAGGAATGAAACAAATGGCAGTATTTGGATCTGATTTGACTTTTTAATTTAATACATATCAATAAATGTGTCATATAATTGACACACTGTACAGTCTTGCGGATATAAATCATTCCCAATAAATACTATTGAGCTTTAACTAATGGTATATTTGTGTTTGAGCCCTATACAGCAGTTAAAAACATTTACTTCTGATTTGACGGTTTATTTGAATAAATATCACTAAAAGCTGTGCGTTATAGGTGACACACACAAATGAACACTGTACGGCTTGTCTTGTGGCTATAAGTCCATCCATCCATCCATTTTCTACCGCTTATCCGAACTACCTCGGGTCACGGGGAGTCTGCGCCTATCTCAGGAGTCTTCGGGCATCAAGGCAGGATACACCCTGGATGGAGTGCCAACCCATCGCAGGGCACACACACTCACTCATTCACTCACGCACTCACACCCTACGGACAATTTTTCCAGAGATGCCAATCAACCTACCATGCATGTCTTTGGACCAGGGGAGGAAACCGGAGTACCCAGAGGAAACCCCCGAGGCACAGGGAGAACATGCAAACTCCACACACACAAGTCGGAAACGGGAATCGAACACCCAACCCTGGAGGTGTGAGGCGAACGTGCTAACCACTAAGCCACCGTGCCCCCCATTGGCTATAAGTCATTCCCTGTAAACACTATTAAAGTTTGAAACATGTATTTTAATGTCTATGTAAATTTGGCATTTATCGTGGGCACAGATTTTGATTTTGATGGTACAGATTAAAAGAAAATGGGCAGCTCGTGGCAGCAGTTTATTAATCCGAGAGCGTGGTTTTGTAAAACGTGGGAACAGTTTTAGATTCTGCGAGTACGTTTTTTAAATTGAGGGAATATCAAATCTGTGGCCATGGATTTGCGGGTCTTGTTTTTTTTCTCCGACGTGTGACCAGGCGGGCTCCGTACAATTCAGATTGATGTTTCTTCTAGGTTTTTACGTGACGTTAATAGTCAACCGATGGTGGAATCAGTACACTTCGATCCCGCTGCCGGACAGGATCATGTGTACGCTCTCGGGGGGAGTGCAGGGTGGGGACGAGCGTGGCAGATTGCTGCGACGCACGCTGATGCGCTACACGAGTCTATCTGC
This sequence comes from Triplophysa dalaica, assembly GCF_015846415.1. NCBI lineage: Eukaryota > Metazoa > Chordata > Actinopteri > Cypriniformes > Nemacheilidae > Triplophysa > Triplophysa dalaica. Next base: position 7,473,442 of record NC_079543.1, read on the forward strand.
GATCCTGATCCTGCGTTCCGTCAGCACAGCCGTGTTTAAGAGATTCCCCACTATGGATCATGTGGTTGAAGCAGGTAACGTGCGTTTACAGGGTGCTTGGTGTATGACAAGGTAGGTTACTACGTGACTAATTATTGAAATTAAGTTACATTTCACCTGCTAAAAGGAAAGTTCGCTAGTCTCAATTACTTCATAACGCAATTTATTAGTATTTAATGGCTCTTTAAAATAATTTTCAGATATTTTATCCATGTCAAGGTTGATACAAATGTTAAAGGGGTCATTTGTATACAATGTGTATACACGATTTAAGGTTAAAAAACGCTTTATTTTCCACATATGGTGTTTGTTTCTCCCCTTTGCTCCGCCTCTCTGAAACGCGCTGATACGCGCGTGCTGACACCGTACATGCGTGGGGGTGTTGTACACTAGGCGTTTCCGGCAGGACTTGTTTGGCATTCACTTTTAGATAGAATGAATCATTTGTTCCCACACTTACATTTTTTTTAATTTTACGTGTCTAATAGATGTATGGGCAATTTATAACACACCAAAGACACAGAAAAACACGTATTTCCGCCATATGACCCCTTTCAGAATTATAATGCAGTTGGTTTTTAGACAGTAATTTAAAGGTTTCTGTCAATCTCATATTCATCTTGAGTACATATAGAGTAGTATTGCATACTTCTTATCTTCGAAGAGTTTTTAGTTTGATCACATTTATTAAAGATTGATAGAGCTTTACAATTGTTTCCGAAAACATACGGCGCGTGCGGGGGGGAGGGGTAGGCTGAATCAAAGCACTTGCGCACCTATTGTCAACAAAACACAGACATCAGTTGAACTCACCACATGTGGTGCGTGTCCGGCATCTTTCAGCGCTGAGACAGCTCAATATATCAGATTCAAACAATCTCCAAATCCAGAATTATATCCACGGTCTATATAACATTCATCACCCAAATGCAGTGAACAAACAAACACAAGTTAAAGTGACGTCTGCACACGCTCCTTCTCCTTCTCTTCTTTGGCCGTGCCGCAAGCTTTTCCGGGAGAATTGTCCAATAAGGGACTATGAAAAGTGGTTGCGAAACAGTTTTATATGTTCGAAAAAACTTTCCGAAACCCGTATGATTGCTGGGGAATGTATCGAGCAGTGAAAATACTACGTAATACGCCCAACTCGTTTTTTGACAAAAAAAAATGCAAAAAAAAAATGCAAAATGCATGAAATATCGTTGCAGGGCCGCTTTAACTAAAGATTATTTGGGGAATCAAATTTTAAAATGACCAACATTGGTAAGCTATTTACAATAAACGTTGCAAATTTCATGAAAAATAGGCCTTGTTTTTTTTATTTCACTGGGACTCTTAATACAAATATATTAGACCTATCGTAATTATTTGTAATTATTTACTGTTTTAAGTAACTGATGTGAACTGAAGCGTAAACGATATGAAATATTTTCCAGTTTTTCATGTAAATTTATTTTTGTGTAATTTTATGTTTTTTCACTGAAAAATGTAAAATATAAACTGTAAAAAAACATAAAATGAGATTTTTTTTCAAATATAAAAACATCCGCCTGCTGGGGCAGAAATAAAACAAAAAATAACGGGTTCCCTGTAAAATGTTTTGACCATGTTTTAAATTTTGTAAAATTATAGTTTTTTGACAGTATGTGTGGAAAATGTGTAAAAAATGACAGAACAATTAAAACGTTTTTTACAGTGTAGATTATTTAAAATGAATTTAAAATTTAAAAGAGTTACAGCATGGCATAATATAGCACAATATTCAGTATTGTATTTCTATTTCTAGGTTTTATGACAAGAGAGGAGCGTAAAAAGTTTGAGAGTTTGCACTCGCGCTATAATAAGTATTGGGTCCCTTGTGTATGGTTCATTAACCTGGCAGCAGTCGCTCGCTGTGAGGGCAGAGTTAAAGATGATCATACGTACAAACTCCTCATTGAGGTAATTCACACTCCAATATACAAAATATAGTCTTTCATTGTGTGAAAAGTGATTCTCATGATGATATAATTACACCCTGTTGCTCTAACAGGAGCTGAACAATTTTCGAGGGAAGTGCAGCATGCTTTTTCACTATGACATGATCAGTGTACCATTGGTCTACACACAGGTCTGATACTGTTCATCAGTTTGATAAAAATATATTTGATGGAACATGAACTCATATTCTTAAACTCTTCTTTTCCCACCATAGGTTGTGACTCTGGCAGTGTACAGTTTCTTCCTGGTGTGTTTGATTGGTCGTCAGTTTCTAGACCCTAGCCAGGGTTATCCAGGTCATGACCTTGACCTTTATGTTCCTGTCTTTACCCTTCTGCAGTTCTTCTTCTATGCTGGCTGGTTGAAGGTCAGGACCCACCCAAGTTCTAATATTCATTAGATGTTCCTTCCTCCATTCAAATGCCCCCCCTCCACACACACACACACACACACACTCCGTTTATTTTATTACATCAGGTTGCAGAGCAGCTCATTAATCCATTTGGAGAGGATGATGATGATTTTGAGACCAACTGGCTGATTGATCGAAACTTCCAGGTGCTGTTTGTCCTTCATTCATTCATTTTTATTTAGCCATAATTTATTCATTACTTAATCAATTTATTCACCACACAGAGACCATAAACAGGAATGGAGATGTTTTTGTTTGTGTGGGTTTGAAGGTGTCTATGATGGCAGTAGATGAGATGTATGGAGATCTGCCAAAGATGGAGAGGGATCGATACTGGAATGACTCGAACCCTCGTCCGCCCTACACAGCTGCTACACTGTTTGTGCTGCGCAAACCGTCTTTCCAGGGCTCCACTTTTGATATGGCGTCAGTGCATCTTTACCAATTTACTCTTACTTTTTTTTAATAAAAGATAAAGAAATTCTTAATTTCCTTAAACTAATAGCTCATACCCAAAATAATGTTTTTAATAATAGATTTTACTAATATTTAGGAAATTGTGGTCTTCCTCACACAAGAATGTCACAGTCAGAAAACCTCAAATCTCATGTCCTATATTTGTTTTTCACAGAGTAGAAAACAACTATTGGGAGGGAATGACACGGATACTGTATAATGACACAATTTGGGTACTTTCTTGGGTGAACTATTTCTTTAAAACGTAAAAAAAATACATTTAAAATCAAGTAAATATCTAGTAAATGTAGAAGTAAACCATTGCTGCGTCCCAGTTTGTGAGGCCATACTTATACTATACCCTTAAACTAGGTACAGTTTTTGCTGGAAATAGTTGAACTTTACGGAGTGCTGCGAGCGTGCTGCATGCGTTTTTCACACGATTTTAGACGCAAAATGTGAAACGGGCCTTAAAAAGTGCTCAGGACGTTTTTTGAAAACAAGGTTTACTCCATAGGTTATAATGTGAACAGACGCTAGCAGCTTTATAAAAGGAGTCAAGTCTGAACAAAGCCTAACACGAAACGGAAGTGGACATTGCTGCCTATATAACACTATAGTCTTTTACTTTCATGAACTTCAAAATACAGCTATTCCTTTCATTTATGTATTTATTATTTTTATGTAATGTTTACCGTTTACTTACATTTATATATTTATATATTTTATTAATGCAGTGTAGTGTCACTAAACTTCTGTTGAACACAAAAGAAGACATTTTGAAGAATATAGGACAGCAAAAAGATCTGGGGCACTTTTGACTGCCATTGTAATTTTTATCCCACTATGGTTGTCAATGAGAGGCAAAATCTGTCGGTTATGAACATTCTTCCAAATATCTTTCTCTGTGTTCTTCAGAACAAAGAAATTTATACAGATTTGGAACAATTCGAAGGTGAGTAAATGATTTTCATTTTGGGTGAAGTACAACTTCCATGGATTCACACTCCGGGAAACCACCATCAGGGTAATTTGGAAATACTAATTTCAGCGTACCATGATTTGGGACATACTAATTCTATTTTCGAAAAATATTTAGGACGGATAGTGTGCAAATTGGGATGCAGCATTATGCAAAAGATATATAAATATTACAGTAAAAAAATAAAATTTCAAACCCTTCAGAATTCCTAAGGAAGAGATGCATTTCCAGCCTCTGGAGGAGATCGCAGAGAACCTGGAGAAATCTGTGAAACGAAATCACAACCTTGGTCTCTTCAACCGGTTGCTCAGCTCCGCCCCCTCTCCCACAGGCTTCATGGGCGGAGCTTTGCGGCGCACCTCTGCCCAGCTCCAAAGATTGACACGTCCTGTCAGCCCGGATCCTTCCTTCTCTGATGAAGAGGCGGAGAGAGAGGAGAGCATGACGAGAAGTGTAGGAACAGTTGGTTCGACGCCTTCCGTACTTGGATTAGACACCACCCAGAGCACCATCTGCAGCTGTGGAGGATTTATTAACACCCACCCGGCACTGTTGGATGTGGAGTTCAACAAACAAGAAGATGAAGAGGACAGAGAGTGGAGCTGCTTTAAGAATAATGAAGAAGAAAACAAAGGTGCAATTTTTTCGGAGAAAGAATCACTTGTGCCAAAAATACTACCACCTACATTGCAGACGTCAACAGGCAGGAACAAGCAAAGACAGCATCAGCAGCCCACAACAGACCGACAAAGTCTTCTCGCTCTGGACCAAGGGAAGCCTCACCTCCACACTTCAGGTCCCAACAAAGGCACTGTGCCCGACATTTTCTCCTGTCAGGTTATGACACCAAATACAAAAGCAGAATCTAGTGTATCTTTACTAACTCTTCCGTCACTTGAGGTGTTGGCAATATCTGATGATTTTGAAAGAGAGCTGATGGTGGCAGATTAAAAATGATCCCCTTCCAACAATCAAACTCAATGGGTAAATGTTGGGTCATAGGTCAAGGGGTCAGTCAGAAAGATTGTGGCACAAAACTTGATCTTTTTGTCAACTTCATCTTCCCTAGAGTAAAAAAACGTGTTTATGTACACTTCCAGTTAAGAGTTTGAACACATCTAAAAAAACTTTATATAGAAATAATGATAGATCTTTATTTTGCAGACCTGTTTCACTTGTACATACTGTGTACTTATAGTTTAATTATTAAATTATTATAGTTAATATTATAACAGGGTAATAACTAGGTACTAAACATGAACCTACCCCTTAACCTAACCGTATCCAATGTAGTTACTTTATATTACCCAGAACTTTCTAAGGCAAGTACACGGTTAGTACACTATAGGTACATACTGTAAAATAAAGTGCAAAATAATCCAGTTTAATCAAAAGTCTTTTATGTAACGTACATGTGTCCCTACTTTTGTTGGGTAGTGTAAATAAAATACAACTGTATCGGCTGTTTTGCAAAGAATGAATAATGCAATACTGAATACAATATTTTTTTATATAATCTTAAAATTGAAATTAATGTAAAAAAATGACAGGAAAAATGTCAGTAATCAGCATTGAATGCTTAGAGTTTTGTATATTCTTGCACTTTTTTATTTTAATATCCATATAAAATAGAGTAACATGTACACTAATAAGTTCAACTGATATTTTTTTTAAATATAGCTTTATTAGTTGTATTGTTATAGAAATATAACAATAAGATAACAATAGGGAAACGTAAAAAATATAATGTAAATTTCTGATCAATATTAATAATCCTAACATCTTTCCAACCCTTACTTTAAATTGTACAGAACCTTTCCCTAGGGGGCAGTATTGCATCATTCTAAAACTTAAACTCTGTGGATCTGCTATTTGAATAGAAAGAACTAAACTGTAAACAGACTTATTTCAAAAACATATGCACTTGATATTAAACAGTGATTGTTATATACTTCAAAATGTGTCATTTATTAAAGCTAGAAATGTCTAATGTGTTATAATGAATGTGTAAAGGGTGGGTATTTTTTAATAAATTGTTCAGATGTTAAAAATGAGACTGCACATATTCTTATAATAATCTTATTTAAAAGTCTGGTGGAGAGAACTTGATAGGTCAATCCATCTTTTGTGGGAAAATAGGGGACGTATGAGTGGCAGACAAAAGATGTAACTTGTGTTTTTAGTCAACACATTCAGTAAGAAACAAACTCCAGCCACAATTTGAAATCTAATAGTAAAAAACAACAACAGACTCACTAACAGCACTGTTTCGCTTTAATTGACACCGTCATATTGTTTGTCATATTGTTTATTTGCAATGAAAAAAGCCTTAGTAGGGTAAAATATTTTTGTTAAAATACTATTGACAGAAATGCACAATAATATAGATAACTATGTCTTCAGATGCGCATAAAGACCTTAAATAATGAAGTGCTATGTTTTTCTTAGACGAGCTATTTCTATGTACTTTCACAGCGGGTCCCCTTAAATGGAATTCGCCATCTTGTTGCCCTAAACGGAAAAACTGCTCTACAGAGCACGATAAGTTCTTCTTCGGCAAAGAAGCCTAAACGTAACGTCATAGTTATGTGCAACCATGTGTAATTCTGTTTAGTGCTTCGAAAGTTAGAAGGTAAAGTGAGCAGTTGGTTGCAATTCGCAACCTCACCACTAGATGCAGCTAAATTGTATCCACTCACTGCACCGGTTGGCAACTTCGTTACTGTATAGCAACAGTATAGAATAGCAAGATCTTATTTACATACCGTCCAAAAAACCATGGCAGAGCGAAGCAACCTTGTGTTTTCTTGTCTTTATTAAATCGTTGCTATTAAAAATGTAATGCACAGATCGTTGACATTAAGATCTGTGCATTAATATAAATCTCATAATTCTTTTCCTATAATTCTTCATTCATATTCTTTAAATGTCATATTAAAATAAGCAGCATATAAAAATAAACAACCAGGGCTCACCTTTAGTGTCCATGGGAGCGCAAATTTATTGCATTAAAAGCAAATGGTATCTTACTTGAGAACAAACTTTGAAACAAATATTGGCAATCATACTTTCAAATATTACCAAACCAGACCAACATATGTTTAACAAATATTTATGTTTGAGGAAAACAACCTTGCATTCATTAAAACAATCAAACATTTCAAATCCACTTGAACCACCAATGAAACACATATGATTTAAATTGAAAACAGACAACGGAGGGTCCAACAGAGACTTTGGCATATAAATCCCATTTCCTGCTAGTTTCATGCTGTGTTTTCCTGCCCATTCTCATGGTTACAATATAGTTCAGTATAATAGCAGCCATCTCGTTGAGGAAAATTCTTTCAATCCCTGAGGGGCATAATTAACTGAAAAGTGATACTACATCAGATTAATTAAGGACACATACCTGATTCTTACTCGTTTCATACTGTATATGGGAGTATGCTTGTGAAAGAGAGTCTCTTTCTGTGTTTGTGTGTTTATGTGTTTGTGTGAGAATGTCCGCCTTCAAGTATGTGTTTGCTGAATGAATGAGGTCTTTAACATCCGCAGCCATTCTGACCATCGGGGGGCGTGTCTTGCAGACTCTGGCCTTTGTGGTTGTTTAACATATTTGGGTCTCCATCCAAGCTTTCGTTCATTTTATCACAGATGATGTCAACCAATCGCTCGAAGACTTGCTTTACATTGATGTTGTCCTTTGCGCTTGCCTCGAAAAACTGAAAGCCTGCATACACAAAAGGTACAATTAGTTGCATTTAAAAAGATGGAAAAAATAACAAATATAACAATAAATTGGGCAATAAAGTAGGAGATTAGGCTACTACAACTTGAGCAACACAATTGCTTCTTGCGAAAAGCCTGTATAACAGCATTTCTTCCTTTTTTTATTTTTGCCATATCAGGTTGTGTAGTACAGAGAGAAAGCATAGACGGTGATGTGGTATGCAAAGGGTCCAAACTTAACACTGCCCAAATAAATGAAAGCAAAATAACATAAGTGCATAAAACTTTCAACCTAAACACAGTTTAAACTGAATCATGAGAAACATTATTTGACCTCAAATATATGTGGAGTGCATGATTCAGACATACCGTATCACGTGCTTACTAAAGAAAAATAACTCACACAACCAGTTTACCTCAGTGGGAAATGGACCAATACATTTTGATCTTGTATAAACTTTAACAGTTGTGACAAGACGGTATTCTCAGATCTCCATTTATCCAAAAAAGCCTTTTCTAGTTGGCTAATGTGTGTGAGATTAATAGGATATTTTCATTGTCACATGCCTAGTTCATCAGCCAGTCTTTGTCCGTCTTCTGCAGCCACCAGTCTGTCATCCTCTAAATCACATTTGTTTCCCACCAGAATCACTTGTGCATTGTCCCATGAATATGTTTTAATCTGTGTTGCCCTGGAAATACACACACACACACACACACACGCTTTTATTCACTTTCAATTGAATAAACTGTCATGAACATTTTCATAACACCATTATGGGGCCTGTGGGTAATTTTTTAGATTGACCATCCATATTAAAATACATGCAGCCAAAGGAAAAACTTTAAAAAGAGACCATTTCAATTTTTATTAACTGGTTATAGGTATATGCTTAGGTAAAATGGTCAACTTTTTTTTAATTCTGTGAACAATGTTTCTCACAAATTTCAATTTAAAATATTGTTTCTATTGGGAGAAAATGAAATCTGGAGAAACAGGTCAAAATAACCCAAAGGATGCTCTGTATTTTTCAGACCTGCAAAAAAGTTTTTATTCAATTGTACAAATAATACTAATGTATATATTTTTTAAATGTATATAGGAAAATATATTAAAAACATTATGTCACTCCTGAGATTTGTTGAAATTCAAAAGACACTAGACTGAAACAAAAACACAATGCTGATTAAATAAAAAATTTGAATGGTCTCTTAATTTTTTCTGCGGCTACACAAAAAATGAATTCCTATAGCCAGACCCAGAGTTGAGTTGTCCATAACACTGAGAAGTTTCAACTCACCAGTCTTGCACAGCGTAGAAGGATTCTTGGTTAGTAATGTCATACATTAGCAGGAAGCCCATTGCTCCTCTGTAATATGCTGTAGTTATGGTGCGGTACCTCTCCTGTCCTGCCGTGTCCTGGTCAACATGCAAACACATGCAAACACTCATAAAATCTCTCATACACTGGTGCAAGCATGCTCTCTTAATAAAATGCACGGCAGCAACCTTGTGGTTTGCTTAAGTTTAATATTTATCATACTCATACTGCTCAGTGGAACAAATTTGTAATGAAATTGATATGTAACATGAAATTTTCCTAATAAAGTGATCTTTGGACAACAAATTAAGGGATTAAAAGTATCTTGAGTGACATAATTTTATAAACATAGCAATATTAAACAAAAATATAGTGAATATTTATTAAAAAATATAAGTGTGGCCCCCAAAAAAACTAATTATTTATACAAAAACATGGAAAAAAAACAGAGACAGATGTTTAAAGGTTAACAGCCATGTTAAAATTGTAACCAGGCAACGTTTGATTAGTTTCCATGATACTGAAAAGCCTTGACTTCATTGAGAATGCTGTGACCTCACCTACAGAGGTTACCATGGTGACTCTTGGTTTGGGCAGCTGCTAGAGGGTTGTATATATTTGTGTGTGTGTGTGAATTGTGTATTCTGAATTCAAACTAATGGGTGATCAGCTTGAATAGATAAAAGCTTCAACCCCTTCTTTCAACAAAGATAAGATGTGCCATCTGCCACACACACAAATACACACCGCTGATGACTGGTTAAACAACAAAGAGAAGTGAATCATACCATTTACAAACATTATAGCCCAGCAGATCTCAACTGGTTTTGTTTCAGCACCCGTATTTGTAATCGAAATAACGTTTGACAACAAAACACAGCAATTATACCATAAATATTACAACAAACAATCTTTTTAGTTAGCGACAGACCTTTATAGACATTTTCTTCATTTATTAAAAGTTGATGAGCTATCAAAAACTATGCATGGTTATGTTTGCTTTGTATTATTTGCTATTTGCATTGTTCCCCATTTAATGTCCATGCAACTATATAAACAAACTACTAGTTGTAATACATCTGTCTTTCATTCCAAGAAGATATACTATGGTCTTGAAAGTCAGCAAACATAACTGATCATGCTGCTATGACTAATCATATGTAATGTGTAATATTTACTCTTCCCCTATAATAAAATGCGTCAAAGAACATTTGTCTTTCTGTTTAAATGATCACCTCCTCCCTTAAGTAAACCAGAAATATAATGAGCATGCACATGAAACTCCTAGAGACCGCACAAACAGCAATAGTTTTCTCCACAGCACACGGTGTCATAGCAGTGCAACATGTCTTGCGGTAAAACATGGGTGATCATTAACTAAACATCAACTAAACATCTTCAGAGTTGAGAGGAAAGCCTGCCGTAACTCTCTGTGTCCTCCGCACCCATTAAATACACACAGCATGGCTTGGCCCATATTCTGGCCTTTTGACAACAGGGGAAGGTCTTTACCGAAACCAAATGTATACATATCCTGTCAGGAAGAGCTGTCAATCATTCTGGAAAGTAATCAGTAGTGGTTACTTCTAATGAAATGGCCTTTAACTTTAGGATTTAACATCTCGTCACAGCCTGAATCAAAATGAGCTTTTTAAATGGATATTTCACCCAAAAACATTAAAAACTGTGTGTATGTGACTCTTTTTTCCTTGAAACAAAAAAGAAGGTATTTTGAGACATGTCTCGGTGGTTTTAATTCCATGCAATAGACTCCAATGGGGTCCCAAATGGTTTGCTCGACAACATTCTTCAAAATATCTTCTTTTGTGTTCTGCAGAAGTCATACAGATCTGGAATGACATGAGGGTGAATAAATGAAGAAAGAATTTTAGGGTGAACTAAACTATACCTTTAATATTTTGTGGACTGTGTGTTTTTTCCTTTAGCAACTCTTTGTTTCTCGCCCAGAACATCTTTTTTTACAGAAAAATAAAAAATCCAGTTTAATATTATTGATATAGTCTGGAAGAAGTTGAGAAAAATGCTTTTATCATGACTCTTGGCACACCGAGTTGCTCTGAGTTGATTGGAGGAAATGCGGCTCAACACCTCAGAGGCGTTTTCACCAGCTACCCTTCATCAGCACAAATGACTGCTGCTTCCTCTGCCGAAGAAGGTTGCGGTTGTGAACTGCCGCACAACAACAACGACTCAAACAACTCAAAAAAGAAATTACATTTAACATATGTTCTTTTATAACAATACACACAGTTCCAGGAAACACAGCGGATCATAAATATTTCTTTGACAACATTGAGCAGCTGATATTCCGACCTCATTCCTGTTTCAGTATTGATTCAATTTAAGGGAATCAGCAGACAGACTGTCTACAAGATAGAAAAGCACAACCAATTGGATTTTATAGCTTTTATGTCACGTTTTTCAAAATGAGGTTCTTTACAAATGGATTCAGCTGTGTGTGTGTGTTCCACAAATAATGCAGCACATTAAATCAGTGGGCCATCAGGATTGGGTAGAGCTGGTGATTTCGTAACATTAACCATCATTGTTGACACTCCCACACCACTACCCAGATTATCTTGATCACAGTCTTGCAAAGTCATACAGACACATCAAATGCTATTCTCCAGAAAGGAACTCTAGCAATAGCACATATATTTGAGAAATATGTCAAATAAATAGATCATAAAATGAGGGATTTGTTTAATAGGAACACTTGGTTCAATGGCACTATGATTCTGAATTTATTTTTTAACAGATATCTTTACTAAAAATAGGTTTAAAAAGGAAACCAAAGCATGCCGCTTTATGCCATCCTGCTACCAAAAATAAACAAATACTTTCACAAATAACCCCCTTTTAGAATAAACTATAAAATATCCCCCATCCCTCGTCCCGTTTTTGCACTCACCCATATCTGCAGTTTTACACGTTTTTCATTACGGTAAACCGTTTTGACTTTGAAGTCAATGCCGACCGTGCTGACGAAGGCTGATGTAAAAGAGTCATCAGCGTACCGGAACAGGAAACTGGTTTTTCCCACGCTGCTGTTCCCAATTATGAGGAGCTTGAACATGTAGTCAAAATTCTGATCAGCCACATCCTTCTGGATTTGTGTCTGCTGGCGTGTATCGTTGGCAGATGCCATCTACAGGGATGGAGGGGAAAAGACAAAGTAAGCCAGAAGGCACAGTGCCATTATCTCCAAAGTAATTGGTTCAAATGACAGGAAATCCTCATAACAGTTAAAGGGATAGTTCGCCCTAAAATAAAAATTCTGTCATTATTTACTCCCCCTCAAGTTGTTTCAAACCATTATAAACTTACAAAAAAAGAAAAGTGTCTTAATGTAGAAAACCAAACAGTTCTGCAGCATCATTGACTACCATAGTAGTAGTTTTTTCTTACTATGTGTTTTTTCTTACATGTGCCCCAGAACTATTTGATTACACACAGTCTTCCACATAGCCTTCTTTGTGTTCAGACAAACAATGACTTGTATACAGGTTTGACATGACAGAATTTTCATTTTTGGGTGAACTATTCCATTTAAGGCTCAAGTCAAAGGTGTACTACTTTGTCCTAGCTCCTGTACTGGGTCAAGTTCTGTATTCCTCCAGCACTGTCCACTATAACAGCTGAGTGGAGATCTTTCATTGATTAAAATGCCATTAAAACACTAAACATTCTGGTCTGGAAAACTATATTAGAATGTAAAGCATTCAGAACACTTATAGACTATGTTACAAAAAAATCTTCTCTTTGGTTAACCACCCTATCGTTCCTTACCCATACACTGTGCGTACATACCAAAATTAGAGTTAATATTTGGGTAGTGGACAAATAATCCGTACCATGTGTCCTATGATGTGACTGCAAAAAAATTGAAAACAAACGGTTAATAATATTTTTATAAATATTTATATTTATAATATAACTATCATACCCGCGATTTATCTTCATTATTATTTTATTTTCTACATTTTTGCTTTCTAGTTATCAATTACCCATTACCCAACAAATTTTCTCATGAAATGTTATTTCCATAAAAACAATGCACACTTTGAGCCATTTATTTCAAATGCCTTTGGAACTGAATGTGTCCTGCTGGTCTGAATAAGGAATGTCGCTGTCTTTCCTTTTATTCTGTTAAAAACTCACAAGTTATTGTATCAAAGATTCTGGCCTTATTGGTGTTTGACATGTGGTTAAACTAAGGGTATGAAGCATTAAGCTTCATGCATTTTTTTTAAAGAAAAAATTATGTGTACAATTGAAAGACTGGATCTACACTCCTATATTTACACCTGCAAATGGCACACATGAGGGAGTTACCAGGATATGACACACCTTTGAACACGTTTGAACGAACACAGTGATGTTATACCACAGTCTACAATTGACTTATTTTATATCGAAAAATAAGAATGATATACAGCAAATACACTGACGTATTTTGTATGATCTTGGTGTTTCCACACCTCCAATACGCAGTACATACCCTGAACTACACATGCATCTGTCAAACACAATAACTCCATCGCGTAACAGACGCAAATAACTTTTCACACTGTTGCGTTATCAATAAGAGAACGCAAAATACGGAGTAGCAGCTTAGAATCCTCAAAGCATGCTTCCATATGGACACCTTCCAGAAATATCATACTACCGTACACGAACATACACAAAAAAATGAGTCTCCTTAGGCAACACGTAGAACAGGCTGACAAACCTTGCTCAGATATTCTTGTAGTTAATTTTATAAAGTTGCGCTGTTCCTCAGCTTGTTCGGGACATCCAGTGCTCGGATGCGCGGTGTCCTCAACGATCCACTTTCACTTTTCCTGCACGCGATTCTGGAAAAGGTGCACGCGATACTGGAGAGGTGCACGCGCTGTTTAAATCCCGACCATTGCCTTCACAGGGGCGTTGCAACATCAGAGCTTTGATGCCTTCGCCTGCCGCGACCTGCTGGCTCCCCACCAGTTTTATTTTGCTGACGGATGGTTGAAACTGTTTTCAGATCAGCCAGCGGCCCTGGCGAGTTGTCAGCATGCACTTACTGTAACCAATCAACAGGTCCGCTTGTGTGTCAGCATACATTTACATACGGGTCATTCTCTCTTAAGACTTACTGAAAATACCCGGAAATTTTATTAGGTTTCTTAACAAAATATCGTCTGTTTACTATTAAAAAAGACCTTATTCCTTATTAAAGACCTTATTTGTGCCTTATTCCAGTAGGATGTAGGCTAATGGCGGTTTTTTGGTTCGCATCCGCATCCAGTAGAGACTCACAGAGATCATAAGCTTCCATTAAAACAAACAGGCCTCACTCCCATTATAACCATTAGAGTTTCTGTGATGATTTCTATCAGACAATATGTTTAAATGTTAATGAATTACATTTTGCAAATTTCAAGCGGACACTAGGGTATATTAAGCTATGTATTTGCATAACTCTCCACACCCTGCTTGCTCATAAACAAGCTTACAAAACCTCGGTCAACCCTAACAACAACAGTGAATACGTTGTTTACATTCATTATTACTGTGACGTTATATGGGTCAATGACGTGACATGTATTTTTTGTGTCCAAATTCATTATTTTCCTAAAAAGAATTTGAATAAATACATGTCATATATCAAATGGATCTACAATATGTCCTTTATAAGAAACCCTTTTCATTTTATTGAAATTCAATAGATTTTTTGAGTTTTGGTGTTTGAAAGACCAAAAATGTCAGGTGGTGCGACCGTCCGAACATACAAACAGAGAACAAAACTGAGAAATAAATGTTAATTTTCTCAATAAAATTCTTAATAAAATATTTTGGCATGATTTTATGTTAAATTTCTTATATATGAGGGGAAAATACTCAGTGCTAAATCCATTAAATGTATATTATTTTAAATTAATATATGGTCGCACCACCTGACATTTTCTTATTTGTCATTGACCCATATATGTGCTTTCTAGTGTTTTATGTCACATTGATTAAAACATGAGGTAATTCACATGAGGGGGCGTCGCTTTGGAGAGAGCTCTGGAAGAAGGGCGTGGTCTTTCAGTTCTTATTTTTTTGCTTTAATTGTCTTCCTTTTTGTAAATTGATTTGGATAAAAGCATCCACTAAGTATCTTAATGTGAACTCTTATGCGTTCACGTTCATTTAATAATGATGCCATAATGACATCATTAACATATATTCAGGAAAAAATGAATCCAGCTCTTTTGCAGCTGTAAAGTTAGGAATCAGAATGCAGGGAAGCAATTTTATTATTTCACCCTAGAGCATGAGTGTTAATACAGACAGCAGTCCTAAACAAACTAACAAACAATTTGAAAGCAACTGTGGTCGTGATAATCCTTATAATTGTCAACCATTTAGACAGTGGGCTGCTGGCCTACCTCTATTATGAGAAAATTCACCTAGTACATTATTTTATAAAAAACATCATAGGGAGCTGTACATTCATTCCATTTAATGAAATATATTAATTCAAAACATCATATGAGACAAAGTTATATCTCAGTAGTTTTCTTTAATTCTTTGGTTCAGAAACAAGCTTATGTAAAATCTCTGAGTCACAAAAAAAGGAAAACGGGGAGAGAGCACCATAAGGAATTGAGCAATCAAAGGCACTGCTATAGAATACACAAACAGGTCACTTAAAGCTTACAGAAATATGCTAGTGTATTTTAAAGTTTATGGTTAAACATCAACAAATATATTAGCTAAGATTATGGTACAAATGGAAAACGCTCAAATCAACAAAATATTACTGTTAAAATAAAAACAAGATATCTTAGAGAAGGATTACAAACCATATAAAACAAAACTACTTTTCAAAATTTAAGCGATTCAACAACATAAAACTGAGCAGAACTGTCTTGTAAACTTAAGCAAAACTAGCTGTCTCTCTAGTAAGTTATACTTTTATTCATACGACTCTGTTTAATTTACCAACCGTTTGTGACCTGATGCGTGTGCTTGGCAGGATCATTGGCCTCCCACAGCTTCTGAAACTCCAGCCGATAGGGCCGCACAAGCTCGGGTTCCTCTGTTACAATGATGTTCTCTTTGTTGCTCTGGACTGCTGTTACTGTCCAGTTGAGGGAACCGGTGATCAGCTTCTTGCCATCAACTATGGCAAATTTGTGATGCATATGAACGGCGGTGCTCATCTCATGCCTCACACAGATACCTGTAGCATATTTTTAAGGAGAAAACTGTCCTGATTCTTTTAAGGTTGTACTAATACATATGGACATCAGTTTTTTAGACAGCTGTAAGCCTTGTGTAATAGCCTACAGAAGTTACAACACTGTGTACTGAAATAACAAAGACTGAGCCAGACAGAATATGTGCAGGCTGTGCCGTTTTTTAATCTGATCAAATGAATGATATGGCTTTCACTGCCTCTACAGTTCTGCAAGTTCTGCAAATCATTTTAGTCTGCATGCCACATAGCTGTGAGGACGGGTAAATGCGAAGATATAGAAAGTGGATGAAACATTTTGTGATATATGACGCATAAAATTGCACATTCAGCTGTTTGTCCCTCTGTATGTTAACTGAAATAACACACCTGCCCTGCGGAGGTTGCCGATCTGAGATCCAGTGATGGTCATGTAGTCTCTGTCGGTAACCACTCGTACAGTAATTCCGCGTTCGTGCAGGAGAAGAATCATTCTGCACAGCTCCATGTGTGAGAAGGAAAATACACATAGGTCCAGTGATGCATGTGCAGAGAGGAGATGCCTGAGAAGCCTGGAGAAAGATGTCTCCTTGCCATGGGGGAGGGGACATTTGCTAGGGTGGAGAGAGGGGTGGAGACTTGATGTAAACAAAAGGCAAGTGTAAATCATTCTTGTTAACTCATATTAGATATTATGGCCGGTTTAATCATCATTTTGGAAATGTACAAACAAGTGCAGTGCATTGTGGGATATTTCAAGACTACTAAATTGAGATTAGTGTGAAGTTTCAGGAGTCTGCCAATCAGACACAGATGCAAACGTTACCAGGGGAAGCTTCTATTGGGTGTGAACAGGTGCTCAAGGCAGGTTTGGGTTGAAGGGAAGAACAGGACTTCTTTCAGGGGCCCGCGCACCCTCAGACGTCGCATCAGCCAGTCAAACCACTCCACACCCAGCACGAGGGCTACGGCTCCCAAACCAAACACTTTCAACATCTCTTTAAACGATATCTTGATACACAATGAATACACACAGACAAGTGACAACAGTGAAACTTCTCATATTCTTAATTCTGAAATAATTTAAACTCATATCAACATGTATGTTATTTAGTTATTTAATTTGTAATGATAAGCGTTTAAAATCAACTCACATAATTAGCATAACGCAACTTATGCTTCATAAATGATGTGCATTTTGAAGGGAAAGTTCGTGTAAACATGCGCAGATTTTGCGCATGTACTCAACCCGACAGTCATGATACAGTGCATTTAAATACTGCTTAATTGCGCAGTATCTGCGCATATTAACAGCAGGCGGTGAAAAGTGTGAAGAATGAGGATTAAAGAGAAAAATATGAAGGTAAATTCAAAACATATTTGCTAAATTGGCTGGTTAGCAAAAGCAAATGTCAAACGCTGCATTATGACCGTGCATATCTGATTTCACATGTTTAATACTTTTCTTTGCAACCGCTACGACCGTATCGTTTACAGTCATGGCCTTCGCAAGCAGCGACCAATTAGAATATGTCATCCAATTTGTATTAGCTTGGACTTACTTAGGTATGCATTTTTAATCGCACAAAAAGTTATTTTATATAACACTGTACCTGTTGAGACATGTTACCAACTGCCGTGACAACTAAAGCCAACCGTACAACCTGTGCGCTGTCGTTACCTTCTTCTTCAAAGACACTAAATTGGAGGGTGAGTGTGTGAGTGTCTCCCCCTACTGGTAACGTTTTGTCATAGGACACATTCAATGACGAACCTGAAGCGAGGTCTTAGCTGCAGCCTACAGAACGGTTGCAGCAGTTGTATCCCCGCCTCGTTCTGCATGTGTGTATATGTGTGACTGAAGCAATGACGACCAGACGACACGTTAGTTTGGTTAATTGTTTATTATTTGTGAAGGAAAAGTAATCAAGTGGCAGTTTGATAAAGTGAAGAATCTAATGAGCATTAGAATGAGAATAAACACCAAATCTGCAATTTCTTGAGGCAGTTATAAACAGTGACCTCTATTCAAATTAAAAAGTGTATAAATGACAGAGTTAAAATAATGTTTTACTTCATATGCATAACTCTAAAATGCATATAATGTAAAATATCATAGACAATTTGAGTTTGATTCGCCTATTGAACCACAAGGAGAAGCTGACCAATCAGAATGCACATTTTGCTCGACAAGGTGGAGGGAAATATATAGTCTGTCCTCCAGAAGGAGCAGAGGATGAGGTTTCTACATGCACATATGTACGTACGTTTTAGATTAAATTTGTCTTCCGTTCATTTATAGGCCTAAATATTTATATTAGCAATACTCTGTGAATGGCACTGTAGATTTCCAAGTCACCCAAAACCAAAAGGGTTAAAATGGACATTAAGCTGGTATGCGATCAGCAGAAAAAGATACAGCTTCTACCAGTGGCTGAAAGCCAAAGCTTTAGTGTATTAAATGATTAAGCAATGCCATTAACTTCATTAGACTTGACGCAGTATTTGTGGTCATAGACTAGACGTGGGCCGCCCATGGGAGTCAGGCCGCTCTGAGATGGGACTTTGTTAGTACCCATCTGCAGGGACACAGTTAAAGTGTCCACGGGCTCCAGACTCACATTCTTCTCTGTCACCTGTCTCGCCGTGCCAAGAGCAAACATCCCAGCCTAAAAATGGAGAAAAATGTGGTGAAGCAATATGGTATGAGAGGCTATGATGAATTGGAAATATAGCCAAGAATAAAGGGCGACTCTTTATAACATCTAACATGAGTGACAGGATGGACCGATACCAGTATCGGTATCGGCCCGATAGCAAGCTCATGTACTCGTACTCGTAATGACACAACGATATCAATGACCGATACCAATGACCGATACCTCACGTAATGTACAAGAGTCCTAGTGACAGGATATGTTTTTACCATGCTGGCACATTTGTTGGTGCCCATTTGAAGGTTGATAGTAGATCGATCTGCTGGTTTCTCCATGCCCATATTGGGATCATAGAGGTGTCGTCTTGTTCCATAGGAGGTCATGCCCTTTTGACTGGCGAACTTATTGGAGCCCATCTGTGAATTTAGATAACGTTTAATATCATTTAATATCATGGAAGTTTGTTTTAATGTGGCAATTGGTTGAAAACCATCATGTGACCTGCTGGCTGATGATACCGTCCCCCTCTTTCAACTTCTCAGGTGTGAACTTCCGTTGCTTTTTGGCTGCGTAGTTCACACCAACATCGTTTTTTGTGTGGAAACCTTTAGTCTTGGCCTGGAAACATGAAATAAAAAGCAGACAAATATAATCAAAGGCTCAAAAAGAAGACAATCCCATAATGCATTGCGACAGGATTAGGGAAAACAACTATATATAATGGCAAGCGAAGCAATGATTATTACTCTTTAACATTGCTAAATAGAAATAGTCTGTTGCCCAATTTTTGATAACTGAAAAGTTCTTCTGTTATGAAAACTTATTAAATTAAAAATTAAAATCGTCTTTGCTCACCATTCCAGCCAATGCGACTAGGGCCGACTGGACCTGGGTATGATTCATGTCCTCAAAAAGGTCAGTGGCTTCAAAAATGTCATGTGGTCTCAGGCCATATTCACCAATGGCTCGCACAAATTGAGCGATGTTCTCCACCTACAGTAAGAGAGATTGAGAGGTTAGGATATCGAGTGAAGTAGGGAATGGATACTGTATGATGGATCTCTGTTTTAGAACATGTCTGTTTAGTAGTTTCCAAATTCCTTTTGTTTTTTATAAGCACTTTGAGAATTTGGACGTTAGGCCATGTCCAAAAACACAATATTTGTAAGACGTGCTCTGTCTTTGTCATTTAATCACAACATTCTAAAGTTATTGAGATAAAATCAGCCATTAGTTACATGAGTTTGACTTCTGTGTTACATTCCTTGTTCATGCAGGCTGCTCTAAATTGCTTGTTTCGTTTATCAACTGTAACTATTTGCTCTTTAAATCAATAACTAATTTGACTAAACGCCGACTTGCTTTTGGCAGTGTTGAATTTCTTTCTCTTTAATTATAACAAACAGTGAGATTCCTGTCATTATTTACTTACTCTCGGAGCTAAAAGTGAAACTTCAAGTCTCCATTCCCTATGTATTTCTAGGTAAAACATGAACTTTTTTATGCCACGTGAGCATGCGATACATGCACTACCACTGAAACCCTAAGCGAGTATAACGTTGCATTCTTAACATTGCATGAATGTCAGGGCATGGAGCTCATCATTTCCATATTATAAAATAAAATTCAGGATAAGACCTATATTTACTTGTGTCATGATATACATGAGTATATATGTGAGTCCTAGACAGATATTTCCACTTTCAGACACTTTTGATATACACTGTTAGAGGACAAATAAGGAGAGGTAGATCCACCTACATACCTTGTGCCAGTTAAGGGTTGAATGATTGATTGTAGTAACCGATCCAGGCTTAAGTTTGTTGATCAGTCTAGTGGACAAAACCCATATAAGAACATTTAAGTTGAGCTCAGAATAGGGCACTTAACTGCACCCTAAGAGCATGCATACTTCTAATTGTTAAAAATAAGCCACTCTTGTGGTTTGCTGACAGTTGAATGATGTTTAAAACTTTGACGAAACTCACTCGCACAAGAGAACGCCGTCCTTCAACCCCTCCATGAAGTTCTCAGGAATCGCTCGACCTGTGACCTCATAGATCCACATCCTCAGGGCATCCTCTGTCTGAGGGTCATACTTCTGCGCCAGCTATGAGGCAGTTAAATGAGAGAATACAAGTATAAATTGTCACATAATATATTCTCCAAAATCTTAAACAAATAAGAAACGGCATATTTTTTCGCCCATGTTTTTTTACTTTACTGCTTCTTAAAGCATCATCTTAGTATTGGTGTTAATAAAGTTTGGAGCAAATGTAATCTCTTCCTGTTGTAGTATCTGTAATACCTGTGGTATTTTGAATTTACACAAGAGCTCAGTTTCCTGTAGTAATTCCTAGTTCACACTTCACAGTTGGATCACATAAGGTAACTGAAGTGTGCATTTACAGAAGATGAGATTTACTGAATCATAAATGGGGTGTTGCAATCTCTACTGTGTCTGTGTGCAATGTTTCTTATAATCTTTAAAATAACCATTAGTTAAAATGTTCTATGTTCTACACTAAAACATAACATTGATAGTACACACTAAAAATTGCTGAGTTTATTGTGTAGCAGACTTTGAAGTCCACAGAATCAGTAGATATTGTCACGTACCTTATTCCTGACTTCGGCAGAGAGTCCAAATGTGGGTCCTTTGCTAAAGTGGGTGCTCATGTCTGTGATATAGGGTTCAGCTCTGTAGATGCTCCTGTGAAACTCTTTCTGTATTTTTATTTTGATCTGTGGTCCAGGGGAGCCTGTCTGCCTTCCTCTCCATCTTTTAAATGTCCCACTATCCATGTGTGTTTGCTTCTAGTGGCTCATTGGCTGAGACCTCAGACCATTTTTCCAATCATGAGCACGAATGTGATCCTGTCAGCTCACAACTCTGAAGGGAAATTTGTGTCAAAAATAAATAATATACATACATACATTCTTACATATTTTCCAGCTGCTTTGCATTGTTTGTGTTTGTTAAGACTATAAAAGCTTAAGATTTTAAGATGAGTGAAAAAGTTTAGATACTGCGAGTTGGCTCAACTTATAAAAAATATTGAAACAAATAGCGAAATAACTTTTGCAATGTATGTGTTTGTTTATGCTGACAGAAGATTACAGCTCCTTACCAAAAGCATTGTGGTGGTATGGTACAGAGAATGTAATAAAGCATGACATTTGTACGGCACATATACTGCGAGGTTAACATGATACTTTTAGCTAATTCCAAAAATATATCATGGTAGTTACTGATTGCTGTAATGCTGTAAAAATACTAATATATTACACTTATACAATAAAAACAGTAGATTAAATTCTGATTTCACTAAACCTTTTATTCAATAATAAATGTAACAGGAGGTCAGGGAGTGGATGGTGAATGCATAGAGAGGCAAAAAGAGAGAACATGAGACTGTAGGAATTTGAATGCTCTATTTGGTCATGATGCTCTTACAGATGTTATGTTTGCAGAAATGTTTCACCGCAAGAATCCAAAACAAATGTGAACGGAAGTGAGTCCTCAATAGTTAGTTCTGTGTATTTGATCATAAGGAACAAAGATCAAAATAAAAGACTTATAAAATTTGGCATATTGAAAGAAATTCAGTATAGTTCCTAAAATAAAAGACAAATTTAGTAAGTTATTGTAATAGTATCTAATCAAGATCTAATCAAATAAAGTATTTTATCTTATTCTAGATCTCACCATGTGATGGTTTTAAAAATAATTAATGGGTTTCACTTTATTGTTGTTACTTTTCCCTCATTATTCAGTTAATAATAAAACATTTAAAAATATAATATCTGTATTTATGTGATGTGAGATGGCACAAAGTGTTTGGCCACAGAAAAATTCACCCAAAAAGGAAAAAAGTTAGCACTGTAATGACCATCCTTTTCAACAGGGGGCAGTATGACATTAGACTCTGACAGCGATAATCTCAAAATGGGTAGATTATAAAACCTTAATGTTTTACCTAAACCAGTTCCTTTTCCTTTAAAGCACCTGATTAAACAGTTAGTTTCATTTATTGTTACATTGATAAATTCTTGCATTAAAAAAAGGGGAGTTTGTAAATTATGTTAATTTACTGTAAATGATATGAAATACCATATATAAAATACAACATTTGCATCTTCGTTATTTAAAGTGTAAAGTTATGGCTGCCCTTGAACTCTTTACTTGAGAGTATCTGAAAATCTGTAATAATGTGCCTTGATCTCACTTTAGCCCTGGAATTTTTCTTGTGAAAGAAATCTCCAACAGGGGGCGCCATCGCATTCACTTTTCTTCTGTCCTGTACTTGGGTCACATCATGGCATCCCATAATTTAAAACATCAGTGCAGGCTGTGCTCAAGCGAAAGCTGTGATGCAGCACACTTGACTAGTACTTTTGAGTCTAGTGTAACAAATGAGCTGGAAGAGATTTTTTGTCAGATTTTTTATTTGACTGATAAAATAAATCAATAACTCTTCTTGCTTAATGTTTTAAAACATGCACATCTGCAAATCTAGACTGCTAATTATTTTGCTATGCACCACTAAAAGTAATTCTTTGCTCGGAACCACATTTAGTGCTAAAGCACCATCTCTTTGTGCTTCAGTGGTTCTTACAAAGTTGCTTTGGAGTGACCGAGGTGACTATCTATCTATCTAGCACCGTTTCCGTATTAAGAACCTGTAAAGCCCCTGTATTTTTTTTAAGAACCACTGTAGCACCAAAATATGGTTCTATTTGGCACTAAAACTGGTTCCCCTATGATTACTAGCCAAATACCACTTTTATTGCTATATATTCCACTATATATTTTTGAGTGTGTACACAAAAATCTAACTATGCATAATTGGTTAGTTGAGCTCTGTGTAGATGATTATATCTGAAACTGCAGCATTATCCTGAATCAGCTACCAAGCTAATGTAAGACAAAACAAATTAACACACCTTTCCCAGTTAGTGGAAACAGAATGTTTTTCCTTCATACTTTAGGGAGTGGCACAGACAAGCATACAAGCAACCATACAAGACTGTTGCCTGTTTATGCACTTTATTACACTGACATGTTTTTAAACTAATACATTGATCAACTCACTTCATTTCCTCTTTGGTTAATGACATTTTTAAACCTTTTTTCACTGTATAAATCACTGCAAGGTTTTATGCATCCTGTGGCATATGGTTGTAATCACCATAAGACAGGGAATAAAAGTAATAAAATATTACGTAATCATGTGGTGGCGTGTGTTTAATACAGCCTTGGAACAATAATAGATTCTTATCCAGTAGGTTCACAATGAGCTTTTCTTGCTACATGTCTATCAAACTGTCTACATTCTGTACATTAAAATTATAAGCAAGATGGAAAAAGGCACCAGAAATAGTGATTCAGAAATTATGTACATGGACTGAATGACTTTGACTGGCATGTGGGAAACTATTTTTTTATGTTTATATTTTATGCAGTATTATTAGCAAGAGGTTAGGGTAGACTTCTCATTTTACCACATATAAATCGTAAATTCAGATGAACATGATTTCAAAATCCCTTAATTTTGTTGCTACCAACCAAACTGGTCCAGAAGCACTTCCTGTTTCAGTTTAACAAAAATTTTTGAACAAAATACAACCAACAGAACATTTGGAACTGAATCCCAATGTTAAACAGAAATCTTTGAGACAATATTATATGTGACCCTTGATAACAAAACCAGTCTTATGGGTCAATTTCTTTAAATGGACATTTTTATATAATCTGAAAGATGAATAAATAAGATTTCTATTGATCTATGAGTTGTTTGAATGTGACAATATCTGGTTTAGATACAACTGTTTAAAACTCACGAATCTGAGAGTGCAAAAAAATCTAAATATTAAGAAAATTGCATTTGAAGTTGTTAATCAGAGGTGCTGTGGCAGGCCATCCACTCACATAAAATAAAGTTTTTATATATTTAAGGAATGAAATTCACCAAATTATTTTCATAGAACATGATCTTTAGTTAATATCCTAATGATTTTAGTCATAAAAGAAAAATCGATAATTTTGACCCACACAATGTATTTTGTTTTTTACTAAAAATGTTTAATGGCTACTTAAGACTGGTTTTGTGATCCAGGGTCACATATTTCAAATATCAATAAATAAATGCTTTTGGACCAGTGTTGTCTATTTAATGCAAATTCGTATATTTTGTGTTAATTTTACACTTTCTGTGATACATCTTCTGGTTTTAATAACTCTTCATTGCAAATTATATTAGTATTATATCAATCGTCAAGTCCTAAGAAATCTTTACCCTAAAACATGTTTATCTTAATGTTTAACAAATGTGTTTTCATCAATACAAGTACAGTAAGCTGTGTCACATTTTGGGACCTGTGGCCCTGTTCGAGGCTTTATTGTCCACACATTACAGTAAATGTCTTTTCCCTCACCAGCATGTTTTCAAATACTCTGTCTATGACATATTTTTATACCAATTTTAAATAGACTATACCAGTAACAATAGGGCACTGTATTCATCTCAAAATCTTCAAGGAGCCAGAAGCTGAAATCATACCAACTGGCTCAGTCTCAGAGACACAAATGAAGGGTCATAAATGGCCAGATGTGCTTATTACTATAAAAGAAATCACTGTCTTCCGACATATCATCTTCCCAAACTTCCCAAACAAAGACTCTTTAAAACACTCATCTCTATGTTGAACCTAAATGACTATAAATAATATTTAATATAATACCAGGAAATTTAAGGTTGTACTTCTGAAAACGCCCCTTTGTGACATCAGCTCTAAGAAAGCAACAATATTTATAACATCAATTGTTTGAGAACCCTCTAAAAATTGTATTTCAATTCATCAAAGTAGTCATTTCAATACTATGATTTTAAAATCAGTTTAAATTGAGGAAGCAAACAAGATGCAGAATTGCAGAAGAGGTACAAAGACTAAAGATACATACATAGCCTATAACATTTGTGCCCTTAATATTAAGGTATTAAAATGATTAAAAAGAGCTATACATCTCCAATGAGTACTGTGTGAGTACAAGTACTGTGATTTTGCCAAACCCTGCATTGATTTGATTACTAGGAAAAGCCAGAAGAATGGTAAAATCTCTAAATCCAATGCTGAGAATGTGAGAAATGTGTGACAGGACATTTCTACTGATTCTTAGCCTTTGGTCTTAAATGAAGAAAGAGCACAACACACACTGCTCAATCCACGTCAATCCACACACTCACCATCTTCAGATCACATCCATCAATTTATTATTACGTGTTCGTTCAGCTCTCTATTGATCTAGTGTTCTCGTCTCTTCTCTCTGGTTTCCTAGCTATGCATCTTCTGGCCTGCTGTGGTGTACATGACGGTAAAACACTGACAGGACAATTTCATTGATTTCTGCGGTTGGAAGCTCACTGTGGGATGCAATCGCTTGAGTATGTGTGTGTTCCGGATATCAAGTGGCTGTTAGATGTTTGATTATAAATGTGTGCTTCTGAATATATTGCATCATAATAGTTTGTCTTCATGTATATAGCCTAGATCAGGGTTCCTCAAATCTTACCCTGGAGGGCCGGAACACTGCACAGTTTAGCTCCAGCCCTGATCAAACACACCTGAGCAAGCTAATCAAGTTGTTCAGTATCACTAGAAAATCACAGGTATGCAAGTTTGATCAGGGTTGGAGCTAAACTCTACAGTGCTCCGGCCCTCCAGGGTAGGATTTGAGGAACCCTGGCCTAGATGAAGGTTCTCCGATACTGTGGGAAAATGTACTGTACATACTATTGCTATATCATTGGCTCAGTTACTAAAATGTGAATTTTTGAACTATAGTGTATGTTTCAAAAAAACGACAATGATAAACCTTTTTTTTGCAGCCTTAAATGTTTAAGTTCAATTAAATTGTTTTTCAGGTCATTTTAACTTACTGTTTTAAATTTTGACTAGTGAGTGGCTATAACTTATAAGGATAAAATAACTTATTTGATAAGTTGAAGAAATGTAAAAACATTTAAAAAAAATCTAAATATCAAGTTAAAATGACTAATGAAGATAATTGAACTGGGCTTAAAAATTTAAGGCAGCAACATTTTTTACTGCGTATATTGGGAAAGTGCTCATAGAAAAGAAGTGGGTCTCTTTTATCAACATTTTTGCATTTTAACGTAAAACACATTAAATAATAAATAAATAAATAAATAATAGTGAATGTGCTGATACGCCAGTGTCCAGTGTATAAAATTTTGCGGCATCTTGCTGTAAGGTGGCTCACCAATGGCTCACTCCACCCCTCCCTTTCGAAGCACTATGGTGGCAGACACAGCACTAAGATGTCGTCACGTTTCCGCTTCTTTGCCGAAGGAGATAATGTATTTATGAAATGCGTTCTGTAGAGCAGTTTGTCCATTTAGGGCTATTGTAGGAACATCATGGTGAATGGCATACAAAAATAACTCATTCTTATGTAATAAAAACAGAACACTTCATTATGTAAGGTCTTTATACACTTCTGAAGATGTGTTGCATTTCTGTCATTAGATCCTCCAAAAAATTACACCCAGCACCTTTAAAAAGTTTTAACTAAAATTAAACTGTTGGGGCTATAACAATTTTTTACACAGCCCAGGGAGGAAACTACAAATCCTAATGTGATATGCCCTCTGTGTTTGGTAGTTTACTTTCTCATGATCGGAGCGAAGCAGGTGGGGTCTGAACCTGAGAACACCACACACAAATAGACATTCATTAGACCTAACCCCGCCATACAACACCTGGCAGGGTTAGACTTAAGAATTCACGGCACCCATCTATTTGCCGGGGAGGAGGGACGTCAAATACTAATCAGGTTTTGTTTGAAGCGGTCAAGTTTTTAAAGTAACGTGCCATTGTGCCTGGAATCCAAAGTCACCGGTATCTATTTCTCATCTGTATCTTCTTTATCTGTGATGTTTGTGTGCATTCATGTTTTTTTGTCTCATTTGTTGAAACTTTTATGTCACATTATTGCACTTCCAGGACTTTGTTCAAGTGTAGGTGTGCTCTAGGAAGTGTAGTTTGTGTAAAATGTGAGAGGTCTTAATGGGCAGACACATAACTGTCCAGTGAGAGGTCACGCTGTAATGCAGGATACACACAGAGTGACCACAGTACATTAAATCCCACGTCTTCAGGGACCAGAACTACTAACTCATGACCACAGAAACCTCCGGAACACACATTGTCCCAGACTGCTTGGTTTTTAAGGATTCAGACCTGACTGCCTGATTGTATCCTGTTATCAGTAATGCCAGTGCTTTCAGGCAAAAAAGGACCTTTAATATGAGGTCGGGGGTCACGGAGATCACTCAGAAGCTTCTCCTCCCCAGGTTTTGGGTCATTTCACATTAACAGTGAGTTTCCAACAGAATCGCTGGACAGAGTGTCTACTTGTGTAGGTTCAGTCAATTCCTTTCTCGTCATAGTTCAGTTGGTAATGGAAAGCCATTTGCAGCATCGTCTCACATAGCCAGACTTTTAATTATGGGAATAAAGTCGGGTCTAGTAGCTTTGGACAAGAACAGATCTGTCAGGAGTGACCTAGGGGTGTTTGATTTGTTTTAACGTGCTGTTTTGCAGCCGGTTTATCTAAAGGATTGAACGTTGTGAATAAAAAAAATACTTTTTCATAAATCTGGTTGATAATGTTGGTTATACAAACCTCCAGACAGGCAGCTGACAAGGAACTAAAAGAGCACTTTCTGACATTGTGTTGGCACACCCTCTCATTACAAGACCTACAAAACATTCATAATGTTGAAAAGAAATGTAGCAGAGCTTAACATAGATGTTACACAATACAAACAGACTTGGGGTTTTACTTTGTTGTCAGGTAATTTTGATTATAGATGTTCGGTGTGCAACTACACCCCGGTACGGAATGTGTTTTCTACACATCAAAACTTAAACAGTGTAATTGTTTTTTCTCAAAACACATAAAATGTTTTGAGAATGAAAAACATCCTGCCTGAAGTATCTCACATGTTTGATTGTAGGAACTGATTTATGACTGTTAATTGGAAGACAACATGGAAATGCAACCGGTTCCAAAATAGGTCTGCTTCTAAGAGTGACTTGAAATAATTGTCATAAGTTCCATTTTCGGATCCAGACTTCAGCTCTGGTGACCTGATCATAATGTAGCTGGAGCCTTTATAGAGTGTTGAAAAGGAAAGGCTTAACCCTCCCATTTTGGAAATACTTTTTCTGGCTTTGGTCAGAAGCGGCTACTCAAATCTGTGTGGAGCCAGATCCAATAAAACGGATGAAGCAAATGAGTCATAGGATTTTAAAACAGTTTGGAAACATAGCGAAGAGATTTTTTTCTTTTGGAAGTAGTAACTAGAGTATGTTCAAGGTGAAATGTGTCAGAATTGTTTTTGAATAAGTCTCTGTGTACCCATTAGTCATATCAATGTTGCTGCACTACATAGTTTTAAGAAATGAAGCACTATAATGATTTTATATTTTATTTCATTGAAAAATGGAACACATTAATATCTGATGTGTTGTATGTTAGAAATGAAGTTGAGTTGTCATGTTGTTGTGTCCTATCCTTTCGCCATCTCCTAAGAGACTGTACCAGGTGACGGTTTCAGCTACTGAGGATAAATCGAACCCTAACAGTGACTTCTCACTAGCAATGTCAGGTCTAACAAGAGAGGTCAAGGGTCAACAGTTGGCTCTCTCCCAGAGATACAAACCCCTGTGCTGATTTATAGCTGGCTACCCGCCCACTCAAACTAAAACTTGAATCATACAGAAATCTCAGATTTTTGAACAAAAGCAACTGCAAAGCAAAGTACTAAAAGTACACAGAAACAACAGTGCAGTTTTTTCTGCATCTGTATTTAATTCTTTTCACTTCAACACATGTGTGGCATGTACAATGTTGTTCTTGGATAGTTGTATAAGATCGTTGACTACCCACACTATACAGGTTTGGATGTCTCTTGGAGAGCTTCGATAATGAATTGAAAAGTTGAAAATGATCAGAGAGGCATCCAAAATATATACTGCTGACCGTCCAGGGTTGAGAGTACTGCTTAAGAGCAAATGATGACAACTTTTATGTATTCGCCTCCGTCCACTCAAAGTGCATTCATGGTATACACTTTTGATCACTTCATGGTCACTATTCTTGAGTTGCTGAAGGCTTCCTCTGAAACCCAATGTTGGACTACGTCTTTTAATAATTCATGATATTTAGCAAACTTCACAAACAGGGAGCCGAGGGCCACACTCAGAATAGCATGTAAAGAGGACATGAGTGATGTCTATCAGTGAGTCAGGTTAGGAATGAACTTTCCCCTCTGACTTCAGAGGTCAGCATGAATCTGTCAGACCCCCGTGAAGGACAGAAGAATCAAGTGGTTGTGGTACACAGCAATGTTTTGGAAAACATGTTTGTGTGTTTGATATTGTTTCGGCATGGCATATCCGTAACTGGGACACTGGATGTGCATGTGACAATTTGTCCATCAATCAAGCTATATTGTCTTTACTCAGCACATCCTCAATAAAATTCTTTATATGCCTGAGAAAAGTGCAGTTGTGATCAAAATGAATATTTTATTTGAAGTTCATTTTACACATATTTTTGAATTCCAGTCAAAAACCTTCAATTCATAGGAAAAAAATAGAACATGAAACACATGTATTTCATATGAAAACTGATCATTTTAAGGTATATTTCTGGTGGACCTGTTGCCGTAAGATTTAAAATTGGTTACAAAGTCTTTTTTTTAAATACAGTTAAATAAAGTACAATAACAGAGAAGGTCTGCAAATTTACAATTTACCTATAGTCGCTTGCATCAAATTCAAGACTCTGCTCCTGGCCTACAAGACCACCAGTGGTTCGGCACCCCCTTATCTTCACTCGCTAATACAGACATGTGTACCCGCCAGATCCCTACGGTCTGCAAACAACCGACATCTTGTGGTCAAGGTAAAAAATCTCTCTCACGAACCTTCTCCGTATTGGTTCCACCTATGTGGAATGATCTGCAGATTCTGTAGCCATCTTTAAGAAACGTGTGAAAACACATCTCTTCCGTCAACACCTGACTGATCAGTTCTGACTTCTATTTCTTCTCTACTCTTAAAAAAATAAAAATAAAAAAATCTCTCACTTAGCTCTGTATACTGTGTTAGGTTATATGAGACCACATTGTGGTCTTTTTTTATTGGACTTATGCTTTTGTTGTACTTATGCTGTCCCAATTGCTTCCATTGCTTATCCCACCTGTAAGTCGCTTTGGATAAAAGCGTCTACTAAATGACTAAAAGCATAGGTTTGAGCCGCAGGTTTGAGCCGCAGACTGGGCACACAAAAAAACAAGAGACTTAATAAATCTAAAAACATATTTTTCTGTATGTTTCTGTAGTCCAAACTGCCAGAAAATGTGCAATTCTTCTTTAATGGATTTTTATAGTGTTGTATTTTTCTTCATCTTGGACATAGTAACGACCTATTAATGATCCACCGTGTTGTGATTTTTAACTGAAACTGAGAGAAAGTTGTTTTCTTCCAAAGCCAAGCTTTTGTGCATCTTACATCAGGAATATCCACAGCTTTAGGTATTTAAGAGGCTCTGTGCCACATGAATACTAAAACTTGACCTTTAGTTTCTAGGTCAATGGATGTTTTTTGATTCAGGCGTGAAAAGATTTAATCTGAATTAGATTTTAGCACTGGTATAATCCCTCTTTAATCCAAGACTCTGAGAGGAAAGAAGGCCAGATTGAACATCAGGCATCATGAAACACACACACAGAGGCTGTTGAGATGAACAGGCCAAACCAGAATGTGTTTGCATGTGAATGCGCGCAGTCAGCTGGAGAACGGGGGAAGATCTCGGCTTTCCAGTATTTGGTAGTGGCCACTGGGATACAAAGAAGACTTTACAAGTGAGAAGCACTCAAAGACATTCCTCAAGTCCATTTCAGTAGAAAGGAGAAGAGGACGGGCTTATGTTTCCTCTCAGAAATAGCAGGTTTATTTTTCTTGGGTGTTGATTCCTGGAGCAATGATCTAAAATGAAGATCTTTTTCTTCTCCTCAGGCCAACTAAGTATTCTTTAATTCGACCGAGTACTTAAATATCAGCCCGTGGTCCATCTTTACAAAGAACCTAAAGTCTCTGAAGAACAGAAAGAGATAACTCACTATTAAAGATAACTTCCTGGGCCCAAACTTTTTATTTGTTAGAGAACATTTGTTTTCATTAAAGACCAGTGCTCGAATTGAAGGGGGGCTGGGGGGATCCCTCAGATATTTTTAAAGTAAAAATTATAATGACAAATGGGATTAAATTCATGCAATGGATAATTAATTATTTATTATTGTTAATGGGCTAGTTGTCATTCCTCTTTAAATTTGAAACCCCCTGCCCCATTTCTAAAGACCGCTAAGTGCAGGACATCATTAACATGACTGCTTGATTGCGTCGCTCCGTTGAAGCTAACTTCAGCTAAAAAATGGAAAATAATAAACTCAAACTCACAGTCGGGAAGAGAAAGCTTCTACAACAAACAGACGGACAGCCGGTCTTGTTACAATTTGTATTTTTAATATCTATTAAACTAGTTTCTTGCATTCAAACAAATCTTTTGAACAAACATTATTATCACAAAGTTTCAATTATCCAGTTGTTTTTAGGGAAAATAGTAAATGCTACATTGGTAAATAATGTTAGAATTATTTAAAAGTCATTTCTGTTCACCAAGCCTGAATTGATTTGATCCAAAATACAGTAAAAGACGCCTGTTCTTTTATGTAAGCCTGTTTTTAATAAATAGTATATATTATACAATTCATGCATATTATTATCAAATATATTTTGGATTCTTTATAAATCGTATATTGCGAGACTAACCCCAACCAAAGATAAGTCTTATGGGGGGACCAATTCGACAATTCGTCCATACAGACCATACAGTACATGCCATGTTTTAGTTACTAGTGCATTGTATAGAGATTATGGACATTTCAGATACGAAAATCATAATGAATATCTTATACTTAGTATAGTATAAAGATGATTTAACATTTTAATGTCAAAAATAACAAATAATAATTGACACCGAGAATGTGTACAAAGTGTAAATACCCATCTTAATGTATTGTGTTACCTTGCAATTAAGATCCTTGTTATTTTTCTTAAATACAAAAATGTTGGTACTTTGTTTCCCATGTACATATTATGTACTTATAACAGTAAATAAAATAACTGGGTAATAACTAGGTACTAACCCTGAACTAACCCCTATATCGAAACTTATACCATTTAGTTAACTTATACTACTCAGTACTTTCTTAGGTAAGTACACTGTAAGTACACGTACTGTAAAATAAAGTGCAGCCCAGAACTATATAGACAGTTTCATCTTAACAACATAAACAAACGTTGCTCCGCATGCACACTTTTATGACCCCAACTGAACTTCCAGTACACATTCATAAACAATAGAGAGCCTGTAGACTAATCCTGATAACTATCAAAAGAAATATATTCGAATTACGACTGTGAGACTAAACTGTTTCTTTAAATCCGACCAAACTACAGGATCCCTTCAACAAAATTGTTTATTTAATAAAATCAACATACAACAAAATTCAACAAATCTTTTATTTAATACAACTATGATACAGTAAAATGATAATACAAATTAATATTAATATAAATTAAATAAATATAAAAAGTTGTATTATATAATATTATTAGACACTAGCCAAACACAGACCAGAAGTTAACTGGGGGTCAGGCGCTCACGTCCAAAGAAACTGTCTATAGATGCACCGATACAAACTTTCTCTCCCGATACAGATCCACCGACCCTGAATAATCCTGAATGTTTATTTCATTGAAAACTGGCAAACATTAACTATCTGATGTGTTTGTTAGCAATGAAGTTGAGTTGTCATGTTGTTTATGTCCTACCCATTCGCCATCTCCTAAGAGACTGTACCAGGTTATGGTTTCAACTACTGAGCAAAAAAATACCTAGCACCCTAACAGCTACTTCTCACTAGCAATGTCAGGTTTAACTGAATGCTATTATTAACCCATATAATGACAATTAATATTGAACATCAAACTGGTTATGTTTCTTATTATTTTCTATAGAGCACTTATTTATTGCGTTTTCCTGAGGTTTTTTGATTGACGGTTTATATCAGTCCTGATCATCAGGTGTTTTTAAAATATCTTCTGTAGCCAATAGTGTGAAAAATTTGTCTACTGTATGTGTACCAACCATGTTAAAACTCTGTTTACTGTATTGTAAAAAAATGTTGTTGGTATGAAATCTTCAATTAAACTCATAGAGGACACATTCAACCATCACCATTAAATAAGATTTGATGAGATTTCGTAATTGAGCCACAGTCAGTCCGGGTTAAATCATGATGACGGAGGATGAACAGGGTGACAGAACCCAGCAGTAAAACTATAAACTTAAACAGACAGTTATTGATTTTGATATATTTTTGGAATCAGGAGGCCGTCTCCAGATTGGTAACATTAATGCAGTGGCGAAGGTGTCTGTGTGGCCCACTCTGGTGGAGCTTTAATATGATCTGTCATGGGGATCAACCAGGGGTCAAAGTTCAAAGTTGACCACCTAAAAGGTCTCTATGACCCTTGTAGACAGAAAGCCTTAATTTAGTCTTGATGATGTTGATAGTTTTCTCTGTTATTTCTTTAGGAGGCTAAAGTTTTAGATTAGTTTGAATTAGCCGTGCTAAAGGTGGCTTTGAATTCACTAAATCTAGTTTTGGAAAATAAATCACGATATTGTGTTTTCACATTATTTTAATGTTTGCAGAAAAATGACTACTTGCTGGTATTAATATTATACAATGATTCACTAATAAATAAAAAAGAGAACACAATTAAATGTTTTTAAATTATTTACATTCATAAATATAAATAATAGCATTTTTACAGACAACAGTCAGCAGTCAACAGTCAACAGATATTTGCATATGAAAAATGCATAGTCCAGTATTAATCCCTGTATAACATTTCTTATAACATTGTTTCTGATGATCCTCAGAAAATGAAATAAAAGAAAATATATTGGAAAACTATAAATTACTTGAGTGCTTATTGGAAAAATCATCAATCATTATTACAAACAATTGGCCTTTCATGAGTGTTGGAATATAAATATTGCTTCTCTCTCTCTGTCTCTCTTTCCTATTCTTTATCTATCCTCTGTGTCTCTTGTCTGTTATATAACAGTGGTTAAATGAGAACATCCAAGATTCTGCTCTTTTTTGCAGCAATAAATTGAGAACAAATGTTTTGAGCTATATCATTATGGGCTTGTAAAATAAATGAGCGTTCAAACAGCGGACATACACAGAGCTGGTATTTTGTTTTTAAATGAAAGCTGTCATGA
Organism: Triplophysa dalaica; assembly: GCF_015846415.1. Taxonomy (NCBI): domain Eukaryota; kingdom Metazoa; phylum Chordata; class Actinopteri; order Cypriniformes; family Nemacheilidae; genus Triplophysa; species Triplophysa dalaica. Next base: position 7,508,704 of record NC_079543.1, read on the forward strand.
AAAAACACAAAAGGAACATAAATACATTAAAAAGCAAATTATTACACACAAATATGTTGCAGTACATCACTTCTGTTGATGTCAAGAGAAATGAGTGCATATGAATGAAGGCCTTGTGTTAATTAAAGGGGTCATAGTACTACAGATGCAGCGATTACCGAGGTTCACTATTAACCGTGTGTAAAAACATCTCGGTTAATTCATTGTAAAGGCTCCATTACACCGCATGTTTCTGTTGCACGGAATGGAAACATTGCAACTTGCACAAAATAAAAACTAAGTTACACCAGCGGTGCACCAGCTTTAAGAGCCGTGCTTATCAGAGACACGGAGGCAACGACACAAAGTAGATTAATTATGGCACGGAGACCAAACAGCCAATCTTACATGTACATTCAAAACAAGGCCGTAGCGGTGACAGTTGGGCTTTCAGTGCAACGTAAACAAACAAAGCAGCATCTAAGTTAACGGAGTAGCACACCGAACAAGAGGCGTCGCGTTGAGAAAAGCTCCAATTCAAAGTCTATTCTCTTGACGCAAGTTGAACCAATTTAACTTATTTTATGTTATTATTTAGCAAATAGGCTCCATTTTAAGTTGATAAATCCATTATATTTAGCTGTAAATGAAAAAAGTGGGGGAGGAAAAAGCATGGGATCCGTGCGCTAGCTCTTAAAGGGACAGCAGCATGATTAATATATCTGTTTTAAGTATCATCAAAAAACAAAAACGAAGACAAAACAGACTCACTGCAACTGACTGATCAACTTTAATAACTTTAATATGGTTTGATCTATATTTCAGTATACTGTGAAGAATATGAAGTGTTTGCTTTCATGTTTGTATTTCCTCTTTGCCCCACTTCTCTGTAACACACAGATTTTTACAAAGCTAATCGCTCTGAAAAGCAGGGTGTGGTATGATTGGACAGTTAACCAGTGTGTAGTGATTGGTCGAACACTGCAAGAAAAACTTTTGTCTGATGGAAATACCATATGTGGAACATCAGGTTCCAAAGTAATTTTAGGGAGGCGTTTCAGGGAGGTCTGTTCGCTTTAAGATAGAACGCATCTTTTGTTCTCAAACTAATTTTTGGAATTTTAAGTGTCTAATACATGCTTGGGCAACTGATAACAAACCAAAGACACAAAAAAACACGTATTCCAAAAATGCCATATGACCCCTTTAAATAATTTTCTGTGGTTCTGAATAAAGTTTGCTAATACACTCAAAACAAATCCCAATTCTAGTGTTGAAACCACTGTATTATGATGAAATGTCCTTGAAGTCTTCAGTCCCAGCCAAAGTCTTGTCCTGTCATCTGGTAGAACTTCAGGTTAAAAGGTTTGTAGAATTCCCTGAGTCTCTGGAGCACCTCCGATGGTATGTGTGGATGAGGTCTTCCTTTAGATTTCCCCAAGCATCGTGGTCTGTTACTCCCTTCTGGCTTTTTCAGGCAAGGGAAGCCTTTTGTCTGGTTGAAGTAGAAGTGCTTGTTGGTTACCACCCGTTTAAGACCCAAAAAGTCCTGCACCCGGCCCATTTCTCCTGCAGGGTCTGTGACGAGCTTCTCTCCGCTCACGAAAAGAAACTGGGAGAGCGGGAAATACCTGAGCCAGTTCTCTAGGTGTTTTGCATAGATTCCGATCCTAACAGCGCTCCAGGAAGTGTCAATCAGACCAGTGCTGGAGTTCTTGAAGACAAGGTTCTGAAAAGTTGGCAGACCAGGGTTTTTAGTCAGAGTCTGAGTGTAGTCTGATACGGCCCGGGTCACGGGGTCGCGGACCACCACGATGAGTTTGGTGGCACGACTCATGGAAAAGACACGGTGCGGGGCTTCATGTGTGATGAAGTAGCTGGGGGTCTTCTCTATGGTGATCTGGCCTTCTAAGGTTCGAGGCATTAGGTTCCTGCGGAACGAGAAAGAGAAAATTACCGTCAGAATATTCTCATTTAAAATTTTGCCGAATGTAAAGCAAGAAAAGGTGGTTTTTGTTCCAAGTTCCAATTTGTGGAGTTGGAATTTTTGTCGTGAACTGACATACTTGACAATGACTTCAATGGTATATGCAGCAGCATTTCAGTGATTTTTTCACTTAATAACTAAATTTGCCCATTCGTTTCTGATTCATAATACCTTACCTAACACCACAAAAAAGCCAAACTCTCAGCCAGACAAAATGAACAAAACGGAAATTTTAGGCAGGAATGCCACATGCAAAAAGGAAACTTTATTAGAAGAGACTCTGGAGACATTATAATTACACCATTTCAGCTGTTTCAAGGAGATGAAGTGTTGGCACGTTTTAGTTTCACTTCAATAGGACAAAAGATGTTCTTTTATTATCAGACAAAATAAGCAATTCTACAATGAGGTCGACCTTGATTCACTCTCCATTCCGAGTAATGCAAAGTATAAAATGTTTTTCAATATACAAACGTTGACTTCGTTTAAAAGTAACCTTGTGAAAAAATGTCAGCAAGTTGCTGTAAAAAAAGAGATCAAAACCATAATAGCTCTTAGCAGTCATTTCCTGATGGGCTTTCTCCCCAGAACGTCTTGATCTCTTCAAGTCTCTTTTAGGCTGACCTGAGATCAGTTTTGCGAGTGCCCTATAAAATGTATGCTCGGCTACAGTATTGGACGCTGATCCTAAATCAGCACAAATGAGAAGATTTTACCACAAAGCGGAACGAATGCAGTGTAGGCAGCAGAGTATGTGGCCTCCCACACTCGGAACAGACCGCCAATGTCCACAAGAATCCATCAAAACTGATCTTAGGTCAGTTTCCTTTCATTCCTTTAAATTTATAGTTCATAGCATTTTATTAAATATCAAAGTTTTTATAATGTGTATTAAAAATAAACAGAAACAGCTATTAATCTTCTTTATGCATAGAAAAATATATATTTTTAGCCGTATAAATGTTTTATAGCTCTAGAATTAACTGAAAAGATTTCATTATTTCAACAGAGAACATGTGTAGCAAATCAACTGGTCTGCTTTTGTAAAACTCCTACTTTGAGGTTGCCCATCATTTCTGCCATGAGGCTACTGAGGTCTAATAAGAATTATATTTCTCCAAGAGAACCTTCTTCTTCTCACATTGACCATGAAGGCAAGGATTTAATAAATCCCACTGACAACAGCCTGCTGATATTGAAATAGGATGAATTTTAATATTATATAACATTACATTATATTATACTAGGGACCATTTTGCAAGATGTAAACAATACAGACCTGTTTCTGGACCAGCGTTGTTTACATCTCGCAAAATGCTCTATAGCATTTAAATCAAATGGCAAATAAGAGTAAAGCTTGACAGAGGTGGTCAATATTGAGTACAAAAGTATTTTTCACGAAAGATGTTCTCTATGGCTTTTTTGCAAGGATGTGGTGTCATGGTTAATGATCACGCTGTCATTCCCAGCTCTTCATCCAAACTGTAAGCAGCATCTGTTAGGTACACATGGCTAAGTGTGTGTTTAATTTAGGGTAATCAAGCTAATGGAAGCCATAATGGCATATTCACTGTCTGGTGACATCATGTTTATATTGGGGAGATGGGCAAATCACTGGCCTTTTCTCCAGCCACACCGATGGCCCACACACTCTCAGATCCATCTATTTAATCTCCAAATCTAAGTCTGTGTAGTGAGATATAGTCTTTCAGCTCATTTTGTGCAGGTTTCCAAAATGTCTTTCACCGTCGATCGTGTGTTTTCCCTTCATCAGGTGGGTTCAAAGGCAGCGGCTGTTGCTACCTGCACAGTTGCCAGGGCGACGAATCATCTGCGTCCATGCTGTTTGTTTTGATCACACGTAGCGTAACATAAGCAGTTAGCATCTGGGGTGGGGGAATGTTAGCCTGGAGCACGCATAAGTTTATCAGCTAAGAACCTGGCAATGATTTACATTTGTTAACTGATACAGAAAGAATGGATACGGTTGGCCTGGTGCTGAAATGTCCGATTACAGGCCCATCAGTTAACGCATGCTTGATCTATTGAAGAAATACTACACCTAAAAATGAAAATCTTGTCAGACTTCTATGCTGTATCATCAAAGGCTAAACAAGCAGATGTATTTTGGGAAGAATCATATATTTGAGATCTTCTGTATATATTGAGATCCAATGTAGTAATAAAATATATAAAAAATAAGAAGAATTTGATCAAAACTTTATATTTTGTAAAAATATATTTATGGAACATTGCTGACATATTAACAATGTGTATGGTTTCCCTGTTAAATGCACTACGGTCATTTCCATTGTATCTCTATGTATTTGTGTAAAGTTTATCTAACAATCAAAATGCAAACAAAGGCACAAACAAGTCACGCCTGAGTTACACAACACAAACAAACACAAGCTCATTCTCCATAACCTTCCTCTTAGCTGTTTGTATATACATATAATACCGGAGCAGGATCTTTAAATTCAAAACAGGATAGGCCTACAAGTATATCAAACCTCCAGACACAACACCCCCTTGAGCCCATAACCAGTGACCCGAGATGTTACCATACAGATCTGTGGCACATCTGGCAGCAATGAGTCAGACAGGAAGTTTTGTTCTCTATTAGGAGCTTACCATGGGCCTGAAATGAGTGAGTATCTTGTAGTATTAAGCTAAAGGGGTATATGGCTCCAAAATGTTGCAGTTTTGTTTGTTGTGTAACTAAGTGTAACTAAAAAAAAAAAAGTATTTCGTTTTGAAGATAAGTTGAAAATAAAGGTGTTAGGAAAAACAAGTGAACATCTGAATTAGGAAAGAAAATTGTTTAGGGTTATAGTGTATTTTTAAGTTTCCTTTTTTAAGTGCTCCTCCTAAAACTAGAATAAATATCACAAAATGTTAAATGACAAAAATCTAAATTATGGCATAATAATAAACTAACATCTCGATTGAATTTAAGCAATTCTTATTCTCATTTTCTCAATCTAATTTTTTTTATTACAAATATACAATAGTTGTTTGTGCTAAAACTTTCACACAAACTGCACTGAACTGCAGAAATATCCTGCTGTGGGACTATTGTCACATGTTTTTACACAAGCAACCTATAATATATACAGCAGGACCTTCTTATTTAGGGTGCAGCGAGAATACAGGCTTGTCATTACTGAGGCAAATGGAAGCTACCAGAAACTGTGGAAAGCAATTAGAAGTCGGTGGGAAACAAGAAGAATCCCTGACATAAAACTGCTTAAACATGCAGGGACAGTAAAGAAAAACAGGCAAGCATGAGAGAAAAATCACGTATTTTGGCAATACGATTAAATGGAGCGCAACAGCTCCCATCCTTCTCAAAATAAGACAAATTCCCTAAAACAGTAGATATTTCTCTCCCTCTCAGTTTTCTAATGGAATTTTATGACCAACATCTGAGAGAAAGTTTACACTTTAGAAAGACATAAATGACATCTTGTACTAAATGAGAAGTTTCTGATGGACCGACTAACTTTCTCTTCTAAAAAATAAAGTAAAATATGAGTTAGTTAAAATATATGTTCATTGTGGCCACCTGAGAGACGGTCTCATTCAAGACTTCAATATCTAAAAGTTTTGAAGATATAAGGTGTGTGTGGGTGAGTGCCCACATGTGTGGTGATGCAGGAAACCAAGGGGTCAATGCTTACTTCCTTGAAAGAGTCCTGCAATGACAGGAAACAAACTAGCCGCCAATCAGAGAAGGGGAGCGTGCTGGAGTTTAGGGATTACAGATGTGTGTGTGCACGAGCGAGAGAGGAACTAATGACCCTTCTGCCCCCACTATCATGTGGGAAAATCTGTGATGCCGGGTTTATCTGTGAACCGGCAGTTGGCTGACCACACCCAAAGATGAAAAGACAATAGTAGAAACATACAGCAACAGTCATATTTAAATATTTTAAAGTCTTCCCTTTAAATGCAACAAGTCCTGTAAAGCAGGCTTCGCTACAACCTTATCTGCTGGTTAACAACTGTAGTCGAGCAGCCAGTTGCGTGTGGTCTTTATCTGGAGAATTATCAAACAGTCCCATACCTATTTTTAGCAAGAGGGTTTGACACTTGTTGAACTTAAAACAGAATATTCACAAAAGAAAGCATGTAAGGTGTGGTTTATTGATCAGAAAAAAATAGATTGTGAAAAATAGATTTGCATACCAAAATTAACTCTTAAAAAGCTAAGAAAAAGTCAGCATTTCTATTTTGATACTATGTTGATTTTAATTCCAATTAGCCTCAATATCAGAACGGATGTGCTTCCGTTTCCAACTTCCAAATAATTATCTGGCTAAAATGATCAGACATTATCTTTGAAACATACAGGTTCAGACACAACAACAGGACACGACAGGATGGAAGATCTCACAAACAGGAAGAGAATTTCATAAACAAAATGAAGCATCATGAAATCTGATTTGTTCCAGGAATGTTGAATTGTTTCAGGACTTGCATTTCAAGATATGTAAATCACTATTAATACTCACTTTAAGATACCTTGTAATTTATAATTTTCTTGTTTTGATGTCATGTCATGTCTTTAATTTTGAATTTGAATTTGTAATAAGTTTATATTATTATATTTTTACACAGATACAAATACAAATAACCTTTAAAAAATGGGCTATGCATTAGCTTCTTTTCACTAGAGGACTGGAATAGAGATTACTTAATTTTTAGCGTGTAGTGCTTTGAAATATTATTGACATGGGAAAACATAACAGCCAAATGGATGTTCTACCTACATCGTAGTTTTTCAGTAAAGCATAGTGATTTTTATTTATTTAGCCTATAAAAGTGTTTCTTCGGCACTCATTTTAATGTGTTTTGCATTAGAAGGGACATAACAGATAAGGACATGCACAAGTCCAGTTTTTGTATCTCTATCTACATTTCAGGATATTTCCAAATTCCCACAAGGACCTGGCATCAACAGATTACAATATAAAGAAATAGTTGCCATAGTATTTACTCAATTAAATATTTCATAATAAAAAAGATGGTGGTGTATGTTGCTATTGGTCCTGTATTTGTGCGCCAAATTTGTAAATGCTTACTAATCTAAAGGCCATAGAACATGAGTCGATTTATAAAACAGATGTAACAAAGTAATGTAACAGTAAGTGCAGAACGGTTCATATATGCACCAAACAGAATTTTAACTGACTCAATATGGAGAGCGTAGGAGCATAATGAAGCTTTTAGACGGGTCTGGAGGAAACCACATCCCTGGCTGGGTTAAAAGCCCCAACGTTTGTGCAGTTTAACAGTCAATAACAGAACTCTGAACAGAAAACTGTCTGCAGCTGTGTGAAAAATCTCAAATCTTCTGCTATACATGAAAGCTAAAGCTGAATTAGGCTTTGTTCAGACTGTCACCTCAAATCCGATTTTTGTGCCGATCCGATTGAACTTAAATGATTGATTTTCCACACTGTGTATAGCAACTGTTCAGATCCAATTTGAGTGAACCGTGGTGCTTTCTCATTTTTTGCAATTTCTGATTTGGTTTCTATGGCAACGACAGGGAGTGTTAAACTTCATGCATTACCTTATCTAATGAACCTGCTGCTGAAGTGTATTAAGCTGGTATGCATGACTTTATTCAGTGCTTGCGTGTCCTCCAGCACACAGACAACAACATAGCAGCCTTATATATGCAAAGACGTCTGACGTGCCAGTATACGTTTCAATTAGATGTTTCAGGTAGCGCGAGAATGTAAGGTATGACAAAAGCTACTCAAATCTGATCTGAGTACTCAGACTGAAACGGATTATAGAAATGCGATTTGAATAGGATTTCAAACCACATGAATGTAGCCTGAAACAGAATTATAAGAATATAATTTTGGGGATTTCATGTGATTTTTTGCAGTTCACACTTTCTAAATATGGTCGGATTTCAATCAGATATGCGGTATTGTATTGGAACTGACAGTCTGAACGTAGCTTTAATGTATAATTGGATGGAAGACTCTTTCTTTCCTGCTTGGTACTTAATGCTATAACCCCAAATTATTGTTGTACTGTATTGTAAGATTCAACTACTTTTTTCTACATTTGTTTTTTAAATTTACGTTTTATACATTTATTCAACAGTTCAATAAATGCAAATTACATAATCTTACATTGGTAGACTGTCCACAAAATGCCATTTAAAGCCACACGACAATTCAGAAGTATGTATATAAACTTACATAGAACTCAAGTAGTACAACTCCATTTAATCAGATTGTTTCATGGTAACTTGGCATGTTCAAGCAGGACATGAAATAAAAACATTCTGGTCAATGAATTGGCCAGTAAGGAGGCAGAGACAGATAGAGAGAGAGATAGAGAGAGAGAGTTTGTTACCTGTTAATGTAGAACTTTCAACAGTTGTGGATTACTTCACAAAATTATCATGTTTTATATTAACACAATATTTTGATAATCATAAGTTTCAAATTACAGTCATTGTCAATACTGGTATATGGGTATTATTGTAATTATTTATGATTTCTGGTTGACCAAAACAATGGTTTGGTATTTTTGTGTTTAACATCATTGTAAATGATTTGTTTTGAGTATCATAATGGTTTTACTTTATATATTTTAATTTTAAAAAATATCCATGCAAAGGTTGAAAGTGCCCAAATGGCCTCAAAATGTAAGTATTTGTGTATGTTGTCATTACGTCTTGACCTTTTCACTAAATACCTTTGAATACTTCTGAACACTTTTAAGAGTGCAGAGATCTAGCACAACACCCACATTTGGATGATGCATTTTGTTGCCTCTTGGCAATTGATTATCTAGCTAGCCACATCAAAAAACACAGAAAAAACAACCACAGAACAAAGCTAAACTTGTTTATATTGCATAGCAAAGACAGTTGTGTCCATGAATACAATATAAAATAAAGTGCTGACATTACTTAACATTGCTGTAAACGCTCAACCTGACTTTGCCAAGTGGTTGATGTCCTCAGGACAAAATATTTTGTTGTATCTCTATGTATTTGTGTAAAGTTTATCTAACAATCAAATAATATCTAAATAGATGCTGGAACAAACAATATAAATCATGTATTGATTGCATTTCATATCTATGCAACTTATGAAATATAAAAATTTCTTTAAGGCACAAAAATAATTTGCAAGAAATTTGACCATTTATCAAAAAATGAGAAAAATGCAGATGGGACATTCTGGTTCATTAGCAGTCTTTGTTTAATTATGATTAAAGCAAACAATTGTTACAACAAGAAGTTACTGCTCGTATCTAGCACCTAACTCGTATGATGGCATATTACACACCAAACAACAGCTGTCACAACGGACTATTCAAGGACAGTTACTCAGCTGTTAAATGAGTGAGTGTTAAACACTTCCCACCCTGATGCTATGTAACTCACACATCTGTGCCCAAGATTATTAATCAGAAATCTTTCTGTTCAAAACATGGACGATTATCATTAAAGGCTTCTTACAAACATGACCCAGCTCTTATTCTCCATTATCATACAGTATAAGGTTGTGCCGATATAGATAACACGTCTGTCTCCGTACAGCGATGGTGATGTGCCATGATGTTCCTTCCACAACATCACACTCAAGCACAATCGATCAATGGTTAGTACAATGTTAGACACCCGGTCATATGGGAAATCAAGCCTGTCAGATCAGCACTTTGAAATCATGAAATTTATGGCTTTAAAATTTAAACTGCATGTGTAATGAGAAATGGAAACGTATTCATTGCCATCAGGTATAGATTTACGGTTAAGTAAATCTTTACTGTTATAGCCATTTATTAATCATATTTACTTTGTATAGACATTTGGGATGGATGGATGGATGGACAGGTGGATGGAACATAAAATATTGGTCTTACAACATAAACCTTTATAATCAAGCACCTTGGAGCACCATAAAAACGAACGTCTGAAACTGTAAAGAGTAACAGCATTTTGTCAACAAGATTGAATATGCACAGGTTAATTAACTGTCTCTGTGCCTGCATGCAATAAAGTTGGTTAAGGAAAAAATCGATACGCAGCACGTCTGCACAGATTATTGATTGGAAAGTGACTTTTATTCCACATAGTGATTCATGGAGTCATGAAAAGGTGCTACCGGAGTGAAGAGAGTGATCTAAGTGGGGGAGGAATTATTTTATGGATTAGGCAACAGAATTAAGGAACATGTTATAATGGTTATAATGGTTTGTAGAAAGGTTTCAGCTATGTATTGAAAGAATTATTTTGAAATAATAAAGAATAATACAGAATAAATATCTGCTATGATAAAATGTTAATTTATGATTCTTTATTAAATGATGTGATACTAAATTAAGAATTTGGTAACAATTCGGTTATTTTGGAATACATTTTTTATTCCAACCTATTTTAAATACAAAAAGACATATATTCTGTAGTAAGATTTTCCACTATTGCCAAAAACCATGTATTTTTCCATTCAAAGGATGAAGAATTAGAATTACAGTTATTCATTACAGTAACTGTAGGCTATTACTAAAAACAATGCTTTGGTCTGTCATTGTCAAATCCATTCATTGCATTTACATCCTATACGTTTGACCGAAAACTATACCTACTTTAGGACGAACCTAGATCTCTCTATCTCCCGCACGCGCACGCAAACCGTTACTATGCAACAGTAGCCTATATAATATTGTGACAAACATCGCATTTCAAGAACGCAGCTGGCAAGCGCAGTATAGCCCAGCTGTCATACGTATCTGCAGACAGATTACCCGTGGTGTTGACAAGAATTGTACTAAAAAAGCCATCAAAGTGGTGGTTTGTTGACATATAGCAGTCACAACACATTGAAACAAAACCAGCAAGAGGAATCATGATATACATATGAAAAAAATAACATCTTTAAACATGATTATTACAAATATTTTATATGATGTTGACAGATTTATTTCACTGTAATTATTTCCTAGCAGTAGCATACATAGTCCACATCTTACACGTTTGATTTCTAACTGGATGACAGACAGTCGATGCATCTATTTATTAGTAGATGGTTGAATGTCTTGCCATGGCGGGTGTTTGACGGGCGATGATGTTAATGAACTAGCGGTACATAAAGACATACATGTTTGCGTCCAAACATGTGATTTGTACAGCGCGTCAGATATACGCTTCAGTAAAACACATTCATTCAAAAGTTTATTTAAGAATTTTCAACTAAAAACAGTATACGGGCGACCATTTCAACCACACGTCTCCTTGACTGCACTGTTGCTTATATATAATGAAGTTGGGCGAACGGGAGATCAGGTGGTTAACTTAATCACAGCTCAACAGGATTCTATGTAACCAAATAAAAATATAATGGCATTCTCACCAAGAATCAAAATCATCAAGAGATTTAGATAATTATTTATTTACCTGAGTAAAAAAAATGTTGAAGAATAGTTACGATATTTTAACAGACGTACCTGTACCATTGAAGACCATTTTCATAGAGCCTGTCGAAGAAGTGCGGCTCTGCGCCCACAGCTCTCACATCTGGATGGACGCGCAGGAACTCCAGAAGCGCTCGCGTTCCCCCCTTCTTCACGCCGATAATAATCGTCTGAGGAAATTCTTTGGTCCCAAAGTTGTTTGATACAGAAAGATTGTTGTACGTGTTATAATCTAAACCTCTTTGCAGTTTCTCATCTTCCAAGTCCTTCGCGTCGGACGCGGGGAGTTCGCGGACGATGGAGATGTTCAAGTGCGCGTCCGGCTGAAGTTTATTCCCTTTCATTGAATAAAGTTTGCTTTTAAAGCTTTGATGGACGTACAGTGGACTCGGCATGGAATCGCAGTATCCAGTGAGGCAGTAAAATAAGTAAGTGAATATTAGGATCATGGTAAAGTAAAAAGACACCTTGGAGTGGGCTTTCAGGTGTCCGAAGTTGAAACACGTTGTCCAACATCCCATGAGTGTCCTTGCTTCGCCAAAAATAATGTGCTAAACGTGGGAATCATGCCGTATTAGATAAAAGTTCAGTTTTTGTCTCAATGCCATACATTTGCAGTGGTCTTTCTATTTTTGTTAACAAAGCAAACCATTCATTTTTACGCGAATAGGTTTCATTCTGAAAAATAAACTAGTTCTACCTAAGCATTGTGGTGATCCGTTGACTCACGGTCTTTCAGCCCTACTCTCCCATCCGTTTTTGGTGCGTATCCACGCCCGTTTTCCGACGCCCCGCCCATGTTGTACCGTTGCTTGAATTACTTTTATGACTTTCCTACCTAAGCAGTTAGAAATCCATTAATTATTGCTAAATCAATGAAAGCTGGTGAGCTTATTTCTTGTGGTTAAAAATGAACAGGTCACAGTTCTTATGCATTAAAGAGACAGGGAATGTTATTGCTGGTATTTTTATGGCATGTACTTTCCTTCATACACTGCTGTCAGTTGTCAGTACCCTTTAACACACACATATGTGTACAAAAATGAAGAGGTCAGTCAGTGATCAACACCTGTCGTGAAGGCCACACACTCAGCGGAGACTGTCTGTTTGTGTTCCAACGTCTTTACTCTGTAGGCGGCATACTGTACATTACAGACTGCAAGGTTCATAGACATACAAATTGTGATTTTACATGATTTTACAGCACATTTATGTCACAACTTTTTCATGTCATGTTATTAACAGCTTTATATTCTTTATACAGAAAACAGATGAATATGGAGATAAGAGCAGAGGTTCTGCGACTGAAAAAAATAATTTTGGTATGTTCAATATAAATGCCCCCCACCATCGTATACATTTGATTTTGTTTTTGACATCTTTGAAAAAGTCATTCATGATAAGGTTATCATTTCTTGACAGTAGACACTCTTGTTAATGCTACAGGACAGGTGTCTTAGAATCCAGACAACACGGAGACTTCAGGAGACTATAAACAACGCTGCCTGACTGTCCCAAACTCTCTCTCCACACGACCCATGTGTCAAACTCTATTATATCACAGTATGTGTTCATTAGGTCTCTGCTGTACAGTAATAAAATAAAGCACTAGAATTAAAACAAAGTTCCAGAATATTTTTCTACCATTTGTTCTGAGATACTAATTACAAAACAATGCAAAGGCCTATAAATAATATGTCAACACACTTTATTAGATTAAGTGTGTGTTATTTGTAGCAGTCTGAAAGAATGTCATCACATTTACCAATCAATAATGGTTTTAAGCATAACGAAATATAAAAAAGTTACATTGACTATAAAAGCAGTGTTTTTGTTATAGGAATGAAAATTAAAAAAAATACTGTCTGTTGTTTTATATAACAGTATAACTGCGGGTGACTGCCTTCTACACAGATATGGTTCTGAGACTGAATTACAGAGCCACAAGACTGTCAGTTATCATCAAATAAATAAATAAAGAAAATTATCTGTGGATGTTGAAAAAATACAAAAACATTTATTTAAGAATAAGAGAAATGGTCCTGGCTTCATATTTGAGGAGGACCACCAGGGAACTGCCACCCACAGTCACATCACATGCATGACTGATGACCACGCAACATGTCTACTCGATGTCTTCTGCATTCAGTCAAAAAAAAAATAATATTGTGTGGTATAATGTCATAGAAACTCAAATAAAATGTATAAATACTTCACTCCTCACACTTTTACATGTTAGAGGATTGTGTATATCATGGCTAAAAATCATGGGTTTGGATAAAAAAAAAGCAATGGTAGTCAAAAGTAGCCCAAAACGGTTTGCTTTCCTACATTCTTCAAAATAAATGAGGTGAGAACTGTGGGTGACATGCAATTGATAGAAAGGAGACGGAAACGTAGCTATGAAGTAACATCTGAGAAGTCTGTAGAATTCTGGATTGGTTACATACCTTTAAAGAAGATTCTTCACATTCAAAACATCCTGGATCTCACAAGACTGTTTACAGAGACGATAGCCTGGAGCAACCTGAGGTAAAGTGGTGTCAAGCAAAAGTATCCGATGCATTATGCAAATACAAAAAAAGCATTTTTAAACCTGACCTTAGCAGGAGTAATGCGAGACATGTAAATATTACATTGTGTGATCTCTCCTTCTGAAAACAGAATCTTAACCTGATCATTAAAAGCTAAAAAAGAGGAACTGATTGACTTGTAAATCAGAATATTATCTCAACACACACACGTGTTACGATGCACGTCCTCAATCACCTTCATCCAGATGTGTCACACTAGATTTCACAGCTGGAGGGGGTGTTTCTTAATATCCCATCCGCACACGCACATTGCACTGACACTTAAATTGCATCTGCATGCTTGATCAGAAACAGGTGAACTGGGCAGATTGCGTGGCGTCAGTGCTTCAGAAACAACAACACACAGGCAGAGCTTTCCAAAGTCACCTGCTTCAGAAAGCCATCTACTGCGTATATATTATTGAAACTGGCTGAGCTAAAGAATGTTTGTCGTTATGGTTGCAGTGTCTTGAATCTTAAAGACACATGAATGCACTCCAACTGTACACGCCTGCAGAGCTTGGCTGAAAGAACGGCCACTTTGAACATGCCTTGCTTGTACCCTCAGCACTCTGTTTGCACATGAAAGCTGAAGTCTGGTGGTAAAGGCAGTCTCTCTTCACAGCATTGGTTTGAAAGGCTGTGGTTAGCCTTAAGTATAGGGAAGATTTGAATTACATTACAGCTCATGGGTGTAGCAGACAAGAAAGAGAGAGAGAGAGAAAAGGAGAAAAGTAAGAAAATTAAGAAAAGGCTGAACAGGAAAGACCTGCATTTTGGGGCAGAATATCAGTACACCTAGATTTGTGTTATTTCTACAGTAATATTGGAAACTGAATTGCATTTATATGTGCCAACACATCCTCAATTGCTCAGATAAAGGTAACACTTCTCCAAATGTTTGTCATTGGTTGAACCGAAGCTGGGCACATCAAGTAAACAGACTCTAAGGTCTCTAATGGCACAAAAGTTGCAGACTTCAGAGACTTAAGTTTGTTCTTCAAGAAAGTGTGGCAGGAGTTTCTAAATGTAATTTCATTTTATTAAATGATACGATCATGATGGTCTAAAAAATGTCAATTGTCATAATAGAGAGCAAAGATGACATTCATCCAGACACCACACATTCAGTGGCCTGGACATTACACAACGCAGAAATCCCCAACTCCATTAAACCCTTTTATTGCAGTTAACTGTAGAAAAGTGTTTTTATTGTAACCAATAAACCTCAGTGTGTTTAAGAGTTTTAACAGTCATCAAAGGATACGACACACTGTTTACTTTTTGTTTTCTCATCTTTATATTTTCACAGTTCAAAACAAACTGCTTCTTGATGCATTAACACAGTTTATGGTACACTCCTGCTGCTTTTTTTAAAAAGTTTTTAAAAGGAGGAAATGAGACTCAAAAAAATGTACAATTAAAAATACATTCAACAGTTAAACAGCAAGGTTTAGGGTTAAAAAAATGTATGGAAATATTCACACACATAATATTTATCTATTGTGCATATTCCTGACATTGATGAAACTGAGCCAAACCTCCTTTTGGGGACATCATCATTTGTGTACAACTATGTGTATGAAAACCATACTATAAGTCTGTGGAATGTCCTCATTTGGAAAGATAAGTGAACGTGTGATTCTTGAAGAGGAATAGATTGTTGTTGGACTGAGGGGCTTTACAAAATTAATCTCAGTTGAAATTGCAGCAAGCTCTCCTGTTAACAGCCCCTGATGCTTTGTAACAGAATTGCATGATATATTTCCCTCAGCCCTATACCGCACCCTCCCTTTTGAAGCACTACAGTGGTTGACACAGAACTTATACACATTTTTGCTTTGTTGTCGAAGGAGATCAAGTATTTATGAAATGTGCTCTGCAGGGGTGTTTGTTCGTTTAGGGCTTTGGAGAAACAACATGGTGAATTCTCTGCAGTGTATGTAGAAAAAACTCAATCTAAGGTAGTAAAATCATTTCATTACGTAAGGTCTTTACCTAATACACCTTTGAAGATATAATTACTGTATGTATTTTATTTAGCATTTCTGTCAATAAATCCTCCAAGAAAACTACTCATAGGTCCTTTAACTGACATGCTGAGTGAAAATGATTTCGTAATCACATTTTATTACCAAGTATAACTAAGATCCAGCACCTGTGCAAAGCAAGTCTGACTCCAGATGAAACGATACAAATTATAGATTAAAATCTAGCAACTGTAAGTCTCTAGTTTCTTAAAGGTTTTCATCCGCAATAGTACTCAGATTGAATGTTTTTGAAATGCAATGCCCTCAGACTCTTTGTTTTCGCAGGTTAACCATCAGTACTCCTTTGATATGACATCTGAAGCCTATGGCTCTCACAAGGACCACCCATACATGCCTGTTAGTGTGTGTGTGTGTGTGTGTGTGTGTGTGTGTGTGTGTGTGCACGCACTGTGTTCTTTTCGCGTGTCTGATAAGCGAGATCAATTAAATTGGAATTGCAGGTAATGATGTATGTCTCTTTTCCACATGACTGTACGTCTGAGATCTGCCCTAAAGCTATTCTGAATTTATGCAGGGCATTGAAAATAGTCTTAACTAAATTCCTACAAAAGCCTTCAGGTCCATATTGTAACTTTTTGGAGGATCTAT
The DNA here is from genome assembly GCF_015846415.1 of Triplophysa dalaica. Classification (NCBI taxonomy): domain Eukaryota; kingdom Metazoa; phylum Chordata; class Actinopteri; order Cypriniformes; family Nemacheilidae; genus Triplophysa; species Triplophysa dalaica. The sequence goes on from NC_079543.1 coordinate 7,525,335, forward strand.
TGACAGAAAGCAATATAAAATACATAACAATGTCTTCAGAGGTGTAGAGGCTTTAAATAAAGAAGCGCTATGTTTTTATTACCATAGAAGACAAACTGCTCTACAGAGCGTGTTTCATAAATAAGTTATCTCCTTCGACAATAAAGTGAAAACATGACAACATCTTAATCCTGTGTTACCCACCGTAGTGCTTTAATTAGCACTCTATAGCATATTCTGGAAACAGCAAATGCTAGGAGGGCAAGCCTATGTTTTAAGACACAATCAATTTATCTTTGAGGTTATCTGAAAATATGCAGGCTAGAGGGCATCTTCACATCTGACAAAGCTATCTTCTTTTTTGGCACACCTTTAAAGTTATCATTGTCAAACGCAAACAGTGTATTCATTTTCTATTTCAAAAACTGAGTTTATCGATCTCGGGTTCACATGGGTGGCAGCTGTGCAGACAGATTAAACTCTTGTTTTTAGACACACCCGCTTTGAAGTACAGAGTACATAGAAACATCTGTGTGCTTTTTTGTACAAATAGATGTACCCGTGTTGTCTCACTGTCTAAATGCATATCTGTTAACTCTCGTTCGTAAGAGGCAGCCTTTGTTTGGCAAAGACATACAATATATGCAATCATAAAGTACTTTAATGTACTAAAAACACCTTCCCTCAAGCAAAAATGTATTGCCCTATCATCGGTTAGTTCTCAGATATTCATCATTTTCTCAGATGTTTTTCCTTGGGCATAACAAAAAGGCATAAATTGGAAAATTAATCAGAGACAGTAAATGTAGATCTCTTAAATGATTATGACCCGAATATTTGCTCTCGTGAGAACTGTTGATTGATTTTGACTGAGTTTATTGCAGACTGCTCATGTCTTACAGTAAATAATGAAACTCACCATAATTTCTGAAAATGATATTCAAATTTGTCACAGCTGGGATGCAAAGTCTTAGATTAAAACTAAAGAGATTAACTAATGATACACCTTTCTTCTACAATAAATTGAACTCTAGCCAAACTCAGATTTTAACCACGTAGGCCTATGTTTTTATACTCTTACACATCTTCGTGACTGCAATCTGTGATCTTAAACCTTTGTTCCTATTCATACATCTGAATGAAATTGTGACCTTTCCCTCAAGGATCTTTTGAATCTTAGAAGAGAATAGGAGGCAAACGTGTATGACAACTTTTTGGGGTTTCATATGGGCTATTTTTAGCAGTTTACTCTTTTGTAAGAAGACCAACTTGCTTTAGTTTTCATCGGTCATTTCGTGCCCCTCAAAACGGTATTCGAGCGCCACTAGGTGGTCCAAGACACGCCTGTAAAAATATTTAAATAAAATCAAAATGTAGACTATCTTTAAGAATCATGTCAATATTCGGTTTGAAAATTGAAATGTCATATGCTTAATATAGTTTTATGTCACCATCACATAGGGATTATACATTCAAATTAAATAAATCAGAGACAATGATGTCACTAAGAGCTCATTAGACTGAAAGCTTTATGACACACTTGTCTATTGTTCAGAGAAGAGAATAAATGAGAATGCAAGATAAATGTTCTTCCTACACTCTTTATTCACGCATTCTATGTTTTGTTATGTGTTGAACTGGTTCTTTAGCTGGCACAAAGGTTTTTTTTGGTGATGTTCTAATTGTGTCTTGAAATGTGTAAAGGAACCGTGCCCCTTTCACGGTTAGTTAAACATAAATAAGAGTGACATTGTACGATGATTACATGCTTTCATATTGTATTTGGTCGGGTGGCAACATTGAGGTGAATTTGCCATGCCAATATCGATTTTTTTTATCGCAAGCTTTGTTGTCGTTGTTTTCTGGATGTTTTGTTTTAGTACACACAAACTTAAATTAGTGAAACTGCCGAATCATTTTTACTCCCGTATGAAAACTCCAGGTGTTTTGCTTCCAGTTCACCGGCTCTAAGTTATCCAGTGACGTCTGTCATCTGCCGGACAACCGGAAACAACAGTCTTACTTCGCAGTAGAAATAAAGATCAACAGGTGTTTTGCGTCACAGACGGGATTTTTGAACGAATGGAACGTTGTTGCAAATATTCTATTTTAGAAAACGTTGCAGAATTTAGTAATTTTTCCTCGCTATGTTTAAGCTTAGTTTGACCATCATTAGCCATGTAATCACTTTCTCAGTGTCTTTTTATATTTATATTTATTTTTGTTAAATATATCATTATCTCCAAAATGAAATGACTGGATTATGTCAAATTCTACCACAATCTACTGATTTGTTATCCTAAATATATATTTCTGAATGCAAAAATTATTCCCAACATAAATTTCGTTTCACCATTTAGCTGTGGGTAAATCTGGAATAGAAATCCTGTTCATTATTTAGCCTCCCAAATTAATGTCACGGCTTCTTAATCAAATTTATTATGAAAGGCAATGGCAGTCATTGTCTTAAAAAAAGACCAGGAAATCTATTACAATTTCAAAAATGTGTTTGTTTTGACGGAAAAAAAAACCCAAGCATCACAAACCAGGAAATAAAACGTTAAAAAAATATCACCCACCACACCCACATACTTAGCCTTTATAGTAAAGAATGACAGAAATTCAAGGTAATAGAAGATATTTGTATTGCATGATTAGTACTTGAGCCGCGTCATTATTCTGCCAATTGAACAAATGTCATGTTTAATTATGACGGGTTATTATTTTGTAGCTTACTGCTTTTGCTATCTTAAAATGTAGCCGTCAGAATTTTAGTCAGAAGTCGAATATAGGCTTTTATTTCAACAGATGTTCCTAGCAATGTGGTCTAAAGTGTACTTGTAATTTGACAGCTCACTGAATTGGAAATTGTTTAACGCATATTGTGCACGCATGCATAGACTTAAGCAAATTGTCTTGAATGTTATATGTAATCACCTAATTGAAAGCGCATTTACATTCTAATAATTATGACACATTTTATGTTCAAGTTACTGTATCCATTTTTCTGCAAAACTTTTGGGCAAATATATGACTATACAGTGCGTTTAGGCTATTAATTACAATAGTGGTTGGCAGGGCCGAAGCACAGAATCTCGCGCCCTGTGCAAAGGCAATGTGTGGGGCCCTGCACGCTTTATAACAAATATCTATAAGTTAATGTTTATATTTATTTAAAATACAGCACTGAATCTCATTTCTGGTTTAATTGTGGTATACTTAAATATAAATAGATCACCTTAGTCTCACCTTAAACATGATTTGACAGTTGAACTGTATTTTATTTCAATTGTGTTTCATTAACACTGTGACACTGTGCAGTGTGGTGCAAAACATTATTTTTTTACTGTTCAATTGTTAAATGTGTAATGTATTTTATGTTACCCACAGTAACCATATACATAATGTGAAATAATAAGCTTAAATAATGCGTTGGGTCACGGTGTCCCAAACAGACTATTTTAAGTGACATCGATGGAAATTTGCTCCAAGGAGCTAATATAAAACCATTTTAAGCACGAAATAATTTAATAATGAAACTACATTGATAAATATTTAACCAATGCATACTTATTCCAAAAAACAGGATCGTGATATAGCAATGCGTATCGAGTCCAACTGGTCAGTTTAACTGAGCAACGAGAAAGTGAGGATTTTCACATTTTCATCAGATTCATAAGAAGCGGTAACGTGCCAGCAGACAGCGTCTAAGTCCAGTAGAAAGGTCTCAAAATAAAGAATGTGAAGAATGATTTGGTTAATTGTGCTTTGAACGCGCAGTCATGATCTTTTGACACAACGAGACAAACACGTGGTGATTTGCATGAACACAACAGGCAAAAATCTAGGCATTCCAGTCTTCTACATTTGAGAAAATTCGGGAATTACCTTTAATTTCAGTGAAACTCAGAATGTAGCGCTCATACAGTTTACATTCACTTTTCTACATTTTTGGATTTGGTATAAATCAGAAATCGATTCAGCAGTGGGTTTTTTTTGCTTTATGGGGCCACACAGCTACAAAACAAAGAAATTCTTATGCAACTATACAAGATTTTAAGAATTGTATTAAAATATTAACTACACAAATAAAACTATTGTAGGCTATGTCAATGAAACAATGGTGATTAAATAAAATCCGAACGTTGTGTCTATTTTATAGGCTACAAATGACAAAAATCGAATATTTATTTTCTAATTCGTTATATATCTAAACTTGGAAGTACAGTTTTAATATTGTTCTGCTTTTCGTGAGTTTCTATTTATAAAGCATGCAAGTTGCTTTGGCATCATCAACACAATTGTGATGAACTGTTCCGCGACGCACACATGCTTTTTGACGGCCACAATACAAAAGAAAATACCCAAATCCATTGCGTCTGTCAAAGAGACATACCGAAGCTTATCTTTGCGTTTCGGTAAGAGAGAAAAACCTGACCATCAAGACGTCATCACACTCTATTTAAGAGGCAGTGTCAGGACAGGTAAAGCAAGACGAGTGCAAGAATTGGTACGAAGAATACCTCCATTCAAGACAATAGTGGAATAAGGACGAGCGCTACTGTTTTCTATATTAGTTCATACTTATCAGCTCAAGAATGGGTAAGGATGGCATTTTCAATGGATTCATTTTAAGAAAAGATTTGGAGAAGTAATAAAACTGTATTAATTACTTAATTACTTAAGTTGTTTTCCTTAATTAATATATTGATACATTAATTTAATGTATATATATATTATGGAAGACGCGTTTGTTTCCAAAATGAATGGACTGAATTTAATGAATAAAAAATCATCTTTTTATTATGTTACCATGTTCTAGTTGTGTTTTATTGTGTTAGTTAGCTGCTTTTTTAGTTATAGTGACTTAAATTAAAACAAACCAACTACCGTTTAATTATTTATGGAATGCACAATTAAAACACGATTTTAGTTTTATTTCAACGGAGGTATCTAAAAATTTTATAAAAAAATGTAACACATATATGTGACGGATTTTTATATTTTTCAACTTTATATTTGTTTATACTTATATTTATTTTGAGAGCCTATTTTTGTGGCCTGTGTACGAAATAGCCTGTTTTGTGTGTATGGTTTTCTCAAGCGTATTTCAATTTAAGTGCTTGTCGGAGTTTTGCTTTCACAAGCCATTACAAATGTTGTTCTGTTTATAGAGAAAGATTACATTTTTTTTATTTTATGCCACTGTAGGATATTACTTAATAGGATTGCTATTCATGTTAGTGGACAAGCATGTATGCTGCTTATCATTAACTACATTTTATATGAAGTGAATATTATTCACTGAATAATGATAGATAGATAGACAGACAGTCCAGGACTGCGTTCACCGAAACCTCCTTAACGCTGGTCGTTCTTATGTTATACCTTAAGCCGGGGGTCTTCAACTACTTTTGTTTGAGGGCCAGATTCCAAAAGCATAAATAGGATGCGGGCAAGTTTTTACCATTTTATTATTTTCTTGTTATTTTCTATTTCCATTATTTATTGCATTTTGTTCTCTTTATACAGTTTTTGTTGCTTTTACTTACATCTCATATATTAAAGCAAGCAAACAAATATTGCATCCAGTATATACCTATTCATGCTATTTTATTATAAGGGATAATGTCTTTTTAATTGTATTATAAATTCCTTAATACGATGAAAGAAAATAGAGTTTATTTACTTACCCCCAGTCCTCCAGTAGGCTACTTCCAAGATGTGGGTGGTATTGTATTTCCTTCCAAGAAGATATTTATGAAGATATTGAATTAATGAAAGTAAAAAAAAGTGAATCGCATGCCAATCGCATCCATTTGCCCCAAGCACTTATAAGGGCAGATCCTTTAATGTGCAAGTTCTGGAGGGAGATGAATAGCTGATTTCGTAAATATAGCTGTTTAAATCATACACAATGAATGCAGTAAAAAACAACATCGTTTTTCCCTATCTGAGTTCACGTATTGTAGTAGGCTACTCTTCCTGCAGTTGCTTTCAAGGGCACAAGACGAGTTACAGAATGCGGCGACCTAGCGTGCGCAAACCGACTGCCTGTGGCTGTGTATTGCCGATTATAACATTGCAAACAACATTAAGTTTCTTGGACAGACCGATCAATCGCTTTATAAGACGTCAATTGAGCCGCAGGAATTACTTTCGTATTGAACGTAGCAGTGTTTATGACTTTAAAAGGCATGGAGTTTCTTTAATCACATCATTCTTAAAGTCTCTTCACTTATTATTATGACTGCTTTAGAGTATTAGACAACGTTATCTGGAAATGCAGCACAGATAACTACACAAATCTATCACGAAGTAGATAATATATATTCTAGACATTGAATGCTTTTGCTTATCTGAACAAAGATAATATGAGATATATAGTTGTCCTCAAGTTTATACATCTACAGATCTGTTACTTTTGTAATGATACATTTCCCTGTAGATTCTTCAAGAAATATTATAGTAAGAAATATAGGAATGTTAATCAGACCATATAATCCCAGTGAGCAATATTTGACCTTGTGGGGCCATTTTGGTCCCAATAAGGAAAACAGCTTACAATTAATAGTGTATATTTGAAAATGTTAAAAAACAACTTAAAACTCAACTTTTCAGTCAGTTTATTAAGTTCCATTGATACATAAAACTAATTTGATTTAATTAAAAAAATTTAAGTAGCTGAAATTGGTAACATTTTTTTTACAGTGAAGGGTTGTGTCAGGGTTAGGTTTAGGGGATATAATATTCATTTTGTACAGTATAAAATCATTATGTCTATAGAAGGTCCGCATAAAAAAGTGTGAGCCTGTGTAAAAAAATCTTCAGTGACATATTGCTTACTTTGCAGGCACGACATATAACTATTCAGCTTGTTCCAGGACGAAGGGAAAAGCTTTTATCTTATTCTTTGTTTTCATCGGTAAGTAAAACAGCTTCACAACAATTACTTTAAAAATGTTATAAGCATAAATACTTTGTTTCACCTGCTTGTACCCCATCAGTAAATTTAAAAGTATTTTTAAATCTTTTCTAGCAACAGTCAGTTCTCAAACGACCAATTCTACAGCAGACCCAACATCATCTATTAGTACAGCTGGCAACTCCATAACAGGACCTTCTACGACAGCAACACAAACAAATGTAACTGAAATCACTTCAGAGATTTCCACTTCCACGGCTGCAGGAGCTTCTACAACAGCACCACACACAACATTTTCTACAATTAATCCATTGATTTCCACTTCCACTGCTGAAGGAGCTTCCACATCACAACCACAAACAACAGCTTCTACAATTAATGCAGGGATTTCCACATCCACTGCTGAAGGAGCTTCCACATCACAACCACAAGAAACATTATCCACAACCACTACTGTGATTTCCACTTCCACCACTGCAGGAGCTTCCATATCACTACCACAAACAACAGCTTCTACAACTAATTCAGTGATTTCAACATCCACTGCTGAAGGAGCTTCCACATCACAACCACAAACAACATTATCTACAACCACTCCTGTGATTTTCACTTCCACTGCTGAAGGAGTTTCCACATCACAACCACACACAACATTATCTACAACCATTCCTGTGATTTCCACTTCCACTGCTGAAGGAGCTTCTACATCACTACCACAAACAACAGCTTCTACAATTAATTCAGTGATTTCCACATCCACTGCTGAAGGAGCTTCCACATTACCAGCACAAACAACAGCTTCGACAATGAATTCAGGGATTTCCACATCCACTGCTGAAGGAGCTTCCACATCACAACCACAAACAACATTATCTACAACCATTCCTGTGATTTCCACTTCCACTGCTGAAGGAGCTTCCACATCACCACCACAAACAACAGCTTCTACAACTAATTCAGTGATTTCAACATCCACTGCTGAAGGAGCTTCCACATCACAACCACAAACAACATTATCTACAACCATTCCTGTGATTTCCACTTCCACTGCTGAAGGAGCTTCCACATCACCACCACAAACAACAGCTTCTACAATTAATTCAGTAATTTCAACATCCACTGCTGAAGGAGCTTCAACATCACTACCACAAACAACAGCTTCTACAATTAATTCAGTGATTTCCACATCCACTGCTGAAGGAGCTTCCACATTACCAGCACAAACAACAGCTTCGACAATGAATTCAGGGATTTCCACATCCACTGCTGAAGGAGCTTCCACATCACAACCACAAACAACATTATCTACAACCATTCCTGTGATTTCCACTTCCACTGCTGAAGGAGCTTCCACATCACCACCACAAACAACAGCTTCTACAACTAATTCAGTGATTTCAACATCCACTGCTGAAGGAGCTTCCACATCACAACCACAAACAACATTATCTACAACCATTCCTGTGATTTCCACTTCCACTGCTGAAGGAGCTTCCACATCACCACCACAAACAACAGCTTCTACAATTAATTCAGTAATTTCAACATCCACTGCTGAAGGAGCTTCAACATTACAAGCACAAACAACAGCTTCTACAATGAATTCAGGGATTTCCACATCCACTGCTGAAGGAGCTTCCACATCACTACCACAAACAACATTATCTACAACGACTCCTGTGATTTTCACTTCCACTGCTGAAGGAGCTTCCACATCACAACCACACCCAACATTATCTACAACCATTCATGTGATTTCCACTTCCACTGCTGAAGGAGCTTCCACATCACCACCACACACAACAGCTTCTACAATTAATTCAGGGATTTCCACATCCACTGCTGAAGGAGCTACCACATCACAACCACAAACAACATTATCTAAAACCACTCCTGTGATTTTCACTTCCACTGCTGAAGGAGCTTCCACATCACAACCACACACAACATTATCTACAACCATTCCTGTGATTTCCACTTCCACTGCTGAAGGAGCTTCCACATCACTACCACAAACAACAGCTTCTACAATTAATTCAGTGATTTCCACATCCACTGCTGAAGGAGCTTCCACATTACCAGCACAGACAACAGCTTCTACAATGAATTCAGGGATTTCCACATCCACTGCTGAAGGAGCTTCAACATCACTACCACAAACAACAGCTTCTACAACTAATTCACTGATTTCAACATCCACTGCTGAAGGAGCTTCCACATCACAACCACAAACAACATTATCTACAACCATTCCTGTGATTTCCACTTCCACTGCTGAAGGAGCTTCCACATCACCACCACAAACAACAGCTTCTACAATTAATTCAGTGATTTCCACATCCACTGCTGAAGGAGCTTCCACATTACCAGCACAAACAACAGCTTCTACAATGAATTCAGGGATTTCCACATCCACTGCTGAAGGAGCTTCCACATCACTACCACAAACAACAGCTTCTACAATTAATTCAGGGATTTCCACATCCACTGCTGAAGGAGCTTCCACATCACTACCACAAACAACAGCTTCTACAACTAATTCAGTGATTTCAACATCCACTGCTGAAGGAGCTTCCACATCACAAACAACATTATCCACAACCACTCCTTTGATTTCCACATCCACTGCTGAAGGAGCTTCCACATCACAACCACAAACAACATTATCTACAACCATTCCTGTGATTTCCACATCCACTGCTGAAGGAGCTTCCACATCACCACCACAAACAACAGCTTCTACAATTAATGCAGGGATTTCCACATCCACTGCTGAAGGAGCTTCCACATCACCACCACCACAAACAACAGCTTCTACAATTAATTTAGGGATTTCCACATCCACTGCTGAAGGAGCTTCCACATCACAACCACAAGCAACCTTATCCACAACCACTCCTGTGATTTCCACTTCCACCACTGCAGGAGCTTCCACATCACCACCACAAACAACATTATCCACAACCACTACTGTGATTTCCACTTCCACCACTGCAGGAGCTTCCACATCACCAACACAAACAACAGCTTCTACAATTAATTCAGGGATTTTCACATCCACTGCTGATGGGAATTCCACATCACAACCACAAGCAACATTATCCACAACCATTCCTGTGATTTCCACTTCCACCACTGCAGGAGCTTCCACATCACCACCACAAACAACAGCTTCTACAATTAATTCAGGGATTTCCACATCCACTGCTGAGGGAGCTTCCACATCACCACCACACACAACAGCTTCTACAATTAATTCAGGGATTTCCACATCCACTGCTGAAGGAGCTTCCACATCACAACCACAAGAAACATTATCCACAACCACTACTGTGATTTCCACTTCCACCACTGCAGGAGCTTCCATATCACTACCACAAACAACAGCTTCTACAACTAATTCAGGGATTTCCACATCCACTGCTGAGGGAGCTTCCACATCACAACCACAAACAACATTATCTACAACCACTACTGTGATTTCCACTTCCACCACTGCAGGAGCTTCCACATCACCACCACACACAACAGCTTCTACAATTAATTCAGGGATTTCCACATCCACTGCTGAGGGAGCTTCCACATCACAACCACAAACAACATTATCTACAACCACTCCAGTAATTTCAACATCCACTGCTGAAGGAGCTTCCACATCACCACCACACACAACAGCATCTACAATTAATTCAGGGATTTCCACATCCACTGCTGAAGGAGCTTCCACACCACAAACAACATTATCCACAACCACTCCTGTGATTTCCACTTCCACCACTGCAGGAGCTTCCACATCACCACCACAAACAACAGCTTCTACAACATCTTTTTTGACAACTGCTGCACAAAATGAGGTGTCTACAACATTGGAGTTTACCTCTTCTGACACGTTTACAAATGAACTCGTTAATTCAACTTCTACGGCATTCATAAACAGGGCCAATCACGTGAAAACAACAGTGAGTAACAAATATAAATATTTCTCTATGTGATTCACCCTAAGGGATCTTTCATTAAAGGGCTAGTAAAGTGAAAGCAGCAGTGAGTTAAACCTACCTATGGAATTTACTCTAAGGGACCTTTCATTAAATAATTAACGACAATTAAATTCAATGATGATCCTTATTGCTTTTCATATCAAATTCTGTTTCTTATAACTGTCTTTAATTTGTTACAGCTTGAACCAGTATACAAGGCCAAGTATGCCTCCTTCAAACGACTAATTGTTTTATCATTCAAGTAAGTTAATAGAGCATATATTTTCATTTTTATGCATTCAAAAATTGATTTGTATGTACTGTGTAGTTGGGTTGAGTGTTTAAGAAACAGTAAGTTAGTACATTTAACTGATTATTGTTGACCATGTGGTTATAATTAGAATGAATACAGCATAACACTGTTTCTAAAAAATATCTTCCAGATCTGGATCAGTCATTACTGAAACAAAGCTAGTCTTCAACTCTACACAGGCAATACCATCATCTAATGAAATTGCAAACACTTTAATAAGTGCATCTAGTAATGTCTCTTCCCTGAACATTAATACTACATCTATTACAGTTAATAATACAGGTATGTCAGACAACAACTGGACCTTTGTTAAATAAAATAGTGATGATGAATTACCCTAAATACGATTACATGTACACTATGTTCATGTATTCATGAGATTCAATTTAAAATAAACATTGTTTTCTATTATCAGTAATAACTCCAGAAACCCGCTCTACTAATGCACCAACAACTTGGACCTCAACAGCCACACCAACACCTGCTGGAACATTTAGCACTAGTCAGGCATTCACGACAAAAACACAATCAACAGTGTCGACCTTTGGATCAACTGCACCCTCTTCAACCATCGTTGGAAGTTCAACTGTTAGTACAGCCGTAACATCTAAAACACAATCCTCAATAAGCACAACAAGTTCTGCTGTTACATCCACATCTAACAGAGCTTCAGCTGGACCATCCACCACTAATGGAGCTTTTACCACAACATCACCAGAATCAACGCTGTCTACCTTTGGATCAACCGGTCACTCTTCAGCTGCCTTTGCAAGTTCAACTGTTAGTACAACTGCATCATCTACAACACCATCATCAGTATCAACATCAACTTCAGCTGGAATATCCACCACTAATGGAGCTGTTACCACAACAGCATCACAGTTAACAGCATCCACCGCTGCTTCAACCCCTCCCTCATCAACTCTCTATGCAAGTTCAACTGTTCCTACAGCTGCATCATCTTCAACACCATCCTCAATTGCAACATCAACTTATCCTGGTACACCCAACACTAATGGAGCAATTTCAACATCAGCACAGTTAACAGCATCCGCCGCTGCTTCAACCGCTCCCTCATCAACTGTCTATGCAAGTTCAACTGTTCCTACAGCTGCATCATCTTCAACACCATCCTCAATTGCAACATCAACTTCTGCTGGTACACCCACCACTAGTGGAGCTGTTATCACAACAGCATCACAGTTAACAGGATCCACCGCTGCTTCAACCGCTCCCTCATCAACTGTCTTTGCAAATTCAACTGTTAGTACAGCGGCATCATCTTCAACACCATCCTCAATTGCAACATCAACTTCTGCTGGAATATCCACCACTAATGGAGCTGTAACCACAACAGCATCACAGTTGACAGCATCGACTGCTGCTTCAACCGCTCCTTCATCAACTGTCTTTATAAATTCAACTGTTAGTACAGCGGCATCATCTTCAACACCATCCTCAATTGCAACATCAACTTCTGCTGGAATATCCACCACTAATGGAGCTGTTACCACAACAGCATCAAAGTTGACAGCATCCACCGCTGCTTCAACCGCTCCCTCATCAACTGTCTTTTCAAATTCAACTGTTAGTACATCGGCATCATCTTCAACACCATCCTCAATTGCAACATCAACTTCTGCTGGAATATCCACCACTAATGGAGCTGTTACCACAACAGCATCACAGTTAACAGCATCCACCGCTGCTTCAACCGCTCCCTCATCAACTGTCTTTTCAAATTCAACTGTTAGTACATCGGCATCATCTTCAACACCATCCTCAATTGCAACATCAACTTCTGCTGGAATATCCACCACTAATGGAGCTGTTACCACAACAGCATCAAAGTTGACAGCATCCACCGCTGCTTCAACCGCTCCCTCATCAACTGTCTTTTCAAATTCAACTGTTAGTACATCGGCATCATCTTCAACACCATCCTCAATTGCAACATCAACTTCTGCTGGAATATCCACCACTAATGGAGCTGTTACCACAACAGCATCACAGTTAACAGCATCCACCGCTGCTTCAACCGCTCCCTCATCAACTGTCTTTTCAAATTCAACTGTTAGTACATCGGCATCATCTTCAACACCATCCTCAATTGCACCATCAACTTTTTCTGTTACACCCACCACTAATGGAGCAATTTCAACATCACCACAATCAACAATGTCCACCTTTGGATCAACCGCTCCCTCTTCAACAGGAAGTTCAACTGTTAGTGCTGCCCAATTATCTGCATCACAATCCTCAAGAGCAACATTTACTTCTGCTGCAATATCCACCTCCAATGGAGCTGTTTCCACATCAGCACCACAGTTAACAGCGACTACCTCTGCTTCAACCACAACCGCCTCTGTTATCTCAACTGTTAGTAGAGTTGGAACAGTATCCACACCAATAACTACAGTAACTTCAGGACCATCAACAACAGGACCGAGCCTCAGCACCACTGCTGCAGTCACCATGACTACTTCTTCACCTTCAACTGTAGCTTTGCCCGTTTCACCCTCAACTTCAACTAGAGTAACAACATCTACAACATCTACAACATCCAGTAGAACTACTACAACTACCACCACAGCAACAGGAGCTGTGGTCCTGACTGATCTCGTGTTTAGCTCCATTGACAACTTTACAATTGACCTCCTCGATATCAGCTCTACGACCTACAAGAATAGGGTTAAGCTTGTAAAGGACCAGGTAGGTTGAAATCTTGTCAATTCAATGACACTGATGACAAAATGGCTATATCTAAACTATAAATGGACATACTTAATAATTCTACACTTCAATTTTTGTCTGTTTTCCACAGCTTAATCCAATCTACATAAAGTATACTGGCTTCCTCAGAGTGGATGTAAAGGGATTCCGGTAAATACAGAAAATTGCAAATGTTTATTGTACATTGTGTGTACACTGTATAGCACTCTAACTAAACAAATATATTACAGCGCTGGGTCCATCATCACCACAACCCAGTTAGTTTTCAACTTCACAACTTCAGACCTACCAACAACCGAACAGATCAGAGAAGATCTTGTGAGTGCAGTAAAAGCAGGAACTATTGAGGCACTGAAAATAAATCCTACCTCAATTGATGTCAACAGTACAGGTAAGTCTAACAGGTTTATCAAAACATCCTAATATTTACATCTTAGAATACAGTTTCAAAGTATAATGTGCCTAAAAAAAAATCTAGAATATATTGTAAAATATACCTGTTGTCTTCTAGGCCAGGCAAGTTTATTTACATAGCACATTTCATACACAATGGTTATTCAAATTGCTTTACATAAAAATAATGAATAATCATAAACAAATAATCACAACCAAAAAAACAAGGAATTTAAAAACGTTTAAAATGATTAAAAACATTATTTAAAGTTAAATAAAACAGTAAAGAATACAATGATTATACATGAAAAACAGTGCAGTCAGTTCGGAAAAAGCATGGTTCTCTTTCAGTTAATGCACATCTAAACAGATCAGTTTTGAGCCTTGTGGGACCCTTGTGGAACTCCGTATCTCCTTGACGTCCACTTAGACTTATGCTCTCCTACACTCACATAATAACCTCTCCCATCTTAGTATGACCTGGACCATTTGAGGATTGTCCCAGAGAGACCGACCCAGTTTTCTAGTCTATCTAGAAGTATGTTATGATCGACAGTGTTAAATCTAGAACAGAGATCTAGCAGTACCAGGACAAAATCTAATGTGCTAGATTTGCTAATAGAATATAATAGAAATAAGAAATAGGGATAGGTCATGCAAAAATCCCTACAGTGTTCGAATAAATAGATTTCATTACTTTTGTGTATATTTGGTCAATGGTTTGGTCTTTATGGTGTTCTAATTTGCGTGTCTGTTGCTTGGTTTTCTTACAGCTACGGCTACAACAGTTGCGACAACTATAGTTCGGACAACAGTAATCAAGACCACTTCCAGCGGACTCAAGATTGAACCCAGTCTTCTCCAAGTGACATTCCTCATTATTATGTCAAAAATATTAAGACGTGTCCTGTAGATTACTTAATCAAATGTGAAAGTTGAGCAAAATATGTGCTAGCATATTAAACATACAGCAAGTTTTATTGCATTTAATAAAGTATTTACTGTTGTAGTCTGCTCTAAAAATAAGCTTTATGACAATATACACACAAGCCTGATATTGCACTATTCCTCGAAAATGTATTTATTGAGGTAACATAAACAAGATGTTAATTTAACAGCAGGCTGTTGGAATAATGGGAAGGGAATTTACTTTTTAGATTTTGTTGCTTTTCTTTGAAAGGAAGAAGTTGATCTTTATCCTTTGTGATTTTCTGATGAAAGCAGCCGTGAGTTTGACTGCTAGAATATAAAATACTTTGGTTATAGCTTGTGTAGTATATCCTTATATTGCAAGATGTCATATTTAATTTTAATTCAATAAACATATTTAAATATTTTGCAATTATTGAAACGCACACTCAGATGATATCTTCATATCGAATAACCATTTAAATACCAACAGCCTAGTATCTGTCTTATCAATCTGATGTTCACGCAGTAAAATGCAGTGTAATTTGTTTGTAGAATATTTTGAATTACAGTAAAATATCCTATTTACAGTTAACTGATCAATGTTTAACAATAAAAAGTATATATAAATAACACATATAAATAAAACCATTTGTTAAAATGATCTGCTGAAGTGTTGACTGTTTTTAATACACATACAGAAACGCATGCTTGCACATACAACAACTGGTACTACAAAAAGTAGTACAAACGGTCCTTCACAGCTATGCCAAGATGAGAACCTTAATTCTTACTTTTTATAACCTAAGGGACCATTTACATACAAATCAGATACAAGAGCACATAATCATTATGGCAAAGTTATTACAGACAAACAAATTGTAAAAGTTATTAGTTTACAGATCTATACAATAGTAGCCTAAATTTACATTTACATATAACCATTTGGCAGACGCTTTTATCCAAAGCGACTTACATTGCTTTATCCTATACATTTTAAAAAGGTATTTGCAATCCCCTGGGATCGAACCCACAACCTGAGCTACAGGCACAAATAGAATGCTGCCTCACCCAACTGACAAGATCCCCAGTGCATACTATGAATACTAAGACATTAAAAAGTCAACAAACATGTAAGTTTACAGGACTTGTGACAGTCAGCTGACAGACCGTAACAGAGGGCGTATTCGTTTGACTTCTCTTTTGTTATAATAATCAGTGTTGAAAAGATGTTTGTTGGTGTTAAATGTAAGGCTCTTTGAAAGTTTAAGTATAATTTAAGCTCAGATAAGATTTACCACTTTAAAAATACCATTTTCAGATGTGACAATGTACAGTTATAAATTAGTCCATTACTGAGTTCTTACAATGAACATAAGTATTTCAATGGAGACATTTTTTTGTAAGGTCATCGAAACTTAAAATTAAATTTCAGAACATTACTCAGGGAATGTGGCGGTATGGATATGACACAGCCCTGTGTCTACATAATGCATAAAATAAAATATGAAGATCTCTTTTCCAAAACGCTATAAATCCATTTTAATAGTTTTCATGAAAATGTCATTTTTTACCTAGACCCATACATTTTGTTTATATTCAATTTATCCTGTTAAAATGGTCTGTTGTCTCAGTCTGAACATGTTAAACAAGGAATGTTGAATGAAACATATGAAACATATTGATGATTATAAATGCAAGTTAGTTTTTTTCAAAACGCTGCAAATCCATCCTTTTTTTCAAAAAAACTTTTTAAAAGCAAACAAACAAGAAAACATGAAACATATGACATCAGGGAAATTTATATAAATCAAATACATGCAAATGCATGGAATACATAACAGGCACATAAAATATTCATTTTCCACCACATACAACAAATAATTTAGAAACAACACATACAAATACCACTAACGAGCGAATTCTGATTGGTCAAGAGGAAATATCGCATAAAGGCTAAAAACAGGTTCGGGAACAGCGTTTTGGAAAGAAACTGCATCTTGCAGTATATTTTAAACAAGGAAATATAGCGATTTGGCATGAAACATTGATGGAGCAGTGAAAAGGTTTAGTACACAGCAAAATGGGATAACAAACTTTTTTTTTATTTGGCGCTTTGAAAAAGAGCTCTTCATATTCAGTGGCGCATACAGCATTTCTAGGATATTAAAGGATATTACAGAAATGATAAGCCCCATAATAAAAGATATTTCAGAAATAACATTCATTTGTTTTGTCAGCATAACAATATTTCCAAATAAAACCAAAATTCACTATACATCAATAGTTAGTTAAAGACTTTACCTTAAAATCATCCATACGTCATTCCATACCTGTTTGACTTTCTTCAGCAGAACACGGAAGAACATCTTTGGCCCTCTTGACTTCCATTATATGGTCACAAAGCCACCAAGACCTTTCTAAAAAGATATCTTCTTTATGTTACACGGGAGGTTTTGAACAAACAATGACAGAATTTTTTTTTGAGTGAACTAATCCTTCAAAAATCAGCTATTCACATGTATTTTGTTTTACACATTAAGTAATACACACCTTAAATTTTTGTATCAATGTAACATGCACATATCTTGACCATGAGTAGCATTAGATTAGCAAACTAATCTAATAACAAGCCAACACTGCCCTGTGGCGAGGAACCCAAAGTCCACTGATCAATAAATGGAGAAGACAAATATATCCGGGACCTGGCCTCAGAGGGGTCACAGCAGCACCCAGTTACTTTGATTAATAGCTAAGTAAATGTTTACGAATAAGAAGGAGAGCTTTATTAATTGTGATTTAGGAAAAAAATTGTTGAAACTGTTTAGGTCTCATTTTGTGACCGCTTTCAGGCGACGGTGGAATGTTATAAGCAGGTTAGCTAGAAATTGCATAATGTATGAGTGGAGCTAGAACTTCTACCTGCTCTCATGTTAAGAAAGCTTTGCATTAAATACTAAGTATTGTTAATACTGTTTATCATTAATGTTACAACAAGTAGAGTATCTATTTTGTAGATTGTTGAGATTTTCCGTTTTTGCTTTCTACCCATGCAAATATTTAAACCACACATCATCTTCACTCTCCTGCCGTCTGACAGTAGGTCAAAGCATTCACAGGTAGATTATGTCAGTTGCTTTTCCCGATCCATCAGACTCTTCAGTATATGTGACTATACAAACAACAATTACACACTTACATAACTACATACAATGCCGCCATTGTTATAATCTTATAAATATTGTGTACATTGTTTGAACACATAGACATCTGTAGTCTACTGTTTAGCTCTAATTTAAGTCTTATTTATTGAAATATTTTCAAAATAATTGAATTATTTACAATAATGTTATGTCCAATTGTTTTGTGTCAGGATTCTGCCTCATAATGTCATGTCTTTCTTGGACTAGTGGAAGGATCATGACAGAGATAAACTAAACTTGGCTCTGTGCACTGTAGTAGGCTAAGTGAGAGATTTTTGTATAGCTCTTATGCGTTTAATTGTCCTTACGTTTGACCCAATTGCTTCCATTGATTACACAACTTGTAAGCCGCTTAGGATAAAAGCGTCTGCTAAATGACTAATTGTATGTAAATGTTAAATGCGCTCTCTCCGGGCTCGTGTTTGGCCCCGCCCCTCTCATTTCCACGTTTAGCTTTCCATTATACTGCATATATATACATTCCCTGCACCTGCCTTGTGTAATATACCCATTGTTAGTCTCTCCATGCCCTTGTGTCTATTGTCCTGTGCTCGTTCTTACTTGTTAT
Source organism: Triplophysa dalaica (assembly GCF_015846415.1). Taxonomy (NCBI): domain Eukaryota; kingdom Metazoa; phylum Chordata; class Actinopteri; order Cypriniformes; family Nemacheilidae; genus Triplophysa; species Triplophysa dalaica. Next base: position 7,544,335 of record NC_079543.1, read on the forward strand.
TCAGCGTATTTACACTGGCTGTATCAAGCGTATTGTGTGCCCTGCCTGCCTTGTTTGCTGTCTTACTGGTTTGCCTTGTGGATATTGTTACCTTGCCAGTTCCCTTCGTTGTGTCGTGATTTGTTATTAAGTTTGGTTGCTGTCTTGTATACCTGGGCCCCGTTTCAATAATGAGGTCCGACCAACTCAAGGTTAAACCTTGAACTCAGAGTTGGTATAATACATTTTAAACTTTTAGTTTCTGGTTTCAGAACAGCTGATTTGAGTTAGTTCAATTTACTCTGGGTATACATACCTTGTGTTAAGCGCGTGCAACACAACTATAAAAAGACATCATCAACGGAGCTTGATATTATGATTCACCATGGCAACAACATCAAAAAAGAAACGTGGCGTGTTCCACTCTGCATACAGTGGATTTACTAACCCTCTTGATTTAGTTCCCTTTATATTGACCTTGTGTCTCTTGTCTTGTGCTGGTTCATAGTCACTCGTTGTTTGTGTCATTGTGGTGAGTCCCTGTTGATTTTAGTCTATAGTCTAGTCTAGTCTTGTCTTGTCACAGTCACCAGCTGGGGTGCTCTCTCAAATCCAATAGAGGGCACTCCCCTCATCACACGGACTGTCTTTGCACACTACATTTCCCATAACCCATTACCCAGACTTTTTGAACACGGATCACACTCACCTGTTTGCAATAACTGTCTACAGTATATAGCCTGGTTCATTCTCTCTGTCATCACAAATTCTTGTTTTTGTGTTGATTGAATTTCTGTGCATACTTGTATTGGATTATTGTGTTTTGACCTTGGACTGTATCTCTCGTTTTGGAACCTGTGCTGCCTGGCTCGACCCATGCTTGTAACCACGTTTATACCTGTTTTCTGCCTGCCCTGACCATTGCCTGTTGACTTTGTTTAATAAAGCTGCATTAAGATGCGCAACCCTTGAGTCTCGGAGCAGTTCGTGACAAGTCTAGACTAGTCATTTGCAGTTATGTCATGTTTTACTTTAGTCCTGTTTAAGTGTATTTAGTCTTAGTCCTGTCATGTTGTTATAGTCCCATGTGTTGATGTGTTACCACCTGGTGGGTTCTTTGGTTTTGTCTTTATTATTATTAAAATCTGTTAAACCCCTTACCCGCCTTTCTGCACCTGGGTCCTCTGTCCATGTCCTCACCACTCCACGTTCATGACAGAAGTATGTCAGTAATTAAAGCAGCATGCAGAAAATGAGGAAAAGAATGATCATCTTCCGGTAAAACGGGGAACACCCAGAAAACTTTGAGACAAGTAACAAAACTTTGAAGAAATGTGTTTGGAATGTTTGGTCACATACTATTAGTTCTGAAAGTATGTCAAACAGGTATGTCCCCTTCTTTCAGGGAAGTCAAATACCTCATGAACCATTATCAGACAACACAAACTTGATTTGCAACCTGAGCATTATCCTCATGTGATGCTTTGATTTAAGACACAGTTTTATTAAATAAGAAAGACATCTATGTTTATAATAGTATACAGAATCAATGAAATACAAGTACAATGTGAGTATTGTTTATACCTAAAATGATATTGTAAGCAAAAACAAAACTGTTCTAATTTGCAGAACTGATACATTTTCATTCTCCAGAACAAATTCACTGCGATCATATTATGTGGTAAGATGGATGTGATGTCAATGCCACGGTGTGTAGACATTGTGCAGAAATCTGCAAACTGTTTAAGATATTCTAAGGGCCTCTGTCTGTGTAGCTTATTTCAGTAAGGTTGTTTCGGTGAAGGTTTCGTTTCATTGTCTGTGAGGTGTATAAAAGTGACAAATCTTTGTTTCAATGCTCAACACCACCTTCAGAACATTATCATGTTTCTTTAAATAAGTGCAGTGCACACTGTCATAACAGTTGACTTTATCAACTGCAAGCTCTTTAAAAAAAAAAAACGATGATTTGATTTGTATCACAAAGGAAATATTATTTGCTCAAAACTAACCATTGGATTGATCAAAATATTGTGAGGAGGACCTTGTTGCAAAACATATCTCTTCTAGTACTATGGAGTGTGAATAGCAACAGACAAATTATATCGTACATACATTACAACAGGAAATGCGACATCAGGCAAGCCTGGAATTCAAAGGTTAGAAGATAATCTAAGTTTTGTTGGCTTCACTGGGTGGGGTGATTTGTTTTATACTGTCAAAGAGGAGTGTGACACCTTTAAACAACAAAAGAAAACCTAGCCGGCAGGTTTGGTGTGATGGTTTTCACAGATGTCTGCAAGGGGTGTCAACCTACCATAGTATAGGTTCAAGATGACTGCCTCACAATGAAAGCTATACTTATAGTAAGTTTCAAAACAACTGGTAGACATACAGGATTGTTGATGACATGTATACTCATTTACGCTTTAAAGAACAGTATGTGAAGAGATTTAACCAAAAAAGTGTATGGCAGCTCTCCATTTGTTGCTTTTGTATTTATATCCTAATCATTTCATTAATTGTTAAAGATTTATTTTTTAGAAATTTTACATTACATAGGCTATTTTTTTTAAGCACCACTCGAATAATCCATGATTGATATTGGTTGGTGATTCTGAATTTTAAAAAGCTAATATTTGCCATTTAAATTATTTCACATTTCGGGTATTTCCGAGTGGTTAAATTATATAATTCCAGATTCCACAATGTTCACAGCTTGCTCATTTTAAGAGGTGGATATATATACATTGATTGTATTTCACCCCTTAATTTCCTGATAAGAAGTGCCTGATAAATCGCATGCTTCTTAAGCAGCGCATCACATAACAATGCATGCCACACCCAAAGTCCCTCAATGCGTCAAATTCTTGCGACAAATGTCCTTCACTGAAGACGTTAATGGAAACTAGACATGTTTTCATTTAGATGACAATGCAGCCTGAGTAGCTGACATTTTTTAAATATTCTTTGGGACCATAACAATAATGCCGGATGTTTACTGGAAGATCACATAACAATTAGTCTACAGTAAAGGATATAAATGAGATCTTGACTCTGCGTGTCAAGCAGTTCAACTAAATGTGACATTTAAAATGAATGCAATGATTTACAAATATATTTCCTGCATCAGAAAACAATTGTTAAATTTTGAGTACGAATTTACTATCAAATAAATATAAAATCTGTATTATTGAATGAGATAAACTAACATTTACATTTTAGACAGACACCATTGGGCACTGGGACCCAGAACATAAAAACATAAGACATCATCTAAAAAATTAATCATGTTGGTTAACCATTCAAATCCTATAATAAACAGATCCATTAAAGTATGAAAATTGGCCAAGTTTCAACGAGATCGACGGGCAGCACTTCACCCAAAAATGAAATGGTAGTCATCTGACTGGTTTTAAGCATATCTTTTATTAAACATTTTCATTGCAGGACTGTTGGGTAAAAAATAATCATCAAATCACATGCATTAAACAGAGAAAATAGACTTGTGAATGTCTCTGCTGAAGTTGAAGTCATTAATTACTCTCCTTTACAGGTACAAAACAGAAAAGGCTCATTATTGTACCCAGAGGACCAGTTGTGCACATTTAAAGCTATGGTTAACTGTTAGGGAAACAAAACATTTAACATTTCACTTATAGAACTCTCAAAATCTACCTATGCATTGTGTTGCAGTATCTTACAAATAATAAATAAATAGGTCATATTGGACTCTCACTTTATAAAATGTACCATGATACAAATGGTAAATTTGTGAATTTTGAAAATGAAATTGTGTGGATGCCTTAGATGTAATAGTTTGGCTTTAGTGACACCCTGTGGTAACATTGTAGAACTTAGGACATGCAGAACTGTTACATAACACTAGTTAACAATAATAAGGAAGTAACAGCTATGGCCAGTTGCATAAACTGCTTAAAGTGGTCTTACAGGTTATCTAATTTGTTCTTCTAGACTGATAATAACCTTTTAATTTAAATAAAAAGTAGTTTGGTTTCATTTGAATCTGAAAACGTAAGACTGATTAGCCATAACTAAGATCTAATCTGACTAATAGCAGTTAAAGCAATGGGTGTAACAAGAGAGTAACCAGGCAGAGAAGCGGATCCTGATGCAGCGAAGCTTTTAACGGATATAAACAAAGTAACAAAACGAAAAACGAACTGAAAGCTAGATAAACAAGACCAAACCACTTACAACGGCAGAAACCAGACAAAGGAAACACATGGGCTTAAATACACAGGGTAACAAGGGGGCTTTAAAAAAAAAACCACAAACAGATTATGAAACAAACTAAGAGTCCACACACAGGTAACACAATCCATCTGGTTTACGTCTATTTGACGTCTCCATTAACATCTGAAAGAGATCTGCAATACATAGTTTGCTCTTTTACAATACGAACAGAGACGTCTGAACGTCTGTAATACGTCTGCTAAAGATCTGGAGATCTGGAAAACATCTGCTGCGTAAAAAACATCTGCTAAACATCTTAGAAAGAGCAGCTTTACAATCATTCTGCATCATAAACATCTTACAGACATCTTCTAGATGGCTATATGAAGTCTGATGCGTGCTATCAGACAATAATCGGGGAAACAAAGACAGGCCCTGTGTTCCAACTGGGATATATCGCCCTCCAAAGGGCCCTTCGGACTGACAACATTCGTGGTCGCCATTCTGAAGGGTTGTTTCAAACCATAGTGTTCATAACTGGCAACTTCAAAGGGCCCTCCTGAATGAAGGATTTCGATGGGTACAACTGATGGTCACTTCGGGCTCCCATGATTCTTTGCGCAGGTTCTTTGCATGGTGACGCTGCTTCCTTATGGCCGCGGGATGATGACGCAGAAGGGCACTTCAAGAAACAGTTGTTTGGTCCCCTACACCCTCTAACCCTTCAAAGCTCTCACTCTGGAGGGTACACCATTCGAATGGCTTAGGGCATAGGGATGAGTCCTTCCAGATGGAACGCACGGATCATGACTATAGGATCCTTCGAAATGAAAATTCTGTCAACATTTACATTTACCCGTGTGGTTTTCTTTCTTCTGCAAAAAAAATAAGATTTTTTTAAAAATGTTGGTAACCAAAAACATTTGGTCCCAATTAACTTTATTACTCTATTGTGTGGGCACAAAACCAGTGCAAGTCAATAAAGAACAAATGTTTTCTGTTACCAACATTTTTCAAAATATCTTCGTTTGTGGCCTGCAGAAGCAAGTCATACAGGTTTGAAATGACCAGAGAGCGTATCAATAATCACAGAACTTCCATTTAAAGGTGAACAATCCCTTTAAGATAGCCCCAATTTTGCGTCTATTTTTAACCTATATGTTATCGGTATATATACTAACAGTAAAGTTTTAGCATAATTAGCATAGAGCGATTTTATCGAAACTTTTTGGAGGAAGCCATCATGTCTGTAATGCCTACAAAAAGACAAAAGACTGATCAATTCTTTAGGAAATCAGTCACAATGCAAATAAGAAAATGAAGAAGACCCATCTTATCAAAAGTGATATATCAGTAAATCGACAGCAGGGGTCGCCCTAATCACACATTTTCCACTGCAATGTTACCTGTGACGTTCACCAAGTTCTTCCATCAAGCGATGCAAGCAATTTAATCATAGACTCTCCCAGTACGGCTCAGTTTTTCTATGTATCTTGCTCTGTTGAACGGGAAAAGTGGTTTAACGTAGGCCACACAGGGTTAATGCTATGCATTTCCAGCAGGGCAGACTCCAGGCATGGGCAGGAGTGGGCTGTATAAGAATATAAATTTTTTTCTATTGGTTGGAAGCAACGCCACTCTTAACTCACATGGCGGCTTTATTTTGCAACGGAGAAGCATGCTACATGCTACATGTTGAAGCAAAATACTGTGCAAATGAATTTTAGGCGCACTGCGAGCTTGTAAAAGTAATTGTGCAGTAATGTCTGGTTAATTTATTAAAGCGGTTTTTGCGGTATTACTTCGCTGTTAACAAAATCTGTTTCCCTCCATTTCAAATATCCCAATTCATGCGCAGGTGGTAGCGAAACACTGTCCAAAAAAGTTTAGTTTAGTTACGCTGCACGCTCGCAGACCTCATACACAACAGCAGATATGATGTATAGTTCATTGTGCAGTGTGATTAGATTATAATTATAGTTTTCTGCGAAATTAAACAGAAGTAAGTCATCGTCCAGTGATGGGGATTGTTCTTAGCCCACTTTAGAGGCTTCTATTTAGGTCCAGTTTACATAACCGTTTTATAACTGCATACCATACAACATCAGTAACGCACACAATTACTATATAAAAGGCAATAATCAACAATCATTAATTTTGTTTTAATCTCTCAGTCTTCTGTCATGAATACATGTTTTTTTTTGTTTCATCCTAAATCATTTAAATCCTTCATGTATTGCAGTCATATTGCAGTGTTTGCTGAATTTCATCAAAAGCAGATCTTAAGAGTGACAGTCAGCAATATGAAAGCCTGAGAGCATGATAATAAACTATTAAGATATTTGTTTCACTTTTTCAAACATTTACAAACATTTGTTTTGTGTTGCTTAAAACTAAATATGAACTTGCTTATTTTTGTTTTCAGTTTCTGCTTTAAAAAAGAAGATCGTCTTTTTTGTTGTTTTGATCCAGTTCATCTTCTACAAATTCAAATAAAATTCATTAGAAATGTTGTCAGAATTTCACAGAAATGAACAAAAATCGTTGATTGGTTAACGCACACCCAGGATATCTTCAAGGGTCCGGGCCTGATTTCCGGGGAAGGATCGTTTGTTTTGCCCATAAACTGACACGATCCGGGATGGCTGCATTTAGATTATATAGACAGATATAGTAGCCTATAATAGACCCATACTAATACAAAATTACTCAATTTAAGGTGAACTAATATTAGCAGCTTTTAATAAAAAAACGACACAAACCGTCTTCGACAGTACTACTGACCTCAGATCGATCACGGCAAGTTAATTATGGCCTAATGCCATACAGCAATGAATCGCAAAGGCGAGATTGAGGAAACTGAAGGTTTGCAGCGACTGAAAGATTAAAACTTTATTCCACATTTAACCAAAATCGTGTATGTTCATGCAACAACTCCTCTATTATTTTGAATTGGTACGTAAACACATCGTAATTCATAATGTAAGCTAAATTTAAAAAACATCCAAATGGACCCGCCATGAACTTTTAAATGATAAATACAATGTAGCCAACAAAAATATGGCCCCAGATGTGCTGCCTATCCGTCAACTGTTTCATCGCATGCGTGATACCAATAATGTAGGGAAACCTTGACGTTCTCCAATACGTAATCACGCGCATGCGCAGAACGGATAGTGCGGGCATCCTGGTGTTGAAAAATGCATCCCTGCCACATTATACACCCCCTCATTCCCACAATGGTTAGGATGAGGATTAGGTGTAAAGGTGATGTCAGAATTAGCCAATCGGACAGCGTGTACCTCCCCAAAATGACTCCGTGCAATCCCCCAGATACGACACAGCGTCACCAAGTCTGTTTTCGTCGGCGTTGTCAGTTATGGCGTTTAGCAAATTGGAAAGTGAGGCATTTTTCTGTTTTCGTTTTCAATGGATTTTCTTTTCTGTAAATGACATTAGAACCGCAAAATTGAAAAAGTTTTTCCATCTCTTAGTTCTGGATTATTATAAGAAAATAAAAACAAGGGTCCTTTTTTTTAAATTAACTTTCATAAACGAAAATGAAATGTCCAGAAGGCACGCGGGCCATTTTGAAGAAAGAGTGAAAGCCTATTTTGTTTGTACATTTGCTGTAGTGAATAAAAAAATGAACATGTCTTCACTAAACAGTGGTGGATTAACGTTATATTTATGTCGTATTAACTTTCTTAATATTGCTGTGCGATTACATCTTTGCTCTGCACATACACCTCACTTTTTACTTAGTTGCCTGCCTTAAAGATTTCAGACCAAATGTAAAAACTTAACAATGGTAATATCAGTGATGTATAGATCATAGATTGTATAAAACAGGTATATTATACCTACTATGCGTTGTGCTCTTATGATTCGTAAAAGAATTCCTTTGTAAAGTGAAAGTGAAAATGTTTTTTTTGTTGTTAACCAAACTCTTCTCACCAAACACATGATTTACAAGAAATCAAGACCATCATTTAAAGTCCTGTGTTTTGTGAGAAGGGCTTTGTTTGTAACCCGACAACAGAGAACAAACCTGTAAAAAGTCTACCTTAAATCACCGGAAGCAAACTACTTCACTGTTTGTGCTTCGTTTCATGATTGCTTTACGTGATTTATTTCATAATCTGGGTACAGGGGCTGACATAACCAAGCTACAATTTAAAATGATCATACTTAAATTAAGTTTACATGTATTACAGTATACATTATAACAGTCACAAATGTTTGATTACAGTATTGGTTTACAGTATTGATATCAGTACATTTAAAAGTTACATTTAAGTCTTGTATACAATCTGAAGGTTAAAATGAGAAAGAAAAATTATGTTTTTTATTTTTACACAATTTTAAAGACATACACAATTAGATACCACATGCTGTCTAAACCTGTTCTGTTCACTGTTATGTCTTTTCAATCTATGTAGGTCTATCAGTTTTAAGAATAAAAAACATTATAATCCATTTTATCATTCTTACATGAATCATTGGTCAAACTTTTCTGTTAAGTAAGTTTTTAAGTTTGTTGTTGTTGTTGTTGTTGTTGTTGTTGTATAACACCCATTACCACTTTAACACAGAAAATTATTGACATAGTTACTATCGTGTACGGCCACCTCAAAAAGCATAATTTACATAGTTAAAACCTAGATTTAGTATGACCACATGAAAAAATAAAACCTAAATATAATTTATGTGGTACACTATAGGAATCGGTTGTATTAAGAGATAAGATATTGAAAAGCTATAAGGGCTGCAGCGATGCTTTTGCGTCTTTTTAACCTCCACGGCATCTCTGGTAGGTGATAAAGGTGGTTCCAGGCTTCACCTGAAGCTCAGCCATCGTCTGGTGCGCTTTGACAGGTTTTCCATTATAAGCGAGATCCAAGGTACCTTTAAAATCTGGCTTCATCCCCAAGAATATCTGCATCAGTTTCCCAACGGTGTCGTTTTTTTCCAGCTTAAAAGGAACACTGGTGCCATCGCTACCATTGAGGATGTTCACATAAACCGGACCACGAATTGAGGATTCCAACCCAATTGACTCGTGAACAGTGAGAACACTGTGGGTGGTGTTCTCAAACGTAGGATGGAAGGGAATAGGCTGAACGTCTTGAGGGTCTCCTCTGACGTACTCCCATACACACTGTTCATATCGGTTCTAAAAGACAAATGTGACATAAGGACATAAGTGACAATTAACGCAATGTTTTTATTACATGTCATATTTTAATGATAATAAAGTCATCTCTTTTTCAGTTGAAGACAGAAAGATACTTTTCATAAAATGATTTTAAATGATTTTTCGATAATATTTTAAACAGTTTTACCTGTTGAAGAATGCCTGTAGTCATGGTGCTGTGTAATTCATGTGATCTATGACTGCTGTTGAATTTCAAAGTTGTGGTGTTGTTCAGCTTCAGCTCGTCACTTTATGGTGTCGTCTGTGATAAAATGGAAAGCACCAAATTTGCCATATTAAAGGCTCCGCCTTTGCAGCTCGGTTCTTTTGAGTGCACTACATATAAAGAGAAAGCATTATTTTCCTGTATCTAAAAAACTTTAAACCATAGAAAACAATATTATTATTACCTATGAAAGAATAATAATGTCACTTTTAGTTGCACTAAGATGTTACAATAGATTACTGTGATATAATTTATAAAATGAAAGAGAAACCACTTTATTTTCCTTTGGTCGTTGCAGTAAACAAACTTACCCATCCCTTCACGCCAAACAGGTGACTTACAAGAAATCAGAAACCAAGTGTTTACATTATGACAAAGATCATTGAGATAACCTTTACAAGTCCACTGGAAATCACCATACTTTTCTCGAGCTCAAAGCGAACTACTTCACAGTTTGTGTTCTGTTATGTCTTTAATTTATCTGGATCATTATATAGCCAAGGCACCAAATTTAAGTAATAGGCCAACATGTATTTCAGTTTGTGGAAGTATCTAATCCAGGGGAATTGACTTGGACGAGCTGCGCCGTGTGAAATTATTTCAATTTGACACAGTATATTAACACCATGGCGCTTATGTGAGAGATGCTGCAAACGAATGGAGCGAGAGAGTCAAACACGTCCGCCTTGAGCGTGTTTAAATAGAAAACTATATAAAACGATAAACAGAATAGTAAAATGTCTGTGTAAAATGCACAAAAAACAACACAATTTGTTTTTTTGTATTTCGCAGTACTCAACACCTAAACAAGCTTCTGACCTGCCCAACTCATATAACGTGGGAATAAATTAAGCCAATGCCTTGCATAATTGACATTTCTCCATTAAGAAGACAATCATTTAACTGTTCATGCATGACGAATAAAGTTATATCATCACCAAAGCATTTAACGTTATTTTACTAAAAAAGTTGGTTTTAATTTAGCTGAGAGACATCTTTCGTGTCTTCCTCAGAGAAAAATCTTCCACAACGTAATCCAAATGCAGCTGTCTCGCAAGACTGCATTAAATGGCCATTGAAGAAGATGTATTTGACACATTCACTCACCTAAAGGATTATTAGGAACACCTGTTCAATTTCTCATTAATGCAATTATGGTGGTGGGGTAGTGGGGGATGATTTCTTGGCAGACTTTAGGCCCCTTAGTGCCAATTGGGCATCGTTTAAATGCCACGACCTACCTGAGCATTGTTTCTGACCATGTCCATCCCTTTATGACCACCATGTACCCATCCTCTGATGGCTACTTCCAGCAGGATAATGCACCATGTCACAAAGCTCGAATCATTTCAATTGGTTTCTTGAACATGACAATGAGTTCACTGTACTAAAATGGCCCCCACAGTCACCAGATCTCAACCCAATAGAGCATGTTTGGGATGTGGTGGAACGGGAGCTTTCTTGCATCCCACAAATCTCCATCAATTGCAAGATGCTATCCTATCAATATGGGCCAACATTTCTTAAGAACGCTTTTAGCACCTTGTTGAATCAATGCCATGTAGAATTAAGGCAGTTCTGAAGGCGAAAGGGGGTCAAACACAGTATTAGTATGGTGTTCCTAATAATCCTTTAGGTAAGTGAATCTGTGGGTTTAAACTCGTTTTGTCATTTTGCCTTCTGCTGCCTTCTACACGTGACTTCTGCACGCTAATATAACAGTGTTTTACACGCCTCTAGCAGTCCCTCTCAACAGCGCGCCTATGCATTGAGTTTTTATTTGATTTATTCACTACGGACAATAATTCACAGCTGCAAAAATAATCCCTTTATTCCACTCTATTCGGTGGTACTTTATTGAAAAAAGAAAAGAAAAATGTACACAATAAATTTGCCAGGGCACCCAGGTGGTCTAGTGCCATGTGTATTTACACTGTAGTCCCGTGCATTAATCCGTCCCTCAGTCCGTGTTCATAGGTGCTATCTGTTTTACATTATAATCCAAAGGAGTAAATGGCGTTCGGATGCTATTTGTAAACAAAGGCTGCCCGCGTTGTTTTACTAAAAAACGTTTCCTTGTCAAAAAAGAAGTCAAGTCTGAACACTTAGCCTACATCAAAGGCTTGAGATGCATAAGGCAAAAATGAAACCGTTAGTAAACCCCCACTAACTAAATAGTTAGTAATGCTGGTAAATTTTCATCTGTTGTGGCTTGACAAGCACTTCTGCTCAATTCTTAAACAACATTAGGTTAGAACTGAAAGTACAAAGAAACACCAAAAAAGTGAAAAAAATGACATCAAACAAAAGAGTGAAACTTTTTGTTTTCTTTTATTTTCCCTTGTAACGCAAAATGACAATCAACAGTCTAACGGTAAGGCATACGTTTAACTTTTATAAACTTTTTTTTTTAAGTAGATACATTCTGATTTAAATGTGAAAATGTGATAGAAAAATGTGAAGAGTTGTATTTAGTAGTCGTTTTAACCTCCGTGGCATTTCTGATAGGTGATGAATGTGGCTCCATGTTTCACATGCATCTCAGCCAACGTCTGGTGTGCCTCCACAGGTTTTCCATTGTAAACGAGGTTGCCTCCAAATTCTGGTTTCTTCTTCAAGAGCTCCTGCTTAAGTTTCCCAATGGTGTCAGTGCTGTTCATCTTAAAAGTAATGCTGGTGCCATCGGAACCGTTGAAGATATTCACATGAACCGGACCAGATGTTGGTGAATCCAATTTAATCGGCTCTTGAATCCTGAGAACACCATGGGTGGTTTCCCCAAATCCAGGATGGAAGGGAATGGTCTGAAACTGTTGAGGGTCTCTTATGACACACGGTCTACAGTGTCCATATGGGACCTACAAGATAGGACAAACCATTAAGTATGACATGACAATTAAAACACATTTACTGATTAATTATCCAAAATGTTAAAATCAGTTTTTCAGTTGAAGACATTAGTGTCATGTTGATTTGTCTTGTTATAAAAATTACAAATATACCTTTTAGACGATAGTATTTAAACCAATTTACTTACTTGCGCAAGTACATCTGCAGACATGCTTCTTATGAATGATGTATGTATGTATGAATCTTCAACCTTGTTGTGATCTGCAGATGCTGTGGTTGTTTCTGCCTTATATATTACTCTTCAAAAAGGAAAGCACCTTTATTTAGACAGTGTGGCAGACATACCAAATTTACCACAGCGGAAAGTACCAAAGTTTATGTGATAATGAAAACGTTTTAGTGCAGATCAGCATCTATAAACCAGGAAGAAAAGAAACCTTAATTACATATGCAAATATTTAAAAGTGAAACAAAACAAGAAAGTGGAAATATACTTTCCTAAAAAGTACCTGGTACTGAAATAAAATCATCTTGACTGGACAAATATTTGCAAATAATTCCACAGTGGAAAGTCTGGAAAGTCCCAAATTGTAGTGTAGTGAAGAGAAAAACAATAAAAAAAACAAGCATAGACCAGGAAGAAACTGAACTTTGATGACATATATAAGATGTTTATTAAGAAGAATGAAGTCAATTACATAAACTTGTGTTTACACAAAGAAGCGATAGATGTCAGGTCTATATATTCAAAGCGAATTACTTGCTGTACAATTGTTACATTACCCCCAGACATCCACTGGAAACCTCAGTGAGTCAATTTGTCATAACAGTCGACATACAAAAGAGTCCTCTTAAGAGTCTCTGCCAGAGAGAGGTCATCAGGATGCCAGTTCATCCAATCTGCCAACAGTAGACTGCGATAAAATCTTAACACCCAAAAAGGCATATTGATTTTCACACCTGTGGACACACATCCTTGCTGATCTTTTTCTTCCCTGCACTTTTCTTTACACTTGGAGGCATCTTCTGCAGCATTGAGAGTGTGTCTCTTTTCTCAATCTTCCTCAACTGTTTTTTCTTCATTCTCTTGATCTTTGCAGTATTCTTAATCTGTAAGGGTAATGGTAGTTAGTACAGAAGGCATATATATGTATTTAGACGAATCAGGTCATGCAATAATCCAACAAACACATTAGTGGATTGTATTAAAGGAAAGTAATTTAGTTCGTATTTACCACTTGTACAATCTCAGCTTTCCTCTCATTTTCTGCACGTCTCTTCAGATTTTCTGCTCTACGCATCTTCTTCTCCTGCAAAGCACGGGTATAACATTACATTTAAATTCAAAGTAACCAAACAAACAGTTCTTGCAAAGAATGTAGAGAATAAAACCATGGCTTATTTTCCACTTTAAAGTTCAGCTGAAGTGCTTTGGAACAAGCTGCATTATTTGATGTGTTGAATAAAACAAAGACAGCAGGAGACATATTGAGTAGTGTGAACTACTAGCTCATTTAAAATGTAGCTTTAACATCTTTTATAGTGTGTTGGGCAGAACACTTCTAAACAAAATTGTGACACGAGACTAAAGTGCAGAATGAAGTCATCAAAATGTCTCCGGTTACTATCGTATCCTCTGTTCCCTGTGAGGTGGGCGCATGCCTTGCAAAGGCTCTTGGATGATTGGATCCAATCAAAACACTCAGAACTCTGGGGAATACCATACCAGTACACTGAGCAGGGTAGCAATAAACATAGCAGATTAAACAACAAGTATGTAAACAGCAAATGCAGAGGCTGACTAGGGCAGTAACAAACCCTGTATACGAAGCGCTAGCATGCAGTTAGCAGTATAGAATAAAAAAAACAGGGCTGAGGCCACCGGTGTACATAGTGAGAATCGAAACAGTCGCAACCCAGCATTTTTGCATCCCCAAGCAGTAAATACAGTGACTGTGGAGGACACGGTCACATACTATACAAGTAAATCTAAAAAAAAATTGAATTTTGTGAAAAAGGTATGCACTCAATACTTGGTTGGGCCTCCTTTTGCATGAATTACTGCGTCAATGACGGGTGGCATGGAGGCAAAAACAGATTTACGACTTGACTTGGACTCGTGTACAGCATACTCGAGACTTGACTTGTAAAAAAGGCTTCTGCACTGGGGGCTGCTCATGAAAGTGTGCACACTGTGCCGTGCTCTTGACCAAGTTTAGTGCAGCAGGGCAGTGCTGGTCTGCTCACCGGGAGACTGCATTCATTCATTTATTTATTAAATTAGAAATTAAATATTATTTATTAGAATGATCTTACTCGTTGTATAAATACTATGCACTGTGCTGTGTTTTAACTTTTCTGTTTTTCCTGTTTGCCCCTGTAAAGCTTCTTTGAAACAATACACATTGTGAAAAGCGCTATATAAATAAACTTGAATTGAATTGAGTGCAGGAAAACTCCCAGTTCCAGTTTCTTGTCAAAAAAAGTTCAAACACTAACAGGACGTGATGACGTCACAAATTTGCTAATTGGTTTGTGAAGTCACAAGCACCACAAGTCTGTCAAAATCCTGTGGGAAACACTGAATGGCACCGGCGTGATTCAATAAGACTTCAGGAAAGGTAGGCAAGGAGGGATTACCCTGTAGCATAGCTTGACATTTTTGGCAAACATAATAAACTGTAGTTTTTGAATGCTTATATGATCTAATGGTGAATTTAGAAATTGTTTGCATGGCCACTTGGTTATAGCCACATAGGTTCATTTATATTTAACAGGAACTTTAATATAGATCTTTAATAAAAGAAAATTGGATTGAGAATGGTATTTTTTCAGTTAAGTGTAGGAAGTAACTCCATAACCCTTCATAAACCAACAGTCTTAAACTACTTATTATCGATAGTCCTAAAGTAATTCTAGAAGTTTACCTCTTTCACTCTGGCTTGTTCATCCTTTAGCTGCTGTTGGTACTGTTTCACCTGTTGCTTCTCTCTCTTGGCCTCCATCTTCTTTTCCCATGAAGAACGTACAGGTTTGTCCCTTAAAAGAGCAGAGAACCTAGAAAACAATGTGACACATGAATCCCTACATACATAACAGGGTTTTTCCTTGCTCAAAATGAGGCGGAGCCAGTGCCTTTCACGAAGTCCTTCCGTACCTTTAAGGGGCTTATCCAAAGTGACTTTGACATAGGGGTGTGCGATATGACGATATTTGATCGTGAATGATTAAAATGACTGCATGATTCATTTTTTAGGAATAATTGTAACATCATCCTATGCCGACAGTATGAGTATGCCGACAGTCAAATTATAAAGGGATCCCACGCGAGTAAATCAGGTACGACCAAGCATCCGGAAACTACAAGCCTTAAACAAACGACTTTAACGAAAGAAGCATTCGAGAAAGGAACTTTTCACTGTTGAACAGTGACCGGCCATTCACACAGAACGTGTCTTTCTATGCCGCAGCACTACTTTATCATTATTTTTCTATATAAACATGTGCTAAACAGAGGCGTTTGGATGTTTGCGTGCGTCTCGCACATGAGCGATAACATAACATATTTCTTTCCCGTCACAATGGGAGCGCGCACCTCACAGCTGAACAGCTGCACAAGCATAGCAATTGAAAGTTCGCATGACGTTATTTTAAATACACTCACTGACAAACATTTAAAAAAAAACAATCGTGTTCCCCTCATATCTCCTCAATATAAGCATACAATATGATGTGTTTTTAGTTCAAACTGTTTCGCTATATGGTATGATGAGAAATATGGGTCAATAAGGAGGATTGACAGCATGATCCGATCGCTTTCTTCTCACATATCTAATTTAAGCCATTGTTTTTATGATTAAAAAAGATGATTTCAGGAAATCATGAATCCATTGTGGCTATGTTAAACACAACAGACATCACATGCATGTTTTCATGGTAAAATTTTCACTATTTTGTTTTCAACTATTAATGTTGGGGTGGATGCTTCTTACTCTTGAAGTTGGGAGCACCAGTGCTTCTAAGGAAAAAAGTTAATTTCATGACCTGTTGTCCATTTATTTGCTTAAATATTATGTATACAAGTTACCTTTGCATGCTATTCACTTGCTAAAGAAGTCTAAACTTTGCAGTTATTATAGGGGATACTGTCACTGTCACCATGACAGTATAAAAGGGGATTTTAAGTCAATAAACAGCACTATTAGAAGTGGGGGTATAATTATAACAAACCAAACCAGTTATATGCAATTACTGTTCATAAAAACATAGCTTAACATAGCAAATTCAACCGAATTCATCATAATAAAAATCCTACTTTTTAAAAAGAAAACAAATAGGAGTCACATTTTTGTCCTATTGGGGGTAGATTTTGAGAGCTAAATAAAGTGACTAGATCTATGTTTAATTTTGAACTCTACTAAACTATTTTGTGCTCTATTAGCAATTTAATCATTTCATAGGTATTAATTGTGATGAAATGGCACAAGTCACATCCACAACACATAGTACTGAGATCACAGTTGGTCAAAGCAGGTTAGCCTAAATAAGCCCTCAAAAAAGCAAAAGTTATCAACTTTTTTAGCTTGTTTATAAATAATAATTAGTGGAGACATGTTTATTATCCATTTTTTAACTCCAACTGGCAAATTTTGCACTAAAAACTGTGAAACGAAAACAATATAAATTCCTATTAAAAGGTTATGGAGTCAGCAGTGAGTGCTTCTCTTTTTATTTGTTTGATTCATATCAACCACACAGAATAGCAGGAATATTAAGCTGCTTTTTGCGCTTACTTCATACAAAAACGACCATGAGTTAGGTGCAATCAGAGCCATTGAAAGAGAGAGTTGCGTCAATGACGTTGACCCAATGGAACGGTTCATGAAGGCTATCAAAAGTTCCCGGAAGTTACTAGAAACGCATGGAGCTGCGACTAAACAGACCAACTGAGGTAAATGTCTAACCCATTCAAAGACGAAAGCCATTAAATAAATAATAAAAAAATTGCATTTGAAGAGAAAACAGCTTCCTAGATCTATCTGATGGCTCCATGAATCACGTGACGCTCCAGCGTTCTGTACTTCCGTTGGCAGAACTCTCGCTCTCAGTGGCTCTGGGTTGGTGATAGCTGCGATCCTCTCATACCATTGGTAGGGGAACTTATTAACTCGAACCGATATCAAGAAGCTTTAAAAATGTAATCGGTTTGGTTAAAGTAAATATTTTTTTCTGCAGTCAAACGCCGCAACCTTAAGCCTTGAGTAAATCCTAAAATAAATAAAAACAACTGTATAGCCACTGTGGTGAAAGAAGGGTAAAAACATTATTTCAAAATGTAAAGAAAGACCTGTTACCTTTGCTTGTTACGATCTTTCCACACTCTTCCAGATTTTGGTTTCCCAAGAGGCACCATCTTAACTTTACTCTCACTTGACTCTGAGTGAGTCCTTTTTTTGGCCTTTTTGGGGGGGTCAGTAGAACCAGCATCTGTTTTACTAACTATGTTTTCTTTCTCACTTGTGTCGTCAGACTCTTTCAAATGCACACTGTCCAAAACTGGTTGCCGGCTGACTTGATGTTCCTCTACTTTAGTTGATTCTATCACATCAGTTACTGTTGCGCTTGGATCTACTTTTGTTTGTTCTGTACCTTCTTCGGAAGGTTTTTCAGATGCCAATATGGATTCACTACTCTCCGCAGGATCTTCTCTGATTACAGACTTTCTGGTGCGCCGGACGGGGGTTTTGGTGGCCGGTGTGCCGGAGTCAAGCAGTGCCGCGGGGATTCGAACTCTACGGCCGCTTCGTGTGCGGCTCACCACGGGTGGATCCAACTCCGTTTCGGAATCTCCACGTATCTCCTTGTTTGCGGAGCCTGACATCACTCGTGTTTTATCGGTCAATAATACCGATAATAATAATTTTAGTTAGAAAAGAAAGACTTTAACAGTAAAACACACACATGCGCACAATCACACGTGTGTTGCTACTGGCTAAGACCAAGGCTGAAGAAGACACGTTATTACAAAATGTGTTGGGTATCAGCATCTAGTGGTTGGGAGACGCATAGCAAATTTGACTTCCGACTGCAACCAAAGTCCCTTCAAGAAAAGTCTCCAAACTCGGTGGCCATAATTCAGTAATACAACACCAAATTCAGATTACATGAATAGTAGAATAACGATATCTTTAAAATCACTTGCTAATCTCACAATATATCCACATATTTACGTAACCCTTACTTTCACCTACGCAAGTGCAAACATATGACGTTAATTAATGTGGTGTTTCTAATTATGACATAAAAAGCAGTTTTACGAAATACATAACTGTGGAGTTTTCACCAGTAAAATATGTAACACTACGTTTTTCTACGAAATTATATGTAAGTATATAGTCAAGTCAGATTTATTTTATATCACTTTTTTATTGTATCAAAAAACAAAAACAAAAGAAAAACAAATGTTTACCAAACCTAGTCAAAATAAAGATATAACCTTAAATAGTAGTAGTATAACATACACTGGATAGCTTTCCACAACATCTCGCGAGACCCAAGCAAAAAGTCTCATGATTCGTATCCAGAACATGATACATGATTGCGGAAAGCTTTCAAGTGTATGCTATACAACTACTTTTTAAGGTTATATCTTTATTTAATCTCTGTTTGGCTAACATGTGTTTTCCTTTCTTTTTGTTTTTTGGGTACAGCTGCTCTGATACAATACAAATAAAGCGCTATAAAAATAAATATTTGACTTGACTTGACTATATAATTATATATTACATAAAATTTCGTAGTAAAACGTACATATTTTATTGGTGAAAACTCCAGAGTTATGTATTTTGTAAAACTGCTTTTTATCTCACAAATAGAAATTAATAAACGTTATATGTTTGCATTTGCTAAGTGTGGCCCATCGGGTTAGAAATACTACATGCAAACTTTGGATCTTCACGCCCTCTAGAACACTAGATCCAAAAACAGTAAATACGTCATGAAAGTAGTCAAGTGGTCATGTGGAAAGACCGCAAGTGGGGGTATTTGGACGGAAGTCGTGCAACTCGCAGCCATTTTTGCAGCGCCCCTGGGCAGCTATTTACGACATAGCAAGTCGACAGGCCTATATACTTGAATAGGGGAAGCCAAATATCTCTGAAATTGCTGGCAAAAATCACAACGAAACATCATTTATATGATCCGTAGTCAAACATGACATGAACTGTTTCATAACGTTGGTTTGCTAAGCTTAAATCGCGCTAAAAATCTAAACTTTCGAGGTCGCATCATATACTGCTCACAGGCTGTCAAGACCTCACGAGAGCCCCGCCCCAGAGAATCGTCAGTCTTTTGGCTCTTCAGACGATTGGTACGTTTTATCAGAAGGCGGGGCTTACTTTGGGAATGCGGCAATATTGAGTTTTTGACTAGAATGGATACGGCTACCTCTAGTGGGCATGCGCACTTTAATACCGCATAATTTTTGTCACGCTGAAAACAGTTGATTAATATTTTTTATAATTGGTTATAATAGGTTTAGGGTTGGGGTAGGCGTTAGCTTCTGTAATTTATTGTAATCATATTTCAAGATTTTTCAATACTTCCGGATGTAGCCCTTCTAGCAACAATCCCATATTGACCGTTGTATTCCTCGCCATTCCTAGTGACACCGACAGGGGTATCTTGGCTCACAGGCGCTGCGCGTCTTCCATTCAGGGTAAGGCGTCTTGTTAATTTCGTTAGTCTTCGTTCACAAACACCATGGCTCCTGATGTTGGGCGAATGTTGCTTCTGCTTATGATCCTACCATCGATCACGGTAAGTATATTTGTCTGTTTGGAAAGCATAATTTAAAGCGAACGTAAGGTTACAAATTGTCATGAGTGCTGATGTTTTCCCTGTTTACGTTACTTGAAATAGTGTCTTGCATGTAAGAGGAGTGAAAAGTTAATTCAGCATTTTGCAATTCAATTATTGTTTGGTGTAATAAATGTTTCAGTTGTAATCTGGCCACATACAGTATATTGAAAAACGGACGGTGACTGTTGTTATTCTTCCGTCTTGTGACTGTCATGTGATGACATCACATCACGAGTCATTTAAGCGTTTTCATAATACTAACATGTTGTTCCCTTAGGAAAATCAACCATGGTTCTATTAAAACATGTAGTAACCATGTTCTTGGCAGATTGTAGTGCTTTAGCATTAAATGCATGAATGGTTATATTGGGCACTTGGTAGCCCGCCTAAACTCTGTCAGGTGTTACAGTATAATGCTCAATAATAATGGTCCGGACAATATGTGAAAAATTATTATTAGCATGTGTTTAAAGCTTTAATATATAGAAGTGCAAAATGCATCACATGTTGTAAAGTTGAAAAGTATTCGACCAATAAATAGCCCTCTAGATGATAGTATCTCTTCAGGTAGCCCTCGCTTACCTCGCTTGGAGACCCCTGGTATACAGTATATAATGGAGTCTACCAAATATTTCTCTTAAATACTGTCATTGACTTTACCTTTTTTTATTTTATGATAATGACACATGGATGACCTATTCCTTCAACTTCTCAAACAGAACATTTTAATTTTAAAAACGGTGTTTCTTCTTTATTCTTTAGCTATCCTCAAATCCCAGTTTCACTGTGGATTACCATCAAAACAGCTTCCTTAAAGATGGAAAGCCCTTCCGCTACATCTCCGGCAGCATCCACTACAGCAGGGTTCCCAGAGTCTACTGGAAGGACAGGCTGCTGAAGATGTACATGGCTGGTTTGAACGCCATCCAGACGTAAGAACCACGCTGGTTATTGTTTAGTATCGGTCCAAAGCCATATTCAGGGTTCTTTTAAAATGGGGGTTTCCACGTATGACCAAAAGAACTGCAGATATAGATTCCGGGGACCAGTACCCTCTGAGTACATCCAGTTAATGTTTTTAAAAGTTTCTTATTACTTTTTAGATTTTCTTTGCATTAAACTTAAACACAGAGTTTACATGGTTTGTGTACATCCATAGATATGTGCCGTGGAACTTCCACGAGTCGGTGCCTGGCGTTTATGACTTCAGCGGAGATCGGGACCTGGGGTACTTCTTGCAGCTGTGCCAAGACATCGGCCTCCTAGTCATTATGAGACCAGGTCCATACATCTGTGCAGAGTGGGACATGGTAAGAGAGTTGGGTCTTTAATGAGAAAAAAACTGGTATTAATATGGATGTGTAAATGTGAAGATATCTGGATGACCTCAGCTGACTCCATTGTTCTTGATTTAGGGGGGCTTGCCTGCCTGGTTGCTGAAAAAGAAAGATATTGTCCTACGATCATCTGATCCAGGTAATAAAGTTAGGTAGAGATACTGCCTGAAGATGGGATGGGTGATTGAACAAATTGTAAAGTTTGTTACATCATAACCATGTAATTGTCTTTATTGTTTCATTGGTTTAGATTACCTTACAGCAGTGGATAAGTGGATGGGGAAGTTGTTGCCCTTTTTGAAGAGTTACTTGTATCAGAATGGTGGACCTATCATCACTGTTCAGGTTTGAGAAATTTATAAACATAATAGTTTTGAAAAAACATTTCTGGTTTTACTGGTAATTTAAAAACAACATATATGCACTATTTGGTTGTTTTAGGTTCAAAAACAATGTCACGGTTCCCTTTTGCCACTTGAAATGGCTAAAAGAGTTTTAATAGCATCTCTGATTTAAACTTAAGTCTCAAAAATGACAGAAACATATATTTATATCAGTTCATGCTGTCTGTGAAAGAGATTCAACATTCGTCATTCAATTCAGGAAAAATATTGTTATATGTTAATTTATCTTCATACAGTATAGAATTTGCATTAACTTGATGGTGGAAATTATGCTTCTTCTGTCTTTCTTATGCAGGTCGAGAATGAATATGGCAGTTACTTTGCCTGTGATTATAACTACATGCGGCATCTTGCCAGTCTGTTTCGGTCTCATCTTGGGGAAGATGTGTTGCTGTTTACCACTGATGGGGCAGGTGTGGGTTATCTGAAATGTGGGTCACTGCAGGGCCTCTACGCCACTGTTGACTTCGGTCCAGGTCTGTGTATTCTAAGTAAATGTCTTGCATCTTATAAACATTGCCTACATGTTACCGAAGAAAGCAAGATATCTATTTAACAAGTTTTTTTAAACCAATGCCCATTATTTAAATTACAATATTGCTTTGTTTTTTTAGTAAACTTTATTGTTGTAATTTTTACAGGTGCAAATGTAACTGCTGCTTTTGAAGCTCAGAGACATGCAGAGCCAAGGGGCCCTTTGGTAAGAGCAATGTCCTTGCCAACAGTTTTCAATATGAAGTCACAGGAAAAATGTTAACAAAATACATAACAGCATTAGTGAACTAAATGATGTGTTTAACAAAGATAAAATGTTTAACCAAGGGGAAACAGTCTGAAAAATGTACAGTATACTGAAATAGTAAGTCCATCTGGTTGCAGGTGAACTCCGAGTTCTACGTAGGCTGGTTGGACCACTGGGGCGAGAAACATTCAGCTGTGTCCACACGGGCTGTGGTGAAGACCCTCAATGAAATTCTGGAAATGGGAGCCAATGTCAATTTGTAATAATGACAGAACTGACAGAATTCTGCTTGACACTGAAAAGTTTCCTTTAAGAAATGCAAAATGTTATCACATTTGTCATTTGTGTAATTCATAGTTTTTGCTATTTTCAAGATACATGTTCATTGGTGGGACTAATTTTGGTTATTGGAATGGTAGGTTTTGGCAGACATTTTTATCCAAATTGATAATCAGTGCATACATGTGTGTTATATTTTTTAATAACAGTCCATTAATCTGGGTATTCAACCAATGACTTTGGCATTGCTTGCAACATGCTGTACCGGTTGTGCTATATTATAAAAATGAATTGACAAACACATTTTATAAAGCTAAAACCGGGATGGAATGTGTCCTGATCTATATTTATTTGAATTGGTTTATAGGTGCCAACACAGCATACGCTCCTCAACCAACCAGCTATGACTATGATGCCCCTCTTACAGAAGCTGGAGATCTTACAGAGAAGTATTTCACGATCAGAGATGTCATCAAAATGGTACAATTCTTTATACAATTTTTATCATAAAAGTTATCAAATGTAAGGAAGCAGTTCAATGCCCTAAATTTATGAGAATTCATTGATTGTTGTCATGACAACAGTACAGAAAGATACCAGAAGGCATAGTGCCTCCATCAACACCAAAATTTGCATATGGCCCAGTGCAAATGAAAAAGGTAAATAACGTGTTTGCTGATGTACTGATATGCATTTTCACAATGTATACTTTTTTGTATAATGTGCATTGATAAGGTCGATTCTTTCCTATTTGATCTCAGTCGCTGACAGTGGTGGAGTCTTTGGATATATTGTCTTTATCTGGACCTGTCAAAACAGTTTACCCACTTACATTTATTGATATGAATCAGGTATGCATCTCAATTCCCATGCATTCTCATTTCTTTATTATAAAACAACTTTTATTGATTACGATCATTATTGTATGTTTGGATTTATGTCTATTAATTATTGATAATTTCCGCATCAGGCTTTTGGCTTCATGCTTTATCAGACTGTGTTACCTGTGGACTGTTCAAGGCCCATCGCGCTGTCATCTCCTCTCAATGGTGTCCATGATCGAGCATATATATCCATTGATGGGGTGAGTGCAACAGCTCTTTTTTAGATTTTGCCATGAAAAACTTTGGAAGTGCTACTAAAATACAGCGAATAATGTAATTGTTCAGAATGGTGCAGGCATTTTGGAAAGGAACAAGGTGATCACAATAAATATAACGGGAAAAGCAGGCAGTCGTGTGGAAGTGCTGGTGGAGAACATGGGGAGAATCAACTATGGCAAAACAATCAATGACTTCAAGGCAAGATTAACACATATAGACAGTTTCATTTGACGCAAGTGCCTGGCCCAGAGTTAACTTGCTGGCTGTGTTTGGTTATAATGTAACAATTTATTTTCATGTAATTTAAATTAAGTTATAGGAATATTTTATAATATAATTATTGTATGTAATTAAATTAATACTACTCAACAGTTATAGATTCTTTGTGGGTGTTTACCAGAAGTAAAGTTTGGGTCACATAAATTGGAGTTTATGTTGTTGCCACTGAATTGTGTATATATGTGTATATACTCTCTCTCAATCTCCCCTTCAGGGTCTGGTGTTTAACTTGACTCTTGGATCTGATGTACTGGCTAACTGGACCGTGTACTCTCTGAGTATAGATGAAGCTGTGAGCCAGGGGCTGTTGCCGGCATCTTCTTCCAGCTCTTCTGCGCCCTCCGGCTTCACCACTGTCCCACCTCCTGCTCTGTCACCCCCAGCATTCTACTCTGGCAGTTTTAACATACCCGATGGCATTCCAGACCTGCCCCAGGACACATACATTCAGTTTCCCAACTGGAGGAAGGTAGGATGCCTGAACACTGTTGTTGGAAATAATGACATTGTTCCATTTATAACTGTTTAACTAACGGTTAAGATCAGACTACAATAATAAGAGATATTGTACAAATAAACTGCTTGTATATGAAAAGTGCAGAAAATTATGTTTTTTTTATTCTTTGTTTATGAAAAAATCGGATCTGTTTTTAAAATGAAAAATAATAGCAGATATTAATTATAATGATGCAATTTTCACTATAAACGATTTTCCTCCAACAGGGTCAGGTGTGGATTAACGGCTTCAACTTGGGCCGCTACTGGCCGTCCCGTGGGCCACAGGTGACTCTGTTTGTTCCGGCACATCTTCTTAGCACCTCTGTTCAAAACAACATAACTGTACTGGAGCTGGAGGCAGCACCCTGCTCACCAGGACCCTGCACAGTGGAGTTCACTGACACACCCGTTATAAACGCCACAGTGAAATCAACCAGCCAATGTACAAGACGACTGTTTACCAAACAAGACCTCGTATGAGTTTAAGAACCACACACCTAAGAATACCGCCTGTCTTACACATTTTAATAATTTCAGCATTTTCCACAAAGATAGAAGGGACAAAATCAACACTGCACAATATGTTCATTGTGAATGTACCTTAATATCACATCTATGCTCAGGCTTTTTTGTGATTTGTGTTAATGTTCAGTTATTTGCACTTTATTTGGATTTTAAATCGCAGGGGAAGTCGTTTACTGATGTGTAAATTAGTCAAGTGCCATTATTCTGAAGAAGTGACTTGAACAGCAGGGCTGTACTATTACTGTAAAGTTTAGTGGATATAATTATTGTATTTGTACTTTTAAACACCATCCAGAATTCCTTTGTATGTAAATAAAGCATTTGCTTTTATATTCAGTGTTTACCTGTTTTTTTTTCAAACCAAACTTTGGCTCGATTAATGTGATATTTGTTATTTAAATGTAATTGAAACTACGTCATTAAACGTTTGTAAATCTTACATTATTTACACTATAATTATTCACAACAATAATTATGTTAAAATTTAATGTTTTTCCTTAACTGACTCACTGTACGTCTAACCTGTTTCTCGTGCACTGCTGGTGTCGCCTCGCCAGTGCCGTGCGCGTGCACGTATCATAACCGGAAATGTACTCATCATCGTCTACGGGACGGGATTAGGCAATATGGTAAGTGACATAGTTTCATACATAACAAGCAAAACTTTACTTTAAGATACAAATTATTTTACCACATTGAATGGTTTATTGTTTCACGCAGACGAGCAATTTTTTAAGTGACGTTTTCGTGCTTGTCGTTAAAATCAGATTAGCCCGCTAGCTCCCATGCTAATCAACAACAACACTCCTTCAATGTTACGTGTAAACACAGTGAGCATTAGTTGTTGTCAAACTTGTCTGAATTAGATTAGTTTTAAAAAATAACTAGAAGCATTTTGTGTGTTTAAATACAGCATGTTGTTCACTGAATATCGGAGGACAGAGATCTGATTCAATATCATTTGATCTTGAATATGAAGGCAGCTTAAGCGGTTGACTCAACATCTTGCCTGTAGTAACGTTAGTCGGTTGTTTCATTTCAAGTTCTTATCAGAAACATGATCTTTGCTATGACACATTTGGCGTATGAAAAAACAATGAATTTATGCAATCTTTAGGATAATAGTTCACAAGGGCAGTAAGAATTTTTAATACAAGCCTAAACTTAAAGTTAAGATGTTTCAAGTGTAAACTCCATCTTCTGTGTCTTTCCCTTTCTAGTATAGTTTTTACCAAAATACCATTTGGTACTCGTGTGATTGTTACTAGAAATAAAACGTTAGTTTAAATGGTTAAATATTATATTATATTTTTTCATTTTTATTAAATATCTTAAATGTGCTCTACCAATAAGTCGAGATACCTGTAGGGTTTGGCACACTTCTGATTTAAAGCCACACCTTTTGTTTCAGATGAGACACGTCTCCTGAAAGGAATAACGCCCCTGATCTCAAGAGTAACGTTAGCTGTTCTCGATGCAGTGGAAGATGTTGGCACATGAGATTGCTCAACGCTCGTAAGAAAAGCCTTAAACATCAAAGAACAGGACAAACACTGTGATGATTCTCATCGGATCACTCTGTAAGACATCTGCTAAAGTCTAAGATCATTGTAATTCTTGCTAAAATAAAGTCTTGATCTACATCGTCAACACCATGGTGGACAACCGTTATGCCACAGCTCTGGTCATTGGTTCTGTGCTGAGCCTGCTCGCTTGTGTTTACCTTTCTGTCGCCATTGGAACACAGCACTGGTACCAGTACCACAGCCAGCCGGCTAGCAACGATGCCAACAATGGTTCGGATCTGCAACACATGCGACAAAACTTTGAAGATGAGGATGTGGACGAGCATAACTACAGTATAGCACTCTTTAGGCTTAATGGCACTCTTGGGCTTTGGTGGCGCTGTATACTGGTGCCCCAAAATAACAAGGACCTCGGCAAGTAGAGATTTGAGTTTTATCTGTCAACTGTCGATATGTGAGTGTTTAAATTGATGTTAACTTTTATTTCTCTCTCTGGGTCTTTTTAACTTTAGATCCAGAAGTGACTAAATGTCAGGCCTTTACTTTGACCCAGCAGTGGGAGTCCAAGTACATATGGCCTGGAAATGTTAACAGTGGTGAAGATCTAATTCGTACCTGTACGTCCGCACCTAAACCCATACATAACAAGCCTCCCATGCGTTTTTAAAATTGTGTTTTTCAAGAAATTTGTATAGTGAATAAAATTTTGACCATTTATATTTAGCTGCGAAATATTTCCTCTAAACATTTGTTACTGCCCTCGTGTCTGTTCTTAGGCCTGTGGAAGTGTCAGTTCTTGTTCCCGCTGGTGTCTGTGGGGCTGGTGTTTCTGGCTGCATTGATCGGAGTGTTTGCTTGTTTGTGCCGCAGTCTCACGCCCACCTTATTTGTAGGGCTGCTGCATCTGCTGGCTGGTAAGAATCAAATGCACGCATACAACAAGTATACATATATTAACTTTCCTGTTTTAATTTATATTTAAGTAATAAATGATATGGTAATGCAGATGTTTGGATAATCTAGTGATTGTTTTAAATTCACTGTCATTCTTGGTTAGTTCCTACTAAAAGTGGTGCGAGTATGTAGTGATTCTTAACAAAATGTTGTACTTGTGATTTCTGATCTTTTGTAAGAATTTAATTTTTTTATTTCATCTTTTGCAGTGATTCATAAACTTTTTTCTCTTTCATTATTTCTGCACTTGAATCATTTGAATTATTAATGTGGCATTGCATCATTGCTTGGCAGCCTTAAGAGTAAACATTTCTTCACACTGCTTAAAACTAGATTTTCTTCTCTGTTTCAACTTGTTCAAGAATAGTCTCTTTCTGCGTTGCCATTTTGGTATTTTGTTCCCTTTCTTTTCTTTTTTGATCACGTGCCAGTAATGCTAAACTGCCCTGGTTGTTTCTCTACATACAAATGTATTTATTGTTGTATAAATCAAATCTGTGCATCGATCTCTGTTATTGATACGTACAGTGATAAAACCCAATCGCTAATATAAGCTAATATATATTTGCAGTATTTATTGTTTATTAATTTGAAATTTAGTAGGGCAGGCAAACGATTAATCGCATCCAGAATAAACGTTTTTCTTAAAACATTATATACGTCTTTGTAGTGTGCATATTAATATTTACATGTATTTATTTATATTTACCAACAATTCAAATTATATATAAATGTTTATTTATTAATTTTTCTTTCTTAAATACATACATGTACGTGTATGGTTTTATGAATACAAAATTAATATGCACAGTACACAGACATATATAAACACAAACTTTTATTTTGGTTGGGAATAACCTTTCGACAGCCCTAATATTAAGCCACCGTTGCTCACATGCAGATTATTATCAGTTAAAATAAATAATAATTAAGTCAATTAATGAAAGTAGAAGTTCGAAATTAAGCTCGGATAAGAATAAGAACCTGTATTTTCTTTACTCCCAGGTGATGAAATCATAACATTTCACCACATCAAGCAAAATGTTTATAATATATCTTGTTTCCAGGCCTTTGTTCCTTGGCAACGGTATGCTGTTTTCTTGGGGGTGTGCACCTGCTACACGAAAGATCCGAATTGCCAGAGGGTATGGACTATTCTCTGGGATGGTCTTTGTTTTTGGCCCTGGTCTCTTCTCCGCTGCAAATAATGGCCGCTGCACTCTTCATATGGGCTGCCAGGAGCCATCGCCAAAACTACACTCGTATGACAGCCTATAGAGTTGCCTAGGCAACAGAGAACTGACTAATATTGCTGAAGTGTACGTGCGCTCCCACATGCACATGCCCATGTTTTCTATAGCAACTGCTTTACCACTAAACCAGCTGATTTTTCTAGATGGAAACAGTCAGAATACACTCCTCACCGTGAGTGAAACTAATGTGGCGTCCACTTCAAGGATTCAGCTTATGAATATTTTCATCACATGAAGGATTTTTCTGTTATACAACTTTCTAACCACTCGATTTAACTTTTCTCCAACGGCCAATTAAAGTCTCTCTTTATTATCGGCTGAGAAAGCACATCTATACAATTTTCAACCTGATGATTAAACTCGCAGGCATTTATTTTTTATTGCCAACCAACCCTGAGGTTATATTATCATCTGTTTCGAGATTTTTGTTTGGTCTTGTTTTGAGCTTTCTACGTAACAGCCCTGTGTTTTTAGTTAGCCCCTTGTTGTAGCCATTCACTTTTTTCAAAGAGATTGTGAATTTATGCTTTGGGGTCCTGAGGTTCAGGAAGGTTTTGTCTTGAATGTTTGTATCTGCCATGAGCATTAACCACTAAAGCTGAAGGCTTTTCCTAAATATTTGTTGTGGTTATTTATTGTTTTTCTTTCGCATTGCATTTGATTATGCTGTTTTGTTTACTATTATCTTTTTTTAGATTTTTTTAGAATGTATTTCATCATATAATAAATCATCATAAGTTAAATTAGTTTAGTCATTTTGTCTAAAATCATATCTGATTTTTTTTTTGTGGTTCAGGTAGCCATTTCAAACCATCTGCTGGTTTACATACTTATTTATAGTTTAAAACATTTAGCTGGGTGATTTTTGCCACAGTTTATTGTCTGAAATTCAATTTGGAAAATGTAATTACTTCTGCAGCAAATCTTGACTGAAAAGTGTTACATGAGAAAATGAGACATAGAGTTGTCTATGTTTTGTACATGGCACAGACTATTAATTTGTTGTAGATTGGTAATGTGTAGTTAAAGGGAGGGTTTACCCAAAAATAATTCATCTGTCACCATGTACTCCGCCTCATGTCATTGCAAACCTGTATTTCTTTCTTTCATTCCTCAGAACACAAAAGAAGATATTTTAAAGAGCTTTGGTAAACAGACAACTTTGACCACCACTGACCTCCACTGTAAGAACACAAAACTGCAGAGACATTTCTTGAAAACTTTTCATGAAAACATTCCTATACAGCTTTTTAATGACATGGGGTTTAAGAAATTAACTTTCCTTTAAATTTTAAAGTCTCAAAGTTTGGTAAAATTGCAGAGTCTACACCTGTCCTGAATATATTTGTTGCTTGAGATCCAACTTTGTTCAAGTGAGGTTGTCTTTTTTATCTAGTCCTTTAATTTGTGTCTTTTTCAAGCAAACCTTAAAGACAGCAACACTGTGACATCATCATGATGGTGCCCAAAACACTTCCAACACATTTTTATTCATTTTATAAGCACTCGTGTCAAAGGTATGTATTGCTGGTCACAATAAATATAATTTTTTTGCAAAACAAGAAAACTGGTCATTGCTAAATAGGCGGAGGTTCCAGGAAGCAAGTATAATAAAATACTTTAATCAGCCACAACATTAAAACTACCAACTGGCTCAAAATATCTCCAAAGTGGCAGGTCTTTCATGGTATGGCGTGGATGGTACTGTTAGTTTCAACCAAAAGTGGTGCGAGCACAGTGATTCTTCTCAAAATGTTGTGCTTGTGATTTATGATTTCTGATCTTTTGTAAGAATTTCCATTTTTAATTTCATCCTTTTGCCGTGATTCATACACGTTCTTTCTTCGCTCTTTCATTTTTTTTGCACTTGCATCCTTGGAATCGAAAGCTTCCTCTTTTTTGCCAAGTGAAAAGCGATTCCTTTTTCATAGTAGGCGCACTCATTAATAAAAAAAGGATGAAGCGTTTCGTCATCTTCATACTTCATAGTTTCTCCCGAAAATGTTAAAAACATGGGATCGCCTCGCTTTAGGAGGCAAAAGTCTCTGTCCTAGAAAATATATAAATAGACGTTTTTCACAAATGTGTTATATTTTAGCTTAGTAAATATAAAAAGAGATAGATCTGCACCTGCAGCTGAGGGTGAATGGCAGCGATGAG
Source organism: Triplophysa dalaica (assembly GCF_015846415.1). Lineage (NCBI taxonomy): Eukaryota > Metazoa > Chordata > Actinopteri > Cypriniformes > Nemacheilidae > Triplophysa > Triplophysa dalaica. Next base: position 7,575,704 of record NC_079543.1, read on the forward strand.
CTCCCGGGTGCTTGGTTCTCTGGGATAATCAATACTTTTCTGAAGGATGAAGACTTCAATATCTCCGCCTTCAAATACTGTTCCTGAAATAGCAAAATAACAACACCATTACTAAAATGGAAACTACATATACATAAAAAATACACAAATAAAATACTTTTTAGGTTTTGTACCTGAGTTAAATATTTTTATCCAGTCCATCGTGAGGTCAACGGCCTCTTTCATGACCTCATAGATGTCCGCCCTGATGACCCCGGTAGGCTGCGGCCCAACCTCTATCGCTACAGAAATGAATGTTTTCTCATCATTTGATCATGTTTTGCATTTGAGTATACCAATATGGAACACTGCTGTTAGGATCAACATCACTTACAAAAGCCATGCTTGGACACAGTTTCCAAGGAATATGCAGCACTAATGGGAATATCCAGCACCAAAACTCTCACAGGCACTCTGGTTATCTTTTTCTTAAATGTGCACACGACAACACACGTCAAAACACACATGCACACAAACACAAATGGCACATATACTGTAGTTTCGTACAGAGGATACCCTGTGGGGGTTTGGTTGGCGTTGGTTGCTCTTGCCTGTAAGTATTTGCAGATGTGCAGGGTCATCCAGTCATCCGTTGTGTAATGGATGAGAGTCAGGCCCAAGTTTGAAGTGGTGTTATGAAGGTCACAGATCAGGTCTATTGCCCCCGCAGATTCCTTCGGCCCCAGCAGAGCGTTGAGTTCCTGAGCGCGCCGGACCTCGTACGGGGTGCTGTCTGTTACAGGGGCGCTTTTATAGAAAGCTGAATGATTAGTAAAATATATATGAGGTATTTTACTCTAAAATAAAAATTCTGTCATTTATTCACCCTCAGGTCCTTCAAAACTGTGGAACATGCTGGAAGTCAATGGTGGCGTATATTGTTTGGTTACCAACGTTCTTCTAAATATATTTTCTTTTCTGTTCCATAGGTTAAGAATGACATGAAGGTTGCACTTGATTTTTAGTTGAACAATTTATTACACAAATGGTACATTTATATTTCTATTAAATTTCACACCCAAATCAGATTTACATTAAGGCATTTGGCATACCTTACATTGCTTTATCCTATACATTTTACATAGGTATTTGCAATTCCCTGGGCTCGAACCCACAACCTTGCATTGTTAACGCAATTCTCTTTACAATCAGATAAAATCAGATAAAATACAATTCAAATAAATAAATAAATTACAATTTGCATAAAGACTATTCCAATTTTAAAACAGCATATACAACCCATTTAACCTTTCTTAATATAAGTATTGGGAGAGAAAATGGTGTGAAATATTTCCACCAACAGTCCATGATGCAATTTCACATCTTACCTCAGAGTGGCGCTGCTGAAGCAGCGGTTCAAATCCGTCTCTATGTATCTCTTGCACTCTTTAACAGCCTGCGGGTTTGACAGCACTGTGATCACAGGGACGGGCCACACGCTGTCTCCTTTCTCCTTCCTCATTCTTTCCATCTCTTGCACCAGGTAAACGCCCGACAGCTCGTTGCCATGGGTACCGCCACATACGGCAATACGACCCACCGCCGGCAAAAAGGTAGATGCCATCTACAGCAGTAAAACAACAATATTGTGTTTTCAAAGGGCTTGCCCGCAACGTTATATCAGCTTGTTTAACACTGCTGGTGTGGATCAGATAGACAACAGTTGAAAGATAACATAACGATCATGCCGCAAAGTGGTTCAAAAGTACAAGGGGCTCTCCGGGTCACAGAATGCATTGTCATGTTAAATAAAGTCATTCATTTACAGTTTTGCATAGCTTGCACAACATGACGCGTAGTCGATACTGTGTTTTCTTCCCAAACTATTTAACCTGTTACCAGTTAACGGTTTTGCATATGAATTCTAATTATGACAAACTATATATCCGTGGAAAGGTCTTTAGAATACATATTCCATAATTGTTTTATAAAATAAAATATATAGATTAGAGTAATATTTATAAATGACAAGGGTGCGCTTCAAAACAATTATGTCCTGCTAAATGATGATGCTTACGTTTACATTAATATTTGGCACGTGAATTCTTATCTCATCATGTCCAACTTTATATCGTTCGAAGGTCTAAGCATCTAGAATAAGTATTTCATCACCGTTTTGTAAAATAAATTATGTAGGAGGAGTAATATATTTATAAATGACGAGAGTGTGCTTCAAAAAATTGTTCCATGCCTGCTTTTACTTCCATATTTTGCATGTGAATTCTTATTTTAACATGGCACAATGTACATTATTTTTTGTTAGTGGCATGATGTACATAATTTTTAATAATTCATAAATTCTTAATTTTCTGACCATTATTTGATAATCTTTGGATTTGGAAATTTATTGGATAGTTGAAATGAGTTGGGTAGTCGTTGAACAGTTTTTTTTCTAACATTCATTTTATGTTCATATTTACATACATTTCACGTTTTTTTTTTCATTTCATTGTCTCTTCATGTGAAGAATAAAAAAAAGGAAAAAGAAGAATCTCAATGTCTGCTGTCCAAAAGCATAGGTTGTCCCTAGTGGATTATTGTGGTACTGCAGCTAAAACACTCAGAAGTCACATAATTTGGTCTAAGCTCAAATTTCATAAAAACACTGATGGTACCTGGGTCTTTGACGTTTTAAGGCGGAAAAACATATATTTTACTATTTATGTCATAATATTTGTATAGTTTATACTTTTTTTTGGTAAATAACTAATAGTAATAGTCTTCCAAGTGTCTTCTTTTAGAAAACACCAACCGTAGGTCTGTACTCAAAAGCATTCATGAGTTACAACCATGCAGGCTTAAAAAGAGCGGTGCCAGGTACAGGTTAAGAAATCATACTTAAAAAAGTTCAGAATAGTAGCCAAACAAACTAAACATTGTTTTGAAAGTTCTACAGAAACAATGTTTCACTTTCTGGACAAAAAAAATCAACCTTACAAAAGGCTTCTTTATATGCACTCCCTGCATGTTAAAAGGATAGTTCACCCAAAAATGTGCAGAACACAAAAGAAGATATTTTAAATAATGCTGGAAACCAAACAACTCTGGTACCCATTGACTTGCATTGGTTTTGTGTCTATGCAATAGAAGTAAACTGGTAGGCCTATACCACTGATCGGTTACCAACATTCTTCATAAAATCTTCCTTTGCGTTCTGCAGAAGAAAGAAAGTCATACACGTTTGAAATGACAAGACGGTGAGTAAATGATGACAGAATTTTAACTTTGAAGAATGTATTTTGACATTAAATACATAACACATATCCCCAAATGCCTTTCATAATGTAACAAGCCAACTTCAAAAGTAAGAAGAATGATTTTAAACACCTCAGCCCTAAAGACAGTCTTACATTCCTATACCACATGCAACACTTCTAGGCAAAGACCAAGAGAAACCTCTTACCGTTGTTTGTAAGACAGATGTAATGTGGTTTTCCTGTTTCGACCAGTGGCTTTACCTCTAATCTTCTCTAAGAGTGAAGTTGCACAAGACAGAGACCTTTGAACGCTTAAGGCAAACTGTGACAGGACATGTGTTCTGACACACACACAAGTCTAATATAGCTACAGGGGGCAACCGGCTACAGGATCTTCAAACATACACATGCATGCAGGGTCCTCCTACATTATCAGTTGAGAAGATTCGTCCAGAAGCACTTCCACGCAGAAGCATATCACTAATAGCAGTGATTTTCCTTGTTCTCTGCCTCACTGACCACTGCCTCTCTTAGCCCTTGATAATTTTTCACATATGGTGATGTAAACATCAAGTCTCACTTCCACCGGCCATGAGATTCTAGAAACAAACATCTGCTGAGTCACACATGCGCTAGGAATAGGGTGTGGGGAAAGAAGAAACAGAGGGGTGGTAGAGAGTGACAGCATAGCATTTTAACCAGTAATTCTGGTCAGAATTCCTCCTGGGGGTGAAAACAGAAACATGAGAACATGTATGAATTGTCCTTTGTGAAATGGGTTTAGCTAGTTATCTTTGTTTTTGTAGTAAAACCCTAAACAAACATTAACTATGGTGTCACTGCAATGAGCATTGTTCAATAGAGGTATTTTTAGTAAAACTATGGGAATACAAATGCTGCCAAAAAAGCATGGCCACTACACTTTTACTATGATAAAACCATGGTTAATGTTTCTAGCAGGTCAAGCTGTTATTGGTCAGTGACTTTAAATGTGAAGTCCTCAGTCAAGAGATGACAAACTATACAAAAGGTGTGTGTCTGCACTTAAGAGGTTCTCGATTTAATCTTTTAAATTGATACTTAATCTCACTAAATATACATTTAATCCTGTTACACTATTTTGGGAATTCCAAAGAAAACAGACAGACATATACCCCAAAGTACAGACTCTTTTTTTCTTTTTAAAAGCAGGCTATATTTTTGAAGTATTTAATAGGGGCGTAACAATACACTCAGCTCACGATTCGGCACATATCTCGATGTTGGGTTCATGATACAATACACATCTGAATATTTTGAACAAAACTAAATATTCATATAACATTTATTTTCAAAATATTAACAATTTCAGTAACTTATTTTGTTGCACATACAATAATAATAAACTTTATTTTATATAGCGCCTTTAAAAGCAGCATCTCAAAGCGCTTAACATACATATACAAATATGAAGTAAAAAAGGTGAACACAAAAGTGCAAGCAATAAAAACAAATCAAAGAAAACAAGGTCAAAATAATAAAACACAGAGTGATCACATAAATCACCTAAAGGCTAGCCTAAAAAAGTAAGTTTTAAGGGACGACTTAAAAACACTAAGGGATTCAGCATTTCTAATCTTAGAGGGTAGGGAACTCCACAATTTGGAAGCCAGTGAAGAGAAAGCCTGATCGCCCATTTTAAGCCGAGTTGTTTGAACAGATAAAAGACCAGCTTCAGAGGAGCGTAGAACACATTAGGGTTAGTAGTGGGTTAAAAGCTCTGACAAATATTGAGGAGCTAAATTATTCAAGCCTTTATAAGTAAGCATGAGAATTTAAAATCGATAGAAAAACAGGAAGCCAGTGCAATTTTTCCAAGAGAGGTGTGATGGTGCTCCCTTGCACTGGTCAGTATTCTGGCAATTGAATTTTGTACAACTGTTATTTACTTACGGTAGCTTTTGAAACTCCAGCCAGCAATGCATTACAATAATCAATACGCGAAAACACAAAAGTGTTGATTAACTTTTCAGCCACTGAAAAAGTCGACATGGGATGTAATTTGGCAATGTTTCTGAGATGAAAAAACGATGCTTTGACTGTATTACGAACATCCGGAACAAATGTTAAGTTGACATCAAATATCACCCCCAGATTTCTTAGTGTAGTTTGAAACTGCAAAGCAGAGCCATCCAGACCTATAGTTGCGCACTTTGCTTTGCACAACCAGTGGGGTGATCCAATAAGCATCACTTCGGTCTTATCACTGTTAAGACAGAGCAAATTTTCAGACATCCAATTTTTAATCAATAAAACATTGAGAAAGAACAGGCATATTGGTGTCTGGTTTAGAATGTTTGTAGATCTGAGTGTCATCGGCTTAAATATGGAAGTTAAGACCAAGTGTTCTTAAAAGGTGACCAAGAGGTATAATTTAAATATTCAAAAGTAAAGGGCCCAATACGGATCCCTGGGGAACACCATAGTGCACAACACCAGTCTCAGACCTTCATCCACCCATCACAACAAAATGCTTAGACTCAGAGAGATAGGACTTAAACCACTTTAATGCCGAATTAGACATTACAAAGACTCTATATGGGTGAATTAAATATAGTGATCTAGTGTCAAAAGCAGCACTAAGATCAAGAAGAATCAGTATAGATAGGCGGCCCGAATCAGAAGCCATTAACAAGTCATTGGTGACCTTAACTAATGCTGTTTCAGTACTGTGTAGTTTACGGAATCCAGATTGAAGTGGCTCGCAAAGATTTTTCGAAGAAAGATGTGAAAGTAATTGAGATGCCACTGTTTGTTCTAAAATTTTGGCAAGGAATGAAAGATTAGAGACGGGACGATAATTATGCAGATTATCAAATTCCATGTTGTTTTGGTACAGGGGTGACAATTCTACAGCAATTTTACGTGCAGATGGCACAACACCAATGCACAAAGAGTCGTTGATAATACTCAAAACAACAGGATTTAGGGAATCAAAACATGATTTAAACAGACATGAAGGAACCGGATCAACTCTAGAAGTCGTAACATTCATTTTTAATACCATATTACAGAGAGACTGGGAGTCATGAATGGCAAAGTTGGAGAGAGAAATACCAGAAAATGCCAAAACAAAGGATGAATCAGCCAAAGTATGTGTATTGAATGTGGTCACGTACACTCACCTAAAGGATTATTAGGAACACCTGTTCAATTTCTCATTAATGCAATTATGGTGGTGGTGTAATGGTGTGGGGGATGTTTTCTTGCACACTGAAGGCCCCTTAGTGCCAATTGGGCATCGTTTAAATGCCACGGCGTACCTGAGCATTGTTTCTGACCATGTCCATCCCTTAATGACCACCATGTACCCATCCTCTGATGGCTACTTCCAGCAGGATAATGCACCATGTCACAAAGCTCAAATCATTTCAAATTGGTTTCTTGAACATGACAATGAGTTCACTGTACTAAAATGGCCCCCACAGTCACCAGATCTCAACCCAATAGAGCATCTTTGGGATGTGGTGGAACGGGAGCTTAGTGCATCCCACAAATCTCCATCAACTGCAAGATGCTATCTTATCAATATGAGCCAACATTTCTAAAGAATGCTTTCAGTACCTTGTTGAATCAATGCCATGTAGAATTAAGGCAGTTCTGAAGGCGAAAGGGGGTCAAACACAGTATTAGTATGGTGTTCCTTATAATCCTTTAGGTGAGTGTATATGATCAATTTTGGTGTTAAAAAAAGTCAAAAAACTTATTACAAAGGTGAGATGAAGCAGGAACACTAGAGTGATTTTAAAGCATCTTGCTGATTGAGTGAAATATGTAGTATCAAGACATACAACTTTATTAACTGAAATTAGAATTAAGATCAGTGTCAATTTTGACAGCAGATTTTGATTTAGTCTTTTGACTAAAGTGCAATTTATTTTTTTCATCCCAATTTATCATAGTTCTAGTCGACGAAATCTACATTATATTAGTCTACTAAAATGTATCTAGAGTAACTCATTTAATTGGTGTAATTAAATGTTCCATACAAAGATTTAACTGTTTCGACATAATTTACTGTAACTTGGAATTAAATTAAACCAGTTCATTACCTTAATTTTTCAGAAAAGTTAGGTAACTACTGGGTATGCATTGTTGTAACAGAATATTAGAATATGAAGGACATCTACCAGTTCATTTATTCTCATTTTGACTCAATTGACTCGTTCGTTCAGTGATGGTCGTGTTCATTCAGTACATTCAACCAATGAAAGACCAATGACTGAGTTCACGCTCAAGTGCAAATGGCTCGTGTCTCTTTGAAGCTGGGCTGTCTTTACTTGAGACAGTAACTTATGAATGAGAATAATCTTTAGAAAAGACATATTACATGAACTGTATTACAGTCCGTCTGTAAAATGTCTGCCAAAGATCTATGCACGTATTCATGAAAAATCTTAGCGCAAAGAGTTGCTCCTAGTGACAAAATTCTATGAAAATTCTTGTGTGGGCGTTTCCCCTTAGAATTACAGAAAAGTCAGGCAAGTTTATTTACATAGCACATTTCATACACAAGGGCAATTCTAAGTGCTTTGCAAAAAATTATTGACGGAGAGAAATAAGACATCTTTAAAATGCAAATGATTTTAAAGTGTGAAGATCACAACTTTAAATTTTAAGAAACAATAAAACAGCAATAAAATTGATAAAAATGTGAGTTTATATATAAAAACAATAAGTGCACAGGTTGTAAATGCACAGCTAAACAAGTGTATTTTCAATGACAACAAACACAATGCCAGGGGTAAAGAGGGACAAAAATATAAATATGTAAAGTTACAAAATTAGAAAAACATCATGCGAATGGGGTCATAAGTTTGAAATTACACATGTCTTTTCTAACGTTTTACCGTTCTCACGCACAAACACGCAATATATATATATACATATTTCTAGATGGGTGGGTGGATGGATGGATGGATAGATAGATGATAAATATTCTTTCTTGGAGTGATATGCTCAAATTATTTGTATTTTTTGGCAGATGCGTTCTGTATAGGCTGCAGCTGTCTGGTGGTCTTTTTAGGAAGACCTGTAAGGAGTCCATTACAGTAATCCACCCTGCTGGTTATGAAAGCATGAACTTGTTTCTCTAAATCATTTTTTTTAAAACTGAATGAAGTTTTGACACATCCAGCTTTTAATTTCATCATTGCCCTGGCAAAGAGAGTCAATAGCCCTGTAGTCGGGTGAGAGGGCTAGATAGATCTGAGTGTCATCTGCATAGCTGTGGTAGGCAATTTGGTACTTTTTCATTATTTGGCCAAGTGGGAGCATTTACAAATTGATGAGGAGTGGGGCAAGAATCAAGCCCTGTGGAACACCACGAGTCATGGGTGTCCAGTCAGATTTATGGTTGGCTATGTTCACATAGTAACCTCCCCGAACCATTTAAGTACCAACCCAGAAAGCCCTACCCAGTTTTCCAGCCTATGTAGCAGTATTGTGTGATCTACCGTGTCAAAGGCAGCACTGAGATCTAGTATTACCTGAACTGATATTTTGCCTGAATCAGAATACAATCGAATATCATTTATTATCTTTATGAGCACTGTCTCTGTGCTGTGATGCTGACGGAAACCTGACTGATAATTGTCCAGGTAGCCATTTGAGTTCAAGAATTTGGTCAGCTGAATGAAGACAACTTTTTCCATGACCTTGCCTATAAAACGAAGATATTTTTTAGTAGAGGTTTGACAACTGCTGTTCTTAGGGACTCAAGAAAGTTCCTGAGAGTAGTTAGGTATTTACTTTTTTTAGGAGATCTACTTCCAAACAGTTAAACACTCTTTTGAAAAAGGGTTGGAAGTGTGTCAAGGTTACAAGTTGATGCTTTAAGATGCTGTACCGTTTCCTCCAAGGTTTTTTGATCAATTGTCTGAAATTCAGACAGAGTTACTAATTTCTGATGTACTGAAATCTGACTGACCTGACTGCCGCATGGAGCTTTGCTGATTTCCATTCTGACATTATTGATCTTCTCAAGGAAAAAAGTTGCAAACTCATTGCATTTGTCATCAGACAGCATTTCCCTGGGAACTTGACTCGGGGGATTTGTTAGTCTCTCTTCAGTTGCAAAAAGAGTGCGATTGTTATTTATGTTGCAGTATATAATGTTAGAGAAAAAGTTCTGTCTAACTTTGCCTAAGTCAACATTGAAGGCATGCAGACTGTCTTTATAGATGTTACAGTGAACTTCAAGTTTTGTTTTTCGCCACATACGCTCAGCTTCTCTGCATGTTCTGTTCATGCTTTTCTACTACTGGTGTGTTTCTACAGGTTGCTTTACGCCTTCCAGTTATAGCCTTGACCTTTACTAGAGCAATGGCATCGATAGTATTCTTTACTTACTTTAATAGGACTGATTGATATATCAAAGAAAATACAGAAATCAAAAGTGTTTCAAACATTTAAGAGTTCATTTGCAGTTATGTTTTCTGTCTTGCTTACATGAACATTAAAAGCAATAATAATAACAAAGCTTTCAAATTCTCAGGAAATAGCTGATTTCATAATAACTGTTTATTGTTTTTACCCCTGTCAGTCTCAGAGTGACGTCTAATAGGCAGTAGTTTAGATAGGTTTGCCATATGACTTAAATGGGCCTTAGTTTTTTGCTTACTTATCTGGATAGATATAGGGAAAACTAGAGGAACATTGGGTTCCCACTTGTTCTGTAAATATTTGAGATTGTTGCTGTTATCATAGCAGGGACCAAATTTATATCAGTTACCAGTGCTCTTTGCAGTCTTGTTTAGTCCACCTCAAGCAGATGGGGGTTGGTGTGATCCCTGGTGTTGCAGAAGAGGCCGGAGAGCTCTTTCAGAGGGAACGGGTTGGCTAGGTTGACCCAGAGGCTTTGGTGATTGTGGGACACGTTGCACTTGAAACTTGTGGACTCGCGACAATAGAGTGGGAGAGTTTTGTTTCAGCAAATACCAGTTCCTTAATTTTCTTTGAGAAGCTCAAAAGAGATGATGTAAAAGAGAGGGAGATAGTCTGTAGCGAGAGGGGCTGTGAGTCTGGTGTTTCTGAAGGCTGAAGTATGTTGTTTTGGCTCTCCCGGTTGTTATCCACAGAAATGTCCATGGATGTTGAGTCTTGGTCATCGTCCAACTTATTTGATGTCACTGGGCAGGGTACAGTCTGAGTGGTGTTATCCAAATGTCCTTCTGACTGCTGAGGTGGGTCACTGAGGCCAGGTGTATGTGTGCCATCCAGGATTGGGCTGGCACAGTCTGCTGATAACTGAAGGAGGGAGGAGAGGGTACTGTCCTTTAGCACTCTTGAACCAAGTTCGTTTGGGTGGAGGCCATCTGTTGAAAAAAGTTGTCCTTGATTCCAAAAGAGATTAAAGTTGTCAATAAAGTTCAGTCCTCTAATGTTGTAGGTTTTTGGCAGCCAAGTATTCAGACAGAGTAGCCGAGAGACTACAACTCTCCAAGCTCTCTCTCTCCAACCTGACAGGAACAACATGAGAAAGAACAAGGAAAGAACAAAACCATAAAATATACATATGTCTATACGTAACAGTTCACAGAACTCACCGCCAGTATGTTGAGGGGGTCCATGGTGAGGCTCAGCTGTGTGTTCCTGCGTTCAATACAATTTGAAAGTAACTTTGTTTCAAGAAATGCAATCTTCTGTAGAAGTTTGTGGCAGTTTGAGTAGGAGGCACCTGTGTCTCGTCTCCAATTCACACACCTGACAACCTTCAGCCTCATCACCTCTGGACTGTTTATACACATCCTGCTCCTTTGTTCAGTGTCCGGTATTGTTTAAGTCAGTGTGTTCCAGTGCTTTCTGTTCTAAATAAATATCTCTTTTGGATTACTATGTGTCGTACCTGTTGGATTTACCCACTACCTGCTACACGTTACAGAATACTGGATCTCCAAGAATGGATATATTCAGCTCGTCAGAGGCTGCCCTAATGGATCTGAGGCAGGGTGGCATTCCGCTGGAGTGCTACGTGAAGAAATTTGCAGGTTTGTTCTATCGGGAGAGTAGGAGCGATTCATTTCTCAACTGCTTATTTCTGACTGGCCTGGATGACGATCTGCTCGTACTTATTCTGCCTTCCGACGATGTTGAGTTTTTTTTAGCAAAATTAAGAGTTTTTTCTTCAAGGATTCAAAGCCCAGGGCCAGTATTCACAAAACATATTAAGGCCAATAATAGCTCTTAACCTGCTGATTTAAAATAATTGCCGTGTCTGTCGTAATTTTAAGATGGCAAATTTTTCGTGCTAAGAGTTTTTCACAAAGTGGTTTGGTGCTAAAACTAGCTCCCAAACCTGTGAGATATTAGAGGTAGTGAAGAAGACTCCTAAGTCACTAAGACCAACTCGCAACAATCCTAAAATGGCTGTTACACCTAGGGGGTATTTCAGAAAGCTGCATGACATACCTGGGTAAATTTAAGGGTTAGTTAGCTGATAACCTTAACTTTCGGTTCCAAAAACAGAGATCTTTCAGAGTATGTAAGTAACCATTCCAACTTACTTTCTGAAGATAACTTGCTACGGAGGTTATGTTCCAGGTTTAGTTCATGTTACTAAACTCTAGGGATTGTCTGCTCATGTGTGTGTTTTTGATGAGCGTCAAGTGGGGCTTGAAAGCACAGATTACGTATAATAAATACAATTTTCCAGCAATATTACAATTACATTTCACATTTCACCCATCGCAATTCAGCATACAGAAATAATTGTATTATTAACTTTATTATATAACCTTTTAAAATGAAATGATCTTTAAATAAAGTAAAGTAAACTGTTTAACTCATTCAACTATATGTATTTATATGGAAAACTGCATATACTTTGAATTAGTTTTAGGAAAACATTTCCAAATATCACTGGATAAATATACACACCATACAATTTCCAACAGTTAAAGGATGTTAATAAGTATTTTAACTCCTGTGCAATTGCATATCATTACTTTTGTCCACTTATTAGGCAATAGTTGATGTATTGGGTCAAAGGTATTTCTGGCCTAATGGTTAAAGATCCAAATTTAAAACTCAAAGGTTCCAAGTTAAATTCCCAGGATGGAAGGTTTCCAAAGCTTTATTAGGTGACCCCCAATGGGATCACCGTGCATATATTGTTCACATATTTAGATGCTTATTATAATTAAAAATATTTATTTGTTATTTTATTTACATTAAAAACTTAGACTACAATTAGCCTTTCAGTATAGGCTGTTTTAACATTTGGAAAGCCATGGCCTTTTTGCAATCAAATTCAAAAGAGACAAACAAAAAAACTAAATGTATGTCTATTTTAAAGGGATATATATACAGTACGCTACATGATATACTGGACATGTGACTGGGCCTAATATTTTAAACCTCTACCTCTGTCACAGCAGACCTTCATCCTCTGCTGCAAATTAATAATCATACATATTCTGTTGTACTGAAAAGCACTACACAATTTTTTTTTTTAATTATTACCAATATAGTAGTTTCCATTAATATGTCTACATCAGCAACTGTTGCAAAAGCTGATACACTGCATAGTCAGTTTTCAGAAAACCAAATAAAGGTAGGTTTTTTTAAGGAACACACAGAGAAGGTTTAATGCTGCCTTCAAAATAAGCAATGTGATCAAAAAAATATATACTGTTGAAAGAAAAAGTATGTGAACCCTTTGGGCTTACTTGGATTTCTTCATAAATTGGTCATAAAATGTGTTCTGATCTTCACCTAAGTCACAACAATAGAGAAACACAGTCTGCTTAAACTAATACCGCACAAACATTATACGTTTTCATGTTTTTATTGAACACAACATGTAAACATTCATAGTGCAGGGTGGAAAAAGTATGTGAAACCCTAGGCTAATGACTTCTCCAAGAGCTAATTGGAGCCAGGAGTCAGCCAACCTGGGGTCCAATCAATGTGATGAGATTGGATGTGTTGATTAAAGCTGGCCTGTCCAATAAAAAACAGACACCAGTTTTGAGTTCGCTGTTCTGAAGAAGCGCTGTCTGATGTGAACCATGCCTCGCACAAAAGAGCTCTCAGAAGACCTACGATCAAGAATTGTTGACTTACATAAAGCTGGAAAGGGCTAAAAAAGTATATCTAAAAGCCTTGATGTCCATGTGTCCACGGTAAGACAGATTGTCTACAAATGGAGAAAGTTCAGCACTGTTGCTACACTCCCTAGGCGTGGTCGTCCTGTAAAGATGACTGCAAGAGCAAAGCGCAGAATGCTCAATGAGGTGAAGAAGAATCCTAGAGTGTCAGCTAAACATTTACAGAAATCTCTGGCACATGCTAACATTTTTGTTGACAAATCTACAATAAGGAAAACATTAAACAAGAATGGACTTCATGGGAGGACACCACGGAGGAAGCCACTGCTGTCCAAAAAAGCATTGCAGCACGTTTGAAGTTTGCAAAAGAGCACCTGGATGTTCCACAGCACTACTGGCAAAACATTCAGTGGACAGATGAAACCAAAATTGAGTTGTTTGGAAAGAACACACAACGCTATGTGTGGAGAACAAAAGGCACAGCACACCAACATCAAACCTCATCCCAACTGTGAAATATGGTGGAGGGGCATCATGGTTTGAGGCTGCTTTGCTGCCTCAGGCCCTGGACGGATTACTGTCATCGATGGAAAAATGAATTCCAAAGTTTATCAAGACATTTTGCAGGAAAACTTAAGACCATCTGTCCGCCAAATGAAACTAAACAGAGGATGGATGATGCAACAGGACAACGACCCAAAGCATAGAAGTAAATCAACAACAGAATGGCTTCAACAGAAGAAAATACGCCTTCTGGAGTGGCCCAGTCAGAGTCCTGACCTCAACCCGATTGAGATGCTGTGGCATGACCTCAAGAGAGCGATTCACACCAGACATCCCAAGAATATTGCTGAACTGAAACACTTTTGTAAAGAGGAATGGTCCAAAATTTCTGCTGACCGTTGTGCAGGTCTGATCTGCAACTATAGGAAACGTTTGGTTGAGGTTATTGCTGCCAAAGGAGGGTCAACCAGTTATTAAACCCAAAGGTTCACATACTTTTTCCACACTGCACTGTGAATGTTTACATGTTGTGTTCAATAAAAACATGAAAACGTATAATGTTTGTGCGGTATTAGTTTAAGCAGACTGTGTTTCTCTATTGTTGTTACTTAGATGAAGATCAGAACACATTTTATGACCAATTTATGAAGAAATCCAAGTAAGCCCAAAGGGTTCACATACTTTTGCTTTCAACTGTATATGTATAGTAAAATACCATTGACACGTTAAAATAACAGTTAACAACCTCTCAACAAATCTACAGTTTATGTAACAAAGATAGCCATGCTGAGTATACTGCTTAAAAACAGTGAATATATTTAAAATATTTATATATTTAATAAAATAATTAATGAATAGCATTTATAGTTTTATACGCACATAATTTAAATAATTTAATTTAATGATTTTTTAAATCCCGGACATTATACACTGATGCAGATTTCAGTCTGCTGTAAATAAAATCTGATTAATATTTGCTCACTGTTTATGAGACAAGCCAAATGCATACAATTAGCTGAACATATACTTTATATGAAAATATAGTTTATTCGCAAAAACTCCTTTTTAAAAATAATTCAAAAATCATGTTGATTATTGGCCCTGCGATGGGTTGGCACTCCATCCAGGGTGTATCCTGCCTTGATGCCCGATGACTCCTGAGATAGGCGCAGGCTCCCCGTGACCCGAGGTAGTGCGGATAAGCGGTAGAAAATGGATGGATGGATGGATGTTGATTATTGTGTTATCATGCGTTTATTGTGTTTAATTGCATTTGTTCTGTGTATTTTTTACTTATTTTTCAAAACAAATGGTTTGATTGATATTAGTTGGAATGCACAATAAAAACTTGAATGTTTCAAAAAATATATAAGTTATCTGTTTTTGTAAATGAACTCTTCACTTGTTAAATTAGTGACTTAATGTATATTTTATCATCTTAATTTGAATACGGCAATAATCATTTATAAAAATATTTTATTTGAATATGACAGCATTTTTATTTTAAGATCTTAATTTAAATGTCAGCATGAGACCTCATTCTTGAATATCTCTATGATTAAATGACTGACAGAGACCCATCCTCTATCAACCAATCACTGTGGTCATAGTCAGTAAGCTTGCTGACATCATCCATGGCCACCCCGCCCTTTTTCTTAGCGTAAGATTTATTTCTGTTCCTTAGTAAAAGTTTCTCTGAATATAGGTTTTAAGTGGAAACTCTTTTACTGCTGTTAAGGAGAGCTTTTTTAGAGTTAAGTTCAAATGTTTTGTGGAAACAGGAAAAACATTTGCTGTGTAAAAACATCAAATAAACGTCTTAGAAAAGGCATTAGAGATATATTGCAGATGAGCAAACAGTCAAACAATAGCTTATGTCTTCCAGATGTAAAAGCAGATTGGCATCTGTCTGTATATGTACAGGGTATTCCTGTAAATGTTGCATATAGGCTATTTAACTTTATAGAGTATCGTTTCGGAAAATGCACCCGAATTTTATTTATATGTCATGAAATGACAATAAAGAAATCTAATGTATAGTCAAATAACTATGACCACCCACAACACTACATTGCGCTAACACACTCATAGCAACAGCAAAAAAAATGCACTTACATGAACATTTAAATAAATATTTTCATGTTCGTTATTGTTGCACTTCTTTAAAACGCACTGAAACATATATACAGAGACTGAAAAAAGCAAACGCACATTGCGCAACATTTTATTACCTTGTCAGTCGTCATACTCTGGCGCCCTCTTCTGGGGCCGGTTTCCACCAGCTGTGCGGAAAATACAACTTACAGTTTTGACTTAAACCGGCATTAAGTTACAATTTACGCGCTACTAAATATTAGTAGGTGCACAATTCAACTTAGTTGAAGCGTAACGTTACGTATAAACTAACTATTTATGGAAGCCTCCAGTCAGGAGTAACTGTAGGATTAAAATAGCAGACTCACTGAACTAGCGCGCCTCCGTGTGTGCATCCGAAGGCCTGTGTTGTGCATGTCAAAAACAAAATCATCTTTATTTCATTGTCGATTGGCAATGAAATCACGTATCCATATCATCTATTATGATTTTATTATGTTAGCTGTATCGTTTTTATTAGAATCTTGTTAAATTTGTAATATTTAATAGGCGATTATGTCATTCATAAAAAGGCAGTATTATATTTAATAAAATCTTATTTTTACCGTTATTAGGTTATGTGAAATAAGTTTAAATAAAAGTTTGAAATCACAACTTTTCCACACAAATTTAAAGGCTGTTGTTCACATATACGAACTCACGACTGGTGCTGGTTGGAAGTCTCTCATTATCCTGATAGCAATCAATAAGTAAAGCGAAATAATAGTATTTTTATAATTATATATCTTCTGTGAAAGGCGTAGGGTCAAAAAACGTTGGACCAATTACTGTCACGTTTACATTTTCAGTCAGCGAATTTTGCATGTCACTGCGATCCCTGTTCACGCAGACATCATACGTCATCAGCGCGCTCATGTGCGATGTGCAGGCAGCGGGACAGGGACGGACAAAGAGCTGGTATCTGGAGATGTTTGTTATTGTGGTAATCTAATTTACTTTGTACTGTAATGTTTTCTCACCGGTGAATGTGAAATGACTTTACTGGAACCGATCCAACAGCTTCTGGTCTGTGCACGCGCAAATGTGTTTTCGAAGAGGCGTGGCTTTGGATGGTGATTCGCGAGAGAGTGATCGCATGATTGCACTGCTAGCAGGCAAACGTTAGCATTTTCCAAATTATCTACTCTGCCTTTAATAAAAATATCTGATGAACATTTTGGATTTTTTTTACATATTCTAACTCATAAACATCTTATAGATATCTTCTAGATAGACATCTCACCGAAGACATGTCATACCCTGATAGCATGTACATCGATTTGATGTCTGCATTTTCATCTGTAAGACATCTGGCAGATGCTGTTTGCTCATCTGCCCTACACCTCTGAGACGTCTGCTCTCAGATGTCATATAGCCCTCTAGAAGATGTCTGTAAAATTTGCATGATCTAGAATGGATGTACAGAAAGTCTTTCTAAGATCTTTAGCAGTTGTTTTTGCACAGCAGATGTTTTCCAGATCTCCAGATCTTTAACAGATATCCTGTACCTGTGCTATCTGTGTAGATGTAGATTATATTCCAGATGAGCAAACATTTAAAATTATGTCTTCGAGATGTATGTGTGCTATCAGCCTGATAGTATCAGTTTTTTATTATGTTTAGATTGTATACATATTACTTCCGTAATAGGCAATGGTTGGCATAAATGGGCACTTCATATGACGAGTCAGAATAACATTACCAAAAAATAACATATTGGAAAGCAATTATATCGATTCAATCATCTTTAATGTCAGAACACTAGATGACAGCACATCTGTGTATGTCCAGTTTGAAAGGTGCAATTTACCTGGTGTTTGGTTCTCCATTTGTTGAAGGCAGAAAAAACAATCTTTAGCTGTGTGCACAGTAGATGTAATCAGAGAGGCAATTTGTGTTCTGAAGAGTTGTAGAGACGTGCAGGGTCTCCTGCTGGGGACTTCGTCTACCAGAGTGCTGTGGGGACAGAAGCGACTGTGAGATGTTGGAGATGTCAAACAGAAGAGGTGTTGATCTAGCACAGGATCTAGTTAAAAAGGCTTTCATGAACACTATGACACAGTTCTCTCTTTTTTTCATGGTTACACAGTAGCAAAATTCCTTATGGTAAAAGAGTCTATAAACATAAAATTATTCATACTACCATGCACATGATCGTCTGAATCCTGCAAAAAGGTCACTCCAACACACACACTTGCATTGTGCCATTAGTTTTTATTTCCCCTTGTGACGGGCAGGAAGTAACTGTTGATCTGATTCACCAAGTGCCCTTCAGTCAGCGTTTAATCCATTTTAATTGGAAGAGCATCTCCCCAGGCGTTGAGAGACAGAGGAAAAACTGGACTCCTCAATCAGGCGTTAGCGGAGGTTGCCAGATCTGCATAAAAGGGCAGATTCCCCCCGCAGAGCTCAAACACCTGCAGTTGCATCAAAGGGTTGATGAAACGTCGAAGATAAAACGCACTAAGAACCTTAACCCTGAATGGGTGCTGGGATTTGCAACATGGCCTTTCTGTTGTTAGAACACATACAGACAAACAGGCATGGGTGTAAACAAACACACAAATGGCTCCAAAGAACCTTTAAATTAAAGGCTCTTAAATGTATCATTTCGTTCATACCAGTTTGGCGACAATGTTCTAAAAACCCAACTTGACCTCCCTTTTAACTTTATTTTTGAACAGATAAATAGACTTTACCTAAAATAAATGCATCATTATTTTGCATTGGGGGGTGGGGAATTGTGGCATCATAAAAAACAATATCTTATGGTTTAACAATACATTAAAATAAAATATTTTTCTGTGGCTCAGTGGTCAGCGCATGGCACTTTCAAAGTCAGGGTTATGGGTTCGATCACAGGGGATTGCATATAGTCAGAAACAGATTTACAGTACAAGGCAATGTAAGTCGCTTTGGATAAAAGCGTCGCCGAGTGCGTAAAGGTAATACAATAATAACTGTTCTGCTAACAATAAAAATGCAATTGTGGCGAAACCAAACCAAACGAACCCAAACAGCATCGTCTCTCTCTCCTTTCAAGTAGTGGCAACACCATCTCCTTCAATCTGTCATTACACATTGATCGCTGCACATCCAGCGTACGTCACCGCAACTTGCGCACCGCAACTTTGGATGAGGCGCGCTGTGACTCTTCAACAGATGGATACGCAAAAGGACAATCTTTAGTCATACGCATGAATCTTTAAAGTAACAATAATTTGTCTAAAGCAAGAATAACATTTAGTTTACAATGGCTAGTCTTCAAAGCGCAACAAACGTATCGCGTAATTTAACGAACCAGTTCGTCCAACCACCGTGGCGCGTCGCGATCTGGTCGGTTGCCTACAGTTCAGTACTAGCGGTCGCCGTGTTTGGAAACCTTATAGTTATTTGGATCATTTTGGCCCATAAACGGATGCGCACAGTGACTAACTATTTCTTGCTCAACCTGGCTTTCTCCGACGCCTCGATGGCTGCCTTCAATACGCTGATCAATTTCATTTACGCCACGCACGGAGATTGGTACTTTGGAGAGGTCTACTGCAAATTCCACAACTTCTTTCCCGTCACCGCAGTGTTTGCTAGCATTTATTCCATGACAGCTATTGCAGTCGACAGGTGAGACCAATTTGACTAGGATGCAGTCATCATCATTAACACAATTTTAAATAACTTACAAAAATATTTATTAAGTTTTAATGTATGGTTCTTATAATATGGAACATATGAAATGTGATTTGAAATGCGTGATTGTCAGATGTGGAGAAGTTTAATCAAATTTTTGAAATTCATAAACATATGTGCAAAAATATCTAAATTAAGAGAAACTTGTTCATTCTCCATTAATGCTTTAATGATTATCTACAATCCTCAGATCATCTAGTGCAGAAATATAAGGCACACAACAATATAATTCATCTCCATGATAGCACATAGAGAGGAACAAGTGGTTTTAAAGACCACATTTAATCTCCTCAAGGGAGTACATGCACTGTTTTGCTTCCTTTCTGACCTCATCGTGGACCTTTAAAATAAAAAAAATGAGCCCTCATTTCCTCCTTCTGAACCACAGGGAAATGAAGCTACAAACGCCCGGTACAGCTGCACTTTAAAGGATTAAAACATTGTAGTCGTACACCTGTGTTCCCAAGTGTGTCAACTATTAGCTCGGTTTAATTTATACAGACCCATACTGAGTACTGCAGCGATACCCTGCAAAGATGTGTCAATTGATTAAAATTCATAACATCCAGTTATACCCTAGAAGCATCTAATGAGAGATTGATAAGATCTTAGAGCTGCATGTTTAAGAGACGGGGGATTTTTCTTTAATTATAAGCGGCTTTTGAATCATGACTTGTGTGGGAACAAGTGAACATCATTTTAATATGAGCCATGTGTTATTTTTCTCCATCACTCAACAGCTTCCTTGTCCAAATTATCCACTTTGATTTGACATGAGTAGAAATGACAAATCAGGTCAAATTAATTGAGGTTAATAATAATTGATAATTATTACATGGCTCATTTGAATGCTTGATTCTGATTGGCCTTTTCCGACATTCCAATGGTTGTTATTTTCAAATAACAACTGTTCAAAACTAACAACACCCTGTTATCCGGGTGCGATCAATCATTTTGAGAGGGGCAGTTTAATACTACACAAAAATTATAATAAACATGTCTTTAAATCACATTATAACACTATATGATATAATATTTACATATGATTAGAGCAAGGAGCCTGTTCGTGACGTTTGAATGTCGTTTCTTCCTTTAAAACCCAAACTAAACTGCTTTTTCTCTGCATTCAGTAAAATTATTTCTGCGATAACAACCGGCTGCCTGTACATCATCCCTTACTTAATAATGTAATTCATGTGTGATGTCACAAAACATGCGTTTTACTGAAATTTCTTTAATTCCTGCTGTTTAATTATCTTTTGCAATGTAATGTAGTAAGTCTTCGTATCTTTTTAAGAGGAATGTTCATTCCAAATCAACATTCTGTGAAGGCCGATCAAACTCATGTGGAAAGGATGTCAAATCTTAAATTCAGAATTTTGCTCAGGTCTGACTTCATAACTCTCCATCGCCTTTTTATTGTGCAGGTACATGGCTATAATTCACCCATTAAAGCCGCGGCTGTCAGCCACAGCGACTAAAGTGGTCATTCTCTGTATTTGGGCACTCGCTGTGGTTTTGGCTTTTCCACTCTGTTTCTACTCAACCACGAGAACGATGCCTCGCAGGACTGTCTGCTTCGTTGCCTGGCCGAGATCTGCCGAGGATTCATTCATGTGAGTGAATGGAAAAATATTATTTATCTTTTACTTCCCTCTAAAAAGCTTAAGTTTTGTAATAATTTACTCACCCAATGGCTCTACCCTGAACATTGTGAGCTGCTGCCTACAAAAACAAGTGATAATAATGTTTTTCTACAGCAGTGATATGCAAGGCAGCCCACAAGGTTTTAAAAGAAACACTCACTGAGATGTTTTAACAACAGATGTTTGAATTTTCTTCTGCTTGATTGTAATGTTTTCGCTTCAATTCCACCACTATATCTAATGCTTTCTGAATCGCATTTTCTGCCATGTTGACACTAAGTGCCATTTGCCATTGAGGCGACAATCACTGAAAGCTAAACATTATGGTCAGATGGCATATGGCAGATTCGCCACAACGCCGAGCATGACCATTGCATGGTGCGTGACACAACTGCAAATATATTTGTTTACTCACAATACCACATTTCTGGGCTAAATTTCAAACCACATAACAGCTCGGTTTTGGCGATCACCATGTTTGGGAACCTGATTGTTAGGCCAAAATACACGAACGCAGATGCTGGGTAGACACAAAGCAAACACACGACCTAGTTGAACAAGATTGATGTACATTCTTGCTTTGGTTGGCATTATCAAACTTAAGTGCTCAATTAGTCTGTAGATTAGATGTGTTAGATGTAAATGTGACAGTGGTCGACATCAAAGATAAACTGAAAATGTGCTTACAATAACATTTTTTATGGCCAAAATTAACACTCCAGGTTTTAGATACTCTTTTTAATGTCTGCTGAGCCTTTAAGCTCCAACTCTCAACACAAAGACCACATGTTCTATAAATTGTCTTCTCTCACCTGTGCAGGTATCATATCATAGTTACAGTGTTGGTGTACTTGCTCCCCCTTGTGGTTATGGCCATTACCTACACTATAATAGGGGTGACACTTTGGGGAGGAGAGATCCCTGGAGATTCTTCAGATAACTATGTGGGACAACTGCGTGCTAAAAGAAAGGTGAGACTTTACATAAAATATTCATCATTTTTTTACTCAAATCTTCAGTTCTCTCTCATCTATTATCTCTCAAATTGAATGGACTGAGGGCAAAGTTTAATGAATGAGATCATTCAGATAAATCCATGTCCGTTTGGTTACCTCTAATGAATATCTCTGTATTGTTATAGCCATTTGAAATGAGTTTCCTCAGATTAAGGTCATGACTGGTTTATCTTGCAGTTTTTTGCTCAAGTGTTCAGACACAGGTGGAATGATGGTACAAATCCCTGAAAGATAAATCTAGGACAATAGGACAATTCAATTTGGTATTGTGTGGAAAATCGACTGTCTCTCTTGTGGGATTACAGTGCATATATAGCATTATAGCACTTGTTAACTCACCTTTGTATAACCTCACTTTTCAGCGCAGAATTTCTCTGTTGTTAAAGGGACAGTTCTTCCCAAAATTTAATTTCTCTATTCATTTTCTCACCTCTGTATAAATGTCTATGTTCACAAAAGAATATATTTTGAAGAATGTATAGCGAACGGTTCTGGGGCACTTTTCACTATATCATTGTCATTTTTCCTGCTGTGGTAGTCAATGGTGACCAAGAACGGTTTGGTTACAAACATTCTTCCCAATATCTTTCTCCATGTTCATCAAAACAAAGAAATGAACACCGATTTGGAGCAACTCGAGGGTGAGTAAATTATGACCGAATACAATTTTGGGGTGAGCTGTCCCTTTAAGCATGATGAAGTATTTCTTTTTCCAGACCGTTGACAGAAAGGCAGGTTCACATATACTATACCTGCACATTAGTTATTTAAATTAAAAAAGTAACGTCACACATTTTCTGCCCTTAGAGATTATTAATAATACTAAAGGGTTTGGCATTTGTTATTGTTTGCAAAATAAAATAGTATCTAATCTACTTTGTAAAGTTTCCTATTAAAGAATGTCGTAAAGTCGGTGTCACGACAGGCTAAAGAAATCTGCGATTACATTAATGCTCGTCATTAAGTCAGTATTTTCACCATACTGAATGGAAAATTAGCAGCACCCTCCAGATAGATCATGTTCATCTGTCTTCCTTAAAGACACGTCTTCACATTTGATCACAGATAATTTGCGCTTTCCTTCCAACTTTAATAATCCACAGCAAAACTTGTGTCAAACTGGCATGAACATTTCTGCCACCCATGGTCCTTCACACCCTTGTCACACCTAACCTTTCTCAGCTTTGTGTAGCTGTCAATCAGCAGTTTTTTGCAAGACTCTGTTAAGTCCCGTTTCTCATTAAACTTCCGCGAGGTCTTTTAGAGGCGATGTGGAAATGAACGTGTTCATTGATTGATGACGAACGACATTCCTTTGTCTTTTCAGACAGTTCCGTGTTTAATTATGCAGAAATTAATGGGGCGATGAGAGAAGATATGAGTGACATTTCAGAGGTTGTCGTGCACTAGCTACTTAGTAAAGGAAAGACCCGTTGTCAGGGTGAACGATGTTGTTGTCAAAACCCATAGATTAATAGTTGGGAAATGTTTAAGGTTAACAACCAAAGTGCCAAATTATAAAACTGCTTTGGTCTGAAACAAAAGGAGAAGATATGAGGTGCAGATAAAGGTGAATCTTTTGTCTTGGTTGGAGGCCAAACATTGAACAAAGTTTATATCGACTAGTTTGGTGTGGTCGACAAATTAGAAAGTTGGTATTCAAAAGCAAATAAACAGGTATGTTGATAAAAGTGTGTAGGCCCATATCCTAAAAAGTGTGTATGTACTGTTTATATATAACAACAAAGAAAATAGTATAGACCAGGGGTCTCCAACCTTTTTGTAAGCGAGGTCTACCTGAAGAGATAATATCATCTGAGGGCTACTTGTTGATTAAAAACTTTTATACTTTAAACATGTGATGCATTCTTTTTCAGTACACAGGACCAAATTAAGTTTTCATTCACATAATTTTGCACATGAATGTATTAAAGCTCAAAACACTTGCTAATGATACAATTTTCATGACGATATAGTCACATTTTGGTCAACTATCCTGAGCATTATTGTTGAGCCCTGTGTTTAGCGGGCACCTTACAGAGTTCATGCGGGATACCAGGTGCCCGCAGCCACCCCATTGGAATCCACTGGTATAGACCATAATAGACCACATCAAAATTATTTTCAGTTTTTCTGAATGTATTATTTATTGATATGTGTTTAGGTAAAATTATGATTTTTGATTAATTCTGTTAACTGCTAACAATATTTCTCCTAAATATAAAAAATACAAATATTGTTTCTATTTGCATTTATTTGCAGAAAATGAAAACTGGAGAAACAGGTCAAAATAACAGAAAAGATGCTCTGTATTTTTTCAGACCTCAAATACTGCAAAGAAAACAAGTTCATACTGTATTCACTTTTAAGCGATACAACGGTAATATTTGTACACGTATTTAGGAACAATTCAAATATATTTTTTTATGTCATAACCTTCAATTTATCATAGTTTTTGTTTGTCTTGTCATGCTGTCAGCCTTTTACATTGCTGTTGGGGTGCAGGAACACTTGTTTACACACATTTAAACACAATTATCTAAATGCTTTCTGTTTTGCATAACAAAAGAAGATTTCATGGAAAACACAATATGGTCCATTTCGACACCCTGATGACAATTGCACACACTCTTTCAGTGTTGCCAGATCACTAAGCCATGTCTTGTTCTCAGAACAATAGCGGCAGGTGGCTTCAAGTCGGCAGATGGAGATTGTAGAGAATCTGCCAGAGATCTTCCATCAGCTGAGCAATAGCCCCCTATCTGCTGCAGCACAAGGAGCCAAAATATGCTCTCATATGTTTCAGTTGTGACCTTAAAGGTCTGATGAACTATGCTTGTTTATTGTTTTATACTGTAATATGAGGTCTACTTATGACTTGCGCGTGGTTTTTACACCCATAAACATCAAAATCAATAAGTAATAGGATATTTCTACCCAGGTTTTGAGGCCAGCTCTGCAATCGCTTGTTGTTAATAGACATGCCGCATTGAAAAAATTGGAAGTAAACGCTCACCGTTTTGAATGCAGTTTCCGTAGTTGGAGGCTTCTGTGAATTTGGTTCGAGACACAATGTTAGGTTGAATATGAGCACCATTCACAGTTCTCGCAGGGCATTCGTATTATCCTGAGACCTCCTGTGATTTATCAGTTTTTCATTTAGTGATGTATGACCGTACCTGTCAGCATTTGGGACCATTGATCCCGAACCAGACAAAAGATCACCGCGATCGGGGGTCTTAAATGTAACGAGAGTTTCCATGATAAATAAACAAACGGGAGACTCCGGGTCACTTATGGATATCACCCAGCACCAGAAATAATACCAAAACACTTCAAAACAGCCTCCATTATTCGCAAACGATGTATAAGACCTTGAAAAATAATTTCTCCTCGGAGAAATGAAACGAACAAACGCTCCATGTTTTTCCCACATGAGCTAGAACATCTTTAAAAATAATCTTCAACCCCACATTCCTAATATCAAAATCCAAAGGAAAGTTATGCAGCGACTGTATTCTTCCACAACCAGGGATGGCACAATATTTAGCTATGTTTAATGGCATGTTTATTAATTGCTTGCTCCTTCTATCTGGTTCCGTGCCACTTGTGGTACTTCTGTTCTGTCATGCCCGAACCAGTGGGTGGGGCTAGAGAAGTAGTTGTTGATATTTTTCTGTGGAGGTGGTGTCCAACCTAATAATGTCGTCATAGATAGGTGCATTCAAGAACCTGCCGTTCGCTGGGCCTAGTGTCAATAACAGATGTAATCTCAGTATTTAAAAAAAAAGGTCGGTTTAAAATTGTGATTTTTAATTCATCGCACTTTTAACAATTCACTTCTCTGCTCAGGTGGTGAAGATGATGATCGTGGTGGTGGTGACTTTCGCCCTCTGCTGGTTGCCATATCACATTTATTTCATTGTGACCGGACTAAATAAGCAACTAAACAAGTGGAAGTCAATCCAGCAGGTCTATCTTTCTGTGCTGTGGTTGGCCATGAGCTCCACGATGTACAACCCAATTATTTACTGCTGCTTAAACAGCAGGTAATTCAAACTCATACAATGCTGCTCAAAAGTTTACACACCCCTTGCAGAATCTGGAAAAAGCTGAAACTATCTTTGAAAATGAAGGTTTATTTTTAATTTAGTCCTGCCCTGAGCAAGTTATTTCACTAAAGAAATGTTCACATAATGTTCACACTAAAGAATAATAACAGAATTTCTGGATATTTGACTCATGTCCAGCAGTAACTGTATGATGTTGAGAATGCTCTTTTTACATTGAGGACAATCAAGAGACTCAACTATTACAATAGATAGAAACAATAAGTAATGCCCACAAAGTCAACACCATTCATTTAAAGTCAGGTGGGTCACCTGACTTTAAATGAATGGTGTTGACTTTCTCGGCAGAACTGACTGTTTCTATCTATTGAAATAGTTGTTTATGAGTCACTTAATATTCCTCAATGTAAAAAGAGATAGCTGAGGACCTGGGTGATTGTTTTTGAAGATCATTGGACAGTCTCATGACTCATGACAAACAAGAAACCCTTAAACAACTATGACTCAACATAAAAACTGTCATTGATTGTTTAGGTAACATATACAGTATTAAGAATCAGGGGTGTGTAAACGTTTTCCTGGGGCATTTTTAGAAATTCTGTTATTATTCTTAAGTGTGAACTTTATGTTAACATTTCTTTAGTGAAATAACTCGCTCAGGCCAGAACTAGATGAAAAATAAACCTTAAAATCCTCTTTTTTCCTCCAAAAGTTTCAGCTTTTTCCAGATTCTGCAAGGGGGGTGTGAACTTTTGAGTAGACCTCATATACATATATATACTGTAGCTATATTACATTAACAATAACTTAATCAGTGAACTGATTATAAATAATTAATACCTAGCATCCTATATTACTTCCTATGGTAAACTGTAGTATACAATATCACAATAATTATTCCATATGTATAGTTAATTCCAAAAAACAAATGTCACAACAGTTTCTGTTTTAAGATTATTTGTACCAAATTTCAGGTTTAGGGCCGGTTTTAAACGGGCCTTCAGGTGGTGTCCCTTCATCCAGGTTTCGAGCTATGATGAACTGGAGCTCCGCCCCACACGTCTCCACCCACGAAACCAGAGCAGTATGTGCACCCTGTCACGGATCGACACCAGCACCACGGCTACGACCCCCGCCAAAGCAATCGAAAGAGTGCCAAGTCCCACAATCATGTTGAGGTCACAGACGAAAACGCAGTTGCCGTTAAGCACTGTCTACACAGAGAGCCAACGTTTGCTGCCGAGCAGCTCAGCTAAATTAAAAACATGTCCTGATCACCAGGGTTTTGTCCAAAATTGCTCCCTACAACATTCTTGACTATTCCCTACACTACTTTAATATAGTCCACTTGAGGAAGCCAAAGAATATATGTGAACAAGTTCACACAGGGCTGTTTCAGATACTCTCCAAAATGGCTGTGCCTTTAAATAGTGCACTATATGGGGTTCTAGCGGCTATTTCTATGTCTTGGTGTAACTGCTCCATCTTGTAGGAGCCAAAATTACATTATAGACTTAACATGTGCAATACAAAAAATAGGTTTACATTGGAGTGTATGTCAGTTTTGCCGCAGACTAAATCTACAGGACCCTCGAACCAAGTCTGTTAGAGATTAACACTGCCACCAGGTGGACAACTTTGAAACTCAAGACAGAAGGGATGTTGGGAATACAATCTAACTATATCATTTTACAATGACAGTAAGAGAAACAGAACTCTTCATGAAATGCTAAATGTTTGAGCGAACAATCCTACACATGTGAGCCAACATTACTGTTCATAGACAAGTTTTAAAAACTGTGCTCTCAGATTGATGTCCTCAAAGATTGTGAGAAACATTTTTTTTTTGTTAAAGGATTTATTTTAGATCAAGTATACAGATGAATGTATAATATAGAATACATGTCAGTATGTTATGTTTTGTGGCATCCACTGCTGAATCAAAAGCAAATTATAATGGTTTGCATAACCGACTGCCAGATGTTTAGCAGTTAAACCTTTACTAAATCCCTTGAAGAAGTGTGTTTTGGGCCATATTTTAGTTTTTAATGTTGGTCTGTGCGACAACAGAACAAAACACAATTCCAGTAGAGACCCACAGAGACCATAATTTCGGTAAACCAATACAATTCCCATTATAACCAGTGAATTAATTTGAATTCATGTGATGGTGTGACATGTGTAGCCTATAATTATGACAAATACTAAATATATTTACATGTGTGATAAACATGAATGATGTGGTCTTAAGTCTTGTTTTTATTGTAAATAATGTGCAAAAATTGTATTTCATGAATTATGCATAACAATGTCAGTCAAATTTAGATGTCCAATCTATGGGATATCTTCCTCATAATGTGAATATGCTGTTAGTAACTTGTAGTTATCACATTTTTATGTAGGGGTTGAACAACTATTAAAGTGAACAACTTTAACAATTGCAACATTGTTTGTTTGTAACTGTTAAACCGTTTCCAGTGTCCATAAGATTGTGCTGAATGATGATTTTCTTCACAATAAAGAAACATTCAAAATAAAAATGTTTTAAAAAATGTATCGTATTTATATTGATATCTAAACAGAAAAGCCATACTTTGATGTTGTGCATGTTATTTTAAATATAAGAGTTTGGTTCCAATATGAGATAACTCGTAAAAAACTAGTTTTTCAAAAATCATGTTTTTTTATTGTGCATTCCAATTAATACCAATCAAACTGCAGTTGGTTTGTTTTGATTCAAGCCATAATAACTGAATAAATACTCCTAAATAACACAATAAAAACACGATAGTATAATAAAAAACATGATTTTTGAAAAACAATTAAAACGGAGTTATCAAATTATGGTACCAAACTCTTGATCCAGGTTTTTACGTGTCGCTCTTAGCAACCACTAGATGGCGCCATGACATCGACGTTTTTGCTGGAGGAGATTTCCTGCTGAGCTCGGCAAAAGCAATTGTTCTCAAGTTTCATACAAGTCTGTGCCAAAAAAGGCACATGATATTGAGTTATATCATTTCAACTGTTACATTCAAATTCCTTTTACCGTGACACAAAATTGTCTTTATTTTATATGACATTCCTGTTTTGTCCTGCACATCCCCTATTAGAATCTCCCACAATCTCCCTTCCTTTTCTCTGCTGAATAAACCACAACCCAACCATTGACTTCTGACCAAGTATTGTCTGGAAAAAGTGCCTAAAGGTACTGGCCATATGAATCCTAAATCGAATAAATATGTTTAACTCTAAAGCATTTCATTGTAATTTATAAAAAGACAGAGTGATAAAAAAATGCAATGCTGAAGTGTGAAATGAATGATGACAGTTTAAAACAGCAGTGACTGATCGAAAAGGTTCATAATGAGGGAAGTCACAAAGAAAACTGATAACATCTGTCTTATATCATAGAGAGCCTTGCTGAACAAATTTTTTATCACATATCTCAGCAGTAGTTTGTGACTGAACTTCAGTACTTTCAATGTCATTTGAGATCTATACAGCATGCGACTTTTGGAAACAAATGTATTCTGATGACAGAATCTTCTTTGCGGAAGGGCGAGGAATAGAAGGCAAAACATATGAAGATAAGTACAAGAAGTACAAAAAAAATCCCTGAGGAAATGTTTTGTTTTTATCCGGAATGCAATAATATAATGATCAAGGGACAATGGAAAGAGTTACTTGGCTTAAAGAAAAAAAAGACTAAACTTCTGGAGAGACTATCACAATGCAGAACATCTGTGGAATTACATAAAAACAGTTCAGCCAGATGTGTTTTGAGCAATGTTGAGAAGAGGAATGGACACAAATTCCAATGTCAAGATGTGCAATGCCGATAAAGACTTATGCAATAAAAATGCAACTGATAGAAAAAGTGGTTCAACCAGCTCCAGGAAATATTTAAAAGGATATCAAATTTATATAAAGGGAATGATGTGTGTTTGTGTGTTATATATAATTTCTGATTATTTTATAAATTTGCCCACATAAACAATCTATATTCTGCGCCAGTAACTTTCCAGAAACTGGATATGAACAGACGCTGACAACTTTCTACATCCTGACTAATGGTCTCTACATGTTTGACTTTAGAGAAGAACACATACACAAACGCTCAACCTGATTTTGGCAACTGGTTGATGTCCTGAGGACAACATATTTTGTTAACCTAAGGACAAAATTTTCATAAATAAAACCTAAACCTTTCTGAAATCTGATTGGTTGTTTTAAATGTTGACCCAGTGTCAACATGATGTTGTCCTAAGGATATCAACCCCTTTGTTAAAACAGGAGAGCCTACACAAACAGAAGATGAACTTTAAGGCATCGCAGAAGGATGTTCACAAGGAAATCAGGTTCAGCAAGGATGTATTTTGTTCAGGGATGTTTGTTGAGGTTGATCAAAACATTTACATTAAGCTGAAGATGTTCAGCATAGCGGCGCTTACGCAGAACTGTAAGATTCTTCAGATTCTTCGAAATATGTCTTGAGGCATTTTTAGAATTAAATGTTTCAAATTAGTAGATCTGAAAAAGAACCCTGAATGCGACAACACAAATGGCATTCATTTCGCCTATTGTTGACTGTTGCCAACAGAAGCCTATAACTCCACAAAAGGCAGCCGTTAGTTTGTGTATATGGTATGTTTGCGGTCATCACTTTTCAGCCCTGTGCAGGGGCCCTAAACCTCCTGCTTAAAGTACAACAGTTTTAACAAAAGGGAGTGCAGGACCATCACATGTGTCGTGAGGGCTGCCTGAAGACAGGCTGTTCTCAACAGCTGTTTCTCAATGAATGTTCCTTTCTGTCTGACACCTGCTGCTAGGCCTTAAGTGAAAGCACGTCAGTCATAGATACCACTAGTATGATCTGATAGTAAACCTGTTACTTACTACAGTCACAGATATGATCAAAGTTGCTCAACATTTAAAAAAAATCAATCAAAAATTAAACAAGATCTTTACCTAAAACGTTCATGTCACATTGTCATATTTATCCCCCTAAATCATGAATATTGATTAGTTTATGTAACTAATTATGGCCCGGTTTCACAGACACAGTTTATCTTAAGCCAGGACTATGCTTTAGTTGAATTAAGATATGTATTGGTGTGCATCTTGAGACAAAACAATGGAACTGATATATTTTACGATATTTCTGGGCAAGTTATATTCAGTTAAGAGAGGTGACATATTCATTTCTGGGACTAGCCTTAAGCCTTCTCTGTGAAACCTATGTGGCTGAAACCCAAGTAAACGAATATGTTGCGTTCTGCAACGCCTCAACAGCAAATTACTGTTCGTTTAACTCACTGCCGAAGAGAGGTTTTTCTTCGTTGCTACTAAAGTTGTCATGTTATCATTAGCTTTTTCCTCGTACGTACGTGGCCGTAGCCGTAGGAAACTCTTAATTGACTATATTGCATGTCAGGCATTTTCATTCCTGGTGCGTAACCAACCAATCATAACTGCGATGACGAAAGTAAATATGAAAGATGGCGACGGCGATTACATAAAAAAGGAAAATTGGTACGAGGTTATTCAATAAACGAGACAGTTTGCCGTCAAAAGAAATAATCCACAAATGTTTTGGTCGTGAAGGTCGAGCATATTGCTCGAAACGTGAAGTTACAGGGGAAGACATAGACTGTATGCTCTTTCGGATTTGTACGTCTTTAAAAATTAGGGGTGTCAATTAAAACAATAAGAAATCCACTGTTTACTGTAAATTTTGTAATCTAGTGTGAAAATAGTTGTTTACAAATGCTGCAACTCCGCGTGCGTGCGTGCGCGTGCGCGTGCGCGTGCTCTAACATGACTGACAAACATATCCGGTTTTTGTGGTCTAATGTTATCCGTAATGTATTTTGCATCCCTATAAATCGACAGACTTGCTTTATTATAGTTGATGAAAAGGGGCCATTAACACCGTGCTAGACATAAACAGTTGCATATGCCAAAAAAATAAACCATATAATGCGTTACATAAGAAAAAACCGATTAAAAGTGTTCGAGCATTCATGCTTAATAGAAAATGCAATATTCAATCATTTGTATATTGACTTGGTTTCGTTTCAATAGCATGACAGAAAGAATATTCGCTGAATACACAACTGTAAATTACATGACAAAGTACCCTATAGGTAATGTATAGCAGCAGTCGAGAAGGTTCACAGCATGTGACGTAATGTTCCCTTTCACCCAGTTTCTGCTGCTCGCGCTCGGATGCGAGGTTACTATCGGTCATTGCAGCACTGCGTGAGCAGACTGGAAGTATTTCTTTTACAGAAATGCTTCTTTATAAACAGTCGCTAAAGGTTTTCATATAAGCCAATGAACGAATTCACCATTCATGGTGAGTGTTTAATTAAGCTTATAAGGAGATGCAGAAAACAATCTTTGTAATGCATCGAATCGTAAGATTTCAATGATGAACGCGACGTCTAAAATATAACACCAGAAAATATCATTGCGATATTATGAAGTTTTAGTATTCAGGTCTATATTCAGCACCTCCCCCCCTCGCTCTTTTGCGGGGTTACTATCGGACAAATTGGCGCTTTGTGCTCCGTAGTCAAAAAGAGACCGTACAACGAATACTTGCGAATAAACACCCTTTGGTAGAACAAACTTTGACTCAAAACTATATTCGTATTATTAGGAAGCAAGAGGGCTAATGCAAGAAAACACTGCTGCGCAAACGCGCTTTGTCTGACGTCTTTTGACTTTGAGAAGCTTGCGCGCACGATTTCTGTAAATTAGATAAATTAGTCATCTGTTTGTGTTGCGCATTTGCAACAGAAATACTACCGCATTAATTAAAGTGCTCAAAGTGTCTCGTGATGGTTCTGCGCTTTCCACAGAACGTTCTTCGTCTGACAAACTATCAAGCATACGACAGCGATTTTCCCCCTTTTTTTTCAACAAAAGACACCAGAGGCAGTGCGTTTTTTTATCCACTGTTTTAGGCGATGATAAGCAGTTTGTGTGCAAAGGCAGTAATTTGTCGCTGTTGCTGTGGCATATTCGTCAGAGCCGAGGCGCGTGCTCTTAAAAGGGCAACAGCTCTCTCGGATAAGCGTTAAGAAAGTAATGCTTACATTTAAGTATGAACGGAATCTTCTCGTAAAGTGTCCTGCACCAATGCTTGACAACAAGTATGTCATGATTAACATAAATATTTATGGCCAAGTCATTTTTACTGAACTTTGTTGTTTTAAAAACAGTTTGTCATGACAATGGCTGTCAAGTTTCAAAAACACCAAAAAAACATCCATAAATATAAGACTTATGCTATATTCCACGTCTTCTGAAACAGACTTCTGAAGAGTCAAATAAACTACTTTAATTGTTCTTTTTGGTGCTTGCAAGTCATGTTCACGGTCAGCTGCTTATCGACATTCGGGTGAGTAAAAAAAGGCATTTTAATTTTAACTCTAAATCACATGTCCTAGGATGACCACAGTCTAAACATGAAGCTTCCTCTTCAGTTCAGGACTGTCAGTGGTTTTCTTTGCAGCTGCTTTGAAATGTTTTGTTCTCTAGCTCTCGATTTCTGTGTGTCAAACAGTACAGGCTCACAACTTCACAATCCTGGCAGAGGGCAACATTATGCACTTGGCAGCCTCACCGGCCTGTGTGAATACAAAGAGGTGAAGGGTCTAAAAAACAGGATGGAAGTTCTGATCACATGTTCAGATGCATAAAAGTCTCAATGTTAGATGGCCAGTGACAAAACAGAATCATTTTGTTCTTTTTAGCTTGTGTGGTTAGAAATAGATTCTGCTTCTGAATGCGGTCTGATTCACAATTGTATGTTGTGTCTTTAACCTAAAACTAATTTATAAAGCTTTTTTATAATGAGCAAATATGCGTCTTAGATAATTGAGATTTGCAAAATATCTGAAAATTTGCAATGAGCAGTTAAACACCAAAGTTGATTAAACATGCTAAACTCATGATTCTTTCCCTTTTGTACAAAATTTAACCGGAAATCTTGAAACCATGCAGGTCTTATGTGTCAAATATATGATGTTCATCAACATTTATTCTGAGGCAGGGAGACATATTCTGCATAAACATCACCATACCATAAAAGCAGCTGGCTGCCTTGCTGTGGTGTCACACAATCTGGCATCACTCCAGCTCCACCTCTATACTTCAGGTATGTCACCTAATCATGTATTGAAAGTTGTGGAAGCTTGTTTAAAATCCTTTTTTTAGAACCCCCCTTTTGCAGAAAGAAAGTTGAACATGTTTCCTTAATCGCTTAAAGATTAAATGTGCAAAATAACTCATGAGATACATTTTATTAATGGTTGACTCTTCACAGCAATTTAGACCAGTGATGCAGAAAATCCAATATGGTATATCAACAATAATTAGTGCATTTGTATTTTCTATCAGTATATATTAACAGCCCCCCTAGAGTGTAGATACATTTTTTTATATTTTGTCAAGACATATTTGTTTGTTTTCAGGTGGATTTATGGTTTGCTTCATTAAATAAATTCTTAAACTTGTGTCATGCATCTGTGCTGCTCAGCATTTTAATATCTCAGCTGAAGGCCCAACTAGGTTGTGTCTGTGATTTATAGCTTCATTTCACAGAGTTCCTGATGACCCGGAGTGCAAACGTTTTTTGTTTTGTTCCATTCCTTTCTTTTTCCCTGAAGAGGTTGACATTGAAAATGTTCTTAAAAAAGTTGCTTGACAGAGATGTTTTATTTGCATCGATATGGATTTTTTTAGATTTGGTTTGTAATGTCTCACCAATAAAAAATGTACCAACATGTCGATAATATTTTCATTTACTTTTTTTTACATTTAGACTACAAAGTATTGCATTACGATAAGGTAGCAGAACAGCACAAATAGACAAACATTAACGTTAGCTGTGAACATAGCTTTCACAATAATGCAAGCTTTGGCTTAGTATGTGAGGAAAATTGTTAATGGAAGAGGCAAGAATCCATTGATTTCTTTCTGTGCAGTATCACAACCTAAAAATGTGCTCATCAATCCCACACATCTTCATGCAAATCTTAGCAACAACGGAAAAGGGATCTGTCTTGAGTCTGTGTAAATCTATGTCTACTTTTACTTCTTTACATTTATTTATAGCTCAATTCATTCCTTAAAGTCATCAACACTTTTATATCTCTTTTCAATTGTTCTTCTGTGTATTCTTTTTGCTTACGTTTTGATTCCTATGACATTCGTACTCCTAATCCAAATATCTGTATTGCCCATTAAAACTAAAAACTTGATCATTCATTTAATTTCTTTTTGCTTGAGTTGTGTTTCGATGCTCTGTACCGATTTCTTTAGAACAATATTTGAGACTTTGAAGACGTCAACGTTGCCCCTTTAAGAGCTGTTTTGGGTCTGCACGTGCTTTCCTTATATGGAGGCTCGAACAAAAACAGCAGCGCGTTTGACCGACAATAACCTCCCCTCTCAACGCGGCAGCATTGCTTCCACTATAAAAGGATGGAGGAGAGAAAAAAGGTTCGTCCATAACAACACTCAGCACCAATAGGATAATATCGCTTTAAGACGGTCTGAAGAGTTATTTTTTCTCTCTTCTCAAAAGGAATAACAATTCATTAAACCAGGAATAAACATATTGGAGGATAAAAGCGGTGAGTGAACAAGTTATTTTTTTTCATTCGTATGAAAATATATTTTCGGAGTGAGTTTTTAATAACTATGCTTGATAAATAAATATATCTGTTTAGTCATAAAAAAGCATATTTTGTAATCAGAAAAGTGCTTGTGTTGTTTTTGACGTATTGCACTGTCTACCATATCGTGTCTGCTTTATTGTAAACAACATTTGACATTCGTGTAGAACTTGTATATTATAGACTAAACTCTTTTGTTAATCATTATAGTGTTTTTGAGGCAATGACTTTTCTTCATTGCCGTACAGCGCGAGCTGCGCGAAATGACCGAGAGTAACCTTTCCTCTGCGGAACAATGAAGAGCACATTGCGCTTTAACTCCTTAAGCGTCTGTAAAGTGATACGAATTTAACGACTTTTTGGATTAAAATGTTTAAATTAAGACTGTGCATTTGAGATGCATTAATGTCTTTCCGTGTTTTTGTTTATTTGTAATTTGTGGTAAAACAGAGATGCATGCAAATATCTCGAGGCTTCTGCGCATCATTTTTTAGTAACGTCACGCAGAAAAGCTGAGATTTTACATCGTTACATTCATTTCAATAGATTTCTAATGATTGTTTTCTCATAGTGTTAGATCTATCCTGGCGGTTTATACTTCATTCTTTCTTGAGTGACAACTATTTTCTTGACAAACAATCGTCAAACTGTTGTCATTTTGCTGTAGGGCATGTACCATAAATGCTTTGCTTGGGCTTAACATCACGACGCAGGTGAAGTGATATGAGAAAATGGTAAACAAAGGGAAAAACAAGAAAATGCATGTGTCCACTAGAGGCGTTGTTTTTGATGATGTACTTTATCGAAAGCAAACGTCACCAAAAACAGATTGAGGAAATCTCTCTAAAATAATGTCAAAATCACATTTCTCCCTCTGGTTAAAAGGAAACGAAAGCACATTTAAAAATCAATAGAAGTATTTAGATCGAAATGACGTCATTTAATTTTTGATTATCAGAATCAGAAGAGCTTTGCACACACAAAGAATTTGCTTTGGTGTTGAAAGCTTTTAGTACAGACATTCAACATAATGACAATACAATATAATAGGATTTACAGTCTAAAAGATTGTAAAATATGCATGTATAAAAGTAAAGACTGTTGAATAGAAAATGGGGGATAAGAAGATATAAGAGACATTGTACAGGGTAGTATATAGTAGAAGATACATATTAACAGATTGTGTGTTCCCTTGTTCATACACTTGTATGTACACATTATGTGGGTCATTGTTGTTTTTGATCAAAACAACAACAGGACATCTTGATACTCAAATCAAAATCAATCAAATCAAATCCTTAGACTGTTGTGAATAATGCTCTGAAACAAAGCAACCCACATATTGTGCTATTGGCTTTCAGCTAATCTAAATGGCAGTGTTTCAGTGTTAAAACACTGTGTCCAAACAGTTCATTTGACATTTGCTAGTACTTATCATGAGTACTTTTTGTCCATTAATCCATCCGTTTTTCATGTGATGTGGCTTGTTTCATTTCCTCTCTCAATTCTCAAAATGCACAAACAAATTGGATGAAATTGTGGAAATACCCCGATCCTCGCAATCTGTTAAATGTTTACTTGTCCTAAAGTCTCTGTTTACTTTAATGCAACTCACTGCTTATAAAGGAACACTCAGATAAAGTGGTGAAATATTTGTATATTTGACTTGTAGCTGACCATTCGCCGTCATTTAAAGAAAGTTTAGCACCATATTGAATTTTGTTCCCTGTAGCAGCATATTGAAATTTGTTTCCTGTAGCAGGATATAGTATTTTTTTCCCGATTCTCTTAACATCTATTATTTTCACTTGTTTTTGTAATACCAGTGAAGAGAGGCGGCCTGGACGGTGTAGATCCGTGGCAAGATGGTTGTCTTTACTCAGTTAGGATTACTGCTGTGGAAGAACTTCACTTACCGACGGAGACAGACTGTAAGTTTAAACCTAATGTATATACACCCACCCATACACACACACACATATGGATTCCCTCGGGTAACTTTTTTACATAGTAACATCTGTTAAGTTCTAGAGGTCACCAACAGACAATGCACCCTTCGTAACTGAATTAAATCTGCATTTATCAATTCTTAACCCTAACCCTAACCTAATGTTTTATTTGTTTTTTAAGTAAACCATTATGTCATGACACATGAGTTAAAATATGACATTATCAAAACTGTTGATGTATCATTTTACTTCCTGTGACATGACAACACAAACTGATCTCTCCACACTTTCTTATCAACTTTAATAAAAAAAAGAATGTCTAGTAATTGTGCTTCAAAAGCTGGGTCAATGATGACGTATTGGACACTAAGTGCATGTACTCTGGCATGTATTAACCAGAGATTCAACATTTTGGTGCAGGGTAAACAGGAAGCCACCATCATGATAAACAGGAATTACTTGAATTGACTAGAAGAATTTATTCTAGAGGAAAACCTTGGTTGTATGCAGTTTAAGTGTACTTAAAAAGTATCCAAAACAACCAAAAATGTAAAATTTTAACAGCTGTGATGGTCACTGCGATGGTCTGTCTTTTCCAGATTCAGCTGCTGATCGAGATAATATGGCCCCTCTTTATCTTCTTCATCCTGATATCTGTCAGACTTCACTATCCTCCACATGAACAACATGAATGTAAGTGTTCAAAACATATGTTTAAAACATAGATAGGGAAGGTTTACTGTGAAGCCAAGAGACAAATAAATGTAAAGTCTCAACGAAAGGTTTATTTCTGTTTGTGTGACATTGACAGTCTTAGTTCATTTAACTCAGACTGTCAATATTTGACCTCTTTGGAAATCACACCCACCTCATGGGAGGTCAGGGACAGCAAAATCTCAATGGTCCTCTTGCCACGTGTCAGTTACTATTTTTACTAAAATCTTAATAAGAAAATGTTGTACTTTATGTTGTAAATTATTATAAACCTTTACAGACCTGTGGATTTTAAAAGACAGTTTTTTAGCAACAGTTTTATCAGCTCAAACCATTTCTCTCTGTTGCGCACCGATTTCACCATGTTAAGTTGTTACACATTTCCCCAATTTATTATCACCTTGAATTGAACTTGGACAGTACATGGGATTTCTTAACAGTATTTTTCATGGAATCGAAATTTGAGTAATCACTTTTTTTATGTATGTTCCTTATCTTATTGTCCATGATGCAACTTATTATAAACATGTATATAATCTGTATATATTACTTGTTTACCTCATTAAATGTTGATTTGACACATTTTTTGAGAATTTGATTCCTTTGCTCTATTATTCCAGGCCACTTTCCAAATAAGGCCATGCCCTCCGCAGGAACGTTACCCTGGATGCAGGGTATCGTCTGCAATGCTAACAACCCTTGCTTTCGCCATCCCACTCCTGGAGAGACCCCTGGGATGGTGGGAAACTTCAACGACTCCATGTAAGCATTAAAAGCATTGGAGCTGATTGAAATCGTGGAGAATTTAACAGTTTGAATAACTCATGATGCCTTCACTCTACATTTTAAGTCATTATGAAACACATAATAT
Organism: Triplophysa dalaica; assembly: GCF_015846415.1. NCBI lineage: Eukaryota > Metazoa > Chordata > Actinopteri > Cypriniformes > Nemacheilidae > Triplophysa > Triplophysa dalaica. The sequence goes on from NC_079543.1 coordinate 7,615,310, forward strand.
TGGAATTCTTTATCAAGCTCTTTTAATGGACAAGTTTTCAATTTATGTGTTTAACATATAATATGTATGACTTTCACATATTTCACATTTGCAGTATCTCTCGACTGTTCACCGACGCCAAGAAAATTCTCCTCTACAGTCAACAAGACAAGAGCTTTGAGGGATTCAAAGGACTGGTTAGGGCCTTGAGAAAACTGCAGAGAAATACTGAAGGTACGTCTCTTCTGAAGCGTCTCGCACTTAAATTGGGAATCGAGAACCAGTTATTTTAAGAACCTTCTGGAATGTGTGTCAGAGTTCATTCTTGGCATAACGTTCACAGTTCTTAAAGTTTCCCTTCCACTTTAGCATTATCTGTTGTTGTCTTGGTCTTAGATAAATTGTAGATAAACTCCAGCTTATTCGTATGAGGATACCTTTTGGAAGTCTTGTTATAAAATAAATATGTCTTAGGGGCTTTTTAAAGGTAGTGGACCTTAGGAATCTGCTTCTTTTTTGTTTCTTAAATCTTATTTCACATTCCTCTGGTTTAATAACGGTGATGAATAAAGTGTCATATCTGAATTTTAACACGGAGCACTTAGGAATGCATTCTTCAGACATGAAGCATGTAGCATAACTACAAACACTGACATTCTTAATACTGGCCGGTGGATTTAAAATCAAAACTTGAACTTTCTGTCTGGAACACGTAGAGCTTGTTTCAATTATTAACCTTTACTAAAACAAAAGATTAATATTAACATTGTTTATGTTTACAATAACAATCATGACACAATTGCTAATATCTTCAGTTTCTTTATTAAGTCTGAAGGCATTGTTTGTTGTTGTTGAGAAAGGCATGGTGGAAAGACATCCTCTCACGGTTGACAGCATTTAATTAATGTTCCCTGAAGATCTGCTGTTTGCACCTGGGGTTTGAAAAAAAGGATGCAAGCATTGGCCCCAGTGGATAGTAAAGCCTCGTGTGACATTTAAACATAATCTTTTGATTTCACTTGGACATGCACATGTTATAAGTGTTCTTGAAACATGTTTTTTGAAGTAGAGATGTCAATAGACCATGCTTGAGTTATGAGAACATTTTTCCATCTGGTCACGTCCAGCTCTGAAATCATCCAGTTATGTAAATTATTGGCTGAGATTGTGGTTAAACCGTCAGAGCTGATGCCTATAAGAAAGATAAATGTTTACTTCTACTTCTGCTAAGAACTTTTGTGAGGAACATATTTGCAATATATAGAAAGACCTTTTATCGCTTCTATTCAAATAAATCCATAATATGGGATTAACAAATCGAAAATGTGAAAAGAACCCTCCAGTAAATTCTGAGAACTGAAAGAGGAATGACCTGCAGTAACCTCGGCATAAAGAGGGCCGATTCAAACCAGTTCATACCATTGACTTCTGTGGAATTTTCTTTCATAACACAATGCTCTCTGTGAATAAGACAGTGTCCTGCTCTTTTTCTAGCTGTTGTTTTTTTTCCACCCACAACTGAACATCCTGCATGATGAACTCAGAACTGGGAACTAAATGAGCAATCCTCTCGTGGCCGTTGCAGTAATCTAACACAACGCTGCATTACCTCAGCGGCTTTATCATCGAGCTGGGAATAGAGTCATGTTTTTCACAATGCTCTCAACGACACCCTTTGTTCAAAAATCAAAATCATGCCGAAATTACGAATCATTCCTTTATATAATGGTTCCAATTAATAACAACAATTTACGTTCTGTTAGTCAGAGTGAATTGTAGGCGTCATCAAACTTTGTGTGTTACAATCTAAATGAGTTATCTATACATTAGTAAATGCATTTGGACGCACTCATTTTATTATTAGATTTTAATTTGAGAAGAAATGTTGAAAAATATGAAATCCATTTTCTTCTAGTTTGGATCTATTCAAAATAGCCACTGCATAAAACACATTATTGTCATTCTCTCAATAAACTATGGGCTTTAAAAGTAAATATAAATTCAGTAAAGTCTACTTAAATCTTAAATCTCTCTCTCTCTCTCTCTCTCTCTCTCTCTCTCTCACTATATATATATATATATATATATATATACTGTATCTATATATTTTTTTTAAATAAGTAAAATAAAATTTCAAGCATTCAAAGCATTTCATTTTAATATATTTGGGTTTAAATGGTTCAATCTTATTTTTTTTCGCAGGTTTCAAACTGAAGGACTTTCTGCGTGATAATGAAACCTTGTCTGTGTTTCTCGAGAAAAATGCGTCTCTGTCAGAGCATGCAGTGAAAGAGATAGTGGAGGCCAACGTCAACTTGGAGAAGGTAAATGAACTGAACCAGACTAGTGAGTGTCCTTGAACACCCAATCAGAACAGAGAGTTTTAAAACAACAGTAAAAAAAACATGTTTTTTTGTTAGAATCCATCCTGCTGTGCTTTCTATAATTATCTCCACACATGTATGCACAGCATTTAAAATACTCACCATCAGTAAATTAATGTTAGTGTTTCATGGACCCATTTAGCTTGGGAGGATTACGTAATCAGTCGCTGGGTTATAGAGATATGAGACAATCTGTTTTTCAGATGTTTGAAGTGGAGTGAAGCCTCTATAAATGCACCCACGCATACATTTGACCGCTCGGGTAGGTCACAATGAGAGGTCACGGGCAGATGCTGGGAAATGGATCGCTCAGCACGGTGGAGGGGGGATGACAAAGCATAAGAGGGAGGGTTAAGAGTCACATGACTGTTGTCCTACAGAGCTATGGCCTAATGACTATTCCTGGAAAACGAGAATGGCTAAGTGAATCTCTAGACCTATGGTAGATGTTTAGAAAGACAGTGGTCGATATGTGAACATTCTGCTTTCGGTTTTTGGAAAATGCTGTCATGCTCCTCAAACAGGTTCCCATTTGGCTGTAAATCTTAGTCAGAAAAATGGTAACAGTTAACCCACATCAAAATACATATTAATTTCTTTCTAATATTTAGTTTTTTTCAAACAGATTAGAATTGAAAATTGATTCAAAATTTTTATTTTTTTAAATGTATTTCTTTTAAGTTGTACTAGGAAATTTAATGTTTGTTGTTGTCAGATTTTGTCGTGTAACACATTGACATAAAAGCTATTTTAAATGTGGCTGAATATATGCGGTTTCTGATAAGAGTCCGATTTTTCTGAAAATCCTTTTTCATCTGTAATGAAATAAAATTTATTAGGTGAAATATTCCTTAAAAATGTCTTAAAATCCACAGTCCTTTTAACAGTGTTTTTCTGACCTACAGGTTCTTATTAGAGGTTTTGGAGTTCACCTCAGCGACCTTTGCAATTCTACGTCCTTGGAGGATTTTGTGAACATAGCTGATAAGGATGTGTCCCAGCTGACACAAAACATCATCTGTCAATCGTCTACTGAATGGTTAAACAATGCAGAGACCCACTTCCTGTCCAACCTCGACTTCCTGAAGCCAATACGGGTAATACAATCTTTACATAAACTTTATTTATAGAACTCAGCCTTGTTTTTTGAATATGTACCATTACAGGAAATAAGAGCGGTCAGAAAATTTTGCTTGAATGTTGTTGATGCCTCTTATATAATGATACATATATTTTGAATATGTTTGTGTGTCGGCTACAATAATACAATAAACCCTTTGTGGAGCACAAATTCCCAGAATCAAGTTCAATAAACCAATTACACTCAATCTAGGACGAGTATATTTTAGTATTACAGACCCAGTGAACTTTGTCAGTAAACAGACTTACATTGTGGTCGCACACAATATGTGATCGGTTTTCCACAGTATGTTTTAAAAAGTCGCTGTAATTAGTTCAGCATATTTGGACGAGAACAGCAGTGGCCACCAGCCAGAGATCTTCACATATGTCGTTGTCTCTATGTATCTGAATGTTCCCTTTGTCTTTTGAGTAAAAAGATCTCGAGGCGGTTCATCATTACCGAGTGATTTAGTTATGTAAGCGAGGGAACAACGGGCCATTTAATGTTTCTCTTGTAAATCACAACAGTATAGTCCACTGTTATTCTATACGGCTCGCACGCTAATTCGTATCGTATTCGTAATCGCAAATACACCTGCCATGATTTTCTGCGATTTTGCCTCTCACCATGCACTTCATAATTTTTTTTATTCTTTGGCCTTGCAGAAAGATGTAAAGTCTGACCCAAAGATTATCCAAGATGTGTCCATGGCAACAGACAGCCTGCTGGACAGCTTGGGAGCATTAGCCGTGGAGGTAAGTGTCCCTTAAAATATCCCGCACCCCCGTTTGAGGGCAGAACTAGACACCAGACTGAAGTGTTTGTTTACCCCCTGATGCTCGAATGTTCTTATCCTGGATTAGTCTGTAAAGACTGGTGGATCTGATATAGTCGAAAGAAAAACAAAATGCATCTTGTTGAACCTCTTGACAAAGTTAAAGCTTTGAGAATTATTGACACACAAGAAAAGTACAATTTTAAACAATCTTCAGAAGATAGTTGCAGCTTTTGACCTGAATTTTACTGCAAGTTTTCAATGTCTGATATTTTGACACGCTAGGCTAATCTCCACCCCAATCATTTTGCTTCGCTGGGGCCAGATAATAATCTTTAAACTCTCTGCTTTGCCCCAGTATCAAGAGACAAGAATCTTCTTTTGCTTAAGGGGCGAAAAACAGTCAACAAATTCCTCTTTCAGTTTGCACCCCAAACATCTCCGCCATCAGAAACTCAAGAGCTGTCACATTATATCTGTTAGTGGGGGTCTTCTGGAGTCTACTCTCTGCTTATGCAATCGGCCTCAATGTCCCAGCTGTGGAAAGCAGACCCAAGGGAGCGTTCTGTGAGTTAGCGACGTATACTTGGCCACGCAGTCTCAGCTTTTCTTGCCAGCATCCGGAAAAAGTGCTGAGCTCGATAGATGCGAGAGAACACACATTTAGATCTTTCACAACATGTCTTCCACTCAGTTTCCTCATCACAAGGCGTTGGCAATTTGGGGAATTTTTAGCTAGGCATGGTTTTATTATCTGAATCAGAAACAGAAATCGACCAAATGCCAACACAGACATTAGTTCCTCTTTGTTCTCTCATGAGAACGACGGACGAGCAGGTTGAACTCTAGTAACCCGTGCTGCAGCCGGCTGCCCAGAGGTTACTCTAGGTTGTGGCTTATTTCTTGAGTTACTCGGCTTTGTTTGCATGCCTGTCTGGCCTGCAGGGCTTCCTCAGACACCTCATCTGACAGTTAACAGATAGGCGACAGATATGACAACAGGCCATTACTAGCTACAGCTGCTTTGTATGAACCATTCAGAATTATAAATGTGAAGCGGTGCTTGCAAAATTGTGTAAAAATAGAGGGCATTTTTTTATTAATTTGATGGAGATTTTGGAAATTGCTCATGACAGTGTTTAAAGCCATGGGAATCATATTGACTGAACCTTTACAAACCTCCCCGTTTATAACCTTTCTTGATTCAGATGATAAATCTTTATGTAAGATATGATATCATCGATTTATAGTAGAATGAAAACATTCTCGCGATTGTATTCATCTTACCACCGTTGTTTCACACATTGAATCTCATGAAGTCGGTTATCTTCCTGTGTTCTCCTGAGTCCTGCTTTCCATTAAATTGAAAGAACGACCGATAGTAACCTCTCCTCCTCAAGCGTGTCACAGCACCGCCTCCGTTCGACTTGTTGCTGGGCGAATGGCTCAAAATGTTGGTTTTCTTCATTTCTCTTTCATACTGGTCCAAATTAGCCCTTGTTGATCAGTTTTCTGTCTCAGTGCAACACTTGAAAACTGGTTAATGTTTTTTTTGTGAATTTGGAAGTGCGGATCAGTCCAATTTGATAAAATAAAAATGTTTTCATTTGTTGAAAACCTGTATATGAAACTATTTTGAGAAATGTCTCAGTGGTTTTGTGTCCATACAATGGAAGTCAATGGGGTCAATGTTGTTTGGTTACCATTGTACATCAAAATATCTTCTTTTGTGTTCTGCAGAAGAAATGAATAAATGAAGAAATAATTTTCATTTTGGGGTAAACTGTCCCTTTAAATGCATTACCTGCATTAAAAATGTGTAAAAAGTGGTCAGCATATTAAAAGAAAGTTTACACAAAAATGTAAGTTCTGTCACTATTTACTCACATTCAATATGCTTGTCATTTTTTTACGGAACACAAAACTTAAACAAAAACATTTTAAAGATTTTTTCTTTGTGTGTCACATATAAAACAGCATACAGCAATAGTTATGATGGTGAGTAAATGATGACCGAATCTTCATTTCCTTGGTCCATTATTATTTAAAAAATCTCACGACAAAAGGAGTTGCCTTTACGCCTAAAATAGGAACGATTGCATGTATGGAGTTGCATGTGGACAAGCATGTTTTTCTTTTATTATTGTTTTGATGGTGCTTTAAGGGATAGTCACCATCTATAACGCCCTCCAGCTGACAGTTAGCACTTTATAATTACACCCTGTGACACACACCAGGTTCACATCTTAATGCACATGGACCAAAACACAACATAACACACTGATGTTGATTTCTTGCAGTCCAAAAATGTTAGTCTCATCTCCAACGGTGAATGATTTCTGGCAAAACAATTGGTAAACATGAGCGTTAACTGTCGTCTTTCCTGCAAAAACATTGTTATCAGAGATATCCATTGTGTCTCCACAGAAAAAAGTTTGTCCTTCATTTTGTGTTCTGTCCACAATTTTAATTGTAGCTTCCGTTTCCTGTGTTATTGATTTAGTCTTTTCTTTCAAATTCCTCATATTTCATCTCTTCTCATCTTTGCACAGCTTGCGAGTATGAAGAGCTGGCGAGACATGCGAGCAGAGATCCTCTACCTGACAGGAAACAGCACACAATCCCCCAACCACATGTACCAGGCCGTGTCTCGCATCGTGTGCGGTCACCCGGAAGGAGGCGGCCTCAAGATAAAGTCCCTCAACTGGTACGAGGATCACAACTATAATGCGCTGTTCGGTAACCACGGCAACGACAGCGATGAAGAATCTGCGTCCACTTACGACAACTCCTCCAGTAAGTCAATTTGAAATCTTTCACTCCATCTACATAAAAAATTGAGCTCAAATCACTCTAAATAAACTTTTTTCCCTCTAGCTCCCTACTGTAACAGCCTTATGACGGGTTTGGAGTCCAGTCCCATTTCTCGCATGATCTGGAGGGCTCTGAAACCATTGCTTATGGGAAAGATCTTGTACACACCAGATACACCTGCCACCCAGAGGATCATACATGAGGTTTGGACAGCAAAGTTGTGCGACAGAGCAAGATCAACCATCAGAAACCTTTCTAACTGTATTTCACTTACTCTTAGGTTAACAAGACATTTCAAGAGTTCGGAGTGCTCAGAGATCTTGGTGGCATGTGGGAGGAGATAAGACCGAAAATCTTCAACTTTATGGAGAACAGCGAGGAAATGGACCTGGTTAGGGTGAGTTACGCACATACTGTTGTTTGAACGCAGAGAACCTTCCTGCACAAAAGAAACCAAACGACTTAATACTGCCACCCTTTGTAATTAAGTGGTACTGCATGTAGACCTCACACTTGAACTCACATGGCACACAACGTGTGATGCAGTAGACCTATTGACAGGACAGGGATCTTAAAACCCCTGGAGAAATGTAGGGAATCATTTGTGAACTGGTATCTAAATTAAAAAGTGAATAACATAAGGTGTTTGGTTGCCTCAGTCACCCTCCCTCATTTCTTGACGTGACTTGAATAAAATGTCCTACTAATACTGATAAATTAAATATGTCATTATAATTAGAGTTTTTATAATTTATTTTTGCATTAATTTTACGTATTTTTATTATATTTCTAATATCAATATTTTATGATGTATCCATTTGAAGAATTAATAGAATCTCGTCCTGAACAGACACTACTGCAGAACAACGCCAGCGCCCGTTTCTTCAATGCCAAACTGGTCGGGACAGACTGGCGCGTGGAGGATGTGTCCAGGTTCCTGTCCAAGGCCTCGGAAGACTCACGCCCCTCTGGAACATCATACACGTGGAGAGAGGTCTTCGACGAGACCGATCAGGCCATACAAACCATCTCTCGATTTATGGAGGTACACACACACATACACGCATTTACAGAAATATCTAAAAACTCCCAAACCAGCATACATTTATTTCAGAAGCAAAATTATAGTCTTTTTTTCAGAAATGATCATAATGAAAGTCTATGCTTAAAACCAAGAAAAACTTGAATCAAGCACTTGAATAAAACCTTATTTCATGTTTATTTATTTTTTACTCTATTGAAAATTTTTCAAGTTAATCCCTTTCAAGTATATTCACTTAAATTTGTTTTAGGAATTTTTACTTAAAAATAAGACACAAATTCAAGAAAAGCATTTTCAGCAGTGTTGTTTTGCGTATTACATGAGTGTTATGTCAAAATTTTCATTTCTCAGTTAGACTGTTACCTCTAGTCTGCCTGGATGCGACAATCATTCAAATGGGCAACTTGTGATCTGTGCTAATCAATTTAATGCTTCCAAGAACCAAGCTAAATCATTTTGTTTCTCCTTTTTTTAAATTCCTGTCTTTAAAATGTTCTTGGTCATTGTGCCACTGCATCAGACAATGAATCAACTTTCAGTTCTCCAATAAATTACAGTAGTAAATCAGTCACGCTGCTCGAGAAGGTCATGTCTGTCCAAAACTCAGCTTCATTGCTGTGATATAATCACGTAATTTGTATTAAAATCAAAGTGCTCTGTAAATTCTGGCTCTGCATGCAGTTTTCTAATAATCCCTGTCTTTTCTGAAGTGTGTAAACCTGGATAAACTGGAGCCGGTGGCCAATGAAGAACGCTTGGTAAATAAATCCATGCGTCTGTTGGACAACCGCAAGTTCTGGGCTGGAATCGTGTTTCCTGATATGCAGTTGAACACATCTGAACTGCCGCCAAACGTCAACTACAAGATACGAATGGACATTGATAATGTGGAGCGCACCAACAAGATCAAAGACGGGTATGATACTTTATTTTTGCTATTCTTGTCATTTGTGGTATTCATCCTAAAAAATCAAAGTTTTCACAACTTAAACCAAACCATCCTGCCTAGCCAGCGAGAGCTAACGGTTGTGTTTGTTTTAGATACTGGGACCCTGGTCCTCGTGCTGACCCGTTTGAAGATTTGCGCTACATCTGGGGCGGATTCTCCTACCTGCAGGATGTTATTGAGCACGGAATCATCAGAGCGCTGACGGGCAGCAAAGAGAAAACTGGAGTTTACATTCAACAGATGCCTTATCCCTGCTATGTGGACGACATGTACGACACGTCTATTTAGTCATACTTTTTGATAGTTCATTTAAATTTGTGTCATGTTTTCTCCACTCAGCCTTAAACTACTCTGCAACCAACTATGTTTAAAACCGTGCCTTAGCTTTAAATACTTCACTCACAGAGAGCCATGTGTGTTGTCTTTTTTGTAAAGGTCTAATCCGTCCTGTCCTCTTTGCTGTAGGTTCCTGCAGGTCATGAGTCGCTCAATGCCTCTGTTCATGACTTTAGCCTGGATGTACTCGGTAGCGATCATCATCAAAGGTGTTGTTTACGAGAAAGAAGCACGTCTGAAAGAGACCATGAGGATTATGGGTCTAGATAATGGAATCTTGTGGCTGAGCTGGTTTATAAGTAGTCTGATACCCTTGCTCATCAGCGCCGCTCTACTGGTAGTCATCCTAAAGGTGTGTAACAACATATTAATTCTTAAAGGAACAGTTCACCCCGAAGTAAAAATTCTGTCATCATTTACTCACCCCCAAATCTGTATAAATTTCTTTGTTCCGGACACAGGAAAATATATTTGTAAGAATGCTTGTGACCAAGATATGAAAGAGCAATGCAATATCGAACAGTCTCTGTTAAAATATATATCTAACAAATATGTATACATTTCTTTGTTTTTCTTCAGATGGGCAATCTACTGCCTTACAGTGACCCTGGCGTAGTTTACTTGTTCCTGACTTCCTTCGCTATTGTGACCATCATGCAGTGTTTCCTCATCAGCACGCTTTTCTCTCGCGCTAACCTCGCGGCAGCCTGCGGAGGCATCATATACTTCACCCTCTACCTGCCCTATGTGCTGTGCGTGGCCTGGCAGGATTACGTGGGCTTTGGGGCTAAAGTGGTTGTGGTGAGTGTGGCTACTGTGAATGTATTTTTGCACCCCCTGCTGATTTCAACTTTTAACAATTTCTTTACCTCCCATCTGTTCCGCAGAGCCTCCTGTCCCCCGTTGCGTTTGGCTATGGGTGTGAGTACTTCGCTCTCTTCGAGGAACAGGGTGTAGGCATACAGTGGAGTAACCTGCTCTCCAGCCCCCTGGAGGAAGACAACTACAGTCTCACCACATCCATCTCTCTCATGCTGTTTGACGCTGTGCTGTACGGCATCATGACCTGGTACATTGAAGCCGTGTTCCCGGGTGAGCATTCAGAAACTCTGTTGAGTGTTACCCAGATGCTGGAAAGCTGTGAGATGGTTTTTGATGATGTGAAAATGTAACTCTTGCAGGCCAGTATGGCATCCCACGTCCGTGGTACTTCCCATTCACAAAGTCATACTGGTGTGGGGAGAAGTGTGGCTGGACGACAACAGTATCCAACAACAAGAAAGAAAATGCTGAAGGTATAGAAACAAAAAATATAAAATGTACAGTACAAAATATAACATAATATAAAAAAAAAACTCTGAAGTGTACAGCTTTATTTGCTGCGTTGACGTTTTCCAATGATACACGAAGCTAGGGAAGGACATATTGATTAGCTCCTCCCCCTTTTAAAACAGACAATAGCATTTAATATACCTTTCAGACTTCAGAATGATGTCATAAAACTGACTAATAATCCATACTGGTGGAGAAAGGAGACGTTCCAATGATGCCAATGTCAGAGCCAGAAAAGCCTATATTTTGATTTCATTTGGACTTTAAGAATTGTGTGCAAATATGTTTGATATGTTTTTCTAGCCAAATGTATTGAAGAAGAGCCATCTCACCTGGTTCCTGGTGTTTACATCGAGAACCTAGGGAAGATCTATAGTAACGGGAAACTGGCGGTGGATGATTTGACTCTGGGCTTTTATGAAGGCCAGATCACCTCCTTCCTGGGTCACAACGGTGCTGGAAAAACCACAACCATGTACGGCATCTTTACATCCTTTTCTATCCGATGTTATTGGTTACAGGATCATAATTACATGTTAAATATTTCTTGAATTTTTATTAGGTCTATTCTCACTGGTCTGTTCCCACCCACCTCGGGCACAGCTTACATAATGGGCAAAGACATCCGCTCCGATCTAAACACTATACGGCAAAACCTGGGCGTGTGTCCACAGCATAACGTCCTGTTTAGCATGTGAGTCACCTTCAGAAACAGCATTTAAACCCATGGTGGATTTCAAGATACATGTTTTGGTTTGCGCTTAGCTTCGATCTTAAATCAGAACGATTCTCAATGTCTTCCAGGCTCACCATAGAGGAACACATCTGGTTCTATGCTCGCCTGAAGGGTTTGCCTGAGGAGAAAGTAAAAGCAGAGATGGAGCAGATTGTGAATGATCTTGGCCTGCCTCATAAGCGCAAGTGTCGCACCAGTCAGCTGTCAGGTACCCTAATATCAATAAAGAAATAATGCAAATTGAAATGTAGTGTCTGGTTTTCTAAGTCTGTGATGATTTGCTATAGGTGGAATGCAGAGAAAGCTATCCGTCGCTCTGGCATTTGTTGGAGGTTCAAAGGTCGTGATTCTAGACGAACCCACCGCTGGAGTGGATCCTTATTCTCGCCGAGGCATCTGGGACCTTCTGCTAAAATATCGTCAAGGTAGACAGAGCTTGTTGAATCAAACATTCCCGCGTTGGTTTTAATAAAAACATCAATTAAAGCCAAGTATGGATTTGTTTAGGTCGCACGATCATCCTCTCAACTCACCACATGGACGAAGCTGATATCCTGGGAGATCGCATTGCCATCATCTCTCATGGAAAGCTCTGCTGTGTGGGTTCCTCGCTATTCCTCAAGACCCAGCTGGGTACGGGATACTACTTGACGCTGGTGAAGAAAGACTTTGATCTCTCCGCAAGCTCTTGCCGAACATCCAGCAGCACAGTGGCTTATTTCAAAGGAAGCCTTAAGAAGGTGTGAATCCTTGTAGAGATGCATTATGGGTTAGAGGGTTGGCTTTGTGACATTTTCAAACCCAGTGTTTCCTATTCAAAGATTGTTTCATTTACCCATCGACTTTTATTATTTCTGTAGGAGGACGAAGTGTCTGAGAGCAGTTCTGATGCCGGACTGGGCAGTGACCATGAAAGTGAAACAACCACAATAGGTACAAACATCTCGAAACACAAACCCTCTTTGGTCAGAGTCTACTAACAAGTCAAAAATTGATTCAAAACTTAGTAAACCGTGTTGCTCAGCTATGCACAAAAAGGTGAAAATTGTGCCCATGATGGCTGTGTAGACAAACCAAGTCATGTGTTTTGAAACTCAGATATCTCCCTGATCTCCAACGTGATTTTCAAGCACGTTCCCACAGCCAGAATGGTTGAAGATCTGGGTCATGAGATCACTTACGTTCTGCCCTACAAGTACGCTAAAGCCGGAGGGTTTGTGGAGCTTTTCCACGAGATCGACGATCGACTCACCGACCTCGGCATTTCAAGCTACGGCATCTCTGATACAACTCTGGAAGAGGTGATGGATTATTAACATTTTAAGGTTCAGTCCATTTCATACAATAGAAATGATTGAATTTATTTATTTATTAATTTTTATGTTTGAGCAGATTTTCCTCAAAGTCGCGGAGGACAACGGAGTGGATGCTGAAATGTCAGGTAAAATCCAACACAGTTCAATCATTGTGTTCAATACTTTAATATTGAAATATTTCCTTATACAGTCAGTAGGAACCTGTGAGTTACAAAGTCTTCCCTTGTGTTGTTAACAGATGGAATTCTACCCACACGGAGAAACCGTCGACATGCTTTTGGTGACCATCAGAGCTGTCTGAAGCCCTTCACTGAAGACGAATTTGACTGCAATGACTCAGAAGGTGAGCCAGATACTTATTCTACTCAGTTTTCATTAATTCCACTTCTTGGTTGATTTCATTCTCAAGAATTTAAAGTTCATGTGTAAAGAATGTGTACGGTGTCTTACGATTAATCGCATCAGGAATAAAAGTTTGTGTTTACATAATATATGTCTGTGTACTGTGCATATTAATTTTGTATTTATAAGCAAATCAACTTTTGTATTTATAAACATACTGTATAAACGTTTGTATTTGTAAACACTTGTATGTATACATATTTATATGTAGATGTATTTATTTATATTTACCAATAATTTAAATTATAAATAAATGTTTATGCATTTTCTTTGTTTATATTTTTATTAAATAAATGCATGTATGTGTATGCTTTCATAAATACAAAATCAATATGCGATGTACACAATCATATTACGTAAGCACAAAGTTTTATTCTGGATGTGATTCATCGATTGACAGCTCATACTCGCTTCACACATTTTGAATTTACATTTCAACATGAGGCTGTTTGATGAAATATTTCTCAAAATAATCAGATTTCATCTTTTTTGGTTTTAATCTTTAGTTAAAATGTAAATAGCTTGTGCAAAATATGTAAAGATCTAACTGGAGTTAATGTGCACATGCAGAATCGCGTGAGACAGACTGGTTGGGCGGGTCTGATGGTAAAGGCTCGTACCAGGTGAAAGGCTGGAGTCTGAAGAGACAACAGTTTGTGGCTTTGCTCTGGAAGCGCTTCCTCTACGCCCGACGTTCCCGCAAAGGTTTCTTTGCTCAGGTACAACCTTCCCTTCTCTTTACACAATCACAGATTGATTTAACATCTCACCTACAGTGGATCACCGCAAGTCTTTAACTCTTTTTGTTTGTGCTGGTTTTAGATTGTTCTGCCTGCTGTTTTCGTTTGCATTGCCCTGGTCTTCAGTCTCATTGTTCCTCCATTTGGAAAGTACCCAAGCCTTGCTCTGAAACCCAGCATGTATGATGAGCAGTTCACCTTTATCAGGTACCCACTACCATACACACACGCTGTGCTTTAAAATAATTGTTCATCCAAAGAAGAAAATTCCTTCATCATTTACTTCTTTCTTTTGCAGAACACAAAATAAGATATTTTTAAGAATGATTTAACCGGCATCCCATTCACTTGCATTGTTTTGTGTCCATATAATAGAAGTGTATTTATGGGTGCCTGCGTGGTTCGGTTACAAACTTTCCTCAAAATATATTATTTTGTGTTCTGCGGAAGAAAGAAAATTGTTTGGGTGAGCTATCACTTTTGTGCCAGTCTACCCATAATTCTTTGAGTCTTATGATTCTTTTAACACCACAGCAATGATGCACCTGAAGACGGACATACGAACAGGTTACTTGAAGCACTGATGGACAATACGGCTCACAATGAAAAATGCTCAGACGAGCAGAAATCAACGTGAGTTTTGACCTTTTCACACACACAAACTGCTGAAGTGCAAATGACAAATAGTTATTTATTGAATTTAACATACATTTATAGAAAGTGAATTTACTGATACACACTTAATGATTATTGTGGGTTTTAAAAACTGTTGAATTTCAGTTTGATGACAATTTTTTAAGTTTATTTGTTTTTTTGTGTGAAACAGTAGCAAGTCATGTTTGGCTGGGGATGCAGAATGGATGACTGCAGAGGTTCCAGAAAGCGTTCAGGATATGTTTCTGGAGGGAAACTGGAGCATGGAAAACCCGTCACCTTTTTGTGAGTGTAGCTGCGAAGGACGGAAAAGGATGCTTCCGGAATGTCCGCCAGGAGCAGGTGGTCTGCCCCCACCACAGGTAAACACAGCCATCGGATATCGTACCATATTACTTTGACGTAGCATTATTCTGTATTTCAGCATTATGCTTCAAAAAATTTGATACGCTTCATTTTATTTTCCTCAGATTCAAGTCACCAGTTCTGAAACCTTACAGAATCTGACAGGCAGAAATATTTCTGATTACTTGGTGAAAACGTACGCTCAGATTATCGGCAAAAGGTGTGTTGAACAAATCCACAAATGACATTTTTACCTTATTCCTTTTCATTCTTATACCAGTTCTATAACTGTTATTTTTTTATCTTCAGCTTGAAGAACAAACTCTGGGTCAACGAATTCAGGTACGCATACCACTTTTTAAGATTATAACAACAATCATTTAAACTTAACATTTGAAGAATTTATCTTAAAATGATTTCTAATTGGCTGGTCTACAGGTATGGTGGATTCTCATTGGGTGCTAGAAGCTCACAGGCCCTCCCGCCTGGTGATGAGATCAACGATGCCATCACTCACATTCGTAATCGCTTCAGTTTTAAAACGGTATGTCACCTTACAATTTGATCGATGGCTACTCAACAGAGATCAATGTGACTGCCCAGTGCTTGGAATTTTTGGCATGTGTTAAACCCAGTTTTGATGCCCATAGGGCGCTGCAGCTGATCGCTTTCTGAAAGGCCTGTCGACATTTATCCGAGGACTTGACACAAAGAACAACGTAAAGGTGTGTACACTTTTTGTCCAAGCTGGTAAATAAAGAACTTGTTAACACTCAGTTGCATAAATGTGTGAGTAATCCGTCAACAGAGTGTTTACTGTACAGCTTTAATTATTTGGAAAATGTGCTAAAGTTCCATTATATAATTTGTTATGTAACCCTGTATTTAATTGTTGTTTATTTTATTCATTAATAATGTTGTGTTTGTTGCAAAAGTTTTATTTTTGGTCTTTCTTTGGTCTAAAGCAACTTTATATATGAAGGATATATTTAAATGTATTTAAATATTTATAATTTATATTGTTTAGTTGAATAATCGAATTTTAGTTATTCTTATACGTCAGTCTTTTATATTTACATATTTATGATTTCTAATTTGAATAATAGAACTTGAATTTTCTCATGATTTTAATAAATGTTTTGTCAGATTTTTATTTTGAATGATATTATAGAATTAGACATTTTTATATTAGAATGTCTTATATATATATTTATATATTTGTGCTTTATATTTGTTTCATAATTTTAATTTAATTATTGTACTTTTTCAGATTTATATGTTAAATTATATTGTAAAATTAGACATTGTCATAACAGAATTTATGTTTTATATATATTTACTTGTTCTTTAATTACATTTTTTATTTAAATAATAGACCTTTAACTATTCTCATGATTTTTATTTCATTTTATTCATTTTCATTCAAAAAATGTTTTTAACAATAATAATAAATATATATATTTATTTTTTAAAGATTAGCATGAACACCATTATAACTTTGTCTTCTTGTTGTATAGATCTGGTTCAATAACAAGGGCTGGCACAGCATCGGAGCGTTCCTCAACGTCATGAACAATGCCGTCCTGCGCTCTAATCTCCCCGCTGGCCCCGAGCGCTCCAAGTTCAGCATCAATGCGTTCAACCACCCGCTCAATCTGACCAAAGAGCAGCTCTCGCAGGTGGCCCTGTAAGTAACCACAACACCAATATACTCTCATTTACCGATGCAATCTCCTTTTCTGACCTTTGACCCCATCCATCCTCAGAATGACAACTTCAGTTGATGTTTTGGTGTCCATCTGCGTCATCTTCGCCATGTCCTTCGTGCCAGCCAGTTTTGTGGTGTTTCTCATTCAGGAGAGAGTGAATAAAGCAAAACACATGCAGTTTATCAGCGGAGTGCAGCCTTTGCTCTACTGGCTGGCCAACTTTGTCTGGGATATGGTAAGTGTGTGTGCTAAACCTGTTAAGTTGAACTTCTTCAACAGCTTGTCAACACTGATTCTTATAGAGATTGTATTAGAATAATAAAATACTCTATATAGAAGATTATCTGTGGTATGTTTAAGCATCTTTTAACCAATTTTGTCTTTCTCTTCTAGTGCAACTACATTGTCCCAGCAACTTTGGTCATCATCATCTTCGTCTGTTTCCAGCAGGAGGCTTACGTGTCCTCCACCAACCTCCCTGTTCTCGCTCTACTGCTGTTGCTCTATGGGTAAGTCCCAAAGTGCTATAGTACTATATATACTGTACTATACTATGGTTTAGTGCTATATGTGACTTCCAAAAGTGTATCAATAAGTATAAAATCATCGAGCATAGATACATACAAAAACATGTATTGTGTTCTTCTAGGTGGTCCATAACACCCCTGATGTACCCAGCATCATTCTTCTTTAAGATCCCCAGCACGGCATATGTGGTTTTGACAAGCATCAACATCCTTATTGGGATAAACGGTAGCGTGTCCACGTTTGTCCTGGAGCTGTTTGGCGGCAATGTAAGTCAAATTCTGCTACAGGAGATAAGACTTAATACATACAGTATAATATGATCAAAGACAGCTACAATTAGCTTGGAAAGTCCCCGAATGACCTCTTGATGTTTCTCCTGATTTGTTTAGGAGATTGGCGGCATCAACAACATCTTGAAGAATGTGTTCTTGATCTTCCCTCACTTCTGTCTGGGTAGAGGTCTCATTGACATGGTGAAGAATCAAGCCATGGCTGATGCTCTGGAGAGATTCGGTGCGTACCGGTTATTTAATCATTTAGAGTTAATTTGGCATGTGGTCAAGGTCAAAGTGGTATTGTGGACTTGCAATGGGTGGTTTCCAGGAACATGCATTAGAATAATAATAGAATAATAGAATAATAAAGTTGCTCAAACATGTTTACCTCTTAACAAAATACTTAGGTTAAACCTTATTTAGGCATTCATGACATGAAAGGCAGGAAGCACTGCGTGTATCCTTCGTGAAGGAGACAATCCCATAATGCATTGCGACAGGTTGTTCATTTGAAATGTAACTCATTGAATATGAAACACTGTCTTCTAACAAAGCCTTTTTGATTGTTTCAGGCGAGAATCGGTTCCGTTCTCCTCTGGCGTGGGACATGGTGGGCAAGAATCTCTTTGCCATGGCTGTAGAAGGCGTGGTTTTCTTCTGTATCACCGTCCTCATCCAATACCGTTTCTGCATCAAGGCCAGGTGATGACCCAACATGACCTTTCATCGTTTCAAATGGGAAAAATGAAATTAATCAAAATGTAATGTTACAAAATAAGTAATAAATGTTTTGGTTTAATAGGTCACTTAGCTCTAAGCAGCCGCCAATAGGAGAGGAGGATGAAGATGTGGCCAGAGAGAGGCAAAGGATTCTGGGAGGAGGCGGACAGACTGATATCCTCGAGATCAAGCAGCTCACAAAGGTGCGTGAAATTTGATTATCATCTAACATCTCACACGCATATCTGTGTAGATGAACCGATTTTTAATAGTAAGAATTGTACGTTTCTAAATATTGCGTTAGTTGTTTTTCTGTTTTACAGTAATGTTGTTTGTCCTGCAGGTGTATAAGAGGAAACAGAAACCAGCTGTAGACAGACTGTGTGTGGGCATCCCACCAGGAGAGGTGATCACACTTCTTGTTACTTTATAGCTTGGGACATACTGATGATGATTATGATTTTAATGTTGAGATTTGCTTCTTCAGTGTTTTGGTTTGCTTGGTGTGAACGGAGCTGGAAAGACGAGCACATTCAAGATGCTCACAGGAGATACTGTAATCACTAGCGGAGAGGCCTACTTGGCTGGCAAGAGGTACAACAACAGCATACATTTAAGATCATGTTTAATTTGTGTAGCCTACTACCGTTTGCAGAAACCAGTGTCCTCAAAATCAGGATATGTTTCTTGAACCTTGACCAACTTTATGTTGTTTCTGAAGCGTGTTAACAGAAATCAATGAAGTCCATCAGAAAATGGGATACTGTCCACAGTTTGATGCCATCAATGACCTGCTAACCGGCCGAGAACATCTGGAGTTTTACGCCATTCTGAGGGGCATCCCGGAGAAAGAAGTGTGCGAGGTCTGTTGTGTGCAAAACTCCAACCACATCGTAATCGAAAGTCGTCACATCGAAAGTCGTAATCGAGTCATCTGATCGGTTGTTTGTTTGTTGCAGGTGGCAGACTGGGGTATTCGTAAACTGGGGCTAACGAAATATGTCGACAGAGCAGCGGGAAGCTATAGTGGAGGAAACATGAGAAAACTCTCCACCGCTATGGCGCTCATTGGAGGCCCACCTGTAGTTTTCCTGGTTAGTGTGCGACTGATAAACTTTGTAACATTTCGTAACCAGTTATTCAGTGGGTTTGATGCAAAAGGCAAACAACAAAATATTGTGCATAGCTAAAGTTGCAAAACGAATTGTCTTATTAATATGCAGAGTTGATGCACAAAATGAATTCAGTTTTCATGACCGTCATACTAAAACACTAAACCACCAACTGGTGGTTTGGTGCTTTCATACTTTTAAAATACTCCAAAAACGCTGCAAATGGACGTATTTGAGGCACCGCGATTTCATGAAAAGAGCATTCATTCCAATTTAGTTCAGAGCTGTTGTGTAACAGTCCTCAGATCGACCACTCGGCAGACCTATTCTTCTAAAGCAACACTCACAAGAGGCCCTTTTCACAATGACGTAACTCTACTTCCGCCTTTTCGCAAAGCAGTGTTTGATAACATCCGTCTTCCAACAAACGATAAGACGAAGAACTTCTGTTTTGCCATCGCGCTAGAATTTAACAACAGTGAAAAAAAATCTGACAGGACACGTATGTACTTAGCACCTTCACTAACACAAAAACAAGTAAAACACTCAAACCGTTACTGTTCAACGAAGAATTTGTATCCTTTATCTAGCTTTGATATTGTCGTAAGCGAAAATTTGTCTGCAAGATGTTGTTCATCGTTTAGCCTTATTTGTGGAAGCTGTGCAAGGAACATGGTAACTTCATTCTGAGGCGCTAGCGGAAGTAACGCTACACTGCGTGGCAGTGAAAAGGGCCTAGTGCTCTTTGTTTTTTGCTTTGTTTTTAATGCACAATAAAGTGTTTAATTCTCTGAAAATCTGGTTGCACAGGCCAGTTCAAGTGAAGCAGCGCAAGACTGCGCAATTCGACTGTATGTCAGTCTGAATCGAGGAGTATGATTACTCTCCTTCCTCTGTTTATGGTGTTCTGCTTTTTTTCTGCTGAATCTGTGGGCCACGGTTAATTTGGCTGTCGCTGTGCTTACAGGACGAACCCACCACTGGGATGGACCCCAAAGCCCGACGGGCGCTGTGGAACTGCATCCTCAGCATCATTAAAGAGGGACGTTCAGTTGTCCTGACATCACACAGGTGAGACAGCGAAAATTCAACCTCTTTCTATCCTAAACATGCATTATACGACACAGCAACAAATGCTTAATTTGTGTTGTTTCATGTTAATCTGAAGTATGGAGGAGTGTGAAGCTCTCTGCACTCGTATGGCCATTATGGTCAACGGCAGGTTCCGCTGTCTGGGCAGCGTGCAGCACTTAAAGAACAGGTAGGAATGCAAACCAAACACTACCCATTTCCATATAACCTACAAATTCATGAGGTGCATCCTAGGAGACTTTCAAAGATCTCTTTATATAGTATAGTGTGCTGAATTTTATTGTCGTCGGTTTTTCCTTTACTATAAGTCTTGTGGTCTATTATATTTCAAAGCGTGATAGACCTTAAACTAAAACATGTGTATTAAAGAAACATTGAGCATATGCTGTAAGAGCAGTATTCTGAAAGGCCTTTGTCCTCTGCACCAGGTTTGGTGACGGGTACACCATCATCCTGCGGGTGGCTGGTTCCGATCCGCAGCTGGAGCCGGTGATGGAGTTTATTGAGAGGAAGCTGCCGGGCAGCACCCTGAAGGAAAAACACAGAAACATGCTGCAGTACCAGCTGCCGTCCTCCCTTACCTCCCTCGCCCGCATCTTCAGCATTCTCTCTAAGAACAAAGAGCAGCTCCACATCGAGGACTACTCCGTCTCACAGACCACCTTAGACCAAGTAAGAATCCCGGCTCGGATTTGTTTCAACCCTTTTTGCAATTGCAGTTCAGTTGGTTCTACAGTACAACAGTATTGTCAATGATTCAAACTATTATGAATACAAAACAAGTCTTTTTTTACCTTAGAAAGGAGTTTGGGATAGAGCAAAGCTAAATGAACTAGAACTGCACTGAAATGCTAAGAGACCAAACAATAAAATGAAATTAGAAAATATTTTTTTGTATTTTCAATCATGTGAAACAACAAACAGTTGTATTGTGTATTGTGTGTAATCCTAGAGACTTTATAAGGAATCATTTTAAAACACAATTTATCCCCGCAAAAAACTTCTTGGTTTCTGTTTCCTTTTGTAGTTCAAAATATGAACTGAACAAAAAATTGACTTATGTTACATAATTACACCAAAAAAATTAACAGAAATTTTATAAAATTGAAAAAGTAATGAAGCTTTAATTACCCTGGTCTGCAAAATATATTTACCATATATATGTTCATTTTTCAGGTGTTTGTTAATTTTGCCAAGGACCAAAGTGACGAGGACCACCTTAAAGACATTTCTGTTAACAAAGGCGATGCCGTGGTGGACATTTCCCCCCTGAAGGCTTTCCTCATAGACGAGAAGGCCATAGAGACTGTCGTGTGATCCACTGCGACCTCCATTCATGGGATAAAAAATCCTTCTTTCTCGGACTAGCGTGGTTTTTTTGTACAAAAAAATTGTTCATTTCAGGTGAGTGTGTGCCCGCACGAGGGCGACGGACCTTAAACACACTACTGACAGATACCAATGCAAAGCAATGCAAAAAGAAGAATCGAAAATCGAGTCAAATATACTGAGGACGCTGAGCCTGGCGCTCACCGCTGCGTCTCAGTGTTCGTGAGGGTGAAACTTGAAGCCGTTCGCTCCACTGGCGTTGAACTTTCGATTGATGAGACCATTCGAAAATATCAACCAGACACTGCCAATCCAGATGGTTAAATCAGGGCCGACGTTCATCTCTTCCTTTAGCGATGGCTTTAAACTTTCGTTCATGTCGCCTTTCAGCGGCATTTGTACTTTATTTTCAGATATACATTTAAATCTTATAATCAGATGATATTTTCCAGATGTGCAATGTTTCATTATTGTGTTTGAAAGTGTTGTGCCTTGAATCAACACTCCAGACTAAAAACGATGCCAGCCATTACTGTCTGCGAAGCGATGCCAAAAGCTATTTTACCTGAACAGATGGCTGTTCCTCAAGCACACAGTGTCCTCTGAATGGCGGTATTTACATCTACTGTGCTAGCTAGTTTTTTACATAGTGAATTTGGAAGTTTATTGCATGCTTTACATGGATTCCGTGTGTAGGATACCAATGTGAGCTAAAGCATGTGTTCTGTCCAGTTCCAAGAGCCATTACAGCTTTATCATTCTGAAGTATTTCAATGTGAGTATAAACAGGTGGTCGCTGTTCAATTTGTGAACTCATGATAAGAGGGTTTAATGGGATTTCACTTGGAGATTCATGGTTGTTTCATAAATGTATTCAGATGTAAACCAAGAAACAAAACCTGCAGGAGAGGTACTGTACAGAAACAAAATGTCTGTGCCATCTTTTTATAGAAAATACATTCATGGGACTAGTAAGTACACGAGTTAATAACTCAGGATGTGCCTCCTGATTCTGTTAAAGCATAGATTGAATTGTTGTTTTATTTAAACTACACAACCACTTTTTTCACGGCCATTTTGACTCAACATGGCACCTTTATTATCCGTGAAGTGACCAAAAGCAACGAGGTGCTACATACTGATTTTTTTCAAATCCATGAGGTGCTTTTTAGACAAACACCCCCCAAAAATCAAGCAAAAATACCTGCTGCACATCAGATGACTTGGAAGAGACAATCGTATTGTCTTTGGTCCAAAACTGAAGCACTTTATAATATTCAATGGTCTTGACATACAAACTTTGAAAAGACAATTATGTGTTTTACAAAAGATTGCTAGACATTAATATTACATGTCCCACCATGGCCATTATTTTCTGTGTTACAATGTATGTGTTTACATTTTAAATATTAAAAACGTTATTTCTGTCAATCTTGTGTCCTTTCCTCTTCGTAAAAAGTGAAGCGTGCTCCTTGTGCGCCTCTAGCGGCAAAAAATTCAACTTGAAAGGAGAACTAAGTGACAGGGATTTCCAAAAATGTTTTTTTAAGAAAACTCGTTTCCCTCCTATTTCAATTATTTAATGCTAGTGACGTCATAATTTGTACTGGTAGATAAACATTGTAGAAACTGAATGTGGGTTCAGTTTTGGGTAAACGTCATATAAATGTGTAATTTACTAAATAGTATACAAGATACTGAATGTCTATTATTTTCTATAATCTTATATGACAGGAACAGACAGAACAGTTTATTTAACACAAGCAAAGATAAATGGAGATGCCGGGGATTGAACCCGGGGCCTCATACATGCAAAGCATGCGCTCTACCACTGAGCTACATCCCCTGAATACCGTCGCGCGGTTGTTACGATTAAAGCGCGATCAATTAAAGGAACAGTTCACCCACAAATTAAAATTCTGTCTTTATTTACTCACCGTCAAGTTTTTCCAAATCTGTAAATTGATGAACACGGAGAAAGATATAAGGAAGACTACCAAACAGTTATGGTCACTACTTAATACCAGATTTTTTTTTATTTTGGCTAAACTGTCCCTTTAAAAGATCGTGCTTCAGCAGTAATAAACGGAATGGGAGCACGGGTGATACATTTGACATTTTTATATTCTGAAAAAAGAAATACATTTGATAAAAACATGAATTCTTTAAACAAGACACGTGAACAAACATTTTTTTCTAGTTTATAATGTATTGCCCATTTCATATTTAATTCAAAGTTATATTTGTTATTATATAGGCCTATAGCTGTTGCTCTGAGGCAACTTTGTACCACAATGGAACAAAATTACAATTTATTCCTATTTTCTGTCTGTAAGAATATTACTTTTTGTCAAGGTAGAAGGTTGAAGAGTCAAGTCGATAGAACACACAGAGTTTCAGATCTGGAGACCAAGAATGACGTGCAGTTCAATCAGAGTCCAAAGTTTATTGAATATAGGTCCAATACTTACATTCATAAAAGAGGGAGTAAATATGTCATTGAAAGATATGTCATAGAAACATACCAGAATATTGATATTTTTCAAGTAAGTTAGTTCCTTATTCTTAGAAGTACATTTATTAATATTGTTATATATATGGCAATAGGCAGCACGATGTTCTGGAACATTCTGTTAGCTTGGTCAGCACCTAACCAAAGTAAGATTAGACATAATTCGTGTAATAATCATTGAAATAAATTTAAAATAACATAATTCGTGAACAATAATCATTGCAATACATTTCACATAATATGTGGGACACAGCCAAAACCCAAATTCGCACACTGTCTTTATCCTTATCTCCAACATCCATCTCACTCTTTCCCTGCTGGATTTGATATTTCATCCTTACTTCTATCAACTGGAAGGGCTACCTGTGATTATTCCTTTCAAAAGGGCTGCAGATTTTTTTTTATTAATCACCTGCATTCAATTATGATAGGTGCAGATATTGAATGTGAATTACTATCATTATAAATGCATTTCAAAACCATGCAGTTGATCATTTCAATTTAAGTAATTTAAGTAATTTTAGATGATCCTAGTTCAATTCTAATGTAATTCTATTCTATTTTAGAGTGTTTGGTATGGCCTTATTGTATTCCATTTTGTTACAATGTTGCCTCAAGGCAACGTAAAGTTTTTTGTAATTTCTTATTTTCCGTGTGATGATATATTGTTTAAAGATTTTTTTTAAACATCTCTACTTCCCAATAAAGGTGGCTTTATTGGAGAAATAACAGGGCTGTGTGCATGTGTCCATGTGCTGATAAAGGAAACCAAACTACCCCTGTGTGTCATGTGAAAACTTTTTAGTACGTTTTTGAGTTCTTCTTTTCTGAAAAGCATTGGACAATTATGGCCAACTTTTAAAACGAAACAAATAGTTACCTGGAGGCAACACGGTCCCAGAGGGTAAAGAAAGGCATTTAGTAAACATACCATACTATTACTATAGTACATTGACCTTTATGTTGTAATGCACACCGTGCTTAGTGTATTTTGTATTAAATTTGACCCTCATGACTATAAAATGTCTGCGGGCAGAAAATGTTTACGCAGTATTTCCATCATTCCGCTAGATGGTGCTAAAGCACCACAAAACGAGCTGCAAACGGGTCCGATTCATTATTCCGAGTCGGTTCATTCGAGCAATTTAGTTCATTTTTTCAAACACCTCATTTACCACTTTTTGTAAACGTTGCAATGTCACAAAGTTAGCAATTTCCTTAACAATACCACAACTCCACAACCACAACAATTTAATAGCTGAATTATTAAAGTGAAACGCACTCGCATTTTGAATCTTTGTGGAAGACTAATTAAACGAATCGGTTCAAACGAACCATTCCTACACGGATCCCACATCACCGCTCAATGACAATACCGAACACCGGCAGATCAAACGTAATGCGTGTCTGGCTGTTATAATACATGTCTAGCTTACATTCAGTTATGTATTGTCATGTGAACGCGTTTCTTCACATGTTGCTGGAGTGTAACGTTAAATATAAGATTTTGGTTCGTGTGTGCCAATTGGGGAGAGGAGGAGGGCGCGACAGCTCCGCCTTTACCTTGTCACAAAATGCCTTTTGGACAATTACAGCACGTAAGATCCTGAGAAAAACTACGGATAATAATTCATTTCCGTAAACCAGCGACACGTGAGAGGCGTTATGGTAATGTGACAGAGGACGATCTTTTCATTTGAATGGACATTTAAACGCGTTTATTTATCACGCACGTGTAACTTTTACGCTGAGTTACTGCAGCAGGACGAATCGATCGATCTTGCGCTGGCAACTCCCTTTTAAACGGTATCTGGTGTGTTTGTGGTTTCGTTTAATTTAGGATTTTGTTGCAATGGGATGCTGCGGTAGCACACAGGTAAGATATACAATATAAAATCGTGTGAATGCATGCTGATTCATATTTGTGAACTTTTCGAGTTCAACAAAGCGTTACACAAACGGCAAGATATGGGTCTGAACTTCAGGAGTTATCATACAAATTCACTGTTCATGGAGATTTATGAAAGACTTAAGTATACAGAAATGTAGTAAGCAAAGATCCAAAATCTTTATTTAATGAAACTGACAGTGGTTAAGCGCGCAGATTTTTGTTTGTCAACAGGGAAAAGCTCATTTCCGGGTTTCACTGAGAATGTCCTCCCATTCATCCATTCAGTTTGTGGTTGATCCACGCTCTCTCTCTCTCTCTCTCTCTCTCTCTCTCTCTCTCTCTCTCCCTCTCTCTCCCCTCTCTCTCGTTCTCTCTCTCTCTCTCTCTCTCTTTCTCTCTTTCTTTCTTTCTTTCTTTCTTTCAGCCTTCAGGTCGAAGATTTTTAAGGAGGACATTTTCAGTCTAGTGACCTATATGTTTAGTAATGTAATATTAAAAGGTGTGTAATTTTTATGGCATACTCTCTGACACATCATCGCGTCCCCTTACAGAAGAAGAGAGACTGGAAACCATTAGAACAGAGGTCATGTACGGATATCCCATGGCTGCTGTTGTTCATCCTCTTCAATATTGGCATGGTAAGAGACTGTACATGAGTAGCATCTTCTGTGTTAGAAAAAACTTTTTAGAAAAAACTTTTTAGAAAACTCTTCCCCTGAAAATCAGTTCCAGGTGGCCAGCATTGCCACTCAAGAAACACTCCCAATGATGTGATGCATGTCATGGTCATCATCTTGTCTTTGCAGCTCTGCATATGTGGCTTCGCCATAGCATCAGGGGCCGCCTCCAGACTCATATCAGGGTACGACAGTTATGGCAACACCTGTGGTCAGAAGAATGCTGAAATCCCAGGAATCGAACTCAGCGGCAAAGACCAGAGCTCAAGAAAGTGCGTACGAACCCAGAATCATGCTGAAATCACTGTAGATCTTACACCTGCAGTGCGCTCTGCAATGAGGTGATTTCTTGTCAATGCATCATGTTTTTGGCTTTGCAGGTATGTGTTTTTCCTGGATCCCTGCAACATTGATCTCTTAAGAAGAAAGATTAAATCCATTGCTTTGTGTGTCTCAAAATGTCCAAAGAGAGAGCTAAATACTTACGAGGATCTCACACATTTTTCAGCAAATAATGGTGAGTTATATGGTGTCCTAGAATAGCCTGAATTTAATGTAATGACATGTTAATGTTGATGCACTAACATATTTTTTTCAATATGATTTTCTTTAGGATCAGATTTATGCTCTTATGAAATTAAACCGGACCAATATACCTCTCACCCTGACAAAGCTACAAAATGCCCTAAACTTCCTGTCCATCCAAGGTAGACACCCAGGAAATAAAAAAGTATTGATGTGTCTGTGATGTAATCTAAAGTCTAATAATTATTATTGTATTTTTGTTTGTTGTTTGTGTAGTGCATCAATACCCTTGTTTCATCGCTGTATGCCAGCTAATATTTCCTGCTATTCCAAGTTTGCCGAAGCATTTATAAGTTTTGTCAGTGATAACAGCGTGGTGCACAGGGTCGTTGCCGGAGTGATGACCTCCAAAGAGATCATTATGGGCCTGTGTCTGCTCTCTCTTGGTGAGATCAATAATGTTCCTTTGAATTTGACCAGTATATGAAATTTAGCAGAATTCAGCGGTGTTCACTCGACCCCTCCATTTCGAAGCACCACGTAGGCTGAAACGGCACTAAGAGGCCGTCACGTTTTTGCTTCTTTGCCGTAGGGGATAACGTATTTATTAAACACGGTCTGTAGAGCAGTTTGTCCGTTTAGGGCTACTGTAGAAACATCATGGTGAATTCCGTGCAAGTGGACTCGTGGTGTATGTAGATAGAAATAACTCTCTGATAAATAATGACATTCTAATAAATACATAATGATTCATTATGTAAGGTCTCTATACACCTATGAAGACATAGTTATTTATAATCTGTATTATAATACCTCAGTATTAAGTCCACGACAAAATATTTGTTGTTATTTAAAATGACAAATGATGACTTGGAAATGTGCCCATTTTTCTTTATCCTCTAATTGTAACTGTTGCATAGAGTTATGAGATGAGTCAAATGACCTTAAAATCCCTTTTATAAATGAAATAATTACACCAGATGGACCATGACCAAGGCAACATCAATTTTTTTCTAACTTTCTTTATGTTAGGCTTTCATACAGTTATGTGATAATATTGAGACAATTTAACATTATAACGTTGTAATAACACGATATTGATAATTTTGTTACATCCCTATCTCTAGCTATCTTTTTGTATTGTTTGTTACAGTAGCCAGTGAATAAATGTTGTTCATTATTCATATTTAAAAAGTTTTTAATCTTTAAAGGTTAAAGTCAGTGCAGGAGGCCAAGAAAATCATGACACTTCACTTTCATTATTATAAAGCTTGCTTCCCCAATATTAAATATGATAAAATCTATAAGAATATATCATGTTATAACTTAATATTTAATGTCTGCGGCCACTCTTTTTTTTCTCTAGTTCTGTCTCTGATCCTGATGTTTGTGATTCGCTACATCTCAGTCGTTCTCGTGTGGATTCTGACGGCTGTTGTCGTGGTCGGTTCAATTGGTAAGACAATGAGAACTACATTAAAATAGAGATCTGGTAAAGTAATTTGAACAAACGTATGACAGGTCGCGTGATATTTTGTCGGGCAGGTGGTTCTGGCGTTCTGTGGTGGCTATATGTGGATCACAGCAATTCTGTGAACGCCACTCTTCCGGCCAATGAACTGCAGGTGGCCGAAGACAACCAGCAAGCTCTTCTCATCTATGCTATCGGAGCCACTGTTTTCACGGTATGATCTGTTGTTGGGTTCAGAATGCAACTTTTTATCTCTGCACTGTAACGTTGCACACAGTACAACCTGATCTCACCAAAAACATAACAATTTATTGAGATGGAAATTTCGTATGAATTTGTAAGATGTCATCAGCTGGTTGTGAAGCTCAGTTGCTTGTGTATCAGGTGCTTCTGCTGTTGCTCATGTTCTTCATGAGGAAGCGTGTGGCTCTCACAATCGCTCTGTTCCACGTGGCTGGTAAAGTCTTCACTCATCTGCCTCTTCTGGCACTGCAGCCCTTCTGGACCTTTCTCACCCTCATGTGCTTCTGGGTTTACTGGATCACTGTGCTCCTGTTCCTCGGAACTGCAGGTTTATCAGCATAAATCCATTTATAACCATGTCATGATATAATCTCAATGCATATCGTTTCAAAGATAGATTACACTCAAATTGTCTGAAATGAAATAGTTGAAGTAACAATGAAGTATTGATCTGTTACTGTATTACCACAGGAAGTCCAGTAAAGAACAACCAGACAGGTCTGGTAGAGTTCCGTATGGACAGTCCGCTGCAGTACATGGTGTGGTACCATGCCGTGGGTCTCATCTGGATCAGCGAGTTTCTCCTCGCATGCCAGCAGATGACTGTGGCAGGGGCCGTCGTCACATACTATTTCACCAGGTCAGAGGTCAAAATTCATTGAGTCGCCAGATCTTAGAGAGTTTATTAACTGTGTCTTTGTGTCATTTTAGAGATAAATCTCAGATGCCCCTCACACCAATCATATCATCTATGCTGACACTGATGCGATATCACCTGGGCACTGTGGCTAAAGGAGCTTTCATCATCACTTTAGTGGAGATTCCACGGCTTATTCTCACCTACATCCACACTCAGCTAAAAGGAAAGGTGAGACTGGTGCCAGCTGTTTAGAAGCATAAACTTGATCTTATTCCTTATTCTTTGTATTTGACTTTTTCTGTAGACAAGAATGAAGTGTTGATATATATTGTTTTGTGCAGGAAAACGCATGTGCTCGCTGCATGCTGAAGGCGTGTATCTGCTGTCTGTGGTGTTTAGAGAAGTGCCTCAATTATCTGAACGTGGTGAGTTACTCCACTGTGTCATATACTGTACCTATAGAACAAGCAAATATCGTTTTACACAAATGATTTTTACACACTTTATAAAAGAGATTTGTGTGGTTTGTCATTAGGTGTTAGTGTATAGGATGATGCCCAATTTTCCCCTGTAATAGCTGGTGTGCAATTTTGCCATAAAACCCATACATTACCAACAGGGCAAAATGTAGTATCAGTAGAATTATTGAGCATTTATTTTATGATAAATGTATGATTTTACTTTCGTCTCCAGAACGCATACACGGCAACGGCGATTAACAGCACCGGCTTCTGTACGTCAGCGCGGGATGCCTTGTTCCTCCTGGCTGAAAATGCTCTGCGCGTAGCAGCGATCAACAGCGTTGGCGACTTTGTCCTGTTTTTAGGAAAGGTATTTATTTCGACACAACAGGATTTGTAATATACTGTTATTTGATGTGGAATTAAAGGGATAGTTCACCCAAAAATGTAAATTGACTCACCCTCAGGTTGTTCTAAACCTTGTTTTTATTTGTACTGTTATTTTTAGTAGTATTTCTCAAAAACACATTACCTTAAAGCTGCAGTCTGTAATGTTTTGCCTTTATATTGCCATCTCTGTTTGAAACAAAACTACAGGTTACTTTACAGTTCTGCATTTTAAAGTCAATTGTAATGAGACTGATATTTCCTGCAAATATATATAATTATTATAATTCTTAGCATTGATAGTTTTAATGTATTTGCTCTTAACCTTTATTTTTAACCAACGACGGATCTTTTGTTAAAAAAAAAAAATTTGATATGTAAGCATCACTTTCTGTTTGATGATTTTAGCATTTGCTTAGCGATGTCAGATTCTCTAACAGGTTTGTCTTGTGCTCACAGATCTTGATTGTGTCGTGTACGGCGTTTTCAGGCGTCCTAGCGCTTAACTATCAGAGAGAATACACCGTGTGGGTGTTGCCTCTCATCATAGTCTGTGTGTTTGCATTCCTGGTGGCTCACTGTTTCCTGTCCATCTATGAGACTGTAGTAGACGTACTCTTCCTCTGTTTTGCCATCGACACCAAGAACAACGATGGCAGCCCGGGCAGCGAGTATTACATGGACAAAGAGCTTATGGTGAGAGCAGTATGCATGAGGGAGGGCTAAACTAAACGGAAGATGTCGTTACAGACAGATGGATAATATTCATGTAATGCTCATGTTGTTTTGTATGAATGAAACATGTTTCTCTCTGAAATTCTTCACGTAGGAGTTTGTAGAGAACGCCAGGAAAGCTACAGAGCGGTACAGCAAAGAGGAAGGTGACCGTGGGGAAATGAAATCTATGGTGAGTTTAATGGGTATTAGTGTAATTTTAAGTGTCAAATGTGATATTCTCTATAAGTGTGATATTCTCATAAACTCAAATTGTATATTATGTTTCAGACTGGAGATACATCGGCATGAGGACTGGGCATGTTGCATCAACCTACCGTACACTCCAAAGAAAAATGGGTTTAAGATGCACAATAGCTACTATTCAGGGATCATGTGACAGGCTTTTGTCATGACTCAAAAGGACACTTAGTTTACAAAAGCTAAATGTCTGAATCTGAATTAAGCACAGATGCAGGAAATGAAACGGGAAGCTGAGTAAGATGTGGAATTCTGCACTCATATTTTTGCTCCCCATTTTTTTCCAACAGATAATAACAATTATTTGGATATTTGTTTTGCCACGTTATACATTTTAAAATAAATTTTGGGAGCCTAAATATAAGTTCTTTATTCAGCATTTTTAGTTCAAAACCATGTGTATGTTTTATACAGCAGAAATGGTCTACTAGTTAATATTTTGTTTAAATGAAAAGCAATAATTGAAATCTTGTAGTCTGTAGAATATATTTTTAATATAACCTTTTACTTTGAAGATGGTGCTTTTTGTATTTTTTTTTTTTTTAATTCAACCTTTTTCTGTTACAAGTCTAGTTGTGATATACAGCCTTCTGACCTTAAAACTATCTGTTCTTATATGCAAACAAAACTCATCTGTTTAGCTGAATGTTAAGTTTACAGTCGATACCTTAGTGTCTAGATCTAATATTTTAGAGAATTTCTTTATTTTAAACAGTATGTTAGAAGCAAATAGATTTAGTTTTAGTTCACCAAATGAAAAAGAAGATATTTAGATATCCATTCATGTGTGCCAATTTAACCACTTTTAACAAGTGCATTTATATAATGTGTACGTACTGTATGTATATATACCCGAATAGTAAATCATGAATTTACTTTTGGTTTTGATAGCTGCATTGGAACACACTTGACTAAATAAAAACCAAAGAGAAGTACAAACTGTCCTAAACTCATTGTTAATTTGCCTCATGGTACAATCCTCTTTGATAAGGATTAATATGCAAGTCCCAGATTTAAACACAGTATAACCAGAACAAACAAGTTATTTAATTCACAACAGATTATACAGACAAAATGTTAACTCTTCTAAGAAGACAGGTGAGTTGAGAGATGATCTTTAAGTTTTGGGATTGTTGATTGCTCTTTACGGCAAATGTGACAGCGCAGAGGAAGCTTCAATAGTTCATTTGTACTTTCCTTTACCGTCACCTTTCCATCTGCTTCCAGCATTGCAATGACATCTGCATCAAGATAAAGCATAGATTCAGTACTTATACTCTTTGATATAGTCTAATGTGTATATAAATAAACAAGAAAGCTTGATTAATAGGACTTTCTTACCTTGAGACTCAATAAAATATTCAGTAGTGAAGGAATTCCAATGTTTCTTGTTCTTTAAACAAGGCGAGTCAAAGTCCTGGCTGATTACATGCATGTGAACGTGACTAGAAACAAATAAATATGAAATATATGAATGACAAGCATACATTATACATGTGTCATACAAGTTCCGCCCTTCCTCTTGACAGCAGCCAATTAGAACACAGACAACAGTACCTCATGCTGGGAATGGCGTGATAACCCAGACGGAAGTGAAGTTTTTGACTGTCTGGACACTGCTGTACCATCCTGTCCCCAACGTGCTGCATGTGTTTGAGCAGGTCGCAGTGTTCTGATCTCAGAACCTTCAGACTGGAGATGGAATCCCACGGCAGCACCAGCCAATGGTACCGTGCCTTCGGGTACTTGTCTTTGATGACCACCACCCTGTCGTCTTTATACACCTGAGGACAAAGACGATAACAGGTTAGCTCTGATAGATTTAAATTTTAAAGATCATACTGGTATTCCAGATCAAAACATCAGATTTAATACAGCTGAACAGACATACTTGCATCTTTGGGTCCTGCATTGATACTTTAAGGCCTTGACTCCAACGACCTGCAGATTCCTGAAAAACATTTTCTTTCAGAATTATTTTTTATTCAAAATGATGAAATAAGTCATTTCGCACAAATTATGCGAGTGAGAGTACGGCACGCAAGCTATTTTTTAAAAGAGTTCTTTAAAAAATCCTTTTCTATGGTAAACTTTTACTCACCGATTTATCAGAACCTGATAGTGGAGTCTTTTTTTGTGGAGGTGAACCGCTATTCAATGCGTGATGGTCCGTATGGGAGGATGTTGACATATTTGCAGGGTTCTCGCTCTTCTGGTGGGGTCTTTTGGTGGGTTTGATCCCCTCTGCAGAAGATCTGGGTGTGGATGTCTCTTCAGTGAACTTCACTGTGTATGGATATAGCTGATTGACCATGTGAAGTCTTTGGCTGGGCTTTATCATCACCTGGTTGTAGAGGTGAGTGACATGTGGTTTGTAGGTTGTTAAGACCAATAACCTGTGCAATATAGCATCAAAATTGGACATTTACAGGTGCAACTTAAATTAATAAAATTGACCTGACTGTGTTTACCTGATTGCCTTTGCCCACAACCACACAGTCCACATTTGTAGGATTCACACCTAACTGTAACAAATAAAAAAACTTTATAATACTTTTCTCCCATATTTTATTTATTTATGCTATAAGCATCCGGCCATACCTGTTTAACACTGACAAATCCTCTGTTGCAGTCAGCCCTAAATTCAACTGCAAGATAAAAAGTGTTATTTATAATCTGGGGCTGTTCTGAGTTTACTAGCTTAACACTATCTGATATAAATATCTACCTTGTTCTCTGGAGCACTTTTTGTCTTTAATCTTAGTTTCTGGTCCTCGACCCAGAGTCAAAGGTTGATGGTGATAAAGCTGAATGGGTTTATGAGAATCATCTTGAGACACTAGCCAGCACAGAGGCATTTCCTTTAAAACAAGACAAAATGCGTACAAACATTAAACACTATATACAACGAAACTTTAAACTGCAGATATTGCGTTAATAAATTACCGTATAAGACTGCTGGGGTTATATATATATATTGAGAACAATGTGTTTTTTAGAAGTAGACCGTAAACAGTTGCAACTGCACACTTCAAAACATGATTCGCGATCTTCTTCATGGGCGTGCGCGTGCGACGATAACGAAAATGGGCACGCATACTGCCATCTATCGGCCAGAGGACGCTATGAACTCGCCAACACTTCTGAACGTTAATATGCAGTCGACAAGAATCAAAATTACTGCGTCAGAGGGTCTGTAAATTAATAAAATATAATAGAAAACAATGTATTTATGTTCAGTACGTAAATTATATTTAGTTTTTCATTTTTAAACATATGTGTTGGCCAATCTCAACCTGCATGTTTCCATAGATAAGATAAAGAATGACAAGCTCACTTGAAAAGGGAATAAATAAGGTTAATGAAAAAGACAGCAAAGGGGGATATGTGTTAGAATATCTTGAAAACTCAGAGTAAACTCATAAATACGCCCATGTTACCAAACCAAAGCTGTTTATCTGCCTCTTACGGGGGAACACGTTGCCATGCAATATCCTAATATTTCTTGTTCAAAGTGGTTGATAAATCATATATTTATACATGTTTTTAATACATTTAGTATTTCCAAAATAGCACGAATTAACAGTGAACATGTTAAAAATGTATGAACAGGTCAAGCATTTCGGAGAGTTGCGTTGCTTGGCAACCCTACCACATCTATTGCTTCTTTTCTGAATTTCTTATTAGTATTATAAAAATCATATCTGTTTATTAAATACAAATTCTAATCAAATTGCAGTTTCATCAAATCGACACCCTGTGTTACAGTGATTTACCACGAGGCCCTGTTTAAATTACTGTATGCAATCACTACATTACTTCAATTAAATCTGAATGGCTACTTTGAAACTAAACACAACCCGAGCCAAAATACTATTAGCAAAAGAGTTAGTGATTCAGGCACGTTTATTGATCAAAAGCAGGACATTTTCTTGGCTGTGACGGGGAGATGAAATAATGTGACTTTTATGCGAGTTGTGCCGTACGCTCGCATGTCACTGTGACTTCCTTCTTCAGAGAGGATCATTGAAAGATCAGGTAAGAGCTGGGCTGGACCCATAACACAATTTAAATCATTTAAACACTCAATGCACTGTAAGTTTTCTATTTTCCCGTCACGTCTTTCAGTTAAGTGTGATTTCCTCTATATATTACCAAATGTCGCGCTTTATTTGGTTATATCTTTTCCATTATAGATTGAAGGTTAGCACAGGCTAGCTAGCTTCACTTGAACCCACATTCCCCATTGCGCTGACATTATTCAAATACCTTTGTGGAAATGACGCACATTTAAATCGTTTTCAAATGATATATCAGTTCAGATGTCGCTATTTACAGATATATTTGTGCTTTTTACGATAGGTGTCCACGTCTCGCGATAGCGCGTCAGTTTTAATAGCCGTTAGCTGAATTACCGTCAAAGTCATTTTGTATGCACGCGCATGCTTTTGACACACATTTAATTCACCAAAGCTACTTTAATGTAAATAATTATAAGTGTTCGTGTTGTGTTTGGTGGCGGTGTGTGTGCACTGTGTCATTGGGAGGTCGTTTTGGGTGTTGTTGTAAGTTATGCCTCGTACCTAGGCCGCATTTATTTAAAGTTTAAACTTCCTCGAACAGTGTTTGTTTTTCATTCATTAATGTCACGAATGTTAACGAATAACTGGCGTTCAAAGGGGTTTCGTTTCGTCGTGCCTATAAATATCCTGAAGTAAGGTTAAGTTATTGATCACCCAGCGAGTTTGTGTATGGACACGTAGGCGAAACCAGCGCACTTATGAACCTCCGCTTCATATACGTTATGACTTCGTAAGTGTAACGCATGTTTCAGCCTTTGCGCAAGAGTTGTACTGTGTTTCAAAACCTATGTGCTGTCTACCTAGACGACATGTTTTGGGGATCATTAAAATCATTCCCAAAATGCCTCTGGGTAAACAGCACCTGTAATGCCTAGAATACCATCTAGATAGGCTGCCACACACCCTTAGTCTATGTAAACAAACAAATTAGCTGTCATATATTATTTGAACTCTGGGTGTTTTTTGTTTAGTTATGTTTTAAACAATTACATGTAAAGAAGGAACAGATCAGCAAGTTTAAGCCCTTCCATCACACAGATGGATATTGGTAGGTTGCTCATATATGTAAACATACATGTTTCACCTGCTTGTATCGACCCAGGCCCCCATAAGACACTGTGAAGCCACGGGCTGTCGTGATGTCGGAGCCCAAGGCACCCACCCCAGCCCCAGGAGACATGTACAAAGGCTGGCTCTTCAAATGGACTAATTACATCAAGGGATACCAAAGGCGATGGTTTGTCCTGAGCAATGGTTTGCTGTCTTACTACAGGTGAGAAGTGTTTGCTGTTTACTGACCTTTGTCAAGAACGTGAATGTTATCGACTATCTGCAAACTACAGGTCTCCTGTGAGTTGATTGGAATGTCAGATCTGTTCTAATGAACCTTTTGAGGTAGTGTCATAGTGTTCTTTGGCCCCTGTCAACATCTGATAAGGTGGAAAGTGAAGGTGGTGTTTTATAAGCGAATAATATTTATGCAAATTCAATATTGTAAAGTATTCACTAAGAATATTTCTGCTCATGATTAGCATAATGGCATCCAAATCCTATATGTTAACACTTTTGCTTGGAATAAGGATAAATTGGATTTGTGATCTTTCCCTGCCGTGCAAAAGGTTTGAAATTAGAGCAGGGACCTGAATGTCTTTGGGGAGTCTTTGTTGATGTGATCCCCCTAGCAACCTCACAGCAAAGCCCTAGCAACCTCACAGAACAGCCTGGGATTGTTGCAACAAGTTCAACACCGACAAGCAACACTCACTCAGTATTCTTCCTTCTACGCAAAATTAGTCTACAAAGCTGTTTTAGAAATGTATCAGTTTTGTTTGGCCTATCTGTGTGTTATGTTTTGGCCTTGTTTGTGTTTGTACGCCGGTAAAATGATACCATTTCAGTCCATTAGATTAGAGTCACACTGATCAGATGGGAAGCAGCATTCATCTCTGTCAATTATTAATTGTGTGTGTGCGACATGCGTGTGTGTGTGTGAAACCACAAGAGCGCCGGCGTGTGTGTTTGTCCGTGCGATCGTCATTGTTTGCTCAACAGTTTGAGATGAGAGGATAAGACATTTTCAAATCCACCCACTTGACTCGATGTTTAACTCCCTAAATAGAACAATTACCAACCCATCAGCTGTTGGAAAGTGTGAGTGAGGATACACGTTATTTTTAGAGGCGCTTTCATAATTATTTGTATTTCATCGTGAATAAAATTAAACAAACATAAGTGCAGACAGTTCATACTGATAGTATGTGTATATATGAATGAAATCACTTTTTATAAACAGATGTTCAAGGATGACATTTCTTAGGTTTTTAGGCACCCTGAAAAATATATTTTGACGAAATGTGTAAATCACAATCATATTTTAAAGACTGTATTTATTGTTTTATGCAATTACACAACTGCATTCCAGTCATGTTACTGAAGTAAATATAAATATTTACTTTGCCACTTGTCTATAAGGTGATTTCTTGGCTAGAAATCATTTTGTTTTTATGTAACTCTTATATTTTTTTATGGAGTTCCAAAGAATAGGTTAATAAACGCACTGTATACAAAGTGTGAGACCTGTAGCATAACAGTGTAAATAAATGACACAAGAGTCCATTGTCTCTCATGAGTCATGACGCTGTTGAATAAGCATTTGATTGGTGACTTTGGTTCTGTTCCTGCTGGAAAGCATCAACATTTTCCAGCAGTCTGCTCTGATAAATGACAGTGAGATTCATATGAAATTTAGAGGGCAGGCAAGAGATTTGGGATCTGTTTTTTGTCACTTCATAGGCCATCCAAACATGTTTTACCCTGTTTTGTCTATAGAGTATGGAAAATCCAAAGAAACTATGATTCACCAGTTTTGGCAGATTGGACCATGGAAACTTTATTTAGTTTCTGTACAATTGGTGCTTGTTAGGAGCTGCTAACTGAGGTTACTAAAAGTCACTATGAGTCTCTGGTAAAAGAATGCAATTCTAACTCTAATCCCACTAAATCCTCTAAAAGAGTGGTTCCCAACCGAGGGGCGCAACGGTTCCCTGAAACCCCAACCTTTGGAACTCGGTCGCGAATGCATTGAGGAACGCGATTGCAAATTGACGGAGGGCAACGTTCCATTTGAAGCTGCGCATGTGAGTGGCCGTGCAGACTCATTGTCGGTCCTGCGCACTGAAATTTTAGGCTACGCACAAATACTTAAAGGGGTGATATGACACGACTTAAACAAATATTATGGTGTGTTTTAATATAATGCAATGTGTATACAGGATTTAAGGTTAAAAAACACTGTATTTTCCACATACCGTGCATGTTTGTGTCTCCTTTTTGTCCCGCCTCTCTGAAACACCCAGATTTTTAACAAAGCTCATTGCTCTGAAATGCGAGGTGTGCTATGATTGGCCAGTTAACCAGTGCGTAGTGATTGGTCGTTTCCAATACTGCAAGCATGTGATGGAAATGTAACGTCTCTTACCATATGTGGAGCGTCAGGACTCAAAAGCAATTTTACTGACAGGTACGCCCATCTTACTTGCGTATACATTTAGGCGGTCTTAGTCAAATCATACCACGAACTGACGTAGATTTGTAGGGGGGTGTGGTTACACGAGGCGTCTCGGGCAGATCTGGGTGAGCATTCGCTTTTAGGTAGAATGCAGCTTTTGTTCCGACACTTTCATTTTTGCAATTTTACATGTGTAATACATGCATGTGCAATTTATAAAACACCAAAGATACATAAAATCACATGTTCACGCCAAATGACCCCTTTAATAACTACAAAGTAGGCAAACGTCCACTCAGGAAGCAGCGGCAATTACCTCAATCATCCTAAGAAACAGGTAGATCATACAAGTATGTTTGTTTTTCAGACTGTAATTTCAGAATAAGCAAAAGACTCTCTATCTCTGTCTCTCTCTCTCTCTCTCTCTCTCTCTCTCTCTCTCTCTCTCCCCCAAAGATAGGCGTGAAGGGAGTTGCGTATAAATAAAGTGCCTTTTCACATATTTCTGAACTTGGATGGCTGTTTACAGTTGTTGACATAAGATGTAAAGCGCTATTTTCGACAGGCAAATAACACCACACCACGTCTGTATTTTAAACTGCGAATAAACTCTCGCTTTGTGATAAAATCAATGAAACACGCACCGTTCTCGTGATCTGTCAGATTTTGTAATGATGCCCAAGACACTAAAATTTTGTAATGATTTTAACGCAAAATGGTTCACAATGGTATTTTAATGGAACCCATTTATTTCTATGATGGTTTCTTTTGGGTTTCTCTTATTTTTATCAGCAGGGTTGTTACATTTATAATCTGATCTCTTGAGATCAATCTGTCATATACAGGTATTTTTTGTTTTATATATATATATATATATATATATATATATATATATATATATATATATATATATATATATATATATATATATATATATATACACATTTTACACGTTATTATCTTATCTACCCTCAATGTACAGTATGGGGGGCGGCAGTTTTTTAAATGGGTTACAATGAAACAATGAAACGGTTGGGAACCACTACTCTAAAAGATACATTTCTAGCTGCAATGTACTTATTGTTCTCTAATCTGCCTGATTTGGTTCATATTGATGTGTTTCATAAAATGCATTATGGGGAAAATGAAAACTGGGAAAATACATCAGGATGAAGGGGTGCCCCTGTTGGGAAAGTTATCTGCTTATCATGTTAACTTCTGTGTGTGTTTATCAATATATCTGAGCACTCAAGACACATTTTCAATTTGATATCAGATAGTAGGATATAGGCATAGGCCGGTATGATATTTTGATGGTATGATATTAGCAAACGTCTGTGTATACAAACAAAAATTTCTACAGGTATACCTTGAAACAGGTATTTGGGTCATGCCTAGTAGGATAGCAGCAATAACAGGGTGTTTTTCTCTGTCACAAGACTGAGAGAAAAAACTATCAGGAGGCGTTTCTTGAACGTAAGCATTTCAGCGCTGATTCATGTATATTGCAACAGACACTGAATTACAGCTGTCAGGTTCAAGTTTTGCTTACAAGGCATTACACAATGAACTTTGACAGTACTGAAGCATATAATGTAAAAGCATATATTTTTTTTCCACTGACGGCAGACTGATTTGTTTATGAATGATATTTCTTTGTATTATTCAGCTTACACGTAAGAAAGACTGTAAGAATAAGAAGTGTTTGTTGTTTATAAAATGTTACTTGATTATCCACAAAATAGGCATCATCACATTTATAATACTTAACTATATTACCACAATATTTAGTATTTAGCTTTTAAAGGTTTACTGCTGTGAACCGTCCAAACTCGCAAATCCAAAAACTAGTTTCATAAGCATTCATCTTATAATCTTGTTTTAACACATTGTTAGTGTTAAATTATGTTACTACTAGTAAGATCTTTCTCTTTCAGGACCCAGGCGGAGATGGGTCACACATGCCGGGGCACCATCAACCTGGCTACGGCCAACATTGCGGTGGAGGACTCATGCAACTTTGTAATTTCTAATGGTGGTGCGCAGACGTACCATCTGAAGGCCAGCTCAGAGGTGGAGCGCCAGCGCTGGATCACCGCACTAGAACTGGCCAAAGCCAAAGCTGTTCGCATGCAGGCGGAATCGGGTCAGTCGTATAACTGAGTCTGGAAACATGCTGTTTTTCCTGTAACGATTAATTCAAATGCCTTATTACCTTATCAACCAGTGAGCAAACTAGAATTCTGTTTTATTTATTTCTACAGATGACTCTGAAAACGAGTGCCCGAACACTTCTCCGTCGTCAGGGCAGGGTGGAGGTTCACGCAACTCGGAAGTTCAGTCCACCCTCCGAACTCTGGGCAGCAAGGTGGAGGATCTCAGCACTTGTAACGACCTCATCGCCAAACATGGCTCTGCTCTTCAGCGGTTAGTCATTCTTAATATCAAACTTTAAAAGTTGGATTTGCATTAATTTTCCCTGGGTATTGAACCTATGAACTTGGTGTTGTTTGCACCAGCTACTGGTGTACATAAAAAGCACATATCACCACGTAAAGTGTAATCTGTTGATTTCTGTGGTCTCCCTCAGGTCTTTGTCTGAGCTTGA
Source organism: Triplophysa dalaica (assembly GCF_015846415.1). Taxonomy (NCBI): domain Eukaryota; kingdom Metazoa; phylum Chordata; class Actinopteri; order Cypriniformes; family Nemacheilidae; genus Triplophysa; species Triplophysa dalaica. The sequence continues at coordinate 7,656,982 of NC_079543.1, forward strand.
AGGCATTCGACTGGGAGGAGAAGCGAGTGAGAAGATTCGTCAGGTGACGGAGAGAGCAACGCTCTTCCGCATCACCTCCAATGCCATGATCAATGTAAGACAGCTACCCGTTTACTTTCGATAAAAGGAGATCGTTACAATATGTAAAAAGTATAATTTCGTCATTTTGACAAACCTTTACTCTTCTCTAACGCTTCTCTGTCAATCTGACAACCAGGCGTGCCGGGACTTCCTAGCATTGGCTCAGGCTCACAGTAAGCGCTGGCAGAAAGCACTGCAGGCCGAGCGAGAGCAGAGAGTGAGATTAGAGGAAACGCTGGAGCAGCTCGCCAAACAACACAACCATCTTGAGAGAGCCTTCAGAGGAGCTACTGTACTGCCTCCTTCCCAGAGCAACCCTGCCATTGACAGCAAAGGTACTATACTTCTCGTGTCATGTACAAATTCCTGCACCGATGCTGAATGTACAGCCCTATTTGGCAGAGGCGATTAGCCCCGGTGTGTATGCAGTCAATGATGTTCAGTATATTTGACTTCCTTCTTCTAATCTGTCCCACAGGCTCGGTTCCAGGAAAGGGTGACGCAAGCGACGAGGATGACGAGAATGAGTTTTTCGACGCATGCGAGGACGTTCAAGAGTACATCACTGTACCAGCAGATCCCAAATATCACAGGTCTTTATTTCCTCCCTCTCTCCTGTAGTTTACACTCCTCTGAACCTTCTGATGTGTGTGTTTCCTTACTGGACCTAAGTGTGTGTCCTCCTCTCCCCTTCCTTCATTTTCCTCCTCTCTGTCTCACCCTCTGTCTCTCACATACCCTCTTTCGCTTTGTCTCAGGAGATCTGGCAGTAACGTCAGCGGACTCAGCAGCGAGCTGGGAATGGATGACGGAACCACATCGGTATGAGATGCTCATGGGAATATTTTAACCAAACAGCCATATTGCCTAGTCAAATTGTTTAACATAAAACGTAAAGGTAGTTAAATATAACAAAGCTGCTTTTAATAAAGTTGTCCAAAGTTGAATCAGCTTGAACGGTTACACAAAAATGAATGAAACTCATCAACTCATTTAATCTGTCACAGCTGGATGAGCAGTCCCTGGCATCCAATCCCGAGTCCCCGCAGTCCCAGGAGCTGGTGCCTTTGAAGAAGAGACGGTCCCGTATCCCAGATAAACCAAATTACTCGCTCAATCTATGGAGCATCATGAAGAACTGTATAGGAAAAGAGCTCTCCAAAATCCCAATGCCTGTATGCACAACTATAAAAATGTAAAGCAGGCCTGAATCTCAATTGCGTTCGGATATTCATGACCCTCTCTCGACAGGTGAACTTCAACGAGCCCCTGTCCATGTTGCAGCGTCTCTCAGAAGATCTTGAGTACTACGAACTGCTGGATCGGGCCGCCAAGTGCCAGAGCTCTCTGGAGCAGATGTGCTACGTGGCTGCTTTCACCGTTTCCTCTTACTCTACTACAATTCACCGTACGGGCAAACCCTTCAACCCTCTGCTGGGAGAGACCTTTGAGCTGGACCGCATTCAGGAGTGCGGCTACAGGTCCCTCTGCGAGCAGGTGATTGGACGTCTTCCATTACTGTAGAATTTTGTGAATAGGAAGTGACACCACAAATTATGTGAGTTTTGTTTGAATGTGAACTACAAATTTAGCTTCCCGTCTCTCTTCTCAGGTGAGTCATCATCCTCCGGCTGCGGCCCATCACGCAATCTCCGAGCGAGGCTGGACCCTGAGCCAGGAGATTGCCCTGGCCAGCAAGTTCAGGGGCAAATACCTCTCCATTATGCCTCTCGGTAAGACTTATGATATTTATCTGTGACTGCGTCAGTATGTCTGAGATTTATGATGACTCGAACATATGCAGAAAAAAGTTTCTGTTCTTTATGGGATACTTCACCCAAAAATGAAATTTCTGTCATTATTTTCGCACCTTTGACTTGTTCCAAATATATTTGGAAGAATGCTTATAACCTAACAGATCTCAACACCCGTTGACTACCATAGTAGGTAAAAACAATGGTAGTCAAAAGTGGCCCAGAACGGTTAGCTGTCCTACATTCTTCAAAATGTCTCTTTGTTCCACAGAACAAAAAAAGATAAAGTCATTTTTCCTACTATGGGAGTCAATGGGTGTGTTTATAAGCGATATTCCAAATATCTTTCTCTGTGTTCATCAGAACAAGGGAATTTATACACATGTGGAACAACTCGAAAGTGAGGAAATGATGACAGAATTTTCATTTTTTGGTGAGGAATCAGTTTAAAACTAACACAGTATGTTATGAAACAGGATGTATAATGAAAATTGAAACTGTTTTGCTACACATTTCTGATTTCTAAATGATTTTTGTCATTAAAAACCTAGAACGGTTTTGTAAAATGTCTTGCTTATAAATGTCCATATATAATAAATCCCCTCAGTTTAACATTTGTTTGCTAATCCAAAAATATTTGTACATTGGGTAGCTGGGCTAAGTGCTCATATGGTTCTGTAAATGATCATGGTCATTTTATTGTGTGAGTCCTTCTTTACATTAAGATTGTCTAAATTGCTTTGTTGTGTACTCAGGTTCAATTCATTGTATGTTTGAGAAGAGTAACAATCACTACACCTGGAAGAAAGTCACAACCACAGTGCACAATATCATTGTTGGAAAACTATGGATAGATCAGGTAATAAATAACCTTCACTGCCTTGAATGATCAGATAGTTTTGTGCGTTTTAGTTAAGTTAAGATTGCACTATACAAACATAGCTCCTAAATTTGTATAATGGCATTTTTTCGATCTGTAAGATTATTTATATCTGTATTGTTTCTAGTCAGGAGAAATAGACGTTGTGAACCACAGAACGGGTGACCGGTGTCACCTCAAATTTGCACCTTATAGCTACTTTTCCAGAGACGTAGCCAGAAAGGTGAGTCACTTCTTCAGAATGTAGGCGTGCCCACTTCTTGTTTCATCATCTTGTGTAGTATTTGATGTTTCGTCCGTCTGAAATTTATGTTTGTTTTCCTCCTCCCTCCTCTAGGTTACAGGTGTAGTAACAGATAAGGATGACAAGGCACACTACGTTCTGTCTGGTACATGGGATGAGAAGATGGAGTGCTCGCGTGTCATGCAAAGCAGCAGAGGCGGGGAGAACGGGGCAGAGGGGCGACAAAAAACTGTCTATCAGACGCTTAAACCCAAAGAACTGTGGAGGAAAAATCCTTTGCCGTAAGATGTTTCCTGATGCTCTCGAATACAAACAATTTCAGGATCTCAGACCGGTTTCATGTGTAGTGCACTTTGAAAAGTGCGAACCTTTGACTTGGAAGAACATTTTAAGAAAGCTAACTTTTGACTCTTTAAAATCTGTTGCCTCCGTCCAGGGAGGGTGCAGAGAACATGTACTACTTTTCTTCGCTGGCACTGACGCTGAACGAGCTGGAGGATGGTGTGGCTCCCACGGACAGCAGAAGACGGCCGGACCAGCGCTTGATGGAACAGGGTCGCTGGGAAGAGGCCAACGCTGAGAAACAGCGGCTAGAGGAGAAACAGCGCACAACTCGCAGAGAGAGGGAGAGAGAGGCCACCCGCACCTCCAATCCTACAGAAGAGGGTAAGAAACCACCCGACTGACTCCATGTGACCTTTTCCTGTCTCCTCGTTTATCTGTTGCCTGTCTCTCATTCACTCCTGTCTGTCTCTGTTATTCCCTCAAGCTCTCATTGAGGATTCAATATCTGACTCGCCTGTCAAAAGCAAGTACTCCTGCTTTTCTTTCCTTGATTGTTTTCTCTGTTTCACCCTCTGATGCATGAATTGCAATGGAAAAGAACTGTCTTAGTGTTTATTTTGGTTTCGAAAGCAAGTTCTCAAACTTCTTATGGAGGCCACATTTATGATGTAGCAAATTTACAATGGCAGGAAAAGGTATTGTGGACACAATTTTTTATCTACACGTTTTTTTTTAATACAAGTATATGGAGTATTTGTTTAAACTAGGGCTGTCAAATCGATGAATCGCAATTTATTGTTTCCAAAATAAATGTTTCCATATAAATAATGTTTGTGTGTGTGTGTGTGTATATAAATGCACACACATACATGTGTACAGTATATATAACGAATATTTGCATAACTATATAGAGAATGTGAAGCTGACGTCACGCCCTATGTTGCATTTCTTAAATGCATACATTCATATAAACACACACATGTATTTTATAAACACTAACATTTATTTTGCAAACAAATAATCGCGATTCCTCGATTTGACAGCCGTAGGTTAATCTGTCTTTTAATGTTCCCCATGCATCAGAGGTTCACCCTTGTCTTTTCTCGTCTCCGACAAACAAACACACTAACAAAAACACGCTGTTATGATGCCTGTTTGCCATGAAATTAATATCCAGCATGTTCCTCACCTTCATAGTGTCATTCATTGTTTTCTTTCTTTTTGTCTTAATTTGCATCCCCCTTTTTTAATTTCCGCGCTGATCAGCTGAGGAAGTCGAGATTGCCAGCGAGCCCTCTGAGACTACTTTCAAAAGCAAGTATCATCCCATTCCACTCTTAATCACGCTTGTCTGTCACAATCATCATCCAATCATTTGCTTCCTCTATCTGTCCCTACATCAGCTGACACAGATGAAACTTCCTCCGATCTCTCGCTCTCAAGCAAGTAGCCCTCATGTAGCTGAATTAGCACAAATTGCAGCTGTGTAGCATTGAATCTGTTTAGAATCGGGGCTGTTTGGACACTTTCTTTGATATCTTGATCTGAACTGTCTGGTTCTGAATAGAGTTCAATTCCACTCTGCAGGTCTTTTTTTGTTTTGTTTTACAGAATTATTGTAAAGCTGTTATGTGAAATTTCCCAGAACAATGAGCAGATCTTGAAAAGTTTTTAATTAGATTTCATTAGAATTCACTTCACATCATGTGTCAAGCTTTCCTGTTGCTCAGTGGTTAGAGCATGACGCTAGCAACGCCAAGGTCATAGGTTCGATCCCAGGGATTGCACATTCTCAAATAAAAATGTATTGTATCATGCAATGTAAGTCGCAAATGCATAAATGTAAAGTCTGAACCATGATGCGTTTCGACTGCCCACATTTTTAACATCCAGCAGGGGGCAGCATGAGCTCATGAGAGCATTTTGTTGATGTATCTTTTATTCAGTTTACACATCACTTACATGCTGACATCTCACACTCATGTTCTGTTTGTCTGCATTTCTCCATCCCCACCTCTACTAATCTAGCTGAAACACTGCACGGGTGTCACCCACCAGAGTACTCAAGCAAGTACCACACAGCACACACACACTAACACACACTCACTCACTCACTCACATTGTTTGTAAAGTCACAACAGTTATGTCAAAGCTTTAACTTCTCCACACACTATACATACAGATATCAGTGTTTATACATTGATATACAATCACTTATATAATTTTTTAAAAAATGTATATAATAAATAAGTGTAAAGCATGAGAACTTGCTGCGTTAAACCTGCAACTTTTTTTAGGTTAAAAATAAATAAAAATCAGTTATTGAGCAAGTACATAATATTTTTTACTTAAAATGTGATGTCTACTCCTCTGCATTTCACAACGTCAAGCTTATCATAATGATTTATAAGTTGAGCTGTTAGATTTTTCAAAGAAAGGTCAGTTGATTTCATTTGACTTAAACACATGTAAAGATAAATACTTAAAGTAACATGTAATGTTATGTTCAAACAGAGACGGCAATATAGAGATGTGCAGTTGCTGTGCTTTGCTATTGCCTATTGTAGTTCGAGTCAATTGTCAGATCTAAACATTTCATAAAATTTACTGTTGCAATAGTGTTATTGACTGTTGTAGTGTTATAATACACTGATGTCACACTTGTTTATATCACTATGATCTGACATTTTTCATGCCATGATATATTTTCCTGACTTCTTGTCAACTCTCAGAAAAGCTAAAGAAAGAGAAACTCATTTTCTTATTGTTTGCTCTTTGTTGCTCTAGTGGAGGGGCCTTATGGTGCTCCAGTCAAAAGCAAGTAACATCTACCCAAAAACCATTCAGGACCTCAATCTATCACAAATGCCCATAGCATCCCCTGCTTTTATTATTTTTTGTTTAGTTCTTTCTTTATTAACCAACTACTTAAATGTAGTGTGAAATGTGAAGAATAAGAGATTGTAGGTTACAGTGTCATAGCATCTGTTGTCACCTCCAGTTAGTTGTTGTGGCTGATGCAGTCCAGTCAATGTTGTGTCCTAGTGAGCTTCTAAAAATGAGAACTAGCTTTATTTGTGTTTAGTGTTTAATTTTCTTTTCTGTGCCAAAGCACTTTGACAAAAGTGTGATGTTTGCCAAACTTAGACCTGATCCTGGCTGGTGTCCCACTAGCTGTTTTCCTCATTGACTTGATGTCATTCCATCAGCGGTTATGTAGTCTGTGACCCGTCTTTCATAATCAGATTTGTGACAGGTTTTGGCAAAAAAAGCTTACAGCCGAAATTGAGTCAACTTATAATTTAGCTAGTGGGACGCTTCCACTACTTGTTCTCATGTAACCGCTCATTTGCTCAATTACGTTGTTGTTTACTCATGTGAGTTTGTATTTGTGGCATTCAAACAGGCGTTCACCAGGACAGCTACAAGTCAATGTGGTTCGAGCGGCAGGTCGATCAGGCGACTGGGGAACCCACACACATCTACAAAGGGGGATACTGGGAAACCAAGGAGCAAGGCAACTGGGAAGGCTGCCCGGAAATCTTCTAATCTAAATCACGCACACCTCCCCTTCGCCAGGAGAGTGAACTAAACCACCTCACGGAACCCCCCCAGATAACAAACACAAGCCCAGATAAACTTGAACACGCTCTCCGCTTCTCCACCTGTGCTGTAATTAGTGGACAATGAGGGACAACATTTGGGAACATGATCCCACTTCTGTTTTTCTTGTGTATTCACAGAATAATTAAGACAAAGGTTTTCTGGTTATGTTGGTAGGGTTAGAAAAGTGTATCCTAGCATCACATCCCTGTCCCAGACTCCTCCAAAAGCTCTGGGCCTGTTCTCTTACACATCTATGGGGGGGAGGAAGTGGGGCATTTTCAAACTGAAGGGATTCTGAGGCGAGACCCTGAGTGAGTTCAGAGAAACACCGTAGAGCTCTTAAGTTTCATTGTGTGTGCTTGCGCGAGAGAGATCTAACAGTTTTCTTAGATGTTGTTGTTTGCCTTGGTTTGTGGACTTGTTAGTTTAAAAATGTTGACATTTATTGACCTTGCTGTTTCAAACCTCTGTGTTGGTATTTCATCTATTAAATAGATGAAGGGTTTTCACATCCGGATCTTAATGAACAGGAAATAAAGTAGCCAGAGGATAACTACTGCTGATTATTGGCTTTATGAATCTCCAGAAACCATATTGCTTTTCTTGATTTAAGTTTAGACGTTTAAAACGGAGTCACATTACACACATCACCACAGGAACAACCTGTGATGATGTCATCATAAACTGTATCCTCGCTTTTCAGAAGAGCATCTAAGATCTGCCCTGCAGGCCTTTCAACACTGGTATTAAGATAAAGAAACTGTGTCCACAAACTGAGGCGAACAAACGTGTGAGTGTTTGTGTTTGTATGCAAGTGAGGTCAAGAGAGGACTTTAAAATCTGTGTGTGTGTCTGTGTGTGTGCGTGCGTATGTTTGAGTTAATGAGTGATGTATTTGGGGTTTATTGTATATTCCAGTGAAACGAAAAGAAAAATCACATTTTATTTTCAAGTGTACTTAAACACGCGCGTGGAAAAAACAATACAGCAATGCAAAATCATTGCAGATGTTTGTGTGTGTGTGTATATATATATATATGAAATAATTAAGTAAAAATATTCATACTATTAATAATAAATCTTCCTATGTTGACACTGACAGCTAGAGTTATAATGATGGTAATTGATGTAGTTTTGAGGGTTGAACACAATTATTTAGACTTTTTAAAAAAAAAATCCTGGTGTCTGTTTGATTTAAAAAGCTACAAAATGCTAGGAAATGTTCATTTTTCTCCCCATAATCTGTCCTGGCTCTGACTAATGGAAATTTTATAAATATGTATATCTATCCCTTCATTCCATTAATTCATACTCTTACTGCTGGATACCATAATTCCATTACATATTTTTTCTTTTGAGGAACTGTAAAACATTTTCTTTCCCACATGACCGTAATTCCACAAGTTTTCCTTATTGCCGCTAGTTTTCTTTATCCTTTTCCATCGTTTGTGTCTCTCTCTTGGCCTCTGATCATTGTATATTGGGACAGAACTGCTCTGGACTGTCGTCCTGGTGCAGACTTATGATGTAATAAAAGCTGGTTTGGAAAAGGAAAATAATCAAACACACAACAACCTGTTGTCATGTCTTTGTTTATGAGCTAGTGTCACCATTTGCATGTTGCCATGATAAAAGAAGATCTGCTGTGATGATAAATGCAGTTGGTGCAGAGTCCACTTCTTCATCAAGTACTAAATGGTAGTTTGCAAATGGTGACATTTCAGCCCAAATGAAAAACTTCTAGTCTGTCAAGTTTATAACAATGAAAGTGATTTTATGTGTATTCCTATTGTTCTATAACAAATTTGGTCAAATCTGACTCCCTTGACAACAGCTCCTCCCAAACATGTAACATGTTTGTCATTCAGTTTCTGTTTCCCAGCTTCACATCTCAAGTCGGGGCGTGTCATGCACAGCACACTGAAGCAGTAGTAATTTACCAACAGAAATGAAAGTATAGAACAGGAATATCAAAGTTGTCCTGGTTAGTTTGCACTCTCTGGTTACTTGTATCTTGCTTGAGGTAAAGTATCCTACATAATTTACAAATTTTACACTGATTTATTATTGGTTAAACTGAATTTAGTTAAATAAACTGAATTTACTTTATTGAATTGAATTCTATATTTTACCATTTTTTTATTTATTGCTTTATAACTGGTTAAACTGAATTTAGTAATGTTAAACTTAATATACTTTATTGAATTTAACTGAATTTAATTGCATATTCTAAAATGTCATTTTATTACTTTTTATTGTTATGTTTAAAGGCATAAACAATTTGAAATGGGATGTGTCTTTGAGCAAAACAATATTTGCTAAATAATGGAGCTGAAATGTGATCATTCCAATTATGGGTTTGGAAATGAACTAAGCCTGGTTGTCCTGGTTTCTATTGTGAACACTCTTGTTTGTTTTTCGTTTGACAGATCACATCAGTACAGATTTACAGCTCAATATTTCATCTCTGCTGGAACTGTGTCAAGGTACAATGAATTCTATCTATTTTCTGTCTGTTTCTTGCACATTGCAGTAATTTCTTTTATTTCAGGAAACGTCAACATATCGCAATAGAGTATGTATACCAACATATTTTTGTTATCGTTTTGACGCTGACATTTTTTTTTTAGATTTCTCCACTTATAAATTGTAAAAAGTCTCGAGTAGACCTTTAAAAACTCTATTCTTAGAATCTGAACTAGTTTCTAAGTGTATCCTTTACCTTTCAGAAACAGGATTGTCAGAAACATGGTGAGAACACTAAATGAATTGTCTCAGCTGAAAGAAACCAACTTTGGTCAACCAGATCCCAGGCATGGTCTCAGATTGCTGTGGTGGTTTGCCAATAAATGTGTTGATAATGTCAATGGCTGTATGATTTCACTGTACAACCCAGCATATGGACATTTTGGCTTCCATCGATTCTACAACAGAATTGAAGATGATGAAGACAGACTTCTACCTATGATTAACTTACCATACTATGAGGTGGGAAACCTGAGCTATGGATCACTACCTAAAGATGTCACTGCGAATTACAATAGAAACCATGCCGACAGCAACGCAGATCGCATTATTGTTCGCTTCCAATCAAATCCACCCAGCTTTGACAGGATTTATGTCACTCAGCATTCAGATCAGCTGAATTTTAATCCAAATACCACTTATCGAATCAGCCATGGTCTTCTAAAGACCATTAAAAGCCTGAGACTGGATGAATTCCTTAGGCGAACAAGGAATGACAGCCCTTTTGGAATGATTATCCAACCTCAATACAATAGAGTTTATTCAACACATCTGCAATCTCGGCACACACCATACCAAGCCACTGAAGATTCAACATGCCTGTACATTTGCATGCTGATATTTCTGATTATAATGCTAGCGTTGTTCATTTTTTTTTATGTTAATATGAAAACAGTTGTTAAAAAACAATGGTTTTAGATGTTCTGTCTTCGACTTCTGTCGTGTTTTATTCATTGAGAAATTCTTTCCTTCTATGTTATACCATCATAGGTTCCAAAGAGGTTGATTAAATACAATTTTCTTTTTGAACCTGCATAAAATAAGGTGCATGAGCAGGATTTTGTGATATAATTCTAGCCTGATTTACTTTATTCTTTGAAATGACAATAAACTTATTTGTTTTTAAACCATAAACAATTTGCTTTATTTTTGTTTAAAGTTGGGTATTAATTTGAAGACAAAACAAAAGTGTTGTCCCTTTAGAGTTAGTATTGTCTAGATTACACACACAACAATTCAAAGTGTAGCGTTTGCAAACACATTGTACAAAACCTTGAAATTTCAGACAAAACGTCATCACAAATTTATGAAGTTTATAGCTTATAATTTCCTTTCAACGTTAAATAGATTAATGCAAAAGTCTATCAAAGTTATGTCATCATTTACTGTCATCAGAGCCCCGGTCAGTTTAAATGGGAAAATATAATTACATGTCTTTTTTAAATAATGAAAATCATTCTTTGTTTATGGTTTTGAAACGGGGATGAGTAGGTCCAAATGACCATCCCATTCATAAGAATGTACTAAAAACAAGGCTTATTCATTTTTTATGTAGGCCTAGATATCAGAATGTTGAGTGTGACGTTATGCTAAGGAAAGGAAAGACATTTAATGACGTCTTTCAATCAATCTCAAGACAATCGTGTCACTAGCTTTACAAGGATGAGTTTGTTGTTATTCCCTCTCGATAATAATAAAAAAACAGAGAATGTTTCGCTTTCCTTTCTTTACCCATTTAGTTTCCATTTCCAGACTTCGCTCCGCCCTCTAACATTTAAATAGGCTTATACCAGGTGATGCCTTCCACAGTAGACTACAGATCCAGCTCAAATAAGCAGGTAAATAATGCAGTTTACTTTGTTTATTGGCTTCAATTCCTTCAACAAGTGTATGCTTAGGAAAATCGAAACTTTTCTTATTCCATCTCTATGATTAAATTAGTTAATCATGAACTATTCCAGAAAAAAATGCATTTTGAAACTTATCTGGCAGTCGTGACAATTTTTTTGCGTAAATAACCTCGAAGACTTTTGGCTTGTAGTCGTTGTTTTAAAAGCAGGTAGGTGAAAATTGAATAGCAAGCCTCAGAAGATGTTTAGCTCTTATATAGTAAAGAGTAAGGTGAAACTTTTACTTTTTGTCCTCGCTGCTGTTTTTCAAATTGCCTTTTCTCTCTGAATATGTATTTGATTAACAATATAATGTTTTGTGACTCTAAAACTGATAAGAAATCAATAGGCTATGAATGACTTATGAATTCAACATTAATTGTTCTTGCGTGAAAAACCTGTAATTACTGTAACTGTAACATTTCCATTTGTCCCAAACACACAGTTGACAGAAACATGGTGGGAACATTGGCCAATTTATCCGAGCTGAGAGAATCCAGGTTTGGTCAACCACCTCCCAGACATGGTCTCAGTTTACTCTGGTGGTTTGCAAATGTTTTTGTTGAAGTCGTCGACAGAACCGGCAGTATGTTCGCGCGGTATAACCCGGAGGACGGATCTTTCGGCTTTCACAAATTTCATAATATGGAACGACTTCTTCCACGAACTTATCTGACATACTATGAAGTGGGAAACCTGAGCCACCGTCACCACCCCCAGCACACACTTCCTCATACTGTCACTAAGAATTACGATCCCAATGTACCTGACAGCAATGCAGATCGTATTATCGTTTTAGTCCATTCGTCGCAAAACAAAGTCTGGTTAGACCAGATTTATGTCACGCAGCATTCAGATCAGACGCGTTTTGACCAGAATCGCACCTATCTCATCAAGCGAAAGATTATAGAGGACATCAAAAATTTGTCAATTGTAGAATTCCTCAGTCAAATGAAGAATGATCAGAATTCCCAGTCAATACAAGTGGATCCTATACAGGATTCAACAAATATTGTACCTACTCGGAATTCAACATATAGTGTACCTACTCGGAATTCAACATATATTGTACCTATTCGGGATTCAACACCACAGCAGCGGTCTACAGAGGGTGGTTGTAACAAATGCTATTGTTTGATGGGATGTGCGCTAATTTTGGCTAGTATTATTATTTTTATTTTTATTATGTTGTTTTTCTATACTTAGTCATATAGAGAAAACATCTCTCTCGCTCTCTCGAATGTGATTTATAGGTCAATTATTTAGATGTGACAACATTTTTACTCTCCGTTACATTTTTAAATATCTGTCGATCATTATGACTGCATGTGGAAAAAAATTACCTCACTTTTACAAAGCATAAACTACTTTTTACTCCACTAGATTTCATGAACAAATGTTGTTTTTTAACATTTTAACACTCAAATAGCTACTAGCTCAATTCTAATACTTTTACCTGTGATCTTTTTAATTTTTACTTTTAAAAGTGGAAAACTACTTGATTTTTTACTTCAATTCCTTATTTAAGGTAAAAACATGTAAAACATTTATTTATGAAATGTAGTGGAGTAACTGTATGACGTGTATATGCTTTATAATGTAGTATAGTATTTTCTTTCCCATGGTGTAAACACTCTCATAAAGGACAGATACTTGCCAAATGTAATTAATACTTGACATAAATATGTGAAATATTTAAGTACAGTCCACCTCTGATGACTTCTGTAAGGTGTGTACTTTTTACAATTTACATTGCCTCACTTTTACAAATAGAATAAACATGACACAGACAAGGATTTATTGTAGATCATAAAACCACACAAATATATAATTTAACAAAGTATTTTACTAGACCTGATTTTGCCAAGTGGTTGATGTCCTCATTGAAACATATTTTGTTGACCTTTTGAAGTCACATAAACTCATCAGCTGTCAAAACAGCAAACAGTGGTCACCTATGTTATTCCCTTAGCCTATATTCCCTTAGCCTATATGTGATCCTGGATCACAAAACCAGTCTTAAGTAGCACGGGAACATTTTTAGTAGAAGACAAAAACACATTGTATGTGTCAAATTTATTGAATTTTCTTTCATGACAAAAACCATTAGGATATGAAGTAAAGATTGTGTTCCATGAAGATATTTTGTATATTTCCAGCCTTAAATATATACAAACTTTATTTTTCTGTGTAAGTGGTTTGCACTCTCAGATGTGTGAGTTTTTAACGGTTGTATCTCAACCAGATATTTTCCTATTCTAACAACTCATACATCAATGTAAAAATTTATGTATTCGTCTTTTAGAGTATGTAAAAATCTCAATTTTGAAAAATTGACCCATGAGACTGGTCCATGGTCACATATCGTCACTCAAATCGACTATTGTCAAAGTTTGATTATTTGCACGCAGACTTTAAACCGATCTATCCAATTAAATTAGTTGTAGCTGTGTTTGTGATCTAGGAATGTCATAAAAACAAAAACACATAAACCTTGGATTACAAGTGTATTGTGATTGTCAAAACATAAGATAATTTCATTACTTTTTTTCATTTACTTTTTTATTACTTTTCTGATCTGCAACTATAGGAAACGTTTGGTTGAGGTTATTGCTGCCAAAGGAGGGTCAACCAGTTATTAAACCCAAAGGTTCACATACTTTTCCACCCTGCACTATGAATGTTTACATGTTGTGTTCAATAAAAACATGAAAACGTATAATGTTTGTGCGGTATTAGTTTAAGCAGACTGTGTTTCTCTATTGTTGTGACTTAGATGAAGATCAGAACAAATTTTATGACTAATTTATGAAGAAATCCGAGTAAGCCCAAAGGGTTCACATACTTTTTCTTTCAACTGTATATTATAGTTTCCAAACTCACACTGTTTATATTTCTAAATGCTCCCTGATCTGCAATTACTGCTGCCTGGATTTAACGCAGTCTGATTGCATTGTTTGCCACTACCATATCTACAATGGCAGACTCCTGTTCAATACCAAATATCTTTCCTCTGCCACCAGTGTGTGGTAATGTGTGGATTCTATAAAGTAAAAGCAAAAAGCATGTCAAAATTGACTTTACTGTATGACATTCACATAAATGGGATTGATAAAACATCTGCATTACTGTAGACACGGCTTGTGACCCTTTGTCCAGCCTCTCTAAAGGACAAGCCATGATTGATGACATGGTCAATAATTGTTGCCCGAATTTCATTTGAAACTTGAGCTCGATTTTGTCCTCTTGCTGCTGCAGCTCCTCCACCACCACGCACACAAACTACTCTTCCTCTTGCCCCTCTGCCATGGCCTCTTACTCTCCTTCCGTGCCTATGTCCTCTTTGATCCATGCTTGCAAATAGCAATACAGAGGTGGCATCTTTTGTAGAGGGATGAGGATTGATTGCTGATTGAAGAGTTGTGCAAACAAGTTTCAAACAGGTGCATTGGAGATTCATAAGTACTTTCTATCAGCTGTGAATAGATGTTTTCCTTTTGTTCAACACAGTGAATCCAATGGAGTTTGGGATCTTTCAATGAGATCTTTGGTGACTGTTCTGACAAAGGTTGTGAAAAATGTGTGAAACAAATGAAAAAGTCTTAAGGCATTTGAAAGAGACTTCTGCTGTGCTAAGAATGTGATGATGAAGATCAACTGGATCCCAGTTTCACTGAGCGTGTCTTAGCAAATGAGAAAACCTGTAACTCCTCCCCTTCAACTGTCAGTCTGCTGCCTGTTTCATTTCAGAGTGGGATGGCTGCCTTATACATCCAATCAAATCGCAGAGAAAGACGAAATCCACGCTTATTATTTCTTATCTTTCAAAATTTCATTTCCCTCGGAAATCCGTCATAATACGAAGTAAAAATGATCGCAACTTCAGTTTCACATGGATTTCAAGCGTCTTGCTGAACAACTAAAGACGTGACCGTAGCACCATCTTCTTTATATGATTGGTCACTGCTCGGCTCACCTGCCTTCTTTTATTTTCATTGTCCACCTCACTTATTTTGAAATTGCATTGATTTGTTTAGTCAGCAATTTCACAAATTTTGACACACACCAGAGAACAAATAGTGCGTACGGCCGACGTAAGAAAATGGATTTGTGTCGTGAATATATCACAAAAAAGCTGTTATTTCTCCCTATTGCGGTGAGGCCGTAACCAGCCGCTTAGTTTGTTTATAGAGGGGGTGGCTCTATTGACATATGACACAAAAAACACACATTCAGATTTTGTATCACTGTGGTTTACACAGAAGTCCTACTTTGACATAAATGCGTAAAAATCATGGCAACTTGCTTCGTTAAAGCTGCAATCGTAACTTTTATTAGGTTCACAAATAAATAAAATTCAGTTATTGAGCAAGTACATAAAAATATGTCCTTCAAACGTGTTGTTTACTTCACTGCGATTCACAATGCTAAGTGTATCACAATGATTTAAAGCTGATAGATTTTTCAAAGAAAGGTCGGTTGATTTCATTTGACTTCAACAAATAAAGAGATAAATACTTCGAGTAACCTGCAATGTTATATGTCAAACAGAGATGGCGATAAAAAGATGTGCAGTCGCAGTGATTTGCTATAGGCAATTTTGGTCCGAATCCATTGTCAGATCTAAACATTTCATAAAAATGACTGTTGCAAGTAGTGTAGTGTTATAATCCACTGGTGTCACACTTGTTTATATCACTATGATCTAACATTTTTCATGCTATAGTTTCCTGACAGCTTGTCCTGATTGCGCTTTATTTGTGTTAAATGTTTAATTTTCTTTTCTGTGCCTAAGCCCTTTGACAAAAGTGTATGCTTCAGACCTCTGTGTTGGTATTTCATCTATTAAATAGATGAAGAGTTTTCCCATCTGGATATTCCTCAGTTATCTTCTTGAAAAGAGTCGTAATATCTTCCTGATCTCTTACTAACACCCACTGAAATCATTCTAAACAACTGCCGGTGAGTAATTGTGGTCTCCAGATCTGTGTTTTGCTGATCTGAGACCTGCACTGTAAAAAATGATTCTGTGTCGTAGTAGATTTCAGTAAATTAATTGAGTAAACTTTACTTTATACAATTGTGTTCTTGTTTTTGTTTAACCAAAATTTAAGATAAAATTATAGAAACCTCTTGGAATTCTAAATGCACAAATAATTGAATGAATTCAACTAAATTTTATAATTTTCAACCCACTTAAAGGATGTTTACTTAATTATTTTGTGGTGGAACTACACGAATTCTTTAAGTTAATTTCCCTAACTGAGCATTGAATTTTTGAGTTCCCAGCATGCTCTGTGTGCGACTGCATTAGGAGAGTATTTTATTGTGAAAAGTGCTATTTTATGTGCTTTAGAATAAAATGAAAGACTTGATAGTGTTTATTGTTCAGTTGTCTTTAAGATTTAAAAGATATTCTGTTTGTATTTTTGTATATTTGGTTACCATCTTTCAGAAGAGTGGTGCTTGTGATTAGATTGTGGGAGAGCTCATGCCATATGGTTTTATTACACAGTGAACAACACTGCTGCTAATGTCTTTACTGAGTCAACCTTTAGCTTACTTGTACATCATATATGTTGTAAACAATAATAAATGTTAAACTGAAGTTAAAAAAGATCAAGAAGTCATCTCCAATGCTCAAATTAGTATTTCTTCTTGATTTTTTGAGGTTTATCATGTGACTTGCTTAAATAATGTAGCTAATTTTACTTGATTTATTTGTGGAATATTGCATAAAAAATATGCTTTAATGTTCTTAAAATTGTTTGTGTAAAACTGTTACCTTAATTTTTTAAGTAAATATCTGTAAGTATTTCCAGTGCAATTTACTTGTGTATTTTTCATAAAAAATAAGTGGTTCTAGTAAGTAAATATTACTTAGTAATAGCCTGAGTAAATATTGCAAGCACTTTCTGTGTGTAAAAACTTGCCTAGCTTTTTTTAAGTAAATGTCACTTCAAATTTTTTTCAGTGTGGGGCCCGTTTCAGAAATGAGGTTTAGTTAAACCTCTGAGTAAATAAACCCTGAAATGAGGTGAACTCTCGGTTTTCTGTTTCATAATGCGAGGTATGTCAAACCCCAGAAAGCGGGGTAAGGCAAGCCTCTTTCTAAAAGATAGGTAACTTTAGATGGGTATACATACTAAGATAGGTAACATACTCAGTGAAAGCAACCTTAGTAACTAACTCTGTGAACCTGGTCAGAAGCAGCGTTTCTTTTGTAAACCCAGAGTTTCTTTCGATCTCCTCCCCCTTTTTAAAGTGCAAGTGGTGTACCTCATTCATTCATTCATTGATGCATTCATTCATGGTACGCATTTTGATCACACATAGACCAACCAAGAGACTAAAATGTAATATGTGCTTTTATAGAGGATCCTGTATGTGAATACTGAAGCTGCATGAATTCACAGGGATGTACCTTGATTTCAGGAGAGGAATTTAGGACCCGAGTGAAATTTTGTTATTTCCCTTTGCATTTTTATTAAAGTGGTACTATTTTTCTTTACAGTGAATTAGATATATCAAAACTTATCATCCATCATTACATCAATAATATCAGCCATTGTGCGTGCATTACATCAAAGCATTGTTATATACGATGAAAAATTACTTAAAAGTGCATAAATTAAGTGCATGAATAAAAAATAAAAAAATACAGCCATAAATGCAGAAATGAGGCAATAAAGGAAATAAACAATCAATTTAGACTTGCAGCCATTCCCACTCAAATCTGCTCCGAGCAGGGTTTAAACTGGCCATCAGTCTGACTTTGACACGAGAGTCTAACCCCCTAAAGGTGTCCTATGCACCATGACATCTCACCCTTATAACTAGAGCACTGATGGTAAGTGAGTTTTAATTATTTTTGTTTTATTTCTGTTGTTTCATTAATTTACTGATAAATATATTTGTTTGTTGGCACATTTATATTTATTCATTTAAATATTAGTCATTTTGAGCATATTAGTAAATCCACTGTGGGGCAGAAAGTGTGCCTGGCTCGCAAGTGCTTTCCGCCACCATGTGGTTTTTCTTTGGTGCCGTTGTCACAATGAATCCCAATATCGGAGCTCCATTGACATTCATGGCTTCTCATAGTCGTGGTCTGTGCGCTTAACTCAAGGTAAGCCTAGTTGATAGAACTAACGTAAATCAGCTATTCTGAAACTAAAAACTATCTTTTTTGCATCTCCGTGTAAATCAACTCAGAGTTAACATTGTAACTCTGTGTGATGTTGTGTAACATTGTGTGATGTTGGTTGAACCTCCTTATTGAAACGGCCCCTGGTGTTGATGCTCACATGAGGTTGTGTTAAGAAAAACAGGAAATAAAGTAGCCTGGGGAAAATGAAGGCGAATTATTGGCTTTATGAATCTCCAGAAACCATGTTGCATTTCTTGATTTTAATTTATGCGTTTAAAACTGAGTCACATTACACACATCAACACAGGAACAACCTGTGATGATGTCATCATAAACTGTATCCTCGCTTTTCAGAAAAGCATGTTAGATCAGCCCTCTTGGCCTTTCAACACAGACAGTAAGATACAGAAACTGTGTTCACAAACTGAGGCAAACAAATGTGTGAATGTTTGTGTGTTTGTATGCAAGTGAGCTCAAGAGAGGACTTGTTTGTTTGTGTGCGTGTATGTGTGTGTTAATGAGTGATGTATTTGGGGTTTATTGTATATTCCAGTAAAACGAAAATAAAAATCGCATTTTATTTTCAAGTGTACATGAAAAAACAATACAGCAATGCAAAATCATTCCGGATGTTTGTCTATATATCTTTACTGTATATATATATTTATATATATATATATATATATGTATGTCAAATAATGAAGTAAAAATATTCATACTATTAATAATGCTGACATTGACAGCTAGAGTTATAATGAATGTTATTTTGATGCGTGTCTTCATGGTATCTGTTAGATGTAAAGAAGCTAGGAAGCGTTCATTTTACTTCCCCAGATCAAAAAGAATAGATTTTTTGCTAGTTGTGGTGGACCTGACTTATGAAAATTGAAATTATATGTATATATATTCCGTCATTCCATGAATTCACACTTTTGTTGCTGGATACCGTAATCTCATAATATGTTTGCTTACTATAAAACGTTCCCTTTCTGGTCTGCCAGTCATTCCACAAGTTTTCCTTACTGCGCTAGTTTCTTTATCCTTTTCCATCGTTTGTGTCTCTCTCTTGGCCTTTGATCATTGATCATTCAGACTGACGATGTAATAAAAGCTGGTTTGGAAATGGAAAATAATCAAACACACAACAACCTGTTTTGATATCTCACTATCTTTGCTGTCTCACCATTTAAATGGTGGGATAAGAAAATATCTACTGCATTCAGATGCGGTAATGCAGTTTGTGAGTTTGCATTTTATTGAGTGTGGTAAAGATGATGATTGATGAAAGGTGGATTTGTGAATAACTATCATTCTGAAACACATTTGACATAATGTTTCTTTTGCCAAACATATTTCTCGATAAGTTTCTGTTTTGCAGCTCTTTGTCTCTATGGCCGTGTCATGAAGAGCACACAATAGCACACAGTTTTTACCCTGAGCAAAAACTCACAGCAGTTACATAACGATCAACTTCCTAAAGGTTAATGATTAATAAAAGAGACTATTGACACTTCTGCTTTAAAGGAAGATAAGCAGAATCCAAATTTTAGGAGGTTTTAAATATTTTGTGTCAAAGTGTATCTCTGATTGTAAGTAGTTTACATTTACATTTATTCATTTGGCAGACGCTTTTATCCAAAGACTCGACACGACTTTTGCTCGTCAATACATAGAGTTCAGCAATGTCGAATTAGTACCTGAAAGGAAAGACTTTGGCCTAAACAAGTTCAACAACATTGTGCCTCTTTAGAGTCTTCTGTACTATGAGGTGGGCAACCTGAATGCTCGTGTTGCCAGCTTACGTCAGAGCAAATATCAACCACAGGAATACTGACATTAATAAAGATCCAGCATTGTGCCTATGGACGACGATGGCGATATCGAGAGTATATATCACAGAACACAGCGACCAGAAACGCTTCGACAACAACAAAACCTATCGTGTCAGGCAGCAAGGGTCTCAGATTATGACTCGAGAGCAGTATCTCAATTCTGTCTCCAATCCGATAGAAATCAATACAAAAATCAGAGTCGTGTTGAGCCGCCACCACTGAATAAGAAAATGACTCCTGGTGGTGTACCATTCTTTAAATAGGGATTTCAGCAAGCTTGTTTAGAGTTAATTGTTGTATTTTGGTATAATAATTTCAGTTTAGTATTTACAGTGCCATTTCAGGTATGGGACCCTTTTTGGTTTTCGAAACTGAGTTAGTGTGTGGTGCATCACAACATAAGTTTTTTTGTGTGCGGCTGGTTTCTTTGTATTGCGTGACTGGAATCTTCTTAGTTGAGACACACCTAAACTATATTGTTAATCTCTCTTGAACACAATAAACTAAATATATGCATACAAGTCCTTGCTTGAATAATGTACATCCATCCATCCATTTTCTACCGCTTATCCGAATTACCTCGGGTCACGGGGAGCCTGTGCCTATCTCAGAAGTCATCGGGCATCAAGGCAGGATAGACCCTGGATGGAGTGCCAACCCATCGCAGGGCACACACACTCACTCATTCACTCACGCACTCACACCCTACGGACAATTTTTCCAGAGATGCCAATCAACCTACCATTCATGTCTTTGGACCCCGAGGAAACCCCCGAGGCACGGGGAGAACATGCACACTCCACACACACAAGTCGGAAGCAGGAATCAAACCCCCAACCCTCGAGGTGTGAGGCGAACGTGCTAACCACTAAGCCACCGTGCCCCCATGAATAAAGTACATATCCTCCAGAATTTATATTGTTTTAACATGTATGTACACAGACATGGCTTGTACCCATTGGTTTGGTCATGACACAGAAGTCAGAAATGTAATTATTAAACCTAATTTTTATCTTAAAGAAGGAGATTCTGGCTTTCAAATAAAGGATTATTACAATATAATGTTGGTAATCTATGGTTGTGAAATACAATTTCTTTAAAAAGCTAAAACCATGAATCACTTTTCATTTATTTGTTTCTTAACCATCCTCTCATATTATCAAATAGAACATCACTATAAAAATAAATAAAACTGTTGTGACAACAATGACAGCTGCATGAACTCAGCAAGCAGCTAAACAATAATCCTACAACAGTACATGTAAAATTCAGTCTTTTAATTATCATCATTTAAGTTTGTTAAATTGGTTTGCATAAAAACAAGATGATTCTTAATAAAAAAAGATTTTCATTTCTATTCATAAAATAAAAAAACTAGTCCTATTCTGTATTTAAATGTATCCTTCACCTTTCAAAAACAAGACTGTCCTATACATTATGAGAAGATCCAATGAATTGTTTGTCAACCAAACCCAAGAAGCAAGTCTTGTTTCCCTTTTCATGAACGAAAATCGTAGGTTTGGAATATGTCCGATTTTCTTTTTCGATTGCACTATTCTGCAAGTTTCGTTTCACTTTCCTTACGCATTAGTTTCCATTTCCAGACTTCGCTCCGCCCACTATCAAAGAAATAAATAATATCACAGAGTGATACGTTTCTCAATTCAGATCCAGCTCGTGCAAAGCAGGTAAAGTATATCCGTTTACTTTGTTTCTCGCTTAGTTATTGTTAATATTTTAATAACATTGTGTTTATGAAAAAATCGGACCATATTTTGTCTGCAGTCTTCTGATGAACTTTGTTAAATCATAACTTATACAGCGTTATTAAACTTGATCAAAGACGTTAGGCATATACTTAAATTTCGTATATAACATCGAAGACCTCGATCTGGTTCAGAAGGGGGGGAAATGTGAACCTCTTTAGACCAAAAAAGGAATCTTTTCCTAAATCCTTGTTTGAAAGGACGTCAAGTGCTTGGGTTAATTGCAAAACTTGACAGGCAAGTGTTGTCAGTGACGCATGCAGCTGTACGGCTGCACTGCAACTGCAAGTTATAGTTTATTTATGTTTAAATTTTAAAATTGTATTTCAAATGTATTATTAATCTGTGTGCACTCATATTGAGAAAGCAAGATAGAATGAGAGTAAATAAATAAATTAAATAGCGTGTATGTTGTAAAATAAAATATGTGTATCGTTCTGGTTAACACTGTCTGTTTACGTGTTGTTGCCAGATCTTCATAGATAAAAACAACCAATAAAGACTAACCGAAAATTAACCACAAAAATCAAAATAGGTTGTTTTTTATAAGACAAGAAAAACTCAAATATCCGTAACCGAGCATTATGAGCTAAAGACCAAATATCAAGCATAAATGCGCTTAAAAATGAAATACATGGCAACACTTCAAAGGAGCACTCCGTGATACAGCCTTACGAGGATAAACAAAATAAAGCACGCCTGTCAGAGGTAGCTCACTTTAAATTGAAGTAAAGTCTTTAACCGAAAAGTATCAGGTTTATATTCTTATTTACAGCTGCAAAATGCTAGAACAACGTTACCAGTGTGTCAATCATCACTTAATGCGGGAGTGACTATACCTAGTCCATAAACACATTAAATTATAATTTAGTGCATTCACTCCCGTGTTTAAATGCGATTGTCTCTTCCGAAACTGCAGTGCGTTTATAGCGCAACAGGATGAAGACAAAAGGCGTATACAGTAGACTTGCACTAACGAACATTCAACCTGAGATTAACAGCGAGGAGGTGCTTTATATTGGGTGAGGGATACTGTGCGTAACCTGGGGTAAAATCCTGCTGGCATCACGGCTGTTGTGTACGTGTTTAAAGAAAAGTGAAACTTATTTACAAGTTTTTATTTTGTCAAACGAAGTCAAAACTGCAAACAAAAATGTATTTTACACAAGAAAATGTTTTACTTCAATCTGCAGATAAGTTTTTTCTCTCGGCTGTCCTATAATGTGGTTAATTGTTGTGTTTTAATCTTGTCTTGCATACACACACACACACACACACACACCTACACACACAAACACACACACACACACACACAAACACATGAAAATTGTTTCATTACATCTTTTACTATCCCCTCAGGTTGTTCCAACCTGCATTAATGTCTTTGTTCTGCTAAACATAAAATAAGATATTTAGAAGAATGTCAGTAACCAAATAGATCTCATCCCCCATTTACTGCCACAGTAGGGAAAGTAAATACTATGGAAGGATAGGCGGATGAGATCTTAACAGTTACTGACATTCTTACAAATATCTTCCTTTGTGTTAAGCAGATCAATGTATTGTATACAAGTTTTGAACAATCTCAGGGCGAATAAATGATTACAGAATTTAATTTTTGGGTGAACCATCCCTTTACATAAGCCTGTCTCATTCAATGCTTTCATTCCATCCAAAAACAGATCTTCCAGTGATGAGAACGCTGAATGAATTAGCTCACCTGAAAGACACTGGGTTCGGCCAACCATACCCAAGACATGGTCTCAGTTTACTGTGGTGGTTTGCTGACGAATGTGTTGAGATCGATCAAAACGGCAGAATGTTTGCACGCTACGACCCTGAAGAAGGACATTTTGGCTTCCATGAATTTCATAATGAAGAAGAACTTCTTCCAGATACTGATCTCACATACTATGAAGTGGGCAACCTGAGCAACCATCATCACCATCCGGGCACATTCCCTCGTATTGTCACTCAAAATTATGATTCTGATGATCCTGACAGCAATACAGATCGAATTATTGTTTCCGTCGATTCATCCAGGAGGAAAGTCTGGTTTGAGCAGATTTATGTGACAGAGCATTCAGATGAAGATGGCTTTGATGAGAGCAGCACCTACCGCATCAGTCAAGGTCTCATGCGGATCATTGAAAACCTAGAACGGTCAGACTTCATCAGCGAAGTTATAATCAGACGGCGTCGTCGAAATCGCAGATAGCTGTCTCTAAAATTTTACTTTGATTCCAATTACCCGTATAGATTAACCATAATCTAGTGAACACAAACTAACAATTGTGTTTGTTAAAATGGTGCAAAATAATTTCAGGGTACAAATCTATAAAGTAATGTGATTTTATGTGCTTGAATTGTTTGTTCTGGATCCTTATGGGAATGTATTTTTAATCATTCCATCATAATAAATAAAATAATTTTACTTCAATTCCAACCTCAATTCAAAAGTTTCCCCTTGATGTTTCTTTCTCCTTTTTATCTTTTTGTTATTTTCTTATGTGTGGCACTGTTTGCATGTCTGCTTTAATGGCGGATATCACTTCATATTCATCCACTACATTTTGTTTTGTTTTATTGGAGACATGTAACTCCAAAGACATTTTTCCATTAAATGGTTTCTGACCTCAGAATAGAACCCACTTATGAAACTTTATAAAGTAGTGTTCACACTTTTAATCCTTTAACAACATCATTGATTAAAATATGCTAAGGCTCCTTACTGAAGGAACATTTGGGACTCTCAAAACAGAGTAAAACATGTTGTTGCTTCATAATTTTCTGCTGGGATAAATCAACCAAACTGTAAAATCACAAAAAGCACTCTGAACAGTTTAAATTGATATTATTCTGCCATCTGCCCTGGAGGTGTGTCTTAAACACAAACCACAACACAAACTCGTTTAAGACTTACATGGAGAGATTTTCAGAAGGGATGGCTGATTTTTCCTGCTCTTCAGGAAAATAATGAAATAACTAGTGGTGGGCATAGATTAATTTTTTTAATCTAGATTGATGTGTTTTTACATATTTGCATGTTTTTTAGGTCTTAGACACTCCCTTATTTTTTCAAACTAGACTTTCATACTTTCCATTTGACTATATCACATGTCACTTGAAAAAGGTAAGCACATCTTAGTGTACAATGTCATATACTTTTTGTGATCAACATTTTTTTTTGGTTTAAAATAATAAAAATATGCTCATTTACATACTGTTGTTAGAAAAGGTTAAGGAATAAAAATTGAAAAAAAATTGTCTATTGCTAATCTGCATTTCTTCTAGAAATGCCTTTATGATTAAATCATTAGTAGATGATTCTTTTTCAATAGATAGAAACAATTGTGTGGGCCGCTAGTATTTAATTGTGAAACACATGTAACATTGGTGTTATTTTAGGTTTATATTATTTAATGTTTTTGGTTATAGCCTAGCTAAGACAACATTGGTGTTTTAGGCTGTCACAAAATGTGAGGAGAAAGCAGCGGGGTAGAGGATCTAAGCACTTGGGGAAGAGTGGGCTCACACCGCCACAGCGTCCCTCGCCTTCTCCACAGAGAGAGATTTCTCCGATTCGTTTCTCCCACCCTGACCAGCATCCCTTGGCCATCGCCAGTGATATGATCTTGTTTGGCGGAAGCGAAGTCAAGGAAGACGACAGCACGTTGTTAGCAGCTGCAGATGCAGGGGAGCTGTCAGGTTCAGTGTTTGACAATCCTCCTCTGCCGTCCGCGGGGCACAGTGAGTCCAAGCCTGGTGTGGATTCCGAACTATTTCGGGTCTTCACTAAAGCTGTAGAGGAGCTTGGCGTAGATAGGTCTTCACCAGAGGAATACGTTCACAGCTGTCTGGATGAGTTGTTCTTGCCGTGGCGCCCCAGCCCCCTCGTCAGCAAACTTTACCATTCTTCACGGTAGTTCACAGAGAACTTACCTGGTCATGGCTCACCCCCTACTCCGCTCGTCTACGACCTTCTTCTTCCTCCGGTATCACTTCGGTCCAC
The DNA here is from genome assembly GCF_015846415.1 of Triplophysa dalaica. Lineage (NCBI taxonomy): Eukaryota > Metazoa > Chordata > Actinopteri > Cypriniformes > Nemacheilidae > Triplophysa > Triplophysa dalaica. The sequence continues at coordinate 7,683,007 of NC_079543.1, forward strand.
GGCGCAGAGGACAAACGTTACGAGAGGCTGCCTCCCCTCAATGAGTCCCCTCTGCCCTAGCTGGACGCTCATTCACGTCCGCCGGCAAAGTGGCTTCAACGGTTCACTCCATGACGGTGCTCCAGGTCTAGCACGCCAAACTCCTCCAGGGAATGGATGAGTGTGGAACCGACCCCGTCGATTTCTGAGAGCTGCAACCTATCTCACACTATGCGCCATCAAGATAACGGCCCAGGCGATAGGTAGATCCATTGCCAGTCTCGTGGTGCTCAAGCGCCACTTATGGCTGACACTCACGGAGATCAAGGAGGCTGAGAAGGTCCCTTTCTTTGACATCCGATCTCTGCCATAGGCCTCTTTGGACCTGCGGTGGAGGGCTTTGCAGAACGCTTCCCGTAGCGCAGAAGTCATTGCAGACAATGAAGCACTTCCTGTCGCACAGACCCGACTCCAGAACCTCGTCCGCTCGCATGAAGCACTTTTACACCCCCTGCTACAAAGACAGTACGAGAGTGGAGACTCATCAGCGCTCTCGCTGGGGAAAACGCTTCCCTCACCCTCAGTGCCAGGGACCCTGGCCGAAGATCACACCAGACCCTGCACCTATACTTTCTTATTGTTGAGATACTGTCTTTCCTGCCAGAGCTGCTGGATAAGGGTCGTTCCCCTTCCATGCTTAAGGTCTATGTGGCAGCATTTTGGCTTCCCAAGCACCCATAGCAGGCCAATCAGTGGGTAGAACAACCTCATTTTTCGTTTCTTTAAGGGATCCAGGCGGATCTGCCCTCCTCGCTGTCTCATTGACCACAGTATTGAGATTTCTGAAGTGCTCCCTTTGAGCCTCTGCAGTCTGCGGACCTCCATTCCCTAATGCTTAGAACTGCACTGCTTCTAGCTCTGGCATTGGTTCAACGTCAGAGCACTGAAGGTTTACATCAAGCATTCTGCCCCCTTCAAGCGGTCGGAACAGCTCTTTGTCTGCTTTGGTGACCGCTAGCATATGTAACATAGGACTGTAACTGAGGAGATACAGTCCACTCTACTAGATTCTATAGTTTGGACGTCCTGTCCTTGCATGTTCGAGTCCTCTCTGCTTAACGGGTTCAGACTACGTTGCCGGACTGACAGTTGCACACTGTCATTGGGACGATTACCCGGACTGGGCCTACCTTGGACTGGTGTTACCGTTCCTCTTGAAGCAAGGAGGGATTATATTTGTTCCCCATAGCGTCCTGCTATGCAGTACGAGTGAAGTATTGTTAGAGAACGTACTCGGTTACTAACGTAACCCCGGTTCCCTGAGATACGGAAACGAGTACTTCGTTCCTGCCCATTCTTACAAGCTGCAGCTAAGCTTCAGTCGAAGTAATCTGAGGACACTGCCACAATGTGTCTGCATATTAAGGCATAAGCCCCGCCCACTTTAACTGGCTCAATCGCCATAGGTCCGTGCAACTTCGCTTCCATTGGTTCAAAGATTTACTTTGCAATAACCAATGGCTGTGCAGTATCCACTGCGTTATTAAAAACTTCAGTCATCAGAGAAAATTTTTTTTCCTCATAGCGTCCTGCTAAGCAGTAATTTATTGCGATAACACTAAATCATATTGAAAACAAGCTGGATGTTATATGCAATGTGTCGAGATTTTTTCTATGCGTAGCTTCTCCGTGAAGCACGGCTCTGGGATCAGTAGGAAATTCTGCTCGATCTAAAAGCATGCAGTGCGAGTTTACAATGTGCATTTGAAAAAGCAACACCCGTCAAACATGATTATTATAAGTATACTTTATTATAATTAAAATACCTGATGAGGCTTGAGTAACCGTGATAAAAAGATGTCCATAGGCCTTTCCTAGATTCTAGAACGTGTTATGTTCTTTTTCTGCGGTGCGTATTTGGAGATTCCCCGCGAGGGTGCGCTCCGGCTTTCGGATGCAGCAGCATTTACCTGTACCTCACTCAAAAGCTGTGCATAAATCACGTGTGATAATTGTCATCGGTTTCCCCCGACAGCCCACTACGCAGTACACTTTCCCAAATCTCAGGGAACCGAGGTTACGTTAGGAACCGACTACGTTTTCCTTAACATGCTTTCAAGAAGAGTTATCATGGTTTCATTATGTTTTATTTTCAAAGTTAGTCCATGTGTATTTATTGAGTTAATTTTACTTAATCAAAACAACCCAACTGCAGTTTGATTTTAATGGAATGCACATAAAAAAAATAAAAATTAGAATTGCTATGAACGTTTTTTCGATACTTTTAAAAACAAATTCTAACTCTAATCACAATTAGTACATCTGTCTGTGTGTAATTAACACATTTCTTGTTTCTTTGACACAAAATGCACACATTGTGTACATGTTTTCCTCATTGCCTCTAGTTTTCTTGATCCTTTAATATCATTTGTGTCTCTCTCTTGGCAGCTGATCATTCTAGTGCAGACTGAGGATGTAATAAAAGCTGGTTTGGAATAGGAAAATTATGAAACACACAACAGCATGTTTTCATATCTCTCTTCTTTGCTGTCTCACCATTTACATGTTGTGATAAGAAAATATCTACTGCATTCAGATGCGGTAATGCAGTTTGTGAGTCTGCATTTTATTGATTGTGGTAAAGATGATGATTGAGGAAAGGTTGATTTGTAACTAACTATCATTCTGAAACACATTTGGCATAATGTTTCTTTTGCCAAACATATTTCTCGATAAGTTTCTGTTTTGCAGCTCTTTGTCTCTATGGCCGTGTCATGAAGAGCACACAATAGCACACAGTTTTTGCCCTGAGCAAAAACTCACAGCAGTTACATAATGATCAACTGTCTGGTGTCATGTCTTTCTTTATGAGCTAGTGTCACCATTTGTGACCCTGTACCACAAAAACTGTCTTAAGTAGCACAGGGACATTCTTAGTAATAGCCAAAAAAAACATGGTCTGAGTATAAATTATCGATTTTCTTTTATGGCAAAAATCATTGGGAGATTAAGTAAAGATCAAGTTCCATGAAGATATTTTGTAAATTTCCTACCCTAACTATATATTATTCAAAGGCATTTTTTGCACACTCAGAATCCAGAGTTTTAAACAGTTGTTTCCTATCCTTACAAAACATTCATCAACGGATAGCTTATTTATACAGCTAACAGGTGATGAAAAAAATCTCAAATGAGAATAATTTACACTTATGACTGGCTTTGTTCTCCAGTGTCACATTGATCTGTTACCATGATAAGAAAATATCTGCTGTGACGTCATTGAATAGCCCGAGTTTGCATTTTATCGAGTTCGTCACATTGCAGTGATGATGGTCAATGCATATCAGTCAACATGAAAAATTTGAATTCCGTCTGGTTATAACACTGAACTGTTGGTTGTTGCTTCCTTTAAATCTGAAACACATTTCGAAATGATTTCCAAGCGTGTTATTTCTCAATAAGTTTCGGTTTCCTAGCTCTCGTCTTTGTGGGTGTGTCATGTATGACACACAATTATAGCACAGTTTTCTTTACCAGGAGCATTCTCCAGCAGTTACTTTACGATCAGCTCTCTGAAGGTTACAAGAGACGGGTGATACTTCTGTTTAAAAGGTATACATGATAAGTCGCATCTAAATATTGTCTAGGAGGTTTTAACAAGTATGTTTTTGTTAAAGCGTTGCACGGTAGTACATACCTCCTGAATTGTATAGTTTAAATATTAACTTGTGCTCTCATTTCTTTTAATTTTCTTTCCACAGTTATCCATCATGGTGAAAGAAACTCTGAATGAATTGTCCCAACTGAAGAACTGTGGGTTCGGGCAGCCACAGCCTAGACATGGCTTGAATCTGCTTTACTGGTTTGCTCATGAATGCATAGAGTTCAGAAACAACGATATTGTATGCAAAATCAGTCCGCAAAGGGGAGAATTTGGCTTTCACAGGTTCCACAACAGGATTGAGGACGACGACGACAACCATATTGTGCCTCTTCAGAGTCTTCCGTACTATGAGGTGGGGAACCTGAATGCTCCTGGTGCAGACAAACTACCGGCTTATGTCAGAGCAAGTAAGGACCGGGATGCTGAGAGGAATAAAGATCGCATCATAGTGCGTATAGACAACGCCGATATCGATAGAGTGTATATCACCGAGCACAGCGACCAGAAACGCTTCGACAACAACAAAACCTATCGTGTCAGCAAGGGTCTCCTCCAGATTATCAAAAACATGACTCGAGAGGAGTATCTCAATTCTGTCTCCAATCAAATATACTATCAATACAGAAATCAGAGTCGTGTTGAGAGTCAGAGTCATGTTGAGCCGCCACCACTACAAAATGACTCGTGGTGTACCATTCTTTAAATAGGGATTTTATTTACTCAGCAAGGTTGTAGTTTAGAGTGATTTGTTGTTTTTTGGTATAATAATAAGGTATTTATGTGCATTTTCTGGTAGAATGGGACCCTTTTTGGCTTTCAAAACTGAATAATTTCTTGTTTTAAGTTGACATTGTGTGGTGCATCATAACATACAGTTTTATTATGGACTTTTAATTTTTGTGTGCGGCTGGTTTGTTTGTATTGTGTGACTTGACTCTTCTTAGTTGAGACACGCCTAAAATATATTGTCAATCTGGTTAAGTTTCGTTTATACACAATAAACTAAATATGTACAAGTCCTTGCTTGAATGAAGTTCATATCCTCCATATTTTGTATTGTTTTAACATTACACAGACATGGCTTGAACCTATTGGTTTCGTCATGACACAGAAGTCAGAAATGTAATTATTAAACCTAAATTTTATCCTAAAGAAGGACATTTTGGCCTTCACATGTTTTAGAATATGAGTTGTAGATGATGAGCATCTGTTGCCCTGTCAGAAGAACTTCTTCAATGAGGTGGGCAACTTGTATATCACCTGGTGGTGTGCAATTCTGTAAATGCATGTTTTGTTTTTCATTTACCACAAATGGAATTTATTAATCTATATACAAATAAGGAATTATTTAAATATAATGTTGGTAATCTGTGGTGGTGAAATAAAATTCCTTAAAAAAACAGAATCAATTTTAAGGTATCTGTTTCTTGACAGTCCTCTCATATTATCAAATACAACATCACTATAAAAATAAATAAAACTGTTATGACAAAAATGACAGCTGCATAAACTCAGCAAACAGCAAAACAATATTCCTACAACAGTACATGTAAAATTCAATCATTTAGTTATCATCATTTAAGTTTGTTAAATTGAGGTTTGCACAATAACAAGACGATTGTTAATAAAAAAGATTTTTATTTCTATTCATAAAATAAAATAACAAAACAGTTCATTCTGTATTTAAATGTATCCTTCACCTTTCAAAAACAAGACTGACACCAACACAGATTGGATACTTGTTTGCCTTTCTTTGTTGTGGAATAGTCAGACTGGAAGTCAAACTTGTTTGATGACATTTATGTAACTAAGCATGCAGATAAGGCTCATTTCAACCTCGATCGCACCTACCTTATTAGCCAAGATCTCATAAAGGACATTAGAAACTTGACCTTGGCCGAATTCCTCGGACAAACAAAGAACGACCCAAATCAAATTGATTACACTTAACATTACTTCATCAACAACACTGTCAATGCAGGCTAAACCCTTTCACAATCCAATCTCTGCTCACAAAGGACATACCCATCTGTGGACTGCAGTATGGGATTTCTACCACTACTGCTTTTTGCTATTCTTGTGTTTCATTTGGATGAATCACTAAATTTAGATTAGGGCATCTGCTAATCACTTATTCTCGGCTGTGACCCAAAAATGGGATCAGGGAAAGCTGGGAATGCTATGCAATTTAATTTTAGGATATATCTGTTTTGTGCAGTGAATATGCATTCATTTGCAAAAATAATTATGTATTTTACACTGTGTTGGGTCATTAAATCCTAGTTTAAAGTTTGGGGCATTAAGGGTGTAATCTTGTTTATTCTTCTTATTGTAATTTAATAAAACATTATAATTTATCTGCTCCACTGATTGTTGTTGTGGTTGTGTTGATAATTCTTGAAAGTTTGCCATTAAATGTATTAATCACCCTCTGTACTACATAATACTGTAACATTACAAAATAATGTAATTCAATCAACTAATCATTAAAACTTTTTGTTGTGTTTATATTGTGATGTGTGTTGCATTTAATTTAACATCTTACAAACAATTTAACAAAATTTTGGTTTAAATGTGATGCACTGTTTGTTGAATGCTGTAGTAGAAAAGAACAACTCGGTGCTACTCCAAAGTTATAATCAATCATTTTAACAAACCACTTAACTGAATGTTTGTCAAAAAAAGGAAGTTCGTAATTTTCAGAATGTCAGTAAATAAAAAAAAATCTGCTGAAAAGCCCTTCCATTGTTTCAATCCCATTTGGCATTTATTTCACAGATTACAAAAGATGTTATGCAGTTCCCTATCAAAAGCTACACTCGATGCTGCGTTTCAAATGCTTTGGGAGAACAGTCTTTGTTCGACCGGTTGTGAAGCACGTGTGTCAAACACGGCAAAAATTATTTTGGCTTTAAATAACCTCGGCAGCTGACGTGGCTAATTACACCTGCACCTTCCGGTTATAAATACGCGTGAATACGGACGCGTCATCAGGTTCTTGTGTCTTCAAGGACCGTTTTGTGTGTGCATGTGTTGTGAGGGAGAAGTCTCCCTCTTTGTTGTTTTCACTTTTAAAGCAAACAAAAAAAGAAGATATTACCTAGATTCTTACACTAATGACCAAGCACTCTCTGAGTTACTTAGCCTAGTGTAAGAATAAGGAAATTTTATAAAACCATGACTGACTCGGATCGGAGATGTGTTCCTCCCTGTGAGATGATCCGCTCCGATTTCTCGAAACTCGACTGGCCGCAGGAACATGAGGCTCCCAAGGGTTCAAAGCTTGACGACAGATATCTGTCGGGTGGCCAGAGGGATGAGCCCCAAAATCGGGCCCTCCCTTTCTTTGAGGATCTCCATGGCGAGATATCTCGCTCATGGCAGAAACCTCATTCCTCCCGTGTTTTTGTGCCTTCAACGTTGATTTACTCAACCATAGTTGGTGTGAAGACACGGGGATACATGGCGATGCCAAGGGTGGAAGAGACGCTGGATAGCTATCTCTCCCCTGGGACGTCGTCATCCCTGAAAAAGCCTTCTCTTCCCACCAAGCCTTGCAGAGTCACATCTGCGCTGGTGGGAAAGGCTTTTCAGGCAGCGGGTCAGGCTGGTGCTGCCCAGCACACCATGGCGGTTCTGCAGGCGTAGTTATTTGCCTAAAGTTCCATTCTCCACCGTGCATCCGGTTATTCTTGAGGCCATCTTCTATTGCCTTAGCAAGAGGTGTGCCCTTGCAGCAAGTGTGTGATGCGGCGGGCTGGTCCTCTCCACACACATTTGTTCGATTTATAGTCTTGATGTCCATGCCACTCCCGGCTCAAGTGTCCTGGAGTCTACATCCCAGAGTCGTATCTGAGGCCACCTCTCGGATTGCACACACACGTCACACAACCTTGGGGAGTCCAGACACTTCCAGTGAAGCGGCGTTGGTATTCTCGTTCCCATAGTGTTTGAAACGCAGCATCGAGTGTAGCTTTTGATAGGGAATCTCGGGTTACTTTGTTGGAACCCTGTTCCCTGAAAAAGCGGGACCGATAGGCTGAGCCTCAATGCCGCACTGAAGGCGTGCCCAGACGTCCTTTCAGACAAAGTTGGAACCTGATGACGCGTCCGCATTCATGCGTATTTATAACCGGTAGGTGCGGGTGAAATTAGCCAAGTCACCTGCCAAGGTTATTTAGAGCCAAAATATTTTTTGCCGTGTTTGACACATGTGCTTCACAACCGGTCGAACAAAGACTGTTCTCCCATAGAGTTTGAAACGCAGCATCTCGTTCCCGGTTTTTCAGGGAACAGGGTTACAGCCAAGTAAACCGAGATGCTTTCTTTGTGGGGATAAAACAAGCATCATCTGTGTTTTTAGTATCTCTTGTGTTGCAGAAATCATGCAAGCTTGAATGACATGTCATACATTACAATGGAAGTCAATGGGGGCCAGTGTTGTTTTGTTATTGAAATTTCATTTGTGTTATGCAGAAGAAAGAAAGTCATACAGGTTTGGAATAAAATGAGGGTGTGATTGAAAATAATAATTATTTTTGGATGAACTTTTCTTTGAATTGTGGATATATATTCAAAAATATGAAAAATGCAGATCGCATCATCGTGTTACCAAACTGATAAGAAAGGTCCTACCTTTCCTGGGATCTTAATAAAAATCACAGGGTCGCTCTTTTGATCTAGCCATGAAAACATTGAAAATGTCTCAACTATTCGCTCAGACCTTTTGCTGTTGTGCTTTTCTGCACCACATCTTAAGCCTTTTCCATCCTTCTTTTTCTGATCTTGGGTCTGACATGCACTCATCACACAAAACATCACCTAGAGCTTCCTTTATGTTCCTTCTATCTGCAGCTGACAGAATCACTATGACTATGCTGAACCCATCTCTGACTGACAGAAAAAACACCTCTTTAAGAGCTTCCAGTCGAGCTAATGTTGGCCTCGGATCTTTTCTCACATCCCCAACCTGTTTTGACCATTTAAACACTTCTTTGGTATTTGCTGGCACATATTTGTAACGGACTTCATCACAACCCTGAATCTCATGATCCCTTAACACTTTCTCATCCTTTGTTTTATGTAGATAAACTTCAGTTTTCGTTTGGCCTTTTTAACATCAACCCTCAATGGTCTGAGTATTGGCTTTGCTCCCTGAAATTCTGGTTAAGTCTGTGTCATAATCAGTATCACAGGATTTAAGGATTTTCCGTTCTGTAACAGGATAAGGATTTTGCTTCTTTTAATTGCTTAGTTTAATCTCTGCATCAACCTTAGTTTCAGACATCTTGTCATCTTTAGTTTTTTTTCTTGACATACCCATAATGAACAATTAGAATCAATCCTTTAACACACACAGTGTTAAACCACGGTGGCGTTTAACTTTAGATTCTTTGGATTATTTGGATGGAAATGACAAACAACCAACTTACACTGCTGTAGACGCACCCTAGTTGCAGCAGCGTGATGAGGAGAAGATCTGGAGGGTTTCCCTTTGTACCTCACATCTTTCACAAGTCTGGTTGTTCAGCTGTCATTCCATCCTGCTGAAAACACCATTTAATAGATCTGCCTTGTAGATTTTATAGATTTAAAATTTGAGTCCAATTTCACTAGATCTTTCTCCATCAGGAACTTATTAAACCTGGAAATATCAACTCTGTTGCGAGTCAATACTTTAACCCAACCACCAGGGAGATAGAGAGCTGAATGGAAGAACAGCAGGCAGGAGACAAAGTGATGTTGAAACTGAACAAAGATTTATTGAATAATCTCAGTTGTACTTTAATGCTCTGTCAAACTTCGTCTGACAAGCAACAGATTCAATATGTGTTTTTATCCATTCAAGATTACAGTATCAAAACAATGTCTCATGATATTATTATGAACCTTGAGATGGAGACCATTGGATACTCAAATCAGCAAAAGAGACAATACAACACCCATTGAGTTTAAACAATTTTGAAAGTAAGGACGAAATGTAACAAACAATACGAATAAAAATGAATAATAATATAAATAAATGAAATGATAAATAAAATAAATGAAATAAATGAAATAAAATAACACAATGAAATAAAACAAGAAACAAGTGTATGTTTCTATCCAGATCTATAAGATCTACTTTAGAAAAAAATAAAAAATGAATGAATGAATGGTTCTATATACTGTGTTAGGTTATATGAGACCAGTCTTCTTTTTTGATTGCACTTATGCTTTTGTCCCAATTGCTTCCATTGCTTACCCCACCTGTAAGTCGCTTTGCATAAAAGTGTCTGCTAAATGACTAAATGTAAATGTAAATAAGTACCCAGAATGCTTTGCGTGTATCTGAAGAGTTTTTTGGTTGTTACCATTGTTGAGGCGAACAGGTTTATTCTTGATGTCTACTAGTCCATTTTACATATGCACAATGTGTTGTTGAACACCTTAAGAATATCTTTTTATTTCATACAGTAACTTAAATGAGAATGGCAAAATCAATCTAAATCAGTGCCTGAACTCTAAAACAGGTTGACTGGCAATGACTCTCCCAACAGTTTTGAAAAACTTTTTCCACTTGTTTCTGTTTCAAGAAACAGTGATTGTTATGAATGCTTGCCCTTCTTTTGTTTTATTGGAAGGCGTCACCAGTGGGCGCAAGGGAACTTAAGGATAGAGTTGCAACACAAGAGAAAAAGAGTTTCACGTGCGTTGCATAAGATCACATCAGAGCAGCATTAAAAGTTTATATTATATATATTATATGTTAATATATTCATATTGCATTTCATGCTATTTTGTTTATTTCTTATTTTTGTGATGAAGTAATTCTGTTTGAGTAAACCACGCTGTGTAATGCTGTGAAGTTCACATTGTTACGTATTGCATACGTACTGCTTGAGTTTAATTTTGTTATGTTTCTTTTTGTACAGTGTTACAGTAATAAAAGGTGCAGTAAGGATAAAGTGCAGTGTGGTGCATTGAGATGCTGTGATGTATGGAAAGTGTAAAGTAATCACGGCATTCTTTCAGTTGACTGCATCAAGGCTGAATAAGTGGCAGCTATAGTTATAAAATCTATGGCATGTCTTAACACAAAAGCAAAGGGTCAAGATCCCAACTAAATGGACACTCGTTGCCATAATGGTGACTCAACAAAAATCATCAACATGTAGACTTGGGTAAATTCTCAATAAGAACTTTGGTAGACGTACAAGAGAATAAGAGTGACTGTCATAAAGTGACAGTGGTGTCTGTAAGTGATGGTGGTCATAGTGTTTTTGGAGTTGAAAGAAAAGTCCTTGTAAAAACTCTGGAACTTCACTCTTAATTTCCCAGAGAATTTTACAGTGTTTTTCTGTATTTATATGGACGTTTTATGACAAGGTTTTTTTTGTGTGAAAACTACAGAATTTCACTCTTGAATTTCACAGGCCTGCCTTGATGCCCGATGACTCCTGAGATAGGCACAGGCTCCCGGTGACCCGAGGTAGTTCGGATAAGCGGTAGAAAATGGAATGGAATGGAATTTCACAGGCATTTTTTACAGTGCACATTGCAGTGAAACTTCACATGAGGAAGAAGTTTCAAACTAGATCGTTTACATCTGTTTGCAAAAAAAGTGAAATCCAAAATCTCTTTCTGTCGGTTCACACATTAGGATCGTGTCGTCATTCCATGCATCAGAAATGCATTCATCTGCAAACCAATTGTAATAAATCTCCATAAAAGGGAAGGAAGGAGTCGGGAACCGGAAGACATTTTAAATATTTAATAAAGTAATATAACAGCCGGCGGCCCCTCACGGACGACCGCCGGCGAACAAAACATAAACATAAATACAAATTCAACCATAACACAAGTTCGGGCCCGGTCCTCTCTCTTCGACGGTCTGGTCGCTCGTTTCCTTTTATATGCTCCCAATCTCCTACGTGATTCGAGCCCGGTGTGCGCACAGCTGGCGCTCATTCACAATTACTCACCGGACTCGAACCACGGTCTCGCCCCGCCTACTCTACTACATACCCCCATCACCCCTCACAGGCCGGGGGTTATCCCCGCGACTGTGCAAGCTCCCTCCCCCTCCCTCAGGGGGGGGATGGGGTGGGGGGTATGCAGCGACGAGACGAGACAACAGAGACGGGAGCCCTCGGAGCGACGGAACGAGAGAGGGGAGAGAGGATAAAAAAAATTATAGTCCAGTTCCCTGACATGCTGCCGCTCGTTCCTCAACCTGCCGGAGGACTCTCTTTCGCGGTGGCCCTGGGGCTTCGGTGGACGGCTCGACCGTCCTCCCCCTGGCGGCCGGCGGTGGCTCCTCCTTTATCTGGGAGTCGGGGCGGGTTCCCCGTCCCCTGCTCCTCCCCCTTGGGCGGACGGACGCAGGCTCCGGCCACTGGCAGGCGATGGCCGCACTCGGCACTTCCGCCCCCTGCTCCTCCACCTCGGGGGACGGACGCAGGCTCCGCCCTCTGGCGGACGGCGGTAACTCCCCCGCTCCCGCATGGACGAAGGTCGCCGTTCCACCAAAGCTTTGATGGTGGCCGCACCGTGCACTTCCGTTTCCCCAGAGCCACCGCTTCGGGCAGCCGCTGGCATACACCCTTCGTCCGCGCTGCCCGAACTCTCCGGCACCGCGAGGCCACTCTGCGGCGAGGAATCTCCGACAGCATGTCTATCCTTCCTCCCGGGTTTCGGCACCAATGTGATAAATCTCCATAAAAGGGAAGGAAGGAGTCGGGAACCGGAAGACATTTCAAAAATTTAATAAAGTAATATAACAGCCGGCGGCCCCTCACGGACGACCGCCGGCGAACAAAACATAAACATAAATACAAATACAACCAAATCCTCTCTCTTCGACGGTCCGGTCGCTCGTTCCTTTTATATGCTCCCAATCTCCTACGTGATTCGAGCCCGGTGTGCGCACAGCTGGCGCTCATTCAAAATTATTCACCGGACTCGAACCACGGTCTCGCCCCGCCTACTCTACTACACCAATAAAAGAGTTTGAGTCCATGTTGGGGCCACAGATTCCCAAATACAGAATCCTACAGCTCAGATATGTCTTTGATTCTTCTCACCGTGGTCTTTTTTTCAATATACAGGTGGTGTTTCCCTGCTTGAAATTTCTCTCTGCCGCACCTCCTCCAGTGCACCTTTGGGTCACAGACATTCCCCTCTGCAGGCTCATCAGCTGGTGCTCCCCATCCTGTACTTCTCCTGGTGGGGGGGCAGTGGCTTGTGGGGACGTCTTCCCGCCACCCCCTGCAGCTGTCCTTACTGGGGTACCGAGCCCCAATTCCTGTCCCTCTTCTGTAGCCACAAACAGTAGCTTGTCTTGTCTTGTCACTTGAACTCGTGCGCCGCTGGTATTCGCTCTTCTTATGTAACAGTCAGCTCAATGATGAGTGCCTTCTTGGGTGTCATATGCTGCCCTCACGAGGAAGCTGAGTCGTGACTGTGGAGTTCGCCAGATATCTGCCCAGGTTATGACCCTGTTAGTGATGTCCTCCCAGCGGCTCCATGCTCTGTGTTTGCCCTTGGAAACAGCCTTGATGAGGTAATGGTCCTGTACCACTTGTGAGAGCTCTTTCACCCCCATGAACTTCCTCTGCTCCCTTGTGGCTTTGGTCCAAAACTGGACTGGCTCTCCCCAGGCCAACCCTGCTCAGCTGTGTTGGACTCTTCCCATAACCTCCTTCTGTTGTAGCCTGCTAACGGCTGGGTGGACCTCCTGCTGGGCCTTCCATCTGCGCCCAGTGTGGATGGTCACCCCTTCGTTCTTCACTGCTTTGTCCCTGGATTCCTTCATCTCGAATATCAGACTGGTCTTCTCCTGCTTGTATCCAAGGTTGATAGACTTCAAAGAAAGCAGGAGATCATTCTTGCCAAAGAGTCAATCGGCCTTCCAGCCGGCGTCAAGCCCTGTCCAGTCGGCCCTCTCAAGCTCCCCTCTGTGGTTTTTACTGACTCATCCAGCCCCAATGGGACTTGATGCCATGGTACAGACGTGGCCGAGTCAGCATCTGTATGCCTTTCCCCCAGTCGCTCTGCTCCCGGGAGTTCTAGAGAGAGTCCGACAGAAAGGGGTCAGCCTCTTATTAATAGCCCCCTTTTGGCTGGACAGAGTTTGATTCACAGATCTTCTGACCCTACTAGCGGGTCAGCCATGGAAGATTCCTCTGAGGAGGGACCTACTGACTCAAGCCGGGGGCACAATATATCACCCCCCCCAGAATTGTGGAAATTTTGGGTTTGTTCACTGAGGGGAGTGAATTGTTGAACCAAGGTCTCTCAACTGAGGTTGTTGAGACCATCCTGATTTTAGGGCTCCCTCCACCAAGAAACGTTATGCCTTGAAGTGGAGACTGCTCACCTTATGAATATCAAGACTATTCTTCACCCTAAACAGAGATATGTCCCGAAGGACGCCTTCCAGGACCCTAGTTTTCCGCCCCACAAGTCGGCGGACCACAAAAGGTTATATTTATTATGCCCTGTCATGGCATTGCAAGTGTATATTAAGGACTTCTCTGTGGAGAAAATCTGACCAATTGTTGGTCTTCTTTGGACTTCGAAGTAGAGGTCAGCCAGCCTCTAATCAGACCTTCAGTAGATGGGTCGTGGAGGATATTTCTTTGGCTAACGTGGTGCCAAGAAGGCCTTCACCGAGTCAGGGCTCATTCTACTTGGAGTATGGCCTCTTCGCAGGCCCTTCTGTTGGGGGTATCTATGCAAGATGTTTTTGATGCTGCAAAATGGTCTTCCCTGCATACATTTATGATGTTCTTTCTTCCTTACCTGGGTCCAGGTTCTTATGTCCTGAGATGTGTGTGGACACCTTCACACTTGGACATACACAATTCAGTATGGCGTAGTGAGCATTTCGTTCTCCATAGTGTCATTCCTTGACGCAGTGTAGAGTTCCCTCGAAAGGAAATGTCTCATTTTACGACTGTAACCATAGTTCCCTGAGATAGGGAAACGAGACTCTGCATCTCATTGCCATACTCCTTGTGTCGTGGGCATTTGCTTACATTTTTTTGCAGGAGGTGATTTGCAATGCGTCCTCTGCTGGCGTTAACGCAGTGTCTCGTTCCCTATCTCAGGGAACTATGGTAACAGTCGTAACCTGAGACAATTCATTGTATTAACAGGTATGTGTTGTGTGTCAGCGCTTACAGAAAACATGAAAGAGAAATATGGATTGCTTGAAAACAGAAATTTTAACAGACTGGTGACTGTTGACACACTTGGGAATAACACTATGAACTAAGACCCCTTTCATAAAACTAGCAAGACCAAGTTTTATGACCTTTATTGTTAAATATTTGTCGCTGTTGATTTTATTTCATTTTTTGCAAAAACATTGCACGTTTTTATTATTAGGTTGATTCAATTATGAGTACTTCACACAACACTGCTTAGCAGTCAATGACTGGCAAACATACACCTCATCTAAAACTTCTTTTGTATTACATTTTTACAAAACATTATAATTTTTACCCCCATTCGAACAATTCTGCATAACATCTTTTGTTATCTGTTAAATACAGGCCAAATGGGTCTGAAACTGTGCAAGGGCGATTAACTGATGACAGAATTTTTGTTAAGGACATTCTGAAAATTATTAATTGTTGCCTAATTTTTGAACAGTAGTAAGTTAAGTGGTTTGATAAGGTGATTGATGAGTTATAGTTCATAAATATTTAGCAGTAAATATTTATTTTGGAGTAACATTGAGCTGTTTTCTTTTACCTCTCTATACAACAGAGCACATTTATAGTAAAAATACGTGTTGTTCAATGGCATTTACATTAAATTCAAACATAAGAAAACATTTTATTGATTGGTTGATTGAATAACTTTATTCTGTCGTACACAGGGTGATTAATACATTTAAAGGCACAAATATCAACAATCGGTAGAGCAGATACGTTATAATGTGTTATTAGATTACAATAATAAGAATCAACAGTAAGATGACACCCAAAATGCCCCAAACTTCACACTAGATTTTAATGACCCAACACAGTTGCAGCTTCACTGCACAAAACACATTGCTATCCTAAGATTAAATTGCTTTGCTTTCCCATCTTTCCATAAACCTGAACCCATTTTTGGGTCAAAGCCGAGAATCAGTGATTAGAAGATACCATAATCTAAAATGAATGCTTTGGCAAAAGGAAACACAAGATCAGCACAAGAAAACAAAAAAGCACTAGAATTACCATATTGCAGTCCTCAGATGAGTATGACATTTGCTGAGCATATCCTGGATTGTGAAAGGCTTGAGCCTGTATTGACTGAGTTGATGATGAAACGTTTCTGTAGACATGTTGATTATAATGAATTAGATTCGGATCATTCTTCATTTGTCTGAGGAATTCTGCTAAGGTCAAGTTTTTAATGTCCGCTATGAGATCTTGGCTTATTTGATAGGTGTGATTCTGGTCGAAATTAGCCATATCTGAATGCTGAGTTACATAAATGCCTTCAAAGTGGTCTTGACTATTCCACAATGAAGAAATGGAAACAATGATGCGATCTGTGTTCCTGTCAGCTGAGTATCCTTTATAATTTTCTGTGACATATTCAGGCAGTTGTTTGGGTTGGTAGCCACGATTGTTCAGGTTGCCCACCTTATAGAATGGGAAGTTGGTAATATAAGGAAGACGTCTGTCTATATTATAATATGGACGGAAGCCGAAATCCTCTTTTACTGGGTCGCACAGTGCAATTAAAAAGCCAGAGTCAATCTGGATACATTCATTGGCAAACCACCACAGTAGTCTGAGACCATGTCTCGGAGGTGGTTGACCAAACATGGAATCTCTCAGCTCTGACAAATTGTACAGGATTCTCACCATGTTTCTGAGAAATTTGTGTCTGGAAAAATGTAAAGATTACAGTAAAATATTTTCAAGTAGAATTTTTACCACAAGCATAGTTAATCATAACAATTAATGAGTCTGCTTTATAATAAGAATCATCAGATAGAAGACTACCTTTATGCATGAAACATAAGGGAATTTACTGAACAATATGCTGCAAACTATATCAAATTGCACATTTTCATATTTTGAAAGCAAGTGTTTATAAAAGGCTAATCCTTATATGTTATTGTAATATATTAAAAATTTATTATTCTATATGTTTTTAAATAGCCTAATGATTTGACAGGTAGGAAAAAATACATTCTTTGTGTATAAGGGTAACCTCATGTTCAATCTAAAAATAACCATTAAAATCACTTAAAATCGCCTTACACCGTGCTTTTAAGTTTTCAGAAACCATATAGACTCCTGTAGGCTATATAAGAAAACATGCACCAGCACAAAACAGGAGAATATGACACACACACTCAAAGACAATTAAATTGTACCTTGTGGGGAAGACTGACAAAATAGGTGTTTCAAAAAGTATTCAGTTCTAGAAATCTGTAGCTGATTTTGTTATATTTCCTTGAAGAACAGTGAAAATCAGTCTTGCCTTCCTGAGTTTGTGAGATTGAGACACAACTATATTCAAATGCAGAGGAATCGAAACTTAAGAGACAGGGTATCTGCAGGTCGGATGATTGGGCGTGTTGAAAGGTAGGGGAGTGCCGTTAAGTCTTTTTAACAGGAGAATATGCATTGATGTCACTCCAACACCCAGCAAAATTGTTGAGTAGAATAGGAGAAACAAAGAAACCGGTGAAGAGGGTTGTGCGAACTGCCTGTCGTGTTTTGAGAGATGATCATCAGTGATTCCGGCCACCCGAATCACAAGCTGCTCTACTTGCTGCCTTTTGGCAGATGATACCGGAGCAACCGGTCCCGCACAAACTGGCAGAAGGACAGTTTTTTTCTCCAGGCTTTTAGACTGCTCAACTTCAAAACCTGATACACTCCACACGCTCAGACTTCGTTTTACCCTGCACAATTTCATGGACTAATTTGCACCTAATGCAAAAACTATACATTTGCATACCTACAGTATATCCAGTGGTGTAGTCTAGCTTTTTGTAGTGAGTATACTGTGCTTTTTTCCCCTCCCAGCCTCATACGCAACCATCCCAGAGCGACAACCCATGGCACCACCACACTCACTAATGCATAAAGTATGCATCTACATGTAATTGAGAGCATTATTAAAGACTGCTTATGTATTCCAATTTATTATAAACAACAAAAGACAGTCAGCTGATAAAACCTGTGCTCCAGGTACCATATTCATATAGTATCATCATTCTTAAAGGTATAGTTCACCCAAAAATGAAAATTCTTATAATTTCCTCACCCTCAATTTGTCCCAAAACTGTATGAGTTTCCCATACCCATTGACTTTCATAGTCTATATTTTTTCCTACTGTGGAAGTCAATAGGTCCTGCCAACTGTCTGACTACCAACATTTTTCAAAATATCTTCTTTTGTGTTAAACAGAAGAAAGAAACTCATACAGTTTTGGAACAACTTGAGGGTGAGGAAATTATAAGAATTTTCATTTTTGGGTGAACTATACCTTTAAGAATGATGATACTATATGAATATGGTACCTGGAGCACAGGTTTTATCAGTTGACTGTCTTTTGTTGTTTATAATAAATTGGAATGTTGATAACACAGCACGAACACTCAGTCACATCATCATTCAGATCACTGCAAGGGGGGCAGGAGATCGCCGGTCCTGCGCTGACATGACATTCTTTGATAGGCAGACGCGTGATAACAGCTCGACCGTGAGTGAAACCTGAGCGCTTGTGCACGGTTGGGAGGGGCGGGTTACATTCATTTTCGGTTTACATTTTCGCCTGTTTTTTTTATTTCGGCCCGAAACCAATAATGCCATTTTCGGCCGAACATTTTCGTGTGTGCTGAGCAGCTGATATCTACCTAACTTCCTGTCCCTCCACTCTAACCAAGGATGCCTGTTTTTAAATTCCCTAGCCTGACTTTCAGTCCACAAGGCTGGCCAGGGGTTCTCATTTCTCTCATCATCTGAAATAAGGAGATATAAACCCTAACCCTTACTCTAACTATGACAATTGAAGATGAAGATATTGACTAGTTTTTTTTTCAGGGGTTTTAAAAGTTAAACCCTAAACCAGATTTAGTACATGCTTGATTTTTGTATGGCAAAAATATCAAAAAGAGTCACTAACACAAACATGAAAGATTTTCTGTCACACCAGATCGTAGACACACAGACATATCCAGAAAATCAGTCAGGATGGAAACCTCCAACCATTTTTGGGGGGGTCATTGTCTTAAGACCATTACTATTTGTCAGAAAGGCACCCCTTAGAGGTGCTAACAAAAAAAATCCCTCATTCCTCCATGACCAGGAAGAACATGGCAGGCCATGTCATTGAATCAAAAAGCTATAGTTATGACACAATAATAAAATGGTGACCCAGTCGCTTTTAATCATTCATCATATAAAATCTTAAACTATTGGAACCAAATCTCTCTTAGATGAAACAACACATAACCATTATCTCCCTACAATTTAAAAACACCACCGTCAGGTTTCAAACTGTGATGTGAGAACATCACGGTGTCATGCCAGCAGGATGAAAACTCCTTGCAGGGATAGGCCTTAAACAACAAAAGTCATAAAATATGCACCGTCAAACAAGACTGACAGATCATAAAAATCCCCAGCTTACTTTGATTGACTGGTCAAATAAATTGCCTGGGATAGTAGGGGGAAAAGTCACACTTTGAGAAGATTGCAAACCTCAAGTCTCAATTCGATCATTTGCATGATTAAAGCCATAAAGCAAGGAAACAGCACTCCTAGAAGAAAAATCCACATACAACATCTATATTATCTCACTCTATTTTAAAAACAACTTTCACAAATAGCATATAGTAAAAGCACACAAGATGAATACACACCTTTTTGATAAGGGAGTGATAAGGGGGTGCAGGTATTTAGACCCACTGAAGGAAGGGTTCGGGTCAGAGGATGTCCCAACAACAGTCATAAAATATAATGGTCATCAGGGTTGACAGCCCATAAAAGTCTCTGTTTGAGTGACTGGTTGACAAAAACTTTGACAGGTGGACATAAATCAATCAACATTTTTGACACACAGTATATGATAACACTAATAATGTACATATAATCCTTTCATGTTTCATATCTATAGATGTATCTCTTTTCATTCCTTAAAAGATGGTGTATAGCACAGTGATGTATTTTATAATACTCATTTTATCTTATTCTAAGAGTAGGGGAAACTGTGGTGAGTTGTGCCAGTTTTTACTCAAAGTGACTTTAAAGTGAGGCCATGACAGTAATGCCTTCAACTTAAGAATGTCCATATATTTCAGGATGAGGTGCATCCCAGAGAAAACAATAACTTTGGATCTGAAATAAATTGTTTCATTAATATAGCTTTTTGGGAAAAGTGGTCCATGTGTTCGACATGAAACAAAACAAACAAGTACTCAGACCCGAGACCCCGTAGTTTGCCTTTAAATGTATTAATCACCCTCTGTAATACTGTTCATTAAATAATCATGTAATTCAATCCTCTAATGAATAAAACGTTTTCTTATGTTTGCATTGTTATGTGTGTCGCATTTAATTTAACCTCTTAAAAATATTTAACAAAATTTAGGTTTAAATGCAATGCACTCAGTGCTACTCCAAAGAAAGTAAATAATCAATCATTTTAACAATCCACTTAACTAACTGTTTGTCAAAATATTAAGTTTGTCATTTTCAGAATGTCAGTAAATCAAAAAACATACTAGAAACAAAAAATACTCAAAAAATATGCCACTAGCCCTTGCATAGTTTCAATCCCATTTGGCATTTCTTTCACAGATTACGAAAGATGTTATGCAGAATTCTTAGTGGGGATCAGAAAAGCATCGTCCTTGTTCTCAGTATCTCTTGTGTTGCTTTAATGACATACATACAGTACAATGGAAGTCAATGGGGGCCAGTGCTGATTGGATATTGAAATTTCATTTGTGTTCTGCAGAAGAAAGAAAGTCATACAGGTTTGGAATAACATGAGGGTGTGATTAAAAATAGTTATTATTTTTGGATGAACTTTCCCTTTAAATTGTGAACAAATATGAAAAAAAATTAAAAATCTAATTTGCCTTTCAAATCAAATACTGTCAAAAACACTTTATATTGAACAGATAATTGCAATTTAAAAATGTTTTCGATGAGGTTTACTTCTTCAAGGCATTTACTGCTAAGCAGTGTTGTGTGACGTACTCATGTGAAATCCACCTAAAAATGATATTGTGCACATGTAAAAAAGTAAATGTAAAATCAACATTCACCAATATGTATCAATATATGCAACAACACTTGTTCTTGCTAGTTTTTATGATAAGGTTCATAGTGTAGTCATGTTTAGACACTCCCACACAAGTCACCAGTCAGCTAAAGTTTCTGTTTCCCAGCTATTGACCTTGTATCTCTTTCCTGTTCTGCATAAACGCTGACACACACCACATTCCTGCTTATACAATGAATCTGTAGGAACATAAAGCACAGGTATGTATACCTTTTTACGGTCATGACATTTAACAAAAATATGTGTTTTTTCCACTGTATCAAACAATGCAGAGATACTTCTACAGCTGTCTCAGTTTTGATTTTCTCAAAAATGATACACACATGTAAAACTGAAGCGGATATTATGTTAATAATCTTTAGTCCACTACCTAAAGACGATGGTGAGAAGAATCAAAGACATATCTGAGCTGCAGGAGTCTGGATTCGGTCAGCCATGGCCCCGGCATGGACTCAAACTCTTATATTGGTTTGCGGATGAATGCATTTCTGATGCATGGAATGACGACATGATCCTGCTGTGTGACCCCACAGGAGGAGATTTTGGATTTCACTTTTTTTCAAACAGATGCAACCGACCCAGTGTGAAACTTCTTCCGGATGTAAAGTTTCACTACTACGTGGTTGGCAATCTGAATTCACCAGGAGCCTATATGTTGCCAGATTATGTTAGGGAAGACAACACTCGCCGCATTGAGGACAACAGCAATGCAGATCGCATCATTGTGTGCTATCCCGGAGAGAATAAGTTTGGGAAGGTTTATGTGACCACACACAAAGATAAGTCAAATTATGATCCAAGCGCCACATTTCACATCACCAGGACCCTCATCTGGCTGATCAAAGCATATGAGAGTATTAATGACTTTCTGAGGGACACGAGGTATCGTACACCAAACCAAATTGTGCCGACCAGTAATCCAGTGAGCCCTGTGTGGTACTACAACCCAGAACTTTGTCTGTGGGTCCCTAAATTGAATCAGCGGGCTTCACCTTTGCCTTTGGAGAATTATGATTCTGAGATTAGTATTGACGTGGAACCAACATCTACTTTTTATAACAGTGATGTCTCGGTGAATATTGAAAATGACACAGAAACACAAAAACACTCTGAGACGTTACCCAGAAAGAAGAGATGCTGTGAACGTTTCTGCACCATACTATAATGCCTTCATACTTTTAGCAAAATGACAAAAATTCATGGATATTATTTTTACTAATAAAACTATTAATCTGCTGCCATATTAACTTTTATGATTTTTAAGCAGTTGAGGCTTTGATGAATATTCAACCTTTAATATAATTTTTGAATAACATTTATATTGCGAGATCTAAATGATTTTTAATTGAATTATGCCTATAGTGTGATAATTTTACAAAACAAAATGACTCTCTACATGTATGGATTTTTTCAGTAGTTTAATTTAGTGAGCACTTACGCTGTTTATCAAACCCATTTATCATAAAATTACAACAACCGAATACTACTTGTTCTTTGACCAGTAGGCCTATAAAAAATTCTCTATCATACATTTTCCTTAATGGACACAAAAAATATATTGTTAATATATTGTAAAATATCATACACTTTATCAAATAAAACATATTGCAACCAAGTGCTTATATTTTTCCTTAGAAATTCCTTAGGCCTATGTATTATTTAATATATTGTAATATTATTATATTAACAATAATACAATGTTTTAATTCACACGTTTTCAAATATAATGTATATTAAATGATTTAATATATTGCCAGTTAATATACAGAAAAACATATTTTCTTTGCATAAGAGCAGGGGGTATCAGGATCTGGGTTAGCCAGATGAAGTTCATTCTGTTTAATGATTATATATCTGTGTAATTCATTAACCCTCAACATACTTGAATGACAGTATATTTAAATACATACAGTATGATATAATCATAAAAGCACAACAAGGCACAAAGAAAGAGTAATGCGCCTGAATATATGTATGGAAACAGAATGTACAAAGAGAAGTGTATAACAGTCATTGAGTATTTTTAAGAAAGAGGCCTTCTTATCATGAGAAGAATCATCTTGTCATGTCATAAATAAGTATAATAACTCAGAAGCCTTCTGAATTCACCTCTTGTTCTGGTATGACACAACAAAGAGACATACATTTATTTATTCATTAAGAAATTGGATATTATTTATTAGAATGATCTTACTCATTGTATAAATACCATGCACTGTGCTGTGTTTTAACTTTTCTGTTTTTCCTTTTGCCCCTGTAAAGCTGCTTTGAAACAATACACATTGTGAAAAGCGCTATATAAATAAACTTGAATTGAATTGAATTGAATTGAGAGACAAAGCACAAGATACTTTTTTTACGGCACAAACCAGCACAAACGGAGCACAAACGATTGAGGGCATTTTGCAAATGTTTTGCGTTGGGAAGGGAGTCAACTTCACGCAGGTACTCAACACTGGTCAAACTGGTTTTCTGTACTTTTCTACTTTTACTTGCGCTTTAGAAGAAACAGAACAACACAAATATAACGTGAACAGTTCAGTTCACTGGAAGCATCTTGGACGATCTGTCTTTGTCTTCAAGGTACAAATTTAAGATTTTTTCTTATACTTTTTTGAATGAAACCAGAATGCCTTAGACAATAGGTTCTAATGTCACGCTGAAAATTCAAGCAGTCTTGACTAGCATAATATAAATGTATTATACTTAATAATTAGTACACCTTACTCACTGTTACATCTTACTAGTTTTTATGAGGTTACATTTAATAAGGGTGAAATTTACTTAAAACAATTAAGGAAAGGATTTGTGTTTACTTCAAGTTATCTTATACCAGAAAATGCTTAAACATCTCCAAAAAAGTCCATCTTCACTTATAACATGTGAAGATTTATAACAAATAAGGTTGTATTTTTTAACATTATGCATTTGCTAGTTTTCGAGAAAGAATAATGAGCAATATTATTTTTAGCGATTAGAGTTTATGAAACATTGTTAAAGTTAATGTCAATATAATTATTAGTGTTAGTTCACTGTGTCTAACAGTTGATTTTAATGTTTTTTTATGTTATTAATAAATGCTGAAATAAACATGACCTAAGATGAATAAATGAGGTAAACAAATTGTTCATTGTCAGTTCATGTTATCAAATGCATTAACTAATGTTAACAAATACAGCCTTGTGGTAAAGTGTTATAAAGTAATTCTCTTTCGGCAAACTGAGTAGTGTTTCACTCAGAACATTTGTGCGGGGATAAAGAATTTGACGAAATAGCTCAATGGATGATGTTGTTTGATTTTGTGGCATTTGTAATTAAATCAAGAAGCTATAAAAAATTATATTTAGTTAGAAGTGTTGATGATGTTGTTCTTTGGAAATGTGTGTGTTGTGATGGAAAAAGCGCTGTTGTGTGTAAGGACTGCGACAAGGCGAGCAACATATTTTACTGATGTACTTAGACGTGAATGGTGACAACCGACAAAAAGATTTAATCCCAATAAATGTGAAATAAACTTAATGTTAAAATAATAATGTGAAATGGAAGTTGAAACAACTAATCCTTTATAGGAGTATATACTTTGCCAATAGTACATAAAGTAAATGATCAAGTACTGTACTCTTTAGTCTTTTGTAACTATTGTATAAGTATGCCACACAAAATAAGCATGTACTACAGCAGTACACCCTACTTCAATGTTTTAGGTTTCCGATAATTAAAAAGACATGAACCAGCAAAGCTTGAAATAATGTCTGTAGTTTTCATTTATACGACATGACCTATTCAATTATTAAATGTATCTTTTTAAAAAAATTTAAATTTATTTTTAGGAAGACATTAAATGCATGATGAAAACACTAAATGATTTGTCCGAGCTGAAAGAAACACGTTTTGGTCAACCGGATCCCACACATGGTCTCAGACTTCTGTGGTTTGCACATGAATGTGTTAACATAAGTAATGGCAAAATGACTGCAAAGTTCCCCTTGACAACTGGAATGTTTGCAATAACAGAAACATTTCAATAACAGAAGTGAAGGCCATACAAGCAATGCAGGCAGACTTCTTCCTGAAAGCAATCTACCGTACTATGAGGTGGGCAACCTGAATCAGATGTCATTTCCTTCTTATATCACCAGCAGGGATAACACCAAAAAACAACATAAGTGCAACAAAGATCGCATCATTGTTTCATATGATAAATATCAAAAAACATTCAAAGTGATTTATGTGACTCAACATTTAAACCAGAAAGGGAAAAGGAAACAGTTTGACCAGCATCGAACCTACTGCATAAGTCCAGATCTCATTGAGTTGATTCAAGGTTTAAAATTAAAAGAATTTCTTCAAAAAACTATGGACAACGAAGAATCAGATTCCTTATCACAGGATGAATTATCTGTATATGAGGATCATCATCCACTTTTACAAACCTCTGAATCTCCACATTCTTCCTCTGAAGAGTCACTGAACAGAGGTCAACCTCAACAACAAACACCAAAATCACCTAAACGTAGGCCTACATTAACATACATGCCCAAAGAAAAAAGCTGCATGGATTGCTGTTGTATTTTATAATGTTTTTCATGTTGTTTTTGCCGCTCTCTTTAATATAACAAACGTGTTAAAACACATCATTATTTACTAATGTTATTCCTATCGAGGTGACATTTTTATAGAACTTGGAACATAGGGCATTTTTTTAACCACAGGAATTTTGCTTATGTCTTTGGGTTTGTTTGCTTCAGTTTTTATTAACTTTTATTATATGGTAAAGAATGATGTGAATTCATAAATAGCAGGCGAACTAACCCCTTTATACAACCAGTCTTAAATACAGCTGCGGAACAAATTAAGATACCATTTCATAGACCTGCTTTTCCACTATTTATAGGTATGTGATTATGTAAAATTATCATTGTTTATTTCATGCAACTACTAACAATATATATACGATATTTCAAATATAAATGTGGAAAAAAATCGATTTGCATCTAAGCATTAACATCATATATCTTTTTAAGCAATACACCTATCATATTGTTATTGAATATATGTATATATGTATTTAAACTATATATATAAAAATATAAATATTTCAAAGTTTTCATGCGTCTTATCCTGTCAGTCTTTC
The DNA here is from genome assembly GCF_015846415.1 of Triplophysa dalaica. NCBI lineage: Eukaryota > Metazoa > Chordata > Actinopteri > Cypriniformes > Nemacheilidae > Triplophysa > Triplophysa dalaica. The sequence goes on from NC_079543.1 coordinate 7,709,080, forward strand.
ACGTTGCTGTTGGATGACTTTGTCACTCTTGAGGTTACATTTGTTTTGTTCAACCAACACTGGACTGGAATGGCTGCATGCATCTAGAAATGCTGATTTGAAATGAAAATTGGGAATGGTCTCTTAATTCTAATTTCTTTCTGATTTAATTTATATCTAAGTGGTTCTATATTTACTTGAAATTATACTAGTTGTTCTCTATTTCTAGCATTATGCCAAGCAAGCATGAATGCTCGTTTCATGGATTGTCTGGAAGTTTCTCTCTGCCTCTTCTCTCTGTTATCTTGAAGGTCAGTTGATAAGGAAACTGCAAGATTACACTCCTGAAAGTTCCCAAAACACAGCTTTGCATGAACATTAGTGTTTCTACCTCAGTTAATATCTCTCTTTGTAGTTTTATATCAATTAGACCAAACCAAGAGGCAGATGTGTCTTTACCAGTTATGTCTGACATCACTGAACAACACCTTGAGGCCTTGAATGAAGAGACAACACCTTATCAGTCTGTTCATGCAGACAATACAACATACAATTTCACTCAGCATGCAATAATGCTTATGTTAAATTTACCATTAGACTGCCAATTATTGTTTTAATAAATTCTCCCAAAATTCTCTAGTGTCTTAGTAAATATCATAAAGATAATAAGCTATATTAACTTGATAAAATCTTTAAAAATCATTTAAGGGATTTTTTTTAATCTAACAGTTAATTTCTCCAAAATGTACATATAAATTGAAGTTTATATAACTAACATAAATATTTAACTAATATTTAATAAACGCTTAATATTTTTGGTGATTTCTAACATAAATATTTAGAATGAGTTATTTAGATTTCATCGAAAACATTCCCTTAAGCAAAGTTAAAAAATGTAGTTTACGTAACAATTTTTTGACGACTGTAGGCTACATAACACTGAATTTTGTGTGTTATTTACATTTATGTGTGCACATTTATGCTAGCAACCTAACATTCCTAGATGTTTGGAATACTGTAATAGTGATACAATTACACAAAGAAGCTGATAAAACCAAAGCACCACAATTGAACACTGATGTATAATAGAAAGTTTTAATTTCATGTTTTATCACAGGCATCATGTCACGATTAAAAAATGAATAACTTTGTTTAAACCTTCATTTAAACTCACAAACACACTTGCACAGTCACTCTTTTGCAAACATACCTCAAGCTGCAGTGTTTAAGAAAATTAAGATATTAATGTACAGCAAATTTCTACACAAAACTATGCGTCTATAAATAAGGTTGGATGTTTTCATGATTAAACTGCTTCACTGGAAAACATCATCTGGAGAACAGGGACTGTCACATACGGGATTAATTTAGGTCACTTTCCTGGCTCCTCTGCTCAGAGTTGACCCCTAGTGGAAGCTAGAACAAAGACCTGATTGCCTTTATTGACAAACCTTTCAGCATTGGCTGTATTACCATTTAAAGGTGTTTCTTAGCTATTGTAACTCTTAGAACAAGAAAGAAAGGTGACATTACTCTGTAGTACCCACCCTCACCCTCCAATACATATCATACATAAAACTGCCTGTTCACAATTACATTAACAGTCTCTCTTCAGCAGTGATGGCTGAAGGAACTTCTACCTGGACAAGGCCGTGATCCTGAAATTAAAGGAAGAAAGTTAATCTAAAGGCATTATAGCTTCCATCGTTTTCTCACCAGTCAACTTTTTCACAATGATCAGCAAACTGGGTGGTACATAAACAGACAATTTTTGTTTCTCTGCATTTACAATTTTTTAGTTACTGTATTTGTTTAAGTAAAATTTATCATTTTTTCATTCTGTTAAACAATATTTCTCCCAAATATATATATTTTTCTATTTCCAGAAAATGAAACGGGTCAAAATAACGAAAGATGCTTTGTATTTTTTTAGACCTCAAATACTTCAAAGAAAACATTTTCATATTCACAATATAACAGACATATTTCTACATGCATTAAGGAAAGGCTATAAATATATATACACATTTGTATATATGTATTGATCTAAGTTTTTCATGCATCTTGTCATGTGGTCAGTCTTAAAAATTGCTGTTAGATGACTTTATCACTCCTGAGGTTTGATTTTGTTGAAATTCGAACACTTGACTGAAATGGCCACATTAAATCTAAAAGTAGTGACTAAATAAAAAATTGGAACGGTCTCAATTTTTTTCTGAATTTTCTTCTATATTGTTTCTTATTATTATATGCTTGGCCCTGCTATAGTATTTTCTAGATTAAAACTGTCGGATGTAGATCTTACTGTAGCTTTTCTTGCAGGAGTTCCAGTCTCTGTCGGTCTACATATCGAGAAAACAGTGAGACGAGGTTTGGAGGAGTGAACAGTGGGGATGAGAGAGCAGATGATGGGACCTTCAGAAGCTCTCTGGTCACTGAGAACACTAGCTCAGTCCTAGAGAAAGATCAGACGAAATAGAAAGAAATTGGATTCTGACCAACATTATGAAATTCTAAAGCTCAGCACACACCGTCACACATGAACAACATGACAGTCATACGTTCAACATTTTAACTTTTATCTGTTGTCCATTTAAATAATACAACAAAATTTAAGATATAAGACACAGCATACATAATAGAATTGTTTACCACTGTGCAGAAAGACGCTTACCAGCGGTTATCATCCATGAGCTGACAGTTAGGATCAGAGCTCTGCATTCTCTCCCCCTCACTCAAAACCACATAGAGCAAGGTCACACCAAACTGACCATCACAAGAACAAAACGGACCAGTGTTAAATGAAGCACTATATGTATATAGAAATACAAGGCATACATCAGTTTATCAGAGACTTTAAAGTCAGGAATGCTGTACCTTATTTTGCAGCACCAGTGGAAGCTGTCCTTCACTGCCCTGCAGCTCCTGAAGGAGATCAGTGAGGGAGGTACTCGACATGGAGTGGATCACCACGGTTACTGGCTCAACCAACCAACACAGTACCTACAAGAGGTTCACGTGAAATTTTTAAAGGAACTAGGACGACTCGCTTTCACATCTAACACATAAAACACACACATCTGTCATTGTACCTGGTCTTGCTTGTCTTTCTTGGCCAGGGCTGGAAGGTTCCTGGCAATTGCCATCACGACAGCAGCGGCCTGTTGCTGCAGCAGGAAGGGGAGGAGCCTGGAGATGAGCCGTTTTCCCTTGCGCACAGACATGATCATTAAGCACTGTTCATCGCTTACTCTGCAGAGGAGAGAGAGAGTGTCAATCATATTCTGGATGTTTATTATAGGAGTCCCTCGTATTATGATGATGATCCTCACCGGTCGGCCCACTCTTTCTCTTTGAGGGAGCTGTAGAGTTGCAGCGTGTGAGATTTGTGTTGTTCAATCAGAGCGTCTCTTTGGTGCTCAGGGGTCTGCAAGAATTTCTTCTCGAAGTCTTGCACCTCAAGCAGTAGAGTGTACATCTGTATAATAAACAAACACAGTTCTTAAACGTTATGTATTTATACATTGTTGGAACAAAAGTGTTGATTATAAAAACTGAGATTCACAAAAATCATACATGAACATTTATCAATCATGTAAATATGAAAATACAGAGACGACAGCAATTATATTCATTGTTCTTACCTTCTCTACAGTGTAGAGGATTTGCCGTCTTTTATTCCAAACTTGTTTCTCTCGTTTCTCCTGTAAAAAGACAGAAACAAAGCACATTCTCATTAAGAAGTGACATGACATGCAACTTTGTATTCATGAGGAAAAGTCAAAAAGAAAACATGTACATATGTGAAGTACTTCTAAAAAAATACCATTGGGAAATAATAAAAATCCCCAAATTTCAAGTGTATACACTAGGGGTGACCCCAAATAGTCGAAGATTCAATGCTTCGATAGGAGGAGCCTGATTCGACTACCAATCTCACAGTCGAATCTTCGCAGAGTTGTTGTGCAATGGGGATCATGCCATGTAGGTTATATAGGCAGTGGTGTAGCAAACGGGCACGTACTGCGCCGTTAAAAATATTATTTATGATGTAAAGAAATGGGTCCGGCTATCACCCAGCGCACGATCGCGTCTCTCCGCGTCTTCTGTGCTGTCAGACCGGTATAGAGAAGCAGCACGTTCCACATGCAACCGCAGATGACTCGCAAATGAATGTGTACATAGTTTCCGAACATTTGTCACTTACCCAATGTTTGGGCATATAAATAGGAATTAAAAGGATCATATTGCGGGAACACGTGTTTTTATGTGTCTCTGGTGTGTTATAAGTTGCCCATGCATGTTTTAGATACGTGAAATTGCAAAAATGTTTTTTCAAACAAAACATTTACATTTAGACAAAAGATGCATTCCATCTAAAAACGAATGCTCACCCAGCCCTGCCTGATATGCCTCGTGATACCACACCCCTACAAATCTACGTCAGTTCGTGGTATGATTTTACTAAAACCGCCAAAACGTATAAGCAAGTAAGGTGGGTGTACCTGTCAGTACAATTGCTTTGGAACCAGATGTTCCAAATATTGTAAAAGGTGTTACATTTCCGTCATACGATTGCAGTATTCGACCAATCACTACGCACTGGTTAACTGGCCAATCATAGCACACATCGCTTTGTTAAAAATCGGTGCTTTTCAGAAAGGCACGGCAAAGAGGAAACACAAAGTTTTAAAAATACAGCGTTTTTGAACCTTAAATCGTTTACACACATTTCATTACATCTAAAACAAACGATAATATTCGTTTTAGCAGTGTCATTTGACTCCTTTAACACTTTGTCTGTAAATGCACATGGTTCGTAACTTAGACTGAACTTTCCGCTGCGTGATACAAAAAATTATAAAAGTAATACACTCACCTAAAGGATTATTAGGAGCACCTGTTCAATTTCTTATTAATGCAATGATGGTGGTGGTGTAATGGTGTATGGGATGTTTTCTTGGCACACTTTAGGCCCCTTAGTGCCAATTGGGCATCGTTTAAATGCCACGGTCTACCTGACCATTGTTTCTGACCATGTCCATCCCTTTATGACCACCATGTACCCATCCTCTGATGGCTACTTCCAGCAGGATAATGCACCATGTCACAAAGCTCAAATCATTTCAAATTGGTTTCTTGAACATGACAATGAGTTCACTGTACTAAAATGGCCCCCACAGTCACCAGATCTCAACCCAATAGAGCATCTTTGGATGTGGTGGAACGGGAGCTTTCTTGCATCTCACAAATCTCCATCAACTGCAAGATGCTATCTTATCAATATGGGCCAACATTTCTAAAGAATGCTTTCAGCACCTTGTTGAATCAATGCCATGTAGAATTAAGGCAGTTCTGAAGGTGAACTCGTCATTCTCTGCAATAAAAGCAAGTGTGTGCGTCATGAGGATGGAGAAAGAGAAAGAAAAATTAATGTTTGATTGTTTTTTGGTGCATCAATGTTGCGCTGCACTGTACCCTTGTTAACCACCTGGTGTCATCCCCACATGCACCCACACGTGCGGGCTTGTGATTTAACTATCAGTCGACTATAGGCAAGACGTGAATCCTTAGTCGAGGACACCCCTAGAATACACAGCACAATATAAAAGTATAGCTGGCTATAGTGCTGACCTCATCGTCGCTGCGAGTGGTCACTACGGCATCAATCATTTTTCTGGGATTGTTAACGCTTGAAACCGTGAGTTTCCCTAAAGAACCTGCAAACTGCACTGTAAAACAGACAAATACACAATGTTAGTTAATTCATTAACAAGCTATATTTGATAATAATTTACGCACGTTAACCAGAACATCACATCATGACAAGAACAAAACAATTTATTATGACACTGTTGAGAGAAAAAGATTATCAATCTAAATAATGATGTGATTAAGACAAAGAGCTTAAAACAGATGACTGATGAAAAGATTGTGACCAACATTGTTGACAAGAGAGATCCTTATTGTTTGTGTCCTAACCTATGTTGGACTATAAGGTGTCTTTACCTGGCCGATACGTGTGCTCCAACTTGGCCACCTGAGGAGTGATGAGTTTGGTGGCGTGTTCCTTTTTGTTGTCCATGTCCCGCTCCTGACGCTTCTCCATCTTCTCATAGTAATTCTACCATCATAGAAAAAAAAATCTAGCAACAGGGTCTCTAAAAAATGATACAGACATTACTCCACGGGCCGGTTGCACCAGCTGGACGTAAAAATGTTGAGTGTAAGCCCAATGTCAGACATAACTACGTCCAGACTCCTGATAAATATTTACACCTAATGAACCATCTAAAACTACAACCAGGCGCAGGCATGCTCAGCTTAGACAATGCACGTCCCTGCCGCCATATTCTACCGCATTGAGAGTGACATTCTTACACCGTGTCGCCCTTTTAGTGTGGACAAAATGTAAATTTATAATACGTGCAACAGGTCTAAATTACCTGGTAATAATAGTCATCCAGATAAGGATCTGTGCTTTGAAGCTGCATCATCTGGATTCGGGCAACCCATTCTTTTTCTCTCTGCATCATCAGATTGCTATAGGGGTCTCTGTTTTTCCTTTCCAAAACCCCTCTCCCACTGAGGTGATCCCTGAGGAGACGAGACGCAGAGAAAAATTAACACAAGCACTTTACAGTGATGCTTTATCCTGAAGTGTTGATGGTACCCACCCTGTGCCTCTGTTCTGCATCCTCAGGTTCAGCATCCTGCGATGCTGCGGGTGGAGGTGGGTGGTGTTGTGTCTGATGGGGATATGGCCGAGATGTGGGCCGTGGGGACCCATTCTAGGTCCAGACTGCCCAAAGAAAGGGCGGAAGCCGCCGACCCCACCCTGTAATAATGGAGGTGGTGTACAACGCTGAAACTGACCAACCAAAGGAGAGTCAAGGAGTTAGTTCACAGTATGATGGAAACTCGCATATTTATCCTACTATACAGTCCACTCTAATATATACTCTAATAATGAACTTTAATCCCATTTAGAGAGTTGTTACAAGTTTGACCTCACCTGAGAGTTCAACAGCTGTGCTCTCTGTATCTGAGAGAGAACAGGGCCAACACCAGGGAATGAATGATGAGACAATGTTGGGTTCTGAAGGAGAATGTAAAACGAAAGTAGATTGGTCCATCTGTACCACATTTTTATTGTAATAATCTTACACATTTTCATACAACCAAGTAAAAAGAATAAAGTAGAAACAACTGAACAAACTTACAGTGATGCTCAGGAGGTTGTTGGGAGAAAGGCGCTCGGGGAAGGGAGGGGGATAACGGAGCGGCACAGAGGCTCTTATGTGAACAGCTGAAGGGTGATTATTCTGTGAAGAATAAGAAGTGTGTGTTAAGTGAAAATGAACGAGGCGAAATTACATTTTACAGTATTGTACAACATGCATTAAGCATTTTCAATTGGCTGCAACATCTGTTTGGGCCAAAAAATATTTTGTGTTACCTGCTGAATGAGCATGTGACTCATGGGCTGTTTTGGAGGGGTTCCTATAGGCACAGCTGTTACAGGGGGACTGCCAATCACAGGTGAGGAGGACCGAGGAGGCGGTACACGTTCCGACAAATCCCGCCCCTCTTCTCTGCCGAGGGCAGGAGGTCGCTTTGGAAGGCCGACCTCTTTGATAATAGATAGTAGTGGCCTATCCTGAGTAATAAAATCGAGAAAATAAGAAAAACAACAGGGACAATACATAAAACATGAAAAAGGCTGGATTTTTACCTCAGTTTGATGGACAAGTCCAGAGTTCACACTAACCGGACTGAAGACCATACTGTTTTCCCAAATACTGTGAGAGTTTATCTGTAGGTAAACGGGAACAAATGATTGATAAGTTATATTGCATATTTGTTATGGAATAATTCAATTCATTCTCATTTTTGCGTAGTATGATGTTGGATGCTTATTAACTGAGCAAATAAATTACAAACAATGCCTGCTGGTTTATGAATATCAAACAAAACAATCCAAATAAGCCAAATTTCTATTACATTATGGTGGCAGCCGATCAAATTACTGAAACAAATCTAAAAGACAGATTTAGGTGAACTATTTCTTTGAAAAAACTCATTTGTTATAATGTAACAGTTCTTATTTAAGAAAGTGCATTCCACATCAAGGAGCATCTGACATGGAGCATGTAACCTTAACATCCTTGTTTTAAGTCAATCTATCATCCACACCTGGGAGAGAGGAGCTGAAACCCTGTTCAGGAGCTGCTGATTTTGTGGGTAGCTCAGCAGCAGAGGAGACTGTCCTGCTAATGCTGGAGGATGAGTGTGACTGGAGAGAACAGGGGTCAGGCGAGATCTATCCAAGCTGGCTGTGCCTACTCCAGCAATGGCGGGATCCGAGCCCAAGATGAGACGAGACAGTGACTCCGCTAGGTCACCCCCGGCCCGTTCCTCAGAGTACAGGGAGGAAGAGGGTGGTTGAGAGAGGGTGGAGCTGGTGGCAGGAGGAAGCTCATGAGGGGGGGAGGGGGTGTCTCCGGCTGGCTCATCTCGCACAAGCTCGTCCAGTTCTGCGAGGCGGGCATGCTGTTCCTGCCAATCATCATCTAAAAAAAAGATTTAGAAGGAGATGTTGCTATAGGGTTTGTGTAAGTTTAAAAAATGATTAATGCAAGTGCATGAGATAATTTATTAACCGAACAATGCTAAAACCAAGATGTATAACATATTGTTTATACAGATAGAAATATACAAATTGTTGGTGCACCTAGCTATCTAGGTTTGGATTTAGTTTTATTATTGTTTCTTAGGGTAGGCGTTTAAACATTGCAACTCACTCCAATCATAGCAAGTATATAACAACATAACATTGTGGCAAATCTTGTAAATACCAAAACCACTACAAATCTATTTTACGTTTCTCCTTTTCAAAACTATAGTGTGTCATCATGTTTCCTATCAAGAGCTTAATCAATTGTCCGATTATTTATTTACTAGCTTGGCCATCATTCTAGATGTCGGGAGTAGGTATGAAACTTACCGATTGCCCCTGCTCCAAAAGTATCATCATTGAACTGGTCAATCTCATCTTCCTCTACCAACCCTTCCTCCTCCAGGGTGCAGTCTTCATCTAAGGACTATACAACAGAAAATGACAACACTCAAAAAAAACTCATGTTAGCACAATTATTTATGCTTCATCGATTTTTATTACAAACGTTTATTAGCGTTGACAGTTAAAGCAGATATTGCCCTTTCACTTCTTGAAACTCCTCTTTGGCTGTATACATTTTAGCAGCAGTCGTTATGTAAACTGCAGAAGCTTGTAATGGCTAATATAATACAAAACGATCAAAAACCTGATTCGACCTAATAACGTCATCATATTCACTATATAAATGAAAGACAATCGCGCAATGTTGGTAAATGCGATTGGCGCGAGCGCGTTTACGTTGATCTGGTTAACTTAGTTGAAGCACTAGCACGGCCTCGCTAACATGCTAACAGGCCAAAGGTTTAATATGGCACATCTGGACAACAATACACGCGAAACGCCACAAGACTGACGCTTATTCCAGATTTTAAGGAGTGGAAAATGAAGCTTTCACAGCTTATAAATGACAAACACCAGAGAAAAGCCACGATTATGCACTACAGGCAATTTTAGCTTGCTAACATCAGTTTCGTAAAACAAAGCCCAATATTCCTCTCAGAATCTGAATATTTGTCTTTGAAACAACGTACTAATTCTCAGACATTTTGTAAAAAGCCTATTATAGCGGTCTTAATGTGAAGGGAGGTAACATTTACCTGAAATCGGAACATGTATCTGTTTAAAAATTATCCCGTGTTATTCTGATGCGCGAGACACCGCGCGCGCTGACACGTACGGTACAAGATTCCGCGCGAGCTTAAAAGAGATGGCACGCGGTTCGAGTTAAGTAAAACCCTCATTTCCGCCCAAAATTTGATTTATGGTTATATTTAATTGTTTTATTAAACCTGGGATTTAACATCTCATACACTGTTTAGGAAAACATTAAATATTGTGAAGAGCAACAGTTCTGGTTTGAAATAATAAAGCTTACTGGCAAAAATCTACAATATGTAACTCTTTAAAATTCGTATTATTTTGATATCAAGATTGATAGAATAATATGCTAATGGTATATCACTGATGACACAATGAATAGTACTTATCGTCGATGACAAAAGAATATTGTAGAGAAAATGATACAATGTAACGTTACGTGGGTAGTATGAAGTTTGAAATGTCATTTTATTATTTAATTAATTTGTGTAATTTGCTAGGATTATATTGACATTAAAACCTGAAAATCAACCAGTAAAGTAATACATAAAGAAAGCACCACAGTATAAACATGATTAAAATTGTACATTTATCACAAGCTGGAATTCTTTTGATATACATCCCGTTTTTATCTTTAAATACAATTAATACAGATATTGGGTTAGGTTACGGTAAAAAAATAGCAATTCATTCCCTTTTTATTTCTGTGGTGTAAAATCCATGCATTTTAATTATTGCATAGATTTTACGACCCAAAATCTGCGCAATTATTTAAACGACACTTACTTAAAACTTTTCTTTTTATTTAAGAAGAAACGCCCAACCCTTTTAACATGAAATATAAGATCTAGTTCTAGTAGCAACATATTAACTGTTACACGTTTTTAACACCACAAGATGGATTTTCACTCATAGCATACGTGTGACGTCACGCGGGTTTGAAATCTCGCGATAGTGGTAAACCGGGCCCGTTTTGCGGGAACATTGTCAACAGAAAAGCCGGGGGCCGTAAGTGAAGCGTGGTCTGCTCGCACTATTTGGGCAATATTTTGAAACTTCTTAATCAACACTATCTACTTTTTCGTCTTTTCAAACTCATCGTGTCCGGAATTATCCGTGTACATATTAAAATACGCGATTCCAGCACCATAATATGTCCGAAACAGAAGGCAGCATGGAGCAGCAGCTAGAAGAGCCGAGCCAACACGACCCGGCCGGTCCAGCAGAGGTGAGCGGTTCTTATCCCATTCTATCCCACTCATTATTCTCATCTAGTACTTATTACTTAAAAGCCCGGAATTGAGAAGCTAGAATGAAGGTGTAGATGAAACATCTCCGTTCGTCCCTCTCGAGGCAAGCTGAAAGTTTTTGTTAGCTTGTTGTATTGTTCCGGCTCAAATGAATAGAGCTCATCGGCGTCCATTTTCACACTCATAAACATAGAGAATAGCATTAATCATGCGTAAGTTTGTATTCTGACACCGCTAAACTAACGTTAGCGGATTTAAGGATAATGTGAGTCATATATGAGGTTATGTGTTTTGTTGACGTTTTATTCTTTTTAAATTAACGAAATCGGACAATTAAAACCATACAAGTTTACTTCTAAATTTAATTTTCCTTAAAGAAAATTAATGTTTTGATGGCAGATCATTTTTGCATGTAAGTACAGTGACATTTATTAGTGTTATTTATTTCAAAGCCATTAAACCTTTGGTATAATTAAGCTACTTTTCAAAACTGTATTAGGTTTGGCGACTGCGATTTACATTGTGTCATCAAACGTATGAATGTGAAAGTAAGGGCTTGAATTCGGATTCGTCCTAAATAACCAATTGCAAACTTTGTATCGTCAGGTAATTTCTTAAAGTCTTTTTGTCAATATCATATTTGAAATGGGACAATGTCAACAATTGAACCAGACAATAATAAAGTGTCAACAATTGAACTTTGAAAAAAATATATTTCAATTATTGGTGTGTTCATCTTAAAAAGTTATTCATTTACATCTTTGTCTTTTTAAGGATGAGACGTCAGAAAATGGTCGTGATGAAGTTTCGGATACAGCGCTGGATAGCGAAGTCCAGTCATCCTCATCTCCCTCAGAGAAAGAACAAGTTGAACTGTCGAGTGGATACGAAGAAAAAGTGGTAATGGATTTTGCCTTTGTTATTCAATTTATTCACATATCACTAGGGATGCACCGATATTGGTATCGGGTCTGATGCCCTATACCAAAGACTGATACCTCACGTGACATACCTGTCAGAACTGACTGAAATTTGTGCTTTCAAAGTTTGTGACAAGCACGTAAAGTTGTCTTTTTAGTTTCATAATGTGTTTTGATGCAAAGTTAGTAGTTTCAGTGTGTTGTGGTTGGAAAATTGCATCTGTATTGGTTGGTATCGGCGAGTACCAGAAAAAATATCGGTACTCGTACCCTGTCTTTAAAAAACGATATTGGAGCATCTCTACATATTACTGAGCTACTTTGAGAACAAGGTTCTTCTTGCAGAGACATTGTTTGTATTGTTAGTAACTTCTAATGCTTTGTTTCAACAGCAAACAGACCGGACAAATAGATTCGAGTACCTCCTGAAGCAGACTGAAGTATTTGCTCATTTCATCCAACCAGCCGCCCAGAAGACGCCAACTTCACCTCTAAAGATGAAGCCTGGTCGCCCTCGCATTAAAAAAGATGAGAAACAGAATCTGCTGTCTGCCGGAGAGTGAGTTTTCGCGTTCTGTTTCATACAGCATCTGTTTAACCTTCCGCTTAAAGGGACACTTCGTCCAAAAATGAAAATTCTGTCAAAGATTTGGAACTCGAAGTGGAGTAAATGATGTAAAAGACTTTAAGTTTTTGGGTGAAGTATCACTTTAAGTATGTGTCATAGCTGTTCAATTCTTCAGTATTAAAGTTTTAAGTCACTAATCAAACCAAAATCTCTAGTGACTGATCTCTCCCGGTCTCCGTCTGATCTTTCCTTAGTAACCGGCATCGTCGCACTGAGCAGGAGGAAGATGAGGAGCTTCTAAGTGAAAACAGCAAGGCCACCAGCGTTTGCACACGTTTTGATAACTCCCCTTCATGTGAGCTAAACATGCATGAGACACTTGCAGCATAAACATAGAATTTAAAAAAATGCTTATATAAGCGTTATGCAAGTGTTCTTTAGTGGTATTTTGTGTATTAACAGCATAATTTGTAATGCTGTGTGTTGACAGATGTAAAATCCGGCAAGCTGAGAGACTATCAGGTCCGTGGACTCAACTGGCTAATTTCACTCTATGAGAATGGAATTAATGGAATCCTGGCTGATGAAATGGTAGGACTCTGTCCGGGATTCATTTTAAAATTCAACACGTTTCTAGTTATTGTTAAGAAGAAAATATTGAATTGCATACTCTTGTTTTATCTCCATCTAAAGCATCATATTGTTGCCTTTTCTTCTCAGGGTCTTGGAAAGACTCTCCAGACCATCTCTCTGTTGGGCTACATGAAGCATTATAGAAATATTCTTGGACCTCACATGGTTCTCGTGCCCAAGTCCACGTTGTATAACTGGATGAATGAGTTTAAGCGCTGGGTTCCCTCTCTGAGGGCCGTCTGCCTCATCGGTGATAAAAATGAAAGAGTGAGTTATGCGTTTATTTAGACATGAAAATAGAATAAATGTGAAAACTCTTTTGATTCATATTGATGAAGTTCAGAATCAAAAAAGCTGAAGTTCCCTTTAAAAGCATTTAATTCACTGTATAAGCATTATATCATAGTTATTTATAATAAGCAGTTTCTAAAAGACTTCCTGAAATTCCTGCTACAGAATCTTTGCATGAATATTTTTAGCATGACATCAGATTTCTCGTATAGGATTTCTGTTATCCTATTCTGATATGTCCATATAAACTCTCACTCTTGTCTCCAGAACGCATTTATCCGTGACACGCTGCTGCCAGGCGAATGGGATGTGTGCGTTACCTCCTATGAGATGCTTATTATCGAGAGGGCCGTCTTCAAAAAGTTCAACTGGAGATACCTGGTTATTGACGAGGCCCACCGTATCAAGAATGAAAAATCAAAGGTTTACATTTCATTGTGTAACTCAGCCATGTTTTAAAACAGTCTTTCACGGCCAGTTTTGATGTGCACATGACATAACGTCACAACAGATATGATCAAATACCTACATACAAACAGCTAATCGCAGGGTTTGTGTCTCTCAGCTTTCAGAGATTGTGCGAGAGTTCAAGACGACAAATCGATTGCTGCTGACTGGAACGCCTCTGCAGAACAACCTTCATGAGCTTTGGGCTCTGCTGAACTTCCTGTTGCCCGATGTCTTCAACTCTTCTGAGGTCCGATTTTTTTTTTTTTTACACTGTTAAAATCTTTGGCAATCTTTGGCATTTGCTTAAAGGGAAACGTCACCCAAAATTCTGTCATTTACTCACCTTAGAGTTGTTCCAAATCTGCATCTTTTTTTTCTGATTAACACCTTTGGGAGTCAATGGAGGGGGCAAGATCTGTTTTGTTATAAGCATTCTCCGAAATATCTTTCTCAGTGTTCATAAGAACAAAGAAATTTACACAGATTTGGAACAACTCGAAGGTGATTAAATGATGACAGAACATTTTTGGGTGAAGCATCCCTTCAACACTTCACATTCTTGTTTAGATGCACTATTTATAACCAAATCAGTTATACATGTCACCTTATTGTATTTAAAGGCCCTCTAATGTAGCCCTTTTACAACATGTAATATATATCTTAGGATTCAGTCCACAGAATGTGTTTCAGCTCAAAATACACCACAGATCTTTATTATACTGTGCCCTACAAGACTATTTCTGGCTGTGAGGAAAAACAGGCTGTTTTGGTTTATATCTCTTTAAATGCAAATAAGCTTCTGGTCTCAGCCCCCTTTCCAGCAGAAAGCGCAGAGGTGTGTGAGCTGGTACTTTGCCAACTTCAAGTTTAATGTCTATTATTTTTTCTTTGTGAAGGATTTTGACGCCTGGTTTGACACAAATAACTGTCTTGGAGACCAAAAGTTGGTGGAGCGTCTACATTTGGTGAGTATTTTTTTTTCATTTCACTCCCCAAGCACATTTCTATCCTAAATGTTCATGTTTACCATAGTTTGAACTTTTTTACTTTTAAGATGTTGTCTATTTAAACTGTACATAGACATTGCTGTGGAAAACCTATGTGATCCATCTCTGTTTGGTTGCATCATATTCAGTGCAAGTAACACATCTCTTTGATACACAGGTATTGCGTCCATTCCTGTTGAGACGTATTAAAGCTGACGTGGAGAAATCTCTACTCCCCAAAAAGGAGATCAAGATGTATATTGGGCTCAGCAAGATGCAGAGAGAATGGTATTAATACTACATTGCTCTATGAACATTACATTCAGCAGATGTTTTAATCCAAAATCTTACATTGAATTCAAAGGATACATTTATCAGCAACTGTGTTCTATGGGAATAAAACTAACGGAAGGAAGCACTCAAATTTCTCTTTGGTTATTTGACTTCAGGTACACCAAGATTTTGATGAAGGATATTGACATTTTAAACTCCGCTGGTAAGATGGACAAAATGCGCCTGCTGAACGTTCTGATGCAGCTGAGGAAGTGCTGTAATCATCCCTACCTGTTTGATGGGGCGGAGCCTGGCCCACCCTACACCACTGACCTCCACCTGGTTGTCAACGGAGGCAAGATGGTGGTGCTGGACAAACTGCTACCTAAACTCAAAGAGCAAGGTGAGGAATTCTACATGCTGTATGAAATATGTAAAACCAAAACAAAAGTTTAACGTTTAACATTCTGCAGGCTCTCGTGTTCTGATCTTCAGCCAAATGACAAGGGTGCTGGACATTCTGGAGGATTATTGTATGTGGCGAAACCATAATTACTGCCGCCTGGATGGACAGACGCCCCATGAGGAGCGACAGGTATTATGTTTATGCTCATTCACTGGTGCTTAGACATCTGCCCGGTCAACCGAAAATATATCATGTGATTTATGCACAATTTGTGATTAAAGTACGGTAAAATGCTGCTAAAGCCGAAGGGCGCTCTCATCCAGAAACTCCAAATACACACTGCAGAAGAAGTTGTTCTAGGAAATGCATAAGGACTTCCCAGGCCTCCCCAAGTATTTTCATGATAATAAAGTATATTAATAATTAACAAGTTTGACGGGGGTTCCTATTTTAAATGCACGTTATAAGCGACTCAAACTCGCACTGCTTTTAGATCGAGCAGCATTTCTTACTGATCCCAGAGCCGTGCTTCACAGACAAGCTAAGCATTAATAAAATAAACCAAACCTTGCATTATCGCGGCCACCTCGGTTTCAGCAGGATTTAGTGGTAATTGCGGTTAACCGGGCACATGTCTACTGGTGTTTATTTAAAGGAGAGGTTTTTGAATGGTTTCACTAGATGTGAAATAAGTCTCTGGTGTCCCCAGAGTGTGTTTGTGAAGTTTTAGCTAAAAAAACACCACAGATCTTTTAATATACCATGCGCTACATGCCCACTTTTGCATGTGAGGAGAAACATGCTGTTTTGGTGTGTGTGTCTCTTTAAATGCAAAAGAGCTGCTAGTCTCTGCCCCCTGTTCTTCCAGCGACAAAACAATAAATTATGGTCCCATAAAGCGAACGAGAAACAAGTTCTCGTCTTTGAACACCAAACACATTGTTTTCGATAAGCACACCTATTTCCCCCAGGGCCATTCTCGAAGCCCCTCCGGTCCCTATTGGGAGAGAGAACCGCGTAGCGTTTTTACCTCGTTCAGTGTGGATCATTTCCATTGAAAACTAAATAAATTCATCGCTCTCTTGTCTCCCGTAAGGCTGGGAACATTGTTCTGTGCAGCCAACAACACAACAGTTCGTAAGCTTTGCTACTTTTGCCATGGTGTTGGAACTTCACACATGTGAAAACAACAATGGCGGCGGCGCGATGGGTGGACACGTTCAGAACAAGGGGCGGAAATATTATAATAAGAACGGCTACTTGCGTCAGTAAGAGCGCTATTTCTGAAGCGCTCGTTATCTCAAAGGCTTGCAGAGATAGGCTCACATAAAAAAGTTTATTATTTGTCTTTTTTCACGTTTTCTGAGTTGGCAGGTGCACTAGAGACACGATTTTAGCATTTAAACATGGAAAAAGACTGTTATTCATGAAATGTCCCCTTTAATGTGGTACTGAAGTGTGTAACTGTTATTGATCTTCACTCATATTGCAGATCTCCATCAATGCTTTCAATGAGCCTGACAGCCCAAAGTTTCTATTCATGTTAAGCACCAGAGCTGGAGGTCTCGGGATCAATCTGGCCACTGCTGATGTTGTCATCATCTACGACTCGGACTGGAATCCTCAAGTGGATCTTCAAGCTATGGTCAGTGTGGTGTAGCGTTCATATTATGCATGTTTTACTTTTTATACATTTTTCTCTTCATTTTCATCCAAGCGGTGTTGTGAAGCCGAGCCTAATATTGTAACGGAATACAAAAAACTAAAAACATTTTTATTTATAGTCATTTTGCTTAGAGGGATACTTCACCCAGTAGTAGGAAAAATTACTCATCTTTTTTTTTGTTTTGTTGATCGATATAGAAGACATTTTGAAGAATATAGATGGCAAACAGTTCTGGGGAACTTTTGTTAACCATTGTATTTTTTTCGTACTTTGTTGGTCAATGGGGGACAAATCTGTCTGCTTATAAGCATTCTTCCAAATACCTTTTTCTTTTGGAACAACTCGATGGTGATAATTTGTAAGTCGCTTTGGATAAAAGCGTCTGCTAAATGTCTAAATGTAAATGTAAATGATGACAGAATTGTCATTTTTGGGTGAAGTATCCCATTGATTGTTTACTAAAGCAGTATAGTTGTAAGTCAGAATCAGTCTGGAACAGAATACTTGAATCATTGGTTGTCATGTCTGTTGTTCAGGATCGCGCCCACAGGATTGGTCAAAAGAAACAGGTGCGCGTGTTCCGCTTCATCACAGAAAACACAGTCGAGGAAAGAATTGTGGAGCGTGCGGAAATGAAACTCCGTTTGGACTCCATCGTCATTCAGCAAGGTAAAATGAATATTGAGCTAGTACAAATTAAAAACATTTGTGATGACCGTATTGGAAGTACTCCAATTCCTAGCAAACTTTTGCCTGTTACATGGGCTGTAATGGCAGGTTGGAGTTTCACAAAGTTCATAATAATTGCTCCCAACAGGCAGACTAGTAGATCCAAGTATGAACAAACTGGGCAAGGATGAAATGCTGTCCATCATTCGACACGGTGCCACCCACGTTTTCGCTTCTAAGGAGAGCGAGATCACAGATGAAGATATTGATGCCATCTTGGAGAGAGGAGAGAAGAAGGTGAGACGTCGTTCCACAAAGTTGGACTACACTTAACTAAAAAAACAATTTTACATGCTAAGCGCTAAATGGGCTTTTATGATGCCTTTTAGACCATGGAGATGAAGGAAAGGCTATCCAATCTTGGCGAAGGCTCACTGAAAAACTTCACTGTGGACACAGAGAACAGCGTGTACAATTTTGAGGGTGAAGATTACAGAGAAAAGAAGAAGGTAATGCATTACAAATTTCGGACATCAACGGGCCACTCTGTTGTCACTGTGATACCTTATTGACATTGGTTTTGCTAAGATTGTGAATGACCTGACTTGACTGGTATCAGTCAGAATGGCTTGCATTATTTTTTTGTACATTTTCAATTTTAGGTCATCACTAACTGGATTGAACCGCCCAAGAGAGAACGCAAGGCTAATTACGCTGTGGACGCCTATTTCAGAGAGGCCCTACGTGTCAGCGAGCCCAAAGCACCAAAGGTATTATGGGAAACATCATGCCTTACTGTATTTTCTGTAATGGGTATCGAAATCAACCTGTTGTAATGTAATGTTTCTCCTGATCCCCACAGGCTCCTCGTCCACCCAAACAGCCTAACGTTCAAGACTTTCAGTTCTTTCCTCCTCGGCTCTTTGAGCTGCTAGAGAAGGAGATTTTGTATTACAGGAAAACTATTGGCTATAAGGTGTGTATATGTTCTTAAATTGGTCAAGATCAGAATCAGAATTTCTTTGTAAAGACCATAATCTTTTAAAGTTTCTAATGCATAGTGTTACAATTTAAACAGGTGCCAAGAAACCCAGATCTGCCCAACTCGGCCCAAGCGCAGAAGGAGGAACAGGCAAAGATTGATGAAGCAGAACCACTTAATGAGGAGGAGCTAGAGGAGAAGGAGAACCTCCTCTCACAGGTAAATTGCCTAAAAGGAATATGTACAGAAGTGTAAATGTGTTCAAAAAGTTTTAAAATACTTAATTGCAAGTGACTGTGGTTTGGTTCTGCTCATCATTTAAAAAGAGACAGAGCCTACAGAGAAGCTTTGAGTGCTAAGTAAAGAGACTGCTTAACTCTGATTACACCAGACCAAATTAATACTCTGAATTTATTTGAACCAACAGAAAATGTGCATGTCATTTTTTTATGAAAAAGTATATATTTGTATTGTTTATAGCAAAACGAAAGGGCTCGTCTTATTACCTACTTACGATGATTTTATTGTGTATTAAGGACACTTATCATGTTCACAACACAATGTAGAGATAACTTAACAAGAGCATTCGCCTGTAATGATTCAGAGCTGTCTCAAGTAATCACAGATACAGTAAATGGTGTATTCTGAACTCCTCTGTGGTTAGTTTAATTTGTAATGTCTGAAACATCAAATTGTTCGTCCTCCGGCTAAAAATCTGTCGAGCAAACAGCGAATCGTAGTAAAGCTGGCATTGTCTGTAAACTTGTCAATAATGAACTGAGCTGTGACTGATGCGACGACAGCGAGAAACATCAGTCACCCAGTCACACACGGCACGCAGCCCTGTACTCTTCCCTTCTCACACACATAGGCCTACACTGGTGGGCTCGCAATCTACTCTTCATTTCACATGAGATATAACGACTGGAAAATGTACATGTTTGTTAAAAATGCTCGCGCTGTCTCAAAAACTGGTCACAGTCTGGAACCCTGTCTTTCTATTTGGTGTTTCATAAAACTGCACTTTTATCTTTACGGTACCCTTCATGTTTCAGGTGATGGTGCTAATATAGTCTTTCTGTACTTAGGGTTTCACTATCTGGACCAAGCGAGACTTCAATCAGTTCATCAAGGCCAACGAGAAGTGGGGAAGAGATGACATAGAGAACATTGCTCGTGAGGTCGAGGGAAAAACGCCAGAGGAGGTCATGGAATATTCTGGTATGTTTGTCTTCTCAGTAGGGATTGAATGACCTCAGCTTTTTTGAAGTCGACTATTATGTGATAAAAGTCATGTTGATAGCCTCTAAAAATATAGCATCCAAGTACAAATTTACTTTTGTTCATCTTTTGCACAAGCGCAACAACAACTAGACTAAGATAAAACTACTTTAAAGCACGAGGTCGGTGGTAGCGGTGCTAGGCTTTAAAAGAGCAGCAGGTGGATCTCTACAGTAGCCTAACATACTGCAGATCTGAAGCGTGTTTACACACCAAACTTCACTTGCATTAACAACAAGTCAACTGAAAGGGTCATGTGGACTAATAGATGAAACAACATAAAAATATGTTGTTTATTGGTAATGGCCTATGACTTCAGAACCACGTCAATATATTTATTAGCCTAATGCAGCAGACGCTTTATCATAGTGGCATAACTAACGCAGCACCTCAGAGACACAGCCAATATAAGATTTTTTTTCAGGTTTCTTTCATGTTTTAGTAAATGGAGAACAATATCAAAAATAGCCTATAATATTAAAAGAGCTGCATGTTGAAGCACAGCGCACTGAAATCGATGTAACGTTAGCCTTTACCTGCAAGCTTTTGCGGCTTCAGTTCAAATCGTAAATGTTGTGGATGGAAACAGGACACATTGTTAATGATACGTGCGGAAGCAGGACAAGATAACATATATTATCGCCGGGAGTGTGACGGAATCCCGCTGAAGTGGGTGGGAATATCATCCCCCGCCCAGCTCTCTTGGAACAGCCTCTTTTTATAGGTAGTGTCAAAATATAATGACCCGCAACTAGTCGACATCTAGCTTTAATGGTTGCGTTGGTGCAGTAATGTCGACTACTTGCACAACCCCTAGTTCTCAGATATTTGCAGATGAATCGCATATAGAATGTGAATGAGATCCTTTCTCCTGTGTTGTGCAGCTGTGTTTTGGGAGCGCTGCAATGAGCTTCAGGACATTGAGAAGATCATGGCTCAGATTGAAAGAGGAGAAGCCAGAATCCAAAGAAGGATCAGCATCAAGAAAGCACTGGACTCTAAAGTGAGTCTTGCCTCCTTTTCAAAGAAAGGAAATGTATTTTACGTATTACTTTTAAACGTTTATCAGACCTACTGTGAAAAGCTAGTGCCTAATATTTCCCTTGTTCTCTAGATCGGTCGTTATAAGGCACCTTTTCATCAACTCAGAATCTCCTATGGCACCAACAAAGGGAAGAACTACACAGAGGAAGAGGATCGCTTTCTCATCTGCATGCTGCACAAGCTGGGTTTTGACAAGGAGAGCGTTTACGACGAGCTGCGTCAGTGCATACGCAACTCTCCCCAGTTTCGCTTCGACTGGTTTCTCAAATCCCGCACGGCCATGGTGAGCTTTCACATATGGTTTTCGCATCGACTCCTTATATTTTATGAAATTTGCATATTCATTTAACATCTTAATGTGTGTGTGTGTGTGTGTGTAGGAGCTTCAGAGGAGGTGTAACACCCTGATCACACTTATTGAACGTGAGAACATGGAGCTGGAGGAGCGAGAGAGGGCAGAGAAGAAAAAGAGAGGACCTCGCACATCTTCGGTAAACACATTAACGCCGGTGGTTGTCATTCACATCACATCTGTTGAGAGAAAATGTTTTAAAAACTCTATCTACATTCTTATCCTACAGGCCCAGAAACGCAAGCAGGATGGGACTCCTGACGGTCGTGGTCGCCGGAAAAAGCTCAAATTGTGAGCTGATGTAAGACCTCAGTTGGCGAGGACCTTCAGTACACAAATACATGCATTTGTTGTTACGGGTCCCAATGATGAACGGTATCAATCTACAGCACTGATCCTCGCCCTACAAGTAGCTTGACCTTTTTTTTTTTAGAAAGGCGTAGAGATGTACATTAGATCTTTCTTTTAGGTATAACAAAATGTACTACGGCTGTGCTGTCAATGTGTTTTTTTTGTATTTATGCTTTTTTTAAACCACATTCCAGTTCCTTGGATAAATGATTTGTGCTCTTTCATTTTCAGAGCATTCAATATTGTCTGTGTACCCTTTATTTGAGTAGTCGATTGAACATGTGACTAATAAATGTCATTGTTTTTATAAACATTTCTCCACATTTTTTCTTTCAAATAAACATATTTTTGCCTTGGGCATTGATGTATTGGTGTGCTCCCTGATAAATGGAAAATTAGGTTAACACGTTGTTTTTACATTGAAGGAAAGTGGGTGTAAAAGGCGTTTAATTCATATTTTTACAATATTTAATTACAATTGTATATCAACTGTTACATTTTCCTTTACGCGGTTATACGGTAACTACATCGTATGTACGTATGGAAACGTGCCTAGGCTTTTTTTAAGTCTTGTGTACGCGGGAAAAGTTATGTCGAACAATTGTATAAACTTACCGAATGTCCCCACTCACCGGCAACATGATGTTATTGACATGCAACAGAAACGGACCTGTCCTGAAGCAAAGCAGAGGATTTTAACATACATGCACACCGAATACCGAGAATTGAGTGACGTGGCATTGACAACCGTTCCTATTCGAATTTCAGTTTTCACCTGCATCGCAAATATGTATTATGAGAATAGGCACACTCGCAATAAAGTTAACAAAGTGTTTATTTTTTATTAATTTCACACGTTCTTGTTTTTCAGAAAGTTTTAAATGATGATGTGTTATAATCAACGACACTAGTTGCGGCTGAGAAACGCCGCGTAACGCTGAGAGATTACAGTCATGTGATTTTTCTCTTAACGGTAACTTTCATCACTCATATCTCTCGGCACTTGTCTGACACGATGTTATTTTGCTGTGGCAAACAATGTACCGTTAGTGAGAAAGTTGAGCAGAAGAAAGAGAAGACATCGTCCTGATGGTGTCGATCCATTAAGCGGAGATCAGACAGAGGATCCCCGAAAGACACACATTCTGTGGAGAATGCAGGTACTTTTAATTCAGACGCGATTTCTTTAAGACTGCAAGGGAAGCTCAGCTTCCCCTATAATTGTTAAAAATTGAATGGTCAAATATATGTACTATTATGTTAACATTTTATTGGCTAAAAACTCGTTAAACACGTTCATCTCGAACGAAAACAATTTCGTTCAGAATCAGCTACTTAGGTCGGCTGACTCGATTTCCTTCTCATTCATTCCCGTAGCGTACAGTGCATTACTCTGTTGAAGCCCAGCGTCCATTGACTTCAATGGGGCGCTTTAAACAGTTTTTTTCAGTGCTTAGAAACAAGACGGTCATTGGATAATGCTGCGATTATGTCCCGCCCACGGACGCTCAGCGTCTCTGGGATGAATGTAGGAGTGGGCTGGCCCGGACTCCGAGCGTCTGCGTGATGATTGGAGGGTCTGTCATCTCTTTTTAATCCACTTTTATGTCCTAAAACGCTCGTTTTTTTGGGGTCGACAGCTTTTAAAAACGTATTTCTTGTTTTTTTTTAGCTTGTTTGCTATACACATTGTCACATATCAGCTTTTAGACATTTTTTCTTTATAAATCATAAATGACAAGGAGGCAAACTGCTGCAACCTTCATCGTATATTTCACACAATTTCACACCACATTCATTGTTTCAGTTTAACTTAATTCCCACATTTCCTCCCGTTGAGTTAAATATATATATATATATTAGATCGTTTGTTCATTAATTCATATAGTCTGAACTAGCCAGCTAGTGTTGTGGCGAATCGGCCTTCCATCGCAGAAAGAAATCTCAGAGACAAGGGTTCCAGGTGCCAAGAGTTTAAACTTTATTTGCCCGGACAAACAAAGTGGGATATTCAGAAGTTCATCTGAAGGGATCCAACGAATACATATCTGACTCCATCTTTTATACATTGTTTTCCAGTTGTTATCACAGTTTAAACCAATCATGTGTGCATGACATCGTCTTCTTCCAATCAGGTTTCATATGACATCACTTTTTCATTAGCCCGTCCCTCTGCGCTCATAGTTCCGGCCTACCATATTAGGATTTAATGGTTGCGTGCGCCCCTCAAAAACAAGTGCCTCTTTATCTTGACACTTTCCTGGGGGTTTCGGACGATACATGATTTAACCATGTTTTTATTAAAGATGAGCTCATGGTTTAGCGATAATGAGCTACCGGTGTCCTCGGTTGTATGCCATTTAATTAAACTTCTCTACAAAAGTGTGTGGGGAGTTCGTCTTAGTGTTAAAAGATATTTGGTGTGTGTGCAGATGTTCAAGTGTTCAGACTCTTGTTAAAATGAGCTCACTGTTTAGAGATACCAGCGTCCTTGACTCTATGAGACAAACCAAACTTCCTTATTAAAACTTATTTGTGGTGTACGTGCAGCTAAGATAAGATGCTTGTTGTTCATGCAGGTGTTCATGAGCTCATACTTATACACGAGGCCCAATCTTGTTTCCTAAGAATACATGAAACCTATAACTAACTAAATGTATCATTTTATGTAAGAAAACTCAATACTATAATAGAAAAACCACCATACTAGCAAACTGCACACGATGGCAGACAGTGCTAATATTGTCGACCTGATTTTGGCAAAGCCATTAGAAAGTTTTCCTTTCGATTAGAAACTTAGAATTAAACAGCAGGGCAGATCAACACCTTAGATTGATTTAGTGCAAAAGATAGGGAAAAGTAACAGGTCTTTTCAGCTCTCCTGGTATGACAAAGTTAGCTGGCTGACTGGAAGTGCTGTGAAAAAAAAATGTACTGCTGGCCATTCCCTGAAAAGTTATGGCCATCACTTTGATTCAGGGAGACTGAGGTCTGAACTTCAAGTCCTGTATTCAGATCAGGACTTGCAGAGTAACATGGGAAAGCTGTGTGATTACTTGGTGTTCCTTAAAGACATGGAGTTGGACAGTGCAATGCCTCAGCTTTACAAACTGTTCTCATTAGTGGCAACAATTGGAGCTACATCTGCAAGTGTAGAAAGGAGCTTCTCCTGTTTAAAGCGGCTCAAGTCCTACACCCGTAACACAATGGCCCAAGGCCGTTTAAGCAGCCTAGCTCTGCTGGCCATTGAGAGGACACTGGTCAAGTCACTGGAAAACACGCCTAGTTGGTACGACAGGGTTGCAGAGCATTTTCTTGAAAAGGAATGTAGGGCAGAATTTACATATAAATAAATGGACAATTTTTATGATTTAGGTCGAAAATGAGCTTCCCCTTTTTAAAAGATCAGCAGCCGCCACTGTTTTAATTAAAGCACCAATCCATGATACCCTTAAATGTAAGATATGTGTCATGCAAAACTGATATGTAGTATGACAATTACATTTTAATTTTAAAAGTGTATAAAAGTGTATATCGAAGAGTTGCACGTGATAAGTTAGTCCTGCTCACGTCTTGACGTTTAGCAACAGACACGCTAAATTGCAGAAACACAGTGTTTATTTTTTTGACAATTTTATCGTTATTGAAAAACTAATTATTTCTTTATATTTATAATTATTTAGTGTATTATGTGTTATAAAGTTGAACTAACCGACACTTAGGAATATTTTAACAGTAACTGAGTTTAAAGGGCTGAATTTAAGTGTGGTTATAGAAAACTTGAATGACCACTATCACTGTTTTAACTTTGTGTAAAACAAAAAAGTCAATTTTCTTGTTGGCTGTTAATCTTTTCGTAACTTAATATCTTTTCTAACTTGTATACTGTGTTTCTAGTGGCTTTTTAGGCAAAACGTTGTAACATAATGTTATCATTTGTAGGGTGCTATGGATACAAGCGTTTGCCAAATGGATACATGTTATTATTGTAAGACAAAAATGACATTGGGAAAATGACATTTGATTGAATAATAAGCTCTTTTCATTTCAGAAAAGCCCAACACAGGGGAGCAACGGAGTCTGAAAAACGACTTCAAAGTGTGCAAATCGATAGGTGCAGGAGGATTTGGAGCAGTTTATGAAGGGACGAGAAGATCGGATGGTCTTAAGGTGGCAGTGAAGTTGTGAAAAAGAATCAAGGGCTGGCTTACGTCATTATTGTAAGTAAAGTTGTACGATTCTCTATTTCTTCTGAATTCCTTCACCCACTTCAGCACCGTCACCATGTTTGAAAACGTTTCATTTGTTGCCTAATCAACATGAACTTTGTTTTTTAGCCTCACCATCCCGTCCCCATACCAACAGAGGTGGCTCTTATGGTCCTAGCGAATCAAGAGCCCAGAGCACCTGAAATAATAGGCCTCATAGCCTGGTATGATGAGCCTGACAAGAACATCATAGTAATGGAGCGGCCTCCAGACTTCAAGACTCTGTCCAGATTCATGGAAAGGTTTGGATTCCTCGCAGAGGAGAAAGCATGTTGCATAATGCGCCAAGTCGTGCAAGCTGCGCTCGTCTGCACTGAAAGAGGGGTCTTCCACAGAGACATCAAGCTTGAGAACCTGCTGATCAACAAGAAAAGCATGGAAGTCAAACTTATTGATTTTGGGTCCGGCGAGCTCCTCTGGACAATTCCTTACAGATCATTCATAGGTACGTATTATCCCTGGAAGCTTCATTATGAAATCAACACTGAATGTCTAAGATATTAATATAAGTACATTTGATTAAATAATAAAACTCCCTATGTCTTTTTTTCAGGCACAGATGTGTACTGTCCACCCGAATTGAACATCAGAGGGAACTACTACGCTGAGCCAGCTACAGTATGGTCCTTGGGGATTTTGTTGTTCCGGCTGTTGATGGGGCGCTTCCCAAACAAAAAAGACCACGCAAAGTTTGCTGGACGCAGATGGTCCTCACATATCGCTACAGGTGAGACTTAGAATAGCACTTTTAAAAATACATCTCATGACGTTTTATGCAAAA
Organism: Triplophysa dalaica; assembly: GCF_015846415.1. NCBI lineage: Eukaryota > Metazoa > Chordata > Actinopteri > Cypriniformes > Nemacheilidae > Triplophysa > Triplophysa dalaica. The sequence goes on from NC_079543.1 coordinate 7,736,008, forward strand.
AAAACAGGAACACAACCACTTGTATGGGTAATATAGGAATAACTTTCTCAATTGTTGATGGATGAGTTTATATTGTTTTTCTGACTTCAACATCTGACCCTCATCAATGACCGACCAGGTATAAAGTCTATGGTAGTATTCAGATGTCTCTTTCCTTTTTCTGAACAGAATGCTGCCATCTGATTAGTTGGTGCCTACAACAGAATCCAGATAACCGGCTTAAACTGGCAGAAATCCTCCAACATGCATGGTTTCAGGAATCACCTGAAGATCAAAGTCATGGACCAGCTGCAAGACAAAGAAATATTCCTGTGCCAAAAATGGCGCAGTTACTGTGCGTTCACACCGCCAGCGATACGCAGCGATTAAGTGAGGCGATGTCATTAATTTCAAATGAGAGCCGACAACACGAGCGACATACAGTAGGCGTGTTTAGGCCGTGTTTAGCGACACAACAAAGTTGAGATAGGAACGTATTTTAACGACCTCGTTGCAAGAGACTATTGACACCTTGTGAAAGTTTTGCTGGCGGTTTGAACGCACAGTTAGACCGAAGACAGAAATTTGATACACTCTAAAAAAAAATTTGTTTACTCAACTTAAATTTTCTAGTTATCTTTTTGCACTTAAGGATTTAAGTTGAATTTACTTAGTATTTAAAGTATTTTCAACTTAAAATGTGTAGTTGGCATAATTAAACTATTTGGCCCAACAATTTATTTCAAGTTGCCTGAACTCAAAAAGTTAATTTGAAGCACGTTAACTTACATTTTCTAGTTATCTAAACTAAACTGTATGTTCTTTGAACTTATTATGGCATATTATCTCAACTTGCAACAGCACATTCAACCAAATAAATAACAGATATTTTTCATTTAAATTATTTTATTGTCCCTTACATATAAATACTCGTTCAGGAGAAAACTCAAATAGTTGATTCTCATGACAAAAATGAAATATAACATTACGTGTCACATTTACATTTACATTACATTTACATTTAGTCATTTGGCAGACGCTTTTATCCAAAGCGACTTACAGTGCACTTATTACAGGGACAATCCCCCTGGAGCAACATGGAGTAAAGTGTCTTGCTCAAGGACACACTGGTGGTGGCTGTTGGGATCGAACCAGCAACCTTTGATTTACCAGTTCCGTGGTTTAACCCACTAGACCACCATCTCACATTTAAAGTACCTCCTACACAAAATGACATCTCCACTTCAATAACTCTGAGTAAAACTCATGCATAAATACACATATCCTTACAGAAAAGACACATGAATTTCACATGTGATCATATGCTTACCACATGTGTTTAACAGGTGCAAAAAAACACATGTCAAATGTGTGTTTTTTGAACATATGGGTGTGAATCCCATGTGAATTCCCGAGTGAAACACATATGATAACATTTAAAAATCCAGGGGATGAAATGTGAAACACAGGTTGTCATGTGAAGAACATGTGTTCACATGTGGAGACATATCACCACATGTCGCACATGTCATCCCATGGGTTTTTACCTGTAATCATATGTGTTTCACATGGGAATTCACACCCAAATGTTCCAAAAACACACATTTCACATGTGTCTTTTCTGTAAGGGATATAAATATATATATATATATATCAGTATATATATATATATATATATATATACACATAGAATATAGAAATACTGAAAAGTAAAAAAACTATTTGAACACACATGAAAAGTGTTAGTCCACAAATACATGATTTTGGGTGAACTAACACTAAGATTTTACACATTTATAAAACCACTTTAACTTCGAAGTAACTTAAAACAAATGAAAACTTAAAGGATTTCTGAGTAAAATTTAAACAGATTCTTGGAATAAATTAATAAGACAATGCATTTTTAAGGGAGTGCACTCTTGAAGTACAAGTTTCAGCGCTGATGTTCATCAGTGGCCTCTGAATTACCTCAAAGGTGTATCTGAGGTTTTTGGGTAGTTTATGTTGACAGCATACAACAACCCCATCATGTTCACATAGGCATTCTCAGAACAACTGCTTCCTCAATTAAAAGGGCCACATCACACAAGCTGCACGGAAGGGGGTCTGTCACATCTTCCACCACTGTGAGGATTCCAAGAGTCATGCCTCTGGTCATCTCTTCTTCCGAATCTGTGTTCTGTATTTAAAAAATGACAAACTTCAAAATGTGTGTTTTCACATATACAGCACTAAACATCAAAGACTTAAATACAACATGAGTACACCAAATCGTATTTAAATTCAACAAATCAAACCTAATTTTAAAGCCAACATGTACTTTCATGACAAGTCCAGCTTGAATAACTATGCTGACGCATTGCTGCCGTGCATGGAATGCACCATCAGAATAGTTCCTTACTAATGAACAATTGTTTTTCATAGGGATGTACAGGAAATACCTCCACAGTGAATAAACATCACCCAAATTCATGTTTAATAACAGAACCCAGGCAAATTCAGTTTTAAGATGTCCTCAATGGAAACAATTACAGTCCAACTAGTGCTATTGCTGATATGACATGTCTTTTAACCCAGCCCTAGTCTCTGCTATATTTAATTTAATACATACCCACTTGATCAAAAGTTAAGGATCCCTTCACAAAAATGTTTAAATTAAAATTAAATTATAAATTAAAATAATAAATTAAAACTTTTAATTAGAGTCCAACAAAAAAGGAATTTCTTTAATACTGTTTAAAAGGCTACCAAGTTGAGACCCCATGAAGCTGAATGATAAAAAGCAAAGTGTACGATTTAGCAAATTTTAGCCAAAGGGTGACTACAGTGAAGATGCTAAAATATAATATACTGTAAGTCATATATTTTGAATGCTTTTAAGCCACAACATAAATCCCATAGTTACAACAGTGTTGTTCAAATTTCTAAATCTTTATTTCTTTTTTTACTCTAAATTTGAGTAAGTGATCCTAAACTTTTGACCGGTCCTATACTCCATCCACATCCAACTTCAACTTCTCAATTGTGCGTACGCATGTTTTACAAATCCCTACTATCGAAGAGTGTACAGAAGCTAAATTTTCAGGTGCAACAAGTTCCAGATTTGATACTGAAACTCCTAACTGGACATATTTTTAACATAAAAACAATTTTAATGCTGGAAACGAGTCAAGTCTGTAAAAGGAGGCGGGGCTCTGTTGTCACTGGACTCACTTGCAGCATGTCATCCTCGCTATGGCTAAAAGTGAGTGAATGTGAATATATGTACTTACATTTTTATCTAGGCTGTCGATTATGGCCCTGATTTCTACAATTCCATACAGCACTTTGAACGGTACAGACACAGCAGCTTTGGTAGATGGCGGTCTATACCCTCATAGAAAGACTTGCTCAGATCCAGTGTCACTAGGCTGTTGAATTCTGCACTGATCTAAAGTAATTATATTAAATGACACAAAAATAACCACAACATGTTAAAGTACATTGCAAGAAGTATAGCTACTAATTAGGTAGCATGTTACAAAATTGTATTAATGTCATTGTTCTGCTGAACACAAAATAACATATTTGGAAGAATATCAGTGACTTAACAGATCTCATCCCAAATGTACTGCTGTATTAGGGAAAATAAATAATATGGGATTGATTTGGTTACTGACATTCTTCCAAATATCTTCCTTTGTGTTCATCAAAACAAAGAGATTAATACAGCTTCAGAACAATATGAGGGTGAGTAAATGATAATAGCATATTCATTTTTTAGTAAACTATATATTTAAATAATAACAGAACCATACCTGTCTTTCACAAAAAAGAGCCGGCCATTTCTTCTTCCTTTCAGACACTGGAGGCTCTTTATGATTTTCTGTCTTCGTAGAGCATATGTGCTGCTCATGGCTCCATCCACAAAACTCATGTCTGGATTTGTCTTTTTCATCTCTTGGCACATCAGTCCCCTTTCGTGTTCCAGTGTTTTCTGGTCTTTTCCGGCAGGTAGATCTGGGAGAAAGTTTGTTTCAGATCTTTTTGGCTTCTTCACTTTGTTTTGTTGACCTTGGACTCCCTCTCTACATCTCTTTGTAGACTTTACTCTCTGTGCTTATAACAAAACAGCGCCTCCCTTGAGGCATAATGCCGCAACTGCAGTTACAAAAAACAGTCCATTGAGTGCACCCAGTGTTTTTTGAGACTTGGAGTTATTTAAATGATGTATGATCTTAAATGTGAAAATTCATGCAGATGTAGTATGTCAAATCACACAAGCTGTTTTAATTAACCACTTTAGCAGTAACGTTTGCGAAAAGCATGTTTCACTCGCACACAAAGCTATTCTAGTGTTTGTTTATTCATGTCACTTGCAACGAAATAATATAATAAGTATTATGATCAAAGTTTTTTCAGCAATGGGAGCGATCACTTACATCTATGTCGTCTAAATAGGTCGGACTCGGTTCAGCTGCTAAGTAACTTTTCAGTTCACGTGAAGGAGCGTCCGGTCGCACAGGCTTTGAAGCCTGCCATACGTTACCATTTAACGTTACAAAGCTTTACATGGAATAACATAACATTTGTCAATCTCGCGTAAACGCTGATTTGGCTGTATAGTGATTCGTTTTGACGCAAATAACTTGAACAGGAAAAATTAATTATGAAGCCGCGTTATGTCTCACAACACATTTTCCCGCTCTGTATTTTGCCATTTATCCATATTTCTCTCTCACATTATTAGAACGGTGCAGATTACTTTACTTAATTACACATTAATTGAAATATTGTGATATTATTTGAATAAGGGAGGGCATATATCATATATCCCTCATGTAAAATTAGCAGCAACCGCCTTTAAGCAACAAATAATGCACGTCTTTAATGAATTGTAGAAAAAGATGTGCTAGATTAAGTTACTAGTTTTGTTGATTTTTTTAGCTTTAATTTGCAGATGATCAACTAAAGTACTGATAACTGGGTTATATGTGGGAACACCACATGGATTGCAACGGTTTTATCAGTCAGATCTGGAAATATTAATAGTGCAAAAACACATCGACGATTTGTAAAAATACATTGATGATTAGTTCATACATGTCATTTTACAAGTTGTTACACCTTAATGAACAAATATACTTACCAGATTAGATGATGATTGAGGAATTAAAAACAACTGCCGAAATAAACTCCATGTCATGGCCTACGAACGTCTCCCGCCGCTTCGCTGCAGAAGATCTCGCGATATGCTAACCTTACTGGTTCAGCAAACATTTTTAAGTTGAGTCGACACATACTTAAGTTCAGTCAACTTGAGACTAGTTGAGACAGTGAAAACTTAGCATGGTAAGTTATATCAACAAATAAAAAAACTGCAAGTTGTGTCAACTTACAAAATTATGTTGAGAAAACTAAAATGCGGAATCATTTTTTACAGTGTAGAATAAAATAAACACTTTATTAAATATCCCTCGCTGTGTTCAGACTGACTTCATCTGACTAGAAACAGACTTACTGGCAATTTCAAAAATGAAATTTGAGTGTTGCTTCACAACACTGCCCTGTTAAACCTTGAGACTGAGACAGTCCAATATCTGTAGGCTACTTGTGAATGTATAACACATGTTCAATATAAGAATGACAAGAGACTAAAGGGAAATATACAACAGTTTCAGACTGTCAGTAAACACTGTTTGCTGTATTTTAGTTAAATAAACATTTTTTAACTATTGCTATGAGTTACACTGTGCTCTACAACATAAACATCATAATAGTAATAAATGCTTATAATAACAGTGTCTTTTTTTCCAGACACAAGACCATACTGTCCGCTCAAGTATTTCAACAGATGTGAAAGCAACGATAAGCCAACTACAATGTGGTCCTTGGGGATTTTGTTGTTGTGGATGGTGCAGTGGCGCTTCCAAAACAAAACAGATCACATGAGTTTCAATAATCACAAGTGGTTCAGCAAAAGCCCTGTTGAAAGGTGAGACAGAAAATACATTTTCTGAACTTTATATTTTCTTTAATTTACTCACACTCACACCATTCCGGGTGTATATGACGCACAAGGTGGCACTGTTGATCCTTCTTTAAAATAGAAAACACTGGTTTAATGTTTTCAGTAATATACTGCAGTTGTGGATTACTATGCTCTTAAAATCGTTTTGAATAAAATCTGAATTCTTTTTGTGCGTCTGCACAATTAATAAATGTATATATGTCAGCTGATCACAGATCAGACCTGCTGGCCTGAACCATTACAGCCCACTGTAGTCCAACATGCTTTATTACATTCTTTTCAAGTGAATATAGATGCAGCACCGAAGTCATGGTTGAAAGAGGAAGCATTGATCAAACACACCCCTGTAATGTCTCACTGAACACATGTCTATTTCCACTAGTGCTCAGAGAAATGGTTCAGGCTGGAGAAGATTCAAGCAGGAAGCACTAATTTACGTGTAACGCAGGTTTCCTGTCTCCTCACGTGTTAGTATGTTTGTACATATTTGCCATTTCTCGCTACCCAAGTGTGACAGTCTCTCTCTTTTTTATCTTATTTTCAGTCACCTGTGAATAATGAATAATGAAGCAGCAGTGCTGTGTGCATCTTTAAAAGCACGTTTGTCAATAGGATCCTCAATCTTTGATGACCACATGGTCCATTTAGGTACGTCTTTAAAAATAAACTTTATTAAACCTTTTGGCTCTTCTCTTGGGTCCTCTGGGATGTACTCTGGCCTCTTGCTATATTCAAACCTGCTTTGACTAGAGGCGACGAATTGAGAATTCAGGTGTGCAGTCATAGTTTGGGTAGTTTTTAGACCTGGTTGTTTAATCATTGATCAGTTTTATACCACAGGTGTGTTGGTTCAGCTGGTTCGATTGTGATGGAAGTGTTGAGAGATCTGTTTTTTTCGCATGCAAGAAATCATTTCACAATGTATTCTGTGCATTCTTCAAATCAAAAAGATTCTCCTAGAACATTGTGAAATTTTGAGTTTTTAGAGTTTATTTTGTTGATTTCATACTCAAATTTTCACTGTTTCTCAGTGGAAAGAGAATGAGAACAGTCCCAGAGGACAGTTGCGTTCCTCGGCGGTTGCTCTTTCGAAGCTTTATTAGAGTTCTCATTATGGTTCAATTAGTATTGGTTGTTTCTCCTGAAATAGGCACAAATGAGATCGTTATTGACACACTGTACAGTAAAACCATATGAACAGGAAAGAATAGCCCAGCACATTTGCTTTTGGAAATTATTGTTTACATTCATATTCTAGTAGACTTTGTGTTAAATATGTAAAGGGTCATCAGGCTATCCTAGATGTAGATTGTTTCTTCAGTAGAACACTAAAGAAGATTCTTGGCTGAAAACTTGTTCCTTTATTTCCGTCTTTGCTTTTTGGCTCAATTATTGGCTTCCCAATTAATCTCATTGCAGTTTAGAGGAAACAGATGTGATCTTAAAGAGATCTCCTTTGTATTGGTAGTTTGGAACATTGTGTTGTACAAACAATGCCAATGAATTATACATCAGATTCATGTTATCAAGCAGATATCAAACAGAACAACAGCACGAAACAAGCTGTTCATATCCTCATTCAGAAAAGTAAGTGCCTGGTTTTCAGTAATTTAACTCTTTGAGATTTGCTGTTGTGTGGCCTTTTTAATTGGCTGCAAGTTTCACTGGATTTAAGGCGCAGTCTTTAAACCCCGAGATCTTCTAAATGGCTGTCTCAGGAAATGTACACATCTGATAAACTCCACTTAGTTCTACTAGTCAAGCAAAGGTGTTATATTTGCGTGCCACCTCATTAACGTTTCCTTTTTGCCCTCTTTTATTCTTTTGCTAATGCTTGATTTAAATATATATTTTCATCTGTCTGTGTTTTCGTATTTAACATAAGCCAAAAAGAACCTCCATGATATTTGACACATAACATAGTGCAACTAACTGATTGAAATGGAAAAATGAATAGGCCTTTTAACTTTCAAAGAAAGGTAAAGATATATACTGTATTAAGGCCTCAGGAAAAAATAAGATAGGTAACATTATTTATTTTTGTGAATTGCTATAACAATATTTCTCAAAAATTTTATATAATATCATTTTTTATATTTGCCTTTATTTGCACATGATGCATTGGTCACCACAAATCTAGAAATGCTTAGTGGAAGTGGTCTCTTATTTTCTGTGGCAGTATAATTGACTTTAAAGGTTGTGCAATGGATCAATCTGTGGTTTTTATCTTGTAGGATAGAAAGAAGCCTGAAATGACAGATGCCCACTTGAAAAACTACTCAAGGTAATGTGACCCATTGTAGATTTTTTCATTTACCCCTTTTCTCTTACTTTATTTTTTTTGAAGGAATTAGAAAGCAAAATCGATTCTTCCAGTTGATAAATAAAACTGAGAGCTTTGGTTCCATGAACCTCTGAACAATATCATGAACTTATGAACAATCAACATTTAAGAATAATTTCGGAACCCCTAAAGTTTGAAATTTGGAAAGTTTGAGATACAAACAAAGGCATAATTGCAAAGTCAAAAGAGCAATTTATAACAAACACACAGAGGCTTTAAAGTCAATAATTAATGTTAAAACCAATGACTTCATTGTAAGTGAGAAGCAGAAAAGCAAAGAGTAATTACAAGCATGTGATTGGCTAGTCTCAGCTCTCTGATTACAGTGACCTCTGCTGGTGAACTTGTGACATGCTTCCTTTGAATTTGACAGTATTTCACAGCTCACTGACTTGTGTATAATTAAATGCCCTGTTAGTTATTCACTCCAATGGGAATACTTGCCACACTAGTGAAAGAGCGAATACAGTCCACTAACTGAATACACTTTTTAATGAGCTCTCGTGTTCTCATATAGCCATTGGCTGATAAACGTTGCGGCCCGTGTCCGTTTAACTTGTTAATAGTGCTGCTCTTAAATTAAGCTGCCCGCAGTTTGTTCACCAATAAATTGAAATGCTCTGAGAATGTGTGTGTGCGCACTTTTTAGCTGTTGTATTAAATGTATGTGAGAGTATGAGACTTCTAGTAAAAAATGATGATGCAAAATAAATCATCATATCCTCACATAAAGTTTCCCAGTCCTGCTTATTTTAATCCAATGCACATGCAATTAGGTCAATTCATAGATTCCTATTTCATTTAGTTTTAACTTCACCTCCCTGAAGCATGAAAAGTGGGTGTTTGTGTTGGTTTTGCATCGTAATCGCCATTCATAATTTATTCGCCTGAAGCCTGTTCATATTAGCTTGTTTGTGTTAAGATCATTGAAAAAAAACTGTTAAAAGGATAAATGCTTGATAAGACTCTATAAAGGAATACATATTTATGAGTTTATTCCCTCAAGAGACATGTTCTGCTACACCACATTTAAGTTTTTAGTGGTATCATCACCTGTACTGTATATAATTAATTCTCATGTTAAAGGAAAGCATCGTATACACTAATGATTGTAATAAAGATGCTAGTATATAATATGTGATTTATGTATTTGGTCTGTATTTGGATGTTTGCAATATGTGATATTTGGGTCCATTTAAACATCGCGTGGCTACATACACGTGCTTTAGAAATTACAGATTTTATCTTTAATAAAAGTAAATTAATAATGCAGAATGCCGCAGTCTGACAATTTTCCAGGGAATCCTGCAGCGTTATGTTACCAGCGCAATTCATCATGTTTTAGTAAGTATGCTGATTATTTTTTATATTAATGTTGCTATAAATTCAGTCTCGCTGTCAGTCGCAGTTCACTGTAGGGAAAATAATCCTGTTGTACAAAAGGAACGTGTGCTTCAGACATGCACAGATTTGACAGGTGTCTTCTCTTCTCCTGATATATTTCTGGTATCTTTTTTCCACCGCCTTAATTTTATTTTGTCCTGTTGACAGTGTTACGTTTTCGCTTCTTGCCGAATGAGATATGAAAGCTTGTCCGTTTAGGGCTACTGAAGAAACGACGTGGCGAATTCCATGCAAGAGCTCTTCTAATCATTCTAAGGTAATAAAAACATAATGCTCATAAGGTCTTTATACACCTGTGAAGACATTGTTATGTATATTATATTGTATTTCTGTCAATAGATCCTCCAAAAATATTACACATTGGACCTTTAACAAAAATATTACGACGACAAAGCCGAGATGGAAGATGGAGGCCTACAAATCGCCATCATTAATCCCAAACAAAACCTTCAGTTTAGCAAATGCGTTCCTGCCGGCAGTCGGCCCATGAAAGAATGAGATTGGATGAGATTCTTACAGTAGCTTTCACTTTGCTGCGAATCTACAGCCAGAATTCCTCTTTCATGAGCATGTTTGTCTTAGAAATGGGAAAATGATGTAAAGCCAAGTTATCTTCCTCCTTCCATCTTTCACTCTCAGCTCGGAGAAAATGGTTTCTCTGAACTGTTGTTAACATCCTCGGCCTCCCATCAGAAAGTGTTGATGCAGAACTATTTGCAATTCGTGAAACGAAGTAACAGGCAGCGTCGTAAATACAGCGAAAGATGAGGGAGGTTATTGCTTACTGCGGCAAAGAGGAATCTGCCCAGATCATTCTGGATATTAATTAGTCTGACAGGAAATTACTGTTTATTTATAATCAAAGTAGTTCGGAAGGTTTTTTCCCCTCTTATGAATATTCTTATGAGCCATATATTTGTACATCAGAGTATAAGAATTTTGTTGTATGCCCCTTCAAAGACATTAGATTATTTTTTTTATTTTTTTTGTATATTTTTGTGAATGTTTTGTATTATTTATTGTTTGTATTTGGCCAGAATACAAACAATAGCATCTCTTTAGATGGTTGAAGACTAGACACCACAATATTCATTGGTCTAGGAAGGCCAGAAGACCCATTGACCGGGAGCTGAGGATGGATTTACTCAGGTAGACTGTGATCTTCTTGATTCAATCTTGGCTGTCTTGGTTTGTGGAGTCTTAAAGGTATGCAGAGCATCATTTCAGAACACACCACCTCCATGAACTTGTGTGGGGTTGTTTTCTTTGGGCCTTCATAACTTCATAACGTCACTGAAGTGCTAGTCTTGTGATCAGTCAGGGTGAATGTGAAAATCCGATGATTCACTGTGTGGAGGGCAGCACACAGGTCTAGTAAAATAAGGAATGATGATTTGGAGTTTCTCTCCAGCCTCAGGGTGTCAATGACGGACAGCAGGGAGGTCTCTGCGGGATGGCGGCTTTTAAGGCTGGATTGGTTATGGAATATATATGCCTATATTTATAGCACCGCGCTCATTGCTGGGATTTACTCAGTCGTCACAAAGATTAATCTCCAGCGCCGGTCCTTGCATTTTTCTAGATATTGTTTAACGCCTTGAACAATTGCACCTCGGAGAACAATGTTTCTGAAACCCATAAATATAGCCATTTGTCATGTTTCTCCCCGAATCAAAAGCACAGAAGCTCTGCTGGCTTAAATTCAATGAAGGGAGAAAAAACCGTGGCGGCGGTTGGTGGGCGCCATTTGTAAGATTCACTCAATTTGAATGAATTCACATGAAATAAATGTTAACAGTCCTGACAGGTCATTAATATAGTGCTGTGTTGTGATTTAATGAGGGAGCATTGAAATGGCAGGGGGAGGCAGCGGCGGTGGTGCTCCGAGGATGAGAGAATTCGTATTTCTGGTTAACTGTTGTCTGCTTTCCAGATGCTCTCTCTCTCTCTCTCTCTCTCTCTCTCTCTCACACACACACTCTGCTTCCCCATTATAAGACATTCACATTTGTAGACCAGCCATCACTGTAAAGGCAAATGTGTGAATAGTTGCTTGTAAAATTTTGATGCATTATGAAAAATGGCCTGAGAATTTTCCAGGGCTCAAAATTATTATCCTGTAACTTTAAACAAGCTTAGTGTAAAGGCCAAAAATGAAAAATTGCGATTATTTGCTCACCCTCATGCTGTTTCTGACCTGTATTCTGTTCTTACCCATGCCAGATACAAGGAAAGTAAATCAAAGTGGAGTAAGTGAACTTTATCGAGCATTCACACAGCATTTTGAGGTGGCAAAGTAAAGTGGAATCTTTGTCGTTTAGGGTTGGCATTTTTAGATGGAGAATGTGTTGTTACTGTGAGAAGTTTTAATGTCTTTATTTGCCTCCTCCAAAAATTATTTATATTGTAAATATACAGCCACGAAAAAAATAAAAAAACCATTTTATGATTTTAAAATACACTATATAAAGGGATGTGTTTAGGTAAAATTATTATTTTTGTTTCATTCTGGGGACTACTAACAATATTTTTTACCAAATTAAAATATATATATTCTTTCTAGTGCATTTATTTGAAGAAAATGAACGCTTAAGCAAAAGCCTAACCCTCTTCATTTTTTCAGACATCAAATACTGCTTAGAAAACAAGTTCATATTCACTTTTAAGCAATATGTATTTATAGAAAATGTATTTGGGAAATGTAAAAAAAAAACGTATGAGATAACCTCGATTTTTATCACAGTTTTCATGTGTTCTGTCAGTTTTTCACATTGCTTTTAGATGACTTTATGTCACTCTTGAGGTTTGATTTTATTGAAATGTAGCAAACACTGGACTGGAATTGCCAGAGTATTTCTAGAAGTGCTGATTTGAAATGAAATATTGTAGCGGCCTCTTATTTTTTCCGCAGCTGTTTGAGCAGAGAAAGAGAATGTAAGCCAAGACTTTGTCCTGGTGAATATGAATATTTAGTGGCAAAGTAACTGATTCTTCGTTTTTTATTAGAGTGACATATTTTTTACCAGTTTTAAAAAGCTATGGAGACATCCACAGCCCATCAGTAACATTAGAGCATCTTGCAATGGAAATGCCAATATAACTACCAACAATACAACCACTCGATAAAATTGCCATTTTACATTTCAACATTTGTGTGTGTTTTCAATAAAATGGATCTCATGGTCAGTTCAGGCTGGTAAAGAGTAATTGTAGAGAGAAAACCAGCCGCCATACAGTCCCTTAGGGTTGGGCAGTATTACCAAAAATCTTTTATTTCACGGTGTCGATATATTTCACAGAAACAATCTCCTATTTTAATTCTATATCTTATACCTAATTTTTCTTAGATTGATTTAATTATTATATTTATTAGAGTTCATTTTAATGCTCACCATAGTTAAAATGAAGGCAAGTTATGAAAATGTACAAAAGATATAAAATTTACTTCTGATAATCAGATTTATTATTTATTTATATTTATCTTCCGGGTATATCATATGTATACAGTAGGAAGAAAGATAACTAGTATAACAATGAAGTATGAATATATGCACAGTATATGTCTGGTGTTATAAACTGGTGTTCATATGGTCTGTACTGTAGGTCCTTATCGCTCTTCACTCTCTATTAGATGTGCACTTTTAATGTGTTGCCACTCTCTGTCAGGTTTGTTTATTCTCGTTCTTATCTTAACTCCGAGTCTCTGGTGACTCCACACAGGTCTCCCAGTAGCAGCGCATCACATCAAAAGCGCTCACGTGGTGAGCATCATCATGCGTTCTTCGCAAGTTTTGCCTTGGCTCGCCCAAAAGTTCAACTTTTTAAAAAATATTAACAGCATTACAAAGCAACCTGACTTCTGACATACGTGAGAATTAGCTTTTTTATATGCTCGCGAAGATCACTGCACCCCTGCACGAGCACTGCGGTGAGAGAAAGCGCCGGATAGAGTATTTGATTGTTAATTTGTTATGGGTGAATTCATTCACACATGTTTGTTTTTGCATAATAACGGCCATCTTGCAGAGTGCCGAGTTAACCACGCCTACTTATTTACATTCCGCGGAATAGAAAAATCTCTTACGATTGACATTTTTTTCAACGGTAACAGAATATTCCATCATTCTGCCCAGCCCTACAGTCCCTATAAAAAACATTTACTCCACTTTTGAGGTAGAGCATGTGACCAATTATCTGGGTATCCTGTTGGTTATTTGAAACAGTGGCGTAACTCTTTCTTTTCAAGTGGTCCTGTAAACACAGACCAATTAATTATGTTTTTGAGAAACGTTTCTGAATCTTTTAGGTGTTGGGATGTAAAAGCTTTGCTTTTTCACTAAATGTGTCCCTGCCACCCAACTATAAATTCTGTTCCTGTCTCTTGCCTGCTGATCATTTGATCTTGTTCACTGTTTCCTTGTTGCTATCTTACAAAGTCGTCCTTCGACTCTGAATGAAAAAGGAAGCTAAAATCCTCTGGTGTATTCAAGATGGAAATGGCTATTTTCATTGCTTCATTAACAAAATTTCAGAATATCATGGTGCAGTTGTCTTTTGGATAAGTATCATGATGGTACCTTGGAGAAACATGTACATAGATAATAAATCATGGCTTTTCATTCATAAATTAGTACAAAACATCCGAAATATGAATATTAAGATACAGTGTAATTTCTTTGAGCTAAATCGACCAATCGTAATAGCCGCTGTGGGGTTACCAGGGTGAGAGCTTTGTGAACTGGCTTTGACTCTGTTAGTCTTTGGTTTTATGGTCTGTAACGAATGAGGCGACACTATCAAGAAAAGAGCTAATAATTTTGTGAGTTAACTGGCTCATTGCAGTAAAACAACGAGGAAAACAGCTTTGATTTTGCCCTATTAAAGGAGGTTGTTTCTCTTGAAACCACAAAGCTTTAATGCTAAACCAGATAAGCAGCTTGATATCTTTAAAACTGTGTTTTTAATGCCTTTTTGATATTTACGCCTTTGTCACAAAGCCAATACGTTTTAAAGCTTTAGTAATTTCCACACAATTTGTTGAAATCTCCTGAAAGTTTTCTTTCTTAAATGCTGTGGTATTGATGTTTTACTTAGTGCAAAAATCTCATTAGATATTTCCAGCACACTAAGCCATAGCCTATAGCGTCTCTAAAGTTTATTAAAATAACTCTCTTTGGTGATGCGGAATTTGCCACTGCGACACGTGTTACAAATGCCAATGATTTTATATTGAAAAGGAAAAAAAATCAAGGCTGTATGCATGTGTGTGGTTTTCAAGTGTTCTTATTATTCCATTTAGGACGGTAATTAACTCTGACAATGAGCCCATATAATATACGTATGCTGTGTGTAGTGTTATATGTAAGATATAGATTTTGTGGGCTGTAGCCTTTTGCAGGGTCTCTCTGGCCTAGAATCAGCGCACAAACTCTTGATTAATGATTGCGGTCTGACGTTTCCATGACTTTGTTTCAGATTCTATCCATCTTCTTCCGCTTCATCCTGGGCCGGGTGGGGGGGGGGGCAGTCTAAGCAGGGATGCCCAGACTTCCCTCTCCCTAGACACTTCCTCCAGCTCTTCCGGGGGGACACCGAGGCGTTCCCAGGCCAGCCGGGAGACATAGTCCCTCCACGGTGTCCTAGGTCTTCCCCGGGGTCTCCTCCCGGTGGGACATGTCCGGACACCCTCCCGGGAAGGCGTCCAGGGGGCATCCGGAAAAGATGCCCGAGCTACCTCAGCTGTATCCGGGATCTTGTCCCTTCAGTCATGACCCACAGCTCATGACCGTTGGTGAGAGTAGGAACGTAGATTGACCGGTAAATCGAGAGCTTCGCATTACGGCTCCGCTCCTTCTTCACCACGACAGACCGGTACAGCGACCGTATTACTGCAGAAGCTGCCCCGATCCATCTGTCAATCTACCGTTCCATCCTTCCCTCACTCGTGAACAAGACCCCCAGATACTTGAACTCCTCCACTTGAGGCAGGAACTCTCCACCAAACTGAAGTGGGCAAGCCGCCCTTTTCCGACTGAGAACCATGGCCTCGGATTTGGAGGTGCTGATTCTCATCCCAGCCGCTTCACACTCGGCTGCAAACCGTCCCAGTACATGCTGAAGGTCCTGGTCTAAAGGGGCCAGCACGACAACATCATCCGCAAAGAGCAGAGATGAAATCATGTGGTCCCCAAACCCGACACCCTGCGGCCCCTGGCTGCTCCTAGAAATTTTGTCAATAAAAATTATGAACAGAACCGGCGACAAAGGGCAGCCCTGCCTGAGTCCAACATGCACCGGGAACAAGTCTGACTTACTGCCGGCAATGTGAACCAAGCTCCTGCTCTGGTTGTATAGGGACCAGATAGCCCTTAGCAAAGGGTCCCGAATCCCATACTCCCAGAGCACCCTACACAAGGTGCCGCGAGGGACACAGTCGAATGCCTTCTCTAAATCCACAAAACACACGTGGATTGGTTGGGCAAACTCCCATGAACCCTTCAACACCCTGGAGAGGGTATAGAGCTCGTCCAGTGTTCCACCACCGGGATGAAAACCACACTGTTCCTCCTGAATCCGAGGTTCTACCATCGGCCGGATTCTCCTCTCCAGTACCCTGGCATAGACTTTCCCGGGAAAGCTGAGAAGTGTGATCCCCGATAGTTGGAGCACACCGTCCGGTCTCCCATCATAAAAAGAAGGACCACCACCCCGGTCTGCCAGTCCAAAGGCACTATCCCCGACCCCCACTGCGGTGCTGCAGAGGCGTGTCAGCCAAGACAGCCCCACAACATCCAGAGACTTGAGGTACTCAGGGCAGATCTCATCCACTCCCGGTTCCCTGCCACAGAGGAGTTTCTTGACTACCTCTTTGACTTCAGCCCAGGTGATGGAGCCCTCAGCCTCTGCTTCCTTAATGGAAGACGTGACGGCGGGATTGAGGAGATCCTCTAAGTATTTCTTCCACCGCCCGATGATATCCCCGGTCGAGGTCAACAGCTGCCCCCCTCCACTGTAAACAGCGTTGGTAGGGCACTGCTTCCCCCTCCTCAGGCCCCGGACGGTTTGCCAGCATCTTTTCGAGGCGAACCGATAGTCCTTCTCCATGGCCTCACCAAACTCCTCCCAGGCCCGAGTTTTTGCCTCCTCAACCACCCGGGCTGCAGTCTGATTGGCCTGTCGGTACCCGTCAGCTGCCTCGGGAGTCCCACAAGCCAGGCCTGATAGGACTCCTTCTTCAGCTTGACGGCATCCCTTACTTCCGGTGTCCACCACAGGGTTCGGGGATTGCCGCCTCGACAGGCACTGGAGACCTTACGGCCACAGCTCTGAGTGGCTGCGTTTACAATGGAGGTGGAGAACATGGTCCACTCGGACTTAATATATCCAGACTCCCTCGGGATCTGGTCAAAGCTCTGCCGGAGGTGGAAGTTGAAGATCTCTCTGACAGGGGATTCGGCCAAACGTTCCCAACAGACCCTCACAGTACATTTTGGTCTGCCGAGTCCGAGTCCAGCTTCCTTCCCCGCCGGCCGGAGGTCAGATGAAACAACCACAAAGTCCATCATCGACCTCCGGCCTAGGGTGTCCTGGTGCCATGTGCACTGATGGACACCCTTATGCTTTAACATGGTGTTCGTTATGGACAAGCTGTAACAAGCACATAAGTCCAATAACAGAACACCACTCAGGTTCAGATCAGGGGGGCCGTTCCTCCCAATCACACCCCTCCACGTGTCACTGTCGCTGCCCACGTGGGCGTTGAAGTCCCCCAGCAGAACGGGGGGACCATGGGGGGATGCCCGACCACCAGGCGCTCGCATACGAGCCCCAACCCCGGGCCTGACGTCACAGTCCTCAAATTTGTTGGCATCATAAGGGTTTTTTGAACTGCTCTTAGTCTGATCCGTCACCTAGGACCTGTTTGCCTTGGGAGACCCTACCAGGGGCATATAGCCCCACACAACATAGCTCCTAGGGTCTTTCGGGTACTCAAACCCCTCCACCACGGTAAGGTGGCAGTTCAAGGAGGGGTTGTTCCAGATTCAAACCATGAATTGCTGTTATAATCAGGGAACATAATACTGTTTTCTTGAATTAGTATTTTGGTATATTTTCTTTCCTAAGTTTCAGAATTGCAAACTATTACAATGCAAAGCAACAAAATACAAAACAATCAATACAAATAAAAATACGTAGAATCTCATTCGTACGTTTTAGTACAATTTGGTTTCATGGGTTAGAGGAGGAGCTTCATTAGTGTTTTTTTTTTTTTAGATATGAACCAATACTACATTTCTCCACCGATACAGATACAGAGTGATTTCTACAGATACCGGTTCTGAAGATTAAGTTAATATTTATTAATATTAAACTGGTGATGTTCCTTAACATTTTCTGTGTACAGAGCAAAGATTCAATGCATTTTCTGGTCTTTTCTTGTCATTTTTAAGCATTTATTGTAAAAATCTAAATCAGACAAGCCATGAAGTTTAAGACATTGCCAATTTCAGTATTATTTATTAAATAATATACATTTTTTTCTAATTTGACACTGTTTTCAGCCACCAGAATGAGGTAATACCCTAAATTCTGTTTAACTCATGGTATTGTGTCTAAATCCTCTCCACAGAATTAGCACAGAAGTTCTCATTGGTCTATAGCTTGATTAATACTGCGTGTGATTTACTTCCTGCAGCAGGTTGACTTACTTTCTGTGTGATTGACTCTCGTCTGACTGGGTAATTGTTCCACCTCATGAATAAATGAAGCCCAGTCATTGACAATGTTAAAAAACGCTGCACGGATTCTTCATTGTTCGAGGCTTCTGGTACATAAGTATTTTGTAGTGTATGCAGATCTTTAATGAGAGCTGTTCTCCATTTGTGTCATATATTACCGCGCAGTCAATAACAACATCAGTTTTGTAATGAATTGTGCTGTTATCATGGGGCAAGGGGAATACAATTGATGAATCTTGTTTTTAACAGTGTATACCGCATTATTGATTTAGTTTTTAGTCTCCTGACATGGCCTGAAAGAGCTTGTTAGGCTCATCAGAACATAGTTAGTGTAGATGATTAGATAATTGCATGCATAGCGGAGGGAATTGGGGGCTGCAGCACCCCCTGGTGTCAACTGAAACGGTGTCAAAAATACTTTAAACAGCGACCACTTTAAACAGCGACTCCAGAGGAGTAAAATGTATAGTCTATATAGCTTTGACACTGGAGACCGGGGTTCTAATCCACCTCTCGCTCACATTACAAATCTTAAAGGCATTTGTTAAAATTAATTTTTATTCATAAAGTTTAGGTTAGGGGTAGAGCTTTAATATCTTTTAATAATACGTTGCCATCATTTTATTATATTTTTTAAATATAATGATTATACTGCCTTGGGCTGGCTATTTGTAAATAGAAACTCTGTAAATTAAAATGTTTTACCAAAAATAAATATAATTCTGTCATGATCCCGGTCTTGTCTTGGTGTTAACTGGCACGGTGTGTGTTATGTTTTTGTGGAGCACGTGTGCTCCGTTGTTTGAGGGTTGAGAAGGGGGAGTCTGCAGACCTGGAGCATGCAGTTTTACGCCCCTGCAGTTTTACGCCCTGTGCAGTTTTGGGACCCTGTTGTTCCTTATTTCTCCAGTAGGGGTTCGCTGTTCATTATGAACCACCAGAACAGACCTAACAGAAAACTTCATCGTCTATCGGGAGTTAGAGGTATGGTTAATAATCGTTTTTGTTACTAAGCAATGGTCCAACAATGCATCGTTTTTTGACGATTAATTGATATTTTTATGAATTAATTTAAACATCTTAACATATATATAATATAGATATTGGTGAGTGTAATTTAAACTCAAAGACAATACAATTAATACTTATTGGCCACCAGGTCAATGTTGTGTCTGGATCAACCTTAGCTAACCACGTGTATGCCAACTCGATATCTCTTACTCATTTTCATATTTATTTTCTTTATAATTGATTCTCATTTTGTCTCCGTAGTCAATGCGAGATGGCCTGTCCTGGTATTCTTCTGACCCTGTCAACTTGCATTATATATTATATATAAACCATTTCAGTTTAGCTGCACACTTACTCAAGTTTTTTTTAAATAAAAAAGTCAATAATTGAGCACCAACAACCACAAACATGTTCAAACTCAAATTGAAAACATAAGTCCCATATGGATCTTGATTTGAGTGGTTAAAGAGATGATCCCATTATCTATTCTAAATACAATATACCTCTTGATATTTTCCATTGAATATTTCAATTTAATGATCTGGATTAAATTGTATGAGCACCCTATGTGGGTTTTATCACGTTTGTGATTGTTAGTGCTCAATTAATCCATCCATCCATTTTCTACCGCTTTATCCGAACTACCTCGGGTCACGGGGAGCCTGTGCCTATCTCAGGAGTCATCGGGCATCAAGGCAGGATACACCCTGGATGGAGTGCCAACCCATCGCAGGGCACACACACTCACTCATTCACTCACGCACTCACTCACACCCTACGGACAATTTTTCCAGAGATGCCAATCAACCTACCATGCATGTCTTTGGACCAGGGGAGGAAACCGGAGTACCAGGAGGAAACCCCCGAGGCACGGGGAGAACATGCAAACTCCACACACACAAGTCGGAAGCGGGAAACGAACCCCCAACCTTGGAGGTGTGAGGCGAACGTGCTAACCACTAAGCCACCGTGCCCCCCGCAATTAATCCATCTTGTTTTCTTAATAGTAGTTGTTGGCTGGCTAATTAAT
Organism: Triplophysa dalaica; assembly: GCF_015846415.1. Lineage (NCBI taxonomy): Eukaryota > Metazoa > Chordata > Actinopteri > Cypriniformes > Nemacheilidae > Triplophysa > Triplophysa dalaica. Next base: position 7,756,524 of record NC_079543.1, read on the forward strand.
CTCATTGATCTCGTTTGTAATAATACTTGGAAATAATTAAACAAATATTAAATGATCATGCAGTTGTACTGTCTTGTTATTTGAAGGTAACTTTATAACATGCCTATACATTCACAACAAACACTCAAGTCTTATATATATATATATATATTTGTATATAACTAGGCCACATTATATTATATATTATTTTTGTACTAAGTATCTGATCAAACTGTGTGTATTATTAATTTTTCAATTCACTAAAACACTTTGCACTTGCAATTGCAAATCAATTGTCTCCTCTAAACTGTGTATTAAGACCATTAGTAGATATCTACAAATATTTTAAACTGTTCTGCATATCGTTACATTGTCAAAAAAAAATAATGGTAACTAAAGATATTTGGTTAGCAGTTTGATTCATATTTTACTTTGTCAATCAACTTCCCCTACTGGAGAAATAAGGAACAGCAGGGGCGTAAAACTGCCGGGCGTAAAACTGCCTGGGGGCGCAAAACTGCATGCTCCAGGTCTGCAGACTCCCCATATAGTGAGGGTTTGCCACATGCTCGGTGTCTGCTTCATTCGCCCCGCCCTCGTGTTTCCTCATCAGGGCTTTCCCCTCACCGTAACTAGCACCTGTTGCTCATTCCCCTTTAGTTTTGCTTATTCCCGTAATCCCGCACCTTCAGCCCATTCTCATTAGGTTTTTCTTTTTTACCCCTCTTGTTCCCTCGTCCTGTGTCTGACTGTTGCATTCGTATTGCCAGTTCAGACTGACTTAGGTCTAGTGAGTCTAGCCTATATTCCTTTGTCTAGTAACAGTTACCACATCCCTCTAGCCTTGTCTTTTGTTTTCTTGCTGCCCTGTTCTGGTCAACTCTCCTTGTAACCCCTGTCTAGTATCCGGTGGTGTCCCGGAGTACCCTCGCCTCACCCACCAGGCACCCTCTCTTCGGACAAAGGACTGCAACCTTTACAGGGATTGAAAACCTCTCTCACACTGTGAGTTTCGGGTCGAGTGTTCTCCCTGATCCAGATCACTATTGTCTCTCTCCTGCGGGCGCTGTAAGACTCTTTGCCTTGGACTCGTTTTGAGTTTTGCATGCAGGCCAGCAGTATTTTAAGACAGTTATTTCTTTATTTGAGATTGTGTGTAATTGGTCTATAGGTAGAATGTATATGGGTTGATTTCTATGTGCTATCGCCATGCAGCATGCAGTTGTTTAATCGTGTGACTGGTTTGCCCATGGTTTATTATAGGTTGATGTTTGGGTGGTTAAGATGACGCCGCGCAGCTAGTTTCGTACAACAGATTGTGCTTTGGCTAAAGGCATACATCCCTACGCTCTGCAAACGAACAACTTCTTGTGGTGCCATCCCAAAAAGGTAAAAAATATCACGTACCTTCTCAGGATCGGTTCCACCTATGTGGAATGATCTGCCCGCTGCTACAAGATCTGCAGATTCTGTAGCCATCTTTAAGAAACGTCTGAAAACACATCTCTTCCGTCAACAACTGACTGATCAGTTCTGACTTCTATTTCTTCTCTACACTTAATAAAAAATAAATTAAAAAAACTCTAACTTAACTCTATATACTGTGTTAGGTTATATGAGACCAGTCTTCTTTTTTGATTGCACTTATGCTTTTGTTGTACTTATGCTGTCCCAATTGCTTCCATTGCTAACCCCACCTGTAAGTCGCTTTGGATAAAAGTGTCTGCTAAATGACTAAATGTAAAATTGCGTTTATGTGTTTGTTTTAATGCTGTATCCTGTAATCACACTGGCATCCTTCTTTAGTCTCGGCAGCAACTAATTTTTGCCTCCGTTATTTAATAACATTAAAGAGTACATAACTAGGGATTTTTAAGGTCCGACTTTGGTTTATGGAGTGTCCAACAACAAGTTTATGTACATAGAAGGTGTAAAAACACTATTATTTTGTAATAATAGGCAGTTCTTCTTACCTTACTTGACTGACTCTCAAATGAATTGTTCCGCTAGCCTAGTCTGATGTGATTGGTCAGATGGTCAAGTCTGCTGTGATTGGTCTGCCGCGAATGAGCCTCACAAGCTACAGTGTTTTGGGGAGAAGAGTGAAGTTTTCACGTGCAGTTCTAGTAAAACGTAGGCAGGACTATATGTAGTGACGTAAATCCACGGCGGTTCGCGAATCGGAGTAGGGACGACTTGTTTGCGTGATTCAGAGTCGACTTCGTTTTTCTCAAGCCAATAACTTTGTTATTCATTCACCTTCAGATGTACAACCTGGCAGACTGCTAACTTTCAAACACGGGAACATTACACATCGCATGAAAATGTAATAACTTCATAAACTTCATAACTTCTACACTGGCAAAAAAAAGAAATTCACTGCACCCCATGCTCAAAATATGATCCCACCGCTATGATTGCATGAAAGAAGGCGGGTCACTTTAAGAGTGTCTTTGTTTTGAAATCACTTGCTTAAGTCACTTGTAACCTCATGCAATGCACATTGCATTGGAGCAAGGAGTTTAAAACTGTCTTGTTCACATTACAGGAGTGGAGAGTTGGTTGTTGACTTCACATGCAACTGAAGTGTCATCCTTCTCATCTCGTGGGAAAGAAACCTGACTTTTCCCTAAAAATTGCTTCGAAACGTGTTTTAAGATGCTTTGAAGTTTACAGATCACGGACGAAACGTTTTCTCCCCTTTCTCTACACAATCATATCAAATGATTTTTAAATAAAGGGGGTTTTGTCAGCGGACCTGTTGAACGTCCCAAACACTCGAAACGTGTGTCTGTCACCAAGAAGGAGCCTTGAGAGTGAGAGATAATTGGCAGAAGCCGAGCACCATTTGGTGCCTCTGGGGTTGTTTGAAAAGTAATTGGATTTTCTCTCATACCATAGGGAATTGAAGAGTGCTTGGAGAGGAAAGAAGCGTGGACAGTGGTGTACTCATCTCCGATTGAAAAAGCAGGATGGATCTTCCATCGCTACAAAAACACACTCCTCCTTTGAAGAGTTTTCGTTGGGTCATTATCTTCTGTTGCCGTACCTATAAGAGGGAAGGATTATACTGCTGTTCTCATAAGCAGTCGTAATCATATTTACAAATGGTGTTAGTGCTGTAGTGCTAAATAGATCTTTAAGGTATAGTTCACCCAAAAATGAAAATTCTGTCATCATTTACTCACCCTCGTGTCATTACGAACCTGCATGGCTTTCTTTCTTCTGCAGAACACAAAAGAAGATATTTTGAAGAATGTTGATAACCGAACAGCGATGGAATCCATAGACTTGTGTGTAATAGTGGCATTGAATGGACACAAAACCAATGCAAGTCATTGCATGCCATCGCTGTTTGGTCAACGTTTTTCAAAATATCTTCTTTTGTTTTCTGCGGAAGAAAGAAACTCCTACAGGTTTGACATGATGAGAGGATGAGTAAATGATGACAGAAGTTTCATTTTTGGGTGAACTATCACTTTAATAGGGCTGTCACAATTTCAGACTTTTACTACACAGTTATTTCGAAAGCAAAATAAAAGTTTTTCGTATTCATAATAAATGTGTGTGTGTACTGTATATACTAATTATGTACATATAAATACACACACATACATGTATGATTTTAATATTTCTTTAAAATATATATATCAAATATTTATAGTCAAGCCCTACTATTTTCCATTTCATTTATAAAATGAGTTGTAAACTAAATAACTTTATTTTGATAAAAAAATATCACATAAAAAACATTTAAAGGTGTGTTTTCTTGTGACGTGTTTGGTCGTTGACTGTCATTGAAGGTGAGTGACTACTTCATATAATTAGTTTGCTGAAACTAAATGTGATTACTCCTCGACCCTTCTCTTGTTCAGGGTCTCCGACAGCCAAGCATGCTCCAGTAACCTTGAAACGTCAGCGCCAACCTGAGAATTTCCCCTTGCAGAGCATCTTAAACGCAATTCGAGGGGCTTCTCTATGTCACAAACTTGAACCTGCCGCTTGTATCTCCCCTAACATCAGGAGACACAAAACCAGCTCGACGGGCAGGTGAGATTTTTTTGCCATTGTGTTGAGAAGGTCAGAGCTACTGTGAGGGGGGACTGCGTCACGCTGTATGTACCTGCAATGTTTTGTTTCTTTCCTTCTGACCTGTGAACCCATTAAATTCTGTAAGCAAGGCTACCTACGGTGGCCAGCTGGCTAAGTGATTGATTGTTAGGTTGCAAGCCCATCTTTTATACAGCCTGTCTAAGCTGTTTGTTATTCAGGTTGTCTCTCTGAAAGAGTTGCAGGCGTGCTGCTAGCAGTATCATCTTTGAGTATTAGTACCCGAGTGAACTTCTACATCAGATACAACTCGTACACACAGTGATGCCGGTGCATTGTGTCATAATCCATATTCCCTTTAATCCATTTACACTGAAGCTAACGTACAGTAACAAAAGTATTTTTGTATTGTGCGTTAGCATGTAGATAATTAGCAGATGTATTTAGCAGCTTATAGATTTTCAGTTATCCAAACAAGAGCTGGAACATCAGCAGTATCACACTGCCAAGTTTGAGAAATAAGATGGAGTATAAAAGAATAAGAGAAAACAAGATTATTTTGAAGGTTTCCCTCACCTCATCTGTTTTACTCTGTTCAATTTTCTTCTTGGCAAATTACCAGTCAAAAGTAGACTGTTTTCGGTTGAGCAATTCAGTTCAGGTCAGACATGTCCGAAGTTTTTCGGTTCGATAGGCCTCACGCATGAAAATTCTTTCATAAATTGTCACATTCAATTTAATGAGACTATTTACGTAACAATAGCGTTATAAATGTATTCTCTTTGTTTTGTGTCATGGTCCTGCATCTTCTAGTCATGATATTCGAGTCAGTGGCAGGATCATGACATAACCATGTGTTTTGTGGAGAAAGGTAATGGCATTGTTTTGGTTCGATAATGCCATGTTCTCTCTCCGTTGTCGGGTCTTTTAGCCCCTCCCAGCTCCCCATTAGCGTTCATCCCTTTCACCTGTCCCATCATCTTCCCGCCAGTTCCCATTAGTGTTGAGTCTTGTCATCTGCCCGTCTCTGTCCCCATGCAGTCTCCCCTCGTTAATGTTCCCCATATCTAGTGTCTCGGTTTCCCTTACCTCTTGTTGGATCATTCCTTCCTATATCCCGTCTATAATCAATGTGGATTTACCTGTTGGATAACCCTATTCCCTTTTGTTTGCTGTGGACTTATTATTTATTATTCTCAAGACCTTGTTTTGGTTTGTCCCCCTTGAGGGAAGTTTTTGGTTTTGATTCTTGTTTTGTTCATCGTGTTTACCCATTGTGGGTTTTTGTTTTATTTAAAAAAGCTTTTTGTATCCTCTGACTTCCTCCGCTTGGGTTCTGTCCGCAACTGTGACAGTTTTGTGAATATTGTCTATTGAATGTAACAATTCAGTATGAATCATGAACAAATCTCGAAAACTTTTAAAATTGGTTTAATTGATTCGTCAATAGACCTATCCCAAGAATAATTTGCTAACAAAACAGACATCGCTAGATAATGATCAGGGGGTAATGTTTAGAATATAATATTCGTATAATATAAATGAAAAATGACAATTTACCCAAATTCACCCAAAAATGAAAATTAATTTTCTCATCCTCATGTCACGATATTTTGAAGAACGTTGGCAACCAAACAACATTACCCCCCCTTGACTTCCATTGTATGGACACAAAAACACTCTTATCTCCAAATATCTTTTTTTGTCTTCCACATACCTTTGTACTCTATTTTCATGAACTAATAAGGAAATTTCTGTAGGCCTGTTACACACTCTGAGCAAACACCTCCCAGCATCACTGAGAGATACATTTTTAGGACGAAATTTGCATTTTACTGAAAGTTTATTTAATTTGACGAATATTTAGAGCACGCTGCATAAGTTATCGCCCATCATGGGTTTGCATGTGCGCGTGGGGGCTAATAGATGATGCGGTGGGTTTCAAAGTATCCTTAGGAGCAACTTGATAGGATCCTGCCGGGTGTTTGTAAGGCAATCACAGACAGTGCTGTGTTTTCAGCTGACTCACGGCATCGGCAGTTTATCTGGGAAAATTTATCCTGCTCCTCCAATAATCATCTGCTGTTTTCGTTGGCTTGAGGAAAGCACAGTTATCTTAGATGACAGCACATACAGTCAGGCGGAGAATATACAAATAGCACTCTAGGTTACGCATTCAAAACAATAGGTAATTGGTCGCATCAGTTTTTGAGAATGCATGCATGAAAAGACAATGGATCATTTGATGAATATTTGGCCATTATGTTATACCCCCTCTCATGTTATTCCGAACTTGAATGTGGGTTTTAGTGACTTATGGAGGTTACTTGCCATTTTTGCATCAATTTTAGATTGCCTTTATGTCTGCTGGCCTTCTGTACTGTATAACTTCCCAATCTGTCCTTGTAACCATGTGTCTCAAACATATCAAGATCACTCTTATGTATTGACGGATTCACTGGTTCCTCTCATAAAACATGAGCAGATGGTTCACATCATCATAAGATTCAGATGAAAAATGAATTCACTGAAGGCTGTCTTGAAAAGGAGAAGAAAGGAGAGATGCTTTGAGGGAGAACATCTTCAAAAACAAAGACATTAAGCGAAATATTGAATAATTCAGGGCTTGAAGGAGGAAAGAGGAGCTTTGCCTCAGAGCGGGAGGTTTAACATGAGAAGAAGCAGGTTATGACACAAACGGCACTGCTGTGAAGCGCTTAAAGCAACAGCACATCCAAAATAACAATTCTGTCATCATTATGTCCTTTTCAAACCCTTATGCTTTTTTCTTTTTGTGGAAGACAGTCTTAATCCTCGTAGTAATAAACCTCATATTAATAGTGACCGTGTTTGTTAAGTTTTATGAAGCAAAATAAGAGCCTTTCATTGTAATTTTTGGAGCCTGATATATATGGTCTGTCTGAATTTTGGGCAAAAGTCTTGCGTTGTGAATCTTCAATTTTGATGTTCCACAGATAGAGTATGAAGGTATTTACACATCAAATACAATAACTTTAACTATAATGTTTTAAAAATAATTCTAAATTTTAAGGAATAGCCACACCGCAAATAGCCTTTAATAATAATAGAAAAGAGGAACAACATTGTTGTGAACGCACATTGACTGCCAAATAAAATCCATTTGAATTTAAAGGTCTCACATTAAGAAAATGTGCAAAAAAATTCTGCTGTGTTTCTTTGACATTAGAAAAATTTGATCTTCCATTTACGATATAGCTTGACTTCGACTTTTCCTTCATGTTATGAACATGGCTTATAGACCTTTGAATTGTTCACATTTAAATGAATGCTGAGAGAAATGGAGTTTTTGTCGCAGTATGACCGACAACAACAGAAGATATATAGCAATTAATGTTACAGAGCTTGGGTAAAATCCCTCAAGCCATTTTGTGCTTTGAATCAGGAACATCATAGTAAAATGTGTTTCATATCGTATGCGCTACTTTACCTGTGATGTTACCCTCCCTCCTTGGTGCAGAATCTTTCCATACATATAAGGGCTGGTGTGAAACTGAAGATTTATCTCGATGCCTGCGAGCAAAAACATTGAATCTCTAAATGAGATCATTACTGTAAACATTGTGTTTGAAAAAGCTACTGTATCCCAGCTTTGCATTTTTTGCTTTGAGGGGGGAAATATGCCAAATTCTGCAGAATGAATTGAAGAGTGGAATAATGGAGTATTAAATTCTTATTGATGGCTGAAAGCAAAATCAGGTTTGTATATATTGGTATTAGAGGTCAACCGATTGAAACGGCATCGGCCGATTGTGCCGTAAGTGCATCTGTGAGCAGCTAAGCGTTGTTGTGGAGCACACAACGCTGCCTCCTGCGACAAAACATTGTGATGTCCCTCTGCCTGCTAACTTTTTCTGATGACTTCACAAGAAAACGGTGAGACTTAAATAATTTTACATCTGTAAGCTTATAACAATTTTAAGTTGAGCTGTTCGGTACAACTTCTCACAAAATGTCAGTTTTATGTCATTTCAATTCAACCCATAAAACGTGTGTAAAGTAACCTAAAATTTCATTTTTCAAACAGAGATGGTGAGACTGAATTTTGAACAATATTGAGTTCAGAGCAAAATCCCTGTTATCAGAACCTTGCTGAGATTTCTAATAAGACAGAGACTTCACAACTTCCTTCTCACTGTCCAAGTGATTGAGCAGATACGTGTGAATACTATACCCCTTTCGATTCCATAGAACCGGGCCACGGATATATTCATGAAATATTGTCAGTAAGACCTCAATCTCGACTCTACTTTATACAGTATTTATATTTCTGTTGCAGCAACCAGTGAGCGTGTGCAATGTCGTGGCCATCAGTTGAAATCATTGTACCGAGAAACAAACTCTCTAGCAGACATCCAATATTTGTATTTTCCAAGCTTTATTGAAGGTCTATGAATTATTATTGAGACTTGTGAAACCATTCTTTATATCTACATTTGTACGTCTCGCAGCTAGTTTGTGAGTCTGTGGGTGACTCGCGGAGTGTCGCTGCGTTGGCCTTTCATAATGATATGGATCCCGCCGTATGGATTCTTTCATCTTATACTGGAGACTATGGAAAAGGTTGTGAGCATATTTCACAGTTATTCTCTAGTATAATTGAACCGTGAATATAACGTTATTACTTACTCACCCCTCCATGTCATTTAAAATCCATATACTGTTATTCATTTTTATCTTGTTTAGGTTAGAATGCGTACAACATATAAATCTTTATTCACTGAGATTGAACAATGTTGGTAACGACAGCCGCTGATCATGTTTGGGTGATGTCCGCGTTGTCAAAATGTACATGATGGTGTATAAATAATGAGTGAATTTTCTGCACTGTTTCTTTAAGACCACACTCTCTGTACTCAATTTCAATGGTAAAAATGCCACCCATAGTTTCACAGAGAGACTGTACAGTTGTTTCTCATGTAATATTGATGGCTGGAGAGAAACATCTGAAGAACCTCATGCTCTTGGTCTTCTGCATGTTCATCTACCCTCTGATTTCTCCTGCTGTGGCAGACTAGCCCGTCTTCCGTCAGAGATCACGGTGAAGAAATGTGGAGCAGCAGTGTCTTGATCAAAGTCCAGTCAGAATGAAATATGACATTGGACGTGTTGTTTCCTCGAGTCGAACGCAACATGAATACAGAGCCTCGGTGTTGGGCAGGATTTCCGTGCACCTGTCTCTGTCTCGGAGATTGGGAAGTGTGGCAAGTTGATGTCCTCAGTAAAGTATATGTACCTTAAATATAGATTATTCATAAAGCAAAAAATAAAGGGTGTTAAAATAAAATGTGGCTTTTCTGACAAAAGCAGCTTGTATATTGCTTGACCTTGCTGGCTCGGTATCATCAACAGATGGGATGGGATGCTGTGATAAACATCTCTTTGGTAACGTCTTGACTTTTAGTTGGCACAACCTACTTTTATAATCGATAATCGCATGTGATTGATTAGTTCTCTTGCCCGAAAGGTTTGATATTGATCTGCGAAAAAACTCCATTGAATTCCCATCACATTAAGAATTTTATTAGCGTCCAATGGTAATATCGATAAAATGTTCCTGCTCTCATTTATTTCTTGGACTGAAGCAGAAAGAGATATTAAAAGCATGCTTAAGTTAGTTTTACTCCTGCTGAGAGAGACCTTTTTAGCATATTGACTGGACTGATCTTGTCCCGTTGGTAGCGCTAGCAATCCATATTATTTTGAGACCTGTTGTTGTTTATCTTGTTTTGTTTTTCACGATGTTTAGATGGAAGTGAACCTCCAGAGGTCCTTGCGTTTGGAAAGGCTTTAAATATGCATATTTTTAACTAAACTCTCCTATGAAAAGCAGTGATTTGTTTTTGGTTTAATTTATTAATGAAATAAAAATATATATAATGTATACTTGTATATAAATATAATGAAACATACATAAAAACATAAATATACAATACAGTTTTAAATAAAAAAGTTTGGTGTTTATGTAGTAAAGACTGGCCTTTAAATTGCTTTTGACAAACAAAAATCCTGTTAAAAAAATGGGACGCCAGAACTATTCCGTAAATAAAACAGTTTTCCTGTGAAATTACAGTAATTTTGTTTTAATAATGTTTTTTTCGTTTTATGTTGAAAATTGCCGTTCTTTTTCTGTATTTCAAAAAACGAGTATTTGGGCATTGTACGGGTAAAAGAATGTATTTCAACATATTTAAACAAAAAGTTTTGAACATAATATGTGATAATCTGTTCAACTGAATGGCGACATTACGGTATTTACAGTGTAATTACAGCTATAAAAAAGGTGCCATGGCTTCTTTTTTAAAACATTTTCTGCTTTTCTCTCCCTGTGATATTGAGTACTGATGGTACCAAATTCTCATTCGGGAATCTGAATATTTCTCTTTTCTACACATGCACGTTACATGCATGCAGCTGGCTGTCGGTTTTGCCAAATGTGTCATCTTGTCTTGAAGAGGAAATTTTCTGGCTGAATTCCTTTAGCATTACAGAAAAAAGTCTAAATCCTTGCTCAATTAAACTGCCTTAATGCCTTTTCCTACTTAAAGTAGCTGTTTGCTCATTAAGTGATTTTTCTTAAGGGACTCTTGATTTGGGTGCAGAAATGCTCCTGTCAGATGCTCAGGAATGTCTCCTATTAATAGTATTACCTTATAATTGCATACTGTCAGGGCACAGCTGGAATAAGAAAGGCAAATTAAATAGAAACTCTGCTCTTATGCTGTTGTAAAGAACAGTTTTTCTACAGTTCTATTATAGATTTTGATTCTTTAGTTATTTTGTGCGAGATGATCTAGTTAGTATATGTAGGTGTATGACATCAGCTGTACTCATTTATAATGTTTATTGTGTTATTATATAAGAGAGGCAGGAGGAATAGAGGAAACTGAATTTGAAAATTGGAAGATGTACAATGTTTCTGAAACAGTCTTCGTACTAAATAGACCCTGTTGAACCGACGTCACGTTTTCGTAACGTCAATAACTGAATGCTAAACAACGGGAAAACTGGAGACGGCTAATACACATCAGCACAGAGTCGGCTACATAAGGACTTTAAAATATCCACTTGCTGTGTTTTGAGTACCAGAATCGACAGAGCGAATGCTCTAATCTGACAATCTAACACATCCCAGCTGCCATTGCCAGAAAAAAAACGACGACAGTTGTAGTTAAACACAATAAAACCAGCGAACTTCACAGAAATGATTTTCAAGTTATTTTTCACGTAACGCTAACCATTTTTTTTAGCACATATACAAGCTGACTTTGTTAGTTGTACAACTAGCAGTTAGCCAACCACTGGAGAATAAGCATAAAGATAAAATTTTGTTGTAGCTGCTTCTACAGCATTCATTAGTAGATTAGTATAAACCCAGGAGAGGGAACAGTGTGAAGGCTCATGTTATGTGTCAGGTGTGTGTTAAAGCTGCATTTGGTGACGTTTGCCACTGTTAGTACTAAATATCTGTTCTCTCTCAGTTTGTCTTGACTATACACGCTTGGGTTCTTTCTCTATGTGGTATGTGTGGATGTCAGACCGCTTAACTGGAGGTAACATAATACTGACAGTTCGTCCATCCAGTGAGTGAGTGTGTACAAGTTGATCAATCTGGTTCCTTCTGTTAAAGTTTACTTTTTCAACAACAGTCACAGTCCCGGGCTGTAACTGAATTTACATATTCAAATTAAATCGGATTCTCTTCAGTCATTGTTATAAAATAAGCTATCAAAACGTGCTCGCTAGCGTGGGTGAAGCGGCCAAGGGAATCTTTGTGCCTCCACCTATGCTCCGCCCACGAAAAGGCATCACAATGTTTACTAACACAAAAGTGTCTATAGGGAGTGTGTTTATGACTTCTTAAATGTTGCATCCGTAGGCAGTTCACTAGGTTTTGGAGTCTGTGACTCTGCTCATATAAAGCATTTGGGGGCATTTAGACAGGACCCTTTGTTTATTAGAAAGGGTTTTGGAAAGTAAAGTCATCTTGGGTCTAGTGGGGTGAGTGCAGAGTGGGGTATCAGAGACTCCCGGGGATAAAAAGCTGCTTGGATATAACAGGAAACGCTGAGAGTGCACAGAGCGTGTTGAGATTGATGACAATAGAGGTTTAAAAAATCAATTACTGGATGTCCGAGGGGAACTCGCAGACTAAAGTGGAAATGATTTCTGAGTCTTTCTGAGAATGATTTACTTTCTCCCTTGTGTTTTTGTGTTGTGTCTGCATAGGTAAGTTTTTTTGAAGTAGTCTGGTTTGCTAATGTCACGGCTTTATTTTTGTTCAGATAAATCTCTTCATCAGCCGTTTGCTGTTTTTTTTATATTGATCTTGATAATAATTTATTTCCTCAGAAATTACTGTAAAAGGTTGCAGAATGGATTACCATGCCCACTCTTTCACAAAATAAGTTTATTTAAGTGTGCTAATACTTTTTCAACTCTAAAAAAAGTTTTTTGTATTTCTTTAAATTCATAGAAAATACTAAATCCCACTATACATGGTACTTTATTATACTAATATAAAAGTTTTTTACAGCTTTTACTAATAGTTTACTGACAGTATACTTTGCAAAACCATTATAAACTAAAAATATGCTTAGTATTGACCTATTATACCCTTAAGAATACCCTCAAAAACTAACTGGCTAATGCCAGTACTGAGATGCCTCTCATCTGATATGCTCATTGTTTTGACTTACATGCAGTAAGTCTTTATATATTTTATGAATGACAACAAAACGTACCAATGAAAAGGATAAATATTGAGTTTAATTAACTTAAAATTACTGGTACAATCGGAATGGTTTGGATTGACTCAAAACAGTTTTTTTCAATATTACAAAAAATGACTTTGTTCATACAACTAAAGTTTTATTAGTTCAGATTACTTAATATATTTGCGTGGAACCACGTGACGCGTATACATTTTTTATCACACTTCAGTATAGGGGTCAATTTTCGCTATAAACAAACCATTAACTTAGACTTTTTCCCCAATAAACTCTTAACTTTTTGCTTATTGGTAGTTAGTAAGGTAGCTGTTAGGTTTAGGTATTGGGTAGGATTAGGGATATAGAATAAGATCATGCAGAATATGTGCCAATATGCCAATAACAGGCATGCTATTAACAACTTGTTAATACTGAGAATTGCCCCTTATAGTGAAGTGTTTTGAGTGTAGTTGTAAACTAGTTATATTCTAAGTATACTACTGTCACACTTAAAGGTAGAAGTAGGTAGAAGTATACTTTTATAAACTAAATAGTGTGACAATTAGCAAGTAGTATTAAAACAGTACACTTACATGGATACTACTAGTAGATTGATATTAGTATGCTGGTGTTAGTATGCTTTATTACATACATTCCTAAAGGTTCTTGAACTTTACTAAAGTATAGTTGAAGTTTACTTATATTTTATATTATACTATTCCCGCGAGAAATAAAGAGCGTTTGGTGTGAATGAACCATAAGCCGTTCGTCAAATAATACGAATAATATAAATATGACGTGAAGCTGGAATGGAAAAGTATGGAAGTGTCTGGGCAGAAAGATGATGCAGGACACATGGTCTGGTACAATTCCTACCAAAATAGAGTAATGAAAGCCATGTGAAGTTCTTCATCCGTGTCAACTGGTTTTTATTTGCGCTCTGAGCATCGGCCCTGTGCCTTCGTCTCTTCTCTGCTGCTTTCCTAATTGGCTTTCAAGTTTTTTCCACCACAGCCATCTGTAATTGCTTGTTCTCTGAATTTGTTGTGCGTGAACACAGGAAAGTGTCTGGGTGGAACGTGGATGTGGCGGTTTCAGTTTTTCTACATGTTTTTATGCTTATGACCATTGGGGGATTGTAATGATGGGATTGTGCATTATTTTCTCCCATAGGCCTATGTAAAACAGAAAGCAACATATTGGGCAGAATGTTTGATCTTCTGTTTTCTGTATGATCTACATGAGAAAGAATTTTCTTTTTAGGTGAACTAAGGCTTTGCGTTAAAAAGAAACCTCCTCGGTTTAACTGTAGACAAGATTTATGGTCAATAGGTGGAATAAAAATGTGTCTTCCAGGGTTATGATCTCAATATATCGAGCTGCATTAAGCCATTTCCTTATAACGGGCAAGAAGTGCTTAGCATAAAATATAAAAATATTGTCTCTCCTTTTGGATTACGGCTTTGCTCTTTTGCCAGTTGATAATGTTTATTGCTAATAACGTTTGGGAGAAATTTGGTTCTCCCTGCACTTTGTTGTGTCACATTAATCCACACAAAGCGTCTGTGCTTTAAGTGTCCTGTTTCCTTCATCTGCCTTTAGTTTGCTAAGAAAAAAAAAATAAAAATCACAGTGCTTGCCGAGCAGGTCTCATGCATTTTTCATAGCGTGACAGAGCCTGGCGGTGAAGCGGAAACTTTTCCGGTCCGCCGTGACCTCATCTCCTTCACACCCGCCTGCCGTCTTTATCATCCAATCAATGGGATCGATTCACTGCGGTTTAATAGATTCCTGCTGACATGGGTACATCCTAAATATTTCAGTTCGGAGAGCTAGGGATTGTGAGTGTGCATGTTTGTCCTTTAAAATCATTCGCCTCACAGCTGGTGCGCAGTGGCACATGGAGCAGGTGGACAGACTTCACATCTACGCCGTACACTTCAAACTTTGATTTGTCACTTGTTTCACATGATTTGTTGTACAGACGTGAATGCCCCTTAAATCAGGCGGGTTGAAGAAGAAAGGTGCATCATTAATTATAAATGATGGTAGTTATGGTTTTTGTATAATGATTGAAATGTACAGTTGTCTAATACAGTATACACAGTAGAGAGGGACCACAGAATATCTAGTGACAAAAATATCATAAAGACGTGGATTCTTTTGATCTGATCTGATCTATTAACCACCTGAAAAAATTATAAAATCTCAAAATAATAACTTGGAAAGTACGGGCAACCATACATTTATATTTTCTTGAGGATCTAGTTGATACGGTTTTAATTATGCACACGGAGACAATTTCTGTCTCTGAATTCTCTGTTGATAAATCTTAAATTAAAAAGCACAAAAAATTTATATTAAAATCATTCACATTTTGTTTCCTAAAGCAGGAAACAAGGACATTTCATTATAACAGTGGGTTGCCTCGGCGCCCTTTTTAAAGAAGAAATTGTTTAATGAAGACATTTGAAACATTTGAGCATAAGAATTTCATTAAATGCCTCAGTGAGCTCATAATGAATGTTTGGGCAGAAAATACATTTTTCATTTATTTAAGGTGTGTACAAACATTGGAAAGCGCTCAGAAAAATACAAAGTTATTGGTTAAGTCATGGTCATTTCTGTCCTCCACATATTGACATTCATGCAGGAAGTCAATTACATTATTTAAGTGTTAAAATGGCATTTAAACAGTTTTTACAGTCAATTTTTTTCAAGGCTAATAACATAATTTCTTGTCTTCCATCCCCAACTGGCTAAAGTGGATCTTTTTTTGTAAATACTTAATGCTCCTTTGTAGAATAATGAATGCAACGCCTCAGGCTTCTTAATAATAATAGTTTTTTGTAGGTCACCTACAGCAAATCTTAAGTATAAATGAGACATCACTAAATCCCGACAGTCCAAAAAAAAATATTTGGCAACATTATGAAAACTGCTAAAGGTGGATTTTTTTGGGCTGGTACAAATGTCCCCACCCAAATATGATTAATCATGGCGCTTCCATATGCCGTGGAAAGCTATTAGAGTTTGAGCCGTTACAGGACATTTGCCAACAGACGCACACAGAATTTAGAGTAGCTTATGTGCTGTGTTCTGAATAATGCAGCACGGGCGAGTGACCAGACCGCCCTGATTTCACAGCGCCGTTACATGCCTAATAAACATAACAAATGTCTCCCATACAAACAGACACTGTGATAATACTGCAGCCTCAGTCACGCAAAATTTGACTGCTTTCCTCCATAATTCTTGTATTATTGTTTCGGCATTCAATTAATGCAAATCCAGTTGTTTATCCAGTTTGCATGTTAGTTCATTGTACAATTAATGTTAGCTTATAACAAATATGCATTTTTAACTATGATTAATAAATGCTGTGGAAATAATGTTTATAGTTCATGGGTCCGCATACAATATAGTTGTCTTATGGTAACAAATGGAACTTAAAAAGTGGTTCCAATATATTTTAATGTTGATTTATAGTCGGACACACATGCTTGGCCTAAAGTTAACTTCCGGTGTGTGTGTTTAGTTATAATGTAACAATTTATTTAATATTTCAACTAATTTCAATCATTTTTAGGCTCAGTGCATGGTTAGAGCATGTTATCAACGCCAAGATCATGGGTTCGATCCCAGGGATTGCACATACTTAGAAACAAATGTATAGTATAATGCAATGTAAGTTGCCTTGGTTAAAAGTGCCTTCCAAATACATAAATGTAAATGTAAATATTTAAGTTACATACATATTCATTTAAATTAATATTTTATTGTATATTAATGTTATTAAATTAACTTTACTAATTAAACTACTCAACAGTTGTCGATTCTTTGCAGAGGTCTACCGAAGTTAAGTTTGGGCCACATAATGTTTGTTTATGTTGTTGCCGCTGAAATGTCTTTAAATTATTTTTATTTGTTTACAGTTTTGTATTATGTGTATATTATAAACACACAGAATTACTTATGTGTCTAAATGACTTATCTATCCATAGACTTTTGTATTTATACACTGGTACTGTAGCTATAAATACTATAGCCCAGGGGTCTTCAACCGGGGGTCTGCGGCCAACAGGGGGTCCGCGGTGGAACTACAAGGGGTCTGCTAATTACTGTTTACTAACAGGCAACATTTTGTTAAAAATGTAAAGCGTGGATTCAGAAATATTACAACCAATGTTCTCTTTAAGCTGCGCACGTGCGCGTCCGAGCGGACTCGTTCACGAGCATTGCAATTTTAACCTGCCTGCGTGCAGACAAAAACAACCATTCAGGCAGCGGAAGCAAGCAATAGAAGATACGTTACATCTGCATCATAAAATCAGTAGTGTTATCAATGCATTCTCTGTCTCCCTTCCGATAAAAGCATGCATGTAAGGAGTTGCGTGCAAATAAAGTGCATTCTCATATGCTTCCGAAATTCTGTTCAAATTTGTTAAAGCTGTAAAGCGCTAATTTGACAGCCAAATGACACCACACCACTATTACATTGTAAAACACAGACTCGTTGCATCTTGCTCTCCTGAGTCTGAAATGATACTCTGCAGAAAAAAACTTGTTTGTTTTTGTAAACAGCCATGACCATGCTGAACCACGAGAAAGACGACGGAGCTCAGAATTATAAAATAGCAGTGTGTTCTGCAACACACAGAGGAGCTGAAGAAGACAAAAACAATGAAACTTAATAAAACGGCCTGATTTTACAGCAGAATGCATAAAATCATAAGAAATGTCATCAAGAGACAACCTTAACCTCCACTAGAATAGTCTTTGTGCCATTAACCAGGGTGAGTCATCTCATTGAAGCCTTAATAAAAGCAAAGGTTCAAATAAATGTTTAATTGTCACAGTAAAATTGAAATGTTTGATGCTGGAAATCCCTTAAAATAATCAAGCAATCTATATAAAAAACAAATATAATACACAGAAAAGTATTTAGCTCATGTACTACAATAAAATAAAAGTGCTAATGTTATGTCTTAACATAATATTGCTGTGACAATAGGGTTGTTTCTATTTAAATAGCTCTGTTTACACATTTAGTATAAGGGGGTCCCTGCTCCGAGCATCTCTCATCTAAAGGCCCGGTTATACTTCACTTTCCACGTCTGTCTCGCACACAAACGCGTCTGCTGCACATACTCCATTTCGGATACATGCCGACGGACGAGTTTGACACATGCGCAGTACAAATGAGTATGTCTACCCCACCAGACCGTCAGTGGGCAGCACTGAGCTGCATTATTCACAGGCTCACTGCAATTCAATGATAGAAAGAGTGGCAACTACATTGCAGACGACTGAGATAAAGAAGGAACAGCAACCAGCGAGGATGGAAAAAAAGATGCTTCTTTGCTTATTGTTCTTGGAGGAAGAGGAAAATAAAAGAAAGAGGAGAAGACGATTCTGTGTGTATTGACCCCTAGTGCTCTTCACGCATGTGCTGTTATCCGCTGTTGTGTCTCAAAAAATGGGATGCACGCGGACGGCTGTGCGGACGGCTGTGCGGACGGCTGTGCCGACGACCTTGGACCCTTCTGATGACCCTTCTCGAAAAAACGTTGAAGACCCATGTAGCCTAACCCTAAAAATGCTTTTGTTTTTTTTTTCATTAGAATTTGTTTACAAATATTTAGTTTTTGCTCAGATTTGTCGGGTTTTATTCACTTTTGGGTACCAATTTGTCCCCAAATACCTTCTGCAGTTTTGTCTTAAAAACAACAGAAAGTGTCAAAAACAAAAATGTGAAATTGGACCAGTAGATTCACTATTGTGAATTAAAAATAAAAAACAATTACTCATTACTCCTTAAACAAAACATTGGATTAGTCAACTACCAAAATACTTGATAGTTAAATAGACATGGCGACTTTTATACTGTACAAACTGTATAGTCTAGCCCCTAACCCTTACCCTACCCCTAAACCAAACCCACACAAACATTTTCAAATATGTGGTTTGTTTAATGATCATTTTTGGGACACTAATGCTCCACATTGTATTAAATCCGTACACAACAAACATACACAATATTAGCAACATACAATACCATTGCAATAATATAAAGGTATTTTTCACATGAACAGGAACCAACTGCTATAGAAGTGTTGGTTTCTGTTGTGAATCAATAATAAAAAGGACAATAATGAAAACACACCTCGCCTGTGTGCCGCTCTTCTCTGGTTCCCCTGGCGTCTCCTTGAGAAGGTGACAGGCCTTTGCAGCCCTGTCTGAGGGAGCAATTATCTGCACCAGGAGCAAATCCAATTCCACCGCGGGGCCTGCCGTGAGAGGACGCACCGCTCAATGCCTGCTTCATCACGATCACGATCACGCTCGAACTCGTAAGACATCATATGCACCTGCTTTTTAGGTCAGAGTAAAATGACCTTGCATATTAAAAGATTTGACTGTTAGCCTTTGTGCTCAGTGAAATATCTAAACCCAGGAGGTGGTCGACGTAATCTTTCCGGGCAGCAGCCGACCTTTAACATCCCCGCTAGCATGTTTGCGAGGCGTATTTAGCATTGCTCATCTTACTGTAGGGACTCTGTGGTGAATTCGTTCTCTTGAATTGCATTGCAGTCACTACAGTATGAGCCCTTACAGTATATAATATCTCAAAGTGAGTTAGCTGCGAGCGTTTGTGTTCTCACATCACCTGTCCCTTTTTCTCAAGTCTCTGCGGTCTGCGCCGCATGCTTGTTAGCCGCTTGCCTACATTCTGCCAAATTCTCCTCAACGTTTCTAATAACTTGTGGCAAGTGTAATGCCTCACTGCTTCTCAAGGAAAAAAACAACAGGCTGTGTATGCAAACTTCATCTCTGCGGTTCTTCACCATGCTATCCTGTAATTGAAGTCAGAACTAGGTTGGAGCGATGTTGTGACGGACAAAATAGGTGTTAGATGTTAAAATACTGCTTAATGTGCATAAACCAGCCTTTGGTCTCTTGATGCCATCACTGCATTGTTGTTTGCTTAACCTATGGCATGAGGTGCGTTTATGAATTATTGTCCTAAATCAAGAACTTTAGGACTAGTGTGCTAAAAGTCCCTCTCATCTCCATCACTTGCTCCACACAGTAGCCTAACCTCTCTTATAAAAATGAATATCCTTGCAACTCCTCCAGTCAGCGTGACAAACAGCCTCATGGGAACTGTAGGCATACGGCAGTCAGGACTTTTACATGGATGGTTGATACACGTTTCCATTCCTCACCCTGTCTGAAGTGCCTCAGAGCTGTCGTGATTCAGAAGGGTAGCTGGAGGTCGCGGGAGGCAGTCAGGTGATGCTGTTTTGTGCCAGCATGAGCTGAGGTTTGTCACTACACATTATGAGATGTATGAAGCCGGAGTTATTTTGTGCTTGACTGAGTGTGATTTGTTCCCTGTACAAATAAGTGGCACTCGCGGTTCTGCGTGTCCAAACATGAGTTAATCACACCAAACGCTGTTCGGAGTGAAGAAGTCTTGATTTAAATTTACGAAATGGCAAATGCCAATTAAAAACAAAGCAGTCATTCATATGACACATCTAATTATGAGAGTTGCAGATCGTTTCTTGCCAAGTGTCATTTTTTTCTAATCAAAACCAATTCAAGCCAATTGGAGTAGGATGTGTGTGCTTAGTTTAATTAAATACAAATTACATTCTTAAAAGTGGAAAGCAAACAGTCTGATGGTCAACTGCAGGCAAATCCGCTCAGCTTATAAATGAGAGGGGAAAATACACATTCACAAGCGCAGAGCTTAAAGGAATAGTTTACCTAAAAATTCCGCCGGTACCCATTGACTTCTATAGGGAGCCACAGAGATGACATATTTTTGTTTGCAAAACCCGGAAGCGAGTCAGCATTTTAGGACTTCTGGTTCCATGCCTCCAAAGTCTATAGGTTTTTTTATGGGTTTTTGGTTCAGTGGTAAACAAAACCTTTAAATATTTATAAAACACCAATAATAATCCGCTTGCGATTTTTGAAATTGTGTCTTAAAAATGGCGGTTGCTAACAAGTTGCTGAAAGTGACTTCTTCCTTTGGCGGGGACATTAGACGTCGTCGCATATATAAAGCTCACAAATAATGCAACATGGGCACAAATCTCTTAAAGTATCCATTCTTTGCTGTTTTTGAGTCTTTGATGCATTTTTGGGGGTGTTTAACACTGGATGTTTATGTTTCTAATTTCTAAAAACTTTATTTTTCACATATTTCAAGCCTATCGTTTACCGCTGTCCCTCTTCTAACAAAACGACAGGATTTCTTCCGGTCTATATAAAGTCCCTCCTTCCGAAACACTTGGATTGGTAAAGCTGACCAGGTCTGTCGTGATTGGTTCCCAGCTTAGAGCGTGTTTGTGAAGATGTCCCACCCACACCGTATCAGCGAGCTTCCACTTCTAAGGCTGTTGTGATTGGTCGGTGCCCCTCTCAGTGCACATGTATTCATAAACTTTGGCTTTTAGCGATAAGCAGTAACAATGGCCTCAACTTCACGTTATCAGTTAAAACATGTGGATCGATCGAAGTGTACAGTAATGGAGGTCTGCTAGTGCATGTGCAAACGTCCATCTTTGTTAGAGATCGCACACCCAACCGAATGGCTTCAGACCTTTTTTTATTAATTAACACTAATAACAGAAGCGTTAGTTTTGCCTTTTTATATTGGACCCAAATTGGATAATAAAACAAGCCGATTGACTAGGAGACATCTGCAAGCAGGACTTCAAAGGACGTTTCATAGAAGTGTTTTAGAGGTATGCGCATACACAATATCAGTGTATTACACGTAACAGCTTTTACGGCCTATGTTTAAGTCACAGGAGCTGTTATTTGACCATTGGTTATCTTAGAATGAGTCTAGCTGAATTCTTATTACCAGCTGTAGGACTGTGATGTAAGTGAAGTGAAGTAATCGAGAAGCTCTGTCAAATGTTTACAATCTCTGATAAACCATCACCACTCCAGCAGCTCTTCCCCTTCTCTTAGGAAGGCCCTCCCCTTTTTTGGCATATTCCTTTGGGCGGGGGTTATTAAAAGCACTCTGAATTATGACATCATGTACAAGGGAAGTAGAGGGCTGTAGTCCGATTCCAGCCGCTCTTTGTAGTCCTTGAAAATGTTATTCTGTTAAAGACAATATCTTGCTTGGCAATGAACTTTGAGCTGGATCCTTTTGGAGGTATTATTTATACTATACTAGCAATACTACACACTAACTAAAGGTTGAAAAATGCGGGGAATTGGACCTTTAAAACGTAGATGCGGATTCATTCGGGGAGTAATCACTTACCATTTTTAATTAAGATTGAAAGAGTTGTCGGAGGCTTGGTGGTGGTGATATTGATATCGAGCAACCTTAAGTGTAGTCTGGTTATATCATCTTGTTATATTTTTACTTCTGTCGATTGTATTTCGGCTTCAAAAGTAACAAATCTTGTGTTCATTTGTAAAGATTATCTTGATAGACAAACTTACTTCCGCTTACTTCCGGGTTGGCCTACAAAAATACATAATCTCTGAGCCTCCCCATTGTATGGACACAATACCAATGTAAGTTAGTAAGTACCATCGGTGTTCAGTTATTGACATTCTAGAAAATATCTTCTTTTGCGTTGTGCAGAAGAAAGAAAGTCATACTGGTTTTAAATGATGAGAGGGTCAATAAAAAATACATTATTTTCATTATTGGGTGAACTATCCCTTTAACACAGACTTAAAAGTCTGAAGGGTTTGAACAGCCTGACCAATACATTTCAGACTTTTTGACCTACTGTGTATGTCAGAGCTGGTTGAGGGATCTTGGGGCAGAGATTGTTTGGCGTTGACTAATGGTGGCTATTTATGTTGTCCAGTGCTTTATTTATTATTATCCCCAAGGTGTGTCTATGAAATTTACAGTATTTTTAGAGTACATAACATGAGATCATTAAAATGACATTTCATGCATTGTATAATGTTGCCATGTTTGAACATATTAATGGTGTATGAATAACAAAGTTATTGGCTTGGAAAAAAGGGAGTCAACTCTGAATCACGCAAACGAGTCGTACCTAGTCCGATTCGTGAACCGCCGATGTACGTCTCTACATATAGTCTCCCCTACGTTTTGCCAGGACTGCCCGTGAAAACATCACTCATCTCTCCCAAACACTGTACCTCGGGAACCTCATTCGCGATAGACCAATCACAGCAGACTATTCTAGCGGAAAGGAGGGGTTTAGACAGATGAATCATGGAACGAATCATTTGAGAGTCTGTCAAGAAGTAAGGTAAGAATAACTGCATATTATTACGAAATAATAGTGTTTTTACACCTTCTATGTACATAAACTTGTTGTTGGACACTAGATAAACGGAAGTAAAACTAAAAATCACTAGTTATGTTGTCTTTAACAGATTTGCTTGCTTTGAAGAAAAATGTTTCTAGTGACCAGAATGTAATAGTCACTTGCCTCTTTAAAGTCGGGCAAGTTAGGAACTTCCCAGAATACCCTAGAAACACACTAACAACTACCCTGAAAGCTTTTGCAACGCCCTAGCATCACGGTGATTGTTTTCCAACATTAACATTTTCCCCAGAATATGAGAAAATCCAGTTTGTCCATTCAGTCTACTCTGTGTTTGACGTAAACAGGTGTGAACGCTTCACTTCATTTCAACCCTGCTTTGATGTACGAAGTTCACATCCGAAGCTTCAGGACCTGCATTATTTCTAGTCATTTCAGCCTACGCCTGAAGGTTCCAGGAGGACTTTGGCACAATTCCGCTGGATGAAATGTTTTTATTGATCTCAGCGGTAGAATAACTCTGAATGGTTTCCTCTGTTCTGTTTGATTATTCACTGCCATGACAGGCACATTGAACAAAGCAAACAAACCCAGCGAGGAAATACAATTACAATTTCTCTCAGGACATCAATCAGGAGAGGGTGCGGAATAAAACCTTGTGTGTGTGTTGTGTTAATATGCAGTGGAGTTTGTAAAACTTTGTGCTAGGACATTATTTCAATATAGTTTAATTTTACCATGTGGCCTTTTTAAGCATAAAAAATACATAAAATACAAATTGGGTAATTTATTACAAATATTTGCCTGTGGTGCCTTACAATGTGACCTACAATTAAAACACAGCCTTGCTTTTATTTTTTGCATTAACTTCAGTGCTAACATTATCTCTTGGGATCTTGAAATAACCCGCAAGCATTTTTTTACTTATCCAACAAAATACAATAAACTGGGTCCTTAAAGTGGTGTTTACGCTTGTCATGTTTGGTTCGATTAAAACAAACTCTGATGCGATTGCTCTTTTGCGGTTCATCTGAGTTTGACCGCTGCTATCCGAACCCTTGTTGTGTAACAAACAAACTTTGATTTAATTTTTAGTACCTGAAAGGAAAAGTTCACCCAAAAATTTAAAGAATGCTTGTAACTAAACAGTTCTGGGCCACCATTGACTCCCTTAGTAAGCAAAATTGCTTTAAAAAAAATTCTGTTAAAGCACTAAATGAGATATTTTGAAGAATGTAGGAAAGCAAAAAGTACTGGGGCACTTTTGACAACCATAGTAGGAAAAATTTAAATAGTAGTCAAAAGTGGCCAAGAACTGTTTGGTTACAAGCATACTTCCAACTATCTTTCTCTGTTTTCATCAGAACAAATACATTGATTCAGATTTGGAACAATTCGAGGGTGAGTAAATGATGACAGAATTTTAATTTTGGGGTGTACTGTCTCTTTAAAAAGCTATACTGTATGCTCAAATGTTGACTATAATTGAAATATAAAATATTGTCCTCACTGCTTAGTTCAGTTTATGTACTGCACACTTCCTTAAAACCGTCTTGCAGCGTGTGTGTTCGGAAAAAAATTCAGAGAACTTAAAAATCTGTCATAACTGTCTCCTGCAGCTCAAGGTACAGAGATGAGCGGAGAGGCCTGGAGAACAACTATTCTTCTTATAAGGAATGATGTCGATACAGACGAAGTGAAAGAGAATAGGTAATGTTTCTGACACCATGATGGATCTTTTGCAGTCTCTCCTATTGTCTGTCGGGTCTCCACCGTGTGTGTGTGTTTGAGTTCTGATGCAGACTTCATCAATACGCATTTAGACGAGTGAAGAAAGTGTATGGAGTATTGAGCCTGAGGATGGGCTGTCTCAAGTAGAATGATCTCTTAATGGAAGTTTCTCAAGGAAACTTTAAGAATATCATCTAGCTTTCAAAATGACTTAACCAAATGTATTTGGTAAAGTTATCATGTCTTTCAATGACAAATTCAACCGGTTGTCAATGTTTTCTAACTATTGATCATTGTTTGATTCTAGTCAGTTTTTGCCGTATTGGCAGTCTCTTCTGTGACTCGCCGTGACTGTTCTTGATGGTGTGGACTAAATCACGTTCATGCTGCTGGAGTGAACTTGACCCGTACAACCTTCTCTACCTTGTGATTTTACCCCACAACACCCGTCAGATTGAGGCCTCCTCTGGGTCATTACCCACAAGCCTCTTTATTAAACTCATCTGTCAAACGCCACATAATATAGAGCGAGAACCTAACACCCAAATATAGAGGCGGTTCTGTGCATCTGGTAGATGATTCTCTCCAGACTGTATCGTGAAATCATTATCTTTCCGTCTTTGCTCGACTTCCCATTTGTGGGACATCAATGTTATTGACGCAGAGGCTTACAGGAGTTTCGTCCGCTTTTCCAGGCTAGACCTGCTAAACTCGAGAGATGAAAGGTATCTTTGCCTAATGAACCGATTTTGGATTCATGAACACATGTCTCTTGTTGCTATTTTTCTGCCATGTTGGTTTCCAGAAGCCTTAGTCACATGTATTTACTCTGTTGAGATTTCTGAGGCACTAAACCAAACACCTGCAAGATGAATGACAAAGAAAAATCAAAAACGAGATGGCAAGACACTTTTTAGATGGGAAAAATATGGACACTGCATGTCTATTAGTGCCGGATACTTAAATATTTATTCATCTCTGTTTCAGTTACTGTTCAAAGGCACAGAGTTAAATTCTGTTCTAAAGGAACAGTTCACCCAAAAATGAAAATGCTCTAATTTAGACACACTCAAATTGTTCAAAATCTGTATACATTTCTTTGTTTTGTTGAACACGGAGGAGGATATTTGGAAGAATGCTTGCAACCAAACAGTTCTGGCCACCATTGACTACCATAGGAGAAAAAATTACAATGGTAGTCAAAAGAACTGTTTGCTTTCCTTCAATCTACAAAATATCATCTTTTGTGTTAACCAGACCAAAATTAATTTATAAAGCAATTTCCCTTCTATGGTAATCAATGGGGTCCAAGAACTGTTTGGATACAAGCATTCGTCCAAATATCTTTCTCTGCTTTTATCAGAATAAATAAATTTAGACAGATTTGGAACAACTCGAGGGAGTAAATAATGAAAGAATTTTAATTTTTGGGTAAACTGTTCCTATTTCCTATTTTATTATTTTATTTTATTATTCCGCCATTTGTTTGACGTTTTTGTCTTGGGTGTGACAGATTTAATTAATTTTTTTCTGCGCTTTAGGTATTTCTTTTACTGCGGATGACAACATTTAACACTATATTGAGGCCAGTGCGTGAAGGAAATGGAAATATGAAATCTCACTTTTGCTCAAATCCTTCCTTTCACGCTGCTACTTTCATCTCCAGTATTTGTCCAATATATTTACTTAACTTTATTTTTCAGTATGGTCTTGAATATTCTACTGCTCTCTTAAAGGAACAGTGCACTGATAAAAGAAAGGTTGGTCATTATTTAGTTATCTGTTAAAGTTTTATTCTGTTAAGCAACATCTCTAAAATGCTTGGATCAAGCTACATGGAGACTTTGACAACTTTTATACATTTAACTTTCATAATTCATAAATGTATTATCTATTAAACAGATCAACATTTATTACATGTAATACTAATACATATAGGTTATGTGTTAGGTGGTTTAGATAATAATAATTGAATTATTCTCTCTCTCTCTCTCTCTCTTTCTCTTTCTCTGTCTCTCTCTCTCTCTCTCTCTCTCTCTCTTTCTCTCTCTCTTTCTCTTTCTTTGTCTCGCTCTCTTTCTCTCTCTCTCTCTCTCTCTCTTGCTTTCTCTCTCTCTCTCTCTCTCTCTCTATCTATCTCTCTCCAGATATCTTCCTGTCACACCTGATGAGTGTGAGATTGTTCTCAGGCTTTGACTGATTGCTTTTCTTCCAGTGCCTGAATTTGTGGAAGCTCTGCACATTTTGAATACTGGTCCTGGCACCTACGTTCAAACGTTCTCTTTCCCAAAGCAGATTGATGTTTGGAGTCGTGCAGTGTACAGAACATAAATTCTCTCCTGCCTCACCACTTTCTTTTCATATCTTCTACTTTCCCTAGCCTGCCTACCTTCCTCATTCCTAAAATTCCATCTTAGTCAAGTCTTTGAGTTGAAAATTTACTTTCTGAATTTGACTTTTTTCAGCCATGAGCTGGGAATAGGGAAGAAATGTTCTACATTTCACAGGGGATTAATAAAATTTCCTAATAAAACTGACCTTTTTTTTGCAAAGTTACACAAAATATACATGTTATCCATATTACTGGTAATATTTAAATTTTGTACAATAACTTAGTAAGAGTAGGTGTCATGGTTCCACTACCATGTCATGTTTTATTCTTGTCTCAAGTGGAGCCATGGCATTGCCTGATTGTTTCATGTGGGAGAGAGACAGTTTTGGCACTTATTTGCCGCCATACTCTCTCTCTAGTCTGCGTCATTGTTCCCTACCCTCCTGTTCCCTAGTTTGTGTTAATTAGCTTTCCTTGATTGTTAACCCCTATCACCTGGTCCCTATTGATTATCCTTTGTCTGTTTCCCCCATATATACCTCTCATGTTTCATTGTCTAGTGCTCGTTCATTGTATGATGTCCCTTGTAAGCTGTACCTGTATACTGTGTGTGATACCTGGTCCTCGTCTGAGTTGTTCTTGTTCCTGTTCTCCGTCAAAGTAAGTGTAGTTCAGTCAGTGTTAGTGTTTTGTTTCAAGTGCTTGTTTTATTAGTTTAGTGAGTCAGTGTCCTTGTACGTTGTTATAGTTTATATATTATTCTTGTCCTGTTTTCCCCCTCGTGGGTTTTTGTTTTGACCCTTTTGTAGTGTTCTTGTTTTCTGTTAAATAAACCTGTCAACCCCGTATCTTCTCGTCCTGCCTATCTCTCTGCCTGCACTTGGGTTCCCGTTCGAGTTTCTTGACAGTAGGAGACTGAAGTTAAAGGTTTTATTTTTGGTTGTTTATAGAAAATGTAAAGTTTCCCTAATGTACATTGACATTGGCCTGTTGCATTTATCACATTTTTGTTTCAAATTTAATGGAATGTTTTGCCCTAAAATTATAATTATTTAATTGGTTACTCATTCTCATGCAGAAAACTAAAGAAGTTGTTTTGAATGATGGTAACCAAACAATATCAGCCTCCATTGACTTCCATTGCTGGAATGAAAAATTTGAAACATTTTTCAAGATATATACAGATTCGCATACTGGTTTTGATCAACAAGAGGGTGAATAAATGATAGCAAAATGTTTATTTTGTGAACTCTCCGTTTAAGTTTTGAATTCAATTGCCAAGGTTAATGAGTTTTGGCATGTCAAAATGCTTAAGATAACATTTTCTAAGCTTAATGTTTTCTGTAAAAAGTTACAATTATTCCTGCTGTCCCCACTTCTAAGGTGCCACCGCTGAGTATTTCTATACACACAAGACTTTTCAGATATTTGAGGCAAATATTGGAATGACTCTCCAAGAGCAGGTGAGACTTAGTGTTTTCCACTGGTGTTTGTTTTCCTGTCTCCATCTTTGTTATGTTTTGCCTGGTGGCCACATAAAACCCTTGGCACAGGAGTTTAAATCTCCCAGCATCCCTCACATGGGCAGAAGGCCAGGTAGAGATGCAGAACCACTGGCAGACCACCATAGAATCTGCAGAATCCGATGGAAAGAATGGCCATAAATAATTTTTTGATCCAATGACATTACCACCAACATCACCTCATGATTATAAGCTAATTGTGTTCAAGTCTTTTGGGCTATTTGGAAAAGAGGTGAGCACTTTTGACATACCTAGTATCAATTAATAGTTGTTTCTTTAATTTTTCCCACAGTAACAGCACAGAAATGTGGAAAATGTCTGGAGTTTCCATCAGGGACTTATTATTGATGCTGCTTTAGCATTTAACTTTTCTCTGTTCTCTTAAGGAAACATACTACACTTTATGATTGACGTGTCGCCTAGAAATTGTTGAAAACTGAGTGGACAGGTCATTTAAGAATGCCTTGGTGTCCGTGAGTGTAGTAAATCGACTTGGGCGTCGTCTCTTTCCGTATTTTTTAATTTGTCACTAAAAAGTGTTTTTGATATTCAGTTTTTCTTTCGGCAGACATTCTTCAATGAAATATTGATGCCTTCTAATATAAGAAGCCTCATGTAGCCAAGTTTTAAAACGTTGTCTTTTACTGAGAATCCCCGAATAGATTATTTTGTGTTTTTTATAGCATTAAACTATGTTTAGAGAACAGTTTACCAAAACTAAACCAACAACACCTAAATAAATGTTTTGTAAAAGTTTGCTAAAATTTTATTAAAGCATTTGATTAGAGCATTAAGCATTTAGATTGGTTAAGGTGCGTAATGAGTGCTATTTTCTGGAATAATAGAATTGCTTTGTTCAAATTTAGTCTCATTCTGTACATAACTTAATGAGCTTCCTAAAACCAATGTTTTTTTAACTGGGGTCTGGGGACCACTCTGGGCCTGCAGAATCTTGTAAGGGGTGCTCATAAAATTTTATCAGCAAAAATGCTGTTGTTGTAAAAAAGTTGTTGTAATGGAATCACCCAGAGAAATGATGTCACTCTACTAAAGCCTTGTTCAACGAGATATTTATTCCAAACAGGTTGTCCAGAATAAAAAAAGGTCACAAAACATCCAAAAAAAGGAAGATATAATCCACTTGTTATCACAACATAGTGATAATCCAAGAGTGGAACAACAAGATCTGACAAAACTACAAGTAAGGTGTGCATTTAAATATTGTCCGGGGAATGGATGACAGGTGGTGGAAAAATCAAGCTAACTGCTGTGATGTGATGCATTGTGAGTAATGGAGTGTATCAATAGTCCGGGGATTGTGAGCGCTAAACATTGGGAAAGAAAGATGGCCGTGGTCGTGGGCGATTGGGCTGACGTCACAGTTTAAGATTTTACTGAAGATTATTAGTTTCATTTCTAATAACAAGGTCTGTGGAACATTATACTTACTATTTGTCGAAGAGCTTATACCACAAAATATAAATAGCCTATTTATTTTTGAAGGGTGATCCCTCACCAAAGGTTCCTCAAATTTGAAGGTCCTTGTCATCCAAAAGTTTGAAAACCCTTAATAGAACAAAATAAAATACGAAGTCGACAAACAATCAACGCATGTTCATTGCTCTAAAGTAAGCCTCTGCGTTTTGTAGTTTAGCCGGATGCTGCTGAGCGGTGATGCCTTTAGACAGTTATTTAAGATAAGTAACAATAACCACATTCATGCGCACAGCATTGGGGGTTTTCTGCCAATGCAGCATTTTGAACAGGTAATTACAGAGCAAACAGAGACGACGAGGTTGACAGCCGCACATTTC
Organism: Triplophysa dalaica; assembly: GCF_015846415.1. Lineage (NCBI taxonomy): Eukaryota > Metazoa > Chordata > Actinopteri > Cypriniformes > Nemacheilidae > Triplophysa > Triplophysa dalaica. The sequence continues at coordinate 7,786,998 of NC_079543.1, forward strand.
CACTGGCAAGGTGGATTTGTTTGTGTTTCGTGGAGAGATTTTCATCGCACACATACGCACATTTGCACTTGGTGACCTAGAAAAGTTTCTCTAATGATGCCAGAGGCAATATTATTTCAACAAACTGTTCAAATGAGCAGATACACCATACACATATTCAGATCAACAATAGAAGACGTTCAGAGCTGCTCTTGCAAGAATCAGGTTTAACCAGAATCCTGCATAAATCTCAATACTGAGTTTATGCTGGTTAAGGTTGATCCAGTTGGTGGATCAAAACATTTTCTGTATTGATATTCGCCAAAACAGCTTTGTCAGTCTGTCTTTAGATTCCCACGAGCAAAGGTACAAACACTATCTTTGTCAATGCGTTGTTGAGGTAATGGGGCACGAGTTTAGCCGTGAAGCGCTTTGAGTCACGTCATACGCAAGTACCGTTTCTCTCCCGGTGTACAAATGCGCTGAACGAGACCTGAAATTTCCCATGATCCTCTTTTCACAGTCATTTATAAGTAAATGGGCCTAGCAGAAGAAAGTGAATATGAAAAGCATTCCCTCCGGATTCCCCCTGGGTCTCACTGAAGTAATGTAATATCTATTCATGAAACAGGATAAGGATTTGATAGGGGCAATCAAGAGAAATCAGATTGGAGCCGTGACTCTTCCGGGAGAAAGTACATGAGTCGATGCAATCTCAGGCTTTTGGTTTCGGGTCAGGTTCGGCTTTTGGGGTTAGGAATGAGTTTTGCATTTCTATTTACAAATGCAGCTTTCTACTGCACAAGCATATCTCCATCCGGAAGCTTTCTAAAAAGGCCAGATACTTAAGTTGTGCGGAATGAGGTCACGGCGATGCATTCATCAGTAATGCATGGCAAACATCCCTTCAACATCTGCATACATTATGGATCGTCCGTCCAGCCGCATTGGTTCAGTGCACACAAGAATGGGTATTACCTCATGCGTTTTACGTGTGTGCTTGTTTATGCTTATGAACGCGGGTTATAAATACGTTGACGTCGCTCCCTGGCCTCTCATCGGTACTTGTTAATCAACTAGGACCAACTAAGGTCACTCAATTGAGTCGCAGACATAATGAGAACTTCATCATCGGCAAAGCGCGGTTGATTAGAGCTTGTCCTCGGGGAATTCGATATTTGTAATAATTATTTGTGTTTGTGTGCTGTTGTGTGGCCCAGCTGAGTTTTCATTAATGCGCTCAGCTGAGCTTCTAGGAAGAACGACGATCATTATACTACTGAAGGTCTCTTGCCGTGTCCCTCTCATTAGAAATGAATGTTTTCTGTGCTTTTTCGTTTGCCAATAAGTGGTTACAATTTAAAATAAAGCTGTAATTATGAAGTTTTACAGGAACGCAGTAGACCGTGGATGCTGGAGTATTTTGATGTGTCCTTTGAGTTGAGCCAGTAAGAAGTCCCGTCCCTTTATCTAATAAGAGCCAGGAATACACATAAAAAGAAGGAAATTGTATCGCTCAGAGGTTGATCTTTCATAGCTCATGGAGATTGGATAGACTTCCTAGTTGATTTTCATTTCAACTTGATTTCAAATATTTGCCATGAAATTGCTTAAAATGAACTTTTTATGTATAATTATTTTGACTTTAAAAATCATTTCGTTTTTATATAATTGTTTTTATAAATATATCATTTTTTTGTTTTTTAAATCAAAAATAATGATTTTGATTGATAATTTCGCAAATCTGAGCTCAGTTGGTGACATTATTTTTGAGGCTGCTTTTATAATAGACTTGAGCAAAAGCATTTTCTTAACATGGTTTAAATATTTAAGTACAATTAAATTGGATTAATTTTTCATCTATCTCAATTATTACTTCTAGAGAAACTTTTGCTTAAGTCTCCTGTCTTCTTATCTTTTCTTGTCAACTAAATGTTATCATAATTCCTGTTTCTCTTTTCTGAGGTCAAAAGTCTAAAAATGTCTCCATAGAGCAGGGGTCTTCAAATACTATTATTTAAGGCCCATTTTCTAAAAGTATCAGAGCTCATTTCTTCTGTTGTTTATGGAATTGTGTTACTTTTATACTGTTTTTGATGCTGTTACTTATAGGTCATATATTAAAACATGCTCACAAATATTGCATTCAGTCTTTATGCCCTTTCAATCTTTTTAATTAAAAGGGATATTGTCTTTTTAATTGTATTTTAATTAATACGTTACTTTACCCAAAAATGAAATTGCAGTTAATTTACTAGACCCCAGTTCTTCCAAGATGTGGGTGGCATTGTTTTTTCAAAAAGATAATTATTAAGATATTTGATTGAATTAACAAAAGTAAAAACGCTTATACATTCAGCACAAAAGTAATCTCTGAACCTTGACGTTAAACTAGCGTTTTATAAAGCGAATCAATAGGTCTGTGCAAGAAACAGAATGCTATTATCATAGAAGTGGCTAGTATCGAATCTTCGGGTGAATTCCAATCGCATTCATGTGCCCCACGCACTAATAAGGGCAAAACATTTGAAGTGCAAGTACTGGAGGGGGAGATGAACAGTTGTTTTCTTAAATAAAGCTGTTTAAATCATACATAATGAATATGAAAACAACATTGTTTTTCCCTTCTCTGAGACAACAGTTCATGTGGTGTAGTGCCCTTTCTGCGGTTACTTTCAAGGGCACAAGACGCGACCTATCAAGTGTGCACACCGCATTTCTTAAAGCACACCATTCTTCAAGTCTCTCCACTTAAAAAATGTAAAAGTGTGACATGTTAAGATGATTGACGGGCGCCAGTTGACTAACCATGCCACCATTACAGCAGTGGTACACATCATGTTAAAGGCTGAGTTAACGTTAATATTATTATAAATCTTAATACAAACTCAAAAATTTGAAATCACATTTTCCCGATCCAGATTATTCTACCGTAAATTTTTCACACTTTTAATGTATTTTACATCTCAAAACTTTGGCCAGCAGTGAGTTGGAGCTGAGTTGGAACTTGTAATGAAGTTGGTTTAAGTAATTTTGTAAAAAGTTTGTCGTCTTATGTAAATAAGATGAGACATGTTTGGTTTCGTATTGAAATAATACTTTTGACTCTTGATTGGATACTTGGCAAATCTGAGCTCAATTTGTAACATTGTCGCTTCTGAAACTAATAGACATTTGTGAGATGTCTCTTTATCTCAGAAACTTTCCATTTTCAAAAGTCTCCCTTTGCTCTCCATTGAATCTCATTACTGTAAAAATAATTTAGATATTAAATATATAGATTTTCTTTCTCATGGTTTACAGTATATGTTCAGGCACAGACCTTTATTTTTTCACAGAGAAATCTGCATAATTCTTTAGGTGCAGTTAAACATAAGCGATGAGCTGTCTGTGGATCTGTAGACGTGGCATGTGGAGCGTTCAGGTGTCTGGGGCTGCGATCGGTTGTGTGGGCACATGAGGAAACCAATCAAGCCCCCAGATTTATGAATGCAGTCATTGTGACATACGCAGCCATTTGTAGGATATATTGCGGACGGGTTGCATATTGCAGAAGTGCCTCTGTCATCAATCATGTGAGATTTAGAGTCATTAGTCTCCACATGACAAGCAGATGACGCCGTTTAATGATCGAGCCAGTTCCTATTAGCTTTACATGAAAATACATAAATGTTCCTGAAGCAGTTAATTAACTTCTTCTTCTAACATCATAACATACATTTTCTCTTGATCTTTTGAGGTAAAAACATGTGCTACCATATGTACTTGTGGCGCTTATAGCTACATCACCAAATGAAAATCTACTAGATCCAGGATATCTGTTGTCTAAAGCCCTCCTCGTAGATGTCATCCAGATGGATGCTGCACATTGGTGGTGGTTGATGAGATAAGCCCCTTACCATGTAAAAGCGCATTGAGTGCCGAGGCAGAAAAGCGCTCTATAACTGTAATGAATTATTATTATTTATTATTATGTTTGATGGTGAAGAAGGAAGGAAGATTTTTCATGTCCAAAGACCTCACACCTGGACTTGTGCCTGCATAAGTCTTAGATCTGAGGTTATATTTCAGTCGATGATGCCATCGCGGGAAATATATTTGAGTCACTCCCCTCGCAGACTACACGTTCAAAACCGGTTGTTACTTCAAAGCCACATTGATCTGAGCTCTCATCCTGTCAGTCTCTTTTCAGGGATTGTAACTTTTCTGGTCTATATTTATTTATTTCCTGCAATTTTACTTCATATTTCTGAAGTTTGACATCAGACGTGACCTCTCCCGTCAACCATTACTCGCACCTCATCGCCTTCGGCAAGAAAAAAAGTGTGCAAAGCATTTGGTCTCTAAAAATCGCTTTCTGTAGACTAAGTAATGCATCTGTTCGGAAAAGCCGTCTAAATGGGCGTCAGTGTGACCTATCATTTTCTATTCTTTGTTGTGGACAGCGAGAACTGCAATTTAAGAAATATTTCACCCCAAAATTTTGTCTTCATGTTTTTATATTTGTGTCGCTTCGGCCTTGGATTATTTTCTTTCTTCTGTGGTATAAAAAAGAAAATGTTAGCCATGATGTCTAAGCGTTTTCCTCTTTTTGTCGTGACATGAGAGCCAGTGGTGCTTGGAAGGAAACAAAATAAATTGAAGAGCTCCAATTGGTGGCTTAAATTTAGGTTTGTGCTTTACAAAAGGCTTTCATACATCTTACAGACATTGTGTCTAAAATCTCTATTGGGTTACGTTGGGAAAGAATATTACACTTAAACAACATGATGGTTTGTAAATTATCGTTTTTAGGTAAACTGTTCCTTTAAGCAGAGCAGGAGATGAACTAAAAACTTTGCAGACTAATAATTATGCCTGTCACAGATTGAACGAACGCATTGCCACACACACAAATCTGAGATTTAATTTGCTACCAGCTACAAATACATGTCATTGTGAACTAAATAAATTAGTTCTGCATCCATCAAGACATTTGATTAGAGTCTCAGACACGGCTTGCCCTGAAATCGCCTCCGCGCTCTCCCAAGGATGTTCTGCGCCTTCAAATGAGTTGGCGAGCGTTCGGATGATGGGTCAGTATTACGGTCACCACCGCAAACCATTTGCAAGCATCATCCAATTACATCTGCTGTGTCTCACATTAGCGTTTACAAGTGAAGACGAACTCTCGTCCCCTCTGATCGCTCCCTGTGAAAGTCGAAATGGCATTTTGTTGATTGAATAGAAGCAGCAGGGGCACTTTAATTACCCGGACTCATAGAAGGCTTCACATAGATAGATCTCTCTCTTCATATACCAACAGCACCAGTGATAACATTCTGTTGCTTAGATGCCTGCTACCTACAGCCTCTGTATCTCGAACGTACAGAGATTGACAGTGAGAGGTGACACATTCTGGAAATAAAAGCTTAGGGACTCATTTAGATGCTGCTGTGAAGGGCATGTCACTCATGTTAAATGTCCCTGTACTGTTTTTTCATAGTTTATGTTGAAAGCATTTGGCATATCTGAGTTTTTCAGTACTTTGTTATAAGGATTATTAGTTATGTTTGAAAAACTATTATGTTGCATTATTAACATATTTTTTGTTACTGTATGATAATTTTTTATTATAACATTAAAGCTTTAAGGAATCTTTTCCCACCTGTTAAATAAAATTGAATCCAAAAACATTATGAACAAAACATATTTTTGTCAAATTGGATTCAGAATGATAAATTCTGCAAATATTAAGTATTTGAGCTACTTTTGAATCCGTAGATTCTGTACTCTTTCAAAAGATGTGCAACAGCGCCCCCTGTATAAAAGTGAAAACCACATTTTTTTAAAGGGGTCATGTGGCGCGAATACTTCTGTGTCTTTGGTGTGTTATAAGTTGCCCATGCATGTATTAGACATGTAAAATTGCAAAAATTAAAGTGTCGGAAAAACAAACGCATTCTACATAAAAGCAATTGTGAACCCAGACCTGCCTGAAACGTCTCGTGTTACCACACCCACACAAATGTACGTCATTTCGTGGTATGACTTGACTAAGACCACCCAAATGTATACTCAAGTCAGATAGACGTACTTGTTTATCTCATTGTATTGTCGCCGCCGCAGCCATGTCGTGGTGACCCTGTGTGTTTCGTTGTGAAAAGAAAAGAAAGCCTCTTTGTTTGCCCTTCCAAAAGATGAGACAACTAAAGCGAATGGTTACATTTCATTTACAATACTGTTCCAGACATTAAAATCCAAATATTCAAGTGTGTGCAGCGCATTTCACAGATGATTGCTTCATAAAAATGGGAGAAATCAAGGCTGGCTGTGCATGAAAGCTTTGGTTATAAAGTGGGACAATTCCATCCAAGGTATCATGTAGAATCTTTATTATTGAAGAGTGATGAACCAATACATCTGCGATAGGACAGATTTTCTCCCAAAGTTTCAGACTCCTCCTAACAAGCCTTCATTCCATGCCATCATCCATACATCCTCCTCCTCGGGTCTACGGACTTACAGGCAGAGGTCCTTCTCGGCTACAACTACAGAACATTATTGATAGACTGCATCAGAGAAGACAATCAGCTTAAGGATTGAAGGAGAGAAGTATAGTTTATTCTGCCATCTCTCTCGAGTGAGTTGAAGGCAGGAGCAGATGAATTGCTTTTGGATGGACCTCAGTTCTGTCTAGTTTAGCAGTCAATTTTTTAACTCCTGCCACGGCAACCCAAATTCAATTCCCGGTGTAGATTTTACAAGTCGGTTCGGATCTGATTTGATCTGATTTTCCCCGTCATCTGCCATCAGTCACCAAACTAGTCCTGATTATGTGACGATTCTAACAGGGGGGCTTTTTACGTGATCCGGATTAAAATCAGCTACACGCTTGAGATGATGGGAAACTAAAACTACCTTCCTTCAAAAAAACTTCCTCAAGCGCTTCTTGGTTGTATTGCAAACATATATGTTTTTTAAATATTGTAGAAATCGTACAAAGTTTCTCTAATTTGATTGGTTAATAGTTATTTTTTTCTCACGAGTGGAAGCAGTATGGGAAATAAAAATGTGAATTGAAGTTTCCGGAAAGCTTTCTCCATATTTTAGATGCCGACTTGGCTGGTGGTTTCTTTCTCACTGCGAATTATAAATCTGACCGTTTCAATAGGTTACATTTATTATTCCCATCATTATTTTATTCTTGTACAGATGCACTAATAGGCAATGAAAAATGGCAAAAATTGAATATTTAATCTTTAACAAATTTCTATCACAATGCAGAGTCTTGGGGGTCCGTTTCTGTGCAAAGATCACGCCAAGTGTTACTATTGTCTCACCTTTCCTATCCCAAAAAACACTCATTTAGAGTATAAATATTCAGCAGGTGGAGAATATTAGCATTGTACTTGTTGCTAAGTAACAGGAATGAGGGATTTCCTATTTGTTCCAGCTGTTCTCTCAAGCCTGCACATTCATCACAAGATCATTTTGGTTTTGAGTTCACATACAGAATCTAAAAGTCTTAGAGCACATTGAAAATAGTAATGAAAAATGAACAGTCTTAGACTTCGGAAGACTTTTGTACATTTAACAGGTATCTTAAGCCCTATTCGCACGGGATTAGTATTATCTGGGGACCTCGTGTGATTAAGACATGACCTCCCCACATCATGTATTTCATGTGGCGCGTTCCCATGGGATAAGTGAAGCTTTGCGTATATTTTGTATAGTCTAAGTTGTATGGTGTATAATGATATATGACCGTACCTGTCAGCATTTGAGACCTGCGATCACGAACCTGAGGAAGATCACCAAACGCCATCCCGGGTCTCAAATGATAAATAAACAAACGGGAGACTCACGGCCAAAACGACAGTTTATGCAGGTATGGATATGAACCAGGACCCAAAATAATATCAAAACACTTCAAAACCGCCTCCATTATTCGCAAACGGTGGATAAAACCTTGAAAAAGGATTATGCGGCTGCCAAATCACTGAGTTCCCCATTCGCATGGGCCTAATATTCTCACAGGACCTCGGTGTTCGTCCTCTGCGAATATTACAAATTACTAGAGGTTCCCTGGTAATGCTAATCTCGTGCGAATACGGCTTTAGACATAGATTTAGAGACCAAATTTTGAAAATTTAAATGAAAGATGGTTATTATAATAATGGTTATATAATACCTGATGATTGATTTCTTTTATCTGAAACACTGCGCTGTGTATACAGAGTTATATAAGGGATGGGACAGTATACCCCTGGATCAAAATTTCCCCATGTTTTACTCACCCTTGAGGCATCCTAACTGAAAAATAATGCTGTCGGTGTTATAATAACACGTATCATTTAACTTCCGAGCGGTAGAATCGATGCGTTTGTTTAAAATAAATATCCATATTGACAGCAGTATTAAAGTTGACGTCATCTCTCGAATGAGCGTGAGGCTTGTTTTTTAGGCAAATGATGGTGACTTACGACACGCCAGTGTCATCTGCCGGAAAAACAAGGCTGTGGTTTATGCGCATTCGAGAGATGACGTAAGCTAGACATCAACGTTAATAGCGCTTTCAATATGGATATTTCTCTTAAACAAATGCGTCGATCCACTTCAGAAAACCTTTGTTAAGACCACAGAGCCATGCTGAGCAGTTCTTTGATCGATGTATGCACTTTTTGGAGCTTCAACAAGTCAACACCCATTCACTCCCTTTCTACCGCTTGGGAGTAAAATGATACAGTAGGTACTCAACAAGAATGATCCTTCCACCGCCTCCGTCTCCACGGCGGTAGTTCTTTAATGTGTGTTGATTCTTGTTTACCGCAGAGTTGCAGTCTATTCACAGATCTTCACTTAGCGCAAATTGATGCTTCAAACTCATTGCCACGGTCAGCAGACGGGCAAGAGTTAAGACGTTTTTGGCGTAAAAGACTGTCTACAATATCAAAGCTGTCTACAATATCAAAGTTACAAGAAATTAAATCCACTGGCACTTATAATTATATTAAATACTAGTCATAAATACACAATTTAATTTAACAATGGTTTACATTTTAAATTTGCTCTATGCATTCAATCAATGCTTTATTCGGTTTGAATCATTTTCAATATATAAGGAGTGTTTTCATTTCATGCTTGGCTGCATGCAGAGCTTTAATGTTTGTAATCGCTCTGTGTTTTGTGCAATTGAGAAATACAGCGAGTGAGATTGGAGTGCTTGTGCAAAACTCTGAGCATGTTTGCTCGTGTGTATTGCGATTAATTCATTCATAGAAAATGGCCTAACTCCAACATGAATTAGCTTTATTTCCTTTAAAACCGAATGTGCTCTATAATGTCGTTGGATTATCAGCATATCCCCAATAGTGGTAATAAATACCACTGCCTGCAAACACAGCCAGGTTTCTCCAATGTTAACCCAGGATTATTTCATAAACATTCACGTGTACTTGTTGGTTGGCTACATTCACATGCATTGGGGATATGTTGTCATAAATCAAGAAATGTCTCTGCAGTAGGCTTTTCATAATGTCAGGCAAGTTATTTTAAATATGGCAGCCGCAGCAAGTGCACGTTAAGAGACAAGCCCCGTTAATGAATTGTAGGCCTATTGTCCTGAAAGCGTGGTCTGTCAAAACATATCAAAACATTAAAAATGAAACTCTTGATCCAGTTAACCAAATGAAAGCATGTTGTGAAATATATGCATTAAACAGGACGTGGTGAGATCTTTGGATAGCCACCAGAACCTCGGGTTGCATAAACAGTGAAGAAACATTGTTGCCTCCTTTCTTCCTTTGTTTGACGCATCATGCTGCTTATCGTTCATTTAAGAAACTACCTTTTTACCATTAGAAAGTTAAAACTGATCTTAATATTAAACCGACCGCAAGCAAAATGATGTCAATGCAGAGAATGGCAAGCAACTTGCGACTTTAGCCGGTTTATTTCTTCGTAAATGCTTTTCGCACCGTCAGCCAAAATATCGAAAACGGTCTATTCGTATTGTAGCTCAACTTCTGAGAAGTTAGACTTATTATTTGGAATACATTTTAAAACTGCTACGTGCCGAAATAATTAGGTTCTTGAACGGAGTTGGAGTTGTGAGAATGAGAATTAGCGGGAAAGCGATTTACTGCCCTCATGGGAAGGCAATGCAAGACGACGTTGGTTTGCTGAACTCAGGGATTTTGATGGGGTGTAGGAGTGCGTGAAAGTATCCCAGTTCAGATCCAGAGATTGTCCTGTAGTCATGCATTAATGACTTGAACCTGATATGGGCTTCAACCGGTAGCCAGTGGAGAGATATGAAAAGGGGTGTCACATGAGCCCTTTTGGGCTGTTGGAAGACGAGGCATGGTACTGCGTTCTGAACCAGCTGCAGCGGTTTGATAGTTGTTGCAGGAAGACCGGCAAGGAGAGCATTGTATTAGAATATGGTTTATTATTCAAGAAGAAAACAATATTCAGTTAGGGAAATTTTGATTTGGTGCTGAAATATCCCTTTATATCCCACCCAAGAGAGTGAAAATTTTCACTTTTAAGTAAACAAGCAACACCCATCGAAACCTATTTGCCCTGAAAATCTGACAATCAATCCTTCAACCTGAAATTCCCAAATTGCATTTTAAACCTTTATCTGCCCTCATTTGGGTTCATCGGGGACAGACGATAAAAGTCTGAAGTTCAGTGAGATGAGAAAAATACATCTTTTGTCTCCAACACAGTCATTTTCTCATAATTAACATTTTAGTAAGGCCATTTCATTTAGCGCCTCACAGATTTATTCAAATTCGTTTGACGCCTTTAAAGATTTGTTAACACGTGTTACGCAGCTTTGCACATTTAAATTCAGTAATTTAACCCTTTGATGCAATCTACTTAAATCCTTCTGGCGGCCTTTTGTAGTTTTAATGGTGGTCAGTATTCATTTATGGCCTGTTTTATTCGCGCTAACAAGCTCATCGAGGTCCAAGTGCCACCCAGTCGCACAAAATCTCAAGTTTAACAATCGCATTCTTTCCATGCAGATTCAAAGAGGACGTTTTTCAAAGGTTCACCTCAGAAAGTTGCATCATCTGGCTGACGAGGCTTTTAAATTTTGAGGGTTTACGTCGGGTCAGATGTCCTTCTCACGCCTGTGTTTTTGGTCAAATAAACGCTCCAAACAGGTGTTAAATAATGAGGATGCAAATACCGTCACATTAAAAACACAAATGTTGATACTGTCGTGATTAATAATCCTTATTTAAAGAACACATGGGTTTCCCCACTTTTCTCCTGAATCCTCAAATTGATGAATTTCGAACTTGCCGAGTCTCGCTGTTGTAAACTAATTACAGAGCAAACTCGTCTTCTATGCTAATGGGTCGCTATATTGCAGTCACATTAAATAAACAGCGTGGCGTAATTGCTTTGCCAAGGATTGGCAGACGTGATTAATATTATTCAGAGTGTTAGATTATTATGCTAATTGAAGATCACATTTTGTATAGTCGTAATTGCGCAGCAGGTTTGCAGGTGCGAAAATTCTGATGAAGTGGCTTTTTGAAGAGTCTAGTTGATATGGAATAAATGTAACGTTAAGTTTTCATTTGATAAATGACGACCGATTTGGAACGCTGCCTGCTACAGAATGCACAGTGTTTAACGCATTTCAATGTTATTATAACAGTAGTCTTGCCATCTGATAGTATTGTGTAATTTTACGTAAAATGGAGCAGTCTTCATAAGTAATTTTTAATTTCCATCAATGTCATTATTTTTGTAATTTAATATTATTTGGTGATGCTAATGCTTTGGAAATGACACTTTATATGCAGTGTTAGTACTTTATGAATAATTTAAATAAAATACTGCAATACATTATAAAGCATTATTATATATCATAATTCATAATATATCATTTTTAACTCCACTACATTTCATTGATACGTTTTTTACCTTTAATACAGTACTAATGTAGCTACATTAGTTTATTTTTTAACTTTATCATTATCAAAAGTATAAATAATGTAAGAAAAAATACTAGATTTTATTGTACTTAAAAGGTACAAGTGAAGTCTTTTTTTCAAAGTAAAAACACTGATAAAGTACACATATTTAAAAATGTTGTTGAAAGTAAAAATACTTATACAGAACTATGTTTATGCCTATTTACAGAACTGTACTAGTATTTGCATAAATATGAACAACTGTAAGAAATTAAAATTTTGACACGATGTTGTAAAAGGTTCTGATATTTAGATTTTTATACTTATATCCTTTTGTGTTATTGTTAAAATGTTACACCTGTGCATTTAAATGGTTTTAAAACAAGCCTTTGTTACTAAACATTTAATGCATTAACTTACAATGAGCAATACTTGAGCATTTATTAATCTTTGTTCATGTTAATTTTAGCATTTACTAATACAATTTGAAATTAAAAGTTGTAACTGTTAACATTAGTTAATGTCAATCGTATTGGCGTTGAAGAAGGGATGTCTGATTTCTCTTAGCCGTTGTTGATGTTCAAATCACAAAAACAGACACACCCCTACCCCCATCTTTCACTTTCTTCAGTGCTCGGCTAATGTCTGTCCTGTGCACTGTGCACCTTACTGCTGATTGGCTACAAGGTTGTTTTGGTACTGGGCCCGACGTTGTCTAAACAAGCTTAGTTCGGAAATCGGACACCCCGCCTTTAACTAACATTAAAAAAAAACTTGACAATGTACAGGGCGCATGAGCCCATGAAATATAAGTGTTATCATGTCTGCATTTTTATCATCTTTTTTTACATTATTATTCAATCAACTATCACAAACTATGCATCATTTGAAATCTAAAACACTTAACAGTTATATTCGGAACTTGTTTTTGCAATCACTAAAATGCTCAAAAAAAGGGGCGCTTATATACAAAGATTACTACCGTATTATAATGGTATTGTTAGTTCATGTAATGCATTCAGTAATGTTAACAAATACAACCATAAGGTTTGTGCGTATCTGTGTGTAAGTGTGTACATGATGCTTGTTAGGGCCAAAGTATTGGAAGGTTCCCACTAATAAAGTAAATACTTGAAAATTGACTTTTAAGGTACATATATTAGACTAATTTAACCTTGATATAAAGTCTTTGTGTATTTGTGGTCTAAGGATTTTTGGTCTTGCGGTGGAAGCTTCACATCTGATGAAACACAATGCAAAAAGGGCATAAATAAATGAGCAGTTTTGTCCTTGAGGACACTGTTATTTATTGTTAGATTGTGTAAATTTTTTGCAGCCCAAACTTGAGTTGGCATTGGCTCTTTTTTGTGGCATTCGCAGATCTTTTGTTAGGATTAGCTGAAGTCTGGATTCAGAAAAAATCTAAGTGAGATTTATCATCTTCTAATTCTAGTGTGTTATGTCAGAATTTTTATCACGCACATCTATGTACACTGAACCACACTGCAGGACAGCGCATTTATTTACATCTGGTGTTAAAATGACAACCGCCCTAACTGCTGAAAGTTTATTGTGGTCTCTTCATAGCCATTCTCAGACAATAAGAGGACGCTGCAGGAGCTCTGCTGTGCTGAATGTTTGGCCGGATGGCATTTATAATGTTGACTCACTTGAATCCAAAGACCACTTTAATCTACTGACACATCTGTGTTTAGTAGGTTGGGGATATCTATACTATATTTACACTGACATTTGCGTTACCTGCAGCACACGGCAGGGCTGTATTCAAGTCCACCTTTGCAAGTCCAAGAACAGGGTTAGTTGTGATTGAATCTAATGAGCTTCGAGTCCATGTCAAGTCCAAAGAGGTTTGAGTCCAAGTCATGACCGAGTCCAACTGAGACGGTCAATACAGAGACAGAAAAAAAGAATCATCTTCAAGACCACATACTTTATTTGTAATGATCAAAAAGCGGATTGAATTAGATCATTATATTAACTTTAGGTAGAGCATGTCACATAAAGGTATTAGTTTTAGTTGGGTTCTTGATTCTTGTGTTTTAGCATAAGGTTTTCATTGTCTGTTATAACAGTGTGCTAAAATAAAAATTTTGAAGCAATGAAAACTAAGATCCAGTGTGATCAGGTGATAATGATTGTAGTCTTTACTCTTAAATCAATAAAATAATGCACTCATGAGCCATTATTTATTTAACTGCATATTGTGTGATACTACAGTGTGAGATTAAAGCAGTGGTATGGTTTATTATACTTCTTTTAATTGATAGAAAATACACACACACAAAAACGGTGAATCAAATTGAATTAGTAAATCGATAAGACATCAAGAATCATGAAACTCAACAAAAGTGACAAAAAGACATACTGGGTAACACCATAGTACAAACTCCTGCATGACTCCCAGCCTGCATTGCAATAAATATGTTTATCTTAATTATTTTGATGATTATCACCATTGTTGAGGTTTGTAACTTTTGGTTTAATTTGGCACAGTATCTTAGAACCAGTACACTCAGATCAGTCATCAACTTCATTTGATATTATTTATCATCTTTTTTTATAGATTGACACCCATCAAAAAAAGTAACCTACTCCAAGAGGAAACAGAATTAACTTAATGAAAATCAAGAGTCCAACTAGTAAGAGTCCAAGACAAGTCTGAGACTACAGAAAAACGTCTGGAGTTCGGACTCAACTAATATTGCACAAGTACAAGCTCACCTTATACAACCCTACTGGGATGCTCGGATCACGTTATTAATACTTTTCCAGTTAACCAACGTTGACCTGAGGAAAATGAATTACTAGGTTGTTAGTCAATGGTCAATTTTACTACCTCCCGTTTCATAGGGTCCATCCAATTTTTGTAGTTTCTGAAAGCCAGTCATGAAAAAAATAAGGTGTTTAAACAAAATCACAATTTACATTGTTTATATATCAATTATAATAAGTTTTATTCTTAAATTTTCATCTTCTTGTTCTGCCTTTTTTTACATGTTGCACTTTTTTATTTCCAGGTGTATTATGCTTTGTAAATCAACAAAGAAGTACATAGACACCCAGGCTCTCCTGTTTTTGCCAACTGGTTGAATCAACATGTAGTGGAGTAGGCGGGGCGAGATCGTGGTTCGAGACCGGTGAGTAATTGTTAATGAGCGCCAGCTGTGCACGCACCGGTCTCGAATCACGTAGGAGATTGGGAGCATATAAGTTATAAGAGAACGAGCGACCGGACCGTCGAGGAGAGAGGACCAGGCCCGAACATGTTTTACGTTTGTATTTGTATTTATGTTTTGTTCGCCTGCAGTCGGCCGTGAAGGGCCGCCGGCTGTTATTATTTATATAAAATCTTTATTTTAACTGTCTTCCGGTTCCCGCCTCCTTCCTTCCTTTTATTGAACCTTTCAACACAACAGATTTCAGAAATAAATTTACAGTTTATTTTAAATGTAATCTTCCAACCAGGATTAGGTGCTTCGAGACCATTTTTTTCATCATCATTTCCCTCTGATTTTAGGGGTAAGTTATGGTTAAGGTTGGGGTTTGGGGTGGGTTTAGGTTTTATTTATAAAAATGTCCTGAGGACATCAACCGCTTGCCAAAATCAGGTGGACGTAGACACCCAATGTCCAATGTAAGGTATGTGTTGGGAGTAAAACCAATGACCTTGTTTTTTTCTCACTATATTTTGGTGTTGGAACTAGACTACTCTAAGAAAACTGCTTATTGAACATACATCAGGCAGTTGGAGTGCAGTTATACAGGAAGACAAGAGAAATGGGTAGGAAATGAAAGCGAAATCCCTCTTCCTCTTCTTGACCTCTACTCCAGAGCTGACTGGCTTTTCCTGCTAGAGGAAACCAGGAGAGGAGGCTGAAAGCCTCATCAAAGCAGGTGCTGATAGAAATTTAGTTGTAATTAAAGAGAAGAGATACTGCTCAATGTATCAGCTCCAGACACCTAGTTCCATGCCTCCAGCCAGAGTTCCTGTTTCCTTCTGAGATACTTCCTGTGGATACAAACAAACCCCTCGCTGCATTTAAAGAGTTTCTCTCCTTTTGGGGAGTGAATCTTGGACAATATTGTACACTTTCTCTTAATCTACAGATCTGTGTATAAAACTGTCATTGCTTTCAAATTCACAGTTTTCGCTTGTTGGTTAGAGATCAAGGACAGGAAACTTCATGGTGGTGAAAATGGTTTTGCTGGACCAATGACACAATTTTGAAAATGAAATAAAATGATAATATATTAAAGTGTAGTGTATTTGTACTGTATAACATTTGATTGTAATGTGCCCTCAGCTTTGATCAAACCATCAAAATATGAGGTATTTGATACAAAATGGATAAAAAAACACTTGAGGTATTTATTGAACAAAATGATAAACAAAAAAGCGATAATGAGGAATAAGGTTCAAGCATAAAAAACATAGAAATACAAATTTTTATCAAATACTTTTATTAGGTGTTAATATTAGTTGGAACTTCTGAGTGGTAATATTTTGTAGCCTTCTCCTGAGCTCTGACTCTTGTACATGTGTTTTGTGTAATTTTCGCAAAGCCTCATTAAATTCTGAAAATCTCAAATGTAAAAGATATGTATATGTTTATATATATAAACATTTAAAATTATAAAAGCTGAGCTTTAATTTACACTCCATGCACAACTTTGCAACATAAATGCAAAATGTTGAATATATTTGAATTATTATTGAGTGAAAAGCAAAGGCCTTATTTTCCATGGTTGCAGATAACTTTTGACCACAACTATGAATTCATTCTAGAGACCACATGCCAAACTATTTTCAATATGTCTAAATTTACCATGTATGTGTACCATGTAGGTATGTGTTAAAATTGAAAGTAAAATGGTGATAGTAGTTTTTATCTCTGAACTAGTAACATTTTTCCCAAACTCCAAATAAAAAAGTATTTGTTGCATGTATTTACAGAAAATGAATGCGGGACTAAGGGCAAAAATAACTAAAAGATGTTTGCCGATCTTGAATAAATAATGCAAAGAAAGCAAGCTCATATTCATGTTGAAACAACGCAACTTGTATGCGTCTTTGCATTATCTGTCTTTCATGTTGCTGTTTGCTGACTTTCTGTAATTCCTAAGGTTTGTTTTTGTTGAAATACTGGACTGGAATTTCCACAAAACATACAAAAGTGCTGATGCAAGGCAAAACTGGAGGGGTGTCTTAATTTTTCCACGGCTGTAGAGTACATAACTGTACACATGAAGGTTGGGCGTCACTGTTTATGGATTCACAGACGAAACCATCATACTATTTGTAAAGTGGGCCAATATGTGTCCCCACATACAGTTTACCACACCATCGCTAAACAAACTGCTCATTATCCACACCATAAGCCTCCTTTAAAATACAAACACACATTATTTATTGTGAGAGGGAAGCAAGTTTCTGCTGACAATACTCCTGAGAGTATTATTGAGGGCAACAGCTGGCTGTTCCTTTTGCCCATATCTCACACCCTCCAGTGGCACATGGATGTCTCTCTCTCTCTCTTTTTTCTCTCTTTTTCTGACTCTCTCTATCAAGACAAAACTAGGGGGTGTCTTAATTTCTCTCTCACTCCACCCCCCTTCTCTCTCTCTCTCTCTCTCTCTCTCAACGCGAAACTGGAGGGGTGTCTTAATGTCTCTCTCTCTCTCTCTCTCTCTCTCTCTCTCTCTCTCCACATGGACTGTTGGCCCCACACGAGTGCACAAAGAGAACTCTATTTCCCCTTCAAATTTGATTTGCTGGAGGAAAGAGGTTTTTGAAATCCACACACACTGCAGTTGTTACGCCTGTATTTGTAGTTCAGCAGCAACGCACATGCTAAAATCTGTACGTGTATATGTTGCTATACAGTGTTAAAGTAGTAATGGAAAGTTCTAAAGGTTGGCACCTTTGGTTAAAAACTCAGTGAACTCTGGATTAAAGGTGCAATGGACTTCATATCATGTTGTTGGAGGCTGAGGGTATGTCTATATCAAAATTTTAGATAATTGTGTGTAATAATGTTAAAACATACACTACCAGACAAATGTTTAGGATCCCTTGAAAAAAAATTGTTTACGATCTTATTAAAAACAATTAATGTGAAGGTGTGTGTTTCAATGTTTGAAATCACTTTTGTGATATTGTGCCAACATATCATTTTTTTATTAGAAAAACATATTTTTTTGATTATTTTTTAAATGGATTATTTAGACCAAATGAAAAATTAAAAGCAGTCAATAACAGTCCAGCATAGATGGAAATTCCTTTAGTATTGGATAAAAAGCTTCCCAGGATGAGATCTAAAGAAGCTGGATGGTAAATTAAAAGTGTACGATTCTAGTTAAAGGGTGGCTATTTTAAAGATGCTAAAATATAACATAGAAAATTTATTTTGGATGCTTTTAGCCACTACATAATTCCCACATGCAGCTTTTGTGTTATTTCATGGTTTTGATGGGTTGAATATTATTCTATATATGGAAAAATATGAATAAGTGATCCCAAACTTTTGACCTGTAGCATATTTTAATGTATTTTCACTAGGCTTACTAATGTAATATTTATTTATAACTCTTAATATGTTATGTTTTACTGATACATTTTAGGGAACAGTATTACCCTCCTCCAAAAAAACACCCTCACATTGTCTCAAACTTATGCTGTTGTTTTACCTTCAATCTTCTAAATGTTAATTTTGAGGGGGCATCCTTGAAGCCCTGCCTTAGGGAATCTTGTTATTTTGTCTGGCCTCTTCCAGCAGCTGTTGCATTCATAAATGATGAGAGATGTTCCTCAAATGCATCCGATCATCTCTGAAGATAAACCGATTATGAAAGCGAATAGAAGAAGCTGTGGGGTGTATATCCCTGGTGCTCCTCAGGCATTTCTAGAGCAGGAGATAGTATATATGTTGTGAATCCCAGTGAATTGCAGTTGTCTAAAATAGCTGCAGGTGTGGGCTGCACACTCTGAAAAGAGTTGGCCCACTTTTGTTGTTTAATATAGACAGGTAGTGTACTAAGAGACTTCAGCTGTTTGCCGTCCTCTTCTGTTAATACACATGTAATCTCATGTAGCGTGTGTGTGAGAGAACATGTTGAAGGCAGTCAGTCGTTCATCCTGGCAAATTCCTATGTTTCCCATTGGAGGTCTTGCTTGGGAACAGCTGCAGTGTCAGAGATCCTGCATGCTGATTCTGAAAGACAACCCCCTCGGCTCTCTGGTGGTTTAATTGTGTCGGTTGTTGACCTCTGTAGATTGTTACCATTGGATCTGAAGACGGAAAACAGAACACCGTGATGTAGATTACTGATGCGTTGTTGAATTCATTGAAATGTCATGAAGTTGATTCATTAAGTTGATTCATTTTTTTTGTGATTTACCAACACAATATCACTGCAAAAGCGTAACGATTTATGATGTACGGATTGACAATGTACGAATGCATACAAATAAGCCACCTCGTAAAATCAGGTTGGATTTACTGTTTTCTACATACAACATAAGGTAAAGAATATTCTGTGAAAATATAATCCTATTATCTTGAGTAATGTCATGTCAAAATTTAAGTGAGTGTAAAGGAAGCCAACTTCCTGTGTTCTTTTGTGCACAATAATAAAACCTATATGCACTAATATATAGAGTAAATGCATATAATAAATCATCAATAAAATTAATACGTTCAGTATTTAAAAACATAACATCCAATATTTAAATAAAAAAGTGAGTATTATATCTCGAAATCGATCTTAATATTTCATTTACAGTGATAAATACATGACTTATTAATGCTTCTAAACAGACAGAATCACAAATATGATCAATGTTACAATATTTATTTTAAAAGAACTAATGTAATAAAAACAAGTAGTAGTTTAACTCTTCAAGTGGTACTAAATCTTCTCAGAAATGTTAACAAATAAGTTGTCTTTTGGTAACTGTCTGAGTGCACATTCAAATGTTACTAAAGGCTTATTTACATATTATTGTATATGTTTACAGTATGTACGTATGTATATTTTTGTATTTATAGGTCACTATTCAAACAAGGCCTTTTTTGACATTTTTGATCATTATTTCCATTACAAAACACAAGGTGCCCATTTGAAACAAATAACATGGGTCATCAACTACTATTTAATGAATTTAAATGCGTTAAATAACAACAAAATGTAGTGTTTCAGATTGTAAATCAGACCAAAACAGTGATTTATCTATCATGCACTATCATTTTGAGGTCAGGTAGTGAAGACTACAAAACCTTACACAATTTAATACCCCTCAAACGCCTAAACACATTTTTCATCAACACCTGCCCAATAATACAAACATTTAATTTCTGTTGTTGTTCCCATCCTTTCCAAATAAAAACACGTTTTTGCTGTGTGTACTGTGTTTAGCAAGCTGAGACCAGTATTTAGTGTACTTTATTGCCCTTTTGTTGATGTGATTGCTTCTAGTGTTTCCCCTATTTCCGAGTCGCTTTGGATAAGATCCTCTGCTAGATGATCAAATGTAAATTCATTATCCCAGGTTAAATACAGCAGATGAATGTGGGTCTGTGTGTTCCCATCCAGTAGGAGAGGCAATGGAATTCCTCTCCTTTAATCTGCTGGAAAGTCCCATTCTACAAATGCATATCAGTGCTGAAGAGGGGCCATGACGTCAAGATCTTGCTGCTCCATAAAATGCCATATTTGGTTATGCGCATAGAAAAGCTATGTGTGTGTTTGTACCATGCAGAAATGATTATTGATTATACCAGCATTGCTGTAATACCAGTGTAGGTTTGGTACTGGTCTAATTGGGCGACCGGCATGATCAAGTGGCTGAAACTGAAGAGCTCTTGCTGGATGCTGGTGTGTTCTGTAAGTGTTCATGTCTGCATAGTGTTTCTGGCCAAAATCATCTCTTTAGACTTTGCTTTTTGTATTATGTTTCTATTGAATGGCCGGTTGGAGTTAAAATATGAGCGTGCAGGGAACTGCGCAGCATGGCAGCGTATTACAGAACAAATTGGCCACTTTGGGACACGTCTAAATTACCCCCACCCTCCCACTCCTGCATATTCCACACACACACTAAGTAAACCCGGCTTTTTGAAACGGGGCCATTAGCCCTGAGGACTGACCATTACCCACACAGCAGAAGAATTTTCAGCGCTCCCCTGTGACGCTACACTGATTTATTGCCACCGATGGTATTGACCTTGTGATTGTGCACCTTTGGATTTTTGCTGGTCACTTGGTTTAGCTCGGCTCCGACACTGCTGAACTTCCAGGGATGGAGGATAAGGTTAGTGTGCTGTTGAAGCCCGTAAAGGTTTTTAATGGCTGAGCTTGTAAACTTGGAAAGATTCTCAGGACCTGACCGGGGGTCCGCTGTAAGGCCTTTTAGTCCCCATTCCCTGCTGGTTCTTTAATTAAGCAGCTTATAAAATCAATCTGGCTCTGTGTTTTTACTTGAAGCATTCTTGGGGAGGTGTCTGTCTTTCGGAGCACATTCTCAGTTTTTTAGGAACAGTAATAAATTCGTCATTGTTCACTCTCCCTCATGTCATTTTGTATCCTCAAACTTGATTGTTTATGTATTTTTTGTATTAATTGTCATTTCATTTTGATTACTTTGGTTTTATTAGCCTTGAAATGCTTCATTATGGCTTGATGGCTTTCTGGTTTGGAAATACTAAAAAAGTATTTTTTTGAACAAATCAAAATTCTCTGTTAGTTTGTAGGACCAAGAAACTTAAAGACGTGCTTGTCAACGCTGATAGTATTGTCTGCCTAGATCAGGGCTTTCCAGACTGCAGATAACTTGGGTGGGAATTTTAGTATAGTATACTTTAGTATTTCCTTAAGTAAACTATAGTAAAATATACTACAGTAGAGAATAAATATCATAGTATCCTGTAATATCTTCAGTAACTAATAATTTGATAAACTGTGTTTTTTTATATTTACTTTCATTTTTTAGAGTGATCCCACATACATGCAATATAAACTATTGATAGCCTAATATAATAAATATATAAGGGCAATTCCAGGACGTGCTTTTTGGGAGACGATAAACTTTGTAGGATTTCTGTAAAAAAAAGCACAATCCTGAAGCAATAAAACCCAATGAATAGAGAAGGGATGCCTCTTTATAGAACATAAAATAGTTACTATATATTCATTTTCAAGTGTCCATTTATGAGGAATAAGTAGCGTTATGGATGTGACAATCCTAAAAATATCACTTACCTGACTATGAATAATCATGCACTAGAAATAATGTTAAATCTATGCTGTTACCATAGTAAATATCTTGAAAAAATGTAATATTTTCGTGATACGGTTGACATTTTCATGGAATTGCCCATAATAGAAATTAAAAGTAAATATTCAAAATATACAGGCTGTATTCTATTCATGTATGTTATAATACCAAGACAGGAAAAATGAATATGGGGCCTTGAAGCTTTCGGTGGGTCGTAGCCCTCTGACTTTTAGGAATCTCTAGTTTACGGCTGCATTTCCACAATAATTACCATGAACAATTTGTCCAAGGAACTTTTTCTCCACAGACCTGTTGCTGTCTGCATTTCCATAGTGGTCTAAAGTCCTGTGAAGATTAGGAAAATCAGCCCCGTGACGTAGGATTACATGTGACGGGTCTTCCCAGTCGAGGGGGTCAGTAATGTCAAACAACAATGACGTCACATAAAGCGACGGACACTTTTTCGTGATAACCGACTATTTTTAAGTATACCTTTCATTGCGGGTCATCGTTTCACATTCCCATTGGATTTTGTCCTCAGCAAAAACTCTTAATAAAGCCTGGACCATCCGTCATATTTTTGATCAATTTCAAACAGTTAACAGCTGAAACTACACGCACCTCTACAAACTTAAAAAAAATGGTGATTCGTTTTTACCGAAACACGATGCAGCATGTAGAGTTAACCTATCATCATATTCAAGAACCAAGGCCCACCACTGAATCTACTGGAACTCTGGAAAAGTACCACCTCACGAGTAGGGACTTTCTGGGGGGTTGTTTACTAAGAACTTTTTTTGATCCCAGTTCCTCCGGTGGAAACACACCGATTACTGCCCCAATGTCCCGAGTTCCAGGGGGGAAAAGTTGCCGCGGTGGAAATGCAGCATTAAATAATAAACAGATAGACCACGAATCTATTCACTTTATTTATTTAGGTGCTGTTTTTTATTTAAAGCACAAGAAGCTATTCATCCTAATAGGGCAAGCCACGAGAAGTGCCAGTACAAAGTTTCAGACATAAGATTCAGATAGTGAAAGCCAATTTGCATAATTTAAACTAAGAGAGATATACAGTAGTCACAACTGTCTTTTATGTGTATGATTCAGTTAATTATTCTCGAAAGAGGTGAGTTGTCGGCTGTACCAGTCTCAGACTTAATACTGGACTTCTCTCTGTGTAAATGAGCTCATATCACCAATCTGTATTCGCTATCCGTCGCCACCCTTCTCAAGGGGCCGTATTCAAGACACGCCCCAGTTCATCGACAACAACCTGAGGAAATACCAGCGTGTAAATACAGGCGTGAATACAAGTTTCCTTCCCAGGAACAGATCTGAGATCAGCACAAGAGTCACCACATCAAGCAGTGTGAACCACAACCTGTTCTTTCAAGCAGGGCGAGTTTTATCTCAACAGGCCATCTGAAACGTCTTGCTGCACGCCCTGATAAATAAGTTTATAGATGAAACTGTAAGACTTTCACAGAAAATCCAGAGAAGCGCTGATCAGAGGCATCTCACCTGAGCTTGAAGTCATTCGACATGAATTGGTGACCGCATATTTTATGAAAATAAATTGAGTTTACAGAAAGCAAATAGTTGAATGTTGCACTCAATACAGCCCGGTTTCCATCTGTAGAAGCATAAGGCAGAGAGGGACACATGTGTTTAAAAGTGTTGAAAGAAGGCTGTTGACTCATTTATAGCCCTCAAACACTGACTGTCCTTTTCCTCTTTGCAGGCAACAAGAGATCCTCTGTTTCCTGCTGGTGTGAGTTTCCCACCCGATTGGCCTGTTTACAGTGAATCGGTTATCAAGCTCAGCGTATACGATGTGAAGGATAACCGCGAGGCAAAGGTAAGTAAAGAAGCTTTTTTAGGGTTTTGGAGGAGATCCTTTAGTCTAGTAGACTTGTGTTTTGAGCCATGTCCCAAATGACACCCTTTTAAAACCTGGTGAGCTGCCCAACTGCCTACATAGACAGCTGCCTTTCACGTCAACATCCTAGAGTTTTAGCTACCTTTCAGTATTTACTTTGTTGTATTTGTTGGTTATTTATTATCAGCATTTTTATGGGTGTATTGACTCACCTATCTTTTGCAATGCATTATGGGAAAGCACTAAGAAAGACATGACTTCTATTGAATGGACACAAAACCAATACAAGTCAATAGGGTCCAACGTTTTTCTGTTGCCAACATTTTATTATTCTATTCTTTGGTTTCTATTTCTTTTTCAATATCTTTGTTATTGTACAGAAAAAAAGTCATACAGGTTTGAAATGACAAGAGGGTGAGTAAATAATTTAAGGTGAACTATTCCTTTAAGAGATTTTTCATTTTGAAACAGCATTTATACAGACCGAGTATATATGTTTAAAGAAAAAATATATTTAATATTATACATTAAATATACTCAAGCCTTATCTAAAGTACAGGGAGTAACCTACAGTGCCCTTTACAAGAACACAACATTCCCATGACCTTAAAATTCTAAAAATACATCATTTGTGTACACAAGGCAACATTTCTGAACCCCCGGTGGGGGACTGAAGTCAGAACTTGCTGTCAGGTCTGGTTCTTCTTTGCGTTTACTCAAGAGATTGCTGTCTATATATAGTGGCTTATCTGAAGATCAAAAGATCTCAGTTGGACATGTTTGATTTCGCTTTATAGCTGCAATGCACCTCGCTGTGGAGCATTAAACATGAATGAAGAATCCGGGTTTCCATGTTTTTGAAAGTACTGACGTTGAATTAGACATGCCGGCTCATCATTCTTTATTAAAATCATTGAACATTTTCATGAAACATTTCAAAGTTTTATTTTCTAGCACCTGTGTTTGTATCTCTGTTGACATGAAAAGCAGCTTTGCTGCAGGACACAGATTTTGCATGGTTTACACAACAATAACCCCAGAACTAAACATTCTGTATGATGAAGTGCATAAACAACAGCAGATGTGAGATTTATAGCCTGTGTTGTTTGAGTTTTTTTGTTTTCAAAGTCAAATTCGGGGGCGGATGGGGACTATGTAATATAAGTTAATGTATTTAAACTGACCATGACATGGTGTGACTAGACATTGCAAACAAATATTGCTTTACATCAGCTATAAAGTCCAAAATCAACACTATACAAGTCTAGCATTAAGGTAAAAGTTAGCATTAAGGATTTATAAATCAAGAACAGAGAGAACATTTGTTAAAATTTTAGGAAAATGGTGGGTCCAGATTGTTAGATTGTTATAGTGAAAAACATCATTTCCAGTGTATAACCATAGTTTGGGTTAGTTTACTATTGTAAATGTGAGAACAATTGTAGAGAAGTAGGCAGGACGAGACCGTGAGTCGAGGCCGTTGAGTGAGTGATAATGAGCTTCAGCTGTACGTGCACCGGTCTCGTATCACGGAGGAGATAGGGAGCATAAGAGGAAGAGCGACCGGACCGTTAATAAGAGAGGACCAGGCCTGGATTTTAGTTGTGGTTTGTGTTATTCGCCGGCAGTCGTCCGTGTGGGGCTGCCGGCTGTCTTTTTACTTTGTTGTTATTTTATTAAATGTTTAAATGTTTGCCGGTTCCCATCTCCTTCTTTCCTTTTATTGAACCTTATTACAACAAAATTCAAAAACAATGAATAAATAATCCTAAACTTTTGACAGGTAGTATACTGTATATCTACATATATATTTGTGTCTGTTGACAGAGGAATTATTTTTCTTTCAATATTTGAAAAATAGCACAAGTTACTATGTCGCCCTTTGTGTTTCTTCATCACAAACATCATCTCACATAATTCTAAAGTTCATCCTGCACGCTTCAAATGAACCTGATCTGATCCTTTACGAGCAGCACAAACATACAAAATCCAATCTTTCACAGATTATATTTCATCATTCTTTCTGAAAATGATGTCATCATAATGCCAGATAAAAAGGCAGGCTGATCCTTATACTCATTTATGCCCTGAAGGACAAGACATCTTTAATCCAGTGAGAAGCTTGAATCAAAGCCTTACACGGAGATAAAGAAACTGAGTGATAAAGATAAAACAAGCAGGATGTGGAGCAACACTTCCCACCTTCACGTTTATAGACATTCACAGCATTAAACACAGGCTTGGTGTTTTGTTGTGAATCTGCATGATATTTCACTTAACTGCATCCTGATAGAAGAAATTAACACAATACCCCGTAAGAGAGATGAATCGTGATATCTCATTATTGTTGCTTCTCAAGTAATGAGCTTAAATAAATACTTCAATCTCTTGATTTTTTGGTCTGTTCGCTTACACTTAAAAAAAGTATGCTTAGATAAATTGAACTTGGCTCTGTATACTGTAGTAGGGTTGCACGGTATACAGGTGCTACGGTAGCATCGGGATGCTAAAGCTTAAAAATACCTGCGATATCCGTCTATTTTTGAAACGGTAATATCGTTGTACCGTAGTTAATGTTGCAGATGCGTATTAATATTCATTTGAACACTTACATCTGCCTTTTTGCGGTGTTTATCTCCTAAATGAATGTGTGGAATGTCTAGGACGAGTTAAATGAGTCATTCGCCGGAATTACTTGTTTTTCTTTATCTTTCGTGTGATATAAGTTCCCCATGCATGTATAAGACACGTGAAATTGCAAAAATTTAAGTGTAGGAACAAAATATATATTTCATCTAGAAGCGAATGAGTACCCAGACCTGACCTGCCTATTCAACAGTCTGTCCCATGTTGGTCCCCATTGTTGTCCTTATGTTTGCCCAATTGCTTCCATTGTTTACCCAACTTGTAAGTCGCTTTGGATAAAAGCGTCTGCTAAATGACATAATATAGATGTTCACATATTTTCAAGTCTCATGAGCACTCTTCTGGGATCAGTTACACAGAAGCAGACAACAACAGCATCCATCATGAGCAAGGGCAACCACCTGCAGTTCAATCCCAGCATCCCCTCTGCTGTCGGCCTGTAATCTAATAGTATCCACCTGAAGACCTTTCCAGCATTCTCTTCAGGGAAGAAATTTGCACACCAGTTGTGTGTAAGAATCATACTGGCTATTTGCACCTGCTTATCTCATACAGTGAAAGGAAATCTTCATTGATAACAGCAGTTTGGCCTAGTAGCGAATAAGACAACATGCCGATTGACAGCAGGGAATCTTTTATTTGTGGCACACTTTTAGTTATTTATGCATACTTCAGTGGTCATGTTGATTTAGGGGCTAAAGATGAGTTAAGGTTGTAGATTCGTGTGCTGTCAGTCATTTTAGATAAAAGCCTTGCAGAATTAGCCCTTACTGGGACAGTGTTTCATTTCTGCAAGCTAGATGCACCAGATGGTTTTGTAACCTGTTTGTAGGAGCCCAACTCAGCAACATTAGCTCAACCTACGATATTGCAGTTTGGGCGGTGGGTACCAGTATGTTTGTGAACGTGTCAGAAAGGGGGCGTGTGTAATTTTTTTTTTTTTGACTTTTCATTCAGTTCCACGATAGGAAATTACATACTGCATGACCAATTTTAATGGGTTATCTACATGGACCTCCAAACAGTTTTGTCTCTATTTATTTATTGTCAGGATGTTACTTTTGTCAGAAAAGGAATCGTGAGAACTCATGCTTGTCAAGCATTGAAATTGGATGAGAACTGTAAGCATCATTGTACTTCTTATTCAGAAAAATGCAGGTTCTCTATTTTTTGATGTTTTTAAGGCCGTTTTGCCCTTTCCAATATGGCAGCACCTTTCACATGCAGCATCTGCAATGAATTTGGCTTTCTGTGATGTATTGTTGACAGCTTTACTGAGCGTTTCATTGTTACTGCTTTGTTCCACATGTTCAACCTTTTGGCCTGCTTTGTGGATTACGTTTTTGGATAACTGCTTTTGGCCTGATTCCTTTGTGGATTGTGTATCAGTGTTTGTGGTCTTTGACCAAATTTTGCCCTTTAAATCAAAACCTCCTCCAAGTGTGGATTTATTTCAGCCACAATATCATAGCATTTACATTCATGCATTTGGCACTTGCTTTTACTGTATGTAAAGCGATCTGCATTGCATTTTTATAAGTATAAAACAAACACAAAAGCATTCCTTTTCACATTACTGAGCTTTGTTAACTGTCACATTCAAAGATTTATTACAAGTAATGCGCTTGTTTCTGCAAAAGTACAGAAAGAGAATCATACACACAGACTGCAGCGAGTTTCCTTCAGACCTGACAGGTAATCCTTCATATTCTGGCCAGGACGTTTCCTCTCTCTCACCTACATTAAGAAGTGACCCGTGTGTCGCAACTTTCCTCCCCCATGAGGACAGTTTTCATTTCTGGAGATCTGAAGTTGTTGCTTCTATTGTATGCGTTCAAGCAGAGAATGTCAAATGAGAAGCAGCCAGCTGAATACAGAATGTGACACAGTGGATAGAATACGGTTATTTTACCGTGGAAAAAGTACTGTATGACACATAGAATTGGAAGAGCCATAATTGCAGGTTTTTTACATATTTCTTGAATTTTGGCTTGTTATAAAGTGCTTTAACTTCATAAAACTCAGTGAAATGTATTAACTTATTTTGGTGGTTTAAAGTAATGTAAATAATGCAATGCAATGACTAAGTGATCACACAATTATGGAAAACATTGTATGAAACATTTGTGTTATATGTCAGCTTTAAATTAACTTTGATTTAAAGTTATTTATTAACTTTTAATCAAATGTTTACTTTATTATGTTATTGTTATAACTTTAATCTTATCACTTTACCCTAAAAAAAGTCTACAACTAAAATATGATTTATATATAATTTATTATTATTATAATTTTTATTATTTTAATATATATATTTTTTTTTTCAACACACCATGAACTCTTAAAAATGTACACCATACTAAAAATAGCAGTTGGTCTCTACCTCATAGCTTTATCATAGCTAAACTGCAGCTATTTGAATGGAAGCGTGTGTGTGTCGGATCTTCCCGCAGATTAGCAATGGCCCCCGATGGCATCCGAGCGAGCTGAAGTAATATCTGACCCAACCTGTCAGAGATCCTTCAGAATCAAAAAGCTCCGATCAGAGAAGGGTCAATGAAACCAATTACAGCAGCTGTAACTGCCCAGATCGGCTTTGCTTGTGTGTGGTTTTCCGGCTCTGACCCTCGCGCAGGTGCTCCACGCTGATAAAACTGTCCTGTCAATCCCAATGAAAAGCCATCTTCGCATCCCCGCCACCCCGGCGCTCTGTTCTTCTCTGATTATTCGTATTTTAAGGGTGGAATGAGGTGCAAAGGGCTTTAATAATAGAATTTAGACCAAGAGTTGACAATTGAAGAGTTTGCTCACGGCTGTGTTTGTATTTCACGGCGAGATTAATGAGGAGATTATTAAGATGTCTTGGGCTGCACACAGTGTTGATTAGTTACTCACTCCAACCACCGACACACTGTAGTTTCAAAACAGCCCTCGAATAAAATCTTGCACGTTTATGAACACTATTCCCATCTGCCAGTTTTATTTATGCTAATTTCATGTTAATGTTCTGTCATTCAAAGGGTTCCTCTAGAAAAACATGGCATCGCAGTCGCTGGTTTCTCAGCAATGCATGTGCTCAAGTATAGAATCATTTCATATCTTATTTCTCTGCCAGCCCCAAGGATTGCATTTGTGCACTTTTTTATGAAACAAAATGTGTTGAAACTTTGTGACCTGCATACAATATTTGGGTTATATATCTGAGCAAAAGTAAAATGTGCTTGTAAATTTCTGCGAATACATTAGCAGTTAATTTTATTGACATTTTCCTTCATGCTAAAACAGCTTAATTCAAAATACGGATGAAAAAATATATTTGGAAAATATTCATATTAATTTAAGTGTATTGTGGCATATTTTAAGTAGCATCATAAGCACCCGTAAAGGATAAAACAATCCCAGAAGGCAATGGAGCAATCTTATTTAGACAAATCCATCCAAATAGATAGCACATGTACGTCTGTAAAATGTCTGCTAAAGATCTTGAGATCTGGAATACATCTGCTGTGTAAAAACATCCGATAAATGTCTTAGAAAACACAGTTTTACATACACTCTAAACCATAAACATCTTTCAGAAATATTTTAAATGTCTGTAAGATATCTGACTTGAAACGTCTCCGAGACATATTGACATATGCATTGCAGCATCAAATAGATGTCTCATAGATGTATGTGTGTGATCAGGGTATCTATAATTCAACTGAGATGTTGATTATTTAAATGGTATGTTTAAATGTTTTATTCCCTCACAGTGTTACCATGGAAACATGCTAACATCAATGTTTATTGTGTAAGAAACTAAATGTGTATAATCTGCTGCCATTGCGAATCAGCCACTTGTAATAGTCAGTGTCTGTTTGACCACTTCCTTACACCGTGTCTAAACTGGACGCGACCGGAGCGCCGCATCCAGTGTGGACACATTTTTTTATTATAATGGGTTCTAACGTGATTCTTATGTCCTTTGTCATTTCGCTTCATGCTGGTCGCCACTGTTGGGCACGTTGCTTTTAAAAAGTAATTAGCTATAGTTAATTCTCACAAATAGTAACGGAGTTACATCCTTATAAAAGTAACTAATTACCAGGGAATGTAACTATTGCGTTGCCTTTTAAAAAAAAAATTAAATATGTCAAATAACTTGGATGCCCCCAATATTAAATATGTTAAATAAATGAAATGGAAACTAAGTCACATAAATTATTTGAATAAAACATTGTACACTTATCTACACTATTTTAATGTTGCTGTGGGTCAATGTGTGAGACACGTATTTAATTAAATATTTTACATTTCAATATTGTAAATTAAATCATTACTATACTGGAACGATAAAACACAATAGAATAGTTCAGAACTTTTACTATTTTTTGCACAGAAACTGGTCAACAAGAAAATGTCAAAACAAATAAATTATGCTTCTAAAGACATGTACCAACATCCAACTGCCAGTTTTTTTCAGTTTCAATGAATGATCAAATGACTGCGTTGTTGCTGTGAGGGAAATGTAAGGAAAGAAAGAAATAAGGGCCAGACAGATTTGTTCAGATTTTTTCCAAGTTGTCCTCTTAGAGGGATAATATCGGGAGGGAACTATCCTTTTATAAAGTTGTAAGTTGTAAAGATGTGGTTTTCTGAACTTGTAGTTCGATAGTTTAGCAATTTGGCAACATGTTGTTCCAGATAAAACACTGAGCTTGAGACAGAGCTTTTCATTTGAACTGCTCTTGCCATCGCTCTCCGACTCCTAGGCATTGGTGTACTCTGTGCGACTATGTTCGTGTGTGAAAACGTCTTGGTTACGTATGTAACCTCAGTTCCCTGATGGAGGGAACGAGACGTTGTGTCGAGAACGACAGATGGGGTTCGCCCTTGAGAACCAATCAACTCTGACTACTATAGAAAAGGCCAATGAAATTTGGCGAATGCAATTTGCATGCCGGGCTCCGCCCCCGGAAATCTGGTATAAAAGGAGGCCGGCGTGCAGCATTCACTTACCTTTGTTCTGAAGAGCCTGAGACCTCTCAAACTGCAGCAGAATACGATACGTGTTCGTGGCATAAGGGACACAACGTCTCGTTCCCTCCATCAGGGAACTGAGGTTACATACGTAACCAAGACGTTCCCTTTCTGTCGGTCTCTCGACGTTGTGTCGAGAACGACAGATGGGGTTGCCTATGGAAAACGCCACAACGCTGTATCGCGTCACAATCTCTAGCGAAGCGATGGTAACAAGCCTGGGCGTGTCATCTCGAAGCTTTCGTGAGACTGTAACCTTCCAGTGTGGTGGTCGGGGGGTTCCAGAGCTTTCTTGGAGAAAGATGGGTACAGCCCTGACCGGTAACTTTCACGGACGGGGCCTTAGCTCTCTATAGGCGAGAGGCCGTCCAGATCAGTTTACACCGGGTAAGCGCGACTCTTAATCAGAGAAGCGCTACAGAGGCCACCTCCTACCCGTGGGGAGGAATATGGTGGATATAGGTATGGTCTCGTCCTTGGAGAGAACGCATGGAACGTGCGGACTGAGTAGTTAACCGCGAGGTGGAGGCCCACCTGGGGAAGCTCATGGGTTACCAGGAGTGGGAACCATTCTCATGAGGATACATCAGACGGAACAGCCCACGGAGGGGGTGTTACAGACGTCCGGTAGCACTAGGTCCGGTTAGAGCTATCTGTGATAGCTCACATGGTATCCCGGCCTAAGGGGGAAGGCTGCTCTGCCCAGCCAGCCCCCAGGGGGTGCTTGTTTGGTGATGGATGGAATGCCTATTCTTAACCAGTGTCTGGGTAAGAAGGGAGGCTGGTGAGGTACCAGTTTCTTAGCGATGTGTTCGGGTAAGAAGAAAAGGTAAATAGCACACTGACCCAACCTGTTAGAGGGTGGAAAGGTGCTTTCGCAGGCATACGCCCCCCCGGATGCCAGTCCTACATGTCGCCACGCAGGACGTGGGCTGACACCGGGTTTACGCGAAGGTTGTTAACCCTTGCGAAGGTGTTTGGGCATAGCCCAACCCGCAGCTCTACAGATGTCTGCTAGAGAGGCGCTTCTGCCAGTGTCCAGGAGGTGGCTAAACTCCGTGTGGAGTGAGCCCTCACTGCCAATGGGCATGGGAGATTCTGAGATCGGAATGCCGTCGTAACGGCGTCCACGACCCAGTGCGCCAGCCTCTGTTTGGAGACAGCCTTCCCCTTCTGCTGTCCTCCAACAGACACGGAGCTGGTCAGAGCTTCAGAGCTCTGCGTGCGGTCCAGTACGTACTGGACACAACACTAATCGGGTTGGGTCTTCCTCCCCTATGGGGAGCGCCTGCAAGTTCACCACTTGGCCCCGGAGGGAGTAGTGGGAACTTCTTGGGCACGCATCCGGGCCTGGGTCTCAAGATAACGTGAGAGTTTCCAGGGCCGAGTTTAAGGCAATCCAGGGACACGGAGGATGCTCGGTGGTCCCCTACCCTCTTGAAGAAAGTGAGCGCCGTCAGGAGGGCCGTCTTACTCTATGAGGAAGATCGGAACCTCCGAGGGGCTCTTTGGGGGGCCCTGAGGCTCCCCAGGACCACTTAGGGTCCCAAGAGGGTCTGGAGCGGAGATGAGGCGGATTCCGCCCTCTCGCTGCTTAGGAACCTGGTGACCAGGTCGTGTTGCCCTAGAAACTTTCCACCGACTGAGTCGTGATGAGTGGCAATAGCGACTACATACACTTTCAGTGTGGAAGGGAGATGTTAGTCTCCAGTCTCGTGAGGAGGGGAACACAATCCTGATCAAGCACCTCAGTGGGTCTTTCTCGTTGAGAAAGACACCAGGACGAGAAGAGGCACCGTCTAGAGGCGTGTAACCGCCTAGTAGATGGGGCCCTAGCCTGGGTGATGGTCTCAGCCGTATAGGGGGAGTAGCCATCTTAGGATCTTCTCGTCCCGTCTAGAGACCAGACATGGGTGTTCCAGAGGTCTGATCTGGGATGCCAGAACGTGTCCTTCCCCTGAGAGAGTAGGTCCTCTGTCAGGGGAATGGTTCAGGGGGAGTCGCTGTCCAGAGCATCGGCTCTGAGGCCAAGTGCGGTTAGACCGGTGTGGTGTAACCAATAACACTTGGTGCTCCTGCTCCCTGACCTTGCACAGAGTCTGTACAAGAAGGCTCCTGGGGGGGGGAAGGTGTGCTTCCGCCCATCCCGCGGCCAGCTGTGCGCAAGGATATCCGTGCCGAGGGCAGGGACTATCAAGCGGGCAAATGGTGGTGTTACGGGAGGTGAACAGGTTATACCTGGGCCTACCCGAACAGCCTCCAAATGAGCTGGACTGCACGGGGGTGGAGTCGCCACTATCCACGAGGCATAAACTGGCGAGAAAGCACGTCGGCTGTCTAGTTCAGTTTGCCCGGGGTGTGTGGCCTGCAGGGAACGATTCACCTGTTGACTCCACCGGAGGAGGCGTCGAGCAAGTTGTGTTTAGCTGCTGTGTGCGAACGCCACCCTGACGATCTGTATTCGCTACAGCTATAGTGCTGTCCTCGGAACAGCACGTGCATGTCTCGCACGAGAGGCCGTAGCCTGCTCAGTGCAAGTAGCATAGCCCACAACTCTTGGCAATTGATATGCCAGCGCAGGCGGGGGTTCGTCCAACACCCTACCTGCGTGCCCGTTGCACACTACACCGCACCCCTGCAGGGAGACTTCAGTCGTCACCACGACCTGCCTCACAACCTGCTCAGAGGGACCTGAGTCCGTCGAAAAAGTCATAAAGACTAGGGGTTATGGTGCGTCGGCAGCAGGGCGGCATCACCATGCGCCTGCTGCCGGTGTGCCACGCTCTCCTCGGAACTCGACTCTGAAACCAGTGTTGGAGCGGTGTCATGTGCATCAACTCGAGGGGTATTAGCCCGCGAGGACGCCATGTGTCCCAGGAGCCTCTGAATTGTTTCAGGGGGACCGCTGTCTGCCTAAAATGTTCATTTCAGACAGTTCAACACTGGTTGGGCACAACTGCGGACAGGTGTGCCGACATGGTGACAGAGTTGAGTTCCATACCGAGAAAGAGGATGCTCTGCACTGGGGAGAGCTTGCCCCTCTCTTGGTTGACCTGGAGTCCCAATCGACCTAGGTGCCGGAGCACCAGGTCCCTTTGTGTACATAACAGATCTCGCGAGTGTGCCAAGATAGGCCAGTCGCTGAGATAGTTTAGTACCCGCTCGCCTTCCTCCTCTCAGGGAGAAAGGGCGGTCAGGGACAGACCGAAAGGGAGGACTCTGTACTGATATGCCCGCCTCTCGCACGCGAACCGTGGGAACGGCCGGTGTCGAGGAGGATCGAGACATGAAAGTAAGCGTCCTTCAGGTCGATTGCCACGAACCAATCCTGACACCTCATAGATGTCAGGACGCGCCTCTGTGTGAGCACCCTGAATGGCAGCTTGTGAAGGTGCTCTGTTCAGGGTACGCAGCCTTTGGGGGCAACCAGCCGTCTTTCTTGGGAACGATGAAGTGCGGGTGGTGACCCACTGAACATCTTGGTTTTGAGGGACGAACTCGATGCCTGTTTTGCCAGAAGGGTGGTGACCTCTACCCGAAGTACGGAGGCGTCCCTGCCTCTGACAGAGGGAGAGATGATGCCCCGAAACTTGGGTGAGTCTCTGGCGAACTGGATCGAGTAACCAAGACGGACCGCCCTCATTAGCCAGCGAGACAGTGTGGGCAGCTCTCGAGCTCCCAGGGACTGTGACAGGTTGACCAAGGGGACGGTCTGCTTCATCATTCCCACGGGGGGTGGTTCGTCGGCTGGCGGAGCTAACCATGTCGCGGGGAGTCCCCGGAGGGAAGGTTTTTGCTCCGCCTGCTTACCTGCCTGGCGGGACAACGGCACGCACTGTCGGTTTGAGAGTGGTGACGGCTGTCGTATGTGTACGACCTCACGCCTCGCCAGGGTGTGAGGTCGGTTCGCCAAGCACAGTCCAGTGGAGTGTGCGATCGGCTGCAAGTAAACCCGGGGAGAACAGAAAACTCAGTGAGTAAGTGGGCGCCAAGCCCTAACAAGGGCCCGGCTTTGGTGACGAGGCAGGAGTCGTCCCGTACCGACCGATCAGAGCCGTGGCTGTGAAGGTTCGGGCCCGATGTTGTTCTCCCTGGGGTCTTCCCGTCAGTGTCCCTTCTCGCGAGGAGGTTGCTGACGGGGTGGAGGTTTCCCCCTCGACCTCTGCTTCCGGGGTGCCGCCTGTGGGGGCACAGGAACCGGAGCCGATGTCGAAAGGGTCCTGGGTTGCAGGGAAGCAGACGTCACGTGAGATCTCGGAGGCCTGTAGGCGGCCGAGTTGCGGCGTGAAAAAAATGTGGTTAATTGCCACTGTCTGCTTCGCCGTCAAAAAACTGCTGAGCGCAGTCCTCAACGGTGTTACCAACAACCCACCCTGCGAGATGAGTGCATCAAGAAAGCGGACTTCCTTGCTGTCACTCTTCTGCACAAGGTATAGCCGGGGGTGTCTCTCCTGGACCACTACCGTGGACATCGTCCGACCCAGGGCCCGTGCCGCCGCCTTAGTCGCCCGTAGAGCGCTGTCAGCGGTGACACGGAGATCCTGCATTATACCCGGGTCGGCCTTACCCTCGTGGAGCCCTCTCAACGCCCTGGCCTGGCGGACCTGCAGGATGGCCAAGGCATAGAGAGAGGAGGCAGCCTGGCCCGCAACATCGCAAGCTTTCGACACCAGTGATGCCGAAGTCTTACGTGCTTTGGACGGTAGGAGTGGTCGATCCCCCCCCAGGTGGTAGCCGTCCGCGGCACAGGTGCACCGCAGGCGGACGTTCCACCCGGGGGATCTCGACGCAGTCCTTGGCTGCCTCACCATCGAGGGAAGTAAGGGAGCCGGAGCTGGTTTCACTGGAACGGTCCGTGAGTGGAGCGTTCCAAGTTTTACACAGCTCCTCATGCACCTCCGGGAAAAACATGGCACCCAGGGTGGCCGCGGTTTGCACCGCGCACCGACCTCGGGAACCACGTATCCCCGGGTTAGCACGGATGACATCACTTCTGCTTCCTCCTGAACTCGACCGTTGGGGGTGGAGTTTGGATTCGGCAGAGTCGGATGCCAGTCTCCCTCCGATGCTGCGAGCGACATCTCATCTACGTCACACATCGTTTCCGAGTGTGTGCGTGAGGATCCGGACGGTATGCCACCGCCGGTTGGGGAACGTTCAGAAGAGCGAATCGGGGTGCGATCGGCCCGTGAGCACTTGGCTGGCGGGTTTACGTTTGCAGAGTTCCCCATATCACTAACGCTGCTAACGTGGGTGGTCATCGGGGCCGTAGCCACAGATGTCACAGCCCGGGTAGCAGACGAAATGGTGGCTGGTTCCCGTAGGAAGACAGCCACCCGTGACCGCAACTTCTGAATGACAATCTGCCCGCAGTGCAGGCAGATGTGTCAACGAACGCTGCTTCAGTGTGCTGGACGCCCAGACACCTAATGCAGCGATCGTGTCCATCCCCCTCCTCGATGAGGGTGCCGCACCCAAGAGAACAGCGGGACATGCCGCGCTGGAGAATGCTCAGTCAGTCCTGAAAAGGACTTTTAGAAAAAATCTCTAACACCTCCGGAACCGCCGAGACGCCCAGGGGAAGGTCGCTGCAGGAAGGGACGATCCGCTGTAACACGTCGTAGCACCAGCGTGTAGTTGTAGAGGATTGAATCCTGAGTTGTACTCATGAGCGATGGCTCTGAAGAACAAAAGGTAAGTGAATGCTGCACGCCGGCCTCCTTTTATACCGGATTTCCGGGGGCGGAGCCCGGCATGCAAATTGCATTCGCCAAATTTCATTGGCCTTTTCTATAGTAGTCAGAGTTGATTGGTTCTCAAGGGCGAACCCCATCTGTCGTTCTCGACACAACGTCGAGAGACCGACAGAAAGGGAACCTTGTCTGCCTCTGGTTGGCAAAAGATGAAAAATTTACTTTACCCAAGCCAATCATCATCAGTTATATGCGGTTATCTCCCACCCCACACGCAATTCAAAACCAGTCATGTGTCCAACACCTCAACTCACACAGCAGAGAAAAAAATCTTTGTAGGTCATTTGGATGAGAGAGAGCCTACTCGGATCAAAACTGCTTCAGTGAGCTCAATTATAGTAATGCTGCATTTTATTGTCAATAAAGGTAACGGCTTTGTAACGGGGGAAACAGTTGTGCATTTGATTACTAGTTACTGAAAAAACTAACGCTGTTAACACTGCAGGTCGTGTCCGGTGAAGACACGGTGTTAGACTTGCTGCTTACTGTACATATGAAGTATACTGCAAGTCTTCCCAACTAAGTTTTAAAAGCGAGCTAAAATGAATTTGTTTTCACCTATATGCACCATGACGTCTTGGTCGAAATGAGCCCCTTTGTTAAACGATGTAACCAATTTCATCATTTCACTTTTATGTTGTTTATCTAACCTTTAAACTTCCCACGAGCGTAGTCTCTGCATTTTACACTGAACGACCAGTAAAAAACGTCCCCATAAATGCGTAGAGGTGAAAAGTGATGAATTAGGTTGTTAATACAGTGCTATTGTAGACGGTATCAGAGTTTAATATGGCAGCGAGTATTAACAGCGATTTGGATGTCTGCTTCTTGATTTTATAGTTGTAGAGAGTGGCAGGGTTCCAGAACTAGAGGGAACTCGGCCGACTGGTTGTTAGACAAATGTGGCACTCACAAAAATCAAGCAGCTGCTGAATTTTTACATGCAGATTGGAGCTGGTGAGCGGAATCTCTGACAGCTGCTTTTTTAACATCTTGTGAAGTCTGTCAGTTATAAAAGTGCGGTGGCGCCGGGACGAGGCTTGTGGGAAAAATAACACGGATACGGCAATTCGAGAAGCCCTCGAACAGCACGCTGAATTCAGTTGTATCCTGTATAGTGTGAGTGAAAATGGTACAGTTAGAAAGTAAAAGTCAAGTTTCAATGTAGTGTTAATGCAAAGTGAACTGAAATCTTTTGACATAATGACCAACATGCTAATTAATGCTTATGGTTTGCAATCATTCATCATTTATTCACCCTCATGTCATTCCAAACCTGTTTAACTTTCTTTTTTCTGCACAACACAAAAGAAGATATTTGAAGAACGTTTGTAATCAAACAACATCGACACCCATTGACTTCAATTGCATGGACACAAAATCATTTTTTTAAATATCTTCTTCTACCCCAGAATTCCTTCCAGCCGTGAGCATTTCTTAAAAAGGTGACATAGTACTTTACAGCCTAACATCACAAATCTTTGAACAAAGTCGTTCTTGAGGGAAGCTGCCAGGCCATTTTACAAACACCCCTCCTTTTCCTTTATAATCCCCTTAAGATGGGATTTGTCCAGATCAATTTTGTAATGCATTTTTCATTTTGAAATGTAATTTAGGTTGTCTCACATCGACCTTTCCCCTCCTCCTCCCACCAATCGCCAATTCTTTTGCTATCACCTGTCTGCGCACGTTTGTATTAGTGGGTCACAGCTAAATTCAATAGTTGGCTAATCTCTCGCTGTACAAAGTTACTTAGTGTTTTCTTAATATCTAAGGAACCCAGCTCATGAAATGTTTCTTTAGGACTTAATTCTTTTAAAATTATTCTCATTACCAATTTGACACACATGTGTGTTATCTTTATACCTGTAGCTCTATGTGAACTGGCAAAACTGTACAATTATTTTTGATAAAGGTCACTGTAGTGTATGGACTGTAGTGGCTATGCTTGCTTCTGAATTACAAAAGGCCACTGGACTTTGTTACTTTGTTTCTCTTCTAGGCGCAGGAAGTTGCTTCCATACAAGTAGGTAAAGAATTGTTTTTCTGCCATATGTACGATATTACAAATCCAGCTCCGGAGATCAGACTGGGTCAATTTGAATTGTTTGAGGTGAATGTAACAATTAAAATGCATCCAGTTTTATATAAACCATGTATACATCTTTAACATCTAAAACACAGACTTCAAGGAAATGTAGTTGGTCTTAAATATGACACACCAGGTGTGAGACCAACTGCTACGAGCACATGCGGCAATGCTAATAATACTGTATCAATAAGAGTGAAACAATGTGTTGAAAACATTTTTTGCTCACACCATTCAGACAAGAATAGCTTTCTGAGCTAAAATTCATATATATACATTAGACTTTTATATGATCATGATGTGTGCATCACAAAACACTTTGAAAGACTCACATGTGTGATAAAGAGTTATATGTACATTATTAATACACTACTTGGGACAGTGGCCATT
The DNA here is from genome assembly GCF_015846415.1 of Triplophysa dalaica. Classification (NCBI taxonomy): domain Eukaryota; kingdom Metazoa; phylum Chordata; class Actinopteri; order Cypriniformes; family Nemacheilidae; genus Triplophysa; species Triplophysa dalaica. The sequence goes on from NC_079543.1 coordinate 7,826,974, forward strand.
TTGAGCACATAATAAAAGCAGAGAGAGTGTTTACATTTGATAATTAAATATTGTTTTGGTTTTAATTGTACTAATTTCAAGGACAGAAACGTATCCAAACAATACGAATAGTTCAATCTGAAGTTTAAAGCGATAGTTCATCCGAAAATGAAAATTATGTTATCATTTACTCACCTTCTTGTCATTTCAAACCAAAAATGACTCGGTTTCTTCTCAGACGACAAAAGAAGATATTTTAAAGAATGCTTGTAACCGAACAACGGCGGTACCCATCGACATCTATTGTATGAACTCAAAACCTATGTAGGTCAATGGGTACCGCCGTTGTTTGGTTACAAGCATTCTTCAAAATATCTTCTTTATTGTTCCGCAGAAAAAATACAATTATACAGGTTTGAAATGACAAGAGGGGGATTAACTGATGACTGATTTTCATTTATTTTTGTGATCTATCCCTTTAATAGTGTATCGCCCATGTTAGCAACATGCCCGCACCAAACTCTCCTGAAATTCAAATCTGCGCTTTTCAGTGCTAGCATTCAAACATATCAAACAGATCACATGTGTGGACATGTGTGATCACATTTTGAATGATTGACTGTGAGGACGTGTTCTTGGTGGAAATGTTTTTGTGAGGCTTCTGACCACTAGATTCAAGCAATTTTTCAACACCAGTGAGTTATTTTGAATGTGTGAAAGCGTCTGTCTGTGTGCGTGTATACAGAATGACCTTGTCCCTAAATTCCTCAAAGTCAATATTACCACAGAGTTAGTAAAAAAAGGCAATCGACCAGCCGCAGGCAAATGTATTGATGCTGGCAGGCTGAAAATTATGTCTTGTCGAGCAGAGTTTTGAAACGTTAGTCTGTGATGAGATTATCAGGAGTGAATTATCATGTCATTGTTATTTTTATCGGCAGGCCCCCCACCTGCATACAGTAGGCTACTTCACAATTACAGAATATCCAAACACAAGGCAGCATCAAACAGCTTGATTAAAATAACCCACAGACAGACACTGTGTTTTAATGAGCATGTGTGTGGAAGGGAAAAGATGGAAAGAATTATTGAGATAAGAGCTCTCAAACTCTGAACTTTGACCCCTGGGGACCACACAGACCTTTATTTAAAAGTCCTCATGAAATATCTTTATTTAATCTCTGAGGCAAAGTTATAGTTTTGTTTTCAGTTGATTGTATGTATTTTATTATTGTATTTATTGTATTAATATTTGATTTAGCTTTTATTGATATTCAGCTATTTTGTTCTGTGCTTCTGTTATTTTACTTTTTATGTCGCTATATAAGTTACAGTAACTTTATTATATTGATAATATTTGATATAATTATAATATTTTTGTACTGTAATTTTATTCATTTTAAATCAATCATGTTATAGCTTCAACGTAAATTTATTTCAGTTTATTGCTAAGGCAACATTTCTAATTTTCGGTTAGTTTCGTTTACGAATATTATATTTAATAATAATCATTTATTTGATTTCAATTAGCAGACATGTTTATTTATATATTTTTTTTTTCACTCAGAAAAACAATTAAAATCGAATTAGAATTTAATTAGAAAAACTATTAAAATCGACCTGGTTCACTCTGACTTTACACTGTTGGCTTAAGTAAGATCTTACTGTATTAGAACACTTGAATTATAACTCATTTTTAATTTATTCATATTTTTAAGTATACATATGGGATATGCCACAAGATTTCAAACTTGTTTCCAGGGGGCGCTGTAGAGCCGCTTAAAGTTAATGTTGTGTTAAATGTCTCCAATCCTGACAAGCATCTTATTTTTATTCATTCAACTACAATAATTTGTATTGCTATTAATAAAGGATAAACATCACACTATATTTAAAAATTGACCACTGATATATTTGGTAAATTGATTGTTGCATTGCATATAGTAACACCATCTGATCATTACAAATCATCTTGTCATGTTTCTATTAACTTAGTGGAACTGCTTTCAATCTGAATTGAAGTTCATAAAGAATACAGACCTTTCTCTACTAAACATGCAGAGCTGTGTTTAACCGGCCTCCTGCAGAGAACCACCTGTCAAGTTACCCTCAGGTAATGAGTTTGATACCCCTGCTATACCAGAACCTCCTGTAATGTCCCCTGGTGATTTAAAGCTGTAGGTGAATCCCTCCGAAAGAAGCTGTTGGATTGGCCTTCTGTACCTGCAGGCTTGAGGTGACTCCGAGTTCAATTTGATTAGCTTTTCCCCAGCGGGCTGCTGTCCTCCCTCAGGGTTCGTGTGTGGAGTAAAACTTGCACGGATAGGCAAGCACATACTGACACTAAGCGAGAAGATGCATTCAAATATCTACATCTTATAACATGCCTCACTGGAATGCTTAATTGTGATTGGTCAATTAAAGCATTTTGAGGTCAGACGCATTTATTGGACTGCTACATGCTTTAATTGACTATAGACCCATTAACACAGTGTCATAATAATATAACATCATTTTAACTGGCATCAATATTTCACTTCATTTTATTTGGTAAATAGGCAAACAATAAGTGGGATAATTTACAGTCGTGACCATAAAGTCAATGCCTTGAGTCATTATCGTGAAATAAACCCATTCGGATGATGCAAGATCGGTTCCTGATTCCCTTGTCTGGGTTTGTCTGTGGTAATGGCCGCTTGATTCTGCATTATATTGTAAATACCTTCTCCTAAACGTCATTAGGCTTTTAGAAGACCCAACCACAGAGGTCTGAAAGACAGAAAAATGACTTTCACTTCACAGTGGGAGACAAGGTTTGAATTTAGATGCTGTTTAATTTTCAATTTTGTGCCGGATTTAAAATTGAGTTCAAATTGAGGTGACAAACAGTATAAGCAGAACAGTAATTGCAATTTCAAACTTTTTCAATAGATTCTACGTTTTCAGTAGTAATTATATGAAACACAGGGCAGGCAATGCTTTTTCAAAAACATTTATTGCTATAAGGCCTACTGGTTGAAAATCTCTTCACATCCTGATAGTAATTCATAATTAAAGTGGATCTTCTGTGGAAAACTAATGGTCTCGGAAAAATAAAATGTTCAATTAGTCATTGTACGGGCCTACTATGCACACTGCTCACTCATACTGTAAACAACAAGCTTACAAAACCGCTAAGCTCTAAAAATATCTGTAAGTTGTTTATGTTTATTATTTTTGTAATGGAATGTGTTTAATTGTAACGCTGTCACACCGGGGAATAAGACATGCTATGCTATTGCTAACTGTAACAAAACTGTATAGCTTTAACGATCATATTTTTTTACGTTATGTGATGTACACTCTTAAAAAAAAAGGTGCTTCAAAAGGTTCTTCGGTGCCATAGAATGACTTTTTTTTCCATAAAGAACCTTTAAGACCCGAGGAACCTTTCTGTTTCAGGAAAGGTTCTTTGTGGCGACAAAAGATTCTTCAGATTACAACAATTTAGGAAAGACATGGTTCTTTAAACAAGCTTTGACTAAATGGTTCTTTGTGGAATCAAAAATTTCAAACCTTTTAGACACCTTTATTTTTAAGAGTGTATATCCAAGTGAAACAGCTTCTGAAATGAAAGGAAATGTAGGGCGGGACTTGATTTCCCACAACGAGATCTAATTGGATTGTTAGAAGATGGGCGTTGATAAAAAAGGAGGCAGGTTTGAATCCGAGTTTTTGCCGGATTTCCCATCGCCACCCTTCCATAAAAAAGCTGGGGAAAGGGGGAGTAGCTCAAGATTATGAGGGCACATGAATTACACAAAATAATTAAGGGCAAAGATAATTACACAGTACAATATTCCATACAAAAATACGATTTTTCAGTTTTGATTTCATGCCTTCATCTAGCGCTCCAACTAATAGTTGAAAAGCAGCCAATTTTAAAATCTGAATTTTGCCTAACCCTGGTTGAAGGTACAGAAAGTAACAAGGTATTAGCTCCTAAAAGTCATGTGGAGGTGTGCGACGTGCATGGGCATGTTGTGGAATGACTGTAGTCTGCTCTTTTTCATGGCAGTATGTTGTGTTTCACTATCACGTATGGAGATTTTTAGAAAAACCCTGTACGTATGGCACTGCCAGGGTCTCCTGCAGTTTGTGTCAAGATAGAAAGCATTGTTTGACTTTGATGTTCAAGCAGGTATGTGACTCCATCATGTTGTGATGATAATGTGATCCTGTTTAAGATTCTAAGTAATTGGCTTTCATTTGTTGGTTACTGGCACAAGGCATGAGAAACTTTATGGTATTATAACAAACTCAGCATTGTGTGTGCATAGACAGACAAAATTTGTAGATTTGCAAAAAAGTTAACTTAAAGAAACTTAGAGGCATCAAGTCTTTCGCAAAAAACAGTTATTATACCATCTGTATTGCCATATGCACAACAGTCGTGTGTGTTTTATTGTAATATAAATACAGTGTTTAAAGTCGAGTTAGAAATGCAGCAAACACATTCCATGTGAACGGCCTTTGGGAATTTGAATGATCATCAGCCAAAAAATCTTCACTATAATTCAAAACATCCTCAGAATACCATGGGAAATTCATCACGAAAGAGCACATTCATTTTCAAGGTTTCCTTTTTGTTCTTTAATTTCAATTCATTTTTAAATAATTATGTCAAATTAATATGATGCAGCATTCCTGTTGTTTCACTGCATTAGAATAGGATAGGCTGTGGATTTGAAAAACAATAAACAGTGCTTTTGAGATATAACATTTTTCAAATGCTTGAATCTACATGAAAATAATTTAAGTGCTCAACTCTATACTTAGGCATGGCATTTTTATTTAAAGCTGGTGCAATATATTCTGTTCTTATTCACTAAGTGACCACTAGAGATACCCATGAAGGTCGAAGGCCATTCATGGCTTATTAAAGGAACAATTCACTCAAATAACTTTTTTAAATGGATGGAATGAGGCAGGGATGCTGCTACGGGTAACACAAATCTACAACATTTCCAAAGCGAAAGCGAAACTTTCCTTTCGCTCCGCTGTCGAACAATAACTGCGAGTAATTAAATATTCAAATTTCCGTCTCCTAAAATGTAATCTATGCATAAACTAACATTCCGCTATCATATTGGAAAGAAATCAAACCATTAAGAGCACTTCTTGTTAATAAACTGTTTACTTTTGTAAAGAAACTATGAAAAAAAAGGCTTTTTAAAAGGTAACGTAATAGTTACATTCCTTGGTAATTAGTTACTTTTATAATTATGTAACTCAGTTACTTACTCTATTACTATTTGTGAGAAGTAACTAGTAACTATAACGGATTACTTTTTTTTAAATTAACTTGCCCAACACTGGTATTAACCCGGGAGTTGTAGGTACTACTTTGAGAAGCATTCAGGGGCAGACTTTACGTTTTTGGAGGGGTCTCCAAAAGCAAAGGGTGGACCCCGTGTCAGCAGCCATGGAGAGCCCCAAGTAATCATCAAAATAGTTGGAAAATCCCATAACGTTTTATGTTATTTTATCTTTACTGACATAATATAATAACGTCAGTACAGTGCTAACGATTCGTACTGTACGCACTAGTACAGAAATTTGGTCACATTTAAATGCACGAAAGGTCGGAGAGCCGGAATACTGTTTATAGGGGTATTTCCTGCATAAAGAAATTGGAGGGGGCCACCTCAGTCAAATTTCGTGCCGCCTCAAACTCTCGTCAAAAATATGTGGAGTGTCTTGACAAAAAATACTGCGTGCATTAAACAGATTTTCATTTGTAACTGCAGTTGCAGTACATGGATTTTCCTAGGGAAGGGGTGTCTAATGTGGGTCCTGGAGGGCTACAGTCCTGCAGAGTTTAGCTCCAACTTGGCTCAACACACCTGTTTGGAAGTTTCTAGTCTGCTTTGTGAGACCTTGATTAGCTGTTCATGTGTGTTTGATAAGGGTTGAAGCTAAACTTTGCAGGACACAGGCCCTCCAGGACTGACTTTGGAGCCTAGGGCCCTCAAATCACTAAATCCGTCCCTGGACGGATAAGTTATATACAATTTTTGGAGCTTTAAAAACTTGGTCTCTATCCTTTGCTATTACCAAGCTTTGAAGAGCCAGGATATGATTTAATTTAACTCCAATTGTGATCCGTTAAAAGAACATAGCCATATACACCTGGGATAGGCTAATTTATTTTTGGGGTGAACTCCTTTTAATTTACTCTGCTTGTTGGCAAAAGGGATTAAGGCATAATTACCATCTACTTGAATGGTGGGCCAGATTTGTTTGTCAAGAAGGTCAAATCAGACGACCAGTGTCAATAACTTAGACTCTTTAGTTGTTTGTGTAGCTAGAGTTGTGGTGTTTGGCATTCATATTGTTGTGGGTTATGTATAGCTTGAAATGCTGCCAAGAAAAACCTACGAAAGCACAGCCCAATTTATGACAATACAATCAAACGTTGGTTTGCATTAAGATCTAGATACAAAATGTGTGTAATATCTTTGGTTAAACTTGACATTAGAAACAGAGACTTGTGCGTTTGTGTGTTCTTTTAGCAGCTTAGGAACAGTTTGTTCTTGAGCTTAACTTGAAAAATTCCCCTGTGGGATATCCTCAACAGGACCAAAATGTTTTACATTATATATCTGAAAAGTTGTAATTTAGGTGGGTTATTCCGTCGTCACTGTAAGATAATTTATTTGAAATTTTCTGTAAAATACATTGAAATTGGTCAAGTAATTCAAAGTGGCCCTCAGTGTGTAGAGGTCCAGCTCATGGCCAAATTATCTTTTGCTTAAGATATATACATATCATGAAGTTTGTGCGAGAATTAGGGGAAGGGCTGGGCTTAAACTAATATCATCTCCATAAAACACTACTGCGTTTATGGGATTTCCTCACTAATGTAGTAAAACCATCAGCTGTGTGTGTGGGGGGATTAATTGTAAGCCCTTAAAACTGCGATTCCTCCATCTGCACTGCAAAGCAGAGAAAACACACACACAAATATTTAACTCAAATATTACACACTGGACTCTATGTGTGTGTTTCTGTGTGTATTTGAACAATGTGAATTCAAGTAGCCAAGTCATTGACCCCAGTTACTGTTTAACTCCTGAACACTCAGTGTGAGAAATCGTTCGCTCTCTTTCTCTCTCTCTCTCTGTTCCTTCCTTAATCTCTTTGTATTACACGCCTACCCAGATTTTCACCCTCCCCTTTTAGCTCTCTCTCTCTCTCTCTCTCTCTCTCTCTCTCTCTCTCTCTCACTGGCGTTGACTCAGGTCTGCAGAGGTTTATTCAGGTTGTGTTGTTGTTCCTGCGTGCTGCACTCTCCGCTGGCGTGTGCGTGAGTGAATGTTTGCTCGCCCCGGCTGGTATGAACAGACGAGAGGGAGACTGTTCCAGACCGCCGCTTGTCAGAGGAGGATGCCGAGAGCCCCTTGCGCAGCTGCACCGTGAGGCACTTCTGCCCCGCGACACGGCTCTGCTCGGGCACTTCCTCCCTGGATCTCTCAGTCTGCGCGCTACTCTTCTCAAGTGAGTCCCTTTCCAGGATGTCAACATGTGAATAGGAGGGTTAATTCTGTATATATGCAGTGGTTTCAAGCCATCCTGTGTTAAATTCTTCAGAGACAGATGCAGAAATGACCAAAGTTATAGGTCGGAAGGTCTGTTTGGTCGTTGACTGGAGTTGGTGCTCTTGCGCAGGTGGTGGCAGATCGGGGTGGATATATGTGGGATGTGAAGTGTCAGACATGCTGTCTTTGTCGAGCCACATGTGTGTTTTGTGTGATTAGTTTGGGTATACAGTTGTACACAGAAGTGAGTTCAATTTGACAGAATACAGTGTCCTCAGGTGAGAAAATGAGCCATAATTTTTGTGTTAATGTTATTTTCTACAGATGTGCAATGCTTTCTTTTAAAAGTGAGGTTTGGGTTAGTTTGTGGAAATCACAATAAGCTTTATTATAGAAATCTACAGTATGTTGTTGTTTAAATAAATGTGTTTGTGGTTCGTGCTGGCATTATGCGTGTACACACTTCACCCAGTGTCAAGAAGGCAGGAGTACAAGTTTGTTATTAATCCTCAAACTGTCAGAATGAGAGATTACAAGTGATCAAACTATGAATGTCAGGCCTCCCTGATCTTATCTCGTTGATATCGGTTTTGTTAAAGTTTGACAGATAAGTGTTTTTCTTTTGATGACTATTTCTCATATTGTTGCTGTCATCCTGAAACTTGCATGTCCAAATTCTGTGTTTTTCAGGAAATACAAATAAAACACAGAACTTTTAAAATGATAATATACGGTGTCATCAAATTTGACAAGCACTTTCAAAACATTTTTATTAGTTAGAAACTTGCAATGACCAGAAACAAACATAAAGAGAGACTAATAATAATGATTTATGACAAAAAATAGAAAACACTAAATATGGAGATACAAGGTTTCAGAAGGACAATACTCTGGTTAGCATTGAACCTCTCACAATACATACAGTGAACATATTGGTAGATATTTTTAGCATTAGTTTGGTGTCAGCTTTGATTGTAATTTTCGTTCTTAACAGTAAATTACAAATGGAAGGTCAACACAACGTGAACCAATTGTACATTCATCTTCACCAATGCCATGAGTTTGGGGCGGGAATGTTTTTTTGCTAACCAATTGCTAACTGCGCTGTGTTTTGGGAAACCTCTTTGAAAACAAAGATTATTTAAAAAAAATTCAATTCCAATTTGAGTCCCTTAGGCCTAGTGATAGGATAATTTTTTTATATGTCTGGACATATTGTTCGGTTTGCTACCTTTAAACATGTCGAGTTTAACTTACTTTCTTGTCAAACTGTTGCTTCAGAGGACAGTAGTTGATCGGTGAATGTCTGAAATAGAAAAGCAATTGATGCATTGTCCACAGAGTCCCTTCAACGCATACTGCACCTTTGCATGTGTATGTGTTTGCCTTTCCATGCATGTTTCTTTAAACTGAGTGTGAGAGACAGCCGATGCAGGCGAACTCTACCTTTTCCAAACAAAAAGTTGTAGTCTTCATTTCTGACGTTCAGCGATGTTTAAATATATCATGCATAAATATGTTGAGTATGCACGCGTGTGGTTGTGTAATCTTGCAAACGCAACTGTGCAGCTGACAAATGAGCAAGAAAGCGCTAAGGAAGGAAGTAGAGGAGGTCAGAATAGACGCTGCCCTTTAAAGATTGAAAATTCCTCCACCAACAGTTGGAAAAGTACAAGAGCAAAAAAGCCTGCTCATGTGACTCATCTTGAGACTGTTTGTGAGCTGATGTCTGGCCCTTCATGAGTCGCCCGAGGAGCCACAGGACTGAAAACACAAGGAAAGGAAGCTAGAAAGAAAACACAGAGTAACAAAAAAACGATTTTGCTGCAGGTGGTTTAGCATCAGGAAGTCCCACCTGTGTGTGTGTGTGTGTGTGTGCGTGCGTGCGTGCGTGCGTGTGTGTGTGTGTGTGTGAGTGAGTGAATGAAAGTGAGTTAGCAAAGATGAACGCAGTGTGCAGGGAATTTGTGTGAGTGTTTAATGATTGTTTGTTTGTGTAGTATAGTGTATGAATGGAGTATATGAGTGTATGTAGAGTGCTTGTGGAGTACTTTGGAATAGTCTTCTTTAGAATATCTTGTCTGTAGAATAATAAAAGGTAAAACCAATGCAGTCGAAGGCTAATTCATATGAATTTGTACATTTTAGTACAATTAGATTAATGGGTGAGGCTTCAGTATTGCTTTTTTGTATGACTTACATCATAATAATTCACATGAATTTGCCACCTTGTAAAATAGTTATGAATTACTGTGATCAGGCTTTGTAAAACACAACTCAAATTTTCACATTTACACTGTAAGTGACAACATAAATGAAATTTACTGCGCATGCACGCTTTTGTGTCCCAAAATTACAAGTAAATTACATTAGCTAGCAAGTTAAAAGTATGTCTAGTCAGTATTATTTTGGGTACCAGTAACACTGGTACTTGGTTAAACTTAAATGCGACAAAGGTACACAAGACGTCAGTCAAATTGTTTATTAAAAAAAATTAAATACAATAAAATTGAACAAATTGTATATGTAATACAAATATTATACAATAAAATAGTAGTATATAAATGGTATTGTTAGCCAATAAGCCAGACCGATCAACAAACACAGATTGGAAGTTAACTTCCAGCCAGGCGCATGTGTCCAAAGAAACCATCTATAATGATATAAAGGAAAATTCATGACTATATGCGAGCCATTTTTGCTAGGTGGATTTCATTGCTTTTCATGTTATACCTTTTTGGTCTCAAGTTTCTAGTGTCAAAACGATAATAATTTCAGTGTTTCATAAATCTGCAACCAATGCTTTCAAATGACCTCACAAAGAACTTGCCATTGTGCATGATCAGGAAATCATGATGGATCAGGAAGATCTTTGTTTTTTTGGAAGTGCTTGTGGTTTTAACCCTGTGTTTTCTTGTGTGTACATGCACTATTGATAGTGTATACTGTATATAAAGCATCTGTAGAATAGATGTGGAGTATTTAAAACATTTGTGGTTAAAGTATTCGTGGAGTACTTTGTAAAAGATTACAAAGAATTGTATTACATTCTATGTGTTAAAGAACAGTACTTTTAAAACAAATGGAGGTAAATTACAGAGTGTTTGTAGAGTACATTTACCTATTACGTAGACTCGCAGTACAGCAATTCTGCTCGGTCTTCTGTCAATACTGGAAATTGGCCTGTAACCTTTACAGGACATGCAAAGAGATCAATAAATCACTATTTTCTCTATGCATTACCCTTCCGCATAGCTGATAGTGACCTTCTCCAGAGATGATACTAAGCCAACGCGTGCTCGGGAATAAACAGATTCGCGCTCCCAATTACCCCGCGTTACTGTCAGAACAAAACTGTACAAAATATTCCACGATATTTCATCATGTGAAGCACGACTGGGAGACAGATCTCCTGTTTTCATCTGTGACTCATCTCTGACAGCAGCAGCTGGCTAAATGTTGTCGTGCATCGATACGAGTAAATAATTAAGACAAACACAAATGAAAAAATGCACATATTCAGATTGTTGCATTCGTAGTATTTTAAAGTAAAATAACTAAAAGGGTTTATGTGGAAGATACACAAGCTAACGTATTTGATAGAAAGGTGAGAATAGGGAGACAATAACTGTATGATATTATATGTCGCACTTGTAATGCATGACCACAATTCTAAAGAATTGGAGCGTAAAGTTCAACACCCCCTCCACCCGGCCATTGTGTGTTTGTTTATCAAAAATGAAGACAAAGGGGAGTTCCACCTGTTCCACCAATGTCGCTAGATTCAATGGCAGGCTAGAATGGGTCAGTTAGTCATGACATCGACTCTGCTTTGCCGTAACTACACGATTTTGGGTTGATCTGCAATAGCCGGCCAATTGAGATAAATGGGTCTCTCAATGGATATCTCTCTTCAAGTATTACAGAGCTTCTTGTGTCGGGCAAATAGAACAATATTTTTACAAAAGTTGCACTAAATGGTTTCTCTTATGGGGAATGTTTTTACATTTTTTAAATTAACAAAATGTTTGTAAATTAACATGTGAATTTTGATGTAATTGTGCTTCCAGTTTGCGATAAGAGTTTTTACGCTGTTTAAAACAACATAGATTGTACCAAAATCAGCACAGGAGATGTGAAGCAAGTCTGTGGATCATGCTGGACCGGTGGAGAACTTTTACAGTGAAGATGACTGTAACAAGAATTTTAGAGAAAATGTCAAGGTGTGTGTGTGTGTGTTGGTTTAATTACTAATTGGAGCCGTGTAGAGATCTGTGTGTCCTTCCTATGACCGTATCTCTGTAGCTGAACAAAACCAGTCAGAGTTTTAAACAAATCCAGACTTTTCATCTCTCTGTATCTTCCTCATTAGGCTCTTGACGAAGCCAGAATGCTACATATTTAAACTAGAATACATTTGTGAACTCAACTCCTGGGGGTCTATCTGTCTGTCATTTAAGCATCCATCCATTCTGTCCCTCTATTTATCTCTATCTTTCGCTCTTTCACTTGCATCCACTCAGTTCATGTGTGTGTGTGTTTATTGATGGCCTTTGCACATTCATCTCTATGACTTTATGCATGCCCACAAAACCCCTGGATTCCCCACACACAGGTTGCCAGGAGAAGGCGATTACCGCGTGTGCTAGGAATGAAAATGTTCCCTTTGAAAGCATCCGCCGCGTGTCACGTCATTTCGCTGCGTTTTAGACAGGTGTGAGTGAGCCACGCAAACATCATGGTCTCATGACCTCAAAGAGCTTCAAGGTTATTGTGGCTGAGTCACCTCCTGACAAATCTCGGTGCGACTACAGGAATGCTGTCTGTTCAAAATAACTGCAGTGCTCCTTTAATGAAACTCATTCTGTATCCGCTTTTCAAGACTTCGAATTTGGCTCATCCAATCAAAATGTTGTCATTTTATCTATTTAAAGACAGACCAGCTTTTCTAATGTCATTAATACATAATGACATAAAAAAAAAATTCTTAGGGTAAAATGGAATATTGACTGAAAAGTAAATATAGGTACAATAATACAATTAATTAAATGGATAGTTCACCTTAAAGTTAAAATGATAACACTGTTTATTCACTCTCATGTTATTCTAAACCTGTATATGACTCTTTCTTCAGTTGAACTCAAAAGAAGACATTTTGATGTTTCGTGTCCATGCAATAGAAGTGAATTGGGTCCAGTTTTGTTTTGTTACCAACGTTCTTCAAATCATCTGCTGCCCCTTTAACTTAAGCGTGCATGCATTAATCAGCATTTTACAGCAGCTTTGAGGTTGTCAAACATATTAAAACGTACAGCCTCTTAAACATGAATGACAGGTGTATGTTGGAAACTCTCAGGGGGCTTTTAACCCCATTCAAGTTCAAGCGGGTGGAGTTCACTGCTAGTGCAACTAACACAGGCCACGTTGCTAATGCTGAGTAACGTTTCATGCTTTCTTTCATCTGTTTCAACAGAGCAGATTCTTGGGAACTACCAGCTTCTCGGTGGCTGAATTCTTCCAGTCCAAAGACCAACAGCTTTCTCTCAACTTAAGGTAAGTTGAAGAGCATTGAGTGTTTGCTACGTTTCGGCAGTTTTATGGTCTGAACTTTATTTGGCATTGATTTGTGTTCATGCTCTGAACTCTCTGAGGGGAAAGTGAAGAATCAAAAGTAAACAGCTGATCAAACAAGGCTGTGATTCCTGCGGAAAGCCGCCGTCTGTTTGCGTATTTGTCGCATTACGTCGTCATACAGAGAGAGCTGACTGGCCAATGGGTGCTTGGGTTATGTCTGCATTTCACATCAGTGGGGGTTTGAGACTAATTGTGCAATGTTTATACCAGGGACGTCATTCACCCATTTTTTTAGAGGGGACAGTTTACACAGAGAAACATGTCCTGTATGTACAAATACATACATTTAAAGCAATATTATAGAGAATATCTCTTATCCGTATTCAAAACATTGCACAAATTATTGCGAGGATTAAATTACAACAATATCTGATTGATATATGAATCTTTATGAATGAAAGCCAACATTCTGATATTAGTACTGTTACTGATGTCTCTATTAAATGGATAGTTTTTTATTTATTTTAACATTAATTATAGCCCTTCAAAAGTATAATTGAGAGCTATCATCTCTAAAAGGTAGGAACTATACAGAAATTTAATAGAAGTTCTTAAACACAAATCTTTTTCTTTAGTTCTGTGATGAGCATCAGTGAAAGGAGTCACATCAGTAGGTTTAAGAACGCGGCCCCTTTAAGAGCTATATCTTCACGCAGATGACACAAATTTTCACAAGTCTTTGCATTCATTTAAGATTTTAATACGTTGAAGTGTGTGCTTTCAAAAATGCTAGATAAAACGGGCTTTCTTTCATAATCTTCAAAATGTGGTTTTATTCATTGAAGGCAAGGTCTCAATTGCAGGAAGTCTCTGGCTTTCATTTAATGATGTTTTAGTAACAAAGTTTGGGAGGAGCCGGAGCATATAAATCAGTCCAGCTTGTACACTATCAGCAATCGCGGCACCTACCCTATCAACTCAAGTGAGAGAGCATATATATAGACAAGACGATTACCTGTGCCTCCTCTAAGTCTATAAACATCCCTCCACCACCCCGGCTCCTCTCCCCGATTCATGGGAACAGGCAAGCTTGGAGCCCGCTCCCTGGACAGCACTCCAAATACACTTTATGGCCGTTACTGGGAGATCTAGGGCCACTTCAACCAGGACCCCTCCAGGACCATCAAACTTGGGGCTTGGGAACTCTGGAACCACAGGGCCTGGTTAGAGGGAAGCCTTTCTTCTCTTTCTCCGCTTACATGAGTGAAGCAAAGTGTGAACAACCGACATATGGGAAACTGGAGCATCCTTGGTCAGCTCTGGGGAAACTGGATTTTCAATGGCCACCTCTGGAGAAGCTGCAGTGTCTATGGCCACCTCTGGAGAAGCTGCAGCTGCAAGTCTTGAAATGAAAAATGCTATCATAGAGGGGACTGCTTTTGAGTGGAAGCTGGTGGATGATGAATACCCTTCTTCCGCCGAGTCCTCATTTGGCCAGTTCGTTCTGTCAGGGTTGTGGGTGAATGGAAGTTTGCAGGAAGTCTCTGGCTTTTATTTGATAAATTAATAGAAAATCTTTACTTTTAATCTGTAATCTGTATTTTTACTTTGTTGCACTGCGTGACCACTGCAGATGATCTAGATCATCTAAGAAAATGCTCTGAGTTTAGTTAAATGCTTTGTAAATGCAAAACTCTACAGTTTTACTTTAGTTTGATATCGTCTATATTCAATCTATGTAAGTTGTGGTTGTGTAGGCTACATTGACATTGGGAATAGATCAAATTTACAGAAATGCTTGTCTCTTCTATCTTTGTCTGTTCTTTGGTCTCTGCTTATTATAATAATAATAATAGTTAAAAATATTGATTAAAATATTGCCATTAATATTAATTTTATGAATAGTTAGTCTATATAATCAGATACAAAGTAACTAAGTAGCTAGCTACTTGAGTAGTTTTTCCATTGCATACTTTTTACCTTTACTTAAGTAATTTTTCAAATAGTGACTTTTACTTTTGTAACAATTTCTCCAGTTACTTGTACTTTTACTTGAGTGAAGAATTTGGCTACTCTACCCACCTCGGCATGCAACAAAATCCCCCCCCCGTGGGGGAAATACACAACTTGACTTGCTTGACTGGCTAGGCGGGACAAGGGAAAACAGCAGGCAAGACACACAATTTATTACATAAGACAACGAAACTGGAACAGGACTGCTAACACAAGGAACATAAATAGGACAGCAAATAAGTAATGCGGGAGAACAGTTGGAGCAACTGAAGCAATAATAAGGTAACAAGATGGGCAGGGGTCAAGACAATAGGCATATGGAACAGTCTGTTCTCACAGTAGTTTGTGATGTACACTGACCGGTCTGGGCAGCGCCGCTTTTAAGTCACAAACCCAGATCATGGGTCCAGTTCTCGCGGCGAAAATCTCCAAAAGAGGATGAGGGTTCAGATCATAACTGATATAGTGTCTTCCTATAGAATCCTGCAACTGATTAATAGATGCCCAACTCATAATTTTGAGGTTGCATGAAGAACTGACTGTTCAAAAATCTGAGGGGGCACGAATGGGCAAAGTCTTTGGTATACAACGATAGATATATTTGTTGGATTGCTTTACTTGATTTGTTGTGTTGTTTTGTGAATATTTGGCTGAATTTGGCAGTTTAAATCACTTACAACCAAATCGATTTTTTTGTGCCCTATGGTGTGAAATTACTTTAATTATAGTTGTTGTTTACTTTGTAAACAGGCTTACATATGGTGTTGATATTGTCTTATTTAAACAAAAATGTTTGTATAAAAATGATTATCAATATGCAGCATTTCCATTAATTTATCTGCATGGTGAGTGAACTTTCCAACAAACATTATGGCTTTAATTGAAGCGATATTTATCATTTGAATAGGAAATGAGGGAATAGCGTATGTTTGTGGGAATTTTGCTCACATTCGTCAAGATGACTTCAGGTCTTCCACGCTGTGTTTCAGAAGGCATTGTATTACCACACATTGTTCCCTTGCAGGTCACCTATACATAGCCGTCTGTTTATCTGTTTCCTCTCCGTGTATCATGACAGTTATTTATAGATCTTTATCCGAGCAGATGTAAAGAGTGAAGGACAAAAAATGGGAGGTTTGCTGTGGAGATCTTTGCATTCAAAATGCAATCACTTTACAAGTCTGTATTGATTGAAAGGAGTATATTGGTTGATTCTCTACTAGACGTGCCGTACCCATGGCGTAACAAATCCTGCATTCTCGTAATTTAAACCGGTTGTTCTTTGTGCTGAATGACGACTTCCTTGAAGCTGTCTAATGTTGGGTCAGGGTGTGAAACGTTA
Organism: Triplophysa dalaica; assembly: GCF_015846415.1. NCBI lineage: Eukaryota > Metazoa > Chordata > Actinopteri > Cypriniformes > Nemacheilidae > Triplophysa > Triplophysa dalaica. The sequence continues at coordinate 7,843,462 of NC_079543.1, forward strand.
TGGTGCACCTGTTATTGCTGGATATATTAATAATATTGTGTGACCATTTATTTTTATATAGGTCACCCAAAAATTCTAATCTGTCATGATTTACTTGCCTGTCCATACAATAGAAGCGAATGGGTACAGCGTTGTTCGGTTGCCAACATTTTAAAGAATATCTTGAGTGTTCTGTGGAAGGAAGAATGTCATAAAAGTTTGAATTGACAAGAGGATATTAATCGATGACAGAATTAAAATTTTGGGATGAACTATCCCTAAAATATGATCAGTTTTACTTTCCCATTTAAAATGAATTCTCTGCATCTGAAAATTAACCATGGTTAACAGGTAACATTTTAGTTGTTAGACAAAGTTTTGGGGTTTGTTTGTTGTAAACCACATGATAAACCGCATGGATATACGGATAGCAATCAGTCACCCAAATTCAGTATAATTGAATTTCAGTGTAATTGAGTACACAGCTTGTAAGTGTTCTGTTTTCGGACCCTTTATAGGGTAAATGGAAAGGAGTGCATGCTATTTAAGAATAAAAATGATTTCAAAATGAGACTTTCAACATCAAAATGCAATAGAGAGTCTGCACCGGTAATGGAACTTCTTTTCCAATCTACTAAGTGATTTGCTAGCATGCTAATACCTAATGTCGCTATCGACATACCCGCTGATGGACGACCAGGAAGGCAATTATCAGAACCCATGATGCTTTGCTCACCCTGTATGACCCTGTTTCTTCTGTTCTAAATAGTCGTGGAGATGAATAGCTTCCGTCGACCTCCGCCTTAATAACACATAATTACTTCAGTCGTGAATGCCTCTTTTCACAAAGGGAACTGTAGTATGAGCTGTGTCTTTAAAAGCACAACCCTAATATTCAGAAATTCAGATATAGTTTAGAAAGGATTTTTTGGTCATTTGACCCATCTCATGCTACTCATACTTCTATATGACAGTTATGATTAGAGGAGGATAAAGAGGATTGGGAAGAAAATATGAAGCTTATAGCACATTTCCAAGTAATCATTTGTCATCTTGAATATTAGAATAAGAATCGTACCGTGGACTTTATAGCGAGGTATAGCTGCAGTTTTATATATTTACATCCCTAGGACATACTATATCACCGGAACACATTAAATGTTATTTCCATAACAATGTTTCTCTCGATAAATGTACCTTCACACCACCCTCGATAACCTCTCTTCATAAAACGCAAAAAAATTGCCAGACTTGTTATTTATCACGGTCAGTATAACTTTATTGGTTTGCCAACGATGGCCAGATTGGACATTAACTTGAAGTTTAACCTCTCACAGAGACCCATCATGGGTGTTTACGCATTTGCATTAAAGGGGTGATTCGCCAAAATGACGTGTTTTTCTTTGTCTTTGGTGTGTTATAAGTTGCCCATGCATGTATTAGACACGTAAAATTGTAGAAATGTAAGTGTCGGAACAAAAGATGTATTTTATCTAGAAGCGAATGCTCACCCAGACCTGCCTGAAACGCATCGTAACCACACCCCGGCGAATCTACGTCACTTCGTAACACGATTTGACTAAGACCGCCCAAATCTAAACGCAAGTAAGGTGGGCGTACCTGTCAGTACACATGCTTTTGAACCTGATGTTCCAAATATGGTAAGAGGCGTTACATTTCCGTGCAGCATTTGAACAATCACTACAGACTAGTGATCTGGCCAATCATACCACACCTCGCTTTTCAGAGCGATGAGCTTTGTAAAATATCAACGCGTTTCAGAGAGGCGGAGCAAAGAGGAGATACAAACATGAATGGTATGTGGAAATACATCGTTTTTTAACCTTAAATAATGTATACACATTGTATTACATCTAAAGCAAACAATAATATTTGTTTTAGCCGCATCAAATGACCCCTTTAAATGCATAGCAAAAACAAAATAAAGCCTGTATATTTGTTAAGTGTTCAGAGAGAGGGTACAAAGTGCACTTGAAAAACTACATTATGACTTTACTAATATTATGAATAGTAGAAAAAACATAACCCTTTTAAAATCGGCTTCTTTCAGCGGCTCTTAAAATGTTCACAACTATGGCAACACACGCTTCATTGATTAACCTAGAGTAGATGCAGACGCGTGTTGAATTAGCGCTTTAAAGCATTAACATAAGCTTTAAAAAAGCGGTTCAAATCCAGAAATACATAAGAAGCTTAATTTACCAGCAGGTCATCTGAAAAGAGAGAGTGAGAGAGAGTCACAAGCGTGTATGTTCCCGCTCTGTGTTTGAGCTGCCTGTCACGCTACAGTTACGTCATCGACCAGTAAATAATAATAAATAATTCATACTACCAACAGTTATACTAAAATTGCACAAAGGCTATATTATATGTATTACATATTTATCGATCATGTATAACATTTAAAAGTGTATTTAAAACACAAAATGAATATATCGAGTTTTTCAATTTCCTGTCATGTCACGTGGTATTGGAATTTTCGCAAGACGCTGAACGTGTATACGGTATGTATGTTTGTGCTCACTATGGTGAGATTATACTGAATCGTTTTATCAGAAGTGTTGGTATTAAGCTTGGCTATCTACAGTATGCTGTACCAATCCTTAGCTTTTCATAAACTCTCAGCCTAATAGTCTTCATATCACAACACTGCAGCGTTCAAAAGCAAACAAACACACAGACCTACACACACACAAACTGTGTAGCCCGGCTTATTCCTGTTAAATAGGCTACATATCTTAGTAGAAAATGGATATGTGCACCTCTGTATAAACAGCTCTCCTATGGCAAAACACAAGCACTTCACACTTTACAGTGGCTTCTCACGGCAGTGTTTCTCTTGTCTCTTGTCTGCATGTGTTTTCCTCTTTGGTTTTTAATTGTGGGCTGCTTCTTAACACTTGTTTCTCATTTTAAGTATGCAAGCATTCACTTAGGAAGTCATCTACATGTTTGAGGCAGGCAGGACGGGTTTCACACAGCGTGCACACAGGATAGGTTGTTTTAAGGTTGTAGCAGAAGTGTCATGCTTCTGATGCGTTATACTTGCTTTTGTTTTAACTGCATGCTTTTCTCAGTTTGAGATCAACAGTTTCACTGATCGGAGGGAATGTAGTAACCCAACCTCAGTCATCTTTAGGACTCTGTCTTGTTCAGGTGTGTCTCATATTTCTGTTCGGTGCGTAAAACTAAAAAGTTTTGTATTCCTCTAAAACCAGGCTGGTTGGTGATGTTCTGCGTGCCAAATGCTGGAAGATTTTGCGATTTGAAAATTCATGAACACAGCCTTCCGTGTGCAGCTGGCATGTTACTCGGAAGCGATTATCTAAATATTAGCTTGCTTTGTAGATTTTGTTCCAGCTGCGGTCCTAAAAACAGTCTCAAAGCTTAGTGAGCTGCCTGCGTAGAGACAATTTCAAGACATGTTATAAAGACTGTTTCGAAAGACAAACCTATTGTCTTTCAACCAAGAGAAATCTCATCGATGTGTCATTGTGGTCAGATTTGATCGGTTTAAGATGAACTCAAACATTCCTTATTAAATTCTGCCAGGAAGAAATAATCTGGGCCACGTATCATACATCACATTTATTTTATACCTCTTTACTCCCACTTTATGTCAGAAGTTGTCTCATTTGTCTCTATTTTTACGTCTCCTATGAAACCTCACAGTTAAACTTTCTGAGTTATAAAAAGTAACCTCAATTGTCGTCTGGGTAGAGAGCAAGGGGGCTCACGGGTATTTGGGACACCTACACCTGACTTCAAAGTTGTTTATTGTCTTACTGCTACACATTTCCATTCTTAAAACAAAGCTAGAGGGTAAACAAACCACAGTCTGTTTGCTGAGGTTAAAGAGCAAGCGGCCGTCCGATCCTGCTTTGACGTTTAGCTCAAAGCCGGCGCGCTGGCAGACGAGCAGGTCCATTTTTCATGGCTCTGACATTTTTCTCATTGTTAGTCTGAAGGTATTAGACAGAGCTCCTCCACGGTGACTTAAAATGGCTGACAGAGTGGATTGTGCATTTCGAGCGGAGGAAGTAGGCTTTGACACCAGAGGGACGAGGATAAGACCGGCTTGTCATGGCCTGACATGTGGGGCGAGGCGAGAGGATGCGTTCGGTTTTAATGACCAGCAAAAAGAACGCGCACGCATGTATTCATGTTGTTTGTCATGTTTGACAGGGATGCAAAGGATGGAGATTTGTGAAGAGCTTGTTTAATTGGGATTGCGGACAGTCAAACTTCAGAAGGTTTAATGTCAATGTTTGAATTGTACGTACCCTGGTAAAAAATAAGGGTTATTTCATCACATGGCTGTGTTGAAATAGTTAATTTTGTGGCTAATTTTGGCTAATTTATTTAAATTCATACGATCTCTTTCCTACATTTTTGTATCATTTGCTTTAGCGGTTAGGGGTAGGGGCGGGCTCAGGGATGGGAATTCAGTGTTGCTTTTCTTCTATTAATCGTACGTTTTTGGACGATTCACAACGTACAAATTCGAATAAGCCACCTCATAAAATTGTTACAAATTCCTGTGAGATCAGGTTGGTTATCTGGTATTATACGGGTAATATGTTATTTGGTAATGTTTAAAATTGGGTTTTTCAGTTCACAGAGAAATTCAATAAAACTTTAAGTATTGAAAATGTAATGAAATTGTAGTAAAACTAATGTATTCCGGTCATTTGCAGATTTAAAATTCAATTTCGATTTCATCAAAAATGTCAAAAGTTAGTTTAAGCACTTGATCTGTCACAGTTTTTGAGGTTATGGGTTAGTAACAGTATTTGTTTTTTTGGGGGGGGTGGGATTTGACGTTTTTAATTCCTGGTCAGATTTTTTCAACTGAGGCCCCTACATTTTTTCAACTTTTTACTTAATTTATTATCCAGTTCTTGCATTTTGATTCAGGAGTATTTGTATGTGAGTGAGATAATGCGAGTGAAGATTAGCGCTGGTATTGCATCAATTCTGATGAATATAATCCTGGGGATTTTCGCAAGCTCGCAGGCAGAATGCTAACATCCCACACTGTCAATATCAATGATTCACATCAACATCTCAAATCCTTCCTGCTTGAGCTCTGCCAGCCCACTGCACACGTCACGAAAAAGACACCAGCACTCACTTTTGCCTTTGAACTCTATAGTGAAATAAAGTGAACTCTATAGTGAACTCCTTTGAACTCTATAGTGAACTCTATAGTGACATAAAGTCATCCAACAGCATAGTGAAAGACTGACAGCATGACAAGACCCATGTAAACTACGATAAACTATTCCTAAGTACATTTACAAATATTACTGCTGTAATGTGAATATGAATTTATTTTATTTGCAGTATTTGAGCTCTGAAAAAATACAGAGAATCTTTTCTATTATTATAATGAGAAATATTTATTTTTATAATAGTGAACTAAAAAAATGATTGACAATTTCAAATATGCATCAAATCGAGGTTGGTCAGTATTAATATATTGTATCCTAATTGTGAAACTATAAAATGGCAGTCTGTAACTTATTATGACTGACAAAATTGTTTATATGTAAGACTTTTGTACTTTCCATCCAACAAACAGGCTTACACAACTGTGTTTTGAATGCTTCATTATGCATGCAACGTGACATAAAGAGCTTTTTCCAGCCAAGGCTTTCAGAGTTTCTAAAACATGACTTATTTTTGACTGCGTACCTTTTAGCTATTTCCGTCCAGTCCCTCAAAACAAGTTATTTATAGATTGCCGTGCATTTTACTTACACTCTGCAGGAAATGGTCGTTGCGACATTTTTACTTGCCTGGGGGACTTTTACATTCGCAACCACAGGACTAGACTTTTGGTGTTAAAGGTTGAGAACCTGTTTGCATTATCCAGTTGCAAACAGGTCAGATATAAGGGTCGCACACTGTGTAGGAAAGATATGCATACAAAAAACATTGTATCAGGGGACGTTTAAGTTATTTGCAGTGGAACAATGCATTGGAGGAAAGAGATGGTGTTGAATGTTGTCAGTCAAGAAACTGTGTTTGTAAGCTGCTACTTTGTTCTGTTAACACTGAGTGTTTTGTGAACTTGCTGAAGCTACAGAAAGAGTGACTTGTGAAAAACACATTTTCAGTGTTGACGAACGGTGAAAAGGAACATGTTCTTTTCTCAAAGGTTGTGCACAAACTGTACAGTTACAGCGATGTGCCTCTTGTTTGTTTATAAAGAGATCTGGCGATTTCCTGTGACTTCAGCGACTATCGGTGATGCAGTGAGGACGTGTTTATTTATTTACCTTTATTTTTCTCTAGAAAGTCCCATTGAGATCAAACATCTCTTTTACAAGAGAGACCTGGCCAATGTTGCAGCCATACATACTCTGATTAAGATACAAACAATTAAAATACATGTAAATACAGGTTATGCAGCACCCCTTAAACACACACAAATCTTTCTAAAGGAAACAATTACGTCGCTTTACAACATTCCTTAGAAGTTTTTTTAATTCCATGTGGCATATTAAGAAAAAGCAGTTTTCCCTCAGGAAAAGGGTACAGTAAAAAGTAACCTGTTTGAAGAGCGTAACTCATAACTTCCAGAGTTAAGACTAAAAATGTGAAAAAGATAGGTAGGAAGTGTCCCACATATAGCTTTATGAATTAATATATGCCAGTGCTGTTTTATTCGGGTGGACAATGATGTCCAACCCACCTAATCATAAGTGATGGGAGTGCAATGATGTGTAAATGACTTTACAATTTTAATAAAATGCAAGGATGCATGTTACATAGAATCAAGACCCACTATGGTGCAGGACGCTGCATGCAAATATAATATATTGCCATTATCAATCAGAGGTAAAAAAGTAGGTTTCACAAGTTTTTGTAGCGATGCAACTAAGTTGCAACAAGAGGTTTACTTTTTATTTTATTTGGAAGATATTGTGAAAGAATTCTGTGTATATGTAACATTTACATTGTGTCTTTTTCTAAGGTTTGCAATATGTCTAGCTCCGTTAAACAGTTTTGACCATGTTTTCGTGATGCAGAAAATGTAAAAAATAACAATAACAGTATATTCGGTCTGACTTCCCTTGAGCCATTTTGATTTTTTCATGTAAATATACCTGAATAACAGGAATAATTAGGTTTAAGAAACATCCATATTAAGATGATAATAGAGCAAAGTTAGTGTGCTGAATTGTGATTGGTCAATGGTTGGCTTCCTGTTTTCAGCACCGATGACTGGCTCTCTCATTCAATTGTCATCGATTGGGACCTGTCTCTCAAATGCCTGCACAAATTGACTCACAACCACAAGCAGGGCCTACATAATGAAGCTTTATGGAAATGAGAGACTGCACCAAACACACAGCCATGATATATAATCTTCAGAAAAAGCAATGTGGACTTCATAACAGAGAAAGATTGAGCTAGACATCAGAGGGCTGAAACAGATGAAGAACAACAGAAAGTAAAAGATGAGCATTTTCGTATACAAATTGTTTATTTTAGTTGTTTTTTTGCACTTTTTTAATATTTGCCATTACCAGAATTCACCATAATTACCGTAATGCACCATACCGTATCTCTTTGTTAACATATTTTCTTTTATTATTGTCATTTGATTCAGTATTTATTGTCTTATTGTCCCAATTTTTATTAAGCATTTTTTTTATTTTGGGATGATATATGAAGTGGACATTTTCTTGACAGGTTTCTTGAGATTAAACCCTACAATCAATCACGACACGTACACAGACTAACCGATTTCTCGGTTAGCCTATTGAAAAGATCACCACCTTTCTTCAAACGAAACATGGAGTCTATAATAGACTGTTATAGCATCAAGTCCATACATGACGTTCATAACACAACCTCGTTTGTAGCAGCGATTTTAACCGCCCTTGGAAATCAACAGACGAATGACCTTTTCAAAGAGCCGAGCGGCATCCGCGAGCTGTTCACTTTAATAAAGAGAGAGGAGATAAATCAAAACCTCCTGTTGTCAGCGACTGCAAATGCAACATGACTTTTGAATGAATAAAATCAATTTTTTATGTGGAACTGTAAAAATAGCGCAGTGTACTCGGCTTGTTCATGTTCATTAATGGGTTCGTCATCTTAAAAAGACTGGATGTTGTCCAAAACAGCCATCTGCACAGTCAGTCTCCACCAATTTCTGTTCATCGTCTCATGCCACGGATTGAGACGGCAATCCAAACGTAATTACTGCTGTCACTGGAAACACAGAGGGAAAAGACCCCATTTATCTTTAACAAGGATCCAGAACTGCTCTACGATCCACTTTAAATGTATACCTGCATTACTCTGCTGTCATTACAAACAAATCATAAAATCGCCAAACTATTTTTATCCCGGTCTAGGCTTTATGTAGGTCAAGAATCGGAGACAAATTTCTCTCCTGGTGGGTCGAAATGTATGGAACTTCTCACCTGGGAGAAAAATAAAGACAGATTTTTGCAATTTATAACGTGCTTTGCAAACACAAATAGCTCTGGGTCATTTTATTTGAACATAATTCCAAAAATGCGATACCAATCAAAAGTTTAGAGGTAATTCATTTTTTATAATAAAACTGAGGAATAACACAAACGTAACTAAAAATGTTATTTTTAATGTTATTTTCTATCTAAATAGACAGCCGTATAACTAGAAGTTGCAAAAGTTTACTTTCAGCATTTTATAAGACAACTTCTAACCCTGAGATGCTTTTTCAACATTGAGTTGCCATCTATTATGGCTTCTTATTTTATTATTTTCCTTTAATATTTTGTCCAAATGACTTTTACTAGTACAAATTAAATTACTAGTTCCGAATGTTCAGACATATTCCTTCATATGATAAGATTTTAAGATCAAATAAATATTTCCGTCTAGTGGTCCTAAACTTTGAAACAGATTTTATCCCACATAGTTTCTCATAGAGAAAGGTTTTTCATTGTAGATGTCTGCAACACACAGGCCTCTGGTTTCATACAAATCAGTCAAGTGTATCCTCAATGTCATTCCTCCACTGACTTTTCACTACCTGCTGCCTCCGGAAGATCACGTACAGTCTGAACTACTCCAGCTCCTTTTGTGGCAACTTTCTTCAGATCTTTTATTGTGTGTTAAGAGCATCAAGTTCTTCAATTGCCTTCTATCAAAATAAAAAAGGCTGAGGCTGTGTGAGAGAGAAATATTAATTCTGCTCAGCTTAATTGACTGTACACTTGGTCACAGTGGAGAATTGTGTCAGAGCAGCTGTGAATTTAAAGACATCATAAATCATCAAGACTCGTGTTAGCATACGTGTGAAGATTTATGGAACTGACATCAACGCGTTCAGCTCCCTCCGACACCCTTCCGTACAACGCTGCAGGACTTCATGATACATTTGTGACCCTGCCTGTGAAACCCAGTTATAGTATTTTTTTCTGATAATTTTTTTTCTACATAAAATCATCCCACATAATGTAAAGAACATTCTGTGAAGTTATAATACTGACATCTTTAATATTGACAGTGTAATGACATGTCATAGATTGAAATCATGGTAAATGAATGGTTGAACTCAAACTTTTATTTCTCATCATTAGATCCAAATTTCAGGAAATGGAAAACACGCTGTATTTTTTAACGATTAAATATTGTGATAAACGTTACTTTTGATGGTTTTACTGGCAAAAAAATTAGAAACATAAAGGATGACTTATAATGATCATTGCCCCCCCCAAAATTTAATATTAAAATGTGAAGTTAAGGAAGTGTTAAAAAAACATAAAAATAGCCTTTCAATTTCCGTGCAATACAGAAATGTATAAAAATCAACATGTAATAAAAAAATAAGCATAAAAAACCATTGTGATCTTAGTGGGGTCTATTTTTTAAATATAACTAATGGAATAAAATGATGTACAAATTATACAATTATATCACAAATTATTTTTTAATTTGTAAATCTCTTGACAATGTTATTAATCCAAGATATTGTCACGTGTACCAGGTGAAATGAAATTCTTACTTTGTATACTTCTCACAAGAAAAAAGGGTAGAAGTGAAACTAACAATTTACCAATACAATTAAAATAATATAAAGAATATAGTATCTAAAATAACGTAAACCTATCCCGAAAAATACAAATAAATAACGGTAGTAGCAAAAAGGTTAGGACCGCATGTAGAAAATAAGGTATTTTCCATTTTGAGTGTTTGTAAGAGAGGGAGAATTTGACCTTCCTGCTGCTCATGAAATGTGTAGCTTCCATATACATGTTTTGAGTCCCGTGCTGCCTTTGCACAATAGAGAGCAATTTTACCATTTTACAAGTTAACTACTACATGTTAAAGTTCTTAAGTATTTACAGTGTGTGTATGGAGCACAATGTGTCAAAATATCCTTATAGCTTTAAATGACATGCAGTGTGACATACTAAACAAGACTGCATAATTAAACATGCATTAATTGAGAGGCTACATGGAGTATTTGTATTTAAAATACATTTGCCGCACCACAGGACCATTAAAATGATAAAACGGAAACTTAATTAAAAGCAGTGGGGGAAAAAGTAGCATCTAAAACCTAAAATACCCACATCTTTTGTTTTATGTGCAGCCATGCGGTAGACAGCTAATGATGGCTCGATCTCACCGCACTGTGGGCGGAAGATACAAAGTCTGCCGTATGTGCATACAGATCAAAAGATGTTCTTCTGTGGCAGTCTGTCTGCCTGTTGATACTGACTTAAAGATGAAAATAAATACTAGATAATAAATCTGATTGCATAGAGCTTCCTGTTCTGATGTATTGTAATGCACTAATGCATTACAATAAAGTAGTGACTTCAACGAAGAATCTTAGTCTTGGGAAACCTTGAAATGGAGTGGAAATCAATGCAGTTTTAAGGCAGTCAAACGGGGAGCGTATGGAAGGTTAAAAATCCTTTTAGAATAATTTATATAACTGCAAATTGGCTTGTAAAGTCTTGGAAAAACTGTGTAAGCCCCCGGTCAAAAAGCGTAGGTATCCCACAATACGCAGTCAGCTTGTTCTATAACAAAGCTCTTTGATTTACTGTTGTCATAAAGAGACCCAGGGCCAATTAGATTTGTCTAGGACATGGTCATGGGTGGACTATTCGCCAGTGCGTCTCTAATGGCTGGCTTGAGATTTCTGTGTCTCCTCAACGACTCAATTGAGCTTCAAAGTTAATATGAGGTCACTCATACCCTCAAACATCACACCCGCTCCAAGTCTGTTGGCAAGCAAACATCGACGGCCGGTGCTCGTGCCAAACCTGTGGCTGGTTACTGCAGTCCAAACACAAATGGATTAATCTTTTTTAATCAATGCGTTTCACGGAATATCAAGTAGAATAGGAGAGAGCGTCTCCGGAAAGCGTTTCGACATGCCGTCAGAATAATTATATCCCTCGCAGTCTCTTGTATCCGGACCTTTGACTGCTGAGAAGGTTCAGATGGTTTTGCGGGCAAGGTCCGCCCACTTAGACAGGAAGAATTGTCAGAGTGACATGTGAACAATCTATCACCAAATGTAATCCCAGATTGAGACCTTCACATGACTTCATTATCATGTTTTAATTTATGTAAACATTTATCCTTATCCCTGGACGTCATTGTTTTCATTTCGATCTTTATAAATGATTAGAGAGCTCATTAATCCCTCAAATGAAAAGTATTTGGACACGCTTATTCGTACTCATGAATATGCATGACTCAAATGCCCACCGCACACACACTTTCCTTAATCTTCTCTGTTCATGTGTTTTAGATCAACAGATGATTCAGCAACAGTGGGGACAGTGGTGGTGAGCAGGTTGAAGATGGGTGAGATAGAGGATGGAGAGGTGGACCACATCACCACCGACATGCACCAGAAGGTAAGACTCTCTCACATGCACACAAGGTCCGGTTATCCAAATAAACCCTTTCAAAAGCTTTTTACATTCATTTGCATGTGGATACGCCGGGAAACATATTTTGATACAATTTTGTTCACAGTAAATCAAGTCCTCTAAGGTCATTTTGGTAATGTTTAATGTTTATTACCTATTCCAAGAGCTGTGGCGAGAATGGCCGTGGAGTGTTGAAGCGGCATCTGTTGCTCCGTACAACACTAAAATAGTTTAGTGAAATGTTTAGAATTGTTTGATTTAACTGTAACTGCAACAAGTTATTACACAAGCTGCATTTTATGTGATGCTGGTTTCCAGTACTGAGTGGAGGTAAAGTTGCACATCACCAAAATTAAATTGCAAAGCTCGGTGAAAAAGCAAACATCCATTTTACCCATTTTGAGAATTCTCTGAGCGTTTATATATGCTACCCCGAGAGACAGAATGTCAGCTTAATAACTAACACTGTCACACCAGCAGACCCCTTTAACCTTCATTAATCAGAGAGAGAGAGAGAGAGAGAGAGAGAGTGTGTGATGAGCAAGGGAATCAAGAGGGTGGGAAAATTATTGAGAGTTATGGAGATGAACGTGAAGAGCAAATGGAGGAGATTTACACAGAGAATCTGGGTTGTGCTGCATTCAGAAATGCATTGAAAATTATTTTAACAGCTGAAAACCAATTCATATTGAAGTGATGTAACATATTGGATGCGGCATTATTTGAATAAGAAATAATAACATGGAATTTTATAAATATGTATTTTATGTAATTCCTAATGTAACATTCAACAAGAAACAGAAAAAACAAATCTTAGAGGTTGAAGGTTATATACTGTAAGCTTGGTAGGTAAAGATAAACATGTTATCACACATCTATTGTTTGATGTATATCCAAAAACAATACAAGTCAATATTTTAAATACCACCATTTTGAAATTTGTATTTGATTCATTTTTATTTCATTATATTCAATAAATTCATTCATTCATTAAAGGCATTTATTTATAATTCTATCCAGCCTGACAAGGACTTTATTGGTGGTTTCATCGGACACATGGCACGAAGTTTAGATTCGATTAGATTTAACTTTATTGTCAATACACATATACAAGTCAAGTGTAACGAAATGTAGTTTAGGTCTAACCAGAAGTGAAATTAGCAAGTGCGGGATATACAGTGTGAATAAATACAGAATACAATATTAGGAAAAAAAATATACAATAGGCATGAACTATGAAAATACTTTACAGAAGGAATGTTCTATGAACAATATATACAGAAGGCTATATACTGTGAACATTTAATTACTTGCGTTCTGTTGTTTTTGATCGGTCTGGCTAGTGGCTAATAATATAACTATTTATATTTTATTTAATTTATATTAACATTCATTTATAATGATAATTTATTGTATAATAATTGCATTATATAAACATTTTGTTGAACACAAAATAACTTTGTCGCATTTAACTAGAGCCAAGAAACCGTTCTTCAGAATCAGTGGGAGCTATATTGCCAATTATGTTTACACACACATTTGACTTGGCGACAGGAGCTAAGTGCAGAAGAAAGTGTACACATGGTCTGAACATAGTGCAAATATACATTAAGATAGAACATTTTTGAAATCAAATAAAAAATAATAATGCACAATATCCAAAAAGTGTGTGACCTGCGATGGGTTGGCACTCCATCCAGGGTGTATCCTGCCTTGATGCCCGATGACTCTTGAGATAGGCACAGGCTCCCCGTGACCCGAGGTAGTTCGGATAAGCGGTAGAAAATGGAATGGAATATCCAAAAAGTGAAAAAATATAGACAAAAAACAACATTTATATATTTTTTAAAGAGTGTACAGATGTATTATTCACAGGTTTAACCTATTGTTTCTTACTATGTACAGTTTCCACATGCTATGTGCCATGTGCAAGTGTGCAATGTGATGGACAGTGTGTTGTAAGAGCTTTTAATTGTTCAGCCTGAGTGTAGCCTGCGGGAAAAACTGTTCTTGTGTCTGGCTGTTCTTGTGGTCAGTGCTCTGTAGTGCCGGCCAGATGGCAACAGTTCTAAGAGGGAGTGAGCTTGGTGAGTGGGGTCCAAAATGATTTTCTCTTTCTGGAGGTGTAAAGATCTTGGAGGTTGGGCAGGGGGCACCAATAATCCTCTCAGCAGTCCTGACTGTTAGTTTTAGTCTCTTAATATCTGATTTAGTAGCTGAACCAAACCAGACAGTTATGGATGAGCACAGGACAGACTCAATGATGGCCGAGTAGTACTGTGTGAGCAGCTCCTGTGGCTCCTTCTTCTACTGGTAACCCAAAATAATACTGACTAGACATACTTTTAACTTGCTAGCTAATCTAATTTACTTCTTATCACTTTTGCAAATAATTTGCAGGGAGTCTATCACAAAAGCCTGCATGCGCAGTAAAGTTTGTTGTTGCTTTGAAACAGTCTACTAGATAGACAGACAGAAGACTCACAATTAGCAGTCCAACATTAACACAGCAACTTAACATTCTTGCATCTTTCTAAAAAGCATTAAAATTCAAGTGTCTGAGAATGTATCGGCTCAAATCTTTAGCTTAGTCCTTATTCCTCGAGTTCTTCTGAAGGGAGTGTTGGTCAGAGCTGATGTTTGAGTGCAGCGTCTGCCACTGTGTGTTTAGAGAACTTGCTGTGTCTGAAATCACTCACTCGCTCGCTCATATACTATTCCCTATAAAGCGACATCTACAATGAGTGGAGTGGAAGTGAGTGAATTTGGAATACTGTGTGCTGAAGATATAAAGCAGGAATAAAGGGAGTCTGTCAAAGGTAGTGCTGAACTTTCCAGACCAGATGGAAGTGACTTAAACCTGCCAAGAAACAAGCTTAACTGGGCTGGGAGACAAGCTCAAATCCGCAAACCCGCTTAAGCTGTTCTTTCTAAAGGATGTACATGGTTTTTACAATGCAAATCAAAGAGAATTATAGATAACCCTGCATTTTTTGAGGAATAAACTATATCAATGTGATATACATTTGCAGTATTTATTAATTTACATTTAGTCTTAGCAGACGCTTTTATCCAAAGAGACTTACAGACAGTTCAGGGAGCAATAGATGATATGTCATACAGTAGCAATAATACAATAGGTTCTAATACACCTATAAAAAGTCATTTAAATTACTATTTATTTCTACAGGTTATGTGTCAACATAAACCCACAATGATGTAATGTAATTTTAAAAAGTAATGTAAATAAAGTTTTTACAAATGATTGTTATCGTCACACTAGGTTATATTGCACATGTTTGGAATTAGATATATGGTACATTTTTTGTTTGAGCTGTGTGCCAAGAAGTGTCTCGAAACTGTTCCAGGCCCAATGAAGGTCATGTGATGTAATGAGACGTGAAGAGTCATCTGTCAGGCACTAAACACTGGTGCGGAGTCTGAATTTAAAGTGATCAGGGCGTAAGCGCTTCGGGGCTGACTCTCTAAAGTTGATGGAGGAGCTGTGTTTGTCTTGAGCTGGCGTGAGGGAGGGTCTCTTTGGCTCCCGGATTGCTTACATTGGCACTCTGGGATACTTGGAGAACCCCTCGATTATTATCTGAGCACCGGTGCAGGTGACAGCTTATCAAATGTTTGTGTGGCTTGTAGCAGAGAGAGAGAGAGAGAGAGAGAGAGAGAAGGACTGGGTGTTTTTGCCAACTACCGCTCATTATGTCTTCCATAGACTTCCACTTCCATTCGAATATCATCTTTGGCTTGTTATCTTCTGCCCTACACTCTAAAAAAAATTTTTTTTTTAACCCATGGATGGGTCAAATGCAGTAAAATAAAACCCAACTGCTGGTATAAATTAACCACTAGAGAACAAGCCAATATTTTTAAGTGTCAAAGGAGGCATTAAGAAATGTCATTGAACAGGAAAGTTAGGATACTACAGTATGATTTTCTGCGAAAGCTGCTTTAAAACATTGTGTAGTGTACAAATAAAATAAAAAAGTGGCATTGCTGTTAATATTAATACACACTTCTGTTTTTGCAACAGTGCACGCTCGTGTATGAAACGTCACATGGAAGTAATGACAAAGATAATGGACCTATAATGAATGCTGGTGAGTACATACATTTTTTTATTTAAATGTATTGTGATATGTATTTTTTTCAAAGGTCTAGTGTATGAAACTTAGCGGTATCTATTGGTGAGGTTGCGAATTGCAACCAACGGCTTACTCCACCATTCATCCCTTCCTTTCGAAGCACGGTGGCTGACACAACAACAAGATGTCATGTTTTCGCTTCTTCGCCAAAGGAGATAACGTATTTACGAAACACACTCTGTAAAGCAGTTTGTTCGTTTAGGGCTACTGAAACAACATGATGAATTCCATGTAAGGGGACCCGCGGTGTATATACGTAGATAGAAAAACATAATGTTTCCGAACCCTATTGTCACATCAGGTGCCCATCTTGGGAACCACTCCCTTAGGAAGCAGTGTAAACACTTTTCAGAGAATAGGTAAAGATTAAAAGACATTTAGTCAATGTCGATTTATTTGACCTGGGGCCAGTTGCATAAACTGCTTAGAAGTTACTCACCTTTTTATTGTCATAGAATTGTCATTACTTCTTTAAATCAGTTACACAAGAAGGTAGATTGGGCTAACTTAAATATCAAAAAGCAAGACTAATTAGTCCTAACTTACTGCTAGTCAGTGAGACTAGTAATTAAGACGAGGTCTTAATTTAGCAGCTAAGTTTATGCAACTGGGCCCTGGTGTGGAAAAAGTCAGCCCCATTTACTCCAAGGTTTAAACATCTCACCGCTCCTTGGCTTTTTGTTTGTTTTCACGATTCTGTGGGTGCAAGGACTAAAATAAAAGTCAACATTATTGAAAGTCTTTCCTTTATGTGGTATAAAAATATCTGTTTCTTGTCTCTCGATCTATATTTGTCACTGCAGCCAGGCGAAACAATTAGTCGACCAACAATGTGTGACGTTTTACTATCGTGGTTGCTAGTGTCAAAACATTTTAGTCTTTGTACTGCGGTAAGACTGGCTAATGAATTTTGTCTCCACCACCCCCATCCATGGATATGTATTGTGCTCCAATACAAACCTAAAGCTATGTCATTACTCTAAGAGCTTGAGCAGATGCTCGCTTCAATCTACTTTGATTGTTGGATTAGAACGAGAGTGGAGTCAAAGGTTAATCCTGTTCTCTGGCGAACCGAGAGTCGGTTGAGGGCGTTTACGTCCACTAGTCCTCCTCTAGAGGTCACTCATTCATCTGTCCTTCTGTTATTTAGCAGGGTTTTCAATAACTTTAAACAATGCGGTGGAACAGGGTAGATGTTTGTTGAGAGTTTGGATTTAGTATAACTGTACATCACATAAAATGTTCTTGCGTGTGTAGCTGACATGAACAAAAAACTATTTTTTATCTTTATTAATAAAAAACTATTTGTTTATAAAACTCTTTATTTTTCCTCCCTCATATTGTTCCAAACCTGACATAATATTTCTCACTTTCTTTTTCAGTGTTTAAGAATGCCATTTGTAAGGTGTATCGCTTTCAGACGGTGGACAGTAAATGGATGCTGGTACGGGAGCAGATGGCTGAGTGCACGTTGTCCTTTAGCATCCCCAAACAGCTCATCAGCCTCTACATTGAGGAGGACACATACAGGTGAGACCTCAGTCTTGGCATTGATCAAAGGTGACAGCCGGAGTAAAGTGTTGAAGATTTAGAGGCCACGACAGGCCTGGGTTGCTAAACAAAAGCGTGCAGGTTTGAACCTCAAAACACTTAAACTGTTTCTACACTGGATGCATGTGTCATATTTATTTGAGTAATTATTTTAAATAGTTTTGATTTAATTGTTATTGCTGTTAATTGTAATGCATTCACATAGTGATGTTAATGATATCCCTTTATTTTAAAATTAAATACATGATATTTCGTTTCTGATATTAAATACATTTTGTATGACATGGCTGTAAGTAATCACAGCTTTTATGAATACAACTAAAATAGTTATTTAAAATAATATTGACAATATCAAAATTAGTAGTAAATATTGCTGTTCTATTACATAATCAGGTTTTTAAATAACCTAATGAAAGTCAACTTTAAAGGTCCAGTGCATTAAATTTGTGCCATCTAGCAGTGAGGTTGCAAATTGGAACCAACTGCTCACTCCACGCCTCCCCCCTCCCCTTTGAAGCACTACGGTGGCTGACACAGAACTAAGATGTTATCACATTTTCGCAACTTTCCCAAAGGAGATTTTTCGAAAGTATTTACGAAACACGTTCTGTGTGCAGTTTGTCCGTTTAGGGCTACTGTAGAAACAACATGGTGAATTCCATTTAAGGGGACTCTTGATGTATGTAGATAGAAATAGCTCCTTCTATGGTAATAAAAACATAATGCCTCTTTATGTAAAGTCTTTATACACCTCTGAACACATAGTTACGAATATTATATTGCATTTCTGTCAATAGATCTTCCAAAAAATGACACACAGCACCTTTAGATCCAATTGGTTTCGGTTGCATTCCGGTGAAAATAACATATTACAGTACTGCCATTATGATGCATCATCAGTTGCTTCCAATAAAGACACAATGCTATAAAACGCTGTAGACATGAGCATATAAATATGATGACTCTTTTGTAAGATCCCTGGTGGTTCCCTCTCCTCGAGGTAAGCGTTGGGGGAAAGTCTGGAATTGTTGG
This sequence comes from Triplophysa dalaica, assembly GCF_015846415.1. NCBI lineage: Eukaryota > Metazoa > Chordata > Actinopteri > Cypriniformes > Nemacheilidae > Triplophysa > Triplophysa dalaica. The sequence continues at coordinate 7,862,108 of NC_079543.1, forward strand.
AAAAAGGAATGCAACAAAAAAGCCAGCGAGATATGATGCTCCTCGTGCAAGGGTTTATTTCAAAGATTGAAATGGCTGTTTTAGAGCTATACTTAGAGCCGGTGCTAAATTATTCAATGATGTTTAACACTTCAAAGCAGAGTGCCCGTCCTCTGCCTCGGAAACTCCACCACCTCCCTCTCTCTTTCTCTCTCTGTCATTTTTACCCTTCCGTTTCTATTCCCTCTTCCTCATTGTTGGATCGTTGTTACCTGTGCAAAAGCAAATTGAACTACATGGAATCGCAAGGTGAAAAGAACAAGTGTGCGCTGGAAGAAACCTTAAGTCAAAAGGTTTATAAAGCACAGCGGTAAATAGTACTCTCCAACAAAGTGCATTGATGTTTTTAAGAACACTGGGTGTTACTTCTCAGCTCCTGCGCTATTCAATAAAATGAAGCCGTCCCCGCAAAGTAGCTTTTCACGATTGCCACGCACCTCTGTGAACATCTGTGAAAGAACAGAGGTGACGGATCTGGATTTGCATTGCTACTCTGAGTATGTATGAATGCTCAGCTCAATCAAAAAAAATGTTTAGCTCTGGTTTGCAAACGCAGATTTCATGTTTATTTTTGTGTATTTTTCTGCTGTTCAGTTTACCAAACACAGATTTGAGTCTTATTTCTGGCGCCTGTCTAAGCAAAGTTTGCGTCTCCTAGACTCGCTCTGTCCCTCGAGTTTCTATGCACATGCGAAATGCCTCTCAGCTCACATCATTATCCGTGGCGACTATGCTAAAGTTGACAGATATTAGCATAGACGCATTTTCCTCAAAATCATTTTTAAGGCTGACCAGGAATCGTGCATGGCCGTTCAAGAATTTCCGATCATTAACTCGGCCAGACACACATTCCCAGACTGTAGCGCCCGTGGGTCAGACCCTGCTAAGCAATTATCATCATGTGTGCATTATTCAGCGAGGCTATTTGGCCTCAACACCTGCTCTCCCGCGTGTAGACAGGTAACTTAAGTAGCCGTTTCTATCCCAAGACATCCAATTATCAGCCCGGGCACCACATTCACCTTTAAGCCTGTTTTTATCTGCTTGTGTTGGTTCTGGTTTAACACAATTTGATTAAATTCAAAACCAAATAGCAGTTTATTAAATAGGGTTTCAGATTTCAAGGTGAAAGCTAGGAATTCTACACCCACATTTTGGTTGTCTGGCTTTCTCACGTTTAGGAATTATGTAATGGTGATCTTCTGTAAATGAAACGTGCATTGGTTTTAATGGAAAAAGTAGTTTAAATAATCCTTTCACCGTGGTTTAATATAATTGTATACATATATAAATGGAACAGAAGTAGGCTGTTTTAAAGTGGAACATAAAGTCTCCATGAAGTCAAAATTTATGTTTTTTAAAAATTGTTAGCCTCAAGGATATCTATAAACTATTGCGCTCATTGACAAAGTTAGCATAGAAGATACAAGCTTTCAAAACATGCAATCTCTCACTTTATTCAAATAGGTTCAATGTTTTTATGTTGTGTGATGTTTGCATGAGAGGGGGAGATGCCCTACCCTTACTTCCTGTTTCCTTGGACACATTGATGAAAGCTTGATAAACTTGGTCTGTAAAGCAAACAAAAATATACATAAAAGAAAGTTGCATTTATAATTTGTAATTCATATCATCTGTCAGGATGGAATTGATTGGAATATTGGAAGTTAGCCTGAAATATAATCATGCATCACATTGAGACATGTCATGCAGAGACCCATGTTGTGACCTGAACAGATAAATCATTTATAATTAACACTGCAATAGTCCATTTAATAATAAGAATAGTCAGATTTAATTTCATGAGGACTTTAAATTTTAATTGTTTAATAAAAAAAATATTTAATTCTTAAAATAATTGAACAGGACTTTCAATAGAACTTTAGCGATTAATGTGTTTATAAACCACAATTGCTTAAAAGCACATATGTAAGGGAATATCCAAACTTCTGAAGGACCTTAAAACACCCTCAGACCCCAGAGGGTTAAATAGCTTAAATATATTTGCTACCGCAATTCAAATTCAGAAATGTAAAAAAAATTCAAATTCTATAATTCAAATTCTTGCAGGAAGAACTTTACACAGACAAGCAGCGTATATACATATGTAGTTTGTCTGTATTATAAATGCAATCTTTTGTCTTTGTTTTCGTGTCTTTATTTGCGCATTCATCTGATCAGCCCACACATGTCACTTGATGTGGCATTTTCTTCAAAAGCCTTTGAAGTGCAGGAGTGTGTTTGTTGAAGAACGTTGAAAATGTTACTGTAGCTCAGGTGCTGCATCAAGACTTCTTTTTTTATTCTATCCTTCTTTGATGCAGACAGCCCATCAGTGGGTTTTGGTAGGAGAGAAAAGGAAGATTGGACAGAGAGATAGAGGGAGAAAGCGAGAGAGAGCAAGTGAGAGAGATAGAGTGACATTTTCTCACCTAATGTTGTCATTATTCCAGCACCATGTTACAAATATTTTTTTCCCAGCTTATTTAGTCAATTAACCCTCAGGTTGGTGTATTTTGTAGTTTCAACATTACCAAATAAATCTAAATCGTGATGTTCATTACGTGCAAAAACCCGACTGCAGCGAACGTTTATAATACAATGTTGAATCTCTGCTACGAGACAGATGAACATTATCATTTTTCTCTCTCATTGTACTTTGGGCAAGCATAAACTTGAGCGATTGTTTCACAACCATCCGTAACATGACGCAATACGATTTGAGCTCTTGAAGGGCTTCATCCGAAAAAAAAAATTCTGCCATTATCTACTCGCCCTCATTTCAAACCTGTATGACTTCCTTTCTTCCACAGAACAGAAAAGCTGATATTTTTGAAGAACGTTGGTAACAGAACAGCCCCGGCACCCATGGACACAAAACCAATGCAAGCGAATAGCTGCTATTCGGTTACAAACATTTTTCGAAATATCTTCTTTTGTGTTCTGCGGTCAAAAGAAAATCATACAGGTTTGAAATGACAATAGGATGATTAAATTATGAGAGAATTTTCATTTTTGGGTGAACTATCAATTCACTGCAACCTCGTCGGAGATCTGTCCGGTTTTGCGCTGGCGTCCTGCAGTAAAGGTAGCTGCATTTAATTGCTATTCCCTTCACCTTTGTGGAATTGAAGGCAGACATAAAGGCATTGGTAAATTAAAGCGAACAGGGGCTGTAACGCACCATGAAATGAAGGCCGCTGTGTAACCGCTTCCTTTACTGCCACATGCACATAATTCCAGCGTTTTCATCTCTCATCATCAAAACTTTTGCTTTTCTCTCATCGTGATACCGTTCCTCATTTTTCTCTAACGTCTTTTTTCTCTGCTATACCATCAGTATGTCTATTTTCACCCCAAACCTATAAAAATAGGAAACAGAAATTTCTTTGACTTTTGTCCCGCATGCGCTTTTTTCACCTACAAATCTCTCTTTTATCATCACATCCTGGTCCACTCAAAGCACATTCTGATAAAGCTACATTACATTCAAGTCGCAGCTTTTGAACCGAACAAGATGGCAGATATGATTTTATATGCGACTCGCCTGCTTCGGCGCAAGATTTCTCTGACTTGTAGGCATGAAATTGAATAATTTCTTTTCACCTTTTTTCCTAAGATAACGCTTCTTTAACAATGAGAATGAAACAGGAATAGATCATTCTGAATGCCTTGGGTACTTGAGGAAGATACGGACTGGTGTCTAAAGCAAAAATCTTTAAATAACCTGCAGTAATTTGGTCCCATAATACCAATCTGCCCTGTGTGACCTTGAACATGAAACAATGCATGTACTTTCAGATAATCCGTGAGCACTTCACATAGTTCAGTCCTTCTCACCTTTTGTTTTGCTGTGGACATGATACACTTTGTTCTGCATACAAAGGAAAAAAGTCAAGCATTAAAACGTTTTTATGTTACCGAACAGTTTAGGCAATATTTATATGAAAAACTAATATTAAACACTATAAAAAAATATTGCATAATACTAATAATATTGCATAATACTGGTTGGGGCACCAGTTTAAAGTAAAATGGCATTTTTGTCAAGTGAAATTACATGCGTTTCATTTTATACCCGAATTTGCTGTCTATTTCTGACAGAAATTATTTAAAAAATATGTGAATTTCTTAAATACATATTTTACAATGTATAATATAAATGTTATCTTAATATAACTAAATATTAATTATATAAATATATATAAATATATATATATATCTTAATATGAATATAACTATAAAATATATATATTTTTTAAATTAAATATCTTATATTATATTATAATTAAGCACTTTACTGCACAAAACATATAAACCATGTTTGTATTTCTTGTTTGTGCACCTGTTTATCATTCGCTTTTTTTAAAGATAGTATAGAAAGTATTTTCTATTTTCACCTTGTGTAATTCATGTCACGTTCCCACAAACTGTCTATGTTTGCATCTGACTAATTTGACTAGCGTCTACCAAGTGACAGATGAATTTGCACCGAGTTTAATTAGATATACCACCTTTGATATCAACCAGAAAGAAAGTGTTTTCTCCTCGCTTTATTTACATACTTGCATTTGACAGATGCTTCTATCCAAACCCAAAACCTTTTCACTGCTAAAGGGCGGCGCCAGGACGTTTTCTTGCGGGTGCTAAGGGCGGGCTTAACAGTTTAGAGGGTGGGCTTATAAAATTATTAAATTAATAAACGCTTAGCAAGACAACATTCAATTTTACAATTTTAATAACCTACACTTCCTCAGTGGGTGCACTTGGTTATAGTCATTGTTAATTAAATAAGATTTTGTGAACATTTTTGAACAAGCTCATTATAAGCTGTGCTTTTTTGTTGAAAACACTATACAATGTGTAAAGTAACCGACGAAACAAACGTATTTATGAACTCAACTAAAATTATGAAAATAGTTCGGCCACTTGAGACACTATTTGGCCAGCGTCAAAACTGGTAGGCAGAGTCAGTGTATATAGCCTCTGCTTACAAGACGGGCTAAATCCTTGGGGGTGCTTTGCCGGGGCTAAGCAGTTTTCTGACCTAGCGCCGCCGCTGGCAATGTTATCACAGTGCTTTTTCTGCTACTGTGTCATCAAAGTTTTCCCCTGATGTACTATAGGTGATCATCAGAACAGATCTAGATAAGGTGCTTCAATCTACAAACACTTCAAACTTATCAGACGTGTTCTTTCTTTAGCTTGTTATAAATAAAGATCCACCCTTTGACAAATTTAAATAAAATCATAATCACTCTTTTCTTAAAAGGCCATTTCTGCTCGTTTCTTTATTTTCTTTGAAGATTCTAATCACATTGTTGAAATTATTAAACTTTCACAAACGCTGAGAGGGAATTTACATGAAAATTAATCATTGTTCCCTTGGAATTTCCCGGCACAATGAAAGACGTCTGAACCATTTCTTAATGACACCCGTTAGAAAGCGCTCGCTGTCTGCTTAGAGAGATAAGTCCCTATGTTTTATGTAAATCTAGCGTGCTTGTGTCATGTTGTGCAACAAATAGCTACAGACATCACATGATAACAATGAACAATTGCTTTCTAAAAGCCATTGCAAGTCAAGGAAAGGAACATCTTAGCAAAAGAGATGGGGCCAATTAGAACGAGTTCTCTGTTACAGGGAGAAGCGTTGGGCGAGAGATATAAAGGGAAAATCCATGTGTATGGGTGTTCGCTTGCTGAAGGCGAGAGTTCTTTCCTCTGTTGTCTATTTAGTTAGTGAATAATTGAGCTTGTTCGATAGCTCCATGAGCCGGTCACATGTATAAGGGTACATGAATAATCCACTTGATGATGGGAGATTTGAACCGTTTAGTCCATGTCTATAGTTTGCTCATCTTCTGTATATGTCAAAGTGTACATCTAAAAGTTGAATTTAAAGGGGTCATATCAGAGGGAATTATGTTTTCATTGATCTTTTTAGATTAAAGAAACAAGAGCGTTTTGTTTAAGTTTTTCATTCAATATATTTAGCTGATCGGATAAAACCTAATGAAAATGATGGTGTATGACGAATGAAGAATAAAGAACAGAAGCATTTAAGTGGTCTTTGGCCTTTATACAGTCCCGGTCAAGAGTAAATGTCTAATTTTAGACAATTACGTCTTCTCTATTGATTTGATTGGTTGTTTGGTTATTTGTGTCACATAGTTGTATACTGAAGCACGACTTTGAGAAAGATTTAAAGAGGCTTGGCAAAAAAGTTAAGTTTATAAAAACATCACTCAGGAAAATGGCAACAAAACGTTAGTACACCACACAATTAACATATTAATAATAATAGTTAATTAGAAGTATAGTATAACTAACAGATCAAATTTTCATCAATGTTTTCTTTTTCCTGTAAGGTTTTAGTTTTTTTGGTGCATTTTTCAAGTGTAGAAAACCAATATGAACACCGAACATGTTTTTTTTCCATTTATTTTGACAATTTTTTCCAAATTGAGCCCTCTCTCTTCTTGAAAATATTAGGCCAATATCCGACTGCTGTACTGCACTCTTTACCCCTACAACAAAACATTTCTTTAAAAAGTGCCATTCAACATTATAGGCTAAAAATACGATAAACGAAAACTGTTGGATTATTATAGGCTACACTGCAAAATAATTAAAAGAAAGAAAACATCCATGAGTGACGCTGGCAAACAACCATTTCAGTTCACGTCTCTCCTACAAACTCCGCCCACAAAAGCTGACTGTTGTCTCATAAGTTGCATTCGTGGCTGTGATGCACAGTAAATACTTTGACATGTTGTTTAGTACAGGGAACTGTGTGCTCTACTGTCAGGCCGCCCGCTCCAGTCTGAAGTACAAGTTACTGACCGGTAAAGACGCTGCTGAGATGTTGCTTCATTTATAATCTCTCTCTCTCTCTCTCTCTCTCTCTCTCTCTCTCTCTCTATCTCTATCTCTATCTCTGCGCTTGTTGCTGCTTGATCGTATCACATGTCATGTTCCGGAAATTTATTCAGCCATTTCACGTTATTTCAAACACCAAACATGCTTTTTTTCATATTTTCGGCCGAATATTTTAGATTGCCGAATATTTGGTGCATTCCTAAATATTAATATTAATGATACTAATACAGATGAAATCGTATTCAATGTTTGCTTTTTTCCTCCAACCTCATTCTATACAGCTTTCCTGTAGCTCAGTGGTAACAACGCAAGGTTGTGGGCTCGATCCCAGGGGATTGCAAATACCTATGTAAGATGTATAGGATAAAGCAATGTAAGTCGCTTTGAATAAAAGCGTCTGCCAAATGCCTAAATGTAAATGCACTTGTTGTATATTTGAACAAAACCAATATGATTTGATATTATGGCATTTTTGCTCAATAATTTGGTCCAATATATAGGCCTACCTTCAGTTTAGTGTTTTTTCCATTCTTTTTTATGCTATAAAGGAGCATTAAAAACTAATATTTTACAAGTACCCGTGGACATAAATTTTGGCCACTAATGTATGTATTTTGAACTTCCGCTGTATGAGGGTCTGCTGTAATGATTATGATTGATGTCATTTTCTTTCTCACAGGATACAGGAGCTGAATGATCTGGGAGCACTTTCTCCACACTGGGACAACATGAGAAAAGAGGTCATCTCTCGCTATGACCATATCATCAAAGAATACCAGCACACACTCGCTGAACTGGAGAAACTTACCGGTGAGAGATTCTGAGGTTCACACACACACGCGTTCCTAAATGAGATTTTTCCCCAGTGCAAATAGTTTCTGCAATTTGCATTTCACATTCGCTTTATCAATAGTTCCGTCATGAAAGAACAATTTTTTTGACCTGCGCTCATGCGTGATTTATTGGTTCATAAAATTTATACATGCAGCTCACGGTTAGCTGTAAAATTCAATGAAACATTAAACTCGAATGGCTACACATGGTTGCGGAAAGAACAAGAAAAGCTGTGCTGTGCGCTTGCCGTTTTATTGCTGACTCCTATTGCATAAACATACATACAGCACGCTTTATTTTCATTTACTTGTTTACAATAAATACATATTTGTTGCTTTAAACGATACGATGGGTGGCACACCAGGGTCTGCCATAGTGTAGCGGTCGCAGGTATTCTTTTATGTCTGTGTGAAGGGGTAATGTAGCCATGGCAACAAAGTTTGAATTGAGTAGAAGGGACAAAAACAAGAATGGCTCAATTAGTCGGATATGTGCTGTGATTTTATGCTGTGGTTCTACCGGCACGGTTTCAAATTATAGCTCAGAGCCTCTTGTGTAAACCACATAGTACACACAGTGCATATCCCAGAATGACAATTATCACACTGTCGCCATACATTTTGCCCAAGCTCCTCTTGGCCTTATTTAATAGTGCGTGTTAGCTTAGGCACTGTGACCAAAATCAATACAATAACAAAAATTATATATTAGAAATATTACAGATTATTATAATCATATTGGGATTTACTCATTTATTTTGGAACATGTTAACAATAGTACAAAAATGGCTTATCATTTTTTAGGGTTAAAGTCTAGTGTATGAAATTTAGCAGCATCTAGCTGTAGGGATGGGAATTTTGATTCGTTTAAGTGATTCGTAAGTTATAGTGTTATTACCAGCTGTGTATGCTTTTCAGTAGAACAGGATACAGCTACCTCCACTGGGCATGCGCACTTCAATAATGCATCAATTTTGTCACGGTGACAACAGTTTTGTATTATTATTGTAAGGTGAGGTTTAGGCAAGGTGTAGGTGTTAGCTTATGCAATTTATTGTAATAATATGGCGAGATTTAGGACAATTTCCGGCCGTTGCTGTATCCCTTCTAGCAACAACCACTGTGTATAAAAACCAAGCATGCATCCTAAAAAATGTGGCTCCCTTGTGGCTGGCTGCAGTATAGATCATAAACCCTGCCTCTTCATGAAAACGAACGGAATTCATGCTAAACTATGAAATCCTATTGCACTCCCAATATATTTTGGCTAGAGTTGGTTTCTGTGATTTTAGTCATTAAGCTGATGTATATTCAAGTGTCGTTTTTTGAATAAGTTTGGATTAAGTGGGTTACACGAAGTGGGTTACTTTATTAAAAGGGGCGTGGAACATGATTTTTTCGTTGTTACAGTTGCCATTGAGGAATATGTGCGCGACCAAACCTCTGAGGAGTTTCCACTTTCCTAGTCGTGCAAATATTTGTATAAGATACAACAAAATGTTTGCCATCAAGCAGTGTATACCATTATCCCACATGGTCCTGACTATAATTCATGATCCATATTATGAATAAAAGTAAAATCAGAGCACTAAATGTCAGTATTTGTGGCAACTCACCTCGGCCTGAAAGCAAAAATACTCATTGATGATTTTGGTCGTCTAGACAAAAAACCTGTTCTAACATCGATCAGCCATTACTAGGGCCGATATGCAGTGACAAGAGTTCACAGGTTTGTGCTTGACCAGCTGAGCGATGTTGACACCTCTGTCCCGAGAGAGAGAGAGAGAGAGAGAGAGAGAGGGAGAGGGAGAGGGAGAGGGAGAGGGAGAGGGAGAGGGAGAGGGAGAGGGAGAGGGAGAGAGAGAGAGAGGTTATTCTGCAACCCTTCGTCACATAAGTTCCCGGCTGCTTCATCGTGCTCTAATCTTGTCTGCTGTAGCTGCCGTTTATTCCACTTCAAACCAAACACTCTTTGATCTCAATCGAGATCTCTTTTGTATCTCAGTTGTGTCTCCTGGGTGAATGAAAGAGACACAACTGAGATGCAGAAGAGATAACGAATGAAGTGAGAATGAAGAATGATTTGTTAAACGCTGTGGCTCCTCAGGATTTTTGAACAGAAATTAAAAGACGGCAGTAATCTCACATGTGTACAGATGGAAACGAAAAGTATATTAAATCTTAGAAAATCTCACTGATCAACTCATCACTGTTGTACCCGAGCTGTATATGCCCCCTCTTTCCTGTGGGATGTTGCCATAATCCACCGCAGTACCACTGCAGAGTATTAATTATTGATACCTCATGTTATCAGTTATAATAAGGTTGGCAACTCGTGGCTCAGGAGAGCGTTTGGTTTTCCGTCGTCGTCTAGCAAAGGCCAGGTCTGTTCTCTCGCCGGCCTCATAACCCTGGGGCGGCAGGGCAGTCGCCTGCGCAGTGTTTCTTTTCTAGTTTAATTCATTTTTAATTAGACAGGCCTGACTCTGGGTACTTCAGACGGTGTTAGCTAATGAATTAATCATTTTCTGTTAGCATTGTTTGCAGCTGCTGGAATTAGCGGCTCTGTGAGCTTATCCTGTTGTTTGTCAGACCTCGCGCGGGTTTGTGCGGCCTTGGGTAGAGAAACCGCACACTCGCCCGGCCTATGAGAGACGGCAAAGTGGAACAAATCCAAGCAAAGGGTCGGTTCAGTGAGGAAGTATGGTTCGTCATTTTAATAATTAGAAAGGACGCTTTCAGGACTGTTTTTGTTCTTCTTTTTTATTAAAATAAACAAAAATTAAGCAGGTTTGTAAAATCCGTGTTCAGAATTATCATCTTGCTTTACTTTGACGTTAATGTTAAGGTTATAATAAGACGCTTATTTAAAATTTGTGCTGTCAGGTACAATTTTACAAGTTTTCAAGTTTAAAGGCATAGTTCACCCAAAAATGAAAATTCTGTCATCATTTATTCACTCTCTTGTCATTTTAATACTGTATGACTTCTTCTGCAGAACACAAAAGAATATATTTTGAAGAGTGTTGGTAACAGTCAACTGACCTAACAACAACTGTATAGAAGTCAATGGGTACTGATCGGTTACCAACAGTCTTCAATTATCCTATTTTGTTACTGCAGAAGAAAGTAAATCATACAGGATTGAAATGACAAGAGTGAGTAAATGATGACAAAATCTTTATTTTTGGGTTAACTATCCCTTTAACCCACATAGGGATAAGTACGTAAAGAAAACTGCAATGTTCTCTTAACAGAGATGGCAGTATACTTTTAAAAAGAAAAGTTGGAGATGGATTGCATCTTTGAAAAAAAACAGTTCAGTCAAAATTATTACTTTTTCTGTAAAAAGTATATACATTATGTGCTATATTGCACTATACAATTTTGATCATTTTTGATTATTTACCGGTGCTTTTTTCACAGTACGAGTTGAACAGCCCTCCTCAACATATTTGGAAAAAGCTCAAAATGACATGAGGGTGATTAAACGACAACATGTATAGTTTTGCCTGAACCGTCCCTTTAAGATCTCTGCCAGCTAAACTGTCTCAGCAAAGAGTGAAAACTGTTGCTGCAGTTAATGTTGCATTTAAACGCTGATTTGCTTTCCAGATTCACAGCGAAACCACAGACAGTCTATGGTACGAGGCAGACGCCACACGTTACTTTTCATGCTGCTGCCCAGGGAGTTTTGCTGGCGTCTGTTTAATGAGAGGAAAACATTGAAAGCGGTTGGCGCAGCCAAGGAGATGTGGGCCCATTTAAAATGCATCAATCTCTTCCGCATCAGTCAGAAGTATTCGCACCTTTAGCCAGCAGTGTGTTAAGCTTTGACTTCTGTGCCTATCGTCTCCTCTGGCAGTTTGGTGGGCCTAAGCCGTTTTTTAATACCTGGGTTTACCTTGGAGATTTTGGCACAAAAAGGCGGGCATGTAATGAAAGCAATAATACATGCATAATGTTCTATACATACGCTCAGGTACGCCTGCCAGAAGACTCTGATTGGAGACATGATCGCATTAAACTGTTGTCGTGATGTGTTTTTCTACATTTTATGAGCAGACTTTAAATAGATAATGAGCTATAGACTAAAAGATTGTGTTATTTATGTAATATGTACTTTTCCATCATAAAAGGATTTAGTCGTACCGTCCCCTTCTAAAACAAGCTGGTCTGCAGACTGGGCGGTCAGTTTTGCTGGGGTTTCCCTCACCAGCCTTTGAATGCACCTGGATGGCCAGATGGTGTCTGCGATAAGGTTAATTCCTCTGCCATGGCTGGCTGGCCCAGCTCCATTAGCCTGTGTCCCAGAGGGATGACACACCTGTCTGAATGACAGCAGAGTCACACTGTCCCGTCTCATGATGCGCTGGGTGGCTTCAGCTGCCACACGATACACATTGGGAGAAAATAACGCTAAGCCGTTCTTTTATAATGATGGACTGAGGGAGTTTGCGTCCACACTCCCTGTCATTTAAATAGCTTAAAAGTTGTTATACAGTATTTTGCATGGAGTATTGCTTGTGGAATAAATTAATCGTGCCTAATGTAATATTGTAACCAAAACTGTCAAACTATCAGAAATGGAGTAATTACGAAGCGACTGGGCTATTCATGTATTTTCACAACAGGATCTTGACTGTACTTGTGATAATGATGTGTGAATGAGCCAGTTATCTCAATAATTACAGTTACACCTCCTTGACGGCCCCAGTATTTACAGCTGCACTGTTTGTGCAGCATTAGCTGACTATTGAGCTAAAAATAAGGTTAGTTTAATAATATCTTATAGGTAAACAAACGTCAGTAATAATAATTAAAGAATTTGGTTTATAATATTTATACACTTAAAATATTTAATAGTTGTAATATTTAAATGTCCGTTAACACATATAACTTTGATGGCTTTGTGTGGTTTTGACAAGCAGCATTATATACATATACAGTAAAAGTACAACAGTAGCCTAAAGTAGTTGTAGTTTTTTGATGGTGTTAGGTAAAGTTTCAAATGGAAAAAAGAAACATTGTCTAATTACAGAAGACCACCATATGGCCCTGGTCACCATCCATGCGACATGTTGTGTAGTGACTTTGTGAGTTTGTGTAGTGATTTCATCTTTTACTCACCTCCTTGTCATTTAAAATGTATATGACTTTTTTTCTTATGCAGAACATAAAGAAGATATATTGAAGAAAGTTGATAACCAAACAACATTGGACCCCATAGACTTCAATTATATGGACACAAAGAGAACATTTCTCAGAATATCTAAATTAAAGTCAAATCAAGCTCTGAACAACATTAGGGTTATTTTTGGGTGAATTGTCCCTTTAACAAGTGCTTTTACAACTTACAATAAGACTTAAAAAAGTTGTATGTAAGGAGGATGCTATTCCGACCCAAGCCTTAAGGGGGCTCAAGCAGAAATTTATTTGGGGGTCCCCCTGTGCCCCCAAAACAATCGAATAATGATAAATTACATGAATCACGTAAATTACATATTTGTCGTTTGCATCAGTGAATACTGTCAGATGTTCAACATTTCTGTCATTAAACACTAAACAGTTGTCAATTATTCAGTTGTCACGTTTTGCTGAACTACAGCTGAAGATGTGACAGTAGCTTCGTATTCTTGATTTGATTGGTCACTGCTTGGCTCTATAACCAGTAACTCCCGCCTCCTTGCATTCGATGCAATGTTGCATTCGATGCAACGTCAACAATTTCCCACATTTTGACACATACCAGAGAAAAATAATTGGTACTGCTCTACGTGAGAAAATGCATGCATTTGGTGAATGTATCACCAAAGAGTTGTAATTACATGTGCTCTTGGGGGCCCCCTAGGGGCGATGCAGCCGCATAGTTCGCTTAAAGGGGGCAAGCTCTACCTCCTGACTATGGAAAGAGACATTTTATCCATGCACTGGCAGGTCTGATCCATTCTGGCGAGTTCTTAAGTGCCTGGGCTAGTTTCCTGGAGCACCTGTGTAAGCAGAAGATCAGCCTTTCAGAGAGTTTAAGATCACATGCAAGAACATGTTAATGTTGGGTGGGCTGTAATGGAAGTCCTTGAGCTTCTATTGAGGTTATTAAGCATTGAGCCTTTGAGCTTTTCAGTGAGTAATCTTAACTTCGGTGTGCTATTATTAACATGCTTTAAGATATGGATTTGAACAGCTAACACAACACGCAGCATGGGTTAATCTCAATCACAATACAGAAATGTATTTTGATTAAATGTGAAGTATGCAGGATTTTATATTAATACTGTATATTAATACAAATTACCACTGAGAATAGTGAGAATACAAGAACAGCCAGTGCTTATTTTTTGTGAAATGTAATCACTTTATTTTGCTTTTGTGCTGGGTTAAATAATACCACATTTTTGCAAGGCTTTATATTTTCATATTTTTTTGTATTTCTTCAATACCCATTATGTAATTATGTAGATATTTGCTTACAATGTACTTGTATTATTTATGCATGTCTAATGTTTTGTCTACTCACAGCACAAAGGGCCAGACAATATGCTTAAAAGTACTTTAAAAGGGCTGATAGCATTTCAAAGTGGTTTTGGCTGGCTTTATTAGCATATCTTAAATTCAAGGGATCAAAAGACACGCGGGTGTCACCGGGCGATATGTGCTTCATTAAAGGGGCTTTACTGTATCAGTTTATTAAGATTTTAATTGGGTTGTTTTTTTACTAAGCAGGTGGTGCTGTGATTCACTAAATCCTGGGGTTTCTAGATTTACACTGGAAGAATAGACTTGCTAATGTTCTGGAGAGCGATATGTGTACTCACGCTAGTTGCTACATCTACAATCAGATTTTGAGTTGACTCGCTAGTGTGTAGCACAGGTTATTATAGTATTCATTCAAGGTCAACTGTGATGTATTTGATCTTTTATCCGGCTTGTATGAACGATGTTCTTTTCACAGATTTGAATGAAAGGCCCTTGTAAAGGTCTTTGTTGTGGCTCCCTCTTTCAATTTAGGTTTAATTGCCATATTTTTATGAATTTAATCTGCCTACCATCGGTTTCCAGAGACCGCGAGCCCCAGTGGTATTCATTTGATCAAGACGTCACTTTGTTCTTGAATGCGTTCAAATCCATTGCTATAATGCATAATAAAGACGCATGAAACGAATAGCAAGCGCCCATATTTGCATGTAATTCAATAAAAGCAGATGGCAAGAGAGCTCCCATGCGGGCAGCGAGACTGTCTGTTTGTACTTTGCCGTCTTTGTTTGTTTGTTTGTTTTTGAAGGAGGACTAAAACAGATTATGTGTAAACGTCTGGCTTCTCCCAATCTTTCCTAGGCCCGTCGTTCAAGCCAAGCTGCAGCAAAGGCCAGAAGTATCTGGAGTTCATCCCCATCAACCTGCACACGCAGAGAATGCTTGTGACGTGTCCAAGAAAAACAGGTGCAATGCATTTTCTCTCGATTTCTCTGGTTGTGTTTGAATAGGAGAAATGGCTTACTGAACACATTGCTGTACAGTATATAGTGTATACTTTTAGAACTTTTTAAACCATTGCCTTCTAATTGATATCTTAGAAATAAAAAATCTAATTTCAAACATTTTTAAAGTAGTGAGTCACACTGGAATTGGAAGATCAAGTTTAGCACAATGCATTGTGGGATATAGCATTGCACACAGTGCACTCTACTGAACTGCATAGTGTAGTAAAGTAGGTCATCTTGATATTCTATAAATGTATGAGATGTGCATAGTGCATACTGTTCAATGCAGAGGATATACTGCAGAAATGCAGTTCCAGACACATCCACTCACCTACTCTCCTTGTCTAGCTTTTAAGCTACTGGTAGTATATCATTTTCTGGGAAGCAGCATGTGGTGGTCCTACAGATCAGTGCCACCCTATTAGCTCAGAGCAGTGGGCTCAGTCATACATGTGTGAAACAGCAGCAGGTGGTGATGCAGTCAGTGAGGGGTCAGAAGGGACATGTGGACAGGTACAGATCTGCATTGAGATCACTGATGAGGATCTGACGGCAGGACACATGCAGCACAGCAGGAATTCACACTTCTGATTGTAGGACAAAATAATATGAGCAGTTCTTCACAGACAGACAGACAGACAGATAGATAGATTGTCGACTCAAGGTGTTTGAAATGCATTTCATGTGATGATTGTGAATGCCTTTTCACTTCTAATGACAAATTAAATTACGAGCGGGTTATTGCTTATGCCAAAAATGACTGTCGGTTTCTATGCAAGAATGTCATTAAAAACGCATAAAACTTGTGCCTTAGACCACGACTGAAAGTCCAGAGCAATGCTGTAATGAATGACTGACAGAATAAGAGTTTAAAAGCCCCAAATCCTTCACCAATTCAAGTGCTTAATGGCGGCCCATCTTTATGGACTCTGCACAAAGACACACTTCAAGGAAAACGTTTTGCTTATGGTCTCAAATATAAGAAGTGAGGTGACATTTGGAGACAGCCGCTGTCAGGCTTCTTACTGCAGAATGGCAGTGATGTGATTTTTACGAGTTGCATAGTGATGTCAAGCCACTTAGCTGCTTTTAAGTTGTGCCATAGCATGTCAGATGAATCAATAGTCATTAAAATCTTAAAGGATTTTATTTGGGAATATTGAAAAGAAAAAAATCTGCACAGGAAGCTATTCCTGTTGTTAAACATTGGTTTCAAGGGTATTATTTGTAACAAAAACTGTTACAATATATAAACAAACTTAATTTGATTAAAATCGACCATTTGATTGACATGTAAAGCACAAATGATGGCAGTTGACCTGTTGCATTTTAAGGTAAATGTGTATGCTTAAAATATTGTCAGTATATTAAAGGTGTAAGTAAGACTGCATATATTATATAAATTGAATATTATTTCGATTCTGAGCATGTGCTGATGTTATAAATGTAAAATTACAGAACATTGTGAATATCGAATATTTTTGAAAAATAAGATTAATACAAATAGCACAAAATGTAACACAGTATCATAAAAATGCCGACTTCAAGCGACACAGGTGTGCAAGATCTAATTTGTCCCCGAAAAGTAATATGGGGATAGTCAGGTTTTCAGAAAAAAAGAAAAATTCAGAAACAACTTTTTAATTATTATAGAACAATATCAAACATTTAAAAACATTTGGTCAAAATCTGAAATTATCTGAAATCTGCAAATTGCCCAGCCCTCGTATATAAGAGCGTTATACGAATACAAATTCAGCTTAAGTATCCAGCATTTAAATACATATTAGGATTAGAAAATAATGATCCTTAGCCACAATTCTCCAAAGCACACATCCTCCAATGCCTCCATTTTTATAGATCGCAGAATCCAGCACAAACGGGCTCAAATTGGGGCAGTGTGACAGATGATCCTGCTCTGTATACAGTATACTGTACAGCAATATATTTATTGTATGAGAGCACTGTTTGAAACAGCCAATTAGACATTCTATAAGAGACTGGGGCAGTGTAAGAGCACAAGGGTGTTGTAGAAGCCGTAATGCGAGAACCTAGTCGTCATTAGGAGAGAGAGAACTACCCCAGGAAGCCATAGTGCGGGCCGATTCGACCATCCTGTTTCTCTGGGGCCCGTGTATCTGAAGAGGGTCTCATTAATAGCTTTTTAATGGGTGTGAGAGCCCGCTCTCTGTACAGGCTTACCATATTTTTACAATGTATTACCTGTAGATGGCCACATGGGCCTTGGTTCCACAAACATGTGGACTGATTATTTTATTCAGGGTCATTCAGAAAAGTCTACAGAAAGGATTTGAAGGTATTGAAGACATCTTTGTATATTGTCATGAGAAATATAGCCATAGAGTAACAGAAAGGCCATCTGTGGCATTAGAACTGTTTCTTTTTTACTGCATTGAGCTCAGTGCAAGCAGAACTGCAAATTTTTGTGATCTGAGATGATAAAAATATAAAAACGTATGAATTGATTATACTGATGATGATGACAATTCCCATTATAACCATTAAATCCATTAGTATGTTTGGGATGTGTCTGAAGAACATAAATACTGTAACAATAGCATTGTGTTTAATATACGTGTCAGGAAGACTCTTTAGAAAGAGAGTAAAAAGTGTAATAGGGTATAGAAAGTGAATGATTGAATACTTTCACAAAACAACAGGACGCTTTCAAAACAAGAGGAAATTCAGGCATAAATCCTGTTCGGTGGCCTCGTTGGTGATTTGTGAGACCTGCTGAAGGATGTTGCTGTTTTCTCCACAGATTGTGTGTATGATGTAGTCACAGTTGGAGCTCCGGCGGCCCATTCGCAAGGCTTCAAAAACGGAGGCTTGCAAAGACTGGTCAGCAAATACGAATCGGAGAAGAAAAGGTTAGTTGATCTCACTTAATGCTAGGTATTATTCTGCTTTAAGGGTGAATTTTATTTTTTATAACAGCAAAATGAAACAGCCCGACCTTGCCTTATGAACCACAATCTCACTGGCCTGATATATAGATACTAGAACAAATGTATTCAAATACATTCTCTGATTAAACAGAATGTTTTAAAATCATTTTTTTACTTTTTCCCAAAGTGACTTAAAAATGAGGGCTTGAAACATTTTGTCTTATGTTTAATGTAAATTTACTTCAAGGCGGTACCCTTTTGAGTTCATTATATTGTTGACGTCCATATAATTGAACATAAGCATTTCATTGGCCTAAAGTCAAGTACGTGTGAACATAAGGTTTTTGTTGACCGCTCTATGAATACTGCAGTAGAAAATAGAAATGTACCACCATCAGTAGACCAGGTTTGTCTCTAGGGAGATTAACAATATTGGCACTTAATGAGAGAAAATATTTGATTCAAACAAAAAAACTTTAACTTGGCTATAAAATGCACACGTTAATGAGATTTCAGCGTTCGAATGATGCAATCTCCATTCGGCTCCCTGGATATTTGTGTAAATACCCTGCAACTCATGTGAATTACATTTCAGTCTAGCCAATAATGTTACATACACAGTCATTTCCCACATTGCAAGTTATTGAGAAATGCACCGTGGCTATATTTTTGTGCGCCTGTTTTTTTTTGAATTTACACTGTAAGCATCGCAACTTAACTAAAACATTGTTACAAAAAAACAACACGAGTCAGACGCAACAATGCGGGCAGTAAGTCTGGTTTTGTTGAGTGCCTGATCTGTGACCAGTTTTTGTTCCAGGGCATCATCATTTATAAGTTCAGCGCTGGCTGTGAACATTTAGTCATTTGGTCCGGGAGGTCTGTCATAGTGGGACGAAATGGGCAGTCTTGGATTGTTTAATGTGACGTGCTCTGCCTTCACGTCTTCGCTGTAAATTCTTTTCCCCATAATTTAGCATTCCCTTCACGTTAAATCTAAATTAAATTACCTCGCTATGTAGAACTAGCAGTCGGAAACTTTCGTTTTTATTTACGGCAACAACAGACTCAAGATACTCATTTTTAATTTTTTCCAGGCATTGGCAATATTAGCAGTCTTTGGTTTCTCATGTAGATGATGGAAGAATGTGACGTGGATTGATGATTTGAAAGACCCAGTCCACACGTGCAGTGTTGTACAAAACAGATGTTGTACAGCGGACAGTTTGAGCTCATTCACAAGATCTCACTGGGGTCATTTGGTACAGTCTGACAAGCCTTGAATCAGTACGCAAAAACCCACATTCCTCTTCATTCAGTCATTATAGCGGCCTTTTTCAAATATATCAAGCTCTGGTTTGCCTGTGAGGAACCTCTTATGAGTCAAAATTATATTGTCATGAAGAATAATTGCTTTTTACTGACGGTACGAGTGGTTTTGCTTCAGATGCGTTGCTATAGCACAATGGATTTGATACATTTTGTGCTCAGGCTGGGATACGGAATTGGTCTGTTGTTTTTTCTCGGTCTCTCATCCTTAATAACTTTAATAACGTCAGAGACGTGACATTTGGAGCAGGAGCCCCTGTGAGCTCCCATCGGTGTAACATTGCTTGTCGCTCTTGAATAAATTCTGACTGTGATTTAATTACTTTTCTCAAGGCTCCAGACTGCTGCTTAGATGGTCACAAATGTAACTAAAAAAACAAAATAAAATCGCAGCTGTAATCTAATGGGCATCGGCCACAGAGAGGAAAACTTTATTCGTTTTGATGTGTGGTTTTATCTGACTCAGTCGGTACACAACAAACAACTTGCACAATGAGCACACCAGTGTTTCCTGTATAGATGTTTAATTCAGCTTGGAAAAACACATTCAACTTTATATTTAATTTACTATCATACTATGACGTACAACAACTTATTTGATCTGTAATTTGTCCTTTTAAAATAGTGCTTTAGTGGCCAGTTTGCATTCTGGAGCTTTGTGCTGCTGTCTCTCTGCCTCTCTCACTCTCTGACCGTGTGTCCCGTCTCACTTCCCTTAATCTTTGTCTCTCAGTCTCTTTCTCTGTGGGTTTGTCAGCCCTCTCCTCATTTCTTTTTCTCTTTATCTCGCATTCCCCCTTTCTTTCTCTTTGTCTGTAAGCCCTCACTCCCTTCTTCTTAAAGTCCTCACCCAGTCTTTCTCTCTCTCGTCTGCCCTCCTTCACTTCTTCACATCCTCATCTCTCTCTTTTTATGTTTGTCAGCCCTCTCTTACTTCCTTCTCTCTCTCTCTCTCTTTCTCTCTCTCTCTCTCTCTCTCTCTCTCTCTCTCTCACAGACACAGGAGACATGTTTAATTGGGGAGTTCTCTACATACTGAGTCACTTTCTCTCCACTGCAGCAGCCGAACTGTGATTGAAGCAGAAACGACAGCAGTTTGTCTGTCACACGAAACATTTCAAATATGAATGTTCTGTTCTCAAGAGGAGACTCAGGCATCTCGGGTTCTGTCCTCCAGTGATTGTTATAAACAAAGAGTTTCACAAGATATTCATTGTTCGTCTCTCTGAACAATTGAGTTTTGCACACAGAAATGAAGATCTATTTTGTGCATATAGTCCAGTCTGAGGGGTTGATTTCGTCCTTGTGAATGTGACCATTTTGCAATCGCTTGGTTTGTACTTTCCTGAACCCTCAGAGAAACTGGCTCATTAAAAGACATCCATAAGACCATTTATTTGAAGTTGTTTTTTTAAGTTACCGAGCCCAACCAGTAATTGTAAAGTAGCGTATTCGAAGGTTTTCTGCCCTCCAAACCTTTGGTGCAGCATTTGGGGAGATTTATCGGCCGAGTGAGCCGCTGATACAAGGCAAGGACATTTGCCGTTTCAATCAATTTCTGAAAGAGCGTTCGCGCTGCACAGTTATCCAAGCAGATACCGGCCTCATTTTTTTCCCTATTTGACATAGTTCCTTCACAGCGCCAATTGTGTAGTTCTCTGGCTCCTTCTGTAAACCTCAGTGATGTTCTGAGAATAAAATTATTTCAAACCTCATGTCAACCATGAATTTGTTTTGTATAAATATGTTGCATCATCTTGGACTATTTTGTGTCGCTTTACAGATAATCACATACAACCTGAAGCGCACACCCATATTGATTCGCCCGCCCGTCATGACCTTCTCAGAAAGCGAGCTTTTATCATTTTCTTTGATTAAAAGACAAATCATAGAACAGACATGATACTTGGTCATTATTAATTGATCGCTGGAAAAAGGGTGCTGGAGAAAAAGGGCGCCGAGAGCAAAATGAAAGAGCCATTTGTCTGTCTTCCCTGTCTGAAAAGCCAAGAAAGAGAGGCGGATAGGGAGCCATGGGTTGATTCATCGGGTCAGGGGCGGACACTCGGTCCAATGTAATATGCATCTGCATTGCCTTTGATTGGCCGTCTGTTTGAGAGCCAATCAATATCCATTCTCATGTGGCCTCCTCTAACAAAAAGCTTGTGCTTATATTTCTTCTTAATGTGTACAATGGTGCTACTTTACGCCTTTATTTTCATTTGATTTGTCTTCAGTTTGAGCGAGAGGACATTTTTTCCCATCTTATAGCATTGGATTTAGCATTGCTCACTGCACAATGCTAATTTACTTCTTCTAGATGGCGAGAGGTGGAGGTTTTTTAGCAAGTGTGTATTTGCACATGCGTACGTTTCAGATGGTACTGTATATTCCGAAGGCCAGAGGCATTTGTGAGTTACTCAGTAAAACATTACGCAAACTTTTGGTGATGCGTTTCTAAAAAACAGCTGAAAAAGATACAAGACTCTTTACTTATGTGCATCATATTTTAAGACTTGTTTTTAAGTAAAACATCTCAAATAAAAGTCTGTGTTGAGCACTTTTCCACCATCACGCCGAACCGTTCTAAGCACATGAAACGATACAGCACAATAACAAACTGTTCTTGGGGTGGAACGATTAAGCAACGTGAACGATTCAGCGCAGGTGGAATAAGAGTCTTATTGCGTTGAATTTATTTTTCACTTTTTTTGTCAGTTTGAAACTTGGCACAAAAAACAAGGGAGGTGTCGTAAAAATGCAGTTATTTTGAAGATATTTTTCATAATAGAAAAATAAAACAGTTTTAGGCAGTTTTACTGGATGCATGCTAAGATTATATATTTTTTGTAGTACAGCTGAACAGTTTCATAAAATGTGTTTTATCATTTCCAGCCTCCATATCTGGACTTTTAATAAGAGATACACTGGAGACATAATGTTGGCCTGAATACACCCAGGGCTTTGTGCTTCCTTTCTTCTCATTACCGTAGTTTATTTCCATTGATAATTTGTGAATATGTAGGGTGGATATTTATGTTGTTTTTAAACACTTTTCATCTTTTGCACATGAAGGATTTGGCTAATGGTTGCAGACCTTTTTTAATGTCTCCTGCTGTTTGGTGAAACTTGCTTTGCTTCCATGCTGTGTGTTTGTGAGGCTGAAGTCGTAGATTATTTTAAGCTTGTTTCAAACCCTTTGGACACACACTTTGCCGGTCGCTGATTTGTTTGTTAGATATTATTTTTATATTAATTAGATATATTTTAATGAAGAGTTTGGTTCCAAGATGAGATAACTCTGTTTAAAAAAAATCAGAAATCATGTTTTTTATTATGTTATTATTAGTGGTGGGCCGTTAACGGCGTTATCGCGCGATAAAAAAAATGTCGCCGTTAATCTATTCTCAAAGTTGGGTTGGGAGCTGGGTCTATACTACGCAAGCTATGATGACTTTCACCTTGATGTTTTAGCGCAGATGTATACCAGCTTAACTGCACTGTACGGGGCGAGAACAAGATTTTTTAACTCGCTTGATTCGCGTCATTCGCGCCGCCTCATCATCTCATAACCAGGGCTTCATTCGCGCGATTCGCGCCGCAAGTAGGTCTATTGCCTCTTTGCATTAACACATAAATTACTCGCGCTTGACACGCCATTCGCGTTTGGTCTGAACACAACTCAACGTTACTGTGAAATTACCGCATCAAACGTGACGTGCTAACATGGATGCAGCTATGAAGCCGCTGGGTTTGCTTCAGGGAATATTAATTTTTAAGAAGCTTCCCAATGGAAACATCGACAAGACTAAGGTTGTTTGCACCTTGTGCAATGCGGAATTGGTTTAAAAAAAAAAACTTTCTCTCAACAGGTACTGGTCTAGCTTTAGTTGAAACCAGTAACTTTGTATTGAGATCTAATGTATTATGGCTCCTGTATGACAGGTCGCTTGTTGCTCCCTCACTCTTTGTAAGTCGCTTTGGATAAAAGCGTCTGCTAAATGACTAAATGTAAATGTACTGTAGGAGCTCTTCCAGTCTCAAGTACCACCTAAACGCAAATCATCCCTTAGCTAATGCGAAAGTAAACACAAGTTCATCTTATTGAACATAATTTAATTTTCATCACCAATTATCATAGTAGAACAGCTTTCTCAAGCAGTTTGAGATGCATTTTGGAAACAGGAGATGAGCCCCTGATCTAATGCGCCACCTGGCTTGAGAAACCCGTTCTCAAAGACTTACTTTTAGTCATTATTTGGGTAGCACACATATTCTGAATGCCTTCGGCAGAATTCAAATGAGCCATTTTAATCTAGATTAATCTAGATTAATTCCAAGATTAATCTAGAATAATCTAGATTAAAAAAAATAATCTATGCCCACCACTAGTTATTATGTTTGTATTGTGTTAGTTAGCTGTATTTTGTAGTTATCATGGCTTAAATCCAACTGCTGTTTGATTGATATTCATTGCAATGCACTATTTTTGAAAAGTTTTCTCATTTTGGAGCCAAACTCTTCATATGTATATTTATGTTGTTTATATTTATATGGTTTATATTTAGTGTAAACAGAAATAATGTTTTGAGTGATGTGAGCAGTTTTAATCTAAGACACCAATTCAGCTTACAACTACTAATGTAAGCAAATACATAGGTATATAACTATTGCGAGAGTATTATACAATATAAACTTTTTTTGTGTTGGAAAATCTTGTCAGTGGTAAAGCTTTATTACAAATACC
This sequence comes from Triplophysa dalaica, assembly GCF_015846415.1. NCBI lineage: Eukaryota > Metazoa > Chordata > Actinopteri > Cypriniformes > Nemacheilidae > Triplophysa > Triplophysa dalaica. Next base: position 7,886,328 of record NC_079543.1, read on the forward strand.
AGTGGGACATCTTATTTTATTCAAAATAGCTTACAAATAAATTAAATGCCATAATATTGATTTCTGAGACTGTAAGTATAAATGTTCAAAGATGACTTAAATTTGTGTGACCTGATGTCTTGTTGTTCATTTCGCCCGATTGCCTCGGCCACTACACAACAGTACTGAGCAGACAGCACTTGCGCCCCTGACAGCCTTGTTTTTGTTTATGTCAAATTAAACATGCCGTTTGCTCAGACGGAGGTCTGCAGAGACCAGGATCCATGGCTTAAGGATTTGTGAGTGCTTTTTGATGAATGAGTCGGTCGCCACTGTTTGCTTGCTGTCTCGTGCCGCTTGCCATCTTTGCACGAGTGATGTTTTCTTGAAGCAGGGTTGATAAAGAATCTCTTTTCACTCTAGATAGGGTCTTGCTCCCATGAGGCGTCAGCCCAACAAGTCATTAACCATATTGCTGGGTATCAGATGGCATTATGTCTCCAGCACTTTCTGTGAATCACATCCTAATAAGGTTCTGATAAAATAGTGCACACTTTCTGTTTCCTGCTGGTTTGCTTGATTTGCAGGACCCTTGCATGAAGACATCAACCAATAGGCCCTTTTCACATGACGTCACACATCTTCCGTTCCGCAGAGTAGCAGTAACGTTACTTCCTCTAACGCCTCAGAATGGACTTTACCAATTGCCTTTCACAGCTGCCACAAATACGGCTAGATGATGAACAACATCTTGCAGGCAAATTTTCGCATAAGACAAGATCAAAGCTAGATGAAGGATATCAATTCTTTGTCGAACAGTATCTGTTTGATTATGAAGATAAGTGTTTTGTTTTCTTTGTGTGTTAGCGAAGGTGCTACGATAAGTACTTGAAAACATGTTCTGTCTATAATTCCAGCACGACGGCAAAACGGAAGTTATTTTTCTTCTTCTCCTTGTTTGTTACATGACGGATCCTATGATACACTGCTTTGCAAAATAGCATATTAACAGTCATATTTTAGTTATCATTAAACCCTACCAACTTATCGTTACCAAAGGTAAATACTGTCCAGCTTTATCCAAAGTCAGCAACAGATAACAGAGTCGCATTATGAATATGTTATAGATACATCCTCATCTGCTCCCATTTATTTGTGATCACAGGCCTTTTGGTCCAATTTTTTTTACAAAAACTGTATAGTGAAATACTTTTACTTTATATTTCTTTAGACAGACTGATGATTTCCAAGCATTCCTGGGTCCTAAAGTCCACCTGAGTACACAGGGCACGTGCAGACATATGGTTTTTGGACATTTCCAGCACATGTTAACAAAACGCTCTATTATAGCCCTTCATGTTCCCTCCAGAGGTCAAAAGGCGGTTGCTAACAAGTTTTTACTGTACATGGTACTACCAATACTGTCAGGGACATGTCGTAACGTAAAAATCTAAAACAAAATAATGCATGTTGGACACAACTCCCAAGAAATTAGGCATGTAGATTCATCCAAAGAATACTTTCTAATCAGAGAACATTTTGAATGAGTTTATGGAAACTGACCCTTACAAAATTTTTACTACAAATACAACCAAAAACAACAGGGTTGCTATACTTAAACCATGGATTTGCTTCAGTAACCATAGTTTAACAGTGGTTTTTGTAGTAAACCCATGGTTATACAAATGGTAATCAATATGGTTCATTTTTATGAGGGTGGGGATTATGTTATGACCTGGTGTAGTTTGCGTATAGCCTACATTTAGCTTTTTATTCAAGGACAATTACATTTAGGCTTCGAGATTCTTTAACGTTAATTGTTGTCTTTTATGGACAAAACATATAAGTATAATAAACCTTTGTTGATCACAGAGCTTTTTTGCAATAATCCAACAGCGTGTAGAAAGATCCACTGTAATGGTAACTTTTGGGTTGGCCTATGACAAATGTCATTGCAGCAACATCACTTTCATGTGTGTATAAGCAGAGCATACAATGCTGAAAACTTTTATGTCAAACATTATGTAAAAGTGAACTTTCCATAGTAGGTCCCCTTTAAAACACACACATGGTCTTCTCAGGATGCTGTTATGATTCAAATGAACTGGCTGATCTACGAATCTCTTAAATTGCATTGCTCAAACAGATCAATGTCACCCCTTTTTGTCTTGCTACTGTAAATTGCTGCATTTTGCAACAATTCACTTGTTACTCTAAAAGCTACACTAATTTTACAAGGATACTAATTTAAGCGCTGAAAAATGTACTCGAGTTAGTAACATCGCTCTTTTGATTTTGTTATATAACCCTACACTGAAGATAACCAGATTCGGTACAGACGTGAAATCAATCACTTTCTGCCCCGGCGGTGTTATCGACACGCTCTTTTATTTTTCATATGCTTTGGTATGTGTCTCCTGTCTTTAAGCGGGGTCTTTTATTCGCTCAGAGCCGCAGCGGTTAGTGATTCTCTCAGGAGCCAATTATCTGAAGCGATGAGCCCAGACTGTCTGAGTTTCGCACTGATACACTGATCTGGGATCAGGACGCTCTCACTCCGCTTCTAATCTCCACCATCGCAAACAAACGTACAGACTAACTTGGGTCCAGCCAGGCGGGACACATGCACCTCCCAGCGTGGCTGCACATCCTCTGGTCAATATGTATTGGCTCTTTTCTCCTAGTTGTCTTAGCATGGATGCTGTTCTTTGGAAGTGTTGAAAGAAATACGCTACTCTCAATGAATCTATTCATTTTTGTTAGTTTGCCAATTTGTGTGTGTTGGAGTATTGCCTATATACATTAACAAACTGTTTCTTGATTGGTTGAAAATCCCTGTACAGCAAAGCTAGTACATGTCTGTTGACTCGTTCCAAAGGAGCTATTTCTCTACTGGCTCCTGAGTTTAGACGAAACCCATTCCGCAATCCAGTTCACACAAACCCATCATCATACCTTATCGAACCACACCACAGGAAGTGAGGCGTATTCACGAAGGGATTGTAATTGGTTCAGCTGAGTTCATTAGATATGTTAGCCATTCATATCGACACATTGATGTCACGGCGTATTTTGTACACAGCGGCACAATAATCTGACACCTGTTTGATCACGAACAATATGACAGCCTTCTGCTGCCGCTGACATTTATTCAATCTCTCTCCCCTGTTTTTCTCACCGCCCACCTGTCTTCAGCTATAGCACGGCATATCAGTCCATCTACTACCCTCCAGAACAGACGGCCAGGGCCAGGGAGATACTGGGCACGGTGTTCCAGCTGCAGCCTCTCATCTCTGAGCTTGCTGACCAGCTACTGCAGGTGGCCCAGCAGTGCTCCAGCCAGGCGCTGAAGGACACACTAAAGAACCTAGAGGAGAAGGTGAGACCAGTTTCTTATCTATGAAATCCAGCGGGGGTTCAAAGAGACCCACACTCTAAAAAATAAAGGTGACAAAATAATTACAAAATCTCTGAGAATACGTTCAGGTTTTATTGCAAATGACCGTCGGTAATGCAAGGGTATCAGATAAGTGTGGTATTAACACGGTATCATATTTACAGTTTTTTGAATTCTAAAGATGTTGTTTTGTGCATGCTTAATAATTCTCAAATATCAGAACTCTAAAATGTTAGATTTTGTGCATGCACAAATCCCTACACCGTCTCTCTGCAGATGGCACCAAATCTCACCTCAGCTCACAAACAGTGTTCAGATACCATGTATTTCCATTCACACAAGAGCGCAAGTCTTGGCTTGAAACGGGTCAGATTTACATCATTGAGGCAGTTTGACAAACTGCCAGTGCTCCGTCACATCCCTCGGCCAAAACCAACAGAAGCCTCCAGTCTGAGTAACTAGTTTGGAGAACTTCATGTTTTATGGGTGTAATTAATGAATTACATCTGGTGCTGTCGGTGGGCAATCTGTGACACAGAGATTGTTTCTGCCTCAGTGGAATAACAGCAATCAGACGCCTTCATCGCTTAATTCTCCCTGTCGCCCCTCGTCATCTCCTTGATTAGAAGTGTGACGGCGGCCACCCGATTCAAAAGCTGAAGCTAGCTGGCTCGAGTTGATTGAAATCTCCAACCGTGAGCATGTGTTTGTGTTGATTTTGTATTCCGGTCTTTGTCCCTTTTTTCACCACCAACCAGCGCTGAGTGATGTAGCTAAAAAGGCAAAAAAATTGTCAGACCTTTGATGATATTTAATATACAGTGTGTATCTATATTTTTGTATTTACTCACAAATGGTTTTGCTTTGTCCCTTTTTGTATTCGCTCTTAAAAACTATCCTTTCAAGCAAAAAGTCATCATCTATTAATAACATAGAGAAGAAGAAACTTAATTTGTTGAGTAAAAAATTGTTTTAGTATATGCACATGAATATATAAATATTTAAATAAAAAATATTATAAGAAATAGTAGTTGTATTGGTACTGTTCAATTTTTTCCATAAATATTTGTATTATTAAAATCATGATGATTATCATTATTATTATTGTATTTTATGCGTGTCCAAATAAAGCGGTCTAAAAAAAAATGTTTCCTGTATATTTAGTGAAAAATTTGCCCATTTTTAAAAGATTTTTACTGTAAGTTACTTACTTTTACATTTATTTATATATAAGACTTTAATGCATTAAACATTTTAAATCTGCCTCAAGGTTCCTCTAGTGCAATCATCCCTTTAACACTTTCAAAGTAAATACAGAAATATTGATATATATTTATATATTGAATGTCCTGAAATACCTGGAAAGGGTCACACAATATATATTTTTTAATAATATCAACAAACCCTAAGGCAGTAGATCTTAATTCTATTCCTGAGACCCACCATTCCTCATATTTAAGATGCCTGTCAGCAGAGGTCCATAAACTGAACTGGCAGACAAAGGAAACGCGTGCAATGTTGGCGTCCCAGGACTGGAATTGTAAACATGAACGTGTCATTCACAGTTATGTGAATTGCTATGACACAACATCACACGTACAACATTTTATCATGCTTGATGTCTGAGTGCTTTAAATTTGAAGCCCTGGATAATGTCAACAGTTGTGTATGTATCTGTTTCCTAACTGTAGTAACTATAGCACCGAGCTGAGATCCAAGTTTTATATAAAAACATTAAAAAAATCATTTTCAGACCGGCGAGAATCCAAACGAGAGTGAATTTGTTGCTAGAAATTGTGTTTAATTGTGAAATTTGATTATCATATCTGAAATAGCGATCGGTGGGTTGGAGAAAAGGTCAAGGCAAACAGCTCAATCGAGCTAGAAGAGAATCTGCTCATTGGCCTGTGAAAAGCAATGAGGCTGTGTAAACCTTACGGCTGACGCCTGGCAAATTACATTGAAAAGATAAGCAATCTGGGGCTGTGAATTTGCTAATAGTCTCATGGAGCCAGATGAAGTTGGGACAGAATGCAAAATGCTTGGCCGAGACAGGGCCTTGAGGGCGGTAGACAGCAGTTTAGTGGCTTTTATGTGCTGCCTGGCTACGTTCAAATACAAATTGTTTCACTTTTATCGATTGTTTTCAGTCTTCAAGTGTTTGTTAGTAAGAATTACAATGGCGTAATTGAAGGCACAACACAATTTTTTTACAGTTTTTTTTTATTCAGTCTTTAGAAGTGGAGTGACACCCATAGGTAGCCGCTGTGTGAACGCTACATTTGGTGTTGCACCAGTCTTTTTTATACCAGACATAGTAATTGTCAAACATCCAGTTGCACAAGTGTGAGAATATATCTCTAAAGATGCAACTTTCCTGTTTTCTGAATTTCTTAAAGATTAATCAAATCGTGTGGTGATGTTGTTATACCGAGATGAACCACATCTGTTGTCTTTTCATTTCTTCTCTTTCATCCGAACGTCTTCATTCGCTGTTCTCCGGTTATCGTCCGGCCATTGCTATGTGCTCTTGTCCTTGGCTGCTTATTAGCTTTTCAGAATTGGTTCTCCCCATCTCTTTAATCTTCCCACTCACTCTTACGCTCCGCTGTACTTTAATAAAACGCAGCCTTATTAAAATACTGGGTTATCAAATGCTCACGGGGGATGTCCCAATACATGGTTTCAGCCCTGTGGACTTTTTGGAAATAAACGTACTTTCTTGTCGAACAGTGCAGCATGAATTCTGTTTTTGAGAACAAATATTATTTTCATCCCAATGTCATTTCAACAACATCTCAAAGTATGTATTGCAATGTCATGCAATGTTGGGAAAAAGGTAAAAATTACATTACAATTTTCATTAAGATAAATCGCAGTTATCGCTGACAGTTTAGGTACTCTATAAACACAAAAGTGGTAAACTAATATATAATATGACAAAATGAGTACATTAACTTCTAAAGAAACTTTTTTTGCCAAATCGTTGGTTGTTGTGAGAGTCTTCAATTGATTACTGTCAACCCTGAAAAATACACACATGCTCTCTCTCTCTCTCTCTCTCTCTCTCTCTCTCTCTCCAGACAGAGCAGTTTGTGCACGCCCTGAAGGACGAGTTGGTCAAGAGTGCCCTTTTGGCCCTGCATGCCGCCCGTCCTGGCTACGTCAGCAAAACATGCACTCCGTCCCGCCAGCCCAAAGCTGACGCGAATGCGAACGTTACCGCAGAGCCGCACACCCTCTGCAACAATGTTGTCAGCTCTCAGATGGCTCCAAAAGAAAGCAAAGTGTCTCCAATTCGCTCTGACTCCATCCCTCACCAGACAGAGTATGACGAGGAAGAATGGGCAAGTTTTGTTCGGGTTTTATTTTTTCACAGGTTTATAAAGAGGCATATTTTATAAATGTAATGTTGAAAATCAAGTAGTCAGTCGTCAAACTTTTATATTGAACTTTGGCATCCTGTGTCTTTGGCGTTACAGACACGTTTGATCCTATGTCAGCGTAGCATCAATTTAAAACCTGATTTATTTTTCTAATTGATTTATTTCACACACCTGGCCCTCCGTATGTCTGGGCTGTGCTCTTCAGCACATCACAGTGACGCTCTTAGGTACAAAAACAATTGTGCTCTGACTTATTTGATAGAATCTCAAGAGGCTGAAACTAATTTGGCAGAAATAGAGACATGAATGAGGCGAGGCAGGAGATGGGGTTAGCCTTGTCGTATTCAACAGTCGCTTTTAACTTTTTTTAGGGACCTTTATGTCATTAAACAAAGGATATCTCATATTAAGATGCTCAAAAAGAGTGTGTTTTGTTTATATGGCCGTCGTTGCTGTGACAAGCAGGTGAAATAGTGTGGCGTCTAGCTCCTGTAATTGCCTTCTGGAGTGTGTGTGTGTCATAACCAGGCTAAAGAGAGGATTAGAGGCCGAGATAAGACAACCATCTCTAATCAATGTCAAAATAACTCCTGCGCCCTTGTGCACCACTTGGAGAAGTAAAGGATAAAAAGACATCCTATGAAGGGATGCTCTAGGTTTGCTAACACTTTGGGACTTTGTGGTACGGCCAGTTTTGGTAAGCTTAAAGAGAGGCAAACTTTTGAGCGCCCTGTGATCATAGTGCTCAGTGGGGAGTCTATAAACGCAGGATCCAAACTCCAAACGTGGTATGTAACGTGTGTAACATCTTTTACATAAATGTTTCAAAGCAAATCTGGTGAAAAGTATGGGTAAAGTTATGGAATTGAATGTTTTGTTGAAAGCCTTTTCCTTAGTATTTTCTTATACTCTATATAACACAAAATATAAACTCAACATTAGCGGACAAGATGAGACATGGTCTTAAAAATCTAATTTGACTTGTAGTTTTTTTTCATTCTCCTTCCCGACTGATGCTACAATCAGATGCTACAAATTCAGTTCTCAAGTAATATAGGAGTTAAAGGAATAGTTCACCCAAAATCAAAATATTTTATCACATCCTCATGTCATTCCAAACCGGTATGACTTTTCTTCTTTAGTGTAACAAAAAAGAAGATATTTTGAGAAATGTCAAGGGTTTTATGTCCATACAATGGGTGTCAATGGGGGTCTCAACTAGGCTTTTTAAAATATCTTCTTTTTGTGTTCTGCAGAAGAAAAAAAGTAATACAGGTTTGCAATGACATGAGGATGAGGAACTAATAAAACTATTCTCATTTACTATCCCTTTAAGTTATTGAAAACATGTGGAAGAAAAACATGTCAAATGAAAAGTGGGTTGTTGATTAGACATATTCTTGTTTTGACCAACTCACTATTGGTCCATTAACGTTGGGTTTGCCTCTTCTAGGACAGGGTGTGGGCCGGCGTAGCCAAGTGCTTGAACTGTGTTATCGCCATGGTGGAGAAGATACAAGTGTTAGAAAACAACAACCAAGAGACGGCACCTGGTCAAGCCCTTGCTGATGTCATCACCTCCCACAATCCTGGTGTGTTATTGACACATGACAAACCACCACTCTCGCACAATACCTGTATTTGAGATATTTCTCCCCAAAAATGTGAACCATGAACATAATCTCAGAAGTTATTTCTGCTAGTTACGATACACAGAAAAGTTGTCGCAGCAACTTTTCAAAATTGGTTTTATTTGCTTCTTTGAACTTTATCAAAAGTAGCAGTGCATTCAGTGTACATTTTATTAGTTTGTGTTTCTTTGGGAATCGAACCCATGACCTTTGCACTGACAGCACAGCGATCTACCAGTTACATAAGCTAGAGAAACGTAAGCAACAATCCATCTGGGTATACTTTGTCCAAGCACATTTGTCAGATCGGTCATTTGAGAGATGAGTTTTAGCAGCAATTTGCAGTTTTTTGCCAACTACCCACACAAAGCGTTAGAAAGTGTGAAATCCCACAACCAATGACAAGCTGTGCAAGTGAGAAAAAATATTTTCACAAAGACAATACTGCCACCCATTGGAAACAGACTGAATTTGCAGTTTTGCAATTCTCAATATAATAATGAACTTTGACAGGGCAATAAATTTGCTTTTGATTCTGTGTCCATACCAAACTTATTTCTGGCCAAATTTGATTTAAAATTCGACTAGCTCTTTTATTATTTCCCTATAAACATGTAAACAAAGGATTGGTGGGTTAAAAAATGCATTGCGTCAGATGTCATCAAATATTTAGCATTATCCGCCAATTATTGATTTTTAACGTGCTAAATTACTATTGACAGCATACACATTATGCAGTATTGTCTACATGTGTGCATTGTTCTGTCTAGAATAGTTGCAGTGTCGTGTCGTTGTAAAAAATATTTGAAACACATAACTTTCACAATGGCAGTACATTTAAATAAATGATGAATTGATGGACCTGTTGAGTTTGATGTGTCATAGCTCGAGGCAAGAGGTGAACATGAAATTAAAACTATGAAGAAAGACGGCTATGTTGCGATTCAAATCGACAGATACACCCCAGCAGGTGTGTATCCGTCAAGCGTGATTCTTCAAAGACAAATCTTTGTCCGGAATGGAGACATGCAAAATAGAAATGATGATACTGCCAAATATTTGATGACTAATGCAACAGAAGCGGCAAAACAGAACGTGTCTGAAAAACAAACAAGATTAGAATGCCGATTCAGTCATTAGATTAAAGAGCCGCTTGGATGCTATTTTGCTTTTTTATCTCCTTTTAGTGTGTAACGTTGCTGTTTGGGCATAAAAGTCAACTTTGAAGGTATGTATTCTCTTTAAGTGAAATCACTTTCCAGAAACGAGGTCTGGAATGTCAGTTACTTCCGTGACATGTCTATGTAGACACAAGTCACATATCTGAATAAAGGCCGCCCACTGGCTGATGAGATCCAAGCGGAATCAAATACAAACCAAAAATGCACTAGACTAAATGTGTTTGTTAACTGAGTATCAACAGCTTGTTGAAAAGGTTGTTGAGAAGACGCTTTTTTTAGATCTGATTGCAACATTTTATAGAGGAATATAAAAACAGCATTTAATTTTTTAACAAGATTCATAAGCACTAGGCTACAGAATTCTATATTTAGACGGTTTTCTCATTATTTTTGCAATAGCAGCTACCTTTACTGTACAGATTCTAAAGCAGCGGACTTTTTCCTGAATAATAAGTCAGAGTCTTTTTTAAACCAAACAAGTGTTATCCATCCATTTATCTGCTATACTGAGAATTAACATACAGAGTGAACCTGCTTATCACGCCTAGATTTACATAAAGTTACATACAGAATTATGCAGATTGTTTGTTGTGTTTAGTGTTGTCTTGACTCCGACCACAGGATTTAAAAAATCCTGGGCGGTTATGAATTCGGGTTGCAGCAGGAGCGCAAACATGACTTGGCAGATTATCTTATCTAAAATCTTAAAAATGCTAACACAATAACAAACTGTACATAATAACACAACAACAAAAGCTTTTTGCTTTTTGTTTTGGTTTATGGTGACAGTCACAAAAATAAACCAAAACGCTGTGTTTATTGGTCGCATACTTTTTCATTTGATTTAGCTATAGATTATCAAACGTATTTTGTGTTGGCCTATTTATCTTGGCTAAGTGTATTGTGGTTTTAATTGACCAATCAGAGTAGACTGAGCATTTAAGGATGGGGGATTTAAAGAGACAGGAGCTTTTATCCGGCTGTTCTGTCAGAGTAAAAGTAGGCACTGAAAAAATTTGACACAAAATCACACAAATGCATTCGAGCACACTCCAGTATTAAAATGATGAACCTTTTCCTGAGCATACGAGCGTCTTTTTTAAGGAATCCAAATGAAAGGGCTTTGCTTTTGAACCTTTTTCTAAAACAACAAATGAATATGATTCCCTTGACTATATGATAAATGCCAAGAGTAACAAGCTGGCGCATGTGCCAGTATAAAAGATGCACTTAGAAAAGGGCATCAAATATTTACTATTGATTTTCATGGGGACTGGGCTTATGTCTAACTAACTTTTAATAACTTTTTATAGTATTCATATTTTAGTACACTGAAAACCATAACCGCAATAATAGACAGTCATAATAGTTTTCTACCTTGTGTAAATTTGAGTAAATGCAAACTCACAATTTGATAATATGTTGTTTTTAAACAATATTTCTGGTAAATTGTGTAGAGACTATAGTATAGTATAATACTGTAATTCTTGGCTTCAGACTTGAAATGGTCTTCTGTTGTTCTGGAGAGTCATGTTATCTGCTCATTTAATCCAGATACATTTTCTGCTTCTTATGAGGCAGACGATCAGAGATATACTTTAGTTCAACAACCATGAATTTACCTTATTTTACAGTTTTGAACCTCTATTGTTCTTGTCCCCTTTCATGGCATTTCAGCCTTTCCTGCCAGATGGGATGCTAGTTTAAACAGGCAAATAGGAAAGGTCTGGTTTCAGGATTTTGAGATAACAAGCCCTCATTTATTTGAAGTTAAGCATAGTATGTTGCCTTGACAGAGCCAACATACTGTTCCTTGTTCTAAACGTGTTATTATTATTATTATTATTCTTGTCGTCCCCAAAATTTCTAAACACTAATCCTCATAGACCTTTCAAGCTACAGCCACCAAACTTTGCACAAACCTTCAAACTGACTTGATATACGTACAAAATTGCAAGTTAACAAGAAGCTGGCAGGCTCTTTAAGAACATAATTCACAATGGGGTGTATATTTTACCCCTGGGGTGTAAGAGCCCCCCAAAATTCCCCCTATACTTATGATGGGATAGGAAACATGCCCATATAAGGCGTCACAACTGTTCCGTTTTGTCACGTTATTTTTTCCATCATGCTAGAAAAAGTTCAACAATAAAACCTTTCAAACTATTTCAAACTCTTCAGGACAGGCTCTGTCAAGCCAACATAAAGTTTGTACTCAAACTTTACAATCTAGTTATGTTGGCTTGACAGAGCCAGACTTATTGTTGAATATCTTCGCAGTACAACCACTTAGAGACGAGGGGGTGGGCTCATTTGACTCAGGCTACCAATCAGTTTCCCAGAAACTTCATTAAGCTATGAAGCCACGCCCATAGCAACAAAACATGTTAACTTGGTAGCCATTTAACAAGACCTATAACTCTACATCAGAACTTCGTTGAGACATGGGGGTTGGTTTGTTTCACTTGGAGCTTGACGCATCATCAATTGGCTTCTGCTAAGCCACGCCCATAGCAACCAAACAGGAAAGCCTAGCAACCGTTTAACAATACCTATATCTAAACATTAGAAAATCGAAGAGACATGGGGATTGGTTAATTTCACTCATAGCCTATAATTTCATCAACTGGGAGATGCTAGGCCATGTCCATACCAACCAAACAGGTTAGCCTAGCAACCGTTTTGCAATACCTATATCTCTGCAGTGAATAGTACAACATTTGTTGGTTGGGTACCCAGGGAAAACGTACTTTGAATGCACTGCAAGTTGCTTTGAATAAAAACATCTCACTGCCAAATGCGTAAATGTTACACCCTCAAGCCAAACCACTGCTCCCAACGAAAACTTAGTTTCAAATATCTGTTTTGTGTCCATATTCCTCAACAGCTGCAGATTTACATGATCAGCTGGCCGTTCTGGTTCACACTCTAAAGGAATGTGTGATGGATGTGACAGAGAGAGCCAGACACTCGATGAGCTTTGTGTTACTCCAGGAAGCGGCGTGCAGCACCGTGCAGCGTCTTCAGCTCCAGCAAAGACGAGATGCTGTCTTCAGCCAAGCCGTGAGTCAGATCCACCATTCGGATGAGAGAGCCAATTGACGATGGTTGCAGACAAGCTCCAAAATTGCTATTTGAAAGTGTGCTATTTAGTGTGCTATATAACATGTGCTATTTAGTAATTCACCCTTTGGTTTGTGGAACAGGACAATTTTTTTTACTTTATTTTCTGGAATTTTGAGACTTTCAAATCTCATGCTCCTATAGTACACAAATGTGACTGACAACTTTTTAATAAAGAATTCTCATTTTTGTGTACACTGTTCCTTTAAGGCCCTTAACAAATTGCATTAAAGCTTCTGCTTTGGTCTCAACACCAAAAGCGCTGAAGATTGCATCAAACAATAGCAAATCATTCGAGGTTGTAGGCTAACATGAGGGCAGGACTTGCGTGCCGCAGCTAACAGTAACAACATGTACAGTATTTGAACAGTATTTGAACTTGGAACAGAAACATGTCCTGCTTCAAAGAAAGAAAATAAACTGGTTGAAACTTTTCGTGTTGCAATGTCCCCTAAAAGACATCTTTACTGAGAAAAAACAATGAAATTCAATTTGGAGAAGACATTGCATGTGTCATGTAAAACGTCTAGTAATCTCGTGGCCAGTCTCTATACAATAATAATCACCAGCGCCAGATCTGATGCCAGTTAAGACCGTCTTAGAATTTCAAAACCTGTCTATGCTCTTTTTTTCCAACAGTGTTTAAACAGAATGCAAAATGTATAGTTTTTTTGTTTTTGTAGCTGGCTGCATTGGCGTGTGGATTTGTCATGCGTTTATATGCGGGTTTGGAGGATAAGGGCTTTCTCAGACAGCTGCATACGGTCGGACTTGTGGCTCAGTTTGAAAGTCTCCTCAGTACATACAGTGAGTATGTTCACGGTTCACACTTTATGTGTGTCTCTCCTGAACGATGAACGTTACATATGCAAATCATTCACAAACTTCATTTCCAATGCAAACATTCAACACAAGCAAAAATGTATGGTATATTACTGAAAGGGATAGTTTACCCAAAAATTCACCCTCATGTCATTCCAAACCTGTGTGACTTTGTATCTTCTGCAAAAAGAAAATATTTGGAAGAGTATTGGTAACCAAGCATCTGTTGACACCAACATTGACTTCCATTGTATGGACACAGAACCACTAAGACATTTCTCAAAATATCTTATAAAACAGTAATAAACAGGTTTTGAATGAGGGTGAATAAATTATGAAATTTTATTATTGGATGAACTATCCCTTTAAAGAACACACCTTACATGTTAAAATTATTTTTGCCTATTTTACTTGCTTATTTTATATTTCTATATGTACACTAGCGGTTAGAGGCTCTAAAACACTTACTCACTTATTCATATTGTTTCCACATTTTAGAATAATACTAAACTCGTCGACATTATGAAATTAAACAAAGGGAACTATGGGAATTGTTGTAACAAAAAATAAATCAAAACTTATTTATTTTCTACATATATTTTCACATTTTCCCTGGAATTTGCAGGATTGTATTTTGGCAAGCACTTTCTTGAGATTTCCCTTTCCCTGAGATTTCTTTTATACAATATTCACATATATTGTGAGCTCTTGTTGGCTGCTCTATTTATTATTTATAAGTTAATTTTTTTAATGAATTGTAGAATTAAAATTATTTTTACGAAACTAATTTCAGACATTTAAGCATTCACCTTCATATCAAAAGTATTTTAAGATGATGGGAAACATTCCACTCAAGTATTCTAAAACTTTCAACTGGTAGTGTATGTATCACTTTCACTTATAATAGCGTTCATCTTCTCGTCATGTTTTACATTGTAAGTGCACTGCGTGGTCATGATGACGCTGTGTCCCATGGTAACAAAACTTTGAAATAAACATAACATTACTCTCAGAAGCACACACTCTACTTTACTCCGTTATTTTTTTTTATTAACGTTGAGTCCTCGAGGATGTTGTTCATAGTTTTATGTGAGGAATGCAGAGCTCCGATCCATCATTAAGATCTTGTTGTTATGGTTTTGGAATGCATAGTAAGAGCAGATTAATGTGTCAAACTACGATGTTAAAAGAGTAACATAGTGCCTTTGTAAAAAAATTCATATTATGTGTTCAATATAAACATGTTGTTTGACTTTTATGGACTTTTCTCACATAGGCGAAGAAATAGGAATGTTAGAGGATATGGAGGTGGGAATATCTGACCTGCACAGAGTGACCTTCAAAATCACAGAGGCAATGTCTGAAGAAGCAGACAGCCTGCAGCCAACCGTCAGCGGTAGACGGTGAGAGAGACCGTGATCTAGATGATACATGTCTGCTCTAAAAGAGTTAGCGTTTATTAATCAACACATATTGCTCAAATACTGAACACAACATTCACATACTTCCATTTCGACACAAGTGCTTAATGGACTTCTTAAATGTGACCTCTTTTCCTTCCAGAGACCGTTACACTCTTGAGGTGCCACTCCCACATCATGCCTTCCAAACGTTACCCGAGGAGCTCCGAGAGGGCAAGCCGCTGCGTGTGCTTCCTGTGCTCTTCAATGTGGGCATAAACGAGCAGCAGACCTTCGCCGAGAGGTTAGAGATCTCACTGATACGAACAAATCACTATCCTTCAACACCTATTGAGTTACAAGCCTGTGAATCAAGTGTTTAATAAATCATAATACATCAGTGATGTGGGTTCTAGCGTGTCTGAGCTGATACCCTCTCTGTCTCCCTCACAGATTCGGTGACATATCTTTACAGGAGAGAATAAACCAGAAGAACTTTGAGACTCTTGAAGGCTATTATAAATCCTTAACCAACACGGTACCATCAGAATGTAAGTTTAATGTTGAATTATACAAAATGTAAATTTTGGAATAAGTTTACAAAATAAAAATTCTTCAATCCTATGTACACTAGGGGGGAGCACTAGGCCTATAAAAAGTATATTGTATATTTTTATTTATATCAAAAACATAAAATTACTTAAACATTCATTTGTCATATCTGTGGGTCTTCACTGAATCTGTTTGTTAAAACTTAGAACTGCACAAAACATGAAGTTATCACATATCACCTACATCAGTGCATTTCTACAGAATTTGACCTCATTTTTAAAGTTTAAGAAAATAAGGGCAGGTACTTATTGCTCTATGATATGTCGATCTTCCTGACAAAGCGTGACAGCTTTAGCTTATGAGCGCTCCCAGCAGACGGATGCCAAGATGCATCATAGCATGTCACTTCTTGTCCTATTTCCATTAATCTCCGTATCTCAAGAACAACTGGAGGACATGTCGCTAGACTTTTTAATCTCATCCCAGTCAGTGCCTGTCGATACAAAGACAAACAGGCCCTCTTTAAACTCATTCATGCGTGATATCTCAAATCTTCTTTTTTTTGTTCCCGGTCTCTTCCTTTCTAAAGGCTTGCCCTGTTTTCAGACACAGACCGACATTAAAGAACTTCTCGACACCCTTGGCCAGAATGTTGTAACTAAGAAGAGGAAGAATGTGGAGATTCTGTGGCTGGCAGGAATGGTAAGGTTTGCTCTGAGGTTATGGAATCTGTCCGGGAAGTGTACGATTTATTACGCACACTAAAAGTCAAACAGAGAACATAAGCTGAGGGTTAAGGTGATGGAGTGGCCGAGTATGTCTCCAGACCTAAACCCTACAGAGTGTATGAGCGCAAGGTCTCTAACATCCACCAGCTCCGTGATGTCTTCCTGGAGGAGTGGAAGAGGACTCCAGTGTCAACCTATGAAGCTCTGGTTAAGTCCATGCCAGGGTTAAGGCAGTGCAGGAAAATAATTGTGTCACATATAATTTTGACACTTTGGCCCCAGCTTGGACATTTTCACTTAGGGGTGTACTCACTTTTGTTGCCAGCGGTTTAGACATTAATGCTTGTGAGTCAAGTTATTTTGAGGGGACAGCAAATTTGAACTGTTATACATGCTATACACTTACTACTTGACATTGTGTACAAGTGTCATTTCTTCAGTGTTGTCACATAAAAAGATATAATAATATATATTTAAAAAAATGTGAGTGGTTTACTCCCTTATGCGAGATACAATATGGTATTGGAGTTTAAACATTCTTATTATTGTCCCTGTCTTAAAGCTACTGTACTCAAGACAGAAGAATCATACAAAAATCAATAATCTGAAATCAATGTCACAGTAATAAATTGCAACTGAAATGTCATCTGGCTCCTCAGATCTGTCGCCGACTGAACGGAATCCGCTTCACCAGCTGTAAAAGTGCCAAAGACAGGACGTCCATGTCAGTAACTCTGGAGCAGTGCTCAATACTGAGGGACGAGCACCAGCTCAATAAAGACTACTTTGTGCGAGCTCTGGACTGCATGCGGAGGTGAGCGAGTTTTCAGGCCTGATCCACCTGCTCTTCTTCTTTACACACTTCTGTTTTGTCCCTTCATATATCAAACTCATCCTCGTTATTTCAAAGCTGTATCGTATTAAATTAGATTAGCAATTTTATTAGCAATATTAACATTTCCTCCAAATGAAAGGTCACGCTGTGATATGTCGATCTTCTGTTCATCATCATGTTATATCAATTCACAGATCCGAGCTCACCAAACTTGACCTCTGGAATGCGTCAAAATGCAAAAATTGTTATACCAATATTTATCCATTTGGAAATTGTTGTCTTCACTATACTTGTCAATTAACTTGTTTTTCAATGTCTCTGCGCCTCATGATGTTTCTTTGTTCGATCCGTTTGGTCCTGTGACTGTTGACATAGTAACTTGCTAAAATATAATTGTTGAACTCATTTAAAGTGCTAGACAAAATTGTTAGAAGTTTTATATAATTAACGTTTTAAATAATTACGTTTTATTCAAAAAACTTCAAACAATATTCTTGAGAGAGCGAGAGAGCGAGAGAGCGAGCGAGTGAGCGAGTGAGCGAGTGAGCGAGAGAGCGAGAGAGCGAGAGAGCGAGAGAGCGAGAGAGCGAGAGAGAGAGAGAGAATGCACGCACAAGTTACACAGAGAAAGTTACACAGAGAAAAACACATTTTATTTGACACTTAAGCAATGGGCAATTGTCTTCTGTGATCACTGGCTCAGAATTAATTGATTTGTCTGCTGTTTCTTTGCCTAACAGTTAGGTGTCACTAATGAGCAATGCTGAATGAAGCTTCGAGTAATGAACATTTTGATGAACCAATAGTCTGCGAAGTTTCAGGGGTTCAGGAGGCTTAATTTTGCCATCACTACTTGGGACTACGAACTGGGATAATAATATACAAACAGGACTATGATCGGTCAAGAAACGACTGTAACAAACACAGGGTATTAAATACTGGTAACGTACAACAATCTGACAAATGAAAGGAATATAAAGGGAAGGAAATAAAAACCCAAACTAGAAACATGAGGAGAGAGAAGACAACGAGTAAACCAGGTGAGAGTCATAAAGAAAACAAGATAGGAGAGAGAAGAGATAAGACACTGATTAGCACAGGTGAGAAGACTGAAACAATAACGAGGAGACAACAGGGTAACGAGGAGGCGGAGTTACTCCAAATTTACAGGAAAGCACATGACAGGCTGTAAACCAATATCATGTGCTCAACAAGAGAAAACAAAGACACAGTAGACAGGAACCCTGACACTTCGGAGTAGATGATTATGGTGATTAAGTAGATGAAGATGCTTTTTTTAAGAAGTGTTGGAGGTTTAGCTTTTAAGAAAAGTTGATCTCTGTGGGCTTTTGCACTGTTGTAAAGGAAGTTGACAATTAACTGTGACAAGTTCCAGAATTTAGAGCCAACATAGTTGGTGACTTTCCACTACACTCCCGGACAACCTTATGTCAGACTGTGCAGATGAGTTTTCCTAAAATCTTGCCAATTCGACTTAACTGTGGCTAGAAAAACTAGATGTGTGTGTACCCAAAGCCCTAAGCTGTGAAGCCTACATGCTCACGGTGGCACAAAGCATACAGGCATGCAATATCGGCATGTACATCACAGGATGTAATTAAAAGTCTACAAGTGTGCTGGAATTTATTGGGTGAGGATGCCAAAATGTTGACAAGTGTTGGTGAATTTAAAGTCCTTGGCTTCGATTACTTTTTTCAGTTACTCAATTCAAAGAAATCGGTTGGGGGTCCTAACAAATAGATGACACAGTTCTATGGCATTTGAGTAACAGATATCCTGTTAAATGGAAAGTATTCCATGGAATTATGTCCCATAGAGATTAACAGATTATGGAAGTACAGTCGTGGCCAAAAGTTTTGAGAATTACATAAATATTGGAAATTGGAAAAGTTGCTGCTTAAGTTTTTATAATAGAAATTTGCATATACTCCAGAATGTTATGAAGAGTGATCAGATGAATTGCATAGTCCTTCTTTGCCATGAAAATTAACTTAATCCCAAAAAACCTTTCCACTGCATTTCATTGCTGTCATTAAAGGACCTGCTGAGATCATTTCAGTAATCATCTTGTTAACACAGGTGAGAATGTTGACAAGCACAAGGCTGGAGATCATTATGTCAGGCTGATTGGATTAGAATGGCAGACCTGACATGTTAAAATGAGGGTGATGCTTGAAATCATTGTTCTTCCATTGTTAACCATGGTGACCTGCAAAGAAACGCGTGCAGCCATCATTGCGGTGCATAAAAATGGCTTCACACGCAAGGATATTGTGGCTACTAAGATTGCACCTAAATCAACAATTTATAGGTTCATGAAGAACTTCAAGGAAAGAGGTTCAATTCTTGTAAAGAAGGCTTCAGTGCGTCCAAGAAAGTCCAGCAAGTGCCAGGATCGTCTCCTAAAGAGGATTTAGCTGAGGGATTGGAGTGCCACCAGTGCAGAGCTTGCTCAGGAATGGCAGCAGGCAGGTGTGAGCGCATCTCTACGCACAGTGAGGCGAAGACTTTCGAAAGAAGGCCTGGTGTCAAGAAGGGCAGCAAAGAAGCCACTTCTCTCCAAAAAAACATCAGGGACAGATTGATCTTCTGCAGAAAGTATAGTGAATGGACTGCTAAGGACTGGGGTAAAGTCATATTCTCCGATGAAGCCCCTTTCCGATTGTTTGGGGCATCTGGAAAAAGGCTTGTCCGGAGAAGAAAAGGTGAGCGCTACCATCAGTGCTGTGTCATGCCAACAGTAAAGCATCCTAACACCATTCATGCGAGGGGTTGCTTCTCATCCAAGGGAGTGGGCTCACTCACAATTCTGCCCAAAAACACAGCCATGAATAAAGAATGGTACCAAAACACCCTCCAACAGCAACTTCTTCCAACAATCCAACAACAGTTTAGTGAAGAACAATGCATTTTGCAGCACGATGGAGCACCGTGCCATAAGGCAAAAGTGATAACTAAGTGACTCGGGGACCAGAATGTTGAAATTTTGGGTCCATGGCCTGGAAACTCCCCAGATCTTAATCCCATTGAGAACTTGTGGTCAATCCTCAAGAGGTGGGTGGACAAACAAAAACCCACTAATTCTGACAAAACAAACTCCAAGAAGTTATTATGAAAGAATGGGTTGCTATCAGTCAGGATTTGGCCCAGAAGTTGATTGAGAGCATGCCCAGTCGAATTTCAGAGGTCCTGAAAAAGGGCCAACACTGCAAATACTGACTTTTTGCATAAATGTCATGTAATCGTCGATAAAAGTCTTTGAAACGTATGAAGTGCTTGTAATTATATTTCAGTACATCACAGGAACAACTGAAACAAAGATCTTAAAGCAGTTTAGCAGCAAACTTTTTGAAAACGGACATTTATGTAATTCTCAAAACTTTTGGCCACTACTGTAATTGCTTTTTTTTTGCCCCCTTTACACGGCCAATCGGAGCTCAAAGTAAGCCTTCATAACCACATTGTTTTCATAATTACTCAATTAATAGATTCCCTTTCTATGAACTTAATTTATTTAATTGTTTAAGTAGTATAATTGATTTAATTGTTTATAACACTATTTCCCACATCACACTGAATAGCATTGCTCTTTCAGATTCGTTCAATCCAACGCCAAATAGTTAACTCAAATGGGTCTTGAAACCATATCAAGGTATAATTAAATACTTTTGAGAAATCTGATCATTGACCTACTTTAATACATTATTTTTCATGCTTGTCACAGCAGGCTCTGTGTGTGCGCTCAAATTCGTTGTTCTAGAGATAAAGGCAGGGATTTGAGAACTTTTGTCAAAACCAAATACGATAATACGTTTTAAATACGATAAGACATAACATATTTACAATAAAGCAAAAAAATATAATTATCGACTTTTCAATAGACATTCACCCTCATTTGGCATTGTGATCAAAATAGACCCTATTCTTGCAACTTTAATGTGAAATTAAATGTGATGTTATTGTAGTATACATCAAATGATTTTGATTTAAAAGAGGCTTCACTTCATGACCTGTCAGTTTGTTATTTTTGGAAAAGGGAAGGCTGTTGATGTCAGGGTTTGATTTCACATAGCTGAACCGGTTTAGTTGAGTTTAAAACCAAAGCAGTTCAGAAATTGTATCTGACGCACATGGTGCTTAATTTGGATCTGTGTCAACGCGTGACGTCAGCTCAATTGTGAAGCTTTTTTTTTACGAGGAAGATAAAGCAAATAATTGTAACAAACACCTTTTCATTTCTTTTCAAAAGAACGCCTTAGAAAAATAATGTTTGCCGCTTTTGGAATCCAGAAGCAGGTGGAAGATTAACCTTAGCTTACTGTTCTCACTTATTAAGTAACTCGCAATATAAATAAAAGGTTGCCGTTGACACGGAAATAATACAATTTATTTTCCACATCTGTTAACATTCTGTGATTAACTTCTTGAATAAAGTTATAGATGTCCTAACAAAATAATTGAAGGGTAAATGAGAGTTCTTACTAGAACCCACACCTGGATTATCTGTTGACCTGCATTACAACTATCTTCACATCTTTCCTGTTCTTTGGATTCCATTCATTCTTTATCCTTTAATACGTTAGGTGTTTGCTGGGCATTCACAGACCCATTCCTCTTCATTGTGCACGTGTGTCCTTTAAACTAGTGTTCTTCTAAACTAATGTCTTGACATACTATTTTACTAACTTTTGCTGTTTGTCTGTGCTTTTTCTCTCTAATTTGGGTCTGAGTCAGCGGTCGGTTGGCCCAGGGAGATGTAGCCCAATGGGACGACCCTGAGACAGGCTCGATAGCTATTAACAAGCCGGCGTCTCGACACTTCTATCCCATCGCCCTTCTGCTGGTCAGCTCCCACCTGCTGGTGGTCTGGCTCATTTTAAGCGTTGTTTTTTTGCTTGCAAAATACCAATAAACTGCCGATTATGTCACACCTAAGATCTGTCTAACTTTCTTGCTTGGTTGCTCTGAGTGTTTCTCTTGGGTCTCACAACTAGTCTTGACAAACAAATTTTTTGTGTTTTTTTGTGAGTGCTGTGGTTATCTGCTAATAACTAACAGGTTTAAGCTATTTCACTTTTGGCACACAATCCTCAGTTCAATCAGTTCAGTTTCCTTCATGTTTTGCTTACAATGTATTTTTTGTGGAACACTAAAGGTCAAGCTGAAAAACGTTTAGAATGTTGCTCATGGGTTTTATGTACTGTGCTGGTGCATGTTTTTTGTAAGGAGTTAGAATAAACATGTGTTCCACTGAAGTCCTGTAATTTTGATAAAGGCAAATGTTTCCTTTCCACCAAGCCAAGATAAATGCATGGGTATTTTTGGAAAGCATGTGAAAAACCAGCTGTTTCATTTGTTTGTTATGACATATTAAGAATTTACATTTTTCCATCTGCATTTGATTCATGATGTGCCATTTTATTTAGGTTCCACATGCTTTGCATAACGTGTTGGCTTAAACATCACAGGCATGTCTTTTCATCATCACCTCTGTTTTTCTTTCTCCATCTTCCATCATTAGAGAAGGATGCCGGATTGAGAATGTGCAAAAGAATATAAAGTGCAGAAAATATGCTTTCAACATGATACAACTGATGGCCTTTCCAAAATGCTACCGACCACCAGAAGGAACGTATGGCAAAGTGGATTCTTGAAACATATCCAGGAGAGACTCAAGATTATTTTTACGGTTACCACATGTGCAGCGGGGTCCAAAAGTCTGAGACCACTTTAACAATGTGGTTAAAAAGTCTCAGACTTTTGAAATGTTACATTTCAACCTGGAAAGGATATGAGAAAATGCCCCATAATTATTTCTGATTGCTATGCTGATAATATCATTTGTTAACTGAAATACATGAGAAAAACACAAAATAGCAAAATATCACACAAATGGTCTTAGACTTCTGTATGTATTTATGTGTGTGTGTGTATGCATTTATAGATGCTACAACAGACACCAAAAATTAAAATGTTAAATTCGACTGTTTAGCCGATGCACAGAATTATTTTACATGATTCAAAAATACCATGTTAACTTTAGATATATCATTTTTTATGTTTTATTAAAAAGGGAAGGTCAGGCATCTCTCTGTAATTGTTTGATGTATCCCCCTCCATTATCACCTCTCTGTATATGTTTGAGTGTCAAAACCTGTTGTTTTTAAGCTGTTTTTTTATATATTTTATTGTCATAATTGTTTTGGTATATACAGCAATTGCACAATATCATCGAAGTTTGTTAGGACGATGAAGAATATTACTTATTTTAAAAGGATTGTAAATTTAACATAATGCACATTTGCACGAAATGTAAATTTTGTTTACACACTGTGTGCTCTATATATTAGCATCTTGTAAGAAATATTTTATTTCTTAAAATCTGCTATGGACTTTGCGGTTTGTTTTGTACATCTTACATTTTTTTTCTTGTTTTTTTTTCTGTAATGTTGTCCAGTAGGATGCCTCTCATGGTACAGGCAATCCACATTCATAATAACAAATATTGAATCCAAACCAAGCTGATCCTTTTTCTATTACGTTTAATGTGTTTTCTACAGCTAAGTGTTTATCTAAATGTCTGTGCTCATTTGTCACCAGTCAGAACAGGACGTATTGTAGAAAGAGTCAACTGTACATTCCTAAAACAATAACACCATGTGCATCAACTGTGTGTGCCCAAGGAAAACAAAGAATCCACATATTTGCATGACAGCCCATCAAAACAGCTAAACAGGTGTTGATGACGAAGTAGAATGACGGTGAAGTCGTCTAAACCTTCAAGGCTTTGCTATTTACTCTTCTTACTCAAATTGTTGAGTTGTTTTCATTTCTTTATTATATCTGTTTGCTCATCAAATGCCTTTGTCAACTGTTCTTCTGTCCCTGTTTTGATCATAACACTTCTGATACATCGGGAACTACTGTAGTAACTTTGTTGTGGTATACTGTGTGTGTTAAGATCTGTTAGGGGCAGGTTTTGGACAAGAAAGTTGTTCCTTCATAAGCAATCTTGAAAGATCCTACAGGCTCTCCAAAACTAAACTTGAAACATAATAACCACATTTCCTTGGGGTCAGATGTCATGGAAACTCTGCTTGTAACCAATACGTGTCTGTTCTGGTTTGTGTTCACACTTGCTTTCATACTGCTACTGATCCTGGGGGAACATCCTAAAGACCAGGGACTGTGAGAACAGTTTAAGGCCAAGTGTGGGATCTTCCAACTTGTTCGTGTACTTGTGTAAATACGAGAACACATCTGAGCATGCTTACGCAGAAAATGTAGTGCAGTGATACTACAAAAAGGAAGTGCCACTGATGTCCTGTGTCCTTTATTTGCAAACACTCAATTAGTTCATTCATAGTTCAAGTTAGACATTTGTATAATTGGGAAGCTACAAAAGACAGATGGGAAATCTGAATACAAATTTGAAATGTAGCAGTAATGTGATGGCCTATGTCACTTTGCTGGCAGACCTTTTATTGAAAGGACAATGTAAAAGACACACTTAATAGAACAATATATAAAAAAGAAAAGAAAATACATTCAAACAAATTGAAAAAAAAGAAAGAAGTTTGCATATTAATCATTATTATCAAATTATATTAATATAAAATCTTATTGCTTTGCTATTACTACATCCCTTTCCCAAATCATAATAACATTGCGAATTCTCGTGTAATTCATTTTAATTTATGCAAAATGAATCTCCTATAAATCATTTTGAAATGAACAATAAAAATATAATTGAGCAAACCATGCATTGCGCAAAGACTGCTGTGATCTGTTTAGTATGAACACAGAGTACATTCACGTGTTTTATAAAGGGAGGTTTCGTCACCAAATATGATTCATTGAGGGCGTTTCCGAATGCAAATGAACGTGATCGTCAACGAGCAAACGTGGGATTTATCAACAACAACTCACCGGTGTGCGTAGGAACCGTGTACGCACGTTTGATAAATACATTTTTTTGTCTACGCACTGTTGATAAATGAGGCCCCGGGGGCCATGTTGCGCAGAAACTGTCCTTAATGTGATTTTACGATCATTTCTCAGAGTGCGTCCGTGTGATCATAGAACGAACTTACGCACAGAAAACACGTGAAGCCTATGGCTCTCTTATCAGATGGGAAATTTACCAATCGCAAATGATCGTGAAATTGCGCGCAGGTGGATAGTTTCAGACCCCCCCCCCTTAATTATGTATAATAAATGTCTTTGATATAGGTTATGTAATAGCGCCTGTCAACGTCCAAATCTTATACAAGCAGCCGGAATGAATTATTATTCACTCAGACCTTGACGCGGCGCTAAGCACTTTCCACGTCAAATACCATTTTTATAAATTTCAACGTTGCAGTGGATTTTTGCGTGTGCACACTTTACGATCAAATCTGTCAGTAGGCGTGTTTTATAAATGAGGCCCCAGACCACCTCAAGATTAAGTAACTATTGTTAAAGAAGTCAAAATGTTACTTGAGGAAATGTCATGCTAGAAACTGTGCACAATTTGAAACATATTTTATTTATGAGGGTTTACGTCACAGAGGAATTCCCTGAGAACTTCCTAAGGGAAAGAACAATAATATCCACACTTCCTCCTGATGCCCAAAGAAGCCAAAGCTCTTAAAATAAACACGCCTATTGACATGTGCATTATGAACTGTAGAAATGTGCAATCTGGTCGATTTTTGGTTTTGTGATTAATGAAAGTTATGCTGAACCTAACATTCAACAAAAGACTCCATTTGCTTTGTTAAATATGTTTAATGTAACAAGACTGTAAAAAAACAGCAGTATATGGATATATAACAGCACCTTCTGCTCCCATCTGTACAAAGAACTTTAAACAGTATTTCATATTTTTTCACCATAAATTCTGTACAGTCAGAAATATTTACAATTAGACATTAATTTGTTACAAAAATATATAATTATTACAACCTTTACAAAATGACACTCTTTAGCCTGAGATAGGTTTGGGAAGTGTTACATATAAATATGGATAAAAAAGTTGTTAGTATAATTTATATAATAGAAGATAAATAAGCTTATTTGACATGAAGAATCCTTCTAATCACACGAAGATTCACTAGGTTTATCCTGGCAAAGAACAGTCAATTTTTCAAGAAAAGTTTTCATCCTTTCATAAAACACAACAGAGGTTGTGAGCTCTTCTGCTTCACATGGATGTATAGATGAGCAGTTCTAGACAGTCAGTGGAAAAAAAACACAACCAAATTTAAAGTCAGAACGCTCTCTTTTATTACACGCTAACTGCTGTGGTGCTTTCACTTACACGTTCTTTATATTCCTCAAAAGTTGCCTCCACTTTTTCCATGTTTATACCTGTGACCTTTTCCTCATGCAGAACAACGTTCATCTCCAACAAATAGCAGTCGAAAAACTTATTTGTACATTTCTGACAAAAAATTAGGGTACATTAGTACTGGATTCATTTATACACGGATCAAATTATATGTTATGCTAATGGTTAGTGTAAGAGTGTTACACTTACATTGATACTTTCAATATTTGGTGCATACAAGCTGGCATCGGACCTCTGGGGGGAACAAAACGATACTACATTAAGTACTACACAGAATTTATATATTAAGCAGTGTATTTTTAAGCTCTGTAAAATGGTTAAATAGAATGCAATTGAACATATTTCATTTAAAAAAGTCATTTGCAATGCTTGCATCTTCCAATTGAGGAAAAAGATTTAACAAATGGTCCTTACTTTTTAAACTCCATAAAGTGGCCCTCATGGCATACAAATAAGACGCTTTGCATTTAAATCACACAAAAGCCATTAGTGACTCACTTCAAATGCAGCTCTTGTCTGGTTTAGAGCATTCTTGAGGTCTATCAGAGCCTGTATTTTATGACTGTCAGCCACAGGCATCAGAGCACTTAGACAGCTAAACACACACACAGAGAAAACAAACAAATAATCTTAATTTGTGTTTGGAGAACTATCACTTTATAGAACTGTACAAGTCATGGACTCACTTGTACTACCCAAATAAACAATTCTTTACAGAAAAATGACATAAATTACTTTTATGGCAAAGCTTGTATACATTTCTGTTTCACACTGCAGTCTGAAATAGCCAATATGTATTTTGACATAAATCTGATGCCGTTTTGGCACAGAGTGTATTTTCTGCCACAACTTTCTGTGGTTTCAACAAGACATTTTGACAAATTATGACAAAACATACTTGAGCGAACTATTTATCCACTGTCATGTAAAAGGTGCTTAATCTCCATTTTAAGAATTTCTACTATTATTATGCAAGAAAACTCATTACAGGAACTCAGAAATCACTGTGCAGAGATGCATGGCAAGCAGTTCCAGCAATATATTTTCAATTTCTGCAAACATTTGATTGTCCTACTTTGACTAGTGGAATAATTAAAATGGTAGTCAAAGGTGCCCCAGAACTGTTTGCTTTCCTAAATTCCTCAAAATATCTTTTCTTTTGTGATCTACAGAACAAAAACGTTTTTTATAGATGTTCCTACTTTGGTAGTCAATGAAACCACAGAATCTTCAGTTGCTGACATTCTTCCAAATATTTTTCTTTATGTTTAGCAGAACAAAGACATTTATACTGATTTGGAACAACGTGAGTGCGAGCAAAGGATGACAGAATGTTCGTTTTTGGGTGAACTTTAGTCACTTTTTAAGACATCACTTGCAACGGAATGCACCTCAACGTGTTTTGTGAGCTTCACTTAATAGCAATATATCCTTGGCCCACAGAAAGCATCTCTATAATAATGTTCCACTACAGCAGTCACTCTATCATGCTTCACTAATCCTGCAACCACAACCACTTAAACTGTTCACTTTATCTCCATTGTGCATCCATAAGCATCAATGAGTGCAGTCTTATTGACCAGGCAGTAAAGTAATCTGAGTATTGCTCGTACTTCCTAACCTTTACCCTAGTAACATTCGACTAAACTTATCCAGAAACGTCAGTGTGCCACTTTAAATGCTGTCGAAGAGTTGGGTAGGTAGCATGCCATGTCCTTAAATGCGTAGGCAGCTGACACCCTTGCCCATGTGACTCTAATATACTCTCTGCAATGGCAATATTGGCTAAATAGACAAACACTGTGTACCAGTGTGTGACAAGCATTATTTGATGCTTTTACCACTATCATGTTATAATATATCACAAGTCATTATGATATTGCTTTTACATTTCAAATCTATTACCTAATTGTTTTAAAGTCATGACAACCATTTTGTATAACGTAGCTAAATAGTTTTTTATGCGATCCTTCATATTTATAATGTACTGAAAGTTATGGCAGGAAATGTTGTTTGCTTCAGGCATGTTGAATTTAAAATTGTCATAATAGCAGGTTCACATTACCTCATGCCAAGGTCACAGCTCTTAAGATCACATTATCAAGCTAATAATAAGCTAAAGCAGAATAATATTTTATAACATATGTGTCACTTGCTACTTACATAGCAACGGCAGGCAGGCAAACAAAGACAACGGCCGATAAGGAGAAATTGTTGTTTTTTTGTCACATGTAAATGCGTGCACAACATCACGTCGGTTTTTTAATGCATTGCAACTACTGCGAGGCCCGAAAGTATGACAACTGCTCACGTTTTTACTTTATCTGGTAATTAGAAATAAATACAATACAACAAAACATAGAGGAGAAATTGAACTGGTATTTTTTCTATAGTTCTGTCTTTGGGACCCCATAGTAGGCTACATACACATCGCTTTAGTAAGAGCAATGTGACAAAAATAAAATAAAATGAAATAAGCAGTCATTCTCGGATATACCTTAGAATTAAGAAAGAATTCCAAACCTCGGAGTTCAAAGGGCATTCCAGGTGAGTTTCAATGCACCAGGGGTTACAACCACATCTCACAATTCTCTGAAAAACATCATACGCGGCTTTAATACATTCAGTGACCAAAATAAAGCAGAACTTTCCAGTTTGAGGAAAATAATTATTTGAAGGCCAAACAGTTACTGGAATCAATTACAAGACAGTCTGTCGAAACTGAAAGCTGATACATATTTGCTGAGAAGCTTTCACTAATAGTCAACTAGTACACCAATAGACTTAACAAATTAAGGTTGCAATTGCTGAAAAAAACTTCTTTTTGGAGCTCCAGTGGTTAATACTAACACACGGCAAAATGGACACATGAACAAAAGAAAACATTTCCTCTCTGCTAATTGCAATTTATAAAATCATGATGCGTCACACTAATGCTGCTGCGGAAATACACATTCAGAAATGGGACTTTATCATATTCATACGCCAAAGCAACATTGAGAAGCCGGTTGTGGCATGCACTGCAATTACATAAAGATTAGTAACCTAACCTAGCCTTAGTTTACAGCTCTATAGACTAACAAACCACGAAGACATGTCAAAAACGTTTTGCTACATGCAAAAATATGTTAGGCTAATAAGTTGAATACATTTCATGAACGGGCATTTATCCCCTTACAGAAGAAAATCCACAATCTATTCATAAATGCACGGCGGTGCATTGACCAATGCAGTGCGTTACAATCACTGACTTATGTATTAACCCCGATGCATTGACTTTACAAGAGAGCACGTACCATTGTTTTAAGTTTTGGTGGTTTATTCCTAAATCCTACGATAATTGCGAAGCAGATGGTCATAAGAATCATCGAACCCAGATCGATTATAGGCCAACCACGAGAGCTGCATACAATTCACATGTTTTCGTTATGTTGAATTCCTTGAAGTGTGTCATTGAATGGGTCAAATCCTATTTATTACTCCAGCGAGATATTCTTCTATACATTATTCCTCCGCGAGCGCACATTGAACCCGTCTTGTCTTCCGCTGATCTGCTGCAACTGAAATCCACGCACGCTAACAGAACGCCCAGCCCGTCGACTGGCTGAATCTCTTTCACTTTGATACAATGTTGCGGAAAACTTTGCAGTGTGAACATTCGTCACTCTGTCTATCATTTAATTTGGGCGTTATAATTGTGATTATTATCAAACACCTGTGAAGAAAACCTACTCGATGAATGTAATTCGTAGTTTATTTGAACATATACGCACACGACAGCGTCTGAAAACCATTAATCATGTCATAGACTTATGGTGTAACTACTTTCAAATCTTCATACATGATATATTACAATAAAAAGATAGTAATACGTTTTTTAAGTAAGATTATTATTAATAGTAATTATTATAATAATACATGGCATTGTTTCTATGTGCACTGCATTGAAAACCATGGTATGCCAACAAATTCGTGTCCCCGCCCAAAACTGACGTCATTTGAAAAACACTGCCCCAGTGTTTTTTTTCTTTTGAAAATAGATCAATGAAATCGGTCACATACATTTTTACTTGAAGTTTTATTCATTGACATTAGTTTCCAAGCCTCAAAATCTCAAGTTGAGGTAACCATGAAAAACGTCACAAAACTTACTTTTAAAAATATTACTTCAGATATATCTGAATTTCAAAAGGATGTCTTAAAATGTAGACACACATAGGCAGATCTGACTACGTTAAACTCACTTTCTAAACTCACTTTGGGTCTAAACCTGCACAATCTCAAACAAAATATTTTTTCCATTTCTATGAAGTCTTTCCACAGGTGGCTTCCAAGCTGAGATTTGACAGCGAGTTCTCAACCTCAGCATCATCTTCCTCCTCTTCGTCATCATCGTCCTCCTCATCGTCTTCCTCTTCATCATCAAAGTCATAGTCCTCCTCGATCTCATCATCGTCTCCTGCCCCACTTTCTAAATTCTTCCAGTACGAGGCGTATCCTGATGCTCCATCCTCATCAGTGCCACTTTGACGACCAAATTTATGGTTTCGAGCTGCAAGATGTACAAGCAAAGTTATCCAGTGGAAAAGAGAGAGATCAAACTGCTACAGTAATAGAAAAACAATGCATTATTCTGGCAAGCAAGTCACGGCCTTATCACGGTTTTGTTTTATTTCGATCAAGAGTACTGAAGAAAACACATCCCTGCTTCTCTCACATATAAATGCTTAATTTAAACAAATGTTTAATGGGAGATAAGAGATAGCACTCACTGGACATGCTCAGATCTTTTGTCTCCTGAGTTTCATGTCCACACTTTGGGCACGGTGGTGCCTTGCCTTTCTCTTGTTTGAATACTTTGCTTCGGGCATGATCGTCACAGAAACACACCTGCAAATAAGATGTGCCGTTTGTCCAAACAAAGTATTTACATAAACAAACATGTTATCAAAAGAAGAAAAAAATCCTAACCTTGCATCGTAAACAGGAGTACTGACCAAGTCGATTGCAGGATAAGCCTGGAATTGGATTAAAAGACTAAGTCACAGAAATTTTACCTAAAATGACTATATTTAAAAAAGACAAAATTTACATTTATAAGTCTCAGCCTCCAACACTTGACAGCTCGCCTGGTGTTCAAACTGATCGTCCTCGCACAAAAAATTGTGGCAAAAAGAGCAACGGAAAATTCGACCACCTGGATAAAAAGCATGTTTTTATACAATCATTGCACTTGTTTGTCCAGCAAAATATAAAAGCAGATAATTTCACCAACAGTAAATTGTTATTGATAGTTATTTTCCAATGCATCATAGACAAGACTCTGTTGTTTGCACATTACCATGTTCCCAAACACTGCGGTCGCATTCAACACAGTCTGCATCTACAAGGGGGCAGGAGCAGGCATGGGTACTCAGGCATTTCCTGCCATGGCACACCCAGGCTTCACAGAAATCGCAGATGGCCCCCTAATGGTCACAAACAGTACTGCATAAACATTAAATCACAAAATCCAAAAAAAAACCCACTTCATGTCCTTGTTCACATTTCACTCAATTGTTTTATAGTCCGTTGGACAGACAGAAAATGTCCAATAGCTGTTCAAGTGCACTAGCATTTAAGACTTGTCGTTGTTTCTGCATACCACCATTCCCATTCCGGTGCTGTGAATGCCAGGATGTTTGACGACACAGTCTGAAGACTTCATACATTTTGTTTTGCCTTTGAAGAAAGAAAATGTATAAATGAAAGCATTTTTTTGAATAAATCTGTTCTAATGTGAGATGTGTAATTCATCCATAATCAATGTAAGTAGTTTTCCACTGGTTTTCAAAATACCCCAATATAGTCAACTATATTGGCCACAGGTTGTGTCAACATCTGAGCGTGAAGTTGTTCAGGATACTCAATCAAATAACATTGTTTAACAAAGTAAGGCTCACCACACTGTGCACACATGGGAAGTTTCTGCACTAACGAGCAGAAATAGCAGAATGCTCTGTTCTTTTGCCGCCTGACAAAAAAATATAAAAATAAAAATGTGTTTATTCCTTCCACTTTGATTGTTATTACTGCAAAAATTGCAACAAGAAACTATATATAATGAAGTTTACCTTTGACATTTATCACATTCCTGTAATAAAAATAAAAAGGTTGTCCATTTTTGTATTATACTACAGAAAAACACGACAAGATACGACATAAGGTATAAGGTTAATAGTATTTTGTAATCTGTAACATAAACGCCTAGAAAAAACATGCTTACCATGGCAAAGTTGCACGGGTGTTTAGCCACATCAACATTATCTTTGTTGGCTCGGGTCTGTTTCTCTCGCTCCTTTCGGCTTTCAGCCTTCTTACGAGCCCCGGTCTTCTTTTTCGGCATCTCTCACCTTCGATGTCACAAAAAAGAATTGCGAATTAAACTGCGGTGACACTGCTTTACCGTCCGGATATGCTACTGATGTGTTATCCCACAGAGCGCACGTGAATGAATTGACCTCTGAATACATGATTTTAATAGACACATCACTTAACAATTACTTTTACAAACGCATTAAAGTTCAGTGCAGAGCTAAACAACATAATCGATCGATTCTGTCATGCCAAACATACCTAGAAAACCGCAAAATCGCCCAGGAAACAGTCAGCTTACAACTGTGCTGATCACAGGGTGTGTGCAACAGTAAAACGGAACGTACGAAGACTTTCCAGCGCTTTCATTAGTTCCTCTCGCATTTGGAAGCTGGTTTTTGTGTGTTTTGGTTTGTTTATACTGTATATGTGACTATATCAGATTGTATGTCTATGGCAATATTATTTTAACATTTGACAGGTTAAATCTGGAAAAATAAATGAAATGTAGTCCCGCGCCATCAGATATGAGGCTACACACGGTACTTTGCTGTTGTAGTCAGAACGGGTTGCCAGGTAACAACCAAAACACGTTTAGGACTTTATTTCCTTTCGGTCGTTGACAGTTAGCATGTTGGTAGGTATATTACTTATTTTCATGTGCTGACACATCATATGCTATGTACAATTACATTTTGATACAGATTACAATTACAATTATTGATTTTTCTTTTTTAGTTTGAATTTTTTTGTGTGTGTGGGACATAGCAATAATGTTTAGTTATGTCAAATACTTGAAATCGCTGTCTGTCCCCACTAACTCTTCATTATTATTTTTATTACCAATACTACTGCTACTACTTTTTAATTATATAGTTTTATCTGGAAATACACGGCTTTATATTTTCTCCAACCTAACTGTCGCAATAACTGGCAACTTTGTGGGTAGCACCGTCACAAGAACCGCAAATGCTGATGGGTGAAGACGGGATGCTTGACTGCGTCTGTAAGCCGCTTTAAAATGACGACAGACTTAAACGTGGACATGTTTCTATGGTGGACTTTTATATTAATGCGCTACTCAAAGATCGTCACTTTTTTTATGGATTAGAATATTAAATGACAGTATGGAGAAATACATCTCACAGCTGTTGTTGGGGCCCATTTAAGAAAACATGACAATGTCCTTAACGCAAGCTTGCCGAAGTCTTGCCCTGTCTATATGGCTGCTGTCATTTTGTTTTGTGCAGTTGTTGTGTTTGGACTTCACAGTGGCCGAGAAAGAGGAATGGTACACTGCGTTTGTCAACATCACTTACTTGGACCCAGTAACATCTCAAGTCAGAACAGAGAAAACTGAATGCGGGAGATACGGGGAACACTCCCCTAAAAAAGATGCTCGGGGATTTGTACTCATGCCTTCTTTACTGCAGGACAGACAGGTGTGTGACAGCAATACCAAATTCCCACTGCCCCATCCCAACAGTCTATGGATAGCACTGATAGCAGGAGGAAACTGTACATATAGAGAGAAGATAAGACATGCAGCCAGCCTCAATGCATCTGCTGTCGTCATATTCAATTTGGGCTCCAACAATCCCAATGAAACCATTACTATGTCACACCAAGGTAAGAGAATAATATGTAGACAAATGTTCCGCTGGGAAACCTTGGGTATGTACATTTATGGTCTCAAAAGTCCCTAGATCTCAATTGAATTTAGTATCCTTGGGATGTGGTGGACCAAAAAGTTTGATCCTCAATGGGACCAACGTACAACCTACAAGACCTGCTGCTAAGTTCTTGATGCTACGGCAGGACACCTTCAGGGGTTTTGTAGGGATCATGTGTCCAAACACCTAGTTAAACAAAAGCGTTCACATGCAGACATTAATGAGTTTGCTTAACCAGTTATAAAATATCTTTATGTGTTCTGTGGAATGCAGTTCTTCGAACATGATGTAAATATTTGAGTGTGCTGATGCCTGATGTTGTCAAAACATTGGCAGAAATTTCATATGATCTTTCACTTCCTGTGTTTTTCATGACTTCTGCTTTGGTTGCGTTCACTAGCTTGACAAGCAGTTTTAAGTCTCTGTTTTGCACTGTGATGGGTGTCGCTCTTTTCCTCTTCCTGTCTTGCAGTTTGGTTTTGGAATTCTTTGGTTCAGCACCTCAAATATACAGCTTTTGAAAATGTTAGGGGACTGGAAAATTATTTTCAGTATTTCTGAATAAATTTGTTCATTTATTATTATGGGAAGTATATTTTTCTCAACATCCCCCCCAGAAAATGAAAACTGGACAAATTGGTTACAATAAGTATAAACAACACATTATTTAACATGGTTATTATAACATAAATAACAAGCTCATATCATAAAACGTTTTACATGTATTTAAAGGTTCCAAAATTAACATTTCATGGAATAAAACAGATTTCGGCTTTCGTGTGTCTTGGAATGCTCTCAGTTTTTTACATTGTGTTGGGGGGTTTATTTCGTTCCTAAAATTTGCTTTTATTAGAATTCAATAGATGCCAGTAACACATGCAGAAATTAAAGGCATTTTTCTATTATTTCCAAAGCTGTATACAGCATGTGTCCCTATTATTTTAAGTTGCTGTTATTTATTTTTCACTTAAAGGCAAGGTGTCCGATTTCCGAATTACGCTTGATTAGACAAAGTCAGGCCAAGTACCAAACAACCTTGTAGCCAATCAGCAGTAAGGAGCACAGTGCACAGGATGGACATTAGTCGAGCCGATAACTGACGAAAGCGACAGATGGAGGTAGGGTTGTGTCAGTTTTGATGATTTCAACATCAACAACGCCTATGAGAAATCGGACACCTTGCCTTTAAGAGTTCTTATGAAAACAAAAGCACCGCTTTAAGAATTCTTCGTCAATTTGCTGTGGTGGCACTGATACAAAAGCTTGTAAGACTGTAACACTAGTATCCTGTTCTAGAACTTCATGTTAATATTTTACTTTGAACCACATTTTTATGTACACAAACCAGGCTGTACTACAGCTCAACATTTACAGCTAATTCCTAACTGAACATGTGTTGGAAAAAAAATCTTTCTTTCATATGGTAAAAATTAGTGCATCTTACAATTTAAGTAGTAACACTTTTAGCCCTGCCTAGAACTTGACAGAATGAGAAAATGTTTCCTCTGGAAACAGGCAAAAGATGGTCAAATATAGCAAGCTAAATATTTGCCTCTAGGCTACAAACATGGTAGCTCTGAAGATGATTAAGAGGCCTCTACAAATGTGCCTTTAATCACATATACAACAACCATTTCATTCCAATGTCTGTTGAATTCCAAAAAAGCAAACCTTAAGGCCGGCATTATGTCTCCCAACGGCAATGTTAAAAACTGAGACCATGACATGATGCATAAAAAAGTATATCCATCAAACATACATTTTTGAACTCTTAAATACACAAAAAACATTTCACGTTGTATAAAAATTCTATGAATAACTAAATGTTTCTTTGCATTGTCTTAAAACATTGTTCGAAGGCTGACTTGTGAAGTTTAAATGCGGTAATCTAGTTTTAATTCTTTAAAGGTTTGAATATGCTGTACATTTGAAAAAGTGAGGGGATGTATGGTTGTTAGAGGCGGTTGCTATGTTATTTAGGTTGTTGCTAGGGTGTTTATGTATGGCTGCTTTGGGTATTGTTAGAAGACGATAAAGAAGATCAGATGTCTGAATTCTATTTAAAAGCTCAGTATTATTGTCTCACCACAGAGGTTCCTGCACCGATGCAGCCACAGGGAATCATAAGGGGAACTTAAAGACGCAGTCGCACTGACTGTCTGTGTCAGCAAATGTTAGTCTGTGTTTCCATTTATGCACGAATAAGATTCTGTATACCATAACATGAGTAAAGCAGTTTGTTTGGCTTTCAGCAACTCTCTAATCAGATTACATTTCTGTTTTACTCATGTCTCTCATTCCCTTAGGTACCCGAGATGTGGTAGCTATCATGATTCCAGAGCCCAAAGGACGTGAGATCATGGCCCTGCTGGAGAAAAACATCACAGTGGAGATGCACATCAACATCGGGACAAGGAACCTGCAGAAGTACGTCAGCCGCACATCAGTGGTGTTCGTCTCCATCTCCTTCATCGTTCTCATGATCCTCTCTCTGGCCTGGCTGGTCTTTTACTACATCCAGAGGTTCTGCTACGCCAGCGCGAGAGATCGCAACCAGGTGCAGTCACGCTAACAAACACAGAACTTGAAACTGAAATGAACATTAAAGCAATCTATCAGAATAAATGTACATTACTCATTTAAAAAAAGGAAACCTGGTTTTCGTAGAGTTAAATTTATTCAGTGGGAATTTATATGGATCATCGCTATAACTGCATCGTTCTGACCGGCCATGGCTGATATCTGTCAATCTACTGTAGGTGATAGGCCTTTTTCACAAAAAAAATAGTCGGAAACTATTTCACCACAGGGTAACCTCACCTACAGATTAAATCCCATTGTTATAGAATGCGCTTGTGTCA
Organism: Triplophysa dalaica; assembly: GCF_015846415.1. Taxonomy (NCBI): domain Eukaryota; kingdom Metazoa; phylum Chordata; class Actinopteri; order Cypriniformes; family Nemacheilidae; genus Triplophysa; species Triplophysa dalaica. The sequence continues at coordinate 7,923,605 of NC_079543.1, forward strand.
TGTAAGCTACTTAGGTTTATCTGTACTGTCATTTTTTGCGACTTTAATATATATTAAATATGAAAATTAATATCTGTGCATTTATCTGTTTTGTGCACTCAGACTGCTAATATTGATTTAGGTGTTTTGAGTTTATAAACCCTAGCTTGTGTGTTTCAAATGTGATCGCGTCACTGTATTATAAGAAATCTCTTTAAAATATAGGTTCACTGTTAACATAGTGTGTAACTCGTTAATATTTGTTTGTAAATAAGATATCATAAACGAGCAAGGTAGGGTTTCTTTTTTATTGTAATTAAAACACGATTCTTAGTTCATTCATACTACCAAATGTAAAATGTTCAAACTTTAATTGTGAAGCCTAATAAATGTAAAACTTAAAAATTAACCAAGGTTAAGAATACGTATTACATTGCGCTCTAACTTATGTTAATAAATTATTATGAAATGTTAACCATAATCATCTGTATTGTCCTTCTCCAATCTTTCAATACTGTGCATAAGATTCTAATGTTCCTGAATAATCATGGTCTTCAGTTTATTTTAATATACTGTATCCATAGACAATTATTCACTCCCCTATCACAGTAACAGAGCAGACCTAATAAAAGACGATTACATAATGCGTGCCCATGATCCAATGCACCAGCGAGTAGAACGCCTGATATAATATATTTCACATTTTGAACATTTTTTGATTATGCCAGAAGCACTAGCGAGATTTACAGACAACAGAAGCCATTTTTTGTAATTTTCTGAAACAGAAAGTCTGATGACAGGAAGGATCGGGTGATTTTTTTTAAGCACAACGCCTTTACTGTAACGCTAGTTTTTTTTATCGATATAATGCTGGACCAAATCAGAGAGAGAGAGAACATCATCACTGGATTTATTATATGCAGTTCAGTAGTTAAAATCAGCAAGTACCTGCCTCAGGTTGCTGTCCCATAAACGGTACAAACCTTAATGTAAGACAAAAACAGCAGTACTAAAGCCCCCTCTTAGCTGTGGGGTGTTTTTAAATTAAGGTCTTATCTTTAAAAAGGTGGTAATAAAGGTAGTTAATCCATACACTCTTTTTAGACTTGGATGAGGCTGTAACCAGAACATCGTTTGCCCTGCGTAGAACAATGTGGATCTCAAAAACCCGGAAGTGTGAAAAAGGCCTATTGTCTTTGTAGCTCATTTGAAGTCTTTTGCAGAGGCGGTTGGGGGACGCTGCAAAAAAGGCCATAAGCAAGTTACAAGTAAGGACCATCAGGAAGGGAGACAAGGTGAGTGTCTTTGATTTCTTTTCAGTTTTTGATTTATAAACCCACTGAAGTCATTTGGATTGCTTTTATGATTGATGGTTGTTCTTTTTGTGCCTCTCGCCATTTGGAGTACATTTTAAAAAGCACGTTCCCCGTGATCGTAGTTTTCAAACTTTAGTTAGTGTGTAGTATTGCTATTGTATCTTAAATAATACCTGCAAAGTGATAAAGCTCAAAAATAAATGCCAAGCGAGATATTGTCTTTGACAGAATTCGCTTTTCAAGGACTACAGAGAACGGCTGTAATTGACTACAGCCCTTTACTTCCTACATGATGTCACTATTCCGAGTGCTTTTAATAACCTCGGACCAAATGAACACGCCAAAAACGGGGCGGGGCCTTCTTTAGAGAAGAGGAAGAGCCGCTGGAGTAGTGTTTGGTTATCAGAGATTGTAAACAAACTAATGCTTCTGTTATTAGTTATAATATAACCGGTCTGGCGCCAATCGGTCCGGTGTCATTTCCTCGCCATAGTAGAAAAAACGTGATCTCTAACAAAGATTGACATTTGCGTATGCACTAGCAGACCTCCGTTACACTTCGATCGATCCGCATGTTTTTAACTGATGAAGTGAAGTTGACCCCATTGTTACTGTTTGTTGCTAAAAGCCAAAGCTTATGAATTCATGTTCACTGAGAGGGGCACAGACCAATTACAACAGCTTGAGGAGTGGAACTCGCTGATATGGTGTGGGTGGGACATCTTCACACACACACTCTAAGCGGAGAACCAATCACGACAGACCTGGTCAGCTTTACCAATCAGAGCGTTTTGAAAGGCGAGACTTTTAAGAAACCGCAAGAAATCCAGTCGTTTCGTGAGAAGAGAGACAAGGGTGGACAATAGACTCAAAGTTTGTGAAATATGAAGTTTGTTTTAAACTATAAACATGAACATCCATTGTTAAACACCCAAAAACACAATAAAAGCTTCGAAAACAGGAACAAACGGGGCCTTTAAGATAACTTTAGATTTTACTATCAAATAATTTGTTTGTGCTCCTCTTGCTAGGAGACCGAGTCAGAGTTTGACAATTGTGCAGTGTGTATCGAAGACTACAGGCCAAATGATGTTGTGAGGATACTGCCATGCCAGTAAGTTTCCAGTCAGACATATTGATTAATTCTAGAATTATGAGTCTCAGATACACCCCTGTGGCTAAGCACAATAGAGCATTACATAGTTGTTTTTCAAAAAAAAAATTTGTATTTAGTTTTAACGCGTCTGTTCTGTTTTTGTTAGCCATGTTTTCCATAAGAGCTGTGTGGACCCTTGGCTACTGGAGCACAGAACCTGTCCAATGTGCAAAATAAACATCCTCAAGGCATTGGGCATCCCGGTAAGACTGGGCTACTTTATGCGACCTTTGACCTTGGGTTTTGCCTGAACATTCTATATGTAGTTTCTTACAATGCTGTAATTTACAATCTAAACAGCCCGATACAGACTGTTATGATGACATCCCTCAGGACTATGAGGTTTCAATCGGGGGCCCCCCCACAAATCCTATGATGGGGGCCAGTGAAGTCACATTGGGCGAGAACTCTGTGGTGTTAGATCCAGTCAGAACAACAAGCCTGTCACACATGTACCATGAGATAGACTCCATTCCGCAGGTCGGAGAAAGCAGTGAGTATCCAGAAATGGTGTGTGGTGCTTTATACAAAAGCAAAAAAAAGTGATATTCAATATGAAAGTGTAAAAAAATCTGACTTTAATTTATGGCAAAGATAAGTATTTAACACTGCAGTCATATACTGTACATACACAGTAATGAACACTGTAGTTGAATTCACAGTGTACACATAATATACAATAAATGCATTTGTGCACAATATACATCGTAACAACTTGTCTACACCAGACTAAACCAACGCTACATGACACACAGCTTGTTCTAATGGGATTGTCGTGCCGCATTCAGTTTGGACAAAATTTTAAATGATAATTGGTTCTAATGCACTCTGTTGTCTTTTGTTGTGTCGCATCACACCGTGTTTGGTGTAGACACGCTTTAATATGTACATTGAAAGTAGCAAGTAATGCAGACATTGAAAACTTGGAGGTTTTTTATTACAGTTAAGTATAGGGCTGCGCAAATCGCATTCAATATATGGAAATGGCAATAATTTGCAATAACTGAATTGTTAAAAAAATTCTAAAAGCTACTTATAGACCACTTTGGAGTAATTTAACAACCTCCATCCAAAGCTAACACCAATATTATATCCCACATCGCATTATTTTGCTAATTATTGTATATCACATTTTTTCTATAATATTGTGGAGCCACATTGGTTATATGTTGTTTTCAATATATTTTAGAACAATTTCAATTGATTTTAGGAAAAAAATCGTATTGCATATCGAAAATCGCATTACATGTCTTATTTTTCTTTAATATTCTACAGCCCTACTTAAGTATTAGTATAAGTCGAAAGCACTAAACAGAATTGAAAAACAGCACTTTCCAACATAAGAAGCCATTAGATAACAACAGATGCCTCCACTGCATTCTTCACATTAGATGGCCAGAAACCATATCAAACTCAAGCTTGTGGAGGCAAACAAACCATAAAAACAGGCACTGGAGTGGAACCCACAAGGAAAGAGAGGAGTGGGCAGGCCAAGACTGCAATTCTTCAAGATTGCATCTCCCCTGGGAATTCCGCAATGTTCAATTTTGGCACCAGTGTTTTTTTTCTCTCTATAAACTACAACAAAAATGAACATTCCATTGTTAGATTGTTTACAGGATGTTAAGGCCTGGACGGCCCTAATTTTTTGATGCTCAATGAAAATAAAACTGCTTATTGTCTTTGGCCCTAAGAATCAGGTTACTCAATGTTTAAGTTCAACGCACCTGGGAGGTTTTATGAAATCCCATGTGAAAGATCTGAGCTTCATCTTGGATAGTGAATTAAAGATGTACAAGCAAATAAACACAGTAGAGAGATCTTGTTTTTTTCATTCATGTTAATTAGCGAACACTAAATCGCTTTTATCCACCATTGATTTGCAGAAAGCTATTATGCGTATCGTTTTCACTAGAGTAGATTACTGTAACTCCCTCAATTGAAAATCAACACCTCCTGTGTGTTTCTAGGACAAAATACAAACACAGGGGAGATAGAACCTTTTCACAATTAGGTCCAAAACTGTGGAATGACCTCCCTCTCATTATTAGATCTGTCAACTCATTGCCAGTCTTCAAAGCTATGTTAAAATCAAATGAGGAGTTGTGGTGATGCAGGTTTAGCTCACTTAAATCATGCCCATGCAATTTTGTGTTCTGTTGGTGTCTATTTGTGAAAAATTTCTGTTTGTGTATGTCATTTTGTTGAGATGTTGTAAAGCACTTTGGGCAACCTGGTGTTGTATTAAACTGTGCTATATAAATAAAAGAGAATAAAAAAGATGGACATGGAGACTAAGATGATGGCAGCTGGATGGTCGTGGGCCAAAATGAACAGAGTCGCTCAAAACCGAGTTCGCTGGAAGACTGTTGTTGAGGCCGTATGCTCCCCTGAGGATGTTGCGGAATAAATAATAATGGTCAGGAATGTAAAAAAAGACTTTGATATGCATCTTGGGAATTACAGAAGAACAAGATGTAAGCAATCATAAACAATCTAGACACACAAGAACCGACAAAGGTTTAAACTAAACAAGAAGAAGTTAAAACACAGGCAGAAACTAACACAATAAACAGGAACTCAATGAGAAACTGCGACAACAGACATTGAACCAATTAGTGCAACGCATGACAAACTAACGGAGAACAGAGACACAATCGAAAACAGAAAGACAGTCCTGACCTAATTTTCTTTTATCTCAGACATGATTTAAGTAATGTTATCTGGGTGTTACAGAAACCAGTCTCCAGGGCTCTGGGAAATCAAAATGATGTGTGTCATTTCCTCTGGTTCTACATTTAATCTGTGCCAGCATGTTCCAATTCCTGCTCTAGTGCCCATTCAGGCTGATGAAAGCTCATCTGCTCTTGTTCTCTGTTTCAGCTCTAGTGTAATGTGTGCTTGTGTGCACATGCAGCACTTTAATATCAGTCATTAAACTGTTCCTCTGATGTCAGCTCACCTAAAATGGCGATGCACACACATCCCTCAGGTGTTTTCTGATGCAAAATACACATTTGTGAGAGAAATCAACTAGTCACCGATATCACCAGTAAGATGTAAATAAACAAAGTTACCGCAGTGCTGCCATATTTGAATTTCCATGACCTAATTTGCTCTTCTCTGTTTCCTCAGGCGAACAGCAGCCCTCTGTTAGTCATGATTTAGACACGTCCCTCATCATGCCAGTGGAGCTGGTCCTGTCCGACACAGACCTTCAGTCAGAGCCAGAACCGGAACATGAAGATGTGAAGTCCTGTGAGGTCGCCATAGGGGCCGATGGACTCAGCATTCCATTAAGGGAGCAGGTCTGTAGTGGACCCAAAACAAACAATAAAAGCATGCGAATGCAGTAGCAGCACAGGGAGTGCACTGATATTTTCTGAACCCGTGACCTCATCAGCTTTCTGTTCCACTGTCACAGGAACTGCTTGTTTTTATTCCACAAGTATCCCTAAATGTTTCTGCTCTTTGTTTACTGAGGGTGCGGTGCGTAAAGTAGATTGACGAAAGCAACCCAACTTTTTCCATTTAAACATTTCGATTTAGTGGAAATTTTGACTGTTTAGCTTCTCAAAGGGATCACTGCCGATACACGCAATATTTCACAACAAATTTATATCTTGACACAAAGTGCATAGTGTCAAACGCAGTTTGTGTGAACTACAGACAGCATCAGTGAAAAAATGCACGCTTAGTTGTCCTCCAGCCAAAGTAACAAAGATCCCCTTTATATTTTAGAACTTCTGAGAAGAACCAAAATACACCAAAAGTGTCTTGTTAAGAGTTTTTATTATAGATATCAGATAATAAAGTGACACATTAGGGTGCAGCAAACCAGGGCTTATATTATGGGATGGACACTATAAATGCATTTTTTGTTTTTGCAAGTGTTGTGTATCATATCACACCATCCTCTAAGGTGGACCTTTGCTTCTACCACATTCGTTTAGGGATGTGATCAGTGTTTTAGCAGCGGTTTCCTGTGCATCCATGGGGATGTCTCTGTTATAAATAATATATTTGTAAATCACAATGAGGCAAAAGCACAACTTCACACAATTTTGTTTTGACAGGAAGCTAAATAAGAACATGCTGCACACCTCAAGCATTTTGGTTCACATACTTTAGTCAAGCATGTTTTTGGCCTTAAAAGGGATAGTTCATCCAAAATTCTTTTATAATTTACTCACTGTCATGAGTGATTTCTGTATGATTTTCTTTCATCTCCAGGACACAAAAAGATATTTTGAAGAATGTTGGTAACCGAACAACATTGGTCCAATTGACTGCCATTGAATAGACACAAAGCCACTCAGATATTTCTCAAAGTATCCTATTTTGTGTTCCACAGAGGAAAGTGCCATGTACAGGTTTTGAATGTTATGATATAAAACCATGGTTTATTTTCCTATAGTTATGTTGCCAATGTTACAAATTCAGGGGGATCTAGCAAGAGCATGATATTTATTAGCAGCGGATGTTTAAAGCTTCTGTCAGTAGCGGTTTATGTTCCCCAGTCTTTGTTTGGTCTTCTCTAAAGTATCTTAAACAAAACTATGTAAACACTGCTTAATCTTCTTGAAATGGGATAATACCACCACTACAGCTGTACCTGCATTATTAAACGTCATACGGTACAATAGTGTAGTGATGTATGTATGATGTGAGGATGTGAGTTTTCTGTCTGCATTGAATGTCCAGATGACCCACTAGAACATTGACAAGAAGCACTCTGTACAGAATACCACATCCCACAATGCACTGCACTCATCTTGACCTTTCAATTCCAGCATGGAGAACTGGCAATCATATCAGCTGGGCAGCACTTATTAAGGCAAGCAATGTAACGTTAGAAAGTTTTCAACATTTATAGTTGTATAATGCTTAAAACGTTTCACATGCATTCTTTGAAAACGTTAAGTAGCCAAACAAACATTAGGAGTTTGGGGTTGTAGATGCTGCTCGTGTTTCATACACACATAACAATCATATTTGTCACTCCCTAAACTTGGCAGTGTGAATGTAGCTATTTTATTAATCTGTTCACCATAAAAGGTTAAAATGGATAAAAAAACAGTTACATCAAACCTTCAGCATGTGAATTTTACCCATGGTGCTTTTTGGTTGCTGATAAGTCTGAATCACCCTGATTTTGACTGATATAAATGGCTGTTTGCTTGTTATGTTTCCCAAAATAAAAGTGAGTGTTGAATGAATATTTTAATTACAAAGGGTTTATTTTTCTAAAAAGAAAAGGCACCTTTAAATAGATTGCACATACAGTCCTTTTAGAAATATAAATGCAGTCTATATTTCTGCAAACTGTAAAGTTTCAATCCCAGACGTTTATCCTTATTAACTACATACGTTATCGTTTCATTTCCTTCCAATATTTAATTTTCCGGGACCTTAAATGCACTGCCGTAAGTAGACGTTCATACCCAGAATGCACTGCTCCAGACATTGGGATAATGTGCAATGCACAAGAGAATGTTCAACGCTCTAATTAACCAAAGCTTCAGTGTTTTGTTTTATTTGAATGCTGCATTTACATGACATTTGACATGCTTATATATTTTAGGTCACATGTGTTAGCATAGGATGATATTGTGTGAATGCACTTTTCTATTTAAATCATTTTCTTGTTATCATGATGAATTTTCAAGTATTCTGAAGGACTGTCTGTTGTAGTTTACTGTAGAATACAGTCTGTGATCCTAATATTAGTAATATGCTCATTCTGTGTCAATTCGACCAGAGGTCTCCGGCTAAAAATCTTGATTATTGTTTTTTTCTGGAGAACAAAATAGCTACATAAAGAAAGCTTAAATAAAAAGAGTAATTATCACTATTTACGAAATAATCCAATATTTTGTAGAGCAGGATCAAAATTCATTTGAGATGGTCAATTATCCAATTTCATCACTAAATATTTTTGTCTTTCCTTGTTGAAAATCTGGTTTGATTTGAGAACCCCCTAGTCCCTAAGGCTTATGCTGTGTACTTTCAATCTGATAGCCAAAAAGCACACATTACCCTCCCTAAATTTTCTGGCATGTATAATTAAAGAAAAGGATATGGTTATGCTCTTATACTTTGGTGTGTATTTAATGATTTTATATCAGTCAGTGTTGGTTTTTATTGGTTATTATCTAAGTGTATCTGTATGACGTCATCAGTCTAGGAATACATTTTTAAGTCTATTAAAGGGGTCATGTTATACTCATTTCTTTCTAATATTTTTTTTCTTTGAGTTGCACTTGTTATTCCAAATTTTTTATCATATCATTATTTTAAACGCATGTTCTCATTGACCCTTATGTTTAATCGGGTCTGCTCTGTCTGTAGAAATACAGTATGTAAACATGGGTGGTCATGTCCAAGTATTCAAAATTACCAAATATTAGTGGAATATTTGTAGTGGAAAAAGCTTTTAATGTTACAATTTTCATTTTATTTCTCCTGATATGACCCCTTTAGGGAACATATTATACAGTATGTACTGTTAGACAGTATTGTCAACATATAACAGTTCTCCCTGTTTAATTGTGCTTTTCTTGTTCAATAAATCCATGTTATGTCATACACTGGACCTGATAGGCTTGATGTAAAGTTTTAATAATGTAAATTAATTTGATGATTTTATTATCTTTAGGCAGGTTTCACTGAATTGCAGAAGCAAGCTACAAAACAATACAGTATTTCGAATGAATGTAATGTAATTTAAAATACATCTTTACGGCTTCCAGAAGTTTTTTTGTCATACTGAAACAGTCTTCCTGTTAAAATAAAAAAATCTTAAAAACAATCTCCTCAGTAACCTCAAATGCTTATTCGACATTTAATTAAACTCCTCTAGTTGGGGTCTCATCATATTTGACCACACTTGATATTACTTACATGTTGTCAGATTTTGTAATACTAAATTCTTGTTTTTTTTTGTGTCCAGCTACCATAGAAAGCATTGTATCTCCTTAAGAAAGCAAGCCAGCTAGAACAATTATAAACCTTAGAAGGCTGCACAAATATGGCACATTTTATGTTCCCTTTGATAGATGTAAAGTAAATGTTCAACTTGTATTGATCTTGTGTTTTTTTTAATTAGTGTCACCCTGCAGTAAACACATAGAATAAAATATATTGCATGTTCAGAGTCCATAATTGTAAAGACAAAAGGTGTTGTTGCAAGTTTTTTATCCCTTGCTCATTTTGTAAGTAAGTTTTATGCTTTAAAAATATTATTTAATTCCTTCATAGACAGAGTTTGAGTGATCAAAGTGGTTAAGTATCTCATTTATTTCCATGAGTCTGTACAGCTAGCAAATAAAACTGAAAAACCATCAATGTTTGTTCCTGTCCTTTTATTCCTAGAGCAAATATTTCAGATGATTCTTCTTATAATGTCCTTAAAGGATTACATTTAGGTTTGACATTTATTGGACCATAATAATATTTTGTTTATTTACCCCCATATTCCCATTGAGACTTCACAGTCTCTTCTTCCAGACCTGGCCGAGACATGTTTTTTTTCCTGGAAACATGGCGTTACGTTAAGACTGATACCCTGATGCCAATTTCAGTCTCAATCTTTTATCCTCTTCCAAAAAGCCCCTTACTCCGGTTCACCTGGATGTAGGTAATGAATTTCTTTGCACAGGCTCACCCAAAAGTGTGACCTCAATTTCTGACCTGATCCTTAGCCTTCAGTTAGATCATCCTGAACTGTGTGCCATCCTGTGAGAGAACATCACTTTGAAACAGGCCGTGCTTATGTTTTTCATATCAGACTTTATTTAACTAAGCGTCAGTTGGTAGTGGAACATCCGATATAGGCTTAAAAGGATGAATTGTGCCCCTTCTGTGTATGGTGTTGTAAACGCTATTTGCATGTGGCTGATGCATGTGTGGAAAAAGCATCTAATCCAAGAAATATCAAACTCAAAGTACAGAATTTTGACTTTTTTAATAAATACCTTAAAAAGGCCCGATTTTGCTATTTTTGCTAAAACACTTGTTTTTTAATTGTACACTGCCCCCTGGTGGCTGACATTAAAAAGATTTGCTTGCTTCTCCCACACATTTACAATGTCTATTAAATATCTATTTTGCTAATAAGAACAAATTATTCGAGAGGAAATGAAACACTTAAACAAGTTTATTTAAATACACTATTTTAATGTATCTATTTTATAATTACTGACCGTAGCTGGCCCGGCTCCGGATATGAGATGAACGGTGACCCAAGTGATTTTTTTCCAGGTTGGTGGAGGCTGGAGGGGGTACTATACATATATGAACTTATACTGTATCGCCGAAAAAGGGAAATAAATAAAGAAAAATATTTGAAGCTGACCAGAATATACTTTAGCAATTAATTTTTATTTGTTATGTGGAGTGGGGGTAGGGTGGACGCAGAGGTGATGAGAGATAGAGTCGCGCAAACTCCGTTCACTGCAATGGAACAGTTTCTTCACAGCAATATTATATATTTAATATATTATAATATTCCAAAAAACGTCAAACGTCAAAAAAAGTCAAATTGGACCCCCTCTGAGCATATGTTGTAACATATCTAGGACCTAACAGTTCAATCAAAAGCTTTACATTACTCTAATTAAAGGCTTGCAACTGTCTTCCTTCTTGTAGTTCAATACAAGTACTAGCACGATATTTACTGCTGGTGATTTGTACATCCATGCAAGTCTAGTATGCAGTTCACTATTTGATGCAAGATTAAAATCAACCATAAAAAATGTGCTGGAGGCTATCTTTAACAGTCTCAATGTATTTTTATTGTAAAATTTGACAAAAGGGAAAGTTCTCCTAACAAAATTAATATTATTGTTAATTATTATTATTATTATAATTATTAATGAAAGATTTTAAAACAGAAAAACGAACAAACTTAAAAATTAACATCATCCTCTCAAAACAATGAAAACGGAATATTTTTTTACTTAGCTGCACATATATGCCAACAAAAAAATAAAGTGGACATGTAAATTGGAATTTCCACACCTGGGTAATTATAGTGCTAAACGTTTCCCTGCACTGATTTAATTTAGGCTAACACTAGTATGTTGCTAGCTATTTTATTTCCCTATGTAAATTAAGCCAACAGGTTAATACCACTCACAGACTATAGGCCAGTGGTTCTCAAGTCTGGCCCGCGTATGACATTTAAGTACCGCAAAAGAGAATCAAGTGCAGATTGCGCTGTACGCTTTGAATGGCTCTCGCGGTACTTTAATGCTGTATGCCAAACAATCTGCGCAGCACAACATGAAGTTGAACGCGTCTGTTCCTGAAGTCACTGATTTGCCTCTTCAGGTGTTTTATCAGAGTTGGTGCAAAACTCGGCAGGAAAGTGGATCTCGAGGTCCAGTCTTGAGAACCACTGCTATAGGCTACATACCTTTCTTGGTGAAAAACTGGTTTAAAGTTTGACCCGCTTTCCATTGTCTTTTCTCTCTCTCTTTTTCTCTTTCCTTTTTTGAAAACCAGATTTACATTAGGAAACATTGTGGTCACTGTAATTCTGGCGCATCTACTGACTGCAACTGAACACCGTCGCTCAGAGCGCTAAGGCAGGACCAAACCATTTCATGCAGATACAGGGGGTTGGTCGGTCAATGTGGATGTTTACTTTTCGGTCATTGGGGATTTGTAACATTAACTGTCAATAACAAAGAGATCAATCATTGTATTATATAATGACTTGTAATATATAATGAATGATGATGGTTTGATAATTTTATTTTAGTTTTCTCACTTATTTTTAGGGCCCCGTCAGTCATGGGCCCTTGGAATTGTCCTAACTTCCTATACGGCGCCCCTGCTCAGTTAACCTCAGCATAACCTTTAAAGAGTTATGGGGTTGTTTATGAGTAATCTAAGAAAGCACTATTATAGAAAGTACACATTTCATGGTTTAATTTGTAGTTTCTATGTTGTAGAAAGACATCCGTGGGGAAAGTTAACAGTCATAAAAAACTCTTTGAACAATCTCTCGTATTTGAACACCAGGCTTTTCGTTTGATCTGTCACCGTGAGAAAGTGTACATTTACATTTAGCAGATGCTTTTATCCAAAGCGATTTCAGGGAGCAATACGTTAAATGTCATGTAAACATAAAAAAGTATAAAACATCAATTAACATTTTATGATAACTCATATACACTTTTCTATTGGCTATGTTGTTTTCTTGAAGACAAGTGATGATGTTGTGCTTTTCTCATGTTCTAAAAGTCAGTATGACTGCTGGGAAATACATTGACTGGCAAAGTATGTTCATTAAATTAAATTATTGTCAACATGAAATCAAAATGTGCCCCATTTTTTTTCCAAATACAGATGATTCACTTGCTTTTTCGAATTCTCAATTAAATCAAGCTTCAAGCATTTTATCAAGCTCCTTCCTAGTATTTGTTAAATGCACTATTAAATGTCACATGGCTGAAGTAAAATTTGTATAAATTGGTTTCATGTTTTATTTGTTTTTCAAAGAAATCAAACTTTTGAATCCTATGTACATTTACCTAGTGTACTGCTTCAAATCTGTCTTAAAGTGATATCTTTCTATAAAAAGGGAAGCATTAGTGCGAAAAAGTCCCAAATACTCTATATGAAATTAGATGTTGGCTACAAATGAGAAATGTCACAAAAAATGACTCATACAAGTCTAAAAGCATCTCTAACTGTATCAAGGGAGAATTTTGTTGTAGCCTAACATTTTATGGGAATTATGACATGCATTGGAATTATCGAAAATATCCCAGTTGACAGGAAATGTCAACATAATTTGAAATAATTCTCATTGGTCAGATGTAACATTTAGTGGTCAAATATTTTTAGTATAAGTTAGATTCCATGTAGCACACTTGGCTATACTGACTTCAGCAAAATTATCTCTGAAAACTTGTATGTAAATGATAAGTCTCAATACTGTATGTTACCACATTCAAATTCATTTCCAGCCTCTCACCACCCCGACTGGCACAAGCTTATTGTTTTCTTCCTGTGGTTTGAGTGAATAAAGAGCTCCATCTCCAGCAGACTTTCACCCACCAGCAGCTGAGAAACCGCTGTGTAGACAGCTCTAGATGCTGTTTTTCTTCTGTAAAACTCTCATGTGGTATTTTATGTGGTTGTTGCGCTTTGCCCTGCGCCTTGCCTCGCTCCCACCTGTTACTTCATGGGCGTGGGGTGCTAAACCTAAAATCACAAAGTGGTTACCCACGTGGAAAAACAATAACATATGATCTTTTCAATTACCATCATTTAAACCCATTTCATGGGGAAACACCCCCTGCACACAGGTGTCTGTTTTTATATTTACTTGACCTATTAATAAAACAAATAGGTTTTTTTTGACACAAGTAGTTTTATGATATTATGATATACACACAGAGCTCTCATTCAATTCCACCTTTCACTTATACAACAATCAACTAAAAATAAAATATACTAAAAAATATACTTAATAAATCATTCAATCATCATTTGTTAAATCAAATTAAATAATTTATATTTACTTGCGTATTGATATAATAATGTTTGTTTTAATATCCGTTTGATTAAACAACAAAAATAATATTGTCAATAAATTTTCTTGTACATGATCAATGTTGTCCGCCCACCAATATGACGTCACGACGGCCTGCCCGTGACGCACGCTGACAGAGCGCTGCCGCGTACTGCAGTGGCGCTAGAGAGTCAAGCATCATTGAAACAGGATAGAAATGTCATGCATTGTTTGTTTTACGTGTTAGGAAGTAATTGTCGGGTCGTTTCATTTACTAAACATCAACGGAGCGTGCGGTTACAAATTCTATCCTTTTTCTTTTGCGTTGAAGTGAAAGGAGACGCAGTAATGTCCGGGGGTTGCAATTGATCTAGTTTCGAATAACAAAGACCGAGATTGAAACGCCGAAAATATACACATCCTCGGGATGAAACATTGGAATATACAGGTTCTGCATTTCAAGAGCACTAACAGTCATCGTCAGGCGTAATGTCGTTGTCCTTTCTGTAAGGTGGCAATGATGCTGTTTGTTAGATGTGAGGTGGTGTAAGCGCGGCTCTCAATAGCGATGCGGGAAGATCATATAGAGAGAGAGATATTATATGCGCGTTTGCTTTAAATATGTGGATATTATATGCCACTGATAACCTGTAATTGTGCTTTGTCACCGGTTGTCGAAGCGCGTGGATTCTCGTTTAAAGGGTGCCCGATTTTACACTTCGATAAGCTTAAGGACGGCGATTCCATACTGGACCCCTCAAATTTGTTTTATTGTTGATGCCCTGGTAAGGATATCGTGGTGAAGATGTGGGTCAACCCCGAAGAGGTGTTGTTGGCCAGCGCTTTATGGATGACAGAGAGAGCGAATCCTTATTTCATCCTCCAGAAGAGAAAGGGCCATGGCGACGGAGGAGGCGGACTCGCGGGTAATTCTATCAATTATTGACTAAAGTTCCTGCACAATAATGTTATTTAGATGAGAGACTGTTTTGCACACGTGGGTAAAACCATAGAGGTGTGTTTAATGCAAGTCGGACGGACGTCTCTTGTTATTGGTCACGCTGCTTTAGTTTTACGCGTAACGCAATTGTGCGCGTTTACCTGAGTGTGGAGAAGACGATTTTAGAAAATGAGAAAAATGCATTACTAAGTGCCTCTGTTTTCATGTACTTTTTTATGTGGGTAGTGTTTTTAAAGCATAACAATTGGAACGAAATATAAATCGAAATATTTTATATTATTAGATATAATAATATTTTTAGACAGCATGTACTTCAGCTGTTATGTGCTCCATATGTTTGCTCAAAACCAAAGGATGCATGTTGAGCCACACGATTTTAGAATTATTTTTAAACCGATCATTTTTGCAGGTTGATAAAATAGGTTCCCGTATTTCAAATGGTAGAGCATTGCGTTTGCAAGGCAAAGGTTGCAGGTTCAATGCCCAGGAAACACACATACTAATAAAGTCTATTAACCTAGGTTGTGTACAATAAATGTAAGTCGCAGTGGCGATAAACGTCTGCCAAATGTGTAAATGTAAAGAAAAACTATATTTGGCTGGTTAATTTGTAGTTTTTAGACTACTTTCCAATAACATTGTCCAGTTGAGGGAGCCATTCGATCTAGTGTTATGTTAAGGTTATAGCTAAATATGTCACTGATGTCATGACATACCGGTATTGTAAATAAACCAATATCGATTGCCATGATTATTGATATTGTGTCAATATTGTTGATTATCTTCTTGACACTCCAACATAGTAGATGGTAGATCTGCACCTGTTAAGATTAATTTGATACAATTATTTATAGATTGGAAACTTTTGTCTTTTTTGCCATGAAAACCGTTTAGTAAAAATCGCACATTATCAAAAATATCTTTACTGTCTTCAAAACACTTCTTCTTGCTTTCAATAAATTGAATATATACTTTAATTCCAGTAAGATCGCAAATCTGGATTGAGTTTCCTCATTTCATGTTAGAAAGATCTTAAAGTTATTCAGTCCAATGTACCTGCCAATGTGGCACTAATGACCTAGTAAAAATTACCGTTATTAAAAACAAAACAATCTCTGTTTGGTTAAGCTGATTAAAAAACCCTCCTGCAGGACAATAAATGGAACCTTGTTTGATATTGTGAAATGTTTTATTGACGAGCGCCTCACCCGCTGACCAGACCTGAATTTCTAGTTGGTCAACAGGTATGCAAGACGTTTGCTTTCAACTTCTTTATCTCTTATTGACTAGTATCTGCTGTTTCATGCTAACCTTTGAAAGGAACAGGTTTTTGAAATTAGATCTTTAAGATAAAGATACAGCTGAGAATTGAAACTTTTCCAGTATTTATTTGTGTGTCAACCTCTTTGTGTCTATCAGCGATGGAAGACAGACACAAAGCGTACACAGACACAAAACTGAGAAAAGATGATGTCATCATTGTTACATAAATGTGCCAGTTTCTAGTGAGAGCTGATCATCCTGGTACGGCCCAGCAGACTTTCTCAGAAGAATCTTGGGTAGATCGCAGTTGGCCAAAAGCCCCTGAGAAGTATTGAATATGTTTTGTATGTTTGTCAATGAGAAGAGAACCAGAGTTTCTTGCGAATGATCTTCACTTGATAAACTTTAAGTCCACTTGATGATATGTTTTTATAGGTTTCAGAATTATTTATTTTAAATATTTTTTTATTTCTGAAACGTATTTGATATCTGCTGTTTCTACTAGACAGATTTAAGATCCAAACTTTGGTCAAGAAAAATACCTCCGGCTTTTTTTATGTATTTTCTCCATAGAGTTATGCAACTTCTTTTTAACATTAATTTCTTACAAAAGCAAATAATCAGCGGTATACCATAATCGTGTTATATTTTCTTCAAGTTTACTAATTAATTTAGGAAAAACCAGACAAAATTGATATTTAAATAAAATATATCTAAGAATACTATCATTGTCTTCGGGGGTATTGTTTTTTCTAATAAAAATTATATTTGACTCCCTTTTTAAAATGACAGCCAGTATAGCCTCATATTTAGTCCATTAGGTGTTGATGCTGTGCTCAGCATGGCTTTAGGAAGCCAAACATTGTTTAAAATGCTGTTATGCTCTTCAGTACAGTGCCGCTGCTGTTTAAAAAAGATATTGATTTTGCCCATGTGTTGCAAAGTGGCTGTTTTTGTGTGAGCAGAGATGATCTGACGATGAATGCGATTGAGAGCAGCTACTGTCTATATTTAGAATTAGAAAAGACAAACAAATGTTCCTCCCACACTCCTCGACTGCTTAGGAAGACATCAGATTTGCAGAATCATTTCTGTTCATTTCTACTAAGAGAAAGCAGTAACACAAGTATTAATAGATATGCGATTGCTGTACAAACCTCAATGTAATTATATGTAGAATAGCCTAAGCAGGGGATGCAAGGATGACCCACCACATTTGCCAAAATGTGCAAATAGAATGCTGTGTGGAAAACTGTATCCCACAACACAATTCCAGTTTACTTAGGGCTCATAGTGGTGAACGGTAGGGCCTGTAACTGAATAGATCATGTGAGATTTACTGTATTCTGAAATCCCTGCGCTCTTGTTTCTGCAACCAAGGAAACCATTGCTCATCCGAGCATATCAAAGCAGGAACAGAAAGTCACATGTTCAGGAGGGGGTGTCATCGCACATATGTTCCTGTGCAGAAAGAGGAAGACAGGCTTGTTTAGAAGATCCCTGTTTTTCACCACTCATACACACAACACCTTATAGGACGTGAAATGGAAGGGGAAATGCTACATGTTAGATTTCTGGTACATGTTCCAGTTTATCATGACTCTGCATTTGAACGCAAGCTAGGTTGCATCCCACCAATGTTGAACATGATACCTTGAAGTAGATCTTCTCAGATCAGGGAGAGACTTAGTGGTGCAGATGTGAAGATAAAGTGTGATGCCAGAAGGCTTAAATTGTTGATGGGGAGGTTTCGCAGATGGCCTAATTTGGCGTGTCAGATACTTAGATTTTCAGATACTCATAGTTTTACCTTGAGGCAATGCAAATGTTCCTCAGGTTTGTTGTTGGGGATCCAACAGGTTTACATAATCTGCACCACCAAATTTATAACAATCTATATTTCTCAGCATTATCCAGGTTTTCATCCAAAGTTGCGAATTCATCTAATGCTCAAAATTTGAATATAGCATTAATCATTGGGAATAAGCACCGTTTCCATTCAACTAGTCAACCGTCACTTCCTAATAAACTTTCAATAAATATTAGTAAGAAAAGTAAGACAAGCCACTGAATTTAATAATTTTTGTATATAAATGATACTGCTGTTTGGGAAACGCAGTCATGACAGTTCTGGGAGGCAATTAAAGAAATACTTTTACAAATTTGCGTAGGCATTTAAGAATGACCGTAGCAACATTTCAGATGCTGTGAAACAAGATCAGTACTTTGGTTGGTCAGATGCGCATAAAACCACAATATTTTTCCCCGGCTATTTTTTATATTTTTTGTCCTTGATAGTGTTTGATAAATATCAAGCCAAGTGTTTGCTCCTTTTAAATTGGGCAACCATAAGTTCCATTGAGTATTTACATTTCAATGACCAAGACTACTATGGTTGGCAAGAAGATTAAAAAAATGATAATTAAATGCAATATTTTTGTTTGCATCATATAGTATACACCGATTTACAAACATAAAACATAACATATAAACCCAGGAAACTAGTACTTAGGAAGTGTGACAATGAACATTCATAGATTTATTCACACCCCAATGGTTCAGTAACATCCAAGATCCTGTTTCTTGCGTTTGGTCATTTGTTGAATTTGTCAAAGGGGCTTTTTTCATGATGATTTTGAAGGTCTTTCTGTAGAATGTATCTAAACATGGTCAAAGGTTTCTAGTGCTGCTTTTTTGTTCATAACTTGAAGTAATATAATATTAGCCAAATATATTTGATAAAGAAACCAGCAAGGACCAGCTTATGTGCAGAACTTGACAGACATTTTGAAGAATGCCTAGATTCCACACATCCAAAATTTAGCATGTGCAAAAGCTTGGAAAATCAGTTTTGATAACCAGGCTCAGAAAAGTCATAAATTATTACGATCTTTAAAAGTGAATTTACATTTGTTTCAAGTTTAAAATGTGGGCATCATGACATCTTTTAGTAACATTTCCAAAGCCTTATCCTAATAACAAAAAAAGAGAAATAATGGCAAAAGTGATGGAAGTAATTGACCAGTAGATGTGGGAGTCCTAAAGTTGTGCTATTTGAAGCTACTGCTCTCATTTTCCAGTATCATAGCGTTATAATCCGTAGCCTAATATTCTGTTTTCCCAAAGGTCTGCTGGTTGGAACGCTTGATGTCGTGTTGGACTCCAGTGCACGTGTGGCTCCATACAGGATCCTATACCAGACCCCCGATTCCCTGGTTTACTGGACCATCGCCCACGGTAACATACTGCCTCCGTATGCCTCCCATTCTGTATATTCCCTCACGTTCCGCCTTCTCCCGGGTGGCCTCTCATTGCCAGAGCATTACCTCATGGCCTATTGCTTCTAAAGTGGAATGGGAAGAAAGAAATCAATGTCCACTTCTCTTTCAAATGTTGCTTGAGTTTGCTTACGGTCTTGGATTTTAAAGTTCAGTTCAGACAACATCGACGTTGATCGCAGCGCTAGGGGTGATTTAGAAATCGATGCTTCAACAAAACATGATGTTTGGTTGGAATGTTTAAGCACGGTTAACCTGCCGATGCTGAACCAATGTGTGGATAAGATCACTACAAGAGTCTCTGCAAGTAGAGGAAGGCACTAGGCTACTGTGTGACAGGTTATATAGTGAGAGAACAAGTGACGTTTGTAGTGTAGTCTATGGTTGCTGAGCAATGGATCTATTGATGCACTGTCACAGGTGTATGTTTTTTTTGTTATTTTATAATGCCTTCTAACGTGGCTCAGCCAATCGGTATTTAAAGTGAAAACTGTCCATGTTGCATGATGACAGAAATGCATTATTAAATGTATTATACATAACTGTCCTCAGAGGTGTAAAAGTGCCTAACACAATGAGAAGTGTTATGTTTTTATTACCTTAGAATTACCTATTTCTATCTACACACCCGGCTGGTCCCCTTACATGGAATTCGGCATGTTGTTTCTACAGTAGCCCCAAATGGACAAACTGCTCTACAGAGCGCGTCAGCGAAGGAAAGATGAAAAAGAGCTCTTGCCTCCCAGAGGAGCAGAGAGTGCTCTGTTTCTTAGCTAATCTTGTTTAAAGGGAACGCTGTTTGGTTCAGGTTTCACAAGCTGTTCCTTGCAAGCCATTTGGTAAATCTCTTTATTAAAGAAAAGTAACCAAAAATAGAGACCTGTGTGTATGTTCTCTAAATACCTCTAGCACTAATCTTGTGTTTGTACTTGTAATCTGAAATGCAAGCATATAAAAACTAGATTCAATAAAAACTGGTTCAGTAACAACTTAAACCTATGTAAAGATAAATAACCTGCTATTTTATGTTTCAAACAGAGATGGCGATATAGAGGGAAGTTACAAATATCATCATTAAAGGGATAGTTCACCCAAAAACTCAAATTTGCTGTTTATTTACTCACCCCCAGGTCATCCGAGATGAAGTTGACATTTTCTTGAGTAGAACCATAAAGAAGATTGTTTGCTTCATATAGTGGTAGTCTATGGGCTCCACCTGTCTAAGAGTTCCTAAAGCACATATTTCCAAAAAAGCACCTGTCGCTCAACACTCCCTTTCTGAAGGTTGTGGTAAACGCACCAGATGCTGCCATGCCATCCGCCACCAAATACTACAAGAAGATCCCGATTGGGACGTGTAATGAGGATGCACATTATGACTAATATTATTAAAAATGATTCGCTTCACAACACGTCAACGTGTCGCCAGAAGGCGCTCTTTTGGAATTATGTGCTTTAGGAACTCTTAGACAGGTGGACCCCATAGACTCACATGATATGAAGTAAAAAGGGCTGCGGATTTACCAAACAATCTTCTTTATGGTTCTACTCAAGAAAAAATGTCACCTACATCTCGGATGGCCTGGGGGTGAGTAAATAAACAGCAAATTTGAGTTTTTGGGTGAACTATCCCTTTAAATCATGTTAAAATAACCGTGTATTTCACACATTAGCTAAATGCAGAGTCTATTTATACTACGCGTACTTTAATCTTGTGGCAGACAGGGTGTATTTAATCATTTAGCTTGCCAATACTTTTTTTGATTTATTGTTTAATGAGAGTTGAGTTAATTAAATTATGTATTCTGAACCATCTGCTGCAGAATTCTGCAAGTCAATGAAGTAGTTTTGGATGTTGACTTGAACTGAAATTGATGATACTTAATATGTGTGGTATATATTGGTGTTATTTTACAAACTCAAAACGTGTCTCTGCCTTGATGTTTTTATGTCTTCTAGGGAGCTCTCGTAAGGAGATCACAGAGAACTGGGAGTGGCTGGAGCAGAACCTCCTGCAGACGCTCTCTATATTTGAGAATGAAAATGACATCACCACTTTTGTAAAGGGCAAAATTCAGGTTAGGCACTGACAAATAATCACAAAATGGAAGTTATTGTTCATTTTCTTTTAATATGGTCAATGCAAAATAAAATATTGTCAATAGCAGCATATTCTGGGATATCTCATATGGCAGCAGTTTTGGAGAACAGAGACATAATCTCTCTATATCTGTCTTGCTGTTCAGGGCATCATAGCTGAATACAACAAAAGTCACGACATCAAAGAAGATGATGACACCGATAAGTTCAAAGAGGCAACAGCAAAGTTTCGTAAGCTCTTCTGCATGCCCGAAGAGGAAAAGCTGGTGAACTACTACTCCTGCAGCTACTGGAAGGGAAAAGTGCCCCGTCAGGGATGGCTGTACCTCAGTATCAACCACCTCTGCTTCTACTCCTACCTACTGGGAAAAGAGGGTAAGGATGGAGCTCTCAGCCCTGATGAGATGTAAAGAGTACTCCTCTTTGTACTGTAACAGGTGTTGAAGTTGGTTGATGCCTCATCATAAACAGGAATCATGTGATAAATCATATTTCTTGAGTTTTTACCGGCTGTTGTTGCTAAAGCTAATCTGGGACATTGACTAACATTTAAAAAAAATATATTTTATACTATTTTTTATGATAGATACAATTATAAATTAATATAAAACAATGTTAAATCACGAGTATGCTTTCTAAATTTTCACACCATATAGGACACAGCCCATCTTTATTCGTCAACTACCCATCTATAGTACACCTGATACTAGTATACACAGTAATGGCAACTAAAATAGCTGAACTGAATACTAAATTCACTGAATTTATCTATGATTTATTTTTTCAGAACTGTCACTTTCTGTTAAAGGATATGCCATAAATATTCAAGTCAAGAATCATTTTAATCAAGCAATCACAGGGCTCTATAGTCTTACGCCTTGGGCATGAGACACACGCATTTCAACCAGCTCACACATCACACCATGTATTTTTCGAGCAGAGTAATTTCCAGGATAACGCCCACCAAGTCGAACTGCTATTAGAGGAATCAAGTGAGTTCCCCATAGAGTTCAGAAGGCCATGCCACGCACCAGCAAATCAAATAAAAAAATATATCTACCGAAAAGCCAGTCAGAAAATAGCATTGCTAAAGACAGATTTTGGTTATTGGTCTGTCCAGGAAGCTGCTTTTGGTTTTAACTTTCACATGCACACAAAATCCACTTTTGACTAAACAAAACCAAAACCTGGAACAGCTTGGCACTAGATGGAACTCTGTCATCCATCATGACAGTGAAAATGGCTGGCCAGGAACCACAGTGTTTCAAATGGGAGCCACCAACCCCTGTGCTAAAGGCCTCAAAATCTGCTACCAACACCTACAATAAACAACACTAAACATGATCTCTCTCTCTCTCACACACACACAAACCTGCACTAAGAGATGCTGAATTAAATACATATGTTTTATTTGTACAAATTTATGGAGCACATTTTACAGATCAGTCTCACTCCTAACTCAAGTCAAAACTTGAGAGCCCCGCAATCATTTTGACATTTTGTGTTTCATTTGTATTTTTGTGGTCTGTGGAAATTTCATTGGCCCAACATTTGGCTGTATATAACTAAACATTAAACATATAATTTCTTACAACATTTATCTATCAGAAAACACTATTGAAACTCGCTGCTGAGCTGTTTGGCTGCAAATTCTGCTTCATGGTAACAGCGACTTCTCCGTTCATCTCTCTAAAGCATAATGAATAAATAGTATAGTGCTTACCTAGTTTCAGCCTCAGACGTCGGCGATAAGCTAGTGCTTTACTGGTAATTCGGTTCTTTTAAATGAAGTTAAACCTCTTTAGCTTCTACAATAGCTTATCATACAATCACCTTACAACCTCAGAGTTTTTATGTTGTGCACTATAGACTGAGATATTTAACAAACATCTTGTATCCTTCTGTCTTTGTTTACACTTTGAATCTGAACACAAAGCATGTGAATCTCTATATGAATATGTATGATTTTTTCAGTTAAGCTGGTGATCCGCTGGGCTGACATCACGCAGCTGGAGAAGAATGCCACCCTTCTGCTGCCTGACATGGTGCGAGTCAGCACGCGCACTAGCGAGCACGTCTTCTCTATGTTCCTGAATATCAACGAGACCTTCAAACTCATGGAGCAGCTGGCCAACATAGCCATGCGCCAGCTGCTGGATAACAAGGGCTTCGAGCAGGACCGCTCTCTGCCCAAATTGAAGAAGAAGTCACCCAAGAAGGTGTCAGCCCTCAAAAGGTCTGTACAGGTAAAGCTCATCATGTTCGTAGTTAACGTAAGGAGCTGAAGCTAATTGAAAGATATAATGTGTTTAGGGATTTGGACGCCAGGGCTAAAAGCGAACGATACCGGGCGCTTTTCCGCCTTCCCAAAGATGAGAAGCTGGACGGTCACACCGATTGTACCCTGTGGACTCCCTTCAACAAGATGCACATCCTCGGACAGATGTTCGTCTCCACCAATTATATTTGCTTCACTAGTAAAGAGGAAACCGCTTGCAGTCTGATTATCCCACTCAGAGAGGTCGGTCACAGATGAGACATTCTCTGCCAGACTCGATCAGTCACAATATTGTGTTTGAGCACATATGATGACACTGACTACACATGATGACACTGACTATCTAAATATCTGTTGTCTGTAGCATCCCTAGTGAGCAATTCTGAACCCCTCGCCTGTTATAAATCATCCTGCCTTGTTCCTTCTGTATCTGTCTTCAATAGGTGACCATCGTTGAGAAAGCTGATAGCTCCAACGTCCTGCCCAGCCCCTTGTCAATCAGCACCAAAAACAAGATGACCTTCCTCTTTGCCAACCTCAAAGATCGGGACTTCCTGGTGCAGAGGATCTCTGACTTCCTGCAACAGACCTCTTCCAAAATCTACTTTGAGAGAGAAATCACAGGCAGCTTCAGCAGCTCCGACGACGAGGTGGGCAGAATGTTGTATGTTTGTTATATTGGTGTTTATGAGTATATTCTGTATACTTCTACTGAAAATATACATCGAGTTCTGTGCTTACCTATACTGTACGTGATATGGAAGATTGTGTTGTTTGATTTGTTGAAACAAAACAGAATGATACTTTACTACACTCTACTATACTGTACTTTATTGTACCATGTAATGACCATACTGTGCTATACTGTTACTCTATGCTGCACACTATGTAATACTGTGCTGTAGTCTTCAGTACACCTTGATATGATATGCTGCAGCATGCTATAGGCCTACTGTGATGTATTGTACTTTTCTATACTATGCCATGCTCTGCTATGTATACAGTATATTGTACTTTAGTATATTGCATGCTATGCCATACTTTACCCACAATGCAACGGTATGCTATGCATACTATACGGTGCTATACTATACTAGATTACGCTATACAATTTTCTGCTCTGTTTGTAGTTGTACTCTCAGCAGGGCAGTGTTCTGTCCTGTAGTCCTCAGCGCGGTGCTCTCAGCTCTGAGGGAGAAAGCGAGAGGTTTAATCTCAACGACAACACCGTTCCCACAGCTACACAGGCACTGATGACCATGTACCGCCGGCGATCACCAGAGGAGTTCAATCCCAAACTAGTATGCACACAAACATATGCCATCACATAACATTTAGTAATTTAGATCATTTCTGGTATTGGGCTGCACATGCTTAAAACATGTGATCTTAGGTTTTGTATTGGGAACATAAAGGTTGCAGCGAGTGCATTTTATAGTCAGTGAGGTTTGCTGTAGTTAAAGTAGAAAAAAACATGACGGTCAACTGCTTTGAATTTTTTCAATACTGAATGAGTATGAGCATATATTAAAGACAAATGTAATGTCATCCAGAAACAAGTGTATTAGACAGTATTTGAGTTAGTAAGATGCTTGTTAGATTCTTTCCAGAATATACTTGACAAACACTGAATCCTCTCTCACATGCTCTCCTGAACACTTCCGATGATGTCATCCTCTCTCTTAAATGCATTCAGGCTAAAGAGTTTCTGAAAGAGCAGGCTTGGAAAAATCACTTTGCCGAGTACGGTCAGGGATTGTGTATGTACCGAACGGAGAAGACCAAAGAGCTGGTGCTGCAGGGCATCCCGGAGAACATGAGAGGAGACCTCTGGCTCCTGTTTTCTGGTGAGTTTAAAACTTGACAGATGACCACTTATATAAACTGTGGATGAAAGATTTTTCTGTATTTACTCCTTTGCACGCACACACCTGTTAGCCTACTTTTCTTTTGTGGCTCACTTGTGGTTACGAACATACCTGTTTGTCTTTTACAGCAGCTTCCTGTTCATGAGATGTGTTATCAAATTGTTCAGCAAAACAACCTGTATCGAAACCTTGACAGGCCACAAACACACTAAACAAACTGAAACACACGAGCGCATCAGCTACTTTTGTGGTAGTGCATGTTGTTTTTTATTTACAGTTGTCTACATCAGCAGCGGTGGAAAAAAATAACGGAATCCTTTGTTTTGTTTCAAAGCGATGAATGGGTTCTGAGTGGTTGGTTCAACGTGTCAAATTTGATGTTCACAGGAGCGATTAATGAGATGGCTACTCATCCTGGTTATTACGAGGATCTGGTGGAAAAGTCGATGGGGAAATATAATCTGGCCACGGAGGAGATCGAGAGAGATTTGCATCGGTCTCTTCCCGAGCATCCGGCCTTTCAGAATGAGATGGGCATCGCCGCCTTGCGTCGAGTCCTCACGGCATACGCTTTTCGCAACCCCAAAATTGGTTACTGTCAGGTATGAACGCACGCTTACGGCTACACATGTACACCCTTATGTAGTCTTAAAGGGACAGATCACCTAAAATCTTAATAATGTTATCATATGTTTCATCTAGGGAACCCAAAATGATATGAGCAGGATTTTGAGTCTGTCCCTTTAAATATAAAATTCAGAAATGTTGATCCGAGTTAATTTTTTCCACAGGCTATGAACATTGTGACCTCTGTACTCCTGCTGTACGCTAAAGAGGAAGAGGCCTTCTGGCTCCTGGTTGCCCTATGTGAAAGAATGCTACCAGATTACTACAACACCAGAGTTGTAGGTGAGCTCCAGGGTAGTTATTCTCCAAATGATTCTCCATTCGGGTAGAAGCCACAGGTTGACAGTGATGTTGTGTTTGTTCCTCAGGTGCTCTGGTGGATCAGGGTGTATTCGAGGAGCTGGCTCACGTGTACGTCCCTCAGCTGTACGACTGCATGCAGGCGCTGGCCGTCATCTCCACCATCTCACTGTCGTGGTTCCTCACGCTCTTCCTGTCCGTCATGCCGTTCGAAAGTGCCGTGGTGGTGGTGGACTGCTTCTTCTACGAGGGCATCAAGGTCATCTTCCAGCTTGCGCTCTCGGTGCTGGATGCTAACATCCATCAGCTGCTGGCCTGCAAAGATGATGGAGAAGCCATGACCATTCTCGGGAGGTAGTGTATGAGAACCACTGGCCATATTGCATTTTAGGGACAATGTACTGTATGTAGTGTATTGCAGGGTGCATGCATGAAATATATTGAATTTTGAGTACACTATACTGTACGTAGTTTACTGCAGAGTGGTTGTATGTAGTACATCAGGATTCTGAGTACTGTATATTGGTAGTTGACAAATAAACTGATGTGAAATGTGTCCTATGATGTGACAGCAAAAGTTTAGACGCTATTTTATAATATAGATATAAATATTAATAATACTAATAATTTGAAATAGTATATTGTTAACAATTTTGCTATGTAACACCATATAACAGTATATTTGTCAGCTATCCATATGTAGTATATGGCACACTGAGTAAACTATATGTTGTATATTACAAAGTGGTTTATGCAGTATTTTGCATGTGAGTACAGTATACTTACTGCGTCTGCGTCTGAGTTGGTGTATGTAGAATATCAAGTACATTGTTATATATTATGTCTTTGAGTTTAATGAGTGCAGTAGACTATATACTGCTAAGTGTGTGTATGTTGTATATTGCATTTAAAGGGGTCCTTTGACTCGGCTAAAACGAATATTATTGTTTGCTTTAGATGTCATACAATGTGTATACACGATTTAAGGTTAATAAACGCTGTATTTCCCACATACCATTCATGATTGTATCTACCCTTTGCTCAGCCTCTCTGAAAAGCGCTGATATTTTACAAAGCTCATCGCTCTGAAAAGAGAGATGTGCTATGATTGGCCAGGTCACTAGTGCGTAGTGATTGGTCGAATACTGCACGGAAATGTAACGCCTGCGACGGTACAATGAGATTTACAAGACCGCCCACCTTACTTGCGTACATACATTTGGGCGGTCCTAGTCAAATCATGTCACAAAGTGACATACATGTGTGGGGGAGTGGTAACACGAGGTGTTTCAGGCAGGTCTAGGTTCGCATTCGCATTTAGATAGAATGCATCTTTTGTTTTTGCAATTTTACGTGTCTAATACATGCATGGGCAAATTATAACACACCAAAGTATTTCCGCCATAGGACCCCTTTTAGTATAGTTTATGCAGTATAGTGTGAAGTGGTTATATGTAGTACATTGTGTTTTGTTTACAGTATACTGTACACTACAGAGTGGGTGTATGTTGTAAATTGCAATGTGTAAATTTTATATAACATTACTGCAGGGTGTATTAGAGTTCGCTATTTAAGTGCAATATACTGTATATAGCATGGTGCATTTGGAGTGTATACTGCAAGTGCAGTGTGTTTGTATGTAGTCTATTGTTTTGAGCAAACTATTTGATGTCCATTGCATTTAAGTAAACCATATGTAATATACTGCAGATTGGCTGTATGTAGTACCTGTAGTTTTCTACGTAGTACTGTACACTCACTTTTTTACATGCATACTATGTAGTACACTACATACAGCAGTTCACATTCACAGCATACCTTTAAGGGATTTTGAGAATAAGTTAATTCTATGAAAACACAATAAAGCACACATGCTTGTGTCCTTCTGTTGTAGATATCTAGACAGCGTGTCCAATAAAGACAGCACGCTTCCTCCAATTCCCCACCTGCACTCTCTCCTGACCGATAACGGTGAGCCGCATCCAGAGGTGGACATCTTCAAACTCGTCCGCAGTTCTTATGAGGTTTAGCATCTGAATCTTTTTGTTATCTTTATCAACATTATGATTTGTTTACGCTTACATTCATAAGATGTGATATATTTAACTTTTTGTGTTAATTCTGTCACGTGCAGAAGTTTGGCTCCATAAGAGCTGACGTCATCGAGCAGATGCGTTTCAAACAAAGGCTCAGAGTCATCCAGGCTATTGAAGATAACACCAAACGCAATGTGGTAATGAATATCACTACACACACGTTGTACCTGTCAATTACGTATAGATTTTGTAAAACAAATATGTGCGATTCCATTGTAAAATGACTGGAAATGCATGTGATGTATTAATAATGTATTTATATGATGTATTTACAGTCAGGGAAATATAGTATGATTTCTATAAATAAATAATTGAACTGCTATTTGAAAATATGAACAAACTATGAAAAATGCATGAACTGCATGATTCTCACAATTGATGTGAGAAAATGTAATCCGTAAATAAAGTTGCTCTCTCATTCATTTTTGTCCTGTTGTCCTTTTTCCAGGTGAGGACCATAGTGACAGAGACGGCTTTCAGCATTGATGAGCTGGAGGAGCTCTACACACTGTTTAAAGTGAGTCACAGCTCAGAGTGGATCTATATTTCAGAACTTCTGCATGTTATGAGCATTCATTTGGACTAATGAGTTTAATTATGAACATTCATCTCATCCATTGGCTTATAATTAAAGTTTCACATCCGATCCATGAATGTTTTTCCATCAGACTGAGCATCTGACCAGCTGTTACTGGGGCAGCACCAGTAACCCCATGAGCCATCACGACCCGAGCCTGCCCTACCTGGAGCAGTACCGTATTGACTTCGATCAGTTCAAGGGCCTCTTCGTGCTGCTCTTCCCCTGGGCCTGCGGCACACACGCGGATGATCTGGCCCTGCGCTTCTTCCGTCTGCAGGATAATAACGCAGACGGGCTCATAAACTTCCGCGAGTTCATCAGCGGCTTGAGTGAGTGTGCACCAGAGTTGCTTAGAAAGGAATCAGGTTTTTCAAATGCAAAGTTAATGTTTGAAATTAGTCATTTAAACTAAAGTTATTTTAGTTTGCTAAAATTAAAACGTAATAACTTAATAAATAAACCTATTTAAATGATTGGAAAAGCTTAAACTAAATGAGAAATTAGGCCGTGTTCACACTTGACTTCAAGTTTGACTAGAAAAAGTTGACAATGGCACTTTTTTTGGTTTTAGCATTGTGGTTACAAAATAGCAGCCGGCGATGTTTAAAGATGGCATTTTTGCTCGAAGCAGCTTAGAGAGACAGGCTTCATAGGCAGTGTAATGGAAGTCTATCTGAATTATAAACAGAGAGCGTCTTCCAATAACTGATCACATATTTAAAAACTACAATACTAATTTCTCAGAAGTTCTTGACAGTGAAAATTAAACTAACATTTATACAAAGTTTTGGTAATGTCATGCCATATGGGACCGGGGGCACTGAGCTTGCATTAACGGAGCCAGTGAGGCTATAACAGCCTTAGCCAACGGGTTGGCGCGTATGGTCGCGTTGATTTTGGTAATGTGTTGTAACGGTATCAAACTCGGCACCAAACTCCCCCGCTACCGCTTCGACGAAAGCCACCCCACCTCGACCCAGGTGCGCGGCAGCAAAGGTCGCCGTCCCACCGAAGCTTTGGCGATGGCCGCACTGTGCACTTCCGTTCCCCCAGAACCACCGGCACCGCAAGGCCATTAGGGGGCAAGGACTCTCCGACAGCATGTCTCTCCTTCCTCCCGGGTTTCGGCACCAATGTAGAAAAACTCAATAAAAGGAAGCAAAGAGACAGGAACCGGCAGACATTTAAACATTTAATTACATAAAATTGTAGTGAATTCAATGAGGAACAGTATTATTTAAACACTATTCTTCATCAAATATGTAAGAATCATCATGAGCTTTGATCACAATTATAAGTTATATATTCTCCACCACCCTTTGTAAGGGAAACAAATATCAACCCAAATTGGGATGAATTTAATTAATAATGATCAATTATAATTATCTTGATCAAATTCATGATTTGGGGAAATCACTTAGCATTACGAGCAGGTAGCAAGAATCGGCATGTTTAGGGACTCCGGATTATGAGCATGAACTACAAACAACATCACGTGTGAAATAAAACAGGCCTTTATTACCTAGACTAGGCACATACTAATCTAACACACACACATACAGTTTAGCATTGGAAGAAGGTTGAAGTTGAAGCAGGGAGAAGAACAGAGTATGGATTTATGGCAGTATATGATATTCAGAAGATCAATAGCCTGAACTAAACATCAGTTTCTTCTTGTAAAGCACCTTTGTTAAAAGGATTAATGATGCCCTATGCATCCATTAATAAGACTAAGTTTGATACTTGCACGTCTTGCCCATCAAAAGAAAGAAAGTGTCCTGATGCAATTTCTTAAGGCTCCAGGTGATCTTGGCTGAAAGTGATCAGAGAGAACCAGTTTTATGGAGAGGATCTGTATCTGGAAAGACGAGGCCGCAGCCTGGCACAAACTTATGGGTCAAAGGTGAAGTCTTCTTCTAGTTCATCCTTTGGAGATGCAGAACGCAAGGAGAGAAAGAACAAACCCCCACAAACTGCAAACCTGAAGAACAACTCCTAAAACCTTGACACAAGAACCAAAAACAAAAAAGACTCTTCTCGTGGTCTCTTTTAAACTGTAAGGATGTCACATCCTACAGACGTGACTGATACAATCAGGAGATGGCAACTTTGGAGGGAAAGTTAATTGTCTTTGTCTCTCAGATGGTGTTTTGCATGTGAGAGCTGATTGGATGTTCACTAAGAAGATTTCTAAGAGTTTGATAAAACTAATATGAAAAGAGTTAACAAAACACAACAAACATCAACATTAAGGAAATAACAAATGTAGCTCATAGACACCAAACATGATCTAAATATCATCTTGGTTAAATGAGTTACTACAAATCTAATAATTCCAGTAGTTAAACACACATCCATGGATACTTTGGATTAATGTTTAAAACAGACGTAACAACAAGAACATTAATACATGGAAATGGTATAAATGAATATATGTACATTTCCATATAAATGCATTTAGAATTGTATGTCTGTCCCCAAAGTGAGTAAAGAGAGTTCAGCTCCCTACATTCCATTCCGTCGTAAAATACTCTATCTTGATGGATTGGTGTGAGTTGCTATGGTCACCAGAGATCTTGTCCTGCTCTTGGTGTAAGTTACAGATTGTGGGTAGACCCCCAACCGACTAGCTTGCTGGTGGGGTGAGGGGTGTTGTTGTAATATTTAAGAAATTTAATTTGTTATGCGTGTCTGATCGGTATCAGGTACTACAAAATCAAAAGTAAAAAGACAGCCGGCCGCCCCTCACGGTCGACGGCTGGCGAAAAAAACATGTTGACGGTCCGGACGCTCGTTCTTTTATGCTCCCGATCTCCTACGTGATACGAGACCGGTGCGTGCACAGCTGGCGCTCATTAACACTTCACTCACCGGCCTTGAATCACGGTCTCGCCCCGCCTACTCCACTACTGTATTATTATGTAAAACAGAGCTAGCAGCTTCAAAAAAGAAGTCAAGTGTATTTAGGCCTTAAAATGCTAAATTAACTTTTGAAAAAATCTAAGAATGATAGCTAATTTAAATTATTAATAAAATTTAAATCAAACTACAACAACTCTGTTTTAAACCAGAACATTTATCGAGGTGTTTGTTATGCATTTAACTTGTTGGCATACACAAAGCAATGTACTGTTTTGCAGGTATACTGTGTCATTGTGACCTGACAGAGAAACTCAAATTTCTGTACAAGATGCATGTGTTTCCAGGTGGGTGAGCTATAACGTTCTGACATGGGAATAATATTGTTTTACTTCATGTCTCACAATGGGGTTGTTATAGTACATTCTGCATGACAATCAAGCTGTGTTTAGTTGTGTTTTTGCGAAAGTCCATGTATTGTGTAGTCCTGCTAGAAGATGCTGAATATTTATGGTTTACTCCTCAGAGCTGAATCATGAACAGGAGGAGCCTGACTCGGCCTGTGAAGCAATGCAGTATTTCTTTGAAGACATAACTCCAGAGACATCTAGCGGTACTAACTCAGGATTCATGTCCACCACGCTTCATCGCACTGTTCTATATCAGCTTTTACTGCATTTTATTCTAGCACGGCAAATATAGTAAATTATACATTTTATATATGCGCCCCATTTTTTTGCATTGTATTTATTGCAAAAACAAGTTCAGAATGTGTAAGTTTTGAATATTTAATGTTTCAAATGATGCATAGTTTTAAACAAAGCTAATAAAAAATGCAGACATTGCTAAAATGCCTTTCTCATGGGCACTGTGCATGTTTAGAGGTAAAAGATATCGTTTCAGTACAGCTATTTTTTGTGGTGTGTTTCTTGTCTTAGTTTTAAAACAGGTAAATAATACATGTGCATAAAATTTCATCCTCACTATTTTATTATTGAGTCATCTGATAGTTCACTAGTTAGAGTTTTGATTCATTTTAATAATATTAATCTGCATATTGTTTGTTTATTCTCATTAAAATACTGGAATCCTACATCCTTGTCTTCTCATTTACAGGCGTTGATCCCAAGAACAGAACTGAGAAGGATGATGGTTTTGTCAGGGTCACCTTTAAAACTGAAAAAGGTTTTGTTATCATTTATTAAAAGTTTATATGACAAAAAGTCATGCTTACATTTGCAGTATATAACTGGGCATCTTTTTTAATAAAGTTAAGAAACACACTCCAGATTACCGTACCTACCTGCGCTTGTGGAACCAGGAGACCAAATCTAAATTAGAGAACATGAAGGATCTACCCAAACTCAACCAGGTACACCTGAAGTCACACTTAAATTATGACTACCTTCCATTAAGACATAGGATATTTCTATGATAGTGTGGAGAGTAAAAGAGTTTTGGAAAATATCTGTGTGATATATTGATTATTTAAAAAAGAAAATGGTACATTATGTAATTCGGCAAAGAGATCAGCCATCGTATTGTTTCGAAATGGAGGGGGAGGGGTGATGTGAGCCGTTGCTTGTGATTCACGACCTCGCCATTAGATGCCGCTAAATTTCATACATTGGACCTTAAAGTAAACTATTAAAATATTGTAAAAATATTAAATACAAAAGATTTTAGCTGTATTAGCCAGAATAGTTTGCATTGAATGTCCTTCCCTTTAACGGATAAATCTGCAATATGACAATAGGATTGTTTATGTTTATGTTTCTGTCATGTGATGGTCTGTTTCTTTCTCCTCCTTTGATCAGAGTCAGTTCATCGAGTTGTGCAAGACTCTATATAACATGTTCAGCGAAGACCCCAATGAGCAGGAGCTGTACCACGCCACCGCCACGGTGACCAGCCTGCTGCTGGAGATGGGTGAGGTGGGCAAACTCTTCTGCTCTCCGGCTAGCAAAGACGGTGAGGAAGCCGACGACGAAGATGACGATCAGGTTTCAGTTAGCGGAAGCAAGCAACAGAGAGACCGGCGCCAGCAAAGCGTCCCGCCAAGCGGCACGAGCGACGCCGAGATCAACTCCTGCGTCACGGGTTCCCTCTTGATGGAGGACATCAAGCTGGAAGATTCCTCCCCCAAAGACACTGCAACATCCTCCGCCATGCTCATCTCTGACGATGAGACCAAAGATGACACGTCCGTTTCCTCATACTCCGTTCTGAGCGCAGGGTCCCATGAGCTGGATGACAAGCTTCAGTGCGAGGACATCGCCGAGGACACAGTGCTTATACGGAACGGTGGGCCCAAGGGAAGAGCAGGCCATCATGGGAAAGGTGGTCTGCCTCACAGCACCAGTATCGATAATGACTGGACCATTACGTTCGAGCAGTTCCTGGCTTCTGTTTTGACCGAACATGCCCTGGTCCAGTACTTTGAGAAACCGGTGGACATCACTGCACGAATAACTAACGCTAAGAACGTACGGAAGGTTGGAGAACCTCACACGTCCGTCATTGACTATGAGATCTCGCTATCTGGCTGATTTAACCTAACCTTCTCCACTCCAAACTGTATCTTGACTCATCAGCCATACGTTCAGATTTGAAGGAATAGTTTAGTAAAAATTCTGTCTACATTTGTTCACATTCATACCATTCCAAACCTCTGTATATGTTTCCATACAATGAAAGTGGATGGGGACTACAACACTACAGTGGAATGGAAGATTTTTATAAAATAACAGGCTTTACTCGCACAAAACAATTGTGTCTAGGTACGACTGGGAATGTATCACAAACGTCATATGGGTTGCTTTTATGGTGCTCTTTTGTTATTTTGGGGGCTCCCCATCTCTATTCCCTATCCACTTCCCTTATCTAGAAAGAACTGCCAGGAATCTGAGAACAGTCAGTATTTTGTTAAAGTCATCTTTAATGTTTCACAGAGAAAATCATAAAGGTTGGAATGACATGAAGATATGCAAATGATGACAGAATTTTTATTTTTTGGGTGAACTGATCCTTTAAATAAAGCTGAGTCGAATTTATAACATCTGTTTTCTCCAACGGATTTCCACATTAATCAGTGTGAAACATCAAAGTCGTGTTTATATAAGCTTGTAATGAAACGGACTGTTCTGACTTTTTTTCTGAAGAGATGACAAACAGAACTTTATGCCTTTTCACCCGTACAAAGATCCGTTTGACCTATTGTATACTACAACGCACTTGGTGTACTTTATATACAGAAAT
Source organism: Triplophysa dalaica (assembly GCF_015846415.1). NCBI lineage: Eukaryota > Metazoa > Chordata > Actinopteri > Cypriniformes > Nemacheilidae > Triplophysa > Triplophysa dalaica. Next base: position 7,959,051 of record NC_079543.1, read on the forward strand.
GCTAACTAAAGTATCTTATAAAGTTAGGCTGTCTATCATAGTAATCGTGTCTAGAGTAGTCCTACAAGAATCTATTAAGTAGTCTTTGAGTAACGTTAGCTTCACAGGGAGAGTCAAGGGTCTTTCAATCTACAGGAAATATGTGAAAGTAATCTTAATGGGCATCAAAGTGTACAATGACCATCACCTTGTGTAAAAAGAGAAGGCATCCTGATGCTAAAAAAGGATATTTGCTGCTTGGAACAACATCACCTAGCATCCTAAATCAACACAACAAATTTCCTCTTACGGTTTTCGGCACCTGCACTTTGGATTTTATTTGACATAAACGGTGAAGATGTGTGTATATTAATAACACTTAAATACTTGGTATTAATCAGCTGAGAGACAATGTGGTCCAGGTGTGAAATATCAGACTTTTAGGCATTCACTATTTAGAGTATATACTCCATACAGCGACTGTGTACAGTTTTTAATTTAGTGTGCGCATTCACCGTCAGAGGCATGTGGCATGTGAGTTCACCTTGTTGTAAACTTTCTGTTTATATAAACCGTTTTTTTACTTTATGCCTCTTTTTAAGTTAATGTTTTAATGTGGATGCTTAAAACAAAGCTGTAAATGATTTGAATCCCCTCCGGAAATTAAAAGTATAAAGGAATTCTCTGGGGGTTTTTTTAAATGTTGTCTGTGTTGTTGTAAATTACAACCATTGGCTGCTTTTTTATATGAATGGTGTACAAAACGAAGCTCATTATTTAATTCATTTAAGAAGAATTATACATTTTGGTTTGTATTTCTGATAAATATTTTTTTATATTAGTTCAAAAGTAATGATTGCTTTTCTCTGTTACAGTAAGTTAATACATTCACAGATGTTGTATATTTTGCTACGTTAACTGCAACCTTAAATTTCTATTAGATAATATTAAGATCTTATACAAATAAAAATGGGATCCATGCATTGTTACCTTAAAGCAATCGTTATCCAATGTATACGCCATTCCTGAAATAATGATGTATTTAAGTCCAGAATTTGGTTTAAAACTCAGTGTTGGAATGACTTAATATTAACCAGACTGTGTTTTTTTTACAAAGACTCCTTTGGAGAGGAATTTTTGCTTGGTCATGCTGAATGGCGCTGTTCTTAACTCAACTGACCACTAGGGGCCAGTAAAGCACCGAACCTTTATTATTTGCATTGTGAGGCATAAATGCATTACAACACTGCTGTTTGTCCTTAACAGGTTGACAATGAATGTGTCCTACAGTAAATTATATAATCCCATGGCCTCTCCTCCTGACCCTAATTGACGTATGGGGGTGTAAGCGTGAACGTCCAATCAGATGCTCTTATCAGCCAAGCGCTTGACATTCTGGGAGTTCACTGATGATGACACCATTCTGTCCCAGGCAAGTACGTCTTCTCCTGACTTCCAACCACAATCCTATTGCCAGAACGGCCCAATCAAATCAACACTTTTTGTCTTTATTATGGATCAGATTTAAATAAATGCACACATGCAGTTATATAGTACAGTTCGTGCCAAAGCACTTTCTCATCAAAATGACTCGGAAGATAGCTGTTATATGTTCTGTTTATCAAGGATTGTTATGTTATCTTAAGCCTTGTATCTTTTGTACTCGATCCAAGTATTATGCGGCACAGACAAAATGTCCCTGTTCATTTGGTGTTTATGAATTAACAAATGAAAGTAAAGTCTACTTTAATAATGCATGCTCAACACATCCTCATATGCTGAATCATGTAATATAGTTAATTTTGCGGCAATACTTTAAAAGTTTTAGGTCGCTGCACCAGTTTTGGGTGTAACTAGTTACTAAGTTATTAGTTACTGTACTTTAATTACTTTTACCTTGAAAAAGTAAAGTAAGGGATTACTCTAATCTTTCCTGTAATATAATGTAATTAAACTATTACTTTGTGTGTGCAATAGTGGAACTGACATCAAATCTCCAGTCTAACTTTAAAATCGGTGCTTTAATGTATAATTCTTACATTTGTTACACTTTGGTCAGTTAATAATACTATTTTATGAAGTTTTCTATTATTTATTTGAATGAATGAAAAGGGCGTTTCAAGTCTATCCTTGAATCACTTAACTAATCAAGGTTGATATAGGATATAGAAAGTAATTAGTAAAAAGTAATTAAATACTTTTTGGAGAGAGTAATTTGTCCAGTAATCTAACTAAACTGTTAAATATGTAATTAGTAACTAGTAATTCATTACTTTTCAGAGTAACTTACCCAACACTGGGCCGAACTGAAAATAGAAATATTGCTATACTTGTCCAATTTACTTAATTTGAACAATTCATTCAATTTGTGCAACCCTGCAACCAAAGTTCAGTTTGTTATATTCTAGCTGTAAATATAATATAGAACATGATTTTCTGTTGTTTTTCTCTATGCAGTGTTGGATTGTTAGAAACCGTAAATTGTTTAAATAAAGTGTATAAGCCTATTTTAAATAGTATCAGTACTGGAAACTTACTTTACAATATACCAGAATAATTTGCAATAATAATATAACGTGCAAATAGAATGTATATGTTAAAGTTCAATATACTACTGAAAAACATATGTAATTTGTCTTCAGTCGTTTTTCACCCACTGATGGTAATCTTGCGCTCATGATACTTCACTTGAAGGTAAATGACCTGTTGCAAGACAGTCAGCAGATGAATTCACACAGATAAAGGTCCGGTTGGAGCTGGTGGTTTTCTTTAGGGGGTCTTGCATAAGTTGGAAAGCTGCACAGGCCTCTTATCAGTCCTCCATGACCTTCAGTCACAAACATCACTGCTGCCCCTCCTTCACATCTCAGTGATTGATTCAGATAACATTAGACCGGATCACACCTTCATAAATGCAGTGAGATCAAATAAGCAGAGAGATTGCAGAGTGGTGGAGAAATGTGATTTGGGATCAGACTAATTTTATTATATTTCACACAGTTAGAATGTAATTCAGTCTTTTTTTTGTTTACTTTAAAACAATGATCGCTTATATCGGTTGATCACATCAAATGCTTCAATATGGTCAATAACAAAACAAATCTAGTGTGGGATTAATAACCATTTTGAGCCACACGACCAATAATTTGAGTTCCTGCAATCTGAACTTCACAGGGCAATAACCATTTTTACCGTATTATAAGGCAATTTTTTCTAGAACTTACAATATATTGCTTTTGAAGTGATTGGCCTCCAGTACTGAGAAAATGACACTTGTTCTACTGAAATCCTGAAATGAGCCAAAATACGGCATCTTCCTCCTGATAAACAGAAACAAAGACATGTTTGTCATTTGGCCCGTACCACCCTGTTGCCCACCCAGCCGTGAAGCCAATCATCTTTCAGACCTTACACGACTCACCCATCATTGGCTGAGAGCTGCTTGACCTCTTTCCAAGTATCGGCGTTCATTCAGTTTCACGAGATCTTTCTATTGTACACTAAGACCAAAACCTTCCTACTTATTTGTCCATTGGGAAACATACTGTATGTCTATATATTCAATAACCATGGCTGTTTTGTTGTGATAAGCGTGTTGTCCCTTTCTTGACCTTTGTGAAGAGGTTACATTTTTATGTAATCTATGTTAATATTTTAACATTACTGTTTGGGACAGCTTTGTTCGCTTACAGTGTTGTTTATCTGGATATGGGATGTTTTGGACATTGGCTCTTTGTGAGAGGGTGGACTTTGTGTTACCCAGTAATCAGTCCCAAAGAAACACCTCCCTGAGGAAGTGGATGTTGAAAAAAAGGAAAACAGTCCGTGATAGCGATATATAAAGAAGGACAGTATGACTGCTGCTCTCTCTACAACTTGAGAATTCACGCTAAGAGCCCTGTCATACCATCAGACAGAGAAATCCATCCGCAGGTCAGTTCATGTGTCTGCTATTATTATTTGAAATGTAAAAATAATGATGAATAAATATGCATAAAATATTGCATACATTAATACTGTGCATAGAAATGTACTTTGTTGAAATGTGTTTTAATGTACGAATTTATAATCTTTATAATGTAATATCATTTACATTATAAATAATTCTACACTAAACATCTAGCTGAAGTGATTTTGACCTTCTCTTGGTGCAAATGTATCTTTTGTAAATATGAAAGTCTTTTATAAGGCTTTAAAGGGATAGTTCACCAAAACATTTTTATTCTTTCATCATTTACTCACCCTCTTGTCATTTCAAACCTGTATGACTTTTTTTCTGAAGAAAGGAGATACATAAGGAGATATTTTGAACAATGTTGTTAAATGAACAATGGAGGTACCCACTGGTTGTTCAGTTACAAAATTACTTCAAAATATATCCTTATGTGTTCTGCAGAAGAAAAAAAAAGTCATACAGGTTTGAAATGACAAGAGAGTGAGTGACAGAATTTTTATTTCTGGGTGAATTATACCTTTAAGCATTTAATAAATGCTCTTTGTAATGCAAATATTTCAATAGCTTTAAAGGTACGACTTAACATTTAATAATAATTATATATATAAAAAAATATCAATATTCTTCCTATCCCTTTGTCTCTGTCTATCTTTGGCACTCCAGCTGTCGGTATGGTGGGTCTAAAGCCATCTGATGTTCCACCTCCTCTTGGAGTAAAAGTTCTGAGTGCAGGAACAGCCGCCTGCATTGCTGATTTAGTCACGTTTCCTCTGGACACAGCTAAAGTTCGCCTGCAGGTACATACTGTACATCACTCACCTGGCTGAACATCTTCAGAACGTCTGCACGGAACGCATCAACTAATTGCATGTTATTTATAACCAAGTCCTGACTGCTTTCATGATATTATGATTATGATATATAAGAGATTTAATATACATTTCACAAAAGTGTCTAAATTAAGTAACTGTTTTATAGATTTTGCCTAAATACTTTTTCTACATGACTTAAGTAATTAAATCAAGAGATTATTTGCAAAATCAGATGCATCTATTTAAAAAATAATGTTTTTATTATGTTAAAATGTTAAAATGTTTTTTATTGTGTTAGTTATTTGAATTATTTCACTTTTTTGTTATTATTACATAATCAAAACAACCCAACTGCAGTTTGATTGATATTACATGAAAAGTACAATAAAATACATGATTATCTAAAATGTCAAGCAAAATCTGTTTTGCAAATGAAGTACTTTCAGGCTTGAAACCCGTATGACTTGAAATAAATTGAAGAATTTTTAAACATGTCCATAGCCATTTATATACAGTTCTAATGTTTCAGATTCTTTGAACAAAAATTTTGTCCAATAGTATATTGCAATGCTTTTCATAATATTCTTTAAAGCTTGTAAGCCTAGATAGCTTTTAAAATAACCCTTAAAATAAGGGAGTATTTCTGTTTTCAGAACCTGTATGCCCTATCCAGTCACTATTTTGACATGTTTATTGTTTTCTTGCTTCTAGATCCAGGGAGAGAAAGTCACGACAGGAGCAGCTAAGGGCATCCGGTACAGGGGCGTGTTTGGGACCATCAGTACCATGGTGCGAACGGAGGGGCCACGCTCGCTCTACAACGGATTAATAGCTGGACTACAGAGACAGATGGCTTTTGCCTCTATACGAATCGGCTTGTACGACAGCGTTAAGAGCTTCTACACAAGGGGCAAAGACAGTAAGTTGAAAATTTTGAATTTGAAAAGAGAAGTTTCGTTAATATCACAGTTTATTCTGCATGGAGATCAAATGAATGATTGATCTCCTGCTACTCAGATTTTCCCTGTAATCTCACAAAGGATCGAGAATGTATCAAACTCAATGTATTTTATGTTTCTGTTCTCATCTGTTACTCATCTATTTCTTAGATACTTACTAAATACTATCTAAGCAATATCATTTTGGTTTCGTTCAACAGGGAATTCAGTTTATTCACTTCTGTTTTACAGACCCCAATGTGGGCATCAGGATCTTAGCTGGCTGCACCACAGGGGCCATGGCCGTTTCCATTGCGCAGCCCACTGACGTGGTGAAGGTGCGTTTCCAGGCCCAGAAAAACCTGCAGGGTGTGGGACGTCGCTACAACGGAACCATGAAAGCTTACAGACAAATATTCCAGCAGGAGGGTCTTAGAGGGTTGTGGAAAGGTGTGTACCCAGAAAGGAATTCAAATATTCCCGAGGTATTATTTGTTTTACGGTCCGGCTAGTCATGTCTCTGGTCCAAAACTGACTGTGTGCATCCTATTTGAACCAGACGCGTGTGACAGATTTGGAAAGTGGGAAGTGCTTCTCATGCCAACCACACCGAAGATCTGACTTACAGACACAATACGTTTTTTAATGTAAAAAAGCACAGAATACAAATCTTGTGTCAAATGTGTTATTTTAGTCCTAAAGTTTAGTTCTATAAGTACATTTATAATCAACACTTTTTCTTGAATAATCTAAGACCCGATAATACATTGCTTATTTGTCTTCTCTGTAAAGGAACACTACCCAACATCACAAGAAACGCCCTGGTCAACAGCACAGAACTCGTGTCCTATGACCTCATCAAGGAAGCAATTCTTAGACACAAACTAATGTCGGGTAAGAAAATCAGACAGTGTTTCAAAAGAAATACAATAGGCTTGAATGATCTCTGATTTGTTTCAAATCAGTGCACTAGTTGAAGTAATTGTTGTTGAAAGAACATGTTGAAATTGAACTGCTCCAAACATCTCTTGATATTTTACAACCTCTTTCACTTGATAAGACAGACATGAGTCAGGCTTTGATATTTCTTACTCAACAAACCAAATACGATGATATCAGTACATACTGTACGAACAGTTGAATGGGTTGTAAAATAAGAGCGAAGGTGTAAAGGTACTTTCAAAGAAATAATACTGTAGGCTATGTGTGTTAAAGCCAATTCCAGTGAAAATGTAGAAAAAGAACGTTTGTGAATGTTTTTGACCTTATGTAAACATATTGTATTTAGAGAACGTGTCTTTATTTCTTATTGTTCTTGCTCCTGTTTGGAATTACAGACAATCTGCCATGCCATTTCACATCTGCGTTTGGAGCCGGTTTCATCACGACAGTGATCGCGTCCCCGGTCGATGTGGTAAAGACTCGATACATGAACTCTCCTCCTGGTCAATACAAAAGCTCAATCAATTGTGCCTGGACTATGATGACTAAAGAGGGTCCCACTGCCTTTTACAAAGGGTGAGAGATCCAAGACTATCTAAGGTCACAATTATTTTAGTTTTGGATTGTTAAATTTTATACTGTTGGCAACACATTATACAATGGGACCATGGTTTAATACGGAGGAAATTTCTTTGAGGAAAATGAGAAACACGACCCTCTCTGTGAAATAAAGGCTTATGTTGAATAATCTAATAATGAGATCCTCACATAAGAATAAGAATGCAGAAAGTTTTCTGTGAGGGTTAGGGGATACAATATATACTTTTAACATATACTGTATAAGCCGATGTGTATTTTTGCATTTAAAATACAATTAAGATCAGATTTTTGAGTTATTAATAATGTTTTGTTTGTGCTATTTAGGTTCGTTCCCTCTTTCCTGAGGTTGGGCTCCTGGAACGTGGTGATGTTTGTATCGTTCGAGCAACTCAAGAGAGCCATGATGATGTCCAGAAACAGGATCGAGGCGGCCACATAGATGTTTAAATCAGAAATCCCACTTTTAAACCCAAAGACTTGTAACCTCTCTAGATGACTGGAGTGGAATTTGACTTCTAAGTATTTCATTCAGATTTGGAAGTTTAATAGCCAACACAACAAGGATGCTGATAACTAGCCTATTTTTTCAGAGCATTTTTTATGTAAATGTATTCCTTATTCTGAAAACCACTTTAATATAAGAACTAATTCTTTAAACGCACAAATTTACATATATCCTCTGTTCCTGATGTTAATGTACATAATGTTCATGTAATATTTATGTTTCCTCTTTTTTTTTATTAATCCGTTCTACAGAGCTGTTTACTGCACCATTTATTTGTTATTCCCTGACATGACTATGACCTAGGAAGTGAGACCGTCTCAATTCTGGAAACCAGAACCGCATACACATGTAAAACAAGTTTAGTCAACTTTATTGTGAATATGGAATGTTAAAATGTTGTGTGTGTACAACATTGAGATTTTATTTTTCTCTATAAAATCTAAACATTATGAAATGCTTGCTTTCATATTGACAGCTCTTGCAAATTTGCGATATTATTTTGGGACTATTATGTGCTGTCTAAATGAGATCTTAAATGAGATGGTTTGTTCTCCTTGCCCAAGTATATACAGCGGGTAAAATAAATATTGAACAACACGTCACCATTTGTGTCAGTAAATAGATTTTGTCAAGGTGCTGTAGACATGACATTTTCCCCAGATGTCGTTAAGGTCCCAAGTAATCCATACATGCAAAGAAAAATATGTTTTATATAATAAAATAGAATGACACAGGGGAATAGTATTGAACACGCTTACTGAAATTTATTTTCAAATTAAATTTAATATTACAGCTTCAAGACGCTTCCTGTATGGTCAGGTGTGATTTTGGCCCATTCTTCCACACAGACATTCTTAAAATCTTGAAGGTTCCATAGGCCTCTTCTATGAACCTTGAAAATGATGTTCTTTCCACTTCCAGATTATGGCCCAAACATTGCTCACTAGAACGTTCAGAAGTTTAGACATCCTTCTTTAACCAATGCCATCAGTTTGTTTTGAGAAACAAGGTGTTGAGAAAACTCTTTGCCGTTACTCATTATGAGAAGACACCTTGGTATTGAGACACCCTTTTATATGCCATCAGTTGGGGCTGGACCATCTGGTGTTAATTTCCATTGACAAGGACCAGAATTGGTTTCTAAATACTGATAGATTTCTTTAGTTTCCCACCCTTTTTGCACCACCACGTGTTCAATACTTTTTCCCTTTCTCATTCCATTTTATTATACATAACATAATTTGTGAACTTACTTGTTTTGTTTTCTTTATATGTATTGATTATTTGGATTGTTACCGACACCTTGCGAAAATTTCATTTCAACTGCACCTTGGGAAATATATTTAATGAGAAAGTGGTGACGTATTCAATACTTTTTTACCCACTGTAAATGTGTGTAAGACTGAATCTCTTTTTGTACCTGGCAAGTTAAAACATAGTCCTGGCAAGGATGCCTCTTTTATTCATTTGAACCTTTTTACAAGATTCAGCACCTTTTACTTAGATGTATCAAGTTTTACTAAAATAAATTTGTACTTTTAAATTCAATTCAATCTCAAATTAGAACGCAATTGATTTTGTTAAACTCTTATTTAATTTCCCTCCATACATGTTATTAAAAACGAACATAAAAAAATGTTTTTAGTCTAATTTTGTTTTTATCAGATATGATAAACACTATAAAATTAATTGTGTCATTAAGAATACAAAGTTATATTTTCAAAACCAAACCCTTTTTAAATAACACAACACAAGGTTACATAAAGATTTGTCCATACAAATGCTTGTACTTTGGAATTGAATTGAGGTAACAATATTCACAGAACAGATAACAAAACTGATTAGATATTAAATACTCAACTGTTCTTTCCCAGCATAAGCCACATTAAGAAATGTGCATATGTGTGTGTGTGGGGGGAGGCAACATGCAAAAGAGTTTGTACGCGCTGCATACAAAAGACAATTTGCCAAGGAAAAAAAACATTCTAATATCATCACTGATCATCAACAGAAACATCAACTTCCTGAGATGGGTAAGTGTTGTACAAAGAAACAGAAATTATTTTTACATTTAAGTGTTAATTGAGTTTCCAATCAATTAACTGGAGTTTAAAATATTACTGTTAATGCACTAAAGTATTATTAGCAGTACAGTACACATTATACGGTTGCTGTTGTGGAATTATTGTGTTCAACATTACATACACATTGTACTTTTCCTTACTAAAAGCTATCAAGAAGTCAACGGAAAACAACTTTGAAATGCAAATGTTCTCTCTTTGATTTTTTCATTGGCTGGAAAATATAGCCACTCCTGTGCTTGATGTTATGCTGGAATGCAACAGTCATTTTTGTGCGTCCAAAGTAAAGCTCAGCGTCACCTCTTGTGCCTGGAGTTGGCCTTTGACCTTGTCATGAAATTTCTCCCTGTAGCGATTGAACTCCATGATGCTCTCGGGTTCCTCCTCCAACCAGAACTTGTCAAACTCGTAAGCCAGGTAACCTAGAGAAAGAAAACAAGAAATTCTGCATTACAATATCGAAGCTTATTTTGTCATCGGTTAAGATTTTATAGTCAGTTTTCAGTCAAGTTATAAACACGACATAAATACATACAAAGATTGTGCAGACTTACAGTAGAACTCATGAAAGTGCTCCATTTGGGGTTTTCCAGATACTGTATTGTAAAAATGAGGTTTCAATGCTCCACTGCTCATTAAACTGTATGCCATCTCAGTTAGATTGATGCCCACTATGGCATACGAGTACCTGCAATAATAGAATACACACCTCCAATGACCAGCCTTAACAAAATCAGGTGACGTTTGATTGACATGATCCAGCAGAATGTGGACTTACCCGAGTTTGGGGTGATTGGAATGTGATAGAACCTTCCTGGCTGCATCCGTGTAGTTTTCACTGAAAAAACTGGACAAACAAAAGCAAATGTTAACTTGAATCTGGAAAGCCAATACATGTGACATCATCATCATCCGGAAAAGATTAAAAAAGGCTCCACTTACAGAAGGTTTGTTAGGCCCAGCATGCCCATCCCTCTGAAATCGGTCTTCGGGTCATCACCTTGGAAACCAATTCTGCACCACTGTTTCGAGATTCTCGATTCCAGCCTTACTGAAGGCATCAACAACTCCCACAACTGGCTCAAAACAAAGAGAAAGACCAAGCTAAATTGAACTCTGTCACTCAAACCTATACAGAATTATCACTCTGGTTTCGTAACCCTTCACTGAGAGATCAGGTCAACAGGTTTATGCTGCAAGGTTGTGAGTGGATGCCACTGTGATTTGAAATATACCTTCAGGAGCATCTTCTCATGTTCCTCCTTTTCAGAGTCGTACACTTCTTTTCGTAATTCCTCAACTGCCTCGAACAGTTCGCTATATCCACTTATTTGTAACAAACATTTCTGAAAATTCAGCTTAAACCTGTAAAATATAAGTACAGTTGTTTTCTGGCATATAAATCTAAAACCAGGATTATTGATTATTGACTATTTCACCAGTACACAGTAGTACTCAATACTGTATCCCACAATGCAATGTGCTCAATCTGACCTATTTCTAGTGTGAACTTTAAAAAAAATCTCACGTATGATCTTTCTGCACTTTGATTCTCTTTTCTTGAATTATTTGAGCTATTAGGTCCTCCAAGTCTGCCTCTTTCACAGATAATGCTGCTCGCAATACCTGATTAAACACAATCCAAAGCAAACAAGAACAATGTGTGTTAAGAGCAGCAAAAAAGTGAAGAGCTCATATAAATATTTATCAAATACCAAGATAAGAAAGTGCTTAAGTATCCATACCTTGCTTTTAGATGATTTCAGGGAGTATTCTACAAAGAAAAACAAGGACAACAGGTTTGCAAAGCTTATAAATGAGAACCCAAAGCCTGGTTAAATCAAAGTTTACAGTTGATCAGTAATATACATTAAAAGAGCAACTGACTGTTTTCTACACCCATAAATGTCTGTAATTATTTTGTTTACATTTAGGCATTTGGTAGACGCTTTGCGACTTACATTGCTTTATCCTATACATTTTACATAGGTAATTGCAATCCCCTGGGATCGAATTCACAACCTTGCGGAATGCTCTTACCACTGAGCTACAGGAAAGCTGCTTTGTTTAACACAAAATTAAAAAAATGCAATGAATGTCAGCTCATGGGGTGCAAAGACAAAATAAAGTGAACAGCCATATAAATAGTGTATGAGTCATTACAATGCTTGTTGAAACTTGAAAAATGTGATCACTATAAACTGTCATTGTATGAAAAGGGATGAATACATTTCAAAATGACATCATATATTTATATTGGTGTACAGAACTGAATGTTCATACAACAATAAGCTTCACCTATTTGTGATGTCCTGAGCGCTCCGGCTTTGCATTGTAAACAAATCCGCTGCAGCTCGCACGTTCCTGTCACCAACCGCAGGAGCCATTTCATCCAGAAGCGCAGACACGAGGAGTAGAAACACTGCCAGATAAACCCAAACATCCTCTGAAATACAAGCGCAATGAGTTAGCAGCTCTTGATCATATATGCAGTATCACACAGACACACATGTGGACTTCATGCATTCACTGCAAAAAGGTTCTGCTGATCATTGTAACGTTACTCTATAAATAACCAACAGTCACTCGAACGTTACCATGAATAATCATTATCTCTAATCTCTGTCCAATAAGCTTTGTGCTAGCAAAGAATGCCATTATTTGCACAGTTAACAAACACAAGGTACTAACGTTAAATGAATACATTACAATTCAAGTCGGCACGTAACTCAACAATGATGCGCTATAAAAATCAACTGGACAACACAACAGGTTGCTCGCGCACGAGAGATACAAATAATAAGCGTCACCACAACTAATGACGAAATTCATGTGACGACGCCGGCGTTTGTATTGCTTAAAGGAGAACTACGATTTGAGTTGATATGTTTTTATTCAATAATACGTTTAACAGAGTCTGAAAACTGTATGAATCACTTACTAGCAGCCTCTTCCCCGGAAGCGATTGAGCTAACTGCGCGTGCGCACAAGTAGTGACATTAGTAATACGACGACGCCAACGCAGAGCACCACTTTGAGTTGGAAGAATTACTGTTTTATGATTGCACTTTTATCGATCAGACTCAGATCTTTAGTTTTCGTTCAAATCAACGCACAAACCTACAGCTTGCGTCAATTTTTCTTAGAAATCTATGCCCGTATTTTTAAAGCTTTTAAGAATCCTCTAAGAAAGCTCTTCATTCAGATTAAAAACTTCTGAGTACGAGTCTTAGCTTAAAAGTGATTCAGGACCAATCTGAGAGCAAATTTGAGCAAGGAAAAGACATCACATTTTATTTTAGTGAGGAGGCGGAGCTGACCCCATTGCTACGTCTTTTGAAGGCTATGATTGGTTGGTTGGCCAAGAAGGAAACATTTGCGCTTTTAAGTGTAGGGTCATTAGTTTGAAATTAAACATGTTATTTTTACACATACACATATATTCTTTATTTTTAATTTACCATGCTGATACGTCAACGTATTTGATAGAAAATGCATAGTGACCAAAACGTTTCTGTAAGTCTGCTAAATGTGTCAATGTAAAATTGTTTGTGTGATCCCCATGGAAGGTTGTAACAGTACCAAATCATCTCTGCAGCATCTCTCAAATTGCTTAATACGTTAATGTGGTGATTTCTTCTAATTCTGGCGCTATGGCATTTCTGCGCTGTCTTGGATATATCAGCGTGTCTGTAATAGGATCAGTAACTAACATGAACCCTGCACGACCTTATGTGTTGTGCCTTTTTAACTCACGGTCATCCAATGTAATTTAATGTTATATTGAGTTTACAATTTGCATTGCATCAAAGCAGCTATAGAAGAACACACACATACACACACTATCTAATAAACCTTAAAAGTAATTAGGAAATTGTCATGCAATGCAACAGAGTTCTTCTCACTTTTCATGTTTCGTCCATTTTCTCTGCTGCTAAAGAAACTCTTAAGTTAGTTAAAAGTGCTCCTCGCAAGAGCTTAAGATCTTTTATGAATTACTTTTTTCTTTACTAGGATCTTTGTAATTTTAAGCGAAACGCGCATATTTCTAATAATTTTCTTAGAATTTTGTCACTAGGAGCAACTCTTTGCTATAAGATTATAGATGAATACGGGCCCTGGTGTTTTTCTGATGGCCTAAAATAAAATGCGTTCACAGCCTACACACTTCAACCGTGTTCGACTTTACAAGGCAGCGCAAACTAAAAGCGTGTGTTGACCTGCAGCAAGTGTATATTTCTGTATTTGTAAAATTTGAAATTTCCTTGTTAATTCATCATTTGAGAAATATATTTCTTAACACTCACTGTCTATTATAAAAAACATTACATAAAATCACAACATACCGAAAACTCTTTATCAATTTTTTGAGTCATAATTATGTGACCAGTCAGGAATGAATAGACAAAACAAAAATAAGCCCAATTTCTACAGGCAGCCAACTCTCACCAAAATATTTCAGATGAAACATGCTAAAGCAGATTAAACATGCTAAGGCATAAAACAACAATGGAAATGGAAAACCAATACAACCCTAGACCAGTCACACACATATCATGAATTTAAGTGCAACTCTAATGATGAGCTCAGACAAACGTTAGTGTGTATCTTTCAAAACTCATGTTTCTCTGCGTGTATTTTATTCCGGAAGCCACCAGGAGGCGCAAGAGGGCTAAACCGTAACAATGGTAGATCCAGAGAACAGAGGCCATCTTTGGAAAGTCTCATTTGTGGGGGTGGAGGTGGGAGTCTAGGAGGGTCAGCACCACCACAGCCGTCATTCTCGGTGTTGTTATTGTCTTCATCATTGGCAGGCGTTTCCACACTGCTGCATATGCTTGTTTTCTGGCAGCGTGGCATGAAGATCCCTCTGTAGTACCGACGGTACAGAAATGTGACCACTACCACTAACAACAAGATGAGCAAAATGAGCAGACTGCAGATGGCGTAAATGCCCTTGAGGACCCTGGGAGATGATGTAAAGCTACAGTCTAGAAAGAGTTGAGACAAAGCTTTAGACTAGACGCCTAAAGAATTATACCTCACAAACAAGTTAGGCTATGTAGACTTGTAAACACCCTCTCCTCTTACCTGAAACAGCAGACTCCACGCAAACCATCCCAGCTGGCCCCTTACGAGCCTCATGGTAACCAAGGAGACAGTGACAGGAATATGATCCGAACTGATTCACACACTCCGCGTGTGCAACACACATCATCATGTGTGTATCACACTCATTGATGTCTATTCAAACACAGACAAACTTACATAATGCATATCGTGGCAGATAAACACCAACTAATGACAGAAAATTGTAAGACTTGTAAATGTGTTTGATATGTGAGAGTACCTTCCGTTGACACAGAGGCTATGGTGCCCTGTATTCCGCTGGTTTGGGATTTGATAATCTTGCCTATTAGCTTCTGCATACTGGACTGAAGATCTGCGTACATGTATTGTCCTGCAGCAGTTTTCTGAAACTGTGCCCACATGATGAACAAAACCCCCGAACTCAACCTAGAAACCAAGCGATTGTCACCATATCTATTTAAAGGAACAGTTCCGCCAAAAATGAAAATTCTGTCTTCATTTACCTCTCCTTAATAGTTCCAAATCTGTTTACATTTGTATGAAGATATTTTGAAGAATGCTGGTAAGCAAACAGTTCTTGGCCACCATTGACTATGTAGTAGGAAAAAAAAAATGCTTTATAAATTTGAACACAAAAGATAATTTGAATAATTTAGGATAGCAAACAGTTCTGGGCCACTTTTGACTACCATTGTAATTTTTCTGACTATGGTGGACAATTGTGGCCAAGAACTTTTTAGTTACAAGCATTTTTCGAAATATATTTATCTGTGTTCATCGGAACAAAAAAATGATATAGATTTTGAACCACTCGAGGGCGAGGAAATGATGACCATTTTTATTTTTGGGTGGACTGTTGCTTTAACTGCTTCATATCTAAAATTTACAACTCACTTTTTGAATCTTTTTAAATCTAGACTTTTTATGACGAGATGCCCAAGCTCTTCTTTTATCTGAAAAGACCAATTTCAAATGCTTAAACATTTAAATTAACTTCAGCGAAAAAGTCATTTGTATTACCCACCATGATCTCTAGAGGGTTTCGGAGGGAAGATGATTTTTCAAGGTGCTCAGAATCCAGACTGACCTCCACAGCTACCTCAAACAAGAGCTCTGATTGGACAGACAATGTTATATCACATTGTACCTTGAACATGTATGCAATGAAGCATGCAATACTCCATTACATTATTTTAAAGTGAAATGCAATTGGTAGAATTAAGGGGTGGTGGTAGAGATGTGTCTAAGAAATTCTCACCCCCAGGTAAATGATTATTTTGGGTGGCATTTGTAATGGTCTGTTGGTTCTGAGCTTTTTCTGTGTAATGAAAACAACAGTTAACGACAGTACACAACAAAAAACAAAATGTAAAATCTGAACTTTTGGTGCAATTCGTAAATTCCTCCTATCATGAGAAACAAACTATTGATACATACCTGTAACATTAGTATTTATACCGTGTGCAGATTTTATAAATTCAGTGCCTTAGACAAAGTGGTCTACATTTTACAGTAGTAACATTACAGTAATAAAAATAAGGGGAGAGAAATGCAAGTTTTTATAGACAAAAAATATTTTTACGAAATAAAGACTATGATGAGTAAAATGTTGCTTTAAAACTCCACCTTTGGATCTGCGCTGGAGTTTAGGCTTTCTGGGAGCATTAGTGTCCATAAAGACAGGTGGTTTTATAACGTCGTCTTGTTTTCTCGTCTCCATGGCAATATCATCCCCCCTCACCCACCAAACTTCCCCAGCATCAGATGCCATGGTGGCTCTAACTGACCCAGTTTTACCTGAAGAACGGGAGTGCGCATCCACATTCCTGCGCATAGCTGTTGGTGACCGAGCGTCTGGTTTAGTGGCTTCGATCTCGACCCTTGGCCTGAGGTACATGTCCGTGATGTGTCTGTAGGCAGGCTGGTATTTTGAACGAATTTGGGCTGATCCACCTGCTGGCGTCTGCTGTTCTCTCGGAATTGGAATGGAACTATAATCATAATGCGTATCTTCGAGAAATTCAACATCACTGGGGTAACCAGAGGTGAGAGTTGAATTTGTAGAACTAGCAGATACTTCTTGGACGTCCCCAGAACTCTTTTCCCACGGTTGCCTATTCTTAAAGACAAGTCCATTGGCCACTGATGTGGACTCAAACTGAGTGAATATAATAGGCTTGGTCAGACCATGAGAAGTGGTTTGGGCATTCACGTCTGACAGTTTTATATCTGCCGTGATGCCTCCCACAGCTGATGGAGCATTTGTAACTGCATCAGTTTCCCGTTCGCCACCACCTAATGCTTCCTCTATCACATCTAAGGGCACTTCTGTCAGGAGAAACACAAAGATTCTGCTCATCAAAAATCAACCCATCATTCCATTCATTAAAATCTTTGATTAAAGTACAAAAAAATATAAATAAATGCTGGGACAGTTAATGGACACATATGAGGCTTCCCTGTGACAACTGCTCACCTTCATACAGGGGGTCAATAGAATCCAAAGGTCCAAAAGCTTTGAAACGTCCATAAAACCCCCTGTATGGGGTGGGACGGTTCCCACCAATAAGGAGCACCACCTGAACGGTGTTGGACACCGACATGTACTGTGCCTTTCTCCAACACCTTTCCAGTATTCTCTGCCCACCGGCAGCAGCAGGAGACTCATCAAGGTGGATCTGATCACTCTTCATGTGACAAGCCTCCGAGGGGGTAAAGTCCTCCAGATACAACTCCACACGCTTCCCAGGATGCACCTGGATGGTCCAGTTGCACCAGACGGGGGGGTTGGCGCACAGGTAGTCGGGGGAGAACAACTCACCGCTTTCACCGCGTAGAACTTGGTGGCAGCTCCGGAGGGCAAAGAATGCGTATCGCTCTTTAGCTCCTGCCGCTGAAAATTTTGATTTATTAAATAAAGACCTTTTGAATCTTAATGTGGGTCAGTGAAGCAGTAATAGAACTGTGAAATAAACCATTTCAATTTTTTTATTCTCTCACCTTCTAAATCATAAATTATTTAACTTTACATTAAGCAGATGCTCTTATTCTAAACACATGCAAAATACTGGACATACTTTATTTGAAAAAATAAAATGTTTTTGCACCGATTTATTTATTAATTTTACTCAATTGAGTGCATATATGAAACATTTGTACATAAACATGTTCAAATATTTTGTCACACCTGAACATTTTTTGGGATGTTGAATTTTGATTCAAGGCTACTGCCGTTACAACATCTCAGAAAATATATAATGTACTTTAGGATTACTCCTAATATTTCTTAATTTACGTATAGCTATACTCCGAATAAGAAACACACAAACAATCTATCGTAATGTGATGCATTACATTGTATGACCAATTCTCATGTAATATCTTATCAAAAGTATACGTTTTGACTGACAGCGGTTTACCTGCGGATGAATGGCCTGCATTTCTGTGTATCTGCCAAAAACATACAATAATAGTACGATCTTAACCGATCACGCTCTCTTAATTTGATCAAAAGCTTATTTGTATTGTATCCACTGATTGATCAGTTTACTCACCTCCACACCGGTCACCCAAAGTGTGAAATAGATTAATATGAGAAGACTGCATTTACACAACAAATGCCGCCACGGCATTTTAGGATTATGATTGTAAACTTCGCGAATTGCTATCAGTTGCTTGTTTCAAACGAAAAACTGAGGAAGTGCCCAAAAATCACCTGTGCTATATCTGTAATCAATAAAGCACAGGTGTGTTGTTCAATATACGTCGCTGTGCAGAACGATCAGCATATGACATTCAAGTACCGCGAGAGCGATGCGAGATCGGACTACTGCGTGTGCCTGAAGCACTCTCGCGATATTGTGAAGTCATATGCCGCCGCATGAAGTCTTTTGATTGCGCATGACTAAACGGGTAGCCGCACGATCTAAATGTGTTCCGTACACGAGTCTCTTTTTGTCCAACAGATACCGCTTTTTCACTACATATTTAAACATGGTACAAAATCAGGACTGAGAAAGTGCTAAACGCTGCATGTGGAAAGCAGCATTACTCACTTGAGATGGAAAAAGTCAACTGCACATTTTTCATTTCTCTTATTGTTTAAAGGTATTACTGTCAAATAAAGTCAAATGCACACAACTTTTTATGTAAATGTCATTTTTGTAAGGGTGCTTGCTTGCAACTAGGTATACATCTTGCAACAGGGTTAGGATCAGTAAATATGATCATTCTTAATGGTCTGATAGAATTGTCCATGGTGTTACCTTGTTGCACATGGTAAAGGTTGTTAGGAATGTGGTATTTTTGTAAAACACTTTAATTAAAATTAAGATATAAAACAATTAATTTAATTTAATATTATAGAATTCCTGTGTTATAGATTTAACTAACCAACATCATAACCTGGCAATGTTAAAGTAACCTAATACTTAGTCAATTAAAAAAGTATGTTTATAAAATCTTTTAAATTGTTATTTAGTATTCCCTGATAAAGTATTAAACACAAAGCACTGGATGATTAACTTAGAAGTGTTAAAGACAGAAACTAGGTTTTAAAGGTCAAAGATCACAATAAATCCTATCCTATCTACCTGTGAGTTTAACAGAGTTATAGCGCAATGGAAATTTGCTAGACTTTGAACTTCTGAATCTCACATGGGTTTGTGTGTGTTGCCGTATCATATGTTGTTCTATAACAATGGCACAAAGTTCACGACTTTGTGCGTCTTGCATAATTGATAGAACATCTTTTATCACTATTGCTTTGATATAAATTGTGTGCACCATATCTTTTGTTTAGAGCACAGCTCTTTTTGTAATTCAGAAAAACATATAAATAGGAATGACAATTCACATCTCAACATAAAAAAGGCCACAGTCTCTATAATTCTTTATCGTCATGGAAACATCCTGATTTTCATGTAATAAAATTGCCCTGGTCTTATGATAGTGTTAAAAATAAAATGATTTACATTAAAAGAGAAAGTTTGTGTCCTGCTGTCATTTATCTTTAGAAAAAGACATGCCATTTTTTAATCGACCATAAAATGTCTCTCACTCACAGTGTGTTTCGGGGTCATTTATTCCAAACCAAATCTTAATCATCTCCTGTGGGCTCCTGGGGTGCACCAGCATCAAGTTTTTATAAGCACAAACGTTGTCTTTGTATTTCTCCTCAATGCCAAAAGTCTTAAAGCCAGTGTGTTTCTGTGGCGCTAAACCCAGTCTCCTCAAACTCATCCCAGTGTACACGTCATCAATTGGGTACAGAGTAACCAATCGTGAGATAGTTCTCAGTCGCATCCCTAAATTACCTGAGTACAGGTAACCTCCACCACCCGCATAGGGAGGGTAATCCCCCACAAAGACACTCTCTGGGATATAATACTTGAGTTTTTTGTCCCGATGAGGTCCAGCATTGGAGATCACATCTCCAATGAAGAGGTCTCGTGAGCTGGCCGCCGTTAAATTGCGTAGATATTCCAGTATGTGGTGTGTGTTTACAAAAACATCATCGTCACCTTTGAAAACGTACTGGGCGGAGGAGCAATTGGTGGCAAACCATTCCAGAAAAAGAACTTCTTTCAATGTGAGATTGAAGAATGAGTCGCGATAATCCCACTGCAACACGTCCCCGTGCAACATGGCCTCATGCTTGACCATATTTGACAAATCTGGAAAGTGGTCCGTCGCAGCAGTGTCGCCAAGGAGGAACACAGTGGCGATGCGATGGTCGTCAAGGAGACCGGCACGACCCCACGACTCTCTGATGGCCTGCCGTCGATCGAAATGAGGTGCGATGGACTTTATCGCGAGTAAGAGGAAGGGTGGTTTCGAACACACACTGGGTGCATCCTTTATCAGAGGGAATGACCTACAGTCCCTGTACAGCAGGAAGTCTTTAAAGCGCTGTGGAAGTGAACTAAAGTTTTTTATCTGTGTCATCACTTTGTCATCTCGCTGGCAGGAAGACATGTGACTCGTATTCAGCCAATGAGGGATTCTCAGAAAGCCGTGGAAGGACTCGCTGCCATTGGCAACGGGCAGGAAGTAAACATCATCCAGACGTTGCTGCTCCTGGTTCCAGATTGGTGTCATGGCCTCTGGCTTTTTCCAGAAGCCTTTGGATATTGCTTTTCGGTGCTTGTGGTTATTCTGACTGTAGGTCCGGGACACTGCCACCAACATGTAGATGAGGAAGTTGGCCAGCATCAGCATTCCAAGCACCTTCGTCGTCTTCCAGTTGCCCTGCATCTTTAAGATGCGCTCACCGCCTTCAACCACAAAAAGAGACAATGTTCAATTTTAGGTTAGAGCATGATCAATGACCAGCTATTCATATTTTATGATGGGAACGATGTTAGCGGGTGGTCTCTGGTCATTGCAGAGGTCTGTAAGCTGTCTACAAAAGATATTACAGAAACAGAGATGACATAAAGAGTACATAACTAGGGATTTTAAGGTCCTACTTTGGTTTATGGAGTGTCCAACAACAATTGTATGTTTTCGTGTATTCGTAATAATAGCTAGTTACTTTTAATTTACTTCTTGACTGACTCTCAAATGATTTGTTCCGCGATTCATCTGTCCAATTCCCTCCTTTCCGCTAGGATAGTCTCATGTGATTGGTCAGATGGTCTAGTCTGCTGTGATTGGTCTACCGCAAATAAGGCTCAGGAACTACAGTGTTTGAGGGACAGTCATAACAAAACAAAGGCAGGACTATATGTAGTGACGTAAATCCGCGGCAGATCCCGAATCGGACTAGGGACGACTCGTTTGCGTGATTCAGAGACGACTCCCAATTTTCCAAGCCAACAATTTGGTTAAATTGTAAACTTGGCTGATAGCTAACTTTCAAACACGGCAACATTACACACGGCATGAAATGTAATTTTCATGATCTCATGTTATGTACTCTTTAAGCCACATGACGTGGGAAATAGATAAACATGTCAGTAAGTCAAAGCCTGTTAGTACAGAAATATACAAATCCTTTGGCTTGTTATTTTGTAGTTAGAACATGTAAAAACACATAGGAATTCCTAACAAAACATTACCTGAGTGACATTAGTTAGACTTCCTAACACCGTGTCTACACCAGATGCGGCGCAACGCAACAAGAGATAGAACGCATTAGAATCCAATATAATTTGAAATTTTGTCCACCCTCGGTGTAGACAGAGTGTTAGGCTTTGTTCAGACCACATCCCAACATGTTTTTTGAAAAGACAGTGTGCACATCTAAAGCACATGAACATGCTCAAACCAAAAACATAGGCAGTGTCAAAGGTCAAGCATAAATAGAGTTGGATAAAGCATCTCTCACCACCATCACTTCTAATCTATCCAATAAGAAATTAGTGACAATCTAACACTAGTTCACCAGTGAAAATAGTATGATTTATTTCAAGTAAACCATTTGAATGCATTACAGTGATAATCAGGATTAAAAGTGACCCAGAAATGTTATAAGGTTTCACATATCATAAGCAAATATAAGCAAAAATGGTTAATGTAAAAACACTTAAAGTAAAAGTCGGTCCATGACTTACAGCGAGTACATCGGCAGGGAAAGTCAAGGGCGAGTTCCATATGTAAGTCCGACCTGATGCCTCCAACGCTTCTCCTCCTGAACAGGAACAGTAAGGGAGAAACCTGCTGCATATCATCCCGTGTTTCATACCTAACCTGTCTACCACACTTTCTGATCTCCTCGAGTTATTAACCCAATCTAACACTTCTCCCCTTGCTCAGTTATCTGAAGAGCAGTCTGAATTTCATCATGCTGTCACATGCTTTCCTTCTCTCATACAAAGATCATGTGTTCCACATGACACCAATTACAGACGTGCATCGTCAGACCCTTTCAGACTGCAGGACACCCCTCATTGTTGGACAACACAATGTTTTCTAACTTTAATTTTGACCCTCCTCCCAAAATTCTTGAAATGGAATTTTCCACAACGTAAGGCAAATGTTATCAGCGCTCTCCTTTAAATGTCCAAAATCTCATTGAACAGGGGTTGTCCCAGGTGTGGAGATAGGATGAAGTCATGAAGAATGTGTGTGAAAGATGTGCTGAAGGTGTGTAGTGACCCCAGAGATGAAATGTATGCTGTAAACACATATTTAGGATAGTATGTAATATAGTAAGAATAATCCACAAAAAATAATCATAATATTGGGAGCAACCTGAACCTACGATGATGGTCCCTCAATGTTTATGGCAGTTTTTTGTTGACACATTTTCAAGACAAAACCAATTAAAACCTTTTATAGGACTTTTGTTTTGTTTTCTATATTGTTTTTATGTGTGAAGTCGAAATGTAAACATTGATTTGTAAATCCCCTACTACATTTTTTTTCCTTTGACACATTTAAATGTTGTATAGGGATAAGGTTTGTTTACTTGTCTTGTTATGTTAGTGACTGGTCTGATTTTAAACATGCATGATCATTTTTGACACAAAAATATAATTGAAATGTGTCCGTGAAAACATACCAGAACCTCTAATCACAGCACAATGTTCCCCTCATTTGATAATAACCTTATTGTAGGACAACAAAATCTGGTAAACCGTGCATACTGACACAGGGGCGGACTAAGACTACAATGATCAGAATCAGAAAGAGCTTTATTGCCATGTGTGCTTGGACACACAAGGAATTTGTCTAAGTGACAGAAGCTTCCAGTGCACATACAGGATAAAAAAGTGACAAGGCACAGGTAAGAAAACGTAAAAATGAATTATGTGAGAGGCAGTACACATTTGACAAAAATGACAGCCAATCACGCTGTATGGATGTGAGGTTTAGGGACCTCTCACCAACAAAGAATACACCAAATGAGACAAACACCCAATAGAGACTCTGCAAACAGAAATGCGTAAAAAAACATTCTACAGGTACAGCGTAAAACTATACAAATAATAATTGCAGAGCAGAAATAGGTGTATATCCTCTTATAATTAAAATACAAAAAAGAGCTATACAATTCTCCACTCACCTTAAGAACAGTAATACAGAGACACTCCATCACAAAGCCTTAAAGGGGTCATGCTTTGTTTGCTTTAGATGTAATACAATGTGTTTACAAATGTATGTATCTCCTCTTTGCTCCGCCTCTCTGAAACGCGCTGATGTTTTAAAAAGCTCATCGCTCTGAAAAGCGAGGTGTGGTATGATTGGCCAATTCACTAGTGCGTAGTGATTGGTCGAAGACTGCGTGGAAATGTTACGCCTCTTACCTTATTTGGAACATCGGGTTTTAAAGCAATTGTACTGACAGGTACGCCCACCTTACTTGAGTATACATTGGTCGGTATTAGTCAAAAGGTGTTACGAACTGACATAGATTTTAAGGGGTGTGGTTACACGAGGCGTTTCAGGTAGGTCTGGGTGAGCATTCGCATCTAGATAAAATTCATCTTTTGTTCCGACACTTAAAGGGGTCATATGACACGGCTAAAATTAATATTATCGTTTGTTTAAGATGTAATGTAATGTGTATGCACGTTTTAAAAAAACTTATTTTTTCACATACCGCGCATGTTTGGATCTCCTCTTTGCTCCGCCTCTCTGAAATGCTCTGATTTTTTACAGAGCTCATCGCTATTAAAAGCGAGGTGTGCTATGATTGGCCAGTTGGTTAGTGCGTAGTGATTGGTCGAATCCTAGAGTGTTTTACGGAAATGTAACGTTTCTTACCATATTCAGAACATCAGCTTCCAAAGCTATTGCACTTACAGGTGATAAAATGTCATCAGTACTTCCTTATATCAATTCGAGACCGAATCTGATACGGAAATTGAATATGATCAAGCCTATACATCAACTTTGCCAGCGCGACTTGAGCAGGATGTAAAGGATTGGTAAGGTTTTATAAAAAAAAATTATGTTAAATAGTTAAAACTATAGCTTACTGTTATAATTTTTACATATACGATGTTATAAATACTATACGTACAACCATCACACAGAGTTTAAGTGAGATAGAAAGAAGCTTGCAGTACAGCAGGGAATGGTAACATAATACATAACACGAGTGTGTTGGCCCTTCTTGATCAACCAGTGTTACCCCACGTCTCGTCGCGACTCAGCAAAGACAATAAATCCCATTACAAACACAACATTTGTTGCCTCTAGTTGGAACATTATGACTTATGTTGTCTTTTTTTATGTTGCACGCGTGTCTGCATTTGCAGATCACAAACACATGACAAACTAAACCCGCGTTAGTTCGTAGCAAAGTCTTTTACAATGACAATATATTTATATGTTGCGAATCTGATGCGCCTGTCATGAGAAGTTGTAGTGGTTGGAACGGCCCCACTTTTTAACCAAAGCTTTCGTGCATTGCCGGTCTTGAAATCTTCCAGGTTCGTGAAGCAATCTTCAGTGAAATGCGCTGAACAAACTTGAATATTCGGATTGTACTTTTCTGGAACAGTGTTGTAAAATGTAAACATTCATTTTTAGTTGTCTCATCAATTGGAAGGGCAAACAAATAGTCTTTCTTTTCGCAACGAAACACACAGCATCTCCATGGCTCCGGCAGCAACGATACAATGAAATTTACAAGTTCACCCACCTTACTTGCGTGTACATTTGGGTGGTCTTAGTCAAGTCATACCACGAAATGACGTACATTCGTGGGCTGTGGTTACACGAGGCGTTTCAGGCAGGTCTGGTTGAGCAATCGCTTTTAGATAGAATGCATCTTTTGTTTCAACACTTTAATTTTTGCAATTTTACGTGTCTAATACATGCATGGGTAACTTAAAACACACCACAGACAAGAAAAACACATATTTCCGGCAAATCACCCCTTTAAGCCATCAAGAGCTGAACACTGGTAGAAGCTTCTTCGTCCAACTGATCTCAGAACTAACTCTCCAACCCAAAACATGCCCAATCGAACCCCAACCAGACTAAGCCAAATCAAAAATACACAAAAAGAAAAATATCTCAAACACTGGACAGAAGCAACAGCTCAGCAAAGTAAATTGGAATGCTTTGTAATTAAACAGAGAATATAAACTGGCAGAATACCTCAAAACCGTTTCAGACCTTAAAACTAAGAATTCTCGAGCATGTACAGACTCACTTTAGAGACTGGCAGACACAGACAGACATGGACACCGAGAGAAGGGCGACAGTGTCCGCACTGCACACAGAATCAAGTGGAAACAGAGCTGCACTTCTTAATCTCATGTCCAAACAACACACATCAGAGAAACATTCTTTACTCAGTTTACAAACTTCCACAAAGATTTAAACCAGTTTCAACAAAAGGACAAGATATCATACATACTGGGAGAAAACTCAGTAAGCTCAAACCGGGCTGCAAGATATCTCAAGTCCTGCCACGACAACAAAACACTGACACAACACAAACTGATACTATATGACATGATCCAGCACCCTAACTGAGAACTGTCATCAATACTTTGCTCTTTTTCTGTTTATATTGATATGTATGTCTGTATTGGTACAGAATGTTTATATTAAACTTTTCTGTGCTTTGGCAATGTAAAAATCTGTTTTATCATGCCAGTAACGCTTCTTTGAACCTAAAATCTAAAAAGTGACCCTTGACTTCTTCACCAGGAGCAGCCCACAAAACCAGGATCTCAACATAATACGCCAGCTTATTGATGCACAAATCACTCTACAACACCACAATTTAGAAATAAATGTTTCTAAGGACCTTTTAAAGACACATTGCAAAGCCAGTAAAACAACATTAAGCAGTTGCAGTCAGAACACATCAGAATTATGCCACATAAAGGCCTGCCTAAACATGTCAGAGTAATGTGGGTAATGTATTTGAAATACTTTTCACAAGCAAGGTCACATTTTGTGATGAACAACATTCTAATTGGGAATTTGTTTAAAGATAGTAGTTCTGGTATTAATGGCATGGAAAGGCTAATTTAAGAAGTAACTTTGTTTTCTGTTTATGATGAGCATTTGAAATGTTATATTGGATTTGCTGCTTATATGTTGTCAGCAGTTTTTTATCCACAAATATGAATTATCAGGCTTCTATTGATAGGGCATTCCGTTAAAGCCACAGAGCCTGCAATACATGGGTCAATGACAAATAAGAAAATGCCAGGTGGTGCGACCATATATTAATTTAAAATAATATACATTTAATGTATTTAGCACTGAGTATTTTTCCCCTCATATATAAGAAATTTAACATAGAATCATGCCAAAATATTTTATTAAGAATTTTATTGAGAAAATTAACATTTATTTCTCAGTTTTGTTCTCTGTTTGTATGTTCGGACGGTCGCACCACCTGACATTTTTGGTCTTTCAAACACCAAAACTCAAAAAATCTATTGAATTTCAATAAAATGAAAAGGGTTTCTTATAAAGGACATATTGTAGATCCATTTGATATATGACATGTATTTATTCAAATTCTTTTTAGGAAAATAATGAATTTGGACACAAAAAATACATGTCACGTCATTGACCCACATACATAAGTGGATATCAAAATATAAAAGAAATGGCCATATAGAAGATAACATATTTTATACAGCATATACAGAATATCCAAATGGGCTAAATTGATAAAATATTTATTTATTTAAATCATAAAAGGAACTACTTTTTGAAGAACATATGGAATAAAGACCAGACCTCTTGGAACTTTGATTGAATAACCCAGGTAACCGAGCATCAACGGGAAATTTATTTAGTAAATAATTCTCTACTAAACGCTTAGTTTAACTTTGAGAATTTGTATAGAAGTTCGTTATACGATATCTTCTCAGTTTCGCAGAAAAAAAAGTTTAGGTGATTTAATTTAATTGCACGTGTAGGTGCGCGATATTCTCACCTCTATAACAGAAAAAATGTCCCGTTCTTCAAAGATCCATCTTCATATTTTGCTCTCAATCCTAACGAAGGAGCTGAAGGTGTTATTCATTCTTTCCCCAAACATGTAAAGTCGCGTTAAGAGTTAATCTCTTAATAATTTGCGCATAGTGTCAGGCAGTGAGCTGTTGATAATTCCACTTTGCCCAGGCCACTCCCACTGTACAGCCTGAGCACCTCCCTATTGACGATATACTTACAATGTTGACTTGATATTACAAAAATTCACTTTGCAAGCATTTGCTGCATATAAGCCTTAAAAAACATTGTTCTTTGCTGTTTTGAACAACGAAATGGTCACAAATCCACACATATGGAACCACACATTTTGGCAGAAGTTATTCAGTGACTATAGTTCAAAAGTTTAACTTTATAAACAAACACCATGCACTTTACATATTGTTACATTCTTTTATAAAGCTATTTTTTAGCTTTTTTAAAAATATAAAAGTCAACACTAGAATTCTATACCAACAATAAAACCAGAACATAGAGCAGCTGCCACTATTGTGTTGGCTCTCATACAGCCTCACTATCAGGCCAGTATAATGAACAAACAATACATTCATGTGACCACAATGACGACTGCGTCAAGTTTACATACTGGGATGTTGATTAAAACCCTTGAAATCTAATAATGGACGACAGGAGCAGACAGACAAAAAACGCACACAAGGCTTCACACGTCTCACATGGCACCAATTACACCAGTATCCTCTCATCTGATTAATTAATGGGAGTAATTGGTGGACGTCCCTACTGTTGAGCTTTTTATGCCACCATGTTGTTTTCACGAACACATAGAAAACGTGAAAGTATAGAAGTCCAACTAGAGGTAGGTGTTTGTCTATGATAATGAACGTGGTTCACGTCCAGAATTTTACACCTTTGAAACCCATAACACATCTCAGGTTATGGGAAGATGGTGCTAAATATGTTTAAATATTCAGTCATCTTTAATATTTAAACAGGACAGGTGGTTTCACAAGTATTTACAGACGCTTAAAACAGACATGCACTAAATGTGGTACAGAATATTGTAGAAACATAAAAAGGGTATAAAACCTTCTGAAATTTTTTCAAAAATGTATACATACTTTCATAATTTTCTCACCTTCATGTCAAAACACAAAAGAAGATATTTTGAATAACAGTGGTAACCAAATAACATTTGGCCCCATTGAGTTCAATTGTATAGACACAAACCACAAAATTAAAAAGTAATTTCTCTAATTATCTTCCTTTGACACTAATTTGTGCCATATTTGTCAACATACAAACACTATGAAGAATTTTTTATGAACATATTTTACTCTGCTTCTTTAAAACTGTTCGTCTTGGGTAATACTCGGGCAGGTCAGATAATATACTGATAAAGGCAGTTTTGCAGGGATCTCCCCAGTTCCTGGAATTTAACCATCAATCTTTAGTATCATATAAAAATAACTACACAAATGTATGAAACAATTTACATACAGGTGTTTGAAAGAGAAAACCTCACATTAGTCTTTGTTTAGTAAATTATTTCATAATTTTATTCATATTTTACAGAAATGAATGTCAAACTGTTTGTAACAAGCCGGTGGCTGTTAAGATACAAGTTTGTTAAACAAGACGACTTTGGAAAGGCATTTCTTTTTCATGTTGGTGTGTGTGGTTTATTACTTTAATATTATTACCAAAACCGGAACATAAAGTCTGATTAGAGAAGAAAAAAAACTAACTTCAAAAAATGAAACATAATAAAAATGTATGTTGTTATTGGTGTGTTAGTTTCACAATGACAAATCTTTGACAAGAAAGATCATTATTCATAATTATGAATATAATATTTGAAAATAAAGGAAACCTACATTCACACTTATACTACCATAAACACACAAAGACACCCACTCATACTCGCACACAAACATGCGCACAAGGCTCTAGCTGTGGTGCACAATACTGTCGATGTTTTCTTGTAGTTCCGCCATCTTCTTCAGGACTGAATTGACCTTCTGCTCATCCAACTCCAAGCACATAAACTCAGAGTTCTGAAGCAGAAAAGAAGCAGACAAACAATGATCATTGACACAGACTATTAACTCCCTATAATGTATCTAAAAGGGATAAACTACATAACATACACACTTTGAACAGTAACCCTAAATTGCCCTACAACATAGCTGGGTTCTAAACCAGAAAACTGCATTTACATGCTATTAAGGTAATGCTGACACATCTGTTAACAACTAAACTCAACTCAACTTTCTTTATATAGCGCTTTTTACAATTTTCATTGTTATAAAGCAGCTGTACATGAGACACATTGAATACAAGTATGAATTCTAATGTTCAACCTGTATCAACACAAAGGTGTAAGATTCATGACATGTGGAGCACTCTGAACATTAACACAGAGGACTAAATTTGCATTCAGTGATACAGGGATGATTTATTTATTAAGTTATCTGCTATCAATTTTGATTCTAAAATAAGACAGATAAAGGGCCGGGTAACAATCCACAAAGACCTAAACACATATGTTTGCATTTCAATCACGCTGTGGAGACTTTCTATAGACTTTTGTGAGCTCATATTATCTTAACCCAAAACTCATACAAAACCATTCAGAATTGTTTATATTGCAGCTCTTTGTATCTGGGTTTCTGACAAAAAATAAAACAACAACGATGAAAACCAATCTCTATTATGCTGTTGTATATTAGAAACATAAATATTAATCATATAAATTAATTTATTATAGACTGATTGTTTTCAAATTTTCCACACCATAGGACACTTGTACAGTTTATTTGTCAACTACAAACCTGGACAATGTACCGTAGGTGCCTTTACCATTCATAAACCCTGCCAGTACATTTGGTCTCTTAAATGTGGGTAAAACCTGATCCAACCATAAACATACAAACAATAGTACTGTAAACAACAACATGTTTAAACATGTTTCGCTTTTTTCTGTAAATACAGAGATATCTCAGTTCTGCAGTAATGAATGGTTCTGTAGTCCTGCTATTCTCCGGGCATGAACCACACATTGTGTAATGCATCTCTCGGCACACAGTGGATATGATGAGACACAATTAAAGCACTCAGACAGACAAACACCGGAAGACAGATGAGTGAGAAAATTGAAACCTACTTGTAAATGTGCATTTCAAAAAGAAAATAAACCAGAGAAAAGGAACTAATGCCATTCTGGCCTCAAATTACTGAGTTTATTTAATAACTTACAGTCAGAATGGCATATCAATTTGAAAACAAACTAAATAGAATAGAGGATATATTAGCGGCATAATTAGGGCTATTTTCTCTAATGGGTTTCTACTCTCTAGAACTCTGACCACTCTACACGAACACTTTGATACCAGAGGAAATAAAGACATTTTAAAACCTCATGCCTTTCTCATTTAATGGAGTTTTTACTTTTTTAGATACACGCTTACATTGTCATTGAATTTTTTTTGTGCAAATAATGTATTGTTTGTCTACTACCATTTCACCATCTACTGTGAACCTTTTAAGGGGTAGTCATCCACAAAATTAATCATTATTTACACTTCATCATGTCATTCCTACAATGTATGACTAAAGTCTTGCTCTTTCCAGTAACAAGTCCCATGCTTCACTATACAATAAAACAAAACATGCCCCAACTTCTGCAGATGTGAGGGAAATAATTCAGAAAGCAGGGGTGTGACTTAATTTTCGGAACATGCCTCTACATACCCTAGGTGTGTTTGATAATACATCCTAAATCTTCTATATACCCTAAAACAACTACAGAAATACTGAAGTGAACCGAATGCACTTATGAGTGAACATTTTAGCAATTTTAGCTGATGAATCATTTTAAATGACATTAAATGTGGGAGTGCAACATCTGTAATTTGTGGCATACATCATTTTCACAAAACAAATACTGACACGTTGATTATCATGGTTTAGAAATGTAACAAATTAGGTTTTTATACTTTTTACGACAGTCTGGGACAAGTCACATAATTATGAAGGCATAGCAAAAACTTTTATTATAATCTCCATGGCCAAAAGTTAGAGTTGATTGCTGAAATTTAAATGTTGAATCAGTTAAAAATAACACATCACCCACTGACATGAAAGAAACTTTCCTTTAGTTCATCTCACCTCACCAGTGCGACCCAGCTCTAATTCCACCAGGGCCACAGGGCTGTTCGTCAGCTGCCCCCTGCTGGAGGAAGTGTGCAGGTCCACCCGCCACTTGAGGGCCCTCAGGCCAGGCTCCCAGCGGCTCTGAGACAGCAGGCTCTCTCGTACCCTCGCACGGTGGGTCTTCCAGAAGCGTGACAGAGCGGCCGCCTGCTCCGGACTCACTCCACCGCCACCCTGCTTGCGAGTCTGTGCAGTGAGAAAAGCTTCAAGCTGCGCCTGGTCCATATCTGCAGATGCAATGGACTGAAGACAGAAACATTAATAAACAGACACGGAGAAAAGATAAGCACGGGGCTGAGGGAAGGTCAAAACGGGATTTAATATGGCAAAAACTTTAGTTCAGAACGGACATGCGGAAGACGCAGGGCCTACTGTGCACAGTAGATTATTGCCCTGTTTCATAGACAAGTCTTAAAAATAGTCCCAGACTAAAATGAAAGTTTGAGCTGTCTTAACTGAAAATAAATTGCCCTGACATAATTTAAAATATGCCAATGCCAATGCCATTGCCATTGTTTTGTCTCAAGATGCATGCACACCAGTATTGTTTATATAAATATAACTTAAATAAAAGCAAATTAAATATGCTAATATTATCCAAAACAAAGTCCTGGTTTAAGATAAGCCTTGTCTGTGTAACCAAGCTTAAGTCAGTGTTTTTTGTTTGTATAAAGTCAAGTTTTAATTGTGCATGAAAATTTAACTGAAAGTGCAGATGTGTATTTTTGTATTACGTCATCATACACTTCATTGTATACGTCATCATATTTGCCTCAAGAGCACAATTTGTAGAATATTTAGATTAGAGATCTGCAAGCTAATGGATGTAAAAAACTGCTGCCACCTTGAGGTGCATTTACTTACAAGAATTAAAGAACACTTGATAAAGTGACAAAGACATACTTCCGTTTAAACTAACTTACTATCACTTGTTTTACAAAAGCAAAAATTACTATTTGTATTATAGTGCAGTAAACGCTTTAAGATACAGTGTATAATCACAAGGAATTTCAATAATACTACCTTTAAAAGCGCTCTCATCTTCTCGTGTAAAGCGTGAAACTCGTCCTGTGGCATCTCTGCATAAAGCTCATTTTTTAGCAAGTCCTCAGTGATGTCCGAGTTCCCATAATAAAACCGTTGCGTGATGCCATTCAATAACGCGCTAATGCATCTCTGACCGTCCACGTCCGCCATGATGGATGTTTACAGGGGCGTCATGTGATCAACGTCACGTGTCCTTCTTGATCGTCCAATCCGCGTTCGCCTTTACATCCTTCTCAACAGAGCCGTTGAAAAACAGAGTTACGACTAATGATCTATATAAATGAATGGATTGCTCATGACGTCATAACACTGAAGCTACCGTGCCGGCATGTTGGTATGACCAAAACGTTAAATTAATAAGGAGTAATCAGATACGAAAGAAAAAAGTTTACATCTAAGGGCTCACAGTGCATTCTTACAACGCAAATGTCTTAAGCATGTAAATGATTAATTTGTATTTAAATGATTCCCCGTCTTATTAGACATAGAGTGAGTTAACTTCATTTTCATTGCAACATACATTTAACATCAGCTATGAGACACCTCAACCTTTTCTGAAATAAAAATATGTAATAAGTCATGAAGCTTTATTTCTAAACATTTACACGTGCCATTAAAGTGTGCAATACACACTCACCTTCTATACATTGATTTATATACGTCGCTATTCTGCCCAAAATATACATAAACATTTGAAGACAGGTTATTTTAGAACATAATTTTGAATGTGAGTCAATGGTGCTCTCTGTCAGTTGGGCATACCAAGATGGCGGAGTGATCGCTTCCGGTGACTTCACATCCTGCCATTAGTTTGGGATTGTAGGCGCATCCAGTCAGTTATATAGATTAATGGTTACAACACTCACATAGACGTCAGTTGGAAGAATGGAATATAACTTGTGTCATGGAGCAATCAATAGTTCCAAACACTGCACTGAAGCCCGTTCATTTCAATTTCTCTCAAACGCATTTGCTTTACAGTAGTGAAATAACGACATGTTTATACATTTTAGGGAGTTGGCGGACATATCTTATATTCATAGAACTTCGTATATCGATTCTCAGTGCCGGGCGGATGCCCTTGAGCATGGCACCTTACCCCCCTTTGCTTCCCGGGTGCTGCAGTGATAGCCTTACCTCTGCTCCGGGTGTATGTGTTCACGACTTGCAAGTGCATGTGTTCACTTCTCACTGTATGGGTTAAATGCAGAGGTTACATTTCGGGTATGGGTCACCATATCTGACAAATAGGTCCCTTTCACTTCTTTTTTTCTTGAGTATTGGAACCGGACTTTGACTGTTATTGATGATGTAAAGCAAGAAGACGTGAACACAAGACCGCTGAAGAAAAACATGTGTGACCCTGGACAACAAAACCAGTCTTATGGGTCAATTTTTCGAAACATCATCTGAAAAATTAAGCTTTCTATTGATGTGTGAGTTGTTAAGTATAGGACAATATATGGCGGAGATGCAGACGTTTATTACTCTGGAATCTGATGGTGCTAAGAAATCTAAACATTGAGAAAATCGCATTTAAAGTTGTCCATCCGAGGTGCTTTAGCAGGCCACCTACTCACAAAAATAACGTTTTTAAGTATTTAGGGTAGGAAATTTACAAAATATCTTCATGGAACATGATCTTTACTTAACATCCTAATGATTTTTGCATAAAAGAAAAATAGATAATTTTCACCCATACAATGTATTTTTGGCTTTTACAAAAAAGTTCCTATGCTACTTAAGACTTGTTTGTGATCCAGGGTCACATATTTAGAAACGGCCCTATTTTCTTTTGAATTTTATAGAGATGTCTTCTGCATATACCATCCATGTTGCAAAGATTTAATAACAGCTTGTATGATAATTGTCTTTGCTTCTGCTTTAATTATCTTTACATCAATTTCTATGGTACCCATAAAAATAAACAACCTTGCCTTGAGCATGAAGTCTATATACCAGTTGCATTATTTCTATAATAATATCTTCTCTGCAATTTGATTGACGCCACTGAATACTCCTTTACGTTGCAAGTGAATCTGAGCATATTATACAGACGTGCTCAAACTTGTTGGAACCCTTACAACTCATTAAAATAATGCTTCATTACTCCTGAAGAGTGATATAATTATACCTATTGTATCACGTACAGTACTTGCATTGGTATGTCATAGAATAAAGCAAAGAAGCTGTGGAAAGAGATTAATTATTTCATATTCTAAGATATTCTAAAATGGCCTGGACACATTTGTTGGTACCCCTTAGAAAAGATAATTGGATTATAGTGATATTTCAAATGAATTACTTTCTTTAATTAGTATCACACATGTATCCAATCTTGTAACAGTCATTCAGCCTATTTAAACGGAGAAAAGTAATCCCTGTGCTGTTTGGTATCCGTATGTGCACCAAACTGAACATGGACCAAAGAAAGCAAAGGATAAAGTTGTCTGAGGAGCTCAGACAGAAAATAATATAAATAATAATGGCAATGGCAAAGGAAACAATACCATCTCCAAGCAGCTTGAAATTCCTGTGACAACAGTTGCAATTATAATTAAGAAGTTTAAGGTCCATGAAATTGTAGCCAAACTCCCTGGGTGCAGCCGCAAAAGGAAAATCGACCCCAGATTGAATAGAAGAAAAGAGTGCGAATGGTATAAAAAAAAAACAAGGATAACTGCCAAAGACATTCAAGCTGAACTCCAAGGTGAAGTTTCTGAACTCCAAGGATCCGCTTCAGATCGCATCATGTTAAGTTGTATGGTAGACTCAAAAAACCAGAACGTGGCTGAACTCAGTATAACTTTATTTCTCCTCCTCCTCTCCTCATGTTCTAATGAATTACTTACTCTGCTCCCTCTAGCGGCTTACCATAGACACCACACACCATCCGTTGCTTTTTGGGCAAAAGTGGACTCCATGAAAGAAGACCTTTTGAAAGAAAAACATAAAAAAGCTTGACTGAAATTTGCTAAAATTCATATTTACAATCCACAATCCTTCTGAGAGCATGTCATTTGGACTGATGAGTAAAAACTGGAGCTTTTTGGCAAGTCACATCAGCTCTATGTTCACAGACGAAAAAAAATCAAGCTTTCAAAGAAGGACTTCTTAAAGAACCATATGCAACTAAAATGACATCAATTAGTTTTGTAATACTGTAGAAAATGTTTCTTTTGTGAATTCTTCATTGACATAATTATTCAACCCCTTAAAGACTACCACTCTGAAGAACAGAGGTTCAATGAAGTGTTTTCAATCAGGTATTGAAAACACCTGTGGATATCAGGGAGCAGCAATAAAGCCTAATAAGCACCAATTAGGCAGCTTTAAAATGACTGTGATACTCAGCTCCTTCTAGACATTTACTGGTGTGGTTACAAACATGGTGAGGTCAAGAGAATGGTCCAGGAAGACAAGAGAACAGGTGATTACTCTTCACAGGAAGGGCAATGGCTATAAGAAGATTGCAAAGATGTTAAACATACCAAGAGACACCATAGGAAGCATCATTCGCAAATTCAAGGCAAAGGGCACTGTTGAAACGCTACCTGGTCGTGGCAGAAAGAAGATCCTGACTTCGAATGCTGTGCGCTACCTGAAGCGTAGAGTCCATGCCAGAACTCCCAGGCGCACCCCCTTGCTGCCCCCAAAGAATAAGAAGAGTCGACTGCAGTATGCCAAAAGTCATGTGGACAAACCACAGAAGTTTTGGGATAGTGTTCTGTGGACTGATGAAACAAAATTAGAACTGTTTGGGCCCATGGATCAACGCTATGTTTGGAGGAGGAAGAACTATGAAGAAAAGAACACCTTGCCTACTGTGAAGCATGGCGGGGGGTCAATCATGCTTTGGGGCTGTTTTGCTTCTGCAGGTACTGGGAAGCTTCAGCGTGTGCAAGGTACCATGAATTCTCTTCAGTACCAGGAGATATTGGATGACAATGTGATGCAGTCCGTCACAAACCTGAGGCTTGGAAGACGTTGGACCTTTCAACAGGACAATGATACCAAGCATACCTCCAAGTCCACTAGAGCATGGTTGCAGATTAAAGGCTGGAACATTTTGAAGTGGCCATCGCAGTCACCAGACTTAGATCCGATTGAGAACCTCTGGTGGGACTTAAAGAAAGCAGTTACAGTGCGCAAGCCTAAGAATGTGACTGAACTGGAGGCTTTTGCCCATGATGAATGGGCGAAGATACCCGTAGATCGCTGCAAGACACTTGTGTCAAACTATGCTTCACGTTTAAAAGCTGTTATAACTGTAAAAGGATGTTGTACTAAGTACTAAGATTGAATGTCACTTGGGGGTTGAATAAAACTGATAATGATGTGAGCTCAGAAAAGACATTTGTGGTTATTTCATTATAAATGTTATGTTATATTTGTCTGACCTACACGTGCCTCTTTGATTTAATTGTAAGCAGGATGACTGAATGATCATAATCAATGTCAAACCGACCAAAACAATCAATTTCAGTGGGGGTTGAATAATTTTGAACACAACTGTATATATATATATATATATATATATATATATATATACACACACACATATATACATATAGCTCAAATTGAGTAAAGCGCGTTTTGGCCAATTGTACGACATCCTCACTCACTTTCTTACAAGCAAGATCCTTTTTATTCCCGTTTCAATAAAAGTAAGATGTATTGTACAGCTCCAGGTATCCACATATTGCAACAATGATTTTGTCCTCCATTGTTGTTTAGGATTTCTACCTCCACTTGCTACGTCATAATCACGTCACTACTAGAGCAAGCTCGTGATTGGTTAACGCTGCGCAAACATCCTCCGGGAACATGCAAGTTGAAACATCTGAACTTTCGTGAAAATTTGGGCCGCATTAACCAATCAGGAGCTTGCTATAGTAGTGAAGTGATTATGACATAGCGTCTAAAGAGCACGACATAGTATAAACAAAAATAGGCTTTTAATAATAAATCCAAGATGGAACAGAGACACACGTAGCATAAACAATACAGGACATAGAACAACGGAACGGGATGAATATAAATACTCCATGGATGATGAGGCTGATGGCTGTCAGGTGCATGAGCATGAGGGATCGTGGGGAGGGAAATCCAAGTAAAAAACACGGGGAGAAACAGAGGAAACCGTGACACAATTTATGCCACAGGTCTTCTTTTTTTTCTTTTACTTGTAGTTGCTGTGATTTTTTTCAAAATGTTCTGTCTATTCTGACACCAGCGACAGTAACAACTCGACATCCATTTACTCCCAACAGCTTTATAAGCCTTTAGGGCATCCATGAGCCCTCAGTGGCTATAGAAATGCTTGATTTTAATTGGACGGTCCATTTCTTCGCTTTGCCAATAGGGAAAGATTTGCCACACTAGACAAAAAAGAAACCGTATGCATATTCGCGGTCTATATGAAAGACTTCATAAGAATCTTTTGTTTTCGTTCTAGAACGTTATCGCGACGAGTATTCGCACCGAATATTCGCGGGCAATCTGAACGGGCCTTCATTCACGCGAATCTCGCCTGCAGGATGTCCTATCACTTCTTTGCATTGACTTAACATGTAAATCATGTTTAATTATGCTTAATGCTTCATTCGTGGTTGGTCGGAACACAACATTAAGGTTGTGCAACAAAATATTAGGTTAGGGGTCCCATCATTTTTGTCCATAACATTATAATTTGTTTTATTATTAACAATATTATGTTGAATAAAAAATCAAAAGCAAGTCTGATTAATATTAAAAATGGAATAACCAATAGTGGATGCCGATTACTTTCTTCAGTATCAAGTTATTTCAGCGAAAATTGTGCATTCTTAGTTTTTTTGTGGAGGTTTACCAACAAATTTGAGCACGTCTTTAGCTTTCTTGATCTGTGTCTCTTCCAGCCAATGTAAAGCTACGACTATAGCAATCAACTCTGTTGTAAGTCAAGTCAAGTCAAAGTTTATTTCTAAAGCACTTTTTAAAAAAACACATGTGTTTAACAAAGTGCTGTACATGCATATGGGAATATAAATATCAATAAGAAACCGGTCAATAGAAAAAACAAATACATCAAGACATACATACAATAAAAAGTTTTAAGACTAGATTTAAAAACATCAAGTGTCTGTGCCTGTCTAATGTAGAGGGGCAAGCTATTCCTGAGCTTCAGGGCCGCCACTGCAAATGCCTGGCCCCCCCTACTCTTTAGCTTAGCCCGAGGGGCAGTCAAAAGTAAATGGTCAGCAGACCCTTAAATGCAAATAATTAATCCTGTGTTCTTTTTGTGATAACTACTTCTTGTTGTGGTATGACTATTGCTATCCCTGTCTTACTAGATTCTGGATCTTTTGAAACATCTGTATAAATTTGAACATTGTAATATCCGTTCAATATCATTATTTACTTCATTTACTGACCCACTTTAGGCTTTTAAATAACCACGGTGGGAGAGCAGACATTGTCACGGTATAACCTATGCTTCCAATTTACTGAATCCATTGTTTGTGCCATTTCTTCAGCTAACCAATGCTTGTTCTCAGCCAATGCTCTGGACCAAAAGTTGGACTAATGGATTCGCTAATCAGAACGATTCAACTTTTAGAACTTTGGCCAACAATATGCATAACAATGTTAGAATGTGAAGTGCATCCAGGTTCATCACAGCAAAATAAGATATATTCAAATATTTGTTCTGTGCAGCCAGCAATGTCTGAACTTCTGTATAAAAATACATCTTTTGACATTTATTAACATTATTTTTCCCTGAAACGATTTTTAACGTGATGATAAAATGCCAATGTTATACAAATACTATATAACCGAGAAAATTGTACCACTATAATTGTGACTACACAAATGATGGGGGCCAGATTTTCATTTGTCATCCATCCATCCATTTTCTACCGCTTATCCGAACTACCTCGGGTCACGGGGAGCCTGCGCCTATCGCAGGAGTCATCGGGCATCAAGGCAGGATACACCCTGGATGGAGTGCCAACCCATCGCAGGGCACACACACTCACTCATTCACTCACGCACTCACACCCTACGGACAATTTTTCCAGAGATGCCAATCAACCTACCATGCATGTCTTTGGACCAGGGGAGGAAACCGGAGTACCCGGAGAAAACCCCCGAGGCACGGGGAGAACATGCAAACTCCACACACACAAGTCGGAAGCGGGAATCGAACCCCCAACCCTGGAGGTGTGAGGCGAACGTGCTAACCACTAAGCCACCGTGCCCTTCATTTGTCATTTTAAATGTAAATTTTTTTAACAACCTCGTCTGTCAAGTAATTTAGCAGAGCTTTTAGAAGCTCAACATATTTTTTAAATCACCATGCAATCAAACAGGAAGTTCTAAGTGTTTTACGCAGTGTTGCAGTGATTATTAAAATTGATTTATACCTTTTTTTTTTAATTTGCACTTGTAATCTTTAATGCTTCTCTCCCCCTTTCAACAACAACTCTTCACCACATGACGCCGGTAACAAAAAAGAGTTAGGACTATACTGACTCTCCAATACAATCCGAAGACTGTGGTGTTTCTATTAAGAAATTCTAGTTCAAGGGAAATCAATATTTAGGATTATTGTAAAATTATTAATATTGGTAATGTTCATATTTTAAATAAAAAGAGCAGGACTAATTATATAAGAAATACCTTATGTACAGCTTTTGTTCCTGCCGCAAAGTTTTTTTGGTCTTCTTTATTGGGTGATATAAACTGGAAGAAAGCTTGGAAAATACAGAATAAGTTCTGTGTTGGTAACAAAATTAAGGAGGTATCCTATAAAATTTTGCATAGAATTTATCTTGTTAAGCACGTTTGAGAATTATTTAAACTGGACATATTTTATATATGTTAAATTTTGTGGGATGGAAAAAGGAATAATTTTACTTTTGTTTTACGATTGAATCTATTCAAGATTATTTTTGAAAGACTTGGAAAATTATATAAAGAGGAAATTGGGAAGTATGGTGGAAATAAGTGTTTTTGATGTTTGTTGTTATTTTTTAAATTATAATATACAAAGCAAAGAACAATATATTATACAGTTATTCATTCTATTGGGGAAATATCATATACATAAAACGAAATGGGCCTCATGTAAACCAAACATTTCACACTTTGTTAATGATTTATAATATATGTTATGACACTGAAACAATTGGATAACAAAAAAGCTCTGAAAACATGTAATAGTTTAAAAGCACTGAACTTTATATAATGACTCATGTGTTGTGGGAATGTTACTTAGGGTATATGTAGACATGTTTTGTTTTATGATCAGTCCAAACAAATGTGCTAAAATTCAACAGATTAATGTGCAAAAGCAAGCTATTATGCAGGTGTTCAATAAGAGCTCAGCTGTGTTCATTTCAGGTTTGTGTGTAACTGTCTTCCCAGCAAACACAGAACGTTCCCCTAACGTTCCCCTATGGTTTCCATTTGTTTGTTTTTGTTGGGAACCATTCGCTAACGTTCCCAGAACGTTCTGGGAACAAAAGATTGTTTGCTGGGATTATTGTATATTGACTGTTTTATGAATAAATTGCCTTATTTTATATAAACGCAAACTCTCGTTTTCTAGAATAAAAATGACACATATTTAAACCCAAACTGTATTAATAATGTGATACAAAGAAAAAAATGAATGTTAAAGGCTTAATGTTGCCACGTTTTATAATTTGTATAAATCCCGTTAAGAATAAAACTTGTTGATTAAACGATATTTCCCTAATTTGGCAAAGGGACATCAAAAGGTATTTTATTCCTAAATGCAGTTTTTGACTAATCCTCCAACTGCTTTTAAATACATAGACTTTCTGTTCATCATTCAAACGACATGAAGACACATGACCAACCCAACAGGTTTTGAGTCTGTTGTGGGGGGGTTGTTGCGTGTTTTCAGTTCGGAGCGATGCGCGAGCGCTTCACTACCAACTCGTTCACATGATGTATTCATGACTTTCGATAAATCATACATCGTTTCGCACCAAACAGTTCAGCAGAAAGGGAAGAAGGACACGTCGAATCTGCAAACGCCGATGTTTATAATAAGGAAGAACAATTTCCGACAGTTTCAACCGTCGAGACAACGGAGTTGTCTGGAGTAATGGGAGTGATACAAAGATTGCCCTGATGCTGGGATTTCTCGCGTTAAATCTCCT
Source organism: Triplophysa dalaica (assembly GCF_015846415.1). Classification (NCBI taxonomy): domain Eukaryota; kingdom Metazoa; phylum Chordata; class Actinopteri; order Cypriniformes; family Nemacheilidae; genus Triplophysa; species Triplophysa dalaica. The sequence continues at coordinate 8,001,268 of NC_079543.1, forward strand.
TTAAAAACACGTGAGTACACGCATGTGATTTAACGTTATATACTTTGGTCCGGTTTATAAGTATATACACGAGTTAATATCGTGTAACGTTAGTAGTTTGAACGCTTGTAATAATAGTTTATCGCAGCTAGCAGCACAATGGTAACGTTAGTAGTGTTCACTGAAGTCCGATGGCGGTTGTGAAGAGAAGTAACTAATCTTATTTACTTTTAGGGAAGCGATGTTACCGGCCTCTGCCGTGGTCGTTTGGGAATGGCTCAACGAGCACGGTCGTTGGCGGCCCTACAGACCGGCTGTTTCTCACCACATAGAGGAGGTGATAAGAAGCGATCCCCGCGGCGGCGGCGGCGTCGTTTTAGGCCGAGCCGACAACCGCCTGTCCCCGTACATCATCGATCGACAGTCCATGCATCAGTTCAGACAAGATACGGGTAAGATTATATTAAATCAGCTCCTTTAAACACGATAAACCATAAAGTCCATAGTATGTGTGAGGTCCTCTCATAACAGCCTAATAGAAGTATAAAAAACAAATGTTTATTAATTCTGCCGTTCAAGCATGATGACAAACACGTGCAGGTGTGGTGCAGAAGTTTACCAGTGAATGGCAAATGTGTTTTTTCAAGTGCAATAGCAAATGTTTTGTCAATATATTTTAAAAGTGTTTGTTAAAGGGGGGATTCGCAAGAAATACGTGTTTTTCTTTGGTGAGTTATTAGTTGCCCATGCATGTATAAGACATCTAAAATTGCAAAAATTCAAGTGTCGGAACGAAATATGTATTTTATCTAGAAGCGAATGCTCACCCAGACCTGCCTGAAACGCATCGTAACCACACCCAGGCGAATCTACGTCAGTTCGTAACACGATTTGACTAAAACCGCCCAAATCTAAACGCAAGTAAGGTGGGCGGTCTTGTAAATCTTATTGTACCGTCGCCCGCGCAGCCTAATGTTCCGAATATGGTAAGAGGCATTACATTTCCGTGCATTATTCGACTAATCATTGCACACTAGTGAACTGGCCAATCATAGCACACCTCGCTATTCAGAGCGATGAGCTTTGTATATTATCAGCAATTTTCAGAGAGGCGGAGCAAAGAGGAGATACAAACATGCCACCTATGTGGAAAATACAGCGTTTTTTTTACTCTAAATCATGTATACACATTGTATTACATCCAAAGCAAACAATAATATTCATTTTAGCCCCGTCAAATCACCCATTAGCATTTGTGTACCAAAATTCAGTGAGACCCACCGAGGGGGGTGGGGGAGTGGTATTTGGAGTTGGGAGGCTGGTTGGTTTTGTAGGGCAAATAAGTTATCATAAAGTCACAGAGCCACCCTGTGAACACGTTCCTGTTCCCGTCGGTCCAGGATTTTCAAAGGAGAAACAAACTCACTTTTGCACAAACTCATACATTTAACATGATATATACTGGTCAGAATGCGACATTGAATTTCTTTAAACCATCTAGCTGCTGTTTTAATGTATACGACTGGATAACAAAAACATTTAAGATTTCTCTTAATATAGTAAACACAATCCAAGAGTTAAATAGTTTTACATTCAACACCTTGTGCTTTTTTGTAATGTACAAGATATAGTGATTTCCTAAAACAGCGTTTCTCAACGGGGGCGGTACCGCCCCCCCAGTGGACATTCAGAAAGGGGGAGTTGATAGAAGCAAGATTTACACCAAATAGTTTACACCAAATATCCAGGCAAGAAAAGATTAAAATGGCAGTCTGTAGGATTTAGTGATCGACCGATATTGTTTTTTTAAAACAGATACAGATTATTTGCATGTTCATGAGCCCGATACCTGATATGCAGAACATATATTTATTTACTGTTATACTTCTGTTTTTGACACACTGATTACTACACAACTGAACAAACTATTTTATTTAGAACAATCACTCCCTCCTTGCATACAAAGCAAAACATTTGCATCAGTACACCAATAAATAGAGGGGTCTGAAAGACCGAAAATAAAGTGCACTGTTACTAAAGTGTCTTTGTTCAAAAATAAATCATTCTAACCAATAAAAAAAATTAAAAGAGGGGTCTGAATCACAAACGCAAACACTGCACCAAACTCATTGGCCGGGACCGAGGAATCACACACACACGGAGCTCATTGAGTAAGAGATCACACGCGAACATGGGAGAGCAGACGCGCATACGGCCACGCCTCAACTCGCATCAAACAGGTCAGGAAAGAGAGAAGATACTGAAGCGCTGTTTATCTTCTAGTTAATCGATCACAGATACAGTCACTATCACGGATGGATAAAAACATTGCAAAATGTGTTGCCGAATAAGTAAATGCATTGTATGACGGAATAATACATTGTCATGAAAGTAACAAACAAAACGGGATATAAATCATTGCATATCTCGTATGTTACGTTAATAATATTTTTGTCAGTCAATAATATTAATTAAGCAAGTGAGTATACATAACCTGTGCACGCTTTCGTTTCTGTTGCCTCTCCCTTGTCTCGTCCTGCATGTAATTCTCTAAACGGCCACAAGGCTGCGGATCTTATCGGTGTATCCGATATTAGAAAACAGATACCCGAGGATGGAAAATTGATTAAATATCGGCAATATTATCGGTAAAATGATCTATCGGTCGATATCTGTAAGATTGGCCTCTTTTTCGCCATCTCAGTTTGTAAGTGCTACTGCAGGTGATGTGCGGAGGTATTTATATAAGTGAGTTGTTATTTGGCGCTTCTCAACTTTGGATGAGTAGACATCTGCCCAGGTAACCGAAAATTTATGTCACGGGATTAATGCACAATTTGTGAGTGAAGTACAGTAAAATGCTGCTGCATCTGAAAGCCAGAGGGCGCTCTCGTGCAGGAACTCCAAATACGCACTGCAGAAGAAGACCATAATGCAAGTAGTTCTAGGAAATGCCTAAGGACCTGTTTTTATCACTGTTCTTCAAGCCTCCTCAGGTATTTTCATAATAATAAAGTTTATTTATAACGATCATGTTTGACAGGTCTTGCTTTTTTAAATGCACGTCATAAGCGACTCAAACTTGCACTGCTTTTAGATCAAGCAGCATTTCCTTCTAATCCCAGAGTTGTGCTTCACAGACAAGCTATGCATCAATAAAATAATCGAAACTTTGCATTATCACAGCCACCTCGGTTTCAGCAGGATTTAGTGGTAACCCCGGTTAACCGGGCACATGTTTATGGGTGAGTCAGATTTTTTGAGTCGTGTCCTGTGACAGTCCAATGGTGAGAATCTTCACTGTACATCAGTAGCGCATAATAAACACAGATAACATGGGAGATGACATAACACAAAATAAATAAGAACTTAAACAGACTCAAATAGCGCAAGTTGAGGCTGTGTGGAATTGTTTCGATATAATTTCGGGTGCTGGGTCGTTTTGTTAATTGTCATGGAAACTCCCATAACGAGAACAGGACAGAAGGTCCCTGAACGCGGGTCTCAAATGCTGACAGGCACGGTACATAAAACTATATATACTATATGCAAAGCCTTGCCATCATGTCCGGGAAATAAGTCTGTAAAATCACAGGCTTCACTTGTCTGTGCTAATTCACACCACATGAAATACAGATGTGGGAAGGTTATTTCTATATCACATGAGGTCCCCAGGTAATACTAATCCCGTGCGAATAGGTCTTAAATTACATTTATCATAATGAGATAACAAATAGAGAAATGAAACTGTACCAGTCTTTATTAACACAACAAGTGCTCTACGGTTCTGTATTATCTATTGAAATATTGAAATAAAGCGATGTCTGCCTCCGTTTACAACCTTTCTGATCACAGAGTTCACGCCACCTTTGAAATGCCTTGCCAATATTAATTCTTGTTTTCGCACGAGTCGATCACATTCCTTGTTTCTTTGTAAACTGTCACCAGTTCGTTCTTCCTTGTTTTTTACAAATGATGAATCCTCAGATGTCAACTCTGCTTGGCGTTTAAAAGTAAAAGTACTAAACGCCGCCATAAATAATACTAAACGTCGTATGAAATCCTACCCAACATTTGTGAGTACACGCTATGAACTGGCTGTCACTTGCATCCACACGCGGGCTAGCAGCCGGATCCTCCTTATTCTGTGTAATAATAAAATAATCGATGCCTTGCATAAAAGCTGCAAGCTCGATTTCAGTGGGATTTAGTGGTAACCGGCATTAATCGTGCACATGTCTAAATCGACATCACACTTGACTACAAGATACATTAATCTGTTGTGGAAGAACGGGAGAAACGGGCCAATACTAAAAAATTGATTATTGTGCTCAATCCAACAATGCAAACACAACTGTTAAATATAGGTTGCAAAGAAATAATATATCGCCCGGTATGTATAAATTGTGGCTTTGAAATGCACATAATTAAGATTAAACTGACACATTTTTCATTAGGAGTTTACTTGGGCATGCGGATAATGTGCTTCCAGTGTGTGATACTTGTGTTTGTTGACCTGTTGTTTTCTATGGAAAAAGTTATTGGTTGGAAAGGACATTCTGGTAATAATAGAAGTTTTCTGTTTGGGTGAACAAATTCTTTAAGGGAAATTTTTTATTACTAGAACGTTGTGTGTGACTGTGAGGTTAAAGGAATGTTTGTGACCCTAATAGAAAACTCTGTCAAGACTTGCCTTAAGAACCTGCAGAGTAACTTTAACAGAAACATAGAGACTGACGTGCCAATAAGTACTACCCAGGGAATCCAGCACGCTTCCAAGTAAAAGAACGAAAGGGGTAAGGGGAGTGGTTGTGATTGTGATTGTGCAACAGGCTGTATGAAGTTTCATCCATTCTTGCCCCTGGGAGGCTGTCGGTTGCTCTGCTTTCTTTAACACACACAAACAGGTACAGTGCTGGATTGTGTTTCTCCTTATCCAGCGACTCTCACATGGTTAGGGGGAAAAGTATAGGGAATGTTCAGATTTGGTGAACTGCTTCAGGCTGACTGTTCTGTGAATTGTTTCTGTTGGTATCACCCCTCAAGCGTACATACAAACCACTATCTGCTCTGATTTCTGCTCTCATAATTTTCACTTCTGCAATGCACTGTATTAATTGTCTTAAGTCTTATTGTATGCTTCTTTAGACACTTTAATGCTATAAAGATACTTTGTATGTTTTTCTATGGAGTGACGTTTATCAGAATTAACCTTTACAATAGGGATGTGTGTGAGAAATCCAATCAATAATTTAACTTTGCGATGAGACAAATTTCCGCTCAAATCAAATATATTGACCAGTCAATAATAGGGGTGGGAATCGCAGGGTACCTCCCGACACGCGACACAGGGCTCACAATTACGATAATTTCAAAATGCGCAGATTCTACGATAATCGATATATCGCTTGGCAATTCTATAACAATACATCACGACATCTGTAAATGAAGAAGAAAATATTATCTATTAGATGAGCATTGAGTATTAGTGTTGAGACTCTCTGTCTTTTGGTTTGTTTACTTTTGCGCTTGTCTTTGGACCGTGAGTCTCTGGTGACTCCACACTAATCTCTAAAAATGGGGGTTTGCGGCGCGTCACCTCAAAGCGCTCACACTATAAGCATCATCGCACATTTCAACACAAGTTTCGACTCTGCTCACCAAAAGTTGAACTTTATAAATATATATTTTTGTATATTACATAACATTAACGATATAACTGTTCATCATAAATTTCTACCATCATCAAGACATTTCGCTATAACATAATATCCAAATAAGAGATATATAAAGTGAAAAATAATAAACAGAAAAAAAGAAAGAAACGAGGATTATAACCAAACCAACATTGCATTTAAACAGATGTTGTGTTCCTGACAGAGTCAATTATGCAAAGAACTACTTTTCCTGGAAGAGTGCATTCAATATTTTGAGAGTACTCCGCTGTGAATTACAATTTCCGTTCATCTGTCCATCTGTAATCTAGGAGCATCATCACAAGAAATATGTGGGTATTGGCGTTCTGGTAGGCATAGTGTAGGTATGAATTTACATCTTTTGTATTTGAAAAAAAATCAATACTTTGTTCCAGAGTATCGATAACGTCTCGCGGGCTGAAATTTCGCGTCAATTCGCTATATCGATTTTTTCCCACCTCTAGTCAATAACTAGTTTTTGTTTGCACAATATATGTCTGTGTACTGTGCATTAAATAATACAATAAATTTGGTTTTTATAAACACAAACACATACATGGATATATTTAAGAAAAATATGAAATATGAAAGAATTAATGTTTATATATAATATAAATTATATATAAATATTTATTGCTTGTTACAAATAATTTAAATTATTGGTAAATATGCACATGCATGTATTTATTTTTATAATTTGCGATTAATCACCTAAATAAAATATCGGGAGATCTTGGTGTCTATTTTATGATTTTAATAAATTGAAATGATTAAAAAAAATGTTGTTAGTTTAAAATAGAAAAGGATATACGAATATGGGAAGTCAAAATAGGCAAAGAGTCAGCGACAATAGGACAGATGGACAGTCCCTTTACACCTGCTGTTGGGCTTTGTCCTGCTGCAGAGGTCCTGGGAACCTTAACCCTGTGTCAGAGTTTATGATCTTCTGGGGCCGGTTGCACAAGCTGTGCGTAAGTGACAACTTTGCCTAGTTTTGATCTAAACGGGCACTAAGTTACAATTTACGCGCTGCTAAATATTTTTGAGCTGCACCATTCAACTTATATACTAAATATTAACGAAAGCCTTCCATCAGGAGTAAATGTAGGTATAAAATAGCAGACTCACTGAACTACCTGAATAAGCTCTCTTTCCACTTGACATTCTTCATTGATTTACACACATGATAATGCTGACATCAACAGTCACTTACCTTTGAAAATAGAGAACATTTAAGTGATGCCATTTCATTTTTGACGGCTCTAACAAAAACCTTCCTAGCGCGCCTCCGTGTGTGTAACGTTATGTCTGCCTGTCTTTTATTTAATTGGTGGTTGGCAGTAAAATGAAATCAGACATATTGCATGTCATTTATAATTGCGTTAATTAGGCTGTATTGTTTTTTAACCGCAGTTGTTTATAAATCTAATTCTAAACATGTTATTCATGAAAGGAAGTATGCTATTTAATAGAATAATTAGTTGTGAGGCTGAGGTTAAATAAGTTTAAATCAAGAATGTTTTTAGATTCACAAAATTTCAACACAACTTTTTCTCACGAAATTGAAGGCTGCTATTGGACTGTTGAAGGTAAACGTCATTTTACATTTACATTTAGTCATTTGGCAGACGCTTTTATCCAAAGCGACTTACAGTTCACTTATTATAGGGACAATCCCCCTGGAGCAACATGGAGTAAAGTGCCTTGCTCAAGGACACACTGGTGGTGGCTGCTGGGATCGAACCAGCAACCTTTGATTTACCAGTTCAGTGGTTTAACCCACTAGACCACCATCTCACCATCACCATGCTTCTATAAATTACCTTACAGAGAGCTTACAGCTACGTTCTGCCTCAAGACCAAATGGTGCAACCGAATAACATACAGATTTACTCACAAACTACCTAGTAGTTATGAAGCCTCTAGCGTCGACTTTGCGTTCACTTTAAGAAAGAACTTACGAATGGCTGGTGCAACCCTACCCTGAGGCATAAGCTTTTATACCCAAACATACTTGCACAAGTGTGCAAACTGAAATGCAGCCAATAAGACTGGCATGTGAACATGGACATGACAATCTGTTGTAGTGGCTGCAGTGTGGAGAGTAGACACAATTTGGTTATACCTGTAACTCTAGTAGCCACTAAATGAGTACGGAAATTAATATGGTTATAGTAAAGTGACCCATTTTATTTCAAAAGATTTAGGCAATTTTGATTTCCCACTCCATGAGTCTTAACCACATGTTATTGAAGATCTCGAGAATTAACTTCTCTCAAAAGAATGAAAACATGGTGCGTTGTTATCTGTTCTTCATTTACAAAAGAACACAGCCCTGATCGTTATTTAATTCTGATACAAAAGATGGGATTGTGTTTTTTGGCATGGAGCTGGTAAAGTGAGTTCAGAAACAATTGAAGATTGATTTTTGCGTTACTCCACCTTCCTTTTGGAACACCTATGATGAAATAAAGGCTATGAAAGTTTTAGATGTGTGTATTCCATTTACCGCTGCTGTGGCTTTAACTGAGTGAGTGTTGCTTATGTTTCACCCATTTAGTGCTGAAAAATGCTTCCCCAAATCAGATCCTGACCTGGACGCAACCTATTCAGTCCCATGGGAAAAGTTTAAGCTCCATTTCTAGTCTACTGAATAAGTTTCAGTTCAAAGTATAACAATAGGCATTCAGTGACTATAACCGCAAACATTGTGAGTTGAATCTTTTGAGCAAAGGGTGTTATTATTAAACCTGAAATACCAGTAGTCGCTTTGATATCTAGTGTTGTACTGATACTTTCATTTTAAAATTAGAAAGTCGGATTAGGGCTACTCTTTGTCACATAAATGTTTGCTCATACTACAGTATTTTCTGGGGGAGAGAGATACTGAGTCTAAATAATACATTGACAATAGAGTGCATGACTTCTATTCTTATAAGAATTTGTTTGAAATGTCTCTAATAAATCTTATTAACTGATGTATTTCATGTTGGAGCTGTGTTTAGTCTCAAAGCAGCCATTCCATGTGATGCCAATTTCAACCTTTAGTTAGTGTGTAATGTTGCTTTTAGAGCATAAACAATATCTGCAAAATGATAAAGCTCAAAGTTCAATGCCAAGCAAGATATTCTATATAACAGAATTCACTTTTCAAGGACTACAGCCCTTTACTTCCCAGGTAAATGATGTCACTATTCCGAATTGTTTAAAAGCCTACGCCCAAAGGAATACGCCAAGGCCTTCCTTAGAGAAGAGGAAGAGCCGCTGGAGTAGTGTTTGGTTATCAGAGATTGTAACATTTGTCTGATCTGTCTTACAGCTGGTAATAAGAATTAAGCTACACTCATTCTAAGATAACCAATGGTCAAATAACACCTTCCATTACTTTAACATCGGCTTTTAAAGCTGTTCTGTGTAACACACTGATATTGTGTGTGTTTGTGCACATACCTCTAAAACACTTCTATGAAACGTCCTTTGAAGTCCTGCTTTCAAATTTGTCCTAGTCAATCTGCTTGTTTTATTATCTAACTTAGGTCCAATATCAAATGCAAAACTAACGCTTCTGTTGTTAGTGTTTAATAATATAACTGGTCTGACCCAATCTGTCCGTTGTCATTTCTCTCGCCATAGTAGGGGAACAATTGTGATCTCTAACAAAGATTGACGACAAGCAGACATCCGTAACACGTCGATCGATCCGCATGTTTTCAACTGATAAAGTAAAGTTGATGCCATTGTTACTGTTTATTGCTAAAAGCCAAAGCTTATAAATACTCGTGCACTGAGAGGGGGACCGACCAATCACAACAGCCTGAGAAGCGGAAGCTCGCTGATATGGTGTGGGTGGGACATCTTCAGACACACGCTCTATGCAGGGAACCAATCATGACAGATTGGGTCAGCTCTACCAATCAGAGGGTTTCGGAAGGAGGGACTTTATATAAACCCGAAAAAAATCCAGTCGTTATGTGAGAAGAGGGACAGCGGTGAACAATAGAAATATTTGAAATATAAAGCGTTTTTTGAAACCACTTTTAAACATCCCAAAAACATAATCAAAGCTTCAAAAACAGCAAAAGAATGGCTCCTTTTATACTCTTAAATGTATTCATTGTGTGTCCCCATTGCAGTGCAATAATCCTTTTGTTTAACCCCTCAGGTACAATAAGACCAGTCCGGCGGAGTTTCTATGACCCCACCTCAGCACCAGGCAAAGGTTGGATATGGGAGTGGGAAAATGATGCAGGTTCCTGGATAGTGTATGACACAGAGGTGAGCATCGCCTTGCAAGCGGCACATGACCGGCAGCAACCCTCTTTGGACCTGACGTCGTTGGGCTTTTGCTACCTCGTGGACTTCCAGGCCATGACCCAGTTTAACATGCAAACGCAACGGAAGCGCCGCATTCAGAGACGCTCTGACATGGTTTATCCATTTGTCTATGGGCCATTGCCCAAATCTTCAGAGGCTCGTAGTCTAACTGGAAGGACAATGAGAGGAGCTTCATCAGGTGGGGGGTCAACTGGGGCCCTTCTTGGGATAGGTGTTTCTGGTTCAACCCTGATCAGAAAAGGAAGTGTGGTTTACCCTAGCGGGACGCTTTCAGTCTCGTCTCTCACTCCTCTTGGACAACCGTGTGCCTGCAAGCAGTGCATGCTGGTAATGAGGATAAAGACGCATGCCACGGCGTCGCAGACACTAGGACGCAAAACTCACGCAACAAAAGCAAACCATCCTAAATCCAGCTTTGGGACACTTCCAAAAAACTCAAAATCTTTGTCTGTTTTAAACTCTCTCTCCCATACCATACCAGATGGCTTGTCCTTCAGTTGTACGCCTTCTGAAAAACCCAAGAACTCAAGTGATTTTGCTCGTTCGCTATCCCATCTCACTTCGGACACTGGAGCTCTCACAATGTCATCTAGCTGCTCATCGCCTCCACCTTTATACCCTTCAAACAAACCGCATCTTTCATCTGCCCAAAACACATCTTCAGCAACAGTGGTGCAAACCGCAATGCTCGTCAATGTGCTATCAAGTACTACACCGTCCACAACTTTTTCAACTACATTACCCCAACAACGGTCAGCTACCTATGCTGCCCCTCTGCCACCTCGTGCCAGTCTGGCAGGGCTTAGTCGGCCTGCTTTGCAGAGAATCGCAATGGCACAGTCACAAGCACTTGTCGCCTCTGGGTGAGAAGATCTATTTCTTTATACTCTTACTATACTTCAGTCCGCCGCCGTATAGAGTGTCAAAAATCGCTCTGGCTGCCCGGCCAACAACGCTGTATAAAGAGTCTTGGGCGCACTGACATAGATCTAAATCTTATCTTGCACTTAAAGGGGCCACAAAGCAAACAAGCTTATTGATCCTGTGCAGACGGACCACAATAAATTGATCCAATGGAGATATGGTCAATGTAAAGATTTTGCTAGGTCATACATTGATTATTGGATATTATTATTCTTATTGTGAAAAAAATGGCATAACATGAATATTGAATAAAAAAAATAAGATTAATGCCCCAAAGAAAAGTAATGTGGAAATAGTTTGTTAAAAAATCAGATACTTGTCAAAAATACCATCATTTACAGAGACAACCGCTACGTAGTAGTGGAGCAACACTACTTATTATTACAGTTTTATTATTATAATATGAACAGTTTAGAGAATTTAATAAAGAAGAAGTTGAGAAAATACCCTGAAGATATCAACAGATTACATTATAGATTATTAAACATTATTAAAAAGCTATGTTGTACAGTATGCATGGATCAAGTCTATTTAAAAAATGTCAATATGTATAACAAATAAATACGATATAAACATGCAATCAGAGTAAATAGCTGACAACTATTATAAATGTGACAAGTGTTAAGATGGCGATCATGGAGTAAGCATTTCGACTGTCTTTCTATTATTTTATCGAATGCGTCATTTGCACTTTGACTCAACACAACATTACTTTCACCTTACAGACAACTTTTACGCAGAGGCTTAAGTTAAGTTATATGCGAAGATGTGCTTTCATATTGTACTTGCCATGTCATTGTTATTGACATACTGGCGAGAGGGAGAAGCGCATGCACATAACTATGTTTTAACCTATGATGAATAACCTTTCAGTAAATCTGCGGGTCACATGTATTCCGAAACATAGAGCACGATCCGTACGGATCACGGATCAACCACGATCCGTTTCACCACTACTATGTGGTGTGGTAGCTCAAGCAATATCTTAAATGATTTTAACATCTTGACTTTGTGATGACTTGAATGTTTTTGCACTAAACATTTTGAGTCTTCTATTCAAACAATACTTTTTTATAAAAAAAACATAGCAAGAGAAAATGTTGAGAGGTATTTTGAGTATTACCAAAGTTCGGACCTCTCTATAGGATGTGAGAATGTTATTAGCCACACTCATTCCCCTTTTCTCTTTTGCGTGGGAGTGTGTTTCTCACGTTTCTTACACGGCTAAATCACGCCAGACTGCTCTGTTTGACCATCTGGGGCTAGAACGCCCCCCTCTCCCCTCATGTCTATAGACGTTTCTGTGTTTTTCCCTAGGCTCTCAGTGGTAGTTTTGCGTTCACACAGAGTTTCTGCAGCAACCTTTGTTAACTTGACAAGGGGCCGTCTGCATTAGCAACACAATGGTGCCCCTCTGAAGCGATTGCCCTAGTCGAGTATGTGTCTGGTCTGGATGTCTTTTAGAGAGGGGTTGAGATAATGAACAAGTTTTTTTTCAATTTCTGTTGTAATGATTTTGTCCCTGTCTTTCCTAACAGACAAAAGACAATTTTTGTGTAGTTGTGTGTAGTAGTGGTTTGGAGCAGTCTTATATACTGCTTATATACTTTTTAAAAGTGGTTGGTTACCCCTCTTTAAGACTCATGAAACTATGTAAGCTATATAGTATGTATATGCATAACAACATCATGCTACGACCATCATTCTTTTAAAGATAAAGTATCAAGTTGGAGTTTTTATTCACATTTTATATTAAAAATGAAGAAAAATCCATTTTAAATAAGAACCTCTTTTGTGAAGAACCGTTTACAATTTTTATTGCTGTGATGACATATTAAAACCACGTGTTAGTAAATTGATAAATACAATTTTACCTCTCCTAGATTCTGAAACCATTAGCAAATCCGACATTCCAAAACAGTCGAAGTCTATAAAGTGTTGTGACATGCATGTGTGCTTTCAAGTACACAATAGCATATTAAATGGTTTGTCTGGAGCTTTATAATAGAACGTTGGGTCTTTGACTTGAAGCCATCTGGGGACAGAGAGCAACAGTTGCTGGGCATGTGTGTGATAGAAAGCATAAAGGCAAGTGTGTTGTATTTGTGAGCTCAGGGGTCAGTGGAGGTCAAAAGCTTCACCAGCCATCTACCCACCCATATGAAATACCTTTATACACTCTTGACATTTAAATGAAAAGCAGAATAAAACAAGCAGAGGAATAGAAACATGTATAATGATATATGTGATTGCCCAAAATGGATTAGGAACTGCTGTGCTTTCTTTTTAAGCACATCCTTTTTTATTTAAACCTCTCAACCATTTCTGCATATTTTGTTAAGTTTTTAATTTCGTGTAAGAAACATCATCTGAGATAGTTAAGCAAAAAAAGAGAATTCTTTCATCATCTTCAGATTATTCCAGACCTGCAACATGTTTTTCGTTCTGCTGAACACAAGGAAAGATACTTGGAAGAATGTCAGTAACCAAACAGATCTCATCCCCCGTTGTATTTATTTCCCCTATTATGGCAGTAAATGGGGAATGAGATCTGTTTCATGTAAAAATCATGAGAAAATGTCTCTTATTGAACATGATCTCCTGGTAATGTTGAATTATTATATTGTTGTTGATTTTGTTTATTTTAGGATACCGACAGTGCCAGTGAAAAACCTTAATGACTCCAGTACTGTTCTTCCTGCTTTAGCTGGTAGGAAAAAAAGAAGACATTCTATCTGCATTAGTATCTGTCAAATGAATTAGTGATTTATAAAAAAGAAGACAAACTGGAAATTAATTTTGAGCATTTTGATATGTTACAGGTATAACTGGCATTCTGATGAGTGCAGCTGGACTACCTGTGTGCTTGACTCGCCCACCTAAAGTAGTTCTACATCCCCCATCTGTCAGCAAGAGCGACATTAAACCAATTCCTGGCGTTGGACACGGTTGCCGCAAGACCACCAAGAAGCAAGCCCACAAAGGTGAGAATCCTTGAGGACATACATTTGAATGGTTTAGGGGAAGCACATTAAGGCCTGTAGCCTCAAGAATTGAAGATCAGGAGATACAAGAAATGAAAGATAATTTAACGAAAAATTTGCCACAACCAATTCTCTTCCGTGGTTACAATTGCAACATTTTCAAGCCCCAGTCTGGACTCTTTAACCAAGGACAGAGAAAGTCTCATTCCAGAAAAAGCTTCTCCAGAGAGGTAATGTTATTTCCCTCGTTCCCAAAACAGTAGAGATACATGTGAACCTTCATCTTGTTCCGAGGGGGCAAACTGTAAATATTAGCGGTGTAGCGATAAACTCAGCTCACGATTCGATTCATATCTCGATGCTGTGTTCACGATATGATACGCATCTCGATATTTTGAACAAAATTAAAAAATAAAACTGAAATACAAATAACATTTATTTTCAAAATATTAACAATTTAGTAAATGTTGTTGTACATACAATTAAATGAAGAATTTAAACGTTTTAAGGCTGAACTGAAGTTAGAATTAAGATCAGTGTCAATTTTGACAGCTAATTTTGATTTAAGCCATCCCATTTTATCATAGTCTAGTTTGTAGTCATATCTTAGTCTACTTTTAGTCAAATCTACATTACATTGGTCTACTAAAATCTATCTGGATTAACAATTGGTGCAATTAAATGTTCTATACTAAAATGTAACTTTTTCGACATAATTTACTTTACCTTAGAATTAAATAAAACAAGGTCATTACCTTTATTTTCCAGAAATGTTCAGTAACTGCTGTATTTGCATTGTCTCAACACAGAGAATATTAGACCATGAACGACATGTACATTCATTCTCAATTTGACTCAATTGTCTCGTTCGTGATGGGCGTATTAATTCAGCACGTTTAACCAATGAAACGCTCTGATAGAGGTGACATTACAACGCCATTGGCTAATGTCTTTGCACGGTCTTTGCTTGAGACGGTAATGAATGAGAAATATCTAATCTTTCAAAAAGTTTCGGGGTGACTCGCCTGCAGGTACGCTTCAAGTTCGCTGTGTTTGATGGAAAGTAAGACGCTCTTTAAAGCACCTGAAGAGACAGATTGTGTCTTGTGCTTCCACTTCTCGCAGAGGCTTCTCTCTATCTTATATGCGATGTAAGCACACATACGCGCTTGCGCAGAGTAGGTAGCGTCTTGACCACTCAACGAATAGAATTAAAAATCGTTAAATATCGTACAATATCCCCACCTATCCATGATGTGGTTCGTATAATTTTTGTATCGCGAAATATCGAAATACGAAATATCGTTACACCCCTAGTAAATATAGGATTTTGATTCAAAAGGACTAAGTTGGTGCAATACCAACAGAATCCAGTAGACGGCGCTTCCCGCAGAAATAGGAAAGTGACTCAGAATATGGTTTGTTCAATGAGTATGTGAAATACTTCGTGGTACAGTAGCAGACAGAAGTCTGTATGTCTGATTTGCCAAAAAAAAGTCCTGCTGTTTGTAAAGACTACAACTAAGTTTCCTCTTTTATTTTCACACATGTACTTTCAGGGTAACGGTTATCTAATATACAGTTGAGATGATTTGATAAAAATTGTAAAACATGTAAAAATGCATATGAAATGAGAATTGTTTTTTTTCAAAGGTTTTACTCAGACTGTTATAAAATGTTTTTTAATAACTGCATACATCTGTTTTCCCGTTTGTTTGTAAATCTATTTAGATGCTCTAGGGTAGAGATACAGATATCCAGAACACAGTTTTAAGGTCTTTGTGTTTGAAAAATATTGAAGTGTTTATACCAACAGTATACTAGTAAATAAAAGGGATTCATTTGTCTTGTATATACTGAGTAAAAGTGAAACAACCATCGCGGGGCCACCATTGGCGATATTGTGGTTGAATATTTTGCTGATTAAATATATAACTGATCTCTTCTTTGTAAATCAGTGGTTCTCAAGGAGGGGGCCAGCCGATTTGCTTAGGGGCCTTAAGATGACAAATCTTTTAAAATGAGACAAAGTAGAACCAAAAAAATACATGAAACATTTAATAAGAAATATGTTGTTGTTTTTAAGTCTTTGCATAAATAACATAGCTGATGTGTTTTTAGGAAGAACGCCAGAGGAGGTGGTAAAGAAATACTTGCAGAAGGTCAGGAATCCACCCGAAGAAGTAAGACATCCCTAGTATTTTTACATGACGTAGGTAATTGGTTGAACTCTCGCCCTAAAAACTTGCTCGACTGGAACCATAAAACTGATGACGTACTCTAGGGTGCGGGGGCGGGAAAATGTAGTATTGTTGCCTTGAGCGTAGATGTTGTCGATGGCAGGGGTGTTGTGGAAAGTAATTTTGATCTTTAGCATGGGAAATGCGAACCGCGTCAATGAAAGAGATATGTTACACCACGTTTTTCTTAAAAAGAACAAAAACAACACAAATGGTTAGGATTAAGAAAAACTGTGCACATTTGCAGAAAAAACAATATTCATATAATATGGATCAGTAGCGGACGTATTGCATTAAATCATCAAAAACATAGTCATAGTTTCATCAGTACGCCCGTAGGCATGTATAATTTCACATGTTTGCACACCCGTGCATGCCGCATGTGGTTTGCATACCGTGACATTCCATTATTACAATGTAAGCATCTGTATCTCCTTTCAGGATTGCACTATATGCATGGAAGCTCTGGGGGGACCATCGGGATATAAGGGTCCGGACATGACGAGCGTTTCACGTACAGAGTCAATAGGAAGACTGACACAGTGTGGGCATCTGTATCATCTGCAGTGCCTGGTTGCCATGTATAACAATGGCATCAAAGATGGCAGCCTGCAGTGTCCCACGTGCAAGACAATATACGGAGTAAAAACGGGCAACCAGCCACCTGGTAAAATGGAATACCATGTCATCCCTCACTCGCTGCCAGGACACCCAGACTGCAAAACCATTCGCATCATCTACAACATACCGTCCAGCATACAGGTATGACTAATGTAGAGTACTCGGTAATCTAAACCCTTAAATGTAAATCTCAACTGAACTGAAGTATGTGTTGATGTGAGCAGCTTTTTAAATGCATCATAATGCTGTTCTTGCCTTTATGGGTCTCAAGATGATTTTTTTTTTTAAATTAGAAATAGTGTATTTAATCAATAAGTGTTGCAAAAATATAGTAATATTAGAAAAATATTAGAAATATTAGTTAAGTTAAAAATTAAATCTTGCAAATAAAAAGGCACCAGCCTTAGGAATTTCCTCCCCATCAATCATGACATCCATGACATTAGCAACTGCATTAGGTTAGGTGCAGCAAGTCCATTTAGAGCACCACGTTAAACAGTCCCATGTGCACGCAGATTATTTTTCAGGCCTTAAATTTAGGATAATCTTATTTGTTGAAACAAAACGTTGATTAATATCGACCAAGCGCCGCAGTCAGAGAGGCCATCGTCCTAAGGTACGAAAAGAGGCACATCCATCAGCACTTGAATCAGTTTGATGAAATTCGACCATCTTTAGCAATAGTTCATAGTTTATGTATAACTTTTGTCTTCTTTTTTAGGGTCCAGGGCATCCAGAACCAGGGAAGCCTTTCACCGCAAGAGGATTTCCCCGTCATTGCTATCTTCCAGATAATGAAAAAGGGCGCAAGGCAAGTCCAACAAAACTATGCCTATACAATTTATTCATTCACTCCGTTTTTTTAAGCAACTGGACAAAAGTAGAACAGATGTCTTTGAAGTTATCTTAAGTAATTCTGAAAATCCCCTTTATTTATTTAATTATCCTCATCTAAAATGTACACAGTTGCCTTCGGGTCGAATTTGAATTATGAAGAAACGTGACCTCTCAAATTAACTCTCAAAGTCACTTTGTGATAAATTTGTGGAAATGTACAAGGTTTGAAATGGAAACAACTAGGTAGAAGTTATTGTATTAAATCATCTGCAAGTCAGTCATTCTGAAATGAAAACGGATCTAAATTCATGTAAGCCAAAAAAGTATCTGTGGGAAATTGGTTTCTAATAATGTCTACTTCTTTCAATGTGCTCAGGTGTTAAGGATGTTGTTGGTGGCGTGGGATCGAAGACTAATTTTCTCAGTTGGCACCTCTAGCACAACAGGAGAATCAGACACTGTCATCTGGAATGAGATCCATCACAAAACAGAATTTGGCTCCAATCTAACTGGACATGGCTATCCAGACCCTGGGTATCTTGACAACATACTGCAGGAGTTGAAGGCCCAGGGCATCACTGAAGAGGAGGGAAAACAACAGTGAACAAAAAATAAAGACAATGCGATGCTGGATCTTGTGGATGGTAGATGTTGAAATGGGGGTGTTTTCTGCATAGAATTTGTAAATAAGCTAGAAGAAAACTTTGCTTGTGTTTGAGTAACAACTAAGATAATACTGTTTGGTTAAGGATGAACAGGAAATTTTTAAGTGTGAGAGGAAAAAGAAAGGAACTTGTGGGAGAAGCCAGAACGGGAGTTGGAAGAGACTTGAGAGGTGGAAAATGAGGACATGAAGTAATCAAGAAAGTGGTTTGCAAGGGACAGGTTTTATTTGTTCAGTTATGTGGTAGTATGAGATTGTTTGAGTTGAGTGAAACAAATGCAAGCATGGGTATATACACAGTAACCAATAGGAAATCTTTACCTAAAGCATTCCCAAGCTGTCCACTAGAACTGAGAGCTTTGCATACTGAATGTTGTGTTATTGTTAGTAGTATTATGCAACATTTGCCTGTGTATCAAATCTTTGGTATTCAGAACTTATATTTTTGTACGTTTATGGATAAAATTTAGAGTTCTCTGGCAGTAGACGTAGAATAATGATTATCTTGATTTAGTCATTTATGCTTGTTTACACGAAGCATGAGATTGTTTATCTGTTTATTAGGTTTTTGAGCTCTTTACAAGAACCCACAGAGGAAATAATACAAGTAGAAGAATTAGTGATGCTGTTTAAAGTCTAGCATATAATGGTCCAAATATTATTTAGTGCTTTAAGGAATGATGTGCTTCTACGCATAAAGGTTAAGGTACATTTTTAACAATGAAGATGCATTAACGGTGCTTTTGGACGGTCTGTCAATGAAATAGATTGCACAGTTCTTAGTAATACCTCAGCCTTTTTTTTACTTATAGCAAGTCCAGAATGAGTCTAGAAATGGCAAGGCTTTAAAGTTAGAATATTGTTGGAGGTTGCAAAACTTTGTACATTGTACATATTCTCAGCTTTTTGAAAGTAGAAAGTCCTCATGCTAAAGAATTAAAGTGATCGTTAACCCAAGAAAAACAAATTCTGTCATAATTTACTTACCTTCTTGTCATTTCAAAGCTGTATGACTTTCTTTCTCCCGCAGCAAACAAAATATGTTTTGAAGAATGTAACTGGCCCCCATTCACTTGCATTGGTTTTGTGTCTATACAATCGAAATGAATGGGGGCCAATGCTGTTTGGTTACCAGCTTTCTTCAAAATATATTTTTGGGTCATTGAATTTGAGTATATTTGAGTAAATGATGATAGAATTTTGGGGTGAACTATCAATGACAAAAATGGTGGGAAAGCAAGCATTTCATAGATAAATACTAGTTTAATAATCCCCCAAGGGACAGTGTAGCAATATTTTGCCAAAATGAATTCACTGCCAATTCATAAACTTTCAGAAAAGATTTTGCGTACAAAACAAATGGTATGAACAGCTCTCAACTGCAATTATCAACTGTTTGTTTTGTACAGTTTCTGTAAGGTACAATTTACCTGTTTTACAATGATCCACTTCTAGTGAATTCTAGAACATGCCGTTGTTTGTCATGCGTGTATGTTTGTGTACATCTGGGTGCTTTCGTTTGTGAGATGTACGTTTCCATTGGTGCATTGTTGTATTCATTTCTATTCAAGTCGAGAGCCATGGTGTCAGAAGTGTCCTTGTCCACCCTTAAACTACGTCATTGGGTGCTTTCTCCTGCTTCAGTGGAAACGTACAGTCATGCATATGCATGCAGTTGTGCTTTATATAAATATGAGTGTATGCTATGCATCCACCAGCTGTAATTGTGGTACATTTTTTTACTGATCTGCATAATTTTCCTCATTTTTTGTATTTCTTTTATATTGATTTAAAAAAAATATTTTCCTAACTATTTTAGAATGTTTATTATTTAGTATGTCTTAACTGTTTTTAGTTTATTTTTGTTTACCAATATAATAAATGCTATTTTTGTTTACCAATATACTAATTGCTATTTTTGTTTTTATGAATTTTTTTAAATTGCTCAAAGAAGGGCTTTAAGGTTTCTTTTAAAACAGCATACATAAAATGTCCTATAATCTTCTGATACCCAGCAACCTCAAAACTGATCAGGCCATGCTGAGGATATACCAGTTAAAAAAAACCGATAGTGGAAAATATAAATGCCTACATAAATGGTAAAAAAATGAAAAAAAGCATAGTTGTCTTTGTGTCTACTGTCTTTATTTAAAATAGTTTTCATGTTCAATTAATTCATCAAGCATTGCCACCCTGTTAATACAATTTCTTTAACAGGATTCTAATTGAGATAATGTCGCTCTTCATTGACAAGTTAGTGCACACGTAACGTTACCACACGAGCGCGATTTGTGAGCAGTAGTATGATGCACTGTTTGCTGTTGCGAAAGGAAAGGAAGAAAGCACGAACGATCAGATATATGAGATGTCTTAAGAAAACTAACCGGAGGAGCAAGAAACGTAATTTAATACCTAAAATTGCGCATGATTATTTTAAATGAATTCACAAGAACTAATGTGAACTATCTAGCCTACATGAACAGAACCAAATCTGCTGTAATCTGCAGTTAAAGTTTTTCTGTCCACTGTTAAAACTCTATATTCTAATTAAAATAAACTAACTAAAATATATCTTTATATAGAATATATTTTAGTTAGTTTACTCGTTTCATACTGTACACACAAACGAAAAGTGATGTTTTACAATTTATTTATTCGGCTTCCATGCTGCCGGTCCTGCTTAACACATTTAACACATTTAACACATTCCCCCACTGCCGATAATTCACAGCAAGGTTTCATTTGAGCAGCACTTAATTTTTTTATTAATCAACGAATTATCACCGCAGTTATAGGCTGTAATGAAACAAACGGGAATGGTGCGCTGCTTCATATCAGACGTCTTCTTTTTCCTTATTTCGTTATTGCATTTGCATGCAAGTAGTTTCGTAAGGCTTTTTCTTTGTTCTTACTGTAATTTTGCATTTCTTTTATAACTATTATTGCTCTTTAACATTTTTTAACAATCATTTTAGGCCATAAGAATGTCATAGAATAGAATGTGGCCGCGGGAACGCGCATTTTCCAAGTTGAGTTTAAGTGCGCCTGGTCGTAGTTTTAGATGGTGCAACACAGGTGTAAATATTAATCACAAGTCTAAACGTAGTTAAATCCAAGGTTGGGGTTACACCCACTTTCTTATGTCCAGCTGGTGCAACCGGCCCCAAGTCTCTTATTGTCCACCTGCAGGCGCTGTTAACACCGTTCTGAACATGAGGAAGGTTGGTCAAGAACCCAGTCGCCTTGCTTCGACTCTGATCTTTATACCTGTTGGAAGTTCTGATGTTTATTTTGGGCTATTATCAAATTTTGTCTTTGAATGTAATCCTATAAATAATTGCTATAAGACCAGGTTTTCATTCAACAAACTACTTTGTACAATTGTTCAATTCACTTTGATGGTCACATCACAGGATTACAGGGAGAGAAAAATTGTGTGCCTAGGTCCTGGCAGCTATACACAATAATACATATATAGAAAGTAGTACAATATACAGATGTACACAGGGATTAAAAAAGAAAGGACAAAAAGACAAGATGTTTCATAGTGAAGGTGAGTCTATGCGAGTCAGAGGTTATAATATGATGTCAAATTGGATAAAATGCTAAATGTATTGTACTTTAAGCTTTATGTTATCATTCAGTGCTACGATTCTCATCTATGTCATATTTTAATTCACAACAGAACTTTAAAGTTTGCTCGGTGAGAAGTGTAGTTGTGCAGGGCATACATGTATTTATTTTGCATTTTTGCCCAGTGACTCAATTAAGAGCTGTAGATATGTAATTTGGGGTGAGGTGTATGAGTGGATGATGACCTGTTTATTAGAAAGGGCCAAAGGAGAGGAAATGTAGGCTACAACCTACATCACGTTTTCCAGGATTTTGCAGCAACTGAAAGCCATTGTAGGCATCTGCATTTTTTTATTTAGTTTTAAATTGTATTCATTTTATTATTAACAACACATTTAAGGACGATTAAACAATCATTAAAAAATGACCTAATCTAATTCTTTGTTTCAGATTATTATTAAGCAACACCCAACATATCCAAACAGCTGCTCAGACAAATGCAGGAACTATCTAGACAGGTGCACCTTGTAAATGAAATGATATCAAAGTTAACATTCAAGAAATAGGATCACAATGAGATCAGAAATTCTGATATGATTCATGGTTTATGTCAGTAATTCTGCATTTGTTGCTTTATAATAACATTAGATGGTTCCACGAAAGGCCTCAAAACTGTGAGTCAGAGTCTATGGAATGGAAATGGCATATCCACCTTGATAAAAATATATCTGTGAAAATAAATCTGAAAATATGTGAAGCTTTGGAGTAATTCAGGTTTTTTAGGTGTGAAGATTAAAATAAGGATGACACTGTTTATTAAACACTGAACTTTTGCTCTCCTGATTTTAAGTTGTCCAACATCCACTGACCATTATACCAGTGCTCTGTTCAGGTAAATAATTTACAGTTATCCTCACATGTGGTGTCTAAATTATTTTAAAGTCTTTTTAAAGTCTCCTAAAAGCAACACAAAACAAGTTTACCAAAATTGAGTATTAGTGTTGCGAAGGGTAATATTATGAAACGATGAGCTCCATGAGAAGAAACTAGGCAATTCCAGTCAGCCAAATAACTGCAATCTCATGAAAACGAGACAAAGTATGTAGAACAATGATATATGATCCTGTGTGAGTCATGAAAGTGAGTGAAAACAGGTTGAATGAGAAACATTTCTAAGTTGTGTTTAAGAATAACCAATGAGCTCAAGCTTAGATGTAGGTCTTTAGGGATCAGTAGACATTATACAAGTAAAGCGTGAAACACATTTCTAAGACACAATTATACTTGGCTACACTATAGTACACAAGGTACTTTATGCGGTAATAGTCAATGATGACTTCAGAGTGATACAGCAGACAGAAGTTCCAGGCAGCCACATCTTAGTTTTATTTGTACCAGTTTTTGTTATGCCGATTAGTCATGGCAAAATAAGATTGTTGGAAGCAGAATGACAGGCCAAGCAGCTGAAGCTACTTTATAGTTTCAGGAGGTGTGGGAGAAATAAAACAATAATTTAACGAAAATAACAAATTCATTTCAAGAACAAAAGATTGGATTTGAAGTCAATTTTCTATTTGCATTTTAATGTTTACCATTTTATTTCTGTGTGACTGTGCCATCTTAATGCAAAATAAAAATATCAGTAAACCTGCCCCAAACTTTTGTCAGGGGCTTGTCAGCTTCCACCCACCATCTCTCCTGAAGGAAGATTCATGGCACTGGCTGTCCGAATACTGGCCACCAAATTGCAAATTTAAAGGTTGTGGTCTGTATAATATCTCTAGACGACGTGTATCTGTCATAAGCCGTCGTTGTGACTGAAATAAACCGAGCCATTTCAATAGGCTATGAATTATTCAGAAGCAAATCACCGAGGGCTCTTCCGGTTTATTTTATAATAGTCATTGTCCTTTTTAATGGTTTAATCTGAGGGTGCTTTTACATTTGTTTAGGGGTGTAGAACCGGTCAGGCATTAATCTCTGTCCTATTGCATTTCAGATCAAGTTCAGATGAGCAGAAATGGTTCCCACGCAACTATTGGCAAACAAAGTTCACAGTTATGGATAAGCATGTTTTAAGCAAATATGGATAAGCCATCTTTTTAAGCAGATAATTACTGTTTATATACACACTGCTCCTCCAAAAAAAAGTCACACACTCTAATATTTCGTTGGCCCGCCTTTAGCTTTGATTACAGCACGCATTCGCCCTGGCACCGTTTTGATCAATTTCTGCAATGTCACAACATTTAATCCCGTCCAGAGTTCCAATCATTTTTCCCCAAGATCTTGTACGATGGGAGAGTCGGATCGCTGCGCAAAGTCTTATCCAGCATATAAAGATTCTGAAGTGGGTTACGATCTTAACTTTCTTTCTCATGCTCCCTGACCCACTCTTTCACATTTTCAGTCCGATGAATTCTTGCATTGTCATCTTGGAATATGCCCGTTCCATCAGGGAAGAAAGAATCCTATGATGGAATAACCTGGTCATTCATTATATTCGGGTAGTCAGCTGACCTAGTTATTTTGGAACATACCGTTGTTGAATCTAGACCTCACCAACTGCAGCAACCCTAATCATAGCACTGCCCGGGTGGTGACTTTTTTTGGGAGGGGCTGTACCATAAAAGTACGGGTAAACTTAAGCAAATATATGGCAAAGTTTTAGTGAGGCTCCTATGGTTTTACTCATATTTGTGAGAAAACAAGTATATGTTTAGAAGACTGTAATAAAAAAAATGGTATAGGCACGTATGAAAAGTAAACTGAATTTATGATAAGCTACAATTCAATGCAGCCAGATACAATTATTCTTATTTATATTTCGGTGAATTGTTTAACTCACGAAAACTCAAAAGCGGGATTTAACTTCACAAGCAAAAACTGAACTAAGCATTTGAAATAGAAATAAAATAAAATGGTATATTGAAATAGCAGTGGGAAAGGGTAAAATTGTTCATGACGGAATGTCAAGCAGAAGTAATTTTTTTCACGAAACTATCCCTATATGCTTTGTATTCCAAAAAACGGAAGTAGGCCTACAACTTCTTTGCACAGAACCAACGGCAGCACTTGAAGGTCCGTATAAGGTCCCATAAGATGTTGCAATTCAGAAATAACAATCGAAGCTGCTAGATCTCTTTGTGTGAGCCAAGACAATGTTATCACGCCTGTCTATAATTATACACTACGCAGAAGAATATGAATTTACGAGCATTTATTTTTGAGCAATCTCAGCATTGTTACAACAATTTAGGAATGTCCAAACTATGGCCTATAAGCATGATTAATTTTTTTTATAGGTAACCTATAAAATATTACACGATTTAACGTTTAACATCTTAATTAGGCCTATGTGAAAACTATATCCAAAAAACTTTCCCTTAACATTAATGCACTTGGCAGACGCTTATATTCAAAGCGACTTACAGTTGATGTAACTATAGGCTACATTTGATTCAATGTATGTGAAATCCCGGTGCGTAGTCCCATGACTTTGGCGTTGCTAGCGCCGCTCTGACCACTAAGCCACAAGAAAGCCATAACTTTATCCATTTTGTATTTAATTGTTTTAATCTATTGATCAGTTTTATAAGTAGAGGTGGTTGAACTTTAGTAACAACCGTAACTCCTTTGCCTGAAACTTCTGTAACCTTGAAAACTTTCAGTAAGATTGACGTCCGTTGCTACGTCAGGTTTCTGTATGATAGGCCTATGTATAAGGTGCAGCATCCCTCCACCCCACTCCACCCAAAAACATCAGCAACATTTTTGTATGCATTCAAAATCCTCAAGAATGGAATACTATTTTAACATTTTAAAACGTTATGCTGGACCGGTTTCCACGCCTTTCGAAGTTTCAAAACATAATACCAATGGCATTTCAGCCCTTCAATTAACTGAAATTCAACAACGTCAACAATTCACACAGAAGAATCCGATACGTCCTAAGATAACCCTATGTCTCTCAACGTTGGTTGCAGATATTAATTCGTACAAAAATAATAAAAGCACATTTTTCCAATTATAGCGGGTTGTTTCAGAGCAACTGCGTAATTTTAATTCCCATGTCTTGAATTTTTATTTTCAAGCGTACTTCTAGTTAAAAAATACATACTTCAGTTAAGGGCTATGTGTCATGATTGAAAATATTTTACACTTTCGACTATTTTATCTTGCCTTATAATTTATGCATTTGGCATTCGCTTTTATCCATTGCATTTTACTATACATTTGTATCCGAGTATGTGCAATCCCCTAGGATCGAGCCCATGACCTTGGCGTTGCTAGCGCCATGTTCTAACCA
Source organism: Triplophysa dalaica (assembly GCF_015846415.1). NCBI lineage: Eukaryota > Metazoa > Chordata > Actinopteri > Cypriniformes > Nemacheilidae > Triplophysa > Triplophysa dalaica. The sequence goes on from NC_079543.1 coordinate 8,027,430, forward strand.
CTGATCTAGAGGACAGATTGGTATTTTGTTTCTTTCAACGAAAATTATTATCTCATAAAGATTATGAAGAAAAGCGACAATTCCAGTCAAACAAGATAAAAGTGCATTGTTATTGTTGGCCAATCCTCGCTCCTGACTCATCACATATGGCAGCACAAAAAATCGGTTTGTTCAGTCACTTTGAACTGTGATACATGAGTCTGTTCTATCAACAAATCTGTGCAAACGTGTGCTCAAGAAAATGGCTGAAAATTGAGTTATCTTCTTGATTTATAGAAAATTGGCTGTTATTCATTTATTGTATATCTTAAGAATATTTTAAACTTTTTCACTCGGATAAAATGTATATAATTAGATGTAAAATATATCTTCATTGTCAAATGAGTATATAATTAAATAATATACATATTTTTTGTACATTATGCATAATGGTATACCAGCTAGATCAAAAAGTACGCAATTCTGTATACAGGCTTTGTTACTTAACAACTCAATATCATTCCTGCTGTCATTTTCTTTTTATATGCTTCCACCCACTAAGAAATGTTCTTTTGAAGTAACTGACCTCATCTTCTGTACTTACCTTTATAACCATACACTCCCTCCTCTTTCTCACCTGCTCTTTTGGTTGCTCTTTCTCAATTTTGGATCTAACCAATTACGCAAAAAGTTAAAAGTTGAGTTAAAGGCCTAATGTTTTTCCTATGAAGCCCTGAAATCCTTGACAAGTTTGTTATTCAATTAAAAGTGGGTTATGCGACAGATAAGTACCATATCATTCAATCCATTTAGAGTGTATTCTCTTTCTTTTTCTCCAATATTGAGATAGAAACTTAAGTTGTTCTACACTTGAACTGACTCCATTATTTTAGTACCTTGATACAGAACTACACCTTAATGTTCTAGACATTCTTCTGCCTTTTTTACTCCTAACTCTCACCTTTGTTCCTCTCCTTTGTTATTTTAGAACTATAGTAATCAAGTAATATGAGAAACTTGCCTCACAACTTCAGACTGGAAACCCAGAGCCACCAGACATCTGGTCCTGAATCTGGTATCCATAATTGTTGTTTACCACAACATTTAGGCAATTGAAAATACAATTTCATGCCAAGTACTGTTTCTGCCTTAGCATAATCATTGTTAACAATTAAAGACATTGTTTTTATTCATTAGTCCTTTGTGGAAACATCACATTATCACGCAGTTGTCCAAAAGCATTCGAACTCTTAAAAATATAGGTGCTTATAAGGTTCTTCACAGCGATGCCATAGATTAGAAGATCCACAAAGAACTTTTCAGGCAAATGTTCTTTAAATATCCATCTCTTTTTTTCACTTTATATAATCTGAAGAAACTTTTTCCGCCACAAAGAAATGAAGAGTTCTCCAGATGTTCAAAGGTTCTTTATGAAAACAAAAGGTTCTTCTGTGGCATCGAGTGTAGTTTCCACATTCTCGAATATAACAGCCAATTGATTTTTCTTTGGAAACCACTAAAAATTATTATTTAAACCTAATTGATGGTTGTAATAAATAAGTGAAGAAAAGCTGAACATACTGTAACAGTGTGATAATGAAACCACAAATCGATTTTTTATAAAAATCTTATTTTTGCAGGGTTTATAATCGGTAAAGGGTTCTCTAAAAGTTCTCTATAACATGTGTGCATATGTTCTGAAAACAGTTTACATGAGTCTTGTTGACAAACCTATACAAGAGGATACTTTTGTTTGTTGGACATGATTTGTCAATTATGGTATGATGGGAGAAAAAAATGAAATATAGAAGTATATGAAGTTTCTGTGTTTTCTGTAAGACTTTGGATTTAAATATCTCATCCAAAGACAAAAACAACAAATAAATAAAACTATATATATATATATATTGTAGTTGGATACATTTGAAGCCATTTTTATGGGAAAATGTAAATAAAATAAAAAGCATGACATCTAGAAAAATTATGCAATCATAATAACAATTGCAAAACCAATGTTGAATAAACAATATTATATTGTCAGTAGATAACTTTAAAAGGTGTGCTTGTGTAGTATGAATGGGTGTTCAAGGAGTCCTTTCAAGTGTGTTGGACACACCCAATGCCATCAGAACAAAACCTTGACAGCAAAAGAAAAACGAATTGTGTGCACCTTGTTTGAATTTCTATGCCTATATGCGCATGAAAAGTTGTTGTACAGCTCTGTTCACACCCCCAAAATGTTGAAACTAAAAAGTAAATGTTTACTTGTTTGTTCATTTATTTGTTGATAACCATGTTATTCTTACTTTCTATAAGCAAATTTAAATATTGTTTAAAGAATTGTCCTGTTTTATCAATTATTACATTATTGATATTGATCGTCACTTACAATATCAAATATTTCATATTATTTTAATATTTATTTTTAATTTAAAGCTGGTAATTACAAATCCGTTTGGTACGGTAGAAAGTCATCAAAAAATGATATATATGTATATATCCCTAATAATTACATAATTTACATGCATTTCAGTTTCATAATTCCAGTTAACGTTTTTCGTTTAGCCTACATCAAATCACTGACAAATGCAAATCATATCCGTCTTCTTTATTACCCTTGATGGTTTAATTGTGCGCATAAGATAAGAAAAGAAGGGAAAATGTTAAATAGTTATTTTAACACACTGCGTTAGCTACATTATTTTGTTTGAAAAGCAACATATATATAGAGTGAAATTAACATTTTCAGACATCAAACGAAATAAATACACTGACAAATTTGTACACGTTTTATTTGAAAGAAAATTCAAATTTATATACGTATACATCATTTATATAAGCAATATTATTCAAATCCACAGTTCTGTAGTTTGCATAAGATAAAGTTTTGCATAAAGAACCAAATGCCTAGTGTTGTTTTAATTAGGCTGAATATGACAACGAACGGGCACCTGCTGCTTAGGCAACTAAACTGAGTTCACCATTAATCAAGAATGTTTGGACATACACCCTTCATTGTTGTCTCTTCATTGTTGACAGGGAATAAATCAGCACATTGGTCTGTTTCTGTGCGCGCGCTACAGCGATCCGTCACCAATTTGCCACACCTCCCAAACTTCAATGTTTAAAACGTTCTCTACAGTTTTGTCTCACCAGTTTCCTAATTATTCTCCAAGCGGACAAATCGCAAGGAGCTTTGTAAGGACAATTACACTTTGAGGCTTATGGTTATGAATTTGAACACAGATAAAGGGTAAGTTCCTGACCATAGGAAAATTGATTAATTAATTGTTTAAACACTGCTTGGCTATACTACATAAAGTGATATTGTAGATTTTTTATTTATATGTTTACATTTAAGACTGCTGCGTTAAGCGATCATTTAATGCATTTTGGCTTACTTCTGTTCAGTTTGTCCTTTGAAAACTGAACCTTTATCATTTTATTTCAGTCATTTCAATATATGTTTGAGAAGTATTTAATAAAAAGTTGCTAGGAACTGTGATTTTCTCTATATTTAATGATTTAAAATGAACACATAAAATATCACATAAAAAGCACAATCCTATACATTATCTTTCTTTGTATTTCAGTCGCCATACTTCAGTGTTTTATGCGGTATGTTGCTTAATGATTGATTGGATTCCTCAAACTTCGCTCTTATACGAGTCCTTATTCGAGTCCTCATTCCTCGACTGCTAAATGTGGTTTTACTGAACATGATAAATTGAATGAGGTTTGACATTTTACAGACCTGGGACAGTCACTAGCTCTCCGGTGGCCAAGAATGCAAGTGTGGTTATAAAGCAGGGGTGCCCTTTTTGACTTGAGTGCCACATCAGTCTAGCAAGACGTTTGTGTGTTTTTATTGCTCTTAGGGAATGATTTAAACTTTTTTTTGTACACATATGAGCACCAAAAGATTTTTAGATGCCAACTTGAGTGGACAGCAGGCTATGCTTTTTGTTTTTGTAAGAAGATGGCTAGCCACTAATGTGACCTATGTGCGTGAAAGGGACAGTTCCATAGTTTGTGCATGAAATGCACCCCTTACACATTCATAGCCTTCTCCTTTCAATTTTTTGTAAACCGCTGCGCGAGTCGATTTTATCAATAATTAAATTCATGTCAAGGAGGAGGTCCACCTAATATACCATACTAAAAGCTATCTAACGCCATCTATTGGACTTTGTTTGTACTGCAACAAATAATGAAATGATATTAACATTTAAACATTTAGCAGAAGCTTTTATCCAAGCAACGTACAAATAAGGCAATAAAATAAACAATTTGAGCAACATAAGTGCAACAATGCATAAGTGTTATAAAGCTGCACTCTTAAAAAATCTTTAAAAGTGTGGCACAATATACTGTATTAATGTGAAGATATTTTCCGTATTCACTTTTACAGTCGTTTTACCTGTATTTTGCACTGGATTAAATTGCATTTTAGTATAAACTAAAATGTCCGCAAAATAAAGGTAAATGTATTGGTAATTTTCTGCCAGTAGGCTACATCCGTCTTTTTACGGGTTTTTATTGAAGTGCTGTCTCAAAAACCTGAAGCAGATCAAAAAGCTATAAACACAGGTTATTTGTAGAGTGTGATCTGGAAGAAAGAGTGAACACTAAATGAATAAGTGTCAGGTGTTGAGGAAAGAGAATCTGATTATATACATCTAATACATATGCTATAGAGTACTATAGATGTTATGCATCGACGTCACTTTCCATGGTGAAAATGTCGGGACGCCCTGGGATACGCTATCCTGGGTGGCAAAACACCCAGCATATTGGCTGAGGAGAATAGGAGAAGTTAAGAAACTTGTAATTTCAGCAAATAATTGCGTGTTTTAGTCCAAGCAGCGGACTCGTCGGATACGGTCGCTTAAGTTTACGTCTTCACTGCGACTTACAGAGGAAACAGGTGTTCCCTGACACTGAAATGTTGCGTGGAATTGCGTTTCCTTATATTGCAAGCAGTCATTTTGCTGAATGTTTTGCCACCCAGGAGGGCCGACGTGCTCAAGTGGTGTTCACGTGGTAAAGTGACGAGACGTGCATTCCCATTACAGAGAATGTGAAGCTGACGTCACGCCCTATGTTGCGGTGGCGCCGCCATCTTGGGTGGATAATACTGCACTGCTATTATTGTTTTGATATGTAGGCTACCGTTGCTTGTTGAAGAGATCGAAAGTTAATTTACTATGGGCTTTTCCTGAACGACTCTCTGTAATGCAAGCCTATTACAGTTTTTTCAACACAGGAAATATAACTATGGTAGGTCGGTCTTGCTAATCAAACAAGAAAAACAAAACACTACATTGAACGAATTAGCAGCCATCCTCCTCCCAGTGGAGCAACATTCAACGTGGCGTGACGTCGATTAATAAGCTCTACACATGACATACAGACACCACAGTGACCAATTTGGCCCCGTTACTTCTTTAACAAGTCACCATATTGGGAAAGGATTAGAAAAATGAGGCATCTGCAGCTCTTTTAATAAAAAAAAACGTTATAATTTACCAAACGATTTCAATGCATTTTTTGTAGTACATTTAATTCTACACAAAAAACCCAGAAAATTGTGTTTTATAGAATGTTTTACCAAGTATGTAAGAAAAGTATCTGCTGTTTCCTGATGACTGCTGCCACGTTTCGGGTTGACCTATATTGAGGCTGTGCCTTGGAAGTCCTCATCTACATTTCTGCACCCTCAAAAAGAATTGTGACGCAAGTTGGGACTGCACTTAGTCTTTAATACACATTGTTTTAAAAATCACCTGAGCCTTAAATGACATTTAACTAATCATTTTGTGTTCTGAAATATTTAGTGCCTGATGTTTTCGGTGACCTTGGGTGGGCTCAATTAGGCATTAATCAGTTTACTCATGGATGTTTCTGTATGCTCCGCCCAATGGCACAGAAAATCTGAATATTTAGCACAACATATTCAAGAATATTTCAGAAAAGCTGCAGAGAATTACATAATGGTGTCTAAACAAGAACGTGCAAAGACCCATGACATTGGTGCGGTGATCAGAGATGTTACTTGCAAAAAAGTTTGCACAGATAATCAAAAATCTGCACAGCTTTGAATATTTTAAAAGACTGGAACATTTAGGTAATTTAAGTTATGTAGCTTTTGTGGCTACATCCACCTGCCTTGCTCCATTAGAAAATATAGCCCTACTTGAAATTAAATCTTAAAATTTTATTTTAGCAGGTCCTTTATTTCTACATATAATGGCAGAAGGAGAACTTTCCTCACCATATGTAAGTACACCCTTACATTTAATATAATGGAATAGATATTAGAAATATATTCTTAAAATGAAATATTTTATATGTAATTTAAATTGGTTAAAAAATCTATTTTTTGTAACATAGTGTGTATGTGGTGGATTGTTTGTGGAGCACAAACATCCACAACTGAGACTCCAACTACAACAACGGAGGCTCCAACTACCACTACAACAGCTCCAACAACCACAACTGAGGTTCCAACTACCACAACAACAGCTCCAACTACAACAACAACAGCTTCAACTACCACAACAACAGCTCCAACAACCACAACTGAGACTCTAACTACCACAACAACAGCTCCAACAACCTCAACTGAGACTCTAACTACAACAACAACAGCTCCAACAACCTCAACTGAGGCTCTAACTACCACAACAACAGCTCCAACAACCACAACTGAGGCTCCAACTACCACAACAACAGCTCCAACTACAACAACAACAGCTTCAACAACCACAACTGACGCTCCAACTACCACAACAACAGCTCCAACTACAACAACAACAGCTTCAACAACCACAACTGACGCTCCAACTACCACAACAACAGCTCCAACAACCACAACTGAGGTTCCAACTACCACAACAACAGCTCCAACTACAACAACAACAGCTTCAACTACCACAACAACAGCTCCAACAACCACAACTGAGACTCTAACTACAACAACAACAGCTCCAACAACCACAACTGAGGCTCCAACTACCACAACAACAGCTCCAACAACCTCAACTGAGACTCTAACTACAACAACAACAGCTCCAACAACCTCAACTGAGGCTCTAACTACCACAACAACAGCTCCAACAACCACAACTGAGGCTCCAACTACCACAACAACAGCTCCAACTACAACAACAACAGCTTCAACAACCACAACTGACGCTCCAACTACCACAACAACAGCTCCAACTACAACAACAACAGCTCCAACAACCACAACTGACGCTCCAACTACAACAACAACAGCTCCAACTACCACAACCGAGGCTGCAACTACCCCAACAACAGCTCCAACTACCACAACAACAGCTCCAACAACCACAACAACAGCTCCAACTACAACATCAACAGCTCCAACTACCACAACAACAGCTCCAACAACCACAACTGAGGCTCCTACTACCACAACAACAGCTCCGACAAGCACAACCGAGGCTCCAACTACCACAACAACAGCTCCAACAACCACAACAACAGCTCCAACAACCTCGACTGAGGTTCCAACTACAACAACATCAGCTCCAACTACCACAACAACAGCTCCAACTACCACAACAATAGCTCCAACAACAAAAACTGAGTCTCCAACATCAACAACAGCTCCAACTACCACAACAATAGCTCCAACAACTGCAACTGACGCTCCAACTACCACAGCAACAGCTCCAACAACTTCAACTGAGTCTCCAACTACGACAACAACAGCTCCAACAACCACAACTGAGTCTCCAACAACAACAGCTCCAACTTCCACAACAACAGCTCCAACAACCACAACTGACGCTCCAACAACCAGAACTGATGCTCCAACTACCACAACAACAGCTCCAACTACAACAACAACAGCTCCAACTACCACAGCATCAGCTCCAACAACCACAACTGATGATCCAACTACCACAACAACAGCTCCAACAACCACAACTGATGCTCCAACAACCACAACTGATGCTCCAACTACAAAAACAATAGTTCCAACTACCACAACTGACGCTCCAACTACCACAACAACAGCTCCAACTACAACAACAACAGCTTCAACAACCACAACTGACGCTCCAACAACCAGAACTGATGCTCCAACTACCACAACAACAGCTCCAACTACAACAACAACAGCTCCAACTACCACAGCATCAGCTCCAACAACCACAACTGATGATCCAACTACCACAACAACAGCTCCAACAACCACAACTGATGCTCCAACAACCACAACTGATGCTCCAACTACAAAAACAATAGTTCCAACTACCACAACTGACGCTCCAACTACCACAACAACAGCTCCAACTACAACAACAACAGCTTCAACTACCACAACTGACGCTCCAACTACCACAACAACAGCTCCAACAACCTCAACTGAGGCTCCAACTACAACAATAACAACAATAGCTCCAACAAGCACAACTGAGGCTCCAACTTCAACAACAGTTCCAACTACATCAACAACAGCTCCAACTACAACAACAATAGCTCCAACAACCACAACTGAGGCTCCAACTTCAACAACAGCTCCAACTACCACAAAAGCAGCTCCAACAACCACAACTGACGCTCCAACTACCACAACAACAGCTCCAACAACCTCAACTGAGGTTCCAACTACGACGACAACAGCTCCAACAACCACAACTGAGTCTCCAACTACAACAACAACAGCTCCAACTTCCACAACAACAGCTCCAACAACCACAACAACAGCTCCAACAACAACAACAACAGCTCCAACTACCACAACAACAGCTCCAACTACCACAACAACAGCTCCAACAACCACAACTGACGCTCCAACTACCACAACAACAGCTCCAACAACCTCAACTGAGGTTCCAACTACAACAACAACAGCTCCAACAACCTCAACTGAGGCTCTAACTACAACAACAACAGCTCCAACAACCACAACTGTGGCTCCAACTACCACAACAACAGCTCCAACTACCACAACAATAGCTCCAATAACCACAAATGACGCTACAACTTCAACAACAGCTCTAACTACCACAACAGCAGCTCCAACAACTTCAACTGACGCTCCAACTTCAACAACAGCTCTAACTACCACAACAGCAGCTCCAACAACCACAACTGACGCTCCAACTACCACAACAACACCTCCAACAACCACAACTGAGTCTCCAACTACAACAACAACAGCTCCAACAACCACAACTGACGCTCCAACAACCACAACTGACGCTCCAACTACCACAACAACAGCTCCAACTACAACAACAACAGCTCCAACTACAACAACAACAGCTCCAACTACAACAACAACAGCTCCAACTACCACAACAACAGCTCCAACTACCACAACAACAGCTCCAACAACCACAACTGACGCTCCAACTACCACAACAACAGCTCCAACAACCTCAACTGAGGTTCCAACTACAACAACAACAGCTCCAACAACCTCAACTGAGGCTTTAACTACAACAACAACAGCTCCAACAACCACAACAATAGCTCCAACAACCACAACTGAGGCTCCAACTTCAACAACAGCTCCAACTACCACAACAGCAGCTCCAACAACCACAACTGACGCTCCAACTACCACAACAACAGCTCCAACAACTTCAACTGAGTCTCCAACTACGACAACAACAGCTCCAACTGAGTCTCCAACTACAACAACAACAGCTCCAACAACCTCAACTGAGGCTTTAACTACAACAACAACAGCTCCAACAACCACAACTGAGGCTCCAACTACCACAACAACAGCTCCGACTACCACAAAAATAGCTCCAACAACCACAACTGAGGCTCCAACTTCAACAACAGCTCCAACTACCACAACAGCAGCTCCAACAACCACAACTGAGTCTCCAACTACAACAACAACAGCTCCAACTTCCACAACAACAGCTCCAACAACCACAACAACAGCTCCAACAACAACAGCTCCAACTACCACAACAACAGCTCCAACTACCACAACAACAGCTCCAACAACCACAACTGACGCTCCAACTACCACAACAACAGCTCCAACAACCTCAACTGAGGTTCCAACTACAACAACAACAGCTCCAACAACCTCAACTGAGGCTCTAACTACAACAACAACAGCTCCAACAACCACAACTGAGGCTCCAACTACCACAACAACAGCTCCAACTACCACAACAATAGCTCCAATAACCACAAATGACGCTACAACTTCAACAACAGCTCTAACTACCACAACAGCAGCTCCAACAACTTCAACTGACGCTCCAACTTCAACAACAGCTCTAACTACCACAACAGCAGCTCCAACAACCACAACTGACGCTCCAACTACCACAACAACACCTCCAACAACCACAACTGAGTCTCCAACTACAACAACAACAGCTCCAACTACAACAACAACAGCTCCAACAACCACAACTGACGCTCCAACAACCACAACTGACGCTCCAACTACCACAACAACAGCTCCAACTACAACAACAACAGCTCCAACTACCACAACAACAGCTCCAACTACCACAACAACAGCTCCAACAACCACAACTGACGCTCCAACTACCACAACAACAGCTCCAACTACAACAACAACAGCTCCAACTACAACAACAACAGCTCCAACTACCACAACAACAGCTCCAACTACCACAACAACAGCTCCAACTACCACAACAACAGCTCCAACAACCACAACTGACGCTCCAACTACCACAACAACAGCTCCAACAACCTCAACTGAGGTTCCAACTACAACAACAACAACAACAGCTCCAACAACCTCAACTGAGGCTTTAACTACAACAACAACAGCTCCAACAACCACAACAATAGCTCCAACAACCACAACTGAGGCTCCAACTTCAACAACAGCTCCAACTACCACAACAGCAGCTCCAACAACCACAACTGACGCTCCAACTACCACAACAACAGCTCCAACAACTTCAACTGAGTCTCCAACTACGACAACAACAGCTCCAACTGAGTCTCCAACAACAACAGCTCCAACAACCTCAACTGAGGCTTTAACTACAACAACAACAGCTCCAACAACCACAACTGAGGCTCCAACTACCACAACAACAGCTCCGACTACCACAACAATAGCTCCAACAACCACAACTGAGGCTCCAACTTCAACAACAGCTCCAACTACCACAACAACAGCTCCAACAACTTCAACTGAGTCTCCAACTACGACAACAACAGCTCCAACAACCACAACTGAGACTCCAACTACAACAACAACAGCTCCAACTTCCTCAACAACAGCTCCAACAACCACAACTGACGCTCCAACTACCACAACAACAGCTCAAACTACAACAACAACAGCTCCAACTACCACAACAACAGCTCAAACTACAACAAAAACAGCTCCAACTACCACAACAACAGCTCCAACAACCACAACTGACGCTCCAACTACCACAACAACAGCTCCAACTACCACAACAACAGCTCCAACAACCACAACAACAGCTCCAACAACAACAACAACAGCTCCAACAACCACAACTGACGCTCCAACTACCACAACAACAGCTCCAACAACCTCCACTGAGGTTCCAACTACAACAACAACAGCTCCAACAACCTCAACTGAGGCTCTAACTACAACAACAACAGCTCCAACAACCACAACTGAGGCTCCAACTACCACAACAACAGCTCCAACTACCACAACAACAGCTCCAACAACCACAACAACAGCTCCAACAACAACAACAACAGCTCCAACAACCACAACTGACGCTCCAACTACCACAACAACAGCTCCAACAACCTCCACTGAGGTTCCAACTACAACAACAACAGCTCCAACAACCTCAACTGAGGCTCTAACTACAACAACAACAGCTCCAACAACCACAACTGACGCTCCAACTACGACAACAACAGCTCCAACAACCACAACTGAGTCTCCAACTACAACAACAACAGCTCCAACTTCCACAACAACAGCTCTAACAACCACAACAACAGCTCCAACTACCACAACAACAGCTCCAACAACCACAACTGACGCTCCAACTACCACAACAACAGCTCCAACAACCTCAACTGAGGTTCCAACTACAACAACAACAGCTCCAACAACCTCAACTGAGGCTCTAACTACAACAACAACAGCTCCAACAACCACAACTGAGGCTCCAACAACCACAACAACAGCTCCAACTACCACAACAATAGCTCCAACAACCACAACTGACGCTCCAACTTCAACAACAGCTCTAACTACCACAACAGCAGCTCCAACAACCACAACTGACGCTCCAACTACCACAACAACAGCTCCAACAACCACAACTGAGTCTCCAACTACAACAACAACTGCTCCAACTTCCTCAACAACAGCTCCAACAACCACAACTGACGCTCCAACTACCACAACAACAGCTCAAACTACAACAACAACAGCTCCAACTACCACAACAACTGATTCTCCAACAACCACAACTGACGCTCCAACTACCACAACAACAGCTCCAACAACCTCAACTGAGGTCCCAACTACGACAACAACAGCTCCAACAACCTCAACTGAGGCTCTAACTACAACAACAACAGCTCCAACAACCACAACTGAGGCTCCAACTACCACAACAACAGCTCCAACTACCACAACAACAGCTCCAACAACAACAACAATAGCTCCAACAACCACAACTGACGCTCCAACAACCACAACTGACGCTCCAACTACCACAACAACAGCTCCAACAACCACAACTGACGCTCCAACTACCACAACAACAGCTCCAACAACCACAACTGAGTCTCCAACTACAACAACAACTGCTCCAACTTCCTCAACAACAGCTCCAACAACCACAACTGACGCTCCAACTACCACAACAACAGCTCAAACTACAACAAAAACAGCTCCAACTACCACAACAACAGCTCCAACAACCACAACTGACGCTCCAACTACCACAACAACAGCTCCAACAACATCAACTGAGGTCCCAACTACGACAACAACAGCTCCAACAACCTCAACTGAGGCTCTAACTACAACCACAACAGCTCCAACAACCACAACTGAGGCTCCAACTACCACAACAACAGCTCCAACTACCACAACAACAGCTCCAACAACAACAACAATAGCTCCAACAACCACAACTGACGCTCCAACAACCACAACTGACGCTCCAACTACCACAACAACAGCTCCAACAACCTCCACTGAGGTTCCAACTACAACAACAACAGCTCCAACAACCTCAACTGAGGCTCTAACTACAACAACAACAGCTCCAACAACCACAACTGACGCTCCAACTACGACAACAACAGCTCCAACAACCACAACTGAGTCTCCAACTACAACAACAACAGCTCCAACTTCCACAACAACAGCTCTAACAACCACAACAACAGCTCCAACTACCACAACAACAGCTCCAACAACAACAACTGACGCTCCAACTACCACAACAACAGCTCCAACAACCTCAACTGAGGTTCCAACTACAACAACAACAGCTCCAACAACCTCAACCGAGGCTCTAACTACAACAACAACAGCTCCAACAACCACAACAACAGCTCCAAATACCACAACAATAGCTCCAATAACCACAAATGACGCTACAACTTCAACAACAGCTCTAACTACCACAACAGCAGCTCCAACAACCACAATTGACTCTCCAACTACCACAACAACAGCTCCAACAACCACAACTGAGGCTCCAACTACCACAACAACAGCTCCAACTACCACAACAATAGCTCCAACAACCACAACTGACGCTCCAACTTCAACAACAGCTCTAACTACCACAACAGCAGCTCCAACAACCACAACTGACGCTCCAACTACCACAACAACAGCTCCAACAACCACAACTGAGTCTCCAACTACAACAACAACAGCTCCAACTTCCACAACAACAGCTCCAACTACAACAACAACAGCTCCAACAACCACAACTGACGCTCCAACAACCACAACTGAGTCTCCAACTACAACAACAACAGCTCCAACTACCACAACAACAGCTCAAACTACAACAACAACAGCTCCAACTACCACAACAACAGCTCCAACAACCACAACTGACGCTCCAACTACCACAACAACAGCTCCAACAACCTCAACTGAGGCTCTAACTACAACAACAACAGCTCCAACAACCACAACTGAGGCTCCAACTACCACAACAACAGCTCCAACTACCACAACAACAGCTCCAACAACAACAACAACAGCTCCAACAACCACAACTGACGCTCCAACAACCACAACTGACGCTCCAACTACCACAACAACAGCTCCAACAACCTCCACTGAGGTTCCAACTACAACAACAACAGCTCCAACAACCTCAACTGAGGCTCTAACTACAACAACAACAGCTCCAACAACCACAACTGATGCTCCAACTACGACAACAACAGCTCCCACAACCACAACTGAGTCTCCAACTACAACAACAACAGCTCCAACTTCCACAACAACAGCGCCAACAACCACAACAACAGCTCCAACTACCACAACAACAGCTCCAATAACCTCAACTGAGGCTCTAACTACAACAACAACAGCTCCAATAACCACAACTGAGGCTCCAACTACCACAACAACAGCTCCAACTACCACAACAGCAGCTCCAACAACCACAACTGACGCTCCAACTACCACAACAACAGCTCCAACAACCTCAACTGAGGTTCCAACTACGACAACAACAGCTCCAAGAACCACAACTGAGTCTCCAACTACAACAACAACAGCTCCAACTTCCACAACAACAGCTCCAACAACCACAACAACAGCTCCAACTACAACAACAACAGCTCCAACAACCACAACTGACGCTCCAACAACCACAACTGACGCTCCAACTACCACAACAACAGCTCCAACTACCACAACAACAGCTCCAACTACCACAACAACAGCTCCAACAACCACAACTGACGCTCCAACTACCACAACAACAGCTCCAACAACCTCAACTGAGGTTCCGACTACAACAACAACAACTACAACAACAACAGCTCCAACAACCACAACTGAGGCTCCAACTACCACAACAACAGCTCCAACTACCACAACAATAGCTCCAACAACCACAACTGAGGCTCCAACTTCAACAACAGCTCCAACTACCACAACAGCAGCTCCAACAACCACAACTGATGCTCCAACTACCACAACAACAGCTCCAACAACTTCAACTGAGTCTCCAACTACGACAACAACAGCTCCAACAACCACAACTGAGTCTCCAACTACAACAACAACAGCTCCAACTTCCACAACAACAGCTCCAACAACCACAACTGATTCTCCAACTACCACAACAACAGCTCCAACTACAACAACAACAGCTCCAACTACCACAACAACAGCTCCAACTACAACAACAACAGCTCCAACAACCACAACAACAGCTCCAACAACCACAACTGACGCTCCAACTACCACAACAACAGCTCCAACAACCTCAACTGAGGTTCCTACTACAACAACAACAGCTCCAACAACCTCAAATGAGGCTCTAACTACCACAACAACAGCTCCAACAACCACAACTGACGCTCCAACTACCACAACAACAGCTCCAACAACCTCAACTGAGGTTCCAACTACAACAACAACAGCTCCAACAACCTCAAATGAGGCTCTAACTACCACAACAACAGCTCCAACAACCACAACTGACGCTCCAACTACCACAACAACAGCTCCAACTACCACAACAACAGCTCCAACTACCACAACAACAGCTCCAACAACCACAACTGACGCTCCAACTACCACAACAACAGCTCCAACAACCTCAACTGAGGTTCCAACTACAACAACAACAGCTCCAACAACCTCAACTGAGGCTCTAACTACAACAACAACAGCTCCAACAACCACAACTGAGGCTCCAACTACCACAACAACAGCTCCAACTACAACAACAACAGCTCCAACTACAACAACAACAGCTCCAACTACCACAACAACAGCTCCAACTACCACAACAACAGCTCCAACAACCACAACTGACGCTCCAACTACCACAACAACAGCTCCAACAACCTCAACTGAGGTTCCAACTACAACAACAACAGCTCCAACAACCTCAACTGAGGCTCTAACTACAACAACAACAGCTCCAACAACCACAACTGAGGCTCCAACTACCACAACAACAGCTCCGACTACCACAACAATAGCTCCAACAACCACAACTGAGGCTCCAACTTCAACAACAGCTCCAACTACCACAACAGCAGCTCCAACAACCACAACTGACGCTCCAACTACCACAACAACAGCTCCAACAACTTCAACTGAGTCTCCAACTACGACAACAACAGCTCCAACAACCACAACTGAGTCTCCAACTACAACAACAACAGCTCCAACTTCCTCAACAACAGCTCCAACAACCACAACTGACGCTCCAACTACCACAACAACAGCTCAAACTACAACAACAACAGCTCCAACTACCACAACAACAGCTCCAACAACCGTAACTGAGGTCCCAACTACCACAACAACAGCTCCAACAACCGTAACTGAGGTCCCAACTACGACAACAACAGCTCCAACAACCTCAACTGAGGCTCTAACTACAACAACAACAGCTCCAACAACTGAGGCTCCAACTACCACAACAACAGCTCCAACTACCACAACAACAGCTCCAACAACAACAACAACAGCTCCAACAACCACAACTGACGCTCCAACAACCACAACTGACGCTCCAACTACCACAACAACAGCTCCAACAACCTCCACTGAGGTTCCAACTACAACAACAACAGCTCCAACAACCTCAACTGAGGCTCTAACTACAACAACAACTGCTCCAACAACCACAACTGACGCTCCAACTACGACAACAACAGCTCCAACAACCACAACTGAGTCTCCAACTACAACAACAACAGCTCCAACTTCCACAACAACAGCTCCAACAACCACAACAACAGCTCCAACTACAACAACAACAGCTCCAACTACCCCAACAACAGCTCCAACTACCACAACAACAGCTCCAACAACCACAACTGACGCTTCAACTACCACAACAACAGCTCCAACAACCTCAACTGAGGTTCCAACTACAACAACAACAGCTCCAACAACCTCAACTGAGGCTCTAACTACAACAACAACAGCTCCAACAACCACAACTGAGGCTCCAACTACCACAACAACAGCTCCAACTACCACAACATTAGCTCCAACAACCACAACTGACGCTCCAACTTCAACAGCAGCTCCAACTACCACAACAGCAGCTCCAACAACCACAACTGACGCTCCAACTACCACAACAACAGCTCCAACAACCTCAACTGAGGTTCCAACTACGACAACAACAGCTCCAAGAACCACAACTGAGTCTCCAACTACAACAACAACAGCTCCAACTTCCACAACAACAGCTCCAACAACCACAACAACAGCTCCAACTACAACAACAACAGCTCCAACAACCACAACTGACGCTCCAACAACCACAACTGACGCTCCAACTACCACAACAACAGCTCCAACTACCACAACAACAGCTCCAACAACCACAACTGACGCTCCAACTACCACAACAACAGCTCCAACAACCTCAACTGAGGTTCCAACTACAACAACAACAGCTCCAACAACCTCAACTGAGGCTCTAACTACAACAACAACAGCTCCAACAACCACAACTGAGGCTCCAACTACCACAACAACAGCTCCAACTACCACAACAATAGCTCCAACAACCACAACTGAGGCTCCAACTTCAACAAC
Source organism: Triplophysa dalaica (assembly GCF_015846415.1). NCBI lineage: Eukaryota > Metazoa > Chordata > Actinopteri > Cypriniformes > Nemacheilidae > Triplophysa > Triplophysa dalaica. The sequence goes on from NC_079543.1 coordinate 8,045,185, forward strand.
AGCTCCAACTACCACAACAGCAGCTCCAACAACCACAACTGACGCTCCAACTATCACAACAACAGCTCCAACAACTTCAACTGAGTCTCCAACTACCACAACAACAGCTCCAACTACCAGAACAACAGCTCCAACTACCACAACAACAGCTCCAACAACCACAACTGACGCTCCAACTACCACAACAACAGCTCCAACAACCTCATCTGAGGTTCCAACTACAACAACAACAGCTCCAACAACCACAACTGAGGCTCCAACTACCACAACAACAGCTCCAACTACCACAACAATAGCTCCAACAACCACAGCTGAGGCTCCAACTTCAACAACAGCTCCAACTACCACAACAGCAGCTCCAACAACCACAACTGACGCTCCAACTACCACAACAACAGCTCCAACAACTTCAACTGAGTCTCCAACTACGACAACAACAGCTCCAACAACCACAACTGAGTCTCCAACTACAACAACAACAGCTCCAACTTCCACAACAACAGCTCCAACAACCACAACTGATTCTCCAACTACCACAACAACAGCTCCAACTACAACAACAACAGCTCCAACTACCACAACAACAGCTCCAACAACCACAAATGACGCTCCAACTACCACAACAACAGCTCCAACAACCTCAACTGAGGTTCCAACTACAACAACAACAGCTCCAACAACCTCAACTGAGGCTCTAACTACAACAACAACAGCTCCAACAACCACAACTGAGGCTCCAACTACCACAACAACAGCTCCAACTACCACAACAATAGCTCCAACAACCACAACTGAGGCTCCAACATCAACAACAGCTCCAACTACCACAACAGCAGCTCCAACAACCACAACTGACGCTCCAACTACCACAACAACAGCTCCAACAACTTCAACTGAGTCTCCAACTACCACAACAACAGCTCCAACTACCACAACAACAGCTCCAACAACCACAACTGACGCTCCAACTACCACAACAACAGCTCCAACAACCTCAACTGAGGTTCCAACTACAACAACAACAGCTCCAACAACCTCAACTGAGGCTCTAACTACAACAACAACAGCTCCAACAACCACAACTGAGGCTCCAACTACCACAACAACAGCTCCAACTACCATAACAATAGCTCCAACAACCACAACTGAGGCTCCAACTTCAACAACAGCTCCAACTACCACAACAGCAGCTCCAACAACCACAACTGACGCTCCAACTACCACAACAACAGCTCCAACAACTTCAACTGAGTCTCCAACTACGACAACAACAGCTCCAACAACCACAACTGAGTCTCCAACTACAACAACAACAGCTCCAACTTCCACAACAACAGCTCCAACAACCACAACTGATTCTCCAACTACCACAACAACAGCTCCAACTACAACAACAACAGCTCCAACTACCACAACAACAGCTCCAACAACCACAAATGACGCTCCAACTACCACAACAACAGCTCCAACAACCTCAACTGAGGTTCCAACTACGACAACAACAGCTCCAATAACCTCAACTGAGGCTCTAACTACAACAACAACAACTCCAACAACCACAACTGAGGCTCCAACTACCACAACAACAGCTCCAACTACCACAACAACAGCTCCACCTACCACAACAGCAGCTCCAACAACCACAACTGATGCTCCAACTACCACAACAACAGCTCCAACTACAACAACAACAGCTCCAACTACCACAGCATCAGCTCCAACAACCACAACTGATGATCCAACTACCACAACAACAGCTCCAACAACCACAACTGATGCTCCAACAACCACAACTGATGCTCCAACTACCACAACAACAGCTCCATCTACAACAACAACAGCTCCAACTACCACAACAACAGCTCCAACAACCACAAATGACGCTCCAACTACCACAACAACAGCTCCAACAACCTCAACTGAGGTTCCAACTACGACAACAACAGCTCCAATAACCTCAACTGAGGCTCTAACTACAACAACAACAACAACAACAACAACTCCAACAACCACAACTGAGGCTCCAACTACCACAACAACAGCTCCAACTACCACAACAACAGCTCCAACTACCACAACAACAGCTCCAACAACAACAACAACAGCTCCAACAACCACAACTGACGCTCCAACAACCACAACTGACGCTCCAACTACAACAACAGCTCCAACTACCACAACCGAGGCTCCAACTACCACAACAACAGCTCCAACTACCACAACCGAGGCTCCAACTACCACAACCGAGGCTCCAACTACCACAACTGAGGCTCCAACTTCAACATCAGCTCCAACTACCACAACAGCAGCTCCAACAACCACAACTGAGTCTCCAACTACAACAACAACAGCTCCAACTTCCACAACAACAGCTCCAACAACCACAACAACAGCTCCAACTACAACAACAACAGCTCCAACTACCCGAACAACAGCTCCAACTACCACAACAACAGCTCCAGCAACCACAACTGACGCTCCAACTACCACAACAACAGCTCCAACAACCTCAACTGAGGTTCCAACTACAACAACAACAGCTCCAACAACCTCAACTGAGGTTCCAACTACGACAACAACAGCTCCAACAACCACAACTGAGTCTCCAACTACAACAACATCAGCTCCAACTTCCACAAGAACAGCTCCAACTACCACAACAACAGCTCCAACTACCACAACAACAGCTCCAACTACCACAACAACAGCTCCAACAACCACAACTGACGCTCCAACTACCACAACAACAGCTCCAACAACCTCAACTGAGGTTCCAACTACAACAACAACAGATCCAACAACCTCAACTGAGGCTCTAACTACAACAACAACAGCTCCAACAACCACAACTGAGGCTCCAACTACCACAACAACAGCTCCAACTACCACAACTGAGGCTCCAACTTCAACAACAGCTCCAACTACCACAAGAGCAGCTCCAACAACCACAACTGACGCTCCAACTACCACAACAACAGCTCCAACAACTTCAACTGATTCTCCAACTACGACAACAACAGCTCCAACAACCACAACTGAGTCTCCAACTACAACAACAACAGCTCCAACTTCCACAACAACAGCTCCAACAACCACAACTGACGCTCCAACTACCACAACAACCGCTCCAACTACAACAACAACAGCTCCAACTACCACAACAACAGCTCCAACAACCACAACTGACGCTCCAACTACCACAACAACAGCTCCAACAACCTCAACTGAGGATCCAACTACGACAACAACAGCTCCAACAACCACAACTGACGCTCCAACTACCACAACAACAGCTCCAACAACCTCAACTGAGGTTCCAACTACGACAACAACAGCTCCAACAACCTCAACTGAGGCTCTAACTACAACAACCACAGCTCCAACAACCACAACTGAGGCTCCAACTACCACAACAACAGCTCCAACTACCACAACAATAGCTCCAACAACCACAACTGAGGCTCCAACTTCAACAACAGCTCCAACTACCACAACAGCAGCTCCAACAACCACAACTGACGCTCCAACTACAACAACAACAGCTCCAACAACTTCAACTGAGTCTCCAACTACGACAACAACAGCTCCAACAACCACAACTGAGTCTCCAACTACAACAACAACAGCTCCAACTTCCACAACAACAGCTCCAACAACCACAACTGACGCTCCAACTACCACAAAAATAGCTCCAACTACAACAACAACAGCTCCAACTACCACAACAACAGCTCCAACTACCTCAACTGGGGCTCCAACTTCAACTGGGGCTCCAACTACAACAACAGCACCAACAACGACAACTGAGGCTCCAACTACAACAACAACAGCTCCAACTACCACAACAACAGCTCCAACAACCACAACTGACGCTCCAACTACCACAACTAAGGCTCCAACTTCAACAACAGATCCAACAACCTCAAATGACGCCACAACTACCACAACAACAGCTCCAACAACCTCAACTGAGGTTCCAACTACAACAACAACAGCTCCAACTTCCACAACAACAGCTCCAACAACCACAACAACAGCAGCTCCAACTACAACAACAACAACAGCTCCAACTACCACAACAACAGCTCCAACAACCACAAATGATGCTCCAACTACCACAACAACAGCTCCAACTACCACAACAACATTTCCAACAACCACAACTGACGCTCCAACTACCACAACAACAGCTCCAACAACCACAACTGAGGTTACAACTACCACAACAACAGCTCCAACTACCACAACAACAGCTCCAACAACAACAACAATAGCTCCAACAACCACAACTGACGCTCCAACAACCACAACTGACGCTCCAACTACCACAACAACAGCTCCAACAACCACAACTGACGCTCCAACTACCACAACAACAGCTCCAACAACCACAACTGAGTCTCCAACTACAACAACAACTGCTCCAACTTCCTCAACAACAGCTCCAACAACCACAACTGACGCTCCAACTACCACAACAACAGCTCAAACTACAACAAAAACAGCTCCAACTACCACAACAACAGCTCCAACAACCACAACTGACGCTCCAACTACCACAACAACAGCTCCAACAACATCAACTGAGGTCCCAACTACGACAACAACAGCTCCAACAACCTCAACTGAGGCTCTAACTACAACCACAACAGCTCCAACAACCACAACTGAGGCTCCAACTACCACAACAACAGCTCCAACTACCACAACAACAGCTCCAACAACAACAACAATAGCTCCAACAACCACAACTGACGCTCCAACAACCACAACTGACGCTCCAACTACCACAACAACAGCTCCAACAACCTCCACTGAGGTTCCAACTACAACAACAACAGCTCCAACAACCTCAACTGAGGCTCTAACTACAACAACAACAGCTCCAACAACCACAACTGACGCTCCAACTACGACAACAACAGCTCCAACAACCACAACTGAGTCTCCAACTACAACAACAACAGCTCCAACTTCCACAACAACAGCTCTAACAACCACAACAACAGCTCCAACTACCACAACAACAGCTCCAACAACAACAACTGACGCTCCAACTACCACAACAACAGCTCCAACAACCTCAACTGAGGTTCCAACTACAACAACAACAGCTCCAACAACCTCAACCGAGGCTCTAACTACAACAACAACAGCTCCAACAACCACAACAACAGCTCCAAATACCACAACAATAGCTCCAATAACCACAAATGACGCTACAACTTCAACAACAGCTCTAACTACCACAACAGCAGCTCCAACAACCACAATTGACTCTCCAACTACCACAACAACAGCTCCAACAACCACAACTGAGGCTCCAACTACCACAACAACAGCTCCAACTACCACAACAATAGCTCCAACAACCACAACTGACGCTCCAACTTCAACAACAGCTCTAACTACCACAACAGCAGCTCCAACAACCACAACTGACGCTCCAACTACCACAACAACAGCTCCAACAACCACAACTGAGTCTCCAACTACAACAACAACAGCTCCAACTTCCACAACAACAGCTCCAACTACAACAACAACAGCTCCAACAACCACAACTGACGCTCCAACAACCACAACTGAGTCTCCAACTACAACAACAACAGCTCCAACTACCACAACAACAGCTCAAACTACAACAACAACAGCTCCAACTACCACAACAACAGCTCCAACAACCACAACTGACGCTCCAACTACCACAACAACAGCTCCAACAACCTCAACTGAGGCTCTAACTACAACAACAACAGCTCCAACAACCACAACTGAGGCTCCAACTACCACAACAACAGCTCCAACTACCACAACAACAGCTCCAACAACAACAACAACAGCTCCAACAACCACAACTGACGCTCCAACAACCACAACTGACGCTCCAACTACCACAACAACAGCTCCAACAACCTCCACTGAGGTTCCAACTACAACAACAACAGCTCCAACAACCTCAACTGAGGCTCTAACTACAACAACAACAGCTCCAACAACCACAACTGATGCTCCAACTACGACAACAACAGCTCCCACAACCACAACTGAGTCTCCAACTACAACAACAACAGCTCCAACTTCCACAACAACAGCGCCAACAACCACAACAACAGCTCCAACTACCACAACAACAGCTCCAATAACCTCAACTGAGGCTCTAACTACAACAACAACAGCTCCAATAACCACAACTGAGGCTCCAACTACCACAACAACAGCTCCAACTACCACAACAGCAGCTCCAACAACCACAACTGACGCTCCAACTACCACAACAACAGCTCCAACAACCTCAACTGAGGTTCCAACTACGACAACAACAGCTCCAAGAACCACAACTGAGTCTCCAACTACAACAACAACAGCTCCAACTTCCACAACAACAGCTCCAACAACCACAACAACAGCTCCAACTACAACAACAACAGCTCCAACAACCACAACTGACGCTCCAACAACCACAACTGACGCTCCAACTACCACAACAACAGCTCCAACTACCACAACAACAGCTCCAACTACCACAACAACAGCTCCAACAACCACAACTGACGCTCCAACTACCACAACAACAGCTCCAACAACCTCAACTGAGGTTCCGACTACAACAACAACAACTACAACAACAACAGCTCCAACAACCACAACTGAGGCTCCAACTACCACAACAACAGCTCCAACTACCACAACAATAGCTCCAACAACCACAACTGAGGCTCCAACTTCAACAACAGCTCCAACTACCACAACAGCAGCTCCAACAACCACAACTGATGCTCCAACTACCACAACAACAGCTCCAACAACTTCAACTGAGTCTCCAACTACGACAACAACAGCTCCAACAACCACAACTGAGTCTCCAACTACAACAACAACAGCTCCAACTTCCACAACAACAGCTCCAACAACCACAACTGATTCTCCAACTACCACAACAACAGCTCCAACTACAACAACAACAGCTCCAACTACCACAACAACAGCTCCAACTACAACAACAACAGCTCCAACAACCACAACAACAGCTCCAACAACCACAACTGACGCTCCAACTACCACAACAACAGCTCCAACAACCTCAACTGAGGTTCCTACTACAACAACAACAGCTCCAACAACCTCAAATGAGGCTCTAACTACCACAACAACAGCTCCAACAACCACAACTGACGCTCCAACTACCACAACAACAGCTCCAACAACCTCAACTGAGGTTCCAACTACAACAACAACAGCTCCAACAACCTCAAATGAGGCTCTAACTACCACAACAACAGCTCCAACAACCACAACTGACGCTCCAACTACCACAACAACAGCTCCAACTACCACAACAACAGCTCCAACTACCACAACAACAGCTCCAACAACCACAACTGACGCTCCAACTACCACAACAACAGCTCCAACAACCTCAACTGAGGTTCCAACTACAACAACAACAGCTCCAACAACCTCAACTGAGGCTCTAACTACAACAACAACAGCTCCAACAACCACAACTGAGGCTCCAACTACCACAACAACAGCTCCAACTACAACAACAACAGCTCCAACTACAACAACAACAGCTCCAACTACCACAACAACAGCTCCAACTACCACAACAACAGCTCCAACAACCACAACTGACGCTCCAACTACCACAACAACAGCTCCAACAACCTCAACTGAGGTTCCAACTACAACAACAACAGCTCCAACAACCTCAACTGAGGCTCTAACTACAACAACAACAGCTCCAACAACCACAACTGAGGCTCCAACTACCACAACAACAGCTCCGACTACCACAACAATAGCTCCAACAACCACAACTGAGGCTCCAACTTCAACAACAGCTCCAACTACCACAACAGCAGCTCCAACAACCACAACTGACGCTCCAACTACCACAACAACAGCTCCAACAACTTCAACTGAGTCTCCAACTACGACAACAACAGCTCCAACAACCACAACTGAGTCTCCAACTACAACAACAACAGCTCCAACTTCCTCAACAACAGCTCCAACAACCACAACTGACGCTCCAACTACCACAACAACAGCTCAAACTACAACAACAACAGCTCCAACTACCACAACAACAGCTCCAACAACCGTAACTGAGGTCCCAACTACCACAACAACAGCTCCAACAACCGTAACTGAGGTCCCAACTACGACAACAACAGCTCCAACAACCTCAACTGAGGCTCTAACTACAACAACAACAGCTCCAACAACTGAGGCTCCAACTACCACAACAACAGCTCCAACTACCACAACAACAGCTCCAACAACAACAACAACAGCTCCAACAACCACAACTGACGCTCCAACAACCACAACTGACGCTCCAACTACCACAACAACAGCTCCAACAACCTCCACTGAGGTTCCAACTACAACAACAACAGCTCCAACAACCTCAACTGAGGCTCTAACTACAACAACAACTGCTCCAACAACCACAACTGACGCTCCAACTACGACAACAACAGCTCCAACAACCACAACTGAGTCTCCAACTACAACAACAACAGCTCCAACTTCCACAACAACAGCTCCAACAACCACAACAACAGCTCCAACTACAACAACAACAGCTCCAACTACCCCAACAACAGCTCCAACTACCACAACAACAGCTCCAACAACCACAACTGACGCTTCAACTACCACAACAACAGCTCCAACAACCTCAACTGAGGTTCCAACTACAACAACAACAGCTCCAACAACCTCAACTGAGGCTCTAACTACAACAACAACAGCTCCAACAACCACAACTGAGGCTCCAACTACCACAACAACAGCTCCAACTACCACAACATTAGCTCCAACAACCACAACTGACGCTCCAACTTCAACAGCAGCTCCAACTACCACAACAGCAGCTCCAACAACCACAACTGACGCTCCAACTACCACAACAACAGCTCCAACAACCTCAACTGAGGTTCCAACTACGACAACAACAGCTCCAAGAACCACAACTGAGTCTCCAACTACAACAACAACAGCTCCAACTTCCACAACAACAGCTCCAACAACCACAACAACAGCTCCAACTACAACAACAACAGCTCCAACAACCACAACTGACGCTCCAACAACCACAACTGACGCTCCAACTACCACAACAACAGCTCCAACTACCACAACAACAGCTCCAACAACCACAACTGACGCTCCAACTACCACAACAACAGCTCCAACAACCTCAACTGAGGTTCCAACTACAACAACAACAGCTCCAACAACCTCAACTGAGGCTCTAACTACAACAACAACAGCTCCAACAACCACAACTGAGGCTCCAACTACCACAACAACAGCTCCAACTACCACAACAATAGCTCCAACAACCACAACTGAGGCTCCAACTTCAACAACAGCTCCAACTACCACAACAGCAGCTCCAACAACCACAACTGACGCTCCAACTATCACAACAACAGCTCCAACAACTTCAACTGAGTCTCCAACTACCACAACAACAGCTCCAACTACCAGAACAACAGCTCCAACTACCACAACAACAGCTCCAACAACCACAACTGACGCTCCAACTACCACAACAACAGCTCCAACAACCTCATCTGAGGTTCCAACTACAACAACAACAGCTCCAACAACCACAACTGAGGCTCCAACTACCACAACAACAGCTCCAACTACCACAACAATAGCTCCAACAACCACAGCTGAGGCTCCAACTTCAACAACAGCTCCAACTACCACAACAGCAGCTCCAACAACCACAACTGACGCTCCAACTACCACAACAACAGCTCCAACAACTTCAACTGAGTCTCCAACTACGACAACAACAGCTCCAACAACCACAACTGAGTCTCCAACTACAACAACAACAGCTCCAACTTCCACAACAACAGCTCCAACAACCACAACTGATTCTCCAACTACCACAACAACAGCTCCAACTACAACAACAACAGCTCCAACTACCACAACAACAGCTCCAACAACCACAAATGACGCTCCAACTACCACAACAACAGCTCCAACAACCTCAACTGAGGTTCCAACTACAACAACAACAGCTCCAACAACCTCAACTGAGGCTCTAACTACAACAACAACAGCTCCAACAACCACAACTGAGGCTCCAACTACCACAACAACAGCTCCAACTACCACAACAATAGCTCCAACAACCACAACTGAGGCTCCAACATCAACAACAGCTCCAACTACCACAACAGCAGCTCCAACAACCACAACTGACGCTCCAACTACCACAACAACAGCTCCAACAACTTCAACTGAGTCTCCAACTACCACAACAACAGCTCCAACTACCACAACAACAGCTCCAACAACCACAACTGACGCTCCAACTACCACAACAACAGCTCCAACAACCTCAACTGAGGTTCCAACTACAACAACAACAGCTCCAACAACCTCAACTGAGGCTCTAACTACAACAACAACAGCTCCAACAACCACAACTGAGGCTCCAACTACCACAACAACAGCTCCAACTACCATAACAATAGCTCCAACAACCACAACTGAGGCTCCAACTTCAACAACAGCTCCAACTACCACAACAGCAGCTCCAACAACCACAACTGACGCTCCAACTACCACAACAACAGCTCCAACAACTTCAACTGAGTCTCCAACTACGACAACAACAGCTCCAACAACCACAACTGAGTCTCCAACTACAACAACAACAGCTCCAACTTCCACAACAACAGCTCCAACAACCACAACTGATTCTCCAACTACCACAACAACAGCTCCAACTACAACAACAACAGCTCCAACTACCACAACAACAGCTCCAACAACCACAAATGACGCTCCAACTACCACAACAACAGCTCCAACAACCTCAACTGAGGTTCCAACTACGACAACAACAGCTCCAATAACCTCAACTGAGGCTCTAACTACAACAACAACAACTCCAACAACCACAACTGAGGCTCCAACTACCACAACAACAGCTCCAACTACCACAACAACAGCTCCACCTACCACAACAGCAGCTCCAACAACCACAACTGATGCTCCAACTACCACAACAACAGCTCCAACTACAACAACAACAGCTCCAACTACCACAGCATCAGCTCCAACAACCACAACTGATGATCCAACTACCACAACAACAGCTCCAACAACCACAACTGATGCTCCAACAACCACAACTGATGCTCCAACTACCACAACAACAGCTCCATCTACAACAACAACAGCTCCAACTACCACAACAACAGCTCCAACAACCACAAATGACGCTCCAACTACCACAACAACAGCTCCAACAACCTCAACTGAGGTTCCAACTACGACAACAACAGCTCCAATAACCTCAACTGAGGCTCTAACTACAACAACAACAACAACAACAACAACTCCAACAACCACAACTGAGGCTCCAACTACCACAACAACAGCTCCAACTACCACAACAACAGCTCCAACTACCACAACAACAGCTCCAACAACAACAACAACAGCTCCAACAACCACAACTGACGCTCCAACAACCACAACTGACGCTCCAACTACAACAACAGCTCCAACTACCACAACCGAGGCTCCAACTACCACAACAACAGCTCCAACTACCACAACCGAGGCTCCAACTACCACAACCGAGGCTCCAACTACCACAACTGAGGCTCCAACTTCAACATCAGCTCCAACTACCACAACAGCAGCTCCAACAACCACAACTGAGTCTCCAACTACAACAACAACAGCTCCAACTTCCACAACAACAGCTCCAACAACCACAACAACAGCTCCAACTACAACAACAACAGCTCCAACTACCCGAACAACAGCTCCAACTACCACAACAACAGCTCCAGCAACCACAACTGACGCTCCAACTACCACAACAACAGCTCCAACAACCTCAACTGAGGTTCCAACTACAACAACAACAGCTCCAACAACCTCAACTGAGGTTCCAACTACGACAACAACAGCTCCAACAACCACAACTGAGTCTCCAACTACAACAACATCAGCTCCAACTTCCACAAGAACAGCTCCAACTACCACAACAACAGCTCCAACTACCACAACAACAGCTCCAACTACCACAACAACAGCTCCAACAACCACAACTGACGCTCCAACTACCACAACAACAGCTCCAACAACCTCAACTGAGGTTCCAACTACAACAACAACAGATCCAACAACCTCAACTGAGGCTCTAACTACAACAACAACAGCTCCAACAACCACAACTGAGGCTCCAACTACCACAACAACAGCTCCAACTACCACAACTGAGGCTCCAACTTCAACAACAGCTCCAACTACCACAAGAGCAGCTCCAACAACCACAACTGACGCTCCAACTACCACAACAACAGCTCCAACAACTTCAACTGATTCTCCAACTACGACAACAACAGCTCCAACAACCACAACTGAGTCTCCAACTACAACAACAACAGCTCCAACTTCCACAACAACAGCTCCAACAACCACAACTGACGCTCCAACTACCACAACAACCGCTCCAACTACAACAACAACAGCTCCAACTACCACAACAACAGCTCCAACAACCACAACTGACGCTCCAACTACCACAACAACAGCTCCAACAACCTCAACTGAGGATCCAACTACGACAACAACAGCTCCAACAACCACAACTGACGCTCCAACTACCACAACAACAGCTCCAACAACCTCAACTGAGGTTCCAACTACGACAACAACAGCTCCAACAACCTCAACTGAGGCTCTAACTACAACAACCACAGCTCCAACAACCACAACTGAGGCTCCAACTACCACAACAACAGCTCCAACTACCACAACAATAGCTCCAACAACCACAACTGAGGCTCCAACTTCAACAACAGCTCCAACTACCACAACAGCAGCTCCAACAACCACAACTGACGCTCCAACTACAACAACAACAGCTCCAACAACTTCAACTGAGTCTCCAACTACGACAACAACAGCTCCAACAACCACAACTGAGTCTCCAACTACAACAACAACAGCTCCAACTTCCACAACAACAGCTCCAACAACCACAACTGACGCTCCAACTACCACAAAAATAGCTCCAACTACAACAACAACAGCTCCAACTACCACAACAACAGCTCCAACTACCTCAACTGGGGCTCCAACTTCAACTGGGGCTCCAACTACAACAACAGCACCAACAACGACAACTGAGGCTCCAACTACAACAACAACAGCTCCAACTACCACAACAACAGCTCCAACAACCACAACTGACGCTCCAACTACCACAACTAAGGCTCCAACTTCAACAACAGATCCAACAACCTCAAATGACGCCACAACTACCACAACAACAGCTCCAACAACCTCAACTGAGGTTCCAACTACAACAACAACAGCTCCAACTTCCACAACAACAGCTCCAACAACCACAACAACAGCAGCTCCAACTACAACAACAACAACAGCTCCAACTACCACAACAACAGCTCCAACAACCACAAATGATGCTCCAACTACCACAACAACAGCTCCAACTACCACAACAACATTTCCAACAACCACAACTGACGCTCCAACTACCACAACAACAGCTCCAACAACCACAACTGAGGTTACAACTACGACAACAACAGCTCCAACAACCTCAACTGAGGCTCTAACTACAACAACAACAGCTCCAACAACCACAACTGAGGCTCCAACTACCACAACAACAGCTCCAACTACCACAACAACAGCTCCAACAACAACAGCTCCAACAACCACAACTGACGCTCCAACAACCACAACTGACGTACCAACTACAACAACAATAGCTCCAACTACCACAACCGAGGCTGCAACTACCCCAACAACAGCTCCAACAACCTCAACTGAGCCTCCAACTACAACAACAACAACAGCTCCAACAACCACAACTGAGGCTCCTACTACCACAACAACAGCTCCGACAAGCACAACTGAGGCTCCAACTACAACAACAACAGCTCCAACTACCACAACAACAGCTCCAACAATCACAAATGATGTTCTAACTACCACAACAACAGCTCCAACAACCACAACTGACACTCCAACTACCACAACAACAACTCCAACTACCACAACAACATCTCCAACTACCACAACAACAGCTCCAACTACAACAACAATAGCTCCAACTACCACAACAACAACAACTCCAACAACCACAACTGATACTCCAACTACCACAACAACAGCTCCATCTACAACAACAACAGCTCCAACTACCACAACAACAGCTCCAACAACCTCAACTGAGGCTCCAACTGCAGCAATAATAACAGCAGCAGCAGCAGCACCAACAACCACAACTGAGGCTCTAACTACAACAACAACAGCTCCAACTACAACAACAACAGTTCCAACAACCACAACTGATGCTCCAACTACCACAACAACAGCTCCAACAACCTCAACTGAGGCTCCAACTACAACAATTACAACAGCAGCTCCAACAAGCATAACTGAGGCTCCAACTACCACAACAACAGCTCCAACAACCACAACTGATGTTCCAACTACCACAACAACAGCTCCAACAACCACAACTGACACTCCAACTACCACAACAACAGCTCCAACTACCACAAAAACAGCTCCAACTACCACAACAAAAGCTCCAACTACCACAACAAAAGCTCCAACTACCCTTACTGAGGCTCCAACTACCACAACAACAGCTCCAACTACCTCAACTGAGGCTCTAACTACAACAGCAGCTCCAACAAGCACAACTGAGGCTCCAACTACCACAACAACAGCTCCAACAACCACAACTGATGTTCCAACTACCACAACAACAGCTCCAACAACCACAACTGAAACTCCAACTACCACAACAACAGCTCCAACTACCACAAAAACATCTCCAACTACCACAACAAAAGCTCCAACAACCACAACTGATACTCCAACTACCTCAACTGGGGCTCCAACTACCTCAACTGGGGCTCCAACTTCAACAACAGCTTCAACTACATCAACAACAGCTCTAACTACCACAACAACTGCTCCAAAACCAACAACTGATACTCCAACTACCACAACAACAGCTCCAACTACAACAACAAGAGTTCCAACTACCACAACAACAGCTACAACTACCTCAACTGAGGCACCAACTACCACACCAACAGCTCCAACTACCTCAACTGAGGCTACAACTACAACAATAGCACCAACAACGACAACTGAGGCTCCAACTACCACAACCACACCTCCAACAACCACAACAACACCTCCAACAACCACAACTGATGCTCCAACTACAACAACAACAGCACCAACAAGCACAACAGAGGCTCCAACTACCACAACAACAGCTCCAACTACATCAACAACAGCTTCAACTACCACAACTGACACTCCAACTACAATAACAACAGCTCCAACAACCTCAACTGATGCTCCAACTACAACAACAACAGCACCAACAAGCACAACAGAAGCTCCAACTACCACAACAACAGCTCCAACTACATCAACAACAGCTTCAACTGCCACAACTGACACTCCAACTACAATAACAACAGCTCCAGCAACCACAACTGAGGCTCCAACTACAACAACAACAGTTCCAACTACCACAACAACAGCTCCAACAACCACAACTTCAACAACAGCTTCAACTACATCTAAAACAGCTCCAACAACCACAACTGATGTTCCAACTACCACTACAACAGCGCCAGAAACCACAACTGATGTTCCAACTACCACAACAACAGCTCCAACAACCACAACTGGTACTCCAACTACCACAACAACAGCTCCAACTACCACAACAATAGCTCCAACTACAACAACAACAGCTCCAACTACAACAACAACAGCTCCAACTACATCAACAACAGCTTCAACTACCACAACTGACGCTCCAACTACAACAACAACAGCTTCAACAACCTCAACTGAGGCTCCAACTACAACAATAACAACAACAGCATCACCAACAACCACAACTGAGGCTCCAACTATCACAACAACAGCTCCAACTACAACAACAATAGCTCCAACAACCTCAACTGAGGCTCCAACTTCAACAACAGCTTCAACTACATCAACAACAGCTCCAACTACCACAACAACAGCTCCAACAACCACAACTGATGTTCCAACTACCACAACAACAGCTCCAACAACCACAACTGAGACTCCAAATACCACAACAACAGCTCCAACTACTATAACAAGAGCTCCAACTACCACAACAACAGCTCCAACTACCTCAACTGAGGCTCCAACTACCACACCAACAGCTCCAAATACCTCAACTGAGGCTACAACTACAACAATAGCACCAACAACGACAACTGAGGCTTCAACTACCACAACAACACCTCCAACAACAACAACAACACCTCCAACAATCACAACTGAGGCTCCAACTACATCAATAACAACAGCACCACCAACAACCACAACTGACGCTCCAACTACCACAACAACAGCTTCAACAACCTCAAATGAGGCTCCTACTACAACAATAGCAACAGCAGCTGCAACAAGCTCAACTGAGGCTCCATCTACCACAACAACAGCTCCAACTACAACAACAGCTCCAACTACCTCAACAACAACAACTGATGTTTCAACTACCACAACAACAGCTCCAACAACCACAACTGATACTCTAACTACCACAAAAACAGCTCCAACTACAATAAAAACAGGTCCAACTACCACAACAACAGCTCCAACTACCTCAACTGAGGCTCCAACTACCTCAACTGAGGCTCCAACTACAACAACAGCACCGACAACTGAGGCTCCAACTACCACAACAACAGCAACAACAACAGCTCCAACTTCCACAACAACAGCTCCAATAACCACAACTGATGTTCCAACTACCACAACAAAAGCTCCAACAACCACAAATGACGCTCCAACTACCACAACATCTGCTCCAACTACAACAACAACAGCTCCAAGTACATCACCTGAGGCTCCAACTACAACAACAACAACTCCAACTACAACAACAACAGCTCCAACTACCTCAACTGAGGCTCCAACTACCACAACAACAACAACTACAACAACCACAACAACTGCTCCAACAACCAGAACTGATGCTCCAACTACCACAACAACAGCTCCAACTACAACAACTGAAGCTAAAACTACAACAACAGCTCCAACAACAAAAACTGAGACTCAACCAACAACAACAGCAACTCCAACTACAACAACCAGAGCTCCAACAACCACAACTGAGGCTCAACCAACAACAACAGCTCCATATACAACAACAGCTCAAACAACCACAACAACAGCTCCAACAACCACAACTGACACGCCAACTACCACAACAACAGCTCCAACAACAACAGCTCCAACTACAACAACAACAACTCCAACTCCAACTACCACAACAACAGCTCCAACTACCACAACATCAACTCCAATTACCACAACATCAGCTCCAAAAACCACAACTGAGACTCAACCAACAACAACAACAGCAGCTACAACAACAACAACAGCAGCTACAACAACCACAACTGAGGCTCAACTAACAACAACAGCTCCAACAATAAGAACTGACGCTCCAACTACAACAATAACAACAGTAGCACCAACAACAGCTTCAACCACAACAGGAACAACCCCAACTGCCACAACAATAGCTCCAACAACCACAACTGAGGCTCCAACAACTTCAACTGACGCTCCAACTACCACAACAATCGCTCAACCAACTATAACTGAGGCTCCAACAACTACAACTGACGCTCCAACTACCACAACAATCGCTCAACCAACTATTACTGAGGCTCCAACTATCATGACAACATTTCCACCGACAACAACTGAAGTTCTAACTACCACATCAATAGTTCCTATCACCCCAACTGATGTTCCAACTTTAACTACAACAGCTCCAACAACCACAACAACATCTCCAACAACTTCAACTGAGGCTCCAACTACCACAATAATTTCTTCGACTACCAGTAAATTACCTCTTTCAAAAACAACAGAGCCTCCAACAACCGCAACAACAGCTCAAACAACCAAAACTGAGGCTCCAGCTACCAAAACAATAGGTCCAACAACAGCCTCAACCACCACAACCGTTGCTGCAACAACCGAAACTATCGCAACAACTGCATCGACAGTAATAATAAGCATTGCAGCAACAAGCACAACTATATCAACAACTCCATCTACAGCTCCAAGAACAACAGTGTCACCGATGACCACAACTGTTTCTGAGACATCTACAACACCACCATCAACCACAACATCAATTCCAAAAACAGCCCGTCCAACCACCACCACAACTATTTACCAAACAGGTACAACAACAACGTTTCCAAAACTCCAAACCACAAAAACAAATACAGAGTCTTCCATAACAACCACAACACTTTCCACAACCACAAAGTTTTCACAAACACCTTCAACAACACCTTCAAGCACTACAACACTTTCAATTCACCCAACCACAGCTGGAAAAAAAAGCACTCAGTCTGACACACAAACAACATCGCTTCCAACTACAACAACTGTTATTGAGACAACAACAACCCCATCTACAACACTGTCACCGACCACCACAAATGGTATTTTGACAACTACAACACTGTCACCATCAAGCACAACAGCAATTCCAAAACTCCCTACCACATCTGCTAAAACAAGCACAGAGTCTCTGATAACAACCACAAATTTTTCATCTTCTTCAATTAAGACTACCATAACCACAACAGCCCTCCCAATTACTACTACTGTTTCAAAGACAACCACACAAATACCATCAACAACTACTAAACTTCCACATCTCTCATCCACTGCTGAAAAAACTAGAACTGAGTCTCAGATAAAAACAACAACGCTTCCAATTACCACAACTGTTTCTCAGACAACTACATCAAAAGCTTCAACCACTACAACACTTCTAAATCTCCCAACCACAGCTGAAAATATGAGAACTGAGTCTCCCATTAAAACAACAATGCTTCCAATCACCACAACTGTTTCTCAGACAACTACACCAACACCTTCATTCACTACAACTATTCCAAATCTCCCAACCACACCTGAAAAAACACACACCGATTCTCATATAACAACCACAGCACTTCTCACAACCACTATTGCTCCAAAGACAGCTACAACAACACATTCAAGCCCTACAACATTTTCAAATCCCCTAACTGCAGCTGAAAAAACAAGCACTGAGTCTCCCATAAAAACAACAATGCTTCCAATTACCATCGCTCGTTCTGAGAAATCTACAACAACACCTTCAACCACAACAGCACTTTCTAATCTCCCAGCCACAGCAGCACAATCAAGCACTCCCATAACAACCAAAACTGCTTTCACTTCTACAGTTCAGTCTACCATAAGCACAACAGCCCTTCCAATTTCCATAACTGTTTCTGGGACAAACACAACTAAGGCCCAAACTACCACAACAATAGCTGCAACAACCTCAACTGCTGCCCCAACTACCAAAACAACAGCTCCAACAACCACAACTGAGGCCCAAACTACCACACCAATTGCTTCAACGACCACAACTGAGGCCCCAACTACCACAACAAAAGCTCCTACATCCACAACACCCGCTCCATCAACCATAAAAACAGCTCCAACATCCATAACTGACGCCCCAACAACAACAGCTTCCACAACCACAACTAACGCTCCAACTACCACAACAACAGCTCAAACAACTACAACTGAGGCCCCAACTACCACACCAGTAGCTCCAACAACCACAACTGAGGCCCCAACTACCACAACAAAAGCTCATACATCCACAACAACCGCTCCATCAACCACAAAAACAGCACCAACATCCACAACTGAGGTCCCAACCACAACTGACGCTCCAACTACCACAACAACAGCTCAAACAACTACAACTGAGGCCCCAACTACAACAACAATAGCTCCAACAACCGCAACAGATGCCCAAACTACCACACCAATAGCTCCAACAACCACAACTGAGGCCCCAACTACCACAACAACAGTTCCTACATCCACAACAACCGCTCCATCAACCACAAAAACTGCTCCAACATCCACAACTGAGGTCCCAACAACAACAGCTTCCACAACCACAACTGACGCTCCAACTACCACAACAACAGCTCAAACAACTACAACTGAGGCCCCAACTGCAACAACTATAGCTCCAACAACCACAACAGATGCCCCAACTACCACAACAACAGTTCCTACATCCACAACAACCGCTCCATCAAACACAAAAACAGCTCCAACATCCACAACTGAGGCCCCAACAGCAACAGCTTCAACAACCACAGCTGACACTCTAACTACCACAACAATAGCTCCAACAACCACAACAGAGGCCCAAACTACCACACCAATAGCTCCAACAACCACAACTGAGGCCCCAACTACCACAACAACAGCTCCTACATCCACAATAACCGCTCCATCAACCACAAAAACAGCTCCAACATCCACAACTGAGGCCCCAACAACAACAGCTTCCACAACCACAACTGACGCTTCAACTACCACAACAACAGCTCAAACAACTACAACTGAGTCCCCAACTACAGCAACAATAGCTCCAACAACCACAACTGAGGCCCCAACTACCACAACAACAGCTCCTACATCCACAACAACCACTCCATCAACCACAAAAACAGCTCCAAAATCAACAACTGAGGCCCCAACAACACCAGCTTCCACAACCACAACTGACGCTCCAACTACCACAACAACAGCTCAAACAACTACAACTGAGGCCCCAACTACAACAACAATAGCTCCAACAGCCACAACAGATGCCCAAACTACCACACCAATAGCTCCAACAACCACAACTGAGGCCCAAACTACCACAACAACAGCTCCTACATCCACAACAACCGCTCCATCAATTACAAAAACAGCTCCAACATCCACAACTGAGGCCCCAACAACAACAGCTTCCACAACCACAACTGACGCTCCAACTACCACAACAACAGCTCAAACAACTACAACTGAGGCCCCAACTACAGCAACAATAGCTCCAACAACCACAACTGAGGCCCCAACTACCAGAACAACAGCTCCTACATCCACAACAACCACTCCATCAACCACAAAAACAGCTCCAAAATCCACAACTGAGGCCCCAACAACACCAGCTTCCACAACCACAACTGACGCTCCAACTACCACCACAACAGCTCAAACAACTACAACTGAGGCCCCAACTACAACAACAATAGCTCCAACAACCACAACAGATGCCCAAACTACCACGACAACAGTTCCTACATCCACAACAACCACTCCATCAACCACAAAAACAGCTTCAACATCCACAGTTGAGGCCCCAACAACAACAGCTCCAACAACCACAACTGAGACCCCAACTACCACAACAACAGTTCCCACATCCACAACAACCACTCCATCAACCACAAAAACAGCTCCAACATCCACAACTGAGGCCCCAACAACAACAGCTCCAACAACCACAACTGACGCTCCAACTACCACCATAACTCCTCAAACAACTACAACTGAGGCCCCAACTACCACAACAACATCTCCAACAGCCACAACTGCGGCCCCAACTACCACAACAATGGCTCCTACATCCGCAACTGAGGTTCAAACTACCACAACAACAGCTCCAACAACCACAACTGAGGCCCAAACTACCACACCAATAGCTCCAACAACCACAACGGATGCTCAAACTACCACAACTGTAGCTCAAACAACTACAAATGAGGCTCCAACTACCACCACAACAGCACCTACAACCACAACAACGGCTCAAACAACTACAACTGAGATTCTAACTACCACAACAACAGCTCCAACAACCACAACTGAGGTTCCAACTACCACAACAACAACAACAGCTTCAACAACCACAACTGACGTTCCAACTACCACAACACCAGCTCCAACAACCATAACTGAGGTCCCAACAACAACAGCTCAAACAACCACAACTGAGGTTCCAACTACCACAACAACAGCTCCAACAACTAAAGCAACAGCTCAAACAACTACATCTGAGGCCCCAACTACCACAACAACAGATATAAGAACTACAACCGAGGCTCCAACTACCACAACAACAACAATAACAGCTTCAACAACCACAACTGACGTTCCAACTACCACAACACCAGCTCCAACAACCATAACTGAGGCCCCAACAACAACAGCTCAAACAACCACAACTGAGGTTCCAACTACCACAACAACAGCTCCAACAACTAAAGCAACAGCTCAAACAACTACAACTACCACAACAACAGATATAAGAACTACAACTGAGCCTCCAACTACCACAACAACAGCTCAAACAACTAAGGCTCCAACTAAAACGATAACAGCTCCCATAACAACAACTGAGACCCAAACTACAACAACAACAGCACCAACAACCACAAATTACGCTCCCACTACAACAACAATAACTCAAATAACTACAACTGATGCTCCAACTACCACAAGAACAGCAGCTCCGAAATCCACAACTAAGGCCTCAACTACCACAACAACAGCTCCAACCACCACAACTAAGGTTCCAACTTCCACAACAACAGCTCCAACAACTACACCTGAGGCCCCAATACCAACAAAAACAGCTCAAACTATTACAACAGATGCCCAAACTACCACACCAATAGCTCCAACAACCAAAACTGAGGCCCCAACTACCACGACAACAGTTCCTACATCCACAACAACCACTCCATCAACCACAAAAACAGCTTCAACATCCACAACTGAGGCCCCAACAACAACAGCTCCAACAACCACAACTGAGACCCCAACTACCACAACAACAGTTCCCACATCCACAACAACCACTCCATCAACCACAAAAACAGCTCCAACATCCACAACTGAGGCCCCAACAACAACAGCTCCAACAACCACAACTGACGCTCCAACTACCACCATAACTCCTCAAACAACTACAACTGAGGCCCCAACTACCACAACAACATCTCCAACAGCCACAACTGCGGCCCCAACTACCACGACCATGGCTCCTACATCCGCAACTGAGGTTCAAACTACCACAACAACAGCTCCAACAACCACAACTGAGGCCCAAACTACCACACCAATAGCTCCAACAACCACAACGGATGCTCAAACTACCACAACTGTAGCTCAAACAACTACAAATGAGGCTCCAACTACCACCACAACAGCACCAACAACCACAACAACGGCTCAAACAACTACAACTGAGATTCTAACTACCACAACAACAGCTCCAACAACCACAACTGAGGTTCCAACTACCACAACAACAACAACAGCTTCAACAACCACAACTGACGTTCCAACTACCACAACACCAGCTCCAACAACCATAACTGAGGTCCCAACAACAACAGCTCAAACAACCACAACTGAGGTTCCAACTACCACAACAACAGCTCCAACAACTAAAGCAACAGCTCAAACAACTACATCTGAGGCCCCAACTACCACAACAACAGATATAAGAACTACAACCGAGGCTCCAACTACCACAACAACAACAATAACAGCTTCAACAACCACAACTGACGTTCCAACTACCACAACACCAGCTCCAACAACCATAACTGAGGCCCCAACAACAACAGCTCAAACAACCACAACTGAGGTTACAACCACAACTGAGGTTCCAACTACCACAACAACAGCAGCTCCAACAACTAAAGCAACAGCTCAAACAACTACAACTAACACAACAACAGATATAAGAACTACAACTGAGCCTCCAACTACCACAACAACAGCTCAAACAACTAAGGCTCCAACTAAAATGATAACAGCTCCCATAACAACAACTGAGACCCAAACTACAACAACAATAGCACCAACAACCACAAATTACGCTCCCACTACAACAACAATAACTCAAATAACTACAACTGATGCTCCAACTACCACAAGAACAGCAGCTCCGAAATCCACAACTAAGGCCTCAACTACCACAACAACAGCTCCAACCACCACAACTAAGGATCCAACTTCCACAACACCAGCTCCAACAACCATAACTGAGGTCCCAACAACAACAGCTCAAACAACCACAACTGAGGTTCCAACTACCACAACAACAGCTCCAACAACTAAAGCAACAGCTCAAACAACTACATCTGAGGCCCCAACTACCACAACAACAGATATAAGAACTACAACCGAGGCTCCAACTACCACAACAACAACAATAACAGCTTCAACAACCACAACTGACGTTCCAACTACCACAACACCAGCTCCAACAACCATAACTGAGGCCCCAACAACAACAGCTCAAACAACCACAACCGAGGTTACAACCACAACTGAGGTTCCAACTACCACAACAACAGCAGCTCCAACAACTAAAGCAACAGCTCAAACAACTACAACTACCACAACAACAGATATAAGAACTACAACTGAGCCTCCAACTACCACAACAACAGCTCAAACAACTAAGGCTCCAACTAAAACGATAACAGCTCCCATAACAACAACTGAGACCCAAACTACAACAACAACAGCACCAACAACCACAAATTACGCTCCCACTACAACAACAATAACTCAAATAACTACAACTGATGCTCCAACTACCACAAGAACAGCAGCTCCGAAATCCACAACTAAGGCCTCAACTACCACAACAACAGCTCCAACCACCACAACTAAGGTTCCAACTTCCACAACAACAGCTCCAACAACTACACCTGAGGCCCCAATACCAACAAAAACAGCTCAAACTATTACAACTGAGGCTCCAACTGCCAAAACAATAGGTCCAACAACAGCTCCAACCACCACAACTGTTGCTGCAACAACCGAAACTATGGCAACAACTGCATCGACAGTAATAATAAGCATTGCAGCAACAAGCACAACTATATCAACAACTCAATCTACAGCTCCAAGAACAACAGTGTCACCGACGACCACAACTGTTTCTGAGACCGCTACAACACCATCATCAACCACAACATCAATTCCAAAACTACCAACCGCAGTTACAACAACAGCCCGTCCAACCACCACCACAACTATTTACCAAACAGGTACAACAACAACGTTTCCAAAACTCCAAACCACAAAAACAAATACAGAGTCTTCCATAAGAACCACAACACTTTCCACAACCACAAAGTTATCACAAACACCTTCAACAACACCTTCAAGCACTACAACACTTTCAATTCACCCAACTACAGCTGAAAAAACAAGCACTGAGTCTCCCATAAAAAAAACAATGCTTCCAATTACCAAAACTGTTTCTGAGACAACTATATCAAGTCATTCAACCACTACAACAATTCCAAGTCTCCCAACCACAGCTGGAAAAAAAAGCACTCAGTCTGACATACAAAAAACATCGCTTCCAACTACAACAACTGTTATTGAGACAACAACAACCCCATCTACAACACTGTCACCGACCACCACAAATGGTTCTTTGACAACTACAACACAACCATCTACCACAACAACAATTCCAAAACTCCCTACCACATCTGCTAAAACAAGCACAGAGTCTCTGATAACAACCACAGCTGCTTTAACTTCTTCAATTAAGGCTACCATAACCACAACAGCCCTCCCAATTACTACTACTGTTTCAAAGACAACCACACAAAAACCATCAACAACTACAAAACTTCCACATCTCTCATCCACTGCTGGAAAAACTAGAACTGAGTCTCAAATAAAAACAACAATGCTTCCAAATACTACAACTGTTTCTCAGACAACTAGATCAAAAGCTTCAACCACTACAACACTTCTAAATCTTGCAACCACAGCTGAAAATATGAGCACTGAGTCTCCCATAAAATCAACAATGCTCCCACTTACCACAACTGTTTCTCAGACAACTACACCAACACCTTCATTCACTACAAAAATTCCAAATCTCCCAACCACACCTGAAAAATCAAGCCCTGAATCTCCCATTAAGACAACATCGCTTCCAATTACAACGGCCCTAACAACAACAACACTTCCAACTACCATAATTCGTTCTGAGACAACTAAAACAACACCTTTAACAACTACAACACTTTCAAATATCCCAACCACATCTGAAAAAACACACACCGATTCTCATATAACAACCACAGCACTTCTCACAACCAGTATTGCTCCAAAGACAGCTACAACAACACATTCAAGCCCTACAACATTTTCAAATCCCCTAACTGCAGCTGAAAAAACAAGCACTGAGTCTCCCATAAAAACCAAAACTGCTTCCACTTCTACAATTAAGTCTACCATAACCACAACAGCCCTTCCAATTTCCATAACTATTTCTGCGGCAAACACAACAAAACCTTCAACCACCACAACACTTCAAAATTTCCCAACCACAGCTGCAAAACCAAACACTGACTCTTCGAAAACCACAACACTTCCAGCCACAACAACTGTTTCTGAGACCGTTAAACCAACACCGTCAACCACACTTCAAAATCTACCATCCACGGCTGAAATAACAAGCACATTGTCTCCCCTAACAAAATCAACACTTCCTATTACCACAGCTCATTCAGAGAAAACTACAACAACACCTTCAACCACTTCAAGACTTACAAATCTCCCAACCACAGCTGGAAAAACAAGCAGTGAGTCTCACATAACAACCACAACACTTTTCACAACCACTCCTACTCTTCAGACTGCTACAACAGCCGATTCAAGCACTAAAACACTTTTAAATCCCTCTACTACGGCTGTAAAAACAAACACAGAATCTTCCAAAGAGTCAACAACACTTCCAACTACCAAAAGTGTTTCTGAGACAACCAAATCAACTTCTTCAACCACTACAACACTTCCAAATCTCCCAACCACAGATGAAAAAATAAGCACTGAGTCTGCCATACAAACAACAACGCTTCCAAATATCACAGCTGTTTCAGAGACAACAACAACCCCATCTACAACACTGTCACCGACAACCACAAATTCTTCTTTGACAACTACAACACAACCATCAACCACAACAACAATTCCAAAACTCCCTACCAAATCTGCAAAAACAAGCACAGAGTCTCCGATAACAACAACAGGTGCTTCAACTTCTACAATTAAGGCTGCCATACCCACAACATCCCAACCAATTACTACAACTGTTTTAAAGACAACCACACAAACACCATCAACAACTACAATACTTCCATATCTCTCATCCACAGCTGAAAAAACTAGAACTGACTCTCACATAAAATCAACAACGCTTCCAATTGCCACAGATGTTTCTAAGACAAGTACACCAACAGCTTCAAGCACTACAACACTTCCAAATCTCCCAACCACAGCTCAAAGAACTACTACAACAACTGCTCCAACAACAACAACAACAACAACAACAGCTCCAACAACCACAACTAAGGCCCCAACTACCACAACCACAGCTCAAACATTTAGAACTGAGGCTCCAACAACCACAACTGAGGCCCCAACAACCACGACTGAGGTTTCAACTACCACAACAACAGCTCAACCAACTACAACTGAGGCTCCAACTACCACAACAACAGCTCAAACAGCCAAACCTGAGGTTCCAACAGCCACAACAACAGCTCAAACAACTACAACTGAGGCCCCAACCACCACAACTGAGGTTCCAGCTAACACAACAACAGCATCAACAACCACAAAAACTGCTCCAACAACCACAACTGAGGCCCAAACTACCACAACAATAGCTCCAACTACCACCACAACAGCACCAAAAACCACAACAACGGCTCAAACAACTACAACTGAGATTCTAACTACCACAACTACAGCTCCAACAACCACAACTGAGGTTCCAACTACCACAACAACAACAACAGCTTCAACAACCACAACTGACGTTCCAACTACCACAACAGCAGCTCCAACAACCATAACTGAGGCCCCAACAACAACAGCTCAAACAACCACAACTGAGGTTCCAACTACCACAACAACAGCTCCAACAACTAAAGCAACAGCTCAAACAACTACAACTACCACAACAACAGATATAAGAACTACAACCGAGGCTCCAACTACCACAACAACAGCTCCAACAATAACAACTGAGGTTCCAACTACCACAACAACAGCTTCAACAACAACAACTGACGTTCCAACTACCACAACACCAGCTCCAACAACCATAACTGAGGCCCCAACAACAACAGCTCAAACAACCACAACTGAGGTTCCAACTACCACAACAACAGCTCCAACAACTAAAGCAACAGCTCAAACAACTACAACTACCACAACAACAGATATAAGAACTACAACTGAGCCTCCAACTACCACAACAACAGCTCAAACAACTAAGGCTCCAACTACAACGATAACAGCTCCCATAAAAACAACTGAGACCCAAACTACAACAACAACAGCACCAACAACCACAAATTACGCTCCCACTACAACAACAATACCTCAAATAACTACAACTGATGCTCCAACTACCACAAGAACAGCAGCTCCGAAATCCACAACTAAGGCCTCAACTACCACAACAACAGCTCCAACCACCACAACTAAGGTTCCAACTTCCACAACAACAGCTCCAACAACTACACCTGAGGCCCCAATACCAACAAAAACAGCTCAAACTATTACAACTGAGGCTCCAACTGCCAAAACAATAGGTCCAACAACAGCTCCAACCACCACAACTGTTGCTGCAACAACCGAAACTATGGCAACAACTGCATCGACAGTAATAATAAGCATTGCAGCAACAAGCACAACTATATCAACAACTCAATCTACAGCTCCAAGAACAACAGTGTCACCGACGACCACAACTGTTTCTGAGACAGCTACAACACCATCATCAACCACAACATCAATTCCAAAACTACCAACCGCAGTTGCAACAACAGCCCGTCCAACCACCACCACAACTATTTACCAAACAGGTACAACAACAACGTTTCCAAAACTCCAAACCACAAAAACAAATACAGAGTCTTCCATAAGAACCACAACACTTTCCACAACCACAAAGTTATCACAAACACCTTCAACAACACCTTCAAGCACTACAACACTTTCAATTCACCCAACTACAGCTGAAAAAACAAGCACTGAGTCTCCCATAAAAAAAACAATGCTTCCAATTACCAAAACTGTTTCTGAGACAACTATATCAAGTCATTCAACCACTACAACAATTCCAAATCTCCCAACCACAGCTGGAAAAAAAAGCACTCAGTCTGACATACAAACAACATCGCTTCCAACTACAACAACTGTTATTGAGAAAACAACAACCCCATCTACAACACTGTCACCGACAACCACAAATGGTTCTTTGACAACTACAACACAACCATCAACCACAACAACAATTCCAAAACTCCCTACCACATCTGCTAAAACAAGCACAGAGTCTCTGATAACAACCACAGCTGCTTTAACTTCTTCAATTAAGGCTACCATAACCACAACAGCCCCCCCAATTACTACTACTGTTTCAAAGACAACCACACAAAAACCATCAACAACTACAAAACTTCCACATCTCTCATCCACTGCTGGAAAAACTAGAACTGAGTCTCAAATAAAAAAAACAATGCTTCCAATTACTACAACTGTTTCTCAGACAACTACATCAAAAGCTTCAACCACTACAACACTTCTAAATCTCACAACCAAAGCTGAAAATATGAGCACTGAGTCTCCCATAAAATCAACAATGCTCCCACTTACCACAACTGTTTCTCAGACAACTACCCCAACACCTTCATTCACTACAAAAATTCCAAATCTCCCAACCACACCTGAAAAAACAAGCCCTGAATCTCCCATTAAAACAACACCGCTTCCAATTACAACGGCCCTAACAAAAACAACACTTCCAACTACCATAGTTCGTTCTGAGACAACTAAAACAACACCTTTAACAACTACAACACTTTCAAATATCCCAACCACATCTGAAAAAACACACACCGATTCTCATATAACAACCACAGCACTTCTCACAACCAGTATTGCTCCAAAGACAGCTACAACAACACATTCAAGCCCTACAACATTTTCAAATCCCCTAACTGCAGCAGAAAAAACAAGCACTGAGTCTCCCATAAAAACCAAAACTGCTTCCACTTCTACAATTAAGTCTACCATAACCACAACAGCCCTTACAATTTCCATAACTATTTCTGCGGCAAACACAACAAAACCTTCAACCACCACAACACTTCCAAATTTCCCAACCACAGCTGCAAAACCAAACACTGACTCTTCGAAAACCACAACACTTCCAGCCACAACAACTGTTTCTGAGACCGTTAAGCCAACACCGTCAACCACACTTCAAAATCTACCATCCACTGCGGAAAGAACAAGCACATTGTCTCCCCTAACAAAATCAACACTTCCTATTACCACAGCTCATTCAGAGAAAACTACAACAACACCTTCAACCACTTCAAGACTTACAAATCTCCCAACCACTTCAAGACTTACAAATCTCCCAACCACAGCTGGAAAAACAAGCAGTGAGTCTCACATAACAACCACAACACTTTTCACAACCACTCCTACTCTTCAGACTGCTACAACAACCGATTCAAGCACTAAAACACTTTTAAATCCCTCTACTACGGCTGTAAAAACAAACACAGAATCTTCCAAAGAGTCAACAACACTTCCAACTACCAAAAGTGTTTCTGAGACAACCACATCAACTTCTTCAACCACTACAACACTTCCAAATCTCCCAACCACAGATGAAAAAATAAGCACTGAGTCTGCCATACAAACAACAACGCTTCCAACTATCACAACTGTTTCAGAGACAACAACAACCCCATCTACAACACTGTCACCGACAACCACAAACTCTTCTTTGACAACTACAACACAACCATCAACCGCAACAACAATTCCAAAACTCCCTACCACATCTGCAAAAACAAGCACAGAGTCTCCGATAACAACAACAGGTGCTTCAACTTCTACAATTAAGGCTACCATAACCACAACATCCCAACCAATTACTACAACTGTTTTAAAGACAACCACACCAAAACCGTCAACAACTACAATACTTCCATATCTCTCATCCACAGCTGAAAAAACTAGAACTGACTCTCACATAAAATCAACAACGCTTCCAATTGCCACAGCTGTTTCTAAGACAAGTATACCGACAGCTTCAACCACTACAACACTTCCAAATCTCCCAACCACAGCTCAAAGAACTACTACAACAACTGCTCCAACAACAACAACAACAGCTCCAACAACCACGACTGAGGTTTCAACTACCACAACAACAGCTCAACCAACTACAACTGAGGCTCCAACTACCACAACAACAGCTCAAACAACTACAACTGAGGCCCCAACCACCACAACTGAGGTTCCAGCTAACACAACAACAGCATCAATAACCACAACAACTGCTCAAACAACTACAACTGAGATTTTAACTACCATAACAACAGCTCCAACAAACACAACTGAGGTTCCGACTACCACAACAACAGATCCTACAACCACAACTGAGGGACCAACAACAACAGCCTCAAAAACCACAACTGAAGCTCCAACTACCACAACAACAGCTCCAACAACCATAACTGAGGCCCAAACAACAACAACAGCTCCAATAATTAAAACTGAGGCTCCAACTTCCACAAAAACAGCTACAACATCCACAACTCACACTTCAACTACCACAACAAGAGCTCCAACAACCACAACTAAGGCCCAAACTACCACAACAATAGCAGCAACAACCTCAACTGCGGCCCAAACTTCCACAACAACAGCTCCCACGTCCACAACAATCGCTCCATCAACCACAAAAACAGCTCCAACATCCATAACTGAGGCCCCAACAACAACAGCTTCAACAACCACAACTGACGCTCCAACTACCACAACAACAGGTCCT
Source organism: Triplophysa dalaica (assembly GCF_015846415.1). Classification (NCBI taxonomy): domain Eukaryota; kingdom Metazoa; phylum Chordata; class Actinopteri; order Cypriniformes; family Nemacheilidae; genus Triplophysa; species Triplophysa dalaica. The sequence continues at coordinate 8,077,073 of NC_079543.1, forward strand.
ACATCCACAACTGAGGCCCAAACAACAACAGCTTCCACAACCACAACTGACGCTCCACCTACCACAACAACAGCTCAAACAACTACAACTGAGCCCCCAACAGCCACAACAATAGCTCCAACAACCACAACAGAGGCCCAAACTACCACACCAATAGCTCCAACAACCACAACTGCGACCCCAACTACCGCAACAATAGCTCCTACATCCACAACTGAGGTTCCAACTACCACAACAATAGCTCCAACAACCTCAACTGCGGGCCCAACTGCTACAACAACAGCTCCAACAACCAGAACGGAGGTTCCAGCTACCACAAAAATAGCTCCAACAACCAGAGCTGAGGTTCCAACTAACACAACAACAACTCCAACAACCACAACTGAGGCCCAAACTACCATACCAATAGCTCCAACAACCACAACTGAGGCCCCAACGACCACAACTGAGGCCCCAAATACCACAACTGAGGCCCCAACTACCACAACAATAGCTCCAACCACCACAGCAGAGGCCCAAACTACCACAATAATTGCTCCAACAACAACAACTGAGGCCTCGACTACCACAACAACAGCTGTTACACCCACAACTGTGGTTCCAACTACCACAACAACAGCTCCAACCACAACAACTGAGGCCCCAACAATAACAGCTCTAACAACAACAACTGAGGTCCCAACAATAATAGCTCCAACAACCACTACTGAGGGTCCAACAACAACTGAGGCCCCAACTACAACAACAGCAATATCGACAACCACAACTGAAGCTCTGCCTAATCCAACAACAACCGAGGCTCCCACTACCACAACATCAGCTCTAACAACCATAATTGAGGTTCCAACTTTCACAACTACAGCACAAACAATTACTACAATAGCTCAAACAACCAGGATTGAGGCTACAACTACAACAATAAAAGCTCCAACAACTCCAACAACCACATCTGAGGCCCCAACTACCACAACAACAACTCAGACTACCTCAACAACAGCTCTTGGAACCAAAACTGAGGCTAAAACTTCTATTACTACAGCTCCAGCATCAACAAATGAGGCTCCAAGAACCACAATAACAGCACCAACAACCACAACAATTTCTTCAACTACCAGTAAACTACCTCCTTCAAAAACATCAATTCCAAAACTACCAACCACTGTTGCAGAAACAAGCACAGATTCTCCAATAACAACCATAGCTGCATCAAGTCCTACAACAAAGGCTTTCATAAAGACAACAGCCCATCCAACCACCACCACAACTATTTACCAAACAGGTACAACGACAACGTTTCCTAAACTCCAAACCGCAAAAACAAATACAGAGTCTTCCATAACAACCTCAACACTTTCCACAAGCACAAAGTTTTCACAAACACCTTCAACAACACCTTCACGCACTACAACACTTTCAAATCACCCAACTACAGCTGCAAAAATAAGCACTAAGTCTCCCTTAAAAACAACAACCCTTCCAATTACCAAAACTGTTTCTGAGACAACAACAACACTGTCAACGACCACCACTAATGGTTCTGTGACAACTACAGCACCACCATCAATCACAACAACAATTCCAAAACTCCCGACCATATCTGAAAAAACAAGCACAGAGTCTTCGAAAGCAACCAGAGTTGCTCCAACTTCTACAATTAAGGCTACCATAACCACAACAGCCTTACCAATTACTACAACTGTTTCAAAGACAACCACACCAACGCCGTCAACAACTACAAAACTTCCATATCTCTCATCCACAGCTGAAAATACTAGAACAGAGTCTCCCATGACAAAGACAACACTTCCCACAACCACTAGTGCTCCTCGAACATCTACACAAAAAGCTTCAACGAATACAACACTTTTAAATCTCCCAACCACAGCTGAATATATGAGCACTGAGTCTCCCATAAAAACAACAATGCTTCCAATTACCACAACTGTTTCTCAGACAACTACACCAACACCTTTATTCACTACTACACTTCCAAATCTCCCAACCACGGCTGAAAAAACAACCACTCAATCTCTCATAAAAACAACAACACTTCCAATTACAACGGCCCTAACAAAAATAACACTTCCAACTACCACAGCTCGTTCTGAGACAACTACAACAACACCTTTAACAACTACAACACTATCAAATATCCCAACCACATCTGAAAACACACACACCGAGTCTCACATTAAAACAGCAGCACTTCTCACAACCACTGTTGCTCCAAAGACAGCTACAACAACACATTCAAGCACTAAAACACTTTTAAATCCCTCTACTACGGCTGTAAAAACAAACACAGAATCTTCCAAAGCAACAACAATACTTCCAGCCACAACAACTGTTTCTGAGACAGTCACATCTACTCCTTCAATCGGTACAACACTTCCAAATCTCCCAACTACAGCTGAAAGAACAAGCACTGAGTCTCCCATAAAAACAACAATGCTTTCAATTACCAACGCTCGTTCTGAGAGAGCTGCAACAACACCTTCAACCACAATAGCACTTTCAAATCTCCCAGCAACAGCAGCACAAACAAGCACTGAGTCTCCCATAAAAACCAAAACTGCTTCAACTTCTACAATTAAGTCTATTATGACCACAACAGCCCTTCCAATTACTAAAACTATTTCTCCGACAAAACCAACTAAATCTTCAACCAACACAACACTTCCAAATTTCCCAACCACAGCTGAGAAAACAAGCATTGAGTTTGCCATGACAACGATAACACTTCCCGCAACCACTAGTGCTCCTCAGACAGCTGCAAAAACCCCTTCAACCACTTCAACCCTTTCAAATCCCCCAACCAGTGCTGCAAAACCAAACATTGACTCTTCGAAATCCACAACACTTCCATCCACAACAACTGTTTCTGAGACCGTTAAACCAACACCATCAACCACACTTCAAAATCAACCATCCACGGCTAAAAGAACAAGCACATTGTCTCCCCTGACAAAATCAACACTTCCAATTACCACAGCTCATTCTGAGACAACTACAACCACACCTTCAACCACTTCAAGACTTGCAAATCTCCCAACAACAGCTGAAAAAACAAGCAGTGAGTCTCACATAACAACCACAACACTTGTCACAACCACTCCTGCTCTTCAGACAGCTTCAACAGCCGATTCAAGCACTAAAACACTTTTAAATCCCTCTACTACGGCTGTAAAAACAAACACAGAATCTTCCAAAGAGACAACAACACTTCCAACTACCAAAAGTGTTTCTGAGACAACCACATCAACTCCTTTAACCAATACAACACTTCCAAATCTCCCAACCACAGCTGAAAGAATAAGCACTGAGTCTGCCATACAAACAACAACGCTTTCAACTACCACAACTGTTTCAGAAACAACCCCATCTAAACCACTGTCACCAACCACCACAGATGTTTCTGTGACAACTACAACACAACCATCAACCACAACAACCATTCCAAAACTCCCAACGACATCTGAAAAAACTATCTTAGAGTCTCTGATAACAACCACAGGTTTTTCAACTTCCACTATTAAGGCTACCATAACCGAAACAGCCCTACCAATTACTTCAATCGTTTCAAAGACAACCACATCAACACCGTCAACAAATAAAAAACTTCCATATCTCTCATCCACAGGTGAAAAAACTAGAACTGAGTCTAACATAAAAACAACAACACTTCCAATTACCACAACGGTTTCAACCACTACAACACTTCCAAATCTCCCAAGCACTGCTGAAAAAATAAGCACTAAGTCTTACATAAAAACAACAACACTTCCAATTACCACAACTGTTTCTCAGACAACTACACCAACATCTTCATCCACTACAAGATTTTCAAATCTCCCAACCACAGCTGACAAAACAAGCACTGAATCTCCCTTAAAAACAACAACGCTTACAATTACAACGGCCCTATCAAAAACAATCGTTCCAACTAGAACAGCTAGTTCTGGGACAACTACAACAACTCCTTCAACCACTACAGCACTTTCAAATCTCCCAGCCAAAGATGTACAAACAAGTACTGAGTCACCAATTACAACCAAAACTGCTTCAACTTCTACCATTAAGTCTACTATGATCTCAACGGCCCTTCCAATTACCAAAACTATTTCTGCGACAAACACAAAAAAACCTTCAACCTACACAACACTTCCAAATTTCCCAACCACAGCTGAGAAAACAAGCATTGAGTTTGCCATGACAACGATAACACTTCCCGCAACCACTAGTGCTCCTCAGACAGCTGCAAAAACCCCTTCAACCACTTCAACCCTTTCAAATCCCCCAACAAGTGCTGCAAAACCAAACATTGACTCTTCGAAATCCACAACACTTCCATCCACAACAACTGTTTCTGAGACCGTTAAACCAACACTGTCAACCACACTTCAAAATGTACAATCCACAGCTGAAAGAACAAGCACATTGTCTCCCCTAACAAAATCAACACTTCCAATTACCACGTCTCATTCTGAGACAACAACAACAACATCTTCAACCACTTCAAGACTTACTAATCTCCAAACCAGAGCTGGAAAAACAAGCAGTGAGTCTTACATAACAACTACAACATCTTTTACAACCAATCCTGCTCTTCAGACAGCTACAACAGCCGATTCAAGGACTACAACACTTTTAATTCCCTCAACTACGGCTGTAAAAACAAACACAGAACCTTCCAAAGAGACAACAACACTTCCAACTACCAAAAGTGTCTCTGAGTCAGTCACATCAACACCTTCAACCAGTACAACACTTCCAAATCTCCCAACTACAGCTGAAAAAACAAGCACTGAGTCTCCCATAAAAACAACAACGCTTCCATTTACAACTGCTCATTCTGTGACAACTACGACAACACCTTCAACCACAACAACACTTTCAAATCTCCCAGCCACAGCTGAAAAAACAAGCACTCAATCTCAACAAACAACAAAACGTACAATTACAAGGGCCCTAAAAAATATAACACTTCCAACTACCACAGGTCGTTCCGAGACAACTACAACAACACCTTTAACAACTAAAACACTATCAAATATCCTAACCACATCTGAAAAAACACACACCGTGACTCAAATAACGACAACAGAACTTCTCACAACCACCATTGCTCCAAAGACAGCTAAAACAACACATTCAAGCATAATAACACTTTCAGATCCCCTAACAGCAGCTGTAAAAACAAACACAGAATCTTCCAAAGCCACAACAACACTTCCAGCCACAACAACTGTTTCTGAGTCAGTCACATCAACACCTTCAACCAATACAACACTTTCAAATCTCCCAGCCACAGCTGAAAAAACAAGCACTCAATCTCAACAAACAACAAAACTTACAATTACAACGGCCCTAAAAAATATAACACTTCCAACAACCACAGCTCGTTCCGAGACAACTACAACAACACCTTTAACAACTACAACACTATCAAATATCCCAACCATATCTGAAAAAACACACACCGTGTCTCACATAAAGACCACAGAACTTCTTACAACCACCATTGCTCCAAAGACAGCTAAAACAACACATTCAAGCATTATAACACTTCCAGATCCCCTAACAGCAGCTGTAAAAACAAACACAGAATCTTCCAAAGCCACAACAACACTTCCAGCCACAACAACTGTTTCTGAGTCAGTCACATCAACACCTTCAACCAGTACAACACTTCCAAATCTCCCAACTACAGCTGAAAAAACAAGCACTGAGTCTCCCATAAAAACAACAACGCTTCCATTTACAACAACTCATTCTGAGACAACTACGACAACACCTTCAACCACAACAAAACTTTCAAATCTCCCAGCTGCACAAACAAGTTCTGAGTCACCCATTACAACCAAAACTGCTTCAACTTCTACAATTAGGTCTAATATGACATCAACAGCCCTTCCAATTACCACAACTATTTCTGCGACAAACACAACAACACCTTCAACAATAATTCCAAATCTCCCAACGAGATCAGAAAATTCAAGCACTGAATCAATGACAAAAATTCCCACAACCACTAGTACTCCTCACACATTTAAGACAACACTTTCAATCACTTCAACCCTTCCAAATCCCCCAACCACAGCTGCAAAACCAAACCCTGACACTTCAAAAACCGCAACACTTCCAGCCACAACAACTGTTTCTGAGACCGTTACACAAAGCCCATCAACCACACTTCAAAATCTACCATTCACGGCTGAAAGAACAAGCACATTGTCTCCCCTAACAAAATCAACACTTCCAATTACCACAGCTCATTCTGAGACAACTACAAAAACACCTCCAACAACTTCAAGATTTCCAAATCTCCCAACCACAGCTGTAAAAACAAGCAGTGAGTCTCACATAACAACCAAAACACTTTTTACAACCACTCCTGCTCTTCAGACAGCTACAACAGCCGAACCAAGCACTAGAACACTTTTAAAACCCTTAACTACGGTTGTAAAAACAAACACAAAATCTTACAAAGAGACAACAACACTTCCAACTACCAAAAGTGTTTCTGAGACAACCACATCAACTCCTTCAACCACTACAACACTTCCAAATCTCCCAACCACAGCTGGAAATACAAGCAGTGAGTCTCACATAACAACTACAACACTTGTCAAAACCACTCCTGGTCTTCAGACAGCTACAACAGCCGAATCAAGCACTAGAACACTTTTAAATCTCTCAACCGCTGCTGACAATACAAGCACTGAGTCTCCGATAAAAGCAACAATGCTTCCAATTACCACAACTGTTTCTCAGACGACCACACCCACACAACCATCAACCACAACAACACTTTCAAATCTCCCAACCACATCTGCAAAAACAAGCAAAGAGTCTCAGATAACAACCACAGGTGCTTTAACTTCTACAATTAAGGCAACAATAACCACAACATCCCTACCAATTACTACAACTGTTTCAAAGACAACCACACCAACACCGTCAACAACAAAACTTCCATACCTCTCACCCACTGCTGAAAAAACTAGTACAGAGTCACACATTAAATCAACAACGCTTGCAATTACCACAACGGTTTCTAAGACAACTACACCAATACCTTTATCCACTACAACACTTTCAAATCTTCCAACCACAGCTGAAAAAACAAGCACTCAATCTCAACAAACAACAAAAATTACAATTACAACTGCCCTAAAAAAAATAACACTTCCAACTACCACAGCTCGTTCCGAGACAACTACAACAACACCTTTAACAACTACAACACTATCAAATATCCCAAACACATCTGAAAAAACACACACCCTGTCTCACATAACGACCACAGAACTTCTTACAACCACCATTGCTCCAAAGACAGCTAAAACAACACATTCAAGCATTATAACACTTTCAGATCCCCTAACAGCAGCTGTAGAAACAAACACAGAATCTTCCAAAGCCACAACAACACTCCAAGCCACAACAACTGTTTCTGAGACAGTCACATCTACACCTTCAATCGGTACAATACTTCCAAATCTCCCAACTACAGCTGAAAAAACAAGCACCGAGTCTCCCATAAAATCACCAACGCTTCCATTAACAACAACTTATTCTGAGACAACTACGACAACACCTTCAACCACAACAACGCTTTCAAGTCTCCCAGCCACAGCTGCACAAACAAGTTCTGAGTCACCCATTACAACCAAAACTGCTTCAACTTCTACAATTAAGTCTAATATGACATCACCAGCCCTTCCAATTACCACAACTATTTCTGCGACAAACACAACAACACCTTCAACAATAATTCCAAATCTCCTAACGAGATCTGAAAATTCAAGGTCTGAGTCTCCCATGACAATGACAAAAATTCCCACAACCACTAGTACTCCTCACACATTTAAGACAACACTTTCAACCACTTCAACCCTTCCAAATCCCCCAACCACAGCTGCAAAACCAAACACTGACTCTTCAAAAACCGCAACACTTCCAGCCACAACAACTGTTTCTGAGACCGTTACACAAAGCCCATCAACCACACTTCAAAATCTACCATCCACGGCTGAAAGAACAAGCACATTGTCTCCCCTAACAAAATCAACACTTCCAATTACCACAGGTCATTCTGAGACAACTACAAAAACACCTTCAACAACATCAAGAGTTCCAAATCTCCCAATCACAGCTGGAAAAACAAGCAGTGAGTCTCATATAACAACCAAAACACTTTTTACAACCACTCCTGCTCTTCAGACAGCTACAACGGCCGATTCAAGCACAAGAACACTTTTAAATCCCTTAACTACGGTTGTAAAAACAAACACAAAATCTTTCAAAGAGACAACAACACTTCCAACTACCAAAAGTGTTTCTGAGACAACCACATCAACTCCTTCAACCACTACAACACTTCCAAATCTCCCAATCACAGCTGAAAGAATAAGCACTGAGTCTGCCATACAAACAACAACGCTTCCAACTACCACAACTGTCTCAGAAACAACCACAACCCCATCTACAACACTGTCACTGACCACCACAGATGTTTTTGTGAAAACTACAACACAACCAATAACCACAACAATTCCAAAACTCCCAACCACACGGGCAAAATCAACCACAGAGTCTCAGATATCAACCACAGGTGCTTCAACTTCTACAATTAAGGCTGCCATAACAAAAACAGCCCTACCAATTACTACAACCGTTTCAAAGACAACCACACCAACACCAACACCGTCAACAAATACAAAACTTCCATATCTCTCATCCACAGCTGAAAAAACAAGCACTGAATCTCCCATAAAATCAACAATGCTCCCACTTACAACGTCCCTAACAAAAACAATGGTTCCAACTACCACAGCTAGTTCTGAGACAACTACAACAACTCCTTCAACCACTACAGCACTTCCAAATCTACCAACCACAGCTGAAAAAATAAGGACTGAGTCTGCCATACAAACAACAACGCTTCCAACTACCACAATTGTTTCAGAGACAAATACAACCCCATCTACAACACTGTCACCGACCACCACAAATGCTTCTTTGACAACTACAACACAACCATCAACCACAACAACAATTCCAAAACTCCCTACCACATTTGGAAAATCAAGCACAGAGTCTCCGATAACAACCACAGATACTTCAACTTCTACAATTAAGGCTACCAAAACCACAACATCCCTACAAATTACTACAACTGTTTCAAAGACATCTACACCAATATCTTTATCCGCTACAACACTTTCAAATCTTCCAACCACAGCTGAAAAAACAAGCAGTGAGTCTCACATAACAACTACAACACTTGTCCAAACCACTCCTGGTCTTCAGACAGCTACAACAGCCGATTCAAGCACTAGAACACTTTTAAGTCTCCCAACCACAGCTAAAAATACAAGCACTGAGTCTCCCATAAAAACAACAATGCTTCCAATTACCACAACTGTTTCTCAGACAACTACACCAACACAACCATCAACCACAACAACACTTTCAAATCTCCCAACCACATCTGCAAAAACAAGCAAAGAGTCTCAGATAACAACCACAGGAGCTTTAACTTCTACAATTAAGGCTATCATGACCACAACATCCCTACCAATTATTACAACTATTTCAAAGACAACCACACCAACACCGTCAACAACAAAACTTCCATACCTCTCACCCACTGCTGAAAAAACTAGAACCGAGTCTCCCATAAAATCATCAATGCTTCCAATTACCACAAATGTTTCTCAGACAACTAAACCTACTCCTTCAACCACTACAACACTTCCAAATCTCCAAACCACAGCTGAAAATACGAGCACTGAGTCTCCCATAAAATCAACAATGCTTCCACTTACCAAAACTGTTTCTCAGACAACTACACCAGCATCTTCATCCACTATAACACTTTCCAATCTCCCAACCACAGCTGACAAAACAAGGACTGAGTCTGCCATACAAACAACAACGCTTCCAACTACCACAATTGTTTCAGAGACAAATACAACCCCATCTACAACACTGTCACCGACCACCACAGATGTTTTTGTGAAAACTACAACACAACCAATAACCACAACAATTCCAAAACTCCCAACCACACGGGCAAAATCAACCACAGAGTCTCAGATATCAACCACAGGTGCTTCAACTTCTACAATTAAGGCTGCCATAACAAAAACAGCCCTACCAATTACTACAACCGTTTCAAAGACAACCACACCAACACCGTCAACAAATACAAAACTTCCATATCTCTCATCCACAGCTGAAAAAACAAGCACTGAATCTCCCATAAAATCAACAATGCTCCCACTTACCACAATTGTTTCTAAGACAACTACACCAACATCTTCATCCACTACAACACTTTCAAATCTCCCAACCACATCTGACAAAACAAGCACTGAATATCCCATAAAAACAAAAATGCTTCCAATTACAACGTCCCTAACAAAAACAATGGTTCCAACTACCACAGCTAGTTCTGAGACAACTACAACAACTCCTTCAACCACTACAGCACTTCCAAATCTACCAACCACAGCTGAAAAAATAAGGACTGAGTCTGCCATACAAACAACAACGCTTCCAACTACCACAATTGTTTCAGAGACAAATACAACCCCATCTACAACACTGTCACCGACCACCACAAATGCTTCTTTGACAACTACAACACAACCATCAACCACAACAACAATTCCAAAACTCCCTACCACATTTGGAAAATCAAGCACAGAGTCTCCGATAACAACCACAGATACTTCAACTTCTACAATTAAGGCTACCAAAACCACAACATCCCTACCAATTACTACAACTGTTTCAAAGACATCTACACCAATATCTTTATCCGCTACAACACTTTCAAATCTTCCAACCACAGCTGAAAAAACAAGCACTCAATCTCAACAAACAACAAAACTTACAATTACAACTGCCCTAAAAAAAATAACACTTCCAACTACCACAGCTCGTTCCGAGACAACTACAACAACACCTTTAACAACTACAACACTATCAAATATCCCAACCACATCTGAAAAAACACACACCCTGTCTCACATAACGACCACAGAACTTCTTACAACCACCATTGCTCCAAAGACAGCTAAAACAACATATTCAAGCATTATAACCCTTTCAGATCCCCTAACAGCAGCTGTAAAAACAAACACAGAATCTTCCAAAGCCACAACAACACTTCCAGCCACAACAACTGTTTCTGAGACAGTCACATCTACACCTTCAATCGGAACACAACCAAATCTCCCAACTACAGCTGAAAAAACAAGCACCGAGTCTCCCATAAAATCACCAACGCTTCCATTTACAACAACTCATTCTGAGACAACTACGACAACACCATTAACCACAACAACACTTTCAAATCTCCCAGCCACAGCTGCACAAACAAGTTCTGAGTCACCCATTACAACCAAAAGTGCATCAACTTCTACAATTAAGTCTAATATGACATCAACAGCCCTTCCAATTACCACAACTATTTCTGCGACAAACACAACAACACCTTCAACAATAATTCCAAATCTCCTAACGAGATCTGAAAATTCAAGCACTGAGTCTCCCATGACAATGACAAAAATTCCCACAACCACTAGTACTCCTCACACATTTAAGACAACACTTTCAACCACTTCAACCCTTCCAAATCCCCCAACCACAGCTGCAAAACCAAACACTGACTCTTCAAAAACCGCAACACTTCCAGCCACAACAACTGTTTCTGAGACCGTTACACAAAGCCCATCAACCACACTTCAAAATCTACCATCCACGGCTGAAAGAACAAGCACATTGTCTCCCCTAACAAAATCAACACTTCCAATTACCACAGGTCATTCTGAGACAACTACAAAAACACCTCCAACAACTTCAAGACTTCCAAATCTCCCAACCACAGCTGGAAAATCAAGCAGTGAGTCTCACATAACAACCAAAACACTTTTTACAACCACTCCTGCTCTTCAGACAGCTACAACAGCCGAATCAAGCACTAGAACACTTTTAAAACCCTTAACTACGGTTGTAAAAACAAACACAAAATCTTACAAAGAGACAACAACACTTCCAACTACCAAAAGTGTTTCTGAGACAACCACATCAACTTCTTCAACCACTACAACACTTCCAAATCTCCCAACCACAGCTGAAAAAACAAGCAGTGAGTCTCACATAACAACTACAACACTTGTCAAAACCACTCCTGGTCTTCAGACAGCTACAACAGCCGATTCAAGCACTAGAACACTTTTAAATCTCCCAACCACAGCTAAAAATACAAGCACTGAGTCTCCCATAAAAACAACAATGCTTCCAAGTACCACAACTGTTTCTCAGACAACTACACCAACACAACCATCAACCACAACAACACTTTCAAATCTCCCAACCACATCTGCAAAAACAAGCAAAGAGTCTCAGATAACAACCACAGGAGCTTTAACTTCTACAATTAAGGCTATCATGACCACAACATCCCTACCAATTATTACAACTATTTCAAAGACAACCACACCAACACCGTCAACAACAAAACTTCCATACCTCTCACCCACTGCTGAAAAAACTAGAACCGACTCTCCCATAAAATCATCAATGCTTCCAATTACCACAAATGTTTCTCAGACGACTAAACCAACTCCTTCAACCACTACAACACTTCCAAATCTCCAAACCACAGCTGAAAATACGAGCACTGAGTCTCCCATAAAATCAACAATGCTTCCACTTACCAAAACTGTTTCTCAGACAACTACACCAGCATCTTCATCCACTATAACACTTTCAAATCTCCCAACCACAGCTGAAAAAACAAGCACTGAATCTCCCATAAAAACAACAACGCTTCCAATTACAACGGCCCTAACAAAAACAATGGTTCCAACTACCATAGCTAGTTCTGAGACAACTACAACAACTCCTTTAGCCGCTACAACACTTCCAAATCTTCCAACCACAGCTGAAAAAATAAGCACTGAGTCTGCCATACAAAAAACAACGCTTCCAACTACAATAACTGTTTCGGAAACAATAACAACCCCATCTACAACACTGTCACCGACCACCACAAATGTTTCTGTGACAACTACAACACAACCATCAACCACAACAACAATTCCAAAACTCCCAACCACATCTGCGAAGACAAGCAAAGAGTCTCAGATAACAACCACAGGAGCTTTAACTTCTACAATTAAGGCTATCATGACCACAACATCCCTACCAATTATTACAACTATTTTAAAGACAACCACACCAACACCGTCAACAACAAAACTTCCATACCTCTCACCCACTGCTGAAAAAACTAGAACCGAGTCTCCCATAAAATCATCAATGCTTCCAATTACCACAAATGTTTCTCAGACAACTAAACCAACTCCTTCAACCACTACAACACTTCCAAATCTCCAAACCACAGCTGAAAATACGAGCACTGAGTCTCCCATAAAATCAACAATGCTTCCACTTACCAAAACTGTTTCTCAGACAACTACACCAGCATCTTCATCCACTATAACACTTTCAAATCTCCCAACCACAGCTGAAAAAACAAGCACTGAATCTCCCATAAAAACAACAACGCTTCCAATTACAACGGCCCTAACAAAAACAATGGTTCCAACTACCATAGCTAGTTCTGAGACAACTACAACAACTCCTTTAGCCTCTACAACACTTCCAAATCTTCCAACCACAGCTGAAAAAATAAGCACTGAGTCTGCCATACAAAAAACAACGCTTCCAACTACAATAACTGTTTCGGAAACAATAACAACCCCATCTACAACACTGTCACCGACCACCACAAATGTTTCTGTGACAACTACAACACAACCATCAACCACAACAACAATTCCAAAACTCCCAACCACATCTGCGAAGACAAGCAAAGGGTCTCCGATAACAACCACAGGTGCTTTAACTTCTACAATTAAGGCAACCATAACCAGAACAGCCCTACCAATTACTAAAACTATTTCAAAGACAAACACCCCAACACTGTCAAAAACTACAAAACTTCCATATATCTCATCCACAGCGGAAAAAATTAGAACTAAGTCTCACATAAAAACAACAACTTTTCCATTTACCACAACTGTTACCACAACTGTTTCTCAGACAACTAAACAAACAGCTTCAACCACTACAACACTTTTAAATTTCCCAGCCACAGCCGAAAAAACAAGCACTGATTCTCCCATGACAATGACAACACTTCCTACAACCACTAGTGCTCCTCAGACAGCTACAACAACACCTTCAACCCTTCCAAATCCCTCAACCACAGCTGCAAAACCAAACACTGACTCTTCCAAAACCACAACACTTTCAGCCACAGCGACTGTTTCTGAAACCGTTACACCAACACCGTCAACCACACTTCAAAATCTACTATCCACTGCTGAAAGAACAAGCACATTGTCTCCCCTAACAAAATCAACACTTCCAATTACCACAGCTCATTTTGAGACAACTGCAACAACAACTTCAACCACTTCAAGACTTCCAAATCTCACAACCACAGCAGGCAAAACATGCACCAAGTCTCACATAACAACACTTGTCACAACCACGTTTGCTCTTCAGACAGCTACAACAGCTGATTCTAGCACTAGAAAACTTTTAAATCCCTCAACCACGGCTGTAAAAAATCTCCCAACTACAGCTGAAAAAATAAGCACTGAGTCTGCCATACAAACAACCCCATCTACAACACTGTCTCCAATCAACACAAATGTTTATGTGACAATTACAACACCACCATCAACCACAACAACAACTCCAATACTCCCAACCACATCTGCGAAGACAAGCACAGGGTCTCCGATAACATCCACAGGTGCTTCAACTTCTACAATTAAGGCAACCATAACCACAACAGCCCTACCAATTACTACAAATGTTGCAAAGACAACCACGCTAACACTGTCAACAACTACAAAGCTTCCACATCTCTTATCCACAGCTAGAACTGAGTCTCCCATAAAAACAACAATGCTTCCAATTACCACAACTGTTTCTCAGACAATCACACCAACTCCTTCATCCACTAAAACACTTTCAAATCTCCCAGCCACAGCTAGAAAAACAAGCTCTGAATCTCACCTAAAATCAACAATGCTTCCAATTACAACGGTCCTAACAAAAAAAATGCTTTCAACTAGCACAGCAAGTTTTGAGACAACTACAACACTTTCAAATCTCCCAAGCACAGCGAGAAAAACAAGCAGTGAGTCTCACATAACAACCACAACACATCTCACACCCACTGCTGCCTTACAGACAGCTACAACAACTGATTCAATTAGTGGAACACTTTCAAATTATTCAACTACTGCTGTAAAAACAAACACAGAATCTTTCAAGTCCACAACAACACTTCCAATAACCACTGCTTCTCCTAAGACAACTACAACACTACCATCAACCATAAGAACTATTCCAAAACTCCCAACCACAGCTGATAAAACAAGCGCAGAATCTCCAATAACAACAACAGCTGCTTCAACGTCTAGAATTACGGCTACCATAACCACAACAGTCTTTCCAAGCACCACAGCTAATTATGAGACAACCACATTAACATCTTCGACCAAAACAACACTTCCAAATCTCCCAACCACAGCTGAAAAAACAAGCACAGAGTCTCACCTAAAAACAACAACGCTTGCAATTACAATGGCCTTTTCAACCACCACAACTGTTTTGCAGACAGGTAAAACAACACTTTCAACCACTAAAATACTTCAAAAACTCCGGAAAACATCAGCACAACCAAGCACTGTTTTTCCTATAACAACCACAACTGCATCAACTTCTACCATTAAATCTACCACTACCACAACAGCCCTTCCATTTACCATAAATCTTTCTGAGACAACAATACCAACACATTCAGCCACTTAAATACTTTTAAATCTACCTACCATAGCTGAAAAAACAAGCACTCAGTCTCCCATGAAAACGACAACAACAACACTTCGAGCCGCAACATCTGTTTCTGAAACAGTTATACAAACACCTTCTACCACCACAACACTTCCAAATCTTCCTTTCAGCAGATGTAAAAACAAGAACTGAATGTTCCATACCAACCACAACTGCACTCATCGCATTGATTCACTATAAGTTCATGTTGTTCACAGTATTCACGTACACACCGATTGGCAAAAAAACACAGACATATGATTTAGTTTGACATACCGCGCGTGTGGTTCATGTATGTCACTTTTTTTTTGACAAGTGGACCAAGTTAAGTTTGAGAACCCAGCACGTTTAACAGTGTAAAGAAGTCGTAATGTCTCATTTTGCCTCCGGTTTAAACTATTTTACTCTGCTCGTGGTAGATTGCGTTGGTCATTATGGAAAACAGACATTAAACCTGGGTTTTAAATGTGCGCCCAAATCACCTGAAGAAATTTCCACTCCTATCAGCGCTTTTTTGAAATAGTGCTCTCTCACTATTTGGACCTGTTTAGTAAATCTGGCACCTGAACTCCAATAACCACAACAACTGTATTGATATATTGCCATTAAGGCTCCTGTTATCACAACAGCATTTACAATAACCACAACTGTTTTTCTTACAGGTACAAAAACATCTCCAACCACTACAACTCTTCCAAGAACTCTAAGTACAGCTTCAAGAACAGACACTGAGGGTGTGATAAGCACTAGAGTACCTCCAACCACTACAACTGTTCCTCAGACAGCACTTTTCACCCCCACAAGACTTCCACAGCTTCTAACCACAGATGCAAAAACAGAGACTGAGTCTCCAGCTGCTCAAGCTTCACTGACAACAAACAATACAACAACCTTAATTATTACTGCAATCACAACCACAAAAGGTGTCCCTCACACATATATGGTGTTCACAAGCACAATTATCTAAATGTATTCTATCTAAATGTCTAAATATTATCTAAATCTATTCTATCTCACTTCCATCTGAATTTGTAGGACTGACCACTACAACAGTGCCTCCACTGGCAAGTATCTTCCCTGTGACATCTGTACCGCAAAGGTAAGTGCAGATTTTTTCGTACCTGTTATAAAACAGCATATGCTCCTTATGTATGTATTGAAACATGGTAGCTGGTCATGAACTGGTTTAAGCTGGTCCTGAGCAGGAGCTAGTTGCTTAGGACCAGCTTAGAACTAGCACATGACCAGATCTAACCAGCTACCATGCTTCAAAACATACCTAACCAGCATATGCTGTTTCCTCAACAGGGTTTTCTGTAATCATTATTTCAATGGCAAACTATAAAACGTATTTAATAAACATGTTTCCCTTTGCAGATCTGGTTCAGCAGTGGTCACAAGCAGACTAGTGTTCAACTCCTCATCTCCTGTCCCCAGTGAAGATCTGGTGCTCATTGCTGTCACCACTCTGAGAAAAAACAGAGAGTCACAACTCAATGAAACAGTGAAAGTGGGGAATGTCACCTTTGAAAGTAAGTGTCATCATTTTCAAATAAAAAGCATATTTCTACATCATGATACAAATGTTAGGAACAGTGAAGAATATTAAGCTGTGGCACAATCTAAAATAAATATATTTCTACACAGAAATCTCGGACACCTCATATGCTCTCATCATCACATTTTCTCTGAGTAACATCAGCATTCCACAAAACCAAGAACTGCAAAATACAATCAACAATGCGGTAAATATTCTTAATTCATCCAATCAAAGAGTTTTCTCCAAAGCAAATGCTCCCTGGTATTGATAAATGGCTTGATTCTCACTAACAGCTGAACACTCTTCTGAATGAGCCTACAAGTCCGGTTCTTCAACCCAAGACCTCAGACTTCACGTAAGATGACATTTGACTTCTGCCTCGAAATGACATTTGTTCATTAGAGAAATGCAAGAAAACATTTTAGGATACTGAAGCAACCAAACTGAAAACATATATTCAACTAAGTGTTAACAAAACTGTTTCATGTTAATCGAAACTTTTTAGAAAAATCTTGTCTGTTTTTTCTTACAGGAGCTCATTGGACCAAATAAATGGCAATATAAATTACACCTTCAAAGAAGGAGATGATATAAAACCAGTCAGCTACTTAAAACTTCTTCAGTCACTTATGGGTATGTCCATTGTAATCTCCAAATGCCTAAATATCTTTAATAAAAAGAAACTTGTGTATCATCAAAAACATTTCAATGTTATTGTTTCCTTCTGAATTTAACCGCAGGATTAGTTTTGATCAAAATGTGTTCAATCTAATCGCTTTTGTCTGAATTTGTAGGACTGACCACTACAACAGTGCCTCCACTGGCAAGTATCTTCCCTGTGACATCTGTACCGCAAAGGTAAGTGCAGATTTTTTCGTACCTGTTATAAAACAGCATATGCTCCTTATGTATGTATTGAAACATGGTAGCTGGTCATGAACTGGTTTAAGCTGGTCCTGAGCAGGAGCTAGTTGCTTAGGAGCAGCTTAGAACTAGCACATGACCAGATCTAACCAGCTACCATGCTTCAAAACATACCTAACCAGCATATGCTGTTTCCTCAACAGGGTTTTCTGTAATCATTATTTCAATGGCAAACTATAAAACGTATTTAATAAACATGTTTCCCTTTGCAGATCTGGTTCAGCAGTGGTCACAAGCAGACTAGTGTTCAACTCCTCATCTCCTGTCCCCAGTGAAGATCTGGTGCTCATTGCTGTCACCACTCTGAGAAAAAACAGAGAGTCACAACTCAATGAAACAGTGAAAGTGGGGAATGTCACCTTTGAAAGTAAGTGTCATCATTTTCAAATAAAAAGCATATTTCTACATCATGATACAAATGTTAGGAACAGTGAAGAATATCAAGCTGTGGCACAATCTAAAATAAATATATTTCTACACAGAAATCTCGGACACCTCATATGCTCTCATCATCACATTTTCTCTGAGTAACATCAGCATTCCACAAAACCAAGAACTGCAAAATACAATCAACAATGCGGTAAATATTCTTAATTCATCCAATCAAAGAGTTTTCTCCAAAGCAAATGCTCCCTGGTATTGATAAATGGCTTGATTCTCACTAACAGCTGAACACTCTTCTGAATGAGCCTACAAGTCCGGTTCTTCAACCCAAGACCTCAGACTTCACGTAAGATGACATTTGACTTCTGCCTCGAAATGACATTTGTTCATTAGAGAAATGCAAGAAAACATTTTAGGATACTGAAGCAACCAAACTGAAAACATATATTCAACTAAGTGTTAACAAAACTGTTTCATGTTAATCGAAACTTTTTAGAAAAATCTTGTCTGTTTTTTCTTACAGGAGCTCATTGGACCAAATAAATGGCAATATAAATTACACCTTCAAAGAAGGAGATGATATAAAACCAGTCAGCTACTTAAAACTTCTTCAGTCACTTATGGGTATGTCCATTGTAATCTCCAAATGCCTAAATATCTTTAATAAAAAGAAACTTGTGTATCATCAAAAACATTTCAATGTTATTGTTTCCTTCTGAATTTAACCGCAGGATTAGTTTTGATCAAAATGTGTTCAATCTAATCGCTTTTGTCTGAATTTGTAGGACTGACCACTACAACAGTGCCTCCACTGGCAAGTATCTTCCCTGTGACATCTGTACCGCAAAGGTAAGTGCAGATTTTTTCGTACCTGTTATAAAACAGCATATGCTCCTTATGTATGTATTGAAACATGGTAGCTGGTCATGAACTGGTTTAAGCTGGTCCTGAGCAGGAGCTAGTTGCTTAGGAGCAGCTTAGAACTAGCACATGACCAGATCTAACCAGCTACCATGCTTCAAAACATACCTAACCAGCATATGCTGTTTCCTCAACAGGGTTTTCTGTAATCATTATTTCAATGGCAACTATAAAACGTATTTAATAAACATGTTTCCCTTTGCAGATCTGGTTCAGCAGTGGTCACAAGCAGACTAGTGTTCAACTCCTCATCTCCTGTCCCCAGTGAAGATCTGGTGCTCATTGCTGTCACCACTCTGAGAAAAAACAGAGAGTCACAACTCAATGAAACAGTGAAAGTGGGGAATGTCACCTTTGAAAGTAAGTGTCATCATTTTCAAATAAAAAGCATATTTCTACATCATGATACAAATGTTTGGAACCGTGAAGAATATCAAGCTGTGGCACAATCTAAAATAAATATATTTCTACACAGAAATCTCGGACACCTCATATGCTCTCATCATCACATTTTCTCTGAGTAACATCAGCATTCCACAAAACCAAGAACTGCAAAATACAATCAACAATGCGGTAAATATTCTTAATTCATCCAATCAAAGAGTTTTCTCCAAAGCAAATGCTCCATGGTATTGATAAATGGCTTGATTCTCACTAACAGCTGAACACTCTTCTGAATGAGCCTACAAGTCCGGTTCTTCAACCCAAGACCTCAGACTTCACGTAAGATGACATTTGACTTCTGCCTCGAAATTACATTTGTTCATTAGAGAAATGCAAGAAAACATTTTAGGATACTGAAGCAACCAAACTGAAAACATACATTCAACTAAGTGTTAACAAAACTGTTTCATGTTAATCGAAACTTTTTAGAAAAATCTTGTCTGTTTTTTCTTACAGGAGCTCATTGGACCAAATAAATGGCAATATAAATTACACCTTCAAAGAAGGAGATGATATAAAACCAGTCAGCTACTTAAAACTTCTTCAGTCACTTATGGGTATGTCCATTGTAATCTCCAAATGCCTAAATATCTTTGTTAAAAAGAAACTTGTGTATCATCAAAAACATTTCAATGTTATTGTTTCCTTCTGAATTTAACCGCAGGATTAGTTTTGATCGAAATGTGTTCAATCTAATCGCTTTTGTCTGAATTTGTAGGACTGACCACTACAACAGTGCCTCCACTGGCAAGTATCTTCCCTGTGACATCTGTACCGCAAAGGTAAGTGCAGATTTTTTCGTACCTGTTATAAAACAGCATATGCTCCTTATGTATGTATTGAAACATGGTAGCTGGTCATGAACTGGTTTAAGCTGGTCCTGAGCAGGAGCTAGTTGCTTAGGAGCAGCTTAGAACTAGCACATGACCAGATCTAACCAGCTACCATGCTTCAAAACATACCTAACCAGCATATGCTGTTTCCTCAACAGGGTTTTCTGTAATCATTATTTCAATGGCAACTATAAAACGTATTTAATAAACATGTTTCCCTTTGCAGATCTGGTTCAGCAGTGGTCACAAGCAGACTAGTGTTCAACTCCTCATCTCCTGTCCCCAGTGAAGATCTGGTGCTCATTGCTGTCACCACTCTGAGAAAAAACAGAGAGTCACAACTCAATGAAACAGTGAAAGTGGGGAATGTCACCTTTGAAAGTAAGTGTCATCATTTTCAAATAAAAAGCATATTTCTACATCATGATACAAATGTTTGGAACCGTGAAGAATATCAAGCTGTGGCACAATCTAAAATAAATATATTTCTACACAGAAATCTCGGACACCTCATATGCTCTCATCATCACATTTTCTCTGAGTAACATCAGCATTCCACAAAACCAAGAACTGCAAAATACAATCAACAATGCGGTAAATATTCTTAATTCATCCAATCAAAGAGTTTTCTCCAAAGCAAATGCTCCCTGGTATTGATAAATGGCTTGATTCTCACTAACAGCTGAACACTCTTCTGAATGAGCCTACAAGTCCGGTTCTTCAACCCAAGACCTCAGACTTCACGTAAGATGACATTTGACTTCTGCCTCGAAATTACATTTGTTCGTTAGAGAAATGCAAGAAAACATTTTAGGATACTGAAGCAACCAAACTGAAAACATACATTCAACTAAGTGTTAACAAAACTGTTTCATGTTAATCGAAACTTTTTAGAAAAATCTTGTCTGTTTTTTCTTACAGGAGCTCATTGGACCAAATAAATGGCAATATAAATTACACCTTCAAAGAAGGAGATGATATAAAACCAGTCAGCTACTTAAAACTTCTTCAGTCACTTATTGGTATGTCCATTGTAATCTCCAAATGCCTAAATATCTTTAATAAAAAGAAACTTGTGTATCATCAAAAACATTTCAATGTTATTGTTTCCTTCTGAATTTAACCGCAGGATTAGTTTTGATCGAAATGTGTTCAATCTAATCGCTTTTGTCTGAATTTGTAGGACTGACCACTACAACAGTGCCTCCACTGGCAAGTATCTTCCCTGTGACATCGGTACCGCAAAGGTAAGTGTAGATTTTTTCGTACCTGTTATAAAACAGCATATGCTCCTTATGTATGTATTGAAACATGGTAGCTGGTCATGAACTGGTTTAAGCTGGTCCTGAGCAGGAGCTAGTTGCTTAGGACCAGCTTAGAACTAGCACATGACCAGATCTAACCAGCTACCATGCTTCAAAACATACCTAACCAGCATATGCTGTTTCCTCAACAGGGTTTTCTGTAATCATTATTTCAATGGCAAACTATAAAACGTATTTAATAAACATGTTTCCCTTTGCAGATCTGGTTCAGCAGTGGTCACAAGCAGACTAGTGTTCAACTCCTCATCTCCTGTCCCCAGTGAAGATCTGGTGCTCATTGCTGTCACCACTCTGAGAAAAAACAGAGAGTCACAACTCAATGAAACAGTGAAAGTGGGGAATGTCACCTTTGAAAGTAAGTGTCATCATTTTCAAATAAAAAGCATATTTCTACATCATGATACAAATGTTAGGAACAGTGAAGAATATCAAGCTGTGGCACAATCTAAAATAAATATATTTCTACACAGAAATCTCGGACACCTCATATGCTCTCATCATCACATTTTCTCTGAGTAACATCAGCATTCCACAAAACCAAGAACTGCAAAATACAATCAACAATGCGGTAAATATTCTTAATTCATCCAATCAAAGAGTTTTCTCCAAAGCAAATGCTCCCTGGTATTGATAAATGGCTTGATTCTCACTAACAGCTGAACACTCTTCTGAATGAGCCTACAAGTCCGGTTCTTCAACCCAAGACCTCAGACTTCACGTAAGATGACATTTGACTTCTGCCTCGAAATGACATTTGTTCATTAGAGAAATGCAAGAAAACATTTTAGGATACTGAAGCAACCAAACTGAAAACATATATTCAACTAAGTGTTAACAAAACTGTTTCATGTTAATCGAAACTTTTTAGAAAAATCTTGTCTGTTTTTTCTTACAGGAGCTCATTGGACCAAATAAATGGCAATATAAATTACACCTTCAAAGAAGGAGATGATATAAAACCAGTCAGCTACTTAAAACTTCTTCAGTCACTTATGGGTATGTCCATTGTAATCTCCAAATGCCTAAATATCTTTAATAAAAAGAAACTTGTGTATCATCAAAAACATTTCAATGTTATTGTTTCCTTCTGAATTTAACCGCAGGATTAGTTTTGATCAAAATGTGTTCAATCTAATCGCTTTTGTCTGAATTTGTAGGACTGACCACTACAACAGTGCCTCCACTGGCAAGTATCTTCCCTGTGACATCTGTACCGCAAAGGTAAGTGCAGATTTTTTCGTACCTGTTATAAAACAGCATATGCTCCTTATGTATGTATTGAAACATGGTAGCTGGTCATGAACTGGTTTAAGCTGGTCCTGAGCAGGAGCTAGTTGCTTAGGAGCAGCTTAGAACTAGCACATGACCAGATCTAACCAGCTACCATGCTTCAAAACATACCTAACCAGCATATGCTGTTTCCTCAACAGGGTTTTCTGTAATCATTATTTCAATGGCAACTATAAAACGTATTTAATAAACATGTTTCCCTTTGCAGATCTGGTTCAGCAGTGGTCACAAGCAGACTAGTGTTCAACTCCTCATCTCCTGTCCCCAGTGAAGATCTGGTGCTCATTGCTGTCACCACTCTGAGAAAAAACAGAGAGTCACAACTCAATGAAACAGTGAAAGTGGGGAATGTCACCTTTGAAAGTAAGTGTCATCATTTTCAAATAAAAAGCATATTTCTACATCATGATACAAATGTTTGGAACCGTGAAGAATATCAAGCTGTGGCACAATCTAAAATAAATATATTTCTACACAGAAATCTCGGACACCTCATATGCTCTCATCATCACATTTTCTCTGAGTAACATCAGCATTCCACAAAACCAAGAACTGCAAAATACAATCAACAATGCGGTAAATATTCTTAATTCATCCAATCAAAGAGTTTTCTCCAAAGCAAATGCTCCATGGTATTGATAAATGGCTTGATTCTCACTAACAGCTGAACACTCTTCTGAATGAGCCTACAAGTCCGGTTCTTCAACCCAAGACCTCAGACTTCACGTAAGATGACATTTGACTTCTGCCTCGAAATTACATTTGTTCATTAGAGAAATGCAAGAAAACATTTTAGGATACTGAAGCAACCAAACTGAAAACATATATTCAACTAAGTGTTAACAAAACTGTTTCATGTTAATCGAAACTTTTTAGAAAAATCTTGTCTGTTTTTTCTTACAGGAGCTCATTGGACCAAATAAATGGCAATATAAATTACACCTTCAAAGAAGGAGATGATATAAAACCAGTCAGCTACTTAAAACTTCTTCAGTCACTTATGGGTATGTCCATTGTAATCTCCAAATGCCTAAATATCTTTAATAAAAAGAAACTTGTGTATCATCAAAAACATTTCAATGTTATTGTTTCCTTCTGAATTTAACCGCAGGATTAGTTTTGATCGAAATGTGTTCAATCTAATCGCTTTTGTCTGAATTTGTAGGACTGACCACTACAACAGTGCCTCCACTGGCAAGTATCTTCCCTGTGACATCTGTACCGCAAAGGTAAGTGCAGATTTTTTCGTACCTGTTATAAAACAGCATATGCTCCTTATGTATGTATTGAAACATGGTAGCTGGTCATGAACTGGTTTAAGCTGGTCCTGAGCAGGAGCTAGTTGCTTAGGACGAGCTTAGAACTGTCACATGACCAGATCTAACCAGCTACCATGCTTCAAAACATACCTAACCAGCATATGCTGTTTCCTCAACAGGGTTTTCTGTAATCATTATTTCAATGGCAAACTATAAAACGTATTTAATAAACATGTTTCCCTTTGCAGATCTGGTTCAGCAGTGGTCACAAGCAGACTAGTGTTCAACTCCTCATCTCCTGTCCCCAGTGAAGATCTGGTGCTCATTGCTGTCACCACTCTGAGAAAAAACAGAGAGTCACAACTCAATGAAACAGTGAAAGTGGGGAATGTCACCTTTGAAAGTAAGTGTCATCATTTTCAAATAAAAAGCATATTTCTACATCATGATACAAATGTTAGGAACAGTGAAGAATATCAAGCTGTGGCACAATCTAAAATAAATATATTTCTACACAGAAATCTCGGACACCTCATATGCTCTCATCATCACATTTTCTCTGAGTAACATCAGCATTCCACAAAACCAAGAACTGCAAAATACAATCAACAATGCGGTAAATATTCTTAATTCATCCAATCAAAGAGTTTTCTCCAAAGCAAATGCTCCCTGGTATTGATAAATGGCTTGATTCTCACTAACAGCTGAACACTCTTCTGAATGAGCCTACAAGTCCGGTTCTTCAACCCAAGACCTCAGACTTCACGTAAGATGACATTTGACTTCTGCCTCGAAATTACATTTGTTCATTAGAGAAATGCAAGAAAACATTTTAGGATACTGAAGCAACCAAACTGAAAACATACATTCAACTAAGTGTTAACAAAACTGTTTCATGTTAATCGAAACTTTTTAGAAAATTCTTGTCTGTTTTTTTTTACAGGAGCTTATTGGACCAAATAAATGGCAATATAAATTACACCTTCAAAGAAGGAGATGATATAAAACCAGTCAGCTACTTAAAACTTCTTCAGTCACTTATGGGTATGTCCATTGTAATCTCCAAATGCCTAAATATGTTTAATAAAAAGAAACTTGTGTATCATCAAAAACATTTCAATGTTATTGTTTCCTTCTGAATTTAACTGCAGGATTTGTTTTGATCAAAATGTGTTCAATCTAATCGCTTTTGTCTGAATTTGTAGGACTGACCACTACAACAGTGCCTCCACTGGCAAGCATCTTCCCTGTGACATCTGTACCGGAATCGTAAGTATTGATTTTTTATTTTGCAGAACTGACTGTCAGTCAAGAAGTGATTATGTTAATCCAAACTCATAACGTGTATTAAACAAACATGTTGTCCTTTGCAGATCTGGTTTAGCAGAGGTGACAAGCAGACTAGTGTTTGACTCATCTCCAGTCCCCAGTAAAGAACTGGTGCTCAGTGCTGTCAACAGTCTCAGAAACTCTAGAGAGTCAAAACTTGATAAATCAGTGGAGCTAAAGAACGTGAGCTATGAAAGTAAGTATTAGGGTTTTACTTTCAAAGATTTTCATACTATGTAATTACACTTTAAATTTTCATTAATGACAAAATGCAAATGAACAATTCTGTGCTTCAGAAATCTCAGACACCTCCTATGCGGTCATCTTTAAATTTAGTCTGACTAACGTCAGCATGTCTGACCCTGTCAAGGAAGTGCTGAATATAACCAACTCGGCGGTAAGCATTTATAACAAGTCCAAAGAAATGAAATAACAATAGATTTGGTGAATAATTTGATTGTTTTGCCTACAGCTCAACACTCTACTGAATGAGCCTGAAATACCCTTCGATGCCCCACTCATCAATTTCACGTAAGTTTCAAACTTTTAAATCTAATCATCATTATTCTCATTATGTTCATAATACATGGTATACATGTTTTTACATTTACAATAAGCAGACGCTTTTATCCTTTTTCATGTGTCTATGCCAAACAAGTCAAGGTTTCAACATCTTTTTTTTATTAGTAGGAAAAACGGGAAGCAGATTGAGGTTCATATGGACCGTGTCTTCAATGATGCATATAAAATAAAACCTGTCAGTTTCTTAAAAGAACTTGAGTCACAAAAGCTATCTCAGAACAAACTTATGTGAGAGCAAAAATAAATAATTTATATTCTTTTATACTAAATTATATTTTGATTCTCTTTCTACATTACTTATATGTTACTTGCTTTTTTCAGAGAAGGGAAGGCGGTCATTCACATTCGCATTCTGGTTGAACCGCTGGGCCCCATACCCAGTGAAAACGCTATTCGGGAGGTGATTTCTTCGCTGGATTCACGTTTTACAACTAATCAGAAAGGGAAATCGGAAAAGCTTGGTGAACCTGTCAGCTTTCAGAACGTGACCTTTCAGAGTAGGTCTTTCTCTTATCTTAGAAGTTTATTTTGTTCTAAATATATAATTTAATTTACAAACAAGGTACTTTCCAAAAGTATTTTTGCATGTGGCACCACCTCTGTATAACTTGTCTAACCAATATTGTTACATGTTTTCATATTAAGAAATTTCTGATAAGTCATATGCCCTCGACTTTGGATTTGAGATCAACAACGTCTCAATGGCAGAGAACAAAGGAAACAGGAATAGCACCTACAAATTTATACAAGACGCTATAAATAAATTGGTGGGTTTAAAGTAGTTTAATTTTAGAGCATTTTGTGATATGATTTCTACTTAAATACCTTTGTCATAAGTAAAGTAATACATCAACTAATCTCTTTATCTATTTCTTAACTCTTCAGCTAAATGAGATGCTCCATGAAAACCCATCAGCTGATAAGATCAATTTTGATGATGCCAATTTCACGTTAGTAAATTTCGATTTTTCTTTTTGATTTTGTAAATGGATTTTTTTGTAATGTTACGGTTTGGAGAAAACAGGCTCAGATCATGCCTCACCAGTTCTCTTATACATCATTGTGTATTTTAATCTTACCCCAGGAATGGCATAGCTGAGGTCAGGGCAGATGTGGTTTATAACGTCTCAAAAAGCAAAATCAAGGCTCCCAGTAAATTTCTCCGCGAGCTTTTTAAAGACACAACTCCTAACAGGTAAGTGCAATAGGTTTAATATAGGCAATGATATTTATAGGAAAATATGATACATAATGGAAAGTTTCTGATTATGTTCTCTCTGAATAATCTTTTGGTTTGCCCCCTTTTTCAGACTTGGAACAGCAATTATTGTCATTCGCCTTGTGTTTATAACGCAAGGCCCCTTACCAACCAAGAATGCTGTTCTACAGGCAGCCAACAAACTGCTAGACTCAGGCATCAGAACCAAAAGAGAAGTGCCAACACTCAATGACCCTGTGAGCAATGTGAATGTCACCTATACAGGTACGTTTGCTTCTCCAGGAAACAATAACTCCACAATGAATTGAAAAGATGTATCCATTCACTGACAAATATGTGCTTTTTTTCAAGAACTCTCTAACAACTCGTATGCCCTCGATTTTGGATTTGAAATCAGCGATGTTAATATGTCTGAGAAAATTGTACTCAGGGACAGCACACATAACCTCGTCCAGGATTCTATTAATAAACTGGTGAGTCCTTGACTATTCAAAACTGTTGTAGTGTATGCAATGCTGTGAAATTGTAATTTCAATAAGAAACTGCCTTGCTAGAATTAAATGAAACTCAACATGCAAAATATTACTTGCATTATATTTATTATAAATAATTAACTGTATTTTTCTGCCAATTTCTTCAGCTGAACCGAATCTTAAACAACCAAACAACCCCTCTTCCTACATTTATTTTACCAAAGACCAATTTCACGTAAGTTTTGATTAACTACTTTTTTACTTTTAAGTCACTTGTGTAGACTACGTGATATGCAGGCTTACGCCGTATACCCACAAGAAAAGTCAAGAATTTGCATTTTCCTGAAAGGAAAAAAACACTGTTTATTCATCCAAAAAACAAAACTACACCACTGCTTTAAGTACAGCAGAAATATGTTGTTCAAGGCCAGGAGATTGGTTAAGTGAGATGTGACTCTATCATGTAATACTTTAATATTCACTTTAAAGATTTCCAATGTTCATTGTGCATTTTTAATTCCACCCCAGGGGCAATGACACTGTGATTAGGGCAGATGTTGTGTATATTTTCAAAGATGATGACATCACGTCTCCCAGTCTTTTCCTCAAAGAAATTCTCAATGTTAATAATGGTATGTTGTTCTCTTTTAAATTTCAATTTAAATAGCTCTTTAGTTTTTCCTTTCTTAACATTGTTTCCCTTTTTTCCTAATACATTTGTTTAAAGACAAAACCACCGCTGATTTTTTTTTAAAGTGCAACAGAACCACAGTTTGTTTTGGTCAAAATGTATTCAATCGTATTGCTTCTGTCTGACTCTGTAGGATTGACCATTACAACGGTGCCTCCACAGGCAACCAGGTTCCCTGTGACATCTGTACCAGAAATGTAAGTGCATATAATTTATATTATTTTAGATTTTGATTCTCTTTCTACATTACTTATCTGTTACTTGCTTTCTTCAGAAAGGGGAAGGCGGTCATTCGCATTCGCATTCTGGTTGAAACGCTGGGCCCCATACCCAGTGAAAACGCTATTCAGGAGGTGATTTCTTCGCTGGATTCACGTTTTACAACTAATCAGAAAGGGAAATCGGAAAAGCTTGGTGAACCTGTCAGCTTTCAGAACGTGACCTTTCAGAGTAGGTCTTTCTCTTATCTTAGAAGTTTATTTTGTTCTAAATATATAATTTAATTTACAAACAAGGTACTTTCCAAAAGTATTTTTGCATGTGGAACCACCTCTGTAAAACTTGTCTAACCAATATTGTTACATGTTTTCATATTAAGAAATTTCTGATAAGTCATATGCCCTCGACTTTGGATTTGAGATCAACAACGTCTCAATGGCAGAGAACAAAGGAAACAGGAAAAGCACCTACAAATTTATACAAGACGCCATAAATAAATTGGTGGGTTTAAAGTAGTTTAATTTTAGAGCATTTTGTGATATGATTTCTAGTTTAATAACTTTATCATAAGTAAAGTAATACATCAACAAATCTCTTTATCTATTTCTTAACTCTTCAGCTAAATGAGATGCTCCATGAAAACCCATCAGCTGATAAGATCAATTTTGATGATGCCAATTTCACGTTAGTAAATTCCGAATTTTCTTTTTGATTTTGTAAATGGAATTTTTTGTAATGTTACGGTTTGGAGAAAACAGGCTCAGATCATGCCTCACCAGTTCTCTTATACATCATTGTGTATTTTAATCTTACCCTAGGAATGGCATAGCTGAGGTCACGGCAGATGTGGTTTATAGCGTTTCAAAAAGCAACATCACGGCTCCCACTAAATTTCTCCTCAAACTTTTTGAAGGGACAACTCCGAGCAGGTAAGTGCAAAAGTTTAATATAGGCAATGAACTTTAGGGGAAAATATGATGCTTAAAAGACAGATTCTGATAATTTTCTCTCTGAATAATCTTTTGGTTTGCCCCCTTTTTCAGACTTGGAACAGTAATCATTGTCATTAAGCTTGTGTTTAAAACGCGAGGCCCCGTACCAACCGAGAGTGCTGTTCTAAAGATAGCCAACTCTCTGCTAGACTCACGCCTCAGAACCAAAAGAGAAGTGACAAAACTCAATGACCCTGTGAGCAATGTGAATGTCACCTATACAAGTACGTTTGCTTCTCCAGGAAACCATAACTCCACAATGAATTGAAAAGATGTATCCATTCACTAATGACCAATATGTGTTTTTTTTCAAGAACTTTCTAACAACTCATATGCCATCAATTTTGGATTTGAAATCATCAATGTTAATATGTCTGAGAGACTTGTACTCAGGAACAGCACATATGATTTAATCCAGGCCTCTATTAATAAACTGGTGAGTCTGTGGTAAATCAACAATGTTGTAGTATATACAATGCTGTGAAATTATAATTTCAATAAGAAACTGCCTTGCTAAAATTAAATGATACGTAACACGCAAAATATAACTTGCATTATATGTATTTCATAACTGTATTTTTCTGCCAATTTGTTCAGCTGAACCAGATCTTAAACGACCCAAACGCCACACCATTTGTGTTCGATAGGGCCAAATTCAGGTAAGTTGTTTTTTACTTCTTTTTACTTTAAGTCCATGGTGTAGTCTACGTGATAGGCAGGTTTACGCCGTATACCCACAAGAAGAGGTCAAGAATTTCCATATACCCACAAAACAAAAGCATGAGGATACGTTCTTTTTTGTCTGAAAGTGAAATGCACTGACTTTTGGGCCTCTGGTGGAGCTAGGAGATATGAATCAAAATGAGATAATGAAAGGCAGGCATTTAAACTACACTATTTCAGTGTTTTTCGTAAGCCTGCCCCTGAAGCTACTGACACTTCAGAGTATGTCACAGCAGGTGTTACAGAAAATTAGCCTGACGAGGCTCATGCTAGGCTAAACGCTGGGTGCCCCTCTGTCATGATGGTGTTCTAGGGTCACGATAGCGTTTCTCTGTTCGCAGGTCTATTGTACTTTTTTCTTTTGCTCATCTCCTGCCCCACTTTTAAAACCCCTGCATATCCTTGAATAAAATGAGCCTATTCATTTTCATTAACGTAACGAGGGGATTGTTGGCATATTAAATTGTATCATATTAAACTTCACCTACTTTTGTTTGTGTGGTGAATCAATACATGAAGGAGGAAGGGAGAGAAATCTGTGTGCGTATATACTACAATGTTCATAATTGTTTTATGCGAATAATTTTCCTGTGGCTCAGTGGTTAGAGCATGACACTAGCAATACCAAGGTAATGGGTTTGGTTCCAGTGGATTGCACATAGTCAGAAACAAATATATTATACAATGCAATGTAAGTCGCTTTGGATAAAAGTGTCTGCCAAATCCATAAATGTAAATGTTTTAATTATGAACGATGAGAACGACTGGCCATCCAGACAGTCAGGCTAGAAACACTGCCAGCAGTCAAAACACTCGGAGCTTGATAAAACGGCACAAATGTATTGTTAATTATCAGTATCAATAATAGACTGGGTCACGCTTTTGAGTGCAAGTTGCGGCTGTTAAAACTAGACTAAAATCTAGTTATTAGTGCCAAGAATCAGAGTTTGATTTTAACCGTTTATTTCAATATGATTTACATCAGGTCTTTTGACATGATATTAAACAAAATCAAACTAATTCAAGATATTAAGATTAATACTATTACCATCACAGGAAATTCTTTACATCAACTTTGTTTCCCTGCTGAAAAAAACACTCTACACATGTACATGGGAATCAATACAGCATTATACTGTTATAATAATAATGCCCAATGTTTTGTAATAGAAAAACGAACGGTTCATAATGTTGTTTGAATGGAATCCACTACAATTCATATGAAAATTCACTTTCCAATGCTCATTGTGCATTTTTATTTCCACCCCAGGGGCAATACCAGTGTGATTTTAGCAGATGTTGAGTATGTTTTCTCAGAAAATGATTTCAAGTTTCCCAGTCCTTTCCTCTTCGAACTTACCTATGTTAATTCGGGTATGTTGTTCTCTTTTAAATTTCAATTTATTAGCTCTTAAGTTTTCCTTTTCTTAACATTGTTTCCCTTTTCCTAAAACATTTGTTAATAGGTACTACCACCGCTGCACCTACAACCACGATCTTTCCCAGCACCACTAGTCCGACTTGGATCGTGGCTATAATCGTACCCTGTGCCATTGCCATCATGCTTATACCTTGCTGGATTCTACTTTGCGTAAGTATTATGATGACTGAATTTAAAATATGTATTGAAATGTTTGGAGATGATTCTTATTTTTTAGGGGGCTTAAAACTGTTTTTACTGTTCACGAGAATGAAAATGATTGTTCAATGCTCTCTCTCCCTCTCACACAGTGTTTGCTGTGTGGTTGCTGTGCACGATTAAGACAACGCTGGCACAGAAGACGGTCATACAACGTGCAGTACACCACTCGAAACAGCATCTTCTAATGAACTTTAATGACAAAAAAAAAACAGCAACCCAAGCAACTCTAAAGCACAACTTCAGCACACTCAGAAAAATGATTTCTCTGTTTCTAATTAAAAATGTATCAATGATTAATTTATGGTAATATTGTACTTGGTAATGATTATGGTAACTTAGAGCTTTTATAATACTATTTATTTTCTTCCTGTATTGCTGGACAGACAGGAGCTGCACAAAATTGTAATGAAAGTGATTTATTTTTCTCAACTGTATTATGTAATGAAAATATTATTTATTTATACCTGTGCAATGTTTACAATAATGCTGATTTTTTTCCTCCAATTATTAATTTATTCAATGTTACACATTTCAGTATAATGGGCAAATGGGACAAAATTACATTTATTTATCAAATTAAACTTATAATGCACTTTATATCTGTGACCCAAAATTCTTGTGTGATACAAAACCAAAAATACAAAACAGTGTTTAGTGATTACAAAAAAAACTGTACAGAAAGTGTACAAAACTTCTCCATATTAGATGTGAGATGGAGTTATGACTGTCAAAGGATCCAGTGAAGTTACTAGGTTTATTGACATGGTTTTAGAATAAATTTAATTGATATTTGCAATACCCACCGACAGACATGAAGGACACTTTAAAAATGGTGGTTCAGGATGCCACAATTTTTTTTACTGGTTCCACAAAGAACCTTTCACATCTAAAGTAACCTTCGTTTTCACAAAAGGTCTCTTGTTGTGAAAAGAGTTTGTTAAGATGATAAAAACAAAAACTTATTACGTTACTATAGAAACATATTTGAGTAAATGGTTAAGGAACAAAAAGTAGTGCATATGGCATCGCTGTCAAATGATTTAGTTTAATGTGCTATGAAAAGAATTGAGCATGTATATGTTTCTGCCCAACACAGACAGGCAACGGACACAGCATTTCAAATACAATCGGTTTCCTTACTTTAAGACTTTAATGGAAATGTTTTTTAATTATTTAGTATTTTATACATAGTCAGTACAGACGTTGGCAAAAACGTTGCTACCCTTGGTAAATATTATCAACAAAGGCTGTGAAAATATATCTGCAACGTTTCTACTTTTGATCTTTTATTAAAAAGTCTAATACCCCTAGAAATTCTTATGAGTAAAATATCTCTCAAGTATATTCTCATTGATATTGACAATTTCTTAGCACACCAAGGTGACTAGAAACACAATGTTGTCCAGTCATGACTTCTTATTGCACAAGAGAATACATTTTCAACAACACAATTTTCCCAAATACCCTTGATTATTCATCACATGGGTGAACCAAACAATATTGCTCTGATGTTCAACAAAAGATTGTTGAGATACACAAAATAGAAATTAGCTTTAAGGAAATAGTTAAAACCAGAAAAATTCCCATTTCCAACATCAGGGCAATTGTCAAGAAATTTTTATTGATGGAAGTAGCCTGAAATCTGTCTGAAACAGGATGTGTGAGTGTCTATATTGTCCTAAACCACAGCAAGGAGAATAATTTGATAGGTCAAAGACTTTTCAAGGAATATAGATGAGGAATTGTAGAATTAAGTTGTATTGTGGGGTCAAAAAAATAAATAAAGGAAAACCTCTGGGTTATGTATGTACCCTCTTTTCCCTGATGGAGGGATTGACACTTTGTTTTGAACTGACGTTTGACTTGAGAACCTATAATATTCTGTGTAGTGACTGGATCAGTGTGAGAAAAGCCATTCAACCTCTCACTCCCTTTTGTCTTGGTTTCAAGATAACATCTTCAAAGACCACAGCAAACCTGGGTCCAAGGGGTCTGGTTTTACATTTTGAACTATCACCGAGAAGTGTGAAAACCATTTGGTTCCTCTGTAGGATATTTAGCACTCCTTAGCTTCAAAGCATTGTTGAAAGGTCTCTGCCTCATCTCTTACTCAACATCTGAGGCTAACCAGAGAAACTTCTCTGACAATCGGAACTTATGTGCTTAAAATGT
This sequence comes from Triplophysa dalaica, assembly GCF_015846415.1. Taxonomy (NCBI): domain Eukaryota; kingdom Metazoa; phylum Chordata; class Actinopteri; order Cypriniformes; family Nemacheilidae; genus Triplophysa; species Triplophysa dalaica. The sequence continues at coordinate 8,111,968 of NC_079543.1, forward strand.
CCTTTCATATAAATGTAACTAAATGTCTGGTTATATGTTGGTGCTCATGCTATCTTAAATAGTCTGTAACTCTTAGATATACATGTTTAATTCAGGCGTGGTTTGTATTCATACATCCTAAAGAATCATAACTTGATAAACTTCAAACCTGTCCATTTTTGATATCCAAATGTTTCTCTTTACTATTCCTCATTGTTGATAAATATTGTGTGACCATAGAACACATTACCATCATTATGTTATAATTTGGACTGGTATCTTGTAAAGTTACTTACAGGTCATAAGATGGAAATTAGCTGTGAGTGAACAAAGAATCTCTTCCCCCACTCAACTTTGATTGGCCGACTCAAACTCTGAGGGCATGCCCTTCATGAAGTTAAATGTCGACCAGGACACAGTTCTCCCACTTCTCTTTTGCCCTCTTCCTGAATCAGTCGCATCGTTGGACCTTTCCTCTCAACTCCCCCTTTCGGGGAGGAGGTGAGGTAATTCTTCCCTAACTGGAGAAGGAACAATGGACTCACACCTCGACGAGCCATGCGGCCAGTCATGAGGGCCGAGGCCCGCGAGTTTTAACAAGGCACGCAACTTCCAGCAGGACCGCATTCTGAAATCATCTGAACATTTCCATCACTCCAAGCGCATATGAGTACATCCAGCACAGAGCTTTGCAAGTATTCCGTTTCTATAGAATAGCTGTTTTAAGTCATGTGCCTCTGTGTTAAAGATGATTTTAATGATGTTCAGAAATCGTTACCATGCCCTCTGCCTCTCTCTCTCATTCTCTCTCATTCTCACTCTCTCTCTCTGCGCTACCTAGCGCATGTGCGTTTTTGTTTGATGTATTTGTTTGTCGTCATTATGTTTACCATGTAGAGAAGAGTTTAATAAAAACCCATAAAGGCATTTGTGATTGGTTCTCTGTGTTCACGCTCACAAACTTGGTCAATTAAACTGTGTTTCGATCCATGCTACCTCTTTTCTTAATTCTGTTTGGTAAAGTCACGTTACTTACGGTCATGAGATGACGTTAGTGTATAAATCATTGATGCATTTGCTGGACGAATAAATATAGAATTTTTATCACTATACTGCTAATCAGAATTGTAACATATGTATGTGTAATGACGATTATTATACGTAATTTCCTTTGAGCTAAACTAATTCCTTGACTGAAATTGTTGTTTTAAATAACTAATTTCATGGCTGTGATCTTGATAGATCTGGTGGAGAATCATTTGGTGAGTTAAACTCATCCTTATTATAACATGCAGCTAAAATCGCTACATCTGTCTAGTTTTGAAAAGGCCAATGAAATTGATGAATGAAATTTGCATGCCAGACTCCGTCCTGATATCCGAGTAAAAGAGAAACAGCGTTCTGCATTCATTCACCTTTTGTGGTGAAGAGCCTGAGAGCTTCTCTTGACTGCTGTAGCAGGCTGCAAGCGCTGTGTTATGAAGGACACAATGTCAAGTTCCCTCCATCAGAGAACAGAGGTTACATACGTAATCGAGACGTTTCCTTTATGTCAGTCTCTCAATTTTGTGTTGAGCCGACAGATGGGGATTCCTACTGAAAACGTTACAGGATTTGGTTCCCCACTTAACGCCCTTGTGTTTGCTGACCTGTGGTGGTTTGTTTTGTATTATCCTCTTGTCGTGTTACTCCCAGAAAGTCTAGTTTTGTCAAGATTCCTGTTTTACTTTATCTCCTGTTCAATTAAGTTATCTGTTATTTTTTTCTTTTTAGTTCTGCCCCCTCGTGGAAAGTTTTTGGTTTGGATTTTGAAAAAGTATTTAGGTGTTTTGTTTGTATACTTAAATACGTTTTTGTTTTGCAACCATTTATTTTTATCTGGGTTCAACACACAACCCTGTGAGTATAAAAAGCACTTTCACAACATATTTTCTTGGACGTCTGTTTAAAGCTGCTAAAGCTGGATGGAGCTTTTTTCGACACCTGTCTGCACTATTTATCGAGTCAGTCATCGAGATAGTTGAGGATATGCATGTCCTGCTCGCTCAGGGGAGCGAGAGCAGCCTCCACGACCTTGGTAAAGGCATGGGTAGACAGGGCCAGACCCAAGGGCAGGACCTTGTACTGGTAGGGTGGCGACCTCCGGCCAAAGAATGGGAGCATGCTGGGCTCGCACTGAGGTGAACAGAATGCCCTGAAATTTCGGCGGGTGCCTGGCAAACTGGAGCGCGATGCCGAGACGGATCGCCCTCACTAGCCACTGCACCGCTAGCGGATTCAGCTTCACACTAGAGTTCGACGCAGGGGCAGCAGGCCATGGACGGGGCAGAGGATTAAAAGACGAAGAGCTAAAGATAGGACTGTGCCACCAGCGGAGCCGTGTTTGCGCTTCTGAGGTGGCTTGTGGCGATGTGGGCCAGCATGGCGCTAGTCAATTTTGCCCATATGACTGAACGGAATATGCGGGAATCATGTTTCGTTTCGCACAGCAAAATATTTATGACTAGAAATGTGACTACAATAACCGTTGAGGTAAGGTTTCAAAAGTTTACAATAACCATTACAAGTTTATTTTGTGAATCTTGCATAATTTTAAGATTCTAAAGTTGAGTGAATCGTGATCAATTCTAAATTCTCCTTGTCATAATGACCCGACAGCATTTTTATTAAGTTGGATGGCTTTGTGTTGTTTCCAGGGTCCATTAAAGAACGCAACACGAATGCCACCCAGAATCCTTGTTAAATTCAACCACTTTAAGTTAGCTGAAGTGTTTCCAAGAAAATTTGGCCAAAAGTGACAGATATTTAACCAACGATTCTTGGGCATGTCGTCTGATACTGAGACTAGGTAAAATGTCATTCTTGTGTAGGTGGTACTGTTATGGTTCTGGTATCCTTCTTTGTCTCCCTCTACTGGTTTCACTCTTCTCAGCTGTTTCTAGTTTGCTATCAGCATTTGTTAATTTTCTCACACCTGTTCTCCTTTCCCTCTGATTGTGTTTGCTACTTCTAGCTTCCCATTTTCCTGCTTCGTTGCCGGATTATTTCCAAGAGTCATCTATGCAGAGGCTTTCTCGTCGGTCTATGTTCCTGTCTAGTCGGAGTTCTGTCTGGATCCGGTTTGTATTATTTTTTACCCTGTGTTGCTGATCATCGGGTTGTTTGTACTCTGTCCAGTTAACCTGCTGATGTCTGCCAGCCTGAGTTATCCACCTGCCAGCCGTGTGTTGTCTCTCCCCGGAGAGACTGAGGCTTCACGTCGCCAGACCTTTTCCGTTTGCTGAGTTTTTGTTTTTTGTCATGTGGATATTTTTATAAGCCTTATTGCGTTGACGGCTGTTGCTGGAATTTATCTCCGAAGAGGATTTCTGATTTTTTTGGACTGTGCTTACCTTTATTAAAGTCTTCTTTCTGGCATTTCGCTTTTGGGTCCTTCTCACAGTCCTAACAGGTACCTGGGCTTTGCAGACGGAATGCAACTAGCGTGTACATAGTGCCTAAAGGCAGAAGTATGGTCCGTCCATCCGTTGTCCGCCTGAGGCAATTTTGTCATTAGAAGGGGCCACGGTCGTCCGCACACCCCGTCCATGTGCAGCACAATTTTTGACGCGTACAACAGCGCATGAGCGAAAGAGTGCACTAGTCCACTAAGGGTCAATACATACAGAAAGTGTGCCGCTCAAACATGATCAAACAAGAAAAGTAAGATAAGAAACATATCCTTCTCCATACTGTTTTTCCTTTGTGGCCATGCTGTTTGCTCTGATTGTTTTCAATGGCGAATGACTTCCTAGTTCATTAATTTGCAGTTGGTCTGTGAATGACGAGACTCAGCACTGCCCTCTGAGTGTCTGGTAGAGCACACATACTCATATGTACTGTGCATGTGTCGACCTCGGACGTCCATGCTGAATCTGTGAAGAGTATGCTGTGCGGATTCGTTTGTGATGCGGACAGTCAAGTTGACCCACTCTTTAACTGTATGCGGGAGCATACGTTCTCAAGTATGAAACCCTTATCAAGTGGTTTATAAGTGTTCTTCTTTTGCTAGCTGTTCTACAGGGGTCCCCTCAAGGGTCTATTTAAGGGCCCATTTTATTTATATTTATGATCTCCCTCAAGTATGTCCAGGTGTAAATGTACTAATGTATGCAGATGGTACTGTGCTTTTTGTTCATGCAAGAACCAAATGTTGTGATGTATATGTAATGCAGTATGTTATGTTATTTGTTTACCTGCCCGGGGAATGCAGATGTAAGTTAGCTATTAGCTAACTCTTGTGCAATTACTTTTAATTGTGCATTGTCCCTGTAAAAATAAACAATAAACAAGTATCGGCCTCAGTAGGTGAGGGAGAATGCTGAAACAATGTATGGTTCATGGATGTGCCAAATCTTGTGTCTATTGGCTATAGAAATGTTTTGATTGCAAACAGAAGGATGGAGAGTCATTATATGAGTTTTCACATGCTCTTCCGGGCTCTTATGGAGAGGGTGGAGCAGTGTAAACCAGGTGCTACACCTAATACGGTCGTGAGATCATTTTGCGAAAATGTGCGTGATTATATGCTTCGGAGAGAGCTGAAAAGACTGGTTCTAGGCAATGTAAACATGTCACTATCAGGTGGGTGGAGGACAACCTGGTAGAAAAAAGCAGAAACATCTCCCCCCACATACTTGTGAGACTCATGTTATATCCGGGGGCGAGGCACTTCATGTTCAGCCTTCTTCAGAGTTAATGGAGCTTAAGCAAATAGTTCTTAAACAACAAGTGCAGTTGGAATTGTTGGTGAAGTACTTGGTTCCTGATACTAATAAACCTTCAGCTCTGAATAATCAGTTTAAACGTACACCCTGTAGTAGACCAATCTGCATTAGGTGCTATCAGCCGGGATATATCGCACGGTATTGTCAGACTGTTCTGGATACTCAGTCTCCTTAAGGGGCAGTTTCTAGAGAACCCTTTGGGTTGTCGGGAAACAATCTAGCGTGTAGAGCCATACGTTGGGAGGGAAGGAGGGCTGCTGTGTAGACTCTTCTGTTTACAACCATTTAGTAGTACCGTGTGCTGCTTTAACTGTTAAAATGGGTAATGTTTTTAATATTCAAAGATTAGTTTATTATGGAGTCAAGTTATTTGATTGTTTTTGTTATTACTGCAGTCACACCCTGATTTCTAATTTGAGCATATTTAAACTAAATTCATAAGGAAAGAGCTTAGTGCTGTTTCTGACCACATAAAGCTAAATGCAGTAACTTGTATTATGCTGTCCCCGTCGGTTGTTAGATTTAGCTCTCCAATTATTAAACGGAACTGATACACCAAAAAAAGACGTATTTAACTGTTCACATCAGTTCAAATTCATCACCAGCCTCAACTGGTACCCACATGATAAACTGGCCTACCTGTTTCATGAACATATAGTAAGCTTACACCAAATTCCACAAGTTCTGCTAACCTGACATCTCATAGTTTAAAGTTACCTCCTACTCATCGATGTTTACTGTACTGTATGTAAACGTTTACGAAATGTAGCAATGGGTTTAATTTGGATAAAAAGAGAAAACATTATGTAATATTATTAAAGTTAAACCATGAATTTAACAATTGTATGTGATAAAACTGTAGTTACACAAATAATCTGCCAAAAACAAAATTTTACTATAATAAAATCGTTTACTAACCATACCGAGATTAAGCATTAAAAGTTTACACATTAACGCAATGCACACATCGCCTAAAGCTACATTTACTTAAATGTGTAAACGTTCAACAAAAGAGTTTCAAAGTATTATATGTAAAATATGTGTAGTACATATTTAGTTGTACACTGATGAGTGTGAGCTTGTTTAAGAATTTAAATAAAATAATCTTTCAAGATTCTTTTTATATGTGTGCTGCAACCAGATTTTTAATCTTTTAGGATTTTAAAACTCCTGTAGTCTGAGCCAGGTTTTGTTGTCCAGGGTCAAATTTGTGGAATGATCTGCCTGCTTCTACAATGTTGTACAATGTATATATAAACCTGCTTACTTAAACTTAGATAAACAAAACTTAACCTGGATAAAAGCATCTGCTAAATGAATAATTGTAAATGTAAGAGTGATGTGGTGATGAGGAACGGGTGAGAGGGAAAGCCTGACTGGGAGACACCAGGTCGGGTCGAATGACGCAGACATGGCGAGCTGTCAAAACAATGAGCCATGCGCTCGACAAGACAAACACACACACGTCAGACCACAAGCCCCAAAGTGACCGGAGCACTCCAGAGAGGCGTCACATCCAAGACGATTGCAGTTAGATTAGCGCGGATCTATTTTATGCAAAACGGCAAGAAACTGTAAAAGAAATTGACGAAACGCCGTGAGGTCGGGGGTGGGATATTCCAACTCGACTTTGTATATATATTAATGAAGAAAGTATGTGCTCAAAATGAGTGTAACCCCAACATCTAATTAGGGATGAGGAGTACTCAACAAAGCACAAACCACAATCTGTTTCTCTGCACAAATGTATTTATTCAACAATAATAAAAATAACTCAAGGATAAATGTAATGGGCAAAGAAACTGAGTTAAACAAAAAGACACTTTTGAACACCTACAGAGCATGGGGCCCACCAGTTATATCACATAGAGAATACTCCACCAATAAGTGCACACTCACACTACATCACAAGAGAAAGCAAAGGTTCACTTCAAATTCCAGACAACGGTAATCACCCAAAATCAAAATCACAACACCTATATACCTTCACCTTGGCGGAGTAATTCACATGGCATACACAAGCGAGAACCCCACAGTTCGTGGGTCCACAATGGATAGAAAACAAACAAACAAACAAAGTAAGAAAGTAAAGATACAAAAATAACTCAAATCACGTTGCCATAAAGGACCCGGTTTAACATTTGGATCATACCAAGATACCCATTAAGCCATCATAATTTCTGGTAAAGAAAACAAGAAAAGTAAAGTAAACGGCAATCATGCATTCTCTGCAAAAGAAGAAACACAATGTATAATTGCCATATAAAAAGTTACTATAATTAAAAGCATTCACAATCAAGTATAAAACAAATTAAACTATCAAACGTTTAAACTTAATCCACGAATTTAGTACGGATTAATACCTGCATTTACATGCTTAAATCTCTGAGGCACCCAAAGTATGCTGATACAAACAGGCACTAAAACAAGAGGCAGATATAAATATTAAAACCAAGCAAACTCGCAATAGCAAAAAGGATTGGACTAAAATTACCATTGATGCTCTAAAATAGGTCTGCTTTATTCTTTGAAGCAACAAACAACATTTTCTGATGGGGCACTCACCAATTCAGTTCTGTTAATCAATGATTTTATCATCAGCTCTTACACAGCCTTAAGTACCCACACCACATGGTGCTTCAAAGAGGAAGTCCCTAAAATTGGACTTCCTTTTATAATAATCTGACCTGTGGGATTTGTAGTTCATCTCATTTGTAGTCCCTATATCTTTTACCCCATTACATGAGCTTTAAAATGCAAATAAAAAGCTTAATGTAAATGACCATTTAAAAAGAACAAAGAAAGTTATTTAAAAGTTTGAATTAATGGTTGTGCCTTGATCCCCGATGACTCCTGAGATAGGCGCAGGCTCCCCGTGACCCGAGGTAGTTCGGATAAGCGGTAGAAAATGGAATGGAATTAATGGTTGTAATGACTGTATACAGAGAATGGTAAAGATGGTAACTATAGTGATATTTGTCAGTTGTTTTGTGTTAATGTCACAGAAAGTTCTGGCATAAACCTCTAGATGGCGCAGTACTACAGTCTAAACTAGGGGTTCTCAAGGCTTATATCAAATGTCCGAATCTGAATTCCTGTCAACGTTAAAGGTCCGGTAAAATTATTATTACAAAACGTGTTTTTAATAAATATTTAAAACAACTTTAAATACATTCATAAAAACCAATCAACTCTATATGAAGACATTTTTTGGAAAAACCGATCACTCAAATTAAAAAAATTAAATCATGTTTAATTGTGTTAGTTATCTGTATTTTATATTATCACCTAATCAAAAGAACCCAACTGCGGTTTCAGTGATATGAATTTGAATACACAATAAAAACATTGTTTTTGAACCTGTTGTGTACAAGTTGTTTTTTGCGAATCAACCCTTCATATGGTAATCATCATATGGTACTTGCGTTTACTGTCTACTGTTACATACAGTGCTGCATTTTTATACAACCAAATGCAAAGAGCCGTTCTCATTAACATATTTTCTGCTTATGAAATATTACTTCAATGTATCTTTACTGAATCGTGCAGCACAAATGTCGGTCTGGGCAACAAATAATGCAAATATTTACAGACAATTTCATATTCCCAGGTAGTCTGTAATAGTGACAGAGATTTGGAAACGCGTTTTGTTCGGTCGGTTGAATGTCCTTCTGTTTCCTGCCGGTGTTGTACCCCTCGCGTGCACGCGCATTACACACAGTTGATAGGCGGAGTTAAGAGTTCACATTTTATCTACGCACTTTACCTGAGAAGCCAGAAAACACTACTAAAGACGCGCGGCGCGCATAAGCATCGCGCAAAAGGCTCTCTGCCAACTGAAACTATTAAAAACAGGCGCGTCTAACAGCAATAAACGCTTTATACGTGATCGGTCCCCTACACTAGTTTGTGTGCGTGACGCGCCTGTGTGTGTCTACAATAGTGTTTCCCAACCCAGTCCTACGTGGCACCCCTGACAGAATGTTTTAGATGTCCCAATATAAAACACCTGATTTAAATCATCAGCTTCCCTCGGAATGTTTGAAATGTCTCTCTAATGAACACAGGCTGATGAGTTAAATCAGGTGTTTCATATTGGGAGAGATCGTTAACATTCTGTCAGGGGTGCCAGGTAGGATTGGGTTGGGAAAGACGTGTCTACAAAATAAGATAGGATTTATTTGATCTCAATATACCAGCAGGTGGAGTAAAGACAAGAGACAATAACAAAAAGGGAATTTGGAGAATCTTCAGTGTAGCCAATACAAGTTTTGTAAAACAAATCCCAATGAAACATATTTGGGGCAGCCAAGCTTATTCATCTTAACCTTTGACTTCACACTACGCATCATATATTATAGAAGTAATAACGGTTAACGGTCTCTATTTTAACCACTGTAAAATCTGCATTTCTAGATGTATTTTAGCCATTCAGTGTCTGTTGAATTTCAACAAAATCAAACTTTGGGAGTAGCAAAGTAATCCAACAGCAATTTGAAAGCCTTACAGAATGACAAGACAATTGAAAACTGTAAAAAAAGTTGAGGTTATCAGATAAAATGCATGTATAGATGTACTGTTGTACGCAAACGTTTATATGAACTTGTTTTCTTTGCAGAATTTGAGTTCTCGAACAATATGGAGCATGTTTTCTGTTGCTTGGACGTGTTTCCCCGGTTTTGATTTCCTGCAAGTAAATGAAAGAAGAAACTAGATTTTTTTTATTGGCTGACCCATTATAATCACTATACCTAAATGCATGCATATAAACATAAAATCAAAACTGATTTAGAAATGTTTTTTTGGGGGGGCTGTATAGATGTCTCTTGTTCATTAAACCTTAATGTATTTAGAAAAAGGAAATGAGGTTTTTTAATATGAATGCCAATGCTAATTATTGTTAAAGGAGTCATCGGATGAAAAAAATGTGTTTAAGCTATAATAAATTTGTGTTTAAGTCTATAAATCCAGCAACCCAGAAAATGTTAAAAACAAGATCCCAGTAAGTTTTTTTGGAAGCCTTTCCCTGCAAGTATGTGAGAAATCGAGTCGTTCAGATTTCACTCTTGTTGTGAAGTAAAAGCAGGATCTTATAATAATATTACTGCCCCTTAATCTACACAATTCCACCCACGGCACTGCCACCATTGTTGTTTTCACAAGCGACAGCGGTGTACGATACGCCATGGCTAAAGTTTGTATGAAAAACATACAATGTAGTCGCTAAACAGAGTCCAAACCTCTGAAGAGACAGGAATAGATTTATTTTATTTTTAATGGAAATCCCTCAGAAACCTAAATAAAAATAAAAAATAAAAACCTCCTTGTTTGCGCGAATCACTTCAAGCCGGTGTACTTTATCAGCCTGGGACTGTACAAGCCGGGTAAGATTCGAAGTTTGATCCTCAAGAGGGATCTAGACCAACTGAATGAGACAAAGCTGCCGATGTCAGTAATATTTATTTACAGTCTGAATTGACATACATGTAATGTATATATGTAGGAGGATAACATTAGCATATGATAGCAAAGGGAGCTAAGTCCATCACGGCCTAAATAGAACATTCAAAGCCAGTGTTTAACTTACTCTATATTTATGTTATTTGGCCAATGGGCACTTGGAGGTGAGCTGTAAGTATGTCATACATTATGTGCGTTAATATGCTTAGCTGTAGCAAGCTGTTTGCTTTGCTAAATAACAGGGGTGAACACTGAGTATAGTTTTGTTCTAAACGTCTCAAATCATTCGTCCTTAGGCTGAAAAATCTCACACATTGTGTGTGTAACGCCATAACTTGTCAACTACAAGCGCTAAAATCCATGTAGTTCTGCTGAGCAGGTGCGCAGTTTGCTGTGACGGATTTTTTGTCTCTGGACAAATTATTTGAGACATTTAAAACAAAACTAACCACAGAGGAGTTCAGGGAACATAATTGAGCTGAACCATTGCCATGCCGAGTCCTTTAATTGTATTCAATTGTTGGCTTTGGTATTTATGCATTTGAAAGTGCCTATATGATGAGTCCTTTAAATTGTATTCAATTGTTGGCTTTGGTCTTTACGCATTTGTAAATGATTCATCAAATACGTGCTTACAACATAAATGCATATTCATGGACAACTGGTAATCGGGATGGGTTTTCAAAAGGCTCTGCCACGCCCCCAGAATATGACATGTTTCGGACTATTTTTAGCATTCAGTTTGTGAATTTAATTTCCTTGCAAAGGTGCAGTTTTTACAATAGGAGGCTGTGTCAGTGTCTTTCATTGGGGTGTGTTCGTTCAGGTTGATTCAATTGGAGATTACAAAAGAAATGAAATACAATTAAAGGTACTTATAGCATTGTGCTATATTTATTTTATTATAATTGATTAGTATTATTAAAGTTTTGTATAACATATGTCTATTGAAAATATGTTGACATTTACCCATTTTACTTTGGATGACATCATTGAGCTTTCATCAGGTTCACAGGTCATTGGTTTGTGATCAGGAACAACAGGTGATTAAGAGGACATCCTCTGACCTCTGTGAAGTTTGTACCCCATATTAATAAATTGTCACCAAAACTGTACCGTTCATGCTGATTTGTGCCGCAAAAATGAACGTTTGTGCTGGTTTGGCATTCAAGATATTAAACATTCTTTTTTTTGGCCGTGTGACGTCACTCTCTTGGGAAACAGTCGCAGAAAAACAGGAGCGCTTCTCTTTTACATTTTGCCTAAAAAATCTGTCATGTTTCTCATGGTGTTGCTCTTCCCAAGTACCACACTGGAAAGGATATGGAACATACACATTTTTCATTAGGGGTATGCAGTTAAAGTTCATGAATATCTATATATATATATATATATATATATATATATATATATATATTTAAGTATTATATCAATTGAGCAGTTGCAAATGCTTATTAAAAGAAAATTGTTATTTTTACATTCACTTCAAAGTGACATTATTTTCACAGGAGTATTGAATGTCATTATACTCAAATGAGATATCCACCATTGTTGGAACATTATAAAACAAAACATGTAAATGTTTTAAAAAGCTCTAAACATTTAAGTATGTGATTTGTAAATATTTATATAACTACAAAGGTCAAGGTTGTCATACACTGTCATGTTCAATTATAATTTTATATTATGTGTTTTAATGTGCATTTTACATTTTATAATGTGCGTGTCAGATGCTTCCATTAAGACGTTTTCCAAATAGAACAGCCTACTCTATGTGTCTCTCAACAAGCCTTCATCGTTGTTTCCTATTTGTACGTCAGAGAAAATTATATTTTACTCATGGTAGCATTCTTGATAATGTTCAAGTTGTATAGACAATGACGAGGAGCAATACAATAAAGATGCACATTATGGAAAAAGGAGAGCGGTTGTGGCACGTCATTGTTTGTGTCCGGTGTGGACTTGTTTTGACAGAGACAAGAACATTCTTTCTTCGGGCAGTGTCATTATGATTACATATTTTTGTCATATAATCAAAATGAAGGTGTGGTACCGCTGCAGCAGGAGTTCTCCTTATGACTAATTAGAGTGGCCTGTGATCGTGCTTCACAGTGACATTTCAACTATTAATTCAAACGTCTTTAATAAATCAGTTCCAACTACATCTGACAGAGGGTTGATACCATTTTATAATAAACCAAACGCGAGTTAAACAAAGATGCCAAGCAGGCAATAAAATGTGTAAAGGTACCACATATTTATCCTTTACTGCAATTTTCTAGTCAAATAAAATATCAGAGTTTCTTCCCATAGGACTATTGATGCAATGAAGAGTTGAAATTGTAAATCTTTTACCGTTTATCATATTTCAAGCTGTGTTAAGGCCTGGACCACAAGGAAAGCTTTGATGTTGACCGAACAATGAAAAACTTCATTCACATTTCATGTACATTAACCCTTTCATACATGTAGTGTGACAACCTCAGCCCAGATGTCTTTCCATTGTGTTTTTTTTATAGCTCCTAAAGCATTTACACAAGATTTCAACCTTTTTACAGAGATTCTTTTGTGCATCTGAAAAGTCAATATGGTATGTGGGATTTTGATCCAATGTCTTCTGTGAAGTGCTTGATCTGCCATCAAAATGCCATCTTGATCTGCATACGCAAGAAATTGCTTTTTCAGTGCTGTGCACTGGTGATCTCTAGGCCTGAAGGAGTTCAATTGTATTAAATAAGAGATTTCTCCTATTTATACACAGTTTTGTGAGTTAATAATAAGTGGTGCATCTTGATCGGTTAGTTTTTCAGGTAAAATTTTGGACCATAGTCATGTAATAATGTCATCATATCCAGAAAGCTGGAAATTGTCATTTCTTAACAATTAATTATATTATTGTCTTTATGCGATTATTGTGTAATGTGTATACTGTTCAAATGGCTTTGTTAAAAAATACTTGTATGACATTCAATATGTCTGTGCAATATATTGGTTACCGCTTGTGTGACTAACTGAGAGATTTACAAAATTATTATGGGTGTAGTCAGTAGTCAGGGCACTGATTAGGGACTTATTTTATTCGAACATAAGCATAAACACACATCGCTAGACAGGTTGGGAACACAGATGGCGATAGGATCCTCTAGTGGATGTATGTATTCATAATGTACTTTAGAAACGGTCAAAAATACTGTAATGGCCCTTTCTGTTGTTAATCATAAGTAGCACAGTTTCATTTTAGCAATACATACATTGTTTACACGATACATTGTATGGGTCAAAATAATTTATTTTTCTTTTATGCCAAAAATCATTGGTATATTACATAATAACACTTTGTAGTTTTTCGACCTTAAAATAATAGCTTTCAATACTTCAGTGGTAGAACAACTCACCAGTATTTGAAAATCTGGAATTTGAAGGATACAAATAGTTGTCTCTTGGACAAATATCGTCCTTAACAGATTCACTTAATAGGTCTAGATGTTATAATCCTACTATTTCAGCAAAGTTTAATTCCCCAATAGGACATTTCCCATGCCTTTATCATGACGGGGAGCAGTCAAGAATTTGAATAGAGGAAAGGAAGTCCGAGGTTTCAGTGGGTTCCTTGGGTGGGCATACTCCGTGTTTGGGTAATATATGATTATAGAATTACAGCGAGACAACTCATGAGTTCTGTGTCCGATCCCACTTTCATAACATCCATTATCCTTTTTGGTGCGGTCCTGCTGATAATGCCTTTGTATGGTTCCCAAGAATGCGACACATCATCAGTTTTGCACATTACCCTCATAGGATGTTTCAGGCCTTTATCACCAGACACCCTCAGCCATGGGAGCTGATCAGGTTGATCAGACCTGGGTGTGTGTTACACTCTTACAAGGTCATTTGGCAGCTCATTTGGCAGCCCATACTGTGTCCATTAGCCTCAACCACAGCCATTGGCTTCTTCTTTCCACAACACTGGTCAGTTCTTGATTATCCTGCACTGGATCTGTTTTCTGAACACCCTTCCAGTGTCGATTAGCTCATCCAGATTAGTGGCTGCAGCCTCTACAACACTTGCTTTATTGGTAGCTTGGTGGCATCACACCTCAACGCAACCATATGCGGCAACTCTTATCGATACTGCTTATCAGTCCGGTAATTAATGGTATTTAATGGTATTCTTATCAGTACTTTTAATATTAAAATAAAATAAATTAGGAACAAAATTAACATTACTTTACTTGAATCAACATAATGAACAATAAATAAATCATTCAAATTAATAAAATAAACAATTTACAACTAAATAAATAATATTTTTCATAAAACCTTCTTTAATCCTTATCCTTATCAACTCTTTGTCCTATTTTTTTAAGGGTAATTTAATTTGACTCTAAATAGTTATGTATTTGTGAATGTTTATTTTTTCTGTATACTGCACTGAATTATTTCAGTTTTCAGTCTAATCATAAATTATTACACATACTGGCTGATTTAGTATTAAGTAGTTAACTCATGGAAAATGGATTAAATGTTTAATTTCCATTCCCCATGTGGAATTAGGATAGTTTTAACGTGTGTTATGTAAACCAGTTAGATCGAATTTACAGTTGTTTTAAAAAGGTTGAATGGCATAAGCGTATATTATAGAAGGTATGTCAGAGTTCAAGTAACGTGTGTGAGCATGCAACATACAGTACATACCTGACGTAAATGTGACATTAAGAGATTAACTAGATCGAGCTAAGCAGTCAAAAACAGTGCATCTCTCCATCTGTACATGATGATATTTTGACAGGTGCTTTGTGTTTCCAACCTTACAATCAAAGGTTTTGTTGCACTTGTGGCAACAATCATTGTCACTGTCAACATCAACTTTGAAGTGTAACCACACTTTTGAACGTATAGTTCTCTCCGACATCGTCGTGAATTATGAGCTATGTCTTTCTTCTGTGTGGCTGTTCGTGTGTGTGCCCGTGTGTAGACCAAAACTGCATGAGAGACACTTGATGCGCGTCTCACGCGCTGGGAAGAACGAATATGCATGAGCCAAAGACTTGATTCTTGTTGTCAAGAAACTTAGAAAAAATTTGCCAGGAGCAAATTTGATGAAATACTGGCCTCAACCAAACCAACAAGTTTTATGGAGGCCTTTGCAGAGAGTTAGACTGGTACCTTCTGCCTCTTCTTCAAATAGGCTACAAGCATTAAGAATCTGACTTGATTTAACATTGCCAACAGTAATGGTATAAAATGTTGGAGGGTTAAACATGACATGGCCTGTTACTGTTGCATGTGCTACACTACACACATCCTCAGAAAAGAGACTTCTTTATATTGTCAAGCTCAATGTTTTGAAGTGTTTGTAAAAAGGAGAATTAAAAGTTAATTTAACAGTTATATAGTATCTTACATAACATTTTACATTTGACATTTTATGCATTTGGCAGACGCTTTTATCCAAAGCGACTTACATTGCTGTATCCTATACATTTTACATATTTGCAATCCTCTGGGATCAAACCCACAACCTTCCTCTTACCACTGAGTTACAGGAGAGCTAAGTGTTTTACTGCTTGTAAAATGGAACAAATATCTAGACATTTTAAAATAAACATTTAGGAAGAGATCTCTGTTTGTGCAATTCCTGACTATTAAAAAAGATTATAGTAATATAATCTTCATGCAGGGGTGAAAAATATGGACGTACAGTCTTTGGATCTAACAACCAGCCAATAGCAGCATTGCTATTTGAATAACCAAATTGTCGCCGGGCCTGTTTTTTGGGGATAGGTACTTGAGTAAGTGTTCTGTTAATTTTTTCGCTGATAGAAAAGCTGTATTTTACATGATGGTACCGTAATAAAGACCACTTACTCTACTGTTAGCTACATACTGTGGTTTTTACTATAAAAGTCATTAAACGTATTCCTGTTTATTGTGAAACTCCTTCTCCAAAACCTTGTTGCAACACAGTTTCGAATTTAGTGGTTGATGATGTGTGGGCGAGTGTGCGATGTCACAGATTTATGAGGAAAAATGATGAAGCTCATCGCCTACAGGTTTCTCAGAATAGTTGTTTTGTTTTGCTGCGGTTG
This sequence comes from Triplophysa dalaica, assembly GCF_015846415.1. NCBI lineage: Eukaryota > Metazoa > Chordata > Actinopteri > Cypriniformes > Nemacheilidae > Triplophysa > Triplophysa dalaica. The sequence continues at coordinate 8,128,262 of NC_079543.1, forward strand.
CAGAGACTTTACAGCAAATGTTTCCAAACCTGTCCTGGAGGACCACTAGTACTACACATTTTATGTACCTCCCTTATCTGACACACCCAGTTCAGATTTTGCAATCTAATGAGCTGGTAAGTTGAATCAGGTGTGTCAGATGAGGGCAACATAAAAAATCTGCAGAACAAGGGGTCCAGGACACCTGTGAACATCTGCAATTCAGACTGCTCAATATGAAACCATGGGCTTTAAGACAGTGCATTTTTATGCACCAGCTTACTACAGATCTGGCACCGGCCTAGGACACAGGTACATTTTTATTATTGTTCGCACTTACTGTTAGAGATACAGCTGTTAATGACAAATGTCAGATAATTGTTAGTTCGATTTTATATTCCAGAGAATTGCTCCAGAGGCTATAAATGACATGACAGTGTGTTAACATGCACCAAAGAGTGTCAAAACGGGTGTGAAGAACACACACAGCATATGGTGGTGAGTCGGAATGAGATTAAACACTTTTCATGCATGAATTTATGCAAACCCCAAGACTTGTGTTTGTGTTTAGGGAATGGAAAAACAAGAGTTAAACTTTTGTCCACATTCTTCAAAGGGATTTTCGGATCACCTACCAGTATGCGTTCATTTGTTTTGAAGAACCACATATTGAAAGGCTTTATTCCTTTGTAATTGACTTGATTGGTATTTAATTGTGGAGGCCTTCGGTTGATACTTTTTTGCAAGTTACCATAAATTCTTAAAGGAATAGTTCACTGCAAAAAACGATTTAATTAAAAACCATAATTTACTCACCATCGTGCGATCCTAGGTGTACATGTACTTCTCTCTTAAGATTTCTTAAGTAATAATATTTCAAATGCTGGCTCTTCCTAGCATTGTAATAGCATTGAGACCTTTTGGGTTTGGGGCATAGTAACAAACACTTATAAAGTACATGTACAGGTTGGTAGTAAGTGTGCTATAATGTGAAAGATCAAGTTATATAATAATAAAATGATTAAACTTGAGATCTGTCTTTTATGACAGGGCCTCTTTCAGATCCTCACGTCATGGCCTGTGGAGAGAAACTGAAAGACATACTTTATGCCCTCAACCAGGGATATGCTAATTGCTGCACGGGCTTGAGGGCCTTAGTTTGGTGGACTCTAAAATTTGGTCCTGATCCTTTTGGGTCTGTGCTGTCTTACCAGTGTCCTCCTGAAATTAGTAGAGACATTTTTAAGCACACCGGTGCACCCAAGTTTCCTCTATTTAAATATCCAATGGATTTTGTGCCCACCCACAAGCAACAGTGCCACTTGGAAAGCCTGAAGATTTCATGGGAGATCTCCACTGCCATTGAGGCAGAAACCCGACTGCAGACCACATGCCAGCTGTGGACCCTTGTGCGCAAACCCCGGGCATACAGCAAGCAAATTCCACATGATATGCCATTTTCATGGTGAATCCTCTGCCAAAGCCCTGGCAGCCTGCATTCTGAGAGGAACTCCTCAGACAGAGGCTATGAAAAGAGGCTTAGATCTGGAACCTGAGATATAAGGTATTATGCTGATTTTTATCATGTGTCTGTGACACAGTGTGGGGTCATCTTCCACCCTGATGCACCTCACCTTGAAGCCAGCCCTGACGCTAAAGTTTTTGACCCAAATGAAACTTCACCATTTGGATTAGCGGAGGTAAAGAGTTGTGACAAGTTAAACAACTGATCAATGTTAAAGGCCTGGCCTGTCTTAAGAACAACCACAAATATTATGATCAGGTTTAAGGCCAACTGGCTTTAAGTGGGCTTCAGTGGTGTGATTCCATAGCAGACACAGAAACGGATTTCACTGTTCATAGAATTTCTAGGGATGAGGAAATGATTTGGTCAATGCCACCAAAGATTAATAATTTCTACTATAACATCTACATGAATAACTTGTTAAATTGTCAATCTTGGAATTTAACATGTTAGGTCTCTAGCACATGGGAAAGGCCAACTTTTTTTTCTTGCACTTGCACAAAATGGACAATTGTTAATTGTGATAATTGTATGACTTTTTGTAGTTATTTATTACATTACTAAATGTGTGAATAAAAAACAATACAGACTTTTAAATCATTCTTATTCTTTTAATGTATATATACAAATTGTGTCGTTGATAAAATGTCAACACATAGAAAACAAGTACACCAATAAATAGTTAAAATAGTTGCCTTGTAAGTTACATAATTACATTTAGCTTATTACTAAAAAAAGTATGGTGACTACATTTTCATTATTCATTTACATTCAAATATAACATACTTTATCAACCTTTTTCATATAAAATCACAATACATACTAGTCAACATATCAATAACACTATTTATTTACAGTAACTTCTGACTGGTTTGTCCTCTTTTGTATCAAGATAGTTAGACAACAGGCAAAAAATTACCCACCAACCATAGACAGTGGAAAAAACCCATCCCAAACATGACATTCCTTCACTCGGCGTAAATTTAAATCACTCTCTGCTTAAAGCCTCAGACGTGCAATAACGTGGGTCTTCTGGGTGTCCTCCATGCTGAGTTGCAATATACGACACGTGACAGGAAGATATGGCTACATTTGCTGTAGAGCATTTATTTCAAGCAATGAAGAGACAGCTCCAAATTTTCATTTCAAATCAGAATTTCAGAATTTCCAGTGTTTGTTGGATTTCAACAACGTCAAACCTCATGAGTGACAAAGTCATCCAACAGCAATGTGAAAGACTGACAGCATGACAAGACACATAAAACCTGTCATTAAATTCCAGGTTATCACATAAAAAACAATGTGAACTTTTTCTAAATACATGTACAAACTGTTGTGTGGCATAAAAGTGATATCAACGCTTTTATCCAAAGCGACTTACATTGCATTATCTTTTACATTTATACTTTGGTATCTGCAATCCCCTGGGATCGAACACACAACCTTGCGTTGTTAGCAATTCTCTCATCACTGAGCTACAGGAAAGCTTCTTGATTTTTAAAGTTGATTTGCAAATAATTAATAATGATTAATTCATTTTTCTAAATGCGCTATTTAGCTCTAATGCAGCCTCCTTGCCACTCTCTGGCCAAGGGCATTGCCCGCTCCCGCTAATCTGAGTCAGGCCAATCAACACATCATTGACGGAATAGGTATTTGCACATTATTTTAAATCATGCCAATTTACAAATACAAACCATTTTAAAGCATCAAGTACTGGCATGCTCTCAAAAGACGATCTTGATGTAGTGGACTCAGGCAATGCATACGCACAAGGGACACAGCCGTCTCTTCGATTTAGTATGCATAAATTTCAGATACACACGTTGTAAAGCCTGTCTTGGGGAGAACACATTGATCGGTTGTGCGTGTTTTGCTACCCAGGAGGGGTATTTCACATTTCCAACCCTATGTGAAAAAGTAGTTGCCCCTCTTGGTAAATCATGAATTAACTGTGATGAATTGAATTACTGAGTTAATTTCACTAGCCACACTCAAGCCTCATTACTGCCAGATCTGTTGAATTAAGAAATCACTTAAGTAGAACCTGTCTGACAACTGAATTAGTCTAAAAGATCCCAAATAGCAACACATCATGCCGCGATCTATAGAAAGTCAAGACCAGATGTGAAACAAAGTTATTGAAATGTATCCGTCTAGATAGGGTTACAAAGCCATTTCTAAGGCATTGGGACTCCAGCGAACCACAATGAGAGCCATTATCCACAAATGGAGAAAGCATGGAACAGTGCTAAACCCTCCCAGGAGTGGCAGGCCTACCAAAATGACTCCAATAGCATAATGATGACTCATCCAGAATGACATAATAGATCCCAGAACAACATCTAAAGAACTGCATGCCTCTCTTGCTTCGTATAAGGTCAGTGTTCATGATTATACAATAAGAAAGCTGACCAAAAAGCACACAAAAACTTGTTGCACATATGCTAAAAAAACATCTTGATGATCCCCAAAACTTTTGGTAAAATATTCTGTGGACTGATGAGACAAAGGTTGAACTTTATGGAAGGTGTGCGTCCCATTACATCTGGCGTAAAACACAGCTTTCATAAAAAGATCATAATACCAACAGTCAAACATGGTGGAGGTAGTATGATGGTCTGGGGCATTATATTTCTCAGAAGGGGAAAGGATGTCTTAACCGTATTCTGAATACAAGGCTCAAATGACAGCAAAGCATCAAAAGTGACTTCAAGATTTTTTAGTTTGCTTTGAAACTCCAAGGCAGCACCATAGATAAAGTTATAGAGCCTGCTTTTCGCAGCTGATGGGGAGAGCCAATAAGCAAACTTCAGGTTTGGATCTATTTAGAGACAGAAAATTATCAGACATCCAGTTCTTGATCACATCGACAGAGATACTGTGGTTCCGCAATGTTGACCTGGTCTTGAATGAATATAAATCTGTGTGTCATCAGCATAAAAATGAATATAAAGGTTAATAGATCTTGGTAGTTCACCTAGTGTATATATATCTATATATATGCTGAAGAGTAAGGGACCCAATACCCAAGGGGTCAGTTGTGGTCTAGTGGTTAGAGAGTAACTAATCAGAAGTTCGCTGGTTCAATTCTCAATGCCACCAGGAAATGACTGAAGTGCCCTTGAAGTGCACCTTACCCCTGTTTGCTCTGCAGTGAAAGCTGGATAAAAGCGTCTGCCAAATGATTCAATGTAAATGTAAATGCAATACAGACCCCTGTGGGACACCAGAATGTATAAGATAAGATCTAAAGCCACCCATACACACAAATTGCCAGCGGTAAGTAAGATAAGACCAGTCAAGAACTGTCTCTGACAAGCCAAATGCAGATTCAAGACAGTTAAGTAGCAAAGCATGGTAAATGGTATCATAGGCTGAGCTAAGAGAATGAGAAGCCATGAGAGAGCCAGAATCAGGAGCTGTAATTAGGTCATTAGTGACTTTAGTCCAACGCAGTCTTTGTGCGGTGCAGTTTCTCAAATAGGTTATTTTCAATTAGATGGTTATTCAATTGAGCCGCAACTACACCCTCTAAGAGTTTTGCCAGAAATTTGAGATTGGGCGATAGTTAGAAATAATGTTCATTTCAGTGCTTTGCTTTTTTAAATAAGAATGACAGCAGCAGTTTTAAGTGCTGCAGGCACAACACCAATTGACAAAGAGTCATTAATTATATCAAGCACTGCGGGACATAAATAGTCAAAGCATAATTTAAAACAATTACATTGCCTAGGGTCAAGCATGCAAGTGGAGACTTTCATACGAGAAACCTGCCTGCGGCAGAATGGGGTACCGGAGAAGTCATCATAATAGGGGTAGACCATACAAATGAGACGTGACGTGATTTTAGTGGAGTAAAAACACCTAAATTGGATGTGAGATTTTATCCTTGAGTGAAGCAGAGGACATTTATTTTAAGGTAGAGAGAATTGAATTTGCAAAAACAGCATGATCAATTGATTGCCATTTACAGAATGTACCAATACATGCTGGCTCTCGAGGAGTATGAGCAATATTAATGTCAAAGAAGATCACTGAAAGACCTACATCCACAATGGAAAATATCAACACCAGAATGAGAAGATAAATTGCCAAATAGCAAAAGGCCACAGCCACACTTCCACTCCTGGGCAGAAGAAAGGGATGGTTTCATCAGCGCCAGGGTGCTTTGAGTCAAATGGTAGTTCCTCCACGTTTCCCTCGACTTCTCCGGCGCTTTCTACTGATTGAAGAGGCTACCGGCACAGATTATCTGGGACATCCCAGACAGGGATTGTTGGATACAACTGCAAATCTCGCACCGAGTGTGTAGAGTCCGAAAAGTGAGTTTCCATAAGATATTTCTTAATATCCAGAAGCGTCTGGTGAGCATAAACCAGGATAGATTAACAGTTCAAAGCCAATAGAGACATGAAAAATGCGGAAAGCACTGTGAGCGATAGACAGCACACTGGCGCCAACTTTTATCTCGTTTCGTAGAACCACAATACCAAAATGTTGCAGCATCATCATAATGTGCTTGCACTTAAGCAGTTAACATTTTAAGGTTTGTTTATCTAAAAGTTTGCCTGCCTTGCTTAAATTTTTATCTGATTACCTTAACCCAGATAGCAAACATGGAAAACATGGCTGTTGTAATTCATTACCCTGATAGCACACATACATCTGGTTTACGTCTCTTTGACATATGTATTTACATCTGCAAGATATCTGCAATACATAGTTTGCTCATCTGCAATACGTATCAGAGACGTCTGAATGTCTGTAATACGTCTGCTAAAGATCTGGAGATCTGCTGTGTAAAAACATGTGCTAAACATCTTAGAAAGAGCAGATTCACATCCATTCTGAATCATAAATCTATCTTCTAGATGTCTATATGATGTCTGAAAGCATACATCTCCGAGACGTATTGCAGATGAGCAAACTATGTATTGTAGATGTCTTGCAGATGTAAATGCAGACGTCAAATAGTCTTAAACCAGATGTATGTGTGCTATCAGGGTAATAAACTACAACAGCCATGTTTTCTCCTGTCAATTTAATATCCCAAATACATCCCAAATACTTCACTTCTTATGTATAAAAAATGAAATCTACATACTTTACTCTTAATTTAAAATATTTTCTCAATTCAGCCACAGAACTAAATAAAATAGCTTCAGTTTGCCCTAAAAGTAAAAACAGCTTATTATGACTAAACCATTTTTGATAATTCCTCCACCTCTCTACTCAACTCACTTTCAACTTTTTCTTTCATCTCTTCAATAACAATTATTGCCGCATCATCAGCATATAACATAAGGTGAACAGTGCAGAGCATTTTTAAATCATTAATGTACATAAAAATAGTAATGGCCCCTACATGGTACTTGACATGAGATGGTCAAACTACCTGCAAGGAACCATTTAATTCCACCATTTGACACCTATTTGAAAAATAGGACTTTATCCATTTACATGTCTTGATAAAGAAATGCATTCAAATGGGGTTATTTGAAACTCAAGCAAGAAATGTGTTGGAGTGCATTTACTCTAGTTATCTGTGCATCAGATCAAATGCAAATTAACTTTATGAACAGCAGCTACGCTAATCATCTACAACTGCATTTCTGTCTATAACTCTGAATGCCCTACCCGAGGTAGTCTCATCGCCCAAGGAACATTGGCTGAACGTCTGATTCATAAGGCACACATTTCTAGAAACACTTAAGCACGTTCAAAGTCGTCATCTGATTGGTTGAATTTTACAGGATTTTCAGGAGACATGCATGTTGTTTTCTTTAACAGTCTGCTTCAAAACAGCACAAAAATGTCTCTTTGAAGTAGTAAGCTGACGTGTTTTCATCCGATGAAATAAGAATTAATCAGGATCGACTAAATGCTAAATTCTTAAAAGTATGCAAGGACCACGGCCTAAGCTTATCATTGTTGTGCAGTTAACTTTTGACACTTTCATGCTGTACACCGGTCTGTTACTGTGGGGACTTGTCCACACCCACCAACATGACGTGGCACAAAATAAAATGTGATTGGTTGCTTTACATGTCAGTCATATGGTTTCTTGGGCGGGCCCTGGCCAAAGAAAGTGGCCAAAGTTCCACGACCTTCCATACGCTGTAGGGAATTCAATGAGGAACAGTATTATTTAAACACTTTTCTTCATCAAATATGTAAGAATTATCATGAGCTTTCATCAGCATATTCTCCACCACCCTTTGTAAGGGAAACAAATATCAACCCAAATTGGGATGATTTTAATTAATAATGATCAATTATAATTATCTTGATCAAATTCATGATTTGGGGAAATCAATTTGCATTACCAGCAGGAAGCAAGAATTGGCATGTTTCTGGACTCCGGATTATGAGCATGAACTACAAACAACATCACGTGTGAAATAAAACAGGAGTTTATTACCTAGACTAGACACATACTAATCATACATACACACACATACAGTTAAGCATTGCAAGAAGGTTGAAGTTGAAGCAGAGAGAAGAACAGAGCATGGATTTTGGCAGTATATGATATTCAGAAGATCAATAAACTGAACAAAACATCAGTTTCTTCTTGTAAAGCACCTCTGTTAAAAGGATTAATGATGCCCTATGCATCCATTAATGAGACTAAGTTTGATACTTGCACGTCTTGCCCATCAAAAGAAAGAAAGTGTCCTGATCCAGTTTGTTAAGGCTCCAGGTGATCTTGGCTGAAAGTGATCAGAGAGAACCAGTTTTATGCAGAGGATCTGTATCTGGAAAGACGAGGCCGCAGCCTGGCACAAATTTATGGGTTAAAGGTGAAGTCTTCTTCTAGTCCATCCTTTGGAGATGCAGAGCGCAAGGAGAGAAAGAACAACCCCCACAAACTGCAAACCTCAAGAACAATTCCTAACCCCCCCCTGAAAAGAGACTCTTCTCGTGGTCTCTTTTAAACTGTAAGGATGTCACATCCTAAAGACGTGACTGATACAATCAGGAGATGTCAACTTGGGAGGGAAAGTTAATTGTCTTTGTCTCTCATATGGTGTTTTGCATGTGAAAGCGGATTGGATGTTCACTAAGAAGACTTCTTAGAGTTTGATAAAACTATAAAAATATCCTCTTGGTTAAATGAGTTACTACAAATCTAATAATTCCAGTAGTTTAACACACATTCATGGATACTTTGGATTAATGTTTAAAACAGACATAACAACAAGAACATTAATACATGGAAATGTTATGAATGAATATATGTACATTTCCATATAAATGCATTTAGGATTGTATGTCTGTCCCCAAAGTGAGTAAAGAGAGTTCAGCTCCCTACATTCCATTCCGTCGTAAAATACTCTTATCTTGATGGTTTGGTGTGAGTTGCTATGGTCACCAGAGATCTTGTCCTGCCCTTGGTGAAAGTTGCAGATTGGGGGTAGACCCCCAAGCAACTAGCTTGCTGGTAGGTTGAGGGGTGTTGTTGTAATATTTAAGAAATGTAATTAGTTATGGGTATCTGATCGGTCTCAGGTACTACAACACTAAACTAGTCCCAAGCTTATGCCGATATACTTCAGATTGGATCCAACAAGGACCTCACATGACCCGACACCTGTGATGATGCAAACCCATGCATCAATTGACTTCAGATGTTGTCAATTAACATGCAAGACTTTTATATATGTCGTAAAAGCTCAATTGTGAAAAGTGTTAAACTGTACAAATAAATTAAAACTGAATGATGGAATAATTTAAATGGTTTCCTTTGGTTACATGAACAATAATGGCAATATGCTTTTACTTATGTTTGTTGTATCTTGTGCTACAGGACTAGAACCATTAATCAACCCCCATAACAACCATTGATCAACCCACAGACTTCGGTTCAGTGGCAAATTACAAATGGATTAAAAACTGGCTCACCGTCTGACACTTTGCTGTAGCTCATGGCAGAATCTAGTAGAGTTTGACCTACATTTGACTAGGCATGTGCCAAATACCGGTTTTAAGGTATACCAAGGTTTGAAAGAGTCAAGGTTTCAAAACCACAAAAAATCTGTGATATCGTTTCTAAGGTATGAGCTGTGTTTACACAAAAATACATAATTAACTAAAGTAATGCAATGTTTGATGCCTAGGCCTACTATATGTGCTATGACGAAAAATTAAGCCTTTAAAAAAGAGTATTATTATTTTAAGGCTTTATTTTTACCTGACATATATGTTCTATGAATGTTCTTTAAAAAATAAAATGTATTTGTGCCTAGTTGAAAAGTTGTTGTTTGTTGAAACAAACATTTTACTGTTGTAATTGACAAACCGTGAAACTTGCTAAAGGTCAAAATCTCATACCGGCCCATGCCTACACTTGACTGTAAAACTGAAAGAACTTAAGTGCAGCATCTCAGTAAGAATAAAAAAGTCTTGAATAGTAAAGTATGTGCTTATATCTGCGTATATCAGCTGCGCCTTCCCTTGTTAATAGGCGAGAACCTGTAGTTGTTTTCTGGGAGAACGTGCGCAGGTATATTTACAGAACCAAAGCGAGTTACTAGAAGTTTTGCTGTTTCTCAGAATTAAATCAAGTAGTGGATATATATAAACCTTTTAAAGTAAAAAAAATATTTGGGTAATGTGGTGGTTCCTCATATTTTGACATCTGTAATTAGCAGACGGTTTAAATTCCTTTCTTTGGAGCTCAGAATAAGCGTTGTCATTTACAACCAGCCAGTAAACCATTCTGTAACAACCCTGGGAATCCAGTGTTAAACCATGATGATCCACATCAATCCTGGTCCTTCACAACATATGCATCATCAGTTTCTATTGTGTATTCAATGAAGGGCAAAGCATAAATCCTGACTTGAATGTTCTCATTTATTAGGCATAAATAAATACAATTACTCTTCGAAAAAATAGATCTTTGTGACCTTTCTGTTAAAGAGTCTCAACCTCTCCTCAGTCATACTGTTAGATGGAACTGTAATTTTCATATCAATCAATCAAATTAATAACATAATACAGTACACTGGTTTATTAATCAAATAAATTGAATTTACTTTTTTCTGTAAACGCAAATATTAGCAAAGACATTACATGGCAGATGACATAGAGATATGTAGACATTGACTAGACATTACATAAAGCAAATGTAGAACAAAATGTTTATTGCACATGTTGTGCCGTGAATGTCTTGTTTGTAAGATGCCATGTCAACTTGTAAAAGTTGACTTGCCATTGTATTTTTAAGTTGCTTGAAAGTTGGATGAATGCATAAATGCAAATGTTTTAAAAATGCTTATTTTTCTAAGTAGACCAACAATCAAACTGGAAGACACTTAAACTTAATATTTTTCCAAGAGGTGAGTTGCTACTTATTAAAACTATTTAAAATAACTTGAACTTTGAACTTTTGACGTGGAATTATTTTCAACCCAGCGTTGGGTAAAAAGGGATGAACTCAACCACTGGGTTGTAACTGAACCTTTGCTAGGTTGTTTTAACCCATTGTTGAGTTAAATATAAAAATACCATTTAACTCAAAGGCTTGGTTTATCCATTTTTTTGGGTAAGTTAATAGTCCTTTTTGTCTATGTGTAAATTTCGTTTGGAATAACTTGTAAAGCCGATTTCATTGTTTTTAAGACAGCCAAAAAAATTGAAAACCCATGGTTGGGAAATACAACCCAGCATGGGTCAAATCATAACCAAATGGTTGGTTCTATCCATATTTTACCCAACCAAGGTTTTAAAACAGTCAAAATCAGCAAGCTCTAATTGAAGGTGCAGTTACACTATAGGCTTTGAATATATTGTATGAGGCGCAGTATCTTAAATCAAACTTTGCTTATAAATATATATAAAACACGTACATATAAAATTAATATCGGATGTTCAAGAAATTCATGTGCATACTAATATGAAATCCATACCAACACATCTTATGTTATAAATGCATGCAAATACTGTACACTTATGAATAACTTGCACATTGTTAGATTTTAGTTCCCCGCACACCTGGATATACCGTCTGCAAAGCCTTAATTCCACGGAGTTCATTGTGTTTGCTGAGGGCCCTCTTGATGCAAAGGAGGGGCCCTGCGGTGAGGCTAGCATTCTTTACCTATTCAGTCATAAAAGTAACCCTAGATATGCTTGCAGACATTTCCTGTACCTCATTTGGATGTCATATGAAACCCTGGACATATGATTTCTTCCCATTGTACCTTATAAAAACTTGTCTTTTAAAACATGTTTCTGCATTATTGTAGTTTTGCTCCCAGATCTGTAGAAGAATTTTATAACAACATCCAACCTTTTGTGATTTTATAGAAAGGTTATTCCAAAACACAGAACGAAAAAGATCGCTTATACATATAAACATGATCCATGCATATACACTTTTAAATCACAAACATACAATCTCAATCCATGCATCGTCATTTATAATACATACATGTACACATACTTAACAAGAACGTGTCTTTTGCTTGTATAAATCTGCAAGTGATTCTTATGTCTACGGTAGTAAATATGGGGGAACCTTCTGTCAAAAAGATTGATGATGACCTTTGAAGGAGGGTTGACCTTTTACCTGGACCACCCGCGTTGTGAGGGACCACCCATGTTGCATTGACCTTTTGACCGAATTCGCCCACCATGGTAGGGCTACCCGCATTTGGTGCCACTTCGTGTGGGCATGTCCGGGCATGCAATGTTTGACGTTTCTATGATGAGTGATATTTTGGGTATGAATTAAAGTCTTATGCATGAATGAATATACACGTTTTAAGGGATGATGAAAAAAAATGATGAAAAGTAGCACACATTTAACGCAAATCATGTAAAATAAACAGTAAATAAAGCAATGAATAAATATTTAAATAAAGCAATGAACGATTAAATAAGTAAACAAATAAAGCAATAAATAAAAAAGCAATGCATAAATAAGTACACAAAACATTAAATATATAGAGATATAGGATGTGATAAAAGCTTAAGTTTTACAGAGACTGTGACATTCCTGAGAGAGGCAAACACTCGGGCTCATAAATTATTGTGACAGCGCGCAGTTATAGTGTCTATAGTTTAATTTGTTAACGTCCGGCACAGTGACAGTGACAGTGACCTACTGTGAGCTGATTATCTCATCACCCAAATTGCTGGTGAGAGCCGTGTCTTGCAAATCTAGGGTTAATGAAAAACGCAAGACCGTACCTCTCGCTAAATCTCTCACAAAACAGAAAACAACATGTACTACTAAATTTCAGTAACATTCAAAACATCTCCATGTGTAAAGTGAAATAAAAAAAAAAGCTTTTATCATCATTATCTGTATTGTTTAAAACTTCTTATCTCATACTACGCTTACATGCGACTCCAGCAGATCCCCTCACGAAATGCGTGGCCAATTAGAACCCGATTTTAGAAAAGCAGATTTTGGTTGAGCAGCAACAAAAAATAGGACACAATCCTTAAATTGAATGTACGTCAGGGTCATTTCATTAATTTTTTTATATCATGTCTCCTGGTTGTATCATGAAGTAAATCTGCATAAGGGTTTCAAAATGCTATTTTACGTTAAAAATAGAAGTGATTCTATCAAAAGTACATCATTTTAACATAATTGTTCATATATTTCTTAACTGATATTCTTTAAAACATTTAGAATAGGCAAATCTCACACATCCTGTTATTAAGAGTTGTCTTTGCACATCTGCTTTAGATTTGAGCTTCTGGGAACAATCACAAACACCTAGACACTATTCCGAGATTTAGTGGAGAGAGTGCCATATAATGCAGAATCTGGGATTAGGTAACTATTTCTTAACAGCGATAAACTTCTTTATTATTGTATGTTGGACATCTGATTGTGTAGCAAGGAAACTCAAGAAGTAGACATTCCATCCTACAGTAAGTGTTTCTGTTTACTTTTAGTTTAAACAAGGTTTTAATTGTTGTTTAATAGTTTACATTAGGTCCAAACCTTCCATGCACAAAATATATGATGAATCACCTTTTCTTCATTTATCCTCATCATTTTCTTATTTACTTGTTTTTGAGTGTCTGTTGAATAAACTAGACTACATTTTCTGACACAAAGGTAATGATGTAGCTTGATTTTTTGTATATGTAAATATTTGTATATATATTTTTCATACACAGATTGAACAGATTGTTTGCTGGATTGTGTACTACAGGGAAGTGGTAAAATGTAGTTAAATTTTCGAAACTTCTACATGTGAAAACATATACTTAAAATAAACTGTAATGGTGGCTTTAGCAAAAATGGTCAACTTGTGGAGACAATGGGTCATCTGAAGTGCTGTGAATTGTCTTCAAATGTGCAAAACATGTGCTCTCAAGATAGAAATGCTCTGTTTACAGCTCTTAGAATGTTACTGGTTTAAAAGATTGGATTGTTATTTTTCTTTATTACTTTATTTATCTTATTCAGCCAAATGCTTGTGTTGTAGGTATATTTAAACCTTTCTTAACTGCTCAGTGTAGTCATGAATACAATTATTAGAAGGAAATTACTAAAAAAAAATAATGGTAGTTTTGCCAGCAGAAGTCAGCTGCAGCACTCTAAAGGAGTTCCACAGGCCAACCTGCCTTACATCCAAAATGCTGTATTTAAGCTAACAGAGTCAACTGAGTACATCATTACTTGGGTACATCAAGCTCACATGATTGGGTATCAATAGAAACACAAGAACACAAAGCTCTCAAACACTTCTGGAGTCATCATGAAACAGGACATAGTCCTATAGATTATCAAAGATGACAGGCATGTACTGTAATACGAATTAAATCATGACGTTACGCTGTCTCGTGATTTTCAACTCTTTCTCACTTTCCAGAAACAATACAATCACACATATACAAACTGCTCAAGGGTAGAGTGTATGCCAACAGAAGACGTTTTTCGAAAAATTATGATAAGAAGTCCCTTTTCACAGTAACACTGACCAAGCAGAGCCTAAGCATTCATTAGAGACTTAAACCATGAATTAATCTCTACTTTCTGTATCACAAACGGTTGGTCTCAATCATGCACAAATCATCAATTTAAATTAAGATAATGCAGAATAATAAATAACTCATATTTTTCAAATACCGCACATAAGTATTTATGTCTGTTCATCTATAAGTAGTTTCAAAAATAAATTGCATTTCAATTTGCATTTTTTATTTTGTCCTTCAGTGGTGTGGACTGCACTTAAGCATAAGAAGGAAAGCCATTAGCAAATGACAGACATAAATATGCACTTCTTAAACTGTATGTCAGCTATAGACCATTGCTTCAGAAATCATAATTTAGTTCATACTTCTCATATAACTTGAGTGAATACAATACCCTATTTTTCTTAATTAACAGATGTACCTTCAAAGCAAATTAATCATTCTAATACCATACTACGATATACAACCTATATTCTGAATTGTTTGTGTTTTAGGGGTTATCGCTTGGAAAAGTTGGAAAATTGTTAGGTTTCTGCAGTTCTTTAGTTATGCTTCTTGCTATATCATGCTTTGTTCCCTTATGAAAATTGATTGTTTTTAAATAAAAAAACATTATTTTACCACAAAATAACTAAACAAAATAAGGCTTTTTTCAAGGATATACCTCTCCGCGTGCTGTTGTGGAAACTTTTCTGTGAGATGAGACCAAGGTTTGTCTTCAAAAATAATTTAGTGTTTGCAAGCAGGATCAACTCAAAACAGAGTGACAATAATTTTTATATACCCCTACTTCTCCTTTCTTCACCAATCATCAGTCTCATTTTACATCACCCCATGCTATGTTTCATTCTTATCCACAGCTCCAAGGCCATGTACATCTTCCCTTCTCAATAACATAAGATATCATTCATTCTGGAAGACTATTTGTTCTTTGACCTCTAACAAAACCTCATGTTAACAACACGCTAACAATCTCACACCTGTGTTAGTTAAAGTAATGCATACATATTCTTGCATTAGTTTGTAAAGCACAAGTTTGCAAAAGCATAGAAATGACCTCCACATAGCATTTCGGGTCTCCTGCCAAGGTTGGGATGTGAAAAATGCACGGAAGTCAGCACAGGGACTTTACATAATCTAAAGACAATGATAACATTGACATGTCTTTGGATTTCAATATTTTTTAGTTTTGAAAGGTTTTTCATTTTAATATATTTATGTTTACTTACTTTTTCACTTCTTAAAACAGTCTTCCACCATTAACTTTTGACTTATTCATTGTTTTGAGTTAATGTTCAATTGTCATGTCTCGTTGTCCATTTTTTGCACAAGATCTCATTGTTATTGGTTTCTTTGTGGCCATGTTCATGGGTTCTTTACTTTGATTGAATAAAAACATAATTTTACATCCAAAATCTACTTCATCTTAATTTTCCAATTTTATGACATAATTTTTGCTATTCGTATATGTATTATTTATTCTTGTAAATTCTCACCAGTTTTCACAAGATGTGTATTTAGGCCCTTTGAGTTGAGTCTAAAGCGGATAAGGTGTAGTTTACCATATGGGTGTATTTTTAATAAACACAGCAATTAGGTTTGTTTTTTCTTGAAAAAGAAGTGAAGTTGACATGGCAAAACCATGTCATACACACAACGAACAGATGAAATAGTTAAAAGTCTTACAATTATTTGTTTTTGCTTTTCAGATTGCTATAATTTGCTTGCATTGAACAAATGAAACTGCTGCATGTTATAGGAATTATGTCAGCATTTTTATTGTTGTGTTTGATTCCCTTTTCCCGTGAAAGAATGAATATTCATTGTTCTGTATTATTAGTATACATGAGCTATTATTGTAAAAAGTTTGCTATTATATTAGCATATCCAAAAGATTCATTTTAAATGTATTTATATTGAAGTGTAACCATGTTCTTACAATGCAGTATGGCTTTTTCATGCTTTCAGATTTAAAATTGTAAACAATTTTCCTGAAACAGGCCAAGTCATGCCAAACCAAAGTTTAACTATATGATTCAGATATAATATGTCTCCAACAACTCAATCAGAACTTTGGAAATATCAACACAATTCATGAAACTCCTCTAAAATTAGACACAATTATTTATTTTTTTAATTATACTTGACAAAAGTTGTTCGTAAGTGATATGTAGAATCGTTACCCATCTTACATGCCACACACGCTGCACTCGCTGTTGAGCAAAGCTCAATGAATCTAAATAAGTTGTCACTCTCTTAGTAGACTTTTGGAGTTATAGTTACACGTTGTAACAAACGCTAAAACCCTGCAAGTTCTGTTTTACCAATTTAAACTGAGAAACGGAACCACCTTAATTCATCTGAGTTTACAATCTCATTTGTTGTTAAGAAGAGTTTTTATATTCTTGAGATTTTTGGTTTCCATCATTTAGAAGAGTTGTGCTTGTACTTAGGTCTCGTAGGTTACAAAGCAGCCATGATTTGTGTTACATCATTCATTCAGCAATAACCGTGCTGATACCATCACTGAGATCAGTCTCGGATTACTTTTTCACTGTATTTTTCTTTCATAAATCAGTACTTGCATGTAACTAAGATAGAGAATAACAAATATTATGTTATATTTATATGCATCTTTCACGTAATTATTCGATTTTGTTAAGGTGGAAAATGAATGAAAATGCTAAACACCGCATTAGTTACACCAATTTATTGTATTGCAAGGGTAACACATGAATATGTGCGTGTGTGTTGTGTAAGTGATGCTGCATGCATCGGGTTTGTAGGTTTGTGTAATTAGAGTCATCTGAAGGTGTATATGCATCGGTTATGTTTATATGTATTTGCAAATTTGTATAAATATACAGGTGACCAACTAAATTATTGGGTTACATTCAATAAGATGAAAATAACCCAGCATAGTCTATTCTTTCATTCCAATCCAGATACTGTCCATCCTAATAGTATTCGAAAGTAGTAAGCACTGTAAGAATATAAAGAAATAATAATAATATTTTCCTAGATCACTTGTAATAGTTGTGATTTCTGTGTCCTAGCAACAGCTGTAACAGCGCTCATCAATGAAGAAGACAGACCTTTCAGCCAATTAAATTTAAATAGACTGGAAGACAGAAGTTTGGTAGGCGGGCGCGAACAGAAACCAATGCTAATTCAGTTTGATGACTGTGAAGTAATCAGATATGGGAAGTCAAACATAACAACGCAAACTGTTTAACAATAAAAATGATAAACAGTATGATATTATAGAGGCAAACAACATAGATTTTGTGAATTCTGCTGTTTAAATGAAACTGGTTTGTCACATAATGTAAGATGTTTGATGTGCATTCGACTTAACATAACCAAAAACATACCTGACAGCCTAACGTTAATACCATTCAAGCCATGTAAGATAAGACTGTGCAAGTTATATGGTGGACTTAATTAACATTAAATAATTCAATGAATTTCAGAACTCTTGTCACAGGTAATGAAATGACAATTTTTGGTCAAATTTCTATTGAATGAATATAAGTTTATAATTCTAAATGCTAACTTTTTTTCCCTATCGATACTACTGCTACGCAGTACACTATGAAGAAAAAAGTTTTTCTTCATAGTTTTCCTCATAGTGTCCTGCTAAGCAGTACTCGTTCCGTATCTCAGGGAACCTAGGTTACGTGAGTAACCGAGTACGTTAAATCAAGTTACATCTTTTTGGCAGAATTTAAATAAATTCTCTCGTCTAGGAAAGTATTCATGAGTAGGAAGTCATCACCCCCTTAGACTTAATACAGGGTAAAACTGGAATCTTTGACTCAGATGTGTAATGGTACAGGTCATGGTCAGTAAATTGCAAATAACAAACAGTTAAAATATATTTCCCGACATTACACTGACATGTTTAGGCAGGCTTCTATGTAATTCTGAAGTATGTTTGTTGCTTAGACTGCACTGTCATGTAATGTTTAATGTATGTTATTTTATTGGCTTTGCAATGTGTCTTTAAAAGGTCCTTAGAAACATTTGTTTCTAAAATGTGGTGTTATAGATTGATTTGTGCATCTATAAGCTATTGTATTATGTTGACAGCCTGGTGTTGTGGGCTGATCCTGGTGGAGAAGTCCAGGGCCACTTTATAGTCCTAGTCCACCCCTGCCTGGAGGAAAGCCTTGGTAACGCATGGAGAACATGCAAACTCTGCTTAAATAGACACTAATTAATGGACCTAAAACAGGGACTTCTTGACGTGAGGCGAAACTTTTACTCACTTTTTTATTTTCTGCATACACTAAAGAAGACTTGTGAGGTAAAATGTCTGTATCATAATCCTCCTTTTGTTTGGTAAAATTGTGAATACTGTAAATCATGAATATGAATCGTAATATGGTTTTTGACCATATTTGAAAATTTATATAACTTGAAAAACAACAACTCCTTTGGATTCTTTACTTCTTGACTTCTTAGTAAACTTCAATTGTATAAAGGAAGGTGATGAAAACTGATTGGTTCCTTCCTTTATGTTGAAATGTCAGTATAGTCGTCAATCCGTCACACAACTGTTGCCCTGTTGGTCACACGTGATGTGGTGAACATGTGAGCAAAGAATGGAGCTTGTGTTTTCCAAGAAAGATAATTGTGTTCTAGGTAGCCCCACACCCATTTTCTGCTTACAACTAATTACGTTAACCTAAAGTTAAACTGTTAATTGATGTCAAACTGTGGCATTGGTAGGATTCCACCCTGAGGGGAAATCAGACTAGCAAGTTGGTATGTTAAGTAAGTCTAATTAAATGAAAAGGACGTCACAGTCAAGCATTTGAAGACCCCAAAACCTACATTTACACATAAGTCAACAATGTGTAATTATAGGCTACTCCTAAATTTCAAAAAGACTGGATTTGTAGCACCTTCAGCAGTGGCAGAAGGACTCTTTTGAAAGATATGTTTCACATACAAAGAGAACATTTAGGTCACTGTCAGAAAAAAAATACAAAGATTGTCAGTGGGGTGACAACCTTTCAAAAATATTTATATTGCACCTAAACAGTACCATACACATTTGTACCTCAAAGCTACAAATTACCAAATGCATACATAAATTGCAATAAAAAATTGCACCTAAATTGTACATATGAGGACCTTTTTAAAAGATACTGTCCCAGTGACTGCCTTTGTAGCTTTTTTTGTAGCCGGAAACAGCCCATTTAAGAGTAGGTTACAAAAATTATACTACATTAATCTTTGGATAAAACTTTGGAAAATGTATAAACATACATTATAGTGTAAAAATTAAACAGTTCCACTTTGGCTGCTTTGATCTATTATATTTACAGAGATAAAATAACAATGAATAAAAGGTTTTATTTTATATTTGAATCACTTATTATTAGGAGTTCTAAACACAGTGTGTACATCGCTGTAAAACGTCACTGTTCATTTACTTGACTACATTCCTACATTATCTGCTGCTTATGCATGTAAAAAGTGGGTTATGAGCCACTTAAAAAATCTGCTAAAATTAAAAAAAGTTATTTAAACGGCTGATTGTATCTGAGGTTGTTTGAACTTCAACTCCTTTTACATATTGGGGCACTTTTGCATGACAAGGTATACTAACTGACTTTTACATGGACAACTACTCCTAATAAAACAAGTTGGTTGACATATGCTATTGTTTTGTTTCATACACATTAATAAAGACTTTGTGTGACTGAATGTTTGTGCATGAAACAAGTTAGACACACCCAAAACATGAGATCATAATTATCTTTTTTATGTGATATACGTACGCCTTTCTGTGCATTTACCTTTAATTCACACCCTAAAGAATATTTAAATGGGCAACCAAAGGAAAAGCAACATAAATTCACATTTTAACATTGGTTTGTGGCGTACAAAATAACACTTCATTGCAAATATATCTCTCATCATAAACATGTAGCCTGCTTTGTGAAACAGTCCTTTCGTTTATGTATGAACCTTTGTCCATAAATGGAATTGTGTGTGTATAATTTTGATATTTATCAAATTAATTGGTGAAAGTAATTTTCTCTGTAAAGCTATGTTTTTGACAGGCAGACCCATATTAGAAATAAGAGTACAGCTGTTGATTTATTTTTTTAATTTACTTAATGTTATGTACTAACCAAAAGTCTTCAGGATACAATGACAATAGCTTTATATTTGTACCACCTTTAAAATAAAATAATCAGATGTTTTTTTTAAATAAATAGATAAATAAAATAAGTGACATAATGTTATCTGTATTAATCTGATTTAAAATCTGTGGAATCTGTGCCATTAAAACGTTTGAAACTAATTATCTAGCCTGTACAGTCACAGCACCACAAGTTTTATTTGATAAATTCTTGTTTGGTAATTCACACATCTTCTGCAACCGAAACACTCTTTATTCTTTGGCTCATTTAAATTCTTCACATTCATGCAGTTGCATTAACGCCCCTTATTGTTGATAGGGAATAACAGCAGTATGGTTCTCTATTGCAAGAAGACAGGGATCGGTCACCCAACTACACCTGTTGACACACCCTACAAGCGTCACACACTCTTGATATACGATCACCCAAAATATTTATTTTCAGTCAGTTACTTTTGATCCAAGAAGACAATTCACAGAGATTATCGCAATACACTGTTATGACTTTGAACGGCCAAAGAAGGTAAGTGAATGAATGCAAATTAAATTATTCATAATTGGTTTATCGTTGATTATAGGACATTTTGCTTTTGTGATTTGGAATGACTTTTATCATCATCACATAAATCTGCCATGTGGATAATTCAGAATACTTAAGGATAATTTTAATTGTAAAAACTCTATAAATCGTAAAATAATAATATTTGTTATATAGTATAATTAAATATATACAAATATTCAGAAATCTAATTTGGGAGGTCTAATACGGTTTTCTTGCTCTTCTAACCTGGAAGCATCAGTTGTTTCTTGTTGAAGTTAATCATATCACTCTGCTGATAAATGTAGTTACCTTCCAACATCATTAGGCAGAAATACTCTTTCGATACTGGATTTGCATAATTTTCAGTTTTGCTTGTGAACTTCTTATTATGGTCATTGTGTTTTACTTTGCTTGGATTGTTGCATCCATTCTTTTGTCTTTGTACCAAGGTCACACAGATATAAAAGATATCATTTGTTGTCATACACTCTTAAAATAAAGGTACTTTATACAAATTTTGGTTCCACAAAGAATTGTATTAAGACTTTGGAAAGCAGACTATATGAGCTACTTATTCCTTAACTGTTTGGTGTAATTGTGTTGCACTTGCACTGTTGTATGCTTGTGTGCGCCCTCTGCAGGACAGTCGAAACCACAAAGACTTTTACTGGCAGTTTGTTTTGATTTTTTTTATGACAAACATTGATATGTACTTCATTTTAAACCATATATCATTAAATGTATAAAAATCCAACCATTCTCTATACTGTCTATATAGGGTAACAGACCCTTTCCCTCAAAAAGGGAATTGCTTATGTCCAAGTGACAAATATTCTTGCTTCTTTGAAATGACTAAATCTGATCATATTTAACAGTGTGCTAGCCAACAGGCCACAATAGAAATGAAAAACGGACAATTTCTATGGTTTGTTTTCTCAAGAAAGAAAAGACCATGATTTAAATCATCATAAAATGAGAAAAAAACAGTATATAGAAATAGCATGTACGTGTTTAAAATCTGAATGAATAACAACATAAAATATGTAAATATAATTTATCACATACAGTAAATCATATACTCTTATATTCATGACAAAATATCAAAATATGTATTTTATTTTAGCAGGTCTTTTACTTCAAAATATGATGGCAGATGGACAGTTTTACTCTTCACACGTAAGTAAACACTACAATGTGCTAAGATTAGCCTTAAAGTAAAGATGTAGATAAGTTGTAAAACATGCACCCACATAAAAGAGTCACATTGAATATCATACTAATATAATCATTCAAATTCAGTTATTTAGAGAAATTGTTTATGAAGTATCGCATTAGTATAATGTGTTATTGTAAGTATTTCTATAAAACAAATTCATATAAAATGATAAATAATTTTCCCTGATTCAACACGGCATTACAGCCGAATTCTTATCATGTTAAATAGACATGATAGGAGACAGGCTTGAACTTAAATTCTGTTATTATGAAAAAAATCTGGGGTGAGTTTAAAAAAATGGATCAACACAGGACTATGTGAAATCAGTTATTCAGCTATTAATTCTCAACTATTGGCACATGGAATGAGAATCTAAAAATCAAGCCAACAATATAAAGAATATTATTTATACAGTTATTGAAAAGGCCATTCAATATAATAACATTTTTCAATTTATTTTTTGGACAGTCTGCTTGTGGGGGGTTATTTGTGCAGGATCTAATGCACATTCTAGTAAAAATCGTCCAAACGGGCATCCTGCAAGATGTCTTGAAAGTTCTGGATTGACGGCTCAACCCCGAAGAAATAATCACCCTAGACGGCCATGTCTTAAGGCAACAACTCAAACTCCCATAACGGCACATTCAAACTCAACAATCATAGCTCATTCGTCTGTAGCACCTGAAATGACACCAACAACCAATCATCAATCTACAATATCAACTGTGACCCCCACAACGATGTTGACTGCGACGGCACTCCGAGCAACAACAACTGCTCCATACACTGTGCCAACTCCTAAGGAAACCACTGAACATTCATCAATGTCTGTGACACCTCTGCAGATGGCAACATCTTCAACAACTAAAACTACAACTGCACCACTGACTACAATCTCAACAAGCAAACCAGTCTCAACCTCTTCTAAACCTACTAACAGAGTGTCTCAAAGGACCACAACTACATCATCAATATCTACAACTCCAAGCACTGACACATCTACAATCTCAACTAGCAAACCAGTCTCAACCTCTTCTAAACCTACTATCAGAGTGTCTCAAAGGACCACAACTACATCATCAATATCTAAAACTCCAAGCACTGACACCTCTACAATCTCAACTAGCAAACCAGTCTCAACCTCTAATATACCTACTGTCAGAGTGTCTCAAAGGACCACACCTACATCATCAATATCTACAACTCCAAGCACTGACACATCTACAATCTCAACTAGCAAACCAGTCTCAACCTCTAATATACCTACTGTCAGAGTGTCTCAAAGGACCACAACTACATCATCAATATCTACAACTCCAAGCACTGACACCTCTACAATCTCAACTAGCAAAACAGTCTCAACCTCTTCTAAACCTACTATCAGAGTGTCTCAAAGGACCACAACTACATCATCAATATCTAAAACTCCAAGCACTGACACCTCTACAATCTCAACTAGCAAACCAGTCTCAACCTCTAATATACCTACTGTGAGAGTGTCTCAAAGGACCACACCTACATCATCAATATCTACAACTCCAAGCACTGACACCTCTACAATCTCAACTAGCAAAACAGTCTCAACCTCTTCTAAACCTACTATCAGAGTGTCTCAAAGGACCACAACTACATCATCAATATCTAAAACTCCAAGCACTGACACCTCTACAATCTCAACTAGCAAACCAGTCTCAACCTCTAATATTCCTACTGTCAGAGTGTCTCGAAGGACCACACCTACATCATCAATATCTACAACTCCAAGCACTGACACATCTACAATCTCAACTAGCAAACCAGTCTCAACCTCTTCTAAACCTACTATCAGAGTGTCTCAAAGGACCACAACTACATCATCAATATCTACAACTCCAAGCACTGACACCTCGACAATCTCAACTAGCAAACCAGTCTCAACCTCTAATATACCTACTGTCAGAGTGTCTCAAAGGACCACACCTACATCATCAATATCTACAACTCCAAGCACTGACACCTCTACAATCTCAACTAGCAAAACAGTCTCAACCTCTTCTAAACCTACTATCAGAGTGTCTCAAAGGACCACAACTACATCATCAATATCTACAACTCCAAGCACTGACACCTCGACAATCTCCACTGGCAAACCAGTCTCAACCTCTAATATACCTACTGTCAGAGTGTCTCAAAGGACCACACCTACATCATCAATATCTACAACTCCAAGCACTGACACCTCTACAATCTCAACTAGCAAAACAGTCTCAACCTCTTCTAAACCTACTATCAGAGTGTCTCAAAGGACCACAACTACATCATCAATATCTACAACTCCAAGCACTGACACCTCTACAATCTCAACTAGCAAACCAGTCTCAACCTCTAATATACCTACTGTCAGAGTGTCTCAAAGGACCACAACTACATCATCAATATCTACAACTCCAAGCACTGACACATCGACAATCTCAACTAGCAAACCAGTCTCAACCTCTAATATACCTACTGTCAGAGTGCCTCAAAGGACCACAACTACATCATCAATATCTTCAACTCCAAGCACTGACACCTCTACAATCTCAACTAGCAAACCAGTCTCAACCTCTAATATACCTACTGTCAGAGTGTCTCAAAGGACCACAACTACATCATCAATATCTACAACTCCAAGCACTGACACCTCGACAATCTCAACTAGCAAACCAGTCTCGACCTCTAATATTCCTACTGTCAGAGTGTCTCGAAGGACCACAACTACATCATCAATATCTACAACTCCAAGCACTGACACCTCTACAATCTCAACTAGCAAACCAGTCTCAACCTCTAATATACCTACTATCAGAGTGTCTCGAAGGACCACAACTACATCATCAATATCTACAACTCCAAGCACTGACACCTCGACAATCTCAACTAGCAAACCAGTCTCAACCTCTAATATTCCTACTGTCAGAGTGTCTCGAAGGACCACAACTACATCATCAATATCTACAACTCCAAGCACTGACACCTCTACAATCTCAACTAGCAAACCAGTCTCAACCTCTAATATTCCTACTGTCAGAGTGTCTCGAAGGACCACAACTACATCATCAATATCTACAACTCCAAGCACTGACACCTCTACAATCTCAACTAGCAAACCAGTCTCAACCTCTAATATACCTACTGTCAGAGTGTCTCGAAGGACCACAACTACATCATCAATATCTACAACTCCAAGCACTGACACCTCTACAATCTCAACTAGCAAACCAGTCTCAACCTCTAATATTCCTACTGTCAGAGTGTCTCGAAGGACCACAACTACATCATCAATATCTACAACTCCAAGCACTGACACCTCTACAATCTCAACTAGCAAACCAGTCTCAACCTCTAATATACCTACTGTCAGAGTGTCTCAAAGGACCACAACTACATCATCAATATCTACAACTCCAAGCATTGACACCCCAACAATCTCAACAATCTCAACTAGCAAACCAGTCTCAACCTCTTCTAAACCTACTATCAAAGTGTCTCAAAAAAACACACCTACATCATTAACACTTACAACTGCAAAAACGGCCAACCCTACAATTATTTATTCAACTTCAGTAACTACACTTTCAACAAACACACCTAGTACATTACTTACTTCATCCAGCACTACATCTGCATGTCCAACTACCTTGTATTCAGAACCAGTGATAATACATAAAACATCTAATGTAAATTCAAATCAAAATTTACCAACCAGCACATCTGGTTCAGCAGTGGTGACAGGCACACTGCGATTTAATTCATCAACTCCTGTCCCTAGTGAAGCTCTGGTCTTAAAAGCTCTCATGGAACTAAGGAACGCTAGAGAGTCACAACTCCATGAATCAGTAAAGCTGCTAAATGTCACATATGAAAGTGAGTGTCATTTTTTTATAAATATTGCTAAATAAAAATGTTAGACGTATATCTGCTCTGAGACTCAATTACAAAAAAAACATGTATTTCCAAACAGAAATCTCAGAAACATCCTATGAGTTGAAATTATCATTTGCTGTGAGTAACTTCACCATGTCAGTGATTCCAGAGGAAAGAAACGACATCTTGAAAAATCTGCAGGAAATTGTCAATAATGCAGTAAGCACTCACCTTTAAATCAGTGAAATAGTTTTTGTCCATTGCAAGACTTGTTCAGAGTCTGATCAGTGTTTTCTTCCTGCAGGTGAACACTCTTCTGAATGAGCCTGGCAAACCACTTATGAAGCCCAACTCCACCGACTTCCAGTAAGATTTAAATGGATTATAATCTTTTATACATGTCAGGATATAAAAAAAACATCTAACCTATAAATTAATTTGCCAAAGCAAGTAAAAACAAATGTTTTCATACAAACTGAATTATATATTTTTTCTAAACTGAAGCAACTGTTTTATTTTCGCTTTCTTTAGGAGCCTGTTACACCAAATAAAAGGCACCTTGAATTACATATTCCAAGATGGAGAAGCCATTCAACCTGTCAGCTTCCTTCTAAAGCTCCAGTCACCCATGGGTATGTCAATTTTTACTGTCCTAAACGCTTTATTATCATTGAGCAGTAAATAAACCGCTTTTATCTAAATGTGTTCATTTGCCTTTGATTCCAGTATCGTCCACTACATCAGTACCACCATTGACAAGATCTTTAAATCTTGTGTAAGAATTTATTTTACTCTCCACAAATTCACTCACATTGTGTCATTTGTGTGTTTAAAAATCATGAACTATATGAAATGAATGTTGTGACCTTCACAGACCTGGTTCAGCAGTGGTGAAAAGCGTATTACAGTTCAGCTCCTCATCTCCAGTCCCCAGTGAAGCTCTGGTCCTGAATGCTATCAGTGATCTCCTGATTGAAAGACAAGCAAAACTCAATGACTCAGTCAAACTGACAAATTACACTTATGAGAGTAAGTCTCATCGTATGGTTTAACAATATGCTAGTGTCAATCTTAAATTAGTTCTGGAACAAAATTATAAATGTACATTTATTTTCAAACAGAAATCTCAGAAACCTCATATAATGTGATATTAACATTTGCTGTGAGTAACATCACCATGCCAGTGGATCCTGAGAAAAGAAACGAGACCTTGAAAAATCTGCAGGACATTGTCAATAATGCAGTAAGCACTCACCTTTAAATCAGTGAAATAGTTTTTGTCCATTGCAAGACTTGTTCAGAATCTGATCAGTGTTTTCTTTCTGCAGGTGAACATTATTCTGAATGAGCCTGGCAAACCACTTTTGAAGCCCAACTCCACCGACTTCCAGTAAGATTTAAATGGATAATAATCCTGCATAATGCTCTTTAGACATGTCAGGATATACATTTTTTTACCTTTAATCCATTTGCCAAAGCAACTAAATACAAATGTTTTCATACAAACTGAATTATATTTTTTTACTAAACTGAAGCAACTGTTTTATTTTCGCTTTCTTTTAGGAGCCTGTCAGACCAAATAAATGGCACCTTGAATTACAGCATCCAAGATGGAGAAGGCATACAACCTGTCAGCTTCCTTCTAAAGCTACAGTCACCCATGGGTATGTCAATTTTTACCGTGGTAAAGGTTCATTATCCATGAGCAGTAAATAAACCGCTTTTATCTAAATGTTTTCATTTGCCTTTGATTCCAGTATCGTCCACCACATCAGTACCACCATTGACAACATCTTTAAATCTCGTGTAAGTATTTATTTTACTCTCCTCATGTTCACTCACATTGTGTCATTTGTGTGTTTAAAAATCATGAACTATATGAAATGAATGTTGTGACCTTCACAGACCTGGTTCAGCAGTGGTGAAAAGCGTATTACAGTTCAGCTCCTCATCTCCAGTCCCCAGTGAAGCTCTGGTCCTGAATGCTATCAGTGATCTCCTGATTGAAAGACAAGCAAAACTCAATGACTCAGTCAAACTGACAAATTACACTTATGAGAGTAAGTCTCATCGTATGGTTTAACAATATGGCAGTGTCAAACTTAAATTAGTTCTGTGAAAAAATTATAAATGTACATTTATTTTCAAACAGAAATCTCAGAAACCTCATATAATGTGATATTAACATTTGCTGTGAGCAACATCACCATGCCAGTGGATCCTGAGCAAAGAAACGACACCTTGAAAAATCTGCAGGACATTGTCAATAATGCAGTAAGCACTCACCTTTAAATCAGTGAAATAGTTTTTGTCCATTGCAAGACTTGTTCAGAGTCTGATCAGTGTTTTCTTTCTGCAGGTGAACATTATTCTGAATGAGCCTGGCAAACCACTTTTGAAGCCCAACTCCACCGACTTCCAGTAAGATTTAAATGCATAATAATCCTGCATAATGCTCTTTTAGACATGTCAGGATATAAAAAATCTTAACTTTAATCCATTTGCCAAAGCAAGTAAATACAAATGTTTTATACAAACTGAATTATATTTTTTTACTAAACTGAAGCAACTGTTTTATTTTCGCTTTCTTTTAGGAGCCTGACAGACCAAATAAATGGCACCTTGAATTACATATTCCAAGATGGAGAAGCCATTCAACCTGTCAGCTTCCTTCTAAAGCTCCAGTCACCCATGGGTATGTCAATTTTTACCGTG
Organism: Triplophysa dalaica; assembly: GCF_015846415.1. Classification (NCBI taxonomy): domain Eukaryota; kingdom Metazoa; phylum Chordata; class Actinopteri; order Cypriniformes; family Nemacheilidae; genus Triplophysa; species Triplophysa dalaica. The sequence continues at coordinate 8,157,234 of NC_079543.1, forward strand.
GTAAAAGCTTCATTATCCATGAGCAGTAAATAAACCGCTTTTATCTAAATGTTTTCATTTGCCTTTGTTTCCAGTATCGTCCACTACATCAGTAGCACCATTGACAACATCTTTAAATCTTGTGTAAGTATTTATTTGACTCTCCACAAGTTCACTCACATTGTGTCATTCGTGCATTTAAAAATCATGAACTATTTGAAATGAATCTTGTGACCTTCACAGACCTGGTTCAGCAGTGGTGAAAAGCGTATTACAGTTCAGCTCCTCATCTCCAGTCCCCAGTGAAGCTCTGGTCCTGAATGCTATCAGTGATCTCCTGATTGAAAGACAAGCAAAACTCAATGACTCAGTCAAACTGACAAATTACACTTATGAGAGTAAGTCTCATCGTATGGTTTAACAATATGCACGTGTCAATCTTAAATTAGTTCTTTGACAAAATGATAAATGTACATTCATTTTCCAACAGAAATCTCAGAAACCTCATATAATGTGATATTAACATTTGCTGTGAGTAACATCACCATGCCAGTGGATCTTGAGAAAAGAAACGACACCTTGAAAAATCTGCAGGACTTTGTCAATAATGCAGTAAGCACTCACCTTTAAATCAGTGAAATAGTTTTTGTCCATTGCAAGACTTGTTCAGAGTCTGATCAGTGTTTTCTTTCTGCAGGTGAACATTATTCTGAATGAGCCTGGCAAACCACTTTTGAAGCCCAACTCCACCGACTTCCAGTAAGATTTAAATGGATAATAATCCTGCATAATGCTCTTTTAGACATGTCAGGATATAAAAAATCTTCACTTTAATCCATTTGCCAAAGCAAGAAAATACAAATGTTTTATACAAACTGAATTATATTTTTTTACTAAACTGAAGCAACTGTTTTATTTTCGCTTTCTTTTAGGAGCCTGTCAGACCAAATAAATGGCACCTTGAATTACATATTCCAAGATGGAGAAGCCATTCAACCTGTCAGCTTCCTTCTAAAGCTCCAGTCACCCATGGGTATGTCAATTTTTACCGTGGTAAAAGCTTCATTATCCATGAGCAGTAAATAAACCGCTTTTATCTAAATGTTTTCATTTGCCTTTGATTCCAGTATCGTCCACTACATCAGTACCACCATTGACAACATCTTTAAATCTTGTGTAAGTATTTATTTGACTCTCCACAAGTTCACTCGCATTGTGTCATTTGTGTGTTTAAAAATCATGAACTATATGAAATGAATGTTGTGACCTTCACAGACCTGGTTCAGCAGTGGTGAAAAGCGTATTACAGTTCAGCTCCTCATCTCCAGTCCCCAGTGAAGCTCTGGTCCTGAATGCTATCAGTGATCTCCTGATTGAAAGACAAGCAAAACTCAATGACTCAGTCAAACTGACAAATTACACTTATGAGAGTAAGTCTCATCGTATGGTTAAACAATATGCTAGTGTCAATCTTAAATTAGTTCTGGAACAAAATTATAAATGTACATTTATTTTCAAACAGAAATCTCAGAAACCTCATATAATGTGATATTAACATTTGCTGTGAGTAACATCACCATGCCAGTGGATCCTGAGAAAAGAAACGAGACCTTGAAAAATCTGCAGGACATTGTCAATAATGCAGTAAGTACTCACCTTTAAATCAGTGAAATAGTTTTTGTCCATTGCAAGACTTGTTCAGAGTCTGATCAGTGTTTTCTTTCTGCAGGTGAACATTATTCTGAATGAGCCTGGCAAACCACTTTTGAAGCCCAACTCCACCGACTTCCAGTAAGATTTAAATGGATAATAATCCTGCATAATGCTCTTTTTGACATGTCAGGATATACATTTTTTTACCTTTAATCCATTTGCCAAAGCAACTAAATACAAATGTTTTCATACAAACTGAATTATATTTTTTTACTAAACTGAAGCAACTGTTTTATTTTCGCTTTCTTTTAGGAGCCTGTCAGACCAAATAAATGGCACCTTGAATTACAGCATCCAAGATGGAGAAGGCATACAACCTGTCAGCTTCCTTCTAAAGCTCCAGTCACCCATGGGTATGTCAATTTTTACCGTGGTAAAAGCTTCATTATCCATGAGCAGTAAATAAACCGCTTTTATCTAAATGTTTTCATTTGCCTTTGTTTCCAGTATCGTCCACTACATCAGTAGCACCATTGACAACTTCTTTAAATCTTGTGTAAGTATTTATTTGACTCTCCTCATGTTCACTCGCATTGTGTCATTTGTGTGTTTAAAAATCATGAACTATATGAAATGAATGTTGTGACCTTCACAGACCTGGTTCAGCAGTGGTGAAAAGCGTATTACAGTTCAGCTCCTCATCTCCAGTCCCCAGTGAAGCTCTGGTCCTGAATGCTATCAGTGATCTCCTGATTGAAAGACAAGCAAAACTCAATGACTCAGTCAAACTGACAAATTACACTTATGAGAGTAAGTCTCATCGTATGGTTTAACAATATGCTAGTGTCAATCTTAAATTAGTTCTGGAACAAAATTATAAATGTACATTTATTTTCAAACAGAAATCTCAGAAACCTCATATAATGTGATATTAACATTTGCTGTGAGTAACATCACCATGCCAGTGGATCCTGAGAAAAGAAACGAGACCTTGAAAAATCTGCAGGACATTGTCAATAATGCAGTAAGTACTCACCTTTAAATCAGTGAAATAGTTTTTGTCCATTGCAAGACTTGTTCAGAATCTGATCAGTGTTTTCTTTCTGCAGGTGAACATTATTCTGAATGAGCCTGGCAAACCACTTTTGAAGCCCAACTCCACCGACTTCCAGTAAGATTTAAATGGATAATAATCCTGCATAATGCTCTTTTTGACATGTCAGGATATACATTTTTTTACCTTTAATCCATTTGCCAAAGCAACTAAATACAAATGTTTTCATACAAACTGAATTATATTTTTTTACTAAACTGAAGCAACTGTTTTATTTTCGCTTTCTTTTAGGAGCCTGTCAGACCAAATAAATGGCACCTTGAATTACAGCATCCAAGATGGAGAAGGCATACAACCTGTCAGCTTCCTTCTAAAGCTCCAGTCACCCATGGGTATGTCAATTTTTACCGTGGTAAAAGCTTCATTATCCATGAGCAGTAAATAAACCGCTTTTATCTAAATGTTTTCATTTGCCTTTGATTCCAGTATCGTCCACCACATCAGTACCACCATTGACAACATCTTTAAATCTTGTGTAAGTATTTATTTGACTCTCCACAAGTTCACTCGCATTGTGTCATTTGTGTGTTTAAAAATCATGAACTATATGAAATGAATGTTGTGACCTTCACAGACCTGGTTCAGCAGTGGTGAAAAGCGTATTACAGTTCAGCTCCTCATCTCCAGTCCCCAGTGAAGCTCTGGTCCTGAATGCTATCAGTGATCTCCTGATTGAAAGACAAGCAAAACTCAATGACTCAGTCAAACTGACAAATTACACTTATGAGAGTAAGTCTCATCGTATGGTTTAACAATATGGCAGTGTCAAACTTAAATTAGTTCTGTGAAAAAATTATAAATGTACATTTATTTTCAAACAGAAATCTCAGAAACCTCATATAATGTGATATTAACATTTGCTGTGAGCAACATCACCATGCCAGTGGATCCTGAGCAAAGAAACGACACCTTGAAAAATCTGCAGGACATTGTCAATAATGCAGTAAGCACTCACCTTTAAATCAGTGAAATAGTTTTTGTCCATTGCAAGACTTGTTCAGAGTCTGATCAGTGTTTTCTTTCTGCAGGTGAACATTATTCTGAATGAGCCTGGCAAACCACTTTTGAAGCCCAACTCCACCGACTTCCAGTAAGATTTAAATGCATAATAATCCTGCATAATGCTCTTTTAGACATGTCAGGATATAAAAAATCTTAAATTTAATCCATTTGCCAAAGCAAGTAAATACAAATGTTTTATACAAACTGAATTATATTTTTTTACTAAACTGAAGCAACTGTTTTATTTTCGCTTTCTTTTAGGAGCCTGACAGACCAAATAAATGGCACCTTGAATTACATATTCCAAGATGGAGAAGCCATTCAACCTGTCAGCTTCCTTCTAAAGCTCCAGTCACCCATGGGTATGTCAATTTTTACCGTGGTAAAAGCTTCATTATCCATGAGCAGTAAATAAACCGCTTTTATCTAAATGTTTTCATTTGCCTTTGTTTCCAGTATCGTCCACTACATCAGTACCACCATTGACAACATCTTTAAATCTTGTGTAAGTATTTATTTGACCCTCCACAAGTTCACTCGCATTGTGTCATTTGTGTGTTTAAAAATCATGAACTATATGAAATGAATGTTGTGACCTTCACAGACCTGGTTCAGCAGTGGTGAAAAGCGTATTACAGTTCAGCTCCTCATCTCCAGTCCCCAGTGAAGCTCTGGTCCTGAATGCTATCAGTGATCTCCTGATTGAAAGACAAGCAAAACTCAATGACTCAGTCAAACTGACAAATTACACTTATGAGAGTAAGTCTCATCGTATGGTTAAACAATATGCTAGTGTCAATCTTAAATTAGTTCTGGAACAAAATTATAAATGTACATTTATTTTCAAACAGAAATCTCAGAAACCTCATATAATGTGATATTAACATTTGCTGTGAGTAACATCACCATGCCAGTGGATCCTGAGAAAAGAAACGAGACCTTGAAAAATCTGCAGGACATTGTCAATAATGCAGTAAGTACTCACCTTTAAATCAGTGAAATAGTTTTTGTCCATTGCAAGACTTGTTCAGAATCTGATCAGTGTTTTCTTTCTGCAGGTGAACATTATTCTGAATGAGCCTGGCAAACCACTTTTGAAGCCCAACTCCACCGACTTCCAGTAAGATTTAAATGGATAATAATCCTGCATAATGCTCTTTTTGACATGTCAGGATATACATTTTTTTACCTTTAATCCATTTGCCAAAGCAACTAAATACAAATGTTTTATACAAACTGAATTATATTTTTTTACTAAACTGAAGCAACTGTTTTATTTTCGCTTTCTTTTAGGAGCCTGTCAGACCAAATAAATGGCACCTTGAATTACAGCATCCAAGATGGAGAAGGCATACAACCTGTCAGCTTCCTTCTAAAGCTCCAGTCACCCATGGGTATGTCAATTTTTACCGTGGTAAAAGCTTCATTATCCATGAGCAGTAAATAAACCGCTTTTATCTAAATGTTTTCATTTGCCTTTGTTTCCAGTATCGTCCACTACATCAGTAGCACCATTGACAACTTCTTTAAATCTTGTGTAAGTATTTATTTGACTCTCCACAAGTTCACTCGCATTGTGTCATTTGTGTGTTTAAAAATCATGAACTATATGAAATGAATGTTGTGACCTTCACAGACCTGGTTCAGCAGTGGTGAAAAGCGTATTACAGTTCAGCTCCTCATCTCCAGTCCCCAGTGAAGCTCTGGTCCTGAATGCTATCAGTGATCTCCTGATTGAAAGACAAGCAAAACTCAATGACTCAGTCAAACTGACAAATTACACTTATGAGAGTAAGTCTCATCGTATGGTTTAACAATATGCTAGTGTCAATCTTAAATTAGTTCTGGAACAAAATTATAAATGTACATTTATTTTCAAACAGAAATCTCAGAAACCTCATATAATGTGATATTAACATTTGCTGTGAGTAACATCACCATGCCAGTGGATCCTGAGAAAAGAAACGAGACCTTGAAAAATCTGCAGGACATTGTCAATAATGCAGTAAGCACTCACCTTTAAATCAGTGAAATAGTTTTTGTCCATTGCAAGACTTGTTCAGAATCTGATCAGTGTTTTCTTTCTGCAGGTGAACATTATTCTGAATGAGCCTGGCAAACCACTTTTGAAGCCCAACTCCACCGACTTCCAGTAAGATTTAAATGGATAATAATCCTGCATAATGCTCTTTTAGACATGTCAGGATATAAAAAATCTTAACTTTAATCCATTTGCCAAAGCAAGAAAATACAAATGTTTTATACAAACTGAATTATATTTTTTTACTAAACTGAAGCAACTGTTTTATTTTCGCTTTCTTTTAGGAGCCTGTCAGACCAAATAAATGGCACCTTGAATTACATATTCCAAGATGGAGAAGCCATTCAACCTGTCAGCTTCCTTCTAAAGCTCCAGTCACCCATGGGTATGTCAATTTTTACCGTGGTAAAAGCTTCATTATCCATGAGCAGTAAATAAACCGCTTTTATCTAAATGTTTTCATTTGCCTTTGTTTCCAGTATCGTCCACTACATCAGTACCACCATTGACAACATCTTTAAATCTTGTGTAAGTATTTATTTGACTCTCCACAAGTTCACTCGCATTGTGTCATTTGTGTGTTTAAAAATCATGAACTATATGAAATGAATGTTGTGACCTTCACAGACCTGGTTCAGCAGTGGTGAAAAGCGTATTACAGTTCAGCTCCTCATCTCCAGTCCCCAGTGAAGCTCTGGTCCTGAATGCTATCAGTGATCTCCTGATTGAAAGACAAGCAAAACTCAATGACTCAGTCAAACTGACAAATTACACTTATGAGAGTAAGTCTCATCGTATGGTTTAACAATATGCTAGTGTCAATCTTAAATTAGTTCTGGAACAAAATTATAAATGTACATTTATTTTCAAACAGAAATCTCAGAAACCTCATATAATGTGATATTAACATTTGCTGTGAGTAACATCACCATGCCAGTGGATCTTGAGAAAAGAAACGACACCTTGAAAAATCTGCAGGACATTGTCAATAATGCAGTAAGCACTCACCTTTAAATCAGTGAAATAGTTTTTGTCCATTGCAAGACTTGTTCAGAGTCTGATCAGTGTTTTCTTTCTGCAGGTGAACATTATTCTGAATGAGCCTGGCAAACCACTTTTGAAGCCCAACTCCACCGACTTCCAGTAAGATTTAAATGGATAATAATCCTGCATAATGCTCTTTTAGACATGTCAGGATATAAAAAATCTTAACTTTAATCCATTTGCCAAAGCAAGAAAATACAAATGTTTTATACAAACTGAATTATATTTTTTTACTAAACTGAAGCAACTGTTTTATTTTCGCTTTCTTTTAGGAGCCTGTCAGACCAAATAAATGGCACCTTGAATTACAGCATCCAAGATGGAGAAGGCATACAACCTGTCAGCTTCCTTCTAAAGCTACAGTCACCCATGGGTATGTCAATTTTTACCGTGGTAAAGGTTCATTATCCATGAGCAGTAAATAAACCGCTTTTATCTAAATGTTTTCATTTGCCTTTGATTCCAGTATCGTCCACCACATCAGTACCACCATTGACAACATCTTTAAATCTCGTGTAAGTATTTATTTTACTCTCCTCATGTTCACTCACATTGTGTCATTTGTGTGTTTAAAAATCATGAACTATATGAAATGAATGTTGTAACCTTCACAGACCTGGTTCAGCAGTGGTGAAAAGCGTATTACAGTTCAGCTCCTCATCTCCAGTCCCCAGTGAAGCTCTGGTCCTGAATGCTATCAGTGATCTCCTGATTGAAAGACAAGCAAAACTCAATGACTCAGTCAAACTGACAAATTACACTTATGAGAGTAAGTCTCATCGTATGGTTTAACAATATGCTAGTGTCAATCTTAAATTAGTTCTGGAACAAAATTATAAATGTACATTTATTTTCAAACAGAAATCTCAGAAACCTCATATAATGTGATATTAACATTTGCTGTGAGTAACATCACCATGCCAGTGGATCCTGAGAAAAGAAACGAGACCTTGAAAAATCTGCAGGACATTGTCAATAATGCAGTAAGCACTCACCTTTAAATCAGTGAAATAGTTTTTGTCCATTGCAAGACTTGTTCAGAATCTGATCAGTGTTTTCTTTCTGCAGGTGAACATTATTCTGAATGAGCCTGGCAAACCACTTTTGAAGCCCAACTCCACCGACTTCCAGTAAGATTTAAATGGATAATAATCCTGCATAATGCTCTTTTTGACATGTCAGGATATACATTTTTTTACCTTTAATCCATTTGCCAAAGCAACTAAATACAAATGTTTTCATACAAACTGAATTATATTTTTTTACTAAACTGAAGCAACTGTTTTATTTTCGCTTTCTTTTAGGAGCCTGTCAGACCAAATAAATGGCACCTTGAATTACAGCATCCAAGATGGAGAAGGCATACAACCTGTCAGCTTCCTTCTAAAGCTACAGTCACCCATGGGTATGTCAATTTTTACCGTGGTAAAGGTTCATTATCCATGAGCAGTAAATAAACCGCTTTTATCTAAATGTTTTCATTTGCCTTTGATTCCAGTATCGTCCACCACATCAGTACCACCATTGACAACATCTTTAAATCTCGTGTAAGTATTTATTTTACTCTCCTCATGTTCACTCACATTGTGTCATTTGTGTGTTTAAAAATCATGAACTATATGAAATGAATGTTGTAACCTTCACAGACCTGGTTCAGCAGTGGTGAAAAGCGTATTACAGTTCAGCTCCTCATCTCCAGTCCCCAGTGAAGCTCTGGTCCTGAATGCTATCAGTGATCTCCTGATTGAAAGACAAGCAAAACTCAATGACTCAGTCAAACTGACAAATTACACTTATGAGAGTAAGTCTCATCGTATGGTTTAACAATATGGCAGTGTCAAACTTAAATTAGTTCTGTGAAAAAATTATAAATGTACATTTATTTTCAAACAGAAATCTCAGAAACCTCATATAATGTGATATTAACATTTGCTGTGAGCAACATCACCATGCCAGTGGATCCTGAGCAAAGAAACGACACCTTGAAAAATCTGCAGGACATTGTCAATAATGCAGTAAGCACTCACCTTTAAATCAGTGAAATAGTTTTTGTCCATTGCAATACTTGTTCAGAGTCTGATCAGTGTTTTCTTTCTGCAGGTGAACATTATTCTGAATGAGCCTGGCAAACCACTTTTGAAGCCCAACTCCACCGACTTCCAGTAAGATTTAAATGCATAATAATCCTGCATAATGCTCTTTTAGACATGTCAGGATATAAAAAATCTTAACTTTAATCCATTTGCCAAAGCAAGTAAATACAAATGTTTTATACAAACTGAATTATATTTTTTTACTAAACTGAAGCAACTGTTTTATTTTCGCTTTCTTTTAGGAGCCTGACAGACCAAATAAATGGCACCTTGAATTACATATTCCAAGATGGAGAAGCCATTCAACCTGTCAGCTTCCTTCTAAAGCTCCAGTCACCCATGGGTATGTCAATTTTTACCGTGGTAAAAGCTTCATTATCCATGAGCAGTAAATAAACCGCTTTTATCTAAATGTTTTCATTTGCCTTTGTTTCCAGTATCGTCCACTACATCAGTACCACCATTGACAACATCTTTAAATCTTGTGTAAGTATTTATTTGACTCTCCACAAGTTCACTCGCATTGTGTCATTTGTGTGTTTAAAAATCATGAACTATATGAAATGAATGTTGTGACCTTCACAGACCTGGTTCAGCAGTGGTGAAAAGCGTATTACAGTTCAGCTCCTCATCTCCAGTCCCCAGTGAAGCTCTGGTCCTGAATGCTATCAGTGATCTCCTGATTGAAAGACAAGCAAAACTCAATGACTCAGTCAAACTGACAAATTACACTTATGAGAGTAAGTCTCATCGTATGGTTAAACAATATGCTAGTGTCAATCTTAAATTAGTTCTGGAACAAAATTATAAATGTACATTTATTTTCAAACAGAAATCTCAGAAACCTCATATAATGTGATATTAACATTTGCTGTGAGTAACATCACCATGCCAGTGGATCCTGAGAAAAGAAACGAGACCTTGAAAAATCTGCAGGACATTGTCAATAATGCAGTAAGTACTCACCTTTAAATCAGTGAAATAGTTTTTGTCCATTGCAAGACTTGTTCAGAGTCTGATCAGTGTTTTCTTTCTGCAGGTGAACATTATTCTGAATGAGCCTGGCAAACCACTTTTGAAGCCCAACTCCACCGACTTCCAGTAAGATTTAAATGGATAATAATCCTGCATAATGCTCTTTTTGACATGTCAGGATATACATTTTTTTACCTTTAATCCATTTGCCAAAGCAACTAAATACAAATGTTTTCATACAAACTGAATTATATTTTTTTACTAAACTGAAGCAACTGTTTTATTTTCGCTTTCTTTTAGGAGCCTGTCAGACCAAATAAATGGCACCTTGAATTACAGCATCCAAGATGGAGAAGGCATACAACCTGTCAGCTTCCTTCTAAAGCTCCAGTCACCCATGGGTATGTCAATTTTTACCGTGGTAAAAGCTTCATTATCCATGAGCAGTAAATAAACCGCTTTTATCTAAATGTTTTCATTTGCCTTTGTTTCCAGTATCGTCCACCACATCAGTACCACCATTGACAACATCTTTAAATCTTGTGTAAGTATTTATTTGACTCTCCACAAGTTCACTCGCATTGTGTCATTTGTGTGTTTAAAAATCATGAACTATATGAAATGAATGTTGTGACCTTCACAGACCTGGTTCAGCAGTGGTGAAAAGCGTATTACAGTTCAGCTCCTCATCTCCAGTCCCCAGTGAAGCTCTGGTCCTGAATGCTATCAGTGATCTCCTGATTGAAAGACAAGCAAAACTCAATGACTCAGTCAAACTGACAAATTACACTTATGAGAGTAAGTCTCATCGTATGGTTTAACAATATGGCAGTGTCAATCTTAAATTAGTTCTGGAACAAAATTATAAATGTACATTTATTTTCAAACAGAAATCTCAGAAACCTCATATAATGTGATATTAACATTTGCTGTGAGTAACATCACCATGCCAGTGGATCCTGAGAAAAGAAACGAGACCTTGAAAAATATGCAGGACATTGTCAATAATGCAGTAAGCACTCACCTTTAAATCAGTGAAATAGTTTTTGTCCATTGCAAGACTTGTTCAGAATCTGATCAGTGTTTTCTTTCTGCAGGTGAACATTATTCTGAATGAGCCTGGCAAACCACTTTTGAAGCCCAACTCCACCGACTTCCAGTAAGATTTAAATGGATAATAATCCTGCATAATGCTCTTTTTGACATGTCAGGATATACATTTTTTTACCTTTAATCCATTTGCCAAAGCAACTAAATACAAATGTTTTCATACAAACTGAATTATATTTTTTTACTAAACTGAAGCAACTGTTTTATTTTCGCTTTCTTTTAGGAGCCTGTCAGACCAAATAAATGGCACCTTGAATTACAGCATCCAAGATGGAGAAGGCATACAACCTGTCAGCTTCCTTCTAAAGCTACAGTCACCCATGGGTATGTCAATTTTTACCGTGGTAAAGGTTCATTATCCATGAGCAGTAAATAAACCGCTTTTATCTAAATGTTTTCATTTGACTTTGATTCCAGTATCGTCCACCACATCAGTACCACCATTGACAACATCTTTAAATCTCGTGTAAGTATTTATTTTACTCTCCTCATGTTCACTCACATTGTGTCATTTGTGTGTTTAAAAATCATGAACTATATGAAATGAATGTTGTGACCTTCACAGACCTGGTTCAGCAGTGGTGAAAAGCGTATTACAGTTCAGCTCCTCATCTCCAGTCCCCAGTGAAGCTCTGGTCCTGAATGCTATCAGTGATCTCCTGATTGAAAGACAAGCAAAACTCAATGACTCAGTCAAACTGACAAATTACACTTATGAGAGTAAGTCTCATCGTATGGTTTAACAATATGGCAGTGTCAAACTTAAATTAGTTCTGTGAAAAAATTATAAATGTACATTTATTTTCAAACAGAAATCTCAGAAACCTCATATAATGTGATATTAACATTTGCTGTGAGTAACATCACCATGCCAGTGGATCCTGAGAAAAGAAACGAGACCTTGAAAAATCTGCAGGACATTGTCAATAATGCAGTAAGTACTCACCTTTAAATCAGTGAAATAGTTTTTGTCCATTGCAAGACTTGTTCAGAGTCTGATCAGTGTTTTCTTTCTGCAGGTGAACATTATTCTGAATGAGCCTGGCAAACCACTTTTGAAGCCCAACTCCACCGACTTCCAGTAAGATTTAAATGGATAATAATCCTGCATAATGCTCTTTTTGACATGTCAGGATATACATTTTTTTACCTTTAATCCATTTGCCAAAGCAACTAAATACAAATGTTTTCATACAAACTGAATTATATTTTTTTACTAAACTGAAGCAACTGTTTTATTTTCGCTTTCTTTTAGGAGCCTGTCAGACCAAATAAATGGCACCTTGAATTACAGCATCCAAGATGGAGAAGGCATACAACCTGTCAGCTTCCTTCTAAAGCTCCAGTCACCCATGGGTATGTCAATTTTTACCGTGGTAAAAGCTTCATTATCCATGAGCAGTAAATAAACCGCTTTTATCTAAATGTTTTCATTTGCCTTTGTTTCCAGTATCGTCCACCACATCAGTACCACCATTGACAACATCTTTAAATCTTGTGTAAGTATTTATTTGACTCTCCACAAGTTCACTCGCATTGTGTCATTTGTGTGTTTAAAAATCATGAACTATATGAAATGAATGTTGTGACCTTCACAGACCTGGTTCAGCAGTGGTGAAAAGCGTATTACAGTTCAGCTCCTCATCTCCAGTCCCCAGTGAAGCTCTGGTCCTGAATGCTATCAGTGATCTCCTGATTGAAAGACAAGCAAAACTCAATGACTCAGTCAAACTGACAAATTACACTTATGAGAGTAAGTCTCATCGTATGGTTTAACAATATGGCAGTGTCAATCTTAAATTAGTTCTGGAACAAAATTATAAATGTACATTTATTTTCAAACAGAAATCTCAGAAACCTCATATAATGTGATATTAACATTTGCTGTGAGTAACATCACCATGCCAGTGGATCCTGAGAAAAGAAACGAGACCTTGAAAAATATGCAGGACATTGTCAATAATGCAGTAAGCACTCACCTTTAAATCAGTGAAATAGTTTTTGTCCATTGCAAGACTTGTTCAGAATCTGATCAGTGTTTTCTTTCTGCAGGTGAACATTATTCTGAATGAGCCTGGCAAACCACTTTTGAAGCCCAACTCCACCGACTTCCAGTAAGATTTAAATGGATAATAATCCTGCATAATGCTCTTTTTGACATGTCAGGATATACATTTTTTTACCTTTAATCCATTTGCCAAAGCAACTAAATACAAATGTTTTCATACAAACTGAATTATATTTTTTTACTAAACTGAAGCAACTGTTTTATTTTCGCTTTCTTTTAGGAGCCTGTCAGACCAAATAAATGGCACCTTGAATTACAGCATCCAAGATGGAGAAGGCATACAACCTGTCAGCTTCCTTCTAAAGCTACAGTCACCCATGGGTATGTCAATTTTTACCGTGGTAAAGGTTCATTATCCATGAGCAGTAAATAAACCGCTTTTATCTAAATGTTTTCATTTGACTTTGATTCCAGTATCGTCCACCACATCAGTACCACCATTGACAACATCTTTAAATCTCGTGTAAGTATTTATTTTACTCTCCTCATGTTCACTCACATTGTGTCATTTGTGTGTTTAAAAATCATGAACTATATGAAATGAATGTTGTGACCTTCACAGACCTGGTTCAGCAGTGGTGAAAAGCGTATTACAGTTCAGCTCCTCATCTCCAGTCCCCAGTGAAGCTCTGGTCCTGAATGCTATCAGTGATCTCCTGATTGAAAGACAAGCAAAACTCAATGACTCAGTCAAACTGACAAATTACACTTATGAGAGTAAGTCTCATCGTATGGTTTAACAATATGCTAGTGTCAATCTTAAATTAGTTCTGGAACAAAATTATAAATGTACATTTATTTTCAAACAGAAATCTCAGAAACCTCATATAATGTGATATTAACATTTGCTGTGAGTAACATCACCATGCCAGTGGATCTTGAGAAAAGAAACGACACCTTGAAAAATCTGCAGGACATTGTCAATAATGCAGTAAGCACTCACCTTTAAATCAGTGAAATAGTTTTTGTCCATTGCAAGACTTGTTCAGAGTCTGATCAGTGTTTTCTTTCTGCAGGTGAACATTATTCTGAATGAGCCTGGCAAACCACTTTTGAAGCCCAACTCCACCGACTTCCAGTAAGATTTAAATGGATAATAATCCTGCATAATGCTCTTTTAGACATGTCAGGATATAAAAAATCTTAACTTTAATCCATTTGCCAAAGCAAGAAAATACAAATGTTTTATACAAACTGAATTATATTTTTTTACTAAACTGAAGCAACTGTTTTATTTTCGCTTTCTTTTAGGAGCCTGTCAGACCAAATAAATGGCACCTTGAATTACATATTCCAAGATGGAGAAGCCATTCAACCTGTCAGCTTCCTTCTAAAGCTCCAGTCACCCATGGGTATGTCAATTTTTACCGTGGTAAAAGCTTCATTATCCATGAGCAGTAAATAAACCGCTTTTATCTAAATGTTTTCATTTGCCTTTGTTTCCAGTATCGTCCACTACATCAGTACCACCATTGACAACATCTGAAAACCTTGTGTAAGTAAATATTTGACTCGCCTAAGGTTCACTTAAATTGAGTCATTGATGTGTTTAAAAATCATGAACTATATGAAATGAATGTTGTGACCTACACAGATTTGGTTCAGCAGTGGTGAAAAGCATATTACAGTTCAACTCCTCATCTCCAGTCCCCAGTGAAGCTCTGGTCCTGAAAGCTATAATTGATCTCTGGAATGAAAGACAAGCACAACTCAATGCCTCAGTCAACCTGACAGATTACACTTATGAGAGTAAGTCTCATCATATGGTTTAACAACATGCAAGTGTCAAACTTAAATTAGTTCTGGAACAAAATTATAAATGTACATTTATTTTCAAACAGAAATCTCAGAAACCTCATATAATGTGATATTAACATTTGCTGTGAGTAACATCACCATGCCGATGGATCCTAAGCAAAGAAATAACCCCCATAAAAATCTGGAGGATATGGTCAAATATGCAGTAAGCTTTCACGTTTAAACTGATTAAATATGGGTCATCTAATGCAAGACTTGTTCAGAAATTGATGAATGGTTTGTTTTGATTCCCTGTAGGTGAACATTGTACTGAATGACCCTGGAAATACTACTTTGATCCCCGTTTTAACCAATTTCCAGTAAGAGTTCTATTGACTTTTTATCTAGATCACAATTCAGCATAACTGTCTTTTTAAAGACACATCATTTCAGGACATTGAAACAACATAACTTGTGCTTCTAATATGTTTTCTTAAACTTTTTCTAACACATGAACTGAAGCTTATAACAACATTTTTCAGGAACTCATATAACCTAATAAATGGTTCTTTGAATTACATCATACAAGAAGGAGAAAGTATACAACCAGTCAGCTACCTACAAAAGCTCCAGTCACTCATGGGTAAGTAATAAAAAAATCTTTCCCCATCAAATATAAAGAATAATACTATTAGCATATTTAAGATCTCCAAATACTGTAAATACATTTAAATCACGGTAGTTTTAAACTAAGTTTATTTTTTATTTAAAAAATATGTTTATTTTATTGAAACTACAGCTATTACTCCAACGACAAAGGGAACTCCGTAAGTCTTATGATTCTTACCATATTTTGCATTGTAGATTGTAGATGCCTTTGATATACATTATGTTTTCTTACAATACTGTCATTTGCCATCTTTGCAGGCTTGCAAGAGTGATTATTAAAATTAGGTTGGTGTTTATCACAGTGGGCACCTTTCCGAGTGAGAGCATTGTTATGCAGTTAGCTCAGACTTATCTAGAGCCAAGCCTCAGAACCAAACGAAGCACACATATTCTGAAGGAAGATGTGAAATTTGTGAATGTCACATATGAGGGTGAGTTCTCTTCTCCTGTTCCTGGTTATTGTCAGGTGTAAAATTTCATCATGTACAAACAAATTTCAAATCCAACTATTACAATGAATGGACAGCTTTTAATGACACGACTAATTTTTATTTTCCGATTTTCTTAAGGAATTTCTGACAAGGAATTTGCCCTCAATTTCGAATATCGAATCGACAATCAGAATAATAAGACAATGATTAATGACCCTGTTATCAAGAATGAGACATTGATATCAATTCAGCAATCTATAGATGAATTGGTGAGTATAAGGAATTGTATGGTTAACCCATTACAATATGGTTGTATTTGTTAACATTAGTAAATGCATTTGCTCACATTAGAGGTCCAGTGTATGAAATCAAATGGCATTTAGTAGTGAGGTTGGGAATTGATCCGAAGGGCTTACTCGACCCCTCTCTTTCAAAGCACTACTGTGGCTTACACAGGACTAAAATGTTGTCATGTTTTTGCTTCTTTGCAGATGGAGATAACTAATTTAGGATAAGAGCTCTTAGAGCAGTTTGTCCATTTAGGGCTATTGTAGAAACAACATGGCAAATTCGATGCAGGGGACCCGCAGTGTGTATATAGAAAAAGCTCATTCTAAGGCTATAAAAGAACAAAACTCTATAACGTTGATTATGTAAGCATTATGTTCATTGTGCCTTTAAACACCTCTATAGACATAGTTTACATATGAGATTGCATTTCTGTCAATAGATCCCATAAAAAAATTACACACAGCTCCTTTAACTAATAAAGAGCGAGATAGTTTTTTAGAAAACATTTGTCTGTCTAGTATTCACTGAGAGATAGGTTTTAAGTATTTTTTTAATGTTGTGAGAGATGTGGTTGACCGGACTGAGTTAGGAACAATGTTCCACCAGGAAGAAGTTTTGAATGAGAATGAGTGAGAAAGATATATACTGCCCTTATGGGAAGGCAACACAAGACGCCGCTGGTTTGTTGAACGCAGGGATCTTGATGGGGTGTGTAGGATTGTAGTAGGGTGTGAATGTATGCCTGTGCAGATCCAGTGATGGTCCTGTAGGCAAGCATTAGTGACTTGAATCTGATACGGGCTTCAACCGGTAGTCAGTGTAGAGAGATGAAAAGGGGAGTCACACGAGTCCCTTTGGGCTGTTGGTACTCGAGGCGTGCTTCTGAATTCTGGACCAGCTGGAGCGGTTTGACAGTGTTAGAAGGAAGACCAGCAAGGAGAGCATTGCAGTAGTCCAATTTTGAGATTATTAGAGCCTGGAGATTGGTTTTAACCTTAAGTCCGCGTTGTCTTTACAATGTGATAACTGAAGGACAGCTGTTCAGCAAATATGACTCTGAGGTTCAAAGACAAGTTAACACTTTTGATTTTTTTAGCGTATTAGTAAATGTTGAAATCAACATGAAGTAAGATTAATAAATGCTTCGGAAGAATCCATTGTTAATGTTAACTAATGCATTAACCAATACAACCTTATTGTAAAGTGTTTCTATTTCATGAATTATTATGTATATTATGTATTTGTCAGTACAAAAATCCTTCCGTAATCACAGTATTCTGAGCATATTAGGAAACCAACAAATCTTTGTAATTTTTGCTTTTCAGTTGAACAGGATCTTAAATGCCCCCTCAACTAAGGATTTTAAATTCAAACAAGCCAGTTTCACGTAAGTTTTTTTTTTAATTCATTGTAAATGTTATATCAAAGTAAATTAGAACAAAAAAATTCTGAGCAGAAAAGCGTGATGTTTTCAAAAAATCTGCCTTGGTTATATCAGTTGGTAGGCACTTTTGTGTGTGGTTCTAATTGTGCGAATGTAATCTCTCAACAGGGATAACGGAACCGTGATTCTGGCCAATATAGAGTATATTTTCTTAGACAGTGACATCACAACACCTAGCATATTTGTTAGAGAACTTAGAAATGCTGCAGCTGCAGCTGCAACCACCTTTTCCCCCACGGTGATAAACACTTCAGGACCAAACAACAGCACTAGTCTAGCATGGATCGTGGCTATAATTGTACCTTGTGCTATAGCCATCCTTCTTATACCTTGCTGGATTTTGCTTTGTGTAAGTATCACAATTTCTAAATGCAGTTTACAATTATTAAATGTTTTTTTATTCCATTTCATGACATACGCCCACTTTCTCTCTCCTTAGTGTTTGCTCTGTGGTTGTTGTGCAGCAGTAAGGCAACGCTGGGAAAGAAGGCGGTCATACAACATACGTTACTATATTCACAACCTCTAAAAAGTTCAGATACAAAAACTAAAAATCAAAACTAAAATCCTTTTACATGTGTTAAAAATACATTTCCTGTATTGCTGTGCATTCAGGACGTCTACAAGACTGTAATTGATGTGACTTTATTTTTTGCTACTAAAGGATTTATTTATTTAATAATTATGTCTTGTAAATTACTATTGATCTTGTTGTTTAAATAATTATTTATTTAACTGTGTATTTAAAACATGTATTTAGGGCGACAAATGTAAAGTGTGTTTATGATAACACTTTATTTACATAACAAAAAAGCACTTTATCTACCTAACAAAAACATACAAATTTCTAGCTATTATTCATGTGTGTAATGTATTGTAACCTTAACAAAAGTCGCAAATAGATCAAAAAAGCATTAACATGTGCAAAGAGAACAGAGGAAAATACACCACAATGCCACTTTACAAGATTTAAGTTCATGTTATTTAAAAAGCTTCGTTTAGATACATGCTATAATTTAAAAATGCCAAATCTGTTAATTTGACATGGGACATGTGGACACCTATGAATTCGGAAGCATTTCTCACAATAACTTTCATCGGCCATAAATCCAAGATATTTACAGTTGTTCTTGGAGTTCAAAATTTTTGTAGCATCTACACAGCGGAGCATTTTACCAGCCACATTTGTGCAATGTGAAATATGTTAAGAAATTCTGTGCAAAGAAATGAACCATTTATCTCAAATAAAAATGAATAATGACATATCGATATTGTTTCTGTCTGTTCTTGTTTCCCTTTACCATAAAGGCCTATTTGGTGTTAAAATATCATGTTTTTACAAATCGTTGGACCTAAAAATAGCATAGAAATAGTGACATTTCCATAACATTATTTTTTTTTTCTAAAAGTTTAAATTCATTATATTTGGCACATATATAACAATGCATAGTATGGAATGCAAAAAAATCTGGGATGTAGAAATAGAGGTCTGTGCAGTTTTTCTCTATGTATATATAATATACTTGTACATTCAGACATAACATTATGACCACTGACATGTGTTTATCTCTAATCAGCATCTATGTTGTGTACATATATATATATACATGGCTCAGTGGTTAGAGCATGGGGCTAGCAACGCCATGGTCATGGGATTAATCCCATGGGATTGCACATAGTCTTCAAATATGTGTAGCACAATGCAATGCAAGTGTCTTTGGTTAAAAGCATCTGCTGAATAAGTAAATGTAATAATATATATGTGTGTGTGTGTTTAGTTCCTTGTTTCTGAAGACTTTATTGACAAAATGTGTTATTAAAAAAGGGAAGTAGACAAAATCACAGTTAAGGGTATTTTTTAAGCGTATATAATGATTTATGATACATTTACTATTGCACTTACAGTTCTTTAGTCATGATCCAATTATGTCTGTCATAAAGGGATAGTACACGGAATAAACAAAATGACCCGATGTTTTACACCCTCAAGGCGTCCTATGTGTATATGACTTTCTTCTTTCAGACAAATACAGTCAGAGTTATAATCATTTATCCTGGCTCTTCCAAACTTCTATTTATGCATCTAAGGTGGCGAACAGGTGTCCTTAAATTTCAGATTGTCCTACCTGGCATAAACACATCAATACTACGTAATCTTTAGCTCGTTTTTATCCTACCTGTTTATTTTAAACTGCTAACATTCTTATATAAGTGTATATAGGGTATTTTCGTTGTTAAATTGCATCTTGCAGGGTATTTTTTTAATGAAATGAATACATAACCTTGTTTAAAAAATACTGTGTGAGAGTTAATCCAAAAGATAAAATGTTTTCAAAACATGAGGGCACAAATTAAGTGGAAGAAGTGACAGTTTCTTTGACAGTCTTAAAAAAAGTATCTTTTTCAACTTTGACGTCACGAGATGGAGAAGTTTGCCGCGCTTTGCCTTAGCTCAATGTATGCAGAATATGTTGGGATTCAGTAGGAGCGGTCCTAAGCTAGTGTGTTTTAGCTAGTTATTTTGATTTATCATCGTCATGGTAAATTATTTTGTTTGTGGAGGTTGCACAAACTCCTGCCTGTCAGGAAATGATGTCCACAGGTTTCCTGACATGAAACAGGATGGGGGTGCGTATGAGTGCCTGCGTTTTGTGCAGTTGAAGAGTCAGGACTTCGCCTCTGCATCTGCTTCGCAAAAAACGTGGTGGTGTGTAGCGTTCTCTTTACATCGGAAGATTATCATCCCGGTGATATGATGAAGTTCAATATGAGATGCCATAGTAAGAACCAAGTGCACTCAGAGCAGGTGCAGTTCCACCCGTCATCATGTGCTTCGGCCGCAGAAATACACTTTATAATTCAAATAACAATACAGATATTCTGCGATGGGTTGGCACTCCATCCAGGGTGTATCCTGCCTTGATGCCCGATGACTCCTGAGATAGGCACAGGCTCCCCGTGACCCGAGGTAGTCCGGATAAGCGGTAGAAAATGGAGGGAATACAGATATTTATTTTAATCATTACCTATAAAATCTTTCAACCCTACATAAAAACAGTTTCAATTACCTGCAACACTGCCGTCAACACTGAACCGATTTCCTCAAACCATCCAGCATTTCCGATGGTCTATAAGTCAGTGACGCATGTATCTGCATTAAACAAGATTTTTGCTTTCAAACAAGGCTGTGTGACCATAAAAACAACATTCACTTAGCCTACCTGCTCAGGACACAAATAACAACGAGAGCACACCCAAAGGCTGCGATCCAAACAAAAGGACCGGACCTCATATTTTGCCGTCCTCTCAAATGCATGCTTATTCGGGTGCAGGGTGATATCCATACGTAACCGGTTGTCTCCCATTTGATTGTGTATCATGGAAACTCTCGTAACATTTGAGACCCGCGGTCTCGGTGATCTTTTGTCTGGCTCGGGATCACTGGTCTCAAATACTGACAGGTACCGTCATTTATCATTAAATGCAATACAAGTATAGTCTATACAAACCATACGCAAAGCCTTGCCATGACATCAGGGAAATAAGTCAGTAAATTTGAGTAAAATCCTCTCGTGCGATTGCATCACATGAAATACTGAAGAAGGGAGGTCATTAACAAATCACATGTGGTCTCCAGAGAATACTAATACCCTGCGGAAACTGTGAATGGTGCTTATAGGTGTAACCTCACGTTGTACCTCGAACCAAATTCACAGAAGCCTGCAACTACGCAAACTGCTATCCGGTCAAAGCGGTGGGCATTTACTTATAAGTGTCTTCAGTGTGGCAGCCCATTTAAACCAAGCATTTGCAGAGCTGGCCTCAAAACCAGTGATAAAGATAGCCTACTACTTATTGATTTTGATGTTAATGTTTGATGCAAATGTCATAACTAGACCTCATATAACAGTATAAAAGAATAAACAAGGGTAGTTCATTACACCTTTAAGATGCTGCTGGGAGTGTGGGGCCAGATGTTCTTAACCACCTCTACTGGACTGCAGCTTCCACTTCTTATGGAGACGGAGATGTGATGGACACAAGGTGGAAAAGCATGGTTTACCATGCTCAGGATATCCATGAACACGACACTCGTCCCACCACATTGTGATCATGCAATTTTCATTTTTGGGTGAACTATCATTTTAAGGAGAAGCATAATTGTGTCATCCCTCACTCACCCTCAGATATTTTGAAGAATGTTGGCAGCTTGCCACCGCTGTGTTATTTTTTGAAAGATGAATTAATCTTTTTCTTCTTTCTCCCAGCATACACTATGCATCAGCCCTCATGGAGTCTCAGAGAGTGGAATACTCGAGGTCACCAAAGGCTCTACAAGAAAGTTTCTCCGTCTTGTCTTCCAATACATCTGCTCCCCTTTCCGGATCCCTCCAGAGGATCAACAAGGATGAGGCTGTTGGAGCGTATCTCACACAGCATTCACGATTTAACACAAGTTAACAAAGGGTTAATGTGAGGCCCACACACTGTAGATGTTGGGCAAGTCATTAATCATCTTTTTCAATGGGTCAGATGGTATTTGGTTCTTTCAGTTGTGTATGTTTGGTACATCTACATACTGTCTGTACAGTAGTCAACATTTGAAGTGGAACAAAAAAGTTAATGAAAAAACATTTTGATCCACATCAAATGTTCAATAGTTTATTTTAACAAATGCAATGTTGTGGAAGTGAGTCAGGTATTAAGAGTGCTATGAGATAACTTTTCTTATGATTTTGTGTAATGTAAATACACAAAATTGAATTGAATTAACAATGAATGCATACCTGCTTAACATATATATATGATCATAAACGAGTGTGACGTATGACTGATCAACACTTATTATTGTTTCTGGTATTGTTAAGTATCAATACTCATAGATAACTAATACCAGCTTTGCTTTTGGCTGATACATAATAATTATATATGCAATATTGTGATCTTAGCACTGATACATACCTAACGTGTATGTATCTATAAGCTAACACTGGTCTCTCACCAAGACACCTGCCCTGTTCTCCACTGATCTCCTCGCACAACAACTCAATCAGTTTCCTCTGACCCTTTTGTCTAACCCGTGCTGTACCTGCTCTCTTATCCGCATGGCAGGTTTATAATTGTATTGCTGTGGTCCATCATACGAATGTGAATAGACATTTACAATTTCCTCCGAACTCTCATTGTCATCGCGATCCATTGTTTTCCTATTGTCTACATCGACTGCACTCCTCTAGTTGTGTCACTTCCGATTGTGGCGGTTGTCAAAAGCAGATCAAAAAACACTCCAGAACCCTCATTAGCGTATTTATGAGTATAGTTTAAAGAAAATCAGGAAATTGATCCTCTGCAGACTCCAAAGGAGGAGGCGACAGGTGAGCTGTGACATGGACATGAGCGTATACCCCCCTGATGGTTTATGTACGCTACTGTAGGTGTATTGCCATAACCGGACCAATACATGCTTGCCTTGATTTAACAGTAAGAAGCTTTTCAGGGCAAGAAGCACTGTCAGAAGCTCCAGGTTGTTGATGTACCAATGCAGCCCGTGCTTCGAGATCTGCCCAAAGGGCACCCCTGACCTGAGAAAGAGCAGATCTGACAGATTTTTTCTCCAAAATCCTACTGTGAAATACATCCATAGAACATATGCATACAGTGTGGGATGGCTCCTACTGAAAGCCACAATCAGTTTTTCAATTTATTAGAAATAAAGTTTCTATAGGGAGTTGAGCTGAAAAATTGAGTATGTCCCCAAAATGCTGTCCCCATATATGTTGTGCATATAGTGTGGGATGCTCACTACTGAAATACACCATCAGCTTTTTCTACTTATTAGAAATTATGTTTCTATAGGCACTTAAAGTGGTATATTTGGTAAGAAGTATATTTTTCCAAAACGCTACGGTGAAATAAATCCATATATGACACATATAATGTGGGATGCTCACTCCTGAAAGCCACCATCAGGCCCCGTTTTTTCAAAAGGTTTAATCCGGATAAAATTGATCCGGATTTAGTAATCCTTTTTTTGCGATCCGCGATCACGTTATCCAGCTTACTTTTGGAGCCAGTTTTTTAAAGCAACATCGGATTGGATCAATCTGATCCGATAGGAACTTTTCAGGATCACCAAATCTGGATAACCAGTGCTCAAACAGGATAGGAAATCACAATGTAGAACTATAGATATGTAAAGAGCAACAAGTAGAATAGCCAGTGTGGGGTCAATATAAGTTTATTTTTATTTGAAATGAGAACACACACAGTGCCCTCTGAGACCTACAACACAAACAATTGAGCAATTGAGCATTTAAATGGAGTTCTGAGAGCGGAAACACAGAAAGCATGCAACATAACCCTTGCCTGTATTGTCCTGCACAACATCGCTACTGAGCGTAATGTCCCTCTCTGTGCTGACAATGATGCACCTGAGCCCCTTGGAGACCCTAACCAACCTCCTGCATTCTGCCAGAACGAGCAAACAGGACGTGCAACAAGGGATGAAATAGTTAGACACTATTTCTCATCTGGAATTTTTTGGATTTCAAAAATCAGTGATTGCCATTCTTTGCATTTTTTTGGTTATTCTGTAATCATTGCATGCATCACTAATACATATTCTAAAAACAAAAATATTTTCGCTGGTGATGAATATATATATCGATTAGTGACAGAATAAAATGTATTGTTTTTGGTCAATTTTGACAGCTGTTTGGAGGATTATTTTATGAGGCCAAACTCTTTCTACTTTGCTGTAGGCCTATACTGAAAGGCTGAATACGTTAAAACCTACCTAATCACTGTAGCCCGACGGATGAACAAATATAATTAAAACCTTATGAATAAATAGGATATCTTGTAAGATACTGCATGATCCAAATATAGTATTATTTGATACATTTTTTAAGTTTTCATTACATTTTGGGCATTGATTCCACGCTGAATCCACCCTTCTGATGGGATCAGTTTAATCCAGATTTTTTGGATCAAAGTGATCCAAATCCTACAAAAAAGTTCAGAAAAACCCAAACTAAAGGTTTGATCCGGATCAAAACCAAGATTGGATTTCGTGATCTGATCCGATTATGTAATCCTTTTTTTCTTTTGAAAAACACATTTTCAAGATTTGATTCAATCCCTTATCCAAAATCCTAGTGGATTACTTTTGAAAAACCGGGCCCAGTAGATTTCAATGTACCGTATCTAAACTACAGGACCCATTCAACAAATTGTTTATTTAATAAAATGAACATATACAACAAAAAACAACAAATCGTTCATTTAATACAATCATTCTACAATAAATTAATAATACAAATTAATATTAACATACATTAAATACAATATAAATAGTTATATTACACTTGCCAAACACAGACTGGAAGTTAACTGGGGATCAGGCGTGCATCACTGCTTGGTGCAACAGGCCTAGAGGAAAATTTGTGTGTCTTATTAATCTGTTTATTGGTGAATTTGATAAAATTATCACTTCATACCAGATGTAATAGTTAAACCAAAGTAATGGCTAAACAATTGGGGTTATTACTTATGTACCACTAGATGGTTCTAGTGTCACAGGTATTGTGCCGTGACAATCTCTTAAAACCAAAATTACTTGTTAGCTTTAAACCACTTCCTTCTTGCGCCATCATTCCAATACATTTTGCAAAATTTAGCCCATTTTTTAAGATGACGGCTTAAATGCCTGCAGTCTTTTTTAATTTAAAACAAAATTCGCTCAGTTTACTTTTAAACATTACATCAGCTTGATGGGAATCCTAGAAATGTAACCATTGTGTTGTGTTCAGGCTTCTTTCTTTTTGCATTATGTCTAGCAATTAATAACCATTTAACCGTTTAAATCAAAATGCTATATGTTTTATGTAATTGTTTGTTTTCTTTTTTGTCAATGGATCGGATTAAAGATGGATTGAAAGTCAATTTGAGACGTGGCCATATTTTGTCAAATGACAATTGTAAACTGCATTTATTTAAAAACCTCAACTCTTTAAAATGAATTGATTACCTGTAACTTGAGTATTTTTGGCATACAGAGTAAAGTTACATAATTTGAGATTAATACCTGATTTGTCACACCGTTTTGAAGACTAGGCTCCTGCCAAACTCACCTTGCGCATGTACCAATAAAGTCTCTTTAAACAGATAAAATAACGATGTTAAAATATTTTCAGCATTTTATGTTTTAAAGGGGGAACATGACAGAACAATCATGCTCTAACCTTAAATGGCCTATTATACCGGATGGTCCACTTTAGCAGCAATCAGCCTAAAGACAGAATATTTCGAAATTTCTACAGTTGTGCTTGAAATGTGTAGGCAAATTTGAAGACATTTGTGGTTCTTGTAAATTTAAGAGGTAAATATGAATCATAAGTTTTTAATATTATTTGTTCATCCATCAGGCTACAGTGATTAGGTAGGCTTTAATGTATTCAGCCTTTCAGTATATGCCTACAGCAAAAAGAAAGAGTTTGGCCTCATAAAATAATCCTCCAAACAGCTGTCAAAATTGACCAAAAACAATACATTTTATTCTGTCACTAATTGATATATATATTCATCACAATCGAAATATTTTTGTTTTTAGAATATGTATTAGTGATGCATGCAATGATTACAGAATAACCAAAAAAATGCAAAGAATGGCAATCACTGATTTTTGATATCCAATACAAATCCAGATCAGACATAGTGTCTAACTGTTGCGTCCCTTGTTGCACGTCCTGTTTGCTCGTTCTGGCAGAATGCAGGAGGTTGGTTAGGGTCTCCAAGGGCCTAAGGTGCATCATTGTCAGCAAAGAGAGGGACATTGCGCTTAGTGGCGATGTTGTGCAGGACAATACAGGCAAGGGTTATGTTGCATGCTTTCTGTGGTTCTGCTCTCAGGGAGTTAAGGCATGCAAAGCGTCTCTTCAGAACTCCATTTAAACGGGCAATTGCACATCTTGCTCTGCAATGAGCAGTGTTGAAGCGTGCCTGCGTCGGTGTTTTTGCTCTTAGAAAAGGAGTCATCAGCCATGGTAGGAGGTTATCCAGCACTGGTTATCCAGATTTGGTGATCCTGAAAAGTTCCTATCGGATCAGATTGATCCAATCCGATGTTGCTTTAAAAAACTGGCTCCAAAAGTAAGCTGGATTACGTGATCACGGATCGCAAAAAAAGGATTACTAAATCCGGATCAATTTTATCCGGATTAAACCTTTTGAAAAACCGGGCCTATGATAATGTTTTAGTGCCATGCTAAAAAAACATACGTTTACAAGAAATTATAATACAGTTGTAACAATTTAAAAATAACTTGAATAAAGTCAGCTATATGAGATTAAAATCACCATTTAGAGAATAAAATCAAGGATACGAGAATAAAGTGATAGTAATGTTTTGAGAATATTACACCCCATATGAATAAAGCCTTTTGCGTACTAACAATTTACCCAAGATGTGGAAATAAGTAAGGACACATTCCTGTATTTGTGCTTTAAAGTGTTTCATCAAAGAAATACCCCATTTGCTATCAATTGCACTGACTGGGTGTGTGCAAGGAATTTAAATGGTATTCTTATCTGACATCACTGAAAATGATTTTCATGTAATGATGTATCACATTGATAACTGACACGATGTGGTTTTTCAGGTAGACCTATGCAGTTTGTGTTGTGTGGTGTTGCTGGTGATCATCTTTTATGACATTGTTTTTCTATAACCCCTTTGAAAAAAAAGGTCAAGTCACACCCTACGAATGTCAGTGTGTTTTACAGTTTAACACATTGCTGCCATCCATCCCTCAACTATTTCTTCCATACTAATAAACATATCACAAAAGGACTGAGCGATAGTAATTGTTTCTAAAAGAATGCAAAACAACAGGGTTGCCGCCAATAATGTGACGCTGGACAGCCCCAATTCTCTGGGTTGTTTTCGATGATCACCAAACGTCACAGGCCACATTGCAAAGACATCTAGTCATCCAGATTTATGTGATATTAGGAGCATCAGATATTCCTGTTAAAGGACAATACTTTACCCTGTGAATCCAGAACCTCTAGACGGACTGGAGTGATATAAAACACCTCAGCCATAGGGCTGTAGTCAAGTCCACCGTTGTCCAATCCAAGACCATGACTAGTCAAGGCCGAGTCCAAGTCAAGACTGAGTCCAATTGAGACATTTAAGATACTGACTACAAGACCACATACTTAACTATTGATCATTTATGTGATGCAAGAGACATGATATCATCTATTCTAAGATAATCATTTTCATTATTGTTTGTAATGATCAAATAGCAGATAATATAAGGTCATTTTATATACTTTATGTATAGCACTTAAGTCAAAAAGCCGAAGTGTAACTCACATTTTTTTATTGAAGTGTAGCAATTTTATTCTGCCAATAGAAAATGTAAATAACCAGCAAAAAACTTGAATATGTTCACATTCTTGAACTTTTTTAATCAGACCTCCTAGCAGCAAGCCTGTGCAGCAATAAACACCTTTGTGTGTGTGTGTGTGTGTGTGTGTGTGTGCGTGCTCGTGCATGTCTCGATAGAGGACCAGCCAGAAAGAGCAGAGGCCCCACGGTTCGTTTAAAAGCAGGTTTCGGTGCCTATCCTTTAATTACATGTTCATATCACAAAGACAATAAAAATACGATAAATCTTATCTTTAAGCCCTACTTTCTAATCTTATAAAAGTACTCAAATACAATGCAAACTCTGAAACATGGCATAACTTACTTCTCTTTGTGATGCCTTTGCAGGTGTCTTA
Source organism: Triplophysa dalaica (assembly GCF_015846415.1). Taxonomy (NCBI): domain Eukaryota; kingdom Metazoa; phylum Chordata; class Actinopteri; order Cypriniformes; family Nemacheilidae; genus Triplophysa; species Triplophysa dalaica. The sequence goes on from NC_079543.1 coordinate 8,185,676, forward strand.
CCAAATTGAATGTTGTCACACAGATTTCTGAGAAAGTCTTTTGGCAAAAAGTTTCCTTTAAAGCGCACTGTTGATAAATTCTTTATGGTTTGACATCGTGCCTGATGAATGATTGATGCTCTCCGGTTCGCAACGTGAACGAATCATTCATTGGAACAGGTTCTTTCTTTTAGTGAACCGGTCAAACCAGTTCAGCTGAATCGTTCGTGTTTAGCGGCTCCCGTAAACACTTAATATTATTCACAAATTCATTCAGTTATTCAGTTTCTGGCTTGAATGACAGTACCGCGGACTTGAACCAATATACCGGAGTTATTTAGTTACATCAACAGCACAAACTGAGTTGAACTGTTGTGTGAAGAGAGAACTTATGAGCACACGCAGGCCTCGTTCTTGAGTCGAGAGTCGGCAACAGTTTTCGGATCATTCGTTTTCGGATAACGAGAATATTGGTCTGTCATTGTTTTGTTTTGAAGGAGAAATAAAACATATATTGCTGGACTCGGACTAGACCGACTAGAACATTTGGGAGACCGATGACCAAGTCCGAGTGCAAATACTAGCGAGTCCAAGACAAGTCTGAGACCATAAAAAAGTCTGAGGCCAGATTCCAGTACTACAGCCACTACTCTGAATAGAGGCCTACTTTGTCTACATTTGCTTTCACATAGGGTCAAGCCACATTTCATTTCTTATTCTTATCTGTTTACTAATATATTAATTTATATTTCATCATGAATACTGATTTACCAGGACCTTTTGCGAAAACTATTCTGTATGTTTTTAGAGGGGCATGCACAATAAATGAGCACCAGATACATGATGTACGGTATATGTGACAATTGTTATACATTCTATGTTCATCTGTCTTCCCTGGTGGATTAATTGCAGTTAATAAAACCATGACATGACCATGTAATATATAGCACAGAGAATCATATAAGAGCATATTCAGTTAAACACAACCAGAGCGTATTAACAGAAACAACCAGACATACATAAAAACATACACAACCAGACCAGACTTCAGATAACAATGAAATGTTTGACCAACAAAACCGTTTTGTTTAGACATAGAAAAATAATTAGGAGGTTGAAATATTTCTTTATTATGTGGGTATATTATAATCTATACACTTAAAAATAAAGGTGCTTCACAAAGCCATAGATGATTATTTTCTCCTAAATGGTGCCATTACGAAGCTATGACATCCTGAACTTCTATGGCATTGATGTGAAGAACATAAAAATGAAGGTGCTTAAAAGGTTATTTGTTCACTATAAAAATTGTTGAATAATATTTTGCGATCAAAATTACTAGCTTACTTTTAATCACTTCCTTTCCTGCCTCATCATTCAAATCCTTGTAAAAATCTGCCAATACAACAATCTCATTAGTAATAACAGTCTTTAATTATTCTATGTGTTCTTAGTAGTTTTAGATTTATAAATGTAGTCATGATACTACAACTTTATCTTTTTGACGTTTGTAATTATGAGAATATTCCTTTGCACATGAGTTAAAAGATCTTTTATCTTAGTTAAAAAAACGAGTTAACTGGATCTAAATCTTCATTCAGAAAAATGCTGGGTTATTTTCAACCTATAGTTGAGTAAAAAAGAACAAATACAACCGTTGGGTTTAAATTAACCTATGATCGTTTGTTTAGCCCCAAATGTTGGGTTGTTTCAACCCAATGTTGGGTTACATATAAACATTATTTGGGGTTAATTTAACCCAGTGGTTGGGGTTGTCCCTTTATGACCCAATCTTGGTTTGACATAACCTCATGATTTCTGCCGTCCTGCAGAAACAAATCATTTTATCTAACATGCTTTTTAAACACTCATAATGTGATGTGACATTAAACATTCACGCCTAAATAAGGCCTGGGGCATCAAAGTATGTTTTCTTTTGATTTACAGATTGAGTTTCCGGGTTGAGTTACAGGTTGAATACACATAGCCTACTGTAGAAATATATTCTCACTTTGGACACTAAATGTAAAGATACATCTTAGCACGACAGCCCCAGTAGTGTCTGTGAAAATGTAAATTTACATAAGATGTAGTTTGTATTACAGAGTCTATATGATCAAATACCAAAATAACTCCCCTTTGAAGAGCTTGCACCTGAACAGTAGAAAAAACGTGGTCTAAATTGTGTATAAGGACCTACGCAAGTGTGACCTCAGCAGACTCTGAACAGCGTAAAGACCTTCAGCTATGTACTGAAACTTTCCAAATAAAAGACACATTTACATCTGTATTTCTTATAGAAGTTAGGTTGTGTAACATTTGCGTAAGGTCTTTGTTTTTATTTCACTGACAAAGTTAACTTGCTCAACAACTTCGACCCAGATTTTTGTTTGTTTAATGAAAGACGTTGATGAGCACGTCACAGACTACTCGTAAATAAAAGATAAATATATCAAACAGGTTTTTTTAAGAGGGCTCAAGCTGTCTGCAACAGGTTTTTTCGTGTTTGTGCTTGTTTGTTAAGGTTTCTTTGTTTGAGATCATCTTTTATATTGAAACTCGTTTTATCTTCAATGTCTGTTTCATTGTTCTCTCCTTGTTTCTCTCGCCGAGGTGTGTCTATTGTAGCCTTTGACTTACTATGTGTATAACCCCTCATGTGTCTCTTGTTTTGTTGTTTTTATGTAACCTGGTTTTGGGTGAGTTTGTGGTCATCGTGGCATGGAATGCTGCTAAATACCAAAGTGCATTTGTATGAAGTTTTGTGGAGTCACTACGCTTTGAATATCTCCGGGTAAAGATTCTTTGATTTAAAATTCTTAATGATGACAGAACTTACCTTTTGTATCAAGGTATGTGTAGACTGATAACAGCAGCCCCACCTGGAATTGTTTTCTTGATTAAGGAAATGCTTCTTATATGGATCATCATATCACATTTAAGAATGAAATAGTTGTGTTTAACACCCTCTTGGATCTCAGCTAATTAACAACCGTAAATAAGCCACTCAGAATATGTAGGTCTATAATTAAGATACAAATAAAAGGCTTCAGGCATGTTTGGAACCATTTTAAAACAGCGTAGCCTTTTTTTATTATGCTAGTCACTCACATCTGCACTGCTACACTCAAATCTACCAATTGCTTAGATCTGTCAAAATGGCAAGAATGTTGTAATTATGAGAAACTGATTTGGACTCTTATATACATATCCCCATGGTCTGGAATGGGGGTGACACCAGTGACCTACATGACACAACATATACACTCAATGACCTAAGAAAAAAATCAGGTTTCGAAGTTGTTAAGAACTGTCTACATCCCCCACAGGTTTAGCTAGATTTACTGAGTTCTCCATTTTTTATGTAAGTTAATGTGCAAATGGCTAAGTTCACTGCAAAAAAATATTTCTGAAACCTTTACTTTTTGCTTGATTACCTAAGGGAAAATTAGTTGTTTTGAAACGACAGTAACATCATCAGTTTAAGCAGTTGGCTACAGGGATGAAATTACATTACTTGCAAGTTTTTACATTATTTTACACACTTTAGGCATAAGTTGTAAAAAAAAACATCTCGCATGAATGCATTACCATTTTGTGAGGTGACAAAATCATATGAATTCTCACAATCATTTTTGTACCGTTTAGTACTACTTACTTTCGTGACAGTGACATTTGTTTTAGGGGTGGGGCTTCAGTATTGAGTTTTTCTAATAATTGTACACTAAGAAATGCAAGGTTATTTCAACCCAGAGTTGGGTCGAAAAAGGACATACCCAATACGGGTTATTATGTTCCTAGGTTGGGTTGTTTTAAAGCATTATTGGTTCAAACATAAATATTCTCTGGGTTAATAGAACTTAAATATAACTTTCGACTTAGCATCACCACTTTGAAGACTGCAACAATGTCAACACAGAATGCCAAACTCAGCCACTTTTGAGTCATCCAAAAGATGAATATGAAGAATTTTGCCTTAAAGGACAACTCCGGTGAAAAATGAACCTAGGGGTAATTAACACATCATTACCGAGTACATCGTTCTCTGGGATGCGTTTTCATGAAGAGTTTTATCTCTAAAAACAGATAAGCTTATAGCGCTAGTATGGGGCACAGAGTAAGTAAAATTAAATCGCTAGTTAATGCTCCATATACTAGCGCTATAAGCTAATCTGTTTTTAGAGATAAAACTCTTTGCATTCGATTTTCATGAAAACGCATCCCAGAGAACGATGTACTCGGTAATGATGTGTTAATTACCCCTAGGTTCATTTTTCACCGGAGTTGTCCTTTAAGAGTCTTTCTCTCTCTGCCTCCCAGCAATCATATCTTGAGTGTGAATCATTGGCCAAAAAGATTATTATGACTGACTGCATTGTGCATTTTGAAAAACATGAAATGGACCTTATGATCTGAATAAACCCTCTCTGTTCCTGTCCACCGGGGCCAAGCCTACACTTTGCGCCGCTTCAACCAGCGTACCCACCACACCAGGCCCACACCAAGTCCATACTTCCCAAGCATACCGACAACACGAGAGGAGACAGTAAAGTAAAAGTATCAGAAATACAGTGAATTGCAGGAACAGATTATGTTCGAATATATTTACATATATTAAAAACCCCTTTAAGTTGCACTGCGTACATTTTGTTTGTTGACATACTTGCACCATTTGTGTAAATACACATAATCGCAAATAGAAATGTATGAATGTTCAACACGAGGTTCGAACCAGCAACCACTTGCATCCAACTTGCGACTTTATCAGTTTCACCGCTCAATGGTTATAAAAAATATAAAAGAGTAATATCTCACGGACGCTAGGTATCTTGAAACTTCCAGGGTACGTTTAGGACTACAAGATGGTGATGCGTGTCAAATTTGGTTGCGATATATCACACGGTTCAAAATATATTGTGATTTTTGGCAAATTTTTAAAATCGGGCAAGAGCCAATAGTTCAACTCATCATATCCACCAAGATTCGAGGAATCCGTAGACACCCTGATCCCGTTTCTGACAAACATTTCAAAAGTTAGAAGCAAATATATAGATTTTTCAAATCTAGCTACTATTTTATATTAAGTGGAAAGAAGTTCCATTCCATTCTATTTTCTACCGCTTATCCGAACTACCTCGGGTCACGGGGAGCCTGTGCCTATCTCAGGAGTACTCGGGCATCAAGGCAGGATGTGGAAAGAAGTTGATAGAGGTAAAATGATAGAGTAAAAATAACCCAGAGTGACAAATCAGGTTTGGATAAATAAACTAAAGAAAAGGGTGTTGCTGTAGACTTCAAACACAAAAGCCTGTAGATCAGGTATTTTTTAAATAGTCAGGTTTACAGATCTGGAATGACTGCAGTGTCTCTGTATATATTTATTATTTTGTCATTCATCTTAACATTATATTGGGTCAATATGGATTTAAATATTCAGATCTAATGTTCTGAACCATTTTAAATTTCTGCTAGGTAAATTACAACTTTAACAGACCCATGACAGTACTTTTATGTAACTAATTAAGACAATATATTTTATAGACTAAAAACAGAACAATAAAAATAAAATAAACACAAAGGTTGTTTGACCTTACATAACTCTGCAGCAATAAACAGTTTAAGATGTTGAAAGGAAATTTTTGGGTACATGGGAAAATTGTCCACATAAAAGATGTCACAGAGGCAGGGATGCATTGTTCGACATGATAGTAATGAAGGTGTGTCTGTGCGTCTGTCAATTAGAGAGAAAGAGAGATGTGATAAGAGTCTGTGCGTGTGTTTGTGAATATCTTCATACAACTTTCCACACCCTATAGAAGAAAGCATGTTCAACAATATTGCGAAAGAGGAAGATTTTGTGTTCATGAAGTATGTGATTGTTTCTGGTTCTGTTTTGTTGCTTGAGTACTACATGTTCTGAATGTGTTCACACCCCACAACAATCCATCTTTCAAGTAAGGAAAAAGAGAGCGGGCGAGAGCCAGAGAGAAAGAGCAAGAGAGAGATAGTTGTGATCAAAAACTGTTAAGAGATTTGACTTTGTATCTTTTGTGATAAATGTTCCCTTACTTGGGCCCACCAGGAATCAAATCATGTGACCTATAAATTATGATTGAGCAAGTGTTTAGCAATAAACTAACAATTCTGAAATACATGTAGACTCCACATTATAATGTGCTTTAGACTTCTTTTCCTGGAAGATTACAACAGCTCCACGACAAGGTTTAATAAGTCAGGAGTAGCCTTAATATTTATTATTAATCATGTCTTCAAAATGGTTTCCTGATACACATAATAGGTACAATTACTAACATATGGACAACAGAGACCTGAAGAAGAATAAAAAACGATTCATTTAAAGCAGCTTATGCAGACTGAAATAAGGTGGATCAGGGATGCCAATAGAGGACATAATAAAGCAAGAAAATATTAATATTGAGGTCATTTTAAAATATAAATGTTTATTTCAGTTCAGGTTGCCACAGTCCAAGTGTTAGTTGTTGTTATAGTATTATTGTTTTTTTAATAGTAATAAAATAATTTTGTTTGTCACATGTGTATGTGTTAAATGCATTATATTTAAGTTCTGTATTTTTAATTAAAAGTAAATTTCTCTCTCTCTTTCTGATTAGTTGTGTTTTGTTAGTTAGAATTTCAACTAAATATATAAATATTAAAATATCATATGCATACCTCTCTCTCCCTTTCTCTCTGAATACTGAGTAATATTTATTTATATTGGGAAATATGATCTGTCATTACCGAGACGAATTCCTAACATTCATGTTAGCACTAATCAACACTAACACCCTTTATTGTTAAAAGGAAACATCACCGTCAATCTGATGCTGTATTGCGCGCTGCAGAGATTCGTCACTAAATTACACATGTCACCACACCTTGCAAACGTCAACACACCTTTAATATATGACAAGCCAAACGTAGCACCTGTTAGTCTTTTAACGTCTGAGCTTAACACAGCGCATATCGTATTACAAGGAATATAATACCAGTTGCTGTACATGGTTATGACTTTAAAGAGGATGAGAAGGTAAGTTACTGAATTAATAACAAATTTAGAAATATCAAAAATGAATAGCAAATAGTTGAGTTTTACCATAAATAATTAACAACTTCACAGTCGCTTTTAAAATTTGCAGCATCCTGCTTTTTATCTTAGAATTTTCTACACTGATAAGCAAGTTTATTCAACAATTTATTATTTATTCTTCATCGAATGAACAAGCAATAATTAATGCCAAGTTTTAAATTAATTCACGCGGCTTTATTTATTATCAACAGTGTTACTTAGATAAGATGCTACAGTTTAAAGCCAGTGACACTTGTATTTTACAAGCAATAAGTTAATTATATTAGCTGCAGTAGGCTAATAAACAATCAGAATCAAAGCTATTTTCAAAACAAGCAAACATAAAATGTGGCCAATGGTTTCCCAATTAACAAATTAAGAAGAAACTTTTATGAAAAGAAAATTAAACAAATGTAATTCAATTCAAGTTTATTTATACAGCGCTGTTCAAAATGTGCATTGTTCCAAAGCAGCTTTATAGGAGCAAATAAGAAAAAAACACAGAAAGGAAAAACACAGCACAGTGCTTGGTGTTCTTAGAACAAGAAATATCATTATAAATAATATCTAATAAATAAATAATGAACTAAATAAATGCAGTCTCCTGGTGAGCATGCCAACACTGCCCTGCTGTGGCGAGGAACCCAAACTCCAATGATTGATTAATGGAGAAAAAAAAACTCATTTTTTTCATATTTACTATTTAAGTAATGTTATAAGTCTATTTGTATCAATGGATCATTCTCCATTTTTCAAGACCAAATGACACCAAATAAACAGTATGAACTGTTTAAACAAACTTATCATTATCATGATTATTATGTACACAGTCTGCAAAATTTGGGTTAAGTGTTTTTTTATTCATTTTAAACAATACTCTGCAGTCTGTGCTACCAATTGGCCTAGATTTACAAGATATTACAGGCAAATTTCTTAGCCAGTTAATTGCAGTTATATTGAAATCATTTTTAAAAGAAGTGTGCGCCCCTATTTTAGTTTTCACACTTGCGATAATTGCGAAAAATCTGCTTCTGTTCTAATTATTTGCTATGATAATACATTTTACACTCACCTAAAGGATTGTTAGGAACACCATACTAATACTGTGTTTGACCCCCTTTCGCCTTCAGAAGTGCCTTAATTCTACGTGGCATTGATTCAACAAGGTGCTGAAAGCATTCTTTAGAAATGTTGGCCCATATTGATAGGATAGCATCTTGCAGTTGATGGAGATTTGTGGGATGCACTAAGCTCCCGTTCCATCACATCCCAAAGATGCTCTATTGGGTTGAGATCTGGTGACTGTGGGGGCCATTTTAGTACAGTGAACTCATTGTCATGTTCAAGAAACCAATTTGAAATGATTCGAGCTTTGTGACATGGTGCATTATCCTGCCGGAAGAAGCCATCAGAGGATGGGTACATGGTGGTCATAAAGGGATGGACATGGTCAGAAACAATGCTCAGGTAGGCCGTGGCATTTAAACGTTGCCCAATTGGCACTAAGGGGCCTAAAGTGTGCCAAAAAACATCCCCCACACCATTACACCACCACCATAATTGCATTAATGAGAAATTGAACAGATGTTCCTAATAATCCTTTAGGTGATTGTATATAGCCTATGGTGTTGCTATAAATCTGAAAATTGTTAGTCTATCGTTTTGTTTTTATACCTGTTTTAAATGCATAATCTTTGTCTTGATCAGAAAGATGACGAGCATATTGCAAGATTTTGTTTGTTAGAAAAATGAAAATAACTGAATGTATTTTCTTTTATTAGTTATTTTCTATCTAAGCATGATGGCAGTAAGAGAATTTTACTCTCCTTATGTAAGTATATAAAAGTAAAAATGTATTAATGAGGTTATAAGAGGGATTTTTTTCAGTGCTACAAACATTGTTCAACTGTAATAAACAGTTTATAAGAATTTTGTTTCCTTTGACAGTGTGCTTGTGGTGCACAGTTCTATCTGCAACAGCATTCGAGTAAGTACATTTACAATTGATTCTTTGTATTCTCAATCATGTCCATCAAACATATAGTAATAGTATTTTTAATTTCATAAAGTTAATTTATGACACATTATTATTTCTGAAGAACATCCTGTCACAAATTATTTTGTAAAAACTAAATGCAAATTGTATGTTCAAATACTGTATGGCTTAAGAAGGGTATTTGTCTACATATCCTACTATTCAAAGGTTTATAAAGTCACTTGACTGAAATTATTTTTATGAATTTGGTCGGGTTTTTATGACAGTTTGCTACAACAATGTTTCCCTTGTGCGAAAGCCCATGAAGTGCCCAAAAAATCAATAATTCTCTCTGTTCAGAACAAGTACAGTACCATCCAAATCAACAGGAGAAAGCACAACTATTCCTTCAACAACTCCAACCACTCCAGAAACAACACCCACAACTGCAACATCGAGTACATCTCCACCCACAACAACAGCTGTGACAAGAGAAAGCACAACAATTATCTCAACAACTCCAACCACTCCAGAAACAACAACCATAACTACACCACATACAATAACAGCTGTGACTACAGAAAGTACAACAGTTTCCTCAACAACTCCAACAACCCCAGAAACAACAACTGCATCATCAAGTACAGCTCCACCCACAACAACAGCTGTGACTACAGAAAGCACAACAGTATCCTCAACAACTCCAACCACTCCAGAAATAACAACCACAACCATAACATCAAGTACAACTCTACCTTCAACAACAGCTGCGACTACAGAAAGCGCAACAGTTTCCTCAACAACTCCAACAACCCCAGACACAACAACTGAATCATCAAGTACAGCTCCACCCACAACAACAGCTGTGACTACAGAAAGCACAACAATTTCCTCAACAACTCCAACCACTCCAGAAACAACAACCATAACATCAAGTACAACTCCACCTACAACAACAGCTGTGACAACAGAAAGCACAACAATTTCCTCCACAACTCCAACCACTCCAGAAACAACAACTGCATCATCAAGTACAGCTCCACCCACAACAACAGCTGTGACTACAGAAAGCACAACAATTTCCTCAACAACACCAACCACTCCAAAAACAACAACTGCAGCATCAAGTACGACTCCACCCAAAACAACAGCTGTGACAACAGAAAGCACAACAGTTACCGTAACAACTCCAACCACTCCAGAAACAACAACTGAATCATCAAGTACAGCTCCACCCACAACAACAGCTGTGACTACAGAAAGCACAACATTTTCCTCAACAACTCCAACCACTCCAGAAACAACAACCAAAACATCAAGTATAGCTCCACCCACAACAACAGCTGTGACTACAGAAAGCACAACAGTTTCCTCTACAACTCCAACAACCCCAGAAACAAAAACTGCATCATCAAGTACAGCTCCACCCACAACAACAGCTGTGACTACAGAAAGCACAACAATTTCCTCAACAACTCCCACCACTCCAGAATCAACAACAACAACCATACCATCAAGTACAACCCCACCTACAACAACAGCTGTGACTACAAAAAGCACAACAATTTCCTCAACAACTCCGACCACTCCAGAAACAACAACCATAACATCAAGTACAACTCCACCCACAACAACAGCTGTGACAACAGAGAGCACAACAATTTCCTCAACAACTCCACCCACTCCAGAAACAACAACTACATCATCAAGTACAGCTCCACCCGGAACAACAGCTGTGACAACAGAAAGCACAACAATTTCCTCAACAACTCCACCCACTCCAGAAACAACTACGCCACCCACAACAACAGCAGTGACTACAGAAAGCACAACAATTTCCTCAACAACTCCAACCACTCCAGAAACAACGACTGCAGCATCAAGTACGACTCCGCCCACAACAACATCTGTAACTACAGAAAGCACAACAATTTCCATAACAGCTCCAACCACTCCAGAAACAACAACTACACAATCAAGTATCAATCAACCCACAACAACAGCTGGGACAACAGAAAGCACAACAGTTTCCTCAACAACTCCAACCACTACAGAAACAACAACTGAATCATCAAGTACAGCTCCACCCACAACAACAGCTGTGACTACAGAAAGCACAACATTTTCCTCAACAACTCCAACCACTCCAGAAACAACAACCAAAACATCAAGTATAGCTCCATCCACAACAACAGCTGTGACTACAGAAAGCACAACAGTTTCCTCTACAACTCCAACAACCCCAGAAACAAAAACTGCATCATCAAGTACAGCTCCACCCACAACAACAGCTGTGACTACAGAAAGCACAACAATTTCCTCAACAACTCCCACCACTCCAGAATCAACAACAACAACCATACCATCAAGTACAACCCCACCTACAACAACAGCTGTGACTACAGAAAGCACAACAATTTCCTCAACAACTCCGACCACTCCAGAAACAACAACCATAACATCAAGTACAACTCCACCCACAACAACAGCTGTGACAACAGAAAGCACAACAATTTCCTCAACAACTCCACCCACTCCAGAAACAACAACTACATCATCAAGTACAGCTCCACCCGGAACAACAGCTGTGACAACAGAAAGCACAACAATTTCCATAACAGCTCCAACCACTCCAGAAACAACAACTACACAATCAAGTATCAATCAACCCACAACAACAGCTGGGACTACAGAAAGCACAACAGATATCGCAACAACTTCAACCACCCCAGAAACAACAACTGCATCATCGAGTACAGCTCCACCCACAACAACAGCTGTGACTACAGAAAGCACAACAGTTTCCTCTTCAACTCCAACAACCCCAGAAACAACAACTGCATCATCAAGTACAGCTCCACCCACAACAACAGCTGTGAGTACAGAAAGCACAACAATGTCCTCAACAACTCTAACCACTCCAGATACAACAACCATAACATCAAGTACAGCTCCACCGACAACAACAGCTGTGACTACAGAAAGCACAACAGTTTCCTCAACAACTCCAGAAACAACAACCACAACCATAAAATCAAGTACAGCTCCCCCCACAACAACATCTGTGACTACGGAAAGTACAACAATTTCCTCAACCACTCCAACCACTCCAGAAACAACAGCCACAACCATAACATCAAGTACAGCTCCACCCACAACAACAGCTGTGACTACAGAAAGCACAACAATTTCCTCAACAACTTCAACCACTCCAGAAACAACAACTGCAGCATCAAGTACGACTCCACCCACAACAGCAGCTGTGACTACAGAAAGCACAACAGCTTCCTCAACAACTCCAACAACCCCAGAAGCAACAACTGAATCATCAAGTACAGCTCCACCCACAACAAATGCTGTGACTACGAAAAGCACAACAGTTATCTCAACAACTCCAACCACTCCAGAAACAACAACCATAACATCAAGTACAGCTCCACCCACAACAACAGCTGTGACTACAGAAAGCACAACAGTATCCTCAACAACTCCAACCACTCCATTAACAACAACCACAACCATAACATCAAGTACAGCTCCACCCACAACAACAGCTGTGACTACAGAAAGCACAACAGTATCCTCAACAACTCCAACCAGTCCAGTAACAACAACCACAACCATAACATCAAGTACAGCTCCCCCCACAACAACATCTGTAACTACAGAAAGCACAACAATTTCCATATCAGCTCCAACCACTCAAGAAACCACAACATCAAGTACAACTCCACCCAAAACAACAGCTGTGACTACAGAAAGCACAACAATTATCTCAACAACTCCAACCACCCTAGAAACAACAACTGCATCATCAAGTACAGCTCCACCCACAACAACAGCTTTGACTACAGAAAGCACAACAATTTCCTCAACAACTCCAACCACTCCAGATACAACAACCATAACATCAAGTACAGCTCCACCCACAACAACAGCTGTGACTACAGAAAGCACAACAGTTTCCGCAACAACTCCAGAAACAACAACCACAACCATAAAATCAAGTACAGCTCCCCCCACAACAACATCTGTGACTACAGAAAGCACAACAGTTTCCTCAACAACTCCAACAACCCCAGAAACCACAACTGAATCATCAAGTACAGCTTCACCCACAACAACAGCTGTGACTACAGAAAGTACAACAATTTCCTCAACAACTCCAACCACTCCAGAAACAACAGCCACAACCATAACATCAAGTACAGCTCCACCCACAACAACAGCTGTGACTACAGAAAGCACAACAATTTCCTCAACAACTCCAACATCTCCAGAAACAACAACTGCAGCATCAAGTACGACTCCACCCACAACAACAGCGGTGACTACAGAAAGCACAACATTTACCTTAACAACTCCAACAACTTCAGAAACAACAACCATAACATCAAGTACAGCTCCACCCACAACAACATCTGTAACTACAGAAAGCACAACAATTTCCTCAACAACTCCAACCACTCCAGAAACAACAGCCACAACCATAACATCAAGTACAGCTCCACCCACAACAACAGCTGTGACTACAGAAGGCACAACAATTTCCTCAACAACTCCAACATCTCCAGAAACAACAACTGCAGCATCAAGTACGACTTCACCCACAACAACAGCTGTGACTACAGAAAGCACAACAGTTTCCTCAACAACACCAACCACTTCAGAAACAACAACTGCAGCATCAAGTACAGCTCCACCCACAACAACACCTGTTACTACAGAAAGCACAACAATTATCTCAAAAACTACAACCACCCTAGAAACAACAACTGCATCATCAAGTACAGCTCCACCCACAACAACAGCTGTGACTACAGAAAGCACAACAGTTTCGGCAACAACTCCAGAAACAACAACCACAACCATAAAATCAAGAACAGCTCCCCCCACAACAACATCTGTGACTACGGAAAGTACAACAATTTCCTCAACCACTCCAACCACTCCAGAAACAACAGCCACAACCATAACATCAAGTACAGCTCCACCCACAACGACAGCTGTGACTACAGAAAGCACAACAATTTCCTCAACAACTTTAACCACTCCAGAAACAACAACTGCAGCATCAAGTACGACTCCACCCACAACAGCAGCTGTGACTACAGAAAGCACAACAGTTTCCTCAACAACTCCAACAACCCCAGAAACCACAACTGAATCATCAAGTACAGCTACACCCACAACAACAGCTCTGACTAGAGACAGTACAACAATTTCCTCAACAACTCTAACCACTCCAGATACAACAACCATAACATCAAGTACAGCTCCACCGACAACAACAGCTGTGACTACAGAAAGCACAACAGTTTCCTCAACAACTCCAGAAACAACAACCACAACCATAAAATCAAGTACAGCTCCACCCACAACAACAGCTGTGACTACAGAAAGCACAACAGTTTCGGCAACAACTCCAGAAACAACAACCACAACCATAAAATCAAGTACAGCTCCCCCCACAACAACATCTGTGACTACGGAAAGTACAACAATTTCCTCAACCACTCCAACCACTCCAGAAACAACAGCCACAACCATAACATCAAGTACAGCTCCACCCACAACAACAGCTGTGACTACAGAAAGCACAACAATTTCCTCAACAACTTCAACCACTCCAGAAACAACAACTGCAGCATCAAGTACGACTCCACCCACAACAGCAGCTGTGACTACAGAAAGCACAACAGTTTCCTCAACAACTCCAACAACCCCAGAAGCAACAACTGAATCATCAAGTACAGCTCCACCCACAACAAATGCTGTGAGTACAGAAAGCACAACAGTTTCCTCAACAACTCCAACCACTCCAGTAACAACAACCACAACCATAACATCAAGTACAGCTCCACTCACAACAACAGCTGTGACAAGAGAAAGCACAACAATTATCTCAACAACTCCAACAACCCCAGAAACAACAACCACAACCATAACATCAAGTACAGCTCCACCCACAACAACAGCTGTGACTACAGAAAGCACAACAGTTACCTCAACAACTCCAACCACTCCAGAAAAAACAACCATAACATCAAGTACAGCTCCACCCACAACAACAGCTGTGACTACAGAAAGCACAACAGTTTCCTCAACAACTCCAACCACTCCAGTAACAACAACCACAACCATAACATCAAGTACAGCTCCACCGACAACAACAGCTGTGACTAGAGAAAGTACAACAATTTCCTCAACAACTCTAACCACTCCAGATACAACAACCATAACATCAAGTACAGCTCCACCGACAACAACAGCTGTGACTACAGAAAGCACAACAGTTTCCTCAACAACTCCAGAAACAACAACCACAACCATAAAATCAAGTACAGCTCCCCCCACAAAAACATCTGTGACTGCGGAAAGTACAACAATTTCCTCAACCACTCCAACCACTCCAGAAACAACAGCCACAACCATAACATCAAGTACAGCTCCACCCACAACAACAGCTGTGACTACAGAAAGCACAACAATTTCCTCAACAACTTCAACCACTCCAGAAACAACAACTACAGCATCAAGTACGATTCCACCCACAACAACAGCTGTGACTACAGAAAGCACAACAGTTTCCTCAACAACTCCAACAACCCCAGAAGCAACAACTGAATCATCAAGTACAGCTCCACCCACAACACATGCTGTGACTACAGAAAGCACAACAGTTTCCTCAACAACTCCAACCACTCCAGTAACAACAACCACAACCATAACATCAAGTACAGCTCCACCCACAACAACAGCTGTGACAAGAGAAAGCACAACAATTATCTCAACAACTCCAACAACCCCAGAAACAACAACCACAACCATAACATCAAGTACAGCTCCACCCACAACAACAGCTGTGACTACAGAAAGCACAACAGTTACCTCAACAACTCCAACCACTCCAGAAATAACAACCATAACATCAAGTACAGCTCCACCCACAACAACAGCTGTGACTACAGAAAGCACAACAGTTTCCTCAACAACTCCAACCACTCCAGTAACAACAACCACAACCATAACATCAAGTACAGCTCCACCCACAACAACAGCTGTGACTACAGAAAGCACAACAGTTTCCTCAACAACTCCAACCACTCCAGTAACAACAACCACAACCATAACATCAAGTACAGCTCCCCCCACAACAACATCTGTAACTACAGAAAGCACAACAATTTCCATATCAGCTCCAACCACTCCAGAAACCACAACCACAACATCAAGTACAACTCCACCCAAAACAACAGCTGTGACTACAGAAAGCACAACAATTATCTCAACAACTCCAACAACCCCAGAAGCAACAACTGAATCATCAAGTACAGCTCCACCCACAACAACAGCTGGGACTACAGAAAGCACAACAACTATCGCAACAACTCCAACCACCCCAGAAACAACAACTGCATCATCGAGTACAACTCTAACAACAACAACAACTGTGACTACAGAAAGCACAACAGTTTCCTCAACAACTCCAACAACCCCAGAAACAACAACCATAACATCAAGTACAGCTCCACCCACAACAACAGCTGTGACTACAGAAAGCACAACAGTTTCCTCAACAACTCCAACCACTCCAGAAACAACAGCCACAACCATAACATCAAGTACAGCTCCACCCACAACAAAAGCTGTGACTACAGAAAGCACAACAATTTCCTCAACAACTCCAACATCTCCAGAAACAACAACTGCAGCATCAAGTACGACTCCACCCACAACAACAGCTGTGACTACAGAAAGCACAACAGTTACCTTAACAACTCCAACCACTTCAAAAACAACAACCATAACATCAAGTACAGCTCCACCCACAACAACATCTGTAACTACAGAAAGCACAACAATTTCCTCAACAACTCCAACCACTCCAGAAACAACAACCACAACCATAACATCAAGTACAGCTCCACCCACAACAACAGCTGTGACTGCAGAAAGCACAACAATTTCCTCAACAACTCCAACATCTCCAGAAACAACAACTGCAGCATCAAGTACGACTCCACCCACAACAACAGCTGTGACTACAGAAAGCACAACAATTTCCTTAACAACACCAACCACCTCAGAAACAACAACTGCAGCATCAAGTACGACTCCGCCCACAACAACATCTGTAACTACAGAAAGCACAACAATTTCCATTTCAGCTTCAACCACTCCAGAAACCACAACCACAACATCAAGTACAACTCCACCCAAAACAACAGCTGTGACTACAGAAAGCACAACAATTATCTCAACAACTCCAACAACCCCAGAAGCAACAACTGAATCATCAAGTACAGCTCCACCAACAACAAATGCTGTGACAACAGAAAGCACAACAGTTACCTCAACAACTCCAACCACTCCAGAAACAACAACCATAACATCAAGTACAGCTCCACCCACAACAACAGCTGTGACTACAGAAAGCACAACAGTTTCGTCAACAACTCCAACCAGTCCAGTAACAACAACCACAACCATAACATCAAGTGCAGCTCCCCCCACAACAACATCTCAAACTACAGAAAGCACAACAATTTCCATATCAGTTCCAACCACTCCAGAAACCACAACATCAAGTACAACTCCACCCAAAACAACAGCTGTGACTACAGAAAGCACAACAATTTCCTCAACAACTCCAACCACCCTAGAAACAACAACTGCATCATCAAGTACAGCTCCACCCAAAACAACAGCTGTGACTACAGAAAACACAACAATTACCTCAACAAATCCAACCACCCTAGAAACAACAACTGCATCATCAAGTACAGCTCCACCCACAACAACAGCTGTGACTACAGAAAGGACAACAGTTTCCTCAACAACTCCAACAACCCCAGAAACAACAGCTGAGTCATCAAGTACAGCTCCACCCACAACAACAGATGTGACTACAGAAAGCACAACAGTTTCCTCAACAACTCCAACAACCCCAGAAACAACAGCTGAGTCATCAAGTACAGCTCCACCCACAACAACAGCTGTGACTACAGAAAGCACAACAGTTTCCTCAACAACTCCAACAACCCCAGAAACAACAGCTGAGTCATCAAGTACAGCTCCACCCACAACAACAGCTGTGACTACAGAAAGGACAACAGTTTCCTCAACAACTCCAACAACCCCAGAAACAACAGCTGAGTCATCAAGTACAGCTCCACCCACAACAACAGCTTTGACTACAGAAAGCACAACAGTTTCCTCAACAACTCCAACCACTCCAGAAACAACAACCATAACATCAAGTACAGCTCCACCCACAACAACAGCTTTGACTACAGAAAGCACAACAGTTACATCAACAACTCCAACCACTCCGGAAACAACAACCATAACATCAAGTACAGCTCCACCCACAACAACAGCTGTGACTACAGAAAGCACAACAGTTTCGTCAACAATTCAAACCAGTCCAGTAACAACAACCACAACCATAACATCAAGTACAGCTCCCCCCACAACAACATCTCAAACTACAGAAAGCACAACAATTTCCTCAACAACTCCAACCACCCTAGAAACAACAATTACATCATCAAGTACAGCTCCACCCAAAACAACAGCTGTGACTACAGAAAACACAACAATTATCTCAACAAATCCAACCACCCTAGAAACAACAACTGCATCATCAAGTACAGCTCCACCCACAACAACAGCTGTGACTACAGAAAGGACAACAGTTTCCTCAACAACTCCAACAACCCCAGAAACAACAGCTGAGTCATCAAGTACAGCTCCACCCACAACAACAGCTGTGACTACAGAAAGCACAACAGTTTCCTCAACAACTCCAACCACTCCAGAAACAACAACCATAATATCAAGTACAGCTCCACCCACAACAACAGCTTTGACTACAGAAAGCACAACAGTTTCCTCAACAACTCCAACCACTCCGGAAACAACAACCATTACATCAAGTGCAGCTGCACCCACAACAACAGCTTTGACTACAGAAAGCACAACAGTTTCCTCAACAACTCCAACCACTCAAGAAACAACAACCATAAGATCAAGTACAGCTCCACCCACAACAACAGCTTTGACTACAGAAAGCACAACAGTTTCCTCAACCACTCCAACAACCCCAGAAACAACAACTGAGTCATCAAGCACAGCTCCACCCAAAACAAAAGCTGTGACTACAGAAAGCACAACAGTTTCCTCAACAACTCCAACAACCCCAGAAACAACAACTGAGTCATCAAGCACAGCTCCACCCACAACAACAGCTGTGACTACAGAAAGCACAACAGTTTCCTCAACAATTCCAACCACTCCAGAAACAACAACCATTACATCAAGTGCAGCTCCACCCACAACAACAGCTGTGACTACAGAAAGCACAACAGTTTCCTCAACAACTCCAACCACTCCAGAAATAACAACCATAACATCAAGCACAGCTCCACCCACAACAGCAGCTGTGACTACAGAAAGCACAACAGTTTCCTCAACAACTCAAACAACCCCAGAAACAACAACTGAATCATCAAGTACAGCTCCACCCACAACAACAACTGTGACTACAGAAAGCACAACAGTTTCCTCAACAACTCCAACAACCCCAGAAACAACAACTGAGTCATTAAGTACAGCTCCACCCACAACAACAGTTGTGACTACAGAAAGCACAACAATTTCCTCAACCACTCCAGAAACAACAACCATAACATCAAGTACAGCTCCCCCAAAAACAACAACTGTGACTACAGAAAGCAAAACAGTTTCCTCAACAACACCAACCACTCCAGAAACAACGACTGCAGCATCAAGTACGACTCCGCCCACAACAACATCTGTAACTACAGAAAGCAAAACAGTTTCCTCAACAACACCAACCACTCCAGAAACAACGACTGCAGCATCAAGTACGTCTCCGCCCACAACAACATCTGTAACTACAGAAAGCACAACAATTTCCACAACAGCTCCAACCACTCTAGAAACCACAACTACACAATCAAGTATCAATCCACCCACAACAACAGCTGGGACTACAGAAAGCACAACAACTATCGCAACAACTCCAACCACCCCAGAAACAACAACTGCATCATCGAGTACAACTCTAACAACAACAACAACTGTGACTACAGAAAGCACAACAGTTTCCTCAACAACTCCAACAACCCCAGAAACAACAACCATAACATCAAGTACAGCTCCACCCACAACAACAGCTGTGACTACAGAAAGCACAACAGTTTCCTCAACAACTCCAACCACTCCAGAAACAACAACCATAACATCAAGAACAGCTCCACCCACAACAACAGCTTTGACTACAGAAAGCACAACAGTTTCCTCAACCACTCCAACAACCCCAGAAACAACAACTGAGTCATCAAGCACAGCTCCACCAACAACAAAAGCTGTGACTACAGAAAGCACAACAGTTTCCTCAACAACTCCAACAACCCCAGAAACAACAACTGAGTCATCAAGCACAGCTCCACCCACAACAACAGCTGTGACTACAGAAAGCACAACAGTTTCCTCAACAACTCCAACCACTCCAGAAACAACAACCATTACATCAAGTGCAGCTCCACCCACAACAACAGCTGTGACTACAGAAAGCACAACAGTTTCCTCAACAACTCCAACAACCCCAGAAACAACAACCATAACATCAAGTACAGCTCCACCCACAACAACAGCTGTGACTACAGAAAGCACAACAGTTTCCTCAACAACTCCAACCACTCCAGAAACAACAACCATAACATCAAGTACAGCTCCACCCACAATAACAGCTTTGACTACAGAAAGCACAACAGTTTCCTCAACCACTCCAACAACCCCAGAAACAACAACTGAGTCATCAAGCACAGCTCCACCCACAACAACAGCTGTGACTACAGAAAGCACAACAGTTTCCTCAACAACTCCAACCACTCCAGAAACAACAACCATTACATCAAGTGCAGCTCCACCCACAACAACAGCTGTGACTACAGAAAGCACAACAGTTTCCTCAACAACTCCAACAACCCCAGAAACAACAACTGAGTCGTTAAGTACAGCTCCACCCACAACAACAGCTGTGACTACAGAAAGCACAACAGTTTCCTCAACAACTCCAACCACTCCAGAAACAACAACCATTACATCAAGTGCAGCTCCACCCACAACAACAGCTGTGACTACAGAAAGCACAACAATTTCCTCAACAACTCCAACCAATCCAGAAACAGCAACCATAACATCAAGTACAGCTCCCCCCACAACAACAACTGTGACTACAGAAAGCAAAACAGTTTCCTCAACAACACCAACCAATCCAGAAACAACGACTGCAGCATCAAGTACGACTCCGCCCACAACAACATCTGTAACTACAGAAAGCAAAACAGTTTCCTCAACAACACCAACCACTCCAGAAACAACGACTGCAGCATCAAGTACGACTCCGCCCACAACAACATCTGTAACTACAGAAAGCACAACAATTTCCACAACAGCTCCAACCACTCTAGAAACCACAACTACACAATCAAGTATCAATCCACCCACAACAACAGCTGGGACTACAGAAAGCACAATAATTATCGCAACAACTCCAACCACCCCAGAAACAACAACTGCATCATCGAGTACAACTCTAACAACAAAAACAGCTGTGACTACAGAAAGCACAACAGTTTCCTCTACAACTCCAACAACCCCAGAAACAACAACTGCATCATCAAGTACAGCTCCACCCAAAACAACAGCTGTGACTTCAGAAAGCATAACAATTTCCTCAACAACTCCAACCACTCCAGAAACAACAGCCACAACCGTAACATCAAGTACAGCTCCACCCACAACAACAGCTGTGACTACAGAAAGCACAACAGTTTCCTCAACAACTCCAACAACCCCAGAAACAACAACTGCAGCATCAAGTACGACTCCACTCACAACAACAGCTGTAACTACAGAAAGCACAACTATTATCTCAACAACTCCAACCACTCCAGAAACAACAACCATTACATCAAGTGCAGCTCCACCCACAACAAAAGCTGTGACTACAGAAAGCACAACAGTTTCCTCAACAACTCCAACAACCCCAGAAACAACAACTGAGTCATCAAGTACGACTCCACTCACAACAACAGCTGTAACTACAGAAAGCACAACTATTATCTCAACAACTCCAACCACTCCAGAAACAACAACCATTACATCAAGTGCAGCTCCACCAACAACAACAGCTGTGACTACAGAAAGCACAACAATTTCCTCAACAACTCCAACCACCCCAGAAACGACAACCATAACATCAAGTACAACTCCACCCACAACAACAGCTGTGACAACAGAAAGCACAACAATTTCCTCAACAACTCCACCCACTCCAGAAACAACAACTGCATCATCAACTACAGCTCCACCCACAACAACAGCTGTGACTACAGAAAGTACAACGTTTTCCTCAACAACTCCACCCACTCCAGAAACAAAAACTGCATCATCAACTACAGCTCCACCCACAACAACAGCTGTTACTACAGAAAGCACAACAGATTCCTCAACAACTCCAACCACTCCAGAAACAACAACCATTACATCAAGTGCAGCTCCACCCACAACAACAGCTGTGACTAGAGAAAGCACAACAATTATCTCAACAACTCCAACCACTCCAGAAACAACAACCATAACTACACCACATACAATAACAGCTGTGACTACAGAAAGTACAACAATTTCCTCAACAACTCCACCCACTCCAGAAACAACAACTGCAGCATCAACTACAGCTCCACCCACAACAACAGCTGTTACTACAGAAAGCACAACAATTTCCTCAACAACTCCAACCACTCCAGAAACAACAGCCACAACCATAACATCAAGTACAGCTCCACCCACAACAACAGCTGTGACTACAGAAAGCAGAACAGTTTCCTCAACAACTCCAACCACTCCAGAAACAACAACTGCAGCATCAAGTACGATTCCACCCACAACAACAGCTATAACTACAGAAAGCACAACAATTATCTCAACAAATTCAAAAACCCCAGAAACAACAACTGAATCATCAAGTACAGCTCCACCCACAACAAATGCTGTGACTACAGAAAGCACAACAGTTTCCTCAACAACACCAACCACTCCAGAAACAACAACTGCTGCATCAAGAACGACTCCGCCCAGAACAACATCTGTAACTACAGAAAGCACAACAATTTCCATATCAGCTCCAACCACTCCAGAAACCACAACAATAACATCAAGTACAACTCCACCCAAAACAACAGGTGTGACTACAGAAAGCACAACAATTATCTCTACAACTCCAACCACCCTAGAAACAACAACTGCTTCATCAAGTACAGCTCCACCCACAACAACAGCTCTGACTACAGAAAGCACAACAATTTCCTCAACAACTCCAACCACCCTAGAAACAACAACTGCTTCATCAAGTACAGCTCCACCCACAACAACAGCTCTGACTACAGAAAGCACAACAATTTCCTCAACAACTTCAACCTCTCCAGAAAAAACACCCACAACTAAAACATCAAGTACAACTCCACCCACAACAACAGGATTGACTACAGAAAGCACAACATTTCCCTTAATAACTCCAACCAATTCGAAAACAACAACTCCACCTGCAGCAACAAGAACCACTCCAACCACAACAGATGTGACCACAGAAAGCACAACATTTTCTTCATTGACTCCAACCAGTTCGGAAACAACAACTTCACCTGCAGTAACAAGTAGAACTTCTCCAACATCCAGAGGTGTGACACCAAAAAGTACAACATTGACATCAACAACTTCGAAAACAACAACTTCATCTGCAACAACGGCACATATAGCATCAAGTACAACTCCAACTACAAAAGGAACAACATTTACTTCAACTACTCCGATCACTTTGGAAACAACACATTTATTTGCAATACCCACAACTACAGCATCAAGTACAACTTCACCAACAACAACAGCTATTCCCACAGAAAGCAAAAAAATTCCCTCAACAACTCTAACCACTTCGGTAAAAACAACTTCACTTGCAGCAACTACAAGTGTGTCTCCTACGAACATAACATTAGATGTGACAATTAGGCCAACATCTTCAGTAAGTGCTACAATTACTTCAAGGACAACTACTATAACTACAACGAAAACAACTGAGCCTCCAAAAATCATAACTGCATCAATAACAACGATGACTGTACCAAGGACTTCTATTTCATTCCAGATTTCAACTACAGCTCCAAGCACAACAACCACCAATGTTCCGAGCACAGCAAGGCCATCAACTGTAGCTTATACTACCACAGCTCCAGCTTCAACCAAGCTGACTTACACCAAAACAACTGAACCAGTATCAAAAATTACATCTCTAAC
The DNA here is from genome assembly GCF_015846415.1 of Triplophysa dalaica. Classification (NCBI taxonomy): domain Eukaryota; kingdom Metazoa; phylum Chordata; class Actinopteri; order Cypriniformes; family Nemacheilidae; genus Triplophysa; species Triplophysa dalaica. The sequence goes on from NC_079543.1 coordinate 8,210,107, forward strand.
TACTTCAACAAACAAAACATATCCACTTCCCACAATTCCAGGACAGACAACAGTACCTTTACAAACACAAACTGAAACTTCACCAAGCAGTCTTACACCTTTGAACACTATGACAAGTGCAGGTGTCTCATCATTTCAAACATCTTCGACATTGCAACCAGAAGCTTCTACCAAACTAAATACAAATTCACCATCAACAAATGTGACTGTTGCAGCTGTAGTAAAAACCAAACTGATATTTATAAGCTCATCTCCAGTCCCCAGTGAAAGTTTGGTAATCCGTACTGTCAACACGCTCAACATATCCAGACAGTCACAACTTGATGAATCAGTAAAGTTGATGAATGTTCTCTATGAGAGTAAGTTAAATCATTCTACTTTAAAGACTTGTAAATCTCAAAGTATTTAACATCGTAAGGATGAAACAAAATAAACCTTTTTTTTACAAACAGAAATCTCGGAAACCGCCTATGCAGTCACCTTTACATTTTCTATGAGTAACATCAGCATGCCAGAGAACCCTGAGCTCAGAAATGACACTTTTAAGCAGGTTCAGGATGTTGTCAACAAAGCTGTAAGCATTTGTAATTATTCCAAACAAAAGTTATGTCCAATAAAATTGTTCTTGGCATTGATGAATGATTTGATTCTCACTAACAGCTGAACACTCTTCTGAATGAGCCTACCAGTTTGGTTCTTCAACCCAAGGACTCAGAATTCATGTAAGATTAAATTCGATTTCTGTCTATTTCGTTTCTTCAATATGTTCTCTTGCATGCAAGAAAACATTCTAAGAAAGTGAAACAACTCAACTGTTTCACACGTGAATTAAAACGTTTTAGAAACTTTTGACTGATTATCTTACAGGAGCACATCAGACCAAATTAGTGGCATGATAAATTACACAATCCAAGATGGAGATGCCACACAACCAGTCAGCTTTCTAAATCTACTTCGGTTACCAATTGGTATGTCATTTTTGATCAACTGATGCCTGAATATCTTGACAAGAAACTTGTTTCATCAAAATAAATGTAATGGTATTATTCCCAACTTACTTTAACTGCAGGATCAACCACTACAGTGTCTCCTGTGACAACAAGAATGTTCCCTGTGACATCTCTAAATCAAGTGTAAGGCATTCAGTATTATTATCAGAAGTCAAGATCATTCAATAGTCATTATTCTACTCACCATCCCAGAACTGTATTTAATGCAAAGTGTTGCCCTCTGGCAGATCTGGTTCAGCAGTGGTGACAAGCAGACTGGTGTTCAACTCATCTCCAGTCCCCAGTGAAGATCTGGTGCTCAGTGCCATCACCACTCTCAGGAACTCCAGAGAATCACAACTCAACGAAACAGTGAAAGTGGTGAATTTCACCTATGAAAGTGAGTGGCAGCATTTTCAATTCAAAAGCTATTTTAACATCATGATACAAAGGTGTGCACCAGTGGTCAATGTCAATCTGTGGCACAATCTAAACGAAATATATCTTCCAAACAGAAATCTCGGACACCTCCTATGCGCTTGTCATTACATTTGCTCTGAGTAACATCAGCATTCCAGTGAACCCAGAACTCAGAAACAACACGTTCAGTCATGTACAGAATATTGCAAATAATGCGGTAAGCATTCTCGATTTATCCATCAAAAAATTATATCCAATGAAAATCTTCCCTGGCATTGATGAATGATTTTATTCTCACTAACAGCTGAACACTCTTCTGAATGAGCCTATCAATGCTGTTCTTCAACCCAAGACCTCAGACTTCACGTAAGATGACATTTGACTTCCGTCCCTGAAATACAATTATTCATTATGTTCTCTTGCAAGCAACAAAACATTTCATGAAATTGAAACCACCCAACTCCATAAGTGCATGTGCCTACCATTTCCAGAAAACTGTTTCATGTAACGTGAAGCATCAACTTGTCTTTTCTTCTTACAGGAGCACATCAGACCAAATGAATGGCATGGTAAATTACACCTTCCAAGATGGAGATGCCATACAACCAGTCAGCTTCCTAAATCTACTTCGGTTACCAATTGGTATGTCATTTTTGTTGATCACCAGATGCCTGAATATCTTGACAAGAAACTTGTTTCATCAAAATAAATTTAATGGTATTATTCCCAACTTACTTTAACTGCAGGATCAACCACTACAGTGTCTCCTGTGACAACAAGAATGTTCCCTGTGACATCTCTAAATCAAGTGTAAGGCATTCAGTATTATTATCAGAAGTCAAGATCATTCAAATATAGTTAGTATTCTCCTCCCAAGCCCTGGTCTGTATTTAATGCAAATAATATCTGTGGCAGATCTGGTTCAGCAGTGGTGACAACCAGACTGGTGTTCAACTCATCTCCAGTCCCCAGTGAAGATCTGGTGCTCAGTGCCATCACCACTCTCAGGAACTCCAGAGAATCACAACTCAACGAAACAGTGAAAGTGGTGAATTTCACCTATGAAAGTGAGTGGCAGCATTTTCAATTAAAAAGCCATTTTTACATCATGATACAAGGGTGTGCACCAGTGGTGAATCTCAATCTGTGGCACAATCTAAACGGAATATATCTTTCCAAACAGAAATCTCGGACACCTCCTATGCGCTTGTCATTACATTTGCTCTGAGTAACATCAGCATTCCAGTGAACCCAGAACTCAGAAACAACACGTTCAGTCATGTACAGAATATTGCAAATAATGCGGTAAGCATTCTCGATTTATCCATCAAAAAATTATATCCAATGGAAATCTTCCCTGGCATTGATGAATGATTTTATTCTCACTAACAGCTGAACACTCTTCTGAATGAGCCTATCAATGCTGTTCTTCAACCCAAGACCTCAGACTTCACGTAAGATGACATTTGACTTCCGTCCCTGAAATACAATTATTCATTATGTTCTCTTGCAAGCAACAAAACATTTCATGAAATTGAAACCACCCAACTCCATAAGTGCATGTGCCTACCATTTCCAGAAAACTGTTTCATGTAACGTGAAGCATCATCTTGTCTTTTCTTCTTACAGGAGCACATCAGACCAAATGAATGGCATGGTAAATTACACCTTCCAAGATGGAGATGCCATACAACCAGTCAGCTTCCTAAATCTACTTCGGTTACCAATTGGTATGTCATTTTTGTTGATCACCAGATGCCTGAATATCTTGACAAGAAACTTGTTTCATCAAAATAAATGTAATGGTATTATTCCCAACTTACTTTAACTGCAGGATCAACCACTACAGTGTCTCCTGTGACAACAAGCATGTTCCCTGTGACATCTCTAAATCAAGTGTAAGGCATTCAGTATTATTATCAGAAGTCAAGATCATTCAAATATAGTTAGTATTCTCCTCCCAAGCCCTGGTCTGTATTTAATGCAAATAATATCTGTGGCAGATCTGGTTCAGCAGTGGTGACAACCAGACTGGTGTTCAACTCATCTCCAGTCCCCAGTGAAGATCTGGTGCTCAGTGCCATCACCACTCTCAGAAACTCCAGAGAATCACAACTCAACGAAACAGTGAAAGTGGTGAATTTCACCTATGAAAGTGAGTGGCAGCATTTTCAATTAAAAAGCCATTTTTACATCATGATACAAGGGTGTGCACCAGTGGTGAATCTCAATCTGTGGCACAATCTAAACGGAATATATCTTTCCAAACAGAAATCTCGGACACCTCCTATGCGCTTGTCATTACATTTGCTCTGAGTAACATCAGCATTCCAGTGAACCCAGAACTCAGAAACAACACGTTCAGTCATGTACAGAATATTGCAAATAATGCGGTAAGCATTCTCGATTCATCCAATCAAAAAATTATATCCAATGAAATCTTCCCTGGCATTGATGAATAATTTTATTCTCACTAACAGCTGAACACTCTTCTGAATGAGCCTACCAGTGCTGTTCTTCAACCCAAGACCTCAGACTTCACGTAAGATGACATTTGACTTCCGTCCCTGAAATACAATTATTCATTATGTTCTCTTGCAAGCAACACAACATTTAATGAAATTGAAACCACCCAACTCCATAAGTGCATGTGCCTACCATTTCCAGAAAACTGTTTCATGTAACGTGAAGCATCATCTTGTCTTTTCTTCTTACAGGAGCACATCAGACCAAATGAATGGCATGGTAAATTACACCTTCCAAGATGGAGATGCCATACAACCAGTCAGCTTCCTAAATCTACTTCGGTTACCAATTGGTATGTCATTTTTGTTGATCACCAGATGCCTGAATATCTTGACAAGAAACTTGTTTCATCAAAATAAATGTAATGGTATTATTCCCAACTTACTTTAACTGCAGGATCAACCACTACAGTGTCTCCTGTGACAACAAGCATGTTCCCTGTGACATCTCTAAATCAAGTGTAAGGCATTGAGTATTATTATGAGAAGTCAAGATCATTCAAATATAGTTAGTATTCTCCTCCCAAGCCCTGATCTGTATTTAATGCAAGTAATATCTTTGGCAGATCTGGTTCAGCAGTGGTGACAACCAGACTGGTGTTCAACTCATCTCCAGCCCCCAGTGAAGATCTGGTGCTCAGTGCCATCACCACTCTCAGGAACTCCAGAGAATCACAACTCAACGAAACAGTGAAAGTGGTGAATTTCACCTATGAAAGTGAGTGGCAGCATTTTCAATTCAAAAGTTATTTCTACATCATGATACAAAGGTGTGCACCAATGGTGAATGTCAATCTGTGGCACAATCTAAACGAAATATATCTTCCAAACAGAAATCTCGGACACCTCCTATGCGCTTGTCATTACATTTGCTCTGAGTAACATCAGCATTCCAGTGAACCCAGAACTCAGAAACAACACGTTCAGTCATGTACAGAATATTGCAAATAATGCGGTAAGCATTCTCGATTCATCCAATCAAAAAATTATATCCAATGAAAATCTTCCCTGGCATTGATGAATGATTTTATTCTCACTAACAGCTGAACACTCTTCTGAATGAGCCTACCAGTGCTGTTCTTCAACCCAAGACCTCAGACTTCACGTAAGATGACATTTGACTTCCGTCCCTGAAATACAATTATTCATTATGTTCTCTTGCAAGCAACAAAAAATTGTCATGAAATTGAAACCACCCAACTCCATAAGTGCATGTGCCTACCATTTCCAGAAAACTGTTTCATGTAACGTGAAGCATCATCTTGTATTTTTTTCTTATAGGAGCACATCAGACCAAATGAATGGCATGGTAAATTACACCTTCCAAGATGGAGATGCCATACAACCAGTCAGCTTCCTAAATCTACTTCGGTTACCAATTGGTATGTCATTTTTGTTGATCACCAGATGCCTGAATATCTTGACAAGAAACTTGTTTCATCAAAATAAATGTAATGGTATTATTCCCAACTTACTTTAACTGCAGGATCAACCACTACAGTGTCTCCTGTGACAACAAGCATGTTCCCTGTGACATCTCTAAATCAAGTGTAAGGCATTGAGTATTATTATGAGAAGTCAAGATCATTCAAATATAGATAGTATTCTCCTCCCAAGCCCTGGTCTGTATTTAATGCAAGTAATATCTTTGGCAGATCTGGTTCAGCAGTGGTGACAACCAGACTGGTGTTCAACTCATCTCCAGCCCCCAGTGAAGATCTGGTGCTCAGTGCCATCACCACTCTCAGGAACTCCAGAGAATCACAACTCAACGAAACAGTGAAAGTGGTGAATTTCACCTATGAAAGTGAGTGGCAGCATTTTCAATTCAAAAGTTATTTCTACATCATGATACAAGGGTGTGCACCAATGGTGAATGTCAATCTGTGGCACAATCTAAACGAAATATATCTTCCAAAAAGAAATCTCGGACACCTCCTATGCGCTTGTCATTACATTTGCTCTGAGTAACATCAGCATTCCAGTGAACCCAGAACTCAGAAACAACACGTTCAGTCATGTACAGAATATTGCAAATAATGCGGTAAGCATTCTCGATTCATCCAATCAAAAAATTATATCCAATGAAAATCTTCCCTGGCATTGATGAATGATTTTATTCTCACTAACAGCTGAACACTCTTCTGAATGAGCCTACCAGTGCTGTTCTTCAACCCAAGACCTCAGACTTCACGTAAGATGACATTTGACTTCCGTCCCTGAAATACAATTATTCATTATGTTCTCTTGCAAGCAACAAAACATTTTATAAAATTGAAACCACCCAACTCCATAAGTGCATGTGCCTACCATTTCCAGAAAACTGTTTCATGTAACGTGAAGCATCATCTAGTCTTTTTTTCTTATAGGAGCACATCAGACCAAATGAATGGCATGGTAAATTACACCTTCCAAGATGGAGATGCCATACAACCAGTCAGCTTCCTAAATCTACTTCGGTTACCAATTGGTATGTCATTTTTGTTGATCACCAGATGCCTGAATATCTTGACAAGAAACTTGTTTCATCAAAATAATTGTAATGGTATTATTCCCAACTTACTTTAACTGCAGGATCAACCACTACAGTGTCTCCTGTGACAACAAGCATGTTCCCTGTGACATCTCTAAATCAAGTGTAAGGCATTGAGTATTATTATGAGAAGTCAAGATCATTCAAATATAGTTAGTATTCTCCTCCCAAGCCCTGGTCTGTATTTAATGCAAGTAATATCTTTGGCAGATCTGGTTCAGCAGTGGTGACAAGCAGACTGGTGTTCAACTCATCTCCAGTCCCCAGTGAAGATCTGGTGCTCAGTGCCATCACCACTCTCAGGAACTCCAGAGAATCACAACTCAACGAAACAGTGAAAGTGGTGAATTTCACCTATGAAAGTGAGTGGCAGCAATTTCAATTCAAAAGCTATTTTAACATCATGATACAAAGGTGTGCACCAGTGGTCAATGTCAATCTGTGGCACAATCTAAACGAAATATATCTTCCAAACAGAAATCTCGGACACCTCCTATGCGCTTGTCATTACATTTGCTCTGAGTAACATCAGCATTCCAGTGAACCCAGAACTCAGAAACAACACGTTCAGTCATGTACAGAATATTGCAAATAATGCGGTAAGCATTCTCGATTCATCCAATCAAAAAATTATATCCAATGAAAATCTTCCCTGGCATTGATGAATGATTTTATTCTCACTAACAGCTGAACACTCTTCTGAATGAGCCTACCAGTGCTGTTCTTCAACCCAAGACCTCAGACTTCACGTAAGATGACATTTGACTTCCGTCCCTGAAATACAATTATTCATTATGTTCTCTTGCAAGCAACAAAACATTTCATGAAATTGAAACCACCCAACTCCATAAGTGCATGTGCCTACCATTTCCAGAAAACTGTTTCATGTAACGTGAAGCATCATCTTGTCTTTTCTTCTTACAGGAGCACATCAGACCAAATGAATGGCATGGTAAATTACACCTTCCAAGATGGAGATGCCATACAACCAGTCAGCTTCCTAAATCTACTTCGGTTACCAATTGGTATGTCATTTTTGTTGATCACCAGATGCCTGAATATCTTGACAAGAAACTTGTTTCATCAAAATAAATGTAATGGTATTATTCCCAACTTACTTTAACTGCAGGATCAACCACTACAGTGTCTCCTGTGACAACAAGCATGTTCCCTGTGACATCTCTAAATCAAGTGTAAGGCATTGAGTATTATTATGAGTAGTCAAGATCATTCAAATATAGTTAGTATTCTCCTCCCAAGCCCTGGTCTGTATTTAATGCAAGTAATATCTTTGGCAGATCTGGTTCAGCAGTGGTGACAACCAGACTGGTGTTCAACTCATCTCCAGCCCCCAGTGAAGATCTGGTGCTCAGTGCCATCACCACTCTCAGGAACTCCAGAGAATCACAACTCAACGAAACAGTGAAAGTGGTGAATTTCACCTATGAAAGTGAGTGGCAGCATTTTCAATTCAAAAGCTATTTTAACATCATGATACAAAGGTGTGGAAAAGTGGTGAATGTCAATCTGTGGCACAATCTAAACGAAATATATCTTTCCAAACAGAAATCTCGGACACCTCCTATGCGCTTGTCATTACATTTGCTCTGAGTAACATCAGCATTCCAGTGAACCCAGAACTCAGAAACAACACGTTCAGTCACGTACAGAATATTACAAATAATGCGGTAAGCATTCTCGATTCATCCAATCAAAAAATTATATCCAATGAAAATCTTCCCTGGCATTGATGAATGATTTTATTCTCACTAACAGCTGAACACTCTTCTGAATGAGCCTACCAGTGCTGTTCTTCAACCCAAGACCTCAGACTTCACGTAAGATGACATTTGACTTCAGTCCCTGAAATACAATTATTCATTATGTTCTCTTGCAAGCAACAAAACATTTTATAAAATTGAAACCACCCAACTCCATAAGTGCATGTGCCTACCATTTCCAGAAAACTGTTTCATGTAAAGTGAAGCATCATCTTGTCTTTTCTTCTTACAGGAGCACATCAGACCAAATGAATGGCATGGTAAATTACACCTTCCAAGATGGAGATGCCATACAACCAGTCAGCTTCCTAAATCTACTTTGGTTACCAATTGGTATGTCATTTTTGTTGATCACCAGATGCCTGAATATCTTGACAAGAAACTTGTTTCATCAAAATAAATGTAATGGTATTATTCCCAACTTACTTTAACTGCAGGATCAACCACTACAGTGTCTCCTGTGACAACAAGCATGTTCCCTGTGACATCTCTAAATCAAGTGTAAGGCATTGAGTATTATTATGAGAAGTCAAGATCATTCAAATATAGTTAGTATTCTCCTCCCAAGCCCCGGTCTGTATTTAATGCAAATAATATCTTTGGCAGATCTGGTTCAGCAGTGGTGACAACCAGACTGGTGTTCAACTCATCTCCAGCCCCCAGTGAAGATCTGGTGCTCAGTGCCATCACCACTCTCAGGAACTCCAGAGAATCACAACTCAACGAAACAGTGAAAGTGGTGAATTTCACCTATGAAAGTGAGTGGCAGCATTTTCAATTCAAAAGTTATTTCTACATCATGATACAAAGGTGTGCACCAATGGTGAATGTCAATCTGTGGCACAATCTAAACGAAATATATCTTCCAAACAGAAATCTCGGACACCTCCTATGCGCTTGTCATTACATTTGCTCTGAGTAACATCAGCATTCCAGTGAACCCAGAACTCAGAAACAACACGTTCAGTCATGTACAGAATATTGCAAATAATGCGGTAAGCATTCTCTATTCATCCAATCAAAAAATTATATCCAATGAAAATCTTCCCTGGCATTGATGAATGATTTTATTCTCACTAACAGCTGAACACTCTTCTGAATGAGCCTACCAGTGCTGTTCTTCAACCCAAGACCTCAGACTTCACGTAAGATGACATTTGACTTCCGTCCCTGAAATACAATTATTCATTATGTTCTCTTGTAAGCAACAAAACATTTTATGAAATTGAAACCACCCAACTCCATAAGTGCATGTGCCTACCATTTCCAGAAAACTGTTTCATGTAACGTGAAGCATCATCTTGTCTTTTCTTCTTACAGGAGCAAATCAGACCAAATGAATGGCATGGTAAATTACACCTTCCAAGATGGAGATGCCATACAACCAGTCAGCTTCCTAAATCTACTTCGGTTACCAATTGGTATGTCATTTTTGTTGATCACCAGATGCCTGAATATCTTGACAAGAAACTTGTTTCATCAAAATAAATGTAATGGTATTATTCCCAACTTACTTTAACTGCAGGATCAACCACTACAGTGTCTCCTGTGACAACAAGCATGTTCCCTGTGACATCTCTAAATCAAGTGTAAGGCATTGAGTATTATTATCAGAAGTCAAGATCATTCAAATATAGTTAGTATTCTCCTCCCAAGCCCCGGTCTGTATTTAATGCAAGTAATATCTTTGGCAGATCTGGTTCAGCAGTGGTGACAACCAGACTGGTGTTCAACTCATCTCCAGCCCCCAGTGAAGATCTGGTGCTCAGTGCCATCACCACTCTCAGGAACTCCAGAGAATCACAACTCAACGAAACAGTGAAAGTGGTGAATTTCACCTATGAAAGTGAGTGGCAGCATTTTCAATTCAAAAGTTATTTCTACATCATGATACAAAGGTGTGCACCAATGGTGAATGTCAATCTGTGGCACAATCTAAAGCAAATATATCTTCCAAACAGAAATCTCGGACACCTCCTATGCGCTTGTCATTACATTTGCTCTGAGTAACATCAGCATTCCAGTGAACCCAGAACTCAGAAACAACACGTTCAGTCATGTACAGAATATTGCAAATAATGCGGTAAGCATTCTCTATTCATCCAATCAAAAAATTATATCCAATGAAAATCTTCCCTGGCATTGATGAATGATTTTATTCTCACTAACAGCTGAACACTCTTCTGAATGAGCCTACCAGTGCTGTTCTTGAACCCAAGACCTCAGACTTCACGTAAGATGACATTTGACTTCCGTCCCTGAAATACAATTATTCATTATGTTCTCTTGCAAGCAACAAAACATTTCATGAAATTGAAACCACCCAACTCCATAAGTGCATGTGCCTACCATTTCCAGAAAACTGTTTCATGTAACGTGAAGCATCATCTTGTCTTTTCTTCTTACAGGAGCACATCAGACCAAATGAATGGCATGGTAAATTACACCTTCCAAGATGGAGATGCCATACAACCAGTCAGCTTCCTAAATCTACTTCGGTTACCAATTGGTATGTCATTTTTGTTGATCACCAGATGCCTGAATATCTTGACAAGAAACTTGTTTCATCAAAATAAATGTAATGGTATTATTCCCAACTTACTTTTACTGCAGGATCAACCACTACAGTGTCTCCTCTGACAACAAGCATGTTCCCTGTGACATCTCTAAATCAAGTGTAAGGCATTCAGTATTATTATCAGAAGTCAAGATCATTCAAATATAGTTAGTATTCTCCTTCCAAGCCCTGGTCTGTATTTAATGCAAGTAATATTTTTGGCAGATCTGGTTCAGCAGTGGTGACAACCAGACTGGTGTTCAACTCATCTCCAGTCCCCAGTAAAGATCTGGTGCTCAGTGCCATCACCACTCTCAGGAACTCCAGAGAATCACAACTCAACGAAACAGTGAAAGTGGTGAATTTCACCTATGAAAGTGAGTGGCAGCATTTTCAATTCAAAAGTTATTTCTACATCATGATACAAAGGTGTGCACCAATGGTGAATGTCAATCTGTGGCACAATCTAAACGAAATATATCTTCCAAACAGAAATCTCGGAAACCTCCTATGCGCTTGTCATTACATTTGCTCTGAGTAACATCAGCATTCCAGTGAACCCAGAACTCAGAAACAACACGTTCAGTCATGTACAGAATATTGCAAATAATGCGGTAAGCATTCTCGATTCATCCAATCAAAAAATTATATCCAATGAAAATCTTCCCTGGCATTGATGAATGATTTTATTCTCACTAATAGCTGAACACTCTTCTGAATGAGCCTACCAGTGCTGTTCTTCAACCCAAGACCTCAGACTTCACGTAAGATGACATTTGACTTCAGTCCCTGAAATACAATTATTTATTATGTTCTCTTGCAAGCAACAAAACATTTAATGAAATTGAAACCACCCAACTCCATAAGTGCATGTGCCTACCATTTCCAGAAAACTGTTTCATGTAACGTGAAGCATCATCTTGTCTTTTCTTCTTACAGGAGCACATCAGACCAAATGAATGGCATGGTAAATTACACCTTCCAAGATGGAGATGCTATACAACCAGTCAGCTTCCTAAATCTACTTCGGTTACCAATTGGTATGTCATTTTTGTTGATCACCAGATGCCTGAATATCTTGACAAGAAACTTGTTTCATCATAATAAATGTAATGGTATTGTTCCCAACTTACTTTAACTGCAGGATCAACCACTACAGTGTCTCCTCTGACAACAAGCATGTTCCCTGTGACATCTCTAAATCAAGTGTAAGGCATTCAGTATTATTATCAGAAGTCAAGATCATTCAATTATAGTTAGTATTCTCCTCCCAAGCCCTGGTCTGTATTTAATGCAAGTAATATCTTTGGCAGATCTGGTTCAGCAGTGGTGACAACCAGACTGGTGTTCAACTCATCTCCAGTCCCCAGTAAAGATCTGGTGCTCAGTGCCATCACCACTCTCAGGAACTCCAGAGAATCACAACTCAACGAAACAGTGAAAGTGGTGAATTTCACCTATGAAAGTGAGTGGCAGCATTTTCAATTCAAAAGTTATTTCTACATCATGATACAAAGGTGTGCACCAATGGTGAATGTCAATCTGTGGCACAATCTAAACGAAATATATCTTCCAAACAGAAATCTCGGACACCTCCTATGCGCTTGTCATTACATTTGCTCTGAGTAACATCAGCATTCCAGTGAACCCAGAACTCAGAAACAACACGTTCAGTCATGTACAGAATATTGCAAATAATGCGGTAAGCATTCTCGATTCATCCAATCAAAAAATTATATCCAATGAAAATCTTCCCTGGCATTGATGAATGATTTTATTCTCACTAATAGCTGAACACTCTTCTGAATGAGCCTACCAGTGCTGTTCTTCAACCCAAGACCTCAGACTTCACGTAAGATGACATTTGACTTCAGTCCCTGAAATACAATTATTTATTATGTTCTCTTGCAAGCAACAAAACATTTAATGAAATTGAAACCACCCAACTCCATAAGTGCATGTGCCTACCATTTCCAGAAAACTGTTTCATGTAACGTGAAGCATCATCTTGTCTTTTCTTCTTACAGGAGCACATCAGACCAAATGAATGGCATGGTAAATTACACCTTCCAAGATGGAGATGCTATACAACCAGTCAGCTTCCTAAATCTACTTCGGTTACCAATTGGTATGTCATTTTTGTTGATCACCAGATGCCTGAATATCTTGACAAGAAACTTGTTTCATCATAATAAATGTAATGGTATTGTTCCCAACTTACTTTAACTGCAGGATCAACCACTACAGTGTCTCCTCTGACAACAAGCATGTTCCCTGTGACATCTCTAAATCAAGTGTAAGGCATTCAGTATTATTATCAGAAGTCAAGATCATTCAATTATAGTTAGTATTCTCCTCCCAAGCCCTGGTCTGTATTTAATGCAAGTAATATCTTTGGCAGATCTGGTTCAGCAGTGGTGACAACCAGACTGGTGTTCAACTCATCTCCGGTCCCCAGTGAAAATCTGGTGCTCAGTGCCATCACCACTCTCAGGAACTCCAGAGAATCACAACTCAACGAAACAGTGAAAGTGGTGAATTTCACCTATGAAAGTGAGTGGCAGCATTTTCAAATCAAAAGCTATTTCTACATCATGATACAAAGGTGTGGACCAGTGGTGAATGTCAATCTGTGGCACAATCTAAACGAAATATATCTTCCAAACAGAAATCTCGGACACCTCCTATGCGCTTGTCATTACATTTGCTCTGAGTAACATCAGCATTCCAGTGAACCCAGAACTCAGAAACAACACGTTCAGTCACGTACAGAATATTACAAATAATGCGGTAAGCATTCTCGATTCATCCAATCAAAAAATTATATCCAATGAAAATCTTCCCTGGCATTGATGAATGATTTTATTCTCACTAACAGCTGAACACTCTGCTGAATGAGCCTATCAATGCTGTTCTTCAACCCAAGACCTCAGACTTCACGTAAGATGACATTTGACTTCAGTCCCTGAAATACAATTATTTATTATGTTCTCTTGCAAGCAACAAAACATTTAATGAAATTGAAACCACCCAACTCCATAAGTGCATGTGCCTACCATTTCCAGAAAACTGTTTCATGTAATGTGAAGCATCATCTTGTCTTTTCTTCTTACAGGAGCACATCAGACCAAATTAATGGCATGGTAAATTACACCTTCCAAGATGGAGATGCCATACAACCAGTCAGCTTCCTAAATCTACTTCGGTTACCAATTGGTATGTCATTTTTGTTGATCATCAGATGCCTGAATATCTTGACAAGAAACTTGTTTCATCAAAATAAATGTAATGGTATTATTCCCAACTTACTTTAACTGCAGGATCAACCACTACAGTGTCTCCTCTGACAACAAGCATGTTCCCTGTGACATCTCTAAATCAAGTGTAAGGCATTGAGTATTATTATCAGAAGTCAAGATCATTCAAATATAGTTAGTATTCTCCTTCCAAGCCCTGGTCTGTATTTAATGCAAGTAATATTTTTGGCAGATCTGGTTCAGCAGTGGTGACAACCAGACTGGTGTTCAACTCATCTCCAGTCCCCAGTAAAGATCTGGTGCTCAGTGCCATCACCACTCTCAGGAACTCCAGAGAATCACAACTCAACGAAACCGTGAAAGTGGTGAATTTCACCTATGAAAGTGAGTGGCAGCATTTTCAAATCAAAAGCTATTTTAACATCATGATACAAAGGTGTGGACCAGTGGTGAATGTCAATCTGTGGCACAATCTAAATTAAATATATCTTTCCAAACAGATATCTCGGACACATCTTATGCAGTCATCTTTACATTCACCCTGAGTAACATCAGCATGCCAAAGGACCCAGAATCTAGAAATGACACTTTCAATGAAGTGCAAAATATTGTCAACAAAGCAGTAAGTGCTCTCAAACCATCCATTCAAATAACTATGTCTGAAAATCTTCCCTGGCATTGATGAATGATTTCATTCTCGTTAACAGCTGAACACTCTTCTGAATGAGCCTACCAATATTTTTCAACCCAAGTTCTCTGATTTGAAGTAAGAAATTTGACTTATGTCTCTAAATTATATTATTTCTTGGATTTCCCTCATGTAAAAGACATTTTGGGATATTGAAACAACCCACATAAAAGTCCATTGAAAGGTTAATAGCCCAATGGGCGGTTTCCCAGACATGGATTAGTTTAAACCAGGACTAAGTCTTCTTTAAAATAGGATATTTACATTGTTTTATAAAAGCATACCTTGCAAAAAAACATTACTTGTGTCCACCTTGAAACAACAATCACACTGATTTATTTTATAGTTTTTGATCAAAACATCTCTAACATTTTAATTAATCTGGGACTAGTCTCAAGCCCTGACCAGGAAACCACCCCAAAAAGTTTGAATAAAAACTGTTTCACATATGTACAGTGATGCATTTACAAATATCTTGTCTGTTGTTTCTACAGGAGCACATCAGACCAAATTCATGGCAATATGGATTACACCTTCCAAGATGCAGATGCCATACGACCAGTCAGCTTCCTAAATCTGCTTCAGTTACCTATTGGTATGTCTAGAGAATTCCAAAATCTTGAATATCCTGAAAGAGACTACATTTATGTATCATCCGAATCTTGTCACATGAAAACTTGCTTAAGAAACACAAACTCTTAAATTGAAAGCATGATTCTCCTCCGTTAATTACCCGTAATCCGATATCATTTTATAATGTTCCAGGCTTAACAACTATCAACACTCTGACAGCAAGCACAACTCTACCACCTATTGTGTAAGACCAATTATTCAAGTTCAGTCAGATCAAAGGCAGTTGCTTTCATTTTTTGTGTTTAAAATTTCTGTTTTTTACCATTTTTACAGCCTTGGAACTGCAATCATTTACATTGAACTGGTGTTTTTCACACTGGGCCCTGCTCCAAATGAGAACAGTGTTCTACAGATAGCAAACAGTCTTCTAGATGCAAAACTGAGAACCAGACGAGATGTCCAAACACTGAAAGATCCTGTCAGCTTTATGAACATCACCTATAAGAGTAAGTTTTCATTCCCTTTAAGACTTAACTGTTTTATACAATTTTAGCCTGCTTCTTGTACTATAACTTTTGAACGCAAATTAATTAAACCATGCATACAGATCAGTGTAAAGATCCCTTGTATACCTTTAGTGATCTTTAAGAGAAAATTCAAAAGAATTTTAATGAACCGATAACTTAAATGACATTTTGCTTGACTTTGTTTAACAATCATGTGAAACAACACATCACTAAATATTGTTATGTTTATGTTTCAAGGAATTACTGAGAATCAATATACCTTAACCTTTGGATTTGAAATCGGCAATGTATCTATGTCTGAAAAATTTGAATTCAGGAACGACACCCACGAAATTGTACAAGACAAAATAAATGAATTGGTAAGTATGACAGACTGATCATTTACTGTTTGCCCTGAAATCTTTCAAAATCGGAATAGCCTATACATATTAATATACCTGTACTTACATTTCAGCTGAGCAAGATCCTAAATGACCCCAAAGCAGCTACATTCAAGTTCCCAGCCAGATTTGAGTAAGTCCTGACTACTGTTTACTTTTTATCAAGCAAGTATCTTAGGATCTTTGCTTTTTTAGTGGGTAAGTTTAAGAACATGTAGCTTGTGACGATAAGGGCGTAAAGTCCTGTTTAGTCATTTATCTTATCTTACATATTTCAATCTTCAAACAGGGGTAATTCAACCGTGATTCGAGCTGATGTGCAGTACGTTTTCAGAGAAGGTGACATCGGTGCACCCAGCCAGTTCCTTGAAGAACTTCTCAAAATCAATGGAGTCATTACCACTCCTGCACCTGCAACCACCTTTTACCCCACTTTAGTGAACAACAGCACTAGTGCAGCGTGGGTCGTGGCTATAATTGTACCCTGTGCTATAGCCATTATGCTTGTACCTTGCTGGATTCTTCTATGTGTAAGTATTAGATGGCTGACGACAAAATGTTGAAAATGTTGTTGATAAAAATTGAGTATAGCAGGGGATGTGTTTCGCTTTAATTTAATCAACAGTTTATGATTTATCATTTCACTCACTTTCTTTCTTTAGTGTATGCTATGTGGCTGCTGTGCTCGAATAAGGCGACGCTGGCACAGGAGACAGTCATACAATGTGCAGTATACAACACGACACAGCCTCTTCTAAAAAATCTGAAATATTGAGAAGAATCAAGAATGGACATTATGTAAAAAATCTGAAAGATATTGATGAAAACTGGAAATTAGCTATTTTTATGTTTTTCAATTTATTATAATGAACAAACTAAGCTTGCTTTATGACTTATTTATTTGAATGTGCCTGTATTGAATATTTATTTGCTGGACGTACAGGATCGCCATAAAAGAGCCATATACTGTGACCTGTTTTCAGACTTTCTTTGTAGTATAGAATGGACAAATATTTATTTGTATTTATTTATACTCTGCCAAATGTATATTCTCTTAAAAAATAATTTGTTTCAAATTAATATTTAATTTAAAAGGACAACTTTTGTCGTTTAAAGTTTTATTCACCTTATGAAGAAAATGTGTACAAATATTCTTCATATGCAATTAAAAGACATAGCATGTTTAAACTATTTATAACTTCAATAAAAATACTGGATGTAACAACATAAAAGATTGTGTTTGCATCATTTTGTTTCTTAATGTAATTTGAATGTGAAGTTTACTGTTGTTTATGTTATATTGAAGCAATTTGCCAGAAAAAGTACAAATTATCAGTCATTGATGACTAAAGTAAAGATAAGGGGAGATAGTGAGTGAAATCTCAATAATGGGAATATTAATTAATAGCTTTCTACAGCTATTATACAGATAAATAACCCATAATACAGGCAGTGTCATTAATAAAAATCTTGTACAAAAACACATGATTACACACACACACACACACACGTCACACACAAAACAACAAATCATGTGATGTGATGTGAGGCCAAGTATAGTGTTCCACTCTGAATTTGTCCTCTGCAATTAACCCATCCAAGTGCACACACACACACACACACAGCAGTGAGTAACACACACACCGTGAACACACACCCAGAACAGTGAGCAGCCATTGCTGCCATCAGGGGCGTCACTAGACCCTTTTCAGGGGAGCTTTAGCCCCCCTAAACATCTGCCCAGCCCCCCTAAAAATTATTACATTAATTAATTTGTGATTGCTTCAGTTCCCCTTTAAAAACTACTTTGAAACAGCTGCACGATGCATCAAGTTTCGGCTCCTCCCCTGATCTAAGTCTGCATGGATTCAGCGCGTTATTCAATCCGCAGGGGCGCCGAGCGGAGCGAACATCAGAGAGTACAAGGTGTGAGTGTGCATTTATTGATAGATTGCTATGATATGACATCTGCATCGGTGCAGTTATTGTAATTGCAGTTTACATAATGTTACTGGACCAATACACGATTCGGTTTCTCATCCAATTCCTGTGCGTTTTCGCTGCGTTCACTTCAGCCCTTATCACAGTGTGATAGTTGTTTTTCTTCCAACAAAAATGAAGCGATTAACACCCATGCAAACATACTTTAGAAAACAATCATGATTTATTTTTTAATTTACTTTTTAACATTTAAAACATATTAAGGTGTATCTCGGCATTACATTATGTTGCCATCATGCACAGAAATTGTTAAATACACTGATCATCGTCTGAAAGCAACAAATGGCAGAGAGAGAGAAACATCATGTGGAGTTATTTTGTTTTGTTTTAATAAATAGATTTTTTTGTATTAAGTAATAATAAATCATTAGTGTATCATGGTACATAAGAGTAAGAGTAGAGTAAAGGGATTTGTGTTTTATTTTAGGTAATTGATTTATAGAAGTGGCAAATTGATAATTCATGTTGATACTTTTAATTAAACGTGTGTAGTCTACTTGTGTTTGTACAGTAAATAATGAATCAGGAAGTCTTCTCACATCTAAATGTTTCAAAGTTTGTTTACAGTGTTGTATATGGCTCAGTCAGTACTCCTACCATATATGGAATACAGGGGATACAATGAAATAGTGAATAGCAATAAGGCTAGTAGTATACAACCCTACCCCAATAGTCAAATAATATTTTTTTAATCATACCCTCATTGGGGGCTGAGCCCTCCTAAAATGAAAATCCTAGAATCGCCCCTGGCTGCCATCATAAAAGGGAACTTCAGAACTGCCGACAATTATAAGTCATCTTACACTCTCAATGTAACTATGGCAAAGAAACTGTTGGCACAGGCAATGAGATAAAAAGATAATGAAAATATTTAATATTAAACTGCACAAACTTGTGAAATGTCTGTCTGTCATCTTTTTTGTAGTTTTTTTGTGTGTGGCTACAAGACCTGACTGACGGTCAAATTTTGATACCACACAATCTGCCAGCTTGCCTTTAACTTTGTAGAGTCAGAAGCTGTTTTGCGGTCTTGCTGTCATCAAACTTCTGCTCTTCAAGCCGCCTGCCCAAGACATTCTGACACACATGCACTGCAAGTTGTAATGAACTTTATATTTGGGTGCAAATCCCTACCAGTAGCCTATCAGAGAGAAGCTCAATCACAAAAAAAAAGAATCATTTTATATGAAGGATCTCTGAAGTCATAGAGAGATGTGTAGCCTACTGAAAATATGAATAAATGAATGCAAACAATAAAATGATGCCTATATCGTCACTGTCCTACCGATGCCGCAAATGACCAATTTCGCTGTTTTTCAGCATACGTAAAAAACACTGTACGCCTACTTTTTAAATGATTAAAAAACCTATTGACAAGCACCTTTTAATCGTTTTTATTGGTTAGTGAAAGTGAAAGAGATAATTATGATTAATAAAACATTTATTTAAAAAAAAAAAAAATATGGAGATGGCTACAAGGTTTAAAAGGACAGCAAGATGGCTTAGCTTGTTTCTGTTCATATGTATTTACATGTATTGTAAACCGCTTTAAGTTGCACTACATACATCACACTTTATTTTATTTTATTTCATTACTAAAATGACATTACGTTTCGTTTTTTGGCCTACTTGTGCCGTATTTGTGCACATTCTTGCAAACTGAAATGAATAAATGCACAACACAGGGTTTGTACCAGCGAACTCTTGCACACGAGACTTTCAAATCTAGAAGGTGCACCACTCAGTTGGCTTGCTTCTGAAACAAACTCCTCTCACTGGTCAGCCATGCCCTCTCCATCATCATCGCATCCCAGATGTACCCGTTCTCTTTCAACGGACTTTTGACATTACCAAACTACATAACCCATCATCCTTTGCACCCGTCATAATTGCACCTGAACTTCATCACCTGGACTGTATATATACCCAGCCTTCTCTTGTGTTCTTTTTTCAGGTCTAGTTGTATGTTATACCATCTAGTCTCGACCCATTGTAGGCTGTTTATATTCCTAGTCAGTTCTTTGTGCCATTGCTACCGGTTTTTCCATGTCATCTGTTACACCGTGGATTACACTTTTGGATTTTGCCTTGTTTTTTGCATTAAACTTTTTATATCACTATCGGTTGTGGCATCGTTCCTCTGTCAAGAGTGTAGGGTCACAGCTTCACCCAGCAGCGTTCAAGGATAATACAAATATATAAAAGAGTAATATCTCACAAACGCAGGTATTGATGACAGATGTCAGAAGTGACAATGAAATAATGTCATTTTGAACATTTATAATACATTTACATGTTTTATAAAACCACTTGAAGTTGCACAAAATACATCGCACTCTATTTTATTTCATTACTAAAGTGACATTACATTTTGTTTGTTGACATACTTGCACTATTTATGCACATATTTGCAAATTTAAATGTGTTAATGTGAAACACTAAGTTGGAATCAGCCACCCGAGACTTATAATTTCTCAGGTGTGCCAGTCAGTTGGCGGTTTTGTCTTAGCAGTGTTCAAGGGTAATACAAAACACATATATAAGAGTAATATCTCATGAACACTGGGTGGCGCTGTCTTGAAACTTCCAGGGTACGTCTGGGACTATAGATTGGTGAGGTGTGTCAATTTTGGTGCTGATATATCATACGGTTCAAAAGATATCGCAATTTATGACAAAATTCCAAATGGCTGACAGGCCGATCATCCAATCTTTACAAAATCGTAATCGTATGATCTGACATGACATGAAGAATCCGCAGATACCGAGATCTCGGTGAGTGAAATCAAATTTCAAAAGTTACGAGCAAAAATAGCAATTTTTCAAATCTCTCGTCTCATTGGTGGGTTTGTTCCCAATTTTTGGCAAGGACCCCCAGAATGAGGTGTAGTTGACACATAACAAGTGTTGTATCAATGAATCGAACATTGGCCGAGTTATAGCCTCCAATACATTTTCCGGTCAACTTTGTAAAGTTTGCGAAGTCGTAACTTTTAAGCAACCGCAAAAATCTCCATTCCAGAGCATCATGTCTATGTGGCTCAGTACAAAGTTCATCTCAGACGATTTTCGTGACAATTGGTCACAATTTATAGGATGTAAACGAAATAGAGCAAAACTGTACTTTTCAAGACGGCCGCCACTGTAATGGGCAGAGTCTTAGTGTAACGCATGGAATGCAATGAGTGTGATGAGTGAATGACTTGTGCCAAGTACAATGTTTACATAACTGGTTTCAAAAGTAACAGCCGTTTGAAAAGCGCAAATTCACTTATATTTAGCTGAAAAAAATAATTGGTCAGACAACGCTTGTGTTGTTCTAAATGAAAATTCACATTAACAGCCTCTAAGATCTAAGTACACTTAAACAAATGCCAAGTTGTTAGCTGGATCACTAAAATTCTCAGCTGGTATGTCTTTGCCACCTTAACCGGATTCTAGTCCGTTACTTACCAGAGCGGGGATTGTTACAGGATACAATATAATTCTTATACTGAATACATAATATAAAAACGTGATTATAAATTCAGAATACTGCGGAACAATTTCAAATATGACAATTTATTAGTCAGGTAAATGTTTCTTGCCAATTACAATTCAATTCAGAGAATACGAAAACAAAACATTAAATCCTCAAAGATAAGTCTACAAGTCTTAGACGCGCACAACTGAGATATGGTATTTGTCATATCCAGTTAATGGGTGAGCTTTGAAGTGCTCTGAGTTCGGTTGGAGAGGAAGAGGAGAGGGGTAGAACAGAACAGATGTAAAGGTGTGAGTTGGTAATAATCATTCATTGTTGTATGCTGTCTGAGATGGAGACACAAACTCTCCATTGTATTGGATAAAGTTCTGTTTCTCAGGATGTGGTGCCCTTTTGGTGTGGGCACCTTGGCACCAGCCTTACAGTGTCTACCTCCATAGTTTACAGAAGAAATGTGAACAAAACACACTAGGGAAGCTGATTCTAAATAAAGAAGGCTAAAAAAATGTGCGGAAGTGTGTGAATTTAGTTGTCACTTGAAGTGTACATTTAAAAATCTGATGGTCATCTCAATCCTGACTCTGGTTTGACTGAGGGGCATGTGGACAGGGATGGGCATAAATACATGTAAATGTATTTAAAATACAAATACGAAATACTGAGTGGAAAAGTGTATTTAAATACAAATACAAAATACTGTGTGGAAAAATGTATTTAAATACAAATACAGTATTTTGTATTTTGAAAATACTCAAAATACATGTGAAATTGGTGATTCAGTGCAGGTACCCCTATTAGGCTGAAATCTTTCTGGGCCTATTCTAAATGCCAAAAGCATGATGTGTTTAACTGCTAAGAAACTTTCGTTTTCATTTTATTTACCGCTTCCCTTCCCCTGCCCGGTAGGAAATACGCATCTACAAAAAAAGACACTTTATAAATGTTTTTATTTTATTATGTTTTATCACCATCATAACTTCGAACTCAGTAACAAAAATAGAAATTTTGTCTAAAATAAAAAATAAATAAAATTAGAATTTGGCATTATTCGCCCAAAGTTGTTTTTTTTCTACTGAAAGATAAAGATTTTGTGTTGTGTATCATTCATCAGTGTCATCACAGATGCACACAATCAATACACTAAACTGATGGAGATTATTTTGTTTAATACAATCGTTAATTAAAAGAAAATAATGCATTTAAAAATGTATAAGACAGTATTTTTCAATTTAGTGTTTAATGTTATCATATATTGATATGTTTTGTTATAATGTCACAATTTGAAGTTAACTGGGTTTTACTGAGGGTTTAAGAAGTGTACTCAAAACCTTTTTCACATAATGACCTAAAAATGACCCAAAATCTAATCAATTTATATGTGAAGAAATCCATTAATCACGAGAGGAGTGTTTCACAAATTATTCGGCAAACAAATGACTTTCTCTCATCGCTCCTTTTTGATGATTTGGAGAAGAATTTATCAGAGTCGCTGCCCGTCGTTTCACAGATTTATACAACGGAGAGGACGTCAAGCATAAAAGCCTCGTCGGTTTAATGAGGAGTGCGCGCAGTAAACAGTTTCGCGGAGTATTTATGTGAATTGTAAAGTATAAACAAGGCTTCAACTGCAGAAAACTACAAGACAAAGCGGCAACTGTGCGCTTATTCCAACGCTTACCGCGTCACACGTGACTCTCCGTCTCGGAGTGCACAAAAAGTGAGAATTAGAATTTCCTTTCCTTTTAATAACAAATCACAATTATTCATTCACACTTGTTTCTTTTTCCACTCTCATGTTCCAATTATTCCTGCCCACTAAAAGGTAAACACAAATATTTACTTACCCCAATAGCTCTATAAACTATTTAAAAAAAGTTAAATCAATTTATATAATCGCTACGAATCTACGACATGTTGATGTTGTCATGACATCACCCATACCTAACACGCAGTAACGTTAATATTTTAAACACAAATAAAATTGACCATGAAATCCTCACATTATTCTAGAAAAGTCGCAGATCCAATGCTGGGTTGTATCTACAGCTGAAGCTCACGTGCATGATTGCTGGGGGAAGGGCGTGTCTGGCCTGAATTATGTTGGTTGATGCACGAAAACCCCCTAATAAAAAGGTTGACTGGCTCAAAGTATTTTGAGTATTTTGAAAATACAAAAATACTCATCTTAAATGTATTTAAATACAAATTACATTAGATTTTTCCAAAGGCTTTAAAATACAAAATACAAAATACTATTTTGTATTTCAAATACGTATTTTAAATACATGTATTTGAAATACTGCCCATCCCTGCATGTGGAGGTGTTTTTTTGATCAGGATAGCAAAAACCTCTGGCATACGTGGGAACCCCTGTCTCCCACCAACAGGCTATCAAACAGTCCTGTCATAGAACAATGAAGAGAAGATTGTATTGAAGTTTGAAATTAAGTCACATATTTAATTAATTTAAAGGGTTTTGTACTGTTCCCCATTTACTTTATCTTCCTTAAAGCACTGACACAACACAGATGCATTAGGGAATTAAAGTATTAAAAACGTCTTACACATTTTAAAATGTAGGCCTAAACTGTATAATACATTATTTAGGTGAATTCTAAGTGTAACTTGATAAAAAAAGATTAAATAGCTGTGTTAAAAGATATGTGATATCACTTGGTAATGGTTTTGTCTGTATCTTACTGTAGTTGTTTAATAGAAGGTTTCTTTAGTGGCAAAAGAAAAAAATGTTTTCAACACAGTGAAACTGAACGTTTTCCTAGATGTTTTGCACCACAAAAAGAATGTAAAAAATGTAATGCAAACAAAATACATACTGTTTGTAGTACAATAAAAGAATGGAATATAAATAAATGTTATTTTATGTGAGTGTAAGGGAAAGCCAGCAAATGTTATCTCTAAAATCAATTTTTACCTAGTCACCTAAATAGGCCTCATGGTACAGGCCCCAGGTATCGTGGCTCATTCCTTCAAAACAAACTAAAATAAAAGGGTGTGGGTGTAGACTAAACACAAAAGCCTGAAGATCAGGTTTTTTTTTAAATAGTCAGGTGTACAGATATGGAATGAGTGCAGTATCTCTGTCTATATTTATTATTTTGTCATTCATCTTAACATTATATTGGGTCTATGTGGTTTAAAAGATTTAGATCTAATGGTCTAAACCATTTTATATAGCTTCTAGGTAAATTACACCTTTAACAGCCCTATGACACTACTTTTACGTAACTAATTAAGACAATATATTGACCCTACACCATACTTTGCAGCAATAAACTGTTTAGGACGTCGAATGGAAACTTGCTCTCTGTTACTTTTTGAGGTCCAATCAAATTTGGGGGTACATGGGAAAATTGTCCAAATTAAGGATGTCAGTTGAGACAGGGATGCATTGTTCGACATGATAGTAATGAAGGTGTGTCTGTGCGTCTGTCAATTAGAGAGAAAGAGAGATGTGATAAGAGTCTGTGCGTGTGTTTGTGAATATTTGTATGCAACTTTCCACACCCTATAGAGGAAAGCATGTTCAACAATATTGCGAAAGAGGAAGATTTTGTACTCATGAAGTATGTGACTGGTTCTTTGTTTGCGCTTGAGTACTACATGTTCGGAATGTGCACAAACCACTCAACAATCCATCTTAAAAGTTAGGAAAGAGAGAGCAGGTGAGAGCCAGAGAGAAAGAGCGAGAGAGAGATAGTTGTAATCAATAACTGTTAAGAGATTTGACTTTGTATATATTTTTTTAAATGTTCCCTTACTTGGGCCCACCAGAAATCAAATCATGTGACCTATGAAATATGATTGAACAGGTGTTTAGCAATAAATTAACGATTCTGAAATACACGTAAACTCCACATTATAATGTGCTTTAGACTGATTTTCTTGGCAGATGTCAACAGGTGATTTCCATGACAAGGTTTAATAAAAAAGAAGCCTATGCAGACTGGAATAAGGTGGATCAGGGATGCCAATAAAGGACATAATAAAGCATGAAAATATTAATATTGAGGCTATTTTAAAATAATCCTGTTTATTTCAGTTAAGGTTGCCATAGTCCAGGTGTTAGTTGTTATTGTTATTGTTTTATTATTTTTTTATTAGTCCAGGTGTTAGATAGAATTGTTATTGTTTATTATTTTTTATTAGTAATAAATTAATTGTGTTTGTCACATGTGTATGTGTTAAATGTTTTATATTTAAATTCTGTATGTTTAATTAAAAGTATTTTCTCTCTCTCTCTCTCTCTCTCTCTCTCTCTCTCACTCTCTCTCTCTCTCTGATTAGTTGGTTTTTATTAGTTTCAACTAAATATAAAAATATCATATGCAGACCTCTTTCTCTCTGTATACAAAGTAATATTTATTTATATTTGGAAATATGATCTGTCATTACCGAGACAAATTCCTAACATTCATTTTAGCACTAATCAGCACTAACTCCCTTTATTGTTAAAAGGAAACATCACCGTCAATCTGATGCTGTATAGCGCGATGCAGAGATTCCACACTAAATTCCACACGTCACCACACCATACAAACGTCAACACACGTTACATATATGACTGGCCAAATGTAGCACCTGTTAGTCAGTTAACGTCTGAGCTGAACACGACGCACATCGTATTGCAAGGAATATTATATATTTTGCTGTACATGGTTATGACTCTGAAGAGGATGAAAAGGTAAGTTCCTGAATTAATAATGAATTTAGAAATATCTAAGAGAAATAGCAAATTGTTGAGTTTTATAATAAATAATTAACCATTTCTTTTGCTACACTGATAGGCAACTTTATTCAACAATTTATTATTTGCATTCATACATCGAATGAACAAGCAATAATTAATGTCACGTTTTAAATTACATTACACTGCTGTATTTATTAGAAAAAGTGTTTCTTAAATAAGAGGCTACAGTTTAAAGGCAGTGAAACTGCCTTTAAACTGGTTGTTTTACAAGCAAGAAGTTAATTAAATTAGATAGGCTCTGGAGTGGTTGTTGTTGAAATAATCGTTGTGCTTTCTGTAGTCTTTGTTGTTGTTGTGGGTTGTGTTGTACTTGATGCTGACAATCAATAGGCAATAGGCTAATAAACAATCGGCATCAAATCTATTTTCAAAGCAAGCAAACATAATTATTAAAAAATATAAACTTTAGAAGCAACTTATAAAACCTTATAAAAAGACAATCAAACATATGTAGAGATCTGTATGTTTTTTCATATTTATCTATTTACTATTTAAGTCTTGTTATAAGTCTATTTGTCTCAACGGATCATTCTCATTGTTCAAGACCAAATGACACAAAATAAACTGTATGAGCTGTATAAACAAACTTTATAGCATTATTATTGTTATTATCCAATAGGCTTAAGTGTTTTTTTATGTTTTTAAACAATACTCTGCAGTCTGTGCTAGTGATTGGACTGGATTTACAAGACATTACAGGCAAATTTCATAGCCAGTTAATCGCAGTTATATAAATATATATTTTAAAAGGAGTGTTCCACCCTGCCGTAGTTTTCATAGTTGCATTGAGTGCGAAAATTCTTCTACTGTCATTTGAATTAAGTATTTTCTATGATAGAATTGTTACTAATGATATGGCCCATAGTCTTGCTGATAATCAGAAAATTGTTAGTCTATCATTTTGTTTTTATACAGGTTTTAAATTGCTAATCTTTGTCTCCATCAGGAATATTTTGCAAGATTTTGTTGGTCGGAAAAATGAAAATAACGGAATGTATTTTCTTTTACTAGTTTTTGTCTTTCAAAGCATGATGGCAGAAGGAGAATTTTACTCTCATTATGTAAGTATACACAATTAAGAATATATTCATGGGGATTTTTTCAGTAATACAAAAATTGTTCAACTATAATAAACAGTTACTAAGCATGGTGTTTCCTTTGACAGTGTGCTTGTGGTGCACAGTTCTATCGCCAACTGCATCAAAGTAAGTAGATTTAAAAACTATTCTTAGTATTCTCAATCATGCCAATCAAACCTATAGTAACAATATTTTTGTTATTTCATATAGTTAATATATGACAAATTCATATTTCTGAAGAACATCCTGTCACTAAAAGCAGAATGTATGTTTAAATACTGTATGGCTTAAGTAGGGTATTTGTCCACATATCCTACTATTCAAAAGTTTAAAAAGACACTTGACTGAAATTATTTTTATGAATTTGGTCGGGTTTTTATGTTTGAAAGTAGTAATGTGGATAAACATATACATTGTTCAAATATATTTATTTTGTTACAAATATTTTATAAAAAATGTATTACTGTACAACCACTGGGTTGTACTTTGACGAAATAGCAAGGGTACATTTTTGGACATACTAGGCCAAACTAATGCTGACTACTTTATGAAAATAAAAAATAACAGTTTTGATGTATGATGTTTACTACAAAAATGCTCTGTACACAGAGATTCTCAAATTTCTGAATGGGGACAGTTAGATATATAACACATAAAAACATTAATTCTCTCTGTTGACACAACGTGTACGTGTATTCACGACTTGCTGTGCGTGTGTTCACTACTCACTGGTTTGGGTCACAAATTGGTAACTTTCACTTTTACTCTAATAGCACAACAATTATCTCAACAACTGCAGCCACTCCAGAAACAACAACTACAACTGCAGCATCAAGTACAACTCCACCCAAAACAACAGCAGTGACTACAGAAAGCACAACGATTTCCTCATCAACTCTAACCCCAACAGAAACAACAACCTCAACCACACAAACCACAACTGCGGCTTTAAGAACAACGCCACCTACAAAAACATCTCTGTCTACAGAAAGCACAACAATTTCCTCAACATCTCTAACCACTCCAGAAACAACAACCAAAACTACAGCATCAAGTACAACTCCACCTACAACAACAGCTGTAACTACAAACAGCACAACAACCACATCTGCGGCATCAAGTACAATGCCACCTACAACAACAGCTTTGACTAAAGAAAGCACAACGATTTCCTCAATAACTACAACCACTCCAGACATAACAACTTCAGCTGCACCAACCACAACAACAGCATCGAGTACAACGCAACCTACGACAACAGCTGTGACTTCAGAAAGCACAACGATTTCTCAACAACTCTAACCGCTCCAGAAACAATAACCACAGCTGGGGCATCAATTACAACTCCATCCACAACAAAAGCTGTAAATAAAGAAAGCACTACGATTTCCTCAACAACTCTAACCACTCCTGAAACAACTACCACAACTGGGGCATCAAGCACAACTCCACCCACAACAACAACTGTGACTACAGAAAGCACATCAATTTCCTCAACAACTCAAACCACTCCAGAAACAACGACCACAACTGGGGCATCAAGTACAATTCCACCAACAACTGTGACTAGAGAAAGCAAAACAATTCCCTCAACATCTCTTACCACTCTGGAAACAACTGCAGCATCAAGTGCAACACCACCCACAACAACAACAACAACTACAGAAAGCACAACAATTATTTCAACAACAACCACTCCAGAGACAACAAACACAGCTGCAGTGTCAAGTAAAATTCCACCCAAAACAACAGCAGTAACTACAGAGAGCACAATGATTTCCTCAACAACTGCAACCACTCAAGAAACAACAACCACAACTGCAGCATCAAGTACTATTCAACCCATAACAACAGCAGTAACTAGAGAAAGCACAACAATTTTTTCAACATCTCTTATCACTCCAGAAACAACAACCACAACTGCAGCATCAAGTACAACTCCACTCAAAACAACAGATGTAGTTACAGAAAGCACTAAAATGTCCGCAACAACTCCAACCACTCCAGAAAAAACAACCACAATTTTGGCATCAAGTACAACTCCACTCACAACAACAGCAGTAACTACAGAAAGCATTAAAATGTCCTCAACAACTCCAACCACTCCAGAAACAACAACCACAATTTTGGCATCAAGTACAATTCCACCCACAACAACAGCTGTGGTTACAGAAGGCACAACAATTTTCTCAACATCTCTTGCCACTCCAGAAACAACAACCACAATTTTGGCATCAAGTACAATTCCACCCACAACAACAGCTGTGGTTAAAGAAGGCACAACAATTTTCTCAACATCTCTTACCCCTCCAGAAACAAAAACTGCAGCATCAAGTACAACTGCACCCATAACAACAGCAGTAACTACAGAAAGCACAAACATTTTGTCAACATCTCTTACCACTCCAGAAACAACAACCCCAGCATCAAGTACAACTCCACTCAAAACACCAGCTGTAACTACAGAAAGCACTAAAATGTCTGCAGCAACTCCAACCACTCCAGAAACAACAAGCACAATTTTGGCATCAAGTACAATTCCACCCACAACAACAGCTGTGGTTACAGAAGGCACAACAATTTCCTCAACATCTCTTACCACTCCAGAAACAACAACTGCAGCATCAAGAATAACTCCACTCACAACAACAGCTGTAACTACAGAAAGCACTAAAATGTCCTCTACAACTCCAACCACTCGAGAAACAACCACTATTTTGGCATCAAGTACAAATCAACCCACAACAACAGCTGTGGTTACAGAAAGCACAACAATTTTTTCAACATCTCTTACCACTCCAGAAACAACAACCGCAACTGCAGCATCAAGTACAACTCCACCCACAACAACAGCTGTGGTTACAGAAGGCACAACAATTTTCTCAACATCTCTTGCCACTCCAGAAACAACAAGCACAATTTTGGCATCAAGTACAATTCCACCCACAACAACAGCTGTGGTTACAGAAGGCACAACAGTTTTCTCAACATCTCTTGCCACTCCAGAAACAACAACCACAACTGCAGCATCAAGTACAACTCCACTCAAAACAACAGATGTAGTTACAGAAAGCACTAAAATGTCCGCAACAACTCCAACCACTCCAGAAACAACAACCACAATTTTGGCATCAAGGACAACTCCACTCACAACAACAGCAGTAACTACAGAAAGCATTAAAATGTCCTCAACAACTCCAACCACTCCAGAAACAACAACCACAATTTTGGCATCAAGTACAATTCCACCCAGAACAACAGCTGTGGTTACAGAAGGCACAACAATTTTCTCAACATCTCTTGCCACTCCAGAAACAACAACTGCAACATCAAGTACAACTGCACCCATAACAACATCAGTAACTACAGAAAGCACAACAATTTTCTCAACATCTCTTACTGCTCCAGAAACAACAACCACAACTGCAGCATCAAGTACAACTTCACCCATAACAACAGCAGTAACTACAGAAAGCATTAAAATGTCCTCTACAACTCCAACCACTCCAGAAACAACAAGCACAATTTTGGCATCAAGTACAATTCCACCCACAACAACAGCTGTGGTTACAGAAGGCACAACAATTTCCTCAACATCTCTTACCACTCCAGAAACAACAACTGCAACTGCAACGTCAAGTACAACTGCACCCATAACAACATCAGTAACTACAGAAAGCACAAACATTTTCTCAACATCTCTTACCACTCCAGAAACAACAACCGCAACTGCAGCAT
This sequence comes from Triplophysa dalaica, assembly GCF_015846415.1. Lineage (NCBI taxonomy): Eukaryota > Metazoa > Chordata > Actinopteri > Cypriniformes > Nemacheilidae > Triplophysa > Triplophysa dalaica. The sequence goes on from NC_079543.1 coordinate 8,241,407, forward strand.
CAAGTACAACTCCACCCACAACAACACCTATGGTTACAGAAGGCACAACAATTTTCTCAACATCTCTTACTGCTCCAGAAACAACAACCGCAACTGCAGCATCAAGTACAACTCCACCCACTACAACACCTATGGTTACGGAAGGCACAACAATTTTTTCAACATCTCTTACCACTCCAGAAACAACAACCGCAACTGCAGCATCAAGTACAACTCCACCCACAACAACACCTATGGTTACGGAAGGCACAACAATTTTCTCAACATCTCTTACTGCTCCAGAAACAACAACCACAACTGCAGCATCAAGTACAATTCCACCCAGAACAACAGCTGTGGTTACAGAAGGCACAACAATTTTCTCAACATCTCTTGCCACTCCAGAAACAACAATCACAATCTTGGCATCAAGTACAATTCCACCCACAACACTAGCTGTGGTTACAGAAGGCACAACAATTTTCTCAACATCTCTTACCCCTCCAGAAACAACAACTGCAACATCAAGTACAACTGCACCCATAACAACATCAGTAACTACAGAAAGCACAAACATTTTGTCAACATCTCTTACCACTCCAGAAACAACAACCCCAGCATCAAGTACAACTCCACTCAAAACAACAGCTGTAACTACAGAAAGCACTAAAATGTCTGCAGCAACTCCAACCACTCCAGAAACAACAAGCACAATTTTGGCATCAAGTACAATTCCACCCACAACAACAGCTGTGATTACAGAAGGCACAACAATTTCCTCAACATCTCTTACCACTCCAGAAACAACAACCGCAACTGCAACATCAAGTACAACTGCACCCATAACAACATCAGTAACTACAGAAAGCACAAACATTTTCTCAACATCTCTTACCACTCCAGAAACAACAACTGCAGCATCAAGAATAACTCCACTCACAACAACAGCTGTCACTACAGAAAGCACTAAAATGTCCTCTACAACTCCAACCACTCCAGAAACAACCACTATTTTGGCATCAAGTACAAATCAACCCACAACAACAGCTGTGGTTACAGAAAGCACAACAATTTTTTCAACATCTCTTACCACTCCAGAAACAACAACCGCAACTGCAGCATCAAGTACAACTCCACCCACAACAACAGCTGTGGTTACAGAAGGCACAACAATTTTCTCAACATCTCTTGCCACTCCAGAAACAACAAGCACAATTTTGGCATCAAGTACAATTCCACCCACAACAACAGCTGTGGTTACAGAAGGCACAACAATTTTCTCAACATCTCTTGCCACTCCAGAAACAACAACCACAACTGCAGCATCAAGTACAACTCCACTCAAAACAACAGATGTAGTTACAGAAAGCACTAAAATGTCCGCAACAACTCCAACCACTCCAGTAACAACAACCACAATTTTGGCATCAAGGACAACTCCACTCACAACAACAGCAGTAACTACAGAAAGCATTAAAATGTCCTCAACAACTCCAACCACTCCAGAAACAACAACCACAATTTTGGCATCAAGTACAATCCCACCCAGAACAACAGCTGTGGTTACAGAAGGCACAACAATTTTCTCAACATCTCTTGCCACTCCAGAAACAACAACTGCAACATCAAGTACAACTGCACCCATAACAACATCAGTAACTACAGAAAGCACAACAATTTTCTCAACATCTCTTACTGCTCCAGAAACAACAACCACAACTGCAGCATCAAGTACAACTTCACCCATAACAACAGCAGTAACTACAGAAAGCATTAAAATGTCCTCTACAACTCCAACCACTCCAGAAACAACAAGCACAATTTTGGCATCAAGTACAATTCCACCCACAACAACAGCTGTGGTTACAGAAGGCACAACAATTTCCTCAACATCTCTTACCACTCCAGAAACAACAACTGCAACTGCAACGTCTAGTACAACTGCACCCATAACAACATCAGTAACTACAGAAAGCACAAACATTTTCTCAACATCTCTTACCACTCCAGAAACAACAACCGCAACTGCAGCATCAAGTACAACTCCACCCACAACAACACCTATGGTTACGGAAGGCACAACAATTTTCTCAACATCTCTTACCCCTCCAGAAACAACAACTGCAGCATCAAGTACAACTGCACCCATAACAACAGCAGTAACTACAGAAAGCACAAACATTTTGTCAACATCTCTTACCACTCCAGAAACAACAACCCCAGCATCAAGTACAACTCCACTCAAAACAACAGCTGTAACTACAGAAAGCCCTAAAATGTCTGCAGCAACTCTAGCCACTGCAGAAACAACAAGCACAATTTTGGCATCAAGTACAATTCCACCCACAACAACAGCTGTGGTTACAGAAGGCACAACAATTTTCTCAACATCTCTTGCCACTCCAGAAACAACAACCACAACTGCAGCATCAAGTACAACTCCACTCAAAACAACAGATGTAGTTACAGAAAGCACTAAAATGTCCGCAACAACTCCAACCACTCCAGAAACAACAACCACAATTTTGGCATCAAGTACAACTCCACTCACAACAACAGCAGTAACTACAGAAAGCATTAAAATGTCCTCAACAACTCCAACCACTCCAGAAACAACAACCACAATTTTGGCATCAAGTACAATTCCACCCAGAACAACAGCTGTGGTTACAGAAGGCACAACAATTTTCTCAACATCTCTTGCCACTCCAGAAACAACAATCACGATTTTGGCATCAAGTACAATTCCACCCACAACACTAGCTGTGGTTACAGAAGGCACAACAATTTTCTCAACATCTCTTACCCCTCCAGAAACAACAACTGCAACATCAAGTACAACTGCACCCATAACAACATCAGTAACTACAGAAAGCACAAACATTTTGTCAACATCTCTTACCACTCCAGAAACAACAACCCCAGCATCGAGTACAACTCCACTCAAAACAACAGCTGTAACTACAGAAAGCACTAAAATGTCTGCAGCAACTCCAACCACTCCAGAAACAACAAGCACAATTTTGGCATCAAGTACAATTCCACCCACAACAACAGCTGTGGTTACAGAAGGCACAACAATTTCCTCAACATCTCTTACCACTCCAGAAACAACAACCGCAACTGCAACATCAAGTACAACTGCACCCATAACAACATCAGTAACTACAGAAATCACAAACATTTTCTCAACATCTCTTACCACTCCAGAAACAACAACTGCAGCATCAAGAATAACTCCACTCACAAAAACAGCTGTAACTACAGAAAGCACTAAAATGTCCTATACAACTCCAACCACTCCAGAAACAACCACTATTTTGGCATCAAGTACAAATCAACCCACAACAACAGCTGTGGTTACAGAAAGCACAACAATTTTTTCAACATCTCTTACCACTCCAGAAACAACAACCGCAACTGCAGCATCAAGTACAACTCCACCCACAACAACAACTATGGTTACGGAAGGCACAACAATTTTCTCAACATCTCTTACTGCTCCAGAAACAACAACCGCAACTGCAGCATCAAGTACAACTCCACCCACTACAACACCTATGGTTACGGAAGGCACAACAATTTTTTCAACATCTCTTACCACTCCAGAAACAACAACCGCAACTGCAGCATCAAGTACAACTCCACCCACAACAACACCTATGGTTACGGAAGGCACAACAATTTACTCAACATCTCTTACTGCTCCAGAAACAACAACCACAACTGCAGCATCAAGTACAACTTCACCCATAACAACAGCAGTAACTACAGAAAGCACAACAATTTTCTCAACATCTCTTACCACTCCAGAAACAACAACCGCAACTGCAACATCAAGTACAACTGCACCCATAACAACATCAGTAACTACAGAAAGCACAAACATTTTCTCAACATCTCTTACCACTCCAGAAACAACAACTGCAGCATCAAGAATAACTCCACTCACAACAACAGCTGTAACTACAGAAAGCACTAAAATGTCCTCTACAACTCCAACCACTCCAGAAACAACCACTATTTTGGCATCAAGTACAAATCAACCCACAACAACAGCTGTGGTTACAGAAAGCACAACAATTTTTTCAACATCTCTTACAACTCCAGAAACAACAACCGCAACTGCAGCATCAAGTACAACTCCACCCACAACAACACCTATGGTTACGGAAGGCACAACAATTTTCTCAACATCTCTTACTGCTCCAGAAACAACAACCGCAACTGCAGCATCAAGTACAACTCCACCCACTACAACACCTATGGTTACGGAAGGCACAACAATTTTTTCAACATCTCTTACCACTCCAGAAACAACAACCGCAACTGCAGCATCAAGTACAACTCCACCCATAACAACAGCAGTAACTACAGAAAGCACAACAATTTTCTCAACATCTCTTACCTCTCCAGAAACAGCGACCCCAACTGCAGCATCAAGTACAACTCCACCCATAACAACATCAGTAACTACAGAAAGCACAAACATTTTCTCAACATCTCCTTCCACTCCTGAAACAACAACTGCAGCATCAAGTACAACTCAACTGACAAGAACAGCTGTAACTACAGAAAGCACTAAAATGTCCTCAACAACTCCAACCACACCAGAGACAACAACCACAATTTTGGCATCAAGTACAATTCCACCCACAACATCAGCTATGGTTACAGAAGGCACAACAATTTTCTCAACATCTCTTACCACTACAGAAACAACAATCGCAACTGCAGCGTCAAGTACAACTCCACTCACAACAACAGCAGTAACTACAGAAAGCACAAACATTTTCTCAACATCTCTTATCACTCCAGAAACAACAACTGCAGCATCAAGTACAACTGCACCCACAACAACAGTAGTAACTACAGAAAGCACAACAATTTCCTCAACATCTCTTACCACTCCAGAAACAACAACCACAACTGCAGCATCAAGTAAAACTTCACCCTCAACAACAGCAGGAACTACAGCAAGCCCAACAATTTTCTCAACATCTCTTACCACTCCAGAAACAACAACCACAACTGCAGCATCAAGTACAACTCCACTCACAATAACAGCAGTAACTACAGAAAGCACTAAAATGTCCTCAACAACTCCAACCACTCCAGAAACAACAAGCACAATTTTGGCATCAAATACAATTCCACATACAACAACAGCTATGGTTACAGAAGGCACAACAATTTTCTCAACATCTCTTACCACTACAGAAACAACAATCGCAACTGCAGCATCAAGTACAACTCCACTCAGAACAACAGCAGTAACTACAGAAAGCACTAAAATGTCCTCAACAACTCCAACCAAACCAGAAACAACAAACACAATTTTGGCATCAAGTACAATTCCACCCACAACAACAACTATGGTTACGGAAGGCACAACAATTTTCTCAACATCTCTTACCACTCCAGAAACAACAACTGAAGCATCAAGTACAACTGCACCCACAACAACAGTAGTAACTACAGAAAGCACAAACATTTTCTCAACATCTCTTACCACTCCAGAAACAACAACTTCAGCCTCAAATACAACTCCACTCATAACAACAGCAGTAACTTCAGAAAGCACAACATTTTCCCCAACAACTCCAACCACTTTGGATAAAACAACTTCACCTGCAGCAACAAGTACAACTTCTCCAACAACCACAGGTGTGACTAAAGAAAGTACAACATTTACCTCAACAACTCCAATCACTTTGGAAACAACACCTTTATCCGCAATACCCACAACTACAGCATCAAGTTCATCTGCACCCACAACAACAGCTATGACCAAAGAAAGAACAACATTTCCCTCAACAACTCCAACCAATTCAGAAAAAACAACTTCACTTGCAGCAACAAGTACAACTTTACCCACAACAACAGGTGGGACTACAGAAACCACAACATTTTCCTCAATAACTCTAACTACTCCAGAAACAACAACTTCACCTGCAGCAACAAGTAAAACTTCTCCCACAACAACAGGTGTGGCTATAGCAAGCACAACATTTTCCTCAACAAATCCAACCACTTTGGAAACAACAACTTCACCTGCAGCAATAAGTACAACTTCACCAACAACCCCAGGTCTGACCACAGAAAGTACAACATTTACCTCAACAACTCCAACTACTCCCGAAATAACAACAAGAAATGCATCACCCACACATACAACATCAACAACAGCTGTGACTACAGAAAGCATGACATTTTCCTCAACAACTCCTTCCACTCAAGAAACAACTTCATATGCAATAACCACAACTGCTGCATCAAGTACAACTCCACCCACAACAGCAGCTGTGAAAACAGAAATTATAGCAATTTCCTCAAAAACTACAAGTGCACCTGTGGCACATACCACTATTTCTACAAGTCCATCCACAACAACCCTTGTAACCATAGAAAGCACAAATTGTCCATCAACCCTTGCTACAGCTTTAGTAACTATAACTGCTGGTGCAACAGGCACAACTAAAGCTTCAGGTACAGCTACAGCAATAGTTCAACAATCATCAATTGCGACAACCAGTGCTGTGTTAACTAGGTCTGCTTCAGCATTATCTGAAACACCAAGTACAACAAGTACAGTGCCATCAACAATTGCAGCTAAATCTACAACACCATATTTTTCATCAGCAGTCACTCCTTCTAAACCTCCAATATCTACAACTGGATCTAAACATACTATGACATCAGGTCCAACGACATCTATAACACTACGTACAACACTTACAACACTATCTGTATCAACAATCCCAGTTGAAATGATTGCAACTACAATTGTAACACCTAAAGCTTTAGCCACAACTGCAGCTCAAGAAACAACTTCAAACCAAGCAAAAATACCTTTTACAACCACAATATTAGCCAAGACCTCAGTTGTACCTCAAACAACACATGCAATTCTAACAGACAAAACCACAGCCTCCACTGGGACATCACCATTTCCAACCTCTAACCTCTCTCTAGCAACCCAATCCTCAACAACTACAGCAAATGAATTTCCCTCAACCTCAACAAAAGTTCCAGGCTCAAACACTCCATTACAAACGCAAACTGAAAATCCAACAAGCAGTGCTACACCTTTGAACACTATGACAAATGCAGGTGTCTCATCATTTCAAACATCTTCGACTTTGCAACCAGAAGCTTCTACCATACTTAAAACAAATTCACCATCAACAAATGTGACTTCTGCAGCTGTAGTAAAAACCAAACTGATATTTATAAGCTCATCTATGGTCCCCATTGAAAGTTTGGTCATCAGTGCTGTCAACACTCTCAACATATCCAGACAGTCACAACTTGATGAATCAGTAAAGCTGGTGAATGTCCTCTATGAGAGTAAGTTTAATCATTCTACTTTGAAGAATTTTAAATGTCAAAGTATTAAACATGCTAAGGAATAAAGCAACATAAAACATTTTTATGCAAACAGAAATCTCGGAAACCACCTATGCAGTCACCTTTACATTTACTATGAGTAACATCAGCATGCCAGAGAACCCTGAGCTCAGAAATGACACTTTTAAGCAAGTTCAGGATGTTGTCAACAAAGCTGTAAGCATTTGTAATTAATCCAAACAAAAAGTTATGTCCAATGAAATTGTTCTTGGCATTGATGAATGATTCTCACTAACAGCTGAACACTCTTCTGAATGAGCCTACCAGTCCTGTTCTTCAACCCAAGACCTCAGACTTCACGTAAGATGATATTAGTTTTCTGCCTATTACGTTTTTTCATAATGTTCTCTTGCATGCAAGAAAACATTCTAAGAAAGTGAAACAACTCAACTGTTTCACACGTTAATTAAAACTTTTAGAAAACTTTTGTATGTTTATCTTACAGGAGCACATCAGACCAAATTAGTGGCATGATAAATTACACCATCCAAGATGGAGATCCAATACAACCGGTCAGCTTCCTAAATCTACTTCGGTTACCTATTGGTATGTCATTTTTGATCACCTGATCCATGAATATCTTGAAAAGAAAGTTGCGTCATCTAAATGATTTCAATGGTATTTTTTCCATCTAACTTTAACTGTAGGATCAACAACAACAGTGTCTCCTGTGAAAACAAGCATGTTCCCTGTGACATCTCTAAATCAAGTGTAAGGCATTGAATATTATTAATGAGAAGTCAAGACCATTCATATATAGTCAATATTCTACTCCCAAGCCCTGATCTGTATTTAATGCAAGTAATACCTTTGGCAGATTTGGTTCAGCAGTGGTGACAACCAGACTGGTGTTCAACTCATCTCCAGTCCCCAGTGAAGATCTGGTGCTCAGTGCCATCACCACTCTCAGGAACTCAAGAGAATCTCAACTCAACGAAACAGTGAAAGTGGTGAATTTCACCTACGAAAGTGAGTGCCAGCATTTTCAATTAAAAAGCAATTTCTACATCATGATACAAAGGTGTGGACCGGTGCTGAATGTCAGGCTGTGGCACAAATTAAAATAAATATATCTTTCAAACAGAAATCTCGGACACCTCCTATGCGCTCGTCATAACATTTACTCTGAGTAACATCAGCATTCCAGTCATCCCAGAACTAAGGAACAACACGTTCAGTCAAGTACAAAATATTGCTAATAATGCGGTAAGCATTCTCGATTCATCCAATCAAAGAATTATATCCAATGAAAATCTTCCCTGGCATTGATGAATGATTTTATTCTCACTAACAGCTGAACACTCTTCTGAATGAGCCTACCAGTTTGGTTCTTCAACCCAAGACCTCAGACTTCACGTAAGATGACCTTCGACTTCCGTCCATGAATTATATTCAGTCTTTGATTTCCTGCACGTAAAATACATTTTCCATTGAAATTTAAAAAGCCCATAGGGCAGTTTCCCGAACAGGGATTAGTTAAAACCAGGACTAAGCCTTAGTTAAAATAGGATATTTAAGTAATTTTATAAAAGCATACCTTGCAAGAAAACATTACTGGTGTCCATCTTGAGACAACAATCACGGTGATTTATTTTATAGTGTTCGATTAAAACACCTCTAACATTTAAATTAATCTGGGACTAGTCTCAAGCCCTGCCCAGGAAACCACCCCAAAAAGTTTGAATAAAAACTGTTTCACATATGTACAGTGATGCATTTACAAATATCTTGTCTGTTGTTTCTACAGGAGCACATCAGACCAAATTCATGGCAATATGGATTACACCTTCCAAGATGCAGATGCCATACGACCAGTCAGCTTCCTAAATCTGCTTCAGTTACCTATTGGTATGTCTAGAGAATTCCAAAATCTTGAATATCCTGAAAGAGACTACATTTATGTATCATCCGAATCTTGTCACATGAAAGCTTGCTTAAGAAACACAAACACTTAAATTGAAAGCATGATTCTCCTCCGTTAATTACCCGTAATCCGATATCATTTTATAATGTTCCAGGCTTAACAACTATCAACACTCTGCCGGCAAGCACAACTCTACCACCTATTGTGTAAGACCAATTATTCAAGTTCAGTCAGATCAAAGACAGTTGCTTTCATTTTTTGTGTTTAAAATTTCAGTTTTTTACCATTTTTACAGCCTTGGAACTGCAATCATTTACATTGAACTGGTGTTTTTCACACTGGGCCCTGCTCCAAATGAGAACAGTGTTCTACAGATAGCAAACAGTCTTCTAGATGCAAAACTGAGAACCAGACGAGCTGTCCAAACACTGAAAGATCCTGTCAGCTTTATGAACATCACCTATAAGAGTAAGTTTTCATTCCCTTTAAGACTTAACTGTTTTATACAATTTTAGCCTGCTTGTTGTACTATAACTTTTGAACGCAAATGAATTAAACCATGCATACAGATCAGTGTAAAGATCCATGTATACCTTTAGTGATTTTTAAGAGAAAATTCAAAAGAATTTTAATGAAACGATAACTTAAATGACATTTTGTTTGACTTTGTTGAACAATCATGTGAAACAACACATCACTAAATATTGTTATGTTTATGTTTCAAGGAATTACTGAGAATCAATATTCCTTAACCTTTGGATTTGAAATCGGCAATGTATCTATGTCTGAAAAATTTGAATTCAGGAACAACACCCACGAAATTGTACAAGACAAAATAAATGAATTGGTAAGTATGACAGACTGATCATTTACTGTTTGCCCTGAAATCTTTCATAATCGGAATAGCCTATACATATTAATATACCTGTACTTACATTTCAGCTGAGCAAGATCCTAAATGACCCCAAAGCAGCTACATTCAAGTTCCCAGCCAGTTTTCAGTAAGTCCTGACTACTGTTTACATTTTATCAAGCAAGTATCTTAGGATCTTTGCTTTTTTAGTGCGAAAGTTTAAGAACATGTAGCTTGTGACGATAAGGGCGTAAAGTCCTGTTTAGATATTTATCTTATCTTATATATTTCAATCTTCAAACAGGGGTACTTCAACCGAGATTCGAGCTAATGTGCAGTACGTTTTCAGAGAAGGTGACATCGGTGCACCCAGCCAGTTCCTTGAAGAACTTCTCAAAATCAATGGAGTCATTACCACTCCTGCACCTGCAACCACCTTTTACCCCACTTTAGTGAACAACAGCACTAGTGCAGCGTGGGTCGTGGCTATAATTGTACCCTGTGCTATAGCCATTTTGCTTATACCTTGCTGGATTCTCCTATGTGTAAGTATTAGATGGCTGACGATAAAATGTGCATTAGTTATTGCATGAATTGAGTATAGCAGGGGATGTGTTCTGCTTGTAATTAAATCAACAATTTAAGATTTATGATTGTTTGCAGAGCAAATGTTTCGTAAATTCCAGACATTGACTCTCACACTATTTCTCTCTTTAGTGTTTGCTATGCGGCTGCTGTGGTCGAATAAGGCGACGCTGGCACAGGAGACAGTCATATAATGTGCAGTCTACAACACGACACAGCCTCTTCTAAAAAATCTGAAACATTGAGACAAATCAGGAAAATCAAGAATGGAAATTGCACTCAACAATAAAAAATCATTATATAAAAATTGGAAATAAATTGAAAACTGGAAATTAGCTATTTTAATGTTTTTCAATATATTAAAATGAACAAACTGAGCTTGCTTTACGATTTATTTATTTGAATGTGCCTGTATTGCTGGACATACAGGATCGCCATAAAAGAGACATACTGTGACACCATCTCAGACCGTCTTTGTAGTATAGAATGGACAAATATTTATTTGTATTTATTTATACTCTTCCAATTTAACAACGTATAAATGTATATTCTCTTAAAAAATATTAATTTCAAATTAATATTTAATTTAAAAGGGCCACTTTTTTGTTTAAAGTTGTATTTACCTTGTGAAGAAAATGTGTTCAAATATTCTTCATTTGCAATTTAAAAACATGTTTAAACTATATATAACTTCAATAAAAATACTAGATGTAACAATATAAAAGATTGTGTTTGCATAATTTTGTTTACTGTTGTTATGTTATATTGTTATGTTATATATCATAAAATGGCACTTCAGAACCGCCGGAAATTATGAGTCATCTATAAGTCATATTAGTCCTCAACATCACGCACCATATGACAGTTTTTAAATAATAAAGTTTTCTTTATATTTTTGGAGCTCTGGTGTGCCGACTTTTGTTACTTAGGCTTCTCCCACATGTTTCTGATAAGCAATAGGTATTAAAATTCTCACCTCTTACACATTTGCCCAGGGGAAACAAGACGTTAGGGTCACCAAATAAACACTGAATACAATTTTTTATAAATGTAAATAAGCACTTGTTTTTTAAGACTTAAGTCACGGAATATACCGCCACTTTCAGATGAATATGGTCCTGTCCTCAGCACATTTTGAGATACCCCTCGGCGCAGCCTGTAGTGCGGTGACGTCATGCACGTTGGCGTCATGCATGCTTTTGCGCGCATGTGCCTTAAAGTGATGTAGTCAAGCATTCGTTACTGCGCATGTGTGTCCTGTTCACCTTTCGAGGTGATGTTTTCACGAATTGTTATGCCATGAATGTGTAAACTCAGACCTCGGATATTATGTCCCAGAATAAATGCCTTCCTGTCAATCACGCGGCGTCGGGGCATATTAAAGATAGCCAAAACGATTAGATTTTAATATATTAAAAAAGTTTACAAAAAGAGTTTGTTCATGTCATTTCGTGCTGCAAAACGTTTACTTCTGGATTTGAGGTCTGGAATTCCCTAATTCCTATTTGCCTTGAACAATTCGTTAATAGGTGCGTCTTAGGCAAGGAAATGCAATGCAAGTTTATTTATATAGCACATTTTATACACAAGGGCAATTCAAAGTGCTTTACATAAAATGATTGACAAAGAGAAATAAAACGATCTATAAAATGTTAATTATTTAAGATCACAAATTAGATTAAGAAAGAATTAAACAGCAATAAAATTGATTAAAAATGTGAGAAAAAGAGAAGAATAATAGAAAAATAAATTAGAAATAGAAGTACAGTTTATGTAAAGCAGCAGTACTCAGGTTGTAAATGCTCAGCTAAACAATACTAATTATAAAAACGTTTAAAAAAATGTAAAAGCTCTGATATTTTCAAGCCTTACTTTGTTTAAGAGATCTTTTTTAAACATTAAAAAACCATGCCATTTAAATGTGAACACGTATTATTAAATGTTATAACGTTTTTTAATTAAATCCTCTGTGACCATGACAGAGACAGCGGCCTTCAAGACACCGTCGAGCCAGTCCTGTCGCTCCGGTCCCGTCCGGCCTTCCAGACCAAGTAAGGTAGTTTAAATGTTTTGGTATACACAACAATTTAAAATATTAGACGTGATGTATTTTGCAGCATTTATTCCGAATTCATCAGGCAAAGAAAATTCTTCAAAAAGAATACAAAGTATGGCCTTCTCAGCTGCAGTAGTTCAACTCTTGCGTCATAACAAAAGGGTGTTCAACCGCACCACCGTTTTTGTATAAAAACTTTTTCAAAGTTTTGTCAGGGCTGAACGCAGCCCTGGAAAAGGTTTGCAATGGTGAGCAACAGGATTTGAACTACATTTTCTCTTATTTTGTGGGTGTGTCAAGAATGTCAGCCCAATCAGCAGCAACATGTCTATAACCCATGTGGTATTAAAGAGACAACTCGCACAATGGATCCAAGTAAAGTCGTTTAAATGTGTCCTCTGCAGCTCGGTATACGCAACAATTGAAGATATTAGAAGAGATTTATTTTGCAGTATTCAACATGTATTTATACCAATTTAATCAGGCTCCAAAAATTATTCAAAAAGAACACAAAGAATGGCCCTCCAGGTGCCATAGTTCAACTCTTGCGTTTTTCACAACAGGGTGTTCAACCGCACCACCGTTTTACGTTTAAAAAAACGTTTTGTCGGGGCTGAACCCAGAACCCCACTACAGGAGCATTGTCACGTATTTCTTTATTCTAAAAACGTAAATGTCTACACAGTGATAATGTTATAACTGGTCTTCTGTGACTACAGGTGAACCTGAAATCTAAAGTCTACATAACAAGTCCCACCTGCTTGTGTGACCACAGCCTAATTGTGCTTGGTATATAATTAAAGCAATTTAACATTTTGCTTATGTGTAGCACTATATATGGGGTTAAAGTTAAAAGGCAAGTGCAAGCTCTAATTGTAATATTTACTGTCTAAATAAATACAAATGACGATGGGCTTTTATTTTGAAAACTATTAGAGAATGTCGTCGACGCGTTCTTTACGCGACGACATAGCCTTTGTAAATACACTCATGTCAAAGGATTGATTCTACGAATTGTCTTTCTTGTATTATTGTAGAACCGTATCACCTTTATAGCATTGCGTGTAGACATCAGTGCAATGGCCAATGTTTTAACGTTTCAAACACAAATAGCGTCCGTTATGGAAGTGCTCGCAAACGCCGCTGTTGCAGAAATCTGCCGACTTGTTGAGGACAGCTACAACGAGTTACAGCTTGAAATATCACAAAGACGCAAGGAAAATAATCTCCTTAAAAAGAAATTAAAAATGATAGAAATTCGAGAGTCATTTTATCGCAGAGCACATAAACTAAGGAACGTGTCGACTGACTATACCAAAACAAGCGACAAAACATCAGGTAAATGCGCAGTAGTCAATAGGATAAGCAATACACCCGTTTTAAACTAACTGCTGTGCAAAGTTATGTTACAGTATATATGAAACGTGGGTAACAGTTATTGATAAAGAACGAAATGTATGACTTTTCGCAGAGAGGACAGTCAGAGTCACAGTGGGCTCGCTGAATAATGAGAGGTCAAACCCTTCCGTGGGGGTCTCGCTTCAACCCGAAATACTTCACCTTCATCAGGTCTGAATGAATTCCATACGTAGTAATTTACTAGAATAAAGTCTGATTATAACTGTTAGTCAACATCTTATTGGTAATTAATTACACTTCGTGCAGTTGATTGCTTAAAGGGATGTCAATATTCACTCACTATTTTTGCTCTTATTTCGTTCAAACCCTTCATACATTTTATGAAATAACTCCACACCACTCATGCTGTATATATTTAAGAATTTCAAATTGGTTTATTGTAGATAAAATAAAATATAAGCCTTTAATTCATGAAGCTGGTTACCTTCAATTCATCAGTCTTGCTGACTCCTCTCAGTCGTATGTAGTTAAGCCAACAAACACACAGCTGTTTACTTTTACTGTGAGTGAATATACACACATGCAAACAAACCATCACCGATACAAAACCATTTATATGTCTTCAGGACTCTTGAAATATACAGCATGGGTCAGAACACTGCAACTTTTTTTGTATTTCTTTACATACACCCATAGTGCCTCGAATCGTTCTTGTTACTTAATAGTTGCACTCCATATGCTTTCATTTTCAACTGCAGGATTGATAATGGAAATATTTAGAATGTAAACACAAACGTGTTACGTGCTTTCTTGGTAACACAAAGGATGGAGCTATAACCTCTCTACACGAATTCTATAAGCACGGTTCCGAGCCATGAATAGTTTGTAATCGCACCGTGTCGAACCAGGCTCACATGGAAACATAACTGTAACAATTCTAGACTGAGCATAGAGCGGTTCAGCATGATGGTGGAAAAGTGCTCTTATATAATAACAGTATTGTATCTTTTATTAGTCTGAAGGGGATGAGGAGCCAGATGTTCTCATCATCAAAGAGGAAAGACCTGACAACATAAATGGTGAAGATTTAGAAAGGGAGGCAACCACTACTGAAAACCGTGAGTAATTCATTTGTAATTATTTTGAATT
This sequence comes from Triplophysa dalaica, assembly GCF_015846415.1. NCBI lineage: Eukaryota > Metazoa > Chordata > Actinopteri > Cypriniformes > Nemacheilidae > Triplophysa > Triplophysa dalaica. The sequence goes on from NC_079543.1 coordinate 8,256,662, forward strand.
GTGTCACCCATTTAAGGGTAATTTTATAACCAAGTTGTCAGGTAGGTAATTATTTGATGCCTTTCACAATTATTAGCAACAAAATCAGATGAGAAAAGATTTATAAATGAAGGCAGTAATGTAGTTTTATAAAAGTGAAAGGGTATAAACATGCTGTATCATAAAATAAAACTAGCAGAATTGTAACTAAAGCTAACTATAAACTATACATTGTTTACTTAATATTTTCTGGTTCATCCATTTTGTAGAAAAAGGGGACCCCCAGTATGGAAATGCAGGGATTTTTGTATCAGTCAATAGAGATAACTTCATAGACCAGAACACTAATAGTGTCCAACACTGCCATCAACAGGTCAGTATGAGATATGGCAACATGTGAACACACCTGCAAATGAACTGTGTACTGTACAGCTGGTGTACTGGCTGACAAATTATATTTCTCAAGCGGTGTCAATAGAATATGCTTGCTTATTTTGTGGTAGGAAGACTTGAATTTACTTTAAAAAGCTGCATACGCTTTGAACAATTAAAGAGTTAAGTGGTTGCTATGTATTTCTATGGAATAGAAATCATATCTTAAATCAAACCAGTCTTTATATGTTACTCAGTTTTACCACATAAATAACAGATACAAAGAACAATTGTGGATTTACTAACATTCAAAAGCCATCTATTGATTAATAAAGGTAAATAAATTAACTGGGCCATTTTGCTTCAGTTTTGCAACAGATCTTATAAAATCAATCTTAATCTTTTAAAAAATATCGCTTGTTCTCCTGTCAGACTAATGGAATTCAACCTGATCTCCTGAAAAATGAAAACCCTGAGGAGATGATTGCTAGAGGATCGCATATGCATGGCGGTAAATAAAATGTTGTTTTATGTTTTTAAAGGCTTAATTCAAAAATGGTCTTTTCGATATTTCTATTTATGCATGTTATATTTCATAATAGGTGAACTCAGAATGGAGAGAGGTCCTGAGGTAGAGGCAAAGTCTAACCTGCATTCGGTCACCTCCTACGGCTCATGGGATTCCAGTACAATTGACGTTGCCACAAACAATCACTCATACACTGAGTCTGACTGTAATGCGGGACCTTCTGTAAATCAGTTTCTGATGTACAGAGGGAGCGCAGATCCGACATGCTCCTATGCAACTCAGATAGACTCTAATGATTTGCCTGTCCATGAAGTGGAGCATCAAATAATGCCCAACAATGGAGCTTCTGGACTTGAGAAAGTAGTCATTTCTCCGTCCCCATTTTCCCTTTCTTTTAAACTGCCGAACAGCACTCGGATGGAAAGGAAAGACAAGTTTTTGTGTAAACATTGCGGGAAAGCTTTCTCTCAACCCAGTACTCTGCTTCGGCACCAGAAGCTCCATACAAGGGAGAGGCTTCACAGCTGTACACTCTGTGGTAAACGATTTAGTCAGGCATCCAGTCTCAAAAGGCACCACAGCATTCATAGGGGAGAGAAACCATTCAGATGCCTGCACTGTGGCAAGCATTTCTCTGACCAAAGTAACCTCAAAAAGCATGTGAATGTTCATACAGGCGAGAAGCCCTATGGTTGTAACCAGTGCGGGAAAATGTTCAACCAATCATCTAATCTTAAAACGCACATGAAGATCCATACACGTGAAAAGCCTTTCAAGTGCGAATGGTGTGGAAGAATGTTTGCATATAAGTACATCCTGGTAAAGCACCAACAGAGAAACTGTTTGTCTCAGTTAAGTCCTGATTGACAAATGTAGACTTAAAGGTGGAAAAGACTCAAGTTTCTCTCTCAAGATATTTAAGGCATGTTCAAACCAAGAATATGTATATATTTTCTAATTAAGTTTAAGAGAATAGTCCACACCATTGCTATAATAATGATACAGTGGAACAATGTTTAATGTTGAAATCACTTTCAGGCTGTTTTTTTATTCCAACTGATAAACTGTGAAACACCATGACAGCCAAAAAAATCTGTTCAAATTTATTTCTGTTGCAGATGTTTAACGTTTGCTAATGAAATGTAATGTTCATACTGGTTCACATTGGTTTAATGGTTCATATTGCTGGGACATTTTGTCAATCTACATAACAATTAAGGTGTATTAAAGGGAACATAAGATGAAAAATGTTCTCTTTATTTTTTTATTGCATACTCTTCATTTTATAGTGAATCATAGAGATTGTCATTATTAATGTCGGGTCATTCCACACCTGTATGACTTTCTACTGCAGAACATAAAAGAAGACATTTTGAAGAATGTTGGTAAGAAAGTATTGGTCCCGTTTGACTTGTATGGACATAGAACCACTGTTAAACGACATTTATTCATTAAATAATTACAGAATTTGTACACTTTTATATTAATATCAGTCATCGCTTACCCTGATCGTAACTGACATTGACCACTGACAAAACCATTACAGGTCAACAGGGTGGAAAATGAAACAAATTACGTACTTGCTGGCATGGAGTGGAACGATTAAGCAACAAGAAAGATTTGGCGCGATGGAAAAGCAACATGCACACTTAGACTGCTTTACCACCATCATGTCGAATCGTTCTCGTTACTTAATAGTTGCACTCCATTAAGATCTGGTTCAACCAGTACATAAATGGTTTCATTTTCCACTGCAGTGCTGATAATGGAAATATTTATAATTTAAACACAAATGTGTTACTGAGCTATATCCTCTCTGCTCAAATTTATTTGTGTTGCAGATATTTAACATCTCGATAGTTTGCAAATGAAATGTAATGGTCAAACTGGTTTAATAGTTCGTATTGCTGGGACATTGAGGCAATCCTCATAACAATTAAGGTGTATTAAAGGCAACATAAGATGAAAATTGTTTCTCTTCATTTTTTTAATTTAGACTATTATTTTATTGTGCATTATTAATTAGAGATTGTTATTATAAATGTCGTGTCATTCCACACCCGTATGACTTCCTGCTGCAGAACAGGAACTGAACATAAAAGAAGACATTGTGAAGAATGTTGGTAAACAAGTATTGGTCCCGTTTGACTTTTATGGACATAAAACCATTGTTAAACAACATTTATTCATTAAATAACCACAGATTTTCTACACTTTTAAGGCTTTTATTCCGGATGATAAAACAATATTTACGGAAAAATTCCCTGCTTTTAAAAAAGCTGACGTCACAAATCAATCTTACTATTACAAGCCCTCCCCTATCACCTATATAGTAGGTTTGATTTAAGCAATACAATGCTACTAACGCCACAAAAATGATAAACTGCAGCTTTCACATTGAGGTCACATAAATCTTAACATGATAAGCTCTGATAATTTTTTCAGCGTTAATTAGGCTTCAATGTTTAAAATAAGTTTCTACACAAAAACTGAATGAAACAACCGTGTGATTAATATCTTTAAAAGTTATTAGTTATAATTATTATTGGACATATTGCTGTAAGGAAATACTTATACACAAGCACTGCAAAAAGGATTGTACAGTATGGAGTACATCCAAGCTAAAACAGTTTGAAGCATAACACATGGAAAAGCAATAAAGCTTCCACGGTTACCCACAAAGAGACATACAATGAATGTCCGGCACTGTTGGTAGTGGCATGAGTGGAAGACAACAAAGTTGTGGTGGTTTTGTTTGTTGTAGTAACAGTAGATAAGGAGGTGATTGGTGTTGCAGTTAAAGTAAATAAGGTGTTGGATGTGGGGGCAACATCTGGCCTTATTGATTTTGAGCATGTGCCAACATTACCAGCTCCATCTACAGCAACCAGTTCCATTTCTTGTGAGCAGCAGGAAGCTCTGTAGTGAGCCAGAGTCACATTTACACCTCCGTCCCCGAGCATGGTGCTAGTGTTGAGGTTTCCAAGACCCTGCCGGACTGTCAAACTCATAATTCCTGTACCATTTCCATCCGTAATGTTGGCTGTAAGCTCCCACGAGGATAAGCTACAGTTGCTTGTGCAGTTAGCATTTATGCTAACAATCTCACACACTGGAGGAGTGAAGTCTGTAATCTTGTGGAGGGAACAGATAAATATACATTTATTTTAACACTCAAAACTCCCAAGTTGAAAAAAAATACTATTGGATTTTTTTTCGTTTGGCAGAGTATTGTATCCAGTGATCCAGAAACTGCTTTTCTTTTTTTTAAGTACACTGTTTTTAATATGTGTGTTTCCACACATTTTGCAATGCAGATGCAATGCTCTACCAACTGAGTCAGATGAAAACTTCAAATGTAAAATATGTGTAAATTTATAACCTTTTATCATTGTTGAACTAAATAATATGACTGCATTTAGGTAAGTCCTTACCGGGGCAACAACTGTAAGCCTAAGCACAGCATAGTTAAAATCGCCTCCATCTGGTGTTGTAGCCTCTATGGTGAGAGTCACCTCAGTGCCTGAAAGAGTGGCTGTGGGTGCAGTAATATTGACTGTACCATTGCCACTACTCCCACTTTCAATGCGCATAGTGCTGGGAAACTCTGTGACAAACTCACGATCATTCCTGGCAATAATGTTAAGGAGTTCATTAGAGCCATCGTGACTTACTGTGAAAGGGATGCTCAGTGTCTTTCCAGGTTCCCACTCATTATCTATCTGAGCCTATGAGTAAAAAAAGAAGTTTAATCATTTATTTGAAAATGTCACATGTTATATCTTTAATTTGTCCGAAAATGGACAAAGACAAAATATAAGAACTTTCGTAAGATAAATTATAGGAAGTTCGTAAGAATGTTCATAAGTGCAATTCCTAAACATTCCTTAAAACATTCTCAAATATTTTCATAAGAACATCTTAATTTTGGTCGTAAGAATAAAATAATATGATGAAAATCGCTTGCTCGAGTGGTAACTGTATATATTTATCTATACAATAAACTTAATGTGTGTAACATGAACATCGTATTCTTATGTAGCCGCAAGTGTTGTGTTTAATGGCATTTGTCAATTCTACATAATGTATTTTAATCAAGTATGCAAATATTGACGATCTGATATAGGAACGATCTTTATATACAGTGGAGATCAAAATTAGAGTTTGATCTTAAAAAATACAGTTTTTTTGTAAATTTAAGGTAGCTGAATACTTTTTTTAAAAGGCCAAAATAAATATATTACATCTAAGCGTAGCTTGTCAGAGCTTGTGTAGCTTGTATTAGAGTAGCTTCCGTAACACTGGAATATTATGGAATTTATGGGAATTTCATGTGAAGGTGAATCCGCTTAAGAGCATAGCCACATAACAGGGTGTATGGCAACATCTGCTGGTCTTAAATGTGTAGTTTTACAATTAAAACCTGCTTATTTAGGCATTCTACTCCTACTTGTTTTTTGTGTTTGTTTGTTTGTTTGTTTAAAATAATGAATTATTCATTTGAAGCCTATACATTTTGTGTTTTGAATATGACCTTTACTTTAAACAAAAGACAGCACAGTACTTACAGTAATAACCACACTGGATGCTCTGAACTGAGTGACAGATTGTCTCTGAAAAATGTTGTTAGATGAACGCAGGGAGCTTTTTTCTCCCATCACACGAACAACAAATTCTCCAGTCGGGACATTAGTCATTGTGACTAAATAATCCCCACCTGTAACGTGTTCTAGGGTTCCATTAATTGTCTGAGATCCAAATGCATACAGAAGAGCTACCTGTGTTGGGATGACAGTATCCCCACCCACCATAGTGAGAAACAGTGTGACATTACTGTCTGTAGAAGAAAAGAGAGAGAGGAAATGAAGGGTAAACACTGGCAAGATGATAGTTATTGATCACATATGTATAAACACCTACTTGCTGTGGGTCTGCCACTTAATTCACTGTAGCCTGAATGAGCACTCTCCGAAAGTTCAATAAATGTGAAAAGGAAGTCAATGTCACTTTGGCCTGGTTATTAAATTAAAGAAACATTATAGCACTTCATGTTTATGGGTCACAATTAGATACATTCACATCATTTCACAATTTAATGAAGTACTTCTGCCTCTGTCATTTGTAAAATAAATGTAAGAAGTAAGAAATAGATTAAAAAAATTACCAATGACTTTGATGGAGTAGGACTGTAATGAGCTAATGTTTATGTTCCAAATGCCTACTAAGTCAATAACAGTCAGCCGCACTGTGTAAAAGTTACCCACACGCTCAACCAGCCCCAATTGTCCACTTAATTCATTACTGGACTGAGAATTGCCTGTGAAGGTAAACAAAACCATTAGACAAGTACAAACAGTGTGCATCGACCAGTACACATCAAACATACCTGACGGGCTTGTGATGTTAAATACTGGAGAATTGCCTGTAATATAGATTGTCAGGTTTTTTAATGAAGTGTCTACAATGAAAGAGAACTTTTCCACTTTTCCTGGGTTCCTTACAGCCTGGAAAACAGTTACCTTAAGAAACAAAAACAACAATGGTTACAAAAGTATTTATTGTAATCCTGAAAAAAAATTGAGATTTGAAACACACTATTTGGATAACAGTTGGATGAAGAATGTTAGTAAACCACCTGAGTGTAAAAAAAAACCGAAACTGTAATACTGTGTCAAAGTTTAAGATTCTATTACCAGGGTGGTTGCGGAGGTGTCCACTATAATGCTGGTGGCTTGAGGAAGTGTCTCTTTGGTGACTTCTATCGCTTGCCCTCCTGAAGCAAGAGCCAAATCCACATAAATCTCATTGACAGGATTAGACATTCTGTTGGAGACACGTTGCCCTTGGTTGGGTTCATCACTCCGTTTCCGACGAGTTCCAAAAGCATTAGTCAGCATGAAAGTCACCTATTCAAGAGGCATGACAGAATGTGAGTGGGTTTCACGACTCATCTACTTTAACATATCATTAACGTAAAACATATCTCTACAACATATGTAATATTCTGATTTAGTTTTTTTATGTTTCAGTATTTTAAGAGTATTTATAAACACCTTTATGGACATGAATATAAAGATTTAGAGAATGACAACTATACAATTTAAATAATATTTGGCTACTTACAACAGACTTTGTTTTCTCAATCAATGCTTTTACAGTGTTTAGCAACTCAATATCCTTTGCACTAGCATCTGTGAACACAAAAATCTCTGTCTTGGGGGGTGAGCCAGTGAGAGCCAGCTGGACAAACAAAGAAAACAGAAAAGAGAAACGTTTCAGATTGACTTTTTTATTAAAGACTTTTGAAATATGATTTATCATTCAATTCTCTTACCTGTAGTCCTGAGAGGCATAGCTCTGGTAAGTCTCCTCCTCCTCGAGCTCGAAGCGCATTTATTTGTTGTTTGAATTTGTCAGCATTTGTTGTTCTAAAGAGCGGGCCAAAGTCTTTGGAAGAGTAAACATGTCATTTAAACATGCTGCATTTGATTTTGTTTTCTAAAGCGTACACATTCTTTGTGAAAGTAAAAATTGTGTCTCTAACCGGGGTCATTGAATGGGACCAGAATGTATTCCAAGGGCTCATTTGCTGTGCCTTTTTTACTGTCAATGATGTAAGATGTGACACGTTGTACTTCCTCAATGTCATCTCCCATGCTTCCTGTGGTGTCGATCACAAAGCACAGAACTGAATTCTGTGAGAATCCCATCAATCTAAGAATGAGCCAAAAACACAAATAGGTATTTATCTAGTATGTAACTGGCTGCGTTTTAGGGAATTGTTGTAGTTTGTTTGTGCATTGCATTAAACTGTTAAAAACTTTACTGGACCAAATAACAATTATGTATAAAATGAATTATTTTATATGAACCTCAGGAAATCAGAGTCTCCAAGCACACCCCTGATGTCTTCCAGTAGTTCTCTGGTTGCAGCAATGGCCATATTTGCAGCTTTGTCATGCAGGTGACCATGGCTGGATGTCTTTTCATCTTTGTTAATTCCACCTCTAGGATTTAGCAAACTTGAAGCATCTCCTAAATTTCCATGGCTACACTTTCCTGCAATAATGATTCATTAATATTTACATTATGGTCTGTCTGAATACTTGGTTTTAATGCACACCTTCCAGCCAATAAGAACTGTAGTAGTTCCAGACTTCCAGTCAGTCTGATCATAGTTCGAAATGAGTGCAATGCCTATAATGTAATCATATTACTCAGACGCACATGATGCTTACTGAACAGCACCATAAATGTTGTTAACATTGCCCAGGACTAAGACAAATAAATGGCCATCTGTCAGTTTAGATTCATCCGTTGGCGATTGTAGCTGTGTCTTGTTTCGAAGGCTGTGTCATCTGTTTCATAAAAGCAGACAGGACACTCCGAATGCACCCTTCAAGTATGACCTACTTTCACAGGTATTCAGAGGACACATGAGGTGTATCCTTCATTGCCAGATATAACCCACAATTCTTTGCGTTGGCCAGCGGCTGTTATGTGAATAAATGGCAACAGATTCACATCCAAATACATGGTGTTTAAATGCTAACAGTTTACAATTTTTTCATCTTTGCCGGCTAATGTAATAAATATGTCTACAAGTGTTTAGTGTTTTTTAAACGTTTAAAATATTAAGGTAACAAATGGTAAATTTGTTTAACTCTTTTGGCATTATTAAGAGTAGAAAGTAACCAACTTTTTACCTCTTAAAATCACGTAGAAATAATTTAAATTAATTTAACAGGTGTGTGTGAGTACAACGTGTAGTCATAGCAACGTGGTACTCCCTGTTTCCTTTTCTGCCAGTATGTCCTACGAAGTACATCTCATTTAAATCTAAGTTGAGGATCTTATAGATACCACATCCTAATCGAAAAATCGTTAAAGATAGGTAAGATATGAAAGGAAAGATATTCTACAGCTCACTCCAATATAAAGAATAATTGTAAAATTATTTATATTTACACATGGTGATAATACAAAGCTTAATACCAGATGGTTTGGACAATCCAAAGTATCCTGATGTCAGTTTTTTCTCACTTATAATATTCTCCAGTATGTTGTTTAAACAGTTGCCTCCATCACAGCTTCTACAGGTTGCTTGCTCTTGAAATGGAAGGAACATAAAAAATAAAGTTCAGTGACTGCCGTTTTCAATAACAAATGATATGTGTTCATGTATTTGATGTTATATGATGTTAGCCTGGTAATACCAAACTCTGCTACTTCGCTAAGAAGCAAACTTAAATTGAGCAGAAGTACGAAGTCTGACGTAAATCAGACTAATTTGATGTTAATGCTTTATTTACATTCCCACAAAACAAGTTAAAGAAAGCAACAATTCTTTTGATTCCAGGGATAAATAAAGAAGAAGAACATTTATATATTTCCGCAAAGGAGGATGGCCACTGATTTAAAAGATTATAGTATTTTTATTGCTTGTAATTGCTGATGAATTTTGTAGTTGATTTGTTATTTATAATTACAACATATATTTGTCCTTGCACTTGAACAGTCTGAAAAAAAAGGCTTAAAGACGACCAACAACATATGTACTAACTGGATGGTCAGTGATTAACATTGTCTATGTACCTGCAATGTTTTTGATCTTGCTATCAGGTCTGATCAGGTTGGAGTACGGAAATTGGTTCCCCAGTTCTACCCAGTTGCTGTGACTGTAGAAATCCTTGAAGAGTATCAATGACAGACATTAACATTTAGAAACATTTGCATACATAAAACATCACACACCTAAATGTGAGCAGTTCTGTGAAAACCAGGCTAATGTTTAAAAATCCAATTTTGAGAAGCTGTATTTCAACCATATTGATTTTACTTTTATTTCAATATTTGACATGAGTTTATTTACTATATATGAAAGATATCAAGACTATGGACGGTTTCATCTTAAAAATATAATCAGAAATTACTGCACATGCAGTGGGTACACATTCACAAACAAAAGAGTGCCTGTAGATTATTTCATCCTTTTGAGATGTCAATACACCATACGGTTTGATAAATGCGTCCGAACTACAGGACCCATTCGACAAATTGTTAATTTAATAAAATGAACATTAAAACAGAATTCAACAATTAATACAATTAATAAACAGTAAATAATAATACAATTATATTAACATAAATTACATAAAATATTAATTATTATTATTAGACGCTAGCCAAACACAAACCAGAAGTTAACTAGGGGTCAGGCGCGCGCACGTCTGATGAAATGGTTTATATTTCACAGAACGTTCTTTACAATATTTAGGAGGATTTTTCTAGAAAACAGTAAATAACAAAAAATGACTAGCTCGGTTTTCACAGACTGTCTCACAAGTGTCTGATACATTTTAGCCCCACCTTTTGCCAAACATCACTGCAAACTGGGTCATGACAAGACAAATACTGCAGATCTTTGCTTTTCTACTGTATCTAGATTGTCTTTTAATTCTTTTTTAATTGATCTGTTTTTATTTTCCTTTGGTTGTTAGTTCTCCTTTTCTACTTTGACTCCTGTCTTAAATACGGATCACGTAATACATTTAATTCAGCTAATTCTATCATTGTGTGAAACTATGAATGACTTGATCTTTCTAATGACACACCTGCAGAGTATGTAGAGCTTTACCCAACCGATCTCGTGCTGTTTCGTAGTTCTTCTGTTGGGCGGCAGCTTTAACAGCTTCAACTCCTTTTGTAATGAGGTCCCGCCCCTCCAAAAATCGTTCAGAATCAAAATGGTATTCTCTATGAAACACATGCCAAAAGTCTACCCAGGCATTGCCGTGGTTGATTTGAGAAATAGCTTGTTTGAATCCTTTAGCTGATTCAGGAGATGAACAGGCTTTTGTCACTGACTCAACTGTCAAAACGCTGGGCTAAAGAAAAGACATGAAATGAATCTGTGCATACACACTGTATTTACACGTTTGGTAGACACTTTTATCCAAAGCAACTAAATCATTCTAATTATAAAAAAATTCATTTACATAATTTCTCTCAACAAAGTGCCAAAGTGTAGAAATATTAGAAACACCTTTTAAAAAATAAAGGCCCGGTTTCACAGACACTGCTTATCTTAAGCCAGGACTATGACTTAGTTGAATTTAGATATTTATGTCGCTTTTATACCTTAAAAGAAAACATTACCGTTGTGCATCTTGAGACAAAACAAAACAAGATTTCTGAGACATTTTCTGAGACATTTATTATAAGTCAGGTCACACATTAATTTTAGTCTGAGACTAAGCTCTGTAAAACCGGACCAAATCATTTTTTCTTTGATGTGTTTAAAAATTAAATGTGTTTCTGGGTCAAAGAGTGCAGGCGTAAGTCATATATGCACTGCGCATATCTAGTGATCTATTTACACCACCAGACTGTTAAAATTATGAATTATGTATATAATCATAATGAAGCAGTTTTTGTTCATTTTCTCACCGGTACAAAATCTTTCCCTTGTCGAATTGCCCGAGTCCTGCACACTTCTGTAGTTGTTTGTAAGATTGCTTCTTCCGTTATTTGTTGGTGTTTGAAGGAACTAGTGAACAAAGTCTTGAAAGCCCAAGTCCCTTTTTCATTTTGCAGCATGGCGAAAATGAGAATAAACGTGCAGAATAAACAGTAAGACATTTTGGCTCAACCTATAAAGAAAGAGACACATTAATCATATTACACATAAACTACTCAGAATCACAAACTTACAGAAAAATATCAGGAAATGGATACCATACCTTAAAGCTTAATGTTGGCCAAAAAGCTTAAAATGATTTTGTTGTTTCAGAAGGAAGGACTATTTATGTTATTCAGTTCACGAGGCAGTCTTTCAGTGAAATTATGTCCAACTTGAAAAAACACCTGTTATTTATACTGTATATGTTGCACAATATTGACGTCACTTTTTTTTGCATACCTTCATTTTCTCTTGCAAAGAATGGGCATTAAGACCCTGTCCACATTTTCTCTCACTAAGGATGGGCATTAAGGCCCTGTTCACACTTTCTCTCACTAGGGATGGGCATTAAGGCCCTGTTCACACTTTCTCTCACTAAGGATGGGCATTAAGGCCCTGTTCATACTTTCTCTCACTAAGGATGGATATTAAGGCCCTGTCCACACAAACAAGGATATTTTCAAAGTCACAGTTTTTTTCTATATGGATCGGCCATTCATCCACATGCAACCGCATTATCTGGATCACTTAAACAGTGTTTTCGTGTAGAAGGTGAAACCAAAGATTTTGCGTATGATGTTGGAATGCGTGACGCTATCACTTTTGTTTGACGTCAGTTGTCTTTGCATTTTTGTGTTAACGCAGGGGTTTTTTTAAAGGCGGAAGGAAAAACTCTGTTAATAAAAATTCCTGTGTATGGAGGACTAGGCATAAATTATAATTGTATTTAAAATGGCCACGCCAAAAGGCATACATGTAGACATCATAATTGAATGAAATAATGTAACGGGCAATCGAAATTGACATGACATATTGGAAGGGTAGAGAGCCTTTTCTAATTCAATACATTTTCTGGAAGCTCAACTTTGTCACTTCCCTGTCAAATATTTATTTATTGAGGTTGAGGGCTGAAACCCCTTTCCATGGTATTTTTGTCTGAAACATTGTCATGTTGCTTACTGTAACAAGCCACTTTTGATAAATTACTTTAAATTAAGTATTTTAGGAGCACATTAGGCAATCCTATTCTATATGAATGTCTGGGTGAACTCATACAAATATCTTGTCATGCACAAAGGAGCACAATGTTCCTTGGAGAAAATTCAAATGTTTCATAAAGAGGGTTGGGCAGCTAAACTGAAAATGGTTTGTTGTTAAAGTTCAGGTTCCTTTCGAACTCTAAGTTTCTTTCTGTGTTTTGGATTACCCTTAAAATCGAATCAGAAATAGGTTGGATGTTGTGAGAGAAATCTTATGCAGATCTGGTGGGAGGACAAGAACTAGACACAGAGGCATCCAGCTTATGAACTCTTTATAAGAGTAAGAGAAGGTCTTTATAAAGGCACCAAAAGACATCTGGATGGTTTCATATGTCCAGGGGTTCACAGAATGACCAAATAAGGTATAGCAGGTAAGACAAAGAATACCCCCAAATAGCCAGAGGGAAACCCTTCCTCCAACTTCCCCCATATCTAGCCAGGAATGTATTCAGTAAGCTTAAAAACTTCATACAGGATTCATTAGTTTGCAGGCTTTTATTCATTTATGCGGAAATGAAATCCAACACTAGTTTAACCACATTTCCTAGTAGTAAAACGGTATGGCATTTTTCCTGAAATGTTGTGAAAGCATCACCCTTCTATTGAAAAACAGAACTATAATTGTCATTAATCACTGAATTACTCTTTACTTTTAATGAATCATTTGTAATGTTAGATTTTTTTATTCTCAAACAGTGAAATGGTGCCACAATAAAGAAAAGTCAAGTGATAATATTGATGATAAAAATAATGTTTTAAGAACGACTACTAGCATTCAATTGCTTTTTCTAATCCTTCAGGTCAGAAAGATTGTATATAAAAGATCATCCAATTTTTAAACACATTTAAAGATAAGTAGCCTACATAAAATAAAATGAATAGTCCCTGTGAACCGGAAGTTGTGATCGTTTTTATATGCGTATTCTGACATTTCCGATAGGAAAATGTCATGAAGGAAATGTCATGTTCCTGTTCTACTGCAAAAGCTCTGTGCAATCACATAGTGACAAAGACATACGTCCTCAACTGGGGATATGGAAATTATTGCACAGGCTTGAGGGCACCAAGCCTCTCACCACTATTTGGATTGGAGGAGGGTAAGAGTTTTGATGTGGAAAATGTCAAACAAGTTAAACACAGTATCATTGTTAAAGGCCTGGGGCCCATTTCAGAAAGCAGAGTAAGTGCAAACTCAGAGTAAGTCAACCCCAGAAAACGGAATACTCAGGGTTTTTGGTTTCAGAACCAAAAATGGTTCTCCCCCCATGAGGTCCCGCCGGGCTCAGCCCGAAGGAGTGACGTGGGGCCACCCTCCTGCGGACCCACCACCTGCAGGAGGGACCGTAAGGGGCCGGTGCTTAGTGGATCGGGCGTCAGTCGAAGGCGGGGGCCTCGACAACCCGATCCCTAGACGCGGAATCTAGCTCTAGGGACATGGAACGTCACCTCTCTGGCGGGGAAGGAGCCTGAGATTCTGCGTGAGGTTCAGAGATTCCGACTAGAGGTAGTGGGGATCACCTCTACGCACAGCTAGGGCCCTGGAACCACACTCCTCGAGACAGGATGGACTCTTCACCACTCTGGAGTTGCCCATGGTGAGAGGCTGCGGGCTGGTGTGGGTTTGCTTATAGCCCCCCAGCACAGTCGCCATGTGTTAGAGTTTTCCCCGGTGAACGAGAGGGTCACCTCCATTGTCAACGCGGCTTCTCGGAGCTGTGGCCGTAAGATCTCCGGTGCCTGTCGAGGCGACAATCCCCGAACCCGGTGGTGGACACCGGAAGTAAGTGATGCCGTCAAGCTGAAGAAGGAGTCCTATTGGGCCTGGTTGGCTTGTGGGACTCCCGAGGCAGCTGACGGGTACTGACAGGGCAAGCGGACTGCAGCCCGGGTGGTTGGGGAGGCAAAAACTCGGGCCTGGGAGGAGTTCGGTGAGGCCTGGAAGAGATTCTGGCAAATCGTCCGTCCGCACTATATTGACACCTAGTTGTGCAACTGGGTAACTACTACCTTATATTCATAACTACCTGTGTTTTTAGTCATTTAAAGGTTTCATATATTTGGCGGCCCCAGACAAATTTTATTTGGTGGGGGAAGGCCAAAAATGGCTATTTTGGTCCCAAAGGTTGCCGACCCCTGCCCTAACCCTATGGACAAGTATCTTTAGGTCCACTGGAAAATTGTGGAAACTCATATGGGACATTTTTGTTTGCTGTTTAAACAGTGAGGAACACTACACTAGCACCATGTTATTAGACAAACGGAGAGAAACAGGAAAGAGCAAGATGACACATAACATCACTTTATGGCTTTAATGTAGCATACATCGTCGATTAAGACGCATTATTGATCACCCTATTGTGAACAAAAAAACTATTGTGAGAGATTATACATTAATATAAAAAGTTAAGACTTAAATTGTTAAATTAACCTATTAAAGCACAACCTGCAACAATGCACATTTTTGTTGCTAAAGTTAGTTATAGCAATTGTCAAAGTTGCCGCTAGCTGTCCGAAACATATACATAAAATGCAGTTAGAGAATGGTAAATTATTAATGATCAGTAATGATATACAATATAAACATGCCTGATACTAAACACAATATTAATCTAACCGATGTCTTGACCACTAATTTTCAGTGTCTCATTTTCATATTTTCAGTCACTGATGTTAAATTCTAGCATGACAGCAAAACAGAAGTTCCCAATCCATATCTACATTCCATGCTGCGTTTCAAACGCTGTGGGAGTACAGTCTGTGTTCGACCAGTTGTGAAGCACGTGTGTCAAACACGGCAATTTTTTTTGGCTTTAAATAACCTCAGCAGGGGACGTGTCTTCAGGTTTCTTTGTCTTTAAGGACCTCTTTGTGTCCATGTGTGTCTTGTGTTTGTGCAAAAAAGGAGAGACCTAAAGAGTTTAACTAAAGAGTTTAACTAAAGAGTTTAACTAAGGAGTTTAACAAAGAAGTCTGTGGAGCGAGGCGGCTGATGCCTCCTTCTAGACAGACAGTCCCTTCATGGGACTTAGCGATAGTGCTCGAGGGTCTGGTTAGCACTCCATTTGAACCTATGGAGTCAGCGCCTGTCAGGCTTTTGACCTTTAAAATGTTTTTTCTAATGGTAATCACCTCTCTTAAGAAAATCAGAGATTTGCAGGCACTCTCGACCTCGCCGTCCAGTTTAAATTTAGCCCCAGGGATGGTCAAAGCTATTCTGCATCCTCACCCGAGTTCTCTGCCTAAAGTTCCTTTCTCCACGATGCATCCTGTTGTTCCTGAGGCCTTCTGCCCTCCGCCGTTCACGACGTCGGAGCAGGAACGATTACACCTTTTGTGTACAGTACGTGCTCTTCAGACTTAGGTCCACTGCACTAGTCTGTGGTGTAAATCAGAGCAGCATTTCATATGCTAAGGGAGCCGCAACAAAGGGGCGAATGCCACCAGCCAAACAATGTCCCATTTGGTGAGGGATGCCATTGCTCTGGCCTATGAGGTGCGCAGTCAAGCTTCACCTCTAGGAGTCAGAGCTCATTCAACAAGGGGGGTTTCATCTTCTATGGCCTTAGCGAGAGGTGTACCCTTGCAGCAAGTGTGTTTCCGCACACATTTGTCAGATTTAATAGTCTGGATGTCCATAGTACTCCAGGCTCACGTGTCCTGCAGTCTACATCCCAGAATAAAATCTGGGGCCTCCTCTGGGATTGTGCACATACACCACACAACCTTGGGGGGTCCAGACACTTCCAGTGCTACGGCGTTGGTATTCTCGTTCCCATAGCGTTTGAGAAACAGTATTGAGTGTAGCTTTTGATAGGAAACGTCTTGGGTTACTTGGCCTTAAACCTGTTCCCTGAAAAAGCGGGCACGAGATGCTGCGCCTCAATGCCGCACTGCAGGCATGCCCGGACGTCCTTTCAGACAAAGTTGGAACCTGGAGATGCGTTAGCGCCACGCGTATTCATAACCTGCAGGTGCTGGTATAATTAGCCACGTCACCTGCCGAGGTTATTTAAAGCAAAACAAATTGCTGTGTTTGGCACGTGTGCTTCACAATCGGTCGAACAAAGACTGTTTGAAACGCAGCATCTCGTTCCCTCGTACCCGTTCAGGGCTACAGCCAAGTAACCCGAGATGTTCTTCTTATATTTCATGTTTTTTGTAAACAACAAGATGCGATACAATGCTTTTCGAAAAGGCAGAAGTTGAATGACGTCAATGTGAAAAGGGCTTATTGAAAAGGAATTTCAAAGGAGAAAATTAGTGGGCGTTGCTTGCATTTTTCATTCGAATTGATTGGATGTGTAAAAACAGCTGTTGCATTGAATCTGAAATGAAACTGCCAGCAGACTGACAGTTGAAGGGGAGGACTTAACATAAATATAAGCAGTTGGTTCCATTATATGGAAATGTATTGTTTATTACTGTATATTGCATTTTACTTTCCAGTATATACCTTAATAATTTCTTTCATTAAATTAGAAGCAGGGGTGTCAAGTTACAAAGTACAAATACTAAGTTACCTTATGTAGAAATTTTGGGTATCTATACTCTACTGGAGTATTTATGATGTTGGAATGCGTGACGCTATCACTTTTGTTTGACGTCAGTTGTCTTTGCATTTTTGTGTTAACGCAGGGGTTTTTTTAAAGGCGGAAGGAAAAACTCTGTTAATAAAAATTCCTGTGTATGGAGGACTAGGCATAAATTATAATTGTATTTAAAATGGCCACGCCAAAAGGCATACATGTAGACATCATAATTGAATGAAATAATGTAACGGGCAATCGAAATTGACATGACATATTGGAAGGGTAGAGAGCCTTTTCTAATTCAACACATTTTCTGGAAGCTCAACTTTGTCACTTCCCTGTCAAATGTTTATTTATTGAGGTTGAGGGCTGAAACCCCTTTCCATGGTATTTTTGTCTGAAACATTGTCATGTTGCTTACTGTAACAAGCCACTTTTGATAAATTTCTTAAAAATAAGTATTTTAGGAGCACATTAGGCAATCCTATTCTATATGAATGTCTGGGTGAACTCATACAAATATCTTGTCATGCACAAAGGAGCACAATGTTCCTTGGAGAAAATTCAAATGTTTCATAAAGAGGGTTGGGCAGCTAAACTGAAAATGTTTTTTTGTTAAAGTTCAGGTTCTTTTCGAACTATAAGTTTCTTTCTGTGTTTTGGATTACCCTTAAAATCGAATCAGAAATAGGTTGGATGTTGTGAGAGAATTCTTATGCAGATCTGGTGGGAGGACAAGAACTAGACACAGAGGCATCCAGCTTTTGAACTCATTTATTTTAGAAACTACAGGTCTTTATATAGGCACCAAAAGACATCTGGATGGTTTCATATGTCCAGGGGTTCACAGAATGACCAAATAAGGTATAGCAGGTAAGACAAAGAATACCCCCGATAGGCCCTTTTCACATGACATCCCGCATCTTCCGCTCTGCTGCAAAGCAGTATATCGTTTCTTTTGCTAGCGCCTTAGGATGGAGTTTACCAGCCCCTTGCACAGCTGCCTTGCAGACAAATTTTCGCCAACGACAATATCAATACATAAAGGATACAAATTCTTTGTTGAACAGTACCTGTTTGATTATGACGGTAAGTGTTCTGCTTTTTTTTGCGTTAGCAAAAGTGCTAGGATAAGTACTTGAGTAAATGTTCTGTCAGTTTTTTCGCAGATAGTGTTGTGGCAAATCAGCCTTCCAACGATGAAATAAATCTCACAAACAAGGGTTCCAGATGCCAAGAGTTTAAACTTAATTTGCTCTAGCCAACAAAGTGAGATATTCAAAGTTCATTGAACTGATCTTACAAATACACATCTGCCTCCACAATTTATTCAGAAATCTCATGCTGTTTTTCACAGTGTCCGGCAATCAGGTTTCACATGAAATCATCTTTTTATTAGCCCGTCCCCTTTTTGTTTGTCACTATTATATTTCAACCGGATCCACCTGGCCCATCTATCTTGATCGCCACAGTTATCTTTCCGGGCTACTGTTTTAGAATTTAAGGGTGGCGAGCGCCTCCAAGGATCTAAAAAAGAAAAACACAGATATCATGTGCCCTTCAAACTACACTTTTCCCGGACACATTTTATGGGCTTATCGGACGATACATGATTTATCGCAATTTTACTCTGGCACATGGTTCAGTGTAATAATGAGATCATGATTTAGTGTAATAATGAGCAACCCAGTGTCTGTGAATGTGTGCGATAAATATGACATGTCTACAAAAGTATGTGTGGTGTAGGTGCAGTTCCTGTCTCAGTGTTATAAAATGTTTGGTGTGCGTGCAGGCGTTCAAGTGCTTAAACTCATAAATGAGGACCATAGCCCATAATATATAAAAAAAAACATGAGATCTATAACTAACTAAATTTCCATTTGCATTTAGTCATTTAGCAGACACTTTTATCTAAAGCAACTTACAGAGATTTCAGGGAGCAATAAGCGATATGTCATACAGGAGCAATAATACAATAGGTGCTAATATCTAAATTTATCATTCTATATTAGAAAATCCAATCCAATATTAGAAAATTTTGTTTGTATTGTAAAAGTAATTAAACGTATTCCTCTTTAATGTGACACAGTTTAGACTTTAGTTGTTAATGAGGTGATGGCGAGTGGGCGATGTCACAGATCTATGAGTAACAATTAGGAAGTTCATCGTCTCCAGGTTTCTCAGAATAGTTGTTGGGTTTTTTTCTGCGGTTGCAGAGACTTTACAGCAGAGGTTTCCAAACCTGTCCTGCAGGATCCCTAGTACTACACATTTTATGTGCCTCCCTTATCTAACACACCACAGATTTTCCAGTTTAATGATCTGATAAGTTGAATCAGGTGAGTAAGATGAGGGACACATAAAAAATGTGCAGTACAAGGGATCCAGGACAGGTTTGAGAACCTCTGCTTTACAGTATCCCACAATGTTCCATTTGTGGTTCAGTGTTTTTCTTAGTCTGATGTCAATGGTATAGTGTCATTAAACTCCAAAATAACTTTGTACATTTCTTTTAAAGAGAAGTGGATTGTTTGAGGACAATGTAGACTGAAAATTATTTTTGTGTAATGTTAAAATGACGTTCAAAGCTTCTACACTTACTTACAACAGCACTCATTGTCATATTACTATTTTCAGATTTCCTTTAATTCTGAAGAAGTTCCTGTTGTACTGAAGGAAATGTCATGTTCCTGTTCTACTGCATAAGCTCTGTGCAATCACATAGTGACAAAGACATACGTCCTCAACTGGGGATATGGAAATTATTGCACAGGCTTGAGGGCACCAAGCCTCTCACCACTATTTGGATTGGAGGAGGGTAAGAGTTTTGATGTGGAAAATGTAAAAACAAGTGAAACACAGTATTATTGTTAAAGGCCTGGGGCCCATTTCAGAAAGCAGAGTAAGTGCAAACTCAGAGTAAGTCAACCCCAGAAAACGGAATACTCAGGGTTTTTGGTTTCAGAACCAAAAATGGTTCTCCCCCCATGGGGTCCTGCCAGGCTCAGCCCGAAGGAGTGACGTGGGGCCACCCTCCCGTGGACCCACCACCTGCAGGAGGGACCGTAAGGGGCCGGTGCTTAGTGGACCGGGCGGCAGTCGAAGGCGGGGGCCTCGACAACCCGATCCCTGGACGCGGAATCTAGCTCTAGGGACATGGAACGTCACCTCTCTGGCGGGGAAGGAGCCTGAGATTGTGCGCAAGGTTCAGAGATTCCGACTAGAGGTAATTGGGATCACCTCTACGCACAGCTAGGGCCCTGGAACCACACTCCTCGAGAGAGGATGGACTCTTCACCACTCTGGAGTTGCCCATGGTGAGAGGCGGCGGGCTGGTGTGGGTTTGCTTATAGCCCCCCAGCTGTATGTATCGTCAGCTCAGCTTTCCCCGGTGAACGAGAGGGTCGCTTCCCTGCGCCTTCGGGTCGGGGATAGGTCTCTCACTGTCGTGTGCGTCTATGGGCCAAACGGCAGTGTAGAGTACCCGGCATTCTTGGAGATTCTGGGAGGGATGCTGGAATGCGCTTCGACTGTGGACTCCATTGTTCTGTCGGGGGATTTCAAGGCCCACGTGGGCAATGACAGTGAGACCTGGAGGGGCGGGATTGGGAGGAACGGCCCCCCTGATCTGAACCCGAGTTGTGTTCTGTTATTGGACTTCTGTGCTAGTTACAGCTTGTCCATAACGAACACCATGTTCAAGCATAAGGGTGTCCATCAGTGCACATGGCACCAGGACACCCTTGGCCGGAGGTCGATGATCGACTTTGTGGTTGTTTCATCTTACCTCCGGCCTCCGGTACGTCTTGGACACTCGGGTGAAGAGAGGGGCGGAGCTGTTAACTGATCACCACCTGGTGGTGAGTTGGATCCGATGGCGAGGGAGGATGCTGGACAGACTCGGCAGACCCAAACGTACTGTAAGGGTCTGTTGGGAACGTTTGGCCGAATCCCCTGTCAGAGAGATCTTCAACTTCCACCTCCGGCAGAGCTTTGACCAGATGCCGAGGGAGTCTGGAGATATTGAGTCTGAGTGGACCATGTTCTCCACCTCCATTGTGAACGCGGCCTCTTGGAGCTGTGGCCGTAAGATCTCCGGTGCCTGTCGTGGCGGCAATCCCCGAACCCGGTGGTGGACACCGGAAATAAGTGATGCCGTCAAGCTGAAGAAGGAGTCCTATTGGGCCTGGCTGGCATTTGGGACTCCCGAGGCAGCTGACGGGTACCGAGAGGGCAAGCGGACTGCAGCCCGGGTGGTTGGGGAGGCAAAAACTCGGGCCTGGGAGGAGTTCGGTGAGGCCATGGAGAAGGACTATCGGTCGGCCTGGAAGAGATTCTGGCAAATCGTCCGGCGCCTCAGGAGGGGGAAGCAGTGCCCTACCAACGCTGTTTACAGTGGGGGGCAGCTGTTGACCTCGACCGGGGATATCATCGGGCTGTGGAAGGAATACTTCGAGGATCTCCTCAATCCCGCCGTCACGTCTTCCATTGAGGAAGCAGAGGCTGAGGGCTCCATCACCCGTGCTGAAGTCACCGAGGTAGTCAAGAAACTCCTCGGTGGCAGGGCTCCGGGGGTGGATGAGAACAATAAATATCGCACTATATTGACACCTAGTTGTGCAACTGGGTAACTACTACCTTACATGCATAACTACCTGTGTTTTTAGTAATTTAAAGGTTTCATATATTTGGCGGCCCCAGACAAATTATATTTGGTGGGGGAATGCCAAAAATCGCTCTTTTGGTCGCAAAGGTTGCCGACCCCTGCCCTTACCCTATGGACAAGTAACTTTAGGTCCACTGGAAAATTGTGGAAACTCATATGGGACATTTTTGTTTGCTGTTTAAACAGTGAGGAACACTACAATAGCACCATGTTATTAGACAAACGGAGAGAAACAGGAAAGAGCAAGATGACACATAACATCACTTTATGGCTTTAATGTAGCATACATCGTCGATTAAGATGCATTATTGATCACCCTATTGTGAACAAAAAACTATTGTGAGAGATTATACATTAATATAAAAAGTTAAGACTTAAATTGTTAAATTAACCTATTAAAGCACAACCTGCAACAATGCACATTTTTTTGTTGCTAAAGTTAGCTATAGCAATTGTCAAAGTTGCCGCTAGCTGTCCGAACCATATACATAAAATGCAGTTAGAGAATGGTAAATTATTAATGATCAGTAATGATATGAAATATTAACATGCCTGATACTAAACACAATATTAATCTTACCGATGTCTTGAACACTCATTTTCAGTGTCTCATTTTCATTTTTTTAGTCACTGATGTTAAATTCTAGCATGACAGCAAAACAGAAGTTCCCAATCCATATCTACATTCCATGCTGCGTTTCAAACGGTATGGGAGTACAGTCTTTGTTCGACCAGTTGTGAAGCACGTGTCAAACACGGCAATTTTTTTTGGCTTTAAATAACCTCAGCAGGGGACGTGGCTAATTGCACCAGCACATGGAGGTTATAAATACGCATGGCGCGAACATGTCTTCAGGTTTCTTTGTCTTTAAGGACCTCTTTGTGTCCATGTGTGTCTTGTGTTTGTGCAAAAAAGGAGAGAACTAAAGAGTTTAACTAAAGAATTTAACTAAGGAGTTTAACAAAGAAGTCTATATATCAATATATAAATTGTCAAAGCACTTCCGTCACTTAGCCTTTTAAAATGTATATTTGAGACGAGTTAAATAAACAAGTCATGTCAAATTCAGAGCGGATATGTGTGCCTGCTTGTGAGATGTTCCTCTCTAAACTGAACAAGCATGAATTTTGCTTTGAATGCTTGGGGGCTGACCATGCTGCCCTGGGGCTCGAGGGAGGGTGCGAACTCTGCTATGCCCTCGGCATCCGGGTTCACCCTGCGTGGGATGGGAGACGGATCTGCCCCTAGCGTCTGCCTCTGAAGCGTCTTCGGCACCTCTTCAGGGCGGACAGAGAATGAAGCTTCACTTGTTTCTGCCACAAGGAGTTGTTTGTGAGGCATCTCCCCCACCATGATCAAGCACCGAGGGTGTCGGCCACCCACTCTGGAGCAGTTCTCCAGTCCCGACCAGGCACACAGTCTTGGGTGGGTCCGTCCTTCTTGAGGCGGGAGACCATCAGGGAAAATGTGGCGAATCGCACACAGCGCCCCTCAGGCTACCTAGAGAGACATGTGTGCCGGGGACTGTGAGGGTGTCCCCCCCCCCCTGGAGAGACACTAAAAAAGCGAACTAGCTGAGAGGTGCTTGGCTTCAGCCTGATGTAGTAGAGACCATTCTAAGTGCTAGAGCTCTCTCCACTTGCAGGAGCTACGCCCTTAGATGGAGCGTTTTTGACAGATGATGCATGGGACACCATGCAGACCCAATTCACTGCCAGATTATTTTAGCGTTGGAGTTTCTGCAGGGGAGAAACTGTCCTAGGGGACAAGCCCAGGTTCTCCCAGGGTTTATGTGGCTGCCATTTTGGCCTTCCACACCCTGATTGATGGGGTTTCTGTGGGAAAACACCCCTTAGCGGCGGCTCTTTATTTGTGGAGCGAGGCGGCTGATGCCTCCTTCTAGACAGACAGTCCCTTCATGGGACTTAACGATAGTGATCAATGGTCTGGTTAGCACTCCATTCGAATCTATGGAGTCAGCGCCTGTCAGGCTTTTGACCTTTAAAATGTTTTTTCTAATGGTTATCACCTCTCTTAAGAGAATTGGAGATTTGCAGGCACTCTCGACCTCGCCGTCCAGTTTAAATTTAGCCCCAGGGATGGTCAAAGCTATTCTGCATCCTCACCCGAGTTCTCTGCCTAAAGTTCCTTTCTCCACGATGCATCCGGTTGTTCCTGAGGCCTTCTGCCCTCCGCCGTTCACGACGTCGGAGCAGGAACGATTACACCTTTTGTGTACAGTAGGTGCTCTTCAGATTTAGGTCCACTGCACTAGCCTGTGGCGCAATTCCGAGCAGCATTTCATATGCTATGGGAGCCGCAACAAAGGGGCGAATGCCACCAGCCAAACAATGTCCCATTGGGTGAGGGATGCCATTGCTCTGGCCTATGAGGTGCACAGTCAAGCTTCACCTCTAGGATTCACAGCTCATTCAACAAGGGGGGTTTCATCTTCTATGGCCTTAGCGAGAGGTGTACCCTTGCAGCAAGTGTGTTTCCGCACACATTTGTCAGATTTTATAGTCTGGAGGTCCATGCTACTCCAGGCTCACGTGTCCTGGAGTCTACATCCCAGAATCAAATCTGGGGCCTCCTCTGGGATTGTGCACATACACCACACAACCTTGGGGGGTCCAGACACTTTCAGTGCTACAGCGTTGGTATTCTCGTTCCCATAGCGTTTGAGAAACAGTATTGAGTGTAGCTTTTGATAGGAAACGTCTCGGGTTACTTGGCCTTAACCCTGTTCCCTGAAAAAGCGGGAACGAGATGCTGCGCCTCAATGCCGCACTGTAGGCGTGCCTGGACGTCCTTTCAGACAAAGTTGGAACCTGGAGATCCGTTAGCGCCACGCATATTTATAACCTGCAGGTGCTGGTATAATTAGCCACGTCACCTGCCGAGGTTATTTAAAGCCAAAAAATGTTGGCGAGTTTGTCACGTGTGCTTCACAATCAGTCGAATAAAGACTGTTTCACGAGTTTACCTATGCTGATAATAAACGGTTAGCAGAAGTGTAAAAGGTATGCGTTTTTGGCGTGCTGTCCCGGAAACGGCCCGAACCCAGAGTAAACACCCCGGATTCTGCTAACAGGGGAGTTCGGGAAAGGAGCTGGGGAGGTGGGGTGGGTGTTAGAAACAGAAGAGATGTCGCAGGTAAGAGGTCTTGCTTATTTATGGGCTGGCTCGCTTAGCAGGTAGGGTGGAAGCCATGATTACTGATTGCGAACCAGCCGGGTTTGATTATATGCTCCGGCTCCTCCCGAACTTTGTTTATAAAACATCATTTCACGAGTTTACCTATGCAGATAATAAACGGTAATCAGAAGTGTAAAAGGTATGCGTGTTTGGCGTGCTGTCCGGGGAGCGGGCTACGAGCTCGCCGGTTCCTTCTGAACCCGGAACACTCCCCCCGCTAGGGTGAGTGTCCAGAGCTCGGAAACGGCCCGAACCCAGAGCAAACCCCCCAAAGGCGTAGAACTAGACAGCAGCCGGACAGCGCATACCCCCCAAAGGCGAGGCTAGAGGCTGCGTGGTGTGCGAGTGGGTAGTTGATGTGAGCTCCGGCGAGAGTGGATGGAACTGTGGTGCAAGGGATGACACTCTTGATGGGGCAAGTTCCTGCTGTGACGTGGATGATAGCTGGCCTGATGAGTTGAAATAGCTGGGTTGGAAAAGGGAACTGATTATTTGTGTGAGAGGGTGAGTTGGCAGGGCGAGCCCCCTGTGGGGGGGAAACTTGGGTAGGAAGGTATGAGGAAGGTTGTGACTGCAGCGGCAGAGCACTAGAAAGAAGCACGGGCCCCTGCGGGGGCGGTCGCTGCGGCGATACTGGCTTCGGGAAGGAAGGTGAGTGGGAGGATTTGGATAATGGTTGTGACTGCTGCGGCAGAGCACTGGAGGAAGCACGGGCCCCTGCGGGGGCGGTCGCTGCGGCGATACTGGCTTCGGGAAGGTGACTTGGAGGGACTGAATAGTGGTTGTGACTGCTGCGGCAGAGCATGAGGAAGAAGCACGGGCCCCTGCGGGGGCGGTCGCTGCGGCGATACTGGCTTCGGGAAGGAAGATGAGTGGGAGGATTTGGATAATGGTTGTGACTGCTGTGGCAGAGCACTGGAGGAAGCACGGGCCCCTGCGGGGGCGGTCGCTGCGGCGATACTGGCTTCGGGAAGGTGACTTGGAGGGACTGGATAGTGGTTGTGACTGCTGCGACAGAGCATGAGGAAGAAGCACGGGCCCCTGCGGGGGCGGTCGCTGCGGCGATACTGGCTTCGGGAAGGTGGCTGGGAGGAATTGGATTAAGGTTGTGTCTGCTGCGGCAGTGGACGGGGAGGAAGCACGGGCCCCTGCGGGGGCGGTCGCTGCGGCGATACTGGCTTCGGGAAGGTGACTGGGAGGGATTGGATAAAGGTTGTGACTGCTGCGCCAGAGCACGGGATGAAGCACGGGCCCCTGCGGGGGCGGTCGCTGCGGCGATACTGGCTTCGGGAAGGTGACATGGGAGGGATTGGATTGTGGTTGTGACTGCTGCGGCAGAGCACGGGGAGAGTATAGAAAGCATTGGCCCCTGAGGCTTCTGATGAAACGCTTTTGCTGCGTTGGATCGTTGGGGGAAACAGGGCTCTGGCCGAACTGGGGTTGGCTGGGGATTTCTTAGATGGTACTTAGATGAGTCTGGTGATGAGTGTCCGGTGAGCTTCTCTGATGAGGGCACGGTCAGCCCTGATGTAAGTCTTGAATGCTTCAGATGACCAGAGTCCAAGCGCTTGAATCTGACGTTGTGAAAGGCCCTTTTGTGCGGCTGTAGTTGCTGCGCCAATGCGGAAGGAATGACTAGAGAAATGGTCTGCTGGGATGCCGGAGTGGAGCAAAACTGACTTCAGGTGTTTTTGGAACCAGAATCGTGTGACGGGTAGGTTTGAATCGTCTACGAAGAGCGGTTCGGATGGTGATTTGACTTGAGATCTTCTAAAACGGAGGTAGGCTACGAGGGTTTGGTATGGCTGGAGTGGAGTTTGAAGATTGAAGATGTAGATAAAATGTCCTCTTCTGCCTTGGTCTGTCTTACTTTGCTTGAAGAAAAAGGAGATTGTTTCTGAGTCGAGCACTGATAGATCTGAAAAGTTGGGATGAATTGCGGGATCGTAATTTGCTGTGGTGGATATTTCCGAACATCGGAGAAATCCAAAGAAAGCCAGAATGAACATGGCATCTAGCGTGCGAGCTGTATGTTTGGAGTGGTATCCTCTGCGAAGGGCTGTAATACATTGGCTCAAAATTTCTATAGTGATGGGTTGTCTGGCATCTGGGAGGGCGGGTCGGGTTCTCTGGATGCCTTTTATAAGCATGGAAGCTTGAGAGCTGGCTATGACTGGGGAAGGGGCATTGAAAATTAATTTATGGAAAAATTGGATTCCGCTCAAGTATCCTTTAATTGAGCTTGCTTGAAGATTTTTAATGGTACTTAGGAAGGAGATAAATGATGTTGTAGTGGGATGGCCTTTTTTTTAAGAGTATTCTGCGTGGCCCCTTTAAAAATAGCGGGACATTAAGTGGGTGGGTACGTCAGGTAATTACTTACCTATATAGATTCAGGTGAGTTAAGTGCGTCATGACATTGCATCGATGTGACCTGTTTGTGTTGCTCTTGAATCTCCTTCACTCCTCGAGAAAGGTAGGCTCTGTTAAACTGGTGGATCATAGACGGGAATATAAATCTAGAATATGGGTGTTCGTAGGAATTTAACTTAATTCACAAGTTTGATTAATGTGCCCTGCTTGATGTAATTTTAGATTAGTCGGGTGCGTCCAGACATTGCTAGTGAGCATGTGTGAGTGAGTGTCTTGCACGTGAAAGGTAATATCATGTTTCCCTTACCCGGTTTGTGTGATTATAAATCTGAGAGGAGTGGGGAGGGAGCAAACGAAAATGTTATTTGTTTTTCAGAAGTTGCTAGCTGCTGTTTTGCTGTGGTTAAAATATCGTTTCCTGTTTGGGACGCGGGATTCTCTTGTTGCATTGAACGCTCGTGATTGCATGGACTGCTCGCGATTGCCTTGAACGTTGTACAACGCACACGTTGGATACGACGCCTATACAACGCTCACGTTGGATACGCTCTAAACCCGTGGCCGTTGACTCTGGTGCCATCGGGGCTCGCTCATGTCGCTGGCGTATTTTCATTTGATTTGAGTCAATTGTTTGTGTATTTGGTTTAAATGTGTGTGTAACAGAGTGAAATTGAAATTTCGTTTTGTTACGCTGCTTTATTGTATTATTATTATTATTATTATTATTATTAGGTATTGTTTATTTACCTATTTAGTTTGTTTCTTTCTTTATTTGGGTTGGTTGTATTCTTTCGTTGTCTCGCTTTACATTTATCCCGCTCTATTTCGGAATTTAGTAATTGTGGTTTATTTGTTCTGTTGCTCTTTTGGCCTTGGTTTATCTGATTGGCGTTGAGTGGGTTTAAATTAATTATATCTTTTTGGTTTTGGTTGGTTTGAAGTGTTTTGATTTGCATTTATTTTGTTTTCTGAATGGAGTGGTGAAGTGTTTAAGCCAAGACATAACGTGAACGAAGGGAACCAACTTTAATTTATTTGTTGTGAATTGTTTCTTTAAGTATATTTTTTCCTTTTCTTTTTGGGTGCGTGTGGCCAGTGTATGGGTGGCCGGCCCAGGGGAACTGTCTAAACAAAGCCCAGTGGGATGATTCCATCATATTTATTAAATTTTATCACTGATGTTGAGCTCCAGGTGTTTTTTTAATAACTTAAATAAATACATTTTTGGTCAGTGGTCTTGTCTCTGCTCGTCCTTTTCATTTGGTTGAAAGCCTGTAATTGGGGAGGCTCAGAAATTGGGGTCTGAGTACGGGTTTTACCAGTGTAAGTTAATGATCGTCAGTCATACGGTCACAAGTGGCGTAGTCGGCAGGATATTCGAAGTGACTAGCAGAGACTGACCAAAACTAAAAAAAAGTATATATATTTTATTTGGTGGTGTGTTTCCGTTACAGCAAAACAGCAGCTGGTAAGATGCAGACAGGAGTATGGTAGTGGAGGAACCTCTGGTTAAGTGGTAAGGGTTTTGTTTTGTTTTGTTTTTTTTTGTTTTGTTTTTGTGGGGAAGCTTGTAGACATGGAAGTTGAATTGGAGGAGTTGCGAAGACAGGTGCAGTCATTGAGGGGAGAAAATGAGCGGTTGCACCAACAGCAAGCAGGCTAGGCGATGGGAGCTGCGGGCCCCTCAACTGCGAATGTTCTACCTGCCCCGAGCCCCATAGTTGAACGAGTGGTCTATGTCCCTAGGGAACGGAGGGGGCGTATGTTTAGCGGTAGAGGGGAAGACAATGTGTTTGAGTGGGTGGAGGAGATACACTCTTGCTTACGGGTTCGACATCTACCTCTGGTTGAACAGACCTTATTTGTTTTAGATCATTTAGAGGGTCCTGCCAAAAATGAGATTAAGTATAGGGCAAGGGAAGATAGAGAAACACCAGAACAGGTATTTTCCATCCTGAAGGAACTTTATGGGAGTTCACAGTCCTATATTGCCCTACAGCAAAACTTCTTTTCCCGTAAGCAGCTTGAGGGTGAGTCTTTGCAAGAGTATTCCCATGCCCTTTTTTCACTAATGGATAAGGTGGTACAGCAGGCCCCAGGAGGTATGACTAATTCAGTGGTTTTACTTAGAGACCAGTTTATAGAGCATGTGCTGGATAGTGGCTTACGGCGGGAGCTCAAACGTTTTGTTCGCTTGGACCCTGACTCCACCCTCTTGGATGTTCGTAAAGAAGCCATTAGATGGGTGGAGGAGGGGTTTCATTATGAGATGAGGGAGAGGAGTCATTCGGTCCCATCTTCCTCTGCCTTGCAGTATAGAGTACAGGGACAGATAGATTCCTCTGGCCCATCGGACGGTAATGTTTCAGAGCTCACAGAACTGAAGAGAATGATGAGGGCTCAGCAGGAACAACTTAATGAATTGACTCAAAGTTTACGGCAACTACAGTCTCAGAGTGTAGGAAGCCATCCTAGGCGGCTTGGCCCTATAATTTGTAGGCGATGCAATCAGCCTGGTCATATTGCTCGAAATTGTACATTAGGACAGACTCAGTCTAGAGATCAACAGGGTCGTTTGTCACATATTAATGTACTGCCTCTTAATGGGCAGGCGGAATACTGCAACCCTCTGAACTGAGGAGCCACAGTTCAGATGGGAAAGGGCCTGGCTCAGGTGCTCATGCACTTGCTCGTAGTGGACCTTCCACTTTGTTGGGTAAATGCCCCTCCGTCATAGTTAATATGGGTGGGGTTAACGTTCCATGCTTATTGGATACAGGCTCCATGGTAACCACTGTCACAGAGAGCTTCTTCCTGGCACATTTTGAACCCTTGGGTAAGGAACGGTTGAATGATTGTGGATGGTTGCAGCTTCGGGCTGCTAATGGTCTATCTATCCCCTTCGTAGGGTACCTGGAGTTGGATTTTGTTATATTGGGTAGACACATTCACAATAAGGGTGTCCTTATTGTAAGAGACCCTCCGCAGGTCCTTTCTATGTCGGGGTTGCCGGGTTTATTGGGAATGAATATTATAGGTGAGTGTTTTCAGGAGCTGTTTAATCAACATGGCCCAGAGTTGTTTGATCTCCCTATAGTTAAAGAAGTTCCAGCATGGACATTAGCAATGCAATATTGCCAGATGGGTTGTTCTCAGAGGTCGGAATTTAGTGGGGGGCCTGTACGTGTTAGGGGTAGATATGGGGTCCGCATTCCGGCCAACTCCCTTCAATTTGTCCCAGATACTTGTGCTGTGCAGTGCGGCTTCTTGTCTATGGCTCTTTACGAGCCTTTGGATAGTGGGAATCCACTTCCATCCGGTTTGTTGGCGTCTGTAGCCCTGGTTCCGGTAAGAGGTGGTATCACTAAAGTCCCTATGGTTAACAGAGGTGAACTTGATGTCGTTCTGCAACCACGGCAAGTGGTGGGAACATTGTGCCAGGTCCAGCCCATGAGCTGGCCAGGAGAGATTATTGCTACTCGTCCAGGTGCTGCCAATGACCAACAAGTTGTAGTTTCCTCGCAAGTTGGAAGTGTTGATGGGGTCGAAGAGGTGATCCAGCAAATGGACCTCTCGCACCTCTCTGTAGAGGAGCAGAGTCAGGTGAAGGGTCTGTTGGGGAAATATAGATCTGTTTTTTCAACAGATGATTCTGATTTAGGGTGTACCAACCTGATTACACATGAGATTCCACTATTGGATTCTGCTCCCATAAGACAGAGATATCGTCGTATTCCTCCCTCTGACTATGTTGCGGTTAAAGAACATGTGCAACAATTGCTTGCAAGTCAGGTGATTAGGGAAAGTAGTAGTCCCTTTGCTTCCCCTATAGTCATTGTTAAGAAAAAGGATGGCAGAATACGGTTGTGTGTCGATTACCGACAGTTAAATCAGAGGACTAGGAAGGATGCTTTCCCATTGCCCCGTATTGAGGAGACCTTGGATGCCCTTTCTGGGGCGCAGTGGTTTTCAACTGTTGATCTGGTAAGTGGTTATAACCAGGTTCCAGTGGCAGAGCAAGACAAGGGTAAGACCGCTTTTTGCACACCCTTTGGGCTATTCGAATTTAATCGGATGCCCTTTGGGTTGTGCAATGGCCCAAGTACATTCCAGCGGTTGATGGAGCGCATGTTTGGGGATCAACGATTCCAAACTTTATTGCTGTACTTGGATGATATCATTGTCTTCTCGACCAACGTAGCTCAACATCTTGTGCGATTGGAGTTGGTTTTTAACCGCTTACAGCAGGAGGGCTTAAAGGCCAAACTGGAGAAATGCTGTTTTTTCCGTCAGGAGGTTCACTACTTGGGGCATGTTCTGTCAAGAAGAGGAGTTTCCACTGATCCCGGTTAGATTAGTACGGTGGCAGAATGGAGGCGACCTCTTAACGTTGCAGAGTTACGATCATTTTTGGGCTTTGTAAGTTACTATCGGCGCTTCGTAGCGGGGTTTGCCAAGCTGGCTGCCCCTCTGCATCGCCTGGTAGCAGAGTTGGTCGGCACAAAGAAAAAGCGGGCTCAGGCAGACCCATAGAGAGCTGTTGGACCCCAGAGTGTGAGCAAGGGTTCCAGTCTCTTAAGGAGAAATTGGTGACCGCTCCTGTGTTGGCCTATGCTGATTTTGCCAAGCCCTTTGTTCTTGATGCTAGCCATTTGGGACTAGGGGCGGTGCTTAGTCAGGAGCAAGATGGGAGGTTACGGCCATTGGCCTATGCCATTCGAGGGCTTAGACCTACGGAGAAGAATATGGAGAATTACAGTTCCATGAAGTTGGAATTTCTTGCCCTTAAATGGGCGATGGCAGAAAAGTTTAGGGATTACCTTCTGGGCCATCAGTGTACTGTTTATACAGATAACAACCCACTGAGCTACCTGAATTCAGCCAAGCTGGGTGCAACTGAGCAGCGTTGGGTGTCTCAGTTGGCAATTTTTGATTTTGAAATCAAGTATCGCCCTGGTCGGGTTAATGGTAATGCAGACTCATTGTCAAGGCAGTATTGCGCTTGCATTCCGTCAAAGTCCGTTAGTACACCATTGCCCAAGACACTCTGCACAGTTGACATCTGCCAAGAGGAGGAAGGTGAGTTGGTAGGCGCAGAGCAGGATGCTAATGTCGCCTACCCATCTCATTCTAAGGAAGAGCTCCGGCAGATGCAGTGGGATGATCCAACATTGAGGGTATTTCTTGCATTTTTTTCCAGAAGTAAGTATCCGTCGAAGGTGGAGCGACAGTCAATGTCTAAGTCTGGGTTGGAGCTCTTGCGACAATGGGGCCGATTGTTTGTCAAGGAGGGATTGGTGTACCGCCACCTCCATCTTCCTGATGGTGGAGAGGAGGTAGATCAATTGGTATTACCCGAGGTTTTGTGGAATGAGGTGTTTGCGCAGTTACACGATGGGCATGGCCATCAAGGCAGGGAACGGACCTATGAGATAATTCGGAGGAGATGCTATTGGCCAAGTATGAGTGCCTATGTTCGAGAGCATTGTCAGAACTGCCAGCAGTGTACAATTTCAAAGTCCAGTTATCCAGTGGCTCGTGCTCCCATGGGCCACTTGTTAGCATCGAAGCCCAACCAAATATTGGCTGTTGATTTCACCTTATTAGAACCATCTAGTGATGGACGGGAAAATGTCTTAATTATAACAGACGTATTCTCCAAATACACATTGGCTGTGCCAACTAGGGACCAGAGGGCAACCACTGTAGCCAATGTTCTTGTACAGGAATGGTTTTATAAGTTGGGTGTGCCAGCCAGACTTCATTCTGATCAGGGTAGGAACTTTGAGAGTGCAGTGATTGCCCAATTGTGTCATCTGTATGGGATTCAGAAATCTCACACGACTCCATACCATCCTCAGGGTAACGGACAGTGTGAAAGGTTTAATCGAACACTGCACGATCTTCTTCGTTCCCTTCCATCCGAACAGAAACGTTCCTGGACTCGGCATTTGGCACACGTGGTCTTCACGTATAACACCACGTGCCATCATACCACCGGTGAGTCTCCGCATTTTCTGATGTTCGGACAAACTCCACGGTTGCCGGTGGATTTTCTGCTGGCAGGAGTTGAGGATCCAGTCGGGGGTAGTGTGGAAGATTGGGTGGCTGAGCATCAGGAAGGGCTTAGAGTAACCCAGGAAGGGTAAAAGGTCGTCTTGAAGCAGCGGCGGAACATAGGAAGAACTTGTACGATCAGACAGTAAGGGGCCAATCACTGATAGAGGGCCAATTAGTCCATTTGCGTGAGCATGGAGTTCGAGGCAGGAATAAGATTCAGAATCATTGGTCAACTGCTCTGTATAAAATTGTAAGAGCTCCTCAGGAAGGTGGTCAGGTGTATAGTATATCTTCACTGGATGAGCCCATTCGGGTAAAACATGTGCATAGGTCTCTGTTGAAGCTGGCTCCTGAAACTGTACAACGGGCTTATCATATTGATCTGGGCTTACAGGGACAAGATTTTCAGGAAAATTTGTGTGAGGGGGACTCTGTGATGGTGGTTATTGAGCATTCACCTCCTACCCCTGTAAATGACGCCTCTGTGGAAATTGTTCCGAGGGTGACCACTGAATGTACCTTCCCTCTGGTATCCGTTTTAAATTCACCGTCTAGTGAGGCCTCTACTTCGGGGGCACAGGGCTTACGAAGATCAACTAGGACAACGGCTGGGAAACATCCGAATCGTTATAATTTGCCCAGGACAGTAATTGGTGATGTGTCTGCTAGTTTATCACTACCGGTTGAGAACCCCCTCCTGGGACAAGGAAGGGACTGTCATTTCCGCCCTTGGCTGTAGAAGGTGAATCATTGGGACAATGATTGAAAATCCTGGGGTAGATTGTAGTGGGATGGCCTTTTTTTTAAGAGTAGTCTGCGTGGCCCCTTTAAAAATAGCGGGACATTAAGTGGGTGGGTACGTCAGGTAATTACGTACCTATATAGATTCAGGTGAGTTAAGTGCGTCATGACATTGCATCGATGTGACCTGTTTGTGTTGCTCTTGAATCTCCTTCACTCCACGAGAAAGGTAGGCTCTGTTAAACTGGTGGATCATAGACGGGAATATAAATCTAGAATATGGGTGTTCGTAGGAATTTAACTTAATTCACAAGTTTGATTAATGTGCTTGCTTGATGTAATTTTAGATTAGTCGGGTGCGTCCAGACATTGCTAGTGAGCATGTGTGAGTGAGTGTCTTGCACGTGAAAGGTAATATCATGTTTCCCTTACCCGGTTTGTGTGACTATAAATCTGAGAGGAGTGGGGAGGGAGCAAACGAAAATGTTATTTGTTTTTCAGAAGTTGCTAGCTGCTGTTTTGCTGTGGTTAAAATATCGTTTCCTGTTTGGGACGCGGGATTCTCTTGTTGCATTGAACGCTCGTGATTGCATGGACTGCTCGCGATTGCCTTGAACGTTGTACAACGCACACGTTGGATACGACGCCTATACAACGCTCACGTTGGATACGCTCTAAACCCGTGGCCGTTGACTCTGGTGCCATCGGGGCTCGCTCATGTCGCTGGCGTATTTTCATTTGATTTGAGTCAATTGTTTGTGTATTTGGTTTAAATGTGTGTGTAACAGAGTGAAATTGAAATTTCGTTTTGTTACGCTGCTTTATTGTATTATTATTATTATTATTATTATTATTATTAGGTATTGTTTATTTACCTATTTAGTTTGTTTCTCTCTTTATTTGGGTTGGTTGTATTCTTTCGTTGTCTCGCTTTACATTTATCCCGCTCTATTTCGGAATTTAGTAATTGTGGTTTATTTGTTCTGTTGCTCTTTTGGCCTTGGGTTATCTGATTGGCGTTGAGTGGGTTTAAATTAATTATATCTTTTTGGTTTTGGTTGGTTTGAAGTGTTTTGATTTGCATTTATTTTGTTTTCTGAATGGAGTGGTGAAGTGTTTAAGCCAAGACATAACGTGAACGAAGGGAACCAACTTTAATTTATTTGTTGTGAATTGTTTCTTTAAGTATATTTTTTCCTTTTCTTTTTGGGTGCCTGTGGCCAGTGTATGGGTGGCCGGCCCAGGGGAACTGTCTAAACAAAGCCCAGTGGGATGATTCCTTCATATTTATTAAATTTTATCACTGATGTTGAGCTCCAGGTGTTTTTTTAATAACTTAAATAAATACATTTTTGGTAAGTGGTCTTGTCTCTGCTCGTCCTTTTCATTTGGTTGAAAGCCTGTAATTGGGGAGGCTCAGAAATTGGGGTCTGAGTACGGGTTTTACCAGTGTAAGTTAATGATCGTCAGTCATAGGAGAGGAGAGAGAAATCTGGGAAGGGGAGGTTATAGATGTTATGAAATACTTTGAAGTTTCTCCAGGCTGTGAGATAATGCTGTATGGTCCTGGGGGAGACAGCTTGAATGATGACGTCGAGTGAAACGTCCAGCATGGCTTTTAAAGGGTGATTTAGATGAAGATCAATTCTGAATAAGGAGGTACAGGTGTTGGATAGAGGTCCGCATCCGGCGCTAGCTGCCTGAATTTCTGAAATGAAAAGCGGGACAGTGCGTCAGCAATCTGATTTCTGGACCCGGGGATATGCTTGGCTGTTAGAATGAATTGATCGCGTGCCGAAATCCATGTCAGGCGTCTGAGAAGGGGCATTAAGGTGGTCGAGTGGGAACGTCCTTTATTTATGCACTGTACCGTTGCTTCGTTATCGCAATGGACCAATATGCTGGAGGTGGACCATTCTTTCCCCCATAACTGAGCTGCTACTACCAATGGATATAGTTCGAAGAGGGCTGATGACGCGAGATGCTGCGGTAATGTTGCAAGTTGGGGCGGCCAGGTAGATGCGAACCACCGTCCATGGTAAAATCCCCTGAAACCTACAGATGGGGCTGCGTCGGTAAAAAGGCGGATGTCGACGGGAAGAGACAACATGTCGTTGTAGAAAAAAGATATGCCGTTCCATGATTTAAGGAATTTGATCCATAAACTTAGCTCGTCGCTGCATGAGCTGGTTATCTGGATTAAATCCTCTAGAGCGTGGGCGGAAGAAGCGAGTGAGAGGAGATGCGCTACGAACGAGCGACCTTGCGGAATGATGCGCATCGCGAAATTCAAGTGTCCGAGTATTGAAAGAAGCTCGCGTTTTGTGCATTGCGGGGTATCTATTAATGATTGGGCTATCAGAATGGTCCTGTCGATTTTTTCCCTTGGGTAAGGAGGCTTGGAATTTGAGCGAGTCTAACTTGATGCCTAGGAATTCGATTGAAGTGCTGGGTCCCGCCGATTTTTCTGGTGCTACAGGGACACCGAGTTTCGCGAAGACGTCTTGGACTTTAGAGAGATGCGCGGCTGGGACGGAGTCAGGAGGCGAGATGATTAGAAAATCGTCTAAAAGGTGGATGAGAAAAGGGATGTCGTAATTGTTGGATAGGATCCAGCAAATCGCTTCTGATAACATGTCAAAAATTTTTGGGCAACTTCTGCATCCGAAGGTGAGGCGGACGGAAAAATAATATTTTTCGCGCCAACGAATGCAGAATAGATGCCAAAAGTCTGGGTGAATCGGCATTACTTTGAACGCGGATTTGATGTCTACTTTAGCCAGCCAAGCTCCGCGACCGGCTTTTTTAATCAGGGTGATGGCTTGCTCAATGTCGTGGTAGTGTAGCGAAAATTCTTCGAGCGGGATAAGACTATTAATGCTTGGGAAGGGAGCTCCGTGAGGGGATGAGAGATCGAATATAAGACGCTTTTTTCCCGATAATTTCCGCGTGGCTATGCCTATGGGGCTGACGCGGAAAACCGTGAACGGTGGTGCGGAAAAGGGGCCGATCAAAAACCTTTCGTCGATCTCTTTTTTGACGACGAGATCTACGGTCTCGGGCTCGGCTAGCGCAGACTGAAGGTTAGGGCAGACGAGACTGTGGGAAATGGATCTCGCAATGCCAGGATTGAAGCCTGATGAGAAACCGGACACAAGGTATTCTGTAAAGGAAGGGTCAGGGTGGTGTAATAGTTCGGCAGACAAATGTAAAACATTGACAGGAGTCGAGAAATAATTTTTTGATTTTTTTTATTGCAGCTTTGTAAACGGGGCAAACAAGGCGGGCATGGGCGCCGCCGCAATGGTTGCACACGTGCAAGTACCGACACCTCTGCCTGGTGCACCGTCCTGTATTGAAGCTGATACAAATGTCGTGCGAACGCGTTTTGGAAGCTGCTGAAGTATTTAGATCTAGCAGGCGCGGAATGTGACCGGTTGAAACGGGATGAGGCGAGACTGGGCGTGGGGGTATAGCTCAGTGTCCAGTGCTCCCCAATAAGGGCACTGGTTCCACTGAGCCACCCTAATTGCGCATTTCGCCGAAAATAACTTGTGGTAAGTGTAGAAATGGGCCCCCCCATAAGAGAGTGCGAGCTCCGCGACCATGGCAAGATAATCGCTAAGCTCGCGTCTCCTGTGAGGGAGCACCGTGCATATGACATCGGAAAATCGTGAAAATGCAACTGTAAATTCTGGGAAGGACAACGTACGGGAGTGACTGTGGGAAGTGTTTTTAAATGTGAATTCTAGATCGCCGTATGTGATCTGGCGATCCGTTGGCGGAGGTGAAAGTGGAGATAAAAGGTGAAATAAATCAACATCCGCACCTGCTAGAATCTGTGTCCTGATGTTGCTGGACACTGGGGGCGGTTCCAGGACCGGGGCGTTGATGGGCACCCGCATAGGAGCTGCTGAGGCCAATGAAAATTGAGGGTGGGCCTGAGGCATAGCGAGGAGGGAGGGAATTGCGGCCGCTGGAGCAGCTGACGGAGGCGGCCTCGCGACAGCGGCGGCATCCAGGGCGGGGGCTTGAGGGAAGGAGGGATGGCCGAAGCCCTGGGGGAGGTAAGGGAAATTTTGAGCCGGGGCCTGTGACGCTAATGGAGGCGGTCTCACGTTAGTGGATGACATTGGCGCCGCTGGCCAAGAGCTTGCGGATGTGAGGGGAAAAAGTTGGAAGCGATCTGGAACCGCATGCTGAGGCAGGCTCGTTGGATGTTGGTGGTTGAAGTTGGCGGGGGCGGGCCGAGTTTCCTGGGGAGCCACAGGGAGAGAAGTATGTAGCGGCTCGTGCTGTTCATGCGGCGTGCAGCCCAGACTGGCCGAAATCCTTCTGCGACGGGCTGGGGTTGTCCTGACTTGCCCTGCTGATGCGGCGGAAGGCCCTGCCCGGGCTGAAGGAGGCCTGAAAGCCTGAACCGGCTCATTAGCAACTTCCTGTTGCGGGGAAGATCCGGCTAGTAGGTGTTCTGACTGCAGCGCGACGTAGATGTCGTACAGCTCGGCTTTGCTTAGCCGGCTGCTCAAGTTCACATCCCGATTGGACAGTGCGAGTCGAAGTCCTGCGACTGTCCATTTCCCGATGGCTGGGATTGCTGAGTGCGCCGAGGCGTATGATGACGCCGGTGAGGAGGAAGGGAGCCTAACCTGGCTCTGTACGGAAGAGCGGTTGCGTTTGGAGGCTTGACGAGTCGGTCGGCTTTGCTGGCGGCCTCGTTCTTGCTCTGCAGGTTGGGATGTAGCTTCCGGGCTGAGGATGGAACGCTGACGAGCGCTCGAAGGGGCCGGAGTATCTTGCTGGATTGGACTGTCGTTAACGACGGATTCGTGGGTCTCAGACATGTTAGAAACAGAAGAGATGTCGCAGGTAAGAGGTCTTGCTTATTTATGGGCTGGCTCGCTTAGCAGGTAGGGTGGAAGCCATGATTACTGATTGCGAACCAGCCGGGTTTGATTATATGCTCCGGCTCCTCCCGAACTTTGTTTATAAAACATCATTTGAAACACAGCATCTCGTTCCCTCGTACCCTCTCAGGGCTACAGCCAAGTAAACCGAGATGTTGTTCTTATATTTCATGTTTGTTGCAAACAAGAAGATGCGATACAATGCTTTTCGAAAAGGCAGAAGTTGAATGACGTCATTGTGAAAGGGCTTTTTGAAAAGGAATTTCGAAGGAGAAAATTAGTGGGCGTTGCTTGCATTTTTCATTCGAATTGATTGGATGTGTAAAAACAGCTGTTGCATTGAATCTGAAATGAAACTGCCAGCAGACTGACAGTTGAAGGGGAGGACTTAACATAAATATAAGCAGTTGGTTCCATTATATGGAAATGTATTGTTTATTACTGTATATTGCATTTTACTTTCCAGTATATACCTTAATATTTTCTTTCATTAAATTAGAAGCAGGGGTGTCAAGTTACGAAGTACAAATACTAAGTAACCTTATGTAGAAATTTTGGGTATCTATAGCCTACTTTACTGGAGTATTTTGCAGCCGACTTTTTGCTTCTACTCCTTACATTTTCATGCAATTATCTGTACTTTCTACTTTTTAAAAACAGCCTCGTTACTCCTATTTCATTTCGGCGTATTTTCATCCTGGCATGTCATCGTTCAAAAAAAAAAATCGTGCCATCCAGATAGAGTGAATTTGATTGTGGTTGGATGAGAAGTATAAACATACCATTAAAACAACTCGGTTTGTAGCGTTGCATGCTCTGCGCACCCAAGTAACTACCACTACCTAATGGCTTTCAATAACTCGCCGTCTAATTTAAAAAGTATATTGAGGTAAACTGAAATTTTGTTAGTATCAGTCGAATACTTTTGCGCGCTATCTTTATGTATCCTGAGAGTCCTTGAAAGATCAACGCCAAACACAGCTGTTTTGGTACTCAAAATAGTGCGTGGTGTCATTTTTTATTAAGTGGGGAACTGAACAGGGTGTTGTAACGTATACAGAAAATCCCGAGTCAAGAAGTTGAGACGTCTATGTGATATGCTTAATATTATCTATATACAGAGACTAAAATAGGCCATTCCTCGATTTAATGGCTTTAATCTATACAAATGGCTGATCTAGTCACTGTTTAATATAAAAGCGTCGAAGGCTCTACTGAATGCATACATTTAAATGTATAAATACCGCAATATGAACCTTTTATTACATACGGATTAATGCGGACAAACGCTGTACGAATGACGTAATGCGCCATCTAGTGGCTGTGTATGGTAGTCTCTTGAGGACGCTGTTTTCTTTACATTTTGTGTTCAATTGTTTGATTAATTATTGCTGATAACAATAAAATGTAAAGTATGCCTAATGTAATCTATTCAAGGGGTGCCATTTGTTAATACCATTTTATTTGACAGTAGCATATGATATTTGCTCAAAGCATCAACCTATTTTATTCAATATAGCTTTCCTGTAGCTCAGTGGGAAGAGCATTGCGTTAACGTCGCAAGGTTGTGGGTTCGACCCCAGGGGATTGCGAATACCTATGTAAAATGTATAGGGTAAAGCAATGTAAGTCGCTTTGGGCGTCTTCCAAATGCCTAAATGTCAACATTGTTTAGGTGACTGTTAACTAATAAACATTTGAACTGATATTTACAAAATTGCCAGTCAATATTTATAATAGTTTAGGTTTGTGTTGCTAAGTGAAAAATATATATTTTTGACAAACAGTTGCCTGTTCTTAATCATGTAACATTTAATAAGTAACATGTTAAAGACTATTTAGGGGGATGGGGTTGGGCGAGGGTGCATGCGGTCTTCCTTCTTTTTTGTCCTGGCCTGATAAAACTCATGTGAATGCTCAGTAGTACACACATTAGGTTCTTTAATGTATTTGCATTGTACTAAAATGTGTTCATTTTCAATGGGCATATATGCGGCTGAAACAGGTAGCCTGGTGCATCCCGAATTTTTCAACATTAACATTTTAATATAACATTATAGTCTTATGGCCTTTACAAAAATGTGTTTTTGAGTAGGTGGGGTAGTGCACAATAGACCCCTGTGGTGCGGCCTAAGCTTTTGTCCTTAATGGGATTTTTTTTCCTCACATTACTTTTATACTTCAAGTAGTTTTGAAACCAGTACTTTTGGTAAAAACTTTGAGTTGATACTTCAACTTCTACAGAATTCTTTTTAAAACCTCGTATCTATACTTCTACTTGAGTAATGAATGTGAATACTTTTGACACCTCTGATCAGGATAGACCAAAGGACTGAAAGACTTATCTTTAAATTATAACCATGCACCGCTCGGGTCTTTTATTTTGAAGAAAAGTCGATTTGTGCTTTTCCTTAAGCTTCACTGTGAGGAAATGCGGAAGTGCCCATGCTGCTGATAATGAAGTCCAGTAGTGTACCGACACGTAGATAAGGTAACGTCAACCAAAATTAAATGTAATGCAGTAATCGCGCGTATTAAATTAATAAACTAGTATTACATTTGTGAAATATGTATATATTTATATGTATATTTACGGACGATCTTTCATTCGTGCGTTCAGCTGGCCATATTGCCTATTTGGAGCGCTGTGTGCATTAAGATGACGTTATTGTCACGTTATGGTGTCAATTATTACAGTAAATGCAGTGGTATATAACACAACTTATGTAATGTAGTTACATTTCAAATTATGTCTGTGGCTTGCAGGTGCATTTGAATGACGGTCATCCCCAGATAGGCTTGGTTAGGTCAAAGGAAAGATGACTAAGCGGCGTAAGAGGTTATTGACAGGTGATGGAGTGCCTAGTCCAAGAGAAGAAAAAGCACCTGCTCCACCACGCAGAGAAAAGAAAAATAAAACTGACATCGGAAAGGTGTTCATCAATATATCCATCGGTTTGTGCATCTTCAGCCTCATCTGGTTTTTCTATGCTCTTTATATGCGTTCAGCCTTGGCCAAGAGGGTCGTATCCTTGCACCCATCTCCACGGGTTCTGAATGTAAATAGCTCAAGTCCTGCTGTGTCTCCAGAGAGATTTTGGGGTTCACACCGCCCCCATGTGTACTTTGGAATGAAAACAAGAAGTCCCAGATCTGTTGTAACAGGTAGTGTGTTGCACATTGATGCTTACATTTTGTTTTACGCATTCAAATTGGGATGTATGACTATTTTTCATTTTATTTAGGTTTAATGTGGATGCGTCAGTTTGCTGATGTTGATGGAAATTTGAGACACACTTGTGAGCAAGGGGACCGTTTGCAGGGCTACGGATGGCTGATGCATGATGGCGTCTCTTTTGGAGTCCAGGAGATTCATGACCGCGATTTCACCCTCACAACAGAGTTTGTGAAGCGTATGGGTGGAGATCACGGTGGTGACTGGACATGGAGAATTACTGCAAAGCAACATGTGAGTAGAAAGCATTTTTTTAGGAGGATATATATAAATCTGGAGAGTATTGTAAAGCAAAGATATATGAGATATGACTCGTCAAATCAGATGCTAGTTGTTTTTTATGAACAGATGCTAGAGCCTTTTACATGTGGATTTAGTTATGCTTTATTGTTGTATACTGAAACCTAGTGGTACAGATGCAGTATCACACTAAAGCAAAAGTTTTCAGTTTCTAATGCCATAGTAAAATTTGACCCTCATGATACATTTGTTCTGTGAACTAAAATATTTAATTTCTGTGGGGTTGACTGGGATCAAGTGAAACATTTAAGCTGGTTGTGATCTGGTGTGATGTCGACATGCTCTGTGTAAAACTTTGGTTTGATAGAAAACTGATATGACGTCAGTATTCATTTTTTCCTCTAATTGTATTTATTGTATACTTAATTTTATATACAGTATATTTCGTTTTAAACATTTTTAGGTTTTAAGAATGAACATTTGAGCCCATTTAAGAGCATGAAATTAGCGGAATGTAACTTTTGTAGTTTTACTTTAAGCACTTTGACTAAGGAAGATAACATTTATATTTCCAAGTCTTCACCTGAGTAGCAGTTGGTCCACTCACTTTGGAATGCACATTTTAGTAAACAAAGAACAAACAATGTAATTTTGTGATTAAGAAGAGCTTAGGTTATAGTCTTACTCAACCGAACCAGTAATACCAGTATTATGTATTTAAGTGGTATACCAGTTTGTTATAAAACATATAATTGATGGTAAC
Organism: Triplophysa dalaica; assembly: GCF_015846415.1. Lineage (NCBI taxonomy): Eukaryota > Metazoa > Chordata > Actinopteri > Cypriniformes > Nemacheilidae > Triplophysa > Triplophysa dalaica. The sequence goes on from NC_079543.1 coordinate 8,299,976, forward strand.
AATTGCATTGTCTTGTAATTACAGAGGTGATGATTGGTGTTGCGTTGTTTGCTCACCTAAATGCCTTCATTTCAACCACAAAAAATCACACATAAAATTCTCAAATTTAAACATTAAATTCGAAGCTCATACATTCGTACTAATATAAAATGTCTGAGGGTAATTTTGATGAACAAACAAAAAAGAATATTTAGTTTCATTATCCAAAGAGCTTGGTCATGTTTGTTTTGTCTTTGATTGACAGAGCTCTGCTGTCACGGCTCCAGTAATCTCACTGATGTTCTACGCTGCCACAGACGTTCAAGGTTCCTTGCAAGCTCACGTAGAAGAGAAAAATCACTTGAGTTCTGTTACAGGAACATCTGAAGAGCTAGGCAACTTCAAGATCACTTTTGGAAAACCCACTGCAGGGGAAGGTGCTGCTGGCAAATATGCCAAGTATGTTGTGCATCAACACACAAATGTGGATTGCTTTTAGTAAACTGGGCACTGTACACGCATACACAATAGGGATGTAACGATTACCAGTTTGGTGCTTTACCGTGACAATAACTTCCAACTGTTAGTATTACCACTTCATATCTTAATATCCGTTAAACCATACAAGTGTTTCTGCTTGAAAAACCCTGTCCAGCATCAAACAAAGTTACCAAGAGCACTGAAAAAAGTAACTTGTAGAATTTACTTAATAAAATCCTCATAAAAATTTGCACAAACATTTTTTAAGTAAAATTTGCTGCTATAATTCAAGTACAACTTACTAACCAGAATAAAGTAATTTCTACGTATTAAATAAATTTAGTTTTTGTTAAAATATCACGTAAATGTTACTTAAGCTAAACCAAAAAATGACGCTGTTCAAAAACAAGTGTCTAACTCAGACTTCACGGATCACTTACTTTCATGTTAAAATATAAAAAAATCACAAAATAATAGTCAAGTTAGAAGAGACTGGTGGTCTCTGTACTGGCATTAGCACAGTTACTGCTCAATAAGTGAAAAAACACACTTCATGACTAATATCGTGTCTCCCTCAGCCTAGGCACAAGCACCGCTCTTCTTATCAAAGGTAACAATTTAAAAAAAACTTATCAACCCAAAAATAGTATCAAAGATAAATCAACAAAAAGCACAAACAATTCTTTCTTTTTTACTAAAAAACACAATCTTAATGACAGTTAATCTCCTAAAGCGTTCAGATGCGAAGCGTGATTGGAACTACAGGTCAACGGCCAAGGTAAATCTTTCTACAAACTAACGAAATAAATAAGTAAACTTAATCTGACCAATTTAATGGGTGTAACATAATCAAATTGAGTTGGATTTACATAATTTGTTCAATTAAAATTACTCAAAGAAAATAATTAAAATCTTGATCAAGATTTTTACATTTTTTTAACTGTTTTTTTTTGTTGTTGTTAAAAACAGGAACATAATTATATATGTTATATAAATACATATTTTAATAATTTATTGTCATAAAATCTACTAAGGCACATAATACATTTTTTTCAGTGGGAATAACATAGATGCAACATGAAACGTGGGATTTGTTAGTTTATGTCAGGAGAGTAAGTCAGGAGTATTGACATTCGGAAAAAAATAAGCCATACGTATTGATTCACGTCTGCTCCTAAGAGTTTGTGATGATAGTGCTTCTAATTAGAACTTCCAAGTACAACTAAACCCCATCTGTGTGCATGCAAACGCATTCGAAAAATGATTCCTGAAAGGGAAACCTTGTAACATTAATGGGATGAGTCCCTTGAAGCACACTGTGTGAACGAGAGCCTGAAACAATGATGTAAAAGCCATGCAGTGATGACACGCATCTGTATTAAATCGTCAATAATTTGGCTAGGGAAACAAGTTCAGTATTCAAGTATTTTTTGTTTGTTAGTAAATCGAAAAATACAAAATAAAATATTTAAATCATGGATGAATGCAAGATTCCTAATCACCAAACATAAGGTCACGTGCAAGAATATCGTTGTCTGCTTCTAAACGCAGTTTGAACTTGTTTTAAAAAAATGATAAACTTATTTTTAAACTCATTTTGTACATCATGATACTGAAAAATTATAATACCCAGGGGTGGTTCTCTGCCTCAAAAAGTAGACATTTTTTATCGTTTCCCCCAACATTTATTATTTAATTTTGAGGTTAAAATATTTGTATGCTCAGAAGAACTCTTGTTCTTTATTAAGGGTCTATTTGGTAAGTTTTACTTTGAGGCGTTAATTAATACATTATATAACAAACATGTAGTTAAGCTGGGCTGTTTTAACACATGAATCCTCATGACTCCAGTATTACCTAAGGTTTGTTCTTTCATGGCCGTAGCCAGGGTTTGAAAAGTAGTGAGGTCTGTTGTGGGGTGTCAATAATTATATTTAATATATACTATAAATGCCATAAATCATTCAACTTTAATAAATATAATAAAGTTAACAAATATTAACGTATACCTGTAAACAGGGCTTGATACTGTTTGTTAGTGAAAATGACCAACTTCTATCCTAGCGCATCTCGAACCAGCGTCTATCCACTATGGGTGACGAGCGTCTCCCATAGTTGTCAAAAGAGCAACCTTTGAAGTAGCGTAGTCTGGATTACTTGCACAGCTCTCTCTCGCTGGTCTCTGTTACACTATTTTCACTGCTACAGGCCTGATACCGTGCTTTCGGTATTCTGTGTAAGTTTGCATCGAACAAGCCTGAACAATTTGTTTTTAATTGTTTTCATATGACATTTTATATTTATTTTATTTTAAATGTTTTTATATTATAATCTCGTTGGGCTATTAGACTGCCTTGCGTTCTTGTGCCTCATTCCTCTTCGTTGTTTGGCATTTACCAATAAAAAATATAAATAAAAAAAGTTCGTTTTAAAATTGACGTCTTTGTCATTTGCAAAAGACAACAATATATGGTACAGAATAATAACCCCAAAAAAGAGAGATTATTTAGGGCTATTTAGCACTAAATAAAGGAAGGCAGTAATAATAACAAATCGCGCTATATAATAAAAAACATAATAATAAGTTACATTTATATAGTGCTTTTCTGGGAACTCATAGCGCTTTACAAGGAAGGGGGAATCTCCTCAACCACCACCAATGTGCAGCATCCACCTGGATGAGGCGACGGCAGCCATATTGTGCCAGAAAGCCCAGCACACACCAGCTTTTTGTTGCAAAGCAATTTAGTACATATGGGGATGATTAGGAGGCCATGATGTGTAGAGGTGAATGGGTGAATTTGGGATTTTTAATGACCGCAGAGAGTCAGGACCTTAGTTTCACATCTTATCCGATGGACAGACATAGCCTATAGAGCTAAAAACACTGCAGGGAAATAGCTTTCATAGTGAACAACCTTATTTTCATGACAAAAAAATTCACACATCATTGGATGGCAGTATATTACATCACATGTATTTACAGGATCTTCACGGGAGATTTCAGAAAATCATGTGGATGAACAAAATCTAATGATCCCAGGACAAATTCCTGGACACGTTTTCCATATCTTTGTGAAAAGGGCTCTAGTTTCTCACAACACACACAGACAGATGATTTGCTGAATTGTTTTCTGTTTATATGAAAATCTTATTTACCCACATGAGTCTGTTTAATCTGAACAAGAAAACTTTTACCTCATGCCCCCAACGTGCCATGACTAATATTAATGTTATTTATTTAATGCAAGTCAAACAAAAGGGCATTTACAGGTAAACTTAATATTAAATTTGGTTTACATCAGTACCTTTTTTACATTTCAAGAACATGTTAATAAAGTCGTGATAATATTGATAACTGTGATAATGTTGTTCTCTATAATCGTGATCTTAACTACACCCTTACATCTTTGATACACAAGTAAAAGTTAAAGATTTGTAATCTCAATGCAGTATCTATTATGCTAATATAATATGTGCTAATACTTATTGTAATATTTTTGGTGTGAAAGAAAAAAGAATGAAATTCAGGTTAGCATATGCTGTCTCTCTTCTTTTCAGATTTAATTACCTGAAGACCAGGAGCCCTGGCCTGGATAAACTGACGGATATAGCGAAGAACAGCCTAAACCACAAGTTCATTTTCAGTCCTCCAAAAGGTGAAAAAAGATCATATTTCGCTCTGGACTCTCACAAAGTCACCACCCATCACAATCAGCAGCACGATCCCAAGATGGAGAGCGACTTTGTTGTGCATCAGGTGACCGTTCAGACACCTTTTCAAATCGAAGTTTTGTTTGAATCTGGAAGCTTCCGCGACCGGCCGAATCAGCTCGCGGGCTCTGTTCTCACAGATGAGCTGGAGAGGCGTAAGGTGGCATTCGATGAGAAGTTCGAGGGTACCTTTGGCCTCCAAGCAAAAGAGTTCACATCATCACAGATCAAATTCGCCAAGGCAGCTTTTAGCAACATGCTTGGTGGTATGGGATATTTTTACGGCCAGTCGGTCGTACAGTCGGTTTACAACGAGCATCCCTTGCTTTATCCCGAAAGCCCACTTTTCACGGCGGTTCCATCTCGCTCTTTCTTTCCAAGGGGCTTTCTCTGGGACGAAGGTTTTCACCAGCTCCTTCTGAGCAAATGGGACCCTCCGTTATCACTGGAGGTCATAGCACACTGGCTCGATCTCATCAACGTCGAAGGCTGGATCCCACGTGAGCAGATCTTGGACGACGAGGCACGCAGCAAAGTACCATCCGAGTTTATAGTGCAGCACAATGAAAATGCCAACCCGCCCACGCTGTTCCTGGTTCTGCAACAGCTGGTGGAGCAACTGCAGACCGACCCAGATAGGCTGTCCTCTCACCTTCCTGTATTGAGAAGGCTTTACCCAAGACTGCAGACGTGGTTCGAGTGGTTTAACACCACCCAAGCTGGACCCGTGGCTAATTCCTACCGTTGGCGAGGGAGGGACAAAGACACCAATCTTTTTCTAAATCCCAAGACCCTGACGTCTGGTCTGGATGACTACCCACGGGCTTCCCACCCCTCATCTGAGGAGAGGCACGTGGATTTGTATTGCTGGATGGCCTTGGCCTCTGGGATTATGGAAAATGTGGCGAGAATACTTGGGGAACCCCATAAGGTATACGAGAACACCCATCTAACCCTCAGCAATAATGAGCTGTTAAATGAGCTGCACTGGTCCGATAGTCTGCAGGCTTTCAGCGATTATGGCAACCACACCCAAGCTGTGTCACTTCAGCAGGAAAAGGTATATGTGCCCCCCGGACAACCACGGCACCAGTTTCCGGTTACCCGACTGGTTCGTTCAGTTCGCAGGGCTCCCAAACTGCAGTATGTGAATGCGTTAGGCTATGTTAGCCTTTTCCCTTTCTTGCTTCATATTCTGACACCAGACTCTCCTAAACTGGAGCATATTTTACGAGACATTCAAGATCCAGAACGCCTTTGGACGTCCTACGGTCTGCGTTCGCTCTCGCGGGCAGATCCTCTCTATATGAAGAGGAACACGGAACATGACGCCCCCTACTGGCGAGGTCCCATTTGGATCAACATCAACTACCTGGCTGTTAGAGCACTGCATCACTATGGCAACATTGAAGGGCCATACAAGGAGAAAGCATCTGCCATCTATCAAGAGCTCAGGACTAACCTTATTCAAAATGTTTACAAGCAGTATCTGGAAACTGGATACATATGGGAACAATACAGCGATAGCACTGGAAGGGGACAAGGTAGCCACCCCTTTACAGGCTGGTCAGCTCTGACTGTACTAATAATGGCCGAAAAATACTGAGAATCAGAAGCAGGCTGGAATCAGCATGATGAGTCAAGGTGTTGAAACGGTGCCAAATGTTTGTTCTAATAAAATTTATTTCATTTTTAGATCATTTGAAAACAAAAATGCAAGTTTGTGATTTTCGTTTTAGATTCTCATTTATTATTATAAATGAAATCCAAGCGGTTAAAATATTAAAATTTTACATATCGTTTACTGTGATTTAATGTGTTTCCTCAGGTTTAAGATGCACAGGCTTTTTCCTGGATCTGGCAAAGCTATAACTATTACTTCAGGAAATGACTGTGCACCTTTTTTCTGTCATTGCTGTTCGGCTTAATTTAACAAAAAAAATCAAAATCTTTTTGTAATCTTTTTTCAAAATTCTTCTTTGGTGTACTTGAAAAGGAATGCTAGATAGTATTTGTCACAAGTATTGATCAATCATTGCAATACATTCAAAGCTGTGGTATACTTTTTGTATGTGCATGTGCTTTTTCTATTAGGGTTTTACAACAATTAGTTGCGATTAATACGTATTAATCTACACATAAATCTTTTCTCCTATAAAGCACTTTGGTCAGCCTGGTGGCTGTTGTAAATGTGCTATACAAATAAAATGAACTTGAACTTGAATAAATGTTTTTGTTTACATAATATACTGTATGTGTGTGTACTGTGTATATTAATTATGTGTATATAAATACACAAACATCCATGTATAATTTTAAGAAAAAAAAATACAATATATATAAATATTATATTAAATATTTATATTTATGTATAATGTTAATTATACAATATATAATAGATATGAGTTTGGTTCCAAAAAAATTAGATGATAATTCTCAAAAATCAAACATCTGTAAACATTTCGAAATATATACATTGACGTGTTTGTATTCATTTATGCATAATTATAATACACAGAAGACACACATATATAATGTAAACAAAGGCTTTTATTTTGCTTTCGATTAGTTGCGACTAATGCTGTGCTGCCCTATTATTTTTATCAACCCAATATCATTTCTGTTTTTAAAGAATAAAATCCTTTTGAAACGTGTTGTCGTGATGATTTGTGGTAATTGAAGTGAACTGGTTGTTAATGTAGACTAAAGCTAACAAGTGTTCAATTTAATTTCATTTAAAGTGTAGGTCATTTAGTATCGGTCCTTCCTGTCTTGATTAGGCGATTAAATGTTAAGCTGGACTTCCAAAACTCAAAACAGTCTTCCTGTTTCAGCCGAAACTGGAAAATATGTGAATTAACTTTAACCTAAACTTAATATAACCATGCTTTTGGACCAAGATACTAGAATAGACCTCACACCCCTCGATTCCGTGTAGCGTAAAAGCAGGCCCAGGGAATGGATGGATAAATGTTATCATTTTTCTTATTATTGATATGTCCGGTTATTTGTATTCTTATTTAGTAAACAACTTTACAATGATGCAACATTGTTTTTTATTTACTCTGTTAGAGAAATGTATTGTTGTTGTTTTTTGGTGAGAAGTTCAAAAGTGATGTCATCTCTGTGAACACTCCTGGTTGCATCAGCAGTGTTTTGGAGATCTAAGCTTGTAGATGATTCACGCTCTGTTTGATATTTTCTATTTGGTCATACAATACAATGCATGGGACTTCGAGGTCAATCAGAGAAATGAGATAAACACGCATCTTGCTCTATGTTTACATACCCCTTGGGCATCATAGTATGTTGCCCTCATTGCTATCGGCCTTTGAAATGCATCTCCCCGTCTTTGTAGTTTTTGGTTGATTGGTGTGACTAAAACACTCAATGCGCAATCCCCCCCTGCACAGACGCACGGTACAATGGGATAATAGCCAAAACAGCATTAGCGAGATCTAACGCACAGGCATAAATAGATGAGTCAGAGTTCCTCCATTTGCGCATTGATGAGTTCCTGAGCCTCTGTTTGCATCCATTGGTACGAGTTGTAGGAGACATGTTCATGTGAGTCACACTTTTTGCCCTGTAATGGAGCAATTATAGCATTAAATTCTCAAAGGCTTCTGTTTTAACGTTATGAAGTGGTTCATTTGCTGATTAAATTCTGCAGCGAATGGAGCTGTTCATTCACACTTCATTCGGCCTGCTTAGAAGTATCCGTGTTACAGTGTGGAAAGTGTAATGATGGCACATGCCTGCTAGGTGGAGCCATTTAGTCATCCTCTGATCACCACTTTTTACATACAGTATATATACTGGGCTGTTTAAGCCAGGGGAATGCAGAATGTATTTAAAGCCACATGGCTTTCAATTTTGCACATTACCCGATGACACTGTTGCATCACTGTGATGTTTTCATCTCAGGCTTCAGCTGGGTTTTCTGTTGATGTCATGATCTGGCACTTTATATATGCGTGTCATATAGTGCGTTTGGGTCACAGTGCCTTGGTCATAATTGCTTGTTACCTCAGCGAATCGATCGGTGATGAAATCGCTGATGCAGTGACGTTCAATGCCATCGTCTCCCACCACACACTGGTATGTCTCCCACGGGAGCCTTACTTGCTGAACAACAAGCGTGTATGCCGAGCTTGGCCAAGCTTTCACCCTTTGGCACAGCAACCAGCATAAAATCCAATCCACACATTTCTTTCAGCCATCTTTTCATCCCCCTCTCTGTTCTTTTGCTTTTGCGTTTTCGCTTCCTCCCCCTCCAGAAAGATGTTTGCTTTTATCATCTACAGTATAACCTCCAGACATTGCTCGGATCCAGGGCCAGTGCCCCTGTCCCGCTCTCGCCCCAACAGCCAGCCTCCCTCGGCCAGTGCAGGTCTGTGTGGAGATTATGTAAGCCTGCCTCTATAAATAGTGGCACCCAGGATCTTTTGTCTTTACCTGCTCGCTCTTAGCCCAACAGTTTTATTTCTGGAGAGCTTGTGGAAGCAGTGCCATGCAGAGCGCCTGTTACCATAGTTACTTATGTTAGCAAGGAGAGAGAGACACCACATTCTTAGTTGCTTTTTTCCTCATAGCAGCAGTGCAATCTGTTTGAAAAGACTCATCCCTTTTCAGTCTTCAGTTGTCCCTCTGAAAAGGTGATGAATTCTTTGAAGGTTTTTATTGAATCACCTTGACGGGGTTGCGGTTATAAAGTCTGTCTCATGAGGAAATAGGCAGCGCAGACCGTTTAAAATAGACAGCAGGAGAAAACTAGGGGCATCCGATGTGAACAGGCTGTTTGCCTTAAGAGTTTGTCTCCGAATGAAGGATGAGTTCATTCATTTCTCCAAATAAGCCGGGTCCCGCTGCGAGTTTGAGAGAAAGTAACGGGCCTTATCCCCATGACAAGCAAAAGTGCAAAATCGATGAGCCCCCTGCTGTGAACATGAACTGTGAATTAGCTTAGCGCGATAAGGCATTCTCATTGATAGTGATTAGATAACTACAGGTAGCTGGAGTAGAGCCAGATCGGCCTGCTGGTGTGCTCTGTAGCTGCGCCTCGGAGTAGAGAAGAGGTTGCTGGGAATGTGGGGGAGTCAGTCAGAGCGGGCGGGGAACTGCTGGAACCCTCCGTAGTCACGATCAGGAAGAAAGCTTGAGCTCCGGCCCCTCCCAGCCTGAAAGGCGAGGATGGATGTCCGGGGACCAGGGTGGGCGAGCGGGTGTATTTCTGGAGCACAAGGGAAACCTGCAGCTGAGTGGGGTTTTACTTTCTGCAGTCGGGCTTCCCTAACCCCACTCCCACAGTACAAGGACTGAGTTACCTTTCCGCTTCTCTGTAAGGGGCTCTAGCACTGTTATATAGTCATGCATTGACGGGGGAGAATGACATAACTAGGGATTATAAAGTAAGCGAGAAAAAGAGAAGGAAATATTTGGCAGCCTAGAAAAGTGTGATACAAGACTGTGTCAAGTCGTGTTTCCGGTTAAAGATTCTCTCTCAATCCCTTTTTTCGGTTTCTTAGAGGCTTCATTGTTGCAACGGTTTGATGGAGAAGAGCCTTCATCTGGTGACATTGGGAGGTTTGTAACATGGGACATTTTGCAGTAATGTGACATGCAGTTTCTTCTGCCTCTTGAAAACCTTGAAAAGTGCTCCAAATACCTCCTCTCTGCCTCTCTTCTGAACACATCTTTGTGCATTGAAAGACTATAAGCTTAATATTGTACAGTAGAAAATTCATATTATTATTTTACTTAGATAACAAGAATAAAAATGCATCATTCGTAAAATTGTATATTGTCTGCAGCATATTTTAATCATCTGTGTTATTATATAAGATGCATGCATGAGATGCAATTTTTCCTAATTGTTGCCCTGGGAATTAGACAAATTATGAATGTCATAATACCATTTTATATGGGTCTGTTGAGAGTTTTAGAGGAATCAAACGGAGACAATTTTCGATTTAGTTTTTTGTTCCTTGTAACTTAATTTGAAAGTCATATTTAGTACTTCGTGACTATGTGTACCGACGTGATCTATTTTGCCATTCGACCGTAGCCACCCCATCATCTGAATGGACTCGAGATATATCATCCGACGTTTCCTTTCAAAGAAACTTTCGAGAAAATACCGATGCATCTGTGGTCTCATTACACTTTTACATTGCATTTCTTCGGTATAATAATCTTGGTAAGTGCAGGAATTACATAAACCCATTACTGAGCTCCGTGGCATTTTGCAGAGGCGAGAGGTGAGCGCTACTCGGCAGTTATCACAACAGCGTCTCGGTGTTATGAACTCTTAAAGAGGAGAGCTTTTTAATACGTTTAGGTCAACTGGGAGAGACCACTGGAGAGGGGGATATTAGGGCCTTGAATAAGGGGAAACTAGTGTGATGCGACGAGTTACCTCCAATAAATGTCAAACTCCTTAAGTATCATCATTATCATAGGAATAGTTCGTCTGCTTTCTAATAGTTCCGTCTGGAATATGGCCGCTTTTTGTCATTGTGCGCAAAAATAAGTTATAAAATAAATAAATGAAGCGTTGAAGTACCAACTGCCAATATCTTCCACCATCCTAACATTTTCACTTGGCCGCAACATAAATAAATACATAAATAGTTTGGGTAAACAAAAGATACTTGAGTAGGCATGTGCTAAATGAGTGCCTCGCTTTTTCCAGCCCACTGCAGAACGAATTCTTCCTCGTATCTCTTTTCGTCCTCCATTGGTGCTCCAGTGGCCTAGGCAAAGTAGTATCGCACAGGAGTGGAAGTCACGGCTATTACTGCACAGTAAGACAGGACAAGTGTTAGTTATGAAGTGCTCTTTAAAAGCACACGAACTTATAAGTTTTTACCTCCTTATACAGTTCAAGTGACCATATAATGGTCGGTTCCTTTCACAAAGAGCACAAAGCTATGTTTAAGACATTTTTTAAGCACTTGATAACTAACGCCTGGATATAGGCTAGTAACATTAATAGTATGTATAAACCTGTATCTTACTAATAGCTTTGTAGCATTAAAGTATTTAGTAAGTGAAAGAGCGCAGTGCCAGACGTTATTTCCGGGTTGTGGTGGGACATATCTTAAATCCGAGGTGTCTGGAATAGCACAAGCAAAATAACTACATGCAACTATTGTACGTATTTGGACATTTGTTTACTGTAAATACATTAGCTACTTATTAAAAAAAAGTTGAACACATTTCTATTTATGTAAATCTTGTTTTAACACGTAGAGCTAGCTTATTGTGTAGGCTTGCTTAGGAAAGCGTATCAATATTGTTAAATAAGTGGTGTTAGAGTGGCAAAATCCTATAGAGATTCAGAGAGATTAATTTGTATACGTTGATTGTTGCACAATCTGCAGGCCGCAAAGTCATATTGTGTGTAGCTTATTTTAAGAGGCGCTTTCCATGGTGCTGAAAACAGTGGACATTTACCACAACCCTTCCGCGAAAGTGTGACGAATGCGATGCTTATGTTGTTATGACTGTATATATTATATACTTTATTTATTGTTTTGTATCTATACTATAAAAGGCCATATTTTGTTTTGCTATCCAAAAAGGTATGGCTAATTATAATTAGATTACAGAGAGTAAAAGTAGCTTTGTGCGTTTTTATCAAAGGCTTGAATAGTTATGGTTAAAACATGTTTGAAAGTAAGTATTGTTGTAAAGATAAAAGATGACGTGTACAATAATAAGATGGTAAAAGTAACCATGAACGAGGGGACACAAATAATGCGAGTTGCTAAGAATCTTTTATTTTATTTTATTAACAGTGCAAACCTTACAACACATTTGCATGCCCGTTTATTAGAAATGTACGGTATGTAAATAAAAAATAAATATTTCTAAATTCATAGACATTAAATTAAGACGTTAATGTAATTTAATTAGCCTGAACTTTTTGTACAAAACAAGTATCTGACAATATAAAAAAGTGACTGCTTCTGAGTTGTCTATACCGTTATGTGGTCAGCTTCTGACCAAAATTAAGCCTGGATAATAACAACAAACAGCTGTTCATATATTTTATTTTATGCTACAGAGGAAATTAAAATATTAATTTATTTTACACATTTTAAAGCTCTTTACATTTGTTCTTGTCAACATCCCATGTATTCGAAAACGCAATGTAAAGCATATATTTTGAATTAGCAATAGATCTGGGCTGGCTCTCCCTCGTTCCCTTACATTGAACGACAAACTTGTTGAAGCGTCAGAACCGTAACTCTCCTTTTATGGGGAAGCCCGTCATATCCTCTGTCCATATATGGTCACGAAGATGACACGCAGCGGGGAATCCTCTCACTGGAGACAATGAATGGGGAGGAGGGCTGATCGGTTAGACGGAGTGTATAAAAGGCGAGCGAAGGGAAGCCGTTAGTGTGAGAATCAACAGATCTACTTATCAACAGATAGCTGGAGAGCTATAATACCTTGACGCATATCTAAAAAAAGGGAATTCCAGATCATTTACGTTTCTTTTGGACGAGCACCTTTACGGACTTAACTATCGGATCCGTTTCTGTTCACACTTGTGTTTGCATACCACCTTTTTTAATAACCAGCTTGGACTGACAGCCATTGGGAAGCAATCGTTTTACGGGAAAATGCTAAACAACATGGATTTAAACTCTCAAGATTCTTTCTACTCTCAGTTTGAAAACTGTAACAGTTCTGCTATCGGCATGGAAACTCACGGCTCGAAAGACAGCCAGGATGCCTTCGTGGACTCTGGAAGGACAGCACCTACCCAGTTTGCACACGGTGAGTTTCTGACAGACTTCTGCACCGCAGTTTCTTAAGCTGTATTTGTTATAGACTATGTGGGGTTTGCATACTTGTGCATAGAAAATATGTAATACATAAAGGAAAGTTAAATCATTTTAGACCGCCCCTCAAACTGTATAACGTGTGACATGTAGTTACATAACTGATTTGCGCGTTCCACTAAAAGCTTTTCGTATACTGACGCATGGCTGTTTTTCTCCATGGCAGGTGCACCTATTACCCCCAAAACAGAGCCCACCAGTACAGACCAGTACAACTCTTGTCACGGTCCTAAACAAAGCTACGCAACCTCCTTGGCTTACTCAGGCAGTTTCTACGTGGAAACATCTCAAGGAACGCCGTGCAGCACGGAAACATTGCTCAACATGATCACCGAAATCGTAGGCATCTCAACAACCCCCGTGTCGGACGCCCGTCAGTGCGCGGACGGTACGATGATTGGCACTCCTTCCACTGTGCCCACTGGCAGTAGCAGTTTTGGCGACGAGGCGGTCCAGAGACAGGCCTCCACGTGCTCGATCGGCAGCGCCACCCCGCCGCTGTATTCCCCGGGACAGGCAGGCCACAGCTACCCAGACTCCCAGACCACCACGCAGGCCCAGGACTCTGCTGCATCGCACCTGAACTTTTGCTCTTCCGCGCAGGCTTCGACCCATGACGCGGAGCCGCTGTCAGAAAGCGCCACGTTCCCTGTGGTGATAAAAAATGAATTCGAGAGCAGCTGTTATGAGTGGGGAACTTTTAATAAGTCGGATAACTACCTGGATGCTGGCTTTCAGTCAGAGGCATTCGCAATGTCCAATAGTTTTTCAACCGATCAACAGGTGGACGTGAAAGAGCTTTTGGACTCCTACTCTCCCATGTGCCCAAACCCAGAGATTGAATTCAAAGTGGAAGGCACCCTAAAACAAGAGCAGTGCTTTGGAGATACTTGCACACAAGGTTTTAACACCACCATGTTTAACTACTCCGCTCCAGTGATGGATATCCAATCCAACAGTCTTTTGAAACCCACCGTATTTCCAAATATTGACCTCCAGTCTAGCTGTGACACAACTTACTCGACCTCAACGATAGACTCAGTCTTGTATTCATCTTTATTACCAGAGTCCTTTAGTCAAACTTACACACGGGCTCAGAAACCTAATAGAGCGAGAAAGAGCCCTGCCTCATCCACCGGGCCCGCGAAGGAGAAACCCTTCTCGTGTCCCATGGAGACCTGCGACCGTCGATTCTCTCGATCGGATGAGCTCAACAGGCACATCCGCATCCACACGGGACACAAACCTTTTCAGTGCCGCATCTGTTTGCGAAGCTTCAGCAGAAGCGACCATCTGACCACGCACACGCGCACTCACACGGGTGAAAAACCTTTTTCTTGTGATGTCTGCGGCAAACGCTTTGCCAGGAGCGACGAGAGAAAACGGCACGGCCGCGTGCACCTCAAACAGAAAGAAAAGATGGAGTTGAAGCCACAAGTTGTTAATTCATGGCCGTTTACTTTGCCCGAAGCCATTTGAACGAGAATTGCGATGGGCGTCACGGCCTCTTGCTGTGCGTAATGTTAAATCTTACCGTCTTGGAAGATTCAAGATTTCTATTGTTTAAGGTACAGATTACGACTCCAAAGCTCAACATAAACGTTGTGGCAATTGTTGCAAGCGACCCGTACGAGCGTAAAGGTCCACTGAGGTGACAGGTTGCCTAAAAAGGGGGACAAAAATCATAAAACGGGACCTCCCACAATGAACCTTGCTGCATGTGCAGCAAGTGCGTAATGTTGTGGATTTGTATCGTTTTCCTCGGCCATTATCTTTCCCTATCGGGGAGCGTGTGTTGCAGAACACATGAACTGAAGTTCAGCACTTTGACCATGGAACAGCTCCAACCTCGACCTTGCATTGTAACGCGGTGGTAAAACGCACAGCTGGAATGTATTGCACTTATCTCCACTTTCGAACTTCAAGTGTTTTATTTCGTGCTTTTTTGGTCTTTTATATTCTAACGCCGTCACCTGTAAGACTTCTTTAAAATGCATGTATATGTTTGAGTGATATTAATAATCTCTGATGGATGCCTTGCTGCAGATGTCAGATTTACCTCGTTTTACAACATGGTGGCATTATTGGTTAGTGTGCCAAGGTTTTTACAACGTTTTTCCCCTTTTATAAATGTTTCATTTTGTTGCTATGCTATCGAATGGTAATTGTGTTGTACAGTTAAAGGTTTCAGTTCTGCTATTGTCAAATCTACATAGCCAATGGGAAGAAATAAATACATTTATATTCCAATGATCATTTGTATTTTTCTAACAACTGCTACTTTTTACATTTAATTTTAGTCAGAGAAATGATTTATATCTCTATTTAAAACGTCTCCTGTGTGAAGACACAGGCCACACCAAAAGATGTCTTGAACTTACATAATCAGCATCTATTTGAATGTATTATTCAGGTTTTAATACCCCTGTCTGCCCAAGGTATCTGCTATAGGACATTTCTTTACCAGATCATACTTGTGTATTACTGTTCGAAATTATGACCCTAATTATGATTCATGAATCAATTATCCAGTTCACATGACTCCTATATTTTGTGATGTAATGAGGAAAAAAGTAGAATAGCACTGGATTTGACATTGCTGTTATGTGATTAGAAAGCATACACTGCTGCAGATTTCAATAGCTCTTTTACATCTTTGAACAATTTTGATATGCCTTTCAGACTAAAAGCTTTTGTTTTGTAATAGCTGAATTAATCAAACGCAGTAATAGGGGAAATGTAGAAAAAAATTGAACTTGCCTTAAGTTATAGTAATTACACTGGAGAACTGAATTTGTACATATCAAGACAGTTTATACGCAATACTTTGGATGAAAATTGATGTTTGTTATTTTTATGACAAATATTTACAAATAAAAACATTTCTTGAGGTGTTTAAAGAGAAGGCTGTTCACTGAAAATGATAATTTATCCATGCTATAAGTGCAGTTTTGCATATATTCCACTGATCTGTCCATGTCTCTCTCATGCAGACACACCTACATGTTTCAAGTTCTTGCAATCTGTCACCAAAAGCGTAGCAGCAAAAGAGACTCCACAACACGTAGGCTGCCCTGTACGCATGACGCGTCCCACTCCGATGCTGTCTCACTGATGCTTAGGCACTGTAACCATCAGGACGTGATGGGTTTTATATTACGCCACACTACATTTCATCAGACAGAGGAATAGATCTCTTTAAAAAGTAGATTAATATGAAACCAGGATGATAAGGAGTTAAATGCTGCCTTATATTACAGTGTGCATATGATAGTACAACATTTCATCTATGAGGGATTGTTCAGCTATTCGTCAGAAAGGTTCAGAAGGACCAGATGGAAGCAGATATTCATAACATGCCAAAAATCATACATACCATGTTTTCTAAACGCAACCAAAAGGAAGGGCACTAGATGACTCACAACCAAGGTTCCACAGTTACTACTCTGTTGAGAGAATAAAAAAAATAAAAATGAAGTTCACCCTAAAATGAAAATTCTGTGATCATTTACTCACACTCTCGTTATTTCAACCTGTAAAACTTTCTTTCTTCCGCATAACAGAAAATATTTTAATGAATGTTGTTAACTGGCCCCCATTCACTTGCATTGGTTTTGTGTCTATACAATTGAAGCGAATGGGTGCCAGCGCTGTTTGGTTACCACATATCTTCCTTTGTGAAAGAAAGAAAGACATATAGGTTTGAATAACAAGAGGATGAATAAACAATCCGTTTTAATTTTGACTCTTCAAATTAAATTTTGCTCAAATTTTGACCTAAAGTCACCATGAAAAAAAATGAAATCCTTATTTTCCATCTAATATGGCAGTGTTTTTTATACATGATTTATTGGTGTGGGTCATTATACTTTTTTTGTTCATGAACCTTCATAATCTTTAATCAAAGTCAGAAATTTACCCTCCAATTCCAAACTACATCCCTTCTCAGCACGATGGCCAGAGGGAGAGACTCTACTCACTGTACAATTGAGTTTAAGCTGAATCACCCTGAAAACTTTTACCAACCAATAATATAAAGAATTTGATTGGTTAGACATAAATCCAATAGACATAAAAATGTTAAGTTTGAATAGGTACATTCTTCAATCCTGTGAATCGTACAAAAAAGTACGATAACTAGAAAAAATTCTAAAAAGCTCTAACTCCACCCCTACCCGAAAGACACTGGCATGAAAGCAAATTGGACAAAAATGTACAAATGATTTAGCACGAATTGATACAAATTAGCCAAAATTGGCCACAACGTACAATAGTTAAAATTTTGTCGTGAGATTGTGTTTGGTTTGTTGCTGAGGATGCTATGTAATAAAATAAGCCTACTAAAGGACTAGTTATAAGGACTAAGTACAAGGAAACACTAGCTTACTGTATAGGTTTATTCATTGCCTGTCGAAAGGCCCGTCTAGGTTTCTAGGTGCATGAAATTTCTTCATGCCGGTCAAATTAAGTGTTTGTTTTATGACGCGTCAAGGCCGACTTTTAAAAGCCGGAGGTCTCGTTAAGTGCTACTAGCTATATAGGTCTCAAGTACACCTTATTAATCATAGTTGCACTTCAGACTAAGCTAAAAGACGATGCGGCAGCGAGATTGATCCATCCCAGCGCAATCATTGCGTGATTTTATATCCACCTTGACGATGTGTAGCCGGTGTAGCACGGTCCTCGGGTGGGCTTTGTAATCAGGGTGCATAATCATAAGCCACTGATGGCAATCAGCCTTAGCGGATTAATTCGTCGGATGGCTCCCTGGCCCGACGGTCCTGTCTCCGATCGTGAAGAAGGGTGTGGGTGTTTTGGAGAGTGCAAATGATTAAGATGGAGAAGTGGCGAGGTAAAAGAGCTCGTTATGCAAACATTTAAGTGTTTGATTCTTACCATTGTTCCGTAAGCGAATTTCTTCATTAATATTACCAGTCAGGATAGACACTAGTGTAGGGATTCGAGAACTTGCCGAGGTGTTTTTATTCCGCACTAAATGGCAAGTTAATCCAAGGGGTCAAGGAGTCTCGTCCAGGCTACCGCTGTATTCCACGGTGAAACATCACTATGGCAACAAGGGTTAAGCGTCACGGTGCGCCAAAATGGAATGGAGAGGTGAACGTTTTGAGTGAGATGAATTGCCTGAAAGCAATTCAATCACATGGTAGAACGGCTCAAAGCTGTCCTTGATGGTGCGGTGGAGGCAAAGAGCCTTTAGACCCCAGAACAGTTCAAAACTGTTAAACTGTTAATGCAACGCTGTCAATATAACACCGTAAGCTTTGAAGCAGGTGAAGAAGAGCATTCCTACGAACAAAAAGTAAGTCTTTTTATAGTTCCAGTATTGCCGAAGGACAATGTTGTGTTAGTTTCATGCTGTGTGTAGTTCAAAATAAACATACAAAAGTAAGTTCTCACTTTTTACAAATTACATATTCTTTCTTTATTTCTATTTTAAAAGATGGAAAAATTAATGTGTTATGTGATGTGCCAAAAACAATGCATGTTCTTGAGAGACAACATACAATTTATGTGAATTACATGTGCAAACCAAAAGCAATAATACCATACAAACATACAATAGTTATTAATTTTCATGAGTCCATTTTAAGTTTGAGGAAAATGGACCGGGATGCGACAATTCAATTATCTGACTGCGGAAAATGTGATCATTTTTTTTGCCGACAATTCACATATTGACATCTGACCAGTATGATGAAAACCTTTGGTAAAAACTTGATTTTGTTATCTTAAGGTTGGCATTTGCATGGAATTGTGTAAACTGTAGCTCAGCTCTGAGAAGAATTTCAGGAGGACTGGCAAAACATTACAAACCAAACATGTGGACAGTTTATAAAGACAGCCCAGGAGAATGATTACAAAATATTACCGCAAGAGATTAACCACAAATTAGATTTTCTTTCCTTTTTTTACTTGTGGCCTCTATAATATGACTTTGCCTGTTGGAGAACATTTAGAAAGATTCATGGTGTATGATTTTTTTGCCCATCTTTTAAAACGAACCATTCAGCCGCTTTCTAGGCTTATTGTGAAATCCATATGATCTGCCATTAAACACCAACAGTTGCCCTTTCTTACAACTTACAAGTTGTTTATCTTGAAACTCAATGTTATGATTAGCAATGATTATCCAACACTTTACCTTCAACTAAAATGCAAAAATACACATGTACCCATATGGCACATTCTGTAGTCATAAGGCAGGAAAAGCCTTGAATAGAGACTGTTACCCAGTTCTCAGTGGGACAGTGATTGTGGTGTGGCTGACATTTGTGCTGCGGTAATGAGGCTTGGCCAGCAATGGCTATGTCACATTTGGCCATCCATGTCAGCGTGTGTCAGAGTATGAACGGAAGAGGTGAAGAAAGAGAAAGAGAGGATGAAATTGTGCATGATAAATGGAAATAAACAGCATGGCGTGTATTCAGATTAGTGCGGGACCATGATTAAAATTAAGAGATGAAGATGGGCTGTTACATACACAGATGCATAGATCGCGTCAAATTAGTGAGTGCCATGATGAGGCAACAGTTACCTCAAATGAAGTTTACCTCATTCATGAATGTGCAATTGGAACTAGCGCTGTAGTGCTTATGAATCGCCAGGAATCATTTCTCTTTTATTTATAGCATATGATTTTGGTCTCACTGTTTTGATAGACTTCTAGGTTTATGGAACATTTCTATATAGTAATACATTTCTGCGTGTTTTCTGATTTTTTGCCACCCCCAACCCCCCTCCACCCCCACACTATCAGAATGTAATAGTTGAAATCCTTTTTCCAAAAGGGCATTAGCAAATGAGTGGGTTGGGTGTGCTTAACTCACACTGTCAGGGCTCAGCGGGAGTAGTCTATACATACACTTTCAGTACTATTCCTCAAAACTCTGCTTAAGAATAATGTGCTATTATATGTGCATGAGCCGTGTGCACATATATCATTTGTGTGTGGACAGAGCTATCACTATTCATGTGGATATTATTGTGCTTGAACAGGCTATAGAACTGACAAGTTTGTTGTAAAAATGACTGCATGTGCTTGCACATGACTAGATAGAATGCTGTACAAGGTATAGAATGACTGTGCTCTTCTATGTCAAACCATCCTTTATTTATAGAGCACATTTAAAGGTTTTGATATTGCTTAAATCAAGAATCTAATGTGTTCAGTAGTCCTTTGAGTGAAAATCGTTCCACCTAACCCATGAAGAATGTTTTTTATTTTATTTCATTGAATTGCAAATCATTTGCTTTTATTCTATGTTTCTGTAAAGCACCATGGGTTATCTTCTTCTGTTAAATGAAGTATGAAATATGTGTTTTAAATAACGTTTTTTTAAGAATAGAAATTCTTTCCTATAAAATTCAGATGAATTGTGACTGAGGTCAAGGGTTGACATTGTCAGGGTAAGTAAATAATAACAGATTTTCGTTTTAGGTGAACTATCCCTTTAACATATATGACAGGCTTGAACATTGGTGTTGAAACTTTGTGTGTTGCAATCTGACTGCACGCCTGTCTATCATTCTAACAATTTAACAATCTAATGTGAAGCTGAAGGCCATTCTCCGACATATCACATAACACACTAAGGACACCTGTCTGCTGCATTCTCCACAATGTGTCTTCAAATCAAATTGCTACCTGTATTACTGAAATCCTGTAAGGTGACTGTTGAACAGTGACATTCATTATTCCTCATGTAGTTGCTCTTTTCTGACTTTAAATGATGACATTTTATTATAGATAGAATAAATGTAATTAAAGGAGTTTCCTTAAATCTCAAATTTGCCATTTTGTCTTTAAATTAAAAGAATGTGTTAAATTATCAATAGGATAAATATAGCACTTGACGTTTCATGCATATTTGGACATTATAGGGTTCATCATCAATAAGTGATAAATACAGTAGGAGAGTTAAACGATTAATCACTATGCATCGCATCCAGAACAAAAGTTTGAGTTTACATAATATATGTCTGTGTACTGTGTGTATTCATTTTGTATTCATAAAAACATATGGATACACGCATATACATTTAAAAAGATATAAAATTAAACATTCATATCTGCTTTAAATTATTGGTTAATATAAATAAATACATCAAAATCTTTCCTAAATATGTAGGAACATTTATAAAGGATGTGTTTACAAAATTTATATACACAGTACACAGATTATGTAAACACAAACGTTTATTCTGAATTCGATTAATCACGATTAATCGTTTGCAGGCCCCCTAAAATATAGTATTCTTTCCTAAAATACAGAGAAGTACGTAAGAAATATATTTTCAAGGCTGCAGGTAGCACAAATAAAAATCCTTTAAGCAAGGCATACTTTTAAAGGGTCCCTTGCATATTGAATTGATATAATCTGTTTTAGGAAGGAAATTATTACATGTTTATATTTTGTTCTTTATTGTATCTCATCTGAGATTTCAAAGCATTGCCAAAGTCATTGGGCATGTAAAGCAATTAGCTTTAACAGTCTCTGGTGCACAGTCTCCTTTTTGTGAAAAATATGAAAATGTTTGTTTAATCTGGTTCATTTTAGGTTCGATTTCAAACTGTGTTTTATTTGTTAATGGTCTTTTGGGAATATGTGCAGAGAAGCAAACATTTTTCCTTCCATTTTTTTTCTACAGTTTTCAACAGAAACTGTAAGAGCCTTGTTATCTCCCCACCCCCTCTTCTTTAAATCGTGGTACAGTCCCTCCCACTGTGACTTTTTACTGAAAATGGATTGTCACAGAGAGTGGGGGGGGGGGGGGGGGGGTGGGGGGGAATGGCATGAAATGTGGGTTGTGGTTTCTCTGTTTGGGACCTTGCTGTGAAAACACAGTACCCCTTTAAGGACTCCACTTGGCCAGCAGGTAGGCAAGACCCTACCACAGAATGAAACTGACCTTCTCTAGTATCCTGCAGTGCTTGAACATTTACAAAAGCTCTTCAATTACTCACTTAATTACAGAGCCATTATAAATACTGTAATTATTTGACTTCATCCAAGGTATGCTGATTATCGCGATGATATAGGTGGATGAGATGTGGCTTGTGCAAATTAAATAGGACATTTCATTTTAAAGCCTAACAGGGACTGATGGCAGCTTCCTCAATTTAAAAAACCTTCTTCTCTTATTCCTGTGAGGGCAAATAAGGTGAGATGTTTGTGAGCCATTGGGAGGACAGATGCATTCTCTTCTTGGCAGTAATTATCAGCATTTACTACTGAGAGGAAGTGTTACCGATTGCGATTTAGCTTCCCCGATCTCTGTATAAAATCACATTAGGATATATATTTACAAATTCAAGATATCGTCAATCCCTGGACGCAATACAATCTTCACCTTAGTAAATGTGATGTTTTCCAACAACACGGACGCTTGTGGCCATTTTCACAACTCTGAACAATTGTGCTGACAAATCAAACAAGATACAAAAATGTTTTTTAAATAAAATCTTCAATACAGGGGAACGTGATTGTAGCGTGAAGGAAAGGGTACCATGCATCAAACAGCAGGAGCACCTCTAATCCATTGATGTTCACTTCTTGTTTACATCCTTTAAGAGTCAGCCGACCATTCAGAACTATTAGAAGTCGGTGGGAGACAGATCGCACTGCTGTTTCTCTCGTCCCTCTCTCAGTAAACTGTGGCGGTGGGCTGGATTGATGGCTCAATGCATTCATGAGGCGTCAGTCATGTGGCGAATACAGTAGATAAGACGTGTTTAGAGGCTAAAATCTTCGCGAAGTTTCGCGCTCAGGCTCACCTTGTTCGGCTGATTAAGACGGGGACGTGGGTGTGCAGCAGCCGCTGATTCTGTGTTCATAATTCAGTAAATATTTTACTAAGCTAGCTAGATAAAAGCAGGTCATGTAGCAACAAAAATAAGTTTTGGAATACAGGAATAGGGCAAACTACCTTTCTTTTTGAAAAACTGTGTGACATACTGTCGACTTTGGCGTTCTCTGTCTTCTCTTTCCTTCTTTTCTTTCCGTATTTGATGCCCTGACTTTTGATGTGACATGCCTGCGTGTGTCACTGTCTGCGCTGCATCATAACAAGTCTAATAAGCAAGAGACGTCACACTAGCGATCGTAGCTCGGACAGCGCAGGTGGAATGAACCATTGTGAGAGGGAGCAGGGAGGGGTGTGACTGAAAGAGTAATTACATTATTTGTTTTTTAAATATTAAATCTATGGTCAAAACGGAAAAAATGCACATTTATTGCACGAGGGGCCCTAGCACATTTAATGTATGTATTAAAAAGAGAAAATAAATAGGAAAATAAAAAGGGGGTCTGCTCTTCTGGGCCCTGAATCAGGCTGGGCCCTTAGAATCGTCCTAACCTTCCACCCCTTTACGGCGCCCATGGCCATAGTGACGGCTCATCCAAACAATTGACTAAGTCGAAGATCTTCATGAGCATGATGGCCGTCTTCAATCCTTAATGGGGTATACTAGATGTTTGCTTTGTTTTTAGCAACACCTGACAAAAAGGTACTTTGACTTATCCACATTCATCTGGTTCTAAATGTACTGGTTAATTCACAACGGTAACTGAAGAAAACATATTTTTCTGTTGAAACTATGCTGGACGGATACAATCATATTGTTTGTTTGCATTCAAAACCATTTGGCTGTAACATCAACAGCATTTTATCAGGAATACTTTGTTTACTGACTCTCTGAGTTGCTTTGTCAGATGGAACTCCTGGTGTTGGATTGGCACAATAAGCTTTGGGCTGGTAATTAAAAAAATGTGTGTTTGAACCCCTAAAAGTTTTACCTCCTAAAATATACCTTTGTGATGTTGATGTTTCATTCATGAATGTAGGAACATTAAATTAACCATGTGCCATATTTTAGTTACATAAGAAAGAAAATCACAGATGAGATCTCTGTATAACCTCAACTATTCTTTCCAGACATTTATAAGACGCAATGGAGAGCAAATTGAAACTTCTAGGTACGTTTTTTTTCTCCTAAGAAAAAAGACCCACAAATGTTTCCGCTAGAGTTTCAAGAATTATCTTTACAATGTTTCAAACAGAATTTGGATTTTCTACATCTGCAGTCAAAAGGCTTTTGTTAAAGCTTTTACTTCATGGTTGCAGTGACAAAAAAAATGCTGTTACGATATAATCATAATATTTAGTTAGTCAAATACATCTTAACTTTTGTTTATTTTGTGTTTTCTCCTTTTCTGGCCATAAAAATGTCACTTAAAATTTGAGGGTAAGGACTAGAGAGAGAGTTTGTAACCATTGTGGCTTATTTACAAAAATATGTGTAGAATTAACACAATATCAATAATCATGTTCTTTTTTTAAGTTACCATCAGTATAAAGTGACACTTCTAATATGAACTCAAACATTTCCAAATCCTGAAATCCCAAATTTCAGCTATCCAATATTTAAGAATTTTACACCCCTAAAGTATTTTAACAGTTGTCTCAATTGTTTATGCTTTTGTTTCCCCCAAACAATTTTTGGTTAAATATCTGAGACTGAGCTGATACTTAAATAAAACATAACTCAGGACTTCATGCATTCTCCTGAAGGAGCAACATCTGAGCAATGAAATCCTCTGGGGAAGTTTGAGCATATATATGAATGCAAATTATTTAATACATACCATGTCCTCCAAATGTAATGCATTAAATGTGATCTATAAAGATGTCTTTTGAAACTGCCCCATATTTGTCCAGGCCATCGGAGTTCAGCTTTACTTCTGCAGCGACCCAGCAAAGGCGAGACATACTTTCACATGTTCAGAGCGGCACATGTCCCTCATCATGTACCACAAGTAACATAAAACACCCTCATTATATTTGACAATGGTTTGTACGCCAGGTAATTCCCTGAGGTGAGCTGGGATTAAAGTGCAAGCGATTCAACTATTTCATCTTTATGGATTTGTAACATGGGCCGCAGGCCACCTGCCTTGTCTCGTGCACCCAGATTGTTGAATTAAGGCAAAGAAGAGAAAGAGACTATAAATTCATGTACAGTATGTTGTTGCTTGCTGTGCAGCAAATAGCAAGAACATCAAAGTCATGGATGGAAGCAGAGTTTCATCTGCCATTCTTCTACATTCCTTCAGGAATGCAAACAGGATTCAGTGGAATGATTATTCTTTATCAGTACCAAACTGGATGTTTTTGTATGTGTAAAATGCACCATCGATTCAGCCTCCTCTAAAGCGACTCTATTTTTAGATTACAAGTGTCATATACCATTTACATAAAAGCTCATATTGATCCTAATTCAGGCTATATGACATCAAATTGATGCTACCCTTGCGAGGGGTTAAACAAACCACCGTAGCTGTTAAATCTATTAACATGCAAATCAGTGTAACAATTCAAGAGCCTGTTGTCATACCTACACTGACAGCCCAAATAAGTTCCAGAAAATACACACACACACACTCACACAAGAGCCATACTTGATAAGATATACTCTGTTACTATGGCAACATCTGTGGCTCAAGCTAAGAATGCAGAGGTCTGTACTATTGTCATTGCAGAACGTGATTTTCACACATTTGTCATTAAAGGATAAGGATTACTATTGTTGTACAGGTTTTCAAATGATGTGGTACCGTTTTAGTAAAAATGCCTTCTCGTGCAACTTTAAGATATTATTTAGCAGGCTAATGATCCTTGAAATCAGTATATTTTGTATATATAATCTAACTTAATATGCATATTGTGTGCTGGTCACAATCATGCCCTTCACTTAGACCCTGTTTGTTTATTTTGTTCTCTCATTATGCACAATAGCCACTAGAGTTATATTACTGGCAGGTACTTCAGAAGTAAAATTACTTTCTCATTGTTCGATTCATTACATTTCATGAAGAAAACAAACTTTCAGTATTTGCTAGAATCTAGCTTCTGGATAGCTTCTGAATGAAATACGGAATTGAATTTTGTTTTATTTTCAGTCCTTTCATAAACAATTACTAAAAAAGCTTGATGTTCTTGTGTGTTGATATTTGATTTGATCAAGCGTTTGTGTTTACAGCACTGTTGGGTGAAGTATGACAAATGTACATCTTTTGTCACTGTCTCAAGAACTCAACAACACTTTTGTCGTTGTGGTCCATGGAGTTGTTTGCCCTTTTGAGAAGCTTAAGCTTTTGCCACCCCCTGTTGGTAGTACCCTTGTTATACAGGACATGTGAAATATGTATTGTTTGTATGTGTATCCACTTCATTTGACCCAAGTGATCACTTTTAACATATAGACAAATCTACTTTATCGAATTTATGCCCAAAGTCTTTATATGATTTAATCCCTGCTTTTCTCTATGATTATGATGCATACCCCTAACCTGTCACTGTTTAAAGTACAGCAAGAAAGCTGCAAATTTCAGACACATGCTATCGTTGCTAAGCAAACAGAGGCTAATAATAACCCCAGTAAGGCTTTTTTGCTAAAAAGCTACAGAAAAGCACAGCACATCATGAATGGGATCCATCAAAATACAAAGGTAGATGACAGGCTAGTCATTAGCCCATAGTGTGGTTGTCACTTTTTGAAAGTCTGAATTAAAAAAGACTGAGTAGAATGTGTGTGTGTTGTGTGTATATGTGGAGGAAGTCGGAGAAGAATAGCGTTTAATGTGCAGCAGGTGTTTGAGAAATTACTGATCGTATTAAGAAAGCTATGAGGACACCAGAATCCACACAAACATGATTGTAAGGGGGCTATATGATATAATTCCTGTCATATATTTTCTGTGTTCTGTTTGTGTAAGCCACTGATCGAATATATATCTATCTTGTTATGCTCGAAACCCCTGAGACACAAACAGATGTCAATTATAGACCTTTTAAGAGTCCAGTGTATGACATTTAGCGGTGAGGTTGCGAATTGCAACCAACGGCTCACTCCTCCGCTTTCGAAACCCTACGGTGGCTGACACAGAACGAAGTCGTCACGTTTACGCTTCTTGAGTACAAGACGTGCTGAAGAGCAGAGTGTCTGTATAGGGCTACTGTGAACCAACATAGCAAATTCAAAGGGACCCGCGGTGTATGTAGATAGAAATGACTCATTTTAAGGTAATTATTTTAACACCTCTGAAGACATAGTTATATTGCATTTCTGTCAATAGATCTTCCAAAAAAAATAACACACAGCAACTTTAGTCAGTGACATTCCTTCAACCCTGCCTTACAATCTAAATGTTTGAACAGATGGGTTGAAATTATACCTTTATAAGATTATTATCAACACTAGTATGTCACGGCCAGGGTTTTATATAAATAATAATTGTCGCTCGATATGTTCAACATTCCTTTAATACAACCAGCGGTTGGCACACAAGACATCACATAAATGGTTGATTTGAACTATTACACCTTGTATGACTAATTGTCAGAAAGCTATTAATGTTGACAAAACAGGTTGCTTAAATAGTGCTTTTTATCCTTTATAGATTATACGTAAAACTTCACAATAACTTTCTTACCAGACCATTAAAACATGAGCTCTAGAGGAATTCCTGTCATAAATAAGCATGAAGCGGAAATATGGCAAATATTTCTTATTATAAGGGAGCATTAAATAACAAAGCAGACTTTCTCGTTTTATCGGCTAGACAAAATTTCAAAGAGTTAGTTTCCTCAAAAATTTAAATGATGTTGTTTCCTCATGTCTTAACTTTCTTACGTGGGAAAACAAATGTTTTTTTTGCACAGTGTTGAGATATTTGTATTGCATTGTGATTTGAACATACCTTTAATTTGCTTCGGTTGCGAACGAGATGAGTATCCTGCAGGAATCTAATATTGATTCAGATAAGTAGAAAGATTTTTGGGGAGGCTGTTATGCGCATTTACAATGTTACCACAAGATGACGCTATTGTCCTTATGTCCTTCACAATCTACACCTGTTTCAGGGTTCACACAGGGCTGCTTTTCATTCTTTGCACTCCCCTTGTTAAACATCTACCTATCAACTCAAAAGTTTAATTTGACATTAATTACCACCCAAAATCACAGCTGGTCAAACTAGATGCAATAAGTAGGCTACGTCCCGCTTACATTACACAAGACTCTTTACTATAATATGCGATCCCTGGTTAGGAAACAATGAGAAATGCATTCACTTAACCTATCTTCACCGTCTCTTATTATAAAACAACCCGTCATATTTTCCCTGTAAAGTTCCTGCACGTCCTACTGAAAACAGAAACGCATCCAAAGGCAGCACAAGTAGGGCATGTATTCCCTTCATTGCAGTGAGCATCACACACACGCCCCTTTATTTCCCCGCTCTGCGCGTGTTCGCGCGCGTCCTCTGCTGCAGAGAGCGTAGCTCGTGACGTCATCCTGCCGGATCGGCTGCTGGGCACGGGCGGAAAATGGGCACAGATCCGCGAGGTGAGAGGCACACTTTCTGACACATGTAACATGTTTTGGAGGATGACAGTCGTAACGGCGTGTTCACAGGCATCGTTTTAGGGACGACACCGCATGGTTTTAGCAAGCGGCGATCGTGTAGTGGCTGTAGAAGAGTGAGACCGGGGCACGCTTACGTTATGAAAAAATGGTGAAAAATCTGTTGAACCGATGATGTTGCGCCGTCGGGCACGAATTTACAGCGAGGTAACATACCTCAAAATATATGCAAATAAGCATATCACCGATATGCTTGAGGTGCAGTAGGCGTTGTTACATTTTCTCTGAATTAAATGTGGCATCGCTTTAGATAATAAGATGTAGAGCCGCATGCGGTATCATTCACACATCCTCGGACCCAGGAGAGAGCGAATAGAGCTCCATTTATGATCATTTAGGTGTCTTACCGTGAACACCGTGATATGTTTCGTTATGACTGAATCAGCTGTCAGTGACACGGAAACGCACAGATCCTAGTTATTTAAAGAACGGTCTCCTGTAAAATGTTGGACTCGAAACGACAGCATTTTAGGCCATAAGTCCCTTCTGGGTTGTTGTCTTTTTGGATTCTAGACAGTAAACAGTGTGGTTAGCCTATACAGGAATCAGCTGCAGTTTGCTGTTGAACTTTTTGTCAGGTTTGCAATAACATTACACACGTTATTGACCCATGTTTTGTATCTTAAAAATAATAACAATCCCCATCTATTAAAATCTATTAAGTAGGCTACTATTTCAGTTTAGCTTGAATGTGATTTTTGTAATTGTTGGGCAGGTTTGTATATTATTATTTTGTGATGAAATTGTGAATGTTTCATGTATTTCACAGTTTTCTCCTCTCATTTTGGAAATTGTCTAATTAAGGACGTTCATGAATTTGGAAATGAACCATAAGGTCGTTTCAAGATGAATGTAAAGACCAGACAGTCCATAAAGATTGAATCAAGCGAAGTAATGTATTAAGCTTGACTTAATAATTGGACTTCATTAGAAATGACATTGGGAGATAGTCGTATTTACTGCTCTAGGCACTGGTTGCCCATGTGTGTGAACTTTTATTGATCTCAAGTATGATCAGGGCTGGTTTATTTCTGCCCTGTATGCAGTCACTTTTTCAGATTATGGCAGTGCATATTAAAACTGACCTTTTGTTCATAAGACTATTTCTAATTGTGCCTCTGAACCCTGAGTCTCAAGTATGCCACCTTAGGGTCATGTAAGTAATTAAAGCTGATGCAGTCCTCACAATTTAAAACCTATGCCGTAAGTTAATTTGGGACTTTTATCCTACATGACTAACGGTGCTTTAAAAGTACACATTTTGTGTATCGCACATTAATTACACAGAAGCTGCTATTAGGTGCTTAAAATCATAAAAGTACAGTTGCTACAAAGTAAGTTAGGGCTTTATTTCTGTTCAGGCAGCTGCTAAGCATACCAGTCAGGATATTTTGGCACAGTGTCCCTGTGGATATTGCCTTTTGGTTTATCACTGGACAAAATGCAGAACTTCCCAAAATGTGCTATAATATAGAAAATGATAAAAATCTTAAAAACATCAGTGACAGTGAAAGATGATTTTACAGTAATTCAACAGATTATAGGGCTAACTGTTAGCATTATGACTCTTTTGATTATACATTCACCATGTGTTTAATAGTATGCAAAGGTCTTTATTCAGATTCAGCTCCCCGTAATGAGCTTTTAGTAGGAAATTTCACAAAGTGAAATTAATGTTTGGAGGACGAGGTCCTTTGCACATTAAATGCACAAACGTTGTTTGTCTTCTCCTAAAATTACTTGAAATGTGTATAAAAAAGATTGATGTTACAGTGGCAGCAGAGTGGTAATAAAAAAAATCTGGTTCATGTAAAAATGATGGCAACATTGAAAATTTGTCACAGTTTTGCATACAGCTGCCGGCCTTTTGTGTTCAATAAGATTAGAATAAACAGAGGCCAGAGAATACAGTGCTTATGTTTGTTAAAGGATCCGTGTGGAGATTTTAGCGGGATCTATTGGTGCGGTTGAGAATTGCAACCAATGGCTCACTCCACCACTCCCTTTCAAAGCACCTAGGCAACTGACACAGGACAAAAATGTCGGCACGTATTTGCTTCTTTGCCGAAGTAGATAACATAACGTATGTACGAAACACACTTCATTAGAGCTATTTGTCCGTATAGGGCTACTGTAGAATCAACCTGGTCATGTAAGGGGACCTGCTGTGTATGTGGATAGTAATAGCTCATTGATTCTAAGGTAATAAAAACATAACGCTTCATCACGTAAGGTCTTTATACACCTATGAAGACATAGTTATATATTGCATTTTTGTCAATAGATCCTCCTTACAATTAGACACTGACTGGTCCTTTAACTGTTTTTAACAAAACAGTAATGATCTTTGGTCATTTCGTCTCAACTTTCAATATTCTAAAGGTCTTCTGATTGAGTTGATATGGAATGGCCCGTTATTGCGTGTGTATTTTGAGCATGTACTGTAATTTTCAACAAACACACATTGTTTGTCAATGTTTGCTTAACCTGTATAGAGTTAAACAATTGTGTGATCATTCGTCCTGCATCAGCTAGTGGTACAGGATAGGAAGTGTGAGAGAACCTTTAATGTTCTATCTGGATGTCTCCCCAGACTAGAAGCATGCAATGAGCTGTGGGTAATGAGGGATATTTGGCTCAGTGAAAATCCCACAGATCAATATGAGCCAGAAAAGTCTGTATCTATTGAAGCTTCAACTTTTGGAAAAAGCCATCCAGACCTACTGTGGCCATCAGTATGTTTAGTGTTGCTGTGGCAGCTACAAAGCTTTTTTGCTTGATTAATAATAGCATTAGCATTGTCCTTGTGATTCTTGAATTTTGCCAGCTGGTTCTATCAGGCTATGTACACACTACAGACAAATTCATGATAATTATGTTTACAAAAGAGCTGCCATTGGTGTCTATGAACACATACAGTGTTGTACTATGGTACATCTGTTTGGTGTCAAGCATTCAACCTGAGTTAAATGATGTACTGTATTTATCCCAAAATGTTATATTCGGTGTAATAAGCTTGATTTTATTGAGCAGGAATTCAATGGAACGTGTAGTCAAGTAGTGTGTTGTGACATCACATGAAAAGTCTTAGAATAATGTAATTGGTGTTTCAGTTTTGTGTTTTAGTGTTTTACAAAAAAGCCTGATGGTCATTTGAGAAGTTGCAGAAGTTACATAATAAAAAATGGAGGTAGGACAGTCTGTGTTTATTCAATGGAAATATTCTCAATAAAGCTGTGCACAAACATACTTTCTATGGCAACCCCTGCAGGGACACATCACTCAGTCAAGTAACTCGACAAATTGCATTCTAATTCAGTTAACATGTGACTGGGAATCGGAGGAAAATGTCAGAGGCAGACGCTTGGTGTGTCTTCCCTTTTGACTGTTATCGATGAGTGTAATAGACCTAGATAAAAACGTTAGATTTCAGCAAATATAATAGGTAGATGTGAAATCCCCTAAAAACGATATATCATCAGTAAATGTGAAACTTGACTCTTGAAAAACACAAACAGATTTTTTTTATTATCACACTGTGAAGCATGCCACCCTGTGATACTGAATTCTGCTACAGTAGCTTTTTAGCATTTCATTTGTGCTGGAGTCAAAATTTGTTGTTTTGCTTGATTTATCATCACAACACGATAGACTGTAAGGGTTAAGCTGTCTCTGCTTTTATTCACTGGGACATTGCTTACATCATCCAGCTTTGCACATGATGAGAAACAACCAGCTACAAAGAGAAGAAACTGTAAAGCTGCAGGCCAGGACATCAGAGTGACCTCAACAGTACTGTTGACTTCAGATCAATATCTTTGAGGACAACTCTCTCGGATTTGGCCTGCTCTCCATTTTAAGCAAAATCACAAAATATAATGCGACCTTTGCAACCTTTTGAAATTACTGTGTATCTATTGAAATGCATGAGCCATTTTGCTTGAATTATTAAGGAGAGTTTTGAACCTTGGATCATTACAAAGACTCATACAACTGGACCAAATCATGTAGGCTTTGAGGATTTTTATTTTATATTTTTAACTTGTTAGTTTTCTAACATAGTACATTTTGAGTCAGTTTGACCCAGAAACACGTTGTCAGTTTTTATGCACTGAGGTAAAAAGGCTTTTTTGTCTGACAAACTACAGTGAGGGAAATAATTATTTGATTCTCGGCTGATTTTGTAAGTTTGCCTGCTTACAAAGAAATAAAGGATCTATCATTTTATGGAAGGTTCATTTTAATGATACAAACAGAATTTCGAAATAAATCTGGAGAATTTTTTATGTAAAGGTTATTAATTGATTTGCATTTAAGTCAGTGAAATAAGTTTTTGATCCCATACCAACCAGCAAGAATTCTGGCCCCATTGATTGGTTATGTGCCTATATGGACCACAGATTAGTCCTGTCACTTTAAGAAAGTACTCCTAAATCAGCTTGTTATATATAAAAGATGCCGGCCAACAGAATCTGTATCTTCCATTTCAACTTCTCCACCACCATGGTCAAGACCAAACAGGTTTCAAAGGATGTCAGGGACAAGACTGTAGACCTGCACAAACCTTGAATAGGCTAAAGACAGAAGTTTGGTGAAAAGTAGACAACTGTTGGTGCGATTATTTGGAAATAGAAGAAATACTAAATAACTATCAATTGGAGCTCCCTGCCAGATTTCCCCAATGGAGTAAAGATGATCATGAGAAAGGTTAAAGATCAGCCAAGTACTTTACGGAAGAAGCTTGTTAATGATTTCAAGACAGTTGGGACGACAGTTAGCAAGCAAACCATTGGTAACACGCTATGGTAGCATGTATAGATTGATAGATTGAAACCCTAAAGCACCCGCAAGGTCCTCCTGCCCATGAAGACATCTGAAGTTTGACAATGAACATCAAGATGATTCAGAGAAGGTCTGGAGAAAGTTCTCTGAGACCAAAATTGGCTCCTGTTTTTGGAGGGAGAGAAATGCTGACTATGACCCCAAGAACACCATCCATACAGAGAAGCACAGTGTTTCAAACATTATGCTTTAGGACTTTTCTTTGCTACGGGCACAGGATGACTTCACCGCATTGTGGGGCTGAGGGACAGGCCAGTGTACTGTAAAATCTTGGACCAGAACCTCCTCCCCTTAACTAGATCACTGAAGATTGGTCGTGGATGTGCCTTTAACAAGACAAAGACCCAAAACATATGTGACCCTGGATCACAAAACCACTCTTAAGTAGCACAGGAATATTTTTAGTCAAAATTATGGATTTTTCTTTTCTGCCAAAAATCATTAGGATATTAATTAAAGATCATGTCATGAAGATATTTTGTGAATTTCCTACTTTAAATATATAAGAAACTTTATTTTTGTGAGTGAATGGCCTGCTACAGTGCCCCTGATTAACAACTTCAAAGGCGATTTTCTCAATATTTTGATTTTTTTGCACTCTCAAATCTCAGAGTTTTAAAAAGTTGTATCTCAGCCAGATATTGTCCTATCCTAACAACCCATACATCAATAGAATGCTTATTTACTCAGCTTTCAGATTATGTAAACGTCTCAATTTCGAAAAAGTGCATAAGAATTCATAAGCTTTGGCTTTATCAAAAAACAGTAACAATGGCGTCAACTTCCCTTCATCAGTTAAAAACATGCGGATTGATCGAAGTGTAACAGAGGTCTGCTAGTGCATACGCAAACAACAATCTTTGTTAGAGATCGGCGAGGGAAAGGACACCGGACCAAATGACGTCAGACATGTTATCACTAATAACAGAAGCGTTAGTTTTGCCTTTTTATATTGGACCCGAGTTGGATAATAAAACGAGCTGATTGAGGAGACTGCGAGCAGGACTACAGAGGATGTTTAATAGAAGTGTTTTAGACAGAGCTACACACTTTATCAGTGTATTACACAGAACAGCTTTCACTGCCGATGTTAAAGTTATGGAAGCTGTTTTTTGACGGTTGGTTATTTTAGAATGTGTTTTGCTGAATTCTTATTACCAGCTGTAGGACTGTGATGAAAGTGAAAGTAGTTTAGGGTGTAGCTCAGTTAAATGTTTACAATCTCTGATAACCAAACACTACTCCAGCGGCCATTCCTCTTCTCTCAGGAAGGCCCCGCCCCTTTTTTGCCGTATTTCTTTGGTCGGATTATATTAAAAGCTCTCGGAATACTGATATCATGTACCCGGGAAATAGAGGCATGTAGACAAATCCAGCCGTTTCTGTATTCATTGAAAAGTGAATTCTGTTAAAGACAATATTTTGCTTGGCATTTAACTTTGAGCTTTATCCTTTTGCAGGTATTATTTATACTATAATAGCAACATTGTACACTAACTAAATTTTGAAAAATGCGATCGCGGGGAATGGTTGCTTTAAATGTCCTAGCTAGTCTCTAGACCCTAGTCCTATAGAAAATCTGTGAAGGAATTTACTGAGCGACAGCCAAGAAACCTTAAAGATTGACAGAGGAGTGGACTAAAATGTGTCCTTCCTGACACATGTGCAAACCTGGTGACCAACTATCCTCCACCAAGTATAAATTTATGTTTTGCTCTGGGATCAAATACTTATTTCACTGACTGAAATGCAAATCAATTTATTACCTTTTATATATAAAAAAAATCATTTATTCTGTCTCTATCAGTTAGATAAACCTACAATAATTATAGACCCTTCATTTCTTTGCAAGCAGGCAAACTTACAAAATCAGCAGAGGATCAAATAATTATTTCCCCCACTATATGTACATTGGGGATAAAACACTTGGAGCAAGACTGACATGTAGGGTTAGGGTTGGGCGATGACATTGAAAATAACATTTCAAGCGGTTCATTCAGGTTTTTCTTTTCTTATAAATTGTAGTAAAATGGAGGGGTGATGGGGGTCATCTTGTAGCGCTCCTGTTAAAATAGAACAGGCAGTTACAGCGATTTGTCAGAGCACATTGAAGAGCATTAAAACCACATTCAACATTTAGTTTTTTTTTATGGATAAAACTCAAAATGAATGTGAATGTATTGTGTCATATTGTAGTACCATCACAAATGGGATTTTAAAAATATAGCCGCGGAAAAAAAGTTAAAAGACCATTGCAAGATTATCTTCAGTTTTTTATTTACTATTTATTTATAAAATGATAACTTTTGTTTAATTCTGTTAACAATTTTAAGAAAATTCTCCCAAATTTCAAATAAAAGTATTGTTTCTATTTGCAGTTATTTGCAGTAAATGAAAATAGGATGAATATGTCAAAATAACATAAAAGATGCTCTGTATTTTTTCAAACACTGGAAAGAAAACAATTTCAGATTCACTTTTAAGCAATACAACAGTAATTCTTCTACATATTTTTAGGGAAAGTTCAACAATTATTTTTTATTTGGTAACCTGGATTTTATAGCAGTTTTCAAGTGTCTTGTCATGCTGTCAGTCTTTCACGTTTGCTGTTGGATGACTTTGTCACTCCTGAGGTTTGATTTTGTTGAGATTCAACAGACTCTGGACTGGAATGGCCACAATACATCTACAAATGCTGATTAAATGAAAATTTGTCTCTTCAAGTCTCTTCATTTTTTCGCCTCTGTATGTTTATTTTTATGAATGGTTGCCCCCCCTCATCATCCACAACAATATCTAATGTCCCTTGACATATGCAATTTAATATAAAAAATAACAAAACGTTAAGAAATACACTCACCTAAAGGCTTATTAGGAACACCATACTAATACTGTGTTTGACCCCCTTTCGTCTTCAGAACTGCCTTAATTCTACGTGGTATTGATTCAACAAGGTGCTAAAAGCATTCTTTAGAAATGTTGGCCCATATTGATTGGATTGGATCTTGCAGTTGATGGAGATTTGTGGGATGCACTAAGCTCCCGTTCCATCACATCCCAAAGATGCTCTATTGGGTTGAGATCTGGTGACTGTGGGGGCCATTTTAGTACAGTGAACTCATTGTCATGTTCAAGAAACCAATTTGAAATGATTCGAGCTTTGTGACATGATGCATTATCCTGCTGGAAGTAGCCATCAGAGGATGGGTACATGGTGGTCATAAAGGGATGGACATGATTAGAAACAATGCTCAGGTAAGCCGTGGCATTTAAACGATGCCCAAATGGCACTAAGGGGCCTAAAGTGTGCCAAGAAAGCATCCCCCACACCATTACACCTCCACCATAATTGCATTAATGAGAAATTGAACAGGTGTTCCTAATAATCCTTTAGGTGAGTGTATGTCAACCTTTACATTCATTTTATGCTTATTTTCTTTATTTTTCATGTTTTTTTCTTACAGCCCCATCGAAATGATGTCGAGGTACCCTGGTTGAGAAACCCTTATCTATGGGGCACAACACATAGATTTTAGTTTTTTCCCCGCCTTTAGAGTAACCTAAATTTAGATTAGACCGGCTGACCATGTGAAGAAAGAGCAGATGCTGTTCCTGTAGAATGGTCAAATGTCTCAGAAACAAAATAAATGAATGCAATAATAGCAAATGATATATATTGACAGTTCAGTGTTTAAAAATAGTTTGATTATAATGTTGAAATTGGATAAAATGACACAATTCAGCTCTTTCTGTTTAATAAATAAAATATTAAGATGTCACCACAAAAATTATGTATAACACGTATAAGGCAAGACATGCAGAAAGTGTTGCTCATCAGCATTTGATATCATTCATGAACATCGAATTTACAAGTGTTTTGAATGTTTCTGAAGTTGATTTTTAATAAAATGCTCACTTATCTAACTGGGTTTCTGCGACAAACAATGAGTTTTCCATGTCCTTGTCTATAAAAACGTATCCACTTATCTTGTTGGCAGTCAATTTCAACAATCCTGCATTCTTTGATTTGTCCGTCCCGTCCTTCTCTCCTTGTTGCCTTTCTATAATGATTCATCATTGTTGGGTGGCTTGTTTGTATCTTTTTCTCTCCGTGCTTCACATTCTGAGCTTGTATCCGTGGCAACTAAAGACCTCCATCTTGGTAGACAAGAACAGCTCTCTGCCCATCAAGGTCAAAGCCGATCTCAGGAATGTTGATCGTGATGTGGCATTATAGCAGGACCTCATTCATAACCTCTGAAAGCAGAGCATTATAACTCAATCTTAAATGCCTGCACGCTGTTCAAGATGGTTTTATTTATGTTTTTGCTCCTTAGCCTCTTAATGCTTGCAAAGAAGGCCCTAATCAAAAGCCTTTTTGTTATCCCATTATACCTCTGAGAGAAGAGAGTCTTCAAACCCCATTAGTAAGGAAAAGGTTTTCTTTGTATCGCTCAGCTTTGCATGAAGGAGGTAAGAGAGAGAGACAAACCCAAATGGACATTTATGGAACAAATGCCTGTACGCCTCAGTAATGATGTGCTGTCTTGACGGAATGACATGTAAAGATACACAGATTTCATAGATTGAAAAAAAAGTGTGTTAAAAGATGATGTAATCATGATGTTGATAAGTAAGCAGCTCGAGGGCAAAAGCTCAGGTTTGTATTGTGTGGGAGAGAAATGTCACCAAGGTAACTGGGCTTGATTTGATGACCAGTGACAGCAAATGTGCTCTGTATATTGACAAGGTTGTTAAAGTGGGTTTTAAGATTTGTTTTCTTTCCCTCATGTTCTTTTTTGGGTTGAGAAAACAGGAGTATGATGGTGGAACCTCAGATGCTGCTTCTATTGCTTGGTTGCTATTAGATCTCAATAGACTTGTTTTATTTTAATCGGAATTTTTTTAACATGCTTTTTTCATTGAATGAGATGCTTAAGCATTTTTTTACTTGTCAAGAAGACTATGATGTCAAATCCGAGCACAGTTTGAAACATAAAGCCACCTGTGATTACTGAGGAGCTGGAATTTTGATGGACATTGTGTTTTTCTTTGTGATTTTCACCACAGTTATATGGCCTTTTAGCCAATCGCTTTAGCTACGCAGTCCAGTAATGGTGAGTAGCCATCCATTAGCTTACTCAGTTTACTGACTTCTATCACTTGTATGTACTGTAAGTGATGTGGATGATGCTTCATGAAGAAAGTAAAACTGTTTAAGAGTCTTACCAAAAACTGCCTAATCTGGCTTGCTGGTCTCCGCTGGTTTTAGCAGATTTAGACCTGCCTAGATAGTTTCCCAACCTGCAAACAATGTTCTTTGCCTGGTTGGCCAGCTGGTTTCCCAGCCTGATTTGGTGTTTTGTGCCTTGATAATTCTCAACCCATCAATCTTGACCTGTACCATTGTACCATTTCTTTTTGCAATTTCATTTGATGATGGTATTGACGCATAAATTATACACTTCAGATTTATGTTCACATGTTCTCATGGGGATGTGGGTTCGAGTTCGAACTGGGTCATGTCCCGATCCCACACCCCTTCTTTTCTTCCTACTTTCTAGTCTGCTACTTCTTCACTGTCCTGTAAAAATAAAGGCAAAATGCAATAAATAAAATCAAATTTAGTCACAATATACAAGAAACATAAATCAAGCTTTTGTTATTAACTTTGAACAAAAGTTAATTCATGAAAATGTTTTGTTCTTCTTATATCACATTAATATATACAAATATGCATTGTCACAACAATTTTTTCACTTTCTCTGTACTACAGTAAATAGGCTGTCATGGTTACTCAAACTATTTTAAGGGTTAATTGAACTGCACATTTCCTACTATGACAGATGATTCGCATCAAGCTCTTAGATTAATTTTGGGAATTGCGCTCACGTAATCCCCAGATGAATGGATTAAGCCTGACTGGCTCGTTGACTGGGACCCAGGCTGAAATCCATTCCTGGAACATGTGTGCAGTTCAGGTTCTCATCATTTCAGCTGAATGTAGGTTCTTATCTGCAGAATCCGCATTGCTGTGGGAATGAAAAGATGGGCAATTGGAGGGGTATACAGGTGGAACATTAATGGGGATTAATTGCCGCTTTATACTTGCGTTTATTAAGTCTGAGTATTATGTGAATTATTGTGAAATGTGAACCTGTATCATTTATGTAAATAATTGGTTCCTTCTTCGCTGTGTTATTTAACCCCCGTTAAACTGATCTGTTGCCCAAAATGACAGGAAGTATTCTCCTTTTATTGTGGCATATTGACAGATGCAGTATAGCTTGATAGAAGCAAGCATGAAACATTTTATCTTCCACTAGATCACATGAGTGCTAGGCACCCTTGAGGATGAGATCGGAGATGTTAGTTGACCTATTCCTGTTTTACCTCTCTAGTACTGTAAATTATCTAGACATTCTTCTATACTTCATTTTTACTATTTGAATGATCATTTAGATGGACTTTATAGGTTTTAACTTCAGAAATCATGGGTGATTTTGCAATTTACTATATGTTGACAGCAAGAGAGGTTGCTCATCCAGATGCTCACCATACTTTGAAAAAGTCTTGGACGCTGTTCAGTTCGTCTGTGTATATAGCAGTCTCTTGGTTTTTAGGTCAAATCATTATTGTGCTTCAGAAAAGTATGTTTGACTTGAGTTATATCTTATCTTTTTGTGGGAACTTATCCAAAGACGTCAATAAAATAAATTGTTTTTCATATGTGCAGCTTTGTGGAAGAGGTGTTTATCTTTCACTTATCTGTACAGCACATTGTAATACACAAATATAACTGCGTATCTCCGGTGAGTTTATATTAGCCTTTAATATTTGTCAGGCTGCAAGCAAAGCTTGTATGTGCACCCTCAGCTCATTGAGTTTGTTTAAATTTTGCTTTGATGGCTAAATATACAGCAAAGTTATTTCTATTTGTTAATTAAATTGTGTTGTTTTGTTTCATTTCTTTCTTTTTCTAGGACAAAAGGTTGGGAACCCAAGGAAGACAAATTAGGTGCAGCGGTAGGAGACCTATCGGTGGTCAAGACATAATTGAAGAACTAATTCAAGGAGAATGTTTGACGATCTCCTCTTCCTTCCTCAGCCGCTCGCAAACCCAGTGTTTCGAAGATGAGTTGTCCTCTGGGGTGCCTGGCCACTGTGCTTGCCTGCTCTTGGCAGTGCTTGGTGGCGTGAGCAGATTGCTCCATCCTGGCAGCCGCAGGAGCGTGGAATGGCCTCTTTGGACCTGCCGTACCGTTGTCCTCGCTGTGGGGAACACAAGCGCTTTCGAAGTCTGTCCTCCCTGCGCGCCCATTTGGAGTACAACCACACCTACGAGACCCTGTACGTGCTATCCAAGTCCAACAGCGTGTGCGATGCCGCTGCACTGCTCCCCTTAGTGGCCGACGGAGCCCTCACCGCCGAATCTCGTTTTCCGTACCGTGAGCTTCCCTGCTCGGGCGAGGAGCTCGGCCTCGCCCCTTCCTCTACTGCTTGCTACCTGCCCAATGTGGAGTTTCCCCTGGGCGAGATTCTGGTGAAGACAGCCATGAGCTCTGGTGATGCCTTGACCTCCACAGGGAACAACGCTGTCGCGGTGGCTGCTAACGTGGCCGCCAGCGCAGTGGAGGCAGCTTACGAGGAGGGCCTGGCTCGGTTGAAAGCCCGGGCGTTTGAGAGGCTCGAGCTAGATGAGAGGTTGGAGAAGCTGTCGGAGGAGGTGGAGCAAAAGATTGCCACGCGTGTCGGCCGTCTGCAGGCGGAGCTGGAGAGGAAAAGCACGGAGCTGGAGAAGGCCAAGATAGAGAGCGAGAGGCTCAGTCATGAGAAACAAGACCTAGAAGACAAGGCCACCGAGCTTTCGCGGCAGGTGGACGTGTCCGTGGAGATGCTAGCCAGTCTGAAGCAGGATCTGGTTAACAAGGAACAGGAGCTGTCACATAAACAACAGTAAGTTGTTAACATTTTAACATTGG
The DNA here is from genome assembly GCF_015846415.1 of Triplophysa dalaica. NCBI lineage: Eukaryota > Metazoa > Chordata > Actinopteri > Cypriniformes > Nemacheilidae > Triplophysa > Triplophysa dalaica. The sequence goes on from NC_079543.1 coordinate 8,341,336, forward strand.
AAAGCCAGGAATCCGATTGCCTAAAAACAAATACTCACAGTTATGCTGCAACTTGCAGAAATTGAAAGAATAAGTGGAAATGTGCTGACACACAGTCACACAAGTATTATGTACCATTTTGAACTACACACAGCTCTTGCTGTTAAAACGTCAACGTCAACTTTGACATTAAAATGACAATTATGTATTTTCCCAAAGGTTGTATGCACAAGAGATGGAAAAACCCATTATGTTAATAAAGGCTGTCATAGCTGTGGTAGACCAAAATGTCTTAATCTTGCATAACACGTCCAGAACATTTCTGAGCACCGGACTGGTTTTCTAACTGTGCCTATATATGGTCAAAGTCTGTGAAATCCAAATTTTGTGCTCTCGTTCTCGTTGCTTTGAGTGCAAGATTAACTCTTGTGCACAGGTGGGCTGTTTAATAATATAAGATTTGAGCTCTTGTGGGCTGCAATGGTGCAAGTTTTTAATGATTCTGTCTAATCAGATACAATTTTAACTCCACCTAATGGCCTATTTCCTCCAGGTGGCTGAGTGTTTCACTAGATCCCTCTGTTCCGTTGATGAGCAAGAGGTAGACAAAAAGAGACAGTAAAAAATGCATCATACACTATATGCTTAAAGCAAATTCCTGTTTGTATAGTTATCTATTAATTCCTAACTGAGAAGAACAGGGAGAAATCCTCATCACTAGGTGCTGCTGAATTTGATGCACTGGACCTTTGTGGTCTTGATTCTCAGGGCTGGCGGGTAACGACTGATGTGCCCTTGAGCAAGGCACCTTAACCCCACTTGCTCCGCGGGCGCTGCAGTGATAGCTGCCCACTACTCCGGGTATACAAGTGCTTGTGTTCACTACTCTACGGATGGGTAAAATGCATAGGTCACATTTTGGGGATGGGTCACCATATCTGACAAATAGGTCACTTTCACTTGAAATGCTATGATAATCTGAGATGCAATAAAATGGTACCAAATCTTGACAATAAAAGCTTTTAAATGATAATGGTTGTCAGGATAAACTAGTGATGAATATGAAAGAAGTAAAACTGCACCACTAAATGACATCCTGCTATTGTTAACAGGTTAAATCCGTGCTCTAAGTGTTCACTATCAATCTCCCGTTCAGATAAAATATAAAATTACTGATCAATATACTGAACAAAGAAGTGGAAGAAAGAGGGGCAATTCAGCCAGCGGAGTGGTCTGAGTTTAGAGGGTCATATGGAGTGGGATATACTCAGCAGGGCTTCATCTGAAATATAGACCTGTGATTGATTTGCAGCTGCTTGTGGATTAAAGCGCTCTTGAGAATCCTGTCACGCACTGCTGGCAGGTAGAGAGAAAGAGGCCTAGTTTCTTTCTTCTTTCAATGTCTCGGTTTTATCGTCTTTTTCCCCATCACTGTCACTTTGATGATTTTCGAACCTCATACCGATCTCTGATCTGATCTGCTTCTGCATTGTGGGAAGGGTTTTAGATCATTTGCTTTTTACCTTCTTGGTGAATTGAATGTAATTTTACATGCAATATCACATATTAACTTTTGAGTTGACTTTATTCAAATTCTTCTAAATTCAACATAGATTTGTGTACTGTTTGCTGTTTATCATAACTAAGCTGCATGATTATTGTAAGCAAAGATGGCCAGATGTCATGTAGTTACTGTTTTCCAGAGGAAGCAAAAATACATGCATTACACATCTGATTCTCTCTAAAGCAATTTTCACACTTCAATATACTATTATTCTTATACTCATTGGATGCTTATTTGTGTTACAATGTCCTATTCAGCTGTTATATATTTGAATATTCATAGAGTGGGTGTCTATTGCCTCCATTATTATGCAAATGTGAGGTTTGTGGATTGTAATATTGTGTTTTGCAATCAGAGTACCTTTATTTAGCCTGTATGTGTTTTACCATACTCCAAACGCCCCTTTACACCCCTCCCATATCTTCTTTATTTTGTTTCTTGTATCTAATTATCATTTATATTCTGGTGACTATGTGTTATTTACAGGATTACAAAATCTTTTCCTTTAGTGAGCTGCTGGTTATATTTCTGCTGCTATTTTTATGTGCACTTGAACTAATTGTCACCATGTTGAATATGAATGTTACATGTTCAGAGGCATAGGTTGTATTTCCACTTATCTAAGACCTATGAAACTTTGTATCTGTAGTCTAAAATGTACGATGCCGTTTTAGTGCCACGTTAAAAAAAAAAATATATTTTGAGAATAAAGTCGAAATGTTACGAGAATAAAGTCGAAATGTTACGAGAATAAAGTCGAAATGTTACGAGATTAAAGTCGAAATGTTACGAGAATAAAGTCGAAATATTACGAGATTAAAGTCAAAATGTTGCGAGATTAAAGTCGAAAAGTTACCAGAATAAAGTAAAAATGTTACGAGAATAAACTCGTAGTAATACGAGAATAAACTCGTAATATTTTGAGAAAAATAACAGAATTGCTAGAAACAATGTATGTGGAGGATTTGGTTAAATCCTATTTTAGATTCTAAATTCTTTGTCTTTTGGTAATAATTAGTAAATTATAATTAGTAAAAGGACACTGCAGCGATTATGTAGGAAACTGAATTTATTCAGAAGAAAAAATCAGACATGAACTAAGAACAAACTCACTGGTTCAGAAGACATGCTTAAACATAATTTAAACTCTTAAACTACAACTTTCACGTAAACAAAATACGTATTACGACAAGTTTATTCTAGTTACATTTCGACTTTATTCTCGAAACATTTCCACTTTATTCTCGTAACATTTCGACCTTATTCTCGTAAAATTTCGACTTTATTCTCGTAACATTTCGACTTTATTCTCAAAATCTTGGATTTTTTTATTTTCAACATGGCTCTAAAACGCCGTCGTAAAAATTAAGCCGTATTTGGTTCCGATATATATCAAAAATATATAATTAAACTAATACTCAAAAAACATATATTCACTCACCTAAAGGATTATTAGGAACACCATACTAATACTGTGTTTGACCCCCTTTTGCCTTCAGAACTGCCTTAATTCTACGTGGCATTGATTCAACAAGGTACTGAAAGCATTCTTTAGAAATGTTGGCCCATATTGATAGGATAGCATCTTGCAGTTGATGGAGATTTGTGGGATGCACGAAGCTCCCGTTCCATCACATCCCAAAGATGCTCTATTGGGTTGAGATCTGGTGACTGTGGGGGCCATTTTAGTACAGTGAACTCATTGTCATGTTCAAGAAACCAATTTGAAATGATTCAAGCTTTGTGACATGATGCATTATCCTGCTGGAAGTAGCCATCAGAGGATGGGTACATGGTGGTCATAAAGGTATGGACATGGTAAGAAACAATGCTCAGGTATGCTCTGGCATTTAAACGATGCCCAATTGGCACTAAAGGGCCTAAAGTGTGCCAAGAAAACATCCCCCACACCATTACACCACCACCATAAGTGCATTAATGAGAAATTGAACAGGTGCTCCTAATAATCCTTTAGGTGGGTGTATATATACATAGTTTTCGCCCTTTACTCTCTTGCAAATACCTTTTTAAGCTCTCATATCATTTTAAGTATCGTATGCAATTTAAATTCAGTTTGTGAATCTTCCTTATGCATGCAAGACCCACAATGATTTTTTATTTTAGCTTGAAAATCATGAATATCTGTAAATACTGCAGGCTTCAGATCACATGGAGGCGCGGTATACAAGATATTGCATACTGTTTAATATTGTTTTTATGTAGCATGCAGAATTCAGAAAAACCCATATTTATATTCAACCATCTCATCACAAGTTCTGTCTCATGCCAAAAATATCCCAAAATAGTCGTCTCTCATCCAGGTTGAATGGAATATTGTCCTTCAAACTGAATGAAATGGCTTATAAAATCACTGTAAAACCCATCGTGTGCTGTTCGTTGGAGCTGTAAAGCAATAAAAAAGCTTTTTTGTGTAAAGACATATCTGACAGCAATCGAGTAGTTGTTTCCATGGCAACCTGTCCAGAAATTATTCTGTAGTCAGTGACAGATCAAGGTTTCTCTAAGCAGTGCTAAGCTGAAGTCTGTGAATACGGAACATCATATCTAATGCAGATGTAATCTGTTGCTGTCAGATAAGTGCCATGTGAAAGTAACCAAGCATAGAGGTTATCATTATTACTCACTTTTTTCAGAAAATCTCCCTGAACAGTGCAGTAGTTGTGATGGTCTGGGTTTCATGTTACGATTGCTGTTCTTGGCTATAGAGTTTGTGCATGTGTGTTCATTATGTCTTATGGGTACATTTTTTGAAATTGAGACTTTTACATATCTGAAAGCTGTATAATTAAGCATTCTACGGATGTATGGGGGTATCTGGCGAAGATACAACAGTTTAAAACTCTGAAATCTGAGGGAGCAAAAAATACTAAATATTGAGAAAATTGCTTTTTAAGTTGTTAATCAGAGACACTGTTTCAAGCCATCTACTTCCAAAAATTACGTTTTTATATATATAAGGTAGGACATGTAAAAAATATCATAATATCATATAACATGATCTTTCCTCAATATTCGAATGATTTTTGGCATCAAAGAAAAATCTATCAATTTGACCCATACAATGTATTTTTGTCTTTTACTAAAATCTCCCATGCTACTTAAGACTGGTTTTGTGATCCAGGGTCACATGTAAAAAAAAACTGGTCTTATAGTTTCAGCCTTACCAGTAGTCTTGCAATCGAACATGCAGGCCAAATGCTTTGTGTGTACCCCTGGGATTGAGATATCAGCTTTCTGATCAGGTGGTTTTATTTGTAATTATGCTCCCCTGTGAAGATGCTTCAGTCAGCTCCAAAACTTTCTGTGTAGATGAGGGCACACGGCAGGAGATGCACTAACATATGTCATGCTGTTTCACTCAGTTGCGTTTGTAGGTCTGTTTTCATAGACAGTATCTGTTGGATCTGTTTTCATGATAAGGATATTGCCTAGGACTTAATTAGTTGATTTGGCCGATATGAAATGATTTTTATTACATTAATTTATTTGAATTTATTTATATTTTATTCATCAAATTTTAACTAAGTGTTAATATTTCTTGTCAAAAATCTCCTTGACATGTTTATCTCCTGTCAATAAATTGTATTACAAACATATACAGTATCAACGTTATTTTGGTCCCCATTCAATATATTAGTATATCTGTCATTAAAAACCAATAAAAAGAATAAAGACAATGTTGTCTTGAGGTCATGAGTTACATGAACACAGCTATAGGAATGTACTTGATTCTAAGTAAGCTCAGTGTCTATAGAGAAAATTTTATTGGAGTACAACAAACATTAATATAAAGAAAATAGTTTGCCCCTGGAACAGACTCTTTTACAAAACTCAGTTTACACTATCAGAGTAAAGAAATTTTGTGGCAAAACTAGCACAACTACTCATCTGCTCTGTTCATTTTGCTCAGCAGGCTTCTTCTTTCCTTATTTGGCCTCTTACAAACCATCCGTCAGAAAATAAGGAATAGGACAGATTTTAGAGTTTAGTTTAGAATCAAAGATAACTGGATGTTAATATCAAGGAAGTCATCTGTTTTTGCCTGAAGTAGATTGCAAACACAAACAACGACTTAAAAGCTCCATGAAATTTTGTGATGAATGCAGTTTTCTTAAGTTTGTCTTTACTTTTCATTTTAAAACAGGAAGTCGTGCCCAGAAATATTGATCCATTATGTGCTACTTCTACTTCTTTTAAATTGTGAAGATGTGCTACTTTTTATTGCAAGTCTGTTGTGGGCAGTATCAGGGGGCAGTTCTCAGTTGTTGTTGTTTTTTTGTTGGAAAGATAATTTTGTAAACATGTGAACCAAAAAACACTAAATCTGCTTCCATGGAGTCTTTTAATACAACACATGTTAATTATAGTGTTGCTCTCCCTAGAGCAGCAAACCACATTAAAGCCAAATACAGACTTAAAACAAATGAGCAAAGAAATTATGTGCCGGGCCTTTAATTACTGAAAAGGCTCAATTACAGTGAGATTGATACGTAGATACAGTGAAGGTACATGGACTGTATGTGTGACACAGAGTAAACACACACTGCCCTGCCCCAACATAGCCCTGTAATTAGTCAGATTTATAATATTTGCAATATTTTGTCTGTTATTAGTAAAAAAGTAAATAGAAAAGTATTTTTGCTTGTTTACATAGACTAAAACTAAAGCTGAGGAGCCGAAGTATGACTTTATTTCTCTTTCTTTATAGTTCTCATTTATTACATGCATACTTTGTTTTCTTTTTTGTAGCTCTTTAAGTGAAAAAGAATGATTATTCTTCATTCATATAAGCATTAAGTTGGACGCAATTAATTATTATGCCACAGAAACGTACCAGTAATAATACTTATGCGATGGACTCCATATCTTTGAATTACAAAAGCGCTGCAGAACAGACTGTAGTCTGACATGATAATTTAATACCGTCTGATCTGTATCACTGTTATTTATCATTTGAGATTACACAAGTACATAAATGTCATTTAAGATTACATTTAATTTTACATTAACTCACTACCGTTTCCCTGCTTTCAATTCTCGTGAATAATTAAAATATCCAGCCTGTGTACAGCCACTGTTTCTTTTTCAAACTGCAGCCTATGTAGTTTTCAGGGGGACAGACACGCAGTAGCCAGGAAAAGCTGAGGTAATGATATCCACAGTGTTTATGTTTACAGAGACATTTCCAACACAAAGATAACACTCGCTGTGCTTTCATTGGCTGTCCGGATGCCCCGGGGATTTGCAGAATGCTGGATGAGATAAACAAATATGGAAAAGGGACAAATTGGAGGTGGAAGGGCATGAGTGCACATACAATTTTAAGATTTTTCGTATTCGGCGTTTGTATGGTGTCTCTCAATTGCCATAACACCTCTCAAAGGGCTTGCTACAGATGTGGAAAACGCAGAAATTTGAACCCAGTCCGATTTTTTTTATGACAGACGAAAATATCGGAGGCAGTGTGTAAATGTGATTGACACAACGTGAGGTCGTATTTATTTTTTAAAGTGCGAAAATTTAGAATGCAAAGTTCGGACGCTATGTGCAATTACCTTTAAATGCCCTTTTCCGATTTCACGAGGTGTGACAGGTTTTACAATAGCATGTGTTTCTTTATATTTTAGGAAATGTACAGGAAACACTGGCAAATGGTTGTTTACAAACACCACTTGCCATTGGTCTACAATATGCTTTACATTGTTAAGAAACCAACTTTGACAACTTTAGCTTTTTGGCATAGATATTATTCCACAGCAACCGTTTTGGTCAAAAACAGGCTTAATTTTCTGACTAACTCGTGCATTATTTCTTACCTAACATCATTGAATTTCTGCCTAACATGTTCACTTTCTTTTCACTCAGAGAGGTGTCCCAAATTGACCAGTTCCTGCAGGAAACAGCTGTGCGTGAAGCCAGTGCCAAAGTGCGTCTTCAGCAGTTCATTGAGGAGCTGTTGGACCGGGCCGACCGCGCTGAGAAACAACTTCAGATCATCAGCAGCTGTAACACCACTCCTAATGGCAGCCTGGGACACTGCAGCCTGCAGGGATCCAAACCTAATGGACGGCAGGTACAGTCACAAAGAGAAAAAACCAATGTAATTTCTTGACTTAATTTCAAAATGTGAGTTAAATAATATTTAACTGAAAAGCACAGATCTAACACAATGTATTTTGTTGTGTTTTTTATTCAGTATTGAATGAGGCTCTGTTGCTACCACCTCTCAAAATAAGGAAAATCTGTCCTGCTCCAAAAAGTCCATTGCAATTCTAGTTTGTTTTTCAGTTTTTAATGTACAGAAATGCTGCTACTCCAAAAACTGACATACAGTATATGGTCTTTCCTGTAAACAAAATAAATGACAGAAAGAAATTGCCTTAAAGAGTACATAACATGAGATCATGAAAATGACATTTCATGATTTGTATAATGTTGCCGTGTTTGAAAGCAAGCAATCTGCCAAGTTGTAAATCCGAAGGTGTATGAAAAACAAAGTTATTGGCTTGGAAAAAAGGGAGTCAACTCTGAATCACACAAACGAGTCGTACCTAGTCCAACTCGCAAACAGCCACGGATGTACGCCGCTACATATATTCCCCCCTACTTTTTGCTAGGACTCCCTGTGAACACTTCACTCTTCTCCCCCAAATACTGTAGCTCGTGAGCCTCATTCGCGGTAGACCAATCACAGCCGTCTTGACCATCTGACCAATCACATCAGACTAGGCTAGCGGAAAGGAGGGGATAAGACAGATGAGTCGCGGAACGAATCATTCAGAGTCAGTCAAGAAGTAAATTAAGAATAACTGCCTATTGTTGTGACGGTCCTGTCCTTCCTGTCATGAGTATTCGGGCATTGGGGACAGAGCCGTGACAATATCATGTCTTGTGTGTGTGTTTCGTCTTGTGTGGACACGTGGCGGTTTGTTATGACATTTCGTCGCGTGTCTTCCGTGTAGCTCCGCCCCCTTGTCTCTCTGTCTAGCGTCACATTAGTGTTTTATCTCCCTCACCTGTCCTTGCCTCTTCCCGCTAGTTGCACTCATTGTTAAGTCTTGTCACCTGCCCGTCCCGATCTCTTTGTCATCTCTCCTCATTAGTTTCCCCTTATTTAATGTCCCTCATTCCCTTACTGTTTGTCGGTTCATTGTCTAATGTATATTGTCTATTGTCGATGTTACTGGCTTCTTCGTGTCTCCACCACCTGGATTACCTTGTTCCTGTTTCCCTTCGTGTTTGGACTTATTATTTAGTTTCTGTTTTGCCCCATCGTGGGTTTATTGTTTTGTGTCTTAATAAATATTGTTTAACCCCATCCCTACTGTCTGCGTTTGGGTTCTGTCCGTCCGGACGTGACAATTGTAACGAAACTTCTATGTACATAAACTTGTAGTTGGACACTCCCTAAAACAAAGTAGGACCTTAAAAATCCCTAGTTATGTACTCTTTAAAGGAACAGTTCAAAAATGAAGGATCGGTTCAAGGTTTTCCAAATCTGTATAAGTGTCTTTCTTCTTTTGAGAACAAAATAAGATATTTTGAAGAATGTAGCAGCATTCTTAAGCAACTACCATTGTTTTTTGTCCAACTAGGTGGTCAATGGTGCCCAAGAACTGTTTGCTACAAGCATTCTTCTAAATATCTTTCTCTGTGTTCGTCTTAACGAAGAAATGTATACAGGTGTAGAACAATTAATGATGTTTGATGATGTTAAATTAATGGAGTTAAGGATGACGGAATTTTAATTTTTGGGTGAATTGTCCCTTTAAGTCTTGCGACTGGTTTCAAACACCTGATTCAGTGACTGTCATAAAGATAGTGGAAATTGCCTGAAATTGCTTTCTAATGGTTGTGTTATCTGCAGTGTCTATGAGGTAAATAAATCTGAATTCAGCACTCACGAAATGTCACTAAATGCCCGTCTGTGCTTACCTGAACCCCCTTTATGTGCCAATAGTTACACTATCACACTCAGTACAAGAGACTGTTAAAATATGACCAGTTACTCAGCAGACTTATAACTGAGTGTAAACAGTTGGGTCATACAAAGTGCACAGGGATCGCCAAGGACCTATTTGGCTTTTTATTATGTAGGACAATTCAATTTAGGACTTTTGTTGCATGGTCAGAAACAGCCAAACTGACTTCACTGTTGCTGAGAAGTGAGTAACATTTTTTTTTTAAAGTTTCAAGATATGTCAATTGTGTGTGTGTGTGTATTGCGGTCTTCAAAGTAGAAGTCTTCTAACTGCGGATGATACATTCAGACAACTTTCCCTCTGACATCATTGGGGACCCCCTTGGTTTCCATGGTGACAGCAATTTACGTTCATCAGTTACTCATATAGTCTATTACACGCAGCTTGTGTTTCAAAGTGCCAGCCACAGCCTTTCTGTCTCCTGTTATCGGGGACGTCAGAACCGGGGCATTGTTTTGAGGGGGCAGGCTCTGAATCTTTTGGCCTAAATTAGAGGCGCATGTAAGCGCTGGACAGTGGCGGCTGGTCAATAGGGGTCACAGGGGCGTCGCCCCACCAAATTATCCAGAGACGAAAACTGTTAAACGGGAGTTCAACATATATTAGAAATTGCAAAATAATTTTGAAAAAAACATACTAGACTGCACTGCATTAACACGATATACAAATATATGTTATATAAAGGTATTTATTTGGTCATATGACACGGCTAAAATGAATATTATCGTTTGTTTTAGATGTAATGTAATGTGTATACATGATTTAAAGTAAAAAAAACGCTGTATTTCCCACATACCGTGCATGTTTGTATCTCCTCTTTGCCCCGCCTCTCTGAAACACGCAGATTTTCTACAAAGCTCAATGCTCTGAAAAGCAAGGTGTGCTATGATTGGCCAGTTAACCAGTGATTGGTTGAATACTGAAAGGATGTGAGGGAATTGTAATGTCTCATACCATATTTGAAACATCGGGTTTCAAAGCAATTGTACTGACAGGTCTGCTCACCATACTTGCGTTTACATTTGGTCGGTCTTAGTCAAATCATACCACGAACTGATGTCGATTTGTGGAGGTGTGGTTACAAAGAGGCGTCTCTGGCAGGTCTGGTTGAGCATACGCTTTTAGATAGAATGCATCTTTTGATCCGACACTTACATTTTTTTCAATTTTACGTGTCTAATACATGCATGGGCAACTTATAACACGCCAAAGACACAGAAAAACACGTATTTTCACCATATTAGACCTTTAAGTCTATTTCTTAAGCATTCTGATCAGCCGATGTGAATTTGCCATGCACCACTTTTCCGTCCCATTTTTTGTGGGCACAACGCCCAGTGTGCAATGTGAAGGTGTGTGTGCACTGTCAGCACTTTGGTACCTTGCTTGGCCCACATTGTCTTATGACCTAGCCATCTAGAGCAGCTATTTAAAGGCACAGTATTCATATTTTCTTCTCACTGTCGAATCCTATCCTTACGTATGATAAATGACGGTCATTAGTTTTGGAGCAGTATGGCTTTGCAATGGTATATCTAGAGAGCACAGTGGCTTACTGTTAATGCATTGTAGATTTAAAAGAATATACAGTTAGTTATTTACTAATTTACATATCGCATATTTGATAAATCCTATCAGATCTATCTAAGCCAAAACTGAGGTTCTAGGTTCTCCCATGTATCTCTATTAATTTCATCATGAATGTTTTAGACAGCTCTCAGTTTTTACCTTTGATTCGGTCAGTCACCTGCTGTTTCGATGTCTCTGATTTGTTTAGTGAGCATTATGGTTAGAATATTTATGCAGACTCTTACGCTGGCTCTCTCTCTCTCTCTCTCTCTTTCTTTATTTTTCTCACAGAGAAATTCCAGCATCTCTGGGGCATCCCGAGGAATGTACCAAGTGTCCGATCGACGTTCTTCCCCAAGCACTGCGTAAGTTTTAACATTAGGCTGTTGTCTTTTTTTATTCTTGTATTATTCTAGTATAGTGAAGAAACTGTTGGTTTTAAAACTCTGACAACAGTTGGTTACAACAAAAGGAATAATGGCTTTCTATAGACCTTCTATAGAGCTTTCTACGCTTCATGTTTCAGTTCCTTAACATTACACGAAATACAACCAACAGAACATTTATTACAGGTTTAAAATGTGAAACAAATACCTTGAAGATCTTTAAGATTTAAATGTAGGTGTAAGATAATAAATCTATATATAAGAAATTAATTAAAACTGAAACCGGAAGTGCTTTTGAACCCCTTGTAAAATGGTCTATTGGGATGTAGATGTGAAAATATTTTACAACACAATTCTGCTTGTATATTTTTGTGCCAATAATAGCTCATTTTTATATTTTGGGAAAAAGAAGGACCAGCTCTGTTCAGAGCAAGTCTGTGAAAAAGCGAACCATACTAGTAATCTGGATTATATTCATTTGTTTGGTTTTTGCAATACCCCGAATGTGCCAAAAATATAATCACTGAAAATCAGGGTGAAGATAAAAGAGAAACAATGACGTAAAAGTGACATATTATATTACAGTTGAAATAACTACAACAGGCACACTTAAAATATTTTTGAGAACCAAATATCAGTGAAATGTCATATCACCAAGTTCTTTCTGATTCCCATGCATAGAAAAAGTAAATGTGTTCTACTTTTAAATAATAGATCGAACTACATTACAATTTTTCTGGTATCTCACATATGCTAGAGCAGTATATTTGCCCATTTTATCCGGCATGTGTCTTGAAAAAAAAGGGTATGCACCCTCAGGGTTAAACCAGTCTGTAATCATTCAGCCATGCAGAAGATATGCTGAAAGAGTCCTATTGCATTGCACAAAGATACACACACATAAACACATTGCTGTCCTAGGCAAACTCAAGCATCTCAAAGCATGAGGCCATGAATTTATGACCCAACAGGCAGTACCGAAAGCTACTGAAGTGATTTGAGTGCATTACTTTAAACATCTTTGCACGGTTGTGTGTGTGTAGGGGTGTCTGCTCTGGATTTTGACTTAACATCCTCAACCTAAATGATTAAAATACCTGGTAATTTTTTTAAGGAATTAATTATTATGTATAATGTTCACATTTTGAGTCATTTTATTAGTGCTAACAACTCAAATTTAGTTTGATAGCTTTGAGCATCTCTAAACCAGACACGAATGCCATTCGCATGCATCAAAACAGATTACACTACTTATTTTTAGACCATTAATGTTATTCCATAACGCACAAAATCTGACCTTTGTATTGCTAATGTGTTTCCAGTGTTCTGATCTGTTAATAAAACGGCACCATCCATCTGTTGTGTGTGTGTGTGTGTGTGTTTCTGCGCATGGGCAGGTGTGTATATCGAGTCATTTGGTGCTCTGATTGGGTAGGAACGGAGCGTGGGTTGGCCCAGAGTCTGTTATCCTGAAAAACTGACATCACACATGTCACAGGTCTTCCTTGTGAATCAGAGTCCAGAGAATGGAAATACCGTTCCTTCATTATGACATAAGCACCATCCTCCATCTGTTGTTTATAAAGACATTTAATAAACAAGGGGTATTAAAATCTAATCCTAACTAAATGATCCGTCTGAGTGATGTCAATGTGAGCTACATGTTAATTTTAGCTTTACTAAATATATTCAATTTAACATGATCTTTCTCTAATAGATAAGAACAAGAGTTTTAGTCTTCATTCTTTTGATGGTTCTGACTGTCCCATTGTTTTTGCATTTATTTACATTTATGCGTTTGGCAGATCTTTTGCACTTGGTGTGAATTCTCTGTGATTCAAACCCACATTTGTTAACTTTAGGCTTTACAGATTGAGCTTCAGAAACACTACCTTGATTTTATTGTTTTTTTGTTATTTTGTAGTTATTGGTGCTACAACACTATCACAAAAGTTTAGTCTCAAAGGTGTCCTAACTTTAGGGACATTTTACACAAAAAAATGAAAATTCTGTCAACCGTTACTCACTGCCATGTTATGCTCTTCTTTCATTTTTTAGTGACTACAGTAGCACCATGTCTCTTTAAGGCTCAGTGATAACATCTGGAGAGAGTGACTAAATGTCTGGCTGGAATCCCCAGTGGAAATTTTGTACTTCCTTTAAGCCTTAAAAGAGAATGTTCCTTAACCACAATGCCATGCGAATGTCCTAACTACACCATTGAATTGAGTTTAGTGATGTCTGTATTAATGAGAAATCATTACAGTCCTGTATCCTTAATTGAAGCGTGTAATTTGCTCGTTAAAATAAATTCTATCCCAGCTTGATACTGTATGCAGAGATTAGAGAAGTTATTTTTAAGTTGATTGCTTTATAACGTGTGGCTCTGTGAATCCCAACCCCACCAACTGCAGAAAACTGTGCTGAAAAGAATCTCTGAGGAGCTTTTTGCTTGAAAACGGTTATGAGTCAAGCTTATATATGCATTTAAGGAAATAACCCATCTTTACTCATTCACAGGCTTAAAAATAATATTTTGTAAAGTAAGATGTGATTAACTCTTCCCACAATTTAACTTGATATTTCAAAATTTCAGGAAATGTATGTGTAATGTACAAAGGATGTCTGTTTTTTCTCAAAACCCTAATTTCACAAATCTTACAATAGTTCTGTGTGTGAATAGAGAAAATTCACACACACACACACACACACACACACACAAATCACTGAATTTTTACATGCAATACTGTGACTTTTTTCGTCTGTGCTTTTCCCAAACAGAGCATCAGGACGAGGAAAGTCTGTGTCTCAAGGTTCAGGTGGGTATGACAGCGACAGCGTAGACCTGCACGCTCTGGAGGACTGCCCTGATGCTCAGTACTATCACGTCCAGTGCCGGCTCGGAGAGGGAGGCGGTGGAGGCTATGAGAAAGCGGGTGCTTCCCGGAGTTGGGGTCTCCGCAAACAGGCCATCCAGAACTGGCAGCGTCGGCCATACCGGAACAGCACGGAGGGAGAAGAGGGCGACGTGTCGGATGGGGGCTCCCGCACCACTGAGTCCGAAGCCGATCTTTGGGAGCAGGACAGGAGAGCGGATTGCCAGCAGCACGGACAGATCCGTGGGGGATACAGACTGGCTTCAGGTGCGTTCTCCTGTGGGGGCAAAATAAGGATAGAAATCTAGTTAGCTGCAGTGAGGACCAACTTAAAGTTAAAAGTCTGGCTTTGCACAAAAACAATTGAAAACAGTTTTGTGGTAAAATGTAACTGTGTGAGGTCAAAGTTTAGCTCACCGTTTGTCCTCCAGTTTGTCAGGCACAGGGCCCCAGGTTCCACTGTGCTCACTGTGTAAACAATGACGATACCGTGATGTCAGAGGATCAGGATGCCAGCCTGAGGAAATTATGTCAGCATGAGTGTAAATGCCGTACGGAGCCAGGGTGCAGTGAGAGCATGTGTCAGAAAGCCATGAGTAATAATCACAGTTTTACACCTACTGACTCCAGGTCAGTGTGGGAAGAGTGTAGCATGAGTAACCAACATTCTACGATATACTTGCATGCATAATCATAAACCATATGCAAGCGTCTGACGTATGAAGGAGACTGGGGCTTGTTGTCACAAGAGGAAGCTGATACAAATGCTACAAAAACATTTTTGTGTGTTGGTTTTAAACATCTAGGCTAGTTCAAAAAACTATTGAACAAATGAAAATTCAAGCATTACCTTCTTTTACTGTAGCTGTTGGGTAACTGTGTGCAAAATAAAACCAAACAGCAGGCAGATATTAAAGGGGTCATATGGCGCGAATACGTGTTTTTCTGTGGAGCATGTAAGTATATTTTCATTTTAAAAGACTTTGTTAGGGACTAAGGCGAGTTGAGTTTGTCGTGTGTTTGTGATCTGCAAATACAGACACGCGTGCAACGTGAAAAAAATAATAATAGTCCTAATAATCAGTTATAATGTTCCAACTAGAGGCAATAAAGTGTTTATTATGTCTTTTTATTTAGTATTCATTTTGGGTTTATTGTCTTGTTGAGTTGAGACGAGACGTGCCGTAACACTGCTTGATCAAGAAGGGCCAAAACACTCACGTTATTTATTATTCCTTGCTGTACTGCGAGCTTCTTTCTAACTCACCCAAACTCTGTATGATGTATATGGTTGTTTGTTTATAGTCTTTATAACGTTGTGAATAAAAGGTAAAACATTTAGCTATAGTTTTTAACTATTTAACATAATTTTTTTAATAAAACTTTACCAATCCTTTACAGTCGCGCTGGCAAAGTTGATGTATGGGCTTGATCATATTCATTTTCTGTGTCAGATTCGGTTTCGAATTTATATAAGGAAGTACTGATGACATTTTATCACCTGTAAGTGCAATTGCTTGTGAACATGATGTTTCGAATACGGTAAAAGACGTTACATTTCCCTCACACTCTTGCAGTATTCGACCACTGGTTGGCTGGCCAATCAAAGCACACCTTGCTTTTCAGAGCGATGAGATTTGTAAAAAATCAGCGCGTTTCAGAGAGGCGGGGAAAAGCGGAGATACAAACATGCACAGTATTCAGAATATACTGCTTTTATCAACCTTAAATCATTTATACACACCCTAGCCTTGCTTTGAAACCCGATGTTTCAAATATGGTAAGAGACATTACAATTCCCTCACATCCTTGCAGTATTCGACCAATCACTATGCACTGGTTAACTGGCCAATCATAGCACATCTCGCTTTTCAGAGCAACGAGCTTTGTAAAAATCAGCGCGTTTCAGAGAGGCGGGGCAAAGAGGAGATACAAACATGCACGGTATGGGGAAAATACTTTTGTTTTTTTACTTTAAATCGTGTATACACATTAAATTACATTTAAAACAAACAATAATATTCATTTTAGCCGTGTCATATGACCCCTTTAAAGGAACAGTTTACCTTCAAAATTAAAATTCTGTCATTATTTACACGCCCTCTTCTCATTTCAAACCTGAACACAAAAAAGATCTTTCTAAATGATCTTTTGTGTTTTGCACAAGAAAGATAATCACACAGCTTTAATATGGCAACAGGGTTGCGTACATGACAGAATTTTCATTTTGAATATGAACTATTTCTTTAAGGCAATGGCCGAGAATATATTACTCAGTCAATGCTAAGAACAGTGTTTTTAAGACAAGGGTGTTGTTATACAGTATGTTGTTTTAAAGTTCTGCTGTTTCATAAGTTGGCTTCAATATAATTTCTGATTTGGCAAAAATGCTACAGTAGGCTGTTAAATGGCAGGTTCCATGTTGACAACATGCCCCAATACCTGTAAGCTTGTGTTATCATTTTCCTACGATAGTGGCGGAAAAGTCTGATATACTATTTGAGGCCAAGACTGTTAGGTTTGTGAATATTTGTGTAGAAAATGTAACAGCTAGCCCCTTATCTATACTTTTTGTTTACATTCGCTCATTTGTGCTTCCCAGATCACTTCTAGCTAACAATGCTTGGGTTATGTTGGCATTAACATGTAAAACTAACCTTTTCAGGATGCATCTTTATCCTTCTTTCACCATCTCTGTTATTTCAAAGAAGACATGCCATTTCAGAAATGATTTCAAGAGACAAGAATATTCTAGATAAAGCAAGCCCCGTGACCAGCAACCATCCTTTAGTTTTGCGCTTCTGGCATGTTGTGTTGCACCATTAGATCTGTTTTTCAAAGAGATGTTTGCGTGAAAGCTTTTGGCAGATTTAAGCGTAAATTAAGGCAAATGATGCAAACACCTTTTTCACAGGCTCAGTCTCATTAGATCTTCAATATAGCTTGTGTGACTCAGGAGACTCGTCTGTCATGTCTGAACTGTGAGATAGTGATGTGGCCTGCGAATTGCATGATTTGGAGGATGTACAGCACCTGTGGGAGCCAGTTAGAACAGCCCGTGGACCCTTGTGAGTGTCCTTTGTTAGTGTAGCTTTGATGCCACCGTATGGGCATGTAAAGTATTACAGGATGCAGAACACAATAGATAATATATTGAGAAACGTTGGTAAGCAAACAACCTTATCCCCCATTAACTTCCATTGTATGGACACAAAACCCCTTAGACATTTCTCAAAATATCACAGAAGAAATTGACACAGACAGGTTTTGATTGGCACGAGTGTGAATAAATAATGACCGAATTTTTATTTTGGTCTCAACTTTCCCTTTAAGTGATCTGCTTCTTTCAAAGTATTACATCTCCTCCTTTACCTTATGTCCTCTCATGCTCCGTCTTCCTCTTTTTTTCTATCACCAGGACGTTCTGAAGGAGGATACAAGCCTTGCAGACACGAGAAAAGTCCCACTAAAGTCAACGAAGTGATCAGTCCCGAGGTGCTGAAAATACGTGCCGCTCTGTTCTGCATCTTCACCTACCTGGACACTAAGACGCTTCTGCGGGCGGCCGAGGTGTGCCGGGATTGGAGGTTTGTGGCTCGCCATCCAGCGGTGTGGACCCGGGTGCTTCTGGAGAACGCTCGCATCTCTTCAAAGGTAACAGCATCACTTTATGGAGATAAATATAACAAAAATTGTGTGTATGACTAAGCCATTTTGCATTATATTTTCATAAGGTCAAAAGCTCTCTAATTCTCTCGCTATGTTTTAGTTCCTGTGTACGTTGTCTCAGTGGTGCACCCAGACGCATTCCCTGATCCTCCAGAACCTCAAACCCAGACAGAGGGGCAAAAAAGAAACAAAGGAGGAATATATGAAGAGCACACGGTAAGCAAAGCATTCCACCATGCCGGCCCTGCTGCTCGCGTGGCTGCTGGCTTCCCACGGCTCCGCACACCTCCGCCTTCTCTCATCACTGTTTCATTGCACGCGTTCCTGATCGCTCTTTCACACCAAACAGATACAAGCTCGCTCGCACAATCTGACACTTGTGAAGTGCATGTCCAGCTTGAGAAGCGAACAGAATGTGGTCCCTGTTAATTGATCTGCTAAATCACCTCATTGAGAGTGACAGTCCAAAGCCTCTTGAATATTTGTTTGCATACGACATACTGGATTTGTATGTCGACGGATTTAAAGAGACAGTTCACATAAATTCTGTCTATATGCAGGCGCACATGTTTTTTTTAACTTTTGTGTTTCTTTAAAATTCAAGTGAAGATTAAAGTGGTTTTTATTGTTCCGAAATGATATAGTATGTCCCAATTCACTTTCAATAAGAGAATAGAAGAAGTGGCATCAAATATTGCACATATACAAAAATCACATCTCATGTTCAAGGAAGGTGGAAAGTCATACAGGAATAACATAATAATGCTTAAAAGACAGAATTGTAATTTCTTTCACTGTAAAAAAATAAAGAAACAACGCAGAAATTTTATGTCAGCTGGAGCGACAGCAATATAACGTATAATAGTATTCTTTTCCTTTAAAGTCAAAGGATATAAGGATTAATAATAAATAGTTTTATACGTTTTTCTAGTAAATTTGCTAGTAAGATAGTAAGTTTTCCCTGTAAAATTACATGATTTTCCCATTTTTCTTCTAAAATTGCAGTCTTTTTCTCCATATTTCATAAATACATTAAAAACAATCTTAAAAAGCATTTAAATTCAGTTTTCTTACATTTTGCATGGAAAATCTGTAAAAAAATAGCAGACAAATTATGTAAAATTATGTTTTTATAGTGTGGGTGAACTAGTCCAGAGTTTAGGTATGCTGCTATCACATAAACCTTTCTATTTTTGTTTAGTGGGTGTCTTGAGGAGGGTCTGGAGGCCATGTTGAAAGGTACTGGCAGTAATCTACTCATCCTGAAGGTGTCTCATTGTCCCAATCTACTGACTGATCGCTCTCTGTGGTTAGCCAGCTGTTATTGCCGAGCACTTCAGGCTGTAACATACAGGTTTGTCCACAAGGGGGCGATATAACCTTTCCTCGCTAACGTGCTATACAAAACACACTGGATTATTTGATACTGGTCAATTTCAGTTAGTTTTTCTCACAAGTTATGTGTGTATTAGGAGTGCCACAGACCCTGTTGGACAGGAGGTTATCTGGGCATTAGGAGCTGGTTGCAGAGACATCATTTCACTACAGGTGGCGCCGTTACATCCATGGTAAAACATGAATACATACTTATTTATTCTAAAGACAATTGTATTGTTTTGCTTCTTGTTTCGTGTATGGTCGATAGCCTAAATACAGAATTTGTTTAAATGTTTAAATACAGCCTATTTATCTTATTGGCCCCGTCAAAACATTTCATTATGCCGAATATAAGTGTACTACAAAGATTCGGCATGAAATGTCAAGCTTGTATTTTGATTAAATAAGTGAATGAAAAACAATTTTATAATATGATGAATTTGAATTGAAATGTTTACAGTCAGCAGCCGGCACGCTTTAGTAACCGGTGCTTGCAGACCATTGGCAGATGCTGGCCACACTTGCGAGCTCTGGGTGTGGGTGGAGCGGGCTGTGGCATACAGGGATTGGCTTCTTTGGGTGAGTGAGAGTACCTGAGTGTTTTACTTCTTGTGTATAACAAAGCAAATAAGCAGATCTGTCAGGTTGTTGTTTAAACCATCGAATAAGTGTAGTTGTTTTTGTGCAAAGTGGTACCTGTATTTGACATTCACATGGCACTCTGGGATGCAGAGATGCCTGCAATTACAGTAAATGACGCTTTTATGTTAACATGCTGCTATGATTGAACCACAAGAAAATGACTTTGCTATAAATAAATGGTTTAAACGAAGGGCCATTTTTTCCTACTTTATATACATTTTAAATGTCTTTGACCTTTATGAAAATCACAAGACTTCCTGTCTGCAGTTACTGTAGTATAGTACAAAAACCAGCAGAGCCTTTTAAATACCTCTCACCGGTCTGAATCAGTAAGATTGATGTTTGCAAAAGAGATTTTACTTGTTTTTCCACATTCGATTTGCTTATTGTGAAGCGCAGCATTAAAACCACATGTTCTGAATTTTGACAATCCTCATCGTCTACAGATGCTGTATATTATCAGAATTGTTCCCTTCCTGTGATGTTTTTTGAAATATTAACCGCATTTATACATTTTTAGCATTGCATATGTGGAACCAAAATATATTCATTTAACTGGAAAAATGTATGAGACCATTCCAAAAATGTATTTATCAGCATTTCTAAATGTATTGTGGCCAGTCCAGTGTTTGTTGAACTTTCACAAAATCAAACCTCAGGAGTGACATAAAGTCATTCAACAGCCATGTGAAAGGCGGACAATATGACAAGACGCATGAAAACTGAGATAAAAATTGAGGTTATCCCTTAAAAAGTGATACTTACATTTCTGTACATTTCCTAAATACGTGTACAAATTCTACTGTTGTGTTGCTTAGTAAAAGTGAATATGACTTGTTTTCTTTGCAGTTTTTTTAGGTCTGAAAAATACAGAGCATCTTTTCTGTTACTTTGAGCGGTTTTTCCAGTTTTTATTTTCTGCAAATAAATGCAAATAGAAACAATATTTTTATATGAAATATGGATATCGTTGGTAGTTCATAGATTGAAACAAACATCATAAGTTTACCTTAACATACACCTATAAACAGTACATTTAAAATCTGAAAAACTGATTTTGAAATGTTTTTTCACGGCGGTACAGTATACTTCTCACTTAATGCCTAGTAATTATTACAGTTTTACTCATGTTAACTAGTTGGACAACAAAAGCATGGTCAAATCAGCATAATTTGCAATGTTCAAGACAAAAATCAAATGTTAAGTCTGAAAAAACTTGTATCTGATCATCAAACGTAAGATATAGTGACAGAACAGTAATGGCTGAATACATGAGAGTTGTCAGATGTCCCTAAACCATGGGTCATATTGAGTCAACTGATTCTTGTTTCCATCTCCAGAAGACTTCAATAACCCTCTGTGTTGGTGTGTGTTTTCAGCGAGGAACTGCATGAGGCTGCAGGTATTAGAGTTGGATCATGTCAGCGAGATAAATCAGGAAGTGGCCGCTGAGATGTGTCGTGAGGGACTGAAAGGGCTTGAGATGCTGGTGCTCACATCCACTCCTGTTACTCCTAAAGCCCTGCTGCACTTTAACAGTGAGTCCACATACTGATTCATCAGCTATACTTTATTCAACAATAATAAGGTCGATTTTGGCATGTCAAGGTACATGTCAAGCATCAGCCAAAGTATAGCTCAATGTCAAATATGTTTTAATAACATCTCTTAAATGTTTTCTAAATATAATTTGTGTTAATTGTAATTTAAATCAGTTGACATGATTTCATTATTGTTTATTCTTTAACCACATATTATCCCACTTAAAGCCACTATTTTTGCAAATCGTTTTAAATGGCATTTATCAGGATTTTTTTCTCAAAAGGAGAACAATGTACTTGGACAAAACGATAGATGTTATTTTGACACCTAAACTTGTTTTAAAGGGATACTTCACCCAAAAATGAAAATTCTGTCATCTTTTACTCACCTTTGAGTTGTTCCAACTATGTATACATTTCTTTGTTCTTCTGATGAAAACAGAAAGATATTTGGAAGAATGCTTATAACCAGACAGATTTTGCCCCCCATTGACTAACATGGTAGGAAAATATACAATGGTACTGTAGTCAAAAGTTTCCCAGAACTGTATGCTGTCCTACATTCTTCTAAATGTCTTCTTTTTGTTTTCAACAGAACCAAAAAAAAGATAATGTCATTTTTCCTGCTTTGGTAGTCAATGGGGAGCAAAATCTTCATTTTTGGGTGAAGTATCCCTTTAATGCTTTGCTTAGACAAAAGTAGACTCAAATTTGTCTCAACTTTTTGAGACCTGATGTGTTTGTTAATGTGCCAAAACAAAATTTTCAATTTCCTCTCAACAAAGGGACAATTTTTCATGAATGTTTGCTTAATGCAGCTGAAGATAACCAGACGATTTCTCATACACAACACAAAATTGAACCCTCTTCCTTCATTTCTTCAACCACTCTCTTGTCTTTCTTCTCAGGTGTGTGTCGTAACTTAAAGTCCATTGTAGTGCAGATTGGTATAGAAGATTACTTTGAAGACCCCAACAGTCCTGAGGCAAGAAAACTGTTTGACGAAATGGTGAATAAGCTTCAGGTGAGGAATCATCAATGCAGTTATTTTCTATTTTGGGCCTGGAGGCGAATGCATTGTAGGCAGCAAAAGAACAGGTTACTCTCTGCCAGACTAGAAGTTGTTCTGTAGTACATTATTCTCAGGCCATGGGGTTTCCAATGTCTGAAACATCATCCAACATGAGTAAGTGAAATCAGAGGAGTTCTTCCAACGCTGCTGTTAATAGGAACCGTGAGTCAAATAAAACTGAGTCATCTCATCCATACGGTTTCTTTGAGGGCACCGGAAGCTTCATATGACTGTAGATGAGCTGGAAGAGGAAAGGGGAAGGAAGTTGATGGAAGGTGACATCAGCCCACATTTAAACTCAAGTTGAAAGCTACTTACAGCATGCAGACCTGCTATTCCACATAGACAGTGCTGAAAAAGGCTGCTGTGGATGGTGGATTGCTTGCTCCTTGTTATATCATCACATCTTAAAATATGCTGTACTTGAACTTACGGTGCCCACAGTGTATTTCCACATCAGGCTTGTTAAATGTGCTAAAAGGCCTCATCACGTAATTATAATAGCTGTTGAACTTCATCATTTGTAACACAGCAGCCATTTATGGATTTGACCAAATTAACCTGAAAAGCTGATTCTCCTTATATGTACTATATGCCCATATCTGTCTAACCACCCATAGTCTGTATGAACCATTACTTACCATATCTGTCATTTTTCTGGGCGTGGCGAGTATCGTCCACCATGTGTGTGTTAGGGTGCGAGTCCTGAGCCTTCTCGATGAAGGTATGCACGTGACCACTGTATGATGTCAGATGATGTAGTGAGTGGCAGGGCTACTGTCAGACCGCCCGCTCCAGTTTGAAGTACAGAAGTTACCGACCGAGATTCAGAAATCTACTCCGGCGCGACAAGTTCCGTGCTGTGTCTTTCCCTGACACTTAAAAATGCTCCACACACTTCAGACATGTTCGCGGCATTAATAAAGCACGTGCGCCCCCTCTTCCTCTCTCTCTCTGCGCGGGTTCATCATATATCACACGTCATGTTTTTTTTTTACTATTTTCGATTGCCGATCATTCGGTGCATCACTACTTTGGACAAATATGAAAAACAATGTAATACATTGGAAAATGGCATTTAAGAATTTTTAATACTTTTAATGGCCTTAATGTTCTCTGAGCGTATTTATCAACTTATCAACCCCCGCGGACAGCCTGCCATCTGAACCAAATATGTTTATCTTGGTCTCATCAGACCACAGGACAGTTCCAGAATCACATGACACAGGAGAGGGAAAATTGAAAATTGGGCCCAATTTTGACATGTTCACTTAGGGGTGTACTCACTTTTGTTGCCAGCGGTTTAGACATTAATGGCTGTGTGTTGAGTTATTTTGAGGGGACAACATACAGTTATACAAGCTATACACTCACTACTTTACATTGTAGCAAAGTTGCATGTCTTCAATGTTGTTACATGAAAAGATAAGACAAAATATTAACGAAAAACGAGATTACGAGATACTGTATATTTTAGTATATCATGATTTTATATTTTCAATTTATATATATTTTTTCTGGTCCCCTGTCGGAATACATTACTTGACAGTGTATGGAATAACACAAATGTAATAATGCCAAATACGTCTTTTTTGCCATTTTCAATCAGAAATAAAATGTCAATAAAGTTACAGCTTTTTACAGTGTAGTTTTAGTGAATTTCAAAATCATCTTTATAAATAACATTTTTGTTTTGTAATAAAGAAATGTATTTAAAATATTTTTTATAATTTTTTTCTCCAGATGACTTATTTCAAACATTCAGATATATGAATGTTTTTTTCAGAATTCAGTAAAGTGACCTTAAATTTCTAAACAGTAGTGTAGGTCTAAAAAAAGTCTATTGTTGATGTAGTATTACGTTAAGAAGTTAAAGACCAAACTTAGAATCTTAAATTTCTTTAACAATGGAGAAAATATGACACCAAACGTTTTCCTTATTTAATTCCTATTTTTTCATTGTAGGCACTGAAGAAGAGGCCTGGTTTCTCCAAAATCCTCCACGTGAAAGCTGATGGCTTGTGCTAACTCTGCTTTGTCGAGGTCAGAGCCACATAAAGGTTCACAGAATATTTCAAACCGGTCGAGTCAACCTTGTCCTCAATGAAACGAGAAGGAACAAACACTTCCGCATCAGTTTGAACTCCAACCACAGGTCAACCTTATCGAGATGGAAGAACTTCTGTTAGCTTTGACGTGACGCCACAAAATCCAGGAGTCTATAAAGACTGACAACCAAACCTTTAGAAAAACAGACGCATTCAAAACAGGTGAAGACGACAGACTAAGATGTGTCCTTCTGCTGGCCAATCGCACTAAACTTCACGAAGGTCTCAGAAAACGTCTTCTCTTGCTTTAGAGCACAAAGCTGCAGGTGGGAGACGTCTCGGATTCGAAACTAAAAAAAGTAAAATCAACATGAAATCCAAACAGCACAAATATAAAAATGCACATTTGAGAGAGAATGAACTCAATTGCTTCCCCAGCAATTCAATGCGAGAGGATAATTCGTTTTGGACCAGATGCTTCAGTCGACCACATTACTAGGACAACTCTAACATAATCACCAGCTTCGGACATGGCTTATTGAGATCCTTATTTAGGGATGCCTTGTCTCCATAGAAACTACTTTTACATACAGCGATCTTGTGTTTGCAAGCAGGAGTTTGTACAGAACGAAGAAGAGAAACAACATGAGAACTTCTTCACTACCAGGATGGTCTTTCATCAGCTCTTCTGCCCCATTTGTGTCAAGATTCGCTCATATTGCCAAGACCACAGAGGTTTGTGGCTGTTCGTCATAGGATTTGTTGAAAGCCTTCTCCTTAACGTGCCATCCATAGCTCCATTGTGTTCTTATTACCATTTTTGTGCCATCAGTGAACTTTATCAGTGGAACCTAAAAGGTCCTTACGTCATACAGTACCATGCCAGGTGTGCACTTATCTAAAGAGGATTTAAGGGCAAATTCATGTTGTGAGGGTGCTGTACTACAAAGGTTTTTTCCATTTGTCTCACCCTTATGATTTAAATGTCAGAAGAACTAGTATGTCCTGTGTTGTGTGTAACTCAAGCAGGTGCTTCTGATCTGCTTCTGCTGCGTCCACAGCTCTACTCTGGGGCATTGAACTGCTGTAAATGTACACGCTGCTGAATGAGGAATTCTGGTTGGGAATTATGAATGTAGACATTGCACAACCCAATGATGAATTCGATTACTTTCACACTTGAGCTTATGGAGTGGATCCGAATCGGTTTGAAGTGAGACTTGATTTAATTTGTTAGTCTGTGTAATTGGTATGGAACCTATTAGTGGAAGTAAATTGATGACATACACACTCTCGGTTACAGTTTTGTTGATGCCTTACATTTTAATTTCAAACAAATTGGCTTTATATATCATTTAAACTCGCCGATTTACATCATCTTAACTTATTTTGATGGTTGGAGCTATGTGTAAACCAAACATTTTAAAGTTGAAATGACTTGGCAAAAAAACATTTGTGTGCACAATAGCAGGTGCTCATTTCTCACAGCTGCTTGTCTTTGAATAACTTGCCTTCAGAAAGCATTCTTTGCATTTTTTGCAACAGTTCTGTGCATGTTTTGGTGGTAAAGCTAAAGGGACGACAACAAAAAATATACAGTAGAGGTTATCATGTACTTTTGGAGTGGAAATGTCATTGCAGACAATATACAACTTTGGAAAATTTAAGATAACAATCCAATATGATATAATTTCAGAATTTATTTTATAGGTGTGTGTTTTCAAGTTAACTAATCATTTTCCTTGAAGGTTCTGTGTGTGAATTTTAGCGGCATCTAGTGGTGAGGTTGTGAATTGCAACCAACGGCTGACTCTACCCCTCCCTTTCAAAGCACTACGGAGGATGACACAGGACAAAGATGTTGTCACGTTTTAGCTTCTTTGCCAAATGAGATCACGTATTTATGAAACGCGCTCTATAGCGCAGTTTGTCCTTTTAGAGCTACCGTAGAAACAACATGGCCAATTCCATACAAGGGGACCCGCGTTGTATGTAGATGGAAATAGCTCATTCTAAAGTAATAAAAACATAATGCTTCATTATGTAAAGTCTTTATACACCTCTGAAGTCATAGTTATGTATATTATATTGCATTTCTGTTACTTTTAAAGGCAAAACTGGAGTGCTCTCTTAATTTTTCCTACGGCTCTATGTTCACCTAGAAGGGATCAGACTTCAGAATTCACTGCTTTCTTGGATAGTCCTTTATTGCGTGACTTCTGGAATAAGTTATGATGATATGTACAATAGGCCAGTGCAGTCACATCATACTACAAGATCAAAATGTTTTGATTTATAGACGCTTTGTGTCTGATAATATATTATGTTACTCCATGGTTGCAAAAGATAACTAAATGTGTTCAAGTTCTCTGAAATGATAGAGAAACGACAGTATACCGCTTGTTTCTTTAAAACGTGCAAATGCAATAATACTGTTGAAAGTAATGGTCTCTGTCATTACCCATCAGGCATTGCTGCTCAACTAGTGTGTGAATTGAAATAGCTGAACATGTCCAATCGGTCCACTCGAAGTGCTTCAGCGAGGAGAGCGCTTCTATTGTGCAATGTGCTGCTTCCTAAATCACATCACGGAGCTTCAACTGAGAGTATTTCTATTTTTACAGTTGGCGAAGACGAAGTTTCATTTGAAGTGATTTTTGCGGTGGTGGTTCTTGGTTTTGTTTGCTGAAATGTGGACCAGAATGCAAACCTCACTAGGAGGAAAGTCAAAAACTGGAACCTACCCACACCACCATATAATGACCGAGTGTGCTGGCACTCCTGTCTGTTGAAGACTGAAAAGAACTGTATGTATACGTCGTTTCTATAAGAAAGGAATTAGGTGTAAATATTCAAAATGTAATATAAAGATCATCTGTAGTGTTTATGGGTACCGCGAAAGATTTCCAACATGGCGTTCGTATCGACCAGATGAACTTGGAAAGTATTACATTTGCAGTATGCTGTGTTAGATAGATGCTTTATCAGGAAAGTGTATCAGAGTCCTATAGAGATGGAAATAATTTAAAAAGAGAGTACAGTTTATTTCAGCTATTTATTTCTATAAAAAGAGATGTCTATGATGATGGCATGTTTGTGCTAAAGCATTATATATCATGTTGCCTTTCAACTGTTCTGCTGTAAATGTCATTAGATTATTAGAGATCTGAGTGCTCTGGATTACTGCTTGCTGCCTTTCGTTTTTAGACTGTGCAAACGTTGCACCATTACAATAAAAACGAACTGTTGATGTTATATTTGGTTTTATGTTTTAAGTTTTTCAAAGAATTGGACAATGCACTTTTCTTTGAATCAGAGCTCTTCAAGCACTCGGATGAATTGTGAATCA
Source organism: Triplophysa dalaica (assembly GCF_015846415.1). Taxonomy (NCBI): domain Eukaryota; kingdom Metazoa; phylum Chordata; class Actinopteri; order Cypriniformes; family Nemacheilidae; genus Triplophysa; species Triplophysa dalaica. Next base: position 8,369,411 of record NC_079543.1, read on the forward strand.
CGTGGAATTTTTCCGTTCCTAAACTTTCCTCTATCTAAGAGTTTCGGCTTTTCATGACAAGTGTTAGTTCCCTTTGATAGTTTCGATGACTTTTTTATGAAATACTTGGAGTGGTCCTATTCGATGCATAGCATAAACCTGCCATATAAATAGATGGTAACAAAATGTTGGTATAATGCTTGGTCATGTAAACCATTTTTTATGTTTTTGTTTTGTTGTCGGGAGAAGGTGCTAGGTGAATAATGCCAAGAGCACTTTGAATTAAACAATTGATGTAACCAAATTAAGGCCAAATATAAGCACTTCATTTTTTTACTGATTCTGTATGTTTATTCAAGAGATTTGGAACTTCTCCTGTAAACTGACGGATCTCGAAATGATTTTAGATAAAGGTAAAGATCTAGTAAAAACACAATGCCACTTTACCCGGAAAGAACTGAAGCACTCAGAAAGATAAATATATCCATTATATAACCTGTCGTTTTTATACCACAAGAACTTCTTGAAACAATCAGTTATAGTGGTGTTAGCTATTGTAGGTGCCAGGTGTTGTGACATATTTGACGTATTTGTAACCATTGCAAATAAATTAACTATTGTTACCAGTGTTTCAAAAAGACATGAATCTGCAAACATTTATTTAATAATAGTGGAATACTATAATTATTTGAAGCTTCTTTTGTTCCATTTATGTTTTTTTGGAATAGCCTGCAGTAACACAAAATGCCAATGTACTGTATGTCCAAAATTAAACTATTCAAACTCCACAGCCCTGGGATGACTATACAACACTGTATACGTATGTGCAGAATATGATTTTCATGTGTCTGATTTGGTGTTTATTTTATTCTTTGATTTCATTGCATCCTTGTTTTTTTGGAACTGTACCGTTCCCAGCTTTGCGCCATTAGTTTTTGGCTAAGATGTATTAAGCAGCTTGTCATTACCTCTTGCTTGAATGAAGGATTGTATTTTTTGTTTCAACTGCTTTTATGCATTACCTCAGACATCTTTGGAAATCTTGTGAATTGTGTTGCATTTTTATATCAGCTGATAGAGTGAATTGCATTGACATTCTTTAATGAATACCCACCATATCCAGTTCCATTGCACACAAAGGCAATTCATCACCCAAAGTTATTCGCTTTAATATTTATTGATAAATGTTCAATTTTGAACTCTTTTCTCTTTGCCTGTGGGAGCAACTAACTGCAGACATTTTTTAGCATTTGTTGTATTGTTGTGGTCTGCTTGATAGCATTTCTTATCGTCTGTTCGCTCCGTTATCACAGTTTGCTAAAAGCTGAATATAAGAGTGTGATGGAATTGTTTACATTCCAAATCTCATGCCATTTTATTCCAGGCATAATCCTATGAGTTATAATAAAAACCTGATACATATACTCCTGTTGTGTGAGTCTTTTATATTTTTATATGTCTTCATAATTGAATTTATTTTTTTTTTTTTAAAAGTTAAAGGTGCCCTGCAGTATCAGTCAGTCTAACCATTTGTACCTGATATTCAACAAATCTCTTGTGTGCAGTACTTCTCCCTTTCAATAGTTAATCACGATTAGCAAAGATAACTGATGTAATGTTGAACAAATGTCTAGAATAACCAATTTAATACGGATTCAGTATATTTTATGCAGACTGATAATGTTTATAACCAGACTTTAACATTTTCGTAAAAATATCATAAATTGTGGTTACTGTGTTTTTTACAACAATGTTTGTTTTTTGTTTTCCTACATGAAAACTTACTATGGTTTTTACAATAGTAAACTGTAGTAAAATCCTTATTATAATTAATTAGTTAACTAGAAGGTTAAATTAGTTAGTAAGATTTTATTAGAAGTGTTCCAGAAATAAAAAGGAAATGTTAAATTGAGAACAATAAAATTTACTTTAGTAAGGTTAAATTAGTAAAGTAATGATACTACATTATTTAAAACCGTAGATCAATTAAGTTATTACTAGTTTTATACTACACTCTTAAACCTTGATTCGGGTTGTTAATAAACCTATGCTTGGTTGTTACCAATTGTTTTGTAAAACAGAGTTTCTGGTTAAATTAAACCCACTGCTTGAGTTTGTCTCTTAATGCTGCCCTTACTCAAATTATAAAGTGTGCTTACCATGTTTTTTATTATTACTGTAGTAAAAACATGTTTTGTGTCTTAAACAATGGTACATTTTGTAAGGGTGTGATGTACTTGCATTATACTACAGTAGGCCAACACAAAAATCTAGTATAGTTTAGTATATATTTTCATGCTGGTACACCCAACAACTGATTATGTACACACATTCCAGTTTGTCCACTAGAGGTCACTAGAATACAGCTTGTTTTATGCTTATGCACACTTATGTAAATATAATTATCTACTGGCTATTAATTCAGCCCTTCACAGCCTGAGAGAGATCCACTTGTGAATGTTCTGAATGTTTTCATAAATGCTGTCATACAGACAATCCTAAGTGACAGTTTAGTGTTACTTGTTAAAACTGGTAGATGATTCGCAATTACTTGTTACCATTCAGCAAACTTGACTGTTTACATATAAACCTGGTTTTACCCACATTGTTTATTGGCTTATTGAAAGTCTGTATATGATAGAAACATTCATTTACAGGTGGAATTTCCCCTTCAAATCTTCCACATGGAGGAATAACCTCACAGCGAGTTGCTGGAGAGAGGTCTGAGTGTGCTTGTAATATATTAATGCTTGCTTTATGTAGATCAATGTCAATTATACAGTGTAAGCTGGTCTTCAGGATCAGTTAACCAGTGTGCACATGCTCTTTGCTTGTGTGGGTTTGAGACCAGCTTCTCTCTGCAAATCAATATGTCGAAAGATTTTGCTGCATCTACTAAGTACTTGCATTAAAACAATATAGCCATAACCATTAAGCAATGACAGCTATTCTGTTTGTATCTAGAGTAGCCTATTGTTGCACAAGCCACAGTTCCCCTATCACCAGCAAAATTCATCCAACTTCATCTTCATCGTATTAACACAACCATTTTTGCTCAGTAGTTCATAGCTCAGTAGATTTAATGGGGTTCTTAGTTGTGTATTCAGGGATCAACTTAGATACTCAGATTGCTTAGGGGAAATAAAAATAAAAAACAAATGACAATTGTGTACAACAAATGTAGATTGTCTGAGACTCGAGACTTAAATTTCCATTTGCCTTTTTTTTAATCTCAGCAAATATCTCAGATATTAGAGAAATTAAAAGCAATTCTACTATTGGTATTTTGGGCCCCACTGTATTTCCCCGTCTTTAGTCTGTTTAATCTGAGGCCAAACAATACAATACATGCAATACAACGTCTGATTTGTTTGTGAGAAATGTGAAAACACTAGAAAAATATAGACCCCAACAGTATCTGGAACATCTAACCAAATTTACATGTTAATTCGTAAATGCTTTGGGATACTTTGCTTAATTTAAAATTTGATGAAAAATCCAAATATTTCCACTTACACAGTAACACAGTAGTGTCAGTGCTCTTAAACTGAAGAACTGAGCTAAAAACAAGAGATGGAAAATAAAAGCCAGAAACAACTGATTTTCTAGGATCACACATGGGCCTGCTTCAGTTCAGTCTCTTTCAAGCTATATTCTTAGGGCTGTTCATGTTGATGTGCATGAATATAAAGTACAATTAAAGCGTTATATGAAGAAGTCTTCCAATAATAGTTAAGGTCTATATGGGCAATTCCAACGTTATGGACTTGACATTTTGCGTCATGAACGTGACATAAAAATACTCAGAGAATGAATTTGTTACAATTATATTGAACCATTGGTTTATATTTTACTGAACCCTTGTTGATAGAGTCTAAATATAAAAAAATGTCAGTCTATGAAAAAATACATATTTCAAAAAAATGGAATTAAACATGCGTTTTGGATGTGACAAAAAAGGACGCGGTTTTTGAGAGACGACAAACTTTGTAGAATTTCAGTCAAATAAAATCTAATACCCAATAATACACAACAATTCCCAAAGGGATGCCTCTTTATAGAACATATAAATGGACACATGAAAAACAAGAAATTATTTTGAGGAATATGTAACGTTATGGATGTGACAATCCTGAAATTGGTACTTACCTGACTATGAAAAATCATGTACTTAAAATAAAACAAAAACTTTACAAATTTGAAGAGCGATCACACATGGGTATTTGAACCCCCAAATATTAAAATCTGTGCAGTTACCATAATAATAATAATAATAATATTTTTGTGGTAAGATTGACAGTTTCACGGAATTGCCCATATATATGTATAAATGTTTACTTAAACTAAATACAAGATATCTGCATTAATGCACGTGGATTCGTACAGAGGCCACATTGGGATGTAGGACCTCCTCCCACATCCATACCTCACATAAAGCTCATGTTCTGTTGGCTGGTCTTCAGTAAGAATGCTGGGTTTGAATAAAACAAGCCATATCCTTTATTTCAAAAACTTGGAAAGTTTATTTACAATTCAAGTCAGTCACATGCAACATATTTTAATGAATATAACACAAAATTAGCAAAAAAAGCATCTTTGCATTTTTATTTTCTTCAAAATGTTGATTAAATATACAAAAATATAGTTTACAAATACTTTACAGAAAATATTCTGTTGCAGAATTCTTACTTTTACAAACATGTTTGTGAGATACACAAACATTAGCAGTGTTAAAACCGTGGTGTTCAGAAGGGGTGTGGCTCATCATGTTTACACGTGTGAGGTCACAATGGGGGAAATGGTGAGGGGGTGGGGCCACATTAGGTAATCTCAGCATGAGGCAATAGAGAGATGAAAGAGGTTTCATTGAGAAGAACTGAGGTGGGGGAATTATCTTTTCAATGACTTTTTCCATTTTCAATGACAATCCCAATGACGGATTTACAAGAATCATCTACAATTTATAAACTGGCAGTTTAAATAGTAACCATGTATCAAATAATAAAAAAAGGTTAAGGTACCTTAGTGGCCATTAATGATATTCTATAAAATGACAAGTGCACTACAACAAAAATTGTGCCAATCCTTAACACAATTTTAGTATGAAAAAAAACATGTCTTTGTGTGGTCTAACAGTCTGTTTGAAACCGGGAACCAATAACATTGAAAAGGGCTACAATTGCAGTCAATTTCATGTTTACCTTTTCACAATAAAATGGGATAACTGGATATGGCACTCTCAGCAATGCTCAGTAGAAAACATTATTCGGAATATGCACGGTAAAGATATACGTTAGTCTATCACTTAACATTCCCAACGTGCTATAAAACTACCTACTTAGTTGATTACGAACACACTAATTTTGCTCATACAAACCTATTCTGTTTTCTTAAATTGCTATAAAATGTAAGATTGTGTCTTTATTTTACTGTTTAAACAATGCAAACAATCCTTTGCCTAATCTCCTCCATCCCAAAATAAGGGCTGTTAGAATCAACTACTGAATGTTAGAGCTTTACATTTTAGCACACAATAAATTAAATCGGTTCCCACTTCTACATATGTGGCGAGGCACCGATACCACCATGACGGACGTAACTCGATTTTCAACTACTGTCACATTATAATGAAAAACCACAGCTCTCTATATGCATACATTCATTATCTGAGTGACTCAAAGTACACCTTTAAGACCGACAGTGTTAAAAAAGCCAAAAAATGACAGAGATTCTAATTTAGGAGTGAATTTAACAATACTTGATAAAAAATTCATACGCAAAGGAACCATCAGTGTTTCACTCATAAGTAAGACTATGTATGATGTACCAGAGCCAACCGATCAAAAATGAAAAAACATCCTCTTAAGGAAATAAAAGAGTTTCCTCGCACATGCAGAAAATGCTAAATAATAATAAATACACCAATCTCATATTAAATAGGTTTATCTAAAATTCACAATCTGAACATCCATGTGTAGTAGGGCTGCCGTTAACAGTGAGGGCACCGAGACCCAGCGTGACACTCACGCAAAAAAACTGCGGCACTAAAGAGTGGGGAAACAGCCAGAGCTTCTATTCTATTACAGAGAATAAAGAAAAGCTCCGATCTGCTGACTGCATCTATCCCGCAGGCTGTGAGTCGAGACATGCGGTAGGCCAGTGCTGTCTCTATGAGGGGTGATGGCCATTGATCATAATGGCTGAGGACTCTTTATGTCCATGTGGAAAAACGGATTCAGTGAGGCTCACTCTGAAAGATGCTGGAATGATACTAGACTAGACTTCTATAATAAGAGAATTCACCGGTCCTTATGACATCATCACATCAGATTAGAGTTTGTATCTGTAGCGCATCTAGTTTGATTGACGTTACTATGGCAGGATTTCTTTTCTTAATATTTGTTGGAGGCATCTGGGGCTGTCTACACTTTCCCATTTATTAGAAAGATATGCAGCGCTAGATGATGAAAGACAGGATAAATACACACAGGCATACACATACGGTTCTATGGGAGAACTCAATCTCCATGAAATACAAAGTGTGATTAGATACAAACAGAAAAAAAATAGAAAAAAATTATAGACACAAACAGTCTCTGCAGCATCTTACCTATTATATATTTTTATTCACGAATGCTTTGGGATGTTTTGTTATTTTTAAATGCAAAATATTTTACTTCATTAGCAAATATTTCCATGAATGCAATAACACACCTGCAGTACTCTAAATTTAAAGTACTGAACTAAAAACAAGATTCTGCATGAGCAATACAAGCCAGAAACTATTAAACCGAATCAGTGGAAAGGTTTAGTTACCTCAGAGATGGAAAGTTTGGGGCACCCTTAAATGGGCACTTCATTTCGAAAGTTTAGGGTCACTTAATCAAAATGTTTCTCATTATTTTACAAATCTTTTATACTAAAGGTGTATGCTAAAATGTTAAACACATTCTTTTATTTACAAAATGTATCTGAAAAATGTTTTTAAAATAGATGATTCAGAGTTATTATAGTTTTGATTTCAGTCTTACAGAAGCTTTATTGTCTTTTATTTTTATATATTTATCTAATATAATTTTAAATTGACTTTATAGCAATTTTGTTATGTGTTTTCGTCATTTGTATTATTTAGTTTAGCTTTTATTTATTTTCAGATAACAAAATTACTGCCTCATCTTACTTCAGTTGATTCCAAGGCTATATTTTCATTGTTGTTTATTTTTTTAAGATATATAGGAAAATATTTGATTTGATTTCAGTAAATACAATTGTTTTAATAGTTTAAGTAAACTCTACCAACCTTGGGATGACTTGGACCGAATAATAAAGAAACCAGTGTATAACTCCTATGCGGTTTTAAATGCACCTTAAGAAGCTGGTTGATAAAATGCAGAGTGAACATTTTTACAAATTCTAGTCAAAGGAGAATTGTAAGAAAGAATGGGTAAGTGACCCTAAACCATACTGTATTTATTAACAATACCATCACTGCCTGTTACATTAAATATGCCACACTGACTTGGGTGGAAAGTCAATACCAAATGATTGAGCATATCTTATAAGGTTTTGGAATGATGATGTTTATCAGTCCGATACAGTTTTATAAAGGTAGTATTTTAATTAAATACACTTACCAAATGTGTATGGCGGTGTGTATTTAACACAGCTCGATTTTGAAGCAGATCACACACAGAGATCAAATACTGATGGGTCATAACCTGACCCAAATTCACACCTCCTCTATTCATATTTTTTTGCCCCGCTTAAAGTCACAGTGATCCATATCTACCGATACAGCCCTGCAGACTTTTTATTCCAGTCAAATTCACTTCATAATAATAATCACAACAAGACAAACAGTCCAAGATCGGTGTTCAAAAGCTAAATTTACAAACAGATAATCATTTGCTGTATTTTTTTAGATTTGTTTTGTTCATGAGCTGTTACTACGCTGCTTTCTACTGACTGTCAATACACAAACACTCACACAGACAAACATATACACAATGGAGAGCTGCTGTCCCTTAAATATACAGTATAAACGTTACTCTCCCCAATCAAAATAAAACCAATGCTTTGCTCTGTGGCTCTGTGTACATAAACAAAAAGTTCAGAAATAAAATATATAATAAAATCTTGCTACTATCACAAGCAACTAGGTTAGAGTTTGTTTAAAGTGCGTGTTGAAAAACTTGTTATTTTTAGTCCATGTTTTTTTTCCCTCTTAATGGTGTCCTCAAAAAAGTGCTTTGGTGTGGATCGGTTATTATAAACAAGGTTTGGCCATATAATCTCAATTCTTCGTCAGTATACCACAGGAAAAAGAGCCAAACCCAAATATAAATTGTGTAACTCAACTGCTGCAGTATTTTGAGAGAGTCCTTTGTAAAGCCACCAAGGTAGAACACGAACGCACGCAGGTCAAAGGTCTCCGTGGCTCTGGGGACAAATCCTGCAGTCTTTCCTTGGATGTAAGCTTGTACCTGTATAGAAGGGAGTGTGAAGGTGGTCACATGAGAAGCAAGAGGTGCTACACCATGTTCTCCACTCCGGGCAGAGGCTGCTGCGACGGCGGCACGGATTCAGACACGCTGTGCTGCTGGGCCAGCTGCAAGACGGGCATGTTGCACAGCGGGCATACCTTCCTCACCTCCAGCCATTTAATAAGGCACCTGAGAATGACACAAAGAGAGGGATGTAGGAGATGAAAGGAAAATGAGATAATGATATGACCAGAATTTCTCAAATTTCGGAAATGTGATACAGGGTCTGTATAACAAAATTCGGTCTATACGCACTTTCCTCCTAAATAATAATCTCATATAACAGAGTTTTTAACAGGTCTGAAGTAGCAGAATACAATGTGAACAAGCTTGTGGAATGTGAAACGGAGTTAAATCTTGGGTTATTCTAGGCGACGGTGAGATCCCGGCCCTGATGAATAATTTACTGTAAGCACAGATCTATTTTAGGCCCTCTTGGCCCCGTCAGGAACACGAACAGATCTATGATACAGGAGACCCCATTTAACCACCGACTCAGATTGTAGACATTGTGTGTTCATTTCAAGTGAAGCGTTGAAGTAGAAAAGGAGTGTGTGAATTTATATTGATATATATCGATGTAACCCGTGCAAAAGTAGTACACATTTCTTTCTAAATACACTACGTACACAAAGAATCTTTAAGTCCATATCTCTATTTCATGTTTTCTATCCTTCATTTATGGTCCAGATTTGTTCTGTTTCTCTCTACGTCTGGCTGGGAAAGTGTTAAGTGAACTTTTTGGAGGGTAAATGTCTGTGTCATCCATCATACAGTGTGACATGCAAAATCATATGATACACATCTTATGATTATCATGTTATATTAGTATTTAGGTCAATCTTATTTAAATCAGCAAGCGCCCTCGTGGCACAGCAACAACAACTTTTGTTTCTGAGAGAAATGTCACACTTTACCAAATAATAAGGTGTTCGTTAACTAATAAAAATGTGATATTTTATTGGATTAAATCTATTTAATGGCAACTAATACTTCATGGATTAAAATCTACAGCGGTCAAATTCTCTAGATTTTGGTAACACTTTACAATAAGTTTGTATTTCTTAACAGTTAGTTTGTAATTGGTATCACTTTATTTTGTTGACTAGTTAATGCATTAGCTAGCATGAACTAAAAATGATCAATACTTCTACAGCAATAAAAAATCTAGTTCATGTAAATTTCAGCATTTACTAACTTTAACAAAAGTTAATGTTAGCAAATGCATCAACTAATGCATTAACTAATGAACTAAATAAAGTGTTCCCAAAATTGTACAATAACTACAAAGAGGGCCATGCTATTATCAAAGAATATAGCAATTAAAACATGTAATGACATAATACTTTTACATATAAATATTTTGTATAAAGTTATTGAAAGAGTAATATTACAGTATAACAGTTCTGCCCCTGATATTATCACTGAAGCACAGCACTTTATGGAAGAGTTCAGCGGACGGATTTTAATGCTTTGTTTTTTCACTTTTTATCAGCCGATCACGTCAGGTGCAGCTAATCAACGTTTACTATCAACCAATAGTCGTACTACACATACTAGACTGCGGCTGTTTCCGAAATCGCTTACTTCCATACGAAATAGTAGGCGAAATGAGATGGAGTCATGAATAGTATGTTCGAAATCTCAATATGAAAAAAACAGTAGGCGAGAAATACCCCGATGGTCTATTACTTCCGCCAAGTTTCGTGAGTGTGGATCGGATGGACTCTTTTCTATCACATGATGTCATGGGAGCTGAGCAACGGTCAAATGTCAAAAGTAAATCAAATACGTAAAACTTTAAGGCGGACGTCAGTTTTTAATGTAATTGCCAGTAAACGAATTTCTCGTCAATAAATTATGTTTTTATCAACGCTCAAGTATAGGTTGTTGTTGATCCGTCATAGGTCAAAGAGCATACGGGTCACATGACCATAAAACATGGTGGACGCAGAATGTTCTAAATGTATCCCTTTTGCTCCCACTCATACTAAATAGAACGTACTGCTTTAACAACCGATAGGTAGGAACTTCAGTACGTACTGTCACAGTTTACACGCATCCTATTTAAATTGCCTTTCTCTGCTCCTTATCAGCTGCTTAATCGTGCCGCAATTAAAATCCACCTCCTGCCCCATCTCCTCCATATCTGCCTGCATCTGTTAGATCATTTTAATTGCAAGAGGATTGCACATACCTATGTATAAATGTATAGAATAATGCAATGTAAGTCGCTTTGGATAAAAGCATCCCAAATGCATAAATAAATAATAAAAATATAAATATAACATTTGAACTCTGTAGCATGGTTAGCTGCCGTGAGGTGAAATGCTCGGAAAGAACTGAGAGCTCCTGCCCCTGTGATGTGTCCAAACATTACTTTGACATTTACTCTGGCATTTACCCTGACATAAAGCCCAGTGCTAATGTCTCACAGAAGGAGATGGATGAGGCAGACAGTTTTTTCCACTAAACCTCCTGCTCATCAATGGCAGATTGGTTGACTGTCAGATTAACGTTGTGTCAGCATTTGATACCAATATGATTTTATTATCATTGGAAATATCAAACAAGAAACTGTTTGTCCTAACAAAATTGCACAACTGCATACTAAAATTACATTGATTCAAATGTTTCTTTGAACACAAAATCCATCCCAAGTTGACATCATAAATTGAACTAGTGGGCGCGCTCAAACAATCCAACTGTAATTGCATGTGTTGCTGCAACTGCTACATAAATTGTATAAATCTTTTTTTTTTAAGTTCAAAATTAAAAAATATATTCTTTTTCACTACAAACTGTTGTGATTGTGTTTAATGAGGTGAATTTTCTGCTTATGAAACCTGCCAGGATACTCACTTTCTGTGGAAAGCATGTTTACACGGGCAGATGCCCAGCTCGTCTTTCTGCTTGAACTCTTCCAAACACACCGCACAAATCTGGAAAGAGAAAAAAATCTGTTTTTAACTCAAAAGTTGAGGAAAAGTGTTCAACTGAATACACGTTTCAACATGTCATTTGCATGAGGATTTACATCCTGAAAGATTACGAGTCAATGTGTGAGCCGAGATGATGATGTCATCCTGGATTTCTAGACTTTTCCTTCCAATCTAGCTGTGAAATGTAGCAGTTAGGGGTGTAGATATGGCATTTCATCTCAACAAATGGCAACGTTTCAGGGATGTAGACGTCACTGAAATATTTTCGGATTGCTACGTGTCTGGTGCTATAGGAGGCAGGGAAATCGCTTCGTCTCACATTTGGGCTTAATAAAACATGCGCCGATTCCATTGGAAACAATTGGAAACACACGCCGTATGCCGGCAGAAACATAGCCCCTTATCATTATAAACTTAGGACTGATATACACCATCTACGTTATCTTTTCTAGAGGACCTCCTAGATAACATGAGCTGTTTACAATGCAAATACCTCATTACCCTACTTGTTGACAGTAAATAAAGGAAGAGTGAATGAATAACTGTAATAATTGTAAAAGAACAAAAGAGATTTCACACAAACGGTGATTATCGTTGGAGTGTCACAACAGTTCTATACAATTCAGTGTGTATCATTTAACAATATAGTTTGTATGGTGTGCTTTAGGTGTCATTGACTCTGGCCAGAGGGGCTGAAGAATGATAGAGACTCTCTGTTTTAGATGAGCACACGTCTCTGGGTTAGAGACTGTTGTTGAATGCACATTGCTGGGTTTTCTAAGATAACAATGGCAACGGGGTAGGAGATGGGACAAAAAACATTTGTCTTTATGCGTGTGAGTTTCTTTATAACACTAAACATGTAGCATCCTGCACAAAACAGATCATGCATTTACTTCAGTGGTTTTATACAGCAAGGCATTACTAGCACTCACACATTATGTGAACAAGGCTAGAACAACTACAACTTTCATGGCCATTTTTCTGTACTTTCTGTTACTTGTATGAGAGAAAAACAACATACAGTATCTTTTATTTTCAATGTTTAACATTCCTTCTTAAACCTTGTATTTCTATATTTTGATTTTCAGGATTTGCCAGAAATCAATATTTTTAGTCACCATTTCTGTTTGTCACTGGGTTTAGCAAATATCTCACCACTAAAAAGTGCTAGTCAACTTTGACAACATAGTTTTAATCATTTAAAGGTTTTTTCCTGAAAAACAGCAATTTTGGACATCCAAGCTTTAGGAAAGACAGCGGCGGTTAATGGATGAGCAAATCATGGCAATCAATGTTTTCTGTGGTGGTTAGTTTTATATAAATAGATCTATTTATATCAGTCTCTGATAATCATTCCAATAATTTAAAGTGATAGTTCACCCCAAAATAACAGTGCCCTCATCATATTTTCAACCTTATATCATTCAAAACAGAAATTTTAAGAAATGTCTCAGTGTTTTTTTGTGTTTATGTTTTTGTTAAATAAGATACTGGTATTAGTATGTCACCAAAGTTCCCTTTATAAGCATTCCTCTCCGTCCCTCCCTTTTCTGCTGGCCTCTTGACTTGACTTGAAAGGGCCACCTCTGCGTTTAAAAAATAACTCCTCGGATGATTTTTAACAAACGTAAATAAACCTTTATGTTCACCGCTCGCTCATTTTCACCATTCTGCTCTAATCTACGTGATCTCTCACCTAGAGAACAACACTTACACGTGAGCCTTACAAAATAGAAATCGTGCGGCTTTATTTTCATCACTGCTGCGGAACTGCACACAACTGACTTTGTGATATTTATGTCCATGTTCTCACTGGTTGCTAAGCTATCATGACAACCGTCTGGTGGTCAATTAACAGTTCACAAGCTCTATAAGGTATCTGTGTCTGCGGGGAACGATAGCTAATGTTTCAAGGGCTACATTATACTCATTCATCTGGCAAAGAGAGGAACAGCCCGACACCTCACGTAGATCAAGTAGCAGAGGATCAAGGACAGGGGTGGGAGTGCACGTCAAGTCCTATACATCTGCTTATGTAACACATGTATATGTAAAGCAGATAGCTAAATGTTTCTTGAACTCAGCTGTGCTGGTGGGAAACTCATGTCTGAGCATACAATCATAACATTGTTTTTCCCCCATGGCTTATGTAGCCCAGCCCACGTCTCTTTATGCAAGACATTTCAGCACACATGCAAATGGGAACCAGCTTTACCAGCAGACGTGACTTACTGTGTGTTACTTTCTGAAAAATCCATATGGTTCTCTTATTTGTGGCAACATGTCCTGTCTAACGCATATGCTTCTGCTTAGTAGCGTCTCTTAACATATTTTTACCCGATGTCACGACACTATAATCTTTTGCAGGATACGTTTGCCGTACAAACCCCAGATGACCTCATGAAAAACACACCAGCTTCTGCTTAATTTAGATTTTAAAAGAAAACCAAAGTACTCGTTACTTCAACATTTAGATGCTACAGTATATACAGACAAAGTATATAAATCATTTATATTTGCCAGGCACAAGTTTTATGCAAACTGACCTATAGTTCAATGCATTCTAGGGTATTACTGAAAATTTTTATTCACAACATGGTAAAACCCTTTTCACTTTGTCGTGCTTTTAGTCATTTTACAAGAAATCTTGGATTTGTTAAACAAAACAATAAAATGTGTTGACAGGAGCTGAGAGTGATATTGTAAATCCTTATTTGTTTCGGACAGCATAGTTAACCAATATTGAATAAACTTACCAAAATATTGAATAAGATATTGAAGAATTTGTGAATGAGCCCTTCAAATCTTTGATACATATGCTGGTCTCGTCAACAGACATTGTTACTTTAAGAAATATTTAGGGAGTGTGTTTTGAATGTAAGTTAAACAGTGACAGTTTGTGACTATTTGAAGTGCTTTTTGTTTCAAATACAAATGAGAAATGCCAGAAGCTACAAGTGGGCCAAAGGATTTTAATAGATCATTACTCAGTGCTGCACAACACAGTGGCGTAACTGTTATGACCGTGTCATTGTTTAACGATTACATGTTTATGCACATTTTCAGCCAGAAGGGACTATAAAATAACGTCCAGTTAAAGTGTAACATACATCAGAACCTTAAACTGAAAACTTTTTCTCGATCGTGAGCTGTTGCGAGAACCAGATCGAAGGGCTTCAGGAAATTCCCGGAGAGTTAGATTGGCGAGCGAGACCTCGGTTGCCCTCGCACCTCAACATCGCCGCTAGAATTTCATTAGCACTTGTGCATGAAGTCGGGAAAGTGGCCAGTCAAATGATAGCAGTTGCATACAGGGCATCGAGGTGGAGGTTAAACATGTCATGGACTTTCTTTAGCACACAATGTTATTAAACACAGAGAGCGCTGATGTCTTTGTAAAGGTCCTTGTTTTCAATGTTACTAGGGCCCTATGATTTCCACAATGCGAAAAACGCAGACGGAATCGCGGAATCTAGGCATAAAAACGGAATTTGCCGTATGGCACAGAATCTCGCAAAAGTATTACTTCTTAACCAGAAAGTAGCGCTCAACAGCTATCAAAATGCAAATAGTTATTATGTAAAATGAAACAAAAATTCAGATGTGGTTTAAATAATCTGCTTGTTTTGCGTGTCTGTTTTAAAAGTGGTTCGGTTGCGTGTATTGCATGCGAGATGTTAATGTGCTGCTTTCAACTGCGTTGAAGCTACTGTCAAACACCCTTTGCCAGCCCCATCAAAATAAATGTCTGCTTAACTTGAATAAGTTATAACACACACATTTTACTACAACATACCCCTTGAATGTTTTATTCATTTATGATTTACTTTAGAAAATGGAAGTTAATGTGCTAGTCAACTTATAAAAATAGTCCTTTTTTAATATTACTTAGTAAAAATATTACTTCAATTTAAGTAGACCTGAAAAGAAAAAACGTAAAAGTAGATTATAACCTTATTTTTCCCTGTATGGTTCAAAGTATCCACTGTAGGCTTTGAAATATAGTTTATAAATGAATGCTATAGTTTACCGAGTATTTCATGTGGGCAAATATATTACGGAAAACATGGAATCCAGAAAAGAAAACTACATTTGGGAAAAATGAAAGGGATTAAGAAGACCTATGTAAAATGTAATTTGGGTTTAATATTCTGTAACCAACAAAATATAAAATGTAACTGATATTTGTTAATGTCACGGCTGACATTGGTTACCATGGTTTCTGTATAACAAGTTAGTGATGAGAGTACTTCGCTGCTAACAGAGACTGTGAAGAGGCTCTGTGCTAATTCAATAGTCTGTTGTGTTATGCCTCCAGCTCATCCAACATAGTGAATGAATAATGTAATCTTGAATGTAGGTTGTTGCAAATAAAAGTTCATTCAGCAATACATAAAGGCATACACAAACACACGAACAGTACATGTATGTACGGTCCTGGTAAGCCTACAGTGTAGGGGTCAAATCAGTGCCAAAATAAAGAACTCAAACTAAAATATATATTATATAAGTGTTTGTTTGTGTGTCTGTGTGTGAACAAATGGATAAGAAAAGGCAGAGGGCACTCACCTCATGTAAATTTAATTCTTTGACTTTTTCCTTTTGAATAACCTGTGAAAATCAAAACAAAAATGAGTTCAAAAACACAACAAATGTTTTGTTAAATTTTTAACAAAAATATACATTTTACATTGATAAAATACAGTAATGATATATTGGTATAGATACACAATGAGAGAATTTTTCACCTGCTTGTATGCATAGAGCTCTTTGTGCGCCTGGTGCCGTAACCTAGAAAATAAATTCATTTAAGTTAGTGTTGTGACGAAACATCTTTTTAACACCTGTGTTGAAAGACATTAATGACAGAAAAACATATTTAAACAAACACCAAAAACATACACGTGAACCATGATAATAAAGATAATCATTTGAAATTTCCCTGATCTCTATAGCTGTATGGTCAACACATGGCTGGATCTGATATGTGATAAGATACTATTATTTTCTCATATTTTCCATAAGCAATGTATCTTGCTACATTTTTCACTGGATGCGGTCAATCGTAACATAATATTAATGATTAATAATGTAATATAAATGAATATGATATAATAATATAATAATGTCGTTCCAAACCTGTATACATTTCTTTGTTCTGTTGAACACATAGATTTTTGGAAGAATGTGAGCAACTGATAGTAGAAAAAAACTACAATGGTAGTCAAAGGTGCCCCAGAACTGTTTGCTTTTCTAAATTCTCCAAAACATCTTCTTATGTGTTCAACAGAACAAAGACATGTATACAATAATTGTTCCTACTATGGTGGTGAATGGTGTCCCAGAACTGCCAGTTTCTAACATTCATCCAAATATCTTGCTTTGTGTTGAACAGAACAAAGAAATGTATACACTTACACTAGAGGGACAACTAGAACGTAAGCAACCGATGACAGAGTTTTCATTTCTGTGTGAACTGTCCCTTTAATAAAACTATAAATAACTACTAACAAACGATAAGAACTTTCTCTTTGAACCTTTTGATATTGGCTGCATTCATTGCTACTAGTGTCATGCCCTGCCCTGAGTATGAGCTTGTAAAGGCCCACTTGTTCATAAAACTGGCCTGAGCTGAGGGTCTTTTAAGGATTGTTTTTTATTGTCTGCTTGAACAGACTTTAGTTTTAACCTGGCTGAATCAGGATCTTTTACCCACAACACTGCCATGTTGTACTCAGTGTGACTTTAAAACTATATATAGACACTCTTGGCAGGAACTCAAGAAATACAAGCAGCTAAGCGCTAGATGTTTAAAAACTATTTTAATGTTGAGGAAGAGTGTGTGAGTACGTTTGTGTGTGTGTGTGTGAGTGAGAATGTCTGATGGAAAATAACTGGAATACGTCAGGCAAGATAGAAGAGTCTCTTGTGTAAGAAAAAGGCCATTTAAAGAAAAGCAGCTAACACCTCAGACACTGTTTAGTCTCTAGCTTGGGAACATGCACTCTGCACATCCAAATGCTATTAATAATCTATTTGACTATTTGTCCAGTTAGCATTGTAAAAATACATTCTTTTTTGCTGGCTGGTTTGCTGAATTCCTTTCATTTAGATGCATCTTAACATTTAACAAGATACAATACACCAATAAACAACGTTTCGGACATATTTCGGACAGCAGCTGGTGAACACAACATACAGTATAATACAATAGTCTTCCTTGGCAGCTATGAATTCATGAAAGACAATATACATTTAGGAAAGGTGAAGAGAGATCTGGACAGATATGAGAATGGAGACATATGTTTTGTAAAATTTACCTCCATTACAAGTAAGCTTAACCTCTCGCAGCAGAGTGAGAGGAACCTGTAAAACAGGCAGCACAGTCTAGGAGAAAATCGCACATTCTGAAAGACCCCAGCAGGTAAAGCTACAGAGACTCCCTTTGCTGGAGGGATTGGAGGATTTACGAGTAATTTTGGTTTAAACTCTTATTCTTGGTCAGTTTTCACTCATTTCTTCCCGTATTAAACGTTTCACAGCCATTAACAAAAATGTTCTTTATAAACCGTATCTTTTTTGAATTCTTGCTGAGTGACAAGAAATTGTTACTTAATCCTCGAAGGGATAGTTCATCCAAAAATAAAAATTCTGTCGTCATTAATGTAAATGACTCTTTGTTTTGTGGAACACAATAGAAGATATTGTGAGAATGGAATAGAAGATCACAATAGAAGATGTTGTGAGAATTCTCTCAATGGTTTTGTGTCCATACAATGACAATCAATGGGGAGCAACATTCTTCAACATATCCTCTTTTGTGTTCTGCAGAAGAAAGAAAGTCATACAGGTTTGGAATGACTAAAGGGTGAGTAAATGAAAAAATATGTTTTATTTTGTGTGAACAATCCGAAATATATTCATTAAAAATAAACCTTAACATGTTACACAATTTGTCCTAACAACTCAATGAATTTTATTTTAAGTATGCGTAAAGTATTTTTACTAGAAAACAAGACAAAATACAGATTAATCATTGGCAGCCTGTCTTGTGTAACAGTTCATCATGCTTACAACCTCGTGACTTCTTGTAAAATAACCGAGTACTTGGCGTGATGTGTTAACTAATAATCGCTTTGCCGAAATTGTGGGTGTGAATTTTGATTTTCTTCCCCCCATGCGCTAAACAAACACTGCCCACCCACTCTTTATCTTCTCTTATCACTCTTTATGTAAGTGTGTGTTTGCTAGACACGGAGGCATTTCACATGTGTGTGTTGTAGCTGATGCACGGCTGCTACGTGTGGCTTCGTGTCAGGCTGCTTGCTTGTCCTGAATCACGACGTCCTTCACAAATCTACTCTATCTCTAGACGCACTCGTCCTTCACATAATGAATGTTCATGGGTCTCAAGACTGACCAATCTGGAGATGCAATGTTCCTGATAAAATAGCTACTCATGTTGACAAATAAACAAGCTCAAGTGTCTCTATTTTAAATAGGCAGGCTCTTTACACTGACATGACTCCATAATGTCAAACGCAAATGTTAAATGCCATAAAATGCTGCTTACGAGCACACTTCCCATCTTTTGTTTCAAGAGAAGGTAAATATAAAAATAGCTGGTGAAAAATGTTGCTATGCAAGTGGGTGCTATTTTGATACGTGCTGAATTTGCAATTGTTGTCATTTCCATTCTGCACTGCTGGTGTAGAATCGTAGAAACAACCTTTACCAATTTATGACCGGTTACTTCAAACACATTTTTAGATGATGGTCAGTTTTGCTCAAGTTCACGCCGATACTTTGTCCTCGAAAAGTAACCACAGGTGTAGGTCATCACAGTTACAAAATGTTCTGGTAATATTTAACGAAAGTAAACATGTATATATTTTTGTTTAATGTTTCATTTAATGTTTTTTTGTGCTTGTGCCATTTTCATCAAATCAAAGGGCAACTGGTTTGATATTTTGTAAGCTTAATTCCATTACATTTATGCATTTCAAAGCGCACCCAAAAATACAATTTCTTTCATAATTTAATAACTCTCATGTTATTTCAAACTTTTATGACTTTCTTCTGCAAAAGAAGATAAAAGAAGATATTTTGAAGAACGTTGATAATCAAACAACAATAGACCCCCTTGACTACCCTCGTATGGACACAAAACCAACTTTCTCAAATATAATCTTTTGTGCTCTGCGAAAGAATAGACTCATGTACATGTCTTAACAACATGATGATTTTTTCTATTTTGTAGACCATGGTTTGTGTATTTTTGTTAAATGCTGGTTCATTGAGGGAGTTCTGCATCTTTGTAAACTGAACACAAGCAAGGGAGACTGTATCTTTAGAAGCATGGAATCTGGAAATGCAAACTCTTTTAGTAAATGACTTGGTAATCTGATAAAAGTATCCAGCATTTTTTATTTACCAGCAAGACGTGATGATAAATATGAACCCATAAAAATCTAGCAATACACCTTTGTATAGACAGTGAGGGGGGAGGTAAAGTCAAAAAGAATAGAAATGGAACTTACCATCATCCCCGCTGGTTAGGGTGAATATGGATGAGTGCTGCTGGATCTCAATGTTTTTTGTAAGAAATGCTATACAATTGTACATTGGGGCTTTGTTATGATCTAACTCAGATGGGCTCAGGCAGATTGCCTTTTACGAAAGCACAACCCAGACCTGAAGTCTTTGAAGCAGACAAAATATGTCCAAATATTCCCAATTCTGTTTGTTTGCATTAACACTTCAATGGTCTACTGGGTTGTTTATCATTACTTGGTTTATTCTCACTTGAATGATTAAGCAATTTCAACTCGATTATATTTTTAACAGGAGAGGCGGCTGTAGTTTACCTCCATCTACAATTAAAGCTTCCTCAAAGATGCATTGTGCTGCTTTATGAATTTTATGAAGTTTCACGTGAACCTGTCTTGAAACTACAAGCCATATTCAAGAAGCAGGAATTTGTAACGATACTTTAAATATATATTTATTTCAGATTATCAAGTCAGTGGTTTATAGCTTCTCCAAACTGTGCTGTTTGACCTTCTCACTCTTTATGGTAAACTTTGTTAATACATTCAAAACACACGTCAAACCATCAAATGTAACACAACCATCGTAACAAATAATGGTAGTATTCTTATAAAAAATGCCATACGATTGCTTTGTTTTCCAATCATCTTTTGCTTTAAGAATATTTACAGTAGAGTTGAGCACACGTTACCTCTAGTGCAATGCTGCATTGCAATGAAAAGCAAACTTGGTGCTGTGTTAAAACATAGGATTAGCTTGTAAGTTGTTAGCTTCTAAATGAAATGTTAAATAAGGAGATATTTCCATTCAAATCCTTTTTCAAAGAACGTTCTTCGTAATTAGAGGAATAAAATAAATATTGTGGAATTCAATGAAATTGCTCGCTTATCTCTACTTCCTGTTTGGGCAACCACTATTAATTAAGCTATGACTGTGAAATTCAACGGTGGTTTGGTCTTCAAAGCGAGCATGATAAAAGCTGCCTATCGTGGTGCGAAGATGAAAGAGAACTTCTCTTCTCCGCCACCATCTGTCAGCTTTCCCCTATCATCTCACAGAAGTCTTTAAACTTCCCTCCATTTCCTACTTTTTACCTTGAGCACAGTGCATGAAACATTCGTCTGGATGAACGCCAGTTGCCCAGAATTAGCAGTGAAATAATAGTCAGCATTTGACAGTCCTGAAGTCATTTCATTTAATATAATTTCTACATTTCACAGACATTTTTGTATACGCTTGCAAATTCCAAACCCAGTAACATGATGAAGAGGATCCAAAGCTACTGTATGGCATTTTATATCTTGTTTAAACACACTCTCCGTCCACACATGTAGAAAACCGAGGTGGTCTTACCTGATAAGATAACAGCAGAAGAGGAGGCTAAGGATAAAGACGAAAATGGCGGTCCCAAAGACGACAATGTAGATGTTCAGAGGAAGGTTCTGGAACCCTATATTCGGCATCCTGAAACTATGATGTAAATCCGAGTTCATGGATAACCTAGAGAAAGGAAAGCAACAAAGGAATAAGGGGGTGGGGTTCGGGGCGAACATGAGAATGAGAGAGAGAAACAAAGGAGAGTGATTCATCGATCGCAAAACTAAATGCTGGCGCGAGGGCCTGCAGACCAAGCTGCCATTAGTACAGTAATCTATCATTGCACTGCCAGCTTAACCTTAAGAGCTTTGATCCATTTATAGGGAAGAATAGAAAAATCTCCCTCACCAGTGCATATACTGGTAGTGAATATACTGATAAAGTGCGATTAGACTTCGCTTCTGGACTGTTTCCACAACAACTGCTTGTGCCCCGCAGACCGATAAATAAACTCATTAATGCATTATGCAGATCAGCGGGTAGCGCATGTTATATTCCAGAGGACAGTTTGAGAACATTGGTCCTGCAGGAGCTATTAAGTAATATCCACACCATGTATCTGTGGGAAATTAGTGTTAACTTATGTAATAAGATTCAGCGCAGCTTTCTTTTGGTCCCTTCTGAACATGATTATTATTTTTCGTTTCCATGCGAGATATGCATTTCACACTGAAGACATTCTCAAACTAAAGGCCCTTTACACCAAGAATGATAACTATAACGTTATTGTCTTAAAAATAGTTTTACATTTTAGAAAATGGGCAATTCCAGCTTTAAGACCCTGTGTGTGAAATTTAGCGGCCTCTAGCGGTCAAGTTATGAATTGCAACTAACGGCTCACTCCACCCCTCTCTTTCTAAGCAATACGGTGGATGAAACAGAACTAAAATGTTGTCACGCTTTAGCTTTTTTGTCGAAGGGGAAAAAATTTACGAAATGCACACTGTAGAGCAGTTTGTCCGTTACGGCTTCTGTAGAAACAACATGGCGAATTCCATTTAAGGGGACCCGCGGTGTGTGTAGATCGAAATAGCTCATTCTAAGGTAATAAAAACATAACCTTTCTGCCGTCAATAGTACATTGGACCTTTAAGAACTTAAGTAATGAAAAGGTCTCCACATGATGCAAGTGTGCATGTGTCTTTGTTTATTTATTTATGTATATGTGTGGGATTCTTTAGGATTTGACTTCCCCAGTGTGGGCATGTCTAGACAGGTCTTCGTTAGATAAGAGCAGCGCCCCGTCCCATATGAGACTGTGTGAGCAAACAGAAAGACCATGCAGCTGGGAGTTACCCATCATACTTCACTCTCACAAACAAACTTGGGCTTAATTTTTCCTCTAAAACGTTTATTTACAGATTTGCAAAACAACAACACATTCACCTAGATTACTCACTGACCAGTTCTACTTGAAGATATTGACTTTCTCTTTCTATTCCCCATTGACTCTTCCAAGGTGTTCAGCTTCTGATCAATGATTGTAAACATCCAAACAGAAAATCAACAACCGATCACATTCACACACACTGTTATCTCAATAACAACAATCACTGTATACTGATATGTTCTGCACTGTCTGTTTTCTTGTCTATGTTGGGGGGGCTTCGTGTATCCATGCTGTCTTTTTGCTTCTGGGCTATTTAACACACCGGTTTATAGTTATTTTATAAGGATGTACCAAAATGAAAATTCTTGGCCGAAGCCGAATAAAAATGAAACACTTAGCCTAATACGGAACATGGCTTTTTATATTTGATTTATTTAGCCAATTTATTCACTATTGCATAAAAAGAATGGTCAAAATGTGCTTTTTATATTTTATCTTGCTTTTCAATCTAATACAATATAACTTAAAATACAATTTTAAGACAACAAGAAGGCTAAATTAAAGCAAAAAATTTAGACCTCTCTCGTCCTGAATAGCATAGGCATGTAACTGAATACTGAAAGAACGTACTGTACTCTGTACACCTACAACAAAACATTTCATTAAAAAGTGTCATTCAACAACCATATCACACCCTAACCAGATTTACATTTACACACCCTCAGACACAAATGTGAATGTATTGACGTGTGCATACATGACACATGCTAGCATGTCATGGAAAGTTGGAAGTTATTAAGAAGCACCAACATATAAAAAGAAAGAGGAGGACCAGCATTCCTTTTGTCTGTCACTTTCTTGCTTCGTTCTGGTTGTGAAATGGCCTTGGTATAAAAAAACTGTCATTTTATGTTCTTTATGTTATCACAGAGAATGCAACCTTTGACTAGGCCTAATAATAAATAAATAAATCCAAAAGAGCAGCCCTTTGTAGCACTTTTTGAAAACATATTTCAATCCTCAATGCCTGCTACAGTATGTAGCAGTCTGCGGCCAATATCTCATAGCCAGGGTGTATTACAAAAATAGGAAAGACATCATATCAAATACCTCTCTCTTTGAAGAGTATCCTTAACTTTGAAAAAGTTGTCTCTTTAATTGTAACTTATTTTTTTAAATGATGATGTCATCACCCCAGCATGCACAGTTTATGTGGATGCTTCAAGTCTTGTTCTCTGTTTCTAGTGTATCATTGTGGCAGAATAACAGTGCCACATCCTGATAGTTACGAGTCGGTTTAGCGGTTTCGTGTTTATGCAGATATTTCTTGAGAAAAGGCTGTGAAAAGGCAAAAAGAGATTGGATAGAGAAAGCTCTGGATATGGCATAAGATTACAGTTTATAATTTAATGGCACTGTTTATGGCCTAATTCCTTGTTTGCTGATGACATCGTTCTGAAAATGTACCACTGTAAAGGGTTTCCCCTGTGCTCCTCTGATGTTTTTTTTAAAGAAGTATAAATACAGTATGATGGACAGACTGACAATTATGTAACTTTTGGACTTTTGCTTGTGAAGGGAATATCCTTTACGAAACAGGTCAAAGAATCTAAAAGCTTTAAAAGTACTTGTCAAGTTATAAATGGGAAGAGTAGAACAATAATGAGTGCAATAAAAGAGACCCTGTGAAGGAAATTCAAGATTGAAGAGCCACCATCTATACAGGAGTGACAGTTTTCCTCAATATCAGGATCTGCTGGAAAAGAGATCAGCCAGAACAAATGTATCTTGGAGGCGATGTCTCGCTGTGGACGAAACTCTAACAACAAGAGTGTTTTGAGGTGTCCATCAGGCCACTGGCACCAACCAAAAGGCGGCCAATAAAACAAAACAGCTTTTTTCGTCTGATCTTCTGTACAGCAGGGTGCCAGATCTAATTCCTTTACCCCTTCCTTCCCATCGTGCCTTTTTGTCAAGACAAGGTCATTCTAAGAACCTCTGCGTGCTGCCAAATGGTATTTTCCCCTCCAAAAGAAGAGGAAAAGCATTTGCAATAGAAAACTGAGTCACTTTTAGTACTGAGAGAAAATGTAGTTTAAAGTAGCTCCTGCTTGTTCATAATGTGTTGCGTTTGCAATTCCTCATGTACTGAGTCTCAGAAAAATTTGTTTGAAAAAGCAAACCCTCATTCAATACATTTACATTTATGCATTTGGCAGATGCTTTTATCCAAAGCAACTTAAATTGCATTGTATTATAAAAAATATCTGACTATGTGCAATCCCCTGGGGTCGAACCCATGACCTTGGCATTGCTAGTGAGCCACAGGAAACAACATTTTATATGGCTTATGACTAAACATGCATTCACGTAGAGTAAATCAACTTTGAGATCAGTATATTTTCTTCATCTGACTTTTCAATAGTCAAGCCATAATGCAATATGAACCTGAAGATACTTCAGTACTGTAACTCAATACAGCTCCAGCTCTTAGTACATTTACTCTTAGCAATTACGAGCGTCCTTCACTATTTGCTTTCTCTCTCTGCAATATTACATAGCAATATAGGCTGCATTGGCTCATAACCATTTGTTCATTGATAAACAACTGACAGCCAAGAAAAAAATTGATTAACCCTTCCGAACAATTCCACCCAGGGCAAAACAAACCGGTGTCTGAGTAAAAAGAATGCAGCATTTACCACATACATTCAATTCTCTGAAAACTGAATTTTTGTCAGGTCGAGTACAATGAAGACCAACACTGCATCAGTCAGAATATCCTGTTTAACCCACATTCATCATTCATCTCAATAGATGAAAATGGCCATTTAACCAAAGCTATTCTACATAGTAATGTTTCAACACACCCACACATCGGTCTTGGGAAAACTTTATGTAATGGTACTTAAGCTTTAAATAGTCAATTGACTCCAAGTTTCAGACCTCTGGATGTAGAGACGAGCTGAAGAGGTCTGCAGCTTGAAACATGAACTCAATGTCAAAAAGATTGGGGAGCGAATTTAGCTCTGCAATAAAGATCTGGGCGCAAAGTTTTAAACCATTTTGTGTGGTCAACCGAAGAAATGTTTAAACCTTACATAAAAATGCAAACTTGCAATTATGTTGAACATATTTAACATGCATTCCTGTTCTAATGACACTGTGAAAACTTCAGTGTTGAAGCTGTTCCTAATAATATTTTTTCTTTTCGTTTGTTTAAGGCCTACACTAGGAAGGCGTTTTTGTCACTAAAACAGAGCTAATTGAAAACGCTGTTTTCGCATTGTTGTGTGGCCTATGAAAACAGAGGCTTTCGAAAACGATGCCGTATTTTTTTGTCATTTGACCAATTGTTTTGGCTGCTCTTCGGCTGACTGGATTTTACAAAAAGAGACGGAAAGCATTGTCTGGCAACTGATATTCCTCCACTTTCTGTTCAAAAAACACCTCAGTGACTTTTTTCTAAATTCCCTCAACATTTCAAAGAAAGTTAATCAAGGCCTGACACAGACATGACGCATGATGAAGCGTTTTGAGTTTTACCTTCATTGATGTAATGGTTTTTTTTGTGTTAATAAGCAGCTTTTGGAAAATGTGTGAACACTACTATGGTTGAAGAGCATTTTAAAATGAAAACCCTGTTGTCGTTTCTGGGTTAGTGTGGACACTAGTCACAGTGGAACCCGACTCACACAGACCATTGATCCCAGAAAATTGCCTTAAATTTGCCAGAGTGCCTTCTGTGTGAACCCAAACGCACCACAGATTGATCCCGAAAAGTGGTTCCGTAAAGGGGACCTAACATTAACAGGATCAGTTCCCCTTGTGAACAAAAGGCAGAAACAATGTAATAAAAGCTGTGTAGTGATGACACAAATCTATAATATAACTATGAAAAAAAATATAGATTAGGAGAGTATCGTTACTAAATCGAAAACTAAAAATAGGCCTACTATCTGTCTTCAACTAAGTCATGGATGAATGAAAGAGCCCTTATCATCAAACTTAAGGTCAGATGCAAGAATGGTGTTGTCTGCTTCTGAACGCAGTTTAAACTTAAAATTACTTTTATCAAAACTATAAACACAAAAATACACAGTGTTTACAATAACATTGATAACTAACTAACCTTTAAAACACGGCTGTGTGCACCTGGCGTGCTGCGGAGAAGCCCACAGGTTTCTGTTCAGACAGTTAACAGACTAACTTCAAACTTTCCCCCATTCATTTATGTGCTTGTTTTTCTCAACAAAAACATTGTTAACAATATAAAAATGATGGTCATATACCGATCAAAGTGTTTATTTATGGTTTTTATAGCATTATGTCCAATATGCTTTAGGCCTTATAAATGCTTTAGGTTTTTCATTCGATCTGTGTGAGTAAATTCTGAAATGGTTACAAAATCGAAATGCTAAAAAAACTTTTCTCAAACTTTGTTTTAAAAAACGTTAAACATATATTTCAACTACATCTTATTACTGAAAAATGATTATACAGTGACTTTTTATTGCAGTTAGCCTTTGTTGCAAAAATACTGCCAATTTTTTACTTCACAGCATTCCCTTATATTTTTCATATAATATAAGGTTGTGTAAATTTGCTCAAAACATGACGAAATAAACAACGTTTATGACAAAACAAAACAAAGTTCTTGAGCCTCATTCATCTTCGTTGTTCTGCATTTACCAATAAAAATTAAAAAGTTGTCTTTGTCATTTGCAAAAGGCAATAATATATGCTACAGAATAATAACCAAAAAAAAGAGAGATTATTTAGGCCTATATGGCACTAAATAAAGGAAGGCAGTAATAACAGTAAATTGCTCTATTTACCCACTTAAAACACTGCAAGGTAATAATATCTTTCACCAAAAAAAATGCACATGACATTACATTGCAGTGTCTTTACGGTCTCTTCACTGGATGTGTGTGAACGCACGCAAAGATTGCAAAAAATCACTAGTAGTATGACTGAACAAAATCTAATGATCCCAGGACAAATTCCTGTAAAGGGCTAGGATGCCATGCATATTTGCAATGCAAATGTGTTATAAAAAGCCTTCGATATAAGCCATCCTGAGAAAAATTCCAAGTCTGTTACCAGTAAAGCAAGAATCGTTCCTATGCTGAGAAAAAGCACCTGGGTATTTCTGAAATCTCTCTTTATTTTGACATCTTTTCTCTCTACTGAAAGAATTGACCACACCAGCCAAGGATATGGGTAGAACAAACTTTCCGATGTTTACTATCACTTTCGAATTTGCTCATGAGTCATGTCTCACTTTGACGCTCAACGCAGATGCAAAAGGAAGTGTTTATTGCAGTTTCAAGAGCTATAATAACTCAATCTGCAAGCCTGATTGCTAAAGTGTTTGCATAGCCCATCATGTTGTGAATGTCACTGAAGCGGACCCTCAGCACACACCTCCACAATGGTCTATCATACGTTGCCTAGCAGCAAGACCCAGCTGCACATTTTACTTCTAAGATATTCACACATTCACTGACAGAACCCAAACTTATTGACGTGGACTAGGGCATCAGAAAACATGCAAAGAACCATCACTTTCAAGTCATTCACATTAAACTACACAAATATTTATCCAAGCCAATAAAATTGTAAAACTGACTGAAAAGAACAAGAAAACTCCTCCTTGAGTAATTCTGGCAATAATTCATCACAGGGAGGGTATAGGGAGAGCTGTTCCCCCCACCCCATCAAAGGAGGAGTTCAATATCCCAAGGCCAAGAACTGTAAAACGTTGACTGTATTTACTCTGGCAACATGCCCCTATTGAGCGGCGATTGTTTGGTCCCACACCAAAACATTATCAGTTGATGGTTCCCCCTTTGTAACCATTCAAACCCCAAACAAGAACGTTAGGGGGTCACTCCCACAAAGAGAGAGAAGACGGTGCTGCTGTGGTGTAAACAAACATATGCACACAAACATGATGAAAGAGCGTGCAATCTGTTACAAGAAATCTATACTTCCTGATTCTTGTCTGCAGTCAATAAACAGAGGCATATTAACAGAAATGATTAGCTAATATCTTTAATCAATGCAGTTTTTTGCTTAAAAGGCTACTAACCTTCCGAGGCAGAATTGAGGTTAAGTGTGGATTGCAAAATCAGAAGTCGTAACTGATTTTCCGATTATTATAGGTTTTATTGGTTTTTGTCTTTTATTTATGTTAGGAGACTGTTTGCACTCTTTCGCAACAATGTCCCAAGACAGTTTCCAGCAACTTGTGGCGAGGCCCTGCCCCAGAACAAAGACTGCCGTCTCAGTCTGAGATGGAAATTTCCACTGAGCCTTGAAACCTGGTTATCCCAGTTTCACATTTGAAACTTAATATTACAACAAACTAGAGAGCCTCCAGCTCCGTAAGGGGAGTGATCGAGTCTTGACAGTGTCAGTGTCAGATTGAATAGTAAATACGTGGTCACATGTCTATCATCTCATCTTACATATAGTATCACATGGGACTTTATTCAACTGTAGAAAGTAAAAAAAGCAGTCAATGTCACAATTCTGAAACATTTCTAAATAAAAGTCAAAATCCCACAATGCCTTTGGAAATTCCCTAAAATTACAGAGTTTATCAACTCTGAGCGTTAATAGACAGCATCAGCTGTCGAATCTGTCAACATCTGCATAAACACTTTAAGTTTCAGTGCTTTTCTATTAAGAGGGGCGGCAAAAAAGTCTGGAAACACATATACAAAACTTATTTAAACATAATGAAAACTGGAGAACCAGCTCAAAATAACAGAAAAGATGCTCTGTATTATTTGGAAATAAAACATGTTCATATCAATTTTAAGCAATACAACAGTAATATTTCTACATGTATTTAGAGATAACCTTGATTTTTTTCATGTGTCGTGTCAAGCTCTCAGTCTTTCACATTGTTGTTGAATGACTTTATGTCACTCCTGAGGTTTGATTTGTTGAAATTCAACAGACACTGGACTGGCCACAATTCATCTAAAATGCTTATTAATTTAAAAGCCTCTTCTTTTTTGTGTCATCTGTACCTCGGTCAAAGACGTTAAGATGTCCCCATCAAAAATGGTTTACAAAAGTGATTTTATTATGTCCATAGAAAGCATATTAAATGTAAGTAAAAATGTCTACTTTACGGTTTCAACTAAGTTTTTGGAGAATAAAATTTGTAAAATGTGAAATAATGTTATATTGTCATTCATTGCAACACAATATTTATGTTAAAACTCAAACAACATGCTTATTCTTACTTGTACATATTAAAATATATAAAAGATTTAGGGAGCGTATTATATTTTATTGTGCTTTAAATGAGTATCTTATAGACAAATGGGCAAAAGATTTTACATTACAACTAATTAGCATTTTGGGGTGAAAGTAATTTTCTTGTAAATATGCCTGACAAGATTGTAACACTAAATTACATTTCAGTGGGCGTCTTCTGCAAATCAGGGGAAAATGTATGATATTTATATTTTGCTCAGAAATACTTAAACGCTATTAAATTAAACCGAAAACGTTTTCATTCTTTTTTTTTTACAACAACAATCAAGCAGTATTACACTTATTGTTTTTATGCTTAAACCCTTTTTCGTCTTTGACCCACAAGCACTTCACTCTGAATTCTGCCATATCTTACAAGGATTATTTTTGATTTACATTTATTATCATAAAAACACATACTGAACACATATTGACCTGTTTTGAGCTAAAATCACACTTTTGGATTTGTGTCTGATAACAGCACGAAGAAACTCCTTATATCAACAAAATAATCTCTATTATATCAAACATAAATATAAAGGAAAGTTGTTTAAAATCAGCGTGGGCAGAGATTAATACAGTGTTTAATTCAGGGTCAGGGTGTTAATTAATCCGGTTTAGGCCGAATTGGACCTGCGCATGAAAGATCAGACAGGAGAAGAGGCTGCTTTCAAAATAAGTCAAATGAATGAAAAACTGAACTGAATATGCATTCATAATTTAAAAAGAATGTTACTTATTCCTAGATCTTAGATGAAAACTGTACATGCTACTAAATGGATGATCTTTACAGTGCTGAACACGGAAGCTGACTTCATGTACTGATCTGAGAACCGATTTCTGTCATTGCTTTTATGGATGGTTAGATCTGGGTTCGCGGAGGGTTTGATCGGGGGATCGCAGAGGGTGATCATAGATCTACATTAGAAAGTCAGGTGTCTTGTGTAATGAGCTTAAACAGTAACATAAGATGTCACAAACAAGCTTCAGAAGTGACAACAGCAGCTGTTGCCCCCAGTTTACCCCTCAGCATGCGTTCCTCAATGGCTTTCCCTCACAAACCCCAGACTCTCACAAACAACATTTCCTGGTTTCATTTCTCATCTTCCCGTTCATCCTGAAATCCCATGCGCACACACAGAATCGCACATATAATAACTCTTCGAAACAGAGAGATCAGTATCTAATGCGAGTCTATAGGATTAGGATTTTCTCATGTTTTAATTGAGGCTATAAAATACCAGATACCAAAATACCATAGCAGCTGATGGTTAAAGAGGTCTAAAAGCTGTCATTTTAGAGAACACTGGCATTTGACAAATACCACAAGAATCTCTCTTCCTTGTTCTTGTTGTAAAATCCACTCAAAGCTTAAACAATACATATTGCACAGTTTCTTATTTTCAAGAGTTCTTTTGCGAATTTTGTGGAAATATTGTAAATTCTGCATGTATTACAAAACAAAATTAGATAAATGTCAGAATAAATGTCAATTTATATCAATTTATTACGTCGAGAGCCATCAGCCAACACACATCCTACTATTCTGAAGCCTGCAGTGACTACTGAAAAAAATCCACATCGGTCAAACATGGATTTTCAATGTTTCAGTTTTGTCTCTGCTAAGTATATGATAGAGTTCAGTTGTTAAAAAAATGTCGAGAATCACTACTAGGGATGCCACAATACTCAATTTAATATTGAACCGTTCGGTACAACCTCCACGATTCAACACTGATAGCACACATACATCTGGCTTACGTCTATTTGACGTCTGCATTTACATCTGCAAGACATCTGCAATACATAGTTTGCTGATCTGCAATACGTCTGCTATGAGACATCATATAGACATCTAGAAAATGTCTGTGAGATGTTTATGATTTAGAATGGATGTAAAGCTGCTCTTTCTAAGCTGTTTAGCAGATGTTTTAAAACAGCAGATGTTTTTCAGATCTCCAGATCTTACGAGACGAATTACAGACGTTCTGATGTCTCCGAGACGTATTGCACATGAGCAAACTATGTATTGCAGATGTCTTGCAGATGTAAATGCAGACGTCAAATAGACATAAACCAGATGGATTGTGCTATCTGGGAATACGTGTAAGTGAATTGCGGTTTTCCGGTTTTGTGTTTAAATTTGTCCGTGCGCTTCATTACACTGTGAACTGGCTCTGTCCGTGTTTTTCTGTACGCTGAGATAGATAAACGAATCCCCAGGAGTAATATCTAATGCCGAGTGGTGGTCGGGCGGTGAAGTGAAACTGCCTGCCACACGAGAAGCAATGTGCTTTTGACTATAATGCTGACAGACCCTGGCTGGCTTTATTGTATGCAACTTATACTAAAGTGATAATGTCCAAATTTGACACATCAAGAATGTAGTTTTACACTGCATACGAAAGCAGCACGTTCGCGTTGCTCTCAACACATGCAGAAAGAGTGTACATCACCATGCCAAAGTATGTTTAACGAA
The DNA here is from genome assembly GCF_015846415.1 of Triplophysa dalaica. Classification (NCBI taxonomy): domain Eukaryota; kingdom Metazoa; phylum Chordata; class Actinopteri; order Cypriniformes; family Nemacheilidae; genus Triplophysa; species Triplophysa dalaica. The sequence goes on from NC_079543.1 coordinate 8,401,892, forward strand.
AGTCATGACACTCGCCGTCCTTTCAGACAGCTATTTATATCATAGCAAGAGCGCCTCCAAGTAGCTATTTAGCATTGCATTTCTTCTAATTTATTGCAATGGTAGTGCCTTGTTAATACATTATCTTTGGCCTTTCCCATTGAGCACACATTTACTCCGATTACAATAATCGCAAATTTTGCATTACGTCATTTTAAATACTATGCCTATAAGGCTATTTTACTGGTATGTTGATGATCAGTAAACCAAAACCTGCTGTGAGCTGCCAGTGTAAATCTTTACATTTATTCAATACATCAGGAATAAGTAGATTTTTGCTTAAGGATAATAATATATGTCAAGTAAAATAAAGAGAATTTGAGTAAAATAGTTTTTTTTCTTCTATAATTTTAACCGTTCCTTTCACATAAGCATAATATATATATATTTTTTACTTTAATGTGCCGAAGCCATCCGAACCGAAACGAAAACAGTGGGCGAAAAATTAAAGTTCATATTGAATCGTGGGTGAGCTGTATTGTTGCATCCCTACTACTAAATAAATACATTTTACATGAAAATTGTGTAAATTGTGCTCTAACACTTACACTGGCAGATATAGCATCTCTGTGGATGTAAGACAGGATTCAGAATTCAGGAGCCTGCAAAACATGATGACTAATTCACATCTGTGTTGTTTAAAACTTACATAATCTTTTTTTTAAATCAAAAAGAAGGAGGGGAACGAACATGCAAATCCAGCTGATGAAAATAGTCAATCACCCCAATATCTAGGACGTTTGTCCATAGATCTACCTGAATAAAACATTTTGTAAGTAAGGGAAACAATTAGTCTTAGAAGACTATTGAAAATTATGATTTCTGGCTAGTGTAGAACTATTGTGAATCACACACGATTATGCGACCGGCTAATATCTGTTCAAAACAATAGTGACCAGCACAGCAGAACCATATGTCACAGCAGTCATAAGTCAGCAGCTGAATGAGCAAGACCAGAAAAAAGCCCTTCTGCAGCTTTAACAGGCAGAAACAAATGATGAGACCCTGTTGGCCAAGGAGCCTCTCATGTTTCGCTTTGAATTTAAGAGTGATGAGGACATTTCACTTAATGAGTGTCTGGACAAAACATGCCTCAGGATTAATTGCATGCTTTTAAGATTTTTTTTTTAATTTAAGATTATCGTTAAATCTAATTTAGTTAGGTTCAATTGTTGATTTATTGTGCGGCTTCTGTGACATAACTTTTGCTTGATTTTGTAATAGTTTATGATGCGTGGTGTATTTAACTGTTACTTCCCTTTGGGACTTTTACTATTGAGCTTCCAGACATGCCTACATAAACAAAACTGTTAGAAAACCGGTAAAGGCATGGAACGCAAAATCGGAGAAATGATAAAAAAACTACCTCTGCTGAGTGGATTTTGCTTACGCTGTTTATGAGCTTTGCCCGATAAAATTAGACCAGTTAACTTGTTTACAAGACCTAACACGTTATGAGCTTATTAAGCATAATCAGAGTAAAACTGTACATGTAAACGCACTCATTAATAATATAATAGCTTACAACTTTGAAATGCTCCACAAAGCAAAGTAGTTTGATAATGTTTGCTCGTCCAACTTCCGGGATGAGACTAATGCAATGGCGCTGCTTCCTTGTGACTGCTGAGGAGTATGGTTCTGCAATCAGCCCTATCTCGTTCAAAAGCTTATTTGCATGTTAAGTTGCCTCACAGTTACATAAGCAAAAGCTACATTCATGTAAGTCATCAGCAAACAATCAGGTACAAGCATTTTGTAACTGGTTAAAAAGCATAAACACCACAAATGACCAATGGATTTTAATGTCATATTTACAAACATACATCAGATATAAGAGGGTCAATTAAACATAATTGAACTGCCTTCAACTGTGAGCTGTAAGCAAATGTTCGTTTTTGAGTTCAGCGCCACATAAGGTCACTTAATGACCGTTTCACCATAGGAGACTGTTCTTTTCATAGTTCACTGCCAGGCAGCCAGGATACCAATAGGTAGACTGACATCTCTGGACATTGTGCACAAAAACAAGTAAGTGATTAGTTCTTATGAGATTCTGATCAGCCAACTAGAATGAAAAATCGCATGCACAGGCTCGGCGTGTTACACGGGAGACCAGACCTGACACTGGATGATGAAGTGAGACGTCAGAAGCAGCTAAAGTAAATTCATTTATTGCTTGTGAAGACAAATCATAACGAATGCTTTTCTTTGGATCTACATGATTCAGAGGGGGGAAAAATACCAAAGTTTATGTGTACAACGTAAATAAATTTTAGACCGTAACGTTGGTGGGTCACAACCCAGATATGTTGTAATAGGTTTCAGTACATCAATGGTAAACTATGCTAATGTGAAACATAATTCCAAATTTTCCTGAAATGAAAGAACACACTACACGTATTTGTCACACCTTGGTCAATTTGGTAACATTAGGTTACACCAATAAACGTACATGCTACTTAAGGTTACTTAAGTAAAGCAAGTGTAGGTCTATACCCAGATAGCATAATCCATCTGGTTTACGTCTATTTGACGTCTGCATTGACATCAGCAAAACATCTGCAGTTCATAGTTTGCTCATCTGCAATACGTCTCGGAGACGTTTGAACGTCTGTAATACATCTGCTAAAGATCTGCTGTGTAAAAACATGTACTAAACATCTTAGAATGAACAGCTTTACCTCCATTCTGAATCATAAACATCTTACAGACATCTTGTAGATGTCTATATGATGTCTCACAGCAGACGTCTCCGAGACGTATAGCAGATGTGCAAACTATGCATTGCAGATGTAAATGCAGACGTCAAATAGACTTAAACCAGATGTATGTGTGCTATCTGGGTATTCTGTAAGGGTTTATATATCACAACCCCCATTGTGCATTAACTCCAGAATAGTTGAACGGACCAGAGTCAATTATTCCACTTATACCGCGGTTACCACACCACAAGATTGTTGAAATATTTAATTTCAATGTTTGTCATGATATCGTCTTTAAAATACTGTTGACGGTAGGACTACTTTGTGAGTTTGTACTTGGACATCTATCTTTACGAGGACCAGTTTGAGTTTTAGACCAGCAGAGTGAGGACTAAGAGAGTAAACTGAGGACATATTGGCCGGTCCTCACTTTTTGAGACCCCTTTAAAGGGCTGTTTGAGGGTCAAGACCTGGTTTTAGGTTATAATTAGGTTTAGGTCAGGTTTAGGGTGAGGTACTCAATTCTGATGGTTAGGGGCTAGAGATTGCATTGCGTCAATGTATGTCCTCATAAAGATAGCTGTGCAAACCTGTGTGTGTGTGAATGAGAGAGCGAGAGATCGCGCGCACACCTGCGTGTTTGCAGTAACGTGACAGAAAACCCAGTAACAATAAATTAATTAATTATTCCTCATATTGTTTCTATCTTCAGCAGTAAAAATATATTTTGAAAGAGTAGGCCTATCAAAACATATTTGTTTTCAGTTATAAGCAGCATGAAGAGGAAAACGAACCAGTAGGCTATCAGTGTTTATCAATGCATTTGTTTTCTATTTAGTTGATATCACTATATGTTTTTCTTGTTTTTGAAATGCTATGATTATTTAAACGAAACTCAACACGTCTCCATTAACAGTAATGTTTGAAATGTCAGATCAAGAGCAGGGTGCTGTGTGCGGTGATGGCCTGTAGCTACACAACCTTTCTGGTGTTTAAACTTGGCGAAGTGATATTGAACTGTAATGCGGTCAGCAGACCGGGAACACCTTCATAGGTGTTCATTTTACTGAATGTTAATGTATACACATAAAACGTTGGTCAACCAATCAGATTGAAGCATTCAACGGCTCTGCGGTATAACGTAAAGGTAACAACTAGGGTTAAAAAAATACATTTACATACAAAGTAGAACTATACATGCAAGTCATTCAAGTTTAACATGATCCTAGATATATTCATATTTATTCAAATCACAAATCAATGTGACTGCGGTTACAACTGTGTTTACACTGAGCAACAGGAGCACGTGGTAAACAAACAACGCGCGTCTAGAACATTCTGAACGTGCGCTTTATTCATCATCATGACGTCGGAAAGTTTGACACCACACATGAATGAACGAACATGCACCCCCAAAATGCCTTCCAACTGCACAGTTGCCCCCTGATCTGAACCGTGAATGCGAGCTGCATTAAATCAGTTATTGCTGGATATGCAATATATTGAATCTGTATTCGACTAATAGTAGGCGGTGTCTCTATCGTGCGTCTATATATGGCAACGACGGCTCTTTAATGAATAAATACACGAGCATGTTCACTTAACTGTGACAAACACAACTATCAGATGTGTATAAACTCCAGTAAACACTTAAACAGGCTGACATTAGCCTCTAGCCACCCTGCTATCCGCGGGCTAACGGGATAGTAACGTTACAGGAGCGAGCATCGGCTTAAGGTATGTAGATGAATAATAATAATCAGTTCACATTTCACACGATACGATATATAGTATAAACATGCCTTTAGGCACATGTGCCCACAACAGTACAGTTTAATAAAATGACTGTTTAAAATCAGAAATGCAACGTTAGAGGTGTAACATTAGGGACTTACGCACCGCTCGTCCACCACTCCTGTTCGATCACAAACCCGTACAGATGAAAAACGCCCAAATTCAGATTAAATCCGGATTATAATGCACCTTTCACTGACAATGGGTTACAAATAATAGTTATATCAATCACGTCTCCTTTACCCGCGTAAACCCCTTTGGGGCGCTAGTGAACGAATCTATAAACGTTCATCTAAACGCAAGCATCGTGGACCGTAAACTGGGTAGATGCTCGTAAAACAAACTAGATTGAATCCGCGAACGCGCATATGGTGGCTTGAAATCGCAGCGAGTTGTGTGTGCTCCTGATGTACGTCTGCATGGGATTGTCGATTTCGATTTTCGTTGGTACATATATGAACTCTGCACGTAGCTCACGATACGTCCCTCCTCCTGCATCAAAGGGAGTTCAGTTCAGGCTGCGCGAGTGGGGAGCGATGCGGATGCTCTCTGAGAGGGGGACATGCATGCGTGGATAACGTTACGTTTTAGACTGAGTACACTATAAGCATTACATCCTCCCATAGGTCCAGCAGTTATTTTTGTTCATTGTGGTCATTATTACATCTTGAAAATGAAACACACTGGTTCTGTTTGAGACCCGGTGCATCTTAAAACATTTTGGAGGTTTTCTGTGATACCACATGTTTGGGGTGTGGAATAAAATAAATCAGGTTAAAAGTTTAATGTAAGAAGGTTCTTTTAATGTTCCTGTAGCTCAGTTGTTTAGTTGCATTGAAGCATTGCAGTTCAACAGATTCAAAGGGAACACGCCTACTGATTTTTTTTGTTTTTGAATGCACTTTGCGTAAAGGCATCTGCCAAAAACACAACTAAAATGTAATAAGAATAATAATACAAATAATGTACACGTCCATGTGCAAAACATCCTCAAAAATACAAATCAAAATTTAACGATCAAATGTTTTGGATAATTCTTTAAAAAATATATATAAAATACTGAATTAACACATGTGTAAACAACATATATGCTGCATTGACTTGCATACTTTTTCTTATAAGACTTATCTTGGACTGTTACAGTGTTTAAATCAGTGCCCGGCGCCAAACCATTTCGGATTGAACCGTCTCTGGAAAGCACAGCGAGTGGGCACGCTTGGTAGAAACATCTATGCGCGTGTGCCAGTGCATGCCAATGAGGTGCCACTGACAGACACATATTGTACCAGAGCCAACTGAGCGGGATCATGGGAACTCATGAATAGCCTCCTGGGGGTGGGTCGGGAGACCGGGATGGCAGCACTTACAAAGCGCTATTGAGGTTGCTTCACCGGGCGCTAGACTGGCACAGAATCAAGTGACATGTGGCCTATAAAGAGTACAGGGAGGCAGGAAGTATGCATGCTACAGACTGATAAAGTGAAACAGACTGACTTTGATCATGTTTGACTTGATGCCTTAACATTCACTGCTTTAAATGCCATGCATCTATCCATCCGTCCGTTCTCTATACCGCTTGGGCTTATCCGTTGTTTCTTTCTTCTCCCCTTTAAGACTATTATAACACTCATTGATTTTCTCATTTGATTTTTTCATTAACAACTCTATTCAATGTGCACAGATCAAATTCGTAAAACACCAATGTCTTGTGTTATAATGGACAAATACGTGCTGAATTCACAATGTGCTTTCAATTACAAAGTGGCCAAACACTTGACTGAGAGTTAATTTCATAGCTTGTGATTTGTGATGCGGGCCGGTGAATAGTAGAAATGACAGTTCAAAGTTGCCATCAGGAAGTCAGACTAGAATAGCCATTGACCCTGCTGATCTGAATTGTAGAAATTCTTTGGTAAGACTCATCTCCGACATACATGAGGCAGAAAAAGAGAACTAGACTTTCACAATTTACTGTGACTAAGGTTTCCAGTTGACTTTTTTAAGTAGGTAAGGTGGTGTTCTATGAATCATTTCATAAGAGTCATTAGAGAGCTGGAAATTGTGAGACATCAGGGGAGCTATATCAACAGTCAATCAGTATGGTAGCCAGAGGGACTGAAATCAAAGTTGGATTTGGGATTTATATATACTGCAGGACTACTTCTGATATTTTTGTATCTTTTCTGCCCTCTGGTGTTTAAATATTGCAGTAACATTTGTGCAGAGTAAAAAAAGAAGCCAAAGGTAAGGAGAAATGCTGCAGTGCTGAATACACATAATCAACGGCACTACTTTGTAGAAATGTTTAAACAACAATTAAACTATTGACATTATATGCATTTGGCAGACGCTTTTATCCAAAGCGACTTACATAGGAATATATTTTTTTTTCATTCTAAGTATGTGCAATCACCTGGGATCGAACCCATGACCTTGCGTCATTAAAAAAGTTTGTTTTGCATAACCATCTCCACCAGTTAATAGACTGGAAATTAATAGGCCTACACCAAAAGTGGTGGATATGACTGTGGATTTTAGGAGGACTCCCTCCCCTCACCATTCTCAATAGCACTGTGACGGCAGCTGTGGAGTCATTCAGTTTCCTGGGCAATACCATCTCACAGGTCCTGAAGTGGGAGACCCACATTGTCAAAAAAGCTCAGCAAAGGCTGTACTTCCTTCGCCTACCACACAAGCTGATGGAACAATTCTACATAGCTGTGATTGAATCAGTCCCCCACATCTGTTACAGTAAGATTTGGTTCAGCCATCAAATCAGACACAAGTAGAAAAATATAAGAATTAATAAGGATTGTGGTAGAGACAGGCAAAAAATCTGCTAATGGAGTTAGAAAAATTGACTTGAAATAGGTACTTGAGAAAAAGGTCAAACTTTCTTACCCCATTTGCAGATTTGTTTGCTTTTTTTTGCCATGGCTTTAATTAATTACTATACTGTTTTTCAGAAAACAAGACTAAATATCTGAAATCAATATACAATTACTTTACAAGAAAAGTGAGCCCAAGATATTTAGTCTTGTTTTCCACTGCAAAAAACAACATATTTACTATCGGTACTGTATGTCATTTGTGTACTGTACGTTGTTACAACCATAAAATTATGTATTTACATAACGTGTAAAACTTATATCGCATTTAACAAGAGAGGTTATGCACTGCAAAAAATGACATCTTTACTAAGCATATTTGTCTTGTTTTTAGTACAAATATCTTACCGACTAGGCACACTTGCACATAACTGCACCTTAACTGTATATTATTTATCTTTTTATCCTCTAAGCCCCATATTTATTGTATATGCTTATCTATTTCTCGTGTTATGTGTATACTGTGTGTTAAAGAGCTCCTGTAACAAGAACAAATTCATTATGTGTGTGCACACTTGGCCAATAGAGATTATTATGATTCAGTATAGGCTACATACTCATGTCTGCTGTAAAAAAAAATCCATATCCTAATTAATGTATTTACAATAGCATTTTTATCTGTAATTTAAATAAAAGTATAAATTGGGTCTTAAATAACATAATTAAAATGCCTACTATATAATATAAATATTTAAGTTATTAGTGTCAGGATTCTGTCCTTCCTGCCATTTCTAGATTTCTGGACAGAGTCGTGACAGTACAATGTCGTTGTCCATGTTTGTTATGTGTGGGAACATGTGACCTTTGTTATGACTTTGTGCCACGTGTTCTTGTGTCTTGGCCCCGCCCCTTGTTTTCTTGTTAGTGTTTCATGTCCCTCACCTGCCCCGTGTATTTTTTTCCCTGTTAGCTTTCCGTTAGTGTTCAGTTTACCTGTCCAGTATTATGTCACCTAGTTAGTGTCCCCTTTAAGACCCCGCTGTTCCCTGTCCCGTGCGTTGCGTTTCTCCTGAACCCTTGATGTGTTTACCTTGTTCTTGTGTCTTGACCGTGTTCCCGATTTACCAAGCCCTGTCGTGTGTGGACTACTTTTGGACTTTGTTTATTTTTGCCCCCTCGTGGGAAGTATTTGTTTGAGTTCTTGTTTGTTATCATTTTTCCCCACCGTGGGTCTATTATTTAAATAAAAGTCTTTGTTTGAAAGCATGGCTGTCTACACTTGGGTTGTGTCAGTTCCATGACAATTTGTTGCTTTTAAATAATGCACAAAAAAATACCATGAAAAATCTATGGTATCTGTATACTTTAAATACATTTATTTTATATGTTCAATTCTAATGGGTAATTTGTCTCTAAAAATATTTCACAAATTATTATTAAAAAAAGCACTTCTTTTAGTAATCAGTTGTCAATGTTTTGTTTACATCCATGTTTCCTCTAGGTGGCAGTAAATACACTTATTGTGCTAACAGGCTGATCAACGTGTTTAGCTCAACTGAATGTTAATAAGTAGTGTTTTGTCTTAAGTGGCAATGTCTTGACAGAGTTCCAAATTACAAGCACTTTGCTTTGCTCTTTTTCCTTCATATTTAAAGCTGTACTGATTAAAACACCCTTAATATCCATCAGACTACAAGTGTGAATCACAGATCGTCTTTGTGTCCATCAAGATGAATTTTGTTGCCATGGTTTCTCTCGAGGATAAAACACCAAAAGACAATAGAACGCATTAGAATCCATTATAATTTTACATTTTTTCCACACTGGATGCGATGTGAGCACATCACATTTCTACAGAAGCTGCAGAAAAACTTCAAGTGATATTTCTGTAAGTCTATATCAGGCATAGTCATTTCTGTGAACAAGCTGTGTTTCCAATAAGTTTAATGAAGTTCAGGGGACCTAAACTGTTTCAGAAATCCCTCTTCTATGCATTGCATGCATTTGCTAGTTTTTAGGAAGAGCTCCTTCAATCATTTCGCAGCCCAGCCTCTAGGAACAGTTGCGTAACATTCTCAAGGCCTCTTTTACTAATGAAGAGACGTGAACATTGAGCTCTTTTACTCTCTCTCTCACTGTCTTTCTCTCACTCTCAACTTTTTATATGCCGTGTATTCATATATAGGCTTACGTATTTGTATATACTTGGTAGTTGTTCCAGAATCATTTTGCTCTGGTTTCGTACAAGTACTTAGATGACCCCTAACGTTGCAGTTTTCATATTAGACACATAACATGTTAAAAGACCAATGTGTAATTTTTTGGAAGTTCTATTGAAAGTAATGCAATGTAATATAACTGTAATATAACTTCTGAGGCATTTTAAGATCTTACATAATGAAGTGTTTTGTTAAATTACGTAGAATGAGCAATTTTGCATGGAATTCACCATGTTGTCTCTACAGTAGACCTAAATGGACCAACTGCTCTACAGTGTGGATTTTGTAAATACGTTATCTCCTTCGGCAAAGAAGGAAAAATGCTTTGAAATGGATGGATGGAGTGAGTCGCTGGTTGCAATTCAAAACCTCACCACTAAATTTCATACACTGGACCTTTAATTTAATTTGGTATCAAGAACTCCCATATATTCTTATGTTAAAATTATATATTTAAAACATATTTTTATTTTGTGTGAGCTATCCCTTTTACTCAAGGCATTGTTTTGTTAACTTGACTTTTCTTTAGCAAAGATCATTATTTGTATTAAACAATTCTGATGTACTGCACAGCTGAAATCCCCACATTCTAAAATCTGTAATATACTGTTTTAAAGCGACAACATAAATAAGCCTCACTGCACATGCACGCGTTCGAGGACTGCCCTTAACTTCTGGTACAAATTCGCAAAAAATGTTATACTCCAATCAATTAGACTGCAAAACCAAGCTTAACTGCTAGATGCAATGTACCATACAGTTTCTTTAAATGCAACCAAAGTACAGGATCCATTCAACCAATTGTTTAATTAATAAAATGGACACACAAAAAAATTCAACAAATCGTTTATTCAATACAATTATTATAAAACAAAATTATAATATAAATTAGCATTAATTTATTGAAATTTAAAGAATCATATATTCTGCTGTCCCGGCACGCGTGTCTGATGAAACAAACAGAAATAAGTAGTGAATTATGAGTTCATATGATGAATATATTATAGAACTAAAATAAACAAACAGAAATGTAGCAGAACCTGTGTACGTTCATTGGAGACAACTGCAGAATTGGACAGAGCTTGAGAATCACAGCGTGTACATCTGCAGTTCTCTTGCCTCTGTGATCTGAGCCTGTTTGGCGATCCTGGCTGACTGGGGAATAACAGCATGTATCTGTGAAACTCACAGCTGCCGGTCCATCTGCTGTATGACAGACAGGTCGGTTAGGAAAATATGAATGACCATGTGCGGCCATTAGTTCTGGGTGATGTGGTCTGTTTCCTCTGATCTGAAAGCATCCCCACTTCACCCAGACACTGACATAGCAGGAGGTCCAACTGACAAGTCTTTAACAATAGAGTGACATTTAACACTGATGCATTTTGTCTTTGTTTTACATAAAGCTATCTATTTTACAGCTAGTACAATGTAAAAAAGTCTCAATTCTGCATTAAAGCTTTTTAAAAAAGTTAGACTGTGAAACTCCAGGGATTTGTTCACTGCGTTTCAGTCTTTGGTACTAGGCTTATGCTTACATCTATTGTTAAACAACCGATTGAAATCCCCAGAGCAAATATTCTTTAAACACGAGTCCATTAAATCCCCCACTGTGGTTCAGAGTGTCTGTGTGTGTTCTCTGGGGCTTAACCGATCACTAACCTCGGTCTGGTTACTGTGAGCGTGTGTTTGTGTATAATATGATCCGTGTCTCTCGGTCAGGGTCTGACCTGTCTGGCTGTGAAGGTATGCTGACTAACCGTATGTTGATGGACTGTTTACAGTATCACTTTACAGCATGCAACAGAGGCAGGGGGTAGGAACACCTCGACCTTTCGCCTTTAATACTTTTCCACGTTTGATTATAAACAAATAAAGCTAGAAAATAGAAAGGTATTAAATGATTTACTAGGCCTGTTTGTTTCAAACCAAGTAGAACTTTATTACTTCACAGCTGCAGCAATGCAAATAGCATATTTCAATTCAGCAATAAATGCGGAGTTAAAGGGTTTACCCGTACCATAAACTTTGTGTCTTAACCTCAAAAACATTTTCGGATTGGTGTATGTGCATGCTTAAACAAAGTGGACCGTTTCAATTTCTTGCAGTCATTTTTAGACAAGTTGCCCATCTTTGTACCGTACAGTCTGTCTCTTGCAGAACATAGCTTAAGGTAGCTTGTGGAAAAGTGGTGACATGTGCATTGCTGTGAAGGCGAAGGGTTCATATGCCTGTCCAAGACGAAACATGGGACAAGACTCACCACTACTAGCATTACAGCATTTGTGCTGTTTTATGGATGCTGTCAATTGCTGTATACTTTAGATCCCCTGCATCTTTTAAAGTACTGTTTCTGTGTCATCATAACTATAAAAATCTATTATATTTTGCAGTATAGATAGCGAGGTGGGTTAAAGAAAACAATCAACTCAAAAAAGGCCTCCTCAAAGTGGGCGATTCCAGTTTTAAATGAAATATTGCATAAATAAATAAATAAGAAAATCCTCAATGCTGTTTAAAACGTGTATATGACTCTTTATTAAAAGAAGATATTTTGAGTAGCGATTCACCAAATGTTCGGCAACCAGAATTATTCGGCCGAAAATAGCTAATAAAGGACGTGTAGTATGTTCAAGCAGCAACCAGAGGAGAGAGGGAGAGCCTTTTTTTAAATCTCTTAATTTACAATCGCATTTCGATAGACATTTATTAAATATTAAAAGGAAGAAAGAAAAAAGAGCATAAATAGTTGGCCACGCATCAGGAAGAGCAGGTTTACAAAGGTTCAACTCTCATACAAAAATTTGCTAACAACCTTCAAAATGAATTTCAATTTATACACCATTTGAATCTGAAACTATCAAAGTCATCAACTGACTTGTAAAAAGCATCCTCTATTTTAATACGGGATTTTAACAATTAAAAACCAAAACAACATCTGTTTATCCTGAGCGTAGTAGTTTTCTTTTATGTTACATCCAAATAGCTAATTTTGCTTAAAAGCTAGTAAAACATGAGCTTACATACTGGTCCTTCTGTATACAGGTCTACAAATGAAAAGGATATGCGTAAAAAACTCATCCAGAGTTCGAAAGTAACCTTCCATTTGATTCAAAAAACGCTGCAATCTAAAACAATTTAGAAAAAGGTGAAACACTGTCTCTTGCAACCCACAAAAAGGGCACCCCTTCCCTACCTGTGGATTAAGGTGTGTTCTGTGTCTGTTTGTAGCTATTATACTGTGCACTATCCTCCACTGAAGGTCTCCAGACCTTTCCTCAATGGGAGGTTTGTATAGGATCCTCCAGCCATCTTTAGGGCAAGCGCCTGAGCCAAAAATATCCTGCGGCTTGGACTACCTCAAGTTTTCAAGCATTTGAAAAATAATACACAAATAATATTGACTTTAATACACAGAAAATAGAGAGCCTTCTTTCCCATACCACCAAAAAACCTTGTTGAGGTACCCTCCATTTCCTGCTATTCTCCCGTATCAGCTGAAAGAGTCAGTTCTGGAAAAGCAGTGGTATTCACCTCCGATTCTACTAAGACAGTCTTTAGTCCACTGGTAAGAAATCCCGTATTTGAATTGTAAGTCTCTCTGCCATTCGAACTGATAACTATGATAACTGTCCAATGAGGGGTTACAGATCAATGGTTATCTGCCCTCAGCCAAAATCTCAGTACACCATTGGCTCCTTTAGTGTTAAACCGGTCAGGTTCAGCTTATCAATGTTCAAAAGAAACAGATGACGGTCCAGTCCCATGTTGCCTGCTCTGCTTAGAAGGGCACAGGCTACTCCAGACCAGCTTACATCCTCCCCAAAGAGTAGGGAACTGAGCTGTCTGAAGACTCAAAGCTCTGGATTTGATGTTGACGAGTTCTTCTTTCTGAATGGATCTAAGAAAGACATAGCCGGTGACTTGCTGCGGCAGTGTAAATTTCTGAATGAAAGTGTCTTCACCGGTCGTTATTTTGTGTACTTCAGACTGGAGCTGGTGGCCTGACAGTAGCCCTGCCACTCACTACATCCTTTGACATCACACAGTGGTCGCATGCACACAGTTCCCTGTACTAAACAACTTGTCAAAGTATGTTCTGTGCATCCCAGCCACGAGTGCACCTTCTGAGACAACAGTCAGCTGTTGTGGGCGGAGTTTGGTCAGTCAGTCAGAATTGCTTGCATTGATGTCTATTTCTTAGCATTTTTTTAGTGCACATTGACATTTATTCATTTGGCAGACGCTTTTATGCAAAGCAACTTACATTTCATTATCCTATACATTTTTGTTTCTAAAGATCTGTTCAGAGTTTGGTATTCAGCCTTGAGCAAAATGTTTCATTTTTATTTGGCTTCAGCCAAGAATTTTCATTTCGGTGAGTCCCTTATTTTGAGAAATGTCTCACTGGTTTTGTGTTATAGTAGAAATCAACGGGAGTTAATGTTGTTTGGCTACCAATGTTCTTCAATATATTTTCTTTTGTGTTCAGCAGAAGAAAGAAAGTAAAATAGTGAGAAATGATATAATTAAGAAGGATATTTTTTCTATCCCTTTAACTCACTCTACTGTTACTCACAAGTACTGCAAGGTGTTTGATGACTTTTAAAACCTTGTAGCAGATTCCTGATGTGCAGTGGTGCTTTGAACTGACCCTAGGGCACATTTCCAAAATAAGCCGACGTCCTGTTGCCCACAGAGACTCAGAAGGTAATCAAATGTCTTTCCTATTCTGAGGAAAGACCTGAGAGAAGAACTGAGATGGAATGTTTGAGTCTACGACTGTCAGAAGCTTCCTTCCTATAATTGAGATAGGAGGATATGGACCATGTTATTACAGATACGCCCAAGGCGAGACGGGAGCAGAACAGATGTTGGGTGTCACCTTGGGTGTACAGAGCGGAAGGCGCAAGGAAAATGTAGGGTGTTGGAGGGAGATGATGCAAACTCCCTTTGTTAAAGTGATAGTTCATCCAAAAAATTTTAATCTATCATCATTTACTCACCCTCAGGTTGTTTCAAACCTGTATAAATGTATTTTTTTCAATGAACACAGAATGTAACGATTTTCAGTTCTGGGACATCATCCACTACCATTATTTTTGGATTAACTATGCCTTTAACTAAGGGGGTGCTCACATTTAGCCCAGTTGCTCTCAAATGTTCCCAAGTCTGGTTGTCCCCACTCCCCCGCTGGCTTGTACTTTTTTTTTTTTAAATCGAAACAAATGGGACTGGGCACTGGGGATACTTCAGGACTGGGCACTGGGGATACTTCGAGACTGGGCACTGGGGATACTTCGAGACTGGGCACTGGGGATACTTCGAGACTGGGCACTGGGGATACTTCGAGACTGGGCACTGGGGAAACTTCGAGATTGGGCACTGGGGAAACTTGGGGACTGGGCACTGGGGAACCTTGGGGACCGGCTCGGAACACACTCTAAGGCCAGACGTGACCAGCTCGGACCACACTGGAAGGCCAGACGGGACTGGCCTTGGAAACTCTGGAAGGCCAGACGGGACCGGCTCAAAACACACTGGAGGGCCGGGCTGATTAATTTTAGCCTTTCTAGCCTCGGGGAACTCTGGAAGGCCAGATGGGTCCGGCTTGGAACATACTGGAAGGCGAGACGGGACCAGCTAGGAACACACTGAAAGGCCGGACGGGACCGGCTCGCAACACTGGAAGGCCGGACAAGACCGGCTCGGAACACACTGGATGGCCTGACAGGACCGGCTCAGGACACTCTGGAAGGCCGCACGGGAGTTGGGTCAGAGGAACATGTGAAAACAGTCAACGATGAGGGATTGTGGGAACATGTGAAAACAGTCAACGATGAGGGATGTGGGAAAAGTAATGTCCATGAGCTTAAATGGGGAAAATAAGTCTAGGGACAGACAGGAATGTCACACGAGCGTGGTTACAAAATTCACAATAGTCAATCGACCCAGTCTTTAAAGGGGTCAAATGACACGGCTCAAACAAATATTATCGTTTGTTTTAGATTAATGCAATGTGTATACACGATTTAAGGTTAAAAAACACATTATTTTCCATATACCGTGCACGTTTGAATCTCCTCTTTGCCCCGCCTCTCTGAAACTCATCGCTCTGAAAATCTAGGTGTGCTATTGTTGGTAAGTTAACCAGTGCTTAGTGAAAAGTCGAATACTGCAAGCATGTGACGGAAATGTAACGCCTCTTACCATATTTGGAACATCAGGTTCCAAAGCAATTGTACGGACAGTTACGGTCACCTTACTTGCGCAAACATTTGGGAACATTTCGGTCTGGGGGAGTATTCACTTTTAAATAGGATGCATCTTTTGTTCCGACTCTTTAATTTTTGCAAATTTACATTATACATGCATGAGCAATTTATTACACGCGAAAGAAGCATAAAAACACGTATTAGCGCAAAGGCAAAGGGTAGCGGTTCGATTGTGACAGTGTGTGAAGGTCCTAAGGATCCTAAATTGATCACCCACAGGCATTCCAAAGATTCTTCACTTATTTTTTTTATATAAAGATATGAACTGTATTTGTTACATAGCGTTAGTACTTCTATTTTATGCCATATTAAACTTTTTGTAGTGTATCCCTAATGTTATAGAGTAATTTAGATTTAAATGCATTTATCCAAAGCAACCTAGAGTTTATACATTGTTAATTTTCAGGGTCAAGATGAAGGGGAAGATTTTATAAACTTCCTCAGCTCGTGGTCATGAATATGAATTGAAATGATGTAACACTCCACCTCTTTACGTAAGAAGCTTATGGGAGGGTGGGCTGGCCTGATAAGTTATGGCACAATGGTAAATGAGATTTACTCGTAACACATGGTAACAGAACACTGTGCCACAAAAACCACAATGAAGAGAAAGCTCAACAGCCAAAACTGTTGCGCAACCAGGGCTGTGATGGAGGGCATACAAAAGAATAAGGGACCATGGGAGAGAGAGAGGGAGAGAGAGTTAATCAGAAAGATGTAACTGTCTCGACTTGTCTGGTTGGACCGGAAGTTATTCATTTCATTTAGAATTGATGCTTTATATTGTGTCAATTAAAATTCCTCTCTATTAGTTACATCATATTATGACTGTCCCTGTTAGTACATCATTCTGCTCCCGCCATACACACAAATTAGTCTAATGTTCTCCAATTAACACTAACACAGTGCACACAGTTTTCACACGTATTCTTGTAAACGTACAGAAATGGAGAATCATCTGAATGAAAGATCGCAGAAAATTGATATAAATCCTAATGATAATAAACAATCGCACTCATCTTTATCATAATTAAAATAGTTATAATTAAGACACAACATATAGACAAATGCTCATGGGACAGTTCACCCAGTATGCACAATCGGGTTTCACAAGATTTTGTAACTATATTACCAGGTGGCTTATTCATATCAATTTATACGTTGTGTATCATACAAAATCATACAAATAGGCCTACTAGAAAAAAGCAATACTTACCCTCTAGACTAATGTCACTGGCGCGAAAGCAAATAGTAATAAAAAAATGAGATCACACAGATTCATTCAAATTAACCTTTACCCTCAAACATTTAATCATGTTAAGAGCTTCATTAAGACTGTGTGTCTTAAGTATGTTACGAAGACAGTTTATTAATTCCACAATGTAGAGGATTTCAGGTTTTACCACCTTGAGAACACAGATTTGCTTGTCAGGGGGAAGCCGATCAAACCAAAACCCTTTAGGAGAACTTTACATAAAAAGTTCTAGAGCTCCAAAAAAGACGACAGGCCACAAAGCTTGTTTTTTGTCAGCTTTCCCAGGCTGATCCTGGATCAAATAGCTCTGATGAAACCTTTACACTTGGAACCGTATTCAATTTTTTTTATTCTTTACCCAGTGCTATCAAATTCACACGAAAGTATCATTTCAGTGTTGATCTGAAAAAATAGGTTATTTTTGTCGAAGCCAACCGTATGTTTTTTCACAGTACATTTTAAACTAAACAACTTGAACTAAACAATTTGAATGTTAATTCTAACCCATTTTTAGGTGAACTATTCCTTTTTAACAGCATGGTCTCCATCCACTTGTGTTGTTTAGAACATTCTTTGTGTGTATGATGACAGAATCCTCATTTCTGTGTAAACATTCCTCTTAAACTGTATAAGAAACTGAAAATAAAAATCCATTAGGTGTATCAAAGTAGCGTCAGGTGCATTTTATCCAAACAGCCTCGGAACAAGCCGGCCCATTCCAAACAAATGACGAGAGAAATCGCAAAACAGATCAGCCCACAAATCAGCCACTGCCAACATCCACAAAAGCCTGCTGATGAGAACTCTTCCACCCAGTTCCTGTGCTTGCTTTTAGTTTGCATAGATGAAAAGACACTTTCTCCTTTCTCTTTTGTACTGTTGAGGCACTCGGCCAGTGCCATTTGGACTGCTAGAGAATACGGAGTATAGGCGGGCAGCATTCATAATGTGAAGTCTATGCGCTCTTCTGTGACAGAAACAGAAGAGTCATTCTAATAGACATGTCCACTGGTAAAGGCCTATTACAACATTCCACCACGTTCCTCTTATTCAGAAGACTTGTGTCTATTCGTGTGGAGGAAATAATTATTGGACACAAAGTTGAGAACATGTATTATATCTAGTGATGAGAGTGATCTCGCAGAGATATGTGACAGGAGATGTAAAGTTTATCTTGTGAAATCACTCTTTTTTTTCTGAATTTCCAAAGTACTTAAGAATTTCTTCAAATGTAGCACTGTGGCACTATACACCTGTTTGCTTTGACGGACAGGTATCAACATACACAACACAATTGACTCATCGAATGGTGTGGCAGGAATCACAGTTTGTTTGACTTGCTTCAAACTGCTTACAACGTATTACAATGTTAAAGGAATAGTTCACCCAAAAAAATATATGATTTACTCAAACCTATACATTTTCTTACTGTGCTTAAAACAAAGAAAGATATTTGGAAGAATGGTTGTAACAAAGCTTTTCTGGGGCAATATTGACTACAATAGTAGGAAGAAAACTACAATGGAAGTCTATGGTGCCCCAGAACTGATTGGTTTCTCATTCTTTTAAATATTTTCTTTTGTGTTCAACAGAACACAGAAATGTATATAGCTTTGTTACACCTTTGGGTTGAGTAAATGTTGACAGAATTTTTATTTGTGTGAACTATCCCTGTAATATACAATTTAATGTGTTGATGTTAATGTGAAACAAGTAATAAGATTCAATTTAGGATTCATAATCAAAATAGTGGGTGGTTGTGGTACATTTATTGTGTACATGTAACACCCTCGTGCATGTTTGTTTTGCATTTCATTACAAAGACGCTGTGTCAACAATAGCGTTTCACTGTAAACACTTATTTTGAGAATTTACAAAACGACCTAATATGCATGTCTAAGATGCTAAAATTGAAATACTTCACAAATGAGGCCCAATTCACCTGCCGCGCGTCTACATTTAAATTAACGAATCCGGGCTAATGCCACACATTTACAAACCACAACCACTACTGTATTCAGTATTGCCCATACAAAGATTTAGGTCTCAATAAAAGATGACACCACTTTAAACATTTTTGCTCCGCTTCATGCTCACACCTGACATTTGTTGACAGATTTGCCTAGGTTTTTGACTTCTAAAGAAATCAGTTATTGTTGTCAAAATGTCAAACAACCAGTTCTTAAAAGAGGCTTGCAAGAATCTCTTGCCAGACTGTTTACGTGATTGTTGTTTCTCTTTTTCACACCGTTTGCATTAAAGCAAATCTTTACACCGATTGCCTAACATCTAACTGCTGACTCAAGAGATTCTGAATAGACTGAAGGTACTTCTCGTAAATGTGACTAACCACAGACTGTGTGGTGAAAGCTCTGCATTGTGGTTCTCTTAGACAGTTTTTGTTTTTTTTGTTTGTTCAGCATCAGTCACACGTTCATCATCAGTTTGCTACTTGTTTTTGAAACTTTTCCCGTAGTAAAAGTAAAGCTTTGAAATCACTCACATCTCAATAAATATATTTTTCGTAACTGTATCCATAAATTCACACCAAAAAATGTTTTTCTAATTTCAAAATGAACATTTAATCCTTAGTTGGCATGCATTCATGAATGGGTATTAAATAGTTTTATGCAACTTGTAACTCCGGAACGTACAAACCAGCTGCTAATCCCATTTTTTAACCCAAAGCCTGTCAAATTTTGCAATATAACTACATGGCACAGAATATGCCTATTACAGGCCTGGTTTACTTTTTGTATGCTGGATGTACACACAGTAAGTTATTTATGGGTGTTGGTTAAAAAACCCTGTGATCAGACTTTGAGCTGGTTTTAGGTCAGCGTAAAAATTGAAGTCCAGTTAAAGACAGTGTGGATATAGCTTTTTAATGCAGCTTGAGTTCTTCTCATTATTACTGTGTATTTTTGACTTACATTAAGGAAAAAGAGGTTGAAGTGCTACATTTCATTAATTAGCCTGAATGTTCTATCTGAGTTTTTAAAGATGAACCTCTTAACATTTGAAAGCTTGAAGGTTTTGTCTGTTAAGGTCACACTGTGAAACCCCTGAAATAATTAGAGCCGAGTAACTGTCTAAATGAATCATTCCGATGATATTTTAACGATTAACTTTTATACTATATGAAGGAAACAAAATATCGCAAGAAAATATAATTCACATTTGAACAAGAATGTTTTCTTGTGCTTTTATCAGTCAACCATTTTCCCCCAAAATCCCAGATCTATACATTTGCCATAAATTGCCTGTGAAAAAACACAAATATCCAGGCAAAGAAAAAGTATTTATTTATATATCTCTATGCACTCATAGGAGCCATGTCAGCATTCATATTTTATGAATATAATAAACATTAAAACCTTATATTTTTTAGTTTACTTTTCAATCATATCTTATACTTCAAGCATTATCTTGTCAAGATTTTTAACTTTTACCCACACCAAATTGAGCTGTGTCAAGGATATTTTAAGCTGTGTGAAAAATGCAGCACATATATAAGGGACAAATGCAATTTAAAAAGAAACATAATGATTAGATACATGCATATAAATATTATACCAAAATGAAAAATACATGTTGTCACAACAAGGACGCATTGATCATTGATCAGCATCGAACCTCCTCTTTTTTCTTGGTAAAAAATGTGCATGCTGTTTATACTCAAACAACTGTCTTGAATCTTGTAAAATGAATTCTAGGTATGATGGGATTAAACCTTTAAATGATACAAATACACATAAAAAGAGAAGCGACATAATAACATTTGTCTTCAGAAGCTGCTTTTAATCTTTGTGAGTAAAGTAAATCTTGTACCCAATAGCATGTCAAATTCTTTAATTCTTTTAATTCTTTAAAGCACACTTTGATTAATTATTTTTGCTTGGCGTAGTCTATCGAGCATTGAGTCAGTCAGCATTTTTAAAGGAAAACTAATGCATAAACAAAATTTTAAAATGTGACATCCTAACCTTTTCTATGGGGAGCATATGGGGGAAAATTGTTTAGGTTGTTCTTTGATCACAATAATGCATATTAACAACATTAAATATCCTTTTGTAAATCCACTCTTATTCTGTAACTGACTGAGAAGATTTAGTTAAATACTGAAAGATCAGTCACAAAGTTATTTCTTTATATAATAGCCTACTGTGTTATTACATGAGTTAAATGAATTAGCTGTACTTTCCCTTTACAATTCACATTATTTGAATAGTTGAACATCTCATTTCTTGGACGACAAAAGTCTCAACAATACTGTATTCTGTCGTATTGAAAAGTAGTGGTGTGCTTTGTGTAGCTTATAGTTGAAACATCCCGTGTGTGACAGTGGAAGAGTGAGTCACGCTCGTATTGGGTTCGCGTCGGTACGTCACAGATCCTCATATTTATTCAGCGAGGAGGCAGCGGCATCGTCCAAACTGGCTGCTTCTGGTTTCAAGACACATAAATACACAGCGAGACACTGCGAATACACAAAGAACAGAGAGGATCGCCGAAGACGATAAAGTCAGGTAACGACCATACGAATTAACATGCTGTTTTATCGATACGCTACCCGAATGTGTTTAAACGTTCAATGTTGCTTACGGTG
This sequence comes from Triplophysa dalaica, assembly GCF_015846415.1. Taxonomy (NCBI): domain Eukaryota; kingdom Metazoa; phylum Chordata; class Actinopteri; order Cypriniformes; family Nemacheilidae; genus Triplophysa; species Triplophysa dalaica. The sequence goes on from NC_079543.1 coordinate 8,423,613, forward strand.
ATATTGAGAATCAGTGCCGAATTGTAAACAGAACTGACTCCCACCAGTGATCGCTTTCTCTCGGTGTTTTATATTGGATCCGGAATGCGTTTTTTTATTTCTTCGTTTTTATCACGAAACCACAGTCTATTGTGTGTGGTTTCATTCAACTGCCTCTACACTGCTTCTTATAATACGGAGTTATATTGGCATGTATACAAATTGACTTCAATATTTGGTAATATGTTAAAAGGTGATAGCAGATTTTATGAAAGAGGTGTTTAAAATGCTAACAGGGATATGTTTTTTTTTTTGGTTATCAATGAAGGCCATTCGCCTATGACAGTCTGTAGGCTACTTACGTGGCAGCGCTGATTCCTCTGGACGCACTTTGTGCCGCTACTTCATCAGCACCAAAACTTATCAAACTCAAATGACGCCTCGGGTCTCGCGCATACAGCTACTTATTATCATATAGCCTACGTGTTATTTTCATTTTACCCTTAACATAACAATATAAACAAGCCACAGACAAGCTTAATTTTGCTTGTCAAAGTTCAAACCAGTTGGAATAAGATTCCTTAAACAAATGCTTCGTAAAAGTCAAGTAAGGTTTATTTATGTAGGCTAGAGCTTTATACAATACAGATCATTTTATAGCAGCTTTACATAAACGAGACAGTAGGTTAACAATATGCAATTGATACTTTGCACTTTACGCATAATACAGTATATCAGTTGTAGTTGTGTTTGATTTTAACAATCATACACACAGACTCTTAGAAAAAATGAACCATTGTTTTATTAGGCCCTATAGTAAATTTGTTGTACCATTTGTATAAATGCAAACATCGTGGTTGAACTATGGTTACTTTAGTAAAGCCATGGTTAATTGTATGGTTTTACTTTAAGGGGCAAATCTTTGTTCTATATTTCATGTTTAAACTCAATATCTTCTAATATGTAAAATTGAGCATTTTTAGAACCCAGAGATAGATGTTTTATCTATAGGTTTTCCTTAAAATGTATTAATCTGTGTCAATTTGTTAAGATTCCAGGAAAGGGGAATTTTTTGTAAATATAAAATAAAGAGACAACATATACAATGTGTCCTTTGTATGCCTGCCCCTCTAGTCTCAAGCTGGACAAAGGATGCTGGTTATAATTTGTAGGTCATCTAGAGATTGTTTGCGACCCCCAGGGGTGGTGTCTGGACAGGGATTATCTTTAAACAGGTCTATGCATTAAATCAGGATATTTAAGTCATTTTTTAAAACATACTTTATAAAGTTTACTGGTGTGCATCTTGAGACAAAACAATTGCACTGATGTATTTTAAGACATGTCAGTACAAGTAGTTTTCGATCAAGACACCTCTAACATTAAAATTAGATTTAAATCCTATGCGGGAAACCACCCCCCGAAAGTCTGCGGGTATCTGATGAATCTGAACCGGTGTTATAGTGTGTTATAGGTTAAACAATGGTGGTTATAAAAGATCCAAACACAGGTATTGTTGCTTAAGGCTTCGGTGCTTAAGGTTTAGTTGAAGAAAATTGTATTCACAAAAAAGGAAGAAAGGGAGCTACAGTGAAGTTAAACAAATATGTGCTATTTGAGGTCGCTCAAAAAGGAGAATTTCAAGTTATAAAAGGTTACTTCCCTTTTTGGGGTCAATCAATGTTTATGGAACAGATTGTTCTGTCAGCACTGAGTAATGTTTAGTTTCGGTCACACATGAAGCAATATAATGGAGACTGGAAACCTATCGATAGTGTGGAACTTTAAAGATTGTAGGGAGAAATTTGAAAGAAACATTTTCATGGATCAGCTTGTAGAATCACTATGCTGGAACAACGGGAAACACTTTATCTTGTATCGACTAGTAGATAAGATCAGTGACCTCCTGCTTTTCCCTTGAAATAAGGCTTAGCACGAGGCAAGGACTTCCTCTTGCGTACAGTATACAAACCCTATCTTCCGTAACCATTGAATGGAAAAAGGGTGTGTGATATTTGTAACGTTTTTAAGTGGTACGGCTGTTTCTACAGCCTACAGCAGTGTTTCAGGAATCTCTGGTGTCTGGTGTAAATATCACAGGTACACTCCAAACCCGTTTAAACGTTCATTTTGAATGATGAATAAAGGTGTTAAATGATCTCAATTTGATCACTGAAAACAGGTATTCGGACACACACATGACCACATTGAATTTGTAGACACTGAAGTGCTCTGATGCGTCAAAAGGGAAGGACAGCCATCTGTTGTGCTAAAATAAGGGTTTTAAAGTGAGTAAATCACGCAATATAGATGTTAATACAACAAGCCCTCAGGTTAACCCTAAACAGTATGTGGTGTTTGGTATTGGTAGGATTAAAAACACTGATTAGATTGGCTATGATCTTTTTCTCGGAACCAGCCCTTTTCAATTCGGGATGACACCCAAGCACCTTTATGTCCGACAGTAGTCTTTTCTATAGCAGTTACTGTTGTGAGTCACAATTTAAACAGTGGACGCCTCACTGATTCTGTCAGTGCAACAGGGACTGTCTCAATGACCTACAAATGCACATAATAACATCATTCCTATATTCTCAGTGTGGACACGAACCGACATTGAAAGAGCTATTTTGGAATCAGCTTGCTCTGCTAGTCAAAACACAAAAGGCACAAAACAGTCTCAGATCAGCGTCCTCAAAGAAAATGTTAGATATTGCTTCAAGAATAAAATGTAAACTCCCACCTGGAGGCCTCAAAACACAGTACAACCAGATAACCTATTCAAATCCTATTCATTCAGATCGTCTCTTCCTTAGCACACGTCAGCGAATATCTTTCCAGGGTACAATGATAATGTTGGCACAACGAGGGTGTGTATGTATGTGTGGGTGTTAATGGATAAATCCAGTGGTACATTTTCCTTTCACTTTGATGAGCCGAAAGATTACAGCGTTACTGATTAAAGTTTTGTTTGGTCTACCGTAATAACATCCTGTATCCATCACCGTATTCCATTATGCCTCTACCCCTCTTCAGGTCCTTGATAAACTTCTCTTATGAGGTCTGTCTAACATCAGGCGCGTCCTTTTCTTTCGGCTGTCACACACAACCTGGTGTGTTTAGATGAAGACGTTGTCTTAAAAGGCGAAACGGAAATGTGAAGAGCACATTCATTTCCTCGTGGCTATCGCAGCGTGATTATTTTCACAGTCCTTTTCCATTCACTGGTGTGATGGACTCCGTATATATACGACATGTTGATTTAAGGCTGATGCTCCGTCAAACATAATGTGCACAGATGGGGAAGTCAAGTTTAAACGAATTGAACACCTTCACCGGTCTGTTTGATTTGTCTGCAATACTTCAGTGGCTTTGTAAACTCACACACTTACCCTACGCACCATTTAAAGTGTCATTTGAGATTGTGCTCTGAATAGGCACTGTGTTTGCTCTTGATTCCTTAAACCACATTTTTAAAGATACAAAGACTATTTTTAGGACCGCGCGAGTTGTTTCTATTATTCGTCTGCCATGTTCACTCTAATAATTCTACCCGTCTCACCCTCATTCAGATTCCTTAGAAGAAGAGCTTGGACGGCATGCAAAGTTGTGAAATATCTTCAGACAGCACTGATGATCCTCTTAGTAGAGCCTTACACAGACAACGACAACCGCGAATAGTAGTGATCGGTGCGGGCTTGGCCGGCCTCGCCACTGTCAAAACCCTATTGGAGAACGGCTTCGCCAATGTCACAGTGCTAGAAGCTGCGGCCCGTATAGGAGGCAGAGTGCAGAGCATTCGGCACGGTGAGAAATTTATCTTTCCTGAAGACATCTCAACCTTATGTTGTCCTTTTTATCCAAAATCAAAACACACTGACTAGTGTGTTTAAATTCCCTAACACAAAAACGTGTTATTTGAAGGTCCAGTGTGTAGTTTTTGGGAGGATATATTGATAGAAATGCAGTGTAGTGTACACGGCTATGCCTTCAAATGTGTATAAAGAGCTTACACAATGGAACGTTATGTTTCTATTACCTTAGAATGAGCTATTTTTATCTACATACACCGTGGGTCCCCTTGCATGTTATTCGCCATGTTCTGTCAGCCGTCAGCAACCATGCAGCTAGATTTCACTGACTGGACCTTTAAAACATCTTTTTAAAAGAGCGCCGTAGGCTCGACTGGAGGGGGGCAATTTCATATTTTTGGCAGATATCAGTTTGCGCATGCATAATTTTTATACATCGTTCTGTGATTAAATTGACAGGTTATTGTTTAAAAGATAATACGAATGTCTAATTCAATTATATGTATTTAGTATTTAATTTTTTTAATTTTTTAATTGTCAGCTGGATATTTTTGGGAAAAATCTGTGGGAAATGCCCCCCTTGCCCCTCCCTAGACCCTGGTTGCTTATTTCTCTTGATGTTGAAATAATGTTTATCATACAGTTTGCAGGGTTTACATTAAAATGCTTCTTTATGTGTGGCAAAATATTCGCCACATGCAAGCTACATGCGACATGCAATTTGTTTTATACAAATTAAGTAAATCAATAGGTAACTTTAAAGTTACTTTTAAAGTTACTTTAAAGAACATTTACATAGGCCTATTTACTGTTTACTATTTACCTATTTACTAATTTTTAAAGACATTGTGAATCATAAGTCGTGATCTGCTTGACTCTGCGTTGAGATGTATTTTTGAGTTAAACAGAATATCGAATCATAAAAATAGAAATATGCCTTCATTCATACATTCACCTTTATTCTTTAATGAAAATTAAAAATTCTGACACTACCTTCATAACAAGCTCCAACTCCTCTCTACAGGTGAAGCCACTTTGGAACTTGGAGCAACCTGGATCCATGGTGCGAACGGGAACCCTATCTACCACCTGGCCGAGGACAATGGGCTACTGGAGCACACCACAGAGGAGGAGCGAAGCGTGGGTCGCATCAGCCTATATGCCAAGAATGGTCTGGCCCACTACCAGACCAACAATGGCAAGCGCATCCCCAAGGACCTGGTGGAGGAGTTCAGTGACCTGTACAACGAGGTGATGAAAAGTACAGTACAGTACACCCAATGAGCTAGAGCATTTTTGGGCCACTATACTATACTATAATAATCTATAGGCTTGGATTTATAAATCTCCTGGAGCTGGTAGAGCATTGTCAACACATAAACTAATAAAATGTGTGGCTTGAATTGCTTTAGGTATGTATAATGTAAATCTGGTGTATGCTTCTTGCCGCTTTGCTCTAAATAGGGACATTTGTATTCGTCTCACTTTACAAAGCTGTGTTTCAGTGCGATTTCTCTTAGATACTGGAGCATGTAAAAGATTCTGTTGTGCGAGCTTTCCTGAGGATGGGAAGGGCTCATAAATCAGGGATATCTTTGCTCCAAACTACAGATTATATATTGTGTCTTCACCAGAGTTTATTTTTGCTCATTGGTGGCTTTTTCTAAGCTTAGGAGACATTGTTGTGATTCTTCATATGTTTCTTGATAAAGAGCAGTTTATCAGATATTTCTACTAAAATTCTTTAGGAGAAACAAAAATAGACGCAAATGAGAGATGTCTGAGAGAGCCAAAACCGAGATTGTGGTGAAGGAAGCTTGGGAAATCTCTTTATTGTCTCATTTAGGTATCTGCATTGTCTTCCTGGATTTCTCCTAAAATCCATTAGGAGAATTGAAAGTAGACGCAAGTGAGACATGAGAAAGTTATGAAAAGAAGAAAAACTGGAGAATTTTTTTATTTTATTTTTATGATGATGATGATATTGTTTTTTAACATTCATTGGACATGACCGAAGGATGAGAGACAGCAGGAAGAGGAAGGTAGGCTTTAGCCGGGATTCAAACTCGTGCTGCCGGAGGTGATGCCGTGCTGCGATGTTGATGTGCTGCCCACAAGGGTATGTTTCTGACAGGGAGTTACCTTGGATCAGTATACTAAGGGCTGATTATTCTCTTACATGTCTCATTTATGTATCAGCTGCCTATACTTAGTTGAATAGTTACTTTAGAACAAGTAGTAGTTGCCCTAGTAAAAAAACAATTCATTTAAAACACATTTATTTCATATTAAGTATAGTTTAAATGTATTAACATATTTACTGACATGACTTACTGATGTAAATTTATAATCAAACTTTATTTGGAGTACTACTTATACACAATGGACATTTCTTTGTATTTAGCCTCTGTTTTAATACCAATGTGTTCTAATGTCGCGACATTTAAAGTGTACCTGAAGTATACTTGTCTTTCAATAGTTCCACTTTAGCACAATCAAATACACTTAAATTTATCTTTAGTTGAACTTCAGCCCTTTTTCTGCACAATTAAAGTATATTAGGTACAAAATTAGTTGTTCCAATTTAGCATACTTTTAACCCAGAAATACCAATTTAGTATACCACAATTAAATTCTTATTGTATTTTCATTAATGACATAAATGGTTTTGCATACTTAGCATGAAATAAATGTATTTCAAATAAATGTAAGTATGTTTATTTTTCTCTAGGGTAAACAAAGGGCAATCAGTCTATACCAGACTTTAAAAAATGATGACTAACTTTGAAGACTAGTCTAAGAAGTTTTTGTAAACCAGCCCAAGATATCTTAAATTTCAATTTAGGTGAAATGTGTTAAATTAGAATTTTTAACTAATATTGTAAATATACTGCAAGAATGACCAAATGCAAAAGCTCCAAAAAGTGATTTGGAGTTGTTCCCTGTGTCCCCTGTAGTTGGCTGGTGCTCCTTTTGACATAAATGAGGTTACATTAACGTCACATAGAGACTTGCTTGAGTCTCATGCTTCTCACTTGTCTCCTGAGTCAAACACTCTCACATTTATCTCCTCTTAAGTTTCATAAGAGATCTCAATAACATTTTACACTGCGCTCAGATTATTCTCCATAGCTAGAGACTCTATCATTCTCACATCTGTCTCCTCTTAATGTTTATGAGTTCAACGACTTCACAAAGTGTGCACCAATAAATAATCGAAAAAATACGTAAAAGTGAATACTTCTCTTTATTTGTTGATACAATAAGAAAGCTGTATAATTTAAGTGCATATGCCACATTATTTATTGGTAGAAATATGTACTGTACCATATGCTGTTATCAGAAAGAAAAACAGGATAAGTAACCATTGAGATTTCTTTGCTGAATGGCCAACCCGGTATTGTTGGAATGGCACATTAAATGGCTCATGTGTCAATCCCCATCTAATTTGATAGTTAATCAGAATTGATTTGATTATTTATAAGACTCTCTTCAGAAACTTTAGAGGTAATAAATGTTAGTGTTTCTTTCTCAGGAGAAAACTCTGAGCACAGTGTGAGATGTTGGCCGTATAAATTCTGGGTGTAGATGACTCGCCCCTAGATTTTGCAACATGGAGAAACATAATCCGGCTTAAAGAGGAACTTTTCTGATGTAGAAATTGAATCTTTAACCTTGAAAAGCGGAATCAAAGGAAGTAAAAAAACAGTTTGGAAAGACATCACTACTGCGGTCAACAGCATCGGCTTAGTGAACCGAACTGCAGCTCATCAGGTTTGTATCTTTTATTGGATATATATATTTTGTTAACATCACCGCAAATGATTGTTTCACTATTATTTTTACACTGAAAGTATTATCGTTTTAAGTTGTTTAGGTAGTGCATTTAAACAAAATTATAATCTGTCTTCATTCTTGAAGAACTTTGTTTGAGTTAGCCTACATCAATGTGTTAGTGTTAAACGAATGTAGATATAAATGACTGATCATTTTTGCGCCGCAATTATAGAATAAAGTTTATATTGTAAATGTTTTTACAATTTTCTTCATTTAGGTGAAGAAAAAATGGTCTGTGGCAGAGGAGACAGATGCATGTTTCTAAAGAGGATAAATGTTTAAAATCTAATGCTGCTAATCTTGCATTTCAGGCTTCTTAAATCAAGCACGCACAGTTTTGCTTCATTTATAGTTTTCTCTTTCAGATCTGTCGGAGGCAAGACAACCCCCACAAACCAGCCTGGAGCCTGCCACACAAAAGCAGGCAACCTCGAGCTGTGACCCAGTGCGCGTCTTTCACACACACCCAAGCACATATAAACATCGCACAAATAAAAAAAACATTAAAGCATGCGTGTTGTCTGTTTTCATTAGAATGCATATTTGTCAAACAAAGAAGCTATAACCTTGCAAATAGATAAACTTACCCATTGAATGTAAATATATTGTAGTTTTTAATGTTTTATTTTAATTGTGAATTTTAATTGTCGGAAATTATCTTAGTAGTCTAAAATCATCCGTTTTTTTTCACCAAAGCAACCGTTAACCCTGTCAATTTCAAACAAAAAAAATCATATAATTAGGCTTGAAAAGAAAATACTTTATTAATGTCATGAAAATAAGAAATCGCTTTGGAATCTATTTTTACATTTGCAACCGCTCACATCCTTATTGATAAATGCGAAGTATTGCAAAGTTTTCTGGCGTACGATTGTTTGATAAATGAGGGCCAGTATGAGATGTTACGGAGATCTCTTATGAAACTTTAGAGGGGATAAATGTGAGAATGTTAGAGTCTTTAGCGAAGGTGAGCACAGTGTGAGATGTTATGGAGTCGAACATGTCTCAGGAGAAACATGTGAGAAGCAGAAGACTTAACCTTATGTCTCAATTTGATGTTCACTTGATCTCATTTCTGTCTAGGAGAAAGATGTGAGATGAGAAGATCTCATGTTTGATTTTCCTTTCCTCTGGGCAGTACTGTATGTACATGAAAGGATCCCAGAGGAATTTGCGCCACACCATTTTCTTTCGCTTTGGGACATATTTTGGTTTTATCTAAAATCATTGATGGTACCTGAAAATACCACTTATACACTTACACCGTAGGTACATAGTATGTGCATGTAGAACAGGAGTGTAAAATAAAGAGGTACTTTCCACTGAAAGAAGTCGTTTAATCTCTTGATTCTGTGCTTGTGTGAAAAAGTCGTTTTTCCCCTCAGAGAAAGCATATTTCACTTCTCGCTCACAGCTGCAAGGCTAAAGTTCAATTTTTGCACAGTTGTTACCTCGTCTTGAACCGCTGCTTTCTTTCTCTCATATCGCTCCCTCAATCTTTCTCTGGTTCCATCTATTTTGTTAAATAAATGCCTGTGGCTACGCAGTGCATACAGCGATTATACAGAGAAGTCTATGCAACCACTGCAACCAATGGAATTAAACTCTTGATCGTGGCAAACATACTGCCATGATCTAATGACTTAAAATACCCCTGGTTTAATCTCCTTCTCTGGTACAGGTGTACGAGCTGACTCAGGAGTTCTTCCAGAACGGAAAGCCAGTGGGGGCTGAGAGTCAGAACAGCGTGGGGATCTTCACACGAGATGTTGTGCGCAAGAAGATTACTCTTGATCCTTATGACTCAGAAAGCACCAAGAAACTCAAGTTATCTATGCTACAACAGTACCTCAAGGTGGGCAGTTCTTTAATCTCCACATTTTGGTGTGTGCATATTAAAATACTAAATACTCCACAATGTGTCATATTCACATATATCACATACTACTGAAGGTCTGATTATGAAAGGCTATCATGTCCACCAGCCCTTTAACAGGCCAAGACACGAGACAAAAGCACAGGGAATTTAGTTCCTGGTATTTACTGATTTACTGCTCTTCAATGACATCAGCACTGTCGCGTGTGTTCTCACATTTGTATTACAAGTCTTGTCAGGCTCACCCAAATTACGCATCCATACTTCCATAATACACATATTATGGAACACATACATCCATAATCCATACTTCACATATTGTCGCAGTAGCGATTTCCTATTGTGAAATTCAAAACTTTATAGCTCCACTCTTAGAGAAATGGATTCCAGCCCTACTTCATTTTTGTCATTACTCACAATATGTTCTGGATTCACAATGAGCTTGTTATGGCAATCAATCATTAAATTAATCCTCTTCATGACGTCTCATGTTCTGTACTCTGTTATTCACTATAATTCTGATTCAAATTCTTTCATGAAAGCTCTGGACTATTGAGGTAAAAGCAAGATTTTATGTGTTATACTGTAATGCAAGAGGTCATGAGAGGAAGGTGCAGAGGCAGAAAAAGCTCTCAGCTGGGTATGTGCCTTTATGGCCTCGTTGGTTTGTTTAACTTCAGGAACTGTAACCTTAGAATACAGAGCTGAAGCATTTACCGTGACGGCACGAAAACAACTGTAAATCCAAATTAACACATGTAAAGAATTCTCATATTTACATGGATTTGGTGCTAAGAAGTATGTTCTTGGGTTCTTCAGGTGGAAAGCTGCGAGAGCAGTTCCCCCAGCATGGATGAAGTCTCTCTAAGTGAGTTCGGGGAGTGGACCGAGATTCCCGGCGCTCACCACGTCATTCCGGTGGGTTTCATTAAAGTCGTCGAGATCCTAGCTCAGGACATCCCAAACCGAGTCCTTCGCCTCAGCAAACCCGTCCGCCGCATCCACTGGAACTGCAGTTTCCAGGATGCTAAGGAAATCCCCGACCAGGCCGACCATAACCGGGATGAGCGGCCCAGCCCCCCTCCGGTCTGCGTGGAGTGCGAAGACGGCGAGTGTCTGCCGGCAGACCACGTGATCGTAACGGCTTCTCTCGGGGTCATGAAGAAGGCTCACGAAACGCTTTTCTCCCCGGGCCTGCCTCAAGACAAGGCGCAGGCCATTCAGAAACTGGGCATTAGTACCACCGACAAGATCTTTCTGGAGTTCGCGGAGCCTTTCTGGAGCCCTGAGTGCAACAGCATCCAGTTCGTCTGGGAGGATGAGGCGCAGCTGGAGAGCCCGTCGTACACGAAAGAGCTTTGGTACAGGAAGATCTGCAGTTTTGACGTGCTGTATCCGCCCGAGCGCTATGGCCACATGCTGAGCGGATGGATCTGCGGAGAAGAAGCGCTGAGCATGGAGACTTGCGATGATGAAACCGTGGCGGAGATATGCACTGAACTGCTGCGCAAGTTCACCGGTCAGTATGTGCGTAAAGATTTGTGTACAGGTCTTTTAGTTTTTAAAATAAACAAATAACAGACAATACAGTACAGTACCCGGGTTAAAGGGACAGTTCACCCAAAAAATAAATAGTTGATGGTAAGGAATGCAGCTCAGAAATTCCCAGTGACAACAATTCCCAGTCCCAACATTACTGCAAACAGTACTGAGTTTACTGTTGTAACCCTTTAGTTACAGAACACGTACTTTGTCAGAGCTCAGGGTCAGCACATTTTCTGTCAATGACGTCACCTGGCTGTCGTGCACCCTAACTAGGTCAGTAGGTCTTAATCCAGTTCCAGGCACTCTATACCATCTGCTTGAATCCTATGTATAATAATTAGTGTGTTGATTTGGATTTGGTCACACCTTAGCAGTGGTAACTGAAACATCTGCTAATTCCTCATGCATGACAAATGTAAGTCAAATTAGTTGGGAATCCATTACAATGAAATCCTTATATGGCTTGATGTGTACAGTGACTACACTATATGTACAAAGTATTCTAATGAACCTTAGTCTATTATGTGAGCATCTAAATGCGACAGAATATAATGATATTCCACAGAAGTGTGTGTTGCTTATTTTATACCAACAGTTTGGGAATGGCCCTTTTCTACATGACAATGGTTCTGTGCACAAAGCAAGGTTTAGAAAGAATTGACTGATTCAGTCTAGTACGGAAAAGCTTGACTGGTCTGCGTAAAGCTAAGTCCTGAACCCATCTGAACACCTTTGACCCTTCCAAAGCAGCTGCAACTAACTAAGATGGAAAAATAATTATTAATATGGTATCGTATGGTGCAGGATTGGTTTTGATTGGAACTGTTGAAAAACATAAACATGTTTATTAGAAGGGGGTGTCCCAATACTTTTGCCAATATAATGTATTACCTCATCATTCATCATTTGGTCTACTGGTCTGGAGTTTTGATCAATTGGTGACCAAAATATAAATTCAATTACTTACTTTTGATGTTTTAACAGGGAACCAGAATATTCCGAAGCCACGGCGAATCCTGCGCTCCTCTTGGGGAAGTAATCCCTACATCAGAGGGTCTTACTCCTTCACGCAAGTGGGTTCTAGCGGCAGAGATGTGGAAAAGCTGGCCGAGCCAATGCCTTATAACAAGAACACAAAGGCTCCAGTGAGTGGACATTCGTTTGATTTTGGGTTCTTTTTATAAGAAAAGAAAAGTAGATTTCAAATTTATTTTTTTAATAGAAAACATCCTGTTAAGAGCCACTTTGATCCCCGCTTCACCATTTTTCATTGTTTGAAATGTACATAATACTGTTTATAACGCCGTCGACAGGGAATCTGCGACCTCCCGGTGGTTTTTAAATGTGTCATCTTGTGCTGTGTCTATGAGTCAGATGAGACGACGGTTTTGTTGCACAGGGACCAAACAACTGCGTGCAGACACACACACACACACACACACACAAAAAGAGGCTGGCAATTAGGAGGTTAAAAGGAACGGTCCGACCCCATAGCGGTTGCTGTGCAAAAAGAGCAAGTGGCTAGAGACCTAAAGTGTGAAATTACTTTTCTATAGCAAAAATAGCTTACCGGCCTTAAGGCGTTACTGTTATAGAGGAAATGATGGTCAAGCTGACTTTTCTTTCTTTGTTTCATTTCTCCAAAGCCTCTACAGGTGTTGTTTGCTGGAGAGGCCACCCACAGAAAATACTATTCCACTACCCATGGTGCTTTGCTGTCAGGACAGAGGGAGGCTAACCGCCTGATCGAGCTGTACCAATACTCTGTGGGAGCAGAAACCACAAAGCCTGACGTTTAAAAGAAACAAATTGCAAGGAAAAACAAGAACCACTTACTAGTGACAAAAACAATTGTGTTTTGTGCTATCTGTATTTTAAATGAGTAAATCATGTATGAAAACCTAGTAGGGGCATTAAACTAATAACAATAAATCCTCTTTATACTGTACTTAGATTAGCAATTCTGTAGATTTTACTTGAGATGTACTGTACGAGGCTGCCAATGAAGCGGCATATCTGGTCTTTATCATTTACTTTAATTTTAATCAATGTTAATATGTTTATATTTAACAATTTTTGTAAGTGCCTTCTGTATTTAATGTTACGTCCTTAAAACTTAAAACAAAAAAGACTTGATATGAATAAAGTGTATGTTCATGTGACCCAGATGGATGAGTTTTGTTTTCTTTTGTTATATTCTTTCTTCAATATCAAGAAGTATTTTTTAACTCTTGCAAAGTGAACAATGTGGCACTTGCTTGGAAACAGTTCTCAACTAAGTTCTCTTCTGGGTTTTTAACACCCGTGCTTGTGCTGGGAAAGCTTTGAGACTTATCTGCTGTATAGAGTGAAATGATGACTTAATATAGAAAAAACACATTTTTTGAAGACCCCAAAGTGGTTTGATGAACTTTGTTTCCTAAATATTATTGGCATATGTAGACTTAATGTTATGTCACAGCTGTGACGATTTGCTACTGTAAGCAGGCTGTATTGAGGGTGAGATATTGGAAGAAATATAAAACAAACTGCGCATACACCCCATATCTGCTGAAGGGTAATTTAGAGACAAATGTATTTATATCATTACACTGGCATACACATGATCTGAAATCTAACACTGAATGCACAGGTGAGCAACAGCAATGATAAAACATCACATTAAAACACCACCAGCCACTGGATGTCTTTGATTCACAAACTGAGTTCATCAATATAAGCCAGACTTTGGACAGTCTCCTCCATCGAGGCATTTGTGAAGGTGTACCACATATCAAAATTACTCATTAAAAAAGTAAACCTCAAGTTACTTACCATTGTTTCAGTGTACAAAACGAAGCGTCTTAACTCCACCCCATTAGACAATCAGCCAATCAAAATTGTTTAATCTGTACACGGTGGGAGTCGTCTTATCCGCGTTTTTAAACGCAAACGCGTATACAATAATTAGGTTTATTTAAAACATGATACAAAATCGAGAGAAAAAATAAAAACAGAATTCAATAACTTAGATAGATGATGATATGGTCAGATTTGCCTTAACAATGCTTAGGTTCATTAAATATGAATATAAAATGCAACTTTGAAAGTCATTTTTCTCAGTGTTTGTAGAGTAATTTAGCAAATTCCTCGCATTCATCGGCTAAGATCTCTTGTGGATTTAAAGCATGAAATGTCTTGGTTGCCCATTGCTAGTTTAGGGTTTGATGAGCCATAGTAGCGTATGTTAATTATCAATAAATAGACATAATACCCGGTACTTTAAACTAAAACGAAAGTTTGAGCTGTCTTAACTGTAACTAATTTAATTTAAACTAAGACCATATACAACTTATTTTTTCTGCTATAATTATTACTCCCTCAAGTATACGGAGCTTTATCTCTGAGCTTTACACTGCCATCTACTGGTTGAATAACACCCATACACTGCTACTACATCGCTCTGTATTTGGTAGACTTTACTTGCTTTGTGCTCTCTTCGAAATTTAAACAGTGGTTCACCAACTTTATAATAAACTGATCCCCCATAGAGAACTTAGATTTTTCATGGACAAACATATTTTTGAAAAAAAAATGTTCACACATTAGCCCTTTTTTATCACTGTGTGACAAACTAGTCGGCTTTTTTAATGTCTTTAAAATGTATCAGGACTATAACAGAGGTATGTACATTAGGCCATTCCCACGAAGTACAGAACACGAGTGGCAGTATGGGGTGGCCTAACTTACTTTGACCTACGGAGCCCTTTGGTGTTGGGAAAAATATGACAGGGACGAGAGAAAATATTTGTAAGCTTTTGCGTTATCTCGCAAAACGTTTGCGTTCGTTCGAGAAACATTGCGTTGTCTTGCAAACATATTTGCGTTATATTTGCGTTATCTCGCAAAACATTCAGACGTCTTTTTATCCTGCTCCGTACATTAACAATGGAGCGGTTCATAGTACATTCCCGGACCTAAAACTCTTGAGCTAAACGTTGTTATAACACAAATAACATATCATTCCTAAAACAAGGATCAACAACCTAGTCTTCCTCAAAACGAGAATATAAATTGATCTCTATATGACCAGGCGAAACGGACAAGTCCAAATTAAGGGGCCGTAGGCAAAGTGACTGTAAATTCGAAAAGCGCTATTACAAAATAGTCATTAAGACCTTAAATATTACACACTGTAGTCTCACCAAAATTCAGATTACATATTAAAGGTACAGTTTGTAGAAATCGCCGCTAGAGGGCGCACGATCAAAACAACAACAATCGCGAAGCTTGATGACGCTTTGTGGAAGCGTGGAATGATGGGATATGTTGTCTTAAACTCCACCGCTGATACATCAATCAGACGGGAACGAGAAATCATGTTAGCGGTAGAGGTAATAACGTTTTATAAATGTTGCGTTTGATGAAATCTATTTATTTCATTATAATGAATTAGACCCGAGTAATGTAAGGTTATAAACTAAATTGTTAGTCATACATGTTACAGTAATTGTCCAATTCGATGGTGTGATAATACTGCGCAGTTTTAAGTGTTCAAATCAATTATAGTAAAAGTTATTTTGAACGTACCCAAATCATTTGCAATAATGCTAGATGGACCAACGGTAAAAGCTACTTCCGCATCTGTCTTCGACAGTGTCAAGCGGTTGCTACGACAGTAAAGGCGATTACAAAGGGTAACGCGGATATGACGCCATTGACAGGCGACTAAACAGACCGGTCCACTGTTTAGAATGGCGATTTTCTCAGGATTTAACAGTTGGAAACATTTGAGAGTAGTACTCAGCTGAAAAAAATATACAACATTGGCTAAGTCGTTTTTGGATATTTTACCTCAAAATTCTTATAAACTGTACCTTTAATACTGCCCTGCTGAATTTATTGATCTCAGGCGGGAGCCGGCTGAGACAAGAATGAAGGGATAATCTGTAAAGTGCAAAACCCGAAGATCAAGTGGCTACTAAAAATAGTAATTAACTTTAGTGCTACATACTGTAGTATAACTAGGCTCGATTTGTGGAAAATTAAGTTGAAGTTCATTGTTTATGTTACATAGAATGAGTTGTCATTTGTGTTATAAGAACGTTTAGCTCACAAGTTATTAGTCTGGGAATCTGCGACTATAGACCAATGTTTATGTTTGTAGCAAGTCTCAAACTCTGCCAGTAGGACATTAAACATGAAGTGTTTGACCGAACTCGCCAAATGTTTTGCGAGAGAACGCAAAAGTTTTGCGTGGGAATTAACGCAATGATTCTCGATGGAACGCCAATTTTTTGCGAGATAACGCAAAAGCTGTAAAAAATATTTTTCTTTTCCCTTTCAGATTTTCTCCACCCATGTCCCTAAAAGGGCCGTATGATGCAAATCGAAGTGTCTACAATTCAGAAAGTCTTCCTCTAAAGAAAATGGCTTTTGGAAAGTCAACGTTAGTTTTCAAACTACTGCGTCAACTATTTGAGATAATTACACCGAATTTCATATTGTATTTAACACTGAGACACAGCAAATGTCCCCCTAAAGCAGTTGTTTAATGAACCTCAATATTACAGTCACATAAATGTTTACAAACAAATGATAATATGTTTAATGTATTTAAACAGAAAGATATCCTATCACGTAAACACATATCATGTTTTTCCAGACGTGGACGTGAGAATTCCCATAGATGCCTCTACATCAGTGTTTTCTCATCTTCTTGTAAACAAACGTCAGAGAAGCACCAGAGCCTGAGATACATAAGAATATTAATGTGAGACCCTTGATTTACAGTCACTCTAGGGAGATCATTGCTTTGGATGGCTGGTTTCAGAGCAATACCATATGGCCATGGTTCATCATTGGAAGTGTTTCCCACCCCGGATACAGGTAGTTTTTTATACAAGATTGGATTCTTTCTTTGATTTATCTGAAAAGTTCCTGAATTGAAGCTGGATTAAAGCTGCAATGATTGGTGAGTTTTTAATGTTTTATTTATTTAGAGACTTTGTTGTATATTTGGAACTCATCTCTGTATTTTTTCCTTTAAAAGCTCATACAAGTCAATTTGCAGCAAACTGTTGTTTTTTTAATGTATGTCATAGCATTATAAAAAACATTTTACTTTATAGACTTTATATTATTATTTTTTGTTTCAGATCAATTGTTGTGGAACATGTTAGTTTATCTGAAGCTTTCATTCTTGTACACGTTTAGGGGAACTGACATACATCCAATAAGACAACCGTTTGGTTGAAGTAATTGTGGAAATGACTCAAATATAGTTCTGAGGAAAAGTCTAGCATTGTTTGTTTGCCATGTGGTTTCATATTTTTTGGACAACTTACCAACCTTTACATTTTGATATGTCAGCTACCATTTGAATGTTACTATTTAACATATACATATATATATATATATATATATATATATATATATATATTGATTAATATGTAAGTATTCCAAAACATAATTTTCCTTTTATGTGTAACATGTCACCTAGAGTTAAGAGAGCTTCTGTTAAGAGTTCCAGTCTCACTGGTTTTCTTGCTGGCTGTGGTTCCTCTCGGTCTGGGCACCAGATTTACTCTGTTGATCTCCATGCCCAATACATCCAGTCCTTTCAGCGCTGGCCGGATTGGGGCTGGAGCGCTTATTGCTATCACTGCTGCAAACAACAGTCCAGACCTCCTGCAAGGTCAGCAAACTTTTTGAAAAATTATAATCTTATGTTATCATATGGCAAATCTGTTCCACCATATAACTGCAGTAACTTTATAGATATTACCATTTTTTATGGTATTAATTAAAATATTGTATGAATTCATTTCAAATCGTCTTGGTTACGTATGTAACCTGAGTTCCCTTATGGAGGGAACAAGACATTGTGTCGAACTGTCAGGAATCTCTGGTGAAGCTATGACTGGCCTGGGCGTGTCAGACTGGGCTTTGAGCTTTCGCAAAATTGTAACCTCCCAGTGGATAGGTAGGTGATCCTAAAACTTTTGGAAAGGTGGAAAGCCTCTACCACCGGGAGTTTACAGGCGGGGCATTGTTTCTCTTAAAAGCGAGAAGCCGCCCAGTCAGAGGCACTGGGTAAGCATTATTTACTCAAAGGGGGAATGCGCTACAGAGACCACTTCCTGACGTAGGGAGGAGTTTAGTGGAGGTACCAGCATGATCTTGCCGTCAGGTGAGAGCTCATGGGAAAATGTGCGGACTGAAATAGTTTACAGCAAGGTGGAGGTCCACCTAGGCAAGGTCATGGGTTAACAAGGTGGGAACTAAGCATGAGGATATATCAGACGGAACCACCCGATTGGAGGGTTTACCATGTCCGGTAGCACTAGGTCCGGCTAGAGCTATCTGTTGATAACTCAGTTGTTACCCGTCCTAAGGGGCAACATGAGAATCACCGGGCCCAAATTCTAGGCAATCAGGGGACACGGAGAATGCTTGTAGGTCCCCTACCCTCTTGATGGAGGCGAGCGCCATCAGGAGAACCGTCTTCATCGTGAGTTGAGGAAGAGCGGCGTCTCCGAGGGGCTCGAAGGGGGGCCTCTTGAGGCCCGCCATGACCATATCAAGGTACAGCACGCACTCTCCCTTTTATATCCGGATATCCAATTCGCCAATTTCATTGGCCTTTTCTAAACTAGTCAGAAGTTGATAGGTTCTCAAGGGCGAACCCCACATGTTGGTTTCCACACAACATCAAGAGACATACGGAAATTAAAATAAACTTGCACTGCTGTTTAGAAGTTTGGAAACACTTATTGAAATTTTTAAGCTGAAGGTGTGTTTCAATGTTTTAAAATACATTTGTAGACAAAAAAGATTTTTAATTGCCAACAAATTAAAATAATTATATAATAATTTTAAAGATAAATATGTAGATGTTGTTATTCACAACATAATTCCTAGAGTTACAATTTTTCCATAGTTTTGATGCACAAAGGATTAATTAATAAAAGTATTGATTAATAAATGTTTAAATACTTTGAATAGTAGTGTATATATGCAAATAGATTTACAAAAATGCACTAGTAACAACATGTCAGATTTATTTTCTTGTTCTTGTAATATAATTGTAAAGAAATAAATACATAAATGCAAAAGAAAGATATTAATAAGAGTTCTTTACTTTTTAAAATTAAAATCTTGTTAAAATTAAACCATTGTTGTGGGACAAAGATGCTATATGGTAACATTTCCCAAACGTTTTCGTACTTTTGAAAATATCTCCTTAATAGCGTAAAGAACATTATATGAAGACAGTAAAGTAGGCCCATGATTAAAAATGCTGTTGAATGATTTGTCAGGTCATCAGCTGGACTATCATTATGTGGATGATGAATGCAGTGATCTGCGTGGCCCTGGCAAGATTGCGGCGCTTCACCATAGACACAAATACAGCGCTTTCATCGGACCTTCTTGCTCAAATGTATGTGATTTCATTAGCATCATTTCCTAGACAATTGCAGATCAAAACAAATATATAATTAAAATCCAGCAGACTGAAACTAAACGTGTCAGAAATAAAAATCACTCTCTGGCTATATCATTCCTCAGTCAGTGGACTGTCAAATGAAGATAGCCGTCCTCTTACAGAGCACAGTTTTAATTAAAGCTTAAACTCCACTTTTATCGCATTGAAAGGGCATCCAAAGGTTATCACGGAAATAATTATAATTTCTTTTGTCACGCGATATTATTATCACAAGACTATGAATTATGAAATGTTAATTTAGTAGGAAAATAGAAAAATGGCATCCTGTTCTAATCATTTGCTATTTAAGGTTTGTGCAGTGACTGCGAAACTAGCGGCATATTGGAACATTGCTGTCATCAGTCCCATATGTGCCCATCAACAGTTTCTTGATAAAAAGGTCAGTTGTTATGTGCATGATGTAACATGAATATGCTTGTGTTGCACCTTCTGCATCTTGTTTCCCAGCTGCTAAGTGTCTCTTTCTTTGTTTGGCTCCATTGACCTCAGGCCTTCCCAACAATAACAAGAGTGTTTGGACCTTTTACAAAACTGGGAGCTTTCTTTGTGGAGATCTGTAAAAGGTTTGGCTGGCAGCACATTGGCATCATTTATGACAGCAAGCCGGCATGGAATATTCCAGCTGAGGGAATCAGGTGTGTCGATGAAACTATTATAATACTTCCAAATCTTGTCTGCTTATTTGTAGCTGTGCTTTTTATACAATTTTCTTTTTAATACATGCTGTGAGACGAAACACTAAATTTTGTTTTATTTCATTTTTCTCCATAGGCTCCAAGCAGAACATAATAACATCACAGTGGCCAAATATCTTGAAATAGGGGTCTCTGGCCCCCAAGACTCCTCGTCGACCTGTTCCCAAATCTTAAATGAGATCACCCTAGTGTCTCGCAGTAAGACAAATCTCATCTGTATGTCAACTCTATGTGCCACAATATTGCATCATTGCCCCATACAATCTCCTAAAAACTGTCCGAAAATAATAAAACAGTACAGACTTTTTTGCACCTACAGTTATTGTGATATCAGCGCGTGGAGAGGTGGTCCGCCGCTTACTGATTGAAGCTCACAAGAAAGGCCTGACCAACGGAGATTTCGTTTTCTTCTGTTTTGAACCATATAGGCTTAAGAAGTCATTTGGGAATTTTGACTGGAAACAAGGTGTTACATAACCAAGAAGCTTCATAAAATATGACAAAATACCAATGCATTTTGATATTATTAATGCAAAATTGTCTTATTCCCAGGTGATGAATTTGACTTTGTGGCAATGGAAGCCTATAAGGCCCTGTTTTTCCTGTCTCTGTATAAACCTGATGATGAACAGTACCAGGCTTTCTCAGAGAGCGTCAAAAGAAGATCCAAAAAAGACTTTGGCTACACATATTCCCATTATGAAAAGGTGGGTGTAGATGTTATAGATAAACAACAGTAGAGTAGAGACAAATATGCCACAATGTGTCAATTTGAAAAATTAAATAGACTGAAAATGTGACAAAAATGACTGGTGTTCCCCATAGCTGTTTAATGGATGTCAAGTTGTATATGAAAAAGCAACAGTAAAGAGGCAGATCTGCTCGGGTTGCATGTTCTCAGGGTCTCATGAAAACACTCAACATGATTTTACTGGTACAGTTACCGAGAAAAATAGTGATGAAAACTCTAACCCTAGAAATCCTTGAATCTTCAAGTAAAGAAAAAAATAGAAGAGTCACCCATAAGAAAAGATAATTTTATAAATATTATGCATATAGTAGTCTTTTAAGTACATTGAAATGACTTTTAAATAATCACTTTCTGTCAAATACAATGCTGGTATGATGCATTTTAATAACACTATTATACATGTTATTGGGTGTACAGGTATCAGTGCTAGCAGCTATAGCCCATGACAGTGTTTGGCTCTACGTTCAGGCGTTAAACGAAACCTTGGCAGAAAATGGAGACCCATACGATGGCTTTGCCATCACCAGAAGAATGTGGAACAGAACCATCACAGGATAGTAGAGCTTCCTATGTGGTTTGGTTTTGCCTGAAGCACATCCTGCATAATTCTTTATTTTATTATGCTGTATGCATACAGGCATCCAAGGAGAAGTAACTATGGATGCAAGTGGAGATCGTGAGTCAGCATACATGATGAAAAAACTCCAAGGTGGAAACCAGTTTCAGGTGAGATGGTTGCGTATGCTGTTTATACAACCAATTCAATGAATCTTCTATTCTAAATCACATTTGTTAGTGAACCTGCTTTTTTACAGATCCTTGCTAACTATTTTGGGACTGATAAAAAATATATGCCAGTGAAAGGGGTTTACATAGACTGGCCTGGAGATCGGACAAGTCCACCCAAAGACTCTCCGGACTGTGGCTTTAGAGGAGAACTCTGTGTCTATCTAGGTTATAATACATTTCATTAAATCACTACAACATTTTCTGAAGAATTAAAAATAAATCAGACAAACATGTGAGACGAACAGTTGTTCCCTCACCAAAAATGAAAATAAATCAGAGCAATGTTTAGGCTACAAGCTGGCGGGGGGAATGTATATGAACATAAAAGCGTACTGTTTTGTTTAACATACTTATTGAAAATGGAACCTAAACCAAAATATAAAATAACATGCAAATTATTTGTAGTTTTGGTTTTATATTAGAGTTCAAACTCAAATTAACAATGTCACTGTTCAGCAACTCTGTTTCCAGCAGGGGGCACCAAATTCCCACTTTAGCCTTTACACAAGTCCATTAAACTCTACCATCACACACAGCTTTCTCATTCCCTATCCTTGTCTTGTGGCATTGCCCCATTCTTCCTCTTTGATTAAAAATAATGTCTTCAATAATGTACAATGCCTTAAAGACTCCAATCTCCCAACTCAACAACAATATAGATTTTTTAGCAATCCCCCGACGGGATCTCCCCAGGGCTAACAGGTAGACATAATAAAGTCTGGACAGACTTACACAAATAATAATTATTTTATCAGAATGCTGAATAAGTGACTGGATATGTTTCATATTGCACTGTAGAATTACCTCTGGCAATATATGGTTTCCTTTATTATACTTCAAAAAGTTGGACATTTTTTAGTGTTGACACCAAGTGAATGTTATGATTGTCTACCTACTAATGAGTAATGTATGTTTTTATCAGACCGAAAATTCTTTATTGCTTTGGGCATTATTGCTGGCTTGGTGACCACAGGGACTCTCACAATCTATGTTTTGTACAGGTATTTATCATATTTTTAATAACACAAGTATTAAATTTTTGATTACGTGTGTTTTTTTATCAGATCGTATGTTTAGTAACTTACTTTTTTAAATCGCTGTTTTATTGGATGGCAGAGTCAAGCTCAGACATAAATAAATTGAAAAGCAATGCAACTGTGCCTGAACTTCATCAATGACCTACACGTGAATACTATGATATGTATAGATTTTGATTCCTTTAAAAAGATGCTGTTTCCAGAAGGAAAAATATTTTAACAAAAACGTATCAAAATAATTATTTTTTCCTTTAAGAACTTGGAAATTGTTGTATGGTACAAATGTGATTTGTGTAGGATGTATGCCAATTGCATGCTATAAAGAATTTATTTGGTATTTATAATGAATTTCTGTTGATTTAATAGTTTAACGGATGTCAGACATACTTCAGACTAAATATTAGAGCTGACCTCATTTGAGTCAAGCTCTCTGCAATTCTCTTATCACTGGCTTGCAGGATTGTAAGACTAAATAGTTGCTTTGTTGACACGAGTCTGTGTATTTTCTCTAGATGTCAAACTATTATTATTTTTGTATTAACAGGAAGAATAAACTCCAGGAAGACGCTGCCAAGATGCTGTGGGAAGTCAGTTCTGCTGATGTCATTATGATGGAACACCACTCCTTGAATATGCCAAAGGTTTAGACCCCCTTAGTATGAAAAGGCCACTCTTTTGTGTCACAGTTTACTTTACAATATCATTGTGATTAAATAACAAACAAATACTAAAAGTAATTCTAAGAGTAATAAACAAGTTTATGTCATATTTGTCCTGTAAAAAAGTCCATTAATCAAAATGTAAAAAGTATGTTTCATGCACACTCACTTGTGCACGCACGCACACACTCACACACCCACCCACGCATGCACACACACACACACACACACACACACACGCACACACAATATAGTAAAATGTTCCTTTTTGATTTAGTCCTGCAGGTCTAAATCCATTCAGACATCTTTGGAGTCCATCATTAGCACCATGCAGGACAGGGCATCTGAACAAAGAACTGCAGTCTACAAAGTAACATTGTCTTAAAAGTAACACTATATTACCGGTTTACGTAATACACTATATATTGTACAATACATTATTTTGACACAATATCATAATTTGTGACAACTAACAAAAGTTAGTTGCATGACTCACCAAGTGACCTCAATTTTCTTTCCTCTCTGGATCAAGGAAACAGTTTGTTCTGTTTACTTTTTGAATGTGAAGAACATTCATCTGAACAGCAAGCTGCTGACTGAGCTTAAACAGGTGAAACTTGTTTAGAACATTGACAACATTGCATTTCCCAATCTCAATCTATAATCAGATGCGACTCAGCCAGACCTATACAGACCTATAGGCATGTGCTTGTGTGTGTTTTACAGTGCAGAGATCTGACACACTATAATATTTGTAAATTTATTGGAGCTTGCCTGGAGACCCCTCAATCTTTCATTCTCACAGAGTATTGCCCTAAAGGAAGCCTGCAGGTACAACCACGACGCCAAGATAAATTCTTTTTTTCTTAAAGTTACTGAAAAAATGTACTTTCTTGACTTATTGGTATAAAAATTATATATATATAATTTGACCCTGGACAACAACACCAGTCTTGTGGATACATTTTTCTAAATTGAGATTTTTACATCATCTGAAAGATGAATAATTAAGCTTTGTATTGATGTATGAGTTGTTAAGGATAAAACAACATATGCTGGAGATACGGACGTTTATAACTCTGGAATCTGAGGGTGCAAAAAAAATCTAAACATTTTTAAAATCACTTTTAAAGTTGTCCATCAGTAGCAGGCCATCCATTCACAAAAATAACGTTTTTATATATTAAGGGTAGGGAATTTACCAAAATCTTCATTTTTACTTAATATTCTAATGATTTTGCCATAAAAGAAAAATCCATAATTTTGATGAGGCTTTTACTAAAAATGTTCCCATGCTACTTAAGACTGGTTTTGGGATCCAGGTTCACATATATAATATCCTGAACATAATCAAATGCAAATTCTTTCTTCTCATGGCCGAACATCTGCACCTTAAATGTGACAGATGTTTTTGATTGTAGAATTTCGACACTTCAGCTTTTCAAGACCTAATTTTTATTTCTTATACCTATTTTGTAAACGCACTGTTATATAATATGCTTTATTCTATATTACTATATAAGTGTTTTGCTCATTCATGTGAATTGAGATATGGTTTCCTATGCAAATTTTGCAGGACATTTTGAAGAATGACTCTATCAAGCTGGACTGGAACTTTAAGTATTCCCTCATGTCGGACATTGTAAAGGTCATTGTGTTTTTGTGTGTGTTATTTTGCAGTTTAAATTGATTTTGCCTAAAGTAGTGGATAAATGTATAATGATGGATAGCAGTAGTGATAAATAGAATGTGGCTTTGGTCTAGGGTATGGACTATTTGCATCACAGTCCTCTGCACTCTCACGGTAACCTCTCTTCATCCAGCTGTGTGGTGGACAGTCGCTTTGTCTTGAAGGTCACCGGTTTTAGATTTAGTTCATTCAGGCTTTCAGAGAATGAGGACCCCTGGACCGGTGAGCATATTCAATTCATTTAGCAGCATGATATTATGTTTGTGACTGTGTGCTCGATGAAGGAGTTTTTAAAACATTAGGCGAATGGAGACTACTTTGAATTAGTGTGTTTTTTTAGAGTAGCTTTACTCCAATTCCGTCTGAAATGTCCTTCTTAAAATGTTTGGTTACATATGGCAACATATTACATGTATAAAAAAATTATTTTAATGACTTTGCCCCTTTTTGTAAACTTGCACACATAGCTCGATATTTTAACGTTATGTGTTAAACACAGTCAGATTTAATAAGTACTTCAATGTTCTGCTTCTGTGTTTGCTTTCTAAGCTCTGCTATGGACGGCCCCGGAGCTCCTGAGGCAGTCCATGCCTGCAAATGGTACACAGAAAGGGGACGTCTACAGTTTTGGCATCATCGCTCAAGAAGTTGTATATCGCCGAGGGCCTTTCTACATCCCCGGCTGTCCATTCAGTGCTAAAGGTATGATGATACGCTCCATAACCCCTTAGGAGCCTCAAAAACAGCTTTCTTTTTTGAAAGACCCCAAGTGAGAACAGCTTCAGATGGAAACAGGATTGTTTGATCTTTTCTTTCTCAGAGATTGTGGAGAGGGTCAGAATGGGGGGCTGTAGCCCTCTGAGGCCGCACACAGACTGTGGCGAGTGTGAAGCGGAGCTGGAAGATCTTCTGAACATCTGCTGGAGAGAAAAGTCTGCAGAGAGACCAGACTTCTCTTTTCTTATGACTGCCATCAAGAAACTCTGCCCGAATGGGTTTGTAGTGCAACAGGACACAGGACATGCTCATATTTTTTGGGAGTATATGTATTCCTTGGGAATCGAACCCATGTCTTTGGCGTTGCCACTATCATACTTTTCCAGTTGAGTCATGCACAAATGAAACAGTATTTGATTGGCAGATGATGATTGGCGCTTGCATATCGCTGACCAAACAGAGAAAGAAACAACTTTTATGGTCTTCACTGCACGCTGTTCTTTTATTGGAGTTCTGTTGATATAATCTTCCCTACTTGTAAAGTCCCATTCCCAAGTCAAGTCTGATTTAAAGCACTTTCAACAAACAGCGCTGAGACATCAGCTTTACATGAACGCAACCTCGTCCATTTGCTCTCTCTTGACATGAAAGCAGTGGCACACAGTACACTTCCTTGTTGTACTCTTTTCAGCTCTAAGCGAAGGTAGTTGTGACTAATGAGCACTTTTGCGGTAATAAATAAAAGCAGAGCAGAGACACAAAGGCTCATTAATTATACTTACAGATGACAGGGCTTAATAAGGTATACAAACAAGCACAGTATGAGAACTCTGGGGACCAATGACACACAGCCGAGCAAGCACAGGGCCCCGTGAGAGCAACACTGTCAATGCGTATCACACTGAACATCTATTCTGGTCTTGGAGAGAGAAAGATAGATAGAGAGAGAGAGAGAGAGAGAGAGAGAGAGAAAGAAAAAGGAGAGCGAGAGAGAATGACAGGGAACAATATGAGGAGAATTAACATACAACAAATTCCGTCCCATATGGCTATTTTTGCCACCATGACCAGGAAAACATAGTTAGCAAAGATGATTTTACAGGCACTTTTATTACTGCTCATAGTTAATAGTGAAATTATGAACAGATATAAATATAGACAATAA
The DNA here is from genome assembly GCF_015846415.1 of Triplophysa dalaica. Lineage (NCBI taxonomy): Eukaryota > Metazoa > Chordata > Actinopteri > Cypriniformes > Nemacheilidae > Triplophysa > Triplophysa dalaica. The sequence goes on from NC_079543.1 coordinate 8,450,653, forward strand.
ATGGTTGCAATACCGACATCATTAAGACCTAAATTTTGGTTTTGGGTACTTTTCATAATGAATTACAGTTTCCTTTAACGTTGAAGATTTACACAACTCATTTCAAGGACCTGAATATCATAAACCATGTACTTGCATGTCATTTACAGCCATCTAAACACCCTAGCAACCACGTAGCAACCAAATCACAACCTGTTTCAACACTAGCCCTGCATCCGAAACGCCTACTTCCATACTATAAAGTAGGCAAAAATAAGTACGAGTCACGAATATGCTCGAAACGTCAGTTTGCAACATAAAAAAATAGGTGAAAAATACCCGGATTGACTACTGCTTTCTATGAGATTCGTGACAGTGGATCGGACGCAAACCTATCCATCCCATGATGCCACGGGTTAAATTTTTTAAGTATATCAAATCAAAGTATGTGAAAACTTAAAGCCGGTTGTCCGTTTTCAATGTTGGTGCCAATAAATGAGCATTTGGGTCACATGACCATAAAACATGGCAGATGCAGTATGTCAAAAATGTATTCATACTACTCATACTTTATAGAACGTACTGTTTTAACGGCCAATACATATGGCTTTCACAGTATGCGATTTTGGACGCAGTGTATTTGTGTGTCTCAATCAGCTCCCTTGTTCAGTAGTCAGGGCACTGATCAGGGAGTCTGGAATTTTAAGGGCTGTCTCATTTGCAAAATCCTTCCAGTGCACTGAAACGTTCGCTCCTTCAAAATTCCCACAATGCACCGCAAAATAACACGGAGCATCGATTCTGTTACTATGATGATGATGTTACTATGTGAAATTAAATGACCACTTTTAAAGCCGTTTAACCAAAATCGCACAAGCCAACTCAATTAACTTCACAAAAGCAGTAAAAAATACTTAAATGTTAAATTTATTAATCAATCAAATTTGTACACGGATATTAAACAGAAGAATTGAAGTGTTTCTCCTATGTGCCTCAACCAGTGTTCAAAAATAAAGTTTAGGTTAGGGTTAGGTAAAATCAAAGTTCTCTCATTCTCTCATATGTTTACAGCCTTGCCCTTCCTTACATGGTGGCACTGATGGCTTTGCAGCCATGAGGCATCTCTGTATTTCTATGGTCAGCGCTGTGTGTTTGTATTATATTTGTTGTATACTGTATCTGTATGTGGGTACATGTTGTTGCCTTGAATTGTCACTGAGTTAATAATATAAAAGCAAAATAGAAATGGGTTTTCATCTGGTTGTATATGTGTGTGTTTTAGGGGTTCGGAGAACATTCTAGATAACCTGCTTTCCCGCATGGAGCATTATGCGTGTAATCTCGAGGAGATAGTCAGCGAGCGCACCGCTCAACTTCAGGAAGAGAAGAAGCGGGCAGAGGGTCTACTCACGCGGATGTTACCACGGTAACGCACCACTCCACATTATACTGTAACCATAAAAATGCTGATCAGAACCTACCTACGCATTATCTTTGCCCTTTAAATCCTGTTTTTTGTCTTTCTTGCTTTATGTCTGTCTTTTCTGTTACTGTCATGCTACTAAATATTTACCTGCACCTGGCCTAACAACGGGCCTACGTGACTAGACCTGTAATGATCATTACATTGCCTTCCATTTTTAAAAGTCCACATCTTGGCTTATTTTTAGATCCGTAGCTGTGCAGCTCTTGGAGGGAAAGACAGTGACAGCCGAGACCTACGACTGCGTCACAATCTATTTCAGTGACATCGAAGGTTTCACCGCCATGTCAGCTTCCCTCACTCCAATGCAGGTGAGGATACATGTCGGAGAGGTTTCTTCAAATAATTTGCCAGCAACTTTTACATGGATTTTGGAAACAAATGAGGGTTTTTCTACAACAGGGTTTTTTTTTTTACTCAACCAATATAGTTTGATCTAACTAATTTGTATGTGTTTATTGTTCAAGCACAATTTAAATGTGTAATACTGACATAAATAGGCGACTCTTTGACATAACTTATTCCATTTGTGTTGGGATAACCTGAATCATTTTCATTGACAAACTGAAATTACACGGTATACTGAGTCCCCAGCATGCATTGCCCTTGTGACTGGATTTAGAAAATAATATAAATTTAATTCAAAATTAAATGTTATTTTATGTGTGTTTTTGTGCAGGATGAAAGATAAGGAGTCTTGTTAGTGTTTACTGTTCTATAGTGTTGAAATTCAGAAGATTTTCTGTTGTCTGGGATTTTAGAGGGGTAACCATAATGGTGAAGGGTAAAGATTTTACTTAAGTTGAGGACGAGCACGTATATGTATTCATGGTCATGCAGTAAACTATCGGTGCTTCCTGCTAGCACCATACATTTCATCTTCCTTACTTCACTAAGCATTCATATTTTATTGATTCAACACAAATTATTACATTAAGCTGAAATTAATTCAGATGAGTTGATAAACTTAAATTGGGTGAATTGTCTGGACAAGTAAATCTTAAATTCGAATAAATCAATTCAATTTTGTGGAAATGTGTCATAAAAAAATGTGTTAATCCAACAACAATTTTTTTTGAGTGTAGAAATGTACGATTTTTCTACATACTGCGTTTCCATTTGTACATAAATTTCAAATGTACATTTCTTTTACTGAGATTCGAAGGAACATTAACAGAGATTTAAAGTAACCACAGTCCAGCTTCTATAATAAAAAGACCCGCACTAGCATATCAACAATGTGTGTGTGCGTGTGTGTGGGTGGTTTGTTGTAAGATCAAATGCAGTGTAAGCCCTGTCAGCTCTAAAATGGCTCTCACATATCCCATGTGACCTCTTGGCATTACAAGGTGACATGGCACAAGTGCTGAAATCTCCTTTCAGTCACGAATACCGGGCTTCTGTTAGCATAGGTGCTGGCTCGCTACCTCATCTCAAAGTGGAAATAATACATTCACATGAGTTTATTTCAGGATCTTCCAGCCGAACCCCAATGGAAAACCATTGTCACCATTTGGAAACTTTTCATGTCTGAACTTGTGTGTCTGTATATATTTATCCGTCCAGGCTGACAGCTATAAACTGACCGTTGTCGTTTCTTTTCTTGTAGGTTGTTAATGTGTTGAATGACCTGTACACATATTTTGACAATATCATCGACAATCACAATGTATACAAGGTATAACTAGAATGCACACTCACCCAGCGTGAAGACGTATGACGTGCCTGTGAGACGTATCAAAATTCGAATGGGCTGCTTTACATGTATGTTTCTCTGTATCCAGGTAGAAACCATCGGTGATGCTTATATGGTAGTGTCGGGCCTGCCTATAAGAAATGGACTCGACCATGCGAAGGAAATTGCTAGAATGTCAATAGCTATAGTTCAGGGCATGAGGAGTTTCCACACTCTACATGTACCTCAACAGCAGCTGAGGGTTCGCATTGGAGTCCATTCAGGTAATGACTGGAGAGTGAACAGGTTTTGGGTGTCCTATGTTAAACGGGCCTTTTTACATTTTCTTTTGTCGGTGAGAGCCACTTTAAGAAATTTGGTAATTTTTGAACATGAAAAAGCATTCAAGTACGTGAATACAGGCTGTGTAGCTAAAATTTCCACATTCATAGTGAGAAGGAGCTTCACACTTACCCATAATGCTGTGCCATACAGCAGTGATCATTAATGTTGCAACAACTTAGGTCGAAATAAGCAACTCTCAAAGGGGCCAGAGTTTTGCTCTGAAGACATAGCTGCCAATGATAAATATGTTAGTGGGGGTTGTAAATAAGCAAGGGCTTAGAGATGCCTTATAGCTCTGCAGATACATTGTTAAATAGATTGGTAAAATCTTGGACAGCTTACTGTGAATTGCAGAATATATTCTTCAAGGTTGATTCTAAATTAGTTGGTCATACATTTTGAGAAGCTTGGTCCAGAAGGGAATTTTTCGGCAAAGCTGAGACATGAAGTAGCAATGATCAAAATGTTCTCATTTTATTAAAGGGATAGTCCATCCAAAAATGAATGACTCATCCTAACGTTGTTCCAAACCTGTATAAAAACCTGTATAAAATCTCTATTTTGCTAAAATGTTAGCACCTGAGATTTCGGGGATACCATTTCGTTTCATTCTGTGAACTACTAACAATATTTGTCCTAAATTTCATATATATTTTTTCTATTTGCAATTATTTGCAGAAAATGAGCACTGGAGAAAAATGTCAAAATAACAAAACATTTCTTCAAAGACTTCAAATACTGCAAAGAAAACAAGCTTATATTTATTTATATTTATGTGATAGCCTCTATTTTAATCACAGTTTTCATCTGTCTTATCATGCTGCCAGTCTTTCACATTGCTGTTTGATGACTTTTGCATTATTTATTTACATATACAGTTAATTTTTCAGTTGCACATACTGGTCTCCTTGTGCAGTGATTTAAACTTTCTTAGGCTTTTTTTGATCAATTGAAATGAAGTGAAGAATTTTACATTGTATGCACCTGAATAACGCATATTAGTTTCACATATACTTAAATTCATTGATACGTTGATTGACTATGTGTATATTAAAACTATTTTGAAACTATTAAAGAATGTACACAAACAATGAACAGATTTTCCATAGTATCCATTTCTTAAAAATACCGTGCATGTTTCATGTTACAGGGCCCTGTGTCGGCGGTGTTGTGGGTCTGAAAATGCCACGCTACTGTTTATTTGGAGACACTGTGAACACTGCCTCTAGAATGGAGACACATGGATTACGTAAGATTACTCGTGAATGACGTCCTGACAGGACTTTAAAGATGTCAGAGAAGCATTTCAAATGAAGTGTGAAAGATGCTGCGGTATACTGTAATGTCACTGCACTGACCTCCCTGTTGAAAAGATCAGCCGGTCATCAGTTCATATTTTCTGTAGTTCATTGTGTATTTAGTATTCATGCTGGACAAAGCTGGTCTTTTCTGGAGGGTTGATACATTTTTTATCAGCTTTTGTTTGTAGCGAGATATAATGTTGGAGGATCAAAATGTCATTTACATAACACACGTATGAGAATCATGACATTAACATGACTTTCTCCAGCACTGAAGATCCACGTGAGCAGTTCTACCAAGACTCTCCTTGACACCTTCAAGACATTCCACTGTGATCCGAGAGGTGACATCCACATAAAGGTACAGCGTTTCTGTCACCTTATCTGTTCGTCATTACCACATCATTATCACCATAATTGGTTCTTTTTACACGCTTGATGTGAATTTTAGCATCAGTACATTACTTGCGTTAACAGTGACAAATCCATTTCATCACAAAACCCTTACTGGAACCTGTTAAGCAAATGACATCATCATCTGTAAACATGTAAGGCAATTAAACATTCATAACCGAAACATCATTACACAGAAACATCATTTCTGAAAGAGTGGAAATATTTATTCGGTAATGAGGTACAGCTGGTAAGAAACTAGAAATAGATCTCGATGGCTTTATCCTAACAACAGTCTTGAAGAATCTGAACTGCACGCACCTCTTTGTTCTTTTCCATTTCAGGGAAAGGGCTGGTTGAGGACGTTCTGGCTTTTGAGGGAAGATCCAATTCAGATGTCTCGCTAAACACGTTTACCTTCTTTTGTCACTTTTTAGTTGAATATAACTGTGTTGAAATAGTGGGATTATAACAACTAGTCCTATTGAGTGAACACACAAAAAAGCTTCTTTTTGTCCCTGTTGAACAGAAACTGCATTTACTGGGTTAGGTATGTTTTGGTGATGGTTTAACCAGCTTAAACCAGCTAAGTACAGCACATGACCAGTTTAAACCAGCATCAAAACATAACAAACCAGAATATGCAGTTTTTTTCAACAGGGTTATTGTGTCTAAAAATGGGCAGTTGCTCACAAGTTGCTAAAGGCGACTTCATCATTTGTGGAGACGTTAGACATCATCACGGATATAAATCTCACAAGTAATTCAATAAGGGCACAACTTTCTAAAAATGAGAATGGAGGATACATTCACTGAGCAATTTACACGTTGAAAAAGGTCGAAGGTTTGGTGGTGGTGACATTGATATCGAGTGACTGTAGAGTAGTCCGTTTATAGCCTCATGTTAGCTTTTTACTTCTGGCATTTGTATGTAGGCTTCAAAAGTAACAAATGTTGTGTTCATTTGTTAATATTATCTTGACAGACAATATGTGTAAACAATAAGCCTTTGTTATTCACAGAGCTTCTTTTTATGGGAAAACTTACTTCTCGCCTGGCCTACAAAAATATGTCATCTTTAAAATAATAACAACTTTGATAAGTGAACCAACGTTTTGAGAACTTTAAAGGAATATTTCAGCCAGAGAACGCTGTTATCAATTGGTCACTCTTGTGTTGTACATGTATGACTTTGAGGTTTAGAATGACATGGCGCTGAGTAAATGATGACAGAGTTTAGATTTTTGGGATAACTCTGCCACAGTATAAATAGCAATGTGTTTTTTGCAGACTGTCAAAATGATATTTTCCAAATTAGTTGTGGGAGATGCACTGCAGCTCCTTGTGGTTTAGTCAGAGCTTTAATTTCACAATTGTAATAGCTATTCAATAGCAAGTCACTTAGACTTTGTTTAGCCAACATCAAAACAATCATATATGTGTAAAAAAAAAATTATTCAACAATTCTTCTAGGGGTTGTTTGCGTATTGATTTCCAAACATTTATCAATCTTTTAACCCTACAAATAAAGTTATCTTATCACTCCAACTGATAACCCTGACTGTATTCTATAATTGGTTACCTGTACGGACCAAGGACTGCTCAGAGTAGGACATTATATTAATAGCCCTTCCATTTCACAGTTGACCCCCGATGATTCATAGCCCCCTCTGGCCGTCCGCGCTTTCTCTAAAAGCCCTTAACTGTTGTGCCGTGTTGACAGCAGGCCACTAAAAACTCCAGATTCAATCTTAATGGTCTACAAATGGCCGATGTTGAAAAGAACCATCTACGTCAACATTACTCTTTTCACACACTCTTCCCAGTTTTTAGCAATCTTTGTCTCCTTGTTTTTATAAAATGCCATGGGTCGCACATGCAGTATTTTTAGGCAAGGCTTTGCCTGAGTAAATTGTGCCATTGAATCAATTTTTTTCTTGTTGGGGGAGAATATAAAAGGGATAGTTTAAAAATAAAAACTCTGCTATCAGTTATTCACCCTTATGTCATTTCAAACTTGACGAGAGGGTCAGTAATTGATAGATGAATTTTCATTTTTGGGTGAACTATCATTTAAGCGTCATTGTCACCGTCCTGTTTTAGAGTTCAAAGAAAACTTATCTGACTTGGCTGAAGTTTTTTCCTGCAAATTATCTTCAAACAACTTGAGAAAAAAGAAATGTAAATATTTTTACTTAGACTGTTTTGTTCTGAGTTTGGAGTCTTGACCTAAATTGTTAAATGTGTAAACAATTAAGGTGACCCCCTACAGTGAATCATCTTTATGAATTTTTTTGATATTTTATATCTCATGAGTCCACCAAAATCTGCAAAAGTTCCTGAAACAGTATATCACATTAAAATGGCATGCAGATATGTCTATTTGTGCAAAGCTTTTAGCATTTTTCTAGATTTGTTTCCCATATATATATTTTTCAAAACATTCCAAACTCAGACATTCACAGAACAGTTACTGTATTTTCATTCTAATTGCTCATGACACTTGTATCACTCAAAGATGTAATGTAGGTTTCTGGAACATGTTTTTCCTTCAATTCATCTTTCTTCATGTTGCTCTTGCTTCCTGCAATATAGGATACAATGTATTCCTTAAGTGGAACTCGTGGCATTCTTCCAAGGCCACTTTAGCAATTTCCCTCCGGTTAAGATTCTTGTCACGGAAGCTGGATCATTGAATAAAGACTGTGTCCTTTTGCAATGAGCCAAGACCCCAAAAGGCTGATTTGTTTCAAGCACTGAAAGTGCTGATGGGGTTGCTTACATCCTATGATCAGCCTTTTGTATCGATGTTGTTATAAGCTACATCGAGGTCATGTATACAGTAGGAAGACATTTTGCGTTATGTTTGCTTTGGCCGCTTGCCCTTGACACTACCATGCGTCAGCCAAATATTGGCTGGATGAGAGGCTGGCGCTAGTCTATAGGAGCAAAGCAGCTGGGTGAGAAAGGTCTTGGAGATGTGTCTGGATGTGTCAGTGGTTCTCTCTCTGACCTGGTTACTATCAATCTATGGAGGCTGTCAATGGTTCCCATAGTTTACAACCTTGCTGGTCGCACAAAAATTATGGGCTTGTTTTCTTTTGTGATGACCTGATAAGGTGCTGCGACGAGTGAGCTTAAATTCTTGATCAGATCATTGTTCTTGTTACATGGGGCAAGTCAACAGGAGGAATTTAACCCAAACATCCTGAAACAGATTAAAGGATATCCTGCTTAGTTTAGCCAGACTGAGGAGTGTGTTAATGATATTGTGCTTTCTCCAGCAAAGAGATCTAGTTTTCATTTCTTTTGTTTAAAGAGTTAAACTTTGTTCCCATTAGAGCATATTTGTCAGGTTTGCATGAGCCATTTGTTAGTTGACTCGGTTTAAAAGCTATACACTTTAGAAAACGCAGGGTTGTTGAGTTAAATTAAGCCAACCATGTTTTGAAACAACCCACCACCATACCGTTTATATAACTTTTATTTGACCCAACCAAGGGTTGAAAACAACGCAGAAGTTCAGCGTAATTTTATAGCCAATATTTTACACAATTTTAGAATTTCAATATTCTGGAGACAACAGTGATTATTTCATATTTCTGTCCTTTCTATTTTCCATTTGACCTTTTTTATCAATTGTTTTACTGTGTAATTCTGCCAAAAAGCTTATAATAAAATGGTCACTTCCATTGTGACATCTTACCCCATACAGTATAGTGTGACATCATAATGGGCCTATGCACAATGTAAGGGATAATTCACGGCTAGCCGTGAATTATCCAGTTTATACCATGGTTATTTGCCAAGTTAAAGCTTTGATTGATGTTTACGGTGTCATTTTAAATCAAACAGGTGAAAATTGTGGTTATTTTTTATCAGTTAATTTTAAATTTAATCAAACTGACTGGAGTTAAAGGCTTTTAATCAACACCTTCCAGGATCAGAAACCAGCATTCATACAAACCATGGTATAATTTAACTTAACCCATACACATTTAAATTTGAAATAAATAAGACCAAAACTGAGAACACAGAACACATTACAGAAAATATTTTTAAATAGAGCAATATTTTTAACTGTTGCAAGGTTTACAACCCGTTGTAACAGACATTCCCACAATATTGGAGTTGGTTAATTTAAGAAATGACCGAAATTTCATGGTATTTAAACATTACAATTGTCAAATGGGTTAAAGCATTTTAAAATGGTTAACACTACAACATGTGCCCACCAGGAAGTCCACAATTATGGAAACGTTGTCTTGGCAATACAAAACTCATCACAAATCACTGTCACATGAACAAAAGTAGATGTTTAGTAGATGTCCCTTCCTGAGTTTAAAGTCAAGGATTTAGAAGAACCTTTCCAGATCATAAACAGTGTTTGTGACGCCATATATCTAATGAAATTACTGGAGCTAGCCCCGGTTCCCTCTACACAACACAATGAGTATAATCACATTTATGACACATCTAAAACACATAATCAACTATCTATTTCATATTTTCGACTACGCTAAAAGCATTACCATGTTGGCAAAACCCGGCAAAGTCCATTATCATCTAGCATGTGCAACAATGTAACACAGATTGTGATTGCCTTTAATGATTACTCCTGCTTTATAGTCATACAGTATCCTTGATCATATTCATAATTAAACAGAGCTCTCATTATACAAAGCTCAATGAAACACATCCCTGCCTGTTGGACCCAATCTGCCTTTTCAATAGCACAGATGCTCTCTTCTCCTCTCCTGACAAACACTCGCATTACATATGAATGACTGGACTGTAGACAGCGCCAAGGAGCGAGTGTGCCTTTTATCTGGAAGCAATTGAAAACCCCACATGTTTAATTAAAGCTCATCCTACACACTTGAGAGACTTGATCACAGACCGACGTTCCGGGTACCTAGAGCGATGCTTCACCTGCCTGAGGTGGCACAGCGGAGGAGGGGACGTGAGGTTTAGGAGGGGAGGGGGATGTGCATGCTGTAGCATGTGCCTAAAAAAAGGTGATTTTTAGCGCAATGTAAGCTTAGCAACCAAGGTTATGAGACAATTCATATGATGTTTTATTATTGATTGAAAATGTGCTGTTTAATTGTGATTTTTGCCAGCAATTTGAGAGTTATCTGCCTTCCCCCATTCAAGTAGATAGTTCTGTGGACTCGATATGATGTAAATAGCTGCCCAGAGGCATTGCAAACATGGCACCAAGTTCTTAGACACAAGTGACACACTTCAGATAAAATATTTTTTATAAAAGTGCAAATACATAATCTACTCTTTTTGATACTTAAAAGGACGTTGAAGTTGTTTTAAGAGATCCAGTCCTGTCATGTATTGATGCTTGTGCAAAAAATAAAAGAAAATCAGAGCTCAACTATCTCCTGCGAAGTCTGCCTACCTGCCAGGGCTACTTGGTCTGCTCATGATGCTGTTGAATAGAGCGGCACTGGAGCTGCCATGAGCAGATGTTCAAAACTAGAACGTTTCTGAGTAATCGCTCATTTTATGAATTCATATCAGTTTCAGGATGAGGAGTATAGAGCAATGAGGTGCTGGTTAATCACCTCAATCTAAATATGCTCGGACAAACATGAATCTCTACCTCAGCAGTTCTAAATTGGTAGATTCTGATCGTAGACAGCAGGGAAAAAAGCTCAATGCTAATATTAAAATACAACACACCGTATATTCAAACATGGTTAGGAGAGCAAAAGAATCATTATGAATTTACAATCGTGAAAATTCTATCTTTATTGTCTGCCGTTGATGTCAAATGCTGTGCGTTCAAATAAACATTACGATAAAATGGTGCAAATTCATTCGTCACTCTGCATTTCGGCTAAATGGTAAATTATACTTTTTTCTGTTTAGTCCTGGCAATGCTAAGACACATCAATGTTTTATCCAAAGAACATTTTAGTTTAGTTTGTATGATAAGCAAATCTGGCACTGATTTTTTAATGTGATGTTCAATTCAAGTTTGTCCTAAATAAATAATAATCTAGAATCTATCAGCAGTCTTCCGGTGAGCAATCCAACAAGGAACCGAAACTCCAATGATGAAATAACCTTGGGAGAAAACAGACCTTGACGGGAGGACCAGGTCTCCTCTGACGTGTTACAGCTGCACTCAGTAACTTTAAGTAAAAGGTTTCTGGTTAGTGTGGGGAGCCAATTAGTAGTGATTTATTAAATAAAACTTGTTTAAGTCTAATTTAGATCAGACTGCTTTTGTGAACAGTGTGAATATGGATCCTGCAGGAAATCGGATTATCCATATATAGTTGCACACGTGGCCCAACACATCGCTGGAGGTGAGCTTCCTCCCTCCAGGACATCTATACTCAGCGATGTGTGAGGAAAGAATGGAAGATCATCAGAGACTCCTGCCACCCGAGCCTTGAACTCTTCTCGCTGCTACAATCAGGCGGACGTTATCGCAGCATCAGGACCCGAACCAGCAGAATGCGAGACTGTAGCATGTCTGCACTGCATAGCTTCAAACACATGCAGCTCGATCTTCTCTTCTGCACTGACAACACAGTAAACACTTGCATCCATAAGTCTCTTGACTATACAGTGTACTATGTGTATATTATGGAAATGTGTGTACTGTATATTGTGTACAATTGTTTGTTATTTATTGTATGTTGTGTAAATGTATGTATATTGTGTAAATTGTGTATATTGTTGTTTATGTATATTGTACATTTTCCATATTTTGTTGCTTGTACTGCCATGGCACAGTCTTGTACCTAATAATTTCACCTTCAATACACTTGTGTACATGATGTGTGACAATAAAGAGATTTAATTGTGATTTGATTACCTTTTCCATATCTCTGCTTGGTATTTATTAGCATTATTGTTGTTATTATTGTCACTTTTTGTGTTAGAGGTCACGATGTGTGATCAGATACACTGGGACAGACACGCATAGCACAGCCCAGCACAGCCAAATTCAGTCTGAGATCAGGATGGAATGCACTCAATGCAGCATCTTTACTGATGTAATCTATGAAGGGCAGATTCTCTTCACAGCACTAGTGCGCTCTCAGGAGCTGCAATTACTTTATCTGACGAGTTCAGTTTAGAAAACTTGACAACATTTAACTTTTTTTCACCAAGCTTGGGTGACTTTGATGTCTTCATCAGCTATGCTGAATAAAGCAAACGGCTCAGGGAATCTGTCGGATGCGAGGCCGATTTGCATAACAATACCCGACTCCTCTTAATAGCCAACACACAGGCACCCACACACGCCCCGCCTACATCATGATCAAGAGAGCCGGTTTAGTGGTTATTAATGTGGCAGATGCAAATGAACACAGACACTTTGCCATCCTCTCTTCACCGGTGAAGCCGCTGCTGGTCACCGCATCCGGCAAAAATGGAGAAAGGAAGAATCGGTTAAGCATGGCAGTTTAGAGGGGAAAACAAGACTTATATAGAAGGTGAGTTTATTTGCTCTGATTTGGATTATAGAAGTAGCCTAGATGGGAATCCAGCCTGCATCAATACAACAGGCACAGTAGTGAGAGAATTGATATTTTTATTTACTTTTGATTTAACTAATAACTTTATTCAGGTTTGAATCACATTTTCTCATGTTTAAATGTAGTCATTGAATATAGTTTATAGTTAATTTAATATATATAATTAGTATATAGAATATAGTTTTTCCCCTTGGGTATAAATCACATTTTATCCTTTTTTAAATCTAGTCATTGAATGCAGTGTTTCCCCTTTGGTATAACAGTCAATCACAAAGATCATGTTGTTCTTTTAAGATTTTTATCTCGAAACAATCTGTCCTTTCAATGATCCCATCTATGATTGACCGGTTTGTTCATATCCTCGCTAATATGAGATGGTGATGTTCAGGCAGTACATTTTTGATCTATCCAGATTATAAATACGTCTGGCCCATATTGACATTAGTGCCCAGTTCATTCTCTTCCCTCAGTTCCTCGAAAGTCAAAACATACTTTAAGTAAGTTGGCAGAACGCAAAAATTTGATTTGGGTAAAGTATTTTGCTTGGAGCGCACCAGTGCTGGCTTTCGTTCCAGAATAACAAACAAAGCAAGCGATAGGACAATCATGTTGGATTTCAATGCTTTAGTTTAAATATAAGGATTAATTGGATGAGTGGCAGACTATTAATATCACCTCTAGCATTGGTTAGGTAACCTCGGGGATATAAACAAATAAAAACTGTTTAGATATTGTCCTGTACGGTGAGGTGAGAGGAGATTTTGTTATGGAACAGTAGAGTGCTCTGTTATGGTCTACAGGTGGAGCAAACCTGCTCCTTATCTTTAAGATGCACTTAGTGTTAGCCAGTGTTTATGTCGTTAATTTGGAGCCGCAGGGTTTAATTAGCCATGTTTGAGACGGGGAAGGACCACACATGTATTTAGTCTCTTGCAAGTATCTTTAAGTTACATTCTGAGAATGTAGCCTATACGTATGTGCACAGGATGTTGTTCAATATGTCCTGCTGTGCTCAGAAGGAACAGAGTATGTGGGGGTGTAGAACTGCTAATCTATTTGAGTGAATTGAGTGTCTACTCCTAACCTTGTCATATTGTAAAAATAAAAACCATGAGCTAAAGGGAGCACAATTAATCTCATTTAGAAAGCAAGTCATCTCTTTAATGTTGCCATTTGATGTTCTTCATTTTCAGATCTAATCGGTCTCTATTAAATGTTTGTACTGACACATTACTGTGGGAACTCATTTACTTAACAGTGGTGTTTAATAATTTATGATAGGTGTATTTATAGATGAGTTTAGAATAAAAAACAAAAGTACAAGAAAAAGGTTAATACAGTTACAACTGACGCTTCAGTTTGTTACCACTTTTTGGTAATTTAATTGTGCTTTACGTATTTTTGGAGGTTGGTTGCTATGGACTTTTAATATTTGGTGTTTTCAGTTATGTTATTATACATTTTTTTTCATTTAGCAGACACTTTTATCCAAAGCAGCTTACAATTGGGAAAGCATTTAATGTTGTCATTTAACATTTGTTGATGAACTTTCAAACAAAAAAGACAAGAAACTGACAAAAAAAGGCAAAAGTTAATCATTGTTAATTCCTACAAAGAACCGATTTAAATCCATAATAAGCCCCATGACAGACGTTCGTTTTATGATAATGTCAAGGAAAAAAGAATGACAAATGCTTCCTAGCTGTCTGTTTCACACGGTCCCGTTGGAGTTAATTAAATGTTTATTGTTACTCAACTAAAACCATTCTTTTACACTTTCTTTCCTCTCTGCTAAACATCCCAGATGTTGTTTGAAGCTTCAGTCACGGGCTGAGGAACATGACTGTCATTCAATGGGAAATGACACTCTCTTCTGCTTGGTTGCATCTGACAGAATTCATTGGTGGCTTTAATTTAAAGTGACACACATTTAATAAATTAGGGCAATAAAAGCTTTCTTTCTTAAAGGTGCAGTACACCCAAAAATGAAAGTTCTGACCACATTTACTCACCCTTAAATTGTTCCAAATCTGTACAAAAGTCTTGTTCTGATGAAAAAAGAGAAATATATTTGGAAGTAACCAAACAGTTCTTTGCTACCATTGACTATCATAGTAGGAAAAATTGCTTTGTAAATTTCTTTGATCTGTTGAACATAAAAGAAGATTTTTTGAAGAATGTAGGAAAGCAAACTGTTTTGTACAATCATTCGTCCAAATATATTTCTCTGTGTTCATAATTGAAAAACGTTTATACAGATATGGAACAACAAGATAGTGAGATTTTTTTAGGGGTGAACTGTCTCTTTAAATGCTGTCTATGTTATTTTAGGAATTCAATTAATTATGTCACTAATACTAGACCTTTAATTTGTTCCTGAAAATAAAAAAAGCATAACACATGAAACTCTCCACTTTAGCTCACGCGTAACATTTTAACAATGCTACTGTCAATATGATATGCATATTAGGCACAAACCCACAGGTGGCAATAGGGCATACTGCAGGAATACCATTCCTGAAACACGGTCAAGTCAAAGGGGACTAGTATTATTCCTGGCAAAATGCCATATTGAAACAATCCAAAATTTTGTTTAATGAGAAGGGCAGATTTGGCTTGGGATTTCCCTACTCGGTTCAGCCTTACAAGAATTTCAGGGGCAGTTGTCCCTAGCGAAAATATTAATGGTTAAATTGATAGATTATTATAATGTGGTAAAAGAACAGCCATTTTATGATAATTTATTGGGATATCGGTAAACATACTTATTCATAAATAAAATCGTAACACAGGCTCACAAAATACTGTTTTTTCACGATTCTAATTCAAGTCTCAAACTCCTTTACAGTTCTACATTCACAGATTGGCTACGTAAACTCTTTTTGCAAGACAACATTTTTCATATGTTATTTATAATAGTTTGGCCTTTAATAAAATAAAAACAAGTTTTATCTTTAATGTATTTACTTAATTCCCTAATTAGAGTCCAGATAAAATTAAATTGTTTCAGATTGTTATTCTCAGTACAAATGTCAGGCTGTGCCCCAAAAAACCCTCAGACCCCCGAGGGTTAAGAGTGTTTGAACTCATACTCAAATTCTATCTCCATTACAAGTTTAAATCTTGACAGCTTGTTTCTGATTCATCACAGGTTCCAAATTATGGCAAACGTCTCAGAATGGAAGGAGGAGAGCAACAGCTCGCTTGACTCTGATTTCAAGCTCTGCGCCACATCCCGCAGCCCAGTTTCACGAGTCAGCCTCTATGTCTTCATCATCTCCGGGATCATATGCACCATTGTCGGCAACCTTCTAGTTGTTCTGGCCATTGCTTACTTCAAACAGCTCCAGTCTCCAACAAACTCTTTTGTCATGTCTCTGGCTGTGGCTGACTTTCTGGTGGGGCTGGTAGTTATGCCCTACAGTATGGTAAGGACAGTGGAGGGATGCTGGTGGTTTGGTCCTACCTTCTGCCACCTTCACTCCAGCCTGGACGTGATGCTATGCACGGCCTCCATCTTTCATTTGAGCTGCATCGCGTTCGACCGCTACTACGCCGTCTGCAACCCGCTGGTGTACACGTTTAAGATGTCCCGCAAATGCGTGGCTCTGCTTATCGTGGTGTGCTGGGCCGTTCCTTTCCTCATCTCCTTTGGTCCTATTCTGCTGGGGCTGCACAAGCTAGGCGTTGAGGTTCCTTTGCCTGAGAACGTGTGTGTTTTTTTGGTAAACCGCATTTACGCAGTCATGGCATCGATGGTAGCATTCTACCTGCCCATGGTAACCATGTTAGTGGCCTACTGGAAGATTTATAAAGCGGCGAAGCGCCAAGCCATGCAGATAAATGCCATGGAGGCTCAGATGGCAGCAGGTGTGGGCAAAGATTCCAGTAAGAAGCTGAAGCATCGAAACTCCATAAGAAGAGAAAGAAAAGCAGCTAAAACTCTGGGCATCATCATGGGTGTATTTCTTCTCTTCTGGCTGCCCTTCTTTACGGTCAATATCATTGACCCTTTCATTGAGTATGGGACCGCTGGTGTGGTATGGGACGTGTTCCTGTGGTTGGGGTATGTCAACTCCTCCCTGAACCCTTTTCTGTATGGTTTCTTCAACCGCTCTTTCCGAAGAGCTTTTCTCATGATCATGGGATGCAGGATATGTCTGCACGGCTCGGCCCAAGGAATGGATCTCTCTCACTCGAAAAGAGATGTTAATGAGCGGACAGAGAACCAGTAGATCTCAGCAGCAGCTTATTTGTACTGTTTTAAAAAAAAAAGAATTCAGTCATAACTGATGATAGAAGTTTCATTTTTGGATTGAAAACTTTTTAATAAAATGTCCTTTGACCAAACCTGTTTCTGCTGTTTGTACTGACAAACTGTTTGAATAGAAAAGCAAAATGATGTTTATTCAAAGATTATCACAACCTGTAAACACATTATAGATTCCAAACACGGTTTGCCAGGAACATGCCAATATAAAATGCAAAAGTAGGATATTTTTAGCACATTAGGACATTTTGAAGTGATATGATAAACAACAAAATACACGTAAATGTCAATGGTGACCATTCTGTAAAAATATGTTGGTTTTCTTCCAAAAATGAATGTTTTCAATAAATAATTTAAATGTATGGTGTGGATTTAATATTTGTCACAGTTTTGGTGCTCCAGAGCATTTTTTTCTTGCACAGTCCATTGTCAACACAGATGCAATGTCCATTCACAGTAACGGATATAACCTCATGTACTGCGCATTAACAAAATAATGAGCATTTCTGTAGATACAAGTACAAGCTAATCTGGTGATGGTAAACATTTCATAATTATTTCATATTTCATATTCATATTTCATATATATTATGGTTAACATTTCATAATTCAATTCAAACACACTTGCAGAATGCGTTCTGGTATTTTTAACGCAACGGGATGCATGGTATGATAAACACGATAACCAAGGAACATTTTTTTTTATTTCAGGCTTAAAAAACGTCATTTAGCCTGTGCACTTATGGTGCCTATAAACAGAAAGACATCCTCCCTTGTCACAGATTAACACCCTAAACCTTTTGAAGATCACAGTCATAGCTGAAATATGTATCAGAACAAATGATATGCAGTAATGATGGAAAGGAAATCTTGGAAGTGCTTGCGTCTTCTTGATATTTCAAACTTTAAACTTGAAAAAAAACTTAAATAATTGAATATTTCGTCAGCTGGGGCACCAGAAAAAAAAGACGTCTATGTATGATACAAATGACATGCTATTGTTTAACTGCATTTTAATGTACAAATTATTCTAAATAAAACACAAGAAATCTGTAAAAGCTTGATGGAGAACATGCAACTGTGGGCCTCCTCCCATAGAAAGGTAAGCAGTTTAATTTAATAGGGGGCAGAGATACAATAATTGTAAAAATGTGACTTTCTCTATGTGTTTCAGTATGACCGCAGTTAACGTCATTGTGAATTGTATAAAGATGGAATACGTGTAAGAATTTTTATTCAAAACAAAAAAACTTCAGAAACCCATGAAGAACTGTAAATCATTGATGTGAGTGGTCTGTAATCCACAGGAAACAGGGGAGTACAAGATCTCAGTATGATTTGCTTTTCAGTACATTCTTAGAAACCTTAAATGGAAATCACTTGGAACTCAACCACGTAGAGCTTTAAATATGATTTACAAGTCATAAACACACTCTCTCGTCACTTTTGTATAAGTACGAAACATTTTCCCAGAACGTGTCCCGATGGTTTTGCTTGTTCACAAAAGTCGCTTTACTGTCAATTGATTTTGACATTCGATTTCTTTTAACAGTGACCTCTACTGGCCGTTGTAGCATTTCGTCATTATAAGTGATTATTTACTCTACCTACTGTTCTTCTAAAACCTGTATGACTTTTTTCTAATGTGAAACACACAAGCCATGTGATGCTCGCTGAGGATTAATGTGAAGATTAGCAGTTCATAAAGCAGACCCTCATAAAGCTTTCATGACTTCAGCAGACTTTTATATTGCATGAGTTGAATGGATGAATGTATGACACTTTTGTGACACTTTAATGATGGTTTTGCATGGATTTAAATTTTGGGGCGAAGTAATCTTTTAATGGGTAAGATAATGTAGCATCAAATTGGTTGGTCTCTACAGCCCAGGGGAACATTTTATTGCTCAGGAGATTTATCAGTTATGCTCAATTTAAGTATCAAATAAGATTTTTCTACTTGAAATTGCTTGGTTAGAAAAAAAACGGACACAAATAATACTGTATGTAGTTCACAACAGTAAAATTAAAGTGATATGTTTGTTTTCAGGTTCACAAAACCCCTTTCTGTTGTCATTTATTTACACTCATGTCATTAAAAACATGTGGAACACAAAAGAATTTATACAGGTACTCAAAAAAAGTTATACAGTTTTGGAATGACTTGAGAGAGAGTCAATTATATAAAATATTTTTGGGGTATTTATCCCCTTAATTTAACCTCATTTCAAAACAACTGAGACATTAAAAAGATTCCATGTGATTTCTTCCACCTCTGGGCACGGTTGTTTGAATGAAAATGATTCAATTAAACGTTTCTGATTCTGAGGATTCATGAGATGCAAGTATGAGATCACCATTCAGCATGCTCTTTTTCAGGTTTATTCTGCTTTATAGTTGACATTGAAAGAAATCATCACATCGGCATTACAAAGAAACCCAACTAATTTCTCAACAACACAAAAGCTGAGTTGTAGTCCTGGAGCGTCCTCTTGGTCCTTTCGTGGATAACAGATGTATTCTTGTCTTGTGGTTCACTGAAGAGATGCATGAAAAGCACAAGGTATTTAACCACCCTTTGAAATACCCAAAACATCTGTTACAAATTGTGCCTCACATTCAAAGTTATTAAGAATCCACTGAATCCATTAAAAGTGACTTCCACCATGTGAATCACAGTGAATCATTTTGTCAATCAGTATTATGGATTCAACATGGTCATATCACAGTTAAATGTTTTCCATTTATACTTAATGGTCAACACGTCAAAGTAATTCTTTGTAACAGTTCAAACGTTAAAACTTCAGCGTTGCAGGTTATCGGGTCATTTGGACATTTGACAGATTATTTCTCAATGGCCACATGGACAACGCAGTATACACAAAGTCAGCAACTATGAGTCTATATTCTGGTCCAGTGCAGATACTTCATTTGTCCTTATTTTGCCATTCAGTGTACTTTTCTCACTTCTCAGATTTGCTTTAAAGTGTCAAAGCCAGTATATTAAGACATAACAAGAATGCAGGTCTTTGAGCAAAAATTATGTATTGAAAAAATATCCTAGAGATAAATATTTGCCTGAGGAACACAGACAGCAATCTTTGTCTTTGTTTAGATGTCCGTTTCCTTCAGCCCGTAGCATTCTGTGATGTCATAGATCTGGTAGCCGCTCTGATCAGCGCAGTCATTATAGATCCCCATGGAGACCGTGTTGATCTCCGGGCGGCTCAGAGCAGACGTGCCGCTCTTCCCCGTCCCGTTCTTGATTTTATTGGAAAGGTTGTTCATTTTCTCCTTCAGCTGGAAGGAAGACTTCTGCAAGGGCGGAAAGAAGCTCCAGCTCTTCAAGCTAAGAGGCCGACTCTTGGTCTGACAGGAATAGATGGAGTTTCCACATTGCTCGTGGAAGGGAAATACAGAGCAGTAGTCCCTATGAGGGTCTCTTTTGGCTCCCTTCATAGCCGTTCTCCAGCGCTGGTCGTAGAAACGCCGGATGATGTGACGGCGACGATGGCACTGACAGCGCAGGAGTCGGGTGAATGCGCGCTTGAATTCTTTGCTGGAACAGGGGTAGATTATCGGGTTGATGCAGCTGTTGAAGTAGCCCAGCCAGAAGATTACTTTGAACACCATCTTAGACGGCTTCAGCGCTGGGAAGAAGGAACCTGAGGAGGTGAAGAAAGAGAGTGAGGAGGAGAAACAATTTTTGAGATTTGCATGGGAAATAACACTGTGGTCCAAGTCAATTTAGCCCCAAGCTACAATTCCCCTCGCGCCCCGAAAGTTCAAATGCGCGAGCTCGCCGTTTCAAACCATGTGTGCCTAATTATACCCAGCAGACAGATTATGTACTTCTCATATTGTTTTTGTTCTTCAGCCCGATGTAGAGGGGAAAGCATTTTAAGTAGACTTCTCACCGTCTCAGTGAGGTCTGATTTTATTCTCCCGGCAGGAGACGTGGAACAGGAGGAACGTTAATATGCCATTCCCTGGATCTCCTCCAAACCAAACAAAAGCTGCTTTTGATAGACTGGCCTCGCAAGTCCATTAGTCACTAAATGTCAAATCAGTTTTTAACAACAGCAGGCCTAAAGGAATTAAACATATAAAAAAACAAATTAGTAATATTCACTCGTTCCTAGCATTTCAACTCGGTCTATCAAACACAATGTCCGCGTCTGTGGCATTGAAGGTAAGCCAGCATTGCATTAGCCCACATAAAACTGTTGTCATCACATGCCATCCGCCCTTTTTTGTGTCACGGGAGGTCAGAGTCCCTCCCTGTCAGCAGAGAGGTATAAAAATAGCACCAGGGAACAGATAGACTGGGAGTAGTGCGGTCTTGTTGAAACAGTTTTGATGCACAAAGAGATATGCTGCTCTCCCTTTTGGCTAGAGGTCGTCAATTGGTTGTAATTGTGACTTGGAGATGAAAGCCAGTCCTAGAAAGAGTTTTTTTTGGTAATGGTGGTGATTATGAGACACCAGGCAGGATGTTTTGGTAGCTACTGAGAGGGAACTTCCTTTCTAGCTGGAGCATGTGATCACAGAGAGGCCCAAATGGATGCTGGAAATCCTTTCACACTTTTCAAGGTTGAAATCAGTGGAATTGTGTGTTGGATAGATTTAACACCCTGGTTTTTGGTTGGAGAGCTTTTCAACAGAAAGAATTTGAAGAAAAAAAGAGGTTTTATATGATGTATTGATGGAGATGCAGGATTTTCTGTCGAAATGAATTAGTGACTGACATTTTGTCAGAAATGAAAGATAATCTTGACCGGTCAGCAGCCATGGAAATAACAATATTTAGTATAAAAAGTAGTATAGAGAATTAAAGTGATAAAAACAAGTAATAAATAAATTCAGTAACCTCTGTAAACAATCTCGAAATATCAAAAAATTAGATTTTTATATATTTTTATATTTCATATTAATTTTATTTCATATGTACAGCTGAGCTCCAATTAATGTTTATTTTGCAAGTTATTAAAAAACAATTGATGAAGCGGTCAATGTCAACCAACATTTAAATCCACTACAACAAATCTATTCATAACACTTCACAAAACAATTATTTTTGTTGAGAAATGTGCTGTTATCTATGCAAAATAATACAATTAAATATTATGATAAAAGAACAGAAATATTATTAAAATAATAATGGTCAATAAATAAAAACTGAACAAAAACTGCTTCTTGAAAAACATGTTCAACTGGTCACGGTTATGTAATTCGGTTTTGTAACATGTTCCCTCAGTTTCAAAAAACGTACGCAGATTCTAAAACTGTTCTCACAGTTTACCAAACCGTGCTCTTGGTTTTGTAAACCGTCCCCTTAGTTTTTGAAATCTGCACCCACAAATTCAAAATCTGTGCCCATGCTTTCGCAATCCGTTCGCAGTTTTGCAAACTGTACTCGTGAAATTGAAGTCTCTTTCATAGCAACAGAACAAGTTAACAAAACCGAGTGCACGGATTGGAAACTCATGGGTACAGTTTATTAATCCGAGAGCACGGTTTTGTAAACTGTGGGAACAGTTTTTTTTCCCGACGGTGACCAGACGGGCTCTATATTATTCTTTAAAGGAAAATGGATGAAGAAATTATTTATTACCGTGTTGAACAGAGAACAGAGTAAAATACTGTTTACAAATATTTGTAATAAATAAACATGTATGTTGCATCTAAAACTGACTGTTGACAGATTATAAGTGGAACTGTAGGTAAATCAATAGGGATTCTGTGTTTCGAGGAACACAAGGTGTTGGTTCCCATTCGTAACACCTGACACTGTTGAATGCATGATGGCAGGCTTACTTTCTAGATGCGTTGACCTGACCGTGACACTTCTGTTATAGGTTTCTGTCGAAATGTTTGTCATGGTGAAGCTGTCTCGTCTCATGCTGATCACTTGAGATGCACATGCATGAGTTTATGTTGAGATGCATTTTGTGTCATCTTGAAATGCATTAGTAGCTGACATTAATCTTGACAGGTCAGCAGCCACTGAAACAGGTTCAGCACTATACACAGTAATGCAAAAAGCAGTGTAATGTTGTAAAGTATCTAATAAATAATCAAATAGATAATGAGCAGATACATAGTACATAATAAAATCACTAAATAATAAATTGAAACACATTAACGAAAGTAATCAGATGCTCACACATTGTCGGCAAAGGTCAGTGATTTTACATGATTCATGTAGCTGACGGGCATCCTCTTTTTAAAGAATAAAATGTCACTTTATTGCATTAATTGTAGATCACCTAAGCAATTGGCTGTTTAAAGAAAGTTACAAACCTACGGGTGATGTCACAGACACTACGTGGTAAGTCACCATTCCCACCCTCAGATATTACGTAATGTTCCAAAATAATAATAATAGAAAAAATAACAAAACAATAATGAAATCAACGAATCTGGGTAACTGTCAGGGAATATGTAACTATGTAATATCACTAAAGTATTTTTTATTTTTCTTCAGGAGGGCAGGAACATCTGGTTCAGTTTGTGTCACCAAAAGTAAGACTATCAATTTCCAGCACAAACATATGGCGTAAGGACAACATTCCCTTGATACTTCACAACAATAACAGTGCGGACATGTTATTTGGCTTCCAAATAGCAGACCATCGCTAGAACATATTTGTCATTCTAAGAACTTGCACCACAGTGTCAAATAGCACAGCTTAAATCTCAAAATAACTGTTTTCCTATAGTCGTTTGAAGCTTATTTGAATCCTTAAAACGCCAAAGAATATCTTTATGAATATCCTTCCAGGTTTGCAAGTCATATGCAAGCTCAGACTTCATCCACCTCATTTCTACAGTTATTCTGAAGCAGCGGCTCGCAGATTAAAGACATGTGGATGTGAGCCATGTCACATCCCTGCTCGGTCCTGGTGCAGTGCTGAGACTCTGGAAAACGAAAGCACTCTCTTTAGCCAGTTAATAGCCGCGATTAAGTCAGTGGAGCGTTAGAAATAAGAACCTTAGTGAAACTGCCTCCCTCATTCTGATGTACAAAATCAGGCCTCCCGTTCCAAAAGCCTGGACTCGAAACTTTGAAACAAACAAGAAGAGTTGGTCCCAGAATTTCAACAACAGCAAACCACAGGCAGATCATGCCAGGAGATGCTATCAGCCCCTGCTGCCCAACATTTTACAAACAGTTGAATGAAAGTGGAACACCAGGAGACTTAACTGATGGTAACCACACTGGAATACTGTGGAAAGAGACAAAATGCTGGGTAAAGTTGGACATAGAGAGCTTTTCTACACCAACTTTTGCTCTGTTTATACTCAAGACAATTGCTTTTTTAAATAAACTGTACTTTTGTATTATAATATTCTAAAAACAATAATCATAATTATATTTATAAAGAATTATTTGCTCATTTTCCCTATATAGTTTTTTATTTTTTTATTCTCTAGACAATGATGTCATAAATACTAAAATCTGTGATCAATAATGGAGACTAGCCTACCTTTCTGCTTTATTGTGACATCATCTTTTCCAAAAGTTGGAAAAGATGCTTCCATTGGTGGTCTTTGACCATGGCCATATTCTGTATGAAACTTCTTACCACTAACAACTACTTATCTCTCTTTCATCTCCATCTCACCCTGTTTCTGTAGGTTTCTGTTTTTAAATTGATTAACTCTGGAATACAGTGGTAATAATGCTGTATGTAACAGAGATTTGGTGACACAGCCAGTTTTGACGAATGGGTGTGCAAGCGGTACAACAAAACTAACTTTAGCATTCACATCATTTTGCTAAAACTTTGTGTGCCGTGTTTTAATATCATACAATATCATATCAAACATACGTAATGTTTTTATGTGCAGCTGCATCCTACTGACACGAAGGCAACGTTCAATATAATTAATGACGCAAGAGGTATTTCTGGACCTCCTCCCTGACAACTGCTCCTTTCTTACAGTTATTGCTTGACTTTGTCTCATGTTTAAAATGTTGTCCTCAAAATTTTGGGGTGCAATATTATTAGGGAACTTGAAAATGAAGAATTCTTAACTGTGAAAACATTCTCAGTACAGTTCAAGTATTAACTAGCCATTTGGTATTATCATTATTATATGACTGTGATCAGCATTTCACACCAACGCAAAGATTGCACATCGCCTAACACGTGCCTCAAAACTCTGTTTATGTGTAGTGAAGATGATATAATAAGATTTACCTTCTGATTTGTTGGTATTAGTTCTCTTCCTTGGAACAATTTCATCACCTATACTCATAAAAAAGGTTGCCTCAAAAGGTTCTTTGATACCATAGGATGAACTTTTTAATTCCATAAAGAACCTTTAACATCTGAAGAACCCCTCTCAAAAAAGGTTCTTTGTGGCGAAAAAAGGTTATTCCGATTATAAAAAATTAAGAAAGAGATGGTTCTTTAAAAAACCTTCCACTGAATGCTTCTTTGTGAAACTAAGAATGGTTATTCTATAGCATGGCTGTGAAGAACCTTTTAAGAACCTTTATTTTTTTTAATAAAGAGTGTATGCGTAACATACTTCTTTATATCACGTTTCTTCTGACCGTGAAAAAAGCAGAAAATGCATAAAATAAATTATGTTATATTCATTTTTGGCAGCAAATAACGCAACACATTATCTACTCATTTTACAATAAGAGTGTGTCACCAGTTTACGGTTGGCAGCTGCAAAAAGTGTTCTGAATATTTCAGTTTGTTTGTGCTTTTAATAATTATAATTACGACTAAACAAACAAACAAACAAAAATATTTTTGATGGGTAATTCATTTCGTAATAATTTCATAGCAATTGTATATCATCCCATGCTGGAAAATCCTCAATTTAAATGTATAATCACCAGGAATTTGAAGAGATCTTTCAGGACCCATAATTTAAACTTTGTTTTCCTATACCGCTAAAATACACATTGATCCCATCAAATTATCACTGAATTATTGAATATTACTGAATAATTTTACAGGTTGTCATTCAACGAATTTAATAATTTTAGGGTAAGGATTCACATCTATATTTTATAACTTAAGTCAATTTTTTCAACTTCTCTATTCAGGATAGAAATTGCAGTATGAAAATAGAACATTTTGACGACGTTTGAAGTCAATGATCAATCGAAATCTAAACATGAGAAAACATCGTACGTACCCAAAGGCAAAACGAAGAAAAAAGGTAGCCAACAAAAAATGAACATTCCCACGACGATGGCGAGGGTTTTAGCAGCCTTCTTCTCTCTGGAGAACTTCATGAGTCTCACGGACAGTGAACTTCTGAAAGGATGGGCTTTGGTTTTGGAGCTGGTGCTCGCGTCGTCCGGCGCGCTCCGGTAATGTATCCGCAGCACGACTTCCATTGAATGGTCCCTCTCCCGTTTAACGCCCGCTTCCAAACTTTTTGTAGTCCTGCGGGCCACGATATATACTCTGGTGTACATGACTAAAATCACCATGAGCGGAAGATAGAAGGAGAATAAAGAAGAGAATAGTGCGTAACCCGGTTCCTCCGTGATGCTGCAGATGCTCTCGTCTATGGGTGGAGGCTCCTTCCAACCCAGCAGGGGTCCGATTGAAATAACCATTGAAGATACCCAAACCACCACCAGTATGACCCCCGCCTTCCTTTCAGTCATGATAGTGGGGTATTTTAGGCAGTATTTCACCCCAATGTACCTGTCTATGGATATAATGCACAAACTTAATATAGATGCCGTGCAGCAGAGGACGTCCACAGCTGCCCAAATGTTGCAGAAGATGCGTCCGAACACCCAACATCCCAACACCTCCAGAGACGCGGAGAAAGGCAGGACAATGATGCTCAGCAGCAGGTCCGCTATGGCGAGGTTGACAATGAAGAAGTTTGTGACCGTCTGCAAATGTTTGTTGCACAGCACCGAAAGAATGACCAAAATGTTCCCGACGATCGCCGCAAGTATGAAAACGGCCAGAAAGATTCCCACACTTATGACTTGCGAGTCGAGGGTGATGTTCACACAGGTGCCGTTGCTGATGTTGGAAAGATGTTGCTGTGGCAAAGACAAGTTAAGCGCCTCGGCCGATGAGAATTCATCATTGCTCTCGTTCAGCAGTTTAGAAAATGTCATTTTGAAACTCCATAAAGACAGCTTTACTTGTTTGTGCCGACGGTGGAGATCGAACGTTTCAAGTTCACTCTTGTAATGCTTCTTCAGGTTTGCGCTCCATTTTGTGGTTCCCAACTTCCGTTGATTTCATAAAAATCATTAATTATTATCAAAATAAATGACCTTCCGCATAATACATACGTGCAAAATCTTTCTGCACATTTTCACAACGCAGGCCTAGTCTAAATTAGTTTTACGCAATTGAGGTAGAATACACGTAACGTCTATAAGTTTGCCCATGCACTTCTATCGTATGGACTGTCTGCTACTGGTGGCATCCTCGGCGCCCACTTCAAACTGGATTACAGGAGCTCAGTATGGACCCCAGTGCTCCAGGTCTCCTCCTCCAGATTTGAGAACTTGGTGACGCACAGTTGTTTAACCTCCCCAAACGACCACAAGAGGGCTCTGCATCGTTGTTGCTCACCAGCGCACTATTATTTTGCCACATATTTGGGTTTTAGGACAGTTGGGATGTAAACTACAACCTGAGGTGAAGAAAACCTTTAGGACCACTTTGTGACATTTTTATGAATGTATATGCCTTATTCCAGTTTGTGTGTCTAGTGAATTTAAATCATGAAGACTTAGGAAACTACATTTTGGCAGAGACACTGAGTGTTATGAGTAGAAAAAAACTACATAGAGGTTGGATGAATTGCTGTCCCCAATGATGCTGTGCAGCTGCCATGTGAGGGCCCAGACACATATTTAAATCCAAGTGATAACCGAGGAGTCACCAAGCGCCCTTGAGGAGTTGGGAGAGAGAGATAAGGAGAAACATTGAACACAAGAAAACATTAAACACAAACTCTGGTTAAAAAAATTACAGGGTGACATGTTTAAGATACGCTGGACTTCACCCACACCTGACTGTCAATCACATTGAATGACTCCGTGAATTTATTTTGTTTACTTTTCAGGTGTAAATAGTCATGGCGGATGAACAGATAATGCTTCAAACACTTACATTACATTAAAATGTCAATATCAAAATTCACAATCGAAACTGTCACAGGATTATTCAAATCATCATGTAATGGTGGGACATTGAACGTCATCTCCAGTTAAAGTTGTGTATTGCTATCACAAATTTTTAGTATCCGGCTCTTTTGAGGAGGTTACTCTTAGATAAAGCAGCTTAGTTCCAGCAGAGATGATGAAAAGGAGACCACAGTTCAGCCATAATGGGCAAATCTGAATAATTGAAATTGGATAGAAATTGTGTTGCCAAATTTGCTTGCTAAATGCAAATGGTCTGAATTGGGCGAATTATAAACACTTTTACAAACATACCAACTGGCAGTCACCTGAACAGTGACGGGGTTGATTTGATAACGTGTGCGCCCATGTGAATTTAAAATTGTACTGGGCTGTGCAGCTCTCAGATCTGTGCGGAAATGGAATGGAAGGTGTGAATTTTCAGCCAAAAAGTAATCAGGAACTGCATGGAGTGGGTCAGCATGTACAAAAATCTCTACAGAACATTCCAGCAATCTCTGAACCCGAAAAAAAAGTGCTTGTCCAGAGTTGTCAGTGTGTATTTTGATCTACTCCGATCATAGAATATGCGTGACACCAGGAAATCAGTGAGATTGGAGATTACTGTAAATATTATGTAAAATCACCACACCAAAAATAGTGCCAGAGCATCAATTCTACAATAACATACAGTAACTTTGTACCTCTTCGAGGCAGAAAAATGGAACACATAAGAGTGAAAATAAACATCTGGAACAACAACAGTATAACCATACAACCAACCCTGGATGTAGCTTATATAAAATAGAAGAAAATGCACATCCCTGGATGTAACAAAATCTGTCCCTCATGTGGTTGAGCAATTGATTTTTAGGTGAATTTTCATGTCACATCTTTAGTTTCTATAGACCTTTAAAACCCAATTTGCTGTATTATAATTTGTACAGATCAAACTAGAACGGGTCTTGCTATGAAACTGTACAAATTTGAGATGACAAACACAACAGCATTGCTCTTTCTACAGATGTACCTGAAAACTTTTTCGCTCAGCTGTCAGGTCCACAGCGTCATTACTCTTCCCTATCTGAGATGTTTATGAACACCGGCGGTGCTGTCACACTCTCCTGCTCTGAGCCTGCTCGGTCCTTTCATGAATGAATGATTCCTCCATACCAAGAAATTGTGCACCTGAACATTGTCAGCTTCCAAAATCAGCTCTGGAAGACTTTTAGTTTATATCAGGTTGCTTTTATAGCACGGAGGCAGCTATTCAATATAAGGAAAATCAAAACAACAAATTACTTAAAGCTCTGCCAATATTAATGAAATACTAATTCACAACTGTTTATCAGCCATGTTGAGTTGACCTATTGATCATGTCTGATTTCATGGTTTGGTCTTGGGGAAAGTAATAAAAAAATAAAAGTCCACAAATAACAGCCCACTGCATGTCTTTAAACAGATCATGTTATTTTATTATTATTATAAAAGAAGACACTTTTATCCAGAGTGACCTAAAAACGGCTAATGTTGCAAGTTTATTTGCCATATGTACAGATGTCAGTGATAGTATAAATTGAAATGCTTTTGTAAGGGGGCATAGGCAGTCTAGAGCAATACAATAGTAAAAAAACAACAGTTGTGATTTTGCGAGCCTTCCTCAGACGATAGATGTCCTGTAACGATGGAAGATTACTGCCGATGATGAGTTCAGCAGTTCTCATGACTCTCTGAAGGGCCCTTTTATTCGAGGAGGGAACAGCTGCCATACAAAACCGCCAAGCACCCCGTCAGGATGCTCTCAATAGTGCATCTGTAAAAGTTGGTGAGGATTTTGGGAGAGTGGCCAAAGCTCTTCAGCATCAGTAGGAAATAGAGCCACTGGCGAGACGCTTTTGGCTCTTGATGATGTGGTGTGCAGAGACTAGGACTGAGACTAGAGGTGCACACCAAGGAATTTGTTTCTCTTAACTCTTTCTACAGCAGACCGGTTGATTTGTAAAGGGGGGTGGCTGACCTGTTGGGTGGCTGTCATCTCTTTGGTTTTGCAGACGTTAATGTTGCTACAGCATCACTTTGATGGCGCTCTCACCTAGTCTCTGTAGGCCGTCTTGTCTCCATTTGTGATGCATCCCAGGATGAAAGTGTCATCAGCAAACTTAAAGATGGTGTTGGAGCTGTGTATGGCAGTATAGGAGAGGGCTTTGAACACATCTCTGTGGGGCTCCTGTGCTCAGGGACTGTGTGGATTAGAGATGTTTGCCGAATTTCACCACTTGGTGTCTGCTTGTCGGAAAGTACAGGAGCAAGATGGAAGTTCTCTGAGCTTTGTGATGGGCTAACATGGGATGATGGTGTTAAACGCAGAGCTGTAGTCGATAAACAGCATTCGCACATTCTGAAAGTGTTTTTCTTGTCGAGGTATGTAAGAACATTATGAATAATAAGAGTGATGCCTGTATGCAAACTGCAGTGGGTCCACATAACATAATGATAAATGGGCTATTCCTGCAACGTACAGACCGTAATGATTCAATACACAACAATCGGTGTGTTGGATAGCAAAAGCGCATTCATTTGATTTAAAGTTGGCAGCTAGCATTCCATTTATATACCAGTCGGTCTTAAACTGCCTCTGTGGAGGCTAAACTGAATGCAGCGCCATTCATGGAATCATTGCTATGCTCTAATTGAATGGACACCATGCCTGGCTCGCCTGCTTTAAAAACAGTGACGTCCTTTTGGTTATGTGACCGATAAAGGTTGCCCCTGAGTCACACAGCAAATGAACATCAGGCTCTGAGGGCCGCCGTCATCTTGTGTTTGACAGATTATTATCCACACAAGCACAGCTGATACGGTTGCTCACCACTATCTATGACCGTCGAAGGAAGGTGCTTGGCTGATGGCTGAATGACATTTTTGCTTTATTGGCTGAGTTCTGACTTTCTGCCAGGTTTTAAATTGAAAAGGTACATGCTGCCAGTGGATTTTTTTTAATGTATTGCGCAGGGATATTGTGACTTCCAGACAAGATTTGTTTGAATGTTTTGTGTGTTTTTGGTCTAGCTCAGTGGTCCTCATACCAGTGCGATATAGCTTAGTGTTTCTGATATATCTTCATAATTTAGCTGTGTCGTTAATATCTTGACTGAAACATGTACTTATACTTGAACTATTTCACATCTATTCCATTCCTTCATTTTTTGGTGAAACTATGCACTTTCAGCACTCATGTCATTGCCCCACTCTGCTTTATAAGATACTTTGGATAAAAGCATTTTTCCAATATTCCAATGTTCGTTCTTCACATTTCTTCCATAGACCTGCAAAAGAATGAAAATGAATATTCATATTCAAAATACGGCATTATGTTGCAAAAG
Source organism: Triplophysa dalaica (assembly GCF_015846415.1). NCBI lineage: Eukaryota > Metazoa > Chordata > Actinopteri > Cypriniformes > Nemacheilidae > Triplophysa > Triplophysa dalaica. The sequence goes on from NC_079543.1 coordinate 8,482,130, forward strand.
TCTGAATTCAAAACAGATTTCAATTTGCTCAGTGCCAGAAACAAATATGACTTATGGTACTTTGATGTCCTGAGGGCCATCAAAGGTGATACTCAGGCTGAAATTGAGAACCACTTCAGCTTCAGCTCATTTGACCACAGAACACGACCGATCGGGCGGAATGGAAGCACAGCTGCAGCATGGAATCCTTTAACCATGTAACTTTACATACACACACAGGAGGGTGATTACTCTACAGTCTCCATGTCACAGCCCCAATCCATTTCCACACCACTCAATGCGGAAAATTCCAGCTGTCAATCACCGACATAGAATTCGATCCTAATATTAGCTCAGTATGCAGACCATGTGTTTCTACAAAATATGCTTTTAAGCAAATAAAACGACAAAAAGTTGGTTTAAGTTTACTATGACAATGCAGCTCTGTTTATAAAAACAAAATTAGTAAAATAAATAAAGTAAAAAATGATAAGGAATTACTATATAAACTATATACAGTGTTTTACTGTACACTTATAGCAAAAAACATTTACTCATGTTCACATTTTTTATTTTAGGATTGTTTTTGGTATTCAATCCTTGTTCTAGGGAGTAATTATGTTACTTGTCCCGGTCTAGTGGATCTTGATTTTATTTCTCTAATGTAAATTGGTACAAATCGCCATCTGTGTCTATATTACACAGTATAATTGTAATAATTAGTTTTGCATGGACAAAAAAAGCTAATAAAAGTCCACATAAAGACACAGGCAATTTTTCAAAGCTGTTACATTATTGTGGATATTTTATATTTCATTTTGATGTGAAATTTATATTAAAATTGCAAATTGTTAAATAACAATGGTAAATCATATTAATAATATTAATATTCAACTTTTTAATAATAATATTAATATGAAGAATATAAATTTAACCATTACTTACTATATTAACAAAACAAAACAAAACAAAACAAAACACAACAAACTTAACTTAACTTAACTTAACTTAAAGAAGTAGTTCACTTTCAAAATACATTTTCATGATAATTTACTCACCCCAAGGTCATCCAAGACCTTTATGTATTTGTTTCTTAAGTCGAAAAGAAATTAAGGTTTTTGATGAATACATTCCAGGATTTGTCTCCATATTGTGGACTTCAATGGACTCCAAATGGTTGAAGGTCAAAATTACAGTTTCAGTGCAGCTTCAAAGGGCTTTAAACGACACCAGATGATGAATACTAGTCTTATCTAGTGAAACGATCGGTCATTTAAAAAATATTATCCCCTTGCTCTGTTCTGCGATGCGCGTTTATGACTTCACAAAATATGTAATTGCATTGAAAAGGTAGACATAGGCGGAAGTACCCAGTCAGTGTTTACAAGTTGAACATCAAGTTTTCATTGTTATTCCGTGAAGTCATGAATGCGCATCGCATAACAGAGCAAGGCGAGCATTTGAGTTTATAAAGCGTACACAATTTTTTTTCTAAGAAAATGACAGACTGTTTCGCTAGGTAAGACCTTTATTCATCTTCTGGTATCGTTTAAAGCCCTTTGAAGCTGCACTGAAACTGGAATTTTAATCTTCAACCATTTGGATTTCATTGAAGTCCACTATATGGAGAAAAATCCTGGAATGTTTTCATCAATTTCTTTTCGACTAAATAAAAAAAAAAAACATCTTGGATGACCTGGGGGTGAGTGAATTATCATGACTTTTATTTTGAAAGTCAACTACTCTAACTTCTAACTACTGGTTAATTGTGTTTGTTTCTTAAAGGGATAATTTGCCAAAAAAATAAAAATTCTGTCATCATTTACTCACATTTAAATTGTTCCAAATTTGATTAAGTGTCATGTTCTGATGAACACAGAGAAAGGTATTTGGAAGAATGCGCGTAACCAAACAGTTATTGGACCCCATTGATTACCATAGTAGGAAAAATTGCTTTATACTGTAGATATGTTTTTGTTCTGTTAATTTTTTTTTATATATTTTGAAGAATATAGCAAAGCAAACAATTCTGGGGCACTTTTTACTACCATATTTTTCCTACTATGGTAATCAATGGTGGCCAGAACTGTTTGGTTACAAGCATTCTTCCAAAAATCTTTCTCTGTTCAACCAAATGATGAATGTGTACAGGTTTGGAACAACTAGAGTTAAATTAATGACAGGATTTTCATTTTGGGTGGACAATCCCTTTTATTGTATTTAATAATATAGCATATTAAGTATATTGTCTTATATCAACTTATTATGACAGATGAAATGTCAGTTCAAAAAATATTATAACAACAAGCAATAAAGTAAAACCATAATCATGACATCACAGCAAAATGACCCTGTAAACTATTTTCTATCATGTTAATCTCAGCCCGGGCATTTGATTTCATAAAAGACAATTTCATGACAAGAATATTTCTGATTTAAGCCCCTGCTGTCCTAATGACAGAAGCATGAACTCCACACGTCCATTTCCCATGGTGTCAATATTTTTGCCACTAATAAAACAACGATTCACACACATCCACTGTACTGTTGTAAACAGCTCTAATCCATTCAAGTTTTTAAATGCCATAAGAAGAACAGCAAATCTAATCAGAGCTGAGGGTCAAGTTCTACCAACCTTTTGTAGCACATGTTTCTTGAGCTCCACGTATAGTGTCCTCGGTTCCATTTGGGTCTCATGGGTTTGCAAGAAGCTCCGCACCGGACACTGTGGTCCACAGGGTCACATTTTTCACAGATGTCTCTTAGCGGGGGGACATCCGCATCGCACACAGACACACAACCCCCCACGGAACATGTGTTACACCTCTGCACGCATTTATAGACATAAGGCGTTCCTTTATTGAAATGACAGAATTCTCAAAGCACAATTTGGAGAACGTTTAGGGAGCCTTTAAAATATCTTATATATGTACTGTATATGTGCTCAGGAAATAGTTTGAAAACTGAAAGTGTACCAGGAAGTTCTTAATTGTTAACATTAGTATGCAGAATAAAGTGTGTCTGTGAATAAAGTGTGTGTGCATGCCAGGATGCTCTTGATGAGCGCAGTGCTAATTTTCACCCATTATTATTATTTTTTAAATGACAGGCTGGATATTTTCCTGTCCGTGGGGATGCTACAGGTATTGTGCCAGCAGGAGATGATTTACGGCGCTTTTGTTCTAAATAGACAATACAATTCTGCAGTAACAGCGTTGAGGTGATAACTCAGGAGCTGAGATAATGCGGAGCAGACAAAAAAAAGTGTGTGTGTTTGGAACCTTTTCAGAATAAACTGATGACAAATTTGTTACCTTGCAGCACTGGCCAAAGTTTTGTTTAATATACTTGCATGATTAGGTGTCATATATTTGTTTCTTGGCAGCATTAATTATTCGTAAAATGTAAAACTAAATGTTGAACTTTATATTTGTGTAACTCATATAGATATCAAACTACAAAAGAAATGTATCCGATATCTGTTCACAGGGATCGTTTACTCAGCTGGGAGCAAGTTCGCTTATAACAGGGTATTACCTGCGTTTTCTTGTTGATTTTTACGTATTTATTTTGGTTTTCACAGATTTGTTTCATATGCATACAAAGCTGTCCATTAAAAAAGATGTGTGAGAAAATAAGCTATTTGACTCAATGAATAATACTGAATGTATTGATATTATTTAGTTTGTTTGTTTTAGAAATGCTACAGTCTTACAGTTTTACTTTGTTAGGATTTGAAGGGGAAGCCAAACACTCAAATCTTTGATGATGTAATTTGGTCTGCTTTTTCTAGCACAGAGAGTTAATTTTACCGTGAGTAATGTTTTAAAATTAAGAGTATCCTTATGTTGTCCCAATTGCGTCCATTGTTTCCCCATCTGTCAGTCGCTTTGGATAAAAGTGTCTGCTAAATGACTTATTGTAAATAAAATGAATCCGACCTGTAATATTTAATCTAACTAACTTTAAATTGAATTAACTGTAACTTGACGTGACATTAAACTTCATGTCAAAAGGCTGAAAACCCGTCTTATGCCGATTATGCTTAATAAACTGATATATTCAAGGTCATGTAAACGCGTTTAACGTTTTTCTTTCATCTGGGAAAGGTCATAAACGGCTTAAGCAAAAACCGAACGGCAGAGGTAGTTTATGGCCATTTGCGCTACATGTAATAGCACTTAACGGATTTCTCTCATTTTTGTTTTTGTGCGCATGTCTGAAAGCGCAGTAGTAAAAGTCCCAAACGGAAGTAATAGTAAAATAACATATAAAAGACCGCTCTCGAATCATGCAGTTGATGTAGAAACATCAAAATGAAGAACTATTGTTGCATATGGTATTGCGGACATAAGAGGAGATATAAAACTACAGCTTCTGACAATCTAAACAAACCATCGACGACGTCACTGCACGCAAGAAACCTGGCAAGTCTCAAACTTCCACGTAAACACGGTTTACTGTGTAGCCGGATTATTACTGTGCATGTAAACACGCAAAATCAGGTTTCTTTTTAAGCAGATAGATATCCGTTTATTTTGTGCATGTTAACGCACTCATTGATCCGGTTGTTCTGTTCTCGATGAGGTGACGGTGAATCAAAAGTACTCTACATTCGCTGGCCTTTAACAAATCTTCTCATTTCCAAGCGATTCTTTCAGCACTTATTGTTAATGCATACACGTCCCTCTCGGACACATTCTAACAGATATTCAGATTAGAAAAGCAGTGAAGAGAGACTCTAGAATCTGAAGTGGAACAGTTCCATGTAATTCAATAATAGCTTCTGTCAGCCCTCATAATGTTATAATTTATGGAACACCTTTCTGCAGCCCAAATCTTCAATGAGCAGTCTTATGAGTTAGAGTTCTATGAGATGACAACCTACAGTTTTTGCGAGTACCCAAAGGTTGTCAAAGCATACCTGGGAGATCTGGAACATAACAGACGTCTTTCACTCAAGCCTTTGAGATAGCAGCTTGTTTATACTCATTCAGAGAGGTCAAACTGGTGAGAAAGCCATAAACAATCACATAGACACACAACACACATACACACATTTTTAGAGCTTTATGCCTCAGGGAGCGAAAACAAACCTTTTTTGATGTTGAGGTGGGAGAACATGTATTTATCCCCTCTGTCTGTGAAATACAAATAGCTTTAAGAGCAAAATTTCCAGTGGAAAAAAATCCAGTGTTTCGGAATGGGAATTCCGATATGTTTACTTCATATTTCTTTATAAAGGTGTTCCTGTAACTCTATAAAGTATGGCCCTATTAAACGTTGCTTTAGCAGTTTGATTCCCATGTTTACTCTGAAGCGTCTGGCAAATGCATAAATGTAGATTTTTTTTGTTAATTTCATTATAATAAATCGTAGGACGAATATGTTACGATCCCAAAATAATCACAAATGAGGATTAAAAAATAATGATGATAATATATATATATATATACTGTGCATGCTTCATCCTCTAGGTGCCATGTACTGGAAAAGCAGGATGTTTATATCTATTGATCCATACAAAACTGTACGTCAAAATATTGCATTCTAATGTACATTACATAAATTTATAAATATTGTTTTACACACTTGGCTGAAGAAAAGATGTAATGTAGTAAAATGTCATATTTCTGCCACAATTTCAGCAATTGCCAAACAATTCTATTTAAATTCAATTCAATCTTAGAAAATGTTTTAACTTTTATTAAAACTTATACACTTAATCCCTTTTAAAACCCCAAAACGGAACAGCCTAACCAGCTTGCAGGCTTCACCGTTAACCCACATTTAAAATGCTGGTTTAAGCAGGTTTTTTGTTCTTTAGCATTAGCTGGTCCAGTCTTTCAAATGTTCTGTGGTTATTTAATTATTGGTCTACAATGTTCTTGGCTAATTCAGTTATGAACCAGTCTGACACAGTTCACTAAAGCGAATGGCTATTTTCTAATTGCATACTCTACAGACTCTCCATTCTTTTTTCGTTCTCTCTTTTTCCCCCAAAAGTTTCTTTCCACTGCACGCTCAAAAATGTCAACAGAAGACTGCTGTTTTTCATTAAAGTGCTGACAGTGCGACGATGCTGATAGACAGAACAATTTTAGCCATTTTTGGTCTATGAGCTAATAGCGTTGCTGATTCACCAATTCATCAACTTCACGATCATTTACAATTTATCATTCTGATTATGACAAACTCGACCTATTCTGGATTTTAAATTAAAAATGTGAGATTTGTGCCGATGCTTTTATGAAAACACATTCATTCGATGTGTAACGCGTGTGATAGAAATAAAAAGTAACTTATTGGCATAGCAACACAAATGAAAAAGTTTTAACAGCGGTCAAAAAACTATTTTAAGAGCATTGACGTTGTGTTGGAAAAATGTATTAAATTAACTGGGAGAAAAGACATGTGACAAAAAACTAACTGTGTACATATCAAGGTTCTAAAGGCATTTGATCTACACAGGATCATGGACATACTCTGGGGACAGCTGCCCAGAAACATTACATTTCTCTCTCTCTCTCTCTCTCTCTCTCTCCTTCTGACCAATAGCCACACATCTTTATCGGAGACAATGTTACATTCAGGGTTAAGAGTTTCATTTGTACTGCAGTACATTTACTCTGTTAACTCTTGTGTGGGAGTGCTACACATGTGAAACGTTTAATTAGACTACAGTCAAGTCTCCTATTAAAAAGCCACAATAGCATCAGGCCGAAGTGAAGTGTGCTTGTTCAAAGTGTGATTTTAAACTGGCTGGGACTAATTTGCGCTCTTAACTTTCTTCAACATACAATTAGAAGTTTAGACTGTTCCTGCAGAGAACAGCAAATAATTTGGTATTTCAAACCTTAGGAAATCTCTTTGTTTCATTTATGATTTATAGGTCTAGTATATCATTTTTTTGAGCATCTATTGCCAGAAATGCAATGTACCATGTCTTCAGAGGTGTATAAATATTGTATGCAGTATAATGAAGCATTATGTTTACATTTCGTCAAAGAAGCGAAAATGCAACGACATGTTGTCCAGTTAGAGTCGCCCTTGTGCTTCAAAGCGGAGGGGTGGAGTGAGCCGTTAGTTGCAATTCGCAACCACACCACTAGATGATGCTCCTTTAAGCATCTTTCTGACATTTCTTCTAAATGTCATATGATTGTTTGAATGAGACTCTTGTTTCAATACATTAGAATGCAATTTTAAAACTGTTATAAAATTAAAGTTGAAAGCAAAGCCCAGATAATTTGGTCTTGAAAAAGTTTTACTTTTACGTGTCGACTAAGGTATCCGCTATTACAAGAAGAGTTAGAGAAATTGCAAACATTTTATGAAACGCTAGTGAAGACACATGCAATATTTTTTTGATTGGGAGAAACACTAAACATAACATAACATAACATAACATAAAAACATCATTTAATTTAACATTGGTTAACACATTAGCTAACATGCTGAAAACATGTATCACATCTACTATTAACAAATACAACCTCACCTTTTAGTGTTACCGGGATTAGTTTGATAAACTTAATGTAACTGTGGTGTTCATCTGTATTTTACAAAGTATGAGAAAACCATTTTAAACCATTTTAAAATCGTCTTTACACAAAAGGGATGTTTTCCTCAGCCAGGATAAGTGTATTGACTGATGGCCACCCACACACAGAAGCTGCTGTTTTACATCTGGAACTGATGAAAGAAGCTCAAGAACCGAAATTTCAGATAATCTATGGCTGTCAACAGCATAGCAGCCACATATGGGATTTTCCAATAGGAACATGGATTCTTGGATGATACAGTACATTATTAGGTCAATGTGCAGAGTGCATCATGGATCATATGAAGAGTTTATTTCCAAAATGTGATAACTCCGTTTTTAAAAGTTTTAAAAATCACTTTTTTTTTAAGGAAAGAGAATTCTGGGAGAAACAGTGCAAAAAAAAATGCACTAGATTTTGTCTAACGCTGTCAACACTTTAAGTGATTTAATAACAATAAACAGTATTTATATATACATACACAGCCATATCCTCTTGTCCTATGCTTGACACCGCGTGTAAATCCCTATTGATTGCACAACAGTCACACTGGTTAACTTCCTTCACTCCCTAGAGAAGAGCTCTCTATGTCCTCTTGCCTCCGAGGGCCCAGATGCCTGGACAGGCTGTTCTCACGCTGGCTGGACACAGTGGTGAAGAATTGAGGCACAGTGTGTGGCCACGTGCTTCTGTCAGAACCCGATGAGGAGACGTCTGTGGCTTTCTTTTCCTCCGGCTGTCTTCATGGGTGTCTCTAACAGAAGAAACAGATAAGGTAAAACAGTATTTTAATTAACCTGTCAGGAAAAATATAACATATAGTAACTGCAGATGACCCCTGCTAAAGAATATACATCAGACCAGGGGTTTTCAAATTTGTTCAGGACCCCCAGATATAATGTACCTTTACTGAAGGACCCCTTTTCTATAACACATATTCATTTTTGTATATAGAAGCATTTAAACGTATAGACAAACAGTAAGTGTAATATTATAAAGACAACATATTTTTTTTAGAAATGAAACTGAAATGTACAACTTTTGCTCTATTTTATTTCTCAAAAATATTCTGAGGACTATTTAGAACATTCTGGAGGACGCTAGGGTCCTTGACCCCAGTTTGAAAACCCCTCCATTTAATATTGAAATACAATACACAGACTAGGTTGAAGATTGCGAATGCATTGCAATATTTACTAAATTAAACTTAGATCAAACAGATTTTTTCCAAAACATTGACAATTATTAATAGCATTTGTTAATTAGTCAAGAAATAAAACGCATTTAGCTTTTTGTTTAGAACTCTAATATAAATTAATAAAAAAATTATATATCTCTCACTAAATAATAAATCTGAATTGTGACACATAATTAAAACTGGGGCTGGTGTGGACAAATACTCTAAATAACATCTAAAAGACAATTTTTCTAATGTGTAATGTTATGATGTCGTGTCACGTGTGTGGACATGTTGTGACTGAGAACATGTTAAAGCAGTAAAACCTTGAAAACTTGTCAAAACTTTAAAACATTCTGCACGTCACATACCAATAGCCTCAAACAGAGGTTGTACAACACAATCTCACAGGAATTCGTAACTATTCTACGAGATGGCTAATTCATATGAATTCATTTCAAGTTTGGTTGCTACTGTACCAGTGACGTGAGGTTTAGGTGGGGCTTTAGTATTGCATTTTTCGAATAATCGAACAAATTCATATGATTCATACGAGTTACCCTCATAAAATATGCATTGATGTATTTTTATTTTACACCCTACTATGCAGAATATACAATTCACAACACTGGAAAGAATATATGTAATAAAATGAGTGTAATAAAAGGACTTTCTCAATCTAAAATAAAAATTAAAATAGAAAAATAAAAATATTCATACATAAAGTCATACATTACATTACATACATACATTATGTCAGTAAAATGTGATAACCTCCTGCTCAAAACATCTACCCTATGGACTGCCGATGGTAATTTCAAACTGGATTTTGTTGAAGGGCCATTAACTCGGCAAGAAGTTGACTCCGTGTGATTTTCAAACTGTTGTAAACAAAGACTATAAGAACAGCTACAAATTATATAGTGGACTTCATCGCTGTCTCACCTTTTGATGTTAATGACAGCTATAGCACCACTTCCAGTTGGCCTCAAGCTTACCATGCTGGTTACCTTGAACAGTAATTACAGTAATTTTATTAGACAGACAGAAAATGGGCCATTGTTGGAATGTCAAAAGTGTTGGAATGATGAAAGGATTATGCTCGCTACTTTCAGAAGACATTGAAATGCAATTTTGTTTATTTATAAATATGATTAAGAATAAAATGATTGAAGGAGTTAAAGTGAAGACAGTCACTTACACTCAGACAGAACTATTGACTTGTGTCTGTGTGTGTTAGAAAGGATTAAAGGAAAGGTTCCTGTTGGAAGCATTGAGAGAGAGAGAGAGAGAGAGAGAGAGAGAGAGAGATGAGCAATTAAGGAGATATGCTGCGTTTTGTATAACAATAGGGAATTGACAGGCTCTTCCTCTTGCTTGTAATTTAAAGTTTCAGGGCCAACTCAGCAGGTTTCTTGAGGAGTCTCAAACGCTGTTATGAAATATCCCTTATGTTAGAGTGGTGATTGTTGATAACATCGACCTGACAATTGTCACCGTACAGAACACAGTGCTGTAACACTCAGTCTTTACAGGTGCGTTTACTTGTTAGTCAAGTAAGAAGTTCTCAAAAGCAATCCTGTTTCAGTTGACAAGCTGCAAAGCATTTTAAAGGAATATAGCTATCAAAGACCCGACAGGAAAACTCTGTTTCTGACGTTTTTTCCATGCAAAATAACAGAAGTGTGCAGTGTCTAGCTGTGTGCATCATTTTGTACAAAAATATGGTTCTGTTCTTATAATACCAGGTGAATAACATTATGAAATCATTTCTTTTTGATTCCCATAATTATGACAAATAGCTTAGTAAATGGATTTTAACAAATATATACCATTTATATTGATATTAATATAAGATATGCCACGGCCTTTTGGTGAACCTTTTTCAAACAAGTGAAGATCCAAAGTGGTTTTCTTTATCTTTATAGTTGAGTTTTGATAACTTGATACAGTAGCTTCAAATTTTCCATCTTAAAGTGATAGTTCACCTAAAAATAAAAAGGATGTTATCATTTATGTAATTTCAAACGTCATGACTTTATTTCTTCTGCAGATGAGAAAAGAAGATATTTTGAAGAATGTTTAACTGGCCCCCGTTCACATGCATCAGTTCACGTGCCAGTGCTGTTCGGTTACCAACATTCTTCAAAATATCTTCTTTTGTATTCAGCAGGTTACAGGTTTGAAATGACAAGAGGATGAGTAAATGATAACTTAAGCTGTGACAAGTTGAATGTTCCAAATAAGACCTGTATTAAAATCGTCATGGTAACAAAACAGATAATATAGTATTCCAAGTTAGGATGCGTAATATGACAGCATCTGTGATAAATCTTTGATTGTAAAGAAGATATTTTAAAGAAGGTGGGAAACCAAACAGCTCTGGGCTAAATTGGACTACCACTTTAGTACGTTTGAAAAACTACTATGATATTTAATAGTGGCCTAGAACCATTTAAGAACAAACTTTAAAAGAAACATCTTCATGTTCAGCAGAACAACTTGGGAGTGAGTAAATTTTCATTTTTGGGTGAACTGCCCCTTTAAATTCCATTTGGTGCTTGTTGTTGGCTTCAACATTTTTATCACAAACATATTTGCCTGAAGCAGCATGGTTCAATTTTTTAACATGTGTTTATACCTTTATACTGGCTTGTTTCCATATCCGTGCAAGTACAGGCTTATTGTTTAGTATTTTTGTGTGTTGATAGCCTGTTGAGCAATATGGGCGTGTGATCTAGTAGCAAGAGGAATTCAGCACATATTTATATCTAATAACTGACCTCACATATTCAAGTCATGAAGTCATTTCATTTTTAAACATATACAGTACCTAGGCACTTATTGACTTTTACGTTGGCTCTATGGTGGCTCTCCAAATACTAATTCCTCTTCTTCAATCGCCAGCACACAGTTCAGCTGAAAAAACTCTTTGAAAGCACTTCTTTGAAGCGACACTTCCCCACAAGTTAAATCTTTTTTTCCTCTCAGAAGATAGGTGAGATTTCCCTGTGGAAATCTGACATGAAAAAAGTCTGTTGCCTGCTTTGCTTAAGCCGATCTTACACTGTAAAAACAACAACAAAGTATTCCTCCATTACAATGTTGTTTTGTCGCAGGTTTTTCCATCCTGGTGGTCTGCTGTAGGGTGGGTGTAACCTCTAATTAAGATAATTCTGGACAATTATACAGCATAATCAGATTCGCCATAATGGACATTAATATGCTCTCTTGCGTTAAATTGTGAAATTTGGATGCACCGTAAGCCAACGAATAGAAACCACCTTTGTTTTTGCGCAACCTCGGAGACCACAGAGATTTTCTGACTGAGGAAAAAAGTTTTGAGAAGTGAAAACATCTACCACATGCAAAGGTCAGTAAGCAGTGGAACTGTTTTTTTTTGCCTTGATTGAATAAAGGTTGTTCATCTACCTGATGGTTTAATTTAAAACTAAGTGTGAGCATGGCTAAGCAATGCTAAATGAACAAATGTATATGTAATGTAAATCAGCAAGGGAAGGGTACAGTTTCAATAAACTCTTAAAACTCTTTTTTAATGCCAAAAGTTCAAAAGAGGAAATTAATAGAGTTCCTTGTATTCTACACATTAACAACAGGATTTTAAACGGTAACATAATGGTAAATTCTTGTTCAGCATGGGCACTGCTTGTGGCAAAAATGACTCTTAGATTAATGGGCTTATAATTACCATTAGCTTTAATAGAAAAACATTTCACAAACAGGAAATTAACCATTTTAATCAAAGCCTTTGCGTAATAGTTTAAAAGTGTATTTCTATTAATGGGAAACATTATATAATCACTTTAAGCTATGTCCATGTGCACACATTTTTTTAATTCATTACAATAGTCTTCTCAGTAAGTTTGGGTAATCACAGGCAGATGAACAAAGCAATTACACATGGAGTTCACATTGTTTGGTCGTTTTAGTAAGTACTGATGTAATTACATGGCACAATGTGACATGACCATGGTAGGTACATCAAACCCACATTATAATTCAAACTAACAACCTCCGAACCTTTGCTAGGCAAAAGCATTTCCAATTGCATTTATGCGATATGTTAAAGTAATGTACGTCAACAGAACATGTCTTTATGCATCACATAATTAACTAATTAATAATAAATAGCTTTTATATGGTACAAAATGTATTTGTAATGAAACAAAATACTTTAAAGTTTTGTGCATTTATTTACAGAGCAGTGGGCAAAAGTGGTTCAAAATTTAGGGAAAAGTTTTTTTTCAAATATATTAATAAATATGTATTGTAGGTGCATTTTGAATAGCTTGGAGGGAATTTAAGAGGTTTGGAAAATTACATAAATAAAGCAAAGCTAAATGATTCAAGGAAATATGAATATATAAATAAAGAGTTTATTTGCTCAAACAGATATAAAATCACGTTTTTATTATGTTATCATGTTTTTTATTTTGTTTAAGTTCCATTTCCATTTATCAATTTGGCAGACGTTTCTATCCAAAGTGTCTTAAAATGCATTGTATTATACATTTGTTTGTTTACTTGTGTTAGTAAGCAGTAATTTAGTTGTTGTTACCTACTACAACATACAATAAAAAACATGTTTTTGTTATTTTAAACAAATTAACTATTCAAATATTAACATTATTATTAAATTAATGACAAATATCACTATACAAATGATAATAACAGATAAGCATTTGTCAAAGTTACATGCTATATTTCCTGTGAGTTTTCCAATGCATTTGTATGTTAGAATAAAATCAACTGCCATTACCATTTCCTGACATGCAGTATTCTAATTTTTTTGCTCACACCTGAAAAGTTAAGTATTTTGTCTATCTTGTACCATCACATTTAGATGGATTAATCTAACCAGAGGTCTTCAATCTTTGGATACTTTTGCATATTGTAAACACACACAATTCCTTTTTGCTATGTCTGTATTAACGTGAGGTCTTGCTATAAATAGATGTCATGATAGGAACTTGTCAATCAGTTGAATGTTATTCAATGTAAAGAAAAAAACTAGAGACATCTCAGTCTCTAGTTTTCAGGGTTGAGCTTAAATGGAGCTTAATCAATATCAAGTGTGATTGAATCAGTTGCATCCAGACATGAGTGTCCACAGACACAGGATTTCAAATCCTTTGCATGGTTGGACTCGGCTTCCTTTAGATGCAATTTCATATATTTGAGCTATCCAACACTGGATATTGAAGCATTCTTTTTTATTCAATAGTAAAGATAAATTGAGAGGAAGCGAAGACAACAGAAAACATTTGGAATTGACGGAAAAGTTTTCTTTTGCTGGAGTTTTGAAGCTCTGTTCAGCCATGTGTCTCTACAGAAAGCATCATACCTCATTCCTGATCTAATACCAGGAGACAGAACATGGAAGGGTGTTAGACAAAGAGAGAATTAGACCTGGGCCCGTTCTAAGAATCCTTTAAGAAGTCTCTTAATCTAGCTCAAAAACATCTAAGCTTAAAAACGTTTCAGGACCAATCTGAGAGAAAAAATAAAAACTTGTATCTTGTCGAAAAGGGGGGGGGGGCTGACCCCATTGCTATGTATGATGCAATCCTATAAAGACTGTGATTGGTTGGCCAACAAGGGAAAAAAGCCCTTTTAAGTATAGGGTCATTAGTTTGAAATTGCACATGTTTTTTTTCCTGTTTTTATTTACTGTACTCATGCACACACACACACACACACACACACGCACAACATATATATATATTATTTTGTAAATGTTAATGTGTTTTGTGGAATGTAGGGTGTCTCTAACAGGATCGGTTTCTCACATTTAATGTGTTGTGTCTTTTTAACTCAATCACTGTCATTCAATTTAATGTAATTTTATTTTATGGCGCTTTTACAATTTGCATTCATCAAACCCGCTATTCAAGAAAAACAAAACCAAGATTATCAAAAGTTGAACACACAAACACAAAAAACTGATAAACCTTTAAAGTAATTAGGAAATTGTCATGCATTACAACAAATTTATTCTCACTTTTCCTGTTTCGTCCATTTTCTCTCAAGTAAGTCCTCACAAAATGATTGTGTTTCTTTGAGCGATATTTAATGCACATGCAAAGTGTCTTGCTTACAGAAGTCTTGGTTGTTTCTTCTAAGTCAAGGGAGTAAGTTTCAGTTCATCTCTAAACTATGGCGCATTAACTTACTTGATGACAGCCGAACATTTGGTTCTGTGCATTCTGAACGCTTCGATCTCATCCTTCAGTATGTCTGATATTTCATATACCGTATTTATTGATGTGTGACAAGCAACGGATGTGGGTTTATGAAGTTAACTTCGCTCCTTGTCGTCACAAATGGATGTGTTAGAATTATTCAGTGAAAGTCTTGTGCTTTTTAGTTTCGGTGTGGTCCATCATATCATTTAAGTGGGCCCTTATGTCCATGTTGCAGAATTTCCATTGAGCTTTGCTCTCATCCGATTTAGATGGCTTCAGGTCCGAATCACTCTCCCACTCTCACAATTTTCTAGCTATATGCCCCTGTACAGTACACAAGTAAAAATGATACGCATGTATAAAATCATTCTTTTTGTTTTACAAGTGTAAAGAACAGAGCGTGTCATGTTCACACCAAGAGGAGGCAAAGCGTGACACGTTTTCGAGTGTGAAACTGGCTAGAGAATGGACGATGGGCTCAACATCATAAAATCAAACATCGTTGCTTCACATCTCTCGTTGCAAGCTGAATAGGGCTGTCATAGTATTCAATTTTCACTCCAGAATTATTGCCCCCAAAAATGACGGTAAAGATATTATCTCTTTATTTATCAAAATCCAGTGGAAATCATTATTTTTATTTTTATTTTTTTGGTCAATGAATCACACTTAAAATGAAAGTGTATGGAGGCAGAGAGAGAGTTTGTTACCATTGTACTGTTATGGTAATAATGTAATGGCAGTTGAATACTTCCTGATATCACGATATGTGTAGAGTTGTCACGGTTTCGGTAATTTCGGTTTTGGTACCCTGGTTATTGTCAATACCGGTATATTGTGACACCCCTAATTCAGAGTGATATCAACCGATGCAGATACCTTTTCTGCTGAAAAGGGGGCGGAGACTAGCAGCTCATTTCCACTTAAAGACACACAAACCAAACCATTGCGTTTCTCCCTCACATGCAAAACTGGGTATTTAGAGCATTGTATTATACAAGATCTGTGCTGTGTTTTGAGCTGAAACTTCACAGACACATTCTGTGGACCTCTTTGAATTATATTACATTCCTGTAAAAGTAGAAAGAAATCTCCCCTTTAACATAAGACTGGCAACTTTTTTTCATACCTAAAAGCCAGAATTTTCCTTCTAGAAGTTCAAATAGGATCTTTCGAATCAAGATCATGTGAAACAAAATAAGTAAGATAACCATATATCACAGACTGTCAATATACATTGGGTTTTGATCATTTTGTTTTGACTGTTTTCTTTTTGTATACCGTTCCACTCAGGCTAAATAGAATTTAACAAATTTTTTAATTTGTTCTTTTTTTCAACATTAAAAAAACAGGATATAATATTAATGCGATACTGATATTTAATGATTATTATAAGCTTGATGTGAAATTGTGACTAAATAACAAAGAAAATACGTCATTATTTTCTTATTTTTTAGCTCATATATTTGAATAAGAAATAATTAAATTAATATTTCTTAACCATCTGATTGTTATTGATTCTTATTACGCTGCTCTTTGGAATACTTGATTCTGATTGGCTAGTCGGTGACATTTGCAGGTTCGTTATCCTGAGATAACAACTGCTCAAAACTAATAATTCACTGTAAACCGGATGCAGCAAATCGGTTTGACATATTTTTTGGACAAATTGAATATAAATAAATGCCTTTTAATGATTAGAACAAATTGCCTGTTTGTGACATTTGAACGTTGTTTCTTACCTTAAAACCGAAAGCAAACGGCATTTCCTCGTGGAAGGTCTGCATTCGGTAAAAATGAACGAATAAAATTTTTCAAATCCACATTTCATGTTCAGTTTTTTCTCATGTGGCAAGCAGCCGTGTAATAATTGGGATAATGTGCAAGCAGCCGTCTGTTTTTGCGGTAACAACTGGCTGCATTTACATTATCACTCACATATGATCACAATTAATATTGAACATGATGATATTTCTTAACATGTTCTATAGACAGAGCACAAATTAATTGCATTTTCCTCTCCTGTTTCGATTGACAAGATCATTATCATAGGCCAAAAAATATCCTATTTTTAAACCATTTGTGAATAGCCAATAATGTGAAAAAAAGCTTTTACTGATTACTGGCCTATAATATTAGTGCATCTCTAGTAGTATTATATAAATTCTCATATTTGGTATAGATCCTTTTCAGTTGCATCAAAAATCAAAATTTTATAACGCACAAGTAGTACTGCAATTGTGTGTATGGAACATGAAGAATGCCTATGAGTCGAAAGATATGAATTGTAACCCTCCTTGTGTGTAATACAATTATAAGAATGGTAACATCTAAGTAAGAATCTTCAGGAGGTTTGAATCCATATTTGAGACACAGAATGTGTAAGTCTCTCGTCTGAGCAGCATGATGATTCTCCCATAACTGGCATTTGCGAAATCCTTTGCTCAGGGTCACAGTGGGGTCAGAACTGTGATATCCACTCAACTGTGCTAGGCATGATGGGAATTACAATGATCTAATGTCATAAAATAAAATGTTGGTTTAGAATGTATGGCAGGAGAGAAATAGAGAGTAAGAAAGACCTTTTAGAAATGGGTCGTCCCATCATAAATGCTATCGACTTCTAAGGGGACAGACAATCAGATTGTGATTGAGGCACTTTTAACATCCTTCTGGTGTAACTGAAGAATCTCTGAAGTCTGAAGTAGAACTGAGGGTAATGTTTGCGTGTAAAGATGATTTGTCTTTTTCATAATCTTTTTCTCTGTATCATCTGGGCTTTTTAATGTGGTGTTCTGATAACACACAGAAATGGAGAGTCAAGCTCTTTGACCCAAATGTGCACTAAACCTATGGACCCACGGAAATTTAATATGTTTTTAGGGTATCTATAAGTGTTTTCCAAAACACGGATAAAGTTTAAGAGTTTAAATCTCTACCTTTCAATACGAATGTCAAGTTTCTTGCAATATTCAGTATATATCTTTGATTTTCTTATAACACACACAAGTAAAGACACACAAATAGATTATAGTTGACACAAGTAGTTGTCTAAACCCCATGCTGACAAGTTCCACAGTGGGTCAGTTCACACAACCTTATCATATAAAAAGTATCTAAGTGAACTCCTGTTGCTTCATGTGGTTTCTGTACAATCTCATCTTTAAAAGCACATCTTCTCTGGTTATAATTACTCTTTAAGATCTGAAAATGTTCAATGGAACAGTGGTTCTCAATGCTACTGGTGCATCACAATCCAAATCCATCTATTATCTGACACATTTAGATGCAGTCCATTAAACTCTCTGCTCTAAACCCATGATTTCAATAAGGTCTGAAAAATAACAAAACATACAAAATCTGAAACACACTGATATAGAGAACTGCAGCATCACATCCCTATTCATGCCTTTGTGTGTCAGTACAGAATGTCAAGCCTGTTCTCATTGCAACGTAAATTTTTGTATGTTTTTATTGATGAGGAAACATTGAATTTGGATGTTTAAACAATGTATAAAACCCAATAATGTTTTTAGCTAAAAATGTAAATATTACAAAGCTTGTATTTCATTAAGATATTTGAATCCGTGCATTTCCAAAAGTTGTATCCATAAGCGATTTATACTTTTAGACTCCTTAACCTTAGCCTGACTACGGCAAACGTCAGATGGAGCGCTTGTTCGTTTCATTTCTCAGAGGATTCCTTTGTGAACAAGGCACAGGTCGACACTGAATTTAAGGAGAGTTCAAATTAAAAAGCAGTGCTGTGCCTTCAATATTGGATCCAATGGGAATGGCGCAGCAATCTTATGTGAGTAAAACATTTTTTTTACTATGCGTCACTATTGCTTTGTTAGAGATCGCTTGATGTGCCTGTTGATGAGTCTGTAAAGATTTTCATATGTAAATAATTAATGTTTTATGTGTCGTAAATACGTATTGGCGTTTAGATGCTTTGAATTTGTAAATATTTGGCGTTTAAGAGTTTGTGCAAACGTAAGTAAATTTACGTTTTACTGAACCCCTTTTTTACGCAAAATATAACAAATTCTCATGAGATCTTATTGGAACGTCTGTATCTATGATGTGAATCAGGGGACTGTTGTCCTACAGGCTTCCTTTGTGCATAATACATTTTGTTCTTCAAAAAGAGCTTTTTGAAAATTGAGAATTTTAATGCTAAAATAATCTAAAAGGATGAGTTATAAAAAAATCACCACCTCACAGTTGTCATAACGTGCAAAATTACCTATATAGACAAAAAAATTATACCAGACTGCAAACATGTTTTTTTTGTGCTGTAAAGTTGGCAATTTTAACATGGGGCTCAATGAGATTCTGCTCTGTTTTGGAGCCAGCCTCTAACGGCCAGTCGATGAATTGCAATTTTAGTTACTTCTGTGTTGGTTTCACGAGAGAGACCGGAGATTGGTCAAGAGTAAAAACTGGTGCAACTACATCTCTTATCCAACAAAGTGCCAAAACACTGTGTTATGTATAATACAATTGATGACTGAGTCTATTTCTTACGTCTGGGCAGGCAGGAAAACAGGGAGAAGATCCAAAGGAAGTAAAAAGGTAAAAACCAATCAAGGGAACCAATGAACAAAATAACTACAAAGGACTACAACATGGGACAGAAAATAACACAAGTGCCTAAACCTAAGGGGAACACAGACTGAATCATAACACTATTATTGAAAATGCATTGTTAATATATTCCCAAAATAACATACTGCAGTAGCTAAAGATAGAGATACTGAATCAATATCATATGAATCTCTTGACTTCAGCACACACAGATTGAATAACGACGAAAAACAGCCATTTTGTCTTGAGATTTACTTGAGCTTTAAAGTGTACCTAACATATGTTTTTATAGGCCCTACTTTGGTTTATGGAGTGTCCAACAACAAGTTTATGTACATACATGTGTAAAAACACTATAATCTCGTAATAATAGCCAGTTATTCGTGCCTTACTTCTTGACTGACTCTCAAATGATTCGTTCCAAGATTCATCCGTCTAGGCCCCGCCTACCCTCTAACCTTGTATCATGTGATTGGTCAGATGGTGTAGTCTGTTGTTATTGGTCAAACGCGTTCATCATTTGTCGCAACTTGAACCCCACTACCGTCATTACAGGATTACTGTTTATATGTGTTTGGATGTCTTGTATATTATATGTGTAGCTAGAGACGAGGAAGCATCATAAGAGGCTAATCCGGTGTCAGTGACAAATGACAACTCTTGTCATAAAAACTCCCAGTGTGACAACATGCATATCTATATAGGCGAACGTGCGGCAAATGTGTCAAAATGCAAAGTTAATAGTCAGATAAACAAACTGTATCACCCTAGAAATAACGGTACATGTTAATGTTAGAGTTATATGCATTAGCTAAACACAGACATTCCATTCCATTGCATTTTCTACCGCTTATCCGAACTACCTCGGGTCACGGGGAGCCTGTGCCTATCTCAGGAGTCATCGGGCATCAAGGCAGGATACACCCTGGATGGAGTGCCAACCCATCGCAGGGCACACACATTCACTCATTCACTCACGCACTCACACCCTACGGACAATTTTTTCCAGAGATGCCAATCAACCTACCATGCATGTCTTTGGACCAGGGGAGGAAACCGGAGTACCCGGAGGAAACCCCCGAGGCACGGGGAGAACATGCAAACTCCACACACACAAGTCGGAAGCGGGAATCGAACCCCCAACCCTGGAGGTGTGAGGCGAACGTGCTAACCACTAAGCATCACGAACGAGCGACAGTGTTTGGGGGAGGAGAAATACGTTTTCACGTCAGTCTCAGCAAAACGTTGGCGGGGACTATGTAGAGTGACGTAGATATGCATCCACGACTCGTTTGTGTGATTCAGAGTCGACTCCCAGTTTTACAAGCAAATATCTTTTTTATTTATTCACCTTCAGACTTACATCTTGGCAGATAGCTTACTTTAAAAATACGGCAACATAACAGACTGCATGAAACGTCATTTTCATGATGTCATGTAAGCTACTCTTTAATACACTTCAAAATCAAATATTATGGAAAGGGCTGACATTTGGCTCACACTTCTGTTTTTACTTTCCGACATGTTTCATCAGTAAAGCCAATTGGCTTTTAATCACTTGCTATCTACTCAGCTGTCTGTACATAATAAATATTTAGAGACACTAAAAATACTTCTAAACTTTGTGTGTATCAAAGAAATGCCCTAAATAGATTTTTTTCCTATTTCAAGATTCCAGCTATGTGAAGGATGAGGAACATGGAACAGGAGTGATCTCATTGGACTATAACACATCTTTGGAAACCAATTAAAAACATTTGACAGTTTGATCTGAGGCCTTAACATATTAATTTGATAGATACCACAACAGGTAGATAGAAAAAAATATTACACACTTGGCTCCTTCACGGTCAAAAATGACCGAGATAGGAAATGAATGGGAAATATGAAATCTCAGAGAATCTTAACAATCTGTTTTAACCAAAAACAATGCATTCATTGAAAAAGTCTTTTTTTAAAGTTTATTGTTTTCGATGATAGAGCTGGATAAAGGACGCGGCAACTTGACACGATTTTTCTACAACACTTCAAATGCTATTAGATTGTTAATGATAATCTTAAATCTATAATTTACCTTATTCGTAAGTTTATTTATTTTTTATTTAGCCTTGTTGTGCAAGCACTGTTGAGCTTGT
The DNA here is from genome assembly GCF_015846415.1 of Triplophysa dalaica. Taxonomy (NCBI): domain Eukaryota; kingdom Metazoa; phylum Chordata; class Actinopteri; order Cypriniformes; family Nemacheilidae; genus Triplophysa; species Triplophysa dalaica. The sequence goes on from NC_079543.1 coordinate 8,503,761, forward strand.
GCAGAGGCAGCAGCTTTTTGCCGGAGGAGAACTGGAATCCCCTGGTTGGGCCTTTGTTCTCCTGAGGTATTTTTTCTCGATTGGAGTTTTGGGTTCCTCGCCACCGTATGCATATTGTTTTTCACTATATGCCTGGCCGGGGGGGCTGCTTTAGAATTTAGAAGTTAGACATAATTAATATTGCATTAAAGAATTTATAGTCCGTTTAATATTTGACCTGTGGTTCTCTCTCCTTTATCTCAAATGTGTGCTTTACTGTGCGTGTGTGCGAGTGTGTTTGCGTGTGTTTGCATGTCAATGTGTGTAAGCATGAATGCATATTGTGTGTGTGGAGCATTTTTATGTCTGTCTTTTGTTGTTTTCACCTTTTTCTTGTTTTTACAGGTATATGCCTTTAAGTGTTTTTCTTGTATTCAATGTGTCTCATGTACAGCTGCTTTGTAACGATGAAAATTGTAAAAGTTGAGTTGAGTTGAGTTGAGGGTAAAAATGAGTATTAATAATTGCATAAATATTAAGTAGTACCATCAAATTCTTTACAAATGCAAAACAAAAAACACTTTTGAATAAATATATTATTTTAATTTTTTAACATTTTTAAGGCTTCCGTCACTTTGACTTGAAGGAGACTAGTGTAACCCCTAACCCCCCCCCCCGAAGAGTCCCGAAGGGTTAAAGTGAGCTGTGCTTTTTGGTTGCTGTTATTTTTTTAATCTATTTTGTTGGCTTCTGGGGTCTTTGAGGTCACTTCCTGTTACAGGGCTTAATAATTCCGCCTCATATTGATGGTTAACAACATGATATGCATTCAGACGATAGTTAAATCTTCCCAGATCCTATATTAAAAACAACAAACAGAGGATGAAGCAGTCTCTCGAGTGATCAAAGCTTGCAGATTAAACACTAGATCTTCCCTTCATGTGAAATTATGAAACTGCTGTTTGTTTTATCTTCTAATAAGGGATTCTGTGACTTCCTCTACCGCAAAACAGCAGTTGCATGTGGCAGATTAATGGCTTCTAACAAACAAACATCTTTGCTAATATAGCACGCAAACTGGTGTTAAGAGCATTAATGAGGTTTGGAGGTAATTACTGCAACATTCATCATTATCTCAGCACGGTTTCAAATCCTTCTATGTAATCCATCTTTTACAGAAAGCAGTTTGAACCCTGAGATTTAAGTAATAGTCAGTTTGGGGATATGTGTGGAGACTGCCAAAATTATGCTGTCGGTCTGAAGTGATAAAGCACTTAATCATGAGGCACATGTGAGGATAACTTACAGAATTTGCACATTTGATTCAGCAGTTATTGTGTAAGCATTGTTGTGCAATATGTCAAACTTTTTTTTACTTTCCTACAAATATTCTTGCCGACCATTGACCACTATAATACAAATTGCTTTATAAATGTCTTTGTTCTGTTGAATACAGAAGAAGATATTTTGAAGAATGTAGGGAAGCAAACCTTTGACTACCATTTCAATTATTCCTACTATGGTAGTCAAAGGACTGTTTGGTTACAAGTATTCTGTCAAATAGCTTCTCAGTGATCATCAGAAAAAAGAAATTTGTACAGATGGTGAGTAAATGAAGAAGAATTTTAATTTTTTGGAGAACTGTCCCTTTGAATGCAATGGGCCTCAAATTGAGACGTTCATTCTCATCACTACACTTTGTTGCAATTCCAATACGATTTCAACAATACCCCCGCAACGATATTTCTCTCCTCCTAAACTCTCTTCTTGAAGCACCCTTGACTTAAGGAAAGAAAATATACAGAGCTTCAGGGGATATGGCTGTATGTAATTAACCCCTTCCACATCATGTTCGACAACTTGACAGCTTTACCAGACTAATACGTTCTGTGCCTGTCTGCTTCCGTTGAGCAAGACTCTTCCATAGATAATAACTGACAGTGGCGGTTATGAGTGGCCTGGAATGCAGACATCTCCTTTTTTACATGATGTCACATTGACGTATGTAGAATCCCCTTATGACATTACTGTTTTAGATCCTTTCTCAAGATCTTGTAATTGTAAGAAGTTCTCTTTTTTTATAAAGTTAATTTATTAATGTTGTAGTGAAAAGATTTTGAGACTGCTGCAGACACATTCCATCTAAAATGTAAGTAAGTTATTACTGGATTGATATTACGCAAACGCTTCTCTTAATAATGAAAACTCATTATCCGTCTTCTGATATTCCCTATATACATTATCAGCTCAGGCCTTTCATAAGAATATCTATGATCAACCAAACAACTTCAAATACCCTGAAGCATGAATTTCACACAGAACAAACAAAATGTAAAACACACTCCTGAGATCTGACAGATGGATGAGTCATGTGTTAAAGAAAAAAATAATACTAATAATACAACCAAAAGCAACAGATGCAGCGATCGGCTACACCTGTGAGAAAACACACAGGACTTTCTGTGCATTTGGCTGGACATATTGCAGCTTTCATATCAATCATTTCGAGTGAAAAAAGAAGATAGTTTGTGCTTGAAACTTTTTTCCCTCTCATTTATTTATTTGAAAGCATATGCTACCAAAATATGTAATGAGAATTTGTCAGTGTGTCTCTCTTGCCATTCTGCGTCCGTCTGTTTGGTGAATTAGTTTTTCCCACAGTCTCTCCCTGCAAACGTATTTCCAGATATTATGAACTTTTCATTTAGTTAAACTAAAAAATGTAACAGAAATTCTTCAGTTGTGCTCAAATTAGAAGGGTCAGATGTGTCCCTATCTATCAGAGTGAAAATATTCCAGACCTGAATACATTATGCATTTCAGACTCAAAGTGCTAATTTACAAGCCCTTACATAAAGTTCTGCTCTTACAAAAGGTTTCTTGGGACTAATGAGGAATGCGGTCCTCGGTTCGGTTCTCTTTCTTGAAAAAAAAAAACAGGAGAAATCTAATAATTGAATAATGCATTGAACCATGTATTTTATAAACTGACTGAAAATGAATGAAAATTCTGTTGTAGCTGCAGAGGCAACATTAAGCTGATTTACCCCTGAAGCGTACAAAGTTTAGTAATTAGCATGTAATTTGCATGAATAATTTACATATCAACGAGCGACACATATTTTGTGCAGTTAATACTGTGTGCAGAATCTAAAATAAAAATGATAAAGTAGTCTGTTTAATGAATATGTATGTGCAATGATGTAGTATTTGCATGCTTTAGACCATGATGTACTGTAAATAAATCCAAAGCAATTTTCCTCTGGAAAGAGTGATTTATGGGAAAAAAACGAAAGATGCTGCAGGACTCAGATGCTGTGATGTATGAGATAATAGCGTGAACAGGAGTGAGGGAAATTGGCTTTTACTGCCACTAAGCTGCATAATCCTTTTAACCGTGAGTCGAGGTACGAAAGCTGAATATTAGCTAGAGGTGATGATACAGCCTGCTGCTTTCCATAAGCAGTTACTCACCACAGATGAGAGAACATTTTCAGTTAGTATCTAACCAACCCGCGACTGTCGCACAGCGATTCCACTGGTTCTTATACCGCATTACACGTTACATCATATTTTTGGCATGGTTATGAAGTCTTACTGTAAAAAGAAAAAGTACTTTGAGAAACGCATCCAAAGGTAAGTTATTGAAAGATGAAACGTATAAGCAACAATTAAACAATCCAGACACCAATCAAATCTGATTTGTTATGTTGTTTGGGTTCTGTCTGTTCTCAGAGCGCGAACCCGCTGCCAGCTCATTTTTACATAATGACGATGCTTTAGAAATGAGATTTTAGATGAGATTTCAGCAGTTGTTTTTACATTGCATAAGATCCAGAACTAAAATTAATTATGATGATGGCAGACAAGAAATGTATGGTGTACAATTTACAACTCTGTGGTTGGCAAATAACTTTGTAGGACCTTTGGACGATACAGCTGTTTACTTTTTATGGACTTAAACTCAACTCACTTGAGACATACTGTACAAATGAAAGCTTGAAAGTGAGCTGAAACATTTGTCCTCAGATTTCTCAGCAAGACGTTTGAACCTAGCAACACAAAAGAGCTAGAAGGAAATGCACTAGAACATGATGAAACATCTCATAATTGTCAGATATCTGATGTTATGCTGTTGTATCAAATGAATCTGGCAAAGGTCTTAAGAAACAATTCCTATTCTTTTTTTTTAATAACATTTTTAGTAGAGCTTTTGTTGAGGGCTCTGATGAATTACATTTAAATGTGTTTTGTCAGATTAATTTAATGGAATCCACAATAAATTTACAAAATATAACTCATAGTATTCAATTAATAATAAATATTAAACACATGAATATAATATCATTATAAATAAAGTAATATTTCAGCACATATAGATGTATTGTGGCCCTTCCAGTCCAGGGTAGGTTAAATTTTAACAAAATCATGCCTCAGGAGAGACATAAGTCATCCAACAGCAATGTGAAAGACTGACAGCATGAAAAGACACATGAAACCGGGAGAAAAATCAAGGTTATCACATTAAAGATATTAGGAACTTTTCCTAAATTTATGTACAAATATTGCTGTTGTATTGTTTAAAGTGCTTGTGCATGAACTCAGTTTATGTGCCAACGAGTCATAGGTTTGAATCCCAGATACAGATAATGTACAGCTCAAAAACTCTGGAAGTCACTTTGGATAAAAATGTCTGCCAAACACATAAAACTCTTAATCTAATTCATTCACTGTATAATTCATTATTTTATGTTGTGACAAATGATAAAGCATTAAATGTATAAATTATTATGCATTATATATCACACATTATTTGAGTTTAGTTCACAGTGCAACTTTTTTGCAGATTAATAACTTTTCTAAAACGTCTTGTAAAAAATGCAAAAAGTAAAACTTTGATGAACTGATTTGTTTTGATTATGTAAGCCAATTCAAATTTCCTTTCAGAGTGCCCTTTAAAGACTTTTTTTACATTGGGAATGGTACTGATTCAGTTTTTTAATGCCTTTAATGGCCCTTTTGAAGCCTTGCAGTCCAACTAATTATCTACACGCTCTTCATGTTAAGTAGTAACATATCTGTCTGGATCCATACGGACAGCTGTACTTTGCACTCAAAGGTTTTGTGAAATATCACCATTGCACAACGTCATCACGGTATGAAAATTTCAGGTTCAGGTGACCTGGGACAACTAAAATCAAGCCGTTACTTAACACATCCTCTACCGTGACAGCATCATGCTGCGTAAGTTACTACTAGACATAATGATTATGGGTCATAATGAGCCATGGTCGATCGGTCATGATGTTGTATCTTGCGGAACAAAATAATTAGGGGTTCTTTCTGCTTTATATGGGCTTGAGATTAAGCGAGTATGTGACTCATACGGGTCCACGTCTTCGGTTCTCAGCTCAGGAACCTCCTTCATCTTTTCTTCTTCCGTGAGAGAGGAAGGAGATTTACTTCACGTCGTCTCCACCACGTGTCTCGTAAATCATTTGGACACGGCTGACTCCAGCACCTGATTTAATCCCCTTTTGCATACAGAGACGTGCAGAGAGTCTTTCTATAATTGTTGTGTTGAAATGTTTCCCTCCTTTGGCTCTGAAGCAGATTAAAATGAGTTTCCCTCAGCAAAAGGTCCCAAACAGCTCGGCGCTTCAGTCGTGACTCCTGTACCATTTTTTCCTCACAGAAGTACGCATGCACTCTGTGGAAGTCATTTGTAAATCTTTCAGATTGGATGAGTTGAGCTTGTAAAGGTGCTCAATGATGATAGCTCTTGTGAATAACTCACTGGAACAATTGATTTGTCTGGTACGCAGAGGTTTTTTAATGAATATACATTTCTGGTGCTAAATATTTTGCCTAAATGTGCTCTGAATGTAAAGCATATACATTAATAGGACCAGATCTAGTTATGAATTTGTTTATTGGACTTTTAACGCAGCACTAAAAGTAATTAACAAAAACAAAAAAGAATTGTTTTCCAAGCAAATTTTTTTAATTAGATAACAAAAAATGACATTTTGAATCAATGAAAGAGGTGTTTAAAACAAACATACAAAGCCACTGCTAGAGAAGAATAAAACATGGGAAACCAATGTGACAACTACTCCCGCTCTCCCTTACGCGGTTGCATCAGTCACATTCCAAATTCAATTAAACTCCAACCACTAAAGTATCTAGTCCACGAACTGCAGTTTTAAGGTAACTAACCTCAAATATTTCTGTTCAGGCAAATTACTATTGCAATCATCTATTTCTACTTTCAGAGTGACATCAGCTAAATGTTCCAATGTTTACCAGACAAGCAAAAAAAGTGTTTGTGTCCGTCCAGGTTAAATCCAAAATTTGGCATGAAACGAAGGAACTTCAATCTTCCGTATATGCAATAGAGAAACAGGATGAAGTCCGTTCTGCATCGATGCCAAATGAATCTTCGAGATCATTTTAGAGTCACAGCGACATGCCAAGACATGAACAAATGTTATCCCTGCACCACAAAACAAAAACAAACATCACTCAACTGCCCATCTTTTTTCAATTAAATTCATCACCCTATTATATGTCTCTCCAATGAGTAAGTCTTTAGAAGTGCATATTTACTTAACTATTTGTTTTTCTGGGACATGAGGTATTACTCTACGAGCCAGAGATGACTCAGGACCCTTTCCAGTTCTTCTGTATGGTACATCAAGTTAATCTCACAGTCCTTTTAAAGGGCTACCGTGTATGTTTTTCTCCTTGATCCCTGCCTGATACTTGAGGTCTGTGGCGTAAGTGGGGCGTGTAATGACTAAGAACATCCTGTTAAACAGGACAAATATCTCATAAGAAGATTTTAAAGTAACTCCACAGTGAAGTCAGAGTGTTATTTATCGGCCATAATAGTAACCCTCATGTTCTGTTAAATTTATTGGCTACGTTTGGAGTAAAACATTTGAAGAGTTCTTTAAATACTCTTGATTTCTTCCTCACACAATAGTGTTTATATGCATGCATTGCATCTGGCAGACGCTTTTATCCAAAGCAACTCACAATGCATTACACTATGCATTTGATTCTAAGTACAGTATGTGCAATCCCTTGGGATCGAACCCAGGACCTTGCAGTTGCTAGTGCCATGCTCTTACCACTGAGCTACACGGTATTTTAAAAAAGTATCGGTTACGAATGTTCCCTGATGGAGGGAATGAGACATTGTGTTGAGAAAGAATGGGGTTTGAACTTGAGAACCTATCATTTCTGATTGTACTCTTAAAAGGCCAATGAACTTGGTGAATGGCATTCCCAGAGCTTTATCCGCAACCGAGACGTTACCTTTCTGACGTTGTGTCAAGACCGAATGGGGTCTCTATATGTAATGCCACGACTTTCAACGGAGTGACACAAACTGGCCTGAGGTAGTCACAGGCGAGGGTCACAGCGAATAGCAAGCCTCCAGTGGTGTAGTAATACGTCAGTAAGGCATTTTATTATTTATAATTGTATAATGTCGTTTTTATGAAATAATATTAAAACTGTAAAATAATAAATAATATTGATTATTTGCTTATTATCACATATCGCAAAATTAGGACATATCCATCAGCATTCTGATCTGATGTTCATTGTATATTTTTTCTATCAAATATTTAAAGTGGCAGTCCATAAGAATGGCCTCTTTGTCGCCATCTCAGTTTGCAATTGCTACTGCAAGTGATGTGCGGAGTATTTTCTTTATGTTAGTTGTGATTGGGCACTTCTCAACTGGTGGATCAGTCTGATGTATGTAGACGTATGCGGCCAGTGCACCGGTGAGAATCTTCACTGTACATCAGTAGAGCATAATAAACATAAAAGATAACATGGCAGATTATACAACACGAAACAAATAAGAAATAAACAGATCCAAATAGGGCAAATGTAGGCTGTGTTGAAGTGTTTTGATATTATTGCGGGTGCTGGGTCATACCCATAGCTCCCAACACAGCCGTTTTGGCCGGGAGTCTCCCATACACGGATTGCCACTTTAACAATTTAAAAAATAAAAATGAGATGGACAGTGCACCCAAAAATGAAAATTGTTTAATTATTTTACCAGCCTCATGTCATTCCAAGTATTTCTTTTTCAAGTCTTGCAGAACACAAATAAAGACTACATTTCATTGAACTGACTTAAAAAAATCTAGTTGAAATGTACAGTTGTATTAAGTAAAATTTTATATCAATTAAAAATTGAAGGGAGAAATCTGTGATTTTTTTACAGTGTAATAAAACAACATTAGCCCCCATTGACTTACAATATAAATTGGCTCAATTTTTGGGGGGGGGGGTTGAATAAAGTTACAGTTATGCTTTTGTTGTGAACTTTTATCGAAAGCAACTTTCACTGCTTTCAAAGTATATATTTTCCGTTTGTGTGTTCTTGAATTCATTACCTCAAAAACAATGTTGTACCAGATAAAATAATTAATTATATTAGAACTAAAGAACGCTCTGAAAAGATGCATTTTATAGCAGTGAAAGAATTTATGCCCCAAGAACATTCTAAATCTGTTTAGAGAGTATAGCATGAAGAGAGAAAGAATACATGTATCATCAGAATTCCCTGTGTCTTTTTAGGCTTATCATCATCTGGGAAAGTGCTCAAGAGATCCAGAGAAAGTTTTCCCACTCTGAGACACTCCGTAAGTCCAGGTCCTGAACCAGTCTGTCTGCATCCATAGCTCCAGCCAAGAGAAGGAATGTGTGTGTCTCATGTAGAGACATAGATTCTTAGCCAGTCCTCAGATAATATTTAGGGCCACTCTCTGCACATATCCTTCAACTAAATTCATCTAGATTTGGATCGTGAAAAGTTCACAAATTATATTCTAATATGATATCCTGCTGCGAGTCGCTGGTATTCAAATGAATCGTTACTGACTTTTCTCTCTTTTTGAAATATTCCAAATATTGTATTTTTTTTCCATAGAACAAAAAAAGCCAAAAAACATTTGTCCCCATTGAATTCCATTATACGAGCACAGAAAACCACACAGACGTTTCTCAAAATATCTTCTTTCGTGTTCCATAGAAGAAAGAGTCCTATACAGGTTTTGATCCATGTGAGGTTAAATAAATTATGACCAACACTTTATGTTTTGGTGAACTATCCCTTTAAGTAGCATAATAGCTTTTAAAATCTTTAAAGTGCTAGCACACATTTCACCTTGAGACCAGTTGGTTGAAAGTAGCTGAAAGAAAATTTTAATAAAAAATGTCAGAGAAAATGTGAAGCATTATTTGTTTGCCGATGACACATTAATGCAATAAAATATGTCTGGCTGCAGTGTACAAAATGTTCAAAAATACTTTTTGTGGTCACTGTTTAACCAAGAAGAGTTAAATCTCTAAACACTGCCTCAAAATGACTGTTAGTAAAATTAAATCTGTTTAAAAGCGCATTTTAGACACTCAAAAGTTAAGCCACAACACAAAATGCTCATTAGGGAAGTAGTTTTTCTGTCACATCAGGATTTTAAAAAAGTAATGTGGAAACTGCAGGACAAAAGGCATGACAGGCCACACAAAGGCTGGTCTAAAGAGACCTAGAGACGTCTTCAAGGATGAAGTCACTTGATACTTCGTCCAGATGTTTTTCTATGAAAGTGTGTTTGTGTGTGTGTGTGTGGGAGGGTAGGGTACGAACACGCTCGGTGCGTGAACTTGTTTGTTGAAACTGCTTTTTCAGACACAGACTCTTAGCAATAAGGTGCCCCCCACAAGCCTCTAACCATCCTCAGCTGTGGGAAAATACTTCAAATGTCACAACATCCTTCCCCCTCCCTTTGAGAGACAGCGTCGGCCAAGATAATAAACATCCTGACGTTCGGGTCCGCAGCAAACGCAACGCAACGCAGAACTGGGTCTGGACCCAACTGCCCGATTAGGTTGAATAGACCATGCCAATATCCAAATGATCGCCTTGATTTTGTGAGGAACTCCAGAATAATCCAGAAGACAAGAACATTTAAACAACCCTCTCTATATCGGCAATTCATCTTACTGCGATTTCATTCAAACACCTGCAGAAAATTTTAAAAGCATTTTGTTTTGTGTTCCAATTGGGACAGTTTGTTGGTGTTGATAGATTAGGTTTAGCAAGTCAGTGGTGCAGCCAAAATAAATACTTTTTCCAAATCGAAAAAGTGTTGAAGAATAAGTGTTAAAGAAACAACACAACAAAATGTGTGTTGTGTTTATATATATAAATAATCAACTAGACATGTATGAAATATGTGCAATATATTTATACTTAGTATCAATTATATTTCAATAAAAAATACACGTATATACAGTATATATTTATAACTCTATTTCTTATATATATGCATGTATATACATATAAATATACACAACACACAAATGAACACACACAGTATATAAACAAAAGCATTTTTTTGTAAATGATCTAATCACGATCATGATCAATTTGACAGCACTAAGAATAATATGATATAATATAATAAAAAATAAATTAATTTAAATATATTTTATTATATTTATCACAATATACAACATAAATATCTTCTTCTTTATTTGATGATTTGGGGAATTACATTTTGAAAAAAATGAATAATCTGTACCAAAGTCCAAACTCATTATTCTTCATTGAATAAAGTTGGTCTGGTTTACTATAATGTTGACAACTTTACTTTCCAATCAAAATGCTGTCTGTCACACTTTAAAGCAAATTGCTTTTAATTGAAGTAGTGATTTGATCATCAGGTCACAAGAGGCGCCACTGTAACGTATAACTTGTCATAACATTCCAAAGCATAGATTTCAGGAGCAATCCATCATAATGAACAACGGCCGTACACAGAGTCTAGAGCATAACCAGAAATCCTTTCAGGAGTTGTTCTGCATGTCTTTAGAGGGAGGCATACTCACAGCTGAGTCTTGGTTTAATAACACGGCTTTTGGGTTGGAAATCCAAACACAGTGCTAGATAATCCCCTGAGAATATGACATAACATTACTGATCTCTTAATGATTCTCTCTGCTCGTAAATTTACTACAGTATTTTAGGCCGATTAGATTTTAAAGCAAAAAGTCTTTAATGCCTGCACAGTAAATTTTTGTAAGTGATGGATAACATTATTGATCAATCCATCTAATTGGCCTAAATACTGTAGTAAATGTACAAGGAGAGAGGATCATTAAGAGATCAATACTGATATCCATCACTTACAGAAATTAACTGTCGAAGCATCAAATACTCTTTGCTTTAAAATAACAAATAGACAAAACTCTGGTGAAAGGTCAATTGTAAACAGTACATTGAGCTATTAAATATAAAGTTGCAATGTTGCGATCAAAAGTTTACCTGAATGCTCAAGAAGACAAGATAATGTTGATGTTTACATTTGTACAGTCTACATATTAATCTTATTTAGCCCCTGAAGGGCTGTACTAAATGAACAAATAAAACAAATTACAATAAATTAAACAGCATAAAAACTATTTACACCAATCTTCCTATTCAAACGTTTACATCTCTTAAAGGAGCGAAGAATTAAGACATCAATTTTAACCCGTGCATTTGTTATATTAGAGGGAATCCTATTCAAGCAAACATACTGCAACTGTCAGAACTGAAAACGCCCTTGTTACTGAAATTACAACTGTTATTGACACCAGGTCCAGCGAACGCTAGTTCCTGGAATGCACCTATCTATAACGTTATTGATAGGTTGAACACCGCCTCCTCAAAAGAATATCAATGACTACTTCACTAGCCCCGCCCACTGGTTCACGCATGACAGTACTGAAGTAACACAAGTTGCGCGGAACCAGATTGAGCGAGCAAGCAATAAACATGCCCTTAAAGATCGCAAAATATTGTGCAGTCAGTGCCCGGCTGTGGAAGAACACAGTCACTAAGTAGCGTTCCTTCAGATTCCGACATTAGTAGTGCGTGGTTGAAGTTTATTTTTAAAGAAGTTCCAGCTCACGTGGGTGAAACATTACCAAAGATTCCTTTGTGAACAAGGAACAGGTTGATGTTGGATTGGCAGAGAGACTTAAATTAAAAAGCAGTGCTGTGCCATCAATATTGGATCTGATACATACCATATTTTGATGAACACCGGGTCCTTTGATAATATTAGTCCCGAGCGAATCTCTGTGAATTCAAGGGATAATATCATTTTTCTAGGCTTCATCAATCGTTAGTGAATAATGGAGGCTGTCCTTAAGTGTTATGGTATTATTTCGTGTGCTGGGTCATATCCATAAATTATCGGGGGCCCGTTTCAATAACGAGGTTGAACCAACTCTAGATGAAACCTTGATGTTAGAGATGGTTTACATAGAAATTAGAAACTTTAGAACTGCTGATTGAGTAAGTTCAATTTACTTTGGGTAGGCTTACCCAGGCCTAAAGCGCATACACCACGAATTTACAAAGCCCTCATCAATGGAGCTCCGATATTACGAATCACCATGGCAATGGCACCAAAGAAACAACATGGAGCCAGAAAGAACTTAAGTTTGAGGCACACTTTCCGCTCTGCGTACAGTGGATTTTCTTATGTCCTGAAAATGACTTAAATTTAAATTAACAATTTGATAAATGTAACAACAGAAATAAGACATAATACATAATAAATAAATAAAAATTATGTTCTCACTCGCGATGTGTGATCTAGTTACACAATAGAGAAGTCATGGTGTATAGGGCACATGTAGGGCGTCAGACTCTCGTGTCAAAGTTAGACTGATCACCGGATCGAACCCTGCTCTGAGCAGATTTCAGTTAGAATGACTGCATGTCGAAATTACTTGTTTATTACTTTTATCGCTTAATTTCTGCATGTACTGTCTGTATTTATTAATTCTTTTATTCATGCACTTTATTTATACACTTTATTAAGTTATTCGTCATCATCCATAGAAAATTTTGCTTTGGGGTAATAAACGTACAGTGACTGATGTTATTGATGTAAGGTTGGATGAGATCAATTTTAATATATCTAATTCTCTGTAAAGAAAAACGGTACAGTTTTTTTTTAAATGCAGAGGGAAATTACAAAATTCCATTTGGGTCCAAAATTGCTCTCCTGAAATCAAAGTACATCCCAATGAATTTATGCAGCCTCTTTACGAATCCTCTATAAAAGCACATATGACATCAAAGTCACTGAGGTGGTGTCTGACTGATCAAGATGTGTGCCTTGAATGACTGCTTTAGTGATTAAATGAATGAGATACACCACTTAAGCTTTAAAAGGGGGAAGAGATCGAAATAAACTCTGGGTTAACCAAAGAAAACCTGCTTCCGACCAGGTTAGGTTGACTGAATGAGTTACTATGGTTACTGACTCGGAGTATAAAATACCTCTCCTTTACAATCGGGCTTAAGGTACACCGCTTTCTTGGGTTTGACACACCTCACATTCTGAAACGGAAAACCGAGAGTTTCCCCAATTTCAGGGTTAATATACTCAGAGTTTTCACTAAACCTCCTTTCTGAAACGGGCCCCGGGAGTATCCTGTTTGTTTATTTATCATCGAAACTCTCATAACATTTGAGACCCGTCGTCACAGTGATCTTTGGTCCAGTTTACGATCACGGGTCTCAAATGCGGTAATATATTATTGAACACTATACAACTATAGGCTATACAAACTATGCGCATAGCCTTGCCATCACATACGGCCAGCTGTCCAAAGTCAGTCCTGGAGGGCCTGTGTCCTGCAAAGTTCAGCTTTAACCCTAATCAAACACTCCTGAACACCTAATCAAGGTCTCACAAAGCAGACCAGAAACTTCCAAACAGGTGTGTTGAGACAAGTTGGAGCTAAACTCTCCTCTCTCTCCTCCAGGACCGACATTGGACACCCCTGACATACGGGAAATAGGTCCGTAAATTTGAGTAAAATCACAGAATTCATTTATCCCGTGCTAATGCACCACATGAAATACAGTTGTGGTGGGGAGTTCATTTTTAAATCACACGAGGATAATACTTTTCCCGAGGCAAAATGTGTAACCTAACGTTACGTCTAAAACAAATTCACAGGAGGCTCCAACTAAGTTTTCTATGCACACCTTTTCTTTGCTACCCAATCATAGCAGTGGGTGTTTACTTCCAAGTCTTCAATGCGCAACGGCCATTAAAACAAAGCATTTGTCGAGTCGGCCTCAAAACCCGGGTAGAAAATAACCTTATACTTATTGATTGTGATGTTTTTGAATGTAAAACGATTTAAAAAAATATGAAAATGCAGTGCCGATTAATAATAACTTCTCCGTTGTTGTGTATGATGATTGGTCAGTGTAGTCTGAAAATATTTTAAAACTTTTAACCAAAGTTATCTGGAGTGCATTACATTTCTCATATGTATGTTGGATCGAACCAATGACCTGTGTGTTGCTAGTGCAAATATTTAGCAAATGCACAGGATGCTGGCGTTGATGCCATCTCTGGAGCTTGAATTACCACAGAAGCAGTAAAATTCGGTGTTAAGTGATATATAAAGATGGTGAAATGGTTATAGAGCCATGAGGTAAAGGGTTGGCCCCAGCTAGCCCAGAACCTAAACCTCAACATTCTAAACAAATAAAAAGGAAAGAGACAAACAAAGTGAGTGAGTGAGAGAGAGAGAGAGAGAGAGAGAGAGAGAGAGAGAGATATTAATTTAAACAATTATTAATTCCTAAGGTGAACTATTCCATCGTGTTCCATCTAACAAAATGACACATTTTTATTACATTTGTTAGAAATAACTATTCCTAAGCTTTAAATATTAGTCACCTTCTTTTTCAAGGAACATTAGTCAATAAGTCATCTGCAAATACACCGCAGACAGCAACAATCTATTAAACACTACATTCATTTATTAGAGAATTCATGCTCTCTCTCATTGTGCACAGTCATTTATCTTTGCACCGAAAGTTCAGGTCTGCCAGGAGTTCAGTTCTCATATTGCAGAGGAAGGTCTATTTCCAAGCCCACCAGTGGCGTTAATCTGCTATTCCCTCGGTAGTTACCATGACGACCAGGCCTTTTCACAAGCCCACAGACACTCGACGGCTTGCCCAGAGGCCAGTTAGTTGCGGAGTCGGAACAAATGGCAATGATTAGTTCAATTCTGCGAAGACCGAAATAAGCTGGCAGTGCTTCTTTTCTGTTCACCACTTCTCTCACGTAGTTGTGGTTTGTGCAGACTCATGTTGGGGTCAGATAACCCAACAAACGCCGAGCTTAGAGTTGCTTCATAATTATTAAGAGCGGGATGTAGTTGGATAACCTGATCTTAGATCAACAGAAAAACTAAGGCTAGCGCTGGCACTTTATAGTATCATTACTGGCATGGGAACATGAGAATGGGGCTGCAAATGTAGTTTCTGGGACTAATTCATCAATCAGTCATGGTTTTGACATCCTGGTGGCTTTATATTAACCCATCAAACTGTTTAGTTTTTTCGAATATATTTGTTGTTAAGCCTCTTGCTTAGAATATTGACATTTTCAGATGATACCGTGTTGTTTTCTTTATTGGGGATGGAAGACGACTCCAGTAAGCATCAGTGTTGCATAAACAGACTATTGGAGTGGTGTGACATGAATTCACTTGTTATTAATGAAAAGAAAACAAAGGAAATTATCTTTGCTTTTCCAGAATAGACACATCAAACACAAGTGACTATGTATAATACACCGATTGAGATCGTGTCATTGTATAAGTATTAAGGTGTCTATCTGGATGCTGTTTTATCATGGAGTGTACATATAGACTATGTTTGCTGTAAAGTAGAACAACGTATATTGTCTTAAGAGGTTAGGATCCTTTGGGGCAAGCCAACAGATCCTTCTTTTGTTTTTTCAATCGGGGACACAAAGTGTCATACAGTATGTGAAGGGTATAGTTGTGTTTCTGTTCAAACTAAAACTAGACTGGTGAGATTTATATATTTGTGTTCTAAAATTGTGGGTAAAAATGCTGGACCATAAAAAACTAAATAAATGTTTATGACAGATAAAATCATGGTTGATCCTTCCCATGTTCTACACGAGGAATACCAACTTCTGTCTTCAAATAGAAGATACGTACCATGCGCTAGGCTGAATAGGCTACATAAATCCATTGTGTTTTAGTTGATAAAATTAATAAATCAGAGTTGGGGATCAAAGTAGACCTTGGGATTCTAAATGAATGCAAATGTATGGGGGTCTACTGGTACTGACTATGTTATTATGTTGTGATGTGGATGTGTATTACTGTATTGATATGTATTATTGTCCTTTTTTACACTTTTAAAAAAGTACAACAAAAGATTGCATATTAGTACCTTAAATGTACATAATTATACCAAATGTATTCAACCTATACCTATTGGTACATAATGGACCTCTTAGGTGCCATCCACACAGAGATGCGTTTAGTTGTATACGTCAAGATTTTGTGTCATATCGGCATTTCTTCCAAACGGATCCAATACTGTATACATCAGTCGAAATAAACAAACATCAGACTGTTGAAAACCAGAACATTTAGGCCCGGTTTCGTAGACAAGGCATAAGGATAGTTCCAGACTAAATGAATGTTTGGGCAGTCCAAATTGAAAATAGCTTGCCCTGATCTTAAAAAAATGTCAGTGACATTGTTTTGCCTCGAGATGGACAGTATTGTATTCCTATAAGGCCTCACAAATGTGTCCAAGTGTTGTTCAAATTTATCTGAAAATTATTGACCTTTGATTCTGGATGTTGGGATCTTTGAATGGGATGTTGTAATGCAATATGTCTCCCGTTTAAAACCACAGGAGGACAAGAACTTGACATTGATTTTATTGAAATGAAATAAATAATCATCCACAGGCACAAAAAAAATCTCCCAATAAACATAACTAAACATTTATTTGAAACGTCTTCATCTTACTGGCAATACTAGATTCTATAATTCATTTAGTAATATATACCAATTATCATTTCTTTACTTATTTTGAAATTTCCCTCTTCTTTCATAAATTTGTTTAATCAAAGGTGATTTTCCATGTATGCTGGTTCAATATGACACCTGATATCTATCATAATAATTGGCTAAACATTTCATATTTCAATAGATAACAATCTTTCTATGACAATAAAATTTTTAATAATACCACGTATTCTACCCCATATGAAAGCTATATATTTTTATGATTTCATTATGTTGTAAAGCTGCTCTGATACAATGCAACATGGTAAGAAATTGCTACTGTATATAAATTAATCAAAATTTCAATGTTTCTTTTAGAAAACAAACATTTATCTTCATTGTACTTGGTTAAATTTTTTTGTTGCCGTCAGACCATAGGACAAATTTGCACATTAGTCTGTCAACTACCTATTTCAGTGGCAGATTGCTATTAATATGACAACGGTGCTTAACTGAAGCTGCATAACTTACCATTGTGTCATTTCCTCAATTCTATCTTGGAAAACAGATGAATGCAGTGAGTTTTCATTATGTAAATTTCCTTCTGCACTATGTATTCCTCTGGTGTGTGTAAGCCAGCTTCCGGACACAAGACGAGCCACACCACAAAGACCATATAACTGTTTATTTGAAGTCCAGAAGTGAACAGCTAAGTGGTCAACAGGCAGTGTTGGTTGTAGTTACAAAGTAATTAGTTACTGATATTCAATTACTTTCCCCTTGACAAAGTAAAGAAAGGGATTTCTCTTTATTTTTTCTGTCATTTAATTTCAGTTACTTCTGATGCAATTAAACAAAATACTTTGTGGAATATATGTGGAATAAAATTCAAAGTCTAACTTTAAAATTGGTGCATTACTGTATAATTCTCACATTTGCAATACTTTGGTCAGTTAATAGTACTATATTATGTAGTTTTATATAACTTATTGAAGGAATTAAGAGTGCCATTTCATGTCTGTCCTTGAATCACTTGACTAATCAAGATTGATTTAGGATATAAAGTAATTAGTAGATAAATACTGTTTGGAGAGAGTCAGTACAGTAATCTAACTACACTATTGAATATGCAATTAGTAATGAATTACTTTTTCAGAGAGAAACTTTCCCAACACTGTCAACGAGTGTGTAATCCACAGGTAGACGGGTAAACGAAGCCACTGGTAAACGAAGCCACGGGTAAATGAAGCCACGGGTAAATGAAGCCACGGGTTAATTAATTTCAACTCTGTCAGTACTAAACGAAACATAGGATAACGAGTAGACCTGATCACAAACGAACACAAAGCATATATAGGGTCAATGGTGATGAGGTTAAGGTGGAGTGTAATAATGGGTTTCTGGTGCGGGTGCAGTCAAAGACGGTGTGGTGTGGGAAGTGTAGTTCATGGCAGTGGTGTAAAGTAACAAATTAAAATTACTCAAATTACTATTATTGAGTAGTATTCTTCAGGAAATGAACTTTTTTAAGTAGTTTAAAAACAGTGTACCTATACATTTTTAGTGCTGTATCAGAACTTTTACTGTGCGATTTTCCTCACAGAGTCGTCGCTACTTTATGCTTAATTTTCATGTGATTTGCTAAGGAGAATAATCAGTCCCGTCACGTGACCCCGTCTACTCAAGTCGCGGATAGAAAACTTGGGCTCTCACTAAATCCTTGGTGTTACGAGTCAGATCCGTGGGCGTGGCTTGTTGGTTTTGACTAAATCTTTGGTGTTTCAAGTCTTACGAAACCTTTACCCTAACTTTACTCTAACCATCTAACTACCCACGATTGTTTAAATAGATGAAAAAGCACGCTTGGGTGATGACGTCAGACTTAAAACACTAAGGATTTAGTGAGAACCTGAAAACTTGAGTCACACAGATCTCTAGACATCTGCCACCAATTTAGTTTAATAAGAAATATTAAGTTCCTGTATCACTCCGTTTCATCCAACCGGCTCATGAGATAAAATTGTCCATCTCTCTACATCAAGTGCTCTGATCTTATAAGTGAGTAGGGAACATATGCGATTGGAACGCATGTGAAGGAGTTTCACAAACTGTGCATTACCAGTAATAATGTTGTAAATAATGTCCAGTTTCTTGCATAGTTCGATCGATTCGCTTAAATAAGACGTCATTAATAGATCGAAAGAAGCCGCAGGGATTACTTTTTGGTTGCCTCTATTTGTATTTAGAAATTTTAAAGACAAGAACCTGTGGACTTGCATTTTATGAAAAACTATAGACTTACAAAATCTTTGTTGTAAAAAATGACACTTTCTACATTTGGCCATCCATATGCAGTGATGAACACTGTCAAAATAATGTATCATTCAAACCATGCTGCTTCAACCATGCTGCTTTGCCAAAATGCAGATATCCTTTGTTTCCTTGGCACATTACATACTGTAGGTGGTGCAATGGGGTGTACTTGCATAATGAATGCAAATAATAAGCACTCTCAATTTTGGAGCTCTCCGCCAAATAGTCATAATGCAACAAGCTGTGACCAGGATATGATCTAAGCCTTTGGTAAGCCATATTTTCACATGATACACAGAACCAAATTCCAATCCTGATGGAAGCCTGCAATAGGCAAAGAACGTCTTTTAATGGATAATTATGGCGTATGACTTAAATAGTGTCTTACCCTTATTTATACCCCTTTAAATTGCTATTTGGGTTTGTTTTTGAAACCAAATCATTTTTTGTTGTTTTTCCCTGATGTCATTCCAAACATAGTGGCTCTCATATAAAAATGGCACAGGTTGTATATCATGTATATCAAAAGCAACATATTCAATTTGAGAGCTACAGTAGTGGAAAAGTTTTTTGTGAATAGTGACCTAATAATTCATCTTTAAACCCGCTTTCCCATTCTTAGGGTTGAAGAAGCACCCTGATTCAGAGAACCTCAAGGAAACCCACGCGGACAGAGAGAATGTGCAAGGCTCAGCGGGGGAGGCAGGAACATTTTGCTGTGAGGCAAGAGTGCTACCCACTGAGCCTCAGACCTTCCAGTAATTTATAAACATTGTCTCCCACATTCAAAATACAAATAATGCCTCGTACATTTAGACATCATGCTTGATGAGACAAATAAGAATTTCAATAAGTTAAAACATTGAAAACCTTCGGGGTGATACTAAATGAAAACACTTACCCATCTACAGTAGAAGGCAAATCACATCACTTCCCAATTCATTGCATCAAACTTCATCAAATTTCAACAGCGGTCCTCTGGAGACTGAGAGTCAAATGTTCAGCCACTAGAGAGCAAGCAAGTCTAATTACAAAAACCAGAAAGACCGGCTTTTGCAGCAGAGAACAAGTCCCTCACCAGATGGAAATGCTATACAGCTTGAATTAAAAGACGGAACAGACATTCCTGTCATGTGATGATTGATATGTTTGTTCTCCTTTGAGGTCCAATCAGTGATGAATATGACATTTCAAAGATCAGGGTCCACCTTCAGACATTACACTTGAACGTCTATCAAATGCAAATCGTGTTTTTTAAGCACTCATGTCAGACAGAGCCTTTGTGGTGTAACTTTGGAAAGGGCAAGAAGACACTAATAGATTCATCACTCATAAGAAAGTGTTTTGTATTCTTGTTATGAGCTACTGTAAACTGGTAATGCGAACAAGCCAGTTAATTCCAGTAAATTATTTGCTGCCTTACATTTCAAATCAAATTGGCTTTTAAAATAATTTTGAGCAGTGATGGGTTGCTGTAAATTGCAAAAGTAGGTTAAAATTCCTTCATTTGTTCAGATTGAGTTGATTTAATGTAAAAAACATATAACATGTCAAATAGTATATTAAAATTATGCAATTGCCTTTATGATCTGATTTAAAATGACTAAAATGAAGGCAGCCATAAACATTACAGTGATCCTTTATATTTATCAACTATATTTGTACAATTTGGTTTCACTGTCTCCTTGTTTTTGTATAATTGCGAAAAAGAATTTGTGTGAAAACGTTGCTTGGTGATCTTCACACTTTGATAGTTCATATATGAACATGTATGTGTGAAAGTTCGATGAAGTGCACGTTTGCGAGTGAGTGCAGGCTTTGAGGATGAAGCGAAAATGCTTTGTTTTATAAAACACAGCTCAGGCCTTGTCCACACTAATACGGTTTCATCTGAAAACAAATTTTGGAAGACGCTAGTTTGTATTTATAGAGGTTTTTTTTAATGTATCCAGACAATAAACATTTCAAACTATGCAATGCTTCATTGATATCACAAGATGTCAAAATGTTTGTCACATGAAATCATCAAAGGGCTTCACTGAGTGTCATCTAGTTAAAATGATCATCTAGTTAAAATGATAATATTTCTTAATCAAATTTTGTAAACAAATGTTTTAATATTTGGCAGCTCAATCAATAAATGAGTCACACTGGGGATAGAAAGCCAAGCATATTGCATTGTGGGAAACAGTAGAAACATGTTCTTCAGTATAATACACATTTTAATATCTGTAGCTGGTCGATTTGGTAGTGTGCGTTTTTAAAACGGCTACCATATAGAAAGTAAAAATGAATTAAGATTTTTATTATATTATTTATTATTTTATTAAAACAAATTATTTTAATAGAGATTGATGCTGATAACTGTAAATATTAGTCAAAAACTCAAAACAGCACAATAAGAACACTGAAGTGGTGACAATGACCATGAGCTATTAAGATTCCTCTTGGAGATGTAAATATGTATGAACAGTGTAGGAGTGGCGTGATTAGGAGCGTGGGTGACTGCCACTGTGATGAGGAACCATGTAATCGCGTTCACACAGCAACCTCTGCTATTCTCAAGCAGGGAAAGTTATCCCACAACTTTAAGCCTTGTCAATCGGTGTTAAACATTTGATGTGACGTGGGCGCTGACAGGGTAATGGTTATGGTGAAAGACACAAAGTCAACATCTTGTATCGAAGTGGGCGAGACCTAGACCTTGAAGAGTTATTTAAAGTTACCTGCATGCCAACACCTTTCACCACTGTGCCCTTATGCAACCCACATTTTCCAATGGAAGGTTAATATGCTATGGTATCCAAGACCCCTCTGAAACCTTTCTGAAATTAGATCCACACAGCATAGTGTTGTTTCCAGTGGGGACGAAGTAGGGCAGGAGCTGGTCAATGTTAAAAATAGAGTACATTGTGGTACTCTCACGATCTCAGTCCGTATTTCCCATGTGTTTGTGAACTTTTCTGGACTTCCTGTTCTGTGCCTTGTTTTGTAGTCCTTTGTAGTTTTTAGTGTTAGAGGTCCTCCATGTGTGTTGTTATCCTATTAGTTTCTATGAGTTTAAACCCCAGTGTTTCCTTTGTCTGTTGTCAGTCATTCAAAGGGAACTCCAACCCAAAATGAAAATTCTAACATTTAATTACTCACCCTTAAGAAGTTTAACATCTGGAGGACCTCGATTTTCCCAAAAACCCAAATTAAGGTAGTTTTGGAAGCTTTCTGACTCCTCCTTGGATTGCATCACAACCAATCTTCAAAGCGCTGAAAGTGCGTAAAGACATTGTAATATTGTCCACGCGACTCTAGTGGTTCAGTAATAATTAATATTATGTGAGGAGGATACTTTTTTTGGTCAAACAAACAAAACTAACGACTATATCAAAAAACTTCCTAATTTGAGTGTTAGTTTCCAGCGCGCGTTCCAGAGAGCCACACTGCATCTGATGTCAGCATCGCTCGACGCGTGCACGTTCAGACGTAGAACCTGTGTGGATAGAAGGCACATTCGTCGAGCAATGCTGACACCGATGCTCTGTCATGTTGCTTGTGTATTTGGATGCGTTGCAATCTGTGGAGGAGTTAGAAAGATTTCCAAACTACCTTTATATATAAGTTTTGTCTTTTTGTTTAATAAAATGATTATGCTGCACGTGGATCTGCTTCGTGCCTAGTTCCAGGTACAGTTATATTTGCCCCAAAAAGTATCTTGAGGCTTCAGATGAGGATGTACAGGAATTGTATTATTTTGGTAAGGAAAGACACTACAGGGGAATAAAATTAAATGTTTATCAATGAATCAGGAATTGGGGAGCGAAATGTTTTCCTGAAGTGGTCCCTAAACAGCGGTTTGCCATATGAAGCGCACATCAGATGTTTTCCAAATTCTTTCAAGTATACTGACCTCCCAGAAGAAAATCCTTGAAAAGTGAGTAGGGAGCACGGAACCATGTAATTCGAAAAACATTTTGAACATAGATGTCTTAAGGTTAATGCACTGTTTCAACAAATGGCAACAATTTCATTGCAACATTGTAAATTCAACAGCCAACTTTAAATCGTTCCTGACATTTGTTGGATCAGCACAAATTAAATTATTCTATAAGTGATGCACAACTCAGATGGTATGTCATTATAATCAGCAAATTAAATACTATACACCTTGCTCCTGAATGCCAAGATGTTTTCCACTTACTGATTTATTTATTCATTGAGAAAGCATTGTCAAGCTTAATTAAAAAGTGAATATTTAGTGAATTTTTTAAGGTCCTACTTTGTCTTATGGAGTGTCTAACAACAAGTTAACATACATTCACGATGAAAAAACACTTTCATTTTCTAATTCTAATTTCATTTATTATTACCCTACTTCTTGACTGACTCAAATGATTCATTTGGCGATTCATCTGTCTAATCCCATCAGAGTAAACTCCTGTTTTCTCAAGCCAGTAACTTTGCTATTCGTTCACTTTTGGCTTCATAATTTGGCAGACTACTTACATTCACACACAACAACATTACACACTGCATAAAATGTAATTTTAATGACATTGTAATAGTTAATCTTGAATATAAATAAGTAAAGGTCTGTTCAAGCAGCAATGGGCAAGAAAACATGAGGGCAAAAAAACAGGTAAACCTGTTTCGCATTGGCTAAATCAGTAACAAAATGTAATACTTCAGTAGGCTACATCAAGATAATTTTGCTACCACAGCAGAACCCCTAGAAACTTGTGACGCTAAATATCTGGATGAGGACCTCGGCTATAAATGCTCTCCTCCCCACTTCCATCTATGAGTAAGTTCAGCCTCAAATACAAATTCAGTACACCGGGTTCTATCAAAGATAATGGGGCTGATTGCTCTCCATTTGCAGCAAATGACTGTAATCTGAGTCACAAATCACCGTAGGCTACCTGCTTAAAAAGAATGAGGAACAGCAATTTCTCTGCTTATGCCCCTCCTCTGCATTCACTGCACATTTCTGAGTGCTTGTGTGCAAATACTGAAAGAATTTCACATGTATTCCTCAATGTATGCATTATTTGGAATTACATGGTCATGATTATGATGAATTGTTTTCAAAGGAAAAAGTCTTCATGGGTCCTTTTTGGACTTTAGCCCTGGGGATTTTCTTTTGCATTTTCTTTACTCCTTTCATTATTAAATTACTGCATGTGAATTCTCCAAAAGTGCTTGCTTTGGAAAAAGGGAGATTTGAAGTTTGTGGCTATCCAGCTCTTCTTTGAGAGTTTAGGCTATTGTATGAAGTTGTGTCAAATGAGGAACAATGTTTCTTTGCATGTTTTAAATGTCTACAAAAACAAGAATAGTGCAATCTTGGACCATCCCTGGTACCCAACAGGGCTGTCAATTAGTTTAAAGAAGCTAAAGCATGCTAATGTCTTGCTAAACTAGCTTAATGTTGTCAGATGACATCACGCTGTAATTACAATAGTCGGGATGCTATTCCTTGTTTTTTTGCGTTCTGTCTAATATCTGTAATCCCATCTGTTTTGCTTCTGTATTTTCATACAGCCAAATGTCCAGTTGCCAAAGCTGTTCTTCTTCACATTTTTCAAGTATGACAAACACTGAATGTTACCAATTAAACTAAAATGTCATTTGATTTGTTGTTATAGGCACTTTTTCTTGTACAAAAACTCGATACATTGGCAATATTGCTAGCCAAGGTTTATCTATCTCTCAGAAAATGTCCATAACACTGTGATTACACCAAACATCATGTTGCAAGAGATACGTTTTTGTCCACAACCGGTTTGGAGGGCAATCCGGCAATTAAGCTACAATGGATCCTGTAATAGTTACAGGTGGTTTTTTTTTTATGTAGCACGTCATTTCACATCTGATGTAGAAACGGAGTAATGCCTTGAGAACCAGAATAGATGCATGACTTTTGACTGGTCTGCTTGGCAATGCAGCTTCTAATGCAGTTAACTAAAAACAGCTGGTGTTGTGGTATACAGCAACTTGCATGATCCTACAAAAATGTTTAAACAGCTCTTGGCTTGTGATCATAGTTCATCTATCATGGTTTATTCTGTGACACTACCGGGAATGGACCCTTTCAAACGAATGGCTAATTGTGGAGATAATAATCAAGGTTTTAAGGTCAAAAGCTTCGCGCATGAGTTGGGTTTGCCCTGAACAAGCCCTCAAGTTCCTTCTGGAACCCCTTTCAGTTTACATTTTTAATTCAATGAACAGAATTATCTAATTAAAATCTAGCTAAAAACAAATATGACATGCTCCCTTTGTGTTCCAGTTGAGAAGCAAGCAATTCATTATGCAAATATAAAGAAAAGCTTTTGAAAGTAGCGATTTTGTGAATGATGAGGAGTCACTGAGGCGATCTTTTAAAGATATTCCACTCAGTCAATGTTATAAATAAGCGTTACAAGGATTTAATGACCTTGATACGTCTGATGTTGTTTACCTACAAGCAAGAGGTCTAGTACAGCTCAAGGTAAAGAAAAGATTATACATTTAAAGAAAAACAACTTTGATTCACACTACGCTTTGTTGGGTGCATCAAAATTGAAGTCATTCATAAAAATGCATATCGGTTTCAAGATTCAACTTTGACCCCGTTGTGTTTGAAAGAAGGATATACAAATTTTCCCAGGCATTTCTAATTCCAATGAGGGTGTCTTGGGATGTAAATTCACAATGGCTGCATTTGAGAAATGTGAAGTGCTTGCTGGAGTTGGAAGAGCGCTTATGAGATGAGCCAAGCTTGTTACGGGAAAAATCTCTCCACACTTAACCATTATGTAAATGTGGTGATGTAACAGGTGTTTACAGCTTCAATGATAACTTTAAAACAAAACATAGGCTACAAGTAATCGCACATATGAACAAACACAAATATAGAGGAAAAAGGATTCAGAAAATAAAATATCTAAACTATAATTTCAATTATTGCCTCTCTACACATCCACCACTGCTGAATAGCTGCAGTCATACGACATGTGATGCACTTCAAAAACTATGTTTTTGAATCGTACCATTTGAAAGGAAGTGTTGTTCACAATATGTGACCATGCACTTCCTTGTGTGGAAAATGGACCTTATGCACAAGCAGAACGAATTTCTTACGTAAATTTCCGCTTTTAATTGTATGCGTCAACTTAAGCATGAACGGTCCAACGAAATGTTTCCACAGAAATTCTTCTCCTTGTGTTTAGTGAATTAGGCCCTTTGTATATGAACAGAGTAATGTGCTCTACAACAGTGTCTTCATTTGTACATGTTCAATGGATGTTTTGCTCAACACACGGGTCACGTAGTTTATTAGCCGCTTAAATGGTCAAATATTAAAAAATATAAAATAGACAGGTTAACATAAATCACAGGTTATCTTTTGAATACCCATTAATATTATATATTTCTAAAAATACATTTTTATATAGTATAGGGTACATTTGAATTCTTATTTAATTAATTGATTTATTTAAAACATTTATTTATTGTAATGTTATGTATTATTATTTAGTTGTTTATATAGTATAGGCCTTTAAAATATCATTTGTAATAATGAATCCAACAAACCATAACAATTATTTTTTTTTAAAAATGTTGAAAGACCAAGTAATGTCCTAAACTGTGCACATGGTCTGAGCTCTGTGCCCTTTGACCCTGTCCCAGCTTACAATTCATCATACTCCATCAATGTCCTCATTGGTTCTCTGCTCAGACCTTCAGACTCTACAAAGAAAAAAACACACAGTAGCCATTATTTTCAAAGTTCATAGTGAGGTCACATCCAATACTATCTCTCTTTTGAGGGTTAGACAGGGGATATGACCTCACTTCTAGGGCTGTATTAAAGAAGTTAGGAAGTGAGTTGTATTGTACATTTAAAGATTTAATGACATGTAAAAAAATCGATCCAAGTATGTGAATTGCATGATTGAACAAATGTAATACATCTTTTTTAAATGCATTTCTCATCAAATACTATCTCAAGTAAAGACGGCTTTTCTTGCAACAATGCATATCCAGTAGTTACTGATCTTTTCTGAAAAAAAAGGTAATGACCTGGTTTAATTTAATTCTAAGGAAAAGTAAATTATGTCAAAACGGCTAATTCTTTGTATGGAACATTTAATTACACGGATTAAATTAGTTAAACCAGATAGATTTTAGTAAATATAATGTAGATTTTGTCGACTTAAACTAAAATTATGGATATGACTAAAATATGACTCAAAAGATTGTAACTACTTTTAAAATAAATGTTGCTGTCAAAATTGAAAAAGGATCTTAATTCTATTTTCAGTTAAGCTTTAAAATACACAAATTCCTTATTAAGTTGTATGTCCAATAAAAAAAGTTACAGAAATTGTTAATATTTTGACAATAAATGTTATTTGAATTTCAGTTATTATTTGAATTTTGTTCATATGTGTGACCCTGGATCACAAAACCAGTTTTAAGTAGCACAGGAACATTTTTAGTAAAAGACAAAAATACATTGTATGGGTCAAAATTATAGATTTTTCTTTTATGCCAAAAATCATTAGGGTATTAAGGATCATGGTCCATGAAGACATTTTGTAAATTTCCTACCATATATGTATCAAAATTTTATTTTTGTGAGTCGAATTTAGTTTTTTTACATTCTCAGATTCCTGAGTTTTAAATGGTTGTATCTCAGCCAGATATTGTCATATTCTAACAACAATATACATCAATAGAAAGCGTATTTATTCAGCTTTCAGATTTTGTAAAAATCTCAATTTTCGAAAAATTGACCCATAAGACTGTTGTCCAGGGTCACATATCAAGATGTGTATCTTATCGTGAGCCCTGCATCAAGATATGTACCGAATTGTGAGCTGAGTGTATCATTACACCCCTACATCCCGTGTTAACATACATTTTCCTTATACTTTGCCTTTCAGTTAAGCATTCCCAAAATTACACTAACTCTAACACTGTAAACAAACAATAATAAGAAAGCACAAATTTCAAAGAAAATCTGAAACTATAATACAAATCAGACATTTGAAAACGCACAACAACAATAATCTCAGTTCCATTGCTATCTTAGAGATCAACGTTGACTAAGCATGCTGTTTCTGCCAAATAGTATCAGGTCATTGCAGGCATTATTTACAGTGAGGTATTATTTGGAACAGCTTTACAGATTTTTTTTGCAGGACACGTCGTATTTATCAAGATTCTTAGTCTGCTCTGAATTATTCCTGCACCTGTCCATGAACAACCTTACGTAACAACTTGTCACAATGTCAAGAGAAAAACATTTTTTCTTTAAAGATTGTTGATAAATGTTTTCATTGAAACTTTAAAATGCCTATAGTTCAGGGCCATTTACATTTTGATTTACACAAAGATAGTTTGGAACGTCACAAGCGTCAAGCTTAAATTTGAGCTCACATAAGGTTGGCGGCTTCCCATGAGGTGCGTCTGATAAAAACAAGCTTGCCAAAGGCAGGCACAAGTGGGTGGAAGGGAATGGTTATTATGATTGCTTGTTCCTGTTAGTACAGCCCAGAGTCCATTAAGACTAATTGCATTAGACTCATAATGCAAGGCCCACACCTCATCGAGGTAATTGATTCATATCAAAATGTGGTCATTATTATTTTAATTTGAATGGTTTCACCTGAGGTCTGGAAACATTCATTAGTCTTGTACAGAGAGTCATGCCAGTAATACATTTAGTCCCAACCTTACATATCAACCCATTCTTTATAAAAACCTCTTTGTCTGTTGTTTGTATTTAATCAAATCTTTCTTAGATTTCACATTTTGTCAAATGTAAAGCCTTCATTAAAAAATGCATTATTCATTCTCAGTGTCACAGGTTGTGGATGTCAGGTCATCAAGAAATCTGAATTTGTGCAATTTTTTAGATGTCAGAAAGACGTCACACTCAACGTCTGCTTTTGGCACACAAAAAAGAGAGATAAGATGCAAAAAGATACCTCTAATATTAAAGATTCATTCCTTAAATTAGAAGCATAAAGGCGAAAAGAACATCCAGAAGTCCATCTTAACGGTCACAAACCTTTTCAACCTCACGGACTGGCTGTCACATATCTGTAAAACCGCTGCAACGACACTGTGAATCTCAAACAGATGCTTCCATCATTCTCTATATTCTTCCCATCAACTGACCGTATAGAATATTTTGCTTTCCTCACTATCTTTCCTTTCTTGGAAACGTTTAAAGTTCGAGGTCACTGCACTGTGACTGGTCTGATATCATAATTCCCTCCATCACCATAACATTTCTATACAATTGCAGAAGAAATTTGACTCAAGAACGTCGAACTTGGTTATGATGCAGCCTAGGTAGCCTATTATACGTCTTTTTTATATCATCATTTATGCGACAATTAAGGTCTGTTTTTATTGGCTGTGTGATACGATTCCAGCTTTGCGAGGATCATTAAGAATGAATGCAAATCTGTTCTGGCTGATTTTGGTGAGCTTTTGATACAGATAAAGAAGCACAGATACTCTGAGACTGCTCGGGAGTCAGATATTTTAGTGGGTGGCCATTGACAGCATGTGGTGTGAACTAGCATTGAAACTACAGCTGTGGTATGTCACAAGAATTAATGATTTTGAGAGAGGACAGCACAGAGGCATACTATGCATAAAAATAGACACCATTGAGAGGGAATTGTTTGAATGGACAAACATATGCATACAAATTAAACCAACATCAGGGCTGTATCCAGAATAAAAATTTGTGTTTAAATAATATATGTATGTATATATCCATCCATTTTCTACCGCTTATCCGAACTACCTCGGGTCACGGGGAGCCTGCGCCTATCTCAGGAGTCATTGGGCATCAAGGCAGGATACACCCTGGATGGAGTGCCAACCCATCGCAGGGCACACACACTCACTCATTCACTCACGCACTCACACCCTACGGACAATTTTTCCAGAGATGCCAATCAACCTACCATGCATGTCTTTGGACCAGGGGAGGAAACCGGAGTACCCGGAGGAAACCCCTGAGGCACGGGGAGAACATGCAAACTCCACACACACAGGTCGGAAGCGGGAATCGAACCCCCAACCCTGGAGGTGTGAGGCGAACGTGCTAACCACTAAGCCACCGTGCCCCCCGTATGTATATATGTATTGTGCAAATTAACTTAGTTTGTATAAAAACAAAAACATCCACACGTATATATATATTTAGTAAATATTTTGCTGTACTTATTTATATCTACCAATAATTGAAATTATATATAAATGTTTATTCATTTTTATATTTTATTTTCTGAAATGTATGCATGTATGTTTGTGTATGTCTTTATAAATACAAAATGAATATGCACAGTACACAGACAAATATTATGTAAACATAAACTTTTATTCTGGATTTATCGTTTGACAGCGCTAACCAACATCACAATCCATTAAAGACACAATACTATCACTGCTTCCTATTCATTACTATCACAAATGGTGGAACTCTGAATAAAAGAGTTTTAAGTAGCACATGAACATTTTAAGTAAAAGATAAAAATACATTGTATGGGTCAAAATTATCGATTTTATATTTTATGCAAAAAATCATAAGGATATTAAGGATCATGGTCCATGAAGATATTTTGTAAATTTCCTACCATATATGTATCAATTTTATTTTTGTGAGTCGATGGCCTGCTACAGGGCCTCTGATCAACAACTTCAAGGGCAATTTTCTCAATATTTAGATTTTTTGGCATCCTCAGATTCCAGAGTTTTAAATGGTTTTATCTCCTCCAGAAACTGTCCTATCCTAACAACCCATAATCAATAGAAAGCTTATTTATTCAACTTTCAGATGATGTAAAAATATAAATTTCGACGACTGGTTTTGTTCGTCCATGATCACAATTTTCCCAATGTGCACAAATAATCCACACGCACACACTTACAATAAATGTGCTGCGCTACTGAGAAAGAGCAGATGACAGGAACTGAATAATGAGGCTTGGGCAAATTACAGCTCAACATTACCCACAAACTGAGTACCCACAAAATCAGTCCCTCTCAGAAGAGACGGATCCCAGAAGTGTTCATGTCAGTTTGTGGGCAGCTTTACCACTTCTCCACGTATTTCCAACCCTGGGCTCTAAAACGCAGTGAGCTGCACATGAAGCCTGTTCCAAAAGGTAGGCACCCTAATTACACTTCCTGTGTGTCACACAAAAGTGCTGCCTATGTAGAATGCTCCCTTGAATCACTTTTGAAGTTCCATTATGCTGCCTTCTGTGTTTTTTTTAACAGAGCTTAAGAGAGAGTTGCAATCTTTACTGTATATGGAGCTCTCTGAAGGCATGGTGAAGAACTTTGGAAGACAGATTTTTTTGATTTTGGATCAGCATTTTGTACATTTTGACAGCTTTGTATAGTTTGCTTATTCTTCGCTTATTCTTGGATATTGTTTTATTCTTTGGAATAATGGCAGATCTGAACACTGACATCTCTGTTGCAACTCTAAATCAAGCACATGAGATTACATGGGTCATTTTCACAGGAAAAACATGTGAGAAGCCGAAAACCTTGTCGCTGTCCATGAAAAATAATTGATATAATAAAGAGATCTCGCGTGTGATTTTTCTTTCTTATGGCCTGTCATGCAGGTGAAGTCATGATTACATGACGAAAAAAGTGTCCTTATGAGGTGCTGTCCAAAGTAGTTCATTGGCAAAGATGATGAGGGTTTGCTTTCATGGTGGATCTTCTCAAGATCAAGCTGTTCAAGGTCACAATCTGGACCGAAGATGTTGGTCCCAAGCAAAAAACACATTCCATTAAGAGCACTTGACAGACTTATGACATCAGTCCCCATGTATCATCTCGAGCTGCCCTCTCGGCGTCTGATTTCAACTCCGATTTACATTCACGATTCATGACATGAATAAGGCCTCTCGTGTCTCATATCAGCCGCAGAGTAATTTATAGTCACAGCGCCGGTTTATGGAGAATTGAGTTATAAAGACCAGTTGTTGCTCATCCGCTAATGCCTTCCTATCATCTTCACAAGATTGCAAGCAGCAGGAATTTTAAGAGACCGGCAAGTAGAGATCTGAATATGCTGTGTTGACATGGCGGTAACCCTGACACACATGCAAGTGATTCTGTAATGCTTTTTAAATGTCTTATGAAAATACTGGAGGTCCATTTGAATGAATCAAAAAAGCATTAGGCATTATCATGAATCTTCATGAAATACATTTTCCGTGGCAATTTCTGTCAGTATAAGTGGGATGCATTAAAAACACTGACATTCAAACAAATCTCCATAAGGCAATTTCAAGGTTGTGTTGGTTTGCGTGACTTTCTTTCTTCTGCAGAACACAAAATCATTTTGTAAAACGCTGGTAACCAAACTGCATGGGACTCAATTGTACTGGTTGACTTCCAATGTATGAATACCAAACCACTTTTAAAACTTTTGTGTTTGACAGAAGAAAGAGTAACATAGGTTTTGAATGACATTGGGGTAAACACAAATTTTATTTTTAGGTGATATAAAATTCCTCCTCAACTGTTGAGATGGTGTGAACAGGTGTTATGCGAATAAACTGTTATTTCTGTATCTTTACACTGACAGAGCTCATTTCTCTGTAGTGCTGTTGACAGAGACCTGCCACACCTGTGGGCACCAGAAAAACACACCGAAGTGACACAGGCCAGCAGGCGCAGCTGTACTGAACTGATTTTACTCTGCTGTGACATACTCCATCATTTATGTCCAAGGGCATAGATTTGGTTTGAACATTGGGGGGGTGGAACGTCCCAGATAGCACACTCACATCACAGAGACGTCTATTTGATGTGTGTGTTTAAATCTGGAAGACGTATTTTTTAGAGTGTTTGCTCATCTGCAATACGTCTATAGGACGTTTCCTGTTAGATGTCTTTAAGATGTAATGATTTAGAATGTATGTTAAACTGACATAAATTCTAACATAGAAGAGATTATAAAAAGTAAGAAATTAAGTAAGTATTGAAAGTGCCAGTAGGCGGCAGCGATTCACTGTTTTAATGAGTGAGCCACTTAAATTATTCATTCATCCAATTCGTTCGAAAGTCAGATTATTTTAGGAAGAAAACAAACATCAATGTGAATGCTTTTGTCATTGATAATTACAGACACTATTGAAAAATGAACTAGCAAAACAGATGGCTGCTTTGGTAACTTGTTATAATGATAGTTATAGCTAAATACATTGCAATGGTTTAGCTAGCTAACATATATGGTGTGTACTTAGCTATTATTACACAATCTCATACCTCATTCTCAGTACATGCTTTATTTTTTTTGCATCCCTCTCTGACCAGCAGTTAAGTATAGTCCGCTGTGCAGCGCTTCTCTTCATTTTTGGCGTACGTTAGGTTACCCGTGTGCTCTCCCATTCAAACACCACTCGCGTTGTTTTGGTGAAAGTGCGACTCATTGGTTGGGCGTTACCAATCGGTTCAATGGAGGGGGAGTATTTTTTGTCTAATTTATTATGACAAACTCATATTTGATTAGGAACAAAATTATTGTCACAAAATAAAGTAATTCTACATATTTTACATTTGATCTATGATTTTCATGTTGAAATATTGGAGGGGTTGTAACTGATGGATTTGAATCATGGGGGGGTTGCCTCCCCCCCATCCCCCCCATAAACTACGCCCCTGTTTATGTCAGTTTCTTGTGTTTGCTGAACTGTTCCATTCGCTCCTTTGTGGCTGGGGACAAGAGTGGCGTGTTAAAAGACTCAATGTCCTAATTTTGCAAAAAATTTTGGCCCGATCAGGAGAACGAAGCAGCAGTGATGTGAAACGCATACAAAAAGGGAAATTTATGGGAGACAGAACATTAATGCAAAAGTTAAGTTGCATAAGCAATGAGAGGACAGTAAATAAGGGTGGCAGGTGGGTGAGTCATGACTAGATGCTCTGTATAAATGATATGAAGCTATTATGAAGACACGGTTTCATTCTCGCTGATGTAAACTTGTTGTCGTTTGTTTCATGGAAAACAAATGCATGGAAAAAAACCTGCTGGCTCACAGTAGCTGTTTCCAAACTGGGTATTGCAAAGAATGAGCAGAACATTAGTTGGTTAACAAGATATGATGTTAAAAAAATCTGAACTGGCAATTCTTATCTATTTACAG
Source organism: Triplophysa dalaica (assembly GCF_015846415.1). NCBI lineage: Eukaryota > Metazoa > Chordata > Actinopteri > Cypriniformes > Nemacheilidae > Triplophysa > Triplophysa dalaica. The sequence continues at coordinate 8,538,125 of NC_079543.1, forward strand.
TTTTCAAAAAAAATAAATTTTCTGGTCAATATAACAATTGTTGATGTTATCAGAACAAAAAAGGCAGATTTTTTTGCAAACGCGGTTCGGCAGCCGTATAATCGAGAGACACACCAGGGCTCCAGACTGCGACTAAATGGTCACATTTTGCCACCAGTTTTCAAGAAAGCGCGAGCATTTTTTTACAAGTACTCGCCCATGTACGACCTGCAAATTTGGAATTTATTCTAGTATTTATTTCATGTGGAAAGACGCGAAGAAACGCCAGCCCACCACCAGTGCCGCGCACACAATCCAGAGCCTCATTGACAAGTTTGCAAACACTCATGAGTGCATTACTACGAGTTGCTAGCTGTTACTGATTTCTTGAACCCGCAGACGTACGATTTGATATAGACTGTTAAAACAAAACTTTCCACGGAGGGGTTCAGGAAACGTCATTTATCTGTGGATTACTAAAGAGACATCGCCGAATGATTTCAAATCCGTTCACAGCGAGAACGACAGGCGAATGTTTTGTTAAGTTTAATTTGACGTAGCGTGTTGTGAACATGAGGAAAAGTGTCCTTAATAAACAATAAAATCATTGTAAAAGCATAACACGAAGCCTTCCACTTTGCTTTAATGTGTAACACTGTAAACAATTAAATTGCATACTTTTGATTAAATTACATGCCCTTTGTCGCCGGTTCTGTTCATAATTTTTATGGACAGAATTACTAGGCGCAGCCAGGGGCCGGAGGGCATTGGGTTTGAGGACCACACGATTTCATCTCTGCTCTTTGCGGATGATGTCGTCATGCTGGCCCCCTCAGACCAGGACCTTCAGCATGCACTGGGACGGTTTGCAGCCGAGTGCGAAGCGGCTGGGATGAGAATCAGCACCTCCAAATCTGAGGCCATGGTTTCTTAGTCGGAAAAGAGTGGCCTGCTCACTTCAGGTAGGTGGAGAGTTCCTGCCTCAAGTGGAGGAGTTCAAGTATCTGGGGGTCTTGTTCACGAGTGAGGGAAGGATGGAACGGGAGATTGACAGACGGATCGGATCGGTGCAGCTTCTGCAGTAATGCGGTCGCTGTACCGGTCTGTCGTGGTGAAGAAGGAGCTGAGCCGCAAGGCGAAGCTCTCGATTTACCGGTCAATCTACGTTCCCACTTTCACCTATGGTCATGAGCTGTGGATCATGACCGAAAGGACAAGATCCCGGATACAGGCGGCCGAAATGAGCTTTCTCCGCAGGGAGGCTGGGCGATCCCTTAGAGATAGGGTGAGAAGCTCGGTCACTCGGGAGGAGCTCAGAGTAGATCCGCTGCTCCTCCACATCGAGAGGGGCCAGCTGAGGTGGCTCGGGCATCTTTTCCGGATGCCCCCTGGACGCCTTCTTGGGATGGTGTTCCGGGCATGTCCCACCGGGAGGAGACCCCGGGGAAGACCTAGGACACGCTGGAGGGACTATGTCTCCCGGCTGTCCTGGGAACGCCTTGGTGTCCCCCCTGGAAGAGCTGGAGGAAGTGTCTAGGGAGAGGGAAGTCTGGGCATCCCTGCTTAGACTGCTGCCCCCGCGACCCGGCCCCGGATAAGAGGTAGAAAATGGATGGATGGAAATGGATTGATGGACTTTTGGAGAAGCAGAATTTATTTGGTTCAAATGAATTCAGATTACAGTCTCTCTATTTAGCACCAATCAATAACGAAGCTGCTCTGTAGACACTTAGACACAGTTATTTTGGGGAAAAAGTGAATAAATCCATTGCTGACTGATTGAAGGTGTGCCCCTACATTTTTTTGCCTGCGCTCCTAAAAATATTCAAGTCAGGGGCGTCAGTGCTCCTAGTAAAAAAAGTTAGTCTGGAGCCCTCCACACCGCGTCCTATTTTTAGCGAGGGCAGGTTTTGGGAAATACTTCGAATTTTATCAACTCTATGGTAAGAAGGAGCTTGATAAGACGTTCGCAAAATGCAAAGTTTGTAAAGCGAATATGGAGTCTTTTGGAAGACTAAATGTAAAGACTCACATCGAATGCCATCATTCCAGCAAAATGGAATAAAATCGAAAAATATGTCATATCGAATTTTTAGGAAAATAATCGTTATTAAAAATCGATTTTTATTGAATCGTGACCCCAAGAATCGATATGAAACGAATCGTGAGGTACCAAAAGATTCCCAGCCCTAATACGGACAATACGAACGCCAGATTGCGATTTTTCGTGCATAAATACGCCTTTTTTGCATGCATATGATACGCCAATTAGCGTGTTTGCATATTAAACAGCAATTTGTCTCATTACCTTTACCCCTAACCCAAACCCTAAATCTAATGTTAGCGTCCGTGCATAATATAACCTCTTCCCAAACCCTAAACCTAACCTTATTATTTTAATTATTTCAGTGTTTCCTCTTCATGTACGTTTTAAAATGGCTTCTCTCCACCCAGGTTCAAGCTAACATTGGCGTATCATAGGCACGCAAAATCGCAATCAGCGGGGTGATGTTGTGGGCGGGTTCATCCAAAGATGCTTCATCCAAAACCTTCTCCAAAGCCATCTGCCACATGCCAAAACAGCTACCAGTTTAAACTAGATTTTCCAGCAGGGTTAGTCCATGGCAGAGATTCCAAAAACTATTTTGCTGTTAAGTGCATCTCAGGTTTTTCAGAAAGCAGGTCTGGCAGTATGGGATGAGTTTGCTTTCATCTGTACAGAGCCGAGACATTAAATACCACACGACATTAAAACGTGTCAAAACAGATTCACTGCTCTTTATCTATTTGACACATAAGTCATGTTTTAATCACTCAAATTGCTTATGCAAAAATGGTTATTCTATGATAAAATTTTGCTTGCCTTTGTACTTTTCCAGTATATTTTTCACACCTCTGGAGTCTTTATGTAACAGTCTTGGAATGGTGTTTTGGTAGCCGATTTGTAGAATGGAGAAATGTGACCCTAAATGTTTTATGTCTCTGTTATGTCATGTTTTGCAGACTTGTGATTTGTGACAAGCAAATTGTCTGAAATCCATTCAATATTATCGACGGTTTCAATATAACCTTCAAATTTTAACAACTTTTGGATTTGCATGCATTCTAGTATGTCTTCTATAAATAATTTCAGGAGAAATATCTGAGACAAATAAACATCTGATACTGAAATGAAACAACTGACAACTCCATCAAATATCTTGAACTATAAAACTATAAAATCTCTGAGCTAATAAATGTGTTGGTTTGTAGACAGTATATCATACAGAGACAAGTTTAGTTCACCGCTGCTGGGTCTGTTGTTTGGCTTGTCATGTCAGTTTGGTTGATTGTAAGGCCTACAGTTTTTGCCTGCTTACATTCACACTGCGCTTCTAAACGCCACCTCATCAAGCCCCTGGGAACTAAGGTTTAAAGGTTATGTTAAAGTGTGTGGGAACTATGTTGGATAAAGCATTTCCTTCCCTTTCTGATCACACAGTGTGGCTGTTCACAAAGTCTGTGTACGACGCATTAAGAAACTTGTCTCCAAATCAGATATGTACATACTACATTTTGTCATTACTTTCTCACCTTTATGTTTTCCCATGCCCTAATATCTGTTCTATGTTATTTTTTCTCGAAAGTAAAAGTACATTTTTTAAAGCTTGTTTGTACAGCTTTCCAACATAATTACAGCTTATGGTGACCCCGTCTGTGCTACTCCCGGCGTAAGACTACAACATAAGTACTTCAACTTATTTTCTTTTGTTTTAACATGCCATTCCCCTAATGTTACCAGAATTTAAGTCAATCACTGATAATCTGGCTTTTGGCTCATCCCCTTTTTCAATAAAACTATGCAGTATTATAATTTTTTTATTTCATCCAATCAGTGATGCAATTTTAAAATCCATATAGAGGACATCAGAGTACGTAATTTTATAGGCCAACCTATAAGTTAGTGGTGCAGTGGTTCCCTTGACCAAAACCCTATGCATTTTGCCTTTGACTTTAGTAAGCTCTGTGATGGAAACAAAAAATACTACAAAGTTTATCGTCTCCCAAAAAACGCATCCTTTTTTGTCACATCCATAATGTTTAATTCCCTTTTTTAAATAGATTTGTTTTTCACAGACTGACATTTGTTAAGTTTAGACTCTATCAACAAGAGCTCTGTAAAATATGAACAGATGGTTCAATATATATTCAATATATTCAATATAACAAATTCATTCTCTGACCATTTTTATGTCACATCCATAACGCTGGAATTGCCTAAATGCTAAAATGCTAACTCGCTTCTGGGTTTTGCATACGTCATCTCTTCACCACTCTATAAAACTATACAGAATTCTGAAAATTATAATTCTATCCAATCAGGAATAAACAATTCAGATGCAATTTTCCTGAAGCCTTCAGACTACTGTAATTACACCACAAGAGCAAATTGTCTCAATCGATTTTGAGAGGTCTGCACATCGCACCATCCAGATGGCTTTGTTTTCAGGTTGTTATGCACACTTTTACTCATTTCCTGGATAATGGGAAGAGGAACTGAATAATCACAATTAATACATATGTAATCAAACAACTGCTAAATAACCAAATTTTATACGTACTTATGAAATCTCCTCACTGCTGTCCATCGTTCTGACCATCTGTACGTTGATTTGATTGTGTACTTGCACGCATCTTATATTTTCAATGGTGAAGCATTTTCAATCAGACCTTGTTCTCTTAGGAGTTGCTATCTGTGTTGAATCAACCATTGCTTGGCAGCTCTTTCTGGCTAAAAATGTACACAAGCTGGAAAACTGAGCTTTGTGAGATTTAACATCTATTGAACAAACCACCTAGTTTTAATGTCAGGGAGCAGGTTTAAATCAGACTTTTCAGGTTTTACTCGTCATCATGTCATTCCAAACTTGTATGACTATCTTTCTTTTATGGAACACTAAAGGTAAAAACTTTTTGTTAATCATACTGGGGATATAAGTCTCCATACAACTCAATCTAAAAAATTTAAATCTGAAAAAGTCAGATCCATTTGTAAAAAATCAGTTGGTCAGTTTCAAAAATCTGCTTGAATCATTGACAAATCTGACTCGTCTGATCTGCAAGTTTAGTTCACGGATACAATATTCTGATTACTGAAGTATCAGTATGAAAAATTGTTACTTGTGATTTAAATTACATTTACCTACCGTACTGCTTTATAAGATTTTAGGAGGACTACTGTAGGGCTCTTAAACTCAACATTCACTATCATTATTTGGAAAACATTGGCAAGAATATGTCAATATAAAATATAAATTTTGTGTGGCAAAGTGAAACATTATTATACAGTGGAAAGTGAATGTGTAAAATTTTAATTTGGGGGTAAATCCTCCTTCTTCAATACTAATTTTCCATGTTGATCCATACATCCCCCTTCAGACCTTGTATGATGTTGTCTAAATTACTATTGATCATCACCATCACACTGTTTCATGAGACAAAACAACCCTCTGTTGTGCAGTTGACTTACTGCACAGGGAATCATGTTCTTTGACATCAAGTTTATTGTTTCTGAAGACTACAATAAAAATTTACTTGGAGTTGATCGCCTTTCATAATTTTAAGGTAATGTGCTATTTCAATCTCATTGTTGTGACCCATTAATGTTCTTCATTGATTACACAAGGTATGTCCTTGGGCACTTCATCATGGATGAGTTGTAGATAAACATCACATCATCATAGATTTCTCATTGTATAATCAATTAGGTGCACTTTGAGCAAATAAACTAGTTGTGAGATCAAATAATGAGACGACAAGTGTTTGAAATATAGCTTCAGCGCAAGTTCTGCCAGGAATATAAGAGATCGCCACATCGAAGCAACAGCGATTCACACGCTCGTTCAGCCGTGATTTAGGATGTTACAGATGATTTTATGTCTACACGGCTATTTGCTAATTCATGCTAGGCTATTCTGCTGCGATTCTTTCAGCTAATACAGCCCCTCGCTTTCCACAGACGTTTGGGATCTTTCTACAAAGCCTTAAACAGCCATTGCTCCTCCCTACTCAGAAGAACTCCTTCAAAACTACACTTGCATTCTCAGATCATCTTCTGCATCTAATCTTGATCTTCCTCGAACACTCACAGCTATGTGTTCTCGAGCTTCAGTCACGCAGCTCCCTACCTTTGGATCTCAATACCGCAGGATGTTAAAAGTAGCAAATTTAAATCCCGTTTTAAAACATACTTTTTTAGGCTGGCTATTCTGTGATTTATTTGTGTGCCTATCCCATGTATCTAGCTTGTATTTATCGAGTTTATTTGATGACTGTCGTGACTATTTGTTGTACGGTTTCCTCGAGTGTCAGTAAGGCGCCTGTAAATAAAATGTGGTATTTGTAGTAGTATTTCACGGTTCCATGTTGAGTGGTCAGTGCTTAGATTCTGTGGTTGCCTCTTTACGAGAGAATCCATGTTTGCGAAGCGCGCATTTTCACTGTTAAACGAATATACATATTTTGTTGCTGGAGCAAAGAATGGTTACAGCGATTGCACTAATTGCATTCGCTGCTCCATCTGTTTTCATCTCGTTTGCGATTGTAGTGGGATGGCCTTTTTTTTAAGAGTAGTCTGCGTGGCCCCTTTAAAAATAGAAGTAGAAATAGAAATAGAAATAGAATTTAAAATTCCTGTTTGGGACGCGGGATTCTCTTGTTGCATTGAACGCTCGTGATTGCATGGACTGCTCGCGATTGCCTTGAACGTTGTACAACGCACACGTTGGATACGACGCCTATACAACGCTCACGTTGGATACGCTCTAAACCCGTGGCCGTTGACTCTGGTGCCATCGGGGCTCGCTCATGTCGCTGGCGTATTTTCATTTGATTTGAGTCTATTCATTGTTTGTGTATTTGGTTTAAATGTGTGTGTCACAGAGTGAAATTGAAATTTCGGTTTGTTACGCTGCTTTATTGTATTGTTGTTATTATTATTATTATTATTATTATTAGGTATTGTTTATTTACCAATTTATTTAGTTTGTTCCTTTCTTTATTTGGGTTGGTTGTATTCTTTCGTTGTCTCGCTTTACATTTATCCCGCTCTATTTCGGAATTTAGTAATTGTGGTTTATTTGTTCTGTTGTCTCTTTTGGCCTTGGTTTATCTGATTGGCGTTGAGTGGGTTTAAATTAATTATATCGTTTTGGTTGGTTTGAAGTGTTTTGATTTGCATTTATTTTGTTTTCTGAATGGAGTGTTGAAGTGTTTAAGCCAAGACATACCGTGAACGAAGGGAACCAACTTTAATTTATTTGTTGTGAATTGTTTCTTTAAGTATATATTTTTTCCTTTTCTTTTTGGGTGCGTGTGGCCAGTGTATGGGTGGCCGGCCCAGGGGAACTGTCTAAACAAAGCCCAGTGGGATGATTCCTTCATATTTAGTAAATTTTATCACTGATGTTGAGCGCCAGGTGTTTTTTTAATAACTTAATAATACATTTTTGGTCAGTGGTCTTGTCTCTGCTCGTCCTTTTCATTTGGTTGAAAGCCTGTAATTGGGGAGGCTCAGAAATTGGGGTCTGAGTACGGGTTTTACCAGTGTAAGTTAATGATCGTCAGTCATACGGTCACACGTTATTTAGGCAATCCGTTTAGTTTGCTTATTCAGTCGTTGTGAAGACAGAGATAAGTTAAAGGGGTGATGTGACACAGCTGGAACGAATTTTATCATTTGTTTCGATTTAAAACAATGTGTATACATGATTTGAGGTCAAGGTGCCATGCCTGCCCAGGTAGCCAAAACAGTTTGGAACAAATCCGGTAGGCCAAAAAGAAAAAATAACTCTGCAGTTGCGGTTGCGGTTGCCAGACTCATGCCAAATCGGAACTTACGTGGGTCTAGACACAGGCTATATGAACCATGCAGCCGGAAAGAGTTTCAATCGCAAGTAGAAAACTAATTGAACGAACGGCATGCCTTCAATTGGCATCACACACAAAGAGGCAGAAGGACAAGCACACTTTTTCACAAACAAGCCGCTCTGTCTAGTGCTCTTGAAAAACCGCATCGCACTTGTGAGACCTCAAAACACAACAAGAGTGATTCGACGTAATACGCCAATGGGCCTGTCTGGTGCCAAATGATGTTAACACATCTCTCGTTTTAGGTGACAGTCAAGAACATGATCCTCGCGTCTGTCCAAAGTGGGTCGAGGATGCCTTCAAGATCCATCATGATGTAAGATCCTCAGATCGCCCCCCCCCCCTTTGTCCCTGGTAAAATCCAAAATGTATCTAGGGAGGAACGGAAACTAAGTCTTATTGTTTTACACTTGGTATTCTCAGTCTCTTCCTGATGGCATGAGTCGGTACTCGCTAAAACGGGAAGTCCGGAATCTGTACTGATATTTCTTTCTCATCATCGCCTGTCACATGAAGACTGCATGGTCTCATATTGTTTTATTCCATCGATGTTCATGGCTTATTCGCCGACAAGAGTGAATCGTCTTTCGTTGGAAAGAAAGTTCCAAACCACGCTGATTAAGACGTTCAAGAGCGGATTAGGAACCTTAAACATTAAGTGCATTCCATATATGACGTCGTATACCAGCAGCCTTAATTCAAGAATCATAATGAGCTTAAGTATATTTAGCGCCATCTATACACTCGTAGCCTAAAGCCTAAGTACTCATGACAGGACTTCAGGGTGGAAGTTATTCTCGTCGAAATTCCTTGAAGGAATTAATTCACACATTTGGGTAATTACCCTCTGAGTTTTGGAAAATGAAAGCATAAGCTAAACCCTGAAGGTTCAGCAAACTCAAGTCACAATCTATATTTTTCATGGATATACTGCTGGTGTCGTATATTTGCCCCATATACATTGCAAAACGCTCTTTCACTTAAGTATCACGGTATTATGAAGCTTCAACCACGATCCGCTGAGATCTCCTCTTAAGTATTTCATGCATTAACTGGTGGTGGTGTCTCATTTTCTCATTCTTACTCTTAGATCACGTTCATTATCAGTCACTAGCCTTTTGTTCCAGGTATCATGGTCCCATCTTCACATCATTCCTATCCAAGCATCTGTCTATCGTCCCGGCCCACAACTTCAAGGACACTATATTTTTATGTTTGTCCCATAACACTTTCCCATTCTTTTATTTTACTTAACGGAGCACCTGCCACTTAAGCTTGATTAAGAACATGCAATCTATCACCCCTCCTATACCGGACAATACTTTGGGATCGGAGCAGCTACCAAGCTGCTGAGTGAGGATTTTAACAAAGCTGGTGTGCAAATGGTTTTCGTCTGCATTCGAGCCCTACATACGACCTGACTCCAAAACCAGCATGGAAGCCCAACAAGCTCTTTCAAGTCAATCTCAAGGTATTTCATGCATTTACTAGCGATGGTGTCTTGCTTTCCCCCACATTTGTTCCATGTTGTGGCACATTGAGGCCTCGTATCTATGTTGTGGCCTATCAAGGCGTCATCTCTATGTTTGCCCCTCCTGTATACAGACACTCCTTCAGGATCTGAGCAGCCACTACCGCTGCTGAACGCGGAATTCCAATGGAAACTATTAAACGGACAGGTAGATGGTCGTCCTCCGCTTATGAGTCTTAATAAGACTGGACTCCTCTAACATCACGGCAGCTCAACTAGCCCTATCCGGCCAAGATCGTGGCCTATCGGGGCCTTGTCTTAGTGTCGTGGCCTATCGGGGCCTTGTCTCAGTGTCGTGACCTATCGGGGCCTTGTCTCAGAGTTGTGGCCTATCGGGGCCTTCTTGGCCCTCTGGATGCGATCCATGGACAGGGCCTACTCCAAAGAAACCCAATATCCATCTTTATTATAACCATATATTCTGTCTATCAGCTGTGTAATACATTTTCAATACTCAACATTCGCCGCCCGAGTCTTTCTGGTAGAACTGTATGTACAATGCGACAACCTGACACTAAAAAAATAGAAATGAGACTGTTCAGTGGGCATCGTTTTTTTTGTTGTTGTAGAGACTAGTGGAAAAGTAGAAATCAAAATTCTCTGGTACAGTATGAAAAACATACTATACATATGGAAACCTGACACGAACGGGGTGTGAAGGGACAGAGGACCCAGGCACAGACAGTACAATTATGAAATAATTAACAAGCAATAAGGAGGAAACGAGGGGGCGGGGACAAAGACGATACAGGAGGACACATGGCACATCAAAACAAGCAATGCAATATCTCTCACACAAAACACGTGGGGACTGTCATGACCCTGCCTCAAGGCTTGGAAACCGTGACAATGAGAGGCAAGATCATGACAATATCCGTATAAAGAGCACTTTTTACGAAAGTATCTCATCCTCATGATCAGGAAAGAGAAATATGTTAAAGTACATAACTAGGGATTTTTAAGGTCCTACTTTGGTTCATTGAGTGTCCGACAACAAGTTTATGTACATAGGTGTAAAATCGCCATAATTTTGTAATAATAGGCAGTTATTCTTAACTTACTTTGACTCTTGACTGACTCCCAAATGATTCGTTTCATGATTCATCTGTCCAATCCCCTCCTTTCAGCTAGCCTAATCTGATGTGATTTGTCAGATGGTCTATTCTGGTTTGATTGGTCTACCACGAATGAGGCTCATGAGCTAGGGTACTTGGGGGAGAAGAGTGAAGTTTTCGCGGGGGTTCCCGAATCGGACTATGGACGACTCTTTTGCGTGATTCAGAGTCGACTCCCTTTATTCCAATATAAACATTTTGTCATTCAATCACCTTCGGATTTACAACTTGGCAGACTGCTTACTTTCAAACAATTTTCTTGATCTCATGTTATGTCCTCTTTAAAATGTTTAAGTGCACTCTGAGATTGTGATCAATGATTGACTGCGATGTTCATCGTGATCTTGTGATGATGATAGCAGATAATAACTCTATTCTCGCGCTTAAGATGGTTTGCCTTCAACACACCTGGATTCATCTGATTTTTTCAATAATTACAACCATGTGGATAATATCTAAATTAAATAGCATATTACGTGTTTCCCAAGACTGGCAGTCCATAAAATTGAAGTTGAAGAAAATTGAGGTATGTGGTGCTGGATATATACAGTATTTAGTCTATTATTTGGTCTGAAACCTGATGTTGTGCTTATAAATGATCTTGTTCCAAGCTAATTTTTAAAGAGAAAAGCACACAAAGCCAAGAGGCAAAATGCTTTAAATCAAGCTTGACCATTGAAAATAAACGAAAAACTAAATGTTCACAGTTTATCTTTGAATAACCATGTGCTATTCATAAAACCTGGCTTTTCCTAGTCAGGTCTTATCTGTAGAGGATAAAAAGGCTTGAAAATGAGGACCAGACATACATCTCTGTCAGTGGAGTACAAATTCAAATGTTCTTTATAATTGTGGGGTATGTTCGAGATATAAGAACATTTAATAAATTGGACAAGGTCTTATCGGTTCATTCTGCTGAACAGCACTGCCACTCAACACTTTGAACAGTCCTGTATACTGAGTAGACTGGCTTCACATTACATTTCCAGACTATGGTTCATGCAGGCCAATGTCCATATTCCAATGTTAGGACCTTCAGATAAGACATCCATGCGGTTCTCGTATTATGCAGATTGTAATGGCATTATATAGACCTTCGCTGAATCACGGCCACAGGACGAAACCTATTAAACCCATCATTTTATTGTGCGGGAAAACTGAGTGAATATATTATAAATTTACTAGGCATAAAAATGTTTTCCAGATATTACTTCATTCCAATATTTTTTGGGAACAGATAAAAATGATCTTTTTCTAGTAACTCCAGTGCCATGCTATAAAAATGAGTTTAAAGTCAGTAAAGCCAAAAAACCCAACAGAATATAATTTTTTATATTTATTATTATTTATGTGCTTTATGTTATACTGTAATGTCTGCTAATCTAGTTTGTTCTTCAACCGGTGGGCCTTAAAATGTCATAAAATGTTTTAAATTAACACAAAACAAGCATTAAAATAATAAAAATCCAGATATAACTTTATAAATATTTCTTGATATGCCAAGCTCCAGAAGAAATTGTGTTGTTTTAGTTCGTTTTTAGTTTCATTTGTCAGTTTATTTCTGAGGCAACATTAAAATGTTTCATTCAGTTGAAGTTTTTCCAAATAATTTTTAGGCCATTATTTTATTTGATTTCAATAAAATAAAATGTTCAAAGTTTTAATTTGAGTAAACTGTAATAACCTTGATCCTTCAAATATTGTTTTCACCAATAGGTGGGTCAAAAAGGTCAAGATCCACTGATGTACTTCTATTTATGGATCGTCTTTCAAATGTTTTTTAATTTATATTTGCTTTGTTTACTTTGTCTTGCGCACCTTTGCATCAGAGTACATATCTTTAAACACATAACACACAAACCTTATATAATACTGATGTGACATAAAGTTTTTTTTAGCCTCCATTCTCATCCCCTTGGACATAGACAGCATTGAGAAACACAAGGTCCACAGCACTTTGTTGTGTTGCTGAGGCACTGACCACAACATAACTCTCCAATATACTGCAAATAGGGTTTATATATAGTGCACTGAAACCGGAGCTGCAGCAGACCTTGAACAAAACAGCCAATCTATGTCAGACAAAATAAAACTGAAGACTCTTCACTACCAATCATGCTTCGGCGATTGCTTCGGAGCATTGCTAAGATATATAACTTATAAAATGAACCACTCTCAGGTATAATGGGCCTCTTTTCACCGCAATCCATGTTTTACAATGGGAAAGATATTCCGCGGCATGTTGTGGGTAATTTCATTATTATCTTAACCGCATGCAATGCTTTCCTGTCCACATTCACGAGGAAATTAACATTATGTTGATCACCTGGGCGTTGTTTCTATGTCTGATTTAAATAATCAATGACAAATTCAGCCTTGTACATGCAACCAGTGTCCATCAGACTCCATCAGCATTTTATTACAATGCATCTTGCATTTGCTGCAGGCTACATGAGATTTTGAAAAGTAGAATTGTTATTGCATTTCAAGACACACGCTCTTATGGAGTTTTTTTAATTGAATGCAAACTGAGTTGACAACAAAATAGCAGGCCTATTCAGTCAATGAAATGTGTGTTTTTGGGTCTTAAAGGTAATGAAAGCTCAACTGATAAAGCATAGCAGCTCCAAGATCATAGTTTAAGTATAAAGGAACACACAAACAGGTAAAAGGAACCTTGAATTCACTATAAGTGGTTTTGAAAAAAAGTAAGTTCTTTTCGAAGGCCACTGAAAGCACTACTTCATACGAATGTTTATGGTACCACTTCATTCGAAAGGTTAAAAACTCTTTGACAATGATGGAGGATGTTTTCTAGACACACCGAAACCTTCTGAGAACAATGGGTGCATTCACAAACATTCTTACACAATATGTTTGATGCTGTAATACAAGAAATTTACAAAATGCTTTACATAAGAATTTGACTCAAATTACTACACAACTCTGACTGAAGGTTGCTTATTCATACGGTGAATCATATTTGTAACTCTTAAGCCTTGATGAAAGATTATAGGTTGTTATAGGTGCAAAATACTGTATTATTCCTCTAGGTCATTGACATGATAAATGTCTGTTATTTTAATAAAAGCACTTGGAATAAATAACATAATTATATTATACTTATTTTAATATATCTTTATTCAATTGTTATTTAAAATCCTCTGGACTGAGTTAATATGTGCCCCAAAAATATCCCACTGAATTGTGCTCCACTCTGACAGAGTTAATTCTCAGCATTTATCACTAAACACAGCATTGTTTTCATTTGTCATTGAAAAATATTGGACGCCAACCAGACGTAAAAGACCATTTGCGAGAGAGGTGCATTGTTTGTGAGAACAAAGTCAGAAGGACAAATTCACAAACTGCATGACAATGGAAGGAATGGCAGGGCATCAACTTCACATTTGTTGTTTCAGGACGTCTAGCTTGAAAGCAATGAACTTTACACTGACACACATCATTTCAATGAGAATCCAGGCCACTGCTTTAATAGACAGGGTCATATCGAGTATGTCTATGGTCCTTATGGCTAAAACATTGCCAAATATATCAAACTATTTCACAAAATAGGTTAAAACGTGTTTTTACTTATTTCTGGAGCTTGCTTTACATTATACACACAGCATATTAAAAGAAAAAAAAATACTGAGCTTAACCCGTTTTACACATTTATCCAAAGCAACTTACATTGCATTATACTATATATTTGTTTCTGACTATCTGCAATCCCCTGGGATCAAACCTATGACCTTGGCGTGGCTAGCGCCATGCTCTAACCAATCAGCCAGAGGAAAGTTCCCCTAAACTAACAGTGGTATTTTATCAATACTTTCTACATCTGGACATTTGTATGTTTCCAGAAAGCCAAAGGAAGCTTCATGATGCCTTGTGCCAAAAATGGAAATTGACCATCAGCGCTATTGGCAATAATCTCACAAAAGTTTTGTACGAAAGGGTTCGTTGGTTGTTTTGAATGTTCGTAGAGCAGAGAGAACATAAGATGTTTGTGCGCAAGAAACAACAACCTACTGTGCAGACACTGACTGTGTTTACATAAGATGGGCACGAAGAGCTAAAATCAGATTATTATTAAAACTTTAGAGCACAAGGTGAAGCGTATTCGCGTGAGATGTCAAAACGTTGACAGTAAAATACAGATTTGCGCTGGAAAAGACAAATTCTTTATTTTCTAAAGCTACTGTATACACGAGTTTGAAGGGCATTTCACGAGTTCACCTACGCAGATAATAGAGTAGTTTGAGGGTATGCGTATTTGGCATACTGTCGGGGAGAGGGCTCCGAGCTCGTTCATTCTTCCGAGCTCAGAGCACCCCCCCCTGTCCGGGGTGAGGGCTCCGAATCTGGCATTAGCCTGAACCCGGAACATCCCCCCCCCCTTTTGTGTCCTGCTGGAGATGAGAGGCTCCAGGTGAGGAGCCGGGGTGGTGGTGGGATGCTTGACACTGAAGAGAGAGTGAAGGTAAGACATCTTGACTATTTATAGAGACACTCTCTCTCTCTATTTGAAGTGATAGGTTGATTGTTGTGATTGCTGACAGCCGACCAGCCATGTTAATTATCTGCTCCTGCTCCTCCCGAACTTAGTTTAGTAAAACACCATTTATTTTATGTGTTTATCATTAAAGCTTCACTCAAGCAGTCTACTCTCCCCGTGGTCATGCAAAAGTATGTGTTCCTCAGTATCCTATAGGGGATATTTCAAAGGTGGTTAAGAGGGAAGCAATTACAGTGATTTACCAGAGAAGCTTATTAAGCCTAATTGAGCATTATGAGCCGTCATCACAGGAGTGTGAACGAGCGGCTGTTGTCATGGCATTATTTGTAGTCAACCATTGAGTCACTGTTATTGGGGATTTTACTTACCCATTCTCTGATATAAACCATAAAACTCATAATTTAATTTTCAGCACAAGAAAGTCATATTAAATATATAATAGATTTAAAAATGCAATATAATGTGAAGTGAGCCGTGGAGTGAGCCTTTGGTTGCAATTTGCAACCTCACCGCTAGATGCCGCTAAATTTCATACACTTGACCTCTAAGTAACACTGAATAATTCTTCTACTGAATTTATTTATTTTAGTATTTATTTTTTCCATCAAATTTGCATCAAAAATGTATTGCTCATTGAGTTCATAAAGACTGTAGTTTAGTGTTTCCCCAATTTATTTCTGACACAAAGCTATAAAACACTTCAAAGCAGTTCTGTCATGCCATTAACCTTTAATTATTTATTTTTTCCCTAAATGTTATTATAAAAATTATCCCGCTATGTTTCTGCTCAAAAATTAAGTCATACTGGAGCTATGATTAATAGTTATTTTCAAACAGTACATCCTCCTCCACTGGACCATCATACTGTAGGAGTAATCTAATATTGAACACATGGTAACAAACTTAAAGCATTGGACGGTAAACAGTGACTCTGCACCCAGCACCTCCATAATAGCAAGAATCTGTCAAAACGCAGATCGATTCTTGAGTCATATGTTACTTTTTGACCTGAGCTCTTTCTGCTGTATCACTGAAAGAAAACGCATGTTTGGTCATTAATCACGTTGTTTTATGATATATGGCTTGAGAACACATTCTGGTCTGTATGTTCCGTGAGTGATGATTGAACAGATTTCGGCAAGCGTGTCTTACTATATATAAATGTATAATTTTGCGGGAGTCCTGTTAATGAGCCATAGTAGATCAACATATGCGGCGCCTTATGAATTTACACGCATCATGTCAATAGTCAGTAGCAACGGTGTTGATTCAGATGTTTAACAAAGCTTAAATTAATGTTCTATGAGTCATGTTCTCGAAAGCAAAAAATAACCAAAAAACACGATGATCATTTCGTTTCGTGTTTGATAGATTAAACTCAAGATGGTTGACAAGTGCAATTTTACCGAACATTTGTCATACTGCTGGGAGGGTCCTGAAGCACAATCTTGATGCCGGGGGGTTCGAGCCGGTGGTACGTCAGCTCCATAAAATGAACAGCAGTTAGCGAGAGCTGCACGGACGACACGTGCACCTGCACAGAGCAATACCCATGAGCCTCTCCAACACGCAATCCGAATACCCATTCGAACACGCAAGCACTCTGCAAATACAACATTGGGTGTTATATTATTTAAGCATGCCCCAGATGGCTATGTATAATAGCTGTTTATTGTCAATGAGAATGTACCTGATGGTTGAATGCTCTTAGGTGAAAGTCTAACTTTGGAGATTTCCTCAAGCATTACCAGTCGTAACAAGATCTTCAGCTTACGTTTTGAAAGGTTTGATTCTCATGGAATGCACGTGCTCACTTGTTAAACCTGAATGCACTTTGAGATGCTTTGGATAAAATAATCTGCCAAAGGAACGTCCACTTTACAGAAAGATATAATCGTACAAAAATGAAAATATTTTCTATCCACCAGCACTTGAGCATGTCTTCAGTCTTGACTATGATAGGATCATTGAGATCTGTGATTGGCTAATCCATCCTCCTCACTGACTCACCACCTCATCACTACGTTAGATTGCATTCAATAATCTCATTATTTCTAAACAACTTTCGCAAATAAGATCTTCATCATCCCATCCGAGCCGTCCGCACAATCCATAAAACCAAACTCTTAAGTCTACATGTCATCTCTTGGGTCAACCAGACCACTGATAGGTGGACTGCGTTCTGAAATAATTGCGTCCTGGTACCCGTCCAAAGCACGCATACTTTTTCAGCTTATATGGATCGGACTGCATTTTCCCTCCTTGTTCGTGACCCTGTAGTGGATGATTGGAAAGCAGTGAACTCTCTAGAATAACAGCAGCAATCAGGAAGCGCCTGTTAACCCCTGGCCCGGTCGCATTGCTTTGAGCAGAATGCCGGGTGATGGATGATGTCCTATACCTGCTTTTGAAATGACATGCGAGGGGAGATCTGAACGGCATATGAAAACTCGCTTTGATTGTTTCAACCTGCGCATAAAGCGGATGCCAAACGGCAAAAAGCCACGTATAACATTCATTACTGGAAACATTTTTAGAAACTAGTTGGATTGCTAAACATAAAAAGTATAAATAAGTAAAAGTTATGTTTGGTGTGCCGCTGTAATTTGCTCTAGAACTTTACGACATTAATAAAAAACATTTTCCCTGCTTACCCCTATAGTGTATATGATCTCACATGCACTGAATTCTTCACTTTAAAGAGAAAAGAGTGCCTCCCTTTAGGCAAGTCTGTTCAAACTCAGTATGCAGACAAAACCACCGCCAGTAAGCTTTCCTGATCGATCATTTTGATGGTATGTTACATTTTTGATGATAAATGACTAAACGATTAAAGGCACTAATGGCAACTTTGTTACTGCTGATAGGGACTAAATGAGCCACTCATGATCAGTGAGATGACAGTTTCATTGTCGTCAAACTTACTTTGATTTACATTTTTTTAGGGGTGTCAAATGATTAATCGCGACTAATCGCATCCAGAAAAAAAATTAAAAAATATATATGTCTATGTACTGTGCATATTAATTATGTATTTATCAACACGAAATAACCACATACATGTATATGTATATTTAGGAAATATTTACATGTATTTATTTATATTTACAAACAATTGAAACAATATAAAACTGTTTACGATTTGTTTTATTTTTAGTTTTTTCTTAATTGTATGCATGTATGTGTATTTGTTTATATACAAAATTACAAATATAATATACAAAATGAATATACATAGGGCACAGACATATATATTGTAAACACAAACTTTTATCCTGGATACGATATATCGTTTGACAGCCCTGTATCTTTTAATCGACAGATCCTTTTACTTTTGGTTAAAGGAAGAGGCCATGCAAAACTGATTTTTCTATCATTATTTACTAAACTTCAATTCATTTTAAACCTGCGTGCTGTTGTGTGGTCTATGGAACACAAAAGGCAAATATTTGCACGATTCTTTTTACAATAACAAAATAACAAAAACACACAAATGCCATAGAAATGCTCTATATGTGCAACATTAAAGTGATACAGTAGTTCCGCCAAAGTTCATCATTTACTCTCCCTCTTGTCATTTCAAACCTTTAAGACTTTCTTTCTTCCGCAGAAGACAAAAGTAGATATTTCAAAGAAAGTTGGTAACCAAACAGCACTGTCCCATGTTCAATTCTATTGTATGGACACAAAACCAATGCAAAGGAATGGGGATCCGTATTCTTCAAAATATCTACTTTTGAGTTCTTCGGAAGAAAGAAAGTCATACAGGTTTAAAATGACAGGAGGCTGAGTGAATGAGGACAGAATTTCGGGTGAACTATCACTTTAATGCCATATATTTAAGCAGGTGGCATCTCTGTAAGGAACAGACTAAACAGTCAATATGTCTGGGTGAAGTATTCTTTAAAAAAGGAAGCTCTCTGTGAGGTTCAAACTATCAATTTATAAGCTATCACCTGAAATAAAACGAAATTTGCTGATAAAAATGAATAGGTTCGGGTCTCAATCTTGTTTTTATTACATCATCTGTAGATTACATCCTGTTTTCATCTTTTCATTTTATTTTCACATCACTATTTCATCCAATGTCAGGCTCAAGGAAATGGCAATTTCTAATAATAACAATAACAGTCTTGAAGTTATTGTATGGTGCTGGAGGCTTATGTAAATGGTGCTGTCAGCTAACAAAACTAGTCAAAGTATTCATGGCAGCATAAAACTATCAAAAAGAACTAAAGAGAACGAAAAGAACAACAAATGAAGTCAGTTCCAAATGAATGTCGGATGTTTTACATTGAGGTATTGTTTTTACAGTGCAAGTATATACTGCATTACTCTGCACAGTAATAGATATATGACGTAATGATGATTAAACATAAAGTTATATGCATTTTATACAACATTTGCTTTTTTGTGTGAACTTTTCATGTAAAGATTCTCTTTCGCCATCTCCTTTCCTGGAAGTACAAAACCTATTAAGAAAAGTATGAGGGATATTTGTGCATCAAAGAATCAAAGACTATTTCACGATGACAATGATATAGTTGTGTGCGTCAGCATGTGTCGTTGTGCATCAATTTAAGAGGCGCCACTTTTATGATGTGGCGAAGATACAATAGAAATCAAACATACCGGCTACTCTACATGCGCTGAGAGGTTAAAAGAGATCGTTTGATCTTCATAGAGAGGTGAAACATCCTGTTCTCTTCCAGGAAACAGTCTTTAGTGCTCTCTCCCATCCTATTATGATGAGCTCTTATCACTGACGAACAATTTTGCCATTCCTAGAGATGTTTACGGGGGGATGATTGTTCTCTTATGAAACTTAGGAAAAGTCCCAGCGTGTTTGTTTGAAGTGGCGCATATGTGCAAGTACAGTAGGAGCAGGGACAACACAAAATGTTCCCTTTTGTCCATGGTGGCACTAATTCATTTTGCAGACTTCTGGTGTCGGCTCATATGCCATTGATTTAAATGGATACAGGAAGCATCAGTCACGTTACCAGTCATGTCAAACAACCGGCTTCTGAACATATCAAAGCACAGAACACCTCATTCACCTCTGAAAATGTATGAGGGTACATACAGTATATAGGACTCAAATACCAGGAGTTCCCAAACTTTTCAGCCCGCGACCCCCAAAATAACAGTGCCATGGACTCGAGACCACCACTATCCTTGGAGGTGGGAAATGTATACAAACATTGGGCGAAACTGCGTGCATGCACTGATTAGGTCTATCTAAACATGCTCATAATGACAACATAAAATAACACAGTCTAACATAGAATGACTTTATAGTTCTTTACTTGTTGTACATAAACCATGAACTTTTACTACAGATGGTCAAATTTCATCAAACTGATTCGAGTGCTAATGGATGTCCTCTTTATGCAAACGCCGGCCTATTTTAGTGCTCATGTAGACTACAACGTTCTGACCGAGGCGCTTCTCCGCCCTCCTCCGCTGGCCACCCTGCGTTGTCTTGGTCGATATTAACCAACGTTTCATTTTGATAAATAAAAATATCCTAAACGTAAAGCCTGAATAATAATCTGTGTGCACATAATATGGGAATGTTTAATGTGGTGCTGTAAATGGACCTGCTGTTGCTGATGTCGTTAATGTGATGTAATAACCTCAGGGGTCAAGATCGAGGGGGAGGAAATTCCAGAGGCTGATGGCTTTTTATTGGTATGGTTATTTTTAACTTAACTAATATTTTTATGTTTTGTAACACTCATTGAATAAATACGCTAATTATCTTGCAACCCTCGGGGGTCCTGACCTCTACTTTGGGAAGCCCTGTCCTATACCATGTGTACCAATACTCAATTCCATCCTCCCAAAAAACAACAAAGACATGTGGCTACGTTTGCGCTTTCTATGTGAATATTATTATGAATGGATGAACATTAGAGCCAAATGATGGCCTGTAAAAGTTAAATATTTATATATTTCATGATGATAGCCAGCGCACATGGTAATCAACATGCATGAGTTGTAATTATGAATTGATAGACTAAACCACTCATCTGTGTACTGCAGATGGTTTTCAATTTGATTCACTCCATTCTCAACAATCGCTGGTTTTCTTCACATATTTTTGCACGTTGTTTTCCACATGGACAATTTAGTCATTTAAATTCTGAACCGAATAGGTTTTGTTCTGCATGTTATTTTAATATATGATTATTAAGATTTCCATATCAATCCCATAATTCAAAGTTTTGCTAATGAGGAAAGGCGAACACTACAGAATACATTTGCATCTGTTTTGTATTAGGTTTCACAACGTTTTGTTTGTAATGTCTATGATTCATTATATGATTTTACTTTGTGGAATATTGCTTTATCTTATAAAGTTTTTGAATGCAGGAGGGCATATACAATAAACATTTTCTTTTACCAAAGGCTTTTTAAATGGATTCAAATTTGTCAATCTATCATTTTTGAAAAGTGCAACACTTTTTCAATGTAATATTTCTGAATGCATTTTTGAACAAACTATTAATTTTGCGAGAACCACAGAGCATTTTCCAATATTTTTAATCTTGACACAACAGGAGTGGTCCCACTTACTGGTAAAACAAAAAATCTGATCCAGCATTAAACCACAACAGTTTATGAAGAAACAGGTGATGACTGAAAATATTGGTCACACAGATACGTTTTGAGTTTGGACTTAAATTTGTGTAGTGTGGTTATTGACCGGAGACACAAGGGTAATGAGTTCCAAAGTTTCGAGCCATAACAGAGAAAGAGCGCCCTCCTATAGATGAAAGGCGAAATCTAGGAACACAAAGAAGTTCCCCTCCAGATGATCGAAGTTAACGAGAAGGAATACATGGAGAAAGTAGGTCAGAGAGATAAGTCGGTGCAAGACCATGAAGTGACTTAAAGGTAAGCAGAAGAATTTTATAGGGGATACGAGAGGACACGGGTAGTTAGTGAAGGTTATAATAGGAGTGATATGAGCAGACCGTTTGGTATATGTTAACATTTTTGCAACAGAGTTTTGAATATTTTGCAAATGAGAGATGGAGCGTTCGGGTAAGCCAGAAAAAAGAGTGTTACAGTAGTCAAGGCGAGATGTACTAGTGATTCAGCATCTTTTGGGCTCATTAAGGGACAGAGTTTGGCAATACGTCGGAGTTGAAATAATGCATCTTTGGAGAGTTTGCTAATTTAAGCGTCTAGATTTAGTGAAAAGTCAAAATGATGGTTCATGGTCAATTTACGGGGTTGGTTATGTTTTTTGTTACAGTTAGAGGACCGACAAGTAAAACTTGTTTTTGTCAAGTTCCAATTGAGGGAGGTGGAGTGAATCATGGCTCTAAATCCAGTATTGCTCTGATAGATCCCAGGGTAGGGTCATGATAGTCTCCTGTCTTTGTCAAAATTGTTTCTGCCAGCGGCTAACCTCCGTAAAAACATCACAATGACTCATCCAAGCTTTCATAACACTATAAACTCAACTCCTCAATCAAACCCCTGCCTAGCCATTAGGTCTGATATCTGTTCTGCAAATAGCACTACAGAACTAAAAAAAAATAGTTTACTTGCCCAAATGGTCTGTGATGAGAGAGGCTTGCTTCATGTTGATTGACCTACGAAGACTACAACGGACAGTTCGTAGTGCTGAGAAGATTATTGGTGCTCCTTTGCCCACACTTCAGGACCTGTACGATTGCAGAGTGAAACACAGGGCAAGACAAATCATCATTGACTCCACACACCCTGCACATAAACTTTTTGAAGTGTCCTCTGGCCGGCGCTTCAGAGCCCCAAACACTAGGACTTCCAGACACAGATGCAGCTTCATCCCCCAGTCAATCTCCCTGCTAAACAGATAACTGTTCCTTAAGAGCAATATTCCATTTCACTACTCCTATAGTGTGCACTAAAGTGCCTTAAAATATGTACATTTTATTTATACATGGATATATATGCAGACAACATATACAGACGACAGGGACCGGAAGGATAACATATAGAGACGATATTAAGGATGATTGAAAAAAACGCCAATAAGGATGACAGTAAAAAGACAGTGAAAATTACAGCAGGACGATGTCGACAGACAATATACACGTCAACATATAGGCCTACTGATTTACCTGAACAAGTAGGCAATGACCCTATAAAAATGTACTTCAAGCCACAAAACAGTCAACAAATTTTTCCACAAATGGAAACCCATAAAATTCAGGTATTACTATAAAGTAATAATACTATCTACACCACTTCCCTGAACACTACCCGAAAGCTACGAGGAGTAGTAAAGTGAAGGGAAGAGGTCAGCGTATGACGAAACTTCAGCACAGAGCACGACGGATGTAAATCTGTGCTAACATTTCGGCTTCCATCAACTTAAATTTGAATGAAAAAAGGACACAAAGCTCCAGTGCGTATCGATGTCACACAGTTCTGAAGCATTTTAAACAGGCATGGTCGAAAGTTGGCTTTAACAGAAGATATCACTGCATCTCTGAAGAGCCGATGCTTGATGTGACGCTCTGCTCCATAAGTCTTCCTGTCTGTTTCTGCTTGGATCATGATGGCCAGAAGAGGTCTGTCTTTTGAAGTGGCAGCATATGTTTTATCCCAACACTTGAGTCGGATGCAGTAAAATCAATAGGCACTGCCTGTCTAACTGTACATTCCCCAAATATGCCTAATGTCCGTCCATGCATCTCTGGTCTGTCGGTGAAAGGTTGTTTTGCTGAACCAATTAATCTTTAAAACGTTGTTGGAAAGAGAAACGATTTTTGCTTTATCTTCACTTTCCTGGACCCCCGTAGACATACTCATCAACTTCTGAGTGTATCTTTGTGATAAATCACAGTTTGTTTACAGCCATTTGTTTGCCTCTCTTTCATTAAGAACGCAATAAATAATCAGGCTAGTCTAGCTAACCGCTGCATGGTTATTTATTTCCTTTAACAACAGTGCTCTGTACAAAGTGTCCCATAAAGCTTAGTAACCTAATATTAGGGGTTAGATTCCCAGGGAACACATAGGAAATTGTGTTATTTGAATGCATTGTAAGTAATTCGATAAAAACGCCTGCTAAACCCATATAAATAGTATAGCGTGTGAACAGCACGCATTACTATGTGCTTTGGATTATTTCATATGCGGGTTTATCAGTGAATGACAGGTTTTATCCAGAAAAGGACTAACATTTATTCTTAGGCTACATTTTGAATGCCATAAAGTGACAAGTATGGGGATCTTTGTATACACTCAGTTTTTGTATATGGCAATATTACAGGTATCTGTATTATTATTTTATAAAAAAAATTGGTAAAAAAAATGAAGGTGTTTGTTCAGTCTGAAGATCAGAAGCTACCTTGTAAAATACTGCCACACTTTGGTGTATTTAGGACTTGGCTTGTGTATAATTATGTAAAGTGAAGTTTGTCGCCATCTAGTGGACATTTGAGGAAATTTCGTTCTACATATCATTTACCACGCTGGATTAAACAATAGACATCACTTCCTCAATCTTTGACATCTTCTTTTTTATCCTGATAAATACCATAAATACTTACCATAAACATTTTTGCATAATCATATTTTCTATTCATTTCTACTCATCTCTCTGCTCATTAGCACCCGGCCAGAAAGATGCCAACCTCCTTATCCACACGATGAGTTCTTCTGCAGTTCTTCTCATTGCAGTCAAGTGGGAGAGGATGACACATGGCTCCTTTGGATCCATGATGCAAATAATCAAGGGAAAAAATAGTGTCAGCGCTGGCTAGCAGAAATGGCAGTACAGTAGTTCAAAAACTCCCTAAGAAACTTCAGCCCAACAAAGATTGATTTGGTAATTGTGAGGAGGTTTCGTTTCCTCATTAATAACTTTTTGAAAAAGAAATAAATACTTCCGAGAAACGTCTTTATAATGACACGCATGCGACAGAGTCTCAATAAACGTGAGTGCTCTAGTGTGTCCTCATATTTATTGTAAAAGGACTGCAGTGGGATAGACACTCTAATGCCTTGAAGCTGAGATCAACTGAGATCAGCCTGACGCACAAGTTAAATCAGTAAGCTGATCTTTCTTCAGGCATGAAGATGCATTTCCCTCGAGCACTCATGACGAGTATATTTGATTATGTCCTTTCAACCATTGCCATCTCCACAGGGCAGTGCTGAAGCCCAGAGATTCTCTCCACCTGTGGACTGCGGAAAACCGGATGTGCTCTCAGTGATGTCCATACAGTATGTCTAGTAACCTATAAATTGTGTTCTCAAATCATGTTGTTTAGCTCCTTGCCACAGCACTTCCTCATCCCTCTCGCAGATTTGTGCTGAAAATTATAGATAGCATCTAGCAGTACTGTTTTTAAATTGGTAGGGATATTATATTTCCTTGTGACAATCAATATTTTTAAAACTGAGATACCGTTTTATGGTGAATTTATTAAGACTTCTGTCTTTCAGGCTTTTAAACTGACTAACGGAAAACCTTTATAAAGTCGCTTTTATGATAATTGCAATTGGCTCCCATTTTCTCTTATAGCCGTGGAAAGAAAATGTGCTTGGCTACAGCACCTCTTTGGTTCTTGAAGGGATAGTTCACCCAAAATGTTTATTCTGTCATCATTCGCTCACTCTAATGTCATTCCAAACTTACATAACTTTCTTTCTTCTGCAGAACTCAAAAGGAGAAAGTTTGAACAATGTTGGTAACCATACAAAATTGGTGCCCATTGACTTGAACACAAAACCACTGAGATATTCCTCAAAATATCTTCCTTTGTTTTTCACAGATTCAAGTAAATTATGTAAAACAAAAGAATAAAAACTAGCTTCTGAGATTTCTTTTAAAGAAATGAGCCCCCTGAGATTCATTGTACATTTGCACACTGGAAACGAGTAACAGACTTTGTGGAGTACAGTGCTGCCAAATGCATAGTGTCTCACCTGGCTGAACACTGAATATTATGTGCAGTCTTCATTGATACACCTCCTCTTGTGACAGCCCGACAGGAGCCGCCAGACTCATCCAATCTGCATGATCATAATGAATATAAGAACCTCGGATCAAATGCATTAAGAAACGATGAAAGTAGACTATTTATAGTGACAAATGACTCCAGTTTGTCAGGATGTCTGTAGAGCGGCTCCAGTGGGAATTTCAATGACACGAGTCTAATTAAACTTTTGCAAGTCTTCATGATCGCTCCCACAAAACTAACTGCATGAGCCTTACGGAAAAGATGCGATGAGATCTGGTCTTACATAAGTGCATTAATCCAAAAACCCTGTCTCTCAGAACTGTCATTGCCACATGAAAACGTTTTCAAGATTACATTTTTTTACTTAAAGATAGTCTTAGCATATTAATATCAAAATAGTATTTTATATTTTTATTACCATGTTTACAAGGTGCCGAATTCGTATGAATTTATACATTGTGAATCTACGAAAATGTACGATTATTAGAAAAGCTCCTCCTTCGCCTCTTCCCTAAACCTACATTGTAAAAAAACTGTGAGTTTATAGTTTATTTTGATGCAGATTTTCATGTAAATTGTAACTGTAATATGATGAAAAGTCCATCAATTGCAGAAAGACTGTAAAAAGACAACCACAGCTGCCAAAAAAATAGTGCAAAAGAAAATCGTATTAAAGCCGCCATTCCCAGTGATGCCAATTTTTTTTACTTTAGTCAGTGTGTAATGTTGCTGTTAGAGCATAAACAATATCTGCAAAGTGATAAAGATCAAAGTTTAATGCCAAGCGAGATATTGTCTTTAACAGAATTTGCCTGTCAAGGATTACAGAGAACGGCTGGAATTGACTACAGCCCTGTACTTCCCGGGTAAATGACGTCACTATTCCGAGTTTTTTGAAAAACCTCTGCCCAAAGGAATACGTCAAAGTGGGGCGGGGCCTTCCTTAGAGAAAAGGAAGAGCCGCTGGAGTAGTGCTTGGTTATCAGAGATTGTAAACATTTGACTGAGCTACGCGCTAAACTACTTTCACTTTCATCACAGTCCTACAGCTGGTTATAAGAATTCAGCTACACACATTCTAAAATAACCAACAGTCAAAAAACAGCTTCCATTACTTTAATATTGGCTGTGAAAGCTGTTCTGCGTAATACACTGATATTTTGTGTGCGTTTGTGTGCTTATACCTGTTAAACATTTCTATGAAACGTCCTTTGAAGTCCTGCTTGCAAATGTCTCCTGATCAATCTGCTTGTTTTATTATCTAACTCATTTCCAAAATTCTGATTTTAGTGTTAATTGATATGACCGTTTTTGTTTGGTGTCTTTAAAAACGTGATCTCTAACAAAGATTGATGTTTTCACATGCACTAGCAGACTTCCGTTACACTTCGATCAATCCGCATGTGTTTAACGGATGAAGTGCAGTTGACGCCATTGTTACCGTTTATTGCTTTAAGCCAAAGCTTATGAAAACACATGCACAGAGGGAGGAGGACAGAGCAATCACAACAGCCTAATAGCGGGTGCTAGCTGATATTGTGTGGGTGGGACATCTCTTCAGACACAGAAGGTCTAAGCAGGGAACCAATCACGACAGACCTGGACAGCTTTACCAATCAGAGTGTTTTGGAAGGAGGGATTTTATACAGACGAAAGAAATCCAGTCGTTTTTTAAGAAGAGGGTTAACATACACTGTTAAACACACCAATAACATAATCAAAGCTTCAAAAACAGCTGTGAGTGTTACAAAAACAGATAAAACAATAAATCCAGCATTTCCAGAAAACTTTGTTGTTTCATAATTTCCAAAATGGTGACCCATACACGAATTGTGAACTCAGCGTTTATAATCACCCTAAACTGCGTTTAACCCATCCAGAGAGCAGTGTCTTTTTTTTTCTTTGTCTTTTCTTTCTCAGTCGGTCAATCTGTGGGGGCTGTCAATCAATTGCTAGGATTGGAATGGATCGGTTGCTTAGCCCTCGGAAAATAACTTTTAACCCCCGACACATAAACATATACATCTACTTTCCAAATAATGCCTAAAGAGTGTTAACTCTTACCTTAAAAAAACATCACTTACACAGCTACACCTTGAGCACAATTCTCTAAATCATTACACTGTAAAACAAATGTTTCTTATCAAAAGACCTAAAAGAATACATTTTGAACTTTTCCTAAATACATTTAGAAACATTACTGTTGTATTGCTTAGAAGTGAATATGAACTTGTTTTCTTCGCGCTGAAAAAATATTTCTATGTATGTTGAGCGGTTTCTCCAGTTTTCATATTCTGCAAATAAATGCAAATAGAAACAATATTTTTCTTTGAAATTTGGGAGACATATTGACAGTAGTTCACAGAATAAAACAAAAGCCTTGAAGATTACTTCCACCACCTTGTGTGACAGCCTCTGTTTTGACAAAGGCTGCTCTTTCTTCACTCCGGCGTAGCAAAGGAAGAGCTGGTCCTGACACGCAAATCCCAAAACAAACACACCACTAGCCCTATCTTTTGCTTTCGTCAGCGCTTTGCTCGACTAATGTCCGTCCTATGCACTGTGCACCTCACTGCTGATGGGCTACAAGGTTGTGTTTGTACTCGGCCCGACTTTGTCTAAACAAGCGAAATTCGGCATTGACTATTATGGGTGAGATTTATCACTTTATCCGTTTAATCAGGACGCAATCTTTGCTGCATCATGACAAGGTTCTTGAGCAGTATATTGGAACTCACCTGGTCATTGTTAAGGTACGTTAAAGACTCACCTGTAGTGAGAGAGACCTAATGTATATAAGGCTAACATTAGCATGTACCGTTATCTCTAGCTACACATATATTATATAAATGACATCCAACGACCTGTAAACCGTAATCCTGCAATGATGGTAGGCGTTCCATTTGCGACGAATGATGAACGCTTTTGACCAATCACAACAAACTACATCATCTGACCAATCACATGACACAATGTTAGCGGGTAGGAGGGGACTAGACGGATGAATCGCGGAACGAATAATTTGAGAGTCAGACAAGAAGTAAGGTAAGAATAACTGCCTATTATTACGACATTATAGTGTTTTTACACATGTAAATGAACTTGTTGTTGGACACTTTAAGCAGGACCTTAAAAACCATATGCTAGGTATTCTTTAATAACAAATTTTTTTCATTTTTCTCATGTTAATTCACTCTGTAAACAAATGTTGACAAAAAACAAATATTGATTAAAGGAATGTATGGATAAATCTTGAAATTTACATTAGAAAATATTAGTAAACTACTGTTAGTTCATGTTAACCAGTGTAGTTAAATAATGCAACCCTATTGCAAATTGTTAAGAAAGAAAGTTGTTATGAAACATCTCCGGCATGCCAGCAGGGGTTGGTATACTGATAAAGAAAACAGTCAATAAGTCATCGGCAGTGGGGGACCACACGTGGTGCTTCCCTACAGTAAAACATTAGTGAGTGAAAACCTTGAAGTTGAGGATGATCGAGATGAGTTCTGCCCGGAGCACAATTTGTTTGAGTTCAGAGCATCACTTGCTTCCCCTCCCATTGTCATTCATTAGTGACCCTGAGGTAAGAGGTTAAGTGAACTCAAAGCAACAGTAGCTCAGCATGACCGAGCAGATGTCTGGCATTGACTGAATGTAAGTTTGTGTGGGGGTGACAGAACAGCTGGGAAGCCGACTTATAGCACCAGCTGGAGTCGGAAATGCAACCGGTTTAATTTGAGCATCTTTATGCCCGTTTCAGACAATCAAGGTCTAAAATGAAATGTTGCAAAAATCTATATTTCTTGTTTACACTTTCATTTATATTTTGTATTTCTTTAGCTTCGCCTGTAAAGCATGATGCTTGGAATGTCAGTGTCATGGGTTCAATTCTCAAGGACATAGTGGATGCACAGCAGGTCACTTTAGATAAAAGTGAATTTTCAATATAAAAATACGTAATATTAATATACAGCCTGTTTTTCACAATAAATTATGTTAGGGTTATGTCTCTCTGATATATTCGCACCCTGTCAGGGTTTATTTTGACTGTACATTCTTTGCATAAAAATATAAAAAGAAGATCGCAAATATACTCCATACTAAATTTTGTGAAGTGGATTCGGATGCCGCGCACGCCGGGCTTCCCGGATAAGATGTGTGATGGTCTGTTCAACTAAGACAATGGATTTGATTTTACTCTTCTGAAACTTTCATTCAGTTGATTGGGTTCAGCTGAACGGCTCCATAATCAACCGAACCGAACATTCAACTGTTCGCTCTACAGAAAAATTAATTGAAGCTGTGATGAGTTTATGAAATGCTCTTGACCAACAGCCTAGATGTTTTGAAACATGTTATTCTCAGATAC
This sequence comes from Triplophysa dalaica, assembly GCF_015846415.1. Classification (NCBI taxonomy): domain Eukaryota; kingdom Metazoa; phylum Chordata; class Actinopteri; order Cypriniformes; family Nemacheilidae; genus Triplophysa; species Triplophysa dalaica. The sequence continues at coordinate 8,568,525 of NC_079543.1, forward strand.
AAATGAAAGATATAATGTTTTTGTAAAGTCAAATTGTGCCCTGCCAGATTATTTTTGTGCCTTAACTTTTTTAAAGTGAGAAAAAACAAGATCTAAAGCATCTTGAAAACAAATTTAGTTTAAATGCAAAATTATTTAAAACATTGGGATTTTCTCTCCTTAAATTTTTCCCTAAAGCATCATAAACAAAAAAAAGTAGGTCAGTCTGTGCTGATTAAAATAGGCTAAAACAGTCTTTATTATAAGTCAAAGCAGAGGGTTTGTCTCTTTAAGGATGAATACTTATGCAAGTTCTTTTAAGAAATTATCTACAGTATGGCTTTATAATCTCATTGAGCTGACATTCTGCAGCTGTGAACCACTGTTGCTGAAGTATGTCTATATCTCATAATAACATTTCCTTCAGAAATCAATACAACTTTCTTTTAAAAGGGACATAAATGGACTTTGTTGTTTTGTTGGCTGGCAGTTTAATGAACGGAGGTGCCAACAGGCCCCAGATAAGGTTTGCCATCCTACTTAGAATAACATTACCTCAATGTACTTTATAAATATGTCCTTGTTTTGTAAAGGGAGTGCCTTCAGCTTATCAGTCTGAGATTTCTGCATTCTAACACCGTGACTACACCAGATGCGAACTGTACAACATTAGAACCATTGATATATACAAATGACTGGATTGCTCATGACGACATCTATACACAGAAGCTACCGTGCTGCCATGTTGGTATGCTCAAACATTCTATTTTATTATATTATATTATATTATATTCTATAATACCCAGTGAAATCAAAATAAAGTTTTTCTTATTTTATTAAGAATGATTGAGCCTTAAAGACATCAATAAACTGATATGCTATTAAGCGCTGACAAAATGTGCATTTAGGAGGTATACCTGACATTGAATCAACTGTTGGACTGCCAGAGCATTTGAAATATCAGAACTGCAGCGGCTGGAATTGAAAAGGACACACATGTCGGTGACATTGCACACGCCGCAAAGATACCAAAGACAAACTTTAAAGAAAAGATGACACCTACAAACCAATAACAGAAATCAACAGTCAACATGCAGAAATTGTGGTGACACTTTTCACCATCCTGGTGGAAAATCAACATGTCCAGCTATATGAAAGTCATGCAAATCCTGTGGGAAACCAAATATTTTTAGTCGTTGTTGTTTCAGAAAACTTCTCATGGTGCAAGACCACAGAAAATACGCAAAATCACAAAGACAGAATAAAACAAAAAGTTAGAGCAATACAGGGACATGAAAACAGCACGCCAGCAACCCTTGGGTCAGCTCTGACCAAGTTCAGATGATGAATATGTGTATGTCATCCAAACATCAAACAACCAATGACAAGTCTGGATATCTAATCAACCTCTTGATATACTAATCGACAAGAGCCACAGTAAACTTTGACAAAAGCGCCCATGCCAAAATAAAAACGTTGACAAAATTGCAACCAACCACTAAAAAAATATTACCGTATGGTAAGCAACACCCTCTTCCAGTGCTGGGAAAACTAACCACTGATGTTTCAGTCCATGAAAGAACCACTGAAGGGAAGACAAATCCGGCTAACTATACGTCTCGCCACCCACAGAAAGTCCACCATCACTGATAATGTTGACACCGAAATACATGTCAAGTTTTTTGCCACTCATGCAGTCCCTTAAGCCATAACACTGGAGGAAGTAAAGGCTGCAAAAGCAAAGGATAGTCTTCAACAGTCCACACTGGTAAGTGGCACACATTAGATAATGCCTTCACTTTAGAAAGTGATCAGTCATACCTAAAATCATTCTACAACGTTAGGGAGAGCTTACCATTCTGGATGACAGAAGTATGACATCGTCATGCCAAGGGCCCTGCAGCACTTGAACTTGCGCATGAAGGCCATCAGGGGCTGGTAAAAACTATGAAGGAAAATCATGGAAACAAGAGCTCCACAAATTGCTAAGGAGATATAGAGCAACTCCTTATCCATCCGGCTGAACTGTTGTTTTGCAGACCCATAAACATGAAACTACCAGCCTTACAGATTGGGGTGGGTGATCTTAAATCGAGATCTATCTTGAAGGCTGTTAGGGTTCTGTGGGAAAACTTAGCAGTCAGAAGCAGGATTATAGGAAATTTGAACAATAGCCTCTCTCAGCAATACAGGAGAGGAAAATAACACAACATAAAGCCACCATGCGGCAACACTTCAAAAGAGAGCCTGTGGGGCAGGAGAGTCAATAATAGAGTCCGGGAACTCAAAGGGGCAAAACAGGCACGTGCTCTCATCCACAAAAAAAGGGGAAAAAGCATGGATGGTTGTGTCCAGCGGGGAATTTGTGATGGAGCGTGAGGTAAAGCATTTTGTCCACCTCCAGAGAGAATAAGAAGGCAGGGCCAGAGAAATCTCTGGGTAAATATCCAGTGAGTGAAACAGAAGTTCACACCATACAGGCAGTTCAATAATCCACAGAGAAAACAGGGTACCGTAGAATCCACTAAACCAACAGGAGATTAATATCCTGATGAGAGTCCACTTGACCGACAGGGTTAGGATGCTTGGACAAAATTCCCTTTGACCGACAGGAGAATAATATTCAAAGAAAGTCCACTAGACCGACAGGGCAGAGATTCTTAACCATAGGCCCCTTTGACCTACAGGAGAAGTATATTTCTAAAAGAATTCAATGGACGGACAGGGCAGAGATACTGGAAATGGAATCAACTTTGAACGACAGGAGAAGCACGCAGGGACCAGTCTCCAAGACTAAGCAGTTCCTTTTGAGGCTGGGAACATGGTAGACGGGAAATCCCTCCCGAGCCATCAGACCGACCAGCCAGATGGACAGGACACGTGCAGCGAGTCCGATGCTGCAGGCAGACAAGACACCACTTGGCAAACACAGTACAGGAGCCTGGGTGAAAAAGCAATGATTAGCACGATACCCAAGATAAGCTTAAGCGACCGGTAAATCGCCGGATTTAAAAAGGAGAAGAATCACGGGAGGGAATGAGAAACCAGGAGGGGGAAAAATAAAACCTGAGCCAACCAAGGTGACAGGAGTGAAACAATAATGAGGTAATTAATGTTGACACAAGAGGGCGGGGCTGTCACAGAGACTCCGAGCACATGGAGAGCTGTCAAGCTGAACCATGTGTTCGACATGAAACAAAACAAACAAGTGCTCAGACCCGAGACCCCACAAACGCGTCCTCGATCCACTTTTCAACTGAAACAAGAGGTGTGTTCGACAACATTCAGCTCTGCACAGACCCATTGGCCTATGACATTGAAGCACCGCGAGAGCGGAGAGCTTTGCATGCTTTCGGATCACTTTCACCTTGCTGTAAGGTCTTGCGGGTGTGATTTCTGTGATGCGGACGCAGAATCATGGTATTAAAATCTGTCATCTGCCAGCCTCACTGTATGACGACATAAACGCATGAACATCATGTCCAGAAAAAAACTATCGTCACTGAACTACTTACACTGAAAGTCAAGTGTCTATTGTTGGAACGTCCTCACGACGACCCGTCAAAATCAAACGCAGGTTAACCTAAATGCTTGAATGAAAAAAACCTTAGTGTTCTATTATAGCAAATTGTGGTATTCTTGTTGTAAATCGATCAACTGTAGTAAAAGAAGTATACTTTAATATTAACTATAGTAAGTGTCAAACACACTAAATTATCTAGCAATTTTACTGCATTTTACTATAGGCCTAGTGAATACTACAGTATGGGCTACAACAGTATTTTTATGTGAACAAACATTAATGTCCTTTGTTGTTAACCAGTCTATTTATGTGATGATCTGTACATTTGTGTCTTTTTAAAGATGATAACAAACGTAATATACTTGTGCTACCTGTACAACTGTTTGACCTGTGCTACAAAACTTCAAACCTATGAAGCACCAGTGCTATGTTCTAAAAACTTAATGTACAACCCTGTATTTCAATTCAAATCGTGGATCAAGATTCTTTGTTATGAACATTGTGATATTCTTTTTTTGGAAGATTGCCCAGCCCTACTTACACAGTCCACTGACTAATGACGCACTTCTGCAAACAGACATCGCAAGAAAGGAATAGATTAAACACTATTCTGACAAAAAAAGACTCAACATCTGAGTTCTATGTGGGTGTTTCTGTGCTTCTTCGCGTAAAGTAAACAGGAAGACACAAGACACCATTCAGTCCAAAACCCAACAGACCCTACAAACCCTACAGCCAAAGGCTCAATGATCACAGTTCAAAGAGGGCAGCACATTTTCACCAGAAACATCTCTCATCTAAAACTCTTGAAACAACGCACACTGATTCCACTTTACGGCCTATCTGATGATGAGATGGATGACTTTGATGCTGGAGGCAGGCCCCAGGAGCAGATGAGGCCACAAATGTTCCCTGAACATCCTATACAAGGGAATAGATGATTTCCTGTCAGAGAGAACAGAAAGAAACCCCTAAAATTGATGGATTACATAGAATGAAACAAAGGCTAAACTCTATAAAGAACAAGTCACTGAGTTAAATATAATAGTGTAATAGTGTGTTTCAGGCCCTTTTACATGGAGTTGATATGACCACTATATTAAGTCCATTTTACTTGTTCAGTGATTAGTTCAATTAATGTTATTTCAAGAAAACATTGATGGTTCATGTGTACCTAATCCTTGACGGGGCATGACCTGTAAATCCCATTAGAACACGTGTGTCGTCCGGTGTAGACACGGTGTTCGACCAAATAACAAGACTGTAACTCTTAACTATTGTGTTTCTGTAGCACAGCTGATAGCAACATGGTGCTAGCAATACATCAAGCATTTATGATATCAACATTCAAACTTTGGGTCATTGTTTCTTTATGCTCTCTCCTTTCAAGATAATTTCATGTGAGCTGGACTGAGAAGAGCATATACCTGAAGCTTTTTGCTAGAGCTTTTAAAAAGGTACCGAAGTCAAGTTAAAGCCAGTAGCCTAATGAAACAGATGTGTCAATAACAAAAGTTAACAGTCTGTGCATGGATTCTAAATGTATTGTAGGGCAGACAAGTGGCATTATGAGACAAAACTATCCTGTTTAAAATGGAAAGTGCTTTCCTGGATCTACAAAACTTGATCCGTGTTTCATGTTTGTTTCGGTTCTGAGTCAAACAAAGTATTGAAGAAAGAAGTTATTCTTAATCCATTCGGAACACCCTTTTAATAATAGACATAGTTTTATTACAACTCACTGTTGACAATTAATTTTCAGGGGAAATTACTAAAAGCAGGCTGATTTGATGTCATTATGCAACAATACCATGCTATTATGTCTGTGTTTTGTAAGGACTCCAGTTCCCATCATGCTTTGTCTCGATATCATGTATTGTTTTCACCTGTGTCTAATTACCTGTCTGTCCCTTCATCTGTGTATATGTAGCCCTTGTGTTTAGTTGTCTGGTGTGTATTATTGTATGTACGTTTCCCTCGTGTTCCCAACCCTTTGTGCTCATTTCGGATTTATTCAATATATGGCCTCCTGACTAGCCTGCGTCTCCCTGGACTCCTGACCAGTCTGAGCCTCCCTGCCCCACAGGCTAGGTCCTCCCCTTGTTCCGCCTCCTCTCCACCGCCCTCCAGGACATGGTTATTTTTGGGGGGGCATCTGGAATCCGCCCTTAAGGGGAGGGCTATGTCACGCCCTGGTGCCAGTGCCTTGGTTCATCACCTGAGGGCGCCATGCTATTCTGTGTCCTGTCTGTTTTGTAAAGACTCCAGTTCCCATCCTGCTTTGTCTAGTCATCATGTATTGTTTTTACCTGTTTGTCCCTTCATCTGTTTATATATAGCCCTCGTGTTTAGTTGTCTGGTGTGCATTATGTTCCCTGCATGGATTTAACCCATTATGTTTGTTTTGGATTCATTTTTAAATACACAATTTACTGCAAGTGGATCCGCTCCTTGTTTTCCCTCTGCTATTCGTGACAGAAATAGTCCGATAACTGTGTCATTACATATAATCAAATACAACAGGTATTATTTGATATAAATATGTAATATAAAACATTTTTTGAAAATGAAAACATGAACATATTATTTAGCACATAATAAACATACTTAAGACTTAGAAAAATAGCCAAAATAGGATCCTTTTAACATGTATGTTGTTACCTGGTCTAAAATGCCTACTGCTTGAGATGAACAATACAGGAAGCTGAAGCTTTTATGTATTTCAGCAACACTGCTGTCATGTCACATAAAACCTGCACGCTTGGAAATACTGCCAACATGACAATAATGTGATACAGGGGAAATGTGAAAACTATAATTGGTGTTTGTATAGGGTGTTACACAATAGCTGAGTGTGACATGTGGTGTAATGATTGGAAGACCTCCTGTGGAGAGAGAGAGAGAGATAGAGAAAGAGAGAGAGATGTGGATGCTTGGGCTTGAATATGCCAACAGTCAGCATAATGCAAAAGCACTTTATCATTTCACAGTGCTCAATGAGAAGCGATGGGGGAACCACACAGAACATAGGTGGGATGCGTTTCTGCAAAATCGGTTTACACCAATTGAGAACAGTTCTGGTGGGATTGAGAAGGTAAACCTTCTTTCGAGCTAAATGCCTTTATTTCAGATGTTTTGTTCGTTTTTTAAGACAGGCAGTACAGGACAGTCCCCTGTAGCAACCTGGGATCATGAACTTTGCACATTGGCACATGATCCAATTGTTTACTTTTATTAAAATAAATATATATATATAAATATAAAGTATATTGTGCTATCCTATGCACAATCAAGAAGAAGTTACATTTTACTGTATTGTATAGTTATTATTTGCATTTAACACTGTTTCTTTGCTGCAGGTGATTCAGATTCTACTTGCAGTCCATTTTAAGCTCACAACCATCAGTTCACACAGCACCGCCTTAGGTGTCTGTCAAAACTACAAAGTGTACAGAATGGTCATAAATTGCGATCCAGCTTCAGCATTACTCTTTCAATCTGGCATCACTTCTTTAAGTCTAATAGGACATCCTGATGCACCTTGCTCACCTTTCTGCCATAACATTAAATCACGCTGACAGTTCAGTTCCACACTTCTCTGTTTCAGTGCGGCATAAAAGCGCGCCACAACATCTGATTTACAATCCTGTGATACAGGGTGTCCTGCCAGTTTCAAAAGAGTGCAGCCTTGAGGATGAAATAATGTTTTAATGGCACCATGCTGGCTCTTGTGTATTTTAGAATACTTGAACCCATGAGTTCAGAGACCACGTGTAGAGTTTATGACAAATGCATCAAAATTAACCCTGAAATTATATTAAATGAAAACTGCCACCATTTCTTTTTACCTGAGGAACACACTGTTTACCAGTAGTTGTATTTTTCAGAAATCTAGTATTCAAACAAGGTTTTACATTGAGGTGTAAGACTCCAATTAGAACTATTTTTAAAGTCACTCTTGTGTATCAAGTGTTTCTCGTATGCCAGCGTGACCGATTCTCTGCTTTGCTAATGTGGATGGGGTTAACTACACCAGTTAGAAATTCTGCGACCTCTGCGTAGAGATAAAGTTAAGCAGTCAGACACAGACAGCGGACGTGCATTTATCTGCTGATCAATTGAAAAAATCAAATGAATGCAAATTTCCCATAAAAAAGAGATTAATATAACCGTGTAACATACCTGATACAAAACACAATAAAATGGCCTTGTTTAGTGGGTTGCCCTTATAATAGTCCATGGAACAAATGTACAATAATCACTTTGTGTTCTTGTTTTCACATTAGGACAAAAATATACATAAATAAATATTTTTTCACTTGCTCAGGCAAGTGAAAAACAGTTACACGAATCATTCGGAGTAAAAGATAGGACCTGAGCTTTCCTGTACCTCAGTGGTGAGAGCATTCCGTTAACAACACAAGGTTGTGGGTTCGATCCAAGGGGATTGCGCATACCTAAGTATAAACATATAGGTTAGTGCAATGTAAGTCACTTTGGATAAAAGCGTCTGCCAAATGCGTGAATGTAAAAGATGTAGATGAAAGCAATAATTTCAAGACAGATTAATTAAGATAATCAGAATGTCCAAAAAAAGGCCAACTCTTCTCATGCGATGACAAAGCTAACATCGGATTTTTTACTGATCCATGACATGATCAGTTGCATTGTTGTTAGGCAGCCATATCAGGTTTATAACAATTTTGTATGAATTATACGTCGCATGCATACAGTATATTTTTAACAGTTATACCTGTTACACTTGGAACATGATTGGTTGAGAACTCGCTGAGGACTTAGTTTCTCTGGAGCTGAACGTCTCCTGCTCGGCTAATTAAAACTAACTAAAGCTGACAGGTTGCCTGGACATTTGCATAACAATCATCAAAGATAAACCAGCATTGCGGTTAGAGAGAGAGAGAGAGAGAGAGAGACCACACACACAAACTCATGACACATCTCAAATTATTTACTTCCCCCTGGCTATGCATACAGAGGTTTGCTGCGACAGCTCCATATATACCTAACGGATTGGATTGCTGGTCAGCTGGGGTCACGGGATCATTTCTTATGACCCACTCTGGATACTCTGCTGTGGACCCACAGGGATAACGAATTCTCTGACAACGGATGCCGAAGCAATGGGAATTGCTTTTTTAGTAGAGATGAGTCTTTGTTTTGCTTCTGGGGGATCTTTATGCCAGATTTTTTTCAATCATAACTTCATAACATGTTGCATTGCGGATAATTGTGTGTCTGTATAATCATATTTCTTACAATAAGTATTTAGATTTTTGAGTATGACTTAAGGGGGTGTTTTAAAGGTTATGCATGTAATTTTGGGGATGAGGAAATGTTTTCTGCTGTAGTTGAAGAAACAGTTCAAAGAATCCCATGCATACTGTAGGTAAATACTGCATCTTCTATAAAGACATTGGTAAGATTTCCTACAATCCAACAACATTGATTCCAATGGTGAGACTTTAAAGTGATATTATCTTTTGTGGTTTAAATCAAATGTTTGCAGTTGTTTTTAGTGATGCTTGTGGCATAACAATTCCACACTTCTACTTAAAGAAGATTGTATAACATTCTGGTATTCTTATGTATGTGGGCTGAGATGGCGCTTAAGTCTAAAGTATAAAAGGAGATTTGATTTACTCATATGCTGCAGTCCGTTTCGTAGTACAAAATTACACATGGAAAATGTAAGTGGGTAGCTCTCCAAACAGTAATGCGTGTGCTTAGAACTACTCATTATTTATAGGCCATGGCCATTAGGATCATATGGCAGTAGTATACATTACAAGGTTTATTAGTTTTCTTTGCAGCTGTATAATGTGCAGTCTATAGTGGGAATTTAATGGGTGCATGACCTGCTAGCTAATAAGGTTTTAAATATTGTAATTGTATTAAAAAAGGTAGCTAGAAAAACAAACATGCTTAAACATAACCTGTATCTGAGTATCACGCAATACGTCACAACAAGAAAGTATTATTATATAGTCATTACAACAAAGTAGCACAACTGAAGGAAGCTGTAAAGTTATTATTTAGCCCAAACAAGACGGTTGAGTGTTAGATGAGTACAATAAATCCCAGCACTGCATGAATAAATGTCAGAGAAGCCTTGTTTAACCTCATACTTGTGTCATGATTAATGCACGTTTAAGGCTACATTATAATGTTTTGTACAAATTATGCCTTTCTTTCCCTTCCAAAAGCCTGAAGTTAGAAACTTCTAAACCCAGTATTATTAAGAGAGATGTTTTCTCCTGTTTGCAATACAGCGTCCCAAGTTGTGCATTTCTATGGAAAAACCTTAGATCAATAATACACTACAAGAATTTGCATTTTTGTGAGCTAAAATTTCAAACAGTTCAAATGTTATGCAGTTTCTCTTTAGAAGTACACTAAGGCTTCTGTATTTGGTTCACTAATCAAATCCATAAAATGTCCAAATTTACTGATATGAATTCCTGTTGATGGAAACTTTTTAGAAATACTGGTTTTGGTCTGTTTTCGTTTGGTGAATAATTATTGCACTTGAATTGTCCAATATTTCTGCCATATTACTGTATACAAGGCAGCTGAGATAGAGCAGAGAGTAGGACGAGTAGGCTAGATAAATAGGAAATGCTGCAATGCAACTGAGTTTTGTAAACTTAATCCTTAAATTCAGGGCACAACCCGTCATTTGAGGCACATCAACAATGGACTCTCAGTATCCTCTGCTCTTTCCTTTTAGGACGAAATGCTGCCATTTGACATCACTGACTACATAAATTTTATATGTTTCAAGTTTATAAATACATCCTATTTAATTAAACAATGTATTTCCCATTCTGGCAAATCATTGAGACAAGTTCACTTTCTTGAAAGTGTTTTCTGTTTTATTTGTGATTGATCAGACAGACAATGTTATTCCAATTTTCTTTAGTATGCTTAAGCAGAATGTGTGTAAAACTTCAAAGTTTCAGTTTTGCGTCAAATTTTTTATTCAATCGTCTATGCAAAGCTAAATTGGACCGTGAATGTGGTATGACGAAATGATGGGAAATAATCATATTTCCTCCACACAGTGCAAAATGAATGATAAGCTTTATTTTAACTGGCTTTCTGTCAAGTTTGCATTACTTGCATTCCTGCGAAGTTAGATCTGTCTACACTTTTAAGTCAAACCAAACGGTCTGTACGATTAATGTTTCAATGCGTTCTGACCTGCTCTGTACTCTCTACTATGATGCTAAAGAAGGTTTAGATGCAGGCAGATAACACCTGCCGTTGAATACCTAACCATCACAGCAACTGTCTGATGCCCATCACTTTTCATAGTCTGGCAAGAAATATTCCTGTCAGGTTACTGAATAGAAGGTAGAGATGGAATGGCACGGGCAGTCATGTGATCATTGGCCTTAAATGGATAGCCAAATTACTTGACTGTAATGCACACGTCAACGTCTTATCACGCAGACTTCAAACTATTCATGATGACTTTACGTACATGTTAATTCTTACTCTGGCAGAGTGGAGTTACATTAGAACTAAACGCTTACCCTTACCCTTTCAAAATTCTCTATGGATGCTCTATAAATGCTCTATAAATGCTCTATAAATGTCCTGCCTTGGTGTAGCACACAAGGTGCTAAATGGGGAATTAATAGAAAACCTAAAACTTCAATACCGACCAACCCAAGACCCCCCCTCCACTCCCCCTCTTGGCTTTTCCATGCTGGATATGGGGCACAGCCACAATTAGGCCTATGTTCCCATAAGTGGAAAGCCAAACTTACATGAAGAGAGAGTTTTCTAGTAAGGACGAAACCAAACTAGTCATTAATTACTGTTGCTCAAACTAGAGACAAGAATGTAACAAACGTGTAACCTCAATATTTTTTTAGCACAATACATTATTGCCGTGGCTGATTTATGCTGTTTCAGTCATGATTTCAGTCATGCTGTTTGTTAAGGAGAGGTGTGCTATTATTTTCCTAGCAGTTCAGATTTAGCCTGCTGGACAATCAAATGGACAACAAATCTGGCCAGTATTCACAAAACAGCTCTCGTAAAAAGCAGTTAAAGTTTGAAGTTAAGAGTTTCCACTTAAAACCTATTTTCAACGCTGCTGAGAGCAACTTTTACTAAGGAACAGAAAGAAATCTTAAGCTAAGGAAAAGGGCGGAGTTGACCTCGTTACTATGGATGCCAGCAAGCTCACTGTCTACAGTATGACCACAGAGATTGGCTGATAGAGGAGGGGTCTCTGTCAGTCATTTAATCATATAAATATTATAGAATGAGGTCTCATGCTGATATTTAAATTAAATTAAGCTTAAGTAAAAATGTATTCATATTAAAATAAAATATTTTAATATATAATTATTGCCAATTACTACAGTATCTCAAAGTAGTTATTACACCCCTCGCATTTTAGTAAATATTTAATTATATCTTTATATGTTAAAACACTGAAGATATGACACTTTGCTACAATGTAAAGTAGTGAGTGTACAGCTTGTATAACGGTGTACATTTCCTGTCCACTCAAAATAACTCAACAAACAGCCATTAATATCTAAACCGCTGGCAACAAAAGTGAGTACAACCCTAAGTGAAAATATCCAAATTGGGCCCAAAATGAATGAATGAGGCCTTTATACAGTGCTTTATTGTGTATTGCTGTACACCCAAAGCGCTTTTTCAATCATATGAGGGGTTCTCTCCTCACCTACTACCAGTGTGCAGCATCCACTTGGATGATGCGACAGCAGCCACAGTACAACGGTGCCAGTGGGCTCACTGCCCACCAGCTATCGGTGGAGAGGATAGATAGAGCCAATTAAGAGGGTAGGGAAAAATAGGAGGCCATGATCGACAAGGGCCATTGGAGGGAATCTGGCCAGGACACCGGGGTTACACCCCTACTATTTATGAGAAGTGCCATGGGATTTTTACTGACTACAGGACCTCGGTTAAATGTCTCATCTGAAGGACATATCAAAATGTCAATATTTTGTGTGGCCAACATTATTTTCCAGCACTGCCTTAACCCTCTTGGGCATGTTGTTGAACAGAGCTTCACAGGTTGACACTGGAGTCCTGTTCCACGACATCATGGAGCTTGTGGATGTTACAGACCTTACGCTCCTCCACCTTCCATTTGAGGATGCCCACAGATGCTCTACAGGGTTTGGGTCTAGAGACATGCTTGGCCAGTCCATCACCTTTACCCTCAGCTTCTTTCAGGGTTGTTATCATGTTGGAATGCTGCCCTGCATGCTGCACCGTCTCCAAAGGGACGGGTTCATGCTCTGCTTCAGTATGTCACAGCACATGTTAGCATTCATGGTTCCCTCAATGACGTGTATCTCACCAGTGCCGGCAGCACTCATGCAGCCCCAGACCATGACACTCCCGCTACCATGCTTGACTGTAGGCAAGACACACTTGTCTTTGAACTCCTCACCTGGTTGCAGCCACACATGCTTGACACCTTCTGAACCAAATAAGTTTGTCTTGGTCTCATCAGACCACTGGACATGGTTCCAGTAATCCATGTCCTTAGTCTGCTTGTCTTCAGCAAATTGTTTGCGGGCTTTCTTGTGCATTATCTTTAGAAGAGGCTTCATTGGACGACAGCCATGCAGACCAATTTGATGCTGTGTGCAGTGTATGGTCTGAGCACTGACAGGCTGACCCCAATCCCTTCAACCTCTGCAGCAATGCATCTTTATGTAGAACAACAATTTATTGTTAGATCCTCAGATATTTCTTTGCCATGAGGTCCCACGTTGAACTTCCAGTGACCAGTATGAGAGCGTGAAAGCGATAACACCAAATTCAAGACAACCCATCCCAATTCAAACCTGATACCTTGGAACTCTATCGAATCACATGGCACTGGGGAAGGAAAATTGCTAATTGGGCCCAATTTGGACATTTTCACTTAGGGGTGTACTCACTTTTGTTGCCAGCGGTTTAGATATATGGTTGTATGTTGAGTTATTTTGAGGGGACAACAAATTTACACTGTTATACAAGCTGTACACTCACTACTTTACATTGTAGCAAAGTGTAATTTCTTCAGTGATGTCACATGAAAATATACAATAAAATAATTACAAAAATGGGAGGGGTGTACTTACTTCTGTGAGGTACTGTAATTCAATAAAGTGAAGGGATCATTTACAAAAACTCTTCTTACAACTAAAATCTTTTTTTCAAACTTCATGTTTTTATTGTGCATTTCAATTAATATTAATCAAACCATTTGTGTCTAAATAAGTAACAAAAACTTTAAGAAATACAGCTAACAAATAAAACGCAATAAACATGATATCACAAAAAGGCAAATAAACTATATGTTCATATAAAGTAAATAAAGCACATGTTCAGCTACTTGTAAGCATTTTGCCTGTCTCATAAACAGTCAGCAGATATTATTAGTCTTATGGTTAAGCTCATTGGCATGAAATCTTTCTAAAATGTTTATGTTTCAAAGTAGACTGCCGTTGTTACAGCCATTTTAGGATTGTTGTTAGTTGGTCTGAGTGACTTACTGTAGGAGTCATCTTCACTACCCCTAACATCTCACATGTTTAATAGCTAGTTTTAGCGCTAAAACTTTTTGTGAAAAACTCTTAGCACAACAATTAAGGAGTCCTTGAATTAGGACAGACACGGCCATAATTTTTAAGAGTTTCTCCTAAATCAGCAGGTAAGGAGCTACTTTTAGCCCTAAGATGTTTTGTGAATATGGGCCGAGAATATCAAAGACATGGGCTTTTTCATTTGGGGCCTATAATTAACCAGCCTTATACCTAGCAACCATAAAGTGATGACAGATAAACTAATTCAGAGCATAGCATTGTGGGATGTACGCCACTTTTGGATGGAGACAACAACTAAAGAGTATTTGGTATAACAGTATATCTGGCCCCGTATTCATGAAAAATCTTAGTGCAAGGAGTAGCTCCTATAAAATATGCCAAAGCAATTCAAGTAATCACTACATTAACTGCATTAACATATTCGCCAAATGGAAAAATGCAAACTACGCAGCAGAGATGATTTGGCTCTGTCCCAATCTTCAGTAAGTAAAGTGATCAAACGAAGAATTACAGCACTGTTAGAACATTATTGTGTTTTTCATTTCCTATTAAATACGTTAAGTATGACATAGTTTCAACGTGGTAAATAAAAATAAAGAATATGCATGTATATATATATATATATATACATACACAAACATACATTGTGTGGTAAAACAGGAAAAATTACACCTTTAGGCTTCATAGAGAGCAATGGGAGAATATTTATCAAAAATCACTGAGAATATTTTTAGAACATGTTTTTCAATGCTAGCACACATGGACTGGGCATTTGGAGGGAAAGTTGATTCCAGATGTTTGATCATAAGTCCTATAACCCCATAGTGACACAGTTACAACACCCTCCCTTACACTTCTGTATGGCCATAACTCATTCTGACTCACCTCTAAATGATTCATCCTTCTTGTGTTATTAAATCATGAATGCTGTTTAATTCATGACCCAGGTGCCAAGAGACTTTGGCAAGAATTCTGCAGTGGCTCGGGCTTTTGCCCTGGGGATGTTCTTCCACTGCAATGAAAGTACTGTATGCTGTCAAGTCATAGATTCTCTCTCCTGCTGCTCACTCGGTCTTTATCATTCTATCTCGCAGGCATCATCATTATTTCAGTATTATGTTGTATTTATTTGCACCCTTTTGCTTTGCAACTTTTTAAATAAACATTGTTTGTTGGCGATTGAACTTATAGGAGTCGAATGAATGAGCCATGCAGTGGTTCTGTTTGTTAAAAAAGTCTGAACACAGTTCAAGTTCCAAACTCAGACTTTTTTATTATATTTTTGCATGAGAAAAAATAATATGGTTATTAGTGATTTGATAAGCACAAAATTAATGTGAAAAACAAGAATATATGACTGTTGTGGACAGTCAGCCAAGGATGTACAGTAGAAGTATCCGGTTGAAGTGAAACAAATATTTTGTCATGGCATAACACTCAACAAAAAAGCATGTTTTGAACATTATATACCCACTAAACATTTGATCCAGTACAAATAGCTCAACCCAAAACCACAGTTCTTTCATCAAATTTATGATATAACAAAATACATTGGTTGCCTCTGTGGAACACAAAAATGGATGTTTCATTTACATTTAAATTTAAATTTAAATTTAAATTTACATTTACATTTACATTTACATTTACATTTACATTTACATTTACATTTACATTTACATTTAGCAAACGCTTTTATCCAAAGTGACTTACAAGTGGGGTAGGTAATGGAAGCAATTGGGACAGCACAAGTACAACAAAAGCATAAGTGCAATCAAAAAGAAGACTGGTCTCATATAGCCTAACACAGTAGGGTATATGCAGTTTCAAATGTTGTCTGACTGCTTTTGTTCCATTTGAGGAAAGTTTATTAGCATTAGCATTACCAAAAATGACAGTATAATACTATAGCGATGTCATAAAAGTTGTGGGGAAAAAATGCTTTTTCTAAGATGACTGAAGCTATTTAATAACGCAGTGAAAACTGCACAGCCATTGATTCGTACAAAGTTAAAATTCTAACCCATGGCAGGACTTGACCCATTACATAGCCATAAGCCCCGCCCAGTTTGGCGGGCTCCATCTTAATAGGCCCGTGCAGGCACTTCGCCGCAGGGTCCTCAGGTTAATTCGAATGAAGCAACGACCAGCTGCAGCTTGTAAGCACGGCCAGGAACGCATTACTTGTTCCTGTATCTCAGGGAACCGAGGTTACGTTATTCACCGAGTATGTTCCCTATCTATACTTCACTAATACTGTGGGGCTCGGGGGTCAAGTATGGAGCATGGGAGCCCTGCGGGAGCGGAAAGGGCCAAGCTAAGAGGTGGCCAAGTCCCGTTAATTGTCCCGAATGAACAGTGTTGCTTGGTGCCAGTGTGGTTTGAAAGCAACCGCCAGGCTGGCGACATAAGTGAGCCCGTTGGCAGAAAGGACCCGAGCCTGTAAGGCGGGGACAACTAGACTATAGAATCTGGTTATTGTGGAAGGCGAGGCCCAGCAGGCTGCTGCAAAAACTTCTGCTATGAACACACCGCTAGACCACGCCCAGGAAGATGAGACACCTCTAGTAGAGTGGGCTCTAACTCCCGTGGGGCATTGAAGACCCAAGGAGGAATATGCTAGCACAAAAGCGTCAACTAACCAGTTAGAAAGTCTCTGCTTCATGACCCGGGACCCTTTGGTGCGGCCACCAAAGCAAACAAAAAGCTGTAACGACTGCCTAAAGGGGGCACAGCGCTCAATGTAAACCTTCAGTGCTCTGACGGGAGATGAGCAGGTTCAGCTCCCTATCCTGCTCAGAGGAGTGAGCACTTAGGTAGAGAGCACTTTAGGTACATAGCCATGCCTTGGTTTCAGGACAACCCTAGAGTCATCAGGCCCAAATTCAACACAGGAGGGGGATCACAGAGAGCGCGTGTAAATTGCCCATACATTTAACCGATGCTAGATCTAGAAGAAGAACGGTTTAAGCATTAAGGGACGTAGATTCACAGACTGCAGAGGCTCAGTTCCTCGACAGCCTTTGTAAGGACCCGGAAGACCTCTGAGTCCACACCTGGCTTGGATTCGCTGGGCTTCGCAGATGGCAGGGGGCGGGGTCAAATACTGAGCTTGACTGTTCCTCCGCATCTGAAGACGCTATCGACATGCGGTCGTCCTTGTCGAATTCGACTCAGCCAAACAAGACCAGATAACGGGAGGGCGTGAACTGTTAGTGGCGGAAAGGCTCTTTGAAAAGAAAGCGATCCACGAGCACAGAGAGAAGAGACTAATACTCTCACAATGAGGGCATTCCGTCTCTTTGAGTATGTCCTCAACGTGGGATGACCCAAAGCATGAGACGCTCTCGCCATGACCGACAGAGGCGTGTAGAAAGACCCCACACCAGTGACAAGGACGGTGCGGGATTTGCAACAACGCCACAGGAAAAAGCTAGAAAATTTCTCTTTTAGAAATTGCAGGATGGCGGCAGGGAAAAAGACTGGTGCATGTGAAGACTGAAAGCTGAGCAGAGGGGTCCAATCCGCTGCGAAAGCTTTTCAATGGCGAAGCAACAGTCTCGAGTAGCGAATGTAGAGTCGTTGCTGATGGAGAAGAAATCGGGGGACCCTACAGTGATGTGCCTGCTTATATAGCCATAAACCCTGCCCATTTTTGCGGGCTCCATGTCCATAGGTCCGTGAAGCTTTGTTGCGATTGGTGTAGAATTTTTACTGTGCACAAATCAATGGCCATGCAGTATTCATTACATTACAAATAATTGTTTTTCCCCTAAGTGTCCCGCTACGCAATATGAGTGAAGTATCGATAGGGAACTGCATATTATTCAAAAAATTCTAAACACTATCAAACATTCTAGACAAGGCTTTCGAAATAATTTATTTTGTAAGACATGTAGTATGTTGATTCATGTTTTCTCTTACATGACGTTTGCAACGTCTATTGCGTCTATTGCAAATCTGTCATGCATTGCTCATTGATTCAATTAGGTTTAGGGCAATATATTTGGGAAACATAATGATGCCATCTGATTGGTCCGTAACATCGGTCAAGTGTGGGTCATCCTGTTGCCATGTGTTAATTCCAGTGGAGTTGCTTCGTTCTTTAGTGTTCCATGTGCTTTCCATTAAATCATACATTCAGGTGACATTCTTCATAGCAGGCAGGTAAAAGCTAATCCTCACCCTCTTTTTAGCATTCACATCCAATAACCGTTTCTCCCTGTTTCTCTCCACAGGTGTGTGTTGTAACTAAAGCTGTACAACCTATTGCCAGAGGAGGAAATTACAGGCCTTACACCCAATGTTGCATCACTGGAACATCTATCCCACCAATACTATCCATCCTAGAGCTGAGGATGCTGTGGGAAGCGAAGGAAGTGGAATTTATTCGAAAGGCTGTCATTGGGCCAGGGTGATATAAAGGTCCCCTAGGATGGCTCCACCCCGATCATATCTGTGCTTTGGTGTCCAATTGGGCCAATTGGCAGCTTTAAACTTGTGTACTCCACAGATGGGCAGGGTATTGGGGCCCCAAGTGCATGGTTATGGCTGTAAATATCCCCTGTATAAACAGAAAACAAGTGTATTAGACGATCATGTGCTCCTGGATCATGCTGCCTAACTAGAACATGCAATATAGTACAAAATGCATATGAAACAATGCATAAATACGTACATTTTGACTGGAAAGTTGAAATCAATGTAAAATAAATGCAAATAAACCAAATTATGTAGACCATTATCCAAGAAGTAAACAACACAGGTCCAAGAGCACTTTCTGAACTAAATAGAAAATTATAGACTATAAATTATAAATGTGAGTGTACATGTTGGGTGATTTAGGCACAAATGTACATACAAAACAAATAAGCAAGCGTAATCAGGTTTGGCTCAGATAGCTCATTGCTGATTTGTTCCAGATGAAGAGAGTGGAAAGCAGCAGATGGTGGTTTGAGAGGGGTTGGGCAGGACTGAGACTCTCCCTATGACAGCCATTATCTCCCTGAAAAACCTTGGATCCTTCCTGCTAAAGTCCCAGGCTATAACGTCATACCCCTAGATCAACACAGCTGTGTGATCGCATTTTCTTTTACCATGCTCACCGTACGGAAAAGGGTAAGAGTGATGGAGTTAATATTGGTTATTACTGTTACTGTAAAATTACCTGTGCTGACCCCTTAGATTTATTTTCACTGAATTCAGAACCATGTTACAGTCGTTTACATTCATTTTCACTTAAGAGAAATACTATGTTGTGTCTGTGAAAGGAGAGGGGACCTACAACCTTGGCCTACAAAGCACAACGATCTATAATTTGAATAGCGTACATGAACAGACAACAAGTGTATTAAAGAAATAGTTAACACAAAAATAAAAAAATATTCATCCTCATGTATGACTGTTCCTTCTGTGGAATCCAACAGAATTTGTCCATAGACATTCAATGAAAGTCAGGGGGTCCTAATGTTGTTGGGGCACCAACGTTCTTCTAAATATGTTTGTTTTGCAAAAGAAAGAAAGTCAAATAGGCTTGGGATGACATGAGGGTGAGTAAATGATGAAAGAATTTTCGTTTTGGGTGTATAACTATCTCTATAAAGTCAATTAACAACAGTGACTATTAATTTGCAATTAAGGCGATGCAATCTGGCCATTGATGATGTGCTTCCGTCATATCTCGAATTTGTGTGAACCAGAGACTTGTTCTTTCGGCAAATGGCGGTGACGAACTCTCCCGCCAGAGTAGACGCTATCCTTTTGGTTGAAAACGAAAAATGCAGCGTTCGTCAACGGAAATACGACACGCCTGCGTCATCTGCCATCTGGTTCACACGCATTCGAGAGATGACTGAAACCAGACATCAACGTTAATAGCGCTGTCAATATGGATAATTCTCTTAAACAAACGCATTGATTCGCTTCAGAATACCTTTGTTAAGACCACGTAGCTGTTTCCAGCAGTTCTTTGAAAGCATGATTTGATTGCACTTTTTGGAGCTTCAAAAAATCAACACCCCGGTTTACTCCCATTCTACCACTTGGAAGCAAAATCATAAATTTTATTGTAACTCGGACTGGATTATTCTTCCAGAAGAAAAATTTATTCAATTAGGATAATTTGAGGGTCAGTAAAACATGGGTCAATTTTGATTTGGTAGTGAAATATCCCTTTAATCTGACGTAACGTTCCAGCTCATTAGCATTATAAAATGCCTTTGAATTATTCTGAGAACCAAAATAAAGCTAAGCATTTAAAACATTAGTTAATTTTAAGCATTAATTGATTTTCAGATTTTTGATTTTTGGGGGGCTGCAGTCTTAAAGGCTTCTTTTATTCAGGATTTATTTGTGACATAATTGATTTTACTACCCATTCCAACATGGTATGTTATTTAAAACCAAAATAAAGTCATGTCACCAGATTTGCAGTAATGAATATGTATAGACCATTTCATTGGACGCGCGTGCGCCTGACCCAACTTCCGGTTTGTGTTTGGCTATAGTGTATAACAATATAGCTATTTATCTTTTATATAATTTATCTTAATATTAATTACAATTATTTTTTTATTGTATAATAATTGTTTTAAATAAACTGTTTGTTGATTTTTTTGTGTTCATTTGATAGGGCCGCAGAGATGACATTTTTTGTATGGCCTACCCGGAAGTTAGCGCTGCAGTGGTTGCCTAAACCAAAAGCCTATACATTTCACCCATAGACTTCTTGAAGATCACAAAAAATAAGCTCTGTGATTAACAATGGTTTATGGTGTTTACACGATTTGTAATCTTCACAAATTAACACAACATTTTTTACTTTTGAAACCGTTATACAAATGGCAGAAGTAAAATGCTAAAACGATGCTATAAAACAGACGCTTAAGGTCGCTCGCTATCAACGTCACAATCAACAAGCCTCCGACAACTCTTTCAAACTTTATTAAAAATCTTATAAAAAATGGTAATTTATTACTCCGTGAATGAATCTGCATCTATTAAGAGATATTTGGCCATGTTGCATCAATTGCGAGCTTTATATGTGCGATGACGTCTAACGTCTGGGAATAGAGTTAAAATGGAATATTTTCATATTATGGAGTGTCTCTACTGTATCAAGGTTTCCTGCCCTTTTTGGCTGTGAATTTATATTTATTTAGTTAGTTGTCACCGGGGGGTGGTATTCATCAGACACTTTAAAGGTAGCTCACCCAAAAATGACATTTTTATCTTTATTTACTCAGTCACTTCCATGCAAACGAACAAAATAAGATGTATTGATGTCACCAAAAATTACCCAAAACACCACAAAAGAATACATGCGTGGACTTCCAATGCTATTGTACTCTAAATTATTTAAAATACATTTAAACAGTATTCACATATAACACAATAGGCCTGTTTCCCAAGAAGGCAAACAAAAGATAACACAGCCTACACAAATTCAAACACTTGTCAACTGGCACATCACCGAGCACGCGTGCCGTCCTCCAGCTGAGCCATCACAAATAACAAAGATGCGCAGCATCTTCGCGCCCCGCCCATCCCAGCCTGCGCTCTTATGCCTTTCACACTGCGCATGCGCATCATAGAGTCTCCGCGATTTGACCATTTGGTACCACACGGCTCACTATTTAGCAAGCGGACGCGCTCGGAGGGAGCGCGCATACTCAGCACCTGTCGTCTGTGTGGCTGTGGATTCTGTGGGAGGGGTCATTATTTGGCAGGGAGCGGCAGAGAGACGAGCATTTCCTAGATACCCACAGCAACGCGTGGATTCGTTCTGCTCCCATCACTTGAGAAGCAAGCCGGTGGATTTTTGCTAGTTTGAATTTACCAGCCAGGTTCGGTAAGCCGTCCATCTGGAAATAAACCCCATCATCGTATTTCCTCGGAAGTGTTTCGCTCGTGCACAGGGACTGTCATCATTGAAGGTATCTATGGAAGCCACTTGCTTTGCGATGAGCAGTCTCTATAGGTTCTCTCAAAAAGGCGAGGCTTGGGCATCGCAGTCTTATTTGGCGGTGATCCCAAATCCATTTTGAACAGCCTAATGTCCGATTAAGTTGTTTATTGTATATGCCCCGAAGCGTCTGTTTATCCAGTAGGGTTCTTAGCTGAATGAATACAGTTATTTCAGCGGCGAGGTGGTGGCAGTGTCTCCCATCTGCAGCCTGCTAGCTTCCTGGCTAACCAGCCCATATTATCATAAACTAAAGCTTGCTTTTTAGCACATGAATAGGATATAATCAGCGTTATAATCGGCGTTATTTCGCTTATATTAAATATTTGTAAAAATTATCATTATTGTTTTTTTCTTACTGCGGTCTGTGGACACGCTCCTTCCTCCTTGTCGGAGCGCCTCCTGTCTTAAATCTCTCATGTCCCGTTATTCTTTGTCTGCAATTACCTATTTTTGTCGATTTTACACTACACAACGGTTGAATGGCGTTTTAGTCTGTGAACGTTAACGATTAGGAAACAGTCAGGTTACTGAATGGATACAACTTTAGACTTATGACGTTCAGATATTTTGCCGGTACTTGCTGGATGTGTTCATATGTAAAAGACACAGGTTGACACAATTGACTTGCTGGAGAAGTCGATATTTTCATTTATTCTACTTTGGGAAGATGTGAAGTATTAGTATCATAGATCGTTTTATTTTATTTTAAATTACAGTGTCAGCTTTTATGTCACAATTGATGTTAAGGATAATGCATGTTGACTAGTGTCAGATAGAGCTGATAAATCAGCGTCTTCTAAGTAAGTGTACATAACATAAAATTGACAGTAGGCTAGGTAAACTATGTAGGCTACTGCAAAGGATCATAAAAAAGCTTTGTATTTGCAGCTTAGTTTGTTGATCTATTATTGGTTTATTTATTTATGAAAATTACGTCAGTCAAGTAGCCTAATGGAAGTGTCAGGTTCCCCAGTGAATTTTTAATTCGTTTTACTTGGGTTTGCTAAATCAGATAATAGGCTACTGTCTAGTAAAGCCATTCACGTGTTTTATTTATTGTGTGCTGGATAAGCAAATTGAAATGGGCGTGACATGTTTACATTTCTTAGGGTAATTGTGATTGTTACTATGAACACTTGCGAGAGTTAATTTTACCTCAGTCAAACTTGACAACAAACCTTTTTAAAGCGACAGCATGCTGCCAACTTCCACAACATACTGTAAGTTAGACCTATTTACAGCACTTCCGAATAAGAAATGTCGGATTGCTTTGAAGTTTCTATCATCTGTTTGATCGTAATAAAAGCGTTTTAGTTTTGCCGCGTCGCTCCTGCAATGCTGTTTTATTTTAGTTTCTATGCCGTTGTAACAGGAGCCGTGAGAGGCATCCAGAGGCTGCATTTAGTAGTCTAAAGTTTGATTGACAGGGAGGAGTGCAGCAGCGTCATAGCCTCCGTACAATTGGGTTACTGAAGAAGTAGGAAAGCGTCGCATGATTTTTGTTTTTGTGTAACATTACAGTGGTATTTAAATAATTGTATATGCCACGTTTCATGTAAACGATGAACACAGTGGTAATGTCTTATGTGTCTTATGAGAGCAGATTTGGCCTGTGTCAGCTCATTGTGTGGCTGGCACAGGCTGAGTAATAACAGGGGATCTGGTCTCAATGGTGTCTCCAGCTGAAGAAATGGGGATCTGTTAGCTTAAACAAACAAAAAGTAATCAAGAGAACCCAGCAAGCCTGTACCCAGACAGAGAGACTTAAAAGTAAAGGTGTGCTTACTGCACTGAAGGGAAGAAAATATGAAAGGTATACTTCACCCAAAAATTCAAATTCTGTCATCATTTACCCACCTTCGAGTTGTTCCAAATCAGTATACATTTCTTTGTTCTGATGAACATTGAGAAAGATATTTGGAAGAATGATGAGTAAATGATGACAGAAATGTTATTTTTGGGTGAAGTATCCCTTTACTGCATTTACTATAATATGTATTGTAGTATAATTTACTTAGTGTTAAAATATTGATTTTAAATGTGCAGATATCTATTGAAGGACTAAACAGCTAAGCAAGGTAGTCTAGATAACTTGAAAACTATAGGCAGAGGTGCATTTGATCAAGGTTGGAGTTCAATTCTGCAAGACGGTTCAGGCTCTCGAGGAGCAGGATTGTTCACCCTGAATTATAGAAAGCAGAAGGAATTTATACCCTCTAGGTTTGAATTAATCTGAAGTGAAAAACATGAAGACAAGACTAATCGGACACTTTCTGTTTATTTAGCGTAGTGACATACTTTCAGGGTTTTTCCTGGCTCAAAATGAGGTGGAGGTGGTGCAATCCCGATGTTGTACACACACACGAAGGCCTACCGTACCTTTAAGTGGCTTAACCAAAGTGACTTTGATATATTAAAAGTTCTAATTTAGTTTTGGATGAAAATGACAATATTAACGTTATTTTAACACTTTTTTTCAACCAATTTTTTTACAAAATAAAGCTTTTTTATCATTTTCAACAAACTTTTCAGGCTAGCCAACTGATTTAACCAGTCTTACTAGCTCATTCACATCTTGCAGTCTCTGTGGTTCACTTTAAATGATTCGATGATATCTTATATTCGCTAGTGCCTGAAAAGTTCAATGGTTTAATCAGTTCAAATAAGTCATTCGTCTGCGAGTCGTTCTAAACGCAATGTACGTTCATACTGGCGAACTCGCTGTGTACAGTACACATTGATTCAACGATCCAACTGCACAGCTAAAGACATGACAATGATGTACGTCATGTTAATTTAAGAAATGTAAAGAAATTAAACGTACTTGGATGCAAAACAAACAGTCTTGGAACACGGCAAGCTCTTGTTCTGCAACTCTTTTTAGCGCCTCCGTGTGTTGATAACGAAACAGCGCCACAACTGTGGCATAATGCAGCAACTGCAGTTACAAATGACATTCTGTTAAATGCAATTTTGGAGTCTGGGGCGGCACTACATTTGATGGAGGCGACCCTCTACAATTCTCTATGCAGGAAAAACGCTGACTTTTACTTTATGTTATTTGATGTGGATCCTCCACTAGGACACCTGTAAACCTGAAGGAAACGGACATACCATAAAATCACACAAATAAATATTTTACGGGTTAATTCTGAGAGATAGCCAATGCCTCTTTTTTTTAAAAACGTCTTTAGTGCCTCACATCTGACAACAAAACACATCTGTTTTGGAAACAATTGAAACCATATACATTTCTATACTTTACATTTATTTTACTTTTTTTAGCTTGAAACGGTCTGACTAGATTTTGGTTTGCAGTTTCCAAATAATCGTTAATCACCTGCTTTCTCAAATCTGCTATTAAATGTGCCCATAAAGTGGCTTTGAATAAAGAAGTGAAATTGCCTTTGATAAAAGCCTTTATTACCGCTGTTAAAAGTTAGAAGGCTATTTCAAACTGAGCACAGACAAAGATTGAAAAGTAATTTGAGTCTGTTTTAAGTATATAGCTGTGATGAAGCATTTGAAGGGATGTACTAAATCTAGTGAAAGGTTATTTACTTACTCCTACCGTTAGGTCTAAAGGGGACTATTACTCTACTATATATTGTATTAGAGGGAGGTTTTTTTTAATAGTTCTGAATTATTCTTAGCTGGCATGCAGAACTTTTGGACTCATGTTAAAATACTTAAAACCCATTAACAGAAATGCTAATGTTGTGAGAAGCCAAGTGGGATTCAGAAGTTGCATTGTTCGTGCAGGTTACCCATCAGTGATTACATGTTGAAGCGCATTTGTACTGATATAGACTTGTTCGGCCTTACAAGAGGAAACACTAAACTGATGTCAGGAGAATATTGGTGGGAACGTTTTCAGAGCTATCAGTGAGAGGACAACTCATCCTCCCTCATACCGATCATGCAGAAACAGTTTTCTTGTTGATCTCCACTGTCAAACAAGCAATTCTGAGCCTAGTCATGTAGCACTGCTCTTTTGCACAGCTTCCTTAAATTCTACCAATAGATGTTAGTGTTTTTGGTTTGGAACATTTATACATTTCTATGTTACCTTCAGTCTTCTTTTAGATATTGTGTCGTTTTGATACATTGCACTTAGAGACGGTACAGTCAGGTAAAAAATATGTAACAGGATCAAGAAGTGCACTGGCTTATTGATGGTATATCTCTCACATTGGGCCATTCCAGATGTTTCATACAGGTGTTTGGCTTTTGGAGAACATGTGCTGTTATATTTAGCAAGAAGGAAAATAAGACGTCAAAGAAGGTGGCATTCACCAAGATGGTTATGAATTTCATTCCCAAACATAAAGCAACAGTGCATGAAATCGAGCTTGCATAGCTCCAAGCATTTGTGCTTGCGTACTTGCATAACTTTTAAGTTGGCAGACAGTTAATATCTGTTGGGTACTTAGAGTCTGTACTTTAATAGAGATTAAGGTATTTTATTCATCATTCAGACTACGGCTTGAAGCCACACACACTGTACATTGCCACTGAAGCTACATTATATGAACGGATTTTGTTGTCAGTAGAGTTTGGCAACATAAACACGTTTCTGAAAGATGAATACAATTAATACACACAAAAAAATATTATTTCATCATTAATTTTTACTCTTGTAATTTTAAACCTGTATGACTTTCTTTCTTCCGCAGAACACAAAAGAAGATATTTTGAAGAATGCTGTGAAACCAAACCGTGACAGTACCTATTCACTAGTTTTGTGTCCATACAATAGAAGTGAAGGGTACTGTTGCTGTTTGGTAAACTTTCTTCAAAATATCTACTTTTGAGTTCTCTGAAAGAAAGTAACACAGCTTTGAAATGACAAGAGGATGACAGCATTTTCATTTTAGGGAGAACCATGACTTTTATTTGCCACTTTTAACTTTGGTGTTAGCTCAGGTATTAGCTTAAGAGAAACATTATACTTTGAAAAGTGTACTAGAGTTTGTATTACTGGACACATTTGTGGCAAGTTCAAGAAGGCTCGTATGATTTACGTAATCTCTTAGCACACCTCTCACTCCCGTTGTTTCACACTCATATATGATAATCAGTGCTTAAGTATTATACACTTACAATGTATTCATTTAGTAGTTGCTTTTATTCAAAGAGCCATTACAATGAGGAAACATGGCAGTTATCGTAGGCAACAAGGAACAATCTACATAAGCCTAATTGTAAACTGAGGCTAATACACAAATCAGATTAGCTGTGAAAATGGTTTTTTTAGAGATGATATATGAATGCTCATACAGCAGATGTGGAATATTCAAGTGTTACTGAAACAGAAGCATATCTTAATAATTGTGCCGGCAGCTCATTCTGCCATATAGGGACAGAAAGTAAATATTTAGGAAAGTAACTGTTTAATGGAACAGGGCAGGGGAGAACATAAATTTGTAAGGCGGGTGTATTAAAAGTAGCAAGGTTTTGCTGAAAGCTATAGTGCCAAAGTCTTAAATTTGGTGTGGACAGCTACAGTGACACCAAGAAGGGTGTGACTCTTTGGTTGTAAACCTTACAGGCTGCCGTCTTCTGAATCACATTTATAATGATATAAAGCTTGTAAATTGTATTCCTTTGACATTTTAATATGCAGTAAATGTAAACAAGATATATGTCATTGTGAAACTTTAGCAGATTGTATACAAAGTTTAGTAATAATGTGTCTCATTCAGAAAACTCAGTGCTGTTTGTTTTACACAGTAAAAGCTTAAAGCTTGGGTAGGCAACATTTTACAAACACTGGTTATTGATTTGGTCCAAATCCAATGATAGCATCTCCTACCTGGCTGTCAGCCTATGTATTTGCATATCTCTGAGCACCCTTCTGGCGCATTAACACCAAGCTTACAAAACCTCTATGAATTCTAACAGTAACCGTAAAAAAGTTGTGAACGTTACGATAAGAAAAATCGTAATATGTTTTGAATTGTAACGTAATGTCTCACAGTTCAAATCATTTTATGAAAAACTTAGCAATAGGCCTACTGTGAATTCTGCATAAATTCTAATCTAGTCTCACACCTGACTCAAGGAATTCATTAGGCCCAGAGAATGGCTAATCAAACCTGCCACCATCCCCCAGAGACGTTAATAAAATACACCTGAATATGCTTAGTCTTCAGGATCTCTTAATAATTTCAGGCAGGAGGCTGGAACTAAACTCTGCAAGGTGGTAGCCGGCCCTAAAGTGACAACTAGTATGTGTAGTCGTGCAAGCTCTAGTTATTTCCCCCTCTTTGAGTTTGTTTGACCCCCTTCCTACTCTGTATTTTCTCCCCATGCTTTAAGCACCCCCGAGGGTAATTTTGCGGTAAAAAGTTACACACCGGGCTATCCCATTTTGTCTTGTAGATATACATGCAACCATCCCTCCTGCTTTGCAGCCCACACTATCGGATGAGTTTTCAACACAGTTTAATTAAACGGCTTAATTAACTTTGATCAACTAAGCCAAAGTCTATGCTGGGTCAATGGATGTTTTGGCTCAGCTGTTAGCGGTTGAAGGGTAGATCAAGTGAGTTGACTAGTCATCATTCGGCGCAGCCGAATTACCTACTATAGAGGTGTCAGCAATCGCAGTGCGGGACAGATGGTCACTGGCGTGCCGGCTGTCTCACGTTCTATTGCTGAAAGAGATCAATAGGACTTTCGAAGTCACTGTGACTGGTAATTTAAGAACATCTATAAAACTACGCTCTTTAAACTTTGCTCAATTATTATGAGTATTCTCCTTTGACGGCCAGGCTGTGATCGTAAATACGATTTGTTTCTGGCTGTGAAATCAAGCCGTGGCATCCAAACAGTATCGTCTGATTCCGAATCTAATTTTTAGAGATGTACTTTCTGTACTCAATATGCAGAGAGCATTCGGCGGTACGGATGAAAACAGCAATCCTATTTCATGTTTGAACATTAATCTTCGAAATAGATAATTTTTTTCTATTTTGCTTCTTCATGCATTACGTCTCTAATCAAAACCAAGGACAGCTGTTCTTTGCCCCAGCGTCGAAGAGATTTATTGAATTGCGACGGGTCCCATCAAGCCTGTTTCTTCTACAATTTAGATTTTCTAGAATTTCATGCCCTCATTTACAAATAATGTGTTTATAGAATTATAATCAATTGCATTCTGTTTTAAATGTCAAACTTGCACTTTGTCATTTTTTGCTTGTTACATTGTAACTAGACCAGTTTGATAGGCAGTCCCTGTTGAGGTGAAGCCCCTAAGAGTTTTTCTCACCAGCGCTGAAATTAGTTGTCGGCACTCATTTACCTTTCCCAAAAATTGTTAACTCAAACCTTATTAACTTCAGTTTCAAAGGCAGTTGCTGTGGAGAGTAATCAGACTCTTTGCTGCTGTTGTCATTTTATTTTGCAATGAAGCCCTGCGTAAAGCTGGAAATTGTGGTGGCACATCGTTTGTCACCGGAGAGCAATAAAGCGAGAAATTCCCTCCTCCGTTTAGCTCGAATCTGTTTGTTATCTCTCTGGCCCCTCTAGATGCCAAGAAATGAGCAATATGTGGGACGTAAGCTAATAACTCTGAAACGGAAAGTGTTTTTCCAGGTCTTTAATGCAACACTGGATATTTGCTTAGGATTTTCTTAGATTTGTTTCTGATATTTAACAAAGAAAACATGTGGTCAAAACTACTACTTTATTGCAGAAGGCAAGCAATATGCTTGCTGAAGCTTCTGAGATTGTTGTCTTTCTCAAAGTTTCATTAGAGATAGTGATAGCCAATATCAAAATTCTCATTTATTTACACGGATGTCTTTCAAAACCTGTATGTGACTCTCTGTTCTGTGTAACTCAAAATAAGTTATTTTGAGAAATGTCTCTGTGGTTTCGTGTCCATATAGTGGAAGTCAATAGGGTTCAATTCAGTTTTTGGTTACCACATTCTTCAAAATATCTTCTTTTGTGCTGTGCGGAAGGAAGAAAGTCGTACAGGTTTGTAATAACATGAGGATGTGTAAATGAATATAATTTTCATTTCATCCCAAGCATAGATGCCAAAGTAGTAAAACAAAGGTCAAAGATTTCATTATGGGCTCGAACATTTTTCATCAGACTCCTTAGGTGACACTCCAACTGACAAAGTTGATAAAATAGTATATCACCGCACCTCCATTAAGTCTCTTGAGCTGTGAAACACACTCACAACTTTTCTAGATGAGGTTTGGTTTCCCAATGCTGAGGAGAGATCACGCTTACGGTCAGTGTAATCAGTAAACAGTCTCGAATCATTGAACAAAAGCTCTTTTCTAAACAATTTCATTTAGAGAACGGCATGTTTCATAGCTTAATAATATTGGTAATACAGAAGCGCCGAACCAAGCAGCTCATCCTGACCCTGTTTTACATGACTGCATGTGTTTTTAAGGTATAAACCTCAATTTGAGTTTAGATGAAATCCGAGTAAACAGCTAGGGAAACGGTGAGTGTGGCAGTATGAGGGAATTTGCAGATAATACATTCGTGAAAGAGAGAGACTGAGTGGGTAAGGGAGAGACGAGGCTGGGGGTGTGAGAACGTTGGTATGGTGGGTCTGACCATTGTCACTGGCAGAGCTTGTTAAAAATAGCAGGTCTGAGCTGACCAATCTCCTGCTCCGCACTCGCTTGCACATTTCTCATGAGACTATCAAATCATTCCATGATCACGATAATTGTGTGAGAAGCAGAAGGAAACTACATTTACATTATCTGAAGGAAATGTTGACACAAATCAGTAAGCCATTGGTGTGTTATCCGATCGCTCCTATTATAATCAAAACGGCGCACAACATTGTAATATAGAATCCATTGTAGCTGGTCACATAATGTATCACCAACATGGGGTGTAATTCCTTTGTATTGTGTTGTGTTGCATCCAGCCTTCAGTTGAAGAATTTGGTTCGATTTGAATAAAAGTCAATCAATTCAAGTTGAAAGTGCTGTGTCATTTTTTGGAGGATCTATTGACAGAAATGCAATATAATAGACAGGACAGAACTATGTCTTCAGGGGCGTAGAAACACCCTACATATGAATCACAGTGTTTCCCTTAGGATTTTGCCAGACTTGTGGCGCTGGTGACGTCACAAACGAATTAGCATATTTGTGACGTCATCACGTCGTGTTAGTGTAAGAACTTTTTTGACAAGGAAAAGTTGACAAAAGCGCTTTTTTAGTAAAGAAAAAAAACACTCCCAGCGTTTGCTTACAAGTAGCAGCCAAACGCTATGACTTTGTGCAAGAAGGACATCTTTGCAATAACTTATCACATATCTAAAAACTACAATACTCAATTCTCGATAGAAATTGAGAAATTGAGCACCTTCAACATCAGAAGATGTTGAAGGTGACACGGGATGCCACCAGAAGTCATTTTAACCGCTGCTAAAATTCTGATTTATAAACACAACATCATCGGACAAAATCACAATACAGTACATGTACATAAAAGAGTGGCTATATGCTGTTTGCCCTTTTCTCGACAATGTGTTACTGTTTAAAGAATTCTTCTTTGATTTTAAATGCAAGTGACAGTTAAACATGAGAGGCTGAGAGCTTGCGCACTCACATAGGGCCGCATCCTAGATGGAGTGCATGGGAACATGGAAGATGAAGATGCGCACCCGGCCACGCTCGTCTCACACCAAACAAGTCAGGAAGGAGAAAAGACGCATAAGTGCTGTTTATCCACTAGTTATTCCATCACAGATACTGTCATTAGCACAGATGGATAAAAAAAAAATGTGACGCCAAATATTCTACATGTTTACACAGCAGCCCTAGATGGACAAACTGCTCTACATCTGCCTCTTTCGGCAAAGAAGAGAAAACATTATGACATCTTAGCCCTGTGTCAACCACCATAGTGCTTCGAAAGGGAGGGGTGGAGTGAGCCGTTGGTTGCAGTTCGCAATCTCACCACTAGATGCTGCAAAATGTCATACACTGGACCTTTAATATAAATTTTATTACTTTCTTTCTATATTTAAAAAAAAAAATCACAAATGATCTGATTATTCACTTCAGGATCTGAGCTAGAGTTTCAGACAATGCTCTCTCTGTTGATACTTTGGTAAGGTTACAGTGGGCATTTCGAACATCTGTGTGTGTCTGCTTTGTCTGAAACAGAACTGAGGCTGGAGCCCATTGTCTCTGAATTTAGACCTCTGAAAGAGATAGTGTATTAACAATCCGGTTTTGCCTTTGGTCTTTATCACATTTAGGATGTGAAAAAACGGACTTTATATTTATTTACAGTATCTCAATTATGGCTTTGTGAGGGATGCATATTTAAAAAAAAATGTATAGCAACATCAGTATCCAAGGGGGGCAGGGCTTAGCAATAGGTCAATTGCAACCAATGACTCGCTCCACCTCTCCCTTTTGAAGCACCATAGCAGCTTATAAAAGTGCTAAGATGTCGTCATGTTTTCGCTTCTTTGCCGAAGGAGATAACATATTAATGAAACACCCTCTGTATAGCAGTTTGTCCGTTTAGGGCTACTGTAGAAACAACATGACAAATTCCATGTAATGGGACCTGCGGTGTATGTAGATAGAAATAGATCATTCTAAGGTAATAAAAACATAATGCTTCATTATGTAAGATACACCTCTGAAAACATAGTTATGTATATTATATTGCATTTGAGTCAATAGATCCTCCTTAATATAAATGCCATCATTGGACATGATGTCTCTACTTGCCTGTCTCCACATACCCACAAAATAAAAGACCAAAGACTAAATGATGAGCCCATATTAACATTTAAAGATGCTGTGTCAGTGTGCGAGAAAATCTCTTCCTTTATAATAGAGGACATTTCAAACGATGACCTCATGGTGTTACAGTTTGCAAATGTTGCTGTTCAAGTTGGAATTTCACGAGGGGCTGCTAGAATGTGGGCTGATAAGGAATGTGCTTTTGTTTTAGTAGCAGTCGAGTCACAGTTTTACACTATAATAGGAGTGTAGCTGGTATTGTTCAGTTCATTGGTTTGGTGACAAATCTTTTTCCATTTATAATTATTTTCATGTGGGTGATATATTTATGAGTTTTTTTCTATCGGAACGTAATGGTTCTTATGCACAAGCACGGACAATGAATATTTGAATCATGGAAATATATACCATCATAAAAAATGCTTAGTTGTAATTTGAAATGACTGGAAAGGTCATTTGAATTCATTGAGAACCCTGATGTGCACAAACATTGCAGCAGTAATCCAGTGCAGATTTTTTTTCACCAGTGTCAGGAATGGCTTTATTGCCCACATACTAGTTGTTTCTCCACTGTCAGGAGTATTTTAGGAGAGCTGATCTCATCAAAAACAAGCCACCCGCACCACTAATGAGTAATCTCTTTGGGATAGATCAGCCAAATTGAAATTTATACTCATCTGCCCCAAAATGTGTAAACTTAACTGTAGATAAAAACTCAGTCAGTGTTGTAAAATGGGTGTGGATTTGCTACCGTGTGATTTCCTGAGCCTATTGTCCTTATGGGCATCTCCCCATCAGCCACTGACATGTTCTAGAAACTTCCGCTGCCGCAGTTTATCTGCTCTGTGTGCATTCTTTATTCCAGGCTGTTTCCATCTCAGTCTGTCTCTTGTATAAGTCCCTATTTTCACCCCCACCCCCGTTTTCTTCCTATTGTATAAAGTGCTCTCTCTCTTTATTGTTTTCCCTCTGCTGTCTTTCCTTGTCATTTTTCTCCCTTCCTTGCTCACTCGCTCCATCCAGCCTTATGACTCTCTGGCTTTCCCCGTGCCCGCAGCAGAATAAGCTTGTTTGTGGAGAAAGGAAAACATAAAAACACAGATAGACAGGTCGGTTGGAGAGGTGGAAGGAAAAATGTAGTGTGAAATGGCATAGTTGGTTTAAGTTGCTCCCTGTCAAATGCCACTACGCCCTCTTGTCCTCCTCCTTGGTACATAACAAAGTCATTTGCCAGCCAAATTCCACACTGCTGAGCACCCTCAGTCAGTGTCAGTCAGTACCAATATTGGGTGAATGTGGACTGAGATCAGTTTTACAGCTGTTTAATGTATTCACACAAGTGAAGTGACTCATATGTGTGTGTATGCTCTTGATAAACCTACATGTTGTAGGTTGTTTTCATCAAAACATTTTGTTTTATTACATTGATAATGAAAACATGTGCACTGGAAGCTCTTGACAGTTGTCAACATTCCACAGAGGAAGGTTGAAGCTGTTCCCATTTTTTCCTCATATTTCCTCCCAAATTTTTTTGTGAATCTTGATATAGACGGTTTCAAAGCAACAACGTAAACAAACATTGCTGTGCATGGCTGTGTTTGTGGACTGCCATTAACTTCCAGTACACATTCTCAAATAATAGAGTGCCTGTGGATTATTTCTGATAACAAACAAAAGAAACCGAGAATAACTGTCTCTTGGCTAAACATGTCTCACCATTTTTTTATTTATTTAGACTGCTATACCAAGCTCAACAGCTAGATATCAATGTCCGAATGCGGTTTCTTCAAATGCAACAAAGATACATGATGCATTTGACAAAATGTTTATTTCATAAAATTAATATATGACAAAATTCAACAAATCGTTTATTTAATATAATAATTATACAAGAAAATAAGAAAATAAAGAATAATAACATAAATGAAATCAAATATGAATAGAGTATTTTTAAACACTTGCCAAACCGATAAAGAAATACAAACCGAAAGTTTGCTACAGTCCAGGCGTGCCCACGTTTGATTAAAAGGTTTATAGATTATACCTTTTTAGATTAATATTAAGGTATCCAATTTATTTCATTTTAAATGTTATTTTGTCTAGGATAAATAATTGAGATCTCTCAAAAGATCTCTGGGATTTTTCCAGTAGGTGGGTTCCTAAAGCAACGAATAATCAAGTGACAGGTTTGCACATAATCTCCTGTTTACCCATCTGATGTTTAGTGTGGATTCATTTTAGATTTAATCTTTACAGCTCAAGGATGGCCTGCAGAGGAATTTAGGGCTTTCATTTTGGATGGGAGGCAGGAATATGCAGAATAGAATCAGTCATGTTTTGAGGGATTTAGTGTGTTCTCTTAGAACTCACAGAAAGACACTGGAACAGTGATGTCACCTGCTTTGACACTGGGTGATGTTATCATTTCATCTCATTAAACTTTTAAAGCTTTGCTGCCTTTCTCTGTTGTTTTTACGGAAGGTGTGTGTGCGTGTGCAATTCTGATGAATCCTAGGCCCGGCTTCACAGACAAGGCTTAAGGAAAGTCCGACCTCAATATAAGTTTCCCAGAAATACCTATAAATATATCAGTACGATTGTTTTGTCTCAAGATGCACACCAATAATGTATTATTCCAAAAGGCATTTTTATAAAAGCAACATATCTTTAGGCATTGTCCTGGCTTTAACTGAGCTGTGTTTTTGAAACCGGACCATATTGTGCCAAATGACCCCACAAAGATAGAAATACCAATAATTTATGGCCTTGGGTGAGTGAGGGAATATACACTTTGTACAGTATAAGAATCATTACGTCTATGGAAAGACCCTTCAAAATATGGAAACCCAATGTGTGGATGTTTCTTATCGATTTTTGATCAATATTTGTCAGGCGTTATTGAGCTGTATCTAATCCTCTCTACTGCAGCGTCATGCAGCCCAGACATCAGCTTCCTGGAATACTTGATTTTCATTGGATAATCAAAGTCATTATCGTGTCCATGATAAGACTCTTAGGGGAGGTTTCCTTGACAGGGTTTAGACCTAGCCTCAAACTAACTTTAATGTGAGAGATGCCTTGGTTGGAAACAACTTGCACGGACATATCTCAAAATGTATATCACTGCGAATATTTTGTCTCAAGATGCACACAGAAATGTTTTTTGTAAAGTATGTTCTTTAAAACAACTTAATTATCCTAATTTAACTAAGGCCTCGTTCTTGCTTATGCCATTCCTTGTGCGGGAAACCAGCCCTTAATGTTTCATTGTCCATCAACTGGAAAAAAAGGACTTTTACAGTAATCCCAATAATGTTGTTGCGCTGTATCATAGATATGGAGAAGTCTAAATTTAATTATAATGATTTTTCTTATAGTTAGTTCTTGACATGAGCTGGCCATAGTATAGTACAGCCATAGTAGAGTTTTGCCACTTTGGATATTAGATTTCTCCTGATATTTGAGCTAAACATGAGTGTCATTTTGTCAAGCATAACATCCGCATAACATCTAGAAAAAGTAAATCGATAGTTCTGCAAAAAATAATAATTCTGTCATCATTTACCAACCCTCTCGTCATTGCGAACCTGTATGACTTTCAGTCTTCTGCAGAACACAAAATAATTATTTTTAAGAATGTCGGTGACTGATCAACGGTAACCCCCATTGACTTGCATAGGTTTTGTGTCAATAAAATAGAAGTGCATGGATACCGCTAATTGTTTGCTTACCAACTTCCTTCAAAATATCGTCTTTTTTTCATATTTGGGTAAACTATCCATTTAACACGCTCTAAACCCTTTAGCGTCTCGCTGTCAAAACCTGACATATTCCAGCATTATCACCGTCCACCTGCCACCCATTTATGAAAATGTCACTGGAATGCAATAATGTCACATTTCCCCGCGTTTATTGCAGTCTCCCCTGCTGAACAGACCCATTTGGACCAGCATGAATTTGCATGTCGATCCAAGGAGGTTGAGGCTGGTTAGCATAGACGTGTTGTCGGTTGAATGCACATGTGACAGAGAAGCAGAACTCCTTGTTACAGCTGGTGTTATTATCATCCTGCCATCCATGAAGAAATAGAATAATTAATCCTCTTCCTCTTTTCATTTCCGCAGGATAATTGAGGCATTATCTGGCGATAAGGGAATGAAATAGACCTTGCATGGTTTTCTTCTGGTTTGCTGTCTGTGGACATTTAAGGGCTGAAAATACACTTTTTCTTAATCGCAAATGAAAATAAAGTCCGCTTTCTGCTTGCCAACCTTTATCGTTGAAGAAGCTTTTCAAGGCAGAAGGTGTTTAGAAGACTGGTGCATTCAATAGAAATGATGGTGTATTTGGTGACTGCAGTGTGTGTTGGAGTTTGTGCTTAAGGGAATGTTTGACATGGCGCATGAGAGTGCCAGGCGTCCCTCCTGAGGATTCACTGACAGATACATCTGAAAAGGGAAATACGAGACATAACTTGAGCACAAAGAACGGAGATGCCCAAAAGTTTCAGGTTTTTATGTGTAGCTCCTTGACAGGTGAGGAAAATACTGGCGCAAACAGAAGCTGAATGTTCGATGTGATGTTGATTATTCTTTTCAGTCAGATTATTCCTGTGTGAATCGAGGATGTGGAATAGCAGAGACACATCTGAAAAAACCTAATTGCAATCTATTCTGCATGATGTTTAATGCTATCATCAAGTCTCATTCATGTAGAAATCCTTGGTAAAGCGCTAAAGAACCTATTACATATTTTTTTACTTTTCCGTACAATTTTCTACAGCTCCTTCTCTGAATGTTCAGTACAGAACAGATAAAAGCTTTAGAAAAAAGGGTTTTGTATTGTTTTAGGCCAGTCACACGCGTTCTCACACTTTCCCTCTAGAATCTCCTGCAGCTTTCAACGTTTTCCTCCTTCCCATCAGTCACGCAAACGTTTCCCCCTGCTGCTATGCAGACCTGATGTTGTACCTCAGATGTCTACCTAAATCAGGAAGCATCTGCTTACATTACCTGTGTTCAAAGCACTGGGAGCTGGGCTGTGGACATGCATATGGTTTTAGTAATCATAAGGTTGGATGCAGGATCTAAAGATGCAGGGAATCTAGGCCAGATGACAATATGATGGAACAAGGCATACATGCAATACAATGCAACAAATTGTTTTATTGTGCATAGGACAGCACAAAAAGTTTATATATATATATATATATATAAGTATATGGATACAATTGAAGCATGAGCCTATAAGCAAAGTTCATAATCCAAGGTTGCTGCAGGGGTCCGTCCTGTACTGCCTGTCCTATAAAAACTAACAAAACATCTGAAATAAATGAAAAAAGGTTTTCCTTTTTTGAATAAAAAATCAAAAGCAAAGTCTGATTTCTATTAGATATGATAAAAACAATGGTGGATGCAAATTACTTTTGTCAGTTTCAAGTTATTTCTGAGAATATTGTGCATTCTTTGTTTGTTTGGAGGGGTACCAACAAATTTGAGCACGTCTGTATGTTAGAACAGGGTCGGGAACCTCTTTTATCCAAAGAGACATTTTTCTAGTTTTGTTTCATTCGTTTTTGCAAAATAGCCATTAAAAAACACTTATTTATATATATAACATCTTTCAATGACTTAAATACTAATAACTTGATTTATGTCCACTGACCATAGTATTACTCATGGTCCCTGTGGGGATCAATTGTTCTTTTCCTTCATTAAGATAACATGTACACAGACAACTCAAAAAGAGTGAAACAAACCAAACACTGCATACATCTGGGGCTCCAAAAAGTATTTCCATTACTTATAAACAACTTAGGCTACATGTTAACTTTAGGCCTCCATTCAATTAAACTTAATTCAATTAAACTTTATTTTATCTTAAATATACCTTTAGTACTGATACTCACAAAATACTGCATATCCGTCTTTTAACTTGCATTAGGTATGTTCGATTTCTTGAAATGCTGCTGACTGATCGGTGATGGTCTGACATCATAGTATAGAAAGTTTTGAAAGCACACAAAGCTCTGCTCTCACGACACTTTGATGTCATACATCGACCGGTCTGCGCAACACCTCATGAAAGAGACATGACTAGCGTCTTGCTAATAGCTTTGTAGTTTGGTTCTTACATGGTCAAAAGACGCTTTTACATACCGGCATTTTTTTATTTAGCCACTACCTTGGCTACTCTTCCTGGGGTCCCAACAAGTAGAAAATACAAAACTACATCAACAACAACAATAAACATCAAGTCAATAAAAGATACAACATTTAAAAAAAAATGTTGTACATTGTGTCATTAAATATTCTGGTAACACTTTTCTTTAAGAATGTATGTATAGTGCATTATGAAAGTATTTTTAAAGCAGTGTAATGCACATTTTAATGCCTTGTAATGTCTTATTAATAATTGTTTTTACTGTTGAAACATTATAACACTTAGCAATACATTGTTACACTACACATTTTAAATTGGTTATATTTTTACAACTACAGATAATGATTTACAGCACACATTATTAAGAATTATAAAGCATTTTACACTTTAATAACTCTTTATAATGCAATTATAATACATACATGCTTTGAGGAGAGTCCTACCAATATACCTATTAAGATTTTTTAAACCTCATTTTACATATAAAAAATATGTAATATCTGAGGGTAAATCATATTTACATTCCTCTATATATTACAGTTCGTTGCCTTGAATTGGTTTTTGAAACAGGAAGTAAAAAACCTTTTGATGTATACCTGGTCTTAAAATTATGACTTGCACTACTAAATATAATAACATATATAAGTTGACAAGTCCTA
The DNA here is from genome assembly GCF_015846415.1 of Triplophysa dalaica. NCBI lineage: Eukaryota > Metazoa > Chordata > Actinopteri > Cypriniformes > Nemacheilidae > Triplophysa > Triplophysa dalaica. The sequence goes on from NC_079543.1 coordinate 8,608,175, forward strand.
TACATTACATTTATGCATTCCATATACTAACCAACTAAAAGTGCTCATGACACGCCTTGTCATCTCCCTTCACTGGCTACCGTTTGAAGCCCGTATGAGGTTCCTGTCACTAATGCTTGCCTACAGGACTATATCTGGATCTGAACCTGCATATTTTCAAACCCTCTTACACCCCAACAAGAACCCTACGTTCAGCAAACGAGCGGGGTCTTCTATTGCCTTCTCAAAAAGGCATTAAATCACTTTCTCGCTCATTCTCCAGATGGAATTTTCTTCCTAACTCAGTCTGGTCGACCACATCTCTCAAAAGATAACTACTTAAAACCTATCTCTTCAGTGAATACTTGACAGGCAAAAAAAAATAAAAACGATCTCTCAATAGGCCTTGTTCTGGTTTTTGTTGAAACTTTTAACTTGTTATAAGCAACTATTGTATTATTTCTCCTGTATAACATATAGCTTTATTGCTCCCTGATCTCTCTGTAAGTCCCTTTGGATAAAAGTGTCTGCTAAATGACTAAATGTAAATGTTATATTAGCCCTTCGATTACAATTTAAGATGAGTCGTGTAGCTCTTTTCTGGACTAATTGTAGCTTATTCAAATCTTTACTTGATACTCTTGATCACACAACTGGACAATAATCTAAATGAGTAAGAACCATTGTTTGTGCCATTTGAGCAATGCACTGTTGAGATAAAAATTTTGTGCATCTGTTGACAGGACTCTTCCGAAAACTCTCACCATGTGTATTGACCACTTCAACCTGCTGTCTAATGCCACTCCGAAAAGTCTTGTTTCCTCTTCCTGTTCAATATGCACATTATTCAAGACAATTTTAACTGTGGTTTAAGTTTACATTTTGAATTTGAACCAAACACAATACTTTTTGTTTTTGTCACATTTAAGACTAATTATTTATTCCACAACCGATTTGTAACCAATTCTATTTCCTTATATAAAACAGTAGACACTTGCTCAATTGATGTTGCTGATAAATATAATGTTGTATCATCGACATACATAACTATCTTTGCACACTTTAAAACAAAAGGAAGGTCATTGGTAAAAATAGAAAATAATAAGAGGCATTGAAACGCCTCTGTCAACATTGACACTAGCTGCATGAATGGAGTTCATATGGTTCATATGCGAGAAAGACTGCCTACACGTATATGAGGAGTTAAACACGGGGCATCCATACTGATGCGTCACAGCTTGCTTCCATCTGCTCACCGGATACTTTGCTGCATGGTTTGTTTTGCATGTCTGCAACTTTTTACGTGATTACATAGCGAGGCAACAAGTTCAATATAATACGCCACAGAGAACCGTTTCTTTCAATAAAAGCATGGCGCTCGCTCTTCTAGACTCCTCGCGCTCTGGGTAGCTTCAACTTGGCTGCGGGCGCAGGAGGTTACCATAGAAACGTTGTTTGCTCTTGATTAATTTCGTGACGCTTGCGCATAGCACTGCCTGCGTCTATTAGCCACGACAACCTGAAATATTCAAATGTGTTATGAATTATGTTTTTTAAGGATCAAATCTTGGTAAAGGCTAAGAAACCATAAAAGTCAAGCCAACCATAGGTTCCCAACCACTGTGTTAGAAGTATCTACTACACTACCAAATGAGTTTTAATAGTTGCTCATAAGCTCTCATGGGACAAAGGTGACCAAATTAGTGGAAAATTGTAGAAGCTGGCAGGTTGAATAACTAATATCATCTTTATACGATGTATGTGTGGTAGACTGTAATAAAAATAAAGAGTATGCCTAATATAATTAATATATAAATGTAAATCCAGAAAATACTGTAGCACATTTAAAATATATGAATTCTATGGAAAATGAGAGAAAAAAATATTTTAGATGAGCTATTTTTATGTATTCTGTTCCAATTTATATTAGAGATGCATTGACATATTGGCCAATATCGATATCGGTCATTAAAAGCATTTTTTCACACTGTCGGGTATTAGGTTAAGAAACTGCCGATGAACAGAGGCGATATATCCTGTCAGTCAAAAGAGGACAGGAAGATGCAATGAATTTGTTCTCTGTGTATATGAAATGTTTAGAAAGATCATCAGTTTGGTGTTCAATATTAATAGTCAATATGGATTAATAACATTCAGAAAGTTAAGAAATGTTCAATTAACATTTTGAATTACTTATTTAAAACAAGTTAATATACCCACCAAACTATCGGTATTGGCTGATATCACTCGGCTATAAATTGGCTATCGGTATTGGTGGCGAAATGTAGTATCGGTGCATCTCTGCTTTGAAAGTCTGGCTGGTGTGTTTGCTTTTTCTTTATCACGGAAGTTAATAAAGTCAGACGTGCACAACAATAATTTAGACCCATGTCTGTATCTCACATCACGATTCATTCTGAAGTCATCAGCCTTTAATGAAATGCCTCCTATCCGCATTTTAATATTTTATCGTCTCAATTTCAGCATTTAAGCTTGATGGATTCCCAAAATGTTGAGACTTTCAAAATAAAGAAGAGTTCCTCTTTTTAATAAAAAATGCGCGTCAGACACTCTGGCCTTTGATTTTGTTAAAAAAGTAACAGGCATTAAAATTAGATTTTGCACCTGTTTATTTAAATTGTGTCTCTCTGCTTTGTTACATCTCTCTCATCCTTCAAAATGGTTAATCCCTCTTCTCTTTCCTCTTTATTTGCAGTAAACATGACTAGCGCTACGTCCCCAATCTTGCTGAAATGGGACCCCAAGAGCCTTGAGATTCGCACACTGACTGTGGAGAGGCTGTTGGAGCCGTTGGTCACACAGGTAATGTCTAGGAAATATTAAAGCGCTGGTGTTAATAAGGAACGGTTATTACGATGATGGCGATGCGAGCACTTGTGAAATGATAGCCTTAGGTGAGCTGTGTATTTTTGATTTTGGTTTACTTGCGTGAATTATAAATCCTGATATCAAGAGCATAGTTGGCAACAGCTCATTTTAATGTTTCCGAATGTAAGGTGGGCATTATTGCTAAATTTAGTTGAATACTTTATGAAAATGGTTCATTATCTTTTTATAAGGTTGAAGTTAGTTTTAACTGATGTACTGAAAATTTATTTTAATTTGCCAAGTGTACATAATTCTTTGTAGATTATATCACCTGAGTAATCTTCCTAATTTATCGGTCTATCACTAATTCACTTTATACTTAGTTTTCTCAACCTCCTATTGACTTTCACAAATTGAACGTTTAGAGTTAAAAATCGAAATGTTGTCAGTGATATCACAACGACCTTAGCGTACCCCAACCGCCTGCCTCAGCAGGCAACGTTTGCCGCCATGCAAGCACCTTGCAAATTTCTGCTGGGAAATTTCAAAATCAAGTTGTTCTTTTATTGGTTGGTTATTGGACAGTGATATGGGGAAACGGCACCAGGACCAAAACAAGGAGAATATGCTGATTGTTAAATTATCTTAAAACTTCAAAGCTCACAGCAGGGTTCATGTTTTAGATGTGGGTTTTTTTCTAGGCTATATCTAATTTTTTTCTAGGCTGAAGTATTTTTAATATCTAGTCGAGCTGAGAGCTAACAATGTAATGTTGCACAAATATGCAAACCATCTTCTTGGACTTACAGCTACCGGCAAAACATTTGCAAAAGTTAGGACACACCTACTCATTTTTTATAGAATTATTTTGGAACATTAGAAAGTCATCAAATATATAACCAAAAAAGTACAATTCTATTTTACTCATTACCTACATTACAGCTCTGCACTCTTTTGCCATTTGTAACCAAACTTCAGGACGTGCATGCTGGGGTTACTTTTTCAACAGCATTAATAAAATTGCCATTAGTTCTGTGCATTGGTCGACTGCTTTTTCTCCACTTTCTGCTCATTCATTAGTTTAGTTTTGAACATAAAAAGATTGTCCCCATTCATTTGTTAGCAGAATGTAGTTCATCTGTAAAAATAATAATATCTCAAGCACGAGTATTTAGATCAGAATGGTTTGCTTATACTGTATACTGCATATTGTCTGATTGACCTATGAACTAAAAGTCCCACAATGCAATATTTTATCTTAAATATCACTGAGAAATTTGGTCCACAGTTCATAAAACATTGCTTCATGGTTTTCTCAGGGAATAAAATACCCTTTGGTTCTTATTTTAACAAGGTAATAAAATGTAGTCATAAAGTTTTTTCAAGGCATGTTAACTGATGGCTTGACGTTGAGCCTGACCTCAATACTGTTGAACTACCATGGACAGCTCTCTACTGCTTTATCGTGTGGTAACATGAGAAACGGGACACTTCAATAGAGTCTCTTCATTGTCCTCAATGTAAAAAGAGGAATCTCAACATCATACAGTTACTGTTGGACATATCCAGAAAAGCTGAAAAAGCAAAGATTGTGGAGGACCTGGGTGATTGTTTTGAAGATCAGTGGACTGTCTAATGACTCATGACAAACAAGAAACCCTAAAAAAAAATGTCATTGATTGTTTAGGTAGCATCATACAGTATTAAGAATCAGAATTATTTTTTTTTCTTTAGTGTGAACTTGATGTTAACATTTCTTTAGTGAAATAACTTGCTCAGGGCAGGACTAAAATAAAATAAACCTTCATTTTCAAAAAAAAACATGCTTAACCCTCTGAGAGTTGTCATGACAGAACTGTAAGTTACAGAATGTTAAAGTGATTTTTCACAGATTTTTTCACGTGTACTGTATAATTTTATTTACGTTTACACAAATTTACTGTTTTTTTTAATATTTTTTGGTTAAAAACATATCCTTAAAACATTCCAATTAAATAAGAAGAACATGTAAATTTACAAAACTGTTTTTTCTCAGTATTTTACTACCACCCCAGCAGCCAGAAAATTTCTTTTTTTTACTGGATTTTTTACAGTGAAGCTATTATATGGCCCACCTCCTTAAAAATCTGCAAAGTTAAGGCTCATTCACACTGACGTTTATCAGTGATAAACCCTTGTTGGTGTTTGTTGGATTAATGTCAATGAGAATTTAGAATTTTGGTGTTTGCAGGCATTTGTTGGGATTTGTTGGTGTTTTTAAAGGTTTTAGCCTTTTTAACATTTAACATTTTAAGAGAGTAACTTGTCATGTGGTTATCGTGGATACCATCAGCTTAACATTTCGTGTAACATTTTAGCCCTCAGCAACATACTGTATTAACATGCAGTAGTAAAACACTGTTGAAAGAAGTGTTTTATTTCTTCTTTATCCTGCTGCTTTAAAAAAAAACAATTTCTCAGTAATTTAATATATAAGTAAAACTGTACCACGGGGCTGATGAAGAAACTGTGGCTCAAATGACTCAACGTTTCTCTGTTTCTGTGATTTTCTACCACCACATGTCATATGAGCAGTCACTGTCCAAAAGTGAGTGATGTAACTGCATTAGCATATCAGTAAGCGAATAATTGGATTTTATTTCAATTTGGTTGTCACTAGCTGGATTTTAAAAGCAAATCTGTTTTTACCATGTGGTTACTTTTGTAAACAACAAAACTTTTGGTAAATCTGTCTTCTTGGATCATTGGATATAATGTAAAAACATCAGTGGTGTCTCATTATTATTTTGTAGACCTTCTTGCCTTCATCTTATACGGTATGAAGACCTTGTATTAACCATTCATGACATCACATGGTAATTTCGCCTATGACAGGTCCTTCAAACCATGGGTTGATGCTGAAACACAGGTTGCAGTGCAGAAATGCAGCGTGGCACAGCTTCCTCTGGAGTGCTGACAGTGACAGCCTTTGGTTTAGTGACTGGCACCCTTGGAATGCTGTAGAACAAGCGTTTTTTATTAGAGAGTTTTAGATTTATGGAAATACGTCTTGGTTACGTATGTAACCTCAGTTCCCTGATGGAGGGAACGAGACGTTGTGTCGAGAACGACAGATGGGGTTCGCCCTTGAGAACCAATCAACTCTGACTACTATAGAAAAGGCCAATGAAATTTGGCGAATGCAATTTGCATGCCGGGCTCCGCCCCCGGAAATCCGGTATAAAAGGAGGCCGGCGTGCAGCATTCACTTACCTTTGTTCTGAAGAGCCTGAGACCTCTCAAACTGCAGCAGAATACGATACGTGTTCGTGGCATAAGGGACACAACGTCTCGTTCCCTCCATCAGGGAACTGAGGTTACATACGTAACCAAGACGTTCCCTTTCTGTCGGTCTCTCGACGTTGTGTCGAGAACGACAGATGGGGTTGCCTATGGAAAACGCCACAACGCTGTATCGCGTCACAATCTCTAGCGAAGCGACGGTAACAAGCCTGGGCGTGTCATCTCGAAGCTTTCGTGAGACTGTAACCTTCCAGTGTGGTGGTCGGGGGGTTCCAGAGCTTTCTTGGAGAAAGATGGGTACAGCCCTGACCGGTAACTTTCACGGACGGGGCCTTAGCTCTCTATAGGCGAGAGGCCGTCCAGATCAGTTTACACCGGGTAAGCGCGACTCTTAATCAGAGAAGCGCTACAGAGGCCACCTCCTACCCGTGGGGAGGAATATGGTGGATATAGGTATGGTCTCGTCCTTGGAGGAGAACGCATGGAACGTGCGGACTGAGTAGTTAACCGCGAGGTGGAGGCCCACCTGGGGAAGCTCATGGGTTACCAGGAGTGGGAACCATTCTCATGAGGATACATCAGACGGAACAGCCCACGGAGGGGGTGTTACAGACGTCCGGTAGCACTAGGTCCGGTTAGAGCTATCTGTGATAGCTCACATGGTATCCCGGCCTAAGGGGGAAGGCTGCTCTGCCCAGCCAGCCCCCAGGGGGTGCTTGTTTGGTGATGGATGGAATGCCTATTCTTAACCAGTGTCTGGGTAAGAAGGGAGGCTGGTGAGGTACCAGTTTCTTAGCGATGTGTTCGGGTAAGAAGAAAAGGTAAATAGCACACTGACCCAACCTGTTAGAGGGTGGAAAGGTGCTTTCGCAGGCATACGCCCCCCCGGATGCCAGTCCTACATGTCGCCACGCAGGACGTGGGCTGACACCGGGTTTACGCGAAGGTTGTTAACCCTTGCGAAGGTGTTTGGGCATAGCCCAACCCGCAGCTCTACAGATGTCTGCTAGAGAGGCGCTTCTGCCAGTGTCCAGGAGGTGGCTAAACTCCGTGTGGAGTGAGCCCTCACTGCCAATGGGCATGGGAGATTCTGAGATCGGAATGCCGTCGTAACGGCGTCCACGACCCAGTGCGCCAGCCTCTGTTTGGAGACAGCCTTCCCCTTCTGCTGTCCTCCAACAGACACGGAGCTGGTCAGAGCTTCAGAGCTCTGCGTGCGGTCCAGTACGTACTGGACACAACACTAATCGGGTTGGGTCTTCCTCCCCTATGGGGAGCGCCTGCAAGTTCACCACTTGGCCCCGGAGGGAGTAGTGGGAACTTCTTGGGCACGCATCCGGGCCTGGGTCTCAAGATAACGTGAGAGTTTCCAGGGCCGAGTTTAAGGCAATCCAGGGACACGGAGGATGCTCGGTGGTCCCCTACCCTCTTGAAGGAAGTGAGCGCCGTCAGGAGGGCCGTCTTACTCTATGAGGAAGATCGGAACCTCCGAGGGGCTCTTTGGGGGGCCCTGAGGCTCCCCAGGACCACTTAGGGTCCCAAGAGGGTATGGAGCGGAGATGAGGCGGATTCCGCCCTCTCGCTGCTTAGGAACCTGGTGACCAGGTCGTGTTGCCCTAGAAACTTTCCACCGACTGAGTCGTGATGAGTGGCAATAGCGACTACATACACTTTCAGTGTGGAAGGGAGATGTTAGTCTCCAGTCTCGTGAGGAGGGGAACACAATCCTGATCAAGCACCTCAGTGGGTCTTTCTCGTTGAGAAAGACACCAGGACGAGAAGAGGCACCGTCTAGAGGCGTGTAACCGCCTAGTAGATGGGGCCCTAGCCTGGGTGATGGTCTCAGCCGTATAGGGGGAGTAGCCATCTTAGGATCTTCTCGTCCCGTCTAGAGACCAGACATGGGTGTTCCAGAGGTCTGATCTGGGATGCCAGAACGTGTCCTTCCCCTGAGAGAGCAGGTCCTCTGTCAGGGGAATGGTTCAGGGGGAGTCGCTATCCAGAGCATCGGCTCTGAGGCCAAGTGCGGTTAGACCGGTGTGGTGTAACCAATAACACTTGGTGCTCCTGCTCCCTGACCTTGCACAGAGTCTGTACAAGAAGGCTCCTGGGGGGGGAAGGTGTGCTTCCGCCCATCCCGCGGCCAGCTGTGCGCAAGGATATCCGTGCCGAGGGCAGGGACTATCAAGCGGGCAAATGGTGGTGTTACGGGAGGTGAACAGGTTTTACCTGGGCCTACCCGAACAGCCTCCAAATGAGCTGGACTGCACGGGGGTGGAGTCGCCACTCTCCACGAGGCATAAACTGGCGAGAAAGCACGTCGGCTGTCTAGTTCAGTTTGCCCGGGGTGTGTGGCCTGCAGGGAACGAGTCACCTGTTGACTCCACCGGAGGAGGCGTCGAGCAAGTTGTGTTTAGCTGCTGTGTGCGAACGCCACCCTGACGGTCTGTATTCGCTACAGCTATAGTGCTGTCCTCGGAACAGCACGTGTATGTCTCGCACGAGAGGCCGTAGCCTGCTCAGTGCAGGTAGCATAGCCCACAACTCTTGGCAATTGATATGCCAGCGCAGGCGGGGGTTCGTCCAACACCCCACCTGCGTGCCCGTTGCACACTACACCGCACCCCTGCAGGGAGACTTCAGTCGTCACCACGACCTGCCTCATAACCTGCTCAGAGGGACCTGAGTCCGTCGAAAAAGTCATAAAGACTAGGGGTTATGGTGCGTCGGCAGCAGGGCGGCATCACCATGCGCCTGCTGCCGGTGTGCCACGCTCTCCTCGGAACTCGACTCTGAAACCAGTGTTGGAGCGGTGTCATGTGCATCAACTCGAGGGGTATTAGCCCGCGAGGACGCCATGTGTCCCAGGAGCCTCTGAATTGTTTCAGGGGGACCGCTGTCTGCCTAAAATGTTCATTTCAGACAGTTCAACACTGGTTGGGCACAACTGCGGACAGGTGTGCCGACATGGTGACAGAGTTGAGTTCCATACCGAGAAAGAGGACGCTCTGCACTGGGGAGAGCTTGCCCCTCTCTTGGTTGACCTGGAGTCCCAATCGACCTAGGTGCCGGAGCACCAGGTCCCTTTGTGTACATAACAGATCTCGCGAGTGTGCCAAGATAGGCCAGTCGCTGAGATAGTTTAGTACCCGCTCGCCTTCCTCCTCTCAGGGAGAAAGGGCGGTCAGGGACAGACCGAAAGGGAGGACTCTGTACTGATATGCCCGCCTCTCGCACGCGAACCGTGGGAACGGCCGGTGTCGAGGAGGATCGAGACATGAAAGTAAGCGTCCTTCAGGTCGATTGCCACGAACCAATCCTGACACCTCATAGATGTCAGGACGCGCCTCTGTGTGAGCACCCTGAATGGCAGCTTGTGAAGGTGCTCTGTTCAGGGTACGCAGCCTTTGGGGGCAACCCGCCGTCTTTCTTGGGAACGATGAAGTGCGGGTGGTGACCCACTGAACATCTTGGTTTTGAGGGACGAACTCGATGCCTGTTTTGCCAGAAGGGTGGTGACCTCTACCCGAAGTACGGAGGCGTCCCTGCCTCTGACAGAGGGAGAGATGATGCCCCGAAACTTGGGTGAGTCTCTGGCGAACTGGATCGAGTAACCAAGACGGACCGCCCTCATTAGCCAGCGAGACAGTGTGGGCAGCTCTCGAGCTCCCAGGGACTGTGACAGGGTGACCAAGGGGACGGTCTGCTTCATCATTCCCACGGGGGGTGGTTCGTCGGCTGGCGGAGCTAACCATGTCGCGGGGAGTCCCCGGAGGGAAGGTTTTTGCTCCGCCTGCTTACCTGCCTGGCGGGACAACGGCACGCACTGTCGGTTTGAGAGTGGTGACGGCTGTCGTATGTGTACGACCTCACGCCTCGCCAGGGTGTGAGGTCGGTTCGCCGAGCACAGTCCAGTGGAGTGTGCGATCGGCTGCAAGTAAACCCGGGGAGAACAGAAAACTCAGTGAGTAAGTGGGCGCCAAGCCCTAACAAGGGCCCGGCTTTGGTGACGAGGCAGGAGTCGTCCCGTACCGACCGATCAGAGCCGTGGCTGTGAAGGTTCGGGCCCGATGTTGTTCTCCCTGGGGTCTTCCCGTCAGTGTCCCTTCTCGCGAGGAGGTTGCTGACGGGGTGTAGGTTTCCCCCTCGACCTCTGCTTCCGGGGTGCCGCCTGTGGGGGCACAGGAACCGGAGCCGATGCCGAAAGGGTCCTGGGTTGCAGGGAAGCAGACGTCACGTGAGATCTCGGAGGCCTGTAGGCGGCCGAGTCGCGGCGTGAAAAAAATGTGGTTAATTGCCACTGTCTGCTTCGCCGTCAAAAAACTGCTGAGCGCAGTCCTCGACGGTGTTACCAACAACCCACCCTGCGAGATGAGTGCATCAAGAAAGCGGACTTCCTTGCTGTCACTCTTCTGCACAAGGTATAGCCGGGGGTGTCTCTCCTGGACCACTACCGTGGACATCGTCCGACCCAGGGCCCGTGCCGCCGCCTTAGTCGCCCGTAGAGCGCTGTCAGCGGTGGCACGGAGATCCTGCATTATACCCGGGTCGGCCTTACCCTCGTGGAGCCCTCTCAACGCCCCGGCCTGGCGGACCTGCAGGATGGCCAAGGCATAGAGAGAGGAGGCAGCCTGGCCCGCAACATCGCAAGCTTTCGACACCAGTGATGCCGAAGTCTTACGTGTTTTGGACGGTAGGAGTGGTCGATCCCCCCCCAGGTGGTAGCCGTCCGCGGCACAGGTGCACCGCAGGCGGACGTTCCACCCGGGGGATCTCGACGCAGTCCTTGGCTGCCTCACCATCGAGGGAAGTAAGGGAGCCGGAGCTGGTTTCACTGGAACGGTCCGTGAGTGGAGCGTTCCAAGTTTTACACAGCTCCTCATGCACCTCCGGGAAAAACATGGCACCCGGGGTGGGCGCGGTTTGCACCGCGCACCGACCTCGGGAACCACGCATCCCCGGGTTAGCACGGATGACATCACTTCTGCTTCCTCCTGAACTCGACCGCTGGGGGTGGAGTTTGGATTCGGCAGAGTCGGATGCCAGTCTCCCTCCGATGCTGCGAGCGACATCTCATCTACGTCACACATCGTTTCCGAGTGTGTGCGTGAGGATCCGGACGGTATGCCACCGCCGGTTGGGGAACGTTCAGAAGAGCGAATCGGGGTGCGATCGGCCCGTGAGCACTTGGCTGGCGGGTTTACGTTCGCAGAGTTCCCCGTATCACTAACGCTGCTAACGTGGGTGGTCATCGGGGCCGTAGCCACAGATGTCACAGCCCGGGTAGCAGACGAAATGGTGGCTGGTTCCCGTAGGAAGACAGCCACCCGTGACCGCAACTTCTGAATGACAATCTGCCCGCAGTGCAGGCAGATGTGTCAACGAACGCTGCTTCAGTGTGCTGGACGCCCAGACACCTAATGCAGCGATCGTGTCCATCCCCCTCCTCGATGAGGGTGCCGCACCCAAGAGAACAGCGGGACATGCCGCGCTGGAGAATGCTCAGTCAGTCCTGAAAAGGACTTTTAGAAAAAATCTCTAACACCTCCGGAACCGCCGAGACGCCCAGGGGAAGGTCGCTGCAGGAAGGGACGATCCGCTGTAACACGTCGTAGCACCAGCGTGTAGTTGTAGAGGATTGAATCCTGAGTTGTACTCATGAGCGATGGCTCTGAAGAACAAAAGGTAAGTGAATGCTGCACGCCGGCCTCCTTTTATACCGGATTTCCGGGGGCGGAGCCCGGCATGCAAATTGCATTCGCCAAATTTCATTGGCCTTTTCTATAGTAGTCAGAGTTGATTGGTTCTCAAGGGCGAACCCCATCTGTCGTTCTCGACACAACGTCGAGAGACCGACAGAAAGGGAACTGGTAAACATAGCCTCAAAATTTGTTGGCATCTCAAAGGTTGCAAAAGTGCATTTATATATAGGCCTATTTTCAAATTTTGCAAATACAAAACGTGGAACTAAATTCCAAGGTGTGTATGTATAAATAGAGTTTACTAAGTGTAATAGGTTTAATAGTGTGTTATTATCCACAGTTGTGAATTGTATGCATTTGAAAATAAGCTGACTGGACAGCAGACTTTTTTATTCTGTTATTTTTTACTTTCCTCATCGTATTCGGAGACAGTACACAAGTTTGGAATGACATAAAAGTGCATAGATCATAACAGAATTCATATTTTCGCGCTATCTACCCTTTTAACCCCCATACTTTGATCTGATGAAGACATTTCTTGTTCTCTCACAAATGTGCCATTTTCATTCTCTGTTCTGAGGACTGATATTCTAGTTGTCTTGATCAAAATGCCCTAAAGTGTAGTTTTCTTAGCTAAAATGGAAAAAAAATATAAAAGGTAGAAGGCCAACTGTCTTTAATTTTAAACTGTGGCTTTGATCACAAATTGGTCCGTCCTTCAAATGGTGTTGGCCTAAGGTTTTCTCTCCTGGTTAAGAGCTAATTCACAGTCAGCACAGGGAATTCACTAAATGAATTGTGCCCTCTGATAGCATTTATGTGCACACACTGTCGTTGTTGTTTGGGCCTTAGTCACTAAAGTAATTATGCAAACAAGGTAATGACCCAAACGTGCCCTCAAAATGAGTTCTGAATGCAATCTGCGTGGCACAGTTCCTGAACCTGCAGGTCAGTTTTAAGTGTTAGATTGTGAAAGATGAGACAGGCTGTACAGCATCACTCCCCCATTGCAGTCAGTTCTCCAGAATAGGTTCTTCAAAGGAATAGTTATGTACTATTTTCTACCGTATAATGGTGAGAATTCATATAGAAATAAGGCGTGTTTGTGCTAGCAAGGGTGACAATAAATTATGTCACCCACAAAATAACAACATTAACTTGGATTTGATTTTGTCCTTTATTCCTCTCATGCAGAACTCACAATGTACACATTTGGTCTTTGTTGTTGTAGTTTGGTGTAATAAACACACTGTAGAAACTATAAACACACTTATACAACATAAGAACTACTCACCAAGCTTGGAATATATAGTTTTAAGTTATAGCTGGAATTATTATAAACTTCAGCAAGCATCAAAAATGAAAAACAACATGGATATTTCTGTCAGTGAATTTTCTCGCTGTTGCTCCTCCCCCCAAGCACTCACCTGTCAACACAGAATCAGTGGCTAACCCAACAAGTTAATACTCACCACCCACTCCTAGTTAGACTATTGGTTAGTAAATAAATCTACAATTTTGTACTGAAATGCTGCCTTATGAGTTAATGGGCGAGAAATGCATCTTTAATTGGATATCACTCGACTCGCTATGATGACAAATAAAAATGTTGTTTCAATCATTCCTGTCATGTCGTACAGTAAGTGTGTAATAGCTTGGAACTTGAGGTGCAGCCTGTGGAAGAGCGAAAGTTTGATTTCAGATAAACAAGCAGTGAAAAACATTTGCTCTCCGGTCCAGAGACTAATTGATAGGGCCAATTTACAGCTTTTTGTGGAGTGTAGCGCCCAACTTTCATCCCCATCCCTCGTCGTTCGGTTTCTTTCCATCTCTCTCACTGTTTCCGCATTACAATGATGCAACTCCAACCGTTGTTTGCCTCAGCTTTCACACTGTTTGTCACATAATGAAAGCAAAGAATCATGGGAATGCTAATGGGTTTTTAACATGTAGTTAATGCTTCATTTGGAACCAGCGTACAAAGCAGCTTCGACAAAAAATGACACCGCTAACTCGCTCTGTTCTCAGGAGGGAGCTCTGAAATAACCCAGCTTCTCAGTTAGAGAAAGCAATGCTAAAGTTGGTTGGTGTCAATTTAGATCGCAGTTCGAGCAAAAGACCTCCTAATAACCTAAAAACCAAGTCATTTTTATTTTTGCATATCAAGGACAAACATGACAGCTAAGCCACACACACACAAATACTGCTTTTCACTGGAATGGCACTTTAGCTAAGTATTGTGTGAAATGAGCCTTTCCCCTTCAGACAGGTTCATGTCTATAAGGGTTGTAAGATAGATGAGCAGTGATTTAAGCCCAGGGTTGAGGCATTTATTTTGATCCGAGCTGTGATGAAACAAAGATGATGTATACAATAACGTTTCCGTGTGAACAGTTACAGCAAATGTGTTGAAACAATCCTTAAATATCTGTCCTGTAGCTCAATGGTAAGAGCATTGCGTTAATGTGGGTTCGATCCCAGGGGATTGCAAATACCTATGTAAAATGAATAGGATAAAGCAATGTAAGTCGCTTTGGATATAAGCGTCTGCCAAATGCCTAAATGTAAACAAAAATAATTCTGACATTATTTATTCTTCATTATGCTTTTCAAAACCTGTAAGTGACTCTTTACATTTACATTTATTCATTTGGCAGATGCTTTTCCCACGTACAAGTAGGAGAGCATATAAACATTTTGTCAACACGTTAAACAGTACCATTAGTTTACAAGGCAATGCTACTAGTAGGATTAAAGCTGTAGCAAGCAAAGGAGAGAATGAACAATATATATATATATTTTTTAGACAGTTATTGGTTGTCAAATAAATGTGGGACAGGTATGTTTTGAGCTGTTTTTTGAAAGTTGTGAAGGATGCTGCAGTTCAGGTGGAGGCTGAAAGGAGACTTCTGTGAACATAAAAGAATTTTGAGAGATTTCTCGGTGGTTTTGTGTCCATACAATGGTGGTCAATGTAACCAATGTTCTTCAAATGATTTCCTTTTGTGTTCTGCAGAAGAAAGTCATACAGGTGTGGAATGATATGAGGGTGAGGAAATGAGGAAAGAATGTTGTTTGTTTTGAGTGAATCCTATAATAATCAATCATTTGAGGTTTGAAATTTTTCGTGACGCTTATATGAATGACATGCTTCACTCTTAACATGAAGTAACTCTGGTTCAAAGCATGTTTGGCCTCGCTGACACATTTCCCTTCTGAAAATGTTCATGAGCTCAGTGTTCAGTACTTTGACAGGCTTTTGATGAATTTTGCACTAGGGCTTCAATGTATTCCACAGCAGAGACGCTTTTATTTAGGAAAACAGTTCTGCAGAGACCAGAGGACTGTGAAAAAAATTGAGATTATTTGCTGCTGCTTGTTTCTGCATTTCTGTCTAGTTTCTTTACAGTATCTCTGTTTTGAGGTAGATTCATGTAGTCATTTTGATATATGGCTGTCTCTAATTCAAACAATAGTTCAGAATATTCAGGTGAGAAGCAGTTTTAATCACATGGCAGAAGACTGCAGCTTAATGTCAGCACGCAGTCGAAGAGCTGAATGTTTGAAGTGATTTAAAACGCTGCCGTTTGCCTGCAGACTGGCAGCGAGTCAAGGTCACGACTTATAATGGATAAATAGAATCAGGTTCATCTGGGTGTGGATAGAAGACCAGGAATCTAACTCGCTGACTGGATTTAAATTTCCCACGTAAGCAGTTGTGCCGCCCATGTGGGATGACCAGAGGGATGATGCAGAATTCCAATACTGTTTATTGTTGGTCTTCTTACCAGTAAAAAAGGAACAGTTCACCCAAAAATGAAAATTCTGTCTTCATTTACTCACCCACAAGTTGTTTCAAATTTCTTTAAATTTGTTTGTTCTTATGAAGACGGTGAAAAGATATTTGGAAGAATGCTTGTAACCAAACAGTTCTTGGCCACCATTGACTACCATAGTAGGAAAAATAGCTTTATAAATGTCTTTGTTCTGTTGCACAAAAGAAGAAGATATTTTGCAGAATGTAGGAAAGCAAACAGTTCTGGGGCACTTTTCACTACCATTGTCATTTTTCTTATACTATGGTAGTCAAAGGTTGCCAAGATACAAGCATTCTACCAAATATAATTATCTGTTCATCAGAACTAAGAAATTGATACAGATTTTGAACTACTCGAGGGTGAGTAAATGATGACATCATTTCATTTTTTGGGGGAACTTTCCCTTTAAGAACCATTTCTCTATTATGTAGTATGACAAATAAGGAGATTAATTTTAGGAAATACTGTATATGTTTTTTTGTTTTTAAATCATTTGAAATGCGGTGAATATGAAACAACAGGAGACTGTGGAAGTTTGTGCAGCTTTGTATTTGTGTTTTTGAGGAGTCGTTGAACGTTTGGGTCTTGTGCGTGTGGTTTGATTCACTCTCTGTGGGTCCAGGGTCAAGGTGACCGTCCTCATACAAGGCCAGAAAAAAGGCTGTAGGTTCAAGTTCTGGGCTAACATGACAAGAGAACCCCTCACATCATGTCCTTGAGCTAAACTCTTTTCATCGTTGTTTCCCCTCAGGGTTTGTGATTTATCACACTAACTCTAGCTGGCAAAATAGCGCAAAAAACAGCTACCCACTGTTTCCAAAAGCAGCGCTCTTAATGAAACCTGAAGCTCTTATGGTGACTTTTTGAAAAGTTAAGGCTAAAAGCAGTTACCCAAGAAATCTGTTCTCAGTTCTCACCCTTATATTTATGTTCTTTCCTTAAAAAGCAGGACCTAATTCATTCATGCAAATACCCCTTAGCTGAACTTTCTTCTTTAGCTAGGTCTGTTTCTGTCTGGTTCAGTATATACTGTCTGTTTAAAAATAAGCTCTTAAAAATAAGGTCCCAATTACAGTGCCAATGTCACGAGAAAATGAAACTTTTTATTCTGTTCTTCACTGTCTAGTAGTGAAGAACTTTTTTGCCTACCTGATATGTAAACTAAAGGTTATTGGTTAGTATGGCTGGATGGTTTAATGGTGTAAAATCCGCTGTGATCTAATTAAATGTCAACCTCAGCACATTAAGATCTTTGTTAATTCACATTTGCAAATACGTAGACATGGTTAACTTACAAAAATAACAATGAAGGAAAAGGACAGAATATTGCATTTGTCAAACCATATCTTGGGCTTGTGTCCAAGTGTCTCCAGAAAACTAAGTAGGCATTTTAAGAACCCCATAGAATGATACAGATACATTAGTACAGGTGATGCCAAGTGTTTGGACTATCTTAGTAGCTGGGTTATGCCAATTAAGTATGTTGTATGTATGCTTAAACTCACACAACTACAGTGTTGTTTTTGTTAGCTAATTGTGCGCATGTAGGTGGTATCGGCCTGGAAAGTCATTTTTCGAAAGCATCGTTTTTTTGTAATGAAGCAGGTCTACACAGTATGGCAGGGTTCACTTGCCCTGTTCTGAAGGGAGGAATATTTCATATGGAAACGTCAAGAGCTTTATTTATGGTTTGTTAGCAAATGTCATTCTTTCCCTGCAGTTCAAGGTTTGTTTAATATTGCTGCACAGAAAAAGAAGACTCTCTCTCTCTCTATCCCCAGGCGGAGATGATGATGCGTGTGGGGGGATAGAAAGCTTTTTCATCTTCTCAAATCCCCTCGTGGGACTGCGTTTTTGTGTATTTGTGTGTGAGAAGTGGTTTCAGGTATGAAGAAGGCTGTGGGGCTGTTTTTTTGTTGATTTGGAGGGAATGGGTGAGGGATGGATAATGTCTGTGGAAAAAGGCTTGTGTCGGTGAGTACACACAACAACATTTCTTTTTATCACAAACACTGAATGGGGCCGGCATAAGAAGAGACGGCTGCTGTTAAAAAACACACAACCCCCTAGTAATATTCTGTCAATATCTACATGTACAAACACAACCTTTAATCTGTAAATGTTTCCCCCTACATCAGGGGTTCTCAATTTTTTATCACCAAGTTCCCTCCCATTGTATTCAACAATATTCTAAGCCCCTCCTTCTGAAAAAACTCAAAAGTTCTATAAAATAAAATTGTTTTGAGTTTAACATTAACAAAACTAAGAAACAATTTCGTAATAAATACACATTTTTCCAGTTAATGTATCTATGTAATGTAATGTTTTTTTTTTTTTCATTTTAAAATACTAATCACCTTGAGGCCCCCTTGGAAGTCAGGAGGGACCCCTTTGTAAAAAAGTCTTAAATTCCCAAATCAAAAATGTAAGGCTTAAAAATTAATTGAAGTACTGTGTTCTAGGTCTTAAATATTTTAAACAGGTCTTAATTTTCCTACGGCCATGAAAAGCTCATTGAAATGCTTCAGTTTGTTTCGTTGGTGTTATAAACAGGTGCATTTCAATGAGCATTAGCAGCAGTATGACTACAAATGAGACCAACATGCAACTTAGATTGCAGGCAATCAGCTTTGTGATATTGGCGTGAGTTTCTTTCACACAGAAGCATGTTTTATAAATCTTATGAAATTCTCCCCAACACATTCTCTGAAACATGTGATGTAAACACTACTTATTCATTATTCACAGTAAAAGGGTTTTGTAAGGTAATGAAAAGCAGAGATAGTTTTTTCCCCAAATTTTTGCTGAGTCGAAAAATTATCCGTATCATGACACAAAGTCTGTGATATAATCTGAATCTTATGTTTTTTGGTCATGGCTTGAAATAACTGAGTTTAAGGCTTGTCTAACAACCAGCCAGTTGCTAACAACGTTTTTCAAGCCTGCTGGTATGTATGCAAGAAAGAAATTGATAATTGAATGTTGGGTGTAGGGAGTGCGTTTTTTTAATGTTGTGACATTTCATTCATAATGGTCTAAAAAAGGTCGCAGTCTGTTAAGTGACACCCGTTCCGTATACGGGACACCTAAGTTTGCGTCAATACTGTGCATGTAATTTCTTATCGAATCATGACATACTACAGTATACTGTATATCATTGGAAAGGTCTAAGACTCTAGAATACAGATTTCTTTGGTGTTTTTTTTTAAATAATGTATTTAGGGAAAGTAGTTGATTCTTTTCTATAAAGAGTGTGCTTAGATTTTTTGTGACCGTTTTGCGACCCGTATTTTTTTAATGCATTTTTTATCAAAGAAAAACATAAACTTTTTTTATTATTTTTTACAGTAAACAACCTTTAACTTTCTTTATTTGTGTGTGTTTGATTTTTTTAGCAATAATCAGCTACTATTCTTTTTCAAGCGAGACCAACCGTAAGTCTGTATTCCAAAGAATTCATGAGTTACCGCCATTTTAGTTCCAACATGCGTTTTCTTGTGTAGACTCAAAAAGGGCTTTGACAGTTAAAAGGTTAAAAAGTCTCAAATTTGACTTTGTGAGAACTGCAGAAACCCTTATATGTGCTTTATATTACGGAGTTAATATCAGGGCATATTTTAGAACATCCATTGAAATTGGAGAGAAATAGATTTTTTTTTGTGAAGAATCAGAAATTTAAAACACATTGTTGACATACTTTTGTTATATCTGGAAGAGAATTGATAAATGAAAATAAAATCAGATGGTTTGTAGCTCAAAAAAGTATGTCCTGTGTTTGAATAGGATGGCTTTTTGAGTAAAAAGAGATTTTGAACAATTAAAGATTCAACAAATTAAAGAAAACATGACCTGATTTCCTCTCTGTTTTATATAATTGATCTCCAGAGAAATATTTCTCTAAAGAGATTTGTATAGTGATTTTCGTTCAGACTAAATTTAGATGCATTAATCCTAAAGAGAGATCTACCCTGAATGTTTGATTTTCTCTCACAAAAATGAAGCACAAAAAATCTTGTGATGCCCTGAATCTCAGCGGCCATTGATTCCCAGTCTGCGTTTCAGTGAAGGTTGTTCCAGGTCCAACTTATCGGTGCTCATTTTTCCAGTCCAGTCGAGTGCTACAGCTTAGAGGGGAACATCTTGAGCCTTCTGTGGACGAGTGGACACCTGAGATACCGAATGTTTCTGTAGAATTGTACAGTTGTGAGGATTTGCACGTCGTTGACCCTGAGTTCACCAATCTCTATCCCCGAAACTCTTCTTGCAGTCTTTTCAAATTGGGTTTTTCTATGCGCACATTCTCCGTATCCGGGGAATAGTGGGTGGATGTTTATCCAACTCGTTATTCTGCTTTTGACTGTCTTTTGATGAAATGTAAATTCATTCACTGCAGATACGCTGAACCGATTCTGTCGTGCATTAGATTCCATCAGTGCTAATAATACACTGTCTTGATCACTACATTGTACGGGCTTGGATTTAAATGCATGCTTCCATTTGAGGAATTTGCATGTTCTTTATCTCATTTTAAAGCTCATAAATGCATTTGTTTATTTGAATACCCAGAGACAATCTTGTTTCTTATAATTTTAATATCAATTTATTCAAGTGGCTAACATTTGTTTTTTAGTACAAGCTCCTGTACCTTGTAACCGTGGCCCTTCTTTTTTAGTTTCTCATTCATCTTTGTTTTTTTACCAATTCATCTTTATGGATCTCTTTTATTCTTTGTTTCTCTTTCTCATTCATAAACTGCAGCTCCTCATTCCTAGTCAATCTTTTCTCATACCTTTTTGCCTCTGAATCAATCTCTCTCTATGTGCAGGACGGCTGATTTATGATGTCTCGATAGTCTTGCCCCAAAAGCGATAGGCAGGGTCTTATGGCTGTTTCCTTTCAATGATAGCGACGTGCTACTGAACCATATTTCATCTCTGCCCTTCATCCTTGTTCACGGAGATTAGCTTCACACTGCTAACCAGCAACCGGCTTGCACATTGATCCCACAGCTGATCCCCATTAAACTGTTTTGTAATTTCACTTTTAAAAGTGAGACTGGTCTCCAGTGATGTATAGCATGGGTCTCTTTAACCGGGGGTCCGTGGTGGAACTGCAAGGGGTCCACTTATTACGTTTTACTCACAGGCAACTTTTTGTTAAAAATTTAAATTGTGGGTACAGAAATATTACAACCAATGTTCTCCTTTCAAGCTGCCCACTTGCGTGGCCGCGCAAACTCATTGAAGCTCCCGTGTATTGTAATTTTAACCTGCGTGCGTGCAGAATGTCCATTCAGGCAGAGGAAGCAAGTAATGGAAGAAATGTTACATCTGCATCATAAAACCGGTAGGGTTAGTATCAGTGTATTCTTTGTCTCCCTTCCGATAAATTCAGAGTACACATGAAAGGAGCTGCGTGCAAATAAAGTGCATTCTCATATGTTCTTGAACTTCTGTTTAAATTTGGTAAAGCTGTAAAGCGCTAATTTGACAGCAAAATGACACCACACCGCTTCTGCACAAACTCTGACAAACTATCGTACCTGTTTTAAATCAATGAAAAACTCACCGTGTAGTTATGATGGTGCACGTCAAACAAGTTGCACTGAAAATAACGCGGACTCATTGCACGTTGCTCTCCTTAGTCTGATATGATGCTCTGCAGAAAAAAAAACTTGTTCTGCAAAGAAAATAATGACACTTTCTTTCGCATACAGAGATAACCCCTACCTCAACTAGAATTGTCTTTGTGGCATTAACTAGGGACAGTTATCTCATTGAAGCCTTGAAAAAAACTAAAGTTAAAATAAAAATTTTATTTTTATTATAAATAATAGACAAAAAAGTTTGTATGTGCAACCATAACATAATTGTGCTAATGTAATGTCTTACCATTATGTGGCTGTGACAATAGGGTTGTTTATATTTAAGTAGCTCCGTTTACACATTTAGTATAAGGGGGTTCCTGCCCCATCATCTCTAATCTTAGGGGTCCTTGCCCCTGAAAAATGTTGAAGACCCCTGATGTATAGCTCTGGTGGGTAATTACACTTGATGGTTATCTTAATAGTCAATACATATTGAGGAAACACATTTCATTTGAAGTTTTAAAAAGTGGATAATTCTTACCAAAAGTGTGAAAGTTAGAAGACTGAAAATTTGTAAAATTGAACATTTTGCCATTGTGTATGCAAGTTTCATGTTGTGTCTAACCCATATGACTATTATTTCATGTGGATTACAAAATAGATTTTTTATAGCAATCATTTGTTTCAAAGCTAAGTACCGTAATAGCACTCCATATAACTCATACATCTTTTGAAGTCATGAATTATCTTTGAGGATGAGTAAATAAATAATGTAAATTATGTCCGAATTTTCATGTTTTGGTAAAATCCATTGCAAAGACCGAAAAGAAGCCATGACTTTGTGAGTATTTGGTGATATTTTTACCAGGTGACTTGACTTCACTCGATGTCGTTTTCCCAAACAGGATAGCTTTGATCCATGCAGGTTGTTAACATTAAACGACCGCGTTATAAAGGCAGAGATGAAGGGAGCAGAGAGCAGATCATGTGCCAGATGAAACATCAAGACCTCACTTTGCTTTGTAGGCATCTCGGATCAAAAGACAAGTGGCCTTTAAATGGCACCAGAAGACAGGACAGCGTTTCTGGACAGCAGAGATTTTGGTGTACTTATTTCTGATTTTAAATGTAATTACGAATCTGCTTTTAAAAACTAGTGTGTCTTTTTGCTCACTACCGCCTACATACTTTTTCTTCCTATAATTGAACTTCACATGTGACTGATTTGGGACTCTCCTCATTTGCAGAAACTGTCTGTCATACCCAAATCACAAATGATTCGAGTTTGACTTGGATCTTTTATAAACATTTATTATTAAATAATCTGTTCACCCAAGTATAAAAATTCTCGTATAATTTCCCCTCATGCCATCACAGCATATGACTTCCTTAAATTGAACACAAACAAATCATTTTAGGTAACACTTTAGTATAGGGACCAATTCTTACTATTAACTAGTACACTATTAGCATGCCTATTATTACTATATTGGCTGTTAATTATTACTTATAAAGCAAACTCTGGAATCCCAATAAGGGAAGAGCTGGTTCTCCATGCATTTAGATGGAGCTATCAAGGACAGAGGAGGGATCTTTCTACTTCTTTTCATTTCTGCCTCTAATCCTGCCCTTCAGATGTGTTTGAGCCACAGTGACAGAGACATTTAACACCGTGACCTCCTCTTCCCACAGTTCTTCAAGGGTTCCTTCTCGTTTGAAGCCTTGCACTCAGCTGAATTGGAAGTTTGTGCTTCCTCTTTTAAATATCTAAGATGTGTTTTGTAGATGATCACCTGAGTTTAAAGCTTTAAAGTAAATAGAGGTGCTCAGATAGAGTTTGGTTAATAAAGAGACATATTTGCAGACAACCATAAACCAGGGTTCCATAAATCATGTAGCAATTGTTCTATTGCTTTTGTCTTCAAACGATAGTTCACCTAAAAATAGTAATTCTGTCAAAATTGAATTCCCTCCATGTTGTAAAAAATATATATTTTGAGGTGTCTCATGGGGTTTTGTGTCCATACAATGGAAGTCAATGAGGGCCGGTGTTGTTTGGTTACTGGTGTTCTTCAAAATGTAAAAACAAATTGTGCTCAGCAGAAGAAAGTCATACAGGTTTGGAAACTTCCTAACACATAAACATTGAATGGTTTGTTATGGTTAAGGTATATTAATCCAGCATCATATAACTTTTCTCTATTTTAATATATCAGTCTCAGTTCCGTTTCTTTTCAGAAGTCGAACTTTCTCTGTTCTACATTAAGCACTTAATCCCTTTCATGCGGAAACCCATTTAAATGAATCCACAATGAAAACTGCAAATGATTAATAATATAATCTTTCCTATACGCCTCGAGTACAATTAATACCAACATGTTCTCCTGAACAAAGAGTTTCATGTTGAGAATCGGAGGGAAAAAACTGGGAAAGGTCCCTCATAAAAGATCTCCAGCAGAGTCATCTGTTGGAAGGTATTGAGGTCATAATTTATGGGCTTCTAATCGAAGCTCACTTGTGTTCACGCAACATGTTCGCCCCCTCATCCATGCGTTGCATTTCTCTTCTCAGATTAAACTGTCATGCTTTACTGATGCTGCAGTAAAGCAAATGTTGAATCTGAATGTTTTGTTGTATGCATTAGCCCGGCGTCTCGTTCTGCCTGCTCTTTTAATTGACAGTAGTACACTTTGCTACTTAACTTAGACAAAAATGTAAGTAGAAAGGGAAATCTGCTGAGAGTTGCATACAGATCTTGAACACAAACATGTTGGATGGCTGTGAACAGCATAAATCCCAGCTGAAGATAGTGTGGTAGGAACTGAAGACACATTTGGCAGGATTGTTGGCAGCACACTCTGCCTGGACAGCTAGAAAGAAAACACGACAAACAGATAGAAGTGACCCCCATAATAAAAAAGAAAAGATGATGGTGAATGAAGTTTTAAGACGTCGCCACTGGTCCAGATAGTTAACCAAAAATATGTAAATAATTTCATCATTTACTCACTCCTAAGACTTAGACTACACTCTAAAAAATAAAGGTGCTTTGAAGGTTCTTTGCAGCAATGCCACAGAAGAACCACTTTTGGTTCCACAAAGAACCATTCAGTCAAAGGCTCTTTAAAGAGCCATCTCTTTCTTACTTTGTTATAATCTAAAGAACCTAATTTGCCACCAAGAACCTTTTGTGAAACAGAAAGGTTCTTCAGATGTGAAAGATTGTTTATGGAACCAAAACGCATCAAAGAACCTTTTGAAGCACCTATTTTTAACAGTGTACAAAACCTTGTTTGCACCCAAAATTGTGACAATGGTTTTTCTAAATATCTTTCTTTTGTGTTCCACAAGAAAGATTAAGTCCTTGGGGTTGGAACAAAACGAGGGTGAATAGATGATAAAAGAATATTTTTTGATGAACTGTTGCCTTAAGCTCATACGTCCTTAGATGATTCTTCATTTGACATGTTATTGTAGATCGACAGAGGATTCAAATAAACGTAGATGTTACAGCCAAAGTTCAGGGCATTGGAGTAGCTACTGCATTGTTCCTAGGTGTGGGCTTTCACTTCAGTGTTTGTTTCTGACAAAAGATGACAAATAAACTCTCTTGTCGCCACAATATATTCAAGATAGATGACCCCAGTTGGCTTGAATTCACCTTAGGAAAGCAGGACCTGTGAGTCATACTTTTACAAGTAGTTGTTTTTGATGATGTCTATAACAACCTCAAAATGTCAGAGAGATTCTCTGAGACCCTGTTAAATAAATAAGTCAAAAATACCCAAAGGAAATTTTACATAACTTAAAAGTTCTCATTTATGTTTTTTTATGTTAGTATCAACGTATGTAGAATCTTTCAAATCTTAGTATCAATCTAGTGACTTTAAACTAAATGCAAATAACTTGATTACTCTGACTCTCACATTTTCCCTTGGACAAATATGATGAGAAATGTTTAAGGACATATAGAAGTTTCTTAAGGTTAAAATGCAGACTTTGTCCTGTGAGATGTTTAAACTTTTATTTATATCGGACAGTATACATTGTACAGCAAAGTTCAGGGCAGAGAGAGGGGAACAGGATCAGTAAAAGATCTCGAGTTGGAAATGCGCAAGTTGCTCACTGAGCACATTACTTGGTCATATTTCTGTTTTCTGACACGTGCCCAATGTCTTTAAAATTGAGTTGAAGCTCTAGTAGAGACGTGTGAACGAACTTAGCAAACTCTGAAATGAGTTTCTTTGGGAATTCAACTGGAATGTTCTTGTGAGTAAAGATTGGCTAGATATAGATTAACGTCAAGTTTTTGTTCTTTTGTTGAGGGCGACTCTAAACACTCGAGTATTGATTTTGAATCTAATGGTTTGGCACAGAGAGAAATCTGTGTACAGATTGTCCATCTCTCTGTGTATCTGATTCATGGAAGCTTCTGCCAATGGAGTTGCTGAAGTTTCCTTCAATCAGTGCACAGCTGCTCTCATTGACTTATGTTTTCCCTCATGAGTATTGCAATTTCACTGAAAACCTATTTTTCTTTGTGCAATGTTGCCTTTTTCACCAAGATGGATTGTTTTGTATTGATAATGCTCTGGAGCTGTGTGCATCCTTATTTATCTGCAGACAGTAACAACAGGCAAGGTTGAATTGATCTGACGCCCCAGCTGTGTTCGGCGGAGATTGCGGCCGCTGTAAATACGGTTTGTTTGGTTCAGTTCTCCTGGTTGACCTTTCTGCAATTTGAAGCAGTCCCCGTTGTGTGGCACAGCAGAGAAGGCTGTATGCAGGTCAAGGGCATGGGCACAGATTGCCTCCTTGGCCGTCAGTCCATACCTGTATGACTTTTTTTCTGCAGAACACAAAAGAAGATATTTCAAAGACATTTCTCAAAATATCTTCTTTCGTCTTCCATAGAAGAAAGTTATATGTCTGTCCTGCTGCCAGAATGAAAATAGATTGGTTCAGTTTACTTTATCACCGCCATGTGAACACTGAGCAGCGACTGTTGCAACCAGAGCAAAGCAGAAATTGGGGATATACTGTGATCCCCAGTTCTGTTTTATCACCCTTGTTTCCTTGAGCAAGGCACTTCATCGCGAGTGTACTGTACTAACAATTGGACTGTAAACTCCTTCAAATAAAAAGTCAGATGTACTGCAAGCATTCGAGTTAAACGTCTTATAACCGGCAAAGCTCAGATTGCTAAAATCTGCTTTCAAGTGTTCCATATCTTACTCTCTCTTTCTCCCAGTGGAGGCACGAAATTTGACTGACACCGTGTCTACACCGGACGCGACAGGCGCGACGCAACACAACAAAAGACATTAGAAACGCATTAGAACCAATTATAATTTCAAATATTGTCCACACTGGATGTGGCGCGACAAACCCATTAAGAACAAACACCTGTCACGTCCGGTGTAGACACGGTGTGAGGCGGCCGCATCCAATTTCTCTATGCAGGAAAAACCCTGGCTTTGTGCTGTTTCGCATACTTGTTTTTTCCTTGCTACTTGGACCTCCACTCGAACATGGTAAGACTATTCATTTCTTTTGACTCAGTCTTTTAATATAAGGGGAATTGTGTGTGTGTGTTATTAGAGTACACCATCAGCACAGACATTTGCCTCTGGGGATGTGTTAATGGGCTGGAATTAATTAAATTCTAACTTAATCTGAAAAAAAATAACAACTTCGCTTAGTTTATGGACTTTTTCTGTTATTGTAAATGATTCTGAGTGTACCCAACTGAAAAGCTACATGATGTGCGGTAATTTCTGGATCACAGTGCTAGGTTAAAGTGAAATTCTGGGATCATGTATTCACCATCATGTTGTTGTGTATAGGATACAAGTCAATGAGGGTAAGTGTTGCTTGGTTACCAACATAAAAAAGAATTAAGAAGAAAGAAATTCAGATTGAACTTTCCCTTTAAGTCCAGCTTTTTACTATTTACAGTAGCCATCTGCTGCTTGTATACAACCCCGTACTACTAAAGATTTACAGTACTAAATTTCTCCACGATACCAATATCTGTATATTAACGCTTTCACCGCCATTGACGATTTATCTCGTCATTTTAAAAAAACGGTTCCCCGCGAAAGATGAGTTATTACGGCAATCAGTGTTTGTACTGTTTTACAGCAGGTGGCGCTAATACACACCTTTGGGAAAAAGTACAGAATCCCATAACCTAGAACGTATATGTTTTAGCGGTTTTTAATGATTGTTCTGGGAAGAATACAGTTTCTTTTGTTTGAAAGCTGAGACTCTGTTCTTTCATTTGACATGTTGTTTGTCCATATATTCTTTACGCTGGCATAGGCTGGCAACTTTTCTTTAAAGAGGCTGTCGGCGAATGAGTTAAGAGTTATATCTGCCGATGTCAATATTTAACCTTTCTGGATGTAATTAATTCATATGGACCTTACTCCAATGAATATTAATATTGAACATCAATCTTGTCATGTTTCTTAACATTTTCTATATAAATAGCACAAATGTATTGCAATTTCCTGTCCTCTTTTCATTGACAGGATATATGGGCCCTCATCATCGAGTGTTTTTATAATATCGGCCGATAGCCTATAATGTGAAAAATAGCTTTCATCAACCGATAATGATTATTGGCCGACATACCTATCGGTGCATCTCTACTTATTACACGTCGTTTGAAATAAATTTGTCCATAACATATTAAAACTAGGGAATCGGTGTGTTGAGGAGGAATGTATAATAACTGAAAAGGGGGTGGTTGGATGATGTGGGCAG
This sequence comes from Triplophysa dalaica, assembly GCF_015846415.1. Taxonomy (NCBI): domain Eukaryota; kingdom Metazoa; phylum Chordata; class Actinopteri; order Cypriniformes; family Nemacheilidae; genus Triplophysa; species Triplophysa dalaica. Next base: position 8,636,143 of record NC_079543.1, read on the forward strand.
GTGAATAACTGTTTGGGGGTCAAGGACGGGGGCAACTTGCAGCACTTTGTTTTCCCTGAATGGCCTCACAGGGTGAGGAAATAGTTAAGGAATTGTTTTTACAACTACTTATTTTTCATATGTTAGAGAAAGAGATTGTTACAATACTAAGCTGAGCTTAATTTATCATAATTTGAGGTCAATTTTACTCCATGTATGAGTTCATTTGAATACAGGGAACAGAGAAGTTGAATAAATTGCCTGTGGACATTTTATTCATATAGTTTTACATAATTGTAGGATGCCATGCTATTTTTCCTGGCTGCAGGGCAGCAGTCGAAGGGGGCATGTGCTAAAATAGGCTTCTTATAGGGTCAAACCCTTTGGAGCATTGTACCTCACTAGGTAACACCACCAATGTCATGTTGTATATTTATGAACTTATATAAAGATTTTATCTGCATATGATTTATAAAAGCCATAAATGGTGAAGACAAGGTTGCAAACTTCAGCTTGTGTTTCACCATCCTTCAGCCCTCAGAGAAACTTTAGCATCGTACACTTTTAACAATTTTAGTAGCTTCTACAAACATTTGTCTTGAACTGTCTGATCTAAACCAACTTGTTTAAATAACACAACACCATGCACCAAACGGCATCAGGCTGCAGATGAAAATAGAGCTGCGTCTCATGCTTGATGGTGATGCGAAGACAACATAATCACAACTTCTGGCAAAGCCGATTGTTGCTGAATGGGTTTTTGTGCTTTGTGGCTCGGTATCCAACAAGGCAGTGCCATTCAGGGGAGAGTGCAGAGAATATCGAAAGGCACTGACGTTTGCTCCTGTTATTGAATGCTAGAAATGGTAGGGATGGATGATCATTCAAATGTCATAATAAGCTTAATAAGGCTTATGAAAGTTTAATTCAATAGGGATGAGGCAAATGAGAGCTTGTAGAGGTCAAGACTTCTAAAAAATGCTCTGGTATTGACAACCTAATGTTATTAATTTCACTTAGTTTGAAGTCTTAATGAAGCAATATAATTTTTGTATAAGTACAGTGCTTTTGCCTTGACACTAGGGTTGTTCCAATGGGCATTTTTTGCAGCCGATAGCGAGTACTCATTTCTTGTCATCGTGATCAGTCGATAAGGATCGCAATTGTTTCAAGCTTTATATAACTGAAATGTAAGCTCTCTGATCATTTCGGAAATTCATTTCGTAACAACTTTTCTTAGTCCCTTATTGGACAATTTTCCCAGAAAATCATGCCCACGTGTCAACCCGCCAGAGCGAGATGACAGAGCATGCCCACGCGTCAACCAAGGAGAGCAGAAGAAGGTGCATTAGCACACATCAACAAGCTGGAGCACGAGGTTCAGCAGTGTGTGTTTGTTTGTTCCCTGCATTTCGGTGAGGAATGTTATATAAACACTGGATATACAACGGATTTGGAGACAATTTAATAATGTCAGATGGAGCGCCCCAGCGCTAAAAGATCCCATTCAAGAACCGCACCTGCTGTAAGTCATATTTCTGTATTTTTTTGGCGATAGGTGTGCACATGCTTTAGTTCTGCCCTACGCCTCCCCCACAAGTCAGAAATAATCGTACAGCTGTATCAGTCGTATATTATTTTGATAACAATAAAGAATTAACTGATATTTGAAAGGAGCGATACTATTCTGTAAGTTCTCACGATTAACATGAGATATGCAGGAACTGTCTGAGTTACACACATCTTCTTCTTCTGATTCTTTTGGTGTAACCGGCTCTGTCTCACATTTCTATGTTTAGTGCATAAGGGAGAAATAAGAAGAGACTCGGAAGCAGTTAAGCCTCAGTGATGGATCCCAAACAAGAGGAATGTATTAATTAAGCAGTCTATTAATGACCTGCTTGTACCGGCTGCCAGGTACTCCCAAGAACCTCCCATTTGAGAACTGCTAGAGAGAAAGAGAGGATGAAGAGCAAGGTTATTTTAATTATGCTATTTCTTGGCAGTTTTGCTTTTAAGCATTCCTTTTCCACACTAAGTAAATTTAATTTGCAAATGTTACTGCATACATTAAATGTGAAAATGATGTGGGATCACTCCAATTGATATTTACAAACGTACGTATAATACCATCAGAATAAATACGTAATTGACAAATAAACCATAACATTTGTCTCCCAACTGTTTTTAGCAGCTTATAACATGAGCATCACTTTAAACGTTTAGTAATGCATAGTGAGACACCTAATGTATATTTTGTCATCATTTATTACACACCTAGCTGATTTTGAATGTTAAAATGCAACTTGTGTTATTCGCTCTGATGCATTAATAATAATTGGGTCATGTAAGTTGTGCTTGGTAAACCTTTGGGAGCAAGTTTATTAAGTAAAATATTTATGAGGCATGATTTTACCATACTAAGATGAGCACGTCAGCTTTTTATCCAATAAGTTTGGCCCTGGGAGAATGTCCTGTTGCAGAATTATTCAATTATCAAATCTTCCTGTTGGCAGAAGTTAAAGCGGAGGTAACAAACGCAGTTTCTGCCAATCTCATAGTAATCTTGAGGACCTATACAGTAGTATGGAATAGCCGGCATATTAGATTTTCGATCGCTTTAACAAGTAGTCCATTGCTTACTTCTTATCTTTAAAGAGTATTTAGTTTGATTACATTTATAAAAGACAGATACAGCTGTACGGTTATTTCCGAAAACAGTCAAGCTCCTGGAGGCGTGCAAGGGGGGCAGAACTACAGCATGAGCACACAATACATCGATGTTATCCATGCACAACTGTTGATTCACTTTAAGTTTGTGCTGTTTACTTAATACACGCCGATTGCCAACAAAATAGACATTTGATTCAATTTCATCCACCACGTGCGGTTGATGACCGGTATCTTTTAGCGCTGGGGGCGCTCCATTTATCAGTTTCAAACGATCTGCAAATCCAGCATCATAACCACCGTTTGTATAACATTCCTCACTGAAAGGCAGTGAACAAACAAACACTGCTGAACTTCCGTAACCCAAACGAAGCACAAAGATGAGCGTGATTTTTTTCTCGCTTTTGCTGGGTGACGTGAGCAAACGTGCTGAGTGCTTTACAGTGAAAATTGTCCAATAAGAGACTATGAACCCCTGTTACGTAATGGAAATTCATGTTCGGAAAAAAATCTTTCTCGAAACCTATACAAACCCTGGTGGAGTGTATCGAGCACAAAAATACTACATTAGTGGTCCAATTCGTTTTTTTGACAAGTTTACCATGTTAAGCATGAGAAGCCAGCACATTTAACAATGTAAGAAGTCAGAATGCATGAAATTGCATTTTACACCCCCCCCCCATTTAATATAGCATAAAGATCTGTTTACATTTATGCATTTGAAGTCACTGTTTTCCAAAGCAACATTTTTGTTAGCGTGCTCCTTGGGGATCAAACCCTTGGACTTTGGATTACTCAATGTTAATGCATTGAGCTGAGCATTGCATATGGCTACAGAAATCTCTGAACTAACAAACAAATAAGAAATAGCTGGATTTTGAATATATTTAAAGAAAACCAGAATCCATCTTTTTTATTCATGGTTTTCTCTCTATGTCACTGGAGAGACAATGGATTTAACTCAGAAAGAATTTTTCACTTTCGTCTGCATTATGCAAGGTCCATGTTCTGCTGCGGGAGCTACTTGACTTCATGCAACTGTTTCACAAGCCTGTGCTTTCTCTTAGTCTCTCTGGCAATGTGGAACTGCAGTATCCCTTTGATGCCTTGATGCCCTACTCATTTATAAATTTACTAATTTAGAGTAATTGCATCACAGACTACAACAAAGCGCGAGGCAGGCAGATTATTATAGAAAGTGATGCTTTACTAGAGAATGAGAGTATCACAGAATATGGATGAACACGCTTGTGTCATTGTAGATTTATGTGTTTTGCATGTATTATGTATATCTTCCCACAGACATCATGTCATATTCTAGACAACAGTTTGCATCTCATAACCATCCTCTGTTATGGTAGCTCATCATTCAGAGATGCACAAAGCAATGCACACTGCATTATTTGCTCATGATCCCCAACACCCACCCGCTGTACACACACTGGATGCCCACCATTCAGTTAAAGACGGGTACATGAATACTGTAGATATTTTTCATATTCTAAGATGAAACAGAAATGCGTTTGTTAATTCAGCTTTTGTTCTGTAAAACTACAAATTATTTAACTATGTTTAAAAAGTAGTTTGAGGAAAACGATGAGGAACACTGTGTAGCGAACAAACTTTTTTAAAACAAAACACATTTTTGTGATGCGCAAAGAACATTACCCTCAAAAAACTCCCAAACTGAATTTAGAAAATTAATCTGCACAAGATGTTGGGTTTGTCTCTTGCAGTGCGTATTGTATAATGTGCGGAGCAGAAAAGGGTTGGCGTGCAAGAACACATACTGTTTGACAACAACAAATAGTTTCTTGTTCAGCCTTCCGTGAGGTATAGTGTTGGAAATAAACATATAAAAGCATAATCATTATGCCACAAATTATGCACAAAGAAAATTTTTGGCCATCTTTGAATTTCTCTACATATGTATCATAGCACATATTATAGATTGTTGGTGTGTCTTCAATGGCTGTTTGTCTGCAATGTAATTTAAATGCAATGATGATTAAAGTGGACTTTGCCAGAGCTATCAGAGATTGACAAGGTTAGATAGACATTTGAATCGAACAGATACTTCTTGATAATGAGAGAAGCCTGTGGTGATAATGAGAGTAGCCTGTGGTGACTTAAACATTTCTCATGCCATTGATTGTTCACTATTGACTTCCACACTTTAACAAATTGTTTTTATTCGTTTTGTGAGTTTAAGTTTGTATTTGCTAGGCAATTAAATATTTCCGGGCCAAGCAAAACTAGAAGTAATTATCCTAGCTTTTAACATGACTTTTAGAAAGTAAATTTATAATATTCTAATCTGTTATATTTCCAGTTTATGTGGGCTTTCTCAGTAAAGTCCAAATATTTCTTGCCCAAAAACATTCACCTACCCTCATGACATCTTAAGCCTGCATGACTTTGTTTCTTCTGGAGAACACAAGATGATATTCTGAAGAACTTTTTTATTAAACAACACTGGACCCCATTGACTTCCATTGTATGGACACGAAAGATATTTCCCAAAATATAGAGAAGATTTATACAGGTTCTGAAAGACATGAGGGTGAATAATTGATGGCAGAAAATGAATGACTTTTTTACTTTTTACATATTTTTGTTTGAATTATAGTCATCAAAGACATCAAACGAAAATGCTTACTACTCCAAATTAGAGTAAGGTCAGAACATAGTTTTAAAAACTTTTTTTACTCATGCTAATAGATGATAATAGATTTTTGTTGATTTTTAACCAAATCAATTTACCAATTAAAGATTTTATCAGAATGAAAAGACATAACATCATGGGATTACATCATGTTCTAGGTGAGAAAGCAAAAATGTTTTGGCTGCATTGATGATTCACGCATTGTAAAGTTAAAGGGATAGTTCACCCAAAAATCATCAGCAATTTGTCATTTCAAACCTGTATGATTTTCTTGCTTCTGCAGAACACTAAAGAATGATGTTAACTGGCCCACATTCACTTGCATTGGTTTTGTGTCATACAATAAAAGTGAATGCGGCCAGTGAAGATTTAGATTTAGATTTAGGCATTTGGCAAGCGACTTACATTGCTTTTATCATATACATTTTACATAGGTATTTGCAATTCCCTGGGATCGAACCCAGAACCTTGCGTTGTTAACCCAAAGCTACAGGAAAGCTGTTCAGTTGCCAACCTATCTTCAAAATATCACTTTAAGACTACTCTTCAACCAACAGGCTACATTTCCAAACAACCATGTTTTTATTCATCTGTCCTGCTACACTTTTAGAAAGTGATTGTACCCTGGTTTACTTTATGCAAATACTATGACAGTTTAGCCTAAATTCAGAAGGTTTAAACTTCTAAGATTAAACCCACAATCCTATTGCATCTTATTTCGTCTTTAGCTTCAAAGCTGTGTAAAGTTAAACTTGCATCTCCTCCCCCTTAGCATAGACACGACAATCTCATAGACAGCTCACAAGATCTCGCTCTTAGTTAATGCAGTGTGCATGTTTCCCAAACCCTGTGAGAAAACAGCATCTTTGACCCATTTACGTCAATTCATTTTACATTGAAGATCTTATGTCGTATTTCGTGTCTTCTTTGCCCTTTGTATTTATTGATCCAGTGCATACCGCTAGCTTTGAAATTTCGCCTGTGGCACTCATGATGTGTTATACACCTCCTCCGTTCTGAGTCAGCTTAATTTAGCAGTTTGTCCTTATGTATCAGCCACTCATCTTTTCACAATCAGATTCTGAACTTTTAATTTATATTATAAGATATATGGTATAATCCTATGGTATCCTATGCTACGCAAGTCCTAGTCCAGGCTCTTGTTCTGTCCAGACTGGACTACTGCAATGCGCTACTGGCGTGACTTCTGCTTGCACAAACAAACCTCTACAGATGATCCAGAATGCAGCTGCAAAAGTGGTCTTCAATGAACCGAAGAGAGCACACGTCACTCCTCTCTTCTTTAAGTTATATTGGCTCCCTATAGATGCTCGCATCAAATTCAAGACTCTGCTCCTGGCCTACATGACCACCCAACCCCTTATCTCTCTGCAAATGAACAATGTCTTGTGGTGCCCTCCCATTAATGTAAAGATTCTCTCTCACATACCTTCTCTGGATCGGTTCCACTTATGTTAAATGATCTGCTCGCTGCTACAAGATCTGCAGATTCTGTAGCCAGCTTTAAGAATCGTCTGAAAACGAAACCGATCAGTTCTGAGTATTTCTTTTCTATTCTTTCAACAACAAAAACCTAACTCGGCTCTGTATAATGTGGTAGGCTATACAGTATGAGACCAGTTTTTGTTGTCATTATGCTGTCCCAATTGCTTCCATTGTTTACCCCATCTGTAAGTCACTTTGGATGAAAGCGTCTGATAAATGTATATGTAAAACAATATATTGGTAAAAACGTGATATAAAAAACATGATATCATGTTAATTCCACACATATCGTAATATTGTAAACTATTCAGCACCCTTTAAATGTTAAAGGGACAGTTTATCCGAAGATCTAAATAATGTCATCATTTACTCACCCTCGTGCTGTATACATTTTCCAAAAAAAAGAAAGATATTTGGTAAAATGCTAGTAACCAGACAGTTCTTCGAACCCATTGACTACCATAGTAGGAACAATTACATTGGTGGTCAAAAGTGCCCTAGAACTGTTTGTTTTCTTACATTCTTCAAAATATCCTCTTTTGTGTGCAACAGAACAAAAAGATTATAAAGCATTTTTTCCTATGGTAGCCTGGAACTGTTTGCTCTTACACAATCTTCCAAATATCTTTTCTTTTTCTGTGTTCTTTCCAACAAGACATTTTTACAGCTTTGGAACAATTCAAGGGTGAGTAAACGAAGAATGGGTGAACTTTTCCTTTAACAACACAATATGGATGAGATATTTTTACATGTAAATTCCATGCATAACATAGGATATGTACATTTAACAAACAGCGTGTAGTAATGCTGTGAAACATGTAGAGCTCTCCACGTATGAAGCTGCTACACTTGTTTCACTTGATCTCTCCACATAAAGAGTAGTACCCCACGGACCGTTGGCTAAACATCTGATGCATAAGGCACACTTTTCTGGAAACACTTCAGCACATTCGAAGTCGTCATTTGATTTGTTGAATTTCATAGGATTTCCGGGAGACTTGCTTGTTGCGCCTGGAAACTACACGAAGCTGTCTGATCTTATACAAAAGCTGTCGTGTTTACAACGGTTGATATAAGAATTCATCATGATCGATTAAATGCTTAAGTCTGAAAAGTATGCGAGGTTCAAGGCATAATTGTGCTGTTAACTTTTGACATTGGTGAATGTACACCGTTCTGTTACTGTGAGGAAAATTTCTACGCCCCTAAACATGACGCGGCACAAGACGAAACGTGATTGGTTGCTTTACCTGTCAGTTATATGGCCACTTGGGTGGGCCTTGGCCAAAGAGAGTGGCGATAAATTCCAGACTTTCAGTATTAAGGTCTGGCTAAGCGAGACTACATAAAGAGCTACTTTATGTGCTTGTCTGACCGTTTGGCTGACACTTCGATACGCTGTGTTTCTGTTTCCATTTTCTGTGCACTTAGTACATTTACTAGAGCAGTGTGTTGCATGTTAATTTTGGGTTGACAGTGGTGTTAAATTTCTTGAAAGCTTGCGTTGCACATGGCATTGTATACACGCACTTCAAAAAAGATTAAGTTGAGCTTGTTCATGGTTTGTGAGCGCTAGAGATCATTCCACCAGTCATGTTACTCTACGGTAAAATTATATGGACGGGAATGCACGCTATTAAAGCTCAAAAGCTTTTTATTCTCTTCTGTTTAGAATAGCTTATAGGCCCTTTTTTGAAGAAAAATGCAGGTGAACGTTTTGTAGGAAATTGCTTGGAGATTATTTAATAGGTAGGTTTTGGACATGGTACCATGGTACATTTCCTTTAGGCAATTTGGTAATACCATAAATTATACATAACAATATATATATAAATATGCATCATACTCTCCATGACATTCCACAGACCAGCAAAACCAGCGTAAAATAGTGTTACTGTATTTTCATTTTTGTCATCACAGTTTTGTTATTTGTTGTGTGGTGATGTTAGAAGCATATCTTGTTTTGTTAATGATGTTTGTTGTTTGTCATTATTGTTGAGGTCTGTTTGCATCTGTGTACCGCTGTGGCACATATTGCTTTTGCTTTGCAAGACGGGTTCTTCCTTTGAGTCAAATTATCATTTCTTGCATTGCTAATTGTACCTTTTCTGGGCAAAACATCTGTAGTTGCCTAACAAGACATTATTCCAATACAATTCATTTTTTACAGCGTGCAGAGATGATATTATCTACCGTGCATTCGGCACACTGGAAAATAATAAATAATCAACTTACAAAAAAGTATGTTCTCGAGCTCAGCGTCTTTTAAACAGATGAGTTATAACAGATTATCCATCACTGTGTTTCTGTATACAAGCTTGTTGACGCATTCTCCTGTCTCTGTCGTACACAGTTCTGGTGTCTTTGACACATCGAGCGTGTTCCTCGAGACGCGCTGACTGCAGGTGTAACCTGAATCTAACTCTCACTGTGTGCTTACACATCATTTCTGTCAACTCACTTTATTCAAAAAGTTTACTCTTGCTCGTCGGAAATGTTAAAAACTTGCTTACAAACCTGTTTTCAGCCAGCCGGGAGTTTGTTTGTTTTACTGATAGACAGAGACCACTGTTCGAATACACTGGCGTAGCAAGTCAAGTCTGGCCCATATGCAAAAACGGTTAACGGGCCACCTCCATCTGTTTGTGACCATGTTGCGCATTACTGGACATCGGTTGTTCACTCAAGTCTGTTATTTAAATGTTAATGCACTCAATCGCACTCAAATAGTAGAGGCAGATCCCAAGGGAACGCAAACTCCTATGCCCTAGAAAGAGGGAAAAAGTGTCCGTGCCAATAGCCCTGTGGTTAGTACGCTAACATATAGTGCCAGTGTAATAGTGGCCCGACCGTCTTTTGCCAGTCCCACTCCCCTGTCTTACACCAAAGCTTTCCTTTGCACACAACATGTGAATGTCCCTAACATTTCTATGATAAAACAGTTATCAAACATTAAACATTTTGCTTCTTACATCGCGCTGGCTCTTACACAGTTAAAGAGGACCTTACTCATGTCCATTGCAAATCCCGCCTTCTTTCATCTGTTTGGCCACCTCAATTACACTGATATTGATGAGCTCATTCAGAGTCCATATAAATTTAACTTCATTCCGTTTCGACACAGCAAGGTAGACAAATAATGTTGTACATTATACAATTATAATAAGAGTGTAAATGATTATATGTATTAAAATGATTAAATAGATGATAATAAATAAAAATAATAAAGACCTCTCTACTACCCTTTAGCTGGGCGTACACGGTGCGAATTCTGATGGTCGGAAGACCGTATTTCCACCCACACGTCACGAGTGAGTAAAAACGGAGGCAGTGAAACATGACACGATTGTACGACCTGCCGATTTCTGAAGCAATCGCACGAAGTTACGCGCCAAAAGCATGAAGTCAGAAGAAGAGATTGCTTTCTTTGTAGCAGCAATCGCTAGCAAAAGAATAATAAAAAAAAAACATGTTTTTTCGACATGTTTAAAAATGATCGGGAGGTGATCTTAAGGGAATTTGCTCGGCTCGTAATTCCTAACACAAGATATGAACCGCGTCCATACATAGAGTTCTTCACGGTTGGAAAAAAATCACCTGCGATCTCATACGACATCAAAAATTGCACCATGCACTACCACCATTAACCTCAGCATACACTTTATTTTTAAACATCTGTTAGTCATTTTCAAATATTTTCTTCATTATTTAGAAAATAAATGCCTGTAGGATCTGATATGTGATGTGAATCTAGTTCGGAAAAAGCTGGATCCAATCTTGCACTCATACGGTATGTAGCGTCAACTCAGTACTGCTTGTCACGCGTCTTACTCACTACGCAACAGAAGTTGCTGGAAAGTGCGGAGAAGGACCCACTCACATTTGCCCATGGGAAAACGCACAAAAGTCGCAAAACGTTACGGCCCCAAGTGATTCATACACGACATGGTAATAAAGCATTTGGGGCTTTACTGAAAACTTTTGGGGCTTCAGCCCCCTTAGCCCACCCCTGCTGATAGATTTGTTAAGGTATGTTTGGAGCAAGATGTGTTATCAGATCTAGTGCAAATGGATCACTAATATTGTCATTTTTGTGCTTTTTTTGAAGCTAGAAAGTTGTAATGCCTAAAATAAGGCAAACATAAATATTTTTTGCATCGATTTTTCATTTAACAGCACATAATAAACAAAGTTAAAGTTGAACTTTTGATGAACTTTATGAATTGAGTATTCATGACCGTTTTTTACTTTAACTAACTCTTTTGTATTACCTTCATCTACTATCAAAAACAACTGCGCAAACTTTTACTTTTTTAACCCTGAGGCTTTTCTTTTCATATGAGAGTTTATTTGCACATTGCTGTTGAAGTCTCTTTGCACGTAGGCAGTTCATCCACAGTACAGTACACAGAATAATCCCAGATCTTATATTGATCTTTAGACAAGTAAACATTATGTCTTTTGTTTAATTAATGTCAGAGTAAAATTAGCTTCACTTAATTAAGTCATTTTATTTTTTCATTCTCCTGCCCCCAGAGGCATTTACCAAGATAAGACCTTTTCAATGTGTGTAATAAAGTTCTGGATTTAGAGCCTATTTACACTTCAAGTCTTGATTGATCTGCCTGCGCTCTGATTGGTTGAGCACATTACTTTACCACCCCAGAGCTTCATCCAAGTGCAAATATTGTGATTGTAAATCTTGTTGTACTTTTTTAATTGTTAACCTTTTATTAATAAGACACCGCGAGGTCACCAAGGAAACCCCTCCCAGGATGTTTTTTCTTTAAACCAATAATTCAAAGCTTCACCACATTAAACAGTGAGAAAAGATGCTCTTGGATGCCAGGTTGCCTGTTGTGAGCAATGAAGAAACTGCAGGTTTTGTGCTGTTGTGGAATCAGAAGTGACAGGACTGTGTTTTTATGGAGTTTGTTACAGTTTGTTTTGCTTCTGGATGTTTGTTGATAAAACATCACAGTCTTTGATGTCATGAATAGATGCTATACTCACAGTATTTCTCATCTAATGCGCAGCTAGGTGATTCACCTCATCAGTCTAAGCACTCAGGTAGCATTGAAGACGTTGTCTGCATATAAAGTGATAGTTTATGTAATTGTCATATTGGTTGGTCAAGTCTTAGAGTCAGGGAAGACATTAATACATGGTCTATGGCTAACAGTTTTGTTACAAATTTGTATCAAACAACTGTTGTCTCCCATTGACTTCCATTTAATGGACAAAAATGACTAAGGAATTTCTCGAAACATTTTTTAATGCAAGTTATGCAAGCCATACAGAATTTTAACAACATTAGGTTGAATTAACTATTCCTTAAAACGACTTTATATATTGTACCGCAGGTGTTCAATGGTTTGTTGTTTTTTTGTGCCACATCCAGAAGTTAAAGCAATGGCCCTTGTGTCTGCCTCGGGTCTCTACAGAGAAGACTTACGCATTGAGCTATTGTATTGTGTAATGAGATAAGAAAGTAAAATGCTTAGGCTAAGGCTTTTCAGGCCATCTGTGTTTAATATACATTGAGCACTGTGCAGCAATTGGAGTGTTTAAATGTTAAGTGATGTAATTGAGGCAGTATTATTTGTGAGTATATGTTAGTGATTTGCAAATTTTGTTCATAATATTTTAATCATGTATTAAAAAATATTTTAATGACATTTTGTGTGGTCATTATGTTTCTTAACGAATCAATAGACTATTGTGATTTCTTGTTCTCATGATGTTATAACTCCTCAAATTTGTATTATTATAATATAATTTGTAGTAATTAATTAATTATCATATAATATAATACAATAAAAATATATACAACTATTTTGGTGCGAAGTTTGTCAAGTGTCTTGAAAGACTAGATTGTTTTTTATTATTTTATTTAAGTTCTTCAGATCTTGCAAATCTTGCATCATGTTGCCTAAACATTGTTTGTAAAAAAATAAACATCGTGTTTGTCAAACTAATTCATTTTTGCCTTTGATCTCAGATGCGGGTCGCGTTTCAGTCACGGTTCTCAAATCACAGCACAATCACAGCGGCTGTGGATGTTCAGGATGAGAAAGAATATCGATGTTATCACGAAACTTCCTTCTCTGACTCGCTGGCGATTGAGTTGATCAGGGAAATGAAACGAGTCAATATGTTCACCTCTTTGCGCTTCTATCCCTCCCTGATGGGCTGCTCTGTTTACAGCTTTTGCTCTTGGCTTGTTTAATATGAATGAATCAACTGCGAGTCACGCCAGCAACCACCGAGTAAACTAACATACAGGGGGGTGGGTTTGGCTTTGAGCGGAGGAAGGAATCTGTCTTTGCCAAGACGACCGACATGAAAGAGGGCCGAGCAACAGGGTTAAGAGGCTTCAGAGTGCCCTTGCCCTTTAAAGCCCTTGACTGTGACGAACACAAAAGCGCGGCCACGGAATTGCCGCTTTATAATTCTGCCGAGGTCCGACGTGACACGCTGAGTCATCTGCTATACTGTAGCCGGAGCTTCTTATGTGCTGTAAGCTCACAGACCGCAGGCTAAAGCCTCTGCAGCCAGAGAGAGTGGCTGCTCATCGTTTCCTAAGCAAATTCTCCCAGAACGATTAGGCAACGTGTCTATTTGAGGAAAGATTTAGAGAGGAACAGAAATGTTAAGATGCACAATGAAAATGTCAAAACTAAAGCTTGTCAGGAGTGGTTGCCTGCAGTTTTTTGAGCTGTGGAATGAGCCAAATCTTTTAATGGCAACATGAGATGTTCGTGATATTGTTATGAATGAATGCAAGGTGATTAAAGTAGGCATCCACAGTTTTAATAAATAATCATATTTGGGGGATGCACAATACTGAATATTGAAATTATATAACTATTACAAATGTTCATATCATGATATCAATTTTGCACTCGTTTGAAATAAAATTATTAGAGATGTTTTTATTTGCTGAAACAGTAACACTACTTTCAGAAGCGGTGATGTACAGTATTTAGAAAAAAAAGTTTTCAAAAAATGTTCTCCAATTTTGTGCAGTCCAATTATTTTTTGTTCAGCCTGATAAACATTGTTACCTATATTTTTTTGGGGGGGCTGTACATAATAAAAAAAGTTCTTGTAACATCTTGTAATCATGGCTTTGTGGACTGCTGAATTATTTTTACATCAAGTGTACTTTTCCAGTCAAATGCCTGGAAAGACCAAGAATTTTTTGGGTGGTCTCAACCAATATGCCTCGATATAACTTGTGTCTTTAATTAATAAAGTACGTCCCCAGACCTGAACATCGGGCTTGAAAAACATCCGACAGAAACCCAAACATCACCATGATGCTCTTTTAATTATCCTTCGCTGCACTCACCCGTGGCCCTCTTAGCCGAGGAGGTCACTTGCTAAAGATTTAGTATTATTGATCACTGATAAAACCGAACCGTATAGCTCTGTGGACCGCCAGGAAAGGTCAGCGCTGTTAGATGGTGATGATATATTCAAGATGGACCGCAGCCTTTATTGGACCTCATTTCAAGCTTTCAGGTCACTTACCGCACATGGGCTTTAAATATCCCGCTGACAGTTTTATCACATTTGGACCCTCAGCACTTCCCCTTTTTTCTGCTACACCGAGCTGCTGTTTTTTAAATAAACAGATTGTTTATTTGTTTAATCGTGGTGGATTTTATAATGACACGGTTAGACAGGTGTTTCCGCATGGAGCAGTCAGTCTTTCCTGGAGGCCACCTGCTTCATCCTAGCACGCCGGCTCTTTTAAATTGGGCCGAGGAACAGCTTAAGCATACACATCCTCATTCTCTCTCATCCCGTAGGGCTTCGCTTTCTCCGTTCTGTCAGCGTTTTTCCTTGTCATCATTTTTGCCGGCTAAGAACGCTCCTTCTACGTTCGGCAGGACGTCAGACCTCTGTTGAGATCCGCAATTTGCGACTCAAATCTCACAGTGCTGGAACGTGTTGCGGTCAATTGAGTAACTACTCTGTCGAAGCACACTACAACCATGCTAAAATTGAGCTAAGATTGTCAGCTGATAAAGTTGACAATAACAATTTTGACTAGACCCACAGAGATACATTTTAAAAAATTTGGACGTTTCGCTGACTGACGAAATCTGGATGTAGCGCTTCACAATTTAACAAGGGAGTTTGATCAATTCCACAACCGGATGATTTTGTTTACTTTTAGTTACATCAACATTCTCCGGTGTGTTACAGTCAACTGAATGAAGCGTTACACAATTATTTTTATTTTTTTGCAGCTGAGCTGCCAAAGTCTTTACATGCCCTATCATGATGAGTCACTCATAATTGAAAAAAGAAAGTATGAATAATATAAATATATCGTTCACATTGTATAAACAAATAGTAGTTTAAATATCAGATAATAATTACAAATAAAAATGTTGTTATTATATTCTTTAACATTAAATGCTTTCTTTAGTCCTTCAACATTACTGCATCTTGATTTTTCCTTTTATTTTCCAGTTTCAACTTTGGGTTTTTACACCCTAAGAAAATTGCCAGAGGTTGAAAATTGCACACTTTTGTGTTGTGTTGTCGTCATGTGTCACTAGAAGCACATCACTGCATTTAGAAGTGTGTGGAATGGTCGGGCGGTTTCATTTGTCATTTTTCTGGTTGGTTGATGGTTTCAATTAGGTTTACCAGCTCACTAAAACCCCCTGACTGCCCCTCTTTGCTTTCAGGCTGCTGCCACACTTTGTGTTTCTCTGACAGCATGAAAATATTGTGGGTAGGCTCGTAGAAAGGGCATTCTTTTGAAAGAAGTTCCTTTGCTGGATGGGGGATGTCAGGCGTTTTTGTGCATTAGATGTTTCGACTGTTCTTAGCAACCGTGAAGGTTTTGGCATGGCCACCTGAATCGGGGTCTTAGGAATCTTCATGGAGATATAATGAGCTTTTCCTTGACTCTTCTAGCCAAGTGCATCATATGAAGGCATTGTGAGGCTGTCTGAGTTCATGTGACTTGTGCTTCTTTGTGTTTTTAGTCTCATGTAAAAATTAAAAAAAACACCATGGTCAGGTGGATATTAGAAATATGGTAAACAGTTGGGTGTTTAGTCAAAAAATATTACATTGCATTTTCTCTTCTTTTAATTTGCATGAAATTGTAGTTTTGCACTGTGTTTCAAATATAGCTCTATAATGCTGAGGAGGATGTGTTCCTGATGCTGTCTTATCCCTGGAACCACAATCCAATTACATTCTCATTCACACTTCTGTTTATATTTACATTTATGCATTTAGCAGACACTTTAAGCAAAGTGACACGTATTGCAAGATGCATGAATTCCCTGGAAATCTACTGTTGACAGTTTCTCAAGAAACTATTTAAAAACCCAAGCCACATTTATAGTTATATACACACAAATTACTATTGTGGTTTTATTTCTGGCAATTTAATATTTTCTATAAATATTTTACTTAAATGCTTATTTTTATAATCAATACTATACAAAATAAATTCTGAGACTAATGGCTGAGTTGGACCAATATAGCGAAGGAAAAATAATAAACAGGTTCATACATAAAACAGTTTCACCTGTGTGCAGTGTGTTGGCCGAATTCTTCCATTTATTTGTGGTGTTTCAGATTTGATGAAATTACTAGGCTATCGTTCAGATTGTGGGGGAAAAAAAGAGTATTAATATTATTAACTTATGAAGTGTGAATTGACTACAAATGTATGGAAGTTAATTTATGGCACATTTCCCCGCTTCATTCCTCTTTCTGCTGTCCATCGCTGTAAATGTAACCTTTATTTTCACCTAGACCTTGTGTTGACAGGCTTTGACAGGACTGTGGGCATTTCCATGGAAACCCAGTTTCCTTTGGCAGTTGAAACTGCAGCAATGGGAATCTCCAATTAGAGCAGAGTTGAGATGCTTTCTATAAGCTGCAGTTGAAATAAGTCTGTCTGTCTAAACATTACAATGAGACTCTAGTAAAGGAGAACATTTAGGATTTCTTATAAAAAAATAGTAACACCACATCCTTTAAAGCAACTAATACAATGTTATTGTATACCGTACGATAATCAATAATAATGGAAAATATGCATTAAAACATTATCATGCGATTTAGGCTTTAGTGTGAACGTTCATGTTCATATGCCCAGGCAGTCAGATTTTGAAAACGCTGTTTTGTGTACAGTCAGTTAAATGTGCAGCTCTTTTCTGCTTTGGTTTATGCGCCTGTGTGTGTGCACGCGTGCCTGCATGCGTGTTTGTTTGGCACTTGGGGGGTCCGTAATGAATTCCCTCCTGGTCCGTATCCATTGATCGGCGATCATATTTAATAGATAAATAATTTTGGTAACACTTTCCTTGTAGCATGTATGTATAATGCAACATAAAAGTGGTTTTAAAGCATTTTAATGCACCTTTTAATGCATTGTAATGTCTTAAAAAGAATTCTTATTACAGTTAATACATTATAGCACTTAGCAATTCATTGTAACACTACACATTGCAACATGACAGACACAAAAGTTAAATGGTTGCAGTCAAACCAATGGTTGAAACAAACCTTGACTGTTTGGGGTATTACAAATCGCTTCTGTAGTCTTCCACTTTCTGTCTTAACTGTATCAGGAATGGCATAGGATTGCGTAAGCATTCAATTTCATGGCCAGTATTGACCAGACCATAATAATGATGAAACTCATCTCACCAGGCATCTAGAGAGGCAGGCTCTAGTCTTCTCACTCGCTGTTGTAATTTTAAATAAAAAAGTATAACAAATTCTTTTTGGGTGGGGTATCCCTTTAGGGGCTGTTTTTATTTCTGCTCACAATGCAAATCCATGCAATGCTGACACATATCACGCGATGATATTCTGATCTAATGCAATGACTGGACTAACATTTTATGGAACTCTGCCCTTTACAGAAGATTTATAAATATATTTCTATCATTTTATTTAGTGGTTGCTATCAGGATGTGCGAGTTTCAACCAGCCTAAAAATGTTTACCCTGCCTTTGTTTTATGACCAAACACGCTTTATTTCTATGCAAAGGAAACACTTTATAGGATGCGGTGGATTCAGAAACATCAGCACTATTTGCTTGTTACAGTTAAATGGCCTCTAGAACTAAAGGTAAACCAAATTGTATTAGAAAGGAACCGCATTTACCAGTTATCATGGCAGCAGTATTTCATCAAATGAAGAAGAAGAGATTCATAACCGGGCACATTTCCAGACGTGTACATTCTGCTCATTTGCAGCATTTCAGAGATGATTCTGGTGACTGCGTTAATACTTGCAGTACAATTCCAGCAAAGATTGCCACATTGCAAAATGAACTGGGCTGAAATTTGCCCTGTTTAAAGCCTGTATAAGAATTTTCTGTGGAACACGGAAGAAGATATTTTGAGAAATGTGTCAGTGGTTGTTTGGCACGATCTTTAAGGCAGTTGGCTCGGAGCCAAAAGCTACTCTGTTTTACATTGAAATACTGATCACTCTGACGTTAGAGTTGATTTGGTATATTGACTGAGTGACCAGATAATAGGGTAACACTTAAATATAGGGGGCAATACTCACTATTAACTTGTTATTAGAATGCCTATTATTGTCATATTGGCTATTTATTAGTACTAATAAATCACATATTCAACATGACCATACTCTACATCCCTAATCCTACCCAATACCTAAACCTAACAACTAATTTACTAACAATTAATAAGCAACAAATTAAGAGTTTATTGGGGGGGGGATCGTAGTTAATGGTATGTTAACAGCGAGAAGTGCTCCCTATACTGAAGTGTGACCGATAATTGATATTAACTAGTGGGTTTTTTTGCTCAATATAAGCTTAGGAAACAAAAGTTAGGTTACAGTTGATGTCAGGTTTAATTGTTGATAGTCTTGTCCCATTTAAACAGACAGTATTGTGGTCTTGCTATGACTGAAACAGCTGCCCAGAGGCATTACAAACATGGCCACCGAGTGTCCTGACTTGTGTAACGGACTTTAATTCTATCAGTTTCAAACTCTTTCTGAACTCGTTTCATCATAAGGTCATTTTAATATTTTCTCTCAGTTTGATGTTTTTGGTGGGTTTCTCTGCATCTCTGCATATCATTTTTAATATTCATATAAAGCCCAACACTACATGCACCATTTAGAGCTTAAAGGGATAGTTCACCCAAAGATGAAAATTCTGTCATCATTTAGTCAACCTCTTGTCATTCAAACCAATATGACTTTTTTATTCTGCAGAACACAAAAGAAGATATTTCGTCTGTAACCAAACAGATCTCATCACCCATTTACCCCCATAGTAGGGAAAATATATACTATGGGAGTCAATGGTGGTTGAGATCTGTTTGGTTAGTGACATTCTCCTAAGTGTATAGCAGAACAAAGACATTTATACAGGTTTGCAACTATCTGATGGCGAGTAAATGCAGATTTTTCATTTTGGGGTGAACAATCCCTTTTAACCGAGACTATTGAGTAAATAAACATGCATCACATTAAGTGTTTCTTAAACACACTTTATTAGCAATGTGTTGATTTGAAGATCAAGTAGACCAATAGAGTAAATTGACTGACAGATTTGCATTACAAATATTCGCTTTCTGTAAGAGCTACCTCGCTCAGTTTCTTTATAATGATATTTATTGTTCATATATTGATTCACAGAGGACTGAGCCAGGAGTTTTTGTGGTAGAAATAAACGTCTTATGGCTCAAAAACGATTAGAAGGCATACTTTTTTATTTGTTCAGCTCTGTGTAAAACCTGATATTATACTATGATGAGTCATTTGTGCAGGTGTCTCACATTCATCTCTCATCTGCAGGTGACCACACTGGTGAACACCAGTAACAAAGGCCCATCCGGTAAGAAAAAGGGTCGCTCTAAGAAGGCTCACGTTCTGGCTGTGTCCGTGGAGCAGGCGACTCAGAACTTTCTAGAAAAGGGCGAACAGATCGCCAAGGACAGCCAGGACCTGAAGGAGGAGCTCGTCGCGGCCGTAGAGGATGTCCGCAAGCAAGGTGAGCGTATCTTCTGAACCACATGAACGATTCTCCACTGAGCCATCAAGCAGCCAATCATGAACCGTATGACTGTAAAAGTTACTCACGTCACATTGGATTCAATATATTGAGTTGCAGATATATGAGCTCAAGTTCGGGGAGCGCTAGACTAACTTTTTTAGGAATTTCATTACCCGAGTTGTGCCTGTTGTTTATGTTCTTTATCTGGCAGCACACCGGTCTTTCTTTCAAAGTTTTTATGACTGTTTCCAAACACACTGTGACTCTCTCCAGAACACTTCAAACTCAAAGGTTGGAGTTAGTGTTTGCCCAGCCAAATTACCTCTATGAAAATGGCAACTGGTTATTGATGGGTTGTCACACAACATTAATCACCCTAAAAACAGCCGAAGAACAATTATAAGGCTGTGGAGAAGAAAAAAATAGCCACTTTTAAACTATAGAAGCTAAAATGTGTCAACTTCGTTCCAGAATGTCATTGTATAATGTAATATAGCTACTGTACTAATATAAATAAAAAACAACATATTTTATATTCGTTTAAGGTAAATATTTATTTTAATTTAATTTTTTATTTCTATTTGTAGTTCATCTATAATAATATTCATTATTATTATTATTATTGTAATAATCAGTTTTTTATGGTTGTTTAATTTGATTTGCAATGAAGGTTGTTTGATAAGGAAGTAAAAGTGAACAAATGTTCACAAATTACTTGCTGATCAATTATTCAAGGGATCCCGGTGTGAATCTCCATTGTTTTCTGTGACCTAAAATGAGGATCTAATTAATAAGAAAAGAATTATATAATGGAGCATTTTTTATATTTTTCACAGAAAAGCCACTTTATTCATTACGCAATACATTTAAGCAATACATTGGTATGATTGGTTCTTTGATGTGGAACTTGTGTGCTTGTGTGTGATTGGCCAGCAAGGGGATTGGGTGGTTATCATTTAGCCCCTCTTGGTCAAAAACAAAACTGCACGCTTATGTCTTTCCATTGAAATTTTTCTTTTTTTGCTGATGTACAATAATTTGTCTGCATTGATTTTTTTGGCTTATATAACACTAAGCTAAATCTAGTAACTGTACAATTACACAGTCAATACTTACGGAAGCAAAACAAAATACAATTGAAAACGAGCCTGAGAACCTTATGACATATATTTTTTACTGGAAAACAAGACAAAGATTGTGATAAAAACAGTACAGCTCTTATGTAGTAAGACATATTAAAGAACAAACTATAATTTTGCCGGTTTCGTCACTTAGTAATTTTTATTTCGATGAATACATAAATAGGAACGTAAGTGACAATTACATTGAAAAGCTTTCAACATTTTCATCTGAATATTTTCTTTGTCCCATTACCCCCATCCCCCTCCCCCCACTTCACCGGAGCGGTTTGCTACTCAGACCATTATGTCCAGCCTGTGTTCATTAACCTGGTCCAGGCTGAAGGTCAGACTGCTAATGGTCCACCCAGAGTATTTTAACACACTTCATTGCGCCATACAGCTGTGGCTGGGCTCAGGCTCATTTTATTTGTACCACAGGTCGGAGAGTAGCTCTGAATTTTCCAACAAACTTTTTAAATAGATATATATTTTTTTTTTTCTAAAACCAGTAGCCTTTCGGTATTGTATGAACCATAAAGACTCAGTGGGTGTGAGCAAGAAATTGTACAAATTAACTAAATAGTGAAGTATACTGCAGTATATGAACCCATGCTCAGATCATTAATATTTATCAGCTCTCCTGGACTCTTGATGTCTTCTGGGCACATAGTATATAACTTGAAAAAAGCTTACTTATCTGTAGGTAGCCAGCCATTAAGATACATTTATAGCTAATATTTGCATAATATACAATTTATTTGCTGCAGATTTGGCATACTTTGCTAGCACAGCATCACCCCACCCCTGTGATGCAGACATCTAAATTAGCACTTTAAAGTACCACAGATTTACTTTAATGCACCACAAACAGCAGATGGTGAGAGTTTCGTGAATGAGGAATTGTCAATAATACGCTAAATTCACTTAGACATGATTTTCAGCGGTGGCGTAATTGTTTATAATGACAAAATGGCAATAAGTAAAAATGAGTTATTAGTTCATAAAGGATCTAATAATAATTTTATTTGGACTAATAAGCGCACCGCATTCTTTTAATGCATGTGGCACCTGGATTGCATGCACTTAGCGAATGATTGTTGCACTTGTTCAGCGGCCTGAATGTCTTTTCTCTTGACTTTCTTTTACTTTTCTCAGATCATTGTGATTTGAGATGGCTTAAAAAACATTCATGATGGAGAAAGGTTGAAAACTTCTGGCGGTAATGTGGAAATGGGAAGCTGACAAAACAATGTAGAAAGCCAGAGGACGGTGATGACATTTCTTGTGGAAGTGAAGGGAAAGTAGTGGAGATACTATTAAGAATAGCTGGGATTCTGTCACTTCTGTTTAGTGTTTGACAAAGATGCACCACAGAACGCGCTCGAATGAAAGCCAGCCATATTTATGGGATTCATGTAAGCATTGACCCACACAAGTTGATACAGGAAAGGCAAACATTTCTCTACTTTTTCAATGGATTTTATTTCTGTTGCCAGTGACTTGGTTAATTGGGTAATGAATCAGCCAACTCTTATTTATCTCTGTTCTGTCTGAATCTCTTTTTCAGATGCAAGATGTGTTCTCTTACTGTGGGGTCTTTCTTTTTATGTCAATATTAAAATGTAGTGATATAGTTTCAAACAATTCTTTAGCTTAAAAAAGTTTCACACTTAAACCTTAAGAAAACGTATTACAGCGCAATAAAGAATCAAATCACATGGTGAGACAATACTTTTGGTTCCGGATGAAATTTTATATGGAACAGGGTAAGTCATAGAGTATCGTAGAGGAAGGGTAAGACGTAGAGTAACCCCAGAAGCTAGTTAGCATTTTAGCACTTACGGTTCCAAAGTCTATGGGTTTTTTCAGTGGTTAATGTGTAAAAATTAGTGGTGGGCATAGATTAATTTTTTTAATCTAGATTAATTCCAAGATTAATCTAGATTAAAATGGCTCATTTGAATTCTGCCGAAGGCATTCAGAATATGTGTGCTACCCAAATAATGACTAAAAGTAAGTCTTTGAGAACGGGTGTCTCAAGCCAGGTGGCGCATTAGATCAGGGGCTCATCTCCTGTTTCCAAAATGCATCACAAACTGCTTGAGAAAGATGTTCTACTATGATAATTGGTGATGAAAATTAAATTATGTTCAATAAGATGAACTTGTGTTTACTTCCGCATTAGCTAAGGGATGATTTGCGTTTAGGTGGTACTTGAGACTGGAAGAGCTCCTACAGTACATTTACATTTAGTCATTTAGCAGACGGTTTTATCCAAAGCGTCTTACAAAGAGTGAGGGAGCAACAAGCGACCTGTCATACAGGAGCCATAATACATTAGATCTCAATACAAAGTTACTGGTTTCAACTAAAGCTAGACCACTATCTGTTGAGAGAAAGTGTTTTTTTTAAACCAATTCCGCATTGCACAAGGTGCAAACAACCTTAGTCTTGTCAATGTTTCTATTGGGAAGCTTCTTTAAAATTAATATTCCCTGAAGCAAACCCGGCGGCATCATAGCTGCATCCATGTTAGCACGTCACGTTTGATGCGTTAATTTCACAGTAACGTTATGTTGTGTTCAGACCAAACGCGAATGGCGTGTCAAGCGCGAGTGATTTATGCAAAGCGCCAATAGACCTACTTGCTGCGCGAATCGCGCGAATGAAGACCTGGTCATGAGATGATGAGTCGGCTTCTGCTTCCGCGAATGACGCGAATCACGCGAGTTGAAAAATCTCGTTCTCGCCCCGTACAGTGCAGTTAAGCTGGTATACATCCGCGCTAAAATATCAAGGTGAAAGTCATCATAGCTTGCGTAGTATAGACCCAGCTCCCAACCCAACTTTGAGAATAGATTAACGGCGACATTTTTTTTATCGCGCGATAAGAGTCTCACTAACGCCGTTAACGGCCCACCACTAGTAAAAATAAAGTAAGCGTTTTATTCAATGACATAAAACACACCAGCTATAACCTTTTATAATTTTTAAAGCTATATTGCGTCTTTAAAACAGTGGTTACTAACAAGTTGTGAAAACGACTACGTTCTTTGGCACGGACGATCGACATCATCGCGCATGTAATTCTCAGAAATAATACAACATGGATCTCTAAAATGTGGATGGGGATTCATTCACCAAGCAATGATCTAGTTCCACAAGATGGTACCAGTGAGAGAGAAAGAGGCCAGTAAATACTCCACAATACTTTCGTAACAAAGGATCTTCTCTCCCTTAATGATTTAAGTTCTTAAGCATTCATCAAGAAGTTGCAAAATGTTGTCACAACAGTGATAAAAACATGTATTTCATAGACATGTTGCTGCATCATTTTCTAGACACCAACAGCCCCATTTTCTGAAGTGTGCTATTTCACTAATGAGATCTCTTGGCAATCTTGCCAGTATTCACCGTTTATTTTACTGATAAACAGATGCACCGCTATTAATAAACCATCGGCATGTCCACGCAGACTAATTCAGTTCAAGTTGTTTTTGGAAAAGCCTGAGGGATTCGCTGCGTTATAACATTTGTTTTGTCTTGGTTGTTTTGTGCAGGAGAGACGATGCGTGTGGCCTCCTCAGAGTTCGCCGATGACCCTTGCTCCTCCGTGAAACGGGGCACCATGGTCCGTGCCGCCCGTGCCCTTCTCTCTGCCGTCACCCGGCTCCTTATCCTGGCTGACATGGCTGACGTCATGAGGCTCCTGGCCCACCTAAAGATCGTATGTTTTCTTATTTAGTTATCTTTCTCTTTAGCCCCTCCCCTTTTTATTTGATTGGTCATGCTACTTGTGATGACTGTGTTAAATCTCTCTGTACACCTTCATACATACATGTTGAACGCATGCATTTTGAACCATTGGTGTCAGTGTACGCTCGCTCCAGGAAGTTTATTATCTTCACCGTAGATTTTTTTCTGATCTGGGTTCAAAGCTGCCTGACTGCGGGTGATCTTCACAGCTGGTCGCCGTCCTCAGGGCTCGAACGAGCAAAATTTGGCCCTCAGTCAATCCAAGCATACCTATCTATTTTTATTTCAAGGACATAGAATAATCTCAATATATATTATGGAAACAGGAAACTTTGGAGACTTTGAGTGTTTCGGCTTTATCTTCACTCCGGCTGTCAATTTGCATAGCACATATTGCTACAGCGACATCCTCCTGGCACAACTATTAAAATGCATAAATAATACATTCACATGCCGCTTTTCTCCAGGCGGACATCAGCGGGGCTTCACATTTTGCATTTGTATTTTTAAGGAAGATAAGCCCCTTTTAAAGCAGTTCTGTTGAACCTTTTTTGCGTTTGTATTACCTCTAAACTAGTTTTAATATTCTATTTTCTGTATATTTTTATTCCCTAGTTGCTCTGTGAAAATACAAGTTTTAGTTTAAAATTGCTCAGGTCTATATTTTGTATTATTTCTAAACAAATTAGAAAAAGTAAAGATTTCTGAAAATTAACGGTTAGTGAAAAGCCAGCTTTTGGAAGGCAGGATATGTGT
This sequence comes from Triplophysa dalaica, assembly GCF_015846415.1. Classification (NCBI taxonomy): domain Eukaryota; kingdom Metazoa; phylum Chordata; class Actinopteri; order Cypriniformes; family Nemacheilidae; genus Triplophysa; species Triplophysa dalaica. The sequence continues at coordinate 8,661,630 of NC_079543.1, forward strand.
AAGAAAATTTTCGATGTCCCACAAGGGACCAAATACTCATTACAGTGAAAACTGATTCAAAGTAAGAATTCCCATTACAGTATACTGTATATATCCCAAGGGAATGAGTACATCTCAATTGCTTCAGGACTTTCTAACTGTAAAAGTTAACCGTCTCTCAACCACATCAGTGGAAGCTCTTTATGGAACATTTATGGACTTTTTTACTGCTTCTTGTTTGATGGATGCTTTTTAAAGCACTAAAGCGTTAACTGTGCTTGTGTATTGTATGTTGATGCTTGTGCTTTTAGGTGGAGGAAGCTTTAGAAGGAGTCAAGAACGCCACCAATGAACAGGACCTGGCCAACCGCTTTAAAGAGTTCGGAAAAGAGATGGTCAAACTCAACTATGTGGCGGCTCGCAGACAGCAGGTATTATGAGATTTTAATTTAGGTTTTTTTTGCCCTTACAATGTTTTTCATCAACAAAAACACATATTTAAGATGGGTTAGCTTTAGGTTTCGGGTGAGTATCTAGTAAGTACTCACTATACTTACTTTACTGAAAGTGCATATTGATAATATTTTTATTTGATTGATTTTATGTCATAAGAAAAGATGAGATGGCAATGTCATGCAACCTGTACTTCAAAGTTTTATCAAACACCCAGCTCCAGTATTTTTCTGTGATGTCACACAAACACCAGATCCATGTCACTTCTTGTTTGGAGTCTTGACTTCTACCATCATTCATTCAGCTCAGTGCTCTTGACAGGTTAATGCCTTTCGCATTCTGGCTGTAAAATCTCATTGAGCAAGGTCAAAGAGATTCTTCTTGTTTCTGTTTCAGAGCAATTTCAGTCTCTCTCAATTTGGTTTGTGTGTTTTTACTGTTTGGTTGAAAAATGAAATGTTACAGCCTTAGAAGGAAATACATTTTTGTCAGAAAGGCTATTTACTTTCCTCTTTTTTCACGCAGTGTTTAAAAAGTAGAAAATGGCATATAAAATATCCAAAAATGCAGAATAAACGAAAATCAAAATGAGAGGAACAGTGGCTTTGAATAGTACATTACCAGCAAATTTCACCATCGTGTAGTTTCCATTTTTTATTTGAGAAGTTTGAAAAACCCAAATATAATTCTAGGTTCACGCAATTGACATAACTTCCAAACTATTGTATGTTTTTTTTTCAAAAATATAATTCAGTTTGACAACAGGCTTTAGAACACATTGAATGCAATTCAAATAGTTTCAAACATTACTTTTCACATGAACGGCACCACAATAATTCAATTCCTCCTTTTTTAATGATCACCTTTGTTTTCTTACGCATTTTGTGTTTGTGTAACAGGAGCTTAAGGACCCTCAATGCCGAGATGAGATGGCAGCCGCTCGTGGGGCTCTCAAGAAGAACGCGACCATGCTTTACACCGCGTCACAGGCTTTCCTGCGTCACCCTGACGTGGCCGCCACGCGCGCCAACCGTGACTACGTCTTCAAACAGGTTCAAGAGGCCATCGGGGGCATTTCCAGCGCCGCCCAGGCCACCTCACCCGGCGATGAGAAGCACGGACATGCTGGCATTGGAGAGCTAGCAGCCGCTCTCAATGAGTTTGACGTGAGTACGCAAAAGAGTTGTCACAGTAATTCAGCTATTGAGATCTGCTTTACACGCTCACATCTTAAAGGGGATGTATGTCATTTTTGTTGTTCTTCATTAAAATACTTATTATTATCCAAGCCTAACATGCAGAGAGCTATTTGTAAGGCTTCGGTAGATTGACGTAGACTATATCTGTCGGTCTGAAGCATTTTAAGCTAAGTTTGAGGAGTCTGAGATATCAGGTATTTGAATATTGACGTAATCTCTTTAAGTAATATTTTAAAGAAACACATATACAGCATATACATCAGTTGTTGTGTCCTTTACCTTTTTGATCTTGTTTGTTCTCTGGTATTCACACTACTGTTTGTAACGTCCGATCTTAGTTCTTAGATCTAAGATGAAGATGTTAAACAGTGGCAGTTTGTCTTTGAAGTGTTAACTTCCTGCGAGTGGCTTTTTGGAATATAAAGTGAGGCTGCCATCTAGTGGCTGTAAAGAAACTGTGGGCAGAATGGACTAAAACTACATCAGCTATTCGTTTTGGTTTTGTCAGAGTGATTGACAGAAATGGGCGGGGCATTTTAGAATCATATTGATCAGTTTCTCAATCTGGATATTTGTGAATATTAATGATATGCTGTAATATTTGTGATTTGCTTAATGAGAGATGTTGTTTGTGGGTAAGAAACTACACATAGTAGGATATCATGTTTGTTTAGTCAAGTGTTTGGAGGTTGTCAGATGTTTACTTTGGTATTAAACTATGGCGAGCCAATGTTTTTATCTAGACATTCGGCTCAGAAATATTTACATTTAGTCATTTAGGAGACGCTTTTATCAAAAGCGACTTACAAATGAGGTAAACAATGGAAGCAAATGTATTTTATTTTTGTGGTTGTTTATATAACCTTTCTTATGTAGTCCACACACAATATTTCAAAATATAAAGTATGGTTACGCATTTATTTTATATCTAAGCCGTGTGTTTCGTTTGGGTTTACAGACAGCGAAAAGTTTAATAGTATTTTAATCTCAGATCTATTTGTTTATTAATGAATGAATTTTATTTCATATTTATTCAGGTTTTTCACACATAGTTGAAGACATTAGTTTTCACATTAGTCTTTTTAGTATCTTTTCACAAAAAAAATATAGATATACAGTAAATAAACAGTGAAGTAAACAATGGATATAACCCATATATGCTTTGTTATTATTGTGATAAAGTAAACATCTGTAAAGTATTTTATACATAAAAACAATTCTATGTACCTGCAAACATAAGCAGAGTAACAAAAACATGAACACCGTACAACATGGACACTTTCAGCCAAAGAAGATTCATTCTAAACAGGTAATAATACAAAACATACTAAATTACTAAGTTTAATAACTTACCTACCCAGTAAAAGAAAGATGAGAAAGTGTCAGAGAGAAAGAAATAGAAGTGTTATTTTTTCTCTTTTAAATACGTTTTAGTAAAATATAGTCAGGAACACAGCTAATTGGTCAGATTAGGTGTGTGCATGTATAATATACAAATATGCTTCCTATTTATTTCCATTTGTCGACCTTTGAATTGAAAACGTCTGATTAATTGTGGCTTTTGTTGTTCATACTGTCTGGAATATATCACAGCTGGTAGATTATCTTGGTTGTGCTGGTTGGAAACACTTTGGATCAGCAAAGCATCTGGACCACCGTAAGCTGACATGACCTGGTTTTTCCAGCAGGGTTCCTCTAATGCTGAACCGAACACTAATAAAATATGTGACAAACACTTAAAAGCCCCCTCGAGCTGTTGCCATGACAGTCAGCATACATTTCATATTCTGTCACCGGTTCAGGAACTTTTAAGAGTGACTCATTATTGCTTGTGATTAAAAGTGTGATAAACTCAACTTCTCTTTGGAGGCACAGCACACCTCGCTGATGTATGCAGGTTCTGAAGAATTATATAAGACAATAAGTCAGTGAAGTTACATTATAAATATAAATATTGAATGTGTCTGGGGACATGTTTGTTATTTTAATGTTTTATCTAAATTTAATTTAGATTAAATGCCTGCAGATCCCTGCATTCTGCAAACGAACAATGTCTTGTGGCGCCTTCCTAAAAAGGGAAAAAGTCATTTAGACTCTCTGGATCTGAGAATTAGTGGAATGATCTGCCCGCTGCTACAAGATCAGCAGATTCTTTAAGAAAACAAATCTCTTCTGTCAACACCTCACCGATTAGTACTGACTTATATTTCTTTTCTATCCTTAAAAAAAAAAACTTTACTGCACTTATGATTTTTGTCGTCCTAATGTTGTTCAAATTGCTTTCATTGTTTACCTCATTTCTGAATAACTAAACGTAAATGTAATATAAAGTCATCCGATCTCTTTTGTAAGTGTATTAAGAATTAATCCTGAAAATTGCTATTAGAATTTTTAATAGAATCATTAAAGATGAAAATTGTGGCATCGGATCCAAAATCAAAGAAAAACATTTTGTGTTATTTTTGTGTTAGTGAATATGCTTGTAAACGGTTATTTATGGACGAACAGAAAATTCACATCTGTTAGAAAAACGTGTATTTTGTGTTTTGTTTACAAGGGAATAGTTCACATTTAATATTTAGTCAGATATTCAGGCATGAGTCTGTTTTTAAGGTCTGCTTTGTTTGTTTCTGTATACATGAAGGTGTTGGCATTTTTATCCAGCGGGGCGTCTAGTGACGTGCAGAGATTGTTGTTGGAGACATACTGACTTTCACCTCTGGCTATACAACAAAACAAACAGATTCTGCCCTTTGAGACTTTATGAAGACTTTGCCAAGCCCTGTTTTCTTTCCATTTGTTGATGTATTCCCTTTTAAAACTGGAAGTTGGGGCGGTATATCTAAAGAGCTCATCAATTTGCTTTTAGTTTAGGGCGGCAAGATGTTAATCAACAATATTAAATATTATTAAAGATAACTCACTAACAAAACAGATTTGAGTTAGTAAAATCAACTTTATATAATATATATATATATATATATATATATATATGTATATTTTGAACGGAAAACTATATAACCAACACACACGTTTCACATACTAAATAAAAAAACAAAATAACTACAACTTCAGATTTACCAATAAAACTCAATCTGTTATAGTTAAAGGAAAAGTTCACATATAACTGAAAATTGTGTCATCATTTACTTAATCATGAGTTGTTCCAAATCTCTTTAAATGTCTTTGTTCTGATGAACACAGAGAAAGATGCTTGTTAACAAACAGTTCTTGGACACCATTGACTATCATATGAAAAAAAAAATGCTCTATGCATTACTTTGTTCTATATTTTAAAGAATGTATGAATGCAAACAATCATGGGGCACCGTTGACTACTGTGATTTATTTCTACTATGGTAGTCAATGGTGGCCAAGAAATGATTCGTTTTGTGTTTTGAATGTCAGGTATATAGCTATATTGTATGTGAGCTACAATAATTTTGATCTGGCTATACATAAAATATTTGAAAATATTTTCTGCTGCAATTATATGCTTCTTTGAGGAGTGCAGTTTTCATAAACTGGGAGACGAGTTGAATCATTCTATGGCAACCAAACACATGTCACAGATGCTGTTGATAGAGCTTAACTTGCTGTTTGTATCTTGTACAGACAAAAGCAAATAGAGTGAATGAATGAAAGAAAAGGAAGGTGTAATCCCTCTGTGTTGATGCAGAGCTCAAAACTCCTTAATCTTATTTGAGTCTCTATACAGATTGATGCAGAATTTGCCTCTGTACTCTTTTGAGAGCAAGTAAACCAGTTTGGTAGTTTGTAGAGCAGTATTTACAGATTTTATGGAAATGACTTTGGCTAGAAAGATACAAATGTGTAATACACATTGTTGGGATTTTTTTTAAATGTGTTTAGTGGGAATCTGATTGTGGTTTTCAGAATCTTGTTTCCAAAATCCTGCAACTGCTGTTTTCTTTACTATCCATATAACTGAATGTCATGTTTTGTGATTTTGTAAATGATCTAATCTGTAGTCAGTATTTAGTATGTCTACCGTATATGTACTATTCAGAATGGTACTTTTCAATTTTGTTTTATTTTATGTAATAAAAATGTTTCTGAAATGGACCAAATTGAGGAATAGCAGCCAATAAGCGCCCATACCTTTTTTTGGCTTTTCAATGCTATTAAAACAGATAAAGACTGAAGCATAAGAGTGTCTATTTGTCATTCACAGGCTAATGTATGTTAAAAGGGCAACACCGCTAGAAAAGCTCATGTTTTTGAACGGTGGATAAATATTGAAGAGCATGAGGGTTTATTTTGAGTTCATTTAGAGTTCTGCAGATCATACACACATTAATGCATCCATACTCGCCTTAAATGCAGACACACACATAGAATCTGTCTTTGACGCTTGGATGTTTATGCATCTAAAAGGCCAAAGAAACAAGAATCCCCGCACAACCATTTGTTTATCTGTCATGCCTAAGTTTGTTGTTTTAAAACAAATCAGCGTGTGAAGCACGTAGGTTCCTCTTTAGTGAAGTGCTTGTTTTGTTTTCTCATTAGTGTGGTGGAAGAGATGATGGGCTACAGTTTTGATTGATAGAACCGCTGTTATTCTTATTGTTGTTGACATTATTAGTTTAAGTTGTTTTTCTTAAGATAATTGAAAATGCAGTCAACTTCTCATCAAAGGTGTCCTGTGATGTTGTGATGACATGTTGTGGCAAAGTAATAAAATAATGATTGTGGATATGTCAGCGCCACTTTTTAATACCAAGTTCATTTATCAAAAACGTACAATTTTTATACGTACATTTATATATGTATGTACATATACATTATACAGTATATACTGTATATATGTTTGTATGTATGTACAACAGTACTGTATATATACATAATTTTCAATATTGTTAGACACACTGAATGATAGATAAAATGATACACAACAAGTATAAAACATACAAAAAAATTGTCCGAAAGCAGGACACAGTTGAAATCTAAAATAGGCAAAATACTTAATGGTAGATATTTTGATAAGAAAAGCATAGACATATTTTTGAATTCTATTCTTTCTTCACAGAATCCCTTAAGTAAAATAAAAAGGGAATCTGTTTCTTTCCACATTCATGTGTTATGATTTTAACCCATTCTTTTAGAGCTGTGACCATTTTAGTGTTGTTGCACACTTTTCAGACAGCAGGGGGCAGTACATCTCCATCTGAAAACAAAATGCTTTATGTTGCTTCTATCACGTCATTCAGTTCTGTAGTCACAGAACAAACGAGCTCGAGTCTTTTAGTGTGCTCAAAGCTTTCCTCCATCATTGGTTCTCTTTCTCACTCGGTATTGGTTAGGATTTCGAGTCTTTTAAAGCCACAGCATGTCAGACATGTGTATGTATATGTCATGACCTTATAGCTCACCTAAAAATGAAAATTCGATCACTTATTCACCCTTGTGTTCTTTCAAACCTGTATTGCTTTCTTTCTTGCGCAGAACTCAAAAGAAGATATTTTGAAGAATGTTGGTAACCAAATAGCGGTTGCTCTCATTCACGTCTATTGTATGAATACAAAAACGAAACAAGTGAGTGGGTGACACCGCTGTTCCGTTAACAACATTCTTCAAAATGTATTTTGTGTTCTCTGTGTTAGAAAAACTGGTTGACAAATGATCAAAGAATTTTCATTTTTTTATGAACTTTAAGTGACAGTCACAGTCATGATGTAAGCCACTTCGTAGCCTCATCTTATGACTCCCTCACATCCCCAGCTATGTCACTTCCTGTGTCGAAATCCAAAATGGTAGACGACCTCCCGCTGTTAGATTGATCTATAATACAAAACACCTGTCAAATTAGCGCTCACACCTGACAAACCCCCAATGGGGCATGTCAGATGAGCCTGCTGTACTCCTTTAATCATTGTATGTCAACACAGGGACATAAATAAATATCCAAACACATTCACAAATGTCTGATGTAGAGTGCAATGGATGTTATCAAAACGGATTAAGGACGGTATCATGAAAGACAGGTTGTGAGTCTAAAGGGATACATCACCAAAAATGAAAATTCTGTCATCGTTTACTCACCTTCGAGTTGTGCTAAATCTGATGAACACATAGAAAGATATTTGGAAGAATGCTTTTAACCAGACAGATTTTGTCCCCCATTGACTAACATTGTAGGAAAAAATACAGAGAACTACAAACTTTTTGGTGTCCTACGTTCTTCAAAATGTCTTCTTCTGTGTTCAACAGAACAAAAAAATTATAAAGTATTTTTCCTACTATGGGAGTCAATGGTGACCCAGAACTGTTTGGTTACAAGCATTCTTCCAAATATATTTCTCTGTGTTCATCAGAACGAAGAAATGTATACAGATTTGGAACAACTCAGAGGTGAGTAAATGATGAAAAAAAAACTTTATTATGCCTCTCATTTCAAAACATATATATAACAGAATTTTTGGTCACACTTTATTTTAAGGTCCAATTCGTGGTATTAATAAACCATTAACCATGACATTTGCCTTAGTAAACTAATAATTTGTTGCTTATTGATAGTTTGTAAGGTAGTTGTTAGGTTAAGGAATTAGGTAGGATTAGAGCCAATATGCAAATAAAAGGCATCTAATAAGCAACTAGTTAATAGTGAGAATTGGTCCCTATTCTAAAGTGTTACCGAATTTTCATTTTTGGGTGAACCTTTAACCTGCTCTTTAGAACCCAATCTATGAAAATGGTTGTCGTCATGTGCTTGACAGAAAAGAAGATATTTTGAAGAATGTTAGATACCAAGCAACATTGGGCCCCATTGACTTCCATTGCATTGACACAAAACTACTGAAACAGTTATTTAAATATCTTCGTTTGCATTCCACATAATAAAAAGTCATACGGTTTGGATTGTCATGAGGGTGAATAACTGATGACAACACTTTAAATGAATTTGTTTAGACAGATGTCACTTTAAGTTGGTTTAGAAAGGCAAAATATCCAGACAGTTTAGGTGGACATTTGTGTACATACATATGTTCATACATGCTTGTACAGGACTAAGCCCCCATGTCATGGCACGCACAGAGGGCACGCACACAGGTGCACGGGAGCAGGAAGGCTTATATATGGAGATGTATTTGTTGCAGTTGAATAAGGTTGGAGGTAATAGCTATATCAATCTGTTCTCTCCAGTCCGGGCTGTCTTTGCAGTCACACCCTCTTTTTATCTTGCCCGGCCTCTGCTTTTCCCCTCTTTATTTTTCTCGCTCCCTCTATATCTCGAAGAGAGGACTTCCAATGACTTAGTATTACCAGTGAGCGTTTTTATGGCCCCTGCCTTGAACACGACTTCATTGCATATCGGAGCCGTCTGGAGTCTGAATTGGATGCATATAAACGCCCCCACAGAACCACATTTCAAATCGCAATCCCTCTTTTTTTTTCCATTTCGATCTTTGAAAAGTTTTAAATATATGTTTTGGTCCCAAGTTTGTAGACTTTAGGATTAGAGTGGATTATATAGACACAGGAGCGCTGGTGGGTTTACCAGTGTGTGGCTCTGCACCTCAGATCTGAGCCTTTGGCTCTCTAATTCAGGCGAAATAGCCAAGCCGCTTCACAGAGGTTACCCAAAATCAATATCTGTCTCTATGAGTGTGTGTGTCTTTAGTTATTTATATACCAAAAAATCACATCTTTAGCATTGTGGTTCTCTGAATAACGGAGGTTAGAAATAGTCAGAATTGCATTGGCAGACTGGTTAACAGGTTAGCGTCTCAGCTACGGCAAGTAAGGCACCGTGCTTTCATGCACATGATAAATTGCAGGAGGATTTATGAAATGTCTCGGCTTCAGACAGCACACCCACAGACCGCCCACAGTCCGTTCACTAGTTTTTCCTGATTTGAGCATAAACCTTGCTAAATTTTAGTAGATTTGTGCTTGAAATAGGAAAAAGAATAAAACAATTTGCCAGTGGGGTAAGCAGAAATTGAATTTACGATCTATTGCGTGAATAAAGAAAGTCTTCATATCTTATGCAACTTTGCTTTGCAAGTAATTCTATCTCGCTTTGAGGTTATTTCGATATTTTTGCCCGAAAACAAAACATGCTTAAGTCTCCCCATCAAGAACATGTTTTTTTAGGAATGCTTAAGGGTCTATTCTGATTGGCTGACACATATTTTTTCTACCGCCCCTAAATGTAAGGCACAAAATGTTACTCAGTGATGGTGCAGCCATGCCGATTATCTTCCCACCTGCACTTCTTATATTACTTGACTCCAAAAATCTAGTGTATATTTCTCTTAAAGAAAAATAGCAGAAGTCATTTTGGTCTGAGTGTTGTTAGTAAGACGTTTTGATGCTGACCCCCTAGCATTCGTCTATTAAAGCTGCGGTCACACGCTGTTCTCACGCAGAGAGGACCAACTGCTATTCAAAGGAATGATGCTACTTTACACAAAGAAAGCTGACGCTGACACCCTAGTAATAAGCATGCCGGAGGGCATTATGCAAAATATAAACACAAGGAGTTTGTGTCTACGGAAGTCGCTTCGAAACTTGACTTTTGGTTGTGCTATGCTATTGAATGGACTCACTTTGAATGAAAGCGCATGCTGAATGCGTGAATGTAAATGAACATTGAGTCTCTTCAGATTGCTTGCTGTATGTTATTGCACATTACACTTTGATTTAGTGTATTAATACTGATTTAATGCCGTGGGATTTTCGAGAAGCAAATGTGTAATTAAAAGGAGCTGTTTGTTGTTTTTCCCTTCAGGCCAAACTTTGCGTTCATGTTCAATTGTGGCTTATTAAAGTTATCCAGCCAAGAGTCTTTTCTTTCTTTCTTTTTTACTTGTCAATATCGGTGTTTCAATAAAATTCACAATATTATAGACAGCAGGTCTGCTAGGCTACAATTACACTGACAGGCGTAACACAGATTTTAACACATTTTTTTGCCTGGCAGGTTTTTACTTCACATGTAACTAATGTGTTCACATTAAGACTCACCAAGATTGGAGTTTTTAAGGGTTAGTTCATCCCAAAATATGGTCATTTTTTACTAGCCCTAATGTCGTTCAAAACAACTTTGGCTTTCTTTGTTTTTCAGAACGAATACACTGATTTTTTTTAAAAGTGTTGCTTTGCATTTTCTGTTTACATTGGGAGAGTATTGTAACCACCTCTTCTCAAACTTCAAAAGGATGCAAGAGTGTTATAAATAACTCCACACACCTCACGTCATATTTTCCTAGTGTTCCGAGGGCATAGAAATGGGTTTGGTAAAAACAGACTAAAATATCATCTATGATTCAATGACTTTTTAGACAAGATAAATGATTTGGTATCAAGTTATTACAGTTACACCACATTGACATTTTTGCAATCATTCCCCAAATATTCTCTCGAAATGAATTAAATCCAGAAATGTTAGACTTGGTCCTCAGAGATAAGAATGTATGCGAGTAATTTGCTAATTTATTGAAATTTTAACTAATTTAAATGTGATTAAATCATATGAACACAAAGAATTTCGTGTCATATCGTTGACCCGTAAGGAAACAGTGCCGTTGTTGGTGTTACGGATTGTACTATACTGTTAAGGCACAGAGAATAAACACAGAGTGAGGGATAAAACCAGACACAGCTGTAAGTTAATAACGGCAAAATTTTATTTCTCTGTGAACTCACCTTTTAAGCAAATGTGCCTGTGACGGGTCACACACCGAGATCCCAAAATCGCCCCTGATTTTATCCCAAACGAGATTAGTTTTGACCGTCCTCGCCGTGCCTCTTGGGTAAAATCTGCACGATTCGCTCAGCGAGGGTGTAATTATTTTCCTAGTGGACGTTGTAACCTTGAGCGTGTGACACGGCTCTTGGTCGCACGCTTATTAGCATTCACTGGATATCTGTGGTACCGCTATGATCTCAAGGCCTTTGCATGAAGCGCTTATAGTTGGTGTTCACATCTTCTCCTTCACGCTCCCTCGCCTTGAAATCAAGGTCATTTCCTTAAGGATTACGGAAGCATCGGGCCATTGAACTGAGACCAGTATGAACACCAACCTTGCCCGGCTTCTTTTCTTGGCCCTTCGTCTAAATCTTTCCTGTCAAAGTCCCACCAACCCAGCTTAAGGAGTTTTGTTTGGGAATACGTGAACGGCCCCCCTGGGAAGACAGACAAAATTCGAGAATAGAGATTAGTGGCACATCTTCTTTTTTTCGCTAAGCTCTTTTTGTAGCAATGCAAAACATCGCTCATCCCGGAGTCACAGACAGACTTAAGAGACCCTCCCGTTAGTCTTTCGGCTCAAAGCGCATGTGTGTAGTAGAATTCTTAAGAGGACGATTTCTTTTAAACCAAAAGGCTTTTTTTGAGTTTTCGTCGAATAAAATAAGAATTGATTTCCTTTTTTTAGTCGAATGGGTGACGGCTGTCTTTATGGTAGTAGCGGGAGCATATTATTGAATTCTGTAGGGATCGGCAGTATACATGTCATTGACTACACCTCACTGATATTATATACGGTGTGTCATCTCATCGTATAACGTAACATGAAATGACCTCATCTCCCCTTGAATTATTCCCGTCATATAAATCTTACCTCCGTGGCCTTCCATATCTCTTTTCAGCAGGAATATCCATCAGATTTATTGAGGCACATCCAGCATATTGATAGCTATTGATTTCGTTGACACGTCCCCACAGTCAATACACAGTCATAAGTTCGGTCCTTCGCTGAAGCGCTGGATGAAGACATTGTCACGAAGACTTGTGGGATTGAACATTCCAACACTCCGAAATCACTTCTCGTTGTTTCTTGTGAAGGCGTGAGACCAATATCCTCTCTGACTATATCTCTGTCTATATCTGTCGACCTGTCGATCTGTCTACCGGTGCCTGTGTGACACATTGTGACATGTAAGTTGAAAGAGTGAGTCCAAACGTCGGCACTATCTTTGGGCCAACACTGATTTTATTGCTTTTCCTTCACAATGACACCGAGCAAGGCCACATCATCAAGTTGTCATTCCCCAAGCAACAAAAGTCTCTCCAGTTCACAAACAACACATCCTTCTTTACCTCATTGCTGTCAAACGCGCCTTAATACACAGAGGAACCCACGTTGGACTCTACTTTGGCTCTTCCTGGCAGCGCAGACTTTGTTTGACAAGATCAGAATCTTGCGTCAGTTTAAAATACCTTTAAGTACCTCCACAAAATTGCTTTTTATTCATAAAATTAATAGTTGTCTGGTAAGCACGGCCCCGGTTGGCTCTTGTAGGTTTATGTTGTAACTAAACTATATGGCAGCAAAATATGTCTTTATCGTTTAGACCATTCAAAATTCACACAAGGAATTGAGAGACCATTCCAAAGTTTTTTTTAATCAGCATTTCTAGATGTATTGTGGCCATTCCTGTCTATTTCATCAAACCTCAGGAGTGACAAAGTCATTCAACAGCAATTCGAAAGTCTGACAGCATGACAAGACACATGCAACTTATATTACTGTTGTATTGCTTGAAAGTGACCGTGAACTTGATTTCTTTGCAGTATTTGAGGTCTGAAAAATACAGAGTATTTTTTTTGTTTCTTATTTTCTGCACATAAAGGCAAACATAAACACTATTTTTATTTGACATTTTGGGAGAAATGTTGTTAGTTGTTCACAGAAGGAAAGACAAATTATAATTTTACCTAAACACATACCTATAAATAGTAAATTCAGAAAAACTGAAGATAATTTTTAAGCGGTCTCAGAATTTTTCCCATGCCTCGATTTGCATTTATATTGCATTTGACAGGTCATTATACAAAAACATATGGCATTGCATTCAAATTATACATGTATATGCTTGAACGACAAAAACAACAACAACAGCAAAAAAACATAAAAATGAAATACTTACAACATAAAAATAAAAATTACCTATTTGTTTATACTTTATTTTGATAGTCCACTTCAGGTATTATACTGACATAAGTAACTGCTTTTTGTTAAGTAACTCAATTATGTGGATCTACATGTCAAGTTACTCTCATTATAGGATTAGAGAGACTTAGGTTAAGGTTAGGAAAATAAGTTAACATGTAGTTCCAAAGTATATATTTTAGTGAGTAGAATTATTTTTGATGGACTATATATACATATACAGTACGTATATGTGTACATGTGTACATGTATATGAAGAATTTGGTTCCAAAATGAGATTTTCAAAAATCATGTTTTTTATTCTGCATTCACATAAATATAAATATTAAAAAAATGATTTAAGCCATAACAACAAAAACAAATACTGCTCACTAAAACAACACAAAAATGATAACATAATAAAAAACATGATTTTTGATTATCTTATTTTGAAACCAAACTCTTCATGTGTGTGCGTGTGTGTGTGTGTGTGTGTGTGCATTTATATAATTATTATATAAAAGTTTTGGCAAGTATAATATAATGACTATTATAAAAATAGAATATATCGACTATTGACAAGAAGTTACAAAGTTACTTGTAATTATCGAAAGTGGACATTAAGTGTCACAACATGTTTTTACTTATGTGATCATATTGCACAGGCATGTAGTGAGAAAGAAAGACAGTCGCAGAAAGAGAGAGAGAGAGCATATAGTATATTTTTCCCGTCTGCTGCTTTTCACATCGTAGGATGTCTTTTTCGCCTGTGGCAGGTGGCACTTTTACTGTAGCTCAGGTGATTGCATCAAAAGGTTCAGTAGTCCCATGAGCAAAGATAGCAGGTTTAATTTCGGGCTGTGCACATGCGCAGAGAAACAGGGTTTGAGTCGAATAGCTTTCTCCACTTGTTGCTTATATTTTTGGTTACAGATTTTGTTTGACATGATATTTACATTTACCTTTACATATATGCATTTGGCAGACGCTTTTATCCAAAGCGACTTACATTGCTTTATCCTATACATTTTACATAGGTATTTGCAATCCCCTGGGATCGAACCCACAACCTTGCGTTGTTAACACAATGCTCTTACCCATGAGCTACAGGAAAGATATTGTTGGTGGCGTTTCTCACAGGATCACTGCCATTGGTTTCACTCATTTAACGGTTCTTGGCTGTTATATATGAGCAATTCAGATTGTTGTTGCCCCAACAGTTCAATTAGAACTTATGGAAATTATCAAGGCAGCTGCCAAGGCAATTGGCAAGCTTTTCTTGTCATCACCCTCAGATGTGTTCTTCCAAACACAAAGGTGAACTTCAGGGTTAGCCTAAAAGCTTGGAGAAGTACGTTCCCTGGACCTACTGGGGTTTCAATGTCTGAGGGGGTGTAAAACTTTCCCCAAAAAGTGACCTCTAGATCTGGAGGATAAAGCATGTTTTTGATCTTAACTGCTTTGATATTGTGACTCCTACGCTACTCTCCCGCTTTGCCACAAATATGATTTTTATGAGACTTACAGCCAAAAATACAGGTTCTTTGATTATGTTGCTTGCGTCCAGGTGCAGCGTGTTTTTTAGATGTAACATTACCAGGTAACTGTGTCCATCACCAGCCAGCTAACAGATGAGTTCAGGCATGTGATCTAAAGATCTGCTGTTTGACTGGCTCGCTCTCAATTTCCCCCCAGGTGTTATGCTGCAGGATCAAAGTCAATATTTAACAGGGAACAGGCAAATGTGGCTCAATATCTTCTGACTATGCCGTCCTTCAGATCAAACCAGGACTACAGGACTCAGTTGTGCCACCTGTGGTTTACCCCTAAAAAGCCCTCTGGATACGGCCTAATGGGAAATATGCAATTGGTACAGTGCATACAGTGAATACTGTACACCAATAGAGTTGCACTTGGCTTAACATTTTTGAAAACCAACATTTTATACATACCTATAATGATTATAATGACTATTGCTATTATTCTTACTTTTCACATGAACCCTTTTTTATAATAAAATGTATAATTATGTATTTATATAATTATGACATTATTATAAATACAGTATAAATAATAATATTATATTCTAATATTTATTTTTCTTTTGAAGTAATAAGAAAAAAAAATTCTAAAAGGTTTTTATTTTGTGTGTACATATATATATAATGTTCAAATAATATATAGATATTTTTTTCATACAAGGTAATTTATCATATTAATAATAATAATAATAATCATTTCTTTAAATAATTTTTATTTTGTATATATACACTGAATTGTGTAAATAGGACTAATAATCTAAATAGTACTACTAATTATTATAATATTATTTTACTGTTGGTGTTCTTATTATTAATATTTATTTTTCACATAAGCTCTTTTTTTTGTAAGTCATTCAGAAAGTGCAAAAGCTGCTATATAACAAGTGGTTGTGTCATTGTTTGGTCATTGTGCAGATTTGCTGTGTAGTTATATCTTTTGAGCGATGGAGCTGTATACAGGCTTTATTCATAGTTATATTCTAGCCTAGGACACAGTGGCGACAGCAGATGATATGAGATGAGGCAGAACTGAGTAAGGTTATCGCCAGAGAATGGAAGGAAAAGTCTATTCATATTCAAATGATCTTACTCTCTCTGTACACTCAGAGTTTTCAATTATTGCTATCTCATGTGTCTGTCTCATCATCACCCAGGAATGTTTTTTTTTTAACTCAGTATCAAGAGTTCAATTGTTTTTGTCTTAAAGA
This sequence comes from Triplophysa dalaica, assembly GCF_015846415.1. Taxonomy (NCBI): domain Eukaryota; kingdom Metazoa; phylum Chordata; class Actinopteri; order Cypriniformes; family Nemacheilidae; genus Triplophysa; species Triplophysa dalaica. The sequence goes on from NC_079543.1 coordinate 8,677,910, forward strand.
GATGTTGGAAGTTATGTGCATGCTGTCATTCTCCTGATAGCCCAAAGAACACTGTGATGTTGGTTTTTGTAAACTGAGATGTTTATTCAATTGAATGTAGACAGTTATTGGGTTTTGTTGCTATATATCTAAAAATATTATTGGCTACTAGTAGACATATGTGCTTGAACATCAGAACGTTATCACAGAACATGTTTGAGAGAACGAAAGTGAGCGAGAGTGAGAGAGAGGAACTCTTCAGTCTATTAAAGTCTACTGAATGCGACTCACAGACAGTAATTTCTTTGCACCGTACCTGGTCTAGTAATGACCTCTTTTGCATGCAGTTGTGTTTTAGTCCTTCACTCCTATAGTCTGATGAGATGGGCTGAGGTCTCTTGAGGTATTTTTCTCCTCTTCTTCTTTTCTGCTTCTGTCTTTTATCCAATTTAAATTCCCCTTACATTTCAAGCAAAGTGGAACGTGTCTGGAGAGAAATGCAGCATATGTTGCTATGTTACAAGGGCTGGGGGATGTAATAGACATTGAATATAGATTTTTAACGATGATACAATAAAAAAAGATCAAATAAAAACAACTGTGTGTACAAATGAGATGTCACAGTGGGCGGAGCTAACCGATAAAATAAGAAACAGTCTTCAGATTAACAAGAAAGTGACAACATTTTTTATTTGTCGCTTTAGTTAAAAAAGGATGAGATGCATTTTTAACAGCTTGTGCTTTCCACAGCTTTTGCAGTATGGACACACTGCTGGTCATCCCTAGTCATGAGAAACACATCCTAGTGTCTTGCTGCCCTTAATCCTCATTAGGAGCTGAGAAGACACAGCTTGTCAGTATACGTGCCGCTGGGCGCTCGGAGGAAGTCGTTCTGAATTATTAATAAGGCTTCTCTGGCCTCTGCCGGGGAGACGTGTATTTGAATGGTAATTACATGTTTGTGTCCCTGTGATTTCTAATTATATCCCCCCTCTTCTGATGGATAATAAATAAATTCTAATGACTAGGGTGAGTCGGACTGGTAATTACTCCCAAACCCTCAGCAGGCGAGTTAGACGCCGCTGAAAAACAAACACAAAAAACACACACTCGTGCCAAGGTGAAGTGGCGATGTGAAGGTGAGCTCAAGGCACGTCCTCGAACCGGGGCGCCCCTGCCAGGGAGCACACCTCCCGTCGGCACCCGCCGGGACCGCCCGTTCTCGGGCTAGATGAACGTTCATCACATCGGCAGCGTTGTTTTGGTGTGATACTTCGGCGACTCCATTAGCTCCTCTGCTCATGCACGAATACTCTCAGCGCTGCAGATGTGCACAAACCGAGCCAAAATTGATCACTCCGCTTGAGCCAAAATGACAGACTGATGTCGCACTTATTGCACTAGAAGCGAGCATGGTTGAATCAATCTTTTTCTCACGCTTTGACCCTCAGACGTGTAATGGCACGTAATGCCGGGGCATTAAGGTTCGGACGTGTGCTTTTCAGCTGGCACAATAGCTCCCACTTGACCTTATCTTCAGCTCCCAGACAAAAGTCTCGGGAACAGCCACGTTCACATATGCCCCGCTATAGGAGAGGTGATTGTTCTTTAAAGGTTCGGTTTTATAGCCACGGAGAGGTTAGCCAACAGATATGAGATCTCTTGTGAAAATGCCAGTTTTTTTTCTCGTTCTTTGTTTTGCCAAGTGGCAGCCATCTGGGCCTGTATTAGCTTTTGATACATTACGTCAGGCTTGAATTTGTTTCATGTTTATACTTATGGCTGCATGGTTAAATAAAAATAATAGTTTTCCGTTTTTTTTCTTTGACGCAGCGATCTGTTTTTTAAATGCGGCTTGAATGCATGAAATGACATTAAAATTGTTATTTTGTATAGCTGCTGTTTTTTTATGTAGGCCTCACTTTTAAAATAAGCAAAAAACTACATATTCTGTAGTTCAGACGAAGGACTTTTCAACGGCATGGAAGCAAAACTATGAAACGAGAGATGTGACTACTACAATGTTGCCACATTGTAAATATTCCTGAATGCAAAGGTCATGAACAACATTGACTACTTTTCACAATTAGTTTATTGCATCAACTGGATCTTGATTCATTTATCCGATTCATCTCGCAGTTTATTTAATTTTAAAATACCTTTATGTGTACCCCTGTAGTCCAAACCAGACCGCAGGGTCAAGATGCCATAGCAACTGTAGCCAGGACACAGATTGTTGGCACTGTGGGCGTGAACCTCTCCACCGATTCTCATGAGTATTCACTGAGTGATTTTTTCACCATACAGACATGCAGCTCTGGTCCCGAGAGAGATAACCTACGACTGCGCAGAGATTTACTCTGCCTTAATGCCAGCTTTATCGGTAACGATGGACCAGTAAACCGCGTCTAGCAGCCTGTTAATAATCTGTCTATGGGCTTGTCTATAACTTTTTCTCTTTTACACAAGCAACAAACTGACAGTTTTTGTCACTTCTCCGTATAAATCCAATGTTGTTGGCTTTTTTAAAGCACTTAAATCCTGATATACAGGCTGTTCTTTTTAAACTTATATCCAGAAATGTACTGTGGACAGGAGTAGGCTTTTTGCTAAGGCCTTGTTTGAGCTGCCTTGGTTTAGCTTTAAATGCGTTGACATAATAATAATGTATGTGAAATGAATATTTTTTTTTTGTTATAATTCATCAAACAATATTTGAAAAATATATATATAATAAAAAATGTCCAGTATCAATTTATTTCAGATAGCTTTCAGTTTAGGGAGAATATGGTTTTGTTGTAATGTTTGACAATCTGTTTGGAATGATGACTTTTTGACGAGATATTGAATTGTTTGATGGGAATGAATTTGTACAATCGCATTCATATTTTTCAGCCTGATATGATTTTTCTTGACGATGCGATGACCTTTCTTGTTGTGTTAGGATTTGGAGCGTGGCTTTATTATTGCTATTTTGTATGATTCACATATAAAATTCATACATATTCATACAAAATTGCCACCTTGTAAAATAGTTGCAAATTCCTGTGAGATCATGCTGAACATGACAATAAACTTTTGTTTCTGTACTTTGTAAGAAGTTTATAATGGTACACAAACATACTTGACAAACACGATTTGAAATTCATAAACATTGTAGTGAATTACAATAAATTCCAAATGAGTTTTTTTATATATATAAAAGCCTGTTTAGTTAAAGATCTGTCAATCCAGTTTCAATGTTTTGGGTGTTTCCTAAATCAAACTAGATGGGTTACTTTGTACTGCTGTTTGATCGGCTATTGTGATCATAGATATGAATATGCATCTGTTTCTATTGACCTCTATACGTAGGTCTTCCGCCATATTGGAAGGGTGCGAACCGGTCCGTTAACAATCACAATCATTCAGACAGTGTATGATTATGAAAACATATTTATATTTGTGTAATCTCAAACATCTGCTACAATAATACATGACAACAATTAAAGGTTATCTCATTTTATCCCATGGCTGCGCATCACAGTGTTGGGGTATTCTAGTGAACTGTGAGTGACTTCAGTGGACCGTTCAAAGATGGCGGACATGTCAACGTGCCCGGAGCGCTTAAATGCAGCATCTAGTTATATATCTATGGTTGTGATAGCTTGTTAAGGATAACTGTCATTCAGATTGTTAAAACCCTTTTCAATAAAAGCATCACAAAATATGAGCAGACTTCCGAGAGATCCAACAGACTCTGTACTATTCATACTTTAGATCCATAACAATAAAGCACATTTAGAGAGCCGAGATAAAATAAGAAACAACAGAAAGCTGTAGAGGCTCCAGTGGTGGATTTTCTATCACTTTCATTCTGAAAGCATTTCTGTCCTTCTCAACATCATCAAAAACGTTGTATGTTTTAGTTTCTCCTTAAGAAAAAGATTTATCATTGAATATTAGATTATGAGGTCAATGGTTAATTGTCTTTCCATTATTGTATGATTCCTGTTAGAATACTCTAAATTAGACCTAAAATCTGGTTGCTTTCGAGTGCTTGAAGATAATGGATGTAGTCCTAATGAGTGTTTTTCAAGACGTTTTATTTTCACCTTTGAGTATTACTAATTCAATTCATATTCCCTTGTTAACTTCTTCATTTACAATGGCTGTAAAGTCTAATAGTAAAGTAATGAATGCATGTGTGATCCCAACCATAAACCATATCGCGGAATCTCGTTTTAATTTCCTGTCATCTATCTATGAGATTAAACATTTATTCACATTGCAATTGGCATCTTTTCCATTTTTTTCTGTAATAACTTGTTTCTATTAGCATCACCTGCTGTTCCCGCGCACTTTATGTAGAGCATCTGGATCTTAAAGAAGCACGTGTTTTTATTCAATGTCAAGCCCCCATGTGTCTGAGCTTAACCTAGTACGGTCATGTTTTGAGTGGAAGGGCCTGACTTCCCCTTTTCTGCCACATTAATTAAGCACCACGTGTGCAGTATGTGGACAGATTTGCCGCTACACCTCTCGGAATTCCCCGCCGTGCCCATCTGCCTCTGCGGCCAATGGGTGCCATGCTTTAGCAGCCCCGCGCTCCAAAAGGCTCTCCTGACACCGGAAGGTTGCAGGGTCCGTTCCCTGAACAACAGGCCCCTGAAAAGACGTTCAGACCGGCCTGTGCCAAAGAGAGAGCGGGCCGCCCTCCAGCATCGTTAAGGAGCCACGAGCGCTCTCCGCCGGCCCATTAGAAGCAGAAGTGATTAATGAAGCTCCTTCACCAACCTCACAAGAACAAAAACAATCCGCCATATGTTCATCAGGCCACGTATGGATATGAGATTGACGCCTCATCGATTTCCGAACCGTGCCAAGGAACAGGTCGGGATAAGATACAATAAAGCGCCACATGGATCGGGTTTTGATGCGAAGACGTTTTGATAAATGCTTTGTTTGTGCAATTAGCATATTTTCAAGCACAGAGAGAGATCCTTTCTTCCTTTACGGTCATGTTTATGACGCAGCGTCGCATATTTTTAACAGGGTTGCGCTTTTGTAATGTATTCCTTACAGCCGTTTCGTCAAGCGAGAACTGTTTTGATAAGATGCGAGATGAAGAGGCTTTTCGCTGATTCGTGTGTCCATCGAGGGAGGCTGGGTGATTGGATTCCAATGTTTGAAATGAGGAGACATATTAGGAAACAGAGAAGGGCCGATGGGGGATATGAGAGCGGCGGAGTGCCAGGAGACTCCTGGGTACCGGCTGAGCTGATAGCTTCTGGAAATAATCGCAGTTGCGTAAGCAAATCGGTTAGAATAAGGAAATAAGACTACACTCTGGCAGCGGGATTGTAGGAGAGGTTATCTCAAAGCAAAATTCCTGCATTGAAAGAGCTTTTAACAAAGTAAAGGGCAGATTTTGATTTGGAAATAAGGTCTTATATGTAACTTGCAAGTTTGCGTTCTATGAAAGGTCATTTATTTATCCGTGCATCAGTCGAATAACCAATCCTAAGTTTAGAAATAAAAGTTTTGTTTTATGACAGGGATGCTGTGCTAGTTGTTAAAAACAGCATAATAATACCAGAATAGTGTTGTAGTGTTCTTTTACAACACGTCTAGGAAGATGTACTGTTGGACACAATAATACAATTATAAAAATAATAAAAAGATGATTCCCACAGCCTCAAGACTGAAGACAAGAAACAGATACAGTAATTATAGATGAGGTGTTCTTATTTATTTATATGAAATTATAAGAAGACTTCCAAAGGCTAAAATAACAAACCAAGAAGTTATCTTTGAGAGAATAAATAAAATAATACATTGCAGAAAATTACACCGAACGCAGACAATATTAACAACACTAGAGTAAACCGCCCAAAATAAAACAAGCAAACAAGTTTTCATGATATAAAATGTAGTCTCCACTTTAGCTCCAATGTAAAAGAATGACATTCTTAGTTTTTAGTAAAACTATCTAAATCTTCTCAAATTAATATACAATTACTTGACAGGAAAAGTGAACGAAGATATTTATGTCTTGTTTTATGAAAAATAAAATAGGAATTTAGTAAGTTATAAATTATAAATAATCTGCCAATGGGGTGAGAAAAATAAATTTGATTTTAGTTTGACCTTTTTCTCAAGTACCTAATTCAAGTTTATTTTTCTCATCCCCTTGGGCAGATTTTTCCCCTTGTTTTTACCATAATTTACTTATTCTTATATTTTCTCCTTAAAAAGAGACGTATCTTAGTGAATCTTGATTTAGAAATGATTAGATATTTTAACTACAAAACAAGACAAAAACAATTAGTAAGAATGTCATTTTTGCAGTGTATAAACATATTGTAAATTGAATTTGCAGTTTAAAGGGAGCTTGATTTACAGCAAGGTTTCAAACATAAGAAATATCTAAATCCATGTAGGTCTTCAAACAAATACATGTCGATTGATCACCTCTGAATTTCTATGTCGGCCTGTGGTTGGTTTGAGCTAGTTAGTGGTTAACCACTAGCACTCCTTAAGTGGTGGATCTATAAAGAAAACATCACAGACACTTTACAAAACACATAAGGGATCACAAAACATTAAGGATGAAAGAAAATCTCTTCTAGTCCTTGTCCCTTGTTTACTGTACATCTCAAACACACTCTCTCCCATGTTCTCTAAAGGATTGATTTTGGATCGTCTCTGCTTGTTGACATAAAATGAGTTTGTTGCTTTAATTGAATATACAGTAGTTCAGCTATGACAATCTAAACGTTGTCAAGGGTTAGCTCATATGTAGCGAATAGAGTTTTCTGTGGCTCGCACACTGTACACATGCAACATGCAAACAAGCATCATTATTGTTCGATTTTTTCAATAGAAATAAATGTAGCCTTCTTCGGATTTATGAACTGTTGCAAAACAGGTTATTTGAAAAAGTTCATCCTGTTCGCAATCTCAATTCATATTAAGATTAGGGCCGTCACAATATCAGATTTTCACTTCAAGGTTATCGTGACCAAAATAATTCACGGAAACAATATTATCATGAAATAAGTCAAAATCCTCTTAAATTTGGTTTATTTTGTTTTGTCTCCTTTTTTGGGCCAACAAATAACATTCATAATCTAAGTGTAAGGATTAGATAGAGTGTTTGCAACCACTGTGGCTTTTAGAGGAGCAATGTGAAAATGTTAGTATCATCTAGTGGTGAGGTTGCGAATTGTGACCAATGGCTCCCTCCACCCCTCACCATTCCCTTTCAAAGCAGTATGGAAGCTGACACAGGACTAAGACGTTGTCGTGTTTTCGCTTCTTTGTCGAAGAAGATAACTTATTAATGCAGTTTGTCTTTTTAGGATTACTGTAGAAACAACATGGGGAATTCAATTCAAGGGGACCCGCTGTGTATTTAGATAGAAATAGCTTATTCTAAGGTAATAAAAAACATAACGCTTCATTACGTAAGGCATTTATACACCTCTGAAGACATATTTATGGATATTATATTGCATTTATATCAATAGACCCTCCAAAATTAAAAAAATTGACAATGCTATAATGATTTGTGATATCCCAAATATTGTTAGTTCCAGTATATTGTAACACCCCTAATTCAGATTCAGAAGCAGTACCGTAATATAAATTGCGTTCCAAATTCATTTCTGAATGGTGAACAACTCCACCGAAAACAAATATAACAGTGCCCACAGCTTTTACCTCATAATGCCTGAGGGGAGCCCTCTTTGAAATATTTAGACAGCCCACAGGTGGCCTGGAATTACCTGCCTGCGAATTTGATGCAACACTCCAGCCACCTCTCTATCTGATATGCCGCCTAATGAAAAATGACAGGCAAGAAATAAGTTGCGCCTGCGTGGGTGTTTCAGCTCATAATTCCTTCTCTCTCATTTTGGATCCGCATGCATGATTTTAACCTCCAACACTTCATATTTACTCATCTGCGGTTTCCAGAAATGTCAATACCTGCGTGGCTTTAATAACAATGTTGCGCAGCTGGTTTGATGATGTCACTACGCAACATTAATGCAATAACACAATGAATGATGATCGATTAATTGATAATAATTGAAGTAAGGTTGTACATTGTTTATTCATACATGTAAGCATGAATTTCTTCTAAAGCTAGCTTTGGCACATTCTCTTTAATAGCTTGATTTCTCATACGCATCATAATATTGATGTGCATTGTTGTATACCAGTATATCCAGTATCACCCTAACCGACAATGTTGCTTTAAAATTCAAAATAGAGCAAAAGAACATTACTTATATTGACATTTGATTATAAACCTTTCTGAAATTGTTATTCCATGCAGATTTCCTCTTTCGAGATATATGGCCACTGTTTTACCGCAAATCCAGCATCAGTGTTTTGTTCTGTTTTGCGCTCGCTCTAAGGCACTGTTATGCAGTTTTATAGGTCACCGTAGGAACCTCTGAACCCATAACCGTCCTGCTAAAGCATAGCCTTACGGAATGAAATGACCACACAGGACGTAAACCGGCCGCCCAAAACGGTGCCGTGAGAGATGATTCACTGTCTGTTTAACAGAGAGCCTTAATATGTTACGACTGAACAACAGTGAATAACCAGGCTTCCTTCCTGTTTGACTTCGGGCAGGAGAATCACGATAGCAACGGGGCCCTTTGGTGACATACTCATATGCATACACTTACGTGACCGTACATGACCCAGTCCCCGTACCCAAGGCTTAGCCTTTTATTCAGGACATACGTCAGCAGACTGCTATATTGTTTTCGTCCATTGCCCAGATGTAACATCAAAACAACCTTCTGGTCTGAACTCTGCGATCGTGCTTGTTAATAACTTGATTTATCAGCTCTCAGCTGGTCTTAACCCACCCGCCAGCTCTTCGGATCACAACAGGGTCTTGCATTAGTTTTTACCCGTGGCTCGTCCAAATGGGATAACATGGCATTTGTGATGGGCAGGCGAAGAGCACGAATGTGCCTTTTTCCGCGAACTGGCTCGGGAACTGTTCTCTGCAAACAGAGAAATGTTTTTGTAAGTGTCATTCAATACATTAAATTATTTTCACATCACAAAAGGACTCTTGGCTCTTCTAGCAAAGCAGCTTTTTGTTATAAGTATAAGCAGCATGTTTCTAATGATTGGTTACATGTTATATGATGGAGCATTGCTTTTTTGCTTTAATGAAAGTAATTGTAAAGCGATTCTCATGGAAAGAAATACCGGTTGTTGAATGCAGATCTCTCTAAATCCTCCCGGTTGTAACGCAGGCCTGAAGCGAAAACACCAGCAAATGAGCGATATGAGTTTTTATGATCACATAAGTAATAATATTTGACATGGATCAGGCTTAACAGCTGTTTAGTCAACATAAGTGCATTTAAAATGAATTTATAGACGTTATTTGGCAACATTACATTTTTGTTTTGCACATCTTGTTGCGCTGTAATGCCCTGTCGCAGTCGAGTCCTGGTGTATAATGAATGGTTGTCTATTTTGCCTTATATTAGTCACCGTTGTTGTACTTTGTAAGTTAAAATTAGCTGTTTAAGACTTCAGGGTTTGTGTGACGCCTCAGCAAAATGCAAATCCACCCATGCAGCTTTGGGCCAATGAGGTCTTATAGATCACAGACGATCGTAATGACTGGAGTCTGTGAATTTGTCCGGTAATAACTTGTAATGTTAGTAATTGTCAGAAGCTCTAAAATCTAACAAAATCTCTATCAAACTTTAGAAAACAAGCTGTTTAAGATGCACACGGAGAACTATTGTAATTATTCCAGGGCTTTCCAGTGATTATCAGCTGAAGCTCCAATCTAAAGCTAAATAAAGTTTGTTTGTTTAACTTTAACACTTAAATACATTGCAAATCTCGCCTTTACTTAAGTATTTTTATTTACACATGTAGTTGGAAGAAAGAAGTACTACATTTCTTAAGATTTAAAGGGATAGTTGATGAAAATGATCATTTACTCACCCTTGTTGTTCCAGTCCTGTATGATATTTCTTTGTTCTGATGAACACAAAAGGACACATGTTGACAAATGTGGCAAACCAAACAGTTCTGGGGCACCATCGACCCACCATTGTATTGGTATTTTTACTGCTATCGTCAATAGTGACCCAAAACCTTTTGGTTACAAACATTCTTCCAAATATTTGTCTTTGAAACAACTTGAGGGGGAGTAAATGAAGACACTTTTCATTTTTGGGTGAACTATCCCTTTAAGTACAGTAATAAAGGGTAAATACTACATATAATAAAAAAAATCCTTTCATGAAATGTAGAGTAAAAAGAATCATCTGTTCTTTTCATCTATTCTTTGTGTAGTGAAGTAGAATTTTTCAAAAGTGAAAGCACTATGATACAGATGCTTGAAAAAAGTACTTGAGTAGATTAAAAATACTTACAGTAAGTACCGTCCACCTCCGACAATAATAGATTTTATTGAACCTGGTGGGAGATGTAAAACTCAAATACTCAGGTAGAGAGACAGTCATTTGAGGGCAGATGTAGAATCCAGGTTTTAGTGTCTAGTGTCACCCGGGTCCCGCAGCATTGTGGGGCCGCAGCAGTGATGAATGGAGCACTTAGTGTGCGTGCACATGTGACTTGGATATCTGTGCTACTGAAGGGTATTCAGGATCTCAGTTCTGCCCGCTGGAGGTAAGGAACATTACCAGAAACCAGCTGCTGCTTTGTGGGTCTGGGGAAAGCGTCTTCTTCTTTAGTAGGGTCAGACTTAACTGAATTTGCCTACTTTTGACTGTGCTCAGTGATCCCAAAAGTATTTGGACTCTTAAGGTGTAGTTAAAAATCACATGATTTAACACAATGGCAAATACATTTTTATTTGTAATGTTACATTATGTTTTTTACATTAACTATAGACTTATTCTGCTAACAACATTGAGCATTTATTTCACATATGTCTGCTTATATTCTATAAGTCTTGTAATGAAAAGAGTCGTTAATGGAGATGAATAAAATCTTTTATTTTTTAAAGCCTTATATTACTCTCCATTTTAGCTCTAAGGAGTATCAGGAGAGCCATTGGAATGTGCTTATGACAGCACAAGGTAAGTTTATCACATTTAGACTATTTTCAGCTATCCGTTGTTTTATATATACAATTGAAACAATCAGCGTTTCGGTTTTAGAGTGATGAGTTTTGAGACGCGGCAAGGGCACTGTAGAGACAAGACACGGGAGATGAGATGGGTTAGTTGGCTAGGTGAGTTTAATCACTGTTAGTGCCCTGGAGAGAGACCCTGCGAGTGGATTGGTCAGTGTGTAGTTTTTACAGGTGAGGCAATTGATTGAGGAAGCAGTCAGATGGAAGACTCTGTCTTATTCAATATATCACAGAGGCAGCACAGACTCCAAATTGAAAATGAGACCTAGATCAGGTGCTAGAAGCTCTCAACTTCTCCATGAATAAAACTACAGCGCAGGCATTAAAGTTGAACCTGCTTTTATGGCTTGAGTAGCGAGTTTTATTACTGGAGGAAGTCAAGATATATTCACAGGTCACACATTATTTGGACTAAATGTAAAGTTGCAATGGTGTTTAATTCAGAATGGTGCTTTCTATCTGAGTATCATGGCTTCTGGAATGACAAAAATGTAGCCTGGCCATTGGACAGTCAGTTAAGTCCCGCCCTCGGGCCGAGAACTACGTCATGCAGAGAAGAGATTTCGCTTGGAGGGTTTTTTGATTTTGAATAAAGGTTTTGAGGGCACACAAATTAAAAACATATCTATATGGATAAATCATTTATAATAAACTCTGCAATATTCCATAAAATATTATACATTTTGACTTCATGGTCACTTATCATGACAATATAAAGATGCATTTGTATCTTTTCATCTCTTTTGCCATCTCTGTTTGAAACAGAATTGCATGTTACATTCTTTACAACTTCACGTGGATTAATGTCACCCCAACGTCAAAATGACGTAAAACTGACGTCAAACATATATGACAGCTTGCAAAACTATAAATCATTACCATTAGGTAACTGTTGCAAATCTGTAAGGTGACAGTAAACTGACAATAACTGATATATTTAAAAACACTTTGCATCTTTAAAAAGTCTAGTGATTTCAAAGTGGTCCATTTGACATCATACCTCCGTACGTACTGTAGATAAAGAAACCGTTTTCTTCCCCGTAACATTTTAATCCAAATACATTTCACACTATAGTTGATCTTAATTCTGTGTAACAAGTCTCTGATACATTTTCATCAAGCAATGTTTTTATAGACATGTGGTTTGGAAAACCTCTGGTTAAGGTGGAAAAACCGACAAATGGAAGATCTGATGGGGAAATATCACATATACTTACATTTCTTTGACAATCTAAATTTTTTCTTGGGCATCCGCCAAAAATTTCCAATGGAGGACCCAGATCTTCACTCCATATGGTTTATTCATTGACTTGGGGGGCTCAAATAGCTCTCGTGAGCCCGATCAATCAGAGTCTCCATGACTTAACTTCTATAGGCTGACCCTGATGAACCATTGGGCAATGGTGCCTGAAGTAACCATTCACCACCATCTGTCGCTGAGACCCTGTTCTTTGGGGGGCAGGAGTTATTCGCTTTCAAACGCGGATCTGGATCAGATATTCTTAGTATCTTTGTCACACTAAGCTCCTCTGTCAGCCATCACCCCATGGTGTATTTCTTCTATAGTCAGTCCTGACCGAAGCATATATCTGTTCAGCTTCCAACCCTGTCATTGAATTTCCATGAAAGAAGACGGACTAATGCTATGGGGGCAATAAAGACATGCCACTCTTTCAGGTACTAGCAAAAGCCCCTTAAGCTTCAAAGATAGACTAGAAAAGCGTGCATGCGGATGCCCTTCGAGGACATTGCTGAACGTTCTTGTGAACATAACTTGAGCAGCGTCGCTGTAAAATCAAACCTCTTTTATTCCTGACAATACAGCCAAAATCCACCGGCCTTAACAAGTATTAGACTTAAAGCCAGCGTGCTGTCATGTCCTTACTAAACCTGTGATTATTGAAACATATTTTGGAAGGTTTTGTCCAGAAGGTTCTGCCTCCTGGAAATGTCTGCTTAAATTGTTTTTCTGTGTGGCAGCATACCGACCAAGGTCAGATGCTCCATCCAATTTGGCAGAACATTCTGATCAGAATTTCATACATGTCCTTGTTCAAAAGACAAAAGCAATAAAAATGCACAGTTTAATGCCTAATGGCCTTAAAGAGCCATTAAGAGCCTGTAGAGCAAACTGTACCTTCCTTGTGTTCTTAGACTTGTGGGGGATTTTAAGGACATTGTGTTGAATATTATTAGGTTTTCGACAGGTGCTTACTATGTGATCAAGTTTCACATTTTATGTGGAGGGGCAGAGACCACAAGACTGCAAGTGTACAGTGTCCTGTTTATGGTTTTTAACGTCTTGTAACATTTTCTTACTCTTGTGTCATTTCAAACCTGCTCAGCCTTCTTTCTTCTGCAGAACACAAAATAATATATTTTGAAGAATGCTGGCAACCAAACAACATTGGACCAAATTGGCTTCCACTATATGGACACAAAACCACACAGACATTACTCAAAATATCTCTTGTGTTCCACAGATGAAAGTGTCACATACAGATTTTGAACAACATGACGGTGAATAAATGATGACAAATGAGTTATTTTTGGGTGAACATCCATTTAAGAACTAAATCATATACAACTGTATTATAGTATTTTACTATTTGACTTGAACCTACAAATTGTTTCGCTCCTTAAGTTTAAAAGCAAGGACTGTATTAACACTTTCACAAGCATTGATACGATTTTCTGTAATGAATAACAAAACAGTGCCAAGTGCGTAATTTAAGATAACAACTGATGAGCTTTACCAGCTGTCTATGTTTTCACTGTGGTACAGTAGAGGGTGCTGTTATACATCTGACCCAAAAACAACCAACTGCGATCTTTCTAAATCGTTCTAAATCTGATTTCTAACAAAAAACACAATTTATTCAGCTTTGTTTGTTCGAAATATTGTATTTTTTTAAATAACTTAAACCCACATTTAGAACGATAAAGCTTTTCGACACCTTCTATCTCTATACTGTTTGACTATATTTAATACAAATAGAAATAGTATTTAATAATTTAGAAAGTACAGTGTTCTTCCATTTCTGAAAAACAACAAATTTGGACTGAGGAGGTGTCAGAATGACAGAATAATGTTTTTTGTTTGTTCAAAAGCAGAGACTCTGTTCTTTCATTTAATTTCTTTGGTCTGTTCGTACAGTTAATTAATAGAAGCGATTATTCAAAGGACCGTGAACATTTTGTGAAAATGTTTACAAATTCTTGCGCAGACTGCAGGCAACTTTATTTAAAAAACGGCGGTGGGGAAGGAGTTTAGATTACCTCATAGTGTAGTTGTCAGGCAAACATATGTGAAATTATTCTAACAACACAATCTAATCAAAATTATGAAATAATATCTAGTCTAAGAATTTATGGCTTTTTATTCTTTTACTGTTTCTGTCTCGGCAGCAACAATATGAGATTCTAAATGTTAATCGTATCACAGTTCAAGAATCATTCACTATATTTGCCCGAATAATTACATTATAATTTGTTGACCATATTGTGGAGCCCTAATTAAGACTGAGGGCATCTGCTAGCCGGATTAATGTTATCTGTTCGGGTTTGAGTGCGATGTCTCCATCATGATGCCTGCCTGAAGAATCAACTTCTCTCTCTCTCTCTCTCTCTCTCTCGTTGTCTTTTCAACTTGTCACTCAGCCCCTGTTCTCGGAACAAGCACCAATTGGAATAACAATAGAGGCTATTCCCCGGGGGCTCTCTCTCTCTCTTATTCAAACAAGCTGTTTCCCCGAGGGTCCCGAGAGTCCTCGTGCCCTTTCAAAGCCGTTTTAAAGTCCACTTTTGTCTCTGTCTCTGTGATTGGAGGGAGCATTGTGTGAATGATGTTTTTTCGTCCCTACCTCTCTCAAACGACACACATGTTGATTACCATCAGCTTGCCATTTGGAGTGGAAGTTAATGAAATGTATTATGAATGCAGACTTCTTGCTGTGTCCTTCTGCGCTAACTCACTTAGATTCAACAGACGCGCTTGATGACTTACAATATGATCCCACTTTTGATGGCGTAGCGTCTCTTTATTTCCCATCAGGCTATCTTAAAGTTGCTCGCATTACTTGCGGACTTCTCCGCAAACTAGTTTCTCCCGATGCTTCTTATCTCGAAGCCAAGATTTATGAACCGCAGTGGAGGAGATTAACTAACAACTCTTGTGTCTGTGATTAATCGCTGATGCACTGGCGATCCTTGCACACTCATTTCTTATGCTTTCAACACTAAGTAAATCCCAAACCTTTTTGGCACACGCTGGGCTTGGGTTTTCTATTATTGCTGGCTGCTTTAAGCAACATTATGTTAGTCCGAACAGTATTATTTTTCATTTTTTTGCAGTCTGGAGTCAAAGCAGCATCACCCGCATGAGCAGCTCAATGTCAGGAGAATAGCATTTATGTTCAAATTGTTTAAAGTATTCTGCTTATTGTTGTATAGTTTGAAAGTGGGATTTGTTATTAAAGGGGATATTTGAAAATTTATTGAATTACAAGTCTAATCCACAAGAGATAAAAATGAAGAAACACCTAATCATACATTTCCAGTTATTCAGATAAAAATAAACTACATAGTTGAAATGACCCAGGGTCTTGTGACTTCATGTACTGACAGTGTTTGACATATAAAGCACAAATGTGTACCTCAGGATGGATGGAGGCAGGGTGCTGTCGAGTTATGTCTTAAATGCCATTAAAAGGCTTTCTCGCAGCTCTATACAATGTCATTGTGTGTGACATCAATGCTGTTTTCGAACCGTGGTTGAGCGTGCTATCTAATAACGTTTGATCATCCACATTAAGTCTTTGCACACACACTTTACACCGAAGCATGACTAACAACGACCTTGGTTGATATAAAATGTAAAAGAAAAGATATTGAAAATGATGAATATTTTGGCTTGTGGGCATCACAAATTGTTTGAAATGTCCTTTCACTGATGCGGTGGGTGTTTTGGGCCTGCTGATGTTTTATTTATATTCATAACCCTTCTCAACAGCTCCGTTTTGGACAAAAATGTAACGATTCATTTTCTTTTCCATGCTATCGTTCCCGTTTAGTCATTTGAGTGAGATGCTGTGGCGTTTACGAGATCTTTCTGACAAGCCACAGAAAAGTTTTTGGGGCTTTACAAATGATTTGTTGTCGTTCTTTTAAATGTGTCACTGCATTTGTTAACTCCGGCTGGTTTCTGAACAACGATAAGTTTTCGAATGCAGATGGCGAATATAGCAAACTATCGTGGGGGTCAGACGGCCAGTCTACTTGTAAAAAAAACACATATAAATAGAGGCTTTTGATGTGAACAGCTTTAAAATGACAGACGTTTGTGTGAACTGTGATAGAGCAGGTGGTGTTTGTATGATTTAATCAGAAGGCCGTGCACTGATACGGGCCTATTACCCCATCCGCATTCACGCACATGTAAACACACGCGCTTTGAATGTAGGCCAGCAGTTTGTTGAACTCCGCCCAAGTTTAGAGACATTATAGACAGTTGTTATTAATAACTAGTCACACGGCGAGCCAACTTTGTTTTTGGTCACACTTTTTGTCCTTTTGTAGCTCTCATCCGTCGTGCGCTCTCCAAAGTGCTTAAGTCGCTGTGTAAAAGTAGGCTACGCCGAATGCACCGCTCCTCCCGCACGTTCCCTCATTATACCGTCTGTGACAAACAACCTGTCACATTCCGTGAGGGAAGTAAGTGGCAATCCCACCCACTTCTTCCTCCACACAGATATACCGCAATGCATCTGACCCATCATGGTCCGTTTCTACAGAAGAGTTTGTGCACTCCTCCGTAATCAATCAGAGCTAATTATTTCTCTGTGACAAATTGCTTGCACTCTCTCGTGTGGCTTCTACAGTCATTTTATTTCACCTTATATGTGTATATCTTATATTTGTGCGTATACAATACACTTATTTCATCACATGTCTTGTAAAGTGCGTATATGATGAATTTTAGACCTCTTTGGAATTCAAAGAAAATAATGCATGTGCTGTTTTGCATCAGAATGGATGTATTAGGAGGCATTTTGAATTTATTGCATTTGGAATAGCTTTAACTTAAGCGATAATGTATGCACAAATCTCCAATCCTCCAAGACCTTATTGTCTAATAAAACATACAGAACCCAAATGTTTCATATTAAAATATCATGTGTTTGTAATCAAATAATGTATGGCATCCATCCATTAAAATATATAGTCCTTGACAGAAACAGGACGTTGCTACGCAACAATAATAATGCTATACATGAGGCATTGTAACACAATAGCATGGCATTATAGTTGTAGGTGTTTTATTGTGAGTAAAGCACAAATATTGACTAACTGTCGTCATACATTGCATTATACATAGTGGTTTTAAGTGGGGCATTATCCAAACCAATCAGAAATCGAATCTCTTTTCCTTAAGGATCTGTGAGAAAATGCCCCCTAGAATAAGCACAGGATATGACACGCAGGAAACCATGTAGGGAAGAGCTGTCATAAAGGGCAACATCCAAGGGAGATGACAGACACAAGTCACAAAACACTCAAGCGTGTATTTCCGCTATCATGTCAGAAGCAATTCAATAAGACTTTCTTTTTAACAGCATTCTATTAAAATTGACCCTTCTTTCATAATAAAAGTCCCTCGGATTATAGTATAAAATGATGTTGTTTTTCATCGTCGTTTATTAAACTTTCACTGAATGTAGCTGAATGTTGGGTGACACATTGCAATGCATTTTCTCTAAATAATTCTCTGTAATATATAGATATATTTGTCATGATTTTGCTGCAAATCTAAAATGATAAAGAAGCAATTTCATTTTTGAAAGATGTTTTTGTTAGTGTAGAAAAATGGCATTAAAGCTCAAACTAAGTGTTTAAGTGAAATAACAAAAATGACAACATAAATAATGATAAAAATGATGAAATGACCCTTATTTTGCTCCTCGTTCATATTACCAAGAAGGTAGACTGCAGCCAGAGGCTTCCTTGTTTACAGATCTCAATTTGGAATTGATTTGGAATAAACCAATTAAAACGTCCATATTGTTATCTCTGAGATGACTCGTGATCATTTTTCTCAAGAGTTAATCTCCATGGCAACAGGCTATTATGGGAATGTTGTTTTTGTCTCTAATTGCATTGAAGTCGGTTAGTAGTACGCTGGTAGCTGATCCTAAAAAAAGGAAGTGCATGCTGGGATACTGTAATTTGTGAACTTAATAACCATTGGATCCAGATTGCACAAGTGATACTCTACAGTTCTAAAATGGAAAGGGTACAGACACTAGTCACCCCCAGTTCTTCTAGAATCTACTTCATCTGTACCGCCAAAGTCCACAAAATGCAAACTGCTGCCGAGGCTGTATTCGCATATAACCGTAAAAAATAATATCGGCTCTATCAATATGGTAATTTCCCCATCCCAGACCTAGAGGTCGTAAAGTCTGTATTTGGTAGCTACTTTTTAACAATATAAAGGGAGGATGTTCTTGAGACTGCATCCTGTGGTTAAAAGCTCTATTAAATCTCAAGGCAGTTGCAACCAAGGCTTTGAATTCATCTTGAAGGTCACCTCACAGAAGCCTCTAGAAACGGTATGTAACAGACTATGAACTTCCAGGGCTTGTTATGTACCCGCTTTACAATAAGCATTGCATTGTGATGGCAAAACTTGTTCCTGTAAACAACATCGCCTGATGTTTGTGAAACCAAGGGTGCTTTTGATGCAGTCTGGGTCAGAGTTCGGTTTGTTTGTGTTCTTTTGTAAACCAGTGAATGACATTTGACAACAGTAATACAACAAAATATATATTTTGAAAATAAATCCAAAACTTTGTGGGTATATGAAAGTATTGATATATAAAAATGAAACACTTCACCTTTAAGATTACAAATATTGTGCTTTTTCTATTTATTAATTTATTACAAAGTAGCTTCATTCTTAACCATAATCGTTTAATTTGTGTTTCAGAATAAGATCATTTTGGACCCTCTTACATTCAGCGAGGCTCGCTTCAGGCCGTCACTGGAGGAACGTCTGGAGAGCATCATCAGTGGCGCCGCCCTCATGGCCGACTCCTCCTGCACACGGGACGACCGCCGCGAACGCATCGTAGCCGAATGCAACTCCGTGCGTCAGGCCCTTCAAGACTTGCTGAGCGAGTACATGAACAACGTGAGTCGTAATAACTTCCCACTCCTGCTCAAAGATCACATCCGCATGGTTATTACTGCAATTGTCTGTGCAGGAAGTCGTTGACGTTCCTATGACTCATGGAAAGACTAAGTGTCTGTTTTAGTACATTTATCAAGGTAAAAGGATTAATTAAAGTCAGCATTTTATTCTAATCATTCAAATCCTGTTTTCTGACCCATCATTTTCATCAACAAACATAGTAGTCATACCTCAGAGGCGGTTGATATATTATCTGTGTCATTTTTTGATAGAAGGGTTATTTATTTATCAGCGCCGATGTCACGGAACATGCAATCGACATGAATATTGTCTCATTTCCATCAGGTTATTGCAGTTTCTTTTTGGTAAAAAGAACAATATAAGTGCTGTATTATCCTGAATTCCAGATCGCATGATCATATGTTTTATTTATTCAAATGATATAAATACAAGGGTTGTATGATGCTGCCTTCGCATGCTCTCGGAAGTTTGATAATTTCCACTTAAACCCAGAAGTATTAAAAGTATTCAGTAACATTAAAATTAATATTGATTTATTAACATTAAAATTATCTGATAACAATAAAAAAGCACCGTTCCTTAAATTATTTCGGGGTTGAAGTGGGAATTATCAAATTTCCGAGAGCACTAAAATGCATTAATACCCACATAACTTTGTCGACAAGGTATTTTCAATTCAACTTATTTTAGCAAATCCTTGGTGAGGTCCGTTGGCTTGCTGCCAATTTCCGTATAAAGATTCGGAATAAATGATTTCAGTTATGACCTATCAGTAGAAATAGAAACAGATCGACCTTAAACTTTGTTGGCTTTTCATCTTGTGGACGTTTATGACCTTCAAAACTTTCTAATTATTGGTTGTTGTTGTTAAAAATTTTTTTTTTTTAAACACTTGAAAAAAAAGTTTACCCGAAGGCTCCTTTTCTTTGTTTGCACAAATAACACATAATTTGAATATTCATAATAACAATAATGCATTTCAAATTCTGATCATAAAGTTTTGTTTATTGATCCACAGTAAATTGAGAATAGCATGTGCTTCAGTAAATCGACTAATTATTATCTTTCAACCATGCATAATTTTGTTTATTTGGAGTGATTCTCGGTGTAACACGTTGCTTCTTTAAAAAAGCCCTTCAAGCAACATTGTCCATATACAGGATACCATGTTCTACCTGTTTTTCAGACATTACGTCTCGAGAGTTCTCCAGATTAACGGTCTTAATATTGTTTGATAAATCAATACTCTGACCTTTAGTCCTTTTGCCCTTATGTGTCTCTTCTATCTATGTTAATGAGTAAAGGCATGTAATCCAGTAGAATTATAAATGTGTGTGTGCGTGTGCGCACACATTTATTTTAGCGTATATATGTAAATTACTTTGCAATAGCTGTTATTAAACCATTGGCAGGTGTAATATTGATCAGTATATTATCAATGAGGCTGTCTGACTCTGGTACTGTGCAGTAATCAATGGCTTCTTGCTTGCTGTAATCTAATGTGGGTTTCTTGACGTTGTGTTTTCGCCATACGGGAACTGAGGGGATATTAAATACAACCTCTCATTTGATTAGTGATGCCCCTGTAGTCAAAACACAACATCACTGCTTCTATTACAATCTCTGTTAAGAAATCTGTTCCCAGGCCTGGGATGTTTTATATCAGTTTAAGTTCCTTTTAAGATTCATTTCATTATGTTGTCTATAAAATGTTTGTGTTGCTGTGTGTTCGTTTGTGTCACTTGCAAACCTTTTACAGTGAATCGTGTGTTTCTTGTGTATAGCGGCGGTTAAATTTTGACAGCCTGCACTAATGTTACAACATTCCACATGGAAAAGTTTTATTTATGATAACATATCGGTCTGATATTAGTTTTTCTTGAAATCCTTCTCATTGTGTGTAAAGAATTTGGCTTAAGGGACGCCTAAATCGCGATACTCCTAAATCACAATACATGAAAACCAACCTGAATATATTCTCAAATCATACTGCGTTTACAGTTTGTGGCCTTAACAAGCTTCCTTCTCCCTCAGGTTGAATAGTTTCTCAGCTCACTTTAAAATGCTTCATTAATTTCAGTAGCGGCTGCTGGGCGAGCTACAGCTGCGGGCTTGGAAGCGTGCGATCTAAGGCTAAAAAAGAGAGGTCTAGGAAAACAAGGTGCATTATTTATCTCTTGGGATCTGATTTAGACTGTATTCCTCTCCTCTATGGTTTTTTTCTTTTTAAGTTTCTTTACGGTTTCTAGGTCTTACAGTGAAAACGATTTCTACACTAACACCGCCGTAACTCTTGCCACCACCCGTCATGCTTCCCTCTTATCGTCCCTCAAGTTCAACCCCGGACAACACGAGGTTGATCAATGCGCTGTTTGCAATATATTATCTTCATGTGGCAGCAGAATGTCCATACTTGTCCCGGTCTGTGGTGATCGTTGATTGGTGACAGCCTCCCCGGTCTCTCAGCCCCATGCTGAATCATCAGAATCGGCTGATTTAGTTAAGGCAGCCTGGACGGGACGATCTATCAATTGATCGGTCGGGGTAATATATTACTGACCTGGGTCAGGGAGCTGGGGCTTGTGGGTAGAGGTTAAGGGGGGGTTCAGGGGTCCCCGGGTGTGGTGGTTTACCTTACTAGCCAGCCCACGCTGCAGTAAAGTGGATTTAGAGAGTTGGTTAGCTGAGCTTGATCTCGCACTTCGCTAGACATGGCACTCTGGCGGTCACTTGGCATTTAAAGAAGATGGATGCATGTGTTCTCCCGCCCTCCAGGGGGCCACACAGTGAGGTTTGATCAAGAGGCAGGGCTGGCGAATACTCCATCAGTCTAACAGCACTGCTGCTGGCCTCAGGCCCACGGAGAAGAGCCTGGGCTGGAGCCTGTGCAAACCAGAGGATTACTTGAGAAGAACAGTGGATCAGCACTAGTCAGGGACAGAGAGAGAAATAATGAGATGGATTGTTTAGAGTCGAGTTTTCGCTTGGTTGTGTTTGATAGGAAAACAACAGCAAAACAATTCTTACTTAAAGGAAATGTGCCCACTAAAATAAAAATGAAGTCGTCATTTTCACGCTTATGTCGTTAAAAGTCTGTATATGACTCGTTTTTTTGTGGAAAAATATATATATAATGAAGAAGACGTGTGGTTTTATCTATACAACGGAAGTCAATAGGGAGTAGTGTTGTTCGGTTACCAACATTCTTCAAATTGTCTTTTGTGTTCTGCAGAAGAAAGTCATACAGTTTTCGATTGTTTTATTTTTTGTGTGTCCATTTCAGTCATAAAAGCATTGGTTTTTCGCTTGTAACGACATACTGTACATCAAAGACATCACAGATGTTGTATGATGTTCTAGATCACTGGTTCTGAAACATTTCACATCAAGTGCTACCTTTGATAAAAAAAGACAATGCAAGTATCATCTACTTAATTCTTTAAAAATAAAGAAAAGTGTATTATGTTGATTAATTATTTTATGCTGTAATTAATCTTTGAATGTATGAAGATTATTAGTTATGTAGCAAAGTTTTGATTAGATGATAATAATATATATGCAATTTTTAAATTGTGGTTAATCGCACACGTTTAGTGAAATTATTTTTATTTAAATATAATATTACATTCTAATAATTTCACATTTTATCTCCAAATTAATGTAGAACACATTTCTTTAACATAGCTCAGTGGTAAGATCACTGCGTTAACAACAAACATGGTTGTGGGTTCGATCCCAGGGCATTGCACATTCCTATGTATAAATGTATAGGAAAATGCAATGTAAGTCGCTTTGGATAAAAGCATCTGCCAAATGTGTTCATGTAAATGTCTTTATTAAAAA
Organism: Triplophysa dalaica; assembly: GCF_015846415.1. NCBI lineage: Eukaryota > Metazoa > Chordata > Actinopteri > Cypriniformes > Nemacheilidae > Triplophysa > Triplophysa dalaica. The sequence continues at coordinate 8,701,081 of NC_079543.1, forward strand.
AAAAAAAATACACCAATTAAATCCATTATAATAAGTGTGCCCTTCCAACTTGTCTAACAGGTAGGAAATATACAAAAAAAAGTTCTCGGACACAAAATACATGAAATACAGAAGAATCCTCATTAAACCGCAAAAGCGTTTTTTTTCTACTTTTCTTTTGTTCTTTGAAAAACATTATAGTGATAGAAGTCACAGCAGCACTTTAAAGAGCGCGGCCCTTTTAAGCGCTGCTGCTCTAAGCAGGTCTAATGCGCTTTCTGTTTTCACTACTCTTTCCATTCATTTAAGACTTTATTTAACTCGTTGAAGACTGTGCTTGCGAAAATACTAGACTTGTGTGCTTTCTGGGATAATCTAGTGTGTTTTTGTTCATTCAAGCACGAAAGAGAAGGTAATCCTGGTGCGCTGTCTGACAGATTCTGTTTCACGACCAGAAGCTGTTAATCTATACTGGACGTGTCAATATAACCATTTCATGCCCAAATAGATTGAATTACTTTATATGAATAAGAGCGTGATTATGTAATGCTACGCTAGACAATGATGACAGAAAAAAACAGATTTTGCGTTAATGGCGTTAAATATTAAAAAATATATTGTTTAAAGTTGAGACCCCTAATAAATATATTTTAAATATTTATATTAGTGTGTCCAATTCCTGTCGCGTCACATCCCACCACAGATTGAGAACCACTGTTCTAGTTCAACAATACCAAACATGATTTATTTTCATGTCATTGTAGAACTATTGCATTTTTATTGAAACAGTCTTAATAAATTAAATCACAATCTTAGGCAGAGGGTAAGAACTTATTTCATCATGCAGCATTGGTTGTTACATATCTTTTATGACAAAAGTGTGTAAATGGCGACAGAATTTTACTGAGAAATAGTCTATAGCTCTTGAAGACAAAAAAGTTCTGGCCGTCTCTCTAGGATAGCTAATAACAAGCTGTCGTGGCATAGTGCGATAGCATCATGTGACTGCTGGCGCCTCTGCGTCGTGTCCTCACAGCAGCACAAACGCTTTGATGCCTGGATTTGGCAAGTGCTAGACATCGTCTCATTGGGCAAGACCAGTCGTTTCTGAGGGAATATCCCACAGCATGCACATAAAATGCAAAAACTATTCTTTTTGCTTCCTTCACACCATCTATCCTTCACACTCTCTCTCGTTCTGGCCCCAAAGGCACAAACAAAAATACTCATACATATCAGACGTTCCCCTTCAAGGATTCAGAGTCACATCTCTTGCATCGTCTGCTCACGAAGCTCTCGCTATTCTAGTCCGGTGTCAGAAACGTTGTGGTTCTGCTGCAGACTGGGTGAACATTGAGATGTTTTTTGGTCGTCGTCCTCGACTGCTTTACAAAGCATTTGGAAGTATGTTTTGCACCCTTGAAACATACAGAGCGAAACACTCAGTACCAGAGAAAGCTGGATAGCTTTGTTGTTTTTGGGCAATGAAAAGGCTTTATTTTCCAAGACTAACAGAGTTCTTTAGAAAGACTCATTACATATTGGCTTGGTGCCTGAATACCTGAATTAGCATAGTACATTCTATGTTGTATCTTGATGAAGAGTGTTATGTTGTCAAACTTAATTCAAGTTTTTCTGGTCTAACACTCTGTCTTCACTTCTGAAATGATTGTATGTCTGATAACTTGACACAATCAAGCTTAAAGGTACAGTTTGTAGAAATCGCCGCTAAAGAGCGGACGATCAAAACAACAACAATCTCGTAGCTTGATGATCTTTTGTAGAGGCGTGGAATGATGGGATACGTTGTCTTCAACTCCACCGCTGATGGTACCGCTGATAAATCAATCAGACCGGAACGGGAAATCATGTTAGCGGAAGAGGTAAAGTAATAAAGTTTTTTTTTAATTCTTACAAACTCTACCTTTAAGCATGCATGCAAAGTACGATCTGACTCGGTATCTCTTATCTTTTAACTCTCATCTGACTGGGCCTGTAAAGTTGTCAGTTTTGCAGGTAGCACACTTGAAGACCCAATTAACGTCAAGCCACAAGCATTTCTCATAATTACATCTTCTCTGTCAGCTTGTCACACGTGCCTTTTTAAAGCAATTCTTGATGTCGGGACTTGTACGGGGAATCGCTGGGCACTTTACTGTCTACAGGGTTGGACTGTCTCTTCACTTACTTATGGATAGAAACTTGACATGGTTAAATGTTTTCTAACAATTCTAATTTAGAAGTATATAAATACCAAAATTTCACACTTTATAGCGGTTCTAGCTGTTACCTCCCTGTGCTCGTCTTCAGCACTGCAAGGGGTGATTCAGATTTTGCGTCGTTTGCTCTCCCATATTCCTTATTTTAAATGTTGCATCTTAAATAGGCAGCAAAGCGGTCGCGGTGTGCATGCGGTGCGACGCTCCCGTATTTCTAGGTGGGTTAGCTCAGCACCAAGATTTATATTTTAACTTGCCGTAGGTCGTGTGACAAGAACCAACCAGCCAATATAGACAAGCTCAATGAAGATGGAGACACAGATGGTCACAGCATAAACATATCTAGTAGCAGACTTATTGCAAGGTATTTTCAGTGCATAAAATCCATAAATCCTTTGTTTATATCTCCTCTTCTCAACGGGTATCGTGGCCCATGGTTGCTTAGAGATGACAGAAGCTAGAAGAGCCCAAACTCCTTTTGAAAAAAATTGAAGCGCGGCTTGCATTTTCTGCACGGTTTTAGGCTCGCCCCTGAAGTTAAAGTAAATGCCTCTAGACTTTGTAAACTGCCTTCTTATAACAAACATCCGCTAGCCTCAGAAGTCCCTGCAAACCTTTAAGCATTTTTATGTTTGTTTTAAACAGTATTGTTTCCAACCCACTTTCTCATCGAGAGTCTCTTCCTCCCAGATTCGGCACTTACGCCCTATTAAGCGACCCGTATGGGGCGATCCATCAGCTGTTTCCCATAGCGACTTGTGCCTTCCCTTCCATCTGTTAGCCCCTAATGCCCCTGGCTTGCTTTGCTTTGCCAGTGAGAGACTCCTGCTCCCAAGTACATACTTCAAATTGCGAACCATTCCACATATGCTGGTCTCGATTGCCACTGACTACCCCACGGTTATAACCATCTGATGCACAACATTTGTAAATACTTCTTAGTCTAGTAAGCATTTATCGGATGGGCAGATTTTTATGCACTTTCTACCAGTAAAAAAAAATGTAAGTAATAATAAGCAAATATTATTATTATTATTATTAATAAACTAGGCTAACAATTGATACAACTATTCTTTTTATAATATAAAACATAATATTTTCTGTAAATTAATATTATTATTATTAGATGTAGAAGTAGTAGCAGTACTATTCAAATTATTCTTCAGGTTACTTAATATAATGAACTATTTTATTTTTATATTATAAATATCTATTTGTTAATGGAAAATGTGCAATTAAAAATATAATATATAAAAATATATACAAATTTGATAACATTTATTTTTACAATTATGTACAATCATTTTGAATACAACTATTCTTTTTTTATAATATAAAGTATTCTATTTAGATATTAATCTAAGTTATTAATGTTATTATTTAAAATATTCTTTAGTTTACCTAGTATAATAAATTATACAACTTTTATATTCTTTATATGATTAAATATACATTAAAAATATATATATAAAATGGATTTCTTTTCACAATTATTCACAAATATTTTGTCATGTCCGTCTAGTATTATAATATATCAATTATAATTCCACCCTTAAACATTACGAAGAAACACAGCTAATTGAAGAAACTCATCTGCAGAGGCTCAATGTTCTATTCAAAAACAGTTTTGGAAACGGTTTTGAAAAGTCACCCTGCTCTACAGCTCCACGATCAGTAGATATATGGGGCTTCAATCTTATGTGCCTAAATCAAAGATGGATACTGTGGGGACTTTTGACTTCCATAGATCTTTTGCGGCTTCACACAACATCTAAAGCCAGTAATGAGAAAAGTAAGAGGACACAGAGTTGCAAACTCTCAAGGAGCAACTTTTTATCTCGTAATTTTCTGTACAAGGACACTTGCCTGCCCGCTGACCCTCGGCCTTGCGCAGGTAACACAGATGAGAAGTGAATTTCTTATATTTTCTGTTCCACCTCATATTTCATGCTACACTTTTCTTCCTAAGCCTTTTGCATTGTTAGCACTGTTCTTACGCCCCCCTTAAAAACGAGCAGGTTTGTAGGTTAAAGCAAAAATGTTTCTCATATATTGTCAGAGGGCTTAATTCAGTGCCGCTGTGTTAGATAATTCATGCGGGTTGGAGGCAAAGCGGAGTTTATAATTCCCCAACATTTTCATTAATTTGCTCCTCATGTTTGCTGCCTGAAGTAATCAGGGGAATGAAATAGGGCCCAGAATGATGATAAATCACTCGGCGGCCATGTTGTTTGCGGAGCTGCTTCATTACGAACGCTGATGAGAGTGAAAATGGTCTTCACATTGCTTTTGCAAGTCAGGGGAGGGCGAGGCCTCCGTGTGTGGGAGATGTGTCATTTTCTACCCTTTTACCAGCTGTCATTTTCTTTCTTTTTCAATCTGTGTGTTGTGGGCAAGTACAGACCCATATCTACGTAAAATGTGTGTGAATTTTGCTCTCCTTTTATGTGCTTGAAAGCTTTTTGTGTGGGTTGTTTTTTGGTATATTTGTTTGCTCCAGGCCGGATGAGCTTCTCACTCATTACAATTTTTTGGGAGGTTGTCTGCATCTTGATGCTGCCTGGGTGTTTTTGTGTCTGATTGTGTCGGTCTCAGGGATAGAGGGCTTTAAAGGCCTGACTCTGTGAATCCGAGGCTAATATCAATCTTGGGGTAGTGCTTGCGTCTGTCTCCTTTTTTCATGTAACCCGCCGGTCATTCAACTTTTCTCTCACTGTCAAAGTCGGTATGCTTGAAGTGACATGTGTGGTGCATGTTCATTATGTGCAAGGGCCCGTTTTCTGAAAAACCCTTATGAGGTATGTGAAATAGCCATGTGATGCAAAAACATAGACAAAATCCAAATATTCTATTCAATCAGATCAATTAATGGTAGGATTTTATTTTTAAAGCTTTACGTTTTCATTTGATTTCCTGTTTCTGCATACTTAAAGTTTGTTTGCGTAGTATTTTATACATTGCTGATGTCCTACATGCATGATGCCATATGTGTTGTTGTGCTGGTTTATTAACTTATGCATATATTTTCCAACTATTTAGAATAAAGGAATTCAAACTATGGAATATCACAAATAAAACTCAGGAAAAAGCCAAAATAAATCGAGCTATTTCATATTTTAGCCTTTTTAATGTAGTCCCATCTGCCTGTTATTTGTATACATTTATTTTGTACTTTTTATCAACCAGCTTCCTGAGGTTTCATTCTAATACATTTTAAACACTATAAAGGGAATTCCCATTGTGTGTTGCTTTTTATATTTGTGCATAAAAAAATTGGGAAAACAAATTAGTTATAGTTAGTATTTATACTGTATTAGGTTTGTAATTAAAAAAACTTAAATATTAGCACAACAGAAACCACAGCAATAACAAAACATTCATAAAATTATTGTTATCTTAATAATAATAATAACAATAATGATCATTTTTATAATTATTTGTAGTAGTTTTTAATAATAATAAATTATTGTTGTTGTTGTTGTAATACTACTACTACAAATTGTATTATTATTTGAGAGAAAGAAAGGGGGTACTATTCCTGTGGCGCTCCTATGCCACTTGAGCAGGTAGTCACATGGAAAACACAATGTGATGACACATGACCGGTCAATCCGTCTGATTTGCTCTCAGTCATGCACATTTTGCTCTTTGGATAATGACTTGCGTGAAACACATCAGCCTCTATTTCTATGCATCAGCGTCTGCCCGGCACATTAGCTTTCCTCTCTCGCTTGACGTCAGCGTTCCCCCAGCATCCTCCTGCGTGTTGTCTTTAATAAAGTCAGGAAACTGCCGTCTGCCAGCAGTCCTGCTCGCTTTCAATTAAGGACGTTTCAGAGACAACGTGCCACGAATCAGAACACCTGCCACACGTGCCGGGCCCAGCATGATCACGATGCGCGTTTGGGCCGCGTGGCCACGCTGTTCCGTGCCGAGGTGATGCAGTCAACCGAGATTTAATTGCCTTTTCTGGCTAACTCGTATTAAGGGGTTGAGATGGAATTAACAAGAGACAAATTAATGTAATAAAAGCTCTCAGAGCTACATGCCCATCGCATTAGCTGCAATAGGACTTTACCATGGCACCCTGCAGAGATTCAACCTCCCCACCCAGCCACGCCCCCCACTCCATCTGCAATGAGAGCAGCTAACGCTATTGACATTGATAGGTGGATGGAGCTGTGGAATCGAGTGTAATTGTATTTAACGGGCAGACATGGATCTGAGGAGCGAGGCTTTAACTGCGTTACTGCGCTACATATGTTAGCGTTTCGAATGCAGGGGTGAGCTCGGCTGGGTGATGGAGCGTGCTGTTCATCCCGCTCAGAGTGCGGGGAGAGAAATGCATGCTGGGCTGTAGGGGTAAACCATGCGGAACCGCTCAAACAGAAATGAAGGGGGGGGGGATGCGAGGGAGATATGCGATAAAAGAGATGTTTTGACAAACCCTGACTTATTAGGCCGCTTTTCGTCTTAAAACAAGAGTCAGATCATTTGGTTTTATCGCCACTGCTACGTCTCATCATTGTTGGTTTGGTTTATTTTCCTTGAAGGTTAGTAATGACAATGCAGCCAGAAATTGAACTGACATGCCATTTAACTTAATTGCAATTAATGTCTTGCTATAATTTGCCCTCATGTGCATTTTTCTTATGCTCCATTTATTTTTTCTCTCTTGAGTGTTTGTTCAGCTACAGGCGCTTTTATTTCCCAGAAGAGTTTGTTTTAAATCGAACATATTTCAGCTATTTTCCTTTTCGTTATGTGAAGGTCACGATACACCTTTTTGAAAACCTTCTTATCATGATTTAAGTATGACATTTTTCTGCTTTTCACTAAAATACCTTAATGTATACTTTACTATTCTACCCTTTAACATAGATGTTCAATCTTAAAATATGGAAATGCTTTATACAATAAACACATTTTAAAAAGTATGATGACATAACCATTTAATATTTAATGAAGGGAACGCTTTTAAATAAATTGTGCACATATTACAAATGTCTTGTAATAGTGGCATTAATTTCATTAGGTGACTTGCAGTGTAAAAATATTTTGTAATAATACATTAAATAAAAAGAATAATTGAATGTTGTAGAAATGGAGAATGTTAAGAGAATGTTAATGTGTCATTTCTAATCAAGCTTTATTATATGTATTTACAGTATATTATAGTCTAAACAATATATGAATGCATGTTTAGGATACATACGCTTCAAGATTATCCTTAGCAAGACAAGATTCATCCATTGTCTGCAGTACTGAAACCATTTGAATCAGATGTTTCAGACCCATATATTTATCACGCACATTTACCATAATTCAATTTCTCTGGCTGCAAGACCAGGCTTATTGAAATCTATTGACATCGATTTGAGCATCAGAATCCCTTACCATTCTTTTTTCCACATTTCTCGGAGAGTCCTTATCTTATCAGTGAGACCAAATATGCGCTTTTCTGCTTTGTGCTCACAATGCCATGAATATTTTCTGCCAGTATATAAACTTTTTTCAACTAAGCCATACATTTCATTGCAAACCCCATCTGTGAGTGTGAAGAAACGTGAGCACGTGAAATATAAAATGTGATTTTTGGAGGTGTGAGGGTATATGTATATATATGTATATTATCCATGAGATAACTCATCCTGTGATTCTGTGTTTTCAAACCTGAGCAGTTCAGGCAGAAATGACTCAGTGGAATATGACTCACCTGTCATTTTACATAAGGATTAGAAGAGCTGTGTGTTTGAGACGGAATCAGCTTGCTTAGCACTGAATTACAGAACTCGTGAAGTATATTCACATGGAGTTTGACTTGGTGTGGGATGCAGTGCTCAAAATGACAAAACAAAACCATGCATTGTGTTTGCTCGAGACTGAAGTAATAGGGACTGTATACAACTCGGATGATAACACTGCCATGCTGATCAGTAGGTAAAAAACCTGTTATTGTTGTTTTCTTCAACAACAAAGTTTACCATTGAACAGTCAGAAATGTGCACGTTAAATAAGATAGCAGCAAACAAATTAGAAGTAATGCAGTAAAAATGGAGCAACATGCTGAACTCAGATTTTTTTCCAAACTGTTTTTATTTAGTTCATTTCTTTTCTAAAGGAACACTGTGTAATGCATTTACATAGCCTTTCACATTTCTAGCTTAACAATAATTGGTATGTTTTATTGTAATTTGCAATGTTTTTTTTTTCTTTACTTATTACTTGAAAAGCAAACCTTTTAGAAGTGTCCAATTAAAATACATTGCTAAATCTTTTCTATCTGTAAGCCCACTGTGTAGGTCAAATTACAGTAATTCTCAGAAAAAGAGTGAATTTAGCGATGGCTAATATGACCTTCTTTAAACACCCACAATCACAATAAATGTCAGGCTCCCAAGTCCACCTCTTCCAAAAAAGCCAGTAGCCACTAATAACAGAAAAGCTTTAAATTTCCCGTCCGAATACAACATGACAGGGTCAAATTGAGCCTACCCGGCAAACCACAGGTCATGCATTTATACATTTCTCCCAACAACTGATCTTACATCAATAACTTGCACCTACTGCCAATTTCCAGTGTTGGATTTAAGGGTCTCATATTTGTAAAAAAAGAATTTTACCAATTTTTGTAATGCAGTAAAAATGTCAAATTGACTAACTTATGAGAGTTTTTCTGTATTAATGCGCTGTTTTTCCAATATTCCTAGACAGGTGAAGTCAGTAAATCAAAGACGATTTCAGTCAAATAACATACTATTTCATGTTAAATTATGCTTAAAGAAAACAATGTTTTCATTTTCCAAAAAGTTGCGCTATAAGTAGCATGGGGTTTCCGCGTCTGTTGTGCACCCCCTTTACTTTACATCAAATGTTTTTACAGGTATTTCTTTACGTTTTATAGCTATTTTTCCTCCACCAGCAGTAACAGCCAGAAGTCCAAAAAAATGGTGGTTCTCCCCTCATCCCTCTTCCAAACCCGTTCTATTTGTTTATCCAAAGCTGTTACAGTAGATCCATTCTAGTCGCGTTGCTCGGAAAAACCAATCGCATTTCAATTTGCAGAAATTACATCCTTCACCTTTAATTAAACACATCAAACCAGAAATCAAGCCAATCGAGAACACAGACGTGTTGCCAGATTGTGGTCAGGGTGGCTGTAAATGCCATTAGTCTCGTTTCCAACCTGCGATGGTGCCGCAAATGACATTAATTGTTCTTATCGGACCCCTGCGACCCTCCGGTCCTCACAACTCTGGCCACTCGTCGATATATCTGATACGAGCTGTTGCTATTAGTCTGTCTGGGTTTTACAGCCCATCCTGTAAACATGCGGGTAAGGCGAGCCAGCGAGTGCAATTTATAGAAACTCGACAGGCTATTTGGAGAAGCCAGACAGAAAAATGGTTGTGATAGTAGATCAGAAGCGCAAATCCGCTGTGCGGTGGTATGTAGCTATGCGAAACCCAATTGCTGATATTGTTCAATATTAGATTGCTAATGATTCAGTTGTGTCACGATTCGAGTCTCCTGTCATGTGAATGAGGTTGGCTGCTAGGAGACGGAATAATTTGTCGTGTCAAACTGTCACGTTGATTTCGTGTTTCTCGTACCTGTGCTGCGTTTTTCACTCGACGACACCCGCTCTCTCTTTGCTGCCACTTCTCTCCTCCTTTACCATCAGATAGGTGAGCATGTGACCTTAATTCGTCTTGGTCTGTCAGAAGCTCCGGGGCTTGCACAGCGGGTCATCAATATTGTCTGGCCCGGCATTGCCTCACTGTTGGCAGGGCGAACCCGCGGCTGGACTCCACCCTGCTAGGCCCTGAGAGAGTTTATTAATGAGACTAGCGGTGAGAGAGAGCGTGCGCATGCATGCGTGTCCGTGTGAGGTAGAAAGCTTTTTCAAATCTTGCTGCAGGGGTTGGGGACTGTAGCACTGGGGGTCCATCTCTAAAACATTTCGAAGAACAGTTTCACCAGGCATCCCTGAAACACAGCTAAGAGTCGACACTTCTTTGGGTCAGTTCTTTCATAAACAACATCCACTGGATTCAAGCGCATTCGCACTTCCTGTCGCCCACAGAAAGTGTGAACCGCTGGCTGGGTCTCAATGCATTTTTTAGTTCCCTACAATCTGAACCAGTAAATCGTGGACATGCAAGTGGCTTTATATAAAAAACAAGGGACACTATTGACTTGGATGTTAAAACGTAACTGGGGTTTATCAATAAGGGTCCTGGTTTGTTTTGTTTACCATACATCTTTGTTTTAGCTGTTAAAACATACAGTGACCTTGTTAAAATAGACTGGCAGTGAAATGCTTGGACAAGCTTGACTGAATTTATGTGCTCTCATAATCCTAAAGACATTGTGATATAGAATCTATGCATTGATGTTAAAAAATATTGTGTAGGTAAGAAATGGATGGTCCCTACACATTAATGTTATTTTAAGAATAATAATAATTTAAAACAATACGGAAAATAATGTAAAATAACATTCATTCATTCATGCATTCATTCGTAACCAAAACTGCAATAAAATCGAATCAAATTTGAAAGAAAATAAAACGCATAAAATTAAATTAAATAAAACAATAGCTAAAATAACATCATTCATGCATTCATTCATAACAAAAACCCCAAAAATGCTCAATCTAATTCAAATGCTAATTTTATTATAGTCTTTCTGCTTATGCAGCAAACATGTTCCTGTGTTCCGCAAATCTCCTTTCAGCAGGTTTGACACTTTGAACAAGCGAGGGTGAGTCAGTAGCCATGATGTCGCCGGGTCCCTCTGAGTTTCTCTAAAAGAACCGCGTCGCCTCATCCTCCCACATCTCGCCACCTCCACACCTGTAATTACCTGAAACATTTGCATACCGTCCTCAGCATTTGAGCTTCTAGATGACACTCCGAGCTGTAATATGAATAGACCTCTTTTGGAGAGAGAGTGTGTCCGTGTGATTGCCTGAGAGAAAAAGAGATATGTTTTTGTTGGATACAAGTGTGTAATCGCTTTTACAGTTGACAGCTGGGACATCTGAGGTTTCCGAGAAAGCCACAATTGAGTCTTTACTTTCTCTGCTAACTTTTTCTCCGTCACGCCTGCATGTGTATTGTAATTAAAAGTCCTACAGATATCTCTGTAGAGCTAGTGTAATGTAAAATGTGTGGGCTTTTTTTTACTCTGCTGCGCATCTTGTCCTGTTCTGTCTTAAATTGCCTATGCTTTTAGTTTATTGAAAGTATTTTTTTACCCTTTAACTGCTCAGTGAAATGAATCTTTGTGAATGTATTTAGAAAAGTTACAGTGGTTTTTCATAGCAGGCCTTGGAAGAGCTTTTGTCTTGTCGGTGCGAATAGGAAATGATCTCCTCTGTTATTTGTGGGGGTGGCTTTTAAGGCCACGGTTGAATGAGACTAGCATACAGCATATACAGTACAAAAGAATCAGACTTGTGTATTATGCATACATATAAAGTTCCTCACACATGTAAAATTGATTTTGCCAAACAAACACAACATTTTCGTACAACACGTGCAGATGTCAGACAGTGTCAAGCATTTTACAGTTTTTGAAATGCTGGGTTATTTTTAACATATAAACAGATCAAATTTGGAAAAATAAATAAATCTATGCTAGGTTATTTCAACCCCAAACGCTGACTGACTATAGGCCATTACCTTCTCTCTCAACAGAGGTATAGTAATACAAACAGGGTTCCCGAGTGCATTTCATGCCTTAGATGCCAGGTATCTCACCAGTTAATCAGTAGGCTGCAAAGGCTGGCATCATTGACTTTAAGAGAAAAGTGTGCGTGTGTGGAGTGAGGATGCTGTGCGTGTCACATCTGAGTGAGCAGAGGGCCTTTTTTTGTGTGTGCGCGCAGCAGGAGAGCGCAGTCATAATTAAGACAATTAATTCAAACAGAGAAGAGCGATGCACATTAGCCCAAACATTTACACACTGCTGATTCTAGCCGCTGGCATGAAAAAATGTCAGTGGCATCACGGCTAATCTGATTAAATGTTTGTTGCCGAAATAAAGGATAAAAGCATGGGGTGTGTATGTGGCTGTTATTTGCCGAACACACTTTTAATACTTAAATACACTCTTTACAAAAAGGTGCTTTAAAAGGTGTTTCGATGCCATAAAAGAAGCTTTTGGTTCCATAAAGAACCTTTATCATATGAAGGTGATAAAGTTAACAAGTTAAAAAGTGATGATTCTTATGTTTTTTGGTGGAAGCAAAAATGGTTCTTCTATGGCATCCCTGTAAAGAATCTTTTAAGCACCTTTATTTTTTAAGAATGTAGCGGGCTTATTTGTTATAGCCTCTTGTTACTCTTTGCATGTAGATGTAACCAATTTGATGATGTTTTCCTGTTTTTTCATTTAATCTATTTTGGGACTGTGCAAGCATTAATGTGACGTCACTTGACATTTAGAGATTGTCTGAAGTGTGTTTGTGGTCCACAAAATGTGAAAATATTTGCAAAACCCACTAGTAATAATAATAAGTATCAAAAGTAACATTTTATATAAAAAGTAATAATAAAAGGTAAAATTAAGTAATATGCTATAAAAATAATATACTATAGTTATAGATACATTTATAGACAAATAATACAATTGTAGATAATTTAAATTAAATGTAAGAATAAAATAAAATATAGTTAAAATAAAATATAGTTAAAATAAAATAAAAAAATAACATAAGATACAATAAGAGATGAAATACAAATAACATATAAAATGAAATAAAACAATGAAATGAAATAAAATATGACATGACAACATAAAACAAATATAAAATGTTTTTATTGAGGATATGGAGAGGAGGTTTCCACACAACATTATACTTCCATATGGTGTTGAGCCAACCAAGCAAACGTCATTGAAATGACATTGGGAATGCTAACAGATAGTTTTCTTCAGCTATTAACCTCCTTGTGTACATAATGCTTTTTATCTTCATTCTTTTTAAGTGATATCCCTACATCTTGATATCACCTGCTTAATTTAAATCCACTTCATCATCGTGACCTTGGGGACCGTGGGTCTATCAGTATCTCTTTTTCTGTCCAATCTGAAGAAAATTCTCTCTCTCTTCCTTTTTTGTCCATTTTTTTCTCTTTGTCTGTCTCTCTGACCTTGGTCTTATCATATTAAAGCTTCTCTATTTCCTGTAAGAGCTCCACAATGGCTTCATCTCCAGATTGGGCTGTTAGGGAAGAATTCACACGGCGCCTATCGGACACATTTATCCTGGGCCGTTCGAGAAAACAGTCAAACAAATAAGCAGGCGAGGAGGGGCCGGCTGCAGATGGCTGTCTCCAACACGCAGAACAAATTATTCACCCCGTAGAGGCTATTGTACATTAGCGACGCTGCGTCTGCTCCTGGGCGGAGACGACGGGGACAGGTATCCCCCACAGCTCTCCCACCGCAGGCCTCATGCCTGTGGGCTTCATGACACCCTCATTAATCCACTGCTGATGGTTGGGTCTCGCTACAGTTGCACACCTGGGGATACTGGAGCCCAGGTTACAGATTATATGTGGAGTCTTCTTATCAGTGCTGTGAGATAGAGGTGAAATATAGAGTGAGATTGTACATCAATAAATGTATTAATGTCACGCACACACATGTGTATGTTTTTATAAAAGCACTTTTTTTGTAAATCTCATGCATGTACACTTTAACAGTTGCTCTAGAACATGAGCGAAAGAGAGATTTATTTTAGGCTTAAAGGAGGCTTGAATTAAAATCAAAATTTTATCCCGAGCTGTTGTTATATTAGAGGGAATCGTATTCAAGCGAACATCGTCATGTAAGTGTCAGAAATGAAAACGCCCTTTTTACTATGATTACATCTGTAATTGACACCAGGCCAGGTTATGGAATGCACCCATTATAGATAGGTTGAACACCGCCTCCATAGAAAAATATCAACGACTACTTCTCTAGCCCCGCCCACTGGTTCGCGTATGACTCTTCTGAAGTAACACAACTAATGCTGTGCGGAAATTGTGAATGGTGCTAATGTGTAACCTAACGTTCCATCTCAAACCAAATTCACAGATGGCTCCAATTACACAAACTACTTTTCAATCAAAGCAGAGGGCGTTTACTTATAAAGTCTTCAATGTGGCACTCCCATTGAAACTGAGCGTTTGTAGAGCTGGCCTCAAAACCCTGGTAGAAAATAGCCAATTACTTATTGATTTTGATGTTTTTCAATGTAAAAAAACACACACGTCATTAGTAGACCGCATATAACAGAATAACACAATAAACAAGGCCAGTTCATCACACCTTTAAGTTATTCTCCAGCCATTTTGGTGAGTCACTCGTTTTGCTGTGCCAGCCCAAATAACCCTCAAACCTAAACCTAACACTAAACCTAAAGGAGCTCTTACCCCTCCACCTCCATGTATTCTGTGTAACATTAAAACTAAGCTCACCTTTCCTTCTAACCCCCCCCCTGATCTTCATCCACTGCCCTCTGTACATGCAGCTCAGGGTTATGTGTGGTTATCTAGATCCCTTAGTCTGCTGAGCTCAAAACGGACCAAATCCCGGAAGACAGATTTTATTTTTACCAGGTTAGCTTTCTTGTGCACACAACTCAGCTCTGCTTGATTTGTAAAGTTTGATTTAAACTTGTTTGTAAAAAAGTTCATCTAAAATAAAAAATATTATTTATTGTATGGTATGGGGTGGTAATGAATACAATTACATAATGTATTGTGGTATAGCATAGTGTAGTATTGTATAGTATGGCAATGTGAAGTACAGTACCTTGCAATATATTGTAGTAGGGTAAAGCACACCATAGTGTAGTTTAGCACCATATAGTGTTGTACAGTGCAGTGCAACCACAGCATAGTTTAGTATACAGTGGTATGGTGCAGAACAATACAGTATAGTATAGTATTTATTAGAACAGTGCATTACAGCATAGTACGGTACAGTTTATTGATAAAAATCTGTAGGCTTTCCTCCATATTTATTAATCAAATACAACAATACTGTGTTATGCTTACAGTAAATGATGGAATGCGGCACGATGATGAGAAATGAACTCTTAATTGCGGTTTATAAATCACTCATCTACTGTAATTCTCTATCTTAAGTGGCTTTTTGACAGCAAATCAATACGATAAACACAAGACTTTCATTATGTTTATTAACAATAACACATTTTCCATCAAGTAATATAGTTCGGTAGCTTAACTGTTGGCTGTTTATTGTTGCCAACATAGCAAGTTGATGCATTAATACATAATGAGTGGTCTGGTGGGTGTGTTTATCAGCATTTTTCAAGAGCTGTAATGTGGCTCATCTAATGTCTATTTTCTATAGTGCCGTGGTTCCCAAACTTTTTGAAAGCAAGGCAAACCTTTGAAGGTTTTTTTTTTCCCACGGCACCCCGACCCTGATTTAACTCACATGCGTAAATACATATATACAATTAAATCCAGATTGCCAAACAACAAATTAAGTATAAACAGCTGCATATTTTTTTAGAAATGCATTACAACATAGATTAAATGAGGTGAAACAACTGATTCAAATGACAGATGGTTCATGTAACTCAATTGCAAATGTAAACAAATCTTATAGATTGATATAAACCATTTGCTGTATGTGGAAATCGTTGGAACAAAACACATTTGAATAAAGATGGATGCTTAATTTTTTCAATAATGATAAACAACTCGCATTACATTTCTCTTTAGGTTCTTATTAGCTTTATTGAAACCTGACCTTACAACCTAAAAAGGAAACTAAAATAGCTGTGTATGTAACAGTGTTACAGGTATTTTAATGTGCATGCTTTTGGTAGCACAGCCACTTGATACGGGCGTAGATTGAGGATTGCGCGACTCGTACATCGTGCTCCACTGACACGTTTTTCGTCTCAATTTTTCTCACGGTTTTTCTCAGGGTTGAGAACGGCAACAGCACACTGACGGCGACTTGCCGTTTTCATATTTAGCTGGAAGTATGGTCTAGTGATGGGCCGTTCGTGAAAGATTTGTTCTTTTGAACGAATCTTAAATGTGACTCGGGAAGAACGAGTCGTCTTGGGAAGTGATTCGTTCAGTCGCGCATGCGTATTGCGCAACATGCTCCGGACGCTTCGCAAATGCAATCAGAGCCGGAAAGAGAATTGATTAGTTCACCTCTCGGTCGAGTTGTTCGTTCATCAAGATTGATTAGTTCACCTCTCGAGTCTTCGGGTTCGAGTGTTCGGTCTTTTGTCATGTGATGTGACAGCTTTGTACAGAGAAATTTGCTAATTTACAACCTTACTAACATACAGGTGCATTGCCTAGCCCTAGTGTTTGTTTATTGATAGACAAAGACAGTGAAATGACAAATGAATCTATATTGTATTGTTTTCTGTTTATCATAGCATTATAGTTTTGTAATGGTTGTGATGTGATCAAGGTTTGCGTAAGTAGTAGAT
Source organism: Triplophysa dalaica (assembly GCF_015846415.1). Classification (NCBI taxonomy): domain Eukaryota; kingdom Metazoa; phylum Chordata; class Actinopteri; order Cypriniformes; family Nemacheilidae; genus Triplophysa; species Triplophysa dalaica. Next base: position 8,717,764 of record NC_079543.1, read on the forward strand.
TTGTTAGGAAAGTGACATGTAACATTTCAATTTTACTTTGCTAAAATGAACGAAAGGAACGAAATGACTCGAAAAAAGCTTCGTTCATTTTGCTGAACGAGACTCAAAGGTCAGAGTCAATAAAATGATCCGAACTTCCCATCACTAGTATGGTCCGTCCATCTGCGTCTGCGCGCCGTCCGCATGACGTCATTTTCATCATCATTTTCATCAGAAGGGTCCGTGATCGTCCTCATGCCCCGTCCGCGTGCAGCCCATTTTTGAGACCGTGCAGACGTGCCGCGATATCAGCGCATGCGCAAAAAAGTGCACTAGTCCACTATGGCCGATGTCCAAGAAGAAAGATATAAAACCAATATGCTAAAACCAAGAACTGTAAGCTTAGTAACATATCCTTGTCCAAACTGTTTGGTTGTTGTTTTTGTTTGCAATGGCGAAAACACTTGCTCAATCATTAATTTTCAGAATGTCTGTAAATGACGCGACTCAGCGCTGCCCTCTGATGGTCTGGCAGAGCACACATACTCATTTGTATTGCGTCCGCACTTAACTCGCGATGAGTATGCGTAGGAAGCCAAGTATGCCAAGGCCTTTAGCACTTTTGGTGCTCACCCGCTAACTGTTCCCGAGTCTACTTAAAAGAGAGATCTGGGGTGTGTGGTTCACGTGATATATAAACCCAGTCTTACCAAATCGCTGAAGTGAAAGTAAAAAATGTTTGCTTGTGTGTGTGTGTTTCACTGTCTTTTCTGAAGAGAGTGACGCGCTCCAAGCAGAGCTGTATATCTCATTTCCAATCGAACTAACTGAAACGAACTTGAGATAGAGTACAGTGGGCGGAGCTGAACGGAGCGATTCTCAGCACGGAACACTACAAGTGCGGTAAAAATAATATTCAAACTTTACATATGTATGAAATATATCAGTGTTTTTTCGCGTCATCATCTTCGTATGGACATGTTCATATGTTGGAGTTTTGATATAAAATATCATGATGTGAAATATTATTACATTATACTGGAAAAAACCTGAGATTCGGTGGCACCCCTAGACAGTTGTCACGGCACCCACTTTGGGAATCACTGTAGTGTATACCTCAAATACTATACATCAATCTGTGGTATAAAAACCCTTTTTATGTAAATTACCCAACTTAGACCCAGAACTCGCTGATCGGTTCAGACCTCGCAATATTTTTTCTATCTGATTAAAATCTGATATTTGTATAACATCTAATGGATTTTATAATCCTTGCAGTAAATTGCATTTTGAAGTTTGAAACTCAATTTGAGGGTTTGCCATCTGAGTGCCATCTGTGGCGGCTCCCGTGGTTATAACTTGAGTTTAAATCTGATGTATCTTTGAAAGGCAATATGGGAACTGGCATCTGTTGAATCTCCAAAAAAGCTTCTAGCCATTTTGTCTTTAGTAGATCTTTTGATCGGCCTTTGTTCTCCAGAACATATTCAATCTCTGCAATGGGCAGCCTGAAGCACTGTCAAGAGTAGTTAGGTTTTTCCTCAACTAAGGACACTTTTGTCTAGTTTAATCTTAGAAAATAAATTATTTTAAAAATGTGCACTAGTTTAATGATGTGGTCTGTCAATGTGCATCACAGGATAATTTCTGGACATCTTGTGAACCTCATGAACGCATGTACACTGTAAAGTTTTGCCTTACATTTTTAAACAATTTACAGATTTACGTCATTTCAGTGTATTATTTTAGATTTTGCCCATGTGGTAATATTCTTTAACTTATAAAAATGAGTTGAACTTGATGAACTTATTGTAATAAGTAGAAATAATTTTGATTACTTAAAAGATTAAGGAAACAACTTTTGGATTCAATTTTAAATCATTATTCATTCATGGTACTAATGATTTTTTTAGTTATCCGACACTCTTTTGACACATGCTTTTGTAAAAGCTAGCATTTATTGTATCCTAAATATTCCAAATTAAATAAAACATACATCATATTTTCATGTATTTTTTGCATAATATAATTACAGCTCGATAATAAAAACACACTATAATATAATACTATAATATAACACTATAATTTTCGGTCAGATTTCAGTATAGGGCGCCCTATAGCTTTTACCTCAATAAACTCTTACTTTGTTGCCTGTTGATAGTTAGTGAGGTAGTTGTTAGGTTTAGGTATTGGGTAGGATTAGGGATGTAGAGTTTGGTCCTGTTGAATATGTTATTTATATGTACTTATAAACAGCTAATGTGCCAATAACAGGCATGCTAATAAGCAACTAGTTAATAGTGAGAATTGCCCCCATACTGAAATTTTCTCTTTTTATTCAGTGATATATTTAACTTTGCTTACAGTATTTTATCTCAAGTATGTTCTTTACTAAAAGGTTTGTTTTCTCTGTAACCAAGAGTGTTGAGTAAAAAAATATTGATTTTCACAATTAATGTTGAATTGATTTTTGTTTATGCCCTCTTTTGTTATGTCTTATATTTTGTGATATATTTTCATTAGATTCCAAACCTACATTAATTTAAAAAAAATATATATATTTTTTTCTTATTTTGCCTTTGTTGGACCAAACCACACCCCTTTCACCCCCGCTTCCTGCCATCTTGCCTCTTGGCAAAACACACATACACAAGCAAACAAACAAACATGCCTATATTATTCTCCTATAGTAGCAATGCAGTTGAAAAAATAAATAAAAGATAACTCATTTAGCTGTTTGGTAATAAAGACAATACTTCTGCTGGGAATGGACCATAACACAGTTTATCACAGAGAATGCAGTGGAACTAAGAAACATGCCATATGGGTGGGAAGTCTTTCAGAAGCAGAGAGAGAGAGATCAAGTGCTACAGCTTCTGAGTGTAGCTAATACAAAAATGACCTTTTCCAGAAATATATTGCGATAGAAAACAGAACACATTTAGTCAAGATACGCTGACCCAGGTCTAGTAGTGATTTATGGATTGAGCCCCAGCTCATACGATTCTTGGGTTGGTACCCATGCGCCAGTATTTCATGTTACACCCTTAACTCTGCCTTTATTTAGCTGTTTTCAATAAATAGAATTTCTGTGCCATTTTGAACTCGCTTGGTAGTGCCAGGGATCGGGGTCCGATCGAAATTGTCATTAATCCTTGTGAGATCTTAAACCTTGCCCACCCAAAGGGATTCAAAGATCGAGTGTTTCTGATTGGCTAGTTTTGGTCTTGTTTCAAAGACAGGTATGATTTTTTCTAACTTTTCAGTGATATTTGTCTAGCACTAGGGACATTTTATGTTTGGCATTACAAAATAAAATTGCATAATGTCTAAATAATTATGGTTGACTTCCGTGGTCGACTTTGGAAGACAATGTTTTAGTACACCAGCATGACAGTTTACACAAAGGCATGACTAGGAATCGATTGTGTCCTTGTTGTTCTGAAAAAAACAGCGACGCACACTATCATGGCGGGTGGTGATGTACTCTTTAGAACCCCACCTATCAAACCATCAATCACATACAGAGACTCTCAGAAGTTTTTTTTTTTCCTTACCGTAGTTATTCACATTTAATGTTTTCAGATTTTATTTAGTCACACATTTAATCCTAACAGCGTCTTCTAAATTGTGGGAGTAGAAGAGAACACTTTATTACTCTACTGTAGATGTTCCAGCTATCATGCTGCTGCACTTCAGTTCATGGATTTTGACTTATTCATCGGACTTTGCCTCAGGTCATCTGAGCCGGATTTGAACTTCCCTTTCTCTTTATTTCATAACTGTTAATATATTAAAGCACCGGCAAGCCTGCAGGGAAAACTAATAGCATTTTAGCTATGGTTTTGTGTCTTTTTCTTCGGTGCTTTTGGTGGGGCCTTTGGGATACTTTGGCCACTGAGAATTAACTCTATAGTTTACTGTACAAAAAATAAAAATAATAATAATAACGTTAGTAATAAAAATAACATAATAAAAATGAAAAATATCATAAAAATAATGATATTTTTATGTATAGTTTAATTATTATGTATAATATTAACAATAGTAATAATGTATTTATTCCGATTATTATTATAGCCTACAATGAACATAAAGTATGTTGTAATCATTATTATTATGTGATTATGTGTGCATATTCCAAACTCTGAGCCTTTGAAACAACCCTACGACACTACCATCGAAAGCTCTAATCTTTTCTATTTGGACTTCAGACTGCATGTCATAGTCTGTTGTTACTCTGCAAACAGAAGCCCAAAGACAGCCAATACGTTGATGCCGTGGACCCAGAAATGCAGTGACAATGTTAATTTGGTTATGTCTGAATTATGGTATCTCCTGCTGCCAGATGGGACTATCTGTAATTAGCCCAGTGTAAGAATTGCTTTTCCGTTTTGGCGAGGCTTAATGAATATGAGTCTCTTTTATTATGGGGCTAAGAGAAGCACGTGATTTCCGCTGAGGCACCTGGGCCAATCTCTCTAGCTGCTAATGAAATCCTCCTGGAAACGAACTGGCTGGTGCAGACAATCTTCAATAAGCAACAGATTCTGCCATTTATCTCGCTTGATGGTGCCAGCAATGAGACCTCACGGTTCTTCCTTCCTTTTTCTCCCGCCTCACCCTCCCTGAGTCCCTGGCTTCGCCCTGACGCATCTGTCTGACAGATGTTTGACTAAAGACGTTTGGCAAGATGTTCTCTCCGCCATAACTTTGGCGATTCCTGTTTGATATTGTTCTGCTGGCAGAAAGTTACAGGCGACAACTGCTAGCGTTAACTCCACGCAACTCGGCATACTTGGAGAGTACTTTCGGTTAATTCTGCTTTTCCGTGATTGCACGCAACCTTGCTGGTGACGGTCGGCCCACATGCGTCGTCCTTTGAGACTCGACCATTTTCAGGGATCATTGAGGGGGAAGCAATTTGGTTTTTTAGCATACTTATTTAATTGCGCAGAGACATTAGCCATTTTGCTAAATGGCCACCCTGAAAGTTAATGAGGCTAAATGAAAGAGAAGCTGGAATTGGTATGGCGAGGTTTTTGTCTAGTTCTCTTTTGTTCATTTCAACACGGAGACTGCAGCAAACATTAGCCGTCTGAACTTCAGCTGGCCTTTTTTCAGCGAATATGCATTTTGTGCTATAGATAGGACACTCTTAGTGTGTAGAACCACGGTCATTGGGTTTGATTTTAAGTGAAGACTGACTTAATTCTGTTCATCTTAACATTGTTAATTCAAAACATTGTGTGTGTTTTCTGGAGCGAATCATTAAACGTATTTTGAAATTTTCTGGTTGATGAACTTTGTGTTGAACTGACTTCATATGTCCTCTAGAAGTCACCTTGGAAACAATTTATAAACAGTGGTTTATAAACAGGTTTTCCTGCTCAAAGATTTTATCCAGGTCCCACATACTGAACCTGTCAGATCTGTTTTCATTGACAGAACCCGACTTGAGAGGGGAAGATGAGATTATGATAAAGCTTATCTAATAGCCTAACTTTTTTATCTAATATTGTCTCACTTGACCTTATTCATTGATCTGTCCTCCAAAGACAGTATTTGATCGCAGTATGTGAAAAAGTATGTGAATAAAAGTAAGAGTAAGGTGTCCAGTGTATTTATGCCACGATATGGAATATCTGGACCTCTAGATGCTGCACATTCGAAACAACATCAAAAGGCAAAGGTGTAATGATGTTATGAAGAAAAGTGGAATTATGGGATATGTCGTTTTCACCATCCAGAGGCATATGGATATCGCGCATCATGTTCACGGACGAGGTAATTGCAAGAAACGTGGAATGTAATGCTATGCTAGCTCGTGGCTGATATTGGACTTTGTCAATTGATTAGCAGCGTAATGCTACACAGTTTTACGTGTTTAAAACAGTCATACAGTCCTCGTTTAAACTGCTTGCCTCATTTGGACTGCTTGCCTCATTTGGCCTACGTTTGCACTTTTTGGGGTTTCCGTTACTCGCCAAAGAGAAATCGTGGTCCATAATAACAGAACAACAGTTCCAGATGCTGTATAACCACTTCAGCATTTGCGTGTTGCTGTAGTTTCTACAACCGGAAACTGAGGGTAGTGCGGAGCTACTACTTTGAAGTCCCTGATATGCGACGGATACAAGGGACTGGCCATTGTTTTAAATGGGAATTTCTCTGGATTTTCACATTCTTTGGAACATTTTGGATAATGTTATTACAATACTGCATGAAATATAGCACACTGTGCAAGCGATTTAGGGATATTTCATAACAAAATGATTCCATAATGTGGCTTTAAGTCGTAAATCCCTGTACTATTTTTGTCTGACATTATTTGTTGATGGGATATTGTTTCCCCATGGACTTTAATTTAGAACAGGTTTTAATGAGGGTGTTTTATCTGTCTGTCTGTCAATATGTTTGTCTTTGTGTATTTTTCATTTATTCAACAAACAGTTATTTAACACTAACAGCCCCTTTGGGTGAGAAAGTAATTGCCCCCTAGTTAAATGGGTATAATTAAAGGGGTTATTAGAGTTAGGCGACTGCACACAGTCATGCATGATTACAGCTGCTCTGTACACTAACATTCACTTTTTTACACATACTTATCTGACACAATGTGACGCATTTAGTGGAAATATCTCATTCATTTATTCACACTTTGCTTTTTGTCCGCATCATTTTGGGCTTGCAACAAATTTGTGTCATGACCGTATGAAGTCCTCTATAGAAATCGTCAAATTTCCATCTTACTCCCATTAAGGGGATGATTCACCCAAAAATGAAAATTCCATCATCATTTACTCACCATCTTGTCATTTCAAATACGTATGAATTTCTCTCTTCTGCAGGACACAGAAGAAAATATTTTAAAGATCATTGGAAACTAAACAACTGCGACACCCAAGCGCGGATTAACGTACAGGCTTGCCTAGGGGCCCCACCTGTTTAGAGGCCTCTGATTGGCAAGATTTTTATTTTAAATTGACTTCAATATTTATTATTTATTTTTAAATCTGGAAACATCTTATCACCGTTCATTTGCTGCTCTGATTCAACTCTCAATGTGCAAAACAATGCAGGCTCACTCTTGCTCAAATCCAAGGTAAATTACCAATGCTATCATCTCTTACATGTGTTTTATTGAAGTTAACACATTGTAAGCTTTCCTGTAGCTCAGTGGTAATAGCATTGTGTTAACAACAAAAGGTTGTGGGTTCGACCCCATGGGATTGCACATACTGAGAAACAAAATATATAGGATAATGCAATTTAAGGCACTTTGGATAAAAGCGTCTGCCAAATGAATAAATGTAAATTTAATTGGCTGAAGCGCATACGCAGAGTGCGGTACCCAGGTGCACACCTGAGTTCGCGTGACAGCTTTGCATTAGCAATATTTCATGCAAAGCCGTTCCATACAATAGAAGTGAATGGATACCGGGGTTGTTTAGTTACCAACATTCTTCAAACTATCCTCTGTGGTAAAAGAAATATAAGAAATGACAAAAGGGTGAGTAAATTCATTTTTGGGTGAACTGTCACAAGAACATTCTCAAATCATAATAAAATAAAAATAAAGTAACGTCCCAGATTAATTAGTCATGGAAGCATATGTTTATATCGCAAAATCTATAGGAATGTTTTATTTTAGAAAATTAGGGGTTTGTCAAATTCATTTTTAATTTTTTTTATTTACAATGCATCACACTAAAATAAGGAGTTTGGAGAGAGAGTTTTTGACCTTTTTCTTTCCCAGACCACAAAAGAAGATATTTTTAAGAATGTTGTTAACTGGCCCCCATTCATTTGCATTGGGCACCAGTGAGGCTAGGTTACTAACTTTCTACAAAATATCTTCTTTTCTCTTTTGTGGAAGAAAGTTATAAAGGTTTAAAATGACAAGAGTTTGAGTAAATGATGACAGAATTTTCATTTTTGGGTAAACTATCACTTTAAGGCCAAATTTAAGGCCAAATCAGGTGCTAAATTATTTATTATACCATATTTGTAAAATGTATTTACATCAATCAATTTTCATTGTTTTTGTCAAAATTGTTCTGTTGTGTTGTGATTATTATCATGCACATCAAATGCGAACCATCTTCTTGCACAAAACCATCGTCATAGCAACACACATCTCAGTATTTTCATTATTTCTCAAATGCTTTCACTTTAAACGCTCTCAGTAGACTGAATATGAAATTAGAAGTCTCTCAATGTGTATTTTTATGTACAATCTAATTTGAATTTAGAAGATCTGTAATGAACAGTTGAAAACACGTGCAAGATGCATACGTGTGAAACTGCTCGCATTTAGCATTTTTATCAGTCTCGGATGTTCCAGGATTGTAATTCTATTTTATTTGTACAGAAAAATCATTTTAGCATGTTAGGACACATAAAATGTTGCACTGCCGTCATGCAGGGTTATTGCGACTATGACTGAAAGATGACATTCAAAGTCACTTTAGCTTTGGAGACCATTCCGACCAAGTATGACTAATCACACAGTGTGAAATAAAATATTGTGTTTTTATTTGACAAAACAGCAGGCTGAGGCTTTTTTAACATCACACTGGGATTTAAAATGCATGGTCTAAAAAGCAACAATTGTGAAGGACCAAACAAATCATCCGGTGTGCACCCCGCTCAACTTATTCGGAACACTGAGTTCAGTTTGTTTAAATGGACACGGCCTATTGGCACGCACTCATACACAACTGTTCCGGTACCTTGATGCCCGGCTCAGGAAGTGCCCCCTTTTCTCTGCTACACATTTTCTTACTTTTCTTCCTGTACATGATTAATGGCGTAATCAAGCCGTCCCTGCACATAAGACTGGAGGGGGAGGTGAGAATAAGCATTTTTCATGCTTGGTTAGATAAGATTATAGCTTATAGGATCAGATAAACTGTCCCCCTCTCCCTTTGCTTTATTTTTGAAAGTGGCCTAGTTTTCAAAAGTTGAACGTAGCGGGGCACTATCCAAGAGCGGAGGGTTTGATGTGAGAGATGTGGAAAGGAATGACGCAGGATGAAACCGGTGGATGCCGCTACGGTATGCGTCTGTTTCAGTTTTAATATAGCACTGAAAATATAAAACAAAAACAAATAAAAATTAAAGTTGCCGAACACTGTGCTATTGTTTTCCCTAAAGTGATTTTGATGTGGATATAATTTGTTATGGATATAAATGTGGTAGCAGAATCTGTATGCACTCTCTACTGTCTAATGGAGTGACTGTGCATGTCAAAGGCGTTCTTGTGAGGTTGCCATAGAATTTAGCCAAAAATGCACTTTATAATACAGCAAAAATAACTATAAATCCTTTTTAGGAAAAAAAGCCTTTGTGTTGCTTATTATGTTTTAAATGTGAGCTGCGGATTAAATGTAAGTTTATTCATCATTGAGAAAGAGAGTAAACTGGCTCTCTCTACAGTTTTAGCACCAACGCGCTCTCTCTCTCTCTCCAGTATCTGGACGAGTACAATATTAAAGCAGTTCCAGATAAATGACGCTCAAAACTGCTCAGTCACACAGCTAATATTAGAACATAAACAACAACATATCTTCGTTCTAACAAACAGAAAAAACAATGTTACTCACATACTTATCCCAATCAAAGTAACCTCCTCGAGGGGGGATGTTAAGACAATCTTTCTCTCCAACGAATCTCTTCTTGAAAGTATCTCCATAGATTTCTGTGAGTATATCTGCTAAAAGCCTTAGTACCGCAGGTCTCTGTGTGTCTGCTGGAAAGACTTTATAAAAAAAATTCTCCTGCCTGACTTTTTTCATTCTTTTTATAGACAATCGTTCTTTTTACAGTCTTTGCATGATCTCTTCCCTGCGTCAACATGAGAACAACATCTTTTTGTTTGGATTGTGCTATTTGTTGCAATTCTATAATTCAACGCTAGTGGCCGCTGTAAATCAAAAACTGGGCCTATAAAGGTCCAGTGTATGAAATTTAGCAGCACTGCGAATTGGAGCCAACGGCTCACTCCACCATTCCCACCTCTCCTTCGAAGCACTATGAAGGCTGACACAGAACTAAAGTGTTGTTACATTTTTTTTAGACCTGGTCTAAAGTCAACAGCGCAATATTTTTTTGTTTTTTATGGAGCGCGTTAGTAATATGTGCCTATAGGCGGGTGCATAGTGCACGTACATTCTGCTTATTAAACAGCACACAAACATGCAAAATATAAAAAATAAATGGATTAGGTTGTAAAAGATTATTATTGTGTAAATAAAGATAAAAAATCCTGCTTGTCCTATAGATCGTCTGCTCGTGCGCTTTAACCTTACGCACAAGCACATGTGTTTCCTCTCTGGAGAAGCATCCAGTCTTTGCTCTTGCAAATTTCAGAGTGTATATAGTGAATTCGCCAGAGTGAGTGCTGCTAGCTCTTAAAGAGAATGGGAGATGATTGGTTTACTACATGTTTTGCCCAAAACACACCCTTAACTCATTAAGAGAACATGGATAACCCATTTAGACTATGTGCCTGCCGCGCCGACCATTTTTCCTCTCCTTTAACTGGCAAAAGTGGATTCGGACACGCCCTTAGTGGACTTGCGCCTTGCGCTTAGATCATTAAAATAGGACCTGAAGGTTTGTATGTGTGTTTGTATAGGCACATGTGATTGTCCTGTCACCGTGTGTGACATTGACTAATGAAACATTTTGTGTTGCACACACTCGCAAACACACTAAAGCCATGACTACGCTACAACATTTTAATCAGCATTTCTTCAGTCGTCTGTAAATGTACAATCATGTTTAATTCCTTTTGGTCAAACAAGCTGCCTTGTTAAGCTCTTCCAAATTCAATTACGCTTCAGCATTAAACAAAGCCCATCTTGAGTAATGTTGTTCAGGACATGTAGAATTACATGCAGTGACACAGAGCATAAGGCGGCATGTGAGATTGACTGGAACAGATCAGGGCTTGGTAATAGATTGAATATTCACAGTCAGTAAAAATATGTATTAGATGAATACTGAATATTGCAATAACTGGGCTGTCTTTAATTTTGTAATAATGTTTCTTAATTCTTTCCCCGCCAGTGTTTTTTTTTTTAAATAAATTTACCAGCAAATGCCAGCATTTATGATCTGATTTTGATTATTATGGCCCCAAGATTTTTCCCTCCTTTCCTATTTCCTTCTAACAATGTATTAACACACAATAAATCAAATTGAAGAAATAAGGGTAAACTCTTTAATGGCTGATATGGTTAATATAGAAAAGTATAGTTCTAAAAAAGAAAATTCTTTCATATTAGACTGTCACATTAAATCTGTGTGATTTTCTTTTATCTGCAAAAAACAAAAGATGTTTTGAAAAAATTTTGGTAACCAAGAACCGTTGGTCCCCATTGATTATTATTGTATGGACACAAAATCAATGCAATGGAAACCAATGATTTTCTGTTACCAACATTTTTTTAAATGTCTTCTTTTGTGTTCTGTAGGAAATAGAAAGTCATACATGTTTGAAATGTCAACATGGAGTGAAAATAATGACAGAACTTTCATTTTGAAGGTGAACTTTTCCTTTAGCAGAACAGTTCGGATCCACACATGTTATTTTGTTCTGCATTTAAAAGTCTCTTAAATATTTTGTAAACAAATATGTTTTTTTTTTAACTAGATTAAAGTTGTATTCAGAACATATCAAAATATGGTTATATAATCATTGTAATATATTTATTGTTACAATTATGTGTATGGTGAATGGGCCTCTATACTGTTTTCCTATTTATTATTGAAAAAAGTAATATTTATCTGAGAAAAAAATATTCATGAAACACTGGGAAAAATCCTGAGCATAACATCCTTTAACAGAAGATGAGAAAAATGTGTTTGAAAGGAATGAATAAACGTGAACGCTATCTGGAAGAAGGAAATGGGAGTCAGAAAGCAATGGACTGACAGAAAGGTGCATGTTTGGTTGGAAAAGAATGTGGCGCTCTCTTCCTAATGCTGTGAAAATCAACTCATTTGTGTTGAGTGTGAGACAGTCATGAGGTGACTCAATGGCCATTTTTTTTACTTTAATTTCACACACATGTAAAGAAAGGAACCCTGTTATCAGCCACTTAAACCCTGTGAATAAGCTCACGGCTAAATGTGACGCATTCTGTGTACTCTAGAAAACTAACCTCTACTGCCCTCAAATTATTATTGAGCAGATTGTGAGATCTTTTAAAGCATGTTTAGCAACTAAAAATCTACTCTCTTTTTCTCCTCCCCCTCTCTCTTTCTTTCTGTCATGACCGAGTCCTAATGGTCTCCCCCCCCCCCACTATTTATTGATCTCATTAATTGTTTGTTGGATGTGTAATTAAACAGTAGAGGGAAACATCTTGTTAGCAGCTGGGGTCTTTATGTGATCTTTGGACTCCAGTCGTAGTAAAGCAGCAGCGAGGAATTAAGGAGCCGTCACTAAGCCCAGTGGGAACATCTGCGGGGGCCCAGGCCCTCAGTTTGGGAGCTTTTAATAGCCAGTGGCATAAACGGCTTCATTAGAGAGTAGACGACTTAAGATTTGCTGACATTATATTTTTAATTCCAGGCTAATGGCCGGTTTTGCACATACCCACAGCGTAGCATTATGGATTCTCTAGGAGCGAGCGAATATGCTCGATATGACTCAAGGATAATTAGATTGTTTAACTAATGAACGAGACATCTGTCCAGGGCTCTGACGGAGACCAAACTTTAGACAGACATGCCTATTAATAACACCTATGAATATTTTATAAGGTCCACAGGGTGTACATACAGTACAGATGCCGTGAAGGGTTGAGGAATTGTGGGAGTGGGCGGGGGACAGGGATGTTATGCTGTCATGTCAGTCGCGGCGTTTCATTATCATTCTACTGACTGTGGATGAGACTGAAGACTGAAGTCAATTACCTTTTTGCACTCTGAAACTTGCCTGCCTGTTTGACAAAGTACATCAATACCGCCAACCGGAATGCAAATTGCAATTTATATCTTCTCCGTCGCTGTCTCTTTACTGCGTTTTCTGTCATTTCTTTGAGGCAGCGGCTGCGTCTCTACTCTTTTAACTGACCACATGGTTTACGGTTGTGGCTTCTTTGACGTGCGCGCCGTGCATGTGAAATCAGAAAGCACAGCTGCAGGTACCATTAAGTATATGGTGGCATGAGTGTCAGTTATAAATGTGAAGCAAACTAAACCAAAAGTTGTGATATATGGAAGAAGGATATATGGTTTCAATATATAACTGGATTTATAAAAGTTAGGGTTAGGGTGTTGTCATCTTAACATGACATTATCTAGTCAAAATATATTCTACAACTACAATTGAATGTAAAATAATATATTTTAAAATTGTGAAACAGAATTCAATATGCAAATAAAACTAAGATCAGACTTAGGCTTGCCAAGCCATGGTTATCATGTGTTATTGCGTTACTTTTAAACAGGTTGTTTTTTTATTCTGGGGTTGAAGATTTAACATATTCATAAACTGAAGTTGACCTGCACATATTGACCTAATTTACTCTACCAAATGTTTATTCTAAAACAGTCCACACAGGATTCCGCAGAGATTTTTTTGTGATGTCTGTGGCAACAATTCTATTTCAAATAATAATTGTGAGATTTTATACCGAAAAAGTTCAAAATACTAGTTGAATTGGCAAATAGGGTTCTTCTTTAAACCTACCACCTGTGAACACATTATTTATGCATTTCTTATGATTAAAAGGCATGCAGCCGATTTACACTGAAGGTCTGGAAACGCTTTAAGTTTAAGGCCCACCCAAAATGCCATTTTGACTGACAGCTCAATCAAGCAATCACGTTTCTATTCATGTTTATGGTTGGGGACATTTCTCTGTGATAATGCTTATGAGTTTATGCCATCAACCTCTCATATTTTTAAGAAATCAGCATTTAGTTGATTGTGATAAATGTTCAATGAAATAAGAATCACAGCTTTCTTCATGGATCAGATGGCTTTGTGTTTTTTCCAGGCGTGTTGTTTAAGAACCTCCCACTCACATCAGTGAGGCTGACTTGACTTAAAGCCACTAGCCTGCAACCTTTAGCCAAAAAATCGTAACAGCTATTGCTAACGCTTTCAGCAGAACAAAGGAAAGGAGACCAGAAGCTAGTTTCTGTTTAATAGATGGCAATGGATGTTGTTAGCAATTTGTAAGTGTCACAGACCCTTCTATCTCCCTTCTATACTTGGCTTTTGGAGCAGGTTTGGATGGAATGCGCGATGTGATGATGTCAAAATTTTGGAAAATATGCGACACTATCTCAAATTGCAAGTTGTCTCAAATTTTGCGAAGTTTGTTTGATTATGCGTTTAATTCTGTGATCGCGGAATCCTGCAGGGACTGCTAAAAATAACAAAACTAATGTGCTGTTTCATCGTACGCACGCGCCTGGCACGAAGCTTACTTCCGGTTTGTTTTGTTGATCGTTGGTCTGGCTAGTGGCAAATAATTTAACTATTTATATTTTAATTTGTTCATATTAATATTAATGTATTTTTTATTTTATTGTATAATAATTGTATTAAATAAAAAAATAAGTTAATTTTATTAAATGGGTCGTGAAACTTTATCCTATTTAAGTTTAGCCAAGAAATGGTTCTTCTACAGGTCATTCAAAATAATAATCTCTTATTAACTTGCTAGCTAATCTCATTTCTTTTGCTTGTTTCAGACAAAATCTGCAGCGACTTAAAAATAAAAGTAAATCCTAAGGGGTCATAAACCCACTGTTGAACACCCTATACTATAACAAATGTATTTTATCGACTTAACCTGTGTTTGCTCCCTAGAAAAACAGGATTTATATTTATTTATTAAGTTAAGTACTTAAAGAAGGGCATCCACTTGCTCTTTTGTCTCTTCCAGCCAGCAGCCTCCAAATCTTTGAGTTCAGCACTTCAGTGTGTAACTGATATAAAATGCTGGCAAAATAAAAAATGAGGAGTGAAAGTCTGATAAGGGCATTAAGTGAGGAAAATGGATTTTAAAAGTACGGTAAATCCACCTTGGTTTTTGGTTTCCATAAATATTAATGTTATCCCCGGCTGTTCGACAGGTATGCGCGGAATAAAAAGCCAGCGATAAGTTGGCACGCATCGCGTCTCCCTCTTTGCTTTCGATTGTTTGCTCGCAGAAGTTAAAACGTCTTGAAAATGAATAGATTCCCAGCAACTCATCCCCTCCTGCCTTAATCTTTAGCTCCTTTTATGCCCTAATGCCCACTGTAAACAACACAGTGGCACCATCATTGAATAACGCTGAGCCCATCGGAGGCATGGCGTTTTGTGAAAGTTTTCTGTGAGATGAGGAGGCATATTTTTCTTGCATTGTCATGCCGAGTTAAAAATGAACTAAAACTTAGTTGCTTTAATGTTGTAAAGTCGCTTAAGGTTAAAACCTTAATAAAAAAAACGTTATTATTGTGATGTTCAGCCTAGCTGTTTGCTGATACCTTTACTGTGGAGGAGGACGCAGTAAACAGAAACAACATAAACCCCATGCACACTACTGGTTCCAGAGTCCATGAGCGAAAAGGGTTCATGACCGTTTACTGTGCCCTTAATCTCTGCCATAGGAGGTCCACTGCAGGGGTAATTGTCTTTTAAGAACAACTAATGAATCCAATGAAGCTGCTACAGTGACCGATCGATGGCACTCTGCCGTGCTGTTTAATTGTCTGTGTGTTTTATGTCACATTCACCGTGTGCGACAGCGCGGGGGGTTAAACGCAAGGGGGAGTTGTCTAAATAGAAAAGGCCTCCCCAGCGTTGTGTTGTCTAAAGGTATTAACTTCACTTCACAAAAAGATAGTTCAAACAAAAATCTTTTTACCCAAAAGTGATTTGATCATTCATTGACCTTCATGTCATTTCAAACTTGTATGACTTTCTTCTGGAGAACATGAATGGAGATATTTTGAAGAATGTTGGTAACCAAAGAACACTGGCTCCCATTGACTTTCATTTTCCACTGTAGGGACACATTTCTCAAAATATATATATTTTGTTGATACACAGAAGATAAAGTTAGATAAGGCTTTAGAATTTAGAATTCATACTTGTATTCAATGTGTCTCATGTACAGCTGCTTTGTAACAATGAAAATTGTAAAAAGCGCTATATAAATAAAGTTGAGTTGAGTTGAGATTGACTTGAGAATGAAAAAATGATGACAAAATTTTTGTTTTAATTTAAACTTTAGATTTAATTTATATCCCAGTTTTTGATTTATTTAGCTGTGCATATTATCCTACATTACAGTAAATAGAAAAAAAAATGTAATTAAAAGACATGGGGAAAAAATGGTGTTCTGAGTTCCTAATGTGTTTGACATTGTAAAAGTCCAGTGCATTTTTAATGCCGTTCCACTTTGCCATTAAGACAGACTATTTATTTTTAGATAAGCCACTGCCACTTCTCATGAACTGTATGTATAAATTCATCGAGCCGCAATTAATTGCGATAGGTTCAACAATAAGACCTTCAAGCAGGTGTGACTGAAATAATTCAGACAAACCCTCTGCAGCCGGTGCACTAAAGCAAGCTGATGTTCAGGATCCAAAACAGATGTTGTTTATACCGTCTCAGTTACTTTAAAGTGGAACCCAGATGCCCAGGAAAATGAAAGAAAAATGCATCCTAGTATTTATTTCTTATTTTTACATTTTTGTTTTTACATTTTTGCATCACTTTCCTTCTGGCGCTATTTGACTAGACTCAATCAATGGAGGAAAATGCAATAGACTAGCAAGAACTGACAGTTTTAGATTTTGACGTCCAACAAAGAGCCGCAGAGAAGATGGACGACGCGTGGAGAAATGAATGGGTTAATTCACAGCGCTCGGTATGGCAGTGGTAATAAAGGAAGTCTTGCCTTTCGGCTTAAAAAGTCAATCGTTTTTTTTAAGTCTAGAAAGTACATTTGCATAAGCTGAACCAACCTGAGCTATAATGTCTCTTTGATACCATTGTTTTTGGATTTTATTGGTGATTTGATTTGCGGTTAAGCTTATGCATCAGTCTTAAAGATTTGGATCTTTCCTCATTCAGTTAGATACGAGGTGTACTTGTTTGAATAGACTGTCTGGAGACCTTTCTACAGTTATTAATGCTCACTTTGTTGCAGAAAATCGCTGTCCTGGTGAACAATTAAGACAAGCTAAATTAATTTCACACAATATTTCTATTCACAAGGGTTGCGACATTTGTTTTATGTGTCGCGCATGGATAATAATATTGAAAATGAGTGAAGAACAAAATGTTAAGGAAGTGATAAAGCATGTTTTATTGTGTTTATATTCTAAACAGATAGAACATCCACTGTGATTATTAATTGAAATCAACACTTTTTTGTAGAAAAAGGTTTTATTTAATCAAAAATAATTATAATTAGGTCACAATACACATGCAAACTCGCTTTGTTTCAGACCTACAGTATGTGACTTATTTACTACTTTGGAGCTCAAAAGGAGATGTTAGACAGAATGAAAGTGATTGACAGTGTAAGTCCCCATTCCCTTTTGTGTATGGACAACAGAATAAATAAATAACATACATAAATAAATAAAAAACTGTAATAAATAAAGGAATAAACAGCAGTTAGAAACAAATAAATGGAGAAATAAACTAATAACAGTAAAAAAATAAAAATACATCATAGTAATAAATAAATGAATAAATAATTAAATAACAATGATAAATAAATAAATAAAAATATTAAGGAGTTTCCCGGACAGGGCTTAAGCCTAGTCCCAGACTAATTCAAATATGAGAGGTGTATTAATCGAAAAAACTTGCACTGAAATATTTTGAAATATTGAGACTGTTTTGTCTCAAGATGACACAGTAATGTTTTTTTTGTAAAGTATGTAACTAATTTCACCAAGGCCTAGTCCTGGCTTTGCTGTAGTTCAGTGTTAAGAGCATTGCGTTAACAACAAAAGGTTGTGGGTTCGATCCCAGGGGATGCAATGGGCTCTGATTCTGTCCTTAACTTCCCAAGTTTGAAGTTCCGAACTTTGAATATCACTTCCTGTCCTCCCCTCACGGCTGTGTACCATCCCCACTTGTTCATTATAGAATGAGTCACGCGCGGAAAACCGCTCTCCCTTTGTGCTATTGTTCAAAATGGCGGGGAGGGGCGAGCTTAAAGCCGACGCGGCTGATTGCATTAATTACTGTGCAAGCTTCATTAGCGCTATCAAGCAATAAATCCAGGCAACTGGGAAATGAAGCATGCTCTTCCCCTTTTCTTGTTTTTCTTTCGTATTTTATATATCTATCAAAGTAAATCACAGAATTCAGCTTTCTTGCTTGGAGCTGTATGAGTAACTCACGCTCTTTAAAACACGCAGAGCGTAATGATCATCTATTAATAAAGATGACCTTTATTCAAACACAAGCACATCAGCCCCCAGTTACTGCGTAAACATTTCATTTTAGAGTGATTTATTTGACATGCGCAAAAATTTGGGAGGGAATGTGGCGCATGACTAATGGCCCTGTGTTTTCATGCTCGAATCTTCGGGGGTCAAACGCAGCATTAGCAGAACACCAGTTTCAAGAGCCTCCGAACATGAATGGCTCATGTAATTTATCATCACATCTACCTCTGATATTAGCAAACAAATATGGCGGTAACCACAGCCGCACGGGGGAATTCATTAAAGTTTCTTTCTTGTCAGGGCACAATTTGTAGAGTTATTTGTTTATTTCTTCCCACCCTCCACGGACCTCCTGGCAACAACTTTACAACCTCAGCGTTTGATTGTCAAAGCAAAGACGGCGAACGAAAAGAGCCGAAAGAATGGTTTTGTTTACGAGAGTTCAAGGTGATGAATAAGTGTTTGGAACGGATAGCATGGATGGATGCTCATTACTGACAACTAAATCACACCCCGAACCCCCTCCTTAGCAATTACTAGCGCATTAGCATGTAGCACCTCGGGCTCTTTTTTTATCTGTGCAGGATTCTGCACCTTGTACATCAACTCCCAAAATGCATCAGTGCCGGCAGCTAACATCCCGACAGAAGCGTTAACTCAAACCATGAGGTTGAAATGTGTGCTGAGGTCACAAGGAGATGAAACTCTCAGTGATTCACATTGTGGTGCTGTGTGGGTGGTAATGTTTATTTATGTGGGTGTGTGTGCGCCATGTTGCTCTGTTAATTGGGAGCAAATGTTTCTGCTTGTAGAATATCAAGGTTATTTTTAAAACTAATCGAACATCAATGAAATACATAAAAAATCTATTTTTGAAATACTATGCCTGTCCTCCCAAATCAATATTATTACATAAAGAGCAAATGTAAAACACTTTTGCCATTTGAATGTGTCATGCTATTTATCAATTTAAAAACATCTGGCTACATCTAAGCATATTGTCAACACGGAACTCCCAGCGACACTATCGGTTAAGCACATATGCTTGAAAAAGCGTTATTAAACATGCAAGTCCATTAAGCGCCCACATACATACAACTATGCAGTTTCACATGGCAAGATGCTGCCGATGGTGCATTATTTCACCATCTAAGGAAAACTTTGCAGAGTTCTTTAAATTTGCAGTGTCTGAAACGTTATCTTGTTTTTTAAAGCTTCGCTCACATACATTCATATAACTTGAACCGATGGTATTGTTTGCTGCAGGCGTCTAAGGGAAGGCCAGTAATAGGTTCTTTGGGGACGGCTGGATAAAACATGAAAGCAAATCTGGAAATCCGGGTGATAGAGAGAGGAGGAGTATAGAAATGAGGGTGGAATTGAATGGAACACATTCCGTGTCTGCTGCTATATATAGCTGAATGTTGCTTTGTGACTGTGAAGGTATTAGACCTAGATATTGTAAAAATGTTGTTTGTTGTTGCATGTTGCAAATATTGAAGCTTCCCTTTAGAAGAATTGTGTTGTTGGTTGTCTGCTCCTGTTTCTAATGAGGTTCTCATGTTAATTTAGAGGTGAATTGCTTAATTAGAAAGACATTTATAGGTTGTTTTGTGTTACCTTGATAATTGTATTGAATCTGAGTTTGACTCAAATTAAATTTGGCGAGGATGGCCGCTTGTCAAATAATTTAATCAATTTGTCACTCTTCGAAAAAAACAACATCTGTAGGTTTGCTGTAGCACTATTAATTATTTTACACAGCTTAATATGATTTGGCAGAGCGCTGCTGTAATGTAATTTTTATTTAAAACATGTATCAGGAACTTGCAATCCTGATCAATATGGCAAAACAATTTACAGAGGTGCCAAATACGCTTTACACTCTGTGTTATATTAGTGTTTTTACGTTGGATGTTTTTTCACTTCCCTCCATTATAAAGCAGGGGTTCCAGAACATTTCAGCCCATGACCCCCTAAAAAATGATATCTGGGAATGGTCTTGCAACCCCGCCCTTGCGACCTTGCAACCCCTCGAGTGGTCGTGACGCCTACTTTTGGAACCCCTCATACCTTTTACTTCATTACATTTGATTGTTACATGTAGATTTTTTATATTTAAAGTTTTATTTAAGTTACATTCAAATTTTACCAAAAAATCACTTCAGTAAAAGAAAGAAAGTTGATTTTTAATGTAATAATTTTAAAACAAACGTAGTGGAGTAAAAATTATAATATGTGCTTTATAAAGGTATTCATTATTCTTTTTCAAAAACTACTCTTTTTATAAGAAAATTTATTCTTATTAAAAATAATAATTTATTTTATATCCATAATTTATTTAATTGTATTTGTTTATAAATGTATATTAAACGTTTATATTTAAAAAATTGTTTTATTTTATTTTTAATATTATTTTTATTTTTAATAAAAAAAAATTTGGAACTTCATGTCATCTGTTGTAGCACGAGTTAAGACAACATGCTTGCAGTGTGTTTATTTTCCATTGTAGAACCAGAACTCAATTTAATTTTATATTATTAAAAATATCAATTTATTTTATTTTTGTTATAAATTATTACATTTTTATACATTTAATTTTAAAGTTTAATTTTGATAAATTATTTTATTTTATTATTTTAATATTTGTATTATTTTAAATTACATTTTATTTTATTTTAAATTACATTTTATTTTAAATTACATTTTATTTTAAATTTCATTTTATTTCATCTGTTGTTGCAGTTAGAGCAAAAGAGTTAAGGCAACATGCTTACAGTGTGTTTATTGTCCATTTACGATCGTATGTAATAAATCTGCGTAATCAGCTTTGGCCATCCATCCATCAAAAACATCAGGCATCAGTGAAGCATTGCTGAGGTTTCACTGTCTCAGCAGGTCATGTCACGTGCGTTCAAAGGTCAGGTTATTTTATCAACTAGCAGTCGGCAGAGGAAATTGGTCAAGAGTAAATAATCCCCGGCAATACATAAACCATGTGCCCTCGATCTGTGCTGACTCCATTGAAAACTGTACATACGCACACACATTTGAAGGATGTAAGTGTGGAGTGTGATTCAGAGATTTGAAGTGCTGGCCCAGACGTCCCATGAGCAGTTTGAGGCAATCACTTGTTTTCTATTACCCCTCCGAGCTGTCAACTCTCAACGGTCTGGCGGCCTCGGAGCGAACCACAAGTTAAGCCACAAACACATTGTGAATATGTGATGCCCAACGTCTCATCAATTTCAGAGGAGACAGACATACCTTAAGAGCATGGATGTGCAAAAAATACATTATTTTTATAATGAAACAGTGTTCCTGTAGCTCAGCTGATTGAACGAGGTCATGGGTTTGAATCCAAGAGAACAAACAAACCTGATTGCAATCGTATGCTTTGGATAAAAGCTTTAACCTAACGTGTAAATTGTAAACGAATTATGTAATGTGACACATTTTTGAGTGGTGATCAGCATCTTAACATAAAAAAAAAAATACAATCTATATAATCAAGTAAACTTCCGTTTTTCACTAGCTAGTTCTTAAATTAGATTCTTAAATGGTTTAATACTTGAAATCCGAGAATTTCATTTGTGTCAAAAACAGTTACAACAAACAGCTATGTTTTTCAACAGCCACTAACGGCCATTCTCTGGTCTTTCATGAACAAACATACAAGCAGTTGTCAAACTTGGCAGCCCATTAGAACACGAGAAGCCACAATCAAACATCGCATTCTGTGCCAGCGGATATAAGCAGCGTTGATGGGATTTCAGTTGCCAGTGCTCTGTATGTCCTCTGAATAGGATCAGTCATTTAGTAGCTGAGAGCTCAATGAGCTCATTGGCTGCTGCTAGCGGTCATTATTTTACTCTGTCCCTCCCTGTGGGTTGTTTTTTGTGTAGCCTTGACCGTCGTGACGGTAGCCAGCTGACCCTGGTCTGTTAATCCTGTCAATGAGGGGATGATGTAAACAATTAATCCTGCGGCACACTGAAACTTGGCACCACTCTGGTCGATGTTTTTTTTAAGATTGCTACATCCTGGCCACAGATCATACTGGTGATGCTAAGAGGGAGGATTTAGATTACTGGGATTCCATATTCAAATTTATTTTAGCGAGAAGATGGAAATGTAAGACTGTGAATTTGTATTTAATGTTTTAATGGAGGCATGCGCATATATTTAGTCAGTTGCATCTTGGAGAATTGAAAAGCATTTGTAACTGTCCGTAGTGCTGAAACCGTAATTCTTTAAATTTAACCATATTGGCTTTATTTGGAGTTTCTTTTTATTCAAAGAAAACAAAAAATCCCGTTATTTTTCTAAAGCCTATTAAATAAGCAGCGGGATGAAGTATGTAAAGTGTGTTTATTTCCAAGAAATATATATGTAGCTGTCCATGGTGCTGAAACTACAAGTCTTGAAATTTTATCGCGTTTTTTTATCACCGCGTCCCAAATTTTCATAATATCTTTCCTAAAAAGTACGCAAATTATAATCGGTGCATTCCAAATTATAGTTTGATGAAAAAAAGTTTGCCAAAGCCCCAGATGGTGCACTGTTACCAGTGGATTTTGATGGATTGTTGTTTGTAACTGATATGTGACCCTGGATAACAAAACCAGTCTTAAGTAGCATGGGAATATTTTTTGTAAAAGACAAAAATACATTGTATGGCTCAAAATTATCGATTTTTCATTCATGCCAAAAATAATTAGGATATCAAGTAAAGATTATGTCTATGTCTAATTTCCTACCTTAAATAAATAAAATCTTTATTTTTATGAGTGTATGGCCTGCTACAGTGCCCCTAATTAACAACTTCAAAGGCAATTTTCTCAATATTTTAGATTTGTTTCACTCTTAGATTCCTAAAGTTTCAAACGGTAGTCTCTGAGCCAGATATTGTCCAATTCTATCAGCTCGTACATCAATAGAAATCTCATTTATTTAGCTTTCAGGTTCCATAAGACTGGATTTGTTGGCCAGAGTCACATATTGCACAAACAATTTCACTGAAAGAGTTTGTTACCGAGATCGTTCCTGTCTTAAATTTCTAGTAAAGTAAACCCTTGTGTTTGCTTTAAATAAAAACCCAACATCGGAAAAATGTACAACAAAAGTTGTATTTGCAACTGAACAGGCAGTACCAATAGCTGTGAAACATAAGTAAATAAATAGATAAATAAAGCGTGTTATGGTATGTTGGAGGCTTACCACAAAGTTCTCCCTGCGCTCCAGAGAACAGCCCAAACATACAAACAAACAAAAACAAGCCAGCGCTGGCTTTGATAGGGAACTGCTCACACAGCAAGACTTATTGATTCCTACACAGTGACCTTCAGGCACAGGCTAAAATGATGGATTTATAGAGGGGAGAGAAGGGCTGTGTGTGTGTGTTTAAAGACGGTGTCCTTCTCTGATTTTAGACATTGAAAGCCACAGAGGTGTTTGGTATAGCATGAACTATTTGTGCCATTTTTACAGTGTTCGTGTACAAATGTTGTATTTATTAAATGCAAGCGTGACCTGCTACATACATTTGTGGCACACATTTGCATGAGCATGCAGTGTATTTTGTTTATATTGATTTAGCATATTCCTCTGTGGATTTTATATATTTGCATACTGCATATTTTTTATATTGTTTTTCCATGTTCAGTTTTATTCTCTTGTGATGCTTGCATTGTAGCCATCACACTGTCAGGCTCCATTACTACGGAAACATACAACCCAGATCAAGCCTCAAGTGCTACTTTTATGCTTTGTACATGTGCGTCTGTGTATCTGTGCATGGTGGTAATGAGAAACATTCCTCTGCTGTATTCTCGCAAACATCCTGAATCTGCTGTAAAATCCGGCTCGCACTTTCCTCCATGTTGTATATTGCAGACTTTTCCTGCCCTGCTTGACTCGGTTGATTAGCTCCCTCGTGTCAGCAGAGGCACTGTTGAATTAATTCGCTCTTGCTGCAAGTTTGAAAAACAAAACACGTTTGAAATCCGTTCTCCAACCCGGACCTGCATTTTTCTTGATTGTAGTTGTCATGTTATTGGCTTGCGGATCTTCGGTCATATGTCACTGAGGGGGCGGAATACACTGATTACCCCACAGAGAAAGAAACTGCCGGCGTCGCATCCCAAAATGCATTGCTGCAATGTCTTTGACCGCTCAGCAGACTGTAAAGCAGATGACATGATTGATTGAAATGTAATCAGTTAGGCCCTACGCAACACTCATATCTCACAGTTAAACCCAAACTCTATGTCTGCCTTTTTCTCAGAGAGTTTTCTGAGAGACTCTTGTTTTCAACAATTTGCTCTCTTGTTTACAGATTCGCTTCACTTGCATGCGAATATTCCCACTCGCCACTGTTACACTGAAACAGCGGAGCCTGTCTGGTAAAGGTTTATTTACCTTGAAATGAAACCTGGCCACAGCCCCTGACACGCCGTGTGTAGCAGAAAATGAACTGCACTTGATGTTAAATCCGAGAGTAATAGACTTCACCGGCCCAGACTGATAAGTCATTACAAACTCTTACCTTTTTATATATCAGAAACTTTGATGCTAGTATTGATTTTCTGACATTTTTAAGCATTGTTTTATTGATTTATATATGTGTGTGTGTGTGTGTGCATGCATGTGTGAGTTTTATGTTCATTTATTACTTTTTCAAATGAAGTTTGTTATTTCTTACTCAAATAAAATTGCAAATCCCCATCCATTTTCTAAAAGCCTGTTAAATGGCTAACTTTATTTACAAGAAATATATCTGTGTGCCAAGAACGGTTGCTCTGTAATTAATTATGGAATCTAATTGTGATTGACATAAACACATTCTATCAGAGCCATGTCAGATTTATCTGCTTTTTCTTAAATGGTTCATGACTATATTTTTTTACCATTGGGTGCATCTATTACAGTCCACTTATGATGCTAGTAACATGTTTTGCACCGAAAACACAAATAGAGACTAATAGCACGTACATTTTCCAACCTTTCGGCCTTTTTGAATAACATTGTGTATCCTGTCTTGTCTTCGGATCATATTTGAATAGGTAATAATTTATTAGTGCCCTCCAGCAGAGCAACTGATTGACAATTTGAAAAAAAAAACATTAACTAGTGTCACATGTTAAATAGAGGGCAAATATGTATTTTTTCCTGACTTTAGAAGTAGTCTGAAAAGATTATGTGGCTTAGACGTGCGTGTCAAAAGATCAGGGACAGTTTGATTTCTCACGTCTTCAACCCTTTAAATCTTTTATAATCCTCATATATTATAAGACACATTCACCAGTCTTTATGGCTCATTATAAATTATGCAATAATTACGTTCTTACTTCATGCTGTGGAGCACGACATCTGACCACAGTTCTATTCGCTATTTAATATTCAGTGTTGAATAATTGCTTTAAAAACTTGCATGAGGGTTAAGAGGTCTGACAGATATGGACATATAGCTGGCAGTTTGGAGCTAAAACATTTTATATGTTCACACATTATACTTGTCAGTCAATCTCTATAAATATACTGTTCGTTGTGAGGTGATTGGTTATGTACAGTACCAGTGAAACGTTTATGAAAACTTGAGTGAAATGTTTTTCATTATCTTTAAAAAGTTTTTGATCTGAAGGTGTATGCAGATTTATGTAGACAAGTGTATAACAGTGCAAACTTTTTGTTACAAACTATCAATTTATTGAATGCAAATGTTTTTGAAATCGAAAAGAATATTTCTGAAACATCTAGACAAAAGATGACTAATATCCATGCAAGTTTAAAACAGTTTTGAAACAACATGAGAAACAATACTGACAGAATTAGCATTTTGTGTTAACTGTCCCTAAAGTCTTCTAAAACTTTTCACCGGT
Source organism: Triplophysa dalaica (assembly GCF_015846415.1). Taxonomy (NCBI): domain Eukaryota; kingdom Metazoa; phylum Chordata; class Actinopteri; order Cypriniformes; family Nemacheilidae; genus Triplophysa; species Triplophysa dalaica. The sequence goes on from NC_079543.1 coordinate 8,744,055, forward strand.
AGTATAAGTGATTCCTTCTTAATAAGTGTGTGCTTTGGACCCTGTGAAATCCGTAAGAAGGTACAGTATGTGCTATAGCGAAACACTTTTACTCCAGCAGTTATCCAAAGAGGAGTTTGGAAAGACCCTGCACACATACTCGCTCACACTGACCTGCCTGTAATGACCTCATATGGGAGCCCGACAGCTTAGATGTGGTCTAACCTTTATTAGGAGCTAGTCTTGGTTTCCAAGAGCACTCTGAGAGACTCAACCTTACCACCTTAATATAAGTAGTGTGTTAAAGTAGGCCACAAGTAATGTCTTTGTACACTTTCACTTCAAATAACATTTGTTTCTTTTATGCTGTGTCCTATAAAGACTATATATCTGTCTGTGTCCGACATTTATTTTGCAGCACAGAGACAAGAAAGAACAAAGTATATGGAGTAAAGAAAGAAACCAGGAAAAAAAGATTGCAGTGAAGCTTTACATTTTTATCAGTATGTGTAGGATTTGAACCCATGAGATAGTTAACGCTGTGATGTCCTAAAATAATGTGAATGGATTAAATAATTAAAGAGTGTTTAGAGAGAGAGAAAGAGAAAGAGAGAGAGACGCGAACTGATATCATTTCCTTTTGTATTAGCTGTCTGGCCGAGTGGCATCTCCAGAGATTGGCAATGTCTGATACAAAGCAGTTCACACTTGTCACAGGCTCAATAACGCCAAAACAAAAGCAAGTGCACTGAAGAGCAATGCAGTCGTATCTGACTCATATTCTCATGTCTTTCTCATCCCCTCTCAGATATAAACCTCATTTTAACACACACAGAGATTGCAGCTGTGGCTCATCTCTTCGTGCTTGAAAAAACTCCCCGTTTTGACCTTTCCTGATGCTGTACGAAATCCACCGCTACCTCCTTTGGCTCCTGTCAACGTGTCTTGCCGCATTTGGGTTGATGCGTCTTTTAATAATGCCTTCTTTTACAATTCCAAGCAACGAAGTTCAAAAGAAACATTGTGCTTTTGTTTGTGTTAATAGCACGGATGGTTGCGGCGAATGCCGTTGCTGGTTGTCTTAATTAGCCGGGCGACCCATGTGACCGCTTGTCTGTTCCCGCACGGTGATGCTGGCATTTGCAAGAGCGACGAGAGCGACTTGTAAGATGGTTTCTTTTAACAAACAAAGTCTGTCGTGTTGTCGTTTTGATTATTCGCGAGTTGAGATGAGGGAATGTGGATGCTTATTATACGTGACGAACTGGATCTTCAAAGCCACGGGTGAATAGATAAGCTTGTAGTGCTCTCGTGATGTTTCTCTTATTAGTACACGCGAGTGCATGAATGCCAGCATCTCTGGAACTGTTGTGATCTTGACTTTCTCATCTACATGCTGCTTTATACACTTGCGTCACGAAATGTTTTAAAGCAGGAGTGTGAGATTAGCGAGAACAAAAGCAAGTTTTATGTGCTGATTATGAAAGAGAAATGTCATCTTGCAGGACTGCGGAGGCTGAGGGTCATTTAGAAAAGGCCTTTGATTGTGCTTTCAGTTTCTAAAATGTGATTTTTTGCTTTGTTAAACATGGATTAACAAGTTAAAGCAAATAATTATCATTATTTAACAAAGTAAAGCTGTAAAAAAATGAACAAAAATAAGACGATTAATTTTTAACTAATCATTTTTATCTTGCTTGATACCTAAAAATTATCCAATCAAAATACATTTACTTGAGAAGGAAAGTGCTCTATTTAGTCATGTTTAATGATTTTTTTTTATTTAGTAAGTTTATGTATAAAACATGCAAAATTTAAATATACAAGATCGATTGTATTTATTACCAATGTATTGAATCACCTGTATATATTTTATTATATTGATAGAGTCCAGAGGTTGGAAAAATATTGGTCTATGCACAAGTTTTCTATTTTAATGAGACAAAAACACCATACAAGAAATTAAATAACAATGATAAAGATGTATCTTGATATAAGAACTGTAAGATATATGTATTAAAAAAAAAATAAGACAGAAAATACATAATTTTTCTTGTGTGTTCTGCACAAATTTACTTTCATAAAGCAAGACACAGTATATTTTAACAGAAGCGGGTGTTTCGTAAATAAGTTTATTGTTCTTCATATGTTTTGCGTGATTCAAACAGAGAGGATCATTTTAGATCAGGGGACCTTTCTAGAGTCTGATATTTATTTGGGATGTTGTGGTCAGCCCACATTTTCCCTCTTAGCACACACCCACACCTGGAAGGCTTGACCTGGGACCAGTCAATTTCAAACCCGAGCTGTGTATAGATGACAGAGCAGGTTTTCTACGCTCCTCTGCTCTTTTTTAAACCAGCTGTCAATAATCTCTGACCCGTGACTCTCCCGGGTGCTGATACGCTCTTCTTTTCGTCCAAGCGTCTCTCTTAAGATAAGGCCGATTGGGTTCGAAATCCGTCTCATGCAGAGAACCGATGGCGTCGCGCATGTAAACATCGCTTAACTTTTTAATTCTATCCGCCCCCTGTGTGCAGACCTTCAGAAACAGCAACTGAAGTTCACTGTGCCCTTCAGGCGATATTAGTCAGCCTTGACTTTTATCTCACACCTGAAGCTGCATTCATAAATATTGGAAACCATGGAAACCCAAATTGCCAAAAACACCCAATAGAGCTTAAGCAAAGCAGCGAAATGTAGATTCTGATATTCTCGGAAGCGTGACTTATGAAAGAGACCTGTGTGCAGAGGTAATTAGCTTCCTGATGGCAGACATCCCCTCTTATCCCTGCTTCATTAGGGTTGTAAACTCTCTCTCTTTCTCTCTCTCTCACCTCCTCATCTCTATCTATATATCTCTGACTAACCACCATCTTAATTGGCGTTGTATACTGAGGTTTATGACCTGAAGCAAATCTGCTTAGACGTTGCATTCATTTGGCCAATCAGATGGTCCACACCACATTAAGTATCTACCGCATTTTGTATTGTTTTAATACTCGTAGCATATTCGAAGCTAATGGGGATTCACACAATAGACGAGGAAAGGCCCGTTTGACCATTTCCATCTTCTCTGCACATCATGAATCATCACCTCGAAGTAACCGGTATTAGAAGGCGGTATTAGAAGGCAAATATGCAGATATGCGTCTCTGGCGTCATGTTCCTTTGTTATCTGAATCAACAGGAATGCACAGTTTGGCGTTCATTTGAAAGTATAAACAATTTAAAGGTGCTCAACAAATTTGTACCTTTTGATTATTCATAAAGTAGAACAGAGGCAATGCGGCTCAGATGTGACTTGGGTAGGTGGTGAGGTTCATCCTGAGGGAAGAGAAAACATCTTATGTTGTTGGTACTCTAAAAACAAAACAGGCTAATGCATTATCTCTGCATAAAGAATGAACTGTAGTGTTGACTTTAATACAGTCACATTTCCCTTATGAAAACAAACAGCGGTTTAACAAGAGTATAACCAAGGTTGAGGATTTATTTATTGTGTAAAAATCTTTTTCATAAAATTATGTATTGGTTCCATATGCTGTACTGAAGTTATGTTTACTAAGCACAATTTATTCATGTTCAAGTTGCCCAATTCATGTGTAACAGTTTCATATTATAATTCATATTCTTTTTTTTTATTTAGAACTATTTTAAGTTAATATGACAAAACATTTTACAAAAGATATACAGAGTTCAACAGAAATTCAGATTTAAAATGTAAACGAAAAGCCCAAAGCCTAAGCAAAGACACCACTCTTCTGAACAAGCGTAACAACAAAACTCAAAAAATATAAAAAACTCTTCTAAATCATAGATAAATTAACATTAAACACCACTTTACTGAAAAAACACATAAACAACCACTGAAGAAAATATCTATACAAATGTATTTTATTTTTATAAATACAAATAATTTTTAGTCCCAACTTAAATGGATTAAGTTGACTGAACAAAAAACTCATATTGGGACATATATGTTGTGTGTCGTATTAACTTGTGTAACTTATCAAAATCTTTTTCAGTTTTACAATAGTCTCACACCAATATTTATTTTTTACCAGTGTTTTGTAGTAAAGCTGTGGTCATACAAATGCCAACCAGTCCATCGGTTACTTTGCTTTTAATATAGTAAAACCGTGTTTACTTTTCAAAAGAGTTTACATATCAGTGTGCATTGTGCATGTTGTCTAACAGTTTAATTTGATTTTTACTGAAGCATTTTTACATTTGTTTTCCAGTAAAAGTGCTTTTATAAATGACCTATGACCTTTTACAGAGTTTGTATCTGTATCGCTGCACACTACCTAAAGCTAATCATTATGTTGCATAGCAACACTGTTGCTGGTTACATGTCAAGGACTGTATATTCGGATGGAAAATGGATAATTTTATTTTGGTTACAAAATAACATGTGAGACACTTCAGAGACAGTGCTACATTGGAAATATACATTAGATCACCCGTCACCTCTGACAGTATTCCAAACAATGGCTATACCACACCTTAATGTATATATATTGTATATTTCAAACTAACACACCAAACATTTAATTCCCTGTCCGTAGCGACAAGGCCTTATGATGTGGCCTCTTAAAATAGTGTGTTTCAAAGAGAGCAGACCTCATTTAGTTTCAGCTTTGAAGTCTGAAAAAAAGGGAAAGAAAAGCAGGTAAAAATGAAGGGGGCGGGGGTCAGGCGCGTGGGACGAAGAAAAGAGAACATGAACAGCACAGAATAATCCAGAGCCAGACCCACACGTGGTGCCCACTCAAATTGAACCGCTCACTTCTGCCCAGAAACAATGACCATAAGTCACCCAGCAGCAGACGTGCAGAAATTAGACCGTGGAGGCAGAATGAGTTTGAGGAAGGAGGACGTTTCTGAGGTGATATATTTCAAGCTCCGCCACGTATGCTAAACAGGAACAAAACGCCTAAAAGCAGAAGATAAATATTAATGTGGATTAAGGGTTCTCTAGGAGCCCATAAACACTCATTGCTCAAGCTGTGGATTAAAACGCCCATTAACAGGGTAGCCGCAGGTTCATCATTCAGCGCTCACAGGAAGTGAACATGTGTGCTAATTGTGTCGCCGCCGTATTCCCACCAGTTCAAGATGCTTTTACTGCACAGTTCGAAGACAAGGAAATGCTTGGGGGTCTGATGGTCCGATATCATCATTTTTCTGGAGGTTGTGAGCAGGAATGACCGACAAAGTAATTATTTAGTGCTTACAAGCAGTGCACATGTGGCTAATCACAGAGATGTTTGGCGTTAAATGTTTAATGATGTGTGTCATGAGATAAGGAATAATAAAGTATGAGAGGATTGTAGGAGTGGGTCTCAGACCAGCTGTGACACACACACAAAAAAACAAATTTTGGCGGTCTAAGCTTTAGCTCTTGTTGCATAAATAAACTCATAACAATTAATTCAATAATACAATATTAGATTTTTTTATGATGGCACCCTTAATACGAAAGCCAATAAGTTTTAATACCAAACTCCATTTCAACCTCAAACACAGGCAAGAATTTACCAGGTGACGCTTCTTGGTTCTTTTAGGTTCATACTGAATGAAGATAAGCCCGGGCAGGTGATAATATAGATTTCTGCGTGTGAGGTCATAAGAGTGATATCTGACTCATGCAATTGGTCAGACACACGCGCACACACACACACACACACACATCTTCAATAGTGTGTGCAATAGATGTAAGAGTGCTTTTACCCATAATGGATGTTATTGTCATTTCTATTGATTTGCACTCACACAGTGTCTTCTTGCTATAACACATCATTTTTTTTTCTCACTTAGGTTTCAGAAGTACGTGAAATGTATTTTGATATCAATTTTAATTTCTCTCTCTCTTTCTTTTCCTCTCTTGTGATGTTGCCTCTCTACGCTCACAAATCAGGTAAGTGCTTAATTTGTCATATTTATTCATTCATTTAATTAATTATCTCCCTGTTCGTTTGTTTACAAAATATGTTTTGCATTCAGAGGTGCTATTCTAAAGTTTGTCTGGATGAGCTGCTTGCAAAGTAGTTTTTTTCTATTGTTCTTTCGCTCTTTCTTTCTTTCTGTCTTTCTTTCTTTTCGTTCTTTCTTTCTTTTTTTCCTTCTTTCTGATTGTTATGGTGAAAGTGTCATTGTCAACACACTTTGTGTTATTGTGACGGGTTTCTACTTATCTTAGTAATAGTTAGACTTTAGACTAGACTGTAGACTAGACTAGACTAGACTAGACTAGAGTCAAGTAGAATAGAGCAGTGGTTCTCAAACTTTTCAGATCAAGTACCACCTTTAATGAAATTAGTTGTTCCAAGTACCACCTAATGACTAAATTACTAAATGTAAATGTCTACAAACCTTTATTAAATATGGAAAGAATAGGCCTATTTAACACTGAAGATAAATACATATACATGTATGTATTCTCAAAAAACAAGAGAACAGCTGTTTATAACAAACAGAGTCACATCGACCAATGATAAACAATAATTCATACAACTATATTAAAATTGCACAAAGGCTGAGATGTATTCCGTATGTGTCACGTACCACAAGGGGTCTCTTCAAGTACCACAATTGATAAACGCACCTCAGTTTGAGAACCACTGGAATAGAATATGGTGCACACAAGACCACAGTACAATGTAAATGCCTTTAACTGTAGTAAAAGTGCCAATAAGCATGACATTGTTGGCCTGACATACCAACTGCTAGGGAGTTGGGTGTAAATAAATTGTCGCATCGTAAGCCACATTGCCTTCAAAGCTTTCTAAAAGCACATCAATGGAGCTGACACCTAAACACCTATAAACAGTTTTTTTAAAAGCATATGAAGCAAGAAGACATAAAACTCTCCTGTCACTTATGAGGCAATTCTTTTCAGTTGTTCCTTTCTGTTAAGGTCAAAACTGCTGGCTTATTTTTTCTTCTGATGTGTCATTTTAGCGGGAATGCCGACAACATACAATGCAGTACTTTGCAAAACCTCTCTTCTCTCCTGTTTTCTTTTCTTGATACAACATAAATGAGGCTAATTAAGAAAATGTATAATGAATCCATTACAGTAATGAATTTGATATCAACAAGTAAAATTTGTACCAAGCTTTTTAAACAGAAAGGTAGGTCTTGAACAAGAGAAAAAAAACTTGAATGCAGCAGCTGTGTCTCTCAACCTGCAGTTATTACATTTACACCAAACATGGGTAAAGGCTCTCTGCAGTTAAAGGTAAATTGTCAGATGTATTGAAAATCTGTTTTAGAATTTGGGGACTGCCACATATTGAGTATATTAGGTTTTAAATTCCAAATATATTAGATTTTCAAATCAATACATGGACAAACTCCTCCCATTACAAAATAAGATAAGAGAAGAGTTAGCCTGCGTCTCGCTGAGAACAATCGACAGAACTCATCTACACACAGATTTTTGTTCGACCGATAGAACAAACAACAAACAACATGAGACATTAAAACACAGCTTAAGAGACAGGGGTCTGTATGTAGTTCACAAGTGAATGCTGTATTTGTCAGGGTTGCCAGGTCTGTAATGACAAAACCATCCCAATGGCAAATCAAAATTGGCTTCTTATTTTGAGAATGACTGTTGATAAAAATCCCACGTTTCACGTGAAAAAATCACAACATTCAACAGTTTAAATGTAGCAACATTCTGAGTGAAAACAGTTGACTTGGCAACCCTGTACGTGAATTCCTTATGTATAATTTGCGTGTTACCCCATGTTTTCCTAATATTTTGAGTAGTGGTTCACTGATACGTTTTAAGTGGTTGATTCGTAAACTATGACATTTGGTCTTTGCAGTCCTGTATGTGGCAGCATTCCTGGCAGAACGATAAAAAAGTTAATTTTGGATAGGAGTCAGGCCAGTAAATTGAGGTGAAGGAGCTTCGAGCAGATGATAATGTTGTTGTAATGCTGGTTCATGGTCCAGGTGTTGCTAATGCATTGGATGGTCAGTGTGAATGGAGAGAGATTGGAGGCATGGCTGTACTTTCTACTGTCACTTAATAAAATTGCTCTTGACCCCCTGACAACACCTGAACTCCAAAACACCATAACAGAGCTTTCTTTCTTTTTTTTCTTTCTTTCTTTTCCTCCTCTTTCTCTATCCTCCCCCTCAATGGTAAGCACTGGTTGTTACTGTATAAGTGTTATCTCGGGAGTCCGCGGGTCTGTAAAGGTTGAAACCCTCTTCATAAATAGCATGAAAAGTTGTAAATCAACTTTTAACGTACTTTAATGAAAGATTTTTTTCAACTTTGAAAAGACTTTCTTCTTCCCCTTCAATTCCTTGCTTCCTGCAGCCCTTCGAATTAGCCCACTTTAGCATTATAATAATTGGGGACGCTCCATCTATTTCTTGCTTTCTCCATACACATTTAATACGGTGTCTGCAAGGTCCTTTTGTGCATTGTAATGGTTTGACTCTGGGGACAATGAACCAGCTTTTCCTCCAACCTGATGTTAAAGCCGCACTTCTGCCAGCATGCTGACAGCTTGTGGCCAGCTCTTTACGTTCTCAATTTTAGCCCTTCAGCCACGATCCCCGTTCTCCCAGCCGAACAATTCCAGTGCCCGCACTCTCCGTAAGAGGATTTCAGGACATAAAAGAGAGCGACGTGAGGTTTGTGGCACTGTGTGGATTGGCGCGACTTCACGGTGTGCGCCGGCAGAAGGGGGTCTTTTCGGAAACAAACATTTTCACGTTTGGCTAATGGGGCTAATTAGCAGTGAATCTGTGATTTTCCCGCCTGTTGGTTTTTGAAGAGTGCCATTAATAGAAGCATTAAGCCGAGTCTCTGGTGATGCGGCTCTCCAGCTTCGACAATGTTTCACATTACCTTTGCCTTAATGAACGTTAAGGTACGCTAAACAATTTGGAAAATATCTTTACATTTTTTCACGCTGCTTGTTGGTGTTTTCTCCTCAGATGTAGCACAGGTATGTCTGTAAGATGTCTGCTAAAGATCTGGAAATCTGGAAACATCTACCGTGTCAAAACATCGGATAAGCTTCTTAGAAAAAAGCAGTTTTACGTACATTTAAATAAACATCTCATTAAACATCAGTTCAGGAGAGTGTGACAGGCTTAACTTTTATGGCAAATCCGAATCAAAATAATTTCCGAAAAATAATATAATTTTATGAGTGATTTTTCTGCCGACACTTTATTGCAAATGTTGCTTTGATGAGTTCTCTGCATTGTCATGTTTTTTCATGCTCAAAACGGACCAAAAATATTAATAATAGAGTTCTGCATCATCAAACTGCATAATTATTTTCTTTGCAGTACTTTAGGATTTTGTCATGTAATATAATACAGTCTTTATAACAATGAGAATCAGTCTCTCCCCATCCACACTTGTGTAATGTGCATGTCGAGCGGGACTTTGGTTTAATGAGTATTTGGTGTGGGCAAGGATACCCAGCACAACACTGCAGAAATAGAAACAAAACAAGCAACTGAATGTAGAATTGCTTGTCGCTGTCTCAGCCGGTTAGGGCATAAATTCAGATTAACATGGAAGGGATGGCTTTTAACTGTTGCCGCCCTGTCGCGTCGTGCCTGGTTGTAACACAGTGTTGCATTCGCCTGCGTCTTGGTGTCCTGAGGCTTCTCGCTTGTAACTGTCTTTCAAGGCTGATATGAAACACTCAATTTTGGCCTGATGGCGCGTGGCCATCTAAAATATTAATGCGGTTTTAATGGCATTCCATTTCTTTGTCAGCAACAAGATTGGAGATCGCTTTCAGACACCCCCTGCAGCATCGGACCAAATTTTTTGTTAGTTACACAATGAAACAAGGAAGGCCAAAAAACGACACGTTTTTGTGTCAAAATCCGTTGCCAGTTTCTGCGTAACTCCCCTCCCCAACTTTTTTCATATTTACCAGAGCGTCCGACATTGTGTCCTTGTTTGAGCTTCTAATCAACCCACGACTGGCACTAATGCAAAGGGGAGTAAACACATTAATAAACATTACGCCCTAATCACACATTCAAAAGGTGCTTATTGCTCTGAGGTGCTCACTAATTAAAGGCACTTTTGCGTGAGCGCTTTTGCATTTGGCATTCCAGCACCGGGCGAGCACCCCCCCCAACAATTTACCCTGATCAATCGACAGGAGTCCCTCATCTCACAGGTTTTATTTGTTTGCCGCTGTTATTAATTTATTGTCTGCGTATCGATGTACAGTGGGTGAGTAATGGATTGGAGAATGGCACGATGGAGTCTCGACGGGCCCTTTGCCCATCAAGCGGTGCCTGGCGCTGCAGTACTGCAATAGCAAGTCAATTTGCACCCTTAAATTGGTTGATTATGCTGAATGGGGGTGGCTGAATGGAGACTCATAACTCAAATAGATTTCATATTATGTAGAATGGCCGATGCTATGCTAATCTCATCTGCTCATTGATGGTGGGAAACAAAGCAAAGCAGCATGGGAGAAGTTCGGCACTGAGGATAGTCGTGTGCGAGCTGAAATGAGTGAGATCTCGATATTTTGCTTTATTTGCGGTTTGTTCTTGCTCGATCTGTTTTTCAGGGATAATTCTTTTCCTAGAGCCACAAAGTTCTCTTTTTCTTGTTACTTTGGAGCGTTGATCATTCTAGTTTTGAACCATCCACTGTCCACAGGGCTCATGAATGCAGTGGGCAAGCGGATATTTGCTGTATTCAAGCAATAGACACTTGTTATGTAACAGAATTTTGACTTATGAAAAATCAAAGTCTAATTTTGTATACATTATATTAGTCATTATCACAATTTAGTATTTTAATATAAATCATATTCCTCTAAAACAATTATAATACCAATAAAAAAAGAGACAATTCTATTTTTGTCACAAGTCTGCTCTGCTGCATACTTTTTCCATTTTTCTCATGGACACACACACTTCCACACACTCGTAATATGTCATAAAGCCTGTTCTTAGACTGTAACTCATCTCAGAGATAAAAAACAGAGCACCACCCCCGCCATTGAAGGCCACGGCTGTAAATTTGGCCGCTTCTGAGTCAGCGAGAAGCCAAAGCTGTGAAACAAAATTAGAGTGTTCACCTCCTCCAGAGTGCTCTTCATCTCCAGAAGATCTTTAATGCGCTCAAAGATTTTCCCTTCATCAGATGTCTGTAATAGACCCAATCAAATAATAAATGAACAACATAAATTTCAGCCACAGCTTTCCCGAGAAGGACAGTGGAGAGAACTTTCTGAATATCATGACTTTTATTTTGCCACTTCAGAGGCAAATAAAAATCTCACAAAATGTCTCAAAACTCTATTGCGTTTAATGACTAGTCTCATTTTTGTCCTTATTATTTCTTCTTTAAGGGGAAACATCACTTTGAAGTTGATGCATATAGCTGAAAGATCCATTATATATCCTTAAAGATGGGGATAATCTCATATTAAGCTGCTGGAGGCATGCAGGGGGGATGGAACTACAGCACGAGCACACAAAACATCATCGCATTATCTTCGTGTTGTTTACATTATGCACGTATTTGTCGATTGCCAACAAAACACAGACATTAGTTAGTTTGACTTACAGTGTGCTGTTCATGTCCGAGATCTTTTAGCGCTAGGACTGCGCCATCTTTTAGTTTCAAACAATCTCCAAATCCAGCGTTACATTCACCGTTTATATTTCATTCATCACCGAAATGCAGTGAACAAACAAACACAGCTATACTTCCATCAGCAGCACTGATGGGCGTGCTCTTTCTCTCACACTTACATGTTGGCATAGTCTTTCGCTCGGTGGGTGAAGCGTGGGCATGCTTTTCCTGGAGAATGGCCCATAAAAGGAATGTGATCCCTGTTACGAAACAGGGATCCAGACTTATGAAAAACATTCCGAAACAAGTTGGAGTGACGAGGGAGTGTATCAAGCACAGAAATACTACATCAGACGTTCATCAAGTTTATCAACAAGTTGACCATGTAAAGCATGTTTAACAGTGTAAAGAAGTCAGAATGCAGGATGTAACCACATCTTTAACAACAAAATAAAAATATAGTCTTCCTTCGCTTAGCAGAACCTTTGTCGATCGTTGTCTAGTGTGCTACTGATCCTGCTGAAGTACATTTCAAGTAAACTGCTGTTCTCTGACCTTTGACCCTCTCTATTACAGTATAAGTAATTGCAGCTGACAAGGTCAGAAACTCAGGATGACCCTCAGTCTGTCAGTGCAGTTTAGTCTTTTAAGTTCATTCTGCTGGAAGGGTCTCAAACAGCAGTAAGAATGAGTGTTCTGAGTGTTCTTAACTTAAAAAGGTAAGAACATTCATTCTAACCATTTTTTTGACTGAAAGTAGAGTCCTCTAATTGATCCCCATTAGTTGCCATTCCCTGAATGTTGTATGTTACGTATACGTCACCGGCTTTTAAAAGAGGCTTTTAAAATAGTAAACATGGTACAGATACAATACAAAATGACATAGCATGACATAAAATATGAAAAAATAGCAAATTCCCATTTATAATAGTCTCTTATTGACTGTTTTTCATCATTTTTTGGTCTTATTGACACATTCTGAAAACATTTTTCCAAATAAAATGTTTGTTCTGGAATGAACCAAAATTAAAATCACTGCTGTCCTCTTTAAACCTTATTGAAAATGTCCATACATGTTTTGCCATAAATAATTGTTAATAGTCACCCTTTGTGTTTGTCACTGGGTTTTGCAAAAAATGACCAATAAAATGTATTAATAGTCCTTGTTTAGGTTGACAACACAGTATTTAATCATTTAAAAAGTACGGTGTGTTTTTCATTTCCTGAAAAACAGCGAATTTGGACATACAACGTTTTTGAAGAACAGCAACGAAGCTGTAACACAATTGTGTTTATCTCAACATAACTGAATTTAAATTTCTATCCCTCCAGAACTTTTAATTTACTCTGGAAATAATTTTAAATCATTAGAAAAGGTAATACTTTGAAATAACGTTGTACAGTATTTGTTAACATTAGTAACTAACATAGACTAACAATGAACAATTTCCTTTTTTTCAGCATTTGTTAATGTCAGTTAATGTCAATACAATAATTCTTGTTAGTTCATGGTGCATTGACTAATGTTAACATTTAATTGTAATAATTTATTAGTAAATGCTTAAATGTTCAATGTAACTTCATGTTAGCTAATGCATCAACTAATTGTTGACAAATATAACCTTATTTCAAAAACAAAGTCATCCTAACCTAATGAATTGTAATGTGATGTCACTGTGGCTGTGGTTAAAATTACACTAGATCCGTTCAAGACACTGTAGTGCATTGGTTCTCACTGAATTGTTGTTGTGTATGCGTGTGGCCACCGACTTGTGTGCGATTCTGGTCTTTTTCCTCTGCTGTCAGGTGAAAAAATATCTCCCGTCGCATTCTGTAAATGACGCCATTCGTCTGGGCTCAGGGATTGCTGATTCAAGACCTCCAGACCCAGCATCCTGTCTCAAAGCCTCTCGTCAGCACCTGACCTGCCGTCTTGAACCTCTCACCTCTGTCATGATTGCCAGTTATTGCACCTCATTTCATACAGCAAACTACCAAATCCGCTCTGCCCCTAAGGATTGCACAAAACTTACACTTGCTTGCATGCCCCCCAACCGCATTTGGAAATATTATGATGATTATTTAGCGCTTTTATATGATCTGCACCTAATTGTCTCAAAGATTAGCATTACATTGGGGTGGGCTGTATGGGGATGGGAAAGTTTGGGGTGTTGGGAAACCTGCAGTCCTGTTTGGTCACGCTAGCGATGCAGCAATTACACTTGTGCATTAAATAAATAAATAAACATTTGATGCCCCATCACACCCTGCGCCCGCATGCCTGTTTCCACTCTTTAATGGCTCCACATGAGTGAATACTTTCAGTGGCTGAGATGACAGTAACCCTCTTTTATTAAATTAGGGACCTTTCCAACAGACCGTATTACTGCAGTTTCCCTGATCTTTGTCTTTCTCGCTCTCTCTGGTATTTATTAGTTCGCCCTCTCTCTACGGTGAGTAACAGCAAACAGTGTGTTTGCTGACAAAGGACTTTTATTTATTACAACTGGTGTGTACTGTATATATTGGGTAGAGAGTATTGTCTGTGTTGGGATATTGTTTAGACGACCCGCGGTGAGGTTTCTTATAGACAGTACAGTCACTCTGAAAAGTATGTTTTCTTTAAAGAGACAAGTTACACAAAAATTCTAATGTTGTCATGTACTCACCCTAGAGTAGTTCCAAATCTGTATTTATGTTTTATTACAAGTGAATCAACAGAACAAAGAAACAGACAAAACATTTCATACCAAGTATCCAAGAGGTCTTTGGAGGTACTGAAAGTGTGGACACGACAGGCGTTGGAAAGAAAGAAATCAGCAGGACCATAGAAGATCGTGGTGCATGTGCCTTTCTCAAACTCAAAAGTTCTGACTGTTTGTATTAATGCACGACTACATGTTTAATCTCAAGTTTGAGAGTGATCTGGCTGCAGGATTGCGCGGGTTGCTTGCCCCCTGCTGTGTCTCAGTAGATAGAGACCCTGCCGTGAGAACAGTCCAACCAGATGGCCCATACCATAAAGAGAGCACATGACTCACAATCAAAAATCACACAACAAACACATATTTTGAGTTGGAGTGGTCACTGGTTTGATACGTCTGTCCTCAACAACAATTAAATGAATATTTATACTTACTGTAAACACTAATCATGCACATCTACTGACGCAATTTTTTCTTGCATAGGTTCAGTGAATTACATTTTGTGACATCTAATGGTGAGGTTTCTAAAAAGGTCCTTTCCCTTTTTTTTAAATAATGGTTATTTTATGACTTTGCTGTGAAGAACCTTTTAAGTTAAATTACAATGGATAAAAAGCGAGAACCTTGTGAAACGAAAATACCACCCCAGACACCCCAGGTAGAGTCCTGCTTGATATTCCGAAACTGATCCACGCATTTATCTACCGTCCGACAGTGGCAGACTGCAATTGCATTCAAATCGGTCAGCAAGAAACCACTATGTACAAAGATTTATATTTTGTGTAGGAATAAACAACATAATGTGCTATTCAAGTTTAATTTCTGGCATTTGTTTATATTCAGACCCGATCCTCAGTTCAATACATAACAGCCTGTTCATTTATCAACGGAGCAAAATATAATATTATATAATTTGTGCAAAACCCAAGTAATATACACGTTTACTAATTCATGATATCACTGCCAGCAAAGAAATATGCATGCTGTCCTAAAAGAATCCTCAATGGACATCTCTAGCCTCTAGACTTCTCTGAATCAATCGTAAGATCACTTTCTTCCTCTCTCCCATCATTTCAACTCGTTTATCTGCAGTTACAGCCTGTTTGCCAAACACTGGACAAAGTGTACCTTGAATCTGTAATCCCTCGATCTTCATAATTCATAAACCTGTGCTCAGCACCTCATGAATTATTTGCCCGAGCTTGTTGAGGTATACACCGAGTTACTATATCATGCATTGAAATTATGTATTCTGTCACATCCCACTTGAGAGGAGTCTGGCAAAAAGATGATGAGGGAGGGAAAAAAGAGAGTGAAATTATGAAAAACAGGCTATTCATTCTGCTTTGAGAAAGGGCCAGAGTTTTCTAATGCAGCATTCACTTCTCGTCGATGTCCCTGCCGCAGTCTTCCATTCACTCAAATTCATAATTAAAATACATTAAGACTCAGAGTGCAAAGCAAACAGCCACAGGCAAGTTTCTGATGCACTTTAAGTCGGCGCTTATTCTCCTGTTTTATTGCTGTCTTCACTCCCTCGTCGGATCTCTTTAGGGTGGATGCTTTGGCATCGCTTGAGGGCAGAAGTAAAGGAAATATTTTTTTTTAACAGGGGACATTTACTTGATTTTTCACCGATGGACTGGGATAAATCAGGCTACAAACATGTTTTTTTTTTTTACATTTTACAGACATTGACGTTGATGCTTTTACTCGCCACGGTTGAACACCATCAGACACATAATTATTGGATCATATTTTTATTGTTAGCAGAGGTCTCAATACGGTTCACTCTTAAGTCCGTGCCTCGAAATACCAGCTTTTAGAACAGCACGGTATAAATAATCTTCTTTTATATGAATGTTAAATTCCTTAATTTAAGTGATATAAATAATTGAGTTATCGTCCGTGGAAAGTAGATTTTTAGGCATATTAAATTATTTCAATTCATTCTTTATTATTATAACTTCTTTTTAAAGTAAACTACTGTTAAAAGGGATATACTGTATAACCCAGAAATGACAATTCTGTCATAATTTACTTGTCCTCTTGTCATTTCAAACCCGTATGACTATCTTTCTTTTGCAGAACACCAAAGAAGATATTTTGAAGGATGTTGGTAACCGATCCACTCATTGACTTTCATTGGTTTTGTGTCTATTAAATAGAAGTCACTATGTTATTTAAGTGGAAGCAACTCATTTGTGTGTGCTTGAGAGATTGAAGCTTAAAAACAATGTCATTCTGAGAGAACTATTAAAACTCTCTTTCAGCTGTCGTCTGAATGCCCTTTAGACTTTAGACTCTCGTCCCTCTTCTCTTTCTCTTTCTCTATCTCTGCTTTTTTTCTCGCTCTGTGCCTTTTTTCTGCCATATAAAGCAAATGTTTTCTCTAAAGGAGATTTCACAGAGCTCTAAAAACGGGTGCGGGATGAGTGATTCACATGCATTGTAGATAAAAGGGAAGGTGATTGGTCAGTGCTGAGGGGACAATGTTACCTACATTAAATGTCCATTTGGAAAATTGGAGTAGAGAGAAGCAGAGGTCTCATTACGGTTCACGCTCAACTCCGTGCCTTGAAGTACCAGCTTGCATTGCTTGATTGTTGGAGACGTTGGTTAGATGTTAGAAATGGGGTAGGAACAATCCCTCGAGGGTCAGCTTGGGTATGTTTAGACCTGCCTTATGAGATGAACAACTGGAAAAACATTGCAGTGTGATTCCCAACAGCCCAATAATGCCTGTGCGTACTGCAACATTAATTCTGTTCTGCACACTAGTCGGCATTCTTAACAAAACATTACCACTCATTTCAAAGAAACGGCATACAGGTCTTCTTCACCCATTTCAAACATTACACCGAATTGCCCAAAGGTCCGTTTACGAGTAAATATTTAAACCCACTTCGATACAAATGAAAGCCCGGAGAACAGTTTGAGCATCGTGCATAAGAGCCGTCTTTAATCTTTTGAAATTACCTATTCAAGGACGTGTTTACAATCCCTCTCTTAGCCTTGATATTTTTTTGCTAAGAACACAAATCTCATTCTCTAGTCCTGAATATACAATGTCGATCTTTTAATCTCAAAATGAGATCTCGGAGATTATATTTGAGACCACTTCTGTTACCGCAGCCAGTTCCTCTTGTAAAGATTTCAGAATGAAGCTCTTGGTGTGACACGAGTTCTTCTTGCAGTTACTGTGTCGGAGTTCATTTCTAAGCACAGGTGGAATGTTGATCTTCCAGCTTAGCTGTACTTCTGAGAGGAAAGAAAAACAAGCAAGAGCATGACCCTGGAAGATGCAAAGATGGTAGGAGTCCACGGGGAGCTGGGGTGAGGGGGTGTGTATTTGTTAGCTGGGATTAGATATATGAAGACCTTTACTATTTACCTTTGAACAGACTCAAAACAGTTGGATTTTGTTCAAATAGAGGCATTCCGTTTCTGATTAGATGCTTGTGCAGGAATACAAGAATGTACTCTTTCTGTAAATAGGTTTTGAGAATGGTGTAACGTACTATACTATCTGAGGTATCATATCCTCATCATTGAAGCGGTTTTCAAACAGTCCAATAGACATTTCATTCAAACCTCCATTGGTTTAGTATGTTTCAGACCATTGATCAGGCTTTTTAATAGCACAGTTTCTGATGTTCTACACAGAATGAAGGGTGCAGGTTGGTTCAACCGTGTTGAGATTGCATACTCAGAGACAGTTTAATTTGCAGTTGTTAATTTTAGAAATAGTTCATCCAAAAATGAAAATTGACACCTTTTTCGAATAGCATGTAATCTTAAATTTGTTTACAATAGAGGATAAAGAACCAGATACAGAAGTGAATTGTTTATAATG
This sequence comes from Triplophysa dalaica, assembly GCF_015846415.1. Taxonomy (NCBI): domain Eukaryota; kingdom Metazoa; phylum Chordata; class Actinopteri; order Cypriniformes; family Nemacheilidae; genus Triplophysa; species Triplophysa dalaica. The sequence goes on from NC_079543.1 coordinate 8,762,197, forward strand.
TAGAGTTCTAGTTGACATTTTGTTTTTTGTTCTCTGCGCTTCAGCATTCAAAAGTCCTCTCATAATTTGTGCTGTCAAATTAATTCAGCGTGATTAATCGAATCCAAAATATATGAAAAAATGTAAGGTGATTTAACATGAAACAATCAAAACACCTTTGTAGCTAAAGCTGTGAAAACAATGACATATAAATTGTACAAGTGTATCAAACTCAAATAGGCTATTTCTATTAAAATTCACCAAAAAGTAAGTGTATATTAAAAATACAATTAGTTAATTAAGTGCTTATTTTTCATTAAATAAACTTCAATAATATATGTAAATTCAAGAGAAATGAACTGATGGATTTTAATATATCTTCTTATTAGTGCCACTGAAAAAAACACAGTTCAATGATTTAAAAAGATTTTATTAAGTTAATATATTTTTGTGGTGTTTACTTGGACACATTTACATTTGTTAAGAGTGTATATATATCAATATTTAATAAGGGCTGTCAACCTAAACGCATCTGATTATTTTTTTCAGATTAAAGCGTTAAAATGTTTATCGCAATTAATGCAGCATTCATTTATTTTGTCATCCTTTGTCTAAAGCGTTACATTAACTAATCACGCACTTATTCATGTAAAGGCCTTTAAACCATTTAAGCTCGATTTGAAACAGTTGCTTTGACGTGTTAAGCATAGATGGACAGCTTCTAGCTGTGGGACGCGGCACAATCTTAAAGAGTTTGAAAATGGGAAAAGGTGTCAGATCTGTGTGGAGCGGCAGCTCTTAAAGGAGCCGCATTCTTAAACCTGCTGCTGTGACTCCTGTCCTTATCGTTAATCAAAGAATGAAAGAAAAGAGGAATTCAATGTGTTTTGTAGCTTTAATTCTTTATTTAATCCAGAATTTAACATTAAAGGCTGTAAAGTGTTTGAGAACGTAAACGAAAAAGCTATTTCTTTATATGTCTCTGCAGAGTTCTGCACTAACTGTAACTTGTGTAAGAATTTGAGAGGAAGAGAAAAAAGAAAATTATTATATTTCAGCAATTAGCTCCACAGTGAACCTATTAAATTCAGATAAACTCTATAAAATCTCAATTATGCGTAAAGGGATGCTTCCCCCAAAAATGAAAATTCTGTCATCATTAACTCACCTTTGAGTTGTTTCAAAGCTGTACAAATTTCATTCTTCTGATGACCACAAACAAAGATATAATTTTGGAAGAATGCTTATAACCAAACAGATCTCGACACTCATTGACTGCTATAGTAGTCTTCATCTTTTTTTTTGTTCTGTTCAGCACAAAAGAAGACATTTTGAAGAATGTATTGTATTTTTTTCTACTATAGTAGTCAATGGGTGTCAAGATCTGTTTGGTTGTAAGCATTCTTACAAATATCTTTGTTTGTGTTCATCAGAACATATACATTTATACAGATTTGAAACAACTCGAAGGTGAGTAAATGATGACAGAATTTTCATTTTGGGGGGAGGCATCCCTGTAAGCATAATTGAGATTTTATAGAGTTTATCTGGATTTAATAGGTTCACCACGGAGTTAATTGCTGAAATATAATACTTCTGATGGGGGATCAAAATAAACTCCTTACCAGCATTTATAGGCATTTCTATACATTGCTGTAATTATCTTGAATCCACACTAACTCTAGATTCCCTACAGCTCAAAGAACATGAACATGTTGTGTACTTTTGTATATTCGTGAGGTAGACAGATCTAACAAAGTAAACATCCCTATCCCTGGGCCGGATCCATACTATACAGCGTACGGATCTTCTCACAATTGACATTCCTCCCAGCGCTGTTGAATCCTACAGTACGTGTACGGTTTTGCATTAAACGCTTGGCCTGGCTCTAATATGACCCTGCCTCGAGGACTCAACGGCCCACTGAACACCAGCCCCAAATCCCCCGAACTCAAGCCTTTAACATAAAAACACCAGCCTTAGTTTAAGCACATTACACTTGGGCCACAGCGATAGGCGAGCTTCTGCTAGACAAACACACACAACCCCGGCCCCAGCGGGCACTGTTATTCAGCCTCCGCAGGCAGCAGCAACACACGCTTGTGTATCTGTTTGTGCGATTGTGTATGTGGCCTTGAGCGTGACTTATGGTTTCACAAACTATTGATTCTTCTTCCCCCGACCTTCATTTTCCACCGGCTTTCCATTTTCTATTAGCATGAATTATCTGATGTTATAATTGAAGAAGCATTAGCTCAGCACATAGTGCTCGAACGTTTAGGGAGGCTTGCCGTCATTCTTTATTAGGGCCGCGGACAGGATCAGTTTTGTTTATGAGATGATGTTCCGTCGGAGTGTGAGATGAGGCACGGGTTTAAACAAACAACACACAGTGGATCAACATTTTGACTGAAGCAGGTGAAAACATTGATATTGTGAGATGTTTGCTGTACTATTAAAAAGAACGACTGTTATTTTGTCAATCTAAAGTTTAGGTAAATGCAAATCGACTCACAGTGTATCATCATATAGCCTTTAGGCCAGGATTGATATCAGAATCTGCACTTCTTCTGTGGCCATCGCTCACTTCTAGAACCTTGTGGAAACCTGGCTACATTATAACACCTTTCCTGGGTGTTCCGCTTTAAAAATGGGGGCATAAATTAACAGTATTATACCCACTTCAGGCACCACAACAGCTGTCTCTAGAGGTTGACTCAAACTAGAGAGTGTTCTGGGTTTGAAAAGTAACTGTTTTTATAACTACAAAAGCAAAAAAATGCCACGTGAAGACACTGTAAGGCTACTTGAGGACAATGACCATTACAGGCTACAATGCATTTCTCAAGATGAAACTTTATTTTGTTTAATTCCTCATCATATATTCATGTACATATACAGCATGAAAAACATGAGGCTTAGACTCGTAACTCAGAAAACTGTGCGCATGTCTGATACAATTATCCGTGATAGTCATTAATTAATCAAGTTACCGTATTTTTTGATCTATATCTATCCCTGGATGTCGCCGAAAGGAGGTTTAGTCATATTTAATTACGTCAAATCCATACACTTAGATACTGTAACCCCTACACACCCATCCATGCAAACAAACACATATTAACTTCTTGTGTCTAATGGGGGCTACAACTGTCCATACATAAAGAGCTGTCATGCCGGATTCACAGACAGACCCTCAGCCACAAGTCAGATTGCTTCTATTTTTTCTACCTCATTTACTCTTCCTCTCACCCTTCCACAGGCGGCTGCTATTAAATACAATGCATCCTGGCCCATCATGCTGCATTTAATTGAGTTAGCTTTCATTGCCACTTTCCTGCTTTAGAGGCTGTTAACATTTATTTTCCTGTCTAATGTATTAGCCCGGGGCGCCTTAATGAAGTATCCCTTGGGGGAGTCTCTCTCTCTCTCTTTTCTCTCACTGTTTCTCTACCTCACTTCTTCGGTGCACTTTTTATCAGTGCCGAGTGCTGCACAATTTTTTTATAGTGAAAAAATAATATACATTTCTTAAATATTTGCTTTTTAGGTTTGACTTTTTACATTGGCCTAGTTAATATAGTATTTCGCATGGCACACGTTCTCCCACTTTTTCTCCATTTCGTACAATAGAGTTCACATGATCAGTTTCGCAAAAATCTTTTCAGTTATTAATCAACAGTTTGCATTCATTTTAGTGAAGTAATTTTTTCCTACAATAAGGTACGCATAGTACAAAGAGATTGTGACGGTACACATATCAGTGTTGGTGTGCATGTGCAGCAGTTAGTCTTGTCTTAAGACAGGCCTCTAGAGGTTGCCGAGCATCTGTTCCTCTTCTGTCTTCACGCCGTGCTTCGTGACCCATGTGATGTAGGCTGTTGGAATTGTCTTTTAATGATGTAGAGCCCGATCCTTTTACCCACACGCACACATACGCACAACAAACCCCGCCAATCCCCCCACCCACCTCCATATACCCTACCTTTCTTCTCCCTCAATGAAGAGCCTACGCTTTGTGCTTACTTTACCACATTCATCCAACAGCAAACATCGCTCGCGGAAGTTTCCCCGTTCCGCTAAGAGTTTTGCACTTGAAATGTAGGCTGCGATCGGGCCCGCGGCACAGTTTGATCCTCCCCATTAATCTCAAAATTCCCCTAAAATCACGGAACGGCGACACGGAGCCGGGCGCATTACTCCACTTCAAGAGGCGTGCGGCAGCCAAACGGCCCGCGACGCCCGAACTTGTCACAAAGCAGGCGGCGGCCTCCATTGAAACAATGATTAAAGCGACGACGGTCGGGGCTTGTGTTCATCTAGCAGGCCAAAAATACATCCTGGAGGAAAGTCTTCGTGGGGCTGAGAAAAGAAAGAGATGCATAAAAATAGGGATACTGCTCGCTTTTGTCTATCAATGCCAGGGTTTCACACACATACGTACACAGAGCGGCTGACTAGCGTTCTAGTGACGCTACAAAGATAGCAACAGGCGACACTTGAGCTCTTGCTAATCTGAAGCGCGACACACGCACTGCGCCTTCCCTTTATTCGTTGGCTAAGACCCGTTAAATCCCACTTGAAGTGTGTGAATGTTTCGGGCTAATACTTCAAGCTTTATCTCCATTATCCACAAGTATGGCTAATGTGTCGCGCCTTGAGGATTGATCTTAATTCTTATTATTAATTACAGTATTCGCCCACTCAGTTTGATTCGAAACAATGTCTGATTTTTGTGTGATGTGTTCTTCGCTTCTTATTGGAGGAAAGAACAAATAAAAGCATATTTGCAATTGTACTGTGAGCACATTGACCTTTGGGCATTAAAGAGAAACATTCATCTGAAAATCAGCATTATATATATTTGCTCTCATTTAAGTTACAAGTTATATATATATATTTTTAGAGGAAGCTTAAGTTCCCATTAGGTTTGGCCATTAGACATGTTTATGAGTATGTTTAAGCATCTCTGCAGCATTAATCGCATGCATTAGCATCTTTCCTCGAGGTCGTGAACGATTTTCCATACTCGTTAAGTTATAACAATCATCTTTTCTGCAAAGTTCAGCATTGTTCTCCTTTTTTTTCATAATGATTAGGGGAAAATGGAGTGCCACTGTTTTATTTGTGAGCTAACCACTAAACCACAGCAACAACAGTGTAATGACAGCTAAGAGGAAGAGGAAAAGTTGTATTGGAACACCACAGAGGACCATTTAGATTTTTTGTGTCCTAAATTGCTAAAGCATGTCTAAAGCAACATTGGAAGCTGCCAAAATCTGACGTGCTTAGCATTTAAAACTTTTAAATTTGTGCTTGTTGTAGACTTCGTGTTTCTATGAATAAAACATGAACAGCATTTACATCAAACGCAATGATCCAACTTTTGATCCTATCCCACCTGTTGATTCGCCGAAAGCTGATACTGTAGCATAATGTTTAATTTATAAACCAAGTCTTTGTTTACAGTAATCACTTTGTATGGCAATTGTCAGATTGATGTACTGTAAAAAAAATGTTTACCTCATTGGATCCACACTCAAAGTGATATTCCAGATGGATGGATGTAGGTTATTGATATTGAACTCTTTCTTATGTTTAAAATAGTTACATTTGTTATTTGCTGCAAATAGCAATGTGCATTTCATGAGCTTGTGTGTTACCTCAGAATCGAACCCATGACCTTGATGTTGCTTGCATCACTCTTCACTACTTATGCTAAAGGAACACTTCTCAGAAACTAGATTTAAACATCAGCTCTGACCACATTTTTCATTTGCAAATGTAACATTCAATATTTTCTCATCTAAAAAACGGATTCCTGCACAACTTCAGACAAAAGCCTACCCCAGGTTCCTTCTTCTGAACCGCCCTCTTTCACATTACGAACATATTAGATGTCATAACAGATGCCATGTCCAATTTGCGAGCTCTCGTTTTTACGACGCAAGCTCATTTGATCTGTCTTCTGTTCTAATAGGGTTTTTTTCTCGTATTTGCCGACATAAAGAGAGTTTCTTTCAGACGTAAGGTTCATGAAACTACACAACAGACAAAAGCATCTTTAAATGCTTCTTGACGAGCTCCGTTTTTCAGAACTAGCATTCGCTTTTAGTGTTCTGGGTAAGATTTGTTCCCAAACAGCTGTTGCATGTCAGCTCTGGCTTTCGAAAGCAGTCGAAATCTTCATTAGCGCTCCGCTAGATTGATTTATACCAGACTAATGTCAAGCGCAGCGGTCCAGAGCTTCTGTCATCAGAATATCAGCGATGGCCCTCCACAGCCTGAGGCAACGGAGCAATCTTCTCTACCTGGATGCCAAAGGTGTGCGCATAATTTTGCTCTCAGAAATCCCAAGCGGGCTAATGATAGATGAGGGTCAATTCAGTTAATAAATCTGATGGAGAAAATGAGGTCTGCAAAGACGTTCTGTGTGAAGGAATATAAGCTTAAAGCCTGAGAGAGATAGTTCTGGCTATGATTGACCTTCTGGATTTATGGATGATTGATTTAAGGAGCCGTTCATAACAAGAGGTCAAGGTTTGGCTGCTTAGGATGAACCCATTAACCCCTGCTGGTAGATGTTGTAATTACACCATCTGGACCCAAAAAACATTTTCCTTCTTTGCAAGGTAGTACTACTGTAAAGTTAGATTTTTTCACATTTTAGAGTAAAAAAAATATCAAACTATGGAATAGAACAAATGTATTCACTTTATATTTTATCAATCTCCTTCTTGAGGTCCGAGGTCCTGAGATGCTATTTAAACAGTATTAAAGTTCAGTTCCATTTATCATTGGCCCATATTTGCTGATCTTGCTTTACTGTTTGGTGATCCGTGTACAAAACTTTTTTAAATGATGCTTTTATTTTTTAAATATATTGGCACAATTATATTGATTTTGTACATTTGCAAAAAATCATAATTACAAATCACAATTGTAATCATTATTACAATAAATCATTATTGTACCTTTCAAGTTATATCAATCAAACTGCAGTTGGTTTTTGATCAAGTAACTAACGCTAACTAACACAATTAAACACAATAAAACATGTTAACATAATATACTTTTTTAAAACAGAATGTTTTTGGAAATAAACTTTTCATTTGTCCATTTATATTCTGAATTTATTCTGAATTATATTCTGAATTTATTATTTATTATGATGCATTCAGATCAAAAGATCTGACATTTTAGTTATGTGAACCTAAACTTTTGAACAGTAGTGCATATGGTTTGTGATGATTGACGTTATATTGTTAAGATGCAAATTTCTAAATATAAATTATTGTGTTAATCAAAGTAGAAATACTTCAAAGTATTGTATATTGTTAGCATTGTTTTTTCTGTCCCTGGTTCTAAGATGCCCCATAGGTACAGGAAACTAGCTGTTCTAGTGATGTTTGTGTCTTCTAAACTCTCTTGACGGCCATGCAACATTGAGTCGTGCTGATTCACGCGGGACTCGCAGTCACGCTTCTGAATATTGCTGTATCTGTTTGTTTATCACTCACTCCATTATGAGCAAAACATAAACCAAGTCAACAAAATGCTAAAATGAAAACAAAACAAAAGGAAACAAAGAGTGGCAATAGTGTTTTCAAGTTTGTCATGCACTGGGGAGCTGCTCCAGTTTTGGGATGCAGTTGCGTTAAGGATGAAATCATACGTTTTCCACCATCATTTGTAAGAGAGATGCTGTTGAAAGGTGTGTGATTATATTTCTAAATGTATTCATTTTACATTGACATCACTCGAGTGGCTTTTTAGTTACCGGCTATAAGATGACAGCATAATCGTAAGCTTTTTCAAGGAGACTATGTGGTGTACTGACATGCAATGACCTCTCAGCAGGTCAGAAAAACTTAAAGTCCATCAGAGCCCAAACCTCCATTAAGCCCAATGAATGCACTTTTCAGTGTGTTCCGTCTTTTTTTAGAAGCACTGCATGTTCTTGTCATTTTCCCCTCATGCTGTCTGTCTTATTGAGTCTTTGTGTTTCGAGGGCCAACAGGTTTGCTTACGTGCAGGTTAGCGCTGCACAAAGTTATGGGTAGTTTAGCTTCTTTATGTATGAATTATGCCTGACCTTCATGCTTAATTTCCTGATTGTTTTTATTATTTAAGGGCATGAAAAACAATATTTTAACTTCTTAAACATCCTATTCCATTTTAACTTTCCTTTTTAGGGGATATCTGAAGAGGTGACAGTATATAGTATGCACTAGCGTCCCCTGTGATGTGGTGCTATGCCATCAAACCACTACATACGCAAAATAAATATATTTGGAACACTTTATTTAATGATTGCTGTCAGCCATACACTTTCAACAAGGACAAAATAAAGAATCGCCAACCCTGCTTTTAAGAACTAATTTACCTTGGGACCTGCTTAGACTGACATGCATTAAGTTAGAATCTAGGAAACTACATAACCCATAAAGCATTGTGTTCTGTTGTCTCGTCTTGTGAGTGTTAAATAGCAAGTTTTTCTTATCGAACAGCATATGTAAATCCTACATTAGTTAAAGTTATACATAGGAAAATAATCAACCAGTTGTCGTTCTTAATAATGTATTACCTTTCTCATTACTGTAACACCTTTCTTGTTACTGCCATTTTTCAGTAACGTTCAAAAAGTGGTGGGGACAGAATCGACTTTGGCAAAAAGTGGTGGGGACATGCACCACCCAAACCACTTGTAAATTATGCATATGATTCTATGCATGAATGAGTTTAAACAGTATGGAAGGATTTTGTGGTTCTGTTGGCTGCTTTTTGTTAATTATTTGGACCAAGTCAAACACATTTCCCCCCCAAAAATGACAAAAACAATTGACCTATCGCTAAGCCCCGCCCCACCCTTAGATAATGTCGCCAACTCGGACTAACACACGGAGTTCGCTAACGTATTGCAATGAGAACGGTGTGACAGCATTGTCCCAAGAGTTTTTTCACACATTTATCACACACCCTTTTGAAGAGCATTCTAGTGAGACTTAGATATGTTAGCATGGACTCGCTAACTTTACAGTTTTTAGCCAGTGATACCTTGCTGAAGCACATGATGACATTTATGTTCTGCTTGAGCTCATGAACATTGTAAATGAATGACAGTATGACAACCGTTTTCTTTAGGATTGTGGTTGAACCAGGTTACTGCGCCCACATTTTGCGGTCTTGTTTAGGTTTAGCAAATGGAATAAAATACCATTCAAAAATGACCATTCCCAATACTTTTATGGATACACTGATTCCAGGTATCATGAAAGTTTCCCAGGCACATTGTTTTACATTTTTTTTGTATGAACACCGTGAAAACGTCAAGAGCTTTGGATTTTAGAATGATTCTCTATGGTGCTAAAACCTCAAGTTGTCCAAGATCCGATCCCCGTGCAACTGATACTCAGCTGCCTGGCTCATCTGGCTTTTCGGGGAGAGGCTTAGCGATAGGTTAATTGTGATGTAGGCCTGGTTGGCCCAATACGATATGCTTTTTTGTAAAATTTAGCCCTGTAAGTAAAGGTAAGTAAAGGAGGCGCAAGTGATTTTTGAGAAACACTTTTGAAAATTGAAATCAATACTCAAACGAAGAATTTTGTGAGCATTCGCTAGATGTCTGTTCTGTGTGTTGAAAAAAATGTGTGGAGTGTTCTCTGATATTGCTTACTGTGCCTTTAAGACTCTTTAAAATACTGAAATATATGTCGGTGCCTGGATGTGAGATTAATATTTTTCATAAGAAACATATACATATTTTATACACAACATGCGTTTGCATTTCTGCAGCCCTTTTGAAGTATTTTTGAGAACCAGACACACATTTTGACAATTTTTAGGAAATTGAGAAACATTAATGGGTAACATTAACATGACTAATTTCAAAAGAAACTTCTTGTTCCTCTTTGCTTTTGGTAAATTCAGAAGGATAGATTTGACAAAGTGCTTTTCAGTTTTGAGAGAACTATGCATCAGATGGTCAGTGAACAGACTGTGGGTAGGTCTTGAAAGTGTCGTCTAATGTTGTGACAAGTGGTCTAATATCCCATGCTGTGGAGGCTCAACTTCCCTAATGACCTGACAGAAGGACCGGTTGTCCACGGAGGAAGCAGCCTGACTACCAAGTCACATTCTCACTGCAGGTCTGATGGCTGACCCCTAGCTTTCTTATCCAGTGCTATGTAAGGAACCAATCCTTTGCCCTTCTCGGCCTGTGAGGATCCAATAACCCCCCCCACCCACACTTTCTCCTGTCGAACTTATTCTCACTCCATAACATTAAGCATTGTTCAGCATTCATGAAGAGGTTTCAGGCTGTACAGTTGTTTGTGTATATAGAGTGGAACACAAGAGGCAGCAGGAAGCCTTGTGGAGCACCTGTGTTAATGACTAGGGGGCTTAAGTGCTCTGGGCCTTGCCAGACCATCTGCTTCCTCTCTGTTAGGGCTTCAGAGATGATGCCAGATGCAAGAGGAGGTGATGACTTCAGTACTTTATGATCAAGAAACTGTAGAATGATGGTGTTAAAAGCCTAGCTGAAATTCACAATCCTTTTCACAAGTTTGGATATATGGGCAGTATACTCAAAAAGGTGTCTGTATGCAGAGTTCGAAAATAACACTCTCCATTTTGCCAAAAGAAGGTGAAAATTGACTTTGTTAAGCTAATTATGAAGCAGTGGTTAGCGGTTTATTGGCTGCTAAATTTATGTAGAGCAACAATAATTTGAGCCAAATGTTAAGAACAGTAGAGTGCCCCTCGCTCGTAGAAGTGAGGTGTGAAATTTAAATCAAAGATACACAACGTCTACTGCAGAAAACATTGACTGTCGAAGTCTACCCCAATGGAAAATCAGTTTCACTTGGCAAAGCTTATGTACATTTATGTGTATACCACTGGGCTGTGGAATGCTTCATTCTGATTGGCTGACGAACATCCTAAGGGTCTTCCTTCACTTTCAGTCAAAGCACACCTATGAAGTAGTTCCAGATCTGTCGACCGAACTCAGTTCAATATCACTGCGGCAAGTTTAACTGAATAAGGTTATACTGTAGCCAACTGTCCACCAATGAATAAAGATCTAAGTACAATGACAGGTCATTTCCCTTGTCTGAGAAGAAATAACTGTTAATATTTATGGAAAGCCTGAACATTTCAACAACAACACCAGATGATAAGCGAAAGCGTATATCAAAGGTAACGGCAAACCACATGACACAATCAGCAGGTTAAAGATAATGCTTTATACTTTACAACAGTATTATTTGTATAATGATTGCCTTAAAGTCAAAAATACGTCTGTGGCAGAGATAAACAGTCTTTAAATACACAGCAGCAAGCTTTCTATGTCACAGTGAAAACCGCAGCTGGCACAGAAAAGTCTGTGTCATGTTTTTTCTCCAAATTCTTTTCTGATATGACCATGCTGTTGAATACGTCGAAAACATATATAGATACTTGTCTTTTCAGTCTAAATGAAGCAAACGGATGTGCATATGCACTGTTCTGTCTGTTTTTCTTTTGGTGGCTCGCTCTCTGATAACTGCATGCAGGCTCAAGCAGCAGTTTGAGATGAGACATGTAAGAAATTAATAATCCAATAAATTTGTGTACTATTAGAAATTAGCGCATTCCAGGATAAATACCATAACAATGCTAACTTGACTGGTGGTTACCATTAGGGCTGTGCAAAAATATCGATACATGAAACTATCGCAATACTTTTTTTCAATAGTGTATCCTTAGTGTAACCGCTACTATCAATATTTTTTAAATCATGTTACATATAGACGGACAAAAGTAAGTGGAAGCGAGCATGGTGAAAAATATAAGACATAGACATCCAACCTTCTGATGCCTGCATTAGGTTTTGGGAAAGTTTTTTTTTTATAGCTACATTTTAATCTTATCATTTTTCGTCAAAGATTTTGCGTGCAGATAAGATTTGAGTTGTCGTTTAATGGCCTTACTTTTCGTCTCGTCTTTGTCCTGGGATAATGGTCGTTGAGGAATATTTTTCGTGATTATTTCGTTAACGAAATTAACACTATCATGGAGCACTGTGTTAAGTAAATATTTTAATCCGAAAAGAAAGATATTTATTGTGCTTTCGCGGATGTGACACCAGCGCATTTACAGCACGAATGAACAAGGGGTTTTATTCTGCCCATGTTCATTGTTTTAACTGTAATGCACCACAACAGCCAAGTGACCCACCTTATTCCCCTGTGCTACCCAATTGAGGGTAGCAATCCAGAGATTGGGAACCCAAACCTCTGATCTAAAAGTCCTTGCATCGCACATCATGGCCAGTCTGCACATGTTAGGGATGTTTTTACACTAATCCTTACAGAAAACTCCAGGTATGTTGTATTTCTAACTGAATTTTTTACATTTTCTATATAAAGTATTGCAATATATCGCAAATGTGTATCGTATCGAAATACATAGCAAAATATTGTATTGTGACCCATCTATCGTGATGTGTATCGTATTTGGAGGCACTTGCCAATACACAGCCCTAGTAACCATGGAATAAGCGGAATAATTGACTCCAGTCCTTTTAATTCTTAGAAAATTCAAAATCAATTATTCCTTATATATTTCATAGAGAATGAGTTATTTATTAATAATAATGATAATAATCATAACCATAATCATAATAATCATACCAAGAAAAGTCAAGGTAATAATAATTGTAATAATAACATGTTCCATTAACAATAATATCATGGACTAATATAGTGTGTGATTTTATTTAAATAGCATGTTCCCCGCCATCCCACTGTTCGACCTTTAGTTAGTGTGTAATGTTGCTGTTAGAGCATAAATAATACCTATAAAAAATGATAAAGCTCAAAGTTCAGTGCCAAGCGAGATGTTGTCTTTAACAAAATACACTTTTCAAGGACTACAGAGAACGGCTGGATCGGACTACAGCTCTCTACTTCCCGGGTACATGATGTCACTATTCCGAGTGTTTTCAATTACCTCCGCCCAAAGGAATATGCCAAAAAGGGGCAAGGCGTTCCTTAGAGAAGCTGTTGTAGTGTTTGGTTATCAGAGATTGTAAACATTAGACTGAGCTACGCGCTAAACTATTTTAACTTTCATCACAGTCTTACAGCTGGTTATAAGAATTCAGCGACACAAATTCTAAGATAACCAACAGTCAAAAAACAGCTTCATGACTTGTGTCATGATCTGTGTAATACACTAATGTTGTGTGTGCGTGCATACCTCAAACACTTCTATGAAATATCCATTGAAGTCCTGCTTGCAAATGTGTCCTGGTCAATCTGCTTGTTTTATTATCCAACTTGGGTCCAATTTAAAATGTCAAAACTAACGCTTCTGTCATTTGGTCATTAATTAATATAACCTGTGTGACGCTATTCAGTCTGGTGTCATTTCCCTCTTCATAGTAGGAACAAATTGTGCAATCTCTGCAAAAATTGACGTTTAAACATGCACTAGCAGACCTCCGTTACACTTCGATCGATCCGCATGTTTTTAACGGATAAATTAAAGTTGACGCCAATGAAACTGTTTTTGCTAAAAGTTTATGAACACACACGCACTGAGAGGGGCATCGACCAATCACAACAGCCTGAAGGAAGCTAGCTGATATGGTAGGCCTATGGGTGGGACATCTTCACACACTCTTAGCGGGTCAGAGTGTTTCGGAAGGAAGGGACTTTATATTTACCAAAAGAAATCCAGTCGTTTTGTTAGAAGAGGGACACTGATGAAAAATAGACTTGAAATATGTGAAACATAAAGCGTTTGTTGAAATTACAAACATGAACATCCAATGTTAAACACCCAAAAAACATAATCAAAGCCTCAAAAACAGCTAAAGACTGCGTCCTTTAAACCCGTTTGTTTGCTTAGTTTGACAAAGTGAATTTTACAATCTGGTGTTAATATTCCAGTTCCCCTGCAGGTTGATTATGGTCTCTAAGTTGTTTTGCTCTTCAGGTGTTGGAATCAGTTTCACTCATGGGATTCAAAATGGCCGCCCATGATCTGAACATTAGATCAACTGCCCATCAGTGAGGAAATGTCTCTCCTTGAAGGCCAGTTTAAACAGCGCTCTCTCTTAATTGATTTTATTTTTATCTACATTAGCTAAAGATCATTAGCACCCCAGGGTTAATTACAGGGCATGAAATGCTGTCCTCTCCCGCACGCTGAGCCTCTTTCACCTGAAACAGAATTTGCTCTGCTGTTGAAACACAGAGAAAATGAATTGTCGACTGGAGCCGTGTCGATCCGCATCAGCAAATTTCTTTACGAACCAACACGCCGACCCGCTCACAACTGCCCCCCGCAACGCATTAACTCCCTTATGACTTTGTGAAGGGTCCGAGTGAACTACTCATCTGGGAAGCTTTTGGCTCGCACATAGGGACCGGTGCAATGGTGCATTAACCTTCTCGCTGTCAGGCCATAAGCGAGAAGAATAAAAAAAATAAAACAAGAAATGGTAAAATGAAAAAGTGAAGATATAGAGATAAGTTCAAATGGAGCGGCAGCATCTCGTAGCTTTTCTAACCTTCACAGTCGAACACACAAAAAGTTCAGTGTAATGCTCCAGTGAAGCAGACAATAAATTAAAACCGCGGAAAGTTAAGCGAGAAGAAAAGAAGCGGACCGATTCGCTCTTCTGCCTTGCTTTCGTCTAACCTTTGAAAATCACCATTTATTTCCCAAGGCCGGGGGAGTCTGTCATTGTGTGAAATAAGAAACATGGGATTTAAATCCATTCTCCATTGTGGTAGGAGCACAATAAACATGGGGAGCATTGTAGGGACAAAAACATTTTCTCCAGCAGATTCACCCCACCAATTACTCTACAAAACAAGCTTTTTTATCGTTGTGAGAAAAGTTTTCGTGAGAATGTACTGTAGAGAGTGAAGCTTTAAAAATACTTTAGACTTGTATGACCAGAAGCCAAAAAAAAGGGGTGAACTGGCTGATGACAAGCGTCCTATAATCTACATCACACCAACAGCCCGATTTCGCTCCACTTCAGCTGAGAGACTCTTTTATCAGACTCAAGTGTTCGGGATTTCGGCAAGATTGGTTTAAAGTGCTGGGCTGTATTCACGCCCCGGAGACTGAAGTGGTGTCGCTATTATGCAGACCGTCGTTTATATCCGCGCCGGATGGCGAATGAAAAAACGTACAGCTATAGCTCCACATTGTCAAATAAGAGGATCAAAAAATCAATTCACCGGTCGTCTGTTTTTGGGGGTTTGAAGGTCTTGAATGACTGGACTGGCGAACGGAGGGCATTTGTTTCACCGTTTGCTCGTCTACAGGTGCTGGAATGAAGATAAGACCCCGCTTCCTCACGCTGCCGTGGTTTGGCCCCCGGGCTGCCCTCCTCGGCCTATTAGAGCCACTTTTAGATTTGTGTTTGTATCTCAATATAGTCCAATATCTCTTTCTGCCCCCAGTGTTTTGTGAAACTGTGTTAGTGAAAGAGAAGTTGAAAACGTATTGGTTTTCCTTCTGTTTTTGTACATTTTCTCTTTCCACAGTTACTCATTTGTTAGTTTCATTAGTGTTACACATGTCCCAGGGCTGAGCCAATGTATCTGCCCCATTTTATGCACACCCATGAGAAAACATACAATGTACACATACACATGCTTACGGTAACTAATGTTCTCTCTCTATATTTAGCGCTCTCTTTCTCTGCACATCCATTTAGTCACGCAATACATCAGTTTGTGTGATGCCTACAGGGAAGCGGTTATTTTTTCTCCAGCACAGAGAGAAAGAAAAAGAAATCATGCCACGTGCATACAAACATTAACCTCGGAAACTTCCATTAACTCGAAGTGTAATTAAATGTGCACAGATGGTAGAGGAGTAACTCATGCATCTTGATGTGTTTAAGAGAATATAGGATTCAGAGATGACATCGGGTCAGCGCTAATCACCATCTCCAACTCTAGAGAACATAATAAAGGGAAAAAATACAGAGAAATGACAGACACAGTGCAATGACAGCGGATTGATAGAGGCTAAGGTTTTATAAATTGCCAGCTCCCTCAGGGCACTTCACTAAAGACATGTAATTGATAAATTCGGCAAAAATAACATGACTATCTGTCTTTGAACTCTGCACTTTGAGTTTAGATACTCCTTGAGGCCAGACCACTTTACCCATCCGGCCCCCTACATTCCTTTGTATGTCTCCCTGTTTTCTGTATGACTCTCTTACATATATAAAAACTCTTTGGGTTAAATGGTCTCTTACTATTGTTTGATTATTGGTTGTGTCTCACATACACTATCGGTCAGAAGTTTAGGATCACATGACAAAATGTTTCTCATGATCCCATAAATATTTTCAGAAAAAAATAAGATGTGTTTCAATATTTGAAAATACTTTTGTAGACAAAAATACAATTTTGCCAACATATTTACAGGATATCATTAGAAATATTTTTTATACAAAAAAATAAATAAAAAGATTACTAAATAATAAAAAGGCAGCCAATTAGAATCCAGCATAGATGTAATGATAAAAGTGTTAGATTTTGCAAATTCTAGTCAAAGGGTGACTGTTGTACTTTGAAGATGTAAAAACATAATTTGTTTTAAATACCTTTTATTCAACAATTCTGTTAATCCGTTCTGAAATATGGACAAATATAAAAAAATAAGTAAGTGATCATAAATGTTTGACCCATAGTTTACATGCAGGTCTCAACTATTAAATGTGGACAACATATTTTATACTGTAAATATGTTGTTTTCTGAGCTGTAATCTCAGGATAACATTTTTATAACATTTTAGGTCGGTGTAATTTCTGGTATATTTTTATAATCTCCAAGAAAAAAATGTTGTAGTGTTGTTAATTCATGAAATGTTAAAATATTGGTTAGCCTTAACATTTCTTTAATGTTTTTTTAGCTTTTTTTACTATTTTTTAAATTGCAGAAAATCTAAAGACAGTTTGCATTGTCAAATTACATCCTATTGCACAGTTTCGCTTTTATTTAGGATTTTTTTCGTTTCAGGTTTGCTGTTGCAAATATTTTTTTGGTAACTGTGGTAGTAGTTGTATACTGTATGTTTCACATTATCCTGTTGCCTTATACCAGTATCTGTCAGCATAACAAACATTTAATCCACTGCTGCTCTTACTGTCACCAATGATATTCCCGTTTTCTCCTACCTCCCCTCTCTGTTCATCTATCTGTGAGATCAAAGCCGACTCGTGCGATGCTCCTCGCTCGCATCACACACTGTAGCAGATATCAAAGTTTTGTGACTGTATGTGAATGCTTGAAGGCAAGTCTGATAACAGAGCCCCTGTCGTTACGAAGACAATTTTATTAGCGGCCCATCATTTTCAACCGTCACGTTCCATCTGAAGATTGCTGAGCTGGGAGAGCTCTTAGAAATCAGGAAAAAATATTTTCTTATGTAATGTTTGATGTGAACGTCACAGGTTCAGATCTGTGTGGATTTCTGTTGTGATTGAGAGGCAGTGGAAGCTGTGACACAATGTGTGGCTCGGATCTACAGCTGTTCTACGCGCTCTGATCTTGAGAATGATGTCTAGTTTGCCCAGTGTGTTCAACTGTTTCTTTTCCTCATGTGGCAACCTTTTCCTAAATCTGCTCCTGTCGTTCAGTGGATTAACCTGCATCCAGTGCAGTGCATGGCCGCCACTTTTCATTATCCTCTCTATCTATCACAATCGCTCACACCGACACACACACAATGCTTGGCCCTATTATTACAGCCTTTGACCCCAGACGCCTGTGTTTATCTTAGTTAGAGTGATCATATTTTCGCCCTTAATGTTGTCTGTTGTCGTTATGTTGTCTGAATAGTAATGTAATAGTAATAATAATAGTAAACCGTGTTTTAAACATGTAGAACACATGAATAGGTACATACAGACTAATTTTTTTAATGTCTACTCAGATGATTAGCGCATGGAGAACTATTTTGTGAATACAAAATGAAACAGATTGTGATTGTTTGTTGTTCAGTCGTTAATCATATCACAGCTTATCAGCAGGTAACCAGCTGTAACTCTTACCTCTATGGGAAAGCATGATCACATTCCCGATGTGAGGTCGACTAAGACGTGTAGTAGCAGTAGCAGGTTTTTTTTCGGAAACGGCATGCATAAAAAATGTAGGAAACTATACAGATATTTACAAAATAAGTGTCTGAAATCTCATGTCTCCGTGATGGCCCTGGACTACAATGTGTCTGCTTTACAGATATTTTAATACAAATATTTCAAGTAAAATAAGAGTAATAATGTTAACCCTGCCAAATGTTTACATACACATTTTTTTTATGTGCAATGTTTCCTGGATGATCAGCGACTGTTTTAATGTTTAGTAAAGGTTTCAGGAGTCTTTTGTTGAGTCTCAGCTGTTTCTCTGTTCACTGGTTTTTTTAAAAGTCTTTCTAAAAAAGCGATCACCTTCTTTATATTGGACCCTTTCCCAACAGTGACTGTGTGATGATTGAATACGATTCACCTTTTCGCATGACACATTTGAGACTCATATCTACAAAAGTACATTCACTGTTGTTCAAAAAGCCAACACAAAACATTAAAATTCATGGGTATACAGTTTTGAATAGGATAGTTAACACTGTTTTTGTTTTTACATGCTGTAGAGCATTCAGGCGTGACACGGAAGGGCCTCTAACAAGATTCACCTCTGTAGGCTGTCCTCCTACACTTCTGTACTCATCCATCCAGAGAAAAGTCTCATCAACACGCGTAATAAGATTTGGGCAGCACTGTGAGCAATGCCGAGGGCACCGGATTAGATAAATAGGGGCTTTAATCAAAGGCTCACATTATATGCTCATTACTATTAGGGGACCTTTTTGGATTTTATTAGTGTTATGAGTTACACAAGCTCCTCTCCGGAGAATTGTCCGCCGTGGAGGCTGTCGCAGGATAGATAGAGAAGAGAGGTGTTGTATTCGTAAAAACACACCAAGTTTCCTTGTTCATTTTAGTGATGAAGCACTAGATACAAGAGGAGTGTCTTTGTGGAGAAAATGAATAAATAACCCTGATTATATGTAGTCGTTCTTTAGCGGTGGGTCACTCCTCATTTCCAATAAAAGTTCCTTTAGGGGTGATTCACATTTTGCGTCTTTTGCGCGTGCAAGTTTGTTGTTTTAAATGCAGGGGCGCGCCAATAGGGAGCGACGTGCATACGGTGCGCCACACACATTTTTCTAGACGCGCCAGCTCCGCATAGAGCTTGAAGTAGTTCAACTTTTCAGAGTGCCACGCACACCGCAGGTCATTTGACTAGAGAAAGCATTGTGGCTTGCGTATTCCGTGCGCTTTTAGACGCAAAATGTGAGTCGCTCATTAAAGTGCTAAAGGAGTTCAAAAATTACTTTTTGTAGTTATAACAGCACAAATTGTAGGATCAACACCTGAGTGTGTATCACTGAAAGAATGTAAACTTCTTACGTCCCCTTGTCTAAGCAATATTCTACGGTTGAAGAGTCTAGTCGACGGAACACGCAGAGTTTCAGGCCTGGAGACAAAGTTTGACACAGACACAAGTGCTTGTTCAATCAGAGTCCAAAGTTTATTGTTTTAAGGACTAATATTTACAAGCTTGAAACAGGAGGTGTCATATAAAACCACCAGACTTTCTGTTTAGTCTTATTCCTCCTGAACAATCAGATATGATCACATATTTAATATTACAATATCAAAACAATTGTCCCTAGATATCATTAGGAACCTTGAGATGGAGAACAACAGATATCAACATAAGACAGCATAAGATACGATACAACTTTCAACGAGGTTAAACAACAAGAAAGTAAGGCACATCTAATATAAATAGAAGCTAATACTAATAGGAATGAATACGAATCAATACATATGATATATGAACTTTGTATTAAACACAGATGCAATATTTGACAGGACGAAATCCAGATTCTCACAATCACATACTAAACTTTAAACTTTTAGAACAGAAAACAAAAAGAGCTAAAAAAAGAACAAGCTTCAAGTAACTGCATCATTATTTAATGAGCTGCCGTTGTCTGTGCCTTCAGAGCATCACAGTGTGTAACTGCTGCAGTGTCTGTCTGCCTGTTGTTGCGAGATGAT
Source organism: Triplophysa dalaica (assembly GCF_015846415.1). Taxonomy (NCBI): domain Eukaryota; kingdom Metazoa; phylum Chordata; class Actinopteri; order Cypriniformes; family Nemacheilidae; genus Triplophysa; species Triplophysa dalaica. The sequence goes on from NC_079543.1 coordinate 8,782,329, forward strand.
ATCTCAATGCAGTCCTGCATATGACAAGCAGACACCGAAGAAAGGGACAGTATAGAAAGGATAGTAAGCTATAAAGATGCGACACAAGGTGTGCTTGTACACCTGCAAACACACATGTATCCCAAATGGGTTGTGTTGATAGAGAGTGACTTTGTTGCACTTCGGCTTCACGCTGCGTTCCCTCCCACGCGGCCCTGTCGAGCCATGCTCTGTATCTGTCATCCTCTCTCCCTCTCTCTTTTTATTCTAAGACATAATAATCTCTCTTTGTGGACTTCTTGCACGTAGTCTTCCACGTTCTCCTCAATGCTGCTCAGTCATTTCAGGTAACAGTGTTAAGCGTATCTACATGCAAGGATCATGGTAGATTATTTCTATTTTTAGGATGGTCACTTAATTTAAAACAAAAACATCCCGTTTGTGGTGTTAGCATGTTTTAAAGTGGGCTTAATGCATAGTCATTCACTTATAGTTTAATAATGAAGTTATAGCACTGGAAAAAGTTGATAAAAAACACTACTATATTTTAAGAAATGCACCAAATTGTATGAAAGAATTTAAAACAAAATAAGAAAAAGGCAATATAGTGAAAGGGAATGATACCACAAATACAGCTCGGAAAACATTTTAAGCAGAAAAACAAGTGGGTATAGGGAGGGTATTCGCTAATATAGATCTTTAGAAGTGGTTATGCAAACAGCGCTGTGGAAAAACTGAGCATACGGCGTATGTGTGCGCATGGCCCCTATCACACCACTGTTATATTCATCTGCTGAATAATAAAGCTGTTGTATGCACCGTGCAGCAGTTAATTTGACGCTCATTCACATTGCAAAGTATTTGAAAATATAAATATAGGAATGTGCAGATAGAGCAGATTTAATGCCAAATAAATAAATGAACTGCGCACATTTTTATTGCATTTATCCTTAAGCTTAAAGGTATCCTTAAGGACACTTTTTGCATATGCCAATAGCGATTGACAAAAAAATGCATTCATTAATGAATAGAATTACATTCTCAATAAAAATCAACACGACATAGTGATCCAAACATTTAATCAAAAAACGTGTTGCGTGCGTTCATCAGGTCCGTGCACTTACGCATGAAACACTGCATTATTTGAAATCTGAGGTTGATAAATCCAAACAGCTGTGATTCCCTGTTAGTTTCCTTCATTCTTCTGTGATGTACGTTCGTGGTTAAATGTCTGCAATGGCGCAAGTGTGTGAGGAGAAAAAGTGAAACGCTATCATTCACCAGCCATGCATTACTTACTCAGATATTTTGAAAGTTATGTACCTAGTGATGTTTCGAATATTTATTCTTATGTCGCTGCTAATGTATGCTCGAAAAAGAAACAGCCCAATATATATATAACCGGAACCTAGTGAGCCATACCATTTCAAGTCGGAAGTACGTCACGAGGCTTCGTGCAAGTAGTCCATTCTTAATGTCTCCATGAGCTGGAAGTTGCAATCGTTTTTCCGTATTGCGACATTTCCACGTGAAATGGAATTTCAAAGGAGAAAATTAGTGGGCGTGGCTTGGGTTTTTCCCTTGCGAATTGATTGGATATATAAAAACACCAGTTGCATTTTGAAAAACTGCCAGCAGACTGACAGTTGAAGGGGAGGAGTTAATGGATGCTCCTCCCAAACAGTCTAATTTACGTCATTTGAGATGGATAATGTCACAGTACGGGGTGGATCAGAACCCAAGCGCAGGCAGGTGAATGTTAAACAAAAGACCTTTATTAAAAAAACACAAAAACAAACACCCTCGATGTTGAAGAAGCACGAAAAATAATAAAAGGCTTAAAACTGAAAACCTCCCGCAAAACAAACCAGGCAAAAACGGTAATTCAAATGATGAATCCAAAAACACGAAGGGAACCATTAACAGGAACAATATAATCCGACATGAAGAGACATGTGAAACAAACAATGAACCGGCGACACGTATAGCAACAAACCGACCAACTGCAAGGGAATCGGGGACGTTAAATAGGAGGAAACTCGCTTAGTTGCAGGGCTTCACATTTAGTGTCACGCCTCTATCTGCACTTCTCTCCTTGGCTTCATGCTTGCGTTCACTGCAATTAAGAGCAAACTGCTCATGTGGATAGATGTGGCCTTACATATTTAATTAGAAAAGCTAGTATACATAGCTCGCGCTGTTTGGCCTGCATGCTGATGAGATTGTTTGCTGTCTCACAACAAGGCCGATGCGATTATCTTACGCTCGCTGACTCTTGAGACTTGAGCTAAACATGTACCAGTGTTTTGTAGCGAAGGCCTGTCAAGATTTTTTTGCCCACATCTGAGTCGTTTATAGGGGTCATTTGACACGAATAGTATCGTTTGTTTAAACAGGGACGTGCACCAAACATTTTGAGGGGCAGGGGCTCAAGTGGAAAAAAGGGCACTTCACATATTTATTTTATTTTCAAAACAAAATGTTATATTTATTAACACAACTCTAACTTATCAATTTATTTCAATTCCCTCACACTCACCCAATTGTTTCATTTTTCAACAAATGTCTCTAAAATAATCCGTTCAACGTCAAAGTGAGAGATGCACTGACAATCGGTTTCGTCCGGAGGAATAACATTTCCACCACACGCTTCAGATATTCAGCCAATAACAACACACTGGGCGACTGTCTAATCAGAGCTTTTCAAATCAATGAGTTTTGTCAAAATCCAGGCGTTTTAGAAAGTCAGGGCATAGAGGAACTACACTAATGCATAGTATATTAGTTTTTTTTTAACAAATTTTATTACACAAGTTGGTCATGTTTTTAATCATGTGAGCCCTTTAAGGCAATACACTTCACGCAGTGTTCAGTTTTGAGATTTTGGTTGGCTATACACATTGATTTACTTTCCATTTCTTCTTTTGCCAAATTAAAACAAATACAAATTAAGGTGTTTTTAAAAGCCTACTATCGGTAGATTTCTTTTAAGTTTACCAAAACCAGCTATATGCATATTCAAACAACATTTTAAGGGAAAATACTCTTCATACAAGTCATTCACTAACAACTGGGGAAGATCTGTGGTGATATGCTTTAGTTATTTTGTTTATCCTATTCATCTGCAATTCCTTGCATCAAATGTATGAAAATTAGCTCATTTTAATTACTTAACTCCTGATTTGCATGTGTCGATTTTGATGACGCTATTAATTTGACTGTATTCAGCTGTCGTTTTTCAGAATACGTTAGCCTGTGTGCCCATGATATTGCACTTAGCTCAGTGTTACTCAAATCTGGCTTGCGAGATCCCTTTTTCTGCAGAGTTTAGACCTCGAAGTAAAGAACACCTGAACGAGCGTTATCAAGGTCTTTATGTGGCGCTGTGTGCGGATCGATCGGCATATGTTAGTAAAATACAGCGAGAGTGACTGTAAACAAACATACAGACCAACCTGCACTTGAACGTCTGTCGCTTGTCGTGATTTTGAGGGAAGAACCCAATTGCAGGCAGCGGTAGCACGGGGGGAACAAAAATACTTTTATTATAAAACACGAAACAAGAAGACTGATAACGGAAATAATAAGACAGGCAAACAGGACATAACTAACTAACTCTGAACCAAACAACACTTGACATTGAATTCTCACTAGACTTGACAAAACTTACACAACAGGGACAGGTAATCTCAGGAACACAGGGATAGCTCAAAGGAGGCACACTGAATGAACATACACAATGACCGAACACAGGACAATGAAACATGAGGACTATTTAAAGGGGAAGAAATCAAACAGGAACAGGTTCTGGGCATGAATTAATTAACAATCAATAACGAGGTGAAAGGGCGGGAAACACAGACCAGACCCAGAGAGAGAGTGGAAGGCCAAAAGGGACAAAAACTTCACTCTCCACATATAACAGGGAGTTACGTTCTAATTCTGCCTCAAAACCAGGAAATATCTGACAAAAAGAGGCAGAATCATGACATCGCTGTACTGAACTCAATGAATATGTGCAGCGCTGAATCAAACCCTTGGTTATGCTTGTTCAGGTATGTTTCATGTTTTCACGAGTCAGGGCTGAACTTTTTTGGCAGGAAAGTGGATCTCGAGAACCAGATTTGAGATTTGAGTAAACTTAAGCTAATTTATTACATGGTAGCTCATGAGTTACAAGCCAGACAAATTACTCATATTTTGCTTTTATCTTTTGGATAAGTAGCTGTAAATTCCAGGCAATGGCTTAATATTTTTTATCATTACTCACCGCACACCAAGACAAAAACACCTGGAGTAGGGGGCTTCAGTTATGCGGTTCTCTGCCTGTGCTGTGCCTGTCTGCGATGTGCCGATCATGTGTCCTTCACCATGCACTGACTGACTCCTGTGAGCATGGACGTGAGGGGAAAAAGGCATCAGAACTTAACAGTCTTTTTACATCCTGACCTGATATTCCAATTTTTTTAAAGCTGCGCGCAAACAGAAACATGCACACAAATTTATCTCCTCTTTGCCCCGTCTAACTGAAATGCACAGATTTTAAACAAATCTTATTGCTCTGAAAAGCGAGGTATGGTGTGATTGGCCAGTTAACGTCTTGGTTACGTATGTAACCTCAGTTCCCTGATGGAGGGAACGAGACGTTGTGTCGAGAACGACAGATGGGGTTCGCCCTTGAGAACCAATCAACTCTGACTACTATAGAAAAGGCCAATGAAATTTGGCGAATGCAATTTGCATGCCGGGCTCCGCCCCCGGAAATCCGGTATAAAAGGAGGCCGGCGTGCAGCATTCACTTACCTTTGTTCTGAAGAGCCTGAGACCTCTCAAACTGCAGCAGAATACGATACGTGTTCGTGGCATAAGGGACACAACGTCTCGTTCCCTCCATCAGGGAACTGAGGTTACATACGTAACCAAGACGTTCCCTTTCTGTCGGTCTCTCGACGTTGTGTCGAGAACGACAGATGGGGTTGCCTATGGAAAACGCCACAACGCTGTATCGCGTCACAATCTCTAGCGAAGCGACGGTAACAAGCCTGGGCGTGTCATCTCGAAGCTTTCGTGAGACTGTAACCTTCCAGTGTGGTGGTCGGGGGGTTCCAGAGCTTTCTTGGAGAAAGATGGGTACAGCCCTGACCGGTAACTTTCACGGACGGGGCCTTAGCTCTCTATAGGCGAGAGGCCGTCCAGATCAGTTTACACCGGGTAAGCGCGATTCTTAATCAGAGAAGCGCTACAGAGGCCACCTCCTACCCGTGGGGAGGAATATGGTGGATATAGGTATGGTCTCGTCCTTGGAGGAGAACGCATGGAACGTGCGGACTGAGTAGTTAACCGCGAGGTGGAGGCCCACCTGGGGAAGCTCATGGGTTACCAGGAGTGGGAACCATTCTCATGAGGATACATCAGACGGAACAGCCCACGGAGGGGGTGTTACAGACGTCCGGTAGCACTAGGTCCGGTTAGAGCTATCTGTGATAGCTCACATGGTATCCCGGCCTAAGGGGGAAGGCTGCTCTGCCCAGCCAGCCCCCAGGGGGTGCTTGTTTGGTGATGGATGGAATGCCTATTCTTAACCAGTGTCTGGGTAAGAAGGGAGGCTGGTGAGGTACCAGTTTCTTAGCGATGTGTTCGGGTAAGAAGAAAAGGTAAATAGCACACTGACCCAACCTGTTAGAGGGTGGAAAGGTGCTTTCGCAGGCATACGCCCCCCCGGATGCCAGTCCTACATGTCGCCACGCAGGACGTGGGCTGACACCGGGTTTACGCGAAGGTTGTTAACCCTTGCGAAGGTGTTTGGGCATAGCCCAACCCGCAGCTCTACAGATGTCTGCTAGAGAGGCGCTTCTGCCAGTGTCCAGGAGGTGGCTAAACTCCGTGTGGAGTGAGCCCTCACTGCCAATGGGCATGGGAGATTCTGAGATCGGGATGCCGTCGTAACGGCGTCCACGACCCAGTGCGCCAGCCTCTGTTTGGAGACAGCCTTCCCCTTCTGCTGTCCTCCAACAGACACGGAGCTGGTCAGAGCTTCAGAGCTCTGCGTGCGGTCCAGTACGTACTGGACACAACACTAATCGGGTTGGGTCTTCCTCCCCTATGGGGAGCGCCTGCAAGTTCACCACTTGGCCCCGGAGGGAGTAATGGGAACTTCTTGGGCACGCATCCGGGCCTGGGTCTCAAGATAACGTGAGAGTTTCCAGGGCCGAGTTTAAGGCAATCCAGGGACACGGAGGATGCTCGGTGGTCCCCTACCCTCTTGAAGGAAGTGAGCGCCGTCAGGAGGGCCGTCTTACTCTATGAGGAAGATCGGAACCTCCGAGGGGCTCTTTGGGGGGGCCCTGAGGCTCCCCAGGACCACTTAGGGTCCCAAGAGGGTATGGAGCGGAGATGAGGCGGATTCCGCCCTCTCGCTGCTTAGGAACCTGGTGACCAGGTCGTGTTGCCCTAGAAACTTTCCACCGACTGAGTCGTGATGAGTGGCAATAGCGACTACATACACTTTCAGTGTGGAAGGGAGATGTTAGTCTCCAGTCTCGTGAGGAGGGGAACACAATCCTGATCAAGCACCTCAGTGGGTCTTTCTCGTTGAGAAAGACACCAGGACGAGAAGAGGCACCGTCTAGAGGCGTGTAACCGCCTAGTAGATGGGGCCCTAGCCTGGGTGATGGTCTCAGCCGTATAGGGGGAGTAGCCATCTTAGGATCTTCTCGTCCCGTCTAGAGACCAGACATGGGTGTTCCAGAGGTCTGATCTGGGATGCCAGAACGTGTCCTTCCCCTGAGAGAGCAGGTCCTCTGTCAGGGGAATGGTTCAGGGGGAGTCGCTGTCCAGAGCATCGGCTCTGAGGCCAAGTGCGGTTAGACCGGTGTGGTGTAACCAATAACACTTGGTGCTCCTGCTCCCTGACCTTGCACAGAGTCTGTACAAGAAGGCTCCTGGGGGGGGGAAGGTGTGCTTCCGCCCATCCCGCGGCCAGCTGTGCGCAAGGATATCCGTGCCGAGGGCAGGGACTATCAAGCGGGCAAATGGTGGTGTTACGGGAGGTGAACAGGTTTTACCTGGGCCTATCCGAACAGCCTCCAAATGAGCTGGACTGCACGGGGGTGGAGTCGCCACTCTCCACGAGGCATAAACTGGCGAGAAAGCACGTCGGCTGTCTAGTTCAGTTTGCCCGGGGTGTGTGGCCTGCAGGGAACGAGTCACCTGTTGACTCCACCGGAGGAGGCGTCGAGCAAGTTGTGTTTAGCTGCTGTGTGCGAACGCCACCCTGACGATCTGTATTCGCTACAGCTATAGTGCTGTCCTCGGAACAGCACGTGCATGTCTCGCACGAGAGGCCGTAGCCTGCTCAGTGCAAGTAGCATAGCCCACAACTCTTGGCAATTGATATGCCAGCGCAGGCAGGGGTTCGTCCAACACCCCACCTGCGTGCCCGTTGCACACTACACCGCACCCCTGCAGGGAGACTTCAGTCGTCACCACGACCTGCCTCATAACCTGCTCAAAGGGACCTGAGTCCGTCGAAAAAGTCATAAAGACTAGGGGTTATGGTGCGTCGGCAGCAGGGCGGCATCACCATGCGCCTGCTGCCGGTGTGCCACGCTCTCCTCGGGACTCGACTCTGAAACCAGTGTTGGAGCGGTGTCATGTGCATCAACTCGAGGGGTATTAACCCGCGAGGACGCCATGTGTCCCAGGAGCCTCTGAATTGTTTCAGGGGGACCGCTGTCTTCCTAAAATGTTCATTTCAGACAGTTCAACACTGGTTGGGCACAACTGCGGACAGGTGTGCCGACATGGTGACAGAGCTGAGTTCCATACCGAGAAAGAGGATGCTCTGCACTGGGGAGAGCTTGCCCCTCTCTTGGTTGACCTGGAGTCCCAATCGACCTAGGTGCCGGAGCACCAGGTCCCTTTGTGTACATAACAGATCTCGCGAGTGTGCCAAGATAGGCCAGTCGCTGAGATAGTTTAGTACCCGCTCGCCTTCCTCCTCTCAGGGAGAAAGGGCGGTCAGGGACAGACCGAAAGGGAGGACTCTGTACTGATATGCCCGCCTCTCGCACGCGAACCGTGGGAACGGCCGGTGTCGAGGAGGATCGAGACATGAAAGTAAGCGTCCTTCAGGTCGATTGCCACGAACCAATCCTGACACCTCATAGATGTCAGGACGCGCCTCTGTGTGAGCACCCTTAATGGCAGCTTGTGAAGGTGCTCTGTTCAGGGTACGCAGCCTTTGGGGGCAACCCGCCGTCTTTCTTGGGAACGATGAAGTGCGGGTGGTGACCCACTGAACATCTTGGTTTTGAGGGACGAACTCGATGCCTGTTTTGCCAGAAGGGTGGTGACCTCTACCCGAAGTACGGAGGCGTCCCTGCCTCTGACAGAGGGAGAGATGATGCCCCGAAACTTGGGTGAGTCTCTGGCGAACTGGATCGAGTAACCAAGACGGACCGCCCTCATTAGCCAGCGAGACAGTGTGGGCAGCTCTCGAGCTCCCAGGGACTGTGACAGGGTGACCAAGGGGACGGTCTGCTTCATCATTCCCACGGGGGGTGGTTCGTCGGCTGGCGGAGCTAACCATGTCGCGGGGAGTCCCCGGAGGGAAGGTTTTTGCTCCGCCTGCTTACCTGCCTGGCGGGACAACGGCACGCACTGTCGGTTTGAGAGTGGTGACGGCTGTCATATGTGTACGACCTCATGCCTCGCCAGGGTGTGAGGTCGGTTCGCCGAGCACAGTCCAGTGGAGTGTGCGATCGGCTGCAAGTAAACCCGGGGAGAACAGAAAACTCAGTGAGTAAGTGGGCGCCAAGCCCTAACAAGGGCCCGGCTTTGGTGACGAGGCAGGAGTCGTCCCGTACCGACCGATCAGAGCCGTGGCTGTGAAGGTTCGGGCCCGATGTTGTTCTCCCTGGGGTCTTCCCGTCAGTGTCCCTTCTCGCGAGGAGGTTGCTGACGGGGTGGAGGTTTCCCCCTCGACCTCCGCTTCCGGGGTGCCGCCTGTGGGGGCACAGGAACCGGAGCCGATGTCGAAAGGGTCCTGGGTTGCAGGGAAGCAGACGTCACGTGAGATCTCGGAGGCCTGTAGGCGGCCGAGTCGCGGCGTGAAAAAAATGTGGTTAATTGCCACTGTCTGCTTCGCCGTCAAAAAACTGCTGAGCGCAGTCCTCGACGGTGTTACCAACAACCCACCCTGCGAGATGAGTGCATCAAGAAAGCGGACTTCCTTGCTGTCACTCTTCTGCACAAGGTATAGCCGGGGGTGTCTCTCCTGGACCACTACCGTGGACATCGTCCGACCCAGGGCCCGTGCCGCCGCCTTAGTCGCCCGTAGAGCGCTGTCAGCGGTGGCACGGAGATCCTGCATTATACCCGGGTCGGCCTTACCCTCGTGGAGCCCTCTCAACGCCCTGGCCTGGCGGACCTGCAGGATGGCCAAGGCATAGAGAGAGGAGGCAGCCTGGCCCGCAACATCGCAAGCTTTCGACACCAGTGATGCCGAAGTCTTACGTGCTTTGGACGGTAGGAGTGGTCGATCCCCCCCAGGTGGTAGCCGTCCGCGGCACAGGTGCACCGCAGGCGGACGTTCCACCCTGGGGATCTCGACGCAGTCCTTGGCTGCCTCACCATCGAGGGAAGTAAGGGAGCCGGAGCTGGTTTCACTGGAACGGTCCGTGAGTGGAGCGTTCCAAGTTTTACACAGCTCCTCATGCACCTCCGGGAAAAACATGGCACCCGGGGTGGGCGCGGTTTGCACCGCGCACCGACCTCGGGAACCACGTATCCCCGGGTTAGCACGGATGACATCACTTCTGCTTCCTCCTGAACTCGACCGCTGGGGGTGGAGTTTGGATTCGGCAGAGTCGGATGCCAGTCTCCCTCCGATGCTGCGAGCGACATCTCATCTACGTCACACATCGTTTCCGAGTGTGTGCGTGAGGATCCGGACTGTATGCCACCGCCGGTTGGGGAACGTTCAGAAGAGCGAATCGGGGTGCGATCGGCCCGTGAGCACTTGGCTGGCGGGTTTACGTTCGCAGAGTTCCCCGTATCACTAACGCTGCTAACGTGGGTGGTCATCGGGGCCGTAGCCACAGATGTCACAGCCCGGGTAGCAGACGAAATGGTGGCTGGTTCCCGTAGGAAGACAGCCACCCGTGACCGCAACTTCTGAATGACAATCTGCCCGCAGTGCAGGCAGATGTGTCAACAAACGCTGCTTCAGTGTGCTGGACGCCCAGACACCTAATGCAGCGATCGTGTCCATCCCCCTCCTCGATGAGGGTGCCGCACCCAAGAGAACAGCGGGACATGCCACGCTGGAGAATGCTCAGTTAGTCCTGAAAAGGACTTTTAGAAAAAATCTCTAACACCTCCGGAACCGCCGAGACGCCCAGGGGAAGGTCGCTGCAGGAAGGGACGATCCGCTGTAACACGTCGTAGCACCAGCGTGTAGTTGTAGAGGATTGAATCCTGAGTTGTACTCATGAGCGATGGCTCTGAAGAACAAAAGGTAAGTGAATGCTGCACGCCGGCCTCCTTTTATACCGGATTTCCGGGGGCGGAGCCCCGCATGCAAATTGCATTCGCCAAATTTCATTGGCCTTTTCTATAGTAGTCAGAGTTGATTGGTTCTCAAGGGCGAACCCCATCTGTCGTTCTCGACACAACGTCGAGAGACCGACAGAAAGGGAACCAGTGATTGGTCGAATACTGTAAGCGTGTGACGGAAATGTAATGCCTCATACCATATTTGGAACATCAGGTTTCAAAGCAATTATACTGACAGGTACACCTTACTTGCGTATACATTTGGGTGGTCTTAGTCAACTCATACCACAAACTGATGTGGATTTGTGGGGTTGTGGTTACACAAAGCGTTTCAGGAGAGTCTGGGTGAGCGTTCACTTTTAGATAGACGTTAGACGCTTTAATTGTTGCAATTTTACGTGTCTAAAACATGCATGGGCAACTTGTAACACACCAAAGACACAGAAAAACACATATTCGCGACATATGACCCCTTTAATATTGAGGAAATGCCAAATCAGTCCCAATTAGATGTTAGTATCTTACTAGTGCTGGATGCACATATCTGTACATTAAAGTTAAAATCAGTTTAATTGACATGCTTAATTGAATAGCTCTGTGGTGGATAAACAATATTTCCTGAATTTAAAATGTTAATTTCTGTCTTATTTTTACAGTAGATTATATATATATATATTTCAAAATAACTTATTAATTAACATTCATTATTATTTAACAATAATTTTTATTTGACAGTTCAGATTATTTTATTTTATTGACCTTTTTACAAAATGACAAATTATCATTCTTATTAAATCAGCTCTGCAATGCATTAAGGAGTAACATTCCCTTAAAAGTTCAGATTAGTGCAACATTAAAGTTAACTAATACAATGTACTAAACAACAGAAATCTTGAAAAAATATAGTAATTTTTTTAATAGTTTTTTAGCTTCAATAATTATCTGTTTATTGGAGTAACCGTACAGAAAATCCTTAGAACAAATCATACAGGTTTGAAATGATCAAATTATTTTAAATTTTAGTTACTATTCTTGATTTTAACATCGGTATGAGGTGAAATATTTTCAGATGTTTTCATAGACATCTCTCAAATTTTTCACAACTTTATAAAAATGACACACAAGTCCAATGGACTCGTTTATTAATTCTTCACAGCCATACATGTGTACCGTCTATGTACAGTATACATGTCTGCGATTGTTTTCCACTGACAAAAATATGTTATAATGATGTATGGGCATGTTCAAAAATAATAATATTCATCATTGTTGCTTTATTTCTTTGAACCCTCATGGTTTTTGTAAAGCTACAGCAAAACATCTTGTATTGTTCATCGAAGTGCTTGTCAAGGCTTGTGTTGGTTTATTCACAATAGCAGCTTTTGATTTCACTTCTCCATCAGTCAGAGATTCCTGCACTGGTGCAGCTGATTGTACGGAGCAATTGAATGCACAAGGACTGATTCACTCGCCTCCCTTTAATCCCTCAGGTGGTCCATGCTCCAGAGCGCCATTTATTTGACTGATTTGATCTAATCCGATTGGTTTCGATTTGATTTTCTTCCTTAGCCTTTACCGCCAATTGGACCTGATCTCTTATTATGGTGCGGTAATGGGACTGAGGAGAGGGAATCAACTCTCGCTTTTGAAGCGAAGAAGAACGAGCTTCGATGGAATGACATTACGACACGGTTTGCTAAGCTAATGCACGCTAATGTCTGATCAGACATTGCCATATGCCTGTTAGCAAGGCCTCTACGGACCTTGGGATGCCAGCCGTGCTCCGGAAAGTTCAGCCTGAAAACACGTCACGAAGGGTGGAGATGGGATTTGATTTGACCTGCCCGCAGTTCTTGCACATTCGTGATTGCGATATATAGACCTTGCAGCAGTGAATGCCTTAGCTTGTTGAGTTCCCTCGAGATCCCCTATGCCATGACGATTATATTCTTTTCGTTTGTCACTGTCCATTGCTGATGCTTTCAAAGTGCTTTAGAGAAATAGGGCTGAGGCTTCTGTTAACACCCACACCGAATCGCTGGGGAGCGTATAAGTCACTTAACTAATTGATGGAATTGGAATAATATGCTGATATGCTGTTACTTGAAGTCACAGTATCCATCGGGATGTGCTCACATGCGAACATAATAGCAATCACTCATTCGCTTGATCTATAAACGCATGGTTTACCTGAAAATGTACAGTTTTTTTTCTCACTGACTCCTGTGCTGAGATCATTTTCGTTTTTTTCTTTGTTTAAGTTCGATTATCTGTGTTTTGCAGCGAAGACGAGAAGTTCTGGGTGTCTTTTGAAAAGTGGAATCATTCCACTCTTTTCTCTGTGATAGCAGCCATTTCACCAGAAGTAGTATCATTTATCAGCAATTCAATCTTGGTCATTTTACTCAACCCTTTCCTCCCTTGATCATTTATATGAAGTTTCACTATGGGGTCGGATGGTGATATAAGACTGATGACAAATTGTTCACCTGGCCTGTTCACCTGCAGAGTAACACTAGCTTGCACTTAGACAACCCTTAAGGTGACTAGATTGTATTCATTGTAGAACTGTAATGATGACCATGTGACATGACCTGACCTTAAAGGTCCAGTGTCTGACATTTAGCGACATCTTGACGTGATATAGAGAATTGCAACCAATAGCCGTTTCGCATTAAGTGTTCTTCAGTGGTCTTGTGTCCTCGTGTTCTCGCTCCCATCAAGAACCGTCAAAGTCTGGTTCCAATACTCAAGAAAACAAGAACACAGAACGCATGAAAGTACCCGGATGTGTTCACGATATTAAGGATGCATCATATGCAGTCTTGCCTGCCTATGGAGTCCCTTGAAGTCCCAGAAGTCACTGCGGTGCGTCCTTCAAGTTCGTTCTTCTGAGGCTACCTTACAAGACCTGTCTCCACAAGAACACAAGTCTGTTCTTTGCGTTCTTGGAATTGAGAAACTGCCCAGAACTCCCTTTGCACTACGGTGGCTGACACAGGACCAAGATGATGTCACGTTTTCATTTCTTTGCTGAAACAGATGTTTTTACGAAACACGATCTGTGGAGAAGTTAGTTCATGTAGGGCTAAGGTCGAATTAACATGGCGGGTTCCATGCAAGGGGACACACAGAGTATTCAGATCAAAATAGATCATTCTAATGTAATTAAAACATAACACTTCAATATCTAAGGTCTTTCTTTATATCTCTGAAGACCTAATTATATATATTATATTGCATATAGATCTTTCAGAAATGACACACTGGACCTTAAAAATCCATAAGAATTGTGTGGACATTGTTTGTTAGGTTGGATGGAATGGTGCTGCACAATCTTTGCTTTACAAGCATCTCCTGTTTATTATTTCATTTCATTTTCAACCTTTATTAAGATACAGAAGGTTAACTTGATAACACGTCGTTTCTAAATATGTGAAAGGTAAACATTTTGTTTCACATGTGGCCTTTAATCGTCTCCAATTTTTATTTAAACTTGTTGACTTTTTGATAACCGCAGGCTGCTGTGAGCAACCTGCTCCAAATTCTTTCAGAATATTAAAAGCGATATGTTTTGCATTCTATTGAAAGCTTTAGAAACCTTGATAAGCACAAAAATGTATCTATGTCTCTCTTTCCTCCAGCTCTCAGCCATATACCGATAGAGGGAAATGAACTCGTTTTATCTGCAATGCAGCAGCAAAGCAAGTCTCTTTAAATCACGGAAATATTCATGAATCACAACAGCATCAAAAACACTCCGAGTCGAACTCCCCTTGGCTCATTCTGCTCGGCACGGTAATGAACAAAGCTGAATGGGTGACCGATTCCCGCACACAAACTCACCCTATGTAGCATAAATAAAGATGAAATAGTTGTAAAGCACTAAGGGAGCTGAAAAGAGTTGAGTTGAGGAAGAGTTTCCCCTCTCTTTTGGTCTCAAGACCATCTTAAAGACTGATTTCTCGTTTCTGTCTCTGATCTGTCTCGCCTGACTGCTCAACGGCCTGCGACTTAAGTCCATCATTGGTTTAGAAGGTTAAAGAATGACTTGGAATTGAACAAAAGCTGTAATGACTGGGGATGGGTCACGATGGCCGATGATACGACCAACAGTGTTGTGTCATTGCTTCTACTTAAATTAGCATAATGTTCATTTAATGTCAGCAATTTGCACAGTATTTTTTTTTTGCTGCGCTCATCTGTCTCATAAGAATAAAAATAGACCAACTAGAATTGCATTATGTTGCATGCTCTAGCTCTCGGTCTACTTGTCTTTGAACACGACAGCACATCATATAAAACGGAAATGTCACATTTAATTGTTGGCCGGAAATGTTGTTTTATTATAACCTACGCCAGCCATATAAGATATACCCATCATCCCGAATCAAGAAGATAGGTCTTGTTTAACCATCTGGAGCCTTTGCAAATATGTCTGTGATGTAGCTTTGTTAAATCAAGTTTAGCTAAATACATTTGAACTCCTTTGAAAAAAAAACGTACCATTAAACTTAAAAAACTTACTTTAATAGTTATTCTGTCATCTAGTTTAACAAATTAGCTGAATTTGAATTAGTTTTGCACTTTCCTAGCAATAACCCATAACAAGCATCAGGGTCACTTTTCGGGCCTGCGTGCGGCTTGAGGCAACATGTTACTTCCCCAAAGAGTGTGCAGGCGTCTCAAATGCATTTTAAAAGCACCTCTTTGAATAAAACAGTTCACTCTGCTGGAACATCTAAAGATAACATGCTCATGTCCCAGAACAATTAACCCAAACATCTTATGCTTCTGTTGAGCAGAAAGTGCATTACAGAAACAGAAGAATGAGTGCAAGGATAGGAGAGGGCTGGGGGAGTTTTATTAATCGTGTATTACGACCCTTGTTGGTCGGTAATGATGATATATGCGAGGGTTTGTGGACTGTGAGGGTTGGGGCGATACAAAAACATGTGTCAAAGGAAAAGCCAAGCACTTGTTTTATTTTTCAGCTCAGTATAACTTAAAAAACACATTTTAAACACTTTTATAGTTTTGCTGAAATACATAAAACTTTGTTTCGTTTTTTGGCAGGATCTGTTAAATTGTCTTCCCACATCTATGATCAGTGTTGTTTTATGTGCCACCACATTACACTGCACTTCACAATCACAATGTGAAATAACATTTGTTATACCAGCAAACAAAAAATATGTTTCAAAAACATTTAGTTAACATTCCAACTATGTTATGAAAACGATGTGTCTGAATGCTTTAACCGTTTTAGTAATAACAGTTATACTAACATTTTTGTAATGTTTTTATTCACTTATTTTTAATGAATTATATTTTTCATCAGTTCTAATTTTAAAATGTCTTTTCTCTTTTTCACATGCTGATTTGACATAATAATCAAAAAAAAGGTAAGTGTCATTTTCTTCTCGTTGTGATTTGTGTTTTTATCTCTTTGTAAAAGGCATCACATAAGTATTGTTACATTGTAGGCAGCGATTCACTCAAGGTGAATATCTTGCATGTACTTGTGTTTGACGTATTTGTGAAAACACGATTAACGCTGTTAACAGCACTCAAAACTTCTGCAATTTTCTATTATCACACCTGTGTGATGAACAATTCTGTTTAGTAACATTTATCACTCTATGGAAAAGGCACAATATCAAACAAATCCCCTTTTCTCTCACAATTCCATCTGATTAAATATTAACCTTCTGGCAATTCTCTGATCTCCAGAACTTTGCATTTACTCTTCCGTCTCTCGGGCTTAGGCCTGTGCCGCCCAGCAGCAGATTGAAAGCGGCATTTTCCATGCTGTCAAATTGTAGACTCCTCCTGCGCTATTCGTCCCCTCCACCATCTCCTCCTCCTCTTTCTCGCTTTCGCTTTTCCCCTTTCAGGTTTGATGTGGGCTGGCTGCTCGCAATTGATATAAAGCGCTTTTATAGAATAGGAAACTTTCTCCTCTCGTTTGATTTGCCCATGTGCAGTGAAGGGAACAGCACATAAACACCTCTGTCCGTTCTGATTCTCCTAGACGCCATAGGAAGCCCGCAGACCACCACGTGCGCTAGCCCCCAAATGCATGCTTTGCGGTTGTTTAAACACACGCCTGAGCGTCAGTGTGGTGCGGGGGTGTGTTTCCAGGGTCTCTGCAGATATTTGCAAGCTCATTAGGCTTTTCCGGCTAGCCTGAGCAGAGCTGCCTCAAAGATCAGCCTCAGCACTCAGTCTAATGATACAGATCAGCAGACGTATGAGCCACCACATTGCACTTCACAATCACATTATGCACAATGTGAAATAGCATTTGTTAGCCCAGCTTAAAAAAGACGTTCTAAGACTGTTTTGTGAACGTTCCCATTATGTTATGAAAAGATTTTTAAATGTTTCAGTTGTAATGTAAGAGTAATGTTTACTTCAACATTTTTATAATGTGTTGTAGATCATTTAGCAGACACATACTTTTCATAAAATGCTATTTTTACGTTACGCCAAGAACATTTTTGATAACTTTGATGGAACAATAGTCAAAGTTGTTGTTGCTGTAATGTGACAAAATATTACTGATTTATATCATTTGTGACCCTGGATCACAAAACCAGTCTTAAGTAGCTTGGGAACATATTTAGTAAAAGGCAAAAATACATTGTATGGGTCAAAATTATTACTTTTATGCCAAAAATCATTAGGATATTAAGCAAAAATCATGTTTCATGAAGATATTTTGTAAATTTCCTACCTTTAATATATAAAAAACTTTATTTTTTGTGAGTTTATGGCCTGCCACAGTGACCCTGATTAACAACCTCAAAGGCAATTTTCTTAATATTTGGATTTTTTAAACGTTTGTATCACAACCAGATATTGTCCTTTCCTAACAACTCATACATCAAAGCTTATTTATTCAGCTTTCAGATGATGTAAAAATCTCAATTTCGAAAAATTGACCCATAAGACTGGTTTTGTTGTCCAGGGTCACATTTGTCCCCACCCACATGGTTTTGTGTTGCCACAACTGAAAATTATTAATTGTCCTGTGGACATTTGAGATATGACGTCGCTTCTCCATGTTGGGACACATTTTACAAACCAATTGTACAGAGTATGTGTATTTAGTACACGCATTACAAATTAAAATCATTTTTAGTAATAGTTCCTACAATCTTGTAACTCATACGCATTGATATGCGATAGCTCATTCATCAAATTTCTCAAACAACATAAGAAGGGCTGTCTGCTTTTTTTGCCAAAAAAGTATGGATGAGACAGTGTTTGGAGAGATGTGGGCTTGAATTAAATTGTTTTGGCCCACGCTCAGACTCCGTTTCTCTGACTTTTGCTCACTGTTAGTCTCTTGCCAGTCTGCACACCTGGCGGCTGTCTGGCAAATTTCAAATTGGCTTAAATTCCATCGTAGCATCTACATACGTTAGCAGTGTCAACAGTAGCCACTGCCTGTGAATTGGCTGCTAGTTTCAGGGACAGAATCGTGCTGAAGATCAGGGACGGGGTAAGAGAAACATCACAAAGACAAGTGAAGGACACAAGCACAGAAGTCCAGCTGGACTGTACTTTCTTGATGGGCATGGAGGTCAGAGAGAAGATTGCATCTGTGAGGCTTGTGGCGCGTTACATCAGCTTTCAGCCACGTTAGATCATGCTGACATGCCGAGATCAATTTCTAAGAGGCGCAGGGCCATGTTCAACCCGCTGGGCCTGGAGCTGGTTATGACCCGGATTACAGAACGAATGCAGTGGGTTTCAACTAGATAAATTATATTTATGTATTTAGAATTGTATTCATTTATTTTTACTTTTGTGTTTATTTAACATTTCTTAACAGATTACTTGAACAATTGCTGTTGGTTTCAACTACCAACATATCAAAGTTTAAATTTTTTTTTTTTAGTTTATATTAATAATTATTTTTTAATACTTTATTAATATATATATATATATATATATAATATATATAATATTAATAGTACATTTTTTACTTTTTATTTTTTATTCAACATTTTATTTATTACAGACTACATAAGAAAATCTATGGGTTTCAACTAGCAAAATATCAAAGTGTTAAAACTATTTATTTATGTATTTTAAACGTTATTTTTAACTTATTTCTTTTTCTTTTAATTAATTAATGAATTCATTATTTATTTAATGTTTATTTTACATTTTATTCATTTATGTTGAGCATTTGAGTGCTTTGTTGACATGATAACAATGGCTTCTGTCAAAATACCATTTAACTTACTGTAGATTTGATTACTACTTAATATTTTCCTGAACTTTACATTAATCAAAACCAAAACACTTTGACTTTTGATATTCAAAATGTGCAAGAGACTGGTCTCATTACTGGCATTACACTGCAAAAAATGACATTCTTCCTGAGCATTTTTGTTTAGTTTTCTTGTAAAAAATATTTAAAACTTCATAAATTACGATACATTTACATTACAAAAAAAGTAAGCTTAGACATTTAGTCTTTTTTCATGACAGAAAATATAAGAACTAGGTAAGTTTACATTTAAAACAAAATGGATAAATTAAATCTACCGTACCGTTTTTTTTTCAAAGCCTATTTCATACTATCATTTGTAATGTATACAGTAGCTACATATAAAACAACTTAATGGAAGTTGTTTGGTTGAAGCTCTTTCCATCTCAGACTTTTCTGCTTCTGTGTATCCTAGTTATTAACCCATCAAGTTAATGTTTAATAATACATGCACACGCACATACTCACACACACTGTCATTTCTGCGTCCTTTTGTTATGCCTCTGGGGGATGTGTGGGTGAATCGAGCCCCCAGTGATGCACATTAAAGATAAAACATACGCTATTAATTATTAACCACGCAAACATGCTTTATCTTTTATTATTCTCTTTTTCATCTTTCGTCGAGACAAGATGCAGCTTGATCGTAACCGAATATGGAGAGATCCTCCGATGTGTCATTTGTCTTTTACCATTTTATTTATCTGTCTTTTCCTGGCTCTGTTCTAATACTGAGATGCCTTGTTGCCTGCAGTCTACATTGGCAGTATCCAAACTGAAATGTGACCACATACTGTAAGGGACGCCTGAAACAGGCATGTGGACTGTACATTGATTGTAATTGATGTAAGCATGTTGTTAGTATACTGCAGACTCTGTGTCTGAAGAAGTATTGATTGTGAAATCTTTATAATCAACATTTCTCGGCATTATCTCCAATGCATTGCGGGACTGCCTTCCCCATTGAGTATGTATAACTTGTACTACGTGATCTGGCACTTGGCCCGGGATGGGAGTCGGGCACTCTAACAAGGAGGATAAAGGCCACGGTCCTTAGGATCTGTCGCTAGAGCACCTTTTGAGATCAGGGATGTGAGCTTTACACACTAGCTGACTTCTATGTGCATTCAATGCTCAATTGGAAACATTTAAAGTTTTTTCCAATTGAGCCTTGTGATGTTCATGTATTCAGCTTGCCAGTTTTTGAAACAGAGCTTCTCTTTTATTTTTTTCCTTCCCTTTGTCATGAGTGTGGTTGTTGTCATTCCAAGTGTGAATAAGCCTTCGAGCACATCTACGTGTGTGTGCTACACACCTAAGGTCTGTAATATTAATGTAGTAGTAAATGCAGCCAAAATCTGATCAGCGCTCATCGACGCTTGAGTATGCATGAGGACATGGCACTCACTAAAGGTCAATGTGCGACGCACGCTGAATCCTTACCAGGTATTATTCTCTCACCCCTAAAAAGTCTATTTAATTGTTAGAAACCTGCTTTCCCAAAACATCATCAGATGGTTAACCTGCGAGTCTTTCATTAGCTTTACCTTACTGTTTTAAAAGCTCTCTATTAGTCTGTGGTACCAGCTTAACGAAAGAAAGATCAATGCAATGAATGGTGCAAGCGAGCGAAATTAGCCCCTCTCTCCTCAGCCGGCCGGACATCGTAATGAGGTCCGCTCGTTTTATTGTCTCCGTGGTTTCTCAGGATGCCCATCGCATATGTCAGATTGCCTTTGGTTCGCTGATCTGCCATGGTTAGTTTTAAAGTTCTTAATGAAAGGCTAATTATGTATTCGATTCAACAGGTGACCTTGAATTACATACAAACACGTTGATGAAGACAAATAGAGCAGGTTATATGGGGTCTTTACTCAAGCTGGGTTGAAAATAAAACCAAAATGGAGGATGACTGAGCCAGACTGAGAAAAAGCACCACCATGGGTGTCAGGATCTCGTTCTGTATTCATGTATGCCATCATTTATTTAGCTCAGAGTTATGGAGCATATTCTCTACTCGTTCACTTAGCTATCGCTCCTTTCTCTCTCTTCTTCACTGCTGTCATTGGTTATAAGCAAACTTTTAAGTACATTTTTCACAAAAGTAATTATATGAAACATGTACACATATGTACACACAGTATGTATCTATACGTACATAGTTCTGTGTATACAGTACTGTATGTATATGTTTATGCATCTGTATGTATTTGTGAGTGTGTTTCATTTATTCATTTATCTGACACTTTTCCCAAAGCTGCTTACAAGTGAAAGAACATTTAACAATTGTTAAATATGGTCAAAACATGCATGATGACAACACAAGGATTAATCAAACTATTATATAATTCTTTAATGCCTGGTTTCAAGACTTAAGGCTAGTCCCAGACTCAAATGAAAGTTTGAGATGTTTGAATTGAAAATAACATGCCCTTAAACATCTTAAAATATGCTATTGCCATTTCTTTCCACACCAGTTATGTTTTATACATAAACATTTATTTTTTTTTATTTAACTAATGGGTATTCCTGGCTTAAGCTAACCCTGTCTGTGAAACCAGGCCTAAGTATATGAAGAGTTCATTTGCAAAAACAGATAACTTTGTTTAAAAAAACATGTTTTTTATTTTGTTTGTTAGATGTATTGTTTGACTTCTTATTACTACTGCTGCAATTTGATTAATATTACTTGGAATGCACAATAAAAACACTTAAAGGCACAGTTTTTGATTCACAGCGACCACTAGCATTGAATTATATATTTGCAACGAATCTCTCAGTCCAAAAATGAAGGTGGCCACCATAGTACATAAAGATGTCGTTCTCATGTTGATGCAGGGAAGAGATCATGCAGGCGTTGTAAAGACTGTAGAAAAAGCGATGTCTTATTTATAACATAAAATAAAAGGTCTGTGGATTTTAAGGATAAAAAGAAGGATAAAAGTCAGGCAGGATCAAGGACCTGCGCTAATATTATTAAGTCTTTCCAGCAGAGATTTGTTAGGACCCGCGGTACTAAGGGTTTAAGCAGAGATACTCATAGATATCTATGGAGATACTTTCCAGCAGAGAGTCGTTGGAGAGAATAATCGTCTTAAAATCCCCCCCGAGGAGGTTACTTTGATTGGGATAAGTATGTGAGTAACATTGTTTTTTCTGTTTCTTAGAACGAAGATATGTTGTTGTTTTTGTTCTAATATTAGCTGTGTGACTGAGCAGTTTTGAGCGGCATTGTTTATATGGAACTGCTTTAATATTGTACTCGTCCAGATACTGGAGAGAGAGCGTGTTTTACTCTCTTTCTCAATGATGAATAAACATACATTTAATCCCACACGTTCCGAACCGTAGATTACGATCCGTAGGAATCACGGATCATCTGCGATCCGTTTCACCACTACACCGCAGGCGAGTTGTTGAGTTGTTTGTCCATTTAGGGCTGCTGTACAAAACATGGTGGCCAAATTCAATCTATGTAGGGCCGCTCTGTATGAAGATATAAACAGCTTATTCTAAGGTATTAGAAACATAACTGTTCAATAGGTAAACTCTGCTTACACCTCTGAAGAAATAGTTTTGTATATCATATTTCATTTTTGTCAATAGATCCTCCTAAAAACCCTGTACTGTTACTTAAAAGGAAACAATTAAAGTGATAGTTCACCCAAAAATAAAAATTCTGTCATCATTTACTATCATTGGAAGAATGTCAGTAACCAAACAGATATCATCTCCCATTTACCCCATAGTATTTTTCCCTACTATGGTAGTAAATGAGGGATGAGGTCTGTTTGGTTATTGACATTCTTCCAAATATCTTCCTCTGTGTTTAGCAGTACAAAGAAATTTACACAGGTTTGGACCAACCTGAGGGTGAGTTAATGATGATGACATTTTCATTTTGTCTGAACTTTCCCTTAAAAAGCATAATAAATCTCTCAAGTTAAAATGAATGTGTTGATGATTGTGGCTTTCATTGACCACTGTCACATTATTTTGTTTCCAATAAATGTATATAATTTGTAGAAAAGTGAATATTTTTAACTTGGGTGTTTGGTTCATTGACATCTAATATGTGATTTAAGTTTCCCCCTCATATTTTTTAAGCAATGTAGGTATAAATGACACAGCCCAATGTGTCACATTCACTGCCAAAGCAGTTTCTTTTGCAGGCCTCTAAAAGTAAATATCTTTATTCTGCCAGTACATATAGCAATAAAATTCTCCATTTTACTTGACTGAAATAGTATAGGATAGCTGGATAGCTGTAGATGACCTCTCAACACTCTTGTAATATAACTTATGGGATTTTTCTTTTTCTTTTCCAAAACGTTACAGAAATATAAACATGGCTCAAACAGTGATGATTGATTCCCCGGTGAGATTGGAAAAGGCTTCTTTTTGGTTGTCAAGTTTCCTCGTTTCCATTCTGAGGAATTCATAGTACTTTGTAACGATTTGCTTACCAGTCAAGATCTGTCATTTTGGATTAACAGCATGTTAAAGAATTCCAATGGGAAATATTTTGTTTATTTATTTATTGAGGGTTAGGAGGTTGTTAGAGGTTACTAGAGTGTTCTTGGTAGTTTATTGAAAATAAAATATGTATGTATTTATTTTTACTTAATAATGCTCCCTTTACAGAAACAAGTGAGGCAAACAAAATAAATGCAAAAAGTACAATAAATAAACGGAGAGGATGGAAGCTGCGGAAGATGCACAGACATGCAGTGAGTATTTTGGAGTGATTTAGCTTGCACCTCATGATCAGGATCTGGTGAGTGAGATGAGGACCTTTGGGCTGGCTTCTCTCCAGCCAGCCTGATGGCCATGTCTCCAGAGAGCGGACGAGAGAGAGAGTGAGAGAGAGATGGCTTAACAATCACCCCGCCAGCCTCGGACTGCACTGGCATCTCTAATCAGCTTCCCTCATCTGCCGCATCCTGTTGCCCAGGCAACAACCAAACTCGCGTATCTCTTGCTAAGGAGCGAGGCAGAACATTAAGAAATGAGAAACAGCGATGGTGAGAGAAATACCGCTGTTCGCACAATCAAAATCAGACAGAGCTGGAATGCTTAATAACGCAGTAATTTGCACTCAGATTAATACCGTCTAGAAGGCGAGAGAGGTATCGGATTGTCTGCGAGCGAGTGTTTTTCGTACCCAATGTCCCAGCATACACTCATTTCACCTCTTTGCTTTTTGCTCTCAACTGAATGAAAATGAGTGAGACCTTTGAAGAGTTAATGTGCCTGTAGCTCTTTTCGCAAATGCAGCATGCCACCTCGCTGCCTACTGTCTGTTTAGGCAGCATTATATTCATGAACTCATAAGTGTTTTCTAATGCTCTATACGGTAGCTCCTCACTAAAAAGAAGAGTTTGACATTAGCATGGAAGGAAAACTTGCAGTGCAGCTCTAGATACAAGTATGTTGCCTTGGTTACGAAACATCCTTTATAGTCAGGAGCAAGCCTGCTGATGCGGCTCAAAAGATTTTCTGAACTGAGCAAACGTGTCTTTGTAGTTTAGAACACCATATGCAACATTTGTCCTTACACGAGAGGGTTATCAGGCTGTTCTGATACCCACAAACACAACCTGATGACTGCTTCTCACAGGGGGAATCACCGGCTGTCCACGGCCTCCTCATCACCTCCTCCTTGCCTAACAGCGAGTCCCCTCCCTGTCCATCGAGTGCAGAAAGACGCCTCAGAGGAGAGAAGGATTGAGTATTGATTCGTTCTTCTGTTAGGGTAGACTAAATAGGGGAGCGTGGACGGGCCGTGCCACTCGAGACCAGCCACGGCGGCTCAATTTTCTGAACCTTGTTCTTTTGGTGTGTAAAAGGTCAGGAGAGGTTAGTGAGTGTTAGCGCTGGACTCACCGTCTCACCAACTCTTTCATTACTCTCCTTATTCCCCTCTCTCCATCTCTTTCTTTCTTTGTCATCTCGATAGACAGCACTGTGTGAGTTTTGTTTCAGTCTGCCACAGGAGGACAGTCTTCCACTCAACCCTCGTGGAGCCAGACTTTTGACCGTTAGCATCAAGTTGGGTCGACATTACAGCTTGTATTGGCCATGAATCATCCTTTTTTCCCCCTTAAGCAACTAATTATAGTTATGTTGTTGTTTCTGTACATCTTTAGGGACAGTTATATTATATTTAAAATACTGTAGTTGCTTTAATAGACTACAAAACAAAGTTTAGACAAAGTTCGATTAGCTTAGCATTCATGCTAACACCAAAGGTCAGTGAAATCAAAGATAATAGATGGAAACAAGATGCGCCTCTGCCATTACAATGAACGGGGGAAAATGCAATTTTCTATATCAGGGGTATTTAATTAAAGAACAAGCTCTTTATACAACTGAAATATTCAAATGTTTTAAATGGTTTATTGGGCTATATCTCGCTGTCCGGATGGAACGAAGCAAAGGTCCGGATCCGGCCCGCAGTCAACCAATTGAGGATGACTGTTCTATACAGTAGCTCTAGCAAAGAAAGTCCCGCCTTCCAGTAAAAGAATCTAATCGTCATTCGATAAAGACTGATGATTCACTGGGACGGGGCTCTTGTGAGGCGCTTGCTAGCCTGTGCGCATACGCAGAAGCTACAGCAACTTTCGGAAAAGATGATTTTGGGCACAATTTAAGTTTACTATAGGAAGTTAAGGTATAGCCCATATCAGTTTAATCACCTATTGGAAATATGCTATTTCATTTTAATTTCAGCGGTTTTAGAAATATTACCACATTTGACTTGAATGGAGATCAGGGGATTATTTGGCTTCCTGATCTTTAATGCGGCTCCTAGAGGAAGACTTCACAAGCTTATAATACCACCTGATTATTCCCTAACCATTCCTTATGCTTTAACCCTCCCTTGCATCCGCTTTTCCCGGCAGACCTGCAAAAAACTCATCACAGATAATTTCCAACTCCCAACATGCTTCAGTGAACACACTTCTACTTGTCCTCAAGTGCAATGCCCCTCAAACATCAACCTCGCTGGTGTCAGTGTGTGTTAGCGTATGCTTGTTCGCAAGTGTGGGGCTTTTCCACAAGTGTGACCGAGTACACACACATGCAAACACTCGTCCAAACAGAAATGAGAAAATCAGACCTGCAGTGGGGCTTCTGGGTGATAAGCTTGTGGACTAATTAAAAGATGTGAGATCTAACATATGGACTGAGTTTAGGCTCAACCTCTCACCTCGTCCCTATGCTGGGTCCCTATGCTCTTAATCACGACGTATTCAGCTGGAACTCACACCCTAATTCAGATCAGGTTGTGTCATGTGACTGCTTTATATACAGGAGAATCAGTTTAATATTTAAACTTTAACTATTTTTGCCCCTGTAAATAAGGCTAGGTTAACATTACTAGAGTCACCCAGTTCAACCCTCTTGCGAGTGATTTCTTTATTCAAATAATGGTCTTTCTCTTAGCATTTCTATTTTGTTTCCTTCTCGGTTCCTGATGTGTATCCAAACGACGGCACCGCCCAAGAGCCATATCTAATCCTTTTTTACGTTTTGTACATGTTGGTGCGTATTTGTGTGTCTGTGAAAGGTTTGTAGTAGCACTGTGGATTATTCTTCTTCTGGTCAAATGCAAACAGCTCCCCACACTCCATGTTATAGTCTGTTAATTTCAACCAGGGGCCACGTGCCACTCAATAAATGAATTTAAATAGTGAATAAGTATACAAACAGTGAGGGACTGCTGAGATACAGCTGCCAGGGCGACACTTTAAATTCGCCTATAAATAGGGACGATTGTAACACTGGTTAGTTTTAATGGTGCTTGTTCAACGGTTATATTAAGTTGGAAAGCTTGTAATAGTTTTTTTTAATGGGGGGTCCCTTATGACAGCTTACCCCATATGTGGGACTACTACTAAAGGTCAGCATGTCTTCAATGAGCTGTATCTTTTATTTTTCCTGTGCAATAATGGAAATACTCAATAGCTTTAATAAGTTAAGACGTTAAGGTATGTGCCCATTTGTAAATTGCTTTTCAAAAAATAAACCTACACTCTAAAGAAAATTGCTTCTAAATAGTACCAAAAACGGGTTCTTTGGCTTGTAACAATAGCAGAATCATTTCTTGGTGCTATATAGAACCTTTTTTATAAGGTTCCATAAAGAACCTCACGCTGAAAAGTGCTCTATAGAACCCCAGGGGTGCCATAAAGAACCCTTTTAGTATCAGAAGTTATTTTTATTAATTAAATAATGTATTTAGCATATTTCTTTATTTATAAGTATTGTTTTTATTATGTTCAACATTTCATCTACTTTACTTTTCCAGCATGTTTTATAGTTTTAAAACAAGAAATGTAAATGTCATGTAAACCAATTTATAATTTTATTTCCTACTGCTCAGAACATAAAACGTATAAATGCATTGGAATATAGTTAAATATATTTACATTGTGTTCCTTTCACAATTTTGCATTGTTGTAAAGCAGCTTTACTGAAACAACATATGAGCCCTTAACAGAGACATGAATAAAATAAACAAGTTATAGCAAATATAAGCTCTAAAGCAGTGGAGATGTAAGAAAAAAACTGTATAGGTTATATATAAATTATAACTGTAAAATATGTATAAAGGAGGCAGCTTCCAAATTTGTGAGAGAATTTGTAAAAAATGTTCTGTATGACTTCAGTTGAAACCAGGGGGAAACATACGCTGTGAATTCAACTAAAAATATCAAAGATTTTTGATTTCATTCAAGCAGATGAATTATCTAAATATGCCTTTTATTGTTCGAAGAAAAACATGCAAAAAGAGCCAGTCATTTTTTAAGAGTTGCACAGTGGGCACGCAAAACATGCACATGTTGAATTTTTGGTCTCGATTTGCTGGACAATCTGCAATTAATGTCTATATTTTTTCACCTTGGAATCATAAGGTACTATCTGACATTTTTGTTGTAATTTGAGTTATTTACATTCTCTGCACATGAATATTTGCATGGTCAAATATTGTAGCTTTAAGCAATGCACTTCTGTGGCTTTTGTGTAAGAGAGTTTTTCACTGATTTTCAGAGAGCTGTGGCTGAAAGTTGGTACACATGTTTGTGATATTTTCAACAAACAGACAGAAAACAAATATGAGCACACACATAGTTACTCTGACCCAGAAAATCGTATGTTTATGGGTAAAACTATTATTTATGATATTTAAATAAGAATAAATTGCGCTGCGATGTTCTTTGTGAAACATTATGTATTTATTGTGACTTCAGCTCATTCTGAGTAAACATCTTATAAATATCACCACAGAAATAACTGGGAAGATGTGGCTGTAAACAATCTTTTATTAGTATTTAATGGATATTATAGCTTGTAAACGTCTGTAGATTTATAATTAAAGTGAGATTAAAAGAATGAAATGAGATGAATGCGTTTGTGAGTTCTGCATCAGTGAATATGTAACCCTGTTTCAGGTCACACAAAACTCTGAAATGGTATTTATTGCGGCTCGATGCCACGTTTCCGTCTATGTATTGATTACTTTGACATTTCCATCGACTGCTTTCAGAGCATGCCACTTTCGTGATAGTTCTCTGTTATTTACATCGCTTCTGTTTGTTTGTGAGATCACGGGCCCCGATATTCACATCTAAAATACATTTCACGTTTCCAATAACGTGGAATGCGAGCCTGAATTTATCACAGTGTCTGTGGAAAATCGACACTTTACCACTTTAGCGCCGAACAGACAGAAATGCATCTTAATAGCAGTGCATTCCCAGGGAACCCGGGGACGTATGTTTATAGCTGTCAGAAAGCACGCTAGCGAGTCGCAGTACAAATTCAAATGTGTGCACAGCAACTCGCATGGGAGGCTGTCCCCTACTCGCGTGCCATTGTCTGCCTTCCTTGGCTCTCTCTCTCCCTCTTAGATCTTTCCATCACTCGCCTTCGTCTTCTTCCTGAGACAGCCATTAACAAAAAGGCAGTGTTTAAATGGCTTTGCCTGTGCGCCTGACACGGCTGTCAGTGTGCCAGAGATTACCCCCGTCCCCTGTCCGTCCCACTGAGAGATGATGGAAGGGCCATGACAAAGTAAAGGGAGGAAAGAAATGGACAGAGAGCTGAGTGAAATGATTGACTGATTCATTACAGAAAGCAGGAAGTGGTGAATGACTGTTGCCAATGTGCCCATTATGAGGTCGTCAGTGCGTTTTTGCCCTTTTATAAGGTCATCAAAGCAACAAGGCCCATCAAAGACAATTTTTTGTTAAAATTTTTGTTTCATTGTGGCACTATCTATAAGCAATTATTTATTTGTATGTTTGTGTTCTATAATATAAATTTATAATAATATATACAATTATAATAATAACCAAAAATATTGTATAATGAAAAAACATTTTTTTTAATTAATTGCTGTATGAAATTGCTATATATTATTATTACTCTTGTCTATGAATGTATTATTAAATATTTAGCAATTTTTAGGTTAGTACGTCGTATTTCTTCCAGATTTAATGTGTAAAAAAGAGTGTTTTCTGCTTGTGAACTTTATGCACAAATACCTACCTATAAACAATGAGATCAGGCAGGAAGTTTCTATGAGGTGAAAACAAGGTAATTTCCATTTATCAGATTCTGTTGACACAGTGTAACGTGTTATCTATGTCCTTTAAGTCATCATGGCTACATCAAGTTTCATTACAATGCAATTATAAGGCCATTATACTTTTTTTTTGTATTAATATGCATAAAGACGAGACGCTTGCAATGAACTTTTTTGCTGTATAATGAATTTGTATGAACTGCAAGCATATATTATTAATTCCTAATGAATCCCTTAAAATTTTAAGACAAATTCAGCAAACTAGTCATAACATGCCAAAATTGTAAAAGCTCACGAAACAACAGATTCCAAAAGAAACATGATAATATGTCTAATTCAGCCCTAAATTATTTGAGATTTATAAAAAATCCTACAGACTCCAAAATAGATATACAATCAATATGCAATGCTCATACCTTATCGTCAGATGTAACATTGACAGAAATGCTCAAAAAGCAGACAGAGACTGAGGGAAAAATAAAAAAGACCAAATTGCAAGTCACTGACCATGAATAGAATTGAATCTCGCTGGCAGGGCAGCTGCTTCCTGCACATGCGAGGGCTTCTCCTTCTGCCCTCACAGATTGCTTTTCTCTCTCTTCTCTATTAGCCCGAAAAAAGAAAAAAAAAATACTGTACTCAGGGAGGAATAAATGAACAGGGACAATCCTGGGAAAGGATTAAGAGTGTAGAAGGCTTTAAACAGCCTCTTCTAAATGCATAAAACAGACATTTATCATTTTGTTGTAAGAAAAAATCAGATTACAATATGGTCTATTTGACGTGCAATAGAATGTGTTACAGTCGCACCAGTCTCAGCATGTTATTAGGTTTTTCTTCACCTTTGTAGTTCTGCGTCTGCATTAAAGAGTTCTCATGCATATCTATGGGTTTGGTGCAATGATATTAGTAACAGACAAAAGAAGCAATATGCTTTCCATTTGTAGGTACTTGTATTAAGAAAGATAACCAATAACTTGTTCCTGTCTCTACTTGACTTTGACTTTTATGCATATATGGATTATTATCAAATACAAATAAAATTTAGGTCATACAAAGTTTATGACAATGTGTTTAAAATTGCTTTAGTCAATCTGTTTCACTCACCATAAACCTCTTTAGTAATGTGTATGTGCCGTGACACAGCAACCACAATATCAGCTTGACAACAAGCACAATTGTTCACCCCCTCCGCTCATATCCTTTCTTTGTTTCACGGACCGTCACGGTACTGTAATCCACACACCACACAGACCCATTTTAAATGCATTTTTATGGAAACAGAGCCATGAATGAAGAAGGAAGCGCTCCAGAGAAGCGTAATATTTAAGCCGTAGATCAGAAGCCCTCGCAAATATTAGGATGCTCGCAATGACGCAAAACCTCTTTTAATTGTGCTGGAAGTGTTCCAAACGGCCCACGACTGCTGCATTAAGCATCGGCCATTGAAATATGGCCTGCATAATATGGCTAAGTGGTTGAGACCTTGCCGGTTCAAAGCTCACCACCCTCTGGCACTATGCAAAATTGTAACAGCACTAAGCGCTATCTAATGAAATCAATTTAGCCCAAAGACCTTTCCACTCTGAATAGAATTGTTTGTATCTTTGTCTGGTCGGCCTCTTAAAACCCTGCACGGCTTTTGGTTTTGTTTCATCCTTATTTGGCTATTTTTTTCTCCGGCTCTTTAAAGCTGGATAAGTGCATGTTTGTCCATTACATTCTTTAAAGAGTTAATCTCTAAAACCAGCCCACAATAGTAAATCCGTCAGGAATGACCCTTGGCAAATTATTTTAATGGATGCAAAATTCACTTGTGACTCACAGTGCTCTATAAAAAGTTATGTTTCCATATAATGAAAGTATGATTACTGCTGTTAGGCTTCTTAATTGATCATTAGAAATGTAATAACATATAAACCAAACCAATATAATTTACAATTACTTTTTATTAAGCTTAATTTAAACTTTTTGTGAGTGGAAAGAAGATAATTTAAGTCGATATTCTTTAAAAAAAGTCACTTTTTTCTCTTAAACCTCACTAATTTGAGAGAGAGACAACACTGTCTGTAGTCTAAAATAAAACACCATCCATCACGGTCCAGTGCAGAAGAACAGAGATGCTCCTCCCCCTGAGGTCACATTGATTTTAGGGCAATCAATGAGAAAGCTTTACTGTAAAAAGAGTTTAAATCATTTTCAATAGAGACATAGTAGACACGCTGAATGTTTTACTGAATGATGCAAGAAGTGTCAGATATTAAAATGCACGGTTTTCTGCCTCACCACCACTATTACAAAAAGATAATAATATATAATACACAATTGGCCTCATTCATGAAACACGAGCAGAACGATTTTGTGTGTAAATCAATCGTAAAGTCATTTTGATGTAAATCTTCTGATTAATGAAAGTGTATTTTCAAAATGTTAGTTGGTAAAAACGAAATGTAAACCTGCTCCATACCACGTGTAAGTAGTGTGTAAAACCGCACGTAACGTTCTGTGTTCTTTTAGACAAACTGACGACACTGCATTTTGATGCACTATGTATCATAATGATATTTCATGAGTCTTAAATCATTTATTGCTTTCTGTAAAACGAAGACTCCAATCACAGTGAACAAGAGGCGGGATGAACACTCCATTGACCAACCATCATACACAACAATGGAGAAATTTATATTATTGGTTACTGCACTTAAACAAATATTTTTTTGGCCATTTTATGCCTTTATTAGTACAGTGATCTGTAGAGAGGATAGAAGGCGAAGTGGATGAGAGAGAAGGGGTGCGGTCGGGAAAGGACCACAAGCCGGGATTCGAACTCAGGTCACCCAGGACGCACCGGCGCCATATGTCAGAGTAATTCATAGGCGGGGATTATGCCAATTGTGAATGAGCATGCATGGGATTGCAATTCATTAACACACAAACATTTTATTATCAAATCTGACGTTTACAAAGTATTTGTAAATCCGGAGGAGGGTTTTCAGGAAGGTCTGTTTTACGCGCAAATTACGAATGTTTCATGAATGGGGCCAAAAGTATCTAAAAGTTAACTTTTTAAATTAATACTGTTCCACTGGTTTTAAATTGGTGTTGTCTGGAGCAAACTATATGATCAGTAGTGCCTGACATCAGTAGCTTGTAACATCTGAATAATATAGAATTTAAAAGATGAAGGTTAGGTTAAACATTATCTGTCCCCTTCCAATTCCCTTCAATGAACTACTTTGTTAACTGCCAAATCCCAGCGACACACAGTGCAGGACCATAGTTAGCCTTCATCTTTTCAAAACTATAGTTCAGACTTTAAAAGTTCTGCCTTTTTATGTCTCTCATCTGTGCCAGCACCAGAAACATGAAGATTTTACTTATTAAAGCCTAAAATAATGTTCCATTCTAATAGTTGCCCCGTTGCGCCCATTTTCCTCTTAATATATTATTTAAGAGAACGGTTTTTTTTTAAGTTCGAAAGAACGCACTAACTTGCTTTACATTTACATACTTTTTCTTAATTAGTTTTTCAATCTAAACATTAACCCCGTCATGTTCATTATAATGACATTTGACTGTTGTTTCTTGGCTGACTGTAATAGCACTTCAACTTCCATTTCTTTGACATAAGGATTCATTGCTAATGGTTTTCAATGTGAATACCAAATGGCTGCGCTTTCACCCCATCAATCCTGTCTTATAACCAGTCTCACAGATCAGTCAGTCAGAAGATCTGCATTAACGGCTTTTATTGCCACAACTTTATACTGTAGTGTGAGATGGTGGTCTAGTGGGTTAAACCACTGAACTGGTTAATCAAAGGTTGCTGGTTCGATCCCAGAAGCCACCACCAGTGTGTCCTTGAGCAAGACACTTTACTCCACGTTGCTCCAGGGGGATTGTCCCTGTAATAAGTGCACTGTAAGTCGCTTTGGATAAAAGCGTCTGCCAAATGACTAAAAATAAATAATAAATAAATAATATAATAAATACAACTTAGCCTGTAAAGCAGACCTCAATAGATTTTTATACTGTCCTTTTGGTTTGCACAAGGAAGACTATTGAAATTCTTTTCAACACAAAACCATATGCCAATTTTAGACTGCATTTTAAATTGTGTTCTGTACAGATTTGTGGTCGTGTTTGTTCATGATTTGTATCTTTCTTTTATAAACCGGTAGCTAAAACAACACTGTGTACACATAAAAAGTTCTATCGTACTGCACGTTCCTTCCTACTGTATTCCCCCATCCTGTTATATTTTTAAAAACTAGAAAGCGCCCACATTGCAAGACACCACACATGTTCAAAGAAGAGAAGAAAATCGTCAAACTGGACGACCTGAAACAGTGTATGTTTTTGCTTCCCTTTATTTCAGCAGAACCCCGGCATGCCGTTACGGTATAAAAGACACCGCCGAGATCTCCACAGATCTTCTCCATTAGCGTTTTCACTAGATCTCTTTTCAACCGCTCAGCTTCTTTGAAGACACAATCAGACTTCTCTTCATGCTGAGGTGACATAAAATGCAAACGCCTGATCCTTCTTGAACCTTCCTCCTTCTGGCTTTGCTTTTGTTGCAGCTTTTCTTTGCAGTGGCATTTTCCCCTCGGTTCAAAATTGATTCCCTCTTTTTTGGTTGCGCAGTTAGATTTTTTGTGCCTTCCTTTTCTCTCCCTCATTGTTGCAGCATAGAGATCCCATTCATCGAAGTTCACAAACTGTTCTCCAGTTCACTCCGTTCCAAGAGAGGCAAGTGCAAATTCACAGGGCTTGCGGATGAGATCCGGAGAAAACCGGTCTTTCCTTTTGAACCCTGTTCTGACATGTGTGTCTTTGTCCACTATGTCACTCTGATGCGCTTGACCTCATCTGTTCAGCTAATGGGTGATGGAGAACAAAGTACACACAGACATTGGCCTTCTAACTATACACACTGTCTTTATCTTCATGGTTTTCTCTACATCGATTGTCCATCACAGGTCCCACATAAGCTGATTTGTCTTTGGACAGTTTCGGTTTTACAAGAAACGACCCCAACAGTGGTGCATTGATGTTTTACACCATCAAAGAATTGACGACACACATCTGCTAGCTATGCTAACTCTTTCTACAAACAGTGAGACATGAGACAAACACATGTCTATACAATCGGTAGAGATTTTTGACACGCCACAAAATGTTACGTGTTTCCAGCGGACTCTGTGCTTCGGCATGTCTGAAAGCTCTTTGAGGACGCAGACTGATTGCCTGTCTGAAACGGCCCCGGGCGAGACAGGCAAGATGGCCCTCAGTCTCGAGACGTAGACAGTTTTGAGGACGGATTAGAGAAGCTTGTATCTCACCGATCACACTCAGCCATGTGTCTTTTGACTCCGGCTCTATTTTCAGAATATGTTACAGGTTATTGTATATCAAGGGTGACAAGACTAGCTTTCTCTTTTAAGAGTCGGTAGTGTCATAGCCCACATGACCAGAAAACCATTTGCACCCATCGAGAAGTGTCTGCTCATGGGTTCTCATGTAGAAATGTGTTTGAGAGCGTCTCATTGTCTCAAAGAGGTGTTTTAATGCTTATGTGGGGTTTGTGTGACCTGGAGAATGGGGTCGGTTATAGAATATATGTATGTTGCAGAATATGTCGGGGTCACAAATGGTGTTGTTGTACTGTGTTGTTTTAGCACTGATGTTTATTTTTTCGCTTTTTTAGATGGATTATATCTCCATCTTGCAGGCCAGTTTTTAGTGTTTGCGTTAAGGAGAATTCAGACTGCTGTATAGGGCTGTGCTTTTTCTCCATTATACAATGTAACAAGGTACTAGCCTTCTGCTGATCTCAAAACAGCAGTTTAACATAAAACAGTTACTAAAATTGAGTCATCCAAAACTTCAGAAGCTGTCCTCACAAAACAAGTTCCAGGCGTAGTCACCCATCAGTGCTTCATCCCACCTTCTCTGTGCTACAGACAGTGACAATTGGAAAATTACTTTTAAAATATGTGAGCATTTTTGTAGGTTTTGTTTATTATTGGAGACTGAGTCGGTGGATTTGTAGAATCCATGTGCGGAGTTTATTAAACACAAAGCAGCACAACAAGGTAGAAAATGGCACAGGGTCGTAATGAAAACCGTAATCCAAAAAACGAACAACAGGGCGAAGTCCGTAATCCAAAAAAACGTGGTCAAAAGAAAGCAACAGGTCAAACACCTGAGAAACAAACAATAGAATAAGGCCGCTTGATAAGACTGGCAAAACTTTGCAATGTGAATAACAAACAACATGGCTTAAATATGCTCTGAACAGGAAGTGAAAGAAGAGTCTCTACAGTGAGTCAGAACTCGGTAAATTGTAAATGTACTTAATTTGATGTATTAATCCTGTTAATGTTTTTTATTGTATAATTATTACGTTCTAAAATACATAAAAGGGTTCATAATCTAATTGGGATTAAATGTGAGATCTGCTGGTGATGGTTTCATTAAAACCCTCACAGCTCAAATCTGTTTTAGTGTCTTTAAGTGCGTAAATAAGCTTATTTTTTTCATTGAATTATCATGACAAACTTGTTTTTAGCAATTTCGACCCTTTTTCTGTCTGTTAAAGAGATGGCGGTAAACAAGCCGATTTGCTCTCCCTCTCTTATTCAGAAGGTTTGGATTTGGGCCTGGTCTAGCAATCCTCCATATTTTTTAACATCAATGAAAGGAAGCTGGCTTCACACTCAATCAGCTTGCTGCCTCTAAGCCCTGAAGAGAACATGCTTAGAGAGTGAGGGAGTCAAATACAGAGATACAGAGCAAAAAAGAGAAAACCAGAAGCAGAGAGAGGGGGAAAAGAGATATAATGCTAAGGAAAGAGAAAGTGGAAGCAGATAAGAGCCTGAGAGAATCTTGGGCTTGGTGTCCTGATGTTTTGTCTCCTGACTCCTGACTCGGTCATCAGTTGCTACTGTTAGATAGTAGTTTGCATAAATAGGACATAGAATAGGACTTGAAACATTATGCATGGTTTTACTGTTGAATAAATTGTGAAGGTCAGTGAGGTGTGACTTTCCAAAAAAAAAATTATGCCGATTTAAAAGCAGATATTTGATGTTTCTATATAATCTAGTGTTGAAATAAAAAATATATATCTCACAGTACATTTTCTGTAAAGAATATATGGACAAACAATATGTCAAATGAAAGAACAGAGTCTCAGCTTTCAAACAAAAGAAACCGTATTCTTCTATCTTCATTTGTTCGTTTTTTATTACTCTGTAGATGTGGGTAGGTTTCTTCAAAAATACATCACTTTGATTAAACGGCTGAGATAATTAATGTTTTTTGTCAAAGATTCCGCCCAGATTACACTCAGAACAATCATTAAAAACCGCTAAAACATATACGTTCTAGGTTATGGGATTCTGTACTTTTTCCCAAAGGTGTGTAATAGCGTCACCTGCTGTTAAACAGTACAAACACTGATCGCCGTAATTTCTCGTCTTTGGCGGGGAACCGTTTTTTTTTAAATGACGAGATAACTCGTCAATGGCGGTGAAAGCGTTAATATTGTTTTATTACGGCCTTGGTTTTGTTATCTGACCCAAACCTTAGATTAGGGAGAATCGGATCAGTCAGGCTCTGTCTTTAGTTTCCCATATACCGTGAGTCATAGTCATTTAGATTATGAGATTACCCTACTTCTGTCAGACATCTTGACAAAACTAAAGCATTTGGGACATTTCGTTCCATATTGTTGATGTGTTTTAATAAGGACTTTATTATAATCTCCTTTTTTCATTGCATTCCTCTCTTTTTGAATTCAATGCCGATTTTTGGTCCTGTCAAACATTACTTTAGGCTCTTAGTTCTCAAATTTAATTGGTATCAGTCCCTCGACATTTGCACAGACATTTCTACAGTTTCGTGGCCCCCTTCCTCTTTTGCGAGTGTTTTGTTTGTTCCCACGAGCACTTAGGATCTAGGGAGATAATTCATGTTTTACAAATACGAAGTGGATAAAAGATCTCATGAGACTTGGATGAGCCGGGCGGAAATGCTTACACCATAGCTCTAGCTGAAAGGGCACTGGTTCCCAGAGGTAGAATATCTTAATTTTTCATGAAAGCTTCATGCTTTCAGTGGCCCACAACATGTGGTCAGACCACCACACCAATGGTCCAACAGAGTCTTTACAGCTAACACCACTCTCTTGGGACGCCAATGGGGTAAGAAGTGTGGGGCTTGGCCATAGTATAACGGTTAGGACATCTTAACATTTAGTGTTTGTGGCTATTGGTACCACATTTTTATCACTCATATCTGCTTGCAGACCGCTAAGATTATGGAAAAGAAAGGTCGCTCAGAAGGGAACAGATAGTCTACTCAAGTTTTCTGTAATGTATTGTAAATGTCTTTTTCTGCTTTCTGGTCTTATAGTGTAGACTAGAATAATCAGGTGATCAGTCTGAACGCAGACAGGAGACAGAATCAGCTTTTTTTCAGTTAATGAGAACCTGGAATTGTGCCCTGACTTAGTAATTTATTTTGATTAAACTGAAACAAACTAATTCAAGTATCTTTGATTGAAGAGCAGGAGAACAATTACTGTAAATGGCATGTTGAGATTATGTCTAAGCTGCTGTTTATAATTTATTTTGTTTTTAGTGCAACAGCTTGTTCAAGTAAAGATCAAAGCAGAAAAAACTAATTTTGAGAGAGATGAGGGCAGTGATAAAACATGATGACTGCTGTGAATTACTAGACTCTTAAAATAATATATTTTCACAGAGATGTTTAGAGATAACAGAACTGCACCATATTTCAACAACATGCATTTTTTATGACTTTCTCTGGGAAAGCTTACACAAAAACATCTTCAAAATTCTATTGCCAAATGGAAGTTTTTAGCACCGCAGATCTTACTGCTTGATTGCTTAGATGTTTAGTCTTTGGATTCCTAAAGGTTAGGACCAGTCACACGGGAAGTATTCAGAAAAGAGAAGATTTGGGGAATGAGGCTTCTCGACTGGTATTGGGAGGAGGGGTTGGGGCGAAGGTCTTGATTTACTGCCATCCATCAAAGCTGGCCAGCTGCTGGTCTGGCAGACAGAGGGCACCAGTAAAGCCAGAAGCTTCACTGAGACAAAGCCTCTCTGGCCGAGGCTCGTCATTACCGTCGTGGCGGGGTTACGCTTTGTGGGACCATCTGTATTAACGGGCCATCTGATGGAACTCCCAGAAGGAACACAAATGAATCCGCATGACTCTTGCGGGCATTTCCCAGGCTGTAATTAAGCTCAGACGTGGCATGGCTTGCCAGGCTCGAGTGCGAGGAGGTTCAATCCTGCTCATTAGCATGGCACCCAAAGTCAGAGCGTTAACGTTGCTATAATTACGACCCGGGAATGGCGATTCAGAGTGCATTTGGTCTGTGGGTTTATCCCTACCGCTTCAGTAGCTCTGCTGAGGCAACCCCGCTGGCAGATTGTCTCAGAGATTGAGAAATGAACCTAAAGCAAAGTGCTCCGATGGTGGTTGGGATGCTGTGTGCATGTTGGCACGTGGATAAAACGAAGTTTGAGTGTCACCGGAATAATTTACCTGCTACTTTTGCCAGCAGTGGTTGTGTTTCAGCTGGAAGGCCTGCAATTAGTCAAATGGAGCGTTTAGAGGCACTCCATTGTGCTTTGAGCCAGCTGGCCCGGGTGTGAAGATATTCCTCTCTGTCCTGGCTAACCGATGTACACTCGCATACAAGAGGCTATCGGGTACGCCAGGTAACTTCTGTAGAGAGATGTAAACCTAAGAATAAATAAGGGTTCACCTTTCTGAACCCACAGATCTGCATCTCCAGAAAGAAAGGCTGCTGTAGCCACTGGGAGCCTGGCAGGGATAATGAGACCATAATGAACTCCCAGCGTGCTGGAGGGCTTGGAGTGCCATTCCGGTCCCATGACTGGCCCAGGTCAGCCAACACACCAGGCAGGCATATTGAAGCGCAGGGACGGAACATGGCGGTCCGTGCTCTTCCTTTGTATGCGGCACGTGTTGTTGTCTGGGCTCTGGCAGTGGACCTCTGGACAGGTGCTGGCTCTCCTCTGACGTTCAGGATGTAGCTCTCTGGTGGCTGCTCTGTGATCATTTGCTGAATGAAAAACTACATTATGTTATCTGAAAGAAGGCTTGTGTTATCAATGAGACACATGTTATGTTGTTGCCAGAAGTGTTTATAGAGGAATAAATTTAAAACATTGTTGAAAATAAATATATAAATTAACAAATGAATAATAATGACATCGACAACTATTATTATTATTAATAATGTGACAAAATATCTAACTTTTAAATAGACTATTAGGTTGTCAGATGACTAATCAACTAGTCAACCATCATGACATATCCTCAGCCTATACTGGTGTGATGCAATTAAAATAAACTCTTTGACTCGCTCATTCATTTCCATACTCCATCAACTCCGCCGACCAGTCAAACTC
Organism: Triplophysa dalaica; assembly: GCF_015846415.1. Lineage (NCBI taxonomy): Eukaryota > Metazoa > Chordata > Actinopteri > Cypriniformes > Nemacheilidae > Triplophysa > Triplophysa dalaica. Next base: position 8,822,227 of record NC_079543.1, read on the forward strand.
ATCAGAGGAGCAAATATTCATTCTAGACTTTAGAAAGCTCTGATGCGTGCGATAAATGGGGATGCTTTAATCTTCAGGCTTGGCTACCAGTTGCAGGCACCCTTCATCCCTCTTTCTCTCTATCTCTCTCCTCCGGCCATTCCCCCCTTGTTTCTCTGAAATCAAATCACATTAATAGCTGCTCCAATGCGTCCTTTGTACCTTTTCTGGCCACTAATGCCTAATGACCCATGCAATATTAATTGAATCACTTCAGGGCGGCCAAATAGTTTTGTCAAACAAGTTAGCAATTTATGTAATTGTTAACCATGCGGTCTTCCTTTTTTTAATCTTTTCTCCCCCAAGCACAGAGAAGAAAAAAAGCAGTGTACATAATAGTGACAAGCAATGGATTTCTGTTTTCATTGGCTCCTAATTGGATAGTTACTGATAGAGTGGAAAGGAAAGGTGGTCAGGCATGGAATAGCGAAGCAGGCTTAGTTCTGCCAGCTTGTTTTAGTCAGACAAGTGGCCATGAGAAAGACACAACGGAACACAATAGAGACTTCTTTGATCTCTGAAGGAAATAACAGGTGTAAAATAAGAGCAACATTCAACATAAAGTGCCCTGAAACCACATCCATAGAGTGCAGTGTAATTTAGATCATACTGTGTATTTGCTATTTTGTAGTGCATTTCTATATTTACATTTACACAACTCTATCAAGCAATCCTTTCAGATAGGCTTTTCAGAGACATAATCTGTGTTGTTTACATTTTGACACTGGTAATTCATTGATTTGGGCATGATGGTGGTTCTTTGTGTTTAATGTAGTTTGTCGCTCAGTGGGGATTGAAACAGATGTGCAGCTTCGGGGCATCATGCAAGGCTCAGTTTACGGTGCTCTTAACAATAAACATGATTCAAAACATTTAACAAATGTTATGCTTACAAATTTAAATCCATTGATCCAACAACAGAGCACATTAAGTACACAATGTGGAAAACAATTGATTCCTTATCAAAAGGGCTTGTTTTTATCATTGTTGTAGAATACAAGCAACACATTCGCAAGATTTATTAAGCCCAGTTTCAAGCAGCAATTCTGAACGGTTCTATTCATGTTTTTATGTATAAAGTAAATACTTAATCCACATTCATTTTTATGTGCAATCGAAGGAGTATGAGGTGGGAGTAGTTCTTCTGGGGGTGGGGATATATTGTTCAAAAAAGGTCACATTTTCAGGTTGTGCATTTAGCATTTTAATTAAATAAAACAGGACATAATAAATGTGTGAGCAAACAAAAATTCAGCTGGGAATGCTGCGGAAATGACACTTCAACTTTTAAGTTTCAGACATTATTTTTGTCTCTATAATGACCTTTTTAACCCAGTTTGTTTGTTGATATCTGTACATGAGTTGATAAAGTGAATTCTATAAAATTGTGCAGCATTGGTAATAAAGTGCTTTGCGAGTAAAGGGAGATGCCACATAAAAGTTTATTGACTTGTGTTTGGTCCTCAAAAGTAAACGTTTAGTGTCTCTCCTCAGGATATTAAAGTGATACAGTATTTTTAATGACCTTGTTACTGGTTAAAATTAATCCGCAGTCGATGAACTTATCCAGGAACACTTCATTGCTTCCATAAAGTGATAGTTCACCCAAAAATAAAAATTCAGTGATCCTTTACTCACGCTCTTGTCATTTCAGACAATATTTCAAGATATTTTGAATAATGTTAACATTGGGTTTGTGTCCACACAATAGAAGTGAATAGGGGCCAGTGCTTTTCAGTTACCAACTTTCTTCAAAATATCTTCTTTTTTGTTCTGCGGAAGAAAGAAAGTCAAGAAGATTTGAAGTGACAAGAGGATGGGTAAATGATGACTTTAATTTACCTGCGTTTTATGAGCAACCGAACTGCACGTATGCTCGATGAAAAGACATTTCAGTTGCATATTGTATAGTGTTCTGTCCCATTTGCAATTAATTGCTTTACTGCATTGATCTATAATGTATTGCTCTTTATAACTTTTAGGGCTTTAGCTGTACGTTAGGTCATTACTGAAGGAATTATCGTTTCCAGACTCCTGTTGCTCTTGTCAATTGTGTATCATGTTCCTTCGAGATTTTGGTGTACTTACTGCTTCATCCATTTTCCTTTTGCCTTCAGGGTTTTAACAGCCATTGCCGCTAAAGAAGAGTCCCTGACGTACACTGCTGCCATCATCGTCTTTCAGTGTAGTTAATAGCTTCGTGTTGAGACCTTAAACACCACAGAATCCTCCTAAACATTTCTGAGTTTCTCACTTGCCTTCGGGCTCCTCATAATTTATTTACTTCTGTCCTTTCAACACTCTGTACAATGTTACTGTGCAATCTTTGGTTGTGGACATCTTTTACGTCTCTGTCAAACTTTGGATTATTACTTGGAGGGAATTATAATAGTTCTTTAGGTAGAGTCCGGGGTTTCTGCTGCTTTTGATTATATACTTGCTTATAATGGACCTTCGTGGACTGGCCATCTGGCGTTTAGGACTTTTCCCTGTGGGCCTTGTCTAAATGTGGGCCGAAACACGAACGGCTGAAGGGAACACAAACCACAGGTGCGATTGGGTGCAGTCGCGGACAGTCGGAGGAGAAATAAAATTGATTACTCGACAATCAATAAGCTTTCGATAAATTGATCGTTGATTGGTGATATTAGAGCTAAGTTATAGTATTAACCCGATATGTAAATCTGTTAGCTAGCTGAAATATCATTGTGATGGGTCACATAAGTTTTAAAATCGAAGGGGTAGGTCGATGAATATCCACAAAAGTCTTGAAATAATATCACTACTGTATGCTTTACATGCGATCATGCATTTCCATAGTATATATATTTAAACGTTTCATCTGCCTATAGTACAAGGCATTGATATATTGTGTATTGATCAGGGCATTGACTGTGCTTAACTGACTTTGATCGAGTTGTATTAAATGGGTACGCTGTTGGTGTTTGAGAAACATCTACATTTACTTTCTTCACAGTGACTGAACTTTGCTTGCAGTACATAAAAGTATTATATCGGCATATATTTGGGGCTCGTTCTAATCACTGTCATTGCTGTCGATTTGATTTGTTCCATTCATCTGTCTCTGAGCAGGAAGTTGTCAGAGGTTGTGAGGGTATTGGCTTTGGCCTCCGTGGCCAACAGTGCATTAAAACTGCCATTGCGAGGCCAACTCCATCTGCAATTTATTTATTCACTTATTAATGCAATGAATTAGGGCTTCTGCCAAGCTCTGCCAGAGTAAGTCAGTCAGAATTGGCATCAAGTGAGTAGTTGGAAGATGTTGGGGTGGGGTGGTGCTGGGGGGCTTCAAGCGCCTTAATAAAGCTTCAAACATTAATCTCTCTCCGTCTCAAATCTGACTGAGGCTTTTAACTAACCGGTGTTCATGAATCGAGGCCAGACATTGGCAGGCCCCCTAATCCCTCACAGTTTGGATGTGAAGATCTTGGATCAACATTTGCTCACCAGTGGCATCTTCTCTGCTGAACCTCAGCCAAACCACAACGCTCTACTGTATGGAGCCGCATGGATATGATAGACAGCTCCATTGGTCTTAGGTTTTTTGGAGCGTGGGCGCTCTCCTAATGAAACGCTTAACCGAAACCATGTTTTATTGATCGTGCCAGTTTGGATCTAGACCATTTTAAGCCGCTAATGGAAAACTTGCGGTCGGTAGTAATGATGCTTTTTTACACAGAGAGACCTCTGAATAAAAGAACATTGAACAGATTAAACCAGTAGACCGTTTTTGGTTAATGACTGGTTTTGGTGCCATCCTGTGGGTTTTAACCTTGGTTAAAATGATGTCCATTACGATACTATTTACTGCCTGGTATATAACATTTGCCGCAATGTGTGCATTTTACAGCCCATCGGGGCAATTTAACTGATCGTAATTTAAAATTACTATTCCATAGTTCCACTCAAACGCTTTGTGATGCACGGTTTATGTGTATGTATTCACACACGTCGTTTGACTGTTTGTGTGACTCCGAGCGTGCTGTCTCACAGTTTTCTGCTTTGAGAGCTTTGATGTAACGTGCCTTTGCACCTCAGAAGAACGTTTCCTTTTTCTCTCCGCTGCACCTATCCCTTCTTACCTCACAGCAAAGGGTGGCATGGGGCTCTGTTTCCCTTTCTAGCTCCTGCGTTTGTTGTTTTTTTCCTCCTCTCTTGTTGCATTTGTTTTGACAGCCTGTATTCAGCCCATGAGGGTTTGATGTGACTGAGAAGCTAGCTGCTTCATGCTAACATTAGCATGCTGTCTGTGCACACAAAGACGTATTTTCAGTTCAGTTTGATGAAGGATACCCTGTAGAGTTGTTCATCTATTAACGTGTTGCTTTTCTGGAAATGTTGATTTTGTAAAAATTATGAGCTTGTTTTTTGTGTTCCTATTTCTTCCCTGGTCTGATTTTTCAAGGTGTTTATTTTGTTTAGTAAATAGCTAAATAAACTCTTAAACCAATGTCATATTTACTGCATTTAAATATACTGTCGTCGACACAGTTTAGAAGACTCCTTTTATTGAATGCAAATATTTGACCGCTATGGTCATGAGCATAAAATAATCTAAATGTATTGTTTATTTTAATTTAGTAACAATGATTATAAAAAAGTACTGTATGGAATTTTGGATGAAACTGCTACTGGTGATTTTTTTCCTGAACATTTTTCACATTAGGCCTCAATTTCTTTCATCAAATTTTGAAGGGATAGCTGACCCAAAAAGGTTTTCTCCTTTACTCTCATGTCATTCTAAGCCATTTTCTGTGCAATGCAAAAGAAGATATTTTAAATTTTTTAAATGTTGGTAACCAAACAACATGGGACCCCATTGATCCCACAAAATAGCTTATTTTCTGCTAAATCTGTCTTATACAGGTCTTAAATGGTGAATACTGTAAATCATAACAATTTTCAATTTAGTAAACTTTCTCTTTAATTCGCAGTTCGCTAATGAGTCAAAATGAATTGTCTTTCCCTTATATTGGTGAGAACAGGGTAACCCTATTGATTCATAAATGTCTTGTTTTTAACCTTGCTACATTTTGCATATCACCAGAGGCTGTCTGCCATTCAATCAATGTAAACCTCATTCTGATCAATCTGCTCTGTTGGGTACCTGACCCACAAATCGATCATCACTAAAGCTCTTGTGACGTCCGATCGCCCCGCTGCTTCATTAAATGCCTATTCCATAGTAATGGGTGACAATGGATTACCATGGGGCCACCCCCTCTGACCCACCTAAGGCCACTAAAGTGGGCCGATTGGTGGGCTCTCGGGGACTATAAAGCCTCTAATGATTGTAAAGACCTTAAGCTGGCAGTCATTTGCCCTTTTATTGCCATTCATAAGCTTCATTGGGCACTTTTAGATGCCAGATCTTTTTTGCATATTCTTCTCTTTTCTCTCAGTATCCTGACCTTTTTTGTGTTACAAAAAGCATACAAAAGCATACAAAAACTGCATCATTTTATGTCACTGCCCACCAAAAGCTGTGTTCTGCTGAGCTGCTATGACAGCCTCTCTCTGCATTCAAGCATTTTTCCTTCCCTCTAGCACAGGAGCAGAATGATGGAACAGAGCAGCAAACCAGCGAGTCATTTTGCTCAATGCTTCAGCGATTTTCCTTCCTCAAATATTCATTTTTTCTCCCCAAACCCCTGATTCTGTTTGAAAGGCTCAAGATGCTTTGGTTCCCAGCTATTACGAGGTCGTAGATCATCAACATGAAGTCTGAATGACTGAGACTAAAATACGAGTCACTCTGTCAGATCTAGTATTTGGAGCTCTGTTGTTTGCCTGTGGCTTGGCTGAGGGCTCCTCAGAAAACCGTTTCTCATTCTTTGGCCTGTTTTACTCCTTGAGTTTTTAATAGCAAAAAAATATAAAAGCTATTTTCTGTCTGAGTAAGCTCAACATCTTGTAACATAAATATCTCAAAGCTCTGAAGATACAGTAAAAGGTTCTGTGAACTCGTACATTATTTTATTTTTGTTATTTTTATCAAATATACAGTTTCCATAAATGTCATTGACTATTGGACCAAAAGCAATCGCCACTTAATTTTTTTTTGTTGCTTGTTAAATTAATTTAATTAACATAAACACAATTTTACATTTTGTCACAATTTAATTTGTATGCGTGTAATCCAATTAAAATGATAAATATTGCTGTAGCATTGGTGAAACTTCTTCACTACTTATTTTGTGCTTTCGCTTGCTTATACCCAATTTATTTAGAAATTATTTTTGGGGTTGTTTTGATGTGTGATATTGCCCAATTCAGTTAGATATCTACTACACAACGTAGTTGGGTAGAGTTCACAGTTTCATGTTAAAAAAAGAACACTTAGCAATATGTAGAACACCTGTCCAGAATCAAATTAGCTTCATCCCAAAAAAATTGTTTTGGGGTCTGGATTATGTTTTCCTCAAAACATCTAAGCTTCTTGTGGTGCAAAGTTGTGGTATGTGAGGTAGATTTTCTTCCCATGTTTTTTTTATTCAATTCTAGTGTGGACATTTTCTCATATTGAATTGTGTCCACTACCATCAAAGTTTTCTCGAACCGAGGCTGCCTTGCTAAAGAGATTAAAGTCAATTGGATGAACCAATCCACCAGTACTATTGCCTGCCGTTATGTAGTTCAACAGCAAAATGGCTTCACTTGCTTTCTTTGTAAGTTATTAAAGTTTTAGATTGATGTTTAAAGGTCCAGTCATCCCATATAACATAACTGCATGTTTAACATAATGGCTCTTTACATTGTTAATATATGTTTATCTTCAAGGTAGTACATTATTGTAACTCATTTATGAAATTAGATTCACATTTCCTGAAAGACATGCCTTCATGTCTTTCATGAAAGGTAGACAAAGGCTAATGCTAAGGCAATGCTAAGTTTTAAGTAACTTTTAAGGTAATTTGCTTTAGCTAGATTATTATAGAGTAATCTATGATATAAATATTAAAAAGAGACTAAACAAATTACAAATCAGTTTAACAATGTAGAAAAAATATATAGTATAATATATTTAGGGAACATTTACCTTGTTGAAGATAAACAGCATATGCTTGGTTAGATATGTTTTGATGTTGATTTGTGCAGGGCTGCGTTCTACGTTGCAAAACGTTTTTTAAATGGAAACGGTGGTGCAGTTGAACACCCTGTTGTGATGACCCAAGAGTTGAATTATGGCAGTTGAGAAGGCCATTCTTTGTGTTCTTTTTGAAGAATTTTCGAAGCCTGATCAAATCTGTATAGATACGTGTTGAATACTACAAAATACATCTCTTCTAATATCTTCAATTGTTGAGTACTGTATACCGAGCTGCAGAGGACACATTTAAATGACTTTACTTGGAACCATTGTGCGAGTTGTCTCTTTAATACCACGTGGGTTGTATACATGTTGCTACTGATTAGGCTGACATTCTTGATACACCCACCAAACAAGAGAAATCATATCTCAAACCCTGTTGCACACCGTTGCAAACCGGTTCCACGAAACGTTGCGAACCGGTTTGCGTCATTAAACGCTAGAACAGAACCCAATAGCAGGCAGATTAAGGGGTTACTTTTATTAATAAACAACGAACAAAACAAAAACCGACGATGGGGAAAACAAGACACGAAAACAGGGGATCTCAGGAACGTAAACTGACTACACTAAACTAACAAAGACTAAATACAACACTAGACTGACTCGACTCAGGGAAATGTAGCAGAACAACAAGACACCGTCATCCGGACGCGAAACAAAACGAACTACTACAGGACAGTGGAAACGAGGGCATTTTAAAGGGGAGAGTAACAAAGGGTAATTAACAATTGGCAGGTGTGGGTAATGAAACACTGAAGGGAAGCTAACAAGGAAACGAGAGGGGCGGCCCATATACGAGACACGAGAAAGCATATGGCATGCCAATATAAAAACAATGCCATGTCTTTCTCACACTTTCTCACGTGGGATCTGCCATGATCCTCCCACTAGACTAGAAAACCATGACCAATGGGGCAGAATCATGACAGGTTTGAGCCCCACGTTTAAGATGGTCATGTGGTGGTTTAAGATGTTCATGTGCTGGTCAAGTGCTGGTCTAGGCTGGTCCTTAGCTGGTCATGTGCTGGTCCTTAGCTGGTTTAAGCAGGTGAAACCAGCATCAAAACATACCTAACCCAGCATATGCTGTTTTCTTCAACAGGGTAGATACCTAAGGCTTTACTTTATCTACCAGCTAAATTGCCTTTTACACTTTTTTATAATCATTTTCCTCTCAATTTCTGGAGATTTCAAACTTTCACACTTGGCTCCACATACCAAAATGTGAAACAGTTGCCGCCCATCAACCCCTGACCATGTAGAGATTAGGCAACTTTGTTTTCACTCTCTTTCTTCCCATAAATGTGATATTTTTCACGTTAATGCCGTATTGAGGCAGTTTTTAGGCCAACACACTGCTGATGCTTTGAATCGCAATCCTGTCTGCGCTGTTTTTTTCCTCAGGAGAGCGTGTAGGTGTTATCATAGACAAAGGTTAGCAAGCACTTACTCACTCATAATAAATTTTTGATGGATCCTGAATAATGCAAACTGCCACAGCTCTTCTGGTTGCAGTGCGTTGCTATTCACACATTTAATAGCGTTTACATTTATTTTCTTATCTTACACATGCAGCGAGCGCTAGAATAAATATTGCGACATTCAAATGGCGATAAGCAGATAAATCTTTTCCGGTCCGAGAAACATGAACTATGGAGACATTTACAGCATATACTGTACATATACAAGTGCAACGCAACATCATGCACCTTCACGTCACAGATCCAATTTCATGGTCTTGATTCTGAATAGTAAATTTTAACCGTTACATAAGTGAAATTGCTACAAAAAAAACTTGAAAATGTCAAAATTACCTTGCTGGATGCAACATATCGTTTACTTTTGTCTTGAATTGACATTTTTATTGAAACAGGAGATTTGAAAAATGTTAAGGCATTAGTTTGTATTGGTTTAACTACCTAAGCACTTCTTACACATTTATTTGCCTTATATTGATACATTTTTTGATACATTACGATTGGCTTTACAAGTCATTTTAACTTAAATTAGTTACTCTAACTAGTTGACATTGCTTATTTCGATGATTCAAAATATATGTAATATGTAAAAGTATATTTTGAGATGACAGTATTTATCACATAATTGTTTTACAGTCTGGTTAGTTGTACTGAAAGTGGTATTGTAGGGAGGGACATTCTTGTTTTTAGAAAGCATATGATTGGGCAAAAAGCTGTGTATATGACCTCAAGGCACATAGACTAAAACCCCAAAAACCTTAATTTATCTTACATATTCATGTCAACTTAACTTGTTGGTGAAGTACATGTTAAAAACCGTTTAAACATAATGTCTTATTTGCTCATCGCTAGACCAGGGGTTTCCAAATTTAAGAATCCAACAGCCCCTAATGTATTAAAAATAAAAACAATAAAATGCTTCATTGTCAGTGTCTTTAAGAGTACAAAAATAAACACACACGCAGGATATGAACATAATCCACATTGAACGTCTTACATTAATGTGCCTTGGCATTCAGACGTCACACCATTGCAGGGTGGACATTAAAATGACATTAAGGTTTGTTTAGAAATGTTCAAATGTCTTTGCATAATAGAACTAATTGTTTTCAAGTGACTCACTTAATGAGATGATGATCTGTTATTGATGTCAATGCTTTGAGTTTGATATCTAGTCAAATACGGTACATTATTTGGCAGACATTGAACTAACTACATACCACACACACAGAAACAGTTTGCATGCTTCCACTGGACCGGAAAAACTACTTACTATCATTAATTTTTGAAAATATAGCTTTTGAAAGTTTGATTCATGTTGTTGGAATATTGAAAGTAAACATATAATATACATATACATATACATTCTCTATATTTATTTTTATTAAAACCATTATTTATTTATATAATTTTTTTAAGAAGCTGAGAAGCTCCACGGTACACATTTGAGAAAAGCTGTTCTATATTATGAAGATCTGATGGCTGGCCCTCACAGTTCTGTCTCCGAAAGTGAATGGCACATTGAGGTTGCTGCAAGTCCCAGCACTATAAAGCCGTTTCCCACTCTACCCCCTGACCCAGAGCATTGTGGGATAGGAAGTTGATAGACTGATGCCTCGCCCAGTGATGAATTGTCCTCTAAAAGGAGGCCAATGTTGGGCCATCAGTGTCTCTCCAACACAGCTCCAGTGTTGTGCAACTCCCGGAATACCACAAAATAATAGCCAGTTGATGTAAGATATGTTGGAAGGTGGCCAGTTTGTTCTCTGCCTGCTTTAGTCAGTTGTGACACATGTCACAGAAGGTCAAGTTCAAAAAGAGACATATCCCATTGTGCCACCGACTCGCATGTCCAGCTCGTATAAGATCACAGAAGTGGTTTCAAATGGCAAGGCGGTCAATAAGCTGTTTATGAAAGGGGAATCTGTGTTATATTGGCTCATCTTGTCTTGTTTCCCCCGTGCCATTTTGATTTGCACGCAGTCGTAACCTTTCAAAATCTATTTCCATGAAGCGTAGTAGCCACATCTGAATTTAAGATGAGCTCAAGTAAACACGCAGTGAAACGGAGAAGCCTCGCCAAGCGCCTGTTCTGTTTGCCTGAAATATGGCTTTGGTTGTCGGTTTTGTAATGTCGGGTCATGTTTAAAGAACACGATGCAGAGCAAATTGTTTACCAGATGAAAAAGATGCATTATGGGACATCACAGGCAACAGTTCTATTTCACAGAAAAAAAAATACTTTATACACGCAGCAGCGTATTAAAGGATCTATTGACAGAAATGCAAAATAATATGCATAATTATGTCTTCAGGGGTGTTTTAAAGACCTAAAGTTTTTATTAGCTTAGGGCGGGCTTTTTCTATCTATATACACCAAGGGCCCCATTGCATAGAATTCGCAATGTTGTTTCTACAGTAGCACTAAATGGACAAACTGTTATAAAGAGCAAATTTCGTAAATATGTTATCACCTATGGGAAATAAGCGACAACGTGATGACATCTTTTTTCTGTGTCAGCCGTCGTAGTGCTTTGTGAGAGATGGGGAGGAGTGCAACGAGCTATAGGTTGCTATTCGCAACCTAACCTCTAGATTACATTTCATACACTGAACCTTTAATACATTCAAGCATGATTTGCCCTCACAAATTTTTTATTTTTGTTGATGTTTTTATTTTACATATTCCACGAGGGGGTCCTTTCGTGGAACATTGAAGATAAAAAACAAAATAATTTTTAATTTTGTGAGTGTGATTCATGCTTTGAAGCATTATGATGTACTGTACTACATTTAAAATAGACATCGAACAGTGTGTGAATAATATAGAATGATGTTCTTTTTTTCAGAAATGCACTACTTCATTTAAGACAGACTGTAGTATAAGAGAAAAAAATCAAATTTTTAATGAGTAGTAGGTAACAAGCACATTTCCCTGCTTCCTTCTCTTTTCACAGTTCCTATCACACTTGCTTCAACTGACTCACACTTGCTTAAACTTCTTTTCAACAAGACATAAAAGTTGCTGTGATTTTTCTACACACACAATCACCTCATTTGACACTTCTCTGTAACTCTCTGCATACATTCCCAGAGGCCTGCATGACTTCTCCATCCTCTCTGTTTCATGTCGGCAACTTCCACCCCGCTTGATCAGACCATTCTGAAAAAGCATTCAGACCCCTCACCTATTGAAATGATTTATACATGTACCAAGAATTGAAGTTGAGCTTCAGAAGAATGAAATGAACTTGATTCTTTAACACCCTCTTACAAAATATATGTGTTTCTTATTAAAGGTGCGAGCTCACAGAAGCTCCTTAAAAATAATAATACGGTCTAAAGGCTGCACTGGAAGCACGTGCACGTATTTAAATTGGATTACACGTCTTTCTTTGGAAATCAAAGTGCTTGTCAGCGGGGTAGCGTTGAGTCAGAAATGGTGAGCGTGTCCCGGTAGTTCTCTTCATCCAAAAGCTTACATTCCCTGTGCACCAGATATTCATTAAAGCCAAGGGTACAGGAGATGGCCTGTTGGAATTGGGTCCGTAGTGTAAATTTTAAATAGAGTTGGCTCCATGGGTGCTGGAATTTGCTTATCATCATGAATTCATTGTTTGATGGGTCAGGGTTCCTTGTTTCATTTTTCTCAGATCGGTAGATAGCATGTTTGTTGTGTATAAAATTTGAAAATGGATGCTTAAAGGGACAGTTCAGTCGAAAAACAAATTAAACCACTTAAAACCAATAAAAAATTCCAGTTAATCCACAAGAAAAAATATTTTTGTTTTGTTTTGTTTTTTATTTTTACATTATTTATATGTTTACATTTATTTATTCAGATTTTGGATAAGGTTAGGTAAATGAAAGTATTTTAGTATTACTCTTAGGCCAGGGGGACTACAGTAGGCTACACACGAAATGGTGAAACATATCTCAAATTCAAAATTCTCATATTCATATTTTCCATCACGTTCAAAGTCAAAATATTAATCAATTTGTATCCATTTTTACACAAAAGCTTATTGTTTGCTTTGACATTTATTAACACCCTGGAGTCATGCGGATTACTTTTATGATGGATATACCTTTTTCCGAAACAAGGGCACTATTAAATGCCATTACAAACCTATAGGAAGAGCCAGCCTATTTAAAAAAATTACTTGAAGAAAAAGAAAGTTATATAAATCTAGGATGGCATGAGGGTGAGTAAATGATTTATTAAAATTCATTTTCGGCTGAACAACCCTAGATATTCCGCTGTAAACAAGGCTGTTGATTCAGAATCATGTTGTATTGGGTGAAATATCCATCAATGCAGATTCAAGAGGCCTTCAACCTGAACCTCCAAAGCAGCGTGTAAATACACAAATATTAGTTACTAACTCGAAACCCACCTCTAGCCTTCTCCTGAATTGAGTAATTATTTAACATGGGGGTATGATTAAAGGAACGAGAGATTTAATTTTACCGTGCAGAATGATTAGAGGTATTGAATCACAGTTCAATTTAATTAAATTGCTTTTGTAATTCAATTTTTGCTGTGCAGGGGAGATGGCCTGGCCATTAAAATGTGTGATTGATTGATGAATTTTAATCTTGACTGTGGTCAGGTCGAGACAGAGAGAGAGAGGCAGATAGAGTATATATAAAAAGGCTCCGATTGTTTTGTGCTTCATAACTTGGCAGATGGAATTATTTGTTCTGGTTTGTTATGTTTTGATTCAATGGGTAATTTATCTTTGGGATTTAATAGACATCAAAACTTTGGCTGTGATGCTATTACTATAGAAAATTACAGCTCGCCTCTTAGTGAATATTTTGTTTTAGTAAACACCATCACTCTTTATCTAACTACTTGCTTATGCACATGTGAGTGTTTAGGATTTAATAGTACGTGCATGGCCATATATCACAGTATTATACAAATAATCAGCATTTATCTGTCGAGGTTTAATGACATCTTGCATTTTTAGTTGAATTATTATTTATATATTATTACGAAATTGTGCTGTAATGTAGGCTACAGTTCACCAACATATTAATACTACTACATTGAAGTTAAGTGGCAAACAGAATCATTAAATCCATTTTTATTCCCAGATGCAACATGTGGATATATCTTCCTTCCCCGTAAATTAGAGCGTTCATGTTGGATTTGTCCTTGTTAGGCAAACATTAACCTGACCTCTAACTCCTAAACTAATTTACTAGCCCCACCTGATTGCTTATTCCCACAGTCCACCTGAGCAGATGCGAATGCCTCACATCCTTCGTCTTAACATACTTCATCCTTGTTCAATGGCATATAAGAAAGAAAGGAAGGATGAGGATGGATATGGGAAAGGCTCTGGCCTTGGGCTGGACTTGTTCTGAACACCATCTGCTTGCATTTGATTTTGGTCTTATTCGTTTCTCTCTCTCTCTCTCTCTCTCTCCCTCGCTCTCTCTCTCACACACACACACACACACACCTTTTAGTCTTTGCATTTTCTTTTGTGCATTAGACCAAATTTCTGTATTGGATGATGTAATTTAAAACAAGGTCCCTTTGACCAATTAAAGCTGTACTGGCTTCATATATTTGAGATGTTTGGCCTCCCTTTGAAGAACTTGTCTTATTCTGTTGATACTTTGCAAAAGTTTTAATTAAGTTAATCCAAATGTAGTCTTAGAGTTTTTAGAAACAAATCAATATTAAACCTTTTAACTGTCTGAGCCCTTTTTGAGCTTTACATGAAAACACATGTTGGAACTAAAATGTTGGTAACTCATGAATTCTTTGGAATATAGACTTACGGTTGGTCTTGTTTGAAAAAAAAAAAAAAGTAGTTGATTATTGCAAAAAATAAAATAATACACACACAAAAAACGTAATGTATGTTGTTAGGTTTATTGTAAAAAATAAATAAAAATGTTTAAAAGAACACTCTTTATGAAAAAGAATCAATTACTCTCCCTACATAAATTATTATTAAAATAAGAAATGTTCTGCCTGATTTAATTTTGGTTTGGTTTTGCTTGTCCTTGATGGAAAGAGATGTTTGTGCAGGCCTTCATTTTTTTCCACATTTATAGCACTCTTAGAAAAAGATGCGAGTCTTATTCTTAAAGTGGGATGTAAAGATAAATGTTTTTTTTATAACATAAACATAATAAAGTAACCATATAAACAGTATCATTTGTATTTCCTTGGCAGACACAATTTGATCTCATGAAACAAAGCCACAACATATTTGTTTGTTAGTCCATCTGCATGCTATGGAAATTGTCGTGTTGCATAAACTGCACATACATCAACATCACGAACCAGTTGTGAAATGTCATAATTGCAGGTTGATTTTTAAAGGGCGCTTTAGACCTGCTCAGCATCAAGTAAGAGCAGGCCACTGTAAATGCTGGAACGGTCAGTATACCGCTCTCTCTCCAGCCATTGCTCTGGAGTAATTCCCTCTTCAGATGGCCGAGCCCGCAGGCAATGTTCTCACACTCCGTCGAGCCAGACGTTCTCGTCCGTGTTTCCATCCATTGCCATCCTGTTGTTGTGAGCGAGAGAGAACGGGGGAGCGAGGGGCCGAGCGAACCCAAGGGAGGGAGACGTGCGAACAAGGGCTAAAATGATTGTTTAGCATGAAGGGGAGCCAGACGACATCCATCAGCTGCCACATAATAGTAAAAAAGCTTGGTCGCAGAATGAGCACGCACAGGTAACACAGCAAGCCCTTCGTGTCCAAGCGCTGCGTGGCACGTGCATTCATATGTCTGTTAACCTTAGGCATTAAATAAGAAATGCTTATGAGTTCACAATGAATAAATACCTTTGACCTCTTTAAAACATTAGGTGTGTTGTACACTTTTGAGACAGAAAATTCTTGGTTTGATAGAGAAAATACAGAAATAGGGTGGTGTCAGACGTCATATCATAGATTTATTTTGTAATAAGACTAATAAGATGATGCTGAATTGAATCATTCCATCATACACAGAGGTGTATTTGCTGATGCTAAGCTGTACAAAGCTACATTATGAAATTGTATGGTAATTGACTTCCTGTTTTTCAGACCTCATATACTGCAAAGAAAACAAGCTCATATTCACTTTCAAGCAATACAACACTAATATTTTGTACATGGAACAATATGTACTGCAGTAAAAAAAAAAAAAACTTACCAGTTTGCATGTGTCTTGTCGTGCAGTAAGTCTTTTACATTGATGTTGGATGACCTTGTCGCTCCTGAGGTTTGATTTGAAATTCAACAGAAACTAGATTGGATTGGTCACAATACATCTTGAAATGCTGATTAAATGAAGTTTTCGGAAAGTCTGTTATTTTTTCCCACGGCTGTACATGAAATATATGTATTTCTTAGAATCTTCTATACAATACAGCTCCAGTCAGTCACCTTTGACTGTTCTTTTCCTCTGTCTGATGACTGACACACACAATGCTCAGCATGACCGTGTCTTTCAGTACAGTTTGGGTTGAGCGTGGAGGAAAAACGAGCGGAATAGAGTTGTTTCGTCAATAGAGAAAAGTCTCTTTTCCGCCAATTTCCTGGCCAATTTCCTCCAGCTGCATTCTCCTCAGACTATGGAGTTGACAAGTATACTCTGAGGGATCTTTCTTCAAGCAGCTACAAAGCGTTGCGCTTCATTTCACAATTCATTCTCACTGCTTCACAGTGATTGCCCTTTTTTTGCTTTCAGGGTAGGGCTGCATTTCATTTCTCTACGGGAAGTTACAAGATCATGAAGCATATGTAATTTATTTGAACAGGTATACAAATGTGAAACATTATAAGTTATCATGCTCATTTACCGAAAGTAGATATAGACTTATATACAGTACCTCTGGTAATGGTTTTGTTAGTTTTTGAGGTGAACAAATTCATCATTCTATCCTCAGATTGGTTTTCACATCTCTGTCTGTCAATCTATTGTCGAGCCGATATAAACATCTGTATTTATAACTTTTTTGGGTTCCCCCTGTCTCTTACTAGAATGATGTGTTTGTCTATCAGTGCACCATTATCGTGTGATAATAAAACACACAAAACCAGCTCTAAGTAAACAAGTTATTTCTTCCTAAATTATTCTTATGGCCTTGTAATCGATAGGACAGAGAAGCTACAGGAAGCGATGCGGAGAGGGAGGAGGGAGTGTGGTCGGGAAATGACCTGGTACTGATTCAGATTCAAACTAAGGCCTCCTACACAAAAGCAAAGCTGAAAAACATGATAGAGCACATGCACTGGTCACCAGCAGAGACAGAATAAGAGAGAACCATTTGTTGAAATAAGAATGGAAGAATGGAAGAATTCGCAACATGCGATTTTGAGGTTGTTTGTAAGGAAGGTGCTGTTGTTTGATTACTCAATAACAACTAAACACAATAAGTAAAGTGGCTGAAAAATACGGTTTTGCGTTGCGTTGCATCGCGTTAAGTTAATTATTTAAAATTGAATTATGTATGTAAGATAAAACAATAAAATAATAAAATAACATAAAACGAACCGTGAAGTAGCCTTGGACCACATATTGCGATGGGGTCTATATCACAGCTTTATGAGATTTTTTGTTGTTGCTTACTGGCTTGAAATCTTTGAATTTTTTTCTTTTTCAAATGTAATTTTCACAACCAGTTTTGGAGATAATAACATTTGTCTCCCAAGTAAAAAGGAGATGTACTTCTGTGTCTGTTGCCAAGCATGGTTATTCCCATGAAGCATTGTGATTTAATGACCACCACTTCTTTGACATGCTTTAACTTTTAAATGTTCTTTTTTGTTTGTTTATTCGCGATAAGTATTGGCCCAGCATATGTCTGTCTATTTATGCTAAATACTGACCATTCGGCTAGCAAATGTAAACATTCTATAAATTATATGACTATAAAGTCGGGAGGAGGACAGCTTGACGCAGTTAATGTGGCTGACCAGCGGGTCAGGAGGTATATTCTGTGTTAATTTATTATAGCAATCTGATTGCAGATAAGAATACCAACTTCGAGATACGTCCTGGTGTGACAGAGTATCCCTACAAATTATCATCCCCAACAAATCCTTCTCTGTTGGTCTCCTCCCACAGTGTTGGGAATACAGGACTGATAAATAATACCCGGTTATGGAAATGGACCGACTGTAATGGATGTTCAATGCAGTCTGCATTGTTTTACGTAAATTATTGTATTATTTTATTTATTTTTGAAAAATGTAATAAACTGATTTTTTATAAGCTGAATGCATCATTAAAACTGAAAGGTGATTCGTTTTTTGAAATACGTATAGCCTGTGTGTTCTAGACATGACGTGCAGTTGTGTGAAGTGGCTTATCCATTCTGATTTTATATCTAGTGGCATTCAAAAATAAATTTTAAATGCTACACAACACTTTTGATCATAAATTCATTCCGTTACTCATTTCCCATCATATTAATAGATCATGCGTGTCAAGCTATGCATTTGTATACATTCACCCACTTCTGGACTTGTGCCTTGTATCACATTATGCATTAGTTTGGCAGAAAGCACAGATCCAGTTTAACATTATTATGGCGGACTGACTCACATAATCTGACACTGACTGATCATATTGCACATGGTGTGGTCTCGCCCAACTTATCTGCGTTAAAACAAACTCGCTGCAATTCATCTCTCACCTTCGAACCAGTACAGCATGCTTATGCTCTGATAAAGTGTACAAACCTAAGAGTTTCCCATTCATTAGCATTAGTTATCCCCCGGTCCAAAACCTGTTAAATATTTACACTAAGAGCGAATAAACTCTCCAGTGGCCATGTTGACTGCACTAGAAAGAGCCAAACAAAATCTCCCCCGTCACGCCCGACCCTGCGCCTGCCTCAGTACCCCACGGTCTCTCTCGGACTGAAAAAAAACATCCGAACAAGAATCCGGGGTGGACAGCTAATCTCAGCGGGGGTAAATGTTCATTCGGGTATTTGAGACGGTACTTTAGGAAGGAAAAATTGAACTGCGAAAACGATCCTGCGAGCTGCCATTATTTACAGCGGGGAATGGGGCCACTCCTTGCCTGAGTCTGCATTCATAAATCTCCTACTGGATCCGTGAATGTAATCAGGTGCTTTGCAGAGGACACACACTGGCACAAGACACTCCGTCTCTCTTGTCAACAGCCGAAGCAACTGTATTGTCAGAGGCGAGGGGTGTGATGCTGAAATCTGTGCTTTTTGAATCAAAGGAGGGACATTTAAAGCAGAAACACTTAGTAAACTACCCTCCCAGATATTTTGAAATGTGGCAACTCTCTTCTGCCGTGCGTTTTTTTCCCGCTGAAGGATAAGGACAGGGCTCAAAGACTGGGCAGCGAATACAATGGTGATTGTACAGTTTGTGTCTATCTGTCTGTCTTTTGAACACACAAAAGAACACAAGCGCAGGCACAGACGCTTGCTTTAAGAATTGTCAGGGGCCCTTACATGAAAAGTACCATCTGTCTAAAGCTGAACACCACGGGCCTTTGACACCAATTTATTCCGTTTCATCTTCACTTGCTACACACAGCTTTTATTCCTCAATTTATTTATTTATTCATTCCTCTCTCTCACTTTTACTCAGTTTTTCTCTCACTTTCTGTCTTTCCCAGTCATAAATCTGTTCGAAGGGTTGCTGTGTTTTTTTTAATCAAAATGGCAACAAGTGTAAAGATCTTACAATGTGCACAATGTGCATCAAAAAAAGTAAAATAAAAATAAACATACAAATAGATATATGAGCAACACTGTAAAACTTTGCTGTAGTTTTCACAGCAGGTTTTCCAGTAATTTACTGTAGATTTAATTACTACTTAATACTACTGTCCTATTAGTACTGTTTTCCCTTTGAGTTAAACTTTAATTACAATTAAAACTTGACTTTGTCTTGTTGTTTTCTACTAAAAATATTAAAAACTTCTTAAATTACGAAACATTGACATAACAAGAAACGTGACCTAAGATATTAAGTCTTGTTTTATCAAAGAAAATATAAGAACTATGTTGTTATAAAAATGAATTACATCTGCAGTACGTTACAGTAAGTTTACAGTGCAAAGCAATATTTAACCAGAGAATGAGAAAAGTTGTTATCTGTCGGAGGATCAAGGCCCAATATCATGATTCTGCCCATCTTGTCTTGCTTTACTTGACCTACTGGCAGAATCATGACAGAACCTCATGTTTTATGTGGAGAGAGGCATTATGACCCTTTCGGCGTTCCGCATTCTCTCTCCGGTCTCGTCTCCGTTCCTGCCCTCTCATTTCCTCATTAGTAATTGTTAATGATTTCATGCCAGTCACATGTTCCCTCTTGATTTTGATCCCCATATAATGCCCTTGTGTTTGCTGTCTTATGCTGGTTCGTTTTGTAGTACTTCATGTCTCACGCCTTCGTAAGTTGTCACATTTATAGCTCTTGTCTAGTCTAGTTTGTATTTAGTGTTAGTCCTGTCTAAGTTTCATATAATTAGTTTGTTACCTTGGACGCCTGTTTTTTCCCCCTGGTGAGAGTTTTTGGTTTATGTTTCACATGTTTTGTTAGTCGTTTTTTCCCCCATTGAGGGTGTTTTGCTTTGTGTTTTGTATAAAAGTCTCTTTTGTTACCCAGTCATCGCTGTCTGCATCTGGGTCCTCATTGAAAATCATGACACCCAAGGTGGTCTTGGCAAACATCCGAAGTCTTTAACATAAAATGACAAAATACACTTCTTGAAAGTTATAATTTCATTAAGGACCATTCATTATTTGAATCTAATGACAGATAAGCAAAGAGTGTCATCTTAAATCTTTTTTAGTGTGTTTTAAGTCAACATTGCATGAAAAGATTGTTATTTACAAAGACATACAAGTTCTTTTCATTTGCCATCATTAAAAAAATATTTTAATAAGTAACTTAATCCCTAGATGTGGAATCTTCAATGTTCCTTATTAGTCGACTACTAATTCTAACCAAATCTTTTTATTTTACTTTCCATGTCTTTACCACTTACTGTTGATGCCTTCCTGAACCTGTGTGAATTACAAACTCTCTTTAAACAGGTAAGTTTAATACATTTAAATATCCCAGCATGTCTTATTACAGTGCCAAAGCCAAATACCACCGTGGGTTAATGAATATAGAAATGGTTACATAGCAACACTTCTGGAGATCTTCATCTTTATTTACACCACCATTTTTACGTACACAGGCATTGGTCAGGGTTATATGTGCGAATACTGTACTGCAAGCATACAGAATGCAGTATGGCATACTAGAGAACATCACTTAATACATACAACACATAAGTGCTCTCATTGAATTCAAGTATCCTAGTATTTTCCTTTCTTTGGCAAAACGCTGATAGCCAATCAACTGGCCTAAAAGAATAAAAAAGACTCATGTACTTTTGACTCTATTCGTGATAAAATGATCTTATGACTGACATGTCCATCTGTGCTTAAACAAACTACTGTACATCAGTGCCACATATTCAATTAAACTTCATAGCTTTGTTGTATTAAGTTTTTTTTTCTGTCAGATATACCAGGACCATATTATTTCTATCTCTAATTTGACCTGAAATTGAACAACCTCACAATGTACGGACTGTCTGGGTCAGTAATAGCTCACTGCAAGTTATTAACATGCCACATATTGCATGCAGAATTCATGTTAAATATTTGAACAGCCAGGAGCATGGCCCATGCAAAACTCATGAGGAGGCGTTGAGCTTTCACGCCGCATATAGAACAATTATTATTTTACAATTGATCCAATCACTCCTTCACTGGTATTTTTTCACTAGCAGTGTAGAGATAGAGAGCAGGTGTGATATAAAGAGTCGTATAGTATGTAGTAATAGACTTCAGATCAGGGCTGAATTACGGTCACATGTTGTGTGAACCTGCCCCTGACTTCTATTACAATAACCTTATTTGTCTTGGGGTCTCCAAAGAGATGTGCCCCCACAGGCTTTGTGCAAGCGTGAGGCCAACATTTTGACTTCCACATAAGGTAGAAAAGTACCTCAATACTGTCATAGATTATTGATTTTATATTCATTTTATGCGTTATCAACATGTTGTCACCACATGAATGGAAAGTGCATTCGCTGTTACTGATCACCATCGGCCATTTAAAAACCCATATCTGTCGACCACTAGTCCCGCGGTTGAATAGGCTTTTCATCTGCAGCATTCATTGTCCTTCTCAGTGCAATCAAGATTTCTCATGCTACCCTCCAGATTCCATTTTTGCACAGCGTCTTTGATATCCCGCGGTGCGAAGGAATTACTGCGGAAATTACTGCTCCGCAAGGTTTCTTTCTTTTTTCTTCATCCTGTCAGAGTGGAGGGTGTTCAGCTGTTCAAACACAGATATCAGGTGGTTTTTATATTGTTTTTGTCACTTTGAATCTCATAACCTGCAACTGGCTTTTTGAGATACAGCAGAGTGGCTGTAATTGTCAAGAAAAAGATAATCCACTGATAAATAAACTCCTGGTGTAAACAGTGCTACATAATGTTTTAATCCCAGAGTAAATACACACTACGCATTTTTACACTGTATATGCTGTTTTAAAATGTTATTACTTTCCATTTGCATGTTTTCATAGGTCTATAGTCTGGCCAGTGTTATTTGCACTCTGTACCAATAGTCATTTACTTTTTTTTAAAGGATCTTTAAGGTTATATATAGAAAAAACGTTGTTTTATTTGAATGTCATTGCTATTCATTGTGTAATATTTACCATTTTTTAGCGATAACTGCGAATTGAGACAGAGAAATCCACCACTCAAAGGTTTCTATTAAAAGTCACTGTCAGAGTCAGCAAATAAGTATGACTGTTGTATCACATTTCCGATATTTTTCACATTTCTGCATAAATTGAGAACAGCGAGCTTCGCAGCGGGTACGAGCCACAAGATATTACGCCAGCTTGCAGAAAAGAACAATCTGCATTGTTCCTCACGTACAACTATACGTTTATTACGGTTCCACTAATGTGCAGCCAGATGTTGCAGAACATTAGCCTTCAGCTAATATCAGAGCGTTGTCATTCAGCCACATGGTGGTCGGCTTTTGTCGCGGTGTTATCCATTAACATGATGCCCAGACGGTTTGCAGGTTTATATGACATGGCTTAAATTACCATCCTGATAGTCTCTTTTTCCCATCTTGCATTGTTTCGTAAAGAATATTGATGCATGTACCCCTCCTACTTGCTTTCATTTTCCATCACATTTATCGTTTTGCTTTCAAACCAAGACGTGGGTGCACATATCTCTTTAAATGATGCTAAAAGCTGAACCGTGCAAATGAGTCCTTATTCTCAAGCTATACAGTAGGCATTACATGTTATATATAGCTATTCGCATGATTTAGTTACATTCTTGAAACGGCATCAAGCCCCTGGCAGCGATTGCTAATGTGTTGCCAGCGATGCAGATGCACATTTGAGAGCGACAAAGCTGATGTTGGTAATTATAACAATAAGCAGAAGGAGTTTAAAGATGTACTGCTCATTTAACCCATGTTCCAATAGCAGCCAGTTCTGACAGCAAATAACCAGGATGACATCGACTCTATACATTTGTGAGCCACCGGAGGAAGGGCCAGTCAATTCCAGTTGTAGATTTTTAATGTTGAATAGAAGAGCCATGGTCAATCCTCTGGGTTTTGGCAGGTTATCTGTTTTTGTGAGTGAATAGAGGCACAGAATGAAACACGTTCAGTCACTGAGAGGCAGTAAGCAAGGTTAATTCATTTGTTAAGCATCCTGTGCTCTATGAAGATGTTTTTATGAAATGTATATTTATATATATATATATATATATATATATATATGTGTGTTTTATTAATGTCAAATTGTTAGAACTCCATAAAAATGTTCACGGTTCACGATATTTCCAAGCATCACATTATTTCGTGTAAAATACTGTTTTTGAGTAATGCTTGAGGAAACTGGTTTATCATGTTGATGCTTAGATTCTAATACTTGTTGAGAACAGTTTTTATAGAGGACAGCGTTGTTCAGCAGATGTTTTTCAAAACTAAGGAAATTTAATGCAGATAGAGGTTTCCTCAGATTTTTTTTAGGCAGCACATGGACAGAAAAGATATGTTGAATAGTGCAGCTGTGGTCTTTTGGTTTTGGATGCATTTCATGAGAAATTATTGAGCTCATATTGATGCTTTGGCAAATCAGAGCATAGTTTGTATCTACCGAGGTGACACATGCAATTACCATTGCATTTTTCCCTTGAGAGAAATCGTAGACTTAAGTAAAAGACAATAGGCCTTGTCCATTTTTATTGTCTATCCCATATTTTTTAGTAATGGTGCACTGACTTTGACAGATTTTGATGATTCGATCTTTATTTCCCACGTGGTTGTACCGTGGTAGAGATTTACTGCTGTCTGTCCGCAGTATCTTGGCTTGTCTGTTGATCTTACGTTGTATACCAGAATTTACCCTCTGAAGTTCCCTGCTGCACAACATGTAAACACACTAGAGCTCTGTAGTACCCTCTTGATCTTCATTTTGGGCCCCCCCTCTCTCTCTCACACACACTTGGATGTGCACACACACACACTCACTAACAAGGTCAAAAGCTAATGTCTTACCCCCCACCATTTGACACAACTGCCATCCCACAGAGTTCGTCCCTCTCACTGCATAAATTCATGTCTATACCACCGTGGCTATCTACACACCCCTCCCCCCTAATGGTACTGGGCATATAGCCAGTGTTCCACATACAAATTATACAAAATATCAATAAAAGACTTAAATAAATACACCGTAACACCCACCCTCTCAGTTGTTCCGCGTCACCAACTTATGCAATTTTTATTTTGTTTTTATTGTTTTCTAAAATGCCAACAGATGCAGGAAAATTCGTAATTGGCTAATAGCTACTCGTATTGATCCATCTCAAGCTTCATCTACACGAGTATTAATTATTAGAGCTAATTGTCAGAGCTGTAAAAGTCTGAGGGCCAAAGGTTTTATAAGCAACGTGAGAAGAAAGACAAATTCAGATCGCATGACACTTCAAAAATAACTCACTCCCTTTTGAAGATAAATGGAATATAACAATATTTAACAGAGAAGGGAATTCGATGCGACAGCCAGCTTCCTTGAGATAAAATAACAATCATGTAATATGTATACAAGGTGAGCTAAAAATGCTAAGAATAGGTCACAGTGATGCTTTGTTTGGAGGATTTTAAATATGGTGTTCTATAGAGAAGAAACGATGAATGAAATCAAATAACTGTCTCTATTGTTTCCCTTGTTTGCCTCGCTGCTGGTGTTGTTAACAGTTATTGTTATTGAAAGACATGTTTTTGTTTTCGCTCAATCCAACCACCTGTTTCGTGAGGGATATCATGAATACCAACAATTGCGTGTTTGTCGGCCGAGCAGAAAACTATGCAGTCTGTAGTCATTGTACCATTGTGTTAATATGCCATAAATCTGTCACTCAGTCAAACAGACATCTTTTTCTGTTTTTTTAATACTCTCCAGAGGATTCATTAAAAACCCAACCACACATTGGAGTGTACATACTTAGGGTCTGGCTTCAAAATATGGCATGAACAATACTATTCAGCGCAAGGAAAAAACAGCAGAAAATAAGATTGTAGTCCAAAGAGTGTCAGACCAGATAGACATTATGAATAATAACGTTTTTACCTGACAGAAAACAGGAGTGAAAAAAGGAAATGGGTGAAGCATGTTACATTGCGTATCATTTACAACAGTATGAATACATTGGTTTATTGGTTTAGCTTGGGTTAGCTTCATATACGCATCGAATACAGTGCTGCTGAAAATAGAACAGTTTCATATCAAGTATTAAAGGATTCAAAGGGGCGGGGCTTTGGAATCCATATTAAAATCGTTGATCAGATTATAAAAATACTTGCTCAGTCCTACAATGTACCTATTAAAGACGTTTCCCAGTCATACATGATAAATGAACTTCACACATGCACTTGGTTGAAACAAACCACAACATAAGAACACACACACTTAAATGTAAATGCGTACACAAACATGCACTCTCACACACATACGTTCACATAAACCCTCATCGAAGTGTTGGCACACGCACACCAGCTTCACAGTGGCAATTTTCCATATGCTATCTGAACAAGTCAATTATAATAACATCCAGTTGTTCAGAACTGAGAGAGACAACGCATTCGACACAAAGTGACGTCTCTCTTTTGTTCTTAGTACTGAATGCTTTATGCTGTGGCAGTAATCCTTAACCTGAGCTGATCTTCGAGACTGCATATAGACAAGCAACAGGCATATAGACGGACACATAAAGCCTGGGAGTGTAAGAGACATCCGAGGGCTGCTTGCTGCAGTATCTCGTTTTTCTCCGCTGCTGTGTTGAACACTAGGGAGCAGTCTGTACCTTCTCTCAGCGGCCCTGTTATTTCATCAGCGCTATAGCCTCTGATGCAGGACGCACACAATCGACCGATCACGATGATCTGTCACGCAGTAACAACGGGCATCTTAAAAAACAACATTACATTTAAACATTTAAACAGAAAACCACTATGAAATAAACATCTAGAATGGGGTGACTCTTTTATCAAACGATCTCTTTTGAAACACTTCGTCACGTCCATTTCAAGTATATTTGATGTAAATGTTTAAGGCCTCTCAGACAGATTTTTACCTCTCAGCTGAGGCGCTTTGAAATGAAATCCATAAAAGCAGGCAAGGAATTAAGGACGCTCCTTGTCTTGTTTATTTGAACAGCAGACAAATGTTTAACTTTATCGGCATCAGATCAAAATGTCATCAGCGTGGTTTGTTTTAGCATGTTTGCTTAATCTATTCAGGATATGGACAAGCAGGAGAAACTGCGACAGCCACAGCGATCAAGCTTTGCACAGTGATTCGATCTCGAATCTGAATCTTAGACTGAGGTTTAACATTTCAAATGAAGTGAAGCGCTTCACACAGTCCTGCTTATTTACATCCTGCGATACTGCAGCAGAGCTCACTAACCATCTTTCCTTGTGACCACAGACAAACAAACAAACAAAAAACAGTCGTCAAACTCACCTGCAGAAATGAGCACTGTGAATAGCAATTCATTTATTTAAACATTTGTATTTTCCTCTTTTTTTTTTCTCCATAGTTTACAAAAGAAATAGGATAACATCTTGCATTTATATTCCCACTCTTGCATTTCTGCTTTTTAACATATTTTACATAGAATCTTATATATTTTTTTTAGGTTTATTTGTTTTGTTGTTTTCCTCTCCAATTTCATTTGTCCGTGTGTCTGTACCACAGTAAAAATGTGTCCTCGATAGCTTTAGAGGGTTCTAGAATATCCTGAAGTAGAAAGACACATTAAAGCTCAAATATCCACTCCTCACAAGAAAAGCCAGGACAGGTCAGCGTAATTATTCCACATCTTTTGCGTCAAGTACACAGGTTGAAGATGTTGCAGTCAGCACTAAATCCCTGTTTTCTGCACTCCAAACATGTAGCTTCCTCCTGAGAGCAGCGAAATGAGGTGCAGAGAATCCAACAATACACCAAAAGCATTGAAAACAAGATGGGCGTGCATCACACCTCACACTCCCGTGATGCCTGCTGCTGGCACGTGCAAGAGCCATACTCGTTGATGATGACAAGTGCCCCCTCAATATTGTTGGTTTTGTAGTCAACGTAGTACTCGGACGCAGACGTAGTAGCCATCTGCTGTATGGTCTGCTTCTGTTTCTGCTTGCGACGCTGGCTGGTAAAGCATTGCCTCAACTGCCTCATGCCTGCTGGAAAACATTTCCAGGACACGTAGAGTATGAGGACTATAATCAGGAAGGAGAAAATTAGGGCCATGGTGCCCGTCACCACCTTGTGAATCTGCATGGTGCTCTCCAGGTCATCAGTTGACACCGTCACTGTCAAGGAGTTGGTCACCACCTCTCCACCCTCCACATCCTGCAGCTCGTACGGGTTCCTTGTTGGGCCATCGAATATGAAACCCCTGGCCCGGTTTCTGGTGGCGGTGAAGGTCTGTGTGGTCGCGTCCACGTTGTCCTCACATAACTGGAAAGCATATACTGCGTCCAGAATGTCCTCACCCTGTGCAATGTCTGGGTTGGCACACAACAGGCCATTGTCACGTTGTCCCTGGAAATTGCTAAGCCAAGAAGCCACGGCACAGACGTTCCTGCTGCATTCCCAGTCATTATCCGACAAGGTGATGCTGCTCAGGGATGTCCAGGATTCCAAGATCCTCTGATCTATGTAGGTCAGTTTATTGGAGTCCAACATAAGAGTCTTAAGGTTGGGTACACTCTCAAACACATGTGGCTCAATGTACTCAATCTCATTGTTGGAGAAGTCAATCTTCTCCAGGTGGTCCCAGGTCCAGTCAAGGGTGCTAACCACGATAGTGGCCTTATTGTTCCGCATGTAGAGGGTCCTCAATGAGATGAGGCGGGGGAAGTGGGCCAGATTGACTTTCACCAACTCGTTGTGCTCCAAGTGCAGCTCGGTGAGCTTGAAAAGCCCAGCAAATGAATTGCGTGCCAGGCTCTGCAGCTGGTTGTAACCCAGATCCAGGAATTGCATGCTCCTGCAATCCTGGAAAATCCGCACGGGGATGAATTTAAGGGCATTGTAGCGCAAATGTAAATTGGTTAGCTTCCTAAGGCCATGGAAAAGGTCTGGCTCCAAATACTGAAGTCTGTTATAGGATAAATCCAATATTCGTAGGTTGGGCAGATGTCGAAAGGTACCGTTCGGAAGGCTTTCTATCCTGTTGGTGCTCAGGTCCAACTCTTTAACCCTTCGGAGCCTCTCGAAGGCGCTCTCCTCCACAATCTCAATATTGTTATGATCCAAATAGAGCCAGGTGAGCTGCGACAGGCCCACAAAGTCCCCCTCCCGTAGCTCAGAGATGTTATTTTCACGCAGGGACAAACCAATGGCGCTGCTCAGGTTTTGGGGGATGTCGGTTAGGTTGAGTCCCTCGCAATACAACAGCTTGTTGTCGCATCGACACAGCCTCGGACAGCTCCCCCCCACCAAGGGGACTATTTTCAGAACGATGCCCAAGGAGCACAGTATCAGCCCAGGGGGCTTCCTTAGTGGCCACTTTAGGTACAGACCAATTAGGAGGAAATCCATTAGCATGAATATCCTGCAGTATCGTAGAGAAAAAGTCCATTGAATATTTCACATTTGTTTCATTTTGGAGATTAGGATTGTATTCTCCCCAAATGTCATTTAATCAATATGTATTTCTATAGACGTGGAAGGATTTGGGTTACTTAAAGAATCAAGAAATCCTGCCCCACTGAAGAGAACGACAGAACTAAACAGCGAGTCACTTTGCTCGGTGAAAAGAGAGACGGGCAAGTAAAAAAGTGCCCCTCGTGAAACAATCTCACATGAAAGAATTCCTACTCACCCCCGTGCAGAGGCTGACAACCTCTATTCAGTTGATCCCTTTGTGCCGACACTAATTATGTGCGAAACTAAAAAAGACCCCAGTGTGGTACAAATTCAGCCCCCCCTCCTTTTCATCAGACACCAGATACTGGCAGACTTACAATGTCTTAGTTCTCCTCGTGTGAAAGAGAACGAATCCAAGCGGCATTCAGCAGGCTGGTAGGAAGTGCAAGTTTCCCGGGCTGCATGCATGAGCACTGTCCACTCTCCTCCGGTTCTGTGCATCGACTGCTGCGCCGCGGATCTGTGAGAGAGACGAGCGGGGGAAAATGCGCACGGAGGAGGGAATAATCCACTCCGAACTGACTCTCTCTCTCTTTCCTCCCTTCTCGTCAATGACTCCCGATCTGTTGACGCAAATTACCATCCATAACCTATAGCGATCGTCGACTTGCGCAACGTACGTGGAGCAATGCTCGTTGCCATTTTCTTAGTTTCTTGACAATTATGCACATGCAAAAGATGTTTGATCTGCATCACACAGCTGTCTTTTTCTGTTTGCTGAATTGTTCGTGTAATAATGATATCCAAAAATCACTGGTGAGAGGGTTTGTAGTAAGACTCAAATCTTCATCGTTTTCTCATCTGAGTTGAGCTCATTTCCTGGGGGCTGCGGAGGCTGTAATTGCTGAGGCTGAAGGCAGGCGCGGTGTACTGGGTGGAGAGAGATGCTTTATCCCTTGCAGTAGACTAGTGCACTGGCAGTGCATGCAGAAACACCTTCTGTTCACTGAGTGTCGTAAGCCACTCACAATTCAGCCCAGTCTCTCTCTCTCTCTCTCTCTCTCCCCCACCTCCTCCTGCTGCACTTCTGCTCACCCTTTTTTCTTCAATGCTCTCTCTCTCTCTCTCTCTCTGTGGCTGAGACAGTTTTATATTTAAGAGAGGCTGGGCTTAAACTAGAGTTTAAATGAGGCGCACAATCATTACCCTCCCATCTCCCTCTTCTTTTAAATGAACTGAAACACGCCATCTATCTGTTATTAGTACATGGTTTGCTTATTGCAGATTAATATCCTTCCAATGACTTTAGTTGTGTTGTATAAGTGTTTCAGTTCCCTGTGGCTTTGATTTGATAAAACATTTAATTATATATTAATATAAGAAACACAAGTTAAAAATCTTTTATGCCAAAAATCATTAGGATATTAAGGAAAGATCATGTTCCATGAAGATATTTCCTACCTTAAATATATAAAAACTTTCTTTTTGTGAGTGGATGGTCTGCTACAGTGCCTATGATTGACAACTTCAAAGGCAATTTTCTCAATATTCCAGAGTTTTATACACTTATTTCTCTGCCGGATATTGTCCTATCCTATCGATCCATACATCACTAGAAAGCATAATTATTCAGTTTTCAGGTGACTTATAAGACTAGTTTTGTAACTCAGTCACATATATTTTTTTATATTAGGTACAAACCAATTAGGAGGAAATACATTATATTATATTATATTATATTATATTATATTATATTATATTATATTATATTATATTATATTATATTATATTATATTATATTATATTATATTATATTATATTATATTATATTATATTATATTATATTATATTATTCATTTTCATGCGAGTATTGATGGCTGGTTGTGTTCCTCACACCAACACTGACACAGCCTCTCTGCAAGATGAATGTATCCCAATTGGACCATCAGAGTGTGTTCAGAATGGTATTGTACTGTAAGCATTGCATTTTCAGATCGTTAGCTTGTTGAAAAATGAGCTTGTGCGCCCAGCAAACATGGCAATAGCGTCATGCGCCATATGTCATTGCATTTAGTTGGTACATGTACACTCGGACACAGTCCACAGCAAGGCGAGTCCACTCTCCTCCCCCTCACGCCCAACCCCGCCCTCATCGGCACAGCTCTGGAAAGAAAAGATAATAATAAAATCACAAACCTAAACTAACAAATTTACATTTCATAATGCTTTCTGCCCGAGCTTGTTTATCACCGCCATTTCAAGTCGCGCCATCCAGTTGGAATACAGATATCATCTGTTGCCACTTAGGCAGGCTTACATAAATATTCCGCTCAGGAGCCTTGTTGCAGTGCTCCGTGGATTGCAGTCCCCGGGCTTGTCATTTCATTTCGATTAATTTTCAAGGACAATGAGCTGTGACGATCCCGTACATGAAGCTAGCATGCGTCTGTTGGTTAGCCTCCTTTCTGATGGCTTTCATAATTTTAAGATCAGTCTTTTCCTTTGCTCGGCACACTGTGAAATCTGAATTAATTTTGTAGTGAAAATATGACACACACAGTCTTCTTAGTCCTATAATTGGCAAAGGACAACAGTATCTGCTTGGATTACCTTCACTTAAAACATGAACTCCTACGTCTTGAGGAGAAACCCAGTATGTAAGCTTTTTGCTAAACACTGCAGAGAAGTAAAGTGATATTGGGACAGCCTCATCAACACATTTTAGAAGCTGACAAGATGGTATTCTATGCCAACTCATTTTAGCATTTACCCCATTCTTTGAAGCTTTCCACAGCACAGTTCAAATTCGCAATCTTTTCTTTGAATGATAGTACTGTATAGAATAGCAGCATTTCTCTGCTGTATCAATATATGAAGCCTGAAATGTATTACTACTTTCACACGCTAAATACTCAGCAAAGATTTGGCAGAGAAATGGATGCGTTGAGTTCTACAGGCAGACAAAAAAGCATATGACCGTGGCCATTTTTAAGTCGGATCCGTCTCTCCTCCACCTTGCCCATCGCTCTTTAGATGTAAAAAATGGGTGCACCATCAGCTAATGACTTGGTGCCCAGTAATGACTTGACACAGCAGAAGAACAGAAGATGTGAGATTTCCAACCATTCCTTATATATTTAGTCACTGCTAACGGCTGAGGAGTTTACGTTACCCTATATCAGATTATATATTCCATAATATTCTATCATGTTATATTATTTTATTTTATATCATATCACATTTAATATAATATCATATATTTACTGGGGTTACTGTTAGGGTTCCAGTTTCTGGGACCATTGACCATAAATATATCATATTTGATCACTGCCCATATTTACCATAACTGTGTTCTTTTAGATAACTATAAAGTTTAAATAAATAAATAAAAACTTGAATAAACATGTCATTATAGTGCACTGCTTCGGGTGCTGATACAGGAATTGACATAGTTAAGTAGATACTAGTAGATATTTAAGGCATAGTTCACCAGACAATATGAATTCGGTCATCATTTATCTTTTTTATTTTGGTGTTGTTCAAAAAATTTATATGACTCTTTTTTCTGTGGAACACAAAGGAAGATAAAAAAAGTGGTTTTGTGTCCATACATTGAAAGTCAAATTTTATGTTCTATAAAGAACGAAAGTCATACAGGTTGAATGAAATATTATTTTTTAATTTTGGGTGAACTGTCCCTTTAAGGCTATCTAGAATACTGTTATTATGCCCACCCCAGTACTGAAACCGAACCGAACCAAGACGGCAATACCATGAATTAAATCTGCGTTCTGTTTATGTACAACGCACCTAATCAACATCCCGATAATTTCCCTTTTAATATTTTCTGCATTGTTAAGTGTTTAACCACAGTTTCCACATTGCTGTACATGTGGAGCTTAGCCTGAAAACCTGTCTTACACCTGCTGTAGATTTTGCCCGTGTAATGTGCTCCCCTGCTATTATAATGGAGACCTGCTCTGTCCCGGTCCTGATGAGACTTAAAATGGCCGCTCTTGCCAGGCAGAGCACAGCGGTTCAGGATGTGTTCAATCAAACGCTCTGCACCGGATTAGCAGTCCTGTCACTAAGTTCTCCCTTTCTGCCCGAGTTGTGCCGCAGGTACAGTATTTGCATGCAGACCTGCGCGTTGTCTCTACTACTCAGGACAAGGGAAAGCTTTTCCTTGAAATATCTGGTCTTTTTTTTTCGTCTTGGATAATAGACTGCTGGGCCACAGAAGTCACCCATTTCCTTTAGGGGATGATTTCTACCCGAACCCTTAAAAAATCCACAGGGCTAGTCTCAGACAAAAATATGAGAGTCACTCCTCTCAGTGGGCCATTTGGACACAATATGAGTCATCAAAGGAATATAAAAGTCTTAGTGGAGGCAATGAGTATTCTCAAGTGGCCCTTTTCTTTGCCCATTGGTCCGATGTAGTGGTTCTGGATTGTAGGAAGTCATTAATGCAAGTGGGGTACATTTGAGTTGTCAGAACAAAACAGTGTGGGAAATAATCACACGTCTCTCATTCTCCCTCTGTTTCTCTCTTCTCACCTCCTTCTTTGTCCATAGCTCAAGACACTTGTTGCTAAGCCTGTTCGGAATGCTGGAAGAAATCAGACATCAAAATACATTTGCTTCAAAAGGCAAAATACAAAAGTTATATATTTTTAGAGAAGTCTGACCTTGTCCAGTGAGGTGTATGTTGAAACAAGCATAACCCTATTCTGTCGTGCAGTTTCTCTTACCTCACTTGATTTGTTTTTCTTGCATTTAATGTCTACCTTGTTTTCTTAATATCTTAGGTTATTTTTTTCAAGTAAATGCATCTTGTTTTAAGGAAGTTTATTTGCCGCACAGCTAGTCTGTCCTGCCCTGTGGCTAGAGTCATATTGATTCAGTTCTCCTATGAGAGGTTCTTTAGCTGGGTCACAGCTGAGGCATCTTGACCAAAGGTACTTTGGCGTGATGAAACTATAGCTCTGGTTCTGCAGAGCCAAATCATGTTAGCACCAATTTTTAAAACACCCTTTTTATTGTTAAGATCAGTTTTTTTTGTAATGCATTGGTTTATTTTGTAACTTGTGATTTGCTGCACCATTTCAATGTTTGGCTTCTTTTCTTTTTCAGTGGCATCTTATTTTTTTATTTAGATGTAAAAATAGATGTTTTCTAATTTATTTCTCCTATACAGCAGTGGGTTAGAGAATCTTTAGAGTTATCTTGTTTCTCAGATGTTTCTTTTGTGAAAAAGAGCTTTAGCAAGAGATTCAGACTGGTGGGCTTAGATCTGCCAAGATACCGGAGTCAGTTGTTAAAACATTGCAGTAGTTTAAAAAAATGCACCTTTATCTAAATCTGAAATGTCTGAACTATAATAGTATATACCTTCACATTTTAAATTTCATAAATATATTCTCTGTGTGCATAAACTATCTATTTTTCATTTTCTGATTCTTACAGTAAATGTGTTTTTTTTAGTTTTGTTTATACTTACATAATTGTATCTTTTCCTGCTTCTTTTTTAAACAAATCTACTGATCTGTGACTATTTCATATGCTTTTTGATTGTGACATGTTCTCTCAGATTTTTCTTAGATTAGACGATTATTTGGTCTGGCAAAAGATCTACACACCCGTTTGGGCGTGTTTTATTGAACAATATAAATTAATCCCATCTCAATCCCTTTTAATAAGCCTCGGTGTACAAACAAGACAAGCATGAAGATCATTGACAGCTTGAAACCAAAATAAGACATTTCCCTGGTGGCATCAGCTATCACCCCCCTGATCAAACTCCATTCAGTGACTATGTAGTTTAGACGGACACTTTATTAACATGCAAAATGAACCACGTCCCAATTGGGTAATGCTTTGATTTGCAGGCTTGTGAGACCCCATAAGCTCCATGTTCAAACAGGCTATTTCGCCTGTCATTACCGTCACAATGCAGTTTGTCATACCATCAGTTGCTGTCATGCTTTCTCATAATCCCGCTCATGAATCATCCGTTGAATCATGCTTTGATACATCATGTCCCGGGTTCTGTCTGGCATTGTCAATATTGTTTTTCTATCTGTCTTCAGATGACACTGTTGCTGTGGCTTGTCACATAACAAAGTTCATGCCATTGGGCTGGTTTTCATGTCACCTGACAATTAACAGCATTTCATATTAAAGAAGATTTCTTGAAGTGTGCTATTGAGCCTAAAGCTGTGGCTAAAGAGAGTGGTCTCTGGGTGCATGATGTGGTTAATGTCTAATTGGCCTTCTGCTGAGATAATGTGGAGTGATGATGATTAAGGGTTGGGCTTGTGTGAGGCTTCTGATGTCTGGAGAGGAGAGAGAGAGAGAGAGAGAGGGAACCGCCGCTACCATGAGTCAGAGCTTCCATCAGACAGTTGATCCCATTCTGCAGAGCCAGCGGAAGTGAGGAGAAAAAAAAGAAATTGAAGGAAAGGAAGACATAACAGAAGAAGGAAAAGGAAAGAAGGGAGGGAGGAATGAAAAAAATCCTTATGGTGAAGGGGAAAATGGCAAAGAAAAAAAACATGGAAGAGTAAAGTATAGAACATGATGGAAAATTAGAAAAGAATGTAACATGAAGGAAATTGAAGGGGGAAATAAAAAGAAATATGATGGATGGATAGGAGGGAGGGTTATTGGATGGATGGAAGGAAGGAATGAAGGAAGGAAGAAAGAAAGAATTAATGATAAAATATGGGTGGTTGGTTGTTTGGAAGAACGACAGAAAGAAAGAAAGAAAGAAAGGAAGACATAACAGAAGAAGGAAAATTATATTATAGTGTCATTATAGTGAAGGGGAAAATGGCGAAGAAAAAAATATGGAAGGGTAAAGGATAGAACATAACGGAAAAATAGAAAAGAATGTAACATGAAGAAAAGTGAAGGGGGGAATAAAAAGAAAAATGATGGATGGATTGATGAAGGGATGCATGAACGAATGAATGAATGGAAGGAAGGAAGGAAGGAAGGGAGGGAGGGAGGGAGGCAAGAAAGAACGACAGAAAGAGGAATGGAAGAAAGAAAGAAAGCTAGAAAGAAAGAAAGAAAGATAGAAAGAAAGAAAGAACATGATGGAAAAATAAAAAAGCATATAACATGAAGGAAATCGGAGGGGGAAATAAAAAGAAAAACGATGGATGGATAGGAGGTAGGGTTGATGAATGGATGGAAGGAAGGAAGGAAGGAAGGAAGGAAGGAAGGAAGGAAAAAATAAAGAATTAATGATAAAATATGGGCGGTTGGTTGTTTGGAAGAACGACAGAAAGAAAGAAAGAAAGAAAGAAAGGAAGACATTATAGAAGAAGGAAAATGATATTATAGTGTCATTATAGTGAAGGGGAAAATGGCGAAGAAAAAAATATGGAAAGGTAAAGGATAGAACATGATGGAAAAATAGAAAAGAATGTAACATGAAGAACATTGAAGGGGGGAATAAAAAGAAAAATGATGGATGGATTGATGAAGGGATGGATGGAAGGAAGGAAGGAAAAAAGAAAGAATTAATGATAAATTATGGGTGGTTGGTTGTTTGGAAGAACGACAGAAAGAAAGAAACATACGTACGTTTGTGTCAATAAATAAAGATTTTATTCCGTTCTATTCAGAGTGGTAAGGCCAGTAAAAACAGATTGGTTAGTGGAGTTAGAGAAAGTCAGAATAGAAAGAATGATGACAGGGTTGCAATACAAAAAAGAATGTTGGTCACACTGTAGTAAAAATATGTTTGTGTTTTGCTGAACAGTGGAGGAAGTCTTTCTCAGGTAACCTCTAATCACTGTTGTGAGCTCAAACAAGAGCTCCCCAAACTAGAGCTATGGCAGTAAAAACAGTTCTGTCCTGAGATAAGTGTCACAGCCCGGCCAGCAAACTCACGCATGCACAAATCAACTGCAGCTAGCAGCGGACAGAAGCAACATGCACAAATCACCGCTCACCGGAGCATGAGTGGACTTCATCGACATCTCCCTCAAGTGGTGTAAGCCACTCAGGTGTGTGCGCTTGTGTCAGAGATTTCAACCCGATCCCTGGAGAACGTGCAGAACTTTACGTGTTCATATAAACATCTCCAGGTCGCCTGAATGGGAAAATCAATAAAACTTCATCTTAACAGTATCGGACACGTGTGATGCACAGTATACTTCTGCACATATTCTGTATGCGTCTTTAAGACTCCTTCCTCTCAAGTGGATGAACAGTCCTTGGGTTTCTAGCTGGGAGTGAATTAAAGTAAATAGAAGGAATGGAG
Organism: Triplophysa dalaica; assembly: GCF_015846415.1. Lineage (NCBI taxonomy): Eukaryota > Metazoa > Chordata > Actinopteri > Cypriniformes > Nemacheilidae > Triplophysa > Triplophysa dalaica. The sequence continues at coordinate 8,859,356 of NC_079543.1, forward strand.
ATGCATGTGTTTGGTCCATTCATTGTTTTCCAGGCCAGCATTAGACACATTGGATGCTATAATGATAATAAATGCGAAGAGATGCAGTGCCATGCTGGGAAGGCTGGATGCTGCCTGCATCAGTGATTGCTTGAGGGTTTGCTTCAGTGGGTTTCTGATCAGCTGGTAGGGATGATAACTGGATGATAATTTAATGTAGAATAATTGTGAATAATTAATGAAAGTATTTTCCCTGTCCATATGGTCAGCTTGCACATTGCATTATAATAACCCATATTCGTCCACAATACATTTTTAAAATACTTTCAGCTTCAGTTAGTTTATACTACCAGTTTTTACTGCAACAGTATATGAAACAGATACACTGTTAGTGTATTTGTTGAGTTATTATTACTTAATCAAAACAATCCAACTGCAGTTTGATTGAAAAATGATGTAAATATAGCTGCGAAATATCAAAGGGCCACACAAAACATCCCATACAGATTTTAGACTGCCAATCATCTTAGACTGCCAACTATCTTACAGTAGTCTTGCAACAGACCTTTGTTGTGTGCTTAGATACACTCCTTACGGAAATGTGATGTCATTTTCTGTGCATTGAGGTTGACATGTACAACAAAAATGAGCATACCAAACATTGACAGTTATGTGTTTGTCAGCACCGCAAGGTGAACCAACAATAACATGCTCTAATCAGCTTTAATCCTTTAAATTAAACTACATGTGTTTACATTATAAATGGGTAACTGGTTGTTTTATGGCATTTCAGACACGTCGGTGTGTTTTGTGGAAAGCAGGCACCATATCTCGCATGAGCCAGTCACGTTAATTACTTCAAAGCCATCGTCCTCGCTCATTCCGTGCCAAACAAACACATATTTTACCACATACAGTCTTAGCATGTGACAGTATTTCCTGTCATCCTGTTGTCATGGTTACCTTCAGGTTTTTATTGCGAGTCAAATCCACCTACCAGGGGGGTAATCCAGAAAGCCGGTTAAATGACATACCCGTGTAAATTTAAGGGTTATTTTGCAGATAACCTCAACTTTCGGTTCCAAAAAAAGAGATAACTTTCAGGGTATGTAAGTTACCATAGCAACTCACTCTTGGACGATAGCCTGCTCCGGAGCAAGTTATGTTCAAGGGTTAGTTAATTTTAAGGAAATGTTACTTAGCTTTAGGGGTTTTCTGCAGATATGAGTATCAAGTGGGAATGAAAACACAGATTATGTATAATATTTTATAATTTTACATTACAATTATATTTCCAATTCCACCCATTCAGCATTCACAACTAATTGTATTATTAACTTTATCACTTAATCTTTAAATTAAATAATGTAACCTTGCATTGTTAAACTAATTTTAGGCTTTATGTATTTATATAGAATACTGTATATACTTTGAATTAGGTTTATTAAAACCTCTCCAAATATCAATGGATGTATATGCACACCTTACAATTTCCAACAGTTAAAGGATGTAAAAATATTGAAGTATTTTAACTGCAGAGCAACGGGTACAAACATCTCAACAAATCTAACAGAGATAGCCATGATGAATTTATATTTAAAACATCTTAGTATAAAAAACCTTACACATATACAGTAGCTTACAAATATTTATGTTTTATAATTTAGCACTTTATACATCGATGCAGATTTAAATCTTCTTTGCAATTTATAACATTGTTTCACTTACAACAACGTTAAGCTTTTTAACCGTTTCCATGGTGACTCGTGAAATCTGAGATCCATTGGCAGTGTCTTCATGTTGTTCCTGTGAGGGAGCGTTTACTCTGGGTAACTTGCGGGAGGTTGATTTAACTTACTCCTCAAATGGGTTCCGGAACCGACATACCCAGAGTAAGAAAGGTTTGGGTTGATCAACCCAGAGTTCAGGGTTAAGCTAAAAGTAGGTTAACCCTGCTTTCTGGAATACACCCCAGGTCCAGAGTACTTAAGCCGAGCTCATTTAGACCGGATTGTTACTGTGCCCTCTCAACCTTTCCAGCACGTAGGGAAAGCTATATTGACAACGCACAATTTCCTTTCAGCAAACAGTTTTGTTTGCCTTATGTCTGCATCTGAAAGTCACAAAGAGTCACAGAACATGAGTGGAAACGAGCGGGAGGGAAAGATTTGTGCGAGACGGAAGATACTCAGCATTTATTAAGCACACACTGAATAGTTTTCAAGAGATTTTAAGAAAATGAAACATGCATTTCTGATGTTGGATAAGAAATTGCCCCCCCCATAGCAGAGACCCTTGGTTCTTTGCGTACCTAGGCAGTATTTTAAGCCTAGGTACTTTAGGCATCCTCCTGACTTGAGGGCTGTTACTAGGTAACTAATTATCCCGACTTCTAACAGCCCTCACTTTGCTTAGAATGTAAAGCATAATTGCATGCATCCTTCATACCCGTCAGCTCTTAGGTGAGGCCACGGTTAATAAGTGTGCATTCATTGACGGATGCCGAAACGGTCTGGGCACCTCTTAACACATTGCTTTGGAATGGAAGACAGCGAGAGAGAGCAAGCTTTTCTCCCTTTCTCACCGAGAGTGACAAGAGAGCATATAAAGGAATATTTACGTTCGTCCTGTCTTTTTAGAATTCGTAATTAGACGCTCTGCTTTTCTTACTTGGAAATCAAAGTCAATTATAGCTCCGCTTTTTGATGGCAACTTGATTCAGTCCTCTCGACTCGGCTTCTCATTGAGAAGTAGAAGACTCTTGATTTCATGGCCTCTACTTTGAGCTCCAGTCAGCAAACCTTTGATTCCTGATGGAGTCATGGCATAGTGGAATGATTAAATAACATTACGTAGATCTCATATCGGAGAGGTGGATTTGAATCAGATCTAATCTTAACTTCAGTCGTTTTTGTACTTTGTCTGATGCATTTTGCACTTTTCAAGCTGGCGAGTTCTGTTCTGATTGGATGACTTGTCGAAGTGTCCGGGAACAAGGACCGTTTTTTTAAGCCGTTCACTTGGTGGATGAGAATCAATGAGAATAAACTTTTGACAATTAAATAATCACTTACCACATATAATACGGTAGTTGATCGTTTTTCTAAGGTACTCCATAGCACATAAGCTATACATTCACAAACTTCTGATTCGTTTCATGGGTCACGTCTGTAAAATCTGTACGTCAAGTTTTTAGATTTCACAATTTTTCAGCGCATCCTGATCTTCGTGTTAATGCGCAGCTCAGATGGCTTCATGTGATGAGTTGTGCAATCTCAAGCCAATCACTTATTAGCTGTTGTTAAGGGTCCAGGAAGTGGGTATCCCGAGGGCTGCTGGTTTTTCTGAGGCTGTCCGTGCATGGTGGTTGCTACTGCTGTTCATCTATCCTCCAGCTGCTGCATTGGCGCTCAGATGGTGCCTGTGGATCTCCATAGAGACGTGTTTGGTGCTGATTTTATCAGCTCGGTCTAGTCATATAGCCAGCAGGATTAGGCCTGTTTCACACATCTGTCTTGTGCATCTGTTACATGTCCGAGTAGCACCAGTGTCACTTTAACTGGAGGTACAGGTCAGGCTTTTGCTCTGACTTGAGTTTCTGCTGCATGACTGCGGTTCGAAACATTTACATTTGTGCATTTGGCAGATTGACTGTGATTTTATTTTTTGTTTTTATAATGTTTGTTAACAAAAGTAGGATTGGAACCTAGAAACCGAAAATACTGGATTACATTCCTAAACCTCTTCACCTGGTTTGACATGTTCTTTTCTTTGATGACATATTTTCTATTGTATTTATGTATATATTTTAAAGCTGTGTTTCGTAAATATATGTAGTCAATTTGACCAAAATACACTTTCACCCATTTCAGAAAAAAGTAAAATCAGTCATCTTTAAAAAAATTCCAGACAATCTTTCCATTTCCTCTTGGATAAAAGTCTTTTCAGAATGCAGAGTGCACATCCTTTTAAGCGTAATGGATGAAACATGCTTGTAAAGTCATTTTCAAAATCTCCCTGGGACGACTCTGCTGTAATATTCAGCTCGCCAGAAACTTTCAAAACCTGAGCTTGCCACCCATATAGTTGAAATATGAAATACAGGAATATGAAATATACTTTTGTTCAACTCCTCAATTTTTTGGTACAAGGACGATTGTTTATTCAGAGACATCTTTGAGGTTTTGTACTGAACAAATCTGATCGATAAAATCTCGATTTATACATTTCATGGACACGCAGTGTATCACAGATGGCTGTGTCGTGCTGGCATCCAGGGTTAAAAAAGTTTCTTTTTTTTGATGACCTTGTTTTTCTTTCTTTGAACACCCAGGCTGCTTTTCTACCCTGGTGTGTTTGAGTGAGGTTCATGTTCTTTTCGTCAAACCATGTGGATTTGTTTGTGATCAAGCTTATGAAAAGCATCACTTGGCTTAAGAAACCTGGAACAGTCTGCTGGGACCAAAGCAAAATCCGTTTTTTTTCCTGCCAATTCTCTCAAACATACAGAGGATCTACTCACAGCTGATCTTGTGTGTGTAAATCTTAATACTACAAGTGACTAAACATCTAGGAAACATGTCCAGTTGACTGGAAAAGCACTGGAGATTATCTCATATCAAGTGCAACTGTGAATCTACCCCGCAGCCAACACCAAATATTTTCCCAGTGTTCTAGCTAGTGGACCATCTTAGACATGTTTGGAAACCAGCTTGGAAGTCCAAAGTTGTTTGCTGTTTAAGCTTGTTTAGAAACCTATCATCCCAAACACAACATGGTGGTCACCACTTGTCCTGTCCACATGGTAAACAGATGGCAGTTTCATTTAGTCGCTCATATGGTGCAGAAATGCTCTGTGGACCCGGTGATCAGAATACAAGTGGCAGGTAAAGTAACTGTTTAGCTCACACCTTTACCGACAATCCTTCCAACATCCCTCCGTCCAACTGTTTAGAATTTGAGAAAAGTGTTGTTCTCCATTACTAACTGCAAGCCAAAGCTGTCTGGAGCCTCAGCGGGTGTCATCTATCACTAAAGCGAGTGATTTACACCGTTGTGCTGACACAGGTTCATGAGACACGAGCCTGTGCCTTTACCGCACCTGCAGTGTAATAGCACTCATCTTCTCCTGCCAAATAGGCACGCTAGTAAAATAACAGTAAATACGTTGTTTGTTGTGTGCTCTTCTGTAAGTAAGTTGAGCTTAGCCCTTTTGGAATGCTAGGTACAGTATAATGACAGAAGCAAATCTGATGCCATTAGAGTATCTTTTTACTATATTATTAATTATTATTTTTTAATATTTTTTTAGGCATTTTGGCAGACGCTTTTATCCAAAGCGACTTACATTGCTTTATCATATACATTTTACATAGGTATTTGCAATCCCCTGGCATCGAACCCACAACCTTGCGTTGTTAACGCAATGCTCTTACAACTGAGCTACAGGAAAGCATATATCATTTATATATCTTGATTCTTAAATTTTATTCAAGAATTGTATAAATAATGATAGGTATTATTATAATCATTATTATTATGATTTATTACATTTAATAAGAATCATTATTATACACATTAATTTGTATTATTATTCTATTTTACCTTTATTGTAAATGTGCTCCTGATGCCTATATATATACATATACAGTATAAATATTCTGTTCCAGTGAATATTCAGAATAGCATTAAATAATATAATCGAAATTGTGAGTCATACTGTTCATGTAAATGTGGTCACTCATTTATTTATGATTCAGTTATTTTCCCTCCGGTAATTGGAAAATTGAGTAGGTGTGCACTGGCGTGTAGGTGCACAAAGAAATTGCATGCTTGCTTTTCAGTTTGGCATATGTTCACGTCAGTTTCTGCCTTTGCACATTCCCATTTCTTCCTCACTTTTAATGCAGGATCAAATCCAACAGTTGTGTTTGTGCATGTGTGTTTTTTACGAGATGATACCCTGGGTCTTTCGTAAAACTGTTTGCGAATAGAGCACACAGAAGACATTCGTGACATTGTCACGTGGGTGAACAGAAATCAAAGGAGAAAAGGAGAAAGAAAACATATGTGTGAGTGTTAAGAGAGGAGAAAAAGTGAGCCGCGAGCTGTGAAGTAATAGTAGGAGCCTGTCTGATTTTTCTGATGCAGTGGCGGGAATTGATATTTCCCACAAGCCCGAGGGGTTCAGATGGAAATTCTTCCTCTGAGCTGCATCGTCCCCACTCCATCACCCTGATCCATAAGTCAGAAGGAAAAATGAAATGAGAGAGGGAGCATCGGGGGAGAATGAACTGATGAAATGGGATTATGAACCTGTATTAGGAGCAGTTCCTTAAAGGAAAGCAAAGGCTCCCCCTGAGTCTTGACATAAGGGGCGTCTCCACACGGAGCGGTTTTCTGCTATCCAAGTTTGTGTGTATTCAAATTCAAGGCTGTATTTGTCATCTCGGCACTGGATTCACAAAGCATGAGGTGTGTGCATAGAGGGACTGTGGGAGTGATGTGTGATGTGTCAGAATAAACATAAGTACAAGTATGTAAGACAGAAAGAGCACTAGAAAAAAGTAGGCGACTGGATCTCAGTTCAGATATTTCTACTGAGTACAAAAGGTACAGAATGCACTCTTGTTGGCGTTCCAGATATTCCACAGTCATGTGAAACCTGGAGGAAAAAGGAATTTTGATACTGATATATCTTGCTTTGCTCTGCTCTAAAATATTTCATTTGTCCGTGTTTTTATGATTTTATCCAGTAATAAAGAAGGGAGGTCTTTGGCTCAAGGTTTGAATCTGTTTAAATTAACTTTGCTCACGAGGGGTCTCCAAGGCAGTACAGCAGCTCGGGAACAACATTCATGGTTGAAAGCACTATACACACATTCAACCACAATTCAGCCAATCATCATTCATAGTGCAAAGGAAATGTTAAATACATTGCAAAAATAAAAGCACATATATAATATGTGGACACCTGCTGTCATACTATGTTCCAAGTATGATTTAGTGTGTGCTTCTTAATTATGGAAGCACCGATATAATGTTTAGTATTGAAATTAGTTTGATATTTAGTATAGTTTCATAATTGGTCCAAAACTCACCAGAATTTTTGGATCCAGTATTGCAAATAAACAAGTAATTAAATAAATCATTATTATTAAATAATGTAATTAAATACAAATAATTAAAACATTTATAAATTGGCATGCTAACAAATTTATTTCCAACAGAAAACAAGACCACTCCTGGTTGTTTAAGAAAGGTGTACAATGGTATTAAAGTAGTATTGATATCAGCGTGAGTAACGGATAACAAAGTCCTTTAGTGACATCCTTAATCCTTATCCTGCAGACTCTGATATTATGAGATTTGGCTTTCAGAGGAAGTATCTGATTCAGTACATGTGTTACAGACAGAAAAGAGAAAGAGTTTTTTCCAAAACTCTTAGGCATTCCAATTATGCAGTTGGTTTGTTTTGATTTAAGCTAAAAGAATACAGAATAAAAGAATACAGCTAATTACACAATAAAACAATAAAAACATGATAACATAATGAATAACTGTTTTTTTTTTTTAAGTTATCACACTCTCGTGTCGCTTTTTGTTTCTCTCATTGAGCTGCTCTTGTCGTGTCACTGGCCTGGTTCATCGGTGAGCACCATGTGCCAAAAATAGCCTCCTGTTTTGTCTGGCTAATAGTTATTTCAAGCCTTTCAGCAGAACTTCTAAACCTCCAACCTTTCCTCAATCATTATTGTAGGTCTTTGTTTCCGTGTTCACTCATTCTCATTGACCTCTCTCTCTTTCTCTCTCTTTCTCTCTCTCTCTCAAGCACCCACTTGCCATTCAGTTCATGCCTTCCTCAGACTGCATGGCTGCTGTGTACTTTGCTCTGCAGCAGGACCAGACAACCAGTTTTGTTGTTGGCCTAATAACTCTTCCCCCCGCAATGCACAGGCCTCAGATCCCGTAGCACGCATCAGCGCATAAGCCGAGGTTTATTTTTAAACATTTGCATTACGCCACATTATGATCAGCGGCGAGCCTTCTGCCTTTTCGGGGGACCATCAAAAATGAATACATCCATCAAGCGGTCACATTTAATTTGTTTTGCAAACTCCTCGATGCTCCGGAGACTCGCCTGCCGTAAATGCGGTTTCTGCCCTCCCGAAAGCCGCCCTTCTGTATTTCTTGTAAAATATAAGCGAAATGCCATCGTTGTTTATTTGATGTATTATAAAAGCCCTAATCTATTTCAGGCTCAGCTGTCGTCTATTAAACACTGTTTCGTCTGTCGGCAGCTGACTCTTGTGCATTCGTTTGTACCTGTGCGCAGAACTTTAAATTCAGTCCGTTTTTTAAGTGTGCCTATTTATATTGTGACACATTGATGCATGGCCGCCGCGAGTTGTTACAAAGCCCACAGGAGTCACGCAAGAGTACCAGCGAGCGAAATATATGATAAATATGATTTCTCACGTAGCGCAGGCAGACAATCAAGCCATTACTATTAATCTGGCACTCCAAGAACAAAATACGGTGATTAGTATGCAAATTTGTGCGATTTATCTGAAAACACACTATAAAAAGTCAGCATAGAATTAGTCAGGAATTAACACTGGCTTACACCGAATTAACCCGAAGGATTAATTTGGAATTAAATAGGAGCCTGGCAGTTCTTATACGTTGAGACATGACGCTCTAACCGAAACACAAGTTCAAATCTGGCTTGCAACAATTCCGTTCTTTTTATCTCCTCTAATAAACTTGAAGTTGAACGTAGCACAACCGACAGAACGTTTGTTTACGTTCACCTTACAAAGATTTTCCAAACCCATTGATTTCTAAATCAGCACGATGTGAAGATTATGATGTAACTGCCTCTCGCTTAAAGCAAATCTAAACTAATGGAACGGTGCCATTCTTTGACCTCTCTTGCACATCTGCACCAGGCAATTCTCCGTCACCCACTCATCACATCAAGTACAAACCTCGGTGTAATTACACCAAAATACCCTTATTAAAATCATCTTTTCAGTGCAGGTCTTTGACTCTCTCACCAAGAAATTGCATAGCAGAATGAGGGATTACATCTCATAAAACCATGAGAAAATGGCCATGCTTTTGTTTTTCGCTTTGCGTCGGCGTGTGAGAGCAGTGCCTTTTTAAAGTAGAAGGGTGAGACTATCGTCACCTCCCTCGACTCTGTTCTCAATCTTGTAATCACAATATCCTCATTGTTCCACACCTCGACAAGGCCCCATCAAAGTGGCAGATCATGTGAATTACGGCTGTTGCGCTGAACGCATCTTAATTGTGATCTAACATCCTATTATGTTGAGTAAACGGGACATCTCTCTCTCTCTCTCTCTCTCTCTCGCTCGTCTCCTGTCTTTATATCTGGATTTGATGATTCACATGGCCTGTGCTTGCACACGTCGTCCACGCCTTCATTTCACCCCCTTTGATTATCTGATGATTTATCGGGGGAACAAAATTTAAGCTTGACAGTAAAATGGTTTGTGAGAAATCAAAACACAAAATGCGAAAGCGTCAGTGTTGGTACGGTATTGTCCCTGAACATCCAATGTGTTTTCTAGAGGTGAAGAGAGGGAGGAGATCATTTATGACTAGTGGTATTAGGGTATTATCCTGTCAATTCTGTTTGTAGGAATTCAACCTTTATGTGGTCTGTTGATGGCTGCCTCCACAAAAGTAAAAAAAATTGTTCACAGTTTGATAAAGATGGTCCTCCAAAACACAAAAGACCTCATGTTCCGTACAGAGGACAGTAAGGTTTTTGACAATGTTTCCTCTTGTAAGTCTTGTACTGCACAAAGATTCATTTGAGAATTCAAGTCCAAATAGATTTTTTTTATGAATGATAAACATATTTCTTACATTAAATATTAAAGCTTTTGCATTATAGATGACTGTGTCGTTTCAGACGCGAAGACTTTGAGAAATCATTGAATGAACCTCTTCATGTGTGTCATGTAGGTGCAATTGAAAAAGGAACCTCATGTGTGACTTATCGAACCGCTTGTTCTATATTTAATAGCTATTTATTCATATCATATCCTGGCACGACCATAATTTGAAACTTGGAGGTGATGTATAAAGCTTTTACTAAACAAAGGTCTTTGTTGATCTTAACATGTAGCTACATTTTATACATCAAAGAGAAATTGCTTGATAATATTTTGCCGGCTTTGCTTCATGTTAAAGTTTCAAGTCACCTGTCATCCCATTTGAATGAAGAATAAAGGGCATTATTTGTTTTATTTTTTTGAGTCGTCTAAACCTCCCAGTGACAGGTAAATGACACATTAGCATTTGGCTTTGAAAAAAATAGGGGGTTGAGTAACGCTGCTGCAGCGTCTCGGGCCGAGCACTGCAGACGTAAGCAAACTGAATCGCACACTGGCATCAGATCAAACCCAACAGGAATTGGGACTGAATTTGGTTTTGAATTCATATTTGCTGATGCAAAGTAAATCAGAAAATATATGATGGTTTATTAAATAGTTATGAGGAGCTGGATTTACAACTTAATATTTACATGTAATTTTTGGCAAGTGTATTATAATACAATGCAATGCAGTGCAGCATTTAAAATACAGGCTATAAAGAATGAATATTGAAAATTTCTATTCTTACTGTCCCTATTCAAAACAGTCAAATGTTGCAGACTGAGAATTTGAAGCCAGTTTGAGTCTGGGCCGCTTCTTATTCTTCATATCGTTCTTTTGCTCCTCCGTGTCCTCGGTCTGTCTGAAGGCCATGGCGAGGTGAGCTGTAATTCTATTTTAAATTGGCTGTAAGTGGTGTGGGGTTAGCAACAGCATTCAGCGCGGGTCTTTAAACTGGTCTTCTGGGTCGTTCTTGTCTCCTGGTTTTGACTGAAGCAATTTTTCCCGTAATGTGAAACAATAATGTTTATAGCTGGAGAGTGACCGACGTATTGTGAGCGACAGAATGTGTTAACCTTGATGTCCAGAAAGGGGGGCAGAAGCTGGAAACGCAAACTTTTCCTGACTGACACTTTAAAGGTTTGATTTGACATGAAAGATAAGATAAATATAACTTTTAAAACTTAATTTTTACTCTTTATTAATGTCATAGTTAAGCTCAATACTTTATTAATTCCTTAGTTCACTTGATCATGAATGAGATCAGGCATAAGCACATGATTTTATTTGCTACCTAAAGTAAAGTTATTGACATTGACATCTTCTTTAACTAAATACTCTTGCCCCAGACAGAGTAAGCTGCATCTCAAGTGAAAGAACAATCTGAGCGAATGGTTGTCCAACTTTTTTGGTAATTCAAAACCCAGACTGAAAATGCCACTGTACATGTACTACATTATGGTTGTGTAGCATATTATATTTCAGAACCAGACTGTAAAATTGGCAATTCATGCTTCTGAGTTGCATTTTGTTAATCACAGTCTACTTAAATCCTTTTTTAAAACAATAAACTCATTTGTAGTCATTTGTAGTAATATTAACTGGCTTAAGGATGAAAACAGAGAACATTTTCATTGATCAGTGCATTTTTGCCTCCATTTTCTTGTGTTTTATTTTACAGAGAACACAGAAACCATTTACAAACATGAAAGAGAATACACTTCTTCTTACTAAAATACATCCTTTATTCTTACGCAAAACCATATTTCGTCTCAATGGTAAATGTATATTTGTCTTATTTCAATTAAACCAACAATTTACATTTCTGTCAGAAGTTATAAAACAGTCCATTCGGAATAAATTGCATATGATTACTGTATAAAAGCCAAATATATGATACCTGGAAGCCACTGCACAAAGACCACTTCAATCTTTTTTCTTTACAAACATCCTTCAGACATTATGATGTTGTGTTGTACATCATCAAATACTAATATAGAACAAATGTAAAAGCTGCAGATTTTTCAGACAGCAGGAGGTACATCAGCCGTCCGGTATAGGTGTAATAAATCAACCCACACAAGTGTGATGACTTTAAACTGGAGTTCCCAGTGTACCCAGGGAAACTCTTACATTAAACAGCAAGCGTCGAGAAGCATTTCTTGAGTTCTGTGAAAACGTCAAAACTATTCTTGAATGTACTTTTTAGCCCTTTTTTCCCATGTAGCTGTCCATGTACATCATTTTCTGTGCAGATTTCAAAGAGGGGGAAGTGTGTTGTCTTGCCCGGGGATACTTCTGTTTCCTGCTGTACGGATCATGTTTCTGCTAAAAGATTAAAAGACAGACTAAAAGCGCTGGAGTTACTTTGTTGTGTCCTCATGTATTCGCATTGAACTCCTTCCAGTTGTGTTATGTATGGCACATGAGGTACAGCATGCCGTTTGGAGTCTTTAACCTTATTCTACCCCAAACAATGATTTTAATAACCCTTCGAGAAATGGATAATTGGCAAAAGTTCATACTTCTTTTAAAATAAACAAAACATTGAGCTTCACCGCCTACCATTAGGCTTTGACGTTGCACATTTTAATAAGAATAAAGCAGAATCCTTTTTATTCTCGTAGTAATCCTGCAGGCCGTATCTTTGACTAACCCCTCTGCCAGACTCACATCCAGATGATAGCGCAGACGACACGGTGCGCCAGATGAACAAAGGGAAATGCCTTCAGATGGTGTCTTGTTCCATCGGGATTGCTGATTCTGAATTCCGTCGGGATTTGCTTGCCTCTTCATCCAGTTTAGGAATATTGATTGAACTAGCCAATTTAATGTGATGCTGCTCGCACCGCCTGTGTATTAATAACATCTAGGCAGCGCTAGAGGACGGTTGCTTGGCAACATGGTCATTAATTTCGAGCCATCTCATAACGTTCAAACCGAATTCAACAGTTTCCACCATTTCAGCTGTTGCTTCTGATGTGCAATTCTCCGGTCAGATGCCTTTGCCCTTAGTCAACATTGAGAATAATGAAAACGTTGGATTTCATCTCAGTTTCGTGATGGAAAGGGTTATTAATTTGTTAATTTAGCATAATTTTTAAATCAGGTATTTCATTTGAGAGTTCGTTAAATTAGTTTCCTCTCTCTTGCACCGCTGAAAGGTATTCATTTGGGGGGTGGGGGTGTTATTGCCATGCCCCCCTAATTGCACTTTGTGGTGCCACACAAAATCATGTGCTGCTTTTTAAGATAGTCTTTGAAATGGCAGATCTGTTAAAGGTTATCATGGCTTCAGAATTCATTTTGAGGGTCATCGCTCGAATGAAAGCAGATAGCCTAATTAACAGACTGCTTTGAATATCAATTGAGGCCTGACAAAAACATCCAAGCAGAGATCATTATATAGCTTGAATAATGCTTATTTGGACTGAATCTGACATTTCAGCGGTCCACATTTGCATGTTTATTCAAAAAACTTTCATGTTTTTGAGTTCCTTTGGAGTAAGAGAGGTGGTTTGACTGTCGTGGAAATGTTTGTTCAGTAAATTGACACATATGGTAGCTGAATTTTACGAAAACAGTTTATTCTTATTCTTTACTGTTTAAAACGGAAGTTAGGCCTGCACATAAAGGCTAATTTATACTAAACTCCAAAAACATGTTTGTAAAACATAATTGATCAATATCAATGAAAATGTAGAATGTTGGCCGTTTTTTGCCGTTTGTTGGATCAGTATAGCCAGGTATAGTTCACACAAAAGTTTTGTCATAACTTTACTCCCCCTCAGGTTTTTACAAACCTTTTCTATGTTCAACGCAAAGAAAAATATTCGGAAGAATGTAAGACATTTTCAGTTATGGGACATCGACCACCACCATAGTGAAAAAAAAAAAATTTGTTCTGTGGAACACAAAATAAGATATTTTTTTGACTTTTGGAAAACTCCGTTCTGGGACACCTTGGACTACATATAATTTATTTTAATGATGTTATGGAAAATATACTATGGTCTAACACAAATGTGTACAAGAAATGTCTACTATGAAGTATTGTAATTCTTTGTTTCTTGTAATCTGTTTTAATGCACCCAAGTGTCATATACGTTATAGACAGGGTGTAACAATTACATCAAGCCATGACATAAACCAAGCCATGAGTTTCTCACACAAAACCCTAAACCTATGCAATGACTCTGCTCCAAGAACAAGAATAAACATGACGTGATAGCGTAATCATGACACTCTTTATGTTAACATAGTTAATGCACAAATAACTTATATGAACAATTGTTTTTGTATTGTTTCTTGGTTATTTCTCAGTTATATATTCCATTCTCCCTAAAGAAAAATACAAGAAATGTGATGGTGGTTAATCTGATATAAATATATTTTGTTCGCTAAAGTAGCATATGCATAGAGGACCTCAGAGATTACTTAAAATCTGATTCCAAGTGGTAGAATATGGCCTCTTAAACCTCTCTGCATTGCATAATCCTGCACTCTCAAACATTTGACCATTAGAGCATCTTTTTGCAAACATTCAGTTGTTTCAGTCTTGCTGTTCATATTTAATAGAATACTGTCCATGTTTATACAGTGCAACAGCCTGCAGTCTCACTGCTGAGAGAGAGAGAGAGAGAGAGAGAGAGAGAGAGAGAGATGGGACATGTGTTGTCATCCACGGCGAGAGTTTTCTTCTGACACTGACACACAAGAACCAGCTGTGTACTGTCTGGCAGATCGGACCTAAGGGAGATGGCCGCCAACACTGCAAAATCTTTAATTACTCGCTAACAAGAGCACCCGTCCTCATCTCAACCCAAGTACATTTCACCAGCTCACCATGACAGGGAAAGATAATCCATTTTTGTGGGCATCGGCCACAGAAACAGTCAAACACAAGGCAACAGGGGCATTCAGACATATAGTGGATCTCACAGAGCCTGACTTTCAAGTGACGACTTAAAGGCTAGTCCACACTGCAGTTAATTCAGGCCGAGAACCGCTCTGAGGAAATAAAGAGACCAAAAGGAAAAAAACATCTGCCCGTTCTATACACTTCGCTTTAATTGATTTATGAATGGGGTGGTTTACTTGAACCATAATAATAGACTGATGTGTAAGAAAAAACGACTGTAACTATTTCAAATTTTCAGGGTTTAGTTCAGACTTTGGTTGCAATTCACAACCTCTTAATTTCATACACTGTACCTTTAAATAGTTTACAGAACCGGGGAAAACAAAGCTGTAGTTGCTATAGTAGTTGCTACTGAAGGTCTGGGAACTTTGGCCGCTTTCATTGACCAAGAGGGCATATGACTGTCAGGTAAATCAACCACTCACGTTTGGGTTTTGTTTAGAGCCGTGGAAATGTCCCCACAGTATCAGACCGATGTACATTCACAAACATGTCAAAAGTAAACAGCAACTACGTTTATGAGTTTATTCTCTGATCTTCGCATACCTTTAGGAATGAAGCGTTTATTCGATCGTGATAAATTCTTATTGCAACCGATGCGAACACAATAGTTTACGTCTTTGATCAGACGGCTTCATAATGTTTTCAGGTGAAACGATAAAGAATATTCATATACTGTACACGTACATCGCTATTCAACATCAAATTCAACCTATGAGATGATGACTTCGAACATGTTGAAGTGTTTCCACAAAAGTGTGCCTTATGCATCAGACGTTCAGTCAGTGGTCAGCTGGCGTGACGTCTAAGGCTGAGACTACTATAGCAGATACTTAAGGTTATCTAGTTTTCTTGTTTACATAACAATAATGTTTCTCCCCAAATAAGTACAAATTAAAGCCACTAACCCTTTAGGAGACAAGAAAAACAGCCAGAAAGCCAATATCAGATTAAGGTGTCTAATACTGAGACTTTTCAGAAAGTATTTAACAGGCCCCCTCACTGTCTGTTTCTCTCTTCTGATGTTAACTGCCTGTCATTAACATATTGCATCACACATGTTGAGTAGGTCACTTAGAACATCCACATTATCTTTCAACACCTGCGGTTTGATGATTCAGAGAGTGTGATCCTGGACGAATTTGTTCATTTTCTTTCCGAAGTCACACTGTGAGATGATTGAATAAGAGATTTGCAAAGGTGAACAGAGACGCAACTGATTTATGCAAGCAATATAATAGAGAAACACTGTCGAGTTCTTGTTTTACGTAAGTTTTATGTAAGCTCCTTTGTTGTAATCGGTTTTACTTTAAAGGGACTATTCACCCCAAAATAATAATTCCTTCATTTACTTCAGTTGTAACTGAACAATTCTTGTCACCCATTGACTACCACAGTAGGAAAAACTACAATGGTAATCGATGATGACCAAGAACTGTTTGGTTGCAAGCATTTTTCCAAATATCTTTCTCTGTGTTCATCAGAACAAAGAAATGTATTCAGATTTGGAACAACTCGAAGGTGAGTAAATGATGACAAAAATATTTGGGTGGAACTGTCCCTTAAAGTTAGGGGTATTCATTCTATATAATAGCAGTGAAGGAACATGGAAGTTACATGCAACTTCTGTATGAACTTTGATATCAAATTATTCCAGGCTACAGGGACCAGCATCCTGCCACATGACTTTAGTAAGGCTGAACGGGTTTAATCCCGGGGAGTTTCGGACATGCCTTTAGAAATGCTTTTTTTGGTGGCGAAACACAGTACAGAAGATTCTTTTCATTTATGCATTTGGCAGACCCTTTTATCCAATGTGAAATCCCCTGGGATCGAACCGATAACCTTGGTGTTGCTAGAGCCATGCTCTGACCACTGAGCTACAGGAAAACCAATATGAGTCTTTCATGTCAGTTTGTCTGCAGAATCTCAATCTGCGTACTGTAGTTTTTTCTTTTTTGTCCGTGCTCTATTGTTGCTTTTTACGCCAGCTGCCTCATTCCATCCCTGCTGCGTCTACATTTAGAGGCATTTAAGGGTCTCGAGCTTCAAGTGGTTTCCTGGAACCTTCATCTCAAAACCTCACTCAAGGCCAACAATAGTGTCTTTAACTACACACTTTCCGCCTCCTTGATTTGTTAATTACTTTTGCCTTTCCTCTGATGTGGTATTGCAGAACATGACACGGCAATATTATTGAAGTAACATCTTTTTTTTTGTATTTTTGCAGACGGGAAGAAAAGAAAAAGGAGACCTGCTGAATTCAGCGATCGACAAGATGACCAAGAAGACACGTGATCTCCGCAGACAGGTAACATCTATATAGTTTCTATACGACAAAAATGTGCATTGAATGGTGTCTGATTATATTCTATTTTATAGCTTGTTTTGTCTTTATAATCTGTTTTTTATTAATATTATCACATTTTAGACTCTATAGAAAAAGTTGAGAAAAATCTAAATATGGGTAGATGACAAATGTACTGTACATAAAAATACAAATTTAGGAAAAAAAATACAATGAAGATTGTCTTTATATTATAAACATAATATATGAATCATATAAATATAAAAAGATGTTTACTAAATTTTCCTCTCACACCAAATCTATGTATTCATTTATATTCATATTCACAAAGTTAAAAAGGTCCTGCAAAACACTGAATTACCCAATAAAACAATCTGCTGTATTTGTACTAAGTGCTTGAAAGAAAAGTTCTCTCTGAGAGGCTGCCGGTGTTAAAAATCACCTCCTGGTATTTCGGATACACTGAGACATGCGAGGATGAAACACCAGCTTCTTTCCATCTGAAGAAGCACAGGTTCATCCTCTTGACTCAGCAATCAGATCATTTTTCTCTCTCCATCACCATGACAATGGAGAAGAGTCTTGGATGAGAGTTTAAGCATGAAGGTTTCGGAGGGAGGTGCTTTGACTTAGACTGCCATTATCAGTCCAGAATTTATTTTATTTTATTTCAGTAAATGTCAGTAGGGATTGAGGATTATATCAAACTATTATGCAGGAGTGTTACATGACAGTTACGTTAAAGTAAGTAAGTGTTCCTTTATGTGGCTGAAGTTATTTGCACGGTCTCTTTCTGCTTAGTTTCTCTAGTTTCGTCACTGTGTTACTTACAGAAACGGGTTTAACACATGAGGTTTCTTGAGAAACAGCTAAACTGTTAAAAGTGTCAAACTTTGCATCCATTGCACATTTAAATGGACAGTTCACCCAAAGTAAAAATTCTCTCATGTAGGCTATTCATGTATCAGGCAATTATACAACCACACTTTGAGCATGTTATCACAGCATACCGTACTGCACTGCTGTCTTTTCACTTAACTGTTAGCATTTTTTTTGCATCTTGATAATGTTTACACTTATAATGTTACATCTCAGCATATGCCTCTGGCACATATTCCAGAGACTTTCATGTCGCCCAAACATAATATTTCCTCTCCCTCAACATCAGACTTGGTTTACTTGTCCAACATGATCGTAATACTTTACAGTGTCTTTATTTTGTCTTAAGGGGGTCGCAAACCCGACTCGAAGCCATTAATGTGGTAGAAGGGAGAGTTTTTCTGTATTAATGCGCTGTTTTTCCATTATTCCTAAACAGATAAATGGGTCTTGCAGCTTATGGTGAAGTCAGTTTGTACATGAAAGATGATTTTAGTCAAATAACATATCATTTAATGTTAAATAGAGTGGCAGCCTGTGACTCTGCAGGCCTTGTAGCACCGCCGCAAGGCCCCAAATGGTGGCGCTGGTCTGTAGACTATATATGTTTATTTTAGAAAACTATTCTGAGTCCTCAGTGCAAACCCCCCTTTTTGTTTCTAGACATTTTTCTCTTTCTTTTCTTTTTTTTAAATTAATCATAACACAATGCTATCACATTTTTGTTAATTTAGTATTATATAATTTTATCATATGTTAATATTATTTCAATTTTTATTTTGCTTTATTACATTATATTGTTATTGCATTATGTTTTTAAAGGGGTCATATAGCGCGAACACGTGTTATTCTGTGTCTTTGGTGTGTCATAAGTTGCCAATGCATGTATCAGACATTTGCAAAAATTAAAGTGTAGGATCCAAAAATGCAATTGTTTTGGAACCTGATGTTCCAAAAAAGTTAAGAGGTGTTACATTTCCGTCACACGCTTGCTGTATTCGACCAATCACTACGCACTGGTTAACTGGCCAATCCTAGCACATGCTTGTTAAAAATCATTGTGTTTCAGAGAGGCGGAGATAAACAAACAAGCACGATATTTGGAAAATACGGCGTTTTTAACCTTAAATCGTGTATACAAATTGCATTACATCTAAAACAAACAATAATAATTGTTTTAGCCGTGTCATATGACTCCGTTAATAATAACCGATTATAAATATATATCTCGTTAAATTAAAAAAATTATACACCAAACTCACAAAAACACTTTCATGTGCCTGTGCTAAAACGATAGAGAGCTTAACTCACCTATATAAAAAGTCATATGGGTTTGAACTGACAGAATTTTTATTTCTGTGTAAGCTTTGGTAAACTCACATCCAAAATCTTACACCCGTTGCATGAATGAAGTAAAGTGCTCCTGAATCCAACTGTCAGTGCATGTACTTGAGAACCTTGTGCAGTACAGTTCTGTTCACACGTGAGCTGAAGAATACATCTGAATCACTGACAGAGGCGGAGAGAAGGACAATGCGATTCTTGTTATATACACATATGTCACTTTTCAGCGAAAATACAATCCCCATAGTTATCTTCTCATTTGTGAGGTTTCTTCATATGCCTGGAGACATTCTTGTACGTCTTTCATTGCATGTCACACCAACCCGCGCAGTCCCCTGCTGAACAAGACAGGACGCTCGCAACCGATATGAAGCCCCCCGCTATGAGGAACCTTTTATTTGCTGCGAGTTTGCTTTTTCATAGCTAGGACTTCATTTTGTTTCGTTTAGTTGTATTTAGTATCAATCTTTGCCTACTATAGATGTTTGCGAGAAGTTTATTTGATAAAATATAAAATAAAATGAGTAGCATTGCTTCGATAATTTGTTCGCGGCTTAACTTGAGTTTGCATCAAAATCTCAAACTTTTTATTGCTGGTCATGTTCTACATCTAGTCTCATTGCTGTCTGAGAGAAACATCTGAGGTCTCATTTGTGATTTGGCTGACTACAGAGACGCACAAAAGCACATGCTAGTACACGTATTCTGCCTCCCCGAGAAAGAACCCTCTTCACCTCCCATCACAATAAATCCACAGAGAGGGCGACTAATGTGGAATGGTTGTTCGTTTTGAACGACCTGCTTTAATTACATACTCCGAGTTCAGGAGTGTATTCGCTTCTGTATAAATCAGCCGGCACGGAGGTTATATACCAATGCGTACACGCAAACCGTTGCTAGCACACAAACATTTACGATTTACCCTCCGCCCGTTTTGCAGGATCTTTCATAATTGGAAAACATCTTTTAAAATCTGCTCGCTCCCGCCCCCTTCACCGCGACTATAAATTTGAGGGCCCCATTTTCAGACTCAGCAGTCGTACATTATTACCTCACTCGTTTCTCCGCCTCGACACCTTACGCCCCCCATCCGCGCGATAAACCGACCGTCGCGTTCCTGTATCTTCTGTCACCTGCTTGGCTGAACCAATATTTCGAAAGCCATAAGTTTCCCCGACGTATGTTTTGTGGTTACGTGTTGGATGCGAGAGCCAGATGTTTACAGATTTCGCCTGCCCAAGCATTTTTAATCTCTTAAGACGCATATTTCATTATGTATCGTGGTCTTCGGCGGACGGAAATGTTTCCCACGTGGATAGGCGAAGGTTTTACGGTACAGTGAAGTGGTTTAAAGGGAATGAAAAGTGTTTGATAGGTCTCTTCCCTCCTGCTAACTCCGGTGTCGGCTCCCTTGTAATTCCAGCCATCACTTCTTGTTTCCTTTGGTCCCACTGCTGTTGTGCTCCATATGCCGCAGCATCTGATAGACCACCTCTCACCTCGGCAACATGTCACTTGAATCTTCATCATCGCAAAACAAATTATGTTTTAATCACTTTAATGGGGTTTGAGAATTCTGAAAAAAGGATCCAGCGTGATCCATGGACATATGCTGGTTGGATGGTTACAGATTTTAATTTCAGGCAGCCGTGTTCTGGACGGCAGCCACCTGATGTGTCGTTGCTGTTGTTTACCCAGTTCCACAGGATGGTCGGCACGGTGCGGCGTAACCGTTGCGTTGATTGATTCAATCAAAATAACTCTCAAATTGTTATTAGGTTCTTATAACTGGATTCCAGGAAGATGATCCATCTCCATACTAAAGCTTTTAGTTTTTTAGTTTAGTTAATTCGTGTCGGGGATTTCTGGTTTTAACCCACATTTTATATTACGTTAATGGACTTGCCGGACACAAATTTTATCAGTATGTGCATTCCCAGAGAATTGAACCCACAATTTTTCGCTAGTGCCATGTTCTACCAGCTGAGCATGTTTGTGTATCTAGCTACGTATCTGCTCTGCTTATAGCACAGTAAGCTTGTATGCATTAATGCATTTCCCTTTCATGGCACAGCCGGGCTGGAAATATGAAACGTGAACCCGTGTGATCCGCTCTGGGGTTTTCAGGGCCCTCCTTCAATTGAATGAATCGGCATCTCATCAAATCTGTTTCACCAGGGGAACATCTGAGTGTCTGTGGCAGCCGGCTTTGAGTTATTGTCTACCTGGCAAGAGAATATACTGCTGCAAATCAAGCAATAACGGCAAGGCCTGTTCACTTTCTGTGCAGCTACACAGGAATGAAGGATCACGGTTGATTTTCATAACGCCCGGGTTGCTGGGCTCTGTTTGTGTTGTATTACACTTGCTCTGTTTGCGTTCTGTATTTATTCATAGATGGCTCTTTTGGGGATGTTTTTTGGGGGGGCAGAGAGAAACAGAGCATGTGTAAGGATACTTGATACGAGCACGATGTGCTTTTGTATTTCACCTGAAATTTCAGTTGGTTTAATGGTATAATGCTGGCCATAAATGCAGGTCTTGGAACAAGTTCAACTTCCCAAATGCAACTCCAAAGTTTAGTTTAGTTTAGTTTAGTTTAGTTTAGTTTAGTTTAGTTTAGTTTACTTTAGTTTACTTTAGTTTACTTTAGTGTACTTTAGTTTACTTTAGTTTACTTCAGTTTACTTTAGTTTACTTTAGTTTACTTTACTTTACTTTAGTTTAGTTTTTGGTGTTTTTATGTCATTCTCCGGGGCCTTGACTCAGAAAGGCAGATGGTCAAATCGGTCAGACGGATAAATCAGTTAGACACAGATTTAATATATATGTACATATTATATATTCAGTCGTTACATATTCATTATTTATAGTGCCCATGAACAGCGATGGCAGATTTCAAATTGTGTACATCCGGAAGGTCTTGTGCCAGCCGTGTAATGTATTGCTCCAGATGGCAGGAAATATATTTTGAATGTGTGTTTTGTTTTATAATTGCATTTGTGGCACACACAGTATTTGTTGTAATTTGAGCATTTGAAGAGAAAGAAACAGAAAGAGAACATAGCGCCATACTGCTTTGCATAAATGCATAAGCAGGTCTTTATGCTACACAGACATGCGTTGAATATCTATGCAATTTTATCCCTGCAGCGAGTACTCTGACTAATACATAAGAATCGCTATCAGATCCATCAATAGTGTCGCAGAACAGATTACACTAGTTCATATAGCCAGATTAACCTCAAAAGAATATTCCATTGCCTTTAGCTTTTTCATGACTTATATCTTCCAACATATACCGCAATGATGGTGCCTGTTGTAATTTGTTATAAAGTACGAGGTGGCATTAAGGTTAATGATCTGGACTGGTAACCAAAAGGTTTCAAGTTCAAATCCTGCAATAAGTCAAGTTCATATGTCATCACCATTGTGACTCTAAGCAAAACACTTAACCTCTGGTTGATCCAAGGGTGCTATCTCTCTAGGTATCAGATATTAAAATAAATGAGCTATCAGCCATTTGTAGACCCTTTTATCCTAAGTGACATAAAATGCGTTACAGGAACAAGCGTACTGGATGAGTTCCTTGCTCAGGGGAACAATGATAAGAGCTTGTGGCATGTTCAAGAGCTCAAAATACACCACATATCTTTCATTACAATATGTTGAACATGGCCATTTGTGGATGTAATGGAAAACGCGCCGTTTTTGTGTGTGTCTCTTTAAATGCAAGTGAGCTTCTGCTCACTTCCCCACTTCCCGTATGCAAAATATGACGTAGAGCACTTACACATGTGCTTTTCAAGACAAGTAATATGGCGGAAAGCGCACTTACGTCTGTAATGCCCTATCCAAGCAAAACCAAGCAACATTAATGCCTTGTTCATAAATACGAATTAAGCGGAAAGACAAAAACATGGATAGAACAACCAATGCTGTATGAAATGTTGGCCAGTGATCATGTGCATGCATATTACTAACAGACATAAACACGGATATAGGCAAAAACATGCATTCAGAGTACTAGTATTTGTCAGACAGGTATGAAAAGATCAGCAACCAGGTTGTCTTACAAATGCAAACTCTGTTTCTATCCACTCTAAGTATTGTCGCACTTAGGACATATGAGAAAACACTGAACTCATAGAGAAAGACACTGCTATAATTTTCTTTCTTTTTAATGAATAAGATTTACAGAAATGATGTCGGTCACAAGTCTTCTGAACCGATTTGCGCGATGCGTTTTACAGCTAACATTACGACATAACACCTGTCTTTGGACCAATGTAAAGTCTAAGACGGGAACATGTATACAACAGCCACTAACGTGCTAAAGACATTATTTAAGAAAGAAGATTTAAAAACGATGTGTAATACTTACTTCTTCCGGAGATGAAGCTTGATCGCGAACATGTGTAACTAAGTGCTCATAAGGCGGAGTCTGTGATTGGTCATGTGCAGACGTAAATCAATGTGACGACAGATTGTTCGGAGATCTCCAACAGCCTGTTTTGTATCATTGTTGTGGTTTAGAGATTACGAAAAAAAGAATAGTTGGATTTGTATGATTACAGCGTTCTTCTGCACAAACGCTGGCGACAAAATTTCTGGTAGATAAACATTTAAAAGTGCATTTTCTGAGATTGCGCCCTTTAAAAGTTAAGGAGTTGTGAAAATCGATGTCCTGGGCATGTGTGCTTGAGTTGTTTGGAATAAATATTATTATTATTTAAATTAATTTAACAAAGTTCAGTTACTTATCTAAAATGTATATAATTGTTTAAAGAATTAAAAGTTGTGTAAAAAATGAATTTCTTTATTGCAGGGGGTCTTTTTGGCCAGTTAGTATGAAATTCAGTGAAATGCTCTGTACAACTTACTTTTCACATTATGCAGTAAAATACTGTACACAATTAGGGAATACAAATAGAAAGTTAATTAAAATTTTAAATTTAGAAAACTAATATGAAGAATTCAACAGCAATAAGAAAAGGTAGAAAACACAGTACTTTTTAAATTATAACATACTGAGGTTGTCAAATTTAAGAAGCAATTTTAAAACCATTTTATTGTTTGAAAAATGTAAAATCCCAGCGACAAACATAAATGTTGACTAATATAGTTTTTCTCGATTGTTTAAACACAATGATGCCTCGTAATCTCAAAACAGTAAACACAAGACCATAACATCTCACCCAATTCCCCAAACATCCTATTTTCAGGTCAAAATGAAGCTCTCTTCTCAAAACCATTCAAACTTGCTGAAAAACCAAACTTTTCCTGCAGACATGACACACAAGCCCTCAAAATCCTCCACACTGCAACATACTCTGAGACACTGGTGAGATCAACTCAAAATACTGTTACTAACACCTCTTGTTGGGATTCAAGAATAATTTGACAGCTTAGTGTTTATTAGAATATTCAACATAAAATAGTGCAAATAGAGCAAAGTGCAAGAATGAGCTTTAGGAAAAAATAAGACATTACACGACTGTAAAGTAGATGAATATGATCTTGCAAGACAAGAAAAGTTCAAAAAACAAAGAACATTATAAACTGGTCATGCAACACAATACAGTATTCAATTGCACAAATTACATTTACATGCAGGCATTTAGCAGATGTTTTTATCCAAAGCGATTTACAGAGAAGATAAAGGAAACAATACAGTGAAGCGATTTGTCAATAGGAGGCAATGTAAAAAAAATATGGCATCCTCTGCACCTTCAGGCCAATTTCGTAAAATTATTCCTTATTTCCTGCCAAAAACACATAACAGGTAAAAATGGGTGTACACGTTCTAAATTTCTCTCACATAAAGTGTGTAGTTATTATACTATATGTTTACAGTAAGTAGTATAAAGCCCAGTATATGATTCTATGATTGACCATTATCTGAGCTCCTATTGATCCTGAGATTCTCATTGGTGTTTCATCAGTTTTGCCACTGAATGTTTACTGATGGGTAAATGTGTGCTATTTGAGTTTACATCACTTTAGTTCATTATATTGTGTGTTTGTGTTTTCTGAATGGGTACATGGTTAACCCTTTGCAAAATGAGGCTGTTTGTGTGTGGGGTTTGTAAAAGTTGGTGTATTGTTCTGAGAATAGGTTTATAGTTGTCAGAAAATGGTGAATTGTTTCATGAATTGTGTGTTAGCTATCGAAAAAAACTATAATAACGATCTAGGGCAAAAAAAACAAATCACAAAATATGGAGATATGAGGTTTTAGAAGGACAGCAGCGATATCTATTACAGTATTTCTTATCGTTATTATTAACATTATTTGCCCTGCAGTCATGAGGTCAGTCCCAGAACTAAGCCCAGCATTTGTCAGACCTCTCCCCAGAGGCTCACCTCTTAGATGCCACTGAGTGCATGAGCTCCCATAATGCTCTGCCATTGGGACCAAAAGAGAGATAGAGATGACTGACATCGAAAGAAATAAAATGCATGAGCACAACCTAGAGTCTTAATGATCCAAGGTAAAGACTTCCAGCTGTTTAGAAGCTTGATGAATAATATTAGAGGTGTGAAGGCGTACCGGGCTGAATGAACACTCTTAAATATCTGTTCTTATGTAATTAGAAGTCCCCGCACACATCCCTTAACGCCACTTGAGCTATGTGTCATCTGTCATCCTTTTTCTAATAAATGTGTCTGTCAAATCCTCCCTCCCAGCTCTCCGTTGACGGATAGCTCACTCCAGGATGCTCCTTTAGTGCACAACACTTCTCTGAACATATGGTTAAACAACCTCTCTCTCTCCCCCTCTCTCTCCGGAGATCCATTTTGGGCAAATAGATGCAACTCTCTTGTGTTCCTGGAATGAATGTGATACGATTAAATCGTTCATAACGTGAAAGAGAACAAAATAAGTTGTTGTAACATGCACATTCACCGCACAACGCTTCTATATTTTTTACTTTTACAACAGATGGTTTTGGTCGTGTATTACAGCACCTGGGCTGTTTGTTTCATGGCGTTTCAGATGAGAGTATGTGAAAGGTGCGGAGTGAGGGAGTTTTGTGGTTTTGCCTGAAGTGATGAGGTGTTTTCTCTTACTCAGGGATTGGGGATCAAGAAAAACCTGGAATGGAATTTCAGTTCATGTTGAAGCATAGTGCGTTTTTTTAATTCTGTTATATATATATATATATATAAAAAAAATTATTTCTATTATTATTATTTTATATACTCAAATTTAGCTTATTTTTGATTGACACTGGTAGGATCAGCACAGTTGAGATAGCACAATAGTTCTCTTTACTTTTACAGTTTTAACTATTGGTATCTCATTGACTGTATCTGAATTACATGGGAACGCCGCTAGATACACCAAAGTCATGGGTTTGAATCCCAGTAATTGTACATTATGAATCCAAATATCTTAAATGTTAGTCGCTTTAAATTACCTATTTTTTTGCGGCCTTGTGCGAGCAGGGCATTAGACTCCTGTACTGAACTCTTCAAAAAAGGTGCTTCAAAAGGTTCTTCGATGCCATAGAAGAACCTTTTGGTTACATAAAGAACCTTTAACATCTGAAATAAAAAGTAAGACAGAGATGGTTCTTTAAAGAACCTTGGACTGAATGGTTCTTTGTGGAACCAAAAATTGTTCTTCTAAAGCAGGGGTGTCCAATGTCGGTCCTGGAGGGCCACAGTCCTGCAGAGTTTAGCTCCAACTTGGCTCAACACACCTGTTTGGAAGTTGCAGGACACAGGCCCTCCAGGACTGACTTTGGACACCCCTGTTCTAAAGCATTGATGTGAAGAACCTTTCAAGTACCTTTATTTTTAAGAGTGTGGCTTTGCCTTGTAACCGCAGCCGATTCGGATCCTTTGAAACAGTTGAGCTGACAGCTTCCGTTAATCTACATCTGAGAAACTCCCCTATAGACAGACAGCGAAAGGCTCATAAATCTTGCCTACACTGAAACGAAAACCCTTTTTCATGGTTGTGCTCTGTTCTAAAACTTCTAAATCAATTGCACCATTTCCACCTGTACTACATTCAGAGCAGGAATTTGTTTCAACTTTAAACAATTGTTCTGAGCGATGTGATGGGTTTGTGGTAGCTTCTCACAGCCAATGCTTGAAACCTTTTTTGCATGTCGTGTTTGACATCATATGTCATCTTTTGTAATTCCCAGGAATTGTGTGCCTCATCTACAGAAACAAATGGGAAGTAACATGCTGAAGGAGCTTGTGAAATTTGAAATGTCTGCGGGAAAGTGCACCACTTTTTGCAATACATTCATATATTTTTAGTGTTCTTATATTGATCTAAAATATTTATATACCTTCTCCTTAAAGATGGCGTAACACACAGTTTCTGCAAATCTCATATTAATCTTGAGTACCTATACAGTAGTATTGCATACTTTGTATCTTAGGATAAACACGCTGCTAAGAGTATTTAGTTTGTCACATTTTTTAAAAAGAGAGATACAGCTGAATGATTATTTCTGGAAAAAGCCGAACTGCTGGAGGCAGGCAGAGGGGACGGAACTACAGCACGAGCATAGAATACGTCATCGCATTATCCCTTTGTGTTGTTTACATTATGCACCTGCGTTTGCAACAAAACACAGACATATGACTTACCGTGTGCGGTTCATGTCCAGCATCTATTAGCGCTGGGACTGCTCCATATATCAGTTTCAAACGATCTATAAATCCAGCATTATATCCAACATTCATCACAGAAATGCAGTGAGCAAACAAACACAAATAAACTTCAGTCAGCTGAGTGAAGCGGCATTGATGGTTGTTACGCGTGGTCTTTCTATCAAACTAGCACGTGGGCGTGGTCTTGGTCTTTTGCACGGTGGATGCCACGTGGATGTGCTTTTCCGGGATTATGGCCAATAAATGGAATAGGATTCCTGTTATGAAACAGCTATAAAAAACTTTCTGAAACAAGTTGGAGTGGTGGGGGAATGTATCGAGCACAGAAATACAACGTTATACGTCCAACTAGTTTTTTAACAAGTTGATCATGTTAAGCATGACAAGCCAGCACGTTTATCAGTGTAAAGAAGTCCGAATGCATGAAATAGCATGTTACCCCATCTTTAAATAAAATAAAATTGCCATTTGAATGTCACTCCATTCACAATTCAATGCATGATTACATTTGTACACGTGTGTTCCGCATAGCAGCATTTCTCCAATGACGCCAACCCCTGAATGCCATGATTATCATTTATTGATGTTTGACACACAATCTCAGTTTTCCTCCGGATTTTTCTTCAGAATACTGTTTATGCGACGCATGTGTAAAGAGACAACCGTAGTGCATAAAGAGTTTAAAATATAGATAAACATCTAATTTCTTCAGTCATACTGAATAGATTTGCATTGACAAAAAAAGCATTTGGAGTCACAGAGACAGGCCACTCCCCGTTTTCGCTTATAAAAAGCCCTGCATTGCAGCGTAGGAGAGGCTGTAGTCAGTGGGCATTACATTAACGCAGGCTGAGAGTATACAGCTTCCACTCACTGATAAAGGCCTCAGTGGAACCTCTCTGATCAGGGATCAGGGGACAGTGGAACCTCAGTCTGTCATAACATGAGTATGAAAACATAAGGGGCTGATAAACTCTCACACGAGATGTAATGCTGCTCTCATCAACAGTCCAGAGACAGCTACCCTCTTTTTCTCTGCCTGCTTATTTTACACAGTGTTTTATCCTTTTACATCTGCTCAGAGATGTTTGTATTGACTCAAGCGTAATGTGATTCAATAATCCGAGATTGGTCCTTGTTGTTTTGTGAGCGGGGACTTGCACATGATTTGTTTTTCAGTAATCCCATTACAGTTAAAGCTGTTATAAGGAAATATCATTACCAGCACTACTTATATGGTTTAAGAAGCCTATAGAAATTGTCCAAATCATTTTGAACAGCACTAGTATATATGTCAATAAAAACATAAAGTGGACTATTTAAAGAGATAGTTCACCCCAAAAAATTAAAACTCTGTCATTATTTACTCACCCTCTTGTCATTTCAAACCTGTATGACTTTCTTTCCTCTGCAGACCTCAAACATATATTTTTTTAACTGGCCCCCATTCCCTTGCATTAGTTTTGTGTTCACATTTAAAGTGAATGGGTGCCGGCTTTGATACAGTAGGTTACCAATTTCTTTTTTAAATATCTTCTTTTGTGTTATGTGGAAGAATTAAGGTCATACAGGTTTGAAATGACAAGAGGGTAAGAAAATGATGACATCATTTTTATTTTTGGGTGAACTATTACTTTAAGTGGCAAACATCTGTTTAAAGTAACTACGATTTGTTTAAAATAAAGTTTTGTAAACTAACAGTACTGTTTAGTGTGTTGACAAATGTTTATATGCTATCTTACTGGTAAGTCACTTTAGATGAATAAATGTAAATGTAAAACCGATTCATTGTTTGGTTGTCTTGGACATGAATATATACATAATGTGCATAAAAAGATTAACTGTATGAGAAAGTGAAAAATCACGTGCATCTTTTTATCAGGAGCTGGTGACATCATCGCTTGGCAGAGTCAATTGTCCTGGGAGAACATAACCTTAAAATGTAGCGGATCTCCATCGCTATGTACATTTCATTCATAAATATTATATTTTTGCACTTGTGGTTTCCAAATATAAATTGACTATAATATGAAAGTCTAGTGAATCTCGGCCATTTCCATCACTTGTTATTCAACTCGATTAGTTATAGTTAGTTGATTTTATCTTGTGTTGCTATTGCCTCTCATACATTATAAGGACATCTCAAAAATGAAAAACTATCACACCAGTGTATTTCATTTCATTGTATGTGATACTTCTGATTAATTATTCCGAAATGACAGTTTCCTAAGACAGCATGCAGGGATGTAGCTTTTGGTTAAGCCGAAAGCACAAACATTTAAATCAATGCCGAAGCATTAACCTAAATGTCATCTCTCCGGAGAGAGGAAATCATTTCTTTGCCTTTTTTATACTCCTGGCTTAAGACCACACATGTGATTATTAATGAGACGGAGGGTTTCTTATCAGAGTCATTTAAAGAGACGATAGGAACATCAAACAGCATATATCCACGCTCTCTCTCCATCACACACTCTCTTCACCCACCCACTTCTCTTTCCAGGTGTCATTGTTAATAGCAACAATGAGCGTTGTTACTTTATTTTGATTTATATTGGCTGTCTTTACGCTCAGCAGATACACAGGCGTGTTTATCCTGAGGTTGCCCTTGACATTTAAATACAAAACTTAGAGCTCCTGACCCAAAGGTTGTGCTGGCATCTGCAGGTAATCCAAACGAAACAACATTAGACCAGAAAGCTTTGTGCCAGTCAACATTTGATCTTTGCACTGAGAAGAACGGCAGTTTTTTATAGAAATATGGTGCAAAGCTGTTAAACTGGATAGCAAGTGTTTGATGAATGATTTTTTTTTAAATGCCTTAAAATAACTGTAAAAAGCGAAATACATTCACAAAAGCAAACTAGAGGAAGTCAACAGAATACCAAACCAGTCATTTTTTTCTCAGATTAGGAAGTAAAACATCTGTCGAGGTTGTTCTGAGTCTCACACAAAGTAAATAACAGAAAATCACCCAATTTCATTGCCGTTTTCAATTTTAATCTCTGTTGCACCTGTTTTCATGTCGAAGCAGGTGTTTAATCCATAAAACTACAGTTTCTTGTCTATATGCAGAATTATCAAACAAAATCTTATTTCATTTCTTAAAAGCTCCCTCATTTGTAACAATAGGATATAGTATCTTCTGAGCTTTACTAAGCTTACAGATTCTTTCTGTTTCCCTTCTTTATTTCCATCTCAACCTGATTGAGTGTTCAGTGCTGAACTTTACCAACCCTTCAATGCAATATACTCACTTAAAAAAGTTGTTTTATTCACCCATTAAAAAAAATAGGGTAAGGATAAGATTCCCATCTATATTTTATAACTTGAGCCAATGAAAAATAAACAACTTACCCTTAAAATGATGTTCTATGTTTATAAAAGCAATTTTATTAAACCTGGAACAAAGTATATTTTTCTTGTTGTAAGAAACTAAATTAATTTAAATTAAATGTTTAATCTGAACACAAATATATAGATTTAATCAAAACATGAATTATTATTTAAGAAATAATATTATTAAATTATTCTATCTCAATTCAAATAGACATAGATGTATTTAAACAATTTTTTAATTTAAGAAACATGGGTTAGAATTATAGAATTATCTGCATTATTTTTAGTTTCAAACAAGAAGATATAATACATAATAATTCAGTTAAATAATAATAAAGACATAATTCCCATTAAGGAACATTCATATTTAATCCTATCCAATTATTTATTTTCATTATATCAATATTTATTAACTCATACATTACTTTCATTCATCCATCCATAATTTCAGTACCAGTATCAGATTTTCTACTTTAAAGAGCTGGCAAACATTGGCCTTTTACAGCCTTTACAGACAAGTACAGCCTTTATTATCCCTCAAGTCGGATGACAATGTCTTTGGGTACAGCCTCTTCCTTCTCCACCACCTGGAAAATAATTTAGGACGGAGAAAATATCAAGAATCTATCACACACAACATCCACACACACACAAACGTGTTCTCTCTCACATAGAACATCCTCACATACACACATTCTTAAAACTGGAAAAGATGACACTGAATCTCATCGTATCTGATCTTTGTTGTTTCGTGTGATTTACAAATGACCTGACCACATCTAAATTTCGCACAAGATATGTGTGACAAATGTACGGCGATGTACGGTATCCACTGTCCACTGTTCCCTCTTTAACAAAGAC
The DNA here is from genome assembly GCF_015846415.1 of Triplophysa dalaica. Taxonomy (NCBI): domain Eukaryota; kingdom Metazoa; phylum Chordata; class Actinopteri; order Cypriniformes; family Nemacheilidae; genus Triplophysa; species Triplophysa dalaica. The sequence continues at coordinate 8,891,538 of NC_079543.1, forward strand.
AATAGACATGAATATGTTCATTGTGGGCTACAGTACTTGTTGTATTACAAAGTATAGCCATAAGAAGTTGGCCCATTGTATGTTTGTCGGAATTTTTGAGTGAATAACAAGTTTGAGCCCGCATGAAAGAAAAGCAAAACGGCCATATTTCAATTGCTTGTTCCAGACAAATATGAGCTTAAATAAAGAACAAATTTGTTTTTAAAATAGATTTGAATTTATCTCAAACTATTCTCAGAATGTAACAGGTGTATGCTATCAAAAGTTATAAATGTAAAAGTGAATCCTATAAACTTTATGTATAAGTCTTTTTAAATATATAGCAATTCTGTTTTCCTCTGTGATGTTACATGCAGGCATACTTGCAACATGCATCATACTAAATTCGCTCACAGGCTCTGTTTAATCATTTAGTTTTGTTTACAACCTGAAGTTTTCCAGTAAACAGAAATTAATCATACTGGCATAATAAGGATGATAAAGACCAAAAGGAACTGACCTCATAATGCTGTGCATGGTCGCAGTCAAAAGAAAAGAATTATGGCTTAAATATTCTTCATCAAGAAACAAAAAGAAAGCAGAGAAATGACTCCACGCCTATGTTAAGCTCCGTGAGAACTGTAAAATTAATTTCATGAGTGGGTGGGGGAACCGCAATTCTGTCAAACCGATTCCCGGCTTAAGCATATTAATGTATTCAAATACTAGCACAAGACTATTTTTCATAACCATGTAGTTCACACAACGTGACTCATGTACACTCAGTATTTCTGTTTTTCAGCACAATACCTTCGCTGAAACATATATGTGCATTTTCCACTGTATATTAATCCATTTTTCTCAGGGTTACACCCAAACCATTAGGAAGACAAGAGCACATCCTTTACCAGAGGTTATTAGAGACAGAGCGGCAGGGTTCATTAAGACATTTCAATTAAATCGTCGGCACACAGGGAAAAGGATCATTACCTACAGAGTGTGCTCTGTTTTCTGAATTTCATGCTCAGGTGGCCAAGAACTCCACTGAGCGCTGAACATTGATTGAATAGATGACGTCACCTCTGGTTTCATGACCCGCGCTCCAGTCTGGCCCTGAACTTCTTTTCAAACCGGCCAGATTGCACCTACACTTATTGAGACCATATCCTTCAATCCTGTAGCATTTTTTCATTAAATTCACTTCGTCAAGGTTTTTTGTACCGCTTTTTCAGATTCAGTTAACTCTTCTCATTAGAAAAGTCTGTAATTCAAAGCCAATGATGCATTATGCGATTTCTAGCCATAATTCATCATCACTGTTTGCCCACCAAGGCAATTGGTTAAGATATGTCCGTTGCTGAATGAATGATAATTATTGCTTGTTAGAGGAGTGTTTCCCATCATCCATTAGGGCAAATGTGTTTGTTGTACTACGTTCTGAAAATGATCCATAAACATAATCCAACCTATTTTAACTTGAAGCAAAATGCATGCCTGTCTATTTTGGTGACGTTGCATAGTGGTTTAAGCTCAGGGCTGGTTGCCAGAGCGCTGGCTGCCATCAACATTTTGGCTGGAAACCTTTCTTAAAAACGCTGGTGGAAAGAGTTAAATTCCCATAGCCTTAATTCCTTGGTTCATGTCTTTTTTAAACAATGGACGGGGCTAATCTGGATTAGATCAATCTGTTGTGGAATAAGTATATACATTCACAATGTAAATTGAATGGAAGTGCCAATAAACTCGTGTTGCACTCCATCTTTTTATTTATGACTTTAAAAAAAAAAATGTGTTGATTATCTCTTTTAACCAATATATACTTGAGGAAAAAAACTGATAAAATTAAAACACATATTTGATTAAAAACAAACAAAAAGTAGTGATGACTCATCTTGCACGGCAAAGGTTTTTTTGTCCAATCAGATGCAGTCCAGAATGCAAATGTTCCTCCTCCTCAAATGACCACAGCAAAGACAACACAGGACAGCAAACTGTGGTCATCAAGCAATCTTTAACCTAACAAGAAAGAAAAGATCTTAGTTCTTACAATAAAATGGGACATAATAGGTAGTCAGACACTGCATGTAAGCTTACATGTCAAACTTGAAGCTCACCTCTTTGAAATGTCGCCACAGGTATTCAAGTGCTTGACATTTTTATAATTCATCACATTTTTATATTCCTGCTGACTTTAGCTTTCTATCTCTCTTCCCTCCAGCTAAGGAAGGCCGTGATGGACCACATATCTGACTCTTTCCTGGAGACCAACGTACCCCTGCTGGTGCTGATAGAAGCCGCCAAGAGCGGCAACGAGAAGGAAGTGAAAGAGTATGCGCAGGTGTTCCGCGAGCATGCCAACAAGCTGGTGGAGGTGAGTTTCACATAACACACATCCACCCAGCTCCTCACCTCTTTCAGCGCATGCAGATGATTCTTATCTCGGGCACCACAGGCCACTATCAGTCAGAGCACGAGGTGGCCCTTTGGAAGTCATCTGCCAAGCCGGAGCTATTTGATAGGGGAATGATGCAGTGAAGCTCGGTTCGGTTATGATGAATTTGTGTTTGATAACTCTGATTGGGATCACAGAGCGGGGTGACACCAGGTGATGATTTGAGCTTTTTTTATATATTTAGTACATTTCGTTGTGTGGCTTCAAAGGTGCGATTCATTTGCATTACCCAAAAGCTTTACAGTGAGTGAAATGAAGCAACTTGACATGAAAAAGTCACTCATCTGAAGGTCAGTGTTAGAGTTAGATATGTCACAAATGCAGAAGGGCAAAAATAATGTCTGCAGAGAAGTTTTCTGAAGCGTTTACTGCGGCCACTTTTGTGTAAAATAGATTCATATTGACGGGCTCTCGCAATTGCTTTCTTGTTTGTTTGGCATTCCAACCTCACGCAACACCATAAGATTCAAATGACGGGCAATTTTTCTGTCCACACTGAAGGCACAAATGCCACGTGATGAAACAAAATCACAGAACACTTGTGAACGCTTTCTGAGTTGATGCTTTTGTCATATTGTTCAATGTTTCCACAATAATTGTCTCATAGACAGTGTTTGATATTTCACATACATGAGACATACATCAACCAGATTCCCTCCCTTAAGAATTTTTATTTATGCTTATGATTATTTTAAAGTAATCCTAAACCCAAACTCTATCCTAAAACTTTTTGCATGTCCCCAAAAGTACAGTATTTTTTTTTTGCCACATTTAACCAACTTCTATGGACATTTTTTACATTGTCCCCAGAGTACAGCTCGGTCAGAATCACACTCATAGTGGCCTGAGGCGAGTGGCGCTGCCCGAGTTCATCAAATAAAATGTTCCTGCACTGGTATGATCTCAGAATAGAGAACAGTTCGCCTCACGTCGGTTCCTCTAGCCGATCAATAGTCAGTGTTTCCGGTTGGGGTCAAGGAACCTGATGAAATAGAGGTCACCCTTTGCAGCTCTACCCTGATGCAATGTCTGTACTGCTTTTACACGTTTCTCTTTCTCTCTTTCACATCTCTCCTCTTCTCTTGCAATCGGTGACAAAAGTAACTGGGACATGAATATGAATATGGATTATATTTGATTTGTATTGCAATAATCTCAGGGGATGTTACTTGCATTTCATCTGCTAAGAAATTCAGACTCATAAATGTGTGCATTGTCTCGTGTCTTTGAGGAGGTTTTCTGACAAAGTTACTTAATGTTTTATGGTTCATTTTACAAAACAGAATCATCTTGTGGCCCTTACGCATATATAAAATTAATTCAAGAACTTTAATTTTGTCCCCCCATTGTGTTTTTCCGGTTTCTCCTTACCATAGCAAATATGCAGTTTTGTATATTTAAAGATTCTGTGTCCAAAAGTTAGACCTAACCATGTTATAATCCTCTATATCGTCATGAACGTAAACTGTTGCATTATACAATTAATCAAATCAATAAAAATTGACATCATAATGCTTTCAGGAAGGAGCTCCTAATGGTTTGCTCCTAAACTCTTTGTAAGTCGCTTTGGATAAAAGCGTCTGCTAAATGTCTAAATGTAGCTCTCAAGATAAGTTCAAAAGTCTCTTTTTTCCCATTAAAATGGCAACTACTGTTATGTTAGTTTATATTCTGTGATTATTTTAAAGATTACATCTTCACATTTGTGTATTGACTTCTCTTGGTTTAATCAAGATTTGTTTGAAAGAATTTATAAAATTCTTAAGATTTTTTTTCCATGTTATTGATTTCAGTGTTTTCTTGTAGGATAACAAATGATTGTACTGGCTTTTGATTTCTCTCTCTTTTCTCTTTCATCCTTTGTTCACCATTGCTGTGATGCATGGCATTATAAAAAAGTTGCCAATTTAATGGTTTATTAAATTATTTGCAGAACTGTAGAACAGCTGAGATGTGGGTTAGTAAAAAACGAACCTGTTGACACTCTTACAAAACATTCTCTCTCTCTCTCTAAAGCACACACACAAACACACCTTCCCACACATGAAGCTACTGTCAATAGAAAAGGTAGAGTTTTATAGTAGCTTTGGAAACTTTTTTTTTTGCACTGCAACACTACGACCTCTGCATCTCATTTACTGGAAAACACAATCTATTTTATCCGCTATTTACATATATTTAATTAATTTGTGTTGAGTATAGATCACCTTCACTCCTGCTGCTCTTACTGTAAGTTAATTGTGGCTAGTTTAAGCAAGAGTTGACAGATGTGTGTTCAGCTTTAAAGGTGAAGTATGCTTCATTTGTTAAATGTCGAAAAACGTTATATGCCACTTTAATGTTTCACATAAGCAAGACTTACAAATCAGTTAACGCGTCATGACTGTTTGATACTTTTGGGATTGCTCTTTTTTTCAACCAGTCTGACACAAATGACACACCATAAAAGTGAAACCGAATACTTTCCAGACTTAAAGGAACAGTTCCCCTAAAAATGAAAAATCTGTCCTTATTTCCTCAACCTCAAGTTCCAAATCTGTGTACATTTAATTGTTCTGTTGAACACAGAGAAAGATGTTTTGATAAATGATTGAAATCAAACAGTTCTTGGCCACCGTTGACTAACATCGTAGGAAAAATTGCTTTATGAATTTCTTTGTTCTGTTGAACACAAACAAAGATATTTTCAAGAATGTAGGCAAGCAAACAGTTGTGGAACACTTTTGACCACTATTGGAATTTTTCTTACTGTGGTAGTTATTGATAACCAAGAACTGTTTGGTTACAAGCATTCTTCCAAATATGTTTTGTGTTTATCAGAAAAAATAAATTCTCAAGGGGGAGTAAAAGATGACAGAATTTTGGGTGAACTATACCTTTAATTTAATCTATCAGAAATAAATTGGATCGCGAAATGTGAGTGTTACAGGTAACATTTTTCCAGTTCTCCTAACAATTTTCCTAATCTCTTAACACTGCAAACTGTTGACTCCAACACTCATTTTCAAAATACAATAATACAACTAACACATGTTCTCTAATAACAGGAACATTAAGACAATCTTAGCAAAGTGTCATAAAAAACACAAACTTCAGATGGAATTACAGAAACTGCATTATATTATATGTGTCAGGTCTGCCCGTATACAATATCCTGTCCCAGTTGATAGCTTATGACAGGAGTTTTCAACCAGGGGTCCAGGGAGCCCTAGGGGCCTCCAGAAAGTTAAGTGTTCATCTCCTTTCTTTTGCTACATGATAGTTTCCAGAATTGTTTATATTTGTCTATTTCTAGTGACTATTTCCTTTTTCTTTAAATATGCAAAGTGAAGGTTATGACAGTACAAGTACATGTTGTAAATGTCTCTTCAGGGTTATACCTCTAGTAATATTTGTAAGTTTGGAAAAAATATGTTGTCTTTATACTAATAATTATTATTTAGCTTATACAATTTAAACGTTTCTTCACATATAAAAATGATAGATGGATACGTATTTAGGAAGGGGGTCCTACACAAAAGGCTTATCTTTAATGTTCTGTCCCTCACTTTACATGTTTATGAAAGAAGGCTTTCTTTTTCATATGTTGTAATTCACAATCTGAACAGCTGTACACTTTGATTTTAGCCTATAGGGTTAGAACGTGATGCTATCTGTTCTGACATTCATTGTGAAAGCATTTCTAAATTTGCTGCCCGTAAAATTACTTTTGGTCTTGGTTGTGGTGTTGAGCTTGTGTGTTAAAGCTTATTAAATATGTGTTAAATGTATGGATTTTGTGCCAAGGCAACAAGAAATATGTTAATTGTATAGCCTACACTGCTTGATGTTGTGATAACTCTGTTTAGAGGTTAGTAAAATTGTTAAAAGTATCGGAACAATTGTCATAGCAAAAGGTTGTGTTCAGTCATGTGGTTTTTATGATGCGGCTGGAGGGCAGCAAGTGATTTCCATCATTGGAATTCACCAGCACAAAGTCAAAAGTATTTATGTTTGACAACCTGAACAATGACTAAATTAAATAACTGCTTCCGTTAGAAGAACGAGCCATTATTAAATGGAGAAAGTGAAAAATCTTCCATTAAGTGTTTCTTCCCCATAGATGTCCATTATAAGGAAACAGCTTGACGTACCAAAACAACAACCACGGAAAAACAAAATAAATACATTTGTGTATCACTCATATCAAACATAAACATGATAACAGAAAAGTTTGAACAATTTCTCAGTTTGTCGCTGCCTTGAGCCACGTTATTTGGTTTCTTTATAATGAACTTTATTGAGGAACAAGCTTAACTATTCTTATTCCTGGAATAAGTGCTTGTTTCTTTAACAGTAGCTAGTGTTAATTACAATTGAGGTTTAATAGAAATTTATTTTTAAGTGGCCGTTGTTTCGGTACGTTAAGCTGTTTCATCATTATGGACTAATACGGGCGAGATTCATCAATTTATCTGTTTAATCAGGATTGGATCTTTGCAGCGCCATGTCAAGGTTTTTGAGCAGAATATTTGAGCTCACCTGGTCATTGTTTAGGAATGTTAAACTTTGCTAATCGTATTAGAAAGTCATCCGCCTCGGCTCATCCCAAGCGCAGATTCAGGTTTACAAGCCACTTTTATCTCCGTTTCTCAGTCAATTCTCGCATTTTCCCCCTGAATGAACATCAACTTTTGCTACACAATAAAAACATCTTTCATGGTTTTATCGATTTGAACTGTCAAACACAGGTTTTTCGAGTTCGTTATAGATAATTCCTATGGAGAAAATCACTTCCTGCCCTCCATCGGCACTTCAGTGGCGTGAAGTCATGTCATGTGCAAACGGCCTATTGTAAAAAAAAGTGTAAACACTGTCAGGTGGTTCAAGGGGGCGGGTCAGAGAAGTTGGTGAGATTCATGACATAAGCTAGAAAAAGCTAAAAAGAGAGCAGTTCAGAGATTGTTACACTGCAAGGAAAGAGTATCTTTGAAATAACGTTCACTGAACTATGCACAATAAAATCAGGGACAATTTAGATTTAAAGTTGACTTTAATGCGCTCATTTAGTGTTGTAAGTGGAACAGAAAAAGATCCGTAAAGCATTACAGCCCCTGTTAATTCACAGTGTTTGAGAGAACTGTGCCTTAGTGTCGGTTTCTCCCTAAGCATTTTCACACAATGTCCCTGTTACTGAAGATAGAAATATGAAGTGATATCTGCAACGGAACGGTGTGAGTTCACCCTTTTGGTGGAAAAATGTGTTAAATGTCAAAACTGCCACTCAACGGCACAGCTTTGGGTCAGTTGCAAAGCACCAAAGGTCAAAGTTCACAATGAATTCATCAAAGTTCACGGTGATTATCCTCAACCGGTTGCTGCGTTACGCGTATTTTGTGTGTCTCTACTCGGAGTACGAACCATTGTAATATAGTGATCCACAGAACATCTTTGAGGACAGCTTCTTCCTGTCCTGACGCAGCAAGAAGATCTGCTAATTACCAGATGTATTCTTCTCTGAGCCTTGAAAGAGAAGAATGACAGTGAAGATGAAAGAGAGAAAGAGAGAGCGAAGCCCAGGGCGCTGATGCCACAGCTCGCAGCATAAGGGTGTGTGGGCGTAAAGAAATATTTATGATGCGAGTACCGTGACCTTAATTAGCGGAGATTGCTTTAGAGGATGGACTTGTGTTAATAAAACCCGAGGACTGGACTTTGGCTCTCTCGCTTTTTGCTCGCTTTCCACCTGTGACATCACTGGCACGATAATCATCGCTCTTTCCGGTGAGGGACGATTAGCAGTTAGCGCAGGAAAACTGAGCTTGAAGACCTGCTAACGCTTGCAGTTAGCCTTATGGGCTGACACAGAACTTAACCCTTCAAGGTTGAAACGAAACATCTGTCATTTCAATGTCTACATTGCGCTGTCAGTGTTTCATTGTTCATAAAATGCCTTTGAAATTGTTTCAAAGATTACGGTTCCTCTGCATTGTTATAGCTGCGATGTGAACTCTGTTATTTGACTAAAGGGCTTTTCATTTTTTCCCCTGGGGTATAGTTATATTTACAATAATACATACAAAATTAAGTAATTTATTACCCTTTCCAGCCAGTTTTCTATCCTTTCAGATAAAAGTTTTGTGCATTTTCCCCATGAAGAGCATTCATTTACCATTTGTTTAACCGCCCACTTCTATGATCGACAGCTGCTGCAGAGAGAAGTGCTGCAATTTCTATTGCACATACAACTTATCAAACGGTCTTTTTAAGCACATTATGTGCTTATATGTCACAGACACTTAAACAATCACACAAGTACAGCGATTAAAGCTTTCAACACTAAAGCAAACAAATAAATGAATCACTAGTTATCACAGACACTTTCCTCTATTGTGTGCACAGTGACACCGTTTTTACCCTTAAATGCATGCTTGCGTACTTAAAGCAACACTTTGTAGTTTTTTCAACCTTAAAATAGTGTCTCTAAAATGATTTCGGCGTAAGAACAACTGGACAAATTCTACTCCGGCTGCCATCTGAACAGCCTCATAGCGGCTACAACCACACAGGCTATTTACACTTGAAATCCTTAACCCCGGGTTGTTCTTAAACCCAGGTAAACAGAATCCTGGGTTATCTGTTTCGTGTTTCACACTGCGTATAATTGACCAGGGGTTATGAGATAACCCTGGGTATTCATAACTTGATGTTTCACACTCTACATCACTAAACCCTGGGTTAACATACCTATTTGCATATTTGCGGTGTCAAACTGACTGAATAAATATACTGCGTGGCCCTTAAATAATTGAATACCTTGTTTTTCCGCATCCAGGGGAAAATGACGCTATGGAAATCACAGATTCGTTTCACCGCACACGTTTGAATCCGCAATGCGGGGTTAACCCTGCTTCGGAGCAGGGTTTCATAACCCCGGGTAAAATGTGGGGATTACCCCACTTCACAATTACAAGTGTGACACGTTCGTTTACCCGGAGTTAATAGAGTGGTTTAGAATGAAGATAACCTGGGGTTAAGTAGAGTGTGAAAAGCCCATCTGTAAGTTCTGTGTTTGGGTTGGTTGTGCTACCCACAGGGATGCTTCTACAACGACATTATTTATGACCCTGGTAACAGACAATTGTGCTTATCAACCACATGGGGAGCCATGAGCAAAAGTTCAATAGTGTAGTTTTAATAGTGCACTTACTCCAAAAACAAATATTAGCACCGATTATCAGCACTATACCATGATTTTTCTAACACACTCTTATGTATGTATAGTAGGGGTGGAAATCGCAGGGTACCTCCTGATGCGATACAGGGCAAACAATACCGATAATATCACAATGCGCCGATTTTGCGATAATCGATATATCGCTTGGCAATTCTATAACAATACATCACAACATATGTAAAAGAAGGGGAAAAGGATCACGTCAAAGCGCTCACGCTATGAGCATCGTCGCTCATTTCAATGCAAGTTTCGCCTCGGCACGCCTAAAGTTGAACTATATAAAAACTATTAAAGCTTTACAAAACAATCTGAAATACGTGAGGGGGAGCTTTTTTAATTTGCACGTGCAGTTACCTGCACCCCTGCACGAGCACTGCGGGTGAGAGAGAAAATATGGAAGCATATGTGGTGCAAAATTCAATTTGCAATGTATATTTAGATACACAATTGCATTGTCAATTTACATACTGCATTGCCATTTTGCATATCTAAATATACATTTCAAATAGCGTATGTGCAACATTAGGTGCAAAATGAAAATAAAAATTCAATTATATCAATTACATTTGTCAGTTCCTACACTAGTTTTAATGTTATTTAAATTGATATTTTTAACGCTATTTAAGTTGCAAAATGAAAATGAAAATGCAGTCCCCGGATTGATTATATATGTTTAAGATAGTCAAGCAAAACTGTAGCAAAAAGAAAATTCTAATGTCATTTTCCCCTAATGCATTAACATTCACAGGTTGAACATTTGGGATTGCATTTTCATTTACACACAGCGCGTTGAGTGTTGGAAAATTCAATGTGGACTTGAAAATGCATTTCGAGCTGACCACGCCCCCTCCCCGGTACAGCGACATTGCATGAAGGCGGAGCCAGCATCGCTCTTTGCTAGTTAGGTGTGTTCTTTTGAGGTGTTGAAAACACGTTCAACTGCGTTAAATCGCTTGCACATACACGTTTTCATCATAAACACGTTCAGTATTTGTTGTCTTTGTTTCTGAATGATTATGTTAAGATATTGACTGTTTTTGTTGTGCAATATTTCCTTAACTTCAGGAATCGAGTTATTCAGTGGATCTGTCACAGCCTAAACTGCAGCATCTGGATGAATTAGAAACCAAGGTTAATTTTCATAAGGGCAGATCTCCACTTTGGCAATGTTTATGTGTATTTGTGCATAATCTCTCTCCTTACACTTTCTCCAGCACGAAAGAAGCACAGTACAGAGGTGTATTTCACGTGGATGTAACGTGTTTCTGATTGTACTGTACAGTTACTGAACAGTGGTCTCACAAAACGATGATTTCTGAACAATTGTATGAAGATATTGTGACAAAAAAGACAGTAATCAAAATACTGAATGTGTTCATGATGAAAACGCGTATGAGAAAGTCGAGTGATTATGAGACATTCAACAGGCGAGCTCACCGCTTGATAAGGCAGAAAATTCTAGCAATGTAGCTACTAGTTCTAGTCTAAAGAGACGTACTAATCTAAAAAAACACCCAAGTAATTTTTTCTTTGTGCTCCAATTCGTGTGCATACAATTTAATGTTTTTATCAGCTTTGCAGCCGCACATCCATGCTTGTAACTAGCGATGCTGGCTCCGCCTTTACGCAATGACGCTGTACCGGGGTGGGGGCGTGGTCAGCTCGAAATGCATTTTCAAGTCCACATTGAATTTTCCAACACTCAACGTGTGTAAATGAAAATGCAATCCCAAATGTTCAACCCGTGAATGTTAATGCATTAAGGGAAAATGACATTAGAATTTTCTTTTTGCTACAGTTTTGCTTGACTATCTTAAACATATATAATCAATCCGGGGACTGCATTTTCATTTTCATTTTGCAACTTAAATAGCGTTAAAAATATCAATTTAAATAACATTAAAACTAGTGTAGGAACTTACAGATGTAATTGATATAATTGAATTTTTATTTTCATTTTGCACCTAATGTTGCACATACGTTATTTGAAATGTATATTTAGATACACAATTGCATTGTTAATTTACATACTGCATTGACATTTTGCATATTACATTGCAAATTGAATTTTGCACCACATATGCTTCCAAAAGAAAACGCCAGACTGGAGCGAATCACGAAACTACAGACTGAAAGAAGGTCAAAAGAGTATTGCCAAATTGCAGAGCGTCGAGTAAACCACGCCTACTTATTTACATTCACTACGAAATCAAATTGCGCCCAAACTTTTGACATAAAAGACGCTGGCGCATCTCTAATTTGTTGGTCAGCCATTACGTTCGTATTTCTTCTCCGCTGTGAATTACAATATCCGTTCATCTGACCATCCGTAATCTGGGAGCGTCACCACAAGAGATATGTGGATACTGCCGTTCTGGTAAGCTCAATGTAGGTATGAATTTAGATCTTTTGTATTTGAAAAAAAAATCGACACTTTGTGCCAGAGTATCGGGCTGAAATGCCGTGATCATATCTATTTTTTTCCCACCACTAATTTACAGTATTATTGGATGCCTGCATCACGCTGTATGCGCTTCTATATTGCTCAATGTATTTAAAATATCCAGATCATTTCCTGTTGAAAAACAGTCTTTTTATGAAATATGTCATTAATGGTTAGTGGGACTCTTATAACAGCTGTGCAATTTAGCCCTGACATGACTCATGTATGTTGGCTAAAAATAAACAATCCATTTCTCTCTGACATGGTGATTCCTTAGAATCAAGGTTTGAATTATAATTTTTTGCATGTGTAAGCACATGCATCTCCACAACCTATTTCTGAGGAAGGTCTCCTAGAGAAAGAGCTTTACGTCTGGGCTTCAAAGGTCTCTGCTCTCGGGACTTAGTAACAATACTCCCCCTATGTTTTCCCCCTGAGGATGACGGCTCGCGCAACCATGCTTTATCTCATTAATTTGGCATCTTAACATCCCTTGTTTAATGTGTAATCTGTTTGTATTACCTCCAGTGATAACATTTATTGTCCTGTAAAGCTTTTGTTTGCAAGTGTTTGTGTATTATCTTTTATGGATCGCTCCTTTAACGTCCCACTTTGCCTCTCCTTTGTGCCGGCTTTTATTTATAATTTGTGTTTGCATTTTATATTACTATTTGAGTGTTTTATTACACTTGTATTGTTTGGAATCTCTCCTCTCAGCAGAGAATTTTTTATCTTTTTATGTACCTGCTAAATAAAACTGAGCATCAGTAGCTATAAAAGGTAGGTACAGTATTTAAAGGAGGTACGGAGAGGCACCGTTACCTTCTGCGCTGTAAAAAGGAATTCGATGGGAATTTATTTAACCTATTGAGAGTCATGATTGCTCGTATTATAAAAAGCGCTTTGTTCTAATTAGTACCTAATGGCTTTGATAATCCTTTGCATATTTAATTTGTGTTCATTAATTGAAACAAATGAAGTGAAATTCGATTCATTTAAAACATTGCTTACCATCTTTGCTCATGTAGTGTTTTTAAATTTGTGCAATATGGAATGAAGAGGATTCACCTGCAGTTTCGTGGGTTGAAAAGCATCAAGAAACAAAAAAACTCTCTTTTAATGGTATTTTTTTAGTTACAGAATTGCATTGTGGCGATTTTTTGAGTGTATAGGGTCAGTTATTGAGGTTTATTGATTTTCGTTGGGCAATGTGTATGTGTGTGTATTGTTTGTTCCTCAGGGAAGAAATTGGACTTGAGGTAGTTTGACCTTCTTGCCCTTGAGTGGTGAAGGACCTCAAATGAAGTTCCATCTCTTCAGCTTTCTGCCTGCAGTTCCTCAAGTTCATCATCCACACATTTTTTCAAAGAGCAAATATAGTCCTATGAAACGAAGCTCTGTATTCTGAGGGACCTGCATGATTGTATTTCATAATACATAGTTCAGCCCAAAATGTTTAATATTTGATCATTAACTCATCATATGTCATTCCAAACCTCTATCACTATCTGCAGAACTCAAAAGAAAATATTTCCAAGAACGCTGGTAACCGAACAACATTGGACCCCCCACTTCCTTTGCATAGATACAAAACAATCTATCCACATAAGGCTATCCCTTATGTGTCAGATATAACGTCCTACACTGTGCTTATATTTGCCATATATATATATATATATATATATATATATATATACACAAACATTAATAATTTGCTCTTTTTCCATTTGTTTTCTGTTCTTGTTTCTTTAAGAAAAACATCCAAGACAAAGTTGAAACCTAACCGAGAAGTCCTTTTGTCTCTCGAGAGCAGCGAAATTTTCTTCTGGGTCTGGTCTTTTCAGGTCACCCTAATCTGGAGCTGCCGTCCTTCCTCGATATTCAGGGCAACGGCGTCCGTATTTCTTGTGAAGTGTGACTTTAAGCGCCACGCCAGTTCATGAAGTGGCACGCACTTGAATTTAAAGCACTGACCTTCCCGATGAGATGTGCCTTCTCTAATGATTATGCAGAATCGATAACGACCTGAATGTAACCAATATTGAATTGGCCTTCGGGCCTTCGCCATTCAAAACGCTCTGCGGCAGGCAGTAAATATTATTCTGCAGAAAGGGAGGGAGGGCACATTTAACTGCATTAAATGGTGTCCCGAACTGGATAGATGGCTGTTAGAACAAGTCTGTTTGTGATGACCCAGACCTTTGGGCCAGCGTAATCCCTTATCGAGCAGAGTTATTGGCCTCCGAGGAAATCTAACGCCGAGGTACCTCCACATTTGGGAGGAGCTCTGAACAGATAGATCAGCCTCAACTCTCTTCCTGGAAGGCATTACTTTTGGATTCCGTCTTTTGTACGTATCATTTGTCATCGCACACTCCTGCATCGTGGTGTATTACACTTGTTCTGGGGGGCTGCCTCATGGCCCCTAAATGCTTAGGAAGAGAGGTAGAAACCAAGGCTTTGCTTGAAGACAAGTTTGCTTTGCTTTGACCCAACTTTTATGGTGATGGATCGCTCTTTATTCACTATTTGACCATGCTTGTCCTCTTACGTGATTTTGCAAAATCATTTAGTACATCGGATTCTATAGCGCACACAGCTCATGCACAAATATTCCAATGAAAAAAAACATCTACAAAAAAAACACAAAAGTTTGCAACTGTTGATTTTCAGATAACCTGAACCTGTCAGGTGTGAGTTATGTCTAATTTAATTGTGGACAGCGTCACCATACAAAAACAGCCCAGTCATGACCGACTTGTGCTAATGGCGTCTAATGGTGATTAAGACATGGACAGGCAGAAGCGAATCAATAGTCCGATTAGATCATTGGTTAGTGTGTGGTTTGAGTTACAATGAGTCATTTTATGAGACACTTTATAGCAGTCATAGCGTTGCAGCAGGTCAGCTGTTTTCAAAGTGTTTTTATCACGATTATCTTGCTTGATCAGTTATAATCCAGTTGCTGAATCATTGATATTTCTGTTGACTCTACTGTTGGTCATTAGAAAGTAATATGAGTGTTGTAAATCCTTCTTCCCAGTTTGTGGTCCCAATGTTAACCTTCTTAAAAAGGTATCAATACAGTATTTCGATTATAAGAAAAGTAGCTTTAGTCCTTTTCAGGGGCGGAGCCAGCCGATTTTGCCGGGGCTTCAGCCCCGGATGTTTTGAGTGTAGCCCCGATTCCCGAACGAGAAAAAAAAAAAAATCCCTTTTTTTTTTTTTTTTTGAGCCTATGTAAACCCGCGAAATCATAAGTTGTCCTATTTGCGCTTTGGCTTTGCACGTACTGCATAGTGCATACAGCCTGTACAAATAGACCTTAAAAATAATCTAGCCTAGAGTATAGGCTACATTTCTTTGCTGTCGTTTCTTCCTGTTGAATATGCAGCAGGTAGGGGAGGAGCTAGCAGCAAAGTCAAGTGTCTGAGAGAGTGTTGTTAATAACGACAGACAGCGGGCAGGAAAAATGAAGCAAACGAGACTTTGGGGATTTTTTGGAAAGAAGTCAGTGGGTAAGAATTCATTTTTTTTAATCCTTTAAATCTAAAGATCATCATCTGGATGTCTTCTTTCACTGTATGTCTATTTGTTTAACTAGCTATTAGGGTACTAGCATCACTTGTATGTTACTAGCATCTGATAGAAGTTAGTAGGGGTGTGTGCCAAAAAATCGATTCACAGAAGAATCTAGATTCTCATTTGCAACGATTCAGAATCGATCTGAAATGTCCAATAATCGATTTAATAAATTAATTAGGGCTGGGCAAATTAACGCGTTAACGCGGGCGATTCATTTTTTCAGCTTAACGCATTAAAAATATTTAACGCAAATAACGCAGCGTCCGTTTTTATATCCATTTTGCTTAGCGTTACATGATCATCACGCTTATTCATGTAAATACTTCCAAGCGTGACAAGACACAAGAGAACGCGCTGTATGCCAATGTCCTGTGTGTGTGTGTGTGCGTCTTATGTCAGCTAATCAAGGGACACACACACACACACTCCACGCACAGACAGACTCGCGTCAGTTTCCTGCTCACAGTTGCTCACCTGCTCGAGTTCTCTTTTGCTCTTGAACAAACAATAACATAGAGGATTTTGAGTATTCTCATATCAGGAGTCATAATTAGTTAAATAACGTCTTAAATGAACTTAAAGAGTTGTGAGGAAATGAGATGCGCGGGACATCGCGTGAGATGCGCGGCTGTTCTTAAAGTGACAGGAGCACTGATGATGCCTGTCATTAATGTTCATCACAGAACAACAGGAACATAGAAAATTGAAGCTTTAATGATGATTCATCTATATTTAATTACTAATAATACTAATCATTACTACTAATGAGTAGCAATTGAGAACCAGACTGTTTTTGATAAAAGGCACTTTCCTGAGAATTGAACTTAATAAATGTGAAAAAGACACTTTAATGTCTTCGTTTGTCATTCTGTATAGCAAAGCAGATGAGAGTAGATCATGATCAGAAACCCGATTAGAAATCATTATGGATAAAATCGAATCGTTTTGAATCGAAAATCTTTTTGAATCGAAAATCGATTATGAATCGAATCGTGGCCTCGAATCGTAGTGATGAAAGACTACAGCAGGTGATGAGAAAGACTAGCAAGTGGATGAGAGACTACAGCAGGTGATGAGAGAGAAATATAACTAATATAGAAGGACATACCAGATAGACAGCAAGAGGTGAATAGTGTATGTTGTATGTTGACTCTGTGTATATGTATTCAGCATAATGTTAAAGATGTATAATGTTATCATGCTCAGTTGAGCAATGGTTATGCTCTTCATATCCAAAAAAAAGGTTGTGCTCAGTTGAGCACTGAGAGGATGTTAGCCTGCCTTGAAGATAATGTTAAAGATGTATTTTGACTGAAAGTAAAGTGTTACTGACTGTAATAAAAAAAAAAAACCTCTTCGAGTGATCCCTGTATTTGCATTAAATGTTCTGGGCTAAGCCCCGGATGTCCTTCAATGCTGGAAACGCCCCTGGTCCTTTTATGTCTTAAAGGTCGCTTAAACAGACATTTTTAGATCAGAGATGGCGCCAGACGTGCATGTTTGTGCCGGTTAATCTCTGGTAATTGAATATCTCTGTAAATCGGACAATCTAAGTGCAATTTCAACTTCCACTGCTCGCGGCGAGGCTGGGCATCTACCATCGAAAGAAAAGAAATAGAGGGATTCAGAATTCCAGCCTGCAGATTGAGTTTATCATATTCAATTGAACACACTGTAAAGGCCGTTTAGCTGGCAGATCCCCTGTGGGAGGTTGGTCAAGCGAAGGGAGACCAGATTTAACGCTGAGCTTGTGCAGATGTCAATATGCGATAACAATAGACAGTTTTTTCTTCTAGACAACTGGACTCAATTATAGGGTTTCCAAATTTTTCATGTCTCGCAAACCGAGACACTTCAGAAGCATCCACAAAGCCTGCAATTCGACATGACTGTATGTGGAAATGTCCAGCCTATACATTCCTGAATAGTTTAATATTATTTTGGCGCAGGCTGTGTGATGGAAGATGTCATATCAGATGATATTCAAATGTCAATTCTTTGTAAATTCACACTGGGCCTTCTTGAAGATGTGTTGTTGGTTTAGGAGTCGCAAGAACTTTTTTATTTCGGTTGCCAGTGCATTTTTTAAATTTGTCACGTTGGGCAGAGTTGGCACAATAAATGCTTTTTGCAGGTTGTGAGAGCCAAGGATGTGAGGGATGTGATCGCTGGCTGGAAATCAGGATTTGTGGATTCAATAGATTCTTCTTGCCATCTTCTATATATAGTGTTTTATGACTGTTTGTTTGTCTTTGCAGTATATGATTACGAATTCAAATTGCAGGCAGTGCAGTAATAAGGGGCAGAAGGGGTTGTTTTTGCACAAGGCTTGGTTTTCATACTTTGAACATGTCTACTAGTTATTTTGTTTCATGTTTAACAATTTAAAAAAAATAACTATTTACTATTTCATTAGTATTATTTATTTATTTATTTATTTATTTTTCATTTTATTTTATTTATTTATTGTAAAATAAAATGTTATGTCTCATATATGATAGGGTTAGGGTATGACTAATATGCCAAATATCAGCAATTGCATTGTTCGTATTGTTTTATTTTAATTTTATTATTCATATTACTTTTTATTAGCACTATGTTTGACTGTGAAAAAGTTAATTGCATGCATAAAATGACATTGTGACATGAAGTCATACTGTTCATAGCAGGGAATTTTTTTTTCAACAAATACTCCGTCTAAGCATCAGTTCTTTCAAGGCACATACAGTACATTGCTCTGCAGACATTATCTGTAATCACAGTCAGCTTTGTTGTGTGACTAGCGGGCAAATAAAGAAAGTGTAAACGCAGCCTCCACCTTTATATAACCGAAACCTGTGCGCTTTTTAGCCCTAACAATCACTTTTTACTACATAATGTGTTCCCACAGTCATAAAGAGACCGCTTGTACCCGGGGGCCCGATTCTGCTTACCCGTGTGAGAGAAAGAGAGCTAGAGACAGTGCGGCTGCAACTGGATGCTAATATGCGTTGAATTTATAACCTCGCAGATGGGCGACTCTCAAGTGGCTTCTGTCTGATGCTCCATCTCCCCAGTGCCATTGGTCTCAAATTAAAGTCCATTTCTATTTCCATCCCGCAAAATCTTCTCTGACTTCTCTGACTCTACCTTTCTTACCTCCACCTGCAACCACTTTACGACCACGTATGGTTTAATATCCTGTGTCACCTCACAACCCGAAAATATATAAGATCTATTACTCTTTCTCTTGTGACTCAAACCTTTTGCTTTGTTCTGTGTTTTTAGGGAATAAAAAAGCGCTCAAGCATTGAATACAGTAATGTGTCTGCTTCTGGACCTGCAGTCACTTCCTGAAAGCTTACTTTCTGTGAACATTAAAATTAAGTTGTGTCGGGACCGTCGGGAAAATCCAGAAAGTGCTTTGGGACGCATTATAAATCTCTTCAGCGTCTTTTTAAAAGTATGACGTGTTTCAAATGACTAGTCGCCCCGGTTATGCTCCTTAGAGGTGTTATTTCAACTGTAAAATGAAACTTTATAAAAACATCTTACCAGCCTTTTTGATATAAAAGTTTAACCATGAAGCCTAAAACAGTTGGGCGAACAGCATAAGTATGAAATGCATATTTTTGGATGCACTGTACATCATACGGCTACATTTTTTTATTTCTTTGTTCCAATTATTATTCAACGAAAGGATAAAATTGTCTTTTTCTTATCAGTTTATGTCCCAAGATATATTCTTACAGCATGTGAGTTTGTTCGTTTTTAGATTTAATTATATCAACTTGTGGGACCTGAGTAAGTACAAAGATCCACCAGGGAAGGGGAAATGTTGGGATTTGTGCAGCCGTTGCCATTTTTTCTCTGCAGTCAAGCACAATAAACCTCCTTAAAATATAAGATTTTCTCCCATGGAGGGTGTTACTGTATTAATGTCTAAAACTTTTTTAGTTATAGTCGTTGCTGCTGTACGCCCCTTATTTGGATGTTATAATGTAAATAATCATTTCCTTTAAATTCAGTTCAAGCCGACAGTTTGCTGTAATGTAAAGGTATACGTTGATAATGAAAAGATAAGAAATAAGACCACTAAAAATTCAGCTCGGTTTACATGATCAGTTTTACAGATTGACACAATAAATAGTGCCTGCTAATTTTGACCACAACTGTTTCCGCAGGCTTACGCATATCGATCCTAAAATCATTTCATGAGCACAAATTAATGCTCTGCTTGCTACCAAACAAAAGGTTAATGGTTTACCCATGAGCACCAACCTCCAGAGTAATATCCTGCCTCTTTATTGGCTATCTGGCAATTCTGCTTATTGTTGATTGGCTTGTCATGAGCCTTAATGTAGACTGTGTAAGAAAGGCCTGATTCTTTGTTTACAATTCACTTTAGACCATTAGCAGATTATTTAGCCATTGTTTTTAAAACACAGTTATATAATCACCTACTGTTGTATAATCTCGTACAGTATTTGCATACTGTATTCCCTACCGCAGTTGGCATCAGAACCTTTAACACATTAGAAAGTTTTTGTCAGTGTGCCATTTGGAAAGGCTTTCAGGTGTCTCGATGCGATGCGCAACAATCATTTTGTGTAGATTTGTTCACACAGTGACATCAGGAGTGCGTTCATGAGGAATCACCTACAATGTGCTGTGAGAATTAGTTACAGTGCCTTTCTTGTTGCTCTTAATGGTCTTTAGTAATTAGTGCTAATGAAATGACAATTTAGGATTATTAAGACACGTAGCTAACGGCCTTTGGTAAATAATATCTCACCCCGCTTTTTTAGCAGACATCTGCGTCTCTGGATCCGAGTTGGGCTCTGAGGGAAAAGAAACTTTAATGCCTTCGGCATATCCGTGTGGTGTACCAAGCTGGGTGGATAGTGTTTGGACTGGGACTTTTTATTGCATTATGCTGATGTTACATTATCATGTCATGGGTTGAAATCTAAATTTTCTTTATCCGATGGTTGTTTGGAGTATGTCGTATCGACTTTTAATGACAAAGAGCCAAGCAAGTGACTCCCATCTCTATCTGAGGATCATCTTACACTAAACAAATCATTATTTTCTGTCACTATTTATAAAGCTTTCTTTCCTTTCTTGATAGTGTGTGCATTTGTATTGTAACCTAGATGTTTTTGGCCGAGGCATGTGCCTACATTAAATACTTAGACTATTTTGATTATGCAATGTATGTTATAGATATACGATTAGAGGTAATTATGATTTATTTGGTAATTTAATTATCATTCATCTGTACTTAAAAAAGTGCATAATTGTACGAAGCTTCAAAGGGAAACTTTTCAAATAAAGGATAATGTACGGTCAAAGTTATTACTGCAAAATGAACCCGCAACCTTTTTCATCATTTCCCCTTACAGTAAGTACTCTGTATTTACGCAGCAGTAAAAAAAAAAATAAAATGCATACAACAAAACCCTCTTCTGGCATGGATGTCACCTGACTCCAAAGTGCATGAGAGAGTAAGCGGTGAAGACGGTCCCCCCTGAGGCAACGCTGGGATTCTCTTGGGGAAGGCCCTAGTTTTTGCATGTCCTACATCATCAAAGCCTGGCATCGCATGTAATATTAACAGGATTTATATCTGAAGTCAGTGTGTAAGAGCATTAGAGACAACATTTATTCGACAATACAGTGGCCATCTTTGTGTTGAGAGATAACTAGGGCCGACCCACTGGGTTATGGGATTACTCAAATAAAATTGTTCAAGACTGCCAAATTCTGCTCCATTTCTTGGACCGGGTTGAAGTGATGTTGGCTTTTATGTTGACTGGATCTCATTTCGAGATGAGCTGGGGAAACATTCTTTTGCTTTTTGTACTGCTCCAAGAACAGTTGCATATATCCAAATATGCCATTTCAAAGTTACTTTTAGGGAGGATCTATTGACAGAAATGCAATGTAAGATACATACATGTCTTCAAGGATGTGTAAAGACCCTATATAATGAACAGTTGTCTTTTTATTACTTTAGAATGAGCTAATTCTATCTACATTCACCTCGAAGAAGCCAAAACATGACAACATTTTTGTTCTGTGTCAGCCTCTGTAGTGCTTCAAAAGGGAGGGATGGAGTCAGCCGTTGGTTGCAATTCGCAACCTGAACACTAGATACCGCTAAATTTAATTCACTGGACCATTGAGACATTTTTAGACAAAATGTACATATTACAGTATATTACGGATGGTTAAACACTTAAATTACAACAAAATAAGACCAGAAATATGACTAAAACAATTTGATATATTTTGGGAGGTTCAAAAAAAGCATATGTTTTAAACGTGGCAGTTACTATTTTTGGTGATGATCTATTTAAATTAAACACTAATACTATATATAGCTATATATTAACAGTTTTTTGTATATTTGTATTTCTAACTTGATAGTTGCAAACTGAAATATACTCAACAAATAATTAACAATTATGTCAAACAGCTGGTGAGATTAATAGCTTATAGCAGAAGTTTATCAAAACTTACTCCAAACAATATACGAAGTCAAAAGACTCCTCTTAAGACCAAATTAACAATTATTTCAAAAACTCTTGATATTAATAGCTTATAATAACAGTATACTTTTTTCATAAACAAAGCCAAAAGACTCAAAAATAGAACATTTAAACACACACAAACACATACAGAGAGAAGTAACAATGCCGTGCTATAGCAAATGTCTGCCAAAATGTATCGCCCCAGTCCAGTCTCATATATGTGTGTTATTAGAAAAAAGTTACTGGGTGCTATGAAAAACTTTTCCATTAATCTTTTAAAAGCACGTAAAATGTGGAAATAAAGTAAACTCTTAATGGTTAGCGAGTGCGTCTGGGAGGTGGCAGCAGTCGCGATATGGTCCCCTCCTTGTCTCGTCTTTAAGCTGTTTGACTTTTTGACACAGTCTAAATCTAATCATCAGAAAGCTTTAGAGGTGAAGTGGACTATCGTAGCGGAGTCAAATCCTCTGAAAATTAAGCCCATTAATCAAACACACAGGCTCATTTGCCGTTTTTATAAAAGTGACTGATTTGGATTCGGTGGGATGGCGGGCGAGGGTCTGAGGGGGGGTGAAGGGTACAAAAGAGAAAGAATTTTAGCAAGGAGGAGACCGTACATCAATTCTCATTAAAGAAAACAAGATCATCTCTTCTAATTAGAGTACCTTTTTTACCACAGTAAAACACAGAGTAAAGCAAGCTAACGACGACACTGCCATTTCTGATTAATTCGCTAAATGCAGATAAGGTAGCAAGTCTGTGATAAAGGCCTTTTAAATGCAATGTGTAATTTATTGGAGGTTGAGTCCACAGAGAAAATATTGTCACCATTTCTGGTGAGGGTAATTTACTCTGATTCTGTCCCATGCCTCTGTTCTCATTTTTGTCCATTATCTCTCGCTCGCTCTCTCTCTCTCTTACGTTCTCACATTTTCTTAATGCAGGCATCAGCGAATGTAGGTCCCAGTGCACCTTAATTCAAACAACAATACCGGAAATTACCATAGTAAATCTAATAGTTTGTTCAATGTGACCTGGTCTTTTGAATTTTTCATGATATCCATTCTTTATGTGCTTTTTTATTGTAAACTGTGATGGTTTTGTTGAGACTTCAAATACAATTTCTCTATTTTATTTTACAGTGCTTCTGTGATGGATATTACCGGTTGCTATAATTTATTTTCATACTAAGGAGAGCGTCAATGTAAGGGCAAAATCTTTCTTGGCAAGCTTGTGGTTGAGAGATGATGACGACACAGTGATCAGGACCCTGATAATATGTACATATGCAGAAAACGTATTTAAGATTAAACTGTATAATTATTTGACTTTAAATTATTTGATCGCTGTAAGAAACCTGTTTTCATTTATTCCCACTCATGTTGCTTGAAATGACTTTTTTCCCTTTGAAACACATGAGAAAATATTTTGAGAAATGTCTAAGTGGTTTTGTTTCCATACAATGGTAGTCAATAGGATTCAGTTTTGATTGGTGAACATCTCTCTTTAAAATATCATATTTTGCAATCTGCAGATGAAAGAAAGTACCGGTTTAGAATGACATGACGGTAAAAAATACCGTTTTATATCCTGTGTTTTAAATTTGCCACAGGGGTTTGTCAGACCACCACAGTTATGTAACAGTTCACAAAACATGCAGTTCTTTTGTATAACTGAGCATTTATTTAAATACAGCCAAATTCACACCTTTGCACCCTGCACCTTATTTGAGTTCCTTGTCTGTCAGCGGAAATGATTGACAGGGATATCTTTCAGCCTAGCTCATAAAAAAACAATAGTCTTTGTCACTGACACTGTCGTATTTTTTATGCTTTGGTGACACGTCGCGCCGTCCATCTCCAACCTGCCCACCGTGACGAATCTGCCATTTTGCATGAGCGGCACACGGGAAGAAGTTCAGAAAAGAGCCTGGTCCGTAAAGCCACGTATTAACACTCAGCGGCATGCCGGGCATATCTGATGCTTTCCACTGACCGACCGCAATTGATTCCAGATTCTGGTACTTCAGGTAAGATGGATTTTGAAAGCAAAGTTTGGCCTCAGTTGTTTTTCTTGACAAAAGTAGAGCCTCAGGTTTGATGTGCGACAATGTTGAGAATCTTGTATGCAGTATGATGGGTTGTATGGTGGCCCTGTGAGAAAACAATTGCGAGGTGTTGGATCTCAGCATGAGGAAAAGATTTGAGGTGTGTCAGAGAGCACAGACACAAAAGAGCAGAACATAGTTTCTATTTTTATCCAGACAGAGAAGTACTGTACTGTTTATGGAGGTCTGACATACTTGATATTATGATACAAGAAAAAATCTTTTTCCTTTTTGTAGAGGACTTAATCTATCAAAGTCATGGGTTCGATTCCAATCCAACACACATGCAAATTAATTGTATAGTATGAATGTACGAATGTACGAATATGAATGAATAATATCATCTGCCAAATCTGGCTTAGCATAAATGCAAATGTCTTTTAGACAAATATGTAAATGTTTGATTTAATTATCACATTTTTATAACGTTTGTCAAGGTTTCTTGTACCAACAATAGTCGGGAGCATGCTTTTCATGGCCGTTCGCCATCCAGTTATTTTTTCCTCATTGAATGGTGCTTTTTAAAACCCTTGAGCCTTCATTTTTGCATAAATCTGAAAGAAGACTTTTCAGTTTCCGTGCATGTTTGACATTAGTTTTAAAATATGCCCCTCATTCTGTCATCTCTATAGGACCAGAAAAAGCGTGTCTCTCCTCTGGGTCCTTGTACGTCATCATTTTCTTTGTATAGTAACATGTAGCATCCTAAAGCATTTGGAATCTGTGCAAACGTGGAAAAACTTGGCTTGCTTTGCATTCCTTAACTTAAGTTAACTTAAGCCTGACTCAGACTGAACTGTGTTAGCTCCAAACTGTTTTTTCGTGGTTTGATTTTGTTTGCTTTAGACTGAGACAAATAATAAAAACAGCTGATATTTTTGCTAATGTTATTTGTCAAATGGCAGCTGTGATTATAGCAGTGTCGTCTTTTCAATCTGCTGAAAGCATTGCGGATGATATGTAAAATGGTGTATTCATTTAATGTTGTGACCTCGAAATTTCAATAACTTTGTAAAAAAACTGATTACCCAGCTTGCTTATGACACGCTAAAGAACTAAAAAAAAGTGAACACTGCTACTGTATTGCTTTAAAAAGGCAATTTTCTCAGTTTTATTTTTCCTCAAATATATAAGCACCCTGACACAAGATGGCATTTGTTAGTATGAACGGATGTGTGCTTACTGGACTGGTTAATGTGAACTGCTTGTTGTCCGAGGAAGATGGGGGCTTATTTCTCTTGCTTGCAGTGATATTAAATATATAGAGAGGACCGACTGACTCTGTGTGTACTGTGTGTTGTATGTGGGCCGACTGTCATTGGAAAAAGGTGATGGAGGACCTCATTTCGCGGCCCCTAAAATGTTCTCTCTCTCACACACACACACACACACACACACAGAAAGAGAGGCAGAGAGTCTGCTCACCAGTCCACCAGTCTTCTTTCAATCCTCCTCTAAATCATCATACGCAGCCCCAAGTTTACCAAACAGAAATCAATGTGAATGTCTATGTGAGAAATGAAATGCGCACGCACATATGTTGGTTCATTTCAGTGTGAAGTACCTGCAGCGCAGCCCACTCTTGCTCAGCTGGATAAGATGATTCTTACTGCGATAGCGCAAGTTGTAGGGCTGAGACCATGCGCCCGGGCAATCAGTCTGCTTGGGCCATGTGCTTTACGTTATTAAATAAATGGGCAAAACAAAGTGTCTGAAATGTCTATCCTTATTGAAAATAAATCTTGCAAAGCGAGAGTGTTGCTGAACTGTATATTAAATCTCCTAAAAACAAGTTTTATAAAAAAAAATCACGAGCTTTATAAATATTCTGTAATAAACTCTCAATATATAATTTGTAATAACAATTATCCACATTCATGCAGTATGCTTCGGAGTAAATAAATATATAAAAAAAGAAACATAAAAGTTAGGGGTGGGAATCTTTTAGTACCTAACAATTTGATTCGATTCTTGGGGTCACGATTCGATTAAAAATCGAATTACAATTTTTGATTTTTAATAAGGATTCATCCTCAAAATTCTATGTGATATATGTTTAGATGTTATTCCATTTTGCTGGAATGATGGCGTTCGATGCAAGTCTTTACGTTTAGTGTTCTCAAAATACTTCACCTTCGGTTTACAAAGCTTGCATATTGCATACGTCTTGTCAAGCTCATTTTACCATGGAGTTGATCAAATCTGAAGTATTTCCAAGAACTTGCTCTAGCAAAAAATGGGACGGGGTGTATTTCTTTTACACCCAGCATCGCTGCAGCTTTGCGGTCTCTTGACTGTCTGTGTGGCGCACCGCTCTCGCAAAAAAGTTCTGCCTTTTATGTTCCGACAACATGAACAATTGTTATATTAACAAGAAAGTCGATTTTTGAAATCTGTGAATAGATTAAAAAAAAATCGCTAGAGGATTGAATCGCGAATCATATGTGAAATGATTTTTTCACCCACGCCTAAAAAAAATGTACCTGTGTCTGCAACTATAGTAACAAAAGGCTGTGGATGCATTTTCTTGTCATTGAGGTTAAAATGTTTACATTCTGAAATACTATACAGATAAATATTCTCCTGTCACGAAGATATTAATTAGAGAAAATTCAATCAAATTCATGTTTTGAATCTTCAATGTGCAGTTTTGTGTGAGACAGCCCCCTTAGTCACAAAAACAGCCCCCTCAAGGTCCTTTGCACCTTGTCGCGTGTATTCTTTCCTTTCTTCTGTTCACATTTGTAACGCACCCCCCCGCCCCCTTCTGTGAAAATTCCTTTCATAAGAGCCCTCGCTGGTCTGCCGTTGCTAGGTAGCATTGTCGCACTGCTCATTGTACTACTCATGAGAAAATATCATACATTAGATCCCTCTGCTCTTCTAACTACATCAATTAAAGTGTTTGTTTTGCTTCATCCTGGAGTATCAGCCCTCAAGGACACCTTTGTCTTTGTCACACAAACTGTACACTTATACACATCCACAGACAAATTTCATATTCATAGTCACAAGTAGCGGCTCACAGACAGACAGTGCGGGCTGACAGATTTGTCACAATGTTAACTGAAAGCTTTTGAGTGCGACCAATCGTGCACCAGCATGTCACTCCATCTTCTGTTAGCGGGCGCCTGCCGGGATAAAACGGTACAGTTGGACTTGGCATTTCTCGACTTCAAAACTGATCATGGCAGACAGCATTTAACCTGGATGCCCTTTTTGATAAGTGTTGTTTACGTAACCAGCCAGTGTTCTTTTAGAGCAGCACAGAATACATCACAGCCAGTATCTCTCAAAACAGAGCGAGCAGAAACTTACCATATGACTTCAGTGACCTGCAAGTAGATTGATTGTTTTCATAATCCAATTTTAGTAATGATTTGTGATGAAAGCAACAGCTGGGTCCCACACCTCTGTCTATGGCTCATAAACGACTGTTTACACAGGTTATCCATGTTGCTTTTGCACCAAATTCACTAAATGCAAATCTAAAAGCTTGACCATGGGCGGTTTTGGTGGCAACAACATAAAGAAAAGTTATTTGGCACAAACTTAACTTAACCGCTAGACATCCGCATAGAAGAGTTTACAACACCTAATGCTTTGATTCACCCAAAAATGGAAAATCTCATGTCAATATGTCATTTGAAATCGTCTTGGTTACGTCTGTAACCACAGTTCCCTGATGGAGGGAACGAGACGTTGTGTCGAGAACGACAGATGGGGTTCGCCCTTGAGAACCAATCAACCCTGACTATTATAGAAAAGGCCAATGAAACTTGCCAATAAAAACGTTCTTGTCCTGCACGAGAGGCCACAGCCTGCTCAGTTCAAGTAGCAAATCCCACAACTCTTGGCAATTGATGCCAGCGCAGGCGGGGGTTCGTCCGACGGCCGCTACTGCATGCTCATTACACACTGCACCGCACCTCTGCAGGGAGGCGTCCGTCTTTTTACCACGACTTGCATCGCGACCTGCCGAGAGGGACCTTAGGATGTCAGGATGCGCCTCTGCGTGAGCATCCTGAACAGCAGCTTGTTAAGGTGCTTTGTTCAGTGTACGCAGACCTATAAGGGCGCGACCCGCCGTCTTTCTTTGGAATGATGAAGTGCGGGCTGTAACCCACTAAAATGTGGCTAATTGCCAATGTCTGCTACTTCACCGTCAAAAACTGCTGAGTGCAGTCCTCAACGAAGTTACCAACAACCCACACTGCGAGACGGGTGCATCAAGAAAGTGGACTTTCTCGGTGTCACGCGCAAGGTACAGCCGGGGGTGTCTCTCCTGGACCACTTTCGTGGACATCGTCTGACCCAGGGCCCGTGCCACCACGTAGAGCGCTGTCAGTGGTGGCAGGGATATCCTGCATTATACCTGGGTCGGCCTTACCCTCGTGGAGCTCTCTCAACGCCTTGGCCTGGCGGACCTGCAGGATGCCCATGGCGTAGAGAGAGGAGGCAGCCTGGCCAGCAGCAGCGCAAGCCTTCGACACCAGTGATGCCGAAGTCCTAAACGCCTTGGACAGTAGGCGTGGCCGATTCCCCCAGTTGGCAGCCGTCTGCGGGAATAGGTGCACCGCAGCCGCACGTTCCACCCGGGGGATCTTGACGTAGCCTTTGGCTGCCCCACCATCGAGGGAAGTGAGGGAGCTAGAGCTGGTTTGACTGGAGCGGGCCCCCGGAACCTGCTGAGACGCCAGGGGAAGGTCGCTGCAGGTAGGGACGATCCGCTGCTCTACGTCGTAGATCCGGCAATGTAGAAGAAGAATTTGTTGAATTCGTTTTGTTCGTAGTCATGAGCGAAGGCCCTAAAGCACAAAAGGTAACTGAATGCTGCACGCCGGCTTCCCGTCACCACCTGGATTTAACTAAGCAAAAAGGTAAGAGCCTCCCATTGGATTGGAGGACTAGGTTCAGCAACGTTATGTGCCAATGGAATGAAGTCATCTGACTACCTGAATATATTGAATCACCAGGTTATTCCATCAATGTGTTCTTTCTTCCCTAATGGCAAAGGCATATTCCAAGATGACAATGCCAGGATTCATCTGGCGTATTCATCTGAAGTAGTTCAGGGAGCATGAGACATCATTTTCACACATGGATATACCTTAACCATGTTGAGATATTTTGGGATGTGGTGGAGAAGACGTTGCGCAGCGGTCAGACTTTTCCATCATCAATACAAGATTAATGCAACTCTGGACGGGAAAAAATGACATTCTGACATAGCAGAAGCTTATCGAAACGATGCAACAGCGAATGCGTGTCATAATGCGTGTGTAACTTTATTTGGACGGGCAGTGTATATATACTGTATATGTATATATAAAAAAATGCATTTAAATTTTTTCGGGGCTTTTTTCCTTTAATGGATAGGACAGTGGAGAACATACAGGAATACATTGGATAGAGACAAGGTAGTGGGACCAGATGCTTGAGACGAACATGAGTCGGGCTGCAAGTGCACTGGCACTACATGTCAGCGCACTAACCACAAGGCCATTGGCACTGACATTATATTCTTCTCATATTCACACGCTCTTTGATAGGCAGCAGGGACACAGAGCGCAGGGCTTATATTCCCGTATGTGTGATGTCGACACTACTCAGATGCATGCGCTGGAACTCTAACACACTGTTTCTCTGTGGGGAAACATAAGCGGCTTATATTAATAAGACAGGGTCAATGGGAAATTCTCATTGATGGTGGCAGAGTCATCAAGTCCTGTTGTTGAACAGTGGTGTAATGCAGGCTGGGCTCTGAGGTCTACGACCATCAGGGAGGGAAGAAGGCCACGTTCCATGTTGATTTAATGGCTGGCTATTAGACAGTATTCCTATAGTTTTTCACAGTATTTTACAAGAAGATATACGACTCACTGCCTCTTGACGGACACTTTTAGGAGTCTGCGCCCTCTCTCTCTGCAATTTCATCATTTTTCTGTTCGTATGCATGTCAGTTCCTCACGTACTCCGAACTTGGTGTTGTGCTGCTGATAAAACGAAGTGGAAATGAATGCAGCAAAATCAAAAAGCGAACTTGTAAATGGTCAAACCGTGCCAAGGAAAGTGGAGGCAGAGGAAAGAAACGTTTCCATGGAGAATAATCCTAATACGCTCCACATTGCTGCACGCTGCCAATTACTCAGGCCAGCGTTTTCATTGCGGTCTGTGCTCGGTTGTTTTTGGCGGAGTTTGCATACACCTTTTCCCCACTTCTGACATGTAAAGACAACTTTGTAAGGGTGTCATATAAGGAGGGTGGCAACCAATAGCCTTTAAATCTGGCAAAGACATAAAAATTATTTAAATAATAAATTCAA
Organism: Triplophysa dalaica; assembly: GCF_015846415.1. Taxonomy (NCBI): domain Eukaryota; kingdom Metazoa; phylum Chordata; class Actinopteri; order Cypriniformes; family Nemacheilidae; genus Triplophysa; species Triplophysa dalaica. The sequence goes on from NC_079543.1 coordinate 8,922,161, forward strand.
ACAATAATGTCTAATAATAATATCAATAATACCCATCTTGATCACATGATCACACGATTCAGTTTAGGAGGGCAATAATCGCTATTAACAAACCATCACCTACAACTTTTCTCCCTTAAATTGTTGCTTATTGGTAGTTAGTAAGGTAGTTGTTATGTTTAGGTATTGGGTAGGATTAGATATGTAGAAAATGGTCATACAGAATATGTGCTTTATAAGTTCTAATAAACAGCCAATAATAGGCATGCTAGTAATAAAGTTAATAGTGAGAATTGCCCCCTATATTGAAGCGTTACCATAATTTCAAATAATAAAAATATAATAGTTATTATTTTGTTGTTGTATAAATAAATAAATATTATACACAATACATAATCATCCTATTAAGAAGTGATTAACTGTAAATATGCCAAACCTATTGTCATGACTATTGTTAAAGGGAAGTTTTGTAAATAAAATTAAAATGTCTCTCTAAAAAGCTCCTTGTAGTCTGGTGTTAAACTGTTACAACTTTTAACATTTCAGATACGGCCATGCAGAAGCAGTCATTGGTGCTGCAGAGAAAACACATTCGAGCTGAGAGTACTGTGAATGAATGATGGTTTCCACATTGTGTTCAGCAGTCCCAGAGTTTGTTAACCTTTAGAAAGCGTAACCCTCGAGAAAATGAAACTTTATTTGTGTTGGACACACCTCAACATACACCAGCTTCTACCTTTGCCCTTCATTTGGTATTTGGTCTGTCTCCGTTTTTTGGTTCGTTTTATTTGCTGTAGTTGTTATTCTCCATCTTGTCTGAAAGAGTCTTTGTGTGTTTGTTGGTATCCTGATTTAACAGGCGAGAAAAGCAGATGGCTTCATTTTCTGTATATCTTGCGTACTTCTCTCAGATGCATATCCCATCTTCAACACAGAAACAAAAATATGCAACATTATGACACTATGTGATCTTAGATGAAGTACGCATTCTCATGCGAGACATCAAAAAGACGGAGAATGTGTCTTACTAAAATACACCAGCATTATGGGATATTAAAGTTCAAAGGCCTGTGGTTTTTCATACGTTCCCCTGAGATGAGACCAATTACGTTCTTCTCCATAATGGCATTCTTGTGTTTCCTGCACTCAAAAAGGGGGGATGATAAATCAATTAATGAATCATGATGAATAAAACATACTTGTATGTAAGCATAAACAACCTTATTTCCAATTTTGTTTTTCTTTTAAGAGCTCGATCGAATAAGCAGAAAACGCAATTTATAGACACAGGGCATATTTATGGCGCAATCGCAGGCCGGTTGCTGACGCAATACACATTAGAATGTTAATATTAAATGGAGATATTGCGAAACAGGAGGCTTTTATTTACATTCTTATCATAATATGTCTAAAAATGCTGACAGGTACAGGGAGTCGTGGATTTCAAGATGATAAATGGGGTGAAAAGCTAAATACGCTTTGTATCGTTCAGTGAGAAAGTCATTTGGCACTAAAGATGTCTAAATGACAAATGACTCACCAAGAGTCCATTTTAATGAAGGGGTAGTGGAAACAAATCGGACAGCAACAGTAAAATCCATAAAGCTGAAGTGTATAATTTTCTTAGGGCAAAAAAGATTTTCGTTTTTCAAGTACTTTCAATTTGCAAAGACTATTTAAAGATTGTTTTTCTCTTACTGGTCCCAAAAATAATATACACGTCCTGACCAACCCGACAGTTGAGTGTGAGTTTAGGGCAAGACTATCTGTTAATTGAAACGTGGCAGACAGAAGATATGTTGAGAAATTAACTTGTTATTTGGTGGTTTGGTGGCGGTAGTTGTGCAAAAATCATAATAGGAGCAGCAATTCAGCCAAAAACAATAATGTGCCATTAATTTATTCACCCTTGTGCCATTTCAAACTTTTTTAAGTTTCTTTCTGCTGCGGACCAAAACAAACAGTTTTAGGAATTGTATCGTTTGTTTCTTAGGCTTTTAAGCTTCAAAAAGACATAAAAGCATTATAAAAGTGGTTCATACAAATTGTTCAATGTTCTCTTTTGAAGCCATGCAGTATGACCAGACTAACATTTTAGTAGTTTCACCAGTCTGTGAAAGTGGCCTACTAATAGAAACTAATAGAAAAACTAATATAAACAATACACCAATATTTGCCATATAAACTATAGACATTAATTCACAGTGTTTGTTGAAATCATGCATAGTTCTTATTTTAAAGAAAAAATTCAATTTAAACAGAAATGCATCAAAACACATACAGTAAATATCTCCACTAGAAATGTCTCACTAACCATCTATATAAAAAGCTTTGGGAATCAGCTAATTATTATGTCATCTGGAGTGTTATGAGTATTGAGACTGTGAATAATGATATCAAATTTCATCTACAAGTTAAATCAATACAGGTAGGGACTTACTTCATAACATAAAGAAAGTTGGCAGCCAACACACGTACAAAAATGCTCAATTCAATTAATGAAAGTTGTACATATATAGTGCAGAAAGGAGAATAAACTGCTTTCTAGTGGCAGCATCGTAAAGCTTAAGTTATAGTCGTGCGTAGGACGAAATATATTTGTGCTTCTGTATTAAACATCTCAAATCTGCAACAAAAGTGACTGTTTACTAAACTTTATCACTGCTAATGCTTCTCAAGCAAGCTGCTTCTTCTACATCTGCCGCCAATTTAGTTTAATCATGGAGGAGGACGAACGTGTGCGACAGGCGGATCAAATGGCGGTTTTGCGCACTTGAAAGTCACTGCGGGAAAGGGACACAATACGAAGGCTCGTCCGAGATATGGAGAAATATTGAGGTCCTGTTTCACTTCAATCGACAAGTTTCATCCAAACGGCTTTATCATGAGACAAAATTGTCCATCTCTCCAAAGTGTGTACATCAAGTGCTCTGCCCTTATAAGTGAGTAGGGGACATATGCAATTGGAACGCATGCGAAGCAGTTTCGCAAACTGTGCATTGCCAGTTATAGTGCTGTAAATAACCTTCAGTTTCTTTGAAAGTTTGATCAATTCGCTTAAATAAGACGTCATTAATACATCGAAAGAAGCTGCAGGGATTCATTTTATGTTGCCTCTATCTGTATTTTGAACTTTTAAACACATGAACCATGAAAAATCATGGACCACAACCCCAGAAAGAAATCTTTATTGCTCTACACAATAAATAATGTCACATACATCTTGGATGGCTTGAGGTTAAGTAATTGAACAGTCAGCTCCTCTACAGATATTACTGTTAATGCTAATTCAATGCAATTTAGGTTACAAATGTTTTGCATTTTTTACGTGCAGTATTTGGGGCTCTTATTTTTTACTTTCTGCATTGTGGGCCTAGTAGACATGATTGAACAGTGTTGGAAGTGCGTAAATGGCTTTAACTGGATAACTGAGCTCATAATAGATAGACAGACAGAACAACACATTGAATGGTTATTTTGGAGCTGTACTGGAGTTGTATCCAGTTATGCGTTATCAGTAAGTTAAAGATGCGTTTTGTTAAAAGTAGCCATTTTCTGCATAAATCTCCAAATTTGATCATTAATAATTATTCTTAATTCTTTAAATAACGCCACCTTAAAAGTAACGAGTAACTAGTACTCAGAGTAGTTTTTGAGAAGAGTAATTTTTACTTTTACTAAATTACGTCTTTTACTTGTAATTGAGTACAATATCAGCACTGTTACATTATTTGTACTTAAGTACAAATTTCCAGTACTTTTTCAGTGTTGTTTATAGTTAATTGTCATGATCCCGCCATCATGTCATGTTTATTCTTGGTCTTGCTGCGGAGTCATGGCATAGCCTTAGGTTTCATGTGGAGAGATTTTTTTGTCCCTCCCCATTCGTCTAGTTATTGATTGTTAATTAGTTCAAGCCCAGCACCTGTTCCTGTTTGATTTCTTTCCCTTTATATAGTCCTCATGTTTCATTGTCCTGTGCTCAGTCAATGTCATGTGCTACCCATGTGCTTGTTTGCTGTTTCCTTGTCAAGTCCAGTAAGTGTTGAGTTTAGTTCATGTCTAGTGTTTAGTTAGTCTTTTATATATCTGTATTATTATCCCTTGTTTTTATTGCTTTGCCCCCTTGTGGGTTTTTGTTTTGTGTTTATTTTATAATAAATTTATTTTTGTTCCCCCCGTACTGCCGCTGCCTGCAATAGGGTTCTTTCTCCGTGTGAATTCATGACAGTTAATATTCTTGGTGTAAAACAGACCTTTACAAGTTGGCAAAAAAAGGTATTGGGGGATTTGGGGTAGCATCACGTCACCTCTAAATTGCTTTTACCATAGTCAAATCTCCAGGCCTTGGAGCAAAGCAGATATTTAAGAGTTCTGACTCTATCTTCATCTAGAAGTCCTGAAAGTTCAATAAATCCACAATGAGAATTAATTGGATGCGCAATCAATTTTGCACAAGCATCTTTAATGTAGCAGCCCAGGGCACATGTTAACACTGTCCACCTAAAATACTAATTACAAGACAAGATGCCACTACAAGGTGCTGATATAGGCTGCATTGGCTCTCTGGAGTCCTGTGGGGTTGTTCTGCAGGCACCTTTCTAAACAGGCAGAAAAAGAGAGGTGCACAAATGAATGTCAGAACCTCCTAATGAACGCAGTTATATTTTTGTAGACATTCCAGAAAATTAGCCTTTAAGAACCAAAATCCATGGCGACTGTGTTTAACATGTAATTCTGTGTTTTTACCTCTCTCTGCAGCTCTCGATCACTCGCTCTCTGGCCTTTCTTTTTCTCACACCCGCCCCCTTGTTCACACCACCTCCTAATGGACAACGTGTGAATGTAAAGTACATCCGTTGACGTGTGACATTAGCAATTTCCGAACACAATCTGGACAATCTGCTCTGATTTAAAACACTTTGACTTAATGTGCTTCTCAGAAACCTGCCCTTCTAATCTAAAGTCATGCACTGTTTGCCAAAAAATGACAAAAGTGAACACAATATAAGAATCCATTCATTTTTAACGTACAGTATGTTATGCATTAAGCTAGTTTGCTTGCAGTGGTGATTGAGGTCTTGATGTAGATTTTAAATAAAACTGCAGACTCATTGGGGAGTCGGCTGTGTTTTGAATCGGCTTGCCAGAAAGCATTGAGAAAATAAAGTAATCTGCTTTCCCGGTACAAATGATCGTCCATGTTCATTAATCAAGTGAAGGCACATTGTCTGGTGTGGCCATTCATCTAGCTGTAGATCAAAAGACCTCAACAAAGGAGACACAAAGGAGTGGCAACCTCAAATTGGCTGCGATAGACTCGGAATGATCAATACGTTAGGGTTATCAGACATGCCTATGTCACACCTATGCCAATATGCATCGGAAGATTGAGAGAGGAGGTCAGTCTATACAGATGGATAACATCTCATTATGTTTTTTTGGAAAGGACTGAGAGAAATGGATATCCAGCTGATGTCCACAATGGTATCGATTGGGACGTGGTGCATTGAGCAGATTTTTTTTCAAAGTGTCAAAGCAGGACACATTATTAATAACATCTTCAATCTTGTCAATGCCATCAATCGTAGTCTCTCAAAAAAAAAGAACAAACTTTTTTATGCAACCCCACCCCCAAAAAAACGACATTTTGACATTTGATGTCATACCGTATAAATTAACATACAGTATAGATTTATTTTATGAATATGACCATCCAGTATTCGCTTTTACCATTAAAACCTCAAAAATAAAGTCAGCAGTATTTTTACTTCTTAGGAAAGGACAGTGGCCAGCAAGAAATGCATGAAGTTGTTGTCATGGCAACCACACATTGCATATTATTTTACATGCTAAATCCCAGGTGAACAAATTCAATTTTTTTATTAATTAATAAAGATTTCGAACAAGTTGTTATTATTATTATCATTATCATTATCATTAACAACAATAAAACAACTATTATGTTTATTATTAGCAGTAGTAGTATTATTATTAGTACTGTTATTAACAACAACAAAACAATTATTATTATTATTATTATTAACAATAACGAAACAACATGTTTATTATTATTATTATTGTTATTAATGACAACAACAACAATACAACTATAACTATTATTATTATAGTTAACTGGTTCAAAATATTGCTCTTCAGTTTATTTAATGGGTTCTTTGTAACAGGTTAAGGAAATAACTTTCCTTTGAGGATGGGTGCTCATAACCCAAACTCAGAATAGGGCCGCAGTTCTTTTGAGAGTGAAATGCAGATCATAAGATTTCACTTGAACTTTCTGTGAACACCAACAACAGCACATGTTGGGCTCATATTTACTGCTTCGGCACCTATCCAGAATGAACAAAGAGGTAAAACCAATGGATATCTGAAGTTGCCATGGGCACCCATTGGCTGTTCAAGAACGCAGTGTATAATATGAGTTTAATCATTTCATCATTCCGTTCCATGAACATTAGCCCTTGAAAATTGAGCGTTGTATTGAAGCCAAGTGAGTTAGTGCTTTCCTGGAGAAGCTGGAACAGTGTGCGCATAACACAAGCCTCCCAAGCCTGCAGCAGGTGAGGAGATCAGTAATTGCCTTTCTTCACGCTGGCAACACACAAACACAAACTCGCGCAGTCCTTCCAGACAGAGCCGTTGAGACGCAGCCAGCACTTGATTGGCAGCGTCTCAGTCTTTGCTCGTTTTTCACTCTCAGGTAGAAAAGAAGAGCTATTCACAACCTGCAAATGCCACAGTTTTACCTGAGGAGAAAAAGATACGGCAGACCATTCTGCTTCGGATCTCCCTCAAATCCTCAACCGAGAACTTTCACCCGCATGGGTTTCAAGCACAGCGTATCTGTACGGACCTCTATCTGGATTTCACGTTCTTAGCAAGCGTTTGCTTTTGCACACTTCAAAATCTGTCATTTACCTCCAAACGGTGGCCCTGGAGTATTCTTAAATATACAGAGAAATTACAAAGAACAAGCTTGGCTCCATTTTCATAATTGGGCTTCGCTGCCAAGCACAACTGCTTGGCTTGCACTCGCAAGAGGAGAGATCGATAGTTCAGTGAAAGCTGCCTGCTTATACTTTAGGGAAGTTGGGAACGTGCACTGTTCTCTCCAAGTTTCTCTAGCTTTTTTTGTCAAAGGCCTGTTATCTACTACGATTTAAAGGCAAGTCGAAATCCAAGGAAGATGTGAGAGTCAATAAGTCCGAACGTTCTGTTTAGGTGCATGGGAGCTGACCTCTGATTTGAAGGCAGACCGACCCCGCACAGCTCTGGGCGGAAACGAAGAGTCGAGATCTGTTGAGTGATAATTAAGCTAGGACTACTGTAGGGCATCTTCTGCAAGCCTAAAGTTCCGCCACAGCTGGGTGGCAATGGACCACCTGGCCCATGCCTCTCTATGACCCTCTTGGGCATCTGTCCTTCTCGATTCTCCACTCCTGAATACATCAACGTTCCCTAAACTGTCTTCTGATTGGATGGCGCGTCCGTCGTCACCCCTGGTCATTAAAGTCGCAACCCTTCCCCTTGCCTCTCCACTTGCACAAAGTCAAGCATGTCCACTCAGCTTTATGGATTGTTTATATTGCTTTCAATTACCTTCCCATGTCCCACACCGAAGTCAGTAAAGTTTTATACGCTGGAAATGACTCTCCAGGCACCCATCTCCAACATAACTGCCCGTACCCAGACAGAGCCTCTCCCTGCCCCGACAAATAAATCATATTTAGAATTCATCAAAATATTTTAGACTTTATTAGGGTTTATATGCCAACCCGAGCGGCGCTTCGGGCCTGGACTTTTTATTCCTGGTGGTCGCTTGTCAGTTGTTAAACTCATTAATAAAGCTAAAATCACACAGCATTGCGACTAAATTAAATTTCACAGCTCTGACGTGGTTCATTTAAATCTCGAAACCGTGTGGCGGAATTGTTTGAGGGTTGCTCGAGTTGCTGTGCGAGACATGTGGGCACTGATATGAATAGAACATGTTTTGTAGGAACTCGATGTTTTCAAATGTTCATTTTCCAGAGGCAAATGTATTGTGTGATACTAATATGTTAGTGATAGCTCACCCAAATATGACAATTCTGTCATCATTAACCTTCTTGTCGTTTTTAAACCTGTATGAATTTCTTTCTTCTGCAGAAAAAAAGGAAGATATTTGGAAGAATGTTGGTAACCAAACAACAGTGGTACCCATTTACGTCTATTGTATAGACACAAACTAATGTGTGTCAATGGTTATTCGTGACAAATTTTCATTTTTGGGGGAACTGTGCCTTTAAACATCTGTAGATTTCTAAACTTGTATTGTTTTTTTGTTACCTACTTAATAAAAGATAGAAACAATTAAGTGCGGAAGGTTCAAGTTTGAGAACACAAGAATGGCAATCAATATGCAATCTACCCCAAATCAGTCCTGATGCAATAGAACAAAATGCAAATGTGCTCAAAGAGAAAGGTACCGCAAGAGGGATTTATTTCAGCAGTCAATAATCTTGTTGTGCTGAGTTTTAGATTTTTTTTAGATGGAACATGATCGGACCTCCATGATCGGTGTTATGTAAACAGAATCAAGTTAACCGTAATTTAAAAGTCTATTAAAAAATGATGTAAATACACATTTTTTTAATTATACGTGGAATTTTGTAAAATAAAGTTTTTTTACAGTGTGATCTTTTCAATCTATTATTGTGTCTTTTTTTTAAATATCGCATGGGAAGCGGAGATCAGATCAGATATCCAGATACAGAAGCCCCTTGATGTTACTGTTGTTAATACACCAAGTCATGATTGGCTGATGATCCGATCTGCATGATCAGATCGCTGTGATCTCATGTCAATGATAAGTGTAAATGCCGCCTTAATCATGGAATCATTTTTACTTGGTTAAAGCCGACCCTGGCAGGCCTCGCAGCTTCTTGTAATAAAAAGAAAAGTAATCAACAGGGCTTTCGACAGGCTTTCTCTTCTCAATTGGTTGGTTCTTCTTTATTTGCCTCAGTTGAGGCTTTGTTTATCAACTGGATGATTGTGAGGCACTTAATTACGGCACACTCCAAACTGCAGGTTTCCCAGGCAATAAGCTCCTTGGCACGGCGACTTAGTCGAGCAAAGTGGTGTGGACGCTCTCTGACTTCTTAAGCAAGTTCTGTGACTCGCATGATTAAGATTACAGGCTCTGGAGATAAATAAGACTCAAGCTGGTATGATGTGTGCGCCTCAGTGTTCCTCGAGGTGCTTGAAGTCTATTTTGATAGTTGCTGCTGCACCTGTGGTTTATATTGGAGAAGCTTATCACTTAACTCTTGTATTTGGTGCAGTTGTTTTTTTCTGTCTTAGACTTTCCAGCTAACATCAGCAGAGTGCTGGAGGAGCAAGCTTCTGTAATTCGGTTTAGCCCTTTAAAGGGCAGGAATGCACAAATACCTTTAAAAATGATTTATTGGTTTTCCGGCAGCACTCAAACGGGAGTGTCAAAAAGTACGGATAAATTATAACTGTGTGGGTAACGTGTCAACATTTAAAACGCCTGAAAAGACTTTATTAAAAATTGAACTTTTTTCTTAACTTTAGAAATAGGAGAATTAACTTTAAAGGGGAGAGGTGGTTTTCCTTCGAAAATTGTGATTTTCTCAATTTGCTGGTTTAAGACAGATTCAATGTAGTTAAACTGACACTAAGTTCTTAAACTCTGTTTAGTACCTGAAACTAGTTTAATATTAAATTTAGCAGCAATTCAAGTTAACCCATCAGCAGTTATTATAACACAATCCCCAAATTCAATGTGAATTTAACACTTGTTTTACCTTTGTGATGTATTTCTGAGTAAAACATGACATTTATATATTTTATTTTATTTAGTGTTGCTATAGCTCAACTGGAGAGGCTTGTTTAGCAACACAGAGGTCACGGGTCCGAACCTCATGGAACACACATACTTTAAAATGCTTTGGATAAAAGCACTAGGCCACAATCTTCAGAAGAATGTCAACAACAGCAAAATAATGACAATAATAGCCACTGTATTTCAGCTAATGTTTTTGGAAGTACACCTGGAATGGCTAAGTGGAGCTTGATCTTCGTTTAATGTTGTTTTTATGGAAAATATCAAGGTTAGCTCTGGACTATTATTGGACATTTTCTCCATTAATCTCCTTTTAGCCCACGACTGGCCTTAAATGGCTCCTCAGAGCCCATTAGCTAACATTTGGCTGAAATGTACCCATGCATACACTGAACTTTCATTTTCAAGGCTGAGGCTTCATCTGTTTTTCATACTGACCTTCATGCCAAATCTCATTATCTCCACATGATGTCTATTTATGACAACCCCATAGATCAGATTCGGGTCTCGTAGTGCAACTTTGGTGACAGTTAACATTTCACTAGGCCAGCTTGGTGCCTTCCGCCTCCAGTGGTGATTTTTCAGGTTCTTTAGAAGAAAACTTGACCGGAAGATGGTGAAAGAATAGGAGAATTGGGAGGGAAATTTCAGGGAGTCGTCTTGGGTGAAGCTCTTTAGACCGCAGCCCTCTGACCCAGTTGAGCGCACTAGCTACAGGTGTTTAGTGTAGCATACTTTCTCGCTTTAGGGGAAGCTAAGGACAGGTAATTCTAATAATACAACCATTGAGGGGTTCAGTCGTCTGTGGCTGTGACATCCCAGCCAGCTTGACTCTATTACGCTCTTCTATGCTATGGACTGAAGTGGCCATGTAAGAGAAGTTTCTCAAGAAAGGCTAATTCACCTCCGCTAGATGTCAAATGAGAAGTTGGCTGTGTTATCAGAACATTTCTCAGCCACATTTTCTTTCTGTTAAATTGTATTCTACTACCCACTGGCTATGGGCTTATGGTTGAAGCTGCTTTATATTTTATTGTTGTATGGAAGCTGCCAGGGCAGAATCGAGGGCTTTTAGTGATCCAATAAAAACTTTGGTTAAATGCTTTTGATCTTAATCAAAAATATACTGGAGTGATAATATGGTAATATAATCATACTTTAATGTAAATGAAACTGAGCATAGTTGTCATATGAACTGTTTAGATACCATACAGTACAGTTTTGAAGTAATTTAAAGTCAGGTTACCATTCTGACAACTTACCTCATGTTACCCCTCATTTTAGGACAGCCCTGTGAAAACAACAAAATTCAACTAATTTTTAAAACATTAAAAAGATTCTACACATTCTTAACAAAAATTCTCATATTTATGAGGAAGAAGTACTATTTTTGTTAGTTGTAAGTTCAATGCAAAATAAAAAAACGCCTTTTTTATTGACAGGAATGTTTGTTAAAGAAGGAAGGAATGAGAAAACTTGACACAAGTCTTTCTTGAACTCTTGCCATCCGCACCAGAGCTCAATGCGTTGTAGCATGTGCACTAACAGCAATGCCATAAGTTCAGCACAGTTCAATATTTTTTTTTCTGTAACTTTGCATTTAAATCAATATATAAACTTGTCTAAGTTTCAACAGTGCTCCCTGTAGGGTTCATCAGGTCTCAAACATCTAGGGTTTTCCTGTTGATGCTTGTTGCTAGCTCTCGTATGGTCAAGCGTAGCGACTCGGGTTTGTTTTTCCCCTTCCCTCCGCACCATTGGGTCGTTCTGCTTCATATGTGCTCACTTGATTTATTTACACTCTGACCAAGGGCGCAGTTGGGGAATAGGTGGGAGCAGTCAGGCTAACACCTTCTTAACTCTCTTCTGACATAAAGTTCCTCTCTTAGATTCTGTTCCTGCATCCATGGTCTATGGAGTCTTACTGCAGTACATTGTGGGATTGACTTCATAGCAAAATATATAAGCAGTGCTTTTCTGAAAATGCCAATTGTGGGGGTTCACAATGTTTTTAGCTGAGGTGCTTTGGTTGCTATGATACAGAATATCCGCTGCAGTAATGTGGTACTAGTGTTTGATGATGCAAATAGTTTACAGTAGCCTATCTAGATGCATGTAGTTTGTTAAAATAGTTTAATAAATATTAATATTGTTGCAGTCCCGTGATATTCATCTGGTTTAGAAATAAATACGTAGAGAGACTTAAAATATTAACTTCTGAAACTTCTGAAGTATGGTTGTACAGTACAAGTAGGACGTGCCTGTTGTGGTATTGTCCTGGCTCTTCTGCATGGTTATTGGACAGCTGTTTAAAAAAGTGACCTCATGGGTGTGTCGCCCAAAGCTCCTCATTGTGACAGTAAAATGTAGGAACTGGAAACGACTGCAAACAACCATAGATAAAGTTTTGCTTTTGCTTTTTAATATTTTGAATAAGCTTTTATTTTATGATTGTATGATCATTTTAGTTATATTGTTTAGTTATTTTGATTTATGCTTTTGTCGCGGTATCATTTAATTGCTTATGTTTTTTATATTGCTATTTAAGATTAATTATTTTTTAACTCTATTTTTGTTTTTGTGTATTATAATTTTTTTTGTGCTTTAAAGTTAATTCAATTTATTTCTGAGGCAACAATTCAAATTTTCGTTTAGTTTAAGTTTCTAAATTTTTTGGCCTATATTTTATTTGTGAATTCATGGCTAAAAAGAAGGTCCCACAGTCTTCACATCAAAAGTATGCCTAGTAAGCAATCAATTGTTGACTAGGTAGTGAGCTTACTACTGAAGGAAACCCCATTGTATTTTTCGTTGTCATATACTTTAAGCACAAAATTACAGTACACTATAAAACAGTATACTGTTCAACAGTAGAATTCCACCTAGTTCATTATGTGAAGTGGTAGTTTACTATGTGGAATGCACCAAGCTTATTATTGATGGCAGTGTTACGACGTAGAATGTGCCCTTCGTTATTTTTCATCTTTTGTATGTTCTCTTCAAGGGTAAGGACTGATGTGTGCTGATATTCTCTATATTGAAAGTCCAAATGAAATGCTCAAAAATCAATAATTCTTGTATAAAGCTCATAGCAAAAAAACACATGATGGTCGGTAAGAGATGCAACACAGTTCTCTGCTGCCGTCTCTTTCTATTTCTCTAAAATACTCATAAACGCAAGGGCACAAACACATAGCTCTCTACTCGGCATGAAACTCATGAATATTATTTTGACATCATTGGCTACCTAAAAGGGGCCTTCTCTTTGAAAAAATAAAAAAAGGATTCACAAAGGAGGAGCGGTTCTTTAGATAATTGCAATTAGTATTTTTGGCCGGACACCATGTCTTGGCTGAGGTCCAGTTGTGAGAATTGAGTGCAGACGCATTGGCCAGTTCTGGCCACCCGCCATGTAGCTGCTGGTTCGATTGTGTGTTCACACCATGAAGGGCTAGTGAGGACCAGAGGAAGCAGCAGCCTCCACCCAACTACATGACAGGATATTATTTCCCTGCAAACACTGCGAGTCCCACACTGCCAGTCTGGTGTACAAAAAGCCCCCTGCCTGCCCATCCGGCCCAATCTGCTCTCTCGCTTTCTTTCATAAAGGGGTGAGAATTTGGGGCACTGCCTGTTTCAGATCAGTTTAGAGAGATTTAGGGAGTTTCAACCTTTGTGTGAGCAAATGTAATCTTTATACAGCTTTTGCTTTGAAATATGTGACCCTGGACAACAAAACCAGTCATATGGGTCAATTTTACGAAATTGAGATTTTTAGATGATCTGAAAACTAGAATAAATTCTGTTTATGTCTAAGTTGTTAGAAACAGGACAATATCTGGCTGAGATACAGCCGTTAAAAACTCAGGAATCAGAGAGTGCAAAAGAACAAAATATTGAGAAAATGACCTTAGAAGTTGTCAGTCAGGGGCACTGTAGCAGGCCATCCATTCACAAAAATAAGATTTTATATATTTTCAAAATATTTTCATGGAAAATGATCCTTACTTAATATCCTAATGATTTTTGGCATAAAAGAAAAATCGCTAATTTCGACCCATACAATGTATTTTTATCTTTTACTAAAAATGTTGCCGTGTTACTCAAGACTGGTTTTGTGATCCAGGGTCACATATTAGAACTGACATTACCGTCGCATGAGACAGATAAGCTAGACGACTGTTTAATAATTTGTAAACTTAAAACATAGAAAACAATAAATCTGCTACTAGGTTGTAATTATAAATTATTAAATAAAAAAAAGTATTTATTTTTCAAACTATATCTTTGAAGTGCTTTTCTTCTGCTTTAATTTCCATCATACAGTAACAAAAGAAAACAAAAATAAAAATTTGTTGTTTTAAAAAATGTTTCATTACAGTAATGACAGCAGTATTAGGATTATAGGCAGTAATGGTAATTCTTTCATATATTCTTAAAAATCATTCTAAAAGACAAAAAACTTCTCTCAGCTGATTTTTGGAGTCTTTAAAGAAAATTTTCATTTACCACCAACTGTTGTTCTGTAAAAAAATTAAATTGCCACCTAAAAGCGACTATAAACTTCGTCATCAATCAGCATGTCTTCAAGTATGTTTTAGAACTCTAAACTTTCAACCGTGTGATATATGGGGTCCCGTGATTGTGATTCCTGAGTAAATACATTTATGTTGTCCCAGAGATTTTTTCGATCGATTCAGAACAGTGAATCGATTTTCCCCCGCCCCTGCTCTCCTACACACGTGCTCTGCGATAAACCGCACAGCCGTTGCTTCGGTGTCTATCACCTGCATCCCTCGAGTACCTCTGTTTGTTTTAACAGAGCAGCCAAACACGCACGTGCACGCGCACACTTACATGCAAGAGCAATCCATCAAATCATTCAGAGCTGTCAGGGGTAAACAGGAGAAAAAGGCCCTCAGCAAGAATCTTCTAACACAGATTTGATTTGCCTCGATTTACCCTGCAAAAAAGGGAAGCCCGCTGATATGGCTTCACTTGTATCGCGCTTGCCAGCAGGCATATGTCACTTTAGCGCAGTCAAAATCCTTAGTCATGACTGCCGTGTAATCTGATTTAACCCCAACGGGGCACGAGGCACTTGTAACACCAATTCTGGATTGTTCTCAAAAAGGAGTTGGACACGGCAGTTAGTGTCTTTCATCGAGGTCTGAAGTGTCGCCGAACTTTCCGAGCAATATTCTGGCTGTTTCTGTCGGATGTGATGACTTGGATGAGCATTTGGCAAGAAGGGAGGAGGCACCATCCAATCTGGCCGGCCCTTCAACTACAGATGCTTTTCTGTCTGTGGGTACACGAGAGCGAGAAAGACCCTCCCTCCTTCACGAGTGCATATACACTTGGATTGGCATTGCCAGACGCAATGCATGATGGGTAACCTGAGGGCTACCAGCAGACGTAAATTAGACAAGGAGGCATTTTGCGTAGAGAGGCCATCTGCTAGTTTAATTATGTTTTTCTCTGGTTTGTTTATTTATTTTCTCCGCTTTTCCCGGAAACTTGCCTAATGATTTACACATGCACATGAACTTCAGTAATGAGACCTAGTTATTCCGGCAGAGCGCCTCGGTATGGCTAGGCAATCTCAGACCATTAACCAATAACAAGAACTCTACGACCTCTAATGAGGGTCACTCCCCGGGTGTCAACCAACATGTTTGAGGTAATTGTGCTCGGAAAAGGAGTCTGATAGCACCAGGATGGAACTTTCGCCCTTCCATCAGTCTAGATAAAAGCGTAAAAAGTAGAGTCCAAAACATCACCGTAAAATTAAAGTGTGTTAGGTCAATGATTCAATTAACTGTTATTTTTAAAACAGTCCGGCGAAAGACAGACAGCGGGATGGTCGGGGGGACAAGGGGCTTGAAAAATCATGTTCTTCACGCCGAGAAATGACAAATACCAATCTAACACTTGAATGAGCCCTAACCCTCTGTACATATTTTGCCTCGACATTGCTTTCTCAAGCCAAGCATTAAATCCTTATCCGTTGCACACAGCACTGATAGCTATAAACACCAAAAAGGACTATTTGTTCATGTACGCCTCCGAACGTGTGTCTGAACGTGTGCGCAATGTTCAGGAGATTCATTTGGCTGTGTCCTAACGCTAGTCTAAAATGCGTGATTTACAGATGTCCCATGTGGGTAGTTACTCTATGTAGTCTAACTCACTTGCGTTATTCTAATGTGTCTATCTCTCTCTTTCAGGTGGCTAACCTCGCTTGTTCCATCTCCAACAATGAGGAGGGAGTGAAGTTGGTGCGCATGGCTGCTACACAGATCGATAGTCTGTGTCCCCAGGTGAAAACTCCAAACCTTTGCCATCCATTCAGTGTCTGTGTTTAGTTTCGAATGCCTCTTACGGGGGTTCAGACGGGGATTCTGTGGCGCTAGCAAAAGGAAACCTTTGCTTAGAGCATAAACAGTTTGTAAACGCCTCCAGCGAGAGTGTAGTGCTTTAGATTTGTTGTTGATGTTCGGGTTTCAGCTTCAAAATGTTGACTCGCGTAGATTTTTTTACCTGTCAACATGAAACGGCATTCACTGTTTGCTATTGTAATTTTGTAGTGTTACTCCAAGAAATTTGATGTGACTTGTAAAGGAAAATCCTGTAAAAAACGTATTTAGTTCTGGCAGAAAATTAGCAGTACAATTTCCTTTATTTTACAGACATTTTCCGTTAATGCTAAAATGCAATTGTATAATTGTATAAATAAATACAAAATGTAAAATACAGGTATAACACCTGTATGAAGGAATATGGGAAATTCCTTCATATTAATAGTATATAAAATATATTATATATATATATATATATATAAATAGGACTTCATATTATCGATCAGGAATGGATTGGATCAATAGATGTGATGGGTTAGAAAAGTCAGAGGGGTTTATTAAATTTTGATGAAATATTACAAAGATTCCCGTGACCCGAGGTAGTTCGGATAAGCGGTAGAAAATGGAATGGAATTACAAAGATTTTTTCCCCCCAAATAGCATGCAGCAACTGTGCTGACAATTAGAGCATGAACATCTTTTATTCAAATTGACTTCAATCATGTTAAGATTGATGGATGATTCTTGGGATAGTTCACCCCGAAATTAGAATTCTTTATTTTGCCCAATACAAAAGATATTTGGAAGAACGTTAGGAACCAAACAACGCTGGACCCCATTGACCTCCATTGTATGGACACAAAACTAACAAGGCATTTCTCAAAATATCTTGTTTTGTGAATAACATAAATAAATAATTAAATTATATCATAATTTTCCTTTTTGAGTGTTACAGAAAAAAGGTTTCAAAAGGACACTTCATGCTTTGTCTTGTCTGGAGTCTAGCCTGACTCCATTTGGTTGTAGTGATGTGATTGTCTTGGATATGAAGTTGGAGCGGTTTCACAGTAAACACTGTACCGCCTAATGGAACACCGGGGCTGTAGAGGGAACTAAGGTATTAGGATTCGACTAACATTTTCACCGTAGGCCCCTTGATAAAGTGACCCACTGAAAGTGAATCTAGCTCTGGAAAACTCGCAAGTAATTATGTGTGGCTCGAGGTTGTGCTGTCAACGTAAAGGATGAGCTTTTGTCACAGTTACATTTGTCTCTAACGCCATCACACAGACACAAATCTGCACAAATCTTAGACGTTTGAGTTTGTGAAAACATCCGGCCAATAGGTAATTCATATTATTTATTTATATACATATTTCTAGGTAATCTTAGGGGGAGTGGGATAAGGGGGTGCTTCATGCATTGCTGTGGATAGTAGGAGGCATTGAAGTCAAAATGGTTGAGACTCACGGCACTACAGTACTACAGTTTTTAAAATGTACAAATGTAAACCAACCTTTGAAAACCAAATCTTGTTCAGGGTCATGTAAGTTCCTTTAGAGACTTTTATAAATATATGAATGAAAAAGTGCAAATCACGATGTTCTCCTCTCAGGTAATCAATGCAGCCCTAACTCTGGCCGCCCGCCCCCAAAGCAAGGTTGCCCAGGACAACATGGATGTTTTCAAGGACCAGTGGGAGAAGCAAGTGCGCATCTTGACCGAGGCTGTAGATGACATCACTTCTGTCGATGACTTCCTGTCTGTTTCAGGTAGTGCACTGCAGATATCAGATGCATTGAGACTTTAGTTTTTCTTTTTACAGTCAGTCAGACAGATTGATGAATAAGAATTATTAGGACATTTTCACATTCTGACATTGTTTAATCGTTCGTGGTTATTGTAAAGGGAGCTTAAACCTCCATTGGCTAGGTAAAGTGATTAAGTAACTCCCAAAATCCTGTGTAATCACATTTACCTAATGTTGTCTTCACAAAGAATGAACCATTTTGCTATGTGCAAATAAACTCAACTCGACTCTACAAATAAAATAGTGCTCATTTTGCTACATACTTTCAACTGAATTGGCAGTAACTAAAAACAGTAAATGCTAAACATAACTGAAAATGGGCAGGGAAGACCTGTTAGCATTAAATGTGACTGTCACATGGAGGTTACCATTGTGGTGTCATGTAGTTAATCATAATGTTTGTTTTGGATATTTATTTAATAAGCAACCTGAAAAACAGTCTTTTTTAAAATAAACCATTTACTGTGGTATACAGTACAGTACTTGTATAGTGAGAACTAATGGAAAATAATGAAATCGTAAGATGTGATTACAAAACACATTCGATTTTACAATGATCGCATTTGTTTTAATGTGGAACTCTTAACTATTGCAACACTGAATAAAGAACGCAGCTTGTGATCCTTGATTCTGGTTTTTCACTTGTCACTGCAGCATGTAGTCCTGGCCAGGGATCCGTGTTCAGAAATCAAGTGAACCGCAGCCAGTACTTCTGAGACCACCGCCGAGTTTCTGCAGTAACTGCACAGCGGGGAAACTGAATATCAAGCTACAATTTGAGACCTGCACTATGAAATTTTTAAGGCTTTTAGGGCTTTATTAGGTTTTAAAGCATACTTTTCTCAATAATGCGAATGTCCGTATAGCTCCCCTTGAAGTCAGAACAATTGAGTGTTCCGCTTTGACGGTAGAACATTACTATGGGTGTTGTTTCCGTTTAATAATTTACTTTATAATGGACGGTCTGAAACTCCAGCTGCCTCCTTCTTCCAAAACCCATTATCTTCAATAGGAATGTCTATTGTATTATTTCTTTAGAGCACATTGGATATTAGAGAATGACTTAGAGATTCGTAGTCATATAATTCTGTATGATAATGATCAATCTTGGCTTGCTTTCTTTTAAACGGCTCTTTTATTCAATATTACTTTTTATGATTTCAGGTACTTGTTTTGTTTTGATACATTTTTACATTATTATCTGTGTAGTTTGACAGGATGAGCCAGGATACTACAATCTCTTTTTAAATGACTTGGACACAAACATCTACATGTTATGGTGTATGTAAAGCGTATTGAAGCGGAAAGTGACTATACCGACATCAAATTTAAAAAAAGGAGCCTGAATTAATTGTAATAAATGGCAGTGTCTGCCAAATGCGTGGATGAAAACAAATCTGTGGATCATTACAGTAAGTGATCGCATGAAACACCACAGAGCTCAATTTTCCCCGCTGCATTTTTCGATAAATGGACGTTCTTTGGCATGTTGAGGTTCTCCTTAACACTTAAGCCATTTCTGCTAATGAATAAGTTTTGTTTAACGTAAGTGTTTCGTCATAATTACTGCATAGATTGAATTCTTTCATCTTTAGAAGACACCATTTCGTACCTCCCGTTAATCCAGAAACCGGCTCCCCTCATCATTAACTTGATAAGATATTTTGCTGGCTGAAGTGGGTAACTGCATTCACTCTTTAATGGTGGAATTTACATTTAGTCATTTAGTTTGCTCTTTCTTCCAAGTAAAAATGTCTCCTAGTCTTATTTTAAAAGCAGATATTAGGATAAGATAGACACCAAGTGGAGGACTTCATAAGCCGGTTGTTGTAGACGGCATCCTTAGTATTTCTGATGTGTCTGCAATATGTGGGCTGTATGAAATGAGACAGCCAAGCATTATTGGTATTCAACCCACCAGCCTTGTGTCCAGATTCTGGTGTAGAAATATTCTCCCGTAAACCAATGAACAACAATAATGCATGTAAAATTCACCCAGCACTGTTTTGTGAATCAGATATTAATTACATGTAGCATAGAAACAAAAGGAAAGTAAGTACGCAGACAGCAAATTATTTCTCAGAATCATGCAGACATATACCACAACATCAACCAAACATTAAATAGTCAAGATTTTCTTCAGCCTGAATATATCCTCTTAATGGTTTGCCAGCCTCATGTCAAAAATGTTGTTTTCAATTTTAAAAGCCTCGGTGCAAGGCCATTTCCTGATCTTCAACTGCTTTATCCAGATCTATATCCATTTTTAAGCGCTGATCTTTTGATCTGTTGCCAGACGGCGCAGAGAGGATAAACAAAGCATTTCTTCAAAGCTACTTATCAGGACACGATACAAATAACAGTCATTAAGAAACATGTCAAGGTTCTGGTCGCAGGCTTTTTTAATGAGGTCCACCTGCGCATGCATTTTAAAAACAGCGGTCTGTGGTCTTTGTTGATTACATTAACCTTCTAGATGGCCATCTAAGGCATGGCGGCTCTGGTGCTCACAGGTTCAAGCCTGGCTTGTGACGTTTATCGATCTTCTCCTCCTTCCTATAAATAAAAAGTGGCTCAAAGGCCAAAAATAGATTATTACAGGTGCACACGGCGGTTGGGAGCTAATTAAAAAAGTTTTGCAAAAGTAAATATTACTTTTAAGAAATATTATTACAATTGAACTTTTGAAATGGTAGTCATATCTAGTTTTCTAGAAGAGAAGCATTTTTTTTCTTTATGAAGAGAGCTCATGACAGTCGTGATGGACAAAACAAAAGATGAAGAAATTCAATGAGAAAGCAGACTTCAAACTCCTAAACCATTTAACTCTCTCTCTCTCTCTCTCTCTCTCTCTCTCTCTCTTACAGAGAACCACATTCTGGAGGATGTGAATAAGTGTGTGATTGCCCTGCAGGAAGGCGATGTGGACACGTTGGACAGGACAGCAGGGGCGATTCGGGGCCGAGCTGCTCGTGTGGTACACATTATTAACGCAGAGATGGAGAACTATGAACCTGGGGTCTACACCGAGCGTGTTCTTGAGTCAATCAAACTTCTTTCGGACACAGGTAAGCTCGAAAAATGTAACTTCTGAGCTTGGTGCAACCAAACATGAACCAATGTTGTATCAATACCACACGAGATTCTTTCTTAAAACGAAAAGAAAAATTGAAAGAACGTTCATAAACAATTGGAGGTACAGTTGGAATTCTGAATTATTTGTCTTTACAAACACACTCAACTAAGGTCTTGGGTATGTCCTGTCACCCAAGAAAATCAGTTGACACCATACAATGAAAATGAGGCTTTAGTGTTCCAAAAACACCAGACCTCTTTGCCTCGGGTCTTGATCTCCATGCTCACTTAGGCATGAACTCATGGTGGAGATTGAGACAGATGGAGACATGAGAGCAGGAAGCTCTTGCAAGAAGGGAATTGAAGGAAAACAGGTAGAAAGTGGAAAAAACAAGACCAGGACGGAAATGCCACCTGTTCTGTCCTCTGGCACTCGTTCATGTTTCATCTGGTATCTCCTCAGCCTTTCACAGTCTGGCAATTTAAACTCTGATAGACCAGCCGACAGCCAAAACGCACTAGCATCGCAAGTAATGCGTAGATTTGTGCGTAATGTTTCCCGGTGCTTTTAAGACACTGTCTGACAGAGCTTTGCTGACGAGGAAACAATAAAACCTACTTTCTCGGGTGTTAATGCCTAGATATAGGGTGAGCAACATCTCACCTGACACTTTTTGATGTAGTTGTTCCGTCTAAATGCACTTACGCAATCGTTCGGAATCAACAAATGGAGGGCGGCTGGAAAATGAGCACTCAAAATATTATTTTGGCGTCGCCACTTTGTCCTGCCTGGCTTGTTGTGCCTAAAACATTATATTAGAGAATTCTGACAGCTGGCTTTGTTTGGGAGAGCAGGTGGAATATGGGAGCAGGAAATAGCCTGTTCCTGCTTTCAGAGTTGTTACTTGTAATATATATATATTTTGTTGAAATTACAGCTGTAATACAATTATTATGGATAAAGAAGAAGAACAATGAATATGTGTGAATTCTGACTAAATGGAATCATAATGTGTCTTCCGTCCACCTCAGACAGAGCACAATTCTTCTCATAATCTTCTTCCTGTTCCTGTTACAAAAGCTCTTCTTTCACATTATATACCTCATGAAGAATATGTGTATTTTCCATTCTTCTTGAACTGGATTGGCAAACAAAAGCCAGGCGGTGGTTTTTCAGGTGGTTTAGCAATCAAGTCAGATTGTCTCCCAGCCTGAAAAGATGCTGAACAATGAAAGGATGGATAGTTAAGCTGTGTCTATGTAAGTTTTTAGCAGTTTTTTTTAGCAGGGGAACAAACCCAATTGGGCCCTTGAGCAAGAGTGTTAACTTCAAGTTGCTGTAATAAGCATAATGTAATTTGCTTTGGATAAACGTGTCCTAAATAATTACAGTTCCAAGCTATTTGTGTCTAGTACAAACAAGGTTAATTTTACAACAATAATAAATATTGTACGGTGTATTCTTTTGTTTAAAATGTCAGTGAAATGTTCCTTTGTTAAAAGAGGCTGACTAAGCTGCTGAAAATGATGAAAAATATTTATAAGAAAAGAATCAGACTTTTTTCACAGCTCAAGTCACATGCCAAATAGACAGCACAGTCATTTCTGGACATAACAAATGCACACCCAGTTCGTATGGGAAGCTGGGATATTCATTCTTTCATTCATGTTTTAGGATGTTAGTGGCACCCAAAGGGGCAACAGTTGGCAAACTGTGATAACATACAGTTCCACCTTGGGCCAGGTGATAAAGGCCCTGTGAATTTTCAAAGCCCTGGTGTCACAGTATAGATGGAATTGAACTATAAAGAATTTAAGCATGATTTTGACGAGATCATTTATTATTGAAAACTCAGTACAGTATATAAAATGATGTACCAGGTAGGCAATAATGTATTTGGACCGTTTGAAAGAGTTAAGGCCGGGAGTAGTGTTGTGAGTTTGTAAGAATTAGTGTACCAAAAATGTTTTGAATATGTTTGTTTTTAATGAAGACGTCTTGGTAGTCATTTGGCTTCATTAATTAAAAAAAGTGGAGAAGAAGAGGCATCTAAGCTCGCAGATTGCAACAGAATCATAGGAACATCACCACAGGAGCAAGATGGTATGAGTAACGATTATCTTGTGAATTGTGGAAAAACTGCTGAGGTAAAGCACTTTATCTGCTTGATGATGTAATGTTCTCATCTTCCAGTGAGCGATGGGCAGCAGTTTTGCATTTTTATGTAAAAGTCCCTGTTTAAAACCGTTGCATAGCTTAAAATACAATTCAAAAAGTGCAATATTTTGTATCGTCTTTTCTATTGTCGCACAGCGCAGCAGCAATATAACAAAAGTTCAACAGCTTCATAAAGTCGCACCACCGAAGGATCTCCAACACCCAGAGCTCACGACCGATTTCTTGTCCTTGAGCCTGGAAATCAATAGGCTAATGGCAATATGTGATGACTTCGCCCTTTATTCTCTCCCTCCATTCCCCCATCCAAACTAATCTTCATGTCGGAAAAATTATCCCATCATTAAGGTTATGCCAAGGCCCCCAATAGATTAAAAATGAGAAATATTGCCATAGGGTAATTGTGCCAAGTAGAAGGCAGCAGTAGCAATACTGTCATGGAGTATGGCAAAGTGAGTAGGGATAATGCCAAAGGGTGACCATGCAGAGGTGAAATATGGCCACCAAATCAATACCATCCATATAACACATGCACACAGTGCTTCACTGACAGGTTGAAGGCCATGTTTGCTCAAGCACCAAAACAATGATTTCCAAATGACCTCTACAAAATGTTTTTCTGTAGCACATCACGCTACAACATCCTGCATGTTGAAAGAAAGCATTTGAAACAACAACAATGTAACAGAATTATTCAGCAACTGCCTGTTACAATAACTCCGGCGCTTTGTTCTCGAAAAAGAAAAAGGAGGAAACAGTGCCAGAAGAAAAGGGGAACGCTAACTAATTCAACAGCCTAGGGGGCAAATGTAAATGAAACCGAACTACAAGTGACCTCATTGTTTTAAAAGGAATCAGTCTCCGTTTCATATAATTTGCAGCGTTTTGCATGCTGTGAAACTTATTAGCGTTAGGAATGTCTTAAAGGATTTCATTTTAAGCCCATTAGGCTAGTCTGACCTTAGCCACCTAAACCAAAACCTCGCCGGAGTATCTTTTGTATAAGCAGTCAATTTAACATGTTAATAAAGTAAGAAAGGTAATGTTTTTAATCGTGCCCTATGACCCATTCGCTTCTGCAGGTAATGAGTCTTGACGAAACACGTACAGAGAGCGGAAGATATAGAATGAATAAGGAGCCATTCTTGCAGTTACGAACATGAGTTGGATGGTTTAAACTAGACATCATCACTTCCTTTAAACATTTTTTTGATGGATTTAATGGTTGGGAATTGTACTGGATGTATTGGCTCTACAGTATTACTGTGTCTACTGGAATGTGATGGATTCTATTGATGGAATGTCATTTGGAAGATGGGAACCAATAGAATGCCATTAAATTCTATTGAAATTTTGTCCAAAACACAGTACAACAATTTTGTAATGGTTGCAATGGTTTATAATATAAACCCTTAAAGTTAATGTGATGGTTTGCATAAGGTTTCTATCATGCTAAACTGTGACACAAAATGTGTATATAATGCAAGTTTATATAGACCTCAAAATATGTTTGGACACAATATGTGTGCCTCAAACATTAACTTTGCATTAATCAAATGCAAACATGGCAACCTTTTGTTATTCATGTTAAGCGTTTCACTTATCTGACAATAAAAGGAATTTTCAGAATTTCATTGTTATTTATTCAGCGGGCTATATTGTGAGGACCACATCGTTTTTATATAATTCAACTCAACACTGTACATTCATTTTAAATGTTTTTTTTCAGAATTACCATTTAAAGCCCCTTAGTACAGATCTGCTGCTCACTTTGTTTGAAGTTCAACACTTTAAGAGAATAATCCCTTCCGACATGATTTTCATTGCCCCCTTTCATCCTTTCTCACTGGTCTCGAGTTTAAATTGCTCTTCGCCAGCTGCAACTTTACTCATTAATGGCTTGGAGAACATTTAAATATTTCTATTTAAAAGTCACAGCAATATTCCCCAAAGCTCATTTTACGCCTCTCCAATAACTGGATTAAAATGAATTAAATATGTGTTAAAGCAAGACAGGGTTAGAAAGACGAATGGAAATAAAATAAAGGCATGTTACTGCACCTTTTTAAAATCTTTGCATAATTTTCTTTTTTTAAGTGTTCGTTTCACATTTAAATCCAACCTTTTCAGCATTAAGCCACTCCTTGGGCTGTACGCGTCCATTTGAAACGGCAATGAGATGATGCTTGTGTACTGCAGTTTTTGCTTTTCAAGTGGATCAGATGCCTGTAATCAACCATCGTGAGATATCACAAGACTGTTAGACATCCCACTATCATTAAAGGCGGCCTTTGATTGCGTTTGATGAAAAGAACATTGTGGAATTTTCTTGTCACAGAATGACCTCAACATAGAATTTCTCCGTGGAGCAGTGCATCTCAGGTCATACTATCCTACTTGATTTTAACAACCTAAAATCCTTCCTCTCCTCGATACATTTGTTGAATATTTCAACAGCATCACTTTAGAGCTCGCCCGGGGGTTTAATACGATCTCAAATACGCTGCTTCGGGCTTTTAACTGCGTCCATCTTTTTTCATCATCCACCAAGTGGACTTGGACGTTGATATGAGCGAGAGCTAATGCCAGCGTCGGGCTATGGTTTCACTCCACTGGCGACATTGCCATGGAAACACCGGGTGACTTCTCCTCTTTGGATAGTATACCTCTTGATGTGCTCCGTCGGTTTCTCGACGAGTGGGCAGGCGGGTCGCTCTGTGGTCGGGTTCGAAGGTTGAGCATGAGTCAGTGGGCCGCGGACCGCAAAGGACACCAGCACCGGTTAAATACAATCCGACTACAGACATTAAATCATTTAAAGTAACAAAGCTATTTTAGCACAGGTGTCATCTTGGTTCAAGCTGAACATTTATAATAGGGTTGTCAGAGCTCTTAAATGCTATTAACATTTCGTATTGACATTTCACCGAAATTCAATTTACTTAAAAGTCTTCATTCAGAAGTGGTCCGAACATATTCGATTTGATAAGTGTAAACACTGAAATACGGCTCATTATGAAAACAGATCAAACTAATGTCACCTTTTACTGAACTCAATTAATGTCTGTCAACAGTGTTCATACTCGACAGCCCTCTCAGACATATAACTCCAGCTGTCTTTAGGACTTCAACAAAAAGCATGACTTTATCGAGACAGTTTCGGGTGAGGTAATTTGTTAATATTGTTCAAGTGTTGTCTTGTGACATTTAGTTTTCTATTAACTGAATGTTGTTGCAAATTTTTCCACTTTAAATATGTTTTCAAAAATGCTTTATTGTTGTCTGCATAGCATTCATGAGCTGAAAATGACAAACCAAAAAATGTATGTTTTGCCATAAATGGCTTTGGTATTAAATGCACAGTGTGTTTATGAATTAGGAACTTAGTATTTTAGGAGAAATCTCAGACAAAAATAATAATTTTCCCCCATGTTATACTTAACCCTGTTGACTTTTTCTTTCACAAAACACAAAAGAAGAATAAGGTGGAATTTAAGTGACTAACAGGGGTAAATAAAATGTCATAACGGGCAAATAACAATATATTTGTCTGTATTCGAAAAACGGTCTCTAACACGAATAAAGATATACTGTATTTCTGTTAAACACAAACTCTTATAGCAAGTACAATGCTGTGTCCAGCAGAAAAACAGCTTTATTGCTGGGCGCCATGACAGATAATTTTTTCGTCATCCTGCTCGGGCTGAGAAGATGTCAAAAATTCCTCGAGTCCCTGTGCCATGTCTCACTGTCGGTCATGTGTTCTCAGCGAGGTGAAGTAGTTAATTGGCAGGAGCCGGAAACCCCATGCACATTATTTCAGGGTGAGATTTTCTCCGATCCCGTGTCCTTGGGCCTGACTGACAGGATGGAGACCTCAGAAAGAGATGCGGCTGCCTGAATTTCCACACTTTGCTTCTAAGGATCGTGCAGACTCCATTTTTCTCACCTCTCATGTTTTCACTCGGATACGTTTGACACCCGAGGGGAAGTCTAGCTTTTGAGGGATGCGTGTAATCCCGTTTTCGCAAAATGTTTTTAGTGTGTATCATCCTCTCTCGCATGCTTTCAACCACCGTCTCAGCTAGATCCTCTATTTCCTTCTGTTTTTAGTGATGCCTCGCTTTGCTGAGCAGGTGGAGGTCGCCATCGAGGCTCTTAGCACTAACCCTCCGCAGGCATTCGAAGAGAACGAGTTCATCGACGCCTCTCGCCTCGTCTACGATGGGGTGCGTGACATCAGAAAGCAGTGCTCATGATAAGGGTGAGTACAGATCAGAGAAATGCACATGCCAGGCTTTTACTGCGCTTTACCCTACTAGCACTGTGTGTCGTAAATAACACCACAAACACACCACCACAGCACATACAGTATATGGCTGTAATGCATTGAAAACATCACACTTTCACACAATGATGTCAGGATATCTTATCAGTTACATCACATAGAGAACAGTAAAACAAAGATACTAATATATGATACAAAACTTATATGATGCTATGTGTTACATTTTCATTAATTATTTTAGCAGAATTTTTTCCAAAGCGATATACAAATAAAAGAACAACCGTAGGTATAATCAATAAAGACATGTTTACAAGTAATAATAATAACACAGAAATATGTTTATAGATGTTTCTTTCAAACTTTTGAAGGCAAAAATCTTTTTTAGTGTATTTCTGAACAAATTGATGTTTACATTTATTTTATTTTGCAGGGTGATATTTATTTTTTGATATGATATTTGTTTTACTTATTTGACTTATGATATAACAATGAATCATCATAATTACTTTAATTATAGTGTTAATACTACTACCACTATGATTAAAAATAATCATAACAAGGTCATGTTTGTTTACTAAAAAACATATATGTTTATTAAAATCGTATACACTATTGGCCTCACAATTATTGGAAAACTTAAACTTATGTACATTTATTTCAGAGGCAACATTTAAATTTTACATTTATTTTAAGGCACTAAAATTACAATAATAAACAAAATCTAGAATAAAACAATAAATATGGTATCTTATCTTAAAAATGTATCTTGTATAACAACATACAGAATAAACAAATACATAATAAAATGACAACAGTCTGTAACATTATTTTAATTAACATAAAAACAAATCTAAAAGTAAATCCTAAATATTAATAAAACTAAACAAAATAAAAAACTATAACTCTGAATAATAATAATCAATTACTTAGAATTCTGTTTAAATAGTTTTTGTATTTAGTGTTTCTATTTTGTAAGATGCACTTTCCACCATGAGAGCATCAAACAATACAGAACAGTAGGTTATCAGTAAATAACGGCAAGCAGAGCTTTTAGAGGGTTTGGAACAGAGTGTTAATAGTAAATAGAAATCCTACTTATTGTATTTATTGATTCCCCAAACCAGCACACCTCTTGACCCCGCCTTCTAAAATGACTCACAAAGATTGTTCAGGCGGAGTGCTAAAACATTCTTTTCACAGGCAAGCTATTACAGTCAATGTTCAGCCACTGTTCAGCTAACAGGAAATGGTGGCCATTTTACCGTTAAAAACCGTACAACTCTAACAGTGTAGAGGGGAATTAACCCCTCCACACACTTTCAAAGTGTATCTTGGTAAAGAAACCTAAATCCTTGGATATGCAAATGTTCACCTCTGTTTGTTGTTTGTTGAGTATGCATTCGTGTTTACATTGAAAACTCTGTCTAACAGGATCTTTATTAAGCCAAGCAACAGAGAGGATTTTGTCATTTTGCAATTCACTGTAACTCAGTTGATTCAATCAATAGTGTACCTGGAGAAGTTACGCCACTGTAGCTCGGAGTGGCTGGAACGGTGGCTGCTCTCAAGATACGCTTCGTTTTATTCTGTCTCCAATTTGCTCATTAGATAGAGACACACAAGCAAAAGGGGGATATTTAAGCTACAGTAGTTAGGCTCATGTTGAAACAACTGGCAGGCAGAATACAAGAAAACAGATTGTGTCGTAAACTCGAACAACCCCAAGGCTTTTCCCCCTTCACACATCATTTGATCCCACATTAAGAGGCATCTTCTTTTATTATTGCTCACAAGAAACCCAAAAGGGAGTTGAAGAACAATGATGCAAGTCACTTGTAACTCAAACTATGGGATGTGTGAATTATTTATTTTACAGTTTTAATATCTGGCGTGTCTTTATGTTTGATCAGGGCTCCTATGGTCTCAATGGGGGCCACTGCACAGTTCATTTGATCTCCGTTGCATTTTGCACCCTAAATTGTCCCCGAACTAGACCGTGTGAGGACATTAGACCGATCAAAAAACATACTCAAGCCTTCAAGAAGATGTAAGATTTAAATGGAAGCAAAACATGACAATAGCTGTAACAGCTAACCTTTTTCATAGTGGGGTTTAGATGGTGAACACATGTTTTTTTGTCACATTTCCCAGCCCTTTATGAGTGACATGTCAGCATGGTTTTTCAAAGGATCTACTGAATAATTATACTGTACATTTAAATCTGCAACCCATATCTTTTACCTCTCTAACGCCATCTCACGAAATTCCAGAATACTTCAACATGGGTTGAAATCATTGAGTCTTGTTAAATGGTCTTTAACAGTATGAGTGTTTTGTTTGTTTAGACCCCAGAAGAGCTGGAAGACGACTCTGATTTTGAACAGGAGGACTATGATGCCCGTAGCCGCACCAGCGTCCAGACAGAAGATGACCAGCTCATTGCGGGACAGAGCGCAAGAGTGAGTGACTCACACATCACAATGAACAACATGTCAGTTTTCATTCTGTCACTTCCATCAGGTTCAACACAATACAAAACGTTCGCCACTTTGTGTGCCTATTGTAAAACGTACTGTAAAGTGAGTCTCAGAATAGCAAGAGAGTCAGTAAATGCACAGTAATATGGCTCTCAATTTTTCAACAAAGAAATATTATTTAGCCTCTAATAAAACTATATAGCCTATAGTCAACTTCAAAATGATGGGCAATTATGACCAGAGAAGGCTGAGAAAATCAATTCCTTGTTCATGTTTACCAGTTTATATATATAAGGTGCACAAATAACAAATACTGGGAAGATTAGGGCTAGTTGTCCTTGGGGAAGTAATTGAAGAGCTAAATTTCAGTAGCTAAAGTCAAAAGTTTGTCAATTATTTTTTGTCTTCCAAACTTAAACTCCAATATCATATTTTAACTAAATGGGCTCTATGCATGCGTGACTTCTGCGTTTCACAGGAAGAACCCTAGGCAGTTTCCGGTTGGAGAGACTTAAAGCAGAGAGAAATGAAAAAATGAAAAAATAGTTAAATTTAGCAGATGCTGTACATTGAGGCACACAGCAGTGGAATATAGAAGTGCTGTTCTAGCGTATTTGAATGTTCTAACGAAATGTTAACTTATGAAAGTATCATTTCAAATATGGTAGAACAGCACTTCTATATTCCACTGCTGTGTGCCACAATGTACAGCATCTGCTAAATTTGTTCAAATTTTTCCATTTCTCTCCGCTTTATATTTCTCCAATCGGAAATGACTTGGGGTTCTTCCTGTGAAATGCAGTAGTCAGACATGCATATGGCCCATTATCTGCAAAACCACACCATTCAAATTGTATTTTAAAAGCTTAAACATTTGATAAAGGTACATTAGAAGTGTGCATGCAGATGTACAGAATTCCACCCGAATCAAATCAACATATGGATCGTTTCAGCTCGGAAGAAACTTTACAGCGGTTGAAGTGTGAAGAATGACTGCAAATGAGACACTGTGGCTTCCTCAGTGAGTGTGAATGTCAGCCAATGTTTGACAGCCGAGCTCACCGGGGTTCAAGGCTTAACCCACATTAGAGAATGTGTGAATAGTGCACAGTCGGCTACTTAGAAGACATTAGAGAAATATGAGTACGTAGCTGTGAAGTACTGCTGGCATTCACACGAGCGGCACCATAACCCTGTATGATACCAATTAAACTTGTGAAGAAATTATCTTACATGAATGAGAAGAAACAATCATTTGTTCAGTAATAGAAGGCAACAAAATAATACTAAAACTGAGAGGAAAGAATGGGGTGTTTGCTACAAAACAACCCAAATATAGCATATAAACAACCAAATGACTCGTGAATCTCCTTTGGACCCTTGTGTCTGTGCTGAACATTACATCAGAATATTACATCAAGGTTACGCACATTAAATGTGTGTGTAATTAAGTTTTTTCTCTTTAGCTCAACAGGTAGAGCATGGTGAGGTTTACGCCAAGGTCACAGGTTCGGTTCCCAGGGTGTCACACATGCTGAGAACATGTATAGCTTGAATGCACTTTAAGTTGTGCATAAATTGTGCATTACAGACTTCAGATGCGATTAAACAGCACTATGAATACTTTCATTATCTTTTTTTCAGCACAAACAGAGTTCTTTTGTTATGTAAATGAAGCTTCGTTTGGATTATGCATTGTTTACAAAGATCAACCCCATTTGCCTGGCACAGACGATAAATGCAAAATACAAGAATTCATTCAAGAGACGCTTTTATACAAAATGACTCAGAGTGCGTTCAAGGTAAAAAAAGGGAAACAAACCCACTTTCGATCTTTGAGCTAACATTATTTTATTTAAAAGAAGGCCATTTGTACATGTAATTCATCAAATGATGGAGAAATCCTTCTTCCTAGCTTTGTAATTGAGTCCCCTCAGCATTTTAAAGAGTCAAGCACCTGGATTGCGAGAAAGTAACTCAGTCTCTCCGAGGGTGTCAGATCGTGGAAGTCTGCTGTATCCTCCACCACACAGCACTCACAACCGACGCACAAGATTGTGAATCGTACACTGCAAATTGCATCCAGCACAAATTCCGTGGGCGTGTCTGCTGCATTACCCGATTTGCATTATTTCCAAAGCGAATCGGGGGGGTCAAATGATGCAAACCATGCTTGAAAACAAACAGCACTATCAGCAGGTGCATTTAATTCATCTCAAATCCCCCCGCGACTAAGTTTGATCAATTTAGAGAGCTAGAATTTGTTTACCCATACACGTGCACACACGGAAAACACAAATCTGCTAGCACCAAAACAGGTTAACAATAATAATAATAATAAATAATATCAATTAAAAGGCTTTTCTGAGGTATTACTAATCCATCAATGTACACGCATACAGAGCGTTCGGCGTGAGTGTGTTTTGATTGAATTGGCAGCGTTGGAGCGCTTAGCTGCCTGCAACCCTCTCTTGTTATCGGTTAGGAGCCAGGGAGATTTGGGATAAGTGAATTCTAAGGACAGCAAGAGAAAAAAATATTCTCTCCATCCTCTTTAAACCTTTCTGTGCACCACATCTACAGTTTAGATCCGGTGGTGTAGGGATTATCCACTCAGCACTCCGTTAAAACTGATTGGCTGCTGCATTGGCACATTAAAATCTGATTGGCTGTTACTTTGAGAATTGTTTTGACAGGTCCGACATGATGCACAGGTGGTAAAACGGCGCATTAATAAGTTCCCTGTTAAAATAAGACTCGCCGCAGTCGCGTCAGGCCCAGGGGCGCATGGCTTTAAGAACTCATTTTCATCTTATAATCGCATTTCCTCCCCAAACTCCTTTTCTTTTTTTTATGGATAATCGCTTGTTAAATAAACAAGCGAAAAGCTACAAATCTTAAATGAGCTGCTGGTTCTTAATTAGCCTTTATGTTACGACATCCTTTAGCTATAATAGCATAAACCCAGCTTATGTATTCAGACATTACGGCATTACAGATCTTTGACTACAAACTTTAAATAAAGACTTTTACAGAAGAGACCTGTACATTTAACAGTAGGCCTATACGGTACTGCGGAATTGTCCCCGACCTGATCTGTTCTCCCTTCTTTGACAGTATGTTGAACAAATGCATAATTCATTCACTGTGTAAGAACTGAGGTAATTATACATTTATCTCGCAAATAATATTACGTCCTGACTGTTTCTGTGACCTTGAGAGGAGATTAATACCCTTTTGGACCTGCTCGGATTCGCTATGGAGAAAGAATTTATTCCTTGACAAGGAGAGGAGGTAGAACGGAGGATGGATTTTCTTTTTATGAGCATGACATGTCAGGGGGTCCCAGAAAGCCTTATGATGAAGTGTTACGTTTTAGAACCTTATACAGAGGCATTTTAGCGGGGTTAAACAATGTCACTTTCCCTCTGAACAAAGGATTTTTTTTTTTTTTTTTCTTTTTTACTCGTATCATTTGGAGCCCATGTTTTCTTTGGAACACAAAATATTAACGATGCTTTAATGGTGTTTTTTCTAGCATTTTTGGAGATTATAAATTGCAACCGTTTGGCTTAAGCTGTCACATTTGTGTTATATGGGAAAACAGCAGCGTAGGGCTTTGGAGCCAGTAAATGACAGAATTTCCATTTTTGGGTGAGCTATCCCTGTCAATGCCACATAAAACATGTTATATTGATCTATTTTGCTCCGCAGGCCATCATGGCTCAGCTCCCTCAGGAGGAGAAAGCCAAGATCGCAGAGCAGGTGGAGAGCTTCAGGCAGGAGAAGAGCAAGCTGGACGCCGAGGTCGCTAAATGGGACGACAACGGAAATGACATCATCGTGTTGGCCAAACAGATGTGCATGATCATGATGGAAATGACTGACTTCACCAGGTACGGCTGCGTCAATGATGACATACGAAAAACTTGAATTGTATTTTTCTAGCTGGTGCCGCATGTGAATTCCAGCTCGTTGTAAATCGGCAAACATAGTTAAAATCTTGGTTTTGTGCTGCGACAGGGGAAAAGGCCCTCTAAAGAATTCCTCCGATGTGATCAATGCTGCAAAGAAGATCGCAGAGGCTGGATCCAGAATGGACAAGCTTGCACGTGCCGTGGCTGACCAGGTCAGAATCTTTCATCTCTTTCTCCAGTAAAATAAAAGATCAAAGCCCCGGGTTGCCTTTAACATAATTAGCTCCTATGAGGTGTGGAATTCATTATGAGATGAGCACCCTCTTCAGAACCTGCACACCAACACTTTTTAATGTCCAATCAGTCAGCTACTTGTAATAGAACAGAAAGACCAAGGATGTGTGTAGGAAACAGTCTTTGTGTGAAGGGCATTATGCTTCTAATAGCGGATCAGTATACATGATGTATTGATGACAGCTCGATAGTATGCGTTTTCTTATCCTTTTCATTCCACACGTCATGTTGACATGTCATCTAAGCTTACTGTCAGCATCACAAAGCAATTACTAATTAAAGCTTTTTATTTCTATCCTGCTAGGTAACGTTAAAAGCATTTTCTTGCCCTTGTGTAAATAATCAAATTGTGATTGAAACTTATCGCACTAACTGAGTGCATGAATGAGTTTGCATGAATGAGTTTGCATTTAATAAACTCAGGAACACCTTTTGGGTTTTGGTGAATAATTCAATTATATAATTCAATGAATAATTTTTTATTCAATTATATTTAAGAAGTACTTTTCAGAAGAATGAATCATTAATACATTTTTATTTGCATTTTGGACAGCGATTGCAGCGGTTAAGCAATAACTTTTAACTTGGTTCTCAAAATAATGTAACTTCTATTTTATATTAGTACAACTTTATGTTTGTAAAAGGTTATTATGAGATTATTTTTCCAAACATTACATGATTATGTTACATTACCATCCATCCATTTTCTACGGCTTATCCGAACTACCTCGGGTCACGGGGAGCCTGTGCCTATCTCAGGAGTCATCGGGCATCAAGGCAGGATACACCCTGGATGGAGTGATGTTACATTACATTACACTTTATAATAAAGATGTATTTGTTAACATCGCATTAAGTAACAAGAACAAACATTGCAACATTTAACAATAGTAAATGCACCATGAACCAACACAAACAATTGTATTGACTTTAACTGACATAAACAAGCTTAATAAATGCTGCAAAACTAAATTGTTGTTGCATTACTGTTAACACATACAACTTTATTGTAAAGTGTTACCTCCTAGATTTATTCAACTACTTTATAACTATTTAAATTTTTTAAGTGACACTAACATGTCGTCATAAATGCATACTGTAACAGGATTGACCCTGGTTTTTGACCTAAATGTTGGCAGAGCAATCAAGATTGTAACAACAAGACGCCTGAAACCTGCTGTGTCACCACTGGACAAGACTCGTGTTGTTTTAGATGTTCTCAAGCGGTATTTCTTTTCCCCTAGATAAAGAGAAACTGTGAGGGGAAACCCGATCACAATGCTGATCAGGGTGTAATATGAGTGTTTGAGCGCACCAGAGATGCCCTGGCAGTTACTGCTTTCAAAACGAAAACCCTTACCCTCAGGCCAACGTGTTCCACTCACAACGCCGATATATCCTGTCCGCTGCCAAATATCGCACACATTGTTTGTTGGTTAGTCTGAACAGGTGGCTTGCCTCGTCCCTTATCAAACTTTTTTCTCACTAGCGGAGTATTTACATGTAACCATCTGCGGTTTTCAGGACTCGTCAAGGGGTCATGTTCATTTCAGAGAGAATCTCAGAGTAGGAGGTGTTCTTAATAATCAAAAAGCCCATGTTTAAACAAAAGGCTTCCTTTACACCGCAGTTTGATGTACATAAAGGAATATTTCATGGGAAATAGGAAAAGTTTAACTTATCAAACATCTCTTTAAGGTCTCTATCACAATCCTAGCGTTTTGCTTCGAAGGCAATCTATTAATCCACTAGATTACGTGTATGATGGATGGATGTGTGTTTTAATGGATCACCATTTTAGATCCCATATAAGATAGCATGATGGCATTTTAAAGGAGCCATTCTTTTGCTGTTTTTGAGGCTTCGATTATGTTTTTGTGGTGTTTAACAGTGGATGTTAATGTTTCTAATTCCAAAAAATACTTTATATTTCACATATTTCAAGTCTATTGATCATCGCTGTCCCTCTTCTGACTGGACTTCTTATAAAGTCGCTCCTTCCGAAACACTCTGATTTCTAAAAAACAGACCCGGTCTGTCGTGATTGGTTCCCTGCTTAGAGTGTGTGTGTGAAGATGACCCACCCAAAACATATTAGTGAGCTTCTGTTTCACCGCAATCTTTGCTAGAGATCGCAATTTTTCCCCTATGGCAAAGTTATATTAATAAACACTAATAACAGAAGCGTTAGTTTTGCCTTATTTATTGGATCTAAGTTGGATAAAAAAACAAGCAGATTGACCAGGACACATTTGCAAGCATGACTTCAGTGGACGTTTCATAGAAGTGTTTAAGAGGTATGCGCACACACACACACAACATTAGTGTATTACACAGAACGATGTTAAAGTCATGAAGCTGTTATTTGACCGTTTGTTATTTTAGAATGTGTGTCGCTGAATTCTTATTACCAGCTGTAGGACTTTGATTAAAGTGAAAGTTGTTTAGCACGTAGCTCAGTCAAATGTTTACAATCTCTGATAACCAAACACTACTCCAGTGGCTCTTCCTCTTCTATAAGGAAGGCCTCGCCCCTATTTTGGCATACTCCTGTGGGCGGAAGTAATTGAAAACACTCGGAATAGTGACATCATGTACCCGGGAGGTAGAGGGCTGTAGCCCGGAAGCCAGCCGTTCTCTGATGTCCTTGAAAAGCAAATTCTGTTATAGACAATATCTCGCTTGGGACTGAACTTTGAGCTTTATCATATTGCAGGTATTATTTATGCTCTAACAGCTACATTACACCCTAACTAAAGGTTGAAATATGGGATCGCGGGGAATTGGACCTTTAATTTAAAAAATATTGGTTTGTTCAACTAAAGAAAGGAAGTCATATACATCCAGAATTGCATAAGGGTAAATACAGTAAATTTTTAGAAGATTTTCATCTTTATGTGAACTACTCCTTCAGTTCACATACAAGTCGCTACCATGTGTAATAGCTGCAGACTTGTCAAAGCAGACAATAGTTAAGTTGAGGCTCACCGGAAAACACTCTCTATACCACTCTGTATAGTTGACCCAATACTACTGGGCCCGTCATGCCCCCTCCCCAGAGGTGAGAATATATAGCTCTCTTTTCACACGATTTCCTTCTGTCGTTCTCCATTTTCCCCTCGTAGCTCCCCGGCGCAGTACGAGGTCGCCTCCTGCGGAGAGACACTCTAGCCCCAAACGCTAAGGATGTTATAGCCACTCAGCCGTGTCAAAGATAAAGCAGCCTCAACAGTTATTAAATGTCTCATCAGTCTTTTTCACTCAAAGTTCATGGGAAGCTAGGGGAGGAAAAAAATGTAGACTACAACTTCTGGTAGAAGTTATTACTTAGTGACTTTGCATAGAGTTACTGTAACCTCGGCGTTAGCAGAATGAGGATGTAGTGGTAATCTTGTCTCAGCAGGCAAGGTGCTGCATGTCTAAAATTGGAGGATTTAAAATGAAGCAAGGAGGAAAAGGTTGTTGTAAAATGTTAAACAGGAGGTGCTCATCCGTAGTTTTGAACGCGGCGCTGAAAATGAAACTCAAGAGATGTCGGACAGCTAAACTTTTGGGTGGCTCATGTTAAAATATGTAATGCATTTGAAAGATTAAACCCACTGTATATTAGAAAAGTAGAAAAACACCTAACCAATGTTTTGACAACATCACTTCGCTTTAAAGATTTAAGTATAAGGATATGTGTTTCTATATTTTCTTACCCAACCTTTCATTGTACTGATATTTTAAAGTTCGTTTGAAATATAATGTTTTTGTAATTACTAATTTTTTCAGTAAAAAAACAATAAATCACAATATGAAAGTAAATCGTGACTTCCTGTACGAAGAAAATAACTAAGCTGATCTGATACTTGGCGATTTTACCAATCCTACTTTTTTCAAGGCTCAGCTCATGAATATTCATTTCAAGGCTACTTGGTCTAACAGGTGGATGTTAATTTAATATTCACATGATAAACAGTCATCGTTTCATGACATCACAAACCCGTTGTGCCCCTCCCCCAACTACAACATTTAATGTAACGCCACTAGATTAAAATCACTTCCAGGAAATTAATAAAGTTTTGATTTACAGTCCCATGTGCCGGTGTCTATTTTAAACTGCTTCTGCTAACCCTCAGGGACGAAAAGTATTTACAAATTGAGTCGGCTACCCGACATTAATTTAACGTCGCGCATCATATTTATGTGCACAGTGTCCCTATAAAGGATATAAATGATGGTGGTGAAAGCAGGGGATTTATTAAAGATGACTAACGCCACAGCCACACACTTCAGCCAATATTTGATGATGACATACTCTGAGTCATCCTGCCGGTGGCACAAACTTCATCTTCAGTAATCATCCTGTTGATAACTTCACCCCCTCATCATATATTTGCTCTGCATATTCAAAGGTTAAGCCTCTGCCATGTCTTCCATCTTCTTTAGTGCCCCGACTCAGCCTGCAAACAGGACCTCTTGGCTTACCTCCAGAGAATCGCACTCTACTGCCACCAACTCAACATCTGCAGCAAGGTCAAAGCTGAGGTTCAGAACCTAGGAGGAGAACTCATCGTTTCAGGGGTACGTTTCGCTTCATGTATTTGTATTGTATGACCGCTGCGATGGATTATGTAGAGCAGTGCGGCTCAAATCCAGACTCAAATCAAACACACCTACATAAGCCTACACCTACATAAAGGTTTGCTTGAACATACAATTGTTGGAACTAAATTCTGCAGTAAGGTGGTCTCCAGGTTCGGATTTGAATACCCCGTGAGGTTTCATCAGTGGTGCACTGACTACTAGTTGGAATGCATTTATTTCCCTAAAGTATAAAACAAAGAATATGTTTGAAATAATGCATTACCATGTGACATTTGCAGGATGTGGTATTCATACAGTGCACAGCAAAGTTGAAGTCAAGACCAGACCCTTCCAGATTCATATTAATGTCATGTTTGTTTGATCTGGAAGAGTCCCAAGATCAAGACCATGTGAACTCTAATGCACAGTATCCAAATTACACACTGCTTGGGATGGTGTATCCCACGATACAATGCACTCGACCTGACCTTCCACTCCTGGTGTCACAAATGCACAATAAAAAAACAACATCTTGATACAAAGGCAAAAGCATATCTTTCTTTACTCATTATTTGATATAACTTTGATTCAACTGTGAGATGTATGCTGTATAATGAGGTCACATGAAAACAATGTAAAAACTACGACTGTTAAGAATCAGGAATAGTATACGTTATGAAATAAGGAGTACATTCAAATTCCTTTCATGACTAACAGTTCAGTAACCTCATCGTTTCTTCTGCTTCAGTTGGACAGCGCTACGTCCCTCATTCAGGCAGCCAAGAATTTGATGAACGCCGTCGTCCTTACTGTCAAAGCCTCCTACGTGGCCTCCACCAAGTACCAGAAGGTGTACGGCACGGCGGCGGTCAACTCTCCAGTGGTGTCCTGGCGTATGAAAGCCCCCGAGAAGAAACCTCTGGTGAAACGAGAGAAACCAGAGGAGTGCCAGACCCGTGTCAGGAGGGGCTCACAGAAGAAGCACATCTCCCCTGTCCAAGCCCTCAGCGAATTCAAGGCCATGGACTCCTTTTAACTCCGCACCACAGACGCCCCGAATTCCGCCCCTCTCGATTTCGTATCCTCTCTACTTTACGGCTTACTTTCTCCGAGCTGTATCTTGTTCCAAGCAGCGACATGTGTGTATGTGCCCAGTAAAAATCTTTGAGTTGGAGGGTTTGGCCGTTCGTCCGTCCTCTTCCAGCCGAATTTCGCTGTAAATGAGAAACAAAGAAACTCACGAAGGAGAGTGACTTTTACAGTGTGGGCTTCAGTACAATGTGGTGTTTATTATTAACAGTGCTTTCACTGACTGGCCATATATACACAGAGATATAAAAGAATATAATCTATGGTTTAGTAGTGTCAGCCCTCGCCGAGGCAGGGGAGCTGCTTGACTTCCCAGTGATTTTTGTATTTTTATTATTATTTAAAATGACCCATAGTAATAGGAATAACTTATGTTAGCTAAAGCCGATTTCCTTCCCGATTATCCATACGGTGAACTGAGGCAGTAGTTTTTTGCATTTCTTTAATTTTATCCTTGTATCACTAACCATGGCAGCCAGGCTGGCTATAGTATTACATTTAGAAAAGGACTAGTTGTGTGGTTTGCTCAAACTAGTAGAATCCTGCATATCTTTATAGTCCTGATTCTCTAATAAACCTTGCAACTGTGTGTCGAGTCTACGTCTTTTCATAACGAAAAAAATGTACAACCTTATCATCATTTTGTTTGTTTGTTTTCAACATGGTAGTGTTTTACCAGTTCCTGATGTACTTTATTTGACACATTTAATTTATCTGTTATGTTTGACAAGTAAGATCTTGTTTCAAGCTGATCTCATCAACAAACAGGTTTTGTGTTTGCTGCACGCCGTGTTCTGAAATTGCCAGTGTATGTCCGTAAATATTTGTGGTAAAGGAGAAAAGCGAATTAAAAGTTTGTTATTGACCGCCAACTTCACAAGATGAAACATAAGGGTCAGTTTCAATGCTTCAGTCTGTCAAAACACAACAGAAACTCATTTAAACAACATTGATTAGTAAAACATCAAAAAGAACATTTAACTGATTTTTTAAAGCAATTACATTTGGCAGACGCTTTTATCCAAAGCAATTTACGTTGCATTGTATTATACATTTTTGTTTCTGACTATGTGCAATCCTCTGGGATCCAACCCATGACCTTGGCATTGCTAGTGCCATGCTGTAACCACTGAGCCACAGTAATGCTTAATCAATAAACAATTAACAAATGTAAGTAAAAAGTTCATAAAAACTTACTATAGGGGGGTTCAATGTATGCAGGGTTCAGTTTTTGGACTAATTGTTATTTTGATTAAATTTAGGGCTGGTAAACAATTAATCACAATTAATGGCATCCAGAATAAAAGTTGGTGTTAACATAGTATCTCTTGTACTTTGCATATTCATTTTATTTGTATAAACACATACACATACATGTAAACATATTTAGGAAATATATAGATTATATAGTTTATTAATTTTTATATTTATAGATCCTTTTATATATATATATATATATATATATATATATATATACATATGCACAGTAAACATACATTATGTCAACAGACAATTGTATTATGTACGTGATTAATCGTGATTAATCGATTAACAACCCTAGTTAAATGTGCTCTTAATTAAAAATCTGTGGTCTAAAGCTGTTTTGAAAAATGAGGTGAGTGTCTAAAATGCTAACTGTGCTCCATAGGAACCCAGACACATTAGGGGAGGTATAAAATACACCAAACAGACCACATTGAAAATATTTCTCAAAAACATTTTGAAACGCAACGCTTACTTTTTAAAGTTTTACAGTGCAAGTTACCACAATATTATTGGAACTTGTTTTATGTCAATTTGTTTATGAAATGTAGTCAAAACAGGTTAACTGTAATACAGGAAACGCTATTAAAACATCACTTAAACATCAACTTCCAAACTTATTTTTATTCTCGACACCTTATGTGCCAGCCAGGCAGAACACCATTTTGGAAATGTTATCATGGC
The DNA here is from genome assembly GCF_015846415.1 of Triplophysa dalaica. NCBI lineage: Eukaryota > Metazoa > Chordata > Actinopteri > Cypriniformes > Nemacheilidae > Triplophysa > Triplophysa dalaica. The sequence continues at coordinate 8,964,012 of NC_079543.1, forward strand.
AACATCAAACTTACACAATGTCTCATGACCTAATCCACATTTGTAACAGTTGTCACTTGTTGAGCCTAAAATGAAGGAAAACCCAATAAAAGGACGTTTCCAGCTCAGCACCATTGTTTGTGACACCTGTGTCACTCTGGGTTCTTACAGGTTAATGTAATTATCTCAATGCTACAGTGACAGAAACAAGCCATCAGTTCACAGTCCAGTCTTGTTAACAAGATTTTAAACCGAAAAGAAGGCCAATACATCAGTTCATGCCGTGTGACCCCCTCCAGACTGCATGTGTGATGGGTTTAACATTGTGACCTGTGCCTAATGAAACTCATTGCCGAAGGATTAGCTGTGAGAAGCCTGTGCCAATATCTGCCATTTATATGTCATTTACCTTAATTAAAACCTCTGTTCAGCGACCGCGTGTGACATACAGCATGAATAAGAGGCATCCATGCGCAAAAATAGGATTTTGAAACAAACGTAAAAGAAACAACTTTCTATGCAATGTAAATATTGCATAAAAATAAATCAGCATTTGACTTTGAAATGAATCCATTAAAGGTCATGTGATTTTATCGTATTTCATTGCTATAAACAAAAGCGTAATAAATGCAGCGTATTTTAGTCAGGTTCTCGCAAACTAAATGGCAGCGCTTGAATGAGCTTCAGGCCATGATGAGTCTCTTTAAAGCAATGCCACGCAATGCAAAGGGAATTTTTGAATATGCTGTTGCATATTTAATGATCAACTTGTTTCACAGATGTTTCTCCAGACATTCATACCTCATAAGGGCATTTCGATTACTATTTCATCAAATCACTCTCGTCTTTTGTGTTTATAATACCATATGCAGCTCATGGAAAAGCCTTGATGTGTAAAATGAGCTGCAGTATACATACTCATGCATGGAGAGCACACATGCACTAATAAAAAAACTAGTTCTGCTTTACATTCCATCTCATGTAGCAATGTTTAAAACAAATCTTTGCCTGTTTCAACATCTGAAACGGAGACCATACCTAATTGCAAGCTTTCCCATATTCTCCTCAGAAAGTCCCGAACCGAGGTTGCCTTTTACAAATTTAGCTGCCGAAGAATGGACCAAACATTTGACATAACGGCAAAAATAGCAAAATAGCCATGGGAAGCATCATCTAAATTATGATTAGCATAGCTGATTGTAGAGAAAATCAAGATGCAAGGGTCTTATAACGTAACACAACCTGAAAGCCGTGCAACTGACATTTACAGAGCAGTGATTGGCCTCAGCATGAAGCCCTCTATTGAAATAGTAAAGGACTGAGCACTTTTAGCAATTAAGACAAAATAAGTTGAACATCTAGTTCTTACAGACTCAGGAAGGCCACGTACCTACTTTCCACCCTGGTAAGCCCTTAAGAGACAGCCACCGGATCATTCCTCACCCACTGTGGACTCCTGGGCCAAATGATGGCTTTTAAGTGGAAATGTTCTTTGCTACCACAGTGAGAGAGTGGAATGTAGAATTTTTCTTTTTGCAGATATTTTGATGCTTATACATTTGCTAATGCACTCGCTAAATAGCACTGCAAAAAGGTTTTTGTGCTTTCGTAAAGAGAAGAGTTAGTGACAACGTTTCGAGTGAATTTTCAAATTGCCCTGGGCAAAGATATATATTATTTTGTTAGCTTAGAGCTCTCACAATTTTGGATCGTTGCAAAACAGTTTTACGTGTATAGTAGTAACATAAGTAAAGGGATGAAATAATAGAAAAATACAGAAAACATACAGTACTAGAATACATGGTATTATTGCAAAAAATGTAATATGATAAAAAAAACTGAAAATGTCTGTAAATGTCAGTTCTGTTTTAACACTGTGAAATACAACTAGTAAGGTTTTACTTAAAATTTAAGAATTTACTTCAGATTTCAATATTCAATTTTACTTAAATAAATGTATTCAAAAATTTGACGCAAAAATTTGACAGAAAAAGTATGTAAAATTTACTTTAGAATTTGTTTTTTTTTTACAAAAAATGTAAGTTCAATTTACTTTAAAAAACTTTTTCAAATGAACACAAAACATATTCACAGGATATTAATAGTACTAACTGTAAATATTCCATTTCTGTGTGGAAAATCACTGACTTGATGAAAAACATGATGTATCCAAAGGCCCGTACTTACAGTATCAAATCATCACTTACAGTGCATCGTTGAAAAGTAAACATGTAAAAAACTGTATAAAGTTCATAATTTTTGACTAAAAGACAGTTATTGGTTTATATATATATATTTGTACTCTTATAATAAATATATTTTTGTTTCTATTTTTGCCGAATGAATCAGATGAAAACAAGGGAAGCAGAGAAGAAATTGTAACCATTGTGGCAAAATGCTAAAGCCATATAAGAGTATATATACATATAAAAGTGTTTTTCTTAAAGTATTTATATACTTTGCAATATCAAGCTCACAACTGTCCTGTTACAATCAGCAGTCTGATTGTATCACATCCGTGTATATGACCATAATGCACTGTTGCTGATGTTATTGTATATTGCTTTAAGACACTTTCCGCTCTAGCACCTCAAACACATTCTCAGTCATAACCCCTCGTTTTGAAATCAGAAGGTTTTTCAGGTTCGACTGTATCTCAGGAAGAGAAAAACAGTCTGTAAACAGCTCTTATAGTCTCCGAGTTCATGCACGGTGGCTGCCATTAGATTACAGTCTGTGGTGATTCTCATAAAGGAGATATGAGGTTCTTTATCACCATCCCATTTATAGTTCTTCTTATCACTCTAACAGAAACCTATTCTTACGGGAGCTTCACATTCTCGAGTCCATTAGTAAAACAAGCTAAAGGTGAGGAGATAAAACTCATTACCAATTAAACTTTCAATGACTTATTCATTTTACATGCAACTAACGTGGTGAAAGAACACAGTGCAAAATAAGACTGTTTTCGCCAAATGTGGCGGACAAATAATCAACGTTTTCTGCAGTCCCTCACCAGCTTTGCTGGATGCTAATATGCTAAGGTCTCCACCGTACTCTTCGTAAACTCTAGCTAGCTTCACTAGAACCATGGTGGATATCTAGCATTTTTTTTATGACGGACAGCACGTCTGTACTAGAACAGCAGTCAACTCGTCTTTAAACCAGCCTGAATAAATTCACACAGACATGTTGACGCTTCTCTAAACAGGTGCAATTTTCACACGTCGAGGAACTTGTGCGGAGTACATTGTCCCAAAAATTGTTCCAAAATGTTAGGAATTTACCTAGATTGCCTTGGGCCCTGTTGTGTACACACCATGAAAAAGATGATTTGCCACTAGTCTCTGGAGCACTTGTTGCATCCAACAGATGTCAAAAACAAGCCGAATTTAAATTAACCGTTTGCTGCTTGCAGATAAGGCGGTGCTGATACAGGGCCTTGCTAAACCGAGCGCTATCTCCCACAGAATTGAGGAAAGCATATTAAAGAACATCTATTTCGAGCTTTCACAACATGCCACATATCCTAGAGTAAACCCTTCCCAACACACACACTCTCACACACTCTTCATTTTATGAGAGTCGATTCCAATGTGAGGGGAATGGACCAGGAATAAAGCTGTAAAGAATAAGAAAAGTCTTCACAATAGTGTTATGTGAGGCTGAGAGATATGTCAAGCTCACATAGCCACCATATAGCCATTAATACTGTATGTGTGACAGCAATGTGAAAGACTAAGAGAATGCAAAGAGACCATTTGTGGGACTTATTTCATTATATTTCATGAAAAAAAGTGTGCGTGTGACAAGTTTTATTCACAGGTGTAATGTGAACACACATTATTCACAGGTGTGACAAGTTTTATTCACAGGTGTAATGTGAATGAGGTGTGGCCCACTAGTCCAACAGAGGGTCAATGGTGCCTCTTCTTTTGAGGGATGTGTAAAACAGCTTTATTGCTGAAGGCACAAAAGACCTTCGATAGCGTTCACTGTTGTACCGGGGTGAAATCATTCTGCAGCTGGAATTACGCCTCAATTCAGCAAGCGTGTTATGAAGAGGGTGAGAGGTGTTGTCCATGATGGTCGAAAGTTTGTACATCATTCTGGTTTTGGCAACCCCCTCCAGCAGGACCAGATCCTCTGCAATGACAGACCTTGCCTTCTTGATGAGTTTGTTCAGTCTGTTGACATCACCCACTTTCACAACAGATCCCTAGCACGCCACAGCATTAAAGAGGGATCTGGCTACCACTGACTGGTATAACATGTAGAGCATTTTATTGCAAACATTGAAGGAGATCCCAGTCAGTGATGTCCAGTGCGCTATGCAGGTCTTCAACCCCCTCAGGAGTCCATCTCCTGACAGTCTCAGATGTTACAGGTAGGCACTGACCAGGGGCTTAAAGAGAGCTGATATCAAAACAACGTTGAGATCTGATTGCCTGGGGGAGAGGGCGGAGGGCAGTGGATTTATATTCTTCCGTGACATACAGTAGGTCCAGTGTTTTATTCTCTCAGTTTGGCCATTTCACAAACTGATGAAAAGTAGGTAAGGTAGAAGCAAGAGATACATGGTTGAAATCTGATATGGTGATGAGGGCGTTCGGTTCTGTGTTTGTAGTTTTGGGATATCTGTGCGTATGATGTCACATGGTGTCTCTGCGCTTGGTGTAGGTGGAATTTACACAGCAACAAAGATGGCAGACGTAAATTCCCGTGGCATTAAAACGGCCTCAAACTGATGGCAGTCAGTTCAATGTCTGGGTTACAGTGACGTTCTTTCACACAAATTTTATTGGGATTGCACCACTTGTTGTTAACAAGTGAATATTAACATTTTTACCTGTCTAACCTGATTTTCTGCAAAAGATGTAAATCAAAAATGATATATCAATTGGAATTTGGGGAAATGTTGGCACTACAGTAGTGCACAGGCCCTACCAATGACATCATCACATATTTAAATTACACATTAAACGAATACCTTAAATGTACTGTAACACTTTGTCTACACTAGACATGACGCGATGCGACAGGACATGTCAAAAGACAATAAAACCCAGTTGAACCCATTACATATTTATATTTTGGTCACACCTGATGTAGCTCGACGTGACACGACAAACCCATTAGTAACAAGACAACTGTCGTGTTGTGTTGCATCGCACCGCACCGCTTACGTTTGGTATAGACAGGCTGTTGGATGCTTTGGATAAAAGTACATCAACAACAGTAAAACATGAAATCGGCTACTTTGTGGCAAATGTTTCTTTGAGGATTAGACACTGAACTGAAAGTCGAAAGTGATGCAATGATAAAAACACCAGACAGCCAGTGAGATGCAGACAGCCAGCCTTAATTTGAGACTGTTTATATCTATAAACCATGCGCCATGTAAAAATTACAGCCTCATTTATTTACACCCAAAAGTAATTGGACAGCGGGTTGATCAGTTGTGTCCTAGCCAGGTGTTGATCACTGCATCATTGAACAAATGGCTCGAGTGTTCCTGTCGCTCAGTAGAGCACTGCGCTACAGCTAAGGTAGAGAATATGATTCCTAGCAAACACACAATGATCAAACGAATGCTTGAATGCACTTTAATGGTCCAGTGTATGACATTTTGAGGTCAAGCGGTAAGGTTGAGAATGCCAACCAAACTATTCCATTCATAGGTAATAAAAACATAATGCTTCATTATATAAGGTCTTTATTACAAATCCACTTTTGCTAGTTTAAACGTTCGGCGCGCCGGGTGCATGGTCTTAACGGGTTGTCCCGATTCTCCTAATGAATCCTGGGTGTGTTTTTGGCAAAGTGAAGTAAACCAATCAGAGTCTCACCTCCCATTCCCTTTAAGAGCCAGTTGTGTTCGCGCCATGACGGTTTCGCTATTTACACGGCGGAATTTGCAAGAGCAAAGACTGGACGCTTCTCCAAAGAGGAAACGAACCTGCTTGTGCGCAAGGTTAAAGTGCACGCGCAGACCATCTACAGGACAAGCCAGATTGTTTTATCTTTATGCAAACAATAATAATCTTGTACATTGTAGTCCACTTATTATTTAGCATGTTTGTGAGGTGTTGAGAGTCCCTCATGTGTGTAATAATCAGAATGTAGACGCACTGTGCATCCGCCTGTAGGCGCATATTACTAACCCACTCTTAAAATAACCAAACACCTATTGCACCATTAACTTTAGAGTTTAGACCAGGAGTTGATCTATCAATCTATTTTCAGTTCCTTAAAATAGCAACGTGCCAACAATGCGCCTGAACACACCTCTTTTTTAGACCAGCACGCCCATGGGCGCACAAATGGGCGGATATGCATTTGCTATTTAAATTGTGAGGCGCAGGACGGGAATATTAGAACTGCGTCAGGGTGAAACTAGCAAAAACATGTGCGTTGTGCCTTGTGCGGCATTTCACAAGGTGAACACTGCCCTTAAACGGTTTTCTTCGTTTGACTTGCTGCCTAATTGTGTTTAACAACTTTCATTCATGACAAGACTACGTTGTGATAAAAAATCAGGCTTTGTGACATGTTTGTGTTCAATACTTGAACTACTTTAACCTAGTTCAACTTCATTTCATAAGTTAGAAAATAGTTTAAGTCTGTGCATTGAAGTGACTTGTAGCCAATTTGATTTTTCGAGAAACATTTTTTTAATTATTTAAGTAGAAATTACACAGCGTACCTTCTTTGGCTGGCACTTGTCGCTTTAACATCTTCGGCCTTTCCAAAAGAACAAGTCTGCATTTAGTTGTGTAAAGGGGGTAAAGTCTTTTAAATGGGCTTGTCTTGTAGCGTGCACCTAACACAAATCTGTTTTCTCTGTTTCATCATTCTTGAGAAATGATTAGAAATGTGGTAAAAGACCTGTGATTGGTTCACAGCTCACTGATGAAACTCCAAATCAATGCGGATGACAAAAGAACATTCTCAAATCAAATCTGGCCTCGCTTAACATCCACACCTGAGAATTAGCATTAAGAGACACAAATTCACATGGCAGACACAATGCAGACATACATTTACATGATTATAAAGATGCAAATGTCAGCGTAGAACAATGGCGATTGATGAGTCGTAACCATGGTGAAAAAAAGCTATGAATTATTTTAATGAGGAGACATCACGCTCGGTAACCCCAAACAAAAGGTGCTAATCGCAGTGGCAGCCTGTCAAAATGAGCTCAGTGTCTATTCATTAAGGCTTGTTAGAAAGAGCGTAATGGATTGGATGCTATATGGAGAAAAACATTGTCAATTTTAATACACTGAATATTTATCAGGGTGGTTTCTATATATAAGTCTGTAGATGTTTTGGTATAAGAAAAACGCACACACACAGAGAGACCACTGAAAGACAGTAACTTCAAATATCATTGGTTCTTATTTTTCTCATGACCAGATGTCATATGCATCATAAGTCATGAGACATGAGATCCGCTGAGATTTGAAGATATGTTCTGCCATATTTGAATTAAGTGCTCAAATCTGATTGTTTGCATTTCTAGTTTGCTCCAAACGTTCATGTTTTTTCTCTCACTAATGTATTGTTGTGATTTAGAATATGTTTATTTACCTACTGAAGTTTTATGAATTACAATGGAATAACATACCGCTAGCCATGCACGCTGCTGCCTATATGCCTGCTTTTAAAACAGCCTTGTGGAAGCACTTTGAGTTTAATTTAAGAGAGTAAAAGTAAGTAAAATTCTTAATATTATTGATATTTCTTTTAAGTTGACATGTTTTATATTTAGAAAGTTCTTTCTTTTGTTTAGTGCGAATATACGTTACAGTCTCTGTGGTCTTATTGTATGAACTGTACAGCACTTTGCGCAGTAGAAATATGCTATTTATGAAAATGAATGTAACTTAAATGATGGATTTGTAATGTGTGACAGTAAGACAGTATTTACATGTAAAAAACAAACTGAAGAAAGAAAGCCATATACAGTTGCAGAAATAAAATAAGAGACTGCTCCAGTTTTCTATTATAGATTGTGGCAGTTCCAGTCCAGTCTTGTGTCCTATGTCAGAGACAAACCTCAGGAATGATATAAAATCACCCACACCAATGTATAAAAAGGTAATGCAAAGATGCATGATAAAATCAGGCTTATTCAATTATATACTCATTTTTTTAAATGATCCTAAAATAAATTAAAAACATTAGTATTGTATTGTATAATGAATATAATCTTGTTTTTGCGGTGTTCAAGAGCTGCAACATTGCATCTTTTTTGTCATGTCGACTATTTGTCTCAATTCAATAATGTACAAAACATTTTTTTATTATATTTGTTTAATTTAGGACAAGTATTATTCCTAGTTCATGGAAACAGAAATCATTTAACTAAAATATAGTTTTGGAGTGGTCTCTTTTTTTCTGTGGCTTGTACATGGGATGTCATGAGTTTAAAGAAATTAAAGGTCAGTGTATGAAATTTAGCAGCATCTAGTGGTAAGGTTGCAAATTCCAACCACGGCTTAGTCTATCCCCCCGTCTTTCAAAGGACATAACATATTTACGGAACGCACTCTGTAAAGCAGTTTGTCCATTTAGGGATACTGTAGAAACCAGAATTAGTAATTCCATGTAAGAGTACCCGCGGTCTATTCTAGATTGAAGCTTATTCTATGGTAATAAAAAAGGTGAGGGGAACTACAAATGAAAAAGCACACAAAAGTTAATTATTTAATTTCTCACATGGCACGAAAGGCAAATGCGCCCCCTTAAAACAGTCCAGTTATTAAACTCTAAAATGTTCCTCCTCACACCTGAAGTAACAACGTCTATTGACCTATTAACACATGGTTATACATGCTGAATGAGGTCTAGAGACAATGCATAGTCAAACCCTTAATGAGAACACAATTACTGTTCAGCTCCTTACTCTCCTCCAAATCATCACTACTAAAGGTTGTGCAGCAGATAAGTGCCTATTTATGACAGGCTAAACATTACCCTCGACGTGCGGGTCAGAGGTTCAGTCTCATTTCACTCTGCTGAATATTTTATGACGAAATAAGCTTCCAAAATTAAGCAGTCAAATTATTAATAGATGCTGTTAAACCTGGACAGAGGAGGCCATGCGATATACTGTATGTTTGTTTGTTTGTTGCTAAGGGTTTCATGAACACTTCACTTCACAATGTTTTGAGCAATCTCTATCGGTTTAACCTTGCTCCAAGCACGACTCTCTTGAAAAAAATCTCAGCGAGGTCAAAATATCTTCAAAAGAGCATTTAAAGCGTCAATACTGTTTTAAAGAGCAATTCTGCCATTTGTGGTAGTGCATCAGTTTACAGTACAAAACATTTCTACAGGTTTAAAAACAGAACATATTTTAAGTACAAATGAACAAGACAAAGACTGATACATACATATGGACACACGCTGGGAGTAAATCAAAGATTATAATATGCTGTTGGCCACACAAATGGTCAGTCTATTTGAGTCGAGTAAAACCACTAAAAGAACCAGAATACTTTTAATGATGTTTAGCAACTTTCTTCCAAATCCCACATAGCTCGTATTTGTCAATAAAGAAATGCAAATTTAACAAAAATCTAAGAGGCTCCTTTATCAAAGAGTTGTGGGATTTGTGACAGCACATCCATTATTAGTGAAGATACATCACTGTCATCTCCACTCACCACAAAAACAAAACCAACCACCACCAAATTGAAAAAATATTGTAGATGTTTCCTCACTAGGCCCGGTCGTATAACCATTGAAGTGAAATGTACACAAAAATATTCCTAAATGAGATTCACAGATTTTCGCTCATAGCTCATTTCTCTCTTAGCAGCCTCTCAAAGACTGACAGTAATCTAAAATGTTCCCATCGATATCTTTTACATTTCTGTCGAACAACAAAACGCTTTTATCCCAAGCACATTACGAATGAAGAACATAAGAAGAAATGTATCGTACAAGAGACAACAAAATTAGCAGGATGCAATATTGAATTCCCACAGTTTACCAGAGGAGTACAAAAGCTACGGCAAAAAAGAAAGCATATTTTCAGAAAGTGCTTTTATTTTATGTCTATGGTTTTGTTAAGTGCTCACAGTAAAGGTGCCTCTTGAAGATTATGATGGTCTCAGCAGATTGTGATAGAACCACTCGGCACTGCTCGCCCACTTTTGGCAGAATATAAGAGGAAACGTAAACCTGTAGAAGTCTCTGAGTAGGACAACTCACTCTTGAATGTCAACATCGAATTTGAACAATTCTGAAGTCTGAAACAAAAAAAAAAAACAGTAAGGACCTCAGTCTGTAAAATTTGCCGACGGGTAGAAGCGATTTACGCTATGGAATTGTACAACCCTTTCTCTGTTTCATAAAGACATGCCGATCTGTTCGTCTGTGCAGAGACGGATGGCGACCAACACAGTACAAGACAACACGTTGATCACAGACTCAGGAAGGCGACCCGGGACAGCTGCAACAGAAAGTAAAAGAACTCAATGAGATGTGTTAGCGCGGGGAGTTCATGGTGCGAGAAACTGCCTAGTGCTTTAAGCAAAGCAAAAGAAAATGTGTTCATTGTCTTGTGGAGTATCGAACGCCACATGATATCGATTTTGTTTTTCTTGAGTTTGGAGAGGCAGCCAATAAAACAAGAGCGACTGCATCCTGTGGTATAATTGGAAAGCATCTACATAATTAATTTGAGGACTGGATTGTATTAAAACTATGAGGGTGCAAGGTTTATATACACCTCCACCTAAATCCTGTTATTGTACCTCTGCTAGTCAACTGGCCATCATTTTCAATTTACAGAAGTTTCTTCCTATTGACCTCCAGTGGAAATTCTCTTGAGCGATGCTGAGTAAATGACACCTCACCTTTCCATACAGATCCCAGTATTATACTTCAAAACAAGAGGTGAAGGTGACTCACGTTGGACATCTTTGATGGAGTGTCGGATCAATAATGTAATGCTGAGGATTTATGTGCAAATGGAACGCTCAAAGGACGAGACGATTATCAGCATTGACTGGGTGTGCCCCAAAAAAATTCCTTAATAATTAACTGCGGTTATAAAATGTAGTGTACTGTAAACACTGCAATGGGTAATGTAATTATATAAGTACTGAGCAATATTACAGAAAAGTTCTTGCTGTCACACTTTTACTCCGGTAAATATTCAGCAAGATAATATTATAATGTTGATTACAGAATGGGCACATACCTTGAAGTTTTAGCTATAAAAAGCTTTTATTTGCATTTATTGCTCAGATTAATACAGATACACATCTGTGTAAAATGGTTAACATTAGGAAACAAGCCAATTCAAGATACAGCATTTTTCCAACTCAGATATCTTTTCAGGGTAAAAAGCAAAAAATGAAAAAAGCTAACAATTCAGAACAACAAATACAGCAATTTATTAAATAATTTCAACTATTATTGATTATATTATGCATGTAAAAAAAAGTTTAAGGAAAGTACATTTTCAAATTTAAAGCCAAAGGCCACATGACTTAACCCAGCTTTCAGTACTGTTTCCCGAGCAAAATAATATATTTCTGCATTGACTGATTCAGTGCTGTTGAAACATATATACTATTCAACACGCAAGGTCAATTACACGTCTAAGTTAAATTTTCATGGTTTATGAGCACAATGGATATATCCACTTTCATCTCATAATCTGTGCACCTGCATGTAACTCTTTTATAAGTGGTTGACCGCATCGTGTGTCCTTCCTCTGTAACAAACATTTTATTATATGTTACTGTAAAAAACGGCGAATGAGCAAATGTAATAAAAAGCAGCTGAATGTCAATGCCTGGCGTGAGGACCCACTTTACACCGTAACAACAGCTGACAGCTTTATGGAGAGGGGAGTCTTGAATTTCATCATTTTCTCCGTCCAATGCAATGCCTGTGTGAAAAACATCAAAAGAACACAAAAGACTGTCTTACAAAAAAACTTACGGGCCTTTGTGAAGGTGCTGTATGCTTTGATCTGGACAGAGAATAGAATAGCCAGGCTGATATGCTTTGAGGCGGCCCTAAAAGAATGGAATAATTGGACAGACGGCTGGCAGCGGCGCAACGAGAGAGCCAAGAGGTCACAGCAAACAGCAGCTCCGTCAGAGGGGTCACAGAGAGTACTCTATGATTGATATTTTAAAAGAAACGAAAGGAGAAAGGATATCGAGAGAACTGTATGTGAGACGAGAAATCAATATTGATTTTTGGAATCCGAGTTGAGTCTGTTAAGTGCAGGACTGACTTACATGCCCTTGTTTGTTTGGAAAAAACGCTTTGCGATACTCACCTGCTTATGCAACTTACTGTAAACAGCATGCAATTTGTGCAAAAGTGATATATTTACAAAAAACAGAGAGTAGAAATGACAAAACAGCCCATTGAACTTTGAGATGCAAACAAAACGGTGCTGTATTTAGAAACCGCTTAACTAACAACATTATTTTATTATAAAAACTTGTTTAATTATCAATCAGACAAAGAAACTATGTAGATCATGCCAAGCCATTTAGAAAGAAAATGTTAATTTTATTGATTATTGATCATGGTGGCAAATTCATTCATCAACTAATTATAAAATGATGCCGAAATGAAAAGCTTAAAAAACATATATGGGTTGACATATAATGCGGTCATTTTTTTGTAAAACACAATTTTTTAACACAATTTTTAAAACTAAGTACAAAAATGTTAGAAGTGTTTTGTGTTAAAACATAAGGGGTCAGTAAATTTTTTACATATTATCTGAACGGTACCAAAAATGTGTCCTATGGTGTGACAGTAAACATTAAAATATATATATATACAGATAGCATAAGAGGTATACATTTTCATTGTTAGACATTTTCATACAGTATTATTTGTTTTATATGATATTATATGAATATATATGAATAATTCAAGCTGTCGCTGGAATTTAGCCATTTGAAATCAGGATATAACGTCACATGATTTTCAGTGACAAATGCATCAATGCTTTTAGAAATATATGGATGAAAACAACCGTTCCATGCAAGACAAATAATTGTTTTTTGATTTAAGTCTTGAAAATACTGATCGTATAAATTTTGTTCTTGTTTGATGGTGAAATTGCATGTCATGTCAAACCACATCAGGCAATGCAGTCGTCCACTTTTTGTTATTTCGAAGAACTGATGATAAATGTGGCACAATACTATGCAATACTAAACTATGGCAGATCTTGGTGGTCTGTCGCATCTCAACAGCCTAGCTCTCAGAATCGGACCCCAGGATAGGGATTTTCTCCATTCAAATTTCGTTCAGGGCTAATATTAGGGGTGGCATAATAGCAGCGTTACTTATTTAGCATAATTAGTTCAGCGAATCAGGCAGCAAAACAAAAAAGATATTTAAAGAGATCATTCAACTATACAACAATATCAGCAGGTGAAAATTCATTCTTGCCGAATTCCCACTGTGTGTTTATTGAAGTGCTTTTCCAGTGATTTAAGCAACCAAAATAAGGTCAAGCGGTCAGGCCTGGGATGTCACATGAAAGTGTAACATTAAATAATTGCTTTTTATCTCATACGAGCAATGTGTGTTGAATTCTAGCAGGTAGATCCCAGTCTGTTTGATCTTTGTTTTGCAAATCTGCGTATATTATAACGAAATTATTAAACTGCACCACAATTTAATTAAATACATCAAGATTCCAAAGCACTTTATCACATTCAGCCTCCATGTCTCAGCCATAAAAACACAATGCTGCCCCCTTATTAAGATTGCATGGAACAAGGTGATACGTTTATTGAATTTAAAATGTATATTCCTGATGTTTTTGTTAGATCTTTTGTGATATTTTTGCTCAATCTGTGCCATTGTTGAATCCTGAACCAAACTGACATCATTCTTTGTTTGTTACATCATGCTGAAACTTGTTAAAATGCAACCTCTTTTCGCTCTCAATTACTCAGCGACATCTTTAACAACAGGAGCATTTGACGCTTTTAAGAATGAGAACATGCTGCTGCATTGCGAAAATTTGGAGGGGAAATCTGAATTAAGAAACAAATAGAAGAGAAACAAAAACAGAAAACAAACAGTGGTCTACCTTGCAGTCTATCCTGCAGCCATAATTTCCATTTGCATTAAACCTGAAGGCTGAATGTGAGGATATGCAGATTTCTCCCTTTGTTCCTAGCCAAAAGCTTTCTGCCCTGATTTATCTAATGCATGTGCCTGGCTTAGTACGTCAGTTGCCTCTCTTTCTGAAAGAAGAGGGTTCACGCAAGCCCCTTATCTGCGGATGTGGGAAAAAACACTTTTCACGGGCTGGCACCGCATGTGTACTATGGTCACCACAGCTACAAACTGTTGCGAACCATTTAAAGACGGGCATAGCGGGTTCGTCGCTGGCATCTCCTGACGCATTTACAGTTCATTTTTGCTCCAAGCATGCTTTGTAGCAAGCATGTTGATGTGGAGTGAAAAGCACATTAGACTTGTTTTGTGTACAGTACACAAAGTGGTTTTAAGCGGACTGCAGTTAAGTGAACATTAGCCATGTTGAGTGTCCTACTTAATTCAAGATCATTTTTTGGCATTGGAACACTATTAGACATATTAGAACACTACATACACTCCTACTCGAGCGATTTTGCATTATTACTGTAGATGTGCTTTACAAAAGAATAGAAAAGTACAGAGAAGTGTCAGATATGCTGACCCATACCCGAAATGTGACCTCTGTATTTGACCCATCCAGAGAGTAGTGAACACACGCACAGCAAGTCGTGAACAAACATACATTGAGAGTAGTAATGTCTCTTGACTTTAAAGCAAAAATATGATAATTTCTGATTTCTGATCAAGGGGGGTCTTTGCTGGGGGTGTCACATATCTGCTGTAACACTTAGAGGGCCTGAAGTGGTAATGCAGGAGATCCCGCCCCTTATTTTGTGAATGAAATGTTATTAAATAAATTATTAACAATGATAAATATAACACAGTAGTTGAATTATTATGCTAATTATAATAATTCATAATTTAATTATTATGAATAATAATCTTATATATATATACAATTGATTTAGTATATATATTTATTATATCATTAATAATAATTATCATCGGAGGATTAAGAAACCCTGTTATTGTACTCTGATATTACTAGTATAATGAGTTCTTCTAGTCTTTCTAAACCAAAAATTACTTGATTTGGAGGATGACACTTGAGCTGATCAATAGCTCTTACAAGAATCAATGACCATCGTCAATGCCATCACACTCGCTAACAGCATAAAGAAGCACTCTAGTGCACGAGAGGACCGCATCCACAAACGTGAAACACTTAGAAACCCTCAGAGATAATCGGTGATACATCACCAAACAACTTTAAACTCGACAGGGGAGTTTCCATCATAGATCTAATAATCCAAAATGGTAATAAAACTAAATATGACAATATTCTCATTGTTACATATAATAAAAACCTACGAAAATGAACACAGCCTGTACTACTAATAAATATGGCATCTTTCATCAGCAGAATTGCAGAATAAAATTGAATATTACTGTGGGGGTAGTTGACAAATAAATCTGTATTTTTTCTTATGGTGTGATTTAAATACAATGAAAATGAATCTCTCTCATGCTATTTTATATTATAGACTGAATATAAATATAAATAATATTTAATAATATATTACTAAGAGGATTTTTTGCCATGTCACACCATAGGACATAGGTATATTTGTCAACTTCCAAGAGATTCTGCTGGGGTTTTTTTCCCCTGTCCCCAATAGTTTTTTGAATGCTCTTAAAATAAGCATTATTGTTTTTTTTTTAAACATTAGACAGATATAAAATCAAAAAACAGATTCTTTGGTCAACTTTAGAAGTAGGCTTGTAGAACATCACTAGTCAGTCAATGTGTGGCAGTGGCCCGCATGTTGATATTCAGTAGCTTGCTTGTTAACTACTGCTGTTCATAAGACTTTTACAGAGGATTCTTTAGAGTAATCACACAAGAAGCAAGGCTGTAATTAAAAATAAAAAGAGATAAATAATATATAACACACAGTCTGGGCATTTGAAAAATGTTGGTTTTCAATATCTTTGTGTAACAAGACAAGTAAACTAAATATTCTCTGAATGTATCTTTAAGAATGCACTAGGCTTTTCTGTTTCTTTAATGTTTCACAACGAAGCCATTAAACTTTTAATGGCACAAAACATTGCAAAGCAGACTCACAGATACCATGCGGTTTACCAACATTGCACGGCATTCTCTCAAAAAACAAAAGCTTCAATGTGATGCCCAAGATGCAAGTACTCCATCACAATATCTATATTACTGAAATTACATTATAAGCATTGAAACACACTTGCATAGTAGACCTGGGTTATTTTTTATGCCAGACGTGGACATTCAAGTAAGTCCAGCTAGTGTGGTTTCCACTCATGATTCTTATCATCAATTTCAACCTCACAGTTTTTAAGAGAAACAATAGAGGGACGTACAGCGTGCTTTGGAGAATAAACAGGAAAACATGCTGGGAAAAAGAAAAACAGTGTGACCATTTTTGTAACGATGCAGATCAGAGTAAATCGGCTTAATTCACATCATTACTCACCTATCAGGAAGGCAATCAACAACTCAACGTGGACGTGCACAACCATAACCATCATAACTGTAATGTAAATGACATAAAACAGAGTTTGATGGAGTCCACTAGGCAGGTATTTTGCACATAAATCAATGCACGAGCTAGCAGGTGACAGCGCGTCCGCATATTTTTACTGTCTAATTCAAAGATGAATGCTTATATGTGTCTTCCAAGACGACTATAAATGCAGGTCCTCTCTTGTACTTTACATTCAAGGCAGGATATCAGCTGGGATGGGCCGCTGTGTTTATTATGATTACACGGTGACAGTGATGTATCCACTATTGGGCATAAATCTTCTCCATCACCACCACCACAAAGAGCTCCAGGGACTGAATATAAATGGCTGCGATTTTGTTCCCAGGCGTTCGACGTGAGGGCCGAGATCGTCTGCGTGTATGTTGTCGTTACAAAAAGACAAGGCGAGAAATGACAACAAGAGCTTTACTTTTATATCAAACACGGAACTCTATCTGACAGTTTTGGAGAACACAATGTATAAGGTGGACCAATCAGGCTTGTTTGGTTTTTGCATTGTCTGTAATGGAGTAATTCGAAAAAAGCTGTTGTTGTTTTAACCTTTTTTACTATTAAATCAATTCTTGCCAAATAAAGAACCAGCTTATATTGTTTTCGTTTCACTTTTTTGTTTTATTTCTCAAACGGTTTAGTGAGTGGTTACGCAACACAGTTTATGCGCTGTTGTGAGACACTCAACCCTCAAATGTTTCCTACCTTATCTGCCATATTGTCAATTTATTTGACGTGTAGCACAGGATTTACTGTAACTGTGGGCATTGTTTCTCACTGCACATTTAACAGAGGGCAAAAACCGTAGCACCCCCACACACACACACACAAACACCCACGATGTCAGGAGCCATACAGTCTCACCATTTGTCCCAGAAAACACTATATGTAGCTCATGTAGGGCATGTCCTAGTTTTAGTCACTGCATCCTGACATTACACTTATAGTTTTATGTTTAATACTAAATGGTCATTAACATTCCATTTAAAAAGTATGATTAACCAGCGCTGGAAGACGCTATTTGAGGATATCGCATATTTAACACAGCACACCACGACACTCCAAGAAATGGGGAATGAACATGCTGTTGACACAGATTGGCTAGTTGCTTTGTTTTGCTTTTCCAATGAATTAATGTGCGCCCACATAGCGGTGCATCACTTCGGACAAATTACAGAGATGATTCTGTGGAGAAAGTGGAAGCATTTACTTTAAGGCCTTCATTTAATGATGATTTGTTTTCAGTGGAGCAGATGTTCGCCCGCATTCTGTTGACTAGAGCTGTTAGAGAGTCATTTTGGGCGACTCGGTGTGCAACAGCTGTGGAAGCCCTCCCGCACTCTCATATGCAAACTGCAATTTTTCAGGACTTGCATTGTTCGTGGTAAAAAAAGAGCATTTCCTGTTTCTCAGTATGATGAGGAGAGACGCATGCTAAGATGAGTGAACAATTGGGATGTAGAATTATTATTTGGATATTTGAAATACAAATGTCTTTTTTTTACACGGTCTAATCCAGAAGAAAAAATAATTAGTCAAAATGTACAATATAATTTGTTTATTTCATATAACATTACAGTAGTGCTAAATGAGAATGTGTTATATTATTAAATGCATTACCTAACTATGCTAACGATGCTAATATTCAATATGTTATTTTCAGCATTTGTTAATCTTTGTTAATGTTAGTTTAGGTTAATACAATTGTTCATGTTAGTTCATTGTGAATAAACAAATGTTTACTAATACAACTTTTAATGTAAAAACAGTTAAATGCACAGTTGACCCAAAAATGAAATGCACCCTCAAACTGTTCTAAATCTGTATAAATGTCTTTGTTCTGATAAACACAAAGAACTCTATTTGGAAGAATGTTTGTAACCAAACAGTTCTTGGCCATATCTTTGTAAATTTCTTTGTTCTGAAGAATGTAGGAAAGCAAAAAAAAAAAGATTTCCTTTGGTTCAGTGGTTACGCTACAAAAATGACTTTCTTACTTCGCTTTTTCTTGTTTTCCTGTAAAAATGTTAAAAAATTCTTAAATCAAGGCGCATTTTCTTGATGAGCAAAATGACCTAAGAAAATAAGTCTTGTCATATTCACTGAAATTTCATGTTTTTTACTAAAAACAAGCAAAAAATCTGCCAATGGGGTAAGAAAAATGATCTTAAATCAAGGTGTATCTTTTTCTTAGTCACTAAATTCAAAATCACTTTTCTTACGTGATTGGCAGATTTTTTGCATGTTTTAAGCAAAAATTCACTGAAATTTTATATTTTTTACTAAAGACTAGACTTATTTTCTAAGGTTAGTTTGCTCATCAAGAAAATGCTTCTTGATTTGAGAATGTTTAAACATTTTTACAAAAGACTAAGTGAGAATGTCATTTTTTGCAGTGTAGAGCATGGCGCTTGAAATGTCAAGGTCATGGGTTGGATCCCAGGGAATTTTACATATTCAGAAACAAAATGTGTAGTACAATGCAATGTAAGTTGCTTAGAAGGGTCTGCCAAATGCATACACGTAAATGTAAATGTAAACAGTTCTGGGACACTTTTGACTACCATTGTACTACTATGTCAGCCATTCTTCCAAATATATCTCTCTATGCTCATCCAAACAAAAATATTTATACAGATCAGGTACAACTCAAGGGTCAGTAAATGAAGACGGAATTTACATTTTGGGAAAACTTTGCTTTTAATATGAAATGCTGCATAAATTTATGTATTAAATTATGTTAAGAAATCCAAGATTATTGTAAAGTGTTATTCAACTTTTAATTTATTTGAATTGCAGTTCTGTTAACGTAAATGAATGTATTCTCATCACATTAGTCTGTGAAGTCCACAAAATGGCTAGGTGTCCTATTTGTCATTAGATTTTGTAGGCCAAGATGTGCTGTTCCAGATAGCAAGCTACAAAGTATTCTTTGTGGCATTTTGTCAACCTAGTATGGACTTGGAACAGGACTTCACAGTCTCAATGTGTTATTTGGGACAGGGTCAAATTTATTTGGCATATCCATTTTTTCCGCTAAATTGTTGTAGGCTACTAAGCATCAAATCACTTGGCAAAGAACTGAAAAAGCCACTTTGGAAAGAAAACTAAAGTTCAATGTCTTTGTTTCATAAAGAAAAAAAATACATTTCTTTAAAATCAGTTGCAGATAATCAAGTAATGAGACACATAAGAGAGCACATGCATGTCACATTACATACAATTCTGCATTCCCATTGACACCTTATGTAAAAAAGACACGCTGTTAAGGTTTGGAAGACGCAGAACACCAGCAGCTCAGAGACTGACAGGCAGGTTTCCGAGGCGAGAGCAGCATAACAGTGGCTCAAACACAAGTATCGGGCTTAGGAAACAGACAGCCAGAGAATAGCCTGTCAGATACAGCAGCTGTCAGATCCCAGATCAGCTAATTCAAGCGCAGGTCACATAGCAGC
Organism: Triplophysa dalaica; assembly: GCF_015846415.1. Classification (NCBI taxonomy): domain Eukaryota; kingdom Metazoa; phylum Chordata; class Actinopteri; order Cypriniformes; family Nemacheilidae; genus Triplophysa; species Triplophysa dalaica. The sequence goes on from NC_079543.1 coordinate 8,984,134, forward strand.
ATCAGGTGCTAACGTGCCTCACTGCATGAACTAGACTATTGCTAGAGGAGAGGTGAAGCTTCATTCTATTCATGAAGTCTCATTAGCATAATCAGCTCAGTTCATTGAGGAGTGAACCAGAAGTTCTGTAAGGAACATGTCAATCACATTTCAGGAACGCCTGAACACGTCTACTCGTCTATCGGAAAGGATTTTTCTGCAAACTTCTCATCCACTTCCTGTGTTTCACCAAAGTCCGTTTACGGAAATCTTGTTACTCGGCGGCCATGTTTGCAATGCCTCTGGGCAGCTATTTTCGTCATAGTGAGTCCACAGTCCTATCTACTTGCATGGGGGAAGGCAATTAAACAGCATATTTCCAATCAATAATAAACCATGACATGAACTGTCTCATAACATTGGTTTGCTAAGTTTACATTGCGCTAAAAATCACCTTTTCCCAGATCACCTCCTCTACTGCGCCTGCGCACAGGCTGGCAACCGCCTCACGAGAGCCCCGCCCCAGAGAATCGTCATTCTTTATCCATTGCCGATTGGCTCGTTTTAGCGGAAGGCGTGACTTCCTACGCTACAGCAGCCATATTGACTATTCATTGTAATGGCAGTGGCGCATCTTGTTAAAATTAATATCTTTGGTTTCACTTACTGCTCTTCTTTCGGCCCTTCAAATCAAGCAACTTAACTCATTTGCCGCCAACCTCTTTAAAAAAAAGTTGCCAGCCTACGTCAGCGTTTTTTAACATTTTCACCCAACTTTAATGGCTCACAGTAAATTTTCTGTTGAGTAAATATGGATAAACAATATGTCAAATGAAAGAACAGAGTCTCAACTTTTAAACAAAAGAAACCATATTCTTCTATCTTCATTTGTTAGTTTTTCATTACTCCGTAGATGTGGGTAAGTTTCTTCAAAAATGCATCATTTTGATTAAACAGCTGGGAAAATTTACGTTTTTTGTCAAAGATTCCGCCCAGATTACACTCAGAACAATCATTGAAAACCACCAAAGCATATTCAGTCTAGGTTCTGGGATTCAGTACTGTTTGTGTAATAACGCCACCTGCTGTACATCAGTACAAACACTGATAGCCGTAAAAACTCGTCTTTGGCAGGGAACCTTTTTTTTTTAAATGACGAGATGACTTGTCAATGGCGATGAAAGAGATAAAGGAACAGTTTAATCAAAATTAAAACTTTTTTATTTTTATTTACAGTTGTTGATGGTTTGTCTGCTGTGGAACACAAAAGTGATGAGACAAATAAAAGTGTCATTCATTTTTGAGTAAACTGTTCTTTTAACAAGCCATTCACAGACATATAAAAGACTACGTTTTGTGTAGCACAAACAGAGCACTAGCCACCTCCTCCCCAGCCACTTCTTTATTCCATTTCTAAGTTACCACCTCAGGACAGCGGCATACCGACAGGCTAAGGTAAGTGGAAAAGAGGGACATGATTGGCGACTCACTATTTGCAGTCCGTCATCAGGGTGACGTTACAATCCATAGGGAATAAGAGATGCTTCCCACGGCGGCTGGAATTGACCATCGATCGATGCAGAGGGAAATTGGTCCTCAGAGTATGGAGAGCTGGACGAGGGGGAGAAAAGCTGTTTGGTGAAGCATTAGCCAAAGATTATTTATGGGGAAATATATATCCTGTTTGAAGTCCTCATGTTCAAGCTCTCCAAGCCTAAGGTGTATTATTTTGCAAAGTAATGCAAACCAAGGCCTGGATAAAGATGAATAAAGGGAGAAGTTTTCTGAGCAGAGGAATCAAAGCGTCTCAGATTCAGAAAATGACCGGCTGACACTTTCACGTTACACACCAAATACCTATCATCTCTGTCCTCAAAGCTGCCCTTCAGCCAGTGTGAAAACGATTAAGTTTGGATGTCCAAAAGCATTCTTTTTTTCCCCCTTTTGGCAGCCGGGTCCAATATTACCTTAGAGATACACTCATCTCTTTCTGCATCAAAGAGTTCAGCTGTCAGGATGGGCAGCGAATGCAGCCCTAATGTGTGACTCTGGCTGTGAAAGCGCGAGAGAGACAGAGAGAGAGAGAGCTAGTGTGGGATGTGGAGAGAAATGCAGAGAGGAGATGGGCTCAAAACAGGTGCATAATAGATCCTGTGTGTATCCCGGAATGAATTTGCGGTGCGGTGTGCGTGTGTATTTGGGAGACAAATGAAGAGCAATGTTTGATATATAACAAATGAATGCAGGGTGGGTTCTTGTGTCAGATCTGTGTGTGTGTGGTGAGTTTGGAAGTGGAGTCTGGCACACATGCATCTGTAAATCTCACGATAATGCTAGAGTAGGCGACTGCTACTGGGTCACTTTAGCAACCAATCAGGCTTTAAATAACCGTTTGTGTGGAGCCGGGGAATCCAACAACCTTCCAAAATTCAGTTCAAGATGTGTACAAAAAGTTCTTAACATTCATTGAAAGACTGCATGAAAAATGTGATTAATCTGACATGGCAATCAGACTTAATAATACATGCATCCATATAAAGTACATCATCCAGAAAATTAATTATGGAAAATCTAGTCACGTTTTAAGGTAATTTTCCGAGCGATAATAAACAGTATGAAAATCTCTATGACGAATCGTCCAGGGGTGTGTTTCCCAAACAACGACATAACTCGCTGATCATAGTACGATGCATCATTGGGAAAATTAATGATGTAGTTACGACTGTCTCCTGAAACCGTGGAAACAATGTCGGGGATCAATTGTTTGAACAGAGTTGGTTCAGCAATCTAGTTGATGACGCCACACAGGTGTTGGAGTAATACTTAAGACATCTACTAATAAATACTGTACGTTAAGATCGAGTGAATGTCAAATTCTCGCTTTAAATAACATACATTGCATTTAAGGATTACTTTTGTTATTCTTTTTTTGTTATATGTTGTTTTGTTTCATGATATTTAATTAATTTATAAGCATCCTCCTACTTCATTGAGCCCAGGGATTCCCCAGGGTCATAAAGCACACAGGGCATGCTTACTTTTCAAACAACTTTGCTTTTATTTTCTTGACAAACTAAAAGATGTAAAATTTAATTTGTATATATTTAGAATGATGGCTATGGAATGCAGTTCGCGTTGCTTGCTTACTTTGATCAAAAGCTTGATGCATGTAGGTCTACATTTCATAGTAATAAGGAACGATGCATATAACCATAGCTCTAGACCTGTAGTTCCAATCACGCAACATTGCGAAACTGCTTGTGATTGATCGGGGGAACGATGGTTTTGGGAAACACTTGAATCGTCGGACTATGCTGGAACGGCAGAACTTGTGACCATAGCCGGCTAATGATGCTTTTGGGAAACGCACCCCAGGTTAACAGTTCATGCGTCGGTGCTCAGACTGACAAAAGGAAATGTGAACTCTCCCCACAGTGACCAAAGCAGCTATATGTGATGACCTAGAACAAACTTGCATATGTAGTAAGAACTTCATTTAAGTATTTATGATGTCTTTGATACCATAAGGGGTAACAAGAATGATTTCTTGGATTTCAACCCCATCCGTGCGATGCTGACTGGCTTTTTCTCCACAACTTCCAACTTCAAAGCCACCTTGCCGTGTCTGAAAAGAAAATAAGATGCCTCTGCTTGGCAAATCAAAGCTCTGGACAGGCCGAGATCATAGGTCTGTGTTTCCTTTGTGAAGGTGGACGATTGAGAAAGTATGGAAGAGAGAGATGGCGCAGGAGGGGGGTCACCCGGCCAGGGCTTTGATCAGCTAACATAAGCCTTTTCGACCATAAACCAACAGGAAGTCTGAAGGCTTCCCCCCATAATGTGCCACTCCATGTGAGGAGACTTGAGGGAAGTCACTTTACGTCTTTTGAGCACACATACACAAATTTGTGCAGAATAAGGCATCCGCACAGAGGATGAGACTGGGAGTATTGATTGAAACATCAAATGCTTCTTAGTATCTGAGAGTTTAAATTTTTGGCACGCCTTCAAGCGATTTCTCTCGGTGGATTCAAAGCAATCACGGTCACAAATAATACTTTTCAAATAGGACTTAACAAATTGGCCAATAAATTAGAGGAGGATTACTCATAAATTATGGAGCATGGATCAATCGCTGCGTCAGGCCATCCGAGGGACCGCGTTGCCTCAACGAGCACTAAAACTGCAAACGTAGCACATTTTAAATGCTATCACCAGCGCTCGGAGAGCTTAATTTAAATACAATATTAACTAATTTAGGGTGTAATGCAAATTAAAACGCACTCTCCAGACACTCTAGTTCATTGTGCTTTATAACAGCAAGAGGCAAACATTTTTATAATGACCTGAAATATATGAAGGTGTTTTTGTATAAACTTTTTAATGGTACACAAGTATGTCATGCTGGGTTCAACATTTTATACTTGGCAATAATAAGTTATATTGTGGTCACTACACAACAGGGGGGAGAAAGCACATAAATACAAATCCAGTGCATACTAATTGAGCTAATTGAAATAGAAAGCACTTCACCTGAGAACGCTATCAGTTTTACAAATTAGATTTTCTTCACCTCATCAACTTAAAGGGATTTCACCCCAAAATAAAAATTGTGTCACCATTATTCACCCTCGTGTGGTTCAAAACCGGCATATGACTATTTCTTCAGTAAAACCCAAAATAAGATATTTTGAGAAATGTCTGAGTGGTTTTGTGCCCATAAAGTGGAAGTCAATTGGAGTCAATGTGTTTGGTTGTCACCGTTCTCCAAAACATCTTCTTTTGTGTTGTGCAGAAGTCAAATGGGTTTTCTGTTCTCTGCCATTCAATAAAGCTGAATGGCTCCAAATAAACATAGTCCATACAAATAATAATAAGTATGTCTTTTAAAGCCATATAACAGCTTCACCATGTGAAAAACAAACTAACATTCCATTGGTGTTATTAACTGAAAATCCTGCATTTATGGCAATTAGTCCATTTAGCGCTACTGTAGAAACAACATGGTGAATTCAGTGTAGTGATCCTCTATAGGAGGATGGACATTAAACTGTAAAGGTCCAAATATAAAGAGTCATAATATTTGATCAGTCATTACAGATCGTATTGTATGCTATACGGTTGAATTGGTTTATGAAATGATTGCAATGTTGTGAGGGATGAGTCATTATGTGACACACCAGTCAGATAAAGCACCACACTATTAGCTAATGTGAGACAGATGTTACATCCAACCATCGGATTCACAGAGGGACCTTTGTTGACTTTCAATCAATAGCCTTCAATTAATGGTTGTCAAGGACACATCTCAGAGCTGGAAATGAGAAGCATTTGGGAGCGAGTTAACCTGTCAGTTAACAGTTTTATTAATCAAAAGATGTCTGTCAAGCTGTAAAGTTGCGGGGAACAAATGAGATTGCGAGAATAAAAAGTGACATTAAATGACAAATTAAGTTCTGAGCGAGCTGATTTAAATGTATTATATTAGGAGAAAATAACCAATTAAATTCCAGATATATGTGGATATACATTGTATACCAATTACCATATTGCAAAGTGCCTTAGAACAGAACTACCGGATACAGCTTATAGATACACTTACGAATAGCAAAATGCTTAAAGATGTGGCTATTTTAAAGGGCTGCCTTTGTGAGATCTTATCCATCTCACTTTCAGGTAGCACAACAACAACAGTGTCCCAAAGGCCAAATTATTTTGTTTTTGCTTTGATCAAGCTGACCGGCACATTCCTTCTCAAGCTTCAAAGCAGGAAGTGAAGGGAGAGCATGCGGCTCGAAGCGACTGAGAAGTCATGTTGACCTGTTTGTTCGAGGCCTGAATTTTGTTTCAGTGACTGCAGCAATAGCCGTGAATTATAGATGACCACACAGGAGCAAAAGCTCTTTAATAATTTGCTATAATTGGTAACATAAATTGCTATCAAGTAAAGATGCAGTAAAAGTCAATCATCCATCAGATTAATTGGCTGAAATACTGTTTAGAAAAACGTAAGGATTTAAAATGAGGGACTGTACATACGCATCTTAAAATGGTATTCACAAACCATTAAAAGGCTACTCCACAAAAAATGACATTATTTACTTATTCACAACCTGAATAAATGTCTTTGTTCTGTTGAACACAAGGAAAGATATTTGGAAAAATGACAGCATCTTAAATTTCCACCATTGACAATATTAGGGAATGTTTAAATGGTAGTCAAAGGTGCCCGACAGTTTGCTTTCGTAAATTCTTCAAAATATCTAATTTTGCATTCAACAGAACACAAAAAAGTTTTTTCCTACTATGGTAGGGTCACAATATTGTAGCGCATAACTTTCTCCAGCACCAGTTCTTAGTATGAACATTTCTTAAGAGTGCCTGTTTACAGAACGCTTTCATGCCTACTTGCAAGTGCTTTTGAATGCATTCAGTTACATGGCCATCATATTGTGTTTGCGTAGAAAGGTGTTTCCTTTTTAGCTTTTGGCAGGTTTCCTATAAAAGCTGGATAAGTGATTCATAGCCCGAGTAAAATGCAATGTTAAGAAAGGATAATTCATTTCCCTATGTCTGAAAAACAATCATGGCGAGCACACTGTATACATGCAATTTCTTGCTGAGGGTTTGACAGATTGATGTGCACGTTGAAGATAAAGAGAAACAATATCACAATGGAGGGTACGATATTTGCTATGCAATTGTTAACAGTTAGTGAAACGCAAACGCCGACATATGTCATGAAAGCTAGTAATATGTAATCTCGCATGCATTAGCCTTTGGCCAAGATAACTGCAAGGCAACATTCAAAGTGTTATAAAAATGCCAGTCTTTAGGTGTATTGTAGGTTTGCTGAATATAACAAAACTGATGAAAACATGCCAACAAAATGTTAGAAGGCTTGCACGTTGAAGTCAAAGAGAAACAATATCACAATAGAGGGTTCGATATTTGCTATGCATTTGTTAAAAGAAAAGTTATTCTGTGTGAGTTTCATTTATCACAGCTTAATTTATGAAAAAAATTACGTAAGTACAATTTAGCATCGTTAAATTTCTGATTTGACATTTTATTCTTCAATTATTTTCAGAATGCTGTCTAAAAGTTAAAGGGAAAAAAAAATCAATGCCCACCAGGTTACCATCATGATAACTTGTAAAAAACTAAAGTAGATGGGGTTCAATAGCAGTGAGAGATATGTTTGGCGAGTTCAAGGAGAAAACCAAAGTGAACTTTTAATAAAGAGTATAACCAAGGCCTCTGGAGAAGGCTGGATGCATGGACATGCGACGTCTTTTTCTTACCAATTATCCATCTATTAAATCATTAATTCCACCAGCGTCAGCTGGAGAAGTAGGTCAGGCTTTGCTTTTGTAGCCTCAAGCTACATCTCTGTGATCAAGACCGGGCCACTCTCTTTGATCGTGCCAGTTCTAAAGAGAGGGTCGAGGGCTGTGCCACCGTGTCAACAAACTGTGGCCTCTAGCGGCCCCGCTACTTTTGTAGTTGTAGACAAAATCACCGAAAATTTTAATGAGTGTGCTTATTGGAAGATTGTTTAAATAGCGAATGGGATGTGGCAATCTTTCTCACAGAGTAGGTAAAAACTTCAATTCCCTGAGTGTCACTATACCCGATTATCTGAAAGTCTACAAACTGTTTTAACAAGCCTTTGAAAATAATAAACCATTACACAGAAGCCTAGTAACCACGTCCCCCAAAATTAGACACAGTACCAACTTATGTAAAATATAAATTTGTGTACTTTTCTTAATTACCATATTTGTGGGGTTTCATAGGTCGGTTATTATTAGTTCCAAATTTAGTTTTTAAGAAGTATTTTAAAAATAAACTGATTATTGTGTCATCATTAAAATAATTCACCCTTATTTCTGTGGGACACAAAAGATCTTTTGGGAAAAGTGATTTTGTGTTAAAACAATAAACAATAGTCAATGAGGGTGATGAATGAATGAGTCAATGATGATCTTCTTCCAAAAATCGTCTTTAGTTTGCTGCCAAAGAAAGTCAGGTTTGCAATGAAATGAGGGTAAGTAAATGAAGGAATTTTCATTTTTATGCCTTCAACAAATTTGTTGGCCCCCAGGACACACATTACAACCTTACATTGTGTCATTTGAGCACATGGCTCCGTCATTATGTCTTCCAGCTACACACATCATTAAGTCTCTTCTCCTCTTTTTATTCATATAGTAACGTAACATGCTGATTTCAGATTAATTTCGTAACACATCATGAGAATTCTCCACAGAGACACTTCCTACAAATGGAGGCAAATTGGATCACGACCAATATTAAATACACTGGTACTCCAGGTACCATGCAGCTATTGCAAATGTCAAGTGCCATTTCTCATTCAGTCTGTGCTGCTTTAAAAAAAACAGAATAACATTCACACAATAAGCCACCAGGTGCGGACGTCACTGCTCTGGGTAACAAATGTGACACAGGTATTTTTGACTTCTCGTCATAAGCTAAAGGTAGGTGATGGGGAGGAATGATGGATCGTCTTTTGGGTCTCGCGTGACAGTTCACACTCCCACTACGCTTGTCGCCCAAGGCTCGCCCCTCTCTTCCATCCATAGGGAGTTTGAAGTTATCTTTGACGCTGAAAATAACAGCCATTCTTCTGACCAGCGTGTGTGTTGTATCAGAGGCTTGTTAAATCAGCTTGCTGGAGGAAATCCCACCGGAGAAATAGTCACGGGGCGCAGTGATCCTGTTCTGTAGGGATAGTTGAAGGGTATGCCAGCACTTCCTGCTGTATTACACCTGCTATACATGCTTCCCAATGGACTTTTTCAGACATTACACATTCATGAAGAGAAACGTAGGTGCACACATATTTCATGATGGCCTAGAGGAACATACTGCAAAGGTACAGATGAGCAAAGGCGTCAATGAAAGATTTGATTTACAAGTTTGTTCATGCACATGCAAATACTGGATAATTATAGAAACTGGTGTATAGAAACTGTCAATTTTTAAATATACATGATTTATAGTACCGCATATGATATCATGCATATAGACTGGTAAACTAGGTCTAAACACTGAAATGCAAAGGCATTAATACAAAATGGTTTAAAATTCCATGGTTTAATATCACAGTTTTAATACCACCTCATAGGTGAGTGTCTGTGTAATGATTCTTGGTGTACAAAAATAAAATTCTTCAAGGTTCCCAAAGAGGTCCTTAAACAATGAAAGGCAATTTAAACACCATGGCTCATGGTCTACCCATCCGGATCCCTGTTTTCACTGCTTTAGAATCACAAAGCTTTCTCATACACAAAGCCCGACTCACCTAAATTGTTTTCTAGGCCGAGTAAGCTGACAATGTGAGGCGCGCTACATGCAAATATTTCAAGCGGTTGCTGCAAACCAGGTCTAATGCCAGGCTATCTATCGCATAAAACAAAAAGACAGACACCAGATTTCCTTTGAGCCGCATGGCATCACACGAGTTCTATTTTCTTGTATTCTACACACATGTCACTTGAGAGCTAAGATAAGGAGACTCTTAGTGCACCCGCTGTTCAGGTGACAGCATTAAAACAAGTCTGTTTTTCTCATGCTGAACAAATGGCCTACAGGTCACTCTCCAACCGAGCTCGAAGATGATTAGAATTCATGGCGTTGCCAGAGTCAGAGGATAGGAAAAGTGATTATTAGAGTTCTGTATTCGAAATGCACAATTGCAGAATAAGAGAAATCGGAGGTTGGCAGCTGAGGGCACTGCTGGCAGTTATGAGGAAATTATATACATAATCAAGTATATACTCCCCGCATGCCACTTGGATTGCGAAAGGCTGATTAGTAAGTTGTGAGCAACGCCGTATCTATAAGAATTGAGTGGGTCTTGATGTTCCACAACAACAGATGCAGATAATATATGATGTCTACAAAGTTAGTTTTGGGAATTCAATGCTGCATAAGAGGTGAAAAACTGTTGCGATGACACTCAGTGAAGTCGATTTGCAGTCAAATATGGACAAGAACCAAAACACAGTCATTGAAAAGATTACAGATATTAAAAAGATATGCCACTGTCATAACAATGAATCAGGAGGAATGCAACACTTTAAGCTTAGCAAACCAAAGTTTTGGTACAGTTCATGTCAGGTTTAATTATAGATGCATGCGACGTAAATCTACCAATTAATTCAGATTGTTGCCAGTGATTTTAGAAATATCTACCTGTTGTTTTGCTATGATGTAAATAGCTGCGTGAAGGCGTAGCAACTAGGAGTCTTAGAAGGGACGCCTTTCAAGGGGACTCAAGATAACATTAAATCCCTTGTAGTTGATAACTGTATACCTTACTACATTATCTTTGATCATAAAAATGACACTAGCATATAAACGTTCTCAAGGTTGGAACACATGGAATTTTTCAGCAGTTCCATCTGGAATAATTGCATTGTTTAGTACGTAGGGTTACACCTGAATGTTGATTAATATCTCTACAGTACTGCCTTGCAAATACTGTAATTACAGCTCGTAATGCTTGTCAACCGTTGTTCATCATCAAACACAATGCAGCGTGATTCCCTTTTCCTCCCGACTTTAAAAAGCCATTTAACCAGGAATAAACAGCAAGCACCAGGGTGCTAGTCTAGCAAAGAGGGTGTATGACTGAGACAGAATACTCATTAACACACACATGGCACAGTAAGCATCCAAGTTAAACAGGTCACTGGTGGCCCGCTTGGTTTCTGCCACATGGCGCTAATTTTATGCAAAGACCTTAACACAAAGTCAAACACATGGCCATGGCAAAAACGATTTCACCACACATGCCTTTTTCCAGCAACATATTCCCTCATGACAGCTCAATATCGTTTTGAAGTTGGTCAAACTGTCAGCTTCACTCCGAGTCAAAATGCAGAGCGCGTGCCATAACCAGCAGATGCCACTTTGCATCTAAAGCTGATATTGATCTCCAGAAGGCTCCAGTACAAATTGATTAACTTGATAAGGAGGAGAACTGCAAATCAATGTTAAGGTCATGGATTTAAGCTCTACATTAAGTGGACCGGAAAGGTGTTGGCTCAGGAAATTAATGGGAGAGGACGTCTCAAAGGGATGTGGACATATCCTCCCTTGACCACACTTCAGTTTACCTCAGGGCACACGGGGACATTTTAAAGATCTCAGATGATGCTTTGTGAGCTGGGTTCTAACGCAAGCTGACATCATCTTTAAGTTATAATAGTGACTTTTTAGAATAAGGCATTGTGGAAATTAGGTAATATTTGAACCTTAAAACCATACCACCTGCAACCAATTGGTAAAGATCAGGGCTGGTGGCCAAAACGTCTTCATTAAAACTAGACTTGATATGACTTGAGTTCACAGGAACATCAAAAAATCATGAGGTAATACAAAACAAACAGGCACAAGACAGCAAACACAAATAATAAGGGCAACAGGTGAGGGGCATGAAACAATGACAAGACAATCAATGAGGAAACGAGGGGGCAGGGTCAGGAGATGAGACAGGAAAGCACACGGCACAGCAAAATCAAACAATGGCCATGTGCTTCCACACAAAACAGGTAGGTCTGTTATGATCCTGCTCCTCCAAGTCTTGCTTTTCTTGCCTTGTGGCAGGATTGTAAAAGACCAACATGTTTAATGACAGGATGACTCAGGGCTGAAAAATACTTATTTTTTTGCCTGACGCATGTCTTGTAATGAGGGTGGGACTATACTGACTGTCCAGTACCCAGGCTTCCAACAGTCCACTCAATTCCAAGAGGTTGAATTCTAGCCCCACAAGTTTTATTTCTTAAAAAGGATATCTCCCAATGCTGATAACTTTGTGGATTGTGACTTTGCAGATTCTGATGATGCTCAAACAGCTTCAGAATAACTGAAATTGAAAAAGTTAAATCCCATGACCCCACCCCTTTAAGTAAAAAAAGGTTTTAAGACCTCACAATGGTATTTAAACAACCAAATTTTGACATCTGAGCAATCAGAATGGTGAAAACCTTTGATAAAACATAACTTTTTCACAATAAGGTCGACCTCTGCATGGAATTGTCCAAAAATATTTTTGGATTCTTAGCTCTGGAACTGGATTTGTAACAGGAACTAGTATCTTGGATGGAGTATTTTTAAGCCTGGAGCAGCTGAAGAACCTCAATTTTACCCACATCATTTAAAATGCACGACCACAAGGCTCCCCTCAATTCCACCCATCGTGCCCAAGCAATCAGCCTGCACATATCCCATGTTCCCATATATTTGCATAATTGTTAAAATACCTCAAGGCGCGCATTAAAATGTACCATTCACAAAGGAAACACAAGGCGGTGAGGCTTTCGTTCCAATAAAGTCCGCAGAAAACACAAGAGGAATACAAGAAAGGAAAGGTTAATTTGCATAGTTCAGTGGTATCCACTTGGCATTCTATCACTTATTGGCCTACAAACCACTCCATGACTTCATAAAGCCTGTTAGCATTCGCTTCACTAGTAAATGAGATGGCTTATCTCTGTCACACGGCAAATCTAAGACTTTACTCGCTGTCTCTCATAACAAACAATGAATAGAGAATTGATGGCTTCATGTTACTCCACTGGGGTCGGCCGTTTCCATCACAGACCCATATTAGACCTGTTTGTGTGTTAACCAATGCTGGTTGGTTATTCTATCACATTAAGCATGGCTCATCAATCCATTCTGTGTGTTCTGTTGGCTTTCAAAGTCCATTCTCTCCCATTATGCTGGCACCTGGGAAATAGCCTCATTCCATATTTTGAAAAGGTTCCAAGGACTCAAATTTTCTCTGCCTTCAAGACGTTAAACAAAAACCCTAAAGGAAATACCGGAACGTGGATAGCAATTCATATTGGGCTTTGCTCTTCTGTTTTATATGAATGAAGGGTTTTGCTACAGTAATGTAATCAGCAAAGAACACAGAGTTATTTGATGCAAAGAACACAGAATTATTTGATGCAAATGTTCCAGTTGTCTATAAACAAAATTTGATGCTTAAATACTTCTTAGCAGAGCAAAACATATTAATCTGTTTCGTCGACTGTAAACAGTGCAGTTTGTGTTCTGTGCATTTTTTCGAAAGTCCATGGGTGGATTGACTAGTCATTTATTTCATAGTCAAAATTAAACTTTTTTGTTTGTCTTTAACACACAAGTATATGGTCGGCCATTTCTGTAAAATAAAAGTGACGTGTTGTGAGCATGTAATCCAAATAAATGAGGCAGAGATTGTGTTTAAATATTATATTGTGTGGTAGTGTGGTATTTTATATAAGGTTAACAACTTAAAATACATATAATGTAAGATACGAAAAATTACTTAGAAAAAAATATAGGAGTAAAGCAAAACCCATTTGGAGGAGTAGGAACAAATCAAAAGAAATGAACGACAATAGTGACAGACACAGAAATGGGGGTAAACAAACGAAAGTGTAAGGGACGCACACATAGTGTGTTAAACGTAGGGTGAGTTCAGGTTGATAGGTACACTTTTTGATATTCAACATAAATGAACTAATGAACCTCAATTCGCTCTACACATTACACAAGCTCTTTTACTGAAAGATTTAAAATCTGCAAAACATATTCATTATATCTGTCTTAAATTTATGCAGTGAAGTTCTATTAGGTGTTTTAGATTTATTTCAATTAGGATTGTCCTAAGCGATCAAACCAATTGGTATGGGCCTTTTTTAACTAATCGGAATCGGCTACGTCTGAACTTTAAATTAAGTCAGCTATCACGCAGGTGATGTAAATAGAGAGTGTAGGGTTATGGCTGAAATAAAGGACAAAAATGTTCGCAGCGTGGAAATATGGAAGCACTTCAACAGGCATTTATAATGTAATGTCACCTCCGAATTAGAGAATGTTGGTGTTCGTGGTATGTTCTCTGGTCTTAACACTACTGTACATTACATACACCACTCGCTGTTTTGTGTGCACTATGATCCAATAAAGTATTGGGTCTCAGTATTAAACATAACTCTACATTTATGTAACACATCACATGAAGAAAGTGCATGAGACTTCCCTTTGCTTGGCTGTCAAGAGCCATTGATTTGAGCCTCTATGAGTTTAATCAAAGAGTGTCACTATTGCCACCTTTTGCCTCATTACATTACATTAAATGCCACTTAATTTCCATTTTTATAAAAACAGGAAGAATTAAAAATGATGTTTAATAACATAATACCGGTCTAGAAATGTTTGAGCATAGAACTCTTATGGTTATTTGCACTTACGATGGCCTACATAATAGTAAAAACCAAAATTACACCAGATCACATTCCAGTTTGAGTTTTTTTATTAGATTTACCAGACAATTCTAATAGACAATTTTCTCCACTCAACTGATAAAATATATTTCTTGTTTGTGGGGCAGATTCTGTGGGCTATTGTCCTTCAATCTGTTCCAGATATAGAAAAAGGCTTGGATGCATGAACCATATCTAATCTCACCACAATCTCTCAGTCAGTGGAACTAGCCATCCTTCAACTGGCCTTTGTAAATATTTTAATATAACCTTGTGTGACCCATGTTAGCTTATTCTTCCTTAACTGTTGATGTGTTTTAATCATGTATTTCTCCGAAACAACCTAAATACCCTGATTTTAATTGTCTCCTCCAGTGTTTAAAAAAAAATATCTCAACAATGTCTCACACTGTATGCCCCCCAAAAACACCAAAGTCTATGGTTAAATGAATAACTACATAATGTGCTGGAAGATCTCTCAATTATTCCTTAACCAGTTTGAAGCATTTAACTGTATATTAGCAATTGTTTTATCATCATTTATAAGCTTACATGTGCGTTTGGACGTTTGGTCAGTAATACCAATGAGGATTCCTGCGTATCCTGTAACGCACCTTGAAAAACAGTGTTGACAAAGCAAGGTAGAATAAAGGAATAAAAAGCTAGATTCTAAGAGAAGCATCCAGGTGGCTGAGAAAATATAGAAGCATACGAATAATTCAAGAGCACTGGAAATACAATAACATTCGAGTGCCAAGAAAAGCAAAAATAAATGTGTACTGGATTCCTTTACATCATCTTTTTTATTCTCATAGGCTTATTACTCAAAGAGAGGAAGGGAACGTGCAAACATTGATACTCAAACTTATGTAAAGAACAGTCAGTTATCTATACTGATCATCAGCATATTCCAAAGGATCATGAATTTTAGATTACTGTAACCCATCTGCCTTGTGTCCTGATAAGGAAGACAGTCATCTTTGTTTCTAATTAAGTAAGTCAAAGACTGCTGTGTTAGAAATGTGACAAAAGAGTGGTTCTCTCCCCAGTATTTGAAATTTGGTAAAAATACTGCAAGTAGTTCAGAGAATGAAACAAAAACGATAATTTTATCTAAATAGTATATTTTAACATCAGCCTCTGAAATGGTTCCTTAATATTATCACACATACAGCTGTGTAAAAAAGTGTGTATACACTGATAGTTTAAATGTTTGCTTTGTAATGCATTGTAATGCATGTGAAATGCATTAATGTAAATTAATAGATGCTGCTATGATAGAGTTTCTCCATAGATTGACACGAGGGCCGGTCAAGAGGTTGATGAAGGTCTTGCATAATTTTGCTAATGGAATACATTAATTTACAAAATGTTGAACAAGAAAACAAAAGGATCTTTGGGTTACACTTTATTTTACAGTGCACGTGTTACAGTGTAATTATAAATTGACTTAATGAGTAATAAAAATTAACTACATGTACTTACTTTAGGGTTAGGTTGTGGTTTAGGGGTAGTTACATGTAATTATGCATACTGTATAGTAAATATTATAGTAAATGCATGTTACATGTGTAACAAGGGCACCATAAATTAAAGTGTTACTGAACATTGTTATCACTTCGTAATAATTGGTGGTATATTATAAAAGGTGGTATATGGTCTTATGGTCTTAAGTTTTTGTAAAACACAAATAAAACCACTTATGCCACATGGAGATTAAACATCATGTTTGACATGGTAAAAAAAAACACTCTTCCAGGCAAGAGACGAAATGCTTAGAGGTCAACACCGTTTACAGGCTTATTAGCGATTGTAATGAGCAGGGTAAAAGTTCAGCTTGTACATGTTCTTCCACTAGTTAGCACAAGGGAAATATCTAAGGTTAATGAGATGACACATTGTGAGTTTTTTTCAGACGCTTGCCAGAGTCTAAACTCGTGTTGTCAAGGATTGCTTTAATATTACAGCTTGTACAGTGTGGCTGGAAATGTGAGTGTGTGGATACAGTACGTAAACCCACAGTGTGTGACGTGTGTGCACAGATAAGACTTGTGATTCTATATGCGTGGGGCTTACAGCAGAGAGAGGGGAAATAAGCCACAATTCTCTTAAGGGGTTTAGTTCCAGTTTGTTGTTTCGAGTTGGTTATGCTTTGAGGAAACCAAGCCATTGGCTCCTAGTGAGGGATTCGGCTAATAGAATCCCTCACCAGACTGAACTTCAGTCAGATAACAGAGAACAATGGTAGGCTAAATAAAAAACAAAAATACTTCAGCTGTAATATCACATTAATCTTGTAAATTATGTTTCTTAGCTTAATGTATACATTCATTTGATGCAGTCGATGTACAGTATATTAATTTCTTAATATATTAATACAGTGATATAGTCTTTTTAATATCATGTTATGTGATGCAGCTGCTGTGTAGTAAATCAGTTCTAAGCAATATAACTACATTCATTAATCTGTAATGTGATTTAATGTTTTTAAGTGTCATTTTTAATCAAACTGGTTCTGTAATTATCTGAAAATGAGAATATATAATTTTATTATGTGTACTTTGGATACAGAAAAAGCATTTTTTTTTAATTATTTTTATTTTAGCCACTCTATTTCAAACGAGGTTAAAGTGTAATTTTGCACCACTGTCAACTTTTGATGAAAATGTTAAAGATTTCAAAAAAGTATATTTATAAACGGGGCTAGGGGGTCTAGGAGGGGGGCTCCGTGGTGGTTCGAAAGAGGGTCCTCCAATTATTGTTTGATATCAGATATACATTATAAACAGCAATGAAGAGTCATGATTTTTAGTAAAACGTATGTAAAATTTGCATAATGAAATAATGTTAGTAAGCATGATAAACAATATAAACCTATTTGTAAGGTACGCAATTTACTAGGCTTAAAATTAAAGCTTAAAAATGCTCCATTTACTATGTTCCTGTGTGCATCTGTTAAGTGACCCTTGACGTGAAAAAGCTCTCATATAAATGTTTCAAGAGCCAAAACTATATATATTTAGAGTACATAGCGTGAATCCTGATAGAAAGGCAAAATGCTGTAGTAGTCTAAGTAACTGCTAAAAGCATGTTAATGCAGTGTTATAGCAATGGATTATTATCGAAACAAAGCAATCAGGAAGTGCAGATGGGGACGCCCATGCATATTCATTCCATCTACCAATCAGGCGATGTGCACAGCTGTTGTTCTAAAAGTGTCTTCATTAAAACAGAAGGCAGACAGTAGACTCATCCCCCGTATTACCTAACAATTCTAGACAACTTGGAGCAGAGTTTCAGAAGCGATGAGTACCGATGCAGTCTGTTACTCATAAGCCCTCGATTGTGTGGTCACATTTGTTGGTCACCATCCACATCCTTATTCACCTGACAGACACATAAGAAGGTGAGTGTTGGATGTATAATTAAAATGACTCATTTTCTGTCAAGATGTCTCTTATAAATACCCCTGCAGTCTGTTTATTTTAATTACGAGTGGGGAAATCTAAAGATTTTAGTATGCCAGTGCAGATTTTCAGAAAGCTCCTCAAAAGTGTGAGTTTAGAAAATGATTGGGTTCCGCAAACGGCCCCAGAAAAAACATACGCCAAGGAAATATCTCCGAGGTTAATAACATTTCGAAACAGGCATCTTATTCTGTATTAAAATGAATACACTTATTCATATTAAGAAAGGAGGAGAGAAAAAGATAAAAATACAAGTTGGGGGCGCCAGGGCATAATGTGGAAATAAGCGTGACATTTTTAATACCATTAAAATGTGGAGACCAGCAGAGAACGCTTCACTGTTTCCCAGAGGTGCAGTACACAATAATTAAAGCTGAAACAGTTGAAAGAGTCCAGATCAAAGCTTCTACAGAGCAAATCACTGTTCGGTAACCTCAACCTGCTTACAGCCGGTCTAACAACACAAGACGTCTTTCCTTATAGACCAGACTGACTACATGACAATACTGTAACTCTGTGCGCAGTTACACATGCTAGATCGAAAAACAGTGCCCCTTTATGGAGCTCTTAGGGGAAATTCAGATACAAAATAGCAGTATATGTCTGCGGCATGTGCAGTAAACTAAACTAAACTGAACTGGCTCCAGTTTTTCTGTTATCCAATGTACCTTAAATTAAATGAAAGGCTTTTCTAAAACACATCATTATGTGACATAACAAAAGCTGCGATAGTGATTTTTTATTAAAAAAATTATAGGGCGGGGCTTGGTTTTTTTATGAATGCTCTTCATTTCTAAACAATGTTCGATTCAGAAACACCACAGCCTCATGTCCAGCCGTCCAATCTTTTCATTTCAGATTTTCTTTATATAGGCCCACATGTAAGACAATAGAGAAAAACTTCTTGAAGTTTAAGCACCAGTGCTCTTTTTAATGTGCTGTGTAAAACTTGATTTCTTTTAATTAAAAGAGAATGTGATGTAACCGTGGGAAATGCTATAACTGGGATTAAATATGTGAGTTATGCAAAAGTAATAGGACATCAGAGTCTTCATTGAACACTGAAGTTCTTATGCAGATACTTGAACTGATGATGGGCTTGATTTTAAATCTCTTGTCAAACTCCAAAACTCAACAGTACACATGCACAAAATTCTCACAGAACAGTGGCATGTTAAGTTAAAGGGACAGCTGGAGCATTCTGAAGGTTTGGTGGACAGCGCATAATGGTGATAGCTCAAGGATCATCCCTCGTGGGATGAAATTTACAACCTTTCGGTTACCTGTCCAAATATTTATCCATTTAGCAACATTGGAAGAGCCTTCACATATCTTCTTACACGAACTACATCAGAATTCTGTGTTTCTTTTACGTTGGACTTTTTATCTGTGATTTACCAGTGTATTTATAGACTTTTTAATGGACTGCAATGCATATTTAATGTACATCACATATGATGTTCTATCTGACACATGCAACTAATAATGTTAAATATACTAGGGGGCAGGAGCCAGTTGTCATGAGTGTTATATTTCAGTAACTATAAGGTTTTGAGTCATGTTCCAACAGCACTGTTTTAATGAACAGTATACTTTGTGCCAAGAATCAAAATGTTCAATAGGTTTAAAGCAGCCAAGCCTTTACAGTATGTGGCTAATTTATTCATAAAACTGAATTTGACAACAGACCTCGTCTTATAATGCATCCATCATAAACTACAAAGGTGATTTTTTTTATTCCTCCAAACTGACAGGTGTTCTTAGAATGAAATAAAATATAACCAAAATGAAAATCCCATTATAAAGTGATTCATTTTACCTTCATCTCAACACGTGTAAGGCAATCAACTAGCACAAAAAATGTTCACCTAAAAAAACAACAAAACACTTTGACTTAAATTCAGATTGATGTAATGCATTCCAATCATTCCGTGAATAAAGTGAAGGTCTTTTTCTTTTGTGCTTCTGTTTTTTGAGTACTCAATGACATTTACATCCGAAACCTTCACGGGAGTTTTGAGGCACAGCGTGGAGGCCAAACAAACACGGAAAGGCTCTTTATTTGCTTTAACCTCCTCCATGTGTTTGCATTAAATAGGTCAAAATCATCCATTTTTCATGGAACCCCATAAAGAATAAAGACCCTTCAAACAGTCGCAGCATTTGCTCACTCATCGAGCAGCATTTTGAAAGGTTTGAATAAGTAATGTTGTTTTAACATATATAAATTTTAATTATGTTGCCACTGCCGAATTAATGCGGATCTCAATGATTGATTCCTTTTCATCATTGTTTCAGGGGGTGAGGAGAGACCTTTCTGCCCTACAACCAGGAAGGATGTGGCTTCTTACATCATCATGCGTGCCATATCACCCACCCAATTAATATTCAAAGTCAATTTCTGATACTCCCGCTGTTAAGAAGCATATTTACATCGTCTCTGCCTCTCTGGCCGTGGCCCATAAAGAGATTTGCAGAGTTTAAGACCTTATTTCTTAAGGTTGTGTTGAGAGAGAGGATTTCACCAATGCACCTGTGTCCTCACATAAGGATGAAACATTTTGTAGTGTTTGTGTCCTTTGTGTTTTACTTTGTCTAGTAAACAAGTTTTCTCAAAAATAGACACTCTCTGCCGCAGTTCATCGGAAGCTTACATAACATTTGCATCAGTGTTTAAAATAAAATATTTTAATCCCAGTGAAATATTTAAGTGCAAGCAATAGGGTAGATTCACATTTGACATCTAAAACCGCGGGGAAAATGCGAACCGGATATTTTTTTTTTCAAAGCGCAATCCTGACGTTTGTCGTCGCTAAGCACCTTTGGGCCACAAAAGCCATTAAGACAAAGAGTTATATACAAAGGATATATGGATTATATGCGCTGATAATACATTTGAATAAGTCTGATGCAAGATTTATTTATGCTTTGATCATCTGTGCCTCCATCTTCACTGAGCCCGTCTATATTGGCTGATTTGTTCTCGTCACATCTCGTCTGAAAAGTTTATTAATTTTCATCTGTATGTTGCGCCGGTGCGCCTAGAATAACGGGAGCGTTGCACCGCATGCCTGTCGTGATCACATCGCTGTCTATTTGAGCACGCTTATCGCTCATCTACATTTAAAAAAACAATCATGCTCGCACAAAAGGCGTAAAATGTGAATCGCCCCTAAGTTGTCATGGTATTATACAGTGTGCCATATTAGTCAAATGAGGAAATATGTTTATATCATCTTTAACATGTTGTTCAATGTGATAATGTGAGTTTCCTTTGCAACATTGTCAATAAACAAACAGTAATTTTATGAGGATATGAAGCTTTTTATATCACACCATATTGTAACCAACAATCAAAATTTTACACATAGCTACTTATTCTTTACTATTACCATTGTCATTTAAAAATTTTCAAGCTTTCAAGATGTTTTACATTGAGTTCGTAGAAAATAAGAAACAGTCTAGACACACACTGTAAAAAAATATTCACTCCGGTAGGTGGACGCCAAAATACAGTATATTTTTTGATAAAGGTTTTTAAAATGTTATCCAGGTTATTATATTTTTCATAATTTCACATTTTTAACACATTTTTTTTTTAATCCTGGAAAATAAAACATGTTTTAGTGTTTTTTTAATTTTGTAAAATAAAACATGTTTTAGTTTTTTACAGTGGTATAATACGAGATTAATATCACCTACTATCCCCTACTACTAACAACTTGAATCCATTCAAGTTAAAGAAATTTGAATAACCTTAATATAACACCTACACATGAAGGAGGCTGTCAAACATAAGTTGTACTATTAGAAGGGAAAATTTTTAAATGGTATTATTTGCTTGCATTAAATAAAACTTTTGAAGCTGGGTGTCAGTGTTGCCAGTTTCAGTTAAAGCTTGAGTTTTTTTGTGGGATGGGTAGTGTATCCATACGTCTTTTGTTTGTTTGTTTACTTGGACTTCGTATCAAAATGTTGCAACACTGCTGGGTGAGTAACATCAGGAAGTTTACAGTGAAAGTTTATTTTATAAACCACTCTAAAAGTTGTACAGCTATCAAACACTATTAGTGTCACAGTAGTTGCGGGGATTACTCAAAACAAGAAGGTACTCAAACGTGTTTCCTTTAATCCATAACATTTAAACTACAAACAAACAATACTGGACAAAGAACACTAGGCAGGGGAGTACTTAAATACAACAGATAATGAGGGATACACAGGTGATGGTGATAAACAACTAATGTCCAGTGATGAGGATCAGGTGAGACGGGTGCTAGGAATTATGTGAAGTGTAGTCCGATGAGGAGGATGTGCAGACATTGAACTGTTACAATTAGAACAAATACAAAAGATAAATTGTTAAAAGCACACAAAACCATAAAGCATGTATGTCAGTATGAATCCAGTCATTAAACAAAGGCATGACCAAACCCATGAGGTGCCAGTAGAGCAGATTGCTATATTTTAGTATTGACAGTTTGCGGTAAATGAAGACAATTTGTGGCTTTAAATAGATAACCTCAAGACCTACGATATAATTATTTGTGTCTTCATTATGTTTCAAGTGCTCTGTATCTCATGTCAGCGGCAGCTTAGTTAGCGCTTGAGCATCTACTGTTGTAACTCTATCTTTATCTTTGACACGTTCTATCAACTTTTTTTTCACCCTGTTGTCTTCTCATCATCTTCGAGGTCTGTCTGAAGCTCAATAGGACCAGAGCTGTATTTTCAGTCTCACTAGCAAAACATATCCATCATATTGTCTGTGATATAGAAATCCTGTCAGACTCCTTCAGTTATCACAGCAGGTGTGTTCAGGTTGGGTAACAAATCTGAGCTTGCCTTGAATTGTCTTCTTTTCTGAGGCAAGCATTAGTGATTTAGTGTGACTGGTTTTATCAGTTTCACCCTCTTCCCATTTCTAATGCCTCCAAATGTGAACTTGAGCTGGTGTGCCAACGTTAACTTTAAACACAAAGGAAGTTCAATTAAATGCATCTCAAATCACCGTCCCTGCCTTGCCAAATCATTATAGTGCCACATGCTGTACCTCCCCGAGCTTTTAGAGCACATTTTTGCTACCAAAAACACACATTAAACTAATTGAAGACACTCTTTGATGGAGCAACAAATACCATTTCCTTCACGCTATGCTAGAATGTGCCAAGTCGCCTCACGCTCTGATTGAAAAAATAATTTCTCAAGTTGTCCTTATCTGTTTTTCTCACCTTTACAGAATGATTAACACCCCAATGAAAATGTTGTCAGTATTTACTCACCCTGAATGCTTAACAGAATAGAATAACAGCATACTGGTTTGGAACAACATGAAAAAAGTTACCAGTGACGTATAAAGTACCTAAAAGCAAAACTTGAGTTAAAGTAAAAATACTGTATCTTGCCAGAAAATTACTTTGGTAGAAGTGAAAGTAACATTTTAGAATATGACATGAGTAAAAGTCTTAAAGGAACAGATAAATATTGTAATTAAGTAGATTTCATAAGTATAGTTGAAGCAAAGCTGTTTGTATTTTTACCATAAAGATCAAAAATGGCGCTTACATAAAAATGTACAAGTTTAAAAAGCTCTCTCTCAAGCTCAGTGTTTTATCAGGAACAACATGTGGCCAAAATGCTAAACTATCAAAATACAAGTTCAGAAACCACATCTTTACAACTTATAACTTTTTAAAATATCCCTCTCACCCTAATACAATATTATCCCTCTAAGAGAACAACTTCAAACAAAATCTGTCTGGCCCTTACTTCTTTCTTTCCTTGCATTTCCCTCACAGTATCAACGCAAATTCATTGAAACAGAAAAAAAAAATGCTGTTTATCTTTAATAGAGCACCTTTCTGCACTTGCACATTGAGATGTAACCAATGATTAGTTGTCAGCATTGTCATGGTATCCGGATCGCCGACTTGTCTATTTCAGTTCTGTTTCTATGCTTTTATTTTGTAGTAACAGACATGCTTAGTAGAAATGTATCAGAGCCAAAGTAAACATTTTGTTCAGGATATGTAGTGGAGTAAAATCTGCAGAAATATAAAGACTCAAGTAAAGTAAAGATACTACAAAAAAATCCTTAAGTACTATACTTTTTTACTTATTAATTTTTTGTTAATTTTCCTATTTGGAATAAACAAGAATTTGAAAAATAGAAAAAAAGTGTTGTTACAAGCATTTAATGCTGATTTAAATCAAACACTGAGGTGCACACCTGCAGCCATAGGGTAATGGTCGGGAAACAATATTTACAGGACCCTTGTCTTCGTGTGAGATTTGTGACTTCCGTCACGCTATCAAAACTCTTCAGAATGAATCTCGTCCCACCAACCGAGCTATTTTTCTTCCCTCCAATCTCGTACCATCTCCCTCGGGGACATGCTTCACATTCGGATCCGTCTTTTTCTGGCTGCTACACTGAAACGGGTTTCGGGGAGGGGAGTATTGGTACCTGAGAGTCCCATTAGCTGGATTCCCAAGGGTGCCGTCGATCTCCCCGGGGATTGCGACAAACCCGAGGACTATGTTATAAAAAACATATCCGTTCTACCAAACATTGAAAATCAGCACAGCTGTTTTTGGCAAAAATTGCAAACTGAGCACATGAGCACACTTAACCGAGCATTTCACTAGGTATAAGGTTTATAAAAACACCTTATGCATGGTCCCCCATCTTCAAAACCTCAACAGACCCCTGCTTAGTTCATTGTAAAGAATATAGAACTACAACTTTAATCACATATGCAAGAAAATAGGCTTATGCTATTGTTAAAATCCCAATTCCACGCTAAAAGGGTTCATACATAAGGTATGCTGTGACAAGACACCGTTTTGGCGTTTGGTTTATGCTTCTCTTTGCTGTCAGGCCTCTTGACACAGAGCTAACGTCTTTGATTTCACTAATGGCAAAATGTATAGCTGGCCGACGGCAAAACAACCCTGATTGTTTTATGCTTATAAATGTGTGTGTGGGTGAGTATGTGAGTGTGCATGACTGGCAGAGGGAATTGTTTGAGAGAAATAATGTGAAAGTCGCGCATGCATGGAGGAAGGAAAAAAGAAAGTGTCTGTAATACCGAGAGGAGAAGGAGAGAGAAAAAATCGCTTGGATGAATAAATGCATACGCTTTTGGAGAGGGTGCCGCATTAGAGGCTGAACAGCGCCACCTAGCATACCTGGGGTGTATGGAAATAAATCAGCCTGCCAAGGTCAATATGTTTACTCCTAATTCCTGCCATAAGGCACAATGTGCTGAATTCCTGGGGGTATAATCAGACACAATAATGCACATTGAAGTACTGGAGGAGGTAAAAAACATCAATAGACTATTCTCATTCTCTTTTGTTGCTATATTGAGCGACACCACAAGGACAATTTTTGATGTCTAAGCAATTATTATTAAGCAATACAGGATGTTTTGTTGGTATTGAAATGCATGGCAGTTCCACTTATCAGATACAACTGTAAACATTTACCTGTGTAGCTATAAAGACTATAAAAGACTATAAATGAGGAATAATCTAATTCTAATAGGCGCCCAATAGGAAACATGTGGTTTGAAAGCAATGTAATGTGAAAGTATCACAGTCAAGTAAAATGAATATTAAATCACAATAGCATTGCATATTAAGAACAACAATATACTTGTAGATCATAGCACATTAAATGTGGTAATAACGTAACAGGGTTTCCTGAGGGATTATCATTCCTTTCAAGTATATTCCTCAGTCATGCCCCATTGTCCCCTTTTAAATGAATGGGTGGCCATGCAATGTCACCTACACAACTCATGAGAAGTGGCTGGCTTCTAACTCACACGTTTATTAAGAGGATTGTAAGGGCTAGAAAGTAAGTCGAGAGGCCAGAAAACTTCAAATTTTACCAAACACCAGAAGCTCAGTTATTGTAAACAAGAAGTAAGAGCAGGTCGAGACTCAAATGAGGCAGGCGGAGTGTTTCAAGAGCCCGTCTGATTGGTGAGGATAATTGGCTCTAATCTAGCCTGTGCCTGATGTGTTTGATAAACAGAGTTAGAATATTAGGCGAGTGCTAGCAAAAAGCCTAAAAAAGGGTTCTTCGAACATGCAATTAATTCAAAAGTTCAAAAGAAGTAAAATGGTTGCAAATCCCAAAAAGTTCTCTGAAGGTTTTAGCTTAGTGAGTTTTTGTGTAAAGAAAGAAACTAGTTACAAAAGTAGCGTTTAAGATTTACCTCGATTTTCATCTGTTCTCTGCACTGCATAACCTTACGGGGTCGCAGGGAGTGCAAGAGCCATACATTTCTATTTATAAACAGAAATGACATGTCATGTTATGTTATATGTTTACTTAAAATCGTACTTTACAAATTTAAGGTATAATAGTAATGGTAAAGATACTGTAGCAATATCACCGGAATCACCTCTAAAGCAGTTCTTACCAGCTGATGAACGATAAAATGTTGACAGGCAATCTAAAACCACTGTGACATGTTACGCTGCTTTGAAATAATACAACATTAAAACATGTTATGTAAATTAATTAATACAAAAATAAGAGAATTGAACCTTTCACTAATCCAAACTGAAAGACTACTAATCCATCATATGATCCAATTCCAAATCAATCATCACTAGCTGATCAATTCTTAAAAAAATACCCTTAACAGTTCATATAAAAATACAGATTCCTTTTTACAGTGAAAGGTATTTAAAATACCAGCATTGATATTTGGTGTCTACACACATACTGTATTCTGTAGATTTTTGTGCATGTGTACTGTATGTGAGGCTGAAGCTGGGATAAATGAATGTGTGTGTCCATGTTAAGAGTCTGTAGGCGAGTACAGAGAGAAGATTGATAGAGCTGATACTCTGCATCTGGACTAGAGGCTGTTTGGGCCTGTCAGCATTCTTCCTTTAGGTTCTGGTAATGAGCAGATAGAGGCACTGATTGGAATGATAAAAAGTTGACAGGCCTTTTCATCAACGTGGAGCACCATTAAATCCTAACAAATAACAAAGCCTTGCCTGAATATTCCAAAAATAAGACCTATAAACAGGACAAATATGTACCAATAAATACCAAGATTTGTTATTTATCACTTACAAATCGAAACATGTAGCTATTATCTTGCTCAAATGTACCTCCGTACTCCTTAGACGCGCTACATTTACCCATCTTTGCCTTAGCATCACAAGCCTTACAATGAGTAAAACATTTTGATTTGTTTTGATTAAATTCATCATAAAGTATTTATGCCTGGTAACAGGCGAATGTGAGGGCTATACATAGTGTTTATCTCAGCACAGAGCTAAATGTTTGTCTGACAATTTACACTGATTTACAACTTAAACTATATGTTCTTCAAAATTGATATCAAAACTACACCAGATGTACAGTATAAAACGAAAACATCTGCCTAGAGAATCAAAGACAAATTATAAAGTATTTGTGCTAATTGTATTTAAACAACGGCAAGCAACGGCAAGGTTTGATCCCAGGGATTACACATACTGAGAAACAAATGTATAGTATTATGCAATGTAAGTTGATTTGGATAAAAGCGTCCATTTATATGAAAAATGAGAAATCTTTGAAAATACAGGCCAACCAATCATCTACTTTATTTATCCACCTCTGACAGTCCCGGTCAAAAGTTATGTCCAATCTTGGTCAATTGACGTCTTTACTTTTTTTTACATACTGTATATATAACTGAAGTTGTGTTATTAAATACTTTGTATTCATTTGTATGCATAGTTGTCCTTGGGGTATAAATTGAAACTCAGAATTTAAGGAGGCTGGGCAAAAAAATGTATGGAGACAGCTCGAGGAATTGACTATTTAAATTTGAACAAAACCCATATTCTTTGATATGATGTAGGCTACCTTGAAAGTAAAGGGCCCTATGACACACTCGACGACCCATTTGTGGGCCCATGGGCGTGCTAGCGCGAAAACAAGTTGGTCCGAAAACGAGGTGTGTTCAGGTGCATTGTTGGCGCATGCTAATTTGAGGCAACTGAAAAATACAGCGTAGACAGAAGGTCTAATACCTGCTAAAGGATAGGAGTAACCTGCACCTGCAAAGACGCAAAAGTATGATATTCTGTGAGCTGACATAAGAAACGTCATCATGTGTTTTCATTTCTGAAGCAGGTTCATGAGTGGGGTTCCAGATATATGGGTCCAGGCAGCTGTAGAGGCCAGCGCAATGTCATGAAGGTCTCCAGAACTGAAAACATAATGCACAAGCTCTTCAGAGGAAAATGAGGTTCAGCCTGGGGGGTGACATGATTCACATGAACAATTCATGAGATGTGAACAATTCACACAACAACACTGGCGATGCTGGAAACAGGCAGCAGGTGTGTTCCGTTACACATGGCGAGCCGAGGTCCATCACCGCATCCTGTCAGAGGTCAAATACTCTTTTTCCGGATATTCATGGCTACCAGCACAAGGTCATCCCTCATTCAGCTTGAAATGTCACTCCAGTTAGTGTTACTTTTGACAGCTTTCTCTCTGGTCTCTCTTTACATACCTTAGCAATTAACTGGAGCTAGTTTCTAAACTCCGACATACAAGCTGTTAGGAAAGCTGTTGTGCTGACCGTGGACCTGTGTTACTACTTTTAATATTCATACACTAATTTGGTTCAACAAAAAAGAAATGCATACTGTATGCTTCTGTAGAACCGTACACACAATATGGCCAAAGATGTGAATAAATCACTCCTTTGAGCTTCTTGTCTGTAATTAAACTCGCCACAAAAAAAAAATTCAAATAAGTCACAAACTGACAAGATATCAGTTTGAATCTGTCAACTTACTGAATAAGCCTAAGGTGTTGCTAAACTAATATCTGACTCACTCAAGTCAATACATTCAGTTATGTTCAACTCAAAATGAACAGAAAACTGTAACAGGTCGTTTACGCTGACAGTGATCGGAAGTGAATTTATTATCAAATGGAGTTGCCGATGACATGAGCATGAACCAGAGATACATCTTTAGATAGTATAGTACAAATATCACTTCCATCAAAACATGAATCTAGTTTTCGATTTTATGTATTTTTCACTTTAAAAGTGGTTTCCACCAACGTACAACATCCATCTGAATGAAGCGACAGAGCGATAATGGGCGCAGAACGTCCACCACTCAGCGACTAACAGAGAATGATGTAGACAATTTTATTGAAATAATTAGAGGTCATGAAGAATAAAGGCCAAAGGAAGAAATTTGGCTAGGACTCCATGTTCACACCTCAGCTCTTCTTTCTCTATCAGGAAATACTTTGGGATTTCAAATGAAGATGGAGGGCCAAGACCTCTGGTGCGAAGGACGGGGCATTAAGACCTAGGGGAGGGGCTTCTTCAAAAACTGAATTTTTGAAACCATGACGTTTGTGCTGCGAATGCAATGCTGTACTCATTGAGTAACAGGACTTACTAACAGTTGCTTGAATTTTATTTAAAGAAATGATTACACTCTTGCTATATGGTAACTCAGAGAACTTCTAAAGAACACATCGTGCATGCAAATACAACTACTATAGGGTGTCCAATGTCTACGATACAGGCACTTGGTCAAGTACTTAATAACCATATCTGACAACTTAATCCATAGTAGCGCATGTCGTTTTGACCTTTTCGCTTTTGTAAATGAGCCCTTTCTTCTCCTTCCTTAATGTGACTGTAATCAAACCACAATAATAGCCGTGTCTCCCTTTGATTAAGTCTGCAGCCATTGTTAACGCTTCCTGTTTGCACATTGATGTTGATAGTCAACAGAACATCAGAAAGACACAGCACTTATTTTCTCCAAACTCCCCCCCTATTTAAAAAGCAGACTAATCACCAGAAGCTAATACGCCAGTATCAGTGTCGGTACACATAGCCCTTGGAGGAAGCACATTAATTTACCAGTTTCCTTAAGTGTCCTTTGAATAGACTCGAATAGATTAGTCCTGTGTTTCTGAGGGCCGCCTGTATGCTTGTCATCCACAATAGTTGTTTGATTGCTGTTTAAACTTTGATGAGCCTTTGAATGTGACGCTGATTCAACCAGCGATTCTCTCCTCCCCAAAACTGTGGGATCTCTGCTTCAATTGCTGCTCTGTCAGAGGAAGCCAGTAGCGTTGCTACAAATAATGAAACAGTTGGTATAACAAAAAATTTCAAGGGCAATAAGTGGGACAGTAGCATCAATGTTTTACTTATGTAGTTGACTTTCCATACCAAGAATCCAATCCCTATTAAAAAAGAAACCAAAAGGGATGTTTTGGCTGATCATAATTTGAACTTCAAATCGCTAAATAAGTAAACAAGTCTTCTTTTAGTTGGTTGGTCTGGTCGGTTAGCACAACAGACTCACTTCGCTCACAAGGAATGAATAGGTTACCGTATAACAAAACTAGATTATGGGTGCTTGAACTGATTTTGCCAAGTGGTTGATATCCTCAGGACAACATTTTTATAGATGAAACCAAAACCCACACCAAACCCCGACCCTAACCATAACTTACCCCTAAAATCAGAGGGAAATGACAAGTGAAAAACCAAGGACTAAAAGCACCAAATCCTGGTTGGAAGATTTAATTAAAAATAAACTGTAAATTTATTTCTGAAATCTGATTGGTTGATTTAAATGTTTTCCCAGGGTCAACATGCATTGTCCTAAGAATATCAACCACTTGGCAAAAACAGGTTAGCCATACAGAACACGCACATTGTGTAGCATTGGAAGACAGTAAACCAAGAGTGTAAGCACCAAACTAAAGTACAAAAAGTTGTTCTGTTATCTTGTGTCCTGTCTTACCTTTCAGTCTGTTTCATTTAGAAAAGAAATATAATTTAAATCAGAATTAAAGATAACTAAGATATAATTTTCACCTAGCAATAAAGCACTAGTTCATTTCTAAATTGACTTTAATAAGGTATTGCAGTCTAAAATGCTTCAATTTAATTCCCATGCCAACTGAAAGTGGTAAACATTGTTTTCTCAAGTCTCAATACTATTCATGTTCTCACTCTTAATGGCACAAGAAAAGAACGAATTAAACCAGAGGCACTAATTAATTTCACATTGTTCTTTTGGGAAATGAATTAATTCCCTCAACATTTGTCATTTGCTTAAACATTTATCCTAGACGAAATTAGAAACGAGGCGCAGACTGAACTGTGGGCAGCCGTTGATTGATGATGCGGTCAGCTGCAGTCATAAATGCGGCAATGTCAAAGCTCTTTCTGAGTCTGAACGGTGACTGCGCGCTTGAGGAATCTGCAGCGTGTGACCGTGGAGACGTTCAAACTGTGCTCCTGAAGAATGAGAGGCTGGGACACTACAGTCCTCCTGTGTGCTTCAAATGAGCCTCTTTCTCTCTCCCTTTCTCACACACCCTGTGGACTCCTAATGGCTCGTTTCCGCTGATCTGTGAAGGAAAAAAGAAAATGGCCCCATTTAAAGGGAGAAACGGCCAACCTGTTATTTCTTGTCTATTGTCCCGGCTTTAATTGAGAAAATCAATTTGTCATGACACATTGCCAATAATGTAATTCCCCACGTCTTCGAGCTTTCCTCATCTGCTATGTACACCTGCTGTAGGGGACTTGAATAGCAAGAGGCTGAATAGTGGCATCTTCTATCTCTGGCTTTGTTCACACCTGGTGGTTGTAAGTACATGCATCACATCCTACATCCAAGTGTTAGTGCATGTTAAAACAGCATGAACAAGGCAAAACGACACATGCTTTGAAACTTTTATGAACATTGTGAACATGACATTTAGAGAATGCTTGTGGTTATTTGAGTCGAGCTATTGGATCTGTTTGTGTCCAACCTGATCTCACAGGAATTTGTAAGTTATTTAAAAGGTGGCTAATTCGTATAAATTCTTACTTTGTTAATAGTACTATAACGTATAATTACCAAAAAAAGCAGCCCAACCCTAAACCTAACGTCACTGGCGCGAAAGCAAATCGTATTATTAAATTGAACAAATGAGATTGTAAGAATTCATATGATTTCTTATCTAAATTTAGCCTCCTCGTAAGTTAAATTTTTGTTATGAGATTGTGTTGTTGTTGCATTTCTTTGTGTGGTGATGTCAGGCAGACTGGAAATATTCCCTGAATTGTTGTGCCTGTTTAAAGTTATTCCTATTTTTCTGTGGCTGTTTCTTTTTATGCAAACTACACATAGCCAGAGAAGTTTCAACCCTTGTTTAAGCATTTATGATTGACAGGTAAATAGGAGTATTCTCCACTTTCCCAAAACAAATGTTAGTTTTATGCATTAAGATTGCTTTTCCCTCCCATTCGGTTCTTTTCTCGGTCTCGCTCCTGTTACTATCATCACACATTATGATGTAAAGCTCCCACAAGTTCACACAAGCAAATCCCCATACGCCCCACACCCAGCAGGCCGGCCCAGTTCTAGCGGGACAGCGGGAGGGGGGGACGCTAGGGTATTTGGGTGGTGCACTTTATCTGCCTTTGGCCGACATCATGCTTTATAAGAGCTTGCCGGCTGACACGTGTCAGAGGCTAGCGGAGGGGAATTTATTAGCAGCCTTATCTCCTTAAGCACGGGAAACTGACAAAAATTTGCAGCGATCCAATCAATCACACACGTCCTCCATGAGAGGATACTGGGCCAGAATCCACTGAGAGATGACGTGCATATTACTCACAGTCTCAGGCGGTGTGACAGAGAAAGAAGAAGCTGCGTCGGGCAACACACACAAAACGTAACAAGCTCACTAACGCTGCTAACTAGCCTAGAGAAACGTTAGCCTATGCTAAGGTGAAAGCTACTGTTTGGAGTCGTTCACAAGCTGCTGAAGTTTGAACTTCACCCAAAAAAACAATTTGTCATAATTTACTTATTGTCATGTCGTTCAAACCCCTGACGGGTTTTTGTCTGGTAAATATTGTATATTATGGTTGATATCCTTAGGACAACATCATGTTGACCCTGGGACAACATTTAAATCATCCAATCAGATTTCAGAAATAAGTTTGCAGTTTATTTTAAGTTTAATCTTCAACCAGGGTTAGATGCTTCTAGACCATTGTTTCACACTTATCATATCCCTCTGATTTTAGGGGTAAGTTATGGTTAGGGTTGGGGTTTGGTGTGGGTTTAGGTTTAGGTTTCATTTATAAAAATGTTGTTCTTAGGTCAACAAAATATGTTGTCCTGAGGACATCAACCACTTGACAAAATCAGGTCTGACAAAAATTACATTCCGCAAATCAAAATAAAATAAACACGAAAACTACTTCCAAACAGGCACAGATCACGTAAATGCTGCCAAGAACTAAAGAGAAAATTATTTTAGAATAACATTCAGTATAACATGGATGTACAATAACTAATCTCAATTTAATCAAACTTTGTGTCACATGATGAAAATGATTAAAATAATAGTGTGCTTTGTAATGTACTTCTTATGAATCGATAAAAAAACGAAAATTTAATTTTATAAATGATACTTTGTTTTATCAGGAGGAAATTATTGGCTCACCAACTGCAGCGTTACAAAAGGTGTGTGCACAGAACTGTAGTTGTTGATTTGGATCTGAAAACCTGGTTATGCACTAGTTTTCAGTGATTCTTTTTGTAACAATATAGAATTTTTGAAGTTCGACATTTGGTGGACCTCAAATCATAGTTTGAGAATATAATCTAGAAATTAGAAATATTAAAACCCATAAAAGAATTATGCTCGTCACAGTTTAAAGACCTCAGAAGCTAGTATTAAAACCGGATCAATATTTAAACTGGCTTTCTGTCCAGCATCTGAAACCCTCACATTAAATCAGGTGTGAAATTCTTGAACATAAAATTCCTATCGTTCCACCTTTGTTTCAGAGATAAATGTTTCTTGCCTCAGTCTAAATAAATAGCTTGACAGAAATGCACTCATAACAGTTCTTTAATAACATTTTAAAGTAGTTCACGATGTGAGGCAAGCTAATACGTTTCTCATGAGTGCCTGTAAAACCAGAGAAAATCACTTGCGACCAAAAACAAATTTCTTCACTTCACAGAAGTTATTTATTCTTTTTAACTTGTGTCAAAATCTATGTTTACCCTTTCATTTTATGTACACAAACACTTGTACAGAGACATCAGGATTATTACAAAGCCTTACAAAGAAGTTTGCAACAAATGACATGCTAATTGAGTTTCTTATGTTTAGAATGGAGTATGATACCTGGGTAACACGTAAAAAGTATAGGGACCAATTCTCACTATTAACTAGTTGCATATTAGATGCCTATTTTTATCATATTGGCTGTTTATAAGTACTTATAAAGCAAATATTCATATTCATGACCATATTCTACTTCACATATCCTACCTAATACCTAAACCTAACATCTACCTAACTAACTATTAATAAGCAACAAATAAGTAGTTTACTGAGGCAAAAGTCATAGTTTATATAGGTTTATTAATACCTAGAATTGGACCTTAAAATAAAGTGTGACCGAAACCTGAAATATGAAAGCCTGAGTTTCTGAAGTCAATTACAAAGCTGATCTCGTATAAGAACCATGGTACAAGTATGTCTAACAAAAGTAAGTAAATAGTTTTGCCACTTACTGTACTTCCGTTAAGAATTTATCAATTTAAAAGAGATTGCGTATATCTGTTGACCATGACAGCAGTTATTCATCGAATGATGGTCAAATAATAAACAAACTGCTATTTGATTTGCCCAATTCTTTTGATGAATACTATACTTAAGTGGTGCTTAAACCACGAAGAAACCTTTTACGAATTAATAACACAATTACCTAAACTTATGGTGAACTTTACTGTCTTCAAATTGTAATGGTTAAAATGTTTAGCTGTCACATTACATTTATCTATGGGACGACTGCAAATCCCGAATAAATTGTCGTCCTTTAGAAGTCCAGAATTCACAAAGAACTCTGACAAACTTGGGCTAAAACAATTTCGCCAACGCAACTCTCAATATTGAAGGAGGGAGGCAAGATGAAATGTTGATACATGAATTCTACATTTGACATGATTGATATGGCAATTTGGTCACAGATACCATCGTCTCCCTCGCTTTGTCCTATTGATTTGAGGGGCTCAAAATGGTCTTGTGGAGGCACGGTTGTAATTTACCTCTACAAATCTCATACTTAAATTGTCATTTGGAGAATAAGAGATTCAGAGATGACTGGAACTTTAATCATTCAGATAAGTTCCCCTACAATGTGATGGAATATAATAAGCAGCTGTTACTACGATGTGCCAAATGGAGTGATGTAAAAAGATGCCATAGCCCCTTTCACATTCATGTGATTCAGTCAATCACAATGATGACTTCAACTATAAATATATAATAAAGGATGTATATAGGTTTGAGGCGGGTATAATCTGTATGCTAAAACAAACACAGGGTTTCATTGTAAAGTACGAATATTTTCTAAAAATGAATATTCTGTCATCATTTACTCAATCCCTTGTCATTGCAAACCTGTATGAAGAACATTGGTAACCGAACAACCGCAGTGCCCATTGACATTGGTTTTGTTTCATACAATAGAATTGAATGAGCACCGCCAATGTTCGGTTACCAACATTCTTACATTTCAGCACTTTCAAGCAACAATCCCTGTTCTATAGATGATCATAATAACTTCAAAGCAGCCTCTAGGTGAGGTTACTGATATCCAGTGGTTTCCTAGAAGTGTGAAAAATGGGGCAGAAAAAAATTCCACTATACCTGTCAACAACAGAAACAAAGCCCTATTATTACCAGTTGACCGCCATCGGATGTCCAGGCAGAAAAAAATCCACTTGGGCTCAGAGGCAACCCAAATAAAACTCTAAAAACGATGTTGAACCTTTGATAAGTACTCAACTGGGATGCGGCTGTCATGAAGATGAATACCTAGCGTGGAGGAGGGCTTCCATTAATATAACAACCTCACCGGTGGCTGTCTGAAAGATTGCAGAAAGTTTTGGGGAGAGAGGCAGTCCACGCTCTCCTCCCGCAGCGTGATTAAGTCTCTCTTACGGTTTACGAAGAGCCTCCAGCTTAGCTAATAAATTGAGGTCTCTGGAGACAGTTACAAAGACACGGTTAACTGCTGGAGCGCCTTGGTTGTTATGTGCTATCGAGCCTCACACGGAGAAGCTATTTTATCTTCCATTTTTCCGGCATTGTCAACTCTGTGATTAATTCAATCCGAAAAGAGAACGTTGTCGAGCTGCATAAATAAAATATAATTATAAAGGCTTCCGAATAAGCTGCAATCTTGGATAAAATTAAGGTATTAGATGTATACTGGCCTCGATCGGCCTGATTTCAGATCCCTTTGCTGATGTTTTGAAAACAATTATTGCTATTGTGATGTGTTGTATTGTATCATTTTATATAATTGTGACTATATTGTGTTTGTATTCTTTCAATGGAGTTCACCTCAAGATTTTCAATGCTCGTATTACTTGCGTGGTTAGACTAAGGAAAATAAAGAGAAAATGTCCAACCCACCATCCCCCAGTCCACTACATGCTAATATATAAGTTTGGACTCTACCCTTCACTAACCTTCTACTGCATTTCAAACTCTGTTTATTGAAGCCATGCCTGCATAAAATAAAGTCTAAAATTGCTTTGTAGATGCAGGGGCTCGGAGTCTAAATATATTTTAAATGCATATCTCCAGTTTTAAAATCTGATTGGATGATCTACCTTTAATGCTGTTTGTAGAGTAGCAGATGCACAACAGGGGCTACTAACACTCCATTAATGTGCCAGGTTGCTTGGTAACAGCAAAAAGCTATATAAGATATTGTTACCCTAATGAATTATGTTACTTGGCAGAATCATTTTTTATTATAATTATTATTACTAGTAAATGTTATTTTTATTGAATGTGATATTTTTATCATATCGCCGTTGCCACCATTTCATAAAGCAATAAGCCACAGAGGATGTGCATTAAAGTACATTTACCACAGCCCACGGTGGCTTATTGCTTTAATATTTTAAACAGATGAACCCACAGAGACAGTCACGATAATGTACCCTCCGAATGTTATCCTCATGCCCTGGTTTTCCCGACAAGCATGCCGTCCAAATGATCTTCAGCTACTTCTGTTTATTCCCAGCAAACAAGCGTCCTGAGACTCTCATTGGCCTAAATGCAGATTCAAAGCCAGTATGCAGGCAGAGTTACAGACAAGCCAGAGCTCTCCAACCGTTGCTATGAATGGAGCTAATTTTTCATAATCGTCCACTCTGCTACGCAACTCATGCCTTCAGCAATCACAGACCTTGGAGAAAAACTAAGAAAGTTAGTCAAAGCTGCAGGATCAGGCTTGGCTGTCTAATTAAACAGGAGACACAAATGCAAAATGAAACCAGTTTTAATATAGACACGCATGAGGGAGCTACAGCAATTCCTTTTTCTAAAATCATACAAATGAAAGCTGAAGGGATAGCTTTGTAAGGGGAATATGTTTGGGTTGTTGTGGTCAACCATACCTCAGCCGATGAGCTCCAACAATATATTTAATAGTCATGACATCATTTTCTCCCCGCTCACACTCAAACACTGCTGGGTTTTTTCAACTTATGTTAGGTAAGACAGTGTTTTTAGGATAATTCAAACCAGCAGTTGGATTTGACATATTTTACCAAACCATGGGGTGAAGCAGCCAGCATTACTACAGTCTACAGTATTTTCATTTACACACACACCAGGACTCAAGTATTTACTGTAGTTAGAAGTGAAAACTGATTTGTTTTATTATCATGAAATTTAAATTTTTTGTTATTTTATAGGCAAAGTGTCTGTGTGGTCCTAGTTTAGCCTTTAGTGTGGGGTCAAAATGCTCCCACAAAGATAGTAGCGAAGCATGATATATGATCGGTCATATCGGTATCGGCTAATAATAATAATTTTACTGAATTCTGCATCTGCCCGATATTAAAATCGGGTCAATATATTAAAAACCGATAATTTATAAAGAATTTCCTCTGGTTGAACCATTTGAGGTGGATGCAACTCAGCTATGCACTTTTTGCCTTGTGCTTTAGGCAAATTTCGAACTACATGTAGATACTGTATATCAACCAGTATATCGGTTATCGACTTCCACCATAAAATAATGATCAGTTATCGTTATTGGACAAAATTTTCATATTGTTGCAAACCAAAAAGACAGTAAACCGCTAACCGGTAATCATGACCTTATGAGGACTTTTTTTGGTCCCTAAGAGGTAAACATCTCAATATGTAAATCAAACTAAATGGTATTTATTGGAAAATGTAAAAATGCAGAGAGTTTTGTGTGATGTTTTCTTTAGGAATAGTTTATTAGGTTAGGTTAGTTCTAGGGTGAATTCGGCATAGAATACACACTAGCCTATATTTCTAGCTTACTATAGCATCATGGCACTGTGACATTGGGTAAAGCCCCTCTCCACATTCAGCCATTCAGCTGGCTATAAGCCCAGCTCAGGGTACCTTCATCCATCACTGCTTGTCTGAGAAGACATATGTGTAGAGAGAACCAAACCATAAAAGAATGTAAACATCTGCTGATCAAATCAAAGCACAGAAAAACACCTATTTAACATGTAGGGCAATATATTTAATGCAAATTTTCTTTGATCGATTGATTCTTGTGTTTTGGAAGCAACTAGCACAAGAACCTTTTGGTTGGCTTAAATGTTAAAAATTAGTGAAAAGGAACTCTGACTTGTAAATGTGATTTCATATTTATTTCTGAAATGCTTATGAATTTCTAACCCATGGTTTATTACATTATTATTTTTATGTCTATATATTTGTATTATTGTTTTGGTCTAAACATAAATAAAGTAACATTTTTGTTAAATTACATTTGCTTTCATTCACTCTTTAAAAAATTAAGGTGCTGAAAAGTTCTTCACAGCGATGCCCTAAAATAACCATTTTTGGTTCCACAAAGAACCATACAGTCAATGGTTCTTTAAATAACCCTCTCTTTCTTACCTTTGCATTATCTGATGCCCTTTTATCTGCCACGAAGAAGCTTCTGTGAGACAGAAAGGTTATTCGTATGTTAAAGGTGCTTTATGGAACCATTTAGACAAAAAAGTTATTCTATGGCATCATGAAGCACCTCTCTTTAGTGTATTTGCAGTCATCCATGATTTATTTGTTTATTAAGTAAGCAAATTGTCAAAATAAAAACACACAAGCTTTATAGTCTTTTAATTGAGTAACATTTATTATTTGTTTATTACTTTTATTAACTAAGTCTGTAGTGTTTATCTGTACTCAGTGAAAACTGAGACTCAGAAAGGGGAGAATCTCATTCCATTTAGTTCAACGTTGTGTAGACCACTTTTATAGACATACACCCCACTGAGGTCTTCAAGGGTGAAAGAAACAGCAACAGAGAGCATTTGTGTCACTACACAGCGGCTATAATAGAGGCCATGGATCATATCAGTGCTTTCTTTCCCCCTCTGTGCCGACATATTTTTTTATTCACCCCTTTTCTCCGCTTTTATTTTGCTATATTGGCCACCGCAGCAGCAACGCCTGCCTCTCTAACAATCATTCCACCCAATACCACTTTGTCATCTAAACTGACATATTTTATATTGCTCTACATCCTATCTTTGCCTTATCAAACGTGGTCTACTTGAAAGTGCAGTCGAACTGCTAAATGTGCTCATCTTAAGCCTGGGGGAGCTATAGACACATCATTTGAAAAGGTGTCCCGCTAAAAGCTTTTCACATTACATGAAGAAGATCCCATTAAATGCCATGATGGTTTTCACACCTATCGGGTTGTTTCAACGCCATGGGACTTGGGGCAATAGTGCTGTAGGGAGATTCCAGGTACAAAGTCTTTCAATTAACCTCAGGCCTGTTTCTCTTTAAGCACGTGGCTTTTGGGTGACCTTATATTGAGTTATAGCTCTATGAAACTGACAGGGCTGTGAAAAAAACGACCAGCCTCGGGACATTGAGCCTTTTGACTAATCTTCAGCAGACAGAAGCACTTATAATTGGGGTTGTCAAGATTAGGTGGTGAGAAATTATGCCATCCCTCAAACGTCCCGGGCAACGACTTGCTGAAGTAAAGAGGAACGGACAGGTGACCACCAGGCACGGTACAAGTACAATGACATGAACCTCACAAAAGAAAGACCAGATGTGGTGTAAACTGCAAATAAAATAGAGTAATACCAACATGATAGATATGGTACCTTTCCTGACAAAGTTCAATAGCACACAGTTGAAATTAGGGCTGGACTAGGACCAAAAAGCGAACCTGGACTTTTTGTCTAGTAGCTAGAGCTCTGCACAGGCTTTAAACGTAAACACGAACCCGTCCCATACCCGAGATTGTTTAACGCGACCAAAGCCGTCCCCACCATTACATCTACATTTAAAACTCAAAGTGCGTTTAACTCTTTCACCGCCATTGACGAGTTATCTCGTCATTTAAAAAAAAGGTTCCCAGCCAAAGACGAGTTATAATGGCAATCAGTGTTTGTACTGTTGTACAGCAGGTGGCGCTATTACACACCTTTGGGAAAAAGTACAGAATCCCAGAATCTAGAACGTACATGTTTTAGCGGTTTTTAATGATTGCTCTGAGTGTAATCTGGGCGGAAATTTAATGATTGCTTGCGATGATACAAATAGCTACATGTAAGCAAAAACAGTTTCATCAAGGCATGGCGGCCCCCTCAGCAGTGAACACACAAGAAAAAATAAGAAATAGCACAGACTTACCAATAATGAAAGTTCGCTGTGGGTGAACATGTTTAAAAGTCAAAAATCCTTTTTGAACCCTCTGGAACTCGAACTTCAAAATCAAAAACTACTGTTGATGTTTTGAGCGCCAACCTCCTGTGATTAAAAGTTACGTTAGCCAAGCTACACTGAAGTTCCTCTCGCTACTGCTGCTACTTGCAGAGATGCTGAGGTTACTACGGGCCAGTCTTGACAGTAATGACAAGATCATAATTCTTCCAGAGTGCAGCTTTCCCTGCATCATTTGGAACTTTAATATGTTTTTCCCCTCTTATATTTTGCTTTATAGCACTCATCTTGCCATCACCTGCTGTGTTGTGACAACGAGGACAAGAACGGGAGGCAGGAGCACATGCGCAGAACAGTTTATGCGAAAAACAGTTTTGTGTGTGTGTTTTCTCTCAAGTTTTTTTGTGGTCACAATGCAGCAAACACGCAAGCAAACGCCACGGCATGCAAACTTGTTTATAGCCTATATACTTTTTTAGTAACAAACCCGACCCGAACCGACCCCGAGGCTATTCATTACACATTAACCAAAACCCGCAAGCTTTTCGGTCCCCGTAGGGCTCGGTCCAGGTTGCAGACCGGTGCTAGTAAACTGTCGGTTCCATCCGTGCAAGAGTGCTTTCCGGCTTTTCCAGCTCCTTCACAACTGTGCTCCAAAACCAGCCCTGGTTGCGATGTATTTAAACTTTCACACAAACATTTGCAAAAACTGCTCTACTTAAAAAAGTAATTTTCCAAAGCTTATTTGGATTGAGATCATGTCTTTAAAATTTGTTGTTCTGCTGAACACAAAGCAGTTCTAGGGCACAATTGACTACCATAGTACAGTAGATTTGTTCAACTATGGTAGTCAATGGTGCCACAGAACTGTATGGTTACAAACATTCTTCATGTTTGGTTTTCCACATTTTCAAATTTCATTTTGTGTTCAGCAGAGCAAAGAAATTTATACAGGTTTGAAAAACTTGAAAGTGACTAAATAATAACAGACTTTTTCATTTTTGGGTAAACTATCCCTTTAAGGCACACTAGGACACAAACATTTTCTGGGTTTTTAGTCACACGCAATTATTTTATCTTGTTCTGCATTTAACTTTAGATTTAAATCTTTATGAGTTGGAGAACATCATGCCCCAAAGCATGATGCTGGAATAATTATGAATAACTACAGAGATGTTTTTAACATCCTGTGATGGGCTAGTTTTATGGTAAACACAGTGCACACCATCCCAAAAGTTTAATTTTACTCTAGTCACACCACCGAAACCTCCTCCATTGTGTTGAGCTGTCATATGCCTCTGGGCAAGCTCCAGCTGAGATGTGATATTAAGTTTTTTCCTATTTTTACAAAGGCTTTCTTCTTGCCACTCTTTAGTACGAAACAGATGAAAAGTAAGAAGTACATGCTGAAAAGTACATGTTGTATTTGTCTTGTGCGCATCTCTCTCATTTCTGTCGTGGTGCTATTTTAGACCTCCTGGCTGCCCTTACATCCTTTCTTGCCTCCCAAGACATCTATTTTGACAGTGGCTAGCTCCAGATAAACTCACACTTCTATAACCTTTTGACAAGGGAAAAACAGAGAAAGCTCATGTCGATATGCCTTATTCACCATTAGAAAGGTAGACCCTATCTCACCGAGCATGCGGCACAACTCTTATCCAGGCCCTGGTAATCTCAAGGTTAGACTACTCCAGTGTTCTCCTTGCTGGTCTTCCGGCAAAGGCTATCAAACCACTTCAGCCAGTTTAGAACGCAGCAGCACGCCTCGTCTTCCAACAGCCCAAAAAGGCTCATGTGATACCCCTTTCATCTCTCTCCACTGGCTACCGGTTAAAGCCTGTATCAGATTCAAGTCACTAATGCTTGCCTACAGAACTTTCACTGACCCTATTCACTCCTACAGCCCATCAAGAACCATGCGTTCAGCAAACCAGCAACATCTTGTATTGTCTTCTCACAAGTGCAGTAAATCACTTTCCTGGTCAATCTCCTTCACAACTCTTTCCTGGTGGAACATTCTTTCTAACTCAGTTCGGTCAACCACATCTCTCACAACATTAAAAACTTTTTTAGTTTACTTAAAAACTATCTCTTCTGTGAATACTTGACAGACAAATGAGAAGAAAAAAAAACAATAACCATCTCTCTTTCTCTCAACAGTTATTAGTCTAGCTTTTGTTGAAACCAGTCAGATTATTTTAGCACCTATTGTATTATTGCTCCTGTATGTCATATCGCTTATTGCTCCCTGAAATCCCTGTAAGTCGCTTTGGATAAAAGCGTCTGGTGAATGTGAAGCCTATGTCATGAATTGTATGGAGAGACAGAACAAAGATGCAGGCAGTGAAGGGTTAACAAAACTTTTAATATTAATACAAACAAAATGTCATGATTCCACTATCATGTCATGTTTATTCGTGCTATTTGAGTGGAGTCATGGCATAACCTATGGTTTTATGTGAGATTGGATGATTATTTCTCGTGTCTCGTCATTGTTCCTTACATCTCGTTCCTCATCAGCCTCTCCTTAGTGCCAATCCCCAGCACCTGTTGCTCGTTATGATCCTGTGTTTGTTCCCCTATAAAACACCCTTGTGTTCTTTGTCTTGTGCTCGTGCATTTTACTTGTTTGCTGTACCACCTGTGTACCTGTTCATGAAGTTCTTGTTACCTTGTTCCTGTTCCCCGTTTCCCTTGTGTATAGTAAGTGTCAGTTTAGTGTTTGTTTCAAGTGTTTGTTAGTAATAGTCTAGTCAGTCAGTGTCCTTGTTTATTGTTAAAGTTATATAAATATCCCTGTCCTGTTTTACCCCATCGTGGGTTTTTGTTTTGTTTATTGTTTAATAAAGTCCTTGTTGCATCTACCGTCTGTGTCTGCCTGCAATTGGGTTCCCACGCCATGTCTCACATTGAGATCCATGACACAAAAACCCACAATAGGGAAAGCACAACAAATAAAACAAGAATCAAAAGCCCCTGGCTGTCTGACATCATCCGTGAACAACGTAGTACACTCAGGGCTACTGAAAGGAAATGGCGCAAGACCAAGACCCTGCTGACCTAGGGGACTACCAGTCACTACTCTCCTCTTTCTCTGCTAGTATTACCACAGCAAAAATGTCTTTCTATACCACCAAGGTAAGCAATGCATCTAACACTCGACAGCTTTTCAAGACATTTAACTACCTTCTTTGCCCCAATCCTCCCCCGCCCACTTCATCATTGACTGCGGAAGACTTTGCTGTATTTTTCACTAACAAAACATCATCCATCAGCAAACAATTCTCGGTA
The DNA here is from genome assembly GCF_015846415.1 of Triplophysa dalaica. NCBI lineage: Eukaryota > Metazoa > Chordata > Actinopteri > Cypriniformes > Nemacheilidae > Triplophysa > Triplophysa dalaica. The sequence goes on from NC_079543.1 coordinate 9,027,966, forward strand.
CCTCAGACCTTGGGAAACACCTCCCACACTTCAACCATTGAACTCTCCTCTTTCACCCCACTTAAGGACACTGAAGTCACCAGGCTTCTCTCCAGCCACCCCACCACCTGTCCCCTTGACCCTATCCCCTCCGATCTCCTTCAGGACATATCCAGCTCGCTCACACCTGCACTCACACACATCATCAACACCTCCCTGCTCACCGGCACTTTTCCATCCACATTCAAACAGGCCCAGGTCACACCCCTACTGAAGAAACCAACATTGGACCCTTCTACTCCCGACAGTTACAGACCTGTCTCTCTCCTCCCATTTATAGCAAAAACACTTGAAAGGGCAGCTTTCAACCAGGTGTCTTCCTACCTGTTCCAGAATAAACTACTGGATGACGAGCAGTCTGGCTTCAAAACAAACCACTCCACTGAGACGGCATTGCTATCGGTCACAGAAGCACTGCGGCTAGCCAAGGCGGAATCTAAATCCTCGGTCCTGATTTTGCTAGACCTATCTGCAGCGTTTGACACTGTCAATCACCAGATACTGCTAGCAACCCTGTCATCACTAGGAATCACAGGCTCAACCCTCCGCTGGTTCAAATCCTACCTCTCCGACAGATCCTTCAGGGTGTCATGGAGGGGCTCGCTGTCCACGGCTCACCACATGATCACTGGGGTCCCTCAGGGGTCGGTGCTTGGACCGCTGCTTTTTTCCATCTACACAACATCACTGGGACCCATCATACAGGCACATGGCTTCTCAAATCACTTTTATGCCGACGACACCCAAATCTACATCTCTTTTCACCCAGATGATACCACTGTAGCAGCTCGCATTACAGCCTGCCTCGAGGACATCTCAGCTTGGATGAAAGACCATCACCTCCAGCTGAACCCAGCCAAGACCGAACTACTCGTGTTTCCGGCACACCCTACGGTCCAACACGATTTCAACATCCATCTTGGCAATACCACAATCAACCATTCCAAAACAGCCAGGAACCTCAGAGTCATATTTGATGAACAGCTGTCCTTCAATGATCACATTACAAAGACAACACGGTCATGCCGATATGCCTTATTCAACATTAGAAAGATCAGACCCTATCTCACGGAGCATGCGGCACAACTCCTTGTCCAGGCCCTGGTAATCTCAAGGTTGGAATACTGCAATGCTCTCCTTGCTGGTCTTCCTGCAAAGGCTATCAAACCACTTCAGCTGGTTCAGAACGCAGCAGCACGCCTCGTCTTCCAACAGCCCAAAAGGGCTCACGTGACTCTCCTTTTCATCTCTCTTCACTGGCTACCGGTTGCAGCCCGTATCAGATTCAAGTCACTAATGCTTGCCTACAGGACTATCACTGGATCTGCACCGGCTTACTTCCACTCTCTCCTGCACTCCTACACCCCATCAAGATCCCTGCGTTCAGCAAACCAGCGGCGGCTTGTATTGCCTTCCCATAAGGGCAGTAAATCGCCCTTCCTGGTGGAACATTCTTCCAATCTCTGTCCGTTCAACCACATCTCTCACAACATTTAAAAAACTACTTAAAACCCATCTCTTCTGTGAATACTTGACAAACAAATGAAAAAAAAATACACTAACCCTTTCTCTCAACAGGTAGTGGTCTAGCTTTTGTTGAAACCAGTAACTTTGTATTGGCACCTAATGTATTATGGCTCCTGTATGAACTATCGCTTATTGCTCCTAAACTCTTTGTAAGTCGCTTTGGATAAAAGCGTCTGCTAAATGTCTAAATGTAAATGTAAATGTAAAACTAAAACTTCCACAAGGGAAAACAAAACACAAAACTTTTACAGGAACCTGTAAATCCACAGAATTAGACAAGGGCGGGTAAATGCACGAATAAAGAAGTATTATTAACTGTCTATAAATCACTCAATGGCCTAGGACCTAAATACACTTCAGATATGCTTATTGAATGTAAACCAAACAGACTTCTCAGATCATTAGGATCAAGTCAGTTAGAGATAACAAGGGTTCACTCCAAACAAGGAGAGTCAGCATTTATCCATTATGCCACCCATAGCTGGAATGTGCTTCCAGACGACATCAGACGTTCACCAACAGTAGCTACTTTTAAATCCAGATTAAAAACACAGTTGTTTAGCTGTGCATTCACAACCTGAGCACTGTTCTGGTCTACATCAATTGAACTTCTGTTTCTAATTTATTTTTCTTTTGCTCTTATTCCTTTAATACAGTCACATTTTTTATCAATTTTATTGCTGTTTTATTGTTTCTTAAAATCCATTGTATTTTTGATCCTAAATAATTAGCATTTTGAAGATACGTCTTATTTCTCTCTCTATCCTTTTATGTAAAGCTTCCTGAAAGCAACCCAATGACCCCTCAAACCCGCCCAAAGGGAATGAAGACTAGCCCAATAATTTTTTGATGTCAAATCAAAGTTAAGAACTGCCAAAAGATGTTTCTATTACTGTATTTGCTTATCTGAAGGGTTTCCTATGTATTGTATATATTTTTTGTTCTGTTGAACTTAAAAGATGTTTTGGGGGATATAGGAAAGCAAAAACTTCTGGGTCAATTTGACTACCATTATGATATTTTCTGCTATGATAGACAATGATGCCAAAGAATTTTAAATTTCTAACATTTTACCAAATATATTTGTGTTCAACCGAACAAAGACATTTATACAGGTTTGGAACAACCACGCTCTGGTCGAATACTGCAAGCGTGTGATGGAAATGTAGTACCTTTTTTCATATTTGGAACATGGTCCCAAAGCAATTGTACTGACAGGTACAGCCAACTTACTTGCGTATACATTTGGGTGGCCTTAGTCAACTCATACCACAAACTGACGTGAATTTGTGGGGGTGTGGTTACACAAGCCATTTCAGCCAGGTCTGGGTGAGCATTTGCTTTTAGATAGAACGCATCTTTTGTTCCGACACTTCAATTTTTACGATTGTACGCCTCAAATAAATGCATGGGCAACTTATAACACACCAAAGGCACAAAAAAACACGCGCCCGTGTGACCCCTTTAAGATGGACTTCTCCTGTGAGGGACTGTACCGTTTTTAAAAGACAAACTTCAAAATGTTGACCGCTCATCTCAAGAAAATAGATTATGAATATAAGACATCACACAAAAGAGTTTGCAGTTTTAAATGGTAGTTCAAATAGATACATGTAATCATCAACACACTGTATGGTCTTCAATTAAAGGAGGCATGAATTAAAATCACAGTTTTAACGGAGGAATCGTATTCACGCGAACATCATGTAAGTGTTCTAAATGAAGACGCCCTTTTTACTGAGAATACATCTGTTATTGACGCCAGGTTCTCGAATGCTCTATCTATAGGTTGAACACCGCCTCCACAGAAAAATGTCAACGACTACTTCTCTAACCCCGCCCACTGGTTCGCGCATGACAATTCTGAAGTAACACAGGTGGCCAGGAACCAGATAGAGCAAGCATGCAATAAACAAACATGCCATTAAAGATGGCAAAATATTGTGCCACCCCTGGTTGTGGAAGAATACAGTCAATGTATAACCTTCCTTCGGATTCCGATATTAGGAATGCGTTGTTAAAGTTTATTTTTAAAGACGTTCCAGCTCATTTGGGAAAAACATGAAACATAGCGTTTCTCCAATAATTTCTCTGTGAACAAGGATGAGATCAAATTAAAAAGCAGCTCGGTGGACGGCTCGACCTTCCGCCCACTGGCGGCCGGTATTGGCTCCTTCTTTTGCGGGAAGTCTGGGCGAGTTCCCTGTCCCCAGCTCCTCCCCCTTGGGCAGACGGACGCAGGCTCCGGCCTCTGGCGGAAGATAGCCACCCCACCTCGACCAAGGAGTGCGGCAGCAAAGGTCGCTGTCCCACCGAAGCTATGGCTGCCCACGATGGCTCCTCCTGTTCTCCAGAACCACCACTTCGGGCAGCCACTGGCGAACTCTCCGGCACAGCGAGGCCACTCGGCAGCGAGGACTCTCCGACAGCATGTCTCTCTTTCCTCCCTGGTTTCGGCACCAACATAACAAGGTTCAATTAAAAGGAACGAAGGAGACGGGAACCGGAAAACGTTTAAACATTTAATACAATGAAAACAAAGTAAAAAGTCAGCCGGCAGACTCTCACGGACGACTGCCGGCGAATAAAACAAACCACAACTCAAATCCAGGCTTGGTCCTCTCTCATCAGCAGTCCTGCCGCTCGTCCTCTTATGCTCCCAATCTCCTCCACGAGATATGCGGGACCGGTGTGCGCACAGCTGATTCCAACTATCAATCACGCCACCAGCCCTGCCTCACAGCTCCCGTCACGTCTACCTGACAACTATGTGTTTGTAAATATTGTACCGGAAGATCCTGCCATTTTTTCGTGTAAAGCTTCATTGGGCATAGGAAACTTGTGGATATAGTGTACGCTTTTAAGAGACAGAAATGTTTTGGTTTACAAAGCCATACAGAACAGTGTGAACGTATTCAATATCTTCAGAGGTACTTCAGAGGTCCTACTGCCATTGCAAATGCAACCATGATAAAAGCCAAAGGGGAAATGTAGTTCCATCCATTGGTCCTCGTTTCTATAAATAAGTTCCTATGACAACCCGGTGCATAAGCGGCCATTTACTAATATAGTTAATCAATCTGTTCTCAAACAAACAACAACTCTTCAGAATATAGAAAATGCACTTATATAAAACTATATTATTAATGTTTCCCCCCCCAAACCTATTGGTGGGCTGCAGCCATAACTTAACAACAAACTGATTTCATAGAGCGTTGTTGCGTAAGCCTCCAAATAAACACAGTCAACCTTAGTCTGAGGTTATGTGTTTACCAATTACCAGCCGGCACATAAGAAGGAATTTCTCAGGCCATTATTGAGACAAGATGCTTTCCAAAATGCTTTTCCTATTGACACAGAAGAATATCTTCTAAAAAAAAACAAGATAACAATGTCATTCTGAATGCTTGTTGTGTGTTAACTTCAATGTCTCGAGGCACAGATTATGCACACTGTATGAAACAAAAACAAACACATGAATATTCTAAGGCTTTGACCATTATGGACATTCACACACAACAAAAAATGCAAAACACCTAATTATTGTTGTACAATGGACATTGCATATTTAACACATTCAATACACCTGTTTAACCTTTTTTGCATTTACACTGGCAACGGTGTTAATGCAGGAGGTCATCAATACTGCGGTTGGGTTGAGATGCTCCAGTCACGCGATGCCTGACTGTTACTGGTGGGCAGTTTTAAAGACCATACATTTTTTATTATGACATATTGCCCAAAAAAGATTCTTATGTTTTCCCAGGAATCTATAAATTAAAACTCTGCAAGAGATTCGTGATGCACGAATCAAATTTACTCAGAATGCTAACACGGTTTTCCAAGGATTCTTTTTAAAACAATATCTTTGCATGTAGGCACAGACAAATGATAAAGAACAGTCAAATTACTCTTTGTTCAGCATACATTCTGTCTTGGACACTTTTTTGGGAGACCAACACATTCTGCAACACCATTGGTACTTGGTTCATTGTGTCACTACTCATTTAAAAAAGTTAAACTTTTTATCAACTTGAGAATAGTGGACACACCCATATCACATTGTCGATATACATGCATTAAATGGCCAAAGGTATGTGGACAGATTTGAAGCTTGACTTGTGACTTCATGTTGGAGTACAGTATTTGTCTTTCAGCAAAGACTAATCTGAAGAGAGACAAATATCTGTATATGAACATCATTGGGACAAATATGAATACAGACTGTAAGTCGCACTGCCGTAAAAGTTAGTGCCTGATGATGACCTCACTGATGCTCTCCGGTCTAAATGTATGCAAATCCTCACAGCCATGATCCAACATCTAATGAAATGTATGAAAATGATTAACCAAAAATTGGAAAATTTCATTTCTAAAAGGGAATGAATGTTCTCTTTCTTCTTCTCTTTATTTTCCTTTACTCAAAGTGTTTGCTATATACATAATTATTCGAATGAATATAAATTAATTACCAATCTAAATCAGTGAATGAATACGTGGGCCAATGAGAAACATGCCTGGGGCCATTGAGATGTGTTAAAGATTGCATCACTAATCGAAGCTATTTCATAAAAACACAAAGTCAGAATGACTTATAATGTGAAAACATTTAGTAGTTTTTATACAATATGCTTAATTTACATAGACTCACATAGTCTTTTTAGTGTTTTTCATTTGGCTAATGTTCAACAGCTATGCAAAATGTTCCTTTAATACAAGGAAAAGCAGTGTTGCATGGATTCAGCCTTCAGAATAATGAATATTGATTTCTTAACCCATGTTATGCTGAATACAGACTAACTTTCCTATTGGGGCGTTGGAGGAAGAAGAAACAGCATTGTGAGATGAAATCCTTCGATTTAAAAGCATTTCTAAATAATTCAGAACAACAATAATTTTCTAAAGCACTGAGTAGCATGCAAGCTAAATTGAGAGCAGCCAATTGATAGTAGTCAACAAATATTTCAACAAATAAGGTACTATCCATTCATGTACATTATATCACTTAACATAAGTTAAAAAAAAGGGGGAAATCTGTACATTCCCAATTCGCATATTGATACTGTTTCACAATTATGTTTGAAATGCACATCAGCACAATTGATAATAAACTAGCCAATGGCTGTAAGAGTGATTGATTCAATTGGAGTTGTTTTTCAGCCTAATAAACTAATTGATGGGATTTGATCATTCATGGATCTAAAGGAAAAAGCATGTGGCGTGAAGAGGAACACCATCATTTAAATTCCCTCCAGGGATCTTCTTTTGACACATGCCATAGTGCCCATAAACCTTTAACTTTTGCTGTCACCTGCTCTAGGGCACTGCCATACACCTCTGATCTTCCTTCCACCTGTGACTTTGGATTCAAAATCTCAGCTATTTTTGTGAGGTTCAAAACAAATCAAAACAAACCAACTGCAATTTGATTTATTTTAATTGGAATGCACAATAAAAAACATGATTTTTGAATTTGTATCTTCATATACAATAGATATACACACATATATTTATAGTATACTGTATGTACCGAATGTATGTACATTTTTTGGTACCAAAATGAGATAACGATGTTTTCACATTTTGGAACCAACTCTTCATATACATGTGTGTATTAATCATGATAAAATGACAGTACATCCAAGTGGATAGACCAATCAACTCTCAATAGTATTCATATAGGGCAGAATTATATATACATTTACGCATTCGGAAGATGCTTTTATCCAAAGCTACTTACATTGCATTATTCTATACATTTGAATATGTGCAATCCCTGGGATCGAACGCATGACCTTGGCATTCAGGAAAGCTACATATACAAGATTTTATCCAGAGCAACCTAAATAGTGCATTGAACATTTTTATCAGTAGATGTATTCAAACAAATTATGCTACAAGAATATTCACTGAAATGATCACTGAAAATATGGGTGATCTAAAGGTAAAGGCTGGAATATTAATAATATTGTAGAGAAAAACATTACATTGACATTTTCACATATTAGTTAGCATATCTTTTGTGCTTTTATTTGGTTCAAAATGTTCCTCAAGATGCAAGTTGATGAAATGCCGAGAGTATTTTTGTAATGGGCAAAGGGAGAATACAAAATTGGTAGAATATTGCACAGTTTAGATTTATTTTGTATGTAAATTCTGTAGATAAATGTGTGTTGTTCCAAAGTTCCAGAGCTTCCTTTAATATAAAATATGGGGAAAATATAAATAAAAGCTCTAAACATTTAAACGGTAGTGTATAATACATTCTTTTATAGTAAAATATTGCAAAAGTAAGTCACCTATCATTTATATTGAATAACAAAAATAAGCCATCAGCATGTGATTCATTTAATATTAAAATCAATTCACATAATGTTAATGGATGTTAACTTTTTTTTTACCGCAGCTTAACATAGCAATTTACCTTTCCCGGGGTCTCCTCCCGGTGGGACATGCCCGGAACACCTTCCCGGGAACGTCGATGTGGGGGAGCAGCGGCTCTACTCTGAGCTCCTCCCGTGTGACCGAGCTTCTCTCCCTATCTCTAACGGATCGCCCAGCCACCCTGCGGAGAAAGCTCATTTCGGCCACCTGTATCCGGGATCTTTTCCTTTCGGACATGACCCACAGCTCATGACCATAGGTGAGAGTAGGAACATAGATTGACCGGTAAATCGAGAGCTTCGCCTTGCGGCTCAGCTCCTTCTTTACCACGACAGACTGGTACAGCAACCGTATTACTGAAGAAGCTGCACCGATCCATCTGTCAATCTCCCGTTCCATCCTTCCCTCACTCGTGAACAAGACCCCCAGATACTTGAACTCCTCCACTTGAGGCAGGAACTCTCCACCAACCTGAAGTGGGCAAGCGACCCTTTTCCGACTGAGAACCATGGCCTCAGATTTGGAGGTGCTGATTCTCATCCCAGCCGCTTCACACTCGGCTGCCATCCGTCCCAGTGCATGCTGAAGGTCCTGGTCTGATGGGGCCAGCACGATGACATCATCCGCAAAGAGCAGAGATAAAATTCTGTGGTCCCCAAACCCGACCCCCTCCGGCCCCTGGCTGCACCTAGAAATTCTGTCCATAAAAATTATGAACAGAACCGGCGACAAAGGGCAGCCCTGCTGGAGTCCAACATGCACCGGGAACAAGTCTGACTTACTGCCGGCAATGCGAACCAAGCTCCTGCACCGGTCGTACAGGGACCGGATAGCCCTTAGCAAGGGTCCCGAATCCCATACTCCCAGAGCACCCTCCACAAGATGCCGCGAGGGACAGAGTCAAATGCCTTCTCCAAATCCTCAAAACACATGTGGATTGGTTGGGCAAACTCCCATGAACCCTCCAGCACCCTGGAAACGGTATAGAGCTGGTCCAGTGTTCCATGACCAGGACGAAAACCACACTGTTCCTCCTGAATTCGAGGTTCTACCATCGGCCGGATTCTCCTCTCCAGTACCCTGCCATAGACTTTCCCGGGGAGGCTGAGAAGTGTGATCCCCCAATAGTTGGAGCACACCCTCCGGTCCCCCTTCTTAAAAAGAGGGACCGCTACCCCGGTCTGCCAGTCCAAAGGCACTGTCCCCGACCTCCACGCGGTACTGCAGAGGCGTGTCAGCCAAGACAGCCCCACAACATCCAGAGACTTAAGGTACTCAGGGTTGATCTCATCCATCCCCGGTGCCCTGCCACCGAGGAGTTTCTTCACTACCTCGGTGACTTCGGCCCGGGTGATGGAAGAGTCCGCCTCTGAGCCCTCAGCCTCTGCTTCATCAATGGAAGACGTGACGGTGGGATTGAGGAGATCCTCGAAGTATTCCTTCCACCGCCTGATGATATCCCAAGTTGAGGTCAACAGCTGCCCCCCTCCACTGTAAACAGCGTTGGTAGGGCACTGCTTCCCCCTCCTGAGGCGTCGGACAGTTTGCCAGTATCTCTTCGAGGCCGACCGATAGTCCTTCTCCATGGTCTCACCGAACTCCTCCCAGGCCCGAGTATCTGCCTACTCAACCACCCGGGCTGCAGTCCGCTTGGCCTGTCGGTACCCGTCAGCTGCCTCGGGAGTCCCACAAGCCAGCCAGGCCCGATAAGACTCCTTCTTCAGCTTGACGGCATCCACCACCGGGTTCGGGGATTGCCGTCTCGACCGGCACCGGAGACCTTACGGCCGCAGCTCCGAATGGCCACGTTGACAATGGAGGTGGAGAACAAGGTCCACTCGGACTCGGAATATTTCCAGACTCCCTCGGGATCTGGTCGAAGCTCTGCCGGAGGTGGAAGTTGAAGATCTCTCTGACAGGGGATTCGGCCAAACGATCCCAACAGTCCCTCACAGTAGGTTTGGGTCTGCCGAGTCTGTCCAGCTTCCTCCCCCGCCATCGGATCCAACTCACCACCAGGTGGTGATCAGTTGACAGCTCCGCCCCTCTCTTCACCCGAGTGTCCAAGACATACGGCCGGAGGTCAGATGAAACAACCACAATGTCGATCATCGACCTCCGGCCTAGGGTGTCCTTGTGCCATGTGCACTGTTGGACACCCTTATGCTTGAATATGGTGTTCGTTATGGACAAGCTGTAACTAGCACAGAAGTCCAATAACAGAACACCACTGGGGTTCAGATCAGGGGGGCCGTTCCTCCCAATCACGCCCCTCCAGGTGTCACTGTCACTGCCCACGTGGGCATTGAAGTCCCCCAGCAGAATGATGGAGACCCCAGTCGGAGCACTTTCCAGCACCCCTCCCGGAGTCTCCAAGAAGGCCAGGTACTTTACACTGCCGTTTTTATTTCCCTGCAATTTATTTCCCTGTTCATCATGTCAAGGTTTAACACAAGCCTACCCACTAAGTATTCTATACCCCCACCTTAACAGCATGAAAACATGATGAGTAATCTGCCTGTCTGTTCTTTCATCATGTAGCATCATCGACCCAGATACTCAAACAAACCACATCCTAAAAACAAACCACGATAAAAAAATTGAAGACTACATTAAAAGACAAAGGCCAATGAATAATACATCTGGGCATGAATGTTCAAGATGAGTTGATTTACTAAGAGGTGAAATGTACTCTAGCAAAAAAGAAATCTTTGAGGTGAGCCCCAAATAATAGCTATTGCAATGACTGCACTTCCGCAAATAGTGGTCATGTGTCGAGACTTAAATAATAAATATGCTTTTTGTTGTCCTTATGTTGTCTCAATTGCTTCCATTGTTTACCGCATCTGTAAGTAGCTTGTAAATGTATACAATTAGCATGTTTGCATTAGCATAACAATAAATTGGTTAGTAGGAGTCTCTGAGGGCAACAAGGGTCAGTAATAACTAGAGCTGTGATGTTTGCTTTCTACATGGAGAAAAAGTGTTATTGTATAAAATGTAATAAAAAATACAACATAAGGGAAAAAATGTTTCAAAGAATTATTTAAAAGAATTATGGGAAGTATGAAGGGTAAATAACATGCAGTCATAAAAAGAGTAGAAAAGTTAAACAGATTTTATTCATTTAGACATTCGTCTTAAACACGAGTGCTAATGACAAACTCGCATTCCTTTGACAGAAAGGTTTAACTGCAGAGTCGGGGACGTGCAAAAATGAATCGTATGAAAATGAACGTGATATCTGCCGAGCTGATGCAAGTTGACAAAAGGCCAACCCTGAACCAATAAACAAGAGCAGAAATCAGGCTTACTCCAGCTTAGCAGCGTCAGACGGAGGTTGAGAGGGGGATTGCCAGCATATTTTTAGCATGCCTTTTAATTGGCATTTTCACCTTTTCATGTTGAAGCCATTCAAAACATGAAGGCGGATGCGAACCCTGCCTAACCCACTGTAGTCTCGGTGGACGTAGCCTCTTCTGTGTCTCTAATGCTCGCCCAGAGCATGGCTGCCTGACTCAACCCTGACAAAGTTCATTCGGTCCGCCTACGCATGGCCCCCCAGAGCCTACCCCCGACAAACATGACAGCCTCCAGGCTGCATCTGCCCAGCTTCTTCACTGTACTGCTCTGCCCACAACACTTAATTGCTGTCTTCTGTCATCTAGTGGAGGAATATCTGACCAGCACTGGAGGCGTCTGAAGAAAAGTAAAAGAAGCAGGCCAAATTAAAATCCTTTGGCTTTCATCTTGGTGAACAGCATTGCATCTCCCACTACATGTATCACAGATGGACTTAAAGAGATAGATCACCCATAAGTGATTATTCTGCAATTCTTGCACGCCCTTTAAGTTTTGCTTAACATGAATAATTTGTGTTATTTTTTTACACAAAAAATCTTGAAGAATGTGGGAAACCAAGCAGTTCAGTGGTACCAATGACTTCCTAATCTAAGCAAAAAAACGTTTGGTCTCCATGAAGTCAAAACATGTGGAAAATTAAGTGTGATATTTCAATTTCAACACAAGTCTTAAATTGTAGTTTTTATTCTTTCAATACTTCTTAAACACTTCGTAAAAACGACAAAAAGTCCCAGTGCCCACTTTAACCAGATTTACTCTGCTGTACTTCAAAGCAAGGCCTGCTCACAAGTGTGCAACAGCATTATGAGAAATGAATTATAGGTTTCCGAAACCTGCAGCCCGTCGATACGCCAAAGTGAGGCCCCGCAATGAAGCTGAAACATAAAGTGTGCAGAGATGTCCCAGATTAACCTTGGAAAAGATAGGAACTTCAACACCAACAGAGCCAAAAGAAAGGAGCTCTATATCAATAGCTTCTGAGGCCTGCAAGAAAGAAGAGCAAGTTCAGAAACGTTTGTGTCATCTGGCATTTAAATCAATGACGGCTGTAGAACACACACAATCCCTTATGACGATACTTACGGGTCCAATCCAAAGCGTACCAATTGCTTAACTGGCAAGCGTGCGCTGCCATGAATTACAAGTGTGAAATTTGCACACTTGAGAAAACAGAAATTTGAGCTTGAGAAAACAGAGGAAAATATCAAATGAAATGAGTTTATGGAGGAAAACTGGGGTAAAAAAAATAATTAGGAATACTGCTGGCATTTGTTTATTGGTTCCAAAGATCTAAATTGTCCTTGTGACTGAAAATAAATAAATAGGGAATGCAATCGTAGCCTTTGAGATTTGAATTGATTTATTTTGTTTTTGCATATTCTTTTGTGGATCCTATTGCATTCATTTTTGGGACACAATAGCTTCCATTTTCAAGTCTGTTTTCAAAATAATTGTTCAGCCTTTGCATGATGAAGAGCCACATCATCAAATGCTTTGTAATGAACAATGAACATGATATTAATCTCTGTCTTAACAATGACAAGCACTTGATGCAGAAAAATATATTCCAAATAAAAAACTGTGCCTATAATACCCAATTCTTTGTTTTACAATGGCACATTAACAAGTCTGTGCACCGGTTTGCTCATGTTTAATCTCATTATAAAATCTGTCATTTTAAACCAAAGGGGAGAAAGGGGCAAAATAATGTTTGTGGGTGGCTTGACCAGCCACTTCAGCAGATCATGATATTTTCTTACTAAATGTCTCTTTAATGTCATTCTAATGCAGATCCTGAACTATATTTCGAAATTTGGAAATGTCCATGCACACGATTTGTAATAACGTTAAAAAATCTAAAACCACTTTACATGCACAAAGATGTTTTGTATTGCACACAGAAATACTCAAATCCATGTGCTGATAATATTTTGAAAAATGAATATTAATGTAAAGCGTTTTCAATATAGGTCGCAGTTTTTTTACCACAATGTAAATGTACATTCTGTGATGTGGTAAAATCAGCCACAAAGCATCTGGGAACAGGAAGTGAGGTAAAAAGAAAATACACAAGCCACAAGGTCATAATTTACAAGTGCTCTGGACATGTCACTCCCTCCCTGGTCCTTGAGGACACTTAAAGCATGGACAGGATTTATGGGGCTGTTGATAAGGCACAATAGGTACCTGCCAGCAGTTTCGAACAGTCTTTCTCTTGGGTTACACACATATCTATTGTGAGCTTGTGCGTAAGCTGGTGTTCAGGACTAGATGACAGTTAACAGGGATACGTGTTTTTATCACAACACTTAACTCCATAGAGCTCTTTTGGCTATTCAGTATGTAGCATGAAAGAGCATAGATGTTTATAGGGCTCTTTGTAAGTAGTTGTGTTGGTCTGTTTTTCAGAGGTTTTTCCTGTGAATATGCCCCTAGTGGTGTCTCTATAAAGGGATACTCCACCCAAAAATTTTGTCATAAATTACTTCTCCCCAAGTTGTTCCAAACCTGTATAATGTCTTTGTTCTGTTGAACACAAAGGACCAGATTTACTTACAGCTTGGGCCAACGCTAACGCCTATTCTGATGTAAAAAAACCTGACTGTCAGTATTTACTAAAGTCACACGCTCAAAATTAGTGCTGAGAAGCAATGGACACAGCTGTTTTTGCGACTGACCTTATTGAAGATGCATTCGTGGGAGTTTCGTCTTCTGGCGCAAACGTTTTGGAAGGATATCACTTAAAGATAAATTATCAAGACTATACACAAATAAATACTAAACAATACTAAGATTAAATGCATTTATATACAAAATAGCATTACAAAATAATAGTATTTTGTATTTTAAATGGATGTATTTGAAACACTGCCCATCCATGCAGTCTAATACGAAGGTCGATTGGCAAAAAGTATTTTAGTTTGAAAATACAAAACTACTAAAATCAAACACATTTAAATACAAAATACTGTTTTTACTTTATAAGTATTTCAATACAAAATAGTCTCGTCCCATGACTGAACTAGTTTATAGAATTCTAGCTAGTCATCATGTTAACGTAAGCTTACCTTGTCATTGCTGCTGGTCACAGGTATCTTGCTAACTAGCTTCCCGAGAGTAGCACAATGACCCCTCAAAACCCGCCCAAAAGGAATGAAAACTATTATCTGGTGTCAAATCAAAGTTAATAAATGCCAAAAAACTTTCTATTGCCATATTTACTTATCTGAATGGTTTCATCGATATTGTATATATTTTTGTTCTGTTGAACTCAAAGGATGTTTTGGGGGTTTTAGGAAAGCAAAAAATTCTGGGTCACCTTTGACTACCATCAGAATTGATTCTGCTATGGTAGTCAATAATGCAAAAGTATTTTCAGTTGCTAACATTCTACCAAATATCTTTGTGTTCAATTGATAAAGAAGTAAGACGTTACTGTAATACATTACTTTTGTAATGCATTACTCCCAACCTTGCTCAGCAGCATAACAAACCCACAAAGCCTGGACACCATCAGTTTTTGCAAAGTTATCGTGCAACTCCTCATTCTCCAACTGGCGTATCCTCATTTGAACATTTAAACAACCGCAAAATGAGAACAAAACTGGACATTTTTCATGTGCTGGGGAAAAGTGACAAATGTGCTGAAGTACGGGACACTGTCAACGAGAGACAGTGGAAAAACAAAGAATACACAGACAATAAAAGAAGAGCGAAGCCTGTTTCTTTCAAGGTTTGGTAATAAGTGAGAATCAGGAAGCATGAACATGTCCTTAAAGGTACTCCTAGATATATTCCACCTTTGTTGGTTTAGGAGAAGATTGGCCCAAGTTTGTTCTTGCTTAGTGATGGAAGGAAATGGAATGGACTGAGACTTACCAAATTTCCAAAGCAAACTGATGAAGCTTTATTAAATCAGTCTATCCAGAGATCAAATCAGATTGGTAACAAATTCACAGATGTTCCCAGGAAAAGTGGAAGGTCTGTTAAACCACCTGTGTGGATGGAGGACTTATAGTTAATAAGTAGTTAATCAAAAGTCTGCATGGTTGTGAAAACTAAAGCTAATGTATGTGTACGTGAAAAAAACATATGCCTGTTAGATTGTGACTGAGTTATACTGTCGTAATGTTGTAACATGTCAATTAGCTAATACTACTTTAATTGGGACTCTGGAGTGAACTTCTAATTCATATTGCTTATTGTGGTCCTAAGATTAACATTGACAGTAATGGTATTAATAGTCTTGCATTCTTGGAAATGTTTGTAATATTGTTTTTCTTGATGTCTTTTTTGAAATATCCTCTGTTTGTTGGTTATAATTTGAAGGGTCGCCTACTGGCTTTATGTAAGGGGGGGTATGTTGTGTTCTGTATAGTGAAGCTAAAAGGCACTCAAAAGGACAAGTGTCCTGACAACCTTTTTCAGGGAAGGGAAGAAAAGAAGGAGAATACAAGGCAGTGAAATAGCCATGGGTAAGTGAGGGAAAATACAAGTTAAAATAATAAATTCTGTTGCAATCTACTAACCTCGTCATTACTACAATTCCGAGAAGGAAAGCTTACCTTGCTACTGCTTACTTAACAACCTGCTTTATTCTATGTGACCCTTTTGGAAAATTCGGGACTGAACAGTCCTGACTGCTGCATTTGAACACAAAAGTGCATGAGCACACCCACCCACACAACAAAAAAACAAGTTGACATTTGCATAAAATAACTTTTTTGTTTCAGTCAGCACACTGACTTTTCGCAAAGCCTTGATAGCTACAGCAGTCGCTGATACACTTAAAGCTCAACTCATTTGAATGTACAAAAGCAAAGATGTGCCATAATATATTAACTGCCAATGAAGACAAATTGAAAGCGACTCAGATTAGTTGTTTTCTGCAGCGTGTTGACTCAGAATGAGTGAATTATGCGATTTAGCGGCACTGCTCAGTCTAAAGTAACGAAAAACACCCACCGCATTTTAGAGGAGAGATAAGGAGACGAGGGGGGAGAGGGGTCCGGGTGTTCTAATGGAAGTCTATTAATTGCCAGCGTTAGACTCAAATTTATGCATGAGAAATGTCAGCAGTGGAATGTAAATGCAGAGGGGTAATGGACTCCTACAGATGCTGTGGTTCTTCTCTCCATTAACCTAAACGTCTATAGGCTGTTTTATGTATCTTAGAAAAAAAAAACTGTTTGTATGTAAAACAATGGCTATTAACTTTCATCTGATGCCATTTGCTATGGCTGCTGCACTCAAAGCTTTACTGTCCTGTAGCTACATTAGACCCGCAATGAAAAGGGTAGATATGAAGTCCTCGTGCAGAAATAATGTTTTACTTCCTGGGGACAGTATTACCGGTCCAAAAGAGTAGAACGATGCACTGCAACTTACTTTCGGAAATCACTTAATAATTTAGCAAACAGCATTGCAATCTTATCTCGGCGAATATGCCGTTTCTCATTGATTGAGTACATAATGAATGTTTTGAGAAACATTCAAAGGTAAACCGAACTAAGAAAAATGGCAAATGTTTTCAGTTTGTCACATGGGGGAAACACTGTTCTCTACAAACAAACAGAGAGTCAGATATATAAGTGACCAGTTATTTGTGTTATGTCTAATTTTCCATTTAAAAAAATTAATTAGGACTAAAACATTATAGGTGACTGGATGCACAGCCTGTGGTATCAACATTGAAAGATGTGAGAATCGTGTCTTCTCCAAATTGAAAATTGATAAGCCTATTATTTTTCATCATAAATATGCATGATTACATGTAGGTTGAATCCCAAAAGCTTTAAATGTATTTCAAAATCAACATATTTTATCATGTTTTGTAATAATCCTTAATGTGGAGTATTACACTATAACAGGGGTTCTCAACTCTGGCCCGCGAGATCCAGTATCCTGCCAAATTTAGCTCCAACTCTGATATAAAACCCCTGAACAAATTAATCGCCGTCTTTAGGAATAGACACGATCAGCCTTATGTGGAGAACGATGGTAGTTAATGTTCAATGTATATAATATTGAAATGTTATATAAAAATCTGGTCTACAGTATATGTAGCAACTTGCAACTTGTCAAAATAATAGGCAAAAATAAAAGGAAGTTTTCAAGGATTTCATTAAAAACTAAAATTATCATTAAAATGATTTAAAGTTGCTTTAATAACAGATGTTTTTTCTTTTTGCCTGGAACTTCCCTAGAATTCGTAATATTTTTGAAGAAGTGGTCAATTTGTACAGTCCTTCTGACATTCAAAGTCATTTCAGACTTTCTAAAAGGCACGTGGAGGTATGTAGTCTACAATGGTGTAATAAGAAAGCAATACATTTACATTTATGCATTTGGCAGACGCTTTTATCCAAAGCGACTTACATTGCAACATCCTATAAATGTATACATAGGTATGTGCAATCCGCTGGGATCGAACCCACTACCTTGTAAATATTTAACAAGAAGTATTAAAAATGTTGTTTATTTTCAACAAATGAGGGCTTGATTCAGAGTGCACATGCGGCATTGTCAAGCTAACATTTTGCCAGTCATTCCCTTTGTGCATACATGAGAGACAGTAATGCCCTACAAACCCTTCATAGAGTTAACTTCAAGGGCTCAGCCCTTCGAAGGGAGTAGGGCATAGGGATGCTCACTTCCGTTTGGAAAATGCCCATTGTGTACACATATCTTTTGTCCACGCATGATCCCAAACCTAGCATGATTCTAAAAAAAATATTCTACATGCAAGAAATTACGTTCTGTCCATTACGTCAGGAATTCCATATATTACAGCTGAAAAGAGGGAGCGAGGGATTCGCATTTTTTAACAAAAAAACACATAATGCATAAGCTACTTATTGCAGCCACATTTTCAAGTTATATATATTTTCTCTCTCAACTCCTGCTGGAGGCATATGAAAGAGGTGAAAGGTAAAAATCAAAGCTTTCCACAAATGCAACGTCCGTGTGTCTAGGCTATTCAGTCGAAGTAATGGTGGACACTGTCCTCTGATTTCTCAGGAGTATGAAAGCTATCATATCATTCAAGCTTTCCTTTCAAGTTTGCGTTGGAGTTCCAATGGGCAATCGCAACAGACACAGATGTGATGCTGACATTCAAGGCTTTTCAGAACGTGTAATTTACAGGTATGTAGAAGCTGTGATGTTATTAACCAATCCATTCACATCACATACAAAGGGAGCTAATGGATGTCACAATTAGGCACGGTCATGGTTATTTTGCAAAGGTGTCATAATTAAAGCTAGATACATGACCTTTTACAAAAGGTCTTATAAAAGCTACAAACCATCACTAATGAATGCCAAGGTTGCATCTGGAAAATTATTATCATAGCTACCAAAAAAACCACAACACACTGTAAAATCATACACAAAAATGCTGCCATGTCGTTTGTTTCTCCTCGTCTAAAACAATACTTTCGCAACAAACCAAGAAGTACACTTGAACATAATCAGAAATAACAGTTAAAGAGTCAAAACACAGGACAATGCTGCTCTCTTTTTGATCTTAATGCCAACTGGCACAGGCCACATTTTTCAACATTGGCAAGTCTAAACCTATTCCATTTTCATTTGTTGACCTTATTGAAGAGGAAAAGCCACGTTGAGATGTATAGTCACTGCTGGGACACATCACTGTCAAGACGCTTAATAAAACCAACCCTTTAAATCTTTTCAGCATTTGTTTGACTAGTTGCATTTCCATTTTAATAAAGCTGTCATGTACGACAAACTGTATTTAAAGGCACCCAGAGAGCTTTCTATAACCATTTACATCACAGCTGGCATGTTAAAGGGGTCAATGAAGTTAATTGGCTGGTCAGTATAACGCCGATTATCACTGTGTAAGTGTTTGTGTGTTCATCTGACATAGTTATCAAGGCTCAGCGGAGGCAAAGTGTTAGTGCTATTGGGTTTTGACCTCATGTTGCATATACTGTATATAAAGTTACGGACAAACAAACGTTGCTTATGTGTGTAACAGAAAACACTTTTTTCTTTGTGACCTCTTTGTGGCATCATTACACTTCTTTGTAAGTAATAATTGTTAGAGCAGTTAAAATTTAAATTGACAGTAGTGTGGGCCGCATTAATGTGTGGGAGAGCAATTAGTTAATTATCTGACAAACTTATAAATCCAGAGTTCTTCAACCACTAAATGAGAATGAATCATTTGTATAGAGTATAAAGTTAACTTGTTTTACTAGCCTCTAGAGGGGTAAAAAGCACGCAAAGCAAGTATTGATCAGAGTCTATACTGTCATAAACCACAATCAATTAAGCACATGTGTAGAAATTCAATAACGCCTCCCGTCCAGGCATTAAACAGCAGTGAATAAAATTAACAACCATTTACATCAAATCTATGACCTGCAAGATTGTTCTTCAAATATACAAAATCTAAAGATATTAAATGCAACTTCTTTATGCCCATTTTATTTTTACAACAATACAGTAAACTCAAGACATAAAGATATAAAGGATTTTTGTACGCCAACCCAAAAGTTAGAACCGGACTGGTTCGCTCAATTTGGAAGACTTGGAAAAATATAAGCTCTGTGACTAACAAAGGTTTATGATACTTACAAATCTTGTCTATAAAGATATGCTTTACAAATTTAAACAATAGCCTATTTGCTGTTTTTGAAGCCTTAATCGGTCGGCAAAAGTAAAAAGTTAACATGGCGCTATAAACAAACTATATTATGGTCGCTATATATACTATATCAACGTCACCACCACCAAACCTCCGACAACGTTTTGAAAAACTTACATTCGTAATAGAGACAAGAGAACACTAGAGATTTGTGTCCATTTTGCATTATTTGTGAGATTTAATTTGCATGATGACATGATGAGGGCTAAGGATGAACGCCGCTTTTAGCAACTTGTAAGCAATCGCCGGTTTTGAGACGCGACAAAGCTTTAAAACTCATGAGCATTTTAGGCTTCATTGTTTCTTGAGATATTTGGGTCCTAGAATGAAAAACTCCCAACTACTGTTATTAATCAACTGAATCATTTCTTGCACACATAATACAAGCATCGATATATAAACGTTAATGGAAACAAAATGCAATGGGTTGAAACCATAATGACACCTTAAAGATTGGGTAACATGCTATTTCATGCCTTTTGAGTTCTTTACACTGATAAACATGCAGGCTTCTCATGCTTAACACGGTCAAATTGTTACAAAACCAGTTGGACGTATTGCGTAGTATTTATGTGCTTGATACACTCCTCTAGCACTCCAACTTGTTTCGGAAAGTTTTGTGTAAGTCTGGATCCCAGTTTTGTAAGAGCTTGTTACTCTTGAGATAGTGAGAGAAGCTGAGGTGTGTTTGTTTGTTCACGGCATTTCAGTGACGGGTATTATAAAAACAGCAGATAAATTGCTGGATTGGGAGATTGCGTGGTTCCAGTGCTAAAAGATGCCAGACATGCACTACAAGTGGTAAATCAAAATAATTCCTGTTTCTGTGTTCTATTGGCAATCGGATCATAGGTGCATAAATCACACAAGGGATTAACAAAATGTGAAAACATCTTATTTCTGTGACAGCCACCATAATGCTTCGAAAGGGAAGAGGAGGGGGGAGTGAGCCGTTGGTTGCCACTAAACTTCATACACTGCACTTTAAAATTTCCAACATCAAGTTACTTAGCTGTGCCCTGACATTCACAATCCGAGGAAATCACAACAACATCTTTGACCTTCTTTGAAAATTAGAAAGCCAAATATGATAAAGACTGCTGACTGACATTTGGCTCTAATAAATCGCTATGAGTGAGGGAATTGTTTTATATCACACGTTAGAAAACCATGAATGGGCGCATAAAGCCTTATGTTAACTTGCCCTACAACAGGTTCTTCACAATCTGAGAGGGCATTGAAACCATTTACACTGTCTATAAAAGAATAAATTGTTTTGCCAGCTGTTTGGATGGTATTTCTTAAACATCTTCATCACGCTCAACTCTGAGAGCATATATTACCCAGCGAGCTATGTGTCATGTTCTTCTGTAATGCTGATTAATTACTCGATTATAGCAGTGACTTGAAAGTGCCTTGCCAAAAAATTCAATTACGAACCACTTCTGTTGTCACGCAACTGGCAAATCCAGTGGTATTATTACAACACAATCAGCTCGGTGACATATTGTAAATGGCAAATAATATGGGACATGTACTGAAGCAATAACCTTGGGAGAGTGACGGATGGTAGTCGGGTTTTATGCTAATGGCGGCATTATTGTTATTTTGTGTGCGGAGACAGATGGATTCAAACGGCTTTAACTTCAAAGGAGTGGTGCTGAGCCAAAGCAAAGTCGAGCACCGACGGCGGAAGCAGTCTACGCTAAAAAAATGAATGCCATGCAAATATCTTTGCACTTGAATAACAGACATTATGAAATCACATCTTGTGCCTTGTATCTGGTCTTTTTTTGTAACAAAGCCCTATGATATAGGGATGAAAAAGTCAAGACTGTAATTAGCTTAGTATTATATTTTAGTTGCAAAAGCACACAGTGCCTTAATTTATCCTCAAGTTTTAGTTTTCATAACATCCCCAAGCTGATTGGAGTCAGAGATTGGTGTAAAGAGGTTATATGCATTATTCAAGTGAATTATACAGTATACTGCACTTAGAGCAAATCTGTGAAATTTGTTGCTTGAATAATCAATTGCAATGATCTGATCTGATCTACAGCCAAAACTAAGAGAATTCCAGTTAATATTCATGCTATATAATAAAACAAGAGAGAACTTGGAGCTTTATTAGCTAAGTATGCCTATAAGATGTACAATCAATTTATCTTGGTTCAAAATAAAAAAAAAGACAAAATTCAGCAAAGCAATGAGATTGAAACCCACTAAAGTGTGTGTTAGAAACCTGCAGCATGTATCGGTACGACCCGTAAGATGCTTCCACAAGTCTTTTTCACATTGTGAATGGATAGTTTTCTTTTGACGATGCACAGACTTACAACAAGCATGGCATTTAATCGCATTGCCAAAAAGATCAGTTTTGTCATATCAGACATTGAACCATGCTACAGCTGGCTTTAGTCTCCCACATGCCTTCCGGCAAACTACTGCGGAGACATCATGACATTTTATACCAGTGACTCTCTATCTGCATTCAGACAACAGGTGTTATGCAATATAATCACTGATCTAAACCACTTCATTGGGCTCATGGTGGCCTCCCCCTGTCCCCCATCAGTCTCCTTGCACAGATATGTTTTTAAAAATGGTGGTCTATGAGAAATTACAGTTATGCTGTACTCTTCTGTTTTTACCGATTGATTTAATAGAACTCATGTGGACTGCTTTTTAAAAATATATAATTGTAAAAATAGCACAAAAAAAATCAGTGTATTTGAATGATATAGAACAGCAGAACATGATTTTCAAGAGGATGGACATTTTAAGGCCCTGTCACTAACAGAAAGTTTATAATGAAAATGTACTGTCCAAATTGATAGTATCGTTGGACAAAAAATTATGGCATTTGATATCATCTTGCTAACCAAAGTTATAGTTTTTGGAAGGTAACAGTAAGTAATGTAATTGATATTACATCCAATCTACATATATTGTACCTATGGATACGATATATTAACACGGGGCTCTATAGTAATAAATAATCTCTCATTAAATGATTAAAACTTAATTAATTATGATTTCCTGCAACTATATGCAGACAAATTACTGCAATTGCGATATGGCAGAAGCCGTGAGACACTCCTATTTCATCCATGCAGCAATTAATATCTTGTACGCTTCACATGTGCTGGGCCTGCAAAATGTCAGAGAGTTACAAAAGAATTTAGAATCTAAATGCAAATATTCACTAGAGTGGCATTGAATATTCATGAGTACGATTAGATAAGACATCTTATGCATTATGAATTGCTGTATGCATGACTTTCTAAATATTCATTTAGAAAACTCACACTGCAGGAATAGCAATATTTCTCTTAAAGAGACAGTACGCACTGTTGCATGCCCCCTTTAATGTCATTTGAAACATAATTAAAGACTCGGTTAAGGATTTATTTTACTTTATATAATATCTGAGTAACACTTTACAATGGGATTGTATTTGTTAACATATGTTAATGCATTAGCAACAATACAGCAACAGTAAACAAGACAGCATACTTTTTTTATTTTAAAGTTTTTTTTTTTTTTTATTGAACTTTTCCTAAAAACCTGTACAAATATTACTGTTGTATTGCTTAAAAGTGAATATGAACTTTTAAAAAAACAGCATCTTTTCGGTTATTTTGACCTGTTTCTCCAGTTTTCCTTTTCTTAAAAAAACAGAAACTTTATTTTCATTGAAATTTTAAAGAAATTTTATTAGTTTACAGAATTAAACAAATGGTCATTTTAACTAAACACATCCTTATAAATAGTAATTTTTAGAATCAGAAAAAATGATTTTGAAATGGTCTTTCATTTCTTCCACGGCTGTATATTTACCTACGTCAAGTATCAATGACAACTTCACTTTTACGTCAAGTATAAAACACACTCCGAGTTCCACCAAAGCCTTACAATCCAAATAGTCGTATTCTTGCGGTCTCATCCATAAAATGAATGAAAGACTTAGAGGGCAGCACAAGTCCTGCCTGATCCCCGATCAGTGAGATGAGTCTCATATTGTACATGCCCAAAACCAGTTCTACCTCCTGCACTCGCTGAAAGAACAGAGTGAAAGATTAGTGTGTCCTGCGGCTGCACAAATATTCCCAACCGCGGGGTCCCAGGGGGGCCCCGAAAAGACCTGGCTCAGCTGAACCTCTGACATGCTGAAGCACAGAGAGAGGAGCCAGCTAATCAACATCCAAGAGAAGAGCTCTCAGGCTGGGTCACGCAGGCCAGATCTTCCTCACTTTCTCTTCCAGTGCAGTCTAGGGGCCCATTAGCAGCATTCTTTAT
This sequence comes from Triplophysa dalaica, assembly GCF_015846415.1. Classification (NCBI taxonomy): domain Eukaryota; kingdom Metazoa; phylum Chordata; class Actinopteri; order Cypriniformes; family Nemacheilidae; genus Triplophysa; species Triplophysa dalaica. The sequence goes on from NC_079543.1 coordinate 9,052,255, forward strand.
CTGGCGCTGATGCGCTGACACTATGAGCTCCAATAGAAGGGAAACAGTTTATATGAAGCTGTTGATTTCTCAAGTTTACATGTGCAAGATTTTTTAGCTAGATGCTAAATGATTCATTCTTGTTAATCCATCCAACAGACACTGTGAGTCCTGTAATGTTGTAGAATCAGCATAATGAGGCGTAATTAGGGCTTGTGAAAAAATCTGTTGACAGCCTCATAATAAACACAGAGTTTATGACAAACAGGGACTTAGAGACACAAGCAGGTGACTTATTACCATAAATATAAAAAATGCAGGGATGCAAGTGACAAGAGAACAACCAAATTAGATTAACTGTGCACATAACAAGGATTATGGTAGACAGCGAAAGTGGCAGGGGGACAAGTGTTGAAAAGCAACAACATCATACAGAACCGTAGCCATACATACCTATGAAGTGGTGCAGTGACCATGACTACAGGGGCTATCTGTTAGAATTTCCAGTGAATGATTCACAAGAGGGGTTTACTTTTGAAAATATGTTTTTAATGCAAATACTGTTAAATTTGTGTTGGTCGTGTTATTCATATCTACTATTGAAAACACCCTTTTTTGACAACATGACCCAGTAGCTTTTAATGAGTGCAAGTTTATTCCTTGTAAAATGTCCCTTTGTGACACACAGCCCTGGTATGCATTTCTATAAAGTAAACTGATCAAAAATCAAATCACATAAAACCGCAAAATTAGGGAGGATCTTAATTTTTTCAATTTGGTCCAGTATTCTCATTATGTCTCTGTGAGTGAAAATGTTGGATCTAAGCAATCAGACGTGACCATCTTAATTGTATCTCTTCGGATGTTGATGATGAAGTCACAGATCTCCACCCATATGGAAAATAGAGAGTGAGACAGAGATGCTCATTTCACACCGTCAATCAGGCTCTTTGTAAATAGAAGGGAAAGACCAGGGGCCCGTTCTTCGTACGTCGCTAACTAATTTAGCTGGATTTGATTGTTGACGATTTGGCATGATCTTGGATTGTTTGGATTTTCGAAGCTCATCCTAGACTTGCTGTCATACCAACAGGTGCGCAATCTTAAACCTGCTCGTGAGCAGGCTTATTTCATGTTAACAGGATTAGATCCCGGATTTATAAGTGGAGGTGATATGGGAAGTCTTTCGCAGCCATGTCTTGTCCGATTTTAAGTCAGGAATCCGTTGCTGAAGGTGCCAGAATAATTTAAAGAGCTTTTCGAATTAATCACGTTTTGCGAGATCGACAGGATCCTTTAGCGCGATAATCTACGGATTGAGAGATATCGTTTTTTTACGGGAGGGTGTAATCTACATTATCAACTTGTCGGAGCCACACGTTAAATGTTCGACTCGTCGGAGTCGGGCTTTAACAACTGCACAAACAGTTTGTATAACTTTGCAATTCTTTGCGAGTGGTGCTTTCCTTTACACTATTGGAGATGCAGAAAACTTGGGTAAAAGTGCTGTATGTCGTGCCATTCGCAAAGTTTATCAACAGTTTTTAGGGGGATTTGTGGTATTTCCAAGCCACTTAAGACCACAGGCTGTGAAGCAGATTTTTTTTTGCCATTGCAGGTACATTATAATTGTTATTGAAGATCATGCAATCATGATCATGCCAAAAATTAACCTAGGTCTTACAGTATTTGTTCCTCAGGCTTCCCTAAGGTTATTGGTGCCATAGACTGCACACGTCCCCATCAAAGCCCCAACTGGCCCCAATGACGGAGATTTTGTGAACCGAATGGGATTTCACAGTGTAAATGTTCAAGTAAATAACTATTGCGATTATTAATATTCCAGATTGGCAATAAATAAAAAAATAAAATAAAAGTAATGTAATCAAAAAGTATGCAGTTGACTGATTACAAATATTTTAAATGGTGTGTGACTCCATCTTCCACATCACAAATGTGATTTCTCATTTGATCTCGGATGTTTTAAGCAACGTACGAAGAACGGGCCCCAGGAGGCAAATGAGGGAGGAGAGAAACAGCAATACATATAGAAGGCATAGTAATATTTGTTTCTGTTTTATCATACATGTGAGCTCTGCCATAGACCTGACTATTTTCTGTCTTTTTCAACTTGAACTCCTCTGTTGTAATACAGTTTCCAATAGTCTTTCCTCTTCACTGTACTTGCCTGTATTGATTCGTCAATCTTCATTCTCACGGAGAACACCGCACGACAGCAGACACTGAAAACTTCGGTCGAAATGACTGATAGAAACTCTGTGAATGAACACCAATAGACTTTCCCTGCTGGTAAATCCAGCTTGAACTGATAGCTGGGGTCTAGCTTGACTAAACTGGTCATCATCATTGTTATATAAAACAACTTATACATACCAATATAATTTAATTATTTCTGTAAATCTGCTTTGTACAATACACATTGTGAAAAAGGCTATATAAATAGGGTTGTGTTGTGGTACTTTCAGTTAAATGTTTACATGTATTAATTTGGATTTTGATATTGATCTGATATTAATTTGTTTATTTATGTTGCCATAATTGAAGTCTATTTTTTTAAATGTAATATTATTATTATTTTTTTGTAGTTACATTTTAGTTTTATAATATATTACATCACTCCATCCAGGGTGTATCCTGCCTTGATGCCCGATGACTCCTGAGATAGGCACAGGCTCCCCGTGACCCGAGGTAGTTCGGATAAGCGGTAGAAAATGGAATGGAATGGAATATATTACATTACGGCTTTCTTTTGTGCTGCATCCTGAATATTTTCAAGCACGATTGTTTGACTTGCTAGCGCCAAAAGCAACAACCTTTATGATGTGGCCTGACGAGTCAGCAAACAAGGCCTAACACTTTAGCTCTTGTCTAGAGCTTTGGACCAAAGAGCCGTCTCCAATAATCCCCATAATCCACGATCACTGTATTTTTCTGCTGATATGGTTTATCTGTCGGTGGTAAAATCTTTTTTCACACACACACACACACACACACATATTTGGAATTACCAGGCGGCAGGCCTCTTTCGTGCGAGGAGACGTGCTTTTGCACAAACAAGAGGACATTTGTCTTATCACTGCTTCAGCTGTTTGAGAGACGGATCGCAGTCTCGGCAGACCCTTCATTGTCTCGTCTTGATGAAAGGCGAAACTCACAGGTAAATACTTCAAAGGGTCTGAGTTGCTGAATTCTATATCACCTCGCTCTTTAGAAGCAGCGATCAGAATCTGCCCGCAACAAGTTTGTCGTGCAGGCTTTGACAGATACCGCTGACTCTAAGCCAACTCAATATCACTTCATTCAACAGTATATTCCTTCTTTTCCTACAATGGCTTTGTGTCCTTCATTTCCCAAGATAAATGTAAATGGTATATTTAAGCGTCTATTCATTTTTTTAATGACAAATTATGGTCGAGGACAAAATTTCCATAGTATTTTGCATGTTCCAAAGGACAGCTTGCACTCGAGCTGCCATGGATTTAATTTTGTGCCAAAATAATAACAGCATGAGATGAGAATGTTTCCATCTTGTGTTTATTAATGAAAGCATGGACATCTGACCTCTGTAGTGATGAAATTAAATGAGTATCTGGGTTGAGTAAAATAGGTTTCTACCTCAAGTTAATTCTGTAATATAATACAAAAACTGTTGCTCTTAGTATAAATCACAAAATGTTCATAATTAAAGCTATAATCTGTATATTTTGTCTCCCGTCGCAAGAACATTACCTTTTTTTAACAGTGTAGATGAAAGTAAAATTGTGTCAAACAGACTTTAAAGCGGATGTAACACACACGTTTTCTGCCAATTTCATATTAATCTTGAGTACCTATAGAGCAGTATTGCATACTTCGTATCTTCGAAGAGTATTTAGTTTGATCACATTTATAAAAGACAGATACAGCTTTACAATTGTTTCCGAAAACACGCGTAAGGGGGGAGGGGTAGGCTGAACAAATTTTAAACAAATCATAGACATCAGATTCACTCACCGCATACTGTTCATGTCTGGCATCTTTAAGCACTGGTACGGCTCAATATATCAGTTTCAAACGGTCTCCAAATCCATGGTTAAATCCACAGTTTATACAAATGCAGTGAAAAAACAAACACCTAAACTTCGCGAACATATGCTCTCTCTCTCCTGCTTACAAGTGAAAGTGACATCCGCGCATGCTCCTTTTTTTGTTCTCATTGCTGCCATGTGGCCGTGCCACGTGCTTTTCCGGGAGAATTGACAAATAAGGGACTAAGAAAAGATGTTACAAAACTGTTTTATATGTTCAAAATAAAAACTTTCCGAAACCTGTAGGATTGCTGGTGAGTGTATTGAGCACAGAAATACAATGTTAAACGCTCAACTCGTTTTTTGAAAAGTTGACCATGTTAAGCATGATGAGACAACACATTTAATATTATGAAGAAGTCAGAATGCATGAAACACTGTTGCAGGGCCGCTTTAAGAATACTAAAAAGTTACGAATTGCAGCTTTAAAAAATCTGCACAAAAATCTCACACAGAGCACATGCAACATCAAAAACATCATGCACTTGGACGTTATAAGGAAAAACCCTTTTAAATATTACCCAATACATCAATTGTGGTTCCACAAACCATTATCTAACACCAGAATCTTTACTCTCAGGAAAACTCACATAAGCCAGAGTGGAAACTTCAAAATGAAGAACCCCAGAAGCTGGAGAATGCTGATATGATGGTTTTCAGCTTGGAAGTTGAACTTTGAGATGGCCCTCACCCATTAACACTTGTTTAAGACTGCAAATTCTTAGTTTCTGCGTGTTCTAACGGGTGATGTTGTTATAAGTGATGAAATAAGTTTGAGGTATTACCAGACTTTGCTTGCACATATCTTCGACAGAGTTTGCAATGCACTCTGCTCTGTGTTTTGTCAGACTGCAAAAAGCCAAAGTATTTCCAAACGACTGAGGTTGTGTGACCTTTCCTGTTAGCAATGTTATTCCGGTGGTCAAGGGCACAGCATTAGTCACTTTCTTACTCCGCTCTTAACCTGTCACCCACCATCTTTACATTGCATGTCCTCTAAGCTTTCCGGAAGCCCGGTCTGTAGTATTATATCGCAATGAATATTGTAATTGTTTTATCGCCCAGCCCTACTTACACCCCTCAGCCAGCCTCCGCAATTCATAGCTCGATACCCAAGAAGAGAGCCCAGACCATCACCTTCTCAGAGAGGATGGCCTCGGCAGTAAGCTCCCTTTCGGGGGCCTCGAACTGACGCGAGAGGGCGTCGGGCTTGAGGTTCTTAGAGCCAGGCTGTAACGAGAGGGTGAAGTTAAATTGGCCAAAGAAAAGGTGCCCAGCGGGCCTGGCGCGAGCTCAACCTCTTGGCCGAATGGATGTACTTCAGTTTTTTATGGTCCGTTCAGACCAAGAAGGGCTGCGCTGGTCCCTCCAGCCAGTGACCTCACTCCCCCGAATCCAGTCTCACCCCCAAGGCCAGTCTCACCGCTCACAGCTCCAGCACAAATAATGATCCACTAGGCAGAGTTCAGGTAATAATCCACAAAGCAGAGTTCAGATAATAATCCATAAAGCAGAGTTCAGATAATAATCCAAAAAGCAGAGTTCAGATAATAATCCATAAAGCAGAGTTCAGATAATAAGGATCCCCGAATCCTTCTTGACCACAGGAAGTAATCACTGGAGATTGCGTCCATAAATCTGACAGGAGACATTCACAGCAGCAATATTCTAGACCGGCAAGAGTTCCTCTAAAGGCAATACGGCACGGCAGACAGGAAAGCCCTTCCACAAACTATACAAATGACCAGTCGGCCAACCATGGTAGACACAGTGGGACTGGCGCAGCAGGCAGACAAGAAATAGACAAAGGGTTCCAAAACATCACTTGAGCCTAGACCTAAAAGGTGATTTATTAGGAAACCCAAGAACTAAGAATTACTCGATCTGACGGTGTGACGACGACAGAGGAAAACACTGGGATTAAGAAGGGGAGAAATCAGAAACGCATATGAAACACCAGGAGGGGAGAAAGAAACCAAAACCAGTCCAGGTGAGGAGAGTGAAACAATAATGAGAAAAACAAGCGTGGGAAGGAAGGGGTGGGGTAACAAACAGAGATACCGAACACATAGCAAGCTGTCAAACTGCATCATATGTTCGATATGAAACAAAACAAGTGCTCAGACCCGAGACCCGACACTTTACTCTAACTATGAATATATGGTAAACAAAGCACAAAAGAGTTATCGTAACAAAACACTTGCATTCAATTTATCTTCTCCATTACACTGATGATTCAATATTTCCAATCTAACAGCAGCTTGCAGCAATGCAGCTTTAATTGATTGAATCTGCACCGAATTGCTAACTCAATTGAAACAATGAGCCTGACCCAGCTAAACGGGTCCAGGAATGCAGATGGAGGGGGGAGTTGTTCTCCTTTTCCCCAGGAACATGTCTTTGTTGGCAGCGAATCAATTAGCTGTGGTAATGACCGTCTCTCAGCCTACAATGGCAGCTTTTAACAGCTCAGCTCAATTTAGTGCAAGACACCGTTGACCTTTTGTGGACATTGTCGCACATCGAGCCAACGGGTGCAAAGATGCTTCTCCAAACGCACCGGTGGTTTCTATCAGCCAGCTTGGCCACCAACAGACAAGCTTGCAAGCATGTCCTGACCAATCGAGACTGCGGGACGGAGGGATAAATTTGATAAGGTTAATGAATCATGGATGTTTTATCTAAATGAAAAACAGATGTTGGAGGAATACATTTTAAGAGAAATTTCTGTGGGTAACAGAAAACAAGGCATTAGTCAATCATCCGACAGAATCCTCTTAATTTACTGATGCCACAGCGCATCACTGAATCAAGTATGACATTGATCATCATGGTTTATGACACTTTCTGAAAAAAAAATAGTTTTTATGCTAGTCCCTCTTTTAGGAGTCCCCAATAAACCCTGGGGCCAGTCCTGGTAATGTAACAAATATCCCTTAAAGGGACAGTTAAACCAAAAATGTGAATTCTGTCTTCATTTACTTGCCTCAAGATGTTCCAAAACTGTATAAAGGTCTTTGTTCGGATAAAAACAGACCACAGAGTGAGATATTTGGAAGAATGCTTGTAACAAAACAGTGCTTGACCACCAATAACTACCATTGTAGGAAATATGATGATGAGTCAAAAGTGCCACAGAACTTTTTGCTTTCCTAAATTCCACAAAATCTGGGTTCATTGGAACAGAAAATTTACACAAATTTGGAACAAATTGAGTGTAACTAATACATTTTTAAAATTTAAATTTTAGGGTGAACTGTTCCTTTAATTAGTTTGAAAATAGCTAATTATTAATTTTTTAATGAATCATCCACAAACAGAAAGTTGTACACAATACTCCTTACCATCAACAATAAGAGAATACAGATAACCATTTCAAAAATATGTTGTTCTTTCTGTCTCAAAAACAAACAAACATTTGTTCCTTTCCAAGTAATTAGAGAAGTGATCCGTTTAAACATTGCTCTTTTTTTGGCAAATAAAGCTTTCAGACCACGGTTGACGCATTGATTTCTCCAAATCAAGTTGGAAAATGTGACCGTGCAGACAGCAGTAGCAGTGTTCTCATTAACGTAAATTAGATTGTGCAGAAGGGCGACCATACTGGATAATGAATATATAGGAAAACTGGTACATCCAATACACTATTATACAACTGAGAAACAGCGATTTGTCAGGTTCCCTGATCTAGTTACGTGCTGCCTCTCTGTTTACAGCCTCTATAGACTCGGTTCTATTTCTGATAAGTGAGGGAGAGCGAGATGCAACCGGTGAGCACTCGCAGTGGCAACTGTGTTGAATTCTAATTGTTTTGAAGTGTATGGAACTGAAGGGTTGTCATGGCAACGTGCATCAGTCCAAAGGGGGGAGCAATGTCTCCGTCGCCCGATAGCTGTGATCTAATTCAGAGTTTCCAGGCTATCTTCTATCATTCACATTTGGACGAGGAGAATTAAAGCGCATTTTTAATGGTCACACATGCGGGAAAATGTTTACCTTCTGCACAGCGATGTGTTCAAAGCAACAGAAGTCATTGGAATGAGTTGGATGTTCATCATTAACGTTATGACTGATTAATGACAACCTCACCGAACATTTCAGGAAGAGTTTTTTATTTATTTCTCAAGGCTATAGAATAGTCATTAGCGATTTTTAATACTGAAAAAAATCAGCCTGCAAAAAACTGCTAATTATCCATGTCAACATATTGCTGTAGCAGCGTCCAACACAATGAAAAAAATGGCGAGCTCTCAGATAAGATAGAGGTTTAGTAAGTGCCATAAGCTAAAAAATGAGCTCTATGCATTTGTTACAGATATACTCATAATAAGGATACTGCAGAAAATCAATAGGTAATCAAGTCTGCAATCTAAAAGCAGAGCGCGAGGGTCTCTTTCTTCTGATGCTGCACCGCAGCGCTCACACGTAAACATGAAGACAGATGCAGGGGCTGTCGGGATTCGGACTAATATCATGAGCTGCACGCTTCTTAAATTGATAATTTTTGTAGTGATTCAGACAGTCTTCTAGGAGGGAAGGTCGCTCGCCAGTTTCATCGTTGTGCACCGTCTACCAATGTTTTGCTGTGTTATACATGACCGTTCATTGGCTTCTGTTCGATAAGTCTGTGTGAAAAGTTTTTGCTGAATTTTGCACAGGGCTGGGTTGGTAATCGGGCATACTGGGCATTTCTCGATGGGCCGATGGCCGGACCAGGAATGAATGAAGGGGAACAGTTGCGCACAGGACAGAACCTAATTGCGGTTTGAACGCATGTGTTAAGGAACCGGAAAACCCAGAACGCAATCACGCACACACAGAACCGACGGGCCGACTGGCAAAGAAGTCCGGGACCATTTTTTGGTCTCAGGCCAGCCCTGATTGTGCACCACTCTTTTGAAAATTAACCATGGTTTTGCTACAAACAAAAAACATGGCTACTGTAGTACAACCATGGTTTGGACAATAGTAATCAATACACCAAAATATCCTGGTTACCACACTTGAATAAAAACATAGTTCATTATTTATGGCCATGTAAAGTCTGGTATGAAATTGATTAGCATATGTATACAGCATGCATGAAGCATTAGGAATGCCACATTGTAGTCCGCTGCATTCTCATAACCTGGCAAAAAGAACAGAACACACAAAATCAGGAGCTGAGAAGTGCAAAAAGCTTTTAGTCACACTTTGGACACATTTGAGGTGTTACCCAACTCATACAAGTCCTTACGTGAATAGAGTGCTAAAACAGCCCAGCGAATAAATGGTGCTGTCGGAGGGCACAACCCTAAACAGGTTCCCCCGCAAAATGTCTCAATGCAGGTCAAACGGCACATTAATTTAAAGCCAGATTAGAATCAGAGGAGAAGAGGCTGAAAATCTTCAAGAGACTGCTGCTTTGATGTAGCTGTGTGGGCTGACGCGGGCTCAGCGAAGGGCCCGACGGAGGTACCGTGATTGGCACCAGAGGCTTTAGGTCTGCTCCGCTGTCCCCCCGAGCGTCTCGCCACACCGGGGGCTCAGCCCAAAAATCTCCACTCTGACATCCATCAGCTCCGGATCAAGAGTGCTCATAGATTGCAGCTCGATGCTATCTTTCCCCAGTCCGTCTCATTGATCTCCTTGTACCATTATCGGGTAAATGCGTTCAGCTGTTTGACTTTTCCAAGGGCCTGGAAAGTTGCAGTAAAGACAGACACCGAGGGATAAATCTCACAGGGGTGAATCAGCATCAGAGCGGAGAGAGACAAAAAGTAAAAGGAGATATGACATCTTAATTCTCGACTTTTGTGCCGGCAGCAGACACAAGCTATTGTGTGTGTTCTCAACTGAACAAAGTAAAAGCCTCTTAAATGTGACCAAATGGAGGAGTGTTTAAGAGTTTTCAAAAGTTAAGACATTTACAGAAGAAGATATAAGGCAGGAACTGTCAAAAAAATAAATACCATGAAACTGATTTCAACTGAATAAATTTACATGAGAAAAAATCTTGTTAATGTTAGTTATTGCCAATACATTTTTTTATTGTTTGATTTAGTACAATATTAATTACCGCTCTCAATGCTTAGTGAGAGCAGCTGAGAAGATCATTGGTGTCTCTCTCCCCCCAGGACATTTATGGAACCCGTCACACCCGCAAAGCCCTCTCCATTGCAGGTGATCCCACCCACCCGACACACAGCTTCTTCAGGCTGTTGCCATCAGGGAGGAGACTGCGGAGTTTCCAGGCCAGGACCAGCAGACTAAAGGAGAGCTTTATCCATCAGACAGTCAGGAAGCTAAACTCCTTCCCATGCCCGCCCACCTCCCCCTCTCTTGCACCATGCACCAATGAACTCTGACCTCATCTGCACTGTTGTATATTTCCCTGGTTTGCACTCTATCTGCCATTACCTATCTTATTATTTGTTTTTAAATATCCCTGCTTGTAAAAATAGTTTAACATATATGTATAATCTGTATTTACCTGTATTTATTTACATATTTTATTTTTCTGTGTAAGTGTTATTTGTAGGCACCATGGGTCTGACTGTAATTTAATTTCAATCCTCTATATATATTTTCTGTACATGTGGCAGAATAGACAATGAAGCAAACTTTGAATTTGACTTTAGTTCATTGTGCATTAATAATTTACTTTTTATGTATTTGTATATATATGATTGTCTCACAGTACATTTTGGTATTGGCTTGATCTGTATGTATTTCATGCATACTGACTTCAATATGATCACGTCAGGCTGGATTAAAAAGCCTGGTCGTCTCACTTGAGCGAAACACAATATTGAGTCCTATAGGCCCCTGGATCCTACAGTAATTTCACTTACTCTAGTGTTTAAGATTTGAAGTTATTGACTTGTTGTACCTGCGGTACTGTGGGAGCGGATAGATCAATATGGTTCAGCAGGTTATATCCGTATCCCATCATTGCGTATCATTCAGGAAGCTTCTGAGGTCCCTGAGGCCCCGTTTTTGCCCTGGTGAACAAGGAAAGGGAATGTTTATAGCTGGTACACCATAATCACTTTTACCCCTGAAAGCCTCCTACACCATCTCAGCGGACATATTGCCTCGGTGTTAAGTCGTATTGATATGCTGATTAGGGTTTTTCTTCACCTGAAAAGTAGATTTTTGTCTTATTTTACCTTCTTCGCTTCTTTGTTTTAGGAGTAAAGCTCAGCTGCTCAGTAACCCAGTTATCAGTGGAGACTTTTTATTAAAGACATTTCTTTCCAGCCTACTGAAAACACTGTATAAGTTCTATGAAGAAATTCATGGATTTGCAAAAGCAGATATAATAAAAAATGTTGTTTTCATGTTTTCCTTGTGTTTTATTTTGTGGTGTTTGTAGTTGTATTTCTTGTTGTTATTACTTAATCAAAGCAACTAAACTGCAGTTCGATGGGTGTAAATTGGAATGCAGAATAATAACGTGATTTTTGAATGTTTTAATAAAAAAAGTATAATCTGTTTTTGCAAATGAACTCATCAATTTTATTATAATTTACTAAAATAAAAACTGTTAAAATGCTTCTGATGATATGAGCAGCCTGAATAATATTTTTAAAATAGTATTAACTGAGAGTCAATACTTTTTTCTACAAAAATAATAAAAAAATAAAAAAAATTAAAATTATAGTAAAAAATAAACTAATAATAAATAAAATAAAATTCACATTTAAACTTCTATAAAACATTATAGTATACAAAAATAAATTACTGAAATCCAAACAATAATTCTGAGGTATATGCGTGATGTGGTACAGTGCTTAGTTAAAAGAAGGAAAAAAAAAACTAAACCACTGTCAGTAGTGACTAGGGGAGCGTTCCTGGCATTTGATATGCCAGGTGGTCAAATGCATACATGGTATCTGACCACCTGGCATACCTGGTGGTCACCATTCATTTTTGTATAGAAAACAGCAAATTTACTTGTTTCTGTGAAACACTATGTCAATCGTAATTAGTAAATAACGGCAACATTTTCAGTAAAAAAATTGACAGATCCTGTTATGAGCCCATAATTTATAATTTTGTTAGACTGCTTATTTATACTTATATATTTGAGTTAACAAATGTTCTACTTTTATTCAACCAATTAAGTGTTATGTAAAGTGAGACAACAGAAACTCTTTTCACTTACAATATACATGAAAGGCTTTTGCCCGTGTTAACATTCTTGGGCACTCTATCTTTCATTTTCTGAAGTGAGCAGGTAATTGACCTTGATTCTGAATTATGCAACCCATGACATATTGTCAAAACCATGTGCCACATATCACGCTGACAAAGTCATATAAGGGGCACTTCCTGTCATACATGTCAGTCGCTCGTGACCGATTGTTGTGGCCCTCCAGTGGACGCATCTCCTTCATTCCACAAGGTCTACTCCAATATTCACTCCTTATGTTCTGATGCGAGGTTGCTTATAAATAGCAGGATAAATGTGAACTTGATTAACCATTATCATGCACAACTGATGATTGTAAATTTCACTACGCATTAGGACGTCATGTGGAGGATGATGGCAATTTTCCACAGAGGACCTGTGGAGGTGTCTTCATTCTGTCATCATGTGAGAAGGCTACCCTTCTGGGAAAGGTTCACACATGATGTTCAATCAGTGTTGCTGGGATTTGCTCCCATTCAGACACAAGAACATCACTGAGGTCATCATGATGGTAAGTATTGCTTGAAGTCAACAGTCCAAATTCCAGTTATTTCCAAAGAAGTGCAACAGGGTTCAACTGGGATTTCCACTGGCTGGTCCAACTCTTTCCAGTCCAGACTTAGTAAACCATTTCTATATGGTCCTTGCTCTATGTACATGCTGAGAATAAAGGGCCTTTCTCAAAACGATGTAACGGAGATGAAAAATCTTGATGAAAAAAAAATGCCATCCTTCAGGTGGCATACTGTACCTCCAAGGATAAATGCACCAGCATAAGATATTACACCTCCTTGTCCTAATATTCTTTTTACATTTATCTAGAAACGTATTCACAGACTCCACTGAAGAACAACAAATAATTTACAGTATAGCCCTCTAGAATTTCTCTCCAGCGGTTACAAAATATTCATATCATTGATTGCTACTCTGTTGGAGGGATGAAAATAGATTAACAATGTTGAGAGAAGCAAAGGGAGGTAATCCTGATTCATGGTAAGGAGTAGTATAGCAGCTAAGTTAGAAGAGTGCAGATATAGAAAAAGAGAGAGAATAAGAGGGGAAGAAAGAGGTAGGGCCATGGCAAGAGACAAAGATAAACTGCGGCAAACCCAGAGAGGTCTTAAATGCTGCCTCATTTCAATAAAGCAGTAAACACAGTCACGAAGACATGCAACCGCTTGATTCTCTCTGTGTGTGTGTGTGTGTGTGTGTGTGCCATATCTTATGTGGAAAATGTCAATTGTATGTTTAATAATGCATGATAAATCTCAGAGATAATATATACAGAATATTGTGAATATTAAAGAAATATAATGTATACCCCCACACTGTAAAACTTTGCTGTAGTTTTGCAGCAGGTTTGCTAGAAACTTACTGTAGATTTAATTTACAGTTTTGTTTTAAACGTAAATATTTATATTTCTAATATTTCCTTCATGAAACAAAACTAAATATCTTAGGTCACTTTTCTTGTAATGTAAATGTATCCTAATTTAAGAAGTTATGCTCAAAAATGCTTAGGAAGAATGTCACAGCAGTCCTAAACAACATTCAGTCCCTATTTATTCTTAATGTGTGCAAACAACTGTTTACACAAACAGTATAGCGTTAAAGGGAAGGTGCAAGAATGTTTCAAGCATTCTGTCTTCTTTACAATGTTAAATGTGTTTGCTTGTCATACTTGACATGGTCAACTTGTCTAAAAACGAGTTAAATGTATGACGTATTATTTATCCTGGTCATGAACTGCACGCGCTAAGTGAAACAGAGTCTGTGTTTTTTTGGCAATTGTACGTGCATAATGTACGCAAGACAAACTTATAATAAAGCGATGATTAATTGTGTGCTCGTGCTCTAGCTCGAAGTATACAATAGTACTCTATAGTTACTCAAGAGTAATATGAGATTGGCAGAAACTGCTTGTGTTACATCCGCTTTAAACATCACAAGGATAAGTCATAGTAAATGATGACTGAAGTGTAATTTTTTTGCGATTTGTTCCTTTAAGACTTAAAAGAAGCATTTGAAAATCTATCAGAAAGCAAGTTTTAACTCGGAGATGTTGTCTCACTCTTGTTCGCTGTTTTATGCCCTGTGTTTAAACCTTACCTTTTCACTTCATTAAAGATCATATTGATCTAGCTGTAAATATTTACAGTATATGGACATGTTCAGGTATCTACACATTATTACAGCTGGTAAAAGTAACACATTATATTCAGGTGCTTTCAAATTCCAGGGCATTCGCCTCCATGTTCAAGTTAAAATTCATATAGGCCTACCGCTGATAAGGATAAATTAAACTGGGGTAAATTAAGCATTAAAAGCCAGCAAGTATTTCTTAATAACTGGCAGAATTAATCATCTCTTTTAAGCCTCTATTAATTAAAACAGGGATTTATTAAAAGCCATTGGTATTACAAGGAGTCTTCATCACTTATTCCTAAATGAACACACAATATAGTGTGCAATGACAGTCTATCAAGCATTGATATATTGAAAGGCTTAAATGTTGAAAAAAGAAATCCAGAAAGGTACTGAAGAAAAAAGCGATGTTGTTTAAAACATCTCATTAACTTTACAAAGATCAAAGGTCAGGTAGATGTGTTGAGATTTTTGTCAAAATTAATCATTTGAAGAGTTTGGTCCATTTTTGAATTTTTTCAAAATTCATGTTTTTATTATGATATCATGTTTTTATAGTGTTTTATTGATTTAATTTGCTGTATTTTTTTGTTATCATGGCTTAAATTAAAACAAACCAACTGCAGCTTGATTGATATTGATTTGAATGCAAAATAAGTTATATCGTTTTGGAACCAAAATCTTCATTTACTCTTTATCATTAATTACAAAATTAAAATAAGTGAATTGTTTATTTATTTTTGTATCTCATCGAGATATAGGTTAAACTTTGAGTTAAAAATAACAATTCCGATTAGAACTGTACAAACACTCAGGAAATGCCAATACGGAGGGTAACAGCAATTGCTAAGCCATGGGTAGTTGGTTAGTTCTATTTGAAGGTGAGGCTTAACAAACAATTGTTTATTGAAACGGCACCAGCTGAACACCAAGAACATGCTCAAGGCTAAAGAACATAAAGATGGTTACATAAAGTAGCAGTATTACTGTTTGAAGGTGTTTGTTTGTGTTGCACAGCTCTTAAATAGCCAGTTGCAGCTGTAACAGATGGTACTTTAAAGCAACCGCAGAAGTACTTCACATGAGATTTGGCGCTGAGCTCCTTTGAGAGAAGCTATTGTATCGCCTGGAGCCCAGCATAAAATAAAGCTGGAGTGTTGGTTTTACTTTACGGCTTCACTATTTTCCACTAAATATCTTAATAATTACGAATGCCGCAATAACTGTCTTAAAAAGCGTGTATAATTCACACAGAGATTTCACCCAAAATAAAATTCACATGTTGATTAAGAGCCACGCGACCTTCTTCCTATCTTCAAACCTGATCTCAAGGGATTTTGTAACTATGGTGGATAATTCGTATGAATTCATACATTGTGAATTGTACAAAGATGTACGGCTAGAAAAAAGCTATTCTGAAGCCCCGCCCCCAAACCTTTCATCACTGACGTAAAATCGTACTAAAATGTACAAATAAGATTGTAAGAACTCATACAGTACAAATTAGCTGAAATTATCCACCTCGTAAAATAAGTTATTTTTTTGCCGTAACTAGACCTTATGATCTAGGCTGTAATGAGTGCACCACTCACTTCAAACAGACAGTAAGCAACACAAAACCCTAATGATGTTTGAAGTGCCTATTAAAAGCCATTTGTACACTTTGCAGGGACTGAGAGATGCCTGGATCATATTTTATCATGTGTAATGGTGTCCCCATGGCTATACATAACTTCCCACTGTCACTTTCCATTTGAACTGTCATGAGGAACATTATGGGTGCCTTCACAGCAATGTCTTTTGCTGTAAAGGAAAGGAAGGGATGACATATTACACAAACAGTCCAAGGTAGCAGACAAACGAGCCATTGTGCGTCTCATTTTTCAGCCGCACTCTTTTGTCTTAAAGCTGCGGAGCGGTCGAAAATGAACAGTAGTGTTCACTGCACGGATCGAGGACTCAAGATTGCTAGCCTAGCGGAGGCGTGCGACAAGTCGGACGACCTATCCCTGATGAAACGGCACACAAGACTAATGAGAATATGAGGTAGTCTTATGTACTTGGCTGATAGGTCAATGTTAAGAGCTGGTCAAATGATGCTCAAAGCAAACTACAAAAAAAAGGAACAGACAAAGATAAAAGACATCTTAAGTGCTCCCAGCATTGGCATTTGATGCCGTAACATGGTGGCTTTGCTAAAATGATTTGTAATAATGATAAGGAAAAGCATACGAATCATTATTGGCTGACGTGAAGGTGGAAGTTACTTGAAAACATCGATCTCATAATAGCGGCATAATTAAGAGAGGCTTGTCAAAGGTCCTTTTCTACTACAAGTGGACCTGATTTTCAATAAAGCGATTAAGGAAGTCAATTAGCATTCGCCCCTCTGTCTCACAGCCACCCAGCACGCAACATTAGACATCAAAACTCATCGAGAGCTTGATCCGAGAGGGTGTTTGCGTGTGCTTGCACAATTGAGCAATCAAAGACCTTTACACAACCATTCAGAAAACGGTGAACTGAAGGTACAAAGGTAATCGCGCCGAACATATAAAAATTGCAGGAAGTAAGAAGCCGCTCACTGCAGGTAAAGTAAACAGCACCCCAAATAAAATGAGCCACAGAGCCGGACGACAGATAAGACGGTCAGTGTAACAGCGTGTGAGATGAGAAAAAATGAGAGGCCGTTCACCTTATGTGGCTAAGCCACTAAAATGAACTCGGCCTTATCTGAACTGATGCAGGAATTTCTCTGATTCCTCAACCAGGCTTTGATGTGCCCGGCTTTAGTGCTGGTTGAGAATCGGCACTACCGGCCGTTGTACACGCTTTTATGCTCCTATACAACACGTGCCCGACAAGCTTTAGATGGCTTTAGCTTCGAGCAGCAGTGTGAAAAAAAGTTAAAGGTATTGTAGACCAAAAATCTTTTCATTGGGCTCACTTGTATGCATAATTAAATCCGTCATTTCAGTTTTAAATCAGCGGAAAAAAAAACTGTGGCCTTTTCTACAGATCACTAGCCTGAATTTAAATGCGCTGGGGATTTTTGTGATGAACTTGCTCCCTGCTGCCTTCTAGTAGGCGAGGAGGTGTAGCGCAGGCAGAGAAAGAACAAAAGTCACAGATAAGCCTTTGATCATTTCTATCTCGGAGGCTATGTAGCACAACATCTGCACCAGTAATGTAACACTTGTGCAAATGGGTCCTGCTGTATACAGGCTGGAATTTAGAGCACATTACAAATAAAGTTTAGAATCACTAGAATGAAAAAGGTATTTTGTGATCTTTAAAATGAATTGATCTAAAGGTTTTTCCACATAGGAAGGTTATTTGTGTAGACAAAATGTAATTGTGAAAACAATTACTTTGACCATTGAGTCCTATGAAGATCATTACAAACAGTTTGTGCTTCTTTAGATTATACAGACTTTCATTAGAATGCATCAGTTCTGAATGGAGTTAAATGTTTTAAAAACTCAACACAACATAGTATATAGTCTGCTCTACTACAGTGTGTTTGTTTTAAAAACACCAATTTCTAAAATAACTGTACGATATTACGATGTAATGGTTGAATTGAATTTTGGATTTCATCTTGACCTTTTTGCTCTTTTTATTTTTATGACAGACAGACTTTATCGGGTTGCTAGAAGTCTTTAGTATTCATAAAGTTATTGTTTGTCTGACTATTTTTAGCAATTACAGAATAAATTCTGAGAGAATGATGCTCAAATACATTGATCCACCTGTCTATTTTTTCCAAACCATTGACGAAAAAAAATCTAAAAGACAATATACTAACTGAATTCTGTAAATTTAAAACGCTCAAACCAGAAACAGGGATGGGATGGCTCTTTATAGACCTTGTATTAAATAACAAATAATGCTTTATAGTGTAACGGAGACCTTACATGGGTATTTATAAACATTTGAGACAAAACCTTAGGTAAAACGTGATTCTCTTGTAAGGTTGACATGTGCATGAAATTAAATTGAAATTAAAAAGCACAACTCTGCACCTAAGTATTTCATATTGGTACCAAATGTATATCTTTACCTATATGGTACATGTAGGACCTTTTTAAAAAGGGTACTGTCCCAGTGACAGTTTGTGTACATTCGTGACCATTTTTTCTGAAAGTGTAGTATACTGTTTGTTTCTTTAGTGTCAACATTTCTGCAGGACCTTAAAATGCAGACATGGCTGGCCTTTTCTCTTCTCCCTCCACAAGTAACCGAGCAGTTCCTTCGAGTTATAAAGATGGTCAGGTGGCAAAATCAAAATTGCATTCATGCCCCGGAGCTTTCATTAACCTCCACGGAGCCACGAGGACGCCTTCCTCAGCATTTTAAAACCATTCTACGCACAAAGTCTGAGAACTGTTCTTTAAATAAATAAATAAACGCATCTCACAGGAGGCCAGTCTATGAACCTGCATAAACACCCACCACACGCTGGATCAAAAAACTTCCAGCGCCGTTCCTCGGAGACTCAAAGTGCAGGGCAGAAGGCAGGAAGTATATGAATGGCTTGCCAGAGGCATGTGTTATTTCCTGTATGTCATATGAATTATGCATCATCTTAATCAAATAAATATAAAACGAGAACCAATCGCCAATCAGCGGCGTGAGCCCTTCAAGGTGTTTCGCCTTTGATCACCCTTCCTTGGACAGAGTATTGAGAATTGAACGCCCTACTTATTTATCTCTCTATCTCCTCCAGTGAGCACAACTTGGGCCGAAGAGTTCATGCAGTCCCGCGAAACTCACAGAGGCTCAACTTCACATGCCTTGTTTTGCTATGTAGCCAGAGAAAAGCATTTAATTTGTCCAAGGGATTTATCGCTTGATTATACTGTGTAAGCACACAAATAGGTCATAGTTTATAGGTGCGCTGTAATTCGCTTGGTCAGTGTTTGGTTCACGGTGAATTTTATTTGCCCTTTGCATGTGAGAAGTATGAGAATTGTATTTGCCTTCTCATAAGGGCAGTTAAGCGCTTTCCCGCTTAATCTCCTACACAACTCCATCCTGGTGGAACATTCTTCCTAACTCTATCTGGTTCACCACATCTCTCACAACTTTCAAAAAAATCTCGTCTGTGAATACTTCAAACGAGGGGGAAAAAAACTCTTTCTTCCAACATCAAGATATTGTTCTGCCTTTTGTGGAAACTAGTAACTTTGTATTAGCGCATATTGTATTATTTATCCTGTATGACATATCACTTATTGCTCCCTGAACTCTCTATAATTCACTTTGGATGAAACCGACTGCTAAACGTAAATGTAGATTCTGTTTGTATTTTTGAGTTTCGTAGCTACTATCATTCAGAAGAGTGGCTCTTGTGCTTAGGTTATGGGAGACCTCATGTGTGTTTTTTCACTCAATGAACAGTAATGGTGCCAGTAGTGAGACAACTCTCAGCTTACATGCACATCGTATATGTTGTAAACAATAATTCATGTTAAGCTTAAGTTAAAAAAGATCAATAATTAAACTCCAATGGTCAAAGTAGTATTTCTTAATAAGTAGTTTATCACGTGACGTGCTTAAAGGGCAGCAATCCCAGAAAATGCACTTTTAAATGTTTATCTACCAGAAATTGAGTCACCAGCATGTGTGCAGAAACACCATTTAATTACACAAATCCATCTATTCTTCTTTTTGTAATCTCCGTTTATCCACAACAGTGACACAAAACAAGTTGTTGGCGATCTCCTAACAATCTAATGTCACATTGTTTACGCCTGCACATGACTGCTCGCAGACTCTGCCTTATGAGCGGCTCCAATATTTAATACAGCAAATGGTCAGCATATGTTTTTCTATCTGTGTTTTTATCTTTTCCATTTAATTCGTATTCATGAACAAGGCATTAAAATGATTTGTATTACAGATAATGTATGGTTTGGTTTGACAGGGCATTACAAACGTAATTGTGCTTTCCACCATATTGCTTGTTTCGATGTCATCCAAAGCACGTGTAAGCGCTCTACCCCATATTTTGCATACGAGGAGTGGAGCAGTAGCTCATTTGCATTTAAAGAGAAACACACAAAAACGGTGCGTTTTCCATTGCAGATTCAAATGGCCATGTTCAACATATTGTAATAAAAGATATGTTGTGTATTTTGAGCAGAAACTTTACAGAGACATTCTGGGGATACCACTGAATATTTTTTCATTGCAGAAAACACCTGGATTTGCGGCCCTTTAAATATTTTAGGTAATTTACTTGATGTATTCATGGTATATTACGTCAAAAAAAGCTTTAAACTACTTCAAAAGAAATTTGTGTAACATTGTTATCTATTTTATAAGTGAATATCTGTGTAATTTTTTTCACAGTATGTCCTTCAATGAGACACATTTATTTTGCCTCATGCAGTCGTAGGGACACATAGGCAGGGTGGCAATGGCCGACCCAGATTGATGACAAATCGGCCCAAAGCTGCTGACATAAATAAATGATTTGGTTCTTGCACACAGTAGCTTCACGTTTCTTTTTTAGAAACACATTTTTATTCTAAAAAGAAAAACCTTGACTATGGTGAAGAGAGGTTGCATTGCTTTTTGTCATGAATACATTTTTTTATCATAATGGTGCACTGTTCAGTATGACTCAGATAATTGGTCAGCAATGGTCAATTTTGTCTACATTTTTGAAGGATATTCGCTCCAATTATGGTATACTATAGAAACAAATAGCACTATAGAATAGTAATTGCTTCATAAGAAGTGTATTCTATTCTATTTTTAATTTGTGTATTTTCTGCCTGAGTCACAATATTGGAGAGAGCTGAATAAGAGAGGTCCGTAGGATAATATTTGGCAAGCAGTAACTTTAACATCCTAAACACTATGACACCGGTTTTTAACAACCATATACTTGAGGACACAGGTGCAATTACCACTGCATGACGCATACAGTAGCTATGGTCAACAGAGCAACATTGTAAGCGACATAGCGATAAGCAACAGTTTAATGAATTATTCATTCTGCAGTGCTTGCTGGGAATTATGCATATTAGGCTCTGAAATGAGCAAATATTGTCCAATAAAAGCTAAGAAAAGGGGTAGAATACGAAATATTAATGTTTAAAGTTGAGAGTAAGGACAGATTATTGGTAATATTTCTTCTTATTATAAGTTGTGTAGCAAATGGCTTTGCTCAAGGGAAAAATGGGGACAGAAGAACAAAATAACTTTTCAATATGTAATTTTGTTTGAGTTTCACAGATTAAAACTACAGTTAACCGAGTTACTTGCTCAAAACTAAATACTGGTATCTTCACAAGTGTGTTGTAAGTCAGAGCTGTGAGTTAAAAATAATGTATTCAAAGTAAAAAAAAACTACACTTCACAAAATAAAATAAAGCTGTGATTTTTTTTATAAATATTGAAAATAAGAATACTACTAATGTCATCAGTATTGTTTAGCCGTGATTTGGAGATTTTTTTTTTTTTTAAGTGAAAATAAAATATTTCTGATATCTTCACTAGTGTGTTATTAGTCAGAGCCGTCATTTAAAAAAAAAAAAAAATATATATATATATATATATATAATTCAATTTTAAAATTCCATAATTCTATATGCTGAAAAAATTACCTCATCAATTGTTATTCTAAGAAATTATTTCATAATATTAAAAAGACGTTTTATACTTAAAAGAAGAATTCTTACCCACAGTATTTGTGCTGTACAAAACGCTCAATATATAAATGTATTAGTAGATATGTGAAGCATGAAAATTGTTATTTCAATTAACAGCACTGTGTTTTGTCTGTTATAGAGAGATACATTTTAAGCCGTAGTGCCAGGTAAATGCTGCTTGACAGATTGATAGCCTACAGACCTATGAAAGGATCGACAGGCTAAAATCAATTGAAAACTGTGAATATATACGAACAAAGATACCTGCCCAGAGAGATTGTCTGCATACCACTGAGTGAAGTGCAAACCGAGATTTAATCAGAACAGGTTGTTTCGTTTCAAAAACTATTTAACATGTGTCCAGAGTTCAAATCTCAATGATGACTGCAATCAACTTTGAGAATGAGGAATAACATGGATGCTGTCTGTATGTCAGTTAAAGGAGGCATGAATTAAAATTAATTAATCAATTACAACTCAACACAATTAATCGTATTTACACGGACATCATGGTAGGGTTAGAACTGAAAACGCCCTTGTTACTGAGATTAGATCTGTTAAGCGAATGGCAGATTCTGGAATGAACCTATCTATGATGACATTGATAGGTTGAACACCACCTCCATACAAAAATATCAACGACTACTTTTCTAGCCCCGCCCACTGGTTTGTGACAATTCTGAAGCAACAAAATTAAGTGGCACGGAACAAGCTAGAGATAGCAAGCAATAAACAAACATGCCGTTAAAGAAAGCAAAATATTGTGCCACCCCTGGTTGTGGAAGAATATAGTCGCTGCATAACCTTCCTTCAATCCCGAAACTTTATTTTGCACTGTTAAAGTTTTAATTTAAAGACCTTCCAGATCATGTGGGAAGAACACGGAGTGTTTGTTCGCAGAGGTCAAGGCAGAGATCGACACTGGATTTGTGGAATGATTAAAATGAAAAAGTTGTCGTCAATGTTGGATCCGGTAGGAATGGTGCAGCAATCTTATGTGAGTAAAAAAATTTTGCATTATGCGTCACTATTGCTTTATTAGAGATCGCTTGATGTGCCCTGAGCACTATTCGCACAAGATTAGTATTACCTGGGGACCTCTAGTCATCTGGAATACTTTCAGATGTTGTCTCTGATCTTAAGCCCGTACGAATCGGCATCTCTTAGATTTGGCGGGCTCATACATAATTTTTCAAGGTTTTATCCACCGTTTGCGAATAATGGAGGCTGTTTTGGAAGTGTTTTGGTATTATTTCGGGTGTTTAGTGCTATATAAATTACCGGGAGTCTCCCGTTTGTTTATTTATTATTGAAATTCTCGTTACATTTGAAAGCCGCAATCGCGGTTACCTTTTGTCCGGTACGCAATCACAGTCTCAAATGCTGACAGGTACGGTCATATATCATTTAACGCAATATAACTATAGGCTATACAAACTATACGCAAAGCCTTGCCATCACATACGGGAAATAAGTCAGTGCATTTGTGTAAAATCATCCCGTGCGTCACATGAAATACTGATGTTGGGAGGTAATTTATAAATCACAGGAGGTCTCCAGATAATACTAATGCCGTGTGAAAACTGTGAATGGTGCTAATGTGTAACCGTTACGTCTCTAACCAAATTCACAGAGGCCTCAAACTACGCGAAATGCTATCCAATCAAAGCAGAGGGCGTTTACTTACAAAGTCTTCAATGCAGCACGCCCATTAAAACCGAGCGTTTGCAGAGCTGGCCTCAAAACCAGTGTAGAAAATAGCCTATCACTTATTGATTTTTATGTTTTTTAATGTAAAAAATGCGTGGACATCTTAACTAGACCTCAAACAGCAGTATAGAACAGTAAACAAGGCCAGTTCATTACACCTTTAAAGAAAATGTGTAGCTGCTGACTAATACTGTGTACAAGCAGTCGATCAATGCTGTAGAATCAAAGAGGTCTACTTCCCTTTTAGCTGACTTGCATCATTGAGTGGGTATCTCTGTCAATTAGTGATTTAAACAATTAAAAACACGTCAGAGACAATATTTTTAGTGACTTGAAAAACTGTTATACAGAAGGGAGCATGGAGTACTGTACTTTACATACCGTAAGAACATTTAAAAGTTTGGATTTTGACATTTACTTAACATTTCTTCAATTTTCACCTCACCCTTATGTCATTTCAAACCTATATGACTTTGTTTTTTTCTTCAGAACACAAAAGAAAATATTCCATTTAAAAAAAATGTTAACTAAATAACACTGACTCCAAATGACTTCCCTTTAGGGACACAAACATTTATCAAAATATCTTCTTTTATGTTCCATAGAGTCATACACAGGGTCTGAACGACATAAGTGAATCAACAATGACATAATTTTCATTTTGGGGTGAACTATCCCTTTAACAAACTGTGATAATTAAATACATTTTAATATGAAAGCAGCACTTTATAAAATGAAGCCATTTACAGGTCTAATGTGTAATTTTTTGGAGGATCTATTGACACAAATGCAATAAAATAAACATAATTTTCTTCAGAGCTGTATAAAGACCTTACATAATAAATCATTATGTTTTAATAACTTAGAATGAGCTATTTTTATCTAAATACACCGTTGGTCCCCTTACATTGAATTCGCCATGTTGTTTCTACAGTAGCCCTAAATGGACAAACTGCTCTACAGAGTAAATCTCCTTTCGGCAAAGAAGCAAAAAATCTACAACATATTAGTCTTATGTCAGCCTCTGTAGTGCTTTGAAAGGGAGGGGTGGAGTTAGCCGTTGGTTCAAATTTGTAACCTCACCACTAGACAGTAAATTTCATGCACTGGATTTTTAAATACATTTTACAGATCTATACTCTCAATGTATTTAAACAAAGTTTCTCATTGTATTAATTTTGATTGCTTGATCAACAACGTTAATACCGATGTGAACTGAAAACTTCAAGCTATTCCAACAAAGAACAACTTTTGTATCTTATGGGTTCATCCTAAGGTACATGAATGCCATAGAGCTTTCATAACCCATACATACTTTTAAAAGCTTTTTCAAAACATTTTAATCTTAGAAAGTTCTTGATTTGAACAGCAAATAACCCTTTAGGTAATGCTTTGTATTTTTTATAAACCATTATCAGAAATTAATATTATAACAGGTAAAAGAAGAAAAACCCACAGTAAAATGTTAAATATGCATAAATAAGCAATGAATACATGAGCAGGAATTCATAATTACTTTTCACTAAAAGCTAAAAGTCAGTGCATCTGTGCCGTTGGCATGGCAGCAACTTGAATTACAGTACAAAGATGAAGTGCAGTTTTTCCTCAGAGACAGGGAGAGAGAGAGAGAAAGAGAGAGAGAACGAAAACAGCAGTCATTTGAGTCAGAAAGATTAGAAATCTATCACCAGACCAGATAACCATTGGCCCTTTTCAAGCCATCTGTCTAACTGTCCTCTCACATGGATCTTAAAGTTTGCATCTCCAGCCCTCAAGCTCAATATGTGAAAGAGGCTGTTACACCGTTGGAAGTACAATGAATTGCAGAGGGGTCCGTATGTATCATCAGTTAACCCAATCCACCGGGCAGTAAAAAGAAAAGGCAGGGCTGAAATCAGATGACAAATAGCAGGATGAAGTGGTTTTTGGACGGAATGGTCAGGTCCAGCATCATCCTTTTAGCCTCCATGTACATAAAATATCTGTCAGTAATAGGTTGAGTAGGATGGGGTTTACTTAAGTCAAATAGATGTTGTGAGTGATGCGGTCTAGATGCAACAGAATTATGGGAAAACAATAAATGGGCACTCACCACAGATTGAGCGACTGCATATTGCAGACGGTAGGCCTGCATCAGAGAAACTTCCCCGCTTAAAGGGGTCCTATCGAGAGGAATCAAGATTTTCTTTAGCGTTTTATAAAGAGTTAGGGTGCACAATGAGGAGATGGTGTTACTTTTTCAATTCATAATGTCATTCAGAGAACAGAAAGACCACTTAATAAAATTGCAAAAACAACTTTTTAATCTTGGAAAACCACATGGGTTAGTTCAGCCAGTCATTGTGATAGTGTGGAGGAAGTGGAAAAGAATACTATAATGCAATGTGGAACTGTCACAATGTAACACAGATATTAAAGAATATAAAAGAGAGTAGAAAGCAGACAAGATTCTCATTCAACCCAGTCTCAAGGCTGTTTGTAGCATAGGCAGGAAATTTACAACCTTTTGTAGACACAAAATTTGTGTCAGTCAACGTGACCTTTCTTGTGTCACTTAGCACAACTTTTAATACACAGACCACATGTGTACAATTATATATTTACAACCTGATATCTAAAGAAGGCAAACATATATTAGGAGGTGGCTAAGCAACGCCTCACCTCACCCCAAACCCTAAAATCAGAGCCGCAAACGTTAATTTTGCCCCCCAAAAAATCTAGATTCTTCACTAGGTGGCAAAGCAACACTAAATGGCCACGAACACGAATTAATAGATTATAGTTTGCAACAATGTCACAAATTCCTGTGAGACTGTCTCGATTTCCTATGAGACTGTCTCATTTCACGTATGAAGAAGCCGTTTATATGGAACTAATGGCCCACATGCAGCTAAAATTGCCCATTCAGTTCTAAACATATGCCATGCAGGGCTAGAAAGAAGAAGAAACTCCTGACCAATGGTTTAATGTTTGCATACATACAGTATGGATGCCACCCATGATACTGCACACAATGTTTTAACTAAAAACCTTTTCAAGGAACCATATGAATATTACACTGTTTAAGAAGCACATTTATATGTTTTCAAACATTTGGATATTGGATATATTAATGAAGAAATTAAAATAAAAAATCCAGTAATAAGTATTTAAACTAGGAATGCACGATATATTATCACCACATCGGTATCGGGAGAACACTTTTCTGGGTTGCTCTGGAAAAACATCTATTATTTGTTTAATAAATAAACATTATGCCTGAAAAGTTTAAACTTTAAAGAATAATTAATCAGTGTAAAGTCATCTTGGTTCATGACAAAACAAAATGTATTCTTTTTTTCTGCAACCAATGTTTTAGAATGAATGCTGTTGTCAACTTTTTGCCTTTAGATACTGTACATCGGTCAATATATCGGTAATCGCTTTCAACAGTTAAACGTTATTGATCGTTATCAGACAAAAATGGACATACTACTAATCTACTTATCGACATCTACTAATTTAAACCACCAAGATAAATGGAAAAACACTGTTTCTGCGAAGATTTTACAAAATTGTGTCACACCATGCTGTCAAGATCCTGTCCTTCTTGTTTTCTAGTTTTGTTGGATAGGGTCATGACAGTACCGGCGTGTTGCGTCTTGTGTGGAGACACGTGGCTGTTTGTTATGACATTGCGCCATATGTCCACCTGTCTCGTGCTTTAGCTCCTCCCTCTGGTTCCCTGTATCTCACCATCAGTTTTTCATTCCCGTCACCTACCTGTCACCCTCCATTGGTAATTATCCCTTCATAAGTTTTTCCGATATAATGCTCTTGTGAGTTCTACGGCCTTTGCGGTTCATTGTTTCTCATACATGTCGCGTTACCCTCGTCCAGAAATCTTGTACCTGCCGTGTTCCTGCAGTGTCGTGTTTTTTGAAGTGTACGTTTAGTTCACTTTTGTATTCTTGAGTTTATCTTGTGGGAAGTGTTTGGTTTGTTTGATTTTTTATGATTGCCTGTTCTGCCCCATTGTGGGTTTTGTCTAGTGTTTTCATTTAAATACAGTATTTTTGGTTTAGATCCTCGTTTGTGTCTGGGTTCTCTGTCCCCTGATCATGATACATGCTGTCATATATTTGGGGCTTGAGTGGACTAAAATGGAACACAACAAGAGGAACATACATTTTCTACCACTCTAAGTTGACCTCAGGGGAAAAAATATGGCAAAATATTATGATATAGGTTAACCCCTATAAATGACACGCAAATCTTCTGAAGGTAATACACACAGTTCAAAAGCAATTCACATTACATTACATTGGGTGTGTGAGTAAGAAAGCGGATCTATGTGCCAGTATGCCTTCTGTTTTCTATCGATTGCCTGAGGCGATCACCTGACCCGATTAATAAACTGCTGTTACCAGTGTGGCATACCTGCCTTCCCACACACAGAGGAAAAGACACATCCATGATGCATGAAGCAAGCTGGCTCTGAGCAGGAAGCAGGAAGAGGCCGAGGCATGGCCTTCAGACAGAGATCTGCTCTCAGCTGGGATCTGCAGAGAGAGAGAAGGAGTGTGGATAAGAGATGGCAGAGTGTTATGTCAGAAGAAGAGACATTTTTGATGAAAGAATTGTGTTGGAGAAAAGGAAATAGATTGCTCTCTAGCAAGAATGCTTATGGTGTTTGGTGAGTTTTGTGCTAAAACTTTTTACTTGGTGAACGCGCTGTGGTGTAGGTCTAGACTTCAAACGCACCTCATACTGTAGGAGTCAGTAAATAAACTGGCCATGGTGCAAAAAGTGACCAATTTTAAAAGACTGAAAGGCTATTAGAACAAAGATCACTGTAGAAGTATACACTATATAAGTGTAGTGTGGTATAGAGTGCAGATGAGTGCACGCTCCTACAACTTCTAATGGATGAAAGGATGAAATTGTAGGTATTTTGCAATATGGCCACATTAGGGTAAGTAAATGTTATAGTAAGTGGTTTAAATTATTTACCAATTTTAAATACCAAAAAATAATTTAGCTCTGCTCTACATCTGACTGTCACCACTAAAATGTTTAATAATATTTTAAATTTTAAAACAAATTGTTTCGTCTACAATATATTTTAAGAAGATCACATGATTGTGAAATATTTTCTATATAAAAATTTCAGTATTTTGAAAAATGCCAGCAAGCAGCTTGTATAGACAGCTTCAAAATATGTGAACAGCTGGTCCAGAGTCACCAGCGTTTCTTTTTAATTGACTGTATTTTTAAATCCTACAAATATGATTAAAACTTAAATAATATTTTTTTGACATTGTGTTGTGGTTATAAGTGTTCAGTTGGTTGTATTTTGTCCAAATATTTGTGTACACTTTAAAAAGTGCTGGGGTGTTTTCAACCCAAAATGCTGAGCTGTTTCTGAGCTGAGCATTGTTGGGTCAAATAAAAACCATGTGCTGGGTTAATTTAACCCAATGACTGGGCTCGTCCCAGCATTTTTTTGAGGGTAGTGTTAAAAAACTGAAACAGGAAGTTATTTTGGACAATTGTTTACGTAATCTGCAGTGGTCTATGTAGCAACAAGCTAGCCCAACTTGATTATTCAAAACTCTGAATTCAAAATTCATAACTTCATGTTATTAATAATGTTGTAAATTTGTTGCAGAAGTGCAGAAACCAAACATCTACTAACTTCTGACATCATTGAATAAAATAAACTGATTAGCATTTTAGACAGCACTGAAAGGACAATTTATCAGGATATGAAGAAACGGTCATATTGTCAATGGAAGTGGATGGGACATGATCCCCTCTGTTGAGCAGACATCACAATAAACCACCAAAAAAAAAAACACAAGAACAAACATGTAGATAACAGGACAACAGAGAAATGAGAAAAATCTAATAAAGATGAGGCAACAGAGACTACTGATGATCAGACCGCTTTATAATTTATAAGAATATTACTACACCATCTGACTGCATCTTTCTACATTAAAGTGATAGTTCACCCAAAATGAAAATTGTGTCATCATTTACTTACGTTCTTCCGCAGAACAGAAAATAATATATTTAAAAGAAAGTTGGTAAGCAACAGCATAGGCAATGCAAGTGAATGGGTGCCAGATAACAACATTCTTCAAAATATTTTGTGTTTTGCAGAAGAAAGAAAGTCAAACAGGGTATGAATTGACAAGATTGTGAGTACATTTTCGAACAGAATTTTAATTGTTGGGTGAACTATCACTTTAATGGACAAAAGTTGTGTATTTAGACAAGGATGAATGCCTACTTTAGCATTAAATTCAAATACAATTTATTTATCTTTGAATGCATTATAATTGATAGAATTTCGGTAATATTATGCAATATCAGTTATTTATTAATTAAACATGCATTTCTTTAAAAAAAAAAAGAATACTTCCCCTTTAAGACTTTGCTAAATTAGAGTCTGTGAACTTAGTCAGCATAAAACGGTTAGCATTGGAATAATTTGACCAAAATTATTCATCTCATTATTTGAGATGCTATCATATCCCACTTAAGCTCTTAAAACAAGCTTTGCTAATGGATTTTCAATGACAAAGTAAAATCTCAATTCCTCTTTCAAGGACTCAAAAAAGCCATGGGTGTCAAAAAGGATAGCATCCACAAACAATAGCATTTAAAAGAAAATGAGACACAGCAAATTCCCTTGATAAATGTCTAGTTAAAGACTCTCCAAACTAAAACGCAACTTTAATCAACATCATTGGAATCGACAGTGAGCTAATTGATGGGAGCTCAGCATGTCCATAACAGTCTGAAGGTTTGGAGATTTTAACTGCATATTGGCAATTTGGAGTCTATAATGAAGAGGAATGGTCTAAGGTTTTCATCGATATCGGGAGAGCGAGCATTTAGAGGTGAACGATAGCACCGCCTCGTCAATTAATGCTGTTCTGAGCACAGTATAACTGGCAGAAAGGGGGAACTAAGGAAAGTGCCAATATCCAAAGTAAAGAATCAGCATTCATTTCCACGAATCAGAATATAGTCATCTCGTGTCTTATATAAAATCCGCTAAACTGAACAAAAGTAAGACTCCAAATAAAAAGTTAACACCAAACAGTGCATCATTGTATAAACTAATGTTAAGTTATGACTAACAATATAAATTAGTAAAACTGTCGACCTTTAGTTAAAACACGTTTGATTCCAATTCTCCTGGTTTCACATTGTACTTTTATCTGCACTGTGGTATATTTGCATCATCAGCCAATATACTATTTCTAGGTAAATCACGGCTTTGCCTCCTCGCTGCTTCATGTTGTTGTCACGTTGAATTTACCAGCGTAACTTCACTCGCACAGAACGGCAGCTGGGCTTGTCTGCTGAGGATTTATTGCGAGATAGGTGAGAAATGCGAGCTGCTCTCCGCAGCAATTTATTTGGAGGCAAGCAGAGTATGAGATATGCATTATATGATCTGGGGCAAATTATGCATCATCAATACCTGCTCACTTCTGCAACTCAGGACAGATTGCGTTCGTACGAACCACACGATCCGGATCCATACTCCAGAACCATCTTTTTCATTAGACTCTGATGCAGTTTGTTGGCGTTCCCTTGAGTTTGGAAAACCGAACAAATGGACTCAGGTCTGCATTAGAAACTCAATGAAGCTTTTCAATTATGTATTTTTAAGAACATTGACTTACATGAGTGTCTTACATAAATAAATATATGTTAAAACCATGCGCATGTTAAACAATGGGAAAAACTTTGGGCAAAAAATCTCATGGCTTTTTAATAACTTGGCTCAATTACAACCGAAACCACCACTTTGTCGACAACAGCCGTGTCCAAAAACATTTTGTAATTGAATTGCTTGCCAAAAAACCATCTGTTCTGGCAATACATTTTATGTTATTAGAGCTTGGAATTAGAAACTGCATTGATAAGTGTGGATACAACCTATAATAAGACTCTTACACCCACTTTGGTTCACGAGGCAGTCCGATTATGATATTTGGCTGACATTATTGGTCTAATATATAATTGTGATTTAGACGTTAGTCAGGATTTTTTCTACAATTACATTTTACTGTAATAAAGATTTTTTGTGTGCTTTATTCACGAAATACTTGTTAAGAATGTGATTTAATTGAATCCTTT
Organism: Triplophysa dalaica; assembly: GCF_015846415.1. Lineage (NCBI taxonomy): Eukaryota > Metazoa > Chordata > Actinopteri > Cypriniformes > Nemacheilidae > Triplophysa > Triplophysa dalaica. Next base: position 9,084,159 of record NC_079543.1, read on the forward strand.
GTAAATTGTCCCTTATAATATAATTTAAAACAATTTTATAAAAAATTTGGTAACACCAATATAAAATTGTATTAGTTAATATTAGTAAATGCATTAACTAAATTAACTAATAATGAGCCATACAGTTTTTAAAATCTATTTAGAGCAGAGCAAGGATGGTGGATGCTCCAGATACTATAGACCCCCCTTGTGTCTTCTAAACGTGTTCAATAATTCCAGTCAGCCCGATTTGTCAATAAACTGTGCCTTTGCATATAAAAACAGGCATTATACTTATCATTCTGTTGAGAAAAACTCAATCTAGGTTAATTTTATCTGAATGGGATGATGCACACACAGCTTGGCCTAAATCATCTACAACTGATTCATGGAACGGATCTGGACTGAGAAGCCCAAGCTCGTGTCACTGTGCGAGCCAAAGCATTGCCACAGTGCTGATTGCAACTGACTATGCCACAGCATTCACTTCCCGCAGTGACTAAAGCTTCCCTGACAAAGTGTTACTAATCACAGCCAGGGCTGAAGGATTCTGGGCTGTATGTTGATCATTACATCTGTCAATTTTGTGGGACCACATGCACGGTTAGACCCCAAGAAACGTTTGTAATTTTCACCCCAGTGACTACAGACCGGACTCATCTGTTCATTCATATACACACTTTCCTGCTCACCCTACAGTACTGTACATGTATTAACTGCAAACATTGTGGCGGACTAACTGCAATTTACACTACTGCTGTTGCCATTTGGAACATTTACTGTGAGCAACGACAGTCATCTAGTGAGATAAACAGTATTTGTGACAGAATAACATGCCGTCTGTTCTATGTGAAGAGCCACTTTGTTATTCAGTGGTTCATCTGCAGATAATAACATGCAAGTTATGTGCAGAAAATAAATAAGTTCATTTAGCATTTAGCTTTCATCCAAAGCAACTTTAAATGAGCACATATGAAGGCATTACTGCACTGCAGTAATGAAGTCCAGATAATAACTTGTTAAAAGTCCCTTTAAGTTTGACCGAAGAGGAGAAAAAAGATGAATCATCTGCCCAAACAGAATGAATCAATCATTCAATCTTTACTGGCAGGCGAGACATCTGCTGTTTATAGAGTATGGCTCTGGCGATGTGGGGATGGAAGCGTGCATCAAAGTATCATTAATTGCACAATGGATGTAGGAAAGTATCGAATGTGGGAGTGTGGGAGACTGGGAGGCTGCGGCACGGTCAAAAATTTTAAGAGCGTGTGGAGTGTGATGTGTTCTACACTTTATATCACGCTCACAGACGTTCTCTTGATAAAATACATTTACCCGGCAAACTCATCTCACTCCATCTACTGTGCTTGAAATGAAAGAGTCTCAGATGGAACAAACCAGAAGGACATGGAACTGAGTTGGTGTATGTCTGAATGGAATGCTTGTGATGTTACTATGATGGATATCATCAGGTGGACACCAGACGAGAAGAACTAGATTCCTATCTTGGTTCTTCTTCAAATTCACATTTATCTTAAAACAACACAATTTTTATATGGGGTGAAAAATATTTTTGCCCAACAAATATAAATGTATAAATCGCATAAATGCACAGAATTAAAAACTTTTTAGTTAATCTGAAAGAAATTAATTCTACAATAAATAAAGTATATTTGCAATAAATAAAAATGAATCCAAACTAAATATAAATAAATCTACAATAAATACAAATGTACCAACAATGATTAAAACATATAAAATAATTAAATAAATCTAAAATAAATAAATCTACAAAATATCGTTTAAATATAAATGTTCTACTTGTTTAAGAGTAACCAACAAACAAAATCACAAGAAAAAAAACATTTCTGTAATTGTACTGTTTACCTATTTACAGAAATATAGCCTGAAAGACAAAATCACAATGTTGCAACTAGCCACTATCAGAGCGATACTGTATGCAGATTTTTTACAATGGCCTATTTGTTTTTCGATTTGTTTCCTTCTGTATACAACACTGAATCATCGGAATCGAATACCTCCCTCCAGGAGGCAACATATTCCCACAAACGCTTCAATTGATCTTTCCCCTTTGAAAGACAAAGACCATTTATCACACTTTTAAAATACTTTGCCTTTAACAGGTAAAGCGCGCATCTGTAATTCTCGTTGGCTCAGGCTTGCTCAATATGCTCTAGCGTCTCATCCATTTTTCACAGACGGGCACTTATCCAATTACGAGACACGAGAATGAGAAATCTCCTTAAAAGGCGGGTTAGCTTTCATTTACAGTAGCTTTACTGTGCAAGCTCACAAAACGTGCTAAACACCCTATAAGCCACAGGCCATGGCAAGAAAGAGACAAACTGTATATCCTAAAAGAGAGATGGTTTTCACTTATCAGCTCAATTAGCTAATCTCAATAATAAAAATGTTTAGTTGTTATGGTATTTCTTTTTGTCTTGTAACTGATGGATAAATTGTTATGGAAAGATCTGAGCATTGCTGCAGTGCAAAACACAGAGTTGGGCTGTATATAGTACTTCTGAATGCCACTCAAAAACTGTTGCTACTACCTGACAGATATGGCACTTACATAAAAAGTAAGGCCAAATACTACTATAAAATGAATGTTCTTTTCTTTTTCTTAAGTACAAAATGTCAGTAAAAATAGGTGCTTAACCTTCAGAAAGAGTCTAAATTTATAATATAAAGGCTGAGTTTTTTAAGACATGTGAAAACAGTAAACAAAGAGTTTATGAAAATATGGCATAATGGGTAGCGTTTTAGCCTACATTGAGCTGTCACTCAGTTTGTTTGGGCCCAATCCTGTGGATATTCGTACAGTAACTAATCTACATATTTACAATTTGGTGGCTTATTTGTATACATTTGTACATTCCTATGCTTTGTCTGCTTTAGCTCCAGTGACCGTTTAGGGGTGGATCCTCACATTTTTATAATCATTTAAAATTATAAGAATTTGTTTTTTGTATAATTTGTATCTTTTAAATTAATTCAAACTAGCCACCTAAAATGATATCCAGTGAGATCAGGTTGTACAAGCATTGCTCGATTATAACAAAAAAATCATCATTCTCAATCAAGATTATTTGGGTCAATATTGAGATCATGAATGTTTAACATGATTATTCACTGACTTTATAAACAACAAAAATAACTTGTTTATTTAACTTGAATACAACTTAAGCAAATAAAAAAAGAAGTATCAAAAAGAAATATGCACCACTGTAGATACTTGCAAAATGGAATGCCGCAAACAACCAAAAACGCTAATATACGCTCATGTCGTAATGTTAAGCTATCAAGAAACCTCCATAATGAAAGACCAGATTGCCAGAATGTGATTCATACCATTTATTAAAATATTGATGATGGAGATTCTGTGAGCCTGGATAATGCAGTTTACACCATGAATTTAATTCATTACATTTACATTTATATAGCGCTTTTCTGGGTACTTAAACATTGAAGGGGGGAATCTCTTCAACCCCCACCAATGTGCAGCATCCACCTGGATGATGTGACGGCAGCCATATTGCGCCAGAATGCCCACGACACACTAGTTTATTGGTAAAGAGGACAAAGAGTTACGATGCCAATTAGTGCATATATGGGGATAATAAGGAGGCCATGATGTATAGAGGGGAATTTGGACAGGATGCCGGGGTTACACCCCTACTCTTATTCAAAGGATATCCTGAGATTTTATGACCACACAGAGTCAGGACCTCGGTTTTACATCTCATCCAAAGGAAGGTGTTTTCTTATAGTATAGTGTCCCCGTCACTACACTGGGGCATTAGGACGCACACAGACCACAGGATTAGCACCCCCTGCTGGCCTCACTAAAACTTCTTTCAGCAGCAATATTTTTCAGAGGAGGTCTCCCATCCAGTTACTTACCAGGCTCTACTTACCAGACTTACCCTGCTTAGCTCCAGAGGGCAACCAGTCTGGGCTACAGGGTGATATGGCTGCCATTTTAAACATTGCACATGTTTAAATAGCAGCCGTTTTATAAATATCATGACCTAACAAATGGATAATGTCCTGTGCAAAGCAAGAGCTCTTGCCAGATATCAAAAGAAACCCAGAGTCGTATTTCATCTGAAAAAAAAGGTAAAGTCATCCCTTCACCAAGCAACCCGGCTGTCAAGCAGACAATTTGATCACGGGTGGAAATCTCCTTCTGCTGCTCTCTCTTAACTATGTTTCACTCACAGCTCAGCAAGTTGACATGGCCACAGGGGTCAAGAGCACATGGCCTCAAGCTTTGTCTTATCTCCACTGAATCTGTCTATCACACTAACATGACTAACCAGAGCCCTGTGTAAAAGTTGAAATGATCTCACACTGGGATGGGAAAAGTACAGAGTACTGCATCTAAACAAGTTTGCTCGTGGTTTTTACACCAATAAAGTTCTTGTTAGCTGTTGTTTTGGAAAAGGTTTCAAAAAGCAGCCCTGAGCAAAGCAGACTAAAGTCTGGTTTGTTGGTCATCAGTTTGGTTTAGCCTAACAAACAATTAAATTTAGTGTGTGTAATATACAGTACAAAACTTACCAAACATACTCTTACATCAGGCTACATACTGTATGTTATGTTGAACGTACAACAGTTTTCAAACGTTTTCTCACGTTACTTTGAATGCAACTGTTCAACTAAATCCTCACACTTTTTCATATTAATAATTTTCTAATATTAAGATGAACAGAATTTTGTAGTTCAAAACAAATCCAAATCCGTCAGTTCTATACAGCCGTTTGTCACAGTGTTATGTCCTATTTTACCAATTAAAAAAAGACTTTTCAGCTATAGCATTGACACAACAGGTACGTGTTGGTGTTTATGATATTTAGACAGGGTCTAGGTAAAGTCTACTAAAGGTAGAGTTTGTTTTTTCCCAACATTTTTACACATTGCCTTATGAAGTTTTTGTCCCATGCCACAGTTGTTAAATAAATAAAACAGACCTTTTATTTAAATTGTGATGTTTTGAGTGTTTTATTAGTTATTTTAATAATAAGAACAAATTCCACTGTTGGACTAACTGTATCTATATGTCTATTAATGATGGATAATTATGTGAGCTGTGGTTGTGACTTGGGCTTTAGATTAAAGCAACAAAATATTCTGCCATACCTACCCTCATGATGTTTCAAGCTCACAATTTTCTTTCTTCTGTGAAACTCAAAATACATTTCAATGAACTCTACCAGTCGCTTATTTCATGCAAGTACAAAAAGAAAAACATGCAATGCACTAGAAATATTATTTCACTCAGAGACTTGATCATATGACTCATGCACTTAATTCTGAATCATGCAGAAGATTTGTGTGATGAACATGGCAAGTTTTAGATTGTTGGGCAAGGAATATAAATCAAGAAGGCATTAATAAGAAAGTGGTTTCTGCATAGTTTTTCCAGGAAAATGTCAATTCTTTTCAACTCAGTACCTGGAAACTGTAAATGAGTCTAGCTTGTCTAAACTTATTCTATAGATATCCAGATAAAGGCACATGCACATGTGTATAAAAGAACTGTAGGTGAAGACCCCATAGAAAGTTTGTAACCTTGATTTATTCAGCCGGGACCTATTTTTTGTCTTAACTTAGTTTCATAATTGAAAGCTCATGACCCATTTCTAATAGCGTAGTATGTGCTGCTACATTACTGAGATGTAACCCCGTCATCATTACATTATATAAATTAATTACATTAACCTCTTAATCTCCCATAGCTGCCTGCATTTCATATATCATATCGCAAGACTCCATCATAGAAAGGGTGAAAGCAATACAACACAGATCCACTTCTAATTACGATTACTGCAGAATTTTCATAAACATTCAATTGCAATAACATCTGAGAGCGAGAGGATTTTTTCATTCCTATTAACCGGAACAATTGTGCAAAACTGCAGCACTAAAGTAATCACAAATCAATGAAATGGAAAATATCATGGATTTAATTGAAAGGAAATGTAAAAAAATGAGAAAAGCTTTCTTTCATTTTGCCGACTATAAATCCACAAAGAAGAACAAACAGCAAGCAGTAAGCTGCTGAGAAAACGACTATAGGATTTTGAGAGACGATACAAGAAAAGAGAAAAGGATTATGGGATTGGGGTGGGACGCAAAATAGTCAAACGAAGATATCTGAAAAACACAAGATGAAAGACATGAGTAAAAGAAAAACATTTTTTTACTGTGCCTGAGCCACATAATAATTCTTACAGCACAAGAGAAGAATGCAATAGATTAGTTGTTATATTTATTAAAAGAATGTAAAGAAACCTCTTCTCAGACTACCTTTTTGATGAAAAATGAAAGGAACTTGACATCCTCAAAATAAGTTTCAGAACAACCTTAACGTACTATCCGCACAAGAAATTCATCCATCCTCCGTGAACCTGTCTATCAATCAGACTGCAGATCCACCTCGGTATGAGCCACCAAAAAATTGATGCTTCCGAGAGCATCAGCCCCACGAGACGGAATACATGAGGTCATAAAAGTGGGAAGCAATTAAAACAGAGAAGTCACCTTGCCCTTCTCTACATTGAACTGTCAGAGCTAAGAAGAGATCTCCGAATCTCTCTCTCTCTTTGATTGATGACAAGTGAATGGCGCGCCAGTACCACGGGCCCTCACCTCAGTTATAAAAGCAGCCACCTCAGCAAAATGTAATTGAGCCAACTGCCTCGCTTCATCAAAGCATTACGTTATTAGTGTGATTAAGGTTATTAGATAGCCTGAAGAAGCAATTGAGAATATAAGAATTTCTTACACACTGGCACGATTCCTGAGTAAATGTTTTTCACTTAAATGCAGGAATGAGCTATAGGAGGCAGCCAGAGCTGAGAGTTTAGAGGACCGGTTAAGACTTAGAGCCCAATTTGACATGCACTGTGATTTTGACAATGTGAAAATGTGTTCGTTGAAGGGGGATGAAGTTGAAGTTAGAGGTGACTAGTCAATGGGGATATTACGATTGTCATTGAAGACTCCTAATGGGGTCCACGAGAGCGTGTTATGCGTGCCGTGCTGCGTACACTGCACTAGCTTTATATCATTATCCATTCAAGCAGAGGGACGGAAATTGGCCACTTCTGCCAATTAGAACTTTTTAGAAATATGGGGATATGCCAAGAGTCTACATGCATAAGATTAGCAAAAATCTGTTGCATGAACTGAAGGGACTGGGGTGATTAATGGAGGTTCAGTGATAAGCGATTGGTCAGGTATTCAATAGATCTCTTCTGATCTGTAAAAGCAATATCACGTATGGAGGTCTGATGTTAGCCTCCATGCAAGTTTAATATGTGACCATGTCTGTAAAATCCAAGCTCAAGTCTCGAAATCTTAGTGTGAGATTGCAAGAATCAAAGTAATCCTAGCCACAAAATGACAAAAAGAATCAAGGACCCGATGTCAGAAAATATCTTTGTTCCCGATATAACCTCAATTCCCTGATGCAGGGAACGAGAGATTGTGTCGAACTGACAGATGGGTTTCGCCCTTGAGAACCTATCAACTTCGACTAGTTTAGAAAAGGCCAATGAAATTTGCATGCCGGACACCGCCCCCGGATATCCGGGTCTAAAAGGGAGAGGGTGTGCTGCAATCATTAACCTTTAGATCTGAGGCGCCTGAGGGATTCTTTCCTTTCGTAAGAATCAAGCAGTTAATCGGCGTAGAATTTGAAGTCTCAAAGTCGATCGTGTGAAGGCTCCGAAGAAGAACTAAAGAACAAAAGGTAAATGAATGCAGCACGCTGTCTCCCTTTTATATCCGGATATCCGGGGGCGGAGTCCGGCATTCAAATTTCATTCACCAACTTCATTGGCCTTTTCCAAGATAGTCGAATTTGAAAGGTTCTCAAGGGCGAATCCCAATCTGTCGGTTCGACACAACGTCGAGAGACCGACAGAAAGGGAAAAGAAGGACTCAGATGCAGGAATTTGGTAAACAGAGGGTTTATTTCAAACGTGCAAAAACAATCCAAAGAACACAAGGTGACAGGGAACTGCTGGCACCTAGCACAAAACAACAATAATGGTTCGCTCCAGCTGGGCGAGCATGCACCAGTATTCGCAAGGGTAGTGAGAGTAAACAGCCAAACGGGAGAAAGGTCCGAACCGGCTCTCTCTTAACTGCCTTACTGTGGAGAGATGCGGAGAATAAATCCTTACTTGGGTATACTGCGTAGAGAGCACAAACATCAGTTCAGTCCAAATGCAAACAACAAACAATATATTGTGATGAGTTGTTGTGATATGAGTGATAATGAGGAACAGATGTGGGTAGAAACCAATACCGTTGTGAGAAGCCTAACCACGGACCAGGTGGGAGAGGAGTGAAAGGGAAAAACAAACCAAGTAAAACAAGGGACAGGGCCTGACACCCGAACTAACCATTTTATAAAATAATTTTTAAAACCGAAAATTTAAATAAAAAGAGAAGTAAAATGTTTAACTGACATTTTCTAGAACTAAATGGACATACCAACATGCTTACCAGTGAAGTTTAGTTTAACTAAAGGCTTAAAGAAACAGTTCACCCCCTTAAAAAAATTATGTCATCATTTACTCACCCTCAAGTTCTTCCAGAGCTGTATAAATGTCTTTGTTCTGATGAACAGAGAGAACGATATTTGTAAAAATGCTTGCTACAAAACAGTTATTGGTCACCATTGACTACCATAGTGGAAAACTTTAATGGTAGTCTAAAGTGCCCCAGAACTGTTTGCTTTCCTAAAACCTTTAAAATATCTTCCTTGTGTTCAACAGAATAAATAACTGTATAAAGCAATTTTTGTAGTTTGTAATGTAGTCAAAGGTGGCCAAGAACTTTTTGGTTGAAAGTATTCTTCCCAATATCTTTCTCTGTGTTCATTAAAACAAACAACTGTATACATTTCTGGAACCACTTGATGGTGAAACCACTTTATTCTGAGATTGTCTTTTCATTGGAAAACAAGTGGTGGCGAAATGGACGGTTTATTAGTAATGAGTGAGATTGATGATGTCAGTGTGACTGAAATGGAGTATTGGTGCTCTATGTTCACAAAGCTCCCATGGGAACAATAAATGCAAAACAAAGTGGAGTGCATGTGTACCTATTGTGTCTTTTTTATTTGAGCCACCAATGTACTTGCACTATAGACCGCAGTATCTAAATATAACGTGCATTTATACAGTTTATATGTGTATTCCCTGGGAATCAGACCCTTGACCTCTGCATTGATAGCAGAACCAATGAAACTACGGGAGAGGAATATTAACCCTTTACCTTGGAACTTTGACTGACAGTAAGGGAAATTATGCGGTTACTTCTAACCACCGTAAGAGGCGAGACGGATTTTTAAACAATGTGGGGGTTTAGAGTACTGGAAGTTCTATCTGAGTGGATTATTTACTCAAGTTGAAATGCAAAGCAGCTCAGCAGACTTATTACAGCTTGCGGTCGCAGGTGCGCTCAGTGTGTAAAGCAGCATGCTATCAAAAATGTTTCTATCAAGTTATGGGATTTTGTAAGGGATAGTTTACCCAAACAGGAAGTTTCATATCAAGCCCGTATGACTCTCATTCTTCTGCAGAACATTAGATATTTTTGTAGAATGTTGTAACTTAAGAGGCAACAGTACCCATTCACGTTATTGTATGGACATAAAACCAATGGTTACCGCCATTTTTCACACACAAACATTCTTAAATCTTCTTTTGTATGGATAAAATAGATTTTTTGACCAAACACTTAGCCAACATATACAATCAATTAAGTCAATCTACAGTTCTACTGAACTCAGACAATATGTTCAGTAGAAAATCAAGCCCAGCTCAGTAGAGTCATGTTTTTATTAAATGGTGACAATCTGACGAGAAGTTAAATCTACAGGCGTTAACTTGATAATAGGATCCTCAATTTTCACAAGACGTTTCAATGTCCCTGGTGTGAGAACCTTCGGTAATTACCAGAGATAGCACAACCTGCTGGCAGTCATGATGGATCGAGAGGCACGTTTTCTGGGCAATTTTCCTTTGTAGCCTGTGTAATTAAGTGAGAAATATAATGTAGTGAATTAATTAAGATTAATGCCACTGCTTCCAACAGACAGATTAACAGCAATGTTTTAATGTTCTCATATTTCACCTTTTATGGGGGCAGGAAGGATGAGCGCTGTCCCCCAAACGGTCTTAACTTTCCAAAGATCCCAGACAAAGCTAAAAGATACAATGAAATACAGAATTACACTGGTAATGTGAGGCTTTTTAAAGAAAGACATCCAAGGAAAAATACAATACAAGACATTAAAACGGTACAACTTTCAAAACAGTGCCTACCCCCAAACTTCTACATTCAAGGCGTCAAAAAAGTGTTCCTATGGAACCACAAGGTAATATCAATATTGCAGATAGTTTGCCCAGTGGCATCTTTGCTTGATAGATTTTAAGTGTTTCTTGTAATTGGGTGTTCAACCTCAAGCCCTTTTATGTCACAGGGAGTGATTTTTTTTAAGTCACTATTTTTATTAGGTCACTTCTAAGTTTAAAACATTCTGATAATAGGCCCTTTTCACAAGATGTCACGCATCTTCCATTCTGCCGCGAAGCAGTGTATAGCTACTTCCGCTAGCGCATCAGAATGGACTTTACCAAGTCCATTGCACAGCTACCACAAATACGGCTAGATGATGTACAACATCTTGCAGACAAATGTTCGCTTACTACAAGATCAAAGCTAGATAAACGATACAAATTCTTTTTTGAACAGTACCTGTTTGATTATAAAGATAAGTCTTTTGTTTTCTTTTTTTGTTAGCGAAGGTGCTAGGATAATTACTTAAATAGGTGATCTATCATTGCTTTTCCACTGTTGTTAAATTCCAGCGCGACGGCAAAACGGAAGTTTCTCTTTTTCTTCTCCTTGTTTGTTGCAAGAAGGACGTTATGGTAAACTTCTTTGCGAAAAGGCGAAAGTTAAGTTAAGTCATTGTGAAAATAGCGTACTTGTTGTTTGTAGGTTATTGCGCTTTTATCGTCATTTATTTGCTTGATCATTTACCATCTTATAGTTTTTTTTTTTTTTTCATTTTCCCCACCTTAATCTTACTGTAAAATCTATCATACAAATGAATGATAAAATGTTTAAAACTATGAATAACCTATAGCAAAGGTAACATGCTATTTAATGCGTTCTGATTTCTTTACACTGTTAAATGTGCTGGCTTCTCAAGCTTAACATGGTCAACTTGTCAAAAAACTAGTTGAACGTATGATGTAGTTTTTTCTGATTGCTCAGGTGAACCACAAAGTAACACTATCTCAACTGTGGATGTTCCATTACATTCATGAAGAATGGCCAAAAAGATCAAACCCATAAATAAATTCCCAGATGCAACAGTACATTGCTGCCCCAAAGAATTTAGAAGCCTTAAGAAACGCTGTAGGCTAGCTGAAAACTCTTTCTCTCAGTGTTTTTGAATGGTGCAAGAATGTAATTACATTTCAAAACAAGAAAGTATTTTGTATCAAACATCCCATTGTTTTTCATTCAGTAGACTTCAACATCAAGGTCAATGAAACAAAACAAAGGCTTTTCATGTCTCTGCCCCAATGACCTCTAAGAAGATAAATGGTTGGAAAGTGTTGATGAATTGGCCTTGAAGGCTTTCTGTCACACATGATGGTGCAAGAACAACGTCATGAATTAATGCACAATTAACATCAAGTCATTATGAGATATGTGTGCTGAACCACTCCGTGTGACTGAGCCTCCAGTCAGAGACTGAAAGGTCAAAGGAAGGGGACAATGGCATTTTCTGAACGCTTTACCTTAAGTCTTCAACTTCAGGCAACAAACTAGTCATGGTTGTGTTTAAATTGCTGCTTGATCAACAAACTGCCATAAATAGAGTGAACATGAATTAAAGTGTGAGAGAGAGGGGGAAAGGGTGAAAGAGTGAGAGAGAGTCCATCCATGGATTGTTTTTGAATAGGTGTCCTTACTCCAAATAAACTCGTTTTTTCCCCCCCTTGTTTAATTATTAGTACTTTTATTCATGTGGACATAAATCAAATCAACTAAAATCAACAACTGATATTTAATATGTTTATTTTAGCAGAGAGAGGTTCACTTTAGCAGAGAGGATCCCCTAGCACCCTCTCTGCAAAAGTGACATAATCTCTTACCTCAAATTTTGCATCTCTAGATGCTGACACTGCCACCGACACCTTATGCTCAACACTTACATCCTGTCCAGATAACCTTTGTCCTCTGTCCTTCAGACCAGCTCGCACCACCACCTCCTGCCCTTGGCTGTCTAACTTCCACTGTGATCAACGGAGTACACTCAGGGCTGCAGAAAGAAAATGGCGCTAGATCCAGAATCCTGCTGACCTAAGGGGCTACAAGTCACTACTCTCCTCTTTTTCTGCTAGTGTTGCCACAGCTAAAACATCTTTCTAAACCATCAATGTGAGTAATGCATCTAACACTCTGCAGCTTTTCAAGACATTTAACTCTCCTTATTCGCCCCACTGACTGACACTGAAGTCACCAGACTTCTCTCCAGCCACCCCACCACCTGTCAACTAAACCCAATCCCCTCCCGTATCCTTCAGGATCCCTCCAGCTTACTCTAACCAGCACTCACTTACATCATAAACACCTCCCTAATCACCCCCACTTTTCCATCCACATTCAAACAGGCCCAGGTCCCACCGCTACTTAAAAACCCAACATTGGACCACTCTAATACCCACAGTTACAGACCTGTCTCTCTCCTCACATTTATTGCAAAAACACTTGAAGGGGCAACTTTCTACCCGATGTCTTCCTTCCTATCCCAGAATAAACTACTGGACGACAAGCAGTCTGGCGTAAAAAAAAAAAAAACATACCCTTGAGACTGCACTACTATTGGTCACGAAGCACTGCGGCTAGCCAAGGCGGAATCTAAATCCTCTGTCCTAACTCTGCTAGACATATCTGCAGCATTCGACATCATCAATCACCAGATACGTCTAGCAACCATGTTATCACTAGGAATCTCAGGCACACCTCTCCACTGATTCAAATCCTACCTCTCCGGCAGATCCTTCAGGGTATCAGGTAGGGGCTCGCTGTCCACTGCTCACCACATGATCACTAGGGTCCCTCAGGGTTTGGTGCTCTGACCACTCCTTTTCTCCATCTACACGACATCCTTGGGACCCATCATATGGGTACACAAATTCCCCAATCACTGTTACAATCGTGGCCTAATGGTTAGAGAGTCGACTCGAGAGGTTGCCGGTCGATCCTCAGGGCCGGCAGGTAACGATTGAGGTGCCCTTGATCAAGGCACCTTACCCCTACATGCTCCCCGGGCACTGCAGTGATAACTGCCCACTGCTCCGGGTGTACGTGTGTTCACCACTTGCTGTGCGTGTGCTCAATACTTACTGGATGGGTTAAAAGCAGAGGTCACATTTCCCTATTTGTCGGGTGACCCATACCCGACAAATAGGTCACTTTCACGTTAGCAGCTTGCATTACAGCCTGACTAGAAGACATCTCAGCTCAGATGAAAGAGCATCACCTCCAGCTGAACCCAGCCAAGACAGACCCACTCGTATATCCGGCACACCTCATGGTGCAGCATGATCTAACCATCCAACTTGGCAATACCACAATCACTCCTTCCATATTTGATGACCAGCTGTCCTTCTATGACAAAATTGCAAGGACAACGCGGTCATGCCGATTTGCCTTATGTAACATCAGAAATGTTAGACCCACTTGCTTTCCCCATGCTTTCACTGAGCATACGGCACAACACTTATCCAGGCCCTTGTAATCTCAAGGTTGGACTACTGCAATACTCTCCTTGCTGGACTTACTGCAAAGGCTATCAAACCACTCCAGCTATAGCGGAATGCAGCATCACACCTCGTCTTCCGACAACCCAAATGGTGTCATGTGATACCCCTTTTTGTCTCTCTCCACTGGCTACCGGTTGAAGCCAGTATCAAAATAATGTCATTTATGCTTGCCTACAGGACAATAACTTGATCTGCACCGGCTTACTTTCACACCCTCATGCACTCCTACACTCAATCAAGAAACCTGCGTTCAGCAATCGATCTGTGTATTGCCTTCTCAAAAGGTCAGTAAATCACTTCACAACACCTTCCTGGTGGAACATTCTTTTTCTACTCTGTCTGGTCGACCACATCTCTAACAATATTCAAAAAGCGACTTAATACCTAATTCTTCAGTGAACACTTCACAGGTAAATGAAAAAAAAAAAAAACCTCTCTCAATAGGTATTGTACTGTCTTCTTTTAGAGACTAGTAACTTGGAATTAGCGCTGTATTACATATCGCTTCATTGCTCCCTGAACTCTTTGTAAGTTGATTAAGATAAAAGTGTCTGCTAAATCACTAAATGTAAATGTAAATTATGTTAACAAAAATGCCCATGCTTTATTTTCTGTATTTATTTTTATTTTATTATTGAACTATAATTGAGAAAATGTCATTTCAATCCAAAATTTTTCCATGATTCATTTTCACTGATGTTTCTGGGTTTTTGGCAACCAAGTATACTTGCTTTCAACAAAACTTTATTAGTGGCGAAATTGTTGTTTGTGATGGTAATGACATCACAAATGAGGTGAATAATTCACTGATTTATTCATTAATTCATGATTAATTTACTCTCTGTTTAGATTATAAACGCATTTGTTTATTTATATTTCATGAATTATTTATATAATACATAATTTATATAATTTAATTATTATTTATTTTCACATTTAAAGATTGATCGTCTACGTCTCAAAAATAATCAAATCTAACATGTCCATCAGGAATAAAGTAGGCTACATTTTTTTCCGTCTGAATACAAATCAACACCGGCACAGAAAAGTGCCTGTAATTGAAGATACGCTATATGTACATTCCTGTCATGGAATAAAAAATCCATCGAGATCCATTTGTTTTCGTCCTTTCTCATTTCATTCCATTAATCAGCATGAAATGATTCTGTGGAATGTTTAGTGTTTGTCACCGTCATTCTCTTTAGAGGAAGTGCTTCAGATTACAGAGTGTGACAGGTCATAAATCGACTTTGTCACCTGTAACCAGTGACTGCGCAAGATTTAAAAAACAGGTAAAACAGTCAGGGCTCACTTGATTACATTGGCTATTGTGTCAAAAGACTGTTAGGCTTGTCAGAAAAGAGGTTCACAGTCATTCATCAATCATTTGAACAGCTTGCCTTTTATTGTCCGCCGCACCAGAAAGAAACATTAACTCTGCGTCACCGAAATATGTTCAAATTTGAAAGGGCATAGAAAGTTGGTCAATATAATATTCCAAGCAGGGTAATAATGACCTTAAACCTACATCATAGACTGCAGAGAATCTCTTATTTTTGAGAATAATGTTCTTCTGAATGCTGAAAAAGTGCTGTAATTAGACTATTATTGTCTAAAAAATAAACATTTTAGTCAGAAGCACTCAATAATGTAAAGAACGACTTTAAAACCTCTTTAATCTTTATTAAACACAGAATAAACTGTGTTTGGCATGCTGATCATACTTGAGAGAATGCAGTAAAATAGTCAAAAAATGACACATATTAAATTTCTAAAATGTGATAGGAATTTTATGTCCTCTTAATAAGTAGTAAAATTTTCATTACCACACTAAACGTTCAGCAGAAGTCAAAAGAAGATTGGGTGACTTTCATGTCTTCAAGCAACCAATCGAGTTGGTTGTAAGCATTTATTTTGAAAGCAGCATCCTTTTTTTATTGTATTTTAAAGATTTTTAGTAATGTTTTATTAAGAGTATCAACTTATCAGCATATCTCAGACGTTCTTAAGAAAACTCATCATGAAATGTAGCTGGCATTGCTCAGATAACGTTGTGTGTACAAAGAATTAGAATTGTCAAATGTTTGAATCTTTTGGCAAATCTTGACCAAGCAGACACGATTTCTTTAAGACTGCAAGGGAAGCTCAGCTTCCCCTATAATTGTCAAAAAATGAATGGTCAAATATATGTACTATTATGTTAACATTTTATTGACTAAAATGCGTTACACACGTTCATCTCGAACGAAAACAATATCGTTCAGAATCAGCTACTTAGGTCGGCTGACTCGATTTCCTTCTCATTCATTCCCGTAGCGTACAGTGCATTACTCTGTTGAAGTCCAGCGTCCATTGACTTCAATGGGGCTGCTTTAAACAGTTTTTTTCAGTGCTTAGAAACAAGACGGTCATTGGATAATGCTGCGATTATGTCCCGCCCACGGACGCTCAGCGTCTCTGGGATGAATGGAGGAGTGGGCTGGCCCGGACTCCGAGCGTCTGCGTGATGATTGGAGGGTCTGTCATCTCTTTTTAATCCACTTTTATGTCCTAAAACGCTTGTTTTTTGGGGTCGACAGCTTATAGAAACGTATTTCTTGTTTTTTTTTTTTGCTTGTTTGCTATAAACATTGTCACATATCAGCTTTTAGACATTGTTTTGTTTTTTGTTATAAATCATTAATGACAAGGAGGCGGCAGCTTCTCGCAATGCAAAGAGACGGTTGGTGTGGGCGTGGTCTTCAGATTATGACGCGTATCACTCTGTGTCTCCATTTCCAACTCAGGAGGATGTCTTCCCTGTACCGCAAGGCATTGAGATTGCCTGCAATGACAACAAGCTCAGTCCGATGGTGATGTGATATACCACCCCAGACCATGACGGACACCCCACCTCCAAATCGATCCCGCTCCAGGGTACAGGCCTCGGTGTAACCCTCATTCCTTCGACGATAAACACGAATCCATCCATCACCCCTGGTGAGACAAAACCGTTACTAATCAGTGAAGAGCACTTTTTGCCACTCCTGTCTGGTCCAGCGAAGGTGGGTTTGTGCCCATAGGCGGCGTTGAAGCTGGTGATGTCTGGTAAGGACCTGCCTTACAACAGGCCTACAAGCCCTCAGTCCAGCCTCTCTCAGCCTATTGCGGAAAGTCTGAGCACTGATGAAGGGAATGTGTGTTCCTGGTGTGACTCGGGCAGTTGTTGTGGCCATCCTGTACCTGTCACGAAGGTGTGATATTCGGATGTACCGATCCTATGCAGGTGTTGTTACACGTGGTCTTCCACTGCGAGGATGATCAGCTGTCCTTCCTGTCTCCCTGTAGCGCTGTCTTAGGCGTCTCGCAGTGCGGAGATGGCAATTTATTGCCCTAGATCAGCAGTCCTCATGCCTCCCTGCAGCATGCCTAATGCACGTTCACGCAGATGAGCAGGGACCCTGGGCATCTTTCTTTGGGTGTTTTTCACAGTCGGTAGACAAGTCTCTTTAGTGTCCTGCGTTTTTAGAACTGTGACCTTAAATGCCTACTCTCTGTAAGCTGTTAAGGTCTTAACGACCATTCCACAGGTGCAGGTTAATTAATTGATTATGGTTAATTGAACATGCATGGAAAACATTGTTTAAACCCTTTACATTGAAGATCTGTAAAGTAATTTGGATTTTTACAACATTTTTGTTGAAATACACAGTCCTGAAAAAGGGACGTTTCTTTTTTTGCTGAGTTTATATGTTTAACACAGACACTCATAAGAGTTTTAAACTGCTGAATATTCATTCAGAACTTCACATTTTATGTTTCAATATGGAAAATTTCCATGGTCTTGACCTCTGTGACCTCATAGCTGGCTACGGCCATGTTTAGATTGCTTATAATGTAAGATTCCTATTGTCAATTTAACCCTATTGCCAAGATAGAAAGAAAGACAGACAGATATCAAAATTCTGATTTTCATTTCCTTGTCCTTAAAATACATTGTTGCTTGAAGCAAAGTTTTTCAAGACTTACAAAAGAGATAACCCTGAAAAGAATAATAATGACGATTGCTACTGGACCATGAATATCATAGCTATAGCGAACCTGGACATATTTTCTAATCTGCCTTCTGTTTTACAGGCTGCCTCCTTTTCTGCCATGACACCCATATTATTTGAGTCCCTGACTGTGTGGAAACAAACACTTGTCGGCATGCCAACAGGGTTGCCCAATCCTTGGCAAGACTTTGTGAGCAGCTTGAGGAGGGGTCATCCTTTAACCATTTACTGGCATCGACTTAGAAAAGTTTATGTTCAAAGGTTTCTCTATAAATACAAGCCACACGCTTATATTGAACCATACCAGCTATATTGAGCCTAAATGAATAAGTGTCCATTAACACTCCTGGGTTTGGGTGAAAATGGACCCCAAAGCAACTCCAACCCATTCTGTAATGTATCCTGATTGTATTTTGAAACCTCCAGTCTTGAAAAAAGCCAGAACGAAAATCAATTTATATGAAAATAACAAAAATATGTAAAAATAATAGTTATGTTTTCAGAAATTTTGCAATCTTTTCCAATGCCTTCTAGAGCTGGAGCTTTTATTTTTTCAAGGCTTGCTGCAGGAACTCAAATCCGAGAATTCAGCAATCAAATGTACTGTACAAATAAAATACATACAAATCAAAAAGTTACAGTAAATGTTTTGTTAAATTTGAGTAATTAATCATACATTGAAACATTTGTGGGGTCAATATAAGCCATAAATGCAAAAAGTTGCACATAACGTGAGGGTTAAAATAGTCATGTTGTTTGTTACTTTTTTAAGCTTTATCTATGACTTCTTGGTCTGTTCACACCAACGCAAAGCCTTGCATTCCCCCTCATTATTACGCGTGGAATAATTAACACAGCATTATACCTCCAATTTCAGGCATTGAATCAATGTTTTCTTTCTTGTATTTCTACACATAATGCAGTATAAAGCCAATGATCAAAAAGAGTACTGAGTGTAAAAAATTAAAATGAAGGTTCTACACCCCTGTTCTCGTTTATGAACAGCACAGTTTGGAGAGCATTCGTTTTCCAATCTAGTTGTGTTACATTAAATGTATTAACAGAGGAAGGCTGGAATCAGACTTTACTGAATTCATATTCTTTTTTATTGAGCATGACATGTCCGCAGTACTTTAACCACCAAGTGTTTTCGTACTTTGTGTAAGAATTTGGCAAAAATAAACATTTAAGTGACGGATAAAACAGATACACATTCTTGCACTTTGCAGGGTCTTTGTATAATTCCACCAATGTTCTTTCAAACATATCATCTTACTGTAGGAAATATTGAGAACTAAAATTACATACCTGTTCTATTGAAAACTCCAGCTGATTATACAGTATGTAGCACTAGGCAAAAGAAATGAATAAGGGTAATGTAAAGTATTACTTTTGGCCCTTTGCATACTTTCAGTTGTGAGGCTTAAAATAATCACAGACTTGGTAAGGTCATCTTTGAACAAAATATTTCCCTGATAAACACTATTATTATGTGGAGTAAAGGAAAAACATTTCCCTGCTATTTTAGGTTATGCAATTTGGGGTTAAGGTTGAAGCAAGATTGTATAGTGGATCTGCAAACAAGGTAATCAGATTATGCATCTGTTGATATGGGCTGGTGGATAAACGAAAGGCTTTAGGGTGGACCTGGCTGATACTCGGTATACTCATTAAGATAATTGCATCAATCTCCAAAGCCTCTTCCCCCTTCACCTGCATGTAGGCAGGGCCTCTGCAATAGTGATGGGTCAATTGCCTGGGCAGCAAGCTTCTGGTTAATCGCGTCAAATGGAAACAGCCGCAATTGAGTTGCGGTCACTAGAGTTCAATAGAATTGTTATGAGCTAACGCCCTTTCATTGGACTGTTTCTAGATTCCTTGTGGTCTTGACAGCACAATATATAAAAAATGGGTACGAATGGACAAACCCTTGATGATTGGATTAATGACGCAAAAGAGAAACAAACATGCATTGCTAGTAAACAATAAAACTTGCCTATATTTTTGGTTCTGAACTCATAATAAACCAATTGAAAGATCCTTCCACTTATCCAATTCCCGACACACTTATGGTCTGTAGGGCTGGAACCACAACTAAAACATCTGAGGGCATTATTGAACTGTATTATGCAGACACTCTCCTCTGCCTGCATGACCCAGATTTTACATTGGACAACAAGTGCAACTCCAGCAGACTAACAAAATGGTGTATAGTAAGGAAAATATCATTTTAATAAAATGTTAAAGATTTAAATTGGATGCAGCCTCCAACAACTTATTGTATATATATGAGAGATGCACCGATATATCGGCCAAAAATCGTTATCGGTCGATAAAAACAACTATCACACTATCGGCTATATCCTTTCAATCTAAAGAGGACTGGGAAATGCAATTAATTTTTGCTCTGTATTTAGAAAATGTTATGAAATATCACCAGTTTGATTTTTCAATTTTAATACATTCAGAAAGTTAAGAAATATTCATTTAACCTTCAGAATCTGATTGGGCAGATATCACTTGAATATCGGTATCGGTGGAGAAATCGGTGCATCTCTAATATTTATTGTTCTACTGTATGCATAATCATGGTCTGTTGCATGTTATAATTTGTTTTTAAGATCGTATTTTACGACACCACTGACATATTTACAGACTGTTTTGTTAATAAAAACATTCCCTTAACATGTGTAACAAATATTCAGCCACAATAGGAGTTGCATTCAGAGTTTAAATAACACTTCTCAGTAATCTCATTACAACGACGCTCAGCCTCAGTCCCAGAAGGAAACCACGATGACACGGACAACATGCGCAACACTTCCAGTGAGCTATGGATCAGAATGCTCGTACGGTTTAAAGCCTATGAAAAAACAAGATTTTTTTATCAAGTGAGCAAAGGCAAATGTCTCCCCTAGTGCCACCCATTCAGAGGAAGGGCGAAAAGTTAATTGGCTCATTGGTGGTCAGCTGGGATTCATTTCAATTAGCAGGCAAAACAGCTGTTAATTTTGTGCCACAAAGAATGTGGTCTTCTGTTTAATTGTTTGCAGCGGTGACTTTGCAAGTGCATTCTTTAGAAGAGAGGGAGTCTTGGAGGAATAAAATTGAGTGGATGTTTTAATTGTCTCTCTGTCTCCCTGCAACACATCTTGCTTGTGAATTAGACGCTCAGTGTTTCAATGCATGCGCGAGATTGTTTGATTTTAAGAGGCCGATGTCCAAATCTCAGCCCCAGAAAATTGCCTTGAATCAGCAGGCAGAGCAAGCAAATCAATTTAAAACTAATGCACATTTCAGCTCCACACATATACGGCACTGTCCTTTCCCCCGTTTCACATTTGCACATTTATTGCTCTTTTATCAGTTCTTTATTGAGCTTTTATCAGGTATGTATTCACTGGCATTCACAAACTGGCATTGCTAGCGCCGTGCTACACTGTAAAAAAAATCCTGTAAAATTTACAGTAAACTACTGGCAGCAGGGTTGCCAGCCAGTTACTGTAAATTGTACAGCCACAGTACTGTAATTTAATTTACAGCCATTTACTGTAATTGCAGAATACAGGAAAAACTGTAATTTTGAATAGCAACAGTATAATGCTGTATTTTTTACAACAAATTGCTTGATTTTAATTTACTTTATTTAGAAGAAATACATAAATCACTGTATATCCAGTATGTTTTGCATACTGGATATACAGTGTTTATTTTTTTTTAATTGATACAAAAATACATTACAGACAAATTGTGTACGTTGTTGTACATGAAATAATTTTATTCAGTAAGAACTTCATAGTATCCAACATGGCTCTTTAAACATTCATGTTTAAACAACACGTTAACCAACATTACCATCATGAAACAACATTGCAAAACAAGGCCCAAGTGAGTCTGTAAAACGGTCCACATCTTGATCCATCAGAGCACAACAAGTAGCTGGAACTATGGAAACGAAACAAGAGAATAATGTTAGATATTCAATTTATAGTCAGAGAAAAACAGAGGACAACATATACAGTCAGAGAATAATAAAATGATGTAATTCAATGATGAGATCTGTGTGTGTGTGTGTGTGTGTGTATGTGTGTGTGCGTGTGTCTGTGCGTGTGTGTGTGTGTGTGTGCTTCTTACTTTTCATCGATTACACTGAATATTCATCATTGTGTTTAGAAGAGCGGCGACATGTGGGTTCACTGCAACCTGTTTCTTCTGTATCCTGGCATTTTAGATGACGCTTCTTGTTCCACTCTCTGGATTAATATCCACAAAGAGTCAGGAAAAACTAAATGTTATATATTAAATGTACAAAATATATTATATTAAAACACATGAATTAAATCATCAGCTTGCTAGTGTTAAATAGGGGAGACTTCTAAATAATTTGCCCAAAAAAATTGCATCTCTCGTTGAGAAATATTGTTTTAAAGGTCTTAACAGGTATATAACATTAACATATCTATAAAAAGCAGGTAAGGAAGTTGTTCAATTAATACCTTTCATTGGACTCCAAGTACATGCTGCCCCATCCTGGTACTCAAGATTGAATATGTAACATGCTATGAACAGAGTGGGAAGGCCAGACATGAAGCTGTGCTGAGCACGTCACAGTCACACACAACCTAACCTTCAGTAGTCAGCATCCAGTGGCCTGCATAGCAAAGTGTGTTCTAAAACAAACAATTATACATGTGACAATAGTAATAGTTAATAGTGACTATACAATTATCTTTAAGCATTTTACATTTTAACTACATTTTAGTATAAGTGACTCTACAACCAAACTCTAAGCAAATTAAACAGAGTAACTTACACTTAAAACCGTACTTATACAGAAATGTAATCCAACTAACGTTAGGGATGTCACGGTCAAGAAATTGTCACACTAGTATTTTGTAACGGGTCTCACTCCCACCAACGGTCCTATTTGGGAGACAGGCCTGCTATACAATGAGGGTGTCGCTAACGTCTTTTGCTCAAGCTCTCATCTGGCCTCCGATACATATACTGTATATCTAGATGGTTACGTACATTAATCACTTTACCGGGCTATCCTCCGTGAACATCCACTTACCTCAAGCTATGGTGACTCATTTTAATTTGGGCGCTCGATTTAACGGATGACTGCATTTGCAAATTTGAATTACACCACAAAATAATCACGAGCGAGTGTGGTATCACAACTGTCGAAGCATGTAACTTTTACCGAGTCTACGGCGGGCGCGATGTTCAACATTAAAAAAACAACCGTCAACTTACTAATACAATGAACTGTAGCTCGTCACATACCGCCTTCACTCCTGGTGTGAACAAAAACTCTAAATAACATGAACAACTTCTGTCCTCAGGTGCTATAGCGACGGAGAATGTTTGAAATCTTACCGCGACGGCGCTGCTGAAACCCCGCAAGACTCCTTCGGTCCCCGCGGATGGAGGTTGAATCCGGGGTTAGCAATATGAACCGCGAATTTAGATACCTCTATATAAAGTTACCAGTATGATAGTTACCAAATATGGAAAAAAAATACGTGATAAATTACCACAGGTGTGAATCATTCATTTTGCGCACTACCCCAATCTCGACTGTTGAAGATCATCCCGCCATTGTAGATTTGAAATTTACAGCAATATTCTGTACATTGAGTTAATCCGTCACGTGACCCCAGAATGCATTGCACTTTACAGCAATATTCTGTATTATTTAAAATACAGTCAGCTTCTGTAAAATAACGCTGTAGTTTTTACAGCAATTCGTTACAGTGTAGTGGAGATACAGCAAGACAGTTGCTAATAATTAACGGTGATAAGGCAGGCATTACTATTAGGACTAAGAACTGGTGGTCTGAGAAAGCTAAGTATAAGTATTAGGTTTTGTTGTATTACTTGTCCTGTACTGCACTTTGGAATCTGAAACGTTTTTACTACTTGGAAGCCTGTTATTTCTTATTAAAAATAATAGATTTTCACTTAGATGACAATAAAACGGGCAAAATAATTAAATATACTTACATTATGGTCCTATCTAGATCAACCTACCAACGTATTACAGTGACACGGGTGAGCTCTTTTGACCTGAACTAGTAAGCAAACAAAGACCCTATCACCAAAATAGTAAAATTATGTAAAAAGCAACTGCGATTACCGTTCACCCCTGTATTTCAATGCACTGCGGTGGATGACACAGGACTGTGATGTCATCATGTTTTCACTTCTTTTCCAAAGATTATGACAGAAAATGGATATTAAAGATTTTTTTTCAACACTGACTTTTCAGGATAACTAGTTTGTTTGTGTGTGTGTGTTACAAAGCTGAATAAAATGTGCAAAATGTGCATCGGCTTCAACAATTGAAAACTTTGTGTTGGTGAGTGTGTGTTACATTAGCATCATCCTTAAAGAACTGAATAGTTAACATTCATGTGGATGTGTCTGTCAGTTTGTTACTCAGTCATAGTAATGACCATATTAAAATTAAACATGAACACTTGAACATTGCTTGTGTGTAGAGTCTTGTTACATGAATTAGCTCACCTTACAGCTAAAAGCTAACACATTAGCATCAACAACTTGTATGAAATAATACTACACCATCACACAAATAACAAAATTTAGTGAAAATCAAAAAATTTTTTGAATCAGGTGATTTTGTAACTAGTTCCTCATTGGAGAGATTGGATGTGTTACAACTGACCCACGTTACAACCATCCCCGGTCTCGCCTATATTATATGACATTTCATTCAATTGATACTTCTTAATCTTCTGCCGTTAATTGATAAACTGTATAAAAAATAGGAATAAGAATTAACCATATATTTTACAATGAAATGATCTCAACAATACATTACATGTACATTTATTCATTTGGCAGACGCTTTGATCCAAAGCGAACTACAAGTAGGAGAGCATATAAGCATTTTGTCAACACGCTAAACAGTGCCGTTAGTTTACAGGGCAATGCTACAAGGAGAATTTAAGCTGATGGAACAACCAGGCGTTTATCAGCAATTTAAACCTTATGCGGGCGACAACTAGCAGCCTGTGAAGTATAAATTAGGTGGGGTGTTACATTTGTTCTTTTAGGCTAATTGAAACCTAGATGTGCAGCTGCATTCTGGATCAGGGCTTAACTGCATTGGTTGGAAGACAGGCCAGTGGTAAATTGCAGTAGTCCAGTCTTGATATGAACAGTGCTTGGACTAGCAGCTGAGAGGCATGCTTCAACAGGAACAACCTTATGTCGTAGAGCACATACCTGTAAATTCGAGAGGTTGCTGTGATGTGGAAGGTGAATTTCAGTTTTACAGGTTAAAGTAAAATATAATTCAAATTTTGAAGTTAATGATCATAAAGTTTACTGTGAAAAACAGTAAAAAGACAATTTGATTTACCCTGTGGTGCACCATTCTACAACCTTATGATGGGGAACTGTGTATACAATAAATTGCACAAAGCATGTTTATATTACCATACCATACATGTCTGTCAATGAAATACAAGGTTAGGATTACTTAACACAAAACTGCAGTTAAATACACTGCAGTGAAATAATGCAGTAATGTCACTATCATGTGTAAAATACACAAAACTTCACCGTAAGGCATTAAATTTGCCCACCAGAGTTGTTTACATGCTTCCTGTTTTTTTCTTTATGGTAGTTAGAAACTCCTAGACACTCCTAGAACACACACCGCTGAGAAAAATAATTTCTCAGTGCATAATGTGCATAATGTTAAAAACATAATGTCTAGACATCTTCGTCTCTCTTTGATGCAGACTGTGATAGGAAAGCTTTAAATGAGAGAAAAAACAGGCTCTTGATCCAAGTGATCACAGAGCATTTGCTAAGTGCAGTCACTACAGTCTACCTGAGCAGGAAGCTTAAACTCCTTCAGCACTAATGGAAGATGTCCTGCAGAAAGGCCAAGATACTTTCGGTGGGTTGTCATTCTCTTTGGAAGTTGTTAAGAAACAAAGGTGTCTAGAAAGTCAAAAGCCTTTTAGCCTCAGTTCTGTGCTCGATTGCGCATTTACGCAGGACTCGACTATCTGCTTTTGAGACTAAAACTTATGTGACATTTAAGAGAGCAAATCAAACGTGTTGATGGAGCATCCGCTAAACTCAAACTGTATTTAGCACATTGAGCGATGAAAAGTTTAATAGTAACTTAGCATAATTACGTACAGTTCTTTAATTTGCATATACCCAGACAGCGGATTTAAAAAATGGCATCAGGATGTAATAGTTTACTGACTAGATACGATCTTGTTGCTCTTTATCTCCCTTCCCAAAATAGAATATTGGATCTAGAAATATGACCTAGAGACGTGAAAACTGAAATAGGACAACCTTGCTTGCCAGAGTTGCAGAGTTTGCTTTCTGAAGTTTGAAGTGAGATGTTTCCCCAAGACCCTTACAAACATAAATATCACCCAGGGCCCAAGAGAAATGGAGCCGACAGTTGGGCGCTGTGTTATTAACAACACAACATACACAAAGTTTTCTGGTAACCTTTAAAAATTCACACCGCACATCTGTTGTCTTGTACGTGTGTTAACTTTGGTCTATTGAAAGTCTACTGTAGAATTTTAAATGTCATTTCTCTAATGTGTAAAACAATTGCTATCATCAGATGTTCGCTCTATATTTTGTTATAATATGTTAATTTTTTGAGCTTTGAAACAATGTATTGACTTAAAGGGATAGTTCGCCCAAAAATGACAAATTCTGTGAATGATGTCCCAAAACTGAAAATTGCAACAGTAACATTCTTCCAAATACATTCATGTGTTCAGTAGAACAAAGACATTTGTACAGGTTTGGAACAACTTGAGGTTGAATAATTCATGACAGAATTTAAATTTTTTTCACAAGCAGGTGAGTGTGCCGGGGCATGGTTGGTCCACGAAGCCAAGGCTGACAGAGCGACATCTGTGAGAAACCCCAAATCACCATCACTGCTCGTCGAAGAGGTCGACCTTGCCAAAGCAGCAGTTCAGAAAGTTCAGAAAGAACGTCGCCAGCCGTGATTGCAACACCTTAAACCTAATCCGTCTGCGAGAACATGTCGTATCGACAAACCCTGCATCTGCATGCTTGAGCTGCAAACATGCGATGCAGGTGTCTTGCCCATCGGACTCTGGATGAGTCTGTCACGCCCAAGAACACAGCTGCAAGACGTGCCCTTTTAGTCACTCTGTGGCTCGCTGCCAAAAACGCCTAAGGGAATTCCACTCTAAGAAGGGGCTAAATTCCACTGCACGTGTCTTAAGTCCAGCAGTAGCAAGATGTCTCGGAGACGAATTCACTTGACATGTTGTCATGAAAGTTACAAAGAACAAAAGATGAATGAATGGACGCCACCATCTCCTTTTATACCTGAATGCAATGGGGCGGAGACTGGCATGCGCGTGCCATTCGCCAAGTTCATTGGCATTTTAAATTCCTTTCGTAGATGACAGGTTCTCAAGATCAAACCCCCAGTCTGTCTCTCAACACAACGTCGAGTGACTGACTGAAAGGGAACCACTCAAATGAACTCTGCAACCTTAGAGTTTAAAAACCTAATGATATTAATCAAAATCAATTTTTAGCAAACCTAATACTTGAATCAATTCCATAAGCTAAACACATTCTTTTCCATTTGTGTTGTAGGCAATAGTAATGTTGTTTTATATTGATCAGGATATTTGTCAAGGGAAAGAAAGACTCCTCCTCATGAATTGCAAGCTCTTTTTAGCTAAATCAATTCTAATTTCAGCTTACAAGGGTCAAGGCCAGCGCTAATACTTCCAGCAATTTAGATAAAAACAAATTTGGGGAGCATCATATTAAGGTTGACAAAATAAGCTGCCACAGGCAATTGCTCATACTCAACAAAAACTTAACTTAAAACAGACAGCCTCACGTGAGACTCGGATGCATAGCACTTCAAGAGCTTGAAAAGAGTGAAATTGATTATGGTGAGCCTGGGTTGATTGACAGATGTCATGAAAATAGATTGCATTTGCAGTCAGCGCAGAAGATCCATCACCATTAGCCGTTATGTGTATGGCACGAGACACGGGGTCGAGTAAGCCCTGCCAATACCTAGAGTCAGCGTTTCAAGCACAATAAATCAACCCAAGCCATACATCTCTGCGTCAGGACACTATATTATAACACAACACTGCTGACACATTCTTGTTATGTGCACTAATGCAGAGTTGTTGTGGTCTTTTAGCTTTTTTAGAAATTGGAAAAGCGTTTTATGGAAAAAATACTAAGTGAAATGGTCTACTGACAGTTTCCAGAAATGTTTTATAATTATCAACAAGGCGCAAATCATTTCCATTTTATCTAAAATGTTCAAATTAAACTACATAAACATAAACTAACTAAGCAGGTACATTTTTGAATATGCAATATACATTTGAGTACAAATGAAAACGTATTAATGTGGATGAGTTAGCAAACAGGATGCAGCTTGGTAATTTAAGTGTGAATGGAAAAAAATATAATTCATTTTGTATAAAGTGTAGTTTTTAATAAATAAAATACCACCAAAAATATGTTATACACACAACATATGGTCTACAAGTGCGGGAACAAACAGGCATAAATAGTTAAAGTTTTATGTTTGTTGTTGTAATAAAACTTCCCTGTTAAATTAAGTTAAATAGCAATTTAGAGTAGCAGAAAGAATTTCAATCCTGCGGATGTTCCCAATTTAATTCAAACTTTTATTTAGCAGACAATTTTAACCATGATTTACAGCTGACTTATTTCAGACCCCTGGAACAATTTACCTACGTTAAGCCCCTTCCCTCAGACACAGATGAGCCAATGGCAACTGAGTATCAGCTGTACGGGGACCGGAACTCAGACAAAACTTTAGTTAGAGAAGCACTGTAAAATCCAAACCTCTCTTCATACGATGTTTATGCTACCAAAATGGTAAAACGATGTGACCAGGGTACACTGATTCTAGGTCTCCTGAGAGGATGGAGAATGTAATTTATTGTATTCCGTTTGCTAAACCTAAACAAGACAGAGCAAAATGTGGGTTACTGGTTCAACCACAATCCCAAAGAAAATGGTTGTCATTACTCATTATTTCAGTTTAAAATTTTCATGTGCTAAGGCAGAATGTTTATGTCATCATGTACTTCACCAATGTATCACTGGCTAAAATGGTAATGTTAGCGAGTCCATGCTAACATACAAACCAAAATTGCTAACTTTTCTCAGGTTCATAGTAGATCAAAAACACATAAACGAAGCTCTGTCAGTGCCTCTCCATATTAAATTGGTTTAATATAAATGTATTTTATCTTATCCTGCGGATAGTGCGGAACATAAACAGTCTTTTGCCATCATGACGACTGGCTATGAGAGACGACTCTCTCATTTGCATTGTAATCTGTAAATTCTTGCATCCAAAATAATCTGGTAATATACCAGATCCCACCATGATATATTTAAATCCCACCAGAATGCTCCCCAAAGAGAGTGTGTGCAAAATGTGTGAAAAAACTCTTGGGACAAGGATTTTACAAAGACAGCTGTCATTGTAAGAAATGAGCGAACTCCCTGTTTTTGTCCAAGCTAGCGACAGTATCTAAGGGGGGTCAATATACTGTACTGTACTCTACTCTACACAACACTTATCAAGTTCAGCTGTACATCCACAGTTCTCTGCCAATTACTGAGTACAAGCTTGGCTAAAGAGTCCATCTGACCTGCTGCCCAACCCCTCCAGATTGTCAAGAGCTGAAATCAGGTGCAGACAGCCTTGGCCCTGTATGTGGGTCTTGGAACCCTTTGCCAGCCAAATTACAGCCTATAGCCATGGGCGCCGTAAAGGGGTGGAAGGTTAGGACGATTCTAAGGGCCCAGCCTGATTTAGGGCCCAGAAGAGCAGACCCCCTTTTTATTTTCCTATTTCTTTTCTTTTTTATAAATACATTAAATGTGCTAGGGGCCCTCGTGCACTAAATGTGTATTTTGTCCGTTTTGACGATAGATTTAATATTTAAAAAACAAATAATGTATTTACTGTTACAGTCACACCCCTCCCTGCTCCCTCACAATGGTTCATTCCACCTGCGCTGTCCGAGCTACGATCAATAGTGTAGCGGCTTTTGTTAATTGGACTTGTTATGATGCAGCGCAGACAGTGACACACGCAGACATGTCACATGAAAAGTCAGGGCATCAAAAACGTTAAGAAAAGAAGGAAAGAGAAGACAGAGAACGCCAAAGTCGACAGTATGTCACACAGTTTTTCAAAAAGAAAGGTAGCTTGACCTAATCCTGTATTCCAAAACTTATTTTTGTTGCTACATGACCTGCTTTTATCTAGCTATCTTAGTAAAATAATTACTGAATTATGAACACAGAATCAGCGGCTGCTGCACACCCACGTCCTCCTTCCCCCACGTCCCACGTCCCCGTCTTAATCAGCCGAACAAGGTGAGCCTGAGCGCGAAACTTCGCGAAAATTTTAGCCTCTAAACACGTCTTATCTACTGTGTTCGCCACATGATGATAACTTTGCAAAACAAAAAGTAATCTACACGCTTCAAAAATTACAAAATCAGTTTGCCGGTGTGTGTCGTGTGTTCTGTGAAGTGACAGTGCTGCTGCTACGATCGATGCTGTCAAACTTGACGTTCTTAATATGAATAAAATGCCCCAGAAAAAAATTATATAAAATTGAATAAAACGTGTCTCTACTGTAGCTGATGTTTCCTGATTGAGCAGTTTGACCCAGCTGAAGCTTGTTCATGTAAAGTATATGTCAATATGTGTACATAATGTTCTGTTGTGCTTGCAAATGCAATTGAGATAATAAATGTTCTCCCTTTTATGTAAACAAGTACATATTTCTATATTTTTTTCTTGTTTTTGTAGGCTTTGTACTCATCGTTAAACATTTTAACTATGCAATGTGCTAATTATCTTTTTTTTAAGTATACAGGGCATGTTTATTGGGTTAAATTTTATCTGTAAAAAATGTAGGGGGCCCAGAAATTTTGGTTTCCATAGGGCCCAGAATTTCTGGCGGCACCCCTGCCTATAGCACTGCCTCAGTCAAACACCAGCTAATAATGTCAGCAACTCCTTGGCTCATTAAGGGAAAAATAGTTAATTGCCAAGTAATGCTTTTTAAACTAATTGCTAGAACTAAACTAATTTTTTAAGAAGTAAATCTCTATCGCTAGTGATGATAAGCGGAAAGAGTTAGCTTTTATCCAGATGCTAGCATTTGTCCACATAATATTACATTTGAACCGTGCTCCTTTGGAGACATATTTTACCGGTGTGAGCAAAATAGAGAGGTTAAAATGAAAGAGGCTAGTTAAGGTCCATATGAGGTTCATTTTTCATTATTTACAGTTTATGAATTTAGACAGTTAGAAAATGTTCCAGGCAGTGTCTTAATATAATGGCAAATGGATTTTAATGAGCGTTTCTTTTACTCGAAAGCCTTTGGGGCTACTTTTAGAGATACTTAGGCACTGTGCTGTACTATAACCATGGCTTTTAAACAAGCTGAATTATGTAGAAAATATGTGAAAACATTTCACAAATTCACAAATACATTTTATCAGTACTGGACAGTATGGGTCCTTCTTGCTTTTGAACCCAGGACCTTTGTGTTTTCGGCTGCAGTATAGGTCATAAACTCAACCCACTTCATGTAAACAATATGGCTGTAGTCAAGTCCACTGTGGTCGAGTCCAAGACAATTCCAAGACCAGGACTAGTCGAGACTGAGTCAAGACCGAGTCCAAAGAGGTTTAAGTCCAAGTCATGTCCAGAAATCTTCGAGTCCAAGTCAAATCCGAGTCCAACTGAGACAGGCAAGACAGAGAAAGAAAAAAAAACATGAATACAAGACCACATACTTAACAGTTGATCATTTATGTCATGTAAGAGAAAGCATATATTCTGTTCTAAGATAATAATTTTCATTTTTGTTTGCTATGATCAAAAAGGAGATCAAATGAGGTCATTTTATTTACTTTAGGTATGGCACTAAAGCCACAAAGCCGAAGTGTAACTTCAATTTTTTTTATTGAAGTGTAACAAATTTATTCTGCCAATAGAAAATGTAACAAATAGCTAGTAAATACTTGAATATGTTCCCATTCTAGAACTCAATACTTAGTGTCCCCCAAAGTAACCCAAAAATAAAAGCACTTTTTAAGGAACTTTTTATATCAGCCCTCCTAACAGCAAGGATTTGCAGCAATAATCACCTTTGTGTGTGTGTGTGTGTGTGTGTGTGTGTGTGTGTGTGTTTGTGCGTGCGTGCGCATGTGTTTGTGTGCGTCTGCAAGTGCTCGTGCGTGTTCGATCTTCGATAGAGGAGACGCCAGAAAGATCAGAGAACCCACGGCTCGTTTAAAAGCGAATTTTGATGCCCATCCCTATAAAACATGTTCATATCGCAATGACAATAAAAATACGATCAATCTTATCTTTAAGCCCTACTTTCTAAACTTATCAAAATAATCAAACTGCAATGCTAACTCTGAATCATGGCATTAATATACCTCTCTTTGTGATGCCTGTGCAGGTGTCTTACGAAATGTGATGTTGTCCCACAGGTTTCGGGTAAAGTTTTGTTCCTTTTTAGCGCACTGTCGATAAATTCTTAATGGTTTGTAAAACCAAATTGGATTGTGCCGCTGCTCACGGACATCGTGCCTGATGAATGATTGATGTTCTCTGGTTCGCGCCGCGGACGAATCGTTCATTTGAACCGGTTCTTATTTTTAGTGAACCGGTCGAACCAGTTCAGCTGAATCATTCTCATTTATGCGTCTCCCGTAAACACTAATTCATTTAATTGAATTCAGTTATCACTTTCTGGCGTGCAAGACAGTCCAGCGTACTTGAACAAATATACCGGAGGTAGGGTTAGTTACATCAACTGCACAAACTGAGCTGAACTGCAGTGTGAAAAGAGAACTTATGAGCACGCGCAACTCTCTTCTTGAGTCGAGGTCGCAACAGTTTTTTGATATTCAGATATTGAACTATCAATGTTTTCTTTTGAAGGAGAAAATAAAACATATTTTGCGGGACTCGGACGAGACAGACTAGAACATTTGTCGAGACCAATGACCAAGTCCGAGTGCAAATACCAACGACTCCAAGACAAGTCCGAGACCATAAAAAACGTCTTGAGTCCATACTACAGCACTAGTAAGCAAACAGCTGTAAGGGGATCTGTTATACTGCAACACATCATGAACACACCATGTAAAATGTGAAAACTTTAGTAAAATTAAAAATAGTAAAATAGTAAAATTTAGTCATAAAAATACACAAAGTTCAACTAAACAAGATGGCTAGTGTGCAGAACAGTTTTATTGAGAAAACCGAATTCCTGGATTATTAAAGATGTAATTTTCTCAATTTACTTCATGTCTAGTTAGCACCTTGAAGCAAGCAATGCGATGTGTTTAAAAGCGATCAATTTATAACTAAGTTCTGTTAAAAAAGGGAACAGCATTGACATCATTCCTTTTCACACGTTAGTCAGCTAACATTAACTGCATAGATTTTCTTTGAAAAGCAGAATCATTTTACATAAAGGAAGGCCCGCTGATTCTTAGCAGCAGATTTATCGACAATTACAGATGCTTCACGAAGAGACATTAGACAGTTTTCTGTGAATCAAAGAGCATTATCAGAACATCAAAGCATATGACATTTCCGATGACAGCTCTAAGTTTTTGACTCACATCCAGTGATTCACAGCAGCGCAGACAACAGAGGACAAATGCCTTATTAGTCATGTCACAACTGCAGATTCAAACACTGTCTGTTTACCATCCGCAGCAAGAGGAGTTTGAATAGCGTTCTGGATGCAGCGAGAATAATTATCTCTTTATGAGTTTAATGCCTAATTAAATACGGAATCATTTATCTCATGGTTGCCTGAAAGGAGATCTAATTCTGACAATATAATGTTCAACCAACCCTTCAACGTAAACCTTTTTCTGGCCAACGGTGACTTATTTCAGTTAGATAAAAAGATATACCGAACCCAAAATGCCTGTTGTAATCCTTCCCATGGAATTTAAAGAAAGGATTTAAAGTCTCTTAAGATTCTGCTTTTGTTTAGTGGTGGAATGAAAAGGGATTACGTGCATATGAATTAAAGAACAGGAGAAAACTGTGGATTTGGAGCGTAAATTGTGAGGGTTGTAAATGTGAGTATGAGTATTTGTGACATATTTTTGTTTTGTTCCTATAGATTTAAGTATTTCCTTAAAGTGCATGACGAACTTGTGAGATCAGGCCCTGGTTGTTTTTACATGCTTTTAATCTCCACATTTGAAACACCTTCCAGTATAAAATATATTTATTTGGTAAAAACTTTCAGTCGGAAAATAGTGTGTGAAGAACACAATAGCTATTTACATGCTAGAAATATAACAAATAAGATCTCTTTAATATAATTTACATTTGGTAGATGCTTTTATCCAAAGCGACTTACAGTACATTGTATTATCCAATACATTTATACATAAGTATTTGCAATCCCCTGGGATTGAAACCCACAACCTTGCGTTGTTAACGCAATGCTCTTACCGCTGAGATACATGAAAGCTATATAATCTTTTTTTTTTTCAGGCATCGAATGGAAACTGTCAAGAGTTAGAGATTTCAATATAAACATAAATACAGATTTTTGACAAAAATAAGACGAAACTATCTGATTTAATCAATTCAAATAAATTTTACGGCTTTGTACCGTTACCATATTCAAAAAAAATATTTATAAACTTAAAAAAAATGTGAAATGAATTCCAGGATTAACGAATGACAATGAACGTTATGATAGTCATAATATGGGTAATAGGTCAAGCTCAAATTGAAACTAAGCACTAGTTGTTTCTCTATCAACCACTTTAAGACTCATAAATGTCATGTGAAACTATCACAGAACAGAAATAAAGATATTGGCAAAGAATAAAACGGCTACATTTGTGAGTCAGTCGCTACATGCCTCGGAGCCGACAAAGAAAAACTCTTTTTGAGTTTGAGTTGCTTGAGTTTTATATTTGAAACTGACTCACAAGTGGGCGAACTGTGAAAATTATCAAGCTTCAAGGCAAGACGTCATGAAATCTGATTATACTTCGGCCCAGTGCTCACACGAAGAACAGAGCAATAGCAGGAACTGAAAAGCTGCTGATTTAAACAAGCCAACAGCTTTTGAACATGCCAATCCAACTGGCATGTCGAGACTTCTTATATTTTCTGTAACATTGTTTTTACATTGCTTTCACTAAGAATGGTTGCAACATTTAAAAATAAATTACATAGGTGACAACATGTGAATCAACATGTGTATTGTAATCAATGTTTGATGGACTTCACATATATGTCTGCATTTAGAAAATGATCTTTACAGAACTACAATAATCTCATCTAATGATCACACTTGATCAGACTGCATCCCACCAAGACATATCAAACATTATAAGATAAAATAATCACACTGTAGAAAATGAAGATGTCACATTCAAGGCAGAGCTAATCCATGTTTGCTCAGATAATTATGAATATTTGCAGAGACAATATTGCATTATGGCTTTCAGCCCTTTTGCAGTTCACTCAACTTACTTTGGATAACAATGTGTTTTAAAAATGTCATTTAGATAGTTTGAAAGGTGAAAGTGTCATAAAATCAACATCAGCTGAGAAAAACTGAGTTACCCACAGATGTGAATACTAAAGATCAATTATCCTGACCTAAATAACAGAAGTTCATCTTCACCTGTTCTGGTTCTCTTAACTAAACCGTGATGACTGTCGGTCTTTTTCTGCTGATAGTATCTTTGTTTGAAAGCTTGCTACTCTTTTGCTTTGATGAGCAAAGAGAGCTTTTAACATTGTAAAGAATCTTGCTGTTTCCCTGCATTCCTGTTCGCATGAGAAAGAATGTAATTGTTATTGTTGGAGACTGCTTTCTGGACACAAAGTGGGCTGAAAGCAGTACGTCTTTGCCCTCTTTTATGTCATGCTTAGATCAGGATGCATAATGCGTCAATGGCAATAAAATCACAGTGTCAAAAATGTCCTTCACGAGTTCACCTTAGCAAATAATTAAAGGGGGGGGCAGCGTGGATACGCTGAGAATTTAGTATGCGTATTTGGCGTGCTGTCCGGGGAGAGGGCTCCGGGGTCGGCATTGTCTCCCGACCCCGGAGCGCTCTCCCTTTGATCGGGGCGAGGGCTCTGGTCTCTGTTTGCCCGTGCCCCGAGCGCTTTCCCCCCCTTTTGGGTAGAAAATAGTTTTTTATGGTGAGGAGTCGGGGTGGAGGTGGGATGCTGCAAAAATCTATGAGTGAAGGAGGTAAGGCGGTTTCACGATTTATAGAGCTCGTTCTGGTTTGGAAGGATAAGTGATGTGATTGCTAATGCCGGGCAGCTGCGTGATTTCTAATGCCGTGCAGCTGCTTAATTATTTGCACGTGCTCCTCCCGAACTTTGTTAATAAAACATCATTTTGTGAACATTTAAGTTCAGCAAAAAATATAAATATTTTAATTTTTGGTTGAAACATTTTCCAGTATTGTAGCCTACATATACTTATGTGTTGTTACAAAGGTTGAAAATACATTCAAACTGTACTATGAGCCGTGAGAATAAATGCTGCAACACTGCTGATGAAACAGCCTCTGCTGGACCAGCTGAATCCCAAAGGGGTAGGCTATCAAAAAATGCAAGAGAAGACTAGTGGAGAAGACAGAGTCTGGATGTCTAAGGAAAAAGAAACAGTTGAATAAATCAGGCCAGAAAAGGATATCAAACGGACATAAAAAAAAGACACACATTCCCTGCAAGGACCTTGGTCTGGGTTTTCAAAAGTCACGATTTCGGATCATATTTGTATAAGTTTCATCAGCAGAACGACTGACATCATGCTTTACAAGAGTGCACAGCCTTATTTTCATTCCATCAAATTAAACAAAACATCTAAACTGGCTAAGGTTTATATGACCTCTTCTAACAGAAGCGGTAGAGCGTGGAAAGCTTCGAAAAGGCAACAAAAGCCCCAAGGTAAACTGAATGAGAAGAACTTGGAGACGGAACAAGGAATTGAGACATTGAAAGAGACGGTTAAAGTTTGTGGGGCCGAGGAAGAGCCGCTGAAGCGATAGAAGGATTTGCATGTGTACATTGCCTGCGTCTTGTGTCAGACGGAGAAAGGTCCGGCTCGGCTGTTTGACATGCAGGTCACTGGTCTCTGGCTCTGAGCTCTGCAGAGAGGCAGGCACAAAGACTGTCCTTCTCCACAAAGCTGAGGGATTGAGTCTGTGCCCTCCTCTCTGACATCTTCCTGAGTCACCTCCATCCCTCAAAGCTCTAATGCTTCAAATGGTCTTCTGAAGGGGGTGGGAGGAAGGACAGATTGTTGTTTCTCTCCTGTTTTTGGCAAATCCTTCAGACAGCACTGACTCCACCTCTGTGGGAAATAGGAGGAATCAGAGATTTCTCTCTCATACCACTCATGTGGGCAACTAATTCTGATCTCAAACCAACTTCTAATATAGGAAGAGACCGTAAGCCGTTTTAGCGGTTGCAGTAACCCAAAATTTTAATTATAAAGAGAGTAACGTGTTAACATGTTATTATGTGTGTTTTAAAACCAAACTCAATAATCTTGTCGTGTGTCTCTCACGCAATACAAATCTGAGTGTTGCAGTTATTGCTATTAATAATAAATGACATTACAAATAGTTTCTTATAGTGTTTGTTATCTATCAAAGTAAATATGTTAAAAAAAGGTAAATGATGGTGTCACACAGAGTCATGCAGTCTCCTGGGTTAAAATAAAAAAAAAGTTTATATTTGACCATACAATGGGTTAAAACAACCCAGCATAGGTTAATTTACAAGCCTTTTGGTTCCAAAATGAGACAACTTTTATTTTGGATTTCAATTCATATCAAACTGCAGCTCTATTTAAGCCATATGAACTCAAAAAATACAGCTAACTAACTGCAACTAACATAATTAAAAACATGATTAAAAACTGAGTTATCTCATTTTGAAACCAAACTATTCATAATTATATAATATTTCTGAATGTTAAGTTATTCATAAATAATTGTATTTCTACAATAAGATTATTATCATTATTATTATCAAATGCAATTAAGCTCATTTTATTCATTCATTCTTATTGTTTTGAAAGCTATGCTTTGATGTTGTTCACTTATTGTTTACTCATCGCTAACTGTACCTCTTGTAATTGAAGTTGGGTAACGGTAGCCAATCAGCTTTCCAGAGAATCAAGTAATTTGCATGAAACCACAGTTTACTAAATGTTTGAGACTGAGCCTATATACTTTGCCTTACTGAAGTAAACGCGAGAGGAAGGGGCAAGGATGGACAGGCTGTGTACTTGTGTGTGCATGTGTAGCGCGGATGCATGTCAGTAGGTGACAGGAGACAGAGGGAGCTTTCATCGCTACAGCTTCTTTGCTCCCATGGGCAAGCAGGCAGATCAATGCTGATGAGAGACTTAAGGAAGCTGGGTCTGACATACCATTTCCGGCCTGCCATTTTATAAAGACTGTGCTGAGGAGAAAACTGCGCTGGAGACGAGCGGAGGACTTTTGTGTCTTCTTATGTCTTTGTGCTGTGGTGTGCTTTGGACTGTGTGGGGTGGGACAAAACTGTGATTTTAGCATAAGCTAGTAGAGCCCAGCTCAAACCCATGGAAAGACATGCCACATGTCAAAAATCGTCATTTTTTCTTTCTTTTCATGACCAAATTGAGTCATGAACTCATTGAACTCATGTTGTTCAAAACCAGCATATTCCTCTTTCTACTGTGAAGACATTTTGAGAAATTTTAATTTGGGGGAAACTGTCACTTTAAGTCAAACAATTTATTACTATTGAATATTTGTCATTACTTGTTGGGACACCTGCTGTATCAAAAACAAACCTCTCGAGCATACATATTTCTCTCAAATGTCTTCTGTGGTTTTAATGTCTTCATTGTCCAACACAACGGATAAGTAAAACTCTTTCCCATCCCCAGACCGCATGAGAAAGCCAGAGGTCTGTCTGCAATGAACACGACAAACAAATGCGCTCCACCTTCTTCCACCGTGAGTCTATGAGATCTGCCAGCGAGTCTCTGCTTCATCAGGGCTAAATGAGGGTTTACTTTATTGTCTGTTTGTTGATTAATGGACTTCCAAATGCAATTACTCAGAGCAAACGGAAAGGTACAGACCGGCCCTTAGAATTCCTGATTGAACGTTTCAGTCCGAGCGGCATCGTTTGTCACAATCTGGCTGTCACATTGTGAGCGTCTTATTACCTGAACAACATCACCGTTATTTCCACAACTGTCTTCTTCATCTCTTCTGGTGACCTTGGGAAAGGTTGGAGCTTCCCAAAGGACCATTGTACTTTTCCATTGAATTTATAATATAAATGGAATATTAGAAAATGACTTTGTGTAAAATGAAGAAAACAATTCAAGAACTGAGATAAAGCCTTCATGTAGATGAGTAAAACAGTATAGCTTATGTAACACTTTTGAAAAACGGTTGCATTTGTTAACATTTACATTTAGTCCTTTAGTAGATGCTTTTATCCAAAGCAACTTACAAATGAGGTAAACAATGGAAGCAATTGGAACAATATAAGGACAACACAATGCATAAGCGCAGTAAAACTGGTCTTATATAGCTTACCACAGTACACAAAGCTAAGTTTTTTATTTTTAGATAGAAGTCAGAACTAATTGGTCAGGTGCTGATGTAAGAGATGTTTCGATTCTTAAATACGGCTACAGAATCAGAACGTTGATCGTTTGCAGAGTTTAGGGATCTGGCGGGCTACCTGTCGAACAACGTCGGGTACATAAGTCTGTATTAGCGAGTGAAGATATGGGGATGCCGAACCAATGGCGGTCTTGTAGGCCAAGAGCAGAGCTTTAAATATTATGCGAGCGACTATGGGGAGCCAATATAACTTGATAAAGAAAGGAATTACGTGTGCTCTCTTCGGTTCATTTAAGACCAATTTTCATTGTTAGTTCATGTTAGTTAATGTTTTTACTAATGTTAACAAATACAATCTTATTGTAAAGTGTTACCAATGCTTGTCGCAAAATTTCTTTGTGGTGTATAACATTATGTCTAACAACCACACGTACATTTATGCAGGTATATTAGTGTAAAAGTGCAGGGGGGGCAGGTTTAGGACAGAATTAGGACAGAATTGGACACAGGTCCAGAAGAGGCAGGTCAGGCAACAATTAAATGTTAAAAATGCACACCCACCATACCACAGCTTAAACAAAAGTGGCACGTTATAGGTATTATATTTGTTGCCTACTTTAGGAATAATGTAAAAAACGGGGTTCTAATGTTCTATCATTCATTTTTCATCAGTACATAGAGAGAAGAACTGGTGGGAAAAGAGACCTGTTGCACTTAATGACATATTGTGCATTTGCTTTTATAACAGAGTTATAAAAATTGTGGGCAGCAAGACTTCTCATGATTTTTCGACGCGACAGATTGCTGAGTGATTTGTGCACAGCCTCTTGAGTTTGGTTTTGATGTAAAGCCTGTCAAGTAAGTGAAGCATCAGGTGTGTATTTTTCTCTTGGGAAAACTCACAACTACACAAATTTTAGATATATTTCCTGTCTAAGGTCTGCAACAAACTTTTATTGTCACATCACCAACAGCACGTGCACCCTGGTGAGTGAAAAGCTTGGGAGCGTGCCCCAGACAGTGCAGAATACAATTGAAACATTTAACAAATAACATAATACTTTCAAATACAGTATATACACTAAAATAAAACAATAATATACAAAAAACATACAACATAATACACATAATCGAAAATGCAGTGGTTGTAGATGTAATGTTTGGGAAACACATCAAACCTTGAACAAATTTGTACTTGTTGCTGTGTAGACAATGCTTGTTAAAGGCATATTTCAAGCAAAATTGAAATTCTTTTATAGGTTACTCATACCATTTCAAACCTGTAACTTTCTTTCTTCTACAGAGCACAAAAAACATTTTGATTAATGTTGGTAACTAAACTACATTAACTCTCATTGACTTCCATTGTAAAGACAAACCATTGAGACATTCCATACCATATATATAGATATTAAAGAAATATTACTCGCACACAGCTCAATTTGTAATTGCCTGCATATACGGTTATAAATAAAAATAAATACACATGAACAATTTGTCTTCAGAGTATTATGTACTTTTCATAACACCAACTGCACAAGCCAAAAGATAAACAAGTAACTTATAAATTAAAAATATAATGCCTGTCTTATAATCCTCTCTGTATTGAATATTCTATCTCTTCCTCCCTCTCTCAGTCTGTCTTTGCGCTAGTCCTTTGGTAAACAGCCATTTAAGTCCTGGCATCATCCCTTCCAATTTAGAGTCCTGCTAAGATAGACATGTTTGCTTTTTTGCAGCTGACAGATTTTTGCCTCAGAGTAAACTGGCAATTAACTAAACGTTCTATCCTCAGGTTACTTTGAAACGGAATAGTTTTGGGCAGCTGTAGTTCTACAGTTATAATACATGTACCTTCAAAAATCACGTAGTTGATCTGGATGACTAGAGTTTGAGAAATTGGGGCACATATGAATCATAGAACTTCAGAATTCATGCACGTTTGAGGGGTTTTCGTATGGATGAAAATATATATTTTAAATTTGATGAATACCTAACTAAACTAGACTTTACCGATCTTTGAATAATGTCATGTGCGATTTCGTGTTTTCTTTCTTGGCCACTGGCAGATACATACTGTATGTGATATGAATAAACAGAAAAAAAGGTAAAAACTTCTAAAAGGTAAAATTGCGGCCTGTTTTTTTTAGACAGAGGAATATAAAAGATCTGTGAACTCAAATATTTTGATAAATGGCCCCTGGCCATATGCTTCCTTCCAAAGGTAACTTGCAAATTATCAAAACCATTAATCTTGCCAAGTACTAAGAATTCCCTTTACAGTTCTCTGGTAACTTTTAGATGAACTTTTAACCCGCTTACTATAGTAGACCTTAGCAGACGATTTCTGCAAAAACAAATAGGAATGAAAAATTACAGTGTTTTACATTACAGCACCTTTCAACAAAGGGGGGGATGTACATTTTTGAATTTCTTATATCATATTCAATTCCCTAAGACTGAAACAAATGGCTAAAAGTGGTTAACAGCTTTTATTTGAAAACATTGACTGCAGAAAACAAGGTAACCATTAGTTCTCTTTTACCCCTGAAAATCATGTACCAAGCTTACTTTACACTAGTTAATGATTCTTTAACCTTCAAACTTTTCTAGTATATATATATTTTTATTAAATAAACAAATTAAAGATGTTCTTCCAGAGCAACCCAGAAAAATGTTTTTCACAGCCACATGTCACATGTACCTACATGAAGGAATATCTTGCTAATATCAGGAAGTGTAGGATCATGACAAAAATACAGTATTGTACTGTATTTTAATTGTGAGGAATTTTTTATGATTTATCGGCTAAAATATATCGGCCTAAATTGTATTTTCTATTATTAATTTAAACAGATTAGTATAGATAAGATATATAAGTTGGCTATATGATATGAAAATAAGATATGAATATATTTTAAGTAGGGATGCATGATTAATGATTGCATTTTGAATGTAATCGTTATCAGCCGATACAGATACCGATATGGCCGATAATTTACCCTGCATCCCTCCTTAAAATGTATTTATATCTTAATAAAAAAAATATTTCAGCCAAGCCTACTTATCTGTAAAAGGATAGTTCACTCAAAAATTCTATCAACATTAATTTAACCACATATTATTTATATATTCTATCTGTATGGCCTTATTTTTTTAAAAAGAACACATGGACATGTAAAACAAATGTAAAATGTATTTTCTTGTGACGCACAGAAGAAAGTAAATAAAATCAAGAGGCAAATTTTTTAGGGTAATTAAATGGTAACTAGAT
Organism: Triplophysa dalaica; assembly: GCF_015846415.1. Lineage (NCBI taxonomy): Eukaryota > Metazoa > Chordata > Actinopteri > Cypriniformes > Nemacheilidae > Triplophysa > Triplophysa dalaica. The sequence continues at coordinate 9,127,096 of NC_079543.1, forward strand.
TTTCTTTTTTGCATGAACAAACATTTTTGGGCAATTCCATCTTTTACTTGAAATATTATCACCATATTGAGTCATTGGTTTATATTTTACAATACCCCTATTGATTGAGTCAAGACATCTGTAAAATATAATTCTATGAATGAGCTTATTATTTAAAAAGAGAGAAAAACACATGCATTACGGATGTGACAAAAATGGCATCCAGAAGCAATGAAAACCCCAAAACGGCTCTTTACAGACCACGTAATTGTTGTTTTATTGTAATTTTCATGTGCCCATTTATAAGGAATATGGACTGTTATGGATGTGACAATTCAATTGACTGACTGTGGGAAACTATGCTTTAAAGAGACTTCACATGGGTAAGTATTCACATCTGACCTATAATATTTTTTTAAGTACAATCAAATTGGTTTTACATTCCAATACACTTAAACTTAAAGATAATTCAAACCTTTTTTTAAGTTACGGCACCAGTTGTAACCATTCACCACCAGCCAAAAATCTAAAATAATAAGTTAACATGACTTGTAAATGTAAGCATACGTTAAATATTTAAGTGACTTCTAAAGGAAAATTCAATGTACTTAAACAGTGTATGTTATCTTGCTGAATGCTAATAAAACGGACACAGAAACTAAAGTGAGACAACAGGAAGTGTTTGTGCACCCCACAGCTCTAGCACTTTTACACGTTTGTTAGACGAGTACGTCACGGTCTGTCTCATCTCTAGCCGAGCTTGACCATGGAGTCGTACCCCACTGACAGGCCTCACTGCTGGGAGGCAGTCAGCAGCATTAGCCCCGTTCGGCTCGACTCATCTCAACACTTGCTGCCCTGTGGGAGTCTGCAGCACAACCCAGCATTCCAACTCTTCATCACGCATTGATGTGGCTCATTGTGGCAGTCAGAAATGGGGGAACAAAAAACAGAGAGGATAAGAGCAAACAAAACAAGCACTTACCTCTTCTTCTTTCCCCATCTCTCCCTACCTTCCCATCAGTGCCCCAACAAAAAAGCACTTAGACTAGTAGTGACTGCCCCAACAAGCTACAGATCAGCACATGCTGGTATGAATTACTCCGTTGCCTTAGAGGGTTCACGGCCAGGCACATTGCAACCAAACACAAGCTTATTTTCCTCACAACCTGCTTTAACAACTCTGCTAGGCTTTGGAGACTTTGATGATAGGGAAATGAGAACAGGAGGTCCATTAATAGCTTTGGCAATGGAGAAAACAGTAAAACGGCTCTGGTAGGATCGAATTCTAAGAAATGGTATTCCAGGGAGGTATGTCACAAAGAAGCTTAAATATATTCAGGATTTCTTTTTAGATAACAGGCTTAAGTGAACCGCAGTTTCCAGTCCTTACAAATGCCCTTGAGCAAAGGAACAGCAAAGCAACTGCAAAGCTATGAGGTTTAGAGCTAATTTTCTGAGGACAGAATCCAGAATGCTGCTTCGAAAAATGTATAATGTTGCCATGAAACTGTTTGTCATGTAAAGTGATTGCTTGTCGTGGTTAGTCTCACAAAGCCAGACCTTCAGACTGACAGCAGAAGGTCTGGGTCTCCTAGCAGTTTTCCTTGGCCAAGCACCACCCAAGTGGATGTCAGACTGACATGTAAAGCAAATCACAGTTTAGCGCTGATTCCAGCAATTCATCTACATGACTTCTGGTATGTTGCACATCATATGCATGAGATGGCATAAATTGTTTATGTCACGGTAACAATTGGAACTTTTTACACAAAAAGCAGAGAACAGGCTCAAAAACTTCAGTGTTGTCCTATTAATAATAAGACTGACAGCTGTGTTTTTTTAAAGTCTGGAATATCTCAAAATATAATATTTTACCAACATTTTCTGGGCTGGCATGTTTCAGTATAAATAAAACAATAAAATATTTGACTTCTGTTTTACTATAAACCCATCTTATAAAGCCTTAGTTACTCTCATGTAATGTCTGTTTAATTTACTTGAAAGCCAGAAATATTGTCATATAACCTTGTATACACAGCGCAAACGCAGTGTTGTAAATTTGAGCCGGCTGATGAAAAAGCCGCCATTTTATGTTCTCAAACTATAAACAAATCATAAAATAATTCTGATTACTCACGGTATATAGGAGTGTGCACGATGACAATATCGTATGTGTTGTAAACATCCACTCTGATATTGCATTCGATCCAATTATAATGAACGGTTATCTAACCTACCGTGTGTAGTGAAGTAATTGACTAAAGTTCCACTTTGTTCTTTCAAAACCTACCCAATTTTCAGATCGTTGCTCCACCCATGTTTGTGTGTACGGCAGAACAGCTGTGTTTCTTTAAGAGGTTATATGTTAAGTACTTTGATTAAAGTCCTTGAAATAGAACACAATTGAACCGTAATTTGTCACTCACTTCATTGTTACAAGGACTCCACTATCCAATTAACTCAACATCCTCTCTAATCAAGTAATTAAGTAATTTCGCAAATCTGAGTCGGTAATTGGGTTTGGGAAAAGGGGTGGTAAATTATCAGAGGCAACTTTAAGCAACTCATCTCTTATCTCGCTTGCTTACATCTGCATCAACGGACGAATGAAACCACGGTAACAAACACTTTCCGTGGCATAACAAACGATGAAAGATTAAATTGATCTCATCAACCAATAGAGTAAGTGATTTACGATGATTCAGATATTGTTAACCGTGCTATACTGGATTAGTTTCTGTTTAAATTCATTTTCAGAAAATGTGCTGCTCTGCATGCCGTGAAATGCGATCATTTAGACTACACACAAATTACAAGCTTGTGCTCTGTCTGTGATGAGCTGCATTAACACACCCAAAGGATGTTGTGTTCCTTCATCAAATTATCAAAACTTATTATTTTACAATTTTCTGTACCTTTTTTACGAGATTTCTCTCTGGATTAAATTGTACTTAATCCAATTGAGTAATATCACAATACATTTGCATTCAGGCCTCATTAATTACATAACGTAAAGAACATTTTGTGAAACTATAGCAATGATGTCTTTCATTGATTCAAATCATTGTGAAATAGATGATTGAAACTAATTTCATAATTAGATTATTCGACTTTACCCTGGATTTCACAGACAGGGTCAAGAATTACAGAGCTCCAACCCAACACTTTGCAGGAGGACACGTGGTAGACTTTTTCGATTTGAATGGTAGACACCCGAGATACCTCAGAAACCTGAGAAAAATGTTGAAGCTGATGAGATAATCCAAAATGACCTCCATATGTTAATGCATCCAAATGTCTATTGTCTAGACAGGATAAAGAAAATACACTTCTGTATAAATCTATATAAAAATTTGGAAGCATTCAGAATTGTTGTATACTGTAGTATATAATTTTGATGTAGTGTGTATCTGTATCAAGTCTCTTTTGTTCAGTAATCCCTATTTAATGCTGATGTGAAAACTCACAATAGACATTAATTAATTAGTCAGCTCTTAGTGATTGTTAAAGCAGGAAAATGTGCTATTGCCTTGTTTAGCTGTACATCTTTTTAACCTGTTAGAATTTCAAGTTGGAAACTGCAATCAATTGTTAGCAGCAGTGTTCAGACCAAACTCTTTCTCAACACTTAAGGCAGTTATGACCAGATTTAGATTTTTTTTTTTAAATGGATTGAAAAGTTGAACAACAATTTATTTTCACTTTGTAGTGTGTTTTATGCATAGCCCAATAAAAACGGAAGAATTGATGAGAACTGTACTCTACAACAGTGGTTTCCAACTTTCCAGCCCATGACCCTAAAATAACAGTGCCAGTGACTTGAGACCCCACTATGTCAGGGATGTGACCACACTGATTCAAATGCGGGTAGCAATCAGGTTTATTAATCAAGACACACAGGCAAGAGCAGTGAGAGAGTTTATGGAAGGCTGGACAAATGGAAGACCCAAGTAGTAGAAGATGACTGCGAGGCAAACTGGGGAACCCAGTGTACGGCAACATCAGCGGCGGTAGAGCGAGGGTGGACAAATCAGGAGCAGAGTGTCGTGGGCATCAGTGGAGATGGCAGAGGGGTGGGTAGCAGACCTGATGTCCAAAGGCCGTTGAGACGGTAGAGCGTTGGGTAGGCCTCCCTGCGTTTTCTTTGGTCAAAATTAACCAATGTTTAATTTCGACAAATCAGAATATCCTTAAAATATTCCACATGCACTTATGGTAATGTTTAACGTGGTGCTGTAAATTGACTAAATTAAATTTTATTTTTAACTTAACTAATATTTTTATATTTTGTTACACTTATTGATACAATACGCTATTTCTAATAATAAAAACAATTGACCCCACCCCCATGCCTTGCGACCACCCCGGGGGTCACAAACCCCTGCTCTACAAGACAGGAAATAACATAAACAATAACACAAGAAAGTGTTTATAAATTTCAATCAAACCGTCCCTCGCTTTTTCTTTGCCCAAAAAAGTGACTTACTAATACAAGAATAGGCACAGGCAGATGTTACATATATACAACAAATATAACAGATTGTACATAATGTCTTCTTTTATTGTGTTTTCAGCAGCAGTCTATCAAATATTAGCATTGGCCTCAGATGTGGTATACAAAGAACAATACTGCTGCACTTTGCCCAGTTTTAAGAGGGAGAGATAAAGTTAAAAACACTTCTGGCAAAAATGCTGGCTTTCTGCCAAGTTTGTAATTAAAATAATTGTATAGCAGGTTGCTTTTTACATGCTTTTGAAAACAGACGCAAAAAGCAAACTTTCCAGGGTTACCTGTGTGAGATTTACAAAGCGAAATGGAAAAGAGATTTTTTAATCATTCAAATCTCAGACTTGTAGCAAACCGGTGAGCCCACATTGCCATACACTTACATTCTGCAAAATTATGTTCTTTAAAGAATTATGGACTAAAAGACCATTTAAAGCAGACACTGTACAAAAGTCTTAAAAAGCTAAATTGGTGTCCACTATAAAACTATTCAAGTATAATTCAATGACTGTGATTATGTTAAAGGATTAATTCTAAACGGTCAACTTGTTAACACAATATTGGGGTCCTGTTCTACATCAGTGTGGTAAGACGTAAAAGTCAAAAAGTTAATGGAGACAGTAAAGGCGGTCTATCGGCTCCGATACAGCAACTATGGGCCATATTCATAGGTCAGTGTGAACCAGCCTTAAACAAAATAATGTTTTTGATGCCATAAAAATTGATTAAATCTGGACTTTAGTATAGGGAACAATTCTCACTATTAACTAGTTGCTCGCATATTATCAACATACTGGCTGTTTATTAGTCCTTTTAAATCACATATTATACTTGACCATATTCTACATCCCTACACGGCCAGCACCAAGGGGGGCGCCCCACATGACACAGTTTTAAATTCATGTAATATCTACTGAAAATAATTAATTAAAAGTTTTCATGTTTAAAGAATTTAAACAAAGTGGGAGTAAAAATGGTAGCCAAGCATAAGTGTTTAGTTTGTAAAAAAAATATTAAACTAGTCCAGTTGTTGTGATGTTGCGTCAGCGTATTAATGTACGTGTTGAGGGAAGCCAGTAGCAATTAACAAAGTTACAGACGCTCGATGCTTCACAAACGGAAGGCTCAGATATTTGGAAAAGGAAAATTTACAACCGAATGGAGGGACACAATATAAAGGTGGTTTAATGTTCGCACTAGGCCTTCAGCTTTTTTAAAAGGTACGTGTTTTTCATTTACTTTTAGCAAGCTGTGGTGCGAAGGACCATTATGTCACAGCATAGGTTATAATTGTCGCAACCTGTTGATTTTGTTGTGACTGTGTGTTGTAATATTGTTTCATTTGTGTTATTCTTGTTCACGGAAAATAACATCCTGCACAAGTTGTTAGTGTGCCCTTGCAAAGATGTTGTAGTTTTGACTTTTTTGTGTTAATGATGCTGATTGTGTCCCTCCCACTGGGAGCCGCTTGCCCTCCTGTTAGTCGTGGTCTGGCTCCGACTCTGCATCGCTAATCCTACCCAATACCTAAACCTATTGATAAGCAACAAATTGGGAGTTTATAGAGGCAAAAGGCATAGTTAATGGTTTGCTAATAGAGTATTGGACTTTAAAATAAAGTGTGACTGAAAAATCTTGCACAGACAGAAAACAAAAGTGCAAAATTAAACTATTTTTGGCAAATCTTTGGCCTATTTTTTCACATACTGTACCGTAAATGTCAATCTATTCTTTTCAGGCAGCAAATTACATGATAACATTGCACATTTCATTGTATGATGTCTTTATGTCTACAAGTCACAGAAACACATAAATATTTATACATAAGGTCAAATATGTATAATTTATCACTGTGAGTAATATATCTGCGTTTGATTCAGATTGAAATTCACACAAAACTGCACAATTATTCTCTTTGCTGGGAGGTTTCATCATCAAAATCGAAGAAAGCCTAAAAAAATACACCGGCTAAAAAGTGTTATGTGCCTGCAGGTGTCAGTATAATGGCAAGGAATATTCCACCCAAGAGTATTGAAGGTAGAGCACCATTTCCATTGTGATTTAAAACAATGGCTCTGGTCTGATGAATAAAAACTGATCTGATTTTATTCATCATAACATAACGGGAAAAAACTCCTATTCTATTAGAACAATGTTAAAGAGCTCCAAAAAAATAACAAAGAAGACCAAAGAAGCTGTTCTGTGTGAAAGTGCGATAGTGCTATAGCTAACAGAGTATTTTTACACATTCGACTGGTGATAGGGGGATAATTCAGGAAGAGCGCTGCAGATTTTTTGCAGGCAACATCACTACGTGTCGAATAGTGTGTGTGAGACAAGAAGAAAGAGAAAAATGACAGCAAAGACTGTGTCTCCAAAAGCCTCATTCTGATTGTGTGTATGTGTACTGTATACAGTAAGTAAGTGTGTACGTGTTGCAGAGAGACAGCTCCACCCAGTGGCTATCAAAGTGTCCTCTGAACTTCCTTTGGCATCCCTGCCATGGAATGAGCAATGGAGAGACAGACAATTTTGCTTCTAATTATCTAAACTCTCAAAGCGATAACAGCAGGCAATTGTGTATCCTGACCACCAGAGCAAAGCAAATCGGACCACTAAGTTTCTGGGCCCTGCTGTTTACAGTGTTGCAATACATAACAACAAAACCAGTATGAGATGATCACAGTCAAGCATATAAAGCATGCTGTGAGAAGCTATCTTTGAAAGAATGTAGAATATACGCACGCACATTTGATGTTGCCTTGTTCAATTTTATCCTTGTCTATGAGCAGGTCTAAACACACAAAAAAACACACGGGACAACAAGCTATCCAACCGAATAAAGAGCTGATATTTCAGGTACTGTTTGTCTGACTGCAGTAACATTGCTTTCAAGATTAAAGTGATACTAGTAGAAAACTCTTAATGTTCTCAAATATCTATAGCTTTAATGAAAGTTGGACGGGAAAGGCTGGTCCATCAAGCTACATCAAGCTTTCCTGTTCTTAACAGCCATTACATCGGTACAAGGATGTAGCCTGTCAACAAATATAACCTCAGCGTATTCTCCCATAAAGAACACATTTGCAAGTTAAGAAAGAACTCCTTTGTATTGTTAAAAAGTTTTCTCTTTAAACAGTTTTAATGGAAAAGTTTTAATTCATTGCGAACCTTCTTTTATTGTGGTGAAAGTAAAAAAATGAGGGGCACAGTGTGAAACCAAAGTCATCTTACTATGGTAAATCAACGCAATGCATGGGTGCTAGTGTAAACTAGTCAACAATAATATAACCATCACGTCATAACGTCTTCGATTTCTTTAATAACAAATCACTCGATTATGTTCTCATTTAAAAGGTGTACAAACAAAGAGCACTAAAATAAAATAAAAAATAGAGATTAGGGTGTGCAAGCTAGCAAAAGACTATAACCACACCAAAGGCCTATGTGCCAGAAAAATATGTCATACGAGAAATTGAAAATGTGTGTATGTTCATGAATTTGTTGTTAACGGAACATTTTGTTTACATTTCTACCTGTTTTCCCTGAATATATTTGGCAATGTTGAACCTTGGTTGTTATCCAATAAGAGATTAAAACAGACTTTTGGAGAGCCCTTGTAATGTGGCACAGAGGAGTTTGTTTTCAAACAGAAAATTTGACAACAAACGGGATCTCTGCGACGCTCCCTTCAAAGTTTGCTCTTGGAACACCAATTCTTGTCATGTCTATGATTATGTCTTTCTTTTCCTAACAAGAAGAAATATTTGCCAAGCATGTCTTTGCACTTCCTTTAAGGTTGTGTTTTAATTACTTACTTTAGTAAAAGAAGCATGCCTAGAGTGCACTGCAGATGTCAATAAGGTAGGCTGATAACAAACCTGGGTTAAGAATAGTGACTCTGAAGTAGAGACCGTCAAACAGATTTGACCTTCACTCTTTTATGGAATTTTCATAAAAGATTAACGCAATTCAATCCAAAGGCATGCATTGCTAGATGCAAACATTACACAGACACGTATGTGTAATATATTGCACAATCAATGTTATGGCAGCACGGCTGGGATGTATCTGTTAATCAAAGTGTCAACACACACCGACAAAATTTGCTAATGCTATATTGCTTTAATAAATGACTGTTCAACGGACATTGTGTTAAAGGATAAAACGAAGAAAATACGCTAAAGCAATATGTTAGTCCTCTCTCCCCAATGCGTTCATAAGTGTGGATTGGAACAACGAGCGCTAGCAATTTACAATGGTTTTACTATAGATAAAATTGAAAAACCATAGTAACTGTATTAAAGCAATGGTTATAACAAAAAAAACATGGTTTTAAAAACCTTTTTTTTGTAGAAACCATAGTAAACGATGGTTAATGTAACAAAACTATGGTTTTGCCCTAAGTAGTCAATGCACCAAAAAAACATGGTTACTACACTTGTACCATACAAGAAATATGGTTAATTTTCGTAAGGGCTTTTCCAGCATCGTACCGAACCGCTCTAAAAGGGGTCTTAAACCATTATAGTTAGTTTCACGGAGCCTAGTTCGACACGGCACGCTTAGAAAGTTTCCTCGGCTCAAAATATACTGCACGGTTGTCTAACCGAATATTTGTCTTAATCGCTCTTTGTTTTGCTAGTGATTAATATAGATAAATAAATAAATGTAACAAATTATGCATGATATGTGTACATTATTAAACGCATGCATTTCTGTAGCTCAGTGGTAAGAGCATTGCGTTAAAAACGCAAGGTTGTGGGTTCGATCCCAGGGGATTGCAAATACCTATGTAAAATGTATAGGATAAAGCAATGTCAGTCGCTTAGGATAAAAGCGTCTGCCAAATGTCTAAATGTAAATGTAAATGTAAATGATGGTCAAATAAAAACTATATTTATGAAAAAGGATTCCTTTTTATAGGGGTACCATGGATCTCAGTTAACAGAATAGTACGAGAAAGCTGAGAAAATTGAATCTGACACATTCCTTTCACTTTTAGTAAAGCATGTTTCATTTAAAGTTTTGCGCAGCCACTAATGCTGTAAATTAAACCAGAACTCGTATATGATTCCAAATGGCTTCTCTCTTTTTTTATTGTTTTAAAAGCAATGTGACATCACAAGTACACCAGTATAATTTAATTTAGTAACACCTAATATTTTTATTGCATATATACACAACACTTAAACAGAATAATTAAACACAATAAATAATGTATAGTGATATGACTCAAGTAGAGGGGCTGTTTATCAGAAGAATGTCTCAGTTGTTGGTCTGTTCCTAATACAAGCTTGTGTACGGCTTCAGAAGACTGAGAATACAGCAAATAAACAGACTTGTCCATTTTTATGAGACTTTCAAGACATGTCAGTTCCTCATATTAAAATAAAAACAAGGGTACAAGACAAAATTCACCTCTTCCTAAAATTGTCATCCTTACCTTTGCTGTTATCAAGTGTTCTTCTATTTTCTAAGCAACACTGTTCACAATTCCTGACAGACTGCATAGTCTAATGTAACTCGTCTGTGTGTAAGGTAAAGTGTCGACTGCCTAAACCAGTGACAGAATGGACCAAAAGGCTTGGCAACAGTTGGAACTCAAATTTATTGACATTCCCTCCAACTCCCTCATCATTATTGACTGAATTATTTAGTAAAACAAGTCAGATTGCCTGAGCCAGGATTAAATATGCAAATAAATGTAATACATTGCCGTCCCACAGGTGGATCAGCCCAGCAGGAATTCACACACAGCTCCAGATGGCCAGTCTGCTATACTGTCCCCATTGTCATTTTCAGTGTAAGTCTGTTCGGTGACGTTAGTTGATCTTTGTTCATTGTAGCATGTTATGACACCTGCTGAGATTATCACAAAAATGCTTCATATATAGTATATACCCTCGCTACCCTCCGATGAGCTGCGCATCAGTGTCAAATACAGAGTGAAACTGGCTGAAAATCATTGAATGTAAAATATGAAGAGCGGCTTTATACTACACGCATTCAGAATGGGTATAAACACGTTGTCATCGATTATTAGCTTAGATGGCAGTGGTATTATTACATTAAAAACCTCTTAAGATACTAAGAAAGCTTTCGAACGGAGTGGTTGCACGAGAGATTGCCTCATACATCATGTCAGTTTCTCTCCATTCAAATCTTCTCACAGATGCTGAGAGCATTTGTTAAGATGTTAAAAAATACTTGGAATTCTGGTTGAAAAATAAGGCTGCATACAAAAATCCTGTATTTCCTCTGCCAGTGTCATATAAAGGGGAAATATCCACAAGCTGCTCTTGACTACATCTGCATTTTCATGAATGAATTCGATGTGCCAGAAAAATGTTGGAAATGAAGAAATGAATAACAGAGCGGCGTAAAAACATCCTGATGATAGGCTACTTAAACATATATCTACATTTACGTTCATTGTTTGTAGTTAGCATTTTTGTAGAACAGCTTTGACATTTTGAATGAACCCCTCTATTTCATTTCATGCAGTTCACGTGCAAAAGTAATTCCTCAGCTATATTCAATTAATAGTTTAAACATAGACATCTTTTGTCAGAATCCTTTAGATACGTCTGATATATTATATGAGATAATGCTGAGAGCATAAGTAGATAGCAGTATGGAGATGATCTCTATATAGATGCGCTGAACATACAGAACTCCATTCTCAACTCTGTGAGGAGGAATGAATATAAATTTAAATTTGTTTTGAGACGCTCGCTGAATGTATAATCCAATCACGTTTGTTGCCAGTTCCTTCACGCAAGAATTTCCATCGAAGGTTTTCCACAAACATTTAAACACACGTGGCATTACAATTTGCACGCATCAGTAGTCAGAACAACCCAAAATGAGCAAGGTTTTACCCTTCTTTTCATTCCCATTCCGGTTTATTTATTCCCACTCGTTTCTTGTTTACAGATACACAACCATGTGATTTGAAAAATTTCCTGCTTCTTTGAACATCCTCACCTCTCCGATAATAGAATGCATGAATCTTTCCCGGATTGGAAATGCTAAACAATTGCAGACAACAAAGTGGTTTGTGAATTTATTCTAGTCTCTCTATTGAAGTATCACTAAGGTGGTGTTCTGTATGCCTGCTCACAAGCGAACACACCAACAAGCACATACACAATACTCTTGAGTGTGGATGACTATATCCTAAGTCTAAATGTGAATAAAACACGAAGAGGTAATAGCACAGATGCTACAAAACATGACATGTCTGTCACACTACACATGCTGCCTGGACTTCAAAGGCCACAGCAAATGTTTCCCGATCACAATCACATGGAATGCTGGATATGTTTCAAAAGAGGAAAATATTCATCGTGTACCGTCTTGATCTCACCTTCGCAGCCAGCAAGGCAATAGAAAATATATAAATAAACGCGACCAAATTACTTGCTGCATTCTGATACGACATGCACATCAAGTGCAAAGCGGACGAAAAGAGTCTTCAAATGCATCAGTCATTGTAAATTGAAATAGCAAGTTAGACTACAGAGGCAGAGGGTAAAAATGATATTTCAGGTGTCTAGAGACTTCTGCGACGCTTAGATGCTATTGAGAAAATGAGTGATGGGACATTTTTTCTCCCTGATACCTTGTCTCCCTGTTTTCCTCGTGTTTACTAAAAAACACTCCTGACATTTCAATATAGGCAAAAGTGCCTTGGGGGGAAATAAAGAGCAGAAAGTGAGATGAGATATTTTGCCTTGTCCAAAACTGAGGTGATATTTCCTGATATTAACCTGCGTTGTGGGTGGAGGTCAAGGGCCACCGAAAGAGAGATTGGTAGTGGAAGGGGGAGTTGGAAAAGGGGTCTTAAAGTCTCTTAGTCTAACACAGGTTCTTTGATACACAGTTTGATATGAGACAGAGCCAGCACGACATCGGTTAAACTCAACTTAGACTTGACAGGATGCATTTAGAACGAATGCAGGGGGCCCGATTCTGACTTGTTTCGAATACCAGGTCGCCACGTCCGTCATGGCTGCCCCGGAGTGAGATAATCGGTTTCTCTCAACACTATGCCACCCGGGTGGTAGCCGCCATTTTCACACAATTTTACACCGGCTTCGCTTTAGTGGGCTGGGCGGAATGAGACAATCCGTATTTCCTCTATGAATAATTTCAATTATAGCGACCCATGCGGGCGCTATGATCTACATCGAAGGTGGAAAATGTGTTTAATCTGGCGTTAAAAAATGCAAAACATCTTGGCCGTTTACCAACATTGAGCCAAAATAGACATGACTAAGGATTCGATGATTGACGTGAATGCTTTGTTCCGACAAGCAGCCGAAATCAGATTTTCAGACCTGCTGTTTTTGTTTTGGGAGAAAAAAAGAAAGGGGGAGTCATGTCATTAAAAAAATTAATATTAAAGTAGTGTAAACAGCCTATGAATTGAACAAAGTTAGCGAAGTGGAAAATTTACTACATGCTATTTCAAAACAACAGGCCCTGAGATGTTAGCATGCCTCTCAATAAATTACATAACGTGTCTCTTTTGATGGCTGTTGTTCGCGGCACAATTCAAAAGTCAAGATATATGGATGTTCATAACATAGGATAGGCTTGTGTTGCAACCACTATTAAAATTCAGACACATTTATGATATCAGGTCAGCGGGGAAGCACTGATGGGCCGGGCCATAGCAGAAGTTTCCGGACAAGTCTCCCACAATCTTATCAGTCCTGAGACTGACAAACAGTCCCTGTCAAACGTTAGCAGTTAACGTGACTCCAGGTGGCAGATATACTAGCTAGCAGTCTCGTGTGTGTGAGTTAAGTTGTGTTTTAGTAAGACTGGTCATCTTGAACAGGACACCGAGGATCAATCTTCTTTATGTGGAAGACACACGCCCGTTTAACAGGCTTGAAACTGACCCACAAAGCTCCAATTGAGACGTTATCTGACAACATGCAACGATGTGACAATCTGTAAAATAGGGAATGGGCTTTAAAGGGTCTCCATTTCTGAGACTGTAGATGATCCGTGTGACTGTTACTATTCACACATAAGGAGATACATACATTGTTTTACACAAATAGGTGCAATTGTATTAACACCCTGTCATTCCAAACATGAATATGACTCCTTCTTCTGTGGAACACAATAAACGACATTTAAAGAAATGTCTCAGTGGTTTTGTTTACATAAAATGGAAGTCAATGAGGTTTAATGTCCAAATATCTATTATGTTCTGCAGAAAAAAGAAAGCCATACGTGTTCGGAAAAATCATTTTCATTCCCTTTGATAAGCCTAATGTCACTCTTTAAATATTATGATTATTTTTTATTAATCTTTATAAATCTATTAATGTTAACACTTACAGCACAGAAATGAAATGAAATTACATGCTGTTCAAATAAATAAATGTTACTTCCGGCAATAAACACAAACCCAAAATCCTAATAAATAAAATAAAGATTCAAAAAATGTAATCCTAAAAAAGTTAAGTTCAGTCAAGTAAACATTTAATTACCTTACATTACATTATTTAAAAGAGACAAAATTAAAGAAAACGACTTAACAAACCAACAGACCAAACAAACAAGAACATCTGGAAAGACCCATTGGGAAGACCCGATACGATAAGAAAATCTTCTGTAAAATTGTGGTACCTAGTTGCCATTGGTTCAAAGAAATATATGAGGTGTAGTCTAGACATGTGTAGTGCAAGAGTTTAGGACTGGTAAAGAAAATAAATTGCGACGTTCCAGATTATTAGGGCTATATGCTTTATGGCCACAAGGTGAATTTGCCAAAGATTGAGCAAGAGACTAAATTTGTTCTTTGTGCTTTATGGCAAGAGGGAAGGATGGTGGGTGGAAGTAGAGAGACAAATAGATCGAGCGAAATGCCTCGAGGGAGAGATGGGATGCAAACGTCTCTCTAGGTGGGTTTAATGGTTTATGTAGCAGCCGTTCTTCACTTTAAATCAGTTTGATGGCTGTAGCATGAGTCACTTGTAAAACACACCACAGGCCCTTTCCCTTTGGTGAGAGATTTGTTTGCCTCAAATGTATCCAAGGCCTAAAAATCTACCGAAAAAAGGTTAGGAGAATATAGAGGGGTAATTACAGCACTTTGTTAGTGCTGTTGCTTGCACCTTTGAGATGGACTTCTGGGAAGTGCTCGATTATTCTTGAAATTCATGATGCTGTAAATTTCATACACATAAGTCGGCCCTCTTCTCCCTAAAGTATTTTGGATGGCGGTGCCAAGCAGAGCAGGAGCTTTCATATGCCATCTTGGTGGGGGGTTGAAAGCAAACAAGAACTCAGCAGGGGCTTTTACCTTTTGCTTTATTTTGGGTTCATCGTTTTTTTCTGTTTCAGGCTGGTTTCCACAGAACATGAAGGAGGAATACCCAGCTAGAGAAGCTGACGAGCTAAAATGAAAATAGAAACTAAAGCAACTGCAACAAGAGAAGAGAAGAGAAGAGAAGAGAAGAGAAGAGAAGAGAAGAGAAGAGAAGAGAAGAGAAGAGAAGAGAAGAGAAGAGAAGAGAAGAGAAGAGAAGAGAAGAGAAGAGAAGAGAAGAGAAGAGAAGAGAAGAGAAGAGAAGAGAAGAGAAGAGAGAAGGGGCCATTTAAAGGTACAGCCGCTGAGATAGCCGGGTCCCTTCAGCTGAAGCACATTTCCTCCAACTTAAGTTGACAATACAAAATATAAATCTACTATACTTGTACTCTGCATTTCTTTCCGCCTCTGAGCTCTTATTTTTAGGGTGCTTAATAATTGATATTGTGTGGAAACAGAAAGTGTAAATTCAACTCATAAATATATTAAAACACAAAATACATATTTATATCTCCCTGTCCAAATGTATTACACGCTGTTTAGTACCCACAACTCTTTCATTTTCATCACAGTGAAGTGCATCAGGGGGAGACGTTGGCTCAACATTTCTCAGACAGACTCTTAAGGAGTAGCTATCCTGTCATGAACGCTGCAGACAAAGAGCCCTTTTTCTCAAATATCACACCGAATCATGGGATCAAAAAGATCTTGCCACAATAAAAAAGCTCAGACCAATGAGGGCTCTTTATTCTGAGCTCTTACCTGACATTTAAATGTCTGGGTCAGCAACAACCTCAAGCTCAAAGAGAGATGGGTCAGAATATTTCATTCTGACTTTTTCAAGGCTGATTCATACACAACTGCTTTACAGTAACTAAATTGAGAGTTTAAGTTGATTTGCTAATATTTTTTTATGATTCAAGGTGAGGCTGAAATGAAAAAGTGTTGCTTGACACTTCAGCCTTCACATTGAATACTGCACTCTTCTCTTTGTGACTGGGCCTCTTTCTTTCCATAAAAAAGCCATTAATATTTTGTATTATTATTTTACATGGAAATAAAAAATATATAAGTTGGAAAGTGATCATTAATAATGTGAATTCAGGACCTGTTTCGAAGTTCATGTCTGACAGTTCCTATAGAGGTATCAGCGTCAACAACAAACCATACAGCCTGTAAACCAAATTTATAAGAGAAATATGGAGATATTAGCAACCTGCCGGCCTCTAGTGGTGAGATTGCGAATTGCAATCAACGGCTCACTACTTCGCTTTCCCATCCCTTTCGAAGCACTCTGGTGGCTGACACAGAACTAAGATGTCGTCACATTTTCGCTTCTTTGCCAAATGAGATAACGTTTTTATAAACCACTCTGTATAGAGTCAACATGGGGAATTTCATGCAATGGGACCCGTTGTGTATAATATTGTGTACAAAATTACACATTGGACCTTTAAATGGAAAAATATAAATCAATGGATATTCAATCTCCTCACTTATATATTGAACTCAACCCCTGTGTTTAACATTGAGTTTGTATGCCAGGCAGGACACTAGTCTGTCACATTTGTGTATAAGAAGAAGAGAAGTCCATGTAGAGAACGAGTAGCTAAGAGAGAGAGAGACTCTGTGTGTGTGTACTGGTAGAGTGGCTGTGGTGGCAGAAGGATGAAAATTGATTTATTACAGCGGTGATGAGGAGCGGCATGCGAGCAGCTCTGGGGAAGCGGATTGCGGCAACATAAAACAGCGCTTTTGATAGTAATTGCTGTGGGGGTCCCAGAGGACCTGCTAACATCGGCCAAATTTATGCATACCTGACATAGAAACCCTCTCTAATTTTGCTTCTCTAAAGTTAGTGCTTCAGTATCAGAGTCTCTCTCTCTCCTCCACGTCTCTCGTCCAATACCGGTGTGACTGAGGAAAGGAGCTGTGCTCTAATATAATGCAGGCTGTGGTCTGTTTAACGATTCTCTCTAAGGCCTGCTATGCCTGACAGAGATTTTAAACGGCGGAGGCAATAATCCAATGTCCACTGCATTTTACAGCCCCGAGATCCAGTTACACTGGAATGTAACTTATATTCTTATGGAGCATTAGATGTTTACTCTATAAGTCTTTGACATTGTTTGGGGGTGGAGCGGCTTTGTAAAAACATGTAGCTGTAATAATAAAATGTGAATTTATGGCGGTGAGTATCTTTGTGTTTATGCGGAACAGTGAAGGATGCGATTAAATATATTCAATATAACACATACTGCTGCCTTACTAATGTAATCGTATACTTACTTATACAATAAAAATGTCACTTCTGTTTTTTTGTTACCATCAGCTCTTAAAACGGTCCCCTTGGCACAGCTTTTAATAACAAAGGCTAGGTGGGTGTTCGGCTTTGGCAATTACGAATTGAAATCTAAAGAGTGTTTGTCCATATCTATAAATCTTGCAGATACTCCTATACAGACTTTTTATGACTCTAAAAAGCTTTAGGTAGTTTGGCCATTATAATGCAATGCCGGATATATTTTGTCTTCTATCAATGACACTGTTGTATTCGCAGCCGGACATTATTAATGTATTCTGCCATTATCAATGACATTCATTTATTCCACTGATATAAAGGGACACGTTTTTGGCTGGTCATGTAATCTCATGATGTTGAGAGGGATGTTGGTTATTAAGGTAAAAGAGCCTTAAAGGAATAGTCAACCCAAAAGTATTTTTTTACCTGTATGACTTTCTTTCTACTGCAGAACACAAAAAAATTGAACAATGGTGGTATCCATTCACTTCTGTCGTACGAACACAAATCCAATGCAAGTCAGTTGCCAACATTCTTCAGAAAAAATTATTTAGTGTTCTGCAGAAGAAAGAAAGTCATCAATAGTGACAGATTTTTTTGGGGGGGTGAACTATCCCTTTAATGGCTACTGACATGAATATAGTCCTATACAATCTTATATCTCCTACAAGAGTTTCCCTACGTTTAAATGGTGTGTATTTTGGTATGTGTGCAGCTTTAATTTATATGAAAAGGTGAACATGAGATCTGAGAGCACCTTTAAAAAAAAAAAACACGGATGAACTTGTTCTCTTCCATCACATTACCAACCTGTCGGCTTCGGCTCTTATGTTTGATGTGATTTAAGAGGTGTCATTTTACAAGCCTTATCTCTCACTATAATACACTGAATCCAAGCAGTCAATACCACAGAATAGGGAACGCTACATTCAACCATGGCTCTAATCTAACATCAGGCAATGTCATTTTAGATACTGGCCATGAACAATATAGAGCATAGCTGAGGATATTTACTCTGTAAATACTGTGAATAGAATTATGTACAGTGGCAAAAATTCTGTCATAATGTATTCACATTTATGTTGTTCCGGACCCATGTAAATTTCGTTTTGGAATATATATGGAAGATTGATCTAAACCAAACAGTTAAGGGCACTATGGACTTCTATAGTAGAGGAAAAATTACTATGGTAGTCAATGGTGCACCAGAACTACACATTCTTCCAAATATCTTCTTTTGTGTCCAACAGGACCAAGAATGGTAAGCAGTTTTGGTAAGGAAAGGATGACAGTACTATCACTTAAATTTACCAGGATTATCCAGGTACATGTTTTGTATATTTTAAATTTCATTTAATTGGAGTATACAGGTATGTCCCTAGAGCTAGAGCTATATCTGAGGCCATGGTTCTCAGTTGGAAAAGGGTGGCTTGCTCACTTCAGGTAGGTGGAGAGTTCCTGCCTCAAGTGGAGGAGTTCAAGTATCTGGGGGTCTTGTTCACGAGTGAGGGAAGGATGGAACGGGAGATTGACAGACGGATCGGTGCAGCTTCCGCAGTAATGCGGTCGCTGTACCGGTCTGTCGTGGTGAAGAAGGAGCTGAGCCGCAAGGCGAAGCTCTCGATTTACCGGTAAATCTACGTTCCCACTCTCACCTATGGTCATGAGTTGTGGGTCATGACCGAAAGGACAAGATCCCGGATACAGGCGGCCGAAATGAGCTTTCTCCGCAGGGTGGCCGGGCGGTCCCTTAGAGATAGGGTGAGAAGCTCGGTCACTCGGGAGGAGCTCAGAGTAGATCCCCTGCTCCTCCACATCGAGAGGGCCAGTTGAGGTGGCTCGGGCATCTCTTCCGGATGCCCCCTGGACGCCTTCCCGGGAAGGTGTTGCGGGCATGTCCCACCGGGAGGAGACCCCGGGGAAGACCTAGGACACGCTGGAGTGACTATGTCTCCTCGGTGACTAACGCCTTTGTGTCCCCCCGGAAGAGCTGGAGGAAGTGTCTAGGGAGAGGGAAGTCTGGGTATCCCTGCTTAGACTGCTGCCCCCGCGACCCGGCCCAAGATAAGCGGAAGAAAATGGATGGATGGATGGATGGATGGATACAGGTATGAATTTGTCTGTATGTCTATCTATCTATAAATCTGCTGCCATGGAAACTGGATGCTTGTTTACATTTAAACTGATTTCAACATCCTGTTTTGTATATACTAGTTAAGAGCATTTGAATTGTCCGTAATATCAGAAAATTGGTCAATTTGTGTTTTATAACACATCTCTTGATCTTTTTGAACACTGCGAAAGTCAAACAGTGCTGAGAGAACTGTGAGAAACTTCTCCTGAAATCCCCTGTCTTTTGATATTTCATCAATTTACTGCCTTGTCATCGCTATGGAGATGGTAAATTAATCATTAGGATTTGTTTTATTAACTATAGAGACATATTTAAAGAACAAGTACAAAAAGATTAGTCTGTATAGATTTACTGTTTGCTGTTGGCAGAGGCTTTTATACAATGTGAATAACAGCGCATTCAAGGTATATAAAGAATAGGTATGTGTGTTCCCTCAATCCCATGACCTTTGTGCTGCTAATGTAATGTACCTATTGAACAACTACTCACACTCACAGTGCTGTCATTTTTAAAATAACCATAGCACACTGTGGAATACAGCCTTAGAGAAAGAATATTCCCTCCTAAGACACTGAGGATTACCAGCTAGATGGAGCAAAAACAGACAGAGGTCACAGTCTCACGCCTGACAACTCCGAGGTCTGTTCACCAGCACTTAGAAGCAGCAGTCTGGATGACACATAGAGTGTGACACCATAGCACCTAAAGTAAGAAAATTTATGACTAAACATTAATTAATTACATGAATTAAACATGTTTTATTCAATTACTTGTAACAAACACATTTTATTTTATTATTCGAATGACAATTATGATCTAGACTACAGCAGAGAACTCTGCAGACCTTGGATGGATCTTCAAGAATGCTGCAGAACTTCCAGAACTCTGCCTAGAACCCATCTATGAGTCTGCATGTACCCCAAAGACAGCCTCCGTGAGACAGCCGCTGCCATGTCCTCCGCTCATGCTGGGTCACAGTATTACTGAGTATGAAAAACATCTATTACTCTGTGCTGGACCCTCTGGTCACCACATCATCTGGCCAACTCCGACACTGACACTAGGGCGGAAGATAAAACATCAATAATGGGATGCTTTGGACTGTCCCACCCTCATCACCAAGTTGTAGCCTGATAGTACATTCAGCATGACAGACACCTTCAGTGAACCTTACATGTATTATTTCCTTTTTGCATATTACTTTATCAAACAATTTTTTTTGCAATTCGTTACATTCCCAATGAGTCCAAAAGTTAACTAAAGTCAGGTGTTCAGCCTTGGAATCTAAACCCCTTAAATTTATTCACATAATAACAATATAACTGATAATTAGGAGAAGTTAAGTCTCTATGACCGTGTGAAGTTATCCAAAGTTTGATGCTGCAATAGGGAGGCTCAGATATGATGTATTTTTGTATGCAAAACCCAGAAGTGAGTTAGGGTTTTAGGACTTCTAGTTCCATCGCTCCAAAGACTATGGGTTTTTTTTAATGGGTTTTTGGTAAATCCCCGAAATAAGGTCTGTGGTAAACAAGTTTTCTTGACATAAACCGCACCCGAATTTCATACAGGATTGTAATGGGTAGATTATAAAAAAATAATAGTAATAGTATTATAGTATAAATAGTATTTAAATACTTTTTGGAGTGCATCATTTAAAGCTGCAATGTGTAAATAATAAAACGGTTATTAAAGTCGGCATAAAACGGAAGTTGCGATTTTCTTCTTTCTCTATTGTGATGTATATCTGAGTAAAATAGCATATACTATAATATATACTATAATAGCTATACTAAACTTAGTTATTACAATTTTGCTTTTTTTCATTTTGATTACTTATTTGTTCATTAAGGAATTGTTCATTATGTGAGATTAACTTTTTTTTTGTTTATTATTATAATTGTAGTTCTTTAGACTTATTTAAGTTTAGTTTATGAGGCAGCATTTCATTTCTGTCAACTTCTAGTTTTTCCCAATATTTTTTTTTAACTACAATAATCCAAGAAAAATATAAATACAGTTGTTTTCAAAATTATTCAACCCCCACTGAAATTGATTGTTTTGGTCGGTTTGACATTGATTATGATCATTCAGTCATCCTGCTTACAATTAAATCAAAGAGACACGTGTAGGTCAGACAAATATAACACAACATTTATAATGAAATAACCACAAATGTCTTCATCAGCTCACATCATTATCAGTTTTATTCAACCCCCAAGTGACATTCAATCTTAGTACTTAGTACAACATCCTTTTACAGTTATAACAGCTTTTAAACGTGAAGCATAGCTTGACACAAGTGTCTTGCAGCGATCTACGGGTATCTTCGACCATTCATCATGGGCAAAAGCCTCCAGTTCAGTCACAATCGGATTTAAGTCTGGTGACTGCAATGGGCACTTCAAAATGTTCCAGCCTTTAATCTGCAACCATGCTCTAGTGGACTTGGAGGTATGCTTGGGATCATTGTCCTGTTGAAAGGTCCAACGTCTTCCAAGCCTCAGGTTTGTGACGGACTGCATCACATTGTCATCCAATATCTCCTGGTACTGAAGAGAATTCATGGTACCTTGCACACGCTGAAGCTTCCCAGTACCTGCAGAAGCAAAACAGCCCCAAAGCATGATTGACTCCCCCGCCATGCTTCACAGTAGGCAAGGTGTTATTTTCTTCATAGGCCTTGTTCTTCCTCCTCCAAACATAGCGTTGATCCATGGGCCCAAACAGTTCTAATTTTGTTTCATCAGTCCACAGAACACTATCCCAAAACTTCTGTGGTTTGTCCACATGACTTTTGGCATACTGCAGTCGACTCTTCTTATTCTTTGGGGACAGCAAGGGGGTGCGCCTGGGAGTTCTTGCATGGAGGCCTTCATTACGCAGGGTGCGCCGTACTGTCTGAGCAGAAACTTCAGTACCCACATCTGACAAATCTTTTCTCAGTTCCTCAGCAGTCACAAGGGGACTTTTCTCCACTCTACGCTTCAGGTAGCGCACAGCAGTCGAAGTCAGCATCTTCTTTCTGCCACGACCAGGTAGCGTTTCAACAGTGCCCTTTGCCTTGAATTTGCGAATGATGCTTCCTATGGTGTCTCTTGGTAAGTTTAACATCTTTGCAATCTACTTATAGCCATTGCCCTTCCTGTGAAGAGTAATCACCTGTTCTCTTGTCTTCCTGGACCATTCTCTTGACCTCACCATGTTTGTAACCACACCAGTAAATGTCTAGAAGGAGCTGAGTATCACAGTCATTTTAAAGCTGCCTAATTGGTGCTTATTAGGCTTTATTGCTGCTCCCTGATATCCACAGGTGTTTTCAATACCTGATTGAAAACACTTAATTGAACCTCCGTTCTTCAGAGTGGTAGTCTTTAAGGGGTTGAATAATTATGTCAATGAAGAATTCACAAAAGAAACATTTACTACTGTATTACAAAACTAATTGATGTCATTTTAGTTGCATATGGTTCTTTAAGAAGTCCTTGTAGGATTTCATTCTGAATACAATTACAAATGTACACTAAATTCCCTAAAACCATTTACAGCATTGGGGGTTGAATAATTTTGAACACAACTGTAGTAATTTTGATTTCATGGTTTTTGTCCTTACCCTACCTCCATTTGCGATGGTAAGCTTCTAAGTAAGATTTATCATTTTAGTTGAGGTATATGTAAAGTAAGCTGCTGTTTCATCTTCTGACCGAGATGGCACTATAGAGGCATTGCAGGATTACGGATAGTTTTGAATTCTACGACACAACACAATCTACTCTTCTGTGCATGAACCTTGACGGTCACTTGCTATGCTTAATAATTTATCTGCAATTACTGAAGAATGACAGTTAATTAGTCATTATCTTTTAATTGCTTATGTGAAAAGATTTTCAGCGCCACCACTGGCTATTTGAAAGGAGGCCTGGATTATACTGCCATGATATTAAGAAAAACAGCCATAGACGCTTGCTTGGTAATTTCACTAACAACTTTTATTTCCTTTTGATTAGATTCTCTTTTTGTTTTTCCTCACTGCTGCCTTCAGGCATGTTTTCTTCTTCTGTTCTGCACCCCTTTTAAGCGTGTTTGTGTGTGACAAACATTAAAGCTGTCAGAATATTTTACAACTCAGCAGGTTTGTTGGTATAAAGTGCTCTAGCATTTGTAACTGCGACAAAACCATTGAAGCTTTGATTATTGATGTAACAATAAACTAGTAAGTAATTGTCCTGTATTTTGTTTTGAGGACCTCAAGGCTTGTTTAAAGACACTGATAATGACAAGTGAAAATTCCATTTGATCAAAGGACTGAACAGAACAAACTGAACGCAATAGAAAACGTTCACAAAAAAACTATACAGTTGCAGGAAAAGTATAAGAAGCCTTTTAAGATATTCGGCTAAATCATAAAAAAGGTGAATAGTTTACACATAAACGATATACAGACAGTCATTCATTTCATTGAACGCGCAGTGACTAAACTTGCATTCAAACCCTCTTTTACTGAGTATCTGCAATAACCTTCACCAAATGATTCCTGTGATCACAGATCAGACCTACAGTACCTCAGAGATGATGTATTTTGAAGGCTAACAAGGAAGTAAGCGCTGTGCTGGTTCCCTCGACCGAAAGCCTATGCATTTTTCCCATATACTTTTGGAAGATAGCAGAAAATAAGCTCTGTGATTAATGAGGGTTTATGATGTTTACACATTTTATCTATCAAGATAATCTTTACAAATGATGTATGTTACTTTTGAAGCCAAAAAACAATCGTCAGAAGTAGCTAACATGATGCTATAAACAGACCGCAAGGAATCATATGACATGGCTAAAACAAATATTATCTTTTATTTTAGATGATATGCAATGTGTATTCACTGTTTAAGATTAAAAAACGCTGTATTTTCACATACCGTGCATGTTTATATCTCCTCTTTGCTGAGTTTTTCACAAAGCTCATTGCTCTGAAAGGCGTGGTGTGCTATGATTGGCCAGTTAAGCAGTGCGTAGTGATTGGTCGAATACTGCAAGTGTGAGACTGAAATGTAGCACCTCTTACCATATTCGGAACATCATGTTCCCAAGCAATTGTACTGACAGTTGATAAAATGTCATCTGCACCTTATCCTATCAATTCAAGCAAGAATCTGGTCCGGAAAATGAAGGTTACCAAGACGATATATAAACTTTGTCAGAGCGACTTGAGCGGGATGTAACGGATTGGTAAGGATTTAAAAATATATATTATCCTAAATAGTTTAAAAAAAATGTTTTACCTTTTATATACGACGTTACAAAGATTTGCCGTTATCCATCAACCAGCGTAACGTCATGTCTCATCGTGACTCAACAAAGACAATAAACCCCATTATAAACAAGACATTTGTTGCCTCTAGTTGGAACATTATTACTAAATATTAGGACTTATGTTGTCTTTTTTCACGGTGCGCCCGTGTCTGCATTTGCAGATCACACAAAGAAGCAACACACACTACAGACACAGGACAAACTCAGCACGCGCTTAGTCCATAACAAAGTCT
This sequence comes from Triplophysa dalaica, assembly GCF_015846415.1. Lineage (NCBI taxonomy): Eukaryota > Metazoa > Chordata > Actinopteri > Cypriniformes > Nemacheilidae > Triplophysa > Triplophysa dalaica. The sequence goes on from NC_079543.1 coordinate 9,151,897, forward strand.
TTTACAATGAAAATATACTTACAGGCTACGAATCTGGAGCGCCAGAGAATCTTTGCTCAGTTGTAATGGTTGGAATTGCCCCACTTTTTAACAAAAACTTTTGTGCACATCCCGCCTTGATCTCTCCCAGGTTCATGAAGCAATCATCTGTGAAGTGCGCTGCACACACTTTAATATTTTCGAATTGTACTGTTCTTGAACAGTATTCTAAATAAAATGTAACCGTTCATTTTAAGTTGTGTCAAATGGCAAACAAACAGGCTTTCTTACGAAACACAAGGCGTCTCCCGTGAATGAATACACATGTACATTTTAATAGATTTGTGGCATGTTGGATTATTTGTGATCTTTATTTGCATTATCCACATCTGTTTCTAGGACCATAACAGAGATTTTCCCATCTGAAGTCCTAAATTGAGATCTTACAAGCACATGTTCTAAATGCTTCCTAACTGAAATCATCATGGTTACTATACAGATAGAATTTAGGGTTAGAATGTTTCTGTAATACAGACCCATCACTTGTGGATTCTATTAAACATCATGTTCCATACAACAAAGCATGTCATACAGCTTCAGTAACCTGAGGATGTTCTATTTGGGTGGATGGACCCTTTCATAAGCAATGTCAGAGGGATGGATAAATATCTTGGATAGATACCAGACTCTAGTCAGCCTGATAGAAAATTAACAAGGTGGCTAATTCAGCAACACTGTGAATCATAGAAAAGGCTTCAATAATTGATGTTCCTCTCCTCTACAATCGGCGAAATGTAGGGAATCAAACGCCTGAGTGAGAAAAAAGTGTGTGTGTGTGGGTGCAGAAAGAAAGAGAGAGAGACTCTGTGTACCAGGACTAACCCAAGGTTTGACGAATGTCTACAACAAAGTGCTTGGAGAAAGATTTATCCCTTCAACATCTCCCCATCTAATAAAAGTTCTGCAAACTCCCATGACTCATTCATCACAGGTCAAAATCGAAAGCGCATGGGGATTTGTTGTGTCTGGAAAGTATGATACATCACGCCGCCTTCATAAAAAATAACATCAAAGCATTCTCTGTGAAACAAGTACACATTACACTACATAAGGGTTTTGTCTGTGAGGTAAAAATCACATTGCAAAGGTTCCATTCAGAGGCAGTGAGGCGCAGAGGCGTTATTGCTTTGTTAGATGTGTTAAATTCAGGTGCTAGGGCAATGCCAACATAAGCGACTACTGCTCAGTGACCGTCCATCACCTGGCCATGTGGCTGGCATCAGTAGCCCATTCCAGTGAGATGCCTTATTAAGGACCTTTACTAGAACACAGCTTTTCACAGCTGTCAGAAAATGCCTCTGTCACATAGCAAACACAGGTTAACCGTAAGCCACATTAGTATTTCCTTAAACAAATTGTCACCCCTCATGAGCACATAAGCCACTGAAAAACAAAGCAGAGATAAAGGGTTAGCTTAGGATAATAATAACACAGTCTTTAGATTCTCATAAAGTTTCCACAGAAACTGTACAACAGGGATGGAAAAAAAGGCTTGATTTGGGAGAAACAATGCGTGCAAATCGACCATTAAGTTTGTCATAACCATCCCTACATTTAGTACATTCGCAAGCAATTTCCAGAAGAGCTGGGGTCACCGTTCACCTCAATCACGCTACACATGTTTAGCCTTTGCACAAATACTTTGATCATCCACAAAAAAAGTTGCCATATCAAGAGGAAGAACAGAGGATAGTTTTTTCACTGTTGCCAGGCAACAGCAGCTCTGACTAACTGGGTTCTGACAGCAGTTCTATTAATGAGAACTCATGTGTAAACTTCATACAACACAAGGGTTCAGTGATAAGGACACAGACCTGCAATAATGGGGTTGCATTTTCTATCTGCCATAGATATCCCCAAAGGAAAATAGCGTATGAAAACAAATAACTGCAGGCCATATCGATTGTACAGCTTTGGTGTGAATGAGGTAGACAGAAGATGCAAGTGGGGGTTTGTTTTCCACCTCCCAGCAGAGCAGGCCAGAGCTAAAGGAATTTGCTTTGTGACAATGTTTATGCATCAGTCGCCCCATTTTTCTCTCCTTCCGCATCTTTAGATTAAGGTCTCCATCTAGTGACAGCTTCTCAATGCAGCGGAGAGAAGGTTTTTGGCCTGCAAGTGCAAGGTGTTAATTATTCAGAGGAAGTTGGATGCAGGTGAGCATCTTATTGCTTTTTGAGGAAACTCATTCCTAGAAAGGGACTCAAATAAAGTAACTGAGCTAGTCTACAGAAAACTTGAATGACACTATGAACTGGCAAAGGTAGATACGTTTTAGCTGATTTATAGTAATAAAAGAAACAATATAAGGTCTTTGTGATTTTATCTAAATGTTTATATCATATAATAAATCATGCAAATAACAAAAAAGGGATGCACTATAAGTCGCTTTGGAAACGTCAACAAAAATGCATAATCTATAATCTTTAAAAGAAGTAAACTGTGAATTATGCATATTTTTCCATCATTTAAAAAATTATGTAACAAATTTTAAGATTTTTGAATTCAGTTTAACATAATTTAAGTGACTTGTATAAGGCAGCTTTTGAACTAGAGTTTTTTTGTGAGTGAACAACATGAGAAACAGAATGGAAACTCATGAGTAAAATTACAGAAGAAATCTCTTTAATATCTCAATTATTTCTCTACACCAGATGAAATTAAATAGAGGGAAAATCGTTTAATTTTCCTGCATAGACATTATTTCATGAGAAAAGGAGCTTGAGATCTCACACATGTTTTAGTAGTTTCAGAAGAAATCTTATTGTCACAGACTGAGCTAAGATTCGCCAAGTCTGCAACAGTTGAATTTTCATATCCAATTGACCCAAATCCGGAATATTTTACAACCCTGATTTCACAGTGCCATACTTTTAATATGTTTACAGGACAAAGTAGAAACATCTGAATAAGCTGATACATAATTGTAACACTCCATCAAACCTCTGAGAAAAAAAAAGGAAGTTATCATATAATTTACCCATATAGACGACTTAAGATAAGGAAGCTTTATCTTTAAATAAATTGCTAGCAACACTACTGCCCCATGTTATACACTGTCTGAAAGAAATGATCTAAAAATTTCCCCAGGCTGTCACTTGGGCGATAACCTTTCAAAAAGTACACATGCATATCAGTACCTCAAAGGTACATACAGGTGTGTATATTAGTTCTATAAAGGTACGTTCTAGTACCAGATGTAAACATACTATGTGTACCTAAATTATATATATTTGGACTTTTTCACTGTGGAAACTACCCAGTGAACAGTGTACAGTTCCTGACAGTGTAGGAACAATATGTGCAAAAGTGTTTATTTTATTTTTTATTTTGTGTTATGCGGATAAAGTAAGCTGATCTAACAAAAAGACAAAGGCCAGTCCCTTTGTGAATGACACATATTTGCCTTTGTAAGCGTGAATGTTTGTTCCCTACATGTGTGCTCCGCTTCTCCCTGCCTTGTCAAAACATCAATATGAAGGTACTTCATTATACTTTCTGCTCATGCAAGATGTCTTTCAGAAACTGACGGAGAGCCGAGCAGCAAAAAAGAAGCTTGTACAATCCCTCTGTAGTCCTCTTGATCTCTAATGAAATTTAGAATCTGCAGTCTCTCCGCCGCTCCGCCAATCTTTTCCTTCATCGCAGGTGTTCTTGTTAACCAGCCGGTTTAATTGCATATTCACCCCAGCAGTCATACCGTGCATCTCAAGTTTGTTAAAGTCGACTAGCATGAGGGAATTGACCCGCCACCGACAGACAGCGTGAATACTGCTCAAGGTAAACTTGATGAGATGCTGTGAGTTTACGAAAAAGCAAACTGACATTGCATACAAATATCCCCAGGAATATTGTTGTTGAAAAGATGTTTTTTTTCTAGTAAATTCATTTTTCTCTCAGAAAGCAACGGATTCCAATTATTGCGTGCACTTTATGACTCGCTCAGAGGAAATTTTATCTCTCACAGGTTGATCTTTCACAGCATAGAGACCTTTGAGTTACAGCTAATTCGAGTTGCCTCGTATGCTTTTAATTTTTTTTAGAACAAATAAAAAAAGACAAAAATGAAACAGTCTTTGGCATACAGCAAGAGCAGGGTTTAGAATGAACGAAAACAGCATAACAATAGTTATTTGGTTTGAAAGAATTTAATGAGAAATGGTCATGTACAGTAAATTCTGAAATCTTAGTTTTGATATAGACCTCAGTGTAAATGTAAAACATTGACAAGTGACATTGACAAAGAGTCTTTAAAAAGTCTGGATAACATTGGGGCTCCTTTTTTGTTTGTTTCAGAAGAAACTGCAATGTTAAAGGGATGCTACACCCAAAAATGAAACCCCCCGTAAATTGTTCAAACCTGTTTACATTTCTTTGTTAAGTTGAATACAAAGAAAATATTTGGAAGAATGCAAAACATATTTCAGGGACATCACTGACTGGGAAAATTTTAAATGATAGTCTATGGTGCCTTAGAACTGGTCGCTTTTCTTATTTCCATAAATGTATAATTTCGTGTTCAACAGAACACAAAATCAAAATAAGAAAATACTTTTTCGTACTATGGTAGTCAATGATGTCCCAGAAATGTCAGTTGCTTACATTTTTCCAAATATCTTTCTTTGTGTTCATCAGAACATAGAAATGTATACAGGTTTGAACAATTTACGGGGGGGTTATTTCCTTTTCAGGGAGAGTTTCTCTTAAAAATGATCTTCATGCAACTTTCATATACTGTATCTATTCAAACAAAAATGGTTGCATTTAATCGCGTTGAAACAATAAGCATTACTTACGCATGTTTATAAAATAAAACACGAACATTTATGACCTAATTCCCTTCATGCATGTTTCATGACATTTCCATCTCAATGACTTCCGACATAGTCGCTAACTACCTAACTTGTCGAAATGACCTCTTCCAATGAGCCCTTGTTAATCAAACCAACATTCTCACCCGACACAATGACAGACGCCTCTCGTGTCTTTAAATCCTGTCCTATTAGCAGCAGCGGCACATTGTAAAGCGATGTGCGAATATAAGACGTCAGTTCTACTCGAGAAGCATGAGGTGATAATTTTAACAGAAGCGAGACATGGCGAAGGTAATTTATTCTGAAGAGAAGTGTGCGATGAGGCATTTTGGTGCTGGCACTCCTTTAATGTCCCTCTATTAGTATATATCAGGGTGATCCGTCTTTATCTTTACCAGCTTCAATGACAGAGAATCAAGCATGGTGACCTCGAGAACATAGGAAATGTCACGGGCTTGATCTTCTCCCCACAGAATCTACCTCTGCATGGCTGCTCACATGAGTGACTGCCAATATGGATTTAACACAGCGGGCAGTCGTATGATGTAGAATTATGATCGTGGCCGAAGTCATTTCCACCTGTCTTTGCAGATCACTTTTTTATTTATTTTATTTGACCATTGAGGAATACGAAGCCAACAAATAGCCTAATCTGCTGATAACGAAGACTCAAATCTGAGCGCCCTACAGTACAAGACGTGCCCCGGTTGCCTTATGGGTATTGCTAACTGGCACCCTTTCGTAATGCTTTTGAGAATTTCTTCATATTGCTGCTGAAACCTCGTATGTCCATATTTTGTGATTTTAATTTTTTGGCATGAATCTTTTTTATTAGTCACCCTTTATGTTTGTCACTTGGTCTTGCAAATATCTAACCAAAAAAAAGTATTAAAAAGTGCTTTGACAGCACAGTATTTAGTCATTTTAAAAGTGCAGTGTTTTTTCCATTTCCTGAAAAACTGCAAATATGGACATCTGAGGTTTCGGAAAGGACAGTGCATGTCTAATGGCATTTGACTGGTTTCAGTGGTATAGCTGAAATCCACATTTTTGTCGCTATATCGGCATCTCTGTATGAAACATAACATTTCAGGTTACTTTAGATTCCCATGGGTTGAAGGCAAATGAGGTCAACCTGACAATAGACTGATCTCACTCCGCTGCCATGTTGAAATCGAAAGCGAGGGAGAGGTGGGAAGAAAAACGGAAGGACAGATAGACTGCAATGGTTTGGACTACCATTGAGTGTCTGTGACATGAATAAACAAACGATGCATTTTAAAATAACCTTACAGTAGATGTGTGTGCATGAATGAAAGGCACTTATGACAGCTTAAACAGCCACTAATATGTGATGGTACAACTAAAGTGGTCAACTAAAACAGCAAGTGTGACATGCATCCTATGCTTATAATGTACATTGTCCTTCCATTTTTCCATTTTTCGATTTCAACATGGCGGTGTCTTGAAATCAGTCTTTTCCTGCAAAATTGTAACCAACAGATCTTTTTCAGTTATTTATTATTTACCATTGTGAATAAGGGTAAGCTGAAAAGACTTTGTGTATTTGCTCAATAACTGATTTTTTTTTAACCAACCCATACTAATTTCAGTATTTACTAAATAGTTTCTAATAGTTGCTAGTGTTATAAAAACTAGTGCTTTTAGGTGGAAATGATAAAAAATCGGAAAGATAAGAATCATGCCCTCAGAATGATAAGAATCATTCTCTTAAAATCAATAACCTCACCTGACCCCCAACACACTTTACAGTTTGATGAATAATCTATTGGATTTAAAGATGTGCTCCTACATGAGGAAGGAGGAGTAGTTTAGTATTGACCCTTCAATTCGATGTCTAAACCACAGGAAAAAACACTGGAAGCCACTTAATCATATAGAGAAGGACTTGGTAAACAGGAAAGGGTATTTTGATATTTTGAGAAACTAAAGTAAATACAGTAGGTTAATAGGTGGTACCTATTTATAGGTAGTACTCCAGATGTTTTTCCTTGTCCGACCGATTAGTACAGCCCAAAAATCTACAATAATGGACAATTTTTAGCAGTCATAAAAATCATAAAAAATTGTGAGCTCCATTCAGTTCAGTGGCATTGTTTACGTTCAGTACCGCCAGTATGGTCGACTTCTGGATTGATGACGTGTCGTGGAAACCCTCTATTGGCAGACAGGTGGGTTTGCTCAAACTACGCGTACCGCGCAAACTCCAATTTTACTCTGATGTTATATTCAATAAGAGAGTAATAAAGTGAGGCGCGTGTTCTTTATACAACGTGGACTGCGTTGACAAGCGTCTTAATTGGCGATTCCGATTCAAATTCCTGGTATGGGAATAGAAAGAATCTATTCCAAGAAACGATTCCTAGCTGCTGATTTCGATTCCTGCTCAATTCCCTGTTTTACTACAGATTTTTATTTAATATAAAAAAATACACATTTTTACAATTTTCCTAGATGTCACTTTTAACATTTATTAATTGTTTCTATAAAAATAACCTTAACCAAATATTTCAATCTTCTCCTGCAATTCCAATGAATCTTTAATAATAACATTAATAATCTAATTTATAAGCTGTTTTAAAAATAGGCGAAGACCAAATACTATTTTCAAATTTATTCAGCAGTGTACATACAAATACTTGAGGAATATAGATAGACATATTGATAATCATTGAATTGTATTAAAAATATGTAAGAATACTGTGCATAGTAATATTACTGTTAGATGCAAGTAGTGCAGACAGGCGTTGAAAAAGTTCTGTCCAGCTTTAAACAGACGTCCAAGTAAAAATGTTGTGAGACTGTGCTTCATGTAATTCTCTTCACGCACATACCGAGCTCATAGAGAGTAACAGAAGATTGTCTGTTTACAGTCCTTCTGGAAAGCAAACTTACTTATATGATCTGTTAAATGTGTGCTTTTATGGATGCAGAATATTTTTTGTCATTTTAAAGCTGATGATAGATTTCATCAATCAGTTTTTTCTGAAGTCTGCACTGTTTTAGACAAGAAACTAATGGAATCGACTCTCAAATCGAGGAATTGATTCTTTTTTTAATCGATTCTCAGCCCTACTCTTTATACAGCACAATCTCCACAGGTTAAAAAATCAGGCTTGTCTCATCTGTACAGTGTGAGTTTTTTTTGCCCATTAGCTTTGTTCATATTTGTGAAAGTGAAACATTTGTTGAAATCACGATGCTTGCTCACTGTCGTGATGTCTATCAGCCATCGAAGATGGACGATATCATCTATCGGCCTAACGCTATCCACAAGTCTCCTTCCCCCTGTGACAATTTGCGCGAAAGATGAGAGAAACTTTAATTTAGCCCAACAAATATTCATTATGGGCATGTCTGTTACACATTTTCTTAGCAATTTGATGTGATAAGACTTTTTTAGAACTCTGGAGAAAATAAACAAGCTCGCAGCAAAGGTCTGTGGATTAAAAATAGAGCTGTATCAATATCACCCTTATGTTTATTTAAGTCACTCACAGAGAAAGAGCTTATGGGGTATAGGCCGCATCATATCAGTGGAAGATACTTTGAATAGTTTGTTTATATTTTAAATGTCACTTTGTGCAAAGACGAAAGGGGTTGAATGTTTAGATTGCTCCAGCTAAAGATTTTCATGTGAGTCTGACTGGTCTGGTAAATCGGATTAGTTAAAGTGGCAATTAAATCAATGTTTTTGAAATCAGTCTTGTCCCAGAGGGACAGTCAGTTTGTGCCAAATGCTTTTTTTATCTGTGCACATTCGACACATTAGGATGCGGAGGATATTTGCACATCAGTATACACGACACTTTACAATACTTTAATATCAAAAAATAAAAAGATAAACTCTGTTGGAAGATTTGATCAAATGTGTTCTTGTTGGTCATCAGGTAGAGAATTTCATTAGCAATAAATGTGATGCATAGAACCCACACATTCTACTGGAAAAATGCATTCATGAAAGTAGTTACTAATTTTTTTGTGGAAACTAGTGGTATTAGCACTTATTGTATTTGATTAAATTCCATTGTCCCTCTGCTGTGCGTGAACCTGAGGTTTGTTCTTCCCACAAATGATGGTGACGAAAGCTCCCGCACAGAGGAGACTGTATCCTATGGGACAAAAACAAAGAATGTTTTCACAGTACATCACCGGAACTTACGACACGCCAGCGTCATTTGCCTGAAAAACAAGCCTCAGGTTCACACGCAGCAGAGGGATAACGGAAGCTACACATCATTGTTAATAGTGCTGTCAATACAGGTATTTCTCTTAAACAAACACATCGATTAGATTCAGAAGACTTTAAGACCAGAGCTGTGTCGAGAAGTACTTTGATCGATAAATGCACTTTTTCAAGCTTCAAAAAATCAACGCCCATTCACACACATTCTACCGCTTGGAAGTAAAATGATAAGTGATATTATAACTTCGACTACATTATTCTTTAAGAAGAAGGTCATATTCAGTTAGAATGTCTTGAGGGTGAGTAAAACATGGCAAAATTTTGTTTCTTTCCTGAAGTATCCCATTAAGGGTGAGTAAAAACATTTAATGCACCGTAAACCATTTTAGATAAAATGACACAATCACATGGCAATGACATGATGATTTTAATAAAAATAATGCCGATTCATCATAAAAGCACTATGATGTGTTCTGCAACATTATCCGTTTACACCAATTGTGCGATTTTCTTAAAGGGATAGTTCACTCAAAAATTTAAATGATGCAATCATTTACCCTCAAGTTGTTCCAAACCTGTATAAAATTATTTTATATTTCTAAAGAAATATAAAATGTTCAAAATGTTCAGCAACCCAACAAAATTCATTTAGGTTTGGGACAAATTAATAGGATAGTTCACCCAAAAATTTAAATTCTGTCATGATTTACTCACCCTGAAGATGTTCCAAACCTGTGTGGATGTATTTGTTCTGTTGAACACAAACGAAGATATTTGGAAGAATGGTTGAATATTTGGAAGACTCCCATTAAAATGGTTGTCAAAGCTCCCCCAGAACTGTTTGTTTTCCTATTTCTTCAAAATGACTTATTTTGTGTTCAACAGAACAAAAAATATGCAATAATTCATCCTACTATGATGGTCAATGGTGCCCCGGAAATCTCAGTTGCAATTCTTCCCTCCTTTTCTTAGTGTTCAACCAAACAAAGAAATGTATACAGGTTTGGAACAACTTGAGGGTACGCAATTTATGAGTTTTTATTTTTGGGAGAACTACCCCTTTAAGGGTGCATAAATGATGACAGAATGTTTATTTTTGAGGTATCTCTTTAAATATATCATGTCCTAAAACAGCATTAGCTTTGTTTCCTGACAGCATTGTGCACAAGTTAAACACAGGAAGAATTCTGCAAATCTTCATAGCAATATGCAGTAGGTTGCAATGGCGCAATAAGTTTCATAGGTAAAATGAAGGGCCCTGTTAAAGAATGAGATATAGCAAAAAAATCCTGAAATTGCAGTCAAAATGAGACCGAAATTAAATTCATGGGAGTGTTCATCTTTTCTAAGGGTGATGAGGTGTGGAAATGTTACCAGTTTATAACTTTTAATGAAAGCAGGAGTGCTATTTAAACAGCCTTAATTTGCAGATATTTACATATTTACAAAACAAGTAAAAAACTGAGCCCCTCAACGCGGGAATAATTTGTGCTCTCCTGTTTGGAGTCGTTTAGCGCTGAAAACAATTGGTGCTTTTTTGCACCTTCCAGATGGTACTTGGAAATATCAATTACAAGCTAGTTCAACTGTTTGCAAATGAATGAATGCATTAGAACTCTTGTATAACAGGCTGAGAGTTCGTACTAAAGCACCGTGTCTGAAAATCACGTCTGTCAGTTAGAGACCATGCAGTTAAACAGATGCAAAAGAAAGTTTTTTTGCCAAGAAATTTTGCAAATGGGGCTGCTACATACTATATACTGTGCGTTTTCTATTTTAACATCCACAGAATGTGATAAATAAAAAGATGTTTGGTTGGTTGCATTTGCTAAAATAATGATCAAATGGTTTTGATGTGATATTTTTTATAAGCACATCCAATTGGCACACTCTTAGGCACACACCATTTGGTTCGCATTCTTCTTCAGATATGAACAATTATTGTCACCTTCAACAAGTTATTCAACGTGTTAGTAAATGCACTTTCCCTCTTGTATTTGTTTGAATAATTTGTTTCCTCATTCAAATTAAAACAAGATTTTGTTTGTTGTTTTGTGCCAGACTCCCACTAAGGACCTTCAGGTTTTTTAGCCTCTGGTGTTGTAAATAAAATTTGTTAACCAAATTTTAAGCAGTGTCCGGTCTGACAGGTTATGATTGGAGGGAGCTTTCATATTTTACATCCCTGGCCTAATTCCGTTGGTAATGCAAATTCGGACATTAAAATTAGCGTACGGTCGATATTCAAACTTCCTTTGTTACCTTCGTTGATATGCAAAAGGACTTTTTCAGACTTGAAATGCCTTGGCCCACATCAAGCATGACTTATTGAGCACCAGATTTTTTAAAAAGTGCATATAATGTAGCTTACACAAAACAGTGTTTAAAACACTATTCTGTGGCCACGAGGGATATCTGAGTTGGTCTGCATAAAATCATCAAGTTTGATTTGAGTAAGCCTAGTTAGTCAGTTTCCAAAAAAAATTTTATGATAATTAATCCATGAAGGAATTTGAAAAGAGAAAGAATAAAGGTTCCACTGGATCTTATGATATACTTTGTAAATGGAATGAATGAATGAGACTTTATTGTGTATTGCTGTACACCCAAAGCGCTTTTGACAATGGCTGATCTTTTCTATTGAGTTGAGCTTAATTGACCAAATAGCATTATTCAAAATATAGACTATTACGCAAGACACAAACACTGTTATTATTATTATGCATATATAATTAAATCCTAAAGATGTTTGTTAAAAATGTGGATTCAGCTCTAAATCTGTTGGTTGTCGTGTGTTTTAATATTTGTTTATTATTTAAAAACAAAACAGAAAGTTTTGCATTGGCCAAATGGGTTTAGAAATACTGCACGCTATAGAATAATCAAGTACATTTATCTTGAGTTATTTCCATTCACAAAATACATTACGAGCAACCGGTGCTTTGGATATCAGAGATCGTCTGATGTCTGAATTGATATAAAGTGTTCACAATCCAAAACTCAACTACTCTCTAGCGAACAGTTCTGGGTGTATTCAAGTGTCCCCAGAGGCTGACAGAGACTTTAAGTGAGTGTGACATGACTGTGCCTCGCATCATTTATGTACAATACAAGCATCATAAATCTGGAAATGGTTCTCACCTGCATCATCTATACAACGCAGACATTGACTCAATTTTTAAACTCGCCTTTAACAGCAAAGATTAAACAGAATATTTACTCAAATGGCAAATTTATAGACCGGCCCAATAGTTGACCATCACACAGCAGATATTGTACAAAGAACAAACAGGTGCACAATTTGTTTTTTAATCCCATGTAAAAAGTGGGACAGTTTATCCCACCCTAGCTGTTATTAAAGCAACACCTATACAACGTTTAAACTAAGTAGAATGTATGTACAAATAAATTGTCGGGGAAGCAAAAATAAGCAAAAAGAAAAGTTCCCCATGTTTTCAATGAGACTTTCTCCTTTATCTGGCCAGTTTTGATTTATGGGACATGTGAAATATGGGCAGAACACCATTTCACAACAAGAGCCATAACACACTTTTAAAATATGCTTCTCTCCTCATCTGCTCTTTTTTCTCTGTCCTGCTTTTTCTGTTTTACAACGCTACAGGCTTTGCATACTTTTAACCTTCTGCTCCTCTCCAGATGGCCACTCAGCGCCGGAGATATCCAGAAGCGTGGCCTCTTACCACGGGTCAGACTCCACCGGTCTATCGTAAGTGCTCCAACTTTAAATAACCTGTAGCCACAAAAGTCCCTGATCGGAATGAATCAGCACCGCGCAGTCAGAGGTGTAGCTTTAGAAAATATTGCTAATGGTCGCTTTTATGAGAAGAGATACGTCCTTTTCTTTTCTGCTTTTTGCTTTAAGAGTGATTGGCTTTGAGAGATTGAGATGATAATGCCGGAGGATATAAATGGGAGCGTTGAGAAATCTCATTTAAAAAGCAAGGGGAAGCGTAGCCTTGTAAACAAAATTCTATTTCACATTGTTAAAAGGTAATTTGTCTCTTTCGTGGCAGGCAGGGCCTTCATAAATAAAACAGCAAGCATTTCAGGTGCTTCCCCCTCTCTTTCCATTTCTCCCTTGCCCCAAACTTTTTGGTTTGGTTTTTCTTTTATCATCTTTGTAGGCAGAGCGGAGGAGGAGGAGATGAGCGACGGGGTGGGGAGGGGAACATGAAAGAACCTGAAGAGATTTAAAGAGTTTCTGCAGGGATTTAAAGGAGAGGCTTTTAACCCAAACAGTCTGTTTCTAAAACCTGTTGGAAAGCCTGAGTGTGATAATCAGATCTTGTTGTTCAGGAAATGCGGTCCTGCAATGTGATCTGGGTTAATGTGTATTTAAATGATTTGCTGTTGGTGGCAAATGTCTCTTTTTTTAGTTAAATTACTGTACATGCCTATGATATTTGGGTGTTTCCTCAACTTCATTGCCCATGGGTTGACATTTAATTATGAAATTTAGAGATGGTTTCAAAGCAACAACATAAACAAATGTTACTGCAGATGCATGATTTTGTGGCCCGAACGTAACTTCCAGTACATGTCCACAAAGAATAGAGTTTCTGTAGATTATTTCTGATAACAAGCAAAAGAAACTGAGCAGAACCGTTACTTGGCTAAACTCTCCAATATTTTGAATTTAGACTGCGATAGCAAGTTCATCCGCTAGATGTCAATTTCCCATATGGTTACACGACCCCTTATACAAATTGTTTATTTAATAAAATGAACATAAAACTAAATTCAATAAATTATTTATTTACTACAATTATTATAAATGAAATAATAATCTATGTTAATATTAATATAAATCAGATTTATATTAACAAGAGAGACCAATCAACACAGCCTGCCTGTTTTATAATCAACAATATTTAAACATATCAAACTTTCATCCAATGTTACACTGTAAAAAACATAATTTTCCATAATTTTTCTGTTATTTTTTTACAGATTTTCCACGTATAATGTAAAAGCCTATAATTGTAGAAAATTAACTGTGTTTTTACAGATTTGTCCTGTTTTTTTCAATACAGTAACATAACATAAAAGTACAGAAATAGACCACAAATTTACAAGAAAAATGGGGAAAAGATGTCATTATAGAGGGCAAAACTGTTTTTTTTGAGTTTTCCAGAGAAATTTCATTTTTCCAGGAATAATTTTTAGAGTTTAATTGTAAAATGCAGGCAAAAAACAAACAATAAAAAAAGAACGCATATTTTCAAGCAAAATAGTTTTATTTTATTAATTATTTCAGATGACCTAGCTACCGTAATTTTTTTGTTTTTCACTGGAATTTTTTTCATTGTATTTCAACTTACATTGTGACAATCATTAAAACAACACTACTTCTACACAAGTAGAATAACTCCCATATCAGAATAAGAAGAAGTGCTTTTACAGGAATCGGCGGGAAAAGCTAAAGCGTAGTACATAGAAACACGGGAAGAGCCATATCTTCAGGTATCCATCAGAAGACGCTGACAGGTGCAGACACAGCCCCTCCAACTCCAGCTGGAGTGGTTGAATCATTAACTACTCACAAGGTTACCCAAAAAGCCCCATGTATTTTACATGCCCTTCCGTACTGACACAGCAACCACGGTCTGTCTGAAGTGTGCTGATTTAAAGCGTCGAGAGTTAATGTTGCATCCAGAGCTGAATCCATTCCAGTTCGCCCAACCCCGAAACGTAGCTGTAAATCAAACTGGGCATCTGCATGCAAATTCAATTAGTGAGATTTATGTCGCTAACGTGGTGGTTATGGCGCTGGTGACACTGGGGGATGTACGACATTGGTGTACACATTCAATAAAGATTCTAAAGATGAACAATTTTAAGAAACATTATATATTAAATTGTTTTAACTGTATATTTGGTGTTATTAGTGTGTTCTTATAAATGATATTTATTATCATAATAAGCAGTAAATATACATTTTGTACAATACAAAGTTTTGAATTATGCCTGGACTTTAAAGCAGATTAAACTCTAATCTTTGCATAATCACTTTACATTACATGATCTGATAAAATTATGCTCTGATTTATTATATTCACAGAATGTAAATTTCCTTTTTATGTTGTTTATTCAGACACATTTTGCATTTAGCTACCATGTTTGATTTCACCTTCACATCATAAACATTCTATGAAATACAAGAAGCAGGTAAATAATTTAACACCTGTTGTTAAAATCAATTAGATTCACATCCGCGGATGCTTTTAGAATTTGTTGAGCGCCTTGGGCACGTTATGCTACTTTAACCCTTTCATCTGCCCACTTTGTTTTTGTCTTATTTATTAAAGTTAAGAAAAAATGTAACCTCTCAGGCACAGTGGATACAAACCAGTGGAAATTGTTGTTGAATATTCACCAGGAAATTGTTTTTTAAGATGGAAGTTACTGCAAAATAGATCGAAGTCAGTGGAGAGTCTTTTGGACCTCTGTGGCCGGAGGCCAAATAAGATGCCAGTTCTAGTTGGCAGACACAAATTAATTAATGCTCTCTGCTGATGTCATCGATGTCATCATCGTCTGCATTTAGAGAAGGTGACACAAAATCTGCCCGAGTACAATGCTTGCTCGACCTCAAACAAATGGAATAGTTGATTAAGATTGATTAAGATTAAAAATGAATGGTGAATTTTCTGACCTAAACTGATCCAGAACCAGTCATGTTTATATTATAGAAAGCTTTAAGTATGCATGAACATACCCACAACAGTGGAAAACAGTTAGAACATTAAGATGGAACGGTTACCAGGCAACTTGAGCTATGTCAAAACTTTCAATCTGTTTCTCAAACCTGATCCTTCGGACTGACTAAACATTTTGCTGTTGGCAAGAGATCAAACAAGGTCTCTGTGTTGAGGGTGTGTAGTTATTTTCTGACACATTTATATGGGTGGCAACAGAAATGTAGAAAACATCAGCATGGTGCCAATACTTTGTTTATTAAAACATTTTTTTTCAGGTATTAGTATGGGGATTAGATAAGAGATGAGAGATCACTAATCAAAGCTGAACTTCAATAAAAAGCACCCCGACTATTAACATTAGCATTCTATAGTTACCTGTATATATAACACTATGTATTCCAAAAACTCCCGTATCGGCTACTTATGAGGCCAAAACTTTTTAAAGAATTTTAAGAAATTTAGCGGAATTTTAAGAAAGTGAGCTTGATTGACACAAAATAAAACACCTTCTACCAGTTTAACGAACCTAAACAACTTCAAGGAAAGTGGTTTATTAATTTTAGTGATATGGTATGCTAGCTAGGTATTACTGTTGAAATGTAGGTATTAATTCAATATATGCATAATGGTAGTTAATAACTTTATTTGATATTGTGTTAATACACATATCATAATCTCAATATCATATATTGAATATATATAAATAATCTCTTGTTGACATTTCAACAGTAGTGTGTTTACCACATATTACAATAATACAGTTATTGTGAAATGTTTTTCCACAATATTTATCTTGCAAGAATCTGATATTCCAACAGCCTTAATCCTAATATGTTTGGCCATGTATGATAAATACACTTCAGGTACATTTACTGTCCCTCCTCAAGATCTCAGTCATGTATTGTATGACATCTTTTCAGTAAATAAAGAACAGAACTAGAAAATGTAGTGATTTCCAGAATGATTAAGCAAAAAGCAATTCCCTTGACGTTTTTGTGGCCAACGCCTTTTCGGCTCGCCTGAAAACGGCAGCAAAAAAGGAATTTCCCACAAGCCTACCAACCCTTGTTCCAACTCCCAGAATCAGAATGGCGCACTTAAGTGTCAATCCTGCTAATACATTCTATTTGATTAGATCTTTCCAGACGTCAATCACAGAATCAACTGGAAGCACACCAGTATTCTCTTCGGGATTAAGCCGCTGTGAAATTGGCTGCTCTGCAAAAATGAGCCATGAAGCAGGTGGATAAAGCAGAGCCATTGAAAAGCAGGTATGTTTGAGAGTGAGAGAAAGAGACGCCAGGAAAAGTAAAGCAACACGCTGTTTAAATGAGAGAATTAGTTCTCTGGCTCTATGGAATGGTGGCAAACTTGAGGGAATTATTCACTGAAGGATAATTAAATGCACTGTGAAACTTTAAATAAGCTAAATAAATTGCTTTTCTCAATTATACTTGACTTTTTCCTTACACCTTCATGTTTTCCCCAAGGTTTCCTCATGGGACAGTGTATAAGGTGGCCCAGAGGAGCCTTAATATGCATTCTGCAACAGAAAAAGAAAAAGTGACAATAGAAACACAAAATAAACATTCATTAGAAACAATACATTTAGTTTCAAATTATCATAGCACAACATTACGTTACAACAACAAAAACATGTTTGTTTGTAAGCTTTTTAGGACCGCAAGAGATTTCTTTTTAAAAAGAAACTAAAATACATCAATAAAGCAACACCTGGTCACTGTTAATGATGTGAAAAAAACAAAATTTATGATCCAATGGAACTATAAATGGACAACCTTAAAAAAAAACTAAAGCTATATTTTTGGGTATGCACGTGTCATCACTTTCTGCACGTGAACATGCGGGAACGCGCCCGCTTGAGTGATAAAATTACTTTGGAAGCGAGTGTGACTACTTTTAATTTTTTTGCGATAGTGAATGTTATGTACATGTTTTGATCTTCTTAAAACACCGCTTATGCCTACTTTCTGGATGTCTAGATTTGTTGCTTGCATTAACATACTGTATAAATAGTTCAATAGATCAAATCACCTAAAATGAACGACCTTAAGTGTAACAGTTACTTTTTCTTTTTGGCACATTTTGATTGAAACAAAAGAATTATGTGGACAACTGATTACAGAAGGTTGAAATTATTTATCCATTGCATGTGTTATATTGACAATGATATTACTATACAATTGGACCCAATCAAGTGTAAATTAGGGACAAATAACGATAGACAAATAAGAAGTCACACACTTTTCACTCCACTACTTCCAAAGTAATTTTCCGAGAACGCAACAGTGAAAACAATGCAGAAAAACTGAATATTATTGAGGGAAATCATCAAGCACGAAATGAAATAACGTTTTGCTATAAACAGGGTTAATTCGAACAAACACGCGGGTCATAAGTTAACAAGGGATACACTTCATTGGTTCATCCAGTTACGTTGTGTAACACCGATGATGAATTCGTGACTCCCATTTATATATGAGTGAATTTAAGGGGAAGCGAGGTATCTTAGTCAGGGAGTAAATTTGCTTAGTTCGCCCTTAGGCGTTGTGGTTCTTTTGCGCACGTTCGAATCCCAAGGCAGGCTGTTTAAGCGTTAACAAAGTGAGATTTATAAGCAGTGTCTGGAGTATACAATAACGTAGATTTATTACAATAATTAAATGACGATGCACTTGTGAACTGATGTCTTAAGATAACGTATCATAAAAGTAACAGTTATAAGCTGCCTTTCGATTAGAAAAAGTGTGGAGATGTAATGTAACATTACATTGAATTGAGACATAGTGAACGTAAGTCACAAGTTAAAACGGTAGTTATCAGCAGCTTTTCTTTTTATTACATGGAGTCATGGACAATCAAATAGAACACATTGCATCTAAGACGACGTGCTTACTAAACTGTACTCGTAAAATTGACTACATTTCAAAATAAACACAGAGGTCACAATTTAACACGGACACATTCCCTTGATTCATCCAGCTGCATGTGACACTGTGACAGTCTTGTTTTAAAGCAAAGACCAACTAAAATACGCTGATGTGGGTTAGTTGGATCGTCGCTGGGAATATCAAACTGTGATGTTTGTACAAGTTCGAATCCCACTTCAAACCTCTTTATTTCCTTATTTAATCTCCATCACAACACTAATTTGTAGACATTACAAGGTTGTCAAAATTGTGTAAGAAGAAAGTCTGAGACTATTAGACATCTTAATATTGCGTTGTTTTGTGCTTTCATAATCGTCAAATCTGCTGCGGTCACTTGTTCACATCTGCACGGAGGACCTGAAACCGGAACAATGTCACCTGTTAACACAGTAACCAGTTGAACCGTAACACCGGTGTCGCTGATGCTCAGGATGACGACAAAGATTGTCAAATAATAGCTTGGCTTTGGTTCTGTTACTCGCAGTTAAAATGGATTCTGAAGATATTACATGTGATGAATAAAACTGATTCCTTTTGAAATTATTTTGCGTTTTGGTGTATTTCATGGTTCTACTGTCAGTCACAGGCATGTTGTAAAAAATGCCTTTGTGTCCCCTGGCAAGCAAATCAAATCTACATGATAAGTAGTGGTTAAACCATTGCAGAAATGTTGTTCATTTCAAGTTTAACGTCTTGTTTCTTCTAAACGAGTTGGCCGCAGAAATAACACAGAACCGAAATTATTTCATAATTAGTAAACGAATTAATCTTAATAAATTCAATTGAAAACATAATGTAATTGATCTAAAAAAATATTAATAAAATATAATTAAACGATATTAATGATTCATTTGTAAGTCTGTAAAGTTGTTCATATGTAAATATTTAACGTTGTACGTGTCCTCAATACGTCAGTATTCTGCGTTTAGATGCTTTAAATACGTCAAAATATACGTTTTATAGAATAGTGTTTTTGCGCAAAATACTTACGTATTCTCATGACATCACGTTGCAAAGTCACAGAGAACATTCCTTTAGACATCTACTTACTGTATGTTCATCATTCCAAAATAAATCATTTGACTCCCAGTATGAATACAAAATAACATTGTTTCCTAATAGACTTTTCTCATGCTTGTCTTGGCAAAGTAAATTATTTTCATTCATCAAAAATACATGGGCTCAATACCCCGAGCTTTGAGCACGTTCAGTAATACACCAGTTCATATTCCACAGTTCATTTAGACTTGCAAATCCAATCTGCTGAGGCACTTCGATTGGGGTACTAACCCTTAGCCCTTCTATGAATTATACAACCTGTAGTTTAATATTAAAAATGAAAAAAATACTGAATTATAAAACCCTCCTGCAAACCAAGGGACAGTCAAAAGGATAACCTTTGCATAATTTTAGCATTTTTTGCTTTGGAGATCTTTCCCCTTAGTCTGGAGCCGGATTGGACATTTTCTTCTGCTCTGTTAAATAGGGAATATGCATATCTCATAAATTAATTCTCAGCTGTCCTAACTATGCCCGTTTCCACACTCAGGATGACAAAGTTTTGACTGATGCGTAACTCCGTAATGAAAATGTGGATGTCAATATGGACCGCTCACATCTTTGTGAAATAAAAAGATCAAGTGCCAGAGTAGAATTCTGAGTTTAGAAAGGATCTCCCTTTTGATTCAAAAATGTGTATTTGCAGGGCCGGGCCAAGCCTTCAGCGAGCCCTAAGCAGAATTTTATTTAGGGCCCCCTCTGTGCCACCAACATGACTAATTATTGTCAATCCTTGAATATTCGCACACTATAGATACAGATGGATCTGTAACAAGGTGGTTCAAGAATAAAATATAATGTTGAATACTAATCAACTAAAAGGAAATTCAAATACAAACAGTATCTTCTTATATGAAAAATAAATACAATTGTAATGAAAAAATGACAAATAGGTTTCTAAAATAAACACTTTATCTTAGACAAACTAACTGTTGGGCCGTCTCTGTGTATTTGTAACAAATAGATACAAAGAGGAATTTACATAATTGCATGTCAAAGAAATTCAACTTAGTCATCCCACAAGTGTGTCAGTTCAATACAAGCTTTGTCTCCAAACTCATTTTGACCAATTACTGATAAGACATATGAGATAATCTCAATATGTAGACTGTAAAAATTGACAAATTTTACATTTTTATTTTACAGGATTTTCACATGTGGTAAAAATGTCAAATTATAGAGATTGACTGCAAATTTACAATGAACTATAGGTGTAAACAAAATGAAAATAAGTCATTTTACTTTACATAAAAAAATACTGCTGCCCCCAATACCAGACCATTGTACAGGTTTTTATTACAGATGTAGATAACATTATAAAAGCCAAGTATGCAACTATAAAACAAATATTGCTGTTTAAACAGTTAACATTTTTAACAGTTTAAAGCTGCGATCTAAAAATTTTCCCTAAATATTGTCAACTCTGTTTGAATCATAAGGTTACAGGTTACAGCCCTAGCAGTTTTTATCACTTTTATTTAAAAACAAACTTTAATGCCCCAAAATTATTTTCTATAAGGACATACATTATATCAAATTCAGTGAAAACATGGAAAACCGTAAAAACATTTCAAGATGGAACAAGTTGAACATAGAAATATGACAATCGAAGGCAACCGGGTTAACAATATAGGTTCCTATTACATATTACATATTGCTGCAGTCCTTCTGAAACCTTGTTTCTGCATATTTTGTGATTTTATTTAAATCTTTATTAACAGTCAACCTTTTTGTTTGTCACTGTGTTTTGGAAATACATATCTGCTAAAAGGCATTAAGAAGTGCTTGTCAATTTATTCAACACTGCATTTAATCATTTAAAATATACAGTTTTTTTTCCATTTCATGAAACAGTGACGATATTCATATTGAAGCAGTATGCAGATTGTACGAGTGTACTGTACTGTTACCATCTTTCACGCCACCTAAACTAGTCGACCAATCAAAAAGCAACAATTTCTCAGACAAACCACAGTAAACTGAGTGCTGTCAGTCAGCAATTGGATGACATGTCTCATAATTGGGTGACATTTCTCTATAATTTAAACCTGGCTAGTTTTCATGCGAAGAACAGAAGCGCAGTGACTTGTTTTTCTCAACTCCCACGTGTTGCTTTGTCAGTCAGTGGCTAGTAATGAACTAAAGAGATCTCTGCCCATCTTCCCAACTCATTTACTTCTCCAGCTAGCACATGAAGATCTGAGACTGACAGGTAAGCATTCTCCTTCCCTGCACACCTTTTTTTTTATTTTCAAGTGTGCACTCACCACCTCTTCCTTCCATGTTTTAAAGAAGTTGTTTCAGCATCAAAAACCTCTTCAGGGGAAATAATCTTCACTTCAAAGAGCTGTGGGTCCTATATCTCAATCAAACGCTTGTTCTAAACAAATAGCAGCATGAATCGTAAAGGATTGAGGGAGCAAACAAGAAATAAGTCACTTCATTCGCGCAAGCTGTTGTCAAACCAACATAAATTGTCAGGTTGTTTAATGTAATTTGCCTGTGGAAATGTAATTTCCCTGAGGAGAGCAGGAGGATCTGACTTCTGTTATGTAGGTGTTGGTTGTTAGCCTGTTACGTTGAAATAATCTGAAGTGAGAGGTTGTGCCTCATATGGCCCAATACAATTTTGTGCATTTGCTAATGTGATGATGTTATGTGGGGTAACATGATAAAATGTCATGTTGACATTCATCTGCAGATTTTGAATATAAAAATGAGGCTCAGTCCACAAATACATGCACTGTCAATATTGCACATCACTGCTAATCACACTGAGATAGATACATAATGCTTAATCTTAAATGTGTAGCTCTTTAAAATTGACAATAAAGATGTGATATGTGTATGATAGAAGGGGGTTGAAACTGACACAGGGGGTTAAAACTGAAGACCCCACAAAGGTTGCAACAAAATTATTATCCTCTTGCAAAAATGATTTAGGCTACCAACCGGCGTTTTGACAGCCATTTTATTTATTCAAGCTCGATTCTGTTCGATCAATCACCTTCCTCGGATGTTGTAATGGAAATGACAGGTCTTGCTACAGCTTGTCATTGGTCAGCTTGATTTAGGGCGTTTAATTTATTAAGAAAAGTTCAAGACGCTCTGAGCTTTTGCAGAAAAAGACGTCGGGGCTGGCGTTTAAAAAAAGCGCTCGGGACCTTTTACAAAACACAGTTTTCTTTATAGGATTTTGATGTAAAATATACACTGACAGCTTCAAAAAATAAGTGAACTGTGAACATAGCCTTAGGCGTACTGTATTTGTACATTTAAAAAAAAGAACGAAATATGTACTGGTAAATTTCTGCCAGGACATGAAACAACAAATGTTGTGAATCGTACAGAAATATACAATTACTAGAAAAAAAGCAATACTGAAGTCCCACGCAGGTATGAAACTGATAAAACAAGTTAAGCTTGTTTCTATGTTTTTCTGAATGAAAACAATATTGATCTGCCCAGCCATTTTGACCAACAAATAAATAAATAGAAACAATTTCAAAATCATTCAAGGAATAGAACTATATTAGATGTAATTAGTTTATTTTCTGAAGTAATTACATTTTTTTCTTTCATATCCATCTGCAATGATGCAGCTGATACAGAAGATCACCAAGCTAACACATGTGCAAACTTCCATATCCACATATGCAAATAATTAAGTTATGATGAATCTACAGTAACTCCAGTTTCCGATTTTACAGTTTTTACTAGTTTTCACGATAAACTATATCAGCGTAAAATAGAAAAATATATAATTTAGGAAGAGTTTATTTTATTGAGCGGTAATATAAAATGGTTCTTCTGGGAACAATAATAGGTTCTTCCAAGGCAGTGCTGTTAAGAACCTTTTGCAGCACCTTTGTATTTAAAAGTGAATCTCTTACATGTGCTGCAATTTAATTTGTTTTTTAAAATAGTGCAAACACTTAAATTTTACTACCATGTTGCTTTTTTTTTTTAAAGCTTTGTTTTAAATGATTTAAAACACTAAAAATGTCAGAATTAAACTCAAAGTCAATACTTGAAAGTCGTCTCAGGCTTTTTGACCCCAATGTATATTTAGCGCTTTTTTGTAGAATCTTTTAGGAGATTACTGCTGAGACACATGAATAAAAAGAAAAAAAGAAAGAGACAAAGGCAGCAAGAAAGGTGCAGAGAGAGAGTGACCACAGGGGACTGTCTGGCTGTGTGAAGAGAGCACCATCATGTTGATCATCGGCTCACGGCAGGAGATGCAAGGAGTTTGGCCATATGACACACATGAGCGCAGGGGCCACAGCATGGACCCCTCACCACACATGAGGATCTGGGAAGAAAACCAAAGAGAGAGTAGAGAAAGAGAGAGGAAAGAGAAGCCCCTATCGATTTCAGATAGCTTTCTGTGATGGAGCAAGCAGCTTAGAGCCAGAAAGCCGCCATCAATAATGTCAGCCCAAAGTTCACACGGATCAATTTTGGGACTAAATAAAAACTGCAGGTAATCGCCATCGGTGCCCCAATAAACACACCATCAACTTCCAGCTTGAAGGGCTCTATCAAGGTTACCGTAGATGGCACATATAAATATCAAGAATTTAAAGCACAATTGTCATCTATAATATAAACCGGTTTTGATAAACTGTATAGATTCTTGATGTGCGGATCTGAAGTTTGTCCAAAACAATGTTCAGCAAACAATGAAAACCAACTAACATTGCATTGCACTATACATTTGTTTCAAAGTATGTTAAATCACCGTGTTCGAAGCCATGACCTTGGCATATAGCGCCATGCTCTAACCACTGAGCTACAGGAGTTATTATTGTTGTTGTTTCAACAAATGTTGATGGATCTTAGCACTCCACTAAAAATAAAACAATAGGGACAATAGTTTGCAATGAAATAATGGTTAGTACTATCTATCTATCTATTTGTTTGTTCAAAGGGTTTTTATGCATCTGAATATACAGGTCTCCCATTTCATCAAAATATCACAAATTACATTTTAAATTAAATTATGTAAATTACAAAGATTGTAAAATTTGATTTGAGCAGATCTTGGTATTTATATCATGCCCAATGTGCCAGTGTGCTATAAACTGAAAAAAAACTATTTTTTATTTTCTCCAATCCAAATGTTTAGACCAAATCAAGAATTTTAGTAATTTGGAATAATCTTATTGAGTTAATATTTTTATTTTAACCCTATAGTTTTTTGTAATGTCTTTTGTAATATCCCAGCTTATAAAGCCTAAAAGGGATAGTTCACCCAAAAATGAAAATACTGTCATGGTCTACTTACCCTCAAGTTATTTCAAATCTGAATACATTTATTTGTTCTGCTGAACACAGAATAAGATATTTTGAAGCATGCGGCAAACCAACCCGTTCTGGGGCACCACTGACTACCATAGTAGTTAAGTTTCCTATATAGAAGTCATTTGTGCGGTGTACATGCAATAACATTAAAACAAGTTTGAAGCAAATTCAAGGCTGAGTAAATGATGAAAGAATTGTTCATTTTTTGGTGACTATTCCTTTAATGATACCATCTTCCAGGAAGTGACATCATTTCGTATTAACCAGGGGAGAACCCCACTTGTCTGGTTCACGCTTCTATAGACATTTCTTGAATTTCAACAAAAACGTAATTTTTTAACAATTACCTAGATGAAGAGATGTTGCATTACAGACATGACAGCCACTTAAAAGTGTGAAGGACTTTAACCTGGTGCATTTCCAAGCCACTAAAAAATATATCATGTTAACTATCATTTAAATGAGAAGGAAGGAAATTAACCCATTTCAAGACTTCAGCTTGAAATCCTGAAACCGAAATCCTGCCAACTTTTAGAATGTTTGGAGTTCTAACTTCCATTGAGCAGCATTATGAAATACGTGTTGTGCTAGAAACGAGTGTGCTTCAAGCGTCGCGAATCTCAGAGGCGCATATTTCGCATGCAGCGTGACCCCGAAGGGAAGCCAAGCAAGTATTAAGAGAACAAACTATGTGACAGAGGCCCATCAGAGCCATTACCGGGCCGATAATACAGAATGTAAATCACAGTAAAGCATCGCAGTCTGCGGAGAGGCACCAGACTGGCCGATGACCATTAAGTCGACAGAAACAAATTGCAGTGTGAAAAAAGCAGCCGAACTCCACTCGTTTCTCCCCAGGCTGGGTGATTCATAGCCTCCCAATCATCTCTTTCTCATCTCACTTTTCCATTCTCCCTATACCTCTGATTAAAGGGCACTTTTTAATATCCTCTTTAAAGCAGTGCCAGGGTCTTTAGGCTAGACACTGTAGCCGTTTTTTGGCAAGAGCAAATCCTTGTTAAACTCGGGGGAGCCATAAAACACGGCAGCAAATGAACATGTTATTTCTCATCTAACGATACAGTCACGACAGATCGTAGAGTGCTATTGATTAATAAACAAATAAATGACAACAAAAGCAAAGAACGATTAGAGTGGAATAGTGACCTGGACGGACGTTATGTGCCATCTGTCTGCAGGGAACAAATAATTGTCTCTACATATCAGGCCAAGCTGAGACATCTAGCAACGCTTGTGAATTTAATTTACCCTCCACTAAATGTGGCCAGTGTATTGACTTGGATTGATAGCGACGCCCTGTGCCAGGTAAATCGGTCTAGGAATAAAGTCTGCAATTTGGTCCAAATATATAGTATGGGGCAAGAATTGGACAAACAGTTGGAAAACAAAACATGTGTGTTCCAGTATATTGCGCATGCTCTTAAAGGGGCAGCAGCACAATAAAGCCTCTGAATGGCAAAAAAAATCTAAATAAAGGTTTTAGAGTGGTCTAGACAAAGTCCGGACTTAAATCCAATTGAAATACTGTTGCATGACCTTAAAAAGGCTGTTCTACCCGAAGACCCTCCAATGTGGCTGAATTAAAACAATTCTGCAAAGATTAGTGGGCCTATATTTCTCCACAGCGATGTGAAAGACTCATTGCGATCTTTCGCAAACACTCGATTTCAGTTGTTGCCGTCAAGGGTGGCACAAATAGTTTTTGTTTTTTCCCTTAATAAATAAAACCATCATTTAAAAACTGCATTTTTCTGGTTTTCTTTGTGTAATATTAAAATTAGTTTACATATATGCAAAAAAACGAAGGAAGGGGGCAAATACGTTTTCACACCTCTGTATATGCACCTATGTTCTTAGATTCCTCCCTTAAAAAGAATTGTCTAGACTGTAAACAAAATGTATAATTCAAGATTGACATGAATAATTTAAATAATTTAAATAAGAGAACTGATTCAGTGACGTTGGATTTGTGTATGTAATTGAGGGCTAAAACTAGTTTTGGTTCGCTGGTTATATTAACATTAAAGAGAACAGTGTAAACCCTAAGAAATTCATGGAGTTCTATTTTTCCATGTAGATTTCATTGAAAAAAATGTAATCAGCACATTTTTCCTCTTTTTTTGTTCAGTTTGGAGAATGACAGTGAGAAATCATGAGTAATAATTAACAGTGTGGTAAACACACCCGAATGAACCAAATAACTATCACCAAAGTTAAGTTACCTACACCGCTTCCCACAAGATAGTCGTAACCGAAATAGAGTTTGTCTACAATAGAAACTGTGCAATGGCTATTATTCAACTAGTGGGTTTTCACTACAAAGCCATTTAGGACATCAGCACAGTGGGTTGAAAATTCAACTTGACAGCCCTGAAATTTTACTTTATTTACAAGCAGCCCTTCACCGGCAGTCAAATAAAAGTTCAATTTTGCTTAGATCAGAAAGTGCCAAAAACCTGGAGACTGTCATACATCAACATGCATTTCCATGAGACGTCATGGAGATGCAGACAGACACAGACAAGATCCAAAAGATCAGGGAGTGAAAGCACCAACCAACTAAACAAACTGTGAACAAAAGAGAACAAAAGGGAAAATTCTGAAGTAGTTTGAAGACTGGAGTGACCAAATCAATTTGAGCTGGGTCCCAAATGGCACTTTTGTGTATCTTTGAAAGGTCATTTGACAAGGTCAAATACAAACAGGTACCTGAAAGTATAAGGGAAAACCTAAAGACCTGTTTTGCTCCTCTAAAAAATGTCACAATGGTCAAAATTATATAAAACAATATATATATATATTGTATATAAAACAATTAAGAACTGTCAAAAAGATATGTTAATATAATTTGACGCTACAGTTAATAAACAAGTTGTTTTCCCCAAATCCAAGGTTCCTTATTTACTTTACACATGTAATGTTGAATTAATTGGACTGATGGATTAATGAATGGGACTTTCTCTCTCCATGTAAAGAAAGACTATTTTCTTCAATTCTCCAGCTTTAAGATTTTTCAGAGTACCTACAGTATATCTATATTTGTTTTTCTTCTGGTAATAACTGTGAGACTATATTGTTTCATGATTGTGACAGTTTCTTTGAAATGAAACATACCAATTTCTTTCCATTAGACACAACCCAGTCTCACCTCCTGTTTCTCTAGATCCAGCATCTTTCCTCTCTCTCAACATTCTGCTGCCTGAACTGTCAAAATCTTTCAGAAAAATACGCGCAAGCATTTCTTTGAGTTAGTCTGGGGAGTTGAAATGGAGATAATTTTGAGACTAAATTGAATAAATAGAGAACCTGCATAAAACCATTTCTTTAAATTAGGCAATGGACAATATTTGGCATACTGTTCTATAACCAGCGACGTGATGTATAGTATTTATAGTATAGTTTTATAAGTATAACAGGGCATTTCAGCACAAAAGGAGAATATTATTGATTGATTATTAAAATGATTAAAACATCCATGCACACTATAACAAGTCTATATATCAAAGTTTCAGTTTTGTCAGGACGCAACGGAAAAATAAAGAAAACAACATATATTTATATTCAAGATACTAAATATTTAATGTTCTCCAGCTAATGTTTTATCCTATGTGCTAAGGAAGGCATCGTTCATTTAATGGAAAACACATAAATGAACGCTTTCAAGATATTGACAAAACGTACAAACTAAACGTTTTCTTATTCTGAACGCGCTCAACCGATCCTCCTTTAATAGCCTCGCCAAAGAGCATTTGACTTTCTCGATCAAAAAGATAAATGGTCGTGTTTATTTTGACACCGTGGTCTTATTTTGAAGGGTGGGAAGTTGGCAAGGAAGTGGCTCTTCTCCTAATTTCACGACGTGATAGAATCTGCCTCTCTGCCGCATGACTGACGACCTCATCACCTGGATGGATAAGTGATGGTAAGTAAACTGTTTATAATGAAAAACTGTCACGCTGATGCAAGGCTATTGCTTTCTTTTCGCGAGCGAACAACACAAAGCCCTCGAAACGCTCGACGGGGCGCTGATGAATGGAGATCCCTTAATCAGTGACTAGACTGCAAACTCCACCATCAAATTAGCTCAGGACATCAGGCAGAGAGAGAGAGAGAAAGCAAAAGTGATCGAGGTAGACATAGATGAATGACATCCTTGAGGTGAAATGATAGGAGCCCTCTCACCATTTCATGTTTTTGCGAGTATTGAAAGACAGACTCGGTTTTCGTTTGCATCATTATTAAGTTGCAGCCCAGCATTTTGCTGCTTGATGAAATCAGTACGGATGTGTGTAGAGGTTCAATTGCATTAGCATGCGACTGCGCGTGGAGCCAGACGTTTGAAATGGGATGTGATGTGTTCCGAAGCTTTGAAACGTTCCGACGTTTTCACTCAATGTAAGCACACCCGGGCGTAATCACAGACTGAACTCCGAAACCGACCGGGGGAGCTCAAGTACAGCTTTTTGAAGTCTAAAAACAGAACGCGTTTAATCTTATCCTAGCGCTAAGTGAGAAGCAAGGGCAGCATGCTTTATTGCTACTCTGTGTTATATGAGCGCTTTGCCTTCTCCGATCTCATGAATTCGGAAGGCTATGAAATAAAAATGGCTGGGGAGAGGAGCAGTAGAGCTCTGAAGGCAGCGCCTGTAGCTGAGCACTTTTTAACGTGAGCAGTTAAGACATTTTATCTTTGAGTGAGATGTCAGTTTAACTGCCGTATATTTCCTTGCACAAGAAGAGATGAGGGCTGCAGGATGGACAATCATAGCAGGGCTTGTCGTGGCCTCAAAACGGTTAATAATACCAGGGATGGGCTACGGCAGTGTTTCCTTATCCTGGTCCTAAAGAACTCCCAACACTGCACAGTTTTAATGTCACTTTAATCTGACACACACTTGGGGTGTTAGAGGTTCTCAAAGACTAGCGCTCCATCCGAAATAGCACACTGTGTGAGTACGTCCAGAATTTGAAATGAGTAGCTACCTACCTATCGGCTGTTAAAACAGTAGGTTCTATATAGTATGAGTGGGTGTAGTATTGCGTCCGCCATGTTTTATGGTCATGTGAACCATATACTCTTTGACCTATGATGTTTTAACAACAACATATACGTGAGGTTACTTTTGAAATTTGACCGTTGCCTGGATCCCCTTGCATCATGGGATAGAAAAGTGTCCATCCGATCCACACTCACGAAGAACGGCGGAAGAAGCAGACCATCCGGGTATTTCTCGCCTACCGTTTTTTGCATACTGAGGTTTCGGGCATACTACTCATGGCTCATACTCATTTTCGCCTACTATAAAGTATGGATGAAGCCGATTTCAAATACAGGAATAGTTTGGGAAACACTGGGCTACAGTTTCTGTTGGCCTTCCTTTTATCTCAATCACAGTGAGAAGACTAAATGAAACAGCCACGGGAAAAAATATTCAACATTTTCATTTATTCAGCCATTCTACAGTGGCAATTCCAGTCCAGTGTCTATTGCTTTTCAACATCATCAAACCTGACAAAGTCATCCAACAGCGAAAAGACAAGAAAAAAAAAATACAGGACAAGACATGAAACCTGTGATAAATTTCTAGGTTATCATATAATCTTTTTTTACTTTTCCTGAATACATGTAAAAATGTTACTGTTTTATTGCTTAGAAGTGAAACAATTGCTTTGGAACCTGAAGTTCTAATGCTAAAATATAATTATTGTTGTTATCCGTGAATTTTCTAATTTACTGCTTTAAAAGAAAGGCAGAAAGTGGATCTATTGACAGAAATGCAATACAAATGCAGTGTATAAAGACAGAACACAATGAAAAGTTATGTTTTTTGTTTTTTTTACTTTAGAATGAGCTATTTCGATCTAAACACAGTGGGGGTCCCCTTACATGGAATTCCCCATATTTTTTCTACAGTAGCCCTACAGAACAGGTTTTCATAAATACCTTATCTCCTTCAGCAAATAAGCAAAAGCGCGACCACATGTCTGTCCTGTGTCATTTGCCGTAGTGCTTTGAAAGGGAGAAGAAAGGGGTGGTGGAGTGAGCCATTGGTTGCAATTCGCAATCTCACCACTAGATATCGCCAAAGTCTGTTTACAGAAGTTTTGCCACTCAGCGGCCATATTTGCAATGCCTCTTGGCAGAAATTTGCATCATAGTAAGTCAACAGTCCTATCTATTTGAATGGTAGAAGGCAGATTAGGGTGACAACCCGTCCCACTTTGCGTTGAACCGCATAGCATTTTCACAACATATCCTGCACATCGCATATTGAGAAAATGTCCCACATTTTCATCAGTCTGTCGGTTTATAGTCGTCACATTAAGCAACACGTACTTTAATCCGAAACGCACATGGAACACTTTGCACCATTGTTAATTTAACTATTTAACAACGCTTGTCAAAAGCAGCATCTTGGTGCACCTTAGTGTCCAACGAGCTCATACAAACGCAACTATATATTTTAAGCCTGACTTTTATCCATTGTATGTGATTCAGTCATTAAGAGGCTGTGACGTCTCATGTCAACTGAAAAACGTCACTGAAACATTGTAAACTGTGTCGCTATATTACAGTTTTACGCTACCTTTCAAGTGTCCCACATTTGGTTTGTTGTGGGGTTGTTACCCTAAGGCAGATATTTCTAAAATCGCTGGCAAAAACACAATTAAACTCAAAGTATGTAGCATATTTCGGACCAATGATTATACATGATATGGCCGATACCAAAACTCTGGTTTGCTAAGCTTAAATTACTTTGAAAATCACCCTTTTTGAGGTCAGATCAGCTAGTGCACATGCGCACAGACTGGCAAGCACCTTACATAAGCCCATTCATTATAACAGCAATGCCGCACCTTGTGTATATATTATCTTTGATGCTTTGATATCTACAATTCCAACACATTTTATTCAGCCGAATTTGTTCAATGTAGATAGCTCAATATCTTTTTATAGATGGGGAGTTATCCGCACATTCAGAATTCAGCTCCCAATAACATTGTCAGAGGCAGCAATAGCACAAATAATAATAATAGAGGCTCATTTCCACAGCAGAAGTAATGTCCCTTAGTGCACATAAAATGAAAGTGTAACGGAGCTACAAAAAGCCAAAGTAAAAACGAAATGTTTGCAGAGACATGCGATGTAGTCGTTCGATGACAGAAGGTAAATTCAGTGGGAATGAATAAAGAACTTTCTTCTCGTCTATTGTGCAACTATCACAGCTGCTTCACAAGCGCATTAGCACAGAGTTCTTTCCTTTCAAACCACGAACACATTTTTCAAGCTTGTGGAAATACAATAGCTTATTCCCACAGAATCGTCTCGCTTTGTACTCATCACCATCGCGAGGGTGAGAAATGAAGCCATATTCTTGAGGCAGAGCAAAAATCCTCCCTAACAGCAGCCACTGTTTATCTATTTACCATTACCTGCTAACTCTCGATTCTTCTTCTCACATCCACCAAGTGTTTTGAAGTGCTGAAGCAATACTAAGACACCATTACTCTCGTTCAAACAATACTTCATGCAAATAGTAGGTTTTTGTTTTCTTCGTTTTTATCGCTCCTCTCACAGGTATCCTTGTTTAAGAAGACTGTGATGAACAACACTTGCCGTGGCAGAAATGAATCACACTATCTGTAAATCACTACATGTTTACCTCAGCAGCGCCTAATTACACAGATGGATATGTACTAAACGCCTACGGATGTTAACTACATCACCTCCATCCTCACATTCACGGCACGCGTCTGGCAAATGGAAAAACACAATTACAAAGGCTTGAAAACATACGCTTTATCATCCATGTGCGCAGATACTATACTTTAAGATTGGTCTGTGTTCTTGTGAAATTTCTTCAGCTCATTTGCTGTGTTTTATGGGACACAGAGCACGGTTAATATCTTTTTTATGGCGTTCAACAACCAAGTCGCATCGCTTTCGCACAGCGGCGCTGTATTGGGTGTCAAATTTAACAACCATTTGTGAGACATTGTAAAAAGAAGCCACGCTGACTTATCAGACTTAACAGCGCTGACTAGGGATGTATGGATTCACCTTGAGACGGTCGAAAATCGATTATAATATGGCAAGATTTAAATCGGTTGAGGTGTGAACTGAATTGCAATAATTTTTTTGAACAGCAGGGGCCGCCACGTTCACTGCAAACCTAAACGTGGACATGCTGATATTTCTTAAATGCAAAAAAATCCAAGAAAAGCACAGACAGTATTAGTTTTTCTATTATTCATGTGTTTTAAAATGGCAGTTTAGTTTCGTCATTTGAAATAAAACATATTTTTTTTAAACAAAGAAACGTGAAGCATTTAAGAAATAATGCAAAGGAATGTGTTCATTTCTAATTTGTTTCAACTCATTATGTTAAAATAAATCGTGAGTTAATTGTGAATAAATGGCATCGTGAGATCTGAATCATGAATCGCAACGCATCGTGAGCTGAGTGAATTGTTACATCCCGCACTGACCATTGGCCTATTGACTTCTGGGATTGAAAAGGTTGTGGGAAATAAAATAAAAATTAGTCCTCTAATGAACGGTTTGTACAAATCTGCATGAGCACTTCAAACCTTTCGGAATATATTAGTCATCGTAGGCCTACCTACATTTGTGCCGAGTGACATTGCGCACAAATGTTAGGAGTTAATGAAGGGTCTTTGATGTTTGGCTAAAGAATGCTCTAAAAATGTTTGATTTATGATGAGCAACTATGAAGCACTTTGTTGGCTCTAAATTACTGTCTAAAAACTGAAGTCTCTATGGCTACACACGGCCCCCTGTCACACAGAGCTGTAGGTTAGGGGTTGTTAACGGTTGCACTGTATTTTAGAACTACGGGGGCAGATATGAGAAATTCTTAAAGGAATAGTTGACTAAATAATTATTCATTAATCACACCTAAATCACTAGATGGCAATTTGTTGCTTTTTGTGATCAATTTGTTTGAAAGGATCACAAAACATTTTTGTACAGTATATGTATTCTAAGCTGTAAAACTTTTTGATACAGAAAACAAAACTAAATTTGCCTGAAAAGGTTCTTAGGCTATTAATGAATACAATGTTATGTCATAGGCTAGCATCAAGGTTGTACCTCAGTATAATGTTACAATTTTTTTATTGATAGCTTGTGTGTTTCTCCCAATCCACCCAAACATACAAATTCATGAACCATTTTGTCATTCCAAACCTGTATGGCTTTGTTCAGCAGAAAGCAAAAGAAGATTTTTTGAAAAACGGTGGTACCCAAACAATATTGGGCCCCATAGAGTTCCACTGTATGGACATAAAACATTTCTCAGAATATCTCTTTTTGTTTCAGAATACAGATTATTTTAGGACACAAGGGTTAATAATTATGATTTTTCTTATTTTTATCCATTGAATAGGGGCGCAATGGACTCTTTATTTATAACAGGAAACCGAAATTATATACACTATTACAAATGGATGCCCCAGCTCCTGCAAAAAGGAACAAAAATTGTGTCATTTCCATTTTCAAAAAATGTAGCTCATAACTCACGTAAATCAGGACCAACAAGCATATTCTTACCAATAACACCGGCTCCCGACCACATGAAAACAACTTAAGAGTAAATCATTCAAGTGCCACAACCACTCAGCCTATAACCATGGAATTTACACAGTATTACAACTAGTCACTATCAGCTGTTATATGAAGCAGACATTGATTTGTCTGAAAGGGAGGTGATTGATTGTGCAGTTGTTTCCACAGACTGGGCTACTGCTTTAACTATGGGAGCAGAGGGAGAAATGGAGACAAGCAAAGGATATATTGTATTACTGAGGCCACACTTAGATACTTGCAGTCTGGCTACCCTGGAGAGATGAATTTCTTTAACCACATGCGTTCCTTTTTGAAAACAGCAAGCATGTTAGCGCTACACTACTTTCAGACACCTTAAAAAACAATGTACCCAACCGACTGGGCAATTGCGGTCCGACGGAAAATGAAAAGTACTAGGACATGTAATCCCTATTGATGTTTCTTTATGACATAATTCTACCAGAATTATATTTTGATGAATATATGCTTCGCTTTCAGAGACTAAATACACAGGAAGGGGGTAAAATGTGCCTGCTACTTAATTTAGGAAAATATTAGTCAAGAGCAAACCTTTGAGGGCTAGAATCTAGCACTTTGGAAGATGTAAACAACGGTGGTGCAGAAGGAATTCCTGTTCCAGTTTTTAACACAAATAAACAAAATGCAACCAACGGAAAATCTATAACTGTATGAAAATGTTAAAAGAAAATCCTTAAGATTAAAATATGTGACATTTAAGAAAAAATAAAAACACTGAAACCGGAATTGCGTTTATCTTGAGAAGTGGTCTATCAAAATAATGGTGAATGATTAGATCAATGCATAAAAACGAAATTGGTGATTAAAAAAAACTATTAAATATATGTAGCATACCAACTTTGACTGTAAATAAAGTATTTGTATTATGTCCTTAAGGAACACTCCACTTTTCTTGGAAATAGGCTCATTTTCCGACTTACGTAATTGAATTTTTACCGTTTTGGAATCTATTCAGCCGATTTATGGGTCTGGCGATAGCACTTATAGCACAGCTAAGCATTGATCATTGAATCCAATTAGACCAGTGTCATCGCGTTCAAAGAAAAGTTAATCGCGGCCAAAGAGTTTCGATATTTTTCCTATTTAAAACTTGACTCTTTTGTACTTATATCGTGTGCTAATACCGGCGGATAATGAAAAGTTGCGATTTTCTAGGCCGATATGATTAGGCACTATACTCGCATTCCGGCGTAATAATCAAGGAAGTTTGCTGCAGTGACATGGCCGCAGCAGGCGCAGTGATTTCACGAAGCGCATGTAGGCTGACTTCCGTCAACATATCCCAGTGACCAACTGCTTGCGCAAGGAGCGTGATATCACTCCACCTCTTAAGTCCCTTTTAAACGCGATGCTACTGGTCTAATTGGATTCAATTATCTATGCTAAAATGTGCTATAGTTACCCCCAGACCTGGAGATCGGCTAAATAGTTTCCAAAACGGTAAAAGACAATTTATTAACTCTGGGGAAGTTGGAGAATGAGTCTGCAGTGTTCCTTTAATTGTGCTTTTGACAGTCATCTATCAGACTGCTTCAGCATAGGCAGCACAACAGAAGGCTAATTGAAAACTGAACATGAATCGTAATATCGAGTCGTGAGAACAATGTCGATTTACACCATAGGTGAGTCACACCCTATTTGTCACGGCCATATTATCTAGGAAGCCCAACAAATTTAACTCTGACATCAGTCGTATTTTCAGTTAAATGCAAACGGTTCTAGTTTCACTACATCAAATTTCTCCTTGCCGAAATAACTTGTATAAAATTTGGCACAGCTCCCCAATGTATTTTCAAACACATTTGGGATTTGGCTAACCTTCAGATCTGCATGTTTTGACTTCATCAAAAAACTTTGAATATGAATCAAACAGCCCACCAGAATCAAATAAGTGTTAGCTACTC
Organism: Triplophysa dalaica; assembly: GCF_015846415.1. Taxonomy (NCBI): domain Eukaryota; kingdom Metazoa; phylum Chordata; class Actinopteri; order Cypriniformes; family Nemacheilidae; genus Triplophysa; species Triplophysa dalaica. The sequence continues at coordinate 9,188,549 of NC_079543.1, forward strand.
TCTCGCACGATGCCTTGACACACGTGCACGTGTTTGAAAGAGTTCAATGGGTAGACGTGTGTGAAAAAGCGCAGTTACTTTATTCTTCAGTTATCTCTTGTCACTTCGCCAACGTGCAGCTCTTCACAGCCAAATGGAAGGCAGTGGGGTATGAATGAGAAAGCGCGTGCGTACCGAAGCACTGCTTCATTAACTATGCGCAAAGATAATGAGTACCAAGGCAATGCTCCGTCACGCTGACTTTCCGGGAGAGTAGATACCCTAAGCCCTCAAACAAATAAAGCCTTAAATTTGACCTCCAATCTTTATTATGGTAATTCCTCAATGCAGATTGGAACATAATTGGTAACAATATGTACACAGCGTAATCTCTTCAAAGGCCGACTGTGACAGAAATGAAGATATGCACAGAAAGATGTCTGGTGGAAGAGGACATTTATGGGCTCCATTAGCATCTATTTCTCAGCCTCGACTAAATGTCTTCTTTTAACAAGACCCGTTTAGAAGAGGATGAAATGAAACTGTGCTCAGTATGTCTCGCTCTCCGTCTAACCATTTGACAAAAATGTGCAGAAGAACTGTCGGGAACATTCAGGGAAGTGAAAACACACATTTAGACGATAAATAATAATTGAGCAATAATATGCTGAATACAACGTCTTTAAATTGACTGCAAATCACAGTTGTGCTGATATTTAAGCCCTCAATGAATTAACCAAAAACCACTACACAAATGGGGCCAAAATGACTTAATGGATTTCTTAAAAATAAGTGCACTATTATTCAAATTATTTTAAAGGACTGATGATAAACAAAAGTTTTAATATATTTAACATGTTAATTTGTTCTTTATTTTGAAAGCAGTCAATTTTAAAATGAAAATGTTTTAGTAAAATCAAATACTTTTACAAAATTCTGCTAACTGCTACACTCACTTCACACAATATCTGCAGATAAATTAAAACACCAAATGATCATGAAATATGGAAATTACATCCATAGAGATAAATAAAATATAAAAAAATGCTTTTATTGGTCAAAAATAAAAAATGGTAGGCGTTTGGGTCAGTTTAACCCCCTTTGTAATATAACCATTTATTTTATATTTAATTTAACTTAATATAATTTATATTAATACTTACTATTAATGTTTACCTTAAATTAAAACAACCCATGGTATTGGTTCTTTGTTGAGGTCTACCGGATGTTAAGTTTGGACCACATGACATTTGTTTTTGTTGACATTCTACATAGCTTTTAAAAAAAACTGTGCTTTTCATAAAGTTGTAACTTATTTTTTAAACCTAAGAAGCTTTCTAGCAAGCACTTATTCCTGCACACATTTTGCTTGCGTGGTTTTCATTCATTCGATGCCAGTTCAACATATTTTTCTTTGTATTCTTTACACTGCAGTTCAACTGTAGGGTCGCAACAACCCAGTCAGCGTAAAGTGCGTGTGGTGCCATTTTCTATGCTGGCCTCCTCCCACTTAATAACACAAACTGTTATATTGAAATCTTGGAAAACTAGATTTTTTTTGGTACAGACAACCTGTGCAACCTCATAATTGTGGTTGAGACTATTCATCAACACCGATCACTTTTGAAACGCACCTGGCATGAGAACATATTTGCATTTTCATTCTTTATCGGCGTAAAATGTGAATGCGTGTCATTAGGAGGAGAGATGCAATCATGGGACCAAAAAGGAAAAAATCCTCCTACACACATTCTCTCTTCCAGTGAGGAATGTCAGAATTCATAAACCCATGTCAGCGGATGTAAATCCTGCTAAAAGCCTGGTACAGGTGACAAGTGGTTTTGCACTTTTCTTCGCAATGTAAATTTCAATCATTTGGTCCATTTAGGTCTCTAAATTTGTCGAGCTTGAATGAAACTTGTATGAAAAAGGATCAGGTTCTATTACAACTGTCAGGTACTGTTGGTCATCCCCAATGATGCCATCACAGGCATTTCTCTTCAATTCTATAATTGCACTAGGAGCACAAAGCAGATGCTGAAAATAATTTCAGGGAAATCATCTTTGCTTTCAAAACCCGAAGAAAGATAACATAAATGTAACCAAAGAGCCGAAAATGCCAGTCCTCGCGTTGGCTGTCGCAAATGAATTCTGGGCTCAACGTGAATGCGAGCCATCATGGCATTTTGCCACACAGCGATTCAATTCAAAAATCACACATTACCTCTCAGCAAAAAGCTGGCAAAAGGATAACATGCATCATTCAAGCGCATACATTGTACTGCTGAAAATTAAAAAGCACATAAATAAAAAAAGGACTACAAGGTTGTATCAGATCATACGTTATATTTTCTGTTTCAGAGGGAGAGAGAACATAAGAGCTGGAATTCAAACAGCGTCAGGTTTATCACAAAAAGCAACACATGGTTTACATTTCTCCAAGTGTGGCAGGATTACAAGCGTCTAGTGGACACAGGCTTTGATAAATTATGCAATGATTTTATTTCCTCTGGTGCAACAACGGAACATGTACTCATAGAATCAACTGAAAACACGAAGGTGTGCGCATTGTCGAGCCTGGAGAAAGGTGATGGTCTCCAGCTGGGAAGAAGGTCCTTAGGCGGGGAGGCCAGTGTGTGTCACGCTCCCTCAAACGAGTTACAACATCTTCCTCTTCTCAAACTCCTGCAGAGGTGAGGAAACAGCAAAAAGGGTTCAAATGGACGTGATTGGCATGGGTATGGTAGAGGTTGAGAAACCAACTAGTAGGAAAAACACTTAAAATTAATTTTTGCCTTTGCCATTGAATTACGAAAAGTCTATTATGAGATGGAAGAAAAGGCAAGTTGTATCGGGGACTATTCACTGCGAATCTCAAGAAGAGAGGACGCTCCCATTCAACTTGCACACAACGACATCAACAGAAGCCAAAAATAAACTAATAGAGCTGTATAAAATACGCTGCTGGTTGAAAAGACAAGCATTTGATCCACAAGATGAATGCAGATTGTTCTAGTGAGGTGTAGCTATTTACATAGTTAATTTACTAAGGCTAACAGCTGCCGGGTGATGTATTGTGCTTGAAAACATATTTTTCCTATATAAGGGTGACAGAATTGTTTATTGTTCTTCAGAAATCCCTTATGCAAATGTCAGTTTCAGAAATGAAGATGCAGTGCTCGGAAATACTAGTGCTCTACTGCCATCTAGTGGCCATGCAGTGCACAAGAAATCAATATGGATGACGGAGAGGGTGCCAATGCATTTCATTATTGAAATGAAAACAAGAAATAAAAAAAGATTTTACATAACATAATTATTACAAAGAGGGAGAGAGAGAGAACGAAAGTCTGATTGGTATCTTGTTGTGTGTAGCAGTACACTACAATATTTGGCAATAGGAAACATAATTAATTGCCAATCCCAAAACAGAGTTAAAATCAATTTAATTGAGTTTGCCTATGGAAAAAAGAAAGAAAGGGTTAATATTCAGTTGCAGATTTGGACGGATATGGCATAATAACTTGAGTCTCTAAGTGCGTGTGCCTGTGAGGCCTGGAAAACCGACGAGACGCACACAATCGACTTGCATGGGTGTGTCATCCTTATTAAATCGGCCAATGAGATAAACACAGATGTATAAACAGAATGGGCTGTAAAATTAACAAGCAGACTGAGTGTTTTTCATCATTACTTCCAATGATTACAAATTAGAATCCAGGGGTGCGGTGGAAGAGGAAAGAAAATGGTATCGATGCAGAGGAAAGAGGGTTTGTTAGCACTGATAATGAAAGGATAAAATGATGAATGAGCGTAATACCCGCTTTCACTTTTTATACATCTTGTTAAAAGTGCTTGCTGTGATAAATTGAGATAAAGAGGCAGAGCTGCTAATACGGCAATATAAACAGAGCCTTGTTCATTTCCTGTCTGCCGTGCAGCTTTCTATTAAATACCTAACGGTTAAAACTGCTGCGATTGTCTGAGGTGGCCCCTTATATTAGTCACCGGTTTGGCTCTCAGAACGGTGCATTTCGGAGAGCCCGTTTGGCTGCATAGGCAAATGCCAATGAATCTACTTTAAAGCAAAAGCTCAGCATGCAGGCACCGCTGCGTGACTTCTAACAGAGAAAGAAAATATAAAATAAATAGCATTTCTAATATGAATGCCATTAATGGTTGCTCTCAGCGTGTTTGCATTGGCAGGCGCACCTCCAGAAGCTGAAAAACAGCGTGTTGAGCAATTAGACGGTGGGATTTTGGCAGCTCTGTGTGATAGCTCTAACTCTTTCTTTGAATATCGACTCGCACGGCGAGAAAGCCGTCTCACCTTGAACATGGTGCTGCCCAGCTGAGCTGGAGACATGCTGACAACGACTCCTGCAGACTGCAGGGCAGCGATCTTCTCTTTGGCACCCCCTTTGCCTCCGGCAATGATGGCGCCGGCATGCCCCATTCTCCTTCCAGGAGGAGCGGTCAGGCCAGCAATGAATGACACCACAGGCTTAGCATTGGCACCCTGCAGATGTAATAACAATGATAATGGAATTATGGGTTTAAATATGTGGGTCAATGACAAATAAAGTTGTCTAAGTGTCTGACAACATTTTTTAAACAATAGTTCCAGCATGTGGAGGTTTTTAGTAGGGATGCTCCGATACCATTTTTGAAAGACAGAGTGCGAGTACCAATTTTTTTTCTGGTACTCACAGATACCAAAACCGATGCATGAACCTGTATTATTTTGGTGAGGCGCAATTTTCCAAGCACAACACACTGAAACTAATAACTAATTTTATTTGCTGGTTATGGTATTTATTCAGACCCTAACAACAAAACCACAAAAGTGACCAATCAAATGAGCGGAGACATCTATCATTTTCATTGTCGGAAAAAACGTGAAATGTGAATCGGGTCTAACGCACTTAAATCACTCGCCCGAGTTTAGGGTCTGAATAAATGTTATAATCCTTCAAGTATTTTTAGGGTTGCTCTAAAATATCTAGTATAAAAATAAAATCTTTAAAATAATTTTCTGTAAGAAAGTGAGCAAATGTTGTTGGCATAATCTTTTCTTATGTATTTTTTTTCAGTTCAAAATCTAGACCTTTTTACTTTTAGCCCCATGTTCACAATAGGACTGCCGATCTATTAATGTCACTGTCAGCAACAACTGCATTTTTCATAGATTCTTAAAAAATGTTAAACCCCTAGACAACAAAAGCAACATCACATCGCCCCCCCCCCATATATTCTCCATTAACTAGGTTAATTGTATAACTAAAAAAGAAAATGCTTTACCAAAGACAATTACAGGAGGCGAGTCTGTGTTTTACAGCCTTTAACTGCACTTCACAGATGTGTATATACGTGGTGAAGATAAATGCATAAACTGTCATACACTGTATAATCTGGTCAACTGTGAGTATTAAAAGGGAGGCAGATAAAGGCACCTAACTGCTTGTGTAGGAGTGACTTGATAACCAGACATTGTAAACATCAAGTAGGACTAAGCAATTGGAATTTGGCAGCTTCTCTTCTGGTGGGTTATATCAAAAAGCTTAATTTCATCCAGCACTGTTTCTAATGTACACATTAGCCCATCCAAACAAAATAGGTTCTTACTAAACTTCACTGGCAATTTAGAATTTTACTGCAAACTTTAAATGAGACAAGTAGAGAATATAAAGTGAATGTGACCACCAGTCACAGACAATCTTGCTTAATACCTGATAACCTTACACTACCTCCTAACATAATAACGCTCCACAGGAGCCGTCTTTGGTTCAAAGCTCAAATTTTGGGAACCTGTTCACACTCGCACAGCCGACTGCAGACTAAACTTAATCTAGGAAGATTAAGATAATGAAGGTAATTATATTTAGGCACAAAAACCTTGAGAGAACGCTGGTGCGGATGAACATTCTACCCCTTTGTCCTGTTTTTGGCTGAAAGACAACTCCTTAAAGGAAAAGTTTAATCCAAAATGTATTCAAAATCTTTATACATTTCTTTGTTCTGATGAACACAGAGAATGTATTTAGAAGAATGCTTGTAACCAAACAGTTCTTGGCTACCTTTGATTACCATATTGTTCTGTTGAACACAAACAAAGATATTTTGAAGAATGTAGGAAAGCAAACAGTTTTGGGGCACTTTTGACTAATATTGTAATTGTTCCTACTATGGTAGTCAATGGTGTTCAAGAACTGTTTGGTTACACACTTTCTTCTAAATATGGTTCTCTGTGTTCATAACAACAAAGACATTTATACAGATTCGGAACAACTCGATGGCAAGTAAGTGAAGACAGAGTATTTATTTTGGGGTGAACTTTACATTAAAGACATTGTCCAATCAATTTGACATTTGTCATCCCAAACCATCATGGCAGTGCAATTCAGACAAACAAAAAACCTTAAGACACTCTTTGACAGACAAATATATCACACCGCAATATAAATTAGACATCACTTTTTCTACAGCCAATAGTTTACCATACCCTGTATCCATTTCCACCTCCATTAATGCCTAAAAGCTCGTCTGATGTATCATCCCTGTCTGGGGTCCTTAATCAGACCACCATGCGTTTTACAGTCTGATCAATTCAGGTCTTGTTAACAGCTGCACAGGCAGAAAATTTCATAACTGGCAAATATTTCACCCTCAGCTAAATCCAACAGATGAAATGTTGCATGACCGTTCATTGATCGCCATTATTCACGACTGAGGCCATCCTGACAGCATTCACTAAAACCTACCTTGTCCCAAATCGTACAAAATTGTTCCTTTCTGGTGAACTTTTCTCATTATCTCGACAAATTATTGAAGAATATTGTCCACTGAATCCCTTCAACCACTAATTTAACTGACAGGGCTGAATAGCATGCAATCTTTATTTCTAAAAACTTGAGTTTTGACTTTCAGCAACTAAAACTTCTCAACACAGTTGGAAACTGCAGGTTGACAATGTGCTTTTTCGTTGAACTTGGAAATAAAATGAGCTCTCATGCAAGGTCTGTTTTTCAGGATGAAAGAGTGTTCTTGAAATGTGTAATAGCTTCACTTGAAAATTAGCCTTGCGTCAATCGAGCTCAAGCACTTACAGTGATTTGATGGAACAGTACTTAGATTACCGTGACCCAGTGCTGACGCATTATCGAACCTTATCTCAGCCCGACCCTTGTCTGTACACCCGAGGGCCTCTTGAGAAATATGGACGTTTGTGTGTTAGTTTGCCATATATAATATTCATGTATCACAGCTAGGCTAGTTGAGGGCATTTCCTGGAGGAGTGGGCGAGTAGCAGGATTTACTGAGTATACGCTTGCTTTCTATTTCATTGCAGGTGGAAAAATTCTCCCCAAGCAAAAGTTGTTAATATACCGCATCACCCTCTGCAAGTTCAGGCTGGAGGAATAAATATGACACGGTTAATGACACAAACTGAGGCTCTGTTAGGAGTCTGTAAGGTCTTTGACTGTCAGCAAAATGCAGCATGGTTGCTCCACAGATCACACTGAAAGCCCTGTAGACGTTCTTTCACAGACAAAACAGATCAAAGAGCAGCTGGAGGCTGTTTTCTCATTCTCAGACGCGACGTGAGGTCGAGCCCTTTGGCTTCATCCTGGAGGCACCAGGCAGCCTGGAAAGAGGAGCTACATGTGTGGTGGGGGTTCAAGTTTAGGCGAAACTTGCGTTGAAATGCGTGAGGATGCTCGCCACATGAGCGCTTTGACGTGACACACCGCAAACCGCATTTGAAAACATTGGGGCGTGTGGAGTCACCAGAGACTTGCAGTGCAAAGACAAGCGCAAGAAAAAACAAATTTAAAGACAGAGAGTTGCAACTAGGGCTGCAACAACGAATCGATTTAATCGATTAAAATCGATTACTAAAAGAGTTGGCAACGAATTTCATAATCGATTCGTTGTGTCGCGCGACACGGAGACGTTTGATTATTAAAAAAAAAAAAAAATTTGAGCGCGGCGCGAACACACTAGGTCTATCTCGCGCACTGATGCTAGCAGAGTTCGGCGCCTCATAGACAGGGCGGAGCAAAAATAAAATAAAAATGAGCGGAGGAAAGATACATGGCGGAGGCAGAGAAATCCGCGCGACCCAAGTCATCCAAGGTGAAGGAGCATTTCACACTAAATAAACAGAAAAACTGTGTTAACTGCAAAATATGCAAAAGCGACATGGCACGGGAGCACCATGGCAATGATCCAGCACCTGAAACGCAAACATGTTTGAGTCTTTGATGAGGAGGATTTTGCTTGTTTTAAGCAAACAATCACTTCATTTTGAGGTGTTTTTTCAGAAAACAAGACATCATTTCTTATGCTATTTCATGTGTCTAGTAAATGTATCTTGATTTAAGATTTTTTTATATTTGGACTGACAACAGGACAAAACTACTAAGTTAGAAAAGCAATTTTTGCTGTGTATATTCTGTGCTTTGTCCCATATAGGTTATTATTGACAAATATATTTGTGTGTGTTGTACATTTATAGCACTCATCTTAAGCTGTGTTTAAATGTGGTGTATAAATGAAGCTTCCACTTACTACAATGATGGTAATAATTTAATGAATAAGCTTCAAGTGAATTTGAGAGAGAGTGTGTGTCAGTGTGAGAGTTTGTGAGTGTGTGCGTCCGCAAAAGTGTATGCGTCTGCGAGTGTGTGCGTCTGCAGTGTAGTGTAGAGAACAAGTTCTGACATTCAAACAAATCCTGTCAAATTTTTGTATTGTTCTTTATTAAAAAAAAAAAGTTTATTATTCTGGCAGCTCAGGTGGCACTTTATTTTAAAAAAGTCTATATATTTGGCAGATGTAAAGCATACATGTGTATGTTTTTTGTGTTAGTCCATTGTTATTTTTTATTATTATAACAGCTCAGGGATGTTCAAGGAGCAACATGTTTGTGCAGTTTCTAAAGATTTTAGTTCTGTTTTTGAATAAAGGGTTGGAAATGAATGCTGTTCTCGGTTTATGTTTTTATCCGATTCATCGATTAATCGAAAAATAATTTACAGATGAATCGATTATTAAAATAATCGTTAGTTGCAGCCCTAGTTGCAACACACTAAAAGTGTGCATCTAATAGAGAGTGAAGAGCGATAAAGACCTACAGTACAGACTCCATTAACACCAGTCATTTACTGAACCCTCATTGTTTATGCATACATTCATACTTCATTGCTATACATGTTGTCTATCTTCCTACTGTAAACATATGATAAACCCAGAAGATAATCTCATTATCAGATCTTAATTTGATTACTTTAGTACAATTTCAAAACTTGCCTACATTATAACTATGGTGAGCATTCAAATGAACTGTAATAAATAAATGAATTAAATCAATCTAAGGAAAATGTGGTATTAGACATATAATTATAATGGATTGTTACCATGAAATATATTGTTACCTTGAAATAAAATTACTCATTCCGTGCAATAGATTTTTGGTCATTCTGCCCGCCCCTAAAAGCAATAGTTTGTGGGCCTAAAAGCGATTCATAAATAAATCAGTGATTTTTTTTGATGGCGTAGGGATGCGTGCAGAACAAAAGTAGTGTGAAAGTTTATACTGATGGATTTTATTTTTTGCGCTTCAGTATGGATCCATTAGCTCCTGATTATATAACTACACCATTTCAGATCCCAAAAGCTCCTCTCAACTGAATTTAACCATTAAACGTAAACCATGTTTATCCATTATATTGTTGCTTGTGTGACTAAAATATATGGTACTTTTACCTGAACCTATATTCTAGTAATTTTTACACATTTTGTTTTTTATTTTGTCTCATTTTTGTGAAGTCAGAAAAGCTGCTTACGGTGTTGTGCTGTTTAAGGTACATTGCCGCATTCTCCTCTGCATCTCCTCCAATCTCTCCGATAAGAATAATGCCCTCAGTTTTGGGGTCCTGCAGGAATACCTCCAGACAGTCAATGAAGTTAGTGCCATTGAACGGGTCTCCACCGATACCTGAAAAAAGACCCATTTTTTAAACAGCTCTGCTTTTTTAAACACTTTTTCTGTAGATTAGGAAACGTTATAATAATGCAATACAAATGAGTCGCTCGTACCAATACACAGTGACTGTCCCAGACCCACTTGCGTGGTTTGATGTACCGCTTCATACGTAAGGGTTCCCGATCTTGATACAATACCTAAAAAAAAAGAGAGAAATTAAAGTATTATTCTATAAAACTATAAATTCCAGACCTCTACTTTGATATGCCAAACGCTGTATCAGAAATATGACACTTGCAATCATGCTGTTGGAATGTATATCAGCATGGTTCCCCGTAGAACAGCAGAATTCTTGCTCACATAATACTGTTCCAATACAACATAAAAGGTCTAATGACCTCTACATAAATTCTGTAAATGCTTTGTATGCAACATAAATGTCTTTGAATTATCTGCTACCTAGGTGGTGTTAAAAATCCAGAAATATAACTTTGCAAATGTCAACTGTAACCAATAAAGTACAAAAATGACACTGGAAAGGGGCAATCTGCTAAACTGATTTACATTTCTAGACAGATATTTTATGAGGTCACCATTTTCATTACAGGAACAAGTACAGAGCTCACCTTTAACTACGTTTCCTAAGAGCTCTTTAAAAACAAGTATAAGCTACAGTATCTAGTTAAAAGACACTTCAAAAACGTATTCAAAGAGCTAATTGTATCAATTTGTACATTCTCTGCGAATCACACCCATGATCTTGCCGTTGCTAGAATCACACTCAATCATTAGATGTTTTTCAGTTGCTCAGCTGCTAATGTGACTGTTTCACAGTATGAGAAGCTATCTGTTCCAGTCTATGATTTGAAAAGGCGAGAAGATCTGAACATTATGATACTGTGTACATCTGAATCCACTGGCCAGCTGAGACATTACAACAACTTTGACATGGTAAGAAATGTGAGAGTGAATGCAATATATTTGGAAAAATGGTTATCACAATTATGAAATTTGGCTGACAATTAATTGTCTATTAAATAATTGCAATTGTGGAGATTAATTGTTTGTTTTAAGGCTTTGACAATGTAACTATTAATGACAAGTCATATATTCAATGAAGAAAATATATATTTTAGAAATGTGAAAATGTGTAAAGAACTAATATTATTTCCTTAAGAGTAACCCTAACAGAGAAGACTTCAGTCTTGAGCACTTAAACTAGATATTAGGGTCTTGCTGTGTAGATGCAGCAAGTCTGGAAACAATACAAATCAACAACAACAAAAAATACAAAGCTATTATAACAAATGATGGAATGTGTTTCTCTCAAAAGATGGAGAAATGTAATTTGAATGTTACGGTGAGTGCCAATAAAGGACAGTTGATGTAAAGTGACTGGATCACCCTTGTTTTCTAAGGATTCTAAATAATTGTGGTTATCTGAAATAATTACTATGAGACAAAATCTTAATAGTTGTAAAAGCCCTATTTGGAAAAACGTATTCGTCTAAAATACAGATTTCTGTTTAAGTCACAAATTCTTTTCCACCTTTAATCCAGAGTGAAATCTGAAGATACCGATAGTTTGGTGGTTTTGTTCAATCAAACTAAATTATCAAGGTTAAGTTTCTTAACTTTCTGAACGTAAGGAATTCATATAACTACTATTAATATTGAACATCAAATTGGAGATGTTACTAAACATTTTATATACACAGAGCACAAATTCATTGCATTTTTTTCTTGATTGTCAGGACTCAAACTCTGACTAAGAACACTAAACATCATAGATGGAGTGTCCGACAGGTGTCATCCAGTGAAACTTTTACCAATTCTTCCTTTCTTGTGGATGTGTCCAGGCATAATTCCAATTTTGCATTCGCCAGGCTGCAAATAGAAGAAAACACAAAAAGTCAGATTATGTTATATATATATATACATACACACATATGTATACACATTACAGCAGGCAATTCAAAACGAACAAAAGTACCCTTTTGAGTTTATTAATATACATTGTTCATATATTGCAAACCATTCATCACTGCACACTATCCACCCCCTGGCCTTCCCGGCAAAAAGAATATCTTTCATTAAAATGTAATCAACAAAACTGGAGATTTTAAACAACAAAAGCTACACATTATACAGTAACCACAAATATGATATAATTTATAATGTATGCAAGTGAAATGTATTGTATTGTAATTCTTTAAATGCTTTTTATTTGATATGGTGCATTTACTTTGAAATTGAAATAGAAACAAGTAGCTAAGTAAAGGCTTTCACTTTTGATGCATTTTATTTTACCCATTGAATCTCACTGATAATGTCTGTCATGGTTTAATTTACAGGTTATATTTAAAACGTTAAATTATATTTGCTAAGTTTAACGTTCCCTTTTTAACTTAAGCTTTAACTTCTATATGTCATTTATTTCAAGATTGGTTAACCTCTGACCCTGAAAAGTTACCCAAAGCATTCAAGAACAATCCTGATTTCCACAATATATCCCCTAATATTTAACAGTCTATACAGTTTATCAACATTATTCATACATTAACCCCTATAATACGCATCCTATGTTAGTTCAGCTGAGCATACATGCATCGAAGAAAGCAGAAGATTTAGAGATTAATGTATTTAATCGGTGTGGTTCTTACATTGATGACACCGGGACAGTTTGGGCCAACAAGACGTGTCTTGCCCTGGCGCAGTAGCTTGTGTTTGACGCGCACCATGTCCTGCTGAGGGATTCCCTCTGTGATGCAGACCACCAGTGGGATCTCTGCATCTATCGCCTCGCTGATGGCAGCCGCTGCAAAAGGAGGGGGCACGTATATCACGGTGGCGTGGGCTCCAGTTCCATCCTTAGCCTGAAACACAAATACACATAAAAAAAAACATAAAACACACATATATTTCTTAGGTGAAAGCTAGGAAAGTTTCATTTAAACTTGTAACATTTTCTCGTAGTAGATTTGATGTGAACAAGCCTTTAAACTGCCAGAGATAAGACTAGTGGGTTCTAGCCTTTAACATTTCTGTTACTGTTGGTATCACTTGTCCAAAATAAGTTCTTTTTAAAGTCCTCCAGTGCCCTTAGAAAATGAGAGCAGCTGTCTATAAACACGCTGTGGCTCACAGGAGACTGTCAGCGGTCACACAGGCCATTACCTCCTTGACAGAATTGAAGACTGGCAGACCCAGGTGCGTTTTGCCCCCCTTGCCAGGGGACACCCCTCCTACTAACTGAGAGCCATAGTCCAGAGCCTGTTGACTGTGAAAGGTGCCCTAGAGACATAGAGAAATCAGAAATCCTTCAGTGACAGCAGAATGGGTTTACCATTCAACACGGCTGAAATAACATCAAAGCGTTAACATTACACTTGAAAAGTGAGCTTCAGTCATAATCAGTATACTGCCCTCATGTCAAACTTGAATGCCGTAAAAAATCTAAAATATATATTTTTTCTAAACAATGAAAATATATAGTGACCAGGAGCTGTCATATTGTCACTTTTTCGGAGCTTTTTGTATGTTTATTATATGGACAACAGCAATGTAAACATTTGTCTTCAAATAATGAAAATAAATTTATATGGATTTGAAAGACATGACAGATACAAAATGATGACAGAATTGTTATTTTAGGATAACTTTTACTTTATGGAAATGGAAGACGGCATTCATGTAATTACACACAGAAGAATTTAATCAAAGAAAGCTGATTTTGCTAACAACATGGTATCACATCACATCACATCAAAAGTGGACTTTGTCACTATGACAATTGAATTGTTTAAGACTAAATGCGACTTAAAGGTGTATATCTTAAAAAAGCCATGTGAACAGGACATACAGCAAAGCCATTATTCAATGTGAAAGATTTTCTATCAAAAGGTATAAAAATGACTTGACTATTATGAAAAATATAATGGAGCAGATTGGAACAGACTGTGCAAATGATATGTTGAGAACTTTAACCTCCCGCCAGCACGGCTTCCATGTTAATTATTACAAATTATATTGAAACGTTGCAGATAAGCGCAAAGGCAAGGGTCGGCGGTACCCTTAATACCGAACACCATAAAGTTTCAAATTTAATTTGGAAGAATGAGCAGAACAGGCAAATTTTTAATCCATCTCCCCTCTCTGCGACCCATTGCCAACTTTTCTACCATCATTTGTTTTCAAGCTCTCATTAACACTGAGGCACTGTGCTAACTTTGCCATTTTTCCCGCATGATGCCTCTGTTAACAGCACAGCGATTCATTTGAGGTATGGTTTGCTTATGTAGCTGAAGAGCAATGTTAATATGCAGCAATGACACTGTAGTCATCCTTCAACCTCTTCTAATTATAATGAGTGTTCATTAAAACTTCATTTAATAACCCTTTATTATAGCACAGAGTCATCTGAAAGAGGGTGAAGGAGAGGGAGAGGAATACAATGAGAGATATAAATCTCCAGGGGTGAGAAAAGTAAAGTTGGTGGATACTGTAGCAAGCGGTTACAGGCCAAAGCGAAGAATTGAATACAGTTGTGTCTGTTATTATAATCATAAATAGCATTTTTAAAAGGTCACATTATTTATTTATCATGTTCTCCCTAAAATAAACTTATAATGTATCTGTGAGGATATTCTCTGATTTTGTTAAAAATGCTGAGATCCATTGGAAAGATGTGTATATACATAATTCAGTGTGATCATTAAAAGCGAGACAAAAAATAAATTGAGCTCTGCTGTCTACTGGTGAATCCAATTATGAGCAAACATTATAAATGTTCCCTTGGGCTGTCAAATTAACATGTGACAGTTTACATACACCTTATAAAGCACACAACTGCAAAACACTGGATTTTCATCTATATGCACACAGATGTGTGTGCAGTAAGGTACATTAAACCATCCACAGACTAAATGAAACCCACCCTTTTGGGGCAAAAATTAAGAACACAAACTGTGGCTACTAACCTGTTTGCCTGTGAAGCCTTGACAAATGACCTTAGTGTTCTTGTCGATGTATAGGTTCTTCCTGCTGCCAGTATAACAGTGTCTCACGCCAGTCTGCTGCACTGCAACACAACAACAAAAAACTGTGATGCAATTGAAAACACAGATCTATAAAGAAATTGTATATTGTATAATGTAACATTTTAAGAGTTGTCAGCTTCCACATAAAAAGAATTGCTATGCTGAGACCAGCGGGACACAATAAAATCAAGAAACTGTGAAAAACCAGGTTATAACTTGGTAACTAAATTAGTATTTGCATAGGGTCGAATGGCAAAAGGTCCAATAGGTTTTGATGGCCGAAGGTCCCATAGGGTCTGATGACCAAAGGCCAAGACCTAAAATAGTTTGGAAACAAGACAGGCACAAAGCATAAATCTGGATCAAAAACTTTGTCTAAATATCTCAAAGTGCTTGTAATGGATCAGGGAAGTTTAACAGCCCTTTTAACCTCAATTAATCTAAAACCTGATTAAAAGAATAAAACGGTTACTACTAAAAATATAGGAGAATTCGATCCACACAAAATGCCATTATCTGGCATTCCAACAAAAATTAAAAATCAATTACAACATCATGTGAATTATAAACTTGATTGCATATGACAATTCTGAAAAGATGCATTGTATACCATAATGCACAAAGCAAAATGCTTCAAGAGGGAAGTGTGTAAACGTGGCCTTCTGGTCAGGACTGGAAGAAAATTCCATTATTGACAGACACTTGAATTGCACAAGCCCTACCAATGTCACAAGAGTGTCTGATGGGCATTATTCTTTATATCAAACTGGTGATCACAGAAAATCACATGACTACACATAGGTTTATCAGTATGGTAATACATGTAACCAGGTGTTCTTCAGAATCAGAAAGAATCAGAACAACACAGTTGAGTTAAACAAAACGCTGGGCATATTAGAAGCAACATAAACAACATCCTTTACAACATTAAAGTATACTCAAAATTATATAAAATTGTATTGCTGTCAGGTTGAAGGTTTTCAAGTCTTTGAGATGCTATGGTTACCATACAATAATATTTAAGAGATACTTAATAAGATTGGACCACTTGATAAGGTTCAAATTTGGCATGGCATACCATACCATACCAACCAGTAACGTTAAATGTCATGGTTCATAAGTTCACTGTTAAATATGTCAAACTATGCTACTGCTCAGAAGACAAGCACAACCGCATTAGCATTAACGTAGCTGTTCGTTTAACCAAAATAATAGGAGATAAATGGCTTCCACGTTTAAATTTGTTGCTAAAACAATGTAAACACAAAGGAAGCATTATGTTTAAAACCCAACAACACTCATGTCGACTTTACTTACAGAGCAACCGGGCAAACAACCTGCTGTGAGACATCTTCGGTCATTCACCAATGACACCGGATGGATGGACCTAAACGTCAGCGTGGATAGTAGTCCTGCTAGGTGCCTGCAAAAAATGAACCAGTAAAATGACGTTTAATGTGTGGAACTAGAATTTAAAACGCATTTTTCCGATTACACGCATGTTTAAAATTTATTTAGCTTTGTATGAAAAATAAATCCAAAAATGTGTGAGTTTCGAACATCGCAATGCATTCTGGTCAATGCTGTTTTGACGTTACAGTGGCCTGAACCAGTGAGCTATTATTTAGAAAAGAGAAACACGTTTATAACCTTTAATCTCATGTAAATTCAGTTTTACAGTGGAGTATATTCTTTAAACAAATATGACTTTTGTTCAATAGGAAACTAAATAGCGCAATTAAATCTAAAATCTAGTGGCGCGGTGTAAGGAGCCAATCGGACTCAACCAACTCTGCAGACGCTGATTGGTGGACGCTTTTACGGCGCGGCCTGAATTTACGCGTATTCGTGATTAGAACTACGTTCTTCTTCTTGATCTCTGCATGCGCAAACGGCACCGACTGCGTAACTGAACTAACGCGATGACGCTGAATGGAATATCCCAGGAAACATATCGCTGGGTCTCAATTAGAAGTGCACAAAGTCATTCAAGATGGTGTTAGAAAATATCTCCAGGATGATCAAAATACAACTTCCAGCCTACCTCAAAAAGCTGCCTCTGCCAGAAACAATCGGAGGTTTTGCGCGACTTACAGGTACGTGTTTTGACACAAAATGTCACGTATAAAGTTATAGGATATTCCCACACATGTCTGCATGAGAAAGAGTGATGTAATGTCAATTGTCTCTTTGTTTATTACTCCTCAAATAATAAAATCATGCGCGCAACTGTTTTGCTGTTCTCTGGTTTTAAAGTCTTAATAACCTTACAATTGTTTGCGTTACTGCTGGAGACGATAAACAAGCTACAGTGTGTCTATATAGTATTAAGCCCATTCAAAGGAATATTCAAACATTGTACAGTACAAACGACTCTCCTTTAGCATACAACAGATTGTCACTATTAAGCGAGTGCCTGTTTTATATGTGTAAAGAACAATTATGTGATTGAATGCTGTGCCTCAAACAAACGTGACCAGAGCTTTGTTTCACTTTGACATTCTAACTCCTAAGTTTGAGCATCATGCAAATGACATATGTACATATTTAGACATGTTATTATATAATACTGCAATTGAATGAGCATTTGTATAGACACTTAAACTCCCCTTATATTTTGAATTCATCATGTAGCAGTAATGTGCCAAAATTAAAATATTACAGTGCACTTGATATTGCAAATGACACTAAAATAATGAAAGATTTTGTGCAATTTATGCATGTCAAAAGCTGCTTCGAAACAAACCACTTAAGATGAAACATAGACCACTAAGGGGAGCATTATGCACGGCATTGTCTTTATATAATATTTGTAATGTGTACATGTGAGACTAACATGCACTCATAAGACTAGCATGATGCATATATCAATGATTGAATTATACTTCCATTTTATCAAACCCTGTACAAAAGAAATGAAAACAAAAAACTGCAAATCATCTCACACGAATCATTTATTTGTAGCAAGAGGAAGTCATGATATGTAACTCTTGACAATTTTCTGTCAAGCTGGTATGGGAACACGGCTATACAAATAAATTAAGTTGAAAATGACAATGCTACAGTATATAATGACTTTTACTATATGACTGTCTCAGTTTCAGAGTGGTTGCGGCTCTTGCCGTTGTTAGGCATTTTGGCTCTTCTGGGTTATCTGACAATCCGGCCTTTCCTACCCAAGAAAAATAAGCAAAGGGACAGTCTGATCAACCTGAAGATTCAAAAGGAAAACCCTAAAGTGGTAAATGAGATCGACATAGAGGACCTGAAGAGTACAAATGTTTGCTACTGCAGGTGCTGGCGATCTAAAACGGTAAGATGCATATGGAAAATAGAGAAGTGATTCCAAAAAATATTCTAAATACAAACAAAATGATTACCGTTTGTGGTGCAGAATGCATTCATTTACTTTATAAGTTCACAAAATAAAACTATAAAATTATATACTGAAACCCTTAACATTTAAAATGTGAAAAAAGTGTAATTTCTTTAGCTTCCTCTTAGGCACCCTTAAACCACAGTCACTATCAGCTCTTCATTTAAACTTCTCTTCTTGCAGTTTCCTGTGTGTGATAAATCGCACATAAAGCATAATGAGCTGACGGGGGATAATGTTGGTCCACTTATTCTTAAGAAGAAGATTCTGTAGCCCCCAGTTTGACCCAGAGATGGAGAGAAGTAACCAGTCCGCTGAAGACCACTCACAATGTTGTTTTTCATTCTCTTTCTTTTTAGACAGTTTTCACCTTACTGTGGTTTTGTTTGTTGTACTTACACAAAACAACCATCTTTTAATTGTTTAGACGCATACAGGTCTTTAAATTGTGAATGTAGTGACCTAGATATTGTGTTTAATCTGTTTAATGATTACTTTTTGTTATGTTATTGTGGTGTTTTTTCTTTAACTTGGCAGATGTAGTTTGATCTTTGTGTGCTATATAACCCACCTTAAGGAAAAATTGCTTGTTTTCATAGCCAACAGGTCTTGGCCTCAGAAGTGTCAAATTAATTCTTAGTACACATTTGGATTTATGTCTGAATTTTAAGTTACCTTTTAATATTGCTATTATTATATGCAAAGCGTGAAATAGGCCTTTGTGATGGACACTTTTAAGATCACATAATCACATGCCTTTAACTTTTCTATGTGAAGTACTTTTTTAAACGTGTTTGTCATTTTACACAGAATTATATCTAAACCAACAAGAGTTATAAAATGTTTGCTAAATTATTTTCATCAAGTTCAAGGTACCAAATTAGTGTTTGCATACCTTTAGCATTTCACGTTACATTACATATGTAACAGATGCTTTGGTCAACACTATTGTTCCAATTTATTCACAATGTTTATCTTGAGACAAAATTTAACAAAGAAACGTCAATCTTGATAATCTACTTGAACACACATGCTGCAACATTACAATCCATGTGTGCATTAATTCACAATCAAAGCAGGTTAAGAACTCAAGACATTGACAATCCACTGGTTCTCATAATGTTCTCTATTTTAGTTCCAACTGGTTTGTCATATTTGATGGCTCTTGTAGAAGCTCTTGTAAAAGTTACATTTGTATGATAAATGGACTGTGCTTGATGATTTTTGTAAATAAAAGTTAAACCAGCCAAATTTGTTTTTGTTTTGCTTTAATTCAAATAAATAATTATTTTAGGAATATTCAAGTAGACGATGGCATTTATACATTGCTCAATTGGTAATAAGGGGCCAAGTTATAAATAAATAAACATTTTTGTTTTACCCCAGATGCTGTTTTGCCTTTTTTAGTGTCACTGTTAACGTGTTTAGTCCAAGAAGAGGAACTAAGAATAACTGTGTGACTAAATGAGCTTTAACAGACCAAGTGCTTTTGACACTTTAACTCAGCCAGTGGTTGACGAAAAAAACTGCAAGAACTCTTTGCTCTAAAGTGACAGTGCTGCTTATTTGCATCTGCTTTGCCTCATATGATAAATATATTTACAAAAGTAAGCTGGGCCTTTTGTGAAGCGCCAATGCATCTACTAACAAAAACAAGACCAAGAAATAGAAATGAGTTACAGTAGTCATTTAATTACTTTAAAAGAACAGTGTGTACACTCTTAGAAAAAATGGTGCTATATAGCACTAAAAGTGATTCTTTGCACGTAATCATTGGGAAACCACTTTATATTTAGTGCTATATATTTGGTGCTTGGCGCTTCAGAGGTTCTTATGGGTGACCGAGATGCTATATAGCGCAATGCGGTTCTCCAGCGGATATATATAGCACCTCAGTTATCCCAAAATCACCTGAATCTCTGAAGCACTAAAAATATGGTTCTATTTATTGCTATATAGAACCATATTTTGGTGCTTCAGTGAGTCAGTTGATTTTGGGAAGACTGAGGTGCTATATAGAACCGCTGAAGAACCATAAGGTGCTATATGAGCATATTCTTTAAATTCAAAACAACACAAACAGTACTTATTATATCACTAAATGATGATAATAAAAATAGATCAATTTACACAGACATTCAAATGACCCTGATGATAACACATATAAATACACAGTTTATGAAAACAATAATTATGAGGAAAATGTATCGCGTGTGCACTTAAAAAATGTTTTGAGACAGTCTTGAGATGTTTTACTTAAGATGCCCAAAATCAGAAAAATCAACATATAATTTTATTAATAATTAACTTTCTCTATTTCATTATGTTCTTCATCGCTGCTGTCCTTTCGAAACCTTGTATTAAAAAGTCCTTGTCACCTTTGACAACACAGTTGTAATCATTTCAAAAGTACAGTGTTTTTCCAATTTCATGCAAATTTGGACTGATGAGGTTTCAGAAGGACAACGAAGATATATACTTCCACTGTAAACAAATTTGACAAAAGTCCCTCTGTAGTCAAAGCCACAAAACACTGTATATGTAACAGGGCTTTGCACAAATTCTAGTTCAACATCTAAAATTTTTGGGGGTTTAAAACAACACTAAACGCTACCAGACATTTCAATACAGCCTAGGCAGATTTAATTTAACTACTTCTATTATCACATCAACAAGTAAACATTGATATTGTCAAAATGGCATGTGTTTCAGGGATTGCATACAGTCAGAAACAAAAAAAAATGTATAATACAATGCAATGTAAGTCGCTTTGGATAAAAGCGTATGCCAAATCAATAAACGTAAATGTGAATGTTTCACCCTCTTCCAAATTGCATGTTTTTAAGATTAAACCTGTAATCTTGCTGGTTACCATGTGTGTTTCCATTAAGAAAAGTAGAATTCAAAAGTCATCTGATCTGTCTCCTCAGCAGGTTATAAATATGAGATTGAGAATCCAATGAAAGGATTGAACTATTATTAGCAGTTCATATTATGGAAAAGTCCTGGAAATTCCATTCCAGATAAGCCCGAAAGTCATCATAGGGCACTTTCATATGTGACTGGGGTCCCTGATGCCGATAAAGCACCTTGACTGACATCTACAATTCAGAAAATTGAAATTACAACAATGTTGAATCATTCTCAACTAGACCATAGCTATCTTGCAGCATTCAAATGTAAAAAAATATTAAATTGATAAAACATTTAATCAATGTTCAACACATCAGCCAAGTCAAAAGCAATGCACAAACAAAAAAGCAAACACAGTGTGAAACAGGACCAAGAGTCCCGTCACCATGCAAATTCAACAATATTTGGTTGATGTGGTCATATTGCTATCTATAACTTCATTATCATGTTCAAATAAATTGCTTGTTTCAATGCTAACCCAAACGTGCTTCAAAGCTGTTCAGTGATATGGAGTTTAGCTAACCTATCGCCTTTCTACACATCTGATTACCATATCTCCTACTGTCATCCTGCTGTTAAAACACAACACACAAATAGCATTTCTCGTGTGAAGTTCAACAGAGACTTGACAAACGTTAGCAGTTAAATGTTAGCATGTTCCTATGCTAATGACACCAAACACACAGCACACATATGTACTGAGATCTTTCTATGTGGTTGACCTAAATCTCTATTTGTTGAGAGATGTAAGATTTCTTTCAGCTGACACCAATGATTTTAACAAACAACTATTGGCAAATTACAATATACCGAGTGAAAGTTGTGATTCGCTCAATTATTATGTAAAGTATTAATATAAATTTCGACATCAATGCATCCATAATGTGTTGTTATATGATCAGCATGGCCATGAACTCCATCTGGCCACCCTGGATGAGAATGTTGCAGTGCATTCTGGGATTACTTTGCATGGCTCTTTATTTGGCTAACATATTAAACTTTTTAAATTGAAATTAGGCCTGGGCGATATATATCGCGCTTCGCGCTAATTGTACATGTCTACATCAATTCTGAAATCGATTCAATATTTTATGCACAGCTCTTCCATGAACTACGGCTCTTTGATCAGTATGTTGTACTGCTCGACCTAAAACCACTTCGAGATGGAGTCATTTATAACGTACATTTAAAAAAGCAACACTCGTCAAACATAATCACTACGTAAGTCTTGAGAAACTTAGAGTATAAGAATCGCACAATATATCGCCCAGCCCTAATTGAAATTATTTAATCTAAATATGTATTTCCAAATGCAGCTTTTAATGAATATGAAGTATAATGCAACATATATATGCTGCCTAAATGAATAGTTCACAGACAGTATGTGTGGTTATGTGTATGCATAAACATCTCACCCCATTCCAGGGTTCTTTGGTTTCTGCAAAACTCTAGGGCCAAGCAGACCAATGAGTATCGATCCGATAGGAGCAGTGATGAGAATAGACAGCACAGCCACAGTAAGTACATCCATACCATACTTCTGTAATTCCAGATCATTCTTAGAGCGGGCCATGTCTAGAGCAGTAGAGCCTATCGCAGCCTGGACCAATCAAATAATGTACTACATTATAGACATCTATATGCATTTCATTTGCCACATTTTAACTGCTGGTTTATATTCAAAATGACAGCACGCTTTATTATAGAGTTGTGAATAATTGTCATATCTGAAGACACACACACATCTTCGACATTTACCTGTACAGTGGCTTTAGGCATCCAGGCTAATGCGATGAAGACTTTCTCTTTTAAGTTGAAGCCGGCACGCAGAACCACAACAAAAGTGAAGAGCAGGCGTACAGTGAGACAGATGAGCAGGGCTGCCAGACCCAGAGCTGAGGACACATCATTCATACGTCTTAACACAATACTTCAAACAAATGTAAAATACTTTTCACACAGTGTGACCATATGCATGAGTAGTGCGTCAAACAACATGGCGAATTCCACATGTACATAAATAAGTTCAACAATTTTATCTCATGTCAGTCCATTTAACTTTCAATACTTCAAACTTGAAGTATAGCGTCCATCTGATACTCACACACAGTGCTGATCTCCAAAGCACTGATGACAATCTCAGCACCGATGAGACCAAAGAGAAGAGGCTGAGACACACACCAAAACCTTTCGACCACCTCCACCACAGGAGCCTGAAATACTCAAACACAGTGGTTTTCAACAAAGCTCAGGAAACAAGAGGAAAGAAGGAAGGAAGGAACAGTGTTTGCGAGACATCGAACCTTATCTTTTCCCCAGCCTATTCCTGCCACAAACGCTAGGATCAGCGTACAGAGACCCCCTGCGCCGGGAATCCCTGCCACGTTACTGCCAAACAAAGCAAATACAGACAGCCCCAGCACCAGAAAGGAACGCTTCAGCACCAGGTTATTCTGTGTGGTGCATTAAAAGATATAAAACATCAATAATGTGTGAAACACATTCAAAGAGAACACCAAAACGTTGTCGTAGTGCACCCACCTGGTCTCTACTGGGGAAATAATGCAGAAAGTACCCTAGGGCCACACCAGTGACCGCACCACCTAATACTTCCAATGGTCCCCTCAGTACATTTATCCACACATTGCCTACAGAGGGCGACAGAGAGAACACTCTTATATATGAGGAAATGGCTAACCGTATACAGATCGTGGGAAAATTCTGACTGTTCATTAAAGTAGAATGGGAGCTATGCATTAGAGACAAAAAAGCTACATTAAAACCATTAGCATTTTAGACCTTATATAAATATTTAGGCAAAAGTTACATTTCAATTTCTAAGTAATTCATCCATATCATATATTGTCTGCAGGCACTCTAGTGTGTTACTGGGACTGAACAAATGCATCAGCGGTCCAGCATCTTTTATTTATTAAATGTAATTTTTCCTTATTTTTCAATGTATTTACCTGTGGCAAAAGCTACTCCCAAGCAGGTGGTAAAGAAGGTAATGGCAATGATGTCATCACAGCTGCAGGCCGCTATGAGAAGCGTAGGAATACCCTGCTCTACTCCATAACCCTCTTTTTGCAGAAGCAGCATGGATGGAACCACAACCGCAGGAGAAACAGCCCCAAGAACAAATCTAGCGAGCAGAGAGATAGGTGCAATTAGGCTGGTAAGGGTAGATCTTTCACAAGCGCTTCATGTCTAATATGAAATATTACTTTACCCTAAAATAAACCCCCAGACCCATGGCAGACCCAATAAAAAATGAGAGACCACGGCCATAGTGGTAGCCTCGCAGGTGAGAGGAAGGATGGACAGACGTAAGCACACTGCTTTTAGCTTCCTCAAGGCCTGAAACGAATAAAAGAATTCATGAACGTCCAGCCAGTCACAAAATCTATGAGAATAGCCCTAAAACTAGCTTTAGAATTAAACTTTCTTTCAACTTTGTCTTGCTGAAAACTCCACCAAGCTTTCAGTTATTAAAACACGCCTTTAAAACAGCTTCAGGCTAAAGGTTAGTTATTTTCTATTCAGTCTTCCGATTCTTTATCTATTAGTCTATTAGCATTAGTTAATACATTACTTAAATCTACAATGTAACAATGAGAAATGTATTTTATATTTGTTAATACCGTGATAATTTGCTTAGAAATGTTTTGTTAATGTTGGTTCATTGTACATTAATTTATAAACTACTTGTGATTTTAAAATTGTTTTTGAAAATGTTAATTTAACATGTTAAATTAACATTTTGAATAACTTAATATAATAAGTATACCAAAGTACTATTAATTGTTAGGTAAATTAGTTTAGGATAAGTTGCAATTGGAACCTTATTGAAAAATGTTACCAGTTCATTTGTTCTTACTTATATTTAACTTTTTCAGACTGGTTGGACTGTAGTTAAATATTTTTCTACACTGTTTTCACACCTTGCCATCTAATTCCAGGCCAGCTTTGACCAAAATGACAGCCAGAGCGATGTTCCTCAGAGAAGACGACCATCTAACATCAATGTAAACTGCATCTGTCACCACAGGGATGTTTCTGAGGACAAATCCAGCCAGCAGCATGCCTGCAGACACACATGGAGAAGACAGCAAAAGCGAATAACAGAAATCAAATTCCCAGAGTTATCCATTACAGTTGTCTCACACAGCATCCATTCTACAATTACAAAAAATACCATAAAAAAACAAACTTAAATAACAGTGAAACTTTGTCTTGGAGAACTTGGACAATTGTACTAAAATTGAATTGTAACCCTAGTGATGGATTGAACCACAAAGTTTTTGGGGCTGAAAAAGTTCACAACTAAGGTTAGTTTTATTTAATATCCAAACAATCTCTAAATTTGTTTTCAATAAACTAATGGCTTCAGTATCAATCAATCAAATAAAAACTTTATTAAGGACACTCACAATCGAGAGATACACACAAACCTACATTCACATTAACACGTATTTACATATAAGCTACAACCCCAATTATTCCACAACCTAGAATAGAACCTGACTGAACTAGGTGCTGTGAATGACTAGGTGCTTCTACTATTCACAGAGTCTGAGAGTCTACACATACATCTGTACGTAGAGGATAATGTACAGGTTGTTATCGCAGAAATAAGCCCAGACAGTGTGTTCAGGTCCCAATTCGAAGCAAAGGGTCTTGAATCACTCTGAAGGGGCTTATTTTGCGTTAACAGATGGCTGCTTGTACATTATCCCGCTTGTAACACGGCTTGTTGCCACATGTGAATTTTTTTTAACAAAAATGTGAATTTGAAATATTTTGTTAGCTCATTTTACACCGAATGCACCATCATGGCACTCTGAGCAGAAGCTTCACGCTGTCATTATATGTCACATTAAGCTTTTGCATACTGCTCTTTCTATATCGCCGCCACAAATGGGCCGTGTACATAGGGGTCTTAAATAATGTAGGTTTAAATCCATTCCAATAAATAGCAGACTACATTCAATACATACAGTACGCTGTTAATTTATTTCAAACTTTATTTGCTTACAATTTCCAGAACATCTCTTACCAAGCAGAGGAGGTAATGGTGGAAGCTTTGGCAAATTAATGCGTCCGAAAAGCTTTCCTCCGGCCACTGAACAGATGAACAACGTTACGATGCCGAAGAGATTTCCTCCGGGGAGGCATTCTTTCTCCGTGATGGACCACACCACCCCAAAGAGTACTGCAGCCATGATGACTGCACGTAAAAAACAAAAATCCATTTTCATTTGTACAACAATGGACAGCAATGTCTCCAGTATGAATGAAATGATATATGATATGATTCTTGACTTATTTCTTACCTTTGGTGATTATGCTGGCAGCAGGCCTCCGGGTGGACAGGGACATAATCTGCGCAGCCAAGGGCACCATTTATATGGAGGGTCTGTATTGGTGCATGCATCTACTGCAGACACTCGTCGGGGGGCATACGTCGTCTCTTCGGTCAAGCTAGTGTTGGGGCTTTCTGAACACTTACCTACCACCAAGACTGTCTGACTGATTGTAAGGTGATCCTGAGGGGGGGAAATGAAAAGAGACCGGTTCATTTTATTAACACAAGTGATACAGACTTATCCAATGGAACACAACGGACATTAAAAGGGGTCATATGGCGCAAACATGTGTTTTTCTGTGTCTTTGGTGCGTTATGCCCATGCATGTATAAGACACGTAAAATTGTGTCGGAAAACAAAAGCGCACCCAGACTTGCCTGAAACGCCTTGTGTAACCACAACCTCCTCAAATCCACATCAGTTCGTGGTACTAGTTGACAAAGAACGCCCAAATGTATACGCAAGTAAGGTAGGTGTACCTGTCAGTACAATTGCTTTTGAACCCGACGTTCCAATTATGGAAAGTCAAGCTTTACATTTTTGTCACATGCTTGCATTATTCGACCAATCATTACGCACTGGATAAATGGCCATTCATAGCAAACCTCGGGATTTCAGAGCGATGATCTTTATTAAAAATCTGTGCGTTTCAGAGAGGAGTGGCAAAGAGGATGACACAAACATGTGGAAAATACAGCGTTCTTGAACCTTAAATCATGTATACACCTTGCATTCCATCGAAAACAAATGATCATATTCGTCTTAGCCATGTCATTTGACCCCTTTAATAAGATGAACAGCGCCCCCTGGAGCAAGATACTATTAACAACATTTTGGACACAAACAACAATAATGAAAGTTCAAGGATTTACTACATAAGCACAATTTTAAAGCATTGGCATTTCTTCATGACATATATTACTTATTTATCATAGAAAATATATGTCATAAAAGCCTGAGAACACCTTGAAATTATTTGAGAAAGAAAATCATGCTTTAAACTAAAGAAGAAAATCCTTATGAATAATAGTTATAACAAAAAATGTGACTCTGTATAAATATTAGACTTGACTAAACAAAATCAAGGTTCCGAAATGTTTCGTCATGCTGTGACATCCACAAAACATCTTTTGTTGCAGAAAAGTTTGTTTGTCTTAAAAAGGCTCTACAGGATTTTCAAAGGTAAGACTGGAGTTAATGCTTTATGGATACATTTCACCAATCTTTTTTTACAATAATTATTTTTTAATCATAAGTTATACCCACAGACTATTAAATAGTCTCCTAAAAGAGATGAATCTAGTTACATTCTTACACATCAATTATTGTGTTGATAAATGATTCCTGGTTTTCAGTGGTCCTCGATAAGAGTCAATTTCTCACACAGTAGCTCTATAGAAGCTAACAGTTAATAATCTTCAAATGTCACTTTTGAAGTCGCGAATTTAATAAAACTATTAAAATGTAATTCATGAACGTACGTCAGTATGGTTTCCCAGGATGAATGCTCCATCTTCAGTCCTGTGTGAGTTTGTGGAGTATGTTGAATGGGGTCTGGATGTGTCATCATCTTCCATGGCTCTGCGGTTCTGATCTATCCTCTCTGGACTCCTCTAGCCATGACACAGGCTCATGGCCACCCTCGATAGGCTTCTTTCCGTCCACACCCTACCTGAGTAAATATTAGCTTAACTAATGTATTAGATTAACACTTCTACAAATAAATAAGACTTGATTTGGTGATATCAATACACTTTGTGCCGTTTAGAGCGGAAATATCATGAGTAACTTACTAGGAAAGAATCAGACTGGTTTATTCAGCAGGTTAATCGGATTGTCAGGACTGAACACGACGCTCGGACCATATGGTCTTTTATCGGACTGGCATATGGTCTTGTCTGTGTTTATAAGACTAGTACATCATTCACTGGGGTGTTCTGTGAAGACTTGAAAACAACGAACTTACACCTTTCATCATAGTGACAAAACAAGCGTTTTTACAGTTGTTTGCTTTCAATGAATAATAATAGGTTAAGTAACGTTACGTGTACGGTCATGTTATGGCTGTGTTTTCGCATATTTTGTCATAATAAACTAAAATTACATAAAAATAATAACATGCAATGTCTGATCGATGAAATATTAATTATTTATAGCACGTGCTTCTTTTAGTCAAGTGTTTTCTGTAAAGCTGCTTTGAAAACGTGCATAGGGAAAAGCGCTATAGAAATAGATTTGTATTTATAATATCGGTCACACGAAATACTCGATAATGAGTGCTTGGCATGTTTTTCAGTTTATACAATTTAATTAAGCTGAAACCCCAAAATATACGTACTTCACGCCACAATGTGGATTTCATAGTATTCATTTAGACCCGCTAACCGCATCCGGAAGTGTTTTTTAATCCCGCCTCCGATGCAGAAATGAACCAATCACACGACGTCAAGAGCACTGCGCGGACCTTCTTTTTCTTATAATTTAAAGGCGGACGGCATCCAACTATATGGTTCATTACCGCCACCTACTAAACTGGAGTGTGCCTGAGTCAACTACATCTGAAACGCAGTTTCTTTAGGCTGCTGCCATCAGGGAGGAGACGAAATTTCCATCCCACCCCGCCCTCCATCCCCCTCTTGCCTTCCACCCCGAAATCTACCTATCTGCTTTTTCTTTTTTCCAAATATCCCTGCTTGTAAAGTTGTATTTTACACATATATATAATAATGTGTATTTATCTGTATATTTTTAATACATTTTTATTCTGTGTAGTGTTAATTTATTCTCCATGGGACTGAGAGTACCGCGACTTCAATCCTCTATATGTACAAGTACAAGGTCAAAAAAGGTCAATATTTTTTGTCACTCATTTCAGAAAGTGAAACCATTATATAGATTAATTTCCCATGGAGTGAGATATTGCAAGCCTTCATTTCTTCATTTGCGGCCTTCGGGTCATCTGCATTTTGGGATCTGGTGTCTTTCATCTTCCTCTTGACAATACCCCATAGATTCTCTGGTTTCCTGGCCTATCAAGGACAGAAACACCACCATGTTCATTGAACCAGATTTTGGTATCTTTGGCAGTGTGGGCAGGTGCCAAGTCCTGCCGGAAAATGAAATCAGCATCTCCATAAAGCTTAGACTTTGCATGGTCCACTGTGATTTCTGAAGTCCACTGTGTAGCATTTATCAGTCCCACAATAAATGTTACCAGCTTTTTAATCTCTATCACCATTTTCTTCTCAGCCACTTCCTCTTGCACTTCCATGGCTTGTCTGGCCATACTGGGTTTTCCATTTTTGTATAATCCTCCTAACGGCTTCTGCATATGGGATACTATTTTGTGTCTTTCTTTGCTTTCTTACTAAACATCCTCCAAATCCAACACTATGACTCCCCCCCACAATTGCAGCACTTCGGTCGTGCGTTACGATTGCACTCCTCATAACCATGATTCTCCCCACACCTGGCACATCTTTTCATCCCATCGCATCCTTTAGCCATATGCCCAAATCTTTGAGTGATAGCATCGTACTGGTTTTGGAATGTAACTCTTTGACACTTTTTAACTCAAGTATCCCTATGTTACTTTCGCTGGAAGTATCTCATCCTCAAAAATGATAATAATGCCCTCACAACCACTCCTTGTCCCATCTCTGATTTTTTGCATCATCTTACTTCTTTGATCCTCACAATTTTTGTTTAAGGTCTTCCACACTTACACCAATTGGCACACCCCAAATTAATCCTTTAATTCTTTATTATTTCCTTGCCAATGTTACTTGCATATACCACTTAATGTTTGCCAATTTCCTTCATTTTCCTTGCTCTTTCTCTTTGTTATTCATCTTTACACACAATCAATGGATTACCATCCTTCAGCACCTTAGCCATAACTATTTCTCCCAGCTGATTTTTCAAGATTTTGTTAGTTTAATCAGATTCATTGCTATTAAACCATTTCCCTCCTCAATCCTCACAACCTTAATTGATGTTACTTCCTAAGCTCTTTCCCCTGACAACCACTTAACTCATCATAGTTCCTATCTTTTTGGGCATTGATTTCATCCAATTCACTCCCTCTCTTATCATTTGATCTAGCTGTATCTGGACTCAGTTTCCATATCATATATTCACTCTCTTCTATCTCAGAATCTCCCCACTCAGGTCCATTCACAGTACAGCTGTGCCGCTCCGCCACTCCACTCCTTAATTTTTCCAGTTTTTCCCATGTTTGTCCACATTCTTCGACATCCATCTTTATTATATCCAATTTTCTTTGTATTGTTTCCATTCAACAATTCAGGGTTCTTTAAACTTTTTGTTCTAAGTGAAGTTTTCACCATTCAAACTCCATGCCTTCCAAGCCGCACCTCATGCACATGCTCTCTACCCCCTTCTTATCAGCTTTGAGGCTACATCCCATATGCGAAACTTGCTCACAGCCTATCCAGTCATGCAGTCAATTATCAAAATCTAGGGGCACAATAAATTGTAGAATAGTTTTCCTCACCTCACATCATTCTTTCACTGTTTTAAGGTAATACTATGTTTCTGTTTTAAGTCTTTCTGGCTTTGGTTTTTTTCATAGATAATTCCAATTGCAATTCAAATCAAAATGAATATTGAATTATACAACATACAATGAAATCATATACAGTAGCACAGTTTACATTGGGGAATGTCATATTTATTCAAACAAAAAACATTATATAATATTTGATTATATTTAAAAAAAACGCATCATCTGGAGTTTGTAATCTTAAAGTCTAAATTATTGCAACCAAGACAAGGATTTACTAAGAGTACAATAGACAGTGATTATCTAGCAGCATTAAACGTTTTATTATTCATTTTCTTATTCTTTAACTATACTTATTTTTTAGCAGTACTCTGGATGTTGAATGCATGTTTATTTAGTAAACAGAACAAATGTCCTTAGAGTCTCCATCCTCCATCAATGATGACTTCTGTTCCTGTTACATAGGCAGACTGCAGATATAAAAAAAACATGTTTAAGTATTTTTAAACATGATTATCAACATGTTGACAATTTGTTAAATCTATCTACAATCTAAACGATTAGAAAACTCGGTTATCCACAAGTACAATGCTCACCTCATCTGAAGCCAAGTACACACAAAGATGTGCCACTTCCTCTGCCGTGCACAACCTACCCGACTTCTGTCTGGCCATGAAGTCTTTAAAAGCCTGAGAGGTAAAAGATAGAAATCAAAAATGTATCATGAAGAGAATGACTGTAAACTGTCACTATAGGTATAACGTGTTTTGTTGTAGCAGTCAGGCATGCCAAAAACTGCACAAGGATATTAAATACATGTATTGTATACAACGCAAACTAACGTAATATTTGTTGTGCATGAACATTTACAATAGATACTTTTCCTTCATTATTTAGTCTAAGTGATTTGTTTCAAACTATAACTTAAATAAAAGTTTTGTTTTATAAAAGAGGAATTCCTCAAATGAAATATTCACTGCGACTGTTAAGCTTGATAAACATAGTTTGATAAAATGTTGTTAAATAACCAAAATGCAGTGCAAATAAATGCTTCTTTATTTATTTCCAAATAATTGTATGAATTAACCTTTAATGATAAGGGAGTTCTGCAATATACATTATTAATCCTTTGTTTCATATGTGCTATGAAGTTCGTGTTTTGAGATTTAAGCTTTGCATCAGAAACCCCAATACAAAATACATTTTAAAATGAACCGAACATAGCTTATATTTTAGATTAATGTGTTGCTAGTCGGTTTAGGGATGTGGTACATGTCAGTGATCCTGTACCTGTTCTGGATCAGGTCTAGCCTGGATTCTCTCACGTAATGATGGCGTATCAACCGTTCCTGTAAAGGTCAACAAAACAAACCGCAAAATGACTCAAGATAATCATTAATGGATTACATGGCTAATAAAGAAATATACCACCAGCATACCAGGACACACACAGTTGCAGCGAATCCCTTGTTCGAGGAAGTCAGCTGCCACTGATTTGGTCAGTCCGATGACAGCGGCTTTAGACGTGCTATAGACGCATCTGTTCACAACCCCTGGACATGCAATTAAAAGCAAGCAATGATGAGAGGCACACTTCACCTGACCAGGCATTTAGCCAATTTCAACATCTGCTGAACTGGAGATAATGAGGGTAAAATAATATGCCAACAGTTCCATGGAACAATGTCAATCATAACATATAATTATGAGGAAAGGGTCAAATCTCAACCGAAAACATGATGTATTACAGCATCCCATTAATTCACTGTCAAAAATGTATATAGGTCTCAACAGGTTAGAATTTGTACCTTTGATACTAGATGCCACAGATGCCATATTGATGACATTTCCAGATTTACGAGCCAGCATCTGTGTGGAAAAGAATAAAGGAAAATCACTTAAAAACACATTCTTTAAATTTGACCGGAAAATATAGTATTCTGCTACCTGAGTTTTTCTGAAATTATAAAATAGATAGTTTCCCTCTTAACAAAAGAAAATAGGGTATAAGTCGAAAAAAAGAGAGAAGGAAACATGTGTTCTAAATTAATCCAATAAAGGGACAAGTTGACCTTGGGGAGGAAGGCTTTGATCATCAGATACATGCTGCGGACATTCACATTCATGGTGAAGTCCCAATCCGACTCCTCACAGTCCAGAATGGAGCCGTGATGGACAAATCTGTGTGAAAAAAATCAGGACATTAAAACAGCCCAAATTGAAGGCTCAAAAACATTTTTTCGTGTTTTTGTAGATTCTATAAACAATTGCTGTTTTAAATTCAGATGTATTGCTAAGTTCTCAATTGTTGTATGACAATAACAACCCAGCAATATTGAAGAGCACATCCACATGTTCAAACTCCTTGGCCAGGGCATCTACTTGGTCCTTCTTGGTTACATCAACCACCTTGGTTTTAATACCTTGAAAAGAGGAGAATATCAAGAATCAGAATGAAGCCTGAGAGAAGCTTCCCTGAAGTAAAGCAATATGTTTCTAGCGTAATGGGAATGTCCAACACAGCAGATAGGTATGAAAAATAGGGTTAAAAAGGCCAACAGCCTTTGAAATCGGTTTGTGGGAGAAAACAGACATGGTTGCTTGAAGATCAAAGGAGCAGCCTGACCGGATGAAAACGCAAGCACGTATGACCATAGCTTTCATCACCAAGGTTGACTCAAAATGGATTTTTAAACATTGATGATATACACACATGCCTTTTAAAGTAAAAAGATGAAAACAGATAAATATCTTTTCTATGATTTAAAACATTAGCAAGCAAATCAATGTAATTAATAATAATAGTAATACATAGTAATATTATTATTAATAGTAAAACATTTTCATTCTTAAAAATAAATGTTATGAATATAATGCATATTAAGGCTATGTTTCTGTAATTTCCATTTAAGCACTTTTGTGTTAATAGCAGTGCAATCAAACATCCTTTTAAGATATTAATCCTAAAATGGATTTTTGTTTAGATTTTTAAGTATTTTTGTTTTTATAAAAAGCAAGGCAATCACTGATCTTGTTAAAACTTAGACCAACCCAAGTTTATTCCACAAAATTCCACTAGATGTCACTATATATCCAGTCAATATTGAGAATCACCTGAAATACCGTCCAACTCTTTAAGTTTCTCGCCATTGATATCTGTAGCTATGACTTGGGCACCTTCCTTTGCAAAAGCCTGTATAGGGGAATAGATGTTATTATTTACAGAAAATGTGGTATTCATGGCAAACTGTGGTTGGATGTAAATGCTAAGACAAGAAAACTATAACTCAACACACACAAAAGCCTGAAAACAGTTTTACTCAAAAAGGAAAGGTCTGGAATTCAAAACATAAATGCAACAAGATAATATGCTATTATAACCAATGCTATTATACACTATTTTAAAATATTGACACTTGAATAGAAAATATTCAAGCGTCAAGTTTTTATATATAAGTTACTAATACAGCTATATAGACAAACATGCTCAAAGCAAGCTACTTTGCATATTGGGTTAGTTTTATGGTAGGTAACAGTCTTTTAATATCCTAGGTAGCCTACTTAATATACTAAGAAACTATTTTGATATATTTAATAGATTTATGCCATTCTTCCCATCAAAACCTTTCAATAGCCTCATACAATTGAAATTTTAATGTCACAACAATTTATGCAATGGTATATCTCATTCATTGAGGGCCTGCGTTTATATAACCTGCCAGCTGGCTCACGGCTAAGGTGTTTCCTCAATCTGTAGTTTCTCTCATTTAAAACTCATTGGAATAGTTACTTGATATGGAAATTTATTCACCTAGCAGGTGTGCTGCTTAACCACCTCCAGCACTCCTCTGATAACAGACTGTTGACTCACAGACATAAAATGTGCCTAAATGATCGAAGACACTCTTTGTTTCATTCCTAATGATTAATTGTAGGAATGTCATAACTAGAAGTTAACTTAGTGTTAATACTGTATGTCCAAGAATTATGTATCCCCACATGACAGCCTCAAAAATCACAGTGTCATTTTGACAGCCCTTGCATGTGAAGCTTTCATTCAAATGGGAAACTCGTGACCAAAGTAAATCCACAAAGTAAATCCATTTGTCAAAGTGGCACATAGGGCTGTCAATGAGCTGCAGCACAGTGTATAAACTTCAAGAGCTGAATAGAGGAAGTGAAATCAGGCAAGCTTTGAATGTAGAGAGTATCAAATGAATAGTTACTATAGCAGAAGCTCTTCCAATGCCCTGAGCAGCAGCGGACAGCACAATCACTTTCCCGTCCAGACGACCCATTGTCTTTAATATGACCCCTAGAATTGAGAGAACATAATGGGTTCAATAGTTTGATTACATTGAATGCAAAAACTGGTCCAAAGTGTATTTGATTCAAGTTTAAAATAGGATTTGACTTTATACCGCCAGATATGCTGATATATTTTATTCCATATAAGTGACGTCAGTTAAAGTTCATCCCCAAATAAATCTCTGTGTTATGATAACCTATATGAATTATGTCTTATAAGGACATTTAAAATAAACTTTTTACATTCATTGCAAGCTATTTAAAACATGTTTAATATTGTTTTATGTTTAATGGGAGTAGACTAATGTTAGAACTTTCGTTTTTGCAAAGCACGATCACTTTAAGATATTAAAACATGTTTAAATTTGTTTTTATTTTTTATCGGAGTAACGTTAAGACTAAAGTTTGAACTTTCGTTTTCGCAAAGCACGATCCCAAAGCAAGCAAGTAACGTTACAGACTACCATGGAGTTGATTTGATATCTTCTTAACGTTACGTGTTTACAGCAAACAATAAACGATCTGCAGTGATTCTGCGCGCAATTTTGCGATAGTTTGAGAACTGAAAATGATTCGCATCAAAAGTCACGTGGCAGGTTTTATGCAAAAACAAATAGACGTTAGAAACTGTGCACATTTGTGCACTCTGAATAATATCCCACAACTACTGCAAGTGGAAACTTATCGAACAGACAGAACTTCGAGCCACTCAATGTACTCACGTTCAACTTCTCTTCACTTCCACAAGAACTCACGCGACGCGGGGCATAAACGTCAGGCTGGCTCAAGATTAAATGTCATATCAAAATAAAAGTCAAAAAAATAAAAGTAATGTCAAGTCCCTCTTACAAGTATTTTGTAACAGACCCTGGATATTCTTTGATAAATGAAAGTTCGTTTTCTAAGGCCATTTTAACATTATGTTCATCATATTATCATCATCATATTCAAAGCAGTTCACTTACTAGACCTTAGAAAATTATGTGATCAATAATGCATGGCAACATTTTACATACTTTAACTCATCGAAATTATTCAAGCAATTTCACCTTTTGGTGATTCAACTCGATGTTAAAGTAACTGTTTGGTCTATAAATTATTATTTTTAAAATTCTATCATACTTTCTTTTAAGACAGCGCTCTACTTTACATTTGTAAAATGTGATTATGACGTACTGTATCTTTACATTTACTCATAGTAAGCCAAACACTTCCACTTGGCTTGTGGGACAACTGTGGTGTAAAACTGAGTAGGCCTATTATAAAATTATGTTTTGATGTGTGAATGTTTGTGATGGTAAATGTTATTCTTAAATATTCGGTTTGTCATAATGATTACAGAAGCTGGAGAGATACACTTTGATCAAATGTAACTGATCCCTCAAATCATTCTTCTGAAGGTAAGACATTATCCAAACTCAATTGGCACCACTTTGACAGCAACATTATCAAACCATTAATAACATATGAACATTTTATATTATTATAGATATGTAGAACAGCAGTGTTTGACATATTTACATTTTAACAGCACCTTTTGTTGGTGATAGAATGTATTATTTTTTAAGGATTGTCAAGCATGACCATTTATAAGATAACTTGGTGTGATAGAATGGCGGCATGGCTTGGAAATTGAAAACTATAAAAATTGATAATAAACACTGTGATGCTGCAATCAAACTGGCTTTTATTTTGAAAAAACTATGTACTGTAACTGTGGGAACTCTTGGTTTCAAAGGTTATTTCTCTTCAGAAGGTTGCATAATGCAGTTATTTTTGTATATTAACTAATGTACATGGTACACGTTTCCTATAACGTATTTATATAGCCTTTGTGCAGAAGGTAGTGGACACATTTATGTCTCTTTTGAAAACATTTATCTTACCGTGTAACATTCGGATGTATTGAGAAAGAAGGCCCCAATTGACATGACTTAAGCACACTCAGTGTGACGATGATCCAATCAAAAGACTGAAGGAAAATTACTGTGAAGAGGTACTTGGAACCCAATCCAGTCTTGGGTTAATGCAATCATTGCAGTTTTCCAATGCGGTGTATGAAACAGACCAACAAGAAAGATGTTTTAATCTTCATACATGGTTACTCCTATACCATCGTCCCATTCACTTTGTTAAAAGTAATGTTTTGTGAACTCCAAGGCTTGAAACTCCTCAAACAATGCTGGAGATACCGATACATAGAGGGTCATGTATTTCAGTGGATGTCTTATTAGGGCTGTAGGAAACCTTTAATGACTTATTGATCCACCAAAAAGTGGAGAAAAATAAGGTTTTATGCCTACGGCCTCTCTTTCTTTCAACACCACAGTTTGCCATTAAGACGCCCAATCCTTTAATTTAAACATGTAAGTGGATTTATTATAACAGACATTAATGAATAAGTATACCTAGCGAGTATAAAAGCAATGCTATCTTATGTAATTTGAGTATATGCAACAAAGAAGAGATATGCTTTCAGATTTTGTGGATGTGTTTTATAACTTTGAAGTACCAAATGTTGTTTAAGCATTGAAAGAACCATCAGCATTTGCTTTTCTTGAAAATAGAGGCACTGTGTTGCAGGGACAGGCACATATATCATTTTCGAAATGGAACATAAGACTCACAGAAAATGTTTGAGGAAAGATATTGGAGAAAAGAGAGCTCTGTCAATTCTTAAAATTTAAGCATTATCATGTAAGCATGCTGTTGCGAATAAGGTGTATGAGACAGTGAATAAATCTATGCAGATTGTTTTCTTTTTTGTTTGCACAATATTAAATATTTTTAGGTTTAAATACATAAAATACAATCCATATACTGCAAGGGGAGGCAGAACACCCCAGAGGGATCCACATTACAGCCTCCACCTAAACAACAAATTATATTACTAATTTTATAGAAATTATAATACTACTGATAATTATTATTTCAAAATAAAACAAAATTAGCTTACACCGGACGCGACCTGCGCGGTGTGAAGTGACACGACTGGACAATGGCTTGTACTTTATTGGTTTGTCGTGTTGGCGCTGCATCTAGTGTGGACAAAATTTTGAATTATAATGGGTTCTAATGCATTCTATTGTCTTCAATCGTGTCGTGCTGTGACCAGTGTAGACATGTTGTTACCTCAAAATGTTGTTACCTCAAATTAATTACATTAAATTTCAGAAACCAAAAAACAGTAGGTATACACCAAAGAGAAAACCAAAAATACAAGGCAGAAAATTTGCACAAACATCCCCAGAAGAATTAGTAAACAACATAATTTATGAAACATAAGTAACCTGCTAAATGGGCTAGTGATTTGTTATCCGCCACGGTTGGTGGGTGTTAATTTCACACCATGATTACAATATCTTACAGTGCAAAATCATAATATTCTGAAATGTGTCCCGATATAACTGCTCTTTGAAAAGTTTGCCACGCTGTGCACCACAAGAAAGTCGAATAACCACATGATTTGTCACACTGCGCTAAAGGAGTCCAAACATTGCCTGAAGGGAAAAATAAAATGTACACTGAGAGTACTAAGCTTTTATTTCTATAAGCGTTTATAGCTGTTGGATAAAATTGATAGAATTATTTGACTGTAATAACACAACATCTGTTAGAGAAAACGTTAAAGCAAATCATAACTAGATAGGAAAGTTTGTAGACAAAGTATATGTTGACTTGAAAAAGCCTGACCAGAAAGTTGGAAGTAGATTCAAGTCGGAAGGTTTTAAGTTTAAATAGTTTAAGTTCTAGCACGATCCTAGCATGAATTAGCATGTCACTAGCATATAGCACAAATTAGCATGTGGTTAGAATGATTTAGCAGGTTGTGAGCATTACTATGCTACCACAGCTTACTAGTTCACAGATTTCGTCTCTTGTTCCATCATCGATTCCATATGTGAAGACCAGTAAGCTTTTATAAAGTCACACATTTAAAACGTGCACAAACACTGAAATATTCCCAATTAGGATCCTGACACTTATCTGGAAAGGGTGTTCTTTGGATTTATTTCTTGTTGTTTCTGTATTTCTGTGATCCGACGTGTCATCAATCAAGAGCACAATTAGTGTGAGCTGCAGAGAATAATGTAACCGTCCGATATCTCCAGCAGCTACATAACTTGCAAGTGAACATTTATCTTACGCTTTCTCACAAATGGCCTCTACTGGATTGATTAATCGTAAGTGATAAGTGAGGAAAGTTGGTGTCTTTTCTAATTTATTTTCAATAGAATTCACTGCAGATCAAGTCATTTCTTTAGTAATGAATCTGAGCAGAACAATATTAAGGAAAAAGGCTCGGCGTCGAACAGTCATTTAAAACTTTGGCATGTACAACATTTCGCTAGATAAACCATTAGTTTAAACGTGCTTTTCATCATTCTTTATAAGACGTTTCCAGAAATAAGAAGGGCCAATCGCTACCCACACATCCGTATTCGTATTTAACGATGATAGAGGTTTATAAACAATTTATGTTTTTCATCATTATGAAAAAAATACTAATCATTATTATAATCTTTTTAAAGTTTATAACCATTTCTGTTCACCAAAAGCTGTACTGCGTGGGTGATATATGGAAATTTTACTCACTTACCTGATGGTCCTTCATTCATTCAGAGGTCAAGAAATGCTGGGTTATTTTAACCCAAGAGAGATGAGAGCATACTGCTTTTTCTATCCATAAAATTATTAAAGGAGTCATATGACACGGCTAAAACGAATATTATCGTTTGTTTTAGATGCAATTCAATGTGTATACACCATTTAAGGTTAAAAAACGTGGTATTTTCAACATACCATGCATGTTTATATCTCCTCTTTGCCCCGCCTCTATGAAACGCCTGGATCTTTTACAAAGCTCATCGCTCTGAAAAGCGAGGTGTGCTATGATTGGCCAGTTAACCAGTGCATAGTGATTGGTCGAATACTGCAAGCGTGTGACGCAAATGTTAAGCCTCTTACCATATTTTGAACATCAGGTTCCAAAGAAATTTTACTGACGGGTACGCCTACTTTACTTGCATTTACATTTGGGCAGTCTTAGTCAAGTCATACCACGAAATGACGTACATTTGTGGGGGTGTGGTTACACGAGGCGTTTCAGGCAGGTCTGGGTGAGCATTCGCTTTTAGATAGAATGCATCTTTTGTTCAGATGCATACATTTTTGAAATTGTACGTGTCAAATACATGCATGGGCAACTTATAACACACCAAAGCACACATCATTTGACCCTGTCAAACCCCATAGGCAATTGAATGCAAGCTTGAAAGACTTTTTTTAATCATATTTAGCCACATGTCAGATGTAGCCCTATTAAGTTATTTCCCATGCCCACTTTTCTCTAGCCTATTATTATTTGCATTCATAGCACACCGCTAGAATGAATCAGCTAGCATTTAATTTTTAATTCCTTACCTGATGCTCTACATTGAGTGTTGCTGTAATTGTAATACACTAATTGCAGCAAGAGTTTCCCTGAAGCAATCTGGGTTAAAAGCCATTGCTCAATGGCGCAGTGGTATGCAGGAAAAACATTTCTATTTGACCATAATGAGTGCCATGGAAAGAAGCGAGAGGATAGAGAAAAATCACTGTTGACACTATCCTTGTAGTATATTTGATGGATTCTTGTAGGATTAGGGGGGCTTTTTCATACGCAGTAGCTGAAGCAACCTTAAAAATGTTTTGTGGATAATCTTAGGAAAAAAAGTAATGCTAAAGTTGATATCAGCTTTAATTGTTGTTCAGAAATATCAACACAATCTCAGGCAAAAATGTAACTATTTTATGATGTGGCTAATTTTGGCTTTTTCATGTGAATTTGCGAATCGTCCAGAATGTACAATTACTAGAAAAAAGCAATACTGAAGCCCCACCCATAACCCTAATGTCTCTTACGTGAAA
This sequence comes from Triplophysa dalaica, assembly GCF_015846415.1. Classification (NCBI taxonomy): domain Eukaryota; kingdom Metazoa; phylum Chordata; class Actinopteri; order Cypriniformes; family Nemacheilidae; genus Triplophysa; species Triplophysa dalaica. Next base: position 9,229,959 of record NC_079543.1, read on the forward strand.
GCAAATCGCACACAAAGTACAGCTACAGCGCATGCGAACAGCCCCGCCCCAGAGTATCTTTGTAGATTGACGATTGGCTCTTTGTATCGGAAGGAGGGACTTCCTTCACTTGAGTGAGGGAATTGAATGTTGCAATCTCTCCGCATTCTTTCTTATGGCAATGGTGCATCTTGTTAATATCTATTGTCTTTGGAAATTCTAAGGAGTAACAGAAGGACTGTTGTCATTGTGATTGTTTCAATTGTATCACATTCAAAAATACTACTGTTTGCATTTCAGATTTTCTTTTTTTTAATGAAATGATTACTGTAAAATGTAATTTATATTGTTGTAGCGCCACTAAACTCCTCCTTCTTACAATAAGATTGGGTAATATCAGCTGCGCCTCACTTGTGACCCAGTTTAAGCTTGACATTGAGTATCTGATAAAACGATAAATTAAAAACAATAATAAAAAGTACATAAAAAATCAAAGGCTGAAAAGTCAACCAAAAATTCCCTTTTATGTTTCCTTCCAATTACTCAGAAATCTTCAGTGTCTGATGAATAATAAATGTTGACAACACCAACACGTTTGGATGTTATAAACTGAATTGTAATGCAGTTTTGAACGGATATAATCAGTGATAGAATAACCATCTCTATCAAAACCCCGCTAAACATTAACCTGAAAGCAGAGGAAATTTCCACTCATCCAGAGTGAGCAAGACTCTGAATAGGACACACAAACAGTATGCCTCGGACCTCCCTTAGCCCCAGTTTGTAAACTCAAATCTATTATTCTTAAAAGACTTGATTCAGTCTCCAGCATGAGTTGCACTTAACAGCTCCACTGGAGGTTCCTCCATCTTCATCGTCTGCACTGCATGTGAATCAGCACAGCTGAATGCGGGCTTTGCCTTATTCCGCTGCTCTCATCTCCCGGTATTGCAGATAGCATTTACAAACAAGGTGATTTTTCAGATAATTCAGTGACACAAATAAACGCAATGTCAATTTAATATGAACGAAATCCAGCCTACTAAGATTTTTTTTTTGCAATTTTAATGTGATTTAAATGTCAGAAAAAATCCTCCAGAGCACCATATGGTTATTAGCTATAGATGGATTTCTTATGCAACGCCCTTAATTAACTTTTACGAATCATCCATTATAGTTATTTCTATAGGGGCATTTTACTTTTTTCATTTCCATTGTGTTTACATTGCATGAGCAAATCATATCTTGAGTTTTGGGCATATTAGGGAGTATAATTTATAGCTGGTCTGTTATTGTATGCTATCCTAATAAAGACTGATGCCACCACATTAAATTTACGGGCAAAGGCATCCCATCCTGCTTCAACAGAATTCAAAAGACAAGCACTGAGAGAATGAACTGCCCAACCAATTAAAGCGCCTTCATTACGCATTCAGTTTCAATTAAATTCAGCATTCAGATCATAAATCAAGGCAGAAGGCTAGAGCATATACTGTATATCACAGCCGAAGAGTTGGGATTTCTGTCCCTGTAGACCAGAGGGATTTCACAAGACTTCTTAAATAAGAGCTATCCTTTTTGATTGCAGGTACAATAATTAGAAGTTCACCATGAGATGTGCTTTCATGACACTTCTTATAAAATGTTCTTATAAATTATACTCCCTTCCGTCCAGATAAAAGCACCATTAATTATTACCAGCATTAGGAATAATACAGCAGTATATAGGAAGGTAAAATCTCTCTTTTTAAATATCTCATAAGACAAATAGAGGATAATATGGAAGTGTTTCATAGGATAGTACTTCATATTAGACAAATCTATTAAACAAAGTTTATAGGGAGTGAACAGCTGCTGTACATTTCTTTATATTAGGAATATTTGTTTATCCTTCCAGATTTCCAGAATATGAATTGAGCAAATATGTATGCTAACACAGCTGTATTTTGTCGGTCTATCATACTTGCAGTAAAAATATGTAAATGTTAAGAAGCCTCACCTCCCCCTCTTTGATTCCACAGATCTAATCATTGCTATTGAAACAATATATTCCACGTTGAGCATGCGATCATTTACCCCACAAAGTGCAATTCTGAAGATGGCGTTATGGGTGTCATTTAAAAGGATGTTGTGGGCGTTCAAATCACAGCTGGAGTTTTAGCAAAGGATTCAGAGCGAGAACCGACCGCTGTTACATAGATCTGCCTGGCAGGTCACACTGCTAATGTCCAATATCTGATGCTTTCAAAGATATGAGGAGCAAAACCACTTTCATTTCGGTTATTTAAAACACATTTTTTATCTCAGCATAGTGAGGGTTATGATTCATCGGGGGCTCAAGGAAAAAAGGATAACAACATAATAATGTAATTAAATGAATAGGCTAATGCAGTTTTAAAGGGGTGCTGCAAAGATGTGTAATGCATTCTGACTTCTTCACAATGTTAAACGTGTTGTCTTCTCATGCTTAACATGGTCAACTTGTAAAAAAACGAGCTGGGCATATTACTTAGAATTTCTGTGCTCAATACAATCCCCCAGCGATCGTACAGGAGACCTTACGGCCACAGCTCCGAGTGGCTGCGTTGACAATGGAGGTGGAGAACATGGTCCACTCGGACTCAATATCTCCAGACTCCCTCGGGATCTGGTCGAAGCTCTGCCGGAGGTGGAAGTTGAAGATCTCTCTGACATGCGATTCGGCCAAACATTCCCAACAGACCCTCACAGTACGTTTGGGTCTGCCGAGTCTGTCCAGCTTCCTCCCCCGCCATCGGATCCAACTCACCACCAGGTGGTGATCGGTTGACAGCTCCGCCCCTCTCTTCACCCGAGTGTCCAAGACATACGGCTGTAGGTCAGATGAAACAACCACAAAGTCGATCATCGACCTCCGGCCAAGGGTATCCTGGTGCCATGTGCACTGATGGACACCCTTATGCTTGAACATGGTGTTCGTTATGGCCAAACTGTAACTAGCACAGAAGTCCAATAACAGAACACCACTCGGGTTCAGATCAGAGGGCCGTTCCTCCTAATCACGCCCCTCCAGGTGTCACTGTCGTTGCCCACGTGGGCGTTGAAGTCCCCCAGCAGAACGACAGAGTCCACAGTCAGGGAGCTTTCCAGCACCCCTCCCAGAGTCTCAAAGAAAGCCGGGTACTCTACACTGCCATAGGCGCAAACGACGGTGAGAGACCTATCCCCGACCCGAAGGCGCAGGGATGCGACCCTCTCGTTCACCGGGGTAAACTCCAACACATGGCGGCTGAGCTGGGGGGCTATAAGCAAACCCACACCAGCCCGCCGCCTCTCACCCTGGGCAACTCCAGAGTGGTGAAGAGTCCATCCTCCCTCCAGGAGTGTGGTTCCAGAGCCCAAGCTGTGCGTAGAGGTGATCCCGAATATCTCTAGTCGGAATCTCTGAACCTCACGCACAATCTCCGGCTCCTTCCCCGTCAGAGAGGTGACGTTCCATGTCCCTAGAGCTAGATTCCGCGTCCAGGGATCGGGTTGTCGAGGCCCCCGCCTTCGACTACCACCCGACCCACTTTGCACCGGGCCCTTACGGTCCCTCCTGTAGGTGGTGGGTCCACGGGAGGGTGGCCCCACGTCGCTCCTTCGGGCTGAGCCCGGCCGGACCCCATGGGGGAAGCCCCTACCACCAGGCGCTCGCATACGAGCCCCAACCCCGGGCCTGGCTCCAGGGTGGGCCCCGGCTGCGTCATGGTCCTCAAATTTGTTGTCATCATAAGGGTTTTTGAACCGCTCTTGGTCTGACCCGTCGCCTAGGACCTGTTTGCCTTGGGAGCACTACCAGGGGCATATAGCCCCAGACAGCATAGCTCCTAGGGTCCACCACGGTAAGGTGGCAGTTCAAGTCAACATATTGTAATGAAAGATATGTGTTGTATTTTAAGCTGAAACTTTACAGAGACTCTCTGGGGATACCACTGATTATTTTTACATTGTAGAAAACACCTAGATTTGAGCCCTTTAATGTATATTTGCACTATGTTTGCACCAGGTGTACACTTTCTTTCAAGCTCCTGTCACCTAATCAAATTCCTTGTGTGTGTAAACAAAATAATGCTCCTTCTGATTCTGATGAATTAATTAGTTAATATCACATAAATTAATTCAAACTAATATCAAGCTTTCCTGTAGCTCAGTGGCAAGAGCATTGTGTTAACAATGCAAGTTCGTGTGTGCGATCCCAGGGGATTACACATACTTAGAAGCAAATGTTTAGTCACTTTGGATAAAAGCATCTGCCACATGCATAAATGTTAATGTAATATGCATAATGCCCAAATAATTTGAGTGTTCACATTTCAATTCATATCTTACGCAGTTCACAAATGATAAAATACAGTATGTAGACATAAAGAAAGGCATAACAAAAATTACACATTTTACATCCTCAATACTTTTTCCACCAGTAGCAGCAAGCTTATTGTGTTGCACATAAACACTTGATGAGTATACAGACTATCTACGGAAGTGTACAATTTTACATGTGTATATATAACATTTTGTTTAAACAGTGTTTTAGTTTTGTAAGACAAGTAAATCAATATCAATGGCTCTGAGGTTACATTATGCCAAGGCAATTACAGCCTAAAGCACACTTCGCTGATCAATGTGTCTGTCGCAGAAGTTATGGGTTCGTTAAATGGTAAAAGACTATTAATGAATTTCAAAGACTACAAAATAATTAATTGTTTAGAATTCAGACATCGTTTAATAAACATATTAAATAATTGATTTAATGAATACATGACTACTTATACAAATACTAACCCATTTAATCATATTGTGAGAATGCAATTTATGAAGTCCTTGTCTCAGTCGATTTGGCTTGCACTGGGGAAACATTCTGTAAAACTGCTAAAGAACCATACAAATAAACTTAACATAAAAACTTCCAGCTAAATAAAAATACAACTATACACAAAAATACAAGGATGGACAGACTGGTTTTCCTTAAGGCAAAGCTGGTAAGTTTATGTATCTGTGATTTTTGTCCTGTAGTATTTGCGTAACCTTAATTTTGTTATTTCATCATTTTATTTTATTTCCGTAATTTATTTCAGTTTTTATTTTAAAAGATAAATGTATGTCGAACACTAGTTAAATATGTTTTAGTTAAAAAGCTATTTTGTGCATCTGCCCTTTTAAGGCAGTGAGTGCTGTTGGGAAAAAGAGAGAAGCAGCCTGTTTGAGTTGCTGTTGTGCCTGATGCTTCCCAAAAAAATGAAACCAAGATATAAATCTACCCGGTGTTTCATTGGCATTATCCAAACTGAACAGACTGTAGTGTGCAAGAAATAAGGGTTACATTTGCTACAGATAATAACACAGAAAGAACAGCTTGCACCTACAGACTGCTGTCAGGGAAGTTATAACCAGACACTATCTAAAAACAACTCAGTTAAGAATGGATTATTAGAAAATTTATTTGAAGATTCGCAGAGTGTTTGAACTATCAGGTACTTTGGCAAGCTGTTGATACCAAGAGCAGAATCCAGCGAATGTGACGAGATGAATCCAGAAGATTAAGCTGTGTGCCCTGTGGGAAAACCGTCCACGCTTAAAAGAGATTTTCATTACATGCAGTTTGATTCTTTCTCCAGTGACCAGAAGAAAATAAGCAAGCATGAAATGCTTGGGTCCTGCGATGGGTTGGCACTCCATCCAGGGTGTATCCTGACTTGATGCCCGATGACTCCTGAGATAGGCGCAGGCTCCCCGTGACCCGAGGTAGTTCGGAAAAGCGGTAGAAAATGGAATGGAATGGAAATGCTTGGGTCCTCTTCGGCGCCGGTGTCCCCCAATCAGGCACCCCCCCGGAAGAAGAAGTCTAAGAGGAGACCACCACCCAGTTAGCAGTCGCCGCGGAAGCAGAAACAGCCCTGACGTCTCGCCTAGAAATGCACTACTTATTACCGTAGGGATGAGTGTAAAGGAGACACCAACATGGTGTCGCAGTCAGGGGAAAACTCAAGGGAGGAATGTGCGGATTGAAGGAAGTGCCAAGTTATGCTGAGCAAATTTATGATGTTTTTGTGGGCGTTCCCAGTTATGCCGTTTAGTAAATTGAAAGTGAGGCATTTGCGTTTTCAATTGATTTTCTTTTCTGAAAATGGCAAAAGAACCGCAACAAAAACCACTTGGTTCTGGATTTTTTGTATGAAATAAAAGAAGGGTCCTTTTTTGTTTTTTAAATGACCTTCCTGAAATAAAATTTAAATGACCAGAAGGCTAACGGACCCTAACAACCACAAATTTAAATCATATCCAGAAGTTATATGTAAAGTTTGAATGTATTTTCTGGGGTTAACTCCTGAAAATATGTATTTGATTTTGGATCACAACACAAAGCATAGGCAATGCACATACTGTATATCTCACCAGAATGTATTATTATTTTTTGCAACCCAAGGAGTCAGACTACTGATTTCTAATAATTTTCCATGTGCAATAATATGTTGACTTAACATCTGTTGTGTCTTCAACAAATAATGGAAGTTGATTGACAGATAAAATACCCTGGCCCCACCCACACTGGTCTCATTAGTTTACACAGCTAAAATTTGACATGCATTAAGTGCAGATAATGTTTGGTCTAAAAACTTGAAGATGTCATGTGCATGAACATAATGTACAATAAGTAGCACTGTTAAACAATGAGGACAAGTTTTAAAGATTCTTTTTGTAGTTTTGGTATAATATCTGCACACAAAATAGTTATTTCAGGGAGAATTGCCATTTCATCCATTCCAAGAACAGTGTTGAAAACCAATAGCAAACACCCCGATCTCCTTTACCAGCCATCTTTCATTCTGTCATTTCAATCTGTCATTTTGTTTTAATTCTCTTTGTTCTTTCATTCTGGAGGACTGCTCACAGAACTAGAGTCTTATGGTGCCAGAGGCATCATGGGGTGTCAGAAGGACAGTGATATCATCTGCAACTGGCTACTGTTTATCCTAAAACTTATCATAGTGCACGATGAATTTATGAAGGTTTTACGAAGGCACTTTGAAAGCTGAGATGAAACCTCAGAAGTAACAAAGCAATATACATCATAACAGCCTTTTCTATGATGTCTTTGCAGCAGATTTTTTAGGGCAAATCATGCCATTCGGCATCCTTCTTGGTAGACCCTGTGCAACCAAACTATAACAAATTTTCTATTACCTATACATTTTCTAAATCTGATAAAAGGGACCATTCACACAAAAAACATTCTGTCATAATTTATTCACTTTCGAGTGTTTCCGAATCTGCATTAAATTCTTTATTCTGATGAAAACAGAGAAAGATATTTGGAAGAATGCTTGTTGAGAAATAAAGGTTATTAGTCAGTACTTCAAATGCCTTATTTTCACAAATGTCACTCTAGTCACTTCATTGATATTTTACAACTTTGACCATCTTTAGCTGCAAAACACTTGAAGTAAAATTAAACAAAATAAAAGTTACAAAATAACTAAAGTTGCAACTAAAAATATTGTAAATTGTGAAGTCAGAAAGTAAAAATTATGAAACTGAGGGAGCGTTTTGAGCCAGGTCCACGGCTGTTTTGCACAGCGTTTAGAGGATTCTGCCAACAAATCGATGTGGTGTTTAGTGGATTCTGTGTTTTTTCTGAATGGCGTGATGCCGGGATTTAACGGATTCGATGCAATTCTATTTGATGAACATATAATAGATGGCAAAAGCATTTGGTCAATATCATTATCTTACTTTTGACTGAGGTGGCTTTAGTGGCTTTTGCATCTTTAAAATTATTGGATTCTGTTCAACTGAACAAACAAAGTCATATACATCTGGGATAACATGAAGATGAGTTCCAAGAATGAATTTTAAGAGAATCTTCATTTTTGGGCGAATTGCTCCATTATGTGACTCCTTTATACAGCCCACACATGAACATTTGTAATGTCTCCCATTCACATTTCTACAAGCTATGATGCTGTCTCTGCTCACTTCAAGCGTTTTCTGTGAAGGAAATTGGCATATTCTCAAAGTCCAACCAAATGAGCTGATTGGAGAAAATGATCTTATTGTCTTATATAGGTTCCACATTTGCTTTTCCACTAAAGTAATCCATATTTTATTGAAGTCTTCATTGCAAAAACCAAAGTACAGCACTTCCTTCAATGGGATCTCGTAATCAGAGTTTCAGCTCCAGTGTGTTGATGGGAAAAGGACAAGAGGTAACTTGAAAGCATCATTGACATGATTGCGGAAGATACAAGCCCATTGATCTGATTGGTATTATTATAAACATGTGAACATCCCATGTGTTTGTTGCTCTGCTGATGTGAGACAAAGGGAAATAATGCCAGACACCGAAGACCATGTAAATCTGTGCTTTAAACCAGTTGCCTCTTGTTGATTTAACAGCCAATTTTCTTGACCATTTCCAGGTAATCAAACCAAATCAAGTGGCAGGAGGGTAGTAATACCTAGCACACTGGGAAGCCAAAGGCAATTTTGTTTTGACTTTTTATTCCCCGAATGGTCTCTGAAAATTACCCAAGGCTCCTTTGCGATATTGTTGTGCCACAATAATACAAAAGCATTACTCAAAACTCTATCTGAAGACTATTAATAAACATACACGAAATCTTGGTGAATGTGAAGAAAGAAAATGTGAATCGATAACAAGTGCTCATTTGAGCAGCCACAAGCTCGCTGATGATACTAAATTACAAGATGTGAATAGATTTTCTAAAGATTACAGCACTTGTCAGTGACATAATTGACATGGCAAAAGGTTGTTCTGCCATTTCTGGGAAAAGTATAAGATGCGAGGATATTTCAAGCCACTCCATATAGTGTTACGATGTGTTCTTGGAAATACAAAGATGTTCCTGCTCTTTACACTTCATCCCATTATGGCTGGTCACATCTAAGCCTGTGATAGGAGACGTGTTCTAGCTAATTCTATTGTTTCGGTCTTTCCTGGCTCTGGGCTGTCACAAAATGAAATGATACCCCACATCACATTTCTGTGGCAGCAGTAAAATAATCTTTAATATAATTGTTATAGCATTACGTGGTTCACCACAGCTAATTCTGTTATGTGACATTGGAGTATTAGAGAGAAATGATATAAGATCTCCGTAGAAATGAAACAGCAGCTCTATAAAAAAGACATTAAGAGAGTTTGACCACATGCCAGCTCACCTCCGCTCTCATATAATCTACAGCAACCATTAAAGACTCTGCTCTATTGTTTGCAGGTGTGATAGCCATCCCTAACATAACATCTGGTAATAAAGTAGAGCAATATTTAACCATTACCCTGAAATGAATGCTAATGCAGGTGCCACATATACTGTAAGCTTAGAGCAAATGCATTTTTTGACTTCACACTGCTTTGAAACAAGTGCTCATGACATGAAATTAAAATTTTATCGACAACTGGAACCTTGAAGAGACATCAGAAAGTTCAAACATATTTAAGTGGTACATAAGTGTATATGGTCATTCTGCTTCTGTTTTAGTCTAAATTTAGACTTTCTGGAATGCATAGTCATCATTCTAAAATGATATTTAACGGAATGAATGGATATATATGGTGCACCTGGTCTAGTGATGTGACATCATGTGTTCTGGTCATTAAACAGCTATCATCAGAACAAATGCCTCCCACGAGATCAAGAGCTGCCATATCATTACACATCCCCTGCCATGTTCAATATATCTCACCACAGACAGATTGTGGTTTGGCATCCTGTGGTATAAACATAGTGCAAGAGGATGTTAGAAGTTGTATCGCTAATGATGCCCACTGTTTTCAGATTTTGTGTTTTGTGCAATATACTGTAGCCAATATGCTGCAGAAGTTATTTTACAGAAAATGAATGTAAAAATATGATTGTGAAATCTGTTTATACGTGAACTGTTGCTTTAGCATATAGTGTATGAAACAAAAATTCAATATATTCAATAAATGAATATTTTTATATTGAATCAAAATATGATATCAATAATTGTAAAACACAATGCATCTAATTTAACTGTGAATAAAGGACAAGTTTATGAAATTTAGTAGCAAGGGCTCACTCCACCGCTTACCACTCCCTTTCAAAGGACTACGGTAGCTGATACGGGACTTATAGCGTGTCTACACCGTACACGGCATGACACAACAAAATACAATAGAACCCATTAGAACCCATTTTGCTACATTTTTTCCACACTGGGTGCAGTGCGACATGACATACCCAATAAGAAGAATTTGTGGTGTAGATGTCATCACATTTTCTCTTCTTTGCCAAAGGAGATAACATTAGTTTAGTTTAATCTACTTATTTTTTTTACTGTTTTCTGGGGACAGTTGCTGCAGCCGTATTATGTCACTCGGGGTTGGAGTTTCTCTTGAAATCCTTGCAAGTTTTTCAAAATGTCCTGTTGTATGTGGATTTCATAACCATTTCTCCTCCTTGTCTGCATGGCAAAAGGAGCTTATCAGTGTTGCAGAGCTTATCCCACTTAAATGGTAAGAGGCTGTCGAGTCAGTGGCCAGTGGCAGTTGGGTTTGGATCCGCTGGGTCATTATCCCTGTCATGAAACTTCCAGGCTCACATTTTAGTGTCAGATCACATTATCGCTGTGGACAGAGATGGCTGGTTAAAGCTTTACGCTTTCTTTTAAGAAGGGTGTAACATGCTCACTATTGCCTGTTTGAGCCCTCATGGCGATAAGTTTAAACCAATGGAGATAAGCCTTCGCATGGATGTCTGTAGAGAATCTGAAGTTGGTTTTCAGTTGGATAAACAAGACAGAAAATCACGCCTATGGGTTTGTTCAGGACTGCCATGAGTCGCTTTGTGACACGTTGCACATGAAGAGTCACAATACCAATATGCTGTTAACACTTTCTCCATACCTCATGAGGATATGAACTCTGCCTGTCTTGCAGGGAAACATTAAAAAAAATGTTCAAAAAACATTTGAAGAAACTTTGGTGAGAGAATGAGGTATAGACATAATGCTTGCCAACATATACAATAGATGTGGCTTCCAAAGACTTCATCAGGTAAGTGGGCAGTAAAAGAGAATGATGCGTTGTTGGATTTTTTTGTTTATAGTACACTTGGATGCTCGCTTTTCTTCTGAACATTCCTCCATGGATTCCCCTTTTGTGGTGCATCATGTGTTGACCACTTAAAGGACCAATGTGTAATTTTTTTGAGGATCTATTGACAGAAATGCAACATAACTATGTATTCAGAGGTGTATAAAGACCTTACATATGAAGTCTTATGTTTTTATTACATTAGATTGAGCTATTTCTATCTACACACACCGCGAGTCACTTGTATGGAATTAGCCAAGTTGTGTCTACAGAAGCCCTAGACGGACAAACTGCTCTACAGAGCGCTTTCGTAAAACAATACCCCCCTTGGCAAAGAAGCGAAAACGTGTCACCGTCTTAGTCCTGTGTCAACCACCGTAATGCTCCGAAAGAGAGGGGGGAGGGGTGGAGTGAGCTGTTGGTTGCAATTCGCAACCTCACCGCTAGATGATGCTAAATTTCATACCCTGGACCTTTAAAATATATTTTTTAATTGTGCTGTGTAATTTCTTTAATAATCTAGCAAACGGGGATAGCAAAGCTTTTCATTATTTATCTTTTATAAGAAGATTCCTGGTCAAAACATCTCTTGGGGGTTATTAGCTTCTGGTTCTCATACATCTCATCATTACAATTTATAACACCACTACTTGCATTATTATTACTGAAGAAACTGCATGTGAATATAAATTTGTTAGAGATCAAACAAGGGCACTGCTAAAATTCTGCTGGGTCATTTTATCAGCAAGTAAATGGGTAAATAGTGCCATCACACAGCATTCATGTTTACTTGTAAAAAAATTAGCATGACAGTTGCATTTATGAATATGTACAAATAACAAATATAGTTTTGAAGCTGTTTGGGGTGTTAAATGTTTAAAGCTTACTGTTAGACATCAGTGGTCAATCATCTAAACATATAGTGGGCATGTTTCTCGAATCTCAACAAAATAAAGCAGGTCAGCAGGGAACAGCTCAGAGATACACAGGTCTTATCATGGGAGGATGGGGATTAGTTTCATTTGAGTTACACCGGGTTGAGCAGAAATCCCACACACACATCAGTGATTCTGAACTGCTCTTTAAAGTTCTCTGGTCTTATGAGAACAGAAGCCGCTCCTCTCCATCTGCTGCTGTATGCATCACAAACACATCGAATCTGGAGGGAATTTTGACCTTATTTTGATCTGAGTAACAGCAGTGTTAACAAAATGTGTTTTTGATTAGGATTTAAAATGAAGAAATGCTCATTCATGTTTTATTTTCAAAGTCATTGAACACTTTTATTTTCTTGAACACAGTTTGGCAATTACAATACATGTTCTTGAAATTAAAAATATCAAAAATCATTGGCAGTACAGAGCCTTTTCTTGACACATTTAAAAGAAACAAAGATCACGCGCATGTAAACAACACAAATTAATAAACAATCTAATTCACATGCAAGACAACACCATTATTATAACAGCAAGTATTTTGTAACAAGTGAGCTTTAACCCACAGTTTTTTACCCTTTGCTTTAATATCAATGTTTGTAAACAGTTTCAGTCATTTGAAAGAACAACTGTAAAACAGTATTTTGGGGTTTATTGTAAACAAGTAGCAAAGACTTCAGACATGTTTAACATTCACTTAAAAAGCTCATCTGTCACAAGCTATCGACACTGCAGCACAGCCTACCAAAAAATTAGCATATATTTACCCATCTAATACAATCATTTAAAATGAAATCTTACATCTGCAAACAAAGCATATCTTTATGAACATATCAATAAACTGTACATGCATAATACATGTTATAACTCTCTACCTGCACAAACATTTCCACAAGTACAAAGCGGTGAACTTACAGAACTATTCAAATCAAAGTGTTTGTTAAATTGTTAGTAGGAACAGCTCGCGCGTAGCCAAAACACACTGTCTTATAAGACCTTGAGCAGATCACTGAGGTACATCAAGATTATGCGTGTTTAAACAAAGAACACCTTTTGTACACACAGGTTTTAACAAAAGAGCTGCAAGGCCTATTAAATAGGGTAAGAGAGCCTAATTATACTCAGCACAACAAATGATATTCAGAATCTAGAATTGCTGTTTGCATTACATTATAAGGTCACAAGATGGTATTTAAACTTACAGAAAAAATCATCAGGGGTTCCCAAAGTGGGGGTCGCAAGGCCGCGAGGGCGTGGTCTCAAGATAATTCCTAGAAATATACTTTTTTATTAGAAATAGCATATGTAATCAATAAGTGTAACAAAATATAAAAATATTAGTTAAGTTGAAGGGGAATTTCCTCCCCCTCGATATTGACCCCTGTATACTTTTACCACCTCCGAGGATAGTGGGGGTCTCGAGTCACTGGCGCTGTTATTTTGGGGGTCGCGGGCGAAAAAATTTGGGAACCCCTGAGTTATACTGTATAACAATTCAAGAAGTACTCTACTTTGTTTTGTAAGATGGATTACGTTTGAAAATGGCTGTATTCTGAGAACATTCACACACTAAAGTTCATGTTTCATAAAGCATCTAATTGTATGGTTTTCTGTTGTCGTCCATTGAATTAAACACATTTTTAGAACACTATTGAAATTTGCCATTGTTGAAACCTACATTCATGGTTTATACTTTCAAATTGTCTCGAACATTCACTGTATGTCCTTTACTTAAATACAAATGACATCAAGCTTTAAACAAAAGACAAAGTTGATATGTTTATGATCATGTTTCTCTTCTTCTGTATGATAATCATTAAAATATATTCGTACACTTGATCATTTGCCCAAAAAATATTATAAATGTGATGATTCTCTCTCTAGTTAGGTATAGGTATCCCTATATGTATTCTAAATACTTCAAATTATTAATTTTTAAAATTTGGCATATCAACAACCCTAGTTTTTAGGACTTAAGCGAGTAAATATAAATATATATTTTTTTCACGCGTTTCTTATGTCTAAAATATATGAAGTATCTGTGCATGTGTGTGTGCGTATGTGTGTGTGAATGCAGAGACAAGTGTCACCCCTCCATCAATGCTGTTTTTTGGTGGGACCTCAGCTGCCTTTCCTCACCTGGAAAATATCCATTAAACTTTCAATTCATAGTGTAGTGAGGGGGAGCATACCGAAAGCCTCCAGACATGTTTCCCACAGCACAACTTTAAGTTCAAGGTTGTGTCTAGCACTTCTCAGGCCCAGCAAGTCAAAGCCTGAGGCTAATGGGAAATCTATCGAGCTTGCCTTCTGTTTATTAATGTTGGGTTATTGCACTCCTGCTGTATTTAAAAAAACCTATTTAAGCAAACGTAATAAATAAAGAAGTTATACTATGTATATTGTGTAATATAATGTAATAAAAACAAAACTATGTTTTATTTTTTTCCTATGTGTGTGTCAGTGTATATATGAGTCTATGTGCTTGTTGTTGCATGCATGTAAACATCCCAGTTCTGAGGCTGTCTATCATCTTTGGCACTCAAATGAGTCCTATAGGGACATATTAATGTGGAAAATCTGTGTGTAAAATTGACCTTGCTGTGCTGAATTTGTGACAAGCGCCATAAAGTATTCAAGGTACTAAGAAAGAATTCAGATTTGTCTTAGCATCTCTACAAGGTTATAGAGAAAAAGAATACAAGATTTTCCTTAAAGGGATACTCCTCGAAAAAGGAAAATTCTGTCATCGTTTACTCACCCTCAAGTTATTCCACACCTGCATACATTTCTTTGTTCTGAAACGCAAAGAAAGATATTTGGAGAAATGTTAGCTACTGACATTTCAGGGGACACCATTGACTACCACAGTAGGAAAATGTATTGTATATTCTGTGGAATATATTCTGTGGAAAACAAAATGAAATATTTTGAATAATTTAGGAAAGCTAATCGTTGTGGTGCACCTTTGATTACCAGTTTAATTGTTCCTTTTAGTCAATGATGTCAAAGAAATGTCAGTTGCTAACATTGGTTAACATATCTTTCTTTATGTTCAACAGAACAACGAAATGTATACAGGTTTTGAACAACTAGAGGATGGGTAAATGATGACAGATTTTTTTTTTTGTGAAGTGTCCCTCTAAATGTCCTATTTTGATAACAGTTACACATGTCCTGCGCTTGAAATGGTACGCATGTGCATATTGAACTCCTGTCACTGTTTTTCTTGCCAGATCAGTCTCCTAGAGGACTAGTGATTTTCCCCTGTGATTATAAAACTATTTGAAAATGATGTAAGGACAAGATAAAACAGAAATATAAATGACAAACTTGCATCATTATGAGGTTGTCTAAGGAAATAATCTTTTATCCAGGTTTGAAAATGCCTTTCCTTGATTTTAGCCAGAGCTTTCATCTCTCACCTTCCAGCGTTCTGGCATCGTCATATTTGAAAGGGAATTTGTAACATGCTATGTAAATACAATACTACAGATAATTCTGAAGAAGGAAAGGGTAAATATGCATTCAATAAACTTTTGTTTTTAACCTTGGCAATATTGGTAAAAACAGCTTGTAGCCATGGTGTGTAATGTATGTGCCCATACAGAATAATTCAGGATTGCTAACTTGCTAACGCTAATCAACAGGGAACAACACAATTGGAACCAAGGAAATTGTCATGATTAAAAATAAAGCTGTTTTTCAACATTTTCAATGTATGTGTAAAATGTTATAAAACTAGGACGTGTTTTCGAAATGATCTTTAGAAAAATATTAATGTTGGATTACAAGCAGAGTAGCCTACATACTGTATACAGTGTAGGCTACTGCATATCACAAGTTTGTGCAAGCAATATGGTAGTATACAAACACAGCTCTACCATAAGAAGGAAATGTTCATCTCATTTAGAAATGATTAAAGTCTGAAACTAAATAAATCTGATTCTGATAAATTAAAAGCTTTTTTTGATTCAATGGGAGACAATTAAAGCATTTCACATTTCACCCCATGATTTCGCCAAATACTGTAGCTGGTGTGCCGAAGATACAAGCTGCACCACCATCTGATTTCCCTGCTCATGACGTGAGGTCAGCCTGAACTGTTTAAAACGTCATGAGATAATTTAACAAGAACAGAACGTTAGGCCTTTGGGAGAAATGAAACCTTTGGCGTTTACGTAACATGCTAACCTTACTCGCGTATGATGAAAGAGAACACGGTTCCTGATTGGCATGAAAGGGAATCCTCTACCTATGCTTTCTGGAACGGACAAAGTGCTCCTCTGATGCAGGACCTTGTTGGTCTTCAAAATGATGAGGGCTGAATGTTCTACAAGTTATTTTTCTCCCTACAAGAAACTAATACTTCAGAAAAAACATTTCTGAAATACATGATTGTTAAATTTCTGCACACGCAACTATTGATGTGATGATAATGGCAAGTGAGAAAAAACTTCTCATTCATGACACTTCATTAGGATTGTTGTGCTTGATACTTCAGTATGAATCTCATCTCAGCAAAATTCCTCCTTAGGGGCAGAGTTGGAGCAACCGTTGTGCTGATGGTTGTGAAGGCACTTCCGGGCAGGGTGGGCGGATGGCTCTGAGGGGTCACACACGGCAACGACGGTGGTTTCCATGCGAGACATCGTGTACATGCTGCTCTGCCGTGCCACTTTAAGCTGCATGGCTCTGAGCTCGAGCTCGTCATAGTCAGACACCTGCACGAACGGACACCAGCGGAACACCCGTTTAAAGCCGGCTCGGAACCTTAGAGCGGAGGAAAGCAGAATGAAGAACTGGACAAATATTTGGGCAGTAAACATTGTAATTTTTGATCAAAGTGTTATCATTTCCCTCTTGGAATTACACGTGGATTAACCTGCCTCCCAGAAATCACCCTTTATCAATAAACATAAATGACATCTGATGCTTGGCACATTAGTGTCATATCACCAGGCAAAGTCTAAATAAATGAAACACTGTTTCAATTGTTGTTCATTGTTTTCTTCTGCCATATTCTGATTGGCCAGTCGCAACATTCCAAGGGTTGATATTATCATATAACAACCGATCAAAACTATTAAAACCCTGTAACCCGGATGCTGCAAATCATTTTGAGAGGGGCAGTTTAATATTACACAAAAATGTATTATAAATATGTCTTTTAATAACATATGTGACATCATTTTATAAAATTAAAAATTAGTCCTGACTCTCTGTGGTCAATAAAAATCCCATAATATGAGAAGGTGTGTAACCCGGGCATCCTGGCCCAATTCGACCATTCGCCTCTATACATCATGGCCTCCTAATCATCCCCATATATGCAGGGGCGGACATACCCATTAGGCAAAGGGGCCTTCCAAAAGGGGCCTCCAAAAGGAAGGGGTGGACTTAACCAATATGCCATGTCAGCAGCCACGTAGTAGAGCCCCAAGTTATCATCAAAATAGTCCTGTAACCCTGTTAAAGTTTTACGTTATTACAACTGTACAAAGGCACTCCCCCATCATAGATTAGAGTGGAGCATTCCATTAGCACCGTACATGCGTGAGACTAGTTCGACAATAGCTAGAGAAAGTTAACGCAGCGGCGGAACTGCCCACAGCGAGAGTGTAACTGTGTGGTACCGATGTGTATTTCTCCATAAAAACTGACAACACAGTTGTAATGACTGTTGACCAAAACATATTTCAAACAAAGAGCGCTGTGCGCTTGGTAGGTGAGGGCGGCGTGTTCAATGGTAGAAAGGTTGTTTAAACCACTGTCAAGCAAACAACCCGCATGCCATGTCCCTGTATTTTTTATAAATGACTGCTGTAAATATCGGAATGAAGCATGATTTGTGATGGTGTGTCCTTCAGAATGGCGACGTAGATCTCAGTGTATGTCACGGCATCTGGACTGAGCAAAAATGTAGGGCGGAGCTTGATTTCACTTTTTGGGATTTGATAGGAAGTTGGAAGCCTGGCCATTGGACAGTCAGTATAGTCTCATCTTCAGGTTGAGATACATCATGTAATTAAGACATGTTGTTTGGAGGGGAAGGGAGAGTTTCTCAGTCCCCACAGGATTTTGCAGATATCTTTATGTGATTTATGCGGCCAAAAATGCTTCATTTTGCATCAGCTTTATTTAAACCTTGAAGAGTTAAAAATACTACTTGAATTGGAAAATAGGGTTCTTCTTTAAAACTACCACCTGTGTAAACATTATTTATGCATTTCCTATGATTAAAATGCATGGAGCAGATTTATACTGAATGTCTGGAAACCTTGGCTGCCGTAAGTTTAAGGCCCTCCAAAGAGGCCATTTTGACTGACAGGTCAAGCAACCTATCACGCTTTGTTTCATGCCGCTTCATATTTATGGTTGTGGAAATGTCTCTGTGACAATGTTTATGAATTTATGCCATGAACCTCTCATACTTTTAACAAATCAGCATTTCGTTGTTTGTGATGAATGTTCATTGACACGTAAACATGACAGTTTTCTTCATGTATCATATGGCTTTATGTTGTTTCCAGGTGTGTAGTTTAAAACCATGACACACACATCGGTGAGGATGACCTTACTCAAAGCCACTAGCCTGCAACCTCTAGCCAAAAAAAATGTAAAAGCTAATGCTAACGTCTTCAAAAAGGAAAGGAAAGGAGACCAGAGGCTAATTTTTTTTAATAGTAGCAATGGATGTTGTTAGCAAATTGTAAGTGTTACAGGCCCTTCTATCTCCATTCTATAGTATCTCTGCTTGACTTTTGGAGCAGGTTTTGACAAAATAATCATATTTATTATTATTAAAATTATCTAAAATCAAAATCTCTACATGGAGTTTGTTTGATTATACATTAAATTCTGCAATCGCAAAATCGCTACAACCTGCAGGGAATAGTTACTCATTTATAATATAAAAACAATGGCTTGCATGGATCATTTACTTTATAATAAACAATGCAATATTATTTGAAAAATAATATTTAATTTTTGTATCTCATGGTGATTATTTGTGAATTGAACACTTCAGAAAGTCAATTTTACGGTAGTCCCAGCTTGATACACATTATTGTGGATAGCAACAGTTGCCACGCTACACTGGTAGACTGCCCGAGAAGATGCATTTTAGGTGGTCCTATAAAACAGCTGAATGCTTTTACAGTATGGTACAGCAAGCTTTTGACTACACAGAACACAAAGAGACATAAAGAGACACAAAGACAATTTTATACCCCAATTTTCTCTCCTTTAGAAAAAAAACATTAAATACAAATTAATATTACTTGCATATACACCGAATGTGGATTTAGACGGTTTACACATGAATATAATTTGTTGACCAATCCGCTGTTAGATTAATGTACTGCATTTAGGAATGACAAATGTTTTCTTTCCAAAAATTACACTGGTAAAAATGTACTTGTTATTAAAGCATTATCTTCAGTTAAAATGTTCAGTCATTAATATAAATTAATTTAATATAAAACTCATCATTAATATAATTGAATGTTTTTTAATGTTACAATTTATTTATAAGCTTACTATTGATATATTAGTTTATTAATATACAGAAAAATTATTCATAGCCATCAAATCACACATCTGATATTTGAAAGACAACCAGTTTAATTCATAGCAAGGAGGACAAAAATATATCAGAATATGAATAATAATAGTATTTCCGATATCTCTGATGTCCAAAGTTGATAAGCGCTTTTTAATACTTTTTATTGGTTAGATATTTGCAAAACCCAGTGAAAGGGTGACTATATTAAAGATTTATGGTAAAAAAATTACGAAATATGCAGATATGAGGTTTCAGAAGGAAAGCAGTGATATGTTTGATTTGTATCGAGCTCACAACATCAGCAGGTTTGATTCTTAACACATACTCACTTGCAATAAAGCAGTCTAGTTTTGCCACATCCAGTGTACACGATTTAGTTAATAACACAAACATCTGTTATCCATTCCTTCATTAACACAAATCCAAGTGCGCCGTTTGTCCTTAACCAAGACAACACACTTTTTCCCAGTCCTTCATGTAAAGTGATTATTAATTACTCTTTTCTTTCAATCATTGATTTATGATTAACATTTCACAGGAAGCAAAGGCGTTAATTACTTCATGCTATAATAAGACTGGGAACAGCACTCATGTTGCTATGACAAAATACGCCCATGTCATAAATCTTTTGTTTTAGCACTCTCTCAAGTCTTCTGTAGATGTGGGAAGGAGAGCACTCGTTCACTTAAAACACCTTTGGGAGGATAAATCACATAAGCGTGTTCACAAGCTGCATGGGGTAAATGTGTGTTTGTGTGTTACCTGCTGTTCAGGCAGCAGTAGATAATAGGGTTGTACATGGTGGAGCTCATCGCAAGCCACATGACTGATAAGTAGATCTGCTGAATGAACTTCCAGCGAACCAGCAGCTTGTTCAAGCCGGTCACGAGGAAATATACATGGTACGGGAGCCAGCAGATGACAAAAGTCAGAACTACTATGATCATCATTTTCACCACCTGGAAACACAAGATGAGAACAAGAGTGAAATATAACATATGACAAAATGTAAACATTTTTGAGACCTTTCCAAATTTTCATTTGACCACTATTTCTAGATGTATTGTGGCCATTCGAGTCCAGTGTCTGTTGAATTTCAACTAAATCAGACCTCAGGAGGGACAAAAAGTCATCCAACAGCAATGTGAAAGTATTTGTATTCATGTTCTTGTGGCCGGCAGTCGACCGTGAGTTTTACTTCTGTGTTATTGTTTGTTTATTTTTGATTCAATTTGGTTTAAATGTTCGCCGGTTCCCGCCTCCTTCCTTCCTTTTATTGAACCGTATTACATATACATATTAAATAAATCTAGAGTCTCAGAAAGGTGAGAAATGAATATAACAGACATTGAATTTTCAATGTTTGCACCCAAGTGTAAATAGTCATTTGTGTGGATAATAATGTTGTGAAGTCACAGAAAACAATGTGAATGCTACCATTGTGTTGGAAATGTGGGTTGGAGGATAGTAAACGTGCATTAATATTTTGTGTGAGTTTAAATTGCATATATAAATAAAGGCACTTAAAGGGTTCTTCACAGCGAGGCCACAGAAGAACCATTTTTGCTTCCACAAAGAACCATTCAATCAATGTTTTTTAAAGATCCATTTTTCTTAACTTTTAATAATCTGAAGAACTCTTTTCGCCCCAAAGAACTTTTTGTGAAACACAAATGTTCTTCAGATGTTAATGGTTCTTTATGGAACCTTTTAGACAAAAAAGGTTCTTCTAGGCCTATATGGCATCATGAAGCACCTTTATTTTTTGGAGTGCGGGTTATCAGCATATACAGTATATGATTTTAATATAGTGAGCTTGGTGCAATGCATTCTGAGAAAAAGCATAATAAGGATGCTCTCTTTATGCAACAGTCTTTGTAACATGTCGTAAAATGCTGCCTTCATTGTCAGAAATATACATTTATAAAAAAATTCTGAAAGATTATAACATGATATGATATTGACAGGGAGCAAGGAGCAGGGAGAACAGTGAAGGACCTTCTTACAACTTCTATAGCTGAATTTGTTTTCATAACATTAATTCATTAAGACACTCCTTGTCATTCAAATCCCACAGCATACAACATGCCCAAAAGCACCCAGCGATGTCAGATAACATTAGAAAAGCGCAGTAGTGCTACCAGCAACCTCACACACTCCTGAAAAGCAATGAATCTGCAAGAAACAGAACCTCAGGCAACACATTATACCAGCCAAACAAGGTCAACACATGCAGTCTTTCCTGACGTCCTCTTTGCTCTTAGCAAACATGGCACATTTATGGTCTGAGTTGTGATGGAGGAAGACCTGGGTTGGTCGTCACACATTATAGCAACTACAGATCAAAGCCTAAGTGTGTTTCCCTTGATAAAATCACTTACATTCCTTTCTCTTCTTCTGAATCTCTCTTCTCTGGAACACAAAAGAAGATATTTTGACAATGTGGTTTTGTGTCCAAACAGTGGAAGTCAATGGGGTCCAATTGTGTTTGATTACCATTGTTCTTCAAAATATCTTCTTTTGTCTTCTGCAAAAGAATGTCATACATGTTTGGAAAGACATGAGTGCAAGTAAATTATGAAGAATTTGTCATTTCGGGGTGAAATATGCCTTTAAGAAAAAGGCATTGAAATTGACTTCTACAATTTAATAAAACGTTTCATTACATTAAACATAAAATTAACATTGTTGATTATCAAGTAAGACTTTTACACTCAGAGCACTGTTGACAATTTTCAAACTGTGTTTTGTGTCAAGCCGATGTGTGGCTCTCCATCCTGTCAGTTTAATTCTTCATCCTTAAAATATCTGCTCTCTCTTCAAGCAAGTGTCTTTCTGGACATGTGTGGAGTGTGTGGTGTGCCTGCAGGGGCCTCTGGCATAACAAATCCATTTCCCATCCTTCAAGAGGTGAATTGTTTCTGTGGCCACATCACAAAGTCTGATTGGAGGAGCCGTCCGCCTGACTCCACTAATGAATTTAATTATTATGTTCATGCTGTCATGCAAAGCGAGTGAGTTGAGCTTTAGCTGGTCCAACTCAATTTGGAGCAAGATGTCTTTAGTGCTTCTCCACAGGAATGAATGAACATCAAATATCTATTACTACTCTCACATTACAATATACAAATATGTATTTCATATAGCATATATGATGACAAACTTCATGTACAGTAACATTTTAATAATAACTTGACCATTGTACAACACAAATGTTGCCTACTCGTTTTGCAATGCCGTTGTTGATGTGTCCCCACCTTCGAGAGTCTTTAGAAAAATGTGATGTAATGACTGTAAAGTATTTTCAAAGACAGCCCTAAAGTCTATTTTAATTCAGTGTAATATACACTACTGAGTGTAATATAGGATCATATTTGTATAGTTTATCTATTTGGTTTGTGAGTAGAGAAGGTCACACAGCAGAAGGAACTGCACATGCCCAGAGATTTGTTTTCACATATCCTCACTTAAATTTGAGCTGTTTCATGTTGTGAATTTTACATCAACCCATGTGTCTTCATATAACATTCGTATTAGAACACCAAACTGAATATATTTTGTATTAAATAAGTAAAATGAGGTTTAAATTTCTTAAAAAAAATTTTTTTGGGAGAATAAACACCTCAACCGTATGACTAAAACGTAAATGGTTAACAAATTGTGACTTAAGGACCACAACATGTCCTTAAGTGATGTGAGTTTACACGCTTAATGAAACAGACAGCTTTTATGTCTATGAAATGGTTAAATCTTGTCCTTGACCCTGATTGGTCAATAGTTGTGTTTTATTTACGATAGAGCACAGCTATGACCGCTGCACCTCCACTTTGTGTCACACCTAACAACGCCCTTAAGTTGAATTTATTAAAGATAAAGTGCAGCCTCTCGTACGTTATTGCTTTTAAAGCACATAACAATTTTAAATTCAATATTTATGGTATGGCGCATGCAAGTTATGCAGCTGGACAAAGCTTATCCGGGTTTAGAATCACACCTGCTAGAACTTAGCATTTTCAAATACCAACACAGGATATTAACAAACACACCTCTTGTAAAGAATGATTTCACATTAAGCATTAGGGTTATTTTTGGCATTTCAAAAACACCACAGCGTGAGGAATCAAGATGCATTATGAGCATACCAATTATGAAGCCATATGAATTATGAAATATGAAGCCAGTCCTACAAAAATCAATAACGTGAAGCATAAATTATTACAGACAGCCTCAGTCAATCTTGTGTCTTTAAAATGTTTATAAAAAGCATGCATACTTTCCACTTGGATGCATGTTTTATTATACATTTTGTAATTATGATTTATCTGAGAACTCACACTCATCAGTATTCCATCCCCAAATCTATTTTTTTCCCCAGAGTATCTCCAACTCATTTCAAAGCCACGGCTCTCACAGACGGATGTTGTTCTTGATCTGCGGCAGGAGGTAAAAGCGGGAAGGTGTCCTGGGGTAAAAGGAGAGCTCATATGATTGCCACTCACGCTCACCTTTAAACCAGTGTTTTTCTCCTGATAAGTCTCTAGACAGAAGCTTTGACGTACTCAGGACTCAAGAACCCAGACTGTGCATCTCCTTTGTGTTGTCTTATCTCACCCTACCTCGTTGATTTGGGGACAGAGGAAAGCATAGTTGACTTGACTTGAAATGAAGTGATGTCATTTTGTGATTGTCGCTTGAATGCGGAGCTGACAACTGTGGAATATAGTGATCGTAGATCTTTTTCAGTGTTGAAGAATGAAGGGTGGACAATGGTGTGATAAAGATCACTACACTGATATAGTCCATACAGTATCATAAGGGACAGGACAGAAAGGGAACAAAGACAGTCGCTCTAACAATTTTGGTTGAAAATAGAAACAAATTTCAAAATCTTTTTGTCTAAATTCTGATAAACTTTAAATCATCCTGTTAGGCTTGAAGGACTAGACAAAAGACGTCTGATTATGCAAATATTTGCCTATTCAATAGTTGTTTACGGAGCGATATGGGTGAGCAACCAGCCTGCTTTCTCTTCAGTCAGCATGCACGAGGAAGGTGGAAATGCAAATCAATGTGTCCAGAAGGACAGACAGGAGCAGCTGAAAGTGAACCTATCATAAAGGTGGCTTTCCATCTTCCCAAGAGGGACAAAAACTCTGTGTAATGCCGCTGACTAATTCAGCCCATGGACCGCGGCCCATTGAGGTTCACATCATGCAACTGCTTAGTCAATTCACTCCCTTACATGTTAACGTAGTGATTGAATTACTAAGAGGTAAATGTTGCGGACACCAGGGATTTGTCTCAATCTTTTTAAAATAGAAAGCTGGTCTGAGTTGTGGGCCAAATCAAAATTGATATCAAAGAGAACATTTATGCTAATAAATCTGTTGCTAATAATTGCTTTTGGCCATCATTATCTGTTTGAAATATCTTTGTTTTTTATTTTGCATTATTGCAGTTTAATTCTAATTAAATTGAAAACAGAGGAAAAGTGCAGTACACTCTTAAAAAACGGTGCTTCAAAAGGTTCGTCGATTCTTCAAAGAACCTTTCGGTTCCATAAATTATTTTTGACATCTGAAGAACCTTTCAGTTTCACAAAAGGTTCTTTGTGGCCATAAAAGGTTCTTCAGATTATAAAAATGTGAGAAATTTATGGTTCTTTAGATAACCTTTGGCTGAATGGTTCTTCTGTGGAATCGCTGTGAAGAATTTAAGCACCTTTATTTTTAAGAGTATATGTAACATTTTGCTACATTACCTTTCCGTCAACACAATCGTATTTGCAGCTATGCAATCCATTCCATTTGTACAGTATGTTATATATTTTATAGTTTCCTATGATTTCATTACTATTAAAGCTGCTTTGAAACAATGCAAATCGTAAAAACACTATATAAATACATTTGAATTTAATTAAGTCATTGCTGTCCTTTCGAAACCTTGGACGTCCAAAGCCGCTGTTTTTCAGAAAATGGAACTTTTTTGTTTTAAAATTGTTAAATACTGCGTTGAAAAAGTTAGAAAGCAATTTTATTGGTTAGATATTTGCAAATACCCAATGACAAAAATAGACGGTGATTAATGATAAGGATTTGTGGCAACAACAAAAAATCATGAAATATGGAGATATAGAGCGCAGTGATGTTTAAGTATTAAGTTTAACATAATTAAAGTCTTTCTCAAACAAAATTGTTGCAACAATGTCTGATAAATAAAACTTTACGGTATGGGACTGTGTCTGGTATTGAACAGTGAAGGGCACCCGTGGTATTCTGCAAACTAAACTTCCAAAATACTTTTTTCAAAGGACTGTTTTATGTTGTGTGTCCTTGTTTAGATTTGTCACAATATGTTTCTATGTAAACACAAAAATGTTTCTGTATATTTCATGCAATAATTCATTATGTAGTCAATTTTCTGAATTTAAATAACCTCACTCAAGACCAGTAATAACATGTTTCTTTTGTCAAAACCATAATACACAGCAACACTGAAAAATCGTCATATTTGCTGATAAATATAAGATAAATATAACAATGAGGTGTAAACTCCTCACAGACCGACAGTTAAGGTAAATTAACTCACTCTTAACTTTATTCCTACACACACTTCCATCATTATCAATATTGATTCAGCACAATGGAAGAAACTGTTGCTTGTCTGAAGAATCGTGGTATTCACAAACAGAGGCTTGTGAACAGAAACCATATCACAACTTAGTATGTAATTATCCTTAAGCAAGGATCCCTTCTTTCGATATATTGTATTAAAAAAGCCTCAGAGAAGAGCTATTAAATTACAGACTATAATAAAAACATGAGCCCTGCTTCACAGAAACACTGTTACTGTGAAAACCCTTTACAAACCTTTAGAGGTTAATAAAGAAGTGGTATTACTCAAATATAATATTAAGAGTTAAGTCACTGGTGTCAAATCATATAACACAAGAGAAAGTCCACAAAACCAATATCTTAGTCAGCACCTTACATAATAGTTTCCCCTAGAGATAAAATGTGCATTATATTCAGATAATTTCTGTCAAATTCTCATACACTTAATCAGCATGGTCACAACCGTTTTTTCCAAACATATTGTGATAATTTCATTGTTATAGTGCTGCGCGACAAACTGTTTTAAAAGAACAGTTCACCCAAAAAATTCCCATTCATTTTTATTCACAGAGGAAATTTCACTGCAAAACAAAATTCATCTGAAGTACGGATACATGATGTAAACAACAGTCAAATTCAGTCAATAAAGACAGGCGGTCGTAAATGGTCAAATCAAGAGCATCTTGATGGAGTCACACATCTAAAATGAAAAATGACTTTCAGTATCTTCACACACAAAGATGACAGGCGACAAAAAGGCTTTGACATTGGCCGTCATGGTGCATTGATCTATTCATTTCACCCAGCAGTGCTGGAATCATTCTGAATGCTTATTTAGAGAAAATGAGGGTGTGCTAAAAACAGGTCCTGTGGAGAAGATGGATCTCAGTCGTGCTATCTGAGAGTGCAGGAAGATGATTGTCCAGAATACTCTCGCATCATGTGTTGTGATTGGTTGTGTCACTACTATATGTATGTGCTGTCACAATGCAAACAGATGTTTTATGGAAATATTTGAACTTGCTGTATTTGTTCGCCTGACAAGAAAAAGTAAAACAAAACTGTCGCTTTATGCAAATGACTTGTGATGCAGTGACCACCAATAGAGCTAAAGACAACAGGGTCACATCTCAAATCTCTGACTCTATTTATAAATGGTAGCGAATAATCGCGTTCCAACTTCCAGCCATATGGCTGTATTATACGTGTGGGACATGTCCCCACCACTTTTTGCTAAAGTGAATTTTGTGTCTATTAACAGTACAAATAGCCCAACTTGTAAGCAGACTAACTCGTGGATTTGGATCTGCCGCTAGCCAAACTTTTTCCCTATCCCATATCAGATCATAAAGCCATTTATTTTCAATAAAATTATGTAAATATTTGAAAAGTGGCTATTCAAGTCATACCAAACATTTAGTGCTTTATTGTAAATCTGCTATATTCGTCCTTATTGTTCTCGATATGATGTTGGTATTCTATTTCAAGATTAATTAAATTGTATTGGATAGAAAACTTTTTTTTTCATGAAATGTATAGTTCAAAGGTAAATTTTGAAAGTTCATTTTTTGTAGCCTGGCAATGGCCAAAGTAATAAGTAAAAATTATGAATTTTAATTTTTCAACTGCATACTTGATAAGTCATGTTTGTTATTTGCAGGGGGTTCCCTAAATTTCATTCCCGGACCCATTTACATGTAATCTCAAACACACCATTTTTTTACATCGGGAAACACACAATTAGTTCAGTAGTTTTTATTTTATCACAAATAAATACGTTTAATTGGAACATTAAAATGCCTGATGGTAGGTCTGCATGATTATGGATATTGTGATTAATAATGTTGAATAAAAAGTTGGAAAATGTTTGAAAACTGCCAACTGCAAGACGTATTCTTTATATAAAACATTCTGCCCCTGAAATACATGGGTCGACATTTTACACATTAGAAGTAATCAAAACTCCGAAATGACTCAAGAATTATTTGTGACCACTGGTTACAGCCTTGATCAAAATGCGCCTTGATGCCACAGCTTTCTTTATTCAGTGGAACAGCTTCCCAATTAATACACACGGATATGGACTGTGATAGTGATTGTGGCTCAGGCACGTAGCTCTCTGCTTTGGATGAGATAAGCGAGACTTCACAAGTGTGGTTTGGTGATTGCTTTTAACTATGGCAGCAGTGTTTGTCTTCCAGCAGGGATGGATTGATACTACATGCCAGTCGCATAGCCACGAGCGGGCGTCATTTACATGTACGGCCCCCTCAGATTTTTGATATGTTAATCTCAATACTCTGGTTAATCGACCAATCAGTGCTCCCTGCTGTTTTCAAAGTTATTGGTTTAATTATGTCACGTGTTGTGCATAGCATCTTTACTTTTGAGTTTAATTTTATGCTGCGATGGCGGGTGCGTACAATATTCTGTTTATTTTTTTATCAATTACAAAAAGATGAGCAAGAAGAAAAGGAGAAGACTGCTTAAGATAACGATTACACTGCATTTAACTTCTTGTAGTGTTCTTTTAGACTTTTCTCACCCTCGAAGGATCTGCCTTGTCATGTAAAAGGTAAGACAATGGTTTGACTGGTAGCCGTCGAGCTACTGTGGTTCTTAATCCTAGTCCTCACGACTCCCCTCTGCATATTTTGTATGCGTCTCTTACTGCTTCAGAGGTTTGTTCAATTATGTCAATGGACATAAAGGCCATTGAAGTGCACAAAACATAATTACTAACGTTACGCATATCTCATGATTGCTGTTTAATAACCCTTTAAACAAAAGCAGTGAACTCTGTGTGGGGATCATGTCAATCGGAACACAGTTCATTCATGGAGCACTGGTGATTTAAATCAAAGCTGCGATCAGCCCCGACAAAACGTTGCAAAACGTTTTATAAACCAAAATGGTGGTGCGATTGAAAATCCTGTTGTGATGACGCCATAGATGAACTATGGCAGCTGAGAAGGCCATTCCTTGTGTTCTTCTTGAAAAGAATATTGGATTCTGATGAAATCTGTATAATATGTGCTGAGTACTGCAAAATACATCTCTTCTAATATCTTCTATTGTTGTGTATACCGAGCTGCAGCGGACATATTTAAACGTCTTTACTTGGACCCGTCTTTACTTTACTTGCGAACTGTCTCTTTAATACCGCGTGGGTTACAGTATATACATGTTGCTGCTGATTGGGCTTGGTGTTCTTGACACACCCACCAAACAAGAGAAAACAACACCGGTGTTGTGTAATATTCAATTTCATATTCATTCCTAGTTCTGCGGTGGGCGTGGCCTTTTGAACTGCGCATAAGCGCATAAGCAGCTGGAACAGTATTGTCTGTTTTTTCCTAGTTTTGTGAATTATCCTGTTATGGTAATAAAGTCGAATGGTTAAAATGCATATGGATTAAAACAAATCACTTCTCATGGCCGTATGGCTATGTTTTTGATGTGCAGTTTACGTGGATGACACTAATCAATAGGCCCACTGAATTGAATCTAACATATTTCTTTTGTTTTGTTTGTTTTTGGCATTTTATTTCAAACTAAACTTGGTCCTAGTTGATGTTGTTTTTTCTTTTCACAACTTTCTTTGACTGTAATTACTCTCAGATGTGGTTCCATGCATGATTTAATAAAAAATTGTTTAAATTTTCTGTGGCGTTGTTTTGTGTTGACTCTTGTCAGTAATTTTGTTAAGAACCTTACAACAATTTGAAAGAACAATGAGCAGGCGAAAGGGGTTTATTGGTGTTTTCCCTGTGAGCTAAAATACCATTTATGAGAGAACAAACAACAAAAATGGACATTTTGAAATTAATCAAGTTTTCCTATTTTATTCATAAACACATGCAACAAAGCATAACACGTTGTAGGTGTTGCCAAAATTCATGTTCTCTCTGGATGCACAATCACAAGAAATTTTTAAGTTAAATAAATAAACATAATTAACCCAAATTGTTTTGAAGCACAGCAGGCAATATTGACATGCTTTGCTACAAGAGAATGGTATGTATATATGCTGGCACACACACACACACACTCGCGAGGACCAAATTAAGGACCGCTAGGCTATGTTTATGTTTGCCAAAACGGTGAAATGAGCTGTATAATACAGGTGTATCATTTTAGTACCTATAAATATCTACATGTATAGAAACCTATACGTATACATAAGCTACTGGCCCCCTAATTTACAGGCAGGCCCCTCAAAAATGAAATTCTTTCTACCCCACAGCTACATGCTCTAAAATTTTGATTATAATTGTCCACAGCGTGCTCTAGAAATGTTTAATGGGTCGCAGAATGTTCTCACACATTATTTTATAATTCACTTGACGCACAATGTCATATGGCACACAGACACTGTTTTCGTGTTAAATGTATTCCCATGTCCAATTTCCATCAAGAGCTTACAATAACATTTAAGTAGCCGAATTACCATGTGCAATTTCCGGCACTTGTTATAATGGATAAAAAAACAACTAGGAATAATTATACAAAATATATAAACAAAGGGGAAAATTGTTAATTTCCCAAGCCTCATTCTATCTACTATTCAATTCTGAAGTAATTTTATATATTGTAAAGGAAAGAGGCTGTCTTTTAATGTGTCTTAAAATGTCTTTTAAAGACCAAAGTTTCCAACTGTGTTACAATTTAAGAGTCCTCACCTTTTTTGTGTGTTATATTAGCCACAAACAGGCTTAATGGGATGCTACATTAATGACAAAGCTAACTGACTTGAATGGCTAATATGAATATCAATTATGATTGGTCAGTTTACTGACAAGCAGTGCCTTTATCATGTCATCATTGCCTATGTATGTACATAAAGCCGTGAAAACAGAGAGACCGTTTCAAAATCAGCTTTCAGATTTTAAATGCTGACTATTTATAGATGTGTATTTAGGTTTTCTATCATTCTGTAAACTATTTTTAACATTTCAAATAAATATTCCTCAAATATAGAAAATAAAACATGTTCATATTTACTTTTAAGCAATATCTGTAGATGTGATAACATTGATTATTATCACAGTTTCCATGTGTCTTGTCATGCTGTCAGTCATTTACATTGTTGTTGGTTGACTTCAGTCACTCCTAGATTTGATTTTGTTTAAATTCAACAGACACTGGACAGGAATGGCCACATTACATCTAGAAATGCTGATTAAATGAATTTTGTTCTGTGGCCATATAAATATGTTGTCTCTGTATAGAAAAACTTTAAATCAACATCAAACTAATGTTTCGATTATGACACATGGTAACAAAATGTTGAATTTTTGGGGGGATTTTAAAATATTTTAAATTTTGATTGGATCCACAGGCAAACACGCTCCACTTCAGCAATTTTGATGCACCGGCCACAAATAATTCAGTAACACACTTGAGAAGACAAGAGAAAGTTAGTCAAGAAAATTACTCCATGATCGCCACCTCAAAACACTCTAGAGATCCATTTGTCAGCTGTTTACTCTGACTACACATTTATAAAATATTTGAAGACTTTGTTTTCATAATGAGTTAATCATGTTTTTTTTATTATATTATCATGTTTTTATTGTGTTTTATTGTGTTAGTTAGGCCTTAATGTATTTTTGAGTAATTATCGCTTAAATCAAAACAAACTGCCTGCAGTGTGATTAATAATAATTGGAATCCACAATAAAATTTTAAAAACGGAGTTATCTCATTTTGGAAATAAACTTTACATTTATGTATCACACTTATTGTCATTTTTTTTAAATAATGCATGTATACTGTATGACATAACTGTTTAGAAACAAGATTCTCTGTTAAATTAATCTGTTGATATCTTCAGGGTATTTTCACAACATAATTTTTATAAAGTTCTCAAAGCTCCTCATATTATAATATTAAAACTATGACGAGCATTTACATTATCTGATCCGAACAATTCTCCAAAATCCGCAATATGATCTGAACCCTGAGTTTCACGATCTGGTGCACCACTTCAAGAAAACATCAATTAATTTTATCATTTCATATCGTCATATTTCACGTAAAATTAAAATATACTTTCTTAAAAAGTGTCTTAAGTGAATGCTCACCCAGACCTGCCTGAGACGCCTCGTGTAACCATACCCCCACAAATCTACGCCAATCCGTGGTATGGTTTGGCTTAGACTACCCAAATGTAAACGCAAGTAGGGTGGGCGTACCTGTCTGAACAATTGTTTAGGAACCTGATGTTCCAAATATGCTTAGAAGCGTTACATTTCCATCACACGCTTGTAGTTTTCGACCAACCACGCACCGATTAACTGGCCAATCATAGCACCTTGATTTTCAGAGCGATGAGCTTTTTAAAAAATCCACGATAATATTCGTTTTAGCCGTGCAATATGACCCCTTTAAGTACATTTTTGTGTGAAATGTAAATGATTCGTTATACATCTTGTTCGTTAAAGCAATATCACAACACCTGAGTCAAAGCAATGCGAATTAAAGAGCAAAAAAATGGTACAAACTACTCAAGTGTGCAATGTGCTAACAACGCTGATGGCTGTAAACATCTCCACTCCAATGCTCCATTAAAATCACGATGTCATTCATTCACGCTCAGAGAATTCAGAGAAAAAAAACATTCCCCCCACATCTTTTACTTGCCTGTCAATGAATACAAAAAGCCATCAAACAGATGAGTGTTTTTCAACCACCAGCTTCTCAGATCCTCTCAAAGACTTCAATTTAAACTGACTATGGAAATGAGAGTGTCCTGAACCCTAATTGAAGGTTTTCTGAAGGCTGAAAAACATGTTCCATATTCTGGGTTCCCGCAATCACCTTTACACATCACATAAAGTGGGGGCATGTGGGACTTGCAGGAGCTAACTGGCTTCTAGTACATATACAGTATTTGGCATGCTATCTAGCCACTAATGGAGGGAGGGGACGTGGTTGGGGGAGCCGCAGGGTGCAAGCGAGATGTGCTCTAGATTGAAATACAGAGCCATCGCTCCAGCCGCTAATGAAACATATAACTGGCGGACCGACAGTACTGAACGCTATTGATTGGAATGTAGAATATATATAATGCCTATTGAACCGATGAGCGGCCGTGTTCCAGCTCTGACGGATTCTCATCAAAGCCCTAACTATGGGTTGAAAAACGGATTCTGTCCAAATGTATGTTTGCTATAGAGCTGCAGTATGGCGAACACTTTGGAAAGCCCATGAACAGTTGTGTTCTTTTACAATGAAAACCTAAAATCACCCTCATTGTTATTAATGCGTTCTGTTCTTCTTAAATCTAAGGTGTGTCGTTCATACTTAATGGACCATCTGGCTTTAATTCAGCCAAAAATTGCCTTCCAGCTACATTAACCATAACAATCTGTTCGTCCCATTGCTTTCATATCACTCACTGGATGTTCACTGTGATTTTTTTATACTCTCATTAGTATATTTGTTCTTCTAATGCATTTGGAACACACGTTGATACATCAATGAAGGATATGTAACCAAGAACTCTGTTATGTCTCTTATGATAAACCTGTGAGCTATTAAATTTTGTGATTTGCAGTGAAGGAAACCAGAGAACCGTTTAGCTCAACATGCCAATTTACATGTATTTGAAATACTTTTTTAATTCATTTAGAGTATTTTGTCATTTCAAATTTCCTTAACAAAAAAAGGTCAAATGTTATTTGTTTTTAAATACTTTAAGAGAGTGTATTTTGGTTGTTAATATTTACATTTCACATTTACATTTAGTCATTTGTCAGACGCTTTTATCCAAAACGACTTACATTGCTTTATCCTATACATTTTACATAGGTATTTGCAATCTCCTGGGATCGAACCCACAACCTTGCGCTATTAACGCAATGCTCTTACCACTGAGCTACAGGAAAGCTGTAATATACTTCAATACTTTTTCAAATATATTGTTTTATTCTTGCATACAAAAACTTTAATTACCAGTCATAGGTGGCACCACGTTTCTATCATGATCTTTCATTCAATTGAAGGATACTTCACCCAATAATGAAAATTCTGGCATCATTTAACCCTCCCAGATTGTTCTAAACCTGTTTAAATGTAGTTGTTCTGCTGAACACACAGGAAGATATTTGGAAGAGTGTCATATCACGTTGTTCTTTTAACCTTGTATAACCAGTTTTTGTGGTCCACTATTGTTCTTTCAGACATTTTGCTGCTATGCAGTCAGTAGTAGTGACGTAAATGAAAATGATAGACATGATTTCTGTCATGATCTCAGTCATGGCATGGCTTTTTTCCTTTTTTTGTCAACCTCATGTGGAGCCGTTTTGACAGCTCCACACGTGTTCGGTGTCTATATCATTTGCCCCGCCCCCGTGTCTCCCTGCCAGGCTTTCCCCTTACCGGGTTTCCATCACCTCATCACCTGCACTCCTGTAGCTCATCCCGACCAGTAGCCTACCCTCGTTCCTCATTATTGTTCACCTGCAGTTCATTCCCGCTGTTTAGGTTCCCTCTATTTAATCCCTCTTGTCCTCTCGTCTTGTGTAAGACCGTTGCGTGTTTTGCCAGTTCTGACTGCCACAGTCTAGCGTGTCTAGCTCTGTCAAGTCTTATCCATAGCCACAGTTTACCTAGTGTGGCCAGTCACCCCTTTCGTAATCAGCGTCGCCAGGGAAACAGACGAGACACAGCTGGTGATCGTCAAGGCACCAATTAAAGGAGAATGAAAGACAGCAGAACAGAAGACATGGCGAGCTTATACTCCCATGCAAGCCACAGCTAACTTACATGTCTTCTGTTCTCCAGGCTCAGACGATTGACGATCGGCAGCTCTCACGGGAACACATTTAAGGCACGACTGCACAACTTTTTTTCAGGCCCTCTCTCTCCCTTCCTGCCAGTGGCTTGTACAAAATGGAAGAGATCATCCACCGGCTCGCCAAAATCACGGTTCGTCAACAACAGCTGACGAAACAGATGACGCGAAGGCAGAACCGGGCGGATCTAGCCATGGATCAGATGCGGGAGACGATCGCGCCCAGGGTTTCCCTACCGGACCCACTGGTAGCAGCACACTCCCTGCTGACAAAGCTGTCGGACCAGAATGAGGTGGAAGCTTACCTCAATACTTTTGACCCCTCACTGGTGGATTAGCCCATGCCCACAGAGCCGGGATCTCCAGCACCACGCGCCTGGATGGCCGGTTGTGCTATCCATCAACTGGCCCAACCCGGAGCTCCCCAACAACTTATCAGAGTAAACGGGTGAGCCGTCACAGCGACTCTGGACTCCGGCAGTGCCATTACCCTGGCACGGCCTGATGTAGTGGCACCTTGTATGGGTGGGAAGTTCACAGTTCCGGTTACCTGCATCAACGGGGACACACGGAAACTCCCCGCCGTCGTGTTACCGTGGCTGCTACTCAGGGGTCATGGCCCCTGGATGTAGGGATTGTGAACGACCTACCCGTACCGGTCCTGCTGGGTCGGGATTGACCGGGGTTTGAGGATCTTCTGGCCACCTCTCTACAGCCGGCCAGATGAGGGGGCCGCCCCTGGAGACACCGTCCTCGGAGGATCCAGGCACCACATCGGGCCTGGTTGGCCACAGGGAGCGAACCCGAGGGTGAGTGTCGACATCCTTACCTATTCTCCGACCTTTTTCAACAGATCACCGGAGGCGGATCTTTTGGAAAAGAACAACGTGAGGACGAGCGATTGCGAAACTGCTGGGATCAGGTCCGCATCGCCGAGAATGAGGTTATTATACCGGGGCCATATTCGATCCCATATTTCATCATTAAAAACGGTCTGTTATACTGTGTCGGTCAGAGGCGGGGGGAGGAAGAGCAGCTCCTGGTGGTTCCAAAGGGAAAGACGGATTCCATTTTAGAGCTGGCCCAAACTCACCCCATGGCTGGACACATTGGGGTGGAAAACACCATACAGCCAATTCGGGATCAATTCCACTGGCATGGACTAGACAGAGAAGTTTGTAGGTTTGTCAGAGCTGTCCCACCTGCCAGAAGACTTTGCCAAAACGACCTCCCCCCCAGCCCTCTTGTCCCCTTACCCATCATCGAGGTGCCCTTCGAGCGCATAGGGATGGATCTGGTGGGAGCGCTGCCTAAGTCTGCCAGGGGACATGAACAAATTCTGGTGATTGTTAATTACGCCACCCGGTACCCAGAAGCAGTTCCCCTGAGGAAGGCCACCTCTAAAGCCATAGCCAAATAGCCCTTTCTCCTCTTCAGCCGGGTGGGAATCCCCTCGGAGATCCTGATTGATCCTGACTTTCGAGCTCCTTTTCGGACAACAACCCAGGGGGCTCCTAGATGTAGCTAAGGAAGCGTGTGAACAACAGCCGGCCCCTCTTCGGACCGTCATTGAGCACGTACGGCAGATGAAGAACCGCATCGACCGGGTGATGCCCCTGGTTAGGGAACATCTCTCAGAGGCCAGGCGCGCCCAAAAACGGTTGTATGATGGGCCCGCCCAACCCCGAGAATTCCTGCCCGGTGACCGAGTGATGGTACTCATCCCGACAACGACATCCAAGTTTCTGGCCTCCTGGAACGGCCAATATACCATCGTGGAAAGGGTAGGGCCGGTCAACTACCGTGTCCGTCAGCCAGGACAACGTAAAGAAGAAAATTTGTACCACATCAAAATCTTCTGAAAAGGTGGATAGCCTCACCAGCCCAGATGGCCACCATCACAAACATGGAACCAGCCGTAATCCCGATGGGCGACCAACTGACGGCGATCCAGAAGCAGGATATCTGAGCCCTGGTCAGTCAGTTTAAGGACGTCTTCTCCGAGCGGCCTGGGCAGACCCGAATCATTAAACACGAGATCCGGACCCCCCAGGAACCATCGTTAGGCAGTGTCCTTACCGGGTCCCAGTGGCTCGCCGACTGGCTATAGAGGAGGAAATCACCCGCATGAAGAAGTTAGGGGTTATAGAACCATCCCGTAGCCCCTGGTCGAGCCCCATTTGATGGTCCAGAAACCAGATGGTACCCTCCGCTTTTGTAACGATTTTCGGCGCCTCAACCAAGTTTCCCTCTTTGATGGATATCCCATGCCCCGAGTGGATGAGCTTCAAGACCGCCTGGGAAAGGCTCGGTACATCAGCAGGTTAGACCTAACGAAGGGGTACTGGCAGGTAACCCTAGCACCGGACTCCCGGGTGAAAACGGCTTTCAGCAAACCGTCCGGCCATTGGCAGTACCGGGTCCTCCCCTTTGGCCTGCATGGGGCCCCAGCTACTTTCCAGAGGATGATGGGTGTCCTCTTATGGCCCCATCAGGCCTATGCGGCGGCCTATATTGACAACCTGGTCATCCACTCGGAGAGCTGGGAAGACCACCTCGATCGCTTGCGGAGGGTGCTAACCGACTTACGTAAATCGGGACTGACAGCCAATCCACGTAAATGCCACCTAGGGGTCGACGGAGCTCAGTACCTGGGATATTGTGTTGGACGAGGACTAATCAAACCTCAGAGCTGGAAGGTGGAGGCAGTGAGGGATGCCCCCCCAGCCACGGACCAAAACCAAGGTACTAGCTTTTATGGGGCTGGCGGGATATTACAGATGTTTCATCCCTAACTTCTCCTCTATAGCCAGTCCCCTGACCGACCTGACGAGAAAGGGCAGCCAGAGAAGGTAATCTGGACCCAGGAGACGGAGAGGGCGTTCTAAGTGTTGAAGACAGCACTGACGTCATCCCCGGTGTTATAAGCCCCCGACTATGGCTGCCCCTTTACACTCCAGACCGATGCCTCAGACAGAGGAGTAGGTGCGGTGTTGTCACAGACTCGGGAGGGTGAGGAACATCCCATCGTTTACATCAGCAGGAGGCTCACCCCCGCCGAGTCTCGGTACGCAACCGTTGTTATATTTGTTCTGGGCCAATGAGGGTCTATTTCCTGTTACCGCTGAAATAAATTAAAAATACAAAATCTTGCAAATCAGAGGCCCTTAAACAGGTGGGGCTGTGCGCCTGTGCGTTGTCGCGAGAGTGGTCGCGAGAGTGTTTCAAAAGCAACATTTCCAATCACTCTCGTGGTACTTTAATTTACTGTAAGTAAAACAAGTAAAGAAACTGCTTTTCTGCTCAAAGAGCTTTAAGGTATCTAGTAAAATAAACTATCAGATATAATTCACTGAAAGTCATAGGACAAAAGATTAGCGCAAAAAGCTAGAAATGATCTGCTAGATAAAGAGTGACTTGTGTTGTCTAGTGATGCAGGATCGCAGTTATTTCCGTAGCAAGGTGGTTGAAGTAATAAAAAATAACATTCTGATTAATAGGTTGGTTTCACGTGACGTCACGATGCTGCATCGTGAGAGCGCGAAATTCAGATGGAGGGCAGGAAGTAAAATAGTTGAGGATCTGCCAGTGCCGTCTGAAAAAATGCCAATGTTTTGTGTAGTTTACGGCTGCTCCAATCGTTCAAACAGAGAAAAGGATTTTACAGAGTACCAAAGATTGTCACTCATAAATGTGAGAAATGTAAAAAGTTCACAGAACAACGCCGTAAAAAGTGGATTTTTAACGAACTTCTGCGGTCGGCAGGAGCAGAGTCTGTTAATGCCCGTGTGTGCAGCGACCACTTCGTCGGAGGTTATGTTATATAGCCAAATTGTTTTTTGTGTCTGTGTTTATATAGCATTCGGTTTTCGTTAAATGCTCTTTACTTAGTAATTATTATAAAGTTAACGGTAGTCTAATATGCAGTTCATTTGGGCTTTTTTGACTGCCCTAGCGCTTTGGGTGACGTTGAGTCGGTAGATTGGGATCCGACGGTCAACCTAAGGTCCCCAAAAACTAAACCCAAATCAGAGGCATCTCTCAAACGAGAGCAGAGGATGACGCTCAAGGAAGACCAACAAAGACGGTCGAAATGTGCAGAGGCTATGTTGGATCTCCAACAGACAGATGAGAGCCAGGATCTGACACAGACAGCCGAAAGTTCCGAACCGAAGCAGCGTGACTAGTGACCAGTGGATAAAAGTATTACACTTGTGTAAAACTAGTGACGAGGGCTAGTGACTAGTCCAATTGTACTGGCTATATGTATTATATGTAATGAAATGGAATCTAATCTGTTATTGCACACCATGTTCTTATTATAACAATTGTTGAAAAATCTAATATTGTAAATAAACCACCATTTATAATTCTGTCTTCTCAATGGCATTTAATGTTTGCATTTATATTAAACAACAGCCAGAACTTACAAAGACCACACTTATAACAATAGTCAAAATGATAGATAGTTGGTGATGTCAACAGCATCCACTGTTGGCAAATCTTCAAGTTCGACATAAAAGCTCAATCATCTTCACGAGTAACGGGTCACGACCAACATATCTGTTTACTAACTCCTTGTATATTTTGCTTGAAACTGGTCCTAATTTCATACAATACGGACTCTCCGCAACGGTTTCCTCCATAGACGTATTCTCCATATTTACTTCCTGCCCTCCATCTGAAATCGCCCCGCCTTCGAGCGTCATCATAATCACGTGACTGAAACCCAGCTATTGCAGGTGCGTCGCAGGCAAAGATAATAATAACAAGAAAAGCTGCTGCCATTAGAATACAAAACACTCAATATGGCCACTCTAGCGAAGGAAGTCCTGCCCTCCTTAAACGGACTTTGGTCGTAAGAGAATGAGCTAAATCAATTATATGATATTAAAATGACGTGAAGGACTACTTGTTTATGTGATGCTAAAGTGTTTGATGGACTGCTGTTATGAGAACTTTTCTTTATTTCTTCAGTCTATCCAACTAAAATTATTGTATTTTTGTATCTTCAAATTTAGTAATTAATTAATCATTTATATCAACTAATATTTTTTTTATCAGCAGTATTTTGTATTTTCTTTTAATAAATTTTATGAGTAAGTATTTGTAATTTGTAACTACATACTTGTTGATTTATTTGTGCCTATCTCTGCGCACACACACCCCAAAATGCCCACTACAGTTTCAAGGTTATCACTGGTTTCTGCACTGAATGCAATAGTATTTCAATGATAAGTGCCACGGCCTCTTTGAAATGTTCAAAGCTGGATCAAACCCATAGGAAATGACAATCACAAATAAGATCTATTTAATGTCTTAATCGCTGCTGCCAGACAGACATGATGATAAATGGAGACCAAACAGAAACATTTTATTACGTCTCCAACTCTGAATTTTTCTCCTAAAAAATCCTAGCAAAGTCAAATGCATTTCCTCTATTGGTTTAGATGAGATATCTCGATTACGTATGTCATGAGCTCACTACAGTGGAAGGCTAAAGTAGGCCTTTAGGTATCTAAAGGACATTTCTTGCTTTTGCATGGCTTTTGTTGGCACCACCTTATACACTTTGTGAACGCATCACCCTATACTAGGTTTGTCACGGAACCATAAACATATTTTATGATACTTTACTAGCTGAAGTATCATGATACCTAGAAGTATTCTGGTGCTGTGCCATGTTAATAGTTGAAAACTACAAAATAAACTGAAGATCCTTAATGCAAAGATCTAAATGAAATTTTGAATTTACTGTGGTAAATTGTATTATACTGCACAATGCAATATTTTTTTAAATCGTTCAAATACAGTGGTATTCTATTATATGGTTAGACTCAAAAACACTAGTGTCTAGCAATTCTTGTAAATTTCACTGTAGTAAATTCTAAAGGACATGAGTACATTTTTGATCTGGCTACAATGACATCAACCTCACATTGATTGGAACTCTGGCCAGATCCTAAACTGGAGTGAAGCTTCTTGATCTCACTGTCTCCCCTCAGAGTCACCCACCTTTTCTGTTCTTCAGACACCGCCTGTGAACTCTACCTCAGTGGAACAAGAATTCAAGTTTGAGTTCCAGTGGAAAACAGGGTGTTCCAGGACATCTTTTCAAAACACCTGGAGATTAAACTTCTTCTTCATTTGCCCAGGAGACTGCGCCATTGAGCTGCTGGCTGGGTCCCCCACGCCCAAAGGTTTCATCTATTCGCTTTCGATCCCAGAATGGAAGGCCATGTATGCGTGCATATCTGAGATGTTGGCGCAGAACTTTAGCCGCCCATCCACTTCCCCTGCCATTTCCAGTTTCTTTTTTGTGGGCAAGAAGGACGGAGGTTTGAGGCCGTGCATCGATTACCGGAAACTCAATGCACATACCAAGACATTTTCATATCCCCTTTGTCTGGTCCCAGCCACCCTAGAACAGCTTTCTTATGCCACCACCTCCATTAAACGGGATCTCCGTTTCGCTCACAATTCAATCCGTGTGAAAGCTGGCGATGTGTGAAAAATTGCCTTCATAAAACCCTCTGGACCTGGTAATGCGTTTCGGACTAGTAAACGCCCCTGCCATATTCCAGAACCTAATGAACATATCTACAGAGACTTACTCGAAGGGTTCGTAATACTTTATATTGATGACATCCTCATCTACTACCACACAGTCTCAGAACACATCCATCATGTCTCCCAGGTACTGCAGCGACTCCGCCAACACCAACTCTATCTCAAGCTAGAGAAATGTGTCTGTCTTTCATTCACTTCCTCTGCTTTCACATCAGTAACAACACAGTTAAGATGGGAACCAGGGGAAGGTGGACGCTTTCATGAGATTGCCACAACCCACCACAGTCTGTGAATTGAAGCGCTTTATAGGATTTCATAGCCAACTTCAGCATAATCTCATCACCACTCACTTCATATCCCGCTATGATCAGTAAACCATCTAAATCTCTATCCTGCAACACCGATGCCCTACATGCCTTTCAGACCCTCAAGGAAGCCTTCTGCTCTGCAACCACTCTCTGTCTTCCAGTACTCAAACTCGCATTCACGGTGGAAGTGGATGCTTCCTCCACCGATTTGGGTTCAGTCTTGTCACAGCGGCAGGGGAGTCCGCCATGTCTCTATCCATTCACCTATTTTTCCGTAAACTGTCCGCGAAACTTACATTTACATTTAGTCATATAGCAGACGGTTTTATTGAGTTTAAGCGACTTACAATTGAGGTAAACCATGCAAGCAATTGGAACAACATAAGGACAACAAAAAGCATAAGTGCAATAAAACTGATCTCACAAAGCCTACCAAACTATACGAGACAAGTATTTTTTTCATAGAAAGAGATAGAAGTCAGAACTGATCAGGTGCTGAAGGAGATTGTTAAAGACTGCTACCAAATCTGCTAATCTTGTAGCAGCGGGCAGATCATTCCATAAATGTGGAACTGATCCAGAGAAGGTAAGTGAGAACATTTTTTGGGACAGTGTAGGGATCTGGCGGGTACATCAAATCACTTTTGTTGTCACATCACAACAGCACAAGTGCCTTGGTGAGTCAAATTCTTGAGAGCATGCTCTAGAAAGTGCAGAAGCAATTTACATATAGATAGTACTATTTACATACATACAGATGACAGTGTGCAATATACACTACATAAACTCAGTACAAACAGTGTACTATTAGACATACTTACAGTTATCAATACACATTATACACCATATGTACACATTCTGCATTATGTACACACAATAATATACAAAGGTGCAGCAGATTATATGTAAACTGGATACACAAATGTCATGGATGTGCCCTGTATGGTATTCAGTGATAGCAGATAGATTTTTGTATTAGTGCAGTGTGTGAGTGTAGTCCAGTTTGAGCTGTATTAGAGTTAAAGTGCAGTATGTGGCATACCGTTAGTGGGAGTGTGCTGTGGAGTGTGTTAGTTATGGCTGTTCATTAGCGTGATAGCTTGAGGGAAAAAGCTATCCATCAGTTGGCTAGTGCGGGATCGGATGCAGCGGAAACATCTTCTTGAGGGCAGCAGAGAGAGGAGTCTATGTGGCGGTGGCTGGAGTGATGATCCTGATGATCCTCCTTGCTTTCCTAATACACTCCTTGCTTTCCTTATACACCACCTGGTGTAGATGTCCTGGTAGGGAGGGAAGCTCACCTCCCATAATGTGGTGGGCAGTTCGCACAACCCTTTGCAGATTTTTGGGGTTGCCAGTGTGTCATGGCTAGAAAGAACAGTCAAGGATTCAATAGCAAGAGAACTTGTGTTTATTAACACCAATGGAACAGAGGTAGTGTAGGCACAACCATCTGACAAAGACAAGACGGAGTGACAAGCAATATATAGGACTTTCCAGCTCATCAGCGGAACCCGAGCAGTGCTGATGAGCCGCACCCATTCAACCCACGTGCATCCACATAGCAATGGAGAGTCAATGAATCCATGAACCGTGATAGTACCCCTCCCTCCTAGGAACACCGCCTGGTGTTCCCCGACACCTTTACCTGTCGATTGTAATCATCGATAAGGGAGTGATCCAGGATATCCCTAGCAGGAACCCAACTCCTCTCCTCCGGACCGTAACCTTCCCAGTCCACCAGGTACTGGATTCCGCGTCCCCTCCGTCTCGAGTCCAGTAATCGACTAACCGAATATGTAGGTTCCCCATCTACGAGTCGCCGCGGGGGGGAACTGGAGCAGGCTGATTGAGGTGAGAATGAAATACAGGATTTATTTTTGACACATGAAAAATGGGATGAACTCTCCTGTACACTGGAGGAAGGTTAAGGCGGACTACCACCGGACTAATAATCTTGGTGAGAGTGAACGGGCCAATGAATTTGAGAGCAAGTTTATTAGAAACGGAGCGGAGAGGAATGTTCTGGTTGAAAGCCACACCTTTTGACCAGCGACGTATGCGGGAGGCTTAGACCGGTGGCGATCGGCTTTAGCCTTGGTGCGCGCCCCCACTTGGAGTAGAGTCTCACGGGCTCTAGTCCATGTGCGGTGACACCTCTGGACGAAGGCGTGGGCGGAGGGGACAGCGACTTCGGATTCCAGACTAGGAAAAATTGGTGGCTTGTAACCAAAACTACATTCAAACGGAGAAAGGACCGTGGACGACACTGGTAACTGATATTGTGAGTGTACTCCACCATTGAAAGTTGTTGACTCCATGAGGAAGGATTCCTGGAGACCAAACATCGCAACACCCTCTCCAAATCTTGGTTGGCTCTCTCGGATTGGCCATTACTCTGGGGGTGAAACCCTGAGGACAGACTGACAGTCGCTCCCAGTAATTCACAAAACTCTCGCCAAAATTTGGACACAAACTGGGGTCCTCTGTCAGAGACCACGTCCATCGGGAGGCCATGTGAGCGAAAGACGTGGTCTACAACGGTCAACACTGTCTCCTTGGCTGAGGGTAATTTGGGCAAGGGAATAAAAGGAGCCGCCTTCGAGAACCAGTCCACCACGGTCAAAACGACCGTACTGCCCTGGGAGGGCGGGAGGGCGGTGATAAAATCTAGCGCTGTTATAGGGAGGTGAAGTTTATGAGCCAAAGAAAAGTCCATCAAGTTACCCTCCGCTCCCGAATCCACCAGCGCCTGGCCGTTAAAAGAACTGCCTGCCCACTGGAGTCTCACCAGGAGGATGGTGGCGTTCGAGGGTCTGGT
The DNA here is from genome assembly GCF_015846415.1 of Triplophysa dalaica. Taxonomy (NCBI): domain Eukaryota; kingdom Metazoa; phylum Chordata; class Actinopteri; order Cypriniformes; family Nemacheilidae; genus Triplophysa; species Triplophysa dalaica. The sequence continues at coordinate 9,274,651 of NC_079543.1, forward strand.
CATGGAAAGCCCGCCCAACAGTATTCTCCCTCCTACCGCCGCGCTTGGTCTTTTAAAGGACAGGTAGAAATGAAATGGCCGGCCTCTCCACAGTAGAGACACAGACCCCTCGAGCGGCGATGTTCTCTTTCCTCCCGGGAGAGCCGAGCTCGACCCACCTGCATGGGTTCAGGATCGTTAGAGGGACTGACCGTGTTCACTCTCCTGTAACCGGAGAACTCAGCGAACTCACCCACAGGAGCCTGGTATGGTCGAGTCTCTCTCTGTTGTAGACTTGCATCAACTCGTAGTGCAAGTTCGACCAGTCCATCAAGCGTCTTGGGTAGCTCCAACGTGTAAATCTCCTTGTGAACACGGTCAGCCAACCCATGCAGGAACATGTCCCACTGCGCCTCCTCATTCCATTTGCACTCGGCGGCCAACGTCCGATACTCGATGGAATAGTCGGAAACAGAGTTGTTGTTTTGTCGGAGATCGGCCAGTTGGCGAGCTGCCTCGCGTCCGGCGACTCCGCGGTCGAACACGTGCTCCATCTCCTGCTTGAGTGCTTGGAACGAGGAGCAGCAGTCGTGTTAATTCTGCCACACCGCTGTTCCCCACAGAGCCGCACGTCCAGACAGCAGCGTCATAACTAGTGCCACCTTACTCTCCTCGGAAAAAATGTCATGGGATGAAGAGAGAAGTAAATCGAACACTTGGTTAAAAAGGCTCTGCATAAATTTGGTTCACCTGAATACCTCTCAGGCGTGGGGATGCGCGGCTCCGGCCGGTTAAGGTTGGGATTCTCCGGGGAAATAGGCGGGGGCGGTGCTGGCGCAGTGGGACCTCTCAGACTTTGTAATTGAGAGGTGAGTTTGGTCACCTGCGTTACCACAGCCTGTATCGCCCGACCCGAGGCGGGCGTGGTTACCAGTGAAAATATGTTCGAAACTGGCTGCACTCGCTGAATCCATGGTGTGGTTCAGATGGTTCTGTCATGGCTCGAAAGAACAGTCAAGGATTCAATAGCAAGTGAACTAGTGTTTATTAACACCAATGGAACAGAGGTAGTGTAGGTCCAAAGACTGTATGCAGAGTCAATAACTCGGCTCGGCAATGCAGGACTCATGGGGCAGACAGCTTGCAGGAAACCAGAACACGATCCTCCGAACAAGGCAGAAGTCCAAACAGACACCAGGAACTGGAGCGAGGAGAATAGACGGAGAGTGCCGACCCGAGAACCTCCACAACCATCTGACAAAGACAAGACGGAATGACAAGCAATATATAGGACTTTCTAATTCAAAACAGCTGGCGTTGATCAGCTCATCAGCGGAACCCGAGCAGTGCTGATGAGCCGCACCCATTCAACCCACGTGCATCCACATAGCGAGGGAGAGGCAATGAATCCATGAACCGTGACACAGTGGTGCTGTTTCCAAACCAGGCGGCATTGGTTTGTTTTCTTTAGCACTGCATCCATGTGAGATCCTCAGTGATGTGAACGTCAAGGAACTTAAAGGTGTTTACCCGCTCCACAGGTGTCTTGTCGATGGTGATGGGTGTGTTTTCTTTGCTCTGTCCCCTGAAATCCAACACCAGCTCCTTGGTCTTGTCGATGTTGAGTGAGAGGTGGTTCTTCTGACATCATTTGGTCTGGGTACTCCTCTCTATAGGCTATCTGGTCATTGTCAGTGATCAGGCCTATCACCGTTGTGTTGCAGCAAATTTGACGATGAGGTTGGAGCTGTGTGTGGCTGTACAGTCATGTGTGTACAGGGAGTACAGGAGTAGGCGGAGAACACAATCCTGAGGAGCACCGGTGTTGAGGGTCAGCGGGGATGAAGTAATGTTTGAAATGCTTAAAATGAATACATAAATGAAGTGTACCGTGTAAATACCCTGTCAGATTTCCCTACCAGCATCAAATAAACATGTTGAATGATTTTTTTGCGCAAAAAGATTACGTAGCATAGATGTGAGCATCCGACGTTGTCCCCGCATTTTTGTCATCGGCGGCTACTGAAGAGTCAGTGTGGGCACTCGGGGTGCGCAACACATAAAATTGTGTATTCTTGTAGTTCGATACGATGAACCAACTGTAGATGCTTTGCCATATTGCTGGTGACACCCGTCTTGCAACATAATAATTTGTCACAATAATTACACTTTGCTTTGTCTTTTTGTGATTTTGCAAAATTCAGCCACAATTTAGTGCGCCTTCTACTGCCTCTGCCAGTCCCCAACCATCCTTGGTCCCATCTCACAATAGACTTCCTCACAGATCTGCCACTGTCCGGCCCCAGCTGCCCACAGCCTTAGCAGAATCCCTTTTCAATGGTGTATTTCAAAACTTCGGATTCCCTGAGGATATCGTGCCGGACAGAGGCCCCAAATTCATATCCCAAGTTTCGAAAGCCTTTTTTAAGCACCTCAACGTGAAGGTCATCATAACCTCCGGCTATCACCCTCAGGCCTATGGCTGAGCGCAAGATCAGGACACCGGGAGATGCCTGAGATCTTACTGTCATGACCACCAGCACAGTTGGCACCACTTCCTCGCCTGGGCAAAGTATGCAAAGAGTGAATGAGTGAGTGTGTGTGCCCTGCGATGGGTTGGCACTCCATCCAGGGTGTATCCTGCCTTGATGCCCAAAGACTCCTGAGATAGGCGCAGGCTCCCCGTGACCCGAGGTAGTTCGGATAAGCGGTAGAAAATGGATGGATGGATGGATGTTACAGCTGATCTCAAAAAAGTGTCCTGTGAAAGCCTTCCTTTCGAAGCGAGGGAGAAGAGTCTGACGTGCAGCATCATGTGCCGCTGTTCTGCCAAATTGTCCTACCCTGTCAGATTTTCCTACCTTAAGGTAAAACTTAATATAATCTAATTAATAAACAGGTAGGATGATTTTACAATGCAAAATACTCTATCAGATAGACCTACCTGCTTAAAATGAATACATAAATGAAGTGTACCGTGTAAATACCCTGTCAGATTTCCCTACCAGCATCAAATAAACATGTTGAATGATTTTTTTGCGCAAAAAGATTACGTAGCATAGATGTGAGCATCCGACGTTGTCCCCGCATTTTTGTCATCGGCGGCTACTGAAGAGTCAGTGTGGGCACTCGGGGTGCGCAACACATAAAATTGTGTATTCTTGTAGTTCGATACGATGAACCAACTGTAGATGCTTTGCCATATTGCTGGTGACACCCGTCTTGCAACATAATAATTTGTCACAATAATTACACTTTGCTTTGTCTTTTTGTGATTTTGCAAAATTCAGCCACAATTTAGTGCGCCTTCTACTGCCTCTGCCAGTCCCCAACCATCCTTGGTCCCATCTCACAATAGACTTCCTCACAGATCTGCCACTGTCCGGCCCCAGCTGCCCACAGCCTTAGCAGAATCCCTTTTCAATGGTGTATTTCAAAACTTCGGATTCCCTGAGGATATCGTGCCGGACAGAGGCCCCAAATTCATATCCCAAGTTTCGAAAGCCTTTTTTAAGCACCTCAACGTGAAGGTCATCATAACCTCCGGCTATCACCCTCAGGCCTATGGCTGAGCGCAAGATCAGGACACCGGGAGATGCCTGAGATCTTACTGTCATGACCACCAGCACAGTTGGCACCACTTCCTCGCCTGGGCAAAGTATGCACAGAATTCGCTCCGAAAAGCCTCCACTGGATTAACACCATTTCAGTGCATAATCGGCTACCAACCTCCCCTATTCCCCTGGTCGAGAGATCCCTCGTCGGTGGCATCTATGGACCACTGGTTTCGGAAGAGCGAGAGGGCTGGGAGCTCACACCCACCTCCAACAGGCTCTCCGCAGACAAAAGGAGAATGCTGACACGAGTCATTCACTCACTCCACAGTAGGCACCTGGAGAAAAGGTTTAGCTCACCACCTATGATTTCCATCTGTGACAGCCCTGTAAAAATTCATTGGACCCTCCAACGTACTGAACCAGATCATCCCAGTCACCCACCTACCGTCTTCAACTCCCACCTCACTACAGAAGTTTACCCTCATTCCATGTCTTTCTCCTAAAATCTCATCATAATCCTGTTCATGTTCCCTCCACAGAGCCAGGTGCGGCGACTGAAATCCCCCCCTCCACCCATCGATGAGGCCCAGCAGAGAAAGGACAAAAAGGTTGCTTGAAATACCTGGTTAACTGGGAGTTAAACAGACCAGAGGAATGATCTTGGCAGGCTAGTGATGACATTCTAGTCCCAGCACTCCTCAGAGACTTTCAGCCCTCGCACCCCAACTGTCCGGCCCCTCGCCCCCTCGTTGTCCTCATCGATCTGTTAGGTCAGTTGGAGTGATCCGTGAACGGGTGGCTACGGCAACTGATGCAGCATAGCTGCCTGCCACACCCCCAACATCAGTGCTCTTCCCTTGATTTCCCCGCTCTCATTCCCCAGACTTTTAGTCCTCACTGACTACTCTCCCCATGATCCCTTGCACCCAGCATCCTGATTGCACCTTTCCCCGGCAGCTAATCTCCCCGTACTCTTTATATACTATGCCTTATGTGTCAGTGTTTGTCAGGTCTAGTTGTTGTTCTATTTACTCTAGTTCAGACCCCTTGAGCATTGTTATGCTGATTCATCCGTGGAAGTATTTTTTTGTCTCTATTTCCCAAGAAGTGTTTTTTGTCTGATTTTGCCTTATTGTGGATTACCCCTTTGTGGATAATTCCCTGTGGATTTGGTCAACTGTTTTTTCACCAGTGGTTTCATTAAACTGGTAAAATGTCTTCCAATCTGGTGAGCATCGTATTTTTCTGGGGATTTGTGACACTATTAGGCTTACTTTAATTGTGAAATTAAAGCGGCAAATAGGAGGTGGCTTTTTTTACAGTGAATCATTCAACAAACTTCATTTATTCACATTAAATAATAATATTATAATTTTCTCTATGTTTTACAGAGTGTTGCAGTATTTATTATAATTTTTTCTTTAATCAATCTTTAATCAGAAACGGGTTGGCACGAGGGCGGGGATTCAATGACTGATTGCAAACTGGCTTACAAATCTGACTCCATTTTGTAGGCAACGCCCAACTTTCAACGATACAATCAGTACCTAATGAAGTCCCGCCCTACATTTTGCTTATTTCAAAAGTTTTTTCACTCGGATATTCATCACGATACAGAAAAAAAGACAATCGCTACTTCTGTTTCATGCTAACTTTAAAGGGATAGTTGAAAATTTTGTCATCAATTACTCACCCTCATGTCATTCCAAACCTGTATAAATTTCTTTCTTTGAAAGAACACAAAAAAAGATATTTTGTAAAGTGTTGATAACCGAACAGCGATGCCCCCCATTGACTTCTGTTGTTTGAACACAAAACCGATGCAAGTGAATGGCTGCCTTCTCCCTGCGGTCAACAATGTTTTTCAAAATATGTTCTTTTGTGTTTGCAGAGGATAGAAAGTCATGCAGGTTTGAAATGACAATAGATGAGAAAATCAGAATTTTCATTTTCATTTCATTTTCATCTCTTTAAGAACGAGGCAAGTGTCTTAATAAATGACTCACTGAATCGTTAAAAACATGGAGGATTTTGGAGAGGAACATCGCAAAAAGGCAGAAAGTGTTCAAATGAATGTTTATGTGAATATGCAACATTTCTTATGGGTGTTTGAAATGTTTTGCATCACGATACTACCGTAGCACCGGTACATCAAAAAACCTTGCCCTACAGTCACTTCTTCAAATGAATAGTAGAAAGTGAAATAATATGTGTAAAAAAGATTCAAATCTTGTTTTTTTGGCCTAAGAGAAATAAAACATCACAAGGTTTTGATAATTCATGCATGCGTTCATTCAATAAACATTCCTAAATTCCTATTATCAAACAATCCTACAGTAAGTTGAGCTGAAAGACACCTACCTGTCAAAAACTGTCTCTCTCTATGAAATGTTCAAAGAATAACCTGTGACGTTGTTGATGCATAAATGAAACATAACGGAGAAATCAATATGGGTAAATCTCATGCGGGCAATGAAACCGCAACCTCTGAGCAATTACATTTTCCTCTGAGAACCGTTTTATTGCATTTGTTGGCCCATTTCTCTTTTATCATGAAACGTCTCATATTTTCCACTAAATTTGAAGGTGCAACGTTGTGGTGTACACAAACAAAAGCTAAAACAAAACTAACTAAATAACAGTCCGGTCTGATCTGATCACAGTCTGCATCTCTCTGTCTTCCTCTCTCTTCTATTCACTACCTGCTGTGCTGGCCATCACTTTCACATTTCTTTACAGAACTTTCTTATCTTGTATCTTATTGATCCCACATAGTGCAGCACTGATCCATTAAATGAGAGTATGTGATGTATTTGCTTGTATGTTTGTGATTGTTCCCCCAGCACAACAGATCTCAAAAAAGTGAATGCAGGGATTTACACCAAGCTAAAGAAAGTATTACACCAAATTAGCAGAAACTGGTCAACTATTGCTCTGAAAACACATCTAGAACGCTAAACAGAAGCATAAACAAGTAAAGTTGTATAATTTCTTTACACTATCCTGTTTTTTTAAAACACTGTGATGACACTTAAATATAGCTATTTACTTAATTTTATTTCATAGGCAGAAAAACATGAACTGCTTACCTTCCTTTTGGCTCTCAGTTGGCCCTGGTAGTTGTCGGATGAGTCACCAGGAATCTCTCCTCCCCACAGTGTCAAGCCAACAATAGTGTAGGTGATACCCATCACCACAAGAGGCAGAATGTACACTAGCACTGCCACTATAACATGATACCTAGACCAAGAGAGAGAAATATGGTTGCCTATGTCAGGGGTTTTCAAAGAGGACCCCAGAAAAATCAGTAAAAAAAGACCAGTGATAAAATGTTCTAAAAAAGGTCTACTGAACGCTATTATCGTTTCATCTAATTTAAAGTGTCCATATTGCCTCCTTTTTCTTGCTACATAAAGTCCTGTATTTTTTATTGTTTTGTATCTTTCTAGTGAGTTTTTACACTATATGTTTTCCCACACAATGCTAAGTAATTTTCAACCCAAAATTAGGTAAAAAACGGACAAATCCAGTCACTAGATTAAATTAACCCATAAAAATGTTTACATTTGATCCAACAATGGGTTAAAAAACACAGAATTTGGGGATGAAACAGCTGGGTTTGTCCATTTTTCACACAACGCTGCGCTGAAAGTAACCCAGCAGTTCGTAGTGTTGTGTGATATATTTCACTTGGGTTTGTAAAAATTGCTATGAAACACAATTTATTGAAAAAAAAAATGCTACAGTACTAATACAATAGAATTAAAAATGTTTCTCTAAGCTTTATACATTAAAGATTAAGTGTAATTATTAACAATATGTGACCCAGGACCACAAAAACATTTTTTTTTATTGATGATGATATATCACCTGAATTCTGAATAAATAAGATATTTTTGTTATGAAATGACAATATTTGGCTTTGAAAATCTGAAATCTGAGGGTGCAAAAAAAATAATAATATTGAGAAAATCGCCTTTAAGTTGTCAATAAAAGGCGTTGTAGCAGGCCGTTGCTGAGAAGAAACAGGTTTGTTTTAACGCTCTCTGTGGACTTACCACTGTCATGATGTTGTACAGAGTAAATTAACCTGAAAGCAAAGATTTGAAGATTTACATAGTAGATAACAAACTTGAGTGGGTAATTCTCAAAGAGTATACAGCAGCAAGCAAATTTGTAGACGTGTTTCCAGCCATTTTTGTTAGCTATTTTGCTGCATCCACTCATTAAAAATCAAGTTTTTTATCTATTTATGGTAGGAACTTTACAAACAACCTTCATCGAATATGCCCTTTAGTAAATATCCTAATCTTTTTTGCACAAAAGAAAAATAAATAATTTTGAACCATACAATATTTTGTTGGCCAATGCTACAAATATAGGCTACCTGTGCGCCGTTTGACTGGTTTTGTGGTCCAGAACATCAAACACAATTATCTAACATACTTTACATACAAATGCATAGATGGATAGGATGTGGGTCTCTCACAAAAGGATCATATTTAGGGGTTCTTGGCATCATAAAGTTTGAAAAACCCTGTACTGTCACACCAAGAGATATTGGAGGAGTCCAATGGGATCCAAAAATTCTGACAGAGCAAAACTCTGTCTGAGGCAAGACTGAGTAAGCTTTCCCTTAAAATATTTTATTATTCTTGCGAAGTTTCATTAAGATGGCAAAACATTCCAATGCATTTGTTTTATGAACAATTATTCATACATTCTAGATAGACTGCAATCAAAGCAAATGTTAACAGTTTGAAACATATAATATTACTTTACCCTACAGTACATTGTGCCAGAGCTCTTCAACTGGTGACCTTCAGGCAAATCCAACCTGTCAATCATTTTTACACGGCTGATTGATTATTTAATCGCTGTGCAGCCTGATACAAGAGAGTTGCTCTCAAACCTCAGCTGTTCAGAGGTCAGAAGCACCCAGCAGTTCTCAATAGCGCCCCACGGTCCATTTTCGAATAACAGAAAGCGAGTTTAATTTTTCTCTGGTCATACAGTAGTTCTTTGCTAACTTCATGCAGTTAACTTGCTTTTATCTTCACTGAATGTGAGAGTTATAAAAAGAAAGTAATTAACTTTATTAAATGCGATCTGTTCAGGATAATATGGCCCCGAAAAGAAGCCACTGGATGAGTTCTTGAGACGGTTTCAAAGCATCAACATAAACATTTGCAAATAAAAGAGTGCCTGTAGATTATTTCTCATAAATAGGCAAAAGAAACCGAGAAGAACCATTCATTGGCTAAACTTGCCTGTCCACTATTTTGAATTTAGACTGCGATACTAAGCTCAATCGCTTGATGTCAATGTCCCATACGGTTTAAATGCGAAAGAATACAGGACTGTCTGAAGAAACCATCTATACAATGTTAATTTACTATTCTAAAAATCTTGAAAAACGAACATTTAAGACTCTAAAGTATTTTTTTTTAATAATAATATAAAGAGTGCTCACATGAAAGGGTCCTCTGCAGGTCTGGGCCAGGCAACGTAGCAAAGAGTCCGTTTGGGTAACTTCTTGATGGTTGAAAAGAAACAGAGAGGAAAGGCCAAAACCACCGCCAGCACCCAGATGCACACAATGACAACCTTAGTGGCCGTGGCTGAGAGGCGTGATCTCAGAGGATGGATAATGGCCATATACCTATGCAACACAAACAGAACATTGTTCAGACTCGTCTGTCAGTTTATGATACGGCTTATGAATGCACCTGTGTGCGCAATTCAAAATACACTGCTTTACAGCTTTAAACAACATCAAAGTGACAATACATCACAGAAGCACCACGCTCGGGCGATTTTCAATTTCCAAGTTGTGTAATGATTTAATAGCAGATTGATAATGGGTCACATCAAAGAGCAGAGCGTTTGCATATGCACTGCTGCATGGATAGCTAAATCTTTCACTAGGCTGTTAAAACCTAGAATGTTAAGAATTCAAGCTACCAGGCATGACACTACAGGATTAATTCCCCTACAAATTAAATTTCCATCATTATTTACTCTCTTTTATGTCATTCCAGGCCTGTTTGACTTCTACAAAAATAGAATATGGTCTGTTTTTTGAGTTTGGGGACGGTGTATTCCTCACAAAATGCTGTCTCGGAATATTTGGAATGTGGTGCACAAGTCACGGACATTTTTTTTACATTTGTGTTGTTTTTGTGTGTTTTGCTGCTTAAAAGCTTAAAGGGATGGTTCACTCGAAAAATTCAAATTCTGTCATCATTCACTAACCCGCTCATTTTAAACCTGTATGAGTTATATACTTCTGCAGAACACAAAATAAGATATTTAGAAGAATGTTGGTAACCAAACAACGGCGCATCTATTCACTTGTATCAGTTTTGTGTCTATACAATGGAAGTCAATGGGTACCGCCGTTGTTCGGATACCAACGTTCTTTAAAATATCTTCTTTATGTTCCGCAGAAGAACAGGTTTGAAATGACAAAAAGTTGTGTAAATGATGACAGATTTTTTTTATTTTGGGGTGAACTTTAACTTTAATTCTATATTGTTGTAATCGTAAAGAGTGAGCAGTTCAGTCTGAAGAATTTCATGTATTATGTTCTGCACAAAAAATAAGTAAGACTTCAGACTGGTGAAATTATGACAGAATTTAAATTTTTAAGGAAAATGGTCATCAAAGAAAAAAACATTTAATAACAACAGAACAGTGATGGCAGGAATGTGGCAAATAAGCCTTCATTTCATAAGAAGTCAGGAAGGCACCAATCATATGACATTGATAATACGTGAACTTTGAACTATGACATCGTTAACATATTCAGAATCATTCAAAACTGAATAGGGGCTATTTGCTTACTTAAGGACTCTTGTAGAGTAAATGGCTTGTTAGACAGCCAATTATTCTTTAAGAGCCCCAAGATATAGCCAGCATGGATAGAAAATTTGGAAACGTGTTGAAAAAACCAAGGAGGAGAAATAAGAGATACATATGATAAAACCACAGCATGTCTGTAAAATGTCCAGAAATGCAAATTATATAATAAACTGCAATTAAAAAGGGTTAATTATTTCCTGCTGTGATGTGCTGTTATTGTTAAGCTACATTTATACAACACAGCTTATCTATAATAACCGTGCCAAATAACAGTACATTACAGTGTAATTCTACAAATGACAAACTGTTTGAACTGAATTTGAACCCGCCGGCCCTCAATATCCGTCAAAAAATGTTGAGCATTATAGTTGTATTAAATATTCATAAACATTGCTGAATGCACCAGAATGGATTTTTTCACCAGCAATGCCAATATCAGCGAAATTAAACATTGATTTAATGGAAAACACAGTCGTGGCAAGTGGTGTCAACACAAATCTCAAAATTTCTCCTAAATACGAGCGTGGGCACACTGACCTGCTGCAAATTCCAGCGCACGTCACAAGTATTCTGAGCATAAGGGCAGTGACTGGCTACCAGCAAACATAAACAACTAACACAACCTCAAGTGTGGGGTTTGTGATATGTGGCCTGGAGACATAAGCCCTGTGACATTTTTGAGAACAGGAAATAACTGTGAGGAACAGTGTTGTCTGCATTTAGTTTTCTCCTGTCTGGTGTAATTCTAATGCTGATGTTTTAGTGGCTTCATCTAAACAGAGATGACAAAAAAAGCAAAATAACAACACCTTTGACGTTTGCAGATTATAAAGGACTAGTTAATTTCATAGGGCTTTCATTACTGTTTTTATTGCTTTTTTATCCCTCTAGTCTACAGCAGCCATTATATTGCATTTTTCATTGCTTTTCAGAATTAAGTGGGTGTGTTTCGCAACCATTTAACTCCACACAGTATAAAACACACTTTTTGCATATGAAATGACATACAGTGCTTTTCTCACAAGTGTTTGAGTCTATTATAGTTTATTTTACTATAAAATCTTTGCATGATCAATTTATTCCACATAATATGTTCTCTTTAATTGAATTTGCTTCTCCACTGTAAAACAAAGCCTTGTAAACTACTGTTAGAGGTACATCCTTAAAGGAAACCCAGCTTTCAGAATATAAATCACCACCATGGCAGACTTGTGATGCAAAGTAAGTAATGTCCTGGCCCATCTTTTTAAGCATTTTGATCTTATACAAACCCGAGACGAGAATCAATTACAATATCGGACTCAACCTCTTCACTTTCTAAATAGGCTTATGAATTATTTCAGAGTGAATTTATTCATATGAATAGTCTATATGATAAACCTGATTTATTCAATAAAAGAAAAGGATGTCACCCTGTAACAGAGACACATTGAGTTAAGTATGTCCACGTTTACCATTTTAATAAGTTTTAGGGAATATCCGCAAACTTTAAAGTATATTTTCTTTTAGAGCAGATGATATTTTCAGATAAAGCTTATTTAAAACACTTATTTGTGAATAGTATTTGGTCTCAGGGAGACGTGTGTACCTGGTATCTGCCTTGAGTAATCCACAACAATGCTGTGAAATTAAAAACAATGCGCATTTGAGTGCAAAAACTGTGCATTGAAATACAGTTTTTAAGATTCAAAACTGTTTCTAATTCACAAATCAATCACTTTTTTCACTGAATTCAATATTTTGAAGATATTATGCAAAGGGGTTATCAAAACGGTTTTGATTTGGTATATTGAATCATTTGGCACACATTAACATTATGCATTTATCAGACATTTTAATCCAAAATTACTTACATTGCATTATACTTATTGGTTTCTGAGTATGTGCGATCAAGCCCATGACCTTTGTTTTTTTGTCTAGCGCCATGCTCTAACCACTGAGCTACAGAAAGCTTTACCCTCAATAAGAAGATGTCCACCTTCTGTAATTTAAAACAATAAAACTTGTCATTTGCAGGCAATGGTGTAAGTCTTTATTAAACGAAAAGTTCACCCAATAATTAAAATTTTGATTTAGAACACATCTGCGATGGCCTGAGGATTAAAATAAAACTTTAACTTTCTTATTTATAAAACAATAAGATGATAGGTTTTCACGCTAAGTAGAAAAATATAATGAAATTGCAAAAATATTTATGTGAAAAATTTGTTTCTAAGCTTGCTAAATACAGGTCAATGTATAGAAAAAAGTTTTTAAAGGACCAGTGTGTAATTTTTTGGAATATCTATTGAGAGACATGCAATATAATATACATAACTGTGTCTTAAAAGGTGTCTAGAGACCATATATAATGAAGCGTTATATTTTTATTTCCTTAAAATTAGCCATTTCCATCTCACACCGCGGGTCCCCTTGCATGGTATTCACCATGTTGTTTACACAGCTCTAAACGGACACGCTCTATAGAGCATGTTTCATATATACCTAATCTCCTTCAGCAAATAAGCACAAACGTTACGACATCTTAGTCCTGTGTTAGCCACCGTATAGTGCTTCAAATGGGAGAGGGGAGTGAGCATGGGTTGCAATTGCTGTGACACAGGTTGTGTGAAACAATGAAATGTATCTGTTCTATTCAAAGGATCTTGTGAGAGAAATCACTGCCTTTTGTGCTGCTATGTTTTTCTGGCCTATATCTCATGCAGTGACGGATGTAACAAATCCGATCACGAGTGGTCACCGGGGATTCATGGTAATACAAGGTGTTAACAGAGATCTGCCTTGGCTAACCACTTTCTGGATCACAGACTTAGGCAGGTAATAGGTGTAAACAATCGATCAAAAGGTTCCTATAAAGCACAAACTATGAAATTTGTTGTATATGACTATTCTTATACTCATTCTAATCTTTAACATTACATAACTCCTGTACTAATCATCCTAGATGCAGAACTCAACCGCTCATGCTGAAATAGCTTTTTAACAGCACACAAAATAAATTACCTAAGTAAGTTCCTAAATGTATGGACGCTTGCGTTCCGCATCAAACTAATCATCCGTATCTGGAAAGGCTATTGATGAACTACACATGTCCCATTTAATACACATTATTTTCCCAGAGAAGTGAAGGAGGTTAGTGAGATATTATCAGTCCGCACAATGTCTAATCAAAGGAGAAATGAGGAAATGGCAGCGGGGTGGAGAGGGGAAAAGATTAAAGATTCGATGGCACGGCATGATATCTGAAGGGGTGAGAAGACAAGCTTAAAAAATCATCTGGAGATTTTTTCTACCCATGTAGGGGAGACATATTGAAGATTGAAAAGAAAAACAAAATTTCTAACATCTCTGAAGTTCTGAAGCAGAGCCTATGGCAGAGACTTGGCTCTCAGTGGAGCACTGAAAGTGTTATAGAGCACAATATACTGCAGAAGGTCTGATCTTGATTTACTTCCATTTATAAAGGAATGTTATTTTCTAACAATATAGTCCAACACTTTTTTTTTTAGCTGAATTGATTCCGAAAGTATTTTTGGTTCAAAAGCATTGACTAATATATCCCGCTGTGGATATATTGTGGATATGTTACGGCAGCAAATTTCCTTGATTATTACAAGTATAGTTCCTAATCATATCGGCCTGGAAATTTTTATTTTTTTCATTTTCCGCTGGTATTTGCAAGAATAAATGCAGAATAAATAAAAATGTGGAATATGGTCTCTTAATTTCTTTTGTGGCTGTTTATACATGTGCATTTATAAAACTTAATTACATTTATTGCAATGTTTCATGGGAACTGTGTTCGCTGCTCAGCTCTTTTAGCACAGTTCACGCATGGTGACTTTGACTTCTTTGATTGGTGGATCGGCAATAATCTTTCTTCTGAATTATGGGTAGTGTAAAAAAACACATTTTTTTATTTTTTATGAATCAGATTGATTTGTGGCTTCTACAAGTTCATGGTCTGTTTTTAATGTTTTGCTTTTCAAAGCCAAGTCCTCGATGTATTTCTTAACGTATTTTACTTCTATTGTTGCACTCTGTTGTCTTAACACACATTGGTTCTTACTGTTCTTTCAATCTCTTGATTTCATCTTATTAAAGGCAAGGATAAGCAAGATCAATGGATTCTGTTCTTGAATCAGGATTCTGCACACTGCTAGTGCTAAACGTCCTACGTCTCTCTCAATTCAGTCTGTCCAGTAGGTGAGAAGAAGAAGAGAGTGAGAAGAATTAATTTACAACTGAACTACTGTGCATCCATTTTACTATCCAACATGTTTGACCCCTATGCATTTCATGGTGCTTTGTGAAAATGGGAAAGGTTTAAACCTTGAAAAATTATCAAGTTTTTGTTCTTTGTTTTGCTAATTGTATAAGCAATTGTAGATTGCTTATACAATTATACAATGTATAAGCAATTATACATTGTACATTGTACATTGTATACAATTATACAATGTATAAGCAATTGAGACAAGTCCTCAACCTCCCCAACATCAACTGTATCTCCGATGTTAGACAGCTTGGCCTTGTGGAATGTTTCTGTATGAATAAGAGACACCTTTTCAATTTAGGCTATAAAAGATCTTTCTAACCAACACAATCTCACAGGAATTCATAACTAGGTGGCTTATTCGATTTGTACAATATCATTTGTACAGTTCAGTACGATTTGCTTTGCCACCATGTGAAATAGTAATGAATTCCAATGTGATCAGCTTGTTCTAAAAATGCATTTATGAAAATGGTTTGAAATGGAACGCACTGACATGTGTTACTGATTTCCATTAACAGAATCAATGTGCGTTTGCACTTTGCAAGATGTCAATGAAAGCTCTGTAGTTAAAAAAGCCCCCATCCACAATCATTGTTCAGCCACTTTGCAAAAAGTCAGCCATTCTGTGTGACAGACTGCCTTGGGCATTTACATCAGCTGGAAAAATAGACACCACAAACAAAATGAAGAATAAAAAACAGCAAAAATATTTAAACAAACCACTTCCTATTTTGTAAAATGAAGGCTAGGCAATGAATTTATACCTACTGAAAGAATGACGGGGTATAATCTAACCAAGAGATGGCATTGATCAAGAGACCTGTATACAGAATAAGAACTGCAATTGAAAAGCCAGTGAGGTGGGTATGTGTAAACATCACACTTTAAATAATTTGTCAATAATTAAGCAAGTAACCGGTTTAATATGTTATTTGTGGTAAACCCATATAGTAATAACATATAATCTGTCAAAAGATTGGTTACCATTCCCTCACTGACTTTAATAAAACCATGGTTAGTCGTGGTCTTTGAAGATTCTAGGTCCATTGTGGGTGTTAAAAATGTTTTATATCTAGTCCTGCAGCACTTATTTTACATAAATCATATTCATGACATCAAGATTTTACAGTTATTTAAAGTCAACTCGTACTCTACCTGTCAACCGCAATAGCGCTCATAGAATAAATGCTCGCAAAGACAGAAGTGACTGGGAAAAAGTTGTGAAATTTGCAGTAGGCTTCTCCAAAGTACCAATCGCCATGCGTGGCATAAACAAAATTGATCAAAGTATTAAAAGCAGCCATCGATGCGTCCGAAAACGCCAGGTTGAGCAGAAAGTAATTGGTGACAGTTCGCATGCGTTTGTGCGCCAAAATGATCCACATCACAATGAGATTTCCGAACACCGCGACGGCGAGGATGGAGCTGTACGCAACAGACCAGAGCGCGACGCGCCACGGCGGCTGCACGAACTGGTTCGTAAAGTTCCCCGTTATGTTAGATCCGTGTTGTGCTGCCATACTGAAAACGTTCAAAAATCTTCTAAAATAACAAAAAAATCACAGAAAGCAGAGACTGCGCGCTGTTCCAAACCCCCGCACGAGTGTCTTGGCTCAAGCAAAAAATGGTAAAATGTCACTTGTGTTCGATTTGCTGTGTATCGATGTAGTCTCGATCAATTGTAAGGATATTTAAACCGCTTTGAAGATTTTCAAGGTGCGTAATTGTGGATTTCCTCCTGTTGAACACAGCCAAGAGAGCGCCACACAGACTCTGGTCAGATGCAGTGCCATGCACATTATGTGACAAGCTGATCTAACTAGTGCTACAGGGAGAGAGAGTGATCGATTCACAGAGTTAACGCAGTGACAAGGACAAACGATACAGGGTCCTGATTTAATCAATAAATAAAATACATTTAAGAAACAGGTTAATGCCAACTAGAATATAATTTGAACATCAGTTCTTTCGATTGGGGTTGTGCCGATTTTTTTTTAAACTTAAGGATGTTGGAACAGAGAAAAACATATATTTTCATAGAATTCCTAAACATGGAGCTATGTTTCACTATGCAGCATACAGTCATGATTCACATTTTGTTAGGCAGTGATACTTGCAATATGTAAAAGACCTTGGGTTGCTTCACAGGCATGTGAATAAATTGCATTAAACATATGCAATGATGTTTATGAAACTCATCATAACACTGTCAAATACAGGACAGAGTTTGTTATGCTTTTAACAATTAATCCAGATTATCAATTCCAAAGTGAACTGATAAGGTTCTATGAAACAAGTGTGGTTGGCAGGAAATCATAAAAAATATTGTAAGACTTCTGACAGAATCTTTTGTGAACAAGTGTTTTAGATTTGAGATCTTGATTGTGTTGTCAGAAAACTTGATATTCATCATTAACAATTGCACATTTTGATATCAAAGGATTTAAAGTCACGAAATAACACTATAAAAAATCAATCAATATATTTTGTCTATTATCTTAATTATGCTGCAAGTAGCTGAGCAATAAACATAGGCAATGTAGTCATGTGGTAATTATGGCTAAATTAACCCCATCAGGATGATACAAGACATTCTGATTACACCATCTGTGTTTATTTAGCAAAAATAACCCTTCTCCTATACATACCTTTATTAAATGCAATGTAATGGCTTAAACCTAAATACCATATGGTTTCAAAATGAACGAACCCAACCGCTGAGTTAAATGAATCCAGAAAAGTTTATATTTGACCCAGCAATGCGTTCTCAAATAACCCAACATTTTTTTAGAGTGCAATAAACAAAGTCCCACTAGATTAATTTGGTTGTTGTGAATGAAATGTCAAAGGCTGACATTAAACAACATAACTGTGTTTTCAAGCAATTGAGCTATGGGACCTGTTTTGCATTGCAAATGTGCTTCCCCTTCGTTGTGGATATACAGTCATCTGCTAGTCAGAATATGGATTCTTTATGCAATAAATATATGTTGTAAAACTAACGGTGGGATATTATATATATATATATATATATTAGTAGGTTGCTAAATATGAGAGCAATTATGATTTAAAAAGCCCCTTTTCAAACCTCTCAATCAGTCAAAAATAAACAGTTCACACTAGCATTCTTCATATTTCATCCATCAAAATCCAGCAATAAAAAATGAAAAGAGACAAAAATGTTTAGCAAAAACATGCTTATCAAATGTTGGGTTTGCTGGTTCATTAGCTTTCATACAAAAATGGTGTACATGGAGTACAAGAGGTCAGAGTTTGCTCTCTGTGTCTTAATAAAATATAAGGATTTCGCACCAGACTATAAATTCTACTTGAAGCCTAAAAAATACCAGTCCACATCTCAAATGTCATATTCCTCCCATGTCGGTGCATATGAGAGGATCAGTAAAATAAATAAGTAAATATCTCTGTTATATGGAACTTCATCGATGCCCTCTACGTTCGGGACAAAGACATTCTCCTGAAGTCTGTCAATTATCTTCTATGGTGATGCTTTGCCATGTCTTCCAAAGCCACGTTCATCTTGTTTTCTAATTCAACATCAACACCATAAAGGGCAGTGTGCTTTATACTGTATACTCTAGATAGACTGGATCACCCAAGTCTACTTCCCATAACATGGAGAAAGGCACGGTGAGGGATTAGTTGCCTACAGAATGGTAAGCAGAGCACAGAAGAAAATAATGGAGCAATTACAGAAGAGCGTTTCTTTGCCTGCTCGTACCTACAAAATGAGGTAAATTATTCAATTGCCCAAAAGGGCTGATGGAGAAAAAGAAAGTGGCTGGGGGGATGGCAGGGGGCTGTGGAAAATGCATTTTTCTTAAAGATAACCTATGGCAAGGTGCCAAAGATAGCTTCGATTTTTTTAAAGAGCTGTTGATGATATTAATATATAATGTAGTAGAGTTAATTTAAAGCTCTGAAAATCAGTGCTTGTAAAATCAACTACGCGTCAAATATTTATGGGACTAACTATTGCGGATATTTTGAGCACTCTCTGTATGCGAAACAAAAACTCTGTGTGATCAATTCAACTGAATGCATTAGGTTACTTAACACCAAATTGTTTTTATTTGTAACTACACCGTTGTTTCAAAGTTTAAATGCATAAGGCGCCGTACCTCCCAGAGTGCACTTGGGTCATGAACATGTCAGTCAAATCTTTAAAAAATGATGGAGGTTTCTAATTCATGGGTTTCATGTAGAGTGAACCCAACATCAGGCACCACCACACGATACCTCCACAGTTTTAATGATGGTGGGAATGTGAGCAAAACAGATGTGAGTCACCACACACTTCTTTCAATTAGCACATTCATAAATGCCAGGAGAAAATACAGTGATCCCTCATGGGCTTCACCTGTCACCATTTCTGAATCAGCCCCAGGGTCACAATACCAAGAGACATTCACCAATACACACAAACATAACCATACGTTTCCCCTGTGTGCGTGCAGAGAAGAAAGCGGAAACTCAATAAGGTGCATTAATCACAAAATAACACATCATGGGCCAAAATGCACTTGTCACAAGTGATAAACTTGCATCCAACCTGAAGGGAAAAAAGTTCATGATGTAGTTTGCAGCCTGAAAAATCGGTATTTCTCATTTTCTTAAAAAAGCGGATAGGATGAGTGAATGAAATTGTTGCATGTTTCCTAAACCCCAATAAAGAACACAGATTTTTCTGATGGTGTGTCCTCAGGAATCTTTTGAAATGTATTGAAACGCCACATTACTGTTTGCATCGATTGTAAGTAATTACAAACTTGACTGACAATACCAAAAAACTGAAGTGGTAACATGCTTGAAATGCAAACGGATGAAAATTCTTTGAAAACAAGGGGAGATGGAAAGGCTTGGGCACCTCTGTGGAATGCCTCACAGTTGTCTGATTATGGATGGCATTACTGCATAACAGACTCAACTACAACAATGTCCTTCAGATAGCTTAAAATATTAACCAGTCGGAGATGTTCTTTTCACCCAGCACGCATACATTTGCACAACAGCAACTTCCAATGTAATCAATGACCTTTGACATCAGAGATAACAAGTTGTTCAGTATATGTAGTTCTGTGCATACTTTAGTCTGAGGTTCAGAAAACAAGTGTAATAATGCTTTTACTTTTTCTCAACAAGAGCTGAAACCAAAACATGAAATAGAAAGTGAACAAAGCGAGGTTTCAGAGCCTCCTGACTGAGATTGTATACAACATCATTGTGGACTATTAAACGTATTTAATTGTTCATTTATTTATTGATAAAAGAATAGTACCTGTCAAATTTTAGGAAAATTATTTCAAGATTTTTTGAGTCTTATTCTTCCTTATTCTATGTCTGTTAATGCTGTTTATTTATAAACAGAAAACATGTATAATACATAAACACTTTTCTCAGCACTCAGCTGCTGTCATGTGAATAAACACCTGCAATAACATGTCATTCTGTGCTGTCAAACCCTAGAATGATGCACCTGCCCATTTATGACCTTGCTGCCCTTGGGGAAATAGTTGACAAGTCCTGCACATCAAGATATCGGTCCTTTTTAATGGTTGCTGGATCATATTCCATTTCATTCCACTGATATCCTTATTTTTATTTTGTGAAGAGTGAAGTTGAGTAACATTAACTTATTTATGTATTCATGACTCGAGGCAAGTCCCTTTTGCACCATTTAAAGTTGAAAAGAAAATTGACCAATTGATGTAATTTGTATAGAATTTCTATTATTATTGACTAAATAGTCTCAAATTATATACCTGGTACCAATTTTGATACAATTTCTTTTCATGAAGTATGATGTAAGTACGAACCTTCTGTTTGGCCCCCTTGTGGGGAGTGTTTTGTTTTAAGTCTTGTTTTCAGTTAGTTGTTTGTGTTTTGAAAATAAAAGTTTTTTCCGTTAACCCCTTGTTGTCTGTGCCTGTGTTCAGTCTGTAACTCGTGACAGTATGCCACGTTAGAAAACAATGCAAAATTTGAAATGAACCTGAATTGAATTGTAAGAGAATTAAATCAATTTATAGGACTGGATGGCTCTTCTCAAATTTGCAATTCTAGACACAAGACTTGTCATGCACTTTTTAAAGTACTGTCTTAGGCAACGTTGTCTGTTTATCTTGTTTAAGGTTTCAGCGATGCTTTGTATAATGAAAGATATAAGCATTAGGCAGGGCCAAATTATTTGAACTCAAACCAAGGGGCTTATACATTTTGTGGCTGGCAAAATTAAAGCCTGTAACAAAACGGTCAAGACAAGACACGACAAGTGGACATACATCAAGACTTGATCATTTGCAGGCTTTTAGAAAGCTTTCTAAGTCCGACTCCAGTTCCAACACTTTGATAAAAGCTTTAGAAATTACACAAAGTGAAAACGTAGATGTGTGTTCTTATTCACAAAGTACCAACCCTATGGATCATTAAATGGTACACTATAACCATGCTTCTCTCCCTCTCTTACTCATCCTTCATTTCCATGATGACCTCAAGGCACAAAGGCCGCATTGACAGCACACATTGACAAAAATTCTAACTTTTCCTCTCAGAAACACTCAGTTTAATGTAAGTGTCTTTGACATCGCTGAGATGTGATGGTTGTCACTCACCTTTTGTCTGTGCAGTCACAAACATATCTTTAAAAATGGAAGCTTTCAAATGTGTAGCATCAGGATGCATTTTTGCTATCGCTTTTAAAATCACAGGGTACATTTGTTTCCGTTTTTTTATCCTTCGTAACACATTTAGAAAATAATAAGGCTTTGAGAATATTCACATTTTTATAAAATATTACCTTCAAAAGCAAGAAAATCTGTGACACTAATGAATGGTAAATATTCTGCACTGTTTCTAGGTCAATGATCAAATGCAAGCAAATTTGTTACAATGACCATGTCAACTCCTTTTGTACAACAAGGAAAATTCTCAAATCATGCTGTGATAATGCATGGATTCTCAGGTTCTGAATAAGCCATGCCTGTTTGAGCGCAAGCTGTCATTCAGTCATCCACACCATGCCTTAACGCTTGGTTTGAATTTGGGGAAATTTTATTGAATAAGTCTTCAGTTCAGTTATAAACTCTTTTTTATTTATGTTTATGTAAATAATAATTCAGCAAAATATTTCTACTGACCATACTTATTCAGTATGAATGTTTTTAACATCATTCATTTCTATAATAAAAATGTATAAATAACATTATAACTTAACTAAAAACTTTTAAAATCAAATATTGTCATTCCTGAAGTCCAAGAGGAACCATTTGTTCGTTTTCCCCTAGGTCCAAGTGACCCATTGGTTCACCAGTGAACATTATATCACAGACTCTGGAAACAGACAAAGGACTGTGATGCAAATGTCACCAAGTCCCGATAAGATGCTTAATTTAGCAATGCTTGGAGTGTGACAACAAGAACGAGTCTGACGTTCAAAAGACTAATTAAAATTACACCATGAGTATTCTTATCATGCTTGGGGAACCGACACATGCCTGGAAATGGGCATCAAGGGAGATTCACAATTGTAGGCAATTATGAAAATTAAGATGAGATCACAGAGCACAGCGTGTCATTTGTTAAAAGAAATCAGTGTTAAAGAGCTTATAGGTTATGATTAAGTCAGATAAACAGACTTTTACTTTTCATTTAGTTGAACAATATCAGTCTATTGAATATTAAAGAAAGTAAACATGATCTGAAACAATGAAACAAAAGGCACAGTTCCTCCATCTCTGCACTTAAGTGATCATTCGAATTGCATTGGAATAGATTTTGTGGTAGTTCGTAGGCAGTGATCAGTTGCTTAAGTACAAGTCTCAAGAATCCACTTTTAAACTCTAAGCACATTCAGTCCAAGAATATTTTATAAGCCATATAGAACATTTGCAAAGCGAGTGGAGACTGGCACAAAAATATTATTCTGCACCACAATCTTAAAGGAATGGGTTACCCAAAAAATGAAAACGGTCATGATTTACTCACCAGCATGTGTCTGTCTTTTAACAGCTTTGGATAAATTAAATAAACTGGGACTAAATATTTTGAGCTGTATACATTCTGTAGATTTTCCAATTGTACTATATGGTTTTTGCCTTTATTTTGAATTTATTTTTCCTCACTTGTTATGTTATAGTGAGATCTGGCAACACTGCATACACTCCGTGGCCATTAAATGACCTGTGCTGCATTCTTTCTAGTGGGGGTAAAGACCTAAGATGTCACTTTTCCAATAGGTTGTTTTTTTCCAGACTTGCTCCAGTCAACTGCAAATGTGATAATGGGCAAGTACACAGTATTGTTTAGGAGAAAATGTCCAACAACCTTTTATCTTTGGAAACCAATTTAAACGTACAACCTCTGTCACTGTTTTGTCTCACATCATTCCCATTACATGTTTTTTCCATCCAGAGAAACAGCTGGTAATCAAAAAAGGAACAAACTATAAATTAAATAAATATAAAAAATAGCTATTCCAAGTTTTTAAAGTGTAATGTATATAAAACAGATCAATTTTTTTATTATAATGAATTTAAAATCGATCTTTCTACACATAGGAAATAAGCTCTGTGCAGTCACACTCTTTTTCATAAAATAAAGATAATCAATATAAAAACACGCACCACTGCCATTACAATGAACGGGGAGGGAGTGCAAGCATCGATATATATATCTGGCAGTTGGCTAGAATGCCACAGTACTGCGCAGACACGGCTGTGAAAACCACTGGGATTTAAATTCAAGAAAAATGGGATACCCTTTTGTTGCTGTCATGTGTTGGTTTAACAAATACATTGTTTGAGTTTACACAATAGTTAAAAAGTTGTCTGAATCATATGAGACATACACGTGTATAACTTCATAGTTGCAAATGGTCAGCTTGAGTTAACAGACCGGCTTGTGCTGGGTTGCCAGATCTGTGAAACAAAATCATTCATCACAGGCCTAATGTCCCCAGTCAAAATATCAGATTTTCCCTTAATAAAATAATTTTAAGATTGACTGCTGAATAACAAATTCTTCAAAACCTAATCTATGAAAAACAACTTGCATTAAACAGTAACCTAATTCCACGGGAACCACCAAAGATTTGGCAACACAGGCTGACTTACACCATTCCAACATGGCGGACGACCTACGTAAAGTGGCCTATAGAAACAGCTGCTACTCAAACGAAAAAAGAAACAGCTGCTCATGCAAAATCTAGATATTTATATCTGAAATGCAACGCTTAATATGACCGCTCCAGTGAAGAAAGTCCCTCCTTAAAAGGCAGAGCTCCACACAGAGTTTCATAATGCACTTGCTAAAGCACAAGTGGCCTTGAGAAAATGTGTTTTTAGCACCATTTGAGCTCAAAAAACAAACCTTATAGTACAGTTGATGTCAGGTTTAATTGTTGGTTGAAAATATGTTGTTTGATTGAGATTTTAGTCTTTCATTCTTACCTGACTGATATAGCTGCCCGGAGGTGCTGCAAACATGGATTGCAAACGATTGTCACACTTCCCTAAGGGGACTTTAGATATAATGAGAAAGGGTTGGAGGAGAAAATAATCTGCATAATTTGACTGATTATCACGTGTAGTTAAGTCAGTGGATTTAAATGTGTATTTGGAACCAGAACAGTCTCCTCAGTGCCAGTTTCGTGCACCGTACCCTTAGTCTTGAGAACCATGGTGGGAACTGCCCGAGAATTCACTGCTCAAATTGCAGCGTTTCACAACAAGACACAGTGTTCCCTGTTCTGACAGACACTTGTTGCTTCATTTTCTTTGTGTGAGACATTTCATTCGGCAACTTCAATTGGCTGTTTCAATCAGTTTGTTTAAAGAGGTTGCCTGTGCCCTCACGGATGGAGTGCTTGTTCCTGTGATAAGTGACCAACTGGGTTGATAAAATTGCTCCACTGGTTAATGTCTGGTGTGTGGTGAAGGATTCTCAATAAGATAAGGCTATATGTACAAACATATTTCTTATCTGTACTGATTCCAGCAGTGTTTCGGTTTTCCCATTATTGATTTAAAACCTAAATAGAATTTTTCATTATTTTTTGTATTTCTTATTTTAATTCTCCCTCCCACTTCTTCTTCACCTTCATATATTTTATGTTCCAATAACAAAAGTGTATGAATACATTATTGTTTTATTTGTGTAAAGTAAATTCAACAGGACGCTCTTGTCATTGCTTGACAGTGAGTCATACATGGTTCTCTCTGATTTGTCTAATTAATTAAATGCGCAACTCCCGTTGCTCAGGAGACACAATGGTTGAAGACCATTTTCATGGCTGACATCACAGGCAATAGCTTCTTTATCTCGTTTTCCCAAAGGAGACATACCTTCCCTGTATTTTCAATTCCTTTTTTGCCGGTTACTTTCTTTTTCTCATCAGCTCTCTGAGCAAATACAATAAGTGATGGTAAAAGGCAATGAAGAGAACAGGTGGGACTTCACAAAATGAAAGCGGAGATTATATCAAGACATACAATTTGGCCACTCAATTCGTGAGATAACCCACCAAATCCGACCACGGCACCCCTAATCGTCTCTGACTGAATTGAAGACTTCTGCAAAACGAATCACAAGTGTAAGAGGTGTTTTCAATCATTTGAAATAGCTCCATCTGGAAAGCAGAAACTTACAGCTGCACAAAATTACAATTACAGGATCAACAATGCAGGAAAATATCTCAGGAACATCTTGTGGATGGAAACGGTTCCATACTAAAAACAGAAGAAGTACAGGCGGTGGATGAAGCTGTTTTTCAGCTATTACAGAAACTAAGTAGGTGATCAACTATTTGATCGTGACATTTCTCACATGGCAAAATTCTCCCTCTCTCAATCTTTGTATCTTTAGAGAACCACCTACCTGTACATACCCTTTAGCTGAAACGTGATGATTTCAATACCATTAAAATTCCTTGTTCATAACCGAAGAATGCAATTAACTCCCTTTCTTTTTTTAATTTATGGGATGTCTTTCAGAGTAAATGCTTAGACTATAATTATAAGTAACCCTGCCAGAGGGTCATCACTTAGAAAGTGTAAACACAACAAACACATTGCAACAAAACATTTATTCAATTACTGTCATGAAGCATTTTTAAACTAATTTCTTTGAGATCAAAAATAATCTACTGCTTTTTATTTGTATGTTAATTTGTTTATCCCATCAACTCATCTCTTAATAAAAACATTTGATTCGGTTTAACTTACATTAAAGGAAATATGTGCATGGGTGAAATAATGGGAAAAAATATCCTAAAATAAGATCAGAAAGAAACTTTTAAGACTAGAGATCTAAGGATGTGGATTTTATGCATGTGTGTGGTTGAGAATTTGTCAGATTTGTTCTGTTTTTGGCTCTCTGCTGCACTCTTGTGTCCTTCAAGCACTTGTAAGTTTGCCCCAAAATTTTAATTCTGTCATCATTTACTCGCCCAAGTTTCATTTTAAACATTCTTTCTTCTATGAAAAACAAAAGAAGATATTTTGAAGAAAGTTGGTAACATTCTTTGACTTGCATTGGTTTTGTGTCTATACAATAAAAAAGTCAATGGGTTTGTTTGTTTACTAACATTCTTCAGAACATCTTGTTTTGTGTTCTGCAGAAGAAAATATGACACAGTTTTGAAATGACAAGAGCATGAGTAAATGAAGAGAGTTTTTTGGGTGAAATTTAAGAGCATGTGAGACGGTAACAAGATTTAAACGATTTGATCAAGTAAACTGAAAAAAAGTTTGGGAATCATTTTATTATTGTATTCTTTCTTTTATTGTTGTAAAAATCAACAATAACTTATTTAAATGTATTTAATTTGTTAAGATATTCTTATCCATGACTCTTTTCCAGATTTCCTTTGCTGTGGTCTCATGACTTTCTATGGCCCGCCCATTTACTTCTCTTCGGTTGTTTCCTCTGTCTTTTCTATGTCTTCCTCTGGATCTCCCTCTTTCTTTTCCCCTTGTGTCCCATCTTCCATCTTGTCCCCCTCCGCACCCTTCTCTATTTCCTCTGTCCTCTCTTCCTCTTCGTCTTCATCCTCCACCTCTTCCCCAGCATAGCGTTCTATCTCTGCAATGCGTTTCTTGATGTTTTTATGTGTCTCTTCGTGTTCTGCTATCAGCTTTGTCACCTTGGTCGTCATGATGTTCAGCGTGTTGTACATGCGGTTTACACGGTTCTCTAAATCCTTCTCATCCGGCTTAAATTTTGCAGGGTCCAGCTCCAGCAAACCATCTTTTAGAAGAATCTGCCTCCCCTTCTCCTCCAACATACTCTTAGCTTCAGGATATTCTGTAAGGGCCTCCATCAGATCATCCTTGGACAGACAGAAGAGATCCGAGTATCCTATGCTTCGAATGTTGGCCGTTCTACGATTTCCAGCTTTGCTGCCTTTTATGCTAAGAATGCTAATTTCACCAAAGTAGCTTCCGTCTCCAAGAACACAGAACTGAGTGACACCATCATCAGCCACTACAGCAAGCTTACCGTCCTTTATGATGTACATCTCCCGTCCAATATCCCCCTTGCGACAGATGTAGTCACCAGGGCTGAAGACTTGAGGTTGGAGCTTGAGCACCAACTCGATGAGTAACCCCGCCTCACAATCCGCAAAGATCCGAACCTTCATAAGGGTATCTAAGTGCACCTTCATGCCAATCTCCGCCCGTAGCTTGTCTGGCAGATACCTCAACACTTCTCTTTCATCCTGTGCTTTCTTGTTAGTCCACAGGTAGTCAAACCATTTGATGACACGCTCCTCCAGGTCTTTACTGACATGCCGCGCATGCATGTATTGTTTAATGTTATCAATCCTTGACTGGAACTGAGCCTGGGCCGCGTTCATGTTGGAGATCATGGTGGCGATATTACCCACGATGGTTGCAAAGATCAAGACGCCCACTAGGAAGTCAACAACATGGAAGAGGAATTCAGAATCTAGCTCGGGGGATGGCGTTTCTCCAATGGTGGTGAGAGTAAGGGTGGACCAATAGAGGCTGAAGGAATATTTTCGCATTAGCTCTCCGAATTCGGGCTCGGTGAGAGAGGGATACACCCATGGATCTGATCCAAACCCAATAGACTTGGAGAAAGAAAAATAAAGGCATGCATTCCAGTGGATGATAATGATGATGTACATGACCAACGTGCAGATTCGGAAAATGTTGGGGTAGTTAGTCATGGTTTCTGAGATGTTGAAAAACTCAAACATGCGGTTCAGGCGAAGAAGCTTGTTGATGCGGATCTCTGGGTAGTCTAAGCCCAAAAAGAAGTACAAGATGTCTGTGGGTATCATAGAGACAACATCGATACGGAACTGGGTGCTGTCAGTGTACCGCTTAAGTAGGAGCTTTTCCTCTTTGACAAGCAAGCCCTGTTCCAGGTAACCTGGTTAAAAAAAGACACCATGAAATCGGGCCCGTCCCAAACAAATCAACAGTTGACCTCTATTCCATCATTAAATCGATACTCAATTAATGTTAAAGTTCACCTGTTCGTGCTCTGAAGGCCATGTCAGCCAAGTAAAGCAGGTCGGAGGTGTAGTCCAAGATGAACCACATCAGGAGATATTCATGCTGCAGTTCTTCAAAACAGGCTCTACACACAGAGCATCAAAAAATATGGATATCTGAATAATTTGAATTACTCTTTACGTCTTCACAGACATTACAGCACAAGAGTAAAAAAGACTAGAACAGCTTCTAAAATGCACCAATCCTGTTTATGATGAGTAGAAATTTAACAGAAGTATTACAGTTGCTCATAATACGGCGGTCTGGACTATTTGATTCTGAATGGCCAGTCGTCAGTCAATCAGGTCCTGATCAGACTGCCAGAGTTTATTCCATTTGTATTGTGCTCTCTGGTCATGCTGTACCTTGCAATGATGACTGTCCAATTATACATGACAGGAGTGGTGATTACAAACAGCCATTGGTAGTACAGAAGTCCCGCTGGGTTAATAACAAACACCTCTTTAGGCCTTGGGGAAAGTAATTAAAGAAACAATAATCAATAGTGATTGCTTTGAACCTTTGACAGATAAACATCTCAGTGTAAAAAAATGTTGTACAATTCTGTGGTGCTAATTATTGTGGTAATATTTGTTTTCATGGAGCATCAATGTGTTAGTGTACATTTAGCTCAAGTAAATTTTAAGCTTATATCATTAATTACGATATATCGGTATATTGCAAATAAACAAATACTGCTCCAATTGAAACTGTCAGAAAATTCTAGACATTTCTGTAGCACAAGGAAGGTGGGATGAAGCGATGATGGGTGTCAGTCACTAAAGACAAAAACGATCAAATGTACACTATTGATGTTTTGAACGACTCAATTTCAGTGTTGTTTTGAGCTCATTGTCATGTCAGTACCTTAATTTCTGTGTATGAGTAATAATACTAAAATGTACTGTTTAAATGTATGAAAATATTTTTTGTGAGTACCGTCGATGATAAAAAAATTTATGCGATTTTCGTATTCATCATGTTAAACATAAAGAAACACTTAAATGTAAAGAAAAACACAACTTTAAAGAAATCATTGTTCATTCTGATACCAACCCCTCCTTTTTTTCTTTTTCTTTTTCTTTTTCCTTCTCTTTCTCTTTTTCTTTTTCCTTTTCTTTCTCTTGTTTTTCTTTCTCATTTTCCTTCTCCTTCTCTTCTTTCTGCTTCATCTCCTTTTTCAGTTTCTTCTCTTTCTTTTCTTTTTTCCTTTGCAGTAGAACAAAAGGTAATAACAGAAATTACTTGATGGATGTTAATGAAATTACAATGGAGCACATAGGAAAAACTTTGATTTACTCTTTCTTATCCTTCTTTTCCTTTTTCTCCCTTTTCTTGTTCTTTTTCTTTTCTCTGTGGATGAAAAAAACATAATTGCCAGTTATACCAAAAGATGATCCATATTTATTACAAATAGAATGGGTTGATATCTAGAGTATATATGCATACAACTAAAGAAACTCTGAGTTGTTATACCCATGGTTGGGTCAAATATGGATGTTTTCAAGGTTAATTTAAATCCACAGTTGGATTCGTCATACGCTATTGAATATACAAATACAGTCGACTGTTTCATCCGATGTACGTGCATGACCCAAATCTAACTTCTGACCTGTGTTTGGATATGATTCATCAATTTGTTTTATATTTAATTGAATATTTATTGCATTAAATTACATTAAAACTACTCAACAGTTATTGATTATTTGTGGTCTACCAGAAGTTAGGTTTGGTCCTCATAATGTTTGTTTCTGTTATTGCATCTGAAACCATCTATACACTACATAAATCCACAATAAGAGATCTTTGATTACGTGTCATTGTTGTTGCTGTTGTTGCTGTTAAACAATCGTCCTGCATTTGGAGAAGAAATAAGGTCTTCTTGGTCCTCCTCTGTGTCCACCTCCATTATTGGAGACATTTGGGGTGGTACTGCAATGACTCCTGATGCGGTTACAATGGTCATTTTTCAAATTCAGCTGAAACAGGGGGTTTAAACCACAGTTTATTATTTAAAAGTTCTATTTTGTAAGAAAAATGCTCAAAATCGATTCATTAATACCCTGAGAGTAAGAGAAAATGATGACAAATATAGGTCACACTCACCAGCTGTTTTCCTTTAACCAAAATCTCTTCCCATTTTCACTTGATCATATGAATCTCAGAGAACTGCACCCAGACATTCACTGTCTGGTCGATTTAAATAAAGCTTCAAATTACACCTAGTGTTTTCAAAGGTGTCGTACGCTGTTGCTTCATTTGCTCTGTTCTGTTCATTCGTTGTGCTCTGTAATGATTATCTAGACATCAATGACAAGCAGACGGATTTAGAGATTAATGGGAGACGAGAGTGACAATGATAAAGTCCTCTCCCTATCTTCTTGAAGGGTAATTTACACTCCAACCAACTAAACATGCTCTGTGGACAAGGCCCGTAATTTATGCAACTATACTGAGAATTTTGTCAATCTGTTTTTCTTGAAGTTGTCCCAAATTTAGTTTGATGTTTAAATGGATTACCCAGTGTGCCTCAAACAGAAGGAATATCTGACAAGCCACATTTGTTTATGTATAATTTCATTGCACTTTTACTGTCTAAACATCACATCGGTGTCCGTTGTGTGCATGTGTTTGCTATATTGTAAAGCTAGAGAGTAGACATAAGCAGACATCAGCCGAGTCAGCACATTTGCACAGATTTGCTTTATCCTATTAAAACAAACCAGCCAGTCTTAAAGCTTTCACAGCCAAGCACAACTTGATTAAAAGCCAGCATGCAAAATAGTGATGTACGTATGTCATTTTGTTCAGTGTTGATTTTGTTTGTTTGCTTTTGGGTTTGCACTTGTTTGTCTTGTTTTGTATTGCATGCTGCTTTGCCAAAGTCACACAATATGCTTACAGTCATTGTTTTTGATAGTATACACAATTCCATTTTTGTTTTCATACACATTACATTTTTTTCCCCAATGCATTGACTGAAGACACATTTAGCTGCAGCAAAACACAAAACGTTTTATTAAAAGATTACTGAAAATGACAAAGAACAACATGAAACATGTAAAACAGTACTGGCTCAATTCTTACAATGAGGTCATTACAAAAAAACATCTGCCAGGCAACAATTTCACACCGAACACAATGGGAATGTGCCGTATTTTGTTCCAGCAGGCTAGTTAGACACCCCCTCGATATAACCCAGTTCCTGTTCCCCGTTCCACAAAGGTGTGATCTTAACATCACCAGTGTGACTGATTGGCTAGGATCTTAGGGGCGGGGCTTGTGATCACATCCCTTACTGCACAGGCAGAACTGTATCAACAGCTTCAGCCGCCGACACTTGTTCTACAGCAATGGCAACATCAGGCCCCACTGCAGTGGTGTCGGTTTCTATGGCGACCAAAGGTTCCTGGGGTACCGCAGATGCCTCAACGGCAACAGGAGCTGCAGTGACTTCGGGAAGTGGGTCAGCGGCAGCAACAGTAACATCCGCGGCAACGGGCAGGATGTCGTTCGCTGTACCGGCTTCTACAGCTGGGACGGCTTCAGTGGGGTCAACTACAGCTTCGGCACCTTCTGCTCCCTCCACTGCTACAGCTTCTGCACCTTCTGCTCCCTCCGCTGCTTCAGCTTCTTCTGCTGCTTCCGCCTCATCAGAGTTCAGTGGAGCAGCCGGCTGTGCGTGCTGGAAGCCATGTGCTGGGTTAAACCCATTGAATAGCTGGCAGAAATAAAAAGAGAAAGTTGATAGAGAACCCAGTTATCGTAATAATGTTTGATGTTTGAACTAGCAGCAGGATGACATCATCGTGCAACTGCAAAAAAAATCAATTATTGATGCCATTGTTAAATTTTGATTTAGTCATGATCTATTTATTCCATAAGTGAAAGTGTCCAGTTATAGGACGGTTGCTAGCTGATCATGTGACCTCAACCAAATGCAGAATATAATGGGCATTTTTATTGAGTTTGATGTATTTTTGTGTGCAAACCCTGGAAGCGAGTTAGCATTTTAAGACTTCCAGTTCCATTGCCCTAAAGTCTATGTTTTTTTAATAGGTTTTTGGTAAATTGCCTGAAATAAGGTCTGTGGCTAACAAAACCTCTAAATATTTCCACATTGTAATCTATGACGTAAATCACACAAGATATAACCCACTTGTGATTTTTTTAAACCTTCATTGAGTCTTTAAAATTTTGGATGCTTTAAGTGACTACTTCCTTTGGCAGGGACGAAATTTTCACACATGTAAATCTCACAAATAATGCAACATGGGCACAAATGTCTAAAATCATTGTTGGGGATTCAATTCATGGAGTAATTACTTGCCAGGGAACACGTTTATAAAGTTTGAGAACGCTGTCAGGGGCTTAGTGCTGGTGACGTTGATATCATGCGATCATAGTGTAGTCTGTTTTAGCATCATGTTAGCTTTTTACTTATGGTGATTATGTTTAGGCTTCAAAAATAGCAAATGTTGTGTAAATCTTTAAAGATTATCTTGATAGACAAAACGTGTAAACATCATGAACATTTGTTAATCACAGATCATATTTTGTGCGATATTCCAAAAGTGCATCTCCTAAAATGCATAGGCTTTCGGTTAAGGGAAGCAGCACGGCACTTACTTCCGGGTTAGCCTTTAAAAATGCATCAGCTCTGAGCCACTCTATTGTGCTGATATGACTAGGGCAGGCAGAGGCAATGTCGGTCCTAGAGAGATTCTGTCCTGCAGATTAAGCTTCATTTTTAAGTAATCTTAAAGACTTTGGTTAGATATTTGACGTGTGTTGATTAGTACTGGAGCTAAAATCTGCAGGAACCTGCCTCTCCAGGACCGATGGTGCCTATCCTAGGACCACAGTGTGAAAGTACGTTATGTTAAACATATTAAAAAAGAATATAATGGATCATTTTAAGTAAAACCTGCATCTTTAAACTAAATGACTGAATAACTTACTGTGTTTTCCTCATCTGATCCATCTCCTCTGGGTGCCAGCAGTGCCGGATTGAACTCCTGAAAGAAACGCTCTCATCTTAATTAAAGCTGATGACATCCTCAACACAAAATAAAGTCGCAAACTACAATAAGCATTGCATACACAAATATAAGAGTTAAGACAAGAAATGAGTGATTGTTTTAATGCTCCTGCTGAGTTTTTACTGGTTTGTGCTGATCAAGGTACCAGTGGGTCAGAATACCCATGTTTGCCACCAGAAAATTCTGTCATGATTTACTACCTGTTGTCATTATAAACCTGTGTGATGATAAAATGTTGACAACTAAAAAACATTAGTCCCCATCGACTTTTATTGTATGGACACAAAACTAATGCAAGTCAATGGGGACCAACAGATTTCTGTTACCAACATTTTTCTAAATATCTTTACAATAATGTGTCAACGGGTCACAGAACATAGAAAAGCCAGGTTAACTGTGAGTTTCTCTGTTACTGTGTTTAAAACTAAAAGAATGGAAGAAAGTGTAGAAAAAATGCATGAATTAAAACTTGTATGAACTGTGTTGAATAATCAATGTCCATTGAGAGCATGTTACTAACCTGCTGTGCTTGAGGTACAAGTTGAGACTGTACCTGTATAAAAAAGGAAGAAATTGGTGTAAGTGATTTATCCAGTGTAAAAAGACAACAAAGCAAAAAAATGAAATATAATATGTGATGTGGTAAAATGAGCATATTTACATCAGCTGGTGCAGCCTGTGTGAGAAAAAAGAATTATTACCTCCAAGTTGTTTTCATACATTTATCTATACACAGTCTGTCTTTAACTCTAGCAATACTGAAGTTACTGACCTGTTGCTGCAGTTTTCCTATCATTCTGTAGAGCTCCATCAAATGTAAAGCAGTTTTAGCATTATTAACAGCTGCCTGCTGCAGGATGGAAGGCAAAATAATCAGATTACAGCACAAAACATTGAGCTACACATTAGATTCCGTTTTGATTATTTTACACAAGTGTTACCTCATTGCTGCCACTGTCAAGGGCCTAAAACATGCAAAGCAAGAGAAAAATGTTATTGAAAGAGGTTTTCAAGGTAAGTCTGTGTCATGTTGAATGAACTGAAATAAAATAAATTCTTACAGGGGCAGCTAGTGAGGAGCCAAACACACACATCAGGAACACAAAGATCTTCATACTGGTCCTCTGACACAGATAAAGAGGCACATCACAAAGGATCATAAACAAAGCATGTCTTTTTTTGTAAAACATTTTTGGCTTGTTTTTCAGTAAAATATCAATGCATTCTTGAAACTTGATACGTAAAGGAAAATTGTGTTAGTAAGACTTGTTTTAAAAGTATACAGTACATCTTAAACCAGCAAAAAATGATATCTTATTAAAAACACTAGATTTTGTTAGATTTAGACAAAAAAGTACTTTTAATCAACAAGTAAACCTAAAATAACAAAAGTAAGACATTGTGAAGGTCTTACCTTGATAGAAATTCACAAGGACAACTTGTTGACTTCTTGGATTTTGAAGTGGAATGCATAACTACGGAAAAAGTCTGCAATATATATTTACCAGCTCTTGAAACGGACCAATCAGGTCCCGGCAAAAAGTGAAATCTATTTTCGCCTTTGAAACATGCTTAAAAATAGTTACTGTTAATGACCTATTATGTATAAGTATACCCTGTAAAATGTTGCGTGGTGTATAAAGACGAAAGAGGGAATATGAAATGCTGTCTAGACAAAATTTGTGTGTCTGTGGTTTTCTGATGCTTTAGGTACTGTTGAAACATTTCTGTCAGGACCACTGTCTTCAAATAAACAATAGCAATATTTAAGGTTGGTGGAATGAAACTGTTCTGGGACATGCACATACATTTTGAGGGACATGGGCTGAAGTGGAAAAAGGGGCATTTCTCATATTTGTTTAAATAAAATCCCTCACACTTATCCAAATGTGTCGTGTTGTTTCATTGTTCACATAGAGACCATGGTCTTCTTTAGAATTCACAAGAACAGGCAACTACAAAGGAAACCGAGTCACAATGTGTATGTTTTCTGTGCTAAAATTTCAAGTATGTATTTTTAATAAATGACTGCACCAAGGAAAATAACATAACACTACTAATTTGTTAATTTGGCAGAAGCCATAAACTATTTTAATTATTTTGGTAGTATCCCGGCACTAACACCTGCAAATTTGTAATTTTACACAACAAAAACCTGCAAAAATAATTAAAACACACTGCCAAAAATGATTGACAAAATACAAAAATAAAGTAGCTTAACTATTATTATTATCATTGTTGTTGTTGTTTTAATTACACTTACTGTACCAGGCACACACACACACACACACATCGATGGAGACATGATATTTGTTTCACATTTGAGGCAGATCCGTTTCGATCTATCAGCATAAACAACACGTAAAATGGATAGTTATTACATTAGCAGTCAGACATCAAACTTAACAAGTTACTGTTTGGACACTTAATGTACTCTTCAATTTTAAGATGTTGGTCTATTTTTATTTCATGTCTTCTTTTGTTCTAATGGAAAGGACTTTTCCAAAATACCCATTAGGGTGTTTGTTTAAAGCCTACTATACCCTCTTCTGTTTGCTTCTGTAGATTTCTTTCTAAATTAACCAATATATATATGCATATTTAAACATAACATTAGAAGGGAATAGACTCTTAATGTAAGTCATATTAACTAATAACTGGTGATATGCTTTAGTTATTTAGTTTATCCTATTCATCTGAATCTCCTGACAAATGTTTGCAAGCTACCACATTTTAATAACTTAACGCCTGATTTGCATATCAATGAGGCAATTCTGATGATGTTATTAATTTTACTGTTTTCAGCATTTGTTTATCCATTAATTTGCATGGATTACAATGATATACTGCCTTAGCTAAACTTTTGCTAACTCATTAGCTCATAACTGATGGATGTTAGCAAAACAATATTTGTCTTTTGGATAATTAGCTGTAAATTTAATGCACAGGTAGCTAGTTTGTTGAGCACAACTCACCTCCATACCAAGACAAATGCTACTGAAAAAGGGGGAGGGCATCGCTTCTGCGGCTCTCTGCCTGATGTGCCAAACAATGTGTTCTACACAGCTGTGCTGCGCGTGTGAGCGGAACTCTCAACAATTTCCCGATCTGAACTGATATTTCGTATTTGTTAGACAGGGAAAGCTGTGCACAAACAGAAACACACACACACGCTCACACACACATACTTCATTTTCATTTGAAGTATCAGTAAAAAGGGCACTTTCTCTCGAGGAAGAACTTGACTCTTGAATCTAGAACTAAAACTCTTGAACGTGTTGTATGTAGCCAGCTCTCATCCTTTCTCAACCAGAAAAACCTCCTGGACAGCAACCAGTCTAGTTTCAAGAGCGGTGATTCCTTAGAGACTGCAGGATATATCTACTGGCTTTGACACCGTTAACTATCACATCCTCCTGTCGGCCCTCAAGGTTATGGGTGTCTCTGGAATGGTCCTACAATGGTTCAGGTCTTACCTCTCAGGTAGGTCATTTAGAGTATCCTAGAGAGGTGAGGTCTCCGAGTGCAACATCTCGACACAGGGGTGCCTCAGGGCTCAGTGCTTGGTCCATTGCATACACACTCCACCTGTCTTTTTGGCCTGACTGTTTCTGCATACATTTCAGCGTGCCTAGAAGACATCTCGCTCTGGAAAAAAGGACCATCACCTGCAGCTGAACCTTGCAAAAACAGAACTGCTTGTAATCCCGGCCGACACAAAGACTAACCATCAACCATCACATCTTTCAGAAAGGCCAGAAACTTTGGAGTGGTGATCGATGATCAGCTTAAATTCACAGATCAGGTTGCCAGCACCACCCGGTCCTGTAGATTCATCATCTACAATATTAAGAATATTAGACCCTTCCTATCAGAACATGCTATGCAAGTCCTAGTTCAGGCTCTTGTTCTGTCCAGATTGGACTACTGCAATGCGCTAATGGCTGGACTTCCAGCTTGCACAACCAAACATCTACAGATGATCCAGAAGGCAACGGCAAGAGCGGTCTTCAATGAACCGAAGAGAGCACATGCACTCCTCTCTTCATTAAGTTATATTGAGTCCCATTAAGCGCTCGCATCAAATTCAAGACTCTGCTCCTGGCCTACAAGACCATCACTGGTTCCTCAACCCCTTATCTTCACTGACTAATGCAGACGTATCTACCTGCCAGATCCCTGCGCTCTGCAAACGAACAACGTTTTGTGGTGCCGTCCCATACAGTTAAAAAAAATCTCTCTTACGTACCTTCTCTGGATCGGTTCCACTTATGTGGAATGATCTGCCTAGTGCTACAAGATCTGCAGATTCTGTAGCCATCTTTAAGAATCGTCATCTCTTCGGTAAACACCAGACCGATCAGTTCTAGACTTCTTTTCTACTCTTTCAACAAAAAAAACTTCTAATTAAGCTCTGTATTCTGTGGTAGGCTGTATAGTACCAGTCTTTTTGATTGCATGTATGCTTATTGTTGTCCTTTTGCTGTCCCAATTGTTTCCATTGTTTAGCCCATCTGTAAGTCGCTTTGGACTTTGTAGCGAGGTAACAAAATTCCAGCGGTGCGCGTAGAGCACGTACTATTCTGATGACAAAATTTGTGTCACATACCCAGTGCGTACAGTGCGTACCCTGTCGCTTGAGTACGCGTAAAAAGGGAACTATAGTTCGGGCTAAATGGCTTATATGACCAGGACTTAACGGATCAGGGAAGCAAATGAAGTGATACAGATGACCCAATCAGTAAGCGAATGTGGGCAGCTAAGCCTGTGTATTCTAAAGTTTCAGTTTTCATCCGTTTATACAGAAACGCAACCCCGGAGTTTTCAAACTAAATCAGGGTCTGCAGCTTTACCAAAAGTCTCTGTTTACGGGGGTCGAAATCTCCAGAATAGTGTAAACGCCAGGTGTAACCGTAGCAAGAGTTCATCGTTTTTATAGGAATGTACTAGTATAAATGCCGTCTTAAATGAGACACAGTCTAGTATGTGTTGTCTGATAATTGGACCTGATGTGATCGGCTGATGCAAGAAAGACTCACGTCTTCTGCCAGAACGCTCCACTTGATTTGACTTATTTCTTTTAAAGCATATCTTAGGGCCATACGTGACAGTGGACAGGTCCTTTCCAATGGAATAAAATAAACGTTCACAATGATTTCTAAGCCCAAATCACACATTCTACTGAACTCTTATTTGTAGACTTGCTGATACTGTTATAATTCTTCTTCATATTAATTGCCATCTCCATGTTTTCCTCTCTCTGTGGTTTGAATTCTTACAATGACTGATATGCCAGGCTTAAGGAAAACTTCAATCATTATGTGCAGTCAGATCCAGAGTGTCTGTCATTACATGAATAGGAAGATACATTTTTATGTCTTGCTGAGTACAGAGTAAATTGATATACTTGAAGTCAAAAAGTGGATCTATAAGGAAGACTAAACACTCAAATACAGTGATCAGGTCCTCAAAAGGGATCCTTACCATATTGTGTCACTATAATGACTCTAAATTATTACTTGGGCCTACTTCGAAAATCCTTAAGAGGAAAACTGGTGAGGGAAGTGTTCAAATGTTTATAATTTACTTGTTTGTTTGCTTATTATTTTTTTGTTTTGATAAATTCTGTTCGTTCAACCATGATAAATGTGGTTTGATCTTCAAGACAAACAGTGTGGCAAAACAAACTCACTTCTCTTCTAAATCTGACAACAATAATTTCAATAACTTGATTCGATAAGCATCTGTGAAGGTGAATTTTTATAAGCTGACTAAATACAGCTAAACTGTACATTGTATGTAAAGAAACTTCTGTTTTTTTATCAATACATTATGTGCAGCTATTTATGTTTTATTTATCTTATATACACATTTGTATATTTTTACTTCTTAATTTTTTTGTATACTGTCACTTTGTTACACACTCCACTAGAACATAAAAACACAGAAATTGCAGTTTTTGTTTATTGTTAAATCAACTTTATTACTTATTCTAGGCTTACATGAAATATTTATAGTTAACATTTCAGTCATGATGTTTCAGATATGGTCTTTCATAAAATACGACAATAAAAAACACATTTAACATAACTTTCGGGGTTATAGAACGGTCATGGTTATAAAAGGTTCTTAGAAATAGTGTTTATTTCTTATAAATTGTTTATGTTAAAAAGCAGCTCATTTTAAATTATTTCTGCAGAAATAGTACAAACTAAATTGAAATAGCATTAGACAAAAACAGCTCCAGAATCCTGTGGCTTGATGTCTCCTCACTCCAAGACTGTGGGCAAAAGAAATCATGAGTTAACAAATGAACGTGTAATGCTGAAATATTCAAACATTTGTTCAAAATTATTACAAATAAAAAATAAAATCAGATCCACCAAAGCAGTATCTCACCTATCTTCATGGCTGCACCTGCAAACACAACAAGCACTTGTAGTGAATTCAAGCCAACTGTTGAGTTTAGAGTATTTGTGTGTGGCATTGAAAATCTGTACTGAATATGCTGACAAGACCCACAAGTTATCATTTTGGTTAAACGCTTCCAAGCTATATGTGGCACTGAAGCAATAATTATGTTGTCAAATCAGAGCTTTATTGAAGGGTTGTGTTTCAGTGAAGCCTGAATTCGGAGCCTTTGAAATCACACACACACCTGTCCTGTCTGAGCCTGATGCTCCTGCTGGGGTTGCTGCTGAGGATCATGTGGTTGCGGGGCGCCATCCTGGAATGGTGGGACCTGTGTTAAAAAAGCAAAAAGAACGTACATTCAATTTTCTATAAAATGTCTGGAACAGTGCCAGTGTTTAGTTTTTTATAGTCAAACCATTTACCACAACAAAGTAAAACTGTCTCACCATGGGTGGCTGTTGAGCAGCTGTTTGTGGTATGTACTCGAAGGGAAAGATCTATTCATTTAAAAATAAAAATAATAATAAAAATATATACATAACAATAGCTTTCCTGTAGCTCAGTGGTTAGAGCATGGTGCTCGCAACGCCCATGGGTTCGATACCAGGGGATTGCACATACTTAGAACAAAATATAGTATAATGCAATGTAAGTCTCTATGGATAAAAGCGTCTGGCAAATGTAAATGTAATCAAGAAAAAAACATAAGCATGTTTCTTTCAATAAACCTGGTTCAAATTGAAAGTAGTCATTTTAAAGGAAACACCTACATTGGGAAATTGAGGAATCTGGGGACCATTTGGTAGATCCTGAAATTAAATTTAAAAAAAAAATTGAAACGAGCAGTCCAATGAAAAAAATACAACTCTAAGGATCAAAACCTTCTGAAATATTACCTGGTGCTGAGAGAAGTCATAAGGGTAGAACTTCAATGCGAAGAAAAAATCAAAAGCACCATTTATTAAATTGCATGAGCTTCAGGGCACAAGCAGCGATGTTTATCTCTGTAATTTTTTGTAATTACATATTAACAGAGACTATTTAAAAAGCAAAGACTGGATTGATTCTACACAGCGTATACTTAAACATTTCTTGTAAAGTCAGCATTGGTGTTGGCCTCTCTGTCTATTCACTCACAATTTCCACACTCTTCCGGCCTGGGGCTTTCGGGAGAGAGTACTTGATGAAACCTTGACTAGAGAACGTCTAAGAATAGAAAGAAAGTCACGCCACAGTTTACACAGCAAGTTACTTTAGAATAACTAGCCACGCTTGATGATGAAGGCAAGCTCACCTGGGCGCCACCTGCTCCCCCTGCTGCCTTATTTGGGAACCGCTGAGGAAATATCTATTTGAACAATACAAATATACATTTTACATATTGCTTAGTTAGATCTAAGGTATAAAAAATATCAAAAAAGACATCTTACGATTTCCATGCTGATGGGAGCATTTATACCAGGCTGTGATGGCATGCCAGGGAAGACACCGTTAGTTCCCTTCAAATCACAGAAAAAGTGTTTTACTGGATGTCCCAAAAAGAACAAAGTTATAAGTCATAATTAGTATGTTCAATACATGTTCCATAGAAAGCCCAGAATTTGCTATTTAGGACTGTTAAACCTATAAATTATATAAAGGCATGTCAGGGAAAAACATGCCATCATCCATGTCAAATTACAGAGCTATTTTCATCATACAGCCGGGTGTGTTGATTATGGTTAAAGCTGAAGATTTCAGGGAATGTCATGTAAGGTATGTATAGAACCGTTTAGAATGTTCATGTGCGGTCGGCCCCACCTGTCCCGGGTTGCCATAATGAGGGAGATAATTGAAAAACGGCGAAAGCTAAACACAAACACACAAAAAAACATAAGTTTCAACATGTGGACAAGCCCGACACAACCTGAGAGACATTCTTTCACAAGGGTTGGATGTAATGTAAAGAGCGTTTACTTACTGGTGCCGCGGATACAGCACCGGCCAGAAGAAGAGACAGGAGAAACGTCCACATGCTTACAGGATCACTGACCTTACACAGACAATTCTGAAGAGGTCGAAAAGATTCTCTTAAACTTTAAGAAGACATGCTAAAGGAAGCTACCAGAATAGTACAGTACATGAAACATGTTAGTTACCTTGGCTTCGGGTAAAGCTGGCTGTGGGATAGGAGTTTCGTGTCAAGAGAAAGTTCTTGCTTTTATTTGGTCTCAGGATTAGCGAATAGCCAATCCCTCTCTGGCTAGACTTTATCATGACCTCACAGGTGGCGCAGGATTGTTATTGAGAAAATGACCTGTAGTCAGACGCTGTCTGCCTGTCTCTCAGGTACAGTATTATTATAATGATAACAGTTGAGAGAACTGCTGATATCAGTGTCTGTACTTAGAGAAGCCAAACCTTTGAGACTCCACACAGTACAAAAAATCTCAAAAGTATGTTTCTCATGGTTCTCATAAGAAAACTGCACCAAAAAGAATGGGAAATGCTTTGGAGTGGTTTTAACAGAATGGTTTGATTTTGTCTTGTATTTTCTTTTATGGCTATATTCATGAATCATGACAAGAACCGGTATTAAATAATGTCCACAGTATTTGGTAATAACAACAATTTTATTCACTCACTTAATCTCACGCAGAACATGCAAACTCTACACAGAAAAGCCTACTGTCTCTAATAGGACTCAAAAAAAAAACATTTGTTCTTTCTTCATGTTTAAAACCTAAAAACAGGAAGACTTAGAAGTACTGTTATACACTCACCTAAAGGATTATTAGGAACACCATACTAATACTGTGTTTGAACTGCCTCAATTCTACATGGCATTGATTCAACAAGGTGCTGAAAGCATTTTTTAGAAATGTTGGCCCATATTGAAAGGATAGCATCTTGTAGTTGATGGAGATTTGTGGGATGCACGAAGCTCCCGTTCCACCACATCCCAAAGATGCTCTATTGGGTTGAGATCTGGTGACTGTGTGGGCCATTTTAGTTCAGTGAACTCATTGTCATGTTCAAGAAACCAAATGAATGAAAATGATTCGAGCTTTGTGACATGGTGCATTATCCTGCTGGAAGAAGCCATCAGAGGATAGGTACATGGTGGTCATAAAGGGATGGACATGGTCAGAAACAATGCTCAGGTAGGCCGTGGCATTTAAACGATGCCCAATTGGCACTAAGGGGCCT
Source organism: Triplophysa dalaica (assembly GCF_015846415.1). Classification (NCBI taxonomy): domain Eukaryota; kingdom Metazoa; phylum Chordata; class Actinopteri; order Cypriniformes; family Nemacheilidae; genus Triplophysa; species Triplophysa dalaica. Next base: position 9,317,516 of record NC_079543.1, read on the forward strand.
AAAGTGTGCCAAGAAAACATCCCCCACACCATTACACCACCACCATAATTGCATTAATGAGAAATTGAACAGGTGTTCCTAATAATCCTTTAAGTGAGTGTATATTTCTACAGTAAAAGCTTCTCTGTGAAACTCTCATGTAATTCCTGTAAAAAATAAAAGATCGTCCATTGACCTTTCGCAAAGCCCGGCGCCCCACTGCATTTAAGAATATTTATTGTGAAATAATATTTTCTTGAAAAAAATGACATGTACTTACAGCCAAAAACAATAAGATGGTCTGCAATATGTATTTGAAGTATAAATTCAGGATGTGAAAGTGACTTGGAATAAAGTAAACAAAAGAAAGATCGAAGCTATAGGCTAGAGATTATAAAACTACTTTAATAGTAGTATATAGTGTTCTTGCCGTTAATGACATAACCCCATTGGTTCCTGACACGTATAGGCAATGGGTTAAACTGTGATTATGACCATAAATATCAAATGTTATCTCTGTTAAAATTCTGCCAGTGTTGATGAGTTGCAATTCTTCATTACGGATCATATGACAGTCTATGTGTTTTGGAGAATTTTGACTCCCCGCCAGATTACGACTCCCCTCATTAAAATTGCTAGGTGAATAGCTAATCCTTACCCCACCCCTAATCCTAACATCTAATGTTAGTGGGGATTTGGGGAGTCGAAATTTGAAAGCAGTCATTTTTCAGCACCACACCGGTTAAATTCTGTTGTTTCATTGTCTGACAAAATGGCAAATAGCAACGGAGATGCATAATATCGGCGTTTTGTTTGGTCAGCACACGTGTCAATCAAACTCAGGTGAAGGGTCAATTGTAGCAGTAGAGAAATCCCAAATGGTGCCTCGAGATCTTCTATTTTCCCATTTTAACCCACATGGAAAAAACCTATATAAACCTATATGTTTTAATATAGGTTTTGATATAGGTTTTTAATATATGTGACATATATAAAATTGGCCGTTTTCCTATATTATATGTACATATATGCACATATATGTATCTCAATTATGCCTATATGTGGCATATAAACGCATATATGCAGCAAATATATGCATATATGCAGCAAATATACGCATATATGCAGCATATATACTCATATATGCAGCATATATATGAGTATATATGTGCATATATACTGCATATAGGTTTCATATATGTGCTTATATCCTCATATAGGTTCTTTGCATGTGGGAACATGCATTTTATAACTATACAAAATGCTTCAATGGCAGAGTATTGTTTGAAATGTTGAAAGATGAAACACAATATGAGCCCATATGATAAAGTAACAAGGGAAACTGAATTCAAATGGACATGTTGTATATCTATTCTTAGGAAAATGCTTAGTTAGAGTCAAGCAATGGCTTGAATATAATAATTAACAGTGTCTGTATGGATTGTTAGACGTTAAATGTGCTGAGAAGACATGTGTTGAGTGTGCATTGTGGGCGTGTGCTCTGACTACAGCATGTAAGGCATATTCAGTGTACTTGAATGATGAGCCTGGGATGAGCCTCGACAAGAAGATCCCTTACAGCTAAACATTTTAACTTTGGTCTTGTTTTTTCAGACTATAAACAAGAATGTGCATTTCTCTGACTCTGGTGCAAATGGCTAAAATGCAAGAACAAAGTTGCATTATGTGACAGCAAAAAAAGTTTGAGTTATTTTAACTTTAAGTTAGCACTAACATTTAATGTTCAGACATAGTTTACCCTGATTTCGCGAATGATCTTGGCGCAACACTAAGAAGATGGAGAATATCTGAGCTGTTTTTCCATGTAACTAAATGCTGAACCAAAACTTTTAAACTCCGAAGAGAACATATGGTTAAGGTATCCATGTGGCTCAAATGGTTTTTCACAATATTATAACCTTGTTTTATTAACAAACCTATATAAAATCAAATAATTAATCAACTTCCAAAATGAGAAACTTTATTAAAAATTAAATAAAAAATCATGTTATTTATTATGTTATCGTGTTTTTTTGTGTTTTATTATATTAGAAAGCAGTATTTATGTTTAGTTTGATTGATATTAATTGGAAAGCACAATAAAAAACTCAGTTTTAAACGAAGTTATCTGATTGTGGAACAAAACTCTTCATTTATAAACGTATATTGCATCTATGAAATGTTTGTAAAGAAAAGTAATTCCGGTTGAATTAACACAGGATATTACTTAAATGACTTACATAAACACTACAAAAATATGAATTGCCTTTTTAAACCCCATTATTGAAAAGAGTCCAAATAACCTTTATAAACCATTAAGTTTATGTGAGAAGATATGTATTCATTAAACAAGCAACTAATCAAAGCCATTAAAAAAATCTTTTGACACAATAATCTAATACAATATGAAAAACATACACAGATAATAAAAGACGTTGAGTTCGTTATGTGGTTAAATTGATGTCTTATTGGCCTAGTTCAATTAATAAAGGAACATTTGATCAAATATGATTATAAAAACTCTTAAGTTTTTGTGATGGTCATTTTTTGTGATGCTCATTCTGATAACAGACACAATATAGCATTAGTATGGTTCAAATAAAGGTCTGATTTATTTCAGGCCCTTGTCACCAGATTTATTTGAGATTAAAATACTTGCTTTAAACTGATTAGATTTTTCCAAAGTTAAATTAACCACATTTGACCGCATTTGACTTGATCATTAAAAATGAAATAAGAAATAGACTAACTTCTAGTCATGACACTTCCTCTACGCACTTAGGTGAAGCAAGCAAGTCATTTGAATAGACATCTGCTACTGTTAATAAGTAGTGACTCAGGAGTTATTGTCCCACCCAAGACAATCCCAAAATTACACACCCACCACATGTTATCATCTGCACCGTAGTGTGTAATAGGGTTGAATACTTGTCTATTACAATGAACAAAACAGACGTAATATCATATGTTGTGAGTTTTCAAAATGCAATAATAGTTTTATTTTATCTTTTTATCAGCATACATGTTAAATGTTGCTGTTTGTTCACACAGCAAGGGAAACTGTGTGCCAATTTGTTACCAATACATTGTTAACAATCAAAGCCCACTGATCGTGTTTAAACCATTCAACATCCAGCATCTACACAGCGGGAGGATGTTCTAACAGTGGGTCTGAGTGTGGGTTTTGGAGCCGGTGCTGGTGCTGGTGCGGGAGCTGGAGCTGGTGCCGGTGCAGGACGTTGCAGCAGGGCGATGAAAAGTGGCCATAACGGGAACAGAGGACCAGGTGGAGCCGGCCTCAGCAGGTATGGATAAGCAGGAGGAAAGGGGTGCAGATAGTTCCTCTAGTGCAAGATTTTTAAACAGTCAAATTGCAATAAAAAAAAGTGTGTGAAATTGTTAGATTCAGATTTAGAAATTAGATAAAATTACAACAATAAGTTTTAAAATGACTGGAGTACCTCATCACTGCCGGAAGAGCTCCAAAGATGACGACGGCCGCAAAGCTGGAAATAATTTTAACATAAAGTTATGATTTCATAACATTATGAATTGAATGCAATAAGTAAAATGGTTTCATTATTTTTATTAAAAACTAAAGTTACTTACAGTACTGGTGGTCATTAGACACAGTGTTGTCAGTAATACGAGACTGTTCATTTTGGGATAGCACTTTTTTACTTTTATTTTGGAAACAGAAGGGAAGAACAACTCATCTTGGTTGAAATCATAGTCAAGTTTATTTTTAACCAACAAGTTTAGTTTTCCATGCAAGTACCATAAATAGCCACACAGGGTCACTCATGAACAGAAGAGAGAGCTTGAAGACAAATTCAAATTGAAAATTCACTTAACAGTATAGTAAACTGTGCACATAAAAGCCACATTAAAAGATTACTGTAAATCAAATCCAAGAAGACACAGTATTTAAAAAATATTTTCTATGCTTTGGTTGGTGGCTCTTTCCTCAATAATGTCCATTTGATATTAAATATAAAAAATGAATACAGTACCAAATACATATTTTCTACAAAGCTTAAATGCATAAAGTGTCAAATATAAAGGATTTGAAAATAAAGGCTTACTGTCTTGCTAGCCATTGGGTCTTCTTGAAGTTCTGAAGAAAGATGTCTGTCCTGCTTAAGCATTCAGATGGACTGATCAAAAAAGTTGATCAACATATCATGTAGACAAACCTCATTATAGGAGGAATAACCATGTTTAGTCATGTCTTAATCCCCATGTCTCAAGTCTGCCTGTCGGTTTATGAAATTGTAATCTGTTCTTAGAAATCTTGTCTTCCTTCCTGGACGCATTGCTTCAGAGGATTTACTGATCTCGTATAATTCTGTTTTTATTGCGAGATTCTTATACCAAAGTTTCACATGTCTGCATGGCTTTATCTTTTCAAACAACAAGTGTGAATAAGGTCTGGTTAATAGTCTTGGTCTTTTGCAACAATGTTTCAACTGTTATCAAAATAATAGCATGTGCTAACTGGTTTTTAAAACTTATTGTAGATTTAATTACTTAATTCTACTTTATTAGTATTGTTTCCAATTTGAGTTAAACTTAACTTTAATCAAAACGAGCATGAAGAGATGGCAATAGCAAAGTAAAAATGCAAAAAATGATATTCTTACTAATTATAATTTGTTTTCTAGTAAAACTATTTAAAACTTCTTAAATTATGAAACAATTACACAATGAGAAAAGTGACCTAAGATATCAGTCTTGTTTGATGAATGAACATTGAAGAACAAGATAGGTAAGTTTATGTTTAAAAACTAAAGACTAAAATGACTGCAAAGTTTACAATGTACATCTCAGGTCCACAGTGAATTTTACGTTTGTTTAGCCACATGCGGCAAAGAAGATTTCTTAGTTTTAACATTGGTAGTAATATTTGTTTGATTCTTGTCAAACATAGGAATCAAACATTAGCTTGTGAAAGTGGCCATGATGATATTTTGAATTTATAATACATTTACATTTAGTCATTTAGAAGACGCTTTTATCCAAAGCGACTTACAAAGAATTTAGGGAGCAATATGCGATATGTAATACAGGAGCAATAATACAAGAGGTGCCAATACAATGTTACTGGTTTCAACAAACTTAGACCACTACCTGTTGAGAGAAAGTGTTAGTTTTTTGCTTCTTTCTTTCTGTCAAGTATTCACAGAAGAGTTGGGTTTAAGTAGTTTTTTGAATGTTGTGAGAGATGTGGTAAATCGGACCGAGTTAGGAAGAATGTTCCACCAGGAAGGAGTTGTGAAGGAGAATGAGGGGGAAAGTGATTTTCTGGTCTTATGAGAAGGCAATGCAAGACACTGCTGGTTTGCTGAACGCAGGGATCTTGATGGGGTGTAGGAGTGTAGGAGGGTGTGAAAGTATGCCAGTGTAGATCCAGTGATAGTCCTGTAGGCAAGCATTAGTGACTTGAATCTGATACAGGCTTCCACCGGTGGCCAGTGGAGAGAGATGAAAAGGGGTGTCACATGAGCCCTTTTGGGCTGTGGGAAGATGAGACGTTCTGCTGTGTTCTGATAATACACAAAACATGTGCACTAAGAAAATGTGGGGATGTGTGATTGTAGGCTAACTGAATGGCTGAAGGATATGTTTAGCACTTTTATCTCTCACTTTATTGTTTTTGTTAGCATACCACGCTTATATAGTCATCTTAAAAACATTTGGTTTTCAGTTTTCAGCTTGCAAAAATTTGATCTGTCCCTAAAACATGACTACTTACAAAGGTGCTATGTACAAATATATATAAGCAATTTGAGCCATTTTTAATATTCTAAAATACATAACGTGATATAGACACCCCATTTAAAAAATCCTGTCCCTTAAAATTTCAGCAGAGTTGGACACAGAAGATTGGCTAGTTTTTGACTGGGTGAGATTATTTGATTTATTTTTTGTCTTAGGGCTGTCAAAATGATTAATCGTGATTAATCGATTCCAAAAGAAATGTTTCTTTTTATATGGTATATGAGTGGTGTGTGTGGGGGGGGGGCGTTTATATTATTTTTTAAATTACAAATACACAAACATACGTGTATATATTTAAGAAATATGCGTAAAATATATTTGTATTTATACATAATCAGATGAATGTCTGATGAAGATCCAGTTTGTTCGAAACATTACATTCCAACTCTCAGAACAGATAAAATCATGTTCTTAACATAACTTATATGCTAACGTCAAAGCTAACAGCTGTTGATATTGTGGGTTTCAACATTAGAAAGATCAGACCCTATCTCATGAGCATGCGACACAACTCCTTGTCCAGGCCCTGGTAATCTCAAGGTTGGAATACTGCAATGCTCTCCTTGCTGGTCTTCCTGCAAAGGCTATCAAACCACTTCAGCAGGTTCAGAACGCAGCAGCACGCTCGTCTTCCAACAGCCCAAAAGGGCTCACGTGACTCCCCTTTCATCTCTCTTCACTGGCTACCGGTTGCAGCCCATATCAGATTTAAATCACTAATGCTTGCCTACAGGACTATCACTGGATCTGCACCGACATACTTCCACACTCTCCTGCACTCCTACACCCCATCAAGATCCCTGCGTTCAGCAAACCAGCGGCGTCTTGTATTGCCTTCCCATAAGGGCAGTAAATCGCTCTCCCATTCTTTCTCATTCACAACTCCTTCCTGGTGGAACATTCTTCCTAACTCGGTCCGGTTTACCACATCTCTCACAATATTCAAAAAACTACTTAAAACCCAACTCTTCTCTGAATACTTGACAAACAAATAAGAAAAAGAAAAAAAATACACTAACCCTTTCTCTCAACAGGTAGTGGTCTAGCTTTTGTCGAAACCAGTAACTTTGTATTGGCACCTAATGTATTATGGCTCCTGTATGAACTATCGCTTATTGCTCCTAACCTAAACTCTTTGTAAGTCGCTTTGGATAAAAGCGTCTGCTAAATGTCTAAATGTAAATGTAAATGTAAATATAATTACAACACCAATACATCATCTATAGTTTACTCTATTGCTAACGATAAAAAGCTTTTTGAAGTTATGCAAATACATAAATCACAACCGTATATATTTACGCCTTCTGTCATACATATGTGAAGTGAGGGACTGAACAGATGAACCTTTTGTGAGGGACCCCCTTCCAAAAATACATATCCATCTATCACGTGCAATGAAACATTAAAATTGTATTAGATAAACAGTGAATGTGACATTACAGTATATTGTTTAACAGTATAAACATATTGTTTCCAAACTTACAAATATTGTTTGAGGTATATAATCCTGAAGGGACATTTCAATATTTAGTTGTACTGTAATACGTAACTTTCACTTTGAGTGTGGAAAAAAATGAAATATTCACTAGAAATATACAAATATAAACAATTCTGAAAATGTTGCATGTAGCAAAAAAGCAGATGAACACCCTGGACCCCAGTTCGAAAATCCCCATCATTTCATACAGAGAGGCTGGTGAAAGAATATAGACAAATCTCAGCTGGGACACAGTGGCATTTATTGTCCAAATTTTTCGAGAAACCAACAGGTAGGATATTGTATAAGGGCATACATGACACATATCAAATAATGCAGTTTGTGTAATTCAATCTGATGTTAGTGTTTTTTATGACATTGTGATAGGATTAACTGAATGTTTCTTTCAGTAGAATAAATGTGTTAGTGTTTTGGTAGACAAAGTGTATTGTGTTAATATATTTTTGTATTTTTAAAATGAGTGTTGGAGGTTGGTTTACAATGTGTGGTTTTGAGCATGAAATTAACAGTTTTGCCAATTATGTGGTTTAGGTGTGTTGCTGTGTTTAGAGTTTAGAAAACTTGTTAGGTGAACTGAAAATATGGTTATAGCAATTGTAAAAGTCTGTAATCAAAAGTTTTTGTATTTTTTGTTGCTTTAGTTGTGTCAACTTTTGTACATAATCCTTCATTCATTATTTTGGTAGAGGGCCCATTTGAGGTTGATTTGCTTGCTTTTGAAATCTTTTTATTTATTCATAATATAATTTTTTTTTAGATGCAAATGTATATATAGTGATGCAAATATTTGCATCTGTGCAAAAATATACAGTACACAACACACACATCATTATATAAACACAAACTTTTGTTTTCATTTTCTATTTTTTCAGTTAATTGATTTGACTGCACTAATTTATTTATTGTTTTGCTGAAATACTGTGGGTTTGAATAACTGGGATCTGAATTATCGAGCTATAATTATAGAATTTATTATGATAAAAAATATTCTTAGACTAGAACCTGTAAAAATAGTTGATGAGTGTGGTTTGTCATTTGATTTACATTAAAATAAAATGTCCTTTTATGAGCTTCCCTGCTTTTAAAGAGCTTTCAGATTTGTCGTAATAAAAGCTAAGAAATTAAATAGCTTTTACTTACTGTAAAACAAAGGTTAGATGGGACAGTTATAAGATGAATTATCTAGTACTAAGAGTAGCTTGCTTTCTTAAAAATACTGTAAGTGCCTTAGATCAAAAAAGAAGTTTATCCATGGAGAATTTCAAAAGGAACACTATTGTGAAATGATCAAAAGGGGTTCTTGCTTAACCTGTATAATTAAACATGTTTCAGTTGGTTACACTACACAAACTCAGAAAAAGCTTCACAGGAACACAAATATTTGATTAAATGATTCAATATTTATTTTGTAAGACACCAAGAACAGGAGTATCAAGTCAAATATTTCAATATTCCAAGAATATGAATGCAAATGGACACATCTTCAGCTTCAGCTGGTGACTCATCTACCACCAGGGGCAGGAGCTGGAGCAGGAGCAGGGGCTGGAGCAGGTGCTGGTGCTGGAGCAGGAGCAGGGGCTGGAGCTGGAGCCGGGGCTGGAGCCGGGGCAGGTGCTGGGGCAGTGGCACCAGCCAGTTGTGCTAGCAGAAATTGTAAAAGGCTGAGGAGGGCATTGTTGTTCTGGGGTGGCCGGGGAATGAAAGGGTATGGATTTGGATAGGGACGCTGATATTGGACTGGGTTGTAGTATCCTCCAAACCCTCCATAGTTCTGTAATTATACCAAAGAAAGCACAGATAGAGAATGCCAATTAACAGTCATTCAAAATGTAATACAGAATTTCTAAATAAAAGCACAAATGCGAAGATGTACAAATTCACTTTGTGCCTGAAAGAATGTAAACTTCTTATGTCCCCTTGTCTAAACAATATTCTACGGTTGAAGAGTCTAATTGACTAAACACACAGAGGCTCAGGCCTGGAGACAAAGTTTGACACAGACACAAGTGCTTGTTCAATCAGAGTCCAAAGTTTATTGTTAAGGACTAATACTTATAAGCTTGCATCAGGAGGCATCATATAAAACCACCAAAACAGTGGAAAATAACGTTTTTTAATTATTTGCTCTGCTTTAAATATATACCATTAGGATAAATACATTTAATTGAATACAATTTAAAATAAAGAGATCTTGTGCGGTTATAAATTCATCCTTACCTCTGAGGAGCGACTTCGCTTCTCCCTGTGTTCTTCATCTTCTGCCTGTTGAAAGAAATAATTTTATTTTGAAACTGCATTAGATTGATGTTCTGGCATAAATAAAGTTTAAAATTGAGTGAATTGTTTATTATTGGAGTGTAAAAAGTTAAATCACAAATGAAGTTACTCACCAGCACAACACAGCAGAGCCCAATGAAACAAGCGGCAATAAGGAAAGATTTCATGGTTCCAGATAATCTGTAACGAAATTGAAAAATGTTAAATATACATTAAGTATCTGCTAAAAAAGTAAATAAATTATTTTAAAAACTTTGATTCCTACCTTTGTGGTAAACTAAGTAATTGTCCAGTGCAGGTATGATATCTAAAGAGCAGTGAGAGATGCTTTATAAACACATCATCAACATGCAACTAACCAATCAGAAGATCGGATCACAAATCTTAGTATCACTTCGTATTTGACAAGTTAGACTTTACTCAACAATTGAGAAATAGGAAAATGATTCACATGGTTGTTTCTACTCTTAAGAAATATGAAATGCAAACTTGGCTTAAATTGAATTTCTGCAACACATAAACAAAACAGAAGATTAAGGCACACCTTATGGGTGTATGTGACTATTATTTTTATTATTATGATTGTCTTCATCATGGAGGTGAACGTTGGCTTTTTTGTTTTCTTTCTCAATTGCTTAAACACATTTCTTAAAATAATGGCTCCTTTTCTCGACACTTCAAACACAAATCCATAACTTCTCACCCAATTCCCTCAATATCCTATTTTCGAGTAAAAATGAAGATCTCCTCTTAAAACCATTCAAACTTGCTGGAAAAGCAAACTTTTCCTCCACACATGACACGCAAGTCCTCAGAAACACATGCATTACAACATAGTCTTAAACAATGATGAGATCAATTCAGAACACTGTTACTAAAATCTCTTATTGGGATTCAACAATATTGTCAAGTTTGAATGATTTAGATGTGAGAGCTTCATTGCAAAAATAGAGTGTTCAGAAATTTGGGTGAGTAGTTATGGATTTGTGTTTCGAGGTTCGAGAACATTAGACATAATATCAGGAAATGTGTTTACACTTTTTTTAAACTGCTTACACACATTTTCAAATGGTTGAGTCTTTTTTTCTAAACTTTAAATCCAAGCATTGCACAGACAAAATGCAAAATGCCTCTCATCTCTTGCAAAATGAAGCACTACATTAAAAATATCACAAAGACATTTCAATAGCAAACATTTGTCTTCAGTTGCAAACACCTTTACCATAATGTTATATTTTTGGATAAATCATATTATCATCAATCATAAATTATATATTCACACAGTTCTTCAAAAACTAAAACTCTACTTTCACAACCTCTTCTGTACATTTCTGTACAAGATTGAGAAAAATTGGCAGAGAGATGTTGAAAATTCTTTTTAAAAACAAAAGGAAGATTCAAACAAAATTTTTTATTTACTATTTTGTTTTGTTGCTGTAAGCATTTGTGTTTGTGAATACAGTGAATACTGTACACAGTATGAAATATATATATTTTTCTGGACGGACTAACAGCATTTAAGTTCGGAAAAAATTGGATCAACATTAAGGATATTCAATCAAAGTATGTCAAGAATTCGAATAGCATTATTGGGCAAAACCAAGTTCACAAAAGCCGTCTCTTGCTCTTCAGTGAACATGTGACCCCGCCCACCATGAAACCTTGGCCTTTTCACTCTGTAGAAGATTCAGGAAGAGTGTAAATGTGTGCCATAAACTGTCACTTAATATAATACTTTATACAATATATGATCAAATTGTCTTCTGTTGTACAGTTTGATACCTCACCAGACTGTGACCAATGAAGTGCACTGAAGTAAATGAAAACAAGGGTACTACTGTCAAATATATGTATGATATCCTACTGTTTGTTATGCTAAAATAGCTATTACAGTATGTGTACATAACATTAGATTATCACATACCTGTTTTCATTTCTAAGGTTTGAATTAAACCTGCCACTGTAAATCGACTCAAATTAAACTAGACTCTCTGTACAGCCTCTCTGATTGTAAACCGTGGTTTATCACATGATCAATGACTGTGGCCCTAAACTCATTCGAGACCACTCTTCTTGTTCCCCGTCCTCTTCCTCCCCTTAATCCCCTTCCAACTCCTCTTATTCTAACTCGGCCTCTTCCTCTGGCTCTTCCTCTAACTCCTCTTTCTCTGTCTGCATTGTTTGCATCCATTGCTCAAAACCCATAACATGACCCATGGCCTATTTAAAGGCCTCTTCTAAAATCATGATTGGTTGGTGTTAAGTAAAGCAATGTGTGTTTGCGCATGTGAGGATTTAGTGTGAGGCACTGATGAATTAGTGTTGCATTTTGATTGCATGTGTTTGAAAAAGGAATTCAATTTACTTCCTGTAAGATTTTTGTGTGTTACATAGACACCTGTGCAATAATCAAGTGGTCTAATCATCATCTTGATATGCCACACCTGTGAGGAGGATGGATTGTCTCGGCAAAGGAGAAGTGCTCACTAACACAGATTTAGACAGATTTGTCAACAATATTTGAGAGAAATAGGCCTTTTGTGTACATCGAAAAAGTCTTTGATCTTTGAGTTCAGCTCATGAAAAATGGGTGTTGCATTCATAATTTTGGTCAGTGTACATTTAGTTTTTGTTAAAATATCAAGTAAATATTAATTGTGCTGAATAAAAACATGTGTGTAACTCTGACTTTAGGGACCACTCACTTTCATATTGAAATATAATATTTTATTTACAACATAGATTGTCAAGTAAGAAGAGACTGGAGGTCTTTAAATTGGTTTTACATAATCAAATTGAGTTGGATATACTTAATAATTAGGTCACTTAAAATTAGTCAAACAAATTAATTAGAATCTTAACAATTAAAATTAGTAGATTTCCAAGATTTTTACATGATTTTAAGTACATTTTTTTGTTAAAAACAGGAACACAATTATACTAAGCATATTTTAATAATTTCTTTTAAAAAATCTACTAAGGGACATAATCATTCTTTTTAGTCTACTTACTGTAAAAACAAAGGTCAGATGGGACATTTATAAGATTAATTATCCATTACTACGAATAGCTTGTTGAGTAGAAATGATTCAATAGGGTCTCGCTTTACCTGTATACTTAAACATGTTCCAGTTACACTACACACTCAGAGAAAGCATGACAGGAACAGATATTTTATTAAATGATGCAATACTTATTTTGTAAGACACCAAGAACAGGAGTATCAAGTCAAATATTACAATATTCCAAGAATATGAATGCAAGTGGACACATCTTCAGCTTCAGCTGGTGACTCATCTACCACCAGGGGCAGGAGCTGGAGCAGGAGCAGGGGCTGGGGCTGGAGCAGGGGCTGGGGCTGGAGCAGGGGCTGGGGCTGGAGCAGGGGCTGGAGCAGGTGCTGGTGCTGGAGCAGGGGCTGGAGCAGGTGCTGGAACTGGAGCAGGAGCAGGGGCTGGAGCTGGAGCAGGTGCTGGGGCAGGTGCTGGTGCTGGTGCAGTGGCACCTGCCAGTTGTGCTAGAAGCAATTGTAAAAGGCTGAGGAGGGCATTGTTGTTCTGGGGTGGCCGGGGAATATAAGGGTATGGATTTGGATAGGGACGCTGATATTGGACTGGGTTGTAGTAACCTCCAAACCCTCCAAATCCTCCATAGTTCTGTAGTAATTCCAAAGAAAGAACATACAGAGAATGCCAATTAACAGTCATTCAAAATGTAATACAGAATTTCAAAATAAAAGCACAAATACAAAGATGTACAAATTTACATTATACCTCTATTACTTTTTTAACAATCTGCTCTGCTTTAAATATTTACCATTAGCATAAATACATTTAATTGAATACAATTTAAAATAAAGAGATCTTGTGCGGTTATAAATTCATCCTTACCTCTGAGGAGCGGCTTCGCTTCTCCCTGTGTTCTTCATCTTCTGCCTATTGAAATAAATTATTTTATTTTGTAACTGTATTAGATTCACGCTCTGGCATAAATAAGGTTCAAAATTTGTGAGAATTTGTTTATTATTGGAGTGTCAAAAAGTTAAATCACAAATGAAGTTACTCACCAGCACAAAACAGCAGAGCCCAATGAAACAAGCGGCAATAAGGAAAGATTTCATGGTTCCAGATAATCTGTAACGTAATAGAAAAATGTTAAATGCACATTAAGTATCTGCTATAAAAGTAAATAAATTCTTTTAAAAACTTTGATTCCTACCTTTGTGGCAAACTAAGTAATTGTCCAGTGCAGGTATGATATCTAAAGAGCAGTAAGAGATGCTTTATAAACACATCATCAACATGCAACTAACCAATCAGAAGATCGGATCACAAATCTTAGTATCAATTCATATTTGACAAGTTAGACTTTACTCAACAATTGAGAAATAGGAAAATGATTCACATGGTTGTTTCTACTCTTAAGAAATATGAAATGCAAACTTGGCTTAAATTGAATTTCTGCAACACATAAACAAAACAGAAGATTAAGGCACACCTTATGGGTGTATGTGACTATTATTTTTATTGTTATGATTGTCTTCATCATGGAGGTGAACGTTGGCTTTTTTTTTCTTTCTCAATTGCTTAAACACATTTCTTAAAATAATGGCTCCTTTTCTCGACACTTCAAACACAAATCCATAACTTCTCACCCAATTCCCTCAATATCCTATTTTCGGGTAAAAATGAAGATCTCCTCTTAAAACCATTCAAACTTGCTGGAAAAGCAAACTTTTCCCCCACACATGACACACAAGTCCTCAGAAACACTCGCACTACAACATAGTCTTAAACACTGATGAGATCAATTCAGAACACTGTTACTAAAATCTCTTATTGGGATTCAACAATATTGTCAAGTTTGAATGATTTAGATGTGAGAGCTTCATTCCAAAAATAGGGTGTTCAGGGATTTGGGTGAGTAGTTATGGATTTGTGTTTCGAGGTTCGAGAACATTAGACATAATATCAGGAAATGTGTTTACATGTTTTTTAAACTGCTTACACACATTTTCAAAAGGTTGACTCTATTTTTCTAAACTTTAAATCCAAGCATTGCACAGACAAAATGCAAAATGCCTCTCATCTCTTGCAAAATGAAGCACTACATTAAAAATATCAAAAAGACATTTCAATAGCAAACATTTGTCTTCAGTTGAAAACACCTTTACCATAATGTTATATTTTTGGATAAATCATATTATCATCAATCATAAATTATATATTCACACAGTTCTTCAAAAACTAAAGCTCTACTTTCACAACCTCCTCTGTACATTTCTGTACAAGATTGAGAAAAATTGGCAGAGAGATGTTGAACATTCTTTTTAAAAACAAAAATTCAAACAAAATTTTTGATTTACTATTTTGTTTTGTTGCTGTAAGCATTTGTGTTTGTGAATACAGTGAATACTGTACACAGTATGAAATATATATTTTTTTCTGGACGGACTAACAGCATTTAAGTTCGGAAAAATTGTGTCATCATTAAGAATATTGTTAAGTATTTCAAGAATTCAGAAAGCATTATTGGCAAAACCAATTTCATGAAAGCCGTTTCTTGCTCTTCAGTTAACATGTGACGCCGCCCACCATGAAACCTTGGCCTTTTCACTCTGTAGAAGATTCAGGAAGAGTGTAAATGTGTGCCATAAACTGTCACTCAATATAATACTTTATACAATATTTAATCAGATTGTCTTCTGTTGTACAGTTTGATACCTCACCAGACTGTGACCAATGAAGTGCACTGTGGTAAATGAATACAAGAGTACTACTGTTAAACATATGTATGATATCCTACTGTTTGTTATGCTAAAATAGCTTTTACAGTATGTGTACATAACATTAGATTATCACATACCTGTTTTCATTTCTAAAGGTTCGAATTAAACCTGCCATTGTAAATCGACTAGACTCTCTGTACAGCCTCTCTGATTGTAAACCGTGGTTTATCACATGATCAATGACTGTGGCCCTTCTCATGTAGTGAAATAACACACTTCATGACTTATACTGTCCCTCCTTCAACCTTGGCACAAGCATCGCTCTTCTGAACAACGTTAACAACTTAAAAAACCCAAACTTAAAAATAATACCAAAACTCTCCTAAGTCTCAAAAGTTCATCAACAAAAAACACGAACAAGTCTTTCTTTTTACATAAGAAAAACATGAAAATAAATCTCCTAATGCAATCAGATAGAAAGCATGCTGGGAACTAAAGATAAATTGCCAAGGTTGTTATTGTTTATTAGTTATCAACACAAAATAAATAAGTAAGCATAATTTGAACAATTTAAATTGGTTTTACATAATCAAATTGAGTTGGATATACTTAATAATTAGGTCACTTAAAATTAGTCAAACAAATTAATTAGAATCTTAACAATTAAAATTAGTAGATTTCCATGATTTTTACATGATTTTAACTACATTTTTTGTTAAAAACAGGAACTCAATTATATTAAGCATATTTTAATAATTTCTTTTAAAAAATCTACTAAGGGACATAATCATTCCTTTTAGTCTACATACTGTAAAAACAAAGGTCAGATGGGACATTTATAAGATTAATTATCCATTACTATGAATAGCTTGTTGAGTAGAAATGATTCAATAGGGTCTCGCTTTACCTGTATACTTAAACATGTTCCAGTTACACTACACACCCAGAGAAAGCATCACAGGAACAGATATTTTATTAAATGATGCAATATTTATTTTGTAAGACACCAAGAACAGGAGTATCAAGTCAAATATTACAATATTCCAAGAATATTAATATAAGAGGACACATCTTCAGCTTCAGCTGGTGACTCATCTACCACCAGGGGCAGGAGCTGGAGCAGGAGCAGGGGCTGGAGCTGGAGCAGGGGCAGGAGCAGGTGCTGGGGCAGGTGCTGGTGCTGGGGCAGTGGCACCTGCCAGTTGTGCTAGCAGCAATTGTAAAAGGCTGAGGAGGGCGTTGTTGTTCTGGGGTGGCCGGGGAATATAAGGGTATGGATTTGGATAGGGACGCTGATATTTCACTGGGTTGTAGTAACCTCCAAACCCTCCAAATCCTCCATAGTTCTGTAGTAATTCCAAAGAAAGAACATATAGAGAATGCCAATTAACAGTCATTCAAAATGTAATACAGAATTTCAAAATAAAAGCACAAATACAAAGATTTACAAATTTACATTATACCTCTATTACTTTTTTAACAATCTGCTCTGCTTTAAATATTTCCCATTTGCATAAATACATTTAATTGAATACAATTTAAAATAAAGAGATCTTGTGCGGTTATAAATTCATCCTTACCTCTGAGGAGCGGCTTCGCTTCTCCCTGTGTTCTTCATCTTCTGCCTATTGAAATAAATTATTTTATTTTGTAACTGTATTAGATTCACGCTCTGGCATAAATAAGGTTCAAAATTTGTGAGAATTTGTTTATTATTGGAGTGTCAAAAAGTTAAATCACAAATGAAGTTACTCACCAGCACAAAACAGCAGAGCCCAATGAAACAAGCGGCAATAAGGAAAGATTTCATGGTTCCAGATAATCTGTAACGTAATAGAAAAATGTTAAATGCACATTAAGTATCTGCTAAAAAAGTAAATAAATTCTTTTAAAAACTTTGATTCCTACCTTTGTGGCAAACTAAGTAATTGTCCAGTGCAGGTATGATATCTAAAGAGCAGTGAGAGATGCTTTATAAACACATCATCAACATGCAACTAACCAATCAGAAGATCGGATCACAAATCTTAGTATCAATTCATATTTGACAAGTTAGACTTTACTCAACAATTGAGAAATAGGAAAATGATT
Organism: Triplophysa dalaica; assembly: GCF_015846415.1. Lineage (NCBI taxonomy): Eukaryota > Metazoa > Chordata > Actinopteri > Cypriniformes > Nemacheilidae > Triplophysa > Triplophysa dalaica. The sequence goes on from NC_079543.1 coordinate 9,334,870, forward strand.
CACATGGTTGTTTCTACTCTTAAGAAATATGAAATGCAAACTTGGCTTGAATTGAATTTCTGCAACACATAAATAAAACAGAAGATTAAGGCACACCTTATGGGTGTATGTGACTATTATTTTCTGTTTTTGATAATGATTATCTTTATCATAGAGGTGAACATTGAGTTTTGTTTCAATTGTTTTTTGTTTTTCTCAATTGCTTAAACACATTTCTTAAAATAATGACTCCTCCTATTTCTGGACGGACTAACAGCATTTAAGTTCTGAAAAAATTGTGTCATCATTAAGGATATTCAAATCAAAGTATGTCAAGAATTCTAATAGCATTATTTGGCAAAACCAAGTTCACAAAAGCGTTCTCTTGCACTTCAGTGAACATGTGACCCCGCCCACCATGAAACCTTGGCCTTTTCACTCTGTAGAAGATTCAGGAAGAGTGTAAATGTGTGCCATAAACTGTCACTTAATATAATACTTTATACAATATATGATCAAATTGTCTTCTGTTGTACAGTTTGATACCTCACCAGACTGTGACCAATGAAGTGCACTTGTAGTAAATGAAAACAAGGGTACTACTGTCAAATATATGTATGATATCCTACTGTTTGTTGTGCTAAAATAGCTATTACAGTATGTGTACATAACATTAGATTATCACATACCTGTTTTCATTTCTAAAGGTTCGTATTAAACACGCCACTGTAAATCGACTAGACTCTCTGTACAGCCTCTCTGATTGTAAACCGTGGTTTATCACATGATCAATGACTGTGGCCCTTAACTCATTTGAGACCACTCTTCTTGTTCCCCGTCCTCTTCCTCCCCTTAATCCCTTTCCAACACCTCTTATTCTAACTCTGCCTCTTCCTCTGGTTCTTCCTCTAACTCCTCTTTCTCTGTCTGCATTGTTTGCATCCATTGCTCAAAACCCATAACATGACCCATGGCCTATTTAAAGGCCTCTTCTAAAATCATGATTGGTTGGTGTTAAGTAAAGCAATGTGTGTTTGCACATGTGAGGATTTAGTGTGAGGCACTGATGAATTAGTGTTGCATTTTGATTGCTTGTGTTTGAAAAAGGAATTCAATTTACTTCCTGTGAGATTTTTGTGTGTTGCATAGACACCTGTGCAATAATCATGCGGTCTAATCATCATCTTGATATGCCACACCTGTGAGGAGGATGGATTGTCTCGGCAAAGGAGAAGTGCTCACTAACACAGATTTAGACAGATTTGTCAACCATATTTGAGAGAAATAGGCCTTTTGTGTACATCGAAAAAGTTTTTGATCTCAGCTCATGAAAAATGGGTGTTGCATTCTTAATTTTGGTCATTGTACATTTAGTTTTTGTATAAAAAAAAAGTGAATGTTAATTACGCTGAACAAGAACATGTGTCTAACTCGAACTTCAGGACCACTTACTTTCATATTGAAATATAATATTTTCTTTACAAAATAGATTGTCAAGTAAGTCTCCAGTCTTACTCCAGTCAGACCTCCAGTCTCAAGTAAGAGACTGGAGGTCTGTGTAGTGGCATTAGCACAGTTACTTCTCATGTAGTGAAATAACACACTTCATGACTTTTATTGTGCCTCCCTCAACCTTGGAACAAGCATCGCTCTTCTGAACAACGTTAACAACTTAAAAAACCCAAACTTAAAAATAATACCAAAATCTTCCTAAATCTCAAAAGTTCATCAACAAAAAACACGAACAAGTCTTTCTTTTTTACATAAAAAAACATGAAAATGAATCTCCTAATGCAATCAGATAGAAAGCATGCTGGGAACTAAAGATCAATTGCCAAGGTAGTTATTATTTATTAGTTATCAACACAAAATAAATATGTAAGCATAATTTGAACAATTTATATTGGGTTTACATAATCAAGTTAAGTTGGATATACTTAATAATTAGGTCAATTAAAATTACTCAAACAAAATAATAAAAATCTTAACAATTAAAATTAGTAGATTATTTCCAAGATTTTTACATGATTTTGACTACATTTTTTTGTTAAAAAAATCAAACATAATTATATTAAGCATATTTTAATAATTTCTTTTAAAAAATCTACTAAGGGACACAATCATTCTTTTTAGTCTACTAACTGTAAAACAAAGGTCAGATGAGACACTTATAAGATTAATTATCCATTACTACGAGTAGCTTTTTGACTAGAAATGATCAAATAGGGTCTCGCTTTACCTGTATACTTAAACATGTTCGAGGTACACTACACACCCAGAGAAAGCATCACAGGAACAAATATTTCCTTAAATGACTCAATATTTATTTTGTAAGACACCAAGAAAAGAAGTGTCAGGTCAAATATTACAATATTCCAAGAATATCAATGTAACTCGACACATCTTCAGCTTTAGCTGGTGACTCATCTACCACCAGGGGCAGGAGCTGGAGCAGGAGCAGGGGCTGGTGCTGGAGCAGGAGCAGGAGCAGGTGCTGGGGCAGGTGCTGGTGCTGGAGCAGTGGCGCCTGCCAGTTGTGCTAGCAGCAATTGTAAAAGGCTGAGGAGGGCGTTGTTGTTCTGGGGTGGCCGGGGAATGGAAGGGTATGGATTTGGATAGGGACGCTGATGTTGGACTGGATTGTAGTAGCCTCCAAATCCTCCAAATCCTCCATAGTGCTGTAGTAATACCAAAGAAAGCACATATAGACAATGCCAATTAACAGTCATTCAAAATGTAATACAGAATTTCAAAACAAAAGCACAAATGCAATGATGTATAAATTCACTTTGTACCTCTATAACGTTTTAAATAATTTGCACTGCTTTAAATATTTACCATTAGGATAAATACATTTAATTTAATAAAATTTGAAATATAGAGATCCTGTGCGGTGTTGTATTCAACCTTACCTCTGAGGAGCGGCTTCGCTTCTCTATGTGTTCTTCATCTTCTGCCTTTTGAAAGAAATTATTTTGTAACTGTATTAGATTCACGTTCTAGCATGAATAAAGTTCAAAATTTCAGAATTTGTTTATTATTGGAGTGTCAAAAAGCTAAATCACAAATGAAGTTACTCACCAGCACAACACAGCAGAGCCCAATGAAACAAGCGGCAATAAGGAAAGATTTCATGGTTCCAGATAATCTGTAACGTAATAGAAAAATGTTAAATGCATATTAAGTATCTGCTAAAACAGTAAATAAATTCTTTTAAAAACTTTGATTCCTACCTTTGTGGCAAACTAAGTAATTGTCCAGTGCAGGTATGATATCTAAAGAGCAGTGAGAGATGCTTTATAAACACATCATCAGCATGCAACTAACCAATCAGAAGATCGGATCACAAATCTTAGTATCAATTCATATTTGACAAGTTAGACTTTACTCAACAATTGAGAAATAGGAAAATGATTCACATGGTTGTTTCTACTCTTAAGAAATATGAAATGCAAACTTGGCTTGAATTGAATTTCTGCAACACATAAACAAAACAGAAGATTAAGGCACACCTTATGGGTGTATGTGACTATTATTTTTATTATTATGATTGTCTTCATCATGGAGGTGAACGTTGGCTTTATTTTCCTTTTTTTTCTTAATTCCTGAAACACATTTCTTAAAATAATGGCTCCTTTTCTCGACACATCAAACACAAATCCATAACTTCTCACCCAATTCCCTCAATATCCTATTTTCGGGTAAAAATGAAGATCTCCTCTTAAAACCATTCAAACTTGCTGGAAAAGCAAACTTTTCCCCCACACATGACACACAAGTCCTCAGAAACACTCGCACTACAACATAGTCTTAAACACTGATGAGATCAATTCAGAACACTGTTACTAAAATCTCTTATTGGGATTCAACAATATTGTCAAGTTTGAATGATTTAGATGTGAGAGCTTCATTCCAAAAATAGGGTGTTCAGGGATTTGTGTAAGAAGTTATGGATTTGTGTTTCGAGGTTCGAGAACATTAGACATAATATCAAGAAATGTGTTTACATGTTTTTTAAACTGCCTACACACATTTTCAAAAGGTTGACTCTTTTTTTCTAAACTTTACACACAAATCCAAGCATTGCACACACTCATCTCTTGCAAAATGAAGCGCTACATTAAAAATATCACAAAGACATTTCAAAAGCAAACATTTGTCTTCAGTTGCAAACACCCTTCCCATAATTTTATATTTTTGGATAAATCATATTCACACAGTTCTTCAAAAACTAAAGCTCTACTTTCACAAGCTCCTCTGTACATTTCTGTACAAGATTGAAAAAATTGGCAGAGAGATGTTGAAAATTCTTTTTAAAAACAAAAGGAAGATTCAAACATAATTTTTGATTTACTATTTTGTTTTGTTGCTGTAAACATTTGTGGATACAGTGAATGCTGTACACAGTATGAAATATATACATTTTTTCTGGACGGACTAACAGCATTTAAGTTCGGAAAAATTGTGCCATCGTTAAGGATATTTCATCAAAGTATGTCAAGAATTCTAATAGCATTATTGGCAAAACCAAGTTCACAAAAGCCGTCTCTTGCACTTCAGTGAACATGTGACCCCGCCCACCATGAAACCTTGAGATTTTCACTCTGTAGAAGATTCAGGAAGAGTTTAAATGTGTGCCATAAACTGTAACATAATATAATACTTTATACAATATTTGATCAGATTGTCTACTGTTGTACAGTTTGATACCTCACCAGACTGTGACCAATGAAGTGCACTAAAGTAAATTAAAACAAGAGTACTACTGTCAAATATATGTATGATATCCTACTGTTTGTTATGCTAAAATAGCTATTATAGTATGTGTACATAACATTAGATTATCACATACCTGTTTTCATTTCTAAAGGTTTGAATTAAACCTGCCACTGTCAATCGACTCAAATTAAACTAGACTCTCTGTACAGCCTCTCTGATTGTAAACCGTGGTTTATCACATGATCAATGACTGTGGCCCTAAACTCATTTGAGACCACTCTTCTTGTTCCCCGTCCTCTTCCTCCCCTTAATCCTCTTCCAACTCCTCTTATTCTAACTCTGCCTCTTCCTCTGGCTCTTCCTCTAACTCCTCTTTCTCTGTCTGCATTGTTTGCATCCATTGCTCAAAACCCATAACATGACCCATGGCCTATTTAAAGGCCTCTTCTAAAATCATGATTGGTTGGTGTTAAGTAAAGCAATGTGTGTTTGCACATGTGAGGATTTAGTGTGAGGCACTGATGAATTAGTGTTGCATTTTGATTGCTTGTGTTTGAAAAAGGAATTCAATTTACTTCCTGTAAGACTTTTGTGTGTTACATAGACACCTGTGCAATAATCATGCGGTCTAATCATCATCTTGATATGCCACACCTGTGAGGAGGATGGATTGTCTCGGCAAAGGAGAAGTGCTCACTAACACAGATTTAGACAGATTTGTCAACCATATTTGAGAGAAATAGGCCTTTTGTGTACATCGAAAAAGTTTTTGATCTCAGCTCATGAAAAATGGGTGTTGCATTCTTAATTTTGGTCAGTGTACATTTAGTTTTTGTTAAAATATCAAGTAAATGTTAATTGTGCTTAATAAAAACATGTTTGTAACTCTGACTTCAGGGACGACTTACTTTCATATTGAAATATAATATTTTATTTACAACATAGATTGTCATTAAGAAGAGACTGGAGGTCTGTGTAGTGGCATTAGCACAGTTACTTCTCATGTAGTGAAATAACACACTTCATGACTTATATTGTGCCTCATTCAACCTTGGCACAAGCATCGCTCTTCTGAACAACATTAACAACTTAAACCCAAACTTGTCACAAAATGGTTCTGAGTGTGAGACAGAACCCAAATGCAGGACAGAGAGTTAAAATTGATTAACTATAAACACGAGAAAACAAAACCCACGAGAGGGTAAAAATAACAGGGAGCTTGACAAAATGCAAAAAGCCCACAAGGGGGTAAAAATAACAGGAACAATATAAAACAAAACGAAGAGACTTGAGAACCAAACAATACCACACGAAGAGGCTTCAACATGAACAAGAATAAACAATGAACCGACACAGGACTAGGAAAACACAGGGCATAAGAAGGGACGCATTAACAAAGGATAATGACACAGGGAGAATGACGAGCTGGTGACAAGATTAAACATTAAAGGAGACAGGTGAGGGAGATGAAACACTAATGGAAGACTAACGGATGAAAAAGGGGGCGGAGCTACACAGAAGACACGCGCCGAATGTTAAAACAAACGAAACGTGTCTCCAAACAAGACATAACATACACACAAGACATGGTACTGTTCTGTCCACAAGGCACGAAACTCAGAAGAGGAAGGCCAGGACCATGACAAAATTGAACTCCGAAACTCTACTAAATCGCAAAAGTAAATCAAATAAACACGAACACGTATTTCTTTTTACAGAAAAAACATAAAATGCTTTTTTTTTCCATTCCATTTTCTACCGCTTATCCGAACTACCTCGGGTCACGGGGAGCCTGCGCCTATCTCAGGAGTCATCGGGCATCAAGGCAGGATACACCCTGGATGGAGTGCCAACCCATCGCAGGGCACACACACTCACTCTTTCACTCACGCACTCACACCCTACAGACAATTTTTTCCAGAGGTGCCAATCAACCTACCATGCATGTCTTTGGACCAGGGGAGGAAACTGGAGTACCCGGAGGAAACCCCTGAGGCACGGGGAGAACATGCAAACTCCACACACACAAATCGGAAGCGGGAATCGAACCCCCAACCATGGAGGTGTGAGGCGAACGTGCTAATCACTAAGCCACCGTGCCCCCCTAAAATTACTTTTAATTTTGAATATTAATCTCCTAATGCAATCAGATAGAAAGCATGCTTGGAACTAAAGATCAATTGCCAAGGTAGTTATTATTTATTAGTTATCAACACAAAAGAAATAAGCATAATTTCAACAGCTTAAATTGGTTTTACATAATCAAATTGAGTTGTATTTACTTAATAATTAGGTCAATTAAAATTACTCAAACAAAATAATTAAAATATTAACATTCAAAATTAGTAGATTTTATATTCAAATATTTTTACATTATTTGAACTTTTTTTGATAAAAACAGGAACATAATTATATTAAGAATATTTTAATAATTTCTTTTCATAAAATTTACTAAGGGACATAATCATTCTTTTTAGTCTTCTTACTGTAAAACAAAGTTCAGATGGGATACTTATAAGAAAAATGATCCCTTAATACGAGTAGCTTGTTTTCGTAAGAATACTGTAAGTACCTTACATCACAAGCAAGTTCATCCTCGGAGCATTAAAAAAGGAACACTATTGAGAAATGATCAAATAGGGTCTCCCTTTACCTGTATACTTAAACATGTTCCAGTTACACTACACACAGAGAAAGCATCACATGAAAAGATATTTTATTAAAGTATGCAATATTTATTTTGTAAGACACCAAGAACAGGAGTATCAAGTCAAATATTAAAATATTCCAAGAATATGAATGCAAGAGGACACATCTTCAGCTTCAACTAGTGACTCATCTACCACCAGGGGCAGGAGCTGGAGCAGGAGCAGGAGCAGGTGCCGGGGCAGGTGCCGGGGCAGGTGCAGGTGCAGGTGCTGGTGCAGGTGCTGGAGCAGTGGCACCTGCCAGTTGTGCTAGCAGGAATGGCAAAAGGCTGAGGAGGGCGTTGTTGTTCTGGGGTGGCCGGGGAACATAAGGGTATGGATTTGGATAGGGACGCTGATATTGGACTGGGTTGTAGTAACCTCCAAATCCTCCAAATCCTCCAAATCCTCCATAGTTCTATAGTAATTCCAAAGAAAGCACATATAGAGAATGCCATTCGACAGTCATTCAAAAATGTTATACAGAATTTCAAAATAAAAGTACACATGGAAAGATGTAAAAATTCACATGAGCACACATATTCACATTATACCTCTATAACTTTTTTAACAATTCGCACTGCTTTTAATATTTTCCATTAGATTAAATAAATAAAATAAAATTTAAATAAAGAGATCTTGTTCAGTTTTGTTTTCAATCTTACCTCTGAGGAGCGGCTTCGCTTCTCTCTGTGTTCTTCATCTTCTGCCTATTGAAAGAAATAATTTTATTTTGCAACTGTATTAGATTCATGTTCTGGTATAAATAAAGTTCAAAATTGTCAGAATTTGTTTATTATTGGAGTGTCAAAAAGTTAAATCACAAATGAAATAACTCACCAGCACAACACAGCAGAGCCCAATGAAACAAGCAGCAATAAGGAAAGATTTCATGGTTCCAGATAATCTGTAACGTAATAGAAAAATGTGAAATGTACATTAAGTATCTGCTAAAACAGTAAATAAATTCTTTTAAAAACTTTGATTCCTACCTTTGTGGCAAACTAAGTAATTGTCCAGTGCAGGTATGATATCTAAAGAGCAGTGAGAGATGCTTTATAAACACCTTATCAACATGCAACTAACCAATCAGAAGACCGGATCACAAATCTTAGTATCACTTCGTATTTGGCAAGTTAGACTTTACTCAACAATTGAGAAATAGGAAAATGATTCACATGGTTGTTTCTACTCTGAAGGACTATGAAATGCCTTCTTGGCTTAAATGACTTTCTGCAACACATAAACAAAACAGAAGATTAAGGCACACCTTATGGGTGTATGTGACTATTATTTTCTGTTTTTGATAATGATTATCTTTATCATGGAGGTGAACATTTTCAATTCATCTTCTGGCTTTTGTTGCATTTGATTGTTTAAATTTTTCTTGGTCCCTGTCATTTAAGTGGAATTTTACTTTAACCCTCCTATTATCTTGAAATTTGAGCAACCCTAAATATGTTGATCTATAATAAATTACTAAAAATGTTTATTTTATGTTTATTGTTTTTATTTACACACACATAACCTATCCTAACGATTTAAATTTAAATTGGAAAAATCATAATGACTTGATTTCTTTATGGAGTTAATTTCCAAAATGATGTCCGTATTAAACATTTTTCAAAAATATATTTTTACTGTTCATATTGATTTCAATCAAAGAGCAATTATTTTTTATTTAAGTCATAATAACAAAAGAATACAGCTAAATAACACAATTAAACACAATAAAAACATTATAACACAATAAAAAACATAATTTTGAGAAAATTTTAAATACAGAGTTATATCATTTTGGAAACATACTTCATATTTTTTAGCATATACATTGGAAAAAAACTTGTTGGATGTTCATTAGGTATATTCGTGAAATTTTAACAGAGATTTACCAGTCACATTTGGGTCAAAATGTGTACAGGCATTTTGGAAACTCTAAATGCATAGTCCATGTTTGTGAATTCTCTACACTCAGCAAAAGTCAAATAGAATCAAGGTTTAAAAGAATAATCAGAATATTTTCTGAGATGTCAGAGTAGAGGTTACAGGGGAATTAATTTTAAACAGTCAGATGTGGGGGTTCGAAGTACTATATATGTTTTTTATGTGCATCACTGGTCATCAGTGTAGTGAATCTCAGTCACTGCATCTTTTTAAAAAACCCTATATGTTTACACTATATTTTAAAATTATACTATATGTTCATGTAAGTATACTGTAAAGATCTGTAGATTATTATAAAATGCACAAACCTGATATTATCATGAGATTCTGTTTGGTGTGTCATCAGTTTTGCTCTTGAATGTTGACTGATGGATAAATATGTACTTTATGAGTTTGCATCATGACACTTCAGTTCATTCTTTTATATTATGTTTGTGTTTTCTGAATGAGAACATGGTTAAACCTTTTAAAACATTTTTGTGTGGGCTCTGTGCAAGTTCGTGTTTTGTGCAAAAATGATGAATAGTTTCATTAATTGTGTGTTAGCAATCAAAAACACTGTAATATTGTAATAAGATGCTGGATATGATTTGCATGGGCAGTATTGCACATGATCTACCGCATATATTTTTTACATATTTACCTGCAGCTTTCTATATCTTTTTATATAAGGTGTTATATCTGTTTGGTATTCAATAGATACAGCATTTGACCACAACAAGAAATATATGATGTGTTGTTTATCTTAATTGCTTATCCTATTGCAATTATACATACATGTAATATTTTCTGTTTATGATTCTTGTGATTTGCACTGGGATTATGTGTTGCTTCAACATATTATTCATAGCCAAAAATGGCAAATCTACTTAAATTCAATGAAAGATAAATTGCAGTCAACACAAGAGATGTAAGCATTTGCTTTAATGTTAACAAACTACTGAAATACACAAATATCACCAAAATCAAGAAAATATAGCTAGAATCAAAACATTAAAACTGTTCAAACAACTTTTATGACATTCTTCTAATACACTTTGAATACACTCTAATACATTTGTTGTTGTATTTCTATTCTATAGTTCCATTCAACTATCTGCTCTCGACATCAATTACAAAGTTTTCTTAAATAGTTTCTTGTCAACTCAGATTTGTGATTTCTCTCAACAGGGTGCAGATCTTAACCTGCTGTGGCAGGTGCACGGATTGTAGCAGGGATCGGGGTCAGGACTGGAGCAGGGGTTGTCAGGGCGGGGACTGGAGCCTCAGTCATTGAGAATATGGTCAACAGCAGCCGACAAATCTGGTTTGGGTCCAGGTATCGCAGAAGGGGTAATACAGCTGAAATCTGATTATAAAGAGAATTACAACAAAAACAGTCAATTGCATTTTACATATTTATCACACATAAATATGATTTTTCGCCAAACCTCATCGGAATCAGAGTCGGATGCTAAGCTTCCCAAATGCTGGTGATCAACCTCAACCTACAGTATCATGACAATCATTAGTTTCATTATTTTCTTTGCACATAATCCATACTGAATTTAAAAACCTTAAAAAAACCTACACGAAAGGCCAAAGTTAGACCAAGAATGCATGAAAAAAACAATAATATCTTCATGTTTCTGTCTGCAGGATTCTTCAAAATCCTTTAAAAAATTTCAGCAGGATATTTGTCGCCCTGGTGCTTCAAGAACTGTGATAATCTAAACAGCCTAAGGATTTATATACAGCAATTCACCACGTTTTTGTTCAATTTAAAAAAAAAAATCACAATGCTAAAACACATAATCTAAGGGATAACAGATGCATGTCTAATTGCGCCTTTGTTACATTTTTCATGCAATGATTGGGTTATCTGAATATCTTCTCTAATGACAGAAAATTATGTTTAATACACAACGCTGTGTGATGCTTGATTCTGATTGGCCAGTCGCATTATCCAAAGGTGTATTCTTAAATCACCACAACCCACATCCATGGATTAAGTGACATCAACAAGATAATTTCTTTTACACAGTCACTTTGTTAAATTCACAAGTACTATCAAACGATAATGTTAAGCTTTGATGAGTCATCTCTATACGTATCATACACCTCACCCTCATTTCTGTTGCAAAATACAAAGACAGGAGAATCCTTGAACATTAAGAGGGTTTAGGACAACAAATCTGTACATCCTTCCAACGCCTGACACTCCTCTGTGGTTTTATTTAATCTCTCAAGCTAACATTGCAATACAGCCGAATTGTAGAAAAGTCAATACACTTACATCCTTTGGAATCAAGAATATTGAAACGTTATGAATCATATGCTTGCATGGCCTTCAATATGTTTTCTTATATTTTATACATTTTATTAATATTATTCGTTGAGACCAACAATTTATCTGATAAGTGATAATAACTGACTTGGCCATAACAAACACACTGAAGACAACAACAAGGATTGCTCAATCATCAGCTGCTATAAAGAGAGAAGGAATACAGATGGAAGTGGAAACAAGTGGAAACGCTGAAAAGGTAACAGAGCAGATAAAAAAAATGTGTTTAACAATATGTAAAGTTATAATTTGTGCAGAAGATGTAACGTTTTTTTTTTACAGAAGCAATGTGGTTTGTGGTGGCATTATTATTTGCTGTGGTGGCAGCTCAAGTGAGTAAAAATGATTTCATTTTAATCGTTTACCCTACTGCAATGAGTCTTATTGTTGTTTAAGTGCTCCTTGAGCCATATATTGATGATATGAGACTTTTATGCATTAATGTTTTAGCCAAGGGACAGAGACAACTGGGACCAAGTTGAAGAGAGACGTTTCCCTGACCCTCGACCAAGATGGCAGCACAAAAATGTTGGATCTTCAGCTTTTGTACGTTTGTCTAACAGTTTCAAAGTGTGTAAAACAGTGAAATGCCCAAAATATGTTTATCAACATTACATTTGACTCTTTATTTACTGTACAGAAGCCAGAACAGATGAACCCATGGAATCCTGATGGAACACCTGAGCAACAAGCCCAGGCTGCCCCTGATGGGTCTCCAGATCCAACATTCCCTCGTCAAAATAGAAAAGGAAACAGGGTGAGAGAGCAACTTTGCTCTATTTACTCTAAATTTACTCTATTCTTAAAAAAACAATGTTTATCTAAAAAGCTAAATAAATCGTCAGGGTGAAGAGTTTGACGAAGCTACATGGAGAAGCAGACAGTGGGATAAACAGGGAATATCTGGAAAATCACAGCGGAGTGGCAGGTCTGGAATACCTTTTAAAGTAAGTTAATTGAGTTAAAAATCCTAATTAAAAATGTGTTTTTTGTCAACCTCAGTAAGGATCCTAATTTAAACATAAAATGACTTGAGTTAGATAGCAAAGTTTCTTTAATATTATTTTGGTTGATTTAAATAAAATGAAGACAAACACTGTTTTGTGTTACTACGACTCAAATGTATTACTGTAGATTTTTATTGGTAATTTCAGAAGTTTTGTGAGTTTATTAAACTTAGATATTCTTTGTATTGATATACCAATGTAAAGGCCTACTTGTTTTCTAGCAAAGTTAAGTTTTTTTTATAATATCTAATCTATTAAAGGGAATGCTAACCTAGTGCTATCAACATGTTTGCTTAAAACATATTGTTGTTAATGTGTTGATTCAATTTTGTAGCCAGTGAGGCTGCCTCTGCATCCGCCTCATAGTCCAGTAGATGGAGGCAGAGAGAATCAAATTGACCAATTTTTTGGAAAAGCTCTTAGCCCCAAAATGAAGGTAAATCTTTCTTTTTGAACGAATTTGATTTCTTTACATATTCATTGTTATCTTTTTGAAGTGTTATTATATGTATTTAATTGTATTTATTTATTTCCGTTGTTATTGGTGTAATAGGACAACAGGCAGTTCCTCCCAATCTTCAAGGTAAATGTTAATATCTTGACATGTTGAAATAAATAGATGTTAATTGATATTTTCAGTGACTAATTATGTACGTTTTATTTCACTAAACTGAATCTATAGGCTGAAAACGTGACTTGGCAGGTGAGTGAAACTATTGGTGTAAGTTGTTGTGCGATTTTTAAGGATGCCAGGGTTTTGTTTTAATAATTAAACATTTATTTTCTTTGACAGAATGTTAGCACTTACCATCTTAAAGAGGTAAAAAAGTACTTAAACTTTCGTAAATGAAAATTGTAAATCGAAAAAATCCCCAAAATATATATATTTTTTTTAATAAAATGTCATCCTTTTGGATTTTGTTTCCAGGGAGAGAATATCTTTCTCCTGCCAAAGGTGAGTGATTGTTGGAGTACTTCATTTAAGCATACTTTACATTTTCCACAAACAACAACTTACAAATATTCTTTCATGATATTCAGGACAAAGAGCAGAAGCAGCCAACAAAGGTAGCAAAACTTAATAATAGGCTAATGTTACATAATAATACTGTTTCATGAACAGTTGTGTTTCATATTATTTTGAATGATTTACAGGGTCGAATGAAAAGGCCTCAGGAAATGGGGGTAATTTATGATATAAGATTTGAATTCTAATAAAATAAATTACAGTGGATTAACTTTGTTGTAAAATTAATTAATTTATGTTTTTTATTATTAACAGTATGATTACTTTCCTACTGGCCCTCAGGTACCCACATGGTTTCTCATGGTTTATAACATACCTAAATCATCAATCAAAAGAATTTAAAAACATGTATAACATAAAAATAAAAGTATGAATGCACCAATTCCCAAATCTGAATATCTTGTTTATTTACCAGCCTTATCTGAAGCTCATCTATAACCCAACGGCAACAGTAGGTTCAATCTACAAGACACTAAAACACACTGGTTTATAGTTTGTCAATATTATAGCACTAAACATCATTTTAAATCAAATAAATACATCAGTTATTAAAGTCCTTTTGCATATTTTTTCCGACAGCAAAGAATTTCCTTTGAGTATGGCATTACACTTCTTGTAAGTATTCAAGAGGAACTTTATTGTATCAGTTATAGGTATATTATAAAGAATCTAGCCAGTATCTGTCATGACTTTTTTCAGTATAGCTTCAATACTGTGTATATATAATTATAATTTGTATTTTTTTGTTTCTTTCCAGCTTCCATCATTTATGAAGGTCAGTGTTTTAGTCCTTAATTTTTAGAATAAATTGATGTTTGAATTCATGTGGAATAATCTTTACACTATACAGTATACTCAATATGCTCTTGGTTATCTTCTTTACACATTGTCTTTGTCTCTGATCTACAGGCGGAGTCTGAGACTAATTAGGGGTCACACTAAGCTAGCATGGAGGAACCATGTACTCACACTGTTGGGACAGATTGCCACTGTGCTTTATATATTATTATCTCAACTCATAACTGGCTTTAACTAAGCTGTTTTGGTTCTTTCCATGACAGAGCGTCTAACTTTTATTTAATGTAGAATTGCACTAAAATGTAAAGACAGATAAATGTATAGATGTTTAAATTCATATTAACACAGTAACACTGCTTGCTTTGCATATTTTTGTATTTGAGAATCTGTTAATTCAACTTTTTAACATGATCGCTTTGATTTTGATATTTTGTTCAATTTCACTTCATTGGTTTTGGCCACAGATGTTATGCTTGATTGCTGATCTATGGAAAGCAATGCCCTTGTCAAGTTTAAATGCTAAAGGAAAAAACTTAATAATAATAATAAAAAGCGCAACTGAGCACCAGTTTGTTCATTTATTTGATACTTTGAAATGTGCAAGTAAACAAACATATATCTTAATGGATAGTTCTCCAGGGATATCTGAAAATCAACAACAAATCAATGTATGAATTTAGGAAAAACATAGGTATACTGTTATGTCCCATCATAATGTACATGAAATACATCTGAAAAAATATATTACCTTGCTAGCAACAAAATCATCTGAGAAACTATGGCCCAAACAGTGAAAAAACAGGATGCCCCTGTTATCAAATCAGAATTGATAAATATCATTTTTCAGTTTTTAATCAATTTCATTGCATGCAAATATTCTACTATTATTATTGCACAGAAAAGTACAAGAAAACTTGGCGATTAGATGGAGGTTTACATGAGAATTACCTCTACAGTTCCAGGACCAGGCCGATCACCTCGATAATCCGGAGCAGCGGTTGCACTCGGGTCTGCTGCATTTCCTCCGTTCTGAGAAATGAAATAAAATTGCCTTAAAATTTATAAAGAAAACACATGAAGTGGCACTTAAAGGTTCAGTGACTAAAATTTAGCGTCCTCTATTGGTGAGGTTGTCAATTGCAACCAACGACTTACTCCACCCCTTTCTTTTGAAGCGGTGGCTCCAACAGGACAAAAATGCTGTCGCGTTTTAATTTTTTGCCGAAGGAGATAAAGTATTTATCATTTACAGCTACTGTAGAAACAACAAGGCGATTAAATGCAAGGGGACCCGCGGTGTATGGAGATAGAAATAGCTCATTCCAAATTAATAAAAACATAACGCTTCATTATCTAAGGTCTTTATAGGCCTGCAACTCTGATTATGATGCATTTCTGTCCATCAGGAAATGACACACGGCACCTTGAAGTTAAATAAATACAACAATCCACATATTTTGATAGTTTAATATTGCTATATTTCTTAATTTGAAACGCTAATACAATGATTATCTTATTAATAGCCACTTTATCTTAACTCAGATGCTTTCATTGTAACAACAGAGAAAAGGTGATATTTTGATCAGTATTCAGGCTTTTGATTCGAAGTCTTCACAGTACCTGAACTGGTTGTATTGGTTGATTGACAGCCTGCTGTTGAATATTTGGACCAGGGATCTGGTTGGGTGGCAGCCATATCGGAGTATTTCTCAAAGGATAAAAATTATTCAGGAAGTATGGAAAGGCCTACAAACAAAATGTAAATAGCACAATTTCCAATTCGGCAGAACAGATATTGCATACACATATCAAACCCAGCTGTTCATCTCTTGTAATGTGTACCTGTGCGGGATTCTGTGCTGGTATGGCGTTATTGGGACCGAGGCGGTTTACAGGCTGCTCCTGTCGTAACGGAGGCAGCTGGGCTGGATTCAGCTGGTTGATTTGTGGGGGTAAGAAGGGACCAGGCACTGAGGGGTTAAAGTTGAGAACCTGCGGCAGCTGCGGTTGGATCATGAAGGGAGAGAAAAATGATGGACCCTATAAGAAGAAGGCAAGCAAATAGAGCAAATTAAAGAAATGATGCAAATAAATTATCCAATATCCAATTTATATATAAATACACACGTAAATACGTTCATAAATACATTTTATTTTATATGCAACCTGTTACAATTCAATACAGACTTGGATTTACTGAATTTATTACTTTCTCAGGTGATATACTATAGGATGTTAATGTACCTGTGCTTGACCCAAACCAAGAGTTGCCAGAGTGAGTCCGTTGAGTCCATTGAGACGCAAAATCTAAAAAGAACACTTTACTGTAGATATTGCTTTGTTTAAAATAACAGTATGCCGTGTCATTTAAAAACAAAAATACCTCATTACTGTTACTTGCGAATATTCCGATTTGAGGCTGGTAGACCTGAGAAATGCAAGCAAAAGCAGTTTGTTAATACATGTTCAATACAGGTAAAAAACGTATAGTTATTAAGAAGATGAACACTTACAGGAACACAAGAGCAAAAACTGAGGACACCAGCCAAGTAAAGGATGACTTGAAATTCCATCTTCGTAAGCTATGAATGAAAACGCTTGTAAAAACTGAGAAACAAAATCTTTAGAATACTCAAAAAATGAAAGTGAAGAAGTGTGAGCTATCATGGTCTAATGCTCTTTGTTTTTAAACTGGGACAAGCTCATTTATAATGTACGGTTGAGTGTTGTTACTGTGTCATGTGTCTCAAATTGCCTGTGCACATCCAATATATCATTACAGCCAAAGACTTTAAAACCTGAGCTGTTTATTGGTTTTATTAATTTCTTTGTTTATTTGTGTTTGATGACACATGCTTTGTGAAGTGGTGAGTTTTTCTGTGCTGATGCTATTCTGAGGTGATGAAAAAAGATGTAAATAAGCATAGTCTTGACTTTATTTTGATCCATGATAATGATTATAATGGTTCTCTGGTGACAGTTCATAATATCTTAAGTCTCAAAATTAACATATGAAGTCATTAAGGTATATGTTAACATAGCTGTTTAAAAATAAATATACCAAATTTAAATATAGACTGCAGATTTAAATAACCAAAGTTTTAAACATGTTAAAATATTTCAATGCATAATAACACATGATTATTAAAACAGTTAAAATTGTATATTATATTATTTGTCTAAATGAAAATAAAGTTAGTGTTAGCTCATATGTAAGTAGAATTGTTGGGCCAATTATGCCAATAGATATTCTGTGATGTAGAGACAAATTATAGTCTGAGTGAAAAGCAAGGCAAACAGATTGAATCATTCTCTTTAAAAATAATGATAATGCTGTTTATGTGCATGACCATTCAGTAATTACATGGGCTGAATATTCCAGACAGAGGAATTAGGCTGAAATGGTTTGCAAGCCCTTATGCAGCAACCTCAAAAGTCTTTGACCCTGCCAGTAGATGGCAATATAATCATCGATCTTAAAGCACATAAAAGACCAGTGATCATTATATATAAGGAACAAAATCATGGTCAAATTCAGCATTATATCTCCAGTACAGTGTAAAATTTAAATCTAAAATAACTTACTACTCATCCGAAATTGCCCACAACACCGTTCCTCATCCTGCACATATTTGGATTTCTGAGGTTCTGTGTGCCATTTTTGCAAACACAGTCTTTCCTAAAACCACAGAGTTTTCTGGAGCTTTGCAGAAAACTAAAGAGGTGTTTGTTTTGTGACGTAAACATCCAAAGTATGGTCTGACTGAAAAAGTGAAAAATTTAATCATTCTCTTTAAGAAATATGTGATTACATTTTGGGTCTCTAAATATTTTATTTCAGAATTTCAGAAATAGGATTAAATGCTGAATTCAGTACAGTGAACAAAGAAAACATAAATTGGCAGAATTAACACACAGCTAAATCTTTTTAAAAACGCCTGTCTACTGTCCATTTCCATTCAGCTATGACTTCTAATGCTTTTTAAAATAATAATCAAAAATGACACTTTCATAAGGTTAATGGATAACACTTAATAAGGTCCCGTAGAAACTGTGTTGGCTTACATGAATTTATGATGAACAATTGTATTTGTTCATGTATGTACATTCTGAATGAAGACACAAATACAACTTTTGATTTAAAAATGCATAAGTAAATTCTTGAGTCAACATAAACTAATATAAATAAATGCTGAAGAAGTATTGCTCATTTTGTCAAATAATGTAGTCATCACATGTTAACAACCAGAACCTTATTATAAAGTGTTATTTGGTGTTTAAACAAGCATTTTAGAAAGTATCATGTTTGCATAATTCCTCTATTCTGTATTGTTCTATAATATTCTTGTTTAGAAATGGACTTTTAGTTTCTATTTGCTTTCTTTGTTTTTGATTTGGTTTATATCCCTTCTTTTCATCAATTCATTGTCAGTTCTAACTTTGTTTGATTACTGTTAATTTTTTTCTGTTCCTTCATCATTAAACCTGCAATTTCATTCTAACCTCAACATATCTATAACCTCCTATCTAAAACCATTACAGTTACAAAATTTATTGTATATTCTTTTTTTAAATCCAGTAATTGGGAGCAGTACAGATACATAGATAACTTTTTCTCATTTATGTTCATATTGCTTATTTTTGTTATGCTGCTATTTGGACTTCTTTGAACATTATTAGAATTTTTCTGGTTGTTTACTTGGTATTTTGTATTTCCTTTTTTTAAGCAAATAAAAAAATGTTTAAAAAAAAGATACAGAGAGAACAGTCTGTGTGAGGTTTTGGGGGTTTGTGTATAGTAATGGTTCCTTATGCACATGTAGCATTTCATTGTCCTTAAATTCTTATACTGTACAAAACCAATAATACATTTTATTAAGCCAGAGCAAAGACTGTCATTATTACAGTGTTATTATAGAAGTTTATAATTAGTGTATATTAATAATTTAAATGTTGGTTGAATGGCCTATTACATTACATTACTATCAGTTTTTCTCTCAATAACTGTCCAATTTGAGATTTATTTGATGCATTGCATACTGTTTTCTTTAACATTGCATTAGAAATGTACATTAGAGGTGTTTAACATTAACCGTAACACAAGCAGCACACTTTCAAAAAGGAGGTAAAAAGATGAGAGTCAAAATAAGTGATGTTTATTTCACAAGCACAATTCTATAGTTATACATTAGAAATATTAAGCATTAGAAAGTATACTTGTACACAGCAGGCGATTGTAACATGTTCATTTTAGTTATTAATATGTTTTTAATAAGGTTGCTCAGAAGAGATCTCCTGAAAGTGCCTGTCAACAGAAAAAAAAGTTAGAGTATTAATATTTTATATGTATATATTTTAATGTGCCATTTGATATGTGAAACAAACCTTGTTTATTCAAACCTGAACTCAGTTACCCAAAAGTATTTCTAGGCACAGTAGGGTTCACCGGCACTGACATCTGTAGTATGCAGACGATGGAGTCAGAATTACAGTTAAAGTTGCATTTGTTTAATTTCAGAAGGATTCAGATTCACCTGGGTGACTGAGACAGGGGGTCTTGCAGTGGTCCTTCTTAAAAAGGAACGCTGGGGAAAATACAGAATGTTTAACAAAAAACAGTCAGAATGCCACTTAAATGTTTAATAGTTTAAGTTCTATAATTCATGTTGTAACATCTTATTCCTACACACTTCAAAATTACCTTAAATCTGTTCAGTGTGCCTGGTGGTGCCACCTGAGTGTTTCCCGGATTCTGCCCAGCCTAAAAACATTCATAAATGAGTCTATCACACAGTTTATAAAAGGACTGAATAATAATATAACAACATAACTTTGTACCCCAACTTGTTGTTGTTGAGGAAATATAGGTTGATTTGGGGGTCCACCAAGGTAGTACGGCAGCCCCTGATTATAATAGAACAGCAACACATTAACAAACATATCGACTTACATTCATTAAGGTGGAAATATTCTGTATATGCATTGAACTGCTACCACATTAGGAGGAAAGTTAGGGTAAGTCAACTGAGGTCCAACGTTGGGCAGGCCAAAGGGAACTCCTCCAACAGGCAACTGCTGAAGCATATATGAGGGGAAACCAACACCAGGCCCAACCTGTCCAATTCAAAATAACATAATGTTTAATGAAAAGTGCTACAGACAAGAGGAATAGATCAGAAAGTCCTACCTGTGTTAGTGGTGGCTGTCCTAAAACAGCAGGACCACCTGGGAGCAGAGGTGTGTTCAGACCCCCCATCAGAACAGGGTTAACTCCATTTACACCAGTAAGCAGACCACCATTCAGACCATTGATCAGACGGAGTTTCTGAAAACCAGTACAGTTTAAAGTAAATCTATAAACAGATTATGACAATGAATTATATAAATTATCTTACCTTGTCTGAGGTAATCTAAATGAATGAAAGAATTAAAGTTAGCTAAACACATCACGTAGGCCAAAGATGTGGCAAAGGTATGGCAAAGTATAATAAATGAATGCTTACCTGAGATATTGTTGTCATAAACAACACAGTTATAAGAAGAAGCTTCATTTTACAATCTGGAAAAAACGTTACAAAATGAAGATTTATACCATACATTAGGGTTTCTCAACTTCGGGACACCCCTCCGAAATGTATTAGAAGTCTGTCTCCCTTAATAAAACACCTGATACACACTTTTAAACTGATTTCAGAAATGATGCTGGAACCCACCTGTTTCAGGCTTCAGTCTTCACAGCAGCAGTGATCTCATCTCAAAATCTCAAAATCTCTTTATGGAGTTGTGTGTTCTTGTTCAGCCAATCACAGGCCAGCACTAATCTAGTTATGTTTATCAGTAAGGTATCTATTAAGACACAGTTGTTGTACTAATTGTTATGTTTTTGTTATTTCAGTATTTTTAAGTGTACCGCAGGACTGAGTTTGCAAAATGTGTGCTTTGTTATACTGTAAGTCTATGACATCATCATGTTCAATGTAACCTGCACGGTCAATGTCATGACAACACATTCATAACTATGGCGATTCTTTGGGCTTCTCTTGAACCAAATTTGCATTCTCATTGTAGGAAATAAAAAATAAACAGTTACACTTGTACATTTTAAAGCAAACCATTTAAGGTAAACATTATATGATGCTTTTAGCAGCAACAACATAAACAAAAGTTATGCGGCCCAAACAGAAATTCCAGTAGACCTCTGCAAAGAAATAACTGTTTGATTTAAGACAATACACAAAAAATACTATATATTGTTATATTACCAGCCAGTAGACCGATATTCAAAGCCAGACTGGAAGTTTACTTTGGGCCAGGCGACTGTGTCCGATGAAACCCATAACTTTGGATTGTTTAACATTGATCTACATTAGTAAATGTGAACGGTAAAACTAACAAAGAGGCTGTGATGCATAGGTCTACAAATATGTGAAATAAGAGACATTTGTTAAAGAAAAGTTGGTAAAACAACACAAAATTGTATTGTCAGAATCAATTATGAATATTGTATATTAGCTCCTGGTGTTTATCTCAAATATTACTTCATAATTGTATGTCCATTGAAAGAGATTTCATTTATATAGCACATTTAAAAAACAACCATGGTTGACCAATGTGTTTAACAATTTCCAGAAAAAGACTCGCACACAAACAAGACAAAAACAGTAGACATCACAATGTCTCCGCTCAGCTCGAAATAAAAGCCAAGGAATACAGGTGTGTCCCACAGACTGAGCAGTTATTATGTGTACAGGTAAACTATTCCACAAATGAGGTGCCACCATTGAAAAAGCGCGGTTACCTTTATTTTTTTAACCTGTTTTTTGGAATATCAAGAATTACCTGATTGGACGACCTCACTGCTTTAACAGGAGTGTGGACATGTAAAAGCTCTGATAAATAAGTCGGTTGCCATCCCATTTAAAATCGTAAAAGCAAACAATACAATCTTAAAATCAATCCTGAAACAGACAGGAAGCCATTGTAGTGAAGCTTAGACTGGGGTTATGTGCAAATCCATTGTGGTCCCAGTTAAGAGCCGAGCTGCTCCATTTTGGACTAACTGTAAGCTTTGAAGAGATGACTGATCCAAACCAAAATATAAAGAGTTACAGTAGTCTAGTCTAGATGTCATGAAAGCATGAATTACACTTTCAAACTCCTTACGTGGCAGGTAGGGCTTGACGAATTATGAGACGATGAAAACAATGTGAATGTGTACTGCTTAATCAAATCACAAGTGCATTGTACTTAAGTATTGTTCTATAGCAAAAATACTTATAAAAGCAGCTGTCATTTGTAACACTGATCATTAAGACAACTTGAAAGTGGTTAGTGACAACTTGCAAGGATTAAGTAAGAAAACGATTTAGTTAAAAAAGGTGACCAAAGTGTTGATCAGAGTAAGGAAAATCCACAAAAACAGACTATAAAAAATCAGAAAGAGCTTTATTGCAAAGTATGTTTACAAACACAAGGAATTGATCACGGTAACAGGAGCTTCCAATGAAGAAGTGCAGGCATAGCAGAAGAAAGTGCAGAATAAACAGGAATTAAATTAAAAAGAATAAAAATAAATGGAAACAAAAATACATACAACGCAATAATATGATGAGAAACAAGTGCAAATAATGAAAAATATGCTTTCAACTTCTTTTTAAAAAGGTATTTTCAAGACGCAAAGTGCAAGTAAATTGGTTAATCCTATCTATTCTAAGAACAAAGTGTCTTTCTTTTCAGTGGGCATCACAATCTCAGGACTTGTCTCCTCTACAGGTGTGTGGGGGATGTCAGGTTGCTCTTGAACATCATGGCCGGTTTCTTCCTGTGACAATCCAATTTTTGCGGGCTCTCTTAATGGTATCGTTTCTATATCCACAGTAGACTGTTGACTGTTAAAAGGCCAATTTCTTTGCTGCTGTTGTGGCTTTCTATAACATAGATACCAAAGGATGAGGCCAGCAAGAGCAACACAAATAATAAAAAGAATAGGTAAAAGAATCACTGTGAGCACAGCTCTCCTGGAATATATCTCGGCCACATCTGTAAACACAAAAATAAACAAACATAGTCCCAAATGCAAAAGCAATCAATGTTTGTACAATGAAAGAAACTGATCTGTTTTAAATCAATCAAATAAGTAAAACGTACCCTTCACTGTTACAGTGCAGACACTCATGATATTTCCCATGTTGTCTTGCAGAGTAAATGTTCCACTATCGGCAGATGTCAAACCACTCAGCACAAGAGAGGCATTTACGACAAACACTCTGTGTTTATATTTAGGGTCACATGAGGAGGTTCTTCCCTCAACACTGCAGACAAGCATGCCAACGCCCTCAGAATTGATGAAAGTTACTGTCACCTGCTCCGAGTTCATCACATCAAGTGTCAAATTATCACCCACCTGTCTTTCAATTATGCTCCGATGAGCTGAAAAAGAGAATTGAACAAGTTGTAATCAGACAAAAATCTTTTTCTATGGAGGAAAAACTGAAAATATACATTTATGAACCTGTAACAGTGAGCGTGATAGCTCCGGGATGCCCCGGTTCCTCTGTTTCGTAATAGCACTGGTATAATCCACTGTCTGATAGAGTGACCATGGATATAGAAAGAGAAAGATCTCCATCCCTGTAATCATTCAATGAAACCGAGGCCCTCTTTGTAAAACCAGAACCATAGCTTGTATGTCCGTTTTTGACTTCTAAAAACGGTTCGCGGTCCTTTTTCCAGAGAATCTTCATGGCATCATCAGCCATTAATTTCTCTGTACGTGCATAGCAGGGTAATGTGACGTTGTGTTGGACTGAGGCGTTCACACTAGTGGGTACTAAACGTTGGAAAGGCACAATTCAAAGAATTATATATTACATTGGGTTATCAACCTAACGTTGACATGGTCGTGTATTCATAAATTTATGTACGTATCGCATTATACAGGACAAAGTACGAAATAAGAGAGGACCTACCCAGAACATCTAAGTGGACAGTACAGAGAATCTCTGAATCACAGCGTGACTCATACCAGCCTTCATCATTGTAGAGGCTAGGATGTAAGGTGAGAGATGTGCCATGCTTTATCTCTGCTCTTCTCTTAAAGCCGTCTCCCTCTGTGCAGTTTCCTTGGACACATTTTAAAACCTGCAGATTTTCACTGTTGGGTTTAAATGTCCATAAGAGTTCTCGGTTACATGTTGAGTTACAATTGAGAACGGTGGTGTCCCCCAGATTCACAACGACAGGTTTTGATATTTCTGACAGAACAGGCTCTAGCAGATAAGAAAGAGCACCATTTCAATGTCATATTAGATCAATTCATTGATTTGTAAGAAATCATATTAAATATACTATTTAAAAATGTCAAAACGGGCTGTGAGGATAGCTTATTATGACATTATAGGCCCATGGCTTTAAAATGAAGATATCAAAAACTTACGCAAGACAAATGTAAGGAGGACTCCGACAGGATTCCAAATGGTTCCAGAGAACATCATAGCTGGTAGAATGCCTTCTGAGTTTAGAACATTGACAACAAACTAATAAATAAATAAATTACATAAGGGTAAATGATTCAACATTTTTACATCTTTCCCAGATTTGTTTACCATGTATTTCACAATATACAAATATTTCACATAAGTTTTAAATTATGTATCGTTTAGAATTATTTTACAATCTCAATATAATTGATGATAATGCGAAATTTTATACTGAAGGCAGGTGTCACTCACTGTGCATCACAATGTTATTTAGTGCAGATGTGCTGCTGAACAATTGTGGCCATTTACACAATTTATGACAATTTAGGAGACCCAAAGTCTTAAATATGAACATGCATCCGTATTTAAATATAAGTAAGTGTACGTACGGTACCAGCACGTGTGGTTTATTCTTGTTGTTAACCTCTTTCTGAGTTGTGTGCACCGAACTTCCACAAAGTGTAAACGCACGCGGCACCAGCGGAGAAACGAAGCGATAATGTGTAAGACTCCAGCCCACTGACTTCTTCTATCAGTTTTAAGCAACACTTTCCGTCGACATCATAAAGTTGAATTTATTTATTGATTAAAAATCGAAAACGACTCGAAGCGGTTTGTAAACACCACCAGACAAACCCGGAAGTTGACTGAACAAATGCGAACAAAATCCTTAAAACGAGCAATAAAAATTTAAATACCTCGGTATGACTTGGATAAAACTTTAAAGTAAACCTGTGATTGTATTAAGTCATCAATTTAAGTCATTATTTCACAACAATACACAACTATTCTGCTTAGTTAACTTCAAAGACGCAAGCAGACAGGGTTGCCAGATCTGACAAACCTAATCCAACGGGCCACAGCCCCTCCTGTATCTAAAATTTATATTTTACAAGCATTTTACATAATTTCTTTTAAAAAACCCTTCTATATTCAACCCGGTACAACAGTTTAAATGTAATCGCAGACTCGGCAACCCTTGATGCATCATCTTACAGTGCTTTCTGTTATCATAATTTTATCTTTAATGTATCAAATGCATGCTTGCATAATATAAATGTAATCTCAGCTAAGTATAAAATATTACAACTCAAACATGACAAATTAAGTTTTTTTAATTAAGATGCTTCTAAAAGATTGTAATTGTTTTATTTAAATGAACAAGAAGGATAATACATCTGTTTTCAAATACTATTCTGTGTGTTTATTTTTTCAATGTTCTTTGTCCTGGTCTTTAGATGCACCATAGAAACAGCCAGCAGCATTCCCAGTATGCCAAAACTCATTACTGCTGCAAATGCTTGGTAATGTAGAGAAAGTCCACCAAAACCTGGGGATAAACCTGTGTTTCAGATTGATAAGAGGTTCATGAGAGAGTATTTTGCTGTGTGGATTGTAACTATAAATATATGGTGAGAAAACAGTTGACACAAGTGAGGGGGTTAAAGCACACATTGCTCATCATTTCACATTGTAAGTTCATTCATGCTCATTGCTTTAGTAGGCCTACAAGCATTGAACATTTTACTCTTACCTTGCGAAAGCTGTTCTTTTTCTTTACTGCCCTGTTGGTTTGCTTAAAAGCATACAACAAGATTAGCAGCCTTCATGCCATAATAAGTATTTATTTCCATTTCTTTACAAAAATTAAACAACCATGCTTACTGTATATGTTCACTCCTTTCCCAAAATTCATCTCTTTTCCTTTAAACGTTGCACAGTAGTATGTGCCAAGGTCATTAGTAGAGACATTAAGGATTTTCAGTCTGGTACTCCTTTCAAAATTTTCAAAATGAGACGGCTTTGAATTCCAGACAGGAGACACATTTCCATCATGCTTTAAAATTGTGACCATCAGAGAGGTTGGCTGTCCCTCTGCGCTTATCTTTAACCAGTGGATTTCATTGAAGAACGAGAGATTACAGTTTATTGACACCACCTCTCCAATTTTAACCTCTTGCATCTCGACTGCTCCCAAATACTTCAAGGGTAAAAAGATGAGAACTGATAGAAAGAGAAGACAAAGGGTTCCTTAGCAACTTCCTTAATAAACGTCTAAGTAATGTCATTTTAAACCGTGTTTTGGTAAATCATTTCCTGAATACTTTACACTTTAGCATTAAAATATATAACCATTTCACAAAAAATAATCATTTCAAATTTGGTGACATTTAGTTGACCAACACAAATTATATAGCATGCATTAGATTCATTGAACTGGTATTGCTGTGATGCCACTACTTTTTTGTTGATTTTCTATATAAATCTTACCTGTTATTGCGATTAGGTTTGACAATACCATTGTGGATGTGTAGACATAGTCCAGTCCTTCCTTCTAAAGAATCACAAGATTTTCAGTTAGGGGAAATAAAACCACTTTGGTTTACTGCCCACTCCCAGACAGAGTCAAAATTTCCGTCATGGTTATTGTATTTTAGTCTAATCCCCTATGAAATAATTTTAGCCTCATATTACTTATATTAATAAGATCTCTTTAATCAATGTTAGATACTCTTTCACTTCATGTTCAGATGAAGCCAAAGTGCTTTTATATTTTCCTCTATAGTAGGTTTCACTTCTGGCGGCTGTTCTGGGATCAGGTTGTCGTTGAATAAAAAACAAATCACGCTTCAAACTGATTGGAGTCCCCTCTTGCAACAGGAAGTTATTCGGTAAAAGCGCTTTCACAAACATAGCCAAGACCTTTAAAGGTCATAAAGCCACAACATACAAAACACTAATCACCAACCATTAGAGATTGTTTTTAAGAATTGTTCAGTGTTAACATGTTAAGTCTGCAGAGAAAACTATAACTGTGATCAGTTTAAAAGCGAGCTAGTGTGTAATGGTGGTGGTCATGAACACAAAAAAATGATTTGTTGGGTGAAAAATTTATGAAACCCATTTCCACACAATTTAATTGGTTTATCTGAACTTAAACTGGGTGAATTGTACAGACAAGTACATCTTAAATTTTAACTATTTATGGCAGTATTAAACATTGAAATTGTGCTTGAACAAGAAACTAATACAAATGCGTTATATCAAACTATATTGATTAAGTAAAACAAACCACCTTTAAACATTTTTTTTTGAGTGAATGAAAAAGTTTCAGCACCTTGGAGATTTGAAAACGGTTTATTGAAATGTATGCATATTTTTATACATAAACCACTTTAATTTATTAGCCTGCAACAAAAATTGTGTCAACTAATGGTTATATCATTATATTTAACATGACCTTTGAACACTAATAAAATTTTGCTGTAACAATTTCTGAATTTATCAGTGAACACATTAAGTTTGGAGCAGGCAGTCATTAACTGGGCTTTGCTACTAAACATTTACATTTGAAGACAATAAATCACAAACGTTTTAGCCAACAGCACTGTCAAATTAAATTGATGGGTGAGAAAATGTAATGCAAGGTTCACCACAAACATCTAAAACAATGAAGTGAGATTAAGAAAGGTGAAAATATAAATGGGTGCATATAGTTCATTTAAATTCACAAACTAAATTATTAACCGATAACAACATGAAAAACTACATAAAGGTTTCTCATCTCAGGCACTTAAGACCCCTTTAGTTAAAGTAACAACGCCTTACACACCTACATAGGGTAGCTGTCATTTAGTTTGAAATGGCAATGGAACCTGTTTCAAAAAATATAATATAACAGAAATGATATGGAGAGAACGTTCATTAAATTAGCTGCATAGCAACTCGTGCATCCTTATAGTGTAAACACAGGATTTCATAAAAGGTCAATATAATATAACTTTTTTAATTCATTTTCGTTTTTCTTCCGCTAGTCTTCCAAAAGGTCCGGAAAGCTCTCTGCTGGTTCCCATGTGTTCTGAAATTTTGCTCCACTAACAAAAGACAAATAAGATATTGATTCATTAGACACTAGCTTTCAGTTTGGACATTTTTACACTCTTCTGTTAGTTGAATATAGACCACTTTTGCAAGATGTAAACACTGGTCAAGAAGCTCTTCCGGTTTCAGTTTTTACTTATTAAATATGATCCTTTTTAATCTTGCTTAGATTAAATATTATTCTTTTTAATCTTCCATAAATAATTAAAATTGAAAGATATTTGTTTAACATTTTGTTTCGGTTAACAATATTCTTTTAGTTGTATTTAGTTGAAACGTTTGTGCAGTTAAAAAACTTCAGTTATTCTAGACCAGTGTTGAAACAGGGATGTTTACATCTTCCAAAGTGATCTGGATTGGTCTAATTATATGAAATATTATTAAGACTAGATTGTACAGTGTGTTTAAAAAACTGATGTTGGAAGAGAACTTACCACAATGAGCACGGCACCCACTTGACCCAAACTTCACTTTTTCCCTTTTGAAATGAAATGGTGGTTAAGCAAAATATTTTCTTTTTCAGCTCTATCTATGATTCAAAGCTTATGGGGAAGTGCATTAAAATGATCAGATTTTTTACCTACCTTATTTTTCCTCGATTTCAGAATTTTTTCAACAGGAAACACACCATTGTATGCATCATGAGAACAATCTAAATGAAAAATATGAAGAATTATACTTTCTAAAATAGTCATAATAAACTCCAAACTAATCTCAATTAACTTATAATATATACCTGATATTTTACGCTTTCTTGGAGAGGAACATAGCCCTGACTCCTCCATTCCACTGTTATGTCTTCCTTTATCCTTCACTTTATTAAATCCATGTGCGACAGGTGACTGTAGGCCAAGTGCATCTTCACCTAACTCAGTTAGGCAAGTGGAGGTCGACATCACTGCATCTACCCTCCTGTCAGTTGACTCTTCAACACTTGAATCTAAAAGTGTTCCTGCTACACCGGGCTCTGATTCCTGTGATCTGCAGGCGCAACTGGTCGAGTTGTCATGCAAAGAATCATTTTTCGTGCATAAAGCAGCCTCCAACTGGGAGTCGGAAATTCTCTCAAGACGAACCTGTAGCTGAGATTTCATGTTCTTGTGTGCATTTATGACATCGACAACGTTCTCTTTACTGTCCTGAGCAGATGAATCATTGGGGTGTTTTCTTTTGTGCAGGTTCCAAGCACACTGGGTGGCGAATGTCTGGTCGCATTGACTGCAGATGAACGGAGGATCGACTTCCTGACCGTGTGCGGACAGCCCCTGCATGGTAAAGAATGTGTGCTCACACCGGTCACAAATTTGAGGCATTGAGCACTTGTGCCTCTTAAACAGGATGTGCGTTTTAAACCGTTTCTCGCATTTACGGCAAACGTACACAGTGGGCTCCTGGTGGTGGGCTCTGGCAGGGCTCGACTGGAGGTAGCACTCGTCCGATGTACAACACAGGCAACGTCTGTGCATGGTGAGGTGCTGCCTGTCTCGAAGAGCGCGAGCAACGTTAACCATGTCATTAGCATGCTTTTTCATTAATCTTCTTTTCACCGCTGGTTTTATGTCCCTTGACTTTGGGTTAACTTTTAACAAGCCTGTGCTTGAAGGTCTCTTGGGAACAGTATTATTCTTGGGATTGCTTGACGAGGCAATTTCTCCTTTTACTTGCAACGTGTTAGTAGATGGACAAGCTAATTCCGAATGAACAACCGTCTGTGTGCCATGGGTCTCCTGGCTCTGGGGTGGGCTGTTAGATACACAGCTACACTCAATTTCTGCAGACGATGCACCTACACAAAACACATTAGTAAAAATTGGTGGGATTACATCTAGATTTATATTTTTCATATATATAAAAATCCTTTTTTTTGTAACAGAGAAAATGTTGCTGGAATTTGAATAAAAGCTCTGTATCTTTCAGTTATGGACAAAGTCATTTTCCTGCAAAGCAGAGATATAGGGAGACCTTGTGTGAGAAAAAGTAAACTTGATCTAAACCTTAAACTTGATGTAGATCCTTAAACCGTAAATTTTTGGCATAGCTGAGCAGAATGGATCCTGCTGATTCAACATATTCATATTCTTTATTGTCTCAAGCACCTGTATTGCTTGACTGGGCTGTCACTGGTCCACTGGTTTTAGCATACCGCTCCCCGACTCTTCTGTTTTCCACTGAGACCATCTCCGTTCTTTCTTCAGAACCCTGAAGACGTGCAAAATAGTGATTATGAAGAATGACATTTCACAGTCCAAATAAAAAATGTTGAACAGTACCTCAAGGGTGCAAAATGACACATAGACAAAAAATTATTCCAACCTGAAAATGATTTGGTTGAATCTCTGCATTTCTTAACTATTCAGTCAAGTCAAAACTCTTCGGACACTTTTGATTGTTTCAACCAAATTTGGATTAAACGGCTGTGGCACCACTTGGCAATGCACTTAATGTTAAAGATTGACTGAACCCAATCCACACTACTCACTCCCACTCACCTGCGCCTGTGGCCTAAAAGCGTCCTGTACGTCAGGCTGAGATACCATAGACGAAACTTCCACCTCATCAGTTTCTCTTTTCAATTCAGACAACATCTGTGCTCTGATGATGGCCTCGGTTTTCTGGAGCTCGCACTCCTCCAGCTGCTGCTTTAAAGAGTCGATTTCTTTCCAGTTCCTGCATATCTCCACCCTGGTTTCCGTCAGGACTTTGCTGAACATTTTAACTATTTGTGCCGTTGTTGCCACCATGAGACCTTCGATCAGAGTACTGAACTTGGCAGACAGAGCATCCTCCACCTCCATTGTGCCGTGTTGGTTCCTTTTATGGAAGGCGAAACAGTCCTCTCTGAGATTAACAACCTTTTAATTGTGCAACTATACACAGCAATGTTGAAGGTATAAATCAAGACATCCCATTTACTTTTAACTATAGAAGACACATTCAAATTAATTTAAGCATATTTAGTTCAATAAAACTTTGTAACCACAGTATTTGGTAGCACAACTATAAATAGTTATTGATCTCTCAAAAAATAAAATATAACACATGCTATGAACTGCATAAGCATATGCAAAGAAAACGATTATACATATATATCACGAGAAACGTATAAAGAATGGGTCATTTAAAATATTTGCAGGACAAGTTAAAAAAAATCCTTGTTTAGTTGATTAATTAATTGAATTCACCGCGTGAAGAAATCTAAGGAACTGTTACGAATTCTTGCATGGAAATGGTTGAGGAAAACCACGTGAACGAGGGCATTTCTCGTGGTTAAAGGTCCATTCTTTTCAAAGCAAGCAAGCGAAGCACTAACTTATTTATATACGTTAACCCACAAAGATGTGCTTGCGTTTAATATCTTCCTCGATCGGCTCTTTGTTAACTTAAATATAAAGTGTTCACGTCACCTCCACTATTAACGCTCAGGTTTACCGCGTTGCTAGAAAAGTTCCTCAATTTATCAATAGACTAACGGGAATCGGTCATCGATGATGGCGCCTGTGCTCATTCTATAAAGCATCGCAAATTACCAGATACCACAACCTACCACCAGTTAACACTCAAAGTCAAAAACACACAAAACGATATTAGCTTACCTTTGAATAAATAATGAATTGTTTGTTTGAGACAAGCGGTGATGCTCTTCTACCTTCTCGCTAAGCGGCGCAACCGCATTACTGACCGACGGGAAACACGGGTCAGCGTGATCTGATTCCCGCTTGAATCTAAGCTAGCATGGACCAGATCGTTTTTATCAAACTATAAATATATATTTCTCTTTTCTGCATGTGTAGTGTGGAATGTGTCCTCTGCTTTGTATTCTAGACAAATAAGAATAATTCAGAAAATTATAAAATAATATTTCTATTATCTGCGAACGTTTAACGGAGATAAAATAAAATGCATGTTAATGCATTTATTACATAAGAAAAACTGTAAATACAATTAGAAAATACATATAACTCACAGCATTATTGCGAATTTTTCATATGATGGCAATTCTGAATTGGTGTTTGTATGGAACAGTTAACATAAAATTTGCCTAACTTCCAGAATCTGATGGAAATGTGCAATGTACTCAAACCAGTTAAGTGTTTTTAAACCCAGAGTCTCAATTCGTGTTACCCCTTCTATTTTCCTGTCACATATTCTTTACAACAGTTGCACTCATACAGACTGTTTTACACAGAAGGGCAGATAGAAAATCAACATAGTCTTTATAAAAAGAAAACAAACCAAAGCACACCAAATACAACAACAACATGATGTCACACAGCTACATTTTATTTAGTTCACATTTTGAAGATCATCTCTTTGTACAAGATACCTCTGGCCCATAGGTAAAAGATTTTCCTCCACAGCAGTTTCCTAAAGCAGGAAAAAAATAAACAATGTTTTAAGTGTTTAAGACTGTAGAATAAATTTGATTACAATTGTAAAATAGCCTTGTGAAAGTACGTGTCTTAAGTTACATTTACAGTACAAATACAATCGAGAGGGTTTAAGTCTTAATTCATCAACCCCAGAGACTACCTGCTCAGTTTTTGGTCCTGGTGGATCCCATAACATTGTAAATAGTGACAAAGTTTGGGATGTTGCCTTATAGTGACCAACTAATTTGTTTGTTATGTGACACATGATGAAAGGGGAATTTGCTAGAATCTGATAACACAATAACAGGCTGGCATGAAACAAAAACGTAGCTCATATTCAAATCAAAATGTGGCACATCAGTTTCTGTGAAATTGTATAGACCACAGCAAAGAAATATGAGATCCGATTTTAGTCTGCCCTAAAGTAAAAAGTACCATATTCTTCAAAAACTCCGCCTAAAATAACCGAAAACACCATAACATACTCTAGCTCTTGATTTAACAGAATTTTTATAAAAATCTACACAAAATATGAAGTAAAATAAATTGCTATAATTCAGTAAAAAATATTTTAAAATATCGGTAATACAGCTAAACATAATTTCATCCTTTACATTATAAAAACTACAAAAGATTTACAGGTAAATATACAATGTGGAAAATTTGTACAACTCCAACCTTTGCTCTTCTTCGAAGGTAATCCCTGCGGTTGTGTAGCATTTTAGTACATCGTACAATCACCTCTGTCTCTCTTCCATACAACTGTGGCAGGGCAGAAATGATCTGTGCAAGGAAAAAGGAAACTTTACTCGCTACAAAATAAATCTTTATATTCATGTACTTTGGATCATGTAAGAAACAATGAGGGCTTTTACAGATCAGCTCATTAAATAGAATAAATTAAGAGGATTAAACCTTTGCTGTAATTGGAGCCCACTCAATGTTCCTGCTATAGCATGCGCTCTGCCAAACCTGAAATTGTGTCAAAATCTCCCTTGCCACTACCTGTTGAAGAAACAAGAAACCAATGAAATGGGGCGTTCGATGACTGTCAAAAAGCTATAAATCCACATTTATTTTTAGGAATTGCTTACACTGAATGTTCTCTGTTTGTTTATGGAGTGCAGTCCTTGTTCTGGGGAAGGGTATTCTGCAAACCTTTGGCCAATCTACAACATACACAATACCAAATTATGTAAACCACAGTTTTATAATATTCATATTTCAAAAGCATTTATCAACTTTTAGAGGCAATAAAATGTGTATTAGTGGAATTACATTTTACTGAAATGAATGCAATGTTTATTTATGTACATTTTTTCATTTTTTAACAAATATTTTGTCCATTAAACTGTCTTTCATATGGAGTGATTTTTATGGGAAAATTACATTTAGAAACCTATAAGCTCTAATACAAATTTACAAATGCATTAGTTTGACCATGAAAAATAAATATTTATTTTTAAACTTGAGTAACATTGTAATCAAATTATCCAAATTAAACATTTCAGTAATTTAAAGTCAACCATTTGCTGAGAAAAAAGCAGGACAAATCCATCAGATAATAAACTTTATTTAGAAAATAAATTAAGTCTGTTCCTTTCCATGAGAAACAGCAGATTATTTAAGAATCTTAAGGGAATGGCACTGTCAAACATCCGAAAACACTGAACAGGACATTGACTAAAGTAAATAGAAATTTGGGGTAGATGACTTTTTAGGAATGACATGAAGAACAGTTTTATAATGAAAATGGATTGAAATGCCACAGTGGGGGAGTCATGGTAGCAGTCATTAAACTAAAGGGTTTTTACACCTTGATTTTGTCAAAAGAGCCAAATCCCAAATTATGGTCAGGACACGTTTTTGATGAAACTATATATAAATAATTCTTAAGAGTTAAAGACACAATTCCACTGCAAACTTTGTGAACTATTCCTTTCACAATCAATTTCTGTGCCATAGATAAAGGGAAAAAATGATTTGCTTTTTAATAGCATTTTTACTTCAGAAAATAGGTCAACGCTGTTGTTGAAGGGAATACATAACAACATTAAATACACAATTTTACACTACTATACATTGAAATACCACAAAAAAATATTCCTGATGAAGTAAAGCAATCACCTCAGCTAATAAATGCAGGCCATGTGTATTGAAAACTCAGGTAACCGCTGAAATCTTAAAGGAATAATTCACCCAAAAATAAATGTGCCATTCCAAATGTATAAGATTTATTTTATTTAAACACAAACAAATACTTTATTATAAACTGCCGACATGTCATGTTCACATCGGACTTAAAAGCACATCCGTCCATCTGTAAAGAAATACAAATAACATCAGAGGATTACAAAATTTCTGATGAAGTAAAACAATAGGTGTGTGTGAGAGAAAAAATTAAGCTTATTTATCAGTTTTGAAACCAAAAGAGCACATCAGAGTGCTAAATATCAGATGTTACGTACCTGAGTATTTTTACTCAAGTACAATTATCAAGTATTTTTATCACTGTGTTTTTACTTTGGGAAAATTTTACTTCACTAAATTATAAAGCATATATTATACCTTTTTACTCCCAAATATATTTTGTTTATATATAAAATACATGTTTTATTTAGCTTTACCTTTAACTATAAGATTTTTTTGACTACAGTATCAAATGAAGTTGAGTAAAAGCTATGATACTGCATATGCTATGCTATATAATGTATGGAATTTATATCTTTCCAAAGTAAAAACACTCCTTGAGAGTAAACGTACTCAAGTTATTTACACGGCTGCTAAAAATATATTAATATAATAAATACAGTATAATAACTGTCATGATATTTCATCACGGGTCAAACACGGATGTTATGAATGTGTCGCCATATTTGAACTCGGATGTCCTTGTTTCTGTCACTTGATAAGCTTAAAATATTGGTTTGAAATGATATACAAATGATTGGTGATTACCTAAGTATAGGAAGTCGTGTACATCTGGAATGGCACGAGAGTGAGTAAATTATGAGAATTTATTTTTGGGTGAGCTATTCCTTTAACTTTAAAAAGTGTTGACTTATTTTCCTGCACAACAGGTATTCTTTAAAGAAGATTCCCATGCATAAGACTTCCAGGTGTTGTTTTTTGTCAATGATTGTAAAGAGGTGTCAAGGTAAGACAGCGGTCTGCTTAGGTCGCAGGAATCTTCCGTCTTCTTGAGCTCTAACCGCTGATACTGTGTCTGATACCACCTGCAGTTCGGCCGACCTAGAGCTCTGATCTTTCAGAATCAATATGTAACAATGTCTCCGCACTTCAGAAATCAAAAATGAGTGTCCATTCTCGTAGATCAATTTGTCGTATTCTCGAACAGAGAAGATCATATTAATATGTAAACATTAGACTAATAGAGAATCATTTAAAAGAGAATTTAAAATTAAATGAAGTCATAAAAGTCGAGTGTTTTGTGTAAAACCGCTAGAATTACTTCCCACCTCTTCCGTGGATTTTCAGTAAATGAGTTTTCATTTGCCTGGGACCAAGAAAGCTCTTTCCGCACTGAGGGCAATTGTAAGTCTTCCCTGCATGGCTGTGTCTTCTGATGTGAACTCGCAGGTTGGTGGCACGGTTGAACCTCATCCCACACTGAGTGCAGCTGAAGAGTTTCTCCCGCGTGTGGATGTTCTGGTGTTGCCTGTAGTTGCTAAGCCGAGCGAAGGCCTTGCCGCAGTGCGGACAGATGTGAGGTCTCTCCCCGGAGTGATGCTGCTGGTGAACCCTTAACTCAAAGTTGTAAGCAAACGTCTGATCGCACTGAGGACAGTTCAACGGTTTCTTGCCTTTGTGGATCAACATATGAGCCCTGAGGTCACATGCTCTCACAAAAGTTCTCCCACAGTGGGTGCAATGGTGAGATCTTTCTGCATGGATTTGTTCTGCGGGCATCCTGCGTTTGTCCTGGGAGAAATGCCTTGGGTATTGCGCACGGCTGATTATTTTCTCACCCGGACAAACAACACTGTGAGAATAAAAGGCAGAACTTTCAGATACGTCTGCCCTTGTAAAATTTTGTCCATTTTCTTGTTGGACAAACAAATTTGAACTCACTGGTATGCTGGATAGCCCAAGATCTGTTGTGCTTAATTGACTATGTTGTGCCCTAATACCTTGATGTACCAATGTGTTGACTGAATAGGGTGTGAAAAATGAGGTGGCATCTGGCATGTCGAGAGAGTTTAGATCTGGAAAGCTGTCTACCTGTATCTCTTCCTGATCACAAGATCCACTGAGCTCTCCGTGACTCGGATCAGCCATTTCTTCATGGCAAACATCATCCCTGTTGACGCCTTCCCACACCGGAACCATCTCTTCCTCTTCCTTGACAGGGAGAAGTTTCGGTTCTGTCTCTGATTTTACTTTCTTTGGTGAAGATGGTTCCAAAGCCTCCTGAGCCAAAGGACTGTGTAACAGTCTTGAGTGATTTGAGCTCATGTCCTTATCAAGTGTACAGTCATGTTCAGATTTGTCTCGCACTCTTGGTTTATCCTCACTGGTGGACTCACTCTGAACTGGTGCGTTACCCAGAAGTCTTTGCAATACGTCCTGAGGAATCTGTATATTGGAGTTAGGTGTGGTGATATCTTTCACACTCTGCCTGTGTACTTCATGCTTGTCTATAGAATGTGGGTGTGATGCGGTGTGTATTTTAGGTTGGGTCGACGGTGGCTCGTTGGTTGACTGGTCTCTCAGGATTGGGCCTAAACAAAGCATGTACGAAAAGAAAGGAAAAAATATTTAGCACAAAAATCATGTATACATTGTTGTTCTGCTGAACACAAGATATTTGGAAGAATGTTTGTGACCAAACAATTCTAGGGCACTATTGACTACGAAAGCTAGGAATGGAGACGAAAGCTACTATGGAAGTCAACGGTGCCCCAACAATTATGAGTTTCCAAATTTTTTAAAATATCTTATTTTGTGTTTAACAGAACAAAGACATTTATTATACAGGTTTGGAACAGCTTGTGGGTAGGTAGGTTTTTGAGCGAATAATCCAGTCCAGTGTTCTTTAACTTACCATGGATCGTCTCCACAGACTGGATGTCTTTGTTGCTGCTGGCCCCCTTTCGGCAACATCCACAGTCTAGGCAATGTATTTTCCTCCCCTGTTCATATTCTTTCTGTCTCAGTTTGCTCTCAGACAACTGCAGCCTCCGCCTCAACACTTCTACCTCTTGTTTACGATGACCCACTTCCTCCAGGAAGCTGTCCTCTACCAGCCTGGTGATCTCAAACATGGCTGATTTGAGGACGGTCTCCATGACAACGGAGAGCTGAGACTGGAATGTGAGGAAGAGGGCTTCTGACATTGTTCTGTCGCCTTGAGGACACCTTTAAGGGACGGTGTGCAGATTTTGTCAGTCTCAAAAATATTAAATACTATTATATTTATTTTACGTTAAAAGAACAATTAAATTCAACAAAAAATTGGTAGACCTATGATATTTGACTGAAGCTTTTCGAAAAAGGTCCCAGGCGTGCTATCAATCTCTACATTTTTCTAATCAGTATTTGTCCTTTCTGGGCAACGAACCCATGACCTTTGCTTTGCTACAGCAACACATGCAGCTTGCCATCTACAGTAAACCAAGTAAATACATTCATATAGACGTGTTATTAATCACACTGAATAATGTGTTTAATTTAATTACAAATAGTATTTGTGAGATTGGTAAAATTGCCGTAATATTGTATTTTACGTTATGTTTAACGTTACACGCGTTTCTGTCACCAAGTGGGAGTTTCGTTTTTTATTATCGTTGTCATTAACCCACGTGCAATGTACAACATAGAATGTGATATGTGTTATAGTAACAACAGTGTATTATTAAAACACGTTGATATGTATATGGATGTTTTCACTCGGTTTACTGTAGCAAGCTCGCTAGTGACCCACCGGGCCCTTTGTTTACAGTACAATAATAACTAGACGACGACACCACGATTATTCAGACGTAGCCTACGTACCTTATGAAAACGATCCCTGCAGAGCAGATCTCACAGAAAATGATCAAAATGGTTTGAATATAGAGGTTTGTGAAACTGCTTTACGATCATTCGAGTTTACAGTATCTCCCCCGGATACAAACATATATCTTGCTCGTCTCTTCTCTTAGCGCCCCGCATTGGTTTGGTGGACTTTATTCCATTTGAGTGAATCGTATGATAAACAGCTGGTTTTCCGTTTGATATTTAGAAAATTGATACAGTTATAGTATATCCTCCACATTGTTTTCTCTGCTATAACTTGGATCTCACTTTGACTGAAAGGACCCCCAGCAACAATATCCGCCTCTTTTCCACTCACAATTTCTACAGAATAAAATATCCTGGAGCTTGACATATCTTATAATGTGTTATATATATATATATATATATATATATATATATATGACATATCTTCAACTGTTTTGTATTATTTCGAATATTTAAAATCATATTGAGTAGGGTTGGGCGGATCGATCCTGAAATAAAGATAATGTTTCTTCCGATGCTGAGGTTGTATCTAAAAGGATCGATCCTAACATAAAAACATCGATAATAATGTGTTTTTACTAAAGATTTTATTTATTTACTAATGTAGATAATAATTGTATAATAAAGAAGAACTATTTATTTTCCATACACCTAGTTTTGCACACGTTGCTCCTTCCTGCTGTGTTTTGTAGTCCGCTATCACGTGACTCAGCAGCGCCAAGCCTAAGCACGCAGACGCTGCTGAAGAGGAGCATCTTGTGGAGATTTTTCACATCGGTGAATAAAAACACTGCGAACTGCGATGTATGAGATTAGGCCTTTGGGGGTAAAAAGACAAAGAATAAAAGTACTTTTACTTTGTTTCTCCAACAATAGTGTGCACTTTGTTTATAAATTCCCTTAAAAAAGTGCATGACAGGGAAAGCTTTGTTCTTCAGTAATAATTCTGTGCACTTTTTTAAAGTTTGAAAAGTAGGCTAGTATGATAGGGAACAATTGTTTAGTTATATATCGGTTTTCTGTTCTGTTAATCTGTTATTGTTGTTATTGTCCCCCTGGTTGAGAAACACCACTAGTCTGTTTCTTAAAGGAATAGCTCACCCAAAAACGGAAATACATTTTGTGTTTCACAAATGAAATGAGTCGTATACTGGTTTTAAACGATGAAGGTGAATGAATGGTGATATTATCACATCAAGGAGTACAATTTTTATAAAATCATTGGAGAATAAAGAGAAGAATAAGAACACATAATATCAGAACCCAGATCAGTACTACCAAACAGTCTGAGAAAAAAACTTTAATTTTTGATCTGAACATTACACATTGATGTAACACAATATGACAGAAACCAAAGACATAACAGCACATTATTTTAGACAACTTCCAACACTTCAAACATTTGGTCCATTGAAAACATAATTTTATCGCTGGTTATAGCCCAATGCAATGTTTAAACAGTGATGTTTCACAAAAAAAAATATTTTAATTACACTCTCAAAGCATGTGGTTGTTGTGATGTACCTGAATCACCAATAATTTACAAGCATCAATGGATTTTGAATGTAACACAGTGTCTGGCATTTAGTTCAACATAAAAAAAACATTAACTACTAAAAAGGTGGCAAAGCGGTTTTAATGCCAATTCTACCAGCTGCATACTAATAAATCCTCCTGGTTAAACTTAAAAGAACACTGGAGCTATCCCACGCATACTTTTGTACTTGCATATTCTACTAAATTTGAACATGTAACTCTGTAAGACCTTTGAACATGCTTCATTATCTCAACACACTAGCTGGATCCAACCATAAGGCGTTTATGTATGAGAGCAAAACAAAATACAGACAGACATATGTGTCCTGTGTGGACCACAGATTATCCTTTCAAAACCCGTAAAGAAGTCACAGTAGCGCACATGTGCACCAATCCAATGTGAATGCTACAAATCCATTTATGTTAAGAAAAAGAGCTCATTTAACAGTATTTCCTTGAGTAGTTGTGTTTTTTCCCGTTTGAATAGAGATGGACACAATTTATATACAAGGCAAATTCCAACTCCTCTAAAGAATTCAGAAAAGTTGGCAAATCTCATGAAACTGTCACAATGTGTCACATTTATTTCAGTTCTTTTAGCAGAATTTGCGAGGAAGTGAGATTAATTTTCAAGGGGGAAAAAAACAAGGCTCACAATATGCTACAACACCGTTCAAAATGTTAGTGTCACTAACTGACTTATTAATATTTGTACATATTAGAATATTTAACTCACTCATTTCCAAATGTAATTATTGGAATACAAAACAAATTCTAAAAAGAAGCATCTTTTGACTAGAATTTTCAGAAATGTTCTTTTCACATTTTATCAACCAGCTTGTTGGTGTATGATTTTATACAGTACTAAAGATGTTACCATCTATGCTGGCCCTTATTGACTGCTTTTAACTTTTTCTGCCCAATGTATTTTTTTTATAAATGTGTGTTTAGTAATGAAAGACTAACATGTTTGCACAATTATACTTTTTTCTATAAAAGTAATTTTAGCATATGCGTTAAAAAGAAAAGGTCAAGTCAAGAGAAATCTTTAGTGAGGTGACCCTAAACATTTGAACGGTAATGTATAAGAAAGTGAAAAGGTGTCTGCCTTATGTGTTTCTTATATGACAGTACGAAAATACCCTGAGAGATCCAGTGATTTGTGCCGCACAGCAAAATAAAAATCAGGCTTTAAATTTTGCACAAATGTTATGAGGATGATAATAAATACACACAGATAAATTATGATTTTTATAGTTCCACTTGTTGTCATGTATTGGAGTTTGTGAAATCAGAGTGAATCCTCTGATGTCTTTTCAGGTTGCATTTTTGGGTAAACCGTTTCCCACAGTCCATGCAGATGTAGGGTCTCTCTCCCGTGTGGACCCTGCGGTGTGCTTTTAAGTTACTCAGTTTTGTGAAGCTCCGACCGCAGATTGTACAACAGAACTGCCTCTCTCCTGTGTGGATCTGTTGGTGAGCTCTAAGATGACACAGATGAGAAAAACCTTTTCCACATTGGTTACAACTATGTACCGCCCTCTGCGAATTGTGCCGCGCGTCCCCTTGAACCCTTAAATTGACCCCCTGTGGGAGACTTCTTCCTGGATTTATGGTGCTGAAACTCCTTTCACCCGCACCAGCTCCATCTGGGTATTGACGGACATGAGAGGGCTTGGGTGTAGGAAGGCCTTTGCAGATAGGATGTACCTTGTCTACAGACATGGCAGCTTGATCTGACACATCTGCACTGGGTTGTAAAACAATTTTTGTGTTCTTCCTAACTGGTGATCTGCATGGTTGGTTGGCTGGCTGCATTTGCTGCATGGCTTGTGGTGAAAGGCACTGAACCTTGACGGGAGGCCCAGACCGTTGAACTTGCTTCTCCTCCTGAGGTCTAGTGGTGAGCGGATCTCCACACTTAATTTCCAACTGTGCCGTTTTAGAAACCATTTGAGGAGGAATTCTCTCCATCTCCTCCCAGTCCGATGGAAGCATCACAACAACCTCCTGTTTAATGGGTCCTGAGTCTAGGCTGGCCAACTGCAGTCTTGAACCCAGAGCGTCTGAAGATGGTGAAACTCGGACTAGGTCTGGCTGAGGAACAGATGTACGTCTTGTAGGATCTGGTTTGGAATCAAGCCATTTCGACTGGTTTCTTTGCGTCACCTCATCCTCAAACCCAGGTCTTTCAGTACGAGTGGCAACACATGTTTTGTCCTTCAGGTTTCGCTGTTCCGTTTCGAAACTGCTGAGTCCATTAGTCTCACTGCTTGAAGAATCTGTCCAATTGTGTATTTGAGAGCGTATTACTACACAAGCTTCTGTGCCTCTAATCTCTGTGTTCTCCTTTATCACTTCTCCAGCTTTAGGTACATCAACTTGACCAATCTGTTTTTGATAAAAAGCACATGAATGAGACCACACAAAACATGTTCAGCTTTAGTTAAAGTGCATCAGAAAAGAAAATCAAAGTGGAATTGGTTTAAATACAATTTGCTTCAAAACTATTTAAGGACCTGTTTAGTAGCTGTAAACATTATTAAACACACACATTAAGCTTGTTATCAAGAACCGATGAAGACGTCTCTTGGTTTAACAATGTGCTTCCTTTGGCACACCTCCAGCCACTGTCCGAATCTTTCTCCTGCTTTATATCAAGCGGTTGTCCCAAACCTTCAAAAGAGAGAAAAGTGAATAGACTCCAGTCTGTCGCCAAGCTTAAATGTGGCACACTGAGAATGCAAAGCTTGAGAATTTACTTTGGTATTTAGTAATACAAGTTAGGGCATACATAAGTGATTTTAATGATCTTACTGCTCTGTGTTTCAGGGCCTCTATTCAGTATTCTTCTCTTTGAGACTGCTGTCCGACCACAGTCCAAACATCTCAATCTCTTAAACCTCTCGCGCTCCCTCAGTTTGGCCTCTGACAAGATCAACCTCCGTCTCAATACATCCGCCTCTCGTTTGCCTCGATCCATTTCATCCAGGAAGGTCTCCTCCACTAACCTCGTGATCTCGTACATGGTTGTCTTGAGAACCGTTTCCATGACCGCAGACAGCTGGGTCTGGAACGAGAGGACGAGCGTGTCCGTCATTCCTGTATCTGATCTGCGGATAGAGTTCTCACAGACTGCGGTCCTACAGCGATGAATTAACGACAGATCGCGTGACAGATCACGGTTATTTACGTGTAATATCTTTTAGACATTATGTTTTTATTGGAGTCCAAACATGAACACTCACTCTGTTCCAATATGTAAAGTGCAAATCTGCACTTTATTAGAAGGTAATTAAATCTTGATCATAAATAGCAGTATAATAAATGGTGTTAGCATTTAGCATACTGTTTGACAGTATGAAACGCGAGCATTTCTGTATTCCCAGCGTGCGCGGCTCATCGGAAAATGTTCATATGTCTACAGAAATAACGATTTTATTTCACGAGCGCGTGAAATCCACGACGTTTCACTGATACATCATTCAACATGTCACGACGGAGTAGCAGACGGGAAATAATTGTTGTTGTTGTTGAATAATAATTGTGACGTCACGAGTTGTACGGTGGCCCTGATGGACCTCACGGTAATGCACGTCATAATCACATTTGCTTTTTAGACCGATGATATGGAAGCACTGATCTTCATTTCTCAACAACGCTGCAAAACGTAAAATATTGTGAATTGCTTTAGTGAGTTATGTTATCTAAACATGTATTTGTAAGTCGCTTAGGATAAAAGCGTCTGCTCAATGTAAATATTTCGAAGAGTTTAT
Organism: Triplophysa dalaica; assembly: GCF_015846415.1. Taxonomy (NCBI): domain Eukaryota; kingdom Metazoa; phylum Chordata; class Actinopteri; order Cypriniformes; family Nemacheilidae; genus Triplophysa; species Triplophysa dalaica. The sequence goes on from NC_079543.1 coordinate 9,379,423, forward strand.
TAAAATAAACAAAGCCCTTTGGTAATAATTATCTGGAAGATGTTAATTGAGCAACCACCACATAATTATGTTAATGTTCATTCATTTGATTCGCCTATGAATTGGTAAAAAATGATAAGTATAAAATATTAATATAATTCCCCATGTTTATTTCATCAACCAAACTGTGGACAAAGTCAATACTGAGGAAAACATTGCATTATTACTGCATTAATGCGATTTATATCTTAATATGAATTGCCATGTATCTCAAAAGAAACAGATACTTATTAACCATAATGTAAAATATCAGATGCCTTTTTTAAATAAATCTTAAATAAATAGCGACATTTGATGAGCAGTGGTAAAAACTTTTTTCTGCAATAATGAAATGATACAGACATTTAATGCAAGAAATAGAAATACAAATACATATATGCTTCCAACATGGTCTCAACATATCCCTCTATAAATACATTCATATGTATAACCATTGCAGTCTTGTTTCATATCCGTATTAAAAATAACATTGTGGTGTGGTATAACATGTTCATTGATTGTATATGTCAGCACTATGTTTGCGTTGATGTGACCTAAGGTGGTCCAGCCGTTTGAAGCTGAGTCCACAGATACCACAACAGTACGGTCGTTCTCCCGTGTGGGTGCGTTGATGGACTTTCAAGATATCTGCCCGGGTAAAGCTCTTATTGCACACAGTACACTGGTGTGGTTTCTCCTGCGTGTGAATGCGTTTGTGCAGCTTGAGATTCCACAGTCGGCTGAATCTGTTGCCGCAAAGCGTGCAGCTATAAGGCTTGTCTCCGGTCTGACTGCATCGGTGCCTGCGCAGATCACTGAATGACGAGTAACCTTTGCCACAGTGACTGCACAAGTGCAGACCATCGTGCTGGTGGACACGTTGGTGAACCTTCAAATTGCAGGCTTGAGTAAATTTCTTTCCACACTGGTTGCATATGTATGCTTCTCGATGAGAAAGTGAGTTTGCTTTTGGAGAAGCGTCATCATTAAGTTGTAACACTTTTCCATCATTAAGAGTTAATGTATGTTCCTTATAAAGTCCAGCAATGGGATCATTAGCTACATCTCCAACATAAAGTGAATACCCTCTATGTCCAGCATCTCCTGCAATCGCACTGTGAACTTCAGTAAGGGTACTCATGTCCTGGAAGTGGCCATTTTTGTTAATAAGTAAACAGTGTGTGTCTCTATCAAAATTTTGTGTTTCTGGAATACACTGTGCAGACAACGTGCATCTATTTCTTCTCTTACTCTTATTGGAAGAGCTATTGTGATGTCTTTCACCTTCCATTGCCATGTTTAGATTATTTGAAATAGGCTCAACCAATACCATATTACCCAATGTCTCTTCAGTTCTTTCTCCAAAACCATTAGGGTCTCCCATGTCGAGTTTATTGTAGATCATCAGGTCCTCCGTGTTGTAAAGTGTTCGGTATGGCAGTCCCTGGACATCTCCACTACTTGCGTAATTTTTATTGTCAGCAGGCGGACTAAGTCCAGAGCTCCAGTCTTCCTGAATCTGATGCAGTTCCTGCTCACTGTATTTGTGTGATGAGAAATCAGAAGTTTCAGCTATTGAAAAAAAAAAGGCAGTCAGTGACACTGAAGAAATTAAGACAAAGACCAGCTTAAAAAAATGTGTAACAACCCACTGAAACCTATTATACCAAAATGCGCATAAAATAAATAGAAATTGGAAACAAAACGAATGACATACCTGGAAACTTTAGAACAATTGGAAAATTATAATAGTGAGGGAAATAATTATTTGATCCTTGTTGATTTTGTAAGTTTGCCTCCTTACAAAGAAATTAAGGGTCTGTAATTTTTATGGTAGGTTCATTTTAACTGATAGAGACAGAATATTAACCAAAATATCTGGGGGAAAAATGCCTATAAAGGTTATACATTGATTTGAATTTCAGTCAGTGAAATACGTATTTGATCCCCTACCAACGAGCAAGAATTCAATCTCAACAGATTGGTTATGTGCCTATATGGACCCCAGATTTGTCTTGTCACTGTAAGAAAGTACTCCTAAATCAGCAGTATATAAAAGATGCCTGTCAACAGAATCTGTATCTTCCATTTCAACCTCTCCACCACCATGCTCCACACGGAATAAGCTTGTTAATGATTTCAAGACAGTTGGGACCACACTTAGCAAGCAAACCATTGGTAAAACGCAATCCCACAATGGATTGAAATCCTGAATCACCAGCAAGTTCCTCCTTCCCAAGAAGGTCCACCTGGCTCGTCTGAAGTTTGACAATGAACATCAAAATGATTCAGAAAAGGCTACGGAGAAAGTGCTGTTAGACCAAAATTAACTCCTGTTTTTGGAGGGAGAGAAATGCTGAACATGACCCTAAGAACACAATCCCTCTAGGTGATGCAAACTCATTGGGGTGAAAAAAGGTGACAATGATGCGAGACCCCCCTCAACACTATATATTATATATAGTTAGGGGTGTCACGATTTCGATTTTAAATCGAAATCGATCGAAATTAAGTCACAGTCTCAAACTTCGAATTAAAAAATAGAATCGTCGATGCTGCCACGCCCCCATGTTGCGTCTGGTTACTTGCCAAGCGGAAAAAAACACATGTATTGAAGTGCTGCGAGTCAACCTCTAACAGCCACTCAAAAGATAGCATGGCAACTGCAGATGCAGGAGACTCATCGACAGAACTCGAATCCCCTCCTCTTTCACTGAAGTCGCTGGTGTGGAAGTATTTTGGATTTCCAGTGAGTTATGTTGACAACGTTCGCGTTGTCGACAAACAAACAACAGTTTGCAAGCTGTGCTATGTGCGTGTACCATATTCTCTCACTGGCAGCACAACTAACATGGCAGGGCATCTCCGCAGGCACCACAAAAACATAGATTTATCTGTTAAACCAACAACTACACAAACTACTCTTCCGTCTTCATTTGGAATTAAACTTCCAAGCAACTCAACTCGTGCAAATGCAATTACGCGTTCGGTAGGAGTATTCATAGCCGCGGACATGCGACCTTATTCGGTGGTGGAAAACTCTGGTTTTATCCATTTAATTAGTGCTAGAGCCACGCTACGAAATCCCAAGTAGAACGCATCTCACAGCTACGGTAATTCCCTCCATGTACAATAATGTAAAAGAGAAAGTTATTGAAGGTCTGAGCAGCGCACATTTAGTTGCCTTGACTACAGATTGCTGGACATCCAGAGCAACACAGAGCTTCATAACTGTCACAGCACATTACGAGAAGATGGCAGTTTATTTTAAGTTTTCAATTGACTAAAGATATAAGTTATTGTTACATTATGTTGTTAATAAAAGTTTTAAATTTGACAATGTAGTGTGGTACATTGCAAACAAAGGTCAGATATTATATTGCAAAAAAGTCTAGTTTGAAAAATGACAATCTGTGCTTTAAAAAGAATAAATGCAAAAATCGAGAATCGAATCGAACCGTGACCTTAGAATCGAACATGCAATCGAATCGAGGATTTGGAGAATCGTGACACCCCTATATATAGTCATAGTTTAAATATAGTTATATATATAATTATTACAATTTGTATTTCATATTATTCAGTGCACATAATCAGAATAGTCCATGGTCTGCTAAAAGTGTCTTGAATATATATATACACATGAAGAGTTTATTTGCAAAACCAGGCAACTCTGTTTTTGTTAATTTTTATAAATCATGTTTATTGTGTTTTTACTGTGTTACATATCTGTATTTTATTACTTAATCAAAAAAATCCAACTGTTTTAATGATCTTACTAGGAATGCAGAATAAAAAAACGAAGTAAATGAAAATGTACAAATTCAAGGTGCTCTGTTCAAACAACAGACTAATTACAGCTCTAGTCTAAACATGAATGAACTGTCAAACTTGCAACGTTATTCTATTTGCACATCATGCCTGTAACCATTGTGACAGATTTAAATTGGATTTTTACAAAAGAGGTTGGATTGTAACAACAAAATGACGTGTGACAAACATGTGCAAACCTGGTGACCAACTGAAATGTCTTACCTCTGTGCTTGCCAACAACGGTTTCTCCACCAAGAACTAAGTTATGTTTTGCCCGGGGAGGTCAAATACTTATTTCACTGACTAAAATACAAATCAATTAATAACTTTATATAACATGTTTCCCCTTATTTTTATTATTCTGTCTCTATCAGTTAAAATAAACCTACCATAAAAATAATAGACCCAGCATTTCTTTGTAAGCAGGCAAACTTACAAAATCAGCAGGGGATCAAATAATTATTTCCCTCATTGTATACACACACATATATATATATACTTATTTTTTACAGAGATCAGTAGCTGGTTAGCAGACATAAACATTTCCAACACAAAGCACCTGATTCTGTTCCAACTCTATCAAGGTTTTTAAAGGGGTCATATGACACAGCTAAAACAAATATTTTCATTTGTTTTCAATGTAATGCAATGTGTATTAGGGCTGTGACTATAAACCAACGATAAATATCACATTATTTATGCACAGCTTTTGAGTGAAGAACAGGAAAATGTTGCTGCATCCGAAAGCCAGAGGGCGATCTCGTGCAGAAACTCCAAATACGCACTGCAGATGAAGACCATAACGCGTTCTAGAATCTAGAAATGTCTATGGACATCTTTTTAATCACTGTTACTCAAGTCTCATCAGGTATTTTTATGCTAATAAAGTATATTTATAATGATCATGTTTGATGGGTGTTGATTTTTCAAATGCACATTATAAGCAACTCAAACTCCCAATGCTTTTAGATCGAGCAGCATTTCCTACTGATCCCAGAGACGTGCTTCATGGACAAGCTACGCATCAATATATTAATCGATGCCATGCATAACGCAGCCAGCTTGGTTTCAATAGGATTTAAAGGTATTACAATAAATTATTGTGCAGCCCTTATGTGTACACACGATTCAAGGTAAAACAATGCTTCATTTTCCACATACAGTGCATGTTTGTATCTCCTCTTTGCCCCTCCTCTTTGAAACACATTTTTTACAAATATCATCTCTCTGAAAAGTGAGGTGTGCTATGATTGGCCAGTTAACCAGTGCGTAGTGATTGGTCGAATACTGCAAGCGTGTGATGGAAATGTGACGCCTCTTACCATACTTGGAACATCAGGTTACAAAGCAATTGTACTGACAGGTACGCTCACCATACTTGCGTATACATTTGGGCGTTCTTAGTCAACTCATACCAAGAACTGACATAGATTTGTGAGGGTGTAGTTACAAAAGGCATTGCAGGCAGGTCTGGTTGAGCATTCGCTTTTAGATAGAATGCATCTTTTGTTCCAACACTTTCATTTTTGCAATTTTACGTGTCTAATCCATGCATGGGCAACTTATAACACAGAAGACACAGAAAAACAATTCGTGCCATGTTACCCCTTTAAAACAGAACACCAATTTCATAAGATGTTTAAACCACACCTTCAGTATCCAGCGTCCACCCGTCCTGAAGCTCCTTATAATCAGTGGTGATATAGACAGCCTCCTCTTTTAGTGTGCAGTCCAGTTTCCTATCCTGTGTATCTGCAAACTGTAGAAAGCACAAACACAGAAAGCATGTAATAAACGTATTCTGATAAGAGATGTTAATTAATCACAAACTGAAAAAACTTATTGCACTTTTGCACATCCCTACAGACTACAGCCTTCAAGGAACACTTTCTTATAGTAACCAGTGCAGTATACCAGTATAGTCTCGGACTTGTATTGGACTCGTTGGTATCTGCACTCAGACTTGGTCATTGTTCTAGTTGGTCTTGACAGAGTTCTTTGATTTTTTTCTCCTTCCAAACAAAACCATTGATGAAGCATATATGTTTGCTTTAGTTGGACTCTTGAGTTTCATTAAGTTAATTTTCTTTCCTTTTGGAATATTGATACATGTAACGATACATTTTTATATACATACGGCCAAAATGAAGAGGAAGCGAGTATGACAAAAATTATAAGAACGCTTCGAGCTCTCAGAGCTGATGTGTGGGTGTGCTTTGGTTTAAAAAAAAATTCATGGGGTAATGAGTCATAAAATAAATGCTGTTTGTAAGCTTTGCAAGTCTTGACCCACCAAGTCATTTGGCTACAGTATTGCATCAGACAAAAGGTTTATTCCAAAAAGTAACAATGACATTTATTGTGCTTTCATGGATGTGACACCAGCTCATTTAAAGCAAGGATGACCCAGTGATTTTATACTGCCCATGTTCATTGTTTTAACTGTAATGCACCACAAGTGACTTGTGACCCAAGTGACCCACTGCCAAGTGACCCACCTTATTCCCCTATGCTGCTACCCACTTGAGGGGCGCAATCCACAGTTTGGAAGCCCAAACCTGACCTAAAGGTCCATGCATCGCACATCATGGCCACTATGCAGAGGTAAGGGGTGTTTTTACATATATCCTTGCAGAAAAATCCAGGTGGTGCACAGCATGTTGCATGTCTAGCTCTACTTTTTACATTTGCTATTTTAAGTATTGCAATACATCGCAAATGTGTATCTTATCAAAATACATTGCAATATTTTCTATCGTGACAACTTCTATCACCGTATTTACGGAGAAGGCCTGATGTGTAAATGAATCGTACTGGGCTGGGTTTCACGAAACCTTCGTATGAATGTCATTCTTAAGAATAAATCGCTATCACTCTTAAAGTATAACTTAAGAATGACGTAGCATTAAGAAGGTTTCGGGAAACCCAGCCCTGGACAACTAGTTGTCTGTCACGTCACCTGTCACTCCTCGTAATGTTAAATGTGCTAATGAGTGCACGGAGCTGATGGCAAACGTTAAAACACATGAATCAAGAACGCAACTAAAGCAAATACTGATCACAATAATGATGGTTTGTTAAAACTTCTACATTTCTTTCAACATTAATTGCGGTTGCAAAAGTGATGTCAGTGTTACTAGTATTGAATCAACAAGTCAACAAGCTGAGAATGGGAACGTTTTCCACTGGCAGTCCAGAATGTGATTGTAACACGAAAATAAAAAGACTAAAGTAAATAAAACGACCTAATCAGATACGCTTTTTGGTGATTACAAATAAAGTATGTGATCTTGAAAGGATTCGTTTTTTATGTCTCAGTCTTGACCGTCTCATTTGGACTCGGTCTTGACTTGGACTAGAACCTCTTTGGACTCGGTCTTGACTAGTCCAGTTCTTGGACTCGACAAAGGGGGACTTGATTACAGCCCTAATTGGAACAGATCACAAGCTTTTACAGGTCATGAAATAGAATAGTATCCTACACACCTCTGCTGTGTTATTGAGACTGGTTTGGTCTTCTGATCTTTCTTTTCCCAAAAGCGTGTCAGTCTCCAGCTCACAGCTTCCCCGGCTTCTCTCTGGAACGTTCTCCTGTTTGAGACCACCATCATTTTCTACATGTGGTCAAAGGTGAATGCAAATGTGAGGGCATTGATTAAACAGTCCTTTAACAGTGTTTCAGTGCCCATTCAGTGTCAAAAAGCATGCTTAGAGAAACATGTATGATTTATTGCACTTTGACAATTACTACCAAAAATCTGAAGTGTAACCAAAAGAGGTGGGGGACTCGAGTCACATGACTTGACTAGGGTCTGACTTGAGTAGCAATTTTCAGGACTTGCGACTTGCTTGATTGAAGTAAGAAAATGACTTGACTTGACTTGAGAGCAAGTGATTTGATACTTGACTTAAAGTGGAATACTCGACAATGACTTGAACTTTTAATAAAGTAATACAATTCGTTTTAAAATAATTATTGTGACTCAGCAGCAATATCCCAGTTATAAGATCAAATGTCACGGACATTTTAATCTACATGTCAACAAACCTAAGGGTGGTGATGTCTTATCTCCCTTCTCCTTAGATATATGGCCATTGCCACACATCGTGGCTCGTGGCTCCTGACTCTCCATCTGGACTCACTCCACTGCAGCCTCTTCTTCAGTGTCTCCACCTGTTCTCGACTGCGGGACATTTCCTTCATGAAACTCTCCTCCACCAGACGGGTGATCTCAAATATGGCAGCTTTAAAAACGGTCTCCATGACCCCGGACAGCTGTGACTGAAATGTATGTATGAGGTCGGACATGATGACGAGTAACGTTATATGGATGAAACCGATTTAAACCAACCGAGAAAGGGTCAAAAATCTATCCACCAACCCCTGTTTACACGTTTAAATCAGAATGTCACATCATCTACTATGGTGTGCAGGCGTTTCAGCGGTAAGAATCTGATTCATTTGCTGTTTTCACCTGGTTAGCAAAGGCTAACGACTAGCATTATTGCCACTGGTTTAAAAGCGTTACAAAACTAACAATCTTTTACTCTCATAAACATTATAAAAATACAAATTGAAGGTTAGAAAAAATGAACGACATGCTAAGTGTCTTAATCCTGCACCATGTCTGTCATGCAGTTAAATTGCTGTAAGTAAACGTTACTTCCTGCAGCAAAATATACGGATACAATTTAGGGACACACACACTGAGCCGCCGTGCCTTCGCGTGCTCTCGGAAATTCGATAATTCCCGGAAGTAACGTCTGGATTAAACATTAAACACATTTTGTGTTGAAGTGGGAATTATCGAATTTCCGAGAGCGCGTGAAGACACCCTTTAAAAAGCATGAATCGATTCAACACTTATTTCGAGTAGAACAAATCGCAGAACATGTTACAGCTATAATGGGAATTGTCTAATTGTATTTAATAAAACGTTATAATGGTATACGCTAGGGTTCGATTGGTATGTGATAGTTATTTTGGTGGGATGTTATCAGGTGAATGGGAATTATTAGATCATGATTAAATCCTACTGGAATAAACAGGCTCAAAACACACGGCATAAATTAATCTTGTTAAACGGTATCAGATGATGTTTCATTATGGTATTTGTAATGAACACCATTCAATGTATATATATATATATATATATATATATATATATATTTCAACATATCGGAGTAGCCACTTGAATGACAGTAAAAAATTATATTTTAAATATTTTAAAATTCAGTGCGGAAGTTTTAAAGACCGCCCTCCCCTGGATGCCTCATGTTATCATTGTCTCTGCTGTCAAAGAAACAACAACTTCAACTTAAATATTTAAAATGAATCCAAACGGGACTGTGAGTGTACATTATGACGGGTTTCAAGCCCAATTCAGGGCTGTAATGGAAACAATATTACAGGCTGCAGTTTGGGAAGCAACGAAGCTTTTTGAAGCCTCTTTACAGCACTTGAAAGCGGAGTTGGTGCAGTTGAGACAGGAGAACGTCAACCTAACGACAGGTGGTTCATCCATTCCAGACATAAGGAGAAACACGGCAGAAGGAAATCCGAGCATTGACTCTAAATATCGAGATGTTGGCGTGCAATGTGGTATGTGGTATTTTTTTAGGGTTACGTGTTTCTGAGTAATGGCGTGCATTAAACACTTCCTGGAAATTATAACGTCTTTTAACGATAATCTTCCTATAGACAATTTTTTGTACGGTTAGTAAAGCTAATGTTGTTTTGCAATTTGCTATACTATAATGCATTTTGTAATAATGCCATGTATTTTAAGACTTTTTAAGACTTAGGCTAAATGTATTTCTATAAAGCTGCTTTGCATCAATGCAAACATTTTCTTTACTGTAGGCCTACCTAAGTTAAAAGTTTCTTTTAAATATGTATTATTTATTGTGAACACCTGTCGTTTTTACGATGTTGGGAAAACAGGTGACTGCAGCTACCATCAATGTACAAATATTTGAAATTGAATTCTGATAGTATTGTAGTATCATTTTTATCTACTATCTTTACAGAAAAGCCCATTTTGGTGGACCACGGCTGCGATCCTCATCCTTGTATAGGACAGCTTCTTCATGTGGGAGACTTCACAAGTGATAAACTCGCTGATCTCTGTGCCAGTGAGGATGGCAGGAAACAGCTTGCTTTGCTTCTCATCAAACAAGAGGTATAAAATAACACGTCATATTTCCAAGTTTTTAATGTGAACATTTTTAATCGTTTGAATCACAGCTGGTAGAAAAATGGTTCTTATAAATTTTTTGTTCACCCAAAACTCTGCCATCATTTAGCTTACTCACCCTCTTGACATCTCAAACCCGTATGACTTACTTCTGCGGAACACATAAGAAGATTAAAAAAATGTTGGTATCCAAACAACGGCGGTTCCCTGCTGACTAACATTGGTATCACCATTGATTGGTTGGGCTGCCAACATTCCTCTAAATATCTTCTTTTGTGTTCTGCAGAAGAAAGAAAGTCTGACAGGTTTGAAATCACAAGAGGGTGAGTAAATGATGACAGAATTTCCTGGTGAAGTTTTTGGGTGAACTATCACTATAATATTTGATGATAGGGTAAATAATGTTTTATTACTGAATCTTGTCTGATTTTATGCTCTGTGTCTACAGCCCCAGGAGACTGAATGTAATAACTTTGCACCAGGATACTTTCTACTGAAGCAAGAGGGTGCTGAACCAATACTGGTGCGCAAAGAGCCAAATAAGGAAACCATGGAAAGGGGTAAGAGAAAATCAGCAGCTAAGCATCATTCCATCATTAGTTTTTTTCTGATTGGTTTATGATTCGTCTTATGATCGGTTGAAGTGCCAGTTGACATAATAAAAGTAATTTTTGTATCCACAGTTGTGATCCCACCAGCTTTTCAACAAATATCCAGCCTCCATGGTATCTCTAGGGAGAAATCACCTCAATCTGTGACTTCCTCCTGTAGTCGCAGAGTGAATATTTGTGCTAACAAATCCAACCAGCGTATACATCCAGCCAGAGATACAGCTAAAAGATCATTTGAAAATACTGAAGACTCATATTCCCAAAGGCAGACAGAAGGAGCAAGTGCCATTGCACCAACCCAGGCATCAACTTTTGCAAAACAACATGCCAATTCAACCCAAACTCCTGTTTCTATGGTTAACTTATCAGTGCCAATGATTGAACTATCTGGTGCTCCAGAGTGCAAATCAGTACCTCAAACCAAGCCGACAGCAGTTCATCTTGAACCAAACCAACATTCTAAAAGATCAAACCAAACGCTTTTCTATCAGCAAGAACTTGCCTCAAATGTCTGTCATCCAAACACCTTCCGTTCCACCCAGTTAGCACAACCCACCATTCCTCAAAGTCAAGTCTTAGTACAGGAGGCACATTTTTCCAAACAACCGGTTAAGTCACATGTTACACATACAGAGAAAACTCTTTCAACAAGTCAGTCTACAGAGTTATCAACCTGTTGTTCTCAGCTGACTCAACAGACCATGTTTTCACCACAGGCCATTATGTCATCACCAGTCCAGGATCTCCCCTCCAGTCTTATTCCACCTCAAGCCCAGGTTTACGCTTCAACTCCGCAGATGAGTCCGTCATTCCAGTTTCCATTGGTGCCACAACACAATCCGTCTCTGGCAACTCAACCTTCTTATTTTACAACTCATATTCCATTTACATCTTCCCACCATCCAGTTACACCAATTCAGAGTTCCATCTCTACACTTTCGGGTTCTTCAACAGAAACTCTAAACCCACCCCATCATCCTACACTTATGCAATCTCAATATTCAACACAACTGGATCAGTTCTCTTCTTCTGACCATTATTTTTCTCCGCCTGATAATACGCCAGGTTTGCTTGAATCTCTGGATACCCTGCATTTGCACTCACCCATTCTTATAACGGCACAAGATGCTCTAGAACATACGTCTATGCATCATTTGCAGCCATTGGGGAAACTTGCACCTCTGCTTACGCCGAAAGAGCAACAAGCTGCAGTTTCCGCCAGTTCTATTGTTGTTATAGGGAGGGGAACCCATTTCACATTCAGAGACGCCTTTGGAAACAGCAGAAATACAGTTTTCTCCTTGCTGTAGTCCTTCAGGTAGTGACCTCTCAGAGGATGACATAAAACAAACTTGTTCCACATCCACACCAATCAATGAGAACAACACATTTCCAGTCAAGGACACAAGGATGGACAAGATTCAGACTGACTCTGTTAGTGAAACAACACTGGCCATCTCAAGTGTTGCCCCAAATATTCCTCAAACATTACCAAAAACGTCTGGGAAAACATTGTATAGAAGTACGGAATGCACTGAATGTGGAAGGGTCCTAAGCAACGCCTCCGCCCTTGAGAACCACATGAGACTTCATACAGGTGAGAGGCCTTATACCTGCTCCCAGTGTGGAAAAGCTTTCCCTAGCGTTCGAGGTCTTAACCGGCACTTAAAGGTCCACGCCGAAGAGAAGCGATATCAGTGTGAAGAGTGTGGAAAGAGTTTTGTTTACCACTTTACGCTTACCAAACACCAGCTCATCCACTCCGGAGAACGACCGTTTCCTTGTAAAGTTTGCGGGAAGAGGTTTTTGGCTAAAGCAGACCGCTCTACACACATGCGTATGCACACTGGCGAGAAGCCGTTCTCTTGCACTCAATGCGGGAAGAAGTTTAAACACAGAGTTGCTCTGAATATGCATATGCAGGGACACAGAGGAGAGAAACGCTACACTTGCCCCATCTGTGAGAAAGGATTTGTGGATCTTGGTAATTTTAAAAGACACAAGCTTATTCACACAGGAGAGAGACCGTTTGAGTGCAAGGGATGCGGTAAACGGTTTACACAGTCAGCCCATCTCAAGAAACATGTCAACACGCAACATGTGTTACCTGAGCCAAGTCAAAATACAGATGTTCCACTGTAAAAGACAAATATTTTTTTAGAAAATGTAACCTGTTTCTAAAGTTATTACAAGCCGCTTCTCACGGTTTGTGGCAGTAAATGAATAAGCTTTCTAAGTAGTACAGCAGCAGAGTTTGCCAAACAGGTGATCGTGAACCCCTGGTGGTTCATGAGGGAATTGCAGGGGGTTGGTGAGGTGCACTGTTCCACACAGTTATCTCCATTACTTTGAAAAACGTAAATCGCAATAAAAAAAGTTAAGAAATAACAATGGTTATCTAAACCTTTTTTAGCAAGATGCAATGTCACAAGCGTAAAGGATTTATAAAAAATACCTGCAACTTTTTACCATTTTACATTCAATTAGTTTAGTCTGACACAGCAGAATTCTAGTAGTAAATAGAAAATGTGTCTGCTCAGTTTAATGGCTTCATATACAGTAGCTCTACACACAGCTACATGATCTACTCATATCACAATGTAAACAGTCTACAGAGGAATTACAACCGTCTCAAATGGACCTTCCTTGTTAAATTAATTTACAGCTTTATATCTATCGTAAAATATTATTTGACAGGTTCCTGAATAAAAAAGCCTGTAAGAGAGAATCTACTTTGCATAAACATCAAAGACACCAGGGTTGATGTAGGTCCTATCATGTACTGTCAAATCTCTTCTGTTGGATATTAATGAAAGGCATTCTAATTTTGTAAATACATCCATGTTGATAAAGCGCAAAATAAATGAAAAAACCTCTATATGTGCATTTTAAAGTATTATGTTTTATTGCTGCTGCAATTATAAATGTGTTGTAATCAGTATTGGGTGTAACTAAGTAGTTACTGTATTTTAATAACTTTCCCTTGAAAAGTAAGGGATTCAATTTTTTCTTAGTTACAGTTACCTCTGATGTATTTTAATTAAATACTGTGTAATATATTCAATAGTGGAAAGACATCAAAATTCTAACTTTAAAATGTATGCTTTAATGTATCCTTATTTTGTATACTTTGGTCAGTAAATAAGAACAATTTATGTAGTTATTTATTGTTTATTTAAATTAATTAAATAAGCAGATTCATGTATCTTGATCTAGGATATAGAAGGTAATCAGAAATGAAATACTTTTTGGAAACAGTAATTTGTACAGTTATCTAATTACACTATTGAATATATAATTAGTAACTAGTAATTAATAACTTTTTCAGAGTAACTTACCCAACACGGATTGTAATACAGTGCTCTTTATATTAAAATGCAGAACTCTTTAAAATTTATTTAGCAAAAAATAAGATTATGAAAACATTTAAATATGCATATCTTGCATATTGTGTAAATGTTTACAATTATGTTTTTTTCTTTAGATTTATTTTATTTTTGATAACAGATTTAATGTGTCTCTATTTTGTGCTGTCTCTATAACCAAAAAAAATTTGTTGTGTTTAAGCATATTTAGCATAAAACGATCATTCATAACCTATTTAATTCATTCGTGAAACCATAAGGATCGTTTGCATTGATATGTTATGACAATCATACACTTTCAATTTCAGTATTATTCATTTTGAAATAGCCTTACATTCGAGCCTTTATTCATGAACTATGATCACAAAACCAATATCATCCGTTTTTTAACAATCAGTTGGCTGCACAATTCCTCTTAAAATAAGGAGAAAAAAAGGGAAAATGGCGCAAATTAGTTCAACCACTGGGTGGCAGTGTGACGTTATCATACTTGCAGCATTACAGAGATGCTAATGACAAATTTAAGTGCAACCACACCTAGAAAAATAAGATGCAAAAAGCACAAGTCAACAGGTTTTAAGGTTTAAACAGGAATGGGAGAGTTTTCAGATACAGCCTCTTTATGCTGTATAACAAACGTGCTTTAAACAGTATAACTAGATTGTGCAGTGCATTGAGAACAACATTTGCAAAGGGTGTATACTATGATTGCACCTATTTATGAATGATACATACGATAATCCTAAATCTATGCTATGTGACTACATAAATTATGTTTACACTGTGTAGGGAATTTCCTAAATTGGACATATAGTCCAAACTACAGATTAGAAAACATATTTGCAACCTTATATGGCATTTCGATAATTCAGATATTTCCCTCAATTACAATAAAACAAGACAAAACTTACCAAAAAGCATTGTGTAACCTAATGTAGTCTAATTTTACACTTGAAAAAGTTTGAAGTAAGTTTAGATCTTATTATATAAGCACGTTACATTAAGTCATCTCACAAAACATTTACAGATAAAATTTATAATTATTTTACCTAAACTAAAATCAAACCAAACCCATAATATTAAAAAATACTGAATTCAGAATAACAATTCAAAATGTCACACCTGTCAACATAAAAATGTATTATTGGAGTAGGGTTTGAAAAGCAACTTCATATTAGCGTTCCATATTTGGAAACAATAGCTCAATAATCCTTTGGTTTAAATGCTTTTTACTTCACACTATTTCACAGCTCTTTATGTTTTTAGATAAAGTGAGGACAGTGTGTCTATTTAATTAGATGATCCCTATTTTATTTCAAAGAGAAAGTGTCACATAGCAAATTCAAGGTGGATGCAAGTAGACACGCCCACAACAGGAGGGTCATGCTGACCAGGGCGGAGCCAGCACTGATTTCTATTTTAAAAGAGCATCTCCCAACATTTCCCACTTTGTCGACTGATGTCAAAGTCACGAAAGGTGAACAACACAAGGCCTCATAATGACCCATCACCATTGTTACACCACCATCTTCCACCTCATTCTGAGTGAAAGTTCCGCTGCCTTGCTGAACGGTGATGCTCTCGATACCACTGCCACGCCCATCCGTAATGTTGATGTACAATTCCCAGATGGATGAGCTGCACGAGGAGGATGAGCAATGCCCCTGTACATCGAACATCTTGCATTCTGGAGGTGTTAAGTCGGTCGCCTGGATGGAAGGGAAATAAAGCAAAAGCTTAAGAGAAATATCACCCGAAAGCATTTTAACGGCAGATGCGAGATTACCTTTGAGACTACAGAAAGACGAAGCACTGCAAAATTTGAATCGGTTTCTCCGGGAGCCTCTGCTTCAAGGGTAAGAGTGACGTCTGTGCCTGAGACAGTGTCAACAGGAGGAGTTAGAGACACTTTCCCTTGAGCACTGCCTCCACTCTCAAGAGTGAGTCTGTGATGATGACAAAACAGAAGAGCTCATTTAAGCTAATGTAAGAGTGAAGTCATAATGGAGTTATAATGGGATAGTTCAACCAAAAAAAAATGTTTATCATTTATTTTCGTCATAACAAAACATAACTCTTTCTTCTGTGTAGCACGTAATGTGCATGTAATGGGAGTCAATTGGGACAATGTTGTTTGGTAACCAACATTTACATTTTTGAGTTCACTGTAACTTTAAAAATTAAGTAGGGAATTTACTTAGAGGTGTGTTCCATTTTGAAATCTTTGTCGTTGTTTGCACGAATTGTGTAGACACCACCCGTTCCTTTAGTTGTAACAGTAAAATTGAGCTGAAATTCTTGTCCAGGTAGCATGGACCCATCTGCCATTACCTGTGGTAGAAAACACAAAGCACATAAAATGTCAATTTACAATGTCTGCAAGAAAATGTAATTATAAAAATCTGATGTTTTATGTGACAGCATATGATGCCATTTGTACCTTGATGGTGAGTTTGGACTGAGACCTCTGCGTTGTGGTCTGTCGTTGGAACAGGCTGTTGGACGCCATGTCTTTCCCTTTTAGCAATACTACAAACTCTTCTGGGACCTCTGTCACTGTAACCAGGATGTTTCCATTAGTCATTTTCTCTGTGGTTCCTTTAGACACTGTGAGCCCAGAAACCTCAACGAGAGATACCTCCTGTACCTCCAGAACTTCTGGACCTTTCTCTCCGGTCAGCGTTAGCAACAGCTTAGCTGGAAAGCCTATATAAAAGTAAATGATCAAATGGCAAAAAATCTCAAGTTAGGAATTATTTAATAGTTTTAACATGAAAATAGTTCAAACCTGCTGGTGGATGACCATCTATAACAGCGTAACCAGGATGGGGTCCCTTGAACTCCTCCACAAAGTCATAAATGAACGTAATAGTGCTCTGACCTGAAAAAGAGATGTTCTTGTAGATTAAACACAAAAGTAATACAACATTATACCATGAAAGCACAAAAAAGTGAAGATCGTGTAATCTCAATATGTCCATTTAGACAATTTAGTTTAAGGTTGGTTGATCTTACTGCTGATTTTTATGCTGTAGGGCTTAGTCGACGTCATGTCAATGTGCCACAGGCCCTTCTCATTTCCGTTCAACTGGATTCGTTCCAGGTTTCCAACTTTATGAATTGTTCCCAGAATTCCATTTAAAACCGTACTAGATTGAGACAACCCTTGAGCAAGAAGTTTCCATTAGACTCCAGAAAAACAGTTACTGATATGGTTTGAATGTTGGGATGGTTTAAACCTGTGCATGAAGCATGTAGTTAAAAGTACATATGCAGTCTGTATTTACCTGAAGGGCTGCGTAGGGTGTACGCAAGGCCATTTCCTGTGATGTAGACAGTAGCATTAGATACAGACTCATCCAACAGGAAGGGGAAACTCTCAGCATGCCCTAGACTCCTGGAACGCTGCAGAATTGTCACCTGACACAGAAAAAGTGTTCATATATTCACAACAAGTATGGAGATACATCCGGGACCGTTTCTATTTGCTAAAAATATACTGTAGTTACACTCAATATTACAGTAGTTGCATTTCTCTAAATGTGTTTGGAAATTGCAATTTCAAAACATATCCAAATATATAATAGTTTGACAATGTAAGGGACTGACTTGGTTACATCATTCATAAAAAAATTGCAGTGAGTTTGGGTTTGTACTGAAGTATCAACCTTAGAGCTCAAGGTACCACCTGCTTAACATCAGTATTTTATTATTAAAGAAGAAGTACTTTTCTACTTGTGCTCTTAGTTTAAAAGAGAGTATTAGACAATGTACCAGCACTGAAGTTGAGGTGTCAACAATGATGTCAGTGGCCTGAGAAAGGCTGGACTTGGAGACCTCAATGGCTTGACCTCCAGAAGCCAAAGCCACATCATAATACACTTGAAAGTTTTTGCGCGGTTCTGCTGTGATGCCCCTCTTCCTTCTTCTTGTTGTTGACGTCATGAAGAAAGACACCTGGATAGAGGCAGTGAATATATTTTCGATAACATTCTGTAAACTGCTTTAAGTAAATTTAAAGGAGCAGTAACTAAAATCTGTTTAAATTTTATTATGCGCATGTTTTTGTTTTGCTTTACCGTTGACTTGGTGCTACGGATGAGGGAGATTATGGTTTTCTGTAGACCTACGTCTTTAGCTGGAGCATCTGTAAATACATATATTTGCGAGGAGGAGGGCGCGCCTACCAAAGCCAACTGTGGATGTGATCAAATGTGAGAGAAAAGAGGGAAAGAGAGATTGGGTAAATAGTGAGTTTGTGTGATCTAAAGTCTACATTTATAAATATTCATAAAATAGAAATCGAAGACCAGAAAAAAGTTTTTTTAAACACAGTTTTATGGTATATATTTGATACCATTAACATTTAATGATTCAAGGTTATTGGCAGACAAGAGGCAATACCTGAAGAGCTGACAAGCACATTTCTGGTAGGTCTCCACCTCCATTAGCTTTGAGATTAGAAATCTTTGACTTCATCGCATCTGGATCTCTGGTCCTTATTAGTGGTCCGAATTCTACAAATTTCCACAGAATCTATTATAACATTATTTAAAAAATGTGCCCTATACAATAGCAATACCATTGTACAATTATGGAATGAGAGGGTGGTACCATGTTGCTCTGATTTTATCTCAGGATTTATGTGAAATGGTCAAAAAGAAAATGTTAAACAATTTGTTTTACAGATTTTTCACATATTTTTGAAATACAGGCAAAACCCCTCAAATTACAGAAAAAGACAGATCTTTTCGGTGTCGTGACTTTCAGTTCATGCAAACATTCAAGTTCATCCTCAGCCTTCTATGATTAATATTATGAAGGTGGAAATCTCCTCACCTTGTGGTTTGATAGAAGAGAACTATGGAATTCCAAACCTGCCTAATAATATAAAAATAAGTACAAAAATAAATAAATCCATGAAGAAATTTGAAAAAACAAAAAAAATTGTATTTATTAGTACCTTATTTATGTGTAATTGTATATTTTCCACGTTTATTTATTTTTTCATTAATTTATTTATACATTAATTTATTTCCACATTCATTCATGAATATATGTATTTATTCCTACATTTATTTATTTTCACATTTATTTATTTATATATATATTCATTTATGTATTTCTTTGTCTGTTGGCCAATGAGTGGGGGCGTGTTTCACCTCAGACATTAGCAATCGATCTCAGAGCGCTGGTGCTGAAGCTTTGAGGCCACAGGGACACCTTGTGTTGTGACCAAACGAAACGAGGTTGACGAAGTTGCATAGAGAAGGCAATCTAGTCATTAAATATCACCATAACTGTATGTAGATAGGGTTACCACACATGGCCAACGTATTCTTTATTAAGGAGATTTTTCTAAAATGTCTTGGCACACATGAACAGAAACTGCACAACAACAGGTCTGCTAGCAGACTCTTTGAAGAAGACACTTGGACATGGAAGCACGTGAAAATATCCACTAGTAATCACATTTAATGTAAAAGCGCTGGAGCTGAGTCGTTTGTCGATGAGACTCGTACAAACCAGCTCAGAACGGCGAGAGAAACCAGCGCATTTCACTGAAGTTTACACAAGCATTATGATGCGTTTGTAACGTGGCTTCAAATACTGTTTTCATTCGCGTTTCCTAATTTTCCAATACACAACACGTGTGATTTCGAATGCTTAAAATATAAAGCATATTTCATAAATGCTGCTCTTAGATACTTATTCAAAAGTCATAAATTGGATTTAGGGATCCGGGATTAAATCAAACAAAATGTGCATGCTTATGTTAACACAGTGGGAATAGTTAGGTCTATGTCAAGTCTGATTCATTTTTTGCGAACTGGTTCTTTTGGACGGTTTGGTTCAATGAACCGGTTAAAAGGGCGATTTATAGGTTCCTATTGCATTTATTTTCTAATAACTTAGTGTCCCTGTGGCCTCAAAGATTCAGGACCGCCACTCTGATATTGATTGCTAATGTCTGAGGTGAAACACGCCTCCACTCATTAGCATACAGACAAAGAAATACATAAATAAATGAATGTGAAAATAAATAAATGTAGAAACAAATACATATATCAATGAGTAAATATGAAAAGAAATAAAACTGTAAATAAAAATAAAAAAATAATAAAAAAATAATAATAAAATAAACATGGAAAATATATAATTACACATAAATAAGGAAATACAAGTAGAAATGCTTTTTTACATTTCGTCATAGATTTATTTTTGTATTTATTTATTTTTATTTAAGGCAGATTTGGAGTTCCATACAGAATAACCCCAGCCGCCAGAAAATGTCTTTTTTTTGGTACTTTTAGCACTTGAATTGGAACCTGCATATTTTGATTCTTCAGACCACATCAGGTCACTTTGTCCATAGTGAGGATAATAAAATACTAAACATATTCCATTTGAGCAGAGAAAATTAATCAGCAGAGATATTGTACTCACCTGGATCATTAAACGGCACTAGAATGTATTCAGATGGTTCATCTTGAGTTCCTTTTTTACTGTCAATGATGTTGTAGGCGACTCTCTTGGCCTCTACAATGTCATATACCATACTGCCTGTGGTATCAATAACAAAAGCCAGCACTACAGAACTTGCTATACCCATCAGTCTGATGCAGGAAGAAACAGAGGGAGAAGTTAGATATAGTATTATCATTTACCATGTGTCATGGTTCTGCCATTTCTGTTCAGGCTTTTCCAGCCTTGAGGTGGAACCATGATAGTATCACGTGTTTAGTGTGAGAAAGACATGGCTGTGTTTATATATTGACATGCCATGTGCTTCCTCGTGTCTCATCTATGGCCCCGCCCCTCACGTTTTCTCGTTAGCTTCCCTTCAGTGTTTCATTACCCACACATGCCTATTGTTAATTATCCTTTGTTCATCTCCCTATTTAATGTCCTTGTATTCTCTGTCCTGTGTTTCCTGTCAGTGAGTTGTCCCAGTTCTAGTTTAGTGTCAGTTTGTCTGCAATCCTGTTTGCCTGCTCTTATTTTATCCCTTGTATTATTGTTTTACCCACTCGTGGGTTGTTGTTTTATGTTTTTAGTATAATAAATTCCTTTGTTAACCCCTTCATCCCCGTGTCTGCTTGCAATTGGGTTCTCTCACTTCCAGTACCATGACAGTAAATAATTTGCATCATACTGTCATAATATCTCATGTGTTTTGATGGTTCGATTTACATTTACATTTATGCATTTAGCAGACACTTTTATCCAAAGCGACTTGCATTGAGTTATACATTTGTTTCTGACTATGTAAAATCCCCTGGGATTGAACCCATGACCTTGGCATTGCTAGAGCCATGCTCTAACCACTGAGCCATAGAAAAGCTATATAGATGTATCTAAGTGTATGCATCTATAGAATCTAGGCCCATACCGAAGGTACTCCTTGTCACCTATAACAACACGGATATCCTCTAACAGCTCCAGGGTGGCGTTGGCTGCCAGGTTTACAGCAGTATTGTGCAGATCACTATTATAAGAGTGGCTCTCGTCCTTACTGATTCCGCCACGGGGATTTTGGGTACTGCTTAGATCAGCATCCCCACCATGGCTGCATTTACCTTTTCACAAAGACATGAAAATAAGACATTATGAAAATGTAATATCAAGTAAATAATGTTGTAATGTAGGAATATAATTAGTACAAGACATATACATCTATACAGTTAATGTTCAGTCTAAGCAGCTTAAAGGGACAATTAACGGAACAATTTAAGTTCATCCTCAGGCTTCTGCTTAACATTATGAAGGTGGAAACCTGTGAACCGTCTCCTCACCTTGAGGTTTGACAGAAGAGAACAACCCCATGTATCCCGAAGTGAGGAACTTCCCATTTAGAATGGCTGGCAGAAGCGAGTTTGGGCATTGGCCACTGGCACAGTCACTGCATGTTGGCATCTTATGATCTGGTATTTAAAAATGATGATGTATTTATTATATACGATCAAAGCACAGCAGCATACATCAATGAAACATAACATCAGGTTTTTTATTTTTAGCTTTATAGTAATTTTATTAATATTTTGAATAAGCTTTTATTCTAATATTTTTAGCTTGCATGTTAATTTGATATTACAAATATTAGAAATTTTGTTTGTTGTTTATTTTTTAAGTTACTATTTTTTGGTAACACTTTAAAATAAGGTTGTATTTGTTTATATTAATAATAATAGCAATAAATACAATTAATGCAACTAATACTGAATAATAAGATTAATAAACGATGTAGAAGTATTGTTCATTTTCGCTAATGCATAAACTGATACAACCTTCTTGTTACTATTTTATTTTTATTATAGTTTTGATTAAATGTTTTTTTTAATATTTAACTTAAACTAACTTCAGTTTATTCCTGTGGCAACATTTTCTATTTCTGTCTAGTTAGTTTTTTCAATATTCAGGTCAATATTTTATTCATATTTAATAGTTTTAATAAGGGATAATATACATGCAGCCGGTTGTTATCGCAGAAATAAGCCCCGACATTGTCATCAGGTATCACATTGAAAGGGTTTATTTCGCAATAAGAGCCGGCTGTACATTATACTTGTACATTATCCTGCTTATTACACGGCTACACATGAGCAAAAAACTGGACAGGATATGTGAATTTGAATGTTTTATCTAATTTTTACCGAATGCAATGCAGACCTTCCGCTAAGAAAAGCCATTTACTGTCGTTTTTAAGGTAAGAAACGATGATAAGAATTTTCTTCTAATCAATGTTTTGTGAACCGGCCCTATGTACGTCGTCACAAGGTGACTGTGTTTATTGGGATGTCATATATGCTAATAAAAAACTGTCAAAATGATTTGCTGCATCCGGGTTACCGTGTGTTTTGAGAGGTTGTTATGGGAATAACGAAACTGCAAATGTCACAACTGGCCAATCAGAGACAAAAGCATTCCAACGAGCCGTTTAATAAGTTTTAATAACCCTGACATGGACTCAGATAAGAAAAACATATGTAAAGGTTATTACATTTGCTTCTGTTTATGACCATTCCTAGCAGGAACAATATGATGTTTGCACATTGGTGTGACATAATTTTTTATTATTATCACTTCATCCTTAAACCTCCAGTTAAAATAAAAAATCGATTTAAAGAGCTGTAACACATGGCCATGTCAACACTTAAAGCACATCATCCACCCACTGGTTGTTTGTACCTGCTGTGTTCTCAATAGTAAGATCCGGTCTGATGAGATTGGGATATGGACTTTTGTAACCCAGTTCAGCCCAGTTACTATGGCTGTAGAAATCCTGAAAAAAAAGATTTATCGATTTTGAATCATTGGCTACTTATTAAAATTGATAAAACATTACCTTTAAAATGTTTGAACATGTTGCCATTAGACACCTGAAGTGTGTGACACACTCTGCCTAGTATTTCTCGTGCTGACTGAAGGTTGTCTGCATGGACGTTAGCTTTAACAGCTGCTATTCCTTGGATGATGAGGTTATGTCCCTCACTGAAGGCCTCGTTGTTGAAATGGTGTGGTGCGCTGCTAATGAAGTCGCGGTCCACCAGACCGTTTTGCATGTAGATTTGATTTAATGCAGTGAGGAGCTTGGCCCCTGAAACCTCACCTGTGGCTGTTCCCATGCAGGCACGTAAGAGTTCTTCTACTGAAGATCCCTGTGTTTAGGTAAAACAAAACATAAAAAATAGTTTACCAAAACATCATTTTGTACATTGAAAAAGTCTTATGAAGATTTTAAATCAATAATAACTTAAAATTCTGTCCAAATTTTATTGTTTCAATTTAGACAAAAGAGCACAGGGTTCATCTGACTCACTCAGACTGATTCAGTTCCATTCAGACATTCAAATGATAAGAAAACCTTACCTGAACATAAAAATAATGTAATGTACTTCGGTATAGTTACATATATTCCACATAAAATGCTTTCATTTAAAAAAATAAAAGTATTATAAAACCAGTGTGAAGCTTCTTTATAAAACAGGGAAATAAATCACTTCGTATTTTGAGCAGAAGTGGAAAGTAATTTTAACTGCAGTATTTTTACTCAAGAACATTTTGACATGTTTTTACCTTTCTTTTACTGAATTAAAATGTCTGATCAAAATTAAGAAAGTACTGGATTTTTATTGTATTAAAATAAAAATTAACAAGTATTTATGAAACTTAGCAGTAAAAAATATCATGCTTTTTAATAAAGTACATCTTTCTTAAGTAAAAACATAGATACTTACAAATGTACTTGAGACTAATAATAGGCAAATACTGTACTAAGTATATACTGTCTAATACTGACGCCTTTCTTAACAACAAATTCAAGAATACATTTAATTTACACATAAAAGTGTAGGCTGAATAAAAGTACAAACTATTTGAACACTACTCACCGTTGGTTCGAATTCTCTTCCCTCAGATTTAGCCACTGCTTTACACACCTCATAGATCTTTGTCATGATGGCGTTACCAGAAATGGTTACATGTGTGTTTCCATTACCGCCAACAGACAGGAATGCCTGGGCACTGGAGACCACTAATGCCATCAGGGCCACAGCAGACACTGATGACTTCATCATCATCTGAATTAACAGAACACAGACAAACATTTTCAATGCAGATTGTTTGATATGGAAAACAGACTGTTATTTTACTTTGTCTTACTTTGTCCAATTTCATTTTTCTTAAACAAGGATAACCAACAGGTAACACTTTAAAATTAAGATGTATTTGAAAATGCATTAGCTAACCTAAAATAACAAAGAGCAATACAGTTTTTCAGCATTTGTTAATCCTTGTTAATATTTGTAAATGTTAGCTGTTTGACTTAAAAAGATTTGACTGAAAAATATTGATAAATGCATAAATGCTTTAGAAGTATTGTTTATGTTACTAATGTTTACAAATATAACTTCATTGTAAAGTGTTACCAATATATAAATTAAATTTAACTCATCAAAAATTCAACATTTATTATGAATTAATAAAAAGATTAAAGATTTCCTTACTCCTTGGTGTCCTTTTATTTCAAACCGCCTGTTGCACCGATATGACTTCTTGTTGCAAATTGATGATTTACACACACATATATACCCATCACATCCCACAGTGTCCGAAGTTAACAAGTGTCAAAGTTCAGCAAATGATTAACCATGAAGGGTTTATATTACATTATCAAGACAGAAATGTATTTTACCACTATGTGTTATATCCTTTCCATAAATTGAAAAAAAATTAATTGTGTATTTAACAGTTCCTTATTGATCATCAAAATAGCATATTGCTCCTAAATAATTGTTACCCATTATGTTTGTAACTCGATTTGTCTGAAGGTTCTCGCTCAGTATTAGATATTTACTCCTAACAGAATCCAGAGTGTTCTCACTTTGTATTTATTTAATTTTTTATTTTATATTCCTACTGCAACAAAGGTGTTCTCGCTTGGTGGTTGTTATTATTGCTACTAGTAGCACCCAAGGTACTCTGGCTCGCTATTAGTAAGATAACTGCTACAGCAACCAGAGTGTTCTCATTTGAGACATAATGAATAGTGAACAGTATGGAAAATGGAGCCCTGGTGTTCACAATGTGCAGCGCTACCTTTCAGGAGTATGATGGCCACGACTCCTGTCCATCATGCTTGGGGCTAGACCATCTGAAGCAGGGCCTCACGTCAGAGGCTTGCATGAACTTTAGTACTATGACGTGGGAGCAGATGACTACCAGAGTGGATGCAGTAGATGATCTTCTGAGGGGGGATAGCCGAACTCGACGGGGCAAGGCGACGTCCAAACGCAAAAGAGCAGAAACAGTGAGTTTGTCTGTTGATAAAAGGATTAAGGAAGATGCTTTAACCAAAAGAATGGATTCTCTGACATCTGAGTTTGCTCAGATTAAGTCCCTTTTATTGAAACTACAACCCTGTGAGACACCACCATGAGGAAAGGAAACACACATTATGGAATTAGGGGCTCCTGAAGAAGATGTGATGTCGATGGCAGCCTCCCAATGTCAGTTTGGGGAAGAAGCTAAAGTTTCATCGGGGATTCACTCTCACATCTCTTATGATGACTCAAAAAACCCAATAAGGGGATCGGCGGAAGGAGGGGAGACGGACCAAGCTGGTGCCAGATATGGCCTTACATTAGCTCGCCCAAACTTGGAATCTACTCATACTGTAGTAACTGCTTCCAGCGCCTTTTTTAGGGCGACAGTGATACCTTCTGCTCTGAGTATACCACCATCTAAAGCAGGGGTGTCCAATGTCGGTCCTGGAGGGCCACAATCCTGCAGAGTTTAGCTCCAACTTGGTTTAACACACCTGTTTGGAAGTTTCTAGTCTGCTTTGTGAGACCTTGATTAGATGTTCAAGTATGTTTGATTAGGGTTGAAGCTAAACTTTGCAGGACACAGGACCTCCAGGACTAACTTTGGACACCCCTGATCTAAAGACTATGTGGCAGAACCTCACAAATGTTGGGCTAACCCCAAATTGTTAACTCACCACACCAGTGCAAATAGGACTTTTGCTACAATGCAGGATGCAAAGGTTTATGGACTGGGACAAATGCCTCAAGTAGAGCAGTTTATGGCCTCATTCATTCTCTCACCAGAGGAGACCTGGAGATCTAATGCCCGATGCCCAGAACCACAGTGCAGAATGACAGATGATCATCTTGTTCATGCATATAATTCGGCAGCACGCATGGGTATAGTGCCATCTCATGCTGGCGCTTTCTCAATCGCTCAATCGCTCCAGGCTATTGGGGGTGATTCTTCACTGCTAAACTTAAGTGATGCTTCGCTACAGGCATTTGCCTTCATGTCAAGAGAATTGGGTATACTTATGTCTATGCACACTCAAGCGCGGCACCAGATGTGGCTAGCGCATTCTCTGTTATTCAAAGTGTTTAGGAGGACACTTCGAGACCTCCAACAACTGGACAACTGTTTGGGTCGGCAGCACGGGAAACTCTCGAACATAATGTGCAGATCAATAAAACCAGGCAGGAGCTAGCGTACTTAAGAGCAGCCCCTCCACCTCAGCCTAGATTAGGAGTTACTTGGAGGTACACTTCATGGGCACAACCGGTAGTACAGTCTGGGGCCACTTATAGAAACCAACCAGGGCAATGGGACAGGCCTGCTCAGTATTCCAGAGCTTGAGGACATCCAACAACCCACGCTTCGAGCGTTAGGGGTTAAGGTCATCGCCCCCCCCCCCCCCAAGGAAGTAAAATCCAGGTTCGCAGAGACACAGGTACGGGGGCCAGCCGTCGGATGTATCTAGCAGCTCAATTCCTGGACGGAGACCACCTCAGACCCATGGGTCATAAAAACACTGTCAAGGATACAGTCTGCAATTCCGACGGCGGGCCCCTGCCTTCACCGGGGTCAAGATGACTACGGTGAAAGACCCTAGCAGTGCATTGGCACTAGAGCGACAAAGAAAGATGGAAATGTACGAGCAATCTTTGATCTTCGGGGTCAAAATCAGTTCCTGAAAGTTCTACCATTCCACATGTTAAGCATAACAGATGTCCTCCAGGCAATTACAATGCATCAGTGGTTCATCACGATAGACCTGAAGGATGAGTATTTTCACATTCCGATGGCACCGCACCGCAGCACAGACAAATATGGATCCTATTGCTATGCAAAAAGCTTTTCTTTTCGCAGTTTAATTTCACATCGAAATATACATTTTTACGTTTACAGTATTAATTTTACAAATAAAATACTCTGGTTTAATACACTCAGAGTAGGCTATTGAAGTGTTTTCATGAATAAAATTGTCATGCACAAACGGTTGTTAGCGTTTTTAATTACAGCCTATAATCCCAATTAAACCACATCAACTGGCAAACCATTTGACAGGAATGGCGTAATCTATATAAAGGTAATGAATGTAATGGGGAGTTTAGTCAAACTATGGCAGTAGCGAATATAGTCCTATTTAGCAAATCAGAGACGACAATTTGTTAAATTTGCATAAATTTATAATATAATCTGAAAGTAGATAAAGCTTTTTATATTGGTCTGGAGACAAAAGGTTGTAATTTTATAAACAAAATGATGACTGATCTCTGATTAAAACATATTTCAATGTCAAACGCTAGCAAATGACAAATGTGGGTATCTGAAAAAATGTTATTAAAAATGTTATGAGTTCATCCCTTATTACATCATTTGACTTTAACCTACATATCTCTTTCCATTTTTCTCAAAATATTCGCTCTCTACAACTCTCCACAATTTTGTCAGCGTTTTCTAAGTACGTGTTTTGGTTAGGACGGGAACTGACATACTCAAGCCCCCTACAACATGAAAGCTTTTTAAAACATGAAAAATATTTACTGGATAATAACACCAACATTTATGTTCTTCTGAGTAATATGAGGTTTGATAAAAGACTGGTGACACTTTCCAAGGTGTACTTCCCAAAATCGAATTTCTGATCTACTACACACTCTTAAAAATAAAGGTGCTTTAGGATGCCCTAAAATAAACGTTATTTGCATAAATGGCTCCATGAAGAACTTTTGACATCCCAAAAACATTTCTGTTTCACAAAATATGAGAAAGAGATGTTTCTTTAAAGAACCTTCTGCTGAATGGTTCGGTCATGAACATGGGTCACAGATGACACACCACAGATGACACAAACAATAAACCAGCACAAGACAAGAGACACAAGGTCAATATAAAGGGAACCAAATCAAGAGGGGACAGGTGCAGGGGATAAACCAATTAACACTAACTAGGAAACAGGAGGGCAGGAACAATGACAAGCCCGGAGAGAGAGTATGGCAACCAATTGGTGCCAAAATAGTCTCTCTCCAACATAAACCAAGGGATCCTGTCTGATTCCACCTCAAGACCAAGAAATACCTGACATGGTGAGGCGGAACCATGACAGGTTCTTTATGGAGCCTCAAATGGTTCTTCTATGGCAGCGCTGTAAGGAACATTTTAAGCTTTTTTAAGAGTGTATTTGTGTCCCTGCTTCCATTGAAATAGAAACAGACAATGCAGACAATAATAAATGTTTTCTCTGACTCAGCAAAAAACTATATTTCAACATACCTCAGGATGATGGTATTACGATGGTCTTGGGTTCAGGGATGTGTTTTGCAAAAGACTAAACCGAGACATCATAGAAACAGACGATCCTCAAAGACAGACTAACACAATTAAGAGACTAAGACATTTCATTAGTGTATTAGTGTAATTGAAATTCAACAGACCTAAGCGGTTAACATCAAATCTGGAGGGTTGGTAGTGAGCCATTGGTTGCAATTTGCAAACCTCACTGCTAGATGCAGTTTTATTTCATACACTTGACCTTTAAGTGTAACATTATACGTACAATCAAATGAAACCCCCTGTTATGTATTTTTAGCGTTAGAACTGATGAACATTTCTGATGGGAATTGGGTTCCACCCACCAAAGGAATGGCCATTCTGTAGCCTATATCCCATTTCTTTCATCTACAGGTTTAAACCATAGTCATGCTGGATTACCTCTGAGGTTGTTGACAGTATTAAAGAGAGTGTGTCCTTGCTGGTGAAAAAAAACAATAAATTAAAAACAAAATCCCTCAATCACAGACCAACATGGCCCATATTCCTGCCTCCGCTTTCTCACAGCACTCAGATCAACCCCCAACTGCACTTACATATACAACATTACTGCACAGATTATCTCAACACTTAATCACAAACACATATAACATTGTTATCTTTACAGATTTTTGTGAAAAAGACATATGGTGCTATGCAAACAATATTTCTTAAAACAATTTAAGATTTTAAGCAAACTGAGAAAAATACAAAGCTGTACATTCTTTAAGTGTAATAACTTTAATAAACATTATTATAAGAAACACTACTGTCAATATTTGGTTATGAATTTCAGAACAACATGCATTTCGTATAACTAGTTACTTTGATATATAGTGCTGATGGCTTGTTTTGATTTTTGCAAAACCTGATGATCCATATTATTTAAGAATGATTAAGGAAATCCGTCATCTTTAATTTGGTCTCAGAACTTTGCACGTTACTGGACAAAACTCCCACTGTATCTGTGAGCTGACCCAGTTTTTATCAGCAGCTAGAAAGAGTTATTGTGAGAAAAAAACAGCAAGCTGGTGAACAGGCGGAGCTGAATGGACAGATGGAACGTTCATGTTTTAAGCTGTAAAAGAGTGAGCTCTGTTGTAATTGTACGAAACAGATGCTTTCAGTGGTATTAACACTGTGTGTGCATCACTAGCAGCTTGCAGCCAGTCAGAGCACAAAGATAAACCAAATGATGAAGAGTAGGCAATCGTTCCCTAAATATTTGATCCATACAATCAGTTCCGTATCACAAAGCACAAGATTGCACCCCTCCCAGTAGCAGTGATGTTATGTCAAGCCCCTGCTGCAACGGCATAGCCTAAGCCTACGTATCTGGTTTTGCATGCAGTAAATTATCTTTGTAATTTTTTGCATTTCATTTTAATATCATTAACATTATATACTGTAGGTTTCATTATTTATGTGTCAATAATTTGAGAGTGGCTGTATATAATGTTTTTTGGTTGAAATGTATTTTATTTTTTAAGGCAAAAGTGGGCATGGCTTGAGAGCAGAGAGTACAGCTAAGTTTTCAAGATTTTTAACACATGAGTCCAAGGGCGGAAGTCCAGAGGGGCTAGGACAAGATGAAGCAGTCCTTGTCCTAGGGTGCGCTCGAGAGCATGGAGACTGGGTGGCCTTGACAGGAAAGTCCCTGGAGCAATAGGTGGGGGAAACATGTGTCCCATGGCAAAAGGGGGAACTGCTGGCTGAGACGCCGGCTGAGACACCAACTGTGGCACTGGCTGGAAGGCCGGCTGAAACACTGTCTGTTGCGCCGGCTGGAAGGCTGGCCGGGACACCGACTGGAAGACCGGCTGACACATCGACTGTGGCACCGGCTGCATCGGACTGGACACTGGACAGTCTGGAACGGGCTCCGGGGGCTGCTGGGAGGTGGGGGAGGCGGGGCTGCATTCTTCTACTTACATCTGCTAAGCATGCAAAAAATGTTTCTATAGCCTTCTTGTCGTTGTGTTTTAAGGGAAAATAGATTTGAGTGTCATCCGCATAAAAATTAAAAGATACTCCATGCTTCCTAAAAAATGACCCTAATAGTAGCATGTAAAGTGAAAACAGTAAGGGAGCTAAAATGGAGCCCTGAGGAACTCCTGAGGTAAGACGGGCTACAGATGAGACAGCTTGGCCAATACCCACTGAAAATGTTCTATTGCTAAGATAGGATCTGAACCAGCTTAATGCACTTCCTTGGATGCCCACATACTCCACTTCTGGTCTTACATAATATTATTGTGTATGAGTGGTTGATGTGTGCCGTTTCAGTCAGTGCAAGCCGAAATCTTCACCTCGGTACAAAAGCTCAGATGTTTATTGTACTCTTATATAAATTGCTGATGTCAGATCACATGGCATTAACTTCGTCATTCACAGAAAGTAGCATGAGTCGTGGACATGACACGTATGCTTAACTGTAATAAAAAGACAAAGATCAAAAGTTTTCTTTTAATGATACACTTGAATGCTTTATATATAAGCTATACTAATCTTATGAAATTCCAAAAAGTCAATTCATCCTTCATAAAATAAATTTCTGTAACTCCAAGTGGTTAATAAATGTCTTAAAGCAAAACTATGGATTTTTTGGAAGAAAATTTTCATATTTCAGCATGAGCTTCTTGAAATGGAAGCCAGAAGAGATAAAAGATTATAGACAAGAATATGAACATGTAAGAGGATTTTGAGAGAGAGCACAGGAGACAGGATAAAAGATTAAATCAGATGCAAACAATGGACAAAATGAACCATTTTCCTGATCTCTAGTGAATGCACGTTTAGCACATACATATAAAGTGAGACAAATACAGTCAATGTGAAATACAAGAAATTGCCTCCAAACAAGACAAAAATACTGTTAATGTGAATAATAATAGACAATGGACAAGGTGTATGTTTTCTTATATTTATGGTTATTAATAAGAGCTTAATTTGACCACAGTATCTTTAAAGCGGATGAGCGAGAAAGAAAGCGTATGAATGAGAGAGAGAGAGAGAGAGAGAGAGAGATGAAGAGACAATATTAAAAACAAACAGATTGAGAGTGAATGAAAGTGATAAAGACCATGATAGAGAGAGAGAGAGAGAGAGAGAGAGAGAGAGAGAGAGGATGGGGAGAGGAGGGGCAAGTGATGTGCAGGAGATGGAGAATACATTTCTGCAACAGAATCTGAGCAGAGGAAACGGTGAACAGAGTGAAAGAATAGGATTAATGCTCATCTCAGAAGAAAATGTCAATGGGAGCAAGCAGCATGGAAACTATTGAGATCCCGGAGGACAAGATTGTCAAAAAGGTAGGCTATGTGAGCTGTGTGGTTGAGCATAGGTTGAGAACGTATAGTGTGACATATAACACAATAAGTGTAATCAATGTACGTTATTAGAAAAAAAAACAGGTATTCAGTAATAATCATCATTCCTTTGATTAAAAAAGTTTGTGTTGCGTTGACGAAGACTCATCTGCGTGTGACATCAAAGTACCGCGAGAGTCTTTCGGAAGCCGTGCAGTTTAACCTCTCTTGCGGTATCTTAATGTTATTGTTTGCATTTACATTTAGTCATTAAGCAGACGGTTTTATCCAAAGCGACTTACAGATGAGTGAAACAATGGAAGCAATTGGAACAAAATAAGGACATCAAAAAGACTAATTTTTTGAAAGAGAAGAAAAGAGATAGATGTCAGAAATGATTGGGAACAATTTCTGTCAATTTGCAAATGTCAATAAATGACAGTAACAGATTTAATGCTCTTTTTATCTTCTGCCACAGCAAATACATTTAAGATGTGTTATGCTGTAATTTGTTAATATATTTAGGCCTTCATTGCTGACTAAAAGGAGACATCTCCTTCCTCTAAACGTAGGGGTCTTTTAGGAAGAAGATTGAGAAGTTGAGAAGATGGAGCACCTCTTCAGGTGGCAGCTTCAAACGGCCACCAAAGACCAAGAGCCTCAGCCTGAACTCACCCACTGAACCTGAAGAAGAACCCTTCAAATGTGAGATAGAGCGCAGGAAACTTAGACCTATTGTGGCATCTGTCTTTGGTCAGGTATGTTTTTTTGTTGTTGCTTGTGATGTATGAGGAAAAATTGTCAATATGATATAAAATCTCTTAAAGGGCCGGGTGCATTTGAGTTTGTGAACTGTGCACTTTAAAGGTCTGATAAACTGGCCTTGTTTATTGTTATATACTGTTATATGAGGTCTACTTATGACGTTCGCTCAAATTTCACATCCAAAAACATAGGCTATTTTCTACTCAGGTATTACTCCAATTTACTGACTTATTTCCCGGATGTGATGGCAAGGCTTTGCGTATAGTTTGTATAGCCATTTTGTTTGTGTTTAAAGATATATGACCTATATATGTAGCTGTCAGCATTTGAGACCAGTGATCCTGAACCGGACAAAAGATCACTTTGATCGCGGGTCTCAAATGTTACGAGAGTTTCCAAAATGAATAAACAAATGTGATACTCACAGTTATTTATGGATATCACCCAGCACCCAAAATAATACCAAAACACTTCAAAATAACCTCCATTATTTGCAAATGCTGGATAAAACTCCCGATTCCCACGGGCTTAAGATCACAGACAACCTCTGCAATTAATACAAATGACTAGAGGTCCCCAGGTAATACTAATCTCGTGCAAATCGTGCTCAGGGCACATCAAGTGATCTCTAATAAAGCATTTTACGCAGAATACATTAATGATTTACTCACATAAATGTGCTGTGCCTTCAATATTGGATCTGGTAGGAATGGCACTGCTTTTAAACTCTCCACAAATTCAGTGTCGACCTGTGCCTTGTTCACGACGGAATCCTCTGAGAAATGAATCGGACAAAAGCTCAATTTTTTTTTACGCATGAGCTGGAACGTCTTTAAAAATAAGCTTTAACCCCGCATTCCTAATATCTGAACCGAAGGAAGGTTATGCAGTGACTGTATATGTCCACAACCAGGGGTGGCACAATATCTAAGTATCTTTTTGTTTAGCCATCTTATGTTTGTTTATTGCTTGCTATATCTTTCTGGTTCCGCGCCACTTGTGGTACTTCCGTTCTGTCATGTGCGAATCAGTGGGCGGGGCTAGAAAAGCAGTCGTTGATATTTTTCTATGGAGGCGGTGTTCAACCTATCAATGTCGTCATAGATATTCCCTCTTATATAAGAAAAGCTCTGGTTTGAATTGTGATTTTAATTCATCCCACCATGACTACATTTTATTAAAACCAAACTAACTTATCACATGTACCGCATACTTTTTCCATACTAGCTTCAGCCCTTGTGCTTATAAATATAAATGATGTGTATATATATTCTCAGCTGTGTAGAACTTCTTTTTTTCTTTTTGGCATCTCCTCAAAGAAATGGTTTAGTCCCTTTTAGTCTCTGTTTTGACACGTCACTTTGTTTTGCAAAATCTGTTTTTGATAATGAAGAATTGAACTATAATTGAACTATAAAAGAAAGAGAAACATGCAATGGTATGTAATCTATAGGGGTCAAGCAATACATGAAAGGAATAAAGTACAAATTTGAGAAGGAGGAATGAGGGAAAAGTCAAGGAACATATAGTAGAACAAGAATAATAGAAAGATTGAGAAGAAGAGGATTACATGGGTGAGATTAACAACTCAAAAACACAGATCCTGTTTAAAATGGATTCACCCACAATAACTCTGCTTAACACTACAGATTTGGCCATCATAATAGCATTTCAGTTTAACAGACACTTGATAGAGAATAGCTTTATAATAATACAACACTAATAGATACAGAACCTAAAGCGTGTTAAAGGGGTAGTTCATCGAAAAAAATGTGTTTTACACCCTTATGATGTGTACTGTTATGGAATGTACACAAATCTGATTACCCAGAGTTTCTATTCACTTTCATTGTGTGGAAAAACAGTCAAAGTGAATGGTGACTGAGACCGACAGTCCCTGACAGCTCCAAAGTGAATGCAAAATTGAATGTCATATTTCATTTAAAAATGTGATTTAATACGTTTTCTAAATCAAATCACTTTATATTTTTATAATGTTTCATTTTTCGGGATAAACTTTGTATGATCATGTATGTAGATAGTAGTGCACCGATTCTTGCAGCTACATAAACATTTTAGTCTAAAAGCGACATCCTTTTCTTTGCTTTTCTGTCTGTTGCATTCACCCTTCTCTTGGGTTTTGGCCTTAATCCATTGACAGCACAACAATGTTCAGCAGACAACCTAAATCTCCTCTATAAAACAAACACATATACACAAACACTAAAGTACAGAAGCTATCTGAACCAACAGAAAGAGACGCACTGCATTTTACCGTCTAGAAAGTTGTTTGTTGGTGGTCTGCCGTAACAGTAATATCTGAGACACTAGGCCTCCGGGTTTAACCAAATTGTCCACAGTGTTTCGGTCAGTTCTATATAACTTGATAATGATGAAATTTATCAGCACACGATGCAATATGATTCCCTTTTATTATCTCTCAAATGCTGCACATTTTCTATGTAAAATAAACATCTCTTGTGTCAAATAACCACACTAAATTGTAATTTCCATACAAATTCCAAATGAAACAAAAAATGGTTAATACAAAAGTCTCTTCAATATAAACAAAGTCAGGCTTTGTCTGTGCTTTTCCTAACTTGGATTTTGTTTTAAAGATATATCAGCATATCCACCTTTTCCTTGTTTGCAGTAAACACAGCGGCCTCTGATGTGCAAAACATGTATTGCGATTCGTACGAATGTGTCTAGGTACATTCATAGATGGTTTCAAGTGAGTTAAATTATATGATGTAAGGATTGACCACTGTTTATCCACCATTGATGTAAAGGTAGAGATCATGATTAGTTCACTGTGGCTCTTTGACATCAGCGTGATTAATATGTATAGATTTTTTTTGCACAACCTACTTATTTTCTCAGATGGGAACAACAGATGTTGTTCTTTGAGAGACAGGGGACGGGGCGGTAAATTGTTTATTGTTGGCTGTTTAACATATGAATGAATGAGTTATTCAGGAGATAGAGGGGTTACATCCTGTGGTGAAGATGGGCCGCTGTATGGTCAACCCTCTCATTGAGGTCAGGGTACATAGAGCACACTTATGTGATTTGGCATTGTGATTTTTAAACCTGTTTACGACCCTACTGCATGAGAGGGTGTTTTTACACTTATCATCTGGCTGCAGGCTGTTTTATATTGTTTATTTTTATTTTTATCCACATTAGCTTACACAGAGTGGCTGCCGGCTGTTTTATATTGTTTATTTGTATCCCCATTAGCTTACACAGAGTGGCTGCTAGTCTTCCTGGGGTCCACAGCCAGACAGAAATAAACATTTATAATATAGAAAAAACCCATCTAAACTTAAAGTTAACAAAAAACAATACGTTTAAACATATCATCAATAGCACCACATAAATTTGTACCTACCTATTAATAAGTATATCTAAAAAGTGTTTTTTCTAATATTTATTGGGACACTATTCCAAGCAACGGAACCACGATACAGTACACTCCTTTTCAGCCAGTTAGTTTGCAAAAGAAGAAGAAACATGGAGTGTGATGCTTTTATACTTTATGAAAATAAACCAACAGTCGTAAGTGTAGTTTAACCTTAACCGGCACCCATATTTACTTCTTATGCATGTCACTAACATGGGTCCGGAAAGGACAATGAAGCACAAACCTAGCTGCTCTGTTCTGAGCCATCTGAAGTTTTTTTTAGTTGTTTCGTTGATGAGCTTGACCATAACAGAGGGCAATACTCAAGATGCGATAAAACTAATGACTGTGCCACATTTTTCAAAGTGAATAAGGAACATTTTCTAGCCACAACTATGCCTTTCCCCATGGTATTTACTATTTGATCCATATGTTTGGACCAGGACAAAGTATTTTCCAGCATAACACCCAGCAACATAACATGATTTTCTGCAAAGCTTGCTCAGAATAGAAAGAATACTGATAGGCCTGCAATTAGATCCTGAAATATCTGCTTTTCCCATTTTCACTAATGGTATAATTTTAGATTCTTTCCATACATTCGGATATACACCTCTGAGCTTTTTTGCATATAGGACCTATGCGTGTTTTTTTCTGGATGGCTCAGGATTGTTATGAGTATATTTTAAATGCTCTAGTGCTCATTTACTAATATATACGTATTCGTTGAGGTTTTCATCGTGTGCTTTACATTTTTACCAGTGTCTGCATTTCTTGGCAATCAAACCCATGACATCAGTTTGCTTCTGCTGAGCTACAGGAATGTGCAAGTACAAACATTCAATGATCCTTGTTGTGTCCGTTATTTTTGGTAAAAATAAAAAACACATGTGGCCTTCAAACTGTGTATGCTCTAATCCAATTCTAATTGATTTAGAATTTTAAACAAATGAAACATTGTATTCATTCTTAATTTTATATAATCGTATGTTAAACGTTTATATTTGTCAATAATCTAAGCATATGAGCCTCTGGGCCAAAATGTTTTTAAGATTAAGAGAAATGTGGATTTAGATAAATATTTGACGGAATGCTTTTCCATTTATAATTAAATCCTGCTTCTAGGTAACAACAAAGGTAGAGGATTAAACACATTTAAGCATATTTCAAACTATTGAGCACATATGCGTTTATTTATAACACTGCATAAAGAAATTAATAAAAGTGCAAATTGTGCGTTGTGTATCACTTTTTAAACGTCAGTGCATATCAATTATTTTTGTCTGTTGCCCCCTCGTGGTTAGATTAAATCAATGCAGTTACTGAGTGTGAACTGAAGTGCAATACATTAATAGGCTACTTCAAAAAGACCCTTAAATAGTCTTAAAATAATACATCAAACACTTTATACATCAAACATCCTGGTTTGTGTAAAATCAATCAACAAATAAACCTTCAATAAACACCAATGCTGAACCATCTAATATGTGAAAACACATAAATATCTGAAAGAGTTATGTTGTAGGTTCTATTATTTTACTTTATTATAGCTGCTTTTGGTATGCTCTGCAATTTTGTCTTGTAATAAGAAAAAAGAGAAAAGTCTATCATAGAATTTAAAGAGATTAAATGGTAATGCTGCACGAATGTGGGATTGAAAACAGTAATACCTTTATCTGGACCAAAATCTCCTCTCAGTGCTGAGTGGAAGGGGTGAGAGGGCAACGGATCTCAGAAGAAAACAGGTTTTGTAGTCACCCTAACATGTTTAAACCCCTTTAATCTTATAGACGTCAATCCTCCTTTCATTTCTAGTGTTTGTTGGTTGTGATGCATGATAAACTCTCTGAAGTTCATTTGTAATGATACCTCTGTGGCCAAGAACAAGTTCACGGGACATGATATTATTTTGGGGTAGTGGGTAGATTACAGAAAACTCGTAAAACAGAGATGGTTCCTATAATAGTTTTTCAGTTTTGAGTCGTTGGCTTAAATCCCATTAATTCTGAAAACGTTGTGTCGGTTTTCTATAGCTGAGACTGGCCTGACTATTGTGAATCTTTTCATCTGTCATCTTGTTCGCTCATCACCCCTCTAAAGACCATCTGATGACTTTCTACCTTTTCTCTCTTTCTACAATCCAACAGTTTCTCATCAGCGCTGCCGGCTGCATTCCACATTCAATGTTATCTGGAATGTTAAGGATTATGAAGGCCTTTCTCACCCATGACTGTCCCATCTCTCTCTCTCACCCTTTTTCTCTCTCTCACTCAGAATAGGAGAGAGAGAGAATGTACAACAGATGCATCATGGAAAATGAGAGAATCGGGATTAGCGTGTACTGAATAAACTGCTGGCTGAAGAAGCAGGTCTCGCTGCTCCAAAAACATCCTGCACATTAGACTGTTTTAGTGATATTGACATCACCCCTCACCTCTGGGGAGGATGGGGTTCGCTTTTGGCGTTAAATCTTACGTAATGTTCGAGAGCAGGAACCATGAGTGAGCGATGGGAGGAGGCAGGGGGTGGTATGGAAAAGGAAAGAAAGTGTTGGATCAGAGAGAAGTAGAGGAACACAAATGATGGGAGCAAAGCCATCAAAAAGAAGCAGCATGAAGAAGGTAAGAAAATCTTTTTAAATGGCGAAACGTGCAGAGAGGACAGAGATCAAGTTTTGTTTTGTAGAGGTTGTAGAGTTGGACTTTGATTTACTTCGGCTAGAATAGGTTAACATATTTATGTTCTAGTTCTATGTGTGTTGAACAAAATGTAATTTACACATTTTAGCTTTGTGTGATTAACATCTAAACAAACTAGTTTTAGCTAAATTTAAAGATTGTTTATTGATTTAATAACATCACAAGAACTCATTTTGTGGGTCAGATGATCAGTTATTGCATGATTACATAGATCGATGCATAATGAAATGGTTCCACACATAGGGGGTCCTACCCATGAAGGGCAGCGGAGTGCCACTGGCATCTGACTTGTTAGGGGGCAGTGGTGACGCTGCAGCGGAAGATGATGAAGAGTTAGGGGAAAGGGGGCAGTTTGAAGAGCCCATATGTGCTTTGGTTCAGAACTGTACCGTCCTGCATAACATCGTGGGCCCCGCCTGCATTTTTCTCCGGCAGAGCTTCGCTCACGCTCAAATCGTATGTGCACGCACCTACCTTTCTCGAGATCCACATAAATTGACAAGTACTACTAAACATTATCTCTCTGGTGCATCGTATGTTCTGTTGATTTGTTGAGTCAAGTCCCATAATCCCCTCCATCATTTCCTCCATCACTTCCTTAAGAGATAGTTCTCCCAATAATGAACACTCCGTCATCGTTTACTCACCCTCTTGTCATTTCAAACCTCTATGACTTTCTATGTCTTTTTCTCTTCTTATTAAACTGCAACTAGAACAAAACAGGATTTTTTCATGTAGTATTATAACATCAAAACAAACAGCTTCTATAGGATGAGTAAATTTCACTTGAGAAATGAAAGGCACGTGGCTTTATTGAATCAAAGTGTAAAGAAACGCTAATATTTTATTCTAATCTAATGATTTCTGGACAGTCTCCCCAAAATATTTCAGGGTGTGCTTAGTGCCAAGCACGGTAAGACTAAATTGAGACTTCCTAAGGAATCCTTGTATTTTAGGTTTGTATCTTTATAAAGAGAAAAAAAGAATGGTCATTAAAACTCATGTTAAAACGTGAAGATGTATAAAAGTGACATGTTATATTGGATATGAGTACAAAGCAGATTGAACTCCATTGAACTCTATTTGTTGCCTGGCAACCCGGACCCTTGTAATCTGTTAACTGTCGTGACCCCATCAGACTGCTGCTTGCATCACGCTTGCCAGTTCATGGTAGTAATCAGCCTAAATACTCGCCAGCTGTGGGAATA
The DNA here is from genome assembly GCF_015846415.1 of Triplophysa dalaica. Taxonomy (NCBI): domain Eukaryota; kingdom Metazoa; phylum Chordata; class Actinopteri; order Cypriniformes; family Nemacheilidae; genus Triplophysa; species Triplophysa dalaica. The sequence goes on from NC_079543.1 coordinate 9,419,933, forward strand.
TGTTCTGGATGACCACTGCCAAAACACAGATCTAAATCAATCTGCCATTTGTTATTACCTTACATAAATTTGGTTTTAGGGATGGGAGTTTTCTGCTTGTTGACTTGTTCATATTTGGATGGAGTTAAGATGTGCAATGATGACTCAATTTCCATAACTAGAAATCCCTGACTAAACACAAAAACCTGTCTGTCCTTAAAACCTAAAATACAGTTGATGATAGCATTACACTTGTGTCAACAATATATACAGTTCAAGCCTCACACAATAAGTCAGCATATTACTAAAATTGTTTGCTTGTGTTGTGTTGGGCGACACGACAGGTGTGGCTGAGGTTTGCTGTTCCAATGTACTGTATAAACCTGACTTTTGAGATTTGATTTATGAGAAGAAGCGCAGTTGAAATGCAAAGCAGATCTTAAAAAGGTTTGCATTATTTAGGTTATTAAAATATATAAAAAGCACATATAATAAATTAACAAAATGTTAAATTGGGAACTCCAATTTATGGCAAAATCTATGCCAAAATACATTGGGAGCTCTTTTTTTTAACCATTGATCACCTAACATCCAGTCTGTATGTTTTTTTATGTATTTGTTGACTGTTTGTCTCTGTATGTTTCTTTGAAACCTACAATTATTACAGGACAGGGATTTACGTCCAGAGGAAATTGAAGGTATTGAGAAATATCCAACATCACTGATGTGTTTTATGTTGTTGACTTACCTTACCCACTAACCAAAATAGTATTGACTACTTTCCTTCAATCCCAATGGCCTTTTTCTATATATTTGTCTGTATCTACCTACAGTGTCAATGTACGTTTAAAAGGATAGTTCACCCGAAAAAATAAATAAACAATATGTTATCTCCTTTTGTGTTCCCCAGCAGAAAGAATAAACAGGGGCTACTAGTTGGGAATGAGTGTGAATTGTCCCTTTAACAAATGGTGGTGGTCTCTATACCTTTATCCCTTAAGATATTGATTTCAACACACTAAAGAAGATTCCCTCTCTCTTCTTCATTCAGAGCTGAAGGAAGCCTTCAGGGAGTTTGACAAAGATAAAGATGGCTTCATTAGCTGTAAGGATCTGGGCGAGTGTATGAGGACGATGGGATACATGCCCACAGAGATGGAGCTGATTGAACTCAGTCAGCAGATCTGTAAGACTCGCATGTATTCATATTCAAAGCGATGGAGGAGTCTAGTAAGGAGCCAATAATAAGATTCTAGAATAAGTAAAAGAGTTTAAGGTAGGAAAAGATGAACATGAACAGCCAGGTTTTAAAGAGTGCATACCTTGGGATTTTCAAGTTCCTACTTTGGTTTATGGAGTGTCCAGCGACAAGTTTATGTGCATAGAAGGTGTAAAAACTCTATTATTTCGTAATAAAAGGCAGTTATTCTTACCTTACTTCTTGACTGACTCTTAAATGATTTGTTCCGCAATTCATCTGTCTAATCCCCTCCATTCCGCTAGCCTAGTCTGATGTGATAGGTCAGATGGTTTGGTCTGCCGCGAATGAGGCTCAAGAGCTACAGTGATACAGCTAAAGTGTTTTTGCGGGCAGTCCTACCAAAACGTAGGCGAGAACTATATGTAGTGTCTGTATCTGAGGCGGTTCGTGGATCGGACTAGGGCACGACTCTTTCGCGTGATTGAGAGTCGACTCACTTTTTTCCAAGCCAATAACTTTGTTATTCATTCACCTTCGGATTTACAACTTGGCAGACTGCTTACATTCAAACACGGCAACATTACATACTGCATGAAATGTCATTTTTATGATCTCAGGTAATTTTTTTTTAAAGGTAAAACGTGATACTTACACAAACATCTTTGTCCATTAGGTGGTGGAAGAGTCGACTTTGAGGACTTTGTAGATCTGATGGGACCAAAGATGTTGGCAGAGACAGCAGACATGATCGGGGTGAAAGAATTGAGAGAGGCTTTTAGAGAGGTTGGTGTTTCATGCTACTGAATAAATTTATAGCATAAAATAAAGCATTGTTTACATTTTGTGTTTAGCACATCTAATACTAAACACTTTTATAGACAGTGTCAGGGGCAACAACAAACGTATGTGGCCCAAATTTATAACTTCCGGTAGTCCTACGCAAAATAATCAATAACTTTTTAGTAGTTTTAATTTAATCAAGTACAATTCATGTACGATAAAATATTAACATGAATTAATATTAACATTAATTGTTATATTACTAGCCAGAAGGATAACCAGACACAGAGCGTTGTCATTTTAGTGACCTAAAAATAAAGCAGAATTAAAAATATTCCTTATTCGATTTATGTTAAAATATTTTCTTCTATATTTATCAAAAACTTATTTCCATATTAAAAGTGATTTTGTATCACAAATTTTTAATGTGGTATTAGACTTTTGAACAATGTGAATGGTCTCTTTATGAAACCATCATGTAGATAAAACGTTGATCTTCCTTTAAGTTGTGAACTGGTGGACAGAAATGGATGCATTTATTCATTTTATATGTCAAAAACTTTCTTTTAAACACTTTTCTCTCAGTTTGACTCTAATGGCGATGGTCAGATCAGTCTGGCTGAACTAAGGGAAGCCATGAAGAAACTGATGGGAGAGCAGCTTAACCACAGAGAGATTGACGAAATCCTCAGGGATGTTGACCTCAATGGTGATGGGCTGGTCGACTTTGAAGGTGAGAGTTGTCATCTATGGCATTCACCTAAAATAAATATCTGAGATCAAATGCCAGTGATCACGGCTTAGTCTGAGACAACATAATGAACTACAACTAGTCCAAACCTAAAAAAATGGAATGCAAATATGCTCATCCTTTATTATGGACAAGGGTTTAAAATTGAATATACATTTTATGCATGGACTGCTAAACCTATTTTTTATCTTTCCCTTCACAGAGTTTGTGCGAATGATGTCTCGCTAACTTTGAGAATGTACTAAAAAGGGAGTTGTGAGAAGTGTAATGCAGTACATATTTTTAAAATAAAAACCTTGTAATTGCTACTTATCTAAACCATAGCACTTTTCCAAAAGAACTTTTTCATACATTTGCTTGTTTTTTGACAAAGAGGGAAAGTGTTCCATAAATATTTTATTTATTCATGTTTTTCCCAAATTTTCAATGATGCACATTAACTATGGCTTAAAATAAGATAAAATCAAATCAGACTGTAGACCAAAACAAATCAATACAAAGTTTCATCTAGTGCAAACTATAGCCTGCAACATGTTTTCTGTCAAATCTTTACATGAAATTCTTGATTCTTGATCAGTCAACTGAATGCACTGTTTTGAACATGTGAGAGCACGCAGCGGCAGTAATCAATCAGTATTATTTGTTTTGGACAACAGGCCATTGGCTAATGGGTCTAAGGTTACTACATGATGCTTCAAAAGTTAATGCTTCAAGGGTTATTGGCACTGATGCACAATTGATTATCACACAACATTTTTTGGAGATCTTTTAGGACCCATGTCTCTGAATCCCATTTTGCCGTAAAAAGTGTCCCATTGTTATGTGGAAACCAATGTTTTTTTTCTTAATATTGCTCTGTTCATTAACAGCAAAGTATACAACTTTTTATTGTCTTAAATTGTAATTTCTGTACTAATAAAGGTTGTAAATATTTAATAATGATATTACATTGAATTAAATTATATTACATTTCTGGCTATCACGTTTCATTTCTAAGTTTTTTTATCTTTAGAAAGACAGTGATACAAAATAATAAGCACAATTGTAATGTTTTCTTTTTGTCATTTTATAAAATACCTAGATAGATATATATGCATAATCATATCACAAATGCTCCTATAGATGAAAGACATGATTTGAGTTAATACATTGATGTTTCTGTTATTGAGCACTCTGACACACTCTTTAAGTTCTCTCGTTGTTTTGTCAGCTCTCTGCAGCGAAGGAAAACATTAAGAGGGTGTATGAAGGCTAGAAGAGTCAGGACAGTTAACATGATGTTCACCTACAAAGAGAAATACAGAAAGACAGTCTACTTATAAAGTGCATAGTAAGTCAAAGTATTTTGGCAAATTTACACATGCGCATATTGGGAATGTAGGAAATGTATAGTAAATGTATAGTAGGAAAATTACAATGGTAGTCAAAAGTGCCCCAAAACTGTTTGCTTTTGTAAATTCTTCAAAATATCATATAATACAAACAATTACAAAGCAGTTTTCCTACTATGGTAGTCAATGGTGGCCAAGAACTGTTTGGTTACAAGCATTCTTCCAAATATATTTCTCTGTGTTCATCAGAACTAAGAAACTTATACAGATTTGGAACAACTCGATGGGGAAAAAATGCAGAATTTTTGGGAGATCTGTTCCTTCCTTACATAAAAGGGATCTCCTCCAAGAACTGTGCTGAGAGCAAAGCATGGATACTGTAGCAAAGATACCATGGCAGAGAGAGACATCACCAGACCATATAGCTTTCCAAAATGATAGGCAGGAAACCTGTGAGAAATTCACATTTGTTGCACTGAATTTACTCAATCTATTTATTAAATTTACAATGAACTCCAGTCTGAACCTTTCATAAACTTCTATTAACTTACGCTATACTGATGAAAGCAGCATTGCCTCCATATAAAAAGGAACGGTTGAGGACCTGAAGGATGAAGGTAAGATACTGGAGTGGGAGGAGGGGAACGCTGGCACAGATGGAGAACAGGAGGCACTGGAGGGAGGTGAGGAGGAGAGACAGAATGGAGGAGCGCAGGTCTGCTTCTCGTTCTGACAGGCCTACAAAATGACGATGAAGAAACCTGTATCCTTGGTAGATAATGTGTCAATAAAAGGTTGGATCTTGCACGTCTTGGTCAACTGACCTGGAGCTAGTGGTCTTCTTCTGTGTCTGTCCATCAGAAGACCATTCCAGGGAGCACAGAGAACTCCACAAAGTTGAGTGAAGGCAAACGCATTGGTGTACTGACTCACTGAGAAAGGAAGAAAAATCATGGATGGACTTTGGTCAACTTGCTTTTTAGTCTGTAACAAAATTAGGTTATGATGCTCTTTCTTTGTGACCTTTAACTATAAACAATCTACACACATTCCTCCCATAATGAAAAAGGACCAAAGTTTGTGATACATGCAATTTAATTGAAAATACCAGTAACTGGGTCTTGGTCGGCCAGTCTGTTCAGCATTGGATTCAGAGTCCCAATGAAGAAATAATGTCGAAGTTGCATGACTGACAGCCATACCAGGTGCCACAAGAAGAACCAGGACAAACAACAGCTCTTTAAGCTCACTATAAAAAAGAAGACACTGTGATTTTAGGTTCTCTAATTGCTCCATATTTCATTTTAAACCATTGAAAGAACATTTTCAGTAACCAATGTAATTTCTGCAGTATGATGGCAGACTAGTACCTTTCTCAGAGTTGTCTGGCGAGTCTGCAGTCTCCAGTGGCTCATCATCTTCACATCCGCCTTCATCTAAACTCTGTTCTCGCTCTGCCTCGTATTCTTCAACATTGTAGCTGTTTGATTTCGCACAGCTCATGCTAAAAAGCAAAACAATATCACATATGAGTAATTTTAAGAGTGTGAATTGTGTATGATATATTTAGCCTATTAAATTTACTAACTATAAAAAATCCTTTATTTAAACAAACAGCAATGAAATCATGGTTACTTTATGGAATTCCAGTATATACATGATACTGAAATGTACTTTGATATTTACATAGTACATATTAAAGTAGTTCAAGGGTGCTACACCATGGAAAAATCTGATACCACGGCCAAAAAAAAATACGTAGAAGTACCATCGTTGTTTTATGGCCAGGTTTCACAGACAGGTCTTTTCTTAAACCGGGACTATGCCTTATATAGATTAAGATATTAAGATATTTACAAAACAATGGCACTGACATATTTTAAGATATTTATGGGCAAATTATGTTCAGTTAAGACAGGTCACACATTCATTTTGGTCTGGGACTAGTCTTAAGCCTTATCTGTGACACCAGGCCTAAATGTTTTTATGTATGTCAAATGATTAATCGTATTCAGAATAAAAGTTTGTGTTTACATAATATATGTCTGTTTACTGTGCATATTCATTTTGTGTTTATATACACACACAAAATAAATGTTTATACATAATTTAAATAATTGGTAAATATAAATAAATCTCTAAATATTTCCTAAATTTTCTAAATATTTCCTAAACATGTATGTGTATGTTTTGGTGTTTATAAATACAAAATGAATCTGCACAGTAGTAGTACACATACATATATTATGTAAACACAAACTTGTATTCTGGATGCGAATAATCGTGATTAATTGTTTGGCAACCCTAATGTGTGTGTGTGTGTCTGTGTGTTATACATAAGACACAATAGCCTACTATAAATAATTCACTGACCCATACGTGTAGTTCTCTGGGACTGGATAGGGAATGTGTGACTTCGGCATGAGAAAGATCGTCCGGAGGAGATGAATGACATTACAAGCTGAGAGGAAGAGAAATGAGGAGCGAAGAGAAACTCCTCTCTCATACAGCACCTTCAAAAATTATGATTTATATAAATCGTGTCATGAATTTCAAAACTGGTCATAGATGTACAAGTAATGAATATAACAGTACCTTACTTAAATGCACTGCATACCTTAATAATGAGAAAAATAACCGATGAAGAGTCAAAGGCCCCATTATAGATTGTTATGATGGTTGATCTGCGAGTATCAAACAGGTTCCCCACCTGTAAAATAGACACTGTAAGAGCACTATAAAATTAATAAAATATAATTGTTCAAAGACACACCTGCATATTCGTCATTAAAAACAGAACACCCCCCGCAGCTATAAAGGATAAAGCAGGAAATAGCAGGAGAGAGAGAGCTGGTTGATGGGAAAGCAAAGAGAGATTAGTTATGACAAAAATGCTTTGAAAAGTCTGCATGTTTGTACTATTTAGTATATAATAAGCATTGTGTATGTATGTATATTTATATATATATATATATATATATATATATATATATATATACTGTAATTATATTATTATGTATTATATTATTATATAATTAATATAGATTTGATCTATACCTTCATTGGATAGTGCCACTAGCAAGGTTCCTGTGGTATAAAGAATTCTACAAAAACATAAAACATGAATGCACGATAGGTCATAATTCTGGGTTTGCCTAACTGTGCCTAACTGTGGTGTGTTTGTTAAAGGGATAGCTCACCAAAAATGAAAATGATGTCATCATTTACATACCATTTGGTCAAACCTGTATGACTTTCTTTCTTTTGCCGAACACAAAAAATATATTTTGAAGAATGTTAGTAACCTAACAACAGCACTACCCATTGACTTGCATTGGTAATGTGTCCCTAAAATAGACGTGAATGGGTTCCGCCAGTGTTCAGTTGCCAACATTCTTCAAATCTTCAAAAAGTCATAGAGGTTTACAATGACAAGAGGGTGAGTAAATTATGACATAATTTTCATTATCGAGTGAGCTATCCCTTTAAAAATGACTATTTTATGATTCAAGTGTTGTGTGTTATTTACTGTGGGCTCCTCTCATATTAATAAACAACAGAAAATGTAAATATTCTTCAGATTTTATGGACAAAAAAGCCCCAAATCATGTTTAAATCAAATCATTTAAGTTATTATCCAAAAAGCTAAATGTTGTAATGGTTCAGCTGCTACATGGACTGCCCTGTTTTTGGAGTCGTCAAAACACCCACGCTGATGTCTACTATCTGCTTAAAGCACACCCCCTCACAATCAGATAAACTCCTTGGCTCCGTCACTCAAACAGGGATACGGTTGTGCAGTTAATTCTTGTTTGACCTCTATTTTACATGCTACGAGGGACCAACTCACATAGCCAGAAGCCGCGTTGCCATCGTGCCAAAATGGTCGTAGAAGAATCCATTGGGCAGGGTGAGAAAGTTGTTCATGAACGAGGCAACTGTAAAGACTAAGGAGAAATTCTCATCCTGCAGACTGCAATCTAATGAAAAACCAAGCACAACGATGAAAAGCAGTGTAGCATATAAAAAATAAGTTGACAAATAGCCTCACCTGATTTTTCTCCACTAGTGTTTGTCACATTGACGCACAGTTCACCGAAGTAGCCCTCTGACTTCAATACAAACATTAGAGATGCCCAACCAAACACAATGCCAGCGAAACACAAACATTCCAGTAGGCCAGTAGACAGGGTCAACTTGTATCTCACCCTCGTTTCCTTACATCCCAGCATCTTCTGCATCCACATGGCTACAGTCAGGAACACCTCTTGAACTGTTCACTTGAGTAAGAAGAGTGTGCTGTATATCAACAGCAGTTTGCCTTTATAATCGTTGCTTAATATTTGTTTGTTAATGCAACCTCTTTTTATGTAAATCAATCTCTCTCTTTTTATTTGTCCCTTTGTCCCTTTGCTCTTACAAATCACCAGAAGAAGAAATGGTTATGTGGTCGAGACAAAACGTTCTGAAGTTGTGCATGCTCCTCTCATAGGAGGGACCTAAGAGACGACTGTTGTAAACAACATGACATAATATTTAGTGGATACAGAAGTATGTGTCCAGGCTGTGCTTCATTTGTAAATTGCCGGAACAAGTGGGAAAAACTGGGAAATCATAATCTCACGGGGAGTCCGATTTTGATGACACCGGTTTATTCCACTGCCAAAGCTCTGAATGAAAAGCTCCTACCTTCCTCACGCTTTAACGGTGTGTACTACATGAAATACTGTAAAAAAAATGCAGACAACATGTTATGTCGTTTATTTATTTCCTAGTCAATTTATAGCTATTATGAAATAATTGACCAAAATATAACTGATGTTTTTTACAACATTATTTTTTTTTATTTGGTTTAAATCTAAAGATTGGGTCAGTGTTGGGACATAAGAGCGCACTCTGTGGACAGTTGACTAATCCAGATTACGATGTCTGCGCGCACTAATCTCTCTGAAACAACATGATGTTTCCTCATCCAACCCTACAATGGGTAACGTAGATGAGATAATATAATTAATAATACTGATATACACAACATCCGATTTAAGGATAAACTAGTGTAAATGTTTCAAATAAACCCATTACGTGGATTCTTTCTCACCCGCAGCAATAACAAGGCTTCATGTCAATCGGGTAATTTCAATATACATAATTCGCAGCTATTTGACCGTAAACCTATTTGATTCTCCAGTATAATTCCCCTATTATATACTCAGTGAAGTTTACATTTACTTCATACATCAGTTAATTAAGGAAACCAATAGGATTTGTGTTTTAACACATATTTAACACATAACACTATATAATAACAACACATGGGAGCAGTAAATGTAAAATTCACTAGGGATTTATTGATCACCTCAGACAAAAACATCAAAGAGCATAGTATATGAGATCAATAAGTGCAGGAAATGATAGCAGGTATGCTATCAATATTTAATGTGTGATATCAATGACAAAACAATGACTTTGACAGAAACAATGTTGAAGAAGTTTATGATAAAGTTTAGTAATCAGTAATTTTGTGTTCAAACGTTATTTCAAAACAGAAGAACAGTCTGATCGACAAATGTTTCTGTAGCTCAGCTAGAACATTGAAAGAGCAGTGCAAGGGTCGTGGGTTCAATGCCCAGGAAAACACACATACTGTACTGATAAAATGAATACTTTTTAATGCACTGGAATAAAAACATCTGGTTGTGCATAAATGTGAATGTACAACAGAATGGTCAGCTAAAGGAAATCCTCACGAATGCATGCATCATGAATGAGTTAACACTGAGAGAACAAAATTGATCTACGTAAACATAAGAGAAACTTTTCTGTGTGTGACGTACTGGTGTGTCACCACTTCAAAACTCAGCCTCAATTAATATGTTTTTAATATAGACCAAGAAATAATCTTAGACAACAGATGTAGTTCTCCAGCATTTATTTATTCTGATTAAATCCATAGCTTCAAGTAGTTTGTGTGTGTCTGGATGTGGTTTCTAATATAATAAAGAAAAACAATTATTAGCATAATACAGTCAATAAATCATCGACTTCGAAATATACGGTTCTCTTTGACATTTTTGGTCAAAATTGAGCTATTCACATATTCCTGTTGTTATATACAATATGTGGTGTATTTTTCCATACCTTTTGTACATTTTAGGACTTTTTTTTAGAAAATTAAAAGATTTTATTAACAAATTCATATGAAATGCAAAAACCTTGAATATTGCTGTCTCAAAACTGCTTAGAGCTTTTCAGGTGTGTTGTCTGTTGTTTTTTCAGTTTACACACGCATGGGAAATAAAGAGCGAAGGTGTCCATTTTTCATGGGGCAAAATGAAAGAAGCATATATGGCCACTAGGTGGAGCTCTGGGCAATATAATAGAGTCCATCTATTTTTATACGCTAGATAACCGCAGGAATATCACATTCATTAATTATATAATAATGTGAGATATTGCAGTAATCAGAGAACCTTTCTGTCATATCTGTCTATAAAACACATACATTTTGAGGTCCATTTACTTCAGAATAATCACACACAAATAAAACTATTTTAAATATGCGTATACAAATAAATAAGAAGTGAAATCACACAGGTGTGAGTGTCTGGTGTACAGTGGCAAATGAAACAAAACAACAATTATGTCAATCATGTCATAGAATTTGAAATTTGTGGCGTCAGCCCCCCAGTGTTATATAAAAATGACGCGTTTCTGAAGAGTTGAGGCCCCAAAACATATAAGGTATATAAAAAATGATTTATGTAACAAATTTATTTAAATTTCTTTAATAAAATTGTATAATTGTATATGGGTATAATTCTGAGAAAAAAACACCTATTAAAACATATTAAGAAAAGCATGGAAATCAGACAAATAATCAGTATTTTAAAATATGGTAAAATCCTTATTTATGATAATTCTCTCAATGGTTGACAATTTTATTAATCCATTTTCTGCATATAATAAAATAAATAGAAACAGAATTGTGGGAGAGTTTGATGTGTAGGACCTTGCAGATTGAGAAATGTCGAGGCAATAAACCAGCAAAATCTAGAGTGTTTACAAAAGGGTCAAAAACTCAAAAAATACTAATGACTAAAAATCTCACTAGAATTTCGAGAATTTCCTATAGAACACACGAAATTCTTGCTTGTCGACCCTCAGGTCTCATCAGCTATGCTCCATATCTTGACAGAGACCCACAGTGCACATTAGTGTAACCTCTGTTTTATTCTACTATAATTACTATAATGATATAATTCTACTTTTATTCTATACCACCAAGGTATAGGTCTGGCTTTTGTTGAAACTAGTTACTTTGTATAAGCATTGTATTATTGCTCCTGTATGACATATCTATGTTTTTTGCTATATGTTATGTTTATTGCTCCCTGAACTCTCCGTGAGTCGCATTGGATAAAGGCGTCTGCTAAATGACTAAATGTAAATAATGAACCAACATGCTACATCATAATAAAAGCTGGATAAAATATCCAGGCCACCCTTATGAGAAAAGCCAGTTCGTTTGAGATGCTTTTAATTTGCTTCATTTTGTGTATGCTCCTGATGCATAACGTATCAATCTGTTTCAAAAGGGTCAACCAAAGACTCCTCACAACAGTCAGGAAGCCTGTCTTTACAATGTCCGGCATTTTAAAATATTTGATAAAGGCTCAGCTGATAAAACTAAAATGAGGCAGGGTGGGGCGGAGGTTAGTTGCTACAATGGTGGTAAGTCTTCTTTGACGAGCAGTGAAACTGTTCCCTAAACTTGCTGAGGCTAGTTTTGGCAACAAATGCCCAATGGCTAACAATCCGCCATGTGACCTTTAACCAGCACCATTATTCAAAAATCACTTAAAGTTCCCTACACTATATATGCTGAATGCTTTTGTGTGCCCGCTGGGGCCAATAGAGTGACTGACCTTTGATCCTAACAAGGAGTTCCACTGAAGGTTCGTGTCCTAGCCACTAGAAGGCGTGTAAGGTTTGTCAAGCCCAACCCTGAGTCACCTGCTAAGCACATGGCTCCACAAACTCCCTTCCTGGGAGAGAGGAATCTTGTGTCACACATTCAGAAGTTTCCGATAACTATCATGAAATATGAATGCTTGTGAGTCAATTTAGTCGCGATGATGATGATGGTTACAAGAAACTATGTTTAGGGTAGTAATATATGATTTTATGGAACTGTCCTACACATAACATGTGAACTTTTTCTTCAAAATGTCATAATTGATTGAGTTATTTAGCAGCATAATTTATTAGTGAAGTCTGATACAATGAAATTGATGTAATTTAATTTGATTGGTCTAATGGACTTCTGGTAATCAGATAGAATTTATATAATTCTTCATAAGCTTTTAATAGGATTTCAAATATCACAGTTTTATCAGATGGACAATTGAAACTGTTGTTAGGACCGGACAAAGACTGGGAATCCATAACCTACACTATCTATTCTGGAACAGATATGAACATAATTGGTCGAGATTTACTTTTGTAAGAATTGGTTACACTACACCAGAGGTTGAAAATGCAAACAGAAATTCTGCACTTTTAGAAGATTAAATTTTGAATGATTAATATAAAAAATGATGCATGATGCATTTTGTTACTGAAATTATAATTCAGGAAATTAAAAACTTTTAAATGGAATTTATGAAGCATTCTAAATGACGTCATAACTGAAGACCTTTGTAAAAACCTGGAGCTTCAAATGAAAAACAATTGAACGAACAATCACAAACGAGCGTTCTGTCCTTTTGCGACAATTGTTAAAAATGTTATCTTTATGAAATCTAAAGTAGTGTTGAACCAATAATGAACAGCTTAATAGCGTTTCAAGAGATTTTGAAATATGACAAGTTCACAGGTGTAGCAAAGAGCGTTTTTGTCATGAATTTCGTGACGTGACAAACCAGTGATCGAATACAAAGATCCCGACAACAAAGAACAAAACGCAATATCTACCGCTGAGAGAAGAGGGCGTTTACATTATAAAAATAAATTTGCAATGAAATTTCGATGCGTTTTTCTTCCTCGCTTATTGAAAACTCATCCCTGTCCCCGCCCAGTCGTGTTGGTAAGCTGAACTCCACTTTCACAGGGGAGGGGTCAGACGCTTCACGGTGGGACGACGAGCGAAGAGAGGAGTGCACAAGGGGAGCGAGATAGATTGGTGGGTTTTTGAAAAGAGTGCTTAAATTTGTTCGTCTCAAACAAATTGTTTGTTTTATTTCTTTCGAGGAGGCACGTTAAAGGCCGCACGACAGACGACGGACTCATAAAATAGGGCAAATGCGACTGGTGTAGCGTGGGGCTGAAACGCCCAAATATAGAGCAGCAAACGTTTGGAATTACAATCACTTCCTACCGCTTGGAAAAATCTGAAACTGGCCATAGAGAAGCCCGTTTCGATAGGCCACGACCTCACATCGGGACTTAAACAAATCCAAAACCAAAGGTAGACAGATTCTATGGAAACTCTTCTGTTTGTTCTGATCTCTCTTGACTTTCTTTGTTGTCCACCGATTTTCCCTGTTTGGCCTCGTTATTTGGGAGCGTAACAAAGTTAGCCAGCTCTCCATGTTAGCAGGCTAGTGGAGTTAGCAGTCGTGCTAAGCGACACGGCACGAGCGTGAGTTTCATTTGGTGCCGATGATCACAGGGACGAAGGAAGCCTCTGTTTTCCTAAAATTCAAAAAGTTATGCCTAAATATACAGCACAGGTCTTCTGATCTCGTAATACATTCGTGCTAAATAGTATTCTGAGCGGTGCGTTGCCTGTTTTTCCAGGGTGGTTGCGGTCCTGTGATTTTTAACTTAACGTTACACGGATGATAAAGTTATCTGTTTACTTGCGTGTGTTGTGTTTGTGGTTGTATGCATATCAGTGTGGTTGTTTTGTATTAACAGTTAATGTTGCTGGTGAAGACACGATTCTATAAATGAATTTAGTTTGCGTTGAAGATAAGCTTATTTCCGTCACATAAATGCGACGAATTCACTAGTTTATTAGTCTCGTTGGAAATGAATTGTGCACTTTCCAGACGGTATAGTAATATGATATTTGGGATGCTTGATGTCACAGTGGCTTTATGTGTGGAATTGAAAGGACATAAATGTAATGCAAGGAGGGAGGAATTTTCACCGCAGTAAGGTAACGTTAACGCAGGTCGGGCCAAGCCACACACCTGAGTTTGCGGAAGTTAACCGTTTAAAGAGTTTCGGATAAATAAGTTTTTTTTAGCGTGACGTCTAATGTAGTCTGAACTTTTATTAATCGGATTTTTTTAAGTATACTTAATGTATAAATATGAAAATGCGAATTTTGTGGAGATTATATATTTAGATAAATGTGTGGTGCATGTGATATTTTACACCAACAATCAGATCTTTATGCGAATCAGGTTTAAACTATAACCGTTATTGTGTTTACCTGAACCGATCTCCGCTTCGCGCAGGTGCAGAGATGGCGTCTCTCCTACGTGACTTTGACTCAAACCAGCTGTTTTTTTCCCAAAAAGAGTGCGAAATTTGTTTGGATATTACTCCCGGTCTGGGCAATAATCTCTCCAAAAAAAGTTTAGGAACCTGTTGAGTGGGAATTTTAGTGGAAGGGTGTGAGGGTGGGGGAAGGGAAAGGCGCGGTCCAGTGTGACTCTCATTTACACACAACCCGTGTGAACAGGAGGTTAACGTTACAAACACAGTGCATGATTTACCCCACGACCCGCATGAGACACAGCGTGAGTCATTGTCATTCGCGATCCGATGCTCATCAGAAACATTAAAGCCTCAAAGCGGGAATGTTTGGGGACTTACACACTCGTCTACCTTGACATGAGAAGGGGACATGTGTGTACTCGCCCGGTATGAAACGCAGAATTGTAAATCCCCAAATTGATAAACTTACAGTTTACAGTAACTCTTTACTTATTCGGGATAAGTGTGTCTTTCAAGATGACTCCTCAGTGGCGAGTAACCAAATCGCTTGACCGCAGTAATGACCGGCTATGATGTTAACAGCAGGGTGTGTCTTTCAAAGGCGGAAGGACGGAGCGCTGTTATTTAAAAAGCGCACGACGAGTCTGTTCGTCAGCGGTTAGCTCGCTGTACTTTGGATTTTCAACTCCCAGCAAGAGAACAGGGATTCGGTCCCTCCTTCTTACCTTTTACCTGGAGTAACGGCCTCTCAGGTTGATGTTTGAAACGTGTTACGTCACCGGCGCTCCCACTTCCGGGTGTGTGGCGCCCGCGGCCTGAATGAGCAATAATGGCTGTAATGTTTAGTGGCTGAGTGATGCGTCCAGACAGAAAGGTCAATAAACCCTTTCTCCAAGCTTGATGGCTTTAACGACTGCCTTCTCAATACGTGTTCGAGTTTTAGGAGCGCATATTGTGCTAAAATGCATTGGGGATAAGTTGGCTGTGTGTACCAAAGTTCACTGAGCGTTAGTTTGGAGGCAGGCCAGTGCTGATGGTGTAGTGCTTTTGCTTTCAGCGTGAACCGAGTCAGCAGTAACTGAGAAATGCATGCATGCACGAGGAGTGGTTAAGTACAAACACTAGGAAGCAAATATTTTTGAATGACCTAAAGGTGCACCTGTATTGACTTTGTCTCCAAGTCTCCTTATAAAGGCACATTATGGCCCCCTAATGTTTTTCTTCTCATAATCCACATATTTGGAGCAGAAGTCAGCAGCTGTTGTCTGTATCACCTCCCACATGCATTAGATGGTCATATCGTATGATATTCGGCTGCCAGCTGCACTCGGTTATATTGCAAGCTTTATTTACTTGTCCTTAATAATGCGTTTAAACTATATTATGGCATTGTAGCACTTTTGTGATCTTGTCAGTATCTCAATATAAGTGTTAGCCCTTGGTGTTTAGAGTTTGGATGCTTTATAGCTAAGCTGTGTAATGCTTTGCTATCCCATTAGAGGACACACATGATTAAGCACCTGACAAATTGAATTACTTGGGTCTACCGTGGCTTATGCGTAATGCTCTTGTTCCTATCTTTGGTTTGTCCGTCATAAGAGTTCTTTGACGTTTAATTATGATGTTAAATGGCCTCTGTGATGCATTCATGATGTGATGTAGGACACTTTTCTCTGTAATCCTGCCAGTGCTCGGGGCGGCCCCAGTGGGTTTGGATACTTGATGAATCACAAATTCTTAATATGGACTGGCATTTGACCAGATGTTGTTTTGTGCCAGGGATGCTAAAGCAAACTGGGTTATGTCTGGTGTGACGCATAGATCAGCAAGGTACGCTTTTTTAGATATAATGTAGTGTACCTGCGGTGTTAAATCATGTTTTTTCCCCAAGTTTCAGGTTGTTCTAGGTCAGGCCTATTTAGAGAGTCGTCCCATGACAGTTTTCTCCTTAGGAGAAGAGAACTCCTGTCACTGGAAGTGTCCTGTGGATGCTTTTTTGCCACACACTGTTTCCGAATTCTGGAAATGATATGATTCAGTTTTAATAGTCACTAAAAATTTGCTTCTCTTAAAGGAAAAATGGTGCCTGTCAGTCTGAAACCGTATATGCAAACAAAAACACGGTCTGTTATACGAGACTGTAGCTGCCTTCAGGTATTGTGTGAACTGTTGATGAACAGTAAACACAGCCACTTAGACATCACACTTACCATGCAGCACTACCTTTTTTGTGTTGTGTGTTTGATGATGTCACTTTGCAGTGTTGTCAGTGTCGACTTTGTGACGCGTTGGATTTGAATTGACCTGACTTTATTCCGCATACACGTCAAGTTAGCCTGTTGTTATTATGTGAACTTTTTATGGCCTTTATTTTGTAATTATAAATATCAATTAGCCTGCTTTTTATTGGGCTACTTACTCAACAAATGTTTCTAAAATATGGATTAGATATTGTACAATGATGTAAGATTATTGAGGAGTTTATTTTATTATTGAACAGAAGTAAACACCACAGCATTTGAATCTAGAACAGCTACACTGTAAAAAAAATGTAATTTTACAGAATTTTTCTTACAGATTTTCCACATATAATGTCAATAAACTGTAATGTTGCGGAATTTTACTTTTTTTTTCTTTTTTTTTTCATGTTTTTCAAACACGGCCCAAAAAAAAAAAATTCAGAAGAGGACTGCAAATTTACAGGAAAAATTGGGAAAACATGTAATTTTACAAGTTTTGCTATTTATTTCAGGTGTATTTTCAGGTGTTATAGTGTATGCAAAAAAAACTGTGTTTCATAGGAAAATAGTTAATTGTGCAGATCATAACACATGCTTGATTGCCAAATGCTGTCGTTGACCAATCAGAACAAAGCATTCCAGAGAAGCCGAACTACTCATGTTAAGTCATGGCACACACTTTTTTTTGCCAAATGCTAAGGAAAAATGAGGACGTATATGCCGTCATGTCATGGGTAAGAGGACCTATATAGAGTGCCTTATAAGGAAGAAGGGAAGTGTGTTATCCACTTATTTTCAAGCCGATTGACCAAACAAGATTGAGCAGTCCGGAGAGAACCTTCCATCCTTTGTTCAAAGTTTTGTTACAGTGAAAATCGTATCAGTAGTCTTTGTTGTCCAGATGATGCATGTGTCTGAGTAAAACGGTCTGAAATTTGGGTGAGTCATCAGTTGCTCATTCATCAATCAGATGCTGAGGGACGGAATGAGGACATACGCATGTCACAGGCAGTTTTGGGAAAGAGCGACATATAAGGGAAGGGAAGTGTTTTCCTGCTAATTTCAAGCTGTGAGAGAAGCCCAGGCAGGATCTGACATGCCACAATACAGGCTGGAATGTGTGTGTGTGTGTGTGCGTGTGTGTGTGTGTGTGTGTGTGTGTTCGTGTTCGCTCATTCCTGAATTTCTGTGAGAGTCTGTTTGCTTTATGGGGAGGGAAGTCAAAGAGAGGTGGAAAGCAGTTTCAGTCGTAGATGAAACTCACTGCTGTGTGTGTGTTTTCAAGGACAATGCAATCATCACACCCACCCAGCCCCCCCTTGGACCAAAGTCACTACCACATATGCACACCCTGCTGTCCCGCTCTCAAGCTATTCTCTGTAGTGGACACACTCTTCCTATTGTTCTGTTAACCACTAGGCAGACAGCTGCGAATATTTCCTCTCTCTCTCTCCCTCCCTCCCTCTCTCTCTCTCTCTCCCCCTCCCTCATGTACTCTGTTGTAGAGCAGTCATGTGTGTTGTTGCAGGTCGAGTTAGTGGCCTGAATCGTCATAGGCTAACGTGTTCTTTTACTAAAGGGCGGTGCTTCCCTATGCTGCTGTTTTGTACATTTGGCCTTGGCTTCTGCGTGCTTCCATTTGAAGCATTTTTTCATGATAGGGAGCCACTGTTTGTTTTGGAGATTTTCTTTTCGCTTTTAGATCGTGCGGTCGCCTTAAAATAGTTTCTGACATGCACGGTAGTTGTGCTGCGCTTGCACTTTGGGAGCGGAGAGGTCTTGAAATTTTCTGGACGGATTGAGCTTTTGTTTTCGCTGTGGCTGTGTTGTAGACATCGGAAAAAGTCCGATTTATGGAGATATCTTCATAGCCAAGATACATATATACAGTGGCATGGAGACAGAAGTCAGATCCCACTGTTTTGGTGTTTAATTTCTAAACATGAATGGCGAAATTAAATGGGTTTAACAGCAGTTTTCACCCAAATGACAACTATGAATAGTATAGAGTAGAATAGAAATTTCTTGTCATTGTGCATGTACAATATTGTGCATTCTAAAATTGAAAGTGAATTCTCATAAATATTTACAATATTAGAATACCACATCCACATACAAGTACAAAATATAAACTTAATAACATTAATAAACAGTATAATGTAAAAATAGCCAAATAGCATTAACGTCAAGCTGCAAGTGTGTCAGCAGGATCGATCTTTTCGAATAAATAATATTTTGTGATTCTTGCACGCTTTGTATCTGCTTTGTAACACAAAGTTTAACAACTTGCATTTCTATATGGATGAGTTAAATTTTGAAATAGCTTTTTCTTGTTTGGAAGAGGCGTTCCTTTAAACTGTTATGGGGTCGTAATTGCATTCAAGTGAAAATGTCCCCAAATTGCTTGCCAAAACCTTAAGTGGGTATAGTCAGTTGCAGGTTTGAAATTTTGTTTTAGCCTTTTGTGCATTGTAGTAGTTATTTTATAAAATCGCTTGAGAATGATTCACCATAATTAATAATGAATGTGGCCAGGTACATTAGGCTTAGTTTCTCTTTCACTTTAGATTGACCATAATACCGTTTGTACCTAATCTGGGTTCATTTACTTCCAAAGTCGGATTTCTCAATTTGGTAATCTTCTTAATATAATCATGCCCCCTCTTGCCTAGTATTTCTTCCAAAGGACCTTCACCCTACAGCATTCGATTGACTCGGCTTCCTGCGCATGTCATCAGTCTCTTTTCGGAGTGTTTCGCTGCTCTCAGATCAGCCCTCAACAGCGTTCAGGTTTTTTTCACCTGCTGTTCACACGCTCCGTTTGCACCCCACCCAGATAGCTGGTGCTAATGAGCAAATGCTGCACGAAGTGGCAGAATTGGTTATTTATACACTACACCACTGATCCCATAAGTTTCACCAAGTCGAACTTGATCAAAAGACCTCGGTTTAACAAAAAATATTAAATACAGCCTTGAGCCTAAGACAGGTCGTAGCTTCTTCAGCTGTTTTACAATAGCTTGTACTAGGGTCAAAGGGAGAAACGGTAATTATTTGTTGAAGTTGAGATGCAGTTACCAGATGTCACATGGCTGCAAAAAAGTTGGAAGATTTTTGTACATTTGGATTCTTATCAAAATATCGTCATATGAACATGATCGTCATTCAGTACAGCAGCGTTTAGGGTTGAGCCATGTCTACCAAATTGGCATCGGACGATGGCTACAGTGAAACATCGCGATGGATGATGATATTGCTCTGTGGCATTTTAAATACGTGTCTGGCAAGAGCTGCGCAAAGACTCATCTTTATACAGCGTGAGCGGGGCAGTCATCAATTCAGGCGTGTGTCATCTGTACAGCGCAAGCTTCACAGTTATAAAGTGAGGCTCGATTGTATTGTTATTCTAATGTTATATTCAATAAAAGAGTTATAAAGTGAGGCGCATCGTCTTTATCAACGCAAGCTGTGTAGAAACGTGTCTTCATTATTCAACGCGATTGTGTCCTCTTTATGCAGCATGAGCTCCACAGTTATAAAGTCACTATAGTCTGAACTCTTCTGTACAGAGCGAGGTTTTATGCCCCTTTTTCTCGCTCATATTTATTTACAACGCCATTTGCAGCCCACAGCACAGAGTAGCAAAAGTCACTTAACCGAAGTCAAACATTTGTTGGAATCACGATGCCGGCTCAACATCGTCATGTCTGTCAGCCATCGGTGATGGATGATGGCATCGTCTGTCGGCACAACCCTAGTGGCGTTATATCAAAATAAATAGTATTACTCAATACTATCATTGTGCATCCTGCAATGGCACTTGGCATCTGTTTCAAGTAAGATTTTTTTTCCTTTTTCGTGGTTGTCAGACAGTAAAATGGCCTTCAAAGAGTCTATCGCAGAGGAAAGGACAGGTTGTGGTTATTCTTAAGCTGCGATATGGTTGTGTGGAGACACTCTCGAGTTGAATAGACCATGGCTCATTCCTTGTTGTGTCTGCACACGTTATTCTTGCCTCTACACGATCTTTTGACACACACTCTCTGTAAGCTTAAAACCGGTCTGGTTTCCTCAGTGTGCTACCTCGAAGCAGTGACAGCGTGATCACGCCTGCGTCTGAAGAGCTTTGTTAGCACCTGTCTTGCAGTCTCTTCGCAGCTCTGGAGCCCTGGTTTTGTTTTCTGTCTGTCATGTTCTCTCTTTCTCTCTCAAGTTTTCCCTTTTTTGTGTCTGATGCTTGATTTAGCTTGCTGCATGGGTCAGGTGGTGCACACAATCTTAAGCAGGACTCAACAAGATGGTTTTTAGATTTTTACTCTGGTGACATTTCATTGGTTTTTAATTGTTGCATTCTTTCTAAAGAAAAAACTGAGTTGAATTTGACAGGGATAAAGTAACCACTTGGCAGCTTCTGGAAAACAATCGCACATGGTTCAAAATAGTATTGATTTTTGTATACTGTTATTTTATGCCCACGGATGCTCCCAGACGTCTTGCGTTATGAACAAAACTGTTTGCCTACTAGATAACATTACCTTGGTGACATTCAAAACTTGCAGAATTCCCCAAATGGCAATTTTCATCGGAAAATAGTGTGTTTGCAGTCAAAGCCCCTTTTCCATCATCACTGTTGTTGAGCCCTGTTAGATTTAACATTCTCTGTGTAAATTTCTACAGGACTGCCTTGAGCGCATCTTTCTGTTTTCAGTGCACGTGTGCAGGCACTAGATCTCCTGACGTGTGTGTGAGTGTGTAACCCTGTCCTCTTTCTCTCAGTGTGTATGGAGCAGTGTGAGAATGCCGCATCACTCTTGGCCTCCGTGCGAGAGCAGGAGATGCAGTTTGAGCGTCTGACTCGAGCTCTGGAGGAGGAGAGGAGGAGCGTGGGGCCCTCCGGTACCCTACCCCGCCCCCTCCCTACCCTGCAGGTAACGCCCTTCCAGCCAATCACCAAGCAGCAGTGTACCCCGCGTCATCACCCTGCAATATCTCACTCATGTTCTACATCATCTCGCCCTTCTTTCCCAACCGCGTCATTCTGAGCCCTTCAAGGAGCATGCGGATTTACTCCTCCTTCATTGTTGCGTTCATTGTCCCCAAAAACCACCATTATGTTTCCTTTGCATCCTTTCATCTTTGTCATTGTGATTATTATGTGTGACATCACAGTCCTACAGTGCATTGAGTTTTTTTAAACCACATTTTCCTTGCATGGTTCTTCGTTCCCCCAGTTCATGCCGCATTTGTTCTCTCTTAAATTCTAACGTTTATTTGTCTTGTCATTTTTCTGTCATCCGACACATGCATGTCTGTACATGATACAAGTGTTTCTAACCCTCTGTTCATCTGAAAGAGTGTCTTCAATGAAGAGGAATTTTGTTTATTTGTCGTTCCCTCACTGACCTCATGGTCAATGTCTCACTTATCACAGAAACTTTCTCAACACCCAAACCTCCTTCCGCTGATGTCTGTGAATAGAGATAACAAACCGGTTTAGCAAGTAGAGTCTCCCTTGGGTCTAGAAGCGGATTTCGGAAGGCACTGTCTTTTACTGGAAGTTGCTTGAGATTTGAGAGTTTTACTTCAATGTTCCCAATTTTGTGTCTCCCATTCAAAAAGAGGAATCATTTGATTGGATATATGATCAACTCGGACCCCCCCCTTTCAAGGGAGTCGACTATGTGTGCATGTGTTTCTCTTGTCTCAAATGTGTAAGATAAACTCTCATCTCCCAAATTTGATGACAAACTTGAAGGAATATTTCAGCCATTTATAAAACTCATCCTTACTTTACTCCTGTATGACCTACTTACATGGACCTTACGTGGAAGTTCAGCAAAATGCCATGTAGAATTCCTTTCCACTAATTTGTAAATTAAATTCCTTTTAAGGGAATAGTTCACCCAAACGTAATAAAATATACATTTTGTACCCTCTTTGCAGTATAAATATCTTAAATCTTGATAAATTTTCTTCAGAAAAAAATGCTCAAGTATTTACTATTAGGAAAAAAATCTAAATTTAGTGAGATTATGCCTAAAACCAGCAAAATTTTTCCAATAGGTAAGATTATAAAAGTAAACCTCTTTATCAAGTATTTCTTTCAAGGTTATTTTTCCTTCCTTATAGACCAGTGGTTCACAAACAATGGTACGTGTGTACCACAAGTTGTAATTGAAGTGACTCCTGGTGGTACGTGACACAAAAGAAAATTAAAAAACTCTGTATTTAAAACACGTAATGTAAAATAAAATAATTTCAAATGTTTAGTACATGATAAATACAAACGGAATACATCTCTTGTGCAATTTTCATATAGTTGTATGAATTATAGTTTGTTAATAATTGGTTCGATGTAACTCGGTCACGTGACGGGCAGCTCAAACACGGAGAGTGAGAGACTCACAAGCGTCTGTCTGCTCCTATTCTCTCGCACTCTCTTCTGATGAGCTTCGTGTAAATTAAGCTTCATATGTATTTCTGCACTTAAACCTCTGTTTAAAGCTGTTGTTGCTTCTATGAAGCGCTTATTCGACACGCGTCTGCATCTACTCGAGGTTAAATCAATATAGCGTGCACTGGAGTGCGATTTAGTTTTGCGCTTTGCTTACGTGATATACAGCTGTTGTCTTCATGTTTAAGTATACGTATATTTATTTATCTTCTGTGTTGAATATTCTATCCTTTATTAATAATTAATAATACATAAGAATTGGAGGACCAGGTGTAAAGATATAGATTCCCAGCTCTGATATTTTTCTGAGCGGTTATTCTTATGATTTCTATGGCGGTCTTTAGTCAACTCATTTTATTGAAAGTGATACTTGATCTGAAAAGTTTGAGAACCATTGTGACAACATAAACAAATGTTACGGAGAATGAACTTCCGGTACACATTCGCAAATAATAGTGCCTAAAACAAGCAAAAGAAACCAAGAAAAACCATAAACCTAAACTTTTCTCTTCAATATTTTGAACCTAGACTGCGAACCAAGCTCAACCGCTAGATTTCAATGTACACAAACGGTTTCTTAAAAAGCGTCAAAACTACAGGACCCAGTCAACAAATTGTTAATTAAATTAAATGAGCACACAAAAAATGTAACGCATCGTTTATTTAATGCGATTATTATACAGTAGATTAGTAATATAGATGAATATGAAAATAAATTAAATATAAATTGTTATATCATTAGACACTAGTCAAACACAGACCGGAAGTTAACTGGAGGTCAGGTGTGCACACATCCGATGAAACGGTCTGTATAAGAAGTGTAGTAAAGAAATTCTTTGTCTTTGCTCACGTATTTAAAACCTATTTGACTTCTGTGGGTACACGAAAGGTATTGAGTAGTTTGGTCATCAAACTTTCCTCAATATGTCTTTTGCGCAAAAAAACCCCCTAATTAATATGGCTTTGCAATAATGTGAGGATGAGTAAACGATGAAAGATTTTTAGGTACATTTATTAATTTAAATTAAATTAATATTTAGGCAAGGGCCCCTCAGATGAGAGATGCATGGAACAGGGACCCCCTTATACTAAATGTGTAGTCAGAGCTATTTAAATTGAAAACCCTTTTTGTCACAGCAATATTATGTTTAGACATTAAATTAGCCCTATTATGAATGTTATTGTTGCATACAGGCTACTTACTTTTTATGGACAATTTACTTGTGAATGACCCTGGTTAATGGGACAAACTCTATTCTAGTGGAGGTAGACGTTGTCTCTGGATGCGAAAGAAATCTGTGCATTTTATATGTATTCTGTTGTAAAAGCAGTCAGTTTTATTTAGTTTTATTAAGTATCAGTATTTTTTCTTCTCAGTGTGATGCAGATCACATCGCTATTTTATAATTCTGAGCTTTGTTGTCTTTCTCGTGGATCAGCATTGCAGTGGCTGTTACACAAAAATTAACGAGTGTTTTGTTCTGCTGAGTATCATATCAGACTAATGTCGCTTTCACACTTGAAGTTTAGTTCGGAACTGGGCGGGGTTCGCATAAACATTGCTCTTGTGAAAGCCCTGGTGAGCACCTGGCTACCTAACCCGAGACTACCTGAAGGAGGTGGTCGGAGTTCGGTTGCTCTCGAAGTGGGGTGGGGTTTGCATGAATACGAAAGCAACACGGACCCAGGTGCCACTTGATGAGGAAGTAAAGTGACCTACGCATGCATTTAAGGCGATTACGACGTAACTTCTTCAATAAAACACATGTAAGAGACGATAATGTTGATGATTTTCCTTGGATTCGAGCGAGCGTGTAGACTGCATCGTATTTCAAAGTTGCGAGTGGAATCAGAGCGGCAGGTCTATTGTAATCACTGTTTCTTCAAAACGGTCTGTTTGCAAACAACAGAAAGCAGTCTACATGCAACGCGCATACTGTAAACCCAAATGTAATTCACTCTGCTGCACATAATAACACCAAATTAATAAAAACACAGTATATTGATCCGTGTTTCTGTTTTCTGTCATGTGCACATTTTTGATAATGTAAGACAAACCCAAACGCACCAGGGTTTGACAGAATCAAGTTGAGTCTGAAACCAAACCAACCATGCGGGGGGCGCCTGAGAATAATCGCTCTCAAGGTCGGACCGAATGAATGCACTTTATTTGCACACAGCTCCTTTTATGCATACTCTGAACTTATTGGAAGGGAGATGAAGTAGATGTAACGTAACTTTCTTCTATTGCTTCTGCTGCCTGAATGGATGCTTTTGTCCGCACGCAGGTTAAAATTTCAATAAGCGAGAGCTTCAAACAGGCCGCGTGTGCAGTTTAAAGCGAACATTCGTTGTAATATTTCTGTACCCATGGTACATTTTTAACAAAAGTTGCCTGTGAGTAAACGTTAATTTGCGGACCCCTTGCAGTTCCACCAAGGACCCCCTAGGGGCTGTGGACCCCGGTTGAAGACCAAAGGTTTAAGTGATACAATCTTTGTGTGTTAACGGCAAAAAAATGTAGTCTGCTCTTAAGCTGTCCCTACAAAAAATCTTCCAATGTTTCATACGTGTACATTCAAATATGTCATATCAAACAAATATGCAAATATGGCAAACCTGCTGTGGCTTACTTTTAACGTGTACTATTTGAATTAAACCAAAGCATAAATGTGAACTCTGGTGAAGGAATACTAAAGGGACAGTTCACCCAAAATTGAAAATTTTGTCAACATTTCCTCACCCTTTGTTGTTCCAAACATGTATACATTTCTATGTTCTGCTGAACACAAAGGAAGATATTTGGAAGAATGACTGTAACCAAACGGGTCTCGTACCCCATTTACTTTCAAATTAGGTCAAATAAATACAATGGCAGTAAATGGGGGATGAGATCTGTTTGGTTACTGACATTCTTACTAATTTCAACCTGAGGGTGAGTAAATTATAGATTTTTTTTTTTGTGTGAGCTATCCCTTTAAAGCACTTCAAGCCTTCATAAAACCTCCCAAATTCCCTCCGACCTCATCTTTTGTCTCTTTCTTGCACGAACACACTTGGGCACATAAAGATAAGAGCCCTGGTCTTGTTTGGTATGCCATGACCAGTCATATCTGCTCTCTGTTGACATAGTTGTGTGGATATTATCATGCAGAGCAGGCTTAGATCCTACCTGCTGACAGGTTCCCACATGCCTGCCTGTCAGATGAGATTACGGTCATCTGTCACGGCTCCCTCTGTGGACCTGGAATAGTACAGCGCCCCTGTTCTGTAAGGTTTGCATTTAGAGAATGTGTGCTATAGGTTGTAAGTGCTGCTGCATGCCATTGTCGTGTAGATGCATGAGTAAAATTCTCTAGGTAGCAGTCAACCCCTTCTCTCATTCCTGGCGGTCATTCATTCGTTCCTTCATTCTTTATAACGCAGTCATGTTTCTCTTTTGTGATGGTGTCGTTAACTTCATTCACATTTTTTTTTTTGTCAAGTCACCCTTTGCATGGACATTGTTTTATTCGATTTAGGATTTTGCACGTTATGGTGTTTACTTTGTGTCCTGCGGTAGCTGCTGACCAGTCTGAATGTGTCGCATTGTTAAGCGACACGATCGCTGGCTACTTGAACGCAATCCTTTTTATCTGTTGTGTGTGTGGTTGTATTGTAACCATTCTCTCTCTCTCTTCCGCTTTGTCTAGAACGGGCGTGTCACCGGTGATGCAGAGGTAGAACGGCTCAAATTAATTGAGGGATATATAAACGGGACACAGGTTCGTATGTTTCTCTCAATGTTTTGATTGAGACATGGGGATAGTTCACCTAAAAATGAAAATTCTGTCATTTCCTCACCCTTAAGTTGTTCCAAACGTGTTTAAATGTAATTGTTCTGCTGAGCACAAAGAGAGATATTTGGAAGAAAATTTACCTTATAGGTCGTTAATGTTTCCTGGGGACATTTTCGTTTCCCATACTCGGTTCAATTCAATTTATTTATATAGCGCTTTTCACAATATGCATTGATCCAAAGTAGCTTTACAGGAGCAAAACACAGATTGTAAATCAAAGCACAGTGCATGGTGTTTATAGACCAAGCAAGATCATTCTAATAAATAATTAAAGGTAGTCTCCTGGTGAGTGAGCCAACACTGCCCTGCTGTGGTGAGGAACCCAAAATAAAACCTTTGGGAGGAACCAGGCTTAGCCAGGAGGGCCAGATCTCCTCGGACGTGTCATAACTGCACTCAGGGACCTCGACCAATAGCCACCGAGCAAACGCCCACGAAGAACAGGAAAAGCTCACCAACCGCGACCCACGGAGCCCCACCCGCCGAAACCATGCAGGTCCAACCTGGTCCCATTCCCCTATCGACACAAAACAACAGAGGAACAACCAGGGAAAAATAGTAATGGCATAATGTAACTTTATTCCTCTGTTGTCCGACATCGACCACAAAACAAGACCAACACAGCCCTAACAAATTAAACCCACCTATCCAAAACCAACAAGACCCCCCACCCACAAACACCCACCCAGCAACCTCCAAATTAAGTCACTGAGTGCAGCTATACCATCAAACTGCTCTCATGTAGGGGTGTAACGATACTTCGTATTATGTTTTACGATTATTATTTTTTATGATGCTCATCGTAGAAATGGGGATATTTTTTACAATATGATGTTTAATTCTATTTGTTGAGCAGTCAAGACCCAACCTACTCTGCGCCAGCGCGTCACGTGTTCTTATCTAACAGATGCGAGAGAGTCTCTGGGAGAAGGGGAAGCACAACAACGAATCTGTGTCTCAATGTGGTTTAATAAGCATGTTATTTTCTTTCACAACCGCCGGTAAAACACGGCAAACTTGAAGCGCGACTGTAGGCGAGTCACCCCGAAACTCGGTACAATGGCAGCACAAACGTTTTTAAATAACAATGTTAATTTATCCGCTAACGTGAGCTGCTGCATAATGTGATATTCAACATAAAGTAAGTCGAAAGAAACCACGTGGTTCCGATCAGAGAAGTGATGGAGTCGAAGTGTATATTAAAATATTGAATGACATTCTAAAATCAAGTATGTGATTTGCGTTATTAAAGAAATGTAATACCGTTTATGTAATTTGTCTTTTTGAAAGATTAGATATTTCTCATGCTTTACTGTCTTGAGCAATGACCGTGCTGCTTCAAAGATACGTGAGCCAATGGCGTGAGCCAATGTGAGCTCTCTCAGAGCGTTTCAATGGTTGGACGTACTGAATGAATACAAGTCAATGCAGTCAAAATGAGATTGAATGAACTGCTACATGTCGTTCATGCTCTAATATTCTCTGTGTTGCAACGATGCATTTCATCAAAAAGTTCCTGAATTTGTCTGAAATATAAAGTAATGACCTGTTTTAATTAAATTTTAAGGTAAAGTAAATTATGTCGAAACAGTTAAATCTTTGTATGGAACATTTAATTACACCACTTACATGAGTTAATCCAGATAGATTTTAGACGATTAATTTAATGTAGATTTCGGAGACTAAAACTATGATCGATGGGGATGACTAAAACTAAATTGCATTTTAGTCAAAACACTAACTAAAACTAAATCAAGATTTGCTTTCAAAATTGACATGGATCTTAAATTTTAATTTCAGTTAAGAATTAAAATGTTGAAATTCTTTAAATTGAATGTACGATCGCTGGGGAATGTCTCAAGAACAGAAATACTACGTAATATGCTCGTTTTTTTACAAGTTTACCATGTTAAGCATGAGAAGACAGCACGTTTAATATCGTAAAGAAGTCAGAATGCATGAAACCCCATTGCATTGCCGCTTTCAGTGAAAGCTTTGCTAAAGTGATGTGTCTTTAATCTGGATTTAAATTGGGAGAGTGTCTCTGACCCTCGAATAGTATTGGGAAGCCTATTCCAGAGTTTAGGTGATACGTATGAGAAACCTCTACCCCCTTTGGTGGATTTGGTTATTCTAGGTGTCATAAAAAAACAGAATTTTGAGATATTAGAGAGCGTGATGGGTTGTAATGTGATAGAAGCTCTGTGGCTCTTCTGGGGCAAAACCGTTTAGGGCTTTAGAAGTAATTAAAAGAACTTTAAAGTCAATAAGTCTTCATAATATCTTATTTTTTGTTAAAAAGAATAAAGATTTTAATACATTTTTGGAACAACTTTTTTGGCGAACAAGGCATGTTTGTTAAAACAACTATTTTTTTTTATTAAACTAAGGCTGGTTTATAATAATCCCTGTCCGGGAGACTGTCCCATGTTTTTTTTTTATATATATAAATGGGCCATTATTATTGCTTGATTTCAAGACAGATTGCCGCATCCTCAGCTTTTTGGTCAACTTACTTGACACAACACAACAAACATAATAATGTGGAACATACGAAATACTCTCAACTAGCCGAATTCTCTAAAGCTGACCTCAGGCCATCCTAATTGTTGATCGACGCATTTCCACATGCGAGACGCTCTTCGCATACTTCGACACTTATTGAATCCTCTATTTCTGTGCTTGTTAGTGTCGTCATCGTACACCTGCGAATGCTCTGCAACCAGATGGTGTGTTTGTGTAAAACGCCTTACTTCCTGTTCTTGGCTGCTGCTCACTATTGTTCTTTGTTTGTGTGTCCACGCTACAGTACAGAATGTTGGACCCTGGTCATATTGTTGAGTCGGTCATGGTGGAGGAGGACCCTCATGAGATGATGCCAGTTATTTCACTCGAAACGAGTGATGATGGAACCACGCGGCGCACTGAGACAACAGTAAGTTTGTGCACATTCAGAATTTTTGCAAACTTTCTCCACTTACTGTCTGCTTTTCCGGAGAAGCTGGATGGAGAATAAGAGCACTTTTTTCTCACATCAGGTTAAAAAGGTCACAAAAACAACCACCACACGAACAGTTATTCCTTCCGTCTCGGACACGCTCTCCTTGGACGGCACTGGTTCAGTTACCGGGATGGGTTATAACACCCCGATGGATCGTGTGTATAGGCCACCGGGTGGCCCAATTGATTACCCTACTGCTACTGTACCACGTAACTACCACTACGGACCACCAGGTGGCTATGATGACTACCGCAGTGGCCCTCCTTCAGAAGTCTACGCCAGCCTCAGCCGAGGAACTCGTATGGACGACAGATACAGGTGTGTTTCTGCTTTCAAAATGGGAAGCCTGAAATTTCAGTATGACCGCTTGTCGGTGTAACAAAAATGCGCCCATTGTCCTTCAGGCCTGTGGATGGCTACCGCACGATTGACTCCGCCTACCGCACTCACAGCCGGCCGCAGTTGGATCCATATGCAGCCCAGCCTCAGGTGGGCCGTTTGGGCAGCGCTCTAGAGATCTCTGGAGCTCTTCAGCGGTTTATTCCAGACCCCTACGGCCTTGAAGATGACCAGAGGAGCCTGGGATACGACGAGCCTGATTACAACATGGCGGGGCTGCATTACAGCACAATGCCCCGGTTAGCGCATGGGCACCATGCCCCACCACCACGTAGGACAGGGTTAGTGTGAATATGCGTTATTAAGAATTGTTTTTATTGAGCAATGTCACTGAGCTGTTTTTTCACATTTGTATTTTTCTCCTCAGGTCATATGAGGGCACTCTGGATGGCGATATCTCTGGAGCTGGTGATATGTATTGGGGAGGAGCCCCATTGGCTCAGGGAGAAAGAGGCAGCATGGCGTCATTGGACAGCACTCTGCGCAAGGGTCCCGCCAACACAACATGGAGGCAGCCTGAACTTCCTGAAGTCATCGCTATGCTCAACTATCGCCTGGACCCTGTCAAAAGTAACGCTGCAGCCTACCTGCAGCACCTCACCTTTAAGAATGATAAGGTTAGCTGGATACAATTCCTCGACACTCATTGGATCCAGTTAGAACGTTTTGTCAAACTTAATTTGTCTTCGTTCAGGTAAAGTCCGACGTTAGGCGGATGAAGGGAATCCCGGCCCTGGTATCAATGCTTGATAACCCAAAGAAAGAGGTGCATTACGCAGCATGCGGAGCTCTCAAGAACATCTCATATGGGCGAGATCCAGATAACAAGATAGCCATCAAGAACTGTGACGGAATCCCTGCTCTGGTGCGGCTACTGAGGAAGACGAGAGATCAGGACCTTACTGATAGTATAACAGGTACATACATCTTAAAGGAACAGTTCTCTCAAGAATAAAAATGTATTTACTCACCCTCAAAGATTTTTGGAAGAATGCTTGTAACCAAAACCATTGACTACCTTAGTCAAAATTTAATTGTGCATTTCTTTGTTGAATGTAACAAAGAAAACCGTTGTGGGTAACTTTTTACTACCATTGTCATTTTGGCAGTCAATGAGTGCGTTTACATGCACAGTTTTACTCAGATTATGCTTAATAAGCTGATTACGTGAAAGGTCACGTAAACGCGTAAAACGGTTTTCTTTTATCTTGGAAAGCTCATAAATGGCGTGAGCTAAACCTGCTCGCCTAGGTAGTTTTTTATCAGTTACTCAGATTTCGCGTTGCATGTAGTAAATGCCTTCTCAGTTTTGTTTGTGCGCATGTCTGACATCGCATTAGTAAAAGTCTCAAATGGAAAGAACAGTAAAATAACGCATAGTCTGCTCTCGAATCATGCAGATGATATAGAAACGTCAAAATTAAAAACTATTGTCGCATATGCTGGTTCTGCGGAGATAAGAGATATAAAATACAGCTTCTGACCATTTTCCTGCTGCAATTTTAATGACTAAACAGACTATCGATGGTGATGTCACTGCACACAAGAAACCTGGCAAGTCTCAAACTTCCATGTAAACAAGGTTTTCTGTGTAGCAAGTTTTTTAAAGCAATAAACCCTGAGAAGCAGTGGGTTACAATGCATTTTATAACATCTAAGGGGGTTTACAACGCCCTTAGCTTTTATAAAATGCACTGTAACCCACTGCTTCACAAGGCTTATTGCTTTTATAAAACGGTTATTCCATAGGTGTAGCAAGGTTTCGTAAAATAAAGTAAATAAAATGTTTAGGCCAAGTAATGCGGTCAGACGTTATAAATCGGGGTATTATATAACAGCTTAGAACTCAGCTCAGCCAATCAGAATCTAGGACCAAAACTGACCGTTTTATTATATTCAGTAAATGTGGCCACACCAAGTTGCAATAATCACAACTGCCATCCTCTCCTCCAGGCACGCTGTGGAACCTTTCCTCTCACGACTCTGTAAAAATGGAAATCGTTGACCACGCGCTGCACGCCATGTCTGATGAGGTCATGGTTCCGCACTCAGGCTGGGAGAGGGGGAACCAGGGGGGTGAGGAGAGTTGCAAACCCAGACACCTGGAGTGGGAGACGGCACTCACCAACACCACCGGTTGCTTAAGGTACAGTAAATTCATGCTGTTTATCCGTATGCGTTTCATGGGAATTCAAACCCACGGCATTGCGAGTGGTTTGCTGTTGCGAAAGCCACTGAGGTACAGAAAGAGATGGGCGGGGGCAAGGATTAGGAAGGGAACTTTTAAATTCATGGTTCAGACGGTGAAAGACATTAAAGGCTGGAGGGGTGTTGTTCCGCTAAAGAATTCCTGTCAAGAAGTTTGTGTGTGGGTGAGGAAGCTGCGTTTTAATGTGGAAGAAAGGAGGGAAGTGCGAAGGAAATGCTTTTGTGTGTGTGTGTGTTTGTGACTGCCCAAGAACCTTTCAGCCTGTGAAAGAAGCAGGACAAAGTTTGGACAAAAGAGAGAAATGTGATCTTTGAATCCACTTATTTCCCTTGAGTGCTTCTCTTTTAAAACTGTCTCTCATCTCTCTTTCGCCTGTTAGGCTTCTCGAAAGCACTCCATTCAGAGGACTGATTTTACACCGTGATTAGATTTAAATGGAGCTAGTGCTGTCCTGCCTTCTAACCCTCACTTTCTCACCGAGCGCCCTTCACTGTTTTCCAGATGTCATCTGTTCACGCTCGGTTACGTGTTTTGGGTGATGACCCGAGGCTAAAACTTTCTCTGCCTGTTTAATGTTTAGCGACGTTCGGCATGCGGCGTAATAATTAGTTGCCTGACGTTTCTCTTTCAGGAATGTGAGCTCGGAGCGGAGCGAGGCCAGGAGGAAGCTGAGGGAGTGCTCCGGATTGGTCGATTCCCTCATGTACATCGTCCAATCGCAGATCAACTGTAAAGATGTGGACAACAAGGTAACCGGCTAGCTTTTGAGTGAAAAACCCGAACCTTTTTTTCAGTCTCGTATACTGTACGGAACACATCTGTTCCTCAAAGAGCAAAGGTAATAATAGAGAATTTACGATAAGAGCGAAGTGGGAAGAAAGTATTGTTTGGAGACATCCATTATGCAGTTATGAAATGGATTATTTAGACCCAGTTCCTGTTTTTACCTCAATAAAATAAAGGCGTGAAATTGCACATTACGCTCATATTATAGGCTGACTGGGAAATAGTTTTTTTTAATGAACTCATCAGTGTTAGTTGACCCGTTTCTCCAAAAAGTTATTGTAAAGTTGATTTTCTCTATCTTTGCAGTTGATAGAGAACAGTGTGTGTCTGCTGAGAAATCTGTCCTACCAAGTGCATCGAGAGATACCTGGCTGCGAACGCTACCAGGAAACCATGCCTGTCAATCAAGGCCCCGCCCCTTCTGCCCAAAAGGGGGGCTGCTTTAGCTCCCGAAAGGGTAAAGGTGCGTGTCCGATTAAAATAAAGGAAAAAGCTCTGACTAATTAAAATAAGGCACCCCCAAATCCAGTGTTATCTTCGTTTTGTGTAAACAAAGCTAAGAGGCTACATTTTGTTTTGTGTTTTTATCACTTAGAAGTATGTTAGACATGTGAGTTTGATACTTGCCAGATTAGGTTTGTTTACACAAAATGATCAAGCATGCATGTATTTCGTTTGCTGTGGATTTGATCATTTTATGGTGGCTGGGGCACTGTTGCATTCATTTTTATATACCTAAAATTGGTCCTGTCCTCTTATTCTTTTGCATTTTCTCATCTGTCTTTATATGCTCTTTTCTTGCTTTTCGTATGGTAACAGACGAGTGGTTTTCCAAAGGTAAGCTCTTTTCTCTCTTTTTTTAACTTTGCTTGCTTTCATAGAAATCATGTCATTGCAATCCATTATTAACAATGTCTTGGGTTCAAGTTCTAGAAAATGGATCTGAAATGGGCAAATTGTAATAACGTTTTAGGGGAAGATAACTTATTTCAATCCCATTTCTCTTTCATTTTCTGAGCTGCACTACTTGTGTTAAGTGAGGAGGCAGAAAAGGGTCGCAGTCACACAAACAAGGTTTTTATTGATCGGAGGGAAATAGAAGTTGAACCACTAACAAGTATCACTGACAACTGAAATACTGCCTACATAGACTGCATTTGAAGGCATCAAGAAGCTTCAAATAGTAGATAGTAGAGAAATGCTGTATTCTAAAATTGACCAAATTCTGAGGCAAATTTGTGGTCATCCTTTAAATAGGAGGCAATCCCAAAAGGCATTTTGACAACTGAAACCAGTCATAGAGAATCAGTAACATTCTAAGAACATTTTAAAATAAAACCGTGACTGTGGCCCTTAAAAGGATAGTTCACCCAAACATTAAACTCAATTTTCTTACTCGTGCTATGAGGATATCGCATGAAAACTGGTCATGAGACATGCGTAAACAAATGACATGACAATCAACATTGTTTTGATATTTTGCAACATATTTTTTCAAAAGAAATGGCTTTCTGAATAGTTGAAGCTCCAAAAAGCATGTGTGTAATAAAATAATAAGCAACAAGCAAATGTGTATTGATGCTGACATTTAAGAATTTCATTTTTGGGTGAACTTGAGCTTTAAGGGGACATTTCAACCAAAATTTAAGAATCTCTCGTTATTTACTCTCCCTTGTGTCCATCCAAACCTGTATGACTTTTTCAGATATTTTGAAAAAGGTTGGTAACCAACCCACATATACATTTCTCAGAATGTCTTCCTTGGTGTTCCATAGAAAAAGTGTCACATACAGGTTTTGAGCAATGTAGAGGGTGAAAAAATGATGGCAGAATTTTTATTTTGGGGTGAACTGTCGCTTTGAAAAGCTGTCCGCATATACATGTCTTTCTAGATGTAACCAGCAGAGCGCACCAGAGCACCTCACTTCAGATAAATCCATACAACCTCACCAAACACATTCACTTTTATATTTTTAACGTTATTTATACCAATTCTTCACTTTGTTCGTATTCTATGATGTCATACGTCTATACAAATTGGCATTGGTTCATTGGTCTAATCATCACATTCTGCAGGGGTTTTTCTCATGGGGAATAAATGTGGCCTCTGACTTAAATGTGTCTGAAGAAAACCTCCTTTGTCTGAAGAAAATCATTTTCTCTTTGATCTTGTAATGCTTTACACGCACCTATTTGATTGCCTGTGGAATGTAATAGTAATCTCTGCTCTGCAGTCAAGCATATAATGGATGTTTTCTTCAGACTACCATTTTTAAACTGTATCACAACTTCACTCCCCTTAAGTCGCAAGAGTTTTACCCCTCACTGGTCCCTGTATCCCTATATTTCCCATTGATCTCCATTTCACTCGCTTATTCTTTCTGATGTGTTCAGGCAAGAAAGATGATGATGGAACCTCTGACATGATTGACATTCCAAAGAGAACCACACCAGCCAAAGGTACATTAGACTTCCTGTTGAATTTGAATACTTATGGCAATAGTTGTGATATGAAATGTAACGATTATGCATTTGTTAAGGTTATGAGTTGCTGTTCCAACCAGAAGTGGTGCGAGTGTACACTTCTCTCCTAAAAGAAAGCAAGAACCCATCGGTTCTAGAAGCCGCTGCAGGAGCCGTGCAGAATCTTTGCGCAGGCCGTTGGAGTGTAAGAATACAGACGCTATATTTCGCTAATTAAGTTAGCCGTAGTTCAAGAGCTCAGTAGTTAATGTCAACTTTCCTACATCAGTATGGGCGGTACATCAGAGCAACGATGAGACAAGAGCACGGCCTGCCGATGATGACTGAGCTGTTGTCTCATGGGAACGATCGCGTGGTCCGAGCCATGTCTGGAGCCCTGAGGAACCTGGCCATCGACGCTCGCAACCGTGAACTGTTAGGTGTGTTTGTGAGAGAAACTCGGGTTGTGAAAGACATGAATATGATGTGTGTTCTAGAATTTGTGTTTTTAATACCATGTTTGTCTGTATCTAGGGAAACATGCAGTGCCTAACCTGGTGGCTAATCTGCCGGGTGGTGGTCAGAGTCAGCCCGTGCGTGGGCTTTCGGAAGAAACCGTGGTGTCTGTTCTCAGCACTATGGCAGAGGTTATTGGGTCCAGCGTAGATGCTGCCAAAACCCTTCGTAGCTCCCAGGGCATTGAGAGGCTTGTGCTCATTAACAAAGACAGGTTGGTTTCTCTTTTTCAGATTAGTTACTGACAGTTTCTAATCTTTTTAAGCCACCTTGTTATGTGTTGGGAGTAAGTCGTGTTTAAGGATATAGGATGGTATCCACAAGTTTAAAGGGTCAGATACCAGAATGGTGTAATCCATTTAGTTCAGATCATGGAATTTTGCCTTTAGATTGTCTGCAACATAACTCATTTCAATTTAAGAAGCTGTTGTTTTATGTTTCGCATTACTGTCCTTGTTCTCACCATTTAGCAACCGCTCGGATCGGGAGGTACGTGGTGCTGGGCAAGTGCTGCAGATCGTGTGGGGCTTCAAAGAGCTCCGCCGCACACTGGAGAAAGACGGCTGGAAGAAAACGGACTTCATGGTCAACCTCAATCCTCCCAACAATCCCCGCAGCAATGGGGGATATGAGGACAGCACCCTTCCGCTAATAGACAGGGGTGAGGACACGCCCTTATTCCTTTAATGCGTTTACACAACAACTAAAAAGCGTTTTAGAATCTTTTCTTCAACTGTTGCTGGACATCTCAAAAACTGACTTTGTTTGGGTTTCTTTGTTAGGAGGCAAACAGGACAGAGATCGAGATATGATCCCCATGAATGACATTGGACCAGGTAAAACATCCTGTACACATGTGTACATGAATATGCTTAAATTTTAGTCACACTTGCTATTTCAGATTTTTCTTTACTGACTGTGAAATGAAGTGGTCATTACAGAAGCTTGCATTCCTCTTATTTATATATTTATTTTGTAATATTAAGGTCGTTGTGTGTGACTCAGCAACACATGCTAGCCAAGGCACATATACTAAGATAAAGTCAAGTTACGTTAAGGTCTGATGATTTACAAAAGAAAAATGTCTTTGGAAATTTATTTTAAAATGTACAAAAAGTAATATACTTTTTGTACAATTTAATGTATACTTGCAAGTTTTTGGGTGAATCACTTAAGAACTGCACAAAATGTAACATTTTGGGAACACTTTGCAACGTTGTGTTAAGGTTGTATTTGCATTAGTAAATGCATTAACATGAACTTATGATGAACAAAATAGTTTTTCCACATTTATTGATCTTTGTTAATGCACAGTGAGCTAACATATACATTTGTATTGGCATTTACTAACATACATTTTCAGTACAACTTTTGATTTTAAAAAATGTTAGTAAATACTTAAAAAACAAAGTTGAATAAATGCTATGGTCATGTTTCCTTGTAAATTATAATTTGGGGTTGAAAAATGGCTCAGACTTGTCAAGTGCAAACTTATGTTTAGGTTTATACCCACTTCACACCCTGTGCTATTTCAGACATAAACCACTGTGCTAATGTAAAATGTGCGATCAGTATGCAGATGATTTCCCCTCAGCTCTTTATAATGTTTATCTGTGGTACCAGATGCTTACTCAACGATAGACCAGAGAGGGCGGAGGAACACTTTAGACGACACTTTGGATCGTTCAGACAGAGACGCACCTCAGGTGAATGTCTACCCTTCTTCACTCACAAACAACCAACAACTTGTGTTTTCACTAAACTTCCTTTAAAGTAGCCCTGCACAAGTAACAAATACTGACATCACATCCTGTTTTATTTCACTAATTGGACTTCAGAGGTGTTCGACTCCACTAACGGTCTCTCAAACACTTTTCTTTTATTACTCCACTAACGTTCTCACACACTTTTCTTTTATTACTCACTTATTCTTCGATGGCCTTTCACTTTCTCTTATTCTCTGCCATTCTTTCTCTTTCACTCTCAGGGAGGAATGTATGGGGAGAGGCGGGGCTCTATGCCTCTGTTGGACACTTATGATGGTTAGGCCACTCCCCCTCCCCCCCACTCAGTGCATGAGCACGCATGGTATGTGTGTCCACCTTCTGCATGGCCTTAATTTGTATATTTAAGTGTATGTGCGCTGGTCTTTGTGGTTCTAACCTTGGTATTGTTTGTTGTTTTACCTTTTTGTGTATATGGATGCTATTTTTTTTATTGCGTCCAGTGTTGGGGAAGCTAGTTGTAATTTCTAGTATTTAACTGCAGTTAACTACAGGACAGTTGTTAAAGTTGAAATAAAAAATTAAAGCTAAAACCTGCTTTTATAATATATTAGATGATTATGGTTTTTTATTAAATATGATTTGCCACAAAAATGTGCACTTGCAATAAAAGGATGGATTTACAGTAAAGCTGCACGATACATCGGAAAAAAACGTTACGCGATCTGGCCGGTGTTTGCTGTTTTTTTTGTTGCTGCATGGTTTGTCAGCGAAGTGCGATTAAATGCTGCTGCATCTGAAAAACAGAGGGCAGTCTTATGCAGAAACTCCAAATTTATGCTGCAGAAGACCAAAACTCGTAGTTCCAGGAAATATACCTATATTTTGCAGCGTGACGTGTACAAATCGGAAGAAGGATAAACGCTTGTCCGGACAATGCTCTAGCTCTGCTCACTTCACAGAACAATGCGGAGACTAGAAGCAGTTAGACATGCGGCGCTAGCTGTATGCTGATTTGTCTAACATATATCAGACCTTGATAATAAATAAATCACTCAAAAACAATGTTTTTGTAATATTTGTTTTCCCTATTTTTACATTTCCCAGTAAACCATGCAACAAATCGGACAACATATGCTGCTGTAGCTTTTGGTAAATAAAATGAATGCCTGTGAGAAATCAAGCTGAATAAATGAATGGCTATGGCAGCAGTGCGACAGAAAACGCTTTTTCCTACTCTGTCGCCATATTGTGAAATAGGCGAATGCCTTTTGGCATCTTCGCCTGCTGTTGCTGTTATTCAAGCCTTGTCTGGTATTTTAATGATAATAAAGTATATTTATAATAATGATGTTTGATGGGCGTTGCTTTTTCAAATCCATGTTATAAGTGACTCAAACTCGTACTGTTTTTAAACTACACAGCATTTTCTACCGATCACAGACAAAACTGCACATGAAACATAATCACTCTAGACAGGTCGATTTTCGTGATATTTAGATATTTATTTATTCAAAACTAATTGAATCAAAATAATTAAAAACTGAAAAGTTGCAGAGACAAACTATTAGCCCTGCCCCAAACTCATGCCATTGGTTGAGCTAGTGCTATGTCCCGACCCGACAGATCACTTAAAAACGAATTGCAGATTCAGTTGCATTCAAGTCAACTTAAATTATACAGAAATACCAATTTGTACAAAGCTGCACAAGGTATGAACATTATTGCTTCATTATTGCCCCATTTTTAAGCTTTTGTTTTTAATTTATTTGTGCACAAAATGGCATTTTGCCACAATATACCGTTTGGAAAAGTAACATGACTTTGCAACAGCTCTGCTAATATATCATTTTTTTGTAATTTTTCACTTAGTTACTCCCCAACACTGATTTCCTCACCCATGAGTCCGATTTGGTCACATGACCGATGTTTTAATGGTTTTATTCGTCATTGAAACAAGCATTTTGCGTTATGCACAAATGCTCATCGCAATTCCTTAATGACACATTACTGAATCATTTTTGTAATTTAACTGTAGGCAAGAAAACACGTAATACTTGACCTTAACGTTTCTCTTTCTCCCCACAGAAAA
The DNA here is from genome assembly GCF_015846415.1 of Triplophysa dalaica. Classification (NCBI taxonomy): domain Eukaryota; kingdom Metazoa; phylum Chordata; class Actinopteri; order Cypriniformes; family Nemacheilidae; genus Triplophysa; species Triplophysa dalaica. The sequence continues at coordinate 9,460,147 of NC_079543.1, forward strand.
ACTGATAGTGTGCATCACCCGTCGTGGGTTTCCTACTCCTGCCTACTGTCCTTGCTGAGCCTTTGATCTCATCACTTCCGGGACCATAGCCACTAACTGCATTGACCCTTCTGTAGTTTCCAACCCTCTGTTGTTGCCACTCTTACTCTTCAGATCAATGTGATTGAGAACAGCCACTAAAAATACGGACACTACAGAATGAAAAACTTTTCTTGATTTTGGTCCATACTACTATTTTGTGTGAAATGACAGACTAAGAAACACTAGGGACTAAAAGATCTATTTAGTCAGCTTCTCAAGTTTATAACCGCTGTCCTTTTTTCTTGGATTGCATATATTAGAACACTAGTGTAGAATGACGTCGGTATTGTTTTCGCTTGATCTTGCTTTGCCGTTCACAGTAATGCAACATTGCGTCATCTGCAGAAATCATTGTAAATAGAATGTCTGAGTTTATGCCTTGTTGATGCATTGTGATGGCCATAAGACCTCATTTTTTGGTCGCTGTTTTCCAAAAGCACTAGATGACCAATCGACTCTAATTTTTCTTTAAGGTTGTCTATCTGTGGATGGTCTTGTGAAGTGTCCTGTCTCTAGGGAGGGGTTGTTGTTTAAAGTGTTTATGCAAGCATTACAATAGATGCAGAGGGATCAAATGATTGGGAGACTTATATTAAACCAGTAGCATTCACATGTTTAGCTGAGGACAGTTGTGATCTTTAGGACAGCCGTGTGGTTCCGGATCTTCACATTTTTTATCTGTTGTTCCTTAAAGTTAGTTGATAGATCCGGTGGGAAATTTGCAAAGCATTCCAGAGTGGGAGAGCTTTTTTGCATATAAAAATATATTTTCCATTTGGTTTGGTCTTTGTTACTGGCACTGACTATAATTAGTGTATAAAAACCAAGGACCATATGCATCAAGAGTAAAATAATTTATGTATCTACCTTCCCCTGATTAAAACAGCTGGTCCGAGGACAGCCGTTTACACCCAAGACAAATTCTAGCTCTGATCTTAGATCAGTTCTCGTACTTTTCCAAACGTTGCGATTCGAGGCCCAGCTGGTGGACCCAGTGCTTTTCTTGCTTCGTCTGAATAATAATGAATCTGTAAATATGACTCTGCATACTTGGGAGTGCCTCGCTTGTTAAATGGACATACGAGTTGCGCGTGTGGTTGCGTTAAGCGGCTTCCAAGAACGTGTGAATGGAAATGTTCAGCCAACCTTCTGCCTCTTGGTTCTAGTGCCTGTCTGTGTAAAGTGAATGAGTGTACATTTAAGGATGTATATGCATTGTTTTTTGTTTCTGCGATCCATAAGTACAGTGCTCGTTCCATAGACTGCATATTTAAAATGCACAGCAAGTCTGCTGTAGATATTTACTGAATGGAAACTCTAGCACTAGGGGTCGGTGGATTTTTAAAAATAAATTCTTTTTCCCAATGCATTTTAATCCCCATCTGCCTATTTCCAATCTTTCGCAACACTACAATTAATACAGGAGAAGGTCGGCTGTTGACTTAGTGGATGCGAGACAAAAATCAGAGTCCTGTTTGCTCAAAGATTTAAGTAACCGATCGAATGTTCAGTGTTGAGGGCGGCAGTCTTTTAATTACAAACAAAAAATGTATCTCTTTCAAGATTTAACTAGAGTTCAGATTTTGATTCTAGCTTGATTAGAAATTAAGATAAAAGCACATTTAACTATATATACCAGAGAATATTTGTTAATTTTAATTATTTTTTTCTTGGTTGTCTTTTTGCTCTTCCTTTTCTATATTTTATGATTGGGGCTGATTTTGTTTGTTTTTCTGGGGTTGTTGTGGGTGAATGCATATGCAATCAGTTTTATTTTTTAAATAAATGCATTTACGGTTTATATCTTTTAATTAAAGACAAAAAGAAAAAATCTGTCGTGATGTCAGTTGTCATGCTGTTCTTCTGCAACACTAACAAGTGGATCTTGATTCATTGTTCCTATATTTCAACACTTTACCTTTGGTCTTAAACATTGCACCTTCCTCTCATGGATTGAACATGTAACTTCGCAATACATTTTTTAATAAAACAATGATTTTTTCAAGGTTCTGATAATGAATGTTTGTGTGATTTTACTTATTTTTATTCACATGGTTTAGTAGTTTGTATTTTTAGCTCTGCTTTGAAAGAGTGTAGCTCTGCTTTGAAAAGTAAAATCAATAAGTCGTTCTATAATTTACTTTAGCAGCTTACACCAGCCAAGCTGGTTGCTGGGAAATGTCGATACGCATTGTATAAAATAATCCCATGTGTTTTCTTAAGTCCTTGTTATATCCTAGTTGCTAAAGCTTGCATTAGGTTTGCCATGAACTATCATATGTGGATCATATGAGCTCGTTTTAAACTATGTAACGCTCACATATTTTACTGGACATTTAGCGTTTTTCATAATGCAGTACATTTTATTGCTTTTTTTTTACATTTAAAAAATTGTGTTCTATTCTACAGAAAACTGATCAAACAAAGGTCAAATTTAAAATTCTGCAGTGCATGAATTCATGAAGAAAATATTCTAAATAACATACAACTGTATGTAAAAAGCATTTTATAATGCCACGTGACAAACATTGCACATATTCCAAGATTATAGGGGTGACACGTTTTTATCACAAAAGCAGATATTTTGTGAAATGTCTTTGTGGTTATGTGACCAACAAATGTTATTATATCAACGATCTTCAAAAAATCTGAAAGAAAATCATACGGTTTGAAATTATGGGGGTGAGTTAATGATGAAAGATTTTTATGAAAAGTAATTAATGTAAAAAAAGTTTTGATGTCAACTAAATGCATTTATTAAAAAAAATATTTATGCATGTAATGCCTATGTTGACAATCATTTGCTGTTTGATTTCTGAAGAAAAGTATTTTGAAGATTGAAACCGTCAATTTTTGTCGTACAATGTAACGGGGATATTCAATTGGCGGGCCGAACCCGGTCCTCGATGTGATTTGTTCCGGCCCTTCAAGCATAGTGTGAAAAATAATCTCATTAGTTCAGTCGGGAACTGACACTATAGTTATGAACGTGACGTGCGATTGGCGCGAGTACATTACATACAAAGTCAATGCAAAGACGCGCATTTTCAACTCGAGCTATGATTTCGCGCAATAAAGAGCGTAGAACGTGATTCCTCTCTGTGAGACGCGGTGAGCAGGACAATGACTGATGAGAACATTTATTAGTTTCATTTCTGACCTTTCGCTAGCACGAATAGGACCACCATTTAAAAAGTACTGAGGCAAGGGCGGAGAAAAGCGCGTCGGAGAACAGCGCATATGTAGGTTAATGTTGTTTCAATGAATTTCCTTTTTTGTTTTGCAGTTTAAAGACATGAACAGTTTCTACTGTTCCTGTTTCATGTGAGAATTGAAAAAAGCAACTGTCAAACACCGATTGCGGCGACCCGTCAAAATAAAAGTCCGGTTTACCACAACATCCCTCTTGATTTTTACTGAGAATATTATTTACTTTAGGAAACTAAAAGTAAATGTGCTAGTAACGTTATAAACACAACTTTTTTAAAAATAGAACTTTTTTTACTAACATCGAAGTAGATTTAAAAACAATTTTCTTTTTATTTCTAATAAAAAGTTTCCCTGTATGGTTCAAAGGATCTACTGCACTTTTTTATAATGTTTATACGTGAATACTTTAGTATAGTGAACTATTTTTTTTATGTTGGCAAATATAGTACTATTGATAAGTGAAGGACGTAAAACACAGTTTTAAATTAAAACAGAAAAATGAATTTCTTATTGTTGTTATTATTCCTCATATTGCAAGCCATATCCCTCCGGGTCCTCATTTTGGGATGCCCTATCTATGACAAACTAATCGAATAGCCCTGCAATATAATATGGGTCGGGTTTCTTGGTCAGGTGTGCATATTTGTTTCAACATAATCAATTTAACAACCCATTTGTGATAAATGTTGCAAGATTTTTGCAAAACATTTTTTTTTATGTTGATATCTCAAAAAATATATGCGTTCGTGCGTTTAACGACAGCGCATGAATGGCTACGCTTGCACTACGTTACGTAACGTTACGTTGAATCTGCACTAGAGGTGTTAACAACATCTTAATCGGTATGCCCTAAATTGATGTGGATTGAATCTGTTAAATATTTTGGAAGCTTAGAAGTCTCAGTAAAGTAAGTTGTTTTATTTATTTTTAAAGAATACAGATTATGAATTGACTTGTATTATGTGATGTCATGTTAATTGGTTGAAATTTATCATGAGATGATTGCAGGCCTCGCGTGTCCTGCAGTTTTTCGTTGTTTGCATATTGTACAAGTATTTACTTTCACTGCATATTAGAGTATAATACATAGTATAAAAAAACAATATAATATGTACGATTTGCACGATGAACACCGACCACATGCACTTGTTGGATTAATACGCCGATTTAAAAGTTATAACGTTAATCGTCGTGATGTCAGGCTCTGTTTACATACATCACATTTGGCATCGCTGGTGACCTGTCTAAGTTACGTCCCACCCTACATCGATCTACAGTATGGATGAACCACTGCATTTTTCCATTAAATATACAACAATGCTATAACTGAACTCAATTTATCAGCGGCAGTCTTTCTGTGTTTTTATGTGTCTTTCTGAAATGTTTTAAACAAAATAATTTGACTTGCAACAGAATATCTGAATGTTTCAGTTTAAGCCTGAAGCTTGCAGCATGTGGAAATATAAGCAGCCTGACTTTGCATTATTCCTGCTTGGTGAACTGCAGAAGCAGCAGCAGGGAAGCATTTTTTGTGACACACTTCTGCAGACAGGAGGTAAGAGCTAAGATTTATATAGACCCTACTTATAATAGTGTACATGACAACCTTTGCTACGAATCATTAGAAAAAGCACAATGTTAACTTTGGCCTCTTTTATAAAGCATATTTAAATACAGTTCAATCAAAGTGAGCTTTGAAGATTAACTGCAGGCCATTCTTTAAAAGGACAGTTCACCCACACATGAAGATGTTGTCATCATTTATTCACCATCATGTCATTCATATACTGTATATGATTCCTTCTTTGGAACACAACATTTTTTATGAAATGTGATTTCTACTTCTGATTCCTACCGATTTTTGGCGTAAAAGATAAATCTATAATTTTGACCCGTACAATGTTTGTTTGTCTTTTACTAAAAATGTTCCCGTGCTACTTAAGATTGGTTTTGTGGTCCAGGGTCACAAATGTGTTTTGTGTCCATAACGTGAGTGTCAATGGAGGCCGGTGTTGTTTCCTTAGCAAAGTTCTTCAAGACGTTTACTTTTGTCTTACATGATTGGAATGACACAAGGATGTGTGAATGATGAAATAATTTTCTTTTTTTAGGCAAACTATATCTTCAGTGTTTAAAATGTGTTGTTTATTTAATAACCGACAAATGCTTGGTGTACAACTGAGCTAGTTGGTTTATATACATATTTTATTTCACATGTCTTTCCTCACACAAACTATTGCTTTTCAATTCACGTCTTCAGGTGTCTGTGTTCCAGCACACAGCTGTGTGTTAGCCGCTTTAAGTCCCATCTTCTCAAGAATCCTGTCCACATCCCCCGCTCCACCTGAGGGGAAGAACAGGCTTCTAAGCCTTGAGGCTGTTGGATCTCATGCTTTACTGAAGCTGGTTGGGTTCCTATACACCGGGGAGATGGAAATAGAAAGTCGGAGCGAACACGAGGACGTAATGGCTGCTGCCCACAAGCTTGGCCTTAAAAACCTAATTGAGAAAAAGCGAGTGTGGGTGGAACGAGGAGTTGAAGATGTTGGGAGATGCTGGAAGGAGGCAGCCGTTCAGACCGATGAGAGCGTGAAGGCCAAGGAAAGTGTGAGCGTGCTGCCTTCAGAGAGACAGAGGAGTACTTTTTATAATGCAAATTATAGCGATGATCCAGGGACTTCTATGTTGGAGGCTGATTTGTCATTTGATGAATCAAGTTCATCTAGAGGTTTTAACTGGATCAGTCATGTCACTGTTCCTCCCCTCGCTGACGTGACAGAAGTGTCAAACCAGTGTAAAACAAATGCTAAGAATAGGTGGAAAATGAAAGATGGACCAACTCAAAATCCAACCTGGCAGCAAAGCCAGGTGAAGCTCCTAAATGTTGAAAGATCCAAATTAATCCAACCTGAAGTGATGGAAAGAAGAAGAAATGTGTCAGGCAAAGATTTCCGGAAGCTCTTAGAGGCTGTGAGTTTGCCCAAAATTGCCACAAGTGAACAAAAATTAGACAAGTTAAAAGTAAAGATCAAACTGAGAAGGAGAGGAGCCTGCTGGGAGAGCAACCTCATCGTGTCTGTCCAGGGAGAGAGCGAATCAGATGAAGTAAAAGAATGTGGACCTCCAACTCCGGTAAGGATTCATCTTCAAAATAAGTTTGAGTTGCCACATAAGAAGCACAATTTGTGTATTCACACCATAGTTTGGGTTTTCACAGGCAGGGTAACATGATATCTGATATTCCTTCTCTAATCTTCTTTACTCTTTATTTTCAATCAAAGACCTGCCCGTCCATTGTACTTCCTGCTCAAAGTCTTGTAACTCTCACCCCACCGACCGATCTGCCCATTTCACCCTCTGACTGTTCCTCAAACGTGTCTTCAGAGAAACGCTGTCCTCCAAATCGCAGTTCTGTGCCTTCTGCTCTGGATCTACCAGCGTTGTCTTCAAGTCCTCCCCAAGCAGATGAATCCGATGAACAAATCGCGATACTCTTGGAGGATATGTTCATGATGGGATTAAACATTCTGCCCTTGATGCCATTAGATAAAAATCTGGAAGAACAAGAGCTCAACCAGCTTGATCCTCTTCAGGAAGACAAAGTTGTGCCCGAGACCTCTGCTCAAGGTTCTTGTCCTTATGTGCCTGGCTGTGAGGAAGAAGTCAGGGAATCTGGTTTTACAGAGACAGTAACACCAATCAGGTCTCCACAACAGAGTTATGAAGGTAAACATTTTCTTTTTTCGTTACGACTGCTTGCTATCACAGTATTAAGGATTTCAACAAAGTGTTAGCCTTTGTTTTGGCTATATGTGACCCTGAATAACAAAATTTTAAGAAAAATCGTATGGGTAAATTTTTTGAAATTTAGATTTTTTCATAATCTGAAAGCGGTTATATAAAGCGGAATAAATAAGGTTTCTATTGATGTATGAGTTGTTAGAATAGGACAATATCTGGCTGAGATACAACCATTTAAATATCTGGAATCGGAGAGTGCAAAAAAATCAAAATATTGAGAAAATTGCCTTTGTGAAGTTGTTAATCAGGGGCACTGCGGCAGCCCATCCACTCACAAAAATAAAGTTTTTATATATTTTAGCTAAAAATGTTCCCGTGCTTCATAAGACTGGTTTTGTGATCCAGGGTCACATATATATTAACTTTGTTAAAGACATGATTGATACTTATGATTTTTTATCTTACGATGTAGTGCTGTGCTGTTTCTGAGGTAAAAAGGGATCGTTCACACAAAAATATACATTCTGCCATTTCTTAAGCTTCATGTCTTGCAAAACCTGTGGCACACAAAAGAAGATATTTTGACAAATTAAGAATGTCTCAGTGGTTTTGGATACATACTATGGAAGTCATGGGGGTGTTACCAACTTACTTCAACACATCCTCTTTCGTGTTTTGAATGACATGAGGATGAGTAAATATTGAAAGAATTGAAATTTTGGTTGATTTTTTTTTTCCCTTGTCCAATCTGATTGAAATGCTCTGGCAACCACCCACATCACTCTGGTATCTTGCTAGTCGGTTTTGCACCACTCACATTTGTTTAGAGAATGAAAATATCAGATGTTCTTTTTCACAATATCTCTTGCTTTTTCATGGTTTGACAGCCTTCATATTTCTCTGCACATGCTTGTTTCACACAAACAGAGTGTGATAGGTTTGTCTTGGTTATTTTCCCTGACTACACTTGTGTTTTTCAGAGCTCGAGAAATCGGGGTTTCACAATCAGTTGAGAACTGAAACAGATCATCCTCCGGCTCAGTTAGCCAGACAAGAACTTCATGCTTCACTTTTCAACATGAACAAAGACACAAGTCTGTATACAATGGAAATGGACTCTCTCGCCCCACTTGTAGAAGACCTGTTGTTAACCACAAAAACAACAGCTGGCCCAGACGGCACTGTCTCTGAAACAGGTGACATGTCAGACTTTAAAATGTCCTCCATCCCTGAAGACGGGATGGATTTCAGACTGCGGAAATGTCTTTCCCCGCTTAAAACAGATGAAAAGGATGTTCCTACAAATGAGCCATCAGAACAGTCACAAGAGGAGCTCTCCAAGACACACAAGCAGGAGCCAAATGCAAAAACATCTCCCCTGTTTCTTTCTGAATCATCTTCGAAATTGGACTTTCCTCTTGGTTCAGTGATCGATTCTTCTGGTCCACATCCGTGTCTTGACCCTAAAGGTTCCCAAGATCAGTCAAACCCTGAAAAACAGGAACTGAAGACACACCGTGATATAACAACTGAAAATGGCTCAAGTGTGGATCAAGCAAATATCATTGGTGAGCTCCCAAAGCAGAGAATGACCAGAAGACATCTAGCTTCTCAAAGGCTGAAAGAATCTCAGGAGTCTCGGGCTCAGACGAGGCTATTTAAGTCTAAATCTGATGATAACATCAAAGAGCCCACGTGTGGAAATGTTCACTTGAAGACCCCTAAATCGCGTGGAGTCCGCACACAAATGTCCACGCCTTTAAAAGCAAACAGAAAAACAGTTGCAGGAGAAAAGAGAAAACAAGAGAATTGTTTACCCCGCACTAAGAAAATGTGTCTGAACACAGCTAGTAAACAACACGAACATGAAGCTGATTTACCTAAAGTGCAGGTCACTGTAGGAACCGTAAAACGAGGTCGTGGCAGACCTCCCAAATCCCAAATATGTGCTGAAAAAAGAAAGCAAAAATGTGACAATGCAAAGAAAATACGCCGGGCTGAGCTTGAACAAGATGCCAAAAAAGAACCAACCCCACGGGAGGAAGACTCAACAGAAATGAGTGAGGCAGATGTTAACGGCAATTTTGTACAGACAAGGCAGAACGTTCATGTGAAGTATTCTGGCCAAGCAAAGAGACCGAGTATCATTGATAAAATCTTTCATCAGACTGGTAATGCTTGTAGAAGTTCATTTGGTCGGCAGCTAACAGCAAACCCGCAAGACACAACTTGTTCACCACAGAGGCTCCAAGGAGCCGTGGAGAAAAGCGGAGAGTGTGGTAATTTAGTGAACGACAGTGAATATATCAGTAAGAGTGTTTGTGGAGAGAACGAAGCAGTGATGTCTGTGGTGGAAAATAAGGATGAAATGGATGCAGCGGATAACCAGGTGAGGTTACAGATGTCACACAGAAGCACGTCACATATTGTGCATCGTACAGTTGAAAAGAGAGAAAGACCTAAGGAGAACTCGGATAGAGAAGCTACTGTTCTTCAGTGTGATTTCCAAAATGTGATGGAAATTTCTGTCGCCCCTTTGACATCTGAGAACTTAACAAAGGATGTTACGGATGTTGATTGTGACATATCGCACACAGAGACGGGCAGCAGAGCTAATAACAAACCAGTAGTGATGGAGAGAATCGACATGACAAGGAATATGCAAGAGAGGCACACCAGTGTCTGTATAAATCCTGAAGCTGAAAATGTTGAAAACAAAAAAGACGCTGCAGTTTCTAATAAGCAAGAATTTCTTGAGAAGAATGAGGAGGAGGATTTAGGGAGATGCAAAGTGGTCCAGCTAACAAAAGAAACTATTGAGAATGAAGAAACTGAAATTCAGATGACAAATGATGAAGCAGTTCAGGAAATTGCTCAATGTGCTTCTGATGTTGGAATTAAGAAAAGGGATGATTTTGATTTGGACGGTCGCCGGCACAGTTCTGACACCCTTTTGGAAGAAGACAAGTTGAGTACAGGATATACTGCAGGTGGTAGGATGACCGATGATTCTTCAAATGCAGGTAAAATCCCTAAATTTACAATGATAAATTAACTTATTTGGCATTATTTAAAAAAACAATCAATTTAGCCTATGTTGAACAATGTCTGTTTTGTCTTTATAGCCATGGCACTGAGAGGCACCCAAGTAATAGTTAAAAATGGCCCAAATGTCCAAACTGGTGATGTATCTCACCAGTCAACAGTCACTGAAGACCATTCAACATTGCAGATCGCTGTGTCCAGCTCAGATGAAGAAATGATTGAAGTGGATGTTATTGAGCACTCTCTGTTCAGTAACCCTCCGTTATTGCTGTTGGCAGCTGCACAGACCATCTCTCTGCCCATTGTGGATCTACAGGATCAAGATGGCGAGATGGATGTTACTGAAGAGGAAGAGGTAGATGTCACGGGAGAGGACACTGACAAAGAGGACCTTTAACACAGTCGAAATTTAACCACTTTCAGCTTTCAACAATGAAGCAATGAGAATTGGTTTTGTCAGTTTGATATTTGTTTTTGCTTGTATAGAAATGTTTAATATTTCTGTATATATGGAATCTATTAATTATTAAAATAATGTAAATAATAAAGTTTGTGTGTCTATACACAAGTTCATAGTGAACATACATGTGTTTTTATTTTGGTCAGACTATTATTAAATTTTGTTACATTGTTTTTATTTATAATTTTATAAATACATTTTCAATTAAGTGTTCGTGTAATACCTATCGTATGATGCCTTTCGGAAAAAGACGTATTTTATAAATTATTAAATTATTTTGTTGTTATAACAAATTTAGCAATTTTACTTAAAAATTGTTGATTGTTGTGGTTTAATATATTTTAAAATGTTTAAGGTTGCATCAGAGTTGCATATGGGCGACTCGGTGTATTTGAATAGAAAACTTTATTGTCAGCGGAAGTGACAATTACAGCACTGGATGGGAAGGATCCACGTGGGTTCTTCCTCCGGTCAGGACTGGTAGGCACAGACGCTGAAGGTTAAGCAAGGCTGACAGGGTTTTTGTGTTGAACAGGACCCAAAGGCTGATCGGCGGGAATCGAGTGAGGGTGGACGGAAAGGTCGTTTGCAGACATGGACCCCATGAAAGCGCAGCAGCTCGCTGCCGAGCTCGAGGTTGAAATGATGGCTGATATGTATAACCGGTATGAAGAATATGATTAACTTACATTGTCGTATGTGCATTAGCATCTACCAGCTCCATGGCATATAACGTTAAGCTGTGTATTTGGACATAGACAAATATGCTATGATTATTATCATCATAGTATAGCATGACTACAATCAGTGTATAAAGGGAAGCTAGGCGTTTTATAATCTCATGCCTTGGTCAAAACATTTTTGTTATAGAAAATATCATACGTCGTATTATAATGGAAATATATTGTATTTGCTACGCTCGAATAGAGCTCAGCTAGTTTTATCATGCGCGCTAGCCGTGACTTTTACTTTGTCATCTACGAGATAGAAGCCAATAATTGTCTCATAGTAAGGTTGTAACGATACACTCCGCTCATGATTCGGTACATATCTCGATATTTTGCACAGAATAAAAAAATGAAACAGAAATCAAATCACATTTATTTTCTAACTTATTTTGTTGCACATTCAAATTTATATTTAACATTTTAAGGCTTAACTGAAATTAGAATTAAGATCAGTGTCGATTTTGACAGCAAATTTTGATTTAGTTTTAATCATAGTCTTTTGACTAAAATGCAATTTAGTTTTAAACATCCCAATTTATCATAGTTTTAGTCTATTTTTAGTCAATGAAATCTACATTAAATTAGTCTACTAATATATCTTAATACAAAGTGTCCTTACACCGCTTTCTTACAGATGATCTTATTTGACATACCAATGAAAATCCAGAAGGCATTAGTATGTACTACAGCTACTGTACATTTGCTACCCGTTTGTAACCGTATATTGTAACTATATATATATAAATACAGTGTTCATATATAATTTATAATAATTATTCCTTGCATGGCTACTGTCAGAGTTGCTACCTAAATAAAATAATTATTCAGAATCAGCAACATGGTTAATTTCAAGTCCCATATACTTTACCATAGAGCTGCTGCTATAGTACTTTTAAAAAAGAATCCAAAATGTTACTTTGTGACCTTCTCACATTATAACAATTATAACAACCTTGCCATAAGCATGTTACTTGTTTTAAAGGGATGCTTCATGCATCTTGCAATTATACAAGTACATGGCATAACCCAAAGTTATTTTGTTCTTATATAGTTTTATAAATTATTTATTTATTATATACCTGGAATAACAACTTTTCAGCTTAAAAGCTATATACCTTTGCCCTGAATGTGTATTAAACCTTTTTGTATTATATTAAAATTATACACTAACAAACTATCAAACTATTTTGTCACTATAGCCCTTCCAGTTGATCTGTATTGGAACACTACTGAATTCATTTACATTTACATTTACATTTAGACATTTAGCAGACGCTTTTATCGAAAGCGACTTACAAAGAGTTTAGGAGCAATAAGCGATAGTTCATACAGGAGCCATAATACATTAGGTGCCAATACAAAGTTACTTCTTCAATACAAAGAATTCATGAAATATATTATAAAGTTATATAAAAAATATTATGAGGATCATGAAAAATTGTTTATTAAATAAAGGGGTATTTATATATTTTTACAGTTATAATAAATGAATTTACAAATTTACCAGTTTTTTTTTTGCACCCCACAGCATGACCAATGCATGTCACAAAAAATGCGTTCCTCCTCACTACAAGGAAGCAGAACTTTCAAAGGGAGAGGCTGTGTGTTTGGACCGCTGCGTCGCCAAATACTTGGACTTGCATGAGAGACTTGGCAGGAAGCTTACCGAGCTCTCTGTGCAGGATGAGGAGGCGATGAGAAAGGCTGCCGCCGGCACCAGTTAGGCCTGGTATGGACTCCATAAGTGAATCTTGAAAACTGTGGATGGTCTGGGGTTTGTGGGGGAGGAACCATAATATTTCAAAAAATAATATTCTGACAGTTGCTTCACCAAAAGATACTGGTGAAAGGTTCAGACCTTTGAAAAGAGTCTGCAGTGAAATCTCCAGTCTTGGCATAAACATTATTAACATCACAGGAACAAAACTTTATCTGCGATTTATGAAGTTTTGTTAAATTGTGTGTCCCTGTGATTATTGTAATTGTGGTTGTTTTTTATGTTGACATTGTATTTCTGACATTCTAAATCATTTAGCAAAAACATACCCTGAGTGTTCTACAATATTAAAACACTTATTGTGCTCTTTAATCACTGATTTCTATTTGTTTAATGTCTTATCGCAGACATGTAGAGGATCTTTCCTGCACAGGGATGAGTTTAAGACGGAATTGGGCCTTAGCTAAATTAAGACTTAAGTAATTTTTACAATTTACAATCTGCATTTTGAGTTAAAACGATGGCAATGATGTATTTAAAGATGTTTCAGTGCAGGCAGTTTTAAATTAAGATAGATCTAACATTCACTTTCATCTATGACTAGTCTTAAACCCTGTGCTCGAAATCCCCCATAGTCTTCTAGAAGAGTAGGTCAGTAAATGTAACAATTCTGTCATTTTGGACCATTGCGTCTATTCTTGATGCATAATCTGTTATGCACTTCTTGGGTTTATAAGATATCAAGAAACGGAAGTTAATTTTTATTTGAAACTTTCTGGTTGGAAATGCTTTTACTGAATTAGTGCAGAAAGTACATCAGAATTAAAACTAAACGTGAAAGGTTGTCAAGATAAAATAATAGTTTGAATGTTAAAAATGCATCAAAAGACTCCTGCCATCTGTTCTGTTATTTTGTCTTTTGTCAGTTGCTTTTTTTAATACAGAAACATATTAAGGAAACACAAGGAAATTTCTCTGATTATTTAATGTCGGGTGGACATGTCTGGTAGCCCAACTTTCAAATATCATAGCTTCTCTGAATAACTGTCTTAAAGGGGGATTGCTACCCCAAAATGAAAATTCTTTATGTAACCCTTTTGTCATTTCAAACATGTGTGGCTTACTTTCTTCTGCACAACACGAAAGAATATTTGAGGAATACTGGAAACCGAATAATGGCAGTACCCATTGACTTTTAATCTATAGACGCAAAACCAATTCAAGTAAAAGTTTTGTTACCAACATTGTTCTAAATATTCTCCTTCATGTTCTGTTAAAGAAAGTAAGTCATCCAGGTTAAAAATGGCAAGAGGTTGAGTAAATGAAGGCCAGATTTTGGGTGAACTATCACTTTGTTGCTCTAAATAAAGCAGTTTTTTCAACCTCATACAATAATATTCAATGCTTATTCAAACATATAGTCATTTTTATGTTTTCTTCTAAAAATGTAATAGTATGAATGTAAACCGTACATAATATTTAAAATAATTGTCTGAGTAACACAAATGAACCTTCTTCTGGGGTTAAGCTTGTTTTTAAGTGTATGGAATCACAATCATTCTTAAGGAAAATTTGTTCCTTATAGTTTGAGTTCTTAAAGGAGTAGTTCACCTTCAAAATTAAAATGCTGTCATCATTTACTCACCCTCTTGTCATTTCAAACCTGTATGACTTTCTTCCGCAGAACACAAAAGAAGTTATTTTGAAGAATGTTAACGGCCCCAATTCTCTAGCGTTGGTTACAATATAAGTGAATGTCCTATAATTGTACTCCTGCTTGTAAGTCGCTTTGGATAAAAGCGTCTGCCAAATGTAAATGTATGGCGGGTCTGTACTATTCTGTTAACAACATTTTCTAAAATATCTTTTGTGTTCTGCAGAGGAAAGAAAGTCACACATCTTCGAAAAGAGAAGAGGGCATGTAAATTATTCATTTTGAAGAGAACATATCCTTTGCGATTGGTATCATGTGATAGTGTCCCACATAAAAATAAAGCAGTAACACACTTCTGGGTGAAGTGAACTATTCCTTTAATGACATGGTAACGTAATGGTACACGCCCTGTTTCCGAAAGGCTGTCGAGTCTCTCAAGGGTATGAGTTGGAAGTAAACGAATTCCTAGGATGTTTCCTTTTTCTTATGATATCAAAGGATGTTACACTAAATGTCACAAACACATTCTGCAATCCAATCAGGCTCGCGCAGTGGGCTTTTGTCATACAGTATGTGAATGACCCGCATTTCAAGGCGATATACCTTTAAGAAAAAAAGGGAACTGAGAAAGTTTTCATTTCCTTCTCTGTGTTCTTAATAAAAGCTACGCGCGGTATTAGAAGAGAGATATTGCAGTATTAATATTAACTCGGATTAGTTTTCAACCTTGAGTTTTAACTTGCTTCAAACGAACGTTGCAGCGTGTGCGACGTTCATCGTATTCTCATCGGATCGGTGAGTTATATTTGCACTTAGTAAATGGTTTATGTTGGTTCATTCGTCACACGTTTCATTACACACACAACTTCAGTTAACGTTACGTGTAAGTGTATTACAACGCTGACATTGAATAAATCTTAACACCTGCTGTAAATGAACCTTATCGACGGAACTTTTCTTGAGCAGCATAGTCTTCAATTGTTGCAACAATTATATTGCATGGACATTAAAGACACTAAATCACCCCACGACTTATTCTCTCTACTCTTGTTTCGTGTATGATAAGGTTGATTTTTTATTTTGTGTAAATATTTACATTCTTTTTGTAGGTAGTAAGCTTCGCGGCCACCAGATGGCAGCAGTGATCACCGACGATGACGTGTACAACGACGCCGAAATGAACGGCGCGCCCCCTGCTGGTAAAGAGAATGAGCTGCATTTACCCGGACAAGAAGGAAACATACAGGGACAGGTATGCACATACACTTTTGTGGCCTGTATTTATATAGCTGAAATGACGTAATGTGTGATAGCAATTTATGAAGCTTCAAAGTAATTTTTTGTTACAACATAAATCCCATAGTCAAAATTGTTTAATATTAGTTTTCTAAAACATATATTAATATTTAAAGAAGTGTACATGTTTCATGACAAATTATATATTGAGCGCAGCAATTTTTCCAACGTTTCACATGCCTTAATGATAAAAACTGAAAATCCCTAAAGTCAATGTGGTTTGAGACATTTGGTTTTAACTACACTTTCTTCTTCTGGCAGGTGGAGGAGTTTCTCGGCCCACATCCTGACTATGATGAAGAGGAGGAGGAGCGCAAGTACTACAGACGAAAGAGGCTTGGTGTATTGAAGAATGTGGTGGGGGCCAGTTGCGGAGGAATGATCATTTACAGCGTTTACATGGGTCAGCGACACTATTACGCATTACACATCACAGGCTCCTCATGTGATTCAGTCCTGTGATGACCTCATACTTTAAAAAATCTGCGTGCTCTTTTCTAAAAAAGATCTCACCGAATATGTGACATAGAGTGTGACGTACTGTCGGAATGAATGATTTCAATAGATTTCAGTAACATAATGGTCTGTGTCTTTGGCGCGCCAAACAGTGTGACATGCTTTGTGAATGACATTCTTGACTGGTGCTGGTAATTTTAGCAAGTTCATTGGCATGCTCAGACACAACGATGTCTCAGCTGTGAATATGAGGAACAATCTCGCCAGAAACAAAAGTAGGTTTGGAGAGTGTTGTGTCTGTTTCTTTATGGAGTGTTATGTTCTGCAGGTCTGTTGCAGATGCAGTTGATTCTGCATTATGATGAGACCTACAGAGAGGTGAAGTATGGTACGTTGGGGCTGGAGGATATCGATAATAAAATGCTTATGGGAATCAACGTCACACCTATCGCCGGCCTGCTTTACACACCTGTGCTTATCAGGTAACATTGAAGATTTCTGTATTTCAATCCGTCAGATTGTCCGAATATTTAAAACACGGCTCATCAGATTTATTCAACTTTCATGATTTCCTTTTGCTCATTTAACATGAAGTCTATTTATTTATTTGAAAGTAATATCAGCACGCTTCACTTTTGTCTAGTTTTTGCTAGAAACATCTAATGAGCAGTTGTGAGATCAGAGGTCATTTCACACACATGGTGTTAACTACTGCCGATAGATATAAAAAAACGCTCTTTTGTATTTCTTGACTGACTTCTCAGATTTCTGGGTACAAAATGGATGATGTTCCTTGCATCCGGAATCTACGCACTCTTTGTTTCAACTAATTACTGGGAGAGATACTACACTTTGGTACCGTCCGCTGTGGCCATTGGTTTCGTCATAGTTCCGCTGTGGGCATCCTTAGGAAACTACATCACTAGGTGAGGATGCTTCAGTGTAAAACAAATCCCCCAGGGGCTTACTTACATGGTCTAATGTGACTGCTCGTAACCAAGCTCTGGCGCGGTTCACTTACTGTGCCCTGGTCTGGCTGGAAGAGGTGGGCTGGAGCGCGGATTGGTTTGGAAAGGGGGCGGTGTGAACAAAAACCATGCCGTGACATCATTTATGCGACAGAAGGAAGTCGACAAAAACAAGAAGCACGCGTCAGTTATTGAAACGAAATGGCAACGAAAGGTTGTCTGTGTAAAAATCTTCTGAGATGTGCAGCACCACCTCGTGAAAATTTTTGAGCGACATAAAATGACAGATCGACGGACCAATATTCTATGCATGTGAGAGCGTTGGGTATCAAAATGTAATTATTAACTATTTACTATTGAGGTCCCAGTGAAATTAAAATTACAATGTCAATTTTTTCATGAAATATTGCAGAGTTTATTGTAAATAGTTTATCAATGTGTGTCATTCTCTTATTATAATTTGCGTGCCCTCATAATGTTCACTTAAAATCTGAAAATGCACTTCCTTCCTGTAATGATTATCCATCTTGAATGACGAATGATAGACCGCATGGGCGTAGCATCCTTTTCATCCTACCCTTCAACTGTCAGTCTGCTGCCAGTTCCATTTAAAAATGCAATGGCTGTATTTATACATCCAATCAAATTGCAAGGAAAGACGAAAACCACGCCCACTTTTTTCATTCCAAATTCCATTTCACTCGGAAATGTGTCTGAACATGGAAGTAAAAACGATCGCAACTTCCTGTTCATGGGGACTTTAATGCTGGGTGCACACCAAACTCAAACATAACATTCCACGCTCTTTATCCCTCGCGGGAAAAGTTCGTTTTTTTCTTGCGAAAGATGAGATTTGCGCGAGTTGGCATATATACATGCATTGACTTTGTATATGATTTACTCACGCAACATGTTTAATTCGGGTTTGGTGTGTACCCAGTGTAACACTCCATAACTGTAAAGACACAAAAAACACACAAAGAAGATTTTACAAGATATTTAGAGAGTGATTCGTATATTGTTACTGTTTGTTTCCACATCCTATATAAACATGTTAACATTGTTGTATTAAAACACAAATTATAACTGCGCATGGATAACTGAGACAGATTTCTGATTAGCATAATTTGTCATCTGTACAACAAGTCTGACAATTAACAGATATAATATGAGTTTACAAACAGCATGAGGCGGAGCTCCAAACAGGCTGAATTGTTTTTAGCAATATGCAGATGAGTCAGTAGCAAAATTGTACTAAATATCAAACAAGAACAAATTACTTATGGTTGTCTCCAAAAGCAGGAATACACCAAAAACACACCAGATGCTATTTTTATGACCAATACTTAATGTTTTTTTATAAAAAGTCAGTACAATCTGATTAATTTAGTTTCATGCACCTAAACGTTTGAAGGAACCACCTCCAGATGATTTGCAAATGCTGCTGTAATTCAAGGTTGCATTGCAAATGGCATCTGTGGCCTCTCAGGTCCTCACCTCCAGAGGCTTTTCAAAATGACGAATGATGCAATATCCTGCATTTAGAAGAGAACTAGCTGTTCTGAAAGCAGAGAGTTATTTGGTGTCAACATGCTCAATTTGTTGTATGTCAATAATCATGTTAATAATAATGTGTAAATATATTGCTGTGTTGTTTGGCAATAATTATTCTGCTTCTTAAACAAAAAAATTTTTTGGGCTGTGAATTTATTTTTAGATAAAAAGACATTAGTTGACTGATTTTAATCCAAAGTACAAACACTGTATCTATGTGGCACTTGAACCAGTGGTGCATGTTTGGAATTGGGCAACCTGTTTGTATAAAACAATAAAATGGAAAGTTTGTTGAAGCATTTTTTCAGTGTTTGTAAAAACCTAACTTAAACACTAAAATTTTGACTGATTCAGCTAAACTATGCCCACCTTCTCCCACTTCCTTCTACGTGTGTCAGAATGGCCCACCAGTACTATGAGTATGTGAACTATAAGGAGGAACATGTCCAGGAGCAGAAGAAGCCCCCCAAAGGAGCCTTCCACACTTACATTATCGTTTTCCATTCTGTCTTCTACATCTTCTTTCATGTGAGTTGGCAAGTTCAGGTCTTTTCTTAATGGTGACATTGTTGAAGCGTCAATAATTCAATAACTTGTGTAATCAAATTATAGTTTGATTAAATATGTGATTTGGTTTTGTTTATCCGTTGCCATCAGATCTGAAGTATTTATATGGATTCAAAGCCTCATATGTGTTTGTGTCAAATGCAGCCTGCATTGGTGGGTTGACACAGTTATTTATAGAATTTTCACAATTCTCTCTCTTTCTCTCTCTCTCTCTCTACAGCTGAGTTTCGTGTTTGCCGAGTTCCCCATGATTCTGTTTCTCAATAACTATCTGAGTGAATACCCACACACACTCTCCAAAGTCACACAGTGTGGTAAAATACTTTCTCATTCTCATTTTAACTTTATACTCGTGATTTTTTATTGGTTTATGAGTAGGGAGCCAGGTGACAGGTGCTCAGTATTATATTTGCATAGTGTTGGTTTTCATATCCTTTTTTCTTTCCGATTTGGTACTTCAGTAACGAGATAAAAACAGTCACATTTTTTTAACTACCATAGACTTTCAAGACTGATGTGATGCACATTTGTTTCAATCTGCATATAGTTGAGAGAAATGTATGGGTATCTCAATTCATGCATAATATATGCAGTACCATTTAATGCTTGACTAAATATTTATAATAATCCTAAAATTCAAAATACAATCAATTATAATAATATAATATAATTATAAAGACTAAATAATGAAGCGTGATTTTAATAATGACCCTGAATTTGGGTGAGACCTCAAGAAGCTGAATGATAAAAACCTCTTAAAAAAACTCTAGTCGAAGGGTGGCAGCTTTGAAGATGCTAAAATATAACAATAACTTTTAGTTGCCTGTAGGCACAACCTAATTCCCAGTTACAATTGTGTTATTCCAAGATTTTGATCAGTTTAGTAACATTCTAAGAGAAAATCTAAATTAAAAATGAGTAAGTGTTTCCAGTATCGAAAACCAGAATCGATTGACAATCAAAATCGAAAGGCTAGGAATCAGAGTGGAATAGATAGGAATAGGAATCGGATAACTAAAACTAAAATTTCAATTCTTCTAATCAATTCCGGTGTGCATATTTTCAGAAATGTGCATCTGTGTGTTAACTTGTGATAGACAAATTGACCATAGTTTCACTATATTAACTACAGTTTAACCATGATGTAGATAAGCTATGGTAATACAAATTGTAATCAATCAGACAAAACATTAATCCTATGTGTATATATACACAAAACCAGTCAATAAACAGGCTAAATGACCATACAGGTTGATATCTAAATGTACTTCAACTGTGGAATTGAAACTGGGAATCGATAAGCAGAATTGAAATCGATTAAACCAAACCCTAATAATCATACAGTCAGCTTGGTCTTGAGTGTTAAAGGAGCTGTATGTAACATTGACAGTTACGGTTGAGATTTGTATTGCAGTCCAATTTCAAAATATTGGAGAGGGTTCTTCCCTGCCACTGCTCCTCAGACTCGATGCTCACAGGAGTTGCGAGACACTTACAGAAGTATAATGGAAAGCATAAACTCTTACACTGTAAGTTTATCTGATAATTTATACTTTTACAATGGTTTTGTTGTTTGCGAATATAACTCAGTCAGCAGCTTGTTTCAGAGGTTGCGTCTTCCAGAGTTCGCATTTATGGGCCATATTGCTGTCTCGTTTAAATAACCGTTATAAAATTGTATATTACTCCTCGTAAGTAATCTTGCCTTGTAATAGAACCGGAAAGGGTGGAATCTGCTCTGTCCCAGATCGTTTGTTTGCCGCAATAGGCTGTGATTGTTGCCGACTGGCAACCGAGCTTTCGAAATACACTAGTGGGTGGGGTCACGCGCACCAAAACAAAAACAGACATTCCGGTACGGAACGCACATTTCAGCGTGGCATTACTGGCTATAGTGTTGCTTTTTAGATAAAGCATATGAACTAAGCATGTTTCCTAACATCTATGAACATATAAAGGTATTGTTCTGATTTAATACAATAAAATTATTACATACCGCTCCTTTAACAAACTGGCTTGACAGGGTTGCCAGATCAGTGAAACAAAATCACTAGCATAACGTCCATCCAATAACAGAACTTAACATTTATAAATAAAATCGTTGTAATATTGACTGCTATATAACAACAACCTTCTACTTCTAACCTGTGAATAAAAGAAAGCGGAGGAACAGTAACAAAGGAACCTATTCCACTGGAAAGCGGCAGATATGGCAAAACAGATCGGCTCCCACCCTTCCAATATGGCGGACGACCTACGTATAGCGGCCCATAGAAACAGATGCTAATGTGGCATCTAGTTTTGATATCTATGAGCAACAGCCTGCAAAAGCGCCTCTGATTAACAACTGCAAAGGCGATTTTCTCAAGGCGATTTTTGCACCCTCAGATACCAGATTTTCAAACAGTTTTATTTCTGCCAATATTGGCCTATTTTTCAGCTTTCAGTTAATGTGAAGATCTCAATTTTGAAAAATGTACCCATAGGACTGGTTTTGGTGTCCACACACACACACACACATATATATATATATATATATATATACACACATCGACAGAGTGAGAGAGACTGTGAATGAACAATATAACACCTCAACAGCTGTTCCTATGTTCGAATAACGTGAAGTCCCCTCCGCCCCCAAACAGAAACTATAGACAATAGCAAAATCAGATAATATTGACACTTTGGAAAGCCATATCAATATAATCCCATCCAAGTGCAGGGCTCCACATAAAGGACTGCAATGGGAGATCCTCCGGCCAGTTGAGAGAACTGTCACTTGCAGATCTGGCCAGTTCTGTATCATCATGGAAAATTATAATTTGAATGTTTTAAGACTTGCCTGTTTAAATATTCCCAAGAAGAGGCAAAAGAGGACTGGATTCGGTTCTCACATGCTGTTTCAGATACCAAGTATCCTTGTGCCCCTTATGGGAACAAAACGCATGTGGAAACAATAGCGTGTGTTACATTATATTAGATCCGTGCATCTCTTAAAGGGGCAGCAGCATAATAAACGTCTCAGTTTTGTTCATCAAACAGCAAAGAACGAAGACAAAAAACACTCACTGCTCTATACTCATTAAATTATAACTTTAGTAAGGTTACATTAATAATATATTTAATACATTATATAATTTCTGTTTGGTTTATTACATTTATCTGTGCTATTGCACATACTTATACTACTTGATCTTATTGTATTTGTTACTGATTAGTTGTCTTCAGCCGTTTTTATGGTATCATACCCCTATTTATTAAGATTGCAAAGGTTAAAAAAAATCGGAAACATATTCCCAAAAAAATCCTTAGCGTTGAGCCCTGAAGTGTCCCCACAAGAATTCCTGAGCTAGACTTTTAAGTACGTTCAATGCATTCGATAACAAAACTTATTTATAATAAGTTATCTTGCAAAAGCAAATGTATCAACAGAATTAACAGTCAGATTGGAGGGAAGAATCACACCTCTGACTTCATGCAGATCGAAGCAGCAACACATCTGCTCTTCAGTATTTGGCTGCGTCTGACGCTTCCTGCCTCTCAGCAGAGATGACGGAAATGTTATTAAATCAGGATCTGAAATTGTAAATCAAGTCAATTACGCCAGATCAACAGCAGCACTGCTAAATATGGACGATCGCCCACTTGCCATATTGGATGGTGGAAAAGAAAAAGTGAGGAAGAAAGTTTGATATCCATAACTCAATGCCAGGGCTGGAGTATATCTCTTAACATGAATGAAGACATATACCACTTCAAACCGGCTTTTTCATTGGAATACCTTTTTTATTTGGAAATCACTCAAAAAACAATGTGGTTTTGAAATAAAAAGTTTCAGCAAAAAAAAAATTGGACAATTTGCAAAACTGTACTACTATACACTATGTTGTTTCACCCCTCAGTCATTTGTTATTTTGTTTATATCAACAAATAATCTTAAATTCAAAGTGTCCTCAAAAATGCCCCTTGATGGCTCTGCCCCAATCTTAAATGTTGGATTACGTACTTGCTTTATGCGTTAATGATGGATTTTGGTAAAAACAGTTCTTGTTAGAAGTAAACATTGCTGTTATTCTCCCTCTCCTCTCTCCAGGAGCCGACGGGAAGGGCGTGATACAGAATTTTAATAAGACTGTATTGCACAGTCTACCTCGCTCTCTGCTGCTCATCGAGGTTGAGAGTGTTCTCATGGGAGCAGCCTTTCTTGCCATGATCATCGTAAGACCACCATCATCATCCACATCGTTTTCAGTATCAAATCTGATTAAAGTTCCTATGTTTGATTCCGTTCGGGCATTTGACCTTGATAATCATAATTTACCTTTATTCACACGTTTCATTCCAACCAAAAGCAGTAGGAAACCATGATTGTTTATGGATAGTGATGACTTAGTAATGATTTGAACTATCTGTTCCTCGTGCAGTTTCTCGCGTTGTGCGGAGCTGCGTACCGGCCCACGGAGGAGATTGACCTGCGTAGCATCGGCTGGGGAAACATCTTTCAGTTGCCCTTCAAGCACTTACGAGACTACCGCATCCGTCTGCTCTGCCCGTTCTTCGTCTATTCTGGCTTCGAGGTGCTCTTCGCCGTCAAGGGTCTCATTCTGGTGAGAGAAAACGAATTTCTTACAGCGCTGTGTGATATTGCAGTGTTGTGTTAAAAGCATGATTATTGAAGTCATCTTTCACTGTCAAACGTTCTGCCTTGTTGTAATATAACCACCTACAAGGCAGCAAGATGCTGCAAATACACCAGCTTGTCTCCTATTGAGGTTAATTAAGGAATTAAAGTGACAGCTGAGAATTACTCATTTTCTAAACCAATTTTCTGTCTTGTTTTTCTTGCTTCCATCTCTATATTCTCCCGCATTATCATATCTACAGTCATATGGCGTGTGTGTTGTGGGACTGGAGAAGCTGTGGTTGTTAGTTATGGTGTATGGTTTGTCATCCTCCATCTGTTCGGCCTTGGCCCTGACCATGCTGCGTTTGCCCAGGCCGGTTATTCTCCTGTCGGGGTCCTTCGTGCACTTCGTCCTTCTAATAGCCCTCATGTGCTGGTCGCCCCAGCCTAAACAACCTGAATATCTTCCATACCTGCTGGTGCTCGTTGCCCTCTGGGGTCTGGGCACAGCTCTTAACAAGACAGGAGTGAGCAGTGAGTACTAATGCTATTTACAGTATGCATACTAGATCTGTTCCAAAACCTAGCAAGCTGCTAAATACCTAGGCAGCTGCATCCTGAGGCACCATCAGGGAACCTATTAGCAGACCCAGAATGAATCTGGATGTAAAGATGGTTAAATAGTTCTGCAGTAGCAGGAAGCAAAAACACAAGGGGGCGAATTCTCTTGAAATCTGCAGAGTTTAATGCGCTGAGTTTTCTGTGTGGGTCTGCTTATAAAGTACATTTGAAAAGCTATGTGCCACACAAATACAGTTGCACATGTGTAACACAGAGGAATAAACTTTCCAAACACACCATGCATTAAAGAAAATATTACAATGGGAAAAAATACATCGCTCCTGATATTGGGTGAAATAATAGTTACAATGAATACACTATTTGTAATAATATTTTTCAAATAAAATTCTTTATTTAGTTTTATTTGAATTTTTTACTCATTTTATGTGTGTTCATTGAAATACATTTATAATCAAAATTATTTGATTGATTATATTCATTTGAAAGTTTTATTTATATTTTAAAGCTTTATAGTTTTTCAGTTCTATGTTAATTTAGTTTGTTCTTTAGCAGCTTTGTTATGTGCTTTTGTTATATATGAAGAGTTCCAAAATGAGATAACTCATTTGAAATTAGATCATGTTTTTCAAAAATCATGTTTTTATTATGTTATCATGTTTTTGTTGTGTTTTATTATGTTAGTTAGCTGTATTTTTTTAGTTATTATGGTTTAAAACAACAAACTCCAGTTTGATTGATATTAATTGCAACGCACCAAAAAAAAATGATTCTCATTTTGGTACCAAACTCTACATTTAACTATATATTTTTCAACTTTAACAATTTTTTTCTGTTAGTTACAGTTTTAGTTTAGTTTTTATATATTTCCGTTAATCATTTTAGTTATCCAATTTTCATGTAATGTTAACTTTTTGACCAAACCAAGTCTACACCTGAGGCGACATGACAAATGTCTTGTTTTAATGGCTTTGTCATGTCGGCACTATCAGTGTGGACAAAATTTTAAATGAACAACCGGTGTAGACATGGTGTTAGGATGCAGTCTGTCTTTTGAAAACAAAAAACATTTAAATGAGGAAAAAGCCTATGATGACTATTACACTAGGTTTTGGAAAAGAGCAGCTGGGTGGTTAACATTGCCCAATTCACAGAGAGTACCTCTGAAGAACAGAAATGTAACCCTTTAGACAAATTCGGAGTGAGTTAGATAACAATCACATCAGTGATGTAACATAAACAGTGTGTTTCTGTTTGTAGCTCTGCTGGGGATGCTCTATGAGGATAAAGAGCGACTAGACTTCATTTATACGATCTACCACTGGTGGCAGGCCGTTGCCATCTTTATCGTCTACCTGTGGTCTGCATTGCCCATGAGGGTAAAGATACTGTATATAATCAGATTTAATTCTTTATATTGGAGTTGGAGAATATTGGAGAAAATAAATGGGAATGTTTTTATATTGTGTACTTTCTCTTTGGTATTCTTTTAAAGGCCAAACTTGGAATCCTGCTGCTGACTCTCATGGTGGCATCTTTCTGCTACGTGCAGTTGGAGCGTCGCTTAGCATTGAAAACTCCGTTCAGGTTGCCAAAGATTCCTCGGCCACGACATAAGGTATTTCATAATGCTTGCTAAAGGACTTTTTCAACATACCACATGCGTTTGTGCAACCTTTGAACACTTTCTTTACCAACCTCCTGTTTCACAAAGGTCAAAGGTTACCGATACCTCGAGGAAGAAAACTCAGACGAATCCGACACAGATCTGAGCGATGCCGATGATGACGAGAGACAAGAGGAGGAGAGACATTTGGTCGAGGAGGACAGGAACACAGATGCAGACTCCCAGGGTTCACCAGGACCAGACAGGACCGGGATTAGAGATCGCAGGAGGAGAAATGAGCAAGTTGGAGAGAGAGAGGATAACGTCCAGAACATGAGGGAATAGAAAAAGGGGGGTGAAAACATGCAAGGTGAGCGGAAGGAGTCTGGAAAATAGTAAAATACTATAAAGAGTCAGATTTTAAAGTGTAGGGATGGCATTTAAAAAAAACATATTTAGATGTGTTCTCTTTACTTTGGAAAGGGAAAAATGTGGGCCCCCTATGAAAACAAAGGTCAGAAAATAGTCCAAGGGTTTCAAGATTGTTGAAGTGATACAAGCATTTCATTGAATGGGAAATGAAAGAGGAAATTGCAGTACCTTGGAAGGTCAGGTGGTTTGTTGCCATAGAAATGTAATACTGTCTGTTTTGAACTGGTCAAGGTAATGCTTGAGTTTCTATATTACTGTAATTCATTCTTTCACTCTAAAATGTTTGTTTCAAGTCAAACTAAAAGAAGCATTTCAGTTTAATTTTTGTAAAGAGTTACTGGATTTTTGTTCATGCATCTATTCTCCAAACCTGCAAATCTTCTGCAGGGTCTCGACGACTGCAATGAAGGGTACAACCATGATAGATGGCCAGTCCATCACAGGGACTTAATTTTTGTGTTTTTTATGATTTTCTTATGAAACTGATTTTTTAAGAAACTTGATGGAGAGATGTGTTATCAATCAAAATGTTGTTTAACAAGTGTTCATATTGTTAATATACCTATGGCTTAATGGCTTTGTTTGTCACAATGCGCTGCTTTGAGTGCCTTTGTTGCTTTTATAATAGTTATTTTTAATAAAAACATTTGAAGAAAAAACGTATTAGTTAAAATATTATTTTATTAGACATATAGCTGAGTACTATCTCTTGTAGTATCTGACTTGTCGTGCTTCACTTGTCTTGAAAAGTGAAGGCAAAAAATGTGATGGCTGTGGTATAGTTCAAAAACCCCACCCACTACACGTATACATCACTTTAAATATATTTTGTCATTTTCGTTATGCTGATAAGCTGTTCAAGTGTTAATTTTTAAACAAATTTTGACATGAGATGATAGAAAAGGTAGAAAATTAAGTTTCCCTTGAAAAAAATTAATTTGGGTTTACTCAAGTTATTTAATTACAGTTACTTCTGATGTAGTTCAACTAAATACTTTGTGTAATATGTGTGTGCAAAAGTGGAATTGATATCGAAAATAATCTATTAGTCTAAAGTATAATTTTTAAATCCGTGCTTTAATGTATAATTCTTACATTTGTAATACTTTGGTCTATTAATGATAATACTTTATGTAGTTATAAATTATCCAGTTGAACAAATATGACTTTTTTTATCTCTATCCTTGAATCCCTTAACTAACCAAGGTTGATGTAGGATATAGAAAGTAATTAGTAATAAGTAATTCAGTACTTTTTGGAGAGAGTCATTTGTACAGTAATTTAATTACACTATTGAATATGTAATTAGTAACTTGTAATTAATTACTTTTTCAGAGTAACTTGCCCAACACAGTCTCTTGCTACGAGGTTGTTAGAAGGCTTTCGTTGCTTTGGTTGCTCTAAAAGCAGTTATAACTGTGTGAACACACAGTTATTCTACTGGAAATTAGTTTGTCGACTCTGGCATCCCAAAAGCTCACAGGTACCATCTAGTGCAACTAGCGAATACAAATCTTTTTTTTTATTCATTTTTACAGCATTTTAAATTTTGCGCTGCATTGCGATCTGTTTTTGTGTTAATGGAAATGTCCATAACTTAGGCAGCTGCTGATTGCATTAAGTGTGAATAACAATTAGCCTAGATGCTATTTACACTAAGTTTAAAGTTCTAAGTGTACTGGACCAGATTTGTCAGTTCTTGCTGTGAGATGTTACTCAACTCAACTCAACTTTATTTATATAGCGCTTTTTACAATTTTCAGTGTTACAAAGCAGCTGTACATGAGACACATTTAATACAAGTATGAATTCTAAAGCAGCCCCCCCGGCCAGGCAGATAGTGCAAAACAATATGCAAACGGTGGTGAGGAACCCAAAACTCCCATCGAGAAAAAAAACCTCAGGGGAACCTAGGCCCAACCAGGGGATTCCAGTTCCCCTCTGGCAAAAGCTGCTGCCTCTGCACAAGCTCAACAGTGCTTGCACAACAAGGCTTAGTAAAAATATAAAAATTAAGGATTAAAGATTATCATTAACAATCTAATAGCATTTGAAATGTTGTAGGAAAAACAAAGTTGTCGCGTCCTTTATCCAGCTCTATCCTCTTAGCACTTGTCAGGTCACCGCTTCCCATTCTCAGCTCTGCCATCAGGTCTGGGCATGAACTGCATCCTGCGGTAACCTTGGAACAAAGAGACAAGACTGGCTGAGAGTAGAGTACTGTTCTGCACTCTTTGATGCAACAAGTACATCATTTGTTGTTGGATGTGTTCCTGGTTCCGGTTGATCTAAATAATGCAGCCTAAATCCTCTGAGGATTAATATTATGGAGGTGTAGTGTATGCAAGATTAAAAAGATGAGTCTTTAGTCTAGATTTAAACTGACAGAGTGTGTCTGCCTCCCGGACCGTGCAGGGAAGAATATTCCAAAGTTTAGGCGCTAGATAAGAAAAGGATCTACCACCTGCACTTGATTTTGAAATTCTAGGTATTACCAACTGACAGGACCCCTTAGAGCGTAATCTACGTGGAGGTCTGTAATACAATAGAAGTTCATTCAAATACTGCGGCGCTAGACCATGTAGGGCTTTATAGGTAATAAGCAAGATCTTAAAGTTAATGCGATGCTTTATAGGTAACCAGTGCAAGGTTGACAGAACCGGGGTTATATGCTCATACTTTTTTGTACGTGTAAGAACTCGAGCTGCAGTTACCCCACTCTTCCACCAAGGCACTTGCAAGTTCCTGGACATTTCTGGGGGGAATGGCCCTAGCCCTCACCCTGCGATCCAACAGGTCCCAGACGTGCTCAATGGGATTGAGATCCGGGCTCTTCGCTGGCCATGGCAGAACACTGACATTGCTGTCATGCAGAAACTCACGCACAGAACGAGCAGTTTAGCTGGTGGCATTGTCCTGCTGGAGGATCATGTCCGGATGAGCATGCATAAAGGGTACCACATGAGGGAGGAGGATGTCTTCCCTGTACCGCTAGGCATTGAGATTGCCTGCAATGACAACAAGCTCAGTCCGATGGTGATGTGATATACCGCCCCAGACCATGACGGACCCCCCACCTCCAAATCGATCCCGCTCCAGGGTACAGGCCTCGGTGTAACCCTCATTCCTTCGACGATAAACACGAATCCATCCATCACCCCTGGTGAGACAAAACCGTTACTCATCAGTGAAGAGCACTTTTTGCCACTCCTGTCTGGTCCAGCGAAGGTGGGTTTGTGCCCATAGGTGGCGTTGAAGCTGGTGATGTCTGGTAAGGACCTGCCTTATAACAGGCCTACAAGCCCTCAGTCCAGCCTCTCTCAGCCTATTGCGGAAAGTCTGAGCACTGATGAAGGGAATGTGTGTTCCTGGTGTGACTCGGGCAGTTGTTGTGGCCATCCTGTACCTGTCACGAAGGTGTGATATTCGGATGTACCGATCCTGTGCAGGTGTTGTTACACGTGGTCTTCCACTGCGAGGATGATCAGCTGTCCTTCCTGTCTCTCTGTAGCGCTGTCTAAGGCGTCTCACAATGCGGACATGGCAATTTATTGCCCTAGCCACATCAGCAGGCGTCATGCCTCCCTGCAGCATGCCTAATGCACGTTCACGCAGAAACCTGGGCATCTTTCTTTGGGTGTTTTTCACAGTCGGTAGACAAGTCTCTTTAGTGTCCTGCGTTTTTAGAACTGTGACCTTAAATGCCTACTCTCTGTAAGCTGTTAAGGTCTTAACGACCATTCCCACAGGTGCATGTTAATTAATGGATTATGGTTAATTGAACATGCATGGAAAACATTGTTTAAACCCTTTACATTGAAGATCTGTAAAGTTATTTGGATTTTTACAACATTATTGTTGAAATACACAGTCCTGAAAAAGGGACGTTTCTTTTTTGCTGAGTTTAGTAGTAAGTTCTGTTTACACCAAGTGAAAATAGCAACATTTCTTAGCGATATACTATTTACACTAACCGAAAATAGCTGTATTTTCTTTGGATTAAGTAGAAATAGTAGTAAGATGCTATTAATTATAAATAGTGGCAGATAACGTAACTATTTGCACTACAGTATTGCTGTTCATTAAACATATTGCAATAATATGAGATATATCATTATATGTATTAAAAAATATTAAAATTATTTAAATGATGGCAACTTATTGAGATATTAAAGCCCTACCCATAACCTTACCCTACACCTAAACTTTATGAATAAAAAATAATTGTATGTCTTAAATGCATGTATGTATTAGTCAACCATCGTCCTCCTCTCCAAATGGTTTAACACACTCTCCCATCTGTCACTTATGACACTCAAATGTCACTGAGCATGACATGTTTGCATATACAAATGAACATCATCCCTTGATCCTGTACTATCTGGGATAAATGATGCAGATATAAATACATCTGCCTAAGCCTTAGATTACATACGAGGATGTGCAGTTTGCTTGCAAAATCACTGATTGATTACAAATATTTGATTCTTTAGCCTATGTGCCGGTTAAAGATATCACACAGCACCTCATAAAATAACTGTCTTCTCTGTTAGCACACATGCTCTCTACCCTTTCCATTTCTGCTTCCCTCTTTCCCTAAGGGTTTAATGTTGAATCCTGCCGATGGATTGGATCTGAGGGGTCTGGCAACGGGAGTTCTTGCAGTGCTGGTACTCTCCATTGTGTTTGTCACACTCCGTGATGTACTGCTGTCTTGGATAGCCAGGGTACTCGCAGCATACGAAGCTGTGGGGAGAGACGGAATGATGGCGGTGTGAGACAGATGGTGTGAGATGGAAAGGTCAGACGAAGATGAGATACAGTATATGGACTGAATATAACAAGACAAGCTGTTTGGAGGGGAGTGATGAAACATGTCATTTTGAGAATGTCCTCTAAGTGCATTTTACATATTTTATCTCAGATGCCGTTTCATCCTAGTAAGTACGTCATCTTACAGTGCATTTAAGCTATGAAGTTTCTGGGATATATTTTTTGGAAAACATACCAAACAACTTTGGTGTTGTCAATGTCATACTCTATTAGTTTAACTACATTTATATTTTTGCATTTGGAAGATCCAATCCAAAATGATATCCAAACATCTTACAGTGCATTTAACTACACGATTTACAACGTGTGGTTTTCTTGGCATATGAACCCATGACTTTTGCAGTACTAAGACAATGCTTTATCAATGGAATCAGAAACTAAAGGGGAGCTCATTAAAGGTATCAAATGGATAGTTCAGCCAAAAATCACTAACTCATTTATCCTCATGTCTTTCTAAACATGAATGACTTTTCTTCTGTAGAACATAAAAGAAGATATTTTGAAGAATGTTGCTAACCAAACAACGTTGGCCTCTATTGACTTCCCTTATATGCACACAAAACCACTGGGGCATTTCTGGAAATATCTTCTTTTCTGTTTCACAGAAGAAAGTGTCATAGGTTTAGAATAACATGAGGGTGATTAAATAATGAAAGAATTTTTATGATTGGGTAAACTTATCCCTTTACAATATTTCAAGTATTGGGCTTATTTTGCATCATCATTTAAATACCCCATGAATTCTAATTTGGCGAGGGAAGGGGATATAAAGTTAATGCAGGTAAAATAGTACACTAAAAGTCACAAAGATATTTTAATAATTTTGTATTTTAATATACAAATTGCCTAAAAATTTTAAGATAAACTTAAGAAGATCTAAGTGCACTTAATTGTGCTATTTTGAGACACCATGAATAGTTTACTTTTTTATTTATTGAATTGTATTTACAGTATACAGTAATAGAGCACTTTAAGTACACTTATGGAAGAGAACTAAGTGTAATACAATTAAATTAGTGCACTATTTTTTACTTGGGAAAAATAATCTTAATTGTTCAGTGTATGAAATTTAGCGGCATCTAGTGGTGAGGTTGCAAATTTTGCAACCAATGGCTTACTCCACCCATCCTCACTCCCTTTTGAAGCACTTTGAGGGGTGGCACTGGACAAAGGTGTCGCCACGTCACATTTTCGCTTCTTTGTCGAACATTTAAAAAGCATTCAAGTATTCAAATCTAAATTGTTTACTAAAATCATTCTATTCTCTACAGACATCCACAATGAAATGAAAAATATCAGTAACTATAAAATAAATAAAATCATAATTTATTGGGTTCTATCAATTGGGAGATTGCTTATCTGAACCCAAACACGTACATTTCTATTTCTGTAAATTATATTAAAATATTGTAGTGTTGATTAAAAAAATAAAATAAAGTGAAGTGAAGTTAAAAAATATTTATGTTTATATTTTAATTTTTAAATGATTAAACTTTGTGAAAAAAATGTGTCCTGGATTTTCTTCCCACTACTGAAACAACGTGTGTTTTAGTCCATTGGCTGAGACTGATTTTAGCCACACTCCTACATTTTTGATCAAGAATAATTTCTGTGTCCCTCTCTCTGATAGCTACATGGTAAGTAGATCTGTCTTATTAAGTAAATGTGTTCAGAAGTCAAAAAATCTGTGTTTAATTTTAAGGATCGTCACTACTAAACATCTTGTTTCTGCAATTAAAAAACGTTTTTGGCCAATATTCCATAAAACTTTGTTTTTAGTTGTTTATGCCTACATCTGTTCAGAACGGGGCTTGCTTACCATGTAGTGATTAGCATCTTTAAGCTAGGCTTAAAAGTTTTCAAACATTGTCAGGAACGAAACGTATCACTGGGTATCATTGTTTCTATAGTGATAAAAATCATTTCGATAGTGACGAAAAGGAACACTTAATCCTTTATTTGGGGAAATAAACAAAAGTTGGTACGGTTATGCAAGTATTGTAGTATTTTAGTAGTGATATAAGTGAGCTGTAGGTTTTCTATTAGATTTCTACTGTCATATGTGAGTCTGTGGTATGTGATGGCTGCGCATGTGCAACATAGTTAGTTATTTGTATTTACATAAAATGTTGATAGTCTGATTCCTCTGTGTATATTAAATATTGTGGTTACTACT
Source organism: Triplophysa dalaica (assembly GCF_015846415.1). Classification (NCBI taxonomy): domain Eukaryota; kingdom Metazoa; phylum Chordata; class Actinopteri; order Cypriniformes; family Nemacheilidae; genus Triplophysa; species Triplophysa dalaica. The sequence goes on from NC_079543.1 coordinate 9,493,874, forward strand.
TAAACATTACCAACACTGCTGAAAATGTGTCAGTCACGACCAAAACATGGGATGTTTTGTCAAAAAAAAGTATATCTAATTATCAACTTAGACCTTTTGATAGTGTTTGGTTCAATGTATACGTAAACTAATGAATCCTTAACTTTGAAATCAGTACAATTTTATGCCTTTTACAAAGAAAGATTGCCTTCAAAATAAAACAAATCTCATATATTACATTTTAAATATTGTTAAAATTGTAACTGTTATTGATGTACTTTTGAAAAGATTTTTTTTAAATAGCCAAAAATATATTTGTATGGGGATGTAAAATAATTAGGTTAATATAATCATTGTTATCAAATAATATATTATTGTGTTTCAGTAGTGACAAAATTTGGAGAGAATAAGAACAATACATTTTTTATTGCAATTTTGTCGATAGATCCTCCCAAAAAAATGCACAGCACCTTTAACACTCTACCCTACCAGTGTATAATACAGTGTGCTTTATAGAGGTATTAAAATTCAGCTATTATGCCAGTACCAGCTGCACAGATAGGTATATCTATGTGTGAATTTGCACTGTGTTAAATTAACATCTACAAGTGCTGACATGCACTGAAATGTTGATATACTGTACGTAACATCACCACATACCAGATGCCACATTAACATGTACTGTATTTGTATAATGTGACACGTGACATAGACACGTCAAGGAATGTGAAGCCAGATGTTTCATCCATCAGTAGACCTCAATGGAATGTATTCAACATTACCAAGACTGATACTTCACAGCATTGGACGGTGTTGAATACAAGCTAATGACGGCAATCTGATCTGCTTGTGTGCGTATGTGTATTGTCAGCACAGCTGTTGAGCATGAGAAATGCAGTCCTGGAGAACAGTAGTCTGGCACTGATGGTGTTTTTTAAATGTTACTCTCGTGCCACACTGCACACGGATGGAGTCCACTTTTGTGTCGTCACATGCACAGCCCATGTCCTATAGTATGAACAGTATGACACTGCGTCCTAGAAAGTTCTCCTTCTCATTAATTATCATCCAACTGCTCTGATGGGCCTACAGATAAAGAAAGAGATATCGAAGGAGTAGTGAAGGACGGCAGATAAAACATGACATTTACAATAACAAAAAAAATAATTTTATTGCAATTCTAGTCTAGTCTTGCGCAAATTAATAAATATTTAAATATATCATTAATTTACCCTTATGTCATTCAAAATCTATGTTTTTTTATGACAAATGTCTTAGTGGGTTCTTGTCCATACAATGGAAGTCAATGGAGGAAATTTTGTTTGGTTACTAAAATTCTTTATAATATTGTCTATCGTGTTCTTGCAGAAGAAAGTCATACAGGTTTGGAATGACATGAAGATGCCAACAAATCCTACGATCTGAGTCATGTTACTGTAGGAAAATTGGCTTGTTTAGTTGCTTAACATAAATGGTTAAAGTGATAAAGGCTTTTTTTACGGACTTTAGAAACACTTTTTGCAAATTATTGTTGTTTTTCTTTCATGGAAAGGCCAGCATTTTCAAAAATATTAAGAGGTTAGTTTTCTTACTACCTCGCAAGATTTTGCCATCATTAACACAGAGTGGGCGACTCACGCGCCGCTCTCCTTTTGGATGGAGCGGATGTTGTCAAACCCACGCTCCTGGATGTTGCAGCACTCCGAGGTGAGTTCCTGACATGTGCATTGGAAATGCTCCTTCTCGAACGCGGTCACCTGACAACCACACACGTGTATGTGCCACATCATTTTTTTATTTCTATACTTTGAATCTATCTCTTACACCCAAATGCACAAACATAGATGTCCTTTTCATTAGGTCATCAATCTGCAGAAGCCTTATTATTACGCACAGCATCATGAATATATTCAAGAAGATGAAGCCTTTGTCCAATTATCAATAGTCTTTCTCTTTGAAAACAAATCAATAGTTGGGCCTAATTCTCTTATCCATGCTTTTCATGTAAAGACAGAAAAGACATGTCCATCCCAGACACTGTCGGTTTGTCTGGATATTAGTCACTATGTTCTTTTTCTTTACGAGAGAATAAAAACAAACAAATAAATTGAGAGGTTATTCATTGAAGCTTTTATTTGAAATGCATCATCAGTTATAATTAAACAAGGAAATAAAGATTTTATTTCATATAGACTGATCCAGTCTGAATTGAATTCACAGATGACACAAAGTCTAATACATTTTTTTTGATGTATTTTATTTATTTTAAGTTACATTTCAACATGAATTGTAAAAAAGTTTAACTACAGCTGACAAATTCGTCAGCATAAACCATAAATATAATAGTTTATAGCCAAAATACAACAGTCAAATTGGTCTATTTACTTGCCACAGAATCCATCGACTATATTAAAAAATTCAGTTATTTGTTTTTTCCATAAATCTAATAAATTGTGTCCCACATTACTCTTTGGAATGTACGTCAACTCACTTTAATCTCCACCGATCCAACAGTGCGTATCGTGCGTCAGTTTTATTATTATTTTATTACAGCCACGCGCACGTCGCAGCTACAGCTTACTTGCCTGCGTGTGGGTGTTTGGTTGTGTTTGTGAGATCACTGAGAATGAGAGATCATTCCCTTAGAATCCAGTGTTGGACATTCATGCGCAGTCAGCGCATTGGACTTGAAGCCTCGAGCGCGCCCGTAGGGCGAGTGAACTCAATGGAGCGCGAGCTGTTGTATTCCTATCGGTCAGCATTGTGTGTGTATGGTAGCCTTCACAAAGAGTGGCCTATACGGCCGAATGCAGGGATTTGACCCAATGCACACAGAAAACGCCCACTCAAACTTCTCAAAATGACGTCTGTCATTTTTGTCTCACGTTTAGTGAAGTTTAACTTCATAACACAACGTTACAGATGTGGAGTGACTTTAAATTGATCTAGTGTTATCCAAAATAATCATTTATGTGTTTATAAAAAATTGGCTGTGATGTTCAGTTATCATTACATTTTCCTTTTATTTCTGAAGTCCAAGTTCATCAGAAGTTCTATTACCAAGAGGATGCACGTTGCCATGGTTACAGCTGTCACATCGTTGCTGTTTCTCATTGTATTCACCTTTTATGACCCATGGACTGTGACCGAGTGTTTCTCTGATGGGAAATGGAATATTAATACTCACATCTTCCACAAAAGAATGGTTAAAATTTGTATGGTTGTTTATAATATGTGTTCTACATGTGAGACAAAATGTAACTTGTGTTTGTACTCATTAAACTAACAATTTCACTCAACCAAAAAACTTCGATCCCACTTTAATTTTATATGTTTTAATTGCCGCATTAATTTGCTGGCACACTGCTCCAAACAGCTTTTACAGATGGCAGCTGTGACAGAGTTTAAACACAACACATGTATGCTGTGGAAACAAGTTAATGTACTGTAAATGAGACAAAATATACAAAATAAAATTTTAACGCCACCAAAACAGTTAGCCTCTTAGGGAAAATACCACAGATCAAATGTAAGGATGAATAGTATGCCAGTGTAAGCGTTCAAATTGGTTTCTGGGGGTTTTTGTTTGGTCTTCCATTATGTTAAAAGATGTTTGTCCTTGATGTACTTTCATAATATTGAATCTGGTAAATATTGGTCTGAAAAAACTTGCGTTTGAGAAATGAGTGTAGGCTACATAGCTGTGTCCTCTCTTTCTATCTCTCTCTGTTTGATGATGGGGTGATTTCTTTTCTGTGTGTGGGGTGGTGAGCTCAGCGAATTTGTTTCTTTGGGCCTAATCCCCCTCATGCTGGACGCCAGGCTATATAAAGGACCCCTGTTTGCTTTAAATACACATGCTGAGTGAAACATACAACGGCCGCTGACTAACACACAGGTAAGAGACATATGGCGAAAAGCAAACTGAAAATCACTCAATTCCACATTTGTTCACAGATCTACAAAAAGGTGTAAATCCCATCATGGACTTGTATAACAAGAATCTCTTGGAGAGAAAGAAAAGCTTTGACATCAGGCAGCGGCGAAGAATCAATTAAAATGTGATTCTTCAGTGAGAGCAGAACTTAATCATTATCAGGGCAAACTGCACACTTATGTGTCATAACAGAAGAAAAATGGTCTTCTGTGGTTAGTGAGAAACAAGAGGAAAGGGACTTCGCAATAGAATATGAATATAGAATATCAACTTTAACTTTTTCACTTGGCATGGATGTATCTGCTTTTATTAAAACATTTTAAAGAGGGACTTTAAAATCGTGCACTCATCTTATTCTTTGCGTACGCAGTTGTATTGTTGAATCACCTTCACTGATTATACAGTAAGTTTTGATTGCAAATGTTTTTGAATACAAATTTGTAATAAAGAACTAAAAAGGAATGTTCTTTCATATATTTATCAATAGTCATATAAGACACATTACTTTACTTATGAGCGATGGATTTCTATAGCGCTATTGTGTAAGAGTTTCAAAGTGAGTGGGTGTCAAGGGCTCAACGTTTGAAAAATTCACCCAAGGGCTATAAATGCTCTCAGTCATCCATGAGAATGAAACTCATTAGTTATTTTGCGATATTTAGCACTTGACATCATCACATGTCCAATAATAGATACTTCAGTGAAGTAGATCACCAACTATTCATGTTTCCCCACTCATGCATATGCTGCTCCTCTCTCTCTCTTTCACTGTCTCATTGCAGTCGTCATGTTCTGTGGTGGAGTAAAGTCCAAGCCTGTCTCCCAGCCTGATGGGAATACTGCTCAGCCAAAGAGAACCGAGATGGGCATGGGCAACTACAGGGTAACAAACTTGTTTGCAGAATACTTAAGATGATCAGTACAATTATGGCATAATTTATTCTGATTGGTCAACTGTGAATAGAATAATAACCATTTCCAATACTTATACTATAAAACTGACTTGCTTTCTATTTAGCCATGTGTGTGGTCTGTTTCTGTTGTGTTTAAACTTAAATTTCAACTTAAATCAATATTCTACGTCCATGTCTTTAAAATATGTTTTTTATCCAGTCAGCCAGTCGTTATTGGAAAAGGTTAATCAGGATTTTTCCAATTATCATTATTTCACAAAACACATATTTTTACAGTACACAAAATTGAACACATGTACATACGCGCATGATGGACTTAATAATAACTTTTATTGAATGTTGCGTCTCATCATAGTTTCCATAGAAATAGCTGTGGGTGTTGGATATATGCAGTATTTTAAGCTAAGCCAAAGTGAAAACTGTCAACGTAGGGTTGCACAACAAGCTAAATTACTTTTTTGCTTTATATTCCCCTCTCTCCTTTAGATGTATGTGTTTGATCAGGAAAACTTTCAGGGCCGTATGATCGAGATCAGCAACGAGTGCATGAACGTGTGTGAAATGGGCATGGACAAAGTGCGTTCCCTCCGGGTGGATTGCGGAGCGTAAGTGACCCATCCGCTCATGAGATGCATGGGAGCGAACTAGTTTTGTATTTGTAATTCTTTTGTTCTCGTTCTCTCTCACCTCTTGTAGTTGGGTGGGTTGGGAGCAGATGAACTTCTGTGGAGAGATGTACATCCTGGAGAAAGGTGAGTACCCCCGCTGGGACTGCTGGAGCAACTGCCACAGAAACGACTACCTGCTCTCCTTCAGACCTGTCAGAATGGTATTCACACCTTTTTATTCATTATTCATATTTCCATCTGTAATATTTTAATGTTTGGTGCGAGAGTTTCAATCAGACAATTCCACGTTCTGCACTTCTACCAGCATTTTCCAGCCTATCTCTGAGTTTCTATAAAGGTGTCAAACTGGTCAAAAATAGACTTTACCTCAAGCTTTTTTTCATTGCATTTCCATTTCTGACAGGACCCAGAGAAACATAAGGTCTGCCTGTATGAGGTCGGTGAGTTCAAGGGCCGTAAAATGGAGATCATCGATGATGATGTGCCCAGTATGTACACCTATGGATTTACTGACCGTGTTGGTAGCATCATGGTCAGCTGTGGAACGTAAGTGTTTTAAATCATTTTCTTTCTTTTGCAAAACACCAAAGAAGATATTAAGAAAAACGTTGATAACCAAAAACCGTTGGTCCCCATCGACTTATATGATATGAACACAAAAACAATGCAAGTCAATGGGGACCAACGGTTTCTGTTACCAACATTTTTCAAAATATCTTCTTTCGTGTTCTGCCAAGGGAAAAAAAGTAATACAGGTTTGAAATGACAAGAGAGTGTGTAAATGACAGAATCTTCGTTTGTGACAGACAAGTCATTTGTAATCACATCTATATGGCACACATTGAACTTGCAAATCCATCGAGTTTAAAGCTGTAATTTGTCATATTTTGTGAAATTAAAATACTTTATATTCCAACAAAAACATGAGAAGTAAGACATTTGAAGACTGACTTAGTATAAAAAAGTGCATCTTTGTGGTAGAGAAAATTACACATCTGATCATTTATCGATCATTCTAGTTACTCTTTTCAGATTAACCATCTTGAATTATTCATTATATATATCATGAATCATGAATTATTTATTATATAATATAATATATAATATAATATAAAAATATTTTATTTTTATGATTGTTTTTATGATTGTTTATTTATTTAACTACAGAACCGAACAAAACATCAATGGTAAACACCATTGTATGTATATATAAAATAAATAAGCAAATAAATAGTATACAAAATGAGAAAAAATATATTTTATTAGTAAATAAAGGAATAGAAATGATTGATTTGGTAGTTTTACGACTGCAGTCTCTTCTCTATTTATAAACTTCTATGTCTCAATTCTTTATTGTTTATGTATACGTTCATCTTTACCTCTCTTCTCATTCATAGTTGGGTGGGCTACCAATACCCCGGATACCGTGGTAGCCAGTACCTGCTGGAAAAGGGTGACTACCGTCACTTCAACGAGTATGGTGCTCGCCATCCCCAGATGCAGTCAATCAGGCGTATCCGTGACATGCAGTGGCACCCTGATGGCTGCTACACTATGGCCACCAAGTGAGGGCTTGGGAGGACGAGAAAGAGAGGGAACAGGGGGGAGAGAAAGAGAGAGGGAGAAGAAGATGAAGGAGGGGGAAGGGGGAGGGCAAAGAAGGAGAGGTGGAGCGGACCACCTGTGTGAAACATCCTGGGAAGGAAAACTGAGAGAAACAGACAATCGGATACAGGTGAAAGCCTAATAGATAGAAAGTATAAAGACACAAACGCATTGATGCCAAAAGACTGCAGTTGTAAAGATTGACAAACCATTTCTTTCTCATCCATCTTCATTTTCTTCTTTTTACCTCATCTTATTCTTTCATCCCTCTTCCTCCTCTTCCTCATCCTCCGTACATTTTTCCGCTGAGGAAATCAGTCCATCACAATGAGCCTTAACTGACCCCTGACTTAGTGGAGTCAGGGGTGATGATAGACAGAGGGTGGGGCCACGGGTGATTGGGGGGGAGAGGAGGCAATGTAAAACCTCCACATTCTTTTGAAAGAGAAATAAAAACATCACTTGTGACCACTGGTCTCTGTTTTCACCGCTGATATTCTCTGTCCTTCAGCATTTACTACAATACACTAGAAACACACCTTAATAAAAGACCTCTTAGCTCAGCTCATTTCTTCAAACTAATTTGAAATCATGTAATTATTTTATGTGAATATCAAAATGCAAATATTTGAACACCAACATTTATATTTCTTCTTTAAGCATACAGATAGACCTGTTGGATAGGCCAAAACTAATCTTTCTTATGGAATATTGAATTGTTTACCATACATGATTTATTCCTACGCATGATTCTTCTTTAAAATTCATGTACCATCTAAATTTGAATTTGAATTTGATGCTATAGAGAATGTAAAAGCTAAGTCACGCCGTTTTGATTACTCCGCCATCTTGGGAGGACCGCTGCTAGTGCGTTCAATGCAGCGTTTTGTTCTTCTTTGTTTGATTAGGAAATAAAACTGGTAGGTTGGTCTTGCTGTGTTAAAAACTGCAATAGCATTACACAGAGTTGTTCAGGAAAAGCCCCTGGTTCTTTCACTCTCGATTTCTCCATATATCAAACAAAACAATTAACGTTACATATCAAAACAATAATAGCAGTGGAGCATGATCCTCCCAAGATGGCGACGCTACTGCAACGTTCTACATAGGGCGTGTCATCATCTTCACATTCTCTATTGGCAAACAACAAAAAATGGTAATATACCCTAATAGCAAGCTGTAAAACTATCGAAACTTTTTTATAATAATATCCCAAATGGCCATTCAGCGATTTATTTTTAATTTTTTTTGTGAAGTTGGCTTGTAAGATACAATTTAATATGCCAACAATCCCCTTGCAGGTATGTTAATGATAACAAATATGCTCGTTTTATTAAAGAGTACTCTGGTCATTTTGTGCTCTATCCCATTCGCAAACGATCCGTCCTAAATAGTATTCAAAAATATAATTAGTATGTCCCAAATCATAGTTTGCTGAAATGAGTATTTTGAAAGTACCCCGATGATCTTGTTTCCGGTGTGAGTGTTGAGTTAAGTGACACTACACTGCAATAATAAAATTAAATAAAAGATGCTTGGCTGAATTAATAAATGTATGTGTATTGTAAACGTTACATCCAAAATAATGAATTAGTAATTTACTTAAATGCAAGGAAGAGCTGTATTTTTATGTTAGTGACACTTCATGATCACGATGTCATCTAGGCCAGCGATTCCCAAACTTTTTCATTCCAGGACCCACCTAGACAGGTATATTCTATCTTGAGACCCAGCAAAATAATTTTAAATGGCAATATGGGGAGAAAATACACATTCAGCCTCTATCAGTAGAAGAGTTTTTATTTTCCCTAAATAGAATAAATGAAATTTTAGATGAAATACTATCTATCTAATGGTAAAATAGCAAATCAATTGTTATTGCCAGTCATTAAGTGGATTAAACAGTTTTTTTGTGTGTCATTCAAAAGCCAAGTGACTTTCCACGACCCACCTCGTGCCACTGCGCGACCCACAAGTAGGTCCCGACACACAGTTTGAAAACCCCTGCTCAATGACCACTTCCATTTCGTGGTAGTGTGTCACCAGTGCGTTTTCCATAATAAATGCAGTGCATACTTTAAGGGCATAGTATAAGTAGGCGAATTGGAATGCAGCACAGGTTTAAATGTTTGTGTCCCCTTAATTCACGATCCAATAACAAAATGCATTTTTAGGCTACTAGGTGTAAACACTGCCTAACTTCCAAAGATCCAAACACTTTCCAAAGGATGCATTCAAATAGCGCACTACAGTTTTTTTTATTTAAGAATCTGTTTCATTCAGATTCCTTACAATAAAGACCGTCGCAACTTCTGTTTCAACAATCTCGCAGAAATTTGTGCAAATGATAGTTACGTATAAGTGGGATTAGAGGCGGCTTCAGAAGGCCTGTTGCTTGTACCTGTTAACTGTCACGCGTTCCGTATACAGGACACTTAAATTTGTGTCAATATTGTGCATGTAATTTCTAATCGAATTATGACAAACTATATATCATTGGAATGGTCTAAGACTCTAGAATACAGATTTCCTTGGTGTTTTTTAAAATAATTTATGTAGGGAGAGTGATTGATTATTTTCTATAAAGATTTTTGTTATCCTTCTGCGACCCGTATTTTTTTAATGTATTTTTTAATCAAAGAAAAACAAACTATTTTTATTTGTTTTTTAACAATAAACCTAAAAACATACCTTTCAGTTTTTGAGTGTGTGTTTTTATTATATCAATAATAAGCTACTTTTCTTCTTTCAAACGAGACCAACCGTTAGTCTGTATTCCAAAGAATTCATGAGTTACCGCCATTTTAGTTCCAACATGGCTTTTCATGTGTAGGCTCAAAAAGGCTCCGACAGTTCAGAGGTTAATTTGACTTTTTAAACGACTCACAGTGAATTACTTCATATAACATGGTTTCTGTGAGATTAGACTGTGTCCGTCATGTTTATTTTTTAAACAAGATCCCCAAATTGTTTCCAACTTTCACAATTTGTGTGGCACATAATACATTTTAGTGCAGAACTATCTTGTTTTGTGAAGCTGTCACAATGTAATGCAGGCTTTGCAGATAAACAGTTATTGATTTAGGCTATGAGGCAGCACCAGTTATGTGATATCGAACAGCAAACAAGCAGCCCAAAAAACTGTTTAAATACAGCAGTAGGCTACCACAGGATTATTCATTTAAATGTGTTTTGCTGAGTGAGAAATCAAGCATTAAGTAGATGAGGTAAAAATTGGTGAACAAACCAACGTTGGCTTGAACAAGTCTAGTCTAAAGTTTAATATTGTGTAGAGTGGAAGAAATAAACGTTAAACGTGTAATAGTGTAGAGTGGAAGAAATTTATACTGTAATAGACATATTGTATGTATTGTATTATCAGTGTTTATTTTCTGAGAGTTGACAGTTAACAGTTAACATAAACATCATCAGAACATTCTTTCAATGTAAGTCTATGATATTTATGGAAAGTTTGATCTCCTCAACATGGGATTCATAAACATATTCATAAATGCACTTCACTGCACTCTATGAATAAATAAAATAGGCTACTGCATGTCATTGGCATTTGAACTTCCTGAATAAATTAACATGCGTATTTTAAACAGATGTTGTGCTTCCCAAGTGTGAAACAAACACACACAAACGCTTCAAATTCCCTCCACGTCCACAGAAAATCCAGCTCTTGCATTGACGTCACTCGCCCCATGCCTCGCATACGTAAACAACTACATCGCAGACACCTTGGGAAATAGTAGGCCCAACTTCGCATCTTTAATGTGTGATCAGTATCTCTCGCTCTCCTTTCATTCTCACACTCCAAGAGGTAATGAAGAGGAGGTAGAGGATGATTTGGGCCAGAGACTAGACTGATTAGAAGCAAGAAAGTCATCAAGGCGTCTCAGTGGGATTCTGAGTAATTGAATCTCAGGCTGGTGCAGTACCGCCCTGTCACCGCTAGAAGGAGTTTGTAGCAAGTAGTCCCCCAGTGGACGAGCTCTAGTTTTTTTAAGGCTGCTTTTAAACTTTTCTTTGCTCCTTTTTACTTACATAAGCATGCACTTTTTATGTAAAACAACCTGCGTACCCTACTATTGAAAAAATACAGAATCAATTTTAATTTGGTAGCATTCTTCTCACTCAGCTATATCCATCACACAATTACATCCCTTAAATTCTTAAAGAGCCATTTCTACCTCATTTTAGACTTTAATTTGTGTAAAAAACTATAATCTAATGATATTTTTGACAAATAAAACCAGTCATATTTGCTTTAACCACATAAAGCATTTTTTTTCCTTCTACTAATGGAATTTATGCTTCCCACAAAAGCACACAAAAAACCTATAGCAACCTATGCCTTTTTATCTCTCTCTTTTTGTGGCACAAGCTCACACAGAGGCTGCACAAGCTGTGTGTTTGTTTGCGTGAGTGTGTGTGTGGCAGGTCTCTTTTGCGTCACTGCTGTGTTGTGAGTTAGCCGGGGGAGAATCAGTTCTTTTTATGGAACTTCCTAAAAAGTCTTTCCGTCGAGTGATGTAAGGCATTTGTCTCAGTGTTTAACAAATGAGTGGGAGTATCGGCCAGATAGAGACAGTTAGAGAGAAAGTGACACAAAAACGAGACAGAATAAAAGAATAGTATAGAATGAAGAAGCTAAAATGTATATATATATATATATAAATATATAGTACATACTGTATAATTCAAAATATGAAATATGCAGGTGTTGCTTTAAGGGTTTAATTTCCACTTAATAAGATCAAACCAAACTATTATTTTTGTTTATTTTTAGCTTGAGTAATGAATAAATATTAAAAAATTAAATAAAATATGTTCATTTAAACATCACCACTTGAAATATTTTTCTAAACTTCGGTTACTTTAAAAGTATTTAGATATTTGTGCATTCTTGTTAGTCACATGCATTCAGGTATAAATGTAAATGTTTAGCTGTATTTTTTGTCATGCCACTGTACATTGGGTACCATGGTATTTTTTATCTGATACCGTCAGTGTAACATTGCACACCACATTACTTTTCTGTTGGGGGGGTTGTCTCATCATCAAGCACTTTGTTCTCTCCTCATCTCTTTTCCTCGCCACAGCTCATCCCTGTTTCATCAAGCTCCCCCTCTCTGGCTGATGGTGTCGGTGCTGCATGTGGATCTGCGTCATCGGTGAGCAGCGTCTGATTGACTGGGTTAAAAATACGAGCAGAGGGGTGAGTGTGTGTGTGTGAGTGAATAAAGGCCAGAGATTGTGTTGGGATGCTGGGGCACGTCTGAGAAATCTGAGGGAAGAGCCGTATGTGAAGAGAGTTTATTTTTAGCTTGATAAAACTAGTTAGTCTTAGGAAACTGTAAAAGTGAAAACAGGAAATATATGTAATATTCATAATCGCTCTTCAGAAGGGGAAAAATAATACATGGGAGAGCAATATCATTTTAATGAGTTTTTGGTTCAGTGATGTCTGGAGATTAAAAAACAGAACATTTTTCGTTGTTGTTGTGTCGATGCTTTTCCCATTAATACAGGAAGCCCTTTGATATCCCCATCCTTTTTCAAAAATGCCATTAGCCTTTTATTTACGTCATAGGCATGTATAGGTTTGTTTGGTATAGCCTACTGTGAGAAAAAAATCAGAGATGAGATCTTTAATATCTCAATTATTTCTCAATGAGATCAAATTGAGAGTTAATGGAAACATCCGGTCTCTGTTGTCCTAGAAATGTAACCTATAAATCTTAATGTTTCAGAATAGACTCAACAATGTCACAAACTGAGCTCAGTTATGTGAAGTATGAAATCAAAAGTCAATAAAATAGAAGATTTCAAAATGAGCTCTGCATGCTGTTCATGTAGTTTAACAATTGTGTCACTTTTTATTTATTTCACCAAAGTAATATTGGGAGAAACATCTGAGAATAAGTTAATAATTAATGAAACATAACTAAATGATGCATCAGATCCCCTGAGCTATGAACGAGCAACATCTGAGCAATAACATTTTCCTCTGGTATTGTTTGTCAGAAGTAGGCCTACACTGTAAAGAAAATCAGATAATTGTCCGGAAGCTGGTTATCACAAAAATGTTACCGTTTTTATTTTTTCCTGTAAATTTGTTGTCTTTTTCTGTAATTTAACATATTTTTATGCATTGCAAAAATGCAAAGTCCTGTAAAACAACATTAATTTTCTGGCAGGTGGGGCACCAGAAAAATACCATAAAATAACCTTTTTTGACATAAAATTATATTATATTATAAATTATAAAAAACATTTTTTTCCCAAATTACTGCCAATTTTCTGTAATTTGACATTTTTTAACAACAACAAAAAAACATTCAAAAACAGAACCATTCTGTTACATTTCAGTTTTTACATGTGCAAAATCTGTAAAAAACAAATAAGTACCGTGGGGACTGGGGGGGCTAGGCGGGAAATTGGTTAAAAATAGAGTTAAAAAATAGTAAACAAATGATTGTTCATACAAATTAAATACTTTAAATACTTTTAAATGATTATGTAACACAACTTTTTCAATAAACACTTGACTAAGACTTTTCAATAAAAAGTCAATAAACACATTTTTTAGGGAAATGTAAAACAAAACTTAATCAATTTAATTATTATATACAAATAATTATTATTATTATATGTATTATATATACAAATGAAATAGGATATTTGGCAGTAGATTTTAAAAACATTCATACTTATCCTGGCTTAATCTTAATTTGCCATTGACTATTTTCTCTGTTGGCTCTGCTGATAAGATCAGTTCATGCCAGGATGATGTTTTTAAGATGGTAGCTACATATACAGTACGTTTATGCAAATTTGTTCTGATAAGTGGACAAACAAAGGCATGCAGTTGAAACAGCACAGACTTGTGGTAAAACTTATTGTTCGAGAATAAATTCTTGCTAGTTATGTTAGTTAAGACACCTGCTAGACACAAGCACACCAGCAATTCTGCATGGAAACTAAAAATAAGAAATAACATTAAAACGTAAGAAAATCCCAAGAAAATGTGTTCTTGTAACTGATTTGGTAGTGCATTGCCTAACACCGCTGTAAGTTATAGATTCCCAGGAAATATGTTTAGTACAAACATAAACATGTCCTGAGGGCACTGCAACAAATCACTTTAAATTTTAGTGTCTGCCAAATGCATAAATGTAAATGTAAACAACCGGAAGGTTATTCTTGAAAAACAAGTAAAGAAAAAACAGGAAATCACTGAGAAAATATTGTTAAAGTTCAGCGCTGTAGTGATCACATTGGAAAATTCTCAAAGACACACATAAGCACAGTGTAACATTTCAAGCTGTGCCAATCTCACAATGCTGGCTGTTCCCGCACATACACAAACAGGGTCGTACAGTTCTAGCTGTGTCTGTACACAAACACACAAACATCACACACTTTGCCCTCGGAACACTTGCCCACACACCGATCGTACACAGAAGGCTGTGAGCAAACTAACACTTGCATCCCTCCCTTTGAGTCCAACAAAGAGTCAGCGCAAGAGAGAAGGTGAGGAAGAAAAGAAGGAGTGAGAGAGAGAGAGAGAGAGAGAGAAAGAAAGAAAGAGAGAGAGAGAGAGAGAGAGAGAGAGAGAGAGAGAGAGAGAGAGAGAGAGAAAACTGAATGGCTGAAGAGGACAGTCACCGGGAGAAAGCAAAGCATTTAGAGAAATAAGAAAAAAATATGAAAGAGAGAGGAAGAAGAACTATGTAAACGTAAGAGAGAAATGATTTTGAAAAATGAGAGATGCCAGTTGAGAAGAAAGATTCAACGATAGAAAGAGTGTGTTTATGTGAAACACACCGTGCATTGAAGGTTTTAGGAGCTGAATAGCAGGAGCTCAGTAGTGATCTTGATTCATTATCGGCTGAATGACAGAGGAAAATATAGTAGACTGAAAGATTGTCACGGTGTGTGAGCATACAAATCACGATGAAGAAGTACAATCCAAAAATGGGTATTTTACTAAATCCACAGGGAGAAATAGGTATCAACACATAGTAACAAAAAAATTATCCGACAATGACCCGATCAGAACAGGGGGAATATATAACAAGACTAAAGAGGAACTAAACTGCAGTTGAAGTGAATGAGTAATCAACAGAAACAGGTGATGGACTAATAAATAATGAACACAGGCAAGGAAAACTGAAGACAAAACCAAACAAACTAAACAGACTAAAAAGTGTGACAAAGATATGGGTCAGTGTTATTCAAGAACTGCAAAAGAACTATAGTGCAGAGATGTTAATACTGTACATTATACAAAAAACAACAGGTAAGTAATCATAGATGAAGATTTGGAAACTGTAGATGTAAAACACATAGCCTAGATATACATAGATTAAATATCATTTAATTATTATTTTGTACATTAGGTTAATGTTCAGGATAATAAAGCAATAAGCCCTGCGAAGCAGCGGGTTACAGTGCATTTTATAACAGCTAAAGGCGTTGTGGCATGACGGAAAGCGGAGTGCCTAAAACCCCATAGCTGTTATAAAATGCACTGTAACCCACTGCTTCGCAGGGCTTATTGCTTTTATAAAACGGTTATTCCATAGGCTTAGCAAGGTTTCCTAAAATAAAGTTAATAAAATGCACCTTATAACGGCTTAGAACTCCGCTAAGCCAATCAGAATCAAGGACCAGAACTGACCGTTTTATAACTTGCATTATATACTGATACAATCACAAGTACATTACATATAACATTGAGAACTTTTCATTACATTGCCATAAATAAAATACTGTGTATACTGTACAATAACAACAGGTTCTGTTTTAACCTAACCTCAATATAGGCGGTTTCTGGGGCAACAACATAAACAGTTGAAACAAAACTAAACTTCCATTAGACCTCTGCAAAGAAACAATAACTGTTGAGCAGTGTAAATTTAATTTAATACAATTGTCATACAAAAAAATATTAATTTAAACTTATATAAAATAAATAGTTAAATTATGGCCATAATTATATACAATTTACATGCGAAAAATATTAACATAAATTAAATATAAATGAAATTTAAAAAATTGTTAACAAGGGGCAAGACATGCGCATCCTTTGAAACCGTCTATAGTGATGTACACTTGTTTTCTGCATGACATTCTGATTCTTTGCGTACTAGACACATTATGCAGATTTAATTGATAACCGGTCTCAGGCTTTACAGCATGTCTTCTTTTTACAGAAATGCGTGAAGGTCTTTTAAAGATAAGATGCTTATTATTGTCAGCATGTCATTTAACAGTGACACAAACCGAATTACACAACGTTTATTTTCAAAGGCACATCTAACATCAATTATTTGAGCACAATGCGAAAGCACCACTATATTTTTGTTTGGTTGATGTCATTGTGATGTCAATGTGATGACAATGTGTAACCAGCATTCACCCAAAAATTACAATTCTGTTATCATTTACTCACTCTCTTGTGACACACTTTCTTCTGCAGATCACACATATTTTGAAGATTACTTTCAAACTTCCAAAATATTGTTTCTATTTGCATTTTTTTGCAATGAAAACTCGAAAAACAGGTGAAAATAACAGAAAATATGTTCTGTATACTGCAAAGAATAAAGTTCACATTCACTTTTAAGCAATACAACATTTATATGTTTAGGAAATGTTCAAAAATCTGTTTTCATAAATCTGTTAATGCGATAATCTTGATCACATATTTCTTGTCATGTTGTAAGTCTTTCACATTGCTGTTGGATGACTTTTGTCACTGGTGTGGTTTAATTTTGCTGTAATTTAACAAACACTGGACTGGAATGACCACAACACATATTCTAGAAATATTTTACAAATGTACAAATATACAAATTTCTATAAAGTTTTATTTGGTTTTATTTGGTTTTAAGACCACAACAAATACAACATAGAAACGTTTGCGCAGTGAAAGAAACAGATACAGTAAATCAGTATAGAACATAAAGATATAGAGAGCGTGAACAGAAATGAGAACCAGAGACAGGAAGTTAGTCTGTTAGTAGGCAGAGGACAAAAGAAAGTCAACAATTGAGAAAACACAATGCTTCTGTCAAAGCAGACTGGAAAAGTCTGACAGCTTGTCGTTTTCTTTTTGTGTGAAGCGTGACTTGGTCCTTCTATCTAATTATAATTTGCGTTGTCATAGCAGGCAGTGATGTATTACGCTGAAAAACTTTCCAGATGCCAGTATTAGGTCAATTTGGGTTTGGGTGGCTCTATGACGTTGTTGAAGACGTCTCACACACTCTTAGTCCTCTGGTTCAATAGAGAGCTCCGGTTCCTTACGCAGTCACTGCAACTTTGTAATTATTTCTTTTTGTCTTTAAGATGAGCCACTCTCATCCAGAAGAATCCCAGCAAAAGGCGGCATCAATTTTCTGCAGTGTCTCTAGAGGACACTTCAGTTTGAGTAGCTCGGCAAATGTGTCTAAGATGAGCTTCATGTAATCTAAGCAATTAAAGCACATTTTCAGAAGGTTCGCTGGAACACACATTTCTAGAGATAGTCAATGACTCAAAGTAACTATATAAACCAATCCAACCGAGACTTCTTGTAATTGTTGCCTTAGAAGCAGGATGGATTCTATGTAGTGCCGGAGACGTCATCAATAATGTTGTTTGATTTCCCAGAAAGAGATGAAGTCTAGATGTGTTTGTGCTACTGTGAATTTCCATTTTTTTGTTTTATTAACCGTTTCTATACTGTTCTTTAGTACACAGTTTCATAGTCCTGAATTGACCCTTTAATTTAATCACGAGGAAAATTGAAACCATAAATCTCTTACTGTACGCACTAACTTTTGAAAAGAAATGTCCAACACATATATATATATTTTCTTTTATTTATCTTTATCTATCTCTATTTTACTTTTATATAATTACTGAACATTTTGACCTAATACTGTAGTTTTTCACAAACCACATGAAGGGGGTATATTCAGGCTTATGTAAAATATTAAAGTAGAGTAGAGAGGTGAGTTTGATTTAGAACTAAAGGGCTCTTTGCTTAAAAAGAATTACGTCAAAACAAAATATGAGCCTGTCTTTGAAATCCAGGCAAAACTCTCATGATTTAATTCTGAGATAACAAGCATCAAAGTTATATTTCAATCTTTGACATGATCATACTCTCAGTCAATATTAAAGATGTTTTCAGATAATGTATTTATGGGTGACCTATCACTTTAAAGCCACAAAACTCTCATTTTGATTTCATGGGTCTTTGAAAACAGTTTTTATTTTATTAAAACACATCTTAACAAGACTTGTTCGGCTCTATGCAGTGCACATACACATAGCAGATTTCTAAGTTATTAACACCTACAGGCTGAATATTTAATGCATATTTATTCAACTAACTGATGGCTGAGGTGTGATGACAATTTACATAACATGTACAGCTTCTGATAATAAAACATCAGAACTTCAAGCAAATAAGTTGAATTAAGGTCCAAGATGCAATAAATAACAATAAAGCAATGCACAAATTTAATTAAGATATGAGGCACACAGAAACTACTCTGGCCCTTGAGATACAAACAGCAAGAGAGAAACACATCAGAGAGCATTGGAGAAGAAATAAATAATGAGGGAGAGAGAGAAAGTGGAGACTACGCAGGTACTGTACCGCAGGGGTTTTTAACATTTGATTGTGGTTGTTCGTCATTAGATTCTCCTGCATCCCGAATATGGGCAGTAATACAGAAATACAGGAGTGTCTGCGTATGAGGATAGGTGCAATACATATTCACCATTATAGAATGTTTCCAGAGCTCCTCCTATTTACTTCACATAAAAAAACATTACTTTGAAATTGGGTTAAATTTGAATTTATTTAATTTTGTTCAAATTTTTTTGGGGGGTCTTTTAGGCTAATGGAACTAACTGAAATAAATGTTTCTGGTATGTATCAAACAAAATATTGTGTGTTGAAGCAAACCATTTCAGTGGATAACCATTGGACACAAGACCAATGCAAGTCAATGGGGACCAATGGTTTTCTGTTACCAACATTCTTCAAAATGTCTCTTTTGTGTTCTGCAGAAGAAAGAAAGTCATACAGGTTTGAAATGACAAGAGGGCATGTGAATAATGACAGAATTTTGATATTAAAGGTAGTGCTAACCAATTTGTACTTCATCGGCCATGTAGCTGTCATTTTGAAACTGGTATCCTAAAGGAATAGGGGTTCAATTCTTGTTCAGTAACTCTTTGACGATAGTATTCTTTGAGATAAGCTGTTGATTTCCACAGAAAACTTCAAAACGTCTTATTATATACAAAGACTTCAAGTAAAGGATTTGAGATGGAAGTCGATGGGGTGATCAGGGATTTTTACTTTGCAGTTACTGTGATGATAGCTCCAGCTATAGATTTTTGCTTGCAGATCTTAAAAATCCAAAATTAGAGTCCAGTTTCACTAGATCTCTCCTAGTCAGGAACTCATTAAATCTGAAAAGATCAACCACCAGGTAGATACAGAGATGAAGAAAAGAACAGCTGGCAGGAGACGAAGTGATGCTTCCAAATATCTTTCTCTGTGTTTATCAGTTCAAAAAAATTATAAGATTTCAAAAGTGAGTAAATGATAGAATGCCCAAATTTTGACTAAAAAACTTTATTATATATTATATATGTGTAAATTTAAGACAGTATCGATAATTTTGGTTCTTAACATCACAATTATTGATAATACCGGTGTGTCACACTGTTAGTTCAAATGTACATACGTGAAACATGCAGAATGTTGAAGCTTGTACATCCATTTTAAGTTATCACTTGTAGAGAAACTTTGAGTTTGGGTTTAAATGGGCATACGATGAGTTTAAACACTGGTAATAACAACACACACACCGGATAGTGGCTATAATGTAAAATCACTCTACTTACAGCATTAATTATTAGGTGCATACTTTTAAACTTGTAATGTAACTTTTGTGGTTACGGAATAATTCTTTTGAAACATTTTTAACCCTGACCCCCTAAACCCCCCAAGCCACAGATGTTCATGACGCAGTCTCTAAACTTATCATTGCTGTTTTTATTCTGATATCTCTCTGCAACAGGGAAAAGTACATCTGTCATTGTATGTGGGTTGCCGCTGTTGAGCACTCCCTTAGGGCACTACAAAGCCACTCTTGGAACACTAGATGGCATACAGCTTTAATGCATTAGGCTGCCGGCCCGCACTTTAATCAAATTTTGCATACAACTTCTCTCTAAGTGCAGTCCCCATTCCTCTTGTTCCACCATCCATGAGTCATGTGCCATTCGTTCCCATGTTTTTTTATTCCTTAAACTCCTCCCTTTCCTCCGTACTTCCTCTTCTGTTCCATACTGGTCCTTTCCGTCCCCCGTCATTCTTTTGTTACGCTTCTTTTTACAAATGTTATACACGACTGTACCATGACCGACATGCTGTCAGTCATGCCGTTTGCACGGCTGCCTGTATTCTATAGGGTAATATACATGAGACATGACTACCAAGCTCACATTCCCAGCTGGTAAGTGTAGGTGGAGCGGGGAATGCCTGTTTATCCAGTCATCCTCTGTTTTTGTGTGGGTGGAGAGGGAGGGAGGAAAAGAAAGAGGTGTCTAGAACATGAGTAAATGAACGAGGTGCTAAATAACAACATGGATATCCTCGGGTCCTCTGTCTTTCGGTTTGTCAGTCTGTCTTAACCTTTTAATAGTGACCTGTGGTGTTTGGACAGGAATGATGTTGTGTGGTAATAAAGCGTCTTTTTCACACTTCAACACATTGAGAAAGTGTCACAACATGTAAATAGTCTTTTTAATTTAAACTTTCAGCCACCCCAGAAACAAACAGCATAGAACAATGAACCTTTACAGGAGATCAAAAACAATGTTCATTTGAATAAATATAAAGTTATGAACATCTCCTCTATTGTTTAGTGCCAACAATAAAACATACTTTTGGGAAAATTAACCATATTATCATTATAGTCAAAGGGTAGTAACCATGGTTTCAATTCAAATATCATAGATAAACTATGGTTACTGTTGTTCTCTATTGTGGTTTTATACAAATTAAACCAAAAACTATAGTTACTTTGGTTAAACCATGGTTACTTTTTAAAAGGGAGACAGACCTGGATTAAAATTCTTAGCTGGAAGTTTAACTCAAGGTTCAATCCGCACCCAGGAATCTGCCCATAAAGATGCGTTCTTGGTGTTGGCTGATCTGGTTAAATATCCGCATTTACTACATTCTTTAGTCATCCAAATCCCTGATTATCTCATTGTTCAAACTTCAAATGTCTATATTTCAAGTCATGATTTATGCGTCTCTAGAGCATAATTCTCATCTGCAAATAATGCACTTTGTTTCATTAAGTATTCTCATATATAATGCGGAGGAAAAATCCAGAGGGACACCGGCTTGAAAGCCAAGAAACGAGCTGTGTGACGGTTTCATGTGCCTCGTGCACTACTCATCGCCTGTTCTCCGTTCAGTCATTACCGGGCGCCGTGCCCGCGCTCCCCCGCCCTATCCAAACTACGTCTCCACGTTCGTGGTCCTATAACGTAACTCTGAGCTAAGACGTCTGACTTCCTCGGTCCAAACTGGTACGAGAAAGCCCTCCCCTACTCTCTCCGCCCCGCCTTTTCCGTTTGCCACCCTCACTTGGGCTTGACCCGACTGGTGACGTAGGAGAGATTCCGTGGTGCCCACAGCCGTAGGCGCACGCGTCGCTCGGGTATATAATGGGCCTGGGACCCGTCATTCGGCACTCTCTCAGTCGCTCCGACTCGGGAACCAGAGCATCAGCAGAGATAGCAGGGAATCAGTGGCTTAACTCCTCAGGCTAACTCGCTCTCAGCTTTGGTTCGGAATGGAAACAGCAACTTTTACGCGGAGCCAACGCAGCTCCTTTGCGCACAACTTTAAGAGTGAGTTTTTGCTTCTTCTTTATTCATATGCTGTCTGAGTCTGTATTAGATGGGCTTTTGTGTTTTCAAAGTGTTTTAAGTATTTGAAATGATTGCCTTTGAAGTAGTTACTGTTAATTATGATTATGGTATGTGCTTGGTTTTACGCATTAACATTTGAGATGCTTTAAATTAGTATGTAAATGTTAACATATGAATATTTTGTATATAACAAACATATAACTAAAGTACAGACTCAATTTACTTTCAAAGAGAACGATCGATAAAGATGCCTAGTAGACATCGGCAGATTCGTTTTTCAAAATTATTATTGCAAGTGTTCTGCATTTCATTATTGTATTAAAACGTTTTAATTGATTTGCTATTATGATAACAAAATATAGTTGGATGTCGATTGACTTGTAATGGTTTCAGCACTAAAGCGTACGGACAGCTCCCGTTTAGACATGCGCTTAAGCAAATACAAAATTCTTGGGGATGTGACGTGCAACTCTCTTTCCGTCAGGCGCTCTCTCGCTCTGGCTGGTTGTCTGGCTGGTCGTGGTAAAACCCGTGCCTGCGCAGAACTGCCCTCACCGGTGCGTGTGTTACCCGACCCCCATGACTGTGAGCTGCCAGGCGCAGAACTTCACCATCGTGCCCACCGGCATGCCCTACGAATCCCAGCGCGTTTTTCTGCAGAACAACCGCATCACTGAACTGAGAGTGGGGTCTTTTGCTTTTGGCACACAGGTGAGAAAGTGTATTTATGTAAATGTGTTATAACATACAATCTTAATGTATACAAATATAGTTGATAGGATAATTATGAGGTAATTTTGAGATTGAGTTGGCTACTAATGAGTACTTTAATATGGAAACGTCAACTGTTCATCTTCTAATTATATTGTTTATTCTTTTCCCATGTCCAATGTTTTACACCTCTCACTACATCCTACTTCATTTTTTTTCACTCTTCTCTTCTCAACTCTACTCTCATCAATTCATACCATTCAGGTGCTGTGGCTCTTCTCCAACAACATAACCTGGATTGAGGCTGGTGCATTCAGTGAGCTCCGTGATCTGGAGGAGCTTGACCTGGGCGACAACCCTCACCTGCACCGCCTAGAGGGCGGAGCTTTCCGTGGCCTGGAGAAGCTCCAGAGCCTCCACATGCACCGCTGCCGTCTGGCTGCCCTCCCCCATGACATCTTTCACAAGCTCTACAGCCTGCAGTTCCTCTACCTGCAGGAGAACCAGCTCCACTTCATCCAGGATGATCTCTTTGCTGACCTGATCAACCTCAGCCAGCTCTTCCTTCACGGCAACCGTATCCGCACCCTGTCCGAGAATGTGTTCCGTGGTCTGGTGAACCTTGACCGGTTACTTATCCACGACAACAGGGTCCGTCAAGTCAACCGCCGCGCTTTCCGTGACCTGGGCAGGCTGACCATGCTCTTTCTCTTTAACAACTCCCTGGCAGAGCTGCCCGGTCAGGCCATGCGTGACATCGACTCCATCGAGTTCCTGCGTCTGAACAACAACCCCTGGGCATGCGGCTGTGATTCTCGCCCCCTCTGGGAGTTCTTCCGAGGTGCCCGTGTATCCAGTTCTGATGTGATGTGCGCTTCCCCTGCTTCTCGTCGTGGACAGGACCTGCGCTTCCTGAGGGAGATGGACTTCGCCTTGTGCCCAGTTCCCGACCCTGGTTCTCTCAGCGGCTCCACCACCACCACCTTCAGCACCAAGACCCGCTGGTGGTTCTCCAAGCATAAGCCCGTCAGCAGCTCCAAGGGCATCTTCGAGAAGAGCTCCGAGACCAAGGCGCACCCCTTCACAGCAGGAAAATCTCAACATCCATCCATTACTTCCACATCTACAAAGTACGAGCTCGCAGAGGAAGAGGCTCTTCTTCCCAAGCTTGACCAGGAAGAGTACTGGGCAAACTATGGCAACGAAGATGCAGGCATCACCTCCCTACGCTGCTTCGAGCTTGAGTGCCCCCCTGAATTTGACTCTCTGCCACCCTCCTCTTCTTCTTCTCGCTCTTCGTCTTCTGTCCTCTTGCTGCTCTCCATGTCTGTCTTGACTGTGTGCACCCATCTCCTCTTTGGCTAAATCCATCCATCTCCAAGAACCTTCACCCCCTTAATTTTTCGCCTCTCTGGAGGAGGAAAAGTCAGGTTTTACTCAAATTGACTTCAATGCCTTGATTCCTGTTTACCATCAGCATCACCTGTATCTTTGTTCTGTTCAGTTTGAGCCTCTAGTTCTTTGCATCTAGAGGGCACTATTACTGATGTAGGATACAGTGGGTAATCAAGGGAACGCTGGGCAGTGCAGGAAAGATGTTCATAGGGCTTGGTTAGCAAAGTTGATATGCTGTCCTTCTTTTTTTGAGGGCATGCATATTCGAAGCCATCTCTGTCAGTCAGTGCAGACAGAGGATACGAATTTCCATCTTAGGTTTATGTACAATATTTGTATGCTTCTAACTTTTTAGTCACTCTAAGTGCTTCTATGATAGTTGTAACTATAGCTTGTGATGTCACTTCGACACCCTCTAACTTCAACGCTGTCAAGGCTACAGTCCCATTTCAGACCAATGCTAATGATTCAGTTGTTAACAAATGGCATCATGAGCAACGCGCTATGATCCATTTTGTTTTGAGTGCAGTGACTGAATGTAAGATTTTATCTTAACTGTACGGGCTGTAACACATTCAGGGCTATGTGAGAGAGAACAAAGAGAATTGAAAGGAAAGCATGATGGATTGAGGAATTTGAAAGGTTGCAACAGCCAGAGAGAGAGAGAAAGCATGCGAGAGAAAAGAGCGATAGAGTACGCACGAGAGAAGGCGAAAGAAATTCTATTACATCACCCACCAGCTATGACAGCAATTATCACTTTTGTAAATATAACATGTTGGCAGAGGGAGCTGTAAATAGCGCTGTGAAAGGCCTTATGTTTGTTACTGTTCTGATTGGCCATGAATGTCACTGTGAGTAAGTCAGTTGTGATTATATTTCTATGGCCAGCACATGGAAAGATCAATCAATGGCAGATGAGTGAGTAAATGTTTATTTATGTTTTGTTATCACATAGAGTCACTATTTCTTTTACAAAATTTCTTTGTTCATTATTCAAAATTTACGGAATTAGCTGATTCACATTCCTTATATTCTCAGTATAACAAAACAAATAATAATTGGCATTGTTTTAAGACTGAAATGTATACTATGTAGAAAACTAAGGAAGGACTCCTTAGAAGTGACAGATTGGTTGACATTGTGAAAATTGTCTGCCATTGGTCAATGGAGCTGAAGCAATAATGGACGTCTTTGAACTTCTCTCAAACCTGTCCTCACCTGGTCTCTCTCTCCGTGTTTGCCTTTCCTTGCCATGCCTTTTCCACCTCTTTCTAACTTAAGAGATGGACAGCAATAAGAAGCTGTGACAGGGCTATCGAGAAAGACTGTTTTGTGAAACTCAGAGGGCAAGGACAAGAGAAAGAAAGAGAGAGAGAAAAGGACAAGAGAAAGGCAGGGGAGGATGTGGGTGGTAGAGAGTAAGAAAAAGACGATAAAGAATTTACGAGTGTAAAGCAAAATGCAGAAAATGTCCTCCTCGGACAGAAGATGTGTTCAGTAATAATACAGACAAATCAGAAAATATTTTTTTGTCTCACTTTTAATTTCCTGGGTCAAATAATGATAGAAAATTGCATTGTATCGTTCATATTATTAATTCTAGCAATATCCTATCTGATGTTTACCATTAGATATTACAAAAGCTAATAATGCCGCCATCTTTATTCCACAGGTTTTATATGTCCCCCTGGCACATTTATGTCTCACGTGATGTTTTGTTTATGTAGATATGAGCTGGATGGGTAAGGTCAAACTGCCTTGAGGTGCTCTCGAGTGACCATATTTGTGAGGTCGCTCCTAGATGACCAAAGCATTAGTTATACCTTTTTACCCAGAATGTATGGATTCTCACTTGAATGTAAGAATGTAAAAGAATGAACTGTTGAATGTTTTCTTTAAAACAAAATGCTGGACAATAAGCATGACAAAATAAATAAAGGCTTATCTAAGAAACATATTTGGTGTGGGCGTACTTTCTATGTTCATCCAAAAGTCAAACCGTTTTACAGTAAAATCTCACATGTGTTCTCTCTCTCTCTCTCTCTCTCTCTCTCTCTCACTCTCTCTCTCTCTCTCTCTCTCTTTCTCTCTCTCATCTCTCAGTCTGACCTCTTCTGACACAGACAGACAGACTGACACACATCTGGCTCAGATACACTATTCCCTTGCCCTTTGTTGTGTGCAGAGTTCTTTGAAGTAAACATCACTCACTAACACAGTTACCATGCAACCACACTGGCCGTCATTCAGAGTTCTAAACACTGAGATATGGAGTTACGAATAAAGATGCAACAAGATGGTTTTATTGGAAAAAGTTTGCACAAAGATCTCCAACAGAGACTTCAAATTGCTTTTGTAAAGAATTCTGAAATCTAAAAAATGCATTTGTATCTTGATTTACCTTCTTTCTTTCTTTCTTTCTGTCTTTCTCTTTGAGTAAAAAATACGAAAGATTAGCAGATGGCTTTCACTGAAAGAGCAACTCAATGACGAAAGCTTGCTTCAGTCTCACACCATGTGCAAAGGCAGCCTGTACTTAACACAGATACACGCACACATACATGTGAGTCCCACTGAGAGGCTCAATGGCTCTTTCTTTTAATTCCATTGTAAATGTTCCATGGAAATCTTCTTCAGACCCTCTAGTGCTGTTTCATTTATTATCAAATGCAAAATTATAGACAGATTTTGAATTCAATAGATCAATGTGATGTCAACCAGACTTGCAGCAAAGTTGTTGGTTATTTAATTAGTCAACCAACCAATGAATCAATGAGTTACATCTTGGGTTATACCAACAAATGGCCAAGTGTAATGTATGAGATTGTTTTTAATCAACCCGTGCAATGTATGACATGTGCATCCTGACGCCCCATAGGACGGATTGCGCAAATAGAGCTTCTCGCATCATCCCACCCACCATCTGCGTGCCCATTGGCTGTCGGCCATGCCGCCCAACAATGAGACACAATGAAATGGCTGGCAACCAAGGGGTAGCGACCACGTCAATATCACTGCAGGCTGTCGATAGCTGAAAATTTAACGGAGATCAGGAATGAGTCATTAAACTGAGTGAATGGGGGGAATAGTGTGAGAAACTGAAGACGCAACTTTGTTTGCCGGAAATTGCTCATCACAGTGAGCTGCTTTGAAGTGATAACAATCGCCTCCATGGGAATCAAATGTCAATTGAAATAAGGTCAATGGTACATTTCGACACATACAAATAGCAATGAAACACACATTTTCTTTTTTACACGCACAACACAAACTTATACACACAAAATCCCCATTACCAGCTGGTGTGGATATACACTGTGTTTTAGTGGGTTTCTATTACCAATACTTTTGTAATATTTCTGCATCTCTGTGTAGCCTGCAGTTCAGCAAGGCTGCACTTTGATCAAGTTATTCATTGCACATTCTCTCTTTTCGCATCTCTTTCGGTCTTTCCGCTCTGTTTGTCGTCATCGGCGTCTCTCTCATCCCTCCCTCACCTTTCTCTCTCATGTTTCTCGCATTCTCCAGCTCCACTTGACGTCATAAGCATCATATAACATATATTTCCCCTCTATCACCGTCTCTCCTTTTTTCTCTTTTCTTCTATCTTTTGTGTTTAATTACAGTTGCGTGGATTGTGATACTTTGTTGAATAATGAGCTCATTATTTGATTTGTGTTAAAGGCTCGGGTTTTGATGAGGTCCTCGTTATCGGTGAGAATGGTTGATTAATGATAAAAAATAAACAGTGGCCGATCTGTGTGGGTGTTTAAGATCTTCCAAAATTTCCCTGCTGTTAAAAGACAGCTTAAACCAGCCTTAGCTTGGTTCTTTTTAATGCTTTGTGCACTTTCTGATAGTCTGGCAATGAAACCGACTGGTCACTTGCTTTGAAAGGACAGCAAACCAGGTTTAACCTGTTATTCTCAGCACGGATTCCTCCAAACTAAGACAGAACAAGTGTTTATCTCAAATGTTTTGGGTGAGGTTTGAAACCGCACATAGGCCTATCCCTTCACATAAATGATGGAGAGGCAGAGGTTGACGTGCAGACTTCAAAGGGAATGCAAAGCCAGAAGAGAGACATAAAAAGAGACATCATCGCGGCCGAAATAGCGTGAGAAACAGCGAATAAAATGCAGAGAGGAGTGAGAAGAGATGTGAGATGTTTGAGTCACATTCTTGGCAGATTTTGGTGCCACAGACATTTGGAGAGTTTATGAATTGCGCATGCAAAGTCACACAATTTGTGAGGGCGCACACACACACACACACACCCATTTAGCCCTAATCACAAAGCACTGCACTCATCCCGCGGTGAGGCAGACGGTTTTTAAACGGAGTGCGTCATCGCTCTCGACGGTGGACCGGGGAGATTTCACATGGCTCTGCTTTTATGTGAAGCTCAAAGTCAATATGTTTAGCCTACTGGTTAAATTTGTTAGATGAAGTGGACTATACCTTTGCACTTTCAGTTCTTTGTGTTACTTATTTGTGTGTGTAGCTTTGCACAGATACTAGTCTGCCCTCCTGCTGATTAAAAAGTCTTATGCTATGTCTAAAATGGCTAAAATATTTCATGTGGATCAGCAGGAATGAGGGAATGTTTATTCTGTTTTTAGCTTTTGAGAGAGACATTTGGCAGATTTTAGGCTCAGAGATTTGGCTGTACGGTTGTCATCATCTGTGGCAGAAGGAGGGTGTCAGTGTGTATCTATTTTTGTGTGCATTGAAGGCAGTGGAACGTGACTGGTATCACCAGTATATGATTGCATGTGTTTTGGTTGAAGTTGACATGACAGCAGTGCAGTAGTCAAAGGAGGAAGGATAGACAGATCACACACTGAAAAATTTAGACTGAGAGAGAGACTGTAGGAAAGTAAGTTAAAAGCCAATCATCTTTTTGATGCAAGTATTTTTGTATAGTAGTTTCATTGCATTGTGGTTTGTATTTATTTAAATAAATTCCGGTAAAAAAATGCAAAATAGAGTTGATCATGTTATAAGGGTTTTATTTTAAATGTTAACACTATGCTTTCAAAACCTTTTTCAGGAAATGGAAAAAACATTGGATATATTCTGTTTGGCCAAAGTTGACAAGCACTTTTAAATACTTTCATTGGTTAGATATTTGCAAAACCAAGTGATAAACAAATGATTTATGGCAAAAATAAAAAGCATGAAATATGGAGATACGAGGTTTCAGAAGGTCAGTGATAAACCAAAATGCACAGAGAAACAAGAAAAAAGTATACACAGAAACAGAACAGAAAATAAAGTGTACAGGAAATATTCATGGAAAAAATGAAATATTTTCGCAGCTGGGGCGAAAAATAACATACTTCCTTTCAAATATAGTATTTTTCTGTAATTTGACTTTTTTCTGTATTATGTAAAAATCTATAAAAACTCACTAATAGTCTGTAAAAGTACATGTTTTTTACATATACATGGATGGATAAATAACAGTACAGTTAAGAGTACATTGGCTACAATATTATCAATATTATCACTCTCATTTTGATGACAGCAGTCATTCTCCTTATTTGACTCAATAAACTTTACTTATGCATAATATTTTGCCAAGCTGAGCTTTAGTTTACAACCAAATCACTATGCAACATGCCAAAAAAATTCTAATCATTTTGTAAAGGGTAAAGATATGAATTTTGGTCACTTATATATGTCACACCACACAAACGTTCCGACATGCTATGTATTTCATATCAACTACACTATAAATTCATATTTGTGTTATTTGTTAATGATGCATTTGTGTTTCATTGATCTCTTCTACACCGAAGAAACACATGACACACATGTCAGCTTATATTTAAGGGTTGTGTTCATAGCCGTTATTGATAATCGACAGGGAGTCTAATAGCACTATTCAGGGCTGTTTTTCATCTTAATAGCTGCGTCTATCAAATGAGATTGAATGTCCTGTGACGATTATCCCAGTTTTTGCTTTCCAGCCCTGCCCACACTACAGTATTAATACATTTTCACTAGATAGTGTGTGACGAAAGAGATGAACGAATTTGTCAATAAGCGTCATCCCTTTATTCTCTTCTTGCCAGCCCCTCGATTCTCTGCAGGGGAGTCAGACATGCTCAGAGATCAACCATCCAGCTTTATTCTTATTATCCTTTAAATGCTCAGAGCTGTAATTACAAATATAATCTATTGCTCAAGTCTGTGCATTGTTCATAGTTTGGGTAACACTTTTCATAAGCTGTAGTTTATTATGTTGTATTATCTGCTGCAGTGAATATTGCAAATGACAAGATTGATCGTGTTGGAAATGATAAATGTGTCCTGTACATTTTAGTCTTTGCTACTACTGATTGCTTCCCAGCTATTTCTATTACAGTGGTAATGTGTGCAGGCTATACCAAGACGAACAAACCTGTATATCTTTAAAAGGCTGTCTTATGCATCGCTGAACTGACTGACCAAGAGATTTGAAAATTCTCATCTGCTACAATCTTGGTAACCAGTATATGTTTTATTTTAGATACTGGTCTCCAGTATGGGCTGTCAATCTTCCTAACCATTATAATAAGCAAGACTTCATTGGTTAACTTTATAGGAACAAGATCGTGCTGATCATCCAAATTTGCCAAAGCATCTAAATTTTGCTGTTTCAAAAGCTAAACCAACGTTAACCAATAATGTCTAGTGAGCTTGAAAAATGATGCTAAAATGTCTTTAACAAGAAGTTAAGTACCCTAAAATCTATCCCTTATTCAACTTTGACCCAATTTTTTAAAAAATGTCATCGTTTTAGTACTGCTTTTCATCTTTGATTCATTTTGAGAGTAAAAAAATCATGTCTTCTTCCTGCATTCCTTATAAAGTCATTCAGTTTTACATCTTCCTACACTAACGCAGACTGGCTTTCTCTGCATCAGCTTGTCTACGTCCTCCCTGCTGCTGTTTTCGTCATTCTATTCTTTTGTTTAACTCCTGCGTCTTCTCCTTCTCCACCCTTTCTCATCTCGTCTCACCCTCTTCAAACTCTCTTTGCTCTTTGTCTGACTTCCCGCTCCAGTCTATTTTTTGCTCCCGTTTGTCTCAGAGGTGCGTAGAAGGATCTCGGCGAGTCAAAAATAAACCAGGACAGATGCAGTCTTGTGCCCTGGGACACTCAGAGATCCCATATCATCCCTCTCAAGATGGCCGTCCATTATGAGTCATTCACAGAATCTCTTCATTCATCTGCCTTGCAGCCTGTCTGGTTTAAAAGATCTCTCTTCTCCTGCTCTCTTTAGATATACAGTCTAAAGATATGTGAAATATATGCTCTTTTATGTTTAAAATATACCTACAAAAAGACAGAAGATACAGACAGATCAAACAGATAACTGACAGACAATTTTTTTTAAATGGATACATAAATTTGGACAATAAATATATAAACACCTAAATCAGTGGAGAAAGCAGCAATTTGATGACATCTGTTTCGGAAAAGGAGATTAAGTAACATCTAATGTACTACACTGGGTAAAAAAAGGCTTGGCCCTCTGATTCTGGCAGCATGCATCATTTTCTATGTGCTTTTAGTGCCCTCTATAGGTGAACGTTTGCAAAATAATTCAATGAGAAAGATATTTCTTATTTATTTTTACTCACATAGTAAATATGAAAACTAAATCTATGGGAATATCTCTATTTATAATCTTTCTGTTTGGAAACATAAGTGTAT
This sequence comes from Triplophysa dalaica, assembly GCF_015846415.1. Lineage (NCBI taxonomy): Eukaryota > Metazoa > Chordata > Actinopteri > Cypriniformes > Nemacheilidae > Triplophysa > Triplophysa dalaica. The sequence goes on from NC_079543.1 coordinate 9,525,728, forward strand.
TATGAGCTACAGTAATAATACACTTATGTATTATAATAATAATAACTATATATAACTATAATAATGCTTCAATTATATTGGCAGGATTTCCTGAAGTCAGGATTTACCAATAACATTATATTTTATAAAAAGCAGGTGAAATGCTAATTTAATAATAATAATTGATTTTGGAACTACTGTGCTCTCTTTTACATTTTTATGTGGTGCTACCCTTAAACAACATGAAATATATATTCTAGCCACGAGGGGGCGGAATGTTACAAATGTTATTAATGTTTTCCCAAAGTACTACTTTAATAGAAAGTGGAACAGGTGAAAACAACAAGTAAAATTAAACGTGTATTTATATATTCTTTATATTGATATATAAATATTGATATTATTATACATATATGTTAAACAATTTAGATATATTAATAAATCATCTGATGTAATCTGAATTCAAATAACTAAATTGATAGCATAAAACTGGATAATTTTTTAAGCTTCATTTATAAAGCAAATGTGTTAATGATATTGCAATGATTTAATACAATCATACAAACAGGGCCAATATGATAACAAATAATCAGTGAACACCATATTTTACAACAAGAGAAATACAATAAAATCAAGCTAAGAAGCATTTTTGCTTATGCATCCTTATAACTTCAGATCTCTATCAAAAACATCATACGTTTTTTCATACAGAAGCAAGATTATAAAACTAATAATATGGTCAATTGGACTGTTAGATAAAATAGGCCATAAGAAGTGTTAGAATTCTTTAGCCAATCACTGTTGTCAAATGAAGTATCCTCATGTATATGTTCATTTGATAATTTAACCATATCCTTATTATTCAAACCTTATCCGAGATTCCTAGAAAGAAAATTCAGTAACACTTTACAATAAGGTTGTATTTCATACCAATTATATGCATTACATGAATTGGGCAGTCGTGGCCTAATAGTTAGAGAGTAGGCCTCATAATCAACTGAGGTGCCCTTGAGCAAGGCACCTTTCCACCAATTGTTCCCCGGGCGCTGCAGTGATAGCTGCCCACTGCTCCAGGTGTACGAGTGTTCACGAATTGCTATCCATGTGTTCACTACTCTCTGGATGGGTTAAATGCAGAGGTCACATTTCGGGTATGGGTCACCATATGACAAATAGATCCCTTCAAATTCACTTCACTTCACTTAACAATAGACATTTACATTTACCAGACGCTTTCATCGACTCTCATTGCATTAACCTATACATTTATACTTAGGTATGTGCAATCCCCTGGGATTTAACCCACAACTTTGCGATGTTAACGCGATGCTGTTACCACTGAGCTACAGGAAAGCTATACAATACTTGTACAGCTTTTATTAATAGTAGTTTGTGTTAATTTCAGCATTTACTATTTTTTTTAAATCAAAACGTTGTAGTTAACATTAGTTAATGAATCACGAACTAACATGAATAATTGTATTGACATTTACTAACTAATTTATTATGAATGATATCAGAATGGATGGTCTAAATAAAATACTTTACGTATTTTACTAAAAAACACCCATTGATTTACATATCTGACCCATAAGCAGAGTGCATCAGCATTTTTTGTAATGACTTTTAAAATGACTGAATGTTCTTTATTGAAAATATGAAATTATTTCTCATGTACATTATACACACCTAAAAACATTGAAAAGAGGAAGCCTTTTCATTAAAAAAGCAGTGTTTAATCTTTTATTCATGTACTGTTCGACCCATTTCAATTTGACACCAATAAGTGTTCTTAAATAGGTTTTCTGAATAACTCTCATCTAGGCAATTTATCTTTAGAATTTATCAGACTTTTCCTTATTTTACTTCTTTTTCTATGTTCATATAATCAAGCAAAAAATATTGTAATTCTGTCATCATTTGCTATTTTGGAGGGATGATGCCACGTTTGTTTCACAGGAAACTACAGTTTATTGTAACACGGACATCTGTCGGGATATTTGTGTTTTATGTGTGTTGCATACAGAGCAGTAGCTTTGTGTTATTTGGTCTGAGAGGCGATGTGACAGATGTTGGTCAGATTTGTGAGGATATTGGTGGTTGTGGGGGATGCTTATCTGTAAAACTCCTTCTGTCTCGTTAATCCTCGGCGCAACGCGATCGTTTAGTCTGTCTCGCTCTCAGACACGCGTATTTAATATGTCACTGTGTCACTTTTTAGCCTTCGTTAAGCTGTTTATGTCGGTCGGTTTATTAAGTTTAACTTGTATTATTACTCGTTAGGGTACGGGTCGTATTACTTCATTTAACAAACAGCTATGGTTAACATTAAACCTACCGTTTCCAGAGTCCGAGCATATGTGGGCTAGTCAGGTGTCCATAACACTCTATCAACACCTGAGAAACGGGCGAGTTTGACAAATCCGTCAAATGCCCTCTTACGAATTGTCATTGGTTGCTTTGTTTTGATTGACAGCCAGTTCTCGCGAATGAGCTCGCAGGAGGGTGGGGACGTCGGGCTGTTCTGGGAGGCTCTTGGATATGCAATAGAGCTCGTGCCGCTGAGCTGAGCTGATCGGAATACATTTAACCAGTCGTTAGCTTTAAGCTACATTAGCTTTATCAAGCTATTCGCGACAGTATATTTTGTTTACAAAAATAATTAGCGATTGTAGTGAGGTGCCAAAACCCAAAAGGACGTTTTTATGTTTGACTGTGTACTAAAGATTCTTCATAGTTTGGACGCAGGCTAACTGGCTAAGTGAGCCGTCGAAAAGACCCCACCACCCGAAGATTGAAACGGAGATTAAAGACATCATCTAATCTATTCAAGAGGATAACAAGTGACACACACACACCAATCCTCTAAACCAGCAAAGTCAATGAACTGACAGGTAGGTTGCTTGTGGTGTTGTTTTATACTGTCGTGAACACCGTTTTTAAAGGGGCAGATAGAATGCTAGCTGCCATGCTAATCGTCCTGCCCAGCCGTGCGACAAGTTACGTATATGTCTATTTAACGCTTTTATATTTAGCAATTCATTGATTTTTCTAAACATGTGAATCGATTTTCGGCATCTGTATTCGTTGTCATTCGTCTTTTTGCGGCGTGAGCTGAATTATCAAGGTGGTGAGTGACCACAGATACACTTTAGGTTAACATGCACTCTCTGGAGTCTGTTAATAAGATTAGATTCGTGATTAATAAACCTTTCTGGCTGCAGTTACACTGAGGTAATCGATTAAAGGAACGCACTAAATCCGCGCGAGCTTGGAATCGACGTCGCCCGGATTCACGTCGGGCCTAAAACCGATGACAACAGTACAGCTGCAGAGAAACACACCCAAAGATACACACCGCCTTAAAATCAGACTCATACTCCACGATACTGTCGTCGTGATTCTGTCTCACCCTTTAACCTCACATGTTCATTACAGTTCTGCACGTTTTAATATAATAGTCATTTGGGAGTAATTTATAGTAATCAGGTCACCTGCCTATTAATGATCTGTTATTATTACAGTCAACAATGAGTAAAAATAGAAACCATTGTTGAAATTAACACGTAATCAAAACAATGGAACGAATACCGAAACGAATGACTCGCGTATGTCTTGAAACAAAATTAGTCGAACAATATGACGTGTGTTTGAAAATCTAACCATTACTGGCTGTGGGCCAATGTATTGAGTCGCATAACTAGATAGACCAGCTTTGATCTCCACAGTTTGATGATAAGGCTTTAGACTATATAGGGGCGTGTCAGGGAAGACTGGTAAAGGGATAAGTTCAAAAGTCTTTTTGAAATCTCTCTCTCTCTCTCTCTCTCTCTCTCTCTCTCTCTCTCTCTTTCTTTCTCTCTTTCTCTCTTTCTCTCTCACCACTGTTTTCTCTCATCAGAGCAATGCTTTTCTTTACTGTCACCATGTGAATTTGGCAGGCATGTAGAGGATCGTGTGAAATTCAGGTTGTCTAAATTGGCAGGAAGTGTATTGCCACATGGCTGTGGATTATCAGTCATTCTGTTGTGTTATGCATTAAAGAGAAAGGATGTACACAAAAAGGGTTTAGTGAAGTGTTTTATTATCATACTCTATATGCAGTTAAAAGCCAACTTGTGTGTGGGGGGGTTGTTCTGAAATGTTTTGGATTGCAGTGTTTAACACAAGCATGCTGTCAGAATAGTTTTGGACCTTTCACATCTCTGAAGACCGGACTGTCACATACTGTATTTTACTACAACCGAATGCCCAAAGAAGCCTTTCTCATTGTTATATTTTCGGTTGTCAGACAAAGTAGTGATTAATGGAGCCAGTCTTTTGCTGTTTTAGAGGCTTTGATTATGTTTTTTGGGTGTTTAATAATGGATGTTCATGTTTCTAAAAAAAAAAAACGCTTTATATTTCACATATTTCAAGTCTATTGTTCAACGCTGTCCCTCTCCTCACAAGAGACTGGATTTCTTCCGGTCATCAAATACAATCAGTTTCTTTATATACAATAACAAAGCAGTTTTGCTTGTAGGTAGAAAGCACAGGCAGATGTCCCACCCATGATGTCCCACCCATACCATATCAGAGAGCTTCCGCTTCTCAGGCTGTTGTGATTGGTCAGTCCCCCTCTCAGTGAATGTGTATTCATAAGCTTTGACTGTAAGCAATAAACAGTAACAATTGCGTCAACTATACTTAATCAATTAAAAACATGCGGATTGATCGAAGTGTAACGGAGGTCTGCTAGTGCATGTTCAAACGTCAGTCTTTGTTAGAAAACGCATATTTTTCCTATAATGGCTACGGAAATGACACCTGACTGAATGGCATCAGACCGGTTATATTAATTAACACTAATAACAGAAGTGTTAGTTTGTCTTTTTATCTTGGACCCGAGCTGGATATTATGACAAGCAGATTGACAGATTGGCTTTGGGTGCGTGCGCACACACACACACACATACACGCACAAAAGCAGTGTATTACACAGAACAACTTTCACAGCCGATGTTAAAGTCATTGAAGCTGTTATTTGATCGTTGGTTATCTTAGAATGGGTGTAGCTGAGTTCTTATTACCAGCTGTAGGACTGTGATGAAAGTGAAAGTAGTTTAGCGCGTAGCTCAGTCTAATGTTTACAATCTCTGATAACCAAATACTACTCCAGGAAGGCCCCGGCCCTTTTTTGGTGTATTCCTTTTGGGTGGAGGTTATTAAAACCACTCGGGAATAGTGACATCATGTACCCGGCAATTAGAGGGCTGTAGTCTGATTCCAGATGTTTTATGTAGTCCTTGAAAAGCGAATTCTGTTAAAGACAATATCTCGCTTGGCACTGAACTTTGAGCTTTATCATTTTGCAGGTATTGTTTATGCTCTAAAACAACATAACACACATACTATTTGTTGAAATATGTGATCGCGGGGAATGTGGTCTTTAAACGTGATTGATTAATACTACTTATTACTCTGCGTTCTGGAATACTTGATTCTTATTGGCCAATCACAACATTCCAAGGTCTGATATTCATAGATAACAACCGCTCAAAACTAATAACACATGTTAACCCGGATGCTGTCGTTCATTTTGACAGGCACAGTTTAATATTACACAAAATTAAATATAAATATGTCTTTGTTTAATAACATATACATAAGATTATTTTTACAAATGCACGATTATAATCGGCCGACAATACATTTTTTATTTTATAAATGATGAATAATTTTCTCTGGTTAAACCACTTCAGCTCCACGCAGCTCAAAGTTAAAATCCAATACACTACTGTTTTTCTGTCATGATCATTCACTTACTGTTATTAGCAAAACATTGTTAATGTAGGTACAGTATGTAGATATTTATGAATGTGTAAATTATAGGAACAAAAGCAAAAGTTTTAAAGCCGATTGCTGTCTGAATGCTTTCTGTCTTGTCATCAGTTAGACATGTGGCTATTAAGAACACTTTTCTGGGTTGCTCTGTATGAACATCTTTAAATAGTTTATTAATAAAAAATATACCTGAAACGTCTAAAATTGTGGAAAATAGCACCATCATAAATAAATGACTTAAAATCAGTCAGCTGCTGGAATGTGTCTTTTCTCTTTATAGCCTACATTTAGAGACTGGACCAATGGGCTATAACTTTAGTTTTTGCTGCCTGTCTTGGCTGGTGGTCAAGTGTATAGGGATACTGTAGGTGTGTTCCACTTCAAAAGAAAGAAAGAATGACAAACTATTTAGGTCAAATTAGGGGTTGAAAAAATCGTATTATCAGATTAACAAAGAAACTGTATAATTTAGAAATGAAACGCTGCTTCTTCACTGTATGAATTAAATAAACACACTTATTTAAAATAAAGAAACGAGAGCAGTTCATGATTTTGTGTTTTGTTGTTTCGTTAACATTGATGACAAAAGCAACAGCAGGTTTTACCAAATACAACAATAAGCTATTCAAACTATACGCAAGGCCTTGCCGTCACATTCGGGAAATAAGACAGTAAAATCATGGAGGTCTCCAGATAATACTGATGCCGTGTGAAAACTGTGAGTGGTGCTTATGTGTAACCTAAAGTTACGTCTCTAACCATATTCACAGAAGCCTCCAACTACGCAAAATGCTATCCAATCAAATAAGTGGGCGTTTACTTATAAAGTCTTCAATGCGGCACTCCCATTAAAACCGAGCGTTTGCAGAGCTGGCCTCAAAACCTGTGTAGAAAATAGCCTATTACTTATTGATTTTGATGTTTTTGAAGGGGATTCCATGAGAACATCATAAGTAGTCCTCATTTAACCGTATAAAATAATAAACAAGCACACTTCATGAGACCTTTAAATTAACCATCTGTCATTTACAACTCGATGACATGTGTAAACAAATCTTACTGACTGATATGAACCAATTGCTGTATGTGAAAATCGTTGGAACAAAACACATTTGGATAAAGATTGATACTTAATTCTTTAAATGATAATAAACAACTCACATTAGTGCTGGGCGATAAACCGGTTCATACCGAATACCGGTGTGTATTTTTGTTATGATATAATTTTTTATATACCGCATTACGGGTGTATGTCGCTTAAATAACGTGCGGAATGCGGCGCTGTGTGTTTTCACTGTTGCACTGTGTGACTGGACATTCACACAGAATGCATCTTTCTATGCCGCGGCAGTATTTTATCTAGTGGTGGGCCGTTAACAGTGAGACTCTTATCGCGCGATAAAAAAAATGTCGCCGATAATCTATTCTCAAAGTTGGGTTGGGAGCTGGGTCTATACTACGCAAGCTGTGATGACTTTCACCTTTATATTTTAGCGCGGATGTATACCAGCTTAACTGCACTGTACGGGGCGAGAACAAGATTTTTCAACTCGCGTGATTCGCGTCATTCGCGGAAACAGAAGCCGCCTCATCATCTCATAACCAGGGCTTCATTCGCGCGATTCGCGCAGCAAGTAGGTCTATTGGCTCTTTGCATTAACATATAAATCACTCGCACTTGACACGCCACTCGCGTTTGGTCTGAACACAACATAACGTTACTGTGAAATTACCGCATCAAACGTGATGTGCTAACATGGATGCAGCTATGAAGCCGCCGGGTTTGTTTCAGGGAATATTAATTTTTAAGAAGCTTCCCAATGGAAACATGGACAAGACTAAGGTTGTTTGCACTTGAAATGCGGAATTGGTTTAAAAAAAACACTTTCTCTCAACAGGTAGTGGTCTAGCTTTAGTTGAAACCAGTAACTTTGTATTGAGATCTAATGTATTATGGCTCCTGTATGACATATCGCTTGTTGCTCCCTCACTCTTTGTAAGTCGCTTTGGATAAAAGTGTCTGATATGACTAATTGTAAATGTACTGTAGGAGCTCTTCCAGTCTCAAGTACCACCTAAACGCAAAGCATCCCTTAGCTAATGCGGAAGTAAACACAAGTTCATCTTATTGAACATAATTTAATTTTCATCAGCAATTATCATAGTAGAACAGCTTTCTCAAGCAGTTTGTGATGCATTTTGGAAACAGGAGATGAGCCCCTGGTCTAATGCGCCACCTGGCTTGAGAAACCCGTTCTCAAAGACTTACTTTTAGTCATTATTTGGGTAGCAAATGAGCCATTTTAATCTAGATTAATCAAGATTAATCTTGGAATTTATCTAGATTAATCTAGATTAAAAAAATTAATCTATGCCCACCACTAATTTTATCATAATTTTTCTATATAACATTTATATTTGGCAGACGCTTTTATCCAAACCGACTTGCATTGCTATATCCTATACATTTGTTTCTAAGTATGTGCAATCCCCTGGGATCGAACCCACGACCTTTGCGTTGTCAGTGCCATGCTCTTACCACTGAGCTAACGTTACAGGAGAGTGCATAGAAATATGCGCTAAACGGAGGTGTTACATATTTCATTCCCGTCGCAATGGGAGCGTTAATAGGGGTGTTAATAGGGGTGTAACGATACATGATATGGATCGGTACATCGTTTAATTCTCTAACAATACGATACAGAGATCCTATGCATAAAATATCGATATGAGGTACCTTTATTTTGACACCCTCCGTGTCCTCATTCCTGGACGTAATGTCAGTCAAGGCATTTACTGCCAAAGCGCGTTTTTTTTGTTTATTTTCGTCTTGTGGATGAAAAAGTGAATGCGATGCAGCAACAACAAGACGGTTGTAGCAGTGAAACCACAGCAAAAGAGGCAGAAGATGTGATTGGTGTCGGACATAAATCGTGGGTTTAGAAATAGTTTGTACTTGTAGTAGGGAAAACAGATGGGGAGAAATAGAAAAGCCTCACAAAATAGACCAATGCTGCAGCACTTGTTAAAATGATCTGAAGTTGTGTGACAGATCAAAGGTTTAAGATTAAAAGCTTTATTCTTTGTATTTTTATAGTTAATTTATTTTTTATTTTTACTAAAAATAGCTGCTGGTCTTAACTAGCCTAGTAATGTCAAAATATGGATCTAATTAATCGAATCGCAAGGAACTGTCCGATTAACACCCCTACTTATTAATCCATTATCTTTGGCCTTTCCCATTGAGCGCACGTTTACTTCGATTACAGCGATCGCAAGTTTTGCATTACGTCATTTTAATTAAAACCTCTTCTAGAAGCTTATTGTACTGGCATGTTGATGAATTGTAAACCAAAAACTGCTGTGAGCTACCAGTGTAAATCTTTACATATTTACTTTAAATACCAGGAACTTTTACAAGTAGTTTTTAAGAATTTCATAAAAATAGTTTTTACTGCTCCTGTCACATAAGCATCAAAAACACTTTAATGTGCCAAAGCCATCAAAACCGAACCGAAGAACGTGGGCCATAAACCGAGGTTCATAATGAACCGGGGTGTCGCAATATTGTTGCATCCCTCATAAATATCCTAATATTAAGTGTTTGGTAAATAAATATAAATGTAAATATAACAGAAATGTAGTCTTTTGCTTTAGAAGTTAGTCACTGTATTGGATTGGACCTTCACTCCTTTATTTATTAATTGATGAGAACAGCTGTCAACCACAGTTACTTTAATGTCCTTTTTTATTTTCAGCCGTCTCTGTTTGCTGTATCACCTGTCTGTTGCGATTGTGTATCTTTAATTACACAATGGACAAGCATCAGACTGATTTAGGGCTCACAGTCCATTCATATCCCATATGGCTTTTTAGTCTGGGTATAATTTGTATCAATTGTAGTCTTAGAAATAAACAGATATACAGACATAATTATTCATAGCTCATTTTGTTTGCAAATGTGCAGATTCCAATGTTTAGGTTTTCTATAGAGCACATCAATAATTCATTTGTCATACACATGTTTAGATTCATTATTTATAAATTGGAGAGTCCAAATATCTTTTTCTGTTTCAGAGCTCTAGACTCATTTTCCCCACTGGTCACACTGGTGCGACCCACTTTCTCAGCTGGTCACACCAACTTACAGTTTGGTCGCCAATCTTTTTTATAGTAATCATGAAGACCTTTCATAGTGACCTCAGTTGATGAATTGTTCTGTTAATTTGTCAGTCTTGTCTTTTTAAATAGTCAGCTGTAGAACGCTTCATTTTTGCGCTTTAACACTTGCAAGCCCAATAAATCCAAAATAAATGCAAAGAAATTTTGAATTTGTTATTTTATTTAGCTGTTATTATTAAGTTTTATGTTCAAGTTATATATTGGCTATTAGGGGTGGGAGAAAAAAATCGGTTCCCAAGGTTCCCAAAACCTGTCACTCTTTAGACTTAAAGGTGTCATTTGACTCTGCTAAAACGAATATTATTGTTTGCTTTAGATGTAATACGATGTGTAAACACGATTTAAGGTTAAAAAACGCTGTATTTTTCCATATACCGTGCATGTTTGTATGTCCTCTTTGCTCCCCCTCTCTGAAACACGCTGATATTTTACAATTTTTTTTACTAATATTTTACTATTTACTCATCGCTACAAACAACACAGAGTATTCCATCCATCTGACTTTAATCGCACATAACTTGTTGCGACGATTTAAAACAAATTAATAATAGTAATCTACTAGCAGGGAGCAGTGATATGAGTTTTATTCATGTTCTGCTAAAAGAGGATCGTGATGATATGGGGAGAAAGGCGGGGAGTTGCTCAGACTGGTATTTAAAACATCATCAGCCTTTTTTTCTGTTATATAGAGTTGTATTGGCTTAACGAGGAACTCAGAAAGGTACAGAGGATCTTCTGTCATATGACTGATGTATCAGTTCCTCATTTTTATTTAAAAAACGCTCATATTTGCCGGCCAAAAATCCGTATTTTCCCATACAGTGTAACACAACCGGAAATAATCCTGCCCACACTCGCTGATCGAAAATCTAATATGGCGACTTCGTGCAACTAGCCTATTGAAGTTTTTGGCTGAACTATTCCTTTAAATGATGTAAGCACGCTTGTGTTCTGATGTATTTTGAGTGACTGATTTGATGGGTTCAGACAGTGAGTCTCGTAAATTCAGTGTTTGACATAGTTGTTTCAACAGAATGAATTGTTTCAAATAATTAATTACGTCACGAATAATATATTAGCTGACATTGATGCGCTGTTTGTTTTTCACACCTGTAAGGACGAAGCAAAAGATAGAAGTTAACATGGAAAACACTTCATTGAATAGGACTTTTTGTGAGGGAGAGAGAGAGTTCAGAAACCGACATGTCCATCTTCATTAAGCGCTGCACAGAACGATCGAAATACAACATCAATGTTCTTTGAGAGTAGGGCTGTGCAAATAATCAAATATTAATCGTAATTGTCAATTTAGGCCTTGTACAATTACCCAAAAAAAATAATCGAGGTAAAACAATTATTGTGTTTACAACATGGTTTGTTCCATTTTGCATGGATCCCCTCTTGTCTTGCGGTATAAATCCACTGTATTATATATATATATATATATATATATATATATATATATATATCTTTAAATCGAATTCACTGTTTAAAAGTAAGGATTTTTAACTTTTCTATGTTGTTTAAAGATGATAAGTAATCGTGTTAAATTATTGGTATATAAATAAATAATATAAGTAATCTCAATATTGACCAAATAATCGTGATTAGGATTTTTTTCATAATCGAGCAGCCCTACATGAGAGCGTTTTAAGAGAAGATGGAACAGTCTGTCCTCCGGTGCTTTTATGCCGATCACTCTGTGCGACACCGAATGAAGTCAAACACATACTTTAGTTTGGAAACAGAGGGAGTGCACAAGCTCTCTGGTCGCTCTTTCCTGCAATTATCACAAGCGCGTTATTCACTACTCATAAATCATGTTCAAATAAATGTTCAAATAAATCTTTGGCAGGACAAATTGTTTTGTTATGCACTCGCACCAATGTGACCCTGTGAAATTTTACCTTGCACATTATAAAAAACGATTGCATTTGCGAGCATTTTGGTCGCAGTCTAGAGCCATCCTCTTTGGTCAACAAAGTACAGCTAGTAATAGTTTTTGAGCCTCTTTTGTTGAATTGCTGAAAGGCACACATACATTGTCAGCACACCTAATGTCAGACAGCCTTGAGGCTCTGCAAACAGCCAGACATTACGTTTGTTTGCATACATTTGATAGTTAAAGCTTATGTGATGTCATCTCTCCAACGTTGACAGAAAACTGGTTGAGTATTGTCTTACAGATGTCTTTGTAATTAATCGCAGTTTATGTATTTATTTGCTTTGTATTGTGTTGTTCAAAGGGTATGAGACTGGTCTGAAAAGAAGAAACAAAGGGAAGAAATAAAATACTATTTCGAATATAAAGTATTTCGAAATAAAACCTGCTTCTCAAAGGGCTAGTTCACCCAAAAATTAACATATTGTAATTAATTACTCGCCCTCAAGTTGTTCCAAACCTGTATAAATGATTTGTTTGGTAGTAGTGTTAATTTCGTTAACGAAAATAATGTCAAAAATATTTGCGTTCATGTTTGCAGTCGCCAGATAACAGGAGTTCAGATCCCAAAACAGAGATGAAAGGTTAAAAATATATACGTTTTAAAGTTTACCTCAATACGCAGATAAAGACAAAAAGAGCTAGATGTTTATCCCTTCATGCGCTCTATAGTCAGGTTTACATTGTTTTCAATTGATTGTTTTAAAAGTTTGCAGCCTGCCCTGTATTTTCAATTCCAACTATGTTTTGCGTTGTCTGCTGAATATAACTCTCACAGTCTCCTGCCTAATTTTTGTGACGGCTAAAAACAGTGAATTTGGTGTAAATTTAGACCTCCGAGATCGATTTCAATCATTTAGGCAGAAGTGATGTAACGATTCACTCAGCTCGCGATGTGATTCATGATTCAGATCTCTCAATGCGATTTATTCACGATGTACTCACGATTATTTTTACAAAATGAGTTGAAACAAATTAGAAATTACTTCTCTTGCATTATTACTTAAATGCTTCACGTTTCTTTGTACAATAAAATTCTTCTATTTCAAATAACAAACCTAAACTGCAATTTTAAAACAAATTAATAATAGAAAAAGTCTCTATAATATAAACTAACTAATACTGTCCCTGCTTTTCTTGGATTTTTTTGCATTTAAGAAATATCAGCATGTCCATGTTTAGGTTTGCAGTGAAAATGGCTGCCCCTGCTGTACAAAAAATATATTGCGATTCAGTTCACACTTCAACTGATTTGAATCATGACACATTATAATCGATTTTCAACCGGCTCACGGTGAATCTTTACATTCCTTTATTACACCCACATTAAGCAGGCTTCCAAAATCAGAAACGAAAACAATACATTTCCCATACAAATACTAAAAACAAACTAACTAATAGGCGATGTTATCGTATATCGCTGACGTCTCGCAAATATCCCGATGTCGATTACAAAAGACTGATAACAGGTGATTACTGATGTCAATGGAAAATACGCGTTATAACATTGCCATTTGATGTAGGCTTTAGCGCCGTGAACGTTCATGTTCATATGCCCAGGCAGTCAGGAACAGTGACAGAATGTTGGAAACACTGTTTTGTTCTGTCAGTTGAAAGGTTTCTGCTGTTCGCTGCACAGATGGACCAAGAGAAAGACGACCTGCGATGGCAAAGCAAAACCTCACGTTGGGGGGGCTGTACCAGTGTTCGAATGGTCCTACCCTGTCAGATTTTCCTACCGAAGTGCAACATTTTAATGGGTCATTTCACGAAAACCAGATTTTATCCATGTCTAAGTGCTAAAATTGGGTCTCCGGTGCTCTGTCCCTTTTTTTGAACGTGTCCACCCCTGGCGCTGCCACCTTTTTTGTTTTCACCACTATGATATATCTTACATTTGTGTATGAGTAGAAAAAAAACTCCCCTTTAATAGAATCTAAACCACATCCACAAAATTAACAGGTTGGATGATTTTCCAATGCAAAATACCCTGTCAGATGGTCCTACCATCTTAACACATAAAATTAGATTAATCAAGAGATTTAAGAGTTTAATAACTACTTGAACAAATGCATTGCTCATTCATCGCTCATTAATGTTATTAGCCTACATATATATATGATTTAAAAAAATGAGCTTATATTTACATATAATCATTGATCAGCATATATATAGACAGAAACGCAAACTTTAAATGCAAGAACTGTTGCAAATACTTGCACTGGCCATCTTTCTAACTTTAACAACGTTTATCCTGAGTGAATGAGAGGAGTGGATGAAATCATTCATCAGCGCACATGGCGTTATGGTAAACACGGAAGTGCAAACGTGTATCACAGGCGAGAACTGGTGCGGAGAGTTTACCCGCACCAGCATCATTTCATGAGATGAGTGGATGAAATCATTGATGAGCTCACATAATCATTGATGAACGCACATTAAGACAGAAACGCGCGTGTGCATTAAACCTGAGAAGTAGTTAGTGTGTAATGTTGCTGTTAGAGCATAAATGATAAAGCTCAAAGAAAGACAAAAAGAGAATGAGCGGGAATGTATCGAATTGTCATTTTAACCATTATACGGCATGATGAAAATGTGACTAAGTTTGTGTTGACTAAAACTAGACGAAAATGTATAGAAATTTAGTCGACTAAACTGGAATAAACAAAAACAGGACAAGGATGACTAAATAAGATGAAGTGTATTCGTCCTGGGACTGAAACTTAGAGTAAAATAAAAAATAGCTGACAAAATGAAAACTATTTGGCTAAACACAAAAATATATTTGGAAAACTGTACCATTTACTACCACATATTGTATTTGTTCTGTTGAACACAGAATTAAAGATTTAGAAGAATTTAGGAAAACAAACATTTACGTTTAGTCATTTAGCGGACGCTTTTATCCAAAGCGACTTACAAACAGTTTAGGGAGCAATAATCAGGGTTCTAGAGTGCGACCAATTTGGTCGCAAATGCGATCTTATTTTTCAATGGTGCGACTAAAAATAATCAGAGGTCGCACCGGTGCGACCAGTCGTTCGAGGGAAAAAAGTCTCTGCAACTCTGAAAGTCTGCCTGTGATTCAACAACATACACACATTAGTCCCATATCGTGGTCTAAACCAATCAGAGATAGTGTAGGGCGGACTCCCCTCTGATTGGCCGTGGTCCAGATATTCCTGTACGTGTGTGTAACAGAAGTAGCGTTAACCGAAAATTCTCTGACATTGGCAGATTTTTTTTAAACAGTGACTGAAAAATCTGAAGGCCGACCGTCATTTTGGCGGATAACAATGAGGGCAATTTGTAAATCCCCGTTTCCCTTCAGCGTGATATGCTCGCGAATTGACCTGCGTGATTTCACCTGTCATTGTTACGGACTAGACATATGTTATGCGATCTGGGAAAACCCGTCGGATGTCGCGCTGGGACGTGGGAAAGACAATTCACTTATCAAAGGAAACCACATAACATGAAGAATGAAGGAGTATCAATGCACATTTCCCGCCAGTCCTGTGTGAACTATAGCATGCAAAGTTTTTTATACAATGTTTTCGTGACATGACAGCTCCCAGTCTGCAGCACCAGGAGTTATCCCTGCTCCGCTGCTCATGTGAGCCGCACTGCGATCGCAAAACGTACAAGGGATGATCAAAAGTCCACACACTATGCACATGATAAACAACGTAAAGCTTGCTTCACTGCTTATTAGTTGTTGTCCGTAATGTTTGTTAGTTTCCTTGTGTAGTGATAATGGCAGAGCTCTCGTTCTTTAAGAGTGCCCTGAAGCATTTTCCTTACTTTCATTTTATTCAAACGGTTTTGTACAGTACTTTCGGACGTCACGAACTCACTAATTACCACCCTAACCATAGTGATGGGTAATAATAGATTATGATGGATTTTTTACGAGCCTGTCAGTCAAAATGTCGGAAAATAAAAAAGTGTAGCGCCACCTCTGGTGTGTACGTTTGAAATGCGTGTGCTGCAGTCAGACAGAGAGAGGTGAGTAGCCGTCAGTTAAACAGAGTGGATGTAGCCGCGGATGATGAGAGAAGATGAAAATAATAATTGACAACTTTTACCTGAATAATGTTAAGTTAAGACCTGATCCGTCCGAAAATCATAAGCAATGCTCTGACACGGAGACGTCAAGCCCTGGTCCATTTATCTTGAGATCTTTTAAGTTTAAATTTCAGTTCACTAAAGCACTTTAAGCACCAACACTTTTTCAGTAAGTTAACTTTCTTGTAGATTTGTGCTTCAAATAAAGAACTTTATGTTGACCAGATTGTTAGTTTATAATTTACAAGTAAATTTTGCCTATATGGACATTTAAAAAAAATGAAATGGTGAAACCGGTTTAATTCGTTAAATGCGATGCGGTCTAAAATTTGGGTGCACCTTACTTTTGTGCTGGTGCACCTAAGAAAAAAAGTTAGGCGCACCAGTGCAACCAGTGCAAAAAGTTAGTCTAGAGCCCTGAATAAGCACTATTTCATACAGGAGCAATAATACAATAGGTGCTAATACAAAGTTAATGATTTCAACAAAAGCTAGACCACTACCTGTTGAGAGAAAGAGAGAGGGTAAGTTTTTTTCTTTTTAAACAGTTCTGCGATACCATTGACTACCATTTAAAGTATCATTCTTTGTGTTTAACAGAACAAAGAATTTTGTACAAGTTCATAACAATTTGAGGCGGAGTAATTCATCACAGAATTTTCCTTTTGGGTTAACTATCCTTTTAATAATTTATGCCTTTTTCTTGGCCCAGACACCTAATTTTCCTTCATTTGTTTTTTTCAGGTGGAGTTCATTTCCATTCATAAATACTCTCTCCAGCACACCCACTAGAAGCGCTCCTCATTATATCAAAGCACCAACCTTCGCTTACCCTGGGGTGAATTTGATCCATTGGAAGATGAGATAACTCCTCAGTCAAAGGAGGAAAAGTAGGCATGGCTCGGGACACTCCTTTGAGACCTCGTCCTCCTGAGACCCTTATGTAACCCGCCACATCTGCTAATAGACGTCAGTTGTGCCTGATGCACTCGCACGTAAACACATAAGAAGGTCCATAATGTTCTATTGACTTTTTGTTTTTCCATTGTTTCCTATTTGCTTCCCCCAAGCATTGTGTGGCATTTCTAGTTTTCATTCCGAATCACTCCAGTCACCTGATTCAATTCCTAGGACCTTTGTTGGGATTTCTTTTTTCTGTTTGTGAAAGTCTCCTCAAGATCGAATGCCAAAACATTTGTCTTTTTTGTTAGAAGATTTGATCTAATCAGCGATGCAGATGTAGTCTTGACATTGAAGGCCTACTAATATTTTGTGAAGATCATCTGGCCTGTAGTCCATCGCTCAACAGTGCATCGGCAATGCTTCGACTGAAGAGAGAAATACTTCAAAGGGTGCGATGTAGCACATTCTGGTTAAAATGAAGGAGAGACATTTTTACATTTTCTGATAGCGTGGACAGTGGGGGAAAGACATCTTCATCTGCTCACAGCTTTGACCGCCACCTCCTTCCCTCAAACCTTTGAAACCTTCTAAACTGAACTTGCCAACTTAGGCTTTGTAAACCGAGTAGAAGAGATGTTCATCACAAGCAGTTTGCTCAAATGATATAAAAGTTTAATGAACGTTCATCAGCAGTTGCAAAAAAAAACTTTTATATGTATGTCCTGGATGCTGTCCTCTACCTCTCATTTCATACTGTATCACCAAATCTTTATATTTAGTGCATCACTATAGATCAGTTTGCTTGTTCAGTTGGTTTTAGTTGCCGCTGTGAAACTGGCTGGACTTTTTTTATTTGTCATTTTTATGAAACATTTTTAGTCGATTAGTTTGTGTGTTTTTTCTAAACAGTGGTCGAAATTGAGAGAGCCTTTTTGCATTTACATTCATGCTTTAAGCAAATGACCAAAACAGTGGTGCCATGCTTTATCATGTTTAACTTTTAAAATCCTTGTGAATCATAGTGACCGAATTCCATCTGCAGAAACTGAATCAAACTTTTTATTTTCGGGAGGGTATTGTAGCTGTTGAAACTATACTCATGTTGTGGCCTTTTCATACAACGCTGAAAGGGTGACAGCTTCTCTCTCAATATACACGTTTGTGCTGACTCAACACAAACACTTGCAAACGGATCATTTATCGGGGTGTGCTGCGATTTTGCCCCCTGGTGATGCCGAGCGGCAGCATGAGTGGGGGCGTGTCCGGACCCACCTCCCCGCCCCACCCTGTTGTTCCATCTCGACCTCTCCGGCCAAGTCGCTACGTGCCTGTCTCTGCAGCAACGGCCTTCCTGGTTGGATCAACAACGCTGTTCTTTTGCTTTACGTGAGTACTTTGTTGAAATATCCAGCTATAGAGCAAGTGTTGAAATATCCAGCTATAGAGCAAGTGTTGAAATATCCAGCTATAGAGCAAGTGAAAAGAAATGTTTTGCTGAGAATTCCCAAATTTTGTTACTCATTTACCTTCACATAGTTAATAGTTTAATAGACATCTTTGGGACTTCTTCATGACTGCATAAACTTTTCCTTTACATGTACAGTACATGCTGTATATTCATTCATTAGCACTTGGTAATCTGTCCTCTTTGTCAATGGACTGCAAGCAGGAAGTGTTTTTTGTGGATGCTACCGAGTGAGCACTCTTTTTGAGTTCTCTCATTCATTCTTTCAGGTGTCCTTGGCTTTCGGAGCAGTTTTCTGTCGCTGTGCCAATATACAATGGCATTACGTTTCTGTTTGTTTTGGCCAACTTCTGTATGGCCACGTTTATGGATCCTGGCATCTTCCCCAGAGGTAGTGCAGAATTATTCTTGATATGTGTCTTTATGCTAGATTTGCCGAATTTTCCAGTAATGTGTAACATGAACATATAAATGATAAATGTTAAGGAGGTAGTTGTATTCAGAAAAATAACCTGCTTGTATTGCAGCTGAGGAGGATGAAGATAAAGAGGATGATTTCCGGGCTCCTCTATACAAGACGGTGGAGATCAGAGGCATTCAGGTGCGAATGAAGTGGTGCTCCACCTGTCGTTTCTACAGACCGCCTCGCTGCTCGCACTGCTCTGTGTGCGACAACTGTGTAGAGGTACAAACACAAATCCTAATTTTGAAACCATAGCAGTGTGTAAAGGCATATCCAATTCATATAATAGCATGTGTAAGTTTTCATAATACGAGACATACGTGCCTGTTTTATTAATGGGGTTTTTGCAAAAATATCAGAAAATGTCCAGAGGAAAGTCAGAAAAAGAGTGGGCGTGGCTTTCGTCTTTCTCTGCGGTTTGGTAGGATGTATAAAAACAGCCATTGCATTTTGAAAAGGAACTGGGAGCAGACTGACAGTTGAAGAGGAGGAGTTAACGGATGCTCCGCCCAAGCCGTCTAACATACGTCATTTAAGACGGATAGGCATTACAGGAAGGAAGTGCATTTTCAGATTTTAACTGAAGATTATGAGGCATACGCGTTTTAAAAAGTGAATGACCCACATTGATAAACTATTTACATTAAAGGCTGCAATATTTTATGAAAAAATAGGCATTGTCATTTTTTATTTCACTGGGACTTTAGATGTTCCCCCAACTGTCTTTTTCGTCTTTTTTCCTCACTGTTTCTCTTTGCATTTTCTCCATGGCTAAATCTTCCTTATAATGCAGAATGTCCACTCTTGCTTTGATTAAAGCTTTCCAGACTAAATTGATCGATTCTTCTTAAGTAAAGAAGTAGGCTTGGACCGCTTTAAACTCATTCTCTTCTCTTTCTCTCTCTCTCTCTCTCTCTCTCTCTCTCTCGTACATGACCACAGTAGTTATTATTCTCTCTTTCCTCGCAGGATTTTGATCATCACTGCCCGTGGGTTAATAACTGTATCGGCCGGAGAAACTACCGTTACTTCTTCATGTTCCTGTTGTCTTTGACAGTTCACATCATGAGCGTGTTCGGCTTTGGTCTGCTCTTCATTCTCTACCACACTCAGCAGCTGGACAGAATACATTCAGCTGTCACGTATCCTTACATTGACAATGTGCTAACATTTGCATAATTGAAGAGTTAAAGGTTCTGTAGGAAGGAAGGTGATCATTTACATCACACATAATTTATGTTTCCTGTTTTTATTAGCTTGTTTTCACTTTAGTGTCAGAGATTCAAAAACGGAAAAGGCAAAGGATGTCTGCATGTACATTATATTACGTCTGACAGCAATTATCTCGAAATTCATGCAAGTATTGCTTTGAGATAGTGTAAAGTGTTGGTAGTCTAACAGCACGCTAAACAAACCCTGCTGTCAGCATCTTAATGATCCCTCTTTGAAGAACCACTACTAAAAAGTGCCCATAATGTTCTATTTTTAAGTGACCTAATATTGTTCTCAACAACAGGTTTAAATGCATCCAAGGTCAAATAAAGCTGTCATTTTCTCAAAATATGCATTTAATATCAACCCATTTCTCAAAGATCTCTAAACGGTTCCCTTCAAGCAGTTTGAAGATTCCGTTTTTTCTAAACCCCTCCCTTCCTCAAGCCCACTGCTCCGATAGGTCGGCTACCCCAGTCTGTTGTGATTGGTCTTTCTGCATAGACACACAACTTAATTTCAGCTCTTGGAGGCTTATTAAGGATTATTTGCACACAGAGATACTAAGATTGCAAAAATGGCATCGTTTTGTGTTATAAAGATAATGACACTTATGTAAGCGAAAGGACCAACAGCTAAACAGTAAACACAGCACAGTAAAGCCACGTTAATAGGTTAGCCGGAATGCTGACGTAACTGACTCATGAAACATTACAGCATATCAACGAAATCTATCCACATCCTTTATCATGAATCCAAGTCATAAAAACGACAGACACTACATTAAATGACGCATTTTAACACTTATGGAAGATAAACAGAACAAATAACTGTTATATGCAATAGCCGCAATGCTAACGTGATGACTTAGGAAACATTACAGCTTCAAAACTAAATCCATCCACATCCTTTATCATGAATCCAAGTAATAAAAATGACAGACACTAAATTGCACAACACATATTTTGACAATAGTGGACCAGAAATAGTGGGAAACTAATAGCTGCTGTAAGTGTACACCACTGAACTCTACAAGGTTGGAGAACTACAAAACAACTACTTGATAATTTTGCTGGACAGAACACATAGCGTCTCCGCTACAGGATGAAATCACACAAACTATCCGAATTGTTTGGGGCCAGGTCAGAGTGTTTGTGTTGCGCAGGAAGGCGGGGATTATGCACATGTGTTAATTCGTTATTTGTTAAGGTAGCGCAGAAACGACTCGAAAACAAAATGACTCGTTCGGGAGGTTCGGAGTCGACTCCTTATTTTAGGGAGACAAAATCTTTATTTATCATGGAAATGTTTTTTGATTAACAACTTTGCAGATCTTTAACATTGAAGTAAAGCTACATCACACATTGAAATACAATCAATGTTAGGACATCTTGGGAACGTGTTCTTTAAAGTGGAATCAAAAAATGTTGATTTGGATGAATATTGCAGTTACATCCTTGACATTTCATCAGCATGGCCGTCATGTGTGTCGCTGGGCTATTCTTCATCCCAGTGGCAGGCCTCACTGGTTTCCATGTTGTTCTGGTGGCAAGAGGCAGGACCACCAATGAACAGGTTAGTAGCGTGTTTGTGTGCATTTTGCTAGGGGAAATGATAGTGACATGCACATCATAATCTTTGTTAAAAAAGTTTGTTTTGATGTTCTGTCAGAAATCATGTTGGTGGTAGAGAACCGGGATTAAAACCACTATTAAGCAGTCTATAATCCCAAAATATGGGCTTCTCTCAACCCTCCTTCCTTACTTTGAAGATTAAAAACGGATTACATGTTAAATCAGTTTTTTGCTGAATTTGCTGATCTTTTATTTCCTTTTTTTAATTGTCTTTATGTTTCTCATGTTATGTTATCGATAATGTGATTTTAATGTCCAAAACGTGTTGATTATGAGTTTTTAAACTCGGGAAGAGACTTTTCAAGTACCTGACCCATACAGTGAATTTATTGCATATCACTGTGTTTTTGTAGGTGACGGGGAAGTTTAGAGGCGGCGTGAACCCCTTTACAAACGGCTGCCTGAGAAACATATCGCACGTTCTGTGCAGCTCACAGGCACCCAGGTAAAACATCTCCTCCAAATCAAAAAGCCTTTGCTTTTTAAAACATTGATGTAGGTATTCAGGTATTGAAACAGTGTTGTGTTCGGATCTGTCAGGTATTTGGGTAGGAGGAGAAAGACTCCGACAGTATCCGTTCAACCTCCTTTCCTCCGGCCGCAGCTCACTGAAGCACAGCTGGCCGCCAAAGTGCTTGATAATGGAATCCATGGAGATCTACACCGGGTAGGAAATCTTTTCTGTTTTCTTTACTATTACAGTTATACAGTCATCTAACCTTCACCGTAGCATGTTTTTTAAGCTTGGCTTTGATTCTACATTTTAAGCAAATCACCCAATAGCACTTGATACTGAAAATGCATTAAGTATGCTTTCTATCACATTTTTCTAATATGCCGAGGGCTGTTAACACTGAACCAAGGCCTTAAGCATTGCCTCTGTCTCGTATGTAAAGATATGTTTGAGCAAACATCAGGTCACAGAGTGCATTACAGAATTTTGCTCCAATTCTCTTCTTTGGCAGCCTCAGTTTAAAATGTCTGTTTGTGTCATTTGCCATGTGAAAGGAGAGAGGCTTTTGAGTGTAGATTATCATCTGGTTTCAGGACTGCAAAAGCAGTCACACTCAAACATGTATGAATAAAGCGGAACATGAGATCAGCTTTAGTTTTAAAATGTGTTGTGGTACGTCATTTGATTTATGTTCTACAAGAATTTTCATTAGATATTCAAACCTTTTTTGTTTTTTCCCGTCTTTTTGCCGATACTTTTTTAGGATTTCTGTTTAAAGACTCACCTTGTAGTTGACTGAGTTGTAAGTGTTAAAAACCTTAAGAATGAGGAAGGTAGACTGTAACAGAGAGCCCACTGGTAAATGTGTTCAGTTGTGGAATGGATGGATGAAGATGATTATACAGTAATGTCTGTGAGATCAGCCAGCATGCATCATGAGTCCAGTTTTGATTTCATAATGTTAAGATTGTGAAATGTTTTGGCACCCTCAGTTTTATTATCGTTGCACTAGTTCAGAAAGGTACAGAGGTGAACACAAGCGATTACTCAGAGAGAGTCAGCAGATCAGAAGAAGCAGAGCCTGAGAAAGAGCCTGAAGGCTGTTCATACTGCAACACCCAACAACTTAATCTGTAAGCGAGGAAGCAGTATAGTGATACTAAAACAGTATGAATATTATGCAAATTTCAGACATTTGCTCTTGGTGTTTATACTGTATATGCGCACATTGAACTTCCGGCCATTTTTAAAGGAGTTGTTGTTCTTAAAATGAAAATTCAAAAATCTTTGCTGTACAAGTAATGATTGTGAGCTATTTAATGATATGCAGCTTTAGTTCATTGTGGTAGATATCGTGGCAGACTACATTGGTTTTGCGTCACATTTGTTTTAGATTAGATCACTTTGTCAGTCACCGGAGGAAGGAGTGATGCACTGAATGCAACTTCCACATTTTCCAATCAGACATTCTGGTCTCTCTGAACGCTTGATTTGCATCTTCTAAGCTCTCATAATTCACTCCAGCTTTTCCGCCGTGAGTCTGTTTGGAGTCGGAGTCCTGCGTCTACATTTTATTGTGTCGTCAGCCTTTTTGTCTTTTGCTTGATTAAAAGGGCGTTTTATTCTCCATCTTTTAGTCCAAGAGCAGTTTGGAGATGATGGAGAGTCAGTCTGCTGATGCCGAGCCTCCACCTCCCCCTAAACCAGAGCTCCGATATCCCGGGCTGTCACGTGGACCTCCCGGACACTCTGAGGGTTAGTGCAAACCTACATGACGGATTAATGTTTTCGAATGTTTTGCATTCGTAATATTTGCATGGACGGACAACATGGGTGCTGAGAGCCCTTTATGCAGGGAATTCACAATTTACTGTGTCTTTCATTTGTCTTTGTTTTCAGAGAGCGGTCTGTTAAATAAAGCTCCACCCACCCCCACTATGTTCAAGTACAGGCCCGCCTACAGCAGCCCGAGCAAGAACCACACTGCCCTCACACATGCCTATGCCAACCAGGTAACTTTTCTGACTTTTAATTTGTATTTGTTTATAAACAATAACAAATCATTTATAAAAGAATGTGTATTTTCACGTTCAGGCAGAATTTACAGTTCTGATGGTCATCAATTTAATTTGTCCTTATGTGAAGCCCTTTCTTTGATTTTGCATGTTTTCATTTCTTTAAGCTTTTTTCCTGTTTTATTCAAGTCTTTGAATTGTTTTTTCCCTCAATTTGTTTGACTCAGTGACGCTCAGTTGAACAGTATCAGTAAGTTCACGCAGTATTCTTTTTTCTGTTTATGTGTTTTAATGTCAGTGGCCTTTCTCCTTTCTCTTATATCTGTTGTTTATAGTTATATTTTTGCAAATTGACCTTTTTTAAGGGACTGTTCACCCAAAAATGAAAATTCTGTCATCATTTACTCGCTCTCGATTTGTTTCAAATCTGTATGAATGTCTTTGTTCTGATGAGCAAAATTATATTTGGAAGAATGCTTGTAACCAAACAGTTCTTGGCAACCATTGACTACCAGAGTAGGAGAAGTTACAAAAGTAGTCAAAATGTCAAAAGTGTACCAGAACTGTATGCTTTACTACATTCTTCTAAATATCTTGTTTTGTGTTCAACATCTTCCTACATTGATCGTCAATAATGCCCCAAAACTGTTTGATTGCTTAATATTTTTTATCTAGCTTAATAGTTTCTGTTAAACTTTATGTTGTTGTATTTCACACATTTCAATTTACAATTTAATGTCTTTGTATTTAGTTAAATTTTCTTTAAATTTGGATTTAATTACTTAAAAAGTCTAGATAGGCTTCTAGTATATGTCAAAACATTTGGCAGACAAAAGAAAAAGATTATCTGTTCCATTTGTTGAATTAAATCCTACTACTGTTAATAAAAAGCCCACAATGTGTCAGAACAGACAACCCATCTGTTATGATCGAATAGAAATGTGAAACAGTTTGCCAGTTTTAGATATGAAGGGGGGGTTGGGGGGGGGCAAAGTGGTGCTAGATTAAGACCTTAGATGAGAAACACACCACCAAGTTGACCCGGGAAATCAAAAATGATTCTTTTTTTTATTTTGCCCCTTGTGACATACAGGTTTCCAGATGTTTATGTCCCTGAAGCGTCATCTATAAAAAACACAAAGTCTTCTGGTTTTTAACGTTACTCATGTGGTGTCTCGTTGAGACAGGCAAAAACGCAAAAATGTAAAAATACCAGTGCTTTGCCCTTAGCGCTTTTAAGTTTGTTGCGTGTACTTCAAATGTGTCCCTGGCCTGCTGTTCTAAGCTAAGCCTCTCTGTCTGTCGTATCCTGTAATGCTGACTTGTAGCCATAAAAATACTCCCAAATCACTCGTCTCCTCTGCAGTTTCCCTGTAGTGGTACCCACCTGATCCTTACCAAGAGATTTGCCGTCAGTCCTATGAGATTTAGCATTCAAATTGCCTTTATAACTTTGTAAACTCTTCTGCTTGCTCTCTCTCTCTCTCTCTCCTGCTCTCTCTGTAGATGAGTCGTGGGGAGAGTCTTAAAGAGTCCCCTTCCTCTCTCTTCCAGTCCAGTCAGCAGTCAGGTTATCGCTCTGAGCCCAGTCTGGATGGACGAGAGGGGGCAACAGTGGAGCGAGGCGGCACGGAGCGAACGGGAGGGCCCCCCGGAGGACCATCAGGCTCAGGAGTGCCGGGCTACTCCCTCAGTGGGCGCTCGTATCCCTCCTTTTCGGATCCTACGGTTCTCGCCAGCGGGGCCTCACGCTCCTCAAGCGTCCGCTCTTCCCACAATGCCCCACCATCTGAGGCCACAACCTCCACCAGCTACAAGAGCTTAGCAAATCAGACACCACCGCTGGTTCCTCGCAATGGCAGTCTGTCGTACGACAGTCTTCTTACTCCCTCGGAAAGCCCCGTTTTCGAATCCGCAGCACCAGAGATTTCACCAGGGCGACCGCGCACGCCTGTCGGATACAGTTCACCCTTCCTGTCGGCACAGATCGCCCATCAACGGGAAGTGGAGCTGCATCAGCCATCCAGTGCCTCCCTTCTAGCATCCCCACAGCACGCAGCATACATTCGGGGCTCCACATCCTCATCTCCTCCACCGCCACCCGAACGGGAACGGCTGCTGCACGAGTCACAACCCCACCACCATCGTCATCACCATCATCATCACCATCACCATCGGCCGCCCCGCTTCTCTCGTCCTCCTTTGCTTTCCGACTCAGGCCACTCCCAGTCCTCCTATGGGTACCGCACCCGCTCTACTGACACGCCCCTGCAGACCGCCGCCCACCCCCCACGCTCGCCACATGCCCCACCACTGGGGAAGTCTCTGTCTTACTCGAGTGCTGCAGCTGCTGAGATGCAGTACCGCCTGGTCCGCAAAGCCTCGGCCTCGATCGGGGGAGGGGGCATACAGGCGCCAAAGTGAGTAACTCCCCCACAACCTTTCGACGCTCTGCGCAGCCTGCTGCCTCCTTCCTCCTACTCTTCCTCCTCCTCCCAGACTCCTGTGAGTGTATCTCTTTCACTTCTTTCTTCCTTTTTCTTTTTTCCATAGTCATTGTCGCATGCATGGTCTGTCATCATCTCATTCTGTTGAAGCAGAATTCTATTGAATTTTGCAATCATCAGTGATCTGTTGCTTTCTGCTGCTTTGATTCATTGTATTGTACATCATTTTTTTTAATGACTTTTCAAAGCAAAGATCAGAATTGCATAAATAAAAGCTGTTTTCAAGCAGGTCTCGGTGTCGAAAAGTGTCATTCTAGTATTAAAGGAACAGTTTGCCCAAAAATGAACATTGTGCCTTCATTTATTCCCCTTCAAGTTGTTCCAAATCTGTATGAATTTCTTTTTGTTGAATAAAAAGGAAGATATTTTGAAGAATGTAGGAAAGCAAACTGTTGTACTACTGACTACCAATGTAATTTTTCCAAATGTAATAGTCATTGGTGGGCAAGATCTGTTTGGTTACAAGCATTCTTTCAAATATCTTTCTCTGTGCTCATCAGAACAAAGACATTTATACAGATTTGCAACAACTCAAAATTGTTATTAAAAAAATTGAAGAAAAAAAAAACATTTGTGTAAAACAATCACAGTAAATGTTTCTTCCTTAAAGATTAGGGATGTAACGATTCACAGTGAGCCGGTTGAAAATCAACTTTATTATGTGACGATCGAAGTCGGTTGAGATGTTTTGAACAGCAGGGGGCCGCTGTGTTTTCTGCAAAATTGAAAAATGTGGATATGATGATATTTCTTTAATAATAATGTAAAAAATTCCAAGTTATGAAACGCACAGACAAAGTCTTAGTTTGTTTAAATCAAAGAGACTTTTGTATTATTCATTTTCTATTTAATTCCAAATTGATTTTAAAATTGCAATTTAGTTATTTGACACAAAAGATGTTTTTATTTTAAAAAGAAGTGTGCAGCATTTGAGAGATGATAAAAGGCACTTGTCCATTTCTAATTTGGCTCTACTTATTTTGTAATTCAAAAAAAAATAATATCGTGAGTTTAGTATCGTGAATTGTTTCATCCCCTTTAAAGATCATTTCAAATATTATCAAAAGCAGCATATTTACTAAATATAAAAACTAATCAAACCAGTTGACATAGTTGATGCAATTAAATAGTTGACTGAACACATAACTTAACATCTTTTCCTATTTATTATTTATTTATTTAGAAACAATGTAAAGTAACTTGTAAAAGTGTCCCCTAATCCTTCATCTTAAAGTTATACTTCACCCTAAAATGTAAATTCTGTCTTCATTTACTTTCAGATTGTTCCAGACCTGTATTAAATGTCTTTGTTCTGATAAATGCAAAGCAAGATATTTGAAAAAATGTCAGTAACCAAAAAGTTCCTATTTACTTAGTAGGGAAATTAAATACTATGGGAGTCCAAGGAGGATGAACTGACATCCGGCACCTGCAAGATTTAATCTCTGGGTGCGCACAGAACCCCCCCACCTAATATAAAGCTCTCACACACGCAAATACTCAAAAATGCAAGAAAATTTATTTATATATAAGATAAACCATTCTTATAGCTGTTTGACACTCCTCCTCCCTCTTTAAGCATGCCCTCGCTGTTCATTTTATTCTCAGGTTGAATGTTCATTAGCGCAAGTCCAGTACGCCTGGTGTCTTTCATCCTGTTGCGCCATGCACACACTGCAGTTTCGGAAGCGATTAAAATATGCATTTAAATACGGGAGTGAATTCACTAAATTATCATTCCATGTGTGTATGGAACATGTATAGTCACTCCCGCATTAAGTGATGATGGACACACTGGTAACGCTGTTCTAGCATTTTTCAGCTGTAAATAAGAATATAAACCTGAGCTAAAAATAATGCTCTGTTACCGATATTTGAGTTTTGTTGCCTTATAAAATATAATATATTTGGATATTTTTGGTTTATTTTCGAAGATCTGGCAACATGTTACTTAAACAGATTGTGAGCGGCTAACGATACACACATTTGATTTTACAACATACACACCATTTATTTTATTTATTTACTCTCATTCTCTCTTGCTTTCTCAATATTTCAAGAGTGTACTCAGATTAATAATCAATTTTAAGGACTATTTAAATATTTAACCAAATAAATAAAATTATAACTAGCGTCCTCTCATGGTTCGCATAGTACGTACAGCGCCACTGGTTACTGACATCCTTCCAAATACTTTCCTTTGTGTTCAACTGAACAAAGAAATCTATACAGATTTGGAACAACCTGAGGGTAGGTAAATGGTGAAATAATTTACTCGCATGGATTTTTTTAGCAGGTTAACCTCTGATTTGAATATTTATTTGAATTGAAATAAAAACCTCAACATAATAACAACATCAACATGGTTATTTAATATACTCCTTGAATTCTTTTTTTCAGAAACAAACGAATGTGTCATACTGAAGGTTAAAATAATCTTGATAAGACTTGATTTTGTTCTTAAATGTATATTATCTTCTCATATTGTGGTAGACGAACTGGTAGGCATTATTTTAGTTTTCTGCATTGATATCTGCTTCGGTAGGTTTCTTTAACTGACTATCATTAACTATTTTTTAATCTCAGCTTTAAATCAATAGTGGTATAAAACACACCAGGCATCCGATGATGCATTTTACAATAAATGTGTCATTACAAATATTTCTTGTGTTTCAAAAACGTCTTGTATACATTGAAAGTGGTTTCAAATATAAGTCTTTACAGTCAAAGTTTTACCTAAATATTTTACCTTTTGTCATACTGTCAATACACTTTGTCAGTACTCTCATTCTTGATTCGAATGCATGCAGTTGTCTTCAGCATCATTCCATTTTCATTTAGTCATGTAGTTGACACATTTTTATATAAAGCAACTAACAAGAATTAGGAAACAATACAGCAAATCATAATTTCTATACAGAAGACAGAAGTAGCTTTATTATTGTGTATATATTATTCTAATGTAATATATGTAATTAAATATATCTGTCTAAATGTCTTTTGTTTCAGGGACGAGATTCAGATGAAGTCATATAGTAGGACAAACGGGCAGTCAAGATCATCTCTTCCTCAGTCTCCCTCCACTCTCTCATGCCCCTCTCATCCTGCCAGCGTGTCCACTCGCCCGGGTCAGGCCTATTCCAGCGCTGGCTCTTCTCAGAGCCCCGCCCACAAGCCTGGAGGTGGGGTAAAGAAGGTGACAGGTGTCGGAGGGACCACTTACGAGATATCGGTGTGAGACATGAGCAGCTACTTTTACCAATGGTCTGTCGAGAATGGAGCCACAGACTCTCAATTCTCAGCCCACATTGCAGATGCATGCTGTAAGAAGAGGAAAAAATGTGTTTTGGACATTTATTGCTGCCCACAAAAACAAATCTTTTGGGATTTTAGACTTGAAAAAGAAAACCAAGCAAGTTTTGGATAGACGTGGAGGAGGGGGGGTTGTTTTTCAGCTGTGAGACCTATATAAGACTCCTAACCAGAAAAAGAGGCGTAACACGTATGCTACTGGAAGGACTGGATGGCATTCATACATCGTAATGACTTGAGTACATCACAAAAAAAGATTTCTATCCAAGGTAAATGTGTAAATTGTTCTGTATAGAGAGAAAAGGTTGTCATTTTTTTCACAGCGTGGAATTCGTTTCTTTTTTTCCGAAGGGGACCTGTGACATGCAGTAGCCATGTCAGACCACTGTGATTGGCATGCAACAATTTTGCGTCTGTATCCAATCATTACCAGGGGATCAAAAGAATAAAGAGAAGATAAGGATATGGATTGCATTATTGAAATGACAAAGGCCTTTTCAACGTGGTGTTTTCAGCGCAGTGGCCTTGGTAACCAAGGATATTTTTATTTAATTTTTAAGATGTTTTATATAACTTTATAAATGTAATTGACAAGATCAAAATGTTGTTTTTATACAATGGCTCACGAGATTCTCAATGGACATTTATCCAGCCATGTGGTGGAATAAAGACATGCTCCAGCCAGAGAGGAGTCTGAAACGGATAAGGTCAGCCAGTGATAACAGTCATGCACAGAGGGTTACTTGTAGCATAAAAATGAATTTCACACAATGGGACTCAATCTGTGGCACAGAGGTTATCACGTAAACATAGATTCTCTGCCTCTAAGGTTTATTTTTTCTTTAACTACTACGTGAGGCAGGTCTGCCCGGTGGCCTTGACTAGCCATCCAGGTAGGATTCAAAGCTTGCTGCTCAGTGTCACAGAATTGTGGGTTATCATATCATTGCTCTCTGGTCGGATGGCAGTCAAGCGTTCATTATGAATCAGCGGAACGCTTTTAACTATTTAATTTGTACGCGTTACATTCAAGAAAAGCATTATGACATATTGCAAGACTTATTTCAATCATTGTCTTGTCAGGGGTATTGATCAACATTTAGATCAGGGCTGGCCAGTCACGTGCTGGGAGGTGTTTAATGGCACAAGTCATCCTCAGAATAATTATTACAAATATTTAGACTCAAAAGATGGATGGGGAAGAAAAGAACGTGTACTGTATAGTTCAGTGTGAGTGAACATGGTCGTGGACAACATGTATGCGTGAATGTGTGTGGTTGAGCATTGGTAATAAACTATGAATCATTTGTACCCTTTATGGTGTTTTTATCATGTTTGAGAGGAGGGGAACTGAATTTTGTTGGGAAGATTCAACCACAGTTTTGTTATTGCATCAGATAAAATATTTAACCAATTGACATATCACAAACTATATATATATATATATATATCACACACTATATATATATATATATGATATATATATATATATCACACACTATATATACATCACACAGAGTACCTGTAAATGATTTCTGAAACAAGCAAATTCAACCGAGAAGAAACGTTCCTTGGATAAACATGTCTCTGCAAAATTGACCACGCGGTTTCTTTAAATGCGTCAAAACAACAGGACCCAAATTGTTTATTTAATCAAATGAACATACAACAAATTTCAACAAATCATTTGTTTAATACAATTATTATATTTGCAATTTAATATACAATATTAACTTGCATTACATATAATATAAAGTTATATTATTAGACACTAACCAAACACTAACCGGGGGTCACGCGCGTCAAATGAAAATCGTTAAAAGCTAATTATATTTTGTTTCGTTTTTAATGAAAACCTGTGTTGTTAACTTTAAGGGATTTTTTTAAAACACCGACTACACCCACTGGGACCGGTTCTCTTTCAATTGTTATCTGTAACAATGGCATTCATTGTGTGGATAAAGAGTTCAAATACTTAGTGTTATTTTCATGTTAAATCTCACTAACTGCACATGTAATATTTAGATGTGCAGCATTCGCCCTTTGAAGAAATCTTTTAACATCTTGGTTATTCTACAAAGAGTGAATTTAATGCCACTAAAGTTAGATTAATTTCATTAGCTAAAAGGTAGTAAAACAAGATGCTGAACAGTGTTTAATTTGAATGACAAAATACCAATGACAATCAATTCATTGACAAGCATTAGTGAAAACCAACTTATTTTTTGAAACGGTTACAAAAACAATATTGCTCTTTCTGCGGGTCAATTTAGGACTAGATTTAGGATGAAAATATTGACAATACTAGCATTCAACTTGAAAGTAAATCCTGTAGGTTAAAATAAACACTGCCTGCAGCTTTCTTCCATGCCTCTGTTTAAATAAAAATGACATGTAAAAAGACATTAGCACAAATAAAATTAATAATAGGAAATACAAATATTTTAGACATGTACAGCAGTATTCAGGCTGGAAATAACTGAAAACCCCATGTCTTTATGTATTAATGGCAATCATTTGGAAACTTTACACACGCTGTGAAATGTTTTCACAACATTGTTGGCATTCACTGAAAAACTGTCCCTTTTAATGTTACAGAAACCATGTAGTCGGCACTAAAAAACACAGCAACATATGTCTTTTAGAATTAGTAGAAGACACAACAGAAAAGGAAAAACTGGAGTGACTTACGATTAAAAAAGGAATGTTATTAATAATAGTAAAAAGAACTGATATCCCAGTTGTGATGCACTTGCAACACATAACCTCTTACTAAATAATCACTGACTAAAAATTATGAACCATATTAGAGGTAGATGGTGTCCGATTGTTTAATTATGTTTAACTTTATTCATGTCAAACTCAGTTGGCAGAGACAGAATCAGCAATGCCCTGTTCAACTAATGAATGATGGACATCAGAGTATACCAGTCCAGTATTTACGATTATGATTTTTTAATGTGTATTATAATTTACTATACTATCAGCCTGACTGAACTAATAAATTAAGATCTATATGTTAAACAAAAAATACAGTCATTCCGTTTGTTCAACGACGTAAAATTCTTTGCGCACTGAGCATTATCAAAATATCATCCAGTCCCATTCTGACATCACAGCGATCTTAAATAGCACATACACATTCTATTTGTCCTTCTTGCTTTCTGTGTCCATCGCGTTGATGGTTTCAGCCTCTGGTTCCTCCTCTTCAGGCACAGGGGAGAACACTGGTACAGCGAACTGCTCGCTCTTCTCTCCTTTGCTCTTACAGAGTTTCTTTGACTTCTGATACAGCTCATTTAGGTTAAACTCTCGGATGATGTTTTCCTAGAAATCAATGAAATAAATGTTGTTGGTTGATACGTGGTAAAATTGAGGGTTGAGGGGTTTGCTTAGCAAGCATCACTGAATAAGCTGACATAGGTCACAATACACTTTATAATAAAGCCTATATTGCATTGACTAGTGAGTGAGTCTCACCTCTGTAAAAGTCCATGACACTGCCCTTCCCTTCTTGTCCAGCTGAGGGCGCTTCATGATTTCCTTTCCTTCCTGAAAGAGCACCAGGGAAGGCAACTGCTTAGATAGGGGGGATGTGCTGACCTTATACCTGAGATTAATAAGAAACATTGTCAGAATGATTAGATTTGTCAGTTCTACATATCAAATGCAGTGGCGAACAGAAGGGCGGCTTACTTCTTAGATACTTCCCCATAGCGGCCAATATCCACTTTTCCGAATTTCAGCCCTTCACAGTTGTACCTGCGTGAAAATAAATGATGGAGAACAATGATTGAATGACCTTTCTGACTGGTAGTGTATGTTCCAAAAAATGCTGAACAGGTTAAATGTGTTCCTGCTGTGTATTAAGAGCAACGTTCTTACTTCAGCGATAGATCGGCAAAGACCGAGGCGAAAGACTGACATTCTGGTGACCAGTTAGCAAAAAACTCCACAATCCAGGTCACTCTGTGGTCCTTCTCCAACTCCTCCTAAAGACAAGAAGAGTGAGCTTCTATATGAACTAAAAACAGTTCCAAAGCAGTTATACAAGACCAGCAGCCTAAAGGGAATAGTCAAGTTAATGTTCAACTAAGAATACTACAGTTGGGGGGGGTCAAATACTTAGTTGCTGGGCCAGTGTCAGGTCGGACCCCTGCAAGGCTATATGATCAAA
The DNA here is from genome assembly GCF_015846415.1 of Triplophysa dalaica. NCBI lineage: Eukaryota > Metazoa > Chordata > Actinopteri > Cypriniformes > Nemacheilidae > Triplophysa > Triplophysa dalaica. Next base: position 9,559,867 of record NC_079543.1, read on the forward strand.
AATCATACTCACGTCGATGGTTTTATCACTGAAGTACTTGATGTACTCTGGGCCCATGTAGAGTGGAGGTTTGCAGGTCATCAGGAATACTGTATCAAACATGAGATATACTTATTGGTTTACAAGATGTATGCAAGAGATTGGAGGATTAAGTGAAACAAAAAAGGCTTTCGTTGTTTACGGATGTGTTTTGATTTATTTAAAGATCCCATGAAAACAAATGAATGTATTTTTGGCTTTTAGTATAAATATGTTGGCCATAAGGATCCAACCATTGATCAAAAAGGCAAAATGTACATTTAGAAAATTCATATAAACATCCAAAACTTGCTGTCTCCACTAAACTGAATCAGCACTTTTTATTCTGCACTTGAGTTATCGTCTAATCTCGTTCTCTAGAATCTAGTGTAGGTCCACTATTTGCTATTTTAAAAGGAAAGGAGCCACTCAATATGTCCACCCTAATTTCCTGTTTCAGAAGGAAATGACATCAACACATCGACCAAAGCTGGAGCTTTCAAGACACTTCGGTGTTTAAAGATTAAGAATACTGACCGATGCACAGTGTCAAGTAGAGTAGTCCCAGACTTATATCCAGTCTAAAGAACAGAATCACATTGGCCACTTTAGAGAAGAGGATAATATTGCCCAGATGCTGCTCGACAGTAACTGGAAAGCAAAAATAAGTGACAAGAAAATATTAAACATCAGTAATGGCACTCTTAAGTGTGTTGTTGCCAAAAACAAAACAAGCACTTTTTTGTGTAAGTCTGTAATTGTAAAGAATACAGAAGGGGGGTGGAGTAAAACCCCAGAGCTGAAGGAGGGGGGACAGAAACAACAAAGAAAAGTGATTCAACAACAAACACATAGACAACCGTCACAGAGATCACAAAGAGGGATGTTTAGTGTATAAACAAACCATTGCTTAGCCAATTCATACATTCCCATTAGACTTACTTTTCAATGGGGATCATATGTAGACTTGTGTTTTAGGCAGAAAAATAACTGCACAGAGGAAGAACACTTACTTGCTCTTCTGTTCTTCATCATGACTATAGCGCTAAGAAACATCAGTATCTCCACCTCTCTCTGCAACAAACAAAACAATTGTTAAAACTGACGAAACAGTTAATTAATAAACATATATTGCACATAAATGTAACGTGTATCAACTTGCACTGTCATCATTTATATGCAATAACATACTTCTATTTAACGTTACTGAACGGCCTTGGTCTCCGTTTGTGCCAAACTGAGACCCCCACCATCATTTACTGCCCATGGCCCAATTCTTACTCGAAGCAAGGTGGCTTTATCCGTTATCATTTGCCAAAGATGTGGTTTATACGAACCCAGTCGAAATCGCACGAGTTCCCATCCTCGCGTTGCGTCGAAAGATGTTCACAGATCCCAGGCGTCTTGCGAATGGCCAGAAATACAAGAGACATGAACAACGAGGCTACGTAGTACGGTTTTAGTAGCCATTTGTAAACCAGAGGCAAATGATACAGAAACGCGAACAAAGTCGTTAATATGGCCATTTTGTTCAAAGAACGAGTGCTGCGGTGTTGTTCCGAGACGACGAGGTCCGCATCAATGCCGTTATTACTGTGAGAAAATATACGTCGGCAAACGAATAACCGATTTAAAGGGACAGAGGTCACTGCGGACGAAGAAAAAATACGCAGGACTCTTAGTACTGATTGGTTAGTTTGCTGAAAGGACAGCGCTCATTGGTCGTGATGTCACATTTGGGGAGGACAAGAGGAATTACTTTTACCGTAATTAATCAAATATGAGCGACGAGTTTAGCATGCGTAAGTGAAATGCTACATTGATGGTTTATTCTTTTGTAAATACATATGTATGTGTTAAAATAACTATGTGGTACATTTTATCCACATTTAGGCCGCATTATGAAATTATATTTAGTAAAAAATATGACCTGTAAACAAAAGACATTTTATTTGATACTTTACGGTAAATTCTCCAATGCGCAAGAACACCCGGAAGTGATTGTCAACAGATCGTTTAGAAACGATTGGCAAAAGTGACGCCGATACATCTCAAAACACTCTCGTAACGGCGAATGTTAAATCTGTAAACATGACAGAAATTTTCTCGTCGTTGTATGGCCAGCCTGATCATCAAGGTGCTGCAGGGGCGTCTGCGCTGGGGTTTGGGCCTGGGAAACCTCAGGTACCACAAAACTTGGGCTCGATGTCTTTCCCCCATCAAATGGTATCGGTAGATGAAGGAGCTCAGCTCAGAAAACCCGCAGCGATGAATGAGCCCTTTTACCTGCTGCGTGTACTGCCCAGTAAGTGCAATATTTAATAATACAGAATGGTGTTAACATTGAATTTGGGGGGGTTGCCGGATGGTAATAATATTGTATTAACATGGTAGTCCAGTCGAATGGGGAGAATATCATGTTATTACTACTAATAAAACATTGCTGTTTTGTTAAAGTATATTATGTACTACAGGATAATTAACTACAGTTTACTTTAGTACTAATATAAGTTAGGCTACAGTATATATTTTAATGTATGTTGTAAATAGGAAGATGCAATCTCCTTTATTTCCAGTGGAGAATGAGCTGACAGGACACACTAATCTCATCACACACTACAACCTGGAACACGCTTACAACAAGTTCTGTGGCAAGAAGGTGAAAGAGAAACTCAGTAACTTCCTTCCTGAGCTTCCTGGTGTGTATGAATATATATAGTACCTTTTATTGATGACTCTAGATCAGTTTTTGTGCCTTTCCCAGTAACACTGAGTTAAGCCACATCCCATATTAAACCTGCATCATTCTCTGCTCCTTTTGTACCAGGTATGATAGACAGCCCTGGTATTCAAGACAACAGCTCTCTGCACTCTCTCATCGAGAAGCCACCAGTGTGCAACAACTCCTTCAGTCCTCTCACAGGAGCAATGCTCACCGGCTTCCGACTGCACACGGGCCCTGTAAGTGTGTTTATAAGAAAGAAAAAAAACATTTAGGAAGGCAAGTTTAGTCCTGTGTTTTATGTGTGATTTATGTTTCTCTGTCGCTTACTAAAGTTACCAGAGCAATATCGGCTGATGCACATTCAACCACCGAAGAAGAAGAACAAACACAAGCATAAACATCACAGGCCACAGGATCCCTTACCGCCAGGTGATGGTCACAATCATTTAAAGTTGCAAACATGAACATTTTTAGTACAAAGTAACTCACAGTACCCCTATATTACAACAGAAACTCCTTCAGATTCAGATCATAAGAAGAAGAAGAAAAAGAAGGACGATGACCCAGACAGAAAGAAAAAGAAGAAAGATAAAAAGAAGAAGAAGGTAAAGGCTCATTGAAGCAAAAACAAATGTTTTTGAACAAATGCTACGCTAAGTATATTCTAACATTATGATTTATTAATTCAATGCAATTTACTGGATAATTAATGGATCCTCAAATAAATATTGATCTTTGGTTTCTGTTTATAGAATCGCCATAGTCCTGATCCCCCAGGCATGACGGGCTCTCAGCCCAGCAGCAGCAGCTTGAGATAAAAACTACCTAAATGACAGAAGAACAGAAATGAGTTTGAAAACTGGCTTCTGCAGATGTTACATTTTTAATGCGTTGCAGTGAGATGCAGATGTGTATATACTTTATATCATTAATGTATTAATGGTAACCTATCATATGTGTTACATTTCTGAGTGTTGAAGTGTTCAAAGTGCCTATCTGTGTCTATTTATGAGAATGAATAATGAACGTTTTTCATTCAAAGTTTTTATAAACACGTTTTACAAATAAAGCGCAAAAAATTCGACTGAATTGAAACAGTTTTATTCAAGCACATTAACAGTAGTGAGCACAGCATAAACAATGCAAGCACCATTATGCTAGAAAATCAACAGATACATAACATACACAACTCTATTTCTTAGACATTCTTATATATCTCTTATTGGGCCATTAAAAATATAAATATAGTGCAAACTTCCTTTCCAATAAGATTCAAAATGACTATAAATATACCATTATTGCAGCATTTCTATAGTGTCTGTAGTGAAAAGACACAAATATAGTGATGAAAGGCAGAAAAACAGTATTGAGAATTTAAAAACACAGGTTATGTTAAAAATGTATTCCCAAATTAATTATTGATAAGAAAAAGTGACATTTCATAAAGCCCTGAGTCTTGATGGGATATTTGCATAACCCATAAACAAAGGTTACACATTTACCATAGAGCCACTATGCAACGCGGTCACAAACCTTAAAACACCTTAAAAACTAAAAAATTATGACTTTTTATATCAGTAAATTTAAATATGTCTGTGACCTGCACATACATAATAAATTATGTATATATATAACAGTAGTCAACAGCAGTAATAGTCAACATTAAACAGCTTTCCATTGCTTTAACATCAGACTACAATCCCTAAAAGATGGCTATTGATAAACGAGGAAAGAATTAGCATTTTCATTAAACTTTTATTATGAAGACAACATTTTTTTTTAAATAACGTGCACTTCACGATCAGTTAGACCATGAACGCATACTGTATGAGGACAGTAAAAAGGGCCCATTTTGGTTTAATGTTGACTTTTTAGAGTATGGGATAAGAGGTGCTTCTGGATTTTCAAGATATTGAACCCCTCCCTCTTAATACACTATAGAGAGAAGTATTCCAAGGAACAGATTTGACAACTTTAATCATTTTCGTGAGCACAGATCTTAATGCTACACAAAATATCTATATTAGAGAGAATTGTGTGCTTGTAATGTCATAGCAACAGTTTGGACATTTACTATTTCACCATGACAATGGGTCTGTGCACACCAAGCAAGGTTCAGAAAGAAAGGATTGACTAAGTCTAGTGTGACTGGTCTAGCTTGACTGGTCTGCATAAAGCCCAGACCTGGGGCATCATCTATAGCATGTTGCGTAGAAACTGTCCTAATATAGATTTTACCTTTATAAATGAGAAAACGCATGTACGCCTCTCTATCAGATGTGAAATCTATAAATCACAACTGATACAGAATTGCACGCAGCTGTTTCAGAGTTGAACAGTTTCAGATCACCGACCTTTTAATGATGTCTAATTTATGTCATTGATATATAAAGGAGCACCTGTCAACATCCAAATCCTTTACGAGCGGCAAAAAATGACTTATATTTACAAAAACCTGCAGCACTCTGACAAGCAAAAGTGCGTATGTCTGCTCAGACCCTGACGTGGCGCTAAGCACATTTCCATTTTTATAAATATGAACGTTGCCTTGTATACATGCGTATACACACTTTATGATCAAATAAGTGCGTACGTGCATTTTATAAATGAGGCCCCTGATCCCAGCTGAACACATTAGGTGTGACTTGCAGACTTTGATCACACTTATACACCTGTCAATTTTTACAATTCTTAACGGTATTGTATGGTAACATTAATATTTGTTTGATTGGAATTACTGGAATAGATAACCGTGTTAATTAGAAGGAGTTGTCCAATACTTTAGTCCATAGCAGCCAGAGACAAACTAAACACACTAGACTAGAGTAAATCGCTGTTAGCCAGGCAGATAGCATAATATGGCTCTTTTGGTAGTTCCAAAAAAATACTGTAAATGTTGTTTTGATGATGGTGAACATGACTTTAAAGGCGAAGACAAAGGTAAACCAACAAAATGCTCAATGTTGCACCAAACACTGAGATGATTACCCACTTCACGTCTGTTATCTTAACGCAGAGTCAAACATAAAGCTTGAATACAAGCTGTTCAGTCATAGACGTGATAGACTTTCCAATGAAATTCACATTCACTTTTTCACCTCATACATTTCCGTTAGTTTGATATTTCGAGGAATCATTTGATTTGTTGAGACTGATGCATTCCTGTGCTGACAGACTTTCGCGTGCTGCCTTCTCCCTCATGAGCTGTCTTCGATGATAGATGAGATATCCTGGCAGCATGAATCCAACCAAAGAAAACAGAAGCAGGCCCAAGTTGATCTGTCCATTTGAGAAAAATAAGGGAAATGTTTCATGTATTTTGCATAAGAAATCATGATTAAGTATTGCTTATTACTTGACTATTAAAATGACTATATTATTATTAGACTATGTAATATTGTCAAACAGCATGTATATTTGATAGCTGATGCATTTTTCTCACCCAGTATGGATCACCCTTTAATGGTCCCAACATAAGAATGAAGAGTGGTTGTTGAAGCAGGGCGAACACAGCACTGATCATGGATTGCAGGCCCGTCAGAGTGCCAAAGTGATTGGTTGGGTAGCTAAACACACAAAAAAACATGTTTATACCAGACAAACAGCTCTAAGGCAGTGTTAGCTTGATCGTAAACCGTATAAATTGTAATAAACTGATTTGAAGAAAACTCACACAGCAGCATAGAGACCACCACAGCATGAGTGAATAAAACCTCTAACTGCAGTGTGCAGAATAAAAGACAGCACCTGAGATGGAGAGAACGTTTTATAGCAGTTAATTGACATTCATAATAATCTTCATTTTCTTATTAATCAATAAAGCATTCGTGACTTTTACTGGATGCCGTCTGGTTCGCTCAGTTCGAAGATTTTCTCACAATGCAATTTAAACTTGGTATTATATTGCAAGTTTTGAAACAGCAACTCACAAGTAAAAATGAAGATAAACCAAGAAATGTAGATAAACTTACATTATGCCATATTAACTTATCCTATTTAAATGTATATTTTGTTTTTGTTGTAAATCTTTATTTATGTATCATTTTGTCATGCCAATAAAGCAAACTAAAACCAAAATTTTTTTTTTTTTGAGAGATACTGTTCAAGCATAATGGTCATTATTGCATTTCATTTTGAATAAAAATAGATGTCTAAGTTAAATGTGGAAACCTGTGTTAGGAAAATCTAAAGCAAAGAAATTCCGCAAAACTGAATTATAATGTTTTAAAATGAGAAAAATCTGAAACCGACTATTACGTGTCTAACCTGTATGGGCAGGTTGTCTATAAGAGAGATGATACCAAATATGATCAGCAGCAGGTTGGTAAAGATGAAAGCTTTAATGGCGTTGGTGATTTTCTGAATCTTTCGATCCCTCTTGGGAGGCCTGGACAAACTGAAGAATGATGAGTCATCACAACATCGACATTCTATCACTAATTCTACACTTCACTCGTGCTCCACCTTCACCTTTTTTCATCCTCTGCTGGATTCACCACATCCTCACACTCCTTCATTCGCCAGTCCATGATGTAGCCGATGAGAGGGCAGCTGACCAGACAGAGCAGCTGAAGAGTCCCGAAGAGGGATGAGTATAAACCCACTGCAACAAAAGAACACTTCCATTGACTTATGTTCATTTCATATTCAGCTTACATGATTTTTGCCCATTTAAAACAAATCTTTGTTTTGTTTCTGCTTTTATTGTTGTTGTTTTCCTTACAAATTTTGTATTCTAACATATCTACATGCATTGCATCCTACATATAGTGGTTTGATGAAAATAAAAAGATTTCATTACCTTTCTCCTCTGCCTCCTTTACCAAATCCTCAGGGGCTGAAACACACATTAACGACAATTTGATACCGTTATGTTTATTACATTCAGTAGCTCTTATATTTAGTCATTTGTTCTTAAACAAAGCAAATCGCTTCACTTTGATAAAGATGATGCATGCAAATATGTATTGGCTGATCCCTACGGTCAGGGTCACCATGGGTAACCAGGAACTCCAACATCTTATTCATGGCGCCCATGAAAAATATGATACGAAGCTGGGTCATGGGCATTATGATGAGACTCCACAGGAAGATTGGCGAGCACATGGATTGTCTAAAGGAAGGAGATCCTGCTGTCCCACAAACATTGATAACATGAAGATGAGTATATGTTCACAATAATACATATGCATGTTTGTAGATGTGTGTTTTTAGACTAACCTTGGCTATGTTGCGCGGTTCCTTCATTGTGCGCTTCATCATTTAAAGATTGTTTTTTGGTCACGTCCTGTTCTTCAACAATCACATGACTGTTGGAGCGATCTTCAGTCATCTTATGGTCCACTACTTCACCTCTCAACTTTACCATTTTACTAAGACAAACAGATTTTTTTTCTGTCAATCTAAACACTAGGGACAGGCATGAAATGTACATTCTTTGATGTAAAATCACATGCTCTTGAAGAAAGCCTGCAGTCATATTTAAAGGAAAACTTTCAGCAGGACCAACTCCCTATTACCACTAAAGGACGCGACCTGTGCGATGCGACACGACAACATGCATTAGAAACGCATTAGAACCCATTATAATCAAAAAAATTGTCCACACTGGATGCAGCGGAGCAAGATGTGGCAAACCCATAAAGAACAAGCAGGTTGTCATGTCGCATCCCGCCTGGGCGTCTGGTGTAGACACGATGTAATGGTTTTGCAATTAAATACTTAATAAGCACATCTTGGTTTGGTGTCAGCACATACTTTTGGCAATATAGTTTATGTATTTGACATGTACTGACATGTATCTGACGTCCTCAGGGGCAGGAAATGATTCTCCCGGCCAATTCAGAAAGCAGTTGAGGAAGACGAGGCAGGCAAGGCCCGCCCACACCCAGAAAATCATACAAAACGACACTCCTAGATCATAGATCAACTAAAGAGCAAAACAGACAGAAAGAATTCACATCATACAACGTATTTCACAGTGATAACTGCTTTACTTTGTGTAGTTTAAAACATTTGCAGTTGTTTCCTTTTTGGTTTAGCGATAAATTGAGCCTACCTTAACTCCTGGGAAGGTTACAGCAGAGGAAGCATAAGATCCAATCATAAGTGAGAGAATCGTAGAGCGCACATGTCTAAACATATTCGGCAACTGAGAAAACCAAGGAGAAAGTTGCAATAAATAAGAGTGTAATTAATGTATTATAAATGCATAACAAGTATCTTATAGCCTATGGATGCAGAAATCTGTCAAAACGATATGAATTTGAATTGTGAAAATTTGAATATTGAATATTTGAACTTGAATCCTGCATTTGATATTCAAGAAAACTGAATTGTTTTGTGTCATACTTTTTTAGGTATGAATTCTTAAACAGCAGATTTTTGTCTGTGAAAACTTGAAGTTTTAAAAAAACGAATATGTAAAGTCAAAGGATTCTCAACGAAAGTCTGCTGTTTAATCTAAAAAGTATGCTGTAAAATAATAAAATTTTCTAACATTTCACATGTCCTGGATTCAAGTTAAAACAAATCTAATTCAAACCTAAAAAAAATCCACGAAATATTAAATTTTATTCAATCACAAAATTTCACAATTCAATTTCATATCGTTTTGGCAGATTCTTTGCTCCATAATTACCAATATGGCATTCATTTCTATTTACAATATAATATATATATATATATATATATATATATATATATATATATATGTTGTCCAAACTGTAATGCTGTCCATTGCCACTAGAGAGCACTATTATCATGATTAGTTTTAAACAGCTTTTAGTTATAAAACATGTGAGGATACAGCTCCCTGTAAGTTAAAGTGTCTCAGAAATCAATAGTCCTTAAAAAGTTTAAAGAAGATACAGTATAAAAGAGGAAAGTTAATTTAGGAGTAGTTATGGGAAACATAGATATTAATAAGCAATACATATTTTTCATTTATATTTTAAAATATATTTCTAAATATTTAAAAATTATGAATAAGATTCAGTCGTTGCTTTATACAGTATATCCAAGCATGGTCTGTCGTTTATAAACCATGTTCTTTCTTTCTTTCTTTCTTTCAATTTATAAACCAAACACACATCACACAGAAAACAAATCTTACATCACACCAGCACAACACGAGCAAGTGGCATGGCAAGAGTTTTTTTTCAAGAGTTTAATTTTAGCCCTCCAACTTGAGTTGATAAATACACACTTAATATCACATCACTTACTCTAACCTCTGTGTGACTCTGTACCTTATCTACTTTAAGTTCAGCTCAGGACACAGTTTTCAGTCTCTGGATGAACAGCGTTGCTATATAGTGCGATGACATTTGACAGGTAAGAACCAACAGTAAACACACAAGAAGCATACAGACTGACACATAGTGAACATCGGTGAAGAATTTAGTGCAGCTAAAATACAATGTTTGAATATCTGTCACAATGACAGATCTGGCAAGTTATGAATGTCAAGCATTTTGGTGTGACTTAAAATTAAAAGTTTTTAATAATTTGTAAGTATGTTCCCATGTACTTTAATCAGCTTTATTTGTGTGACCTATAATGCAGACCAGCATTATTACATATTATGGTATTATAGTTTAGCTTTCTTTAACATATATGTAAAATATAACATTTACAGTTGTTTTTTAAAAAGCAAACATGGGCATGTGAAAGACATCAATGTGAGAGAAAAGAAGAAGAGAGAGACGGGGGGAGAGAGCAAGGACAGTCTGTAAATGTCCTAGTGTGGTTATAGGGTAGGGAGAAGGTGGGTTTGGTGGAGTTGAGGGCGTGAAGGCATATCTGTTCTCTGATTGGTTTAGATCAGCATGCAAAAAATGTAGAGTGTACAACACTGGAGTAATCAACAGAACACATGCACATGGAGCAATAACCAAACAGCTCTTACATGCAGTCCTGCGATAAACAAAACAGAGCCACACATTGCACAAGCTTAATAATTCAGCCCCTTAATTTACTAAGTAATGTCACATGTCTTTTTAGGTCAATGCAGAGAAGTTGAATCATCCTAAAAAAGTTAGGCCCCTTAGTTTATTCAATTAATGACTGTAAAGTCCATTCAACTCATTAAAAATAAATAAAAACTGTGTATTTATTCTGTTCTGTTCATACTCTCCTTAGAGAGATCAAAACTTTGGTCAAGTTCCACCAGTTTTACTAGGAAAAACATTGCATCATGCAGTTAGACCTCAACACTGAACACAAAAAGCTTAGTGACAATCAACAAACATAAAAAAACTCTAAACACTAAAGGCTAACAGTCATAATGCCAACAGTATAAATAAAACCAGCATATAAACCTTTATACTTTATACCAATTACTACATTGCTGTTTAGACAAATACTTAAGTATTTAAGTCCAGTGAACAAAACAATCTGTGTTGGCAACATTTTAAGGACTAATCTTATTCAATAAACATAAAAAAATACATTTAACATATTTACATTTACCTTTGAAAACATTCTAACTTGGCTTTTTGACAGTCCACCAATTTATATGAAAAGCCAGCAATACACATTTATCCCAAAGCAACGTTATCCAAATACAGCAACCAGATATTTATACACACAAATCATGTATCATCAATTTCAACAAATTCATCCATACATGCTGTGATGAGAGACAGTCCGTGTATTTAAAATTGGGTATATATTGTGTATTATATTTATGTGCGTGAGTGTGTATCTTACTGTTAGTGAAGTGAAGGTTAAACAGATTCCACCAAAACCATTCATTGAGACAGCAATAAATATAAGAGCTGATAACACTGTAAAAGAGATGAAAGAAAATGCCTTTATTTTTCATAAAACATTTGATTTGTAGAAAGCAATTCTAGATATCAATAAAAGATCAATTGATAACGTATAAACACATTATGGACCATGACACAATATAAAATCTGAAAACATACAGTACAGGAACATTAATACTGACCTGTTGGATCATATGCTGCAAGAGCAATCAAAGCCATAGAGAACGCAAAACAGGAACTATTAGAGTCAGAAATAGAAAAGGTTGATGGAAATGACCAGAGTTGTTTACAGGACAGACATGGACCCTAATTTAGAGGAAACTATATCAATTGTGTTACCTATAATTTTGTAAACAATTGACCATCTATTCTATTGATGTGTCATATCGGACATATGCATCACTGTACTGTGCTGGTACATATAAAACACAACATTGTTGAATTTATAAAAAAGGTCCAAGAGGTGCATCTTCCTCTAAGTAATTAAGTTGGTCTGCATAAGGGTAGAACAACTGAAGCCAGTCGGCAAATGAAATGAATTTCCATAATATCCCATATATTTCTTACCTGCCAAGCATTCTGAGTGGGCGTGGCCCAAATTTGTCCATCAGGACACCTAGAGGCAAAGTTGCTGCGCTGATGATGAACGAGCCAATCGTAAAGCCCACGTTCAGAATCTCCTCCTGCTCTATACAGGTCGGCCAATCCGTCATTTCGGACAAGCTTACATTTGTGTGACTCTCTGTGACATTCTCTAAGAAAGAAACCAATTCAGGTGTGTTCAAGTCGAATGGTTTTCTGTTAGAGATGTGACATAACACTACAAGGGTAGAGGTTTCATTGGACCTATAACTTCAAAAATATCTAACATGGGTCCTTCTTTGTTCTGGCGTGTCACATGAGTGGGAATTATGCAAAATGTGCAGTGCTGTCATGTACCTGTACACAGATGTGAGTAGAAGCCCTCGCTCTTCAGCATGATAAGGAGGGAGCCCCACCCCAGCAACACAGCTGAAAAAAGCAGATTCTCGATGACTGCTGTGATAGCCATCCACCAGCGCCTCCTATAGGCCTGAGAAAGTGACGGAGCCATCGCACTGTAGGACGAAAGAAATCATGACAGGAAGGAAGAATATCGTCTGTTTTTAATTCCTAATTCATTACAGGCTGACAATTTTACACTTTAAACCGAGTCTGTGCTAATCGTGACTTTTAAACCCAACTACCTCAAACTTGAACCAAAATTGATTATAAAGTGGATGTCAGAGACGCATATATTACAGGCCCATTTCTGTGCATGTTTGTTTGTGAACAGCAAAGACTAGAAAAAGTAAAACATGTACTGTATGTTTGGCCTCTTTGATGATCACATTCAGCTTCGGACACTGTGATTTAGGACAGAGTGCAAGCATCCCTCACCAACAAACACTTCTATTATGGTTTGCCTTTAAGTTTTTATTTATTACAATTGGAGTGTTGTGGGTTTTTATTCATGAGATATAAGGCAAGCAGCTATTTCTTTTTAAATCAACAATGTTTTTGATATGACCTAAACTTTAACAGGCAATGACAATATATAAAAGTGAGTTTTTTGATAGCATGTTTATACTATAATGTTCAATAAAACAACTTGTAAGAATCCTGAACAGTCAACAGTCACTCGTGTCTTTGTTCCTTTTTGAATCTGAATTTACAAATACTGTATTTGTTTGATCTTGGTTGTATGGACTTGTGTACCCATATTTCTGTCACACGAGTTAGAGAGTGGATAAGACAGGCTGAAGCATGTGTCCTAATACCCATTGCCCTGACCTGCCGGCACCATAAATAGCCACAGAGCCTCACCATGGCAAACCATGGGCATCTTACCAGAAGTCTGACTGTTTGAACTGACAACGACATATTGAATAAGGCTGCTGTGTGCAAACAACATAAATCATATTTTAACTGTATAAAACATTAATTAAACCATTAAACATGACTCGCATTGACAGTAAATACACTGTTATAACTGTTCTCATTGCATTTCTAGATTAAAAAAGCTTTATCCCCTTAAAATTCAGTGACAAACAATGCTCCAAACTATTTAATAAAACACAACTGATGCTTTTCTATTGCACAAAATATTTGTCAACGGATGTTAACATCTGTCTCTCGACAGAAGTTACACTGCAGATGCCAACATGACATGCAATCATTCTATAATCTGCAACAAGGATAAAAGTGACTTGTTTATTAAGTGTTTTTCACAATTAATTCTTGGCGGCCACATACATACTTAGATAATCAAGAAATGAACATCTGCATATTTTTTAAGACATTATTTACCCAAGGCAAAAATTGTTTATTGTATCATAAATCATAGACCAAGCAATAGGCAATAAGGATGAAAATAAGACCAAATACACACAGTGAATACACGCAAAGAGATATGCTTAATATATTTTAATTTATTCAAATACACTTTATAATAAATTTAGGTTATTCATGAAATGCTGAGATTTCGCTTTCGCTAATAAAGGCTTTTACAGATGACAAGATTACTGAACTGGCACCCAAAGGCCACTGTGTAGCCTTAGTCTTACCTCCCTTAAACTAATCCTTTCTGCTTCCATTTTCCTGCTTTAACAAATTCTGATGTCCATCGAGGGTCTGTTATGATCGAGTCCGAATAAGATGAACGATATTATTTAGAAACTTGCTTTAGTTTTGTCATGTTTTTATTATTATTTTCTTAAAGGTTCACATGTTTTTAAGATATATATATATATATATATATTCTTTATTGATGCTTGAACAAACATACAATGGAAATTACAAAAAAATAACAAAACAAAGGACCAGGGGGAAATTAAGAGAATTACATAAGATTTAAAAAATAAAATAAACTACAAACAGACAATGCTTTCACAGCTTTTTTGTTCTCTGACAATTTGATTGAAATTAGGTATTTTTCCAATTCTCTCATGAAAACAAAAAAGAGAGATTTATCTTTCAAAAATGTTTATTTATGAATGTGTAACTTAGCAAGTAACAAAACATAAATATATAAATAACATAAAATTCACCTTTCTTGGACTGATCGTAGTCAATAAACCTAGTACCACGTCCTTCCAACATAACACACATAAAGGTTGGTCATGTTTCCATAGCCTACATCGGTCGCATGTCGTCACCCTTGCGCGCCTGCGTACGCAGCTGCGTGCGAATGCGCAGCTATGCTCTGCAGTTGTTGAAATGAAACACACAGACGCGAACGGACATGGATTCTTGCACGAAAATACGGCACGAGTTTATGATTTCGGACCGGTTAAAGTGCGCGTCTGAGTCGCTTTTACGAATGGGGTTACTACGTAGCTATAAAGATCCGTAGATGATAACACTGACAAATATAGTAAACTGTTAGAACTCAAACTTTAAATTGATCCTGGGGCACAGCAGATTTATACTAGGGCACGTGCCCCAGTAAATGGGGTCTAACGACGCCCCTGAGTAACTATTCAAAGTAATGACGTTCAACTCCAAACACACGCACAGGCGCGCGACCAGCTGTTTCCTTCACAGTGGCTGCAGCTGCTACCGCGTGTTCCAATAACGTCAAGCTCACTGAAACTATCGCGTGCGCAGTTTACTTAAGGGAAAAACCCCTCGCGCTCATGTCATTTATAATAACAAATCGCCCAATAGTATTTATTGGATTTTTTTAAATTATGCTACTTACATTCTAACTTTGCATATGATTATATCTGCTTCATGTTTCCAAATATGCTACAGGTATGTCTTTATTTTTTAAACGTTCAATACAGACGATCTTCTTAAATGCATTAGTCAAGATTATATGAGAAATTAGACGTTTCTACATGCTACTTTATGTGAAAAGAAACGATTTCAAAATCTACCTTATTTATGATGGTACATTTAAGTAATACATATACAAGCAATAAGTATGCAATGATGTACATAATTATAACTTGACAATTTCATCAAAGTTACAAACTTCTTGGCGCTAAACACCCATGCGAATGAGTGGGTAAACTTACCAGTTTCTTATATTTTGAAAGCCTCTTTAGAGAAATGGAATGAGTTTTATTTTCCTCTGAGCTGTTTTCTTTTCCAAACGCATGTATTATAAACCTTTTTCTGTTCTTGCGCTTTTGTACAAACTATAGAGGAGGATACATCATGTTTTACAAGCGCGCTCTCTCTCTTCTCTTTTCTTTTTGTCTATAAATGGCACCAGACATTAACCCCCTCCACTGGCGGTTCTAGGGGTGGGGCCAGAGGGGCACTGGCCCCAGTTGAAATCTTATTGGCCCCTGAATGTTCCCTGTACTCTCAGGGCCTCTGTAGCTTACACATGATATGCGTTTTGGTCGAGGGGACGACATTAACACATGTGTAAACGGGGTGTGAAACTATTTGAGCTTGTCGACTTTCAACACTTCCAGAAAAAGTTGAAAACACATTCAACCGGATTCTGTTTGTTGTGTAATGTTAGACGCTCATGTGGTTGAAGGTAAAAGGCCGCATATACCGTGGCCGCTAGGTGTCACTGCGCTGCAACAGAAGAAAACACATGCAAACACAAGCAAATTCAGAAAGCCTCTTCATTAGTTTGACGACACATGCCCTGCAAATACTCGCAACACAAACAAACACAGAAACGCGCTGCAAGCTGCACGAACGACAACGGAAGTGTTTCCGGGGACCCCAAAAACTGATGCACCTGATTGGGACGCGCTTCATTTTGACTGTTCAAATTCGTAAGTGGAGTTCGTAACAGCTGTGGCGACCCTGATAACGTGAGCAACCCGAACGAGAGATCGTTCTTAACGGGCTGTTTACTTGTCATTAATAACGTTTGAACTTTATATTTGTTAGACCCATAGTTTTCGCAGTGGTATTAGATGGTGTCTAATTTTGGCATAGGCGTAATTTGCCTATCCCCACTCCCCACCACTTTTTATAAGAAATTAAGAAATGCTTGCGGAAGGTGTGTATTGTTTAGGTGCCATTCATATTTAAAACGCCTGGAAAACGCAGGATGCGCCACTTTCTCACCATCTCCCGGTGCTCGCACTCGTAAGTTATATTTGCGGAAGACAGAGAGCCCCGAAATCAGGAATGCGGACAGTGTAAAAGTGCGCGCATTATCCGCGCTCGCGCTGCTTGCTTCTTCATCCAGTGTCCAAGCACTAACGCGTAAACAAATAAACAAGTGACATTTTAGTCATAGAAATAAACTGATTTTATTTGCAGTGCACCGCAACAATTGACCTTCCCCAAATGATAGTTTGGGAACCACAAACTGAGAGCTGGAGTCGAAAAGCGGAGTAAAGCCAATGGACGCTACACCAGGCTATTCACGAGTTCGCCTATGCAAATTATAATGATGGCAGGGATAAAGCTGATAGCAGGGGTAGATGAGATATGTGTATTTGGCATGCTGTCCAGGGAGCAGGCTCCAGGCTCGGAAATGACCCGAACCCAGAGCTCACCCCAAAAGCGCATAAAAAATGCTGGACAGCAGCCGTAGCTCATACTCCCCCCATAAATGCGAGACTTGAGGCTTCGTGGATGAAGATTTCATGGCCGTGGGGCTTCGGGGTTGTGCAGAACCTGATGATGTGAGTGCTCCTGTGGCGTCTGGATGTCTGGGACTCCTACAAGTGGGGAGCCTGCTGCAGTCGTATGTTGAGGACTGGCCTTGCATGGCGGCTGGTGCTGTTAGGTTGGGGATGTAGGATTTCTTGGAGCATGGGGATGGAGACATGATGTGAGCTCTTGCGGAGCGAATGTCTCTGAATGGGTGGTGGTGTGAATTCCCACTTAGATGTAAGTCTTGCTAAAAGATGGCTGGTGAGCCGTGGAGTGTAGAGGTGCAAGCCCCCGTGATGGGTGACCTTACCGTGGTGATCTTGAGTTTCTGGATGTGAGCACGGGATCGAAACACGGCCCCTGCGGGGACATTCATTGTGGTGATCTGGCTTCTAGGGGCTATGAGGGGGTCTGCTCGGGGCAGAGGAAGAGTTGGGTTGGACGCACGGGCCCCTGAGGGGGCTGTGAGAGTCCATGTTGGGCAGCCATGGTTGCCGCACCGATGCTGATGGCAGGAGAAGCGCACCGATGCTGAATGGCAGGAGAAGCGATCTGCTGGGATGCCAGTGTGGATGAGGACCGGATTTTGGATGATTTTGGAACCAGAAGTGTGTGGCGGGGTGATTTAAGTCATCTGCGAAAAGGGGTTAGGATGGAGATTTAACTTGTGATCGTCTGAAGCGGAGGTAGGCTAGGAGGGTTTGATAGGGCTAGATTGGGGAATTGAGATTGAAGATATAGATGAAATGGCCTCTCCCGGCCTTGTAAGTCTTGCTTCGCTTGTTAAAAAATGAGATGGTTTTCGAATCGAGCACTGATAGATCCGAAATCTTATCTTGAATTGAGGGATCCAAGTTGGACGTGGTGGTGATTTCTGACCCTCTGAGGAATCCGAAGAAAGCCATAATGAACATGGCATCGAGTGTGCGTGCAGTGTGCTTTGTGTGATTGCCTCTGCGGAGGGTAGAAATGCATTTTGATAGAATTTCTATGGTGATAGGTTGTCTGGCGTCTGGGTGGGTTGTGAGGATTCACTTGTGTAAAAACTGGATTTCGATCAGGTATCCTTTAATTTAACTTGCTTAGTGAATTTTTTGGGAAGGGGAGGTTGTGTGAGCGGTGAAATGTTCTGAAATTCCTCCATGCTGTAAGGTTAAGAAAGTAGGGTCCTGGGGGAAATGGCTTGAATGATGGAGTTGAGGGAGGCGTCTATGGTTTTTAGAGGGTGGTTCAGTTGAAGATTAATTCCGAACAGGGAGGGACAGGCGTTGGTAGGGGATCCGCGTCTGGGTTGCCTGCAGCCTTAATTTCTGCCAAGATATGCGTTCTGATGCTGGTGGAGACGGGGGGGTTCCAGAACTGGGGCATTGACTGGCACCTACATGGAAGCTGTTGAAGCCTGTGAGAAACTTGGCCGTGCCTGTGGTAGAGAAAGAGGGGAGGGAATAGTGGCCGATGGAGCGGCTAACGAAGGCAGCCTCGCGTAAGCGCGATGGCATCCATGACGGGGGCCTGATGGAGGTAGGACGGGCCGTACCCTTGGGGGAGGGGAGGGAAGCCAGAAACCTGAGCCCGAGACACTAACGGAGGCAGCCTCGCATTGGGTATTAGTGGTGGAGCCACTGGCAAGGATCTTGGCTTGATGTGGGGGAAGGGGTTGATGAATTGTTGAACCGCCATTGGAGCCCGGCTCACGTTGTCCTGGTAGTTGAGGGAAATAGGAGCCAGAAACGATTCCTCCCTATATCTCCGAGCTAGAAGGCAGCTGGCGACATTAGCTGCTCCTCTGGGGTGTGGCCCAGACTTGCAGACGGCTTGCTGCGACGGCAAGCCTACCTGGAAGTCTTGCCTTGCCGTGGAGGTGGAAGAGCCTGGCTGGGCTCGTGACGACTGGTTTGTCTTCTCTGTGGAGGAAGGCGGGGCCTCTGTCTGCAGTGAGACGTAAAGGCTGTACAGTTCTGCTTTTCTGTGCCGCCTGCTGGGGATGACGTCCCGATAGGCCAATGCTTGTCGCAACCTGTCAACTGTCCACTTCCCGATAGCTGCGATGGCCGTATGCGGTGGATGGAGGTGTACGACGACACTGGCGAGTGGAGATGCTGCACGGTTGGGCGCGGCGAAGAAGTGCAGCGGCGCTTCGAGTCGCGTTGTGATGACCGGAGAAGCTGGTGGCCACGTGGGGTATAGATGTCGTGATTGCTGTGAGCGAACCAGCAGAGTTTGATTATGTGCTCGGGCTTCTCTCGAACTTTGTTAATAAAACATCATTATATGACAAATATTCCCAACGAGTTATTACAGAAATAAATTATTTAAGTGTTTTTTTGTCATCTCACCATTTCAAAACAAAGTTATGCCACTGAATTTGTGTATTAGAAGTTTGCTAATCAGAATACAAGATTACATGATGGGTCAAAAACAACGATAACAACAATTCTTTTATTTTTTCTGGCAGGGCTATTCAAAATGTTGGCATTGCAAGTAAAATTTTAATCACTGACTGGACCAGTCAAAAAATCCTTAAAGTTTTGAGCCCTGCAGCTACAACAACACACTACTTTATTAGCTAGTTTACCTTTAGCAGCTAGATTAAAAGTAGGATTCACATATTAGTTAACAATTGCATAGTTCAAGAAAGTAAAATAGTTCAGTGATGGATAATAGTGTATAATAGATAATAAAACCGTTGAGTATTTGGTCATACCAAAAGTGTGTCTATATAAAACGTTTGTACTGTGTTGTGTTGGCTTGCTTACTGACTTATACTCATCTCTGTTTATCATTAATAAACCTGCATCATTCTCTAACTCATCTCCAGTGTTTTGTTCAGAAATCTTGTGGTGCCAGCAGCAATTGTAAATGAAAAAGAATTGTGCACTATTCTTGGCCCCCCTCTGTAAATTGTAGCCCCAATGTTGCCCCTGCTTTAAAAAATCCTAGATCCGCCACTGCCCCCCTCCCTACCTTGACACACTGCATGCAATTTATGTATTTTTCTCAAAGTGCACACATGCTCGTGGAGTGGAAGAGTAGAAGACTGATTTATCTACATTTTAACGACGCCCTCATGTGGCCATGTTTTCAGTTACAGCAGTAAATATGAGTTGCAATTGGATAATCCCGGCCCTCATTAAATCCTTGGTGTTTCGGGTCTACGCATCACTATTCTCATGCTTTTTTAAATAGTGATACAAATTCTAAATTTTATTTTTATTGAAATGAATATAATGTATCCTGATTATATGGTACAACAACAATAAATAATACGTCATTGGAACATTTTCATAAATACTATAGTGGCTTAGATACTGGAGTCCCGCTTAAACCTGACCAAAATGTAATCAAAATGTAATCACAATAGTGTTTCTCAATCAGCTCTCCCTAGCCCTCATAGGTCATGAATCATATGGTTTAGGCTAAGGATTCTTGCTGGCTCAACTGTGACTTGACTTTTTACGCATGTAAAAAGTCATCACTGGGTCACCAACAACAGACAGAAACAATCATTTTTTTATTTAATAAATACTGGTCAAAGTCTGTTGGGTAAAACACTTTATTGTGTTAGATATCAATGTGGTAAATATCAATGTATTACAAATTATTGCAATATGTTTCATTTGAATGTTAAATATTCCCTACCTGTAGTAGACCTAATGTGTGTTATAGACAAAAATAGGCTTATAGAACGTTTGTTAAGATTTTTCTTTTGTTTTGTTAAAATCATGTTTTTTGAGTTGGTAGGAAATGAACAATTCTAGTGCACTGGAAGGATGTTTCAAATGAAGACTGTAAAAAAATGTTGATCAAAATGTTGATTTAACATATTTAATTTAGACTTCACAAAAGCAGACAACCAAGCGTGCAATCTCCTATCATTTTCAGCCTTTTTCTATTTACAAAAGAAACTAGACTGTGAAGGAACTAGACTGACTATTTAAAACATCACCCAAGTTCCTGATCCCATCAAAGCTCTCATGTATTTTTTGAAGTAATTCCTTGAAGCCATGTTCAAACATCTAGTAGTAGTAAGCCTTCCCAGAACACAGGAAGCTGACAATTAAAATGGTTTTGAAATTTAGAGTTCAACAAGCACATACAGCTCTGGATGTGATTAAATCACAATTTCTATGTGGTATAGTTACTCAACAGTAACGTGAAAGACTGACAGCATGCCAAGATTTGTAGTAGTTTTGATGAAGTCAGGGTGCTGTTAAAAGATGAATATGAAATTGTTTTCCTTGAAGCATTTGAGGTCTGAAAACATTGCATATATTATTATTTTGTCAAGCTTGTCCTGTTTTTATTTTCTTCAAATAAATGCAAACAAAAAGGATAATTTTTACATGATCACAGACCTATAAATTGTAAATTTAGAAACACTGAAAAAGATTGTGAAGTTGTCTCGTATTATTCTCCAGAGCCGTATGAATGCTGATAAAGCAACTGACCTTTTAAAATAAAATATCTCTGCTAGGGGTGTTGCAATTTGCTTGTATTGAATATAATCGTGATATTAATAACTGTGACGACTGACATTTATTTATTAATTAATTATTATTAATTAAGCACCTGTTCAAAGTTTTTGTCATTTACAAAATTAAAGATTAATTTGACATATTATTGCATTATGTATTTGTTAAACAGTATTGTGATAATATTGGCCACCATAACCGTGTGCCAGTCTGATCATGAAAGCCATAATCTAAAGTTTTTCTGGAAAGTGACCCAGTGGTATGCACACAAAATAAAATGCTTTGATTTAAATAAAAATTTCATTAGCTGCTTTTATCCAAATCGCCTTACAGAGAGTTCAGCGAGCATAGGCGATATGTCATATGGAAGCAACAATACAATAGGTGCAGGGGCGCCGCCCGGAATTTTGGGCCCCATGACAAAAAATCCCCTCTGCGCAGCTGTTGTCACCACATCTCTAGGACCTAACTGTCCCATCAAAAGCTTTACATAACTCTAATTAAAGGCTTGCAACTGTCTTGCTTCTTGAAGTTCAACACTAGTACTAGCACAATATTTACAGCTGGTGATTTGTACATGCAAGTCTAGTATGCAGTTCACTATTTGATGCAAGATTAATAAAAAATGTGCTGAAGGCTATCTTTTACAGTCTCAGCGTATTTTTATTGTAAAATTTGACAAAATGAAAAATTCTCTTAACAAAATTATTATTATTATTAATTATTAATGAAAGATTTAAAAAATGAAAAACGAACAAACTTAAATATATATTAACTTTTCAATCAAAATAAATAGACTTCATCTGCTCAAAACAATGAAAACATCAGATTTTTTACTTAGCTGCACATATATGCCAACAAGAAAATAAAGTGGACATGTAAAATGGAATTTCCACACCAGGGTTATTATAGTGCTAAACGTTTCCCGGCACTAATTAAATGGTGATTAAATGTAGGCTTACACTAGTCTGTGCCTAGCTAACTTACACTATGGACATTAAGCCAACAGGTAAGTAACACTTACAGACAATAGGCTACCCACCTTTCTTGGTGAAAAAGTGGGTTACAGTTTGACACCCTTTCCTTCGTCTTTCCTCTCTCTCTTTCCTCTCTTTCCTTTTTGGAAAACCAGAATTTGATTTAAAGTTACTAAGCAACATTGTGGTCACTGTAGTTCCAGCGCATCTACTGACTGCAACTAAACACCGTCACTGAGAGCCCTAAAGCAGGACCAAACCATTTTATGCAGGTGGTTGGTCAATAAGGATGTTTACTTTTAGGTCAATGGGGATTTTTTCTTTTACTTAATTTTATTATTATATAAATATATATACTGAATGATGATGGTTTGATAATTTTATATTAGTTTTTACTTATTTTTGGGGCCCCTGCCAGTCACGGGCCCTTGGAATTGTCCTAACTTTCCCCCCTATACGTCGCCCCTGGGTGCTTATACAAAGTTACTAGTTTCAACAAAAGCTAGACCAATACCTGTTGAGAGAAAGAGAGAGTATATTTGTTTTCTTTCTTTTTTCTTTCAAGTATTTACAGAAGAGATGGGTTTTAAGTACTTTTTTAATGTTGTGAGAGATGTGATAGACCGGACAAATCTTCCACCAGGAAGGATTTAACTCGTGAATGTTGTTTTACAAGTTGTTTTGCTTCAAAGGAACAGCAAGCATTGTAGTTGACTGGAAAAGCAACATGTTGGGAGACAGGTATGAAAACCATCCGAGAATGACATCATCAGTGACTGTTTTCTTGTAAAGGAAGTGAGAATCAGCTAAATGGAGTGCAGGCTGAAGAAAATTCTAACGAATATCACCAATCAACACCCACTCAGACATTTCATGACAATACATATACAATTACATGTTTCTCTGAAACTCTGCTGGAGGACCAACACCACAAGTATATATAAGATGAAGTATCAAGAACATTTACAGAAGCACTGGGACAGAGGTAAGCATCCCAAGGGACGACAAAGAACACAGAAACTAACCCTTGTGTCAAAAAGGAGCAACAAGTAAGCTGGGAGACTGAGAGATAGTTTTTTTGGTTTGTTAAATGAAGTATACATGTATTCTGCATGTTTTTGCTTTGTCTACCTTTTCAATAATGGGTTTTGCTTCTACAGTGCATTCTGGGATTTACGTCTTGGTACTGATGCTAAGTGTGAAGTCAGGAAGCTCTGCACCGCACGACTGGAAGTGTGACCGCAATATTATGTGGCAGGTTGACAAGATAAACGGAATACTGAACAAGCAGACGGCACAGGTATGTGTCTCTATATGTTTTATTTAAATGTGGTCTTAATTATCTTTAAATTATCTCACTTAACGTTATTTCATAATCAATTTTTTACCAGATATTACTGGTTTATCTCAAAGTAATCTATGTTTTTTTTAGTCCAGGATTTTTCAAATGACAAAACATGCTATTCCCACTGAAAATGAATGTAAAGAGGTAAGTTACTAAATTACATTGGACAGCTATAGTTACATTTCTTATCGAATTTAGTTCTTTGGAGGTGCTTTGGCATCGTTGCTCACATTATCTTTATTTTGCAGTCAAGTTGTGATGTTTTGAAGCAGCTCAAGGATTACGACAGCTGTGGGGTAACTTTTCCAAAAGATGACCAAACTGTGATCAAGAAGGAAATGGACGGCCTTATTAACAATTTACAGGTAATCCCAACGTGCTTTACAAAGATGCAAAATGTATTTAAAATCAGATCATTAAATTGTATCTCTGTATTTGCAGACGCCAAGACATTCGAAAGAAGAAAAATGCAGTTCACCTGACCCTTCCTGTCCCACTGAAATCAAACAACTCTCTCTGTGGAATAAAATAAGATTACTTCAGGTCATCATGACGTGCCTGCAAAAGCGACAAGACAATTGCCCTTCTTAACATCAAAATGTTAACACGTTGCCTTATTTTGATATTTGTATATTATATGTCATTATTGTATTTTATGTTAATTATATTGTATTTTTTCATGTTTTATACTATTTATTTACCTGGAACAGGAAGTTTGTCCTTGTGATAATGTATTTATGTCTTTTTTAAATTAATTAGAAGTTTTTGTAGTTATTAATTGTGTAATGATTATTTACTTATCAACATGTTTAAAGTGTTAAATGCAGCAAGACACAAACACACTGTAATGTACTGTAATTCATTTCAAATTTTATTTTTCGTTTCATGGTATGGAATTAATTTCGGCGATTAAATGTAGATTTTGGTTTCAACTGTATGAATAACAAAAATACTACAAAATGCTGTTTTCTTCTTTTACCAGAAATACAAAATAAAATCAGATGGCACAAATACATAAGAACAAGATTTTCCTCTTTTTTTAATCTTCCCTGTAACTTTTGGGGATTGGGGTACTGGTCTAATAATGAATACAAGAGCATTTGAAAGGATTTTCATGTACCTTCTTAAAAATAAAGGTGCTTCACGAAGCAGAAGAACCTTTTTTGTCTAAAAGGTTCCATAAATAACTTTTAACATCTGAAGAATATTTCTGTTTAACAAAATGTTCTTTGTGGTGAAAAAATGTTCTTCAGATTATTAAATGGTTATACAAAAAAGGTTCTTCTATGGCATCACTGTGAAGAATCTTTTAAGCACTTTTACTTTTAAGAGTGTGAAGGAGAGCGTTATATTTAAAAAAAATGGAAAATGGAGTGAACAAAGGTTATGAATAGAAGCTCTTGGTAATCCACTGGAATCAGCATATTTCTGTGAGGAAATAAGTCTATATGCCCTCTGCTGTTTTCTGTTATTGACATTAGTTAAGTTTACCAAACCTCACAGTTTTGCTTGTGTGGCTTTGGTCATTTACAGCAAAAACTTTGTCTGATAAACCGACAACTGGACTATGTGTTAAAGAGTCGCAGTCTTAACACGGATAGTGCGCATTAAGGAATTGTGACTGCTCAGACTCATATTTAACAAAGATGTACATGCAACACTATACAATATGGTTGTGCTTATTAAATGCATTAACTAACATCAGCAATATATCTGTTTTACCGTTTAATAATCTTTGTTAATGTAAGTGCCAGTACAATGGTTCATATTGGTTTATTGTGCATTAACTAATCTTAACAGATTTTCAGATTTAAAAAATGATTAGTAAAAACTTAAATTAACATGAACTAATGTTAATAAATGCATAGAAGTGTTGTTTATTGTTAGTTCATCTTATCTAATGTTTAACCTAATATTAACAAATACAACCTTATAATAGTGTAACAGTACCAGCAAAGAGATTTAAAAGCATGCAACTTTATGCCATAAAGCCACAGAAGGAAAAATAAAGCAGTCACCGGGAATAAAAGAATAACTGAAAGCAACCAGTAAAGTACTCTTTAAAATATTTGTTACTAACTTATTTTTTTTGCTTTATCAGGTTTTTAACTAACTGTTTTTAATGTTGATGCCTAGTGATGAGTTGCTCAAAGTTGAAATTGCGTAACTTATTTTGATGAGATACAGAAGTTCCACGTTTCCCAAAAGAAGGAATGACAAGTTAAAGAAAACCCAGTGTTGCTGCCACAATCAAATAAAGATCACAAGCGGCTAAGACTTTACGACTATGTAATCTGGAATTTCAATTCCTGCTCCACATCTGTTGGGCATGATGTCATATGAGAAGGACAGACAATGTGAAACAGGCTGATATGTGGTTACAATAAGTTTTTCTCAGAAAGTTAGGAGTTAGTAGCTCTTTTGGACCATCGCATCCTATTTAATAAGGAAATACGACAATTTGATTCCTCCAAGGTAACGAGAGTTACTGGCATATTAATTAAGATAAAAATTGGCTCCATGGAAAAGTATCAATATAGCAGAAATAACAAACACATAACTGAAAAACATATAAAAACAAAACAAATATAATATAATTTAATCAAGAGTATAGAATTGTGCTATTAAGAAAAAAGCCTCTTATTTTTGCAACTTAGTATCTTGTCTCCAGAGGGAAAAAATAACAACAAAGATGATTTTGAGGTGGCTTTCCTTGTGTTCTCAAGTGGAAGAACACAACACATAAATATTTTATTAAAATCTTTCATGAGCCAACATCATCAAGACTTCAACTGTAAGACATACTGTATATTCAAATGAATTAATAATTAGGAAAAAGGCTACAAATAAGGGTAAGCGGTTCAAATGTGCAATTTAGAAGTTATTTATATCCTTAACAAACAAACTGCAGTTTTTTGGAAATATATAGTCGGAATGCTTGAGATTTTTTTGGTAAAAACTAATGTGAACAAATTAAATTTTAAGCTAAAATGAACACTTAAGGTGTATTTACAACAAAAATAAATAATAACAATGATAAAACCGAAAAAGTCAAAGGCTGAAGTAATAACAATATAAAACCCCAAGAAAGTAAAAGGCTAAAGTAGATGGTCATAAGACAACCACATGCCATTTGATGACTACATTTTCTCACTGGTCCCCCCATTCCCAGCATCCCTTTAAATATGTGATTGTCCTGGTTCTACTCTTGCTTTCATTTGTACATCTGTAGCCCACATTGACCATTCTACATTGAATGTGTACACTGCTTATTCAACCACTTAAAACATCAGCTCCATCAATCACCTTTTTTCAGCTTGCCCTCTCGGAATCACACACACTCTCACACACACTCCTGTCTAATCCCAGAAGATATTAGTAATGTCTGAGTCCAGGCTGAAGATCCAGATCAGCAGTGGGGCTGAGATAAGCACAAACGACCAGGACACATCCTTAAAGGCACGGCGCAGCATCCCGATCACCCCACCAGCTGCCACTGCATGGCCTTCTTCGTCATCCAGCTGCAGATCATTACCAGGCTCGATATAGTTTCTGGCCAAGAACTTTAGGGCTTCATCCATAAAAATAACAGGCAGTGACATCTTCAGGACAGTCACCCACTGGGGCCAAGACAAAGGCCTGATCTGAAATATGACCTAAAGGGAAAAAGAGTGTTGGAAAAGCCACTTGGAAATCGCTAATACTTTGTATAGAATAATAAATAAATATAATTATTTTTGTAACTTATATACTGTATATATATTTATAACAAAACAATAAATAAAATATAAAAGCAATTATACAAAAATAACAAAAAAAAATATTAAAGAAACTAATACACAAATAAAAGAACAAAACAATAATGAATAATTTAAATAACAAAACCATAATATATAAAATAACAAGATGAAATGAAATTAAATAACATTGCAATATTGGATGCAATAACTCTTTCAAAAAAATAAAATAAAACCACCAATAAAGAAAATAAAAAGGTAACATCATTTAAGTAATTAAGCTGAAAACACATTAATAAACTTAATACTGTATATGGCAAACATTTTTAAATGGGATTTCGCTTTCTCAGGATTGCATACAAAGGGGTAAAAAATCATCCGATTTTCTCAATAATTCTCAGTCACACCTTTTTTGGGAAGCAATTCATCATTGCTGAATCGAACAGCAAAAGTCATTATTCCCCAGATCTATTAGGCAATAATTTCCAAGCGGCAGACAGGCATAAACACATTCAACCTGTCCTGTACGTCACATCTTTTTCTGCTCAGACATTCCTTTTCTTCTGCCTCAGCTTTTAAAATATCAAGTTGCAGATTCATACTTACAGGAAGTGGGTCCACGTACAAGATGAGAAAGTGTAGGGCCATTGAGAGACAGATAGCTCCCACCAACCAGGGGTTTGACCATGGTGGCATCTTGAGCAAAGACTGATTTTCTGACAAACTGAAACACGGAGACAATAAGAGGAGTGAGTAGACATACGCCAGCTGAACTGTCTTCAAGCCAGACACGGAAGAATGATCTGACTTTTTCATGTGTTTTCATCATTATCAGAATGTTATTGAAAACATTTTGTGCTAAATGAAATAAAAACTCAATAGGAAGTTGTTTGAATCCTTTTCAATTATACTTTTAAATGTCAACCCACCTGTATTAAACATTCAAATTAAACCTACTGAAATTATATCCGTTGATCCGTTACATTTGGCAGCCTTACAGAATTTGTCAAGAACATATATTATATAATATTTCAAATAATTAAAGTGTCAAGTAAAATAGGAACAAAACACACTAAAACAATTGTAAAACAGTAAAATAATAAAAATATTACAACATGATTAAAACTGTTGTATTAAATAGATGGAGGAATCCAACAGTCTTTAACCTAATTTAATTAAACACTTGAAATTCTTGCATTAACATGATGTGACCATACCTGTAAAAACAGATCTAATTTTGTGATAAAAGCGTCAAAGTTTGATTTCAACCATTACGTCTATATTCATTTTATAATTTATGATTAACATTTTTGACATGATGTTGTTCGGTCAATATTAAAGATATCAATTTAATATTTTCACAGTGTTCATTATATTATGTAGGATGATTTTATGTAGAAAACAGTAAATCACCAAAAATGATTTTAGCTGGGATTTCACAAACTGGGGTCACAGATCCGTGATTTTTGTCACGATCACATACCTGTTGAGGGCATTGCACATCTCAATAGTAACCAGCACAGAAAGGGCCATAGTCATGGGATATGGAGACTCAAACACGGAACACTGAACTCCTGCAAACTCAGCGTGACCTTCACTGCACTGCAGATAGTGAGACTAAGACGAAACAGAAACGCGGTTTTATAGCACTGGCAGATAAAAGAAAGAAAGAAAGAATTTGAGTAAGTAACTATGTTTTGTGGTATTATCTTATTACCAGCTGGTAGTATGTGAGCTTTGGTCCATCGTGAGCTGCCATGAACCACCAGGCAGCAGCACCAACTGTAGCTGCCCCCACATAACCTACCAATTCACAGGAAGAGTGATTTCAATATCTTAGGTATTATATCGGAGAGCCAAAGAGTGACAGGATTTTAAAGGACTCACAGCCAATAATAAGGTATCTGCAGAAGAGCCAGCCAGAGATAAGAGGTTCTTTGGGGGAACGTGGGGGGCGGGACATGATGTCCAGGTCAGGGGGGTTGAAGCCAAGAGCAGTGGCTGGGAAGCCGTCCGTCACCAGGTTGACCCACAGCAGCTGGACTGGGATCAGAGCTTCAGGCATTCCCAAAGCAGCTGTGAGGAAAATACTGCAAAACACGATGAGAAACAAAGAAAGAGACCACGATTTGGAAGTCGTTTTCTGATCTTTCTGATAACAGCAATAAGAAACAGTAATCTGAAATGTAGTCACATGGTCACATTGTCTTGTTTTCAGGAAACAGTACACCCATAAATAAAAATCACTGCCACATAACATTTTTGGGCTTTGTGATTATATGTCATTGAAACCAAATCTACTGTAACAATTGGCATCAAACTTCATTTCTATGAGTTTTTATTTGTGGGTAAATTGTCCTTTTGATCATAATGGATGGATCTTTCGCTCTGAACTCACCAGACCACCTCTCCAATGTTAGAGGAAATTAGGTAGCGGATGAACTGTTTCATGTTGTTGTAAATGGCTCTTCCCTCCTCCACTGCTGCCACGATTGTTGAAAAATTATCGTCTGCTAGAATCATTTCTGATGCAGATTTAGCCACTGCTGTGCCTGAGCCCATGGCAATGCCAATCTCTGCCTTCTTCAGAGCAGGGGCGTCGTTCACACCATCACCTGTCTACACAGAGAAATGAAGAAAAGGGTCTAGAAGTTTTTCTTATTTATAGTTTTGGACTCAATCTCTGAGTTGAGATTTGAATTATTGATTCAGCTATAACCAGTATCGAAAAAGAAATATCATTTACTGAACAAACTTCTAAAGATGCCTGTCTATCCTAATAGCATTAATTGTAATTATCATCTGATCTCTAATAAGCCAATATTTTGTGTATAAATTTCCATCCAAGTATGTTTACCATAGCGGTGATGTCACTGAGGCTTTGTAAATATTCCACAATACGGCTCTTGTGTGTTGGTTCGACGCGGGCGAAACAGCGGACGGTGCGGCAGGCCTGTCGCTGCAGGTGTGGGGGCAGTTCATCAAACTCTCGTCCAGTTAGGCCGCTGCCGAACGGGTCACCTGCAGCCTCCTCTTCCTCCTGTTCGGTGATGATGCCCACACGACGACAGATAGACAAGGCGGTTCCCTTATTATCACCTATAAAAATCCAGAAGACACACACACAAATTTAAATAATATTTAAATAAGTTAATCATTTGTTTAATATTTAGTATGTATCTAGCCAATTAAAGGGATAGTTCAGAAAACAAAAAATTGCCGTTTATTTACAGCACCTGAGATGTAGGTGAGATTTTTTTTTTTGAGTAGACCCATAAAGAAGATTGTTTGGTAAATCCGCAGCCCTCTCTGCTTCATATAATGGGAGATTATGGGGTCCGCTGATCTTAGAGTTCCTAAAGCACATAATTCCAAAAAGCGGCTCCTGGCGACATGTTGAAGTTTCGTGAAGTGACTCGCTCGATATTTTCATAAATTTGAATGTCATTTTTTATAAAATTAGCCATGCTGTACAGCCTCAACACTCCCTTTCTGCAGGTGGCGCTAAACGTACTACAAATACCAAATACTGGAAGAAGATTGCGATTGTGTGCGATTGTGTGCAGTCCCTGCACATTATGGCTAATATTATTTAAAATGACGTTCAGTTTTATGAAAATATCAAGCAATTCGCTTCACGAAACGTCAACATGTCGCCAGGAGCCGCTATTTGGGTTTATGTGCTTTTGAAACTCTTAGACAGGTGGACCCCATAGACTCCCATGA
This sequence comes from Triplophysa dalaica, assembly GCF_015846415.1. Lineage (NCBI taxonomy): Eukaryota > Metazoa > Chordata > Actinopteri > Cypriniformes > Nemacheilidae > Triplophysa > Triplophysa dalaica. The sequence goes on from NC_079543.1 coordinate 9,591,239, forward strand.
GGGAAGGCTGCGGATTTACAAAACAATCTTCTTTATGGTTCTACTCAAGAAAAAATGTCACCTACATCTCGGATGGCCTAAGGTTTAGTAAATATACGGCACATTTGAGTTTTAGCCTGAACTATCCCTTTAATACAGAATAATGGTAGTGTTCTATTAACCACATTAATCCATTCAATAAACATCTTTTTATAAAGATTTTTTTACATTTAGTCTCAAATTTTCCTTTTGATAATAACAAATTATTTATAATAAATACCTTACAACAGAACACCTGTTTTATAAAGGTATTGTATTGCATAGATTTGTGTGATTGATTTATTGTACCTGTGATCATAATGACCCGTATGCCAGCCTGTCTGCACATGCGTACTGCGCTCAGAACCTCCTTCCTCGGAGGATCCAGCATTCCCACACAGCCAACAAATGTTAAGTCCGACTGATAAAAACAAGCGTTCAGGTCATACCACTCGCATACATGTAGTTTTTATTTATGTGTAGTGACAAGATCTTTGAAGGTTACCTCATATTCTGCGAAGGTGGCAGAGTTCTCCAAGTTCAGGGTACGAGGGTCAGGGGGTGAATCCCTGGTGGCCATGGCCAGGCAGCGTAGTGTATCACGACCTGAACTCCATTCTCGTACTGTGCTTAAGAGCTGCTCTCTTAGGTCAGAGGTCATGGGCACACGTGAACCACCACCTACCCGTATCCAACGGCAACGCTCCAGCACACTCTCTGGTGCACCCTGGGTGATCAAGTGCACAGTGCAAATAATCTTTAAAAACATGCCATTTGAGTTTGTATAGCGTATTATAGACACAATATTGAATGTGATTTTGTAACATATTCTGTGTTCTTGCGAAAAATAGGTTATATATTATATTTAAATTATCCATGTGATGGAAAATGTTTGGAAAAAGAAAAGGATGGAAGCCAGACCTTGACAAACATCTTGGCCCCTGAAGCAGAGCGAGTGAGTTTGTTTGGAGTGCAGAAAACAGACATGGATTTCCTATCTCGAGAAAATTCCAAAGTCAGCTCCTTTCTCATTAACTGCTTTATGACCTGAGAGAGGGATTAGGGATAATTTACTTAATACATTAAAATTACCTTTATACATTCATGCTAACATCATGAACACCAGTAGTGAACAGCAGCATCACAGATGACTCACCGAGCAGCACGCAGTGGCTCTTTCAACAGGTGTTAGTCCTCTCAGGTCTGTGTCAAACCCGTTCATCTTTTCCACCAGACAACACAAAGCCGTCTCTGTTGCCTCACCCACTTTCTCATACACCCCTTTACTCTGTGATTTTAATAAAGACAGAATGAAAAGATAATGAGGAATGGACATTGGGGAAGATTTTGGGATGATGCACAAGTACTCGTTTGTGTAAACCTTTTTTTCACTTTGGTATGTTTCTTTAAAATTTTCTAAGAATTTTTCTTTAAAGCGATTGCCGCAGTATGGCATCACAACATTGAGCGTGTAAGTGTGCAAGTGTGCACAAACCTCATTGAAGTCCAGTGAGGAGTCATTACACAGGGCACAGATAGATGCCATTTCCACAAGACCTTCATACTGACTGCAGCGCACTGGTACATTGTCCTTATACCTTAAACAGGAAACACGGAGAGAGATCGATTAGGAGAAGAGAATGTGGAAAGAGTAGAATAAAAAATGTTGAGGTTACATTTCGACATGGCAGCCAAACATATGTGAGTATTGAGCACTGAGGGAAAAAGGCATCAAGGCCATTTTAAACAACATAAAAAAAAAATGATTAATTGGTTGTGAATATGTTTTTCGCAGTTTTCAGAGGAACACCACTGGCCAAGAAGTTTGAGATATCAGATCACAACACACTTTGGACCCCTTTAAAACACATATTTAGTGCAAAAACAGGGACTGAGTAACATGTGAGTGAGGTAAAATAAACTCACACTTCTCCTTCAGGAGCGTAAGTAGATCCAGTTACTGTAAACTCGTTCAGTAAACACCTCTCACCCTCGACACTGTCCACAATAAACACCTACACACATGTGCAGGCATGCACGCAGGCACACACGGTTAGTATGTTTAAAAGAGTTACTTTCAAGCATCATCCCATAAATATCTGTTAATCGTTTTAAAATATTTAAATCCCACAATGCATCTATTAAAATACATTATTAGATTAGTTTAAAATTGCTGTAATATATTATAAAAAACTGAAAACTTGAACTGTTGTTTGTCTCTCTCACCCTGCAGACAGACATCTGGTTGGTTGTGAGAGTGCCCGTCTTGTCCGAGCAGATGACTGAGGTACAGCCAAGCGTCTCCACAGATGGCAAGGAACGGACAATGGCATTTTTACGGGCCATGCGGCGCGTGCCAAGTGCCAGACAAGTGGTAATGACGGCAGGAAGACCTGCGAGACAGAACGAAAGGCTTCAATAAACAGGAATGTGCTTGGCCACTTCTTACTGAAAATAACATTTCATGAAAGCCATGATCAAATGATCAACGCTGGGAGTGTGGATAGTTTTAAGATAACTTCATAAACAATATTAATACATTTATATTACTGTATATTATCTCCATTATGTGCTGTAGAACAGGGGTTTTCAAACTTTTTCATGCCAAGGACCCCCAAATATAATTAACCTTTTGCGAGGGTTCCCTTTCATTGAAAATGGGCAAAGTATAGTTCAATATTTTTAAAAAGAGAGAGAGAAAACAGAAAGAAACAGGGCAACGTTTGCACACCCTCAGGAATGGCAGCTACAGCCAGAGCAACGGCGATCTTGAAATAATATACAGCTCCTCGCAGCCAACTGCCTCCATGCACCGGGTCACTGAAGTGTCCGATGTTAATACCCCACACTGCCACACAGATCACTGTGATCACCTTCAGAAAGAGAGACAGAAAGAATGATTCAAGCAAAACCTGTTTTTAATGCTGACACATTCTGTTATCTATACTAAGGATATTATATACTAGATGTCTAGAGATTCCTCGTTTTTGCCGATTAAAGTCTGAAGTCTGCAGAGACTATCCACACACTTATAAATATTGCTTAGAGAGCAAGTTTGTCAAAGCTCTTTGCAGTGTTGTAGTCGAGACCAGCTCATTCGAGTCCGAGTCAAGACCGAGTCCAGAGTAGGTCGAGTCCGAGTCAAGACCGAGTCCAAAAAAGGTTGAGTCCGAGTCAAGACCGAGTCCAAAAAAGGTTGAGTCCGATTCAAGACCGAGACCAGAGTAGGTCGAGTCTGAGTCAAATCAGAGTCCTAGGACAAGGGGTCTGAAACAAGACCTATAGAAATCTTCAAGAATATGTTAAATGTTTAGTGGAAACAATAAAACTGGCACCGAGCACATAGCATATATGCCATGATATATTTAATGCATTCTGTGATTAATCGACTTGGACTCATATTAGTTTTAAAATATTTTTAGTGGATTATTACATTACAATTCCCCCTGACCAAAAAAATGTCCAAAAGTCATCTTTTCTGCAACTTTCGATGTTGAAAAGACGTCCCTTTATTGGCCAGTTATTATGTTTTTTTTGAATGTCTGGTACATTTACTTTTACTTTTTGAAGTTGTTAAAGCGATGCTCTTACCACTGAGCTACAGTTAAGCTTTTGACATACAGGGGACCCTTGTACAATCTAAAACTGGTTAAAATCTGGAGTATGTCAGACTTCTTTCAGTTTATACATGGAAATATATTAAATGATTATATATATATATAAATATAAATTGAGTAGAATGATTTGAATGGAGTAAGATAGCAAAGCAACTATTAAAATAATAATAATTGCTTTAAATCAATATCAGTTTTACAGTAATCCCAGACTTCGCTGCACATAGAAGCAGATGACGCCATTCATATCATGGACATATACATTTATGATGCAGCTTTCAAAGAATAGTTTTTTCAAGAACATTAAGAATATCCTCATCAAGGCTATGACTAAGTAAAAAAAGTATTGTTGTAATATATATCTATATCTCACAATGTCATTAATTCGATGCAAGAAACATTTTTTGTAAAAAACACCTACTTATAATTTTTATATAAGCCATAAGGTGAGTTTAATACTTATTACTATAGTTAATGTTTAGGTGTTTTATTTAAAGGAACATTAGGGTCAGGTCATGGTCAGGCAATACTGTTTATTGTTGTAGTCTAAAATAATTCATTGCTATTTTACTAAGTGTTATGTTTTAATTCAGAATCGATTAAACAAAACTTATCTTAATATTAATATTATTATTAACTGTTATCGGCAAGTATTGCCCACCTTATTTATCGTTATCAGCAAAATCACATATCTGTCGACATCTATTAGATACTGTACTTTACTGTAGATGATGTAAATGTTGATTAAATGAAAGTCTTTAATAAGTCAATGGTTTTGTATGATTCAGAACATAAAGGTAAAGGTAAAAAGAAAAAAAGAAATAAAGGGTGCCCAACCTTTGAGAGCTGCTCTCCAAACTGGTCTAGTTTCTGCTGCAGAGGGGTTCTCTCTGGATCTGTGGCTGCCATCTCATCTCTGATCTTGCCGATCTCTGTGTGCACACCTGTGGCAACCACGACACCTACAGCTCGCCCTGCTGCAATGTTTGTACCCTACAAAAACATGCAAATTCACATTATAAGATGCATGAAGAGACTTTAGAATAGATACAGTGATAAAGTTTGCTGTATAAAATTATAAAACAGGTTGGTTGGGTGTCAGGTGCCTGCTTAATTTTCGTGTACAATTGTCTAAAAGAACTAATGAAACACTATTTACATAAAAAACACAAACTAAAACTAATGAAGATCAACTAGGCCCTGGATGTGTCCCACTTCAAGTCTTTACTTATTTTGACTGGCTCTTCCAAGCTTCTACTTGTGTTTCTGCCCACCGCTGTCCTTACATGGCCAGACATCCATTAGACTTTCACAGCTGGGCAGAAGAAATGGAAGGCTCTGGCGTGTATGTATAAGTGAGTGAGTGTGGGGGCAGAGTCTTTGAGGCTGGTACTCTCTGGTCATTATCCATCGGAGAGCTCAAAGACTGTGTGAAGTGATGACTCAGTCCATAGCCATGTGGGAGCAAACAATATGAGTGATGTTTTATTCAACAAATGGCCTTTCCGCTGCTGGACATAATCCAGTAAACATGCAGCGAGGCACAATCACATCAGGTAACGAAAACAAAGCTTGCACAGTTCGTCTTTTACGGTACAAACAGCCACACATAATTTGAAGTAGCATTAAAATAAGGCACACAATCGCTTAAGCGACGTCTTACAGAAAACAGCATGTTTTTTTTGTCCTGGTTGACAGCTCGTGGGTCTGGCACTGGGTCTGTGTGTTTAAGGACGGATACGGATTCACCCGTCAGGATGGACTGGTCCACTCTCAGAGTGGTGGAGCGGATGGAGGTCAGTCTGATGTCTGCTGGGACTTTATCACCAACTGAGAAAACAAAAGTGTTATTTTTGGGTCAGATATTTGTACTTCTCACAGAGTCGCTCCAAACGCCTGGTTTGCATAACGTATTTATGGAAGACTACAGAACGTACTCTGACCTTTTTGAATAAATTTCCTGCGACCTAGCACACTGAAAGGCCATTGTGATAATCTTACACCAACCCAATGATGATCTTTAAAGTTTCTTTATCTTCCGAAATTCATGCACTTCAGTGACCCACAATAAAATATCTGGAAACTGATGCTTAGAGGCCACAGTTACTCTGACATGTAGTAGAGCTGGTATGAGATTGTTTAAAACATTAATTTATATGAAATTAAGTTTAATGGACATTTCTTGCACACTTAACCATTCTTTCTTTAGTCACAAAGAAATGTACATTATAGGCAATTAAAAAAATGTGCTATATTAAGATAATTCGATTTTTGGTAGGTTGCCATGTTTCTATGATTAAGCTTGTTGATATTTAAGAAAAATATATATTACAGAGACAAACGCAGCGCCCGAAATCACCTACTTCCATACTTTATATTATTGCTCAGTACTTACTCAGTATTGCAAAAACAGGCGAGAAATACCCGGATGGTCTACTACTTTCGCAGAGATTCGTGAGTGTGGATCGGATGGACACTTCTCTATCCCATGATGCCACAAGAGCTAGGCAACGGTCAAATTTCAAAAGAAAAATATAGCTGCAAGCAGCAATAACCGGGTTCGAACAGTCTAAGGGGACTAAGGTCGACTACCTTCGCCGACTATGCTCAGGAATCGCACCATAAAACATCCACAATGGATGACACTCTCCCACACCAAGTAAAATTACAGAAATCGTCAGCAACGGTTAATACCTATTACACATGCTAAGACTCATAGTTCATTTTTGTTTTCTTTCATAAAATGCATATTTGTGAAAAATCTATCATGACGGAAATAAAATCGAAGATATACGCTTTTCAAGTCTTGAGCCAAGGATTCCAATGATATAAAACACTTGTGTATGCGACAAACGGTTAAGGGGTTACGAAGGCGAGTGCGTTTGTCATCGCTATAGCGCCCACTAGGGTCCGACATGGCTGGCTACGTGTATCTGAGTAACATCAAGGACTACTACCATCTGACAGAGTCTCAGCTCTGTCGGCCTTATGGTTTGGGCCGTAGAAGAATAAAAATCCTAACAAATACAATAGGTTTCGAGGCACTTTGGGCTCGAACACAAAAAATAAATTAAGCGGAAAACTTTGAGGTGGACATCCATCTTTAATGTGCAAATAAATTAATTTTCTGTGACTAAATTATGTTTCATCAAAGCTCACGTACAGGTTGTTGTTAATACGTCAAAGAGCATACAGGTCAAATGACCATAAAACATGGCGGACGCAGTATTTCTGAAATGTATTCTTACTACTCCCACTCATACTATAAAATGCACTGTTTTAACGGCCGATAGATAGGTACTTATTCAAATTCAGTACGTACTTTCGCCCCACTGACTTCCATTGTATATGTACAAAAACATTAAGACATTTTTCAAATGTTTCGTAGAAGAAGGTCATGCAGTTTTTTTAACCCAAGTTTAGTAAAACTTTTTTCATAAAAATATAATTCTTTAGATGGTCTCCGATGATGGTTGAACTACACTACTGCCGATTAGCACCCAATACTTTACAATCTATCTTTAGAAACTAAGTCAAGATACAGAATGACGCAAAAATGAACTTCAAACTTATTTTTATTCATTAGCTTTGGGATTCTTAGAATAGCATTTTGAATGGCAGGCAAAGAGAACTCTGAGACTGGGTCTTAACCCTTTCTGTCAAATGTGAACCACAAAAACTAGCTTCAGATACAGTACATATATGTATTTAAATGGATAAAGAGATTTACTTTGAAGTAGCCAAATAAAAATTACAAATGTAGCTGAGATGAAAAGCCAATTAACAGTTTGTGTCAAAATCTAAATGAGATCATACAATTCAGACTTTGATGGGAGTTTTCAAAGCAACAAAGCAAAGACACCATATAATGGAAGCTCTGACTGCAGGTGCATCAGTGAACACAGCCAAATTTAATGTGTACATGGAAACGTCTACAAAGAACAAGAACATTTTGAAACAATGAAGTGACTGACAGGAAAAGTGATAGTCAATATATATATATATATACTGGACGTCACAGAATAATTGGGTCATGACGAATATATGCCACCAACCACATAGGTTTCCATAGAATTGAATATTTAATCTGCACTTATATTATTATCCTTATTATCTCTTCCAGTCAACACAAGCTTCGTAAAAAAAATTACGTTTCAGAAACGAGATCAGAAGACTAGCCTGCATGACCATGTAACTGTTTCTGGGAACTGGGAAGCGTCAATCTATGCCAAAAATGTTTGACAGTCATATGGTGAACGGTGGGAAAAGCTGGCTGGAGAAGCCTGAGAAAACCTTCTAGTGTACTGCATTTTTGATCTCTCTGACATACCAAGATTTCAACAAGGCAGGCAGTTTCAGACGAGGCCATCAGTAAAATTCATAGGAACTGGGACAATAAATGAACAGGTGAACATTAACATCTTTTGAAATAGTCTTGGCTCACTGAAAACAGGGACAGTTCACCCAAAAATGAAAATTCTGTCATCATGTGCTCACCCTCAAGTTGTTTCAAATTTGTATGAATTTCTTTGTCCTGATAAACACAGAGAAAGATATTTGGAAGAATGCTTTTAACAAAACAGAACTTGGCCACCATTGATAACCATAGTAGGAAAATTTACAATGGTAGTCAAAAGTGACCCAAAACTCTTTGCTTTTTCTACATTCTTCAAAATACCTTCTTACATGTATAGCAAATATATAATTTACAAATATTTTTTGGAAAGCGCAACTAGACTAAAAGTAAAATTTAGTTAAACCCTTTACTTTAGGGCAAACCTGCCTTTTTCCTTCATGGAAAACAAAAAGAAGAATGTTGGTGAATCCCATAATTCACTTTCATTTTCCTCAAAAAAAGCATTGCCAACATTCCTTATCTTTAGCTTTGTGTATTCTTTGGAAAAATGCCAACCAGATTTGGAATGACTTGAGGGTTAGTAAATTTCAGAATTTCCAAAAAACTATAAGGACATAAATAAAAAAGTCTCACGCCTACCTGCCACCTCTACAATGTCTCCAGGCACAATTTCTCTGGCTCTGACCCTCTGTACACTCTTTCTATCCTGTCTGTACACCTTCCCCATCTCAGGCTCATATTGCTTAAGTGCTTCAATGGCATTTTCAGCATTACGTTCCTACAAACACAAAAACAGGCACAGTAAACACTAAATTAACATAGCACTTTTGGACTTAATGTATTTATTATCTAATTCTATCAAATTTAACATGTATATGACATTTTACAAAGACAATAAACAGTACCTGCCACACCCCTACAATAGCATTGGCAATTAGAATGAGAAGAATGACAAAAGGCTCAACGAAGGCTGTAATGGTTCCTTCACCTTCTTCAAACCAGGCCAAAGTCTGAATGAGACATAAAGAGAGAGAGATATTAGTGATGCTAGGATAAAACACACAAAAAAAAAGACATTTTTTGTAAGACCTGTGGTAACCGCACCATTGAAATTTCACTGTTTTTTTTTTAAATGATATGCTTATCTGTATGATTGCATCATTCAGTACACTCTTTAAAATAGATGCTTCAAAGGGTTCTTCAGCCATTGAAGAACCTTTTGGTTCCAAAAAGAACCTTTAACATTTGAAGAACCTTTCTGTTCTTTAGATTTTAAAAATTAAGAAAGAGTTGGTTTCTTTGTGGAACCAAAAATGGATCTTCTGTGGCATCGTGAAGAACCTTTTAAGCACCTTTATTTTTAAGAGTGTATTATATGTGGAAGAATCAGATCTAATATATTGTTGTTTCATTCATTCACTATGGCAAGAGTTTTATGGCATGCTGTATCTATATTTGGAATATGTGAATGTATAAAGGTCATGTTATTGTTCGGTGACAGCACTCCTCATCTGTATAAGAGGTTTAAGAGTCTATCATTTATACATACAAAGGAAATACAGGCTGCGAGCAGGAGAATTCGAACAAGCAGATCCTCGAACTGCTCCAGAACAAGTTCCCATAGTGACTTGCCTGTAAACAGAAAACACGAATAAACACATAGCAAAAAAAATTGCAAGGCGCATGCTTGTTCACTTAAGGGAGTGTCAACAAAGTTTCAGAATCACTTCCCATTAGAAGAATAGTTAAATAAAAAATAAATATTAAAATACTCTCATAATTGACTCACCCTTTTGCACAGATGTACATTAACAACATTGTTATATAATTGTTACTCATAACAAATAATCCAGTATCGCAAAGTGATAGTTGAAAATGAAAATATTGTCATCATTTACTCACCATCTTGTCCTTTCAAACCTTTATGAATGTCTTTCTTCGGCGGAACACAACAGAAGATATTTTGAAGAAAGTCGGTAACAGCCCTGGACCTCATTCACATCTATTGTATGGACAAATAACCGATTCAAGTATATGGGGTCCAGTTAACGACATTTTTCAAAATATCTTCTGTCGTGTCTGCAGAAGAAAGAAATTCATACAAAATGACAAAAGGTGATGATGACAGAATTAAAAAATTTGGGTCATGCATCCCTTATATGAATACATTCTCAATTAAATTATAATTTGAGTGAGAAAATAATTAATATTTTGATCTTATTTAGCAATACTGTACCCAAATCAAGCATAGCCAAGTGCTATAAGCTAAATTCTTATGTGGTGTCTCAGTCATAATTTCATAAACCTCACTGGTGGTCACGTGTCTCGCTGTCATATTATATTTCGTCAAGACACACACAAGAACCAATGAGAATTTTAAATGGATGTGACAGATATGTTTAATTAAAATTAATTCAACTGAGGTAAAAAGTATACATCTGGGATAGCATATGGGTAAATAAATGATGAGAGAATATTTTTGTATGAACTATTCCTTAAACACCTATAATAACCCACATGAAATAAAACCGAAAACCTTTGCCAAGACAGTATCTGTAAGTAACATTGGACCAACATCTGTTCAGCCCCAAAGCGACTGAAACCCTCAACCAGCCTCCTCGAGGGAATCCAATAATAACTCTAATTAGCTACATAACTAGCTTCTCCCATGCAAGCTCAGAGAGACGTTCAACAGAATAAGATGATGAAACCCCTTCTAATAATTACACAAACCCAAAGGAGCGGCTCACCTTCTTCGGCAGGTAATTCTGTGGCACAGATCGCAGCAAAAGATGGGCAGAGAAACAGGTATAAGGTTAAAGGAAATTTAATTTTGATATTTATTCTTTATTTGCACAAACTACTAGGCTACTACAGAATGCATTATACAGCATTATAACTGCATAGTGTCTGCATTTTTTGAGTGATGTACCGTACCGTTGGGACCCCATCTTTCCCTGCTCTTTCTTAATTGCTCAGAGCTCAGTCCTGTTGTCTCATTAACACCGAAATATCCCAGCACCTCCTCAACCGTCTTTGTATGGGCATTGTCCATCCCTACAGGAGAAATACATGCTCTGTTAAGTCTACATGTTGTCTTTTTTATCATGACTTATACCCGAGTGAAACGACTTCTGAAATGAGAATAAAATGTAGGGCGGAAGTTGAATTCATCCCCTGACAACTGAATGGATCGTTAAAAGGTGAAAAATTTGATTGTCACTTTGCAATCTGTCAGTCATTGCAGCCCCGCCCTCGCGCCCTTACTCGTGACCAGAAGTGAAGAGAGGTCGTTTCCAGAGGGGGAGGAGGTTAACGTTTTTGATCAAAGATTACAAGAGCAAATTAATACACATATATATATATATATATGATATGGCACTGATAAAAAATTATAATAAATATTTACAAAGGTGTTAAAAAATTAGAGTTCGTTTTATATTTCATGCCGACTTTAAGATTTTACTCTTTCTAACTAACGATAGCTATCAAATCCCTATAACATTACGAAACGGGTGTAAATACACTAAAAAACAAACGTGCGTGTGCGTGTTTACCTGCTGCAATACCTTATCACGAGCTCTATTATGACGCGTTACCAGAGTGCACCTTATACGCACCTGTTACCTGCAACTTGCCATTATTGGGATTTTAAAAAGAAAGCCGTTCAACATATAATTTTAACATCACATTTAAATATGTATTTGTGTGCATTATGTGACGCACTTTATTTCATATCAGTCCTTAGTGTTTTCATTTGATTTTGCTGTATGGTTGGTTTCAAAACACCAGCTACGTAATACAGCTAATAAGTAAATAGTATAGCTTGCTGTCATATCAGTGTATCAACAACACTCGTCATTATTTATACTGCAGGCACAGTGATCGATATTCGCCCTCGATTTTATTACTGTACCGTGTGATGCTAGCAGGACCATACTCACCAGTTTAACTGTGATTCAGTTCTTTGAGAACCAGTAACCTCAGCTACACAAAACCTCAATGTAATTTGACTGCAGAATATCCGGGGAATAATACAACGCGGCGTGTGGTTTTGTAGATAGATCTGCTTTTCAAATCCAGTAGGACAGAGAGGAAGAGTGATCGCACTGCAGCGCTGCTCAAGGCAAATGATGCTTTTCTGCTATGCGATTGTCTTCTGATTTCATGATCCGGACAATTCAATAGAAAATCCACTTCCACTCCTATATTAATATCTGACTTCTATTGTGAATTTTCGACGCAGTCAAGTTTTGCTGAATGCGCCGGTAGTATGTGAAATTGCAAAGCCGATTCCGTTAGCTTTAATCCACCGCTACCTCTATACAACCGTCGCTTTATAAAATACTAGATCACCGAGCGACATATTACCATAGGCGCAGTCGCAGGATCGATGGACAGCGCTGCAGCCAATCAGCAATCAGAACATTGCCTCGAATAAAGAATTGGACTAATCATTTTTATTCATGTCCGGTTAATCCCGCCTTCTCGGTCTTGCTGCAGGAGGGCGGGGTCTCCACCGCATTGTGGCTTTCTGTTCAACCAGTGACCGTGGCGTGCGACAATATACGTCATTTAATTTGACATTTACATAAACCCCTCGGGTCAAGTAACTTTCAACTGACGCAACGAAGAGCCAATGAGAAACACGTCTGGATGAGTAGGCGGGATAATGTGGCTCTGTCATTAATCCAGCCCCTCCCCCGCATCCATCTGTCAATCAAATTAGGTAATTTAGGCCTATTTTTTAGCAACGGTAGCTAGTGAGGCACTGGGTCAGGCCCAGTGTATGAGGTCAATATGCTAAACAAACTGTTACAGACGTGTTGCAGCAAGTTTGTCTCTTAAATCACATGGACCTGAATACATCCATAAGAATCCCAGACAAACACAAAGGCTGATGAGGTGGAAAGGGACCTGACCTATTTCAATTGTTACTATTATTATCTGCCCCGTATACGTTGCTAATTAGCATCATGTATTGAGACGATGTCACAATTCCTTCTTGAATATGTTACAAATGCACGCATTTACTATAAAGGCAACTTCAACAGTTAGAAAGGACAACGTCTCCATGAACACTTAAAAATATTGTCTAGTTAGCAAGTGGTCTCTCAAACAAAAGTGATCGAGTGTATCAATTTTATATACAGTATTTTACAGTCTGTTAAGTATGCAGTTGATAACTTCTGCACCATGATGACAAAGGACAGTGTTATATGCAAACCAGTAAAGTGGAAATTAAACTGGTATTTACCTGTAAATGCAAATTGAATATAAATGTAATGCAAATATGAAAAAAGAACACATAACAGTCCCTGGACATATTAAGAAGACGTAAACTCAAGGTAATTGAGGATATAGGTGACTGGTGTTTGTGCGAGTGAAAAAAACACAGATTGTTTATTAAGTGCAGGAGACTCAACATAAATAGCACCTGAATAGAAAAATGTTTATAAAAATGTAGTGTAAGCTAAGGTACAAAATAAGCAATACAAGAGTATTTTCTTGCTCCTTAGTTTTTCTCCATCTGCTCCTCAGAGGGGATAGTCACACCAGAGACTAAAACGAAAAGAGTGAAAAGGATATTAACAAAGGCTTTGTTTCTCAATGTCTAAGGACAGAAATAAAACATGTGTGTGTCAAAGCCTGTTCACACAAAAAATATATATACTGTATATTTATACAGTATATATTTAAGGTTGTGTGAAAAAGTTTTGCCTTCCGGATTTTTTTTTGTTGCATGTTGGTCACTTTAATGTTTCAGATCATCCAAAAAATTAAATACTAGTCAAAGTTAACAAAAGTAAACACAACATGCAGTTTTTAAATGGAGGTTTTTATTATTAAGGGAAAACAAAATCCAAAAATACATGGACATTTGTGAAAAAGTGCCCCCTAAACCTAATAACTGATTGGGCCACCCTTAGCAGCGACAACTGCAATCAAACGATTGCGATAACTGGCAATGAGTCTGTTACAGCGCTGTTGAGGAATTTTGGTCCACTCATCTTTGCAGAATTGTTGTAATTCAGCCAAATTGGACGTTTTTTGAGCATGAACCGCCATTTTAAGGTCATGCCACGGCATCTCAAGAGGATTCAGGTCAGGACTTTGACTAGGCCACTCCAAAGTCTTCATTTTGTTTTTCTTCAGCAATTCAGAGGTGTTCCTGCTGGTGTGTTTTGGATCATTGTCCTGCTGCAGAACCCCAGTTCGCTTCAGCTTGAGGTCACGAACAGAGGGCCGGACATTCTCCTTTAGGATTTTTTGGTAGACAGCAGAATTCATGGTTCCATTTATCACAGCAAGTCTTCCAAGTCCTGAAGCAGCAAAACTGCCCCAGACAATCACACTACCACGATCATATTTTACTGTTGGTATCATGTTCTTTTTCTGAAATGCTGTGGTACTTTTACGTCAGACGAAATGGGACACACACCTTCCAAAAAGTTCAACTTTTGTATCGTCAGTACACAGAGTATTTTCCCAAAGTTTTGGGGATCATCAAGATGTTTTCTGGCAAAACTGAGACGAGCCTTTATGTTTTGCACACCAGCAGTGTTCGTCTTGGAACTCTGCCATGGAGACCATTTTTGACAAGTCTCCTTTTTATGGTGGAGTCATGAACACAGACCTTACTGAGGCATGTGAGGTCTGCAGTTCTTTTGATAATGTTGTGGGGTCTTTTGTGACCTCTTTGATGAGTCGTCGCTGCACTCTTTGTGTAATTTTGGTCGGCCGGCTGTTCCATGTTCAATGATTTCACCATTTGTGGATAATGGCTCTCACTGTGGTTCGCTGGAGACCCAGAGCTTTAGAAATGGCTTTATAACCTTTTCTAGAGGGGTAAAATATTTTTCACACAGGTCCATGTAGTTTTGTATTTTGTTTTCCCTTAATAATAAAAACCTTCATTTAAAAACTGCATGTTGTGTTTACTTTTGTTACTTTGACTAATATTTAAATTTGTTTGATGATCTGAAACATTAAAGTGTGACAAATATGCAAAAAAATAAGAAATCAGGAAGGGGGCCAACACTTCACACCACTGTCCATAACAGTCCATAAGAAAACTATATTGATAAGGTTACAGAAAAGGGGTACATAAAAAAGGTGGTTTATAGTTTTCATATTTATTGTTGTTGTAACTGGCCATAAGTAATACCTCTGTGTGTACTGTGGGTCAGTATTCTCCTTCAGCAGAATCTCTTTAATCTCCTGTGGGGGATTAAGCCCATGCAGTGCTGCCCTCTCCCATCTTTGCAATCGACTGATACCTAACACACACAAACTCAAATTGTCTAAAGGTATTGCTTTGTTGTTGCAGAAAGAAAACACACAGGATGAACAAACTCCTTGCACACCCACATGGTTATAAGCAGGTACAAAGATTTATTTTTTAATATAGATAAATGACTTACCAGTGCATGGTCCAAATGTCCAGTCCAGATCAAACTTCTTCAGCTCTTGTAGATCTTTTTCTCGCTCACCCAGTTGCGGGGGCTCAGGTTCTGATAGATAATAACACATTTATAACATATGAATTCTGTTATACCTCTTGTGCACCAGCATCTTCTTGTACATTATTTAAATGGTTTATTTTAAAATATGACACTTTTTTTCCTGATCTCCACACAGAACTAGATACACAAGCGAAAATGCTGATCAACCTGGTTTTGGGGGCGAAGGGGTCTTGTCTCTCTTTCCCCCTCTTCTTGCCTTCTTTACAATTTCATAGGTGTCAGTGATCAGTCCACGTTTGGGTGTCATATTTTCTGAAATAAAAGGACTATTTGATTAAACATAATTGTGTGCATGATCACGAATGCGGATTAAGCAGCAAAATTTAAACAAGCACTTTTAATCATTTTGATTCATTGTGACAGCAAGAAATAGCAGCAGTACAAATACATTGACCGATTGTTATTATAACAGTTTATTAATAATGCATTTTGTGTTTCACACACATTTAAATATAAAAAACACTGCACCAATATTATAGGAAAGACGGTCTTTAAATTGTTACAGATCTAACGCTAGTTATTTGCAATGAAAGCAACCTTGCTCAATTCGAGTAAAGGGATTTCCGCAAAATTGTATGAGCATTCCCTTAAACATAAATGCAATCTACTACATAATTTTAACCCTACCTTAATGTTGCAATAACGCTGTCTAAAAAACAAACTCTTCTTTGACAATGTTAACAGCAGTGTTCCTCGACGACGCTTTTTTACTTTCGCTTTGTTTGCAAAACACAGGCTGACATGAAGGGAGGAGCCACGCACGCTGCGTGATGGCGTCACATTCACTGCTGCGCTGTGGGACCAGCAGATCAAGCACATTGGACTCGGCCCTGATCATCTCACCAAATAACAGTAATACCGATTCAAATATCTTACATATGCGTTTGATGTTTGATGCAATAAAAATGTTTTTAAAAACATTTGTCCCATCGGAGGATTATCTAAACCGTGTCGACTGTCACCAAATAATAAATACGCAGACATTTGGTCGTTATTTGATGCCTGAAAATGGTAGCTTTGCTAGCTCTGTACTGTATACAGTAACGTTATGTGTTTGCGTTATATTTAGAAAACAAGACAGCATTAGAAAACATTAGTACATTTCAGAGCTGATAAATCTACATAAATGACACATATGGAGTGGTTACCTGTGATAGAAAACAATGCCTCGATTTTATCAGACCCTTAGAAGTCATTTATAAACACACATATAATATATTATACATCATATAATGGATCAAATATAATTTGTGAATTTTCCTCTGATGTCACAGCTTTTTAACAACACAGTTGTGCAAACTCTGTGCAAGCTGGAGTGGCTGCCATGGGTGACACTCTGGAATTCAATGAGATTTATCAGGAGGTCAAAGGCTCCTGGGTAAGTAAAGACAGACCACGTTTACAAAACTATCTGAATTGGCTCATTGCATGTTGAAAACTAATAAAAGGATGGAATAAAAATTGTCTTATCACTGTGTTATTTACAAACAGCTTTGTTGCCTAAAGTCACACATTTGTGCCAACGCAAGATATTATTACCCTGTTAATCTAGTGTAAAAAACACAATTCAAACACAACTCTCCCCATAGAATGATGGGCGCCTGCGCTTCAGTAAGCAGACTCTGGTGTATAAAAACAGTAAGACCGGGAAGGTGGACAGCATTCCTGTCCATGAACTCACCCAAGCCCAGTGGAGGAGAGTTTGTCTGGGTCATGGCCTTAAACTGTCAACCAGCACTGGTCATATCTACAAATATGATGGCTTTAAAGATACAGTGAGTCAGAGAAAGGAGATCAAAAATGCATTTATTATTTATTGAGTGATGACAAACATTAATTTCAATGCGCTAAACGTACATCCATCTTTTTATGCATAGGACATTGAAAAGATCTCAGAGTACTTCAAAGCCAACTACAAACTGGAGCTGACAGAGAAAGATATGTGCGTGAAGGGTTGGAACTGGGGCACTGCGAAGTTTAGTGGTCAGTGCACACTTTTAACATGCAAATGATGTGTTATAAAGTATGGACTGCTACTTTAACTGAAGCTGCCATGTATTGTAATAAAATTTGCCATGCAATAGTAAAAGGATTTATGCACATAACAGAAGGAACTGCTTAAAAAAAATCAGATTCTATAAAAGATAATAGTATGATAATATTTCCCTGCATCTTGCATGAATTTCAGAACCATTGCTTTCATTCGAGGTAAATGACAGCCCTGCATTTGAGATCCCACTTTCCAGTGTATCCCAGTGTGCAACGGGAAAGAATGAGGTCACATTGGAGTTTCATCAAAATGATGACACAGAGGTGTCCCTCATGGAGGTGCGCTTCTATGTCCCGCCCACCCCTGGAGACGAGGGTTCCGATCCAGTTGAGGTGAGTGTTTGTGTGTATCCTGATAGTTTCCTTCGATGTTGTGTATCATTGACCACCAAAATAGTTACTGCAGACCCCAGTATACAAAATATAATTTTTAAAGTTTTACTTAGTTGACCACTAGATGGTGTAGTTTAGCAAGGAATGACTGCAACATGCACAAAGGAAGAGTTCACCAAAAAAAATATTTGGAAAGTTGACAGAATGTTATTTAAAAGCTTCATTGTTTCCTTTCATTCGTAGAACTCAAAGTTTTAAAGAATATCATGGCTACTTTTTGCAGTCATATAAAAGTTGTACAGTAAGTTAAGCTCTGAAACCACAAAATTATTATTAAAGTGGTTTATCCTGAACTTGTTTGTCATCATATTATGTTCCAACTTTTGACAAGACATTGCATTCAAATTAAACTGTATTTATAAGGATCCTCGCATACAGGTTTGTAACAACATAAGCATGAGTACATTTTAAAATAACCCTTTGTTACATATACGTTTAGAATAATATATGAAGGCTGCTTGAATTAGAGTGGCAACATCATGAGTACACAGTACTTGACTGACATATATAAATGGTACTTTTCTCTGAGCAGGTGAATGTATTTTTGTTTTAGGCATTTGCTCAGAACGTTTTGTCAAAGGCAGATGTGATCCAGGCTACAGGAGATGCCGTGTGTATCTTCAGAGAGCTGCAGTGTCTCACACCAAGGGGCAGGTACACATTGCCCGCACACCTTTCTCTTTAAATGAAAAGACACTATGAACAGGTTTTTCTCTCTCTAGGTATGATATCCGCATTTATCCAACATTTCTCCATCTGCACGGTAAAACGTTTGACTACAAGATCCCATACACTACAGTGCTCCGCCTCTTCCTTTTACCTCATAAAGACCAGCGGCAGATGTTCTTTGTGGTAAGTGGGACATCGTGACATAAGAAGCTTTGACTATTATTAAGAACCCACTGTGTATTTAATACGTTCTTTCACTCATGTTATTGTTTACGTTTTGCATTTTACATTTATTCCAAATGTTACACAAAATATTTTCTGATGTACGGCATAATTTCTATTTTTTAGATCAGTCTGGACCCGCCCATTAAACAGGGTCAAACCCGTTATCATTTTCTTATCCTCCTGTTCTCAAAGGAAGAGGACATCAATCTGACACTTAACATGAACGAGTGAGTGAAATAGAGTGAGTGAGAGAGAGAGAGAGAGGGAGAGAGAGAGAGTCATGAAGGATGTGATGGGAATAAGGAAGTTCCCTGAAGAAACTAAATAGGTCATTAACAGGCTATAAACACATTACATTTACATTTAGTCATTTAGCAGACGCTCGCTTTTATCCAAAGTGAGATGAGACATACAATGGATGCAATTGGAACAAAATAAGAACAACAAAAAGCACATGTGATATAAAAACATGTCTCATATAGCCTACCACAGTATACGGAGTCTTTTTTTTGCAATAGCAATAAAACTAATGAAATGTGAGAGGCTGTTTTGCAAAATATTTTTAACAAATGTGTACTCTTAAAAAAGTTATTGTAATTGGCTGATAACGTTTTATTATTATTGTAAATATATATTCTTGAAATCTATTTGACCCTGAACCACTTTTTTTGTTAAATAACAATGCTTCAGCATTGCCTGAAAACAATAGTTTTGTTGTAAAAGTTAATCAATAATATTTCAATGTGTGATGCCATCCAGCTGTACCATTATTTATTCATTTGGTGTGCAGGGAGGAGGTGGAGAGACGCTTTGAAGGGAAGCTTAATAAAAACATGTCTGGCTCTCTATATGAGATGGTTAGTAGAGTCATGAAGGCCCTGGTCAACAGGAAGATCACAGTGCCCGGAAATTTCCAAGGGTAAGCACATGCCCACACTAAAAAATAAATGTGTTCAATGCATGTAGAAAAACAATACAGTGAGAATTAAAAGTATTAATTAATTTTCTGGCTTTGGTGTATTGTTTCATTGAATAAATGATAAACATGACAGTATGTATATGTATGATATTATATATTATTGCTCATATTATGTTTTAAATACAACTGTGAAATATTTATACCATCATACCGGGCTGTCTGAATCACTGAAACACTCTCTCTCTCTCTCTCTCTCTCTCTGTTGTTGTTGTTTCTTATCTCTATAGTCACTCAGGTGCTCAGTGCATAACATGTTCATATAAAGCCAGTTCTGGTCTGTTGTATCCGCTGGAGAGAGGTTTCATCTACGTGCACAAGCCTCCTGTACACCTGCGCTTTGAAGAGATTGCCTGTGTGAACTTCGCCAGAGGAACCACCACCACCCGCTCTTTCGACTTTGAGATCGAGACCAAGCAGGGCAATCAGTACACCTTCAGCAGCATCGAGAGGTACCTGCACATCCACCTGGTTGACTTGTCTACTCGCTGAGAAAGGAGCTTTTTGGGAAATAGACCGCACCATTAATGGAAAGACCAGTACTAGCCACATCCTCCTGAAAACGCTGCCTGCAATAATGTCCCAGCAGCACTTAACCCCGTCTGGCCCAGGAAGTTTACCACCGACACTTTGTGGTCATTCCTCTGTGTTTATGGCATTTACTAGTTTGTGGCTTTTATTATAAATACATAAAATAAAATAAAAAAATCTTTATGCAGAGTGTTGCCGCAGCATAAAACATCTAAAAGGCCAATGAAATTGATCTCTGAAAGAGTTCTCTTTTAGTGACCTGACCCTTTTTTGTAAATGCTAGATAAATGCAAAAAGAAACATTTTGCACATTACAGTATTTTTAATTGGATACACACTATGACTGAATCAATACACAAGTACGTGTGTCATGATAAAGTGCAAGCAACATTAAAATTTCTACAATCTGTTAACAGTTTCTTGTCTAAAATGATGTCCATTGTGTTCTTTTATTTATCAAAAAATTCACATAAAGTGAATATAAAGAGTATAGCACATAAATCACTATTATACTTTTCTTTTGTCATTTCCAATTTGATAGCCCCCGTCCCCATTTATTTTCTTCAATAAAATTAATGTTTATGTTATACATAAAAAAGGTTAAAAAATTAGATAATTTCAATGGTGTGTAAATGATGTGTATCTAGTTGAAAACTATTGTAGCTCACTATAAGAGTCGCCATCCTTTCTGTTTTTCTTTTCAGAGAGGAATATGGGAAGCTTTTTGACTTTGTCAATGCTAAAAAGCTAAGCATTAAGAACAGAGGCTTTAAAGAGGTATGTCTGTGCTACCTTGTAGTTTTTGATCATACAGGATTTACATTATTTACATGTTAATAGACTCCACACACACTTATTCCGCTCTTTGTGTTTGTGCTGTATGTCTGTATTGTGTTCATGTAGAAGAAGGTTGGTACTGGCCTGTGGTTTGGTCTGGTGTCATTGCTCCTTTAACCTGCTTGCATGGTGTGTGTGGGTTTCTCAATCCAAACCCGAATGCATTCTCTTGTTTTTGCTGGCTTTAAGAATATCTACGTTCCACCACATAGGCGGGCATCTTATTGGTTCTGATTCAAACAGCTAAATGCTGTGTTCACTTCACGCAGATCTTAACAACAACATTATTCATTTGAAATATGTGTTTGATTTTGGAGAGCATTTGTGCAGATTTTAGACCATTCTGTTTGCTATGAACACAGCGCTGCTCAGGGAAATGCTTTTGAATGACTTAACACTGACTGTGTGTATGAAAGTGTGTGAGCGAGGGGTTAAGGGAACAAGAGTGGGTTTAAAGTGTCGCTTGGAGAGGGTTTTTCTGTTTTTGCTTAGAATACTAACTTTGCCATGAAGTTCAGTACAGGTAAGAGCAAAGAGATGATTGATGGTTGGTATTTCACTGATATTTGTTCTTTGTTAGGGTATCAAAGGCAATGACAATATGTACAGTGACTCTGACGACGACCAGCATGATGCCTACCTTGAGCGCATGAAGGAGGAGGGCAAGATCCGTGAGGAGGCCAACGGCAGTGATATCTCAGAGGGCGAGAGTGGTGAGTGGGGGCTCTCTTATATTCAGTAAGCTGAATATGGCTAATTTATGGGGTGATTAATGGGACATACTGTAAATCTGGTTTTGATTTTTTCAGATGAATCTTTTAATCCCGGTGAAGAAGATGACGACATTGCTGAAGAGTAAGAAGCTTTGTGCTGATTTATTCGTTGTGGTTTCATTTAGTTGTGTTATATAGATTAGCATTTTAATCAATTAGTCAATGAAAAAATGGAAACGTTTTGAGATCAGTTGTGTTTGTGTGTCAGGTATGACAGTAAGGCCTCTGCCAGTGAAAGCAGCGGTGATGAAGGAGACAGCGATCGAGACCGGAAGAAGAAACCAGCCAAGAAAGCAAAATTAGTGAAAGAAAGAAAACCACGCAAGAAAGTGGTGAGAAACAGAAATTTTGAGAAGAGTGATATAAATTATTTAACTTATTTTGCATTTGTTGTAGGTATAAGCGGTTGTCTTGATATGTTTTTTTTTGTGTGTGTCTGCGTGTATTGACTTCACAATACATTCTATTACTAAATAGAAAATTCAGATTTTTTGCTATTTGGTATTTTAATTGTTCTCTGCTTTTTTCCAAAACAGTACTAACATAAACGTTATAAATCTAATGTGTTTGATTTTGTATTGAACGTGTTATGCTTATATAAATTGTAATTTTTTGTTTGCGGTTATTTTATTTCTTAGTTTTATGTGTTATAGGTTTTAGTTAAGCAGCCATGCAACTGTGTTTCTGTCACAAACTGCTCCAAGACTTGACAGGTGCGGATCTAAATGCAGCTTTATTTTAAGGAGATCTGGTACAAACAGGCAATAAGTTTAATCAGGCAAACACGCAAAATCATATTTAGTGGAGCTTGGTGACAAAAACTTCAGAAATTTAATTAATTTGTGTTTTAAGGATGTTTTGATCATCATACCAATCATAAATGTATAGATGTACAATTCCATCATACCGTGTTTGTGTGCTAATGTGTAGAAAAAGGTAAAGGACATAAACGCCCCAAAGAGACCAATGAGCGCCTACATGCTGTGGCTGAATTCCAGTAGAGACCGCATCAAATCGGAGAACCCAGGCATCTCTGTCACTGAAATCTCTAAAAAGGCTGGAGAAATGTGGAAACAACTCAGCAAAGAGAAGAAAGAGGTGACGTGATACCATCACTGGCTCTTCCAAAATGTCAAGGTCTCTAATTTTTTGTACTGGTTTAGAGTTATACTAATGTCTGTCTCTCCATCAGGAGTGGGATGGAAAAGCAGAGGAAGCAAAGAAAGAGTATGAGCGAAAGATGAGAGAGTACAGGGAGAGTGGTGGAGGCTCCTCGGGCACCTCAAAAAGGTACTGAGAATGTTCACAATTATAAAAGAGCTTTGTCTGAGTGCAGTGCTGTTACATAAGTCCAGAAGTTTACGCTCTCATGTCATTCCAAACCAATTTGAATTAAATATTTGTGTTACATTACAAACAGGAAAAAAATTATAGCTAGTGGTGGGCATAGATTAATTTTTTTAATCTAGATTAATCTAGATTAATTACAAAATTAATCTAGAATAATCTAGATTAAAATGGCTCATTTGAATTCTGCCGAAGGCATTCAGAATATGTATGCTACCCAAATAATGACTAAAAGTAAGTCTTTGAGAACGGGTTTCTCAAGCCAGGTGGCGCATTAGACCAGGGGCTCATCTCCTGTTTCCAAAATGCATCACAAACAGCTTGAGAAAGCTGTTCTACTATGATAATTGGTGATGAAAATTAAATTATGTTCAATAAGATGAACTTGTGTTTACTTCCGCATTAGCTAAGGGATGATTTCCGTTTAGGTGGTACTTGAGACTGGAAGAGCTCCTACAGTACATTTACATTTAGTCATTTAGCAGACGCTTTTATCCAAAGCGACTTACAAAGAGTGAGGGAGCAACAAGCGATATGTCATACAGGAGCCATAATACATTAGATCTCAATACAAAGTTACTGGTTTCAACTAAAGCTAGACCACTACCTGTTGAGAGAAAGTGTTTTTTTTAAACCAATTCCGCATTGCACAAGTTGCAAACAACCTTAGTCTTGTCGATGTTTCTATTGGGAAGCTTCTTAAAAATTAATATTCCCTTAAGCAAACCCGGCGGCTTCATAGCTGCATCCATGTTAGCACGTCACGTTTGATGCGGTAATTTCACAGTAACGTTATGTTGTGTTCAGACCAAACGTGAATGGCGTGTCAAGCGCGAGTGATTTATATGTTAATGCAAAGAGCCAATAGACCTACTTGCTGCGCGAATCGCGCGAATGAAGCCCTGGTTATGAGATGATGAGGCGGCTTCTGCTTCCGCGAATGACGCGAATCACGCGAGTTGAAAAATCTCGTTCTCGCCCGGTACAGTGCAGTTAAGCTGGTATACATCCGTGCTAAAATATCAAGGTGAAAGTCATCATAGCTTGCGTAGTATAGACCCAGCTCCCAACCCAACTTTGACAATAGATTAACGGCGACATTTTTTTTAACGCGCGATAATAGTCTCACTGGCCCACCACTAATTATAACATAATAAAAGTACTTTATACTGCTATATGAGTACACTATACAGTGTTTTTATACTAAATTATATTGTATATTATATTGTAAATTTATGTTCCCAAGCCATAAAATATCTTTGCGGGACAAACAGGCTGAAATTCATTTATCAGTCAATATATAGAAAATATTGCCCACCACCATGAATCTCAGTGTATTTGTAGGTTAATTTATATGTTTTTGACTGTTGGTTTTATTTGGGTAAATATCACTGTGATGCATGTTTAGATCAAAGCAGGAACTGGTGATTTCAAACTCTTTCTGCATTACTTTCCTGAAGGGAGAGAAAGAGAAAAGGAAAGAATGAAGAAAAGAGGAAGAAGTCAGGTGGCGGGAGAGAGAAAGAGAAAGAGCGAACAACAGGCAACGACAGTTTTAAGAGTCGAGAGTTCATATCCAGTGAGGAGAGCTCATCAGAGTCAGAGAGAGGCAAAAGACGCAAGCGCAAGGTAACATAAAAACACATATTTTATTATATTTCAAAATAAAACTTTTTTATTTAAACAAAAGGCCAATGGCTATTTTTAACATATTTAGCAATCCTCATACTTTTCACACTTTTGTTTAATTACTTTTATTTTATTATTTGAACCTTATACCAGCAGGAACTAGGAGAAATGATATGACACATTTCCCGTTCTTCATCTTCATTCTCGTTTCACTTTTTTGCAGAAGTCTGTTGATGAAGAAGATGTGGCCAGCACACCACCGAGCTCTGAAGAGTCCGGCTCAGACTAAAGGAAACAAATGGTAGAGCTATGGAGGAACAATCCTATTTCAATTTTTTCATCTCTTTTATTGTACAGTACATAGTTAAATGAACCTATTATACGGTATGTTTTGGCATCACTCTTCTAGATCATCAAGATGTTGAGAAACTCTTGTGTAGTGTATATTGCACGTCTGGTAGTTGACTCAACAGTAGTGTGTATTCTCTGTATGCTGTGTAGTCCTTTTGACAACTTCGTGTTTATCTGTTTGGATTAGGGCTGTCAATAGATTAATCACACCCTTTTCACGCGATTAAGTGCGATTATACACTATTTATTTTGTTTTATATATGTTTATTTTAGTGCTGTCAATCGATTAATCACACCCTTTTCACGCGATTAACTGCGATTAATCACACATGTATAGTGAAATTAAACACGTACTATTTATTTTGTTTTAAATATGTTTATTTTAGTGCTGTCAATTGATTAAAAATATGAACTAACTAATCACACAGCTTTTGTGTTTTTAAATTTACTTTTATATTCAAATAATTACACATTTTATCTCCAAATTAATGTGGAAACAACACATTTCTTTAACAGCATCTTTTTTTGAATGAAAGCCAACATTGTAATATTGTTGGCTATGCAACTGATGTCTTTATTAAATATATAACTTTTTTCTACTATTTTCACTTCTCTTTGCATTAATTTAAGACTCTATTTAACTTGTTGAAGACTTGTTTGCGCTGTCTGTCAGATTCTGATGCAGCCTTTTGCCCATGTGTACACCATAAGGGACAGTTGTTGCGTTGCATTGTATACTAGACAGGTCAATACAACCATTTCGAATCACGCCTAAATAGTTAGCCTTCATATGAATCAGAGCCTGGTTATATAATGTATCGCTAGACAATGATGACACAAAAATAGATTTTGCATAAATGGCGTTAAATTTATTTTACATGTTAATCTGAAAAAAACATTGACAGTCCTAGTTTGGATCCAAAACGCAATACACAGTGATTTACAAAAACACAATAGAAATCATATATTTAACACATCTGCTTGCTTTATATGTACTAACATTAAAACGACTTAATTTATTTAATTTACAATTTCGTTTAAATTCATTTTTTGTCTGGAAATTAACATTGATTTAATACAGTAAATATTTGTTGTTGCAATAAACAGTGTATTACATTTTTTTAACTATTAACCTTCTCTTCTATACCCACGTTCTCACTTCTAACACCTACAACCCATCTCCACTATAAAATTAGGAGTACAGCTCAATACAGAACCCACGAGTATTAAATCTCATTATGGATAGCATTACTGTACATGACCATCACACTCCTCAATTATCTTTTAATTTGATTTGCGACCTCTTCTCCGTTTCATGTGCGTAAGTATAAATTTGTGGTTGTTGAGATAAAGAGCTTGTGGTTGTAACAAAAGCAGGCCAATTTAACCATGGCAAAAAAAAAACTTTCCCAGCAAACCTAACAGACACAAAGCATTAACAAAGCATTCTGGAAACCAGAAATTGATATTTACATGTTTTCATTTAAAAATGGAATTTTTGATTCCGAGAATGCTTTTGCTGAGGCTGTTATTTTGTCCTCTTTTTTTGGTGATAAGGATAAAGACCTATCTTTGAATAAACTGTTGTCAGTTATTTACATAAATGTAAATGTACTGTAAGTTACTGGCAAACTGCTGTAGTACTGTAATTTCTATAGACATTTTTTACAGTATAGGCCTACTGGCAGAAATATGTCTATTTGGCAAGTATTTGTACTCAATCTTTAAAAACTATAATGAAGTTATAATGAAGTTATTCTGAGGGCTTGTAGTTGAATTAACTGTAACGATTGTGTAGCCTAAACACAGTGACAATTTTGAGAGAGTTAAAAAGCAAAAATGTTCTATTAAAAGTTTGTAAATAAGTATGATATTGGGCTGGTTTCTCGCACAGGGATTATTATACTAGTCCTAGACAAAATAAATGTTAGAATTGTCTAAACTGAAAACGTCTATTGTGTCGAGACGACAGATGGGGTTCGCCCTTGAGAACCAATCAACTCTACTGACTACTATTGAAAAGGCCAATGAAATTTGGCGAATGAAATTTGCAGCATACATTTACCTATTGTTCTGAAGAGCCTGAGAGCCTCTCACGACTGCAGCAGAGGACGATACGTGTTGTGGCATAAGGGACACAACATCTTGTTCCCTCCATCAGGAAACTGAGGTTACAGACGTAACCTAGACATTTCGTCGGCTGGTGGAGCCAACCACATCTCGAAGGGGGGCCCCGGAGGGTAGGTTGGCTCCACCTACTTACCTGCCTGGCGTAACAGCTGCACGCACTGTCAGTTTGTGAGTGATGGCTGCTGTCATGTGTGTTTGACCTCACGCCTCGCCAAGACGTGAGATCTTATGATCGAGCACAGTCCAGTGGAGTGTGGGATCGGCTGCAAAGTACACCCGGGGAGAACAAAAAACTCTGTGAGTAAGTGAGCGCCAGGCCCTGAAAAGGGTCCGGCTTTGGTGACGAGGCAGGAGCCGTTCCGTACCGACCGATCAGAGGCATGGCTGTGAAGGTCGGGCCCGATGTTGTTCTCCCTGGGGTCGTCCTGTCAGTGTCACCTTTTGCTAGAAGGTTGCTGACGGGGTGGAGTTTTCCCCCTCGACCTCTGCTTCCGGGGTGCCGCCTGTGCAGCTGGAGCCGATGTCGAAGGGGTCCTGGGCTGCCGGGAAGCAGACATCGCGTGGGATCTCGGAGGCCTCTGGGTGGCCGAGTTGCGGCGTGTTAAAATGTGGCTAATCGCGACTGTCTGCTTCTTCCTCAACGGTGTCACCAACAGCCCACCCTGCCAGACGTGCGCATAAAGAAAACAGACTTTCTCGGTGTCACTCATCTGCGCAAGGTTCAGCCAGAGGTGTCTCTCCAGGACCACTACCGTGGACTATCGTCCGAACCAGGGCCCGTGCGGCACGGAGATCCTGCATTATACCCGGGTCGGCCTTACCCTCTTGGAGCTCTCTAAACGCCTTGGCCTGGTGGACCTGCAGGATGGCCATGGCGTGCCGTGGAGAGAGGAGGCAGCCTGGCCCGCAGAAGCGCAAGCCTTCGAAACCAGTGATGCCGAAGTCCTATACGCCTTGGGCAGAAGGCATGGCCGATTCCCCCAGGTGGCAGCCGTCTGCAGGCACAGGTGCACCGCAACCGCACGTTCCACCTGGGAGATCTCGACGTAGCCTTTGGCTGCCTCACCATCGAGGGAAGTGAGGGAGCCAGAGCTGGTTTGACTGGAGCGGGCCGTGAGTGGAGCGCTCCAAGTTTTACACAGCTCCTCATGCACCTCCGGGAAAAATAGCACCGGGGGTGGGCGTGGTTTGCACTGCGCTCCGACCCCGGGAACCACCTATCCAGCCGCGAGCGTTGCGGAGGAGGCAGTGCATACACTGCCACCCAATACTCGCGGCGAATTTGTGCTTGAGGATCCGGAAGGTATGCCACCGATGGGTGGCGAACATTCAGAAGAGCTAGTCGAATTTGCAGTGCGGGCAAGATTTGTCAAAGAAAGCTGCCTCAGCGTACTGGACGCCCAGACACTTGATGCAGCTATCGTGTCCATCCCCCTCCTCGGTGAGGGTACCGCACCCAAGAGAACAGCGGGACATGCCATGCTGGAGAATGCTCAGTCCTGAAAAGGACCTTTTGGAAAATATCTTTAACACCTCTGGAACCGCCGAGACGCCCAGGGGAAGGTCGCTGCAGGTTGGGACGATCGGCTGCTCTACGTCGTAGATCCAGCAATGTAGGAGAAGAATTCGTTGAATTCGTCTTATTCATAGTCATGAGCGAAGGCTCTGAAGAACAAAAGGTAAATAAATGCTGCAAATTAATTTCATTCGCCAAATTTCATTGGCCTTTTCTATAGTAGTCAGAGTTGATTGGTTCTCAAGGATGAACCCCATCTGTCGTCTCGACACAACGTCGAGAGACCGACAGAAAGGGAACAACAGACATTTCTTTAAATACATCAGTGCAATTGTTTTGTCTCTTGAAATGCACACAAGTAATGCCTTTTTGTAAGTCATGTTAGTAAAAACAACTTATATGTGCTAATTTAACCAAGCCCTAGTCCTGACTGCATCCAATTCCTGTTTAATTTGAAAAACAAGAAAACAAGTATACTTAAAAACTACTGACAGTATACTTCAAAGTGTACTTTCATAAAGTATAGAATCAATAATGTGCTATTGAACTAATAAACAGTCAGTATGCATACACATTAATTTATTGTATTGCAGTACAAATGTCAAACTTAGTGGTAAACTTGCACTTGAAAGTGAGTACACTTCTACAATCTAAAAGTGGACCAATTTAGTCCCAAATATCTATAAATGTAATACCATTTTTTTTTCAAATTGATTTTGATGAAATGTATTTTGCCAATTAAAAATATATTTCAAGTTATTTCATATGCGTCATCTCACATTTTTGTATTGTCGCCTCTTTTTTCTGGTATGTCTGTCATTTCTGCATTTGCATTAGTGGGTAAGACAGTTAAGTTTGTCAACAGTTCATATCTCTTATGTTTCTCTGGATATGTCTCAATCGCGCCTCTCGAACCACTTTGCTCATTATTGCATTTGATGCAATAATGATTTTCTTCACCAATTTGTATCGAGACCCATCCATTTCTCTCTCCCGCTTTTTTTACTTTGCATCCTCGCTCCATCTTGAGCTCCCGTTTCAAGACAATGGAGTCATTGTGAGACATCTAACACTTAGCGCTATCGTTGACTGATAGAGAGCTACATATACTGCAGTACTTGAGCATAACCCCAGTCTACAGTCTCTTATTTGATTTGGTCTTCTGTCATGCGTTACACTTAAGTTAAGCATGTGTGTGGTTTTGTGGGGAAGCAATTCTCAGCTGAATTGCAGTTATGAGAGAGATAATCACAAGCTTAATGGTTGGTCATGTGAAGAAATCTTTCCTCTTACTTGGTTAATGTGGATGCTTGTCTTAGCTTTTGTCATGGATCAAAAAGCTTTTGCCTTTGAACATTTTTACTGCCGTGATGTATACATATATACCGCGAAGAAAAAATTAAGAGACCATTCAAAATGGTCATGTAATCAGTATTTCTAGATGTATTTTGCCATAGACATAAAGTCATCCAACAGCAACATGCAAGACTGGCAGCAGGAACTAATTAAACTATACTAACTATACAAACCTATTTTAGAACTTTTACTAAATTCATATACAAATGTAACTGTTGTATATCTTAAAAGTGAATATGAACTTTTTATATTTGCAGTATTTGAGGTCTGAAAAAGGTTTTGTTATTTTGACCTGTTTTTCTAGTTTTCTGCAAATAAATGCAAAAGAGAAACAATATTTTCATTTGAAATTTGAGAGAAATATTGCTAGTAGTTCACAGAATGAAACAAAAATGTTTAATTTTACCTAAACCTAATATTTAAATATAATTTAATTGTATATTGTAAGCTGCTAAGTAAAACAGCATCTACTATTTTCATTTGAAATTTGAGAGAAATATTGCTAGTAGTTCACAGAATGAAACAAAAATGTTTAATTTTACCTAAACCTAATATTTAAATATAATTTAATTGTATATTGTAAGCTGCTAAGTAAAACAGCATCTACTAAGAGGGTCAATGCAAATGGTAAATCAGAAGAAAGACTAGAATAACTGAAGGAGGAAACACAGGAGGAGAGGGGGAGGGATTTAGACATCTAAGTAAGGCCAGTATGAAAGCAAATCATCTGAGATTTTTCATCCATCAGGAAAACACAAAGCATGATCACTGAAAAGATTTTATTTTTTTACTAAGATTTGGATTGTCCAACTTGTCATCGGCGTCACATTTGTCTCACATAAAAACATTGATACATACCTAGGGAGTGCTGGAAAGATGTGGGACTGTATAACAGATTTCTTTGTGTACGAGACCACCAAGTCTGTGGTGGTAAAGAGTTGGACCATCGGCATCATCAACCGCCTTGCTCAACTCCTCATCATCACATATTTCGTTGGGTAAGATTTGGAGAAAGCATTTGTAGAACTTTGTGTATGCAAGTGTCACTGTGTATTTGGAGTGTTTGTGTGTTTGAGAACATTGTGAAACAGAATTATAGGTATACGTTTGTTTAATTGTTCTAAGAAAATGAAATGGCTGGTTGCTAGTTTTGTGTAGTTATTTTATTGAAATAAGTAATGAGAAATGCTTGGAAACCTTCCTTATCATTTCTTGCTGAAGATTTTTTTGCTCTCTCTCTCTATCTCTCTCTGTCTCTTCACCCTACCTCCACTCCCTTCAGCTGGGTGTTTCTATATGAGAAGGCATATCAAGTAAGAGATACATCCATCGAATCATCAGTGATGACTAAAGTGAAAGGTTTTGGAGAATATAATAACCGGATCATGGACACGGCCGATTATGTGACACCTACTCAAGTAAATCACAACCAACTTTGGCATTATATTTTTTATCATAACACAATAGTATACTTATAGACTTATAATGGCAATTTTCCTTTTTCACAATTATAATGATTTTGTTGTAATCTTTCAGTGTAATCTGTGTTGTAATCTTTTAATTTATTTTAACATAATGAATATAGGCTACAATAGATAAACGAAAAATAAATATAAAATAAATTGTTATATAACTAGCCACTAACCAGGGGTGCGTTTCCCAAAACCAACGTTAGCCATCTATGGTCGCGTGTTCCGTCGTTCCAACGATCAATAGGAAGCAGCATCGCAAAGTTGCGTGGTTGGAACTGCAGGTCTAGAGCTGTGGTTGTAAGTACCGTTCCTTGTTATTTTGACACGTAGACTTACATGCATCAAGCTTTTGATTAAAGTAAGCATGCAACATGCAGTGCATTCCATATCCATCACTGGAAATATAAACAAATTTTATTTGGCATCTTTTAGTTTGTCAAGGAAATAAAAGTGCTGTTTTTCTTAAAAGTGCGCATATCATGTGCGTGATCAGGACCCCGTTGAACCCCTGTGCGGAATGACGTAGGAGGACACTTATAAATGAATTAATATCATGAAATAAAACAACAGAGAACAAAAATAGGATAACCAAAGTAGTCCTTAAATGCAATGTATGTTATTTATGCAATAATTTGACATTAATTCGATCTGAACCCATTTATTAGTAGACGTCATTAGCTCTTCCACCTGTGGGGCGTCAGATTGCCGAACCAACTTGTAGCAACTGATCTCCGGCAGAGTTACTACGGTTTCGGGAAACAGTCGTCACTACATCGTTAATTTACCCAATCTTCGTTAAAGTCCCAGTGAAATAAAAAGTACAATGCCTATTTTTTCATGAAATATGGCAGAGTTTTTGTAAATAGTTTATCAATGTGGGTCATTCGCGTTTAAAATTCCATTTCACTCTGAAAATTATAGAAACTTTTGGTTCACGGGGACTTTAAAGCCCCACTGTAATGCCATTGAACATGCAGCATTGATGTGTTGACGTAATTTCAACTGAGAAATGCAGAGAGCGTGAGACATATCGAACAACCCTGCCTCCTTTTAAAATAACCTATAGTGTTTCGTTTAAAGCACACAATCAGCCTGCCTGGCAAAGCTGGATGCAAAAGTCTGTTGGAAAGAATAGGAAGATCAGTGTTAAGAGTGATGTGTCTTGAGGCTTATTTATGTTGGTAGGTGACACTGGCGTTTGTCTTCTCCTTATCAATGCTGTGATGTCCGATATCTTCCATAGGGCTTTAACATACAACATTCTGTGTAGACTTAAAATGGGTCTAAATGGGAATTTTGTCAGCGCGTAGCTTTTATTTCTAATAATAGAAAAAAAAACTTTCATTTTGATTTCACTGGAGCTTTAAGCCCCGTACTGGCATCATTATCATGATGGCCAACTTTTTAGGACATTTTCTAAACCTCATACAGGTTTAGAAGTGATATACAGAGGTGGTATTTTAATGTTATAATGACATGTCAACTTATGAAAATATCATTACAAGTCCGGTAGAACAGCACTTCGATATACCACTGCAGATCAGTCTGCACAGTGCGGGGTGAAGTGACCGCACTTGTTGTACCGTTGTTATTTGGGACAGGAGCTACCAGTTTTATTGTTCTGTACTTCATATGGCACCCGAGAATTATGCAATGGATACTTATGTTTGTAATGCATTAATTTGGCATGACGTAAAAGCAACTGCTTATGTATATTTATTTATTTGTATACACTATACTAAATGTACATAATGTGTAGGGACAGACATGGCTGTAGGGACAATGCTTTGCGCCGGCTGGATCGCCTTTAGATGGTCCACGAAACCCAACGGTTTCTCAGCGGGTCCTAGGGGTTCATCGAGGCAGCTATTAAAAATTACTTTTAGTTCGGCCTCATTGAAACCTGAGGAGCGTGCTGTAGTCAGAAAGTCCATAGCTAAGT
The DNA here is from genome assembly GCF_015846415.1 of Triplophysa dalaica. Lineage (NCBI taxonomy): Eukaryota > Metazoa > Chordata > Actinopteri > Cypriniformes > Nemacheilidae > Triplophysa > Triplophysa dalaica. The sequence goes on from NC_079543.1 coordinate 9,624,950, forward strand.
CTTTAAGGGGCGTCCCTCTCTGTGTGTAGCCGAGCATTATGTGGGCCTGGTGGCTTCTGAACTTTATACTCGGCAGTAGCTGCCTGCTGGGTTCTATTTGGTTGGATCATTCGTTCACGGTTGTGGTGTGGGAGAACCCAAGTGCAGGGCAGCTTTAACAAAAAAGACTTTATCAATAAACAAACGGCCTACGATGAGGAAAAACAGGACAAGAAACTAAAACCAAAAACTCCCCTCAAGGGGGACAAAACCAAACAAGGTCTCCAGAAAAATAAATATTAAGTCCAAGGCAAACAAGTGGAACAAGGTAATCCAACGGGTAATCACACGGGCAGGAACACCACATCGATAGGACACGGGCTACAAGAAGGAATGATCCGACAAGTGGTTAGGGAAACAGAGACAGTAAATATGGGAACAGTAACAAGGGTAGATTGCAAAGGGACGGAGACAGGCAGGTGACAAGGCTCAACACTAATGGGAAACTGGTGGGAAGATGATGGGAAAGGTTAGGGAGATGAAACACTAATGGGACACTAACGGAGAAACAAGGTGGCGGAGCTAAACGAAAGGGACGACGCTTGCCGAAATGTCAAAACATACCGACACATGTCTCCAAACAAGACATAACACACACAAGACATGATACTGTCACGACCCTGTCTGGGCAATCGTGGCTTAATGGTAAGAGAGTCGGACTCGTGACCAGAAGGTTGCCGGTTCGATCCTCAGGGCCGATTGAGGTGCCCTTGAGTAGGGATACCCTTACTTGCCTCCCCGGGTGCTGCAGTGATAGCTGCCCACTGCTCTGGGTGTGCTTGTGCATGTGTTCATCACTTGCTGTGCGTGTGTTCATCACCTGCTGTGCGTGTGTTCATCACATCCTGTGCATGTGTTCACTACTAACTGGATGGGTTAAAAGCAGAGGTCACAACTCACAACTCCTGATACAAGTAAGAAAATGCACTGCATTCTTGAATAGCTGGACTAATGAAAAATAAATAAGCACTAATGTGAATTAAGAACTAAGTAATTTTGAATTTTATCTAAACATAAATTTAAAAATGTATCCGTAATGTTTACGTATTTGTCTGACATCCACGACACTCCTCCCATCCGTTCTCTGTTTGGGCGTTCCCATGGATTCCTGGGTAGGTAAATTCAGTGTAGATCGCATCGAGGCACAAAGAGGCTCTCGAGCAGACTTCTAAGCGTAAAAAGGCAAATGGGACAGGGCAACTTCTGTGTGTGCACGTATTTACGTATATGCACTTATGTCCACCAGGGGGCATCAGTGTTCTGCATCATCACAAAGCTCATCACAACAGAGAAGCAAACGCAGGGGCGCTGTCCCGAGGTGATACATACATTACCCCTTTTCATTAAATATGTTTTACTATTAACTAGCATCTGTGTTTCATAGATGACTGTTTGTGTATTTCTCTGCAGACAGACAAAAAATCCATATGTATTCACGATGCTAACTGTACTGAGTCAAAACCTGCTAGCAACGGTGAGATATTTCTTCTAATTTGTCTCTTTTGTGCTCTTTGTTTCTATGAGAAGTCTAATAAATTGTCCATATACACTTTTATTATCCTTATATGTTATAAGTTACACAGTAAATTAACATTTAGACCTTAAAATATCCAAAGATCAAGAATTGAACCCATGACCTTGATGTTCCCAGTGTTTCTGTTTGAGCTGTGTATCTGCTAGTCAAGTTATTTGGCTTGAATCATCAAAGGTGAATTTATACAAGGTTCCAGAAGGACAGCGACGATATGTTAAAATTGAATTTAATTGGTTGTGTTTCAGTAGCTGCCGGTGACTGGTAGAGCATTGCATTAGCAACACAAAGGTCCTGGGTTCGATTCCCAAGGAACATGATAATATGTACTTAAATGCACTGTAAATCACTTTTGATTAAAGCGTCTGCCAAAAGCATGAATGTTAATGTAACATCAGTGTCTGTCTATCACGCTGCAAGGCTTGCTGACTGGACGATGTGTTGAGTTTAATTCTTCAAAAAAAACCTGTGAGATCAAAGGATGGTGTCCTGCAGAGATAGATGATGTGCAACAGTGAGTCCACTTCTGATGATTGAAATAGAGATGTAGATGTGTTTATAGACGAATAGAAAAGTGATTTAAAAAAAATCTTTCGCAGGGACCCCATGATGGAGGTGGAGAACTTCACCATTTTCATCAAGAACAGCATTCGCTTCCCCCGTTTCAACTTCACAAAGTAATGGCACACAAATGCAGACATAAAACCATCATTACCAGCATGTCATATAGAGAACCGTAATGATATTATATGATTCATATTAAGAGCCTATAAATTCTTATCTACAAACATTTATGATTGCTACATATTTTAGAAAAAGTACTTATGGTAATATTTGTACTTTTTAGTTCATAGTTCTTTCTCTTCTTCCAACAGGGGAAACTTTTTGCCCTCCATCAATAGTTCTTACATGAAGAAGTGTAAATTTGACTTTCAGAGGAACATGTATTGTCCGATATTCAAAGTTGGAGATGTAATCCGATTTGCTCAACAAAACTTCACCACTCTTGCTGATAAAGTGAGAACTCTCACTTTTTCGTTATTTTTAGCATGCACTTTACTCAAAAGCCATTCGATTTCATTATCTCTCTCACTCTTTTTTTTCTCAGGGGGGAGTAATAGGAATAAAAATAGCATGGCTGTGTGATTTAGATAAGGCAGACGATGAATGCAAACCCACCTATTCATTCACTCGCCTGGACGCCATGTCAGAGAAGTCCAGTGTCTCACCTGGATACAACTTCAGGTTCTTGAAACCGTTCCTTTCACATTTTAACCTTAGAGTGAAGTTGGCAGAACTCTGATGTGATTTTAATGGAATAATTTCATAAACGCATTCAAATATTAATGAAACAAAGCAAGTTCTTGATGTTCAAAGTTTCTATATATTAAAAAAACGTATTACTTAAAGTTGAAATTGGCTGGATACCTTAATAATATGTATTGAAACTGTATCTGATAGATGATCAAAATCATTGTCTCTAGGTATGCAAAGTATTTTAAGATGGAGAACGGGACCGAGTATCGAACATTGCTGAAAGCCTATGCCATCAGATTCGATGTGCTGGTTAATGGAGATGTAAGTAAATATGTATTTTTGTGAGTTGATATGTTTTTCATAAATGCAGATCAGTGCATTTAATGCCTCAATACATTTCTGTTTCTCCTTTACAGGCAGGACAATTTAACATGATCCCAACTCTTATCAACATGGTTGCTGCCTTCACTTCTGTTGGTGTGGTATGTGTCTCCATTGATTCTGAATCATATATTTTATCACTATATGTTTTTTTCAACAACATTTTGAATGTTAGTGTGGGAAAAAAACTGTAATATCTATGTTTACATTACATAAGGTATAGAATATATGTAGAGATGACGTTAAAGCACTGAAATGTGAACTTGTGAGAAGTGAGAATGCTGCCAGACTGCTGCACATCTTCAGGAACAATCGTTTGCTATTGACTTTTAATTACTTCCATAATGCAGATGCTTTACAGAAGTCAGGCTATGTTTCAGAGAGCTGCATGCGATTTTTGTATACAATGGCTTGCTGGCCTTCATACTTTTTTGTAGATCATTAAATAAAACACTATAATTACTACATTCAATTTTTAAACAGTTATTTTTTATCATTATAAAAATGTGTAATTACTTGAAAACATGTTTACTGATGAATATATTTGTAAATATTTCATGTTTATCAACATTAAATTGTAACACTACATAAGCCTCCTTAACTGAATAGCTGCAGATTTAAAAAAGAAACCATAAACTTAAGCAGAGCAAAATTTTTTTTACAATACATTCCTTATTGTTTTAGGGCACAGTGCTCTGTGACATCATTCTGCTGCACTTCCTTAAAGGAGCCGATCTGTACAAGGCCAGAAAATTTGAAGAGGTTTGTTTGTAAACCCGTCACCAGCAACAAGATGTCACTGTAAATCTTTATTAAAAAAATCAATCTTGCTCTTTTTTCTAGGTATCAGATTCAACTATTGAAGAGAGCTACTCATTATACAGGAGCAGAGATCACAGCCAGCTGTCAATCAAACCGGACGAGAAGTTCTCAACTGATTCTGGAGCATTTTCCATGGGACAATATAGTTAACCTGTCTACTTATCCACAAAATAAATCTACAGAACAATCTATACCAACTAGTTTGATACATAAATACTTTGATAGTTTACATTCTTAAATCCACTTCTAAGTTGATTGTTTATTTGTTAATTTTCAAGCATAATTATTTTATCCAAGATAAGTAAGAGATAATGTACATCCATATGGTTATATTTCAATATAAACTCAGGCTGGTTAGGTTAGGATTAGGACCATAAAATGTTTTGAGCATAAAGGATATTTTATCAAAAAACATGTCCTCTATTTTTACTGTCTTACAACATCATTTTTGTTTACTGATTGTTTAAGAAAAAATTGAAACATCTCGGTATACAAACCTGTCAGAATCATATCAAAAGGCGCAATTTTGCTATTTGTTATTTGCATGGTCTACAAAAAAAATGCAGTTCAGGAATGTTTGCTAACATGTCAGTTTTGTACACACCCAAATGCCATCAACCCTGTTTTTTTTGTGTCGATGTTTGTTTTTGAATGTAAAGTTATTGAAAAGAGCAGAGACATGAACGTTTCATATTCTGTATCAAATGTAGACTCACTCATGTGTGAATAACATCATATATTTGCATGAATTTTTAAAGCAAAATACCCACATTGTATATAGGGTCATTACGTCCTTTTGTCACATACAGTAAATATTGCTGCAGGAGGCTCAGGATAATGAAAATTATTTCATGTACAATAATTGTTATTTATATCATAATGCGTATTACTTTTTGATTCTGGCATGACAATCTAGATTCAATGCAGCCCATCAGCTATTAAATTTATAACAAAGGCTTTGCAATCCGCCGAATAAAGTGTGGGTCTTAAATATTATATGATAAATAAAAGTGCTTTTTCACATTAAACCTGAGAACCCATTTATGATTGATGTGAATTACATTTATTCAATCTAAAGGCAAGTCAGAAGTCAGAATGCAGGCATGGCAATATCAATTAATACTTAATTAATCCAAATCTGATCATGAATTCAAAACTTCTAAAACTGGTAAAATGAGACAAAAAAATTAAAAGCTGATGTATGTAAACTTTGACTCTGGTTTGGTCACCCCATTAGAGGACTTATTAGAGGTTTTATTATTTATTTTTGCTGTCATGTAGTTGCCATTATGTAAAATATTAAGTTTGTAAATGGCTAATCCCCTATATGAACCTAATTGACTTTGTTTTTCAAGAGTTGATGTGTGTGACTGGACTTGTTTATTGTTTAATACTGTTGTATGAGGTCTAGTTATGACGTTCACAAGGTTTTTACATTCAAAAACATCACAATCAATAAGTAATAGGCTATTTTCTACAGAAGTTTTGAGGCCAGCTCTATAAACGCTCAGTTGTAATAGGCCTGCGGCATTGAAGACATTTGGAAGTGAAGCGCCCACCGCTTTGATTAGATATCAGTTTGCGTAGTTGGAGCCTTTTGTGAATTTGGTTAGAGACGTAATGTTAGGTTAAACATTAGCACTATTCACAGTTTTCGCACAGTATTAGTATTATCTGCAGACCTCCTGTGATTTATAAATTACCTCCCTACATCAGTCATTTCATGTGATGCATTTACTTAAATTTACTGACTTATTTCCTAGATGTGATTGCAAGGCTTTGCGTATAGTTTGTATAGCCTATAGTTGTGTTGCGTTTAGTGATATATGACTGTACCTGTCAGCATTTGAGACCCGTGATTGCGAACTGGACAAAAGATCACCATGATCGCAGGTCTCAAATGTTACGAGAGTAACATAATAAATAAACAAACAGACTCCCGGGAGCTTATGGATATCACCCGAAATAAAACCAAGACACTTCAAACCGCCTCCATTATTCGCAAACTTTGGATAAAACCTTGAAAATGATATATAAACCCACAAATCACAGAGATGCAAGTAATACAAATGACAAGAAGTACCCAGGTAATACTAATCTCGTGCGAATAGTGCTCAGGGCACATCAAGCGATCTCTAATAAAGCAATAGTGACGTATGGTACAGAAATGTTGATATTATCTCCCAAAAGATTGCTGCACCCTTCCTATCGGATCCAATATTGACGGCTCAGCACTGGTATTTTAATTTTAGTCTCTGTCGACCTGTGCCTTGTTTACGAAGGAATCCTCAGAGAAATGAAACGAACAAATGCACAATATTTAACGGCATGTTTTTTATTGCTTGCTCGCTCTATCTGGTTCCGCGCCATTTGTGGTTCTTCAGTTCTGTCATGCGCGAAAAAGTGGACGGGGCTAGAGAAGAAGTCCTTGATATTTTCCGGTGGAGGCGGTGTTCAACCTATCAATGTTGTCATAGATAGGTGCATTCCAGAACCTGTCATTCGCTGGGCATGGTGTCAATAACAGATGGAAACTCAGTAACAAGGACGTTTCAGTTCTGATACTTATACAATGTTCGGGTGAATACGATTCCCTCTTATATGACAAAAGCTTGGGTTAAAATTGTGATTTTAATTAATCCCTTCTTTAAAGAGAATTGGAAAAACAAGGAGCTGTAAAGTTAAATGTTAGACCACTAAAGAGTGACTGATATAGGGACAAATGTAAATTCATCTGTATAAAAAAGTTATTTTTAATAAAAATTTTTTTAAAATAAAACCCCTTCGTGAGGAAAGGGGAGGAGTTCATGAAAAAAAGTGACACAAGACAAACTAAGAATTATTGTGAGATGACAGAAAACGTGATAAGTCAATTTCTGCATCAAATTCAAACCTGCAAAAAAGGCTTGTTTAAATCAGCAACAGCGAAATGTGTCCTCGTCACCAATAATATTAGAACTAAAGCTACACCACTAAACGTTCAAAACAACATGCTAAGCAATACACAAGTGTCTTTTTTTTTGAAAAACAATACACAGTGGTTTACAAAAACACATTAGAAATCATATATTTAACACATCTGCTTGCTTTATACAGTATGTACTAACATTATTATTAATTTACATTTTCGTTTAAATTCATTGTTTGTTTACATTGTTAACATTGATTTAATACAGTAAATATTTGTTGTTGCATTAAACATTGTATTAAAAACTTGTATTGCTGTTAAAATATTAACCTTCTCTTCTATACCCACGTTCTCTCTTCTAACACCTACAACCCATCTCCACTATAAACATTTGGAGTACAGCACAATACAGAACCAACGAGTATTAAATCTCATTATGGATAGCATTACTGTACATAACCACCACACTGCTCAATTATCTTTTAATTTGATTTACGACCTCTTCTCCGTTTCATGTGCGTAAGTATAAATTTGTGGTTGTTGAGATAAAGAGCTTGTGGTTGTAACAAAAGCAGGCCAATTTAACCATGGCAAAAAAAAAACTTTCCCGGCAAGCCTAACAGACAGCCTCAAAACGCTGGTTAATGGCGAAGTCCATGAAAGTTATTCAGTGATATAACTGGAGGGCTTCTGCGTGTGGCATAACATATATCGTATATATTGTAAACATGACATTATTTATTGTTAATCATCTAAAGAAAACAGACTGATCCTTGTAACCTAAAATTTAGATATGTGCATATACCTGTACAGACTTACGGTGTTTCTTTAGCTTAATTGGTAGAACATTGCTGCAAAAAGGTCAAAGGTCTGAACCCCAGAGAGGACACGCGTGCAGATAAAATGTATCTTGAATAAGTTGTTTTGGATACAAATGTCTGCAAAAGGCGTACATGCTTAATATGTACTAACATTACTTACTTACTGTGGATTTATATTTATCTAATTTATTGCCAAACGTTTGTTAAAAGATAAATTAATATTAAACATTAACAAGTCTTTATCTTTACAGAAAAAATGATAAAATAACAGCCTCATGCAAAGCATTCTGGGAACCATAAATTTATATTTTCATGTTTTCATTTAAAAATGGATTTTTGGTCCCCAGAATGCTTTGCATGGGGCTGTTTTTTTTTTCCTTTGGTGATAAGACTTGTTAATGTTTAATGATCATTTATCTTTGAACAAACTGTTGTCAGTTATTTACATAAATGTAAATCTACAGTTAGTTTCTGACAAACTGCTGTAATACTGTAATTTCTACTAACATTTTTTAAGGTATAGGACTACTGGCAGAAATATGTCTATTTGGCAAGTATTTGTACTCAATCTTTAAAAACTATAATGAAGTTATTCTGAGGGCTTGTAGTTGAATTTACTGTAACGATTGTGTAGCCTTAACACAGGGACAATTTTAAGAGTGTTAAAAAGCAAAAATGTTCTATTAAAAGTTTGTAAATAAGTATGATATTGGGCTGGTTTCTCGCACAGGGATTAAGACTAGTCCTAGACAAAATAAATGTTAGAATTGTCTAAACTGAAAACAACAGACATTTCTTTAAATACATCAGTGCAATTGTTTTCTCACTCGAACTGCACACAAGTAATGCTTTTTTGTAAGTCATGTTTGTAAAAACAACTAAAATGTCGTAATTTATCCAAGCCCTAGCCCTGACTGCATCAAATTCCTCTACGGGAAACCGTCCGTTAAGTATAATTTTAGAAAACGTCTCGGTTACGTCTGTTACCTCAGTTCCCTGATGGAGGGACGTTGTGTCGAGCCGACAGATGGGGTTCGCCCTTGAGAACCTATCAACTCTGACTACTATAAAAGAGGCCAATGAAATTTAGCTAATTAAATTTGCATGCCGGTTTCCGCCCCCTGATATCCGGAATAAAAAAAGAAGGCGTGCATCATTCATTTACCTTTTGTTCTGAAGAGCCTGAGAGCCTCTCACGACTAGAGCAGAGGACGATACGTTTTGTGGCATAAGGGACACAACGTCTCGTTCCCTCCATCAGGATCTAAGGTTACAGACCTAACCGAGACCTTCCCTTTCTGTCGGTCTCTCGACGTTGTGTTGAGCGGCCAGATGGGGTTCCTATGGAAAATGACACAACGTTGTAGCGTGTCACAATCTCTAGGGAAGCGATGGTAGCAGGCCTGGGCGTGTCAGCACGAGGCTTTCATGAAACTGTAACCTTCCAGTGTGATGGTCGGGGGGTCCCAGTGCTTTCTTGGAGAAAGATGGGTACACCCTGACCTGTAACCTTTCACGGATGGAGGCCTTAGCTCTCTACTGGCGAGAGGCCTCTGGATCGGGTTTACACCGGGTGTGCGCGACTTCCTTAATTAGGGATGCTCTGCAGAGGCCCCTTCCTATCCGGGTGGAGGAATACAATGGATATAGATATGGTCTCGCCCTTAGGGGAGATTGCATGGAACATGCGGACTGAGTAGTTAACCGCGAGGTGGAGGTCAACCTGGGGGAGGTCATGGGTCACCAGGAGTGGGAACCATCTCATGAGGATACATCAGACGGAACAGCCCACGGAGGGGGTGTTACAGACGTCCGGTAGCACTAGATCCGGTTAGATCTATCTGTGATAGTTCATATGTTCTATTGGCCTAAGGGGGGAGGCTGCTCTGCCCAGCCGACCCCAAGGGTGTGCTTGCTTAGTGATGGATAGGATGCCTGTTTTTAACCATGTGGTTGGGTATGAAGGGAGATGGATGGGATGCCTGTTCTTAACCATGTGGTTGGGTAAGAAGGGAGGTAGATAGCACACTGACCCAACCTGCTGGAAGGTGGGGAGGTGCTTTCGCAGGCATAAGCCCCGCTGGATGGCAGTCCTTCATGTTGCCACGCAGGACGTGGTCTGACACCGGGTTTATGTGAAGGCTGTAAAACCTTGCGAAGGAGTTGGGCATAGCCCAACCCGCAGCTCTATAAATGTCTGCCAGAGAGGCGCCTCTGGCCAGTGCCCAGGAGGTGGCTATACCCCGTGTGGAGTAAGCCCGCACTGCCAATGGGCATGGGAGATCTTGTGTTATGCCGCCGTGACGGCATCACGATCCAGTGTCTCTGTTTGGAGACAGCCCTCCCCTTCTGCTGTCCTGCGAAACAGACTAAGAGCTGGTCAGAGCTCCTGAAGCTCTGCGTGCGGTCCAAGTAGAGGCGCAGTGCGCATACTGGACACAACACGGATGGGGTTGGGTCTTCCTCTCCAATGGGGAGTGCCTGCAAGTTCACCACATGGTCCCAGAAGGGAGTCGTGGGAACGTATCTGGGCCTTGGTCTCAGGATAACTTGGGAGTTGCCAGTCCGAATTCAAGGCAATCCGGGGACACAGAGAATGCTTGAAGGTCCCCTACCCTCTTGAAGGAAGTGAGCGCCATCAGGAGGGCCATCTTACTCGAAAGGTGAAGAAGATCGGAACCTCCGAGGGACTCAAAGGGGTCCCCAGAGAGGCCCGCCCGGACCACATTAAGGTCCCAACAGGGTATGGAGCAGAGACGAGGCGTATAACCGCCTAGTAGATGGGGCCCTGGCCTGGGTGATGGTCTCCGCCACAGAGGGGGATAGCCTACTTAGGATCTCCTCGTCCTGTCTAGTGACCAGACATGGAGACTCCAGAGGTGTGGTCTGGGATGCCAGAACGTGCCCTTCCCATGAGAGAGCATGGCCTCCATCAGGGGAATGGGCCAGGGGGGAGTCATTGTCAAGAGCATCAGATCTGAGTGCGGTTGGGCCAATGCGGCGCTGATCTTGACCTAGCACAGTGTCTGTGGAATGAGGCTTACTGGGGAGAAGGCGTACTTCCGCTTGTCCTGTGGCCAGCTGTGCACAAGGACATCCGTGCCGAAGGGGGCCTTGGACAGGGAGTACCAAAACAGGCAATGGGTGATGTCGCGGGAGGCGAACAGGTCTACCTGGGCCTTACCGAACAGCATCCAAATGAGCTGGACTGCGCGGGAGTGGAGTTGCCACTCTACGCGAGGCGTCGACTGACGAGAAAGCGCGTCGGCTCTCTGGTTCAAGTTGCCTGGGATATGTGTGGCCGCAGGGAGCGGATCACCTGTTGACTCTGAGGATTGATGTAAGCCACGGGTGTAGTGCTGTCTAGGCGTACGAGCACATGCTTGTCCTGCACGAGAGGCCGTAGCCTCGACTCTGTAGCCAGTGTTGGAGAGGTCTCATGTGCATTAACCTGAGGGGTATTACCCCGCCAAGGATGTCAGGTGTCCCAGGAGCCTCTGAAACTGTTTCAGGGGGACTGCTGGCTGCCTGAAGTGTTCCAGGCAGATCTTGTGAGATACCCGCACAACTTTTCCTTGAGGGGAGAAACGGTGGCTTGCACAATCTTCGTGAAGACCCGTGGGGACAGGGATAGACCCAAAGGGAGGACTCTGTACTGATATATGCCCGCCCCTTGATCGCGAACCGTAGGAACGGCCGGTGACGAGAGAGGATCGAGACATGAAAGTAAGCATCCTTCAGGCCGATTGCCACAAACCAATCCTGACACCTGATGGATGTCAGGATGCGTCTCTACGTGAGCATCCTGAATGGCAGCTTGTGAACTGCTTGTTCAGGGTACGCAGATCTAGAATGGGGCGCGACCTGCCGTCTGAATGATGAAGTACGGGCTGTAAAACCCGCTGAACATCTTGGCTTGAGGGATGAACTCAATGGCCTGTTTCGCCAGAAGGGTGGTGACCTCTGCCTGACGTATGGAGGCAACCCTGCCTCTGACAGAGGTGGAGAGGATGCCCTGAAACTTGGGAGGGTTTCTGGCGAACTGGATCTAGTAGCCAAGACGGACTGTCCTCAGTAGCCACCGAGACAGTGTGGACAGCCCTTGCCAAGCTCCCAGGGACTGAGACAGGGGGACCAAGGGGACAGTCTGCTTCACCATTCCCACGGGGGGTGGTTCGTCGGCTGGCGGAGCTAACCACATCTCACGGGGGGGACCCCGGAGGGAAGGTTGGCTCCGCCGACTTACCTGCCTGGTGGAACAGCTGCACGCAGTTGGTTTGAGAGTGGTGGCGGCAGTCGTGTGTGTTCGACCTTACGCCTTGCCAAGACGTGAGGTAGGGTGGCCGAACACAGTCCAGTGGAGTTTGAGAGCGGCTGCAAGGGACACCCAGGGAGAACAGAAACTCTCTTTGTGAGTAGGTGGGCGCCAGGCCCTGAGAAGGGCCCGGCTTTGGAGACGAGGCAGGAACCGTCCCGTACCGACCGATCAGAGACGTGGCTGTGAAGGTCGGGCCCGATGTTGTTCTCCATGAGGTCTTCCCGATAGGGGCGCTTCTTGCGAGAAAGTTGCTGACGGGGAGATTTTTCCTCCTCGACCGCCTCTACCGGGGTGCAGCCAGCGCTGGAAACACACCGGAGCCGATGTCGAAGGGGTCCTGTGCTGCTGGGAAGCAGACGTCGCACAAGATCTTTCAGGCCTGTGGGCGGCTGAGTCGCGGCGTGGTAAGATATCTAAGAAGCTAATCGCCTCTGTCTGCTTCACCGTCGAGAACTGCTGAGCGAAGTCCTAAACGGTGACACCAAACCTGGGTGCATCGAAAAAGCTGACTTTCTCGGTGTCACTCATCTCCGCAAAGATCAGCCAGAGGTGTCTCTCCTGGACCACTAGCGTGAACATCGTCTGACCCAGGGCTTGTGCCGTCACCTTGGTCACCCATAGAGCGAGATCAGTGGCGGCATTGAGATCCTGCATAATACCCAGGTCGGCCTTACCCTCGTGGAGCTCTCTTAATGCCTTGGCCTGGTGGACCGCGGTGCCTCTTCTATATTGGTCAGAGTTGATAGGTTCTTAAGGGCGAACTCCATCTGTCGGCTGGACACAACGTCGGAGGACCGACAGAAAGGGAACAAGTATACTTAAAAACTACTGACAGTATACTTCAAAGTGTACTTTCATAAAGTAAAGAATCAAGAATGTGCTATTGAACTAATAAACAATCAGTATGCAAACTCGTTAATTTATTGTATTACAGTACAAATGACAAACTTAGTGGTAAACTTGCACTTGAAAGTCAGTGTACTTCTACAATCTAAAAGTGGACCAATTTAGTCCCAAATATCTATAAATGTAATACCATTTTTTTTTCAAATTTATGTTGGTGAAATGCATTTGGCCAATTAAAAATATATTTCAAGGTATTTCATATGCGTCATCTCACATTTTTGTATTGTCGCCTCTTTTTTCTGGTATGTCTGTCATTTCTGCATTGGCATTAGTGGGTAAGACCCCCTGTTCATATCTGTTATGATTCTCTGGATTTGTCTCAATTGCACCTCTCAAAGCACCTTGCTGATTATTGCATTTGATGCAATGACGATTTTGTTCACCAATTTGTATTGAGACCCACCCATCCATTTCTCTCTCCTGCTTTTTTTTACTTTGCATCCTCGCTCCATCTTGAGCTCCCGTTTCAAGACAATCGAATCATCGTGAGACATCTAACACTTAGCGCTATCATTTACTGATAGAGAGCTACATATACTGCAGTACTTGAGCATAACCCCAGTCTACAGTCTCTTATTTGATTTGGTCTTCTGTCATGCGTTACACTTAAGTTAAGCGTGTGTGTGGTTTTGTGGAGAAGCAATTCTCAGCTGAATTGTAGTTATGAGAGAGATAGTCACACGCGTAATGGAAGAAATGTTTCCTCTTAGTTGGTTAATGTGGATGCTTGTCTTAGCTCTTGTCGTGGATCAAAAAGCTTCTGCCTATGAACATTTTTCTGGTGTAATGTATACATATATACCGCAGATAAAAAATTAAGAGACCATTCAAAATGTTCATGTAATCAGTATTTCTAGATGTATTGCGCCATTTCAGTCCGCTGTCAAACCGTAAGAGAGACATAAAGTCATCCAACAGCAACGTGCAAGACTGGCAGCAGGACAATACACAAGAAAACTGTCATAAAAATCGAGGTTATCACATAAAAAACTATTGTAGAACTTTTGCTAAATTCATATACAAATGTAACTGTTGTATATCTTAAAAGTGAATATAAACTTTTTATATTTGCAGTATTTGAGGTCTGAAAAAGGTTTTGTTATTTTGACCTGTTTTTCTAGTTTGCTGCAAATAAATGCAAAAGAGAAACAATATTTTCATTTGAAATTTGAGAGAAATATTGCTAGTAGTTCACAGAATGAAACAAAAATGTTTAATTTTACCTAAACCTAATATTTAAATATAATTTAATTGTATATTGTAAGCTGCTAAGTAAAACAGCATCTACTAAGAGGGTCAATGCAAATGGTAAATCAGAAGAAAGACTAGAATAACTGAAGGAGGAAACACAGGAGGAGAGGGGGAGGGATTTAGACATCTAAGTAAGGCCAGTATGAAAGCAAATCATCTGAGATTTTTCATCCATCAGGAAAACACAAAGCATGATCACTGAAAAGATTTTATTTTTTTACTAAGATTTGGATTGTCCAACTTGTCATTGGCGACACATTTGTCTCACATAAAAACATTGATACATACCTAGGGAGTGCTGGAAAGATGTGGGACTGTATAACAGATTTCTTTGTGTACGAGACCACCAAGTCTGTGGTGGTAAAGAGTTGGACCATCGGCATCATCAACCGCCTTGCTCAACTCCTCATCATCACATATTTCGTTGGGTAAGATTTGGAGAAAGCATTTGTAGAACTTTGTGTATGCAAGTGTCACTGTGTATTTGGAGTGTTTGTGTGCTTGAGAACATTGTGAAACAGAATTATATGTATACGTTTGTTTAATTGTTCTAAGATAATGAAATGGCTGGTTGCTAGTTTTGTGTAGTTATTTTACTGAAATGAGTAATGAGAAATGCTTGGACACCTTCCTTATCATTTCTTGCTGAAGATTTTTTGCTCTCTCTCTCTATCTCTCTCTGTCTCTTCACTCTACCTCCACTCCCTTCAGCTGGGTGTTTCTATATGAGAAGGCATATCAAGTAAGAGATACATCCATCGAATCATCAGTGATGACTAAAGTGAAAGGTTTTGGAGAATATAATAACAGGATCATGGACACGGCCGATTATGTGACACCTACTCAAGTAAATCACAACCAACTTTGGCATTATATTTTTTATCATAACACAATAGTATACTTATAGACTTATAATGGCAATTTTCCTTTTTCACAATTATAATGATTTTGTTGTAATCTTTCAGTGTAATCTTTGTTGTAATCTTTTAATTTATTTTAACATAATGAATATAGGCTACAATAGATAAACGAAAAAGAAATATAAAATAAATTGTTATATAATGAGCCACTAACCAGTGGTGCGTTTCCCAAAACCAACGTTAGCCATCTATGGTCGCGTGTTCCGTCGTTCCAGCTTAGTTCAACGATTTAAGTGTTTTCCAAACCCATCGTTCCAACGATCAATAGGAAGCAGCATTGCAAAGTTGCGTGGTTGGAACTGCAGGTCTAGAGCTGTGGTTGTAAGTACCGTTCCTTGTTATTTTGACACGTAGACTTACATGCATCAAGCTTTTGATTAAAGTAAGCATGCAACATGCAGTTTATTCCATATCCATCACTCGAAATATAATTTCTTTTTATTTGGCATCTTTTAGTTTGTCAAGGAAATAAAAGTGCTGTTTTTAAAGTACGCATGCCATGTGTTTGATCTGCGTGCGCTAGGACCCTGGGGAACCCCTGTGCAGAATGACGTAGGAATTAATATCATGAAATAAAACAACAGAGAACCAAAATAGGATAACAAAAGTAATCCTTAAATGCAATGTATGTTTTTTAAAACAATAATTTGACATTCATTCGATCTGAACCCATCTTTTAGTAGACGTCATTACTCTTCCACCTGTGTGGCGTCAGACTGCTGAACCAACTTGGAGCAAACAATTGATCTCTGAAAGACGTCACTAAGGGTTGGGTTAATTTACCCAACTATACATATTACTATGTTGGTTAACCAGCGAGTTATGTCGTTGTTCGAGAAACTCACCCCAGACCGAGTAAGACAAACCGGAAGTTAACTTCGGGCCAGGCACGCGTCCGTCGAAACCATCTATACATCAGCTTCACCAATAAATATATTATATAAAAATGTTGTTGCATTTCTGCAAAGAAAATATTTGCTTCACTGATCGTCCCAGTGAAATAAAAAAATACAATATGCCTATTTTTTCATGAAATATGGCAGTGTTTGTAAATATCATTGTGGAACATTCGCGTTTAAAATTCCATTTCACTCGGAAAACGATCGAAAATTCTGGTTCACGGGGACTTTAAAGCCCCACTGTAATGCCATTGAACATGCAGCATTGATGTGTTGACGTCTCAGAGACTGGTCTCATATAACCTAACACAGTATACAGAGCTAAGTTAGAGTATTTTTTTTTTAAAGAGTAGAGAAGAAAATAGAGTCAGAACTGATCAGTCAGGTGTTGACGGAAGAGATGTGTTTTCAGACGTTTCTTAAGGATGGCTACAGAATCTGCAGATCTTGTGGCAGCGGGCGATTCATTCCACATAGGTGGAACCGATCCGGAGAAGGTACGTGAGAGAGATTTTTTACCTTTTTGGGATGGCACCACAAGACATCGTTCGTTTGCAGAGCGTAGGGATCTGGCGGGTACATATGTCTTTATTAGCGAGAGAAGATAATGGGGTGCTCCTATAGGGAAGCCAATGTAGCTTAATGAATAGAGGAGGGACGTGTGCTCTCTTCAGTTCATTAAAGATAACTCTTGCCGCAGCATTCTGGATCTTCTGTAGAGGTTTTGTTGTGCAGGCTGGAAGTCCACCCAGTAGCGCATTGCAGTAGTCCAGTCTGGACAGGACAAGAGCCAGTACGAGGACTTGCGTAGCATGCTCTGATAGGAAGGGTCAAATTTTCCTAATATTGTTGAGGATGAATCTACAGGACCGGGCAGTGCTGGCAATTTGATCTGTGAAGTTAAGCTGATCATAGATCACCACTCCCAGGTTTCTTACCTTTCTGGAAGATGTGATGGTTGATGAGCCCAGTTGAATGGAGAGGTTGTGATGAGTCTTTGTGTCGGCCGGGATAACAAGCAGTTCTGTTTTTGTAAGGTTCAGCTGCAGGTGATGGCCATTCTTCCGGAGCGAGATATCGGCTAGGCAAGCTGAGATGCATGCAGAAACAGTCGGAATCGCCAGGCCGAAAAGACAGGTAGAGTTGTGTATCATCCGCATAGCAGTGATAGGAAAAGCCATGTTTCTGAATGACAGAGTCTTGGGAAGTCATGTATACAGAAAATAGCAACGGACGAAGCACTGAGCCCTGAGGCACATCTGTGTCGAGATGTTGGGACTCAGACACCTCACATCTCCAGGATACTCTAAATGACCTACCTGAGAGGTAAGACCTGAACCATTGTAGCAGTTTACACAAAACACGTTCTAGAGTTTAAGCAACGAAGGGGAGTAGGGATACCGGTCTGTAGTTTTCTTTTAGCCATCAATGCTGCGATGTCCGATCTCTTCGATAGGGCTTTTACATACAACATTCTGCGTAGACTTAAAACGGGTCTGAATGGGAATTTTTTCAGCGCGTAGAAGCCTAACAGTGTATTTTTAATAAAATAAAAAAAGTTCATTTTGATATCACTGGAGCTTTAAGTCCCATACTGGCACCATTATCATGATGGCCAACTTTTAAGGACATTTTCTAAACCTCACTACATAAAAGACTAAAAATCTTGTTTTTAATGAAATGCATGGTTTATGCGAGGGTTTGATTTGGGGTTTCATAGAGGGAGGGCAAGTGCGCCTACCTGTTCTTCTGTCTCTGTGTTGTGCTAGTAGGCCATTTTGCAAGATGTAAACATTGGTCCAGAAGCACTTCCGTTTCATTTTTATTTTATTTTTTAAGTCTTATATAAATAATTAAATCTTGAAGATATTATTTAGATTTTGTTATTACTAATCTGTTGATTGTATTTTTGTACAGTGTTAACAACTGAAATATGAGGTAGAAATAATAATATCGTTTTTCAGTAGCTTCGGGTATCTCATAGGAAATGTAGTAAATGTTATGAAACAGTGGATTGTCTATGGGCTATAGGCCTATTCAGACGTTACCCCCGCGTTTCACGGGAAGAACCCTAGGCAGTTTCTAGTTGGTGAGACTTACACTATTTACACTATTACACTATTTATGTACACTATACTAAATGAACATAATGTGTAGGGACAGACATGGCTGTAGGGACAGGGCTTGGCTTCGGCTGGTAGGCCGGCTGTACAGGGCTTGGCGCCGGCTGGTTCGCCTGGAGATGGTCCACGAAACCCAGCTGTTTCTCAGCGGGTCCTAGGGGTTCGTCGAGGCAGTTATTAAAAATAATTTTAAGTTCGGCCTCATTGAAACCTGAGGAGCGTGCTGTAGTCAGAAAGTCCATAGCGAAGTCTTTAAGGGGCGTCCCTCTCTGTGTGTAGCCAAGCATGATGTGGGCCTGGTGGCTTCTGAACTTTATACTCGGCAGTAGCTGCCTGCTGGGTTCTATTTGCTCGGATCATTCGTTCATGGTTGTGGTGTGGGAGAACCCAAGTGCAGGGCAGCTTTAACAAAAAAGACTTTATCAATAAACAAACGACCCACGAAGAGGAAAACCGGACAAGAACTTAAATCAAAAACTTCATTCAAGGTCAACAAAACAATACAAGGTCTCCAGAAAAATAAATATTAAGTCCAAGGCAAACAAGTGGAACAAGGTAATCCAACGGGTAATCACACGGGCAGGAACACCACATCGATGGGCCACGGGCTACAAGAAGGAATGATCCGACAAGTGGTTAGGGAAACAGAGACAGTAAATATGGGAACATTGACAAGGGGAGATTGCAAAGGGACGGAGACAGGCAGGTGACAAGGCTCAACACTAATGGGAATGGGTTAGGGAGATGAAACACTAATGGGACACTAACGAAGAAACAAGGGGGCGGAGCTAAACGAAAGGGACGATCCGTGCCGCAATGTCAAAACATGCCGACACGTGTCTCCAAACAAGACATAACACATACACAAGACATGGTACTGTCACAACCCTGTCCACAAGGCTCGAGAACTCAGTATAGCATCCTGACATAAGTAAGAAAATGCAATGCATTCTTGAATAGCTGGCCTAATAAAAAATAAATAAGCAATAATGTGAATTAAGAACTAAGTAATTTTGAATTTTATCTAAACATACATTTAAAAATGTATCCGTAATGTTTACGTATTTGTCTGACATCCACGACACTCCTCCCATCCGTTCTCTGTTTGGGCGTTCCCATGGATTCCTGGGTAGGTAAATTCAGCGTAGACCGCATCGAGGGCACAAAGGAGGCTCTCGCAAGCAGACTTCTAAGCGTAAAAAGACAAATGGGACAGGGCAACTTCTGTGTGTGCACGTATTTACGTATATGCACTTATGTCCACCAGGGGGCGTCAGTGTTCTGCATCATCACAAAGCTCATCACAACAGAGAAGCAAACGCAGGGGCGCTGTCCCGAGGTGATACATACATTACCCCTTTTCATTAAATATGTTTTACTATTAACTAACATCTGTGTTTCATAGATGACTGTTTGTGTATTTCTCTGCAGACAGACAACAAATCCATATGTATTCACAATGCTAACTGTACGGAGTCAAAACCTGCTAGCAATGGTGAGATATTTCTTCTAATTTGTCTCTTTTGTGCTCTTTGTTTCTATGAGAAGTCTAATAAATTGTCCATATACACTTTTATTATCCTTATATGTTATAAGTTACACAGTAAATTAACATTTAGACCTTAAAATATCCAAAGATCAAGAATTGAACCCATGACCTTGATGTTCCCAGTGTTTCTGTTTGAGCTGTGTATCTGCTAGTCAAGTTATTTGGCTTGAATCATCAAAGGTGAATTTATACAAGGTTCCAGAAGGACAGCGACGATATGTTAAAATTGAATTTAATTGGTTGTGTTTCAGTAGCTGCCGGTGACTGGTAGAGCATTGCATTAGCAACACAAAGGTCCTGGGTTCGATTCCCAAGGAACATGATAATATGTACTTAAAAGCACTGTAAATCACTTTTGATTAAAGCGAATGTTAATGTTAATGTAACATCAGTGTCTGTGTATCACGCTGCAAGGCTTGATGACTGGACGATGTGTTGAGTTTAATTCTTCAAAAAAAACCTGTGAGATCAAAGGATGGTGTCCTGCAGAGATAGATGATGATGCTGCAAAGTGAGTCCACTTGTGATGATTGAAATAGAGATGTAGATGTGTTTATAGACGAATAAAAAAGTGATTAA
Source organism: Triplophysa dalaica (assembly GCF_015846415.1). Classification (NCBI taxonomy): domain Eukaryota; kingdom Metazoa; phylum Chordata; class Actinopteri; order Cypriniformes; family Nemacheilidae; genus Triplophysa; species Triplophysa dalaica. The sequence goes on from NC_079543.1 coordinate 9,645,254, forward strand.
AAAAATCTTTCCAAGGGACCTCATGATGGAGGTGGAGAACTTTACCATTTTCATCAAGAACAGCATTCGCTTCCCCCGTTTCAACTTCACAAAGTAATGGCACACAAATGCAGACATAAAACCATCATTACCAGCATGTCATATAGAGAACAGTAATGGAATTACTGTCATGTCCAAAATTGTTGGCACCCCTGAAATTTTTCCAGATAATCAAGTATTTCTCAAAGAAAAGTATTGCATTAACACATGTTTTGCTATACACATGTTTATTCTCATTGTGTGTATTGGAACACAACATTCAAAAGGAGGGGAAAAAGCAAAGTTGACATAATGTCACACAAAACTCCCAAAATGGGCTGGACAAAATTATTGGCACCCTTAACTTAATATTTGGTTGCACACCCTTTGGAACAAATTACTGAAATCAATCGCTTCCTATAACCATCAATAAACTTCTTACACCTCTCATCCGGAATTTTGGACCACTCTTCCTTTGCAAACTGCTCCAGGTCTCTCATATTGGAAGGGCGCCTTTTCCCAAAGCAATTTTAAGATCTCTCCACAGGTGTTCAATGGAATTTAGATCTGGACTCCATGCTGGCCAATTCAGAACTCTCCTGCGCTTTGTTGCCATCCATTCCTGGGTGGTTTTTGAAGTATGTTTGGGGTCATTGTCCTGCTGGAATACCCACGATCTCAGATGCAGACCCAGCTTTATGGCTCTGGGCCCTACATTGCGACCCAAAATCCTTTGGTAATCCTCAGATTTCATGATTCCTTGCACGCAGTCAAGGCACCCATTGCCAGAGGCAGCAAACAAACCCAAAACATCTATGAACCTCCACCATATTTGACTGTAGGTACTGTTTTCTTTTCTTTGTAGGCCTCATTCCGTTTTCGGTAAACAGTAGAATGTACTTTACACAAAAAGCTCTATCTTGGTCTCATCTGTCCACAAGAAGTTTTCGGCTTTTGGCTTACTCAAGTACATTTTGGCAACCTGTAGTCTTGCTTTTTTATGTCTCCGTGTCAGCAGTGGGGTCCTCCTGATTCTCCTGGCATAGCGTTTCATTTCATTTAAACGTTGACGGATAGTTTGCGCTGACACTGATGCACCCTGAGCCTGAAGGACAGCTTGGATTTCTTTGGAACTTGTTTGGGGCTGCTTATCCACCATCCAGACTATTCTGCGTTGCAACCTTTCATCAATTTTTCTCTTCCGTCCACGTCCGGGGAGATTTGCTACAGTGCCATGGGTTACAAACTTCTTGATAATGATGCGCACTGTGGACAAAGGAACATCTAGATCTCTGGAGATGGACTTGTAACCTTGAGATTGTTGATATTTTTCCACACTTGTGGTTCTCAAGTCTTCAGACAGTTCTCTTCTCCTCTTTCTGTTATCCATGCTTAGTGTGGCACACACAGACACACAATGCAAAGACTAAGCCAACTTCTCTTATTTTTAACTGCTTTCAGGTGTGATTTTTTATATTGCCCACACCTGTTACTTGCCCCAGGTGAGTTTAAAGGAGTATCTCATGCTTGAAACAATCATATTTATCCACAATTTTGAAAGGGTGCCAATAATTTTGTCCAGCCCATTTTTGGAGTTTTGTGTGACATTATGTCAAATTTGCTTTTTTCCCTCCTTTTTTTGTATTGTTCCAATACACACAGAGGGAATAAACATGTGTATAGCAAAACATGAGTTAATGCAACACTTTTCTGTGAGAAATACTTGATTTTCTGGAAAAATGTCAGGGGTGCCAACAATTTTAGCCATGACTGTATATGATTCATATTAAAATCTACAAACATTCATGATTGCTACATATTTTAGAATAAGCAGTTGTTATGGTAATATTTGCACTTTTTAGTTCATAGTTCGTTCTTTTCTTCCAACAGGGGAAACTTTTTGCCCTCCATCAACAGTTCTTACATGAAGAAGTGTAAATTTGACTTTCAGAGGAACATGTATTGTCCGATATTCAAAGTTGGAGATGTAATCCGATTTGCTCAACAAAACTTCACCACTCTTGCTGATAAAGTGAGAACTCTCACTTTTTCGTTATTTTTAGCATGCACTATACTCAAAAGCCATTCGATTTCATTATCTCTCTCACTCTTTTTTTTCTCAGGGGGGAGTAATAGGAATAAAAATAGCATGGCTGTGTGATTTAGATAAGGCAGACGATGAATGCAAACCCACCTATTCATTCACTCGCCTGGACGCCATGTCAGAGAAGTCCAGTGTCTCACCTGGATACAACTTCAGGTTCTTGAAACCGTTCCTTTCACATTTTAACCTTAGAGTGAAGTTGGCAGAACTCTGATGTGATTTTAATGGAATAATTTCATAAACACATTCAAATATTAATGAAACAAAGCAAGTTCTTGATGTTCAAAGTTTCTATATATTAAAAAAACGTATAACTTAAAGTTGAAATTGGCTGGATACCTTAATAATATGTATTGAAACTGTATCTGATAGATGATCAAAATCATTGTCTCTAGGTATGCAAAGTATTTTAAGATGGAGAACGGGACCGAGTATCGAACATTGCTGAAAGCCTATGCCATCAGATTCGATGTGCTGGTTAATGGAGATGTAAGTAAATATGTATTTTTGTGAGTTGATATGTTTTTCATAAATGCAGATCAGTGCATTTAATGCCTCAATACATTTCTGTTTCTCCTTTACAGGCAGGACAATTTAACATGATCCCAACTCTTATCAACATGGTTGCTGCCTTCACTTCTGTTGGTGTGGTATGTGTCTCCATTGATTCTGAATCATATATTTTATCACTATATGTTTTTTTCAACAACATTTTGAATGTTAGTGTGTTAAAGCACTGAAATGTGAACTTGTGAGAAGTGAGAATGCAGCCAGACTGCTGCACATCTTCGTTTGCTATTGACTTTTAATTACTTCCATAATGCAGATGCTTTACAGAAGTCAGGCTATGTTTCAGAGAGCTGCATGCGATTTTTGTATACAATGGCTTGCTGCCCTTCATACTTTTTTGTAGATCATTAAATAAAACACTATAATTACCACATTCAATTTTTAAACAGTTATTTTTTATCATTATAAAAATGTGTAATTACTTGAAAACATGTTTACTGATGAATATATGATTGCATTTGTAAATATTTCATGTTTATCAACATTCAATTGTAACACTACATAAGCCTCCTTAACTGAATAGCTACAGATTTAGATTAGATTAGATTAGATTAGATTCAACTTTATTGTCATTACACATATACAAGTACAGTGTAACGAAGTGTAGTTTAGGTCTAACCAGAAGTGCAATTAGCAAGTGCAGGATATACAGTGTGAATAAATACAGAATACAATATTAGGAAAATACTATACAATGGCCATGTACTATGAAAGTGTGACAGTCGGTATGTACTATGAACAATATAGACAGAAGGCTATATACTGTGAACATTAATGCACAGGTGGTTATGAACAGATATCAATATAGACTATACAATAGTGCAAGTGACTTGAGTGTGCATTAGTTACAGACATTAGCTATTAAAGTTACAGTGCAGTAGATGAGTTGGTGCGGTTATTAAAGGTACAGTGCAGTACATGAGTTATTGAAGTTATAGTGCAATACATGAGTAGATGCAGTTTAACTTTTTTAAATAAGATTTAAAAAAGAAACCATAAACTTAAGCAGAGCAACATTTTTTTTAACGATACATTCCTTATTGTTTTAGGGCACAGTGCTCTGTGACATCATTCTGCTGCACTTCCTTAAAGGAGCCGATCTGTACAAGGCCAAAAAATTTGAAGAGGTTTGTTTGTAAACCCGTCACCAGCAACAAGATGTCACTGTAAATCTTTATTAAAAAAATCAATCTTGCTCTTTTTTCTAGGTATCAGATTCAACTATTGAAGAGAGCTACTCATTATACAGGAGCAGAGATCACAGCCAGCTGTCAATCAAACCGGACGAGAAGTTCTCAACTGATTCTGGAGCATTTTCCATGGGACAATATAGTTAACCTGTCTACTTATCCACAAAATAAATCTACAGAACAATCTATACCAACTAGTTTGATACATAAATACTAAAATGATAGTTTACATACTTAAATCCACTTCTAAGTGAATTGTTTATTTCTTAATTTTCAAGCATAATTTCTTTAACCAAGAAAAGCAAGAGATAATGTACATCCATATGGTTATATTTCAATATAAACTCAGGCTGGTTAGGTTAGGATTAGGACCATAAAATGTTTTGAGCATAAAGGATATTTTATCAAAAAAAAATGTCCTCTATTTTACAGTCTTACAACATCATTTTTGTTTACTGATTGTTTAAGAAAAAATTGAAACATCTCGGTATACAAACCTGTCAGAATCATATCAAAAGGCACAATTTTGCTATTTGTTATTTGCATGGTCTACAAAAAAAATGCAGTTCAGGAATGTTTGCTAACATGTCAGTTTTGTACACACCCAAATGCCATCAACCCTGTTTTTTTTGTGTCGATGTTTGTTTTTGAATGTAAAGTTATTGTAAAAGAGCAGAAACATGAAAGTTTCATATTCTGTATCAAATGTAGACTCACTCATGTGTGAATAACATCATATATTTGCATGAATTTATATAGCAAAATACCCACATTGTATATAGGGTCATTACGTCCTTTTGTCACATACAGTAAATATTGCTGCAGGTCATGGGAGGCTCAGGATAATGAAAATAATTTAATGTACATTAATTGTTATTTATATCATAATTCGTATTACTTTTTGATTCTGGCATACAACTGTATGTTGAACTGCAAGCACTTTGCTCAATGACAATCTAGATTCAATGCAGCCCATCAGCTATTAAATTTATAACAAAGGCTTTGCAATCCGCCGAATAAAGTGTGGGTCTTAAATATTATATGATAAATAAAAGTGCTTTTTCACATTAAACCTGAGAACCGATTTATGATTGATGTGAATTACATTTATTCAATCTAAAGGCAAGTCAGAAGTCAGAATGCAGGCATGGCAATATCAATTAATACTTAATTAATCCAAATCTGATCATGAATTCAAAACTTCTAAAACTGGTCAAATGAGACAAAAAAATTAAAAGCTGATGTATGTAAACTTTGACTCTGGTTTGGTCACCCCATTAGAGGACTTATTAGAGGTTTTATTATTTATTTTTACTGTCATGTAGTTGCCATTATGTAAAATATTAAGTTTGTAAATGGCTAATCCCCTATATGAACCTAATTGACTTTGTTTTTCAAGAGTTGATGTGTGTGACTGGACTTGTTTATTGTTTTATACTGTTGTATGAGGTCTAGTTTGACGTTTGCGAGGTTTTTACATTCAAAAACATCACAATCAATAAGTAATAGGCTATTTTCTACAGAAGTTTGGAGGCCAGCTCTATAAAGGCTCAGTTTTAAAAGGCCTGCGGCATTGAAGACATTTGGAAGTGAAGCGCCCACCGCTTTGATTAGATATCAGTTTGCGTAGTTGGAGCCTTTTGTGAATTTGGTTAGAGACGTAATGTTAGGTTAAACATTAGCACTATTCACAGTTTTTGCACAGTATTAGTATTATCTGCAGACCTCTTGTGATTTATAAATTACCTCCCTACATCAGTATTTCATGTGATGCATTTACTTAAATTTACTGACTTATTTCCCGGATGTGATTGCAAGGCTTTGCGTTTAGTTTGTATAGCCTATAGTTGTATTGCGTTTAGTGATATATGACTGTATCTGTCAGCATTTGAGACCCGCGATTGAGAACTCGACAAAAGATCACCACGATCACGGGTCTCAAATGTTAAGAGAAACATAATAAATAAACAAACAGACTCCCGGTAACTTATGGATATCACCCAGCACCCGAAATAATACCAAGATACTTCAAACAGCCTCCATTGTTCGCGAACGTTGGATAAAACCTTGAAAATGTTATCTGCTCTACCGGACTGTTTACACACACATGGCATCATTTGCACTCTATACTGCTCACTTGCACACAAGGAATATTATACTGAATGCTCATTTGCACTAATGGACTACTTTCATAACTGCATTAACTCATCTACTGCACTGTTACTTCAATAACTGCACTAACTTATCTACTGCCCTGTAACTCTATTAACTGCATCTAATCATCTATTGCACTATAACTTTAATAACTGCATTAACTCATCTACTGCACTGTAACCTTAATAACCGCATTAACTCATCTACTGCACTGTAACCTTAATAACCGCATTAACTCATCTACTGCACTGTAACCTTAATAACCGCATTAACTCATCTACTGCACTGTAACCTTAATAACTGCATTAACTCATCTACTGCACTGTAACCTTAATAACCGCATTAACTCATCTACTGCACTGTAACCTTAATAACTGCATTAACTCATCTACGGCACTGTAACCTTAATAACTGCATTAACTCATCTACTGCACTGTAACCTTAATAACCGCATTAACTCATCTACTGCACTGTAACCTTAATAACTGCATTAACTCATCTACGGCACTGTAACCTTAATAACTGCATTAACTCATCTACGGCACTGTAACCTTAATAACTGCATTAACTCATCTACGGCACTGTAACCTTAATAACTGCATTAACTCATCTACTGCACTGTAACCTTAATAACCGCATTAACTCATCTACTGCACTGTAACCTTAATAACTGCATTAACTCATCTACGGCACTGTAACCTTAATAACTGCATTAACTCATCTACTGCACTGTAACCTTAATAACCGCATTAACTCATCTACTGCACTGTAACCTTAATAACCGCATTAACTCATCTACTGCACTGTAACCTTAATAACTGCATTAACTCATCTACGGCACTGTAACCTTAATAACCGCATTAACTCATCTACTGAACTGTAACCTTAATAACCGCATTAACTCATCTACTGCACTGTAACCTTAATAACCGCATTAACTCATCTACTGCACTGTAACCTTAATAACCGCATTAACTCATCTACTGCACTGTAACCTTAATAACCGCATTAACTCATCTACTGAACTGTAACCTTAATAACCGCATTAACTCATCTACTGCACTGTAACCTTAATAACCGCATTAACTCATCTACTGCACTGTAACCTTAATAACCGCATTAACTCATCTACTGCACTGTAACCTTAATAACCGCATTAACTCATCTACTGAACTGTAACCTTAATAACCGCATTAACTCATCTACTGTACTGTTACCTTAATAACCGCATTAACTCATCTACTGTACTGTTACCTTAATAACCGCATTAACTCATATACTGCAACATACCTTTAATAACCGCATTAACTCATCTATTGCACTGCAACTTTAATAGCTAATGTCTATAATTAATGCACACTTAAGTCACTTGCACAATTGTATAGTCTAAATTGTTATATGTTCATAACCACCTGTACATTAATGTTCACAGTATATAGCCTTCTGTATATATTGTTCATAGTACATACCGACTGTCATATTTTCATAGAACATTCCTTCTGTAAATGATTTTCGTAGTACATGCCTATTGTATAGTATTCCTAATATTGTATTCTGTATTTATTCACACTGTATATCCTGCACTTGCTAATTGCACTTCTGGTTAGATCTAAACTACATTTCGTTACACTGTACTTGTATATGTGTAATGACAATAAAGTTGAATCTAATCTAATAAAAATAAAAAATGATATATGAGCCTGCCAAATCACAGAGATCCCGATTCGCACGTGCTTATGATCATAGACATCCTCTGCAAGAAATTCAAATGACAAGAAGTACCCAGGTAATACTAATCTCGTGCAAATAGTGCTCAGGGCACATCAAGCGATCTCTAATAAAGCAATAGTGACGCATGGTACAGAAATGTTGATATTATGTCACATAAGATTGCTGCACCATTCCTATCGGATCCAATATTGACGGCTCAGCACTGCTTTTTAATTTTAGTCTCTGTCGACCTGTGCCTTGTTTACGAAGGAATCCTCAGAGAAATGAAACGAACAAATGCACAATATTTAACTATCTTTAACGGCATGTTTTTTATTGCTTGCTTGCTCTATCTGGTTCCGCGCCACTTGTGGTACTTCATTTCTGTCATGCACGAACCAGTGGGCGGGGCTAGAGAAGTAGTCGTTGATATGATGCTGTGGAGGCGGGGTTCAACCTATCAATGTCTTCATAGATAGGTGCATTCCAGAACCTGCCGTTCGCTGGGCATGGTGTCAATAATAGATGTAAACTTGATAACAAGGACGTTTTCAGTTCTGACACTTATACGATGTTCGGGTGAATAAGATTCCCTCTTATATGACAAAATTAAATAAAACACCTGCGTGAGGAAAGGGGAGGAGTTCACGAAAAACATGAGCAGTTGTGCAGCCATCCAGAAAGAACCAAGCCAATCACCTTATCAATATTGCACAGACTTATCGAATCCCTTCGCAGCAAGCTTTTTGATTTTTACGTAAATACACTGCTGGAGGCTATGTTCCTCTCAGCTTTCTACAGCGTCATGCGTCCGGGGGAATTCATGTCACACTCAACAAAATATTTCTACCCACCGCAAGGCCTTTCGCAGCCTTCTCAATCACCCTTAAACATACTAAAACTGACAAGAAGCAAGCCGGTGCTTTGATAAATCTTCCAAAAATCAACACCAGCTTCTACCCGTTCACTTCTATGACGCTCTATCTGAAAGTCCTCCCCAAAACCCCTCCCCACTTTCTACTGTCCCATCAGAGTGGTAGACACTAAGGTCTGGTTCAGGACCAAATTAGCCACCGCACCAAAAGCTTGCGATCTCTCGCCCCTCCAGTATACCGGACACTCCTTCAGGATCAGAGCAGCCACTATGGCTGCTGAACGCAGAATTCCAACGGAAACCATCAAATGAATGGGTAGATTGTCGTCGTCCACTTACAAGTCTTACATAAGACTGGACTCCTCAACCATCACGGCAGCTCAATGAGCCCTATACGGCCAAGATCCAGGTAAATCATGCAATTACTGGTGGTGGTGTTTTGTTTTATCAGTCACCGGGGGCCTATCGGGGCCTTGTCAGTGTTGTGGCCTATTGGGGCCTTCTCAGTGTTGTGGCCTATTGGGGCCTTGTCAGTGTTGTGGCCTATGGGGGCCTTCTGTCACTGGGGCCTATCGTGGCCTTGTCAGTGGTGTGGCCTATCGGGGCCTTGTCTCAGTGTTGTGGCCTATTGGGGCCTTGTCAGTGTTGTGGCCTATCGGGGCCTTGTCAGTGTTGTGGCCTATCGGGGCCTTGTCAGTGTTGTGGCCTATCGGGGCCTTCACTGGGGCCTATCGTGGCCTTGTCAGTGGTGGCCTATCGGGCCTTGTCTCACCAGTGGCCCATACGGGGCTCGTCAGTGTTGTGGCCTATCAAGGCCTCGTCTATGTGTTGTGGGCTATCGGGGTCCGTCAGCGTTTTGGCCTATAGGGCCCCCGTCTCAGTGTTGGGGCCTATAGGGGCCTCGTCTCAGTGTTGCTTACGGCCCAGCGACCGGTCAATTGGTTATTGCATTTAATCTCGTTCTGCAGGAACCGCTAGAGACTCTAACCAGCGGGTGAGTAGAAATCCCTTTTATTTTGGAGGGGCAGGCCCCATTCCAGAGGTAAGCCTACGACCATTCTCAAGGGGTTGGCTATGCCCCCGCCTCCATCTCAAGGCGGGTAGTGGAGGACTTCTTGGCCCTCTGGATGCGAGCCACGGACAGGGCCTACTCCACAGAAACTCAATATTCATCACCTGTCTAATAAATTTTATAATGGTAATGTTTTGTTACAGGTCAAGATATTTCAAGAATCACTTTAAACATTATACAAATATTTGCAATAAATGGCTAATAACTTCTGTATCACCACCCCGTTTTTTGCCATCATTTTATGATCCTAACGTTAAAACTGAAAATGTAATCATTAAAAATGATTAAAAAATATAGTCATCTTTAAAATCATGCACATGAGAAGCCACCAGGGGTTGTGTTAAATAAATGCACCTCAAAACATGCAATCCATTCATATCAACCTTGACCACGCTCTGACAGGTATTACTAACACATGTTTCTCAATTTTAATGCACTGTAGTGCCGCCAACTGCAATGATCAAATCAGCCACTTGATGACACCATATAAACAGAATTTCATTATTTTATTTCACATATCGCTACATCTGCACAAACAGTCCGTAAAAGCACCAATACAAACCCTGCGATTGACTGCAAACAGTCGACGCACCTCCCAAAAGTCGCGGCAGCTGCCTCAAAATGTCACATCAGCTCAAGGTGCCAACGAAAGCGCCACTGCTAGCTGCTGCGATTTGAGCTTGCTCTTAATGTTCTTCTATACAATCCAGACACAGACGGACACTAATTGTAATTTACAGCCATTCATATTTTAGATTTGCTTTTATTTAGAAGTGTTTAAATATAACCAACTTTATGTAAAAAGAACATGTTTGAGGCCTGCTGCTGAAGTTAACTTCAGCCCATTAAAATGTGAGATTGAGATGTGAGAAAGTGGATGTGGTATCACGCATGAGGTGACAATCTATTTGTCATTAGTAAAGTAAAGACCATCTGAGGACTTGCTGTGAAAATGGACACTCTCAATTTTAGATGAAAATGGAATCTTGCCTAAATGGAATGAATTTGATTTGAAATATGCACAAAGCAATGTTCTATGATGTTTGAATTGTAGAACATAGAGGCTGGTGAGGACACTGGAGTTACTTTGGTTTGTAATGTCAAGTGAAGATTAAAAGAGATTGGCAACTAAACCATGTTATGGTCTAGCTCGTTCCAGAAACCTCAACATAAAGAGGGAGTCGGACAACAAAAATACGATTTAAACAAACTATTAATTAGGCAATGAAAAATAATAATATAAATCATCCAGGGGAGAAAAAAAATATGTTAAACATACTCTATTACAAAATAATAGGTGAAAATTAATATTTTAAAGAAGAAATAAAAAAGTAAGAGAGCATAGCATGTCCTCCTAGATTAAATGAACATAAACAAGGCTTTTTTATTTAAGTTCATTTTGTTCAGGATGAAGACTGATGAACTTCATACCATTAAAATGTGAGATTGAGGTGTGAGAAAAAGGATGTGGTATCATGCATGAGGTGGTAATCTATTTGTCATGTGGAATGAAAAGACCATCTAATGCCTTTCTCTGAAAATGGATGCTCTCAATCTTACATGAAAATGGAATCTTCAGTAAATTGAATAAATTGGATTACAAATAAACACAAATAATGTTCTACGATGTTTGCATTGTAGAACATAGGCTGTTGAGGCCATCCGTGAAGTTACTTTGGTTTGCAATGTCAAGTGAAGATTAAAAGAGATTGGCAACTGCATCTAAACCATGTTACAGTCTAGCTTGTTCCTAAAAACGCAACATAAAGAGGTAGTTGAACAACAAAAATACGATTTAAATAAAAAGATTTCAAACCATTATTTATTGAGAAAAAGGCAAGAAAAATAATAAAATAAATTATCCAGGGAAGAAAAAAGAAAAATATGTTGGATATATATTTAAATTCAATAGGAAAAAATCTATATTTTAAAATAAAATAAAAAGTAAGAGGGCAAAGCATGTCCTTCTGGATTAAATGAACCAGGCAATTTTATTTTAGAAGGTCATTTTGTGCATGATGAAATTCAGACCATTAAAATGTGAGATTGAGGCGTGAGAAAGTGTTATCACTCATGAGGAGGCAATCTGTTTATCATGTGGAAAGTAAAGACCATCTAAGGCCTTTCTGTGAAAATGGATGCTCTCAATCTTACATGAAAATGGAATCTTGAGTAAATTAAATGAATTACATATTAAATAAGCAGAAAGTAATGTTGTAGCACACTGTAAAAATACAACTCTCAAAATGTTCTCCCTACAAAGATAAATAAGTAATTTGAACACAATAATTTGATTGACATTCACTAAAAATGCTGTTTTGCATATATTGAACAAAATTTGCCTAAACATCTTTCTAACAAATATTATTTAGTAGACTGGACTTAGTTTCTCAAGTTTTTGGCCAAAATGCGTCAGAAAGTTTGCCCAACTTAAAAAAATTGTGTATTCTGAACAAGCAATATTGCAAGAGTTTGAAAGTTCCCAAGATGCATTGCAACCTTGTTCCATTCTGTTTCTTATTTGTTTTTCTTTTAAAGATTAGTGTTTTAGTTCTTGAAGGCTTAATTTATGCTTTAACATCGTTGTAACTGTTTGTTATCTGTTGAGTTAAGAGTTCTTTAGATGAATGATGTTTTTTTTTATTTTTACCATGGTTGAGATTTGTGTGTTCAATGATAAGGTGTAAATGCATGACATAACTGAAAGCAGATATATAAACACTTAACACACTCTGTTTAAGCAGTTTGTTTAACAAAGTTTGGGTCTGTTCGAGGGAGAAAACATTTACAATTGTATTAAAAGAGAAATACATATGTTTCATCCACACAACAGAAATATATAAATTGCCTGAAAAACAGTTATCAGTGTGACAATAATATTTTAATTAAAAAATATATGTTGAGTCATTACTACCTTATAGCAAGATAAGTGACCATGGCTTTTCCAAAATCACACTTGGCTAGGTTTATAGTAAGATTAGCAGCGGCGAAACAAGAAAAAATTCCTTGATTTGTTACCAGCGATCAGTCCAGTTATTACTATATATAACCATGTCATCAAGGAATGCCTCACACCCACGCATCCCATATAACAAATGATTAAAAAGACGCTGGAACGTAGCTGGAGCATTTCAGACTCCAAATGGCATGACCTTTTACTGCAAGAAATTTTCAGGTGTCACGAATGCAGACAGTTCTTTTGCTAAATTTGATTAAAGGTATCTGCCAATATCCTTTCAGAAGATCAAATTTGCTCACAAACTGAGCTGAAACAACTCAATGTAATCATCACAATGTTGTAAAGGATAATAGTCAGGTTTTGTAACCGTATTAAGTTTCCTATAGTCAGTGCAGAATCGATCGTCCCATCTGACAGGGGGAACTCCTAAACTGGGCTCAGCAAGATTATGAGTTTAAAGACTTCCAACTTCCTTGCCTATCTCCCTCTTCCTAGAATTAACATGATATGTGCATTGTTTAATAGGTGGCGCTGTACCAACATCAATTTCATGGTAAATCACAGAGGTACGAGTTGGATCATCTGGGAATAACGAAGGGAGAAAATTGATTAATTCAAAGATATCTACTCTCTCCTGTGTAGTCATATGAGACATTTTCTTCTCAAGAAGCAAATAAGAAGGACCCTTCACACCCTCTTCTACATCATCACTTGTTGAACCAAAAGACCCCAAATTCTTATTTATAGTGCATGAACTACAGTCAGATACATGCGGCACACATGCGGCACACATGCCAAAACCTGATCACCTGGTTTAAAACTCCTTTTAGTCTTTCTATTGAACAAGCACTGACTTACCTTATCTACTTTTAACAGCAGCCCTGGCTTCATTAAGCCTACAGCATACCCACTGACATGGGTATGTCTTCGCAGCACCCCATTTATCTGATAAAACAGCTGTTGGCCCTATTACAGGATGCCTAAAGATTAGTTCATTGGGGCTAAATCAAGCACTTTCTTGAGCAACTTGCCTGAGTAGCCAGGGTAGCCCCTCTTCCCGATCAAACCCAAACTCAACACAGTAAGAACGTTAAAGAGACTTTAATGTCTGATAGAACCGTTCAATGGCTCCCTGACTTTGAGGATGGTATGCAATTGAAATATTGTGTCTAGATTCTAGCTGTCGCAATCCTTTGGAGAACTGCTTGGACATGAAATTGGACCCATGCCACTTTGTATAATAACACTGTAATGTCCAACACTGTAAATAACGTAATGTCCAGCTTTTGAACGGGGCAAGGGACCCACACAGTCGATAAGCAGATGCTTAAAGGGGTTTGCTACAGCAATGATAGCCTATAAAGGAGCCTCAGGAACACTCTGTTTTAGGTTTACATGTCTACTAGACATCTATGTCAGGTTTTTACATAAGATGACAGATCCCTCTTTAATTTCCGCACACCAGTGTGTCCCGCTATACCATTATGAGCTAGTTCTTACACTTATTAGCTCTTCCGAACTTAGTTGGTACAACAATCTGCAATGCAGGGTTAAGAAAAGAATGCCTGTTTGATACCCACTGACGGCATAACAAATTCTCATTCCTAAAATGGCGTGGGGACTCCATCTCAGGCGTTTCTTTAGACTTGACTAATTCTAAGAAAGGTTTAAGAGAAGGGTCAACATCCTGTTCAGTTATCAACTCATAATGAGAAACCTTGAACAATTCAGTCATTGAAAAAGCATCCCTCTCATGTTTCAATGATGTAAGAGTTAAATCCCCATAAGCCATTTCAGAGTCAGTGTCTTTACTCTCCCCCTTCACACCCAGGGAATCGTCTTAAGTAAAGTTTTCATTTATATGATCCACAGAGAACTCAGATGAATTATTCTGCTCTGCCTCATTAACCTCAGAAGAAGTCATAAATGTGTCCTCTAAAGACACAAATCGGAACTAACCCCAAGGTCCTGCTGTTCTGACATAGACATGTGACAGCACATGCTGGAAACACATAGGGATGTCTGCGCACACACTCGTCAGGCTTCTGTGGTGCCCCAGGTATAGCCACCACTATAGGTGGAGAAACTAAGTCCCTAAATATGTGGACATGTATGCTATATTGTTGATCTGGCAAAGACTCAGACCCATCTGTGATAAAGAGAGCGTAGTCTATTTTAATGCAGTCTTAAGAACCTGATGGTTTATTCATCTGTAAAGAGTTCAATTTTCTGTTCATTTAAATAAACAGCCACAGCTTCAGGAAGACAATTTTTAAAGCACACCACCTGTCAAACAGTCCCTCTATCTCTCAAACCAAATTCTAAAAAAGTCTGCTGTTTTAATTTCCTTGCATTTCTATATAGTTGCTTATAAGCTTTAGGAACTAATTCATAAGCATGCAGGACTGCAGTTTTAACAATGTCATACTGACTAGCTTGTTCATCACCAAGGGCCACAAATACTTCTTGGGCCACACTGCACCATAAGCACCCAGACTTCTTTGGACCATTTCAGCGTGCTTGCCACACTTTAAAAATGAGCAAAATGTCGATCAACATCCTTCTCTGAGAAGGCAGGCACAATACAGATAGTTTTGGTAATATCAAAAAATAGCTGTTGAGGAACTAAGGGGGGTCAGAGATTCAGGAGACTCACCCCTCATGGGAGACTCATCCCACCTGGAAGACTCAATATGCCTGGGAGACTCATCACACCTGGCAGCAATCTCCAGTTCTTATTTCTTAAGAGCAAACGCATGTTTGTAGCGTTCAAGTTCATATGCACGTTCACGTTCTTCACTTTACATTGATTTTAAATTTGATTTGCTGTTCAAGCTTACAAAATTCTATCTCAGCACACTGACTTCTCTGTCAGCCCTCTATTTCTCAAGTTTGAGTGTCTTTCCTGGCGAGACCGTTCTCTCAAAAAGCAGTTTTTTAACAGTCTCTTTTCATTTATTTTCCTGAGAAGTGATTCATAATTTATAATGCTGAGCAAGTTTGCATAACTGATATTTAGTGAGCTTTACCAACAACTCCTCTGATGGGCTAGCGATATTTCAACATGCCATACTCCACGTCCATCAAGGTGAAAGCCCTGTCGACTGGTCACAAGGTGAACAGATCCATGTCTTGCGATTGAAGAACCTGTTGCCAGTCTCCTCACTAATCCAAACTCTTGCCAAATATATGGTGATTAAGAACACCAGACCTTAAGCGGCGTAGTGACCCTTCAAGAGGGCGGAGCTAGCAAGTTCACATGAGAGAACCTGAAGTTGCGATCGTTTGTATATTCGTATTTTGACGTATTTCTGAGTGAAATGGAATTTATTAAAAGAGAAGTAGTGAGTGTGACAGACAGACAGACAGTTGAAGGGGAGTTGTTAACAGATGCTCTGCCAAGGCCGTCTAACATGGGAAGTGCATTTTCAGATTTTAACCAAAGATTATGAGGACTCAAGTGGTGGTTGTTATTTGGCCAGGCAATTAGGGATTTTTTGCAGTCTGCTACCCTTCTGCTGTCTTTCTGAGATTTAAATAAATGATCACAACACATGGGTTCTGAACACCAACCTGCTTATTTAACGTAACAAAAAGATACAGTACAGTTGCTCAAAAGTTAAATAAAAATAATCTGGTCGCACCCAATTGCGTATAAATAACACACTGTTGCATTATTGTCTAATACGTACGCCAAATCGCGATTTTGCGTGCATATGATACGCCAATGTTTGCTTGTACCTGGGTGGAGAGCAGCCATTTTAAAACGTACATGAAGAGGAAACACTGAAATAATTAAAATAATAATGTTAGGTTTAGGGTTTGGGTTAGGGTAGATGTTAGGTCATAATATGCACGGATGCTAACATTAGTTGTAGGGTTTGGGGACAGGGTAATGA
The DNA here is from genome assembly GCF_015846415.1 of Triplophysa dalaica. Classification (NCBI taxonomy): domain Eukaryota; kingdom Metazoa; phylum Chordata; class Actinopteri; order Cypriniformes; family Nemacheilidae; genus Triplophysa; species Triplophysa dalaica. The sequence goes on from NC_079543.1 coordinate 9,661,804, forward strand.
GACAAATTGCTGTTTAATATGCAAACACGCTAATTGCCGTAGCATATGCACGCAAAAAAAGGCGAATTTATGCATGCAAAATCGCAATTTGGCGTCCGTATCATACGATAATGCACAGCTCGTGTTATTTATACGCAATTGGTGCGAATGGGCTGATAAAAAAATGAAGACAAAGGTATGTGGAGACTTTATAGGTGAAATACACTGTAAACATCCATAAAAGTTTGACGTGTCAACTTTTTTCTAAAACCCAGATGGATAGTATTTCCCATAATATCAATCTGACTATTCTGAAAAACTAACCATTTCTGTTATAAGACATCACACACTTTTATTTAGTGCAATGGAATGTCTGCATTCGAAAAGTGACTTACAATAAATGTAAAAAAATACTTCTGCTGACACTGTATGTGTTGAAAAAAAGCGCAAAAAAAAATACTGTTTCTCATTCTGTAAGGAACGCCAAGGATTACAGATAAGGAGAAACAAGCAAGTTTAATAATCCAAGAACGAAAACACGAGAGCTACAACATCATAACTGTAAACATTAAAATTTAAGACTCGACATATGGAACAAGACAATAGGGTGAGTAGCAACAGGCAATGTAGTGTCTATGTGTGAAAGAGTTTCCTGTGTGATTTAGAGAAGAGGGAGGAGTCGTGAAATTTATTGGTATAAACTAGGCAGCACAAGGTGAGGAGAATGCAAAAGTTCCTTTAAAGAGAGATAGAAGATAAACCTGGAAGATGGTAAGTCCTTCCACCACATATACCACATAGCTTTGTACAATTAAAGCCATTCTTGCGTATAATATATTTCAGTTTCAAAAAACCTCTCTGTTAAACATAATAGCAGTAAATGACCGCATTTTTAAACAGATATATTCTTCACAGAGTTTAATCTTTACATTTTTGGTTTTTTGAAAATGTATTACACATGGATAGAGCCTATTGCTGTACATTATATGGGGTGGCGGACATACTTCAAAAAGAATGCATATTACTTGAGCAGCACTTATTTTGTTTTCTAAAAAGAATTAAATGATATGGTTGCTTGGAAATTTGCAAAACACTAATTAACTGTCTCTTTCACAGTATAAAGCAGGAACAAGGTTTATCTGGCTGTTCACACTTCTTTGGGGGCCTGGTAACTCTTTGACTGTAAAGAGAGGTATTTTTTAATTCATACTCGTCCATGCATTATTTGTTGATGAAAAGGTCATGTGTCCTAGAAAAAGAATCCATTGATCAATGTAATTCCATCATTTAGGTGGTTCGGCCGGCTATGTGAACGTCACAGCATATAGTCAATTGCCTGGAGTCTGTAACGTTGATGGGTTTAAAGATTGGTTCAAAGTGGACAAGTTCTGCGTCCAATACTTCAGTAAACCTCTAAACTTCACTGATGCAGAGGTAGCACTGGGACATTTTATCTGCATATGTCACATTATTTTACATCATACAGTATAGGATATTAAGGATAACTTTTATAGTTATTAAAAGTTTGTTCTGTTTTATACCCAGTTCAGCTGTAGGGCTAAAGCCCCTGGTGGACACCTGGTCTCAGTGCATAGTAAAAATGATAATTATGACTTGCTCGCCATTGTGACGAAATTTAACCCAAAGAACCTGCGCATCTGGCTTGGAGGATATGAATTTTTCAAGGTAACAAAAGAATTGTGGGGAGGTTCAAAAATGAGGAGAAATATTATATCACATATACACTATTTTTTTTCACCCCTTCAGTCTGGCAAATTTCTTTGGATTGATGGTACTTTCTGGGACTATCAAATTTGGACACCCGGGGAGCCCAACAACCTTTTCAAGGGTGTGGAAGAATGTGTGGAGATGAACTGGAACCGTAAGAGGGGAAATGGGTTTAGTGAAAAAAAAGCAGAAAACTTATGAGCCGGATGAATACATTTACAAAATATTGTATTTTTTTAAACAAAATGCTAAGTGAATTTGAGTTTTAGATCTGAATAGCCAGTCAAACAACATTAGCCAATCACATTAAAATTACACCCAAAGTATAAAGAGAATATTATGGTAAAAAAAATGTTTGAGAAGATTGTGCTATCAAGGGTTTGATTTCCACATAACAAAATGTAGCCAAGTGTCTGACAAACATAATTTATAAATAAAATGGGATAAAAATACGCAACAATACCCAATATCAATCATTTTAATGTTTACACACATTTTTGTCATGTTTATACATATAGGTAATATGACATTTGATAAAGAGGTCCGTTTTTTACTAAACAAAAGGTATATTAATCTCCCTCTTTCTCTCTGATTTTCAGATGTTGCCAAGTGGAATGATGACTCGTGTGCAGTCAAGAAAAACTACATATGCGCCTTCAAACGAAAGGGTCTCATGGATGAGTAGACCGAGGCCTGAGATCAATTTTCACAGCATTTCACATTCTGCATTTTGTTTTCTCTTCCGCATCAACAAAAAATTAACAAAAACAAAAATATTCCTTTAAAATAATAATAAAGTACTATTGCAATCAAAATAATTTGATTTTTCTCTCATTTTTTTTTTATATTAATGGTAGATTACTGTACATTTTTCTAGTACGTGCTTCAAAATTAGTTTTTTGTAAAAAAAAATGTATATATATATATTAGCAAGTTAGATAAAAAAAAAGGATTTTTACACAAACTTTACTTGGAATTTTTCACTTTAGTGGTCATCTGAAGAGGTGGCATTGCGATGCCCCAGTGTCAGTGCTTGAAGTGCTGGTACACAGCAGTACTTCTCTATTTTAATCTTTAGCGTAAACCCTGACTTTTTCTTGCGTAACTGCCCTTGTCACATGCAGTGTCGGGTAAGTTACTCTGAAAAAGTAATTATTTACTAGTTACTAATTACATATTCATTAGTGTTAAGATTACCACTCAAAACTCTATCAAAAAAAAAATGAATTACTTATTTCTAATTACTTTCTATATTCTACATCAACCTTGATTAGTAAAGTGATTCAAGCATAGACACAAAACAGCTCTTTTAATTCATTCAAATAAATAATATAAACTACATAGTAAAGTATTCTTATTAACTGACCAAGTTCTACAAATGTGAGAATGATACATTCAAGCATGTACTTTAAAGTTAGACTTTGAATTGTAATGTTAATTCCACTATTGTCCACACATACTGTATATTACACATGTTAAGTTTAATGACATCGGTCGTAACTATTTAAACTGCAGACAAAGTAACCCATGTGAAGAGTAATTAATTACAGTAACTATTTACTTTAGAGCCCAACACTACTCATATGTTGCGGGTACTTTGTAACTTTGAGTAAAAGCATAATTTTATGGGTGATTATCCCGCTACAGGGAGAGAGCTTATGCTGTTAAGAGCATTGCGTTAACAACGCAAGGTTGTGGGTTCGATCCCAGGGGATTGCAAATAACTATATAAAATGTATAGGGTAAAGCAATGTAAGTCGCCTTGGATTAAAGTGTCTGCCAAATGCCTAAATGTAAATGTAAATGTTATGCTACTGTAAATTGCAGACATTATTTCGGATATTATGGAATGATACTCGAAAGCGGACATGGGCACCAATGACACCTTGACTCTCAGATCAATCAACCCTTGCCTCAGGAAGACGTGTGGCCTCACGCCCAAGATGCTTTCATCAGATTAGCGAAGAGCCAGAGATAGATAGGCTGCGTCCAAATAGCCCCACTTGCGGTCTTGGCCACTTGAGAGCGCCTGCACGCGACAGGAAGGAAGAGCGCACGTGTTTCCAGTGTCTTAAAAATGCCAAGGGGCAGTGCGCTTAACGTACACTAAACACAGACTAACATGAAAACCGCTTGGGAGCGGTATTAAGGCTAGCGTATCTTATCATGCATCATGTTCTGGATATGAATCATGAGACTTTTTAGCTCTGGTCTCACGAGATGTGGCGGAAAGCTTTCCAGTGTATGTTAAACTATTGCTTTTTAAGGTTACATCACTGTATATTCTATGTTTGGCAAAGATGTGTTTTAGTACAACTGCTTTGACACAATACAAATAAAGTGCTCTAAAAATAAATCTGAATTGACTATATAATTAGATATTAAATATAATTTCATAGTAAAACACAGTGTTACATATTTTATTGGTGAAAACTCCAGAGTTAAGCATTTAGTAAAACTGCTTTTAATTTCATAATTACAAACACCACATTAATAAACGTTATATGTTTTTGTAACGGGCACGTACTGGTCCCGTCTTGTAGGGGAAATTGCTAGCTTACTTTGGAAGACTCAAAGAGGAAAGGATCTTGGTCCCCCTCCCAAGTACTTTTAGTCTCAGTGTATTGTGCAGACACGGTTTAACTTACTCTGCTGTATAAAATACTAAAGGGACCGATGTGTGTGGCTTCAGGTAAGTTAAAATGTCTGTGTCAATGTGGTGGCTATCTGAAGTTTAATTATGTGAAGCAATATTACAAGAACAAGTCACATTCCCAACCCACAGATACCTAACAGAGCAAGTGAGGCGCCCCTACTCCAAAGTAAGTTCCACAATAAAACTTCTGATAAGATTTACTGTAACATTTAATCATTGGATTTGCTTTTCTTTCAGGATGTTAGGTTTTAGCAAAAGACAAATAACCAACAAGATATGAAAAATAAAAAACCTAATAAACAATGTTATTCGGACATCTTTGTCTCTGTACATTACCTCGTGGTGCACCACAACCTTGTATATAACACCCTCTGTAACGAACAAACGATTTACAATGGAATTAAACTAAATGGTTAGTATCACTTCAACATTAGCGTTTCAAACACTTGTATCAACTTTTTTTAAAGTGACCCTTACAATTCACATATATTTACAATTTCAACAATACAACTTTCATTTACTCAACACTCGCATCTGGAATTTAGTTTCAGTTCAGTGAATACCGTCTATACAAACAAAACTCTCAAAAGTGTTTTGTGTATGGGAAGATGAATAATACCAGTCCGTTGTAACAGTGAATGCGATTTCTTGCGTTGCACTCTAAGGGTGTAGAATTACGTAGAGAGCGTTGAGTTGCGTAGAGTGCAATATTCCAATATATTCCAACTTTTCGTCAACAATAACGACTTTCTTCACATCTGAGCCAACGTGGAGATATCACATGGATGGCAGGGTAAACGTGAAAAACATCATCCAGATGAACTTGCTCGGTCACAGGAAAAATCCCGGAAAACAACAGTTGCGCACGTGGCTTCCACGCACGTGCGACACATATGGGGGAAACAAATCCTTCTCTCAAACGCCCCAAAAACCCCAAATACACAAGCGAAACTTCCCGTAGAAGTCGTGTACGCGAAAAATACGTTCTTAACACAAAGCTCGATACGCCAGCACACTAACAAGTGCAGGTACTGGTTTCACGGCGGCGGTCACATGTAACACGGAAAAAATACACAAAACCTCGCTCGGAACTCTTCAAATCGGTATTACAGCGAAGATTACAGCGTTTTAAAAAACAGACTCTCGACTTTGGCAGAAAACCTGCCATCAAAATAAAAGTCTCCCATAAAATACATTCAAATATTATTACCGTTACATTTGCACTTGCTAAGTGTGTCCCATCGGGTTAGAAATACCACATTCTCACTTCAGGTATCCACGACCACTAGAACACTTGGGCCAAAAACAGCAAATACGTCATGAAAGTGGTCAAGTGGTCAAGTGCAAAGACCGCGAGGGGATTATCTATGAAGAGAATGCACAAAAAGCTGTGCCGACGCGTTTGTGCGCGAGACGCACACGTATGCGTAACGTCAATTATAACCGGGCCTTTATGTAGCTTTAACACTTGAAGTTTATTTCGGAATGGGGCACTTTTCGCATGAAAAATCGCTAATGTGAAAGCTGTCAAGCGAACTCGGGCGGCACCGAGGTACGAGCCCTGGACTCCCTGAAGAACGTGGTCTGAGTTCGGTTACTCTCGACCTGTGGCTGGGTTCGCATGAATGAATATGAAAGCAACACGGACCCGGGTGCTTACTTGATGAGGAAGTAAGGGGACCTGCGCATACGTTTAAGACGATTAGGATGTATTTCTTTCAATAAAACACATGTAAGAGACGATAATGTTGATGATCTACTTTGGGTTCGAGCGAGAGTGCAGGCTGCATCGTATTTCAGCGTTGCGAGTGGAATCAGAGCGGCAGGTCAATTTTTTTTGCAATTGAGTGCAAGTTCGGACCGCAGCAAACGAGCCCAATCTGAAAACGACCTTAATAAAAACGACCCTAACCATGAAGTAAGCATTAGTAGTTACGCTATGTTGGCTAAAGATTGCAGGCATTCCATCGTGCCTTTGGTGCCCAATTTCAACAGATTGACCAATCAAACAGGGTTTACGGAATTCAAGACAATTAAATTACAGAGGCCAAGCATTTCAGCCAATAAAACTAAAGAAGACAGAACATTCAGCCAAATTAAATGAAAGAAGACTGCAGAAGGGCGCTAATGACTGTGACTGTGTAGTGAGATGTGAGAAGGCAAACATAACAAAGCCAACGGTTTTAAAATAAAAATGATAAACAGTAAGATTTCAGAGATGCAAACTATACTTATCTTTTTCGAATTCTCCTGTTTTAAATGAAAGCCTAGGTTGTTTGTCACATAATGAATGTATAATCAACTTGACATGCTTTGACAGAAGTTAATTGAATATAAGGTAAGATATGACAGTCATGATGGGTTTTATTGACTGATGACTGCAGAACAATTATCACAGGTAATGAATTGACAATTTTTCTGGTCAAATTTGTCTTTAACATTATTAAATCAGTTGTTTGGAAAATTATTTCTTTAGTAAATAAATGTGTTGTACCAGCAATTTCTAAAAACTGTTTTTCTTTCGTTCTTGAAATTTCAAATGTTGTAAAAGAGTAAAGAGGCAACCCTTTATTCCCCATTTCAATCACTGCCCAGTGTCCCCTGAAGTGCTCGATGTTATATGGGTTTTTTTCTAAGTATATTACTTACTTTTCTTTATATTACCCAGTTTTCTTATATAAAAGACTACATTTAAAGTTTCTAAATATATTACATTTGTTCTTATATAAAAGCATACATCTAAGATAGTTATAGAATAAAAACTCTGATTTTAACAAAGGCTATGGGCCTCATGGGCACCAAGCAGATATGGACCTCACATCTGCTTAGCAACTCACACACACACTTTTGAAGACACTAGTTGGTACTAGTCACAGACGAACACAGTATACACTATTATATTGATTTAAGCACATGTTTACCCTTTAAATACAATAAGCCAGGTGTATTAAATGACAACGTGATATATAGCTGCATTTTAAGGATGGATGTATGTGCATTTTTTTAAGCTTTTAAAAAGTTTTGCCACAGTTAAATACTGATCTATGGAGATTGACATTTAACTGTGGAAGGTCAGTAAAGGATGGACTAACGAAAATAGGTGATGTCATGTGAAACCTGATTGGTTTAAACGGGGATAACAATGTGAGAACAATGTATAAAAGATGGAGTCATATATGTATTGGTGAGACATCTTCAGATGAACTCTGTATGACTCTCTTTGACTTGTTCGAACAAATTAAAGATTGAAACCCTTGAAACTTGGCTTCCTGGTCTTCGTGAGATCGATTTCGCCACAACATGTGCAGCTATATGCCATTAAAATGCATGCTTCTGAAACATCGGATGTCCGAATGTTCTGTTTTAAAGGAAATGGAAAAAACACTGTACTTTTTAAATTTACATACTGTGTTGTTAAAGTTGACAAGCACTTTTAAGTGTTTTTATTGGTTAGATATTTAAGTACATAACCCAGTGACACAAAAAGGGTGTCAAATAATGATTTATGGCAAAAAATCACAAAATATGGACATACAAGTTTTCAGAAGGACACTAGAGATATGCAAGAAATGAGTTGAATGCAGGGGACAACACATGACAATAGCCGTGCTGTCGAAAGATGAGGTTTTCAGGACAGTATAATCATACAGGACCTAAGAGGGAATCTCGTAGAACTTGCTGTACATCATTTTTGCCGTTTCTGAGAAAGACAAGGAGAAAAAGAGATACATTTGAGGTTTGCTGTACAGTATGTTCCCATTCAGTACAACATCTCCCCCTCCAACCCCCCCATCCACATCTTTTCTTACCTTTTCTGTATTTTTTAGGTGGTCCATGGTGTCTCTTTTTGCTTAAATTAATTCGACTTTTAAGAGCAGAGTTGTCCAATAAGTCCAGTGACTTCATATGAGATAGAAAGAGATTTCTTTTTATTAATGATTCATATGCATATCATGTATATGTTTTTTAATTTGAAAATATTTAATTCACACTGTCTCTTAACCCTTTGGTGAACATTGCTGGTCCATTGCCGGCACAAATATTAATGACACACTGGTTGCCTTAACCAAAAGTTTAACAAAAATATCTCATCCCTGCGGTACTCGATTGTAACTAAACACTGGTTAAAACAATAAACATATTTAAGAGTTAAGCTGGATACCAGTATCTCCAAAAATTACTTTTTGTACACTGATAGATCTCACCTTGACTGTTGAAAAGTCCAGATAAACGTCCAATGACCTCCTTTCCATTAATAGGAAATCATTTTTGGGGATCAAGAACGTGTCCATACATTCATAAACATTTTCAGAGGTATTTATCTCATTGGATATCCTTCGTGGCCTTTGTTTCTGCGCAGCATTTGATAGCAGAGCTTTAGGAATAGCAAAAATGCGTGCATTCGGCACAACTTCTCTTTCAAGCAAGTTTCTGTTGTCTTTTCTTTCATTATCCAGCTCACTTATAGTCTCATCATTTTCATTAATAATGTCTTGTTTCACATCTGAAAGATTTTCATTTCCGTCCTCTGTTTGGTTCTGCTCTGATGTCATCTGAGGAACATGAAGCTCAGTATCTTTGTCTGGATGGACAACATCATCTGGCATTGCTTGTTTACCAGCGTCTTTCTGAGGTGAACTGGTTTTGCTGGGCAAATAAGGCAACCATTCCTCGCCAGTAAATACTTCCTCCATTAAGTTGATTGGTTCAAGGTTGAGTTCAAAGTCTTTTAAGGTGAACGTTCTTTTGAAAATGATCATAAATGTTACATAGAATTTAACCCTGCATTTAACTTCAAGTAGATATACAGTTAAATGTTATTATGTCTAATGTTCTTTAACATCTTGGTTTAAAATTTAAAGACCGGTGTGATCTGAATTTTTACCCCTCGATGGATTGTCCGTAAATTACATTGTGTTTCTATTATTTTTATGATAATGATTGTACTACAAGTTGCCTTAGGAGTCAGCATTTACAGCTGTATGATGTTGAAAGCATGTTTGTGTTAATTTCATTTAAAGGAATGTCACAGAACGAGAAATAAGACAAGCTGTGATTGGAATTTTTTTTAAAGGCATAGTTCACCCAAAAATGAAAAGCTCCCATTTATTCTTTCATCATTTGCTTTCATTCATGTCATCCCAAACCTGTATGACTTTCTTCTGCAGAAGAAGATAATTTGAAGAACGTTGGTTACCAAACAACATTGCCCTCCATTGACTTCCATTGTATGTACAAAATACCACTGAGACATTTCTCTAAATATTTTTTCCAGAAGGTCTCCAGAAGAAATATACAGTCATATGCAGGTTTAGAATGACATTAAAGGGTAAACAAATGGTAACAATTTAATAAAAAAATGTATGTGAACTGCCCCTTTAAGAGAAAAATAATTGTGCATGGTTAACATTACTCAACAGGACATTCCGGTTGTGTTCTAAAAAAAAAACTGACACAGTCAAACTATGACTTATGTTTTCAACTGTTTCAGGTATGCCTGTGTATGATTTGTTCTTTCATAAGGTTTTTTCCATAAACATGTTCTAGAGGGAAACCCAGAGCATACACAGTCTTTTGGGTTACCCCACAACTAATTCCCAACTAAACAATTGTATTGTCCTGTTAATAATAAACCTAAATAAAAAATGTAAATAAAAGTATATCTGACCTTTTTAAGTGAATATATCTTCCCATTTTGGGTGGCAGTGGTGGTGGACTCAATGGTTCTCCATCCTCCATTTCCACAGAATTCCACTAGTGATTCATTGTGATTTCAAAAACAATGCAAAGGACAAGTTGAGCTATTTGTTTATTCATAATGTAATAAATAATCTAGAAATTATGTGTAAGACCACAAAGGAAGGACACATAAATAAACATACAGACTGTGCCTCTTCTTCCACATTGTCTTGACTGCTCTTGCTGCCTATACGCACACGATTGGGTTTTTCCTTGAGCATTCCCACCACTTTCTGAGTTATAGCCTTGAATTTATTTTTATTCCTTTATTTTGAATTTTGGACATATCATGTTCCCCTTCTCCAAAGCTCTCTTCATTGCATGAATCCTTTCGTCCTGTTGGGGAACTTCCTTTGATCAAGTTACCGGAGTCTTTTATTGACCCTTCAATTGGATTCTCTTCATATTCATTCAAGTTTGAAACACTTGGAGCTGAGATAGGTCTACGTTCTTTGGGATTTTGGATGAGACGCGGACCTTCTGGATCAGAAGCAGACCTTCCTGACCTGCTTGTAACATGTACATGTCTTTGACGAGTTAATTTATGGACTGAACTATTGCCACAAGCTTCATCTTTCAACTCTGTTTGTGAGACATCATCTCTATCCAAAGAATTTGGAAGGTAAAATGTGGATGCAGATGACAGTTGAGAAAGACCCTCCTTCTGACTTTTGTGCAATAAAGCACCTCCATCCTCCGTGGTTTCCTCTGTTCTAAGCGCTTTATCATCTTTCTTCTGTGTTTGAATGTACAAAGGGCTAGGAGGTAATCTTCTTCTTTCCCATTTAGGAACCACATCTGGAAAACCCTTGAAACCTTCATCAGCTTTATTTACTTCCTTTGCTTCTGACTTTTTAGTTGATTCCTCATCAACATCGGACCTTACTGTGCTATCCAATTCATTTTGTTCTTCACAAGTTGTTTCTTCTTCCAACTCCAGAACATTTGGACTGGTCGTGTCTGGGTGCACATGTAAATGTGTTTTTGCACTTTCATTTGTAGTCAGATTCATCAACATTGACTCCAGTTTAACATCGTCTTGCAGATCATTATTCTGCAAGAAATAAAATATATGATTTAATTTAGTTTAAAGCTCTGAGATTTCCTTTACATGTTAAGTTCTGTTGAGTTCATAAGTACAAAAGAAACAACAAAATATACAAATTCATATTTTTAAATCTGATCTTTACCCATTATGACATTTATGTTTACCTCAGATATTTGTCTCTCCATAGTCTTTCATCTCATTCTTCAATTACTGAGCCAAACCTTCGATCGCTTCTTCACTTTAGGTTTTCTCTCGACTTCATGTATTGTCTTCAGTCTCGTGTGCGTCAATCTAGAGTCTGAACCATTTACCAAACAGATCTGCAGCCTGTGCGAAACACCTTGTCTATTTCCTTAGAGACACTAAGCCTCTTGTATTTCCTTTTATGGTCAACTTTCACTCTCTAGACTGGCAAAACCTGTTTTTAAATATTATTTTAAGATTAATCTTTTCATAGCAACAGAGATAATTTAAGTGCATCAATGATGTTGTTCTTATACGTACATTACATGTGCTATTTTGAACTAATTGTAAAGGGAAACTTATGTGAACACATTAGAGAAAAACATTTCCAGAAACTTTGTGTTATGGGAGGAGGATAGCGCAGCTAGAAGCCCATTGGTCAGACAAACCTGACAAACAAGAAAGTCTGAGTTCCCTCTGGTACTTTTCATTCTTGGCCTACATCTTAGATTCGTTTGCTGTACATGATTTATTTCTGTTTCTAGATGTGCAGATATGATAACAGTAACACCATTCACTAACAAACAAGTTGTGCATTTAAACCTTAGAACGAAATAGACTAGTGCAGAAATATTGAAGAGAAGTCTGGCTAGTTGGCAACCAATGATTTGTTACTCTGGACGTCACATGGTCTATATTGCGGAAGACAAATAATGTTTTCAGACTTCGTACATATCCCCTCAACTCCACTGCTATTTCCCCAAATTGGCCTGTTTTTCTTTTAATCTGAATGTAATCCTGTCCGCGGTTGTTCACGTCCTGATACCTTTCGTGCTTTTCTTAGTGCATGCAAACTCTGACATATTCAACAAAGTGTTGGTGGACGTTACTATTGATCAATATGCGGAGAAAAAAGTTGACAATCTGCACGCCTTCCTGGCTATGCCGCTCAACTGCCTGATAAATTTACGATACATATTATTGGATATCTATTGGCTCCTTCAACCGGTAACAGACTGTAAAGACAGCGGTGAAGTCACCCCTGCCAAGAATATTTTCACGCTAATGGCAATCGCATATGGGCCAATTTACCAATTTTTGTATGAGTGCCGGTGTTGTGTAATGTCATTGTTAATTGTTAAAGCGTTATAGTTGTAACGTGTTTAATTTTCAGCTACTGTATGCAAAGGGTGCCGCCAGAAATTCTGTGCCCTATGAAAACCAAAATTTCTGGGCCCCCTACAAATAGGAAGATAAAAAGGGGGTCTGGTCTTCTGGGCCCTAAATCAGCCTGGGCCCTTGGAATCGTCCTAACCTTTCACCCCTTTACGGCACCCATGACTGTATGGACTGTATTACACAACCGTGGATTTGAAGTTGCGTTGGGTTGCCATATTGCCTTCGCAGTGTTTAAGGGTGTCCAAGTGCAGAAGAGTCACGGAGTGCTGTGTCTAGGCATTACTTTTGTTTGGCTGCGCTTTCCTGCTTTGGTTTTGTGGTTCTGAAGCTTCTGGTTCATTCTCTTGCGGAATAATGGATGTTTCAAAATCTCACCAGACATATCTTTAGACACATCAGTGCCATTGTTTTGTCTTGAAATGAACCCAAATAATGTCTTTTGTAAGTCATGTTTGTAAAACTACCCAAAAATGTTTACTTTAACCAAACCCTAGTCCTGACCGAATCAAATTCCTGTAAGGGGAACCACCCCATGAAAGAGATCATATTGCTCGAATACATGTTTTTCTGTGTCTTTGGCGTGTTATAAGTTGCCCATGCATGTATTAGACACGTAAAATTGTGTCTAAAAAAGTGTTGGAACAAAAGATGCATTCTATCTGAAAGGGAATGCTCACAGAGACCTGCCGGAAACGGATCGTGGAACTATACACCCACAAATCCACGTCAGTTCTTGGTATGAGTTATACATAAGACCGCCCAAAACGATGCGCAAGTAAGGTGGGCGTATAGTCAGTAGAATTGCTTTGGAACCTTATATGGTAAGAGGCGTTACATTTCTGTCACACGCTTGCAGTATTTGACCAATCACTACACACTGGTTAACTGGCCAATCATAGCACACCTCCCTTTTCAGAGCGATGAGCTTTGTAAAAAATCTCCGAGTTTCAGGGAGGCGGGCAAAAGAGGAGATACACAGAAAATACAGTGTTTTTTAACCTTAAATCGTGCATACACGTTGAATTACATCTAAACAAACGATATTCGTTTTAGCCATGTCATATGACTCCATTAAATTCAATAAAATAAAACATGTATGTAACACATCTCAATAAAATGGAAGGAAGGAGGCGGGAACCGGAAGACATTTCATACATTTAATAAATTAATAAAACAGCCGGCGGCCCCTCACGGACGACCGCCGGCGAACAAAACATGAACATAAATATAAATACAAACATAACACAAGTTCGGGCCCGGTCCTCTCTCTTCGACGGTCCGGTCGCTCGTTCCTTTTATGCTCCCATCTCCTACGTGATTCGAGCCCGGTGTGCGCACAGCTGGCGCTAATTCACAATTACTCACCGGACTCGAACCACGGTCTCGCCCCGCCTACTCTACTACAATGTAGACTTAAAAACTACTGACTGAAACAGGAATGTGATATTGTACTAGTAAACAATCGGTGTGCATACACTTTAATTTATTGTTTTTGTAGAACAAATGACAAACTTACTAGTAAACTTTCACTTGAAAGTCATTATGCTTCTACAATCTAAAAGTGTACCAATTTAGTCCCAAATATCAATAAATGTACTACACGTATACTGGTATACTTAGAACATAAAGTATACATAAAAATATACTTGAACTTTTCTTAAGTGTACTTAAAAAAATGTATAGCTACATTTTTGTTAATGAAATGCATTTTGGCAATTGAAAATATGTTTCAAGGTATTTTGTATGCGTCATCTCCCTTTTTTAGTGTTGTCGCCACTTTTTTATGGTATGTCTGTCATTTCTGCATTTGCATTAGTTCTTTTTTTGTGAAAGACCCTCTTTTTGTATCTGTTATGTTTCTCTGGATTTGTCTCAATCGCGCCTCTCTAATCTTTTTACTGATTATTGCATGTGATGCAATGATGATTTTGTTCACCAATTTGTAGTGAGACCCATCCATTTCTCTCTCCTGCTTTTTATTACTTTGCATCCTCGCTCCATCTTGAGCTCCTGTTTCAAGACAATCGAATCATTGTGAGACATCTAACACTTAGTGCTATCATTTACTGATAGAGAGCTACATATACTGCAGTACTTGAGCATAGCCCCAGTGTACAGTTTCTTATTTGATTTGGTCTTCGGTCATGCGTTACACTTAAGTTAAGCGTGTGTGTGGTTTTGTGGGGAAGCGATTCCCGGCTGAATTGTAGTTATGAGAGAGATAATCACAAGCAATGATTGGTCATGTGAAGAAATGTTCCCCTTAGTTGGTTAATGTGGATGCTTATCTTAGCTTTTGTAGTGGATCAAAAAGCTTTTGCCTATGAACATTTTTAATGGTGTGAAATATACCTATACACTGCCGAGACTAACTGTAGAGACCATTCAAAATGTTCATATAATCAGTATTTCTAGATGTACTGTGGCCATTTCAGTCCAGTCTCAACCCTTAAAAGAGACATAAAGTCATCCAAAAGCAATGTGCAAGACTGTCATGGTTCTGTCATTTTTGTTCAGGCTTTCCAGTCTTGGGGCAGGATCATGACAGTATCACCCGTTTTGTGTGGAGAGAGACATTTTGGCTTCCACTTCCATACTCTCTCCGGTCTTGTCTCTGTTCCTGCCCTCTCCTTCCAAGTTATCTCTCCATCAGTGTTTCATCCCCGACACATGTCCCTTGTTAATTATCCTTTGCTAGTCTCCCTTTAAAAAGCCCTTGGGTTTCATTGTTCTGTGCTCGTTTGTTCTGCTTACTTGTGCTTGTTTTGTGTCTTGACACTGTGAGTATGTTCTTTGTATGCTTCCCTTACCCTCGTCTACTGGACTCCTTGTTCCTTGCTGTAGATTTATTGTTCTAAAGTCTTTGTTTTGTCTTAATATTGAGAGTCCCTGTTTTGCCCATTTGTGAGTTTTTGTTAAATAAAGTTTTTGTTAACCATTTCACTGCCTGCACTTTCACTCATTTTACGTACAGTGACACACGACTAGCAGCAGTCATAAAAATCGAGGTTATCACATAAAAAGAATTGTAGAAGTCTGCACAAATTTAACGGTTTTATTGCTTAAAAATGAATATGATTTTTTTTGCAGTATGTAACCCACCTAACAATGTATGACAGCTCACCCAGTAGTCAGGATCACACAACAGTCATAAAGATTAATTCGCATTCGAGGGAAATAAACACTCGAGACAAGGTCATAAATGGAAAATAAGTGTTCTTTATGTTCAGCTATATTAGCCTGTCAGAAAAAAGATAAATGGAAAAATATACAACAAAAATTTAACTTAAACAATAATACCATTGAATTTCCAAAAAATACATCCAAAGAGAAACTTCCTAAATTTGCTACTCAGGCAATGACAAGAGTTTGACTCCGTCCAGTGTCCGTGTGGCTGAATTATCCGTAGGAAAATCAGCCGCATTTGCTAAGGTTGCAAAATAAGCAGTCTTTGTCCTACCACTTCGTTGCCATGTAGGAAGTACGCGATAATTTGTAAAACCGGAATGGCTCGCCAGTTTCACCAATAGGAAATATCTCCTTTGATGGCGAGACAATTCAGTTCTGGAAACTCCGTATGGAAAAAAAGAAAAAACTCCTTTCTCCATCAGAACGGGAACAGGGTGCAGGAGGCAATGGAAAGGAAGAAGGAAACAAACCGAAGACAACCGGGAAAGGAAAATAAAGAAAAACCCAGGAGGAAAAACCCCGACCTTGCAAAGACACGACAAAGCAACAATTAGTCATTATAAACAACCATTGTAGTAATCTCAATATTCATTCGCATTTAACACAGTAACATAACGCACGCATTAAAGCATATTTAATGATATATTCCCTTGTTACCGAGATAACACAATACATCCGCATACATTCAATATGAAACACATAGAGCTTTACTCACACGATTAGCAATTCGCACGTGAGCTACGGAGCACATTTCTCACACGAAGGTTAATAATACATTTTAACAATGAATATTTTCTTAAACATTACTGTTCTCACAGATATTTAAACACACTTACGTTTTGACCACATATTCAAGGAACATAACATTATAATTGAATGATAAAATTCCCCTCTTTTTAAGAGCTCACGATAACCATTATATAATTAAATGCAGCGATAAGCAAACTCACTTACCAAGAAAATAACAATTGAAACAGTTCTTTAGTTGAATGACACTAGTCAGATTGATTAGCCACTGCGGTCAAGCCAGCCGCCACCTCTAGCCCTCACTTTTTTCTTATGTGCGATTATATTGCGTATTACGGTAAAGCGTCTTTTGGGATTTCAAAATAAAAGCGACCTACGGCGAACGCGATATCAGTCTGTGGATTGTGTATTAATAATTAATGAGAATAAAATATATCAATATATAATGTTACCCATTAAACGATATATATTCAAAAAATATCCATTATTGCACTAATGTTGAAGACAATAACCCAAGCCTTTTAAAGTACGCCTTCAAAATGGCCTATATGTACTATTATTTATATACCTTCAGATAATAATTAAAAGAAAACTATCCGATTGCATAGACTCATTCAACTTTAAAATAAGATTATACCACCTCAGTGTGATATACAAACAATATCAGAATTGTTTTTCTACCAAATTATGCAACACAGTGATAAGTGTGAGAATTTAATATTTTTTAAAGTCATACACAGTATAGCCATACACTTTTGTGAGATATGCTGCATAATGCTAATGGTAATCGTATTGCTAAAAGGTCAACTGTATACACCCACAGAAAAAATTAAGAGACCATTCCAAATGTTCATAATCAGCATTTGTGTGTGTATTGTTTTGAATCCTGTCCTGTGTCTGTTGAATTGAAACCATAAATCAAACATTAGGAGTCATTCAACAGCAATGTGAAAGACTGACAGGATGACAAGACTCATGAAAACTATGATAAAATCGAGGTTATCACGTAAAAAATAATTTATGAACTTTCCTTAATACCTGTAGAAATATGTTTTTTTATCGTTTAAATTAAAAGTGAATGGGAACTTGTTTTCTTTGCAGTTTTTGTGGTCTGAATAAATAAAGAGCATCTTTTCTGTTACTTTAACCTGCTTCTACAATTTTCGTTTTCTGTAAATAAATGCAAATATAAACAATATTTTTGTTTGAAAATCAGAAGAAATATTATTGGTAGTTCACAGAATGAAACAAAAGTCATCATTATACTTAAACATACCTATAAATAGTAAATTCAGAAAAACTGAAAACGCTCTTTGAAATTGTCGCTTATTTGTTCTTGCAGCTGTATATTGTGATTTAGATGAACCCTGTACAGATGTTTTTACTTATTAATGATGCACTACTTTTTTTAAGTTTTACCAAACAGTTCTATGTAACTTTTAAAAATCACAATTTATTTAATATTCCTGTTACAAAGTAGTGTTTGGATTGTACTGAAAATGCCTTATTTTTCCTTTTTAGGTTTTCCCTTTTTTTTGGCTTGTTTAGGTGTGAGAATGTCATACAGTCCCAGTGCTTTAATAATCTCTCTATCATACAGAATATCAATAATTTATCTCTATCATACAGAATATCAATAATTTATACACAGTGATTTATCTCTTACAGTGGCTAATGTGGCATATGTGCTACCTACTGCAGAACACTGCTTACTCAAACCCTTGAGCAGAGGCGTAACTCATGCCTAAAGGCCACATCTCTAAATTGCAATGTCGTCTCGTTGCTTCCTTAATCAGATAAAGACAAACAACACATTGCATGTTTAACATCAAGAACACGTTAAAGGCACCTCCCACCTTTTGTGGTGGACTATAACCTTTTTATAGTTCTGTGTTTGACTGTTTTTTATGCCTCTAAGATTTGATTGTTAAATGCTTCTGTATAGTAATTTGGAAATGCATTATCATGACATTTAATTAAATAATAATCATCATCACAGTGCTCATTAAAACAAAACAAAAAAATCATATTTTTTGGTTGTATTATGGTAGTGGTAGGATTATAGGAACATTTGATAGAAAACTACAAAAAACGGGGAACCTCAAAAATGCGAAAACTCTGACAAAATTCAAGACATTATACCCAAATAAAACAATATATTGAAATAATTAAGTACCCCAAATAATTGCTATTGGCTCAATTGCCCATTATAAGAGTATTTAGTTGTATGCAGTGGTCTACAATATGTCTTATTAATGTAACAAAACTGTCTCTGCCATGCCGCCAAAAATCTAACGTCCACAATACTTCTCTCCTCATTTATCTGATTAGTCTTTCGCACGGATTCCTGAGTAGGGGACTTCAGTGGAGTCTTTACCAAGACCGCATCGAGGGCACAAAGGAGGCTCTCGCGAGCACACTTCTGAGCGATATAAAGACAAATGGGACAGGGGAACGTCTATTTTTGTACGTATTTATGCACTTATGTCCACCAGGGGGCGTCAGTGTTCTGCGTCATCGCGAAACTCATCACAACAGAGAGGCAAATAAAGGGGCGCTGTCCCGAGGTGATACATACAGTACCTCTTTGCATTAAAAATGTTTCGCTATTAACTAACATCTGTATTTCATAGATGACTTTGTGTGCATCTGTCTTCAAAGTGATCTCATATCCCAACGTTATAAAGATAATAGTTGTCTGAAGCAAAAACAAAATAAATCATAAAGCATAGGCTATTGTTATCGTACCCATAGGGCGTCGTTTGGGTAGGGATGCGTCATTCAGGGAACACTAAATGGTACCTACCAGTAATGTCAACCAAATGAATTTACACTTATATATAACCACTGATGTCCGCCTGTGTCCTGTGTTTTTTACTTATTACTTATTTTATTCTAAATGTATTTATCCAGGAATCATTTATTTGAAATTAAAAACCTTTTGCAATCGCGTTGTTGAAAATAGCGCAGTTCTTGGTACACAAATGGTAAAGTTTCCTTTCTGTCGGTCTCGACGTTGTGTCAAACCAACAAATGGGGTTTGCCCTTGAGAACCTATCAACTCTGACTACTTTTAGAAATGGCCAATGAAATTGGCTTATGAAATTTGCATGCTGGGCTCCACCTCCGGATGTCCAGCATAAAATTAAGCCGGCGTGTATCATTCATTCACCTTTTGTTCTTTGGAGCCTTCGCTCCTGACTACAAGAATGCTCGTATCTACATCGCCAGATTCTCACCACGTGGTGCAGCTGATCGTCCCTTCCTGCGGCGACTTTCCCCTGGTCGTCTCGGTGGTGCCAAATGTGTTCGAGATCTTTCTAGAAGAGCATATTTCCTTCTAAAAGAGCGTATTTCTCCAGCGTGGCATGTCCCACTGTTCTCTCGGGTGCAACACACTCATCAAAGAGGGGGACGGACACGATGTCTGCCTCGGGTATTGGGTTCTCCAGCACGTTGGCAGCCGTTCTGGATACATTTTGCCTGCACTGCGGGCGGATGACGATCCAGTCGTTGCGTCACGGGCGGCTGTCTTCCCTCGGGAACCAGCCGCCAACTCGTGTTGCTCCCCGTTTCATGACAGAAAACGGCCCTGCCGTCCGCTCCGGCAAGCACCAAGAATGACATGAGGATTATTGCAAGTGCTAATCCGCCAGCCGCTGGATCAAAGACCTCTCGCACCTCGCTCATTTGATTGTTCCCCACTCATCGAGGAGGGGGATGGACACAATGTCTGCCTCGGGTGTTGGGTTCTCCAGCACGTTGAGGCAGCCGTTATGGATACGTTCTGCCCACACTGCGGGTGGATGACGATTCAGACGTTGAGGCACAGCCGGCTGTCTTCCCACGGGAACCAGCCGCCACCTCCAGTTGCTCCCTGTCTCGTGACAGCAGTGGCTACGGCCCTGCCGTCCGCTTCGGCGAGCCCCGTGGGTGACATGAGGGTTATTGCGAGCGCTCGCACCTCGCTCATTTGATCGTTCCCCAAAAAAGGCCCCAACTGCCTTGCAACAATGGAGGGTGACTGACTGGCATTTTTGACCTCGATAATTCCTTGAAGCTCCCTCCTTCCGGGGGTCGAGATCAGGAAAAATCGAACGTTGAAAATGCCAGCCATGCTTTCCCAGGCCCCCGTGAGAATGGGGCGGCGTTGGACGCACTGCCCCTCCCCCAACGCTCGCGGCTTTACACGCGGTACACCGGGTTTGGCGCACAGCTCCAAGCCGCGCTTACCCATCACTGCCATGTATACCGGAAGTGCATGAGGAACTCTGTAAGACCCGGAAATGCCCCCTTCTCCGCGCGTACAAGTCAAACTAGTTCAGTCACCCTTTCTTCCCAGGGAGACCGAGAACACCTTTGGGCTAGACCCCAGGTTAGGAGGTCATTCAAGGACGGTCCTGCCCCATCCCAACAGCCCACTTCGAAGGGTTCTCTCTCTCTCTGGGTGTTTCACAGCCGTGATCACCCTCTACATGACAGTGTTCGGCAACTCGACATTGCGTCATGGCGAGACATTATGTTGAGGATAAGCAGCAATCCACTGCACTCTCACAGACAGTACACGTTGCTACATCCTCGCTAGGCAGGCAAGCAGAGCCTTGCCCCCTGGGGGTCCCCTCAAAGTGGAAGACCCGTTCTGCCAGCCATTGAACCCCCCCCGGGAGGTCGATGAAGTAGATTGTACCTCTAGTCCCGGTCCCTGGGAGTCTGACAAGACTTGCCCAAACCGCCACGCGGCTAGGAGATATGATCCGTCTCGGCTACATTCGTCCCTCTAGCCGTGATGTTCAACGGGTGGTGACCCGTATTTCATCTTCTCAGAAAAAGGAGGGTTGCTAGATTTGCAGACCCTGAACAGGCACCTACTCAACCTGCCGGTCAGGATGCTTACGCAGAATGGCATCTCGACGTCTCCGGATGTCAAAGATGGGTTCATGGCAATTGACCTGAGCGACACTTACTTTCATGTCTCGATTCTAGAGAAGTGGTCAGGCATGTCAGTACAGAGTCCTCCCTTTCGGTCCGTCCCTTCCCCACGAGTCTTCATGAAGATCGTGGAAGCCGCCCTCACTCCCCTCAGGGAGAGAGGTGTGCGGGCACTAAACTATCTCGACGAGGCTCTCGTTAGATATGTTATGTGCAATCAGGGACCTAGTGCTCTGGCACGCAGATAGATTGGGCCTACAGGTCAACCGAGAAAGGTCACCCCGTGCAACGCATTCTCTTTCTAGTTGGGGGCTCGTCTGCGAAAGGGGGGAAGACACCTCTCTTAGAACCAAGAGACCAAAGCATACCTGAGGCAAGCGCACTGGCGATCGGCAAAGACCTACATTAAAAGGGGAAAGTGTTTTTTCTATACAGTTATTTTATTGATTTACAGAAATCTAACGCTCACCCTGTAGGATTCTTGTGAATTAATATTTCGTACAGACGAAATAGGGTTTTTCAATTCATGTTAGTGTATTTCACTTCCCATTGTTATGACAGCGCAGCTGGCAACAGTAATTAGTAAAATAATTATTAACGCACGAATATGAATGGTTATGCAGTCCTGATCACACTGTAATTTGGGATCGCGGTGTCAGCTTTGCTACTCAGAGAAATAGGCTTTGTAACTCAGAAAAAATCTGTTTTATTCTGAAAAAGAATCATTTATTCAAAGGTTGTATTAAATTGTGGAAATATATAATTGATATCACTGTTACTGTATGGTATATTGGAATATTGTTATCAGGAAAAAGACGGTGAATTTTAATATCACCCCTGATCGCAATACAATACATCCAATATTGTTGGAACGGTCCGTCGATCGAACACGAGAGTTATTGCTGCTATTTTTATATTTGTCTGTATTTTTTCTAACACTGCCAATTTTTGAAGTGAAAGATGGGGAGTTCTGTTTCAAGGCCAATGCCGGGCGAAACGCCAGTCGCATTTATGTACAGAAATAATCAAGGGTTTTATACTGATCCATATGTTAGCAACCTCGCAGGATGGTCGGAGGGAATGAAACCGCAAATTGATATTCCCTATCCGAGGGACGGTTAATTTTCTGATGAGGGTATGGAATTGGCAAAGGACATGGTAAAATAAGGATGGGGAGACCCATTGTGGGATTATCCATACATGAATAAAGCTTATGCCGTATGGAAAGACATGAAAAGGTTTGGGACCAGGGTGCGGAAAAATCAAAAGTTGTTGCGTATGTTGCAACCCAAAATCAAAATCGGTGGCTGCGGGAAAAGCCGCCTGCATACTCTGTCCCTTGCCAAAACCAGACTTTTCCCTCTGCACCCCTGCTGATGGTAAAGCCCAAAATTTTTGCATATCTTAACATTACAGGTCGCGAACAAAACGCCGATACGAACCCCCCTGATAAAAAGGTTAAACAATTGATTCATGATAATTCTGACCCGAGGACAAAACCTCAAAGTTCAATGGTTTTGGTAAGAGCTGGTAACACGGTAAATGTTAGACCGTTAAGAATGTCTGATATGGAAGCAATTTGTAAAAGTTTGCCTTCCCCACAGGAAGCGGGAAAATATGTATAGATTTTACAAACTCATACAAAATATGCACATTTTACAGGTAGTGATTTCCGAGCGGTGTTGTTAAGAACGCTCGAGAAAGATGTAACAGAAGAAATGTAGACCGAAAAATGTCCCGCGCTATCAATTGACAATGATAAAATCACCAACAGCGGTACGGCTGCAAGCCCACATGAGTTATTTTGGGAAACTTCTGCAAATGTTGAAGTATTTTTTAAACAGTCGAGAGTGTTTCTTGATGAACGTTTAGGAAGCCAATATGATTTATCATTTGCAGCAAGCACTAACTAGGCAGCGAAAGAATCAACCGCCCAATTTCTTTGTGCGTTTTAAGAAAGCATGGATTGAAGATTCTAAATTGGCATTAAATAATGACATAAAACCTCTGTTTGTTAACACTATGTTAAATAACATGAATGCCAAACAAGCACAATTGATCAGAATCACTACTTCGAACTTGCATGACGTGACGCTTGAGGCTCTAGGAAAAAGAATTAGGGAACTAGATGCCTCTGGTGGTTTCCCGGTTAAACTTGAGAATGCTATGTTTACAGGCTATGCAGAAAAGGGGAACAATGAGTGCACTTCTGTAGATCAGAAGCAACCAAACCCTAGCCAAAGGAGGAAGTCCGACATAACATGCTTTCCTTGCAGAAAAAGGGGCCACTACAAACAAGAGTGTAGACAACTGCACAAGTTTGAGTCACCTCGGCCAATTTCTGGTGACACACACACACAGAGCGCACCACAGCACAGAAATGAGAACACTTCATATCCAACCCAGTGGTATCCAAATCAAGCATAGGGATGCCCGCAGAGTGATGTCAGTTCTAATTTATGTATGATGACCCTAACATTCTCGAATAATGGAGAGGATCTGCCTTATTTTCCCCTTATGGTAAATGGGCAGCCTCAAACCTTTCTGCTTGATACAGGCACAGATGCTTCGTCTATGACTTTGACACTTATGAGGGTCCTATAACTAATCAAATAATTCACTCTGTGGGAATTTCCGGAACTGACATTGCCTGTGCTGTTACACCTCCGGTAGAGGTTAAGGCTGAGGGTATTCAAACATTTTCCCACAAGTTTACAATTATTCCAGGTGCTCCATTAAATCTTTTAGGTTGTGATATGATGCATAAATTAGGCATGGATATTAAGTTTACTGATCACAAGGTTGTTTTTTCTTTTCTGTCTAGTTTACAGGCATCCGTAGATCCTTTGCCCACAGGTGGACTGCCAAGCAGTTCACAAGCACCTACACGGTGTAGCATGACTACACGGGTAGACTCCATGATTAACCCTTTATTATGGTCTCAGTTCAAGGATTACACTGGTTTCCTTGACATGGAACCTTACTGGGCTAAACTTAAAACAAACAAGCCTGTCTACATTAAACAATACCCTTTGTCTAAAGATAAAGAAGAAGGTATTAAGCCTTTAATTGAACATTTTGTCAAGCAAGGAGTGCTGGAACAAGCACATTCACCATATAACACACCAATTTATCCCGTTGTGAAGGCTGATGGGAAAACTTGGAGATTAACTCAAGATTAAAGAGCAGTCAATCAGTTAATCATACCACTCACACCAATTGTGCCTGATGTTCTGACTGTCATGAATTCTATGTCTCACTCGCACAAGTATTTTACAGTAATTGATTTGTGTGCAGCTTTTTTCTCTGTGCCTGTACACCCAGATACTCAGCCTTTGTTAGCTTTTACATTTAAAGGACAGCAATATTCATGGAAACACCTTGCACAGGGCTACGCAGACTCACCCACTGTCTTTTCTGCAGCAGTGCACAGAACTTTGGCCAAAATGACTGATCTGCCTTCATCAGTTTGTGTTCTTCAGTTTGCAGATGACATCCTCGTGTCGGGGGAGACGAAGGAGGACTGTGAAAAAGCATCTGTCATTTGCACGTTAGGGAGACGGTGGGTGCAGCTTTAGGGGTCCTGTTGCAACAGCATGGTTCTACATACATAACCGGTACGGTAATTCCAATTGTAATCACTGGATTAGCTTTGCTACTCCTGTTGCCATGCATGTTGCAATGTGTGGTTGGATGTGTTAAAAAATCTATTACGTCTGCAACAACCCAGGAAAATTATCAAGTAATGTTAGCAAGGAGAACAACTGATGTATACAGTATCAGGTTAGGCGAACACCAGAGGGTTATCGTCCGGAAAATCATGCTCGACCTTGGGGGTCTACATTTGATAATCATAGTGACACGGACGAGGATGATCATGATTATGCTCACATATATGAAATAGAACCAGAACCAATACCGGTAGTCGAGAGACCAAGAGATGTTGCTGAAGGAAATGACATTGAAATGGAAAGAGATAATGGGTTAGACGTTTCGATCATTGAGATTAACACGGAAGATGATGATGAGTAGATATGATTATGTTTATCTTTTTGTTTTTATTGAGGATGATTTGTTTTGTTATTTTTCATTACAAATCACTCTGAATGATGTTTAATCTCATAACAGCTTGCACACCAGAAAAACAAACAAAAATACGTAAGTGCAACTATCATTTTACTTTTACACTCACACCTTTATTACAGTAGATTTTAATTAAAGTAAATTTTATATCACCTTTTATACTAAAAAGATTTTGATATAACACACCTTTATAGATTTTGTATTAACACCTTTATTACTGTACTTTGAACTTTAAAGGGACACAGGACTGCTTGTAAGACCGTTGGTCTGAAAGTGGCCATTGTGAGAATCTGGATCTCGTCTGTGTCCCCCACATTAACCAAAATGTTTATACTCTTTGCAACCATATTAGGAGGAGTAATACTCAAGGGACATGTCTGACCCGACAAGCTGACATGATTGCTGTCAAGTGATGACATCGCTACACACAGTGTCCTTGAATGTTCTAGAAGATGAGAACAGGGAACTAAATACATGCTGTCATTCCCAAATTGAGTTGAAATAGAGGTCTGGTGATTTTCCATGACCAATGTTACTTCCCTTTTTATGCATATAAACATTAGTCCTTAATACAATAAACTTTGGACTTTGATTGAACTGCACTTCTTTGTCTGTGTCATTCTTGGTCTCCGGGATCCCGAAACTCTGTGTGTTCCATCGACTAGACCAGTGGTTCTCAACTACAGTCCTCAGGCCCCCCCTGACAGATTATTTTAGATGTGTCCCTATTGAACACATGACCGAGTTAATGAGATAATGACGTGATGATTGATCAATAATGATGAACACCTGCTGCTAACAAAAACATCATCAGTAAGAACAAAAAACATAATAATGTTTCTGTCACAGGTCGGAGTGGGTCAAACCAGACTGCACCCACCCCTAGACCAGGATCACCCTGAGGAGCGTGTCAAAGGAGGAGGCAGGAGACAGGAATAAAAGAATCACAAGCTTTATTTAATATTTAAAAGTAATTTGAAAACCCTAATCTAAAATCCTCTTCCTTCCTCTTCCCAGGAATCCAGAGCAAACCGTGTCGGGCAACGATGTCGGACTCACGGTAGTCAGTAATGGACGGTGGGTGTCCTAGGTGGGTATGTGGATCGGGACTCACTTCCTTCTGGCGCTGACGCCGGGCTCACAGTGGTGAGTAAGAAACAGGTGGGTGTCCCAAGGGAACAGGTGAGTCGGAGCTTACTCCCTTCTGGCGCTGACGCCGGACTCAGTGGCGAATAGTGGACAGGGTACTTCACACTACACCGATGGGTTTCAGAGCTGCAACAAACTCATGTCACAAGCGGAGCGGGGCTTTCGCTGGAACAGACAGAATCAAAGCTTCAGACAGCAGTGAACAGACCTCACGGGTGTGGCAGGGGACAGATACTTCACGCTATGCAGATGGGCTTCAGCACCACAACAGTAACAAGGTAGCAGTATTTAACTGTTCAACAGTCTATGAAACATCCAGCTGAAATACCTTCTTCCTTTCTGACCAGGACAGAGGCTTTCGGCGGGGGCATGTGGAGACCACCAGGCGGAGAGGACACTTTGAGCGGAACGCTCCACTTCGGCTATACACTGGAACGATACAGCCCGGTTTAACTGTTCAACAGCATGTAAAACCTTCAGAATTGACAGGGCCGGGTTGCCTCGAAGTAATAAATCGGGCGCTTTGTGGTATCAAAAGCCCTTCCCTGGAGACAGCGGATGAAAGACTGGGAGGAGAGTGCACAGCAGACTACTATTACTTCTCCACACAACAAACCTCACTCCATAACACAAACTGTGTGAATCGTCACTTCAGGCACAGCATCTCACTCGCACACCGTGCATTCGGGCCAGCACTCACCCCTCCGGTCTTTCTCCCACCAGATCAAATCTCGTCCTTGCAAGGGTTCAATTTCTCTCCAGAGAAAAGCAGAAGACGGGTGCAGCTATCGTCACATTCAGCAAAGGGGAGGACAGAAGTTAGAGTCAGATCAACAATCCACTCGGTGTACTAGTTCACTCGTGCCACACACTATCCGAACTCTCAACACCACTTCAGTGTTTAGTGCATATAAACGACGGATCAAATACTCATCACTGGCGTCTTTCCCACTGCGGACGGTATTCCTTGAATTTTCCCTGATAATCCTTCACTCTCTCCCAGTCAAGGCGACGAATTCCACTCTCTTTTAACGTCCTCGGGTCCCGCAAGCCACACTCTTCTTTCTTCATGATAACTCTTCAGCTGTAATACTCCACACACATTTCCCAACGGGAGAGACCACTCCAGATCAACGGAGAAGGAGGACACGACACGACACGACACGACACGACACGACACGACACGACACGACACGACACGACACGACACGACACGACACGACACGACACGACACGACACGACACGACACGACACGACACACCTCAGCCTTCTCTTCCCCTTGTGTTTTATCCTCTCAAGAATGCTGGCGTGGCCTCAATCAGACACTCAGAGTGAAGTCCCCACACCTGTTGCCAATCTGCCGGTTAGTTGCCATGGCGACAGACACACACACAGGCCCGGGGACAGTGTTACACTGGGAGTATCCCCGCGGAAACACTTCTCTGGTGAATAAGTTCCGGGGGTTATTTGTCTCCCCGTGACATTTCCTTTAGTGGGGCTCTTACCCTTGATTTATTTTTTATATCAGCTGTTATAGTGTGTTTCTGAACAGCCAGACAAAATTGTTGGAATTAAACTTTCTTAAACTGTTTAAGTCTGACAAATATCGTGACACACCAAAATCAACAACATTTGTACAGACTCTTATAAATATGCTTCTGAAACAAACTATTTCAGCTAGCAAAAACTGTAACATAATAAAACAAGGGTAAGAGCCACACTTATGGAGACACTCAACACTATTATGGTTTTTATTCTTATTGTTGATGTTTTCAGTAGTGATTGTGTTTGTTAACTTCACCTGTTCATCATTAATGACTCAATCATCACTTCATTATCTCATTAACTCGTTCATGTGTTCAATAGGGAGACATCAAAAGTATACTGTCAGGGGGGGCCTGAGGACTGGAGTTGAGAACCACTGGACTAGACTCTTCAGCCTTAGAATACTAGTACCTAGACAACGGGACAAAAAGTAATATTCTTACAGTAAGGAACTCAGCTCTGTCTCCACATAGCACGTCTGACTACAGAGCTCACTTAGTCAGTGTTGAACTACCTGGAACATTCCAAGCAGTCAGAGGCTCCTGGGACACATGGCATCCTTGACGATGGTGATACCCCTCGGGTTGATGCACATTATACCGCTCCAAAAACTGGCTACAGAGTGGAGTTCCGAGGAAAGCGTGGCACACCGGCAGCAGCCGGATGCGTCTCTGTCGACGCACCCTAACCTCTTGGCGACCCCACGGTGAGGAATCCCTCCTGGAGACCTTTTTCTCGGGAAGGCGTGTCGACAGACACCTTCCTGCAGAATTGAGGGTGCATTGTGCAATGGGCACGCATTGTTGGGGCAAGGACGGTGCCCCACCTGCACTGGCATATCAGTTGTACACGTGCTGTAGGGGGCGTGAGACCTGCCATGAGGAGCCCGCATCCATGCGGCCTCCCGGAGATGCCGTATGAACGACTCACCCGACGCCTCTTCCCCTGGAGTCAGCAGGTGATCCGCTCCCTGTGGGCCACACATATCCGACGCAATCTGAACCAGACAGCTGACGGCTCTCTGTCAGTTGACGCCTTGTGGAGAGTTGCAACTAAACCTCGGCGCACCCCAGCTCTCTGGGTGCTGTTAGGGAAGGCTCAGGCGCCTCTCTGAACACCACCCATTACCTACCTTGGCACTCCCTACGAGGCCTCCCTCGGGCTGGCCGTGCGACAAGAGAAAGTACACCTTCTCCCCAGTGAACCTCATTGCACAGACCCTGTGCAAGGTCAGGGAAGAGACGACCAACTGGCCCAACCAGACTTGGTTCTCGGAGCTGATGCTCTTGATAACAACTCTCCCCTGACTGATTCCCCTGACGAAAGACCTGCTCTCTCGGGGGAAGGGCACGTTATGGCATTCCAGGCCAGACCTTTGGAGCCCCCATGTCTGGCCCCTGGACAGGACGAGGAGATCCTGAGTTGGCTATCCCCCCTCCCTGTGGTGGAGACCATCACTCAGGCTTGGGCCCCAGCCACCGGGCAGCTATACGCCTATAAGTGGTGCCCCTTCTCGTCCTGGTACTTTTCTCGGAGAGAAGACCCACGACGGTGCTCAATCGGAACATGGTGTTCCTATGGGACTGGAGACTAACCTCTCCCCCTCCACACTGAAAGTGTTTGTAGCGTCTGCTCATCGCTTCTCAGTGGTGGAAAGTCCCACGATCAAGACGCTTCTCCTGTTGGCGCTCGTCTCCAAGAGGGCATGGGACTTACAAGCATTTTCTGTGTCCCCTGATTGCCTAGAATTAGGGTCCGGTAAGTCTCATGCTAGCCTTAGACCCCGACCCGGCCATGTGCCCAAGGTTCCCACGGCCAGGTGGCGAACTTGCAGGCGCGCCCTATCAGGGAGCAAGACCCAGCCCGACTCATGTTGTGTCCAGCACTTCTTGGACCGCACGCAGAGCTTAAAAGCTCTGATCAGCTCTTTGTGGAAAGGAATTCGATCCATCACTAAGCAAGCACCCCCTGCAGGTGGGCTTGGCAGAGCAGCCCTGTCCCTTAGGCCGTGATCCCATATGAGTTAGCATATAACTTTAACCGGACCTAGTGCTACCGGACGATTGTAACACCCCGCCCTTGGGCTGTTCCTTCCGACGTACCCTCATGAACAGTTCCCATCTCTGGTAACCCATGACCTCCCCAGGTGGACCTTCACATCACTGTTAACTGTCTCAGTCTGCACATATTTCATGAGATCTTCCCTAAATGGTGAGACCATGTTGGTTTCCCACTAAACTCCTCTCGGCGGTAGGAAGTGGTCTCTGCAGCAAATACCTAATTAAGGAAGCAGCGCTTACCCAGTGAATCCTGACCAGACGGCCTCTCGCCGATAAAGAGAGATAAGGCCCCGTCCGTAAACGGGTGGTCGGGGCTCCCACCTTTCCCCTGAGAAAGCTCTGGGACCCCCAACCATCACACTGGAAGGTGGAATTTACGCGTTACAATTTACAGGTTACGCGTCAAAGCAGAGCTGTGTGAACAAGACGCGATGAGCATGATTATACATATTGTTGACAAAATACGGGACAAGCGTGTCACAAATAGATTTAAGGAACAGTGTTTTTCCCATTGCATGTGAATCCCCTATTAACTGGATGGAGTTGCAAACTTAAACGTTAGTTGTTTTACATCTACGAGGATAGCTAAATATAGTTGCATATCATGGCAATCGACTGTTTGTATGCATTTGTTAAAATAAAATAAAAAATTGCTTAAAATTGAATTATGATCCAAATTTTGTTTCTGTATAAGTGTTAGTGATTAGTTCTGCTTTATGAGGTAACATAAAATGTATATCATTAACAGGATATAAATGTAAAACAAATTAAAGCAAGCCACTTTTTCTTAAACATTTTCTTAATTGCTTTTGATTACGGCATTTGTATAGCTATAGTAAGCCATATCTCAGCCATAAATGTGCTCATTTGGAATGCATTAATGCATTATTGTGTCAGGTCAGGTGACATAATCAGTCCTGTCATGATTTGGAGGCATGGTCACAGATGATTAAGCATTTAAAAGCTCAGTGGTAAGAGCATTGGGTTAACAACGCAAGGTTGTGGGTTCGATCCCAGGGGATTGCAAATACCTATGTAAAAAGTATAGGATAAAGCAATGTAAGTCGTTTAAAGCGTCTGCCAAATGCCTAAATGTAAATGTTATATAGGTCAATTGAGCACTCAGTCAATCATAGAGTATTTTAAAAAATGTAGGCATAAATATATAAAAAGTAGCTTTAATCCTGACTGTAGATGCAGTTAAACATACAATAGTTAATAATAAGTGTATATTATGATGTAATTGTAAGGAAACTGATCTTGCTGCAATAGACAGCAATTAGAGGCACAACAATGAAGAACAGTGTAGAAAACATTTTCAAATAAAACTGTTTTAAGTAACTCAACTCACTCAACTTTATTTATATAGCGCTTTTTACAATTTTCAGTACTACATTATTATATTGTACAATACTGTTACTCAAGAAAAGGCACTAAACTTTAGTGACAATGTAGTTCTGCAGTGAATTCAGATTTTAAAAGGTTCTAATAAATTAGCTATATTTAAAGAACTGGATAATTTTGTGACAGCATGACTTTCTAAATGTTTTGAGAGAAAAGAAAACTTGAATACAACGAAATTTATCAAAGCAGTTTTCATCCCAACCTTGCTTCTTAAGAATACAATTCATCATGAATTGCAGTGGCCAACTGTCTTTCACACTTTCACCCCAAAGCATGTGTCAGTCTGGTGGTGTCCACTTGACAATTTTGTGCTTGTCTATTCTGCCAGGCCATTTTGCTTGTTGGTGCCAACTGTCCTCTGGCATCAAAAGCCTCATTGGTGAAGTTGATGAATCTTGATGTGGAAAAAAGTTGATCCTGCAGCTCAAAGAATCTCTTAGACAAAGAAGGTCCAGGTGTCAAACAGTTAACTTATTTGCTCGAGAAAAACAAAGTGAGATGTTCCAGGTCATCTGAAAACCTGGACAGGGTGGACCTGTGTAGAATAAAGGCCGGTAACATTATAATAAAATCCTGTCATGTTTTTCTTGGTCTCTTGCCTCTAGTTCCTCGTTATCTCTCCATTAGTGTTTCATCCCCTACACCTGTCCCCTATATATTATCCTCATGTCTATTGTCCTGTGTGTAGAGAGCTTCAAAGTAGGGAAGGAAGGAGACGGGAACTGGAAGACATTTAAACATTTAATAAAGTAATAACAGCCGGCGGCCCCTCACGGCAGACCACCGGCAAACAAAACATAAATACAAATACAAACATGCTCGGGCCCGGTCCTCTCTCTTCGACGGTCCGGTCGCTCGTCCTCTCCTATGCTCCCGATCTCCTACGTGATTTGAGACCGGTGTGGGCACAGCTGGCGCTCATAAACAACTACTCACCGGTCTCGTACCACGGTCTCACCCCGCCTACTCCACTATAGGGGGTATTATTAGATTTATAATATTGGTATGAGCAGGCTTCGTTCAGGTAGTGTTTCAACTCTCCAACTTTACAACTGTACTTTACAAAATCTCCCCCCACTGAATGTTTGGCCACTCTCACTGGGCA
This sequence comes from Triplophysa dalaica, assembly GCF_015846415.1. Classification (NCBI taxonomy): domain Eukaryota; kingdom Metazoa; phylum Chordata; class Actinopteri; order Cypriniformes; family Nemacheilidae; genus Triplophysa; species Triplophysa dalaica. The sequence continues at coordinate 9,694,528 of NC_079543.1, forward strand.
GAGTCTAAATTTTGAATTTCTGTCAATTGACACTTCTTTCAACAGTTAGAATTTGTTCTATCCCTTCTGTGCCAACATATGTCTCCTCCTCACAAAAGTGATTATTAATTCCCTTGTTTAGACTCAATGGCTATGCTACTCTCAGAAACGAGGCCTGGCCCCTCTTCAGCCATGCAAATGGTAATTCAGTGAACTGTATAAAGTCACTAAAAGGGGAGAAAAGTCTCAATCATAGAAATTAAAAATTAATTTATGATCATATAAATAATAAATAAATAATGGGACAGAAGCTTCAAAATCATGGGTCTTAAACAATCAATCTTCTATCATCAGTTATGAATAATTAATCTATAAAAATAATACTAAGATATGAAAGTCTTAAAGCAAAAAACTAAAAAGTACATAGTTTACATTTAAAACCAATGAAGAAAAAGTTTCAAAATATAAACTCAAAACTACTCTCATGATTAAAGATTAAATCAGCTATTGTATCCTTTATAAGCCAATATGCTTTAGAGAAAAAAGTTTTAGTATTCTTTGACTTATAGTACATACATCGTATTGTGACCTTGGGTGATTTTTTCTATGTTGGCTCTCACACAGCCTTTCAGCCATGATCGTCCCCAATATATCACCTTATTTTTTCTAGGTGTTTGTCCTATGTGAGCTCTCGCAAGGCAATGCCCTGGTCGTCCCATAAATACACCTCATATTTATTTTATTTTGGTCACAATATTTGCTTAATATTTGCCTCCAATTGGTTATGTGAAAAAGTTTTGTAAGCAATTGTTCTTCCCAAGTATTCCATTTGGGGCAGGCTGTGTTTTGGAGGCTTTGTGTCCTCTTTTGCAAGCTTACTCAATACTTTCAATAAGTCTCTATGGCATTGTTCAAGTGAAGAGGAACAAATCAGGATGTCGTCCAGGTACTGAATTAACGTACTGTCCATCATTAAGTCCTCCAGATCAGCATTCAGTAGTTCATTAAAGATATGTGGCAAATGCCTGTAATCCTGCACTAATCTTTTATATGTGTATTGTTAACCTTCTTAAGTAAACGCTTGTGGAAAGCTAAAAAATGCTGAACAAAGATATATCAAAGTGAAGTTTTTGCATCTGCTGGAATGTTGGTCAGCAGGGTGTCTGGATTCGGAACCTCTACTGGGTAATCTAGTATCTCGTTAATAGCTCTTAGATCATGCACCAATAGCCATTTTGTTTTGTCAGTTTTAGCCACAGGTATTGGAGTGTTGCAGTAACTGGATGTCTGGTTCAGTACTCCTGCTGTAACCAGTCCTTCTATTATTTCTCTTATACCTTCTACACTCTAAAAAATGCTGGGTTATTTCTGTAAACACATTTTTGGGTTAATTGTGCTGGGTCATAATTTTGGGTTGTTTGAGGTACTGTAAACACACAGTTGGGTTGCTCATGCTGGGTCAAATGGACTGTAGGGGTTATTTCACCACTGAACAGCTGGGTTGGGTTATTTTGACCCAATCGGTTTGTTCATTTTACCACTTCATCGAACCATCTGGATCCTTCAAGCGTCTCATTGTCAGACGGCAACGCACATCACATCAAGCTGATTTTATAAGGTAAATAAATATAATAATATGATTATTTTTAATAACTTGTGGTAAGTGCACACTGATTTAACTGTTTAATGCAGTATTTGATCTGTCGCTGTGCGGAGGAAGTGTTTTATTCTGTGATTGATTAACGTTAAGTAATTTAGCAGTTTAGCATGCTAATTAAAAAAAAGGCTTTAACAATCGCTTTATCGTTATGTTATATATATGTATGTGTGTACGTGTGCATATTTTTACTTTAAAAGGTTTTTATCCTTCACGTTAAATCCTCATGGAAATGTATGAACTAGCCTTGGGTCAGAAATACATGGTATAGTTCGGTTACTGTTTGTCTACTGTTTGGCTTTGTAATGTTTAGTCAGAATTAGATAATTTCATACAAAACTTAATCTAAGGGGATATTTTTTCAAGTGTCTGCGACGTGACGGATCCGACCAACTAGCAATAATTTAAAATTTAGCATTTTCACGCTTTTTTCCCCTCAGGTAACGTTACCGTTAGCTGCATTAGCTTAAAGCTAAGCCTCTTAATCTCACTAATTATAACAATAAATGACAAAAATATTGTTTGGAAAATTAAACAGAAATTATCTTCTGACACACGACAGCAAACGATAGAAATAACTGACTTTTATACCATTTTCCAGCTGGTAAAAATACAAGTGTTCTAATAGTTTTGGCCATCACTGTATGTTATATCCTCAGAAGTAAATGATATACAATATGAATGTAGTGAATGAAGTAAAATACTAAAAGTGATTTTTGAAATTTTCTTCTAAAATTATTGTTTTTATAAGGCCTCTATGTTTGTTCATTAAATGCATTTTAACTTAAATTTTAGTTATGTTTAAAGACTAACTGTCATATATTTAACAGGTGGGGACTTTCATGGTGGAATACTTGCAAAACGCTGAGACCAGTGATGTATTCGGCACATTTTGTGCCTTTGGGACCAGGCAGCAACGTCATCCCAGACCTTCACCATTGTTTCGGGACATGCCATTGAAACTGACTTGTTACTCAGTTGATTTGTTTCAAGTTCTTTTCTGTGCTTGATGTTAACTAAGCAGTCTCTTCCTACTTAGGAATTTCTCCAGCATGCAGTTTATCGTATTGATGGACATGAGTCTTCATGTGGGAAGTTTTTGAGGACAACAGTTTTTTCTGGACACATGTAACATGCTTTAAGTTGTCACATGCATTGTCTGTTGTTTTGAGTCTTTGTTTGGTTTAGTTTTAATGGCACACTGTTTGGACTGATTCTCATGTGTCAATAATATATTTTTGAGTGTTCTAATGCTGCGAATGTGACATATAGAATACGAATCTACAATGCCTAATTCACCCAGTTTTGTGTTTTTAAAGAAACTGATCTAGAAAAACTTGTTTTTATGTGTCTGTCGGTGTTGGATGAAATGTATGACAATTGCACCCATTCAAAAAATGTAAAGAAATAAATTTAATAAAAACGCATATTTACAATTGCATTTGTTTTGTGTAATTGTATTATGGCCTCAGGTCTTAATGGATACTGATATTTTCTTGAGTTCTGATTACTACAGGGCTGGCTGACAGAATGCTGCCCACATCAGTGCTGTGTGCAGCCCATAAGTTTTTAGGAACTAGTTCTTCCATTTTTTTTAAGAGCAAGGCCTATGGACGCTCTGTTTCTCTGAGCACTTTCAGGTCCTTAATAGCAACAACTTCCACTTCTTTGGTGATTCCTTCTAGGAATGTAGTGCACACGATCTTCATGTATTGCTTGTCTGCTTACAAAAATATCAATGGATTATCTATTCTCTCCCATGTGATGCCTGTTGCTTTTTTCATCATTGGTCCTAAATCTTTCGACTCATTTTCCTTTTTTACGTAGAGTGTGACATGGGGAACTGAGTTTTGAACACAAAACCATTTCTTGGTGAATTCACATTCATAAATCTGTAATGCTGTTCCTTGTGGCCCCATGATTATGTGTTGAGAGGTCATTGAGACCTTCTGTCCTTTAACTCTCTTTTAGCCACTCTTTTTGCAAGTCTGATCAATCTGTTTCCTCTTCCTCCACCTCATTGATAACCCTGTTGTACTCCTTGCAACAAATAGGGTGCTACTAGGTTGTGGATTGGAATTTTTATGGTCAACGAGACACAATGTAATGCAGTGCCTAGATTACAATACCTATTTATTCTATGTTAGCAAACTCCTCTAAGTAGTTTTTTCAATATCCTCACTTTAAAACACTTTCCTACTATATCCCTCCAATTTATGTAAGGCCAAATTCGCTCAATATATTCCAAGTTCTGAACTTCTACCAATTGTTTTCTAAGTAAAAAAATCAGTGGCTGCCTATCGCCTGCTGAGTCCCTATAAAATGATTCTCCAGAAATTGTCACTATTTTTCTAAGTGTCAGGCAGTACTCTGGCTATTACTTTTCCTGAATATGATGACAAGCTTTCCCCATCCAGCAATTCAGCTTCAGCCATGCGTTTTTCAAAACATCAATAAAACATAAAAAGATATTCATAAAGCAAACATTCAGCAACAATATTCCCTTTTCACTCAATGCAAACAGCTTTCACAGCTGCAATCTGGTCTCACACACTCACAGCATTTTTAGCAAACTAGTGCCTTTTTTAACATTCAATTTTGTTCAATTTAGGAGCGGCCTACAAGAACCAACGTCATTCAGGGTTTACCCTGCGCAGTTTACACAGATTTTATAATATAAAGCAAATATAATCACCCATCCCTATTCCAATATAGCAAAGAGATCTCATGGCAAATGGAAATAAGTCCTTGTTTAGTGGATGTTACTGCTACCGGCAGCAAGCCACTTAAATTTAGTTTGTGCATTATTATAGAACAGAACCCCGACCCACACAATATGTCTATACTTTGTTACTTTCTGAGAAACACCTATACATGTGCATAGATTAGATAAAATATTGCATGCTCACAATCAGTTTTGTGACACAAAATAATAACAGTTCTCGGATCTTTCAGCAAAAGCTCTTCCAAATCAGATATTTAAAATAATGTGCATGCTTTGTTAATAACAGCAACAGAGCATAAAGACAAAGGCAAAAAGAAAGGGAATGCTGGTGGAAAAGTGTACCGCCCAGCCAAAAGGAAATCGTACACTCACACATTACATCGTCTTTAGCTTTTATCTAAAGGCACATTTCGGGCCTGCTCATTTGTGGTGCAGCAAACATCCTTTGCAACGTAAAAATATACTTGCAATGTGCCCCTTCTGAAACACTGTAATATTTTTATGATCATAGAAAATGTTCCAGCATGGATATTTAAGAAATGAGAAGTAATATACTGGCTGATAGAACTATTGTCTGTTGAAAAGATTTGTCTTAAATAAATGTCTTTAATAAATGTCTTAAATAAATGATCTCAACACTTAGGTTCACAACAACAGCCTGCTTATTTAATGTAACTAAAAGGTACAGTGGCTCAAAAAAAGTTTGGAATTTTGAAATTTAAAATAAGTTAAATAAAAATGAAGACAAAAATATTTGGAGACTTCATAAGAAAAATACTCAATAAACTCTTCATACTACGCTCTGCAAACATCCCAAAATGTGACGTATTAACTTTTTTCTGAAACACATTGTCAGATAGTATTTCCAATTCTATCAATCTGGCAGCTCTGAAAAGCTCAGCGTTTTTGTCTGAAGATAGCACACAGTTGAATTTTTTACTTAGTGCACTGAAATTCCTTAATTCGAAAAGTGACTTAGAGTAAAATATACTTTTGTTGACACTGTGTATGTGTTATACAAAATATACAAAAAAGTAATTCTCTCCCCTTCTGTAATGGAACACCAATGATTACAGACGAGGAGATACAAAAAAACTACTTTAATAATGCAAGAACGAAAACACGAGAGTTACAACACCGGAGAACCATAAACGTTAACATTTACATTTAAGATTTGACAGAGAACAAGACAACTAGTGTGAATAGCAACAGAAAGTAAACTGTAAACTGTAAGTTAAGGCCAGGCAATGTAATGTCTATGTGTGAAAGAGCTTCCTGTCTGATTTAGAGAAGAGGGAGGAGTTGTGAAAATGAATGGTATAAAATAGGTAGCACAAGGTCAGGTAAATGCAAAAGTAAAGAGAGATAGAAGATAAGCCTGGAAGATGGTAAGTCCTTCTAGCACATATCTTTTGCATCCAATAAATAATGGGTTTTATTTTGTGTAGTTAAACCCATTCTTGCTTAAATAATGTAAATAATTTCAGAGTCAAAAACCTCTGTTAAACTTAAAAGCAGTAAATGTATATCAAAAGAGATGTTTTATTCTTCAAAGAGTTTATTTGAACATTTATGCTTTTTTAAGAATTTGTAACCCATGAGGCCTATTGCTGTACATTATATTGGGTGGCGGACATACTTCAAAAAGAAAGCATATTACCTGAGCAGCACTTATTTTGTTTTTAAAAAGAATAAAATTATATTATTGCATGCAATTTGGCAAAACACTAATTAAAATAGTCTCTTTCACAGTATAAAGCAGGAACAAGGTTTATCTGGCTGTTCACACTTCTTTGGGGGCCTGGTAACTTTTTGACTGTGAAGAGAGGTATTTTTTAATTCACACTCATCCATGCATTATTTGTTGATGTGTCCTAGAAAAAGAATCCATTGATCAATGTAATTCCGTCATTTAGGTGGTTCAACCGGCTATGTGAACGTCACAGCATAGTCAATTGCCAGGAGTCTGTAATGTTGATGGCTTTGAGGATTGGTTCAAAGTGGACCATTTCTGCGTCCAATACTTCAGTAAACCTTTAAACTTCACTGATGCAGAGGTAGCACTGGGACATTTTATCTGCATATGTCACATTATTTTACATCATACAGTATAGGATATTAAGTATAACTATTATAGTAATTGAAAGTTTGTTCTGTTTTATACCCAGTTCAGCTGTCAAGCTAAAGCCCCTGGTGGACACCTGGTGTCAGTGCATAATAAAAATGCTAATTATAAATTGCTCGCCATTGTGAAGAAGTTTAACCCAAAGGACCTGCGCATCTGGCTTGGAGGATATGAATTTTTCAAGGTAACAAAAGAATTGTGGGGAGGTTCAAAAATGAGGAGAAATATTATATCTCATATACACTATTTTTTTTCACCCCTTCAGTCTGGCAAATTTCTTTGGATTGATGGTACTCTCTGGGACTATCAAATTTGGACACCTGGGGAGCCCAGTAACCTTTTCAAGAGTGTGGAAGAATGTGTGGAGATGAACTGGAACCGTAAGAGAGAATTTACAGTCAAATTAGTACATAAAGAAATACATTTACGGAATATTGTTTACAAAAGACACAAGTCTTTTTCACATTCACAGAAAAAAAAACATTTATAAAATAAGTTTTCCAAATGTATAACCAAATGTACCTTTTTTTTAATATGATATAAATATCTGCATCAGAATTCTGTCATTTGGCGAGGCATGCTTAGTAAATTTGTGTTTTAGATCTCTATAGCCAGTCAAACAACATTTACCAATCACATTAAAATGACATATAAAGTAAAAAGAGAATATCATGGGGGAAAAACTTTTTTTTGAAGGTTGTGCTATCATGGGTTTGACTCCCACAAAACAAAAAGTGTTGCTTTGAGTAAAAGTGTCTGAAAAACAATATATATCAGTAATTATTACAAAATACGCATCAATACAATATCAATCATTTTAATGTTTACACACATTTTACTCACGTTTATACATAGAGGTGACATGAAAAGGTCAGATTTTTTTATTAAACAAAAGGTATAACAATCTCCCTCTTTCTCTTTCATTTTCAGATGTTGGCAAGTGGAATGATTTCTCTTGTTCAGTCAAGAAAAACTACATATGCGCCTTCAACCAAAACACCTGAGATCATTTTTCATAGCATTTCACATTCTATTTTCTCTTTTGCTTCAACAATTTTTTTTACAAAAACATTCCTTTAAAATAATAATAAAGTACTATTGCAATCACAATAATGGGTTTTTTTCAAAAATGTTAATGAATATTGATGGTAGAATGCTGTAAATGATTCTAGCACGTATTTAAAATGAGTTTTTTGTATATATAAAATAATATTTGCATATATATCGTAAATTAGATTATATTTTTGTATAGATTTTTACAGATACGTCACAATTTTCTCACTTCAGTGGTCACCTGAAGATATGGCATTGTAATGCCCCAGTGTCAGTGCTTGAAGTGCCGGAATACGCCAGTATTTCTCTATTTTAATCTTCAGCGTAAACCTTCACTTTTTCTAGCGTACCGGCTCACAAGTGTTGGGCAAGTTACTCTGGAAAAGTAATTATTTACCAGATACTAATTACATATTCAATAGTGTGAAGATGCAAATTACTATACTATAATTTAATTTCTTATTACTAATTACTTTCTATATTCTACATCAACCTTGATTAGTTAAGTGATTCAAGGATAGACATGAAACGGCTCTTTAAATTCATTCAAATAAATAATATAAACTGCATCAAGAATTCTTATTAACTCACCAAAGTACTACAAATGTGAGAATGATACATTAAAGCAGTGGTTCTCAACTCTGGCCCGCGAGATCCATTTTCCTGCCGAGTTTAGCCCGAACTCTGATATAAAACACCTGAACAAGCTAATCAGCGTCTTTATGAATAGACGCGTTCAATTTAATGCGGCGCTGCGCAAATCTATCAGCGTATGACATTTAAGTACCGCGAGAGCAATTCAACTGCACATTGCTCGGTACGGATTTGAATCGCTCTCGCGGTACTTCAATGCGATATGCCAAACAATCTGTGCAGCCCTACATTAAATTGTACGCTTCTGTTCCTGAAGTCACTGATTAGCCTCATCAGGTGTTTTATCAGAGTTGAGGCTAAACTCTCGTTAAAAAACGCTGTATTTTCCACATACCGTGCATGTTTGTACCTCCTCTTCTCCCCGACTCTCTGAAGCGCCCTGATTTTTTACAATTCCATCGCTCTGAAAAGTGAGGTGTGCTATGATTGGCCAGTTGGTAAGTGCATAGTGATTAGTGGAACACTAGAGCATTCCACGGAAATGTAGCGCCTCTTACCATATTCAGAACATGAGTTTCCAAAGCAATTGTACTTACAGGTGATAAAATGTCATCAGTACTTCCCTCAATTCGAGCCCGAATCTGATACGGAAAATGAATGGTCGAGCAGATACATCAACTTTGCCAGCAGGACTTGAGCAGAATGTAAAGGATTGGTAAGGTTTTATTAACAAGAAATATTATGTTAAAACTATAGCTTACTGTTTTACCTTTTATATACAATGTTATAAAGACTATAAACAAACAAAAATATACATCATACAGAGTTTGTGTGCGATAGAAACAAGCTCTCTTTAAACCAGGGAATGGTAACATAATACAAAACACGAGAGCGTCGGTCCTTCTTGATCAACCGTTGACTCAGCAAAGACAATAAATCCCATTATAAACACGACATTTCTTGCCTCTAGTTGGAACATTATTACTGATTACTAGGACTTACGTTGTCTTTTTTCACGTTGCATGCTTGTCTGCATTTGCAGATCATTAACACACGATAAACTCAACCAGCGTTAGTCAGTAGCAAAGTCTTTTACACTGAAATATACTTGCAGGCTGCGAATCTGAAGCGCCTGTCATGCAAAGTTGGAATGGTTGGAACGGCCCCACTTTTTAACCAAAGCTTTCGTGCATTGCCAGTCTTGTTATCTTCCAAGTTCGTGAAGCAATCTTCGGTGAAATACACTGCACAAAATTGAATATTCGGATTGTACTTTTCTGGAAGAGTGTTGTAAATAAAATGTAACCATTGATTTTTAGATGTCTCATCTTTTGGAAGGGCAAACAAAGAGGCTTTCTTTTCGCAACGATACACACAGCGTCTCCACGACATGGTTACGTCAGCAGCGATAAAATGAGATTTACAAGTACGCCCACCTAACTTGTGTTTACATTTGAGCTGTCTTAGTCAAGTCATACCACAAAATGACGAACATTTGCTGTGGTATGGTTACAGAAGGCTTTTCAGGCAGGTCTGGTTGAGCAATCGCTTTTAGATAGAATGCATCTTTTGTTTCAACACTTAAACTTTTGCAATTTTACGTGTCTAATAGATGCATGGGCAACTTATAACACACCAAAGAATCAGGAAAACATGTTTTCGCGCCATATGACCCCTTTAATTCCACGATTGCCCACACATATATTATACACAGTATTTAGCTTTACATCAGAAGTAACTGTAATTAAATTACAGGAAAAATAAGAATTATTTCTTACTTTACCTTTTCAATGGAAAAGTAATTAGATTAACTAAATACTTTAGTACCCAAAACTACTCACATGTTGCCGGTACTTTGTCACTTTGAGTCAAAGAGTCATTGTACTGTATGGGTGATTAGTGATGACATCCCACTACAGGGAGGAAGCGCTTATGCTTCTGTACGTTCCAGACAACATTTCGGATATTTCTACCTCAAAGTCAGAAATTAATGTCTGGAATGGCTCTCGAAGTCAGACACAGGATTAGCGCAGAGCATGAGATACTCTTTTTAAAGGGAGATAGAAGTTTCTGTAATACTTCCATTTGGAGAAAGCAAAAAGGCTAACAAGTCCCATGGACATCCCTTAAAATATCTTGCCTCTGGTCTCCTTTCCTGCATTTTGCTGGAGCCACGACGTTTGCATAAGCGGTTGGGTTTTTTTGGCAAAAGAGTGCAGGCTTTCCATTGTGCCTTTGGTGTGGAGCTACCCAATTTCAACAGATTGACCAAACAGGGGCCAAGCAGCATTTCAGCCAATAAAAAAGAAAAAGATAGAACATTCAGCAAAATGAAATGAAAGATGACAGTCTGCAGATGGGCGCTAATGACTGTGACTGTGTAGTGAGATGTGAGAAGACAAACATAAAGCCAACGGTTTTAAATAAAAATGATAAATGGAAAGATTTCAGAGATGCAAACTATACTTATCTTTTGCGAATTCTGCTGTTTTAAATGAAAGCCTAGGTGGTTTGTCACATGATGAAATGTATGTTTAACTTGACATGCCTTGACACAAGTTAATTTAATATAAGTTATAAGATAATATGCCATTAAAATCCATTAATATCGCAGCTGTCCTTCCGTAACCTCGGATGTCCAAATTTGCTGTTTTTAAGGAAATGGATAAAACACTTTACTTTTCAAATGAACACACAGTGTTGTTAAAGTTGACAATCACTTTTGATACTTCTTATTGGTTAGATATTACAGTACATAACCCAGTGACACAAAAATGGGTCAGAAGAGATATGCAAGAAATTAGTTGAATGCACAACACATGACAATAGCCATGCTGACGAAAGATGAGGATTTATATATTTATGGTATAATCATACAGCAGGGCTATTCAAATCTTACCCTGGAGGGCCGGAGCACTGCAGAGTTTAGATCCAACCCTGATCAAACTTGCACACCTGTGATTTTCTAGCGATACTGAACAGCTTGATTAGCTTGCTCAGGTGTGTTTGATCAGGGCTGGAGCAAAACTCTGCAGTGCTCCGGCCCTCCAGGGTAAGATTTGAATAGCCCTGCCATACAGGAACAATCTCGTAGAACTTGCTGTTCATTCTTTTTTCTATGTGACTTTTAATAGCAAAGTTGTCAAACAATTCGAGTGACATCATATGAGACAGAGATTTCGGTTTTATTTATGATTCATATGCATATCCTGTATATGTTTATTTAATTTGAATAGATTTAATTCACACTGTCTCTTAACCCTTCGGTTAACATTGCTTGTCCACCAGTAATATAGCGGCACAAATATTAGCGCCACACTGGTTCCCTTGACCAAAGGTTTTACAAAAATATGTCATCCTACGGTTGCTCGATTTTACCCAACCACTGATTAAAACAACCCACATATTTTAGGGTTATAAGCTGGATACCAGTTTCTCCAAAAATTACTTTTTGTCTCACCTTGACTGTTGAAAAGTCCAGATAAGCGTCCAATGACCTCCTTTCCATTAATAGGAAATCATTTTTGGGGATCAAGAACGTGTCCATACATTCATAAACATTTTCAGAGGTTTTTATCTCATTGGATATCCTTTGTGGCCTTTGTTTCTGCGCAGCATTTGATAGCAGAGCTTTAGGAATAGCAAAAATGCGTGCATTCGGCACAACTTCTCTTTCAAGCAAGTGTCTGTTGTCCTTTCTTTCATTATCCAGCTCACTTATAGTCTCATCATTTTCAATAATAATGTCTTGTTTCACATCTGACAGATATTCATTTCCGTCCTCTGTTTGGTTCTGCTCTGTTGTCATCTGAGGAACATGAAGCTCAGTATCTTTGTCTGGATGGACAACATCATCTGGCATTGCTTGTTTACCAGCGTCTTTCTGAGGTGAACTGGTTTTGCTGGGCAAATAAGGCAACCATTCCTCGCCAGTAAATACTTCCTCCATTAAGTTGATTGGTTCAAGGTTGAGTTCAAAGTCTCTTAAGGTGAACGTTCTTTTGAAAATGATCATACACGTTACATAGAATTTAACCCTGCACTTAACTTCAAGTAGATGTACAGTAAAATGTTATTATGTGTATTGTTCTTTAACACCATGGTTTAAAGAAGAGCGTGATAGCGCAGGTGATAGCGCAGCTAGAAGCCCATTGGTCAGACAAACCTTAGATTACTTTGCTGTACATGATTTGTGTTTCTGGATCTGCATATATGATAACACCCTTCACTAACAAAGAAGTTGTGCATTTACACCTTAAACGAAATAAACTATTGCAGAAATGTTGAAGAGTATACTACTTTGGCAAGTTGGCAACCAATGATTTGTTACACTGGACGTCACGTGGTCTAGATTGCGGAAGACAAACAATGTTTTCAGACTTTGTACATATCCCCTCAACTCCACAGCAATTTCTACAAAAAGATCTGTCTTTTTTTAACTGAATGTAATCATGTCAGCGGTTGTTCACGTCCTGATACCCTTCGCGCTTTGCATAGCGCTTGCAAACACTGACATATTCAACGAAGTTCTGGTGGACGTTACTTACGATCACTATGCGGAGAAAAAAGTCGACAATCTGCCCGCCTTCCTGGCTATGCCGTTTAACTGCCTGATAAATGTAGGCTACATATTATTGGGTATATATTGGCTCCTTCAACCGGTTACAGACTGTAAAGACAGCCGTGCAGTCGCCTACGCCAAGAACGTTTTCGCGCTCATGGCAATCGCATACGGGCCCGTGCAGTGGGTGCGCTTGTCCACCTTGCGCCGCGCACCGTCAGTTTTGGACCAGTGGTTTACTTTACCAATTTTTGCATGGGTGCCGGTGTGGTGTAATGTCATTGTCAACGGTTGGTCGTCTCGTTACACCGTAATAGTTGAAACGTGTTCAATTCTCAGCTATGGACTGGCGGTATTACACGACCGTGGATTTGAAGTTGCGTTGGGTTGCCACATCGCCTTCGCAGTGTTTAAGGGTGTCCAAGCGCAGAAGAGTCACGGAGATACTGTGTCCATGCGTTACTTTTGCTCGGCTGCGATTTCCTGCTTTGGTTTTGTGGTTCTGAAGCTTCAGGATCATTCTCTTGCGGAGTACTGGATGTTTCAAAATCTCACCGGACATTTCTGGTCCAAAGTTTGCGACATTCTTCAGTTCCATTTTTGTTTTTGTTTTCTCACTCACCTCAGTAAAAAAGTCAAAAAAACTTCATAAACGATCATGAACGAAATGTTGGCGTGTAGGCTATAATAATATGGAATAATTGCAATGTACACACTTGAAGCAAACTCCTGCTTGACAGTTTTTAATTAAGACTGTTATATATAGACAATATGTTAACACTTTAAAATAAGGTGTTAATTATTAACAATTAGTTATTATTAGCATTAGGCAAGATGAACTATCAATGAACAATTATCAATGTTAGTTCATGTTAATTTCAGCATTTACTTACTAATACAATATTGAAATCAAAGTTGTCAACATTAGTTAATGCACCATGAACTAAAATGAATAACTGTATTGACATGAAATAACATTAACAAAGATGAATAAATGCTGAAAAATAAATCATTCATTGTTGTCTATTGTTAGATAAGGCTTCTATAATGTTAACCTATAGCACCTTATTGTAAAGTGTTACCGATCATGTTTATAGATATGGACGGGGATATGAGCCTTATTTTGTTTGTACAAAGAAGGTCTACGAATTTCTCAAAACTAATGTACAGTACCTCAGTAATATTCACAGCAGTCCACACCTTTCACTCTCCTACCTTTTTTTATGTGGGTGAAATTAAAGCATTTGATGTTGTTATTGTCACATCAAGTCTTTAGCATACCAATAACATAACAGTTCATCTTAAACAAGACTCATAAAAGCTTTTGATATTTACATTTAGGGATTTAGCGGACACTTTTATCCAAAGCACAATTTATGCTTACTATCCTCTTTAATCCGAAAGGTGCACATATCTAATTGCATAATGTTATAACATACTGACTTGAAGACAAATTTTGAACTTGATAACTAAAAACTGATTACTGATTACAAGATGTGTTATATTCCCAGTTTTGCAATCATTATTTTTATATTTATCATTTTAAGATTTGCAAATTATATTTCAAGTTTTGTAATGCCGGTCAGAACTGGCTCAGAATGGTGTAATTTCTTATTGTTCCACAGTAGTATGAGCACTGCCTCTCGGAATTCTTTATTTGTGCAGTAGATGAATGGGTTCAACCCACAGTCCAGGTACGCCATGACTGATGATAGTGATCTCAGCCAGTCAGGAGAAGGAGACAGGTCGAGCCTTCCGAGGAGAATTAACTAACAAAAGAAAAATAAACAGAATCATTGCAGTTGAGATAATGTAAGAAGAGTTTTCCCCCAAAATTTAATTTTTATAATTTATTCACCCTCATGTCGTTCAAAATCTGTATATGATTCTTTATGGGACACCTATTATATTTTGAAAAATATTTCAGTCGTTTTGTGTTCATACAATGGGAGTCAATAGGGATCGATGTTGTTTGGCTACAACCTTTCTTCACAATATCTGCTTTTGTGTTCTGACGAAGAAAGTCATTCAGTTTAGGAATGACATAAAAGTGAGTAAAAGATTGAAGATTTGAATCTCTTACTATAATATTATAATAATATATAATATTCTTTACCACGTTTACAATACAAAGCTGTTATCACTATTTGTAACTTTTCTCACCTCAGATGCAGTAAATGGAGCATAACAGAGCAGATACAGGATCACAAGTAGTGGAGTTACAGAAGACAGGTCATCCTCACTACAGAGACATAAAATAAGCCCACACATGCAACATCATATCAGGATGAGTCTAGTAAAGTTCCATCCAAATTTCAATTTGCACCAGTTTCAATTTTACACACCTGGCAACGTCTTTACTGTATCCTACATAAGTCAGGATGCAGCAGAACAGTATAAGAATTAATGGGACAAAGATGGAGATTGAGAAGGTACAGAGGATGTAAACAAGCATGTCGGAGTAACTGCTTTCCCAGAAAACGGCACACAGCATTTCTGCAGGATCATACCTGAACCAAGAATAATGTGATAGATTAAATTTTGGAATGTATTTGGAAAATCAGATTTTTTAGTTAAATTATGGTACAGACTCACTTTATCCAATTATAGCCTACCGGCACTGCTCCAAACACAGATCCAGTACACCACGATGCCAAACATGCTATTGCCATGAGAACTGACAGCCCTGTACCTTTGGAGGGGATACCTAAAAAACGCTGAACACTAAGAACCGCTGAGTTGTTGGGAAGAAGCAGAGAGACATAAGATGAGAGATAACGTTATTCCAGTTCTGCTCATAAATTCATGCATGCTTTAAGGAATATGAAAATATTTATTTTAAAACAATGTAAGACAAAAACGCAAAATAGGATTCTGTTTTTATTTTGTACCGCTTTGATGTAATAATGGAAATATATATTCTCTGCTGATCTATGACAATCTTTTTCTCAATGTTGTAATACCTATGCTTCCAATAGAAGAAGTGATGAAGGTGAATTTTAGCAGACTGACCACCTCACACCATGGTGAGATCTCACCTTCACTCAGCACAGCCAAGAGAGAGCCACAGATTATGAAAATAGAGCAGAAGAAATCTGAGAGCGTGAGGCTGACAAATGGCAGCCAGTAAATGCACCGAAAATGGTCTTTACACTGTAAAAAAAAGGAAAAAAGGATGAAAGTCTGGCATGATTGGAAAAGGGTGAAAGGATGACGTTATTTAAAAATCTGGAAGAATAACCAAAGACATAATTTTCTCATTAATTTGAAGGGATAGTATTTTGTAACTATAATGGTGCTCTTACCACAATTTTAACTACTAAAACCAGTCCATTTCCCAGAACACCTAATACCATCTCCATGCTGAGAATGGGACCAAGCACAGATTTCTCAACACTGGACCAATACCTCTCCTCTGATTCAGTTATATTATGTGAAGTGTTCACTAAAATAAGAAAGGTATAAAAACAAGTGTTATTTCAAATTAACAAAAAAATCACATTTAAAATCAAAGGTTAATGTGAATAACTAAGCACTGTGATTAAAAAAAACATACATCAACCTTCTTTATGTCTCTCAAGTCAGTCAGTCTGTGACACATCACATCAGATTACAATTTGTCTTTCAAATTTTTTTACAAATAATTTTGGACTTACTTTGTCACTGAAGCAGAGAACCACAGATCAACCCAAGAATTAACACTCAGTTGTTCTGAGTATACGTGATGCTCCAGACACAGTTGTGATACGTGAAGATGTACGTCACACCTCTCTTTAATTAAACTTATCCTGCCTCATTAAGCATTAGCCACAAAAGCCTTATTCTGCTTTTTTTACAGTGACAGCACTAAATGGTGTGTGTAGCAGAGAATCAGTACAACTGAAAGGATTCTGATTTTTAAATACTTGCAGTATAACCTTATTATATATCTTATTACATTATATGTCTATCTCAACCCCCAAATTTTAAGAACTTGCATGTCCCTTGTGAAACAGTTCTGTGGCAGTTATGGTACATTGGTTTTAACAGTAAAGATTACCACAGAATTATCATAGTACCATGAAACATTAAAGAAACATGATAGGACTTATGTTGTTGTAGTTTAACCTGTTATTGTTAAGGTAAAAACATCATACACACAAATTACATAGTGCTTAAATTTTGATTGTAGCCTACCTAGTCCTACAGTATGTTATGTTTAATTATCATGTACATAATGTTAAAGAAATTCTCAATTAAACTAGAACTTTATTTTACAATTATATATAAACATTTAAACCATAAAGGAACCACAGCAGACTAAATAAAGGAAATAATATTTGTATATTTTCTATTATTTTCTATATATTACAACATGTACAAAAACTATTTAAATTATATCCAATATTCAATTTTCAATACATTTTCATTTCTTAAGCACAATATATATATATATATATATATATATATATATAGAAGAAAAAAAACTAAAATAAAAGCTGTCGTATGACGAAGTAACCTGTGACCTCACTTCCGGCGAACTCCTCGTGTGTTTCCTTACTCGTCCGCTGTTCTGGTTGAGAAGGCCAAATAGCGACTTTCCGGTGAGTGCTGACTGTTTTATAAATTCTTTACGCTTCTCGTCTTTCTGAGAGATTAGACATTGTATTTTGTACAACTGGCTAAAATTCAATATTTTTTATTGAGTCAAATGTTGGTAAAGGGGTTAAAGGAGTAATACACGTACAGACAGTGAAAGTCCTTGAGAAATGAACCTGTGGCTTAACTGCTCCCCCAGACACTGCACGTAACCTTTAAAGGTGTTTAACTTTGAGGAATGCACGTGCAAATAACAAACATGTATATGGTTATTTATGCATTATCACCGCGGTCTTTTTTTACCGCTAACGTTAATTGTGTGAATAACACGGACGGTCTTGTGCCCGTGCCCTGAACTCATTGCAGTAGTCTTGCATTATCTGACGTCTAACGTTACGGTGACGCAGTGCGTCAGGCATATTTATGATGGACATGTTATATGTGTACTGTTAATGGGTTATAGGTATTGATAGATTATGTTGTTCTGAATGTAAAAACGGTTAATTTAGCTGATGCCTTGAAATGTAACGGAACCAAAGTTTTGGGGTTTTGTGTACTTCCGGGAAGGGAAGTCCGTCATGATGCACTGTTTTGTATAAGCGCCTGTTGTGAAACAGTTTGTCCATTTAAAAAAAACTGTTTACTAACATATGTAACTAATAAAAACATATTTTACTAAAATTGTTAATGTTATGTGTGAGAATAACTAGTCTAAATCAAATGTTTCATAGTCATGCAAAAATAAAGAAAAGCATTTATAACAGTATTGTTTTCTCTTATCCGCCAAACTCTTTTTCTTTATACCTTACAGTGCACATAACTTGAGATGTCTGCAGCATTACGTGTGCTCTACTCTGCATCCAGGCCAGGTTGGTTTTCAAATGACTACACTAAAATCTGGGTCAAGAATATATTAGCAATGAATTCAGTCGCAATCTGAATTTTAATTAAACTATCGATAGAAGTGATATTTCATTTGCATGCATGCCTTTATATAACTAATTGTGTCAATGGGTTTTTCCAAAGGCTCGTTTTTGGCCAGTCAAAATCTTGCACGTCCTCTCAGTCTATCAGCACACAGGGCCGGGATAAGTAAGTATATTAACCATAGACATATATATATTAACTAGACTTCTGATTGTCCGCTGGATTGTACGTCAACACTGCAGGTATATTGGTGAGGGTAAACGCCGACTACAAAGACATACGAGTGAATGGTGGAGCTGCAGTTTTCTGCGTAAAAACACAACATTGTTTTCCTTCCTTAAGTAATTTCAATACTTTTCTATTTGCGTGGAGTACAGAAACGTTTTGGATCCAGTTAGAAAAATGGTTAAAGACTTGAATATGTATTTATTGTCATATGGAACTGTTAAAACTCATGCTCGTCAAGCAATCATTTAGGCTTAAATAATTGTGTACACATCCCTAATGTGAAATAATTTAAAGTAGATTAAATGCACATT
Organism: Triplophysa dalaica; assembly: GCF_015846415.1. Classification (NCBI taxonomy): domain Eukaryota; kingdom Metazoa; phylum Chordata; class Actinopteri; order Cypriniformes; family Nemacheilidae; genus Triplophysa; species Triplophysa dalaica. The sequence goes on from NC_079543.1 coordinate 9,713,266, forward strand.
ATCAGAACACGAGTCGTTCACTTTAAAATCCTGGGAAAAGACAAAACAATGTGTCTTTACTAAATGGCTATATACTGCTATTTCATACTTGTAATACACGGCAGTGTTATTTGTTTAAATATTTTACATATATCATGTTTTACTGCTGTAACGGTTTTACCGGATTAATAAAATAACATCTTTTATCTTTGAAAATGTCTAAAACTACTACAGAAAAAGCCATTTCCACAGTGAAAACATTTTGTTTTTATAAAATACGTAAATTAAACTATATTATCTTGGTTGTTTTGTTTGAAGATTCAAATAAAACTCTCTACATGTCTGTGCTTTATTCTCGTCTACTGCAAGGTGGTTATTTATTCTGTTGCTTGACATGTCTACAACATATCATGGAACGTTGTGTTATCTAGTGGATTCCTAGGAATAACAGGCACAAAGAATGGATTTTACATTCCTTATGACAATCATTAATTTTAAAGTAGGCTATAACTATCGAGATATGAACCAACTCAAGAAATGATAAGGCTATACTCTACGTATACCGTTAACCGTTGAAATATGTTAAGAAATGTAAACGTGATTGTGCTTTTAATGGCGAAAAAGTGCAGCTCTCCCATTGGGTTCAGTGGGCTTTTAGTGCACGGTCGCCCTCACTAATATGGCGGCCCCGTTGACGTATTGCAGCAGAGGAGCAAAGCGACTAATGTAGCTTCTAGGTATTTATAATGTCTATGATATTAACTACATAAACAGCCACTCGAGTGTATGTCAAAGTTTACTTCAATGTCCCCTAATGTGTAACATTACAATTTCATTTGCAGAATATGTCAATAATCAGGAAGATGCCACAGATATGAAATCCATAACGGACCGTGCAGCTCAAACTCTTTTTTGGACAGAGTTGTTTAGAGGTAAGAAACAAAATGTGACCCTTTTGTCTTTAACCCACTTAACATAATCAAAGATTAATAGATAACTGTGGCTCATAACTCGGATATTAATGAATAATTGGGATAGAAACTTACCCAAAACATTCGTTAATACAGGGTTGGGAATGACCATGAGCTATCTTTTCCGTGAGCCTGCTACCATCAACTACCCGTTCGAGAAGGGCCCTCTCTCACCCCGTTTCCGTGGTGAACATGCCCTGCGCAGGTATCCCTCTGGAGAAGAGCGATGCATTGCATGTAAACTATGTGAGGCCATTTGCCCTGCCCAGGTATATTTGCATTTCTCATTTTGTTATGATCTTTTATTAGATTTTTCTGTAATAAATTGCAATATGAAATCTAAGAAATATGATGTATAAACAAATGCACTAAAGGTTTAGTGTTTCAGGCCATCACGATTGAGGCAGAGCCCCGTGCTGACGGTAGCAGGCGGACAACACGCTATGACATAGATATGACCAAATGCATCTACTGTGGCTTTTGCCAAGAGGCATGTCCTGTGGACGCAATTGTAGAGGTGAGATCCTGACAGCACATAACCCTGGTGATAACTCAAGCGTCATGTAGACATCAATCAAATTCTTCTTTTACCAGTCATCCTGTGACCATATTAACTGAAGTAAATGTAATTTTCCCTGTTTATCTCTCAGGGCCCCAACTTTGAGTTCTCCACCGAGACTCATGAAGAACTGCTTTATAATAAGGAAAAGCTCCTCAACAATGGAGACAAATGGGAGGCGGAGATTGCTGCCAACATTCAGGCTGATTATCTCTACAGATAGACAATCTGTCAGTCTAGCTTCATGGACTCGCACCTCAACCCAGTAACAGTACAGACGTCATGCTCTTTAACCAATATTCCAAGTTTCAAATGTACATTTTAGATGTGCTTTTCAGACAGTTACAGTTGTGTTGAGTGCTATTTCAAAGCCCAGGGATTGACTCTTTTTGACACGCTGTAAACAGACACGCACTGATTTCTCTCTCAGTGTAAGCATGACTGCACATTACAGGAAAACTAAAATGAATGATGCACCACTATGAGGCAAATGTTAAGTGTTCATTTCAAGATATTCAATCAATCCATCCTTCCCACTATCTCCTAAAAAATTATCCATCCAGAGGATATCAATGAAGAAACAGGTGTAACCTTTAAAGCATGTCAGCGAGTTGAATTTCTCACATTATAACAGATAAACAGTTTTATTTGTCCTTGAGAGAACTGTACAAAGACTAAATACTTGTGGACCGTATAAAATAAATAAATTAATGCTCTGTCTAAATATTTTGATCATTTTCTTTCTTCTTTTAAATGTATTTGTATTTTATCAATTGACAATATTTTAACATCATAAGGTTGAAATGTAATAATGGACATTTAAGTGCTGTGATGCGGTTTTTAATTACTTGTGTTGGTGTCTTTTAAAGCTTAGAATCCTACAATCAAATTGCAATCTACAATTTCCTTTATCCCAATTTTGCTGCTGACAAGGAGGTGTTACTTTTATTTATTTACTAAATTAAATTAGGTTGTGTTATTTAAGATTACATCCAATTATACTTTACAAAAGAAACAAAGTTTTGAATTTTGTTTTATCAGGGCTGTGGCAATTTTATGAACGTGAAACATTTTTATTTTAAATTGTATTGTCTGTTTTAAGGTTTAACGTAGCCAGCATTATCAGACATGATGCCCAAAACCCGACGTAATAAATTATTAGGCCGATATGATCAATCAAAAATGAATGTGCAAAAACGCAGTCAAAGAACACAATCCTTCTCATATGCTAGTTGGTCTGTGAGATGTGCACTTTGTGGAGATCGAGGAGCACCTCGGAAGAAGCAGATTAGCTACCCAGCATTCAACTGTTGCTCTAATCCGATTTGAACGGATAGGCTTAGGACAACTACCAGTCTGGGACCATACTGCCATATTGTTTGTTCTTTTTTAATAAGAAAACATAAAGAACATACTGTTTTAATTTTTCTTTAGTGTGTCAACAAGATCTTTCTGAGACTCTCAACCGGCTGTAGGTATGTGTTGTAGTTTATCAATCTGAAGACGACGCTTCCTCTTTTTTATCTTCTACGTTAGTTATTATAGAGAGTTGATTGCCTGTAAGTGACATTGAACCGAAGATGAAGGACCGACTGGAGCAACTAAAAGCGGTAAGAGAATAATGATTTTGTAACTTTTACCATTCCTCAACTAAATATATTTGCACGGCGAATAACGAGGTATTGACGCCGTTTTTAGCCACTAATGTATCGGATTTTAGATGTTATATACGCTCAAGTGCTGCGAGCATCTTCTGGATTGCAAACTGTCGATCCAATGAAAAACATTCTACTATATTATTTACTATTAGTGCACTGTTATTGATTGCATAACGTTACTATCCTGTAGTTTTAACTGAAGTACATGGATTGTAAGATTGTAGTATAGTATTTACTATTGAAAGATTTAAAAACATATTAGTATATCAGCATTTTACTATAGTAAATATTATACTGTAGCAGTTTTATGTCACCAATTGTCTGGTCTGACATCTTTATTTGAAAGGAATATGCATTCACCATCTCTGTCAGGTGTATAGATAAACGGTAACCTCAGGGTAAAAAATCATGCCACATCAGTGGGCAAACTGGACCTCTACCCGTTAAAGCATGTGGTGGTAATGTGTGTTTTTGTCCTAATAGAAATCAGACCAAACACCTGATGATGTGGAAATTCCAGTGGAAAATAAAGAGTTTATGGATGAGTTCTTCATACAGGTATGTAAATGAACTATGTTGTTTCCAAATGAACATTTCACGTCATCCAATGTCACAATTGACTTTTTTTCTATAGATTGAGGAAATCCGGACCAGTATAGACCAGATTGATGAGAATGTGAATGAGATAAAGCGACTGTATTCTGTCATCCTTTCTGCAGCTACATCAGAGCAAAGTTAGTATCATAACATTTTACTTTAACTATAACCACCCATCGTTTTTTTCATATTTTTTTTAATTTATATAATATTTTCTTTTGTTCCCACACATGTGCAATGTTCAAATCTTCACTTGATTGTAATTTCCTTTTTTTAAACAGAGACACAGGACGAGTTGGAGGCAGTTACCAATGAGATAAAGAAACTGGCCAACAATGCCCGCAACAAACTCAAAAGTCAGTTTTGCATCTTCATGATAGGATACAAATTGTGGTCTATTGTGTAAATATTTCTTGATTACCTGGATACTTTTTTAAACTGTGAAACATTTGCCTGTAACTATAACATCATGTAGTGACATTTTGTTACTTTAGTATAGAAATAGTAAAAAAATAGCACTGTTGTCAACAGGCATTGAGCAGAGCTTGGCATCTAACACAGAGGAGAGAATTTCAGCAGATGTACGGATAAAGAAATCCCAGGTAACCCACTAACACTGTCTTTCCCAAACAGATGTAAAATTATTATTTTTTTATTCATACAATGCTCCTCTCTTCATTTTGCCATTCAGCAAGCAATTCTTGCTAAGAAGTTTGTGGAGGTGATGACCAGATACAATGAAGCACAAGTGGAGTTTAAAGAGAAGAGCAAAGGGCGCATCCAGAGACAGTTGGAGATCAGTCAGTGACAATCATATACACAGACTTTCTATTTCTTCCTACTTTCTAAAAAGGTTCCTTGTTCTGAAAAGCACAATGCTACTACATGCATGTGTAAGGTCAATGTTGGATTCTGTTTTGTAGCTGGTAAAACCACTACTGATGAGGAACTCGAAGAAATGCTGGATGGAGGGAATGCTGCAGTATTCACAGCAGGGGTTGGCACTATTCTGTAGATTGCACTATATGTCTGTTTGATGTTTTCTTGTAGGAATCAAGCTACATGTTGTGTTGGGTTTTAAACCTATACAGTTTGGTACATTGTTTTTATGTGTCATTCAATTATGTGCATTACAAACTTTTTTTCTGTAGATAATGGACTCTGGCATATCAAAGCAAGCACTGAGTGAGATTGAAGCAAGACACAAGGATATTATGCGACTGGAGAGCAGCATAAAGGAGCTGCATGACATGTTTGTGGACATTGCAATGCTGGTGGAGAATCAGGTGCACGCTTGTGTATTTTCTTGAGATAAATGAAGGGATTTTTCCACTTTCTGAGGCTTAAAATCAAACAGTGCCCATAGATTTTAGCATTTTATTCTGGTTTATGAACAGGGGAGCATGATTGACAGAATTGAGAGCAACATGGACCAGTCGGTGGGCTTTGTAGAAAGAGCAGTGGCCGACACTAAAAAGGCTGCCAAGTTTCAACAGGAGGCACGCAGGGTAAGCTTGCAAAAGTTTGGCAATGCAATTGCGCTGTATAACTGTTTATAAATGTCCTTTCTCTAACTTTCAAATGCAATCATTTATTTTTTACTATCAACGTTTTGTCTTCTCACTCTCCTCCACTGTTGCTATATAATTATCATACTCTCCCGGTCACTTCCTTATTCCTGTATAGAAAAAGATGATGATCATGGTGTGCTGCACAATTCTGGCCATTGTCGGAGGTTCTGTGGTGTATAGCTGGCTTACATAAACCTTCAACAAGGTAAACATGTTGATACTAAATATTGCAAGGTTTCTGTAAAAAAAAGTATCAGGCATTTGTGATGCTGCATCTAAGTTACATTCTGTCTTTCCAGGTGAAGGTTATCGTCTCTAAATTCATAAACTGTCATCAATAAAATGAAGCATCTTTGAGCCGATGAACCATAAGCACCCTCACATATATTTTCTGTGTTTCTGTATCACTATTTCTTCTTTTTTGTCTTTTGTTGTCTTGCTAACTTATCAATTGCCTTGCAGTGTTAGATGCATTGTAGTAAAATGAGTGCAAGCTACCTGGGAATTTTATAAAGGGCTAAATTATAAAGTGTCTATTTTATTGAGAATCAACAATATTGTTTCAGGGAACTTATATGTTTTGTGTTAAGATAAAAGAAGTTAATTGTTTTGTTGTAGAGGCCTCATCTTGGTAACTGGCACGGGGACCCACCCTAGGCTTCCAGTGACAAATATTTTGTGCACTTAGTACTTATTAGAAAAAAACTCTTAACCCTTAATTTATTTTCACGTTTAGGTGAAGATAAGGTTTAGGTTTTTTTAAAGAGGGTGATAAGTGACCCTTTATTATTGATCATTTGTTAATTGTAGAGTTGTCTTATTGTGTAGTATTGAGTTATTGAAGAGTAGCACAAAAGTATTACTGTATTTCTAAAGTAAATGTATTTGCTTTATATTGATAATTATAGAATTGAATATTCTCAAAGTGGTTGAGCTTTTAATTAAAAACTTGTGATTAAAAATGAAGTTGTATAAAACCATTTTTTTGTGAGCATTATTTGCGCGATTACGTCTTACGTCCTAGCCAAAGGAAGTCGTCGCTTGCTTAAAGACACAATGAGGCTTTAAAAAATCACAAGGGGTTTGTGTTTTAAGTCATATAATAAAACGGGAAAATATTAAGATGTTTTGTTTATCATAGACTTTATTTAGGGCCATTTACCGAAAACCCATAAAAAAAACTAAAAAATTTGGAGGGTTTTGACTTGAAGGGATACAGCTACCTCCACTGGGCATGCGCACTTCAATGCCGCATAATTTTGACACGCTGTAAACAGTTTATTAATATTTATTTATAATTGTAAGGTTATGTTTAGGGATTGGGTAGGTGTAGGCGTTAGCTAATTTTATTTATTGTAATTATATGGCGAGATGTTTCACATCTTTCGGCCGTAGGTGTATCCCTTCTAGCAACAACCATTTTGGAGCGATGGGGCCGGAAATCACTTCCGGGTTTTGCAAACAAAAATACGTCATCTCTGAGCCTCCCTTTTGTAGTTATCGACAGATGTCCGATCCAATCAGTGGCTTAATACGCCAATAACCAACCAGCGCCTACTTCCTGATCTTTTACCCTTGTGTTAAATGAAAAGTTTTACCACCATGTGGAGTTACCTGTGGTCGGTCACGGATGATAATTTCACTGTGGAACACTCTTCAGGGTTTTCGATTGATTGGATTCCAACAAACGACAAAGAACGTATGACCTTTTGTGAATTTACTCGTTGTTAGCGGGCTAATTTGAACAAAAATGTAGATTTATTTCACTAGACGGCCCCAAGGAAAGCTCATATGCTGACATGGACTGGGCAAGCCTCGGAAGATCTAAGGTAAATAACTGTATTTATTTTATCAATACTATTAAAACAGCGTTCGCTCAGAAGTACTCGCATTATTTTTGTCGCATGAATTCGGTTAAAATTAAATATTAGTATCATTATTTTGTGTGATTGGCTAACCCTGTAAAGCTTCCAGCAATGTAAACCAATCTTTGTGTCGATGTTTTGACCGGCGTACAGCCTCTTCCAATGGGAGGCTAGTCACGTGCACAACTATTGGCTTCTCGCTTCCGCCCCCCCGTGAAATGACATCAATAATAACCAATGAGGATAAAAAGGTTGCGTCACAATCGTATATAATTGGATGTTAAACCTGAAGTAGGCGGGACTTTCTTCGTGGTGTTTTTGTGACGAAGTGAAAATGGCGGCGAACGATCTACTGTATTAACTTTGTCGTGAATTCACACAGTGGAGCCGTATTAATAATGCTTACTTTCACTCAGAACAGAAAGTTCACTGAGAAACCTAGCCGGACTACACATTTTAATATTATACAGTAAACGAGGACTATTTTAACGACTGGATTTTCCCCACTCTGATTCCGAGTTTAAGTGTTGTGCAAATATGGTTTTATTTAAAACTTGATCGACTGTTAGCTTACGTTGCTCGATAAATATACGCACTGTTACATTGAAATATGAGACGTACATATGTATAATCAAGGCCCCATATCGCTATGTAATTTTATTTGTGCTACGGCGGAGTTTCTTTATCAGCTGGTTAACGGTAACGTTATTGGTTGGTTAGCTCGTGTTGATGCTCGTTCATTCTCTACTTCGCGGCGCTTAGCTTGACAGATTAGCATTGCTTTATATCACATCTTTCCTTTTCTAGTTATCTTTCCTGAGAATTTAACGTATTACGAATGTAGTGTTTATGTCCAAGTTTATATTAACGAAGAGTTTGTTGATATTTTTTAAATACAATTTTTAACTCCGTTTTATTATAACAACGTAACTTTATGTGCTGTGTTTATCTAAAGTATCGTACTTCGGTTTAACGGAGCGTGTAGCAAAGTGATTTTCCGCCACAGTTGTGGTTCTATTAAACGGAATTAACAAAGAGAAGCGCGCTCGCAGGATCGGCACGCGCCCGTGCTGCTGCGGGCAGCGCTCGAGTCTCCTGTCTGACAATGGACGAGTCCAAACCGCGCTACAGCAAGCGATTGGTAAGTGTAGCTTTGCAGATGCTTGAGCGACAACGTAAATTACATGGTACACGGTGTTCTCGTGGTTTTATTCTCACTGGGATGAGAATTTTATTGCACTTTTCAGAAACATTGTGTTGAGGCCGTGTTGCGCCAAAACAGAATCTAAACCTGCCAGTGAGGTTGTCTCAATTTTTTTTCTGACTGGCCAGTTGCATAAACATAGCTGCTAAATCAACACTGCGTCTTAACTAGTCTCGCTGACTAGCAATTAGTTTAAATTTATTCTTTAGATTTTAATTCGACAAAGCTTCCTTTTTATGCATCTCACTTTAAGAAGTTATGAAAAGTCTTGAAGAAAAAAGTCGGATGACTAACTTGTTAGACTAGACTAAGCAGTTTATGCAACCGTCCACAGGTCTCATGTAAAGCATCAATGACTTGTTACATAAATGTGTCTGCTTTAAAGTGCAAGACCTCTCTTTATAGGGTTTCATTCACACTAATTTGCTGAATCCCTTTATGGGATGTTTGCATAGAAAACAATTTAATATTGTTGGGAAATAAAGTATGAACATACTTTGTGTGTTCATGACTATAGAGGGTGTGTACACATGATCAGTTTTCATAATAATGAAAATTATGTGTGTGTAAAGGATCAGCATTACTCTATTTTACCATCATTATCAATCATTTTGCTCATTAATCCACATATTTACCATAGTGTTTCTGTTCAGCCCTTTGTTGATTTATTGATTTGATTGACAGCCTTGTGCTAATTAGTTAACATGATTGAATTGATCATCTACAAGGTGTATCTCTGTGGTTTAACTGTCCTTTTTCCCTTTCATTTTGTGCACTGGCTGGGGGCCTTACACTTTTTGTACAAGACTGGATAGAAACAGGTGTATTTTTATTTTAGGCTCATTTGTCTCCACAATCTAGTGTAAGTATTTTAGATTGACTTGCTGCATCCCAAGCTTAATGTTAGACTAATTTGCACTATTTGTTTTTTTTGATTGTTGGTGTCTTGAAAATACTTGCATTTGTATTTGTTATCTTAAGAAACCTTATGGTGCTGATGGTGCGTAAAGGAGGGATGGAAGGATTGATGTGTGCAGTCTGCCTGTTTTTGAAGAAAAGGGGGAAGTGTAGGACAAACGGTCTGATTGGTTTAGGAGACCATGTGAGCAGACATGTGGAAATGGGGAGGAGAGAGGGAGGGGGCACTGCAGAGGCGAAAGCATGACCGAAGAGAACAGACGGCAGATTTGCTCATTTTGAAAGGGAGGAAGAAACACAGGGATGGAGAACGGACAGGAGATTCTGACGCTCGTGGACGGGGGAGTGTTGCTGATGAGACGGAGGGGGAGAAAGAGGAAGATCAGGGATGAAGATGTGATACTGAAGGTGCGAGGTGTGTAGTGTCTCATTGCCCTCGACGAGGGCTTCCTCCAAGCGCACTGCAGTCTAGGGCCTTGCTTAGAGAGGATGGAAAGAAAAGAGGGTGGATGAATGCCTGGGGTAGTGAACAGGAAAAACTTGTTGTGCTTATTTTGGCATCAGTTGCATCATCCCTTATTTATTTTATTGAATTACATTTCATTTCAGTTAATTTGAACTGTAATGTTTGTGTGTGTGTTTTGTCCTAGTAAAACCATATTGGTGCCAAATGGGGACACGATGCAGGAAAGCTAATGGTAAATTTTAGAGTGATATGAATATCATTTTAAATGCACATTTCCTGCTTAAGTCAATGTGAGCATTTGTGTTATGAATAGAAGAACTATGAAATTTCAGAGAGGCAGATTGACATCCTTGTGTGATGTCCAGAGAACTGAAAACGCAGCATCATTGACTAGGGATGGGCACAAGTAGCCAGCCGCCTGTGCATGGGAACTGGCAGAACATTCCAGTAATCATGATAATTGTGAATTTTTCTATTAACTTAAATACATCTTTTGATCTTATTTTGATATTGATGGTATCCGGTCCTGCGTTTTAAAGACCGCTTTACTGAGGGCAATTAATGTAATAGAACAGAAGGCAGTGGTCTTCAGACAGAATATTACAAAGCAGTATATTACAGTATTTTTAACTTCATATGATTTTGATGAAATATCAGGCAGATGGATGGTGCTTCACCACCCCAAACTTTGAAAGAAGACTTGCAAAATGCACAACCAAAAGAAGAATATCATCTTTTAAGAGCTGACTAAGATTATAAACGGACTGCAGTGAGTGTCGTTGAAAAGTGCGTGGGTGGTTTTCTGTCATGTACGTGTACCTAAAGTGCGTTTAAATAAGCAATGAACGTTGAGTAATCAGATGAGTAAAAGAGACATAATTTTGGGATTTAGTTTAAGATATTGCATATCAATAGAGTACATTTACATTTTTCTATAGATGCACATGATCAGTTCTGCATAGGTAAGAGGATATGTAGAGGATTAGCAGCAGTCGCATGTTTCTTAAGATACTGCCATGTCATACCCAATTCATTTTATCGATTTTCACCCCCCTGTTTTTGCATTCTGTTTGAGAGGGTGTGACATCAAGGCTTGTGATTGGCCAGCAGTCGTGCATCACCATAGAGACATTAAGGGCACAGACAAGGGCGAGCACAGGAAGGTCCTGTTGTATTCTTTGAGTGCGTGCTTATATTGTGTGCAGCTGTCCTTGTAATAGTGTAGTGGTACATTTCAGCCATTATGCAACCAATGTGCTGCTTTTTTTGGAAAAGACTGTTCTGCTATTCAGATAGTAGGTACAGAAGAGTCTTAAAGTGCCAAGTTTGCTTTTAATCCACCCTTAGATTTAAACCATTAAAATAGGTGTATGGTATAAAACAGACAAAGCAGTAAACAATGCATTTATTGGACAAAATTGTATGTCAAAAAAAAGTGTTGATTGCAATATTTTAACAAACCTCCTTAAAGTGTCAATCTTGCATAATATTTAAAAGAATAAATAAGATAAATTGAGATTTCCTTAAATTCTTTTGGCCACTTCTGTATCTGAAAAACTACATGTTCTCAAATTTGTCTAAACAGTCTTAAGAAGGCTAGTGTATTAAGAAGACCTGTTTGATCATAGTAAACCTGTTTTTAGGGGGTTATAAATAAGATGTTGTATTGAGTCATAAGCAGTTTGGCTGAGCCGAAACAATTGGAACATAATGCAGTCTCAAGACGTGCCTAACAGCAGGACTATTTTTGGTTGTTGCGACTGTTTTACAGGGGATGAAGACTTATTCGAGAGTGTTTTTCTGTTGGAACACAATTGAAACGACTCTGCTTAAAATATAATGACAATAGAGCATCTAAAGCATAATGTTGATCCAGCTGAGATATTTTATGGTCTCAAAGCTGTTTGCTTCAAGGCTTCATCTCTGGCTGAGCTGACTGACAAATATTTTGTGTATTTTAATCTTATTCTTTCGATATTGTTTTAAAAATGGTAATTAGAGATGCATCAATTTTCTTGTCCGATTCTGGTTTCCGATTTTATTATAAGTGAAACCTGCAGATACAGGTTTTTTATCCACAAACTATAATTTACAGTGTATATATATATATATATATATATATATATATATAAAACCATATTTACTTTTCATCTAATTACAGGATTTTCTCTCATCTAAACAACTCTTAAATTGAAGCGCTAGAAATAAGTAGAAATAATTCATATAACTAACCAAATGTCACTTAATTAAACCTTTTCTCTTTGTACTCGTCTCACAAGTCTAATATTATGAGCCTATAAATAAAATAGTACTTTAAAGGAACACTCCACTTTTTTGGAAATATGCTCATATTCCAACTCCCCAAGAAGTAAGTTGAGTTTTACTGTTTTGGAATGTATTTCCGGGTCTGGCGATAGCACTTTTTGCATAGTTTAGCATTGATCATTGAATCCAATAGGAACAGTTTCGATATTTTTCCTATTTAAAACTTGATTCTTCTGTAGTTCGATCGTGTACTAAGACAGGTGGAAAATGAAAAGTTGCGATTTTCTAGGCTGATTTGATTAGGAATGAAACTATACTCCTATTCTGGTGTATAATCAAGGAAGTTTGCTGCAGTAACATGGCCGCAGCAGGCGTAGTGTTATCAAGCAGCACCTGAAATTAGTCCCAAGCTAGGTTACTTGTATATGTTGACTTAAGTTAGCCTATTTCCACATGAACTGCGTGATAACACTGCGCCTGCTGCGGCCATGTTACTGCAGCAAACTTCCTTGATTATTACACCAGAATAGGAGTATAGTTCCTCATCAAATCAGCTAAGCTATGCTAAAAGTGCAGTTTTTTTCGCCAGATCCGGAGATCGGCATACACACCTGCGGTTGTCCGCACATCCCGTATGCGTGCAGCATTACAAATCTTCCAAGCATCATGTGCAGTCAGTGGATATGAGAGCGTGTCAGTCAGCAGAGACTCACGCTATGGTGGACCCACATGAGAGTATAAACGATCCGCGAAAGGCAGGCTGTGCACATTTACATGTTTACTTGCGGCTTTGAGTGTACTGATGGCTGTGACGTAATTGCCTGCGTCGCAGACAACAGATGATCTGTTTGGAATCGGCTAGACTGGAGACTGACTGGCTGGTCACTGGTCCTGACAAATCATGCGAAAAACCGATCGATTCAGGTCTCTGACCAGTCAATAGGTGCACCTCTAATTGAAATGTAAAATAAGGCTAATGGAAAGAAAAGCATTTTAAATGCATCTTTTCAATGTATTGGAACACACTTGCTTTTAATTTTTTTTTAATACTTACACATTCACACGGAAAGCCTAATGGTTTCGGTGACCTTGAAAGGTTTCATAACATTCAGAAAATTCCTGAAACATTATTTAGTTTTTTTTAGTTTTGTGTGGTTCATATTTTTGGCGAGCACACCTTTGGGCTTAGTGTAGGTGTGCACTCACAAAGGCATTTTGAATCCCTTGTCTGTGAAGTTAGACAGAAAAGTGTGTTGGTCATGTAGCTCAGTGGTAAGAGCATTGGGTTGTGGGTTCGATCCCAGGGGATTTCAAATGCTAAGAAACAAATGTATAGGATAATGCAATGCAAGTCGCTTTGGATAAAGCATCTAACAAATGTAACTTATAATTGAGCCGAACCCTGCTGCAAATACGATCCTTTGAAATTTTGCCTTTCACATTTGCGACCATTTTGCTCACAGTCTAGAGCCCTGATGGGGAATGGGGATTTGTTGTACTGTATATTGTTTTATATTACAGAGATAAAAAAAACATTCAAATTAGCCTTATATACATTATATAAGTTAAGTACTCAAGCGCATGCTTAATGCAACCTACTGTGACACTGCCACCACAACTTATGATTATATGTCTCAATATAATATTTCACCAATGAAATGAACCAAATCAGCAAACAAACAAAAAGCGTCTCCGCCATCAGTGTGCTTCTACAAAAAGACTGGCTTTCTGTGCACGTTCTAGGCTCTTGTGCATTTCTCCGCATAATACGCTCTAGAGGTGGACCGATATTGGATTTGGCATTAATCGATAACGCTTTATTACTGGTAGTTTTTTTCAGAAGGTTTTTTTTAAATAAAAAAAACACACACAGTAAATTTGCAATGAAGTCTATCAATACATCAAATAACACGTTGCTTGAACCACTAAACTGTATTGTACTTTTAGATAAAACTCATAAATATTAACAACATTAATAAATCTTAAACTACAGTGTATGATTTCAACAAAATATAAGTTGGTAATTTCAATTTTTTTATAATTTAAAACATTCTTGGCATCAAACTAGCAGAATGACGGATCCATTGTAATATTTTACAATATATAGTTTCGTATTCACATGCGTGTTTGTTTACACTAAAACAAATGTCATTAACATTAGCCGTTCATGCTGTTTCTGTCATCTGTTTTCTATTTCGGAGGCGGAACTCGCATGCATACACACGCACACAAACACACGCACACAAACACACACACATACAGTGGGTACGGAAAGTATTCAGACCCCCTTAAATTTTTCACTCTGTTATATTGCAGCCATTTGCTAAAATCATTTAAGTTCCTTTTTTCCTCAATATTGTCCACACAGCACCCCATATTGAAATATTAAAACACAGAATTGTTGACATTATGGCAGATTTATTAAAAAAGAAAAACTGAAATATCACATTGCTTATGCACTTTTGAAATAAGCAGACAATGGACTTCTAAAAATTTGTTTGAATAAGTGTCTTCTCATCGAATAACGAAAGCACGACTGTAACCGGGCAGCCATACTGAGATTAATTTATTTGTTACAGCGGTCTGGCACACGGCGACGTTACCAGGACGATGGCATTTCTGACGATGAGATCGATGGAAAGAGGACATTTGATCTGGAGGAGAAGCTGCATAGTAACCGCTTCAGCTCCGACAGGGTCAAACGCATGGAGGGAAAAGGTCCGACACACACAGACTAGCATTTTCAAAAATGATACAATTTGTGTGTATTTGTTTATTTTCATCTCTTGTCTGTTTTGTTCAGATTTCACCTACGAGTACATCCAGAGAGGGGGGCTCAGAGACCCCATCATCTTTGAGAGACCTGACGGGCTTGGCATTGTGTAAGACATTGCCATCATTGTTGTAAAAAAAATGAATTGAAATTTGCCATTTTTATTACTCATTTTCATACAGCATGTTTTGCATCTACAATTCATGTGCTTTCTGTGCATATTTCCAGAATGCCTGATGCAGACTTCGGTGTGAGTGATGTAAAGATGTTTGTAGGTAAGTGTTTGTTGTAGTCTGTGTTGGTGAATTTTATGTTGACTATGATAAGTTTTAAGGGTAGCTATGGCATAGTTGAACCCGACTTCTTTTGTTATCCGTTCACAGGAAGTCGACGCATAATTGATGTAATGGATGTGACTACTCAGAAGGGGACAGAGATGTCAATGGCCCAGTGGTGTCGATACTATGAGACTCCGGCTTCCCAGAGAGACAAGCTTTACAATGTTATCAGCCTTGAATTTAGCCACACTAAACTAGAGAGTCTTGTCACGAGACCTGCAACGGTTAGTACATACATTATGTATTAACTAGGGCAACAAACCACTTTAACTAGTATACACCAACGATTATCAATCAGCGTCAAGGACATTCATGGACCATGTTTTTCCGTTGTGATAGGTGGACATGATTGACTGGGTGGATAACATGTGGCCACGGCACTTAAAGGAAAGACAACGAGATTCCACAAATTCCATTATGGAGATGCAGTACCCAAAAGTGCAAAAGTAAGCCATTTTACTATATAATCTCAATTTAAAGGTCCAATGTGTAATTTTTTGAAGGATTCATTGACAGAAATACAGTAATATATATATATATATATATATATATATAACTATGTCTTCAGATGTGTATCTTACATAATGAAGCATTAAGTTCTCATTACCTTAGAATTTGCAATTTCTATTAGGGGTGGGTATCACAGGGTACTTCCGGGGTACTTCCGCGATAAAGGGTTCACGATACCGATAATATCAAAATGCACCGATTTGGCGATAATCGGTATATTGCTTGACAATCCTTTAACAATACATCACGATATCTATGAGTCTATGAAAACAAAATGCCCATTGAAAAGGTTACACGGAACATTTGTCACTTTATTTAAGTGCATTAAACATTTTTCTAGTAGGTAAATTAAAAACATATTACACACATTAGTAAATTAAATCTTTAAGTTTGGATTACAAATTTATCTTTGTGAACCGACACTTTTAACTCCATAAAGAATTTGTATGACCAGGTACATTTCTACATATAACAGCCTCTTATTTAACACTGGGGAACATCTCTGTGTTAACTAAAAATAAACTTGAAAACATCTAAATGCAACAACTTATGCAAGAATGAACATTAATGTTCATTCTTGCATTTGCATGAGCATCTATTAATTAACGAGTACTATCTGCCATCCTAAACTCTTTCTCTTATTAGTTAATGTTTGTTCACGTTTCCCCTATTCATGTGTTAAGTGCCACTCAGTGGAGCCATGTTGTAAAAACGCTTGGAAATCTATTAAATTTTTTAAATATCAATATTTGCCGCTACATGAATCAAACGATACATCGCTATATTGTCCCACCCCAAATTTCTATCTACATAAACCGCGAGATCCCTTTCACGGAATTCGCCATGTTGTTTCTACAGGAACCCTAAATGCTTTTCGTAAATGTTATCTTGAGCCTGTTTCATACCGCACGCGTAAGCAGCACGTATGCGTAGCAGGAGCAGCACATGGGCGGAGCGTTGGCAGCGCTTGTCCATTCACGCCGGCTGTGTATGAAACGCATACTGCGCTGCCTGGGTACCATGTACAACAATGGAATTTAACATTACGTTATTTTAAATGCATCAATGAGCAAAATAGAGGTCACACTTCAGTATGGGGGTAAAATTCTCGCTATTAACAAATCATTTTCTACGAGGTTTTCCCTAATAAATTCTTAATTTGTTGCTTAATAGTTAGTAAGGTAGTTTTAAGCATTGAGTAGGATTAAGGATGCAGAGTATAGTCGTGCAGAAACTGTGCTTTATAGCCGCTAATAAACAGCCATTATGCCAGTAAAAGCCTTGCAAATAACAACTATTTATTAGTGAGAATTGTCCCCTTTACTGAAGAGTTACCAAAATATCTTCCAGAACTTTATCAAAAAGCATATTTTATGTAGGTTGTATAACATTGATTTGTTTTATGCGCCTGATTCACGTTCTTTAAGATACACGAAGTACAAGTTATAATCATTCATATGCAATATAAGCATAACATTTAAGATATAATTGTATTATATTGTTTCTCCATCTATTCATTTATTAGATATTATTTATTAGAATGATCTTGCTTGTGCTATAAACAACATGCACTGTGCTGTGTTTTACCTTTGTGTTTTTCTGATTTGCTACTATAAAGTTGCTTTGGAACAATGCACATTGTGAAAAACTCTATATAAACAAATGGAATTGAATTATAAATCCTTTAAATGTGCTGTGGTGGTTTGGCCAAAAAACTCCTTACAAAGGGGTACGCCGTTAGTCCTGTGCAATATGACAAAAAATGAATCCGTGCTAAAATAAATGGGACCGTGTAGCACTCATGCGATACAGTGTGGCAGGTGTATTAGACAGAGCTGTGAGTTTTTAGACCTTAATGTAATCTATCTAAAATTATTTTGGTGTTAGGACGACGACTCTGTGGAAACTGAAATCACACTTGTAACTTTGGTGTCTGGGTATGTTCACGCGCTTCATGTTTTACTTGTAGCCCTTTTCAGAGTTAGGCAACAGCTAACAATAAGACGTAATGATATAGTGCAACGAAAGTCTCCAAACCATCACCATGGCAGATCCAGCCGCCTTGTCTTCTATTACTGGTGGTTGGCATACCAACTTGGTGCATTACCACCACCAACTGTTACGGGTGTGTGGAGCACGTAATTCAATTACCCAGCCAAACCAAAGCAAACAGAAGATTATAAATTAATTTATTTCAATGGTATATTTGTGTATTCCTGGTCCAGCCCACTCCTGCTGACATTTGTCCAGTCACGTGATTAATCTTGGGGGTTTTTTGCCATTTGTGACCTGTGGGAATTCCCCCAAAACTTCAGCCTCTTATCGGTATCGGCCGATGCTTACAATTTGGGTATCTGGAGTGAGCCGTTGATTGCAATTCGCAACATCACTGCTAGATGTCGCTAAATTCCATACACTGGACCTTTAAAGGCTGTTGACTTTATCCTTAAATTAGACATCAAGATGATATGAAAAGAAATTGTCACGTACCCCCCTTCGTCATCCTTTTTTTTTTTATCTTTTCTTTGTTCTCTTTGCAGGTACTGCCTAATGAGTGTGCAGGGCTGTTTCACAGATTTCCACATAGACTTTGGCGGCACTTCTGTCTGGTATCACATACTGCGGGGATGCAAGGTCAGAGACTTTAGCACGGTCTTTTGATGCATGTTGCCTTTATGGAAACTTTTGGTTCAGAATATCAAAAGTCTGGTGTTTCTGCTATAGGTGTTTTGGTTAATCCCTCCCACACCACAAAACCTGGAGCTATATGAGAACTGGGTGTTGTCAGGGAAACAAGGGGACATCTTCCTCGGTGACAGGGCCACTGACTGCCAGAGGATTAAGCTCAAGCAGGGCTCCACTTTCATTATACCATCAGGTAAGCACTTTGATGGATTTAACAGCAGTAATTTACAGGAAATAATTTTAAAGGTGATTCTTCTCACAAAAAAGGTTTTACCATGCTGACTTTATAATGGCATTTTAAAGCACAATACACTGCCTCCATGCTTGAAACACTCTGAGAAGTTACAGCCCTTTAATGCTTCAAAAACTCACAAGATTGATGGTATGAACAAATTGTTAGATTGTGCTGTCGTATTTACTTATTCTTAGTGATTAGTTTGGACTTGACATGGCATTTATCTGTGATCTTAAATTACGAATCTGTGTGCGTTTGTTTATATCTTGATAAATCTTTGTTTAGGATGGATCCATGCGGTTTACACACCTGTGGACACACTTGTGTTTGGAGGAAATTTCCTTCACAGTTTTAACATCCCCACGCAGTTGCATATCGCCAGCATTGAGGACAGGACAAGGGTGAGTCCAACACTTGCTATATAGCATACAGTGTTTATTGTAAAATTACAAAATATGCCCTTATTAAAAATACCAAGATTAGTTTCAAATGTAATTGTGAGAATCTAATGTAAACTTTCAAGAACATCTTCAGGTCATGTTTCATCCTTAAAAAATGCACATAGAAAAGCATTGCTGTGATGCATAAATTGAAGACCTAATAAATATAAATAAGTGTTGTCGTCTGATTGTGATAAGCTTATTAAAAACAATACATTTTAAATATTTATATAGGCTTGTTTTTACGGAAGTGAGCTTAATTGTGCTAAAATAGGCTTCATTTTTTTCTAAGATGTCTAATATTTTTGTGGTACAACATGACCTAGATATTTCTTAAAAAATTGCATCCTTGGAGTGAATCTTATAGAGACTATTAATAATTCTTTCTTCTGTTTTCTCTCCTCCAGGTGCCAGTGAAGTTTCGTTATCCCTTCTATTACGAGATGGGGTGGTACGTGTTGGAACGTTATCTTTATAGTCTAACCAACACCTCCCACCTCATCCCAGAGTACCAGAAATACTCTCTTGGGATCGGTGAGTAGACATCCTCCTAAAATTTGCAATATGGCTGCTTTAAAGCTCAGATGGGCCCTTAAAGTGATTAAAATTTTTGGGTGAACTGTCCCTTTAAACTCTCTCTACACCTCTTTCTTCTTGTCTGGTTTTAATACACAGGCTATAAGCAGGAAAGCTCAGGTTGTGAAGTACTTAATGGCCATGCTAAAGAGGAGAGAGATGACAGCAATGTTCCATCTCCTCCGACTGGACCAGGGGTGAAAGTTCACCTGACGCCTTTAGAGCTGGAGGGTCTTTGGAACCTGGTGGGGAGGTTGGAGGCTCTGCCTGCACATAAGAAATGTGTGCCTTCAGGGATACACAACGCCGCGGCCCTGCTGCACGACATTCGGGTCAGCTCTCGAAGTCCTACATGGCTATTTTAATGCATTTGCTTGTGTGAAGCTGTTTATCAAGTTGATAATTGCGACATGAGATGCGTGTTGTTATTGGAATGAGTTCATGTTATGTTTGGGTTTTGTGTCTAGTTGTGGCTGCAATGAATGGGTTTGTTTTTCCCTTTCAGGCGTTGTTGAAGGAACATGCCAATGACATCCCCAAACTCTCCTACACTGGAAAACCTATTGTCAGATGGCCGAAGAGAGTAAGATCACTGAATGAAACTCCTGTTTTTAAGTCCGATGAATACACCTCTGGTGTGGTTAACTATAACAACATTTTTTTTTTTTTTACAATTTTAACAAAAAAAATGAAATGATGTGAAGGTTCAGTTAAATCTCATTCTTATCTGGTCTGTCTTCTCCTAAGCCCTCCTGGTATCAGCCTCCACCCCCCCCTCCACCTGTTATTCGTCCAAAGCTGGCAACCACGCCAGTAATTGCACGGCCAGTGAAACCAGCCTCCAACATGTCAGTACTGCGACGGCGACGCGTGCGCTGTAAACGCTGCGAAGCCTGTCTGCGCACAGAATGCGGCGACTGCAACTTCTGCAGAGACATGAAGAAATTCGGTGGGCCTGGCAAGCTCAAACAGACCTGCGTCCTCCGTCAGTGTCTCGCTGTAAGTCCAAGAGAGTGTGTGCCAAGAGATTTTTTTATATCATTGCAAAGTAAAATAGATAGACCAAGCTGTAGATGCAAAGTTCACCTAAATGTTTTAAATCTGCAATCCTTATTTACCCTTATCTAATTCAAAACATGTATATGACTCTGTGGTACACAAAAGAAGATATCATTTTGAAAAATGTCTCGATGGTTTGTTTCCATACAATAGAAGCCAGTGATGGCCAATAAATCAATGGAAGTCTATGAGAGATCCTAACTATAGCTACATTTTCCTGTGTGTGCGAGTTTCCTTTTGAAACCTTTCTCTGTATGCATGCTAACATCTCTTTTTCTTGATAGCCTGGTCTGCCGCTCTCCGCTGTATGCGAGATCTGTGGAGACGGAAACCAGGATACTGGCGACGAGCTCATGGAGTGCTCCAACTGTGCACAGATTGCACATCCTGGCTGTTTGAAGGTACACCCATTGTTTCCTACATCTTAGAATAGGTTGTTGATTTCATGTCATTGTAGAGTTATTTAAAACAGGGACCGTAATTGGGTTAAAAGGGGCTGGTTGACTGTCATGTGCATGAGTTGTCAAGATTTGGACGAGGCTGTTATCTCTGTCTGACAGGTGTCAGGTGAGGGAGTGGTGAACAAAGATCTACCCAGCTGCTGGGAGTGTCCCAAATGTGTTCTCGGCAAAGACACAGATTCTGAGGTAGCACACATACACCAGCACATACGGTCACATAGAGGTTAAGAAAATGAGACGCATTAAGAGCTTACAAATGCTTACAAAAGTTTTGAGCTTTTGTTCTAACGCTGGCTTTTGCAAACCTGCATACATACACACAGTAGTGTTGTCACGATACTGGAATTTCTAGCTTCTATTCGACACTGATATTCGAAATTTGATACCACGGGGAAAAAACTGCCATAACAAGGCTGTGGCAGACAACTTTGGCCCCGCCCATGCCCATGTAGGGATATCGTAATTACTGAAATCAGTAAAATCTACCTTTTTTTTTTTTTGTTAAAGTTCAATTGAACAAGACTAGACAACGAGATTTACATGATTTATTATTGTTAATCTAATGTTAATTTTACCAGTACATTAACTATTTAAAATCAAAGTTGTATTTCTCAGTATATATGGACCAGAGCTTACATAAATAGCTGTATTTTTTTAACTTGCATTTAAAAGAGATTCATAAATACTTGTATAAATGTATTAACAAACAATAAATAAGCAATACATTTTTTCGATTAGCAAAATATTAATATGGCTTTTATTCACATATAACCGTTTATCAACACATAGAGAAACAAACGCAAACTTTAAACGCAAGAACTGTTGCGGAGACTCTTGCCAGCTTTCTAACATTACAACTTTTAACCGAAGAGAATGAAACTTGTGGAGGAAATCATTCATTATCGCACATACATGGATCACTATGTTAAACACGGAAGAGCAAACATGCATCACACGCGAAGACTTTACACGCACCAGCATCATTTCAAACATCAACTTAACAATGATTTCATCAACTTTTCTCATTAGTTGAGCGTACATAAAGACAGAAATGCGTGCATTAAACATGAGAACTGTTGCAGAGACTCAGTACTGCCCATCTTTCTTACATAAACCACGTTTAACCAGGGGGAATGAAACGAGTGGATGAAATTATTGATCAGCGCACATGCATAGAGCATTATGGTAAACATGGGAAGCATAAACGAGTGTGCACAAAGTGTCAGATGTGTAACATTAACACTATTTAATGCAGCAAACGAGTCAAGTCTGTGAGAGGAGGCGGGGCTCTGTTATCACTGCGTTCACGTGCAGTGTGTGTCAACTCACTGTTGGAAAAAAGAGAGCGTGGGAACATTCAGGTGGTATCAATACGTGCGACATGCGTGTTGGAACGTTTCAGATTTTTCAGTATCTATACGTATCGAAATATCAATACTTTTGACAACACTAATACACACTCATCCACACTCTCGATCACAAGGGAGAAGATGCATTGCAACAGCTTACTGTGTCGTCCACACACACCGGTCTATGTGTGTAACTGTAATGCCTGTTTTCCTGTGTGCCAGTCGTCAGGCAGCGGTGATGACATCACAGCACAGGATGGGTCAGGGGGTGGGGCATGGCACGGGGTCGGGCGGCCCCCCTCTTCTCTCTCCCACGGGTCGCTCCAGAAACGGGCAGCGGCCCCTGAGCAGCGGCTCAGGAAGAGGGTGAGAGGCTCCGCCTTACTCACGCCACTGCTGCCGCACGCACAGCCGCTCTGCCATTCTTCTGAACTCTCCTCTCTCTCTACACTTTCACATTCCTTCCCAAGCTTTTTTGCTTTGTCTTGCGCTAAATCCCTCCTGCTTGTTTTCTCCTTTTGTTTTTGGCCTTCTTTTGCTGTGTTTGTGGCCCACCCTGCCCTGTTTTCATCATCGTGGTGCCCCATCACTGCCAGGACTGACTGAGGGCTTCAGATACTGCTTTTGTGTTTGCAGCTTGTGATTCCATGCAGTGTTGCTATTGTGGTATCACTGTCCTATTAAACGTGTGTTTGTGATTTTCTGTTTTGCAGATAAAATTAGAGGGAGCAAAAGCACATGTAAGTAGAAGGTTTTTTTATCTATAATTTTTATGACTGTGTTGGTATTTGTTTGGTCACGTGAACATGTTAACAGCAATTGATGAATAATATCCATACTTGCATAATTTATTGCTGCTCGCTTACAAATAAATTCCATAAAACAAAGAAACATGAGTAGTCAAAAATCGTGGCTGTCCTTCTGAAACCTTGTATCTTCATATTTCTAGATTCCATGCCGTAAATCATTATTATTTGTCACCCTTGCTTGTCAACTTCGTACATTTTAAATGACTAAATAATGTGTCGTCAGTATTTTTTCATTTCCTGAAAAAGAGTAAATTTGGAGGACAGAGGTGATATTTATTTTTGTTGTAATAAGTCTCTTCTCACTTTTAGAAACGCAAAACATCTCTTGATCCTCGCGTGGCTAAGATCTACCGCCGTCATGGCATGGATCACGACGATGATTCGGGCAGCGACGACGATGATGATGATGGAGACAGTGGGAGAAAGATGTCTATTCACCCCAGAAGCGGCGTCTCCTCATCCCGCAGAGGTTACGGAGCCAGCAGGCGAGGCGCTTGGAGAGGCTCCACACATCGAGGGAATCGAGGAGGAGGCAGCCTGGCAACAAGCTCTCTGAAAATGAGGCGGGGACTCGGGGCGAGAGGAGAGAGAGGGGGACGGGTTAGGCTCAGAGGAGGATCTCATATGAGGAGAAGACGCTACGAAACGGATGACGACGATGATGATGATGATGACGACGACGATGATGATGACGACGATGAGGATGATGACGAGGAGGAAGACGACGATGAGGAGGATGATAGTGATGATGAAAGGCATCTGAGCCGATCTGAGAAAGAGCACCGATCACGAAGGAGACGACGCAGAGGCGAGGACTACGAGGACGAGGATGAAGACGATGACAGCGAGGAGCGTGACTTTGATGGAGAGGATGAGGACATGGAGGATATGGATGATGGAGGGGAGGGAGATGAAGATGATGAGCAGAACCAATCAGATTCTGACGGTGAGCCACCCGTCCTGCTTGTCTCCGACTTGAATGATGACCTGCTGAATGATTCCTACCTGACTGTGACTCTTCAGCGGCCTCCAAAAGCCAAACGTGATGCAGGATCCATCGTACCCAAATTGGAGGCTGCGATGTCTCCCCGTACACATAGCACCAAAACGTTGCCCAGGACGCGGCTCAGGAACAGCAATTCAACGCCTGCCGGTAATGGACTGACTCAGTCTAAAGGGCCCGGCCGCCACACAAGGCGGAACTCGAGTCAAGAGGGCAGAGAGAGAGACACTCCATCACCTTCCTCAATGTCTTCTCGTTCTTCTATTTCTCCGCCGCCGCCTCCTCCTTCCGTCACTACAAGCTCTCCTCCTTCACTTCTCTCTCATCCATCATTCCGGGATGTAGGAAACGAGCGAGGCTGTGAAAAAGACATTTGGGTGTCTGTGTTTCGTTACTTGAGTCGGACTGATTTGGCTGTGTGTATGAGAGTCTGCAAGGCTTGGTACAAATGGTGAGTGTTAATTCTCATGACGAAATGGGCACTTCTCCTAAATCTGACAGATTTACAATTTTTACGGCTGTCAAAAGAATAATCACATCCATAATAAAAGCTTGTGTTTGCATAATATATGTCTGTGTACTTAGTGCATATTCATTTTGTATTTATAATCACAAAAACAAATACTTTCGTGTGTTTGTGTGCGAGTGTTTCAATATGAGAACTCTTAAAAAAAATTTTTTTTGAATTTCTTATGGCTCAATCAAAAGAAGTTTTTTCAATTTTACTTGTATATGCATAATATACATGTTTATGTTTACATAATTAATACGGTATATATATTTTATGTAAAAAGAAAAAATGGATGTGATAAATTGTGATTATTCATTTGGCAGGCTTAGTATTTACCAATAATATTAATATTGTTATAATATATAAAATTATTTTATTAAATATATGCTTGTATGTGTGCCTTTTTTATAAATTCAAAATGAATATGCATTGTACAGAACAGACAATGTAAGCTTGCACAGGTAAGCTAAACAAAATACACTTAATAATTATTTGATCCCCTACTGATTTTGTAAGTTTGCCTACTTTAAAACTATAGACCCTTCATTTCTTTGTATGGTAGGTTTAGTTTAACTGATAGAAACCGAATATCAACAAAAAAAATGAGGGAAAAAATAATTAAAGGCTATAAATTGATTTTCATTTTAGTCAGTGAAGTAAGTATTCGATCCCCTTCCTACCAGCAAGAATTCAGTCTCCACATATTGGTTATGTGCCTATATGGACCCCAGATTTGTCTTGTCACTGTAAGAAAGTACTCCTAAATCAGCTTATGTATATAAAAGATGCCTGTCAACAGAATCCGTATATTTCAATTCAACCTCTCCACCACCATGGTCCAGACCAAATAGGTTTCAAAGGATGGGATGACAGGGACAAGATTGTAGACCTGCACAAACCTTGAATAGGCTAAAAACAAGCTTGGTTATTAGACAACTGTTGGTGCGATTATTTGGAAATAGAAGAATACTTGGATTTGCAAAAGAGTGGAAAAAAATGTATCCTGTCACATGTGCAAACCTGGTGACCAACTATCAGAAATGTCTTACCTCTGTGCTTGCCAACAAGGGTTTCTCCAACAAGTACAAAGTTATGTTTTGCTCGGGGATCAAATACTTAATTCACTGACAGAAATCCAAATCAAATTATAACCTTTATATAACATTCTTTCCCCTGATTCCTCCCTCTATCAGTTAAAACAAAACCTACCATAAAAATTATAGACCCTTAATCTCTTTGTACGCAGGCGAAATTACAAAATCAAATAATTATTTCCCTCACTGTATAAAACACTGGCCTAATGTTTCTTGGATATTTTACTGCCAAATCTGTATCTTTAAAGTGCTTATCTGATATTTGTAAAATATCTTTATTTTCCCATATAATGTTTTTCTTGCTTTTTTTTGTTTTCGATTTGAAAATAGTTGCTGATAAAAATGCAGTCGTCACTTGATCATGCAGTTATTGGTTGGTTTACTAAGTGAACGTTACATGATTGGTTCTCTCTTGTAGGTGCAGTGATAAGCGCTTGTGGACACGGATAGATCTGAGCCGCTGCCGATCACTAAGCCCCCAGGGTATTTTGGCCATCATTAAACGTCAACCTGTGGCACTTGATCTCTCCTGGACACCTGTATCAAAGAAACAGATCGCCTGGCTCATCCATCACCTACCAGGTACACTTTACCCAAATCTTGACTACGAAATGGTCACCTTTGTGTAGGTGTGGTTGAAAATCTTTGGTCTGTACTAGTGGTGGGCCATTAATGGCGTTAACGTGCTGCGTTATCGTGAGACTCTTAGCGCGAGATAAAAAAAATGTCGCCGTTAATCTATTGTCAAAGTTGGGTTGGGAGCTGGGTCTATACTACGCAAGCTATGATGACTTTCACCTTGATATTTTAGCGCGGATGTATAACTAGCTTAATTGCACTGTAGGCAGCGAGAACGAGAATTTTTAACTCTCGTGATTCGCGTCATTCGCGCCGCCTCATCATCTCATAACCAGGGCTTCATTCGCGCTGCAAGTAGGTCTATCGCCTCTTTGCATTGACTTAACATGTAAATCACTCGCGCTTGCCGTGCCATTCGCGTTTGGTCTGAACACAACATAACGTTACTGTGAAATTACGACATGAAGCGTGACGTGCTAACATGGATGCAGCTATGAAGCCGCCGGGTTTGCTTCAGGGAAAATTTATTTTTAAGAAGCTTCACAATGGAAACCTCGACAAGACTGAGGTTGTTTGCACCTTGTGCAATGTGGAATTGGTTTACTGTACGGAATTGGTTTACATATAGTTGGTTTCAAAAAAATAAACTTTCTCTCAACAGGTAGTGGTCTAGCTTTAGTTGAAACCAGTAACTATGTATTTGCACCTAATGTATTATGGCTCCTGTATAACACATCGCTTGTTGCTCCCTCACTCTTTCTAAGTCGCTTTGGATAAAAGCGTCTGCTAAATTACCAAATGTAAATGTACTACAGGAGCTCTTCCAGTCTCAAGTACCACCTAAACGCAAAGCATCCCTTAGCTAATGCGTAAGTAAACACAAGTTCATCTTATTGAACATAATTTAATTTTCATCACAAATTATCATAGTAGAACAGCTTTCTCAAGCAGTTTGTGATGCATTTTGGAAACAGGAGATGAGCCCCTGGTCTAATGTGCCACCTGGCTTGAGAAACCCGTTCTCAAAGACTTACTTTTAGTCATTATTTGGGTAGCACACATATTCTGAATGCCTTCGGCAGAATTCAAATGAGCCATTTTAATCTAGATCAATTCCAAGATTAATCTAGATTAAAAAAAAAAAATCTATGCCCACCACTAGTTTGTATTTATGTGTGCTTGAGATATACAAAATACAGTAATATACACAATGATGAGATTAAATATTGCCCTCTCGTTCCGCTTGTTTTTCACAGCTCTGAAAGATCTCATTTTGTCTGGTTGTTCGTCATTATGCGTGTCTGCATTAAGTTCCCAGAGTTGTCCGAGTCTGCGAACGCTTGACCTGTGTTGGGCAGTGTGTGTCAAAGATACACAAATAAAAGACCTAATAGTGCTGCAAGGTGAGATGCTGCTTATTACTTATTTTTGGGTATGTTGTGTGCTGAAGTAACTTTTCCACTTTCTTTTCATCATTTACTAACATTCTTTTGCTACGCAGGCAGTGAAAGTCGAAGTCGGCTAAGAAGTTTACTTAATCTACGCCTGTCTGGTTTGGATATAAGTGACTCCACTTTGAAATTGATCGTCAGACATATGCCTTTACTGAGGCGGTTGGACTTGTCTCACTGCCAGGAGCTCACAGACCAGTCCATAAACCTGATCACGGCTTCTGGCTGCAACACCCGCAACACGCTCAGACAGCTCAATCTTGCAGGTACACTTGATCTTCTGCCCTGTACATAAGGTCAAATGCCATTTAAATATGACATCACACTGTAAAGGCACATGTAATAATTTATTCTGACTCACTGATATAAATATTTGTCTCTTTAGGTTGTAATAAGTTGACGGATGCTTGTCTGTCATATATGAAGCGATTATCAGCTTTGGCTTTGTTGGACCTGCGGGGGTGTAAGAACGTGACTCGCCGCGGCTGTGAAAACTTTATATCTGATCTGTCTTACTGCACTATCTTCTGTCTTACTGAAGACAAACTCATTCAGAGAATATCATAACGTACAGAAACACTGTCGCCGCAGCTCTGCCTTGCGAGCTGACAAGGGCTCCATCCAACTGAACACAGGCTGATGTAGCCTGAATGTATAAGGCTGAAGAAAAGAGAAAGATGGAGGGAAGCCGCCACTGATCTAGGTGAAAGGGTATAAACAAATGTGAGTGAAGTGTGGAGGTTTGGACTCCTACATCCTACGAGACGGATCCAGACGCATCCAAAGTGTGGCTTTTTTCTTTGGGCATTCAGCCTCATCCAAAGTGACTTCTTTAGGAGATTTCCAAAGCTTATGCCAATGAGCTTGACACTTAATTGAGTAAACAAGGAAGAGAACATCGTGAGATTTTGGGTCCAGTGGACCTGTTGGCTTGTGAGGAGTTTGTGGGGAAAGATAGTGACTGATATCGTGTATACGGCCACAACCTGTTGAACAAAGAATGTAGTGGCATACACTTGCCATCAGAGTATGATTGTGAATCATAGGTACTTCAGCCTACTAATTCAGTCATACTAGGTGACTTGACTTGGAACACGCATTTCAGTCGTTCATGGTTTTGCAGCCTTTACATTCGTGGACACACCCTAAAGCATCAATGAAAGACTTTTTACTCGTTCCTGCTAAAATATCTCTTTTTATGTTTTTGTTTATCTTATTGTTCATTTGCTTGCCGCTACCCCACACAGCCAACCCACTTGCATTCTCACGTCCTGTCTTGGAACAGGTTGTTCATGTTCGGCTGAATATCTTAGTTACCCTTGGAAAGCTGTAACTTAAATGCAACTTGTAGCACCAAAATAGCAATTATTTTTTGAAGACTTTTAAAAATGGATGTTCATTTTGTTTCGTTTTTTCATGAAAAAGCAGAAAATAAAAATTGTGGAAAGAAAACATCAAAGCTATTTTAGTATGCGAGTTTGTGCTTATATTGTTACTTCTGATATTACTTTTGATTACAGGATGAAATGAATACGTATTTACGGGTTTATTTACACGTGTATTTACATGCTGTTTTTTATATTTAGGTTTTCACCTGCTGCTATTTTAGGTTTTGTAAGAAAAACGTTTATAGACTTCCATCAAACTGATTAGACATGGAAATGACAAACAGACAGAGTTGTTTTCCCCCACATACTACAGTATCTAAATGAAAGCCAAAAGTGAAATGTTTTCTTTTGCGTGGAAAAATCACCAGAAGTGGTCAAAGGGCAAACCAGCACAATATTTCCTTTTAACCCCCCCTTAATTATATTAAACGTCAATATATGAGGTGTATGGTATAAAATAGCCACAACTTTAAACTCGAGAGGTATTTATTACACAACATTTGTTGTTAAAAAGGCAAACTAAAGCATAAAACAGAAAAGGGGTTCATAAAAATATAGTAGCCTTCACATTGACTACAGTTATAGGATGACTGATATCTTACAGTTGAAAGAAAAAGTATGTGAACCCTTTGGGCTTACTTGGATTTCTTCATAAATTGGTCATAAAATGTGTTCTGATCTTCATCTAAGTCACAACAATAGAGAAACACAGTCTGCTCAAACTAATACCGCACAAACATTATACGTTTTCATGTTTTTATTGAACACAACATGTAACCATTCACAGTGCAGGGTGGAAAAAGTATGTGAACCTTTGGGTTTAATAACTGGTTGACCCTCCTTTGGCAGCAATAACCTCAACCAAACGTTTCCTATAGTTGCAGACCAGACCTGCACAACGGTCAGGAGAAATTTTGGACCATTCCTCTTTACAAAAGTGTTTCAGTTCAGCAATATTCTTGGGATGTCTGGTGTGAATCGCTCTCTTGAGGTCATGCCACAGCATCTCAATCGGGTTGAGGTCAGGACTCTGACTGGGCCACTCCAGAAGGCGTATTTTCTTCTGTTGAAGCCATTCTGTTGGTGATTTACTTCTATGCTTTGTGTCGTTGTCCTGTTGCATCGTCCATCCTCTGTTAAGCTTCAGTTGGCGGAGAGATGGTCTTAAGTTTTCCTGCAAAATGTCTTTATAAACTTTGGAATTCATTTTTCCATCGATGACAGTAATCCGTCCAGGGCCTGAGGCAGCAAAGCAGCCCCAAACCATGATGCCCCCTCCACCATATTTCACAGTTGGGATGAGGTTTTGATGTTGGTGTGCTGTGCCTTTTGTTCTCCACACATAGCGTTGTGTGTTCTTTCCAAACAACTCAATTTTGGTTTCATCTGTTCACAGAATGTTTTGCCAGTAGTGCTGTGGAACATCCAGGTGCTCTTTTGCAAACTTCAAAGGTGCTGCAATGTTTTTTTTGGACAGCAGTGGCTTCCTCCGTGGTGTCCTCCCATGAAGTCCATTCTTGTTTAATGTTTTCCTTATTGTAGATTTGTCAACAAAAATGTAAGCATGTGCCAGAGATTTCTGTAAGTGTTTAGCTGACACTCTAGGATTCTTCTTCACCTCATTGAGCATTCTGCGCTGTGCTCTTGCAGTCATCTTTACAGGACGACCACGCCTAGGGAGTGTAGCAACAGTGCTGAACTTTCTCCATTTGTAGACAATCTGTCTTACCGTGGACACATGGACATCAAGGCTTTTAGATATACTTTTGTAGCTCTTTCCAGCTTTATGTAAGTCAACAATTCTTGATCGTAGGTCTTCCGAGAGCTCTTTTTTCTGCGAGGCATGGTTCACATCAGTCAACGCTTCTTCAGAACAGCAAACTCAAAACTGGTGTGTGTTTTTTATTGGACAGGCCAGCTTTAATCAACACATCCAATCTCATCACATTAATTAGACCCCAGGTTGGCTGACTCCTGGCTCCAATTAGCTCTTGGAGAAGTCATTAGCCTAGGGTTTCACATACTTTTTCCACCCTGCACTGTGAATGGTTACATGTTGTGTTCAATAAAAACATGAAAACGTATAATGTTTGTGTGGTATTAGTTTAAGCAGACTGTGTTTCTCTATTGTTGTGACCTAAATGAAGATCAGAACACATTTTATGACCAATTTATGAAGAAATCCAAGTAAGCCCAAAGGGTTCACATACTTTTTCTTTCAACTGTATAAAAGTTGAGAAATGTGAGACTATATCTGCAGGCCAGATAACAAAATAAGTCACCAGAATAATTTCCTGAAAGTGGAGTGAGCTGGACGTGGCTTTACTTCTGACTGGTTGTTTCAATCTACATTATTGTACACCTAGTCCTTACATTTATATTGATGACTGGAATAATTAAAAGTATGTTTTTTTATTAATAACATTGAATGTTTATGGAAGGTCTGGTTACCATGGGCCGGTTGCACCATCTGTGCATAAGTTACAGCTTAGCCTAGTTATGACTTAAACGGGCACTAAATTACAACTGAAGCACTACTAAATATTTTTGAGTTGCACCATTCAATTTAGTTGAACCGTAATGTTACTTGGAAACTATATTTATAATATTTAACTATATTTTAACTCTGAACTAATATTAACGGAAGCCTTCCTCCAGTGGCCTGTATCACGAAGTCAGTTTCGGTTCTTACCCAGGTAAGTTCGCGTTTAGCATACAGAGTTTTTGGGCTCAAGAAGGTGGATTGGTTTTGAGTTGGTTTCGTCGGAATGGTAATTTAGGGGCGATGTTGTGCAAATTACATCCTAACTGGCATACATTACAGATTACTTGTTACTTTTAATCCCTTACTTTACAATATAAATGTCTCAGAATCGTAATACGTTACACGACTCCTTTATGAATTGAGTAGTAGAACTTAACATTCTAAAATGACAAAATGTCTTTTCAAAATATTTTTCGCCAATCAACCTCTATTAGACTGCTGAGTTCTTGAATTATTAGGCTAGACAAAAAATATATAGAGTATTTTGTATTTCAAATGGATTTATTTGAAACACTGCCCATCCATGCAGTCTAATAAGGAGGTTAACGGGCCAAACGTATTTTCATTTGAAAATACAACAATACTAAGATTAGGGTTAAATTTATTTCCATATTTACTTATCTGAGTGGTTTCTGATGTATTGTATATATGTTTTGTTCTGTTGAACGCAAAAGATGTTTTGGGAGATTTAGGAAAGCAAACAATTCGGGGTCACCTTTGACTACCTTTATAATCATTTCTTCAATGGTAGTCAATGATGCCAAAGAATTTTCAGTTGCCAACATTCTACTAAATATCTTTGTGTTCAACCGAACAAAGGCATTTATACAGGTTTGGAACAACTAGAGTGTGAGTAATCCATAACAGAATTTTCATTTTTTGGTGGAGTGTCCCTTTAAAAAAGATCCCATGTGTGCTCGAGTCATAATATCACATAAGAAAGTCTAACATTCTAACAATCGACATTCTACTACACAGGTCTTTCTGTTCATTGGAGGGGCTGGACTGTGTAGAAAAGGCGGGGCTGAAGTGCCGTCGTTTACGGACGTACTATGGAAGTCCAAACGTTGCAATGTGATCATTGAAGGACAGCTGTTCATCCAATATGACTCCGAGGTTCCTGACTGTTTTGGAATGGGTGATTGTGGTATTGCCAAGATTGATGTTGAAATCGTGTTGGACCGTAGGGTGTGCCGGAAACACGAGTAGTTCGGTCTTGGCAGGGTTCAGCTGGAGGTGATGGTCTTTCATCCAAGCTGAGATGTCCTCGAGGCAGGTTGTAATGCGAGCTGCTACAGTGGTATCGTCTGGGTGAAACGAGACTGGGTGTCGTCGGCATAACAGTGATATAAGAAGCCATGTGCCTGTATGATGGGTCCCAGTGATGTCGTGTAGATGGAAAAAAGCAGCGGTCCAAGCACCAACCCCTGAGGGACCCCAGTGATCATGTGGTGAGCCGTGGACAGCGAGCCCCTCCATGACACCTTGAAGGATCTGTCAGAGAGGTAGGATTTGAACCAGCGGAGGGTAGAGCCTGTGATTCCTAGTGATGACGGGGTTGCTAGCAGTATCTGGTGATTGACAGTGTCAAACGCTGCAGATAGGTCCAGCAGAATCAGGACCGAGGATTTAGATTCCGCCTTGGCTAGCCGCAGTGCTTCTGTGACCGATAGCAATGCCGTCTCAGTGGAGTGGTTTGTTTTGAAGACAGACTGCTTGTCATCCAGTAGGTTATTCTGGAATAGGTAGGAAGACACCTGGTTGAAAGCTGCCCTTGTAAGTGTTTTTCTATAAATGGGAGGAGAGAGACAGGTCTGTAACTGTCGGGAGTAGAAGGGTCCAATGTTGGTTTCTTCAGTAGTTAGTTAATTTAAAGGAAATGTTGTTTACCTTTAGGGGTTGTCTACCCATATGAGCGTTTTTGATGTTCGTCAAGTGGGTGTGAAAGCACAGATTACGTATAATATAATATAATTTTACAGCAATATTAAAATTAAAGTTCCAATCTCACCCATCGCCATTTAGCATTCACAGCTAATTTTATTAACTTTATTATTTAATCTTTTACAATGAAATGATCTTTAAATAAAATAATGTGAGATGTTATTGTTAAACTTTATGTATTTATATTAAATACTGTATATACTTTAAATTAGGTTTAAAACATCTCCGCACATCACTGGATAAATATACACACCTTACAATTTCCAACAGGTAAAGGAATGTTAATAGTGAATATTTTAACTTCAGAGCAATTGCATGTCATTACTCTTTTCACCTTATTAGGCAATATTTGATTCATTGCATCCAATAGAGATGGTTAGAGAGCCAGATTTAAAACTCAAAGGTTGCAAGTTCGATGCTTCATTAGGTGACCCCCAATGGGATCATCATGGCATATTGTTCACATATTTAAATTCTTATTATAATTTTAAAACCATTTACATTAAAAAAACGTTTCACACGGACTGTATGACTTTTAAATGTCTTTCTGATCCGCAGCCTCCAACTACAGTTTAGTATTGTAAGGCCTTTCTCCAAATTACAAATAACCTTTCAGGATAGGCCATTTCCACCTCTTTTTACATTTAGAAAGTCATGGCCTTTTAGCAAACAAAGTAAAAAAAAAAAATCAAAATGTATATGTGTGTTTAAAGGGATATATAAAGGCTACGTGACATATTGTGACTGCCCAACATTTTAAACCTCTACCTCCGTCACAGCCAGGGGCGTAGTTTGAGGGGGAGGTAACCCCCCCAATATTCAAATCCATCAGTTACAACCCCTCCAATATTTCAACATGAAAATCACAGTAGATCAAATGAAAAATATGTAGAATTACTTTATTTTGTGACAATAATTTTGTTCCTAATCAAATATGAGGGTGTCATAATAAATAAGACAAAAAATACTCCCCCTCCATTGAACCGATTGGTAACGCCCAACCACCGAGTCGCACTTTCACCAAAGCAACGCGAGTGGTGTTTGAATGGGAGAGCACACGGGTAACCTAACGTACGCCAAAAATGAAGAGAAGCGCTGCACAGCGGACTATATTTAACTGCTGGTCAGAGAGGGATGCAAAAAAAAATAAAGCATGTACTGAGAATGAGGTATGAGAATATTGTGTAATAATAGCTAAGTACACACCATATATGTTAGCTAGCTAATCCATTGCAATGTATTTAGCTATAACTATCAGTATAACAAGTTACCAAAGCAGCCATCTGTTTTGCTAGTTCATTTTCCGAAAGTGTCTGTAATTATCAATGACAAAAGCATTCACATTGATGCTTGTTTTCTTCCTAAAATAATCTGACTTTTGAACGAATTGGATGAATGAATAATTTTAGTAGCTCACTCATTAAAACAGTGAATCGCTGCCACCTACTGGCACTTTCAATACTTAATTTCTTTCTTTTTATAATCTCTTATATGTTAGAATTTATGTCAGTTTAACATACATTCTAAATCATTACATCTTAAAGACATCTTCTAACAGGAAACGTCCTATAGACGTATTGCAGATGAGCAAACACTCTCCGTGATGTTCGTGTGCTATCTGGGACGTTCAACCCCCCCAATGTTCAAACCAAGTCTACGCCCTTGGTCACAGTAGACCTTCATCCTCTGCTGCAAATTTATTATCATACAAAGTGTAGTGTATTGAAAAGCATTACATATTTTTTCCAAAATTATAACCAATGTTGTAGTTTCTAGAAGTTAGTCTAGTAGAGTTTTTTTACACAGAAGACTTAAATCTGCATTAGAGTGTAAAGTCCGGGATAAAAATCATGAATTCAATTATTAAGGTTATATGTTTATAAAACTATCAACGCTAAAAATTAATTACTTAATTTAATATAAACGTATTTTAAATATATGCTCTATTTTTATACTATAAGATTCAAAATATAAACTCATCGTGGCTATGTTTGTTACATAAACTGTAGATTTGTTGAGATGTTTGTAACTCGTGTTTACCATGGTATTTTACCAAAATTGTGTTGTGTATATGTATTTGATCACAACATGGTGACATGTTGGTAACATGGTTACATGGTGTAATTTGGAAGACAGTATTAAACCTTTTTTTTGTTCCTTCTCTGTGTGTTTCTTAAGGTATCTACCTTTATTTGGATTTCTGAAAACTAACTTTGCATTGCTGATGTAGTCATATTAATGGAGACTCTTTTACTTCTATTTACTTTCTAGAAACTACAACATTGGCCATAATCACAATGTTTGATAACTAATTTGCAGCAGAGGATGAAGGTCTGCTGTGACAGGTAGAGGTTTATAATGTTAGGCCCAGTCATATACAGTTGAAAGAAAAAGTATGTGAACCCTTTGACCCTGCACTATGAATCTTTACATGTTGTGTTCAATAAAAACATGAAAACGTATAATGTTTGTGCGGTATTAGTTTAAGCAGACTGTGTTTCTCTTTTGATGTGACTAAGATGAAGATCAGAACACATTTTATGACCAATTTATGAAGAAATCCAAGTAAGCCCAAAGGGTTCACATACTTTTTCTTTCAACTGTATACATAATAATCATGTAGCCTTTATATATCCCTTTCAAATACACACATATATATATATATATATATATATATATATATATATATATATATATATTTGTTTGTTTCTTTTGACTTTGTTTGCTAAAAGGCCATGGCTTTCCAAATGTTAAAAGAGGTGGAAACGTCCTGTCGTAAAAGGCTCAGTGTAATCTGGAGAAAGGCATTTCAATACTAAACTGTAGGGGAAATACAGTCAGTTTGAAAAACTTTAAGTCTAAGTTTTGTATGTATTTTTTATGTTAATGAGTTTCAAATTATATTAAGAATTTAAATATGTGAACAATATGTCGTAGTGATCCCATTGGGCCATTTACAAATAAAGCCTTGAAAACCTGCCAGCCTGGGAATTGAACATGCAACCTTTGAGTTTTAAATCTGGCTCTCTAACCATAAGCATCAAATATTGCCCAATAAGTGGACAGATATGTATGGAACGATATTCCGGACATTATTAAAATGGAATTGCAAATTGTATTTGCAATTGCGTTTTCAATTTGTGGACGCATAAAATGTGACATAATCCAAACTCAATTGCAAATCGCGCATTACCGTTTGCATTTTCGTTTAAGCAAACGCACACTGACTGCCAAATTTCAAATGGAAAAGCAAAGTCCGTTTGCAACTGTGTTTCCCATATCTTACGAGTTTTGACCCGGTCATATTTAAATGGTAATTTCAATTACCACGTCTGTTTTTTCACTTTCTCAGCGTCGCGTGTGTAGCCAGTCAAAACTCAAATGGAATCGCAATTCCCTTAGTATTTCCATTTCCGATGCCTTACACGGAAACCTGTCAATCAGTGTCAAGGGTGGGATTATGCTATGGGGCGTGTTTGTGTTGGGAAGTGACGTCACTCACAGTCGACGGTCAAGAAGCGATGCCCTGAAAATCCGTGTGTCGTTCGTTCTTTTCATATTCAATTGAGTTTTCAAAATCGGAAAATTAAAAAAACAGTTTGTTATTTCGTTATTCGTTTATAAATGTAATACCAAAAAACAAATAACGGGTCATTTTTCGTACTTTTGATTTAATGCTCAGATCAAAAATAGGAAATGAAATAAGGGGGGCACGACCGATTTTGATATATAATTTGTTCGATTTGTGTGAATCGGAAGTTATCTTCGTGTGTGTGTGTGTGTGTGTGTGTGTGTTGCACTTGGAAGTTTGCCGCAATGGCAAAAAGTTAAAACAAGCCTGAAAAACCTCAACCTTGCAGTGATTGACTCGGTATTTTTTTTTAGTAATTTCGTATCGACACCATGGCCGCACTGGAATCATATGCTGATTTAATTAAAGACTTATTTGAAACTGAAAGACACATAAAGAGATTTTCACTACCCTGCAGAAGATGGGTTTCCAGCGATGTTCTGCTACAAAATGCTACAATAAAAATATCTGCTTTTTGGCTAGATGTTAAGTCACGAATACTGGGTATAACTCCAATGTTGAACGTCTAACGCACCCTCAATGAAAGTCGAGATATGGCACCCCA
Organism: Triplophysa dalaica; assembly: GCF_015846415.1. Classification (NCBI taxonomy): domain Eukaryota; kingdom Metazoa; phylum Chordata; class Actinopteri; order Cypriniformes; family Nemacheilidae; genus Triplophysa; species Triplophysa dalaica. The sequence continues at coordinate 9,751,205 of NC_079543.1, forward strand.
AATTTTCCCAATAACCCCAAAATGCTACAGCATAACTGTTTTCTTGCATGACGGTAGACATCAAGACAAGGTAGCTGTGGAACTTTTAACGCACCATGAAAGACATACTTGTACAAAAACACAGTTCTGACAATAGACATTTTCTGTACATACAACAAGTGACAAAGTTTACTTAAATCTATATACATGTAACTACATAGCAGAAATATAATGTGTGTATAATGCACTGGCAAAGACCAACAAGAGTATAATAAATTGTATAAGAGCGATGGATCAGAAATTTTTTTGAATAAGCTTTATTTGTCCAATTGTGCACAAGCAACGTGTTGTGGTTTGAGAAGCTCAGAATGAAAAAATACAGTATAGACAAACACAGGAAATGGAAAAAATTAATATATAGAATAAAATACATCAATGATGAAAATAATTAATTTACATAAGAGGTAAGAGGGACAGTTAATTATAGATATGCAAAGTATAACAGAAATGCTTTTTACAAATATACACGTAAATTACTTATGCATAAACCGTACTGCATGCTCTGCACTAGAATATTGCACTTTCAAACATGTAGGTACTTTTGGATTTGATTAATATTCATGGTGGAGATAGGCTGCCTAAAAAACTGTTCTATCAAAGTAATATAGAGAATGGTAAGGGGAGTGGGTGATGGAGGTTCCACGGTCATCTCAAGGGGCATTCAGCATGTCATGACTTAGAGAGCAAGCAGCAGCCCATCATCTGTGAACTCTCTCTCACACACGCACGCACACACACACACAAAAAAGTTTTTACTTTAAAAACGTAAAAGAAGAGAAACGCGAGATGGTCCCTAAGAAGCTTAGCGTGAATAAGAAACTGCGAATAAGAAGCTGGATTCAGCCTCGTCTCATTTCAGAACATCGCTGGATACCCATCTCCTGCAGCGTAGTAAAAATCTCTTTATGTGTCTTGACAGTTTCACATATGTCTTTAATTAAATCAGCATATGATTCCAGTGCGGCCATGGTGTCGATACGAAATGACACACGGATTTTCAGGGCATCGCTTCTTGACCGTCGACTGTGAGTGACGTCACTTCCCAACACAAACACGCCCCATAGCATAATCCCACCCTTGACACTGATTGACAGGTTTCCGTGTAAGGCATCGGAAATGGAAATACTAAGGGAATTGCGATTCCATATGAGTTTTGGCTGGCTACACACGCGACGCTGAGAAAGTGAAAAAACAGACGTGGTAATTGAAATTACCATTTAAATATGACCGGGTCAAAACTCGTAAGATATGGGAAACACAGTTGCAAACGGACTTTGCTTTTACATTTGAAATTTGGCAGTCAGTGTGCGTTTGCTTAAACGAAAATGCAAACGGTTATGCGCGATTTGCAATTGAGTTTGGATTATGTCACATTTTATGCGTCCACAAATTGAAAACGCAATTGCAAATACAATTTGCAATTCCATTTTAATTAACATCTATTAACTGTTGGAAATTGTAAGATGTGTATGTCCATACAATGATATATGGAAAAAAAATCTGAAATATTTTAAAGTATTTACAACACCTTAAGCTTAGTAACATTTCCTTAAAATGAACTAACCCTGGAACATAACCTGCTCCGTAGCAGGTTATCTTCATAGAGCAAGTTGCTATGGTTACTTACATACGCTGAAAGTTGTCTCCACTTTTGGAACTGAAAGTTGGGGTTACCTGCTAACTAACATTTAAACTTACCCGGGTATGTTACATAACCAGCTTTCTTGAACCCACCCCGGGGTAAGCAGGTTTTAGGTTTATCTACCAAAAGTTCTGGGTTAAGCTGATGGTAAGTCAACCCTGCTCTCTGGCATACACCCCTGGTCTGTTACTGGTATCCAACCTGCCACTTCTGCTTGTCAACATTTGTTTGATTTTGTTTATTTTGTTTTTTTCCTGGTGCAATAAGAGAACTGTGTTCCTGTGGTGCAAATTTTTACCACCTAAGAATTGATGTGTAAAGCCATGTTGGCCTAAACTCATTGTGGTGCCTGAACGGGTTTGTGAGTGCTCCAGGTTTAAGCTCTTAGTTTTCATCTTTTTTTTTATTTTGGTTTCTTTAGAGAGTATTATTATTTTGTAATTTGTTTAAATTGTTTTGTTTCTTTTTTTCATTGACGCGATTGCATTTTTGTTTAATTTGGTGCTAATTGTTCTTTTGTTTCTTACTATTTCTAGGAATCTGGGGGAGTCCAGAGTGCTCAGGCTTGCTACTCCCTAGCGCTGGAGTTTCTCCCACACATTATCTTTTTTGTGTAGATTTTTGTTTGCAGTGAATTTCACTAGTGGGGGTTGTTTTTTGTGTGTGTGTGTGTGCACGTGTGCATATGTTTGTGGGCCATTTGGAGACCTGGTATCTAGCCTGCCCTACTGCTGGTGAGCCCCAGTTCCTTAGCTCAGTGCATATTATATATATATATTTTTGGGCAAAGTTGCTTGTCTCTCTTTATGCCACTCTAACTGAGCTTTTATTGGTACATTGACCCTCTCTCTTTTTAATTATTTATGGTCATTTTATAAAATCTGTGTATTTCATATACACGTCTTATAGTCCTATTTGTTTAAAAAGAAACTTGAACCTGTGTGCCTTGTATTAGTATTTCTCAGGTATATTCAACCTGGGTTGCGTAGCCATTGGTTTCTGTAATACAGTAGGATTTAATTATTCGTGTGTAATTTGATAAAGTCCCTTCCCTACCACAATACCCTGCCAGTTATCTTTCAAAAAGTAAAGAATTGTAATGTGACATTATTGGTCTAACAGGAGCTCATATGTGAAAGTGATCTCAAAAATGAAAAAAATCATGTAAGGAAATATTATATTTTCCATACATTTTAACGGTTTCAAATATAAAAAATATAATAATGGAACAAAATCAGCAAAATGTCAAATAAACAACACAAATTCAATAACAGCATCTTCTTTAAACAATTATTTTATTCAAATATACTTTTATATGATATTTTTTTCAAAGTTTAAATACATCTTTAATCCAACTTTAATATGTAACTATGTAGTGCTCTTAAAAGGCTAAAAATGATAACACATTTTCCAAAATCACAACTAATCTGTACATGCTGAAGTCTACATCTGTTCCTACCTCTGTAAAGAAAATACTTTTGATACGTCTCAAAAGATTGATGTACTTCATATTTACAATATATATTATTAATATAAAATAAAAAATGATTATTATTAATTATACTATATCTCTATATAATGTTTGGGGGCATATCTTCTGAAAAGAAAGGTAGACACAGATTCACAAAAATGTCTTCTATGTATGTCTTTAAACAGTAACTTGCAGCTTGGTTGAAACTGGGATACAACAAAACCATCCACTGTCCACCGTGCAAAGATACATGCACATTAACAAAGACAATAGAACGCATTAGAACCCATTATACATTTAGATTTTGCCACATTGGATGCTTTACTGGATTCAAGACTTCACATAATACATAATTACTTTGAAAAGGTCACGCTTTTTTAATATTACAACATCCAGGATACGCACACGGAAGGACCATTTTAAACAATAAACTGACACAAAGACATTTGAATATGTCTCATTGAACATACAACAACTTTTGAACGGTCTTCCTTCTCCACATTGTTAACACTGACTCTGTACTTCCGACTACGTCAAGCGTGACTTTTCAACGTTATTACGTATTACATGAAGTCATGAAAGCGCATCGCAGAACAGTGCATTTGTGTTTATAAAGAATACACATTAAACACTTTTTTTAATAAAATGACTGATAATTTCGCTAGATAAGAACCTGTTCCACTGGTATCGTTTAAAGCGGTGTGAATCTGCTCTGACACTTTTACTTTGACCTTCAACCGTTTGGAGTCCATTAAAGCTCACTATGGAGCGTATTATGGAGCTAATCCTAAAATCTGGTCCAATCATTTATACAACATGCATTCGTGCTGCAGAATCCTTCAAAAAAGGCTACACATCAAAAACAATTCGAACAAAGACAGTTTGACATATATAATGTTAATGAAGTACGGAATGTTTTTACATACAGCTTTTGTAAGTCGTATAAATCTAAAAAGACGAAGAGAGCACAGCCTCGGAATGGAGATGAAAGTTGATGCTCATCATTACGATTATTAGGGATACTGAAATGTAAGCTCCGCCTCTAACTGGTTGTCGGATTGGGATTGTATTGGAACTGTGGCACTGCTTTGAGCTTTCCGACTCTGCAGATGTTTTGCACAATGCACATATACGTGACTGGTGCAAGCTGGGAAGTGCGGGTTTTTTCTAGCCCCTCCCTTGTTATCCTATAGCGTTTATGGATTGTGGTCTGGCTGTGCGCTATGCCACTTGAGTCAAATATAGAAGGAACAGCTGAAGCCGAATATAAACCACTCAATTTATCCCGACCCCCCATATATGAGAATGTTTGAGTTAAAAAATGTCTATCCGCATTGCCGCCGTTTGTATACACGATACACAAAGAACATCAAAACGAATGATTACGCTCCTCAAATGCAATGATATAGATAGTACGTTGCATTCTCATCCCAAACTTACGTACAAGATCCACATCTTCTAACTTGTGTGGATTAAGAAGAACAAGTTCGTGAAGGCAAAGGAAGCGGAATGTGCCCAGGGCGGCATATCAGCAGCACGCAACAGGGGTAGAGTTAACTCGACCAGACTCCCATACACCCCTCCGAGGACACGCCTTTCTATAGCCTACAACCCTATTTACAACCTCGGAACGTCGAGTCTATCAACGGATAAATCATCAATTTACACCGGAAACATTCGTTCATATACTGATGAAATTGTGAGTACTCGATCTGTCGCATTTTGGTCTTTATCATTGCTCGCGTATAGCGTAACCAATGATCATTATGGATACAAACATAACCTATATACGCTTTATTGCGCATGACGGTTCTATTTGTATGTGACCGATTTTGTTTTTTGAGTTTCTTTTCGCTTATTATATCTTAATTCGTCTGCCATAGGCGGAGGTTTGTTTGTTATTGAAATCAACCACATTTACGAGGTTCTTAAAAAGAGAAAAACAGGTTTTCCCACAGTGTTGTCAATGGTAGCCTATAGCCTATATTTTCTTCATTAGGCTTTCGGTCAATGTAGCCTTGTATTCAAAACCTTGTCTAACTTCCATAAATCATCGCCGTGTACACATTGAAATGTCTTTCAAAAAGCTACTTGAATGTTTTACTTAAATTCCAGCATGAATATTTTTGTTCAATATTACTCGACCCATAATTAGGTTACTTCGTGCCATTGGCGCCTCTCATCACAACGATGTCACTTAAGATCTGGTCCAATCATTTATACAACGTGCTTTTGACTTCTTCCGCATGAAAGCTCGTCAGAGAGGCCGGTAAATGGCAGCTGCTGCTTGTGTTAGTGTTTATAAATATCTTGTGCTTTTTGACTAGCATATAAAGGTGCATCTCAATAAATTGGAATAACGTGGAAAAGTTCATTTATTTCAGTTATTCAACTCAAATTGTGAAACTCGTATTAAATAAACGCAATGCACACAGAATGAAGTCTTTGGTTCTTTTAATTGTGATGATTTTAGCTCACATTTAACAAAAACTCACCAATTCACTAATTTCAATTATTTTCTATGTACGTGCAGTACAGAAACGTTTTGGCTCCAGTTAAAGATGGTTATACTTGGAAATGTATTTAATGTTATACGGATTTGTAATAACTTTGGCTTGTCATGCAATCATTTAGGCTTAAATAATTGTGTACACATTGCTAATGTGACATAGTTTAAGGTAGATTAAATGTACATGATAGGCTACACATTGAAAGCAGAGTCACGCCTGTTTTTAATTACTTTTCTGGAGGAATAGCTCAAATGTTTTCTCACAGATCCCAGAGAATACCAGAAAACCTTCACACATTTAGGCTCCTTGTGAGTTTCACTTTGAAGTGTATTTTTTCAACTTTCAATAGTGTTTGGGTTCTCAGAGTGTATAGTGTATCCTCTTTCTTTTCCCACTTTCAGTTAACTGGTCGTTTTTATGAAGCAGTTTTATATCCATCCATAAAGTCACCATCAAAACTGCTGGTTTTACTTGCAAACGTTACCAGGTTATTCCTTCATGCCTTGCAGCTTTTACATATAGTCTTGTGTACAAAACACCTCCTAAGGTACAGATGAAAGGTTATTGATATAGAATATTTTATTGCATTATAACAAAAAAGATCCGGATATTATTACTGAATAATAATAAAAATCTGCCTCCTATATGATTTTGTTAACTCTTTACAATAAATGCATTAGCTTACATTAGCTTATAATGAATAATTTACGTTATCTGCGAGTAATCCTTGTTAATGTTCATGTCAATAAAGTTTTTCATGTTATTTCCTGGTGCTAAAACTTAAATTTAACAGACACAATTTTTGATTTTAAAATAGTTTTACATTGTCATTACAATATCGTTTATTTTAGTTGACATAGAGCTTGCATGGTATGTATTTTTATTGATCTTTTTTCTCAATTAGATGCTGAAAAATTGGATCATTCTTGCAGCTGCTAGTTGTGCAGGTAACTATTTTCACACACTTTCACACACTAAAAAACTCATTGAACACACTTGAAAGGATGAATACACTAGGTTGAGTATGCTTTCTTTACTGTGCGACAAGTAGAATCATGCGTTCTGTTAAAATAAAAGACCTAACAAAAACCTCTATGGGTGCACTATTTATTCAATCCATTCTTGTGTTTTTGTAGGAGTTACCAACATAAAGGTCATGAGTTTGATCACACAAAAAACGGATGTATATCTATTATTCACTGAATAAAAGCATATGCAAATGTAACAAACCAAGAATTACTTCTCTGCAGTCTCAGCAGTCTACACATCTCGGAAGCAGATAAACCATGGTGGTTATTTGAGTCTGGATCTTCCCGAAAGGACAGAAAAATTGGAGTTCGCTTCTGCTGATGAGAAAACCCATGTTACTATCTGGGAACGGCGGATTATCTTTCCTAATAAAGTCAGTAAAGGCACAGTGCACTCCTCCAGTGATGGCTGGACCTTCCAACTCAGGCATATTACGTTTGATGACGAGGGAACATACACCCTGTTCAATTCGTGGAATTCTGTTATCTCCACCTACATTGTAAAGGTTGAAAGTAAGTGAATGAATACGTTTCCTCCCACACCACCATCATCTGTTTAGAACAATATCTTTGTGACATACTGTAACTCAGGAGAGAACTTGTTACTAGCAACATCAAGTTCATGCGTTTGATTCTCAGGGAACGCACAGCCGATAATTAAAAAAAAAAGATCAAATAAAAGTTTAAATGTGTCTGAGGAATAAAATTCCGCTCATTTTTTCACTCTTGTTTGTTTTCCCTCTCCCTTATAGCCAAAAGAAGCATGATTGAATGCATCGCAGGTGAAACCCTCAGCATATCTCTGGAAGGAATCAATCTGGGTGATGCCACTCTTCGCTTTTACAACAACCATTCAGTTGTGACCCTGGTGGAGAACGGAATCCCTGTGGGTAATGCAGACCCAGACTACATCAACCGACTTAAAGTAAGCACTGAAAAGATCAAGGTGCTTAATGTCAACGTATCAGATGTAGGCAGATACCAACTCACCGATCACAAACGTCGAAACGTGTCAAACAATACAATGATATTAGTGGGTATGTATGGCATTTCTCCAAAAATCTGTGAAAACAAAATATAAATGTTTTTGATTTGTTTTCAAGGTTTGCACTGTGTACCATGAGTAACCTTTTTATATTTACTTTAAATCTGAAAAATGTCATCAGTTTTTGAATGATTAAGATTGTGTTGATTGTTTATTGTTTAATACATACATTCACTAGGGTTAGTGATCATCATATATTTTCTTTCTGCTCTTCATTTTGATCTCTATTTAGAAAAACACAATTTCACTCCAAATAAAAGTCTTATCGCTCTGATTCTTCTCGGGATTCCGGGGAGCATCTGCTTCTGCTGCAGGAAGAGAATCTGTAAAAGGTGTAGGAACAATAAATCACAAACAGATAATGACAACACCCTCAATCCCCTGCCTGAGTCTGTACCAATCTGCTATCCAGTGACTGACCCCTCACAGGTAACATCATCTGATCTAAGACACACAAATCAGGCAAAACACACAGGTAACACACAAACCAGACAAATGACTCTGCAATAACAGATTTAGAAAAAGATAGTTTGTTTTATTCATAAGTAACCATTTATTTAGTGCCTGATGTGGTGGCACTGTCAGTAGCCTAACGGTTACGGATTTGATGCCCTACAACAATAGTAAAGTTATAAAATGTCATAAATATCAAGGCATGTATGATACACAGATAACATAAATAAATAGATTATTAATAGATAGAACAGATCATTGTGTCTTTGTCTATCAAGTTCTTTATAACAACAGGAAAAATTAATCAAAATAGATAAAAAAAACACTATATAAGTCATTCAAATGACTTGCACACTCACATGTTTTCTTTGTACATTTTTTGTATTGAGAAATATTTGTCTCTTTACATTTATCTGTTTACAGTTCAGCTTGTAATTAACATTAGTCCATACTTATTATATTTGGTTTCTTATTTTAGGGTTATACGGCTGGCTATCCCACTCTTCCAGACCAGGGTCAGAATCCCTTTCCACCTCCAAACCAAGGTCAAATGCATTATCCTCCACCAGACCATGGTCACATTCAATATCCTCCACCAGACCCAAGTCAGATTCAGCATCCTCCACCAGTCCCAAGTCAGGTTCAGTATCCTCCACCAGTCCCAAGTCAGATTCAGTATCCTCCACCAGACCCAAGTCAGATTCAGCATCCTCCTGCACCACAATGGAGCGGACAACCTGCTTTTTCTCCTAACCCTGTAAGTTCAAATACAAACACATTTATTCAATTTTAGTGTTTTGTTTTTCTCAGACAAGCTCATGACACGTACATACACAGCATAGACGTATGTATGTAAAACAGTAACATTAAAAGGAAATCCATTCCATTCAGATATTGAGCCGGCTGCCCCTTAGTTGGCGTCAGCAATTTCTTACTGGGTTCTCTACTGACAAGTTAAAAGCTCACACACAATATATATTTGTGTATTTATACATACAGGACTGTGCCAAAGTTCTTAGGTCATCTCTTTTTAAAGATAAAAAATGAAAATACAGGAAAAATGTAGAATTTTTTTTTGAATTACATATATTATATTTGTATTATATACAATATTATACAAAAACGAATTAGCTTCTTTTAGCCAAAAGCCAGTATTTAGTGTGACCTTCCTGGGCACTAAGCACATCTTGAACTCTTTGGGATTGACTGTGAAGTCATGAGATTAGAATTGGAAAATAAGGTTCCATTTAGATTCCATCTTGGTTTAAGTGAACCATGTTCCTGTAAACGCTCAAGGGAAGTGATGCCACGCTAAATACTTGTCACTTTAGTCTATAAAAGCTGTTTTTTAACATTGCATTCCATACATTTACTGGATTGTCTTGTTGTATTCAATTAAGAAGATATATGTATGGTCACTGATCGATTGCTTAAACGCCTCTTCTTGAAATCTAACACTTTTGCACAGTACTGTATCTCATAAATATACTCAAACCCACACAAAATAGTTGCAATATGTTGTATTTGTGTATATACTGTATATGCGTGTGTGTGTTTATTAAACATATCATTTTTTATGTTTTTCTAGGGCTTTAATCCTGATTATGCGTCACAGAACCCTGCTTATCCTCCTGGACCTTTAGGATCCCCAGCCCAGCCCCCCCAGTGGAATGTTTCTCCAAACCAGTACAACCCACCTGCTCCTACGGTATCTAAAATCTTAACTGCATGCTTTACTATATGCTTACATTTCTATCAAAGCTATAAAATAGACAGTTTGAGGTGTTTTGCGTAAAGGACACTTATTACTTACAGTAGTATACAAGAGACAAGGATTTTATATGTACAGTACTAAATAATTGTTTCTTGTATTGAAATGTGGACACAAATAACATCATTTCATGTGTATATTTCAAATAATGATGTGTGTTTGTGCAGAATTACAATCCACTGATGAACAGCGCTCCATCTGGGCCTCAACCCACAACATACAATGAATCGTCTCCTGCTGCATCACTAGTAGCACCTCAGCCCGAGGTAATACATATCTTCTTTCTTTGATCATTTAAGAGGGTCATTTTTAGAGACCCTTCAACAGCACCAACCTAATGTATGTCTTTTCCTCTTATGAATAGTCTGATGCACCGAGAGTTTCCGTTGATGTCTTGAACTCCTCAGACTCAGCTGGTGTCCATTTTGACATTGACAAAGGGAAATCTTCCACCAGCAATTTCCTGTAGTTGCCTAAACTGCACGTAAATACTTTGTGTGAAAAGAAATAAACAAAAATACACAGATGTGGTCATATAAAATGCAAGACTTCAATACTAATAATAATACTAATACTAAAATGCTTTTCATAGCTTTCCTGTGGCTCAGTAGTTAGAGCATGGCACTAGCAATGCTAAGGTTATGGGTTCGATCCCAGGAGATTGCACATTGTCAGAAGAAGAAAATTAGAATACAATGTAATGTAAGTGTCTGCAAAATGCATAAATGTAAACGTATCGTAAATTAATGTATTTTAGCTAAAATTACTACCTCTACATTAATGAAGATGATGTTTGCCATTGCGACTCAGTGTGTTCCTTAAAACTGTGACTCTCTTAAAACCAGCAGTTTTTTGCTACAGGCTGGATTGCAACCTCACATTTATCAAATGGCTAAAACTTAATCAAAAATAATCTTCCTTCAGGATTTCTCCTTTCGTAAATCATTTTTCTTTTTGAAATACAAATTTGAAACCAATCTTTAAAGTTTTTATAGTGCAGTAAGTACTTTTAAGATTTTTGTCACCACCATGCAAAAAAACTTCCAAAGATGTTAAATGTCATTCTTTTCTTACCTTCGTATATTTTCTGCTTGTCCTGTCTAATATGTATGAAATGTTAAAAAATTATAATTCTATACTATGTGGCTAAGTTTCTGCTGCACTATGAAGTTACTGCTTCTTTATTTGTTTTCTAAATCACACGTTACATTATTCTATGTACGTTTTTGTATTAGCTTGTGTTGTTTTAAATTACAACAAACAGCATGTCAGCTTAAAGCACGGTTTGCCTTCTATTGTAGTAAAAACAACAAAGCGTTTATACTTGAATCTCATACTATTCTTTTACTTACCCGTGCCTGTAATCACTGTCTTAGTTTGTAAATACAGTTTGTGTATAACATGCATACTGATGCCTACCAATGTACTAATGTAGCCTACTAGCCTAACACTGCCCTAACTGCCTTACCCATGCTCACTTTTTTCAATTTCTTTTAAACTATGTATTCCTGCAGGTTATCTATATTTTTTAGGCTGTTTAAAGTTTCTTGTTAATGCTGAATGAGGCACAATAGATTGTTTTGCAGAACATAATCAACACTGTTCCAGAAGCTTCCTGTTTCAGTTTTTTAACCCATAACTTTAGAAAAATTACAAACAGCAAAAAATCTACAACCGAATCAAAATGTTAAACAAACATTTATAAGAAATAATTATAAACTGAATTGAATTGAAACAGGAACAGGGTTGTTTACATCTTGCAAAATGCTAATGTTTTTTTTACAAACCATATGCAGTTATTAATCACTTGGACTGGAATAGCAAGAATGATAATAAACAATGACATGGTAAATATTGTCATGTCAATTTTGTGTAAAATCTATACACCCATAACAAGAAAAATGTTTAAATACAGCCACAGAAAAAAATAAGAGAAATTGCAAATTTTCACCAGATGCATTGTGGCCAGCAGTGTCTGTTGAATTTCAACCAATTTAAACCTCAGAAGGGACATTAAGTCAACCAACAGCAATGTGAAGACTGACAGCACTAAAAGACACATGAAAACTGTAATAAAAATAAAGTTATCACATTAAAAACTAAATACATGTACAAATATGACTGTTGTAGGCTATTGCTTAAAAGTAAATATAACCTTGTTGTCTTTGCAGTATTTAAGGTCTGAAAAAATACAGAGCATTTTTATTATTTTGACGTTCCAGTCTTCACAGTAAAAATCACAATAGTCACAATAACATGCAACATTTCATACTCAAATTGATCATTGATCATCAACCCTCTCTCCAACATCTTGACTTTGTCCTTTTTAAGTCACTTAAGATACACACATTGCTTGTTATTGTTAAAACAAAAAACCTAGGAACTTGTAAATCAATTGTACCATTTTGTTCAACGTGCATACAGCGTCATGAGGGTACTGGCTTTCTTTCACTTCTAGTTTAGAAACTCATCATTACACTGACATCTAGTGATACACATAAAGAACAGCATCGATTGATTGACAGACTTGAAACATTTCCCACAATAAACATCACACAAATAAATCCCATGCTTAATGAAAGGCCATGCTTGATATTACCTACTTTGAGCATTTTGGGGAAAAGTTTACAAATATCCAATATAATATGATATAATACTCTTTGATTGGCATGAAATTGAATGTATTAATTTGGCCTATGCTTTAAGGTAAGACCAGATGGGGCAGAATAAATGAATGGCTCTGGGAACTCTAGGAACTTCTCAACTTCCTTGTTGAACTCTAGGAAGAAGGCTATTTTATTCACTTTAAATGAAGTGATTCTCTTCACTGTAGTTGATGCTGATTCATTAATAAATTAGTTGTTGCAAAACATGCTGAGTACTGATGTATTTTTTCATGAATCTGCTATGTTAGCGATTAAAACGTTACTTGGCTAAACGTTAGCTTGTTACATAGGACGTCACACTGCAACTAACACGCCGGAAGCCGTTACCCATGCATTGTTTTATCTTAAGCGACATGGCATGATGTGAACATTAACGGCCACAATTAGCCACCGATCCCGCCATTCAGGTCCCGTGTCACACACAGCCACGAACATACTGGTTACAGTTTTGTGGCGGTGGCATTGGCACTGTATCTAGCGTCCAAAAAAGGTGCACAGCTTTCATTCAGTGGGAGAAGGTCGTTTTCTCAGCATCTATTGTGTGCAGTATGTGCGCGACGGATAAGCTAAACATTCAGTTTACTGAAACTCGAGCGATTCATCAACGAGTACAACACAGAATTTAAGCATCTGTCACTGTTACTGACTGACTTTGTCAGACGATGTTGCCTTATAAATCAGGATAACATTTTAATAGTGTTTAAAAAGTGACTCATTGTCAACATGTAGTATCGTGGGTAATGTTTTTATATTTGTTTCCTGTCTTAAAAGTAAAGATAAAAAAATATATAAATTGTAAAAAACTTTATTGTTCAGTTGTATTACCGTATGTGACAGTTCAGTTCAGTTATAATATGAATGCAAGTCTGCATGATACCCCTATTAACCTAATGCATATTGTCGTTTAGTGTCGTAGTAAGTGCAATCTTGACTGTTTTATTTGTGTCCCCTTCAAAAAATTGCCCTTGAGAAATTGTATGTGTATTGTCCCCCCTACTGTTAAATGAGATTTACGCACATGGTTGTGCGGTTTTATTTTACTGGAAATGAATTGACTCATGGGCGTAGGTTTGGTCTCAGCTTTGGTGGGGACATCCCCCCCCCTCCCCCTGGAATTCTTTGTAGTAAGATACCAGTGCTTTAAGGCCTATTTCCTTTTATATTTCAGACTGTTGGCAATATAGAATATCACAATACAGAAGTGAATCTACTTCATCTCATTGTATTGTATCCTGACCCTGATACACCATCCTGTATAGTGTCCCTAAAGAGCTGTATAATCTCAAAAATGCATTCTCCAAAAATAAAAACCTGCGACTGTGTAATGCTGAACAACCAAATGTTTTATTAACAAACAAACATAATTTATGTACATTAGTAGCCTATTTATACTTACAAAAAAACACTGTTGCAAGAGGTAGACTTTGAGAACTTTTGGAGCATAATAATAAAGCAAAAAACAAAGCAAAAAACATCTCCAATATGGCTACTTTACTTATGCCCCTGAAGGTCCAGCTACTTCCTCCTCAACATGCTCTATGACACCTTCACAAGATGTCGGAGTTTCCTGTATGTAATTAAATGAACTAATGAATAAAATACACACGTATCATAGTATGCATTGTTACATCATGTTTATACCAGATAGTGTTATTTGGATATTATCAATCAAATAATGATTCATTATATTTGAATAACCAACAGTGTTAACTTTTACCTTTTTAACATTGCCAACACGTTTTTCCAGCACATGTGTCTATCAATGACAGTCGTTCATTAAACTGTGGGTGATTTCCCTTTTATTTCTCTGCATGTAGGGAAGGCTACACTCACAAATACATAAAAAGAATGTAGAAACGAAAAATGTCTCAGATCCACTGTTTATGTTGACTGCAAGATTCTAAGTTAAGGTATGCTAATTAACATTCAGTGACTTGCTAAGGTAGCCTTCTATCATCCTGGGTAACACGTACTATCACCAGTTAATACTATTTTCCACAGTAGCATTTGAAAGCCTCCAGTCACTACTACTGCTAGATATTTGTGTGGCTATTTATTTTGCCTACTTACACTCTGCTTTAAGAAAAAGCTTCGTATGTCCTCTTTCTTCTTCTTGGGTGGCAAAGCTGATCTACAAAGTGCAAAAAACGGAATATAAAAATGTTTTACTCTGACCCTGGTAACTTACCCTCGGCGTCGTCAACGCGCGCGCGCACACACACTAACACCACCCGCTCGCTCGCTGCCAGTGCGAGCACAAAAGTAGTCCCGGCCCGCGCGTGTAGCCTGTCAGATACCCCGCCGCCAATCAAATTACGGCGTTTCTTGTACTGTCGTCGTCCTGGCCGTTGGAATAGATCCAAATAGCATCGCAAAGATACAAATAGCAGTTCAAATGAGCTTGATAAATATTGGTGGGGACAAATTTGTCATCTCAAAATATTGATTGGGACTAGTACCTAGCGTCCCCCCCTAAACCTACGCCCATGCAACTCTCTAATATTACTCAGTGTTCTGAAATGAATTTATCTTGGTCAAAACTGCTACTCGATGACCTTCTGATGTTTCAAATAGTTTGAAGATCCATCTGTTTTGTGTTTAGCAGAACAAAGAAATCTATACAGGTTTGATGACAGAACTACACCTTGGCCTTAAACGATGGTGCGGTTACAGAAACCACTGCGGTGTTCCAGTGAAAAATGACTCCAGTGGGCGGGGCATACTGAGGTTTGCTTTACCCACTGTGCGTGACTTTGTTACGAGCAAATAAATTGAATGGAAACTGTAGTTTGCCAACACGCAACACAAGGGTTACAACGTCGGCGGAACTTGACCAGACCAGCACAGGAACCATTCGAAGACACACCAATCCAGCAAACAACACAATTTGTATAGAGACTTTTGCCTCTGATCGTGGTTAAATCGTCAGTTTAAATCGGAAAAATGCATCATAGTATTAAAGAAATCGTGAGTACTCGATCTATAGTACTTTTGCTGTTGTAATGGCTAACATCAGTGCAAACCAATGCTTATTATGAATTTATAAACGGTTGGTCTTTGATTCTGATTGTTCAACAATTACCTCGTTACATGTATTACTGCATCCCAACCTTTCATACTGGTCTGTATAATTTTCTCACAGATCCCAGAGAATACCAGAAAACCTTAACACATTTAGGCTCCTTGTGAGTTTCACTTTGAAGAGTATTTTTTCAACTTTTAATAGTGTTTGGGTTCTCAGAGTGTATAGTGTATCCTCTTTCTTTTCCCACTTTCAGTTAACTGGTCGTTTTTAAGGAATATGAAGCAGTTTTATATCCATCCATAAAGTCACCATCAAAACTGCTGGTTTTCTTCGCAAACGTTACCAGGTTATTCCTTTATAGCCTTGCAGCTTTTACATATAGCTAGTCTTGTGTACAAAACACCTCCTAAGGTACAGATGAAAGGTTGTTGATATAGAATATTTTATTGCATTATAATAGAATAGAACCGGATATTATTAATGAATAATAATAAAAATCTGCCTCAGGGAACGACCTTCATTTCGAACATGCAACCATTGACATGTCCTATATAATTTTGTTAACTCTTTACAATAAGGTTCTGTTTGTTAACAGTAGTAAATGCATTAGCTTACATTAGCTAACAATGAATAATTTACTTTTTCAGCGAGTAATCATTGTTAATGTTCATGTCAATAAAGTTTTTCATGTTATTTCATTATGCTTAAATTTAATGTTAACAGACACAATGTTTGATTTTAAAATCGTTTTACATTGTCATTACAATATCGTTTATTTTAGTTGACATAGAGCTTGCATGGTATGTATTTTTATTGATCTTTTTTCTCAATTAGATGCTGAAAAATTGGATCATTCTTGCAGCTGCTAGTTGTGCAGGTAACTATTTTCACACACTTTCACACACTAAAAAACTCATTGAACACACTTGAAAGGATGAATACACTAGGTTGAGTATGCTTTCTTTACTGTGCGACAAGTAGAATCATGCGTTCTGTTAAAATAAAAGACCTAACAAAAACCTCTATGGGTGCACTATTTATTCAATCCATTCTTGTGTTTTTGTAGGAGTTACCAACATAAAGGTCATGAGTTTGATCACACAAAAAACGGATGTATATCTATAATACACTAAATAAAAGCATGTGCAAATGTAACAAACCAAGAATTACTTCTCTGCAGTCTCAGCAGTCTACAAATCTCAGAAGCAGATAAACCATGGTGGTTATTTGAGTCTGGATCTTCCCGAAAGGACAGAAAAATTGGAGTTCGCTTCTGCTGATGAGAAAACCCATGTTACTATCTGGGAACGGCGGATTATCTTTCCTAATAAAGTCAGTAAAGGCACAGTGCACTCCTCCAGTGATGGCTGGACCTTCCAACTCAGGCATATTACGTTTGATGACGAGGGAACATACACCCTGTTCAATTCGTGGAATTCTGTTATCTCCACCTACATTGTAAAGGTTGAAAGTAAGTGAATGAATACGTTTCCTCCCACACCACCATCATCTGTTTAGAACAATATCTTTGTGACATACTGTAACTCAGGAGAGAACTTGTTACTAGCAACATCAAGTTCATGCGTTTGATTCTCAGGGAACGCACAGCCGATAATTAAAAAAAAAAGATCAAATAAAAGTTTAAATGTGTCTGAGGAATAAAATTCCGCTCATTTTTTCACTCTTGTTTGTTTTTCCTCTCCCTTATAGCCAAAAGAAGCATGATTGAATGCATCGCAGGTGAAACCCTCAGCATATCTCTGGAAGGAATCAAACTGGTTGATGCCACTCTTCGCTTTTACAGAAACCATTCAGTTGTGACCGTGGTGGAGAACGGAATCCCTGTGGGTAATGCAGACCCAGACTACATCAACCGACTTAAAGTAAGCACTGAAAAGATCAAGGTGCTTAATGTCAACGTATCAGATGTAGGCAGATACCAACTCACCGATCACAAACGTCGAAACGTGTCAAACAATACAATGATATTAGTGGGTATGTATGGCATTTCTCCAAAAATCTGTGAAAACAAAATATAAATGTTTTTGATTTGTTTTCAAGGTTTGCACTGTGTACCATGAGTAACCTTTTTATATTTACTTTAAATCTGAAAAATGTCATCAGTTTTTGAATGATTAAGATTGTTCTGATTGTTTATTGTTTAATACATACATTCACTAGGGTTAGTGATCATCATATATTTTCTTTCTGCTCTTCATTTTGATCTCTATTTAGAAAAACACAATTTCACTCCAAATAAAAGTCTTATCGCTCTGATTCTTCTCGGGATTCCGGGGAGCATCTGCTTCTGCTGCAGGAAGAGAATCTGTAAAAGGTGTAGGAACAATAAATCACAAACAGATAATGACAACACCCTCAATCCCCTGCCTGAGTCTGTACCAATCTGCTATCCAGTGACTGATCCCTCACAGGTAATATCATCTGATCTAAGACACACAAATCAGGCAAAACACACAGGTAACACACAAACCAGACAAATGACTCCGCAATAACAGATTTAGAAAAAGATAGTTTGTTTTATTCATAAGTAACCATTTATTTAGTGCCTGATGTGGTGGCACTGTCAGTAGCCTAACGGTTACGGATTTGATGCCCTACAACAATAGTAAAGTTATAAAATGTCATAAATATCAAGGCATGTATGATACACAGATGACATAAATAAATAGATTATTAATAGATAGAACAGATCATTGTGTCTTTGTCTATCAAGTTCTTTATAACAACAGGAAAAATTAATCAAAATAGATAAAAACACTATATAAGTCATTCAAATGACTTGCACACTCACATGTTTTCTTTGTACATTTTTTGTAGAGTATTGAGGAATATTTGTCTCTTTACATTTATCTGTTTACAGTTCAGCTTGTAATTAACATTAGTCCATACTTATTATATTGGGTTTCTTATTTTAGGGTTATACGGCTGGCTATCCCACTCTTCCAGACCAGGGTCAGAATCCCTTTCCACCTCCAAACCAAGGTCACATTCAGTATCCTCCACCAGACCCAAGTCAGATTCAGCATCCTCCACCAGTCCCAAGTCAGATTCAGCATCCTCCACCAGTCCCAAGTCAGATTCAGTATCCTCCACCAGTCCCAAGTCAGATTCAGTATCCTCCACCAGTCCCAAGTCAGATTCAGTATCCTCCACCAGTCCCAAGTCAGATTCAGCATCCTCCAACAGTCCCAAGTCAGATTCAGTATCCTCCACCAGTCCCAAGTCAGGTTCAGTATCCTCCACCAGTCCCAAGTCAGGTTCAGTATCCTCCACCAGACCCAAGTCAGATTCAGCATCCTCCTGCACCACAATGGAGCGGACAACCTGCTTTTTCTCCTAACCCTGTAAGTTCAAATACAAACACATTTATTCAATTTTAGTGTTTTGTTTTTCTCAGACAAGCTCATGACACGTACATACACAGCATAGATGTATGTATGTAAAACAGTAACATTAAAAGGAAATCCTTTTTTAATATTTGGTATTAAATGCTAAACTAAAAGCACATGTCACCAGTCTGAGTGCAGCTATGACACGTCAGAGGGGATCTGGCCCTCCCGGTTGAGCCTGGTTTCTCCCGAGGTTTTTTTCTCCATTAATCAATCATTGGAGTTTGGGTTCCTCGCCACAGCAGGGCAGTGTTGGCCTGCTCACCGGGAGACTGCATTCATTCATTTATTTATTTAGAAATTAGATGTTATTTATTAGAATGAACTTACTCGTTGTATAAATACCATGCACTGTGCTGTGTTTTAACTTTTCTGCTTTTCCTGTTTGCCCCTGTAAAGCTGCTTTGAAACAATACACATTGTGAAAAGCGCTATATAAATAAACTTGAATTGAATTGAAATCCATTCCATTCAGATATTGACCCGCCTGCCCCTTCGTTGGCGTCAGCAATTTCTTACTGGGTTCTCTACTGACAAGTTAAAAGCTCACACACAATATATATTTGTGTATTTATACATACAGGATTGTGCCAAAGTTCTTAGGTCATCTCTTTTTAAAGATAAAAAATGAAAATACAGGAAAAATGTAGAAAAAAAACACAATTTTCAAATTACATATGTTATATTTGTATAATGTTAAATATTATATCGCGAAATACTTGTCACTTTAGTCTATAAAATAACATTACATTCCATACATTTACTGGATTGTCGTGTTGTATTAAATTAAGACGATATATGTATGGTCACTGATCCATTGCTTAAATGCCTCTTCTTGAAATCTAATGGTGGTCAAACACTTTTGCACAGTACTGTATCTCATAAATATACTCAAACCCACACAAAATAGTTGCAATATGTTGTATTTGTGTATATACTGTATATGCGTGTGTGTGTTTATTAAACATATCATTTTTTATGTTTTTCTAGGGCTTTAATCCTGAGTATGCGTCACAGAACCCTGCTTATCCTCCTGGACCTTTAGGATCCCCAGCCCAGCCCCCCCAGTGGAATGTTTCTCCAAACCAGTACAACCCACCTGCTCCTACGGTATCTAAAATCTTAACTGCATGCTTTACTATATGCTTACCTTTCTATCAAAGGTATAAAATAGACAGTTTGAAGTGTTTTGCGTAAAGGACACTTATTAGTAACAGTAGTATACAAGAGACGAGCATTTTATATGTACAGTACTAAATAATTGTTTCTTGTATTGAAACGTGGACACAAATAACATCATTTCATGTGTATATTTCAAATAATGATGTGTGTTTGTGCAGAATTACAATCCACTGATGAACAGCGCTCCATCTGGGCCTCAACCCACAACATACAATGAATCGTCTCCTGCTGCATCACTAGTAGCACCTCAGCCCTAGGTAATATATATCTTCTTTCTTTGATCATTTAAGAGGGTCATTTTTAGAGACCCTTCAACAGCACCAACCTAATGTATGTCTTTTCCTCTTATGAATAGTCTGATGCACCGAGAGTTTCCGGTGATGTCTTGAACTCCTCAGACTCAGCTGGTGTCCATTTTGACATTGACAAAGGGAAATCTTCCACCAGCAATTTCCTGTAGTTTCCTAAACTGCACGTAAATACTTTGTGTGAAAAGAAATAAACAAAAATACACAGATTTGGTCATATAAAATGCAAGACTTCAATACTAATAATAATACTAATACTAAAATGCTTTTCATAGCTTTCCTGTGGCTCAGTAGTTAGAGCATGGCACTAGCAATGCTAAGGTTATGGGTTCGATCCCAGGAGATTGCACATTGTCAGAAGAAGAAAATTAGAATACAATGTAATGTAAGTGTCTGCAGAATGCATAAATGTAAACGTATCGTAAATTAATGTATTTTAGCTAAAAGTACTACCTCTACATTAATGAAGATGATGTTTGCCATTGCGACTCAGTGTGTTCCTTAAAACTGTGACTCTCTTAAAACCAGCAGTTTTTTGCTACAGGCTGGATTGCAACCTCACATTTATCAAATGGCTAAAACTTAATCAAAAATAATCTTCCTTCAGGATTTCTCCTTTCGTAAATCATTTTTCTTTTTGAAATACAAATTTGAAACCAATCTTTAAAGTTTTTATAGTGCAGTAAGTACTTTTAAGATTTTTGTCACCACCATGCAAAAAAACTTCCAAAGATGTTAAATGTCATTCTTTTCTTACCTTCCTATATTTTCTGCTTGTCCTGTCTAATATGTATGAAATTTTAAAAAATTATAATTGTATACTATGTGGCTAAGTTTCTGCTGCACTATGAAGTTACAGCTTCTTTATTTGCTTTCTAAATCACATTTTACAATTATTCTTTGTAAGTTTTTGTATTAGCTTGTGTTGTTTTAAATTACAACAAACAGCATGTCAGCTTAAAGCACGGTTTGCCTTCTATTGTGGTAAAAACAACAAAGCGTTTATACTTGAATCTCATACTATTCTTTTACTTACCCATGCCTGTAATCACTGTATTAGTTTGTAAATACAGTTTGTGTATAACATGCATACTGATGCCTACCAATGTACTAATGTAGCCTACTAGCCTAACACTGCCCTAACTGCCTTACCCATGCTCACTTTTTTCAATTTCTTTTAAACTATGTATTCCTGCAGGTTATCTATATTTTTTAGGCTGTTTAAAGTTTGTTGTTAAATGCTGAATGAGGCACAATAGATTGTTTTGCAGAACATAGTCAACACTGTTCCAGAAGCTTCCTGTTTCGGTTTTTTAACCCTTAACTTTAGAAAAATTACAAACAGCAAAGCATCTACAACCGAATCAAAATGTTAAACAAACATTTATAAGAAATAATTATAAACTGAATTGAATTGAAACAGGAACAGGGTTGTTTACATCTTGCAAAATGCTAATGTTTTTTTTTAAAACTATATGCAGTTATTAATCACTTGGACTGGAATAGCAAGAATGATAATAAACAATGACATGGTAAATATTGTCATGTCAATTTTGTGTAAAATCTATACACCCATAACAAGAAAAATGTTTAAATACAGCCACAGAAAAAATAAGAGAAATTGCAAATTTTCATTTAATCACCAGATGCATTGTGGCCAGCAGTGTCTGTTGAATTTCAACCAATTTAAACCTCAGAAGGGACATTAAGTCAACCAACAGCAATGTGAAGACTGACAGCACTAAAAGACACATGAAAACTGTAATAAAAATAAAGTTATCACATTAAAAACTAAATACATGTACAAATATGACTGTTGTAGGCTATTGCTTAAAAGTAAATATAACCTTGTTGTCTTTGCAGTATTTAAGGTCTGAAAAAAAAGAGCATTTTTATTATTTTGACGATCCAGTTTTCACAATAAAAATCACAATAGTCACAATAACATGCAACATTTCATACTCAAATTGATCATCTGCTGCAAATCGAAAGAGAGCAAGTCATTTTAAGACCAGGTGAAGATTTCGTCCTAATTCCACTTTTCTTCTTTCCACATCTCTCAACCCTCTCTCCAACATCTTGACTTTGTCCTTTTTAAGTCACTTAAGATACACACATTGCTTGTTATTGTTAAAACAAAGAACCTAGGAACTTGTAAATCAATTGTACCACTTGCCATCTAGTGACACACATAAAGAACAGCATCGATTGATTGACAGACTTGAAACATTTCCCACAATAAACATCACACAAATAAATCCCATGCTTAATGAAAGGCCATGCTTGATATTACCTACTTTGAGCATGTTGGGGAAAAGTATACAAATATCTAATATAATATGATATAATACTCTTTGATTGGCATGAAATTGAATGTATTAATTTGGCCTATGCTTTAAGGTAAGACCAGATGAGGCAGAATAAATGAATGGCTCTCCAGGAGTTGAATGTCATTTCAGCTGAATCAGAAATCATTGCAGCTCACTTTACAGGTTTACAGTTAGTCTAAATTGTCAAGCTTACATTCAATTTAAATTCAATAAATGTGTGGGTTTACTGGAAGAAACGTAACCATGCCCAAGCATGTTTCCCAAATCACAGGCTTTATAGAGATCTAATTCCACCGTAGTTTCCTAAATTGACACCCACCTTCAACTGATTGTGAAATCATTCATAAGAGAATGATGATTGTGAAATCATCATTCTTGAACCGGATCGGTCAGAGTCGGCGCTCTAGCGAGGAGGCTAAAGGCCGAGGTGCACATCACTTCACTAGCTTGCCTTTGTTACATGTACGCAATCGTGTCTGAGAAGTTGTTGCCTGAGAAATAAATGTCGCTGTAAAAATAACTCAACCAAAGCTGATCCAACTGTTTGAAAAGGGATTCACAAACTCTAATTCAAACCCTTAAGCTGCATGTAAACCTCTTCCTGATTAATTTGTATAGTGGTATAGAAATGTGTAGGTGAAGCACAACCAAGAACCAACATGCCTCACAATTTAGTGTGACGTAACAGCATATGTGGGAACTCTTTGTCACTTCTCAACTGGCTTCCACAGAAGAGGAGAAGCTTCTAATAAAAAGGTTTGATGAATTTCGTCATTTCCGTACGTACAAACATTAAAGCGACATCAGATGTGACCCTGGACAACAAGTCAATTTTATAGGTCAATTTTTCGAAATTGAGGTTTTTACATAATCTGAAAGCTGAATAAATACGATTTTTATTGATGGGTTGTTAGAATAGGTTTGATGGAATAAAACAACAGTATTATTTTGGATCATTAACAAAATAGTTTAATCAATCAGCTATTTAATAAATAATATTAAACTGAGGTTGTTAACAGAAATGAATGAACTCAGGTCAATCATATAAAAAAAAGAGGAAAAATGAACACATGAAAGCCATTATTCTATAGTCTTACAAGTACACAACACCTACATGTTTTTTTTGTGTATATGAAGTAGATTTAATATAGATGAAGAGGAATGTCTATTCACATACCAGTGTTTGAATGGTGGTGCTGGCTAACATGTGAAAACTTGAAATGAAGCAAAGGCTCGCAAACATTCTTGGTCACAACCTGTTGAAGAAAGAACTGTTTAGTTTGAGGTCGTTTTAAAATAATAGAAATAACCTTTTGGTTACTTAAATCTGTGAAATTGAGGTAACAACTAATTTTACTTCGTATTATAACATATGTCTGAATGGAACGTTACCTATGTATGTTTAATTTAAAACACAACTCTTATGTGAATACCTGACTGACAAGAAAAAAAAAACTAATCCCACTAACCCTTTCTCTCAGCAGGTAGTGGTCTAGCTTTTGTTGAAACCAATAACTTTGTATTGGCACCTAATGTATTATGGTTCCTGTACAGTGGCGGCTGCTGATCTTTTAAAGAGGGGAAGCTCATTTTCTACTCATTTTCTACTGTAAATTCTGCCCTACGTTCCTTTTCAAGAAAATGCTCTGTAACCCTGTCGTACCAACTAGGCGTCTTTTCCAGTGACCTGACCAGTGTCCTCTCAATGGCCAGCAGAGCTAGGCTGCTTAAACGGCCTTGGCCCATTGTGTTACGGGTGTAGGACTTGAGCTGCTTTAAACAGGAGAAGCTCCTTTCTACACCTGCAGATGTAGCTCCAATTGTTGCCACTAATGAGAACAGTTTGTAAAGCTGAGGCATTGCACTGTCCAACTCCATGTCTTTAAGGAACACCAAGTAATCACACAGCTGTCCCCTGTTACTCTGCAAGTCCTGACCTGAATACAGGACTTGAAGTTCAGACCTCATTCTCCCTGAATCAAAGTGATGGCCATAACTTTTCAGGACACTTTGGAAGGCCTCCTCTGGAAATGCTTGTCTCATGTCATCAAATTTCCCTTCATTGACTAATTCTAAGAAAAGCATACTTTCCAAATTTGAAAAACGTTGAGGAATCTGCTCCAAGATGTTATCAAGGATGGCCATGTACAGATTTCTGTAGCGCTCTTGGGGATCCTGCAATTGGGTCAGACGGCGCTTTCTCATGGGCTCATCTCTTGGGTCTGATGTGAGATCTGCTGCTTTGGCATAAACAGCTTGGAAAGCCCCCTCTGACCTCTTCTCTTTGACAAATGCAAGAAGAGACTCAATTCTTTTCTCGGAGTAAAGAACATCCATCGCTCTCTGCTGGACAATATCAAAGACCACATCAGTCTCAGAGAAGATTTGTTCATATGTGTACAACATGAACACAAACTCAAAATCCTCCAGTTTCCTCACAAAGCCTTTGGCACAATCCAGTGTATCATCATCCATTGTCGTATCTGCAATGATGTTATCAAATGTCTGCAGGAGGCCATCATAATTGTTTGCCACAGTGCTCACTATCCGTGATGTGAAATTCCATCGAGTAGGAGCGTTTCTGGGCAACCTTGAGCAGCCTGCAGACTCCAGAAAAGACGTCCTCATTGTGGATTTTGAGAAAAATGTGGCAAACCCAGAGAGTGATGCAAAAAAATGCATGTTCTCATTTAAAACATCAAAAACGGACTGAGCATATCGCCCCCCAGAAACATCAAAAAATCCAATGAAGCGCTCTTGAATTTTACCTGCACTATCCACATAGCGAACAATGACAGAGAGTTGGGCACGGCAGGATATATCAGTGGTTTCATCCACCTGCCATCCAAAAAATGAAGCATCCTGAATTTCATCTCTGATCTGATCAGAAATGGTGTCTGCAAGCAAGTCAAGTCATTTTGAATAGTGTGTGACATACCAGAAAACACAGTTGAGGACTCGAATTGTGTTGACAGGACAGAGTCATATTTAGCTAATGTTTCTGTGAACTCTCTGTAATTCCCCTTGTTGGATGATTCACTCTCATCATGTCTCCTAAATGTCAGCTCCTGCCGGCCAAGCAAGGATGTCACGTCAATTAGGCGGTTTAAGAAAGCCCTGTTTTGTTTAACAGTTTCATTATGTTTAGCAACTTGAATGCGAGCACCTTCATTGATTGCATGCTCAACCCTGATCCTGCCCATGCAACTTAATCTTGCACATGCACTCACATGTTCATTGCTATTTTCATGCCTTTTATATGCCCTGTCAAAGTTTGACAGATCTCCAAACCCCAATTTTGACTAAACAACACATACATGAGATGATTTCTTCAAGAGACATGGACAGCAGTACATTTTCTTTTTCACAAGCACTTTCAGTCAGCCAGCTAACTTTGTCATACATGGAGAGCTGAAAAGACCTGTTACTTTTCCCTATCTTTTGCACTAAATCAATCTTAGGTGTTGATCTGCCCTGCTGTTTAATTCTAAGTTTCTCCTCGTAAGGAAGACTTTCTAATGGCTTTGCCAAAATCAGGTCGACAATATTAGCACTGTCTGCCATCGTGTGCAGTTTGCTAGCTGGCTAGTTCAGACTATATGAATTATTGAACAAACGATCTAATATATATATATTTAACTCAACGGGAGGAAATGTGGGAATTATGTTAAACTGAAACAATGAATGTGGTGTGAAATTTTGTGAAACATACGATGAAGGTTGCAGCAGTTTGTCTTTTGACTACACATGCAAAATCCGCGATGGGACTGAGTTGGAAATGGAGACACAGAGTGATACGCGTCATAATCTGAAGACCACGCCCACGCCCACACCAACCGTCTCTTTGCATTGCGAGAAGCTGCCACCTCCTTGTCATTTATGATTTATAAAAAATAAAAGTCTAAAAGCTGATATGTGACAATGTGTATAGCAAACAAGCTAAAAAAAAACAAGAAATACGTTTTTATAAGATGTCGACTCTAAAAAACGAGCGTTCTAGGACATAAAAGTGGATTAAAAAGAGATGACAGACCCTCCAATCATCACGCAGACGCTCGGAGTCCGGGACAGCCCACTCCTCCATTCATCCCAGAGACGCTGAGCGTCCGTGGGCGGAACATAATCGCAGCATTATCCAATGACCGTCTTGTTTCTAAGCACTGAAAAACTGTTTAAAGCGCCCCATTGAAGTCAATGGACGCTGGGCTTCAACAGAGTAATGCACTGTACGCTACGGGAATGAATGAGAAGGAAATCGAGTCAGCCGACCTAAGTAGCTGATTCTGAACGAAATTGTTTTCGTTCGAGATGAACGTGTTTAACGGATTTGTAGTCAATAAAATGTTAACATAATAGTACATATATTTGACCATTCATTTTTTGACAATTATAGGGGAAGCTGAGCTTCCCTTGCAGTCTTAAAGAAATCGCGTCTGTTCCTGTATGACATATCGCTTGTTGCCCCCCTAACTCTTTGTAAGTCGCTTTGGATAAAAGCGTCTGCCTAATGACTAAATGTAAATGTGTATACACATAATTACTACCTTGGCACTTTCCCATTTGGAATTGTCCCATTTGAAAAGGAGCATAATGTTATCATCGATGGTAGTTAATCTTCTCTTAACTTGACGGGACAATTGCAAACGTTTGCACACACAAAACCCATTCATCAGGTCACCCCAAAATAGTTTAATATTGTTTGAAATACACATTTTATAGATTGTAGTAATAGTTGTTTGATTAAGCATCAAAATAAGCATAGATAGATGTCATGACTCTGCCTCCTTTGGTCATGTTTTCCTTAGTCTTGTGGCAGGATCATGACAGACCCATGTGTTTAGTGTAGAGAGACATGGCATTGTTTGGCTCTCCTGTCTTGTCTTGACAACTGTTTGCTGAGACTAACCATTTGGATTACCTTGTCTTGATGCCATGTCTACCTAGTTCTGTCTTTGTTGTGTGCATGTGCGTGTTAGTTTAGTTTTCCTGTTCCCTTGATTTTTGCCCCCTTGTGGGAAGTCTTGTTTTTGACGTATGGGTTGTTTAGTTTGCGTTTTACCCCATTGTGGGTTTTGTTTTATATGTGTAACATTAAAGTCTATGTTCCATAGTTACCGCCACATGTAATTGGGCTCTTTCCCCGAAGCCCAGCAAGAAGCATTATGGACAGCGCACTCTCGTCCCTGCGATCCTGCCAAGCCCATATGCTATTTGGTTTCTGTCAGGGGGATATCAGGATTTTCGAGTTCATCAGGGACTTCTCGGCAGTTGCAAGGGAGACAGAGTTCGGTGAGGCCGAACTTAAGGTCGTGATCGACAGCTGATCACCCACGACCTCAAGCCGATGGAGAGGAGGATGCTGAGACCCCTGGGGGTTTGGCAATATGGTCAGGTACGTGATTGGCCAGCGTGACCCCAGGCCCCTAGTCCTAGGCTAGGCATCCTACCTGTTGGGGTCCTGGAGGATTGCGTCCAGGCCACCGCCACCCTGAGGGACTCAGCACCTTCTGTCCCCTCCTGCTAGCATCCAAAGCAAGTGGGGGAGGAGAGCTTCATGGGGGATGTCTTCGGACTCCTCCGGTGCAGAACTTGCCACACCCCCCACAGCTCCTTCACAGTCGGCCACTAGCCCAGTGGTACGGGTTGAGAGAAAGAGAAAAACTGAATGGGTGATCCAGTCCTGTCCTGCTGGAGTCCAGCCCTGTCCAGCAACAGGCGTCCAGTACGATCTAGCAGCTGGTGTCCGGTCCAATCCTGTCAAGCCAGTGTCCGGTCCAGTGACGTACAGCCATGTCCAGCCGGCACCCAGCCGGCGCTCACCCCTGGACCCTTGTCACCCAAACCAATTCCCTCCAGAATCTCCCCACCCACCTAAAGACTCCTGCCCCACCCAGCCCCAACCCCTTTGGACTCAACCCGCTTATCATTATTATTATTATTGATTGTCTGCCCCTTTTAATGTTTTTCATGTTTTGTTGGTTCGTGTCTTTGTCCCAGTCAGTTTTGTCTCGTCTGTCCCCATTAGTGTTTCCCATTAGTGTATATTGCCTTCACCTGCCTCGTGTAATCTCCCTGTTAGTTTGTTGTAAGTGTTTCAATTTCCAAATGCCTGTATTATTTCCCCTCATTTGTCTCCCTTTTTAATGCCCTTGTGTTTGCTGTCATGTGCTGACTCGTTTTCCTTGTGACCTTCTCTTATTGGGTTCTTTCATCGAACATTCCTGACACATAGCATGGCTTATATTGAGTCGAAAGCAAGAAAATGTATAATAAAATATAATACCATACGTCACAGTTAAATCTGTATATGCTGTACCTTTGCAGCTTTTTAACCTACATGTTTTCTGAATGAAACACTGTGAAAACCACTGTGAAAACCACATTACCTAACAACAGTGGTACCCATTAACCTCTATTGTATAGACACAAATTCAGTCAGCAGTCAATGGGTACTGTCATTGTAAAATTAAAGTATAACAATTCTTTAAAATACCTTATTTTTTGATCTGTATAAGAAAGTCATACAGGTTTGAAATGGCAAAAGGGTCAGTAAATGATGAACAATTTTTTGGGTATTTTTATATTTAGTGGAATACAATCTCCAAATATAATTTAAATTACTTGCACACTAAATGGACAAAAGTATTGGGTTGCAGCGAACACCAAATCATAAAGTGACATGAAGAATGTAATGGAGCAAAAAGAAATCAGTACCAACCGAACAATTTATTAGGAAAGACAAAGACATACACAGATGTGGAAATGGTATCGTAAACCTGAAACAATAATAAAAATAATGATTTAATAATTAAATAAATTCAAATAATTAAATTGAAGTTTCAGATCTAGCCAACGTGAAATTCACACATATGTGGGCCGCATCTGGGAAAAACTGTTCGCATACATTTTGAAATATTGCTCTTTTTTGAATAGTGGAAAAAGCAACAACAACAAGAAAGAAGTTTTAAACACTTTTTACTCAGTAATGTATCCAACCCCACTTCCTGCAAACTTTCCAATACATAAAAAGTCTTTGGGAAAAAATCAATCATTCAATACGTTTAGATGAAACTGGTTCTGAGTTCAAAGTCACTATAATATGTACAATTTCATATGAACATCGCTGCAAATATAAAGAGAGCAAGTAATTTTACGACCAGGTGAAGATTTCATCCGTTTTCCACTTTTCTTCTTTCCATTTCTCTCTGTGTTCAGTCTTGACTACGTTTTCTTAGCTGCTAAAAAAGCGTGTGAACACAGCACTCATTAGACTTTCTAATGGCTTTGCCAAAATCAGGTCGACAATATTAGCACTGTCTGCCATTGTGTGCAAATTGCTTGCTGGCTAGTTCAGACTATATGAATTAATGAACAAACAATCTAATATATATATATATAAATATTTAACTCAACGGGAGGAAATGTGGGAATTATGTAAAACTGAAACAATGAATGTGGTGTGAAATATACGATGAAGGTTGCAGCAGTTTGTCTTTTGACTCCACATGCAAAATCCGCGATGGGACTGAGTTGGAAATGGAGACACAGAGTGATACGCGTCATAATCTGAAGACCACGCCCACACCAACCGTCTCTTTGCATTGCGAGAAGCTGCATAATTTTAATTTTACTCCATAGGATTACAATGTAAAACAGACACTAGCAGCTTCATAAAAGACGTCAATTAATGATGAATTCAATTAATGGGAACTTTAAGTCAATTGTACCATTTTGTTCAACATGAGTACATCTTTATTATGTCCCTGGGTTTCTTCCACTTACTTTAATGGATTAGAAACTCTTCAGCACACAGCCATCTGTGACACACATAAAGATAAGCATCGACTAATTGGCAGACTTTCAACATCTCCCACAATAAACATCACACAAGTAAATTCCATTTTGACCACTCAGAGGGGAAGTAGCTTTACCATGCCCACGCATGTTTCCCAACTCACATATTAGAGATCTAATTCCATCATAGATGTCTCTGTAAAAAAGAACTCAACCATATCTGATCTAACTTTTTGAAAAGGGATTCACAAACTAAACTTCAAACACGTTAAGCTGCATGTAAACCTCTTCCTGATTGATTTGTATAGCAATGTAAATATGTGCATGTAAAGCACAACCGAACCGACATGCCTCACAATTAAGCATGACGTAACCGCAAATGTATGAACTCTTTGTGGTGAACCCATTCTTAACTAGCTTCCACAGAAGAGGTGTAGCCTGGGAAAAAACAGGTTTGAAGACGTTTGCACATATACATATCCTAAAGCTATCATGTATTCTAAGGAATTCCGTGCATACATTTGGGCAGCTTCTGTATCTTGCATTGCACACATGCATGCGTGTGTTCAAAAGATGATGGAATTCAAGTGTGTGTGTGTGTGTGTGTTCAAAAGATGATGAAATTCTGACTTGAGAGTACAGACATACTGCACAGTTTTGTAGATGTTGAAATGGTCTCTTTAACTTAAAGACAGCTGAATGCTTCTATTTATCAGTGTTATAAGCCGTAATGATATTTTAATAGAAATTAGGTTTTCTGCAGGGATGTGATGGCAGTGGCCTAACTTTGTTTTTGAAAAATAGTGGAGACAAAGACGACCCCAATAAAAAAGCAAGATTAATACGATTTGTCAAGTAAGCAGAAGAAACAAAATGTATTTCAGACATCAAATAGATCAGTCTCTGTGTGCTATCAGGGACAGTCTTTTGTTTTGAATACAGCTCATGAAACTACACAGTTTATACATTTTTTTAAAGTTTTTCATCAAATTCAATCTGAGTTTCATTCATCTTCAGAAAATAACAACAGCATAGCGAGAACAACAACGATTTGTAGCAATAAAGATGTATAGCAAGTGCTGTCAGGGATTTCCAAGAAAGAGAACACAATTACAGGCAGCATTACAGAATCAACTTAAACTTTACTACCAAAACAAAAGCCCATAATGAGGGTTAAACAAGAATTGCTAGTGATGTTACGTTCTGTTACGTTTTGTGAACCACTTGGCTGAAAAGGTTCATTGCTTCATGGGGCTTCATCTCGCCACCACTAAGAATCGCACAAATATAATCTGGAAACTGAAGACTTTATACAATTGTGCAACAACAATAGAATCTACTCAATACAATGTTGGTAAGAATTTGCGCTTAATTTGTTAGAGTACATTCTATCTTTTAGGGTATTTTTGAGTAAAGGGTATCTTAATATGAGCTATAACAACCTAAAAGAAATGGGGTAAAGTCTACATAATACATTATACAGTTTATTACTTAATAAATTCAGTGATTTAACCCATTGCCACCAGGCAAACTTCATCTACATAAGAATAATTCAACTTTATTTATTACTCATTTACCTAAAAATAGTCAGACACAAAAGTTTAATCATTTACTTTTTATTTAACATTAAGTTTCTGCATACTTTGCAGAGTCGATTCATTTCCAGTAAAATAAAACCGCACAACTCTCTTTACTCTGAGTGTTCTGAAATGAATTTATCTTGGTCAAAACTGCTACTCGATGACCTTCTGATGTTTCAAATAGTTTGAAGATCCATCTGTTTTGTGTTTAGCAGAACAAAGAAATCTATACAGGTTTGATGACAGAACTACACCTTGGCCTTAAACGATGGTGCGGTTACAGAAACCACTGCGGTGTTCCAGTGAAAAATGACTCCAGTGGGCGGGGCATACTGATGTTCGCTTTACTCACTGTGCGTGACTTTGTTACGAGCAAATAAATTGAATGGAAATTGTAGTTTGCCAACACGCAACACAAGGGTTACAACGTCGGCGGAACTTGACCAGACCAGCACAGGAACCACTCGAAGACACACCAATCCAGCAAACAACACAATTTGTATAGAGACTTTTGCCTCTGATCGTGGTTAAATCGTCAGTTTAAATCGGAAAAATGCATCATAGTATTAAAGAAATCGTGAGTACTCGATCTATAGTACTTTTGCTGTTGTAATTGCTAACATCAGTGCAAACCAATGCTTATTATGAATTTATAAACGGTTGGTCTTTGATTCTGATTGTTCAACAATTACCTCGTTACATGTATTACTGCATCCCAACCTTTCATACTGGTCTTCGGTATAATAAGATATGTTAAAACATGCACACAAATATTGCATTCAGTATTTTTACCTTTTCATTATATTTAAGTAAAAGGGATATTGTCGTTTGAATTGTTTTTTATATTGCTTAAAGGAATTAGTTTACTCCAAAATATAATGGCTGTTAATTGCCTACTTCCAATATGTGTGGGTGGCATTGTTTTTTCAAGAAGTTTATGAAGATGGTTAAATTAATGAAATTATTAATTATTGATCCTTATTATAGTCTGGTTCAGACATTTTTTTCTTATTAGCATTATGAAAAATAGTTTCATTTAACTTTTCCAAGTTTTGGCTAACATTAAAAATGCAGAGGGTTTAGGTGATGATTATGATGATAGCTTTCTTGCAATAGTAAAGGTAAATTCAAATAAATTGTTCAGGGAAAATGTGAATTCTCCCCTAAAAGAATTTGTAAATTTTGTTTGAAAGCAGTTTTACAAAGGTCACAAATAGTGCCTTAAAAACAGTAACCTATAGTCTGTTTCCCAGCACAATTCAATCCAAACTTTGATTGATATTGTTGTTTCTGAAAGACAACTGCAGAAACTTGATATATGCCTAACTACTTATATAATTGCTGATCATAGTGGTTTAAACAGTTTTGAATTTGATCTAAAATCATGATAAAAAATAATTATTTATTTTCCAGGTTACATCATATGTATATGTATAAAGAATAAATATGAATATATAGACAAACTTGCAGTCGAGTAAAGCTGTTTCTTACAGACGGGTCTCTCGATATGTGGTTTTCACTTCCTAGCATGCACTGCTGCGGCTCTTTCTTGTACAGCAGCACACTATATTTTCGTTAAAACGGATGTGGTGCTTTTATCTAGACTTAATAAACAAATCCAGTATTTTGCAAACAAAAGCAACCTTTAATGCAAAAGTAACTAAATTCTGAAACTAAACGAAAGCGTTTTACTAATACATAATGTAATTCGAGAGATAATGCAACGGTGTAATATATAAATGTAATGGGTTTAAGTCTCACCATTTAATGAGATTCTCAGCTTGATTTTCTCACAAATGTGACCGATCAGATTTTCTAAGTTATACAACATCTCCCACAACAGCAGACTGTTCAAGTCTTTGACTTACATTTATACTACTGTTTTTTTTTGTGCTGGTTTATTTTACTGCAAAAGTTCCCAATTGCTTGAAATAGCCATTCATTTTAAACCGGAGTAGGCTAATGGCAAACAAACCATTTAGACGACTGACTGAAACAACTGCGTTCCCTTTCTGTCGGTCCATCGACGTTGTGTCGATCCGACAGATGGGGTTCGCCCTTGAGAACCTATCAACTCTGACTACTATTGAAGAGGCCAATGAAATTTGGCTATTGAAATTTGCATGCCGGTCTCCAAGCCCGGATATCCGATATAAAATGAAGACGGCGTGCAGCATTCATTTACCTTTTGTTCTTCAGAGCCATCGCTCATGTTAACAATAATGGATAAAAATAAGTTTGCACAACAGTTTGCTCACGATTCAATAAGGCCGCAGGCACAAAAACCGACGGTGGCAACCAACCGACGGTGGAAAACCGTCCGGATCCTCAGTCACGTATTCGGAAACGATGCATGACGACGATGAGATGTCGCTCCGTGCATCGGAGGAAGACTTGCTGGCATCCGACGCTGAAGACTTTGAGCTCTCCCTCAAGAGGGGTCGAGCTCGGAAAGAAGCAAATGTTGAGATGTCAACTATGCTCACCCGGGCAGCCGCGAGTATTGTGTCCAATACTTGTTTAAGAGACTTAAACACATTACATTTATATGTTACACCATTGCATTATCTCTCGAATTGCATAACATTTACATTTAGTCATTTAGTAGACGCTTTTATCCAAAGCGACTTACAAGTGGGGTAGGTAATGGAAGCAATTGGGACAGCACAAGTACAACAAAAGCATAAGTGCAATCAAAAGAAGACTGGTCTCATATAGCCTAACACAGTATACAGAATCATTATGTATTTGTAAAACGCTTTCGGTTAGTTTCAGAGTTTAGTTACTTTTGCATAAAAGGTTGCGTTTGTTTGCAAAATGCTGGATTTGTTTGTTACGTTTTGGCACAATTTTCGCTCCTTAAATCCCTGGGTCAGCAGACACATAAACTAACCAAAGGGGGATAGGAGCTGAGCCACGACCACTCCGCACCTCACACTGGTTACACCCGTGCACACACGCTCACGCGCAAACACCAACACACCATAGCACTCGTGGGAGAACACCCCCACCATAAACTCCCCTTCGCCACTCAGCTCCTGTAACAATAATGGATAAAAATATGTTTGCACAACAGTTTGCTCACGTTTCAATAAGGCCGCAGGCACAAAAAATCATACTCTGGCGCAACTTTCTCACACAGCTCTACATCCAGTTCCATAGAATCCGACCGTTTTGTAATTTAATTAGCCACACCTAACTGGTACCGCTGACAACGTTTCACACCCTCTTAGCCCAAAGGTTCAACACACTTCACAAATCAACCCTCAGTTATACCAGCCCCCTACCAGCGACCATAAGGTCGTGTCATTAGGCAACCAATCAGACAATGACGAGCCGGGCAGTGACGCCCTACACTTCCTACTTTGTAGTCGTCCGTCTTGAAGTTTAGTGTAGCTTTGAGTGATCTGCTTTTAGCATGTCCCTCGATTCTTTCAATTCAGAAGATGGGGACCCACTTGTAA
The DNA here is from genome assembly GCF_015846415.1 of Triplophysa dalaica. Taxonomy (NCBI): domain Eukaryota; kingdom Metazoa; phylum Chordata; class Actinopteri; order Cypriniformes; family Nemacheilidae; genus Triplophysa; species Triplophysa dalaica. The sequence goes on from NC_079543.1 coordinate 9,786,923, forward strand.
TTGGACACTGCCCCCCCTGAACACAGAATTGAATCCCACATAGAACTAGGACTCATTTACTTTTTCATTTTAAACCTAATCGCCTAACGGAATAGTAATGGCTGCGTTACAGTAAAATTATTACAACCCCACCCCAAAAATTAAATCCCGACTGCCTTACTATTTTATTTATATCATATATCATGAACTTGTTAAAATTGTTTCATTTTAACAGTATAATAAAAAAACGTTGTTTATTCTAAAAGGTGGAGGGAATGGAGGTGCTGTGAGGGGCCTCCAAAATGCTGTAGCATTAAGATTACAACTTTCTGAACAAGCCACGCCCACTAACCTTCTCCTTTGAAATCCCTTTTCACGCGGAAATGTTTCAGAATACTGATGTAAACCAATCGCAGCTTCCGGTTCACAAAGCAGCATGCAAAAGACGCGAAATATGAATCACTCCCTCTGCTGAAGAAGTGCGTGAAGAGAGATACTATTTTCTATGTGTTTATTCATGTCGCATATTTATATGGCCCATCTTTAATATATTATACACATAACTTCAATTTTAACCCCACAGTCTTTCTACAAGTCTCCCACAATGTTCAATTGTTCATCTCATGAGCTATCTAAAGAGAAATCTCCCCTCATTTCCAGCCATGTCTACACCGCATTACAGAAAACAAATTTGTGTTCATTGTCACTGTTGTATAACTTGAATAAAATGCAGGTTCTCGTGTAAAATCAGATATAAACAAAACAAATATGTAAGTAAATTAAAAAGCTGCAGACAGAGTTTGTATAAATAAGATAAGACTCTAAAACAAGAAAGATCATACAGTACAGATTTGTACATCAAATAAAGAAATATGGGGGTTGGATTCTAGATATAGATTGTAATATCAAAATAAACATTCAATAAATCAAAAAAAAAAACAGCCCCCTGAAATATGTCCTAAAACCACCCCCACACAAATATCCAATATTAATCCATCTCTTCTCAATTAGATGCTGAAAATGTGGATCGTTCTTGCAGCTGCTGGTTTCGCAGGTGAGTAGTTCCACACATTTCCATGCTCTTAAAACCTTAGAACATTAAAATGATGAAAAGGCTGAAAGTTCAGTATACCTGTCAAAAATTTTTAACTGCAAGACAAGTAAAATCATGTGAAATATAAAACAAAAAAAAAACTTTATTTGTTGTCATTGCAGTTTATGTACCCAGTATCTTCAAGAAAAAGGATTTAATGTTAAATCTATTTCATTGTGAGTAAATGTATCAGAAATGTTCCCCTTATTGTGTGCAGTCAATGCAACTCAGAAGGAGATATTCCATGGGAATGATCTGACTCTGGATATGCCAGATAGGACAGAGGCAGTGAAGTTCATTTCTGCTGATGGGGAAGTACATCGAAATATCTGGAAACGGGATGGTAAAGTCTTTATAGGCCGGAAATTACATGTTACGTCGCATGTTACATTTAGTAATGCGGGAACATTCACTCTGTTAAATAAATGGAATAACGAAATCTCCAGATACACGGTGAAGGTCAAGGGTAAGTGATTGAATCCTTTTCCTCCTACACCACCCTCATATCAAGTCAAGACAGCTTTTATTGTCTCTCCAATATGTAGGGCCACACACATAGAGAGGAATGTAAATCTTAATCAATAAAATGTTGCTAGTCTTTTCAACGCTGCCTTGTTTTTAATGTTTTTTGTCATTCTCCCCCTTACAGGGATTAAAAGAAGCATTAACCGTGCCGCAGGTGAAACTCTCAACATACCTCTGGATGGAATTAAGCTGGAGTATGCCACACTTTTCTTTAACCGCAATGGTTTAATTGTCACCCTGGTGAAAAGTGGAGAGCCAGTGGCTAGTAGAGACCCAAACTACATCAACCGACTTAAAGTAACCAGTGAAACCATCAATTTGCTTAATGTCAATGTGTCAGATTGGGGCGAATACATACTCAGAGATCAAAATCGTCAAATTGTGTCAAAAAGTACATTGATATTAGTTGGTAAGAATCACATTCAATCCAAAATGCTGTGAAAATAAGACAAATTTACCTTGGGTAACCTCTTATTAAATAGTATTTTCATCTGTGCTCTTGTGGCTTTGCATTTTCTATATAGAACGCGGCAGTCCTTCCTCAAATAAGAAGGCTCTTATAGCTCTGGTTCTTCTCGTGATTCCGGTCATTATCTGCTGTTACTGCATGATGAAATTCTGTTGTAAAGATGATGAATCAAACAAAGCAAATACCAACAGCCTTAATGCCCAGCCTGAGTCTGTACCAATGTGTCAGACAGTGACTGATCCTTCACAGGTAAAATAATCTGAATCATGTAGCTAAATAAGGGTAACATACATATCACAAACTTCACACAGCAGCACATTTTATTGTCTTTAGCTTCAATCTGTCCAAAAGAGCTTGAAGTAAATATATTTGTTAATAGACAGATTTTGAAAATAGTTTTTTCAGACTGAAAACCAATAAAGAAAAAATATGTATCTTTACATTTTTACTCTACACTTGTCATAGACATCAGTTAATATTTCTTATTTTATTTTTATGTTTCAGTGTTATCCGACTCCAGTCCAAGGTCAGATTCAATATCCTCCTCCAACACAATGGAACGGACAACCTGCTGTTTCTCCTTACCCTGTGAGTTCAAACACACACACATCTATTCATTAAAAAATCTGTTATTGAGCTCTAAATTAAAATTTTAAACAAACTATTTTTTTAGATACTGTATATATAGCCCTCTAAGACTAAGTTATTATGTACACTCTAAGAAGAAAAGGTTCAAAAATGAACTTTTTGAGGTTCCTGGAGATTGCAGCTGTGGGGAAACCATTTTAAAAAGGTTCAAACTGGAACCCTTTCTTGAAGGTGCATTAAAGAACTAGCAGACGTCCTTTTAGAACCCTTTTCTAGTCACCATTTCAGTTTTATTATTAATACTATTGTAATTACTGTTATTATATTACACATTATACTATAACAACATTCCATAACACATGGAACAACACCATGATTCTCCATTAAATATTTATTGCATAAATGATAGACAAAACACAAAATGATAAGAATCAATCATTCAGATTCATATTGATGTTATGTGTATTGTCCAAAGATTTGGACAAATTTTATTTTGATGTTTTAGGATCATTGTTTTAGGAAACTATAATAAATAAATCCCCTTAAAACTGACCAGAAATACCGAATAGAAAAAGAGGCAAGAAACCGGAATATAAATGATATGTTATTTACCTGTGACGGTAATCCAGATCTTTTGAGGAAAACTTGCTTGTTTTGCACGGACAATTTCTGCGGCACAGTATGATGGCCTAATGAAAAAGGTTAATTCTAATATAATACTAATGCAGAATAGCAAACCATCTCTACATAAATTAAATATCATAGACATAATATTTACATACCGTACAGTAGGCTTTAAAAGTGCAGAGCAGGGGGCTGTACCATGAATGTTGCTGAACAAACTCAAGGTTACAGGATTAGTTTTGGGTTGACAAAACCAAACCAACGTGTTCAAGCTTTGTTGGTGCAATGAAGCAGCTCATGGAGTTTCTTTGTCAACTCAAGCGTTGATCCTGAAGCAAAGATTTGTTCACACGCACGTGCACATGGATGTCAGCATTGCAAAACCAATCGCGTTCAGTATGGATAGATGGAATTCCCTGTTTCTTAAGAAATAATTATGCGCAAATATTAGCAACATAACAATGTAGTTCAGCCAAGGAGAATACTGTTTACCTTTATTAATGAGGATGAAGCACACGATGAAGAGAAACTATCTGTGCACTCTGACAGAGTTAAAGAGGGCAATGTACAATATGGCACACGTGTGAATGTGAGGATTATATTTTATGTTACTGTAGGACATTTCACAACCTTCCCCAGAAACTGAGGTATATACCTCCAGAGGTTACAGAAATGTGAACAAAATACATTAGAGAAGCTGATTCTAAATAAAGAAGACTGAATAAAAAAAAAATAGTCCGTTTAAAACTTAGTCAGTTTAAGTGTACATTTAAAAATCTAATGTTCATCTCAATCCTGACTCTGGTTTGACTGAGGGCCATGTTTAAGTGGTTCTGTGGTCAGGATAGTATAAACCTCTGGCATACATAACAACCCCTGTCTGTCAGGAAAACTCATGGTAGACATGGCGTGGGAACCCAAGTGCAGGCAGACACAGACGGTAAAGGTGGTAACAAGGATTTATTGACAAATAACACTAACAAAACAGGCAAAACAAAAACCCACGAGGGGGAAAACAGGACAGGAATATATCAACTTTAAACAACAAACACTGACTTACTAAACTAGAAAACAAAGACTGGAAATAACCACAAAACTATCACTTACAATTTACGGGGAAACAGGAACAAGGACGACGCAAACAGCAATAGATACAAGAGCACAGGTACAAGGACAAGTACAATGCACAAGCACAGGACAATGAACATGAGGACTCTTTATAGGGGAAACAGACAAAGGATCGTTAACAAGAAACAGTTGCTGGGGATTAGCACTGAGGAGAGGCTGACGAGGAACGTGATGTAGGGAACAATGACGAGACACGAGAAAGAACTATGTCTTTCCCACATAAAACCATAGGTTATGCCATGACTCCACTCAAATAACACGAATAAACATGAAATGATAGTGGAATCATGACACTGTCTCCCACCAACAGGTTATCAAACATTCCTGTCATAGAACAAAGAAGAAAAGATAGTCATGAAGTTTGAAATTGATTTTGGTCACTTTAATTAATTCAAAAGGTTTTGTACTGTTCACCATTTACTTTTACTTTCTTAAAGCACTGACACAACAAAGATGCATTAGTGTTTGGGCATTTCACCATTCAATCACGATTAATCGCATCCAGAATAAAAGTTTGTGTTTACATAATGTATGTCTATGTACTGTGCATATTAATTATGTTTTTTTAACACATTTATTTATATTTACCAACAATTGAAATTATATATAAATATTTAATAATTTTTAGATTTTTCTTAAATATATGAATGGAAGTGTGTGTGTTAATAAATACAAAATGATTATGCACAGCACGCAGATATATATTATGTAATCACAAACTTTTATTCTGGATGAGATTAATCACGATTAATCTTTTGACAGCCATACATTAAAGTATTAAAAATGCTTATACATTTTAAAATGTAGGTCTACTGTATGATACATTATTAAGGTGAATTCTAAGTGTTACTTGATAAAACAGATTTAAATAGCAGCGTTAAAAGATATGTAATCTCACCTGTCAATGTAGGGTTTTGTCTGTATCTTACTGTAGATGTTAAATATAAGCTTTCTTTTGTGGACAACGAAGATAAATGTCCCAACACAGTGAAACTGAAAGTGTTTCTAGATGTTCTGCACCACAGACATGTATACATGAAACACAAAATTACAACATATTTTGTCTATGGCTTTAATACTGAGGATGCTCCACAGAACCCTGTTTATCCTCCTGGACCTGTAGGATCCCCAGCCCAGCCCCCCCAGCTGAATGTTCCTCCAAACCAGTACTACCCACCTGCATCTGTGGTACATCTTTCTGATAACTTGTTTTGTCAAATAAAATGTTACAGAAAGTTGGAAATGTTTTGCGTAAAGAAGACTGAATCATTACTCTGCAGGAAATACATACTTTATACAGTACTAAAGCATAGTTGCTTGTATTGAAACATGCCCGCAAATGACACCCTCTCATGTGTAATGTTTAATTATGTGTTTGTGTAGAATTACAATCCAGTGATGAACAACACTTCACCTGGGCTTTATCCCACAACTGCATGACTGTAAAACTCTCAGACTGAGGTAACATTTTCTTTCTGACAGCTCCAAAACCCAAGTCTCATATTATTATTTTTTAGTTTTCTGCACCCATATTCTAGTCTTTGTGATATTTCTCATCTGCTTTGTGACCCTTTCAATTAAATTGATTATGTTTTGCTTATGTTACTTTAAGACTTCAACAGCAAAAATCTAATATTTGTCTTTTTCTATTATGAATAGTGTGATGGACACAGTTTCTCCAGACTATTCGGAAATTCTTCTACTATGTATGTACTTGTCTGCAAACATGCAAAATCCCAAACTTTTAAAAGGTTTAATCTATACTGTTTTATTAAACCTGTATATTGCCGATTATTAAAAATAGATCGGTCAGTAATAGTTATCAAGTAAAGAGAATTGTATTTTTCTCCTGTTCTTTAATTCCTTTTAAATCCTTGAATTTTTGGAAATCCAGTCTTCACTGTTTTAAATAAAATGCGTACTTTGTAGATTGTTTGTAATTACTATGCAAAACAGCTTCCAAAGATGTTACATGTAATTCTGTTCATACCTCTCCATATATTCTGCGATGTCTGTAGATATGAACTGTTAAAATTGCATGGTTATTGTCTGCTATGTGGCCAGCTTTTGTTGTCAGCTCAAGGAAAGAACTATTAGTGAAAAGTAATTGTTTTGATATTTTTTTATAAATCATTTATGCATTTTTCAATTTTCAATGTTTTTTCATTTTTTTTTGTTAGAATTTTTATATCTTTTTATGCCTAAGGCACCTTGGAATAAATATTCTGTCATCATTTACCCTCGAGTTGTTCCAAACCTGTGTACATTTATACATCCTGACGAATAATGAGTGCTGGAACATCATTGACTACCATAGGAAAAATAGAATAGAAGTCAAAAGTGCCCCAGAACTCTTTGCTTTTCTAAATTCTTCAAAATATCTTATTTTGTATTATAAAATTTTTTTTATAATAATTTCCCTACTAGTCATGGAGCTGTCAGTTGCTAACATTCTTACAAATCTTTTGTTAGAAGCATAGGCATTATAGTGACTGAGATGAAAATAACAAACAATAACATGGTGTAAAATGTTAGGGTTAAACTTTGTGTAAAATTCTCAACTTTAAATAAATATTTAAGACTATTAAGAAAACAATACTTGTAACCAATACTAAATAATATTTCAAGATTCCACAGAATCAAGTCTGATGTGCACATTTATAATTACCATCGTATTGCATTAGATTTAGACTAAGGGAGAGCAAGTGGGCACAAATGGAATAGGATTTTATAGATAAGACAGAAGAAAAAAAAAATTGCTGGGGATGGAATTATTATAATAGAGAATAAAATGAAAATACATAAATATAAATAATGTTCTACAAAATATCTGTTGTGTAACTCGTTCTGCAGAATATTAATAATTTGTTAAGCATACTGAAAATGCACATACAGTATTTAGTAATTAAAAGTTTGTAAAGGGAAAAAGGAAGGTGCTTAAACTTTAAACATTGTGTTTGTGATTTTAAACTTTCTTTCTGTTGAACTGCAGTGTAAATGTGATTTGCTTTTATACACAATTTTACAGGTACATCGGAACTTGTTCCAGCACACTTTACTGTGTACTGTAAAGTCTTTCTACAAAATGTAAAGAACATTCTTTGAAAATATAACCTTGATATTTTGATTTTCACTTAGGACATGTCAAAGAATAAAACAATATTTAGGAGCTTTCACTATGGGGTGTCAAAAAACATTAATTTCAACATTTTAAATTACATTTGAGCATTATATACCAAAATCGATCATATAATCTACCATTTACAGAGATAAACAGACATAAACACATCTATAGGATCATCCTAAAGACAAAAGTCTATCATCTACTTTGAACTAATATGAGACTCAACTGGATCTAAACCTTGCAATGGAACTTTTTGGGCATCGTGGACAAGATAGATTCCATTTATGTAAGAAGACAGTTGACATTTTAATTGAATAGTTTTATTTTGTGTGTCACATTTTGAGATTGTAAAACACTGTTCAAATACATTTTGCAATATGGCTTTTCTTTGAATAATGTAAAAGGGAACAAAAAACATGGTTTAAATGAAATGCCTTTCTCATTACAGAATGAAATTCTTAACCAAACATTTTTATAAATATCGAAATGCTGCTGGAAAAAGGAAGGGAACCGGGTGAAGATTTCCTATTCCTCTCTGCTTTTTTCCATATCTTTCAGCCGTCTCTCCAACATCTTGACTTTATTCTCTAGATGTGTATCTCGCTTTCCAGATGTTCCACTTATGCCTAACAGGACACAAACACACACCAGTCCTGCTAATCTAAGTGCTGTGGTATCTGCAGAAGCACCGGCGTCGCTGAGAATCAACCCAAACATAGCAACAGTGAAGATGACCTTCAGGAGCCACAGCGCCTGCCTCACTGCTCCCACCAGCAACCGCAGGATGAGGGACATTATCCAGTAGGCAGTCACAGCAACCATGGCCCACAGACTAACAAATATCACTCCCTCTGGAGTTACTTGTTGGAGGGGAAGTTTGACTGTACAGACACATGGAGAAATGCTTTGAGCGTGTGCCATTGCTTACATCAATTTAAACAAATCAAATAGAAATAAATAGAAGGTAGTTAGCAAATAAACAAGTAGATTTGTGTACAATTACCGTCAATTCCTGCAGCTTGCAAAATTTCAGTAAGGTATCCGATGAGCACGTTAAGTCCCGCCGCCGCCGCTTCTGACAGAAACGTCACGCTGTTGCGTGCAGACTGATGCAAAGGAGTAAGCAAATATACAATAATTAAAATGATGATTGTGATCATAAATAGCATCATCATAGAAATTACACAAAAGTTACATAATGTGCCCAGAAAGTATATGTCCCTTACAAAAAGTATATGGCACTTTCAAATATTAACTATGGTTTAATTTCATTATAATTATTTATTATAATTCATGGGAAACCACAAATGTGGCAAAAACTTAATTTCCGTTAGACCTCCGAGAATAATCAATAACTGTTTGGTAGTTTTACATTAATTTCATACAATTATACAATAAAATAGGAGTATTTATTCATATAAATATAAAACAAATGGTTGTATTGTAACCGAACACAAACGGGAAGCTAACTTCGGGCCAGCGTGTGCGTCCAATGAAACCAATGAGCCAATTTAACCGTATTTGTAATAAAACCGAATTGTCTCCTCATGGGAAACAGTTTACCAATAACATTTATAGTAAAACTATGCTATTTCAAATAGTAATATTCATATTGTTGAATTGATCAAATCAAAATATCAAATTTGGCATCGGCAAACAAACAATGCTTCACTAACGCGATAACTATATTGAGAAATGTTTTTGCCTTTTAAAGAACTTTGTCGGGTAATATTGAAAATTTAGTCATAGTTGCATGCTTGGCAAAATGAGCTCACCTTCAGGCACGAATCCACTACCCTTTCACCCATCATAGAGACCAGGTAACGTTGGGCTTCCTCGGAAAAACTTGTGACAATGGAGCGAACATTGTGAAGAGAACTGGACTGATTATCCCATTCTAAGGAGTGACACGGCTGTAAAAACGGATATAACACTAAAAGTATAAATGTTGTAAAATACAGCAACTGTCCCATGCTTGAAAGAAATCTATGGACCTTCCCTCCGACTTCACCAAGAGTTCAATTCGTGCGCGAATAGTTCATCACGAAACTAGTTTTCATGTAAAACTCCATGAAAATTATAACGCTAAATGAAGTCTCTGTTTAAGAACCTATCTGTAGAGTTTTATATAAGCATCTTTCCCATCCGAGTCAGAATACGTTGTTTTGAAGGATCAGATGCATCATTCCCAGTCGTCTTCCTAATCTACAACTTCTTCTTGTAACGTTTATTGGCAGTGGGCAAGACAACTTTTGGCGCATTACCGCCACCAGCTGAACTGGAGTGTGAAGTGACTGGAGAAAATAAACTATAAAAAAAATTATATTCTCATGAAATTTCCTGTGTTTATTATGTAAATTATTATGATTCTTTAGAATTTTTGATACCTAATATTAGCTCTTAAGTCATATTATCAGTGCCATATGTCTGCAACTTTGTTTCCAGGATCTGTTGTTTACAGTATGCTACACTGTAATAAAATATGCTTAGTGTTTAGCGTTAAAAGCAAACTTCATAGTATGTTTTATAGACAAATGACAGGTGAACATCTACCGTACATGTTCTCTCAGACATTAAACTGATTTTCCTGGAAACAGTCAGGTATTCGTGTAGAATCACTTTAAATCATGAATGAATTTCTCTATTTCTACAGCACATCAATTACTTCAACATTTTAAAAGGTAATAATGGTATAATTTAAGATCCCTTAGAATAGGATCATCTTAAATATTTTCTACATTTTAAAGGGATACTTCACCCAAAATTCTGTCATCCTTTACAAACCCTCAGATTGGTCCAAACCTATGTAAATTAATTATAATTTCTGTAGATTATAACAATTGCTAAAGATATTTGTAAAAATGTCAGATCCGATTCCTATTGACTCCGATAGTATTTATTTTCCCTACTATGGCAGTAAAGGGAAATGAGATGTGAAGTATCCTTTGAGAGGAATGAAAGATCATCAAAGTCTAGTATAGGGTTTGATACTGTTTGATAAAATGTATTTTAATACAAAAAAATATTTCTGTTCTGCTTGCATGTGTTGTGCCACAAGCTGTTTTTGGGAAGAATTTGATAAATTCTGTAGGAGTAGTAGCAAAAAGACAGAATACTGTACTTTTCAATATGGCTACTACTGTAATGGGTGGAGTCTTAATGTATGATATTTAATGTGATCAGCATGATGAGAGTAATCAGGTGTACTGTTTTCAGGAGTTACTAGCATTTGAATATTGAATATTTGAACTGGTGGTGGTGTATAGAGTTGGTTCCAGAGAACCCAAAGTTGGTCAGATCACTAATCATGGACATCTCTACACGTGTGCCAATGTTCCATGTAGTCGAAAAAAGTTGTGACTACTTTAAAAAACAAGACACTCACAAACAACTATCACAAAACATGAAAAAAGTAATTGATCATTCGGTTAATGACAGACAATAAAGATTCAAGGATATGTACATATTATAATGTGGCAATCAGTATAAATTCTGGCAGTTTGTCTTCTGGAGTATATGTAAACTTCTATTATGTGAAATAGCTCATTCAGGACAGTACTAAATACAATTGACATGCGATTTCATCAACCCAGATACCTTTTATTTTGTTAAAATTATTCACATTTTGCATATTCGGCAAGGGGTGTGAAACTTAGACAAAACTGTTGTAAAGGATGCTTTTGCAGATTGTCAGAGTCGGAGAATCAGGGCTTGCTGTTTACACTAATTGCCTGTTACAGTTTATATTAATAACATTTAAATTTATGCATTTGGCAGACACTTTTATCCATTGCGATTTACATTGCATTATACTATACATTTGTTTCTAAGTATGTGCAATCCACTGGAATCGAACCCACAACCTTGGCATTAGCTAGAGCCATGCTCTAACCACTGAGGTAAAGGAAAGCATATTAATGTTTAAAAAACTCAAATAATCACTTTGGTAATATAAAATACTTTTTGGATGTAACTATAAGTTGATAACCACCCATTTAAAAATAACTGTAATGAAATACAGTAACTCAAATTTTGTATTTTAAATACATGACTAAATTACATGTCATTCGCTTTCTCCAAGCCCTGGGTATAAAGGAACGATTTTTAATCCTGAGCCTCATGATCCCCGGTTTTGCATATTTTGTGTCTCTCTCTGTTTAACACACTCGTGGCCTGTTTCACGAAGCGAGGAGAACAAACACTGAGTTGCAGAGTAAGTTTTGAGTTGACAAAACCAGACAAACCCAACCTGGATTAGATCAGGTTCAGCCGTAGCACAATGCTTGGTATAAACTTTCACTGTCAACTCCAGTTGGACAAAGCAAGAGACAAGGCAACATAGCAATGGAAACAAACACGCATAACGAACGAGCATAGGACAATGGACACGAGGGCATTTTAAAGGGATCAAATCAAGAGCAGTGGCCCACCACGAAAACTCCCGGTCAAGTTAAATTAATTGTACTGCATGTCCACCCAAGAATATATAATAAAATAGTTAAATTACTGATTGGTTACCAACACAAAATTTTGAATCCATAACGACCAGCAGATTACGTCACCAGGTTACGTCGAGGTGACAAATCCAGAAATTTGCGTTACTTAACAGTCACATATTTTGGCTGGTAAGAAGCGGTATTTGCAGCAATTTCCACTAACTACCAACTTAATATATGCACTTTGTTGATGGCATTTAAAGTAACATCTTGTCTGATAAGTGTTACGGAGAAAGAGAGAGAGTATTAATCAGTTTTGTGTGTTTAATTTGACTAGGAAGAATGTATAATGTAAAATACATTAACAGAATGGATGCATTCAAATGTTTCTCATGATTCATCAGTACATCCCAATGTTAAATTATAATAAAACATTCACATACAAATACCCAAGTATTTTAGCAATAAATAAACAATGATTGTGAGCAAATTCACAACAAAGAAGCCAACCAACTGCATTGTCAGTAAGACCCTTTATTATATCACTTATAGAGAGAGGGTAGATAACATTTTCATTTAATGAGCAGTATTCACAGAAAATGATTCCACATTCAAAAATGATTGACATTTAAGCAAACTTTTAAGCAGACCAATACGTGAATGTTTTGACACCAGAGATACATCATGTATCTCTTTTGTGGCAATTTTGACAAATGTAGTGGAGTTAATCGATATGCAGTCTATAGCCGACGTTATAAGGTACAAAAAAAACCTCCAAAGGACACAATGTAAAATGTAATTATAATGATGTAACAAATGTATTCTTTATGTTGATATTGATACATCCTTAAATATATATTTTTTAAACCGTCTTTAAGACAAGAAAATAAAGATGAATTTGCACATGGTTTATCTTAAACCATATAAAAAACAGAACATAAAAACAACATCAAAAACTTTTCACCGCAGGGGACAATAAAACATTCATGTGCATTGCATAGTACTTTGCTTTGTAGGTACAACAGTCTGCAGTAATTTTATTAGTAAGCACAGGTAATTTTACATAAGTATATACATAAGTGAAATATGTCTTTAGGTAATTTAAGTCTCTCTTGGGGATAAAGCTTAAGTTGTCATTCATTAATTCCCTGAAAGAGAAAGTGAGAGAAAATCCATTAAATTGACCATTCTTCACAATCTGGAAAGAAACAGAAGGCTTAATTTCATTGTTAGCCTTCTGAACGTCATGTATAACATGTTTATCAAATATAACATGCAGTATTTTACATTCCAACTAAAATGTTTTTCTACTGTCTTGAGCTAAAAGAAAATAAATTCTTAATGCTCTCTTTACCGAAACACTCTGATAGCACAACGTTTGCAAACCAATCCCTTTACAATGATTCTTCAATAATGGAAGATTTAAGAAATCAATTACAGACAACACTAAATAAATCAGCATTTTAAAAACTGATCGGGCCCATGACATTTTTTAACAAAACTGTCTCGGGAATTTGTGACAATGTCACAAAATGTAATCTGTTGATTCATGTTCATTGACACAAATTTCCTCTTTATTTTTTATTTAACTTTTTGCGTCACCCAGCACGACTTTAACATATTTTCATTATCTTTCGTATGTATAAATATATATCGCCTTTATCAATATATCGTACGCTTTATTATGATTTGACTTTGCCCCGTGACATTAGGTTTAGTGACAGGGTTAGGGTGGGTCTTTGTCATTACTTTGCCAGCTCGTAATATTTGGCTAATATTTTAGCAATATAGAAGGCTGCATGCATCATGTGATAGATGCTCTTAATAGTTCCTGGAAGTTACTAGTTACGCATGGAGCTGCTGCTAAACAGACCATCTGAGGTTAACTTTTAACCCCTTTAAAGACGAAAGCCATTTGATGAATAAAAAATGAAAGAAATAAAGCATTTAAAGAGAAAACATAACTTCCTGGAACTGTCCGAAGGCTCCATGAATCATGTGACACATGCTCTTAATAGTTCCTGGAAGTTACTAGTTACGCATGGAGCTGCGACTAAACAGACCATCTGAGGTTAACTTTTAACCCCTTTAAAGACGAAAGCCATTTGATGAATAAAAAATGAAAGAAATAAAGCATTTAAAGAGAAAACATAACTTCCTGGAACTGTCTGAAGGCTCCATGAATCATGTGACGTTCCAGCATTTTAGACTGACGTTGGCAGAACTCTCTCTCTCAATGGGTCTGCCAAGGACGAGCACCTTTGACCAATGAGAAACCTTTTGGCACGCCCCCTGCCTTTCGGCATGCCCGAAAGGCATTATTACTCCAACCTGCAACGAGCCCTACTTGAAAAAAAAACACCTGCGTGATGTCGTCTGACTCGAAACTCGATTTAGTGAGCCGCGATTTTTAGGGTTTGGGGTAAGGTGTTGGTTAGCCACGTCCTTAAATATGTACGACTTCTTTTGATATCATGTTATAAATATATATACGTACATCTGTGTTTTGTAATTCGTGCTGAGTGACACAAAAAAAGTTTGTGCTGACTGACACGAAAAAAGAGAAAAGGTGAATGTTTGCAGCCAAAAGCGCTCCAGATTGGGGGGGACTAACCTGTTTCCCATTATGTCATTCTATATACCTCTTCCATACACTCACCCTAAATCTAACCACTCTGGGGGGGAGCACTCATCATGCTTAAATATAAGATAGGCGTGTGCTACTTCATGCAGTGCTGCACAGCGTATGCACAGTGGAGACTCCATCCCCTTTTCGTGGTAACAGCTCAATTTTGGAGTCCATACCCCATTTGGAGCGCTCCAGCGTGCAGTTATACCTACCTAAATATTTGTGTCCATAAACAGATTCTAAGACTGGTTTTTTTTAAAGAGATTATTTTTCACTTTCCCATCTTACATTTACATTTATGCATTTGGCAGACGCTTTTATCCAAAGCGACTTACATTGCATTAGCCTATACATTTATACATAGGTATGTGCAATCCCCTGGCATCGAACACACAACGCAATGCTCTTACCACTGAATTATAGAAAAGCTTACCATATAACCAAAGGTGTTATTTTTTACTTTATACAGAATAGCTGTGAAAGCAGAGGACACTGCTGTCTGGACCATAATAAGAATTGAGATGGCATTCTTTACGGCAGTGCTGAAATTCTGTTTAAAGAAAGAGTTTTCATTGGTCAGTGTATATGAATTTCCCTGAAAAGATAATTAATCGAAAAGATAATGAATTGCCTTTCTAAGCTTGACAATACATACGCTGGAGAGGTTGAGTCCGATGTCAATGTAGTACAGGGCAAGCGCAATGAGTGAGACGATTATGGCCACGATGGAGACAGTCAAGCAAACAGTGAGCTAAATACAGCATAAAGTTATCATTCTTTGTATTCGTAAACAGTCCAGCAAGTGGAAGGTAAGCACGCATCTTAATTTAATTATGTTTTAAGGAAGACTAGTGGGCATTGTTAGCATGTGCCTGCTGATTTTAAAACTTAACTAGTTAAATGATTGCTTATGATCCAGTTCGATAAGGGGAACTGCATATGCAAATGTCTTGAATATTTTTTAACTTCCAGGTCTCGTGAAAGGTCTAACTCACCGTCCTTGACCTGGCATTCTTTTCCACTGCAATTGCAGTTGCACCTGAAAAGACAAACTGTTTGGAAAGAGGGACACAAATAATAAAGTTTAGTAATAGGTGAAACAAATACCTAATTTACAGACGGATCTCATATCCACAACCCACATTACTACAAATGTAGCTATCAAGGTAGGAGTCACAATTTAAGTTTTTCTTAAATAACTCATCCATAACATTTATAACTTAACATTACCATAAGGCCACTCCACCATGGCACACCAATATTAATTATTAGTGAGGACTCAGTCATGAGAAGAGGCATAGAGTAGGAGATGATCAGCAATCCTAGTGCTATCTGTGAGACCTACATGAGAGAGAGAGAGAGAGAGAGAGAGAGAGAGAGAGAGAGGAAAAAAATCTTAAAGGGATACTTCACTCAAATATGTAAATTCTGTCATCATTTACCCACCTTGGAGTTGTTCCAAATCTGTATAAATGTCTTTGTTCTGATGAACACAGAGAAAGATATTTGGAAGGATGCTCATAACAAACATATATTGCCCCCCATTGACTCACATAGAAAAAATAACTTTATTTATTTTTTGTACTGTTAACCACAGCAGACATTTTGAAGAAAATAGGACAGCAAACAGTTCTGGGGCACTTTTGACTACCATTGTAATTTTCCCTATACTATGGTTGTCAGTGGCGGTTTTAGGCACGGGCGAACCGGGCAGCCGCCCGGGGCGCCAAATTTTCACGACACGTGGGGGGCGGCACAAGCACTTGAAAAAGAAAAATAATCCGCGCCGCAAAGCAGGTTTCTATTATGTATAATATAACTGTCTGTGTGGGGAATTGGCAAATCGCCGCCCCTGCTTGCTGAGAAGCGCAGAAGCTGTGTGAAAACTGTAAAGGGGAGGGGCTGATCCCCTGATGGACAGTTCACCTCTCCCAAATGGAGCGGACAAGGAGGGGGGCCCATTTAGTGGGCTAAAATCAGTCACACCTTGACTTTCTTCTAAATAACGCACATTTCATTCATAATTTTAAAGCACAGGCCTATTTTTCCACGTTTTTTTTCTGCATTGTGTGTGAAATGGCTAATAAAAAAAGTTAATCCAAAACGATTATGTGGAGGTGAAGTGGTTTAGTCTTGATTGTCGAGTGCCAGATAAACATGAAAGCGATGGAGAGAAAAAGGTTTAAGCCGTCAGGTGCCCAATATAAGAAAAAATCAAAGTAGAAGCGGAGAAAGGAGCAAAAGATAAAGGTATGTAACTACGTTCTCTCTGTATGATTACGGTGACGTTATCCATCATCAATGAAGGGCTAATGTTAATGGGTGGTAACGTTAACTCTTACGTTTGTTAGCCTTCTTGCTATGATGCTTATACAACAATAATTCGGTCTTAACTCAACAAACACGAGATCTAATTTCACCATAAGATTGTGCTTTGCAACAAAACTGTTACAAGTAAAGTTATTATTTATTTCCATCATTGGGGTTAATGTTGGGCCCTGTAATTAGCCAACGAAATTAACATATGTCTGGATGTGTTCAAAGGCAAACATTTGCTATAACTCTGTTGCGTGACAAAGAATATAATTTGAGGCAGTAACCAAGGAGCTAATTGTTCCTCCCTTAGATTAGATTAATAAAGCGTCTAATGAGTCATGACAGACATTTGGCATGTAAGGGCATGTTTATTTAAATTTGCAATTCATAAGAGTTATACTGTAGCCTACTGTCTTTTGATGTCAATTTCAATTGCAAATTCATGGGCACTTCTAAAGTATTTTGGAGAATCCTCTGTCACTGGTCAGCCATCAAAAACCATCAGCCTCCTTGAATTTTATCACTTTTATGCATGATAAGGATCTATCAGAGATCTACCCCAACTTTTGGACTGCTCTCAGGATTACACTTACTCTGCCAGTCACTGTGGCTCAAGCAGAGAGGAGCTTTTCAAAAGTTGATCAAGTCATACCTGAGGTCAACCATGTCTCAAGAACAGCTCACTGGCCTTCCTATCATCAGTATCAATAACTCAATAGGGGGCAGATTTCGTATGATGACATTATTGATGATTTTGCATTAAGGAAGGCCAGAAAGGTCAGGTTTTAGTTTGTGTTTTCTGTTCTTAGTGCAATAGTGTAATAATTAGATTTGCTTTTGTGTGATGAAGGATTTGTGCTATTTAGAATATTTTTTCTATATTTTATTTGTATATTATTCTTAATATTTTAATGTTGTTGTTCTCTGGTCGTGTTACATCATGATACATATGTACATCATGTACATATGTTGCAACATTTATGTACATAGAGTATATTTAAGTTCTGATAACTTATACTGATTTGTGCAGAATTGTGTTTTTAAAATGTTCTGTTGAAGGATTTGTGCAATTGAGAAATATAAGGTTCGTCTTACACTTATATAGTTATGGTAAAACATGGCTTTTTTTCTCTCGGATGGGTGGGAGTAGATGGGGGGGCACCCAGAGCGGATCTCGCCCGGGAGTGATTCAATGTAGAACCGCCACTGATGGTTGTCAATTTGGGGCAAAATCTTTCTAGTTATAAGCGTTCTTCTATACATCTTTCTTTGTGTTCATCAGAACAGAGAAATGCATAAAGATTTGTAACAACTTGTGAGTAAATGATGACAGAATTTTCATTTTTGGATGAAGTATCCCTTTAATACACCAGTGTTTTTCCTACTGGAAGTCAAATGTTTATTAGGAGTAGGCTAAGTGACACATAAACCGTTAGTTTTATGGAGAGTATAATAAATCAGACAAAATGTAGTTCACTCACCCCAAATATTTTGGGCTCCCCTTTCCGTAAGCTTTCCAGCAAGGCATTTCGTTTATCGTTCAATTTTTCCTCCACCCGACATGGCGCAGTTGTCACTGACAGGTCCGTCGACACTGTCACAGACATTTCTTTTTTTCTTTTCTTTTTTAGGTTTAAGCTCGCGATGAGGGGTTTGCGTAAAAACTCTTTTGATGATTTCCAAACTCCTGAAACTTTAAGTTACCAATGTATGCGGCAATTCCAAAGCCAAGATCTTGTTGTAAAATTCTCTTTGGGATACAAAACGGTCTGATCCCACTCTTAGGATTTTTAAATAATCGGAATTTCGAAAAGAATTTCGTTCTGTTCAACCCCCTTCCTCCAGAGACTCCCATATACGCACAGTCCCTTCCCCCAATACGCACTTTTGAATCTTGGTTACATTCATAAACATCCCCGTTTCCCTCGGTTTTCCAGTATTCTTTGGACCTGCCTGCATTCAAGGTGAGTATCTTATTTTAATAAAAAAGTACATCTGAACGGACACTTTTAAAAGTAACATCAACAACCACGCATAAAATACTTTTTATTGTGGATGACGCATGTGAGCGTATACATGGTTTGTGTTTATGCATGTGTGGGTTAAAAATAATATAGTAAGGTAAAATAAGATCAAATAAGATAAGGTAAGTAAATAAATAATGTAAATGACATTCTTTTCTCAATCTGGACATCATCAGCTATTGCGTAACACCGTGTTGCATCCAGCTGCGCTGTCCTGCATATATTCTCTAGATACCCGCCCACTTCCTTGGATTTTTTTCATCACAAGCATCTGTATTCACATCCCGCTAGTCAATACCCGATAGTAAACTGACAATATGTTTGAATGTCTAAAACCATGAAATGTTTCTATTTCACTATGCATCAGGTTAATTTTAACTAACCCTAACCACTCTCACATCCTTTGTATAGATGTCAACAACCCAAACTGCGTCTGTCGATACAGTTCCTCCCAGGTCACGACGCCTATTTAGGCTTTACGACCCTGAAGTGGTTGCGGTAGGGAAAGGGTCAATTGTTTGTCATTTAGAAAAACTTTGTGACGAGATGTTTTCCTGAATGTTGTTGAAAATATTTAAATTTCCTCCATAAACACGTGTTTCTTTTTTTTATCTAGGTAATTGCAATATTACTTGGTTTGTTTCAAGTGCTTTTTGCTGTACCAACTTACAACATCAGCCTTGATACAACATTTTTGTTCATGTGCCCTCTTTCTGTTGGTTGTGTGGTATGTACATTTTACTCTATATATAATATATGGTACATATTTATATATTCATTATAGTTTTCTATATTTTGTCTTATGACGTTTGTTAATAGCCATACCACAACATGGTCCACTCCATTTAATAATAGTGGCATTACACTTACAATATAATGTAGTTTTTAAGGGAATTATTTAGGTATTATCATACTTCATTTAAAGTGACGGACACCTCAAATCTAACTTTTTGGAGTGAAATTAATGTAATATGATTTTGTGCAGTACTTTTTCTTTAATCATTTCTTCTTATTTCCATAAATTTCATATGGCAGTCAAATTAAAATAAATGTGACTTTCCTTGAGGAACCTTTAGTCATTTTAAATCACATCCTTTATACATTTTTCAATTCATAATTGTAACAAAAGTCACCCAGTTTGAACCATTCCATTAAATTAAAAAAATATTTTTCACTCAGTCATGAACACAAAGTTTGACTTTTTTGTGACCATTTGGTCTGTTTGAATCACATCCAGTTTTTACATAGTATTTTTTTCACATATCCAATGTCACCACAGTCACCAACTATTTCAATAAACCAAAAAGTTCAAATGTAGAAAAAAGTTAAAAATTTGCAAAATTACCAAAGGATTGTTATTTTTTTTTGGTTGGCGCATGATTATCTAACACATTTGAATACTTTTAGGCATTTATTGCGAATTTGAAATGTTTTATGCCGTTTCAATTTTTTTTAAATATTAATTGGGATTTTGTGGCTCTGCTTGTTCACCAGCAGCTTTATTTATGCAAATGGTACCGATGGTTTAAATACAGAACTTGGCCGCTTGGGCAATTGACAGAACAACTGGTCCAAGCCTCTCACACTGGCCCCAGTTCATCCATATATTGTTAAATTTTGCAGATGATCTATTCCTAGGGCAAACTGTCTCATCTACATTTATTGAAATTTTTCCATTAGTCTGTGATTGCTGGATCATTATGTATGGCATCTGAAAGAACCCCTAGCAGACAACTGGTAAATTTCAGCCACTTTTACACCTTAGCGCTTCATATATAATGTGAATTGTATTATGTTTTTCTGCAAACATTAGTTAATGCACTTGCCTGTGTTTTTTCTTTTAGTTGAAAAAAAGTATGTTAGCCGGTCTTGCAAGCCTGGGGTTGGCACTGATTGCTGTTTTTCTGTATGGTTATGCTGTGATCAAACCTCAAGTCATTCCTCCTTGCCTAGAACCAGAACATGACTTCCCCTATGGAAATAATACTTGTCCAAGCAAATATTTTTTGGCAAGTATTTTTTTATTTGCCATTAGCTTGTATAAAAGAACAAGACACATTTTAGCAATTACATTTATGGTTTATATTCACTTTTAATTTCAGAATGTTTTAAGACTGAATAAATGATTTTAGATCACACTATTATGATTTAGCAAAAATAATAGAAATAGGCTCATAAAATCTCTTTCTTTTTACAGCCTTTGAAGAACGCCATCTCTGGGCTGCTAATATTTTATGATGTTGTTGCTTTGGTTGTTCATTGCCTCTTATCATATTCTGCATTTGGAGGACTGAAGAGACTCTGAGATAACATTTCATACACCAAGGATTTCATAAAACATGTGTCCTCATTTTATGTTAACAGACATGTATAATCTTTTTTATATTTTGAATAGTATTTTTGTCATTAAAAACTCTTATATTTCTCTTGTAGCTTACTTAATAGCTTCTGTTTTCTTGATAAACTCATTAAAAAGTGAAATTACATGATGATGTGAAATACAAGTGTGATTGGTGACGTGGTTGCACCAAGAGTGACTTTTACGTGTAATTTCATTATTTTGTACTGTTTGTACTAAATACCCACGAGTTCCTGAAATATAGCAATCAAATAGTAAAAGTAAAAATCCCACATTGTAAAATCTATATTGTCTGTGTTGTGAAACATTAAGATGAAACTTACTGCCATGTCACATATGAAACATTCCCGTTACATCGGGGTTTCCCTTGTAGTCAGCTGAACACGAAGACTAAACCATATAAAACCAAAGTTAGGGGGACCTTATTGATATTTCCACGAATGCGTCAACGTACAGTGTAATTTTTTCATTGTAGAAATATAATTTTGCCAATTGAGCAATAGCCTTAAAACTATTTAAACATTAATGCTTATCGCTTAATTAAAGTGACATCTTATTTCCCTACAAAAAAAATCCACATTGGACTCGTCCAAAGATGGCGGAGATATCTGTCAACGAGAAGTGAAAACTTTCCCTCAAGAATGGGAATATATCCCTTTTAAAAGACATTTATTGCCTTGGTTCGTTTAATTTGACATCGGTGCTGCTTTAACAGACATATCATTGCCTGGTTTTGAGTTCTCCTTTTGTCTCACGCAATTTTTTTGACGAATAGCAAGTCAACCCGCCTTGAACAACTGCTGTCTTTTAAGTGTGCTAACGTTAGCTGTCCGGCTAACCGCTGAGAGATTCCACTCGCCAGGGATAAACTCGCGCCAGGTAACACGCTTAATCTCAAGTGGATACTACCCCGAACATATTTTTCACAGAAAGCCGGGTTTAACGCTGAATTCACCCGCGAGGTATTTGTCAGTTTCAGCGCTTCCGTCTAACGTTACATGCTCACGTCACTCGCTTCCATGTAAGTTTGATGTTTTTCCATGAGCACTGGGCGGAGAGGATTTTGATTTGCTTGTACCTTGTAAGTATTTATGAATTATTTTGCTTCATATTTAGGTTTTGGGGTAATTTTGGCCCTATTGCCAGTCCAATGAAAACAGTTTGTAAATGACTTTTCTAGTTGAATGACAGGGGAATTGAAACTACCTATCATTCTGTCTGTAGATCTTGGATTTGCGAAATAACATCGTAAACTCAGAAAGATTGTTTTGCCAATGATTATAATCAGCCAGTCGGCAATATTATTAGGCTCTGGTACATTGCTTGTGTTAACAAATTGAGATAGTTATGTAAAGATTTCTGTTGACCATCAGCTGTCCTAGCAAATCAATGGAGAAGCTTCAAGACCTCAGTCAGTCCGAGTTGCAGGATCTGCTGGACAACTCGGAACGGGTGGAGTCTATGGCATTAGAATCTGACGAGGTGAGTTGATAAATCTCTTTGAGAAGTTTATGAGCCAGCATAGACTACAATGAAATCAAAGTATACCCTAAAAATTATGGCACAATATTATGACAAGAATACTACATACTTGGGTTGTCACGGTTCCATAAACATGTCTTATGATACCATACCAGCTGAAGTATCTCGATACCAAGTAGTATCACGATGCTGTGGCATGTTTACAATTCAAATCTATACAAAAAACACAGATTTAGATGAAAAATGTTGTATTTACCATAGCTAACTGTATTATACTTTGCACTAGAACATGTTGTTGTGTGAACCGTAGTAATTGGAAAATTTTAGCAAATACTGTAGTATATTTAAATATTTACTATGGTAAGACTCAAAAACACTAGTGTCTATGAGTTTTAGTAGTTTACTGTAGTAAATACTGAAGTACACTAGATCATTTTTCACGTGGGAACGTATTCAAATGTGTGACACATTTAATTGAAACAGCAGTCTTTATAAAGGGAAATATTAGTCATTGAGAATAAGTATAAGAATCGCACGATATATCGCCCAGCCCTAAACTGGAGTCATTTTCCTATGCTCCCAAGGCTGTACCCTCACAATTAGATTTTTCTTTTTTTAGACAATTAAATGATAATGGTTACTTTATCCGGTGAACTCGTTTTTTTTCCTAGTAATTATCCTATTTTAATAATAATAACATTTTCAACGTGTTCACCCCAAAATGTTACTATGCTGCCATTTTAATTGAAGATTTGTCCAGAATGATGATATCACACACAGCATGTGTCATTACTTTTAGAGGCAAAACATGGTCTGTGTAGGTAAGTGTGAAGCTCTGCTGTATAATGTTTAATTAGTTTTAAGATTTCAATCAGGTACGGTTTAGCACATGTCTGACTCTGTTGGGGGATTGTAGAGGGAAATATGATCTATAAAAAATGCTGTTCATATAAAAAAGGACAAAATCATCAGTCTCCAGGGCAAAATTCTGAAGTAATCACAGACCATATAGTAGCAAAAATTACCCCAGTGTGTCCACCCTGTTGTCTTAGTTATGATATATAACTTATGATTTAAGGAACTTGGATATAACATTATTCACTTAAAAAAGATAATCTATGTGAACTTCGTAAAGATCTAAGTATTATACAGTATTATATAAGTATAATAATTAAAACGGTCTATCCTGTTGTTGTGTCCATTGTGTGATTGCTGTACCCCCTGCCCACCCTTTCCATCTGTAATTGCTCTTCTTTTTTTGCTAATTTTGGTGGAAATCGACAATCAATAAAAGGGCAACCTAATGTTTTGAAAAATTAAACTTGTTACGTAAAAAGTAAAATCCAGCCATTTTTTAAAAATTGATCATTCACATAATGGGGACTGACTCTTATATTTCAGTAAGTTATTACAAAAAAGAAACCATAGAAGGTTAAGGAACACATTGTCTGTTGCTTAAAGCAAGCATGATACACAAACATATTGTTACTTCCTTTGTTCTCTTGATAGATTCAAAATATTCAGCTGGAGAGGGAAATGGCACTTGCGGCCAACCGCAATCTGGCCGAGCAAAACCTTGACATTAGACCCCGTCTTGAAAAAGAAAGAGCTCGGTTGGTGGACAAATACACTGAACTTGAGGAAGTGAGAGATAAATACAAACAGCAATGTGTCCTGAGAGGTAAGTAAAAGATGGGAGTGCCAGTTGATTCTGGTTAAAAAAGGAGATGCAAAAGTGAATATGGAAAGAATCTTTCTAAAAATATGTAATTGTCAAACATGCTCATTAAGAAAATTGATTTCCTACTGTAACAAAAAATTATAATTAAAAATACATCAGCTACATGCACCTTTTCCCCCGCAAATATCTTCTATTGTTATCGCTACTTTAGCAGAGTGATTAAATCCAAGTAAAAATGTAGCGTTCATTGAACACTTTTGCTCTCACTATAATTAAGTTGCACTGACAATCTTTTGAGTCCTTAAAATGAGTTCTATTGTGCTGGCCACTTGCAGGGAACCTTCTGGTATCGTGAAACCATGAATTTAATTTCTTATCTGCTTTTTATTCCTTTGACTGTTCATAGAGACTTTTGAGTAGACACAGGAAGCTCTGCTGAGTTTCTAACAAGAGCTTGTTAGTTTTCATCCAGAAAGTCAGTTTACAGTTAACAAGGCCACCTGTTCTCCTCCCCCATTTATACATCCGTGACATTACATCACACTATAGCTATGTGTCTGGCCAAAAAACTATATGAGACTCTTTGGTAACTGTAGTTTTTTCCCTTGATTTACTCTTTCCATTCTTATTGTTTGCTTCTTTTACGTCATTACACATAGCGAAGTCATGGAGTTGCATAACCTGTTCTCATTCAGCTTCTTGGTTTTTTCATATTCCTTCTGCCCTGTCTGCATTCTTTTTCAGTTTTTTTTTTTGTCTCTGTAGACTGTATAAAGGGGCAGGTGTCTCCAGAGGGGCTGATGACTCGTCTGCAGACAGAGGGCGCCAACACAGAGGCAGAATCAGAAGTGAGATACAATCGCCTAGATGTTTGGCTTGCTGTGTGTTGTTGAAAATCTGTTACTAATAAATAGACTTGTATGATATACTGAGTTTTTTAAACAAAAAATATCTGTTCAAGTGTATTTGAAATTTATATTAAATCTAACATTACCTTTGTTTTAGAAAAACAATACACGTGTTAAAAAAATCTAAAATTACTTACTAAATTCAAAACATGTATTATATTATTGAATTAATGTAATATTTAATTTAAATGTATGTGAAATACTCGTGGTAACATTTACAATATAGCATTCAAGATTTTTTTTTTTTTTTTAAGGAATGTGACATAATAAAAAATGAGGGACACAAAGTCAGTTAAAATGTTTAATGTTTTAATAACTCATTAATCAAAGTGAGAGAATCTAGCATAACAGCATTACTTTTACAAGCTTGAAGATCACTCTGTCTCTTTCTTTCAGACTCTAGCAGATGAGTTTCTTGAAGGTTCGATATCGCTGGACTCTTTCCTTGAACGCTTCCTTTCCCTCCGTTGCCTCGCTCATACAAGACGAGTGCGTATTGAAAAGATGCAAGAAATTCTCTGCCAAAAAAGCAAAGGGATAAGAGATGCTCCAATGACATCACAACCCTGTGCTAATCAGGATGCTGGATCATCATCAGCGTGGCAACAGCCGCAGCCTCAACAGCAACAAGGCTCCAACATTAACTCGCCCTCCAATGCCACCAGTTCTGCTGTTCCCTACTCCCCCTACCCAGTTGTACCCCCAAACCACCCCCCTACAGCCTCCACAGCAGGCCCCACCAACTCAAACACAGCGTTTCAGCCATACCCCAGCCAGGGTGCCCCCTTTCCACCAATGACAGGCTACTCCGCCCCCAGGCCCGCTTTTGGTCCTACCGCTTGTCCATATCCCACTCAGCCCTCATTTCCCGGGCCACCGTTTGGGCAGTTTGGTCCCACGCCTGACCCGTACCCAAGTCCACACCCTTATGGAGGGTATAGCTACCCCTCGGGCCCCCACGGGCCATCAACCCAGTCACCAACAGGTAGACCTCTTTATAGGCCAGGTTTTGGAGTCCCACAACAATATTCCTGAGCCACTCTGTGTATGTCACTGTCTTTTTCTCTCATTACTCTCCCACTCGTCTCTCGCCCTTCTCCTCTTGCTCTGCCTTTCCTTACCCTCAGATTTGTGGTTTGTGTACCCGTGTCACATCCTGTACCTGTCTGAGGCTTTAAAAGAACACTTGAGAATGGGTGTGCTTGTTCCCCCCTGTGAAACTTCAAAGAAAGACTCGGTCAGAGACTCTGTATGGGCTTCACAGGTTTTGCAGGCTCAGTTCCAGACCATTTAAAGCATGTTTCTCAAACCGATTTGAAGAAATCACTGATATGTTAATATTTTTGAAGATGAGATTTTTTTTTTTTGACAAAATTGCATTGCAGCTCAACCTCGATTTCAGTGGTTTTGCTGAGATAAACAGGTCACACTACGCAGAGCATTCCTTTAGCATTAAGGCATCAATATATACCCTTTGCAGTCCAAAAAGCACAGCATTGTCATTCTATTTTAACTCGGATGTAAACTATTTATTGAAGCTGAGCTTATTCTGTATCATAATTATATTTTTGCAATTTCCATATGTGCAAATTTCACCAGTTTTGTAAATTTGGCTGGGTGCAATCATGGGTTCTGTTACGAATGTGTACCAATGCACCAATAGATGACTCCATCCATTACCTCCTTTGCTTAATTTTCTCTTTTTTTTCTTCACACCCTTCCACTCCACCTATTTTAAATATAGCTTGACAGTGATCAAAAAGCATAGATTATTACCGTACGTTCTCTAGTAGACACAATGTAATTTGTATTAATGGATATGTAAAGAGAAATCAGAGAGTAAGGGGTTATAACATAGACATACTGTATCTTTTGTCTGCTATAGCACAGGATAAGGGATGGGGGTGCAGGTTATAACATAGCACAGAGCATATGCAAGATAATAGGAGATGCATAACATGCTGGTAGTTATATACCATTCAGTACCTACCGTAGGGTACAGAAAACTTTTTGTAGTAGAACTATGCAGACAAAATGCCTTGACATTGGCTGCATATTTTACGCTTTAAGTTGACGGTTTCATGATCTTGTCTTCGAGTCTTAGTTACGTTAAAAAATGGAGAGAATAGGATCCGATGGTGCTCGCCCCAGATTCACTACCACAAACCGAACACCTTATGCTGTGGTTTAGTTAAGGACTACCCCCAGATTCACTCGATTTACAACATCAACCACTTAGTTTAAAGGTCACAACACAAAAGATCAACAATTTCTTGGCCTCACCCACAAAAGGCCTAAATTTGTCATTTATAAAGATGATATCTAGTCTCCCCTGGGTTAAAAAAAGTGCACTTGTGTTCACTTTCTCATTATTGGCCATCTGGAGGACCACGTGAATCGCAGTCCATACTAACAGCCCGACACTCGTTGACAACAGGAGCTGGGATCGGGGCCATGCGGGGTCTTTCTTTATTTTTGTACTTTTAAAGCAATTCAAAACCAGAGGCGTCCTCAATCAAGCCTCGGGAGGCTTTATCTAATTCATGAACTCAGTAAATAAGACTCAGGTTTGTAGCAGAACCCCCACTTTTAGGGTCCCTCCCCAGCACCTGGAGCAAGGGAGAGACCAATACGACACGAGGATAAGAAAAAAATGGAATGAAGAAATTTTATTAGCACATTGATTTGCAGCATTAGGGGGAAGAGATTCTATTTCATTGGTTGTGATGACTGTAGCCTGTTAAAAGTGTATTTTAAGTTTTATTGTCCTTTTTTCTCGGGTGTTAATATTAAACACTGAAGTTGATCTACCATGCCTGTGTTGCTTTTTTATTTATAATTACTCATGAAGTAGTTTGATATTATTATTAATATTGGTCTTTTTTTATTTGTCAAGTTTATTGTTTGAGATATTTTATGAATAGTTATCTGAGGATAAAGCAAATCTAATGTCTCTGAAATGTACACATGTTAAGATCACTTATTCATTCCTTATTAATACTATTTTAAGATTGTAGAATAATAAAAAAATCATCAAAATAATAATGCCATGATGACTAAAGAATTATGTGATGTGTGACTAAAGAAAAGTAAAACATCAAAGGGATGTTATATTTGGTGTCTTTGAAGTAGCTGCCATTCGTCTTGAATTTGCTGAATTGGCATTTAACAGCCAGTTTCTTCAGGTCTCATCCTGGGACCCTTTTAAAACCGTAATGGGCTTGCATTGCTTGCCTTTCCCCATTATTTAGTCAAATCCTCCTTTTCAAAACGTGCCTATCCAATATAATTTTAGTTATCTTACAAAAGAAGTTGTGTTTTCACAATAAGCTTATATTTTTAGCTACAGAATAATTTCAAATAGCAATAAGCAAATGCCTAGATCAAATGATTTTTAAGATTAAAAAGTACATTTCATTCAATTTTTGACCTGTAGCCTACAGTTTAAAGAAAAGTGGCAGTTCAACTCATTGACTCACTGAAAGCTGTTTAAATTCCGCTCAAATTGAATCATAGATGAGAGTTTCAAGCGGGTGTTATGGGGAATTTTTTTTACAAGTTCAAAAACCAGCCTTTACGGGGTCTTTCTTTAACTGTACGGTATGGTAAACCAACCCCGGCGACACATGAGAAAGAGCGAGAGAGCGAGGGAGGTACATAGGCGGCTGGGAAACATTGTGAATGAAAAGAAGATATGAGTAACGGTGAAATGAAAGCATATGTCTGGATATTGGTGCTTTTTTTGAGTGTTATACAATTCATGTTTCACTTCCATGCTCGCCGTAGATTTCTCGGTGTTCATTACTCATCGGCGACCTGCACGAGCATTTTCAGTCCGCCCTTCTCCAAAATAAACCCACTCCCGCTATGCAAAAAACAGGTTGTGTTATGCAGATGTTATGCCTTTTCACCCCTAGACTTTTTATCACTGCTATATAGGCCTATAACTCAACCCCCATTCTGTATCGATCCTCATATTGATTTCTGTATTCTTTATTTGTTTACTGTATTCTTTTTTTTTTTTTTGAGTCACAGAAGTTTAAATAATTATAAACAAGTGGGAGAACATTTTAAACTTTGAATATAACACTTTTTTTCTCCACCCACCTTGTTTTTTTTTTAAAGCTTTTCTTCATTTTTTGTCTGTGTTTTTTTGTCTCTTTGAAGTGAGGAAGCAGTGCAGTGTGCAATCAAACACAAAACGTGATTACAAGCAAACGGAGAGAGAGAGAGAAAGAGGATGAGGGCGGGGAAACGATCAAGCTCCACACCTCTGTATTTCCTTTCACTTAATATTCTTGTCATTTGCTCCACACGTTTGTTTCTGTCAGTCACCAACACGGTAAGATCTGATAATATAATTGTTTAAGGCTGGTTTGATGTTTGTATGGTACAATGAAAGCTGTCTTTAGTTTTTTGATGCTTGGCGGCCTTTGAACGAAACCGTCTTCAGAGTACAGAGGAAAGATAGCTGTCAACTAAAAGCAAGAGACGAATCATTTGATAAAAGAAAGGTGAAATTCGATAGAGTCCAGTGTGTATCAGCAAATTTCTGTAAGGTCTTGTGAATTACGGGCAAGTTTTTGTTCTTTGTAAGTGAAGTCATGTTACGATGACATTTATACATTCTGACAATGTAGAGCACAATCACAGCTTTGGGTTTTTGTTTATTCACTTAAGCAGTTTCCCTGATAACAGAACATTTAAGAAATCCAAAGTAAGACACTGTCATTTTGCTCAGGACATTAAATTTAATAAAACACTGACTTGGATGCCAAAGGTCACTCATTTGACCTCTAGGCCTGTTTTAATCTTTTTTTGTGGAAAAAATATAATCAAATGTTGTTCAATTTATCTTGTGTAGCACAGATCTTTACCAGATGGAGAACTCTTTGTTGACGACATTCACGGCGCTTCTGCTCATTAGTATTCGTAAGTGAACTGTTTGCTATTAAGATGCATGACTTGATGAAGTTCCATTATTTGATCTCAATGTATGGTGTTATTTTTGTTTCTTTATTATTCAATCAAAAATACAGTATTTGAGATCAAAATAATTATACTCTTAATACATATATATATATATAATATTGCAGATAAAAAGTTATATTATGGCTGTTTTTATTTTTAAACAAAGTAATATTTTCACAATTTCATTTGCAATGTGCATTTTTCTTTAATCGCTTTTCATCACCTTCCTACACACTTCGCTCTCTGCCCTGTTGTCTTTGTTTGCGGAACAGAAACCTTTGCTTTTGGGTTGAAAACTTTTGCAAAACAAAAAATTTGCTTTTGGGTTGAAAACTTTTACTTGCCAGGCAGGCAGAATCTACTCACCTGAATGAAAGACCTTTCTCTATTTGCCACTTTCAATCAAAGTCAAGTAAAAAACTCCATCCTGATTTGAAAATGCCCAGTAATTGGGAAACACCCCTTTTGCTTTTCTTTGTTTGCATAACAAAAACTTTTGCTTTTGAGTTGAAAAGTTTCGCGTAACAAAACTTGAAAACCCAAAAGCAAACGTTTTGTTCCGCAAGCAAAGACAGCAGAGCAGAGAGCGAAGTGTAGGTACGTGATGAAAACTTAATTGAAAGAAAAACATTTTTCTTTTTTTGTCTTAATAAATGTCACAACTTTCATTCACTGTATTGTATTTTTACCATTGTCATGCAAAATATTGTAAGCAGTTTAAAAAGCAACCAGTTCCACTATATATTAAAAGTAGAACTGTTGGACAAGCATAAATTTGTACTGGTAAAATGATATTTGATCAAATGATAATTGATCATTTATAAGCAAACACATACTGTACTCTTCATCTCTAATTCATATTTTTAACTACCTACCAATTGGAACCTGTCGTCAAGACAAAAAAGATCATTGTGCGGAGTAACATTTTACCAGTACCGTAGAATCATACTATGGGTGAAACTAAATATCATTATATAATATAGATATATAACTAAATAAACTTATGCATGTATTATTTGTTCATCCCTAAATTAATAAAAGATTTTAATTTCTTCTCGTTTAGCAGACAAAAGTGTATACTGTACTCTTACATCGAGTTGCTGTAAGATAAGACCCTTTTTGGGTAACTTATACATCCAATGGTGTTTAAATGGCAATTATGTCATTTTTTAAAAGTCCTTCTATTTTAAGGTCAACTGTTAAGAGTATTTGAGCAACTGTATTTCATATGAACTAATGAGAATACATTAACATAAGAACAACATTTTATAAAGTAGCCAGAAACAACTTTCAAAGTATAGCCTGCTTATTTTATTGCTTTTTATCTTATTAATAATTTAATATGTTAAACCCCAGTAACATTGAATGAGGTTTTTAAAATAGTGTTTCTCATGCGTAAAAACATAAACAATAAAATATATCAATAGGAATGCATTTTTTTACGTGCAAACCATAAAACATAGTCAAATAATAATAATGTTCTTTAAAAAAGGTGCTTTTGTTGTGTCCTATTTTTACAATTTTGTGCCGGCACCTGACCGCACATCAAAGAAAAAGATGCATTTCTAGTAAGCAGCGCTTTATCACACTGCAGATTCCACCAATTTTGAAAGCAACAGTTGACTTTTTGTACTTTTTCAATGTTGTTTTCAAGCACTGGAATCTCTTGGATTTATATTGGATGTATACATTTGTGATTTTAAAGTTTACAATGATCTTCAGACTTTATTTTAGTTTAAAATCCATATGAATGTTGTAAAGTATCGTAGTCGTGGTACATGTTTAATTGAATGTGTTTCCAATATCATTTCAAATATTCTGTCATTTTAAGATCATAATGTATTATGGAACTGTACAGCTTAAGTGCATCTCATCATTATGGTGCTTTTTTTTCAATAGGTAATAAATCCAAAAATCTAGATCATACATCAATTAAGGTCCAAAACAGCCCATACTTGCAAAGTGCAATGGCCATAATGCAATCATGCAAACAAATGTGCAAAATGTATGTGTGATTGCGTCTCAGCGCTTTGCAAACACTGCAGAATGAGTGCAAATGATCCATCTCTCTGCTCACTAACCTCAGCGGATTTCTTTTTTTACATGTGGACACCAGCAGTTCTGAATTGTCATGCCACCTTTTACCAAAAATGTCATATGAATATGCAGACACGGATTGAATATAAATAATGCTTTCAAAGTTGAGAATATTGATAACCCACTATATTAAAATATACAATAGTACAGTCAATCAATCTTAGATATGTTAGCTTTCCTATTTTGCCATTAATGTGTCCATTTCAGTTAAATCTATGTGTCTCACGTTCAAATGCATTTCCCTTACAGAACAAGGAATAACCTCTTCGGTAAACTTCAGCTCAGAAGCTCCGTCAACCACACAAAAAAATTATATTAGTAATACACTCAAACCCAACACACCAACCCCATGCCAGAACATCACTCGATATATCACTCTGCCTCCTGTTCTTGCCCGGGTGAAAATTTCCTGGAAGAAGGGGAGTCATTGTGCGGGTCAGCTCTATCTCTCTTCCTCTGAACTACGTGAGGCTCCCTTGTGCAACACACCTGAAGTCCTGAAGTGGTTGAGTAAACTATGTAAAGACACAAGATGTGGGGACTTTGAGAACTTCAAGGTCACATCCGAAGATGTTAAAGGTTATTTTGTCAGCAGGAATATGACAGTGAGCACAGCTTCCTGCCAAGGACTGCATGTCATTTGCCAAGGTGTGTGCTTTTTTAACATAAAAAATGATGGTGAAATATTTTACACATAATTCGATAGTTTTTATGTTGATCAGATTTAGCAGCCAATACAATTGTGATAATTTGATCAAAGTCAGTATGCTGTACGTTTAAAATGATGTTGTTTCTCATTCTCTCTTTCAGACCCTCATGGAAAAGAACTGGCTGCTTATAAGGCAGTAACTGGCATATTAATTTTCTTGATCTTGAGTGTAATTCTCCTTCATTTTAGTCGGCCCACGTTCAAAGCCATCCGCAAAAGATGTGAGTCACTGATGAAATAAGCATGTTTTCAATTTTACAGTTGATAAATGCAAATATTTATATACGCTGTACTGGCACATGGCACATCATTTTTCTGAAGTTGTTAAAAGTCTTTTTTGTAGAATGCGTCGCAGAATATTTAATGGCTGTGCCTCTGTACTGGTTACATTGCTTGACAGTCAGATTTTCCAGTATTTGAATCCCAAAGTTAAATATTGCCTCTAATTTTGACATTTTCTAACCGGCTTTGATGCAGTTTCACAGAAACGTCAGAATCAATGGATCGGACCGACTCAGACTCAAAGTGGTGAGTCATTTCCGACCCACACACAAACACATGCACACAGTTCCTGTGTCTTAACTGGTTGTGCATGATGCTGGTGATGCTAGATTCATTGGTGTTAGTTTCAAAGAATGAACAAACAAAATGTATACTTTGTCTTTCTTTTCTCTTCTTCAAGTGTCTTATCACAGAGGTCAAGCTGGCGGTCAAGCAAACAACAATACAGTAAAGCGTCAGTCATATCCTGGTCAGTTTATTCACTTTTTCTCTCTCTCTCTGCCATTCACACAGATTTACTTCTTGTCCAGTTATTTACAAAGTTGATTTTATGAATAAAATTGGCCTCTTTTATAAAGATGCTTGACTAAACACACATTTAATTCAGGTTACAAGTTTTGGTAACTCACTATTCAAGTGTATTTATTGACCAGCCAGGTTTTCTCAAAATCATTTAGACTGCGCAGCGATTCACATGCACAGACAATTGGTACCCATTTGATTTTTTTCTGTGTTGTTAGGTTTGGAAAAGCTGACGGTAAACCAGAGTAGGGAGCCCTCGTCCAACAGAAACAGTGACTATGATTCATACGGATGCAATTGAAGGCCTGTGCCCACAAATTACTTTAATATTGATGGGAGAGCCGACCACTCTGTGTTAGACGTCAGTGTCATATTGAATCAGCGATCATGCTGTTGGACGGTTAAGTTGATCTGACATTTAGCAAGTCATGCAAGTCGTGTAAATATGTGTGAGACAAACAGCTGAGAAATCCATTTAGAGTAGTTTTATTTTCAAAATTTCTTTGTAATGCTTTGTGGGCTTTGTTTTATTTTTTGCAATTACTTGATTTGCATTTGTGTTCTGTAAAAAGTTGTTACATTTAGAACTATTCTGATTTTTTAAATGGTGTTTAGTTAATGTAGTCAGGTTGATTTAGTCATAATAGACAATTATTTATGACTTTATGAAACAAGTTCATTTTGATTGACAAAACCTGACAAATTCAAACATTGTATTGTTGATGTTTCTTTTAAAATTACCAGAAATTACCAGAATGGAATTTTGTAAAGATCAGATGAACCAGTTGAAAAATTGCCATTTTGTTAAATTATACAAGTGATTGAATGTGCTTAAATAAACCATTTTTGTTAAAGATTGTTACAAGATCATTATTTCCACATTTAGAAGACACATGGGTTGTTATTGTTTTTAAGCTTCTTAAAATTTAGGATATAAATTGATACAAATTAATTGAACACTACAGTAAATCATCAATACAAAGACATGAAAGAATACAATACAACACAATGCAATAGTTATGTTTGTATGCTGAAGAGATCGTTCTAAAATGGGGTGGCATGGATGGGAGCGATTTAAGGGTGATACTGGAAGAGTGAAGAGGGAATGTGGTGTTAATGCACAATTTTGCAGCAATGTGGTTTCCTGTCGTAATTCTATTAACTTCCTGTTTGTGTTATTTCTGTCGCTCGTGCTCTAAATATACTGTAGACTCACTGTGCTCATTGTTGATTTACCCTTTCTTTCTTTCTTTCTTATGTCTGTCTGTCTTTCTTTCTTTTTTATAATTTTTTGACCCCTTTCTCACCCAGCCTTTTCTTTTAAAAGTTTAAAACCTCCAGCAGCACCTTAAAATCTTTGCGTGCGTGTGCACTAGATTCTGTTTATAACTGCATATGTTTGGCTGTTTTTTTTCATGTACATTGGTTCTGTGTGTATTTATACTTGTGCATATATACACAATCAGTGAAAACATACAGCAGCAGTGTTTTGTGAGTGTGTGTGTGTGTGTGTGTACCTGGTAAACCCTACGGTATGGGGACAAAATACAAAGAAGTCCCCATAAAAAAGGGAATATCCAATATCACATTTTATTGGTCTCCATGAGGAAACAAGCTTATAAAGCATACAGAATTATCTTTTTTGAAAATCTAGAAGAGCAGAACGTTTTGTTTGATTGTTAGGTTTAGGGGTAGGGAATATGATATACAGTTTGTACAGTATAAAATCCATTGCGTCTATGGAATGTCCCTGTAAAACTTAAAAACCCAACATGTGTGTGTGTGTGTGTGTGTGTGTGTGTGTGTGTGTAGGTGTGTGGGCGCTCGTGTGTGTATGTGTGTGTGCGTGTGTGTGGATAACTGCTGTCTTCCTCTCATCCACAGGTCAGAGTGAAGGATTTAATCTGTAGTTAAAATGAGGTTTTAGCAGAGAACAATGACAGATGACAAGAGATTACATGCACAGATTAACAGAGAGACCTGCTCTCATGGGGCATAAAATCTAGAGCATCTATCTGTCATCCCTCTTTCTCATCATCACAATGCACTTGCAAACAGTGACACTGACATCAAACATGCTTGTTACCTGCAAAATTACTTTATACATCTCTCATTCACAAACAGAATATGCTGCATGATAATGATTCAATAAATTCCATAAATAAATTGCAGATTTTGTGAATTATAATGTCATAAACCCAAACCATCTGTTCCTCCTAGAGGAATACAGACATTGGAACCACGTTTAAAACTATGTTCCTTGTTTTGAAATCTTAGCAGGTTAATGAGGGACAGAGATACTGATAAGATGGGTAAAGAGAAAGTGCTGTGAGTAAATAGTTTGTTTACGCATAATGCTCTTCCTCTCAATAGGATTTGGCCCTGTCTACAACATTTACCAACTCATCATTATTTAAGCCGATGAAATATAACATTAAGAGCATTGAGCCCATTGACATTAATGTATGCTCAAACCACTAACAGTAACAACATTTTGCCGTATAGCGAAGAGAAAGGAAGATAGACATGGCAAGAGCAGGATCAAAATGAGATTGAATATTTTATCTTTTGATGTATGAGATTTTTCTTGGAAGAAATTCAAGCATCCTTGGACAGAAGGAATATCCAAGAACAGCAGGGGATGGTCAGATCAGAGAGAGAGGGGAAGAGAAGGGATTATTTAGTGTTTTAAATGAACAAATCCGTATTGTGTGAATCTGGCACACCAGACAGGGACAGAAAGACAGAGAAAGCAAGAGCTACGAATCCAAAAAGTCAACGTACAAAAACAGAAAAGAAAGGATAGAGGCTACTTATAGGATTTATGTTTACATAAAACTCTCAAAGGCTGAAAGCAAGAAGACGAAATTTAAAAAAAGTTTGTCGACCTTAATGTAGATAGACTGATGGAGACTAAAACGTCACAGAAGAAATAACATTACATGCTGGACTCAGCGTGCACATGAGAGAAAGTGATACTTTACTTTCAGTTTTGCATATCTGAAGAACATCTGGAGCAGATTGTTGAGGCAAGTATGAAATTAAAAGCAGTTCTATTAAGCTTTGTTTGTTTTAAAATGTTTTAAGTTATAAAATCAATGAGATATTATAACATTTTGTAATGCAGAGAATATCACAGTGCCATATTAAATGTAATATTAATCTACTTTCATCCAAAAAGTTTGTATGATAGGAGTAAATATTTTAATATGTTATGTTAAAAATTAATGTCTGTTTTTCTTATTGAATAAAAGCAAAAAAAAAAAATTTTTTAAATGTTATTTTTTAGGGTGTTATGGAGGTGATGAGCATGTTTGCACTCCAAAGGAAGTATTCTGCTGTAAGACTGTTTATCATTCACCTATTCATAGTCCTTTGTAAGTTTGACTGATTTTAATATTCCCACAAAACACATAATTAACACTTAAAATCCCCTCTTCTAAAAGCATTTCGGCATAAACTCTAGCAATATGTGGACTTGTGAAGCCACAGGCTTTTATTTACTGTAAAATGTCATTTAAATTTCAAAGTAAAAGGTTTAGTTCACCCAAAATAAAAATTTACTGACCCTCAAGTTGTTTCAAACCTGTATAAATTTTGATGTTCTGCTGAACGTAAAAAAGATATTTGGAAGAATGTTTGTAGTCAAACAGTTTTGGGGCACTATAGACTTATACAGTAGCAACAAAATCTACTACACTCTAAAAAAATATGTAAAAATTGGCCACAAAGTACTGTTTTAATATGAAAGAATTTTCTGTACTCATTTTTGAGGTTGTTTTACCTGTGTTTTATATTTGCACTGCATTAAATTACATTTTAGCATTGACAGAAATGTCCGTAAAATAAAGGAAAATGTACCGTAATTGTAATTTTCTGCCAGTACTTTGTCCATTTTTTACAGTGTATGTAACCAGTGTATGTTCACCTTAACAAAGAAATGTTTGCAGGTTTGAAACAACTTGAGGGTGAGTAAATGATGACAGAATGTGTTCTTTCACAGCAAAGCAATTCTTAAAAATAATGTTTTAACTAATACTTGTTTTTTTATTACTCTGTCAAAAGCCCATAGTCAGATGCCTTCCTCCCCAGTCCTCCCAGTCCGGGTCACTGTACCCTCCCCATGGCAGTCTCTGCCCCTCTCTCAGGGTGATCTGGGCCTTCTTTTCACCAACTCCAGCCCATTCTCATCTACCCAGTCCCTCCTTCTCATACCTCCATCTGGAACTGCCTCCAAACCTGTTCTCCATGCATCATTTGGTTCTTACACCATCACACAGGTAAATCATGATTTACCGTGATTCATATTTTTAAATCTAAACTGATAGTTTTTGTGATCTATTTGTGAGCTGCTAATATACTTCTTTTTTTCAGATGATGATGTCTGAACCCATTCCTCCACTATCCCCATCTCTCTCTGCATCGCTTCTTTCTAAAACTGTTGTGAAAGAGAGAAAGGGGGAAGAAGGGAACAGGTATAAGGTGCGAGTGCTGTTTCATATGAGGGGTGACCCTAACCAAGGCACATGTGTTACCCTTCATGCTTTTAAACAGACTGAGGAGCAAAAAGTGTCCTGCATCACTCAGGTACTGCTTGGTTGGTTTTCCTCATGAAGAAATATTTAGGCAAAATTACCTTTTATAGATATTTACTTACACTCACCTAAAGGATTATTAGGAACACCTGTTCAATTTCTCATTAGTGCAATTATGGTGGTGGTGTAATGATGTGGGGGATGTTTTCTAGGCACACTTTCGGCCCCTTAGTGCCAATTGGGCATCGTTTAAATGCCACGGCCTACCTGAGCATTGTTTCTGACCATGTCTATTCCTTTATGACCACCATGTACCCTTCCTCTAGTTGCTACTTCCAGCCGGATAATGCACCATGTCACAAAGCTCGAATCATTTCAAATTGGTTTCTTGAACATGACAATGAGTTCACTGAACTAAAATGGCCCCCACAGTCACCAGACCAGACCCAATAGACCATATTTGGGATGTGGTGGAACGGGAGCTTCGTGCATCTCACAAATCTCCATCAACTGCAAGATGCTATCCTATCATTTCTAAAGAATGCTTTCAGCACCTTGTTGAATCAATGCCATGTAGAATTAAGGCAGTTCTGAAGGCGAAAGGGGGTCAAACACAGTATTAGTATGGTGTTCCTAATAATCCTTTAGGTGAGTGTATAACAGTATACATATATATTTTTTTTAAATACTACTTTATAGCTAGGTAAATATAGGCTTATGCAAGATGGTGTTATAAATTGATGATGACATGAATTACATTTTTATTTATTTATAAATGTTAATAACATGCACACAAATCTGTATATCTCTTATTTATTTATTAAGATACTTATTTCTTAAATAATATTGAATGTTAAATTCTGCTTTCAATTATGTTTCTCCATTCACTTCTGTACCTTTTCTAAAAATGTTCAACTTCATAAAACATATTTCTGCAGGTAAAAAAAATCGATTCATTTGATATTTTTTCCATTTCTTTTCGCAGCCACCTTTTGGGCTGTGTGTGGTCACTTTGACACTTCCAGACGACTGGTTTGAGACAAACCAGAACATTCAACCAAACCTAGACCAGACTTTTCAGCAACGTCACTCGAGCAAACACCGTTCTCGAAAGCGTGGGAGATGGCATCAATACATGTCAAGTGGGCTAAGGGCCAAATCTGAAATCCCAACTAATAAAATTCATCTCTACTACTCCACTTCCTTCAACATTGTGTCGAACCTGAAAGCCGGACCCCCTGTGTGTGTAGAGGAAGTATTACATCAGTCAGAGAGACGAATGTACTACATTGGACCTGTGGGACTTAAAGAAGAGAGGACAGAAACTAACAAAATCAAGCAGAGCTCTGCGTGTTTAGATGGACAAGTTGAAGAAAAACTGTGGTTGGATTCCACTGTGCTAATTTCATACAGCAAAGGGCCTGTACGTGCGGGACGGCAAATCAGAGTCTCTGTAAACCTGAAGGACAATCTTGATGGAGAGTCATTAATTGTTAGGTAACATTTATATTGGTATGACATAAAATAAACAATTTAAAATCACATTTTAAGTATTTATTGTAAATCATTGTTCACCAATTCTTTCAGACTGAAAGTGAAAAAAGGCTTGTTGTCTCTGGTGGTCAACCCTGTTACAAACTCTGACCTGTGGACTGTTAGTGTAGAGAAGTCAACAGGTTCTAAACATGATGTTATTTCCATCATTAGCCACAGGACTGGCACTCCTAAAACTGGGTAAAGATAAGTTACTTTAATAAAGATTGTAACTTAAAAACTTGTGAGTTGTTTAGTTCTGTCCAAATGTCTCTTTTCACTTTCTCAGGTCCTCTGCTGTAGATCAACTAGCTTGTCTCTCACTTGAGGTTTCGCACAGAAGCTTTGGAGTAGCGATGACTGTCACTGCTAGCTGGTGGGTGGAGTATTCGGGTCGCAGGACTGCGGCATCGCCACATGAGGCAGCCACAACCTTTTTCTCCTTTATCGACAGAGACGTGGTGGGGATTGCTCCCATCACAGAGGTATAACAAAAATTCATTTATTTCCCTAAACTGTAAAAACGTGCTGTCTTAAAGTGTAATGTAGCCTAAGAGGAACCGTGGTGTATGTAGATAGAAATAACTCATTCTAAGGGAATTAAACATAATGCTTCATCTGGTAAGGCCTTTTTACACCCCTTAAGACAGTTATGTGTATTATGTTGCATTTTTTAGGTGCAGTCAACTAAACTTCATTTACTGTGTTAATCCGATTTAATTGACAAAATGATGAAAGTTTTGATTAACATTTGATTGAAGACGAATATGCTACAGGACAACAAAACTGTGTGACAGTATACCATCAGAATGTCCTTTAAATTCAAGATGGTTTGGTTCACATAATAACGAATTTAATTTATTTTTGTGGGTAATGTTTCAGCCAAATTTGATGTGTGATTAATCTGAGATTAATTAGATTAACCTAATTAATCACCACATCATATTATTACTGTAATTAGGTGAAAATATTGACTTTCCATTGACTGATTAAATAGGTGATTCTAGGTTTCCAATATTAGTGGGGATTAGCAAAAATGTATGTGTTGACTTTACTTAAAATACATGTGCACCATTTTTGCATCATGGTTTTTAAGTAGATTCAATTTAAGGAGATTTTAAGTAAACATATCAAGATAATCTTTGTTGCGTTTCCACAAATGTATGAATTCGCTTGACCTTCTTTACTTTACTAAATTATGTAGCACGAGTTCAATCAACTTACTGTGTTCATGTTGGCTGTCCTTAAATATTTCCTTAATTTACCTTAATGTTCATATAGCATAGTGAAGTATAGTATTATAACAAACAGTTTTGAAATAATTGATGACTGCTTGGTTATCAGTCATTAACTGATTCTCCACAGAAGCACACAACATACTGCATTTCTGACATGTGTCTTCCTTACTGTGGTGAGAAATACGATGTGTTTTATTTATAGAAAGCATGAATAATCAAACTTTTCAGGCACAAGGGCTTATGGGTATTCCTCAAGGCATTTTTACTGATAATAATAAGTTCATTGCACTAAAAATGTATGTTAGATTAACTTAATTTTAACTGTAGTTTGCACAACTCAAATTTTTCCATTCACTTTATGCATACTTTTGAGCTTTTATTGTAATTTATATTTTTGTGTTGCATGAACCAAGGATTTTAAATTAAGCTAGAAGTTGTATAAATTTGTTTATTTTTAAGTAGAAGCTACTTAACATAATACAATATGGTTGTTGAGACAACAAATCACTTTTAACAGTGCACATACTGTATACTGCAAATAGACACTCCAAAAAAAAACAGCACTTCATCATGAATGACACATTTCAGTGCGCTACGATATCATCATGATTGTTTTCTAAAGTATGCCGTCATTGGTGTGAAGTGCTTTCATTTCTCTGGAGGTAAACGACTAGTTATCAACACCCCTAGTTTTTACATTACTTTGAATCATAAAAATAAGTTGAGTCATATTTTAAAGTTACTGAATCTACCATGGTTGAAAACCCTTTTTTTGTAATTTAGAGCAGCAAAAAACTACATTTCTTGAGTTGGTAAATTAACCCATTAACATTAATTCATCTTATAGAAATCTGTCATGGGCTACATGCTTGACTTCTGCGTTGCACAGGAAGAACTCTAGGCAGTTTCTGTCAGTTTCCGTTTTATAACTGGAAAAATTTGAAAATAGTTAAATTTAGCAGATGCTCTATACATCGCGGCACACAGCAGTGGTATATAGAAGTGCTGTTATTGGAAATGATACTTTCATAAGTTAACATTTCGATATAACATGCTAAATTAAAAATCATTAGAATTTTTTTCCATTTATCTCTGCTTTAAGTCTCCCCTACCAGAGAAATGTGGAAGTCACGTATTCATAGAGCTGATTGTGCCCCTGTACAAAACCCACCTCCCTGAGGAAAATGTTATTGCTCAGAGGCTGCTCTTTCATAGCTCAAGAAATGTGAGTTGTATTATTTTCTCAAATTTTCCTCATAAGAGACATAAAACCCGAAACAAATTAGACATTTATTAAAAACACATAAGGAGTATGTAGCATTAAAAATATGTTCATTGTACTGTATAGAATACTTAATGTCATCTGGGTGTGTGTACATTTGATGAAAAATGTTTGAGATCATATTAAAATCTTCAATAATATGATAGAGATTTTTGTACAGTTTGTGACAGTGTTTAAACTCTGCCTCTTTCTCAGAAGAAATATCTGAGATGCAGAAAAGTTTGTTTTCGTATAAACAGATCTCACCGGTGATTTTCTGTTCTGAAATGCACATGAATGTATACATGTCAAGTTCTGCTTTTCCTTACATTGGCAGAGTAACACTATTATCAACACTGCCATCTTAACAAGTCAGCTCGTGTCACTTCCTGTCATTGTCCTAGCAGTGGGCCAGGATGGCAAAGTATTTGATGTGACCTCAGCAGTGAAGTGTCATTCTGCCAGTGAAGACATTGTCAAGGTAACGACCGTTTATTGTATCAATGCTGCTGTTTCCTCCTTTTTTCCGTATGTTCAGTGTGTCTGCTTTCGCCTGACAGGTGTCTCATGACTGCTCTGTGCTTTTTGTGGATGGCAGTGAATCAGGAATGGGCAGCATCTGTGTGGAGGTGGAGTTTTCTTTAGGAATATTTAGTAGCTCTTTGTGCATGGCTGTGTGGGCTCCGGTGGTTCCTCTTCGAATGTCTCTCTCTGACTCTGTCCTAAGTCCTATTGAAGGTTGGAGCCACTACACTGAGAGCGGGTATGCTAGTGTTAATATATAGCATGATGGCATTGATACAGAAAATGTTCTCTTGCTCCTTTCACATTTTTTATAATGCTTTCCTAGGTGCACACCAGTTTATCAAAGATCCACCATACAGATTTTAGCACGATTCAGTGCCCAATCAGGAGCTCAAGGAGGCCAACCCACTTACTTGCTTGGATCACCTGATTGGTTTGTGGATGTAACTGAACTCATCAGAGATTGGCTGAGGATAGAAAACACACAAATTGCAGCTCTTGATAAGCAAAAGTATCTGGTTGGCCTGAAGCCTGGAATTACTTCAGTATATGTTGGTATCTGAATTTATTATTACAAAGGTTCCTTCTTGCTTTCTCACTTTTTCTTAAAATCACTGTGTAACTTTCTTTTTTCAAGGTAATATCAAGTCAGTGGGACGGCGTCCTTGGAAGTGTCGATCTTACTGTGACCTCTGAACCCGTGTCTCCTGGTGACCTCTCGGTTCAGTTGGTGGGAGGACTTGGCCTGTCAGATAATCTCAGTCCATCTCATCCCCATGTTGTCACAGCAACAGTGATCGCTCACAACTCATTGTACAACCATGGACAAGTAAGTACATGTACTGTTTCCACTTCATTAAACAGCTTGTTTTAAT
The DNA here is from genome assembly GCF_015846415.1 of Triplophysa dalaica. Classification (NCBI taxonomy): domain Eukaryota; kingdom Metazoa; phylum Chordata; class Actinopteri; order Cypriniformes; family Nemacheilidae; genus Triplophysa; species Triplophysa dalaica. The sequence continues at coordinate 9,830,836 of NC_079543.1, forward strand.
ATTTATTCCCTTTTGCTTTACTCTAATGTTTAAGGAAGCATCCATCAGTGTTTGGATCCAGTTTTCCGATGACACCGCCATATTAGTATCAGCTTTTACTGGCATCCCCTATTCTCTCCGGCTGTCTTCATTGGCTGATTCTGTGGTTACCGTGACACCTGCTCCATTCCAGCGCATTCTGGCTCAAGGTGATGGCGGAGGGCCTCTTGTGAAAGCTGAGCTGCTGGTCACCACCTGTGAACAAATATCTAACCACATTGAGCTGGAAACTATCCAGGAAGGAAGTAAAACAAGAAGACTGGCTAAAGGTTCTGGTTGGATAAGAGTGAACCTGAACATGGATGCTTGGTCGATAGAGAGAGAGGAATCTAACTTTGAGATGATTGATGTGACTGATATGCTTGTTGATACAAATAAGAATCTGTATGAGGATTTTGAAGATGATCAATTTGCTGTAAACTTCACCCGTGATTACGATGGTGGTGATGAAAACCATATGTTTAAAGAAAATGACTTGGAGCAGGCAGTTCTGATCCCCAATCATGAGGACAGTGCAGTGTACTTCTCTCCTGGTGTAGAAAAAGAGAGGAAAGATATGAAAACTGTTGATAGACAAGTAGAGATTGGCATTGGAGCTCTACTTTCCCTTCTTTGTCTCTCCTGTCTCCTTTTCCTCATTAACTGCCTGCCATGTGCATTGAAAGAACAGTGGAACAGAGGAACACGAGAGAGAAATGTGAATGACAGTGTGGAGGATGAAGAAACTGGAGAAGAGCAAGAAGAGGAAGATAAAGAGAAAACAGTTCAATGAAGTGATGATTAGTAATGACTGTGGAAAATACTTTTTATTTCAAAAAGATTCATTTAATAATTTTGTCAACGTCTTGGATTATGCTAAATAAACATTTGTATTTCCTCTTCATGGTCAATGATTTATGTCATGCCTATCAGCAAGAATAAATCTTAAGGGCAACAGTCATCATTTATTTCGCTAATGTTGTTCAAAATAGTACTAAAGAAGTTATCTAAAGAAACTAATTTCTAATCGTTCGTGTCTTTACAATCAGACAGACTGGTGATACATTTGAGATAGCAGTCCCTGGTGGTCTAGTGGTTAGGATTCGGCGCTCTCACCGCCGCGGCCCGGGTTCGATTCCCGGTCAGGGAACGTAATTTTTCCCTTTCTGATTGCTTAAATTTAGTTTATTTTTTCATCTTGCTCTAGTTCTACAACACATAACTTGTTTTCTAAGCGACGTGTTTCTCCTATAATACCTATTTGAACGATCACACATATCAGAGTAGCCAAGGAGGCATATAATGTTAAAAAAAAAAAACATGTGAAGTACTTGCAAATCGAACTCGAACAGTTTTGTAAAGAACAGAAAATAAATTTCAGCCTACAATAATCGTAAACAGGTTGATATAAATCTTATACAAATTCTGCTTCACCAGCACATATGAAGCAGAGTGGCGCAGCGGAAGCGTGCTGGGCCCATAACCCAGAGGTCGATGGATCGAAACCATCCTCTGCTAAACGTTTTTCACGATTAAAATCAATTTTTCTGTACGTAAGTTTTGTAGGAAATAACAGTGACTCTGTCTTTATGAAAGTCTGACTTCCAGTGTTATTTTGTAGACCACTTAAAGAATTACAGAAGTTATTTTAATCAAAATTGCCGTTAACCAGCTTTCGGTTTTTAGACGATCGTACATTCTCCGAGAAAACTTCTGGTTAAAAATCTAAGCGCCCAACGTGGGGCTCGAACCCACGACCCTGAGATTAAGAGTCTCATGCTCTACCGACTGAGCTAGCCGGGCTGATGACATAAGTGTCACATTCCCTTTTTCAAGTAAAGCCATTCATACGTATTATACATCTTAAATAACGCAACTCCCTGGATTAAACACGGTTTAGAAATGACACGTTGCGCAAGTACGACAATATAATGCAAATGACAAAAAGCTCTGTGTATTTGTGCTTTTGCAACACCAGCTGTTCATCTTTAATATTACAATTCACGGACATGGTGAAACGATAAAACATTTTTTCTTTCTGCATTCTTGTATAAAATTTGCATCAAATTTACTTTGGTAGTATAAACATCAAGTCACCAGTTGTTAAACAATGGATGCTTACAAAAATGCATATGTTGGGAAGCCCTGACGGTCACGACTGTCATCACGAGACTCCTCCACAGGCGGCCGACTGTTGATGCGTTTTCAGGTTGCAGATCCAGGCGAATCGCCTCCCGCAGCGGTTACATATATATGGTTTTTCTCCTGTGTGAACTCTCTGGTGTTTTTTCAGGTTACCTGCTTCTGTGAATAACTTCCCACAAAGATCACACTTAAAGGGCTTCTCCCCTGTATGAACCCGCTGGTGGGACACAACATTGGACATCCCAGTGAAGGCTTTCCCACAGAATTTACAAATGTAGCCTTTACGCTTATCTTTCTCTATGTGTGGTGGAAGGTTCATTCCAGCGAGAGAAACACCAGGCTGGGAAAAACTAGGCGTTATTTGGGTACTTGTATTATTAAGATACGAGGCGTTTGTTGTACCTGCCATTTCTTCCTGAACTCCTTCTGGTCTACTGATGTGGCCTGACAGTTCAGATTGACCTTGCTTTAAAATATAACCTTGATTCCATGTTTCTTTTTCTCTGATGGGCCCTTTCGAGCCTCTGATTGATAATACAGGCTCTGACTGAACTAGCACACAGTCTTGATCTTGGTTAGAGTCTTTTGTATAACAGCAGGATGAGGAGCTGGCGGTCTCTGAGTTCCACCGTGTGAAGCGATCTTTATGCTCTGCTGGTCTTTCATACAAACAGTTTGTTCCGATCTTTTCTCTGCTGAGTATAGGCTGGTTTGAGGGCATGGTACTGCTTTTCACAGCTCCCTTGTGTCCTGAGTTCATGTAGAATGATTTTTCTCCTGTTAGATGTTTGCTGGGTCCAACAGCAGATGTGTGGTACCGGTACTGCTTGGAACTACTGGATTCCATAACATCTGTGGTGAATGAATTGAGAAACTTGTAATAGCACATCTAATATTAAAATTCTACCTATTTTAATCATTAAGATAATATCATTTTAGGACATTTATGTATCTTACAATTAGTAAAGAAAAAGTGAATGTAGTAAACCAAACAACTTCTTAATTGGCTACTATTCAGTTACCCTGTATCTCTACTTCAATTGATGGCGAGATGTCGGTCTTCTGGCATCTATCAAATCCATTTTCCTGCAAAATGGAAAAATCCAAATCTACAAGCTGGAAAAAAAATAACAATGCATTTTAAAAATAAAACAAATAAACACCACAGTACGGCATTACCCTCTGACGTTACCGTAATTCTTCAAAATATCTTCTTTGGTGTTTTTCAGAAGAATGTTAATCATACCAGTTTGAAATGACAAGAGTGTGAATAATACATTTTTGGGTGAACTATCCCTTTAGCACATGATTTTAGACTGTGATGCTGTGTGCACAGGTATTCAAGTAACTGTTGACAAACTATTACCTTTTTTTAAAAATATAATAAAAATGTAACTAAGCTATGCATTTTTGTTTTTACCAATAAACTGTGAATAACAAACCTTCTCTGCTCCAAGTGTCACTGTGTTTTTGGTTGGTGAGGTAGAAAGTGTCCTGCTACAAATGTCTGTATCTGACTCCACTAAAAAACAGAAAATAAGAGAGAATGATCGCTTAAAGGGGTCATATTGCGCGAATACATGTTTTTAGTGTGTTATAAGTTGCCCATTCATGAATTAGATGTAAATTAAAGTGTCGGAACAAAAGATGCATTCTATCTAAAAGCGAATGCTCACCCAGACCTGCCTGAAATGCCTCGTGTAACCACATCCCCACAAATCTACGTCAGTTCGTGGTATGAGTTGGGCGTACCTGTCAGTACAACTGCCCTAGGAACCTGATGTTCCAAATATGTTAAGAAGTGTTACATTTCCGTCACTCGCTTTCAGTATTCTACCTATCACTACCCACTGGTTAACTGGCCAATCATAGGACACCTGGTTTTTCAGAGCGATGAGCTTCATTACAAATTTGCACGTTTCAGAGAGGCGGGTCAAAGAGGAGATACAAACATGCACGGTATGTGAAAAATACAGAGTTTTTGAACCTTAAATCACGTATACACCTTGCATTACATCTAAAACAAACAATAATATTCATTTTAGCCGTGTCATTTGACCCCTTTAAGTCATTTTGATATTACATTTAAGTAATTACATTATCCTTGCAGCTCATTTAGAATTGAGCATCAACTCACCATCATGCACAATTATGGGCTCTTGTTTCCGGCTTTCTTCCCACTGGTTGTTCAGATCCTCCTTTAGAACTAATGTTGCTGGTTCCCCATCTCCATCTTCCTTTTGCTGCTAAACACATGAAACAAGGATTTGTGTTACAACATGACCCTTGCTGGTACATTGTACATTAGGGAATTCATTTAAATATAGAGACCTTCAAATAACTATAATATGGATAGAGAGGCAACTTATAAATAATAAGGATATAAAGCTGAAGGCTAGATTTTATATAGATTTAATATTTTGTTCAATAAATAAATTTAACTGCACACATTCTCTATTACTTTAATGTTTGTCAATGTTGAGCAGTATGGATTTAAGTAGGATTTATTAATAGCTGTGTTTTCACATGACAATGTATTGTATTTAAAGAGAAAATATATAAAGAACTTTGGATAAAAATTACAGGTATATAACTAACTACTCATAAAAAAAGAACACACGATAGGTGCAGAAATGTTTATTTATACATTTTAAAAACGTTAAATATAGCAAAGTTGCTTGACATTGTATTCTCATACAGAAAGCCACAGAATGTGCATTGGGTGATATTACAAGTTATACAAAACTTTGACCCATATAGGTCAAAACCAAAACAAATTGTAAAATAATTGCAGGTAACAGCTATAAAAGCTCATAATGCTTTCCAGTAGCTCAGTGGTTAGAGTGTGGCGCTAGCAATGGAAACGTCCCAAGTTCGATACCAGGGATTGCTCATACTCAAACACAAATTTATAGTATCATGCAATGTAAGTCACTTTGGATAAAAGTGACTGCCAAATGCGTAAATGGAAGTGGATTAGTAGTTCACGTTTTCTGCATTCATATCATCCTTAACCTTTAATAAATGATCTTAATCAGTTATTGATTCCTGCTTAAGACACTAGTTCATCGGTCATTAACATATCAGAATGATACTTCTGCTGGTGGTTTTTGAGGTTCCGTATCCAGGCAAAGGTCTTCCCACACAGGGAACAACTACATGGCCGTTCTCTTGTGTGGACCTTTTGGTGTTTTCTAAGGTTTCCTGCCTCTGCAAAGAGCTTCCCACACGTGTTACACTTGAATGGTTTTTCACCCGTATGAATCCGCTGGTGAATCACCACCTTTTTGGGACGATTAAAAACTTTGCCACAGTATGTGCAGGCAAATAGTTTCTCATTACGCACTTTGTCATGTTTTGTCCTACAGGCTCTTTGTAAGTCGAGGCTGACATCTCGTACATGGCTGGACGTCCCTTGATTTTTCGAAGATGTGGATGCTACAGCTGCAAAGTCATTTGGCAACAGTGGCAGATTGGAGAAAGACATGAAGGCTCCGCCATCCTGATATTCTTCCCTCTCGTAATGTGGATAAACACACGAGGTCTGGCGTTCCCTTTCGTTGTTAGGCCACACAGAAATCTCTTCTCCTTCCTCTGCAGAGTCAACTTCTATGACCTCTGAATGCTGTACAGGACCTGCGATCTGACTCTCAGTCGGTCTTGCGTTGCTCACGTACGCAAAAGAAGGCTGCTGCAAATCTATATTGTCACAGCCTTGCATTAAATATTTCTTCATAGGACTTGATTTTTCACAATTTGCTTCGGCATTTAATTCTATGAGCTCTTGGGATTTCCCTTTAACACTTTCATACTCTGGCTCAGATTTAATCGCAGTGTCAGATCCACTGACCTCCAAAGTATGCTGCTGTATCCCAGACACCTGATGTGACTCATCTGTCATCATGTGATCACCAAAATCTGCCACTCTAGCCTGTGAAGTCTGTTGAAGTCCTGAAAGAGAACCGGCATACAAACAAATGTTAAGATTTGGTGATGTTAACCCAATTTCAAACATCACATTTTTTAACATCACTTATGACTTCTGGTATTGTATAATACAGCAAATGGACAAAAGATAATGCGATGCTACTTGGTAATTATTGTAATGACCAAATTTTATTAGCTGTTGAATTAAATACGCTTCCGTCCACTCACCATCTCTGATAAAAAGTCTTGGCTGTGGTTGGTTCTCCTCAAACATCTCCTCCTTTATCAGCACTGTGTTAACTTCAGAAACTACTGGATCTTCAACCTATTATGGAGGAAAAGATATAACACGTCAAGATATCTTGTGTACAGCACTGATGATAAGCTACATTTAAGATTCATAAAGTTTGCACATTATTAACACATTTTCGCATTTGCCAGACGATTTTATCAAAAGCGACTTATTGTTTATTTAGTCTATTTTTAGCAGTCTATGTTTGCTTAAAATAAATAAATTAATTTAAGTCAAATGACATCAAACTGACGATTTCAACAAAATTGCACATGACAGCTCAACTTATAAATCATAATTTTAAGATAACTGTTGCAAATCAGGGCACGGTAATAGTTTCGATAGTTATTTATGTACTTGGTAAATGTTTGGTAAACCATTACAGATTGCAGCTTTAAATTACCTTTTATATTATAAGCATTTTTGGGATTTCACTTAAATTAATCTGGCCTTGTGATAACATTTTTGAATATTTAGACTTTTCACAAATGATAGACCACTTTGCAAGATAATAACACTGGTCACGATTCACGAAGCACCTACGATTTTAGTTATTTATTAGTAGTATTTTTAACGTACATTTAAAAGTATTTATTGTATACATTTATCTAACATTTTAAATTGGTTATAATTATTCTGTTTGTTGTATTTTGTTCAATTACCTCATCCAAAGTGGTCTATAAGAGGTTATAATGGCACACCTTAACAGTATAATAATTTGTTTAATTATAATTTATATTTAGAATATAATATAGTTATTTATTTACAAAAATAGAAAACGTCTCGATTACGGTTGATCAAGTTATTGCAGTTGTCCAAAGTCAACAGCTTACCTACCGTTCTGTTATTGCTTGTAACAGTCTTCTGCTGGACAGTGGAGTCTCTGCCTCCGCCCCTCCACAATCCTGTGTTAAACGGGGCTTCATACGAGACTGGGTGTGTAAAAACAATAGAAACAACATAACGCTTTATAGCTTATAGTTTTGACAGAGACACAACGGGCTATAAGCATCACACAACGTCTTTTCGTCACCCACCGTTTGTTTGGTTCCTGAATTTGTATGACAAGGCGGTGCTGACTTGAACCCTGTTAGCGCGATTCAGTGCGTTAATCCTCCTCTCCGCCGACCCTCGTGCCATCTTTAGCTCCAGTATGTGAAGCTTCCTCTTCAGGGCTTTGTTTTCACGCTGGCATTGAGTCATCTGCAGGGTTATAACAGCATAGTCGTCGTCTACGAGTTTACATATCTCAGCCACGGCTGCGTTTGCCAGCACCTCCATAATGGAGGCTAACTGTGTCTGGAAAGCGATGCGGTTTGCCATGGCTTATGTGTTAAGTTCCCGCACGACGTCTCGGAAAACGTGTTAGGGCTACCCGAAAAGGCTATAAAATATTTGATATTTAAAAAAGATCTCTGAAATTTGTGCTGGAATGGAATCACTTGCCCAGGTTAAACAATAAACATCGTAGAGCACTTCCGGTCAGTAGTAGTGACGTAGAAGCCATAATGACTGTGATACAGCGCACGCTGATTTTGTGATCTGAACTTGTATGTAAGAGCTGTGTAAGCTGGGATGGGCAGTATTTAAAATACATGTATTTAAAATACGTATTTGAAATACAAAATAGTATTTTGTATTTTAAAGCCTTTGGAAAAAATCTAATGTAATTTGTATTTAGATACATTTAAGATGAGTATTTTTGTATTTTCAAAATACTCAAAATACTATGAGCCAGTCAACCTTTTTATCAGGGTGTTTTCGTGCATCAACCAACATAATTCAGGCCAGACACGCCTCCCAGCCCCAACATTCATGCACGTGAGCTTCAGCTGTAGCTACAACCCAGCATTGGATCTGCGACTTTTCTGGAATAAGGTGAGGATTTCATGGTCAATTTTATTGGTGTTTAAAATATTAACGTTACTGCGTGTTAGTTATGGGCGATGTTATGACAACATCAACATTATGCTGAGCTGCTTCCCACCCTGTTTGCTGTTGAGTCTAAACTTGAAGCTTTACATTGCTCCAATTTCAGATACTGTTCTCACCTTTTGCAAGCCATTATGGATGGTTTCAGAAGCAGATTCAGGAGCTTTCTACAACTTAAACCAGAAGTCAATGAGGCAATCCTGGCAAGTGTAACCCATCCTTACTTCAAAATGCGCTGGCTACCCCAACAATTGTCAGAAAGAAAAAAAAGAATTCATGAACTAATACTCCAGTCAGCAGCAGACCTTGGGCTTGTCACTGAAATTGAGTCCATTTCAACACCAGCTGATGGCGAAGTGGAAGACTTTTTGTCTTTACCGAAAATCTTGTGGTCTCTGGCAAGTCTACACACAGCAAAGCTGAACTGGAGACATTGCACTTACTAGAAGATCAGAGGAAGGATATGGGTATCTTGAACATGTATCTACTTATTACACAGCTGTTTGTGAGGTTCAACACAATCCTTCCCTCTTCAGCTCCTGTTGAGCGCTTGTTTTCCTTTGCGGGTTTAATCAATAGGCCACACAGACGATGCCTTAAACCCAATCTTTTTGAAAAGCGGTTGGTGCTAAAGGGTATCGAATAGATGGATGTCTGAAACGCACAAGTACACCACCTGGAGGAATACACCATCAGTTATTTAAAATATAATTGACTGTCATTGAGTTTTTGTCACTGAGTTCGAAGTTATGATGGTGATAAAACATAAAACAAAATTGAGAGCAAAAATATTTTTTTATAAAGTTTCTTTTTTGTAGTTATGTATTTCCTACCGGGCAGGGGAAGGGAAGTGGTAAGTAAAATGAAAACAAAAGTTTCTTAGCAGGTAAACACATCATGCTTTTTGCCATTTAGAATAGGCCCAGATAGATTTCAGCCTTATAGGGGTACCTGCACTGAATCATCAATTTCACATGTATTTTGTGTATTTTCAAAATACTGTATTTGTATTTAAATAAATTTTTCCACACAGTATTTTGTATTTGTATTTAAATACACTTTTCCACACAGTATTTTGTATTTGTGTTTAAATACATTTTTCCACACAGTATTTTGTATTTGTATTTTAAATACATTTACATGTATTTATGCCCATCCCTGTGTGTAAGCAATAGATTTAGACCGATAAAAGTTATTATCCAGAAGAATTTCAGAGATTTTAGCTGTTCTTGAAACCACCGTTTTCTGCATGAGACACTGGCAATATAACAATATTTTATTCATACACATACTTAAAGCAGCAGTCCGTAAGTTCTTTTAAGTAAAAATGAGCTAAAAACGATTGTTGAGCAAGTACACGAAAGAACTGTGTTTAAAACTGTGTAATTGCCCTCGCTGGATTCAATGCGGAAAGCTTGTTATAATGGTTTAAAATTTGCTCTGTCGGGCCGACAATCCCGGAGATCCTTATATGGTGTCTTTCGTCAATGCGTAATTTCCTTCGTACACAGATAGAAGAGGAACCGGCTGCTAGCCAGCGCATGGATGCGAATGACAGGCGGATTATAACGTGAAATCACAACTGCTGGATAGGATTTCATACAACGTTTCGTATTATTTAAGGCTGCGTTTATTACGTTTACTTACAAAGAAACAGGGAATGGATCGGACTCAAGAATAATTTATATTGGCAAGGCATTTCAAAGGTGGCGGGAAAGACATTTCAATATTTTAATAGATAACATAAACCCGTTGCGCACTTTTTGTGTTAACACAGACGGGTACTGTTTCATCGGTTGTTCTTTCTCTCTTTGTTATGATCATTATGATAAATTTAATTTAAAACCCATTCGAACGGGATTAATATTATCTGGGGACCTCGTGTGATTTAGAAATGACGTTACCTCCCCACATCTGTATTTCATGTGGCGCGAATTAGCACGGATTTAAATCCCGGATGTGATGGCAAGGATTTGCATATATTATATATTGTATAATGATTTATGGCCGTGCCGGATCTTTTGTCCGGTTCACTTCACGGGAGTTTCCATGAGAAATAACAAAATGTCCCAGCAACCGAAATAATATCAAAACACTTCAACACAGCCTCCATTTGCGCTATTTGTGTCTGTTTATGTTCTTATTCGTTTCGTGTTATATCATTTTATCTGTGTTTATTATGCGCTACTGGTGTACAGTGAAGATTCTCACCGCTGCACTGTGACAGGCCACGACTCAAAACATCAGACTCACTCATCCGCGAAGCTGAGCAGTGCCAAATCACAACTGACATAAAGAAATACCTCCGCACATCACCTGCAGTAGCGGTTAAAAACTGAGATGGCGATAAAGAGGCCAATCCTACGGACTGCCGCTTTAAGGAAATAGAAAATAAATCTAATTTCAAACATCAGTACAATGATCAAGAAGTTTGTATGGACTGGAGAAGTTGAAAATCTGCTTTGAAACAGGATGCGTGTCTATATTGTCTCAATGCACAGCGAGGAGAAGAATTTGAGTGGCCAAAGACTCTTCAAAGAGCACATATTTAAATTTAAAGTAATCTGTTGAATTTTGTGGTCAGAAAGCATTTAATAAAAATTAAGGCAAACTGTACCTCCATCACCACAAGTTGTTTTTGGACACTGACTAAGAAACGGATCTTCTGCTCACATGCAAAAACAAACTCCACCATATTAATCTGCCATACTGGAACATCAACCAGGACTGGGCTCTATGGCTATATGAAATGAAAAAGAGTTTCTTTAGCATTAATAACACAAAAGATAGGTTTAGTGCACACACGGGGATAAAAAAATTGCCCCGTGTCCACCGTGAAATAAGATCTTTATTGTTGTGAACCTACTTTCATATCAGCGGTCCTGGACATCTTGTTCACATGTATGGCTTCATGTTGATATCAAATACCAACAGATAAAAATCTAAACCTGACTTGCTCTGCTAGAAATATTATAATGGCTCGTGGTTAGATCTTCCATCAGCACATTGGTTCAAAATCAACAAAAAATGTGTCACTGAACGAAAAATCAAGATCCTGTCACTGCCATCCCAGTTCCCTGATCTGAACACTATAGAAAATGAGTGTGATCAACTGAAGATAAGAGAGCACAGACATTAGAAGAAACTTAAGAGACTCTGTATGAAGGAATGGATTCGGATGATATGCCATATATTCTCAAACCTCGTCAGACATGAAAGAAAGACTCAAAGCTGTTTTTCAATCAAATGGAGGTTGCAGAAAGTTTTGAAAACAAGGGTGCCAATAATTGTGACCAGGGTGTATTAGGGAAAAAAGTGTTTTCATAATGTGATATTCCCCCCACTTCAAATTGTTTTACTTTAAAGAAATGTTGGAATATTGTAGATTAAATAAAAGATCAAAAGAAGAAACAATGTAGATTTATTTTTATAGCCTTCTTTGATCATATTTACCAAGGGTGCCAATAAAAGTGGGGCACTGTTAATGTAATTGATCACATGACCTTGGCATTGCTAGCGCCATCATGCTAATGGAGTATGATGTAGATCTGTAGGCTAAACCGAAAGTGAGAGCCACGTTGATTCCCTCGACCGAAAGCCTATGCATTGACTTATGGAAGATCACAAAACAAATAACATGATCTGTGATTAACAAACAACCATGATGTTTACACGTTTTGTCTATCAAGATAATATTTACAGATTAACCAAATTGAACATATTTTGAGGTTTTGTTAGCCACAGACCTTATTATAAAGGTGATTTACCAAAAACCTATTAAAAAACCACAAAGACTTTGGGGCGATGGAACCATAAGTCTTAAAATACTAACTCGCTTCCAGGCTTTGCATACAAAAATAAATTATCTCTGCGGCACTCTATACCAGTTGAGCTACAGGAATTTGCATGATGTGTTTCAGTGTTAGTAAAAAAGATAAGGACTAAAAGGAAGGCCTTAATTGCTTTATTATTTAACTACATCTGGCAGAATGGATAAATATATTGAAGAAAAAATCTAATAGCTATGAACAACTACATGCTGCATCACCAAGAGCAACTTGCTTGTGAAGATAATGTCTATTACTGTCTAATTTAAATAGTCCCAAGGTCCTCATACACGATCTCTGGTGTTTGGCACAGTCTCTTTTCCTGGAGATCCTGGGGAGTTTTCGGTGGTTTGTTAACAGTGCTGTAGATCACTTCTATCCTATCAGGCAGTGAGTTTTTGTTTTGGTTTGTCACAATATCAGGTACACTATATATCGGCTCATTAATCCTATGGTCTGCTTTTTTACAATCCAGGTTTAGTTTGACATGGTCATACACCTCAGAGTACACCGCTTCTTGCTGTTTGCCCTTGTTAGAAGTTGCTTTGGCAAGCTGAATGTGCACTGTTTCGGCAGGGTTTGGGCAACAGCGAATTACATCAGCGGGGTCAGAATACACTGGTTCTGAAAAATCTGGAAACAGGAGGCTTGTCTGAAGTGTGGACTCATCTTTCTTTATAGTTTGATGGCATTTGATAAGTTCTCCTGGCTCTGCATATACAGGCTCATGTTTCCCGATTAACGCAATAGGATCCATATACACAGGCTCGATGAAGCAAGTGCCGCCACCAAGATCAGAGTGTGTGCTTTTAGAGGAGCTTGAAGAGTCTGCAGATTTTGCTTTTACAGGTTCTGTTGAGCCAATAGGACTGGCAGGTGTTGTGTGTACAAGAATGTCAAGAGCATCGGCCGATTTGGAGTACACATTCTCGCTTATTTCACTTCGATTAGGGCTGCTGTTGCTCTCAATATAACTCTGAGGCCGTTTGGGCAGGGGAGAGCGAGGTGAACGAGAACGCGGAGAGTGCGGTGACTGCTTTCCTCTGGTAACCGTAAGACTCTTCTGTTGGCGGATTGCTGACTCAATAAGGTGGAGAATGCCATCGCTCTGTCTCGTCTCAAAGTTGAATGTTCCAGGTCCTGACTCACAGCGTCGCCCTGCCTCTAAAGAAAACAGCATCTAGAAAGGAAAACAAAAATCTTAAATTGAGAAAAACGTTCTAGAAACCTATTTTTCTATGTTCAGTAATAATGTTATAAAATCTATTGGGAATGCTCATCATGGTTTTTACTGACTTTATCTCGCCCGTAGCGCCGCAGCAATGCATATGGCCACTCCATTACAGTCTTTTTGCTCTCGGGATCTTGAAGCACCAGCACCTCCTCATCAACTAGCAGCCAGTACTGTCCCTTCAGACAACAACGAACTGATGCCTCGGTCGGTAGCAAGACCACTTTGAATGTGCTCACTTAAATGAAAAATGTCAAATAATTGTCACGAAGCTGGTAAGTGTACAGAAGGTGTCTCGGTGCTTTTGCTAGATTGTAGAAAAGTAAAAAATAGTAAGTGGTCTCACGCTGTTCTGTAGACATGTAGATCTGATTGTCCTCCATAAGAGGGACGTGCTGTGTGCTGGTATTACTGTGTTTCTGCAATAAAGAAAGGGAAACTTGGAAACACCAGGAGACAAGCAGAGCAAAGGATTGCTAGCATTTTGCCGTTCTCAAACACAACTTCTAGAACCTCACCTGAAAAGCAATGTTACAAATCATCTCCACCCATTCTCCACAGCTTTGTCTCTCTGTCGCAAATACCAACTTCCTGCTCTCCGTCTCCACACAAAAGGCGGCCATGTTGTCTCCCGGACAAGCCTCCGCATGAGGGGGCAGTTTGACGACACTCACGCAGTCAGACAGACGTATTACTTTTCTCTCTGGATGGCGTTTGACCACCACTGTTGAGCGTTCGTGAGCGGTCTCTGACAGTTCTAACCGTGCGACGCTCTGCGAGCTTGCCGGATGAAGGGCCAGCCAATATCGCTTCCACTTCTGTTGATCACATATCAAAGTTAAATGGGGTTAATCTACGAAAAAGGTCTAGCTGACTGACACGGAAAAAGGGGGAAATTCGTGTCATGAACACAAATGAATAGATTACAGTTTGTGACAATGTCACAAATTCCCTTTAGACTGTATTGCTTTATCAGAACAAAGAAATTTGATGTAGAATCACTCGAGGGTAAGTAAACAAAGACAGAATTTTCATTTTTGGGTTAAATGTTCCTTTAATATGCGCGGTAAGATTTATGTACTTTAGTAGGATTTACCCTCTGGCTCAACAATGCCGATTCAAATTATGAACAAACCTCAAGCCATTAAAATGCTTACGTAAGCAAATAGTGACCTCACACTGGAGGTGCAGACGCAAGTAGATTACTCACTCAGCCCATCCCTCATTTACTCATGTATTGTGTGTGTTTAAGGCATGGCCTACAGTAGGTGTAGGTGCACACATGTGCTTTCATGAGGAGTGTCTTTAGTCAATGGAATGTGCCAAGTTTCAACTTGTAGAGGCAGTGTCATTACATTCATTTCATACTAGTGCTTAACTTCATTCCAGATCATTTGGCCATTCTACTTAAGCAAAAGGCAATTTTAGCAAAATTTGACAGTGAGCTTGATAAAATCAAAGCTAATAGCATCACATATAAAATCATATCATCATCTGTCGGTTTGGTATGTTTTGATGCTAGTCATGTGCTGGTCAAACCAATATCAAAACATACCTAACCAAGCATATCTTTTTTTTCAACAGGGTTGCTAGCCATATAATAATGACTTAAAAGTCATGACAAACCGTTTGCTATAAATTACAATTGTTATTTAAATACAATGGAAATAATTGAGACATTTCGAAAAGTACATTTCTGCCCGCTTTCAATAATAGAAAATAAATGACAACATGAATCCTTACCTCACCATGTTTCTGGTGCTGTAGGTAAACTTCACCTCGTTTCCTACAAGCATTCATTTCTGTTGTAATAATTCCTCTATAACAAAAGTCTCTTGTAAATTAATACGTTTATTATTTCACAAGAGCAGTGTGTGTCCTTCCGAAACCTGTAAATGCCTAATACTGAGTCTGTTACAAGAGGTTGTGTATGTGGAAACACAGACTCCACCTTTTAAAGAGAAAATGGTACCGATTTGATGCAACGAATATGCTTGGTGGTGATAATTCACGGGTCAAAATCATATTAACGTTTTTTTAATTCCTCAGAATTAGTTATTTCCTAGTTTAGCCAAATTAATGTAATTCTTATTTATAATCTGTTAAATTATTTTAACAGATTTACTTAATTAAATTGTCACTTTGCATTAGATAATTCTTATCTAATCTGATTTATCTAAAATATAAAGATCATTCGGATTAAAGATGTCAGAAAAGTATGGCAAGTGAATGATCTCAAACTAAGAATCTTTAGGATATTATTAACACAGATGTTAATAAACAGGGTTAGTAATACATTTGACAGTATTTCTACTTCACCGTTTAAGGGAACGTAGACTAATTTAGGTTTTTAGAACAAATATCTGTGTAACTACTTTGTTTTAATGACTTTTATTAGGCTTCTGTCATTTTTGCAGATAGGACTGTTTCACGAGAATACGGGAGAGAGAGGATCTATAGCTGTTGGATTCAAACCTCGCAATCTTCAAACCACACTTCAGAAAGTATGTACACACACAGACAGGCAGAAACAAGGATTGCCATAGACATACACATTCTCTAATTTGTGTTACGTAATGCTGAGCGGTAGTAAAAAAACAGTCATTCACATAAACACATCTTTCCCATTATTAACTAATAATGGCTGAAGTACATCTTGTAATTGGCTCTGACATAATTCACTTTTTAAATCAGCACAGTTTACTCCTATAGCAATACATTGTAAAGAGGATTAAGGTTTTTTTGAGGATGATGAGATACAGGCAAGACCACAAGCAATAATGAGCCCTGACTTCACCTTTGTAGACGTGTGTACTACACAGTATGATTCACTATGATTCAAAACTGTAAGAACAGTCCATCCTGACATATCTAAGAAACTTTTCTGCAAAGTGTTTATTTAAAAATAAAAGAAACCTGGGGGCTTCGTCAAAAACTTGCGGTTGGTCAATTCTCAAATATTTTGTATTGAACAAGTTCTAGACACACTCTTAAAGTCCTTCATCTAAAATAGTTTACTTCTGCTAAGTGGTTTTTGAAGGCCTGGGGAAAAACTTATGGAATAAAAACTACGGGGAATTATATTGTCATAAGATCTTAAAGTTTGACAAAACAAAAAACCTGTTTAAATAAAAAATAAGTTTTGTGTAATTAAATGTAGATTGTGGAGTTGCACACAATTATGAAAAATTGGTATTTAAAGTCCCCATGAAATCAAAGTTGAGTTAATTTGTTTTTTAGTATATAAATATGATAGCCCTACAGATATCTATAAACTAGTGTGATCAAAACGTGGACAAAATTCACATTTACAACAATATTTACAAGATATAAACAAGATATTAACTTACAGCCTCTCAATTCCACCAATAGGGATCAACAATTTTTATGACATCATTCTGCACTTGAGCTTCTCATCAAAGTTTTCAGCCCAATCAAAACTTAAAAGTCCCCCCAATATAAGCTATTTTTAAAGGACAAGAGCCAAGAACCCACCCTAATTTCCTATTTTAGATGAAAATTCATCACTAGATCAAATAATGGTGCAGATTTCATGGCACTTCTGTGAGTATTATGGAGAACAAGATACACGGTGTGTTCCTAGAAAACAGACACACAGCCAGCATCCTGGAACCGGAAGATGGTACATTGTTTTCAAACACCCTTTTATACATATTGTGGAAAAGCTTGACTATGCTCGTACACATCGAGATTAAAAATGCAGTGGTAACAAAAGAGCAGGAATATAGAGCCATGATGTGATGTCTACTAATGGAGTAAAACATCTGGCAAGAATGGTCAAGACTAATGGTTGGTTTTTTCCTTGTAGTAGACATGCACAAACAAACACATGGACAGAAGAACATCCAGGAGGGAACCTGCTCGTTTTATTTCTTTTTTTTCCTTTTTGTAAATGCAATTTGCACACTGTGACAGAACTTGAACGGAGGAAGGAGAAAGAAACAGGAAAAAGTTTCTGTGAAAATCCCTTGAAGGTTTTCAGCTGCCACCAGTTCTGTCCATCACTGAATGGTCCACCTGTCAACGGTCCATATACTGTCAGGTTTCCTCTGAACCCAGCCCCTTGCCCCACCCACCCTCATGACACACACCTCCCTTCCAAACTTTCCTTTACCGAAAATAAAATAAAAGACAGGAAAAAGAAAATGGCAATGACACGGGGACAAACTGCTAGTCACTATCACAATAGTGGAAATCACATAACTGTTCCTCTGAGATTAATACAAAGATCTTCCAGGAGAACTAGTTACAATCTGCAGCGGTCCAATAGGAACATTACACTGATTAACCCGCCCACGTTAAACATGGAGACAGACAGAAATAAAAAGCTTATAGAAGAGCATCCAGCACCCCCCACCCACGAGCCCCACCCCATCAAGCCCCACACAACCCCAGTAAGATTGAAGTATGTGTGAGGGTGACCTCTGGCAACCAGAGCTCACAAAGTCTTTATAAAGGAGCCCCTAACTGGAGGGTCTCTAGTATTTCACTCCTGGAACAAACTCCTTGGCCTCTGGGTTCAAGCTGCTCTTGCGCTGTTAAAAAACAAATAAAGAAGTCGTGAGGATCACACAACAAAATGATCCATACTACAATTGTTACACACTATCAAGAAGCAACTTGTGTTCTTTATACATGGATCCACAACTACACAAATATTTAAGATTAAAATAATTATGCTGCAATACATACTGCAATATCTTCTGCGTTCCCATCACTGACTGACAGCGAACTCAACTGCTGTTGGATCTGTCCCACTCCAGGGGGAAGGTCTCTGGCAGGAATGAACCAATCCTGATCTTCCTCCTCCAACATCTCTTGAAAACAGCGCTCGAGAAACTCCTGCTCCAGAAGCTCCTCCTCCACCTGCCCAAAATTCAACAAGAGCCCCAAATGTGATGATCCTTTTACTCATGCCTTTTAACAGCTTTCTGTATCGGGCCTCTTATTACCCAGCTTGTAAATAAAAAAATAGCTCAAATTCTGTCTTTTACACAAGTTGCCGTTGTTTCAAACTCGTGAATTTCCTTCTTCTGTAGAACACAAAATAGAGCAAAAATTCCTCTCATGTTCCACAGAAGAATGAAAGTTATATGAATTTGGATCAAAACGAGAGAAAAGGGTAGACCTATTTTTGCAGGGTGACCTCAAGAATAACTGGCAAAAGAATTTTGTCTTTTTGACTCCATGAAACCACACGAACTAGTTGCATTTTGTGCCATAAATTTGCCCACACTGACCTGTCTGTTGTATTCCTCCTCATTCTCCATCCACATGTACTCTGCAAAAGGATTGGCATCCCCCTCCTTGTGTCCGTTCACAACATTCTCATCTTTCCCTTGTCCACTGCCTCCTGCTTGTGTCTTTGCTACCTCCGGACTGTTTATATCGGCAGGTTCTGCATGCGTAAATATAAAAAAAAACACTGCATTAGCATTGCACAAATAAGCATAAACTAACCCCATCAAAACCAAATACTGTAATTTACACAATGTTAAATTTTGTTTTAAACCAACCAGAAGAGATGTAGAACGGTCACAGCTCTCGAATAACATTCATACATCGAATACCATTCATACAATTTGAATATACAAATTTGCACACTCCGGTCAGTTAGGAGACAGAGAAATCTATGGCATTTTCCATTTTGAACACAAACATCACAGAAGTGTATTTAAATCAAAAGTTGCATAAAACTTGGAATCTAGTACGCAAGTGACTGACATGGACTAGTTTTTTGAGAGTTTTGTGGATTTGTATTGATATTGTTATTAGAGACAGGGAACCATCATTCATTGTATGGAATAGATGCGTGTCAATAATATATATAAACTGGATAAAACTGGACTTTTGTAAAGCTGCCATGTGTTTATAATGGTAACAGGAACATGTAACATTACTATGTTAAAGAGAAGAGATCACACAAGTCCCTAAGTTCACGAGCACAGTTGAATAAAAAGAATGTAGTCATATAAAAAAACAAACAGTTCTCAAAGTTGAAATAAAGCCAAACTAATGGGATGTTGATGTTTAACATTACAACCTCAAAAATAATTACGTGTTTTACTATAACGTTACCTGCGACACGAGTCAAAGGGAATGGGGGCATGGTTTAAAGATTGTTATGCAACTATTTGTTACTAACTAACACTGTGTTGCATAAATGAGACAAAGAGGGGGTCAGTCGACACCATTTTTCTTCCACATGGATTTGATTCATTGTAACGTGAGCTAAGAGGCCTGCTTAAGGCACCAGGCATAACAGAGCTATATTACACAATGACAAACATCTCAAATAAAAAAGACACAATTTTGTCAAAATATTTCCCGCCTTAACACATGGTTAAACAATTGCTGTAACTTTTCGTTTGGAGAACGTGCATGGTAAAGCTATGCGTGTTAGCTCGAGCCACGATCGACACGTTACATCAACATCTGCATTTCCACATAAAACATCCCTTCCCGCCTTATAAAATAACGTGTAAATGCTGTTTTCCGATGTAAGAGCAAAATCGGATGATGACTTTGATCAATGTTGTGTTAATGCCTTAAGATTTTAGGTGTAGTAAACGTAGGAGCATGGTGGACGCGTGAGCCATACCGCATCACACACACACGGCAAACTAACATAAACCACTTATCAATAGGCCTCGATGTACACTTGTGCTTTGACAAAACCTAGCAAAACAGCCGTAAATAACTTAATTTGGTTTACAATACACGCAAAAGCTATTAATACACTAATATTAAGGTACTGTGTGGATGCAGCGATGGCTACCATGTCGCAAAACAAAGAGAGCGAGAGAAGCAGACCGCATCCATAAAGTCAAGAGACGAAATGCGGTTCGTTTCAAATTATTAAGCGGTTAAGTGGACTTACCGGGCATTGTAACGGTTCTTTCCCTCTAATTTATCGCCAGATAAGTCGACTAAAAGAGGTAATTTTTCCTATTTGCACCAACACCGTTACCTGGCCAGATTTCAATACTACGTCAGAGTGCTCATGTGGGCCTTTCAAACAAACATGTCTCGGGCTCCTCCTGTTGGTTTACTTCAACACTTCAAGAGCTAAAGCGCCCGGGGCTGCAACTGTTTCTCTAGTTCCTTTGTCAGGTTGCCGACTGTTAAAACGTATTACGAGGAATGTTATTATACAAATTTTTGAATGTGTCTTTTTATGAGAGGGTCTACAAACACATTCTTCATAAATGATTGTGTAAGGATTCAGGAAATCTGACTTTTAACTGAACTTTTATTTTGTACTGAAATGCCGGAAGTAGAAAAAAGCCAGACAGAGTATAGCCCTGCGTTGCATTCCGAAGTGATCATCCCTATGCCCTACGAAGAGCAAAGCTCATGACGTGTTAACTCTAGAGGGAAAACGCAGTTGTATCTCTTAATCTGTCCGTTTAAAATTTACTTGGCAAAAGGAGCAATAAAAACAACGTCATCTTCTCTTTATTTAGAGTAACGTTTTGTATGTTGTCTTCTTCCCGATGGGGCCTTCGGATGGCAAAATATCCCGTTTGGAACTCACCGAAAGACTGCAAACTACCAAACGAACGCGTTAATGTTTATCTTTATATGCGTTATAAATGTTCTTATAAATTAAATCACACAAATTTACTCTAACCAAACTGACCAGTCTTTCATTGTAATTTAGGTCAAAAGAAATAAAGTGGTCACATTTGGATATTGGATATAGAAAATGGAGAAATGTTTTTCAGAAAGTAATTAACCCAGATCTAGATCTGACACTCAGTTATTAAAATAGAAATAGATCAACCCAGGTGGTTATAAAACAATTTAGTGCCTACACACACACTGACACAAACGTTAGGCATAAAACAAACTTATCAACATATACAATTGAACAGAATTTCCAATGAGATGGAAATGAAATGGCTAAAGTAACGTTAGACAGGCACGTGTCAGACGTTTTCTGACGATATACTCAGCTTGTCTGTTTTCTACTTATGCCGTATCTGCAGAAAAGTCGGTGACACACCGATAAAAACAAGAAAACATACAGAAAAAATAATATATACAATGACTACATCTCATCTTTCTTTCATTTAATCTATTTGAGTGAAAGTATCGTCCCGATATACCATGTCTCCCTGGTGGTCTAGTGGTTAGGATTCGGCGCTCTCACCGCCGCGGCCCGGGTTCGATTCCCGGTCAGGGAACGTGACTTTTTAAAACACATTAATCGCACGTGAAGACTTTGCATTAGGAGATTGCGTTTACAACCTCGGTCATTAAACCCCTTTTCCAAGGTTATTGCAGGAGAGGTACATTTTTGAAAAGTTATACAAGTTGAAAGAAAAACATTGACACCATTTTTACCGTGTTCTATTGTGCCCAAATGCTAATACAATATACTAAACAATAACAGATGAATAAATAAACCATGCTTAATAGAAAAGTAACATTATTGATATTAGCTACGTTGATTTCACCTCCGGTATATTGAGCTCTATATGTGATCCTCTGATAAAAGACAAATTATGGTTGTGATAAATGCAAGGGATTTTTTGAGACCACTCATAAACAGATAAAGCAACCGCTGCAGATTCCATCTCTAAAACCATCTGGATACAGTTATTGTTCCGAAGGCACTGGTCAACATCCACCTAGTAATAACAAGACATAGAATACCAACAATTATTTTATGACGAACAGTGTTACCTTGTGGCAACACAATGGACAGACAGCTCCTACTTGGGGAAATTCAGCACTCTAAATAAACAACCATTTAAATTTTATATTTTGTTTGAGTTGAAAGAACGAATTTTCTGTTGATGACATCACAAAGAGTGCTCAGGCGTTTTTGTAATTTTATGTTAGGATGGCCATAGATCGAAATAGACCTAGGCCTTACTCCAAGTTAAGGAATAACTTTCTATATGACAAATATATAATTTCTTCATTATACTTTTTATAATAAACATTATAACCCACCTTGTTTCCATTAAACACAAGCGTTCTGAAAACTTGTCCGAAAGGTTTTAGTAGCCGCAATACTCCTGTAGCAGCACATGGCTCACGAGGGACATTACATACAACCAGCAAATGATCTACAGGAGTGAGCAGCCCCTAAATAATCAATGAGACTTGTTTGAATTCATTTTATTTAAACACTATCACTAAGTTTAACAATTCTTCTAAAGATTGTAGAATTTATGAAGATAATGTTAACTCTGATAAAATGTACATGTGTTAAAAAAAGTCAAGTTTCTTTGTAACTTTTAAAGAATAGTATACTTGCATTTGACGTTGATGGTCCTACAAAAGCATGAAACACTGACACCTGAGGCAAAAGAAAAACAACTGTTAATCATTAAGAAAATAAAAGATGAAGCAAATAAAGTAAGCCAGCTCACAGATGAAGTGAGGTATAGACTTTGGGAAACCAGCTCCAAACTTTGCCGTCTCATATGAGGTGGGATAGCAGAATAAACCTTCACCATCTCCTGGGCTGATATCTCAGATGGAAGAAACACCAAAGCCTGGAAGACATGATGACAATTTTTCATGCAACTACTGAATTTGTACAATTATTTTTGATTGAATATTTAATTTAGCTTTTTTATGTACCAACAGTCAACTTTATAATGTATTGCCATAATCAGTCTTGCAGTTCCATTAGTAGCCTAATAATCCTGATTTAAAAAATATGATATATTTTGTTTACTAAGATATAGGATTTGCCAAAGTCTATCAATTACATTTATTAATGTTTATGTAGCCTACATTTGTGTGTATTTGAGGTCTAAAATATAATTTCTGAAGCAGCACTAGCGGGAAATCAAATGTGTTTGTACCTTTTTCCATTCTAGACGAGTTACCATGTCAATCTCAGTTGCCATTAGAACCTCGACAGGTTTACCAAAGGGAGATGCCATTTGAATAAGTTCACTCTCAGAGAAATCAAGAGGGATTCGAGACAATCGAATCACACCTTGCTGTTAGAAAACAAAAAACAATTCTCAACCTCAGCACCAGAGCTCGCTGTCACCACAAGCTATTACTTTTAATCTGGGAATTTTGGTGAAGTACTCCGTGTACAGTCAGCACATACAATACATCTGTCTACTTAACATATTTTATTGCGTGTGCTCTAGTTTAAACATAAAAACCAAAAATAATACACAAAACCCTTTCTATAATACGAGAAAGTTTGAAAAGCTTGGCTTTCTAGTAATAGTATTCTTACTATCTTCATAATGTTATCAACTAACATTTAAGAATGTCTTTACAGACATTCTTCCCCAAAACACAGCAATAAAAAGAAACTTACAGTTTTAGTTGATGTTTTTACATTTTCCATGTCCACTGGTTTCTGAATGATGACGGATTCAGTATTTCTTTCTGACGTCACAGTTGTAAATGACAGCTCATCGTGACCTTTTGTCATGACATCAGAAGACATAAAATGTCTTGTCTCAATATGGCCTGGAGAAATAAGGCTATGTCTTAAGCCAGAGGAGTTAAAGACAGAACCAGGCCTATTTCTGGTAACCTCAGCGTGTCCATGTTGTAGCCTCCTAAGGAAGATTTTCGATCTTCTCTCTAAATGTAAAAAAACAGGGGTTTGCTTAAACTTTACTCCAAGAATATTCAGTTTCAAACTTCGTGCCTAATAAAATCAATCCCACCTGATGAATCTCTTTTTCGTGTTCTAGACTGAGGAGACAAATTCCTATTAATAAAATCATGTGCAATGAATCTTTCTGGGAGGGCTCCATGGGTATGGGAATCACACAGGGGTCCGTAGGGACTATGCAAACTGTACGAGAAAGGAGATGCAGACTGTTCTTTCTGCAATTGACTGTGTTTAATTTTCAGATTTCCTCTGCCATTATGCATATCATAAGTGTATGATGACTTTCTTTGTGACTCCGCTTGATCCGAGGTCTTGCTAACATGGCCATATTCAATGACCCTTGGCATGTTGTATGTTTTAGGAGACGTCTGTTTTACGGCCTTCGCTTCTTTACGCTTTTGCATGTCTTGTATGATAAGGGGGAGCATCTCTTGTGTTAGATGATCATCTGGGCAGTGACTCAGTAATTCTAGGTCTTCTAGAGAAAGATCAAGGCTGGCTAAAGCTTTCCGCAGACTTTCCGATGGAAGATGTTGCACTGGATGTCGCTCTTTTTCTCCCATGTCCAAAGTGTTTAAAACCTGTCTATCAAGTGGTGTCATGACATTGGTGGGACTTTTAATGGCATTCATTGACCTACTGGACACATTTTTGTCAAGTGGTTTTATAGATTGCATTCGTTGCGTTGTGTTCCTTGCTGTCTCCTGAAAGACCTCTTTTGCTTGAAAGGGACCCTCCGCCGTGAGCGCTCTTATTTCTGTCACTGATGACACCCTTGTACCATTTGGTGACGGAGGGTTTACTATGTGTGTGGTAGAATTTACATTTTGTCTATGTAGTAGATGAGAAAGGGGAACAACACTTTGCGGTTGATACATGGACAAATATGGGGTTCTTTGAGCAGCCTGCAGGAGATATAGAAGGACAAAGGGATTCCCAGAACTTTGATTTCCAGTTGTAAGGTTATTTATCAGGTTTAAGACCAGTTGAGCCTGAATTTGGGCTAGTCTTAATAGGATAGCTTGTGGGGTTCCAATTGGCGGTGGCACGCAGGTGAAGGCACTGGGAGGCAACGGGTTGATGTCGACATCAGGGGGATGTGCATAACTGTAAAAAATGAATATGGGGATTATGAGTTTTTTTATAATTTTGTCTGATTACTAGGTTAATTAAAGTATATTAATAAGACATTCATATGGGGATGCATAAGGAAATTCTTATACATTTATTGAATAAGGCTTATTAACAGTAAAGATTAATGAAGGGGCAGCAAGTCGTGAAAGCGCAGTGTCTGAAGGCTTTCAATCATGTGCTCACTTCATTAAATGTAATGAACAACATGTCAATGGGATTTTTTTCCACACACTTTGAAAGCGCGCCCTCGAAACACGAGCTGGTGGCGAAAGACATTTGTCTTGTGTAAAACATCACATGGCTGCCTTATTTTCACAGCCAGAACATGCTGTTTCCTTCTGATTAAAAGGATATTACACAGCTCTGCATGGACAAAATTTGTCTTTAATCAGAAATTTTGTATTGCAGCCATTGCAGTCCAGTGTTAAATTCTAACAAATGCAATGTAAGGAGTGACATTAAGTCACCTGTCAGCAATGTGGAAGACAATCAGCAATAGCTGCTTATAATTAAAGAATTAAAATAAAGTATTTTTTTAACCTGTGTTTATTTTCCCTATATGGCAGTAAATGGGGGCTGCGATCTATTTGGTTATGGAAATGAATGCGGGTTTGGAACAACCTGAGAGTAGCCTAAATGATGAGAGAATTATTATGTTTGGATGAATTATCCCATCAAACACATACATACAGTAAAGTCAAAAACTGTATTGTGTGACACGTGAAATTCTATTCAGGACAGTAACATGTGTGGTACATGTTCAAATTTCACATGTGAAAAAAATTGTGTCATCATTTGTTCACCCATATCTCATTCAAAATCCGTCTGTATGAAATTCTTTCTTCTGTGAAACACAAAAGAAGAATTTTGAGAAATGTCTCAGTGGTACATTTTCAAAATATCTTCGTTTGTGTTCTGCAGAGTATAGAAAGTCATTCAGTCATTAATTTAAAGTCATTAAATGATGAAAGAATTTTCAGTTTAGGATGACCTATCCCCTAAAACCTGTCCCATTTTGTCTCCCCTGCACATAAAAGAGAAACTCATCCTCAGTATTATTACCGTTACTATAAGGCCATCATGTTCCAAGGTGTGTTTTCAGAACCCTGCTGGGCCAAGAGACACTGACCGTCAACTTGTTTTACTAATAAAACAGTTTGACCCTTCTGATGATCTCTCAGTCTCTAATCATCAGTCATACATCTATTTAGGTAAATCTTATTTTTAGACTTGATCATCTGACACAGCAACACGGGATCACCCGCACAAGTATGTCATTTTTACACATTCATATACAGAAACCTCACACAAATGACAATTTTCATCCTGATACATTGATACATTGATTAATTAATTTGCAACAATTGGTATGATTGACAGAAATTGACATGTTGTTACCCCAGCAGATGGTGCTAAACTAATAAGCTAATTTGATTTACACCTCCTGGACAGACTGTCAACACGCTGTCTTCATTACTGAAAGGCACCGCTCGGTACACCCCTCATGTTGGTCACTTGCATTAAGATTAAACACAAACCTAATGATAGAACAAATTAACATATTTTTCTGGCTCTGTATGTCTCATATTAATTTTAAGATATGGTTGTCCAGAGGTGTCTACATTTTCTATGTTGTGTCTATTAGGTATGCTAATGGCCCTGGGGTTTGAAAAGGCCAAACGTACTGAATTACAGAAGCCTTGCCTGAAAACTTTAGGTCTCTATTACATCTAAATACGGAGGGGTGGTGATTCCTGAGGTCTGGTACGATACATTCACGATTATATGATAACGCTGAGTAATCTAACCTCTGTTATGCGTCTTTGTACATTTGTACATTGGGTCTTGTAAATGTATAAATAGCACATATGATGATATGCTTACATTTTGTTCCGTTCTATTGTCATTTTCTTAATTTAATGCATTTAGGTCCCTAACTAACAAGTAATTTGGGGTTAAAACTAAAGCCCAACAGCTTTTTAGTAGCAAATATCCAAAGTTTTGTTAACTTTTAAAGAAGGACACATTCAAGTCCTTGACACACTGTCTTATATGGGACAACATGGGATAGTAAAAATGGAATGTGACAGGTGACATGTTTTCACAGCGCCACAATAGTTCAACATCATAAATTCCTACGCCTGTGATTTGTGTCGCTTGACATATTATAGCATTAGGTTTTTCCCTCTTAAAAACACCTCAGGGCTGATGTCCCAGGATGACCTTGTTTTCAAGAACAGACAGCATAGAGTCAAATAAGCAACAGGTATTGGTCTGGCTTTTGTTGAAACTAGTAATTTTGCATTATTGGTGTTAAATATGACTATTCAACACCTATTGTATTATTGGTCCTGTATGACAAATCGCATGTTGCGATTTAGAGTCTGCTAAATGACTAAATGTAAATGTAAATATGAGCAAAAGCTTGAGAAGAACATATGTATAATGAAGCAAATGCATCTTTTCAGTAAGGAAATGTAAAAGGATTAGTCCAAAGAAGATTTCTGATAAACTGTTTGCAGAAATTTGTTATGAGTAGACTAAACAAAAAAGAAAAATATCACTTGTTTTAGCGAATAGATAAGTTAAGCATGAAAATAACCTTAAAGTCCAAGTGAAATTAAAAATGACAATTGTTTCATGAATTATTGCAGCGTTTATAGTAAATAGCTTATCAATGTGGATCTCCTTTGAAATTCCTTTTCACTCGGAAATGTGTCAAAGTTGCGAAGTAAAAATTATAGCAACCACCCATTTTCACTTCTTTTCAGAGGGAGATATCGTATTTACGAAACAGAGCAGTTTGTCCATTTAGGGCTGCTGTAGAAACCTCATAATGAATTCCATGCAAGGGGACCCGCGGAGTATGTAGATAGAAATAGCTCATTGTGAAATAATAAAAAATAACACTTCATTATGTAAGGTGTATATACCTCTGAAGACATAGTTATGTATATTAAATTGCATTTCTGTCAATAGATCCTCCAAAAACTGGACCTTTAAAGTGTACACCTGTCAATATGTCTTTTACAGTTTTTTCTCTCGTGACTTAAAATAAGATATTTACTTGAGTATTTACAATACACTTGATTTAGTCATTTAATGTATAACATACAAAAACTTCACTGATGCTCTGCCTTTACACCAGCTGGGTTCACCAAATAAAAGCTGCTTCGCTAAAACAAACTGTTAAAAACATTCATAGTAACGTGACAACAAGGCAACGTATAGAATAATAGGTGCAACATAAGCATATGAACTCATCGCAAATCAGGTTTCTTCAATTTGTTCAGTTGACCCGTGACCCATGAGAACATGAGACCCCCACAGGCCATCCCAACATGATCCTTACTCACGTGTGGCATGGTTTAGGTAAACCTGACCTGGAGTTTCTTTTCCTTTGGTCTGTATTCTGTGTGGTCTTCATAATTGCTGGTCACACATCAGACTTTGAATAACCTCAGTTCTTTTATCATCTCACAGCATATGCGCATAAACAGCCTCAAGTGCATCTATAAATAGACTTCAAGTACTAAATGTCTTGTCTCCCACTCCTCACTGTGGTTATACACAAACTGTTACGCATTCTTGCTTCTCAGTGAGGATTCATCCCCCTCACACACATGCCCTCACCCTCCCGACACCGCCCCCTATCATTTACCCACAAACCTTTTATCTCTGCTTTGCAAGCACATCTGCAGCCTTCTTTACTTTTTCTGTTTTACCACTGAATGGACAACAGTGTAATTTTGGTGGAAAGCACAAAAGATACATAGCCCAAATTTCAAAGACAAGCAATTTGGGGGAATACTAAATTTGGCACATTGACTGCTTTGGGAAATAGTCCCCTAACAGAGTCTTTCAGATTAATCCATTCAACACCTTAAAAAAACTTTTGCTTATAACCTTTTGGTGTTTTTTATAGTGGAATAATACTTTATCACAACCTATTAAGATACAATGTATCAGGTATTTGTTAACGTTATTGGTTACAATGTGCTGCTGTGATCACAATAACGAATGTGAATTGATGCTTTAAAAACTGCAATATATTTACATTTAGTCATTTAGCAGACGCTTTTATCCAAGCTGACTTACATAGAGTTTAGTGAGCAATAAGCGATATGTCATGCAGAAGCAATAATACAATAGGTGCCATTGGGCAATGGGCTTACCTATGGGCAAGCATTAGTGACTTGAATCTGATACGGGCTTCAACCGGTAGCCAGTGGAAAAAGATGAAGGGGATTTCAAAAGAGCCCTTTTGGGCTTTTGGAAGACGAGGCGTGCTGCTGCGTTCTGAATCAACTGGAGCGGTTTGATAGCATTACGCAGAGTCGTTCTGAAAAATCCCCTGGCTCTTTTACTTTCGATGTCTCCATATACTGAACAAAACAGGTAATGGTACATATCAAAGCAATAATAGCAGTGGAGAATGATCCTCCCAAGATGGCAGGAAATAATTTAGTTATTTTGTGTTTAATACTATTTTTGTAAGTGATAAATATGATTTTAAATGGTTAAAATAGAGTATAAGATCGTTTATTTTATGGATAAGTCTGTTTAAAATGGTCAATATGCTACTTGTGTATAGGTTTCCTTTATCATATATTTATTGTTTTAATTATAGTATTAATTGTATTAATTTCTATTAATATTTTAATGTATATTAATTGTGTTAAATTAAAACTACTAAGTTAATCTCTTTGCGGAGGTCTACCAGAACTTAAGTTTGGGCTACATAAAGATTATTTACTGTATGTTGTTGCCGCTGAAAAACATGGCAAGTACATTTTACACAATGATCTTTTAGCTATCGTATAATAAGCTACTTAGACAGCTTATCGAAATCAGCATTATCTTAAGAGAATGTGAAGCTGACCCTATGTTGCATGCGGTGCGGCGCGGCCATCTTCTTTTGTTTTAATATGTATCTATACATGTTTTGTTTAATATATGGAGAAATTGAAACTGAAAGAATCAGGGGCTTTTCATGAACGACTTTGTGTAATGCTATTGTAGTTTTTATCACAGTAAGACTGACCTACCATTGTTATATTTCCTAATCAAACAAGAAAAACAAAACACTGCATTGAACGCACTAGCAGCGATTCTCCCAAGGTGGCGCAACATTCAACGGGGCATTAACCATCTCTATTCTACACCACAGCCCCTATAAACGAGCCACTTACATAAACGTTGAAGTGGTGCTCTCTGCTGTCATATGACAGTTTTACAGCATCTTGTTGGTGGCACTGTCATCATTCTTCAGTAGAGTTGTTTTCATGGAGCTTTACAATCACAATAATGCATTTTTTTAATGAATTATTTGATTTGGTTTAATGTAAATATCGTAATTAATTATTATACTTAAACAGCTTGCGCCTATTTTTTATTTCATTTCAATATGTTTTTTATTAAAATAGTGCAATTTTTTGTTGTCAGTTAAACAACTTCAACATGCAAATTAAATGGGCACAAACTGAGCACAGGTTCGTTTGTAGTTCCCTATGAACAGACAAAACACAGAATAAAACACATTCGCAAGCCTGTCACTGCCGACTCTTGCCGAAATCAACTCTGCTTGTTGTACCATCCATTCAGGTATGAAATTGATATTCTAAATTTAAGTAATACTAATTTAATAAATCTGCTTATTACTGCAGTTGATAAAATGACTGAAAATCTTCCTTATTTATGATCTTCCCAGCTCTGTACGACCATGTGCAATTTATCCTTCCAGCTGACTAACACTACCTCCATGTTTGAAGAGTCTCTAAAT
The DNA here is from genome assembly GCF_015846415.1 of Triplophysa dalaica. Taxonomy (NCBI): domain Eukaryota; kingdom Metazoa; phylum Chordata; class Actinopteri; order Cypriniformes; family Nemacheilidae; genus Triplophysa; species Triplophysa dalaica. The sequence goes on from NC_079543.1 coordinate 9,861,754, forward strand.
TGGTTTTGCCTTTGTTCGGGATATTTTGGCCCTCCTTTAATCCTTCTTGTCTCATTTCTGTGCTTCATTGTTGGGCTGCCGGTCCATTGCTGGTGCCTCTGGGTGTATCTCCGTGGTAACATCAATGTCAACCTGGTGTTCCCATTGAACATCACTTTACTGGAGCTGCTTTTCTGCATTCAAAGCATTGTAGACTTGATCGATGTCAAATTTCCTTCCACGATTGGTTACAAAATAGCTAACTTTCTCATCGGCGTCAGCTGGACCGCCAGACCCATTATCCAAGCCTGTATGTGTATTGAACAGTATTTGGCAGTGCTTCGCCCAGTCACGTTTCGAAAGTATAAGAGCATTCACAGAAGGATTGTATTTGCAGCAGCCACTTGGCTCATTGCAGTGGGCAACAGCTTGAGGCTCATTTTCATTGAAATAAATTATTTTCGAGACCATGTATTGTTTGTAAGCTTTTGCATTGTTGTGATAATAGTCTCATTTTGCTGTATCTCCGTCCTTTACGCTCTACAGAGCTCAGGACCAGGCAGATGCAATAAAACTGACAAAGGGAGAGCAAGTAAGAACCAGCAGAAAAGGAGAGCGTTCAAAAAAATCTCACATATCTTAGTGTCTATCCTTATTTGTTATGTCCCTCTAGTAGTAGCCTATTTTATGAGCATGTCCAATATCAAAAAGCATTTGTACATATGCGAAGCTGAGCCATTATTATTGTCCTTCACAATGATTGCTATATTATTTTCACCCATAGTCAGGATGTATAATGAGAACAATTTGAAATGTTTGATGTGCTTTTCAAAATAAGCAAACAATTGTGACCCATGTGATAACCAGACTAATGTTTCATGATGTAATTTTGAGATAATGACCTCTAATTGTATTATTTTCCACTCTATGACATGACATAACTCAGTCAATATTAAAGATATCGAGATAATATAAAGAAAATTAGATGAAAAAATTAAGTAGAAAAAAGCAACTTTGGCTGGGTTTTACAGACTTGGTAACAAATAATATTTAAAAAAGGTCAAAGAAAATGCTCATTCCCTTTTACCCTCGTTTGTTGTTACAGCATGCAAAATAAACTGAAGAATTGTTTACTTTGGCCCCAGAAGGTGAGCCACATTATTTATCTAGGACAAAAAATGCACACTGTCATTTTGTTTTCATAAGATCTATCCTTTCATAAGATCTATATGACATTATTTTGTTTTAGTTGAAAATGAAATGTTTATGTGCTTTTTGCTTTTGGTGTTAAGACAACAAAAATAAAATAGTAAATTGAATAATAATGTGCAATCATAAAAACAGCTGTACTTTGATAGTGTGGATGTAATTGTAGACAGATTTATTTTTAGAGATGGACTTTTGGAATTTGCATGTTTTTTCCCACATTAAACCGGACAATTCTGCCTAATAAATGTCAACTGTATGTTTAAGAGCCAAATGTAATTTGAGTTTCATAGTCCTTAATATTAAGCAAGTGATTTTATTGGTCTTTTACAAGGTGGACAGAGCTGTTTCATTCACATATGATTGGAGAATAATTCCAGATGAATGTTCTGGAACACTTATAGCTCATTTTTAATTATTAACTTTGTTTTTAAGAAACTGATGAAATAAGAAAAAATATCATGAATGTTAGGTTTGTGTTTTTTAACATGCCACAGTTATTAAGTAATGACCACGTGTCATGAAGACATCTTGTTTATTTCCTTAAATATATCAAAGCTTTATTTTTGTAAGTGCATGGATGCAGCAAAATCGCAAACAAAAATGGCTGGAAACACAGCTTCAAATGTTGCTCGCTGCTGCTGGCTCTCTGGGAATTACCCCGTCAAGTTTGGTATGTGTAAAGTTTAGAATTCCACAATGTCATTACAGCTGTAAACCAATAAAGAGCATTAAAATGTAATTTTGCTTAGCAACGGCCTGCTCAATATTTTTTTTGCAGATTGCAGATTTTTTAATGTATCTCGGCCATTTATTGTCCTATCGTAACAAGCCATACTTCAATAGAACGGTTATTCATTCAGCTTTCAGCTGATAAATCTCAATTTCAAAAAAATTGACAATCATGGCTGGTTTTGTGGTCCAGGGACACATTGTAATTTATCAGATTGTTATTGTATTCATGCAACTTATATTTTATTGTAATAGCTATATGTTGACTATCAACCTAATAATATTACATTTACACATTTGGCAGATGCGTCTATACAAAGCAGTTTACATTGCATGATACTATGCATTTGTTTCTAAGGACATGCAATCCCTGGGATCGGACACATGTCCTTGCCGTTGCTAGTGCCATGCTCTATAACCACTGAGCCACTGAAAACACTGAGCACACCGAGCAACACATTCTTTTGAGAATAACATATTAAAGTTCTTCAGATATTTCTGAGTAAATAACTATAGTACTAAGTTTTCAATAATATTTCACAAAATAAAAATAAAAAACAATAATACATTATTTTGAGAATAATGTGCAGTAAAAACTTCAAAACTCATTTTGATTTAATTTTGAATTTAAAGAAAGAAAAATGAATAATTACAGATAAAGTTCGTTCTGGTTTTGATTTGTTAATGCAAAGCAGGCAAATGCAACAATGAAATTATATTTTTCATGATCTCTAACAACAACACTTTCAATAATTATTAAAGCTTAGTTAATAGTTTAGTTAACATTTTAGTTTAATTCTATGCATCCATCCACCTAATCCACATGAATACTGATTTAGGGAGAACATGCCTTCCACAAAGCTCAGCTTTGGCATTGAACCGGGAATATTAATTTATTTTTATTTGTTCCCTGAACTTGGAAAACATTATGGGTTTCTTTTTTAATACAGGGTTTAAGAGGACTCCCCTAGAATAAAATAAATGTTAGAGCTGTCTAAAATGAATTTTTCCTTGTTTTCAGTGAACTGTAATTCAAAAACAAATATTTCGAGTAGCCCCTATCCTACAGTGTAGAATAAATATAAATATGTGTTTTGCTTTTTTAATCAATTTCCATCTTGAATACCCTGTTTAGTTTGTTATTACTGAAACGGTTCTTAACACTAGGGACTGGCATATTTATTTTATTGGCATCAAAATGGATCAATATTGCTCCCATGTCAAATTCATTTTATTATGAAGTTGAGGACTTCTATTATGACAGGGGTTTGATTTACCCGGAAATACAGCAGAACCAATGCTCCCTATAGGTTGCTCCCCTAACACTGCTTTAAGATGGCTTTCAGAACTGGACATGTTATGAACTACCTTCTGATCATTTTGTTTGAAAACGGGTCTTAATCGCGAAACGTGTCAAGTTTAGATCGGATTCAAAGGGGTTTGGCCCCTGTACGTGGTGTCCGATCTCGGCGACACCTTCAGCTTCCCTGTGACGTTCTGCACGGCGCTCGATATCAGTGCTGTTAAGCTGGCTCTGGTGTTGAGTTTGTAAATATTATCAGATCTCCGATCAGACTCGGTCTAGACCGGTGCTTCTGTAAAAATGGCCACCATGGAGAAGCTGATGAAGGCGTTTGAGTCGCTCAAATCCTTCCAGCAGCAGCAAGGCCCGCTGTCGGCCGAGGAGATCGTCCAGAAACAGTGAGTGCTGAGCTGATGTTAATGATCTGTTTAAAGCCTCCAACTTCATCATCACCAGCATCATCATCAGGGTGCTGGAATCATCTGACACAATATCTGTACTGATGTCTTTAAAACACACAATGCAATCGTTTGATTGCACCGCTGATTTGCGTGTTGTTCTTGACTTGTGCTAACAGATCACATGATAATGTTTTTCTTTTCTTTTTTTAGAAAAGTGTGACAGCCTTGTTAGATACTGCGCAAATCTCAGATAAAACAATGCGCACAGACCTACAAAATCGCAAATGTTTGTACAGAAAGCAAAAAATATTTGTTTTCCGCATCCTATACATCAATAAATGCACGTTTGGAAAAAAGTCGTTATTTAAAATGAATGAATGGATGAGACAGATTGACACCCCAAGATAAGTGACACTGTTTTAATCGTAATAAAAACAAGCAGTCATGTGGATTTGTGTCAACTCTAATGTGAAAGTCTATTCGATTTAGTATTATACACATGACGTGGCGTGCATGCACCTGCAGAATGCACAAGACTGCACCACATAATTATAATAAAGTAATATTTACCACCATCACAGTGACTGTATGTAGTATATAGACCGACTGCCTTTACAGATTAATGTCCAGTTTCTGTTGTCTTTAAAATGCTTGTGGATCACTTCTGTGCTCTTTTTTTCCCTGTTTCTTTTTTTTGTGCTTGAGTTGATAAGCATTTAAGCAACTCTTTGTTGCATAAATGCTTATGAGAAAAATATTTGTGTTGCAACTGAAATTGCAAAATGAATTGAAGAAACGTAAGCTTCTGATCTATATTCATTGTACATTAATATTTTCATGGATAGTGTTTATAGCTTTTGTGGCAAGGTGCTCATAGTCAGTTGCTGGAATCCTATCAGATTCCAGCAGATCCTATCTTTTCCAAACTTATGAAAGGTTAATGCTCTAAAAGGTTTTCATACAGCATATTTGGGTTTCTGTTTATTCTGTTAACTCATCCAAAAAAAAGTGATGTATGAAAACAACTAAGACAGTGTCTTTCTTTTACAAAATGCTATTTACAGCATATGTATTTTATTGGCATCCACAGTGACATTGTATTTTCTATTACAGAAAAAAAGACCTTGCTACAACCAAAAAGGACAGAGTGACTCATTGCCTGACGATTTGTGAAAACATCGTGGCACAATCGCTGAGGTATGAAGTAGTGAATGATCAGGATAGACACATCAGATTAAGGATAATGAGATTTGGTCACGTATTTTGAGGAAAAATTGCTTTTTTACACTCACAATGCAAATTCAATTTGCACGTTTTAAACATGTATTTACTGGTTGTTCTGATTGTATTTTAAGATTGACAAATAGTTGTGTTTGGTTACCTACTGCAGTGGATTTCATCTTTTTGAAGATCTGTTTTTATTTTTTGTACAATATATTACCATATTTGTACCTTTTTTTGTGCCATATTTGGTCTTATAAGTTTTCTAGTATCAAGTTCCGCAATGTCCCTAGATTATTTATTTATTTATTTATTTATTTTATATTCTATAAAAGTGCCTTACTTTAACTCAAGCTTTAGAGGTTTTGAAATATATATCCTTAAGCACATTATCAATAAAGAGAACTGTGCTGAACATCTATGTGCATTTTACCAAAACATATGCATATACACCTCATCACCTCACTAATGAACAAAGACATTCTCTATTAAACCTGCCATCTTGACTGCACTGCTGCTCTTTGGAAGTGTTGTTTTCAGAGTACAGAACACATGTTGAGTATTGAAAAACACAAATCATTACTTGAATGCTTTCATTAAGTAGATCGGGTAGTGATTGAATGTTGACTGAGACAGAATAAAGTCTGATTGCTTCTCAGGCACTTGAACATTTGTGTGGTTAACTACCTATGACCTGGAGTGCTTTAATCAAATGTTATAGAGAGCATAGTGAAGTACAGAACTGTACAGCAAAACCCCCGAAGACCGTCCTGGGAACTTAATGAAATGATATTCCCTTTTTTATTTGTAGTGCTAGTGCTACACTTATCATTGCTAGGTTAAATAACTGAAGTCTTATGGTGATGTGTGTTCGTTTCAACAGAAAGTTTAATTGGCAGTAACATTTAAACAGAGGAATCTTCTGCATTCTCTTCCCCTAAAGACCTGATTTATTAAATGTGCATGTTGTATCTGGGCTGCCGTTCACCCGAATGACTAGTTTTCTGAGGATAGTTTTCTCCTTTTCTTTTGTGATTTTTATAATGTATGTCATTACACTAACACCTCTGTGTTTCGCTGTGACTCAGGACATCTCCAGAGTTCCAGAAACTTCTCGGAATTGCCATGGAAATGTTCTTGCTGTGCAGCGATGACAAGGAATCTGACGTTAGAATGGTGGCGGATGAGTGCCTCAACAAAATCATCAAAGTACAGTTTATCTGGATTTATTTGCAAAATAAATGTCTATTTGTATATAGTATATATTTGATCCATTAATTGGATTCTCATCATTCATAGCATTATACCATATTTTGTCTAGAATTGTTATATTCTTTGTTTTTCTTTGCAGGCATTGATGGATTCTAACTTGCCTAGACTTCAGCTTGAACTGTACAAAGAGATTAAAAAGGTAAATTAAATTTTGCATCTAACAAAACTTTTTTTTACCTCTTCCAGTAGGTAAAACAAAAATCATTGACTCTTAAAATAGCTTTTGAGTCCTGCGTTTAAAAGCAGTATTGCAATTTATTCTATTGTGGTTCTTTCTGTCAATATGTTGTCAAGCCAAATTGCTATTTTCCTACCTTTAGAAAATTTTATTGGAGAGAGATCTGATGATTTCTGGCGTATATGGTTCCCTCTTTGGGATTTTCTTTATAATCTATACTGAATGTGTTCATTTTATGATTGTAGTTTATTTTGGTGTGATTTCCCTTCACCGACTGTATTCGTGTAATTCCAGCTGACCGATGACTGTATATGATGCCATGAGACTATAACACTGTATTTCTATTGCAAATTCATAATAAAATTGAGTATTGCATATATATGGTTATCAGTGGATCTATAGTCTCATAAAACACAGGATATATGGTGAAGCAAAAAGAAATAATATGACAAAAGCTGATCAATGGATATGTTTTATTTGTGCAATGCCTTTCTAGAAGTGTTTTATTGCAAAAAGGAATTTATTAAAAAGCAGTATTACTCACGGTACACCTTTAATATTGTTATGTCATGCTATCACTGGGTTACCAAAAGTACATTTTTTTTTAAGCTGTTGTTCAATGGTTGTATTTTTATTACGTTATTTGTGTGAACTGGCCCTGGGGGCTGTTTGTGTAAATTGGTATGGATTTTCCATATTCTGGGGTCTCGTGCTCTCTGTGGACACACACACAGAGCATTAATCTCTTCTGTCTGTTTTCTCTCAGAATGCTGCCTCTCGAAGTCTGCGGGCGGCCCTGTGGAGGTTTGCTGAGCTTGCTCACCTGGTGCGTCCACAGAAATGCAGGTATGCCTCTTGACTCAAAGCCCGATACATCTTTAGTTTGCAACATATATGTTAAACTGATCCTGAGATTTTAGAAAACTTTCGGGATTGACACATTTTTCACTAAATTGTTTTTGTGTGTGTGCTGATTTGGAATTAAACTGTGACATGTATAGTCTATTATCATGTCATATGAACGTATTGGTTTTATTCCCCCTATTTTCTGTTTTTCAGGCCGTACCTTGTGAATCTGCTGCCGTGTCTCACTCGAATCACGAAACGTCAGGAGGAGACTGTGCAGGAAACTCTTTCTTCATCGATTCCTAAAATTATGTCTGCTCTCGGAAACTTTGCCAATGATGGAGAAATCAAGGTAAAAACCCCAGTTCACGTGTTTGGTATCTTACATTTACATCTACATTTATGCATTTGGCAGATGCTTTTATCCAAAGCGACTTACATTGCATTATCCTATACATTTAAACTTGGGTATGTGCTATCCCCTGAGATCGAACCCACAACCTTGCGTTGTTAACGCAATGCTCTTACCACTGAGCTACAGGAAAGCAGTAAAAGAATCTGAAATGAATTGTTCACCCAAAAATTTCAATTCAGTCATTATTTACCCATCCTTAAGTTATTTCATACCTGTGTACATTCGTTGTTCTGATGGACGGAAAGAAAGATATTTGGAAGAATGCTTGTAAGCAAACAGTTCTGGGGCACTATTGACTTCCATAGAAGGGAGGACAGCTACTATGGTAGTCAGTGGTGCCCCAGAACTGTTTAGTTTCCCACATTCTTCTTTTGTGTTCAACAGAACAAAGAATATTATAAAGCAATTTTTTCTATTATGGTCGTCAGTTTGGCCGAGAACTGTTTGGTGAAAGCATTCTTTCAAATATCTTTCTCTGTATTCATCAGAACAAAGAAATTGATAAAGATTTTGCGAGTAAAAGAAGACATAATTTTCATTAGGACTTGAATTCTATCAGTAGTTCAGTTTCAGTTCTGCACCTCCGTGTGGGATTTCCTTCAACATTACAGTCTGAACTTGTGAATGCAGATGGATGAGATCATCATCTCAATATGGAATATGACTCAGTCAGACTGCATTTAATTATCCATAAGCCTCATCTCTTCCTCTCCTTCGGATCAATCTAATCGCTTGCCAAGAAGACATTTACGTTTAGTAAGACAGAAGGAGAGCTACAACCAGAAGGGGGAGAGTTGTCATTTTATGTAAACAATTTGCTTAAATTTAGAGCAGGATAGGTATGGTCATTGATCACAATTACAAACATTTGAAGGTTGATGAAAAGACTAAATCAAGATGTTTTTCTCATAAAATTATTACTTTTTGGTATAAATCTGGTATCTATTTTACGCCCTGTTTATGTAGATGCTACTGAAGGCCTTTGTTGCCAATCTCAAGTCCAGCTCTCCCACTATCCGTCGCACTGCAGCCAGCTCTGCTGTCAGTGTGTGTCAGCACTCACGCAGAAAACACCACTTCTACACCTGGCTGCTCAACGTGCTGCTTGGTAAGAAAACACACACACACTGACAGAAAGAGCTGAAACAGGCTTTGTCAGAAATCCACAATATGAACCAGTGGCTTGACTTTTTCCCATTTCATTTCTTTTTTCATGTTCCTTCCCGTCCTCTCCACAGGTTTGGTGGTACCAGTGGATGAGGAGCATTCCACTCACCTGATTCTTGGTGTGTTACTGACCTTGCGTTACCTGATGCCTCTTCTGCAGCAGCAGACTCCAAACACCAGTCTGAAGGGCAGCTTTGGGCTTGTTCGGAAAGAGGCAGACATCTCCCCTTCACCCGAGCAGCTCATACAGGTACCAGAGCTGACAAAGGCACCACAAGTGAAGCATGTGATTGTTGCAGCCTTGTAATTTGTCGCTGGTAATAGTTTGAATGGGATAGTTAAAAATTGGGAATTGCCTGAAAGGAGTAGTTATCTTTAAAATTGACCCCCATACTCTTTCCATAGTCATTTTTATTTTTTCTTTGGATAATCAATGGGGGCATATTTTGAAGTGAACTACTCCTTTAAAGGGACAGTTCATCCAAAAATTAAAATTCTCTCATCATTTACTTACCCTCAAATTGTTCCAAAACTGTTTAAATGTCATTGAAAGATATTTGGAAAAATGCTTGTAACCAAACTGTTATACTTTTCTTTGTTCTGTTGAACACAAAATAAGATATTTTGAAGAATGCAGGAAACCAAACCATTCCGAGCCACTTTTGACTACCATTGTCATTTTTCCTACCAATATTTCATCATCAATAGAAAACCTTTAACAATTATTCTGTCGAGTTGTTTCGAAATTGGAGAGGGTCACAACTATCAACAGATTGTAACACCAGAATTAGCATTTCAATCTTCAAGTTGTAATACTAGTTACCTTTAATACTTTATAACAGTTTTTTTTCCATGTGGAAATCAATCAGTAGTGACAGAGACTCCTCTGTATCAAATTAAGAATAAAATCCTCTGTGGTACGCGATTGTAAAAGTTGTTCAACACATCACATACATATAGATATATTCTCTTATAAAATAAGATGTTCTTAAAAAATGTGAAGATTTTAGATATTTTTAAGACTTGCTCTTGAGAACTTTCAAAGTACTTATTAAAAACTGTTTTAACTGCTAACCATTTTACGAATCTGGCCCATAAGTCTTAAAGGTACAGCAGCAAAATATACATATAAAGCTGCAATCCATATTTTATTTTTCCACAAAATTGTACCCCACACGCGGTAATTTAAACTTTCTGGTGAACTATTCCTTTAAACTTGAATGTTCATAGGGTGGAAAGTTGTTAAGCAATGAAAATACCAACTGTTTGGGTTCATCAAACCTTTAAGTGAACTTGAAAAATGAAAAAAAAAGTAATGTTCTCTACATTTATTGGTGGACCAGATCAAGTGATTGTGTTTTTGTCTGTGTTTGATCTACTATGCATGTTTCTGTAAACATGTTTTTTTTGCTCGCAGATGTATGAGCTGACCCTGCACTACACACAGCACTGGGATCATAATGTTGTGACGGCGTCTCTTGAGCTCCTGCAGCAGGTGTTTCGCACTCCTCCCCCTGAGCTCCTGAAAGTACTCATCACAGTGGGCGAAATAACACACACTACCGTCTTCAGAGAAGAGATGGAGTCTCGTGCTCGCAGTGGCAGCATCCTTGAGCTTATTGGTGAATATTGCCATCACACGACCTGTTGGGTTAAACTGCAACCCTGCTTATGCTAGAATAGTTAAGCAGTTAGGATGTTTTTTGGGGGATTTAGGGACACTTTTGCTGTCCATGTTGGCATCTGCCTAATTTGGTTAGATTCTACCAAAAATTATATATATTTTTTAATGGAAACGCTAAACCTCTATAGGGCTGTATGGTACTGCCATACCCTGGTCAAATCTAAGTTTTTTGATTGTTGGTGTTTTAAAGGACCAATGTGTATGTTTTTGGAAGATCTATTGACAGAAATGCAGCATAATAAACAAAAATGTGTCATAGAGACACAATGAACTTACATAAAGAAGCTTTAAGATTTTATAATCTTAGTATGAGTTATTTCTATCTACATATTTATAAAGGGAAGACATATTCTATCCCCTTGCATGGAATTCACCATTTTGTTTCTACAGCTGCCCTAAACTGACAAAACTGCTCTACAGAGCGCGTTTGGGTTAGATAATGGGTTATCTACATCAGCAAAGAAGCTGAAACTTTCACATCTTAGTCCTGTGTCAGCCACCGTAGTGCTTCGAAAGGGAGGGGGTGGAGTTAGCAGTTAGATGCAGTTTGCAAACTGACCGCTAGATGGCGCTCAGTTTCTTACACTGGAACTTAAACATTTTTCTTTTCTTTTAAGTTCTTTCTTACTAACCAGTGACTTGGCTCCTAATTCAATCAAAACTTTTAATATTGTCTATTATATCTCCTTTTGTTACCAAGTCATTAATATGTACCTTCACGTCACTACATAATGTTCTCTTAACAGCAGAGCTTACATTTCACTGTGCATGCGCTTGTCATCTTCTGCATCTTCCTTCCTCCAACCCTTCAAATGATTATTGGGGCTTTTCTTGCTCTCTTCACTTCCTGTTTCCTTTGAACAGCTGGTGGGTCAACATGCAGTCCTCTCCTCCTCAGGAAGCAGAAAGGTGACATCTTTTGCGTGACCTTTTTTATCACCTAACCTACTCTCATATCTTTGGGCATATTGACAGAATACAGTTTGACGTGGTTGAATTCTTTTATCAAAAGCTGAAATTGTGTTTGGAATAAATTATATGTGGAGGTTTAATGTTTTTATTCTGTTGTACCATTGTGATATTTTTTTGTGTGTTGTGCTTGTCTTAGGTAAACTGTTGTCGGGTGAAGAAGAGTGTTTAGATGATGACCCTGAGAGGGCAGAAGTCACCACAGGATCATTCTCTGGTAAGTCAGTCACGTTTTTTTGCATATGATGTTATTGTTTTGTTTACATTAATGTTTTATACATTCCAACAAATTCATATTCGTTCCAGCCTCAGTCGGCGGTGATAACTCCAGCGAAGCTCTGTCCTCCTCAGGCATTTCGTCTCTCGGCACATCTGACATCATCACCGAGCAGCCACGCTCCTCCCAGCATGCTTTGCAGCCTGGGGACTCAGTTGACCTGAGCACGTCAGAGCAGGGTGTGGGACCCGATTCCCCAGAAGTCGAAGATGAGGACATGCTTAGCCGCAGCTCGAGTGGAGGCGCAGGAGTCGCCAGCACGTCCGGGGATCTAATAAGCGACAGCAACCAGATATCGACAGGAGGCATCTCGTCATCGCCCCCTAGTGACAGTTCCCAGACGACTACGGAGGGGCCGGACTCCGCCGTGACGCCTTCAGACTGCGCCGAGCTCGTAAGTGACAACAGCACCAGCAGACGCTATCGGAACGTTTCACCACCTTCCCCGACTCCCACAGAAGGGCCGGATCCGCAATCTGACAACGAGGCGTCTTCCTACAGGCCATCCTCTTCCTCCTTTACCTCGTCTTCTTCTTCAACCTTTTCTGCCATCTCTTGCTCTAGCAGTAGTGACCAGGTCAGCAGAGGACAGGGGGTGAGGCTATTAAGTCCTGTTAAGTGCCCCGCCCTCTTTTTGCCCCGCCCACATGCACGGCCTCTATCCTGAGGTGTTAAGACGCCTTTCATCTCCCCATATCTCAGTGAGCGTGATGCTGATCTGTGATGCGTTTTAAATGCTTAATTTGAAGTCAGTGGATGGAAATTGCTGTATTAACTGTTCTGATATTTACATTGTGGTTTTAACAGTGGTCCCTAACCCCCTCCTCAGCTCACTTAAAGGAACATTCCACGTATTTTGGAAATATGCTCATTTTCCATCTCCCCAAGAGTTAATAAATTGAGTTTTACTGTTTTGGAATGTATTCTACCGATCTTCGGGTCTGGCGATAAGACTTTTAGCATAGCTTAGCAAAGATCATTGAATCCAATTAGACCAGTAGCATCGCGTTCAAAAATGACCAAAGAGTTTTGATATTTTTCTGTAGTTATATCGTGTACTAAAACAGGCGGAAAATGTAAAGTTACGATTTTCTAGGCCCATTTAATTAGGATCTATACTCCAATTCTGGCGTTATAATCAAGGAAGTTTGCTGCCGTAACATGGACGCAGCAAGCGCAGTGTTATCACGCCGCTACTGGTCTTATTGGATTCAATGATCTATGCTAAGCTATGCTTAAAGTGCTATTGCCAGACCTGCAGATCGGTAAAACTCAAGTTATTTTCTCTTAGGAAGTTGGAAAATGAGCATATTTCCCCAAAAAGTGGAAAGTTCCTTTAAAGGGATAGTTCACCCACATATATATTTTTTCTTTATTTACAACTGCATGTCAATCCAAACCTGTATGATTTTCTTGTGCAGAACACAGAAGAAGATACTTTGAGATGTTGATAATCGAACAACAATGACCACCATTGACTTCCATTGTACGGACACAAAACCACTAAGATGTTTCTCCAAATATCTTATTTTGTGTTCCACAGAAGATAGAAAGTCAGACATGTTTAGAGCGACTTGAGGGTGAATAAGTGTTGAAAGATTTTTATTTTGGGTGAAAGTCCCACACCAAACCCATGTCACTGGTTAAGCCTATTTTTAAGTGTCATGGTGCTCAAAAAAAGCCATGTTTTAATGCTGCCACAGTGTAAATAGCCTAAAATAACCATTGTCTTAGCATATACGGCAAAAATAGTGTGCTTAATGGTGAAGTGTTTAAAACTGGTCACTTAACGGACCACTTAACACCCACAATTGGCAGTAGAGTGACTACTCTTAATCCTTATGCGAGTCCCCAATTTGTCCTTACATGTAAAAATCACAAAAGGAAGCTGTGATATTCCCAAAGTGATGCATGATGAACTTATTTTCCCTATGTGCATTTGCATGAATGAGCCTCTGTGAAAGTTTGTGCTTGCTTCCAGACGCTTGGTTCTTTGTTCTTATAGTTATATTTTTGCGGGATGTGTAGGTGTTGGATGGCAGTGAAAGTCAATACTCAGGGATGCAGATCGGCACGCTACAGGATGAGGAAGAAGAGGCAGCGGCGCCACCTGACAAACCTTCAGAGCCTTTCTCTCAGTCTGTACTGGGTATATGATACACCACACAATATCAATCTGCTCGGTTTATTAGTCACTGACAACTTTCATAGACATTTGTTCGAAGCAGATTACATTGGCTCACATATGTTTCTTCTGGTTTTCTTGTTAGCTTTAAGCAAACCCCACCTACTGGAGGGCAAAGGTCACAACAGGCAGTCATCAGACAGCAGTGTGGATCGATTCATACCAAAGGAAGAGGTTCTGGAACCAGCAGAGCTCAACAACAAGGTGAATAGACACATACAACACAGTCTATGTTGAGATGTTGGTTACAACTGCAGGGAAGAAGGCAGTTTGACCTCATATGTCTTGAACCCATGTAGCTATATGAACATTAAGTATCCTGCCATTTTAGGATTTAAGATGGCAGTAGAGAGGTAAAAGTTAAAGATTGCAGATTTAAATAACACAATGTAGCAAATTTTTGAAAAAATTTTTACGGTTAAATTTTTACCAAATTTTTATCAAGTTTTATCAACATGCTGAATATAAAAATCTCTTTTTTTTACCATCGACGGTACTCGCAAAAAAACTTAAAAAAGATTTTCACACTTATCTCATAAGACGACACGAGACACGAGACTGGGTTCACGAGAACGAGACTAGACCAATTTTTAAGACATTTTGAAAGAAATATTCATGATAAAATATCTATGGAAAAATTGTCTTTTATTCAACTTAACACAAAATGCAAAACAATTAGGCATTATAAAATCAAATTATTGAAACGCATTAAACTTCTATTTTAAGAGGCCCCATTCCCCATGATCGCATTTTCAACCTTTAGTAAATAATACCCGCAAAATGATAAATCTCAAAGTTCAATGCCAAGCGAGATATTGTCTTCAAAGGAACACTCCACGTTTTTAGGAAATATGCTCAATTTCCAACTCCCCAAGAGTTAATAATTTGAGTTTTACCGTAAGAATCAAGGAAGTCTACTTCCGTAACATGAAATAAAAAGTTATGATTTTCTTGGCCGATTTGATTAGGAACTATACTCCCATTCTGGCGTAATAATCAAGGAAGTTTGCTGCCATAAAACGTCCTCAGCAGGCGGCAGAATGTGAGTATAGTTCCTAATCAAATCGGCCAAGAAAATCGCAACTTTTTATTTTCCGCCTTGACTACAGAAGAGTCAAGTTTTAGATAGGAAAAATCTCTTTCTCAAGCTCTTTGGTCCTTGAATTCAATTATCTATGCTAAGGTATTCAAAAAGTGCTATCCCCAGACCCGGAGATCGGCAGAATACATTCCAAAACGGTAAAACTTACTTTATTAACTCTTGAGGAGATGAAAAATTTGCATATTTCCAAAAAAAGTGGAATGTTCCTTTAACAGAATTCGCTTTTCAAAGACTACAGGGATGGGTAGATCGGACTACAGCTACTTCTCGGGTACATGATGTTACTATTACGAGTGCTTTTAATTACCTCCGCCCAAAGGAATACGCCAAAAAATTGGCGAGTCCTTCCTTAGGGAAGAGGAAGAACTGCTGGGTAGTGTTCGGTTATCAGAGATTGTAAACATTTGACTGAGCTACGCGCTAAACTACTTTCACTTTCATCACAGTCCTACAGATGGTAATAAGAATTCAGCAACACACATTCTAAGAGAACCAACGGTCAAATAACAGCTCCATGACTTAAAACACCGGCTGTGAAAGCTGTTCTGTGTTTAACATTAATATTTTGTGCGCTTACTACTTAAACCCTTTTATGAAACGTCCTTTAAAGACCTGCTTGCAAATGTCTTATGGTCAATGTGCTTGTTTTATTATCCAACTCTGGTCCAATTTACAAAGGCAAAGCTAACGCTACTGTTATTAGTGTTAATTGATATAACCAGTCTGACGCCATTCGGTCCGGTGTCATTAACCTCGCCATAGTAGGAATAAATGTGCGATCTCTGACAAAGAGAGGAACCGACCAATCACAACCGCCTGAGAAGCAGAAGCTCGCTGATGGTATGGGTGGGACATCTTCACACATGCACTCTAAGCGTGGAACCAATCCCGACAGACAGGGTCAGCTTTATCAATCAGAGAGTTTTGGAAGGAGGGACTTTATATAGACCTGAAGAAATCCAATCGTTTTGTTAAAAGAGAGACAGCGGTGAACAACAGACTTGAAATATGTGAAATACAAAGTGTTTTTTATTAGAAACATGAACATCCATTGTTAAACACCCAAAAAACATAATCAAAGCCTCAAACACAGCAAAAGACTGGCTCCTTTACATTTATGCATTTGGCAGATGCTTTAATCCAAAGCGACTTACATTGTATTATCCTATACATTTATACATAGGCATGTGCAATCCCCTGGGATCGAATCCATAACCTTGTGTTGTTAATGCAATGCTATTACCACTGAGCTAATAAACAATAATAAACAAAATTTGAACACAAAGTACTTTTGTCACAAAGTAACAGGCAGTAATTGTACAAAATGTATGCATTGTTTTCTTAACAAGCAAAGCTTTTAGTAAAGAGCTGTGGTTAGTTTCTCTATACGCTTTTGCAAAGTGCTAAAGTCGAGTTAGCAGAGGTGGCGATCATATTTCACTGTCAATCCTCCTTCCTCCACTGACTGAACCCTCACAGCTTTCAGAGAAACAGTTAAAACTACATAAACACATCATGTTTTATGCTTACATTTCACATATTTAGGAGACAGCTGATCCGTTTTTGAGGAGGTTTGCCTGTTTATATAGTTAAAATGATTTAATGTGAACTTGCAATTGCTACACTGTACTTGTTCTTGCGCGAACAGCCGTAGACACTAGTGCTTATGTGCGAGGCGCTGCAGACGCGAGGGACCGGAAGTCTCTGGGGAGAACTACAAGCAAATGATTCAGATCGTAATAATTTTGTTGTAGATCTGATCTACACTAATCTGTGTTGCAAACCATAAATGCTTTGCATGTTTCATGTGTCTTAGCCATCTCGGATTAAAGGAGAAATCGGTCACTACACTGACCCAAAGGAAGAGCCTTTGGTGCACTGTGTCCGGCTGCTGGCTGCCTCCTTCCTGCTCACTGGCCAAAGAAACGGTGAGAAACGAAACACACTTGGTATAGATTTTCAGCTAATTACATCTGAATGACAGTCTTGTTGTAAATGTGTGTATGATAGGCTGAAGTGTGTTGATGTTTTTTAGCAGTTATGAAAGGAGTATTACATATGTGTGTTGTAGGGCTGGTTCCTGATAATGAGGTTCGTGTGAGCGTGAAGGCGTTAGCCGTTAGCTGTGTGGGGGCTGCAGCCGCTCTTCTACCCGATACCTTCTTTAACAGACTCTATCTGCAGCCACTAGACGGACAACAACCAGATGGTGAGATATTTTATGGTATTTTATGAAACTGTTCATCCTTTGATCTAGTGTATCTGTGATTTAATTTTTTTTGTGTTATTTTGGAATCCTTTACTCTGATGGTAAATTGTTGCCTTCCATTGTCAAAAATTGCTGATGGCCTCATAGGCAAGTGCTCTGACATGTAGGGTGGTTGCGCTTCAGGTGTCCCAAGTTCGAATCCCGACTCACAGTCCTTTCCTGATCCCAGCCCCTTCTCTCTCCCACTTCGCTTCCTGTCCTCTCTGCCACTGTACTTTCGAAATAAAGGCAAAAAAACGCAACAAATAAATCTTAAAAACATCTTGTTTCCAGCAACTACTTCGGCTTATTTACAAATTTGGTATAGGTTACTATTACTAAAGCTATTAAAATCAATTGAAATCAATTAAAATATCAGCCCTAGTATTTTTGGAAAAAATTAAGCCGAACAAAAAAGTTTTTTTCCTGAAAATAAAGCCACAACTGAGATAAAAATAAATGTAACTTAATAGCAATATGACACATAAACAAATAAATAATAAAATGACAAAAACTCATAAGAACTTTAATATAAAAAAAGCAAATTAAAAACTTTTTTAAAACAAAACAAAACTATAAAAAAACAGTAGTTTCATGTAAAATATAACATTATGATATTAAGGGTTAAAAATCCTGATTATTAAATCTTTGCATTGTGTTTATTGACTTATTTACCTTATTTAAATTCAGTTTAGGTCAGGTCCTGTTTTGGCATTATGAAAGTACAACCAAATGCCTCATATAGTTTTAATACTGTAATTGGTTTATTTTTACATATACTGTATTGAAGCTTAATATTCAAAGCCTCGACGTTCTGTGCTGGTAAGAATGTGTTGTGTTATTTGTATGCACAGAGCAACAATACATAAGTGATGTTCTGCAGTACATTGAACATGGAGACCCTCAGATCAGAGGGGCCACAGCCATCCTCTGTAGTGCTTTAATCCAAGCCATCCAACTAAAGACACGCTACAACACTGAGATGTGGCTGTCTCACATCCACAGCATCACAGGTGAGAACAACATCAAGAAATGCAAATCAAATGAATCGGCAGGGAGTTACAGAATCTATTGGCGTCACTATTAAAATCGCTTTTTTACCAGGTAACCCGGTGTCAATCGAAGACTTTGTGCCTTTGCTGCAGCGCAGTCTAAAGGACGAATCGTCTGTCACATGTAAAATGGCCTGTGCTGCTGTTAGGGTGAGAACACGTTCCTCTGCCTTGACATAACATGATGTCATGAGTTTTGTGAGATTATTATAATATTGGGTTTGTTTATACCACTGCAGCACTGTATCATGGCGCTGTGTAATGGCAGTCACAGTGAACTTGGCCTGCAGCTGCTGGTTGACCTCCTGACCCTGAAGGACTGCTCCTATTGGCTGGTCCGCACTGAGCTACTTGAGACGCTGGCTGAGATTGACTTTAGGTGAGAACATGTACTTGGTTTTGACTATTGTGTGTATATTACATCACACGCACGCTTCAGATATACACGACTTTCCAACCAGTGCATTTGAAGTAAATCTGCTGTTGTTTTTGTGGATGGCAGATTAGTAAGTTTCTTGGAGAGAAAAACTGAGAAGTTGCACAAAGGAGAGCATCACTACACTGGGGTGAGATTGCATATTGGATTATTGTTAATTGTATTATAATTATTTAGCTGTTTATTGGTTATTTGTAAAATGAAATGTTTTTAAATATATATTTATAAAATGATATATATCTGTAATATTTTACATCAGTTATTGAGGCTTCAGGACAGAGTGCTGAATGATGTTGTGCTTCACCTGCTGGGCGACGATGACCCGCGAGTAAGACACGTGGCAGCAAACACCATTAGCAGGTATATTCACACACACTCCTGTTATCGCTGTCAATTACATCATGCACATCATGAACCATACATTCTGATGTGTCTCTTCTCAGGCTGGTGCCAAGATTGTTTTACGACTGTGACCAGGCTCAGGCGGATCCGGTTGTGGCCATAGCTCGAGATCAGAGCAGCTTGTACCTGCAGCTTCTGATGCACGAGACCCAGCCGCCATCACAGTTTACTGTCAGCACGATTACACGGTACAGCACACTGCCACAGTACACATCATTGTGTTCTACTGAAAATACAATTTGTGTATTGTCCTACTCCATTAATTCCATTTAATTTTACGTGACTTTGAAAAACAAAGTCTTATAAGTTTGAGAGCTACTAAGCTAATACATTAACAAATGTAACATAAAACTATATATCATACAAATTTTATAAATTCCTCCATCCGCTATTATTTCAGTAGTAATGTCACATGGCAGCTTTCATGTGAATATATACACTTACATCAGTCTTGTGCTTTATATGATAATGATATGTTTCACTGCAGGACATACCGAGGCTATAGTCTGTGTCAGAGCTCACCGGACGTTACAATCGACAACAACCTGTCACGGGTCATCACTGCCCTATCTCATGCCCTTACCTCCTCTACTTCAAGAGCTGTCACTGTGAGTGCAAAGGAATAGTTCTCCCCAAAATTAAAACTTTCATGCTGTATTTTACTTACCCTCATAACAAATATACTACAGTACATGGCTCTCTGTTTTCAGTTAAATACAAACAACTAGTTGTAATAAAATTCTTCATTTGATCTTCTTGTACTGTATGGGGCTGTTGAAGCTCCTAAAAGAACATACTATTAAGTTTAGGGTCATTAACAACATTTTAGAATAACAGTGAACTCAACAAAACTATACAATAACTCAAATACAACTTTGGAAACTGTTGTGACTACAGAAGGTTAAGAATTTCAGTTTTAGCATATTCGAAGTAGTCACTTTTTGCCCAGAATTTATATAAATAAACCTTTTTGTATTTTATCAACCAGTTATTTGAGGTCTCACCCTAAGATACTAAAAGACTAAAGGAGTATACTAATACTAGGAATACTAAAGGAGTTCTTATGTATTATGGGCTCTAGTTGGCTGTCACGCATTTCAAACATAAAACAATAAAATATTCGTTTTTTAATAAGAGAAATTACGGTGTTAAAATATTTGTGTTAACTAGCAAATATATACTTCATACGGTCAAAAATATTTTGAACACTTCCTCACTCACCTATTCATATTTAAAATAGTGAGTTTATCAAAACTTTAGAATAACACAAAGTGAACTATAAGGAGTATGTTTTGACAAAAAAAAATGCAATTCATATTTTAGGCTGATCTTCTGAAATTGAAACCCAAACAAACACATATCAGTGCTATATGCTATATAAATGGTAGGTTGATACAGTTGTGCTCAAAAGATTACATACCCCTTGCAGAATCTGGAAAAATTTGGAACAATAAGAGGATTTTTGAAAATTAGATTAAAAAGTCCTGCCCTGAGGAAGTTATTTCAATAAATACATGTTAACATAAAGTTCACACTAAAGAATAATAACAGAATTACTCAAATTAGCCTCGGGCAAATGTTTACATACCCCTGATTTTTAATACTGTATGATGTTACCTAAACAATCAATGACAGTTTTTATGTTTAGTCATAGTTGTTCAAGGGTTTCTTGTTTGTCATGAGTCATTAGACTGTTAACTAATCTTCTAAACAATCACTCAGGTCCTCCACGATCTTTGCTTTTTCAGCATTTCTGGATATTTGACTCATGTCCAGCAGTAACTGTATGTTGTGGAGATTCCTCTTTTTACATTGAGGACAATCAAGAGACTCATACACAACAATTACAATAGATAGAAACATTCAGTGCTGCCCACAAAGTCAACACAATTCATTTAAAGTCAGGTTGGTGTAAAACCTCTGAAAAGGGTTTAGGTGTTAATTGTTATGGTTTCATTTATAGAGGTTTACACCCACCTGACTTTAAATGAATTGTGTTGACTTTGTGGGCAGCACTGAATGTTTCTATCTATGGTAATTGTTGTGTATGAGTCTCTTGATTGTCCTCAATGTAAAAAGAGGAATGTCAACATCATACAGTTACTGCTGGACATGAGTCAAATATCCAGAAATGCTGAAAAAGCTAAGATCGTGGAGGACCTGAGTGATTGTTTTGAAGATCAGCGGACAGTCTAATGACCCTTAAACAACTATGACTAAACATAAAAACTGTCATTGATTGTTTAGGTAACATCATAAAGTATTTAGTATCAGGGGGGTGTAAACTTTTGCCCAGGGCTATTTTTTGTGATTCTGTTATTATTCTTTAGTGTGAACTTCATGTTATCATTTCTTTAGTGAAATAACTTGATCAGGGGAGGACTAAATAAAAAATGAACCTTAGTTTTCAAAAATCCTCTTATTTTTCCAAATGTTTCCAGATTCTACAAAGGGTAGGTAAACTTTTGTGCACAACTGTAACTTAAAATCATATTAATTAAAATAATTAATATATATATTAATAAAAATGAACAGCAAGAATTGTGAGTATTCTGGTTTTGGACACAGCACACCATGCAATGTTTTACTAAGTTTAATCTCTATTGTCCAGTTTGGCTGTTGTGAGGCTCTGTGCCTTCTGTCGAGCACTTTCCCAGTGTGCACCTGGAGCACCGGCTGGCACTGTGGCTTTGTGAGCTCCTCTGTGTTTCATCTCAACCGTTCCAGCCAGTACCGCAGCCAAGGACGCTCATTCAGGTACACACACACACACACACACACAGTGCTGTTTGTTTATTTTCTTTTCCGTTTATTTGAATCACACAATCTAAACATTGCAGGTAGGTGAATGTCCAGTGCCAATGTCATTTTGATCGTTTCATCCTTTCTTGTCACTTTTTAGTCTTTCTCAGCCTGGCGGTAATGAGGATGTGCGCAGGTCTTTGACAGTGGGCGTGGCCAGTATGGTTCTGTCTCTCCTCACCTCCGCCTGGTTTCCCCTGGATCTCTCCGCCCATCAGTCTGCTCTGCTGCTGGCTGGAAATCTTCTTGCAGGTACATGATAAAATCATTCCCCAGAGAGCACAAGATCTGAAAATAATTTTTTTACTGACGAATACATTCTTATCCATCATTTTATGAAGCTGTTGCACCAAAGTGCATGAAGAGTCCATGGGTGGGTGAGGAAGACTCCAGCTCCGCCCCCTCCAAGCAGGAGGAGGCGTGGCCGGCTCTTAGCGACCGCTCTGTGGTTGCTATGGTGGAGCAGCTGTTCTCACACCTGCTGAAGATCCTCAACATCTGCGCCCATGTTCTGGATGACACGCCTCCAGGGCCTGCTGTCAAGGTATCACAGCATTCACATGAATACTGATAAGACTAATGCCTTAAACTCATCAGTAATGTTTCCGTAGCATCTTCCCTGTATTTAAAAAATATTAAATTCTTCTAATTCCTCCTCCAGGCGACTTTGCCATCATTGTCCAATACTCCATCTCTCAGTCCGATCAGACGCAAGGGAAAAGAGAAAGAGATGACAGAGCCCAGCTCCACTCCCATGAGCCCAAAGAAGGGAGCAGAGACCCACACAGGTGCAGCATCCAGGATCTCACGATGTTCATTTATTCATTATTTATCTTATTAATAATCATGGGTATCTTTGTGTGTTTTTCTACAGGCAGAGCTGCAGACAGCACAGCGACAGCGGCGGTTAACAAATCCACAACTCTGGGCAGCTTTTATCACCTTCCTCCTTACCTGAAGCTTTACGATTCCCTGAGAGCTACTCAGGCCAACTTCAAAGTTAGTCGGTGTATTATTAGCTCATTTTATTTCAGATGACTTATTTTGTTTTAACTAGTGTCTTTAACCGTAGCATGTGGAGAAAATCTGCATTCATCTTGCTCATTTATTGTTTTGCTTTTCAAGGTCACGTTAGACCTCCACAACACCAATGAGAAGTTTGGAAGTTTCTTGAGGTCAACCCTGGATGTTCTTTCCCAGGTGCTCGAGCTGGCCACCCTCAACGACATAGGCAAAGTATGACAACATATCTTTTTACGATTCACCATAATCTTTGATGGTTAAGAAGGAAATTGAAAGCACAAACGTTCTATCTGTCTTTATCTTTGAAGTGTGTTGAAGAGATCTTGGGGTACCTCAAGTCATGTTTCTCACGGGAACCCACTATGGCCACTGTCTGTGTCCAACAGGTCAGACACATTCACAGTACTGTATCACTTCTCTTATTTTCTTCAAAGGTTTAAGATTATATTCTGATTTTTATCTATAGTTGTTGAAGGCATTGTTTGGGACCAATCTTGCATCTCAATATGAAGGGTCCTCGTCTTACCCATGTCGGACCCAGGGCAAAGCCCTTCGGCTCGGGTCGAGCAGCTTGAGGCCTGGGCTCTATCACTACTGCTTCATGGCCCCGTACACACACTTCACACAGGCCCTTGCAGATGCCAGCCTACGAAACATGGTGCAGGCTGAGCAAGAACAGGATGCCTCTGGGTGAGTTTATATAAATTTGGTTCCAAAATGAGATGACTGTTTTCAAGATTCTTTTTTTTATTCTGCATTCCAATTAATATCAATCAAACTGCAGTTAGTTTATTTTGATTTAACCGATATCTCGAAAAATACAGCTAACTTACAAAATATAACACGATGAAAACATGATTACATAATAAAAGTACATGATTTTTGAAAACATTTAAAAACCGAGTTGTCATTTTGGAACCAAACTCTTTATATTTGTTTATACCATTGTCTGTTTGAATACTCAATTCTGATTGGCTGGAAGGTGGACATTGAAACATTGAATGCACAAGTAGTTCCAGTCAGTTTGATCAATGTTTAAAAAATTACACTATTAGCATCAATAACAGCTTTAACTTGCCAATTGACCATGTAATAAGTGGGATAATCCACGGCTAGACATGCATTGAAGGAATTTTTATTACAGTTATGGTTACATTAACTTCTTTTTATTATTTCTTTATACTTTATTGTCCATTTAAAACACGAAATGAAAACATGAAATATGTTATTATTATAATTTTGTTGTAATTATTGTTTGTCATTTTCTAGATAATGAATTTTATACATTTAGAATGCAAATTGTAATTTTCTTGCTCTGTATTTTTCACTTGATTCCGAGTACAAATATCTTAACATTGCCAAAGTGGCAAGGAAAATAAACTTAATAATATTAAAGAAGGTTCTTTTTCTTGTATTAAGAAGAAATTGACTTCTGCTTTTTTAGAAAACTAGTTTGTAAACAGTTAATGGAGAAAATCTTACTATATTTATGTGTGCTTTTGGAGACTATTAGTAATGATAGAAATGATCTACATTTTTTATTTAAACTCCTTTAATTCACTCCCTTGACACCGCTCCCCATGTTTCACCATTTCCAGCCCTGTTTGTACTAGAAAAGACAACTAAAATACTTCATCAGAAAAAGATTTTTTGCAGTGTACATTTCTGTCAAATTACATCTTTTTTTAAGATTATTACTTGTACCTGTATATCTTATCTGCTTCTCTGTAATCCTGCAGATGGTTCGATGTCATGCAAAAAGTGTCCAATCAGCTGAGGTCGAGCATTACCAATGTCACTCGCCATCGAGGAGATAAGGTAACCTGTCTGATGTAATAAATTGCTATGGGAAGGAATTAAGAAAATCCGAGGGTGTTCGAGTGTTTGGAGAATCATGAATGCCTTCACCTACTTATTAACGTAGCGTGACGTTTTTTACTCCTCCTGTGTATTGTACCTGATTGAGAACTCCACGCGTGTGTCTTTCAGAACGCAATTCACAATCACATTCGCTTGTTTGAGCCTCTGGTGATAAAGGCGTTGAAGCAGTACACCACCAGCACTTCAGTGGCCCTGCAGAGACAGGTGCTGGATCTACTCGCCCAGCTCGTGCAGCTGAGGGTCAACTACTGCCTGCTGGACTCAGACCAGGTGAGTCATAACCTGCAAATCAAACAACTTCCTGCTAGGCTGAATGAACCTGATTTATGAAACTGACTAGATATGCCAAAGTGTCTTTGATGTTTCCAATTTAACAAAACATTGTTTGTTGTAGGTGTTCATCGGTTTCGTGCTAAAGCAGTTTGAGTACATTGAAGTAGGGCAGTTCAGGTATGACCCTCCGATGTACCAGTGCATTCAAATGCACAGATCCGCTCATATTGAAATTGTGCTCTTAATAGATGTGACTGATGTAGATCTGTGTTTATGTAGGGACT
The DNA here is from genome assembly GCF_015846415.1 of Triplophysa dalaica. NCBI lineage: Eukaryota > Metazoa > Chordata > Actinopteri > Cypriniformes > Nemacheilidae > Triplophysa > Triplophysa dalaica. The sequence continues at coordinate 9,887,092 of NC_079543.1, forward strand.
CGGAAAAGATTGTGCCCAACATTTTCTTCTTCCTGGTTTTGCTGTCGTATGAGCGCTACCACTCCAAGCAGATCATCAGCATCCCGAAGATCATTCAGCTGTGTGACGGCATCATGGCCAGCGGCAGGAAGGCGGTAACACATGGTGTGTAGAATCACAGGGGCCTACGGAAAGCTCAAATGCAACAAATGAGATGTAGAATTAAGATTGAAGATGTCTTGTCTCATTGGATTAAACCGTTTCACTTTAGGAATGAGACACAAAAGTATTACTTTGCTTTAGATGGGAAAATATAATTTTCTCATCTTCATTTCCCAGCAATCCCTGCTCTGCAGCCCATCGTGCATGACCTGTTTGTGCTTCGGGGCTCTAATAAAGCGGATGCGGGGAAGGAGCTGGACACCCAAAAGGAAGTGGTGGTGTCCATGCTGCTGCGCCTCATTCAACACCACCAGGTACCGCTGATGCTGCGTTTGTTTATTTGTTCATATGCATCAATGTAGATGCTTGGAAATACTTTTTCTTACGATGTTGCTGCATACAGGTATGTTGGTTTCCTCGTGTTAATGTGTGTGTTTGTGTAGGTGCTGGAGATGTTTATTCTGGTCCTACAGCAATGCCATAAAGAAAATGAAGATAAGTGGAAGAGGCTTTCGAGACAGATCGCTGACATCATCCTGCCAATGATCGGCAAACAGCAGGTCTGATCAGGACATCCGTATGATTTTTTCATGGCAGTCTACATCTCAAATTTAGATCGTAGTCATTGTGGATTGTCTTCTGTGTTTGGCAGATGCATCTGGACTCCCATGAGGCACTGGGCGTGTTAAACACACTGTTTGAGATTGTGGCACCCTCTTCCTTGAGGCCAGTGGACATGCTACTGAAGAGCATGTTCATCACACCGTCTACCCTTGTGAGAAGCTTCAGTCATATGTCAGATGAAATGAAAAGAATTAGGATGAAACGCTTATTAAGTGGCTCATTGTGTCTCTGTGCTTTTCTTTAGGCGTCGGTCGGCACGGTGCAGTTGTGGGTGTCTGGAATTCTCGCCATCGTTCGTGTTCTCATCTCGCAGTCCACTGAGGACATCATTCTCTCTCGCATTCAAGAGCTTTCGCTGTCGCCGTACCTCCTCTCATGTGCCACCATCCAGCAACTCCGGGACGATGACCTTTCACCCCCCGCAGCCCCGCCCACTATCCCAGAAGAGTCCGATGGGGAGCCCCAGCGCTTCCCTCCTGAGGAAACCTTTGCCAGGTAAAATACTGCATTTTTCTGAATGAATTAGATGCATGTGTCTCAATTACTCTCTTACTTTCTTTCTGTCCGTCAGGTTTTTGTTGCAGTTGGTGGGGGTGTTGTTGGATGATATTGCCAGTAAGCAGGTGAAGGTCGACATGAGTGAGCAACAGCACACGTTCTACTGTCAGCAGCTGGGCACGTTACTCATGTGTCTGATCCACATCTTTAAATCAGGTGCATACACTCGCATGATCTTAAACCCAACTTTAACTTTAAGGAGTACACGCAATAGACACAATAGATGTTCTTTCCCCGCCATTGACGGAATTTACTGTCATTTGAGAGATATCGCCTCCCAGGGAATGATGGATATTTCCTGGAATCCATGTGTTATACAATAGGGGGCGCTGTTAGCTATCTTCGAATAAAGTTATTCTAAAAGGATCTGAAAAGCAGCAAATGTGTGCAAAATCTTTTTACAAAGATGTGACTTTATCAGCTTTTTGCTATTTTATTGTTTCCTTGATCTTCTCTGTAAGTCTCTTTGGATATAAGCGTCTATGAAATGCGTAATTTACTTTTTTTTCAAGAAACCTATCCACATTTAAGAAATAATTCTTATGTAGTTTTTTGAAACCAGAGGGTTTTTGTTAAAAAGATCAACAATGCTGGTCCTGGCTAACCTTTTTAAATGCTGATGGGGAAAGACAGAGAGACAATTTGTACCACTGTCATTGCATTAGATACATGTATAGTATTTTGTGCGAAATTTTCTAGATTTTAGACCTTTTCTCAGAACTCAATTTTACCACTTGGTCCCAATGTAATTTTAAATGAATGTATTAGGTCAGTTCTCTTAACTTTGACAATGGTGTCTTGGCAGAACAACAACCGCTCTAAATCATTTAAAATGTTTGTGCACAATAATACATTACTCATAACATTTAGATACTTTTTGCAACAATCATTAATCTGAAATAGTTTTTAAAATCTTTTTTTTTTTTTTTGGATAAAATGTATACTATATATAAATTTCTCTGGAGTTATTGATTTCCCCTAATCCTTCACATTCCTTTCCCTCTAGGAATGTTCCGGCGAATCACAGCAGCGGGCAGCAGGCTGCTGAAGGTTGAGGGAGGGGAGGGGGGTAGTTTTTATACCCTTGAGGGTTTAAACACCCTTGTGCTTCAGCTCATCACAACACACCCGTCTCTGGTCCTGCTCTGGTGTCAGGTTCTTCTCATCATCAACTACACAAACTACACCTGGTGGTCAGAGGTGCATCAGACCCCCAGGTCAGACTGCTTTTGAACTTTTAAACCGGCCTAAATTGAAATTCTGGTAATTCGAGGAAATCTAATGCGGATGTAATTTGTGGGAGTAAATAACAAATTACCCTGCCATTGCTTTTGTGTGATTACATTTATAAGCTTGTTTAGTGGGGCTTGAATTGCTACTTTAAGAGGCAAACGCCTGCAGTGAATCTGTCCTCCTTTAATTGCATGCTACTTCTTCCGGAATCGACGTGTTTTTCTCCTGATCGCTCCATCAGGAGGAACAGTCTGTCTAGCACTAAGCTTCTGAGCCCACATTCATCTGGAGAAGAGGAGAGTCCTGAGGGAAAACTAGCTATGTGTAACCGAGAGATTGTTCGTCGAGGGGCGCTCATCCTCTTCTGTGACTACGTGGTGAGATTCCTTAAGCAGCCTGTGCCATTTCTATTTCCTAATCCCAGAATTCCACTTTTCCACAATTCATTTGACCTTTTTACCGCCTTCATTCTCTTTCGGTCTCAGTGTCAAAACCTGCATGACTCCGAGCATTTAACGTGGCTGACGGTGAATCACGTGAGCGATCTCATCAGTCTTTCCCATGAGCCTCCGGTGCAGGACCTCATCAGTGCTGTGCACCGAAATTCTGCGGCAAGCGGCCTCTTCATACAGGCTATACAATCACGCTGTGACAACCTCTGTACTGTATGTACACACACTTTTGATTTGGATTTCATTCTGTGGTTACTCGTTCATGTCATGTATGTATCAAATGTGTAAATACACAGCCTGTGATGCTGAAGAAGACCCTGCAGTGTTTGGAAGGAATTCATTTGAGTCAGTCTGGCGCGCTGCTCATGCTATACGTGGACAAACTACTCAACACGCCGTTCCGTGTGCTGGCTCGCATGGTGGACACTCTCGCCTGCAGACGTGTGGAGATGCTGCTTGCCGAGACCCTGCAGGTTAGACACATACACATTCAAGAAAACTAACCTACTTACTTCATAGTTGTATTATAATGGAAAGCATGTCTTATAGACTTAAAGGGATAGTTCAGTCAAAAATGAAAATTCTGTCATCCTTTACTGACCCTCAGGTTGTTTCAAACCTATTTACATTTATTTTTTCTGTTACACAAAGAAAGATATTTGTAAGAATGTTAGCAATTTTAAGCTCTGTGACATCATCCACTACCATAGTAGAATAAAATATATTATATGTTTTTGTTCTGTTGAACACAAAGTGAGATATTTTGAAGAATTTAGGAATGCAAACAGCCTTTGACTACCATTACATTTTTCCTACTATGGAAGTCAATGACGTCACGGAACTAAAAATGCTAACATTCTTCCTAATATCTTTCTCTGTGTTCATCAGAACAAGGTAATTTATACAGGTATGAAATGACATGAGGGTGAGCAAATGATGACAGAATTTTCATTTTCGGGTGAACTATCACTTTAGAGCTCACATGCAGATCATATACTAATAAACTGTTATGGAACATGACGCAAGTTTTTAACATTAACCTGATTTATTTTTTGAGAGTGTGAAGTAATTCATGCCTTTGCTCATTGCAGAATAGTGTAGCTCAGCTACCTCTGGAGGAGCTGGACAGAATTCAACAGTACCTGCAGACCAGTGGCCTTGCGCAAAGGTAAAATGGCTTGGAATAGATGCTGGGACCTTGGTGTAGCTTACGTGATGCTTTATCAGTTGATATGCCCTGTCGCATAGAAAAGCAAGGAAAAGCCGCATAATGGAACGCAAGACATTTTTTCCTGTGTCAACGGCCCCTTAATCATTAATATCAGTATCGCATTACTGTCAAATAAAATTGTGATAATTATTTCCAGAGCTTTAGAAAACGTTCTTCTTTCTTGATTCCAGACATCAGCGGTTCTACTCCCTGCTGGACAGGTTCAGAGCCACAGTTGCTGAAGATACCACAAGTCCTGCTGCCCCTATTACCTCCCACCCACTAGATGGGGACCCACCCCCTCCACCTGAAAATGTTGAACCCGATAAGGTAAGACTTCAGTCACCTTTTCAAGTTTCAAATTTCAAAATGTTGAAAACATCTTTGTTATAAATGTTATATATATTTGTTATATATATGTTTTGTTTATATTGTGTCATAAAATGCATTCATATATGTCTGTTCCAGGAGTGGTACGTTGCTCTGGTAAAGTCTCAGTGTTGTTTGAGAGGTGAAGGAGCTCTTTATGAAACCACAGAGCTGCTGACCAAACTTCCACAACCTGATCTGAGCACCATAATGACCTGCAAGGTAAAGAGCGAATGTATGCGTGTTCACACCTGGTGTCCGGTCATACGTGGACAGTGCTGAATAGGGCGTTAATGATGAAAAACACTGTGCCACTCACTATATTCTGAGGAAGCCATGAACTGTTGTTTATGTTTTTGTTTAACGAATGTTCGGAAAACTGCAAACTCGCCCAACTTTATTTTATGCAACTTTCCGAAACAACCATCTGGTTTCGAAAAATTCAATTTCTGTTATTTTTCCTGCAGGACTTTAACCTGTGTCTGCTGGCATCATGTGTGAGTGTTGGTGTGCAGCGGCTGTGTAAGGATCACGGGGCGGTATTATTCGAGACCGCTCAGCAGGTGGCCTTTGAGCGATTGGCTGGTGTCATAGAGCTCCTCCCCTCCCCTCACCAGCCCCTCCTCATCTCATCCAAGTCCTGTACGGACTCCTACATGGAGAAAGTCAATCAGGTGTATGGTGAGTCACAGTTAAATGAGGTTGCGTGATTCCAAATTAGATTTGTTTTTTGAGTCAACTGAGGACTGCATGTGTGTGTCACAGGTGAGCCTGGGTTTTATCAGACCGTGTTGAGTCTGTGTGGGGTGTTGAGTCAGTATCTGCTGTCTCTATCCAAAGTTCCCTCATCCGTGAACATTTCCAAAGACAGAGAGACCCTCATTGCCACCTTCAGCACCCTTGCCGTAGAGGTAAGACTGACCAAAGTCTGTTTATCTAATGTTATTCACAAGGGTGAATAAATGATGACAGATTTTTTGGGGGTAAACTATCACTTTAAGCTTGTTCAGGGAAATATGAAGAGACAAATAAAAAATATATATGTAAACAGTTGTATTTTCTCTCTGTTTATAGGTGGTGGTGTGGCGTTTGCTGCAGGATCAGCTGCCTCTGAGTGTGGACATTCAGATGAGTTTATCATGTCTGTGTTTGGCTCTCCAACAGTCGGCGGTGTGGACACACTTCACCTCCGACTCCTACCTCTCACAAACCTGCTCTATAATTCACTGTGTACAGCTCCTCATCCACGCAGGTGTGTATGCGCCGTAGAGCTCTGGGAAACAGTTTAAAGAAACAGTTCACTCAAAATGTTGTTGTTTTTTCATGCAAAGCTATTATATGACCTGGTACATGAGTATTTTTGAGTTTGTTTTAATAAGTTTGTATTTTAGGGTGAACTTTTCCTTTAATAAACTTTATAACAAAAACATGAATGTGTATTCAATTGATATTGATTTGGTTATTTATGATGTTATTTTATCTAGTCGCTGTTGGTCCTGGTGACCAGCTTCTGAGGCCAGAGAGGAAAACATCACATACAGATCAGTCAGAAGACGACCAGTTGGACTCGGCGTCAGATAGTGAGTGAACACGCACCTTCCGCACTGATCCACAATAACACCAGTGTTGTAAGAAAACGTTACTGTGTTTTTCAGATCAGCGTGAATGGCGGTGCTGTGAGATCATGGCTGAGCTGGTTGAAAGTCTGCAGAGTGTGCTGGCTCTGGGTCACCACAGAAACAAGAACATCCCAGCATTCCTTACGCCTGTCCTCCGGAACGTAATCATCAGTCTTGCCAGGCTGCCCCTTGTAAACAGCTACACTAGAATCCCACCTCTTGTGAGTTGATGTTTCGTACGTGGTGAATACGTACGGGTAGTTGACGAATAAATCATACATGTGTCCTATGGTGAGACATAGAAAAGTTTAGGAAACAAAGTGTTAATATTACATTGTTTCATTATTAATATTTTAATTATTATTTATCATGTAATATAGCATAAAATAACATTTGCTGTCACACCAGAGGACACATTTGCATACGAGTCTGTCAACTACCTGTATGCAAAACTGTATAAAAGTGAATGTGTGATGTGTTTCGTTTTGCAGGTCTGGAAGTTGGGCTGGTCCCCCAGACCTAGTGGAGAGTTTGGTACAGCTTTGCCTGAAATCCCTGTGGAGTTTTTTCAAGAGAAAGACGTCTTTAGAGAATTCCTCTATCGGATTAACACTCTGGGTATGAGAGACTTTTTTGTCGTACGCAGTTTTATTTAAGGTTATGCTAAATACTTACTTTCACATGTTTGAATAGGGTGTTTTGGGGAAAATACTTATAAAAAGTTAGAGATGCACCGGGCAAAAATATCCGGTATCGGTGGTGTAGTAGAGTAGGCGGGGAGTAGGCTACTACTTTTAATGTTAGCCGGTTCCCGCCTCCTTCCTTCCCTTTTATGGAGATTTGTTACATTGGTGCCGAAACCCGGGAGGAAGGAAGGAGGCGGGAACCGGCAAACATTAAAACATTTAATCAAATAATAACAAAGTATAAAAGACAGCCGGCAGCCCCTCAAGGACGACTGCTGGCAACACAAACATAAATATAAACTTAACATGTGTCCGGGCCCGGTCCTCTCTCCTCGACGATCCGGTCCGGTCGCTCGTTCCTTTTATATGCTCCCAATCTCCTACGTGATTCGAGCCGGGTGTGCGCACAGCTGGCGCTCATTCACAATTACTCACCGGACTCGAACCACGGTCTCGCCCCGCCTACTCTACTACAGGTGGAAAAAAAGCAATTTTCACACGATCGGCAGGTTCAAAACAGCCGATGATCAGTACCGATATATCCAGTCAATCAAAATAAGGACAAGAAAATGCAATGAATTTGTGCTTTGTATAAAGAAAATGTTAAGAAACATAACCAGTTTGATGTTTAATATTAATAGTCATTATACAAATTAATAACATTTAGAAAGTTATGAAATATAAATTTAAACTACGGAATCTGTATTGGCAGATGTTTCTCAGAATAATCGGCAATCCTTATCGCTGGAGAAATTAAGTTACAGTGCATCTCTATTAAAGAGTTTAGCTTGATTTTCCATGTGCTCTCTTTTCAGGCTGGAGCAGTCGGACACAGTTTGAGGAGACATGGGCCACTCTGTTGGGGGTTGTGGTCACTCAGCCAATCACGATGGACCAAGAAGAGGAGAGCCAGCAGGAGGTGAATTACTAGATATCATCAACAAAATAAATGTTTCGTGTTTTTATATACAGCTGCTTGTTGTTACTGGGATGTGAGTTTTTAATGAGACATATCTATTTGCATTGCAGGATGATCTGGAGAGGACGCAGATAAATGTACTGGCGGTTCAGGCCATCACCTCTCTAGTGCTGAGTGCCATGACTCTACCGACAGCAGGAAATCCCGCCGTCAGCTGTCCTGAACAACAACCTCGCCACAAGATCCTTAAAGCTCTGGATACTAGGTTTGTACCCACACAGTAAACATCTCTTGTGAACTTTTCCCACTTTAAATTGTTAACCCATGTTCGAAAAGGTTAAGGGTAGTTGAGGGTTAAGTTAATAGTCTCAGAAGTGAACAGTGAATTGTGTGTTTGGCAGATTTGGCCGTAAACTGAGTGTCATTAGAGGTATGGTCGAGCGCGAGATTCAGGCCATGGTGTCAAAGCGAGACAACATCGCCACACACTTCCCCTATCAAGCTTGGGACCCCGTGCCATCATTATCGTCATCGACAGCTGGTCAGTCCTCGGCTAAAAGATTTTATTGCTCTGTAGGTTTCTTGTTGGATTTATGACCTTTGCATGTTTGTGTATGTCTGCATATTCAGGCACCCTCATTAGCCATGAGAAACTACTTCTGCAAATAAACACAGAGAGGGAGATGGGCAACATGGACTACAAACTGGGACAGGTTAGTAATCCAGAACCACGAAACCTTCTTAAACAGTTTTAAATGCACTTTCCTGTCTGTATGTTATTTACAGCGGTGCTCTTATATACTCTGCAGGTGTCCATTCACTCAGTTTGGATGGGGAATAATATCACCCCTCTGAGAGAAGAGGAGTGGGGTGAGGATGAGGAAGATGAAGCAGATGCTCCAGCACCTGCCTCACCTCCAGTGTCACCAATAAACTCCAGGTCAGAACAATGTGCTTATTACATGGTAATGAGGTGATCTCCTGGTTGTAGTTTTGCAGCGTATAGCTCCTTAAAGCAACACTATATACATATTTCTCACGACTCCCCCATGTGGTTGATAAGCGCAATTGTCTGTTACCAATGTCAGAAATAATGTATAAGCTTCCCCGTGGGCAGTGCAATACACGCGAGTTTATTTACTAAGCTGATTAAACCAGCGAATGCAGAAACGTCACTTCCGCAGTCAGGGGATGAGCGGGGTGTGTGTACCGACCCGAACACATAACTTAAAGAGTGTAGTTGCAGCCTGTTATGAGGCTGCTCAGATAGCAGCGGCAGTAGAATTCATCCAGATAAGAGTTGTTGTACCACTGAAATAATTTTAGACACATTATTTTAAGGTCGAAAAAACTACAAAGTGTTGCTTTAAAACAAGGTCCCAAAAGCTTTCATTAAGTGTTTTATGGTCCTGGAAAATGTAAATATTTCTAGTTAGATTTCAAATCAACATAAGCTTACATGTTTCTAATTTTACTTTGCTTTAAGTATTTATATCTTTTTTGTATATTAATAATTTAGGAATTGCTTAGATTAGCATACAATGTCACACCTGTTTTTGTCTAACTTGTTACGTTGTGTTCACCCAGTTTCTCCGCTGTCCACCATGTTCAGCGTGTAGTGTTTGTTATATTAAGTAAAATCAACATATATTATACATGTTTTGAGGGTTACTTGCAAGAAAAGAATTGGCAAAATAAGGTATATTAACATGGGACTAAACTACATGAAGTCCCTTTTTATGCATTAAAATTACAGTGTGGCATAAACATAACATGCCCTTTTTTAAATAATACTTTTAAAAATATACAGTTGCAGGGGAAAGTGAGGGACATTTTAGCCCTTAGAAACTGCAAACATCACATTAACTATTAATTCTTAGCATTTAAAAAGAGATGAGAATGTCCTTTAACACGGGGGCCATTTAGCCTGTGTCACATGGTAAAAAAACTCAGTAAAATTTACTACACCATAATACCCTGACCTGGACCAGTATATTTTTCTTACTGTTTATTAAGCCCTCATTTAACTGAAAAGATAAAATTGTGGAAAGGTCAGCCCTTTTAGGGGGGAATGTTACTGCTCTGAAAGGCCACCAAATAGTAGGAATGACCCAATTATTATCTTAAATGCATAATAATAATTGTATGTATTATTTTAGGTATATTTATTTTATGAAAGTATTTTAAATACTGAATATGCAAGATATCATCGAGATATCATAAAAACGTTATTACATAATTTGTTACATAACTATGTCTGCTGTAGAAAAAACATTGTTAATACGTAGTCTCCATGATTTAAATCTTTATACCTGACGCAATCTAATTTTCTTCTTACCCTGTTTAGAAAGCATCGTGCTGGTGTTGACATCCACTCCTGCTCCCAGTTCCTCCTGGAGCTCTACAGTCAGTGGATCCTCCCCGGCAGCCCCAGCAGCAGGAAAACACCTGTTGTGCTTGTCAGTGAAGTGGTCAGATCGGTCAGTGCTTGATTGAGATTTTAATCTTTTTTAAATTTGCATCAAACAAACAACTTAAAGGTGTTATGAACTGTTTATTGTTTTTAACTGTTGTATGAGGTTTGCATGATTTTTACATTAAAATACATCAAAATCAAGTAATAGGCTATTTTCTACACAGATTTTGAGGCCAGCTCTACAAAAGCTCAGTTTCAATGAAGACTTTATAAGTAAACACCCACCGCTTTGATTAGATATCAGTTGGAGCCTTCTGTGAATTTGTTTAGAGACCTAATGTTAGGTTAAACATTAGCACCATTCACAGTTTTTATACGGCATTAGTATTATCTGGAGACCTCCTGTGACTTATTAATGACCTCCCCACATCAGTATATCATGTGGTGCATTCGCACAGGATGATTTTCTCAAATTTACGACTTATTTCCCAGATGTGTTGGCAAAGTTTGTATAGCCTATGATCGAACCGGACAAAAGATCACCGCGATCGGGGGTCTCAAATGTAACGTGAGTTTCTATGATAAATAAACAAACAAGAGACTCCCGGTAACTTATGGATATCACCGAGCACCCGACATAATACCAAAACAATTTAAAGCCTCCATTATTCGCAACCGATGGATAAAACCTTGAAAAATTATATATGAGCCTACCAAATCACAGAGATGCAGATTTGCACGAGCTTTAGATCACAGGCAACCTCTGCAATTAATACAAATGACTAGAGGTCCCCAGGTAATACTAATCTTGTGCGAATAGTGCTCAGGGCACATCAAGCGATCTCTCACAAAGCAATAGTGATGCATAGTACAAAATGTTTTAACACATAAGATAGACCATTCCTATCGAGTCCAATATTGACGACATAGCACTGCTTTTCATTTTAGTCATTCCAAAAATCCAGGGTCGATATATGCCTTGTTCATGAAGGAATCCTCAGGGAAAGAAACGAACAAACGCTCCATGTTTTTGGAAGGTTATGCAGCGACTGTATTCTTCCACATCCAGGGGTGGCACAATATTTAGCTATCTTTAACGGCATGTTTGTTTATTGCTTGCTCCCTCTTTCTGGTTCCCTGCCACTTGTGTTACTTCAGAATTGTCATGCGCAAACCAGTGGACGGGAAAAGTCGTTGATATTTTTCTGTGGAGGCGGTGTTCAACCTATAAATGACAAGATAGATATTCACTGGGCCTGGTGTCAATAACAGATGTAATCTCAGTAACAAGGGCGTTTTTAGTTCTGCCACTCACATGATCTTCGCGTGAATACGATTTCCTCTTAAACAATAAAAGCTTGGGTTAAAATTTGATTTTAATTCATGCCTCCTTTAAAACACAACAAGTGACTAAGTGGCTTGAGTATGTTTTGGTTTAAAAACTATAAACCAAGTGAAAGATCCAGAGGCTGGGACAAAAAGCTTTAGTGTTTACCGTAGAGGTTTATCACTAGTTTCTCTCCTACACACTTATCTCTGAAATTTGTAGTTCACTTGCATCCTCTGTTTGTCTGTCTCTTTCAGCTGCTGGCAGTGTCTGATCTCTTCACAGAGAGGAATCAGTTTGATATGATGTTCTCCACTCTGACTGAGCTGCAGAAGGTTCATCCACCAGAAGATGAGATCCTCAATCAATACCTCGTACCAGCTATCTGCAAAGCAGCGTCTGTGCTAGGAATGGTAAGGCTGTTTATGCACATCCAACCCCCCCATAATTGCATAATCAATTCCTTGCTATACCCGAAGCGTTCATTGCTAGCAAACACTGCATGTCCATGTATTTCTATGTCGTCAGGATAAAGTTATCGCAGAACCCGTGTGTCGTCTTCTGGAGAGCACCTTACGCAGCACTCACCTGCCCAGTCGAATTGGAGCACTACATGGGGTTCTGTATGTGCTAGAATGTGATCTACTAGACGATACGGCACGCCAGCTTATTCCAGCCGTCAGTGACTACCTGCTCTCCAACCTAAGAGCTACTGCTCAGTAAGTAACTTGCTTGTTTGTAATAACGGTGGTGCCCATGTATACAAAACCATATGCACAGAACCAATGGAAGTGAATAGGTACTGCCGTCATTCAGTTACCAGCATTCTTCAAAATATCTTCTCTCAATGTTTGCTGTTTTTTTAAAAGAGTATAGGGTAAGAGGTTAAAGCTTGGCATCCTGCATCAGATGAAAGACTTCCCACTGATACAGTCTCTCTTAAGAGGTTGTGCCCCATGCAGTCAAAGCTAATGCCAGAGCTTCTGTGGCATGCTGAGACTCAATAACAGGTTCACATCGGCAATCACAACACATGCTTTGCCATATGGTCATCAGCTCCTCATTAGCTATAATAGATGGTGTCTTACTGAGATCTGAGATCCCTCATTAAAGACCAGGCCTAGAATTAGAACTAGATAGCCTCACTAAAACACATGAGCATATTTAACAAAGTCTGTGTTTCTTTCAGCTGCGTGAACGTGCACAACCAGCAGCACGTGTTGGTGATGTGCGCCGTGGCCTTCTACATGATGGAGAACTACCCTCTGGACGTCGGGTCAGAATTCAATGCCGGGGTCATTCAGGTGAGAGAAGATTGGGGACGCTACACAGTGATCAGTCTGATTCTGGACTTGAATGATTTTTTAACGCTTGATGTCACTACAATTTCAGCTGTGCTGTGTCATGCTTTCGGCTAGCGAGGAGGCCACACCATCTGTCATCTACCACTGTGTCCTGCGAGGTCTGGAGCGACTGCTTCTCTCCGAGCAGCTGTCACGCGTGGATGCGGAGACCCTTGTCAAGCTGAGCGTGGACCGCGTGAACATGCCCAGTCCACACCGCGCCATGGCTGCCCTGGGTCTCATGCTGACCTGCATGTACACAGGTGTGGCTGGAGAGGAAGGCAGGACACATTTCAGCTTCATCTTTAATACTTACCCACCCTACTAACATCAACAGCCAAAAAATGACTCCCTGTAGATGCTCACCCTACTAATATAGCACTTAGCAGCAGATTCCTCAATATGTCAGGTTTTTTTGTTAATTTATGTTCCTCTCTAGTCTTTGAGAGGTCTGATTTATATGACTTTAAGTTATCGTGGAATACTATGATTTCAGAGTTTTGTCGAAGTCCAGTTTAGCAAATGAATCGTCAAAATGTACAGAATCTTGGATACTTTCCTCTAACTGTAGGCCTTTATCATTTTGCTCAACAGGGAAAGAGAAGGGAAGTCCTGGGCACCTTGCCGATGCAGAATCTACAGCTCCGGATAGCGAATCGGTAATTGTTGCCATGGAGCGCGTATCCGTTCTCTTTGACAGGTATGTCTCCTTAAAGAAACATTCTTTGTCTTGTTACATTTCTGTAAGAATTTATGATGCCATTCAAATGATTTGTTCGAGGAAAATCTCATCGCTATTTTTACCACAGGATCCGCAAAGGCTTTCCGAGTGAGGCACGCGTAGTATCCCGGATCCTTCCCCAGTTCCTGGATGACTTTTTCCCACTTCAGGACGTAATGAACAAAGTAATCGGAGAGTTCCTGTCCAATCAGCAGCCTTACCCGCAATTTATGGCAACGGTGGTCTACAAGGCAAGCAGTTGGCTCAGATTTGTTATTTTTTTCTCAGTCCAACAGACAGTATCTGAGTCAACATGGTGCGTGTATTTCTTGCTACAGGTATTTCAGACACTTCATGCAACTGGCCAGTCCTCCATGGTCCGTGATTGGGTGCTCCTCTCTCTGTCGAACTTCACGCAGAGAACACCTGTCGCTATGGCAATGTGGAGCCTGTCTTGTTTCTTTGTCAGTGCTTCTACCAGCCAGTGGATCTCCGCCCTGTATCCTTAAATATTGGTGTATATCTGTACACATCTCTGTTTTCTCGTTCTTTATTGGGACCATACTGATATTGTGATATTGCACACTTACTGTTCCATGCTTTTTCCTTTTCTTCTTCTTTTTCCCTTGTTTTCCTTAACTTCCCATTCCCTTTAGTCTGCCTCACATTATAAGTCGCATGGGGAAGTCGGACACAGTGGACGTTAGTCTTTTCTGTCTTGTCGCTATGGATTTCTATCGACACCAGATTGATGAAGAGTTAGACCGAAGGGCCTTCCAGTCTGTCTTTGAGATGGTGGCGTCTCCTGGTAGTCCTTATTACCAATTGCTGTGCTGTTTGCAGAGCATTCACCAAGACACATCCTTATAATATAAACATTTCCAAAACAACAAGTAAATCACAAGACATCGATAAAAAATAACACAAAAAAAAAGCTTCACAATTGGCCACAATAAACTATTATCTTGGATTGGATATGTGGAGGTGGATTGGTTGCTATGAAAATGATACAAAAGGTCATTGCCCCAAATAGTTTATAGTTATATAGACCGTGGGACCAATATAAACCACGAGACAGCCAAACAACCTCTAGTCTGTAATAATAACACAAAAATACCACAACTGTAAAAAAGACTGACTTTAGGTAGTGGTGATTTAAGCGCTCAGCATTATATCGAGGCAAGCTTTTGTTCACCGTAATCTCCATATTAATGCTCTTCCTTTGAAATCTGAGAATGTTGTTGTGGCAAGACTGCATAATGCAAGTATAATCTAGTTGCAAAGGTTTTCTGTTATGCAGTCCAAACCAACAGTGTATCTCGTTTAATAAATTCTGTTAGAACATAATATTCAAGAGATTTCCCAAAAGTTTCAGATAATAATACAGTTGAATATTAATTCAAGCACTTTAGAGAAGTCAACTACTTAAATGTTTCATCACTTCCTGCACTTAAAAAAACTTGACTAATTTTCTTTAAGCTATTGGGAAGCAACATGATATGGTATTTTCCACCCTCCTCTCCACCAATCCAAACTCTCCTGTTCCCACAGAAATGAAAGATGCTCTTCTTCATCTTCCTAGACCCACAACTCCCTTAATTGAATATCATTCCTTTCGCAAGGCCGATGTAATTTTTTGCTCTTCGTGTTTGCCAGCACTTAAAGCAAAAATAAATTGTACGTTGAATTTATTCCCCTCGAATGCGGGAACGTTGCTTAAGAGTATTGGTCTGATTTGATTTTTGTGTATTTAAATGTACAATGTGTTCGGCATGAGCGCAATGTTTCCACAGAGAGGCGAGAATTGTCTAAAAGTTGATTTTTCTTCAAATTCAATTGTCTATATTTGTTGTTTTTAAATTGACTTTTTTGTTTTATTTTTAAACGGAAGAAAACCAGTTCACAAATGTGAATCACTGAAGCCTTTTTGTATGGTTGGGGTTTGAAATAGCCATAGCGGTTTGTGTAGAGAGGTTTTTTTTAGATTTTGTGGTTTCTGGACATTACAGCTGAGATCTGTATGACATAATGTGTACTTTTCAGCACATTTATTTTATTAGTTACTTTTCTTTTAAGAGCTCAGGACGTAAAAACTGATCTAGTGTAATGACTGGAATATGTATTTTAATCTATATTGTTTACATCATGTACAATTTGTGTAAAAGAAATAATATTTGTGACGAATTGAATAAACTGTAGTGCATGACAACACCCATCGGTGGACACAAGACGGTGTAAAGTGAAGGGCCATTGTAAATGAATGAGCGCAATAACCCACCCTTTATTTTTCTGTTTCAAATTTGTGGAGTGACACAATCACTTTATTTTTGACTCTGTGGCATAGGAGCCTACACTGTAAATAGAAGCCTCGGAGAAGCTATAGATGTCTTATATATTATTAACTTGAAGCATGCTGTTGTCTGCTCTCAATATTGAATTCATATTTTATGTGATGACAAAACGGGGACTTTTGTGATTGTAAATGGGAGGACAGTCTACATGGGCACCGGATACCTAACAAAGACAAATTTGCACTCATGGCATGACTGAAAGGTCAAATTTGCTGGTCCTGTTGGGTAGTGTACAGACTACTAAATATACGTTTTCTGAAGTGGTAAGAAGTTTGCTTTGTTGTAGTGTACATAGCACTTGATACAAGATATTTTCACTGCTTAAAAATAGCCTTTCCTTGTTTGAAATTGGCATATTCACCTCGTGTAATTGCCCCAGGCCAACAAGGACTTTTGCCGGTCAGTTTCACAGATGGTAGCTGCATTCAAAAAATTCTGTCAACTAATTGATGGGCTGCTTAAGTGCTCCGATACGGCAGTGCTTTTGGCGGTCAGGAATAACTTGATGCCTTTAAACACAAACCACCTTTGTGGTTGGACCAAAATACTGCAAATCTCTTTAGTGCGGAAAACACTGACATTTTGGGAAATATCAGCTAGTAAATAAGTTTTTCGTGTTTAGTTTTTGTGTTTGGTAAGCTTGATCTCAGAAAGGGGGCACTGACTGGTTTATTGCGTCTCAGGTGATTTATTTTTACACGCCCCTTGCATTATAATGTTATTACCCAGCAAATCCATGCAATACAGATTTGACACTATTATTGATTGTTTTCCCATGTAGTAGTCATCTTTCAGAGAAGATTACTAAATCATAATTTAGTTACACACATAGGTTGGTGAGAATAGGATATTGAATGTCACTCACATAATGGGTTATTTGGGGAGGATGGCAGCTGTCCCTGCAGACTAGGATGCCATGATGGTTTAGCACCGGAGCCTTAAGAAAATCCCCATTGCTATTTATTTAGCTCATCTCTGCAAGCTGTGGGGAGTCAAAGAGGACAAGAAGTTGATGTATTTATTTTGATGGATTGTTTTAATGTCTTGAATCATAAAAAAGACTATAATAAATAAACAAATAAAAGATTTTAAATGTTTCATTTGTCTAATGGAATTTGTTTTCTGCTTAATTGTTATATCAGGTTACTATTTTAAAAGATTTCCTTCGTGATGAATCAATATTTAGAAAAATTGAATACAAATCTTGGTGATTTACCTAATTTTCCCCATTTATGAGGTAAACAGCTGCAGCTGTGTCTATATATAGACTTTTCATTTAGTGTTAAGAAATGTATTACTACTAATAAATGATGCATATATATTTTAATATGCTATATTTGTGATTAAGGACAACATGTCTGAATGCGTTCTTAAATGCTAAAGGGAAACTGTGAATTATAAATCATATACACATAAGATTTTCAGTCATTTGAATCTGTCATTAAAATCCGTCACACAATCTGTCTTGCATGTATTTTGACTAATTTCTTAAGATGATATATTGTCATGGAAATGCCTTATACCATTGCTGAACTTAAACTGTAGATTCCTCCTCCTCCTGCTGTCCACACACACCAGCTGCCCTCTCCTTTTGTTTACTGCTTCTGCACAAGAAAGGTTACCATGCCACTAAACTTAACATCAGCCGAGGATGCATTCAAAGCAGGTAAGAATAATATTTATCACTATATGTACCTATACTACACAACTTAATATTCTTTATAAAGCACTTAAGTTAAACTTGTTTCGTCGGAGTCAAGTTTTTAGGAAGTTCTGGCTAATCTAGGTTAGCAATGTAGCCATGGGAATTCCTTGCGCGTTCTGCTGATAATAAAGTAGACGTATTCGGAAACGACAGTTTCATTTAACTGTTACCTCTATTTGATTTATCTGAGGTGATCGTCTTAAAGCCTTTAAAACAAGTTTTTGTCTGTAAGTTTGTTAGTTTAACAGTCTTGCCTGTTACTGGCTACTGATGCCCATAATTCAATACCGTTAGATGTTACTCACTGGCCAGCTGTTCCGCCGTAAAACAATACCGAGCTGCCTAAAGCTCTCAACCTGCATTAAATATTTAATTTACTGGGATATTTTAAGTGTGAATACTTGCACGCTAGTGTTTTGCACTTTTGTTTCTCGCGCTTGTAGTTTTGAACACCTGTAGCATAACTTTTGTAGTCAGTTGGCGAGTTACAGTCAAACTGGGTTTGGTTTTTTTGTGGATTGATTGACAGTCGTGGAAGCCAATGAGCGATGAAAAAATGTCTAGCGACAGTTGCACTGTCATGGTTACGCAAAGCATTGGAACAATGGGAAAAGGAGGGCGGGACAGATCTGCTAAGCAAGAGTGGATGAGTCCAGTTTGCTCTTAAACTTTCGAGAAGTCATGCGGACAAAAGACAAAAAATATCGGAGAGTGTCAAACTGTCTTAAATATAAGAGTCTATTTATGTTAAGTGTTACGCGTGTAACTCCACTCTTGTTTATGTTTATGTTTAACTGAAGTAGCAGCAAACGTAAGTTTTTTTTAAAGCCAGCTGTCATTTTAGTAATGCACGGCTTGACGTGGACATTCATCTATTTTAGAAATGTTTTTTTTGTTCTTGAAAAAGTTGGCTAGTTTGATTAATATGAGTTGTTGCAGATATGAATGGTAGTGCACGTTCTCCTGTTGCCTAGCAACGCTACTGTGCCTCTCACCTGCGACAAAGGTAGGCTCTGCTTAAAAATCATGTGGTTTGCTGGTGTGTGAGAGCAGGTAAGAAGTCTTTATAAAAGGTTTTTGGTGTGCTAAAATTAAGGACAAGACTAGTAACAAAAGTGTTAATAGTTTAATGAATAATTAAGATGGAAAGCTCATTTTACATTGAGCACCTGTATTTACTTGTTTAACATATTTTAATTTAATTTAATGCTGTTGGTTGTCAATTTATTAATGAGATGTCCTCTCTTCCCCAGCTGAAGGTGTTCTGTGAACATTCAAGCATGCACCTGGTCAATGACTTATACAAGAGATCTGGAGCAGGACGTGTGACATCACTCTACCAGCCCATTTAATGCTCCACCTCTGGAGTTGTCAGTGTATGAAAGAGGGAACAAAAGATGTTCAGACAATCGGAGCAAAACAGGAGGCGTGGGAATGCCCAGACGTTTGCTCGCATAAGAGGGGTGGAGGTCGCTAGGGGAAGGACAGGCTATGGCTTCACACTTTCTGGTCATTCTCCATGTGTGCTGAGTTGCATCTTAAAGGGAAGTCCAGCTGAGTATGTGGGCCTTCGTTCTGGAGACCAGATCCTAAGTGTGAACGACATCAATGTGTCTAAAGCATCTCACGAAGACGTTGTCAAACTGATCGGCCGTTGCACAGGTGTCCTTCACTTGGTCATTGCCGAAAGCAATCATAATAGCACGCACCTAGATTCATGTTCAAGTGATGAAGAATTGGGGTTCCATGACCCCAAGAGCCACTGGATGAGGCCGAAGATGGACTCGAAGACGCTAGGGATAAACCGAGCTGAACGTGTTGTGGCAGAATTGCAGTCTGGTGGAATCTTTAACATGATCTTCGAAAATTCCAGTCACTCATCCAGCAGCTCGGAAAAAGCTTGTGCATCTGCCCCTAAAACAAGGGCTCGCTCAGAGCCTGACCTCCCTTACGGTAATGTTAGCGTTCAAATGAGTGACCCCAACTTGCTCACTGAAGAAGAGATGGCCAAAGTGCTCAATGATGACGCTGTGTTTGTGGATGTGTTTGAACAGCAAGATGAATTTGCTCAGACAGCCGACTCTGCGGGGATCCTCAATGTTGGCATGATTGTGGGTTATCTAGGATCTATTGAATTAGCTTCAACGAGTGCCAATTTGGAAAGCGACAGTCTTCAGGCAATTCGGGGCTGTATGCGACGTCTCCGAGCCGAACAAAAGGTGCACTCGCTGGTCCTGCTCAAAGTTATGCATGACTGTGTACAGCTCTGCAATGACCGAGGTGCCGTTCTAGCCACTTACCCTGCCGAAAAGTTAGCTTTCAGTGCCGTGTGTCCAGATGACCGCCGCTTCTTTGGCCTGGTCACCATGCAGGCCACAAATGACCACGGTATGTATAGGCGTGCAGAGGAGGAGCAAAGCTTGCGAACGTCTTGTCACGTCTTCATTGTAGACCCAGAACTATGTCATCACAAGATCCATCAGAGTGTTTCCCGGCGCTTTGGGTTCGAATGCACTCCAGACCCGGATACCGGTGGATGCTTGGAGTTCCCACCAACTTCTCAGCCGCTGTTACAGTTCGTGTCTGTGTTGTATCGTGATATGGGAGAATCAATAGAGGGCATGCGGGCTCGAGCTTTCCTTGATGGTGACCTAGATGCCCAGCAGAACAATAGCACGAGTAGCAACAGTGATAGTGGCATAGGCAACTTCTTGCCGGAGGAAAAGAATAACAGAGTCCTCTTGGTTGACCTGGGTGCTAATACCGGTCGCCACATTCCCACCGGATTATGGGAGAACCAACCAGGACCTCGGAACCAAAGTGTACTGGGAGGCCTTTCACCACCACCCCCGATCTCGCATCATAACGGCTACTGCACTGACCAGTTCCTAGACCACCCTCAGCCACATCCGCATACCCACGGAGACCCACCTCCCCTTTCTGGCAGGCGTCTAAATTCCTCTTCACGGCTGGATGCGTCAGGCCTTCCTTCACGCTCTCACTACTCCACCCATGGCAAGAAGGTGGCAGGGGCATCGGGCCAGCGTTGGCTGCCTGTTCACGTCCTGAGAGACTGGCGTCAAGGACACAGCAGTGATCAGGAGTCTTATGCGGAGTCCACAGACGGATGGTCCAGCGCTAACTGTAGCACCCTACCACCACCCATGAGTAAGATTCCAGCCGATCGGTACCTTGCTGCAGGCGAAATCGCCTCACAGCCTCACCGGCTTCGTGCACAAAAGGACGAGTGGGCGAAGAAGCTGTTTGGGGAAAGAACCCTACGGGATCACCAGCAACAACAGAACAATGGCAGGAGAATTAAAGATCCAGACAAAAAGGTAGGTGATTTCTTTATGATGCTGTTCACAGAATTTGATAGATTAACGTGGTTTCATTGCTGGATTAGTTGATGACATATCAGTCACAGCAGGTACTGATCCTAAGAAGCACATATTAAGAAATTATTTTAGATTTGATACTTGTGCATTGTGCTTGTTCATGAGTTAAAGAAAGTATTCTTCATACCACTTGCTTGTTGTCTGTGCAGAAAATACTTGAAGACATAAACTAGTGCTTGGATATGACCTTTTTCTTATTATCAGGCATATCATGATCCTTTTGGGCTTGGTGTCATAAAGAAGAATTCTGTCAGTTAGGTGACGTGCTTAGCCAGGCTGAAAATACCCCCATTACTGTGCGCAGAGTGTTGCTTCAGTTGCGGTTCCTCACTTGGAGGGAAGATGTTAAAACTTACCATGAGATGAGAAGATTGAGAAACAAAGCAGACTTTATATCATCCCCAACTCCAGGTCTGCACTGATCTGCCACTGGTTGCTCTATAGGAAATGTATTGTTTGGTTAACTTTCTTTCCTCCTTGGAGCTAAGAAGGTGTGTAGCAGAATGTTCACACTGTTCATTTCCGTGACATGAAAGGAGACTTTGACTGCTGTAGAAGCTGTCAATCTCTAAAATGTAAAATGACCCTGAAGGCAGTTCATTGTACTGTTCATTTAAAATAATTCTGAAGACATACAGCTGAATTAATGTCTGATGCGAGATGCAACAGAAGCTTATCTTTATGCAAAAAGTGTGATTATGTAATTGAATATCAATATTATTTTTGAGAGAAAAGATTTTGTAGTGATTATCTGGTAGAACTGCTTACTTTGGGGCCTGTTTCTCACACAAAGCTAACATCTGACTTAAGAAGCCTTATAAGGAATGTGATTTACAAGGAATAGAGCAGCATCAACATTCTGCCTAACACATATTGGTCCAGAGAAGAAAATATTGAAAGAGAAAATGACGACTGATTTGTTAAAAAGTAACAATATACTATGTTTGAGACTAGATATTCATTCATACTAAGCCTCAGCAAGTCAGCAAAAAAGAGCCCAAAACACAACACATCAAGTCTTCTAATAAGTTCTCTGTTCTGTGTAAACCACCAGACTATATTGTCTGTTTGTCTGCATTCCTAGTTTTAAAACACCTTCACATTTGTAGGATATGAGTAAAACCTCTCAACAGAAGCCAACAGTGAAGACCACAGCAGCAAAGCAACAGAACAGACAAGATAGATTGGATTTCTCAGAATAGCATTGTTGCTGTTATATGCATCATCTCTGCTTTTACAATAGCTTCTGGGCCTGCTAAACACAGTTAAGACATTAGCAACCATGGTTTTGAGTTTTTACTTTTTTCAATCCATTCTTTGCCTGCTTGCTTAACAAATCTCTAGGCTTGTGTATATCAGTTTACAGCTGTGCTGAATTGGTCGTAGTTGTACTTTATAAAGCAAGCATCACTGTTGCTCCTACTTAGGGTAAGGAATTTGACTGACCTATGATATTCGCCTGGTGGATAAAATGGACAAAAAAGTAACAATGGAGGAGGGACTACTATGTCTATTGAATAGAATGTTGTAGATAATTACAGTGGGTTTTTAACCCATTTCAGCTTTCTGGTGTAGCCTTGTTGAAAGCGACCATGGGACCACTTTAGTGACCACTTTCTCAGTCATGATTGCCAGACGCGAATAAAGGGGTCTTAGGTATCATAGGAACCTGAGTTGATATTGTACAGTCAACACTAAAGGTTATAAATTTGGTTGTTTATTGCTACTTTATAGCAAGTGCTTTTCATGTCAGGCATATCTGCTGTCATTTTCTGTTACTGTGATTCATTCTATTGTCCTAGTCTAACCCTCCTTCTGTTGTAGAAGGTCATGAGTGACAGACAAAACATAAATCTTGCCCTTCTTCCTCCGTCTGTCTCTTACTCACCAACAGGCGGCACTATTGTGACAGTGTCTGTTTTGCTGTCTTCAAGATACCTTTTCTTGGACTTTAACAATATAAACATTACTCTTCTCTTTTCAACCATTACGGCTCCCAAAAATAATAAACAACATTCAGTTGTTAAAAGGAGGTTTACAGATGCACTGTGGCTTAAACATTTATAATATATTTGCAAAATTTTAAACAACATACTAATACAAGCAGCATTTGTTTTTTAAAAATAGCACAAGGACAGCAAAGTTGACACATTCAATGAAGTAAAGTTTATTAAACTCTTTGTCAAGACAGCTCATTTTAAGGTGAATTATATAATAAAATGCATAACAATTAAACGTATACAGATACTGTAGTAAATATTCCAAACACTTCAGTTTTGTTTTGTGTCAGATTTAAAACATTAGATACGGCCTTTAAAATTATTTACAAGACAAAACTTTCTGGTTGTCGAGTTAGTCCTTGGGGAACATGCTCACACCCATTATCAGTTGTTCTACTAGAACACCTGTGTGAAATTGAGATACCTAATAAAAAAGTTAGTGACAACAATTGGTTAAAAGTAATTACAAAAATTGTAAACAGCTATTAAAATCTTTGTTAATGTCAGTTTGTATCGAGCATGTGTAGAACAGCAGTGACTGATATGTACAACGAATACCACTGAAGTCATGTCGAGACTTGAGGGGTGCAAACAGAAAAGTGGTCATAGACTGTCATCTGACTCATGATCACTAGTAGATTCGAACATTTCACACAAATATCTCTTTGTGGTACTTTATTATATTCGACTGCCTTAAAGTCTTTGCTTGCTGGATGATCAACTGTCCTATCCATCTTAATTCTGCAGAATGTCTGTTCTGTTTTACAGTATTTTAGTCAGGAAAAGAGTTTTGCACTCAGATGAACACAGAGCGAGTCTAAGATGGGGATAGAACACAGAGAAACGGATAGATGGTGTGTTTATAGTGATATGTCTTGGTATGGTCTTCCCCTCTTTTTAGAAGAAGTAAACAGGAAAGAAAGCTCCTCCAAGAGAGCTCCTCCCTGATAAGTGTAAGAACTCTAGGCACACAGTACGTCCCTGCTTCCCACAGGAATCCATGATGTTATCTTAACCCAGAGACGGACACAACTACACCTTAAAGGAACAGCTCACCCAAATGGAAAGTTCTGTCATTATGTTGTCTGCTTGTGTTGTTCTGTCCTGTACACAGTTATTTTTTTCCGTGGAACACTAAAGTATGTTTTTTTAAATAATCTTGACAAATTATTGGGTTTATATCTAAAAATGACAAAGCAATGGCAAAAAGGATTTGTTTCTTGTTCTATAGTAACCAAAATAATTTTTTTTTGGTCTGTATGGTATGATCAATATGGCACTTATAATGTGAAATTACGTATAACTGAAAAAAGTATTTTTAAAAGAAGAAAAAAGTATTTGTGCTTTTGTTTGAAAAAGCTTTTTGTGCTTATGAAAGCTAAAACGGTTTCATACCTGTAGGCTAACCACGGTCATATGATCCTCCTGTTTATTTTTTCTCATCCTTCATTGTTCTTTATGAAACAAAATTCAGAAAAGTCTCTTTTAACTGCCAAGTACACAAATTTTTTTTTGACTTTTATTTGATTTAAGGCAATTGAGCGTCTGCCAATGACATCGGGAACGTTTAGTGTTACAGTGTGTGTTCTTCAGCTTTATGCTTCATTTTATTGCTCATTATCTTCACTCGGGGAAGGTTGTTAAGTCCAAGGTATTTCCTTTAGATTATTCCACAACTCTCTGGTGCTCTATTGCCATGGAAACCACGGGGGCGATCAAGAAGCAGTCACTCATGTTTGACTCCATTTCTCGGCAGCATGGCCGATTGTGTTTTTTAGTGACGCTAAACTTTAGTCTAGTATGCTGATACCCATGCAAAATGTCATATTATTCTCAGCTCTTCCTGAGCAACCGTCTTGTAATAACTTTTTTTGATGATTCCTTCATTCGAAGTCCAAATATTTACATTTAAATACGTGTGAATCATTGTCTTGAATTGCGCTTTTTGTTTTGAGGCCGGTATATTCCGTTTCCATAGCACGGATCATTTGTCATCTTTGGTTATGTTGTGTTTCCTTATATGGTGTGTTTGCCATGTGAGTGTGATTACATTGTCTTTGCATTCTTGGCTTGAAATACATTGGCATTGTAAGTGGTGCTACCACTTACAATGCAATTAAGTAAATGCACCCGTTTGCATGAAATGCGAACACATATGTGAAGAACTGAAGTATGTAGTGCCTTGCTCCTGTGTGCCACTTGTGTCGGCATGTTTGTGTGTGTATGGATATGTTTTTTACCACATGATGTGTCATAATGTGGAGTCTGAACACACAGAGTTCTCAGCGTATCTAGGCAACACAGGAGATCATTTGATTATGCCGCTCTTGACATCTGCACAATCAGCTTGTAAACTTTAGCCTTTCAAAATGATTCCTCTGTATCAGTCTTCCTGTCTGTGACTGTCTGGCGGTAAGTCCCTCTGTCTCTGTACTTTTGTTTTTCGTTGGACATCGATGAACATAATATGACATGTCATCAAGCACTGGTCCTTTTATTTTAGTTCATTGTGTATATAAACACATTCTCCTGTCCTATTTGAATGTGCATAGACAGCTTATGTTAGCCATTCTCTGGTTATATCTATACCCTTTGTATCCTTTTTTAGGGCTGCAGCTATCGATTATTTTAGTAATCAAGTATTCTACCAATTTTTCCATCGATTAATTGAGTAATCGGATAACAAGAACTTTTTCTTTATCAAGGAGCAGTTCTAAATATACAAGAGAAAACAAGACATGTCTCTTAAAACTAACCACTAATTTGTTTCATTTTTAGAAATATTAACATATTTTTCGCTGAAATTGCGAACATCAATATTTTGTAAACTAAACTCATTTAGTATGTTCCATTGCCATATTACATTCAAAATGCATTATAATACAAATATGTAAATGAGAAACATAAATAAAAATAGAAAGAATAATTTCAAAGGTAAACAACTAACTTCAGCTTATGCGTGATGCATTTAGTTGAATTAAATTAGTTTGAATTTAAAAAGTTCGTTTTTTTACTATTAAATAGTACTATATTTAGCCAAAAAATTCTGCAGTTTACCAGACTTTTATTTTGGCAGGTCGTCAATTTGTGTTAGCTTCACTCAGAAAAAATGTTCTGAAATAAACTCTCAGAGCAACTATGGAGATGAAGTTCATGTGTCAAAAGATTTGCCTCCATGATTTTTGTATTCGAATTACTCGTGCATTCGTTGCAGCCCTACTCTATCGCCATCTCTGTTTGAAACATAAAATAGCAGGTTACTTAAAATTTTCACCATAAGGCCTAAAGTAGAGGTCCTTTTTACGCATACGCAATGGACAGCGCACACTGCGCGTCAGGCAAATTTTGTCCTCAGAATAGTATGCTCGTACTGTACGTGCATCGTCAGAATATTTTTACATTTACGCATTTGGCAGACGCTTTTATCCAAAGTGACTTACATTGCATTATACTATACAATTAAACATAGGTATGTGCATTCCCCGGGGAACAAACCCACAACCTTGCGTTGTTGAGGCAATGCTCTTACCACTGAGCTACAGGACAGCTTTTAACATTGCGTACAAAGTTATTTGGTAAAAGCACACTTTGCACACTTAATTTTTAAATGTAAAATCTCATTGTCATTGGGCCATCTTCATCTAAAGAATAATTCAATAATGAAAGCAAGAGATGCCTTGAAATCTCTGTACACACACAACTAGGGATGTCAATTTAGACAAATTCCCATAATCGATTTTCATTTACATTAACAATCAATTAATCGACTACTCGTTAACATGGAAGCCCATTGCACATAGAATCCAAAATTTCCGTTAAAAAATAAATACAACCACACGTCGTGTCAAACACATTTACCCACTGCCTCCGATATTTTCGTCCGTCGTGAAAAAATCCGGACTGCGTTCGATTTTCTGCGTTTTTCGCATCTGTAGCAAGGATTTTGAAAGAGTACCGTACAAAGAGTACAATTCAGTGTACCGTACAAACGAGGGCCAAATACAAAAAAAAAAACATTGTTGATAATATGTGCAAAGACCTTTATACTAAAATATGCCTCTGCAGTGTCATATAGGCATGACAGTGTGCAAAAGCCACGCAAAACGATATCTCCCTCACCTGAATAAAAAGGTTTCTAAGTTTAAAAAAATCCATAGTAGCATTGTAAAAATGAATCTGTGTGATTGATAATATAATAAAATTATATATTTGATAATTAACATATGGACCAATATACAAAGTGTCGCTACCTCAGTTGTGCACTCTAGTTCATGTGATCCTGCACTATTAGTAAACCTTCCTAATTATATCAAACAGAGCCAGGAGAGTTATTTACTGCCTCCTCTGTGTACTCCATACATGAAGCGGATGACCTGCTGTCATGCTTGAAAAACGAATGAAATGTTTTTCACAGTTTTTTTTGAAGAGGTATTAAATGGAGAATGTGATACAGTATAATTATGAGATCGAGTACCAGACTGATCTCGATTATGTGTGAAAGATTTAATGAATGCAGATTGTAGAAGAGACTGCCTGATGGGTTGATCATGAGCTTGAAGGGCCTGTGTTTGTTCAATATATTGATTTGGGATCGTTTTGAGTTATTGTGCATACTCGCATGTCTTAATTTTTCATATTAAGAAATTTTTTCATATTAAGAAATTGTGCTTGAAGTGTCAATAGTAGTAGGTAGACCAAATCTTAGTGAGGTCAATTAACTGCCCAATATTTGACCATCTTGCTGTTTTTAAGAGAAGTGTAATTTTTATATTTGTATTTTTGTTTATTTTTTATTTAATGGATAAGGACTGTATTATGAGGATATAACTGTGGGGTTGTGTTAGTTCAAGCAAAAATGGAAAAAATAAAATTTTCAAACTGATTACATGAGCACTTCCTCTGCCTTCCATTGTTTGGACAAACATATAATCGTACTTCAAACTCATGCCATTGGTCAAGCCAATGTTTTAAGGTTTGAGCAAGCAATGTTTTGATATAACCAAAGTGTTCACATCTTTTCATGTATGTGAGCTAATATAAAGAATTGAAATGGCATCTAAATAACTAATCTCTCCGTTTCACAGGGTGGAAGATTCAAGGGCATCACTATGGGTTTTCCTCAGCGTTCCTCCGGCAGACGATCGTTCGGTCGGTCCAAGCGTATCAGTATGGCTCGCTCGCTAGATGACCTTGAGGTGAGATTGCTCCACATCTCTTTTTCTTTACTTTCTGGCCTCAGGAAGTTGTCACTACATTCCACCCATGCATCTCCACCTTATTCTTTTTATCTCTCTCTCTCTCGGACATAAAACTTCATTGCGTTCTGATCCTATCACTCAGAGAGTTGGGAATGATTACATAAAGAATGAGTGACCTACGCAATACATCAGAGAATAAAAAACATTCAGGCATGCTGACAAGAACGAATAAACACAAACACAGTTCAGCATTTGGAGAATGTGTGCTCCAGAGACCTTATGTGCTGTGCAATGTGCTGCAGAATTGAATTGACATCACAGTGAGGATATTCCTGTGTATTAACAGCTCCAGTCACAATCGTACATGTGGGTTTAATTTTAGACCATGTATTCAAAGAGAAAGAGTGCGTCCTCGTATCATGTGACGCGCACACAAGTGCGATGATGGCAGATTGCCATAGCAACGGGAGAGACGGCGAAATGTGGACGGTGTAGTTTTCAGACGGAAAAGCTCAGGGGCACGCAAACACTGAGAGAACGTCACATTTTAGTCTGGCTAGTGGATATTTTATTTTGGAGTTTGTTAAATTTTTGTAATTAAAGTGTAGTTTGTAAATTTAGTTTAAGCTTTTAAATGAACCCAATATGTTATCAAAATTAATTTATGACACTTATATTATTATGATACCACTGCCTATATTTATAATCAGAGCGACATTGGTCTGTGGCAGGGTTTTTCAACCTTTATGGATTCATTGACCCTCAACCCAGTTTCTTAACCACACCACAGACGACACAAATATATAAAGCTAGATCTTCTAGGCACAACTTTTATCATTTACAATAATAACAATACCAAACATTATCAATACCATAATATTTTGTGACCAAAACAATCGTAAAAATACCTAAAAATGATAGAGTTCTATGTCGATTCTTTTATATAAAGAATATATAATAGATATAATATGTAATAGAATAGAATATATATAGAAAAACTATACATTTAAAGGAGTTGTTCAATTTCAAAATAAATTTTCACGATTATTTATTCACCCATATGTCATCAAAGATGTTTATGGTTTTTTATTCTTTAGTCGAAAAGAAATTAAGGTTTTTGATGAAAGCGTTCCTGGATTTTTCTCCATATAGTGGACGTCAATGGACTGCAAACGGTTGAAGGTCAAAATTACAGTTTCAGTGCAGCTTCAAAGGGCTTTAAACGATGAATAAAGGTCTTATCTAGTGAAATTATCAGTCATTTTCTATTTTTTTTTAAATGTATATGCTTTATAAACACAAATGCTTGCCTTGCTCTGTTCTGCGATGCACGATCATGACTTCACACAATAAATAATTACTTGGAAAACTTGCATGTTCAACTTGTAAACACTGGCTCGGTACTTCCCCCTACGTCAAGCGGAAATTTATTATGCAATAAGTTAATTGTTGGAGACTCCAAGATTGTGGTAGTTTTGTAAATATGAACATTTATTTTTGGAACTCTAAATTCTATGCTGAAAGGTTACATACTAGCTTAATATTTAGTTACTGCGGGCAATTCTGATGATGTTCTGCCCCAGAGGAGGGCCAAGTATGAATGAGGTATTTAGGAACATCAACTGAAAATCTTGCATAATGCGCCTTGAAATAAACGGTTCGATCCCAATTTTTTCCCACAATCAAGCTACAAAAAAGTAACACCAATTCTTGTATACTTGTATATTTTTTGTCATTTTTAAACTTGAGACCCCTTGTCATTGTTATGGCAGGAAAAGAGAAGCCTTTTGAGCATTTTCGTTTCTTGAAAGCAGAGAAACAGTTACATAAGTAGGACAGTAACTGTGACACAAACCGTGGATGAACAGGAAGGTTGAATGTGATAAAGATTATTTTATACTTCCTCTTTTCTTTTTTTCTCGCTTTTTATCTTAACTTTCTCCCTTATACTTTTTTATCTTCAGAGCTGCACATGCAAGGTGGCGGCACTGTGTGTGAACAGAGCCCGCTTTGTGAAGCAGCACAGTAATTAGTGTGAGTGTGTGTGCGCTAATGAGCATCAAGCAGCATTCCTCTTTTTAGCCGGAACTCTCACACACACACACAGGCACACACACACACACACTTGGAAGTGAGGCATGAACATGCATAGACGATCTTAAATTACACGCTAATTGAATACTGTCCTTACATGCTGTGACACACACTCAAGCTCAGAGATGAATATACACAAACAACATCAGGAAAAGCAATAATAGCTGTCCTTATGGAGGACACTCATTTCATATGGCTGGTGTATTGTATAAAAGAAACTGAGATATGTAGTTATCTTGTCAGTGAATGTACCCAGTGAGATGGCATTTTTATTCATGCCCGCAGTCCCTATGTGAGGATATCTCAGCTTTTCAGCCTTTAGTTTGCTCAGTGAGCCAACACATACCACCCCTATTCAAAACTCCCAGCGGCAGTGGAAATCAAGAATGTAATGATTTATTGCATTATTGATTTATTAAAAACGTAGTCATTTTACAGGAGACCAAGGACCAAGGATTCCCTGCTTATTTTTAAAGTCATGAATAAACATGGTCATTATATTAAAATAACTATGCTTTTAATGTAAACAATAATAATATTTAAAAGACTATTCACAATATTTTATCAACATTTGCAGCAAAAACTATATAGAGGCAACTTCCTGTGGTTTAAAATTTTAACAAATGGATATGTGTACAGCACTATCATTTTTTTTATTAAATGATAAAATAGAAAGAAACAATCTTTAAAATCAGTTGAATATATTTGATTAGAATTTTACCAAAGTCTGTTTATGGAAGTTGTGCCACATGGCGGCCATGTTTGCAACGCCTCTGGGCAGCTTTACATCATGGCAAGGCAACAGCCCTATCTCCTTGAATGGTGAGATGCAGATATTTCTTAAATCTGTGGCAAAAATTAAATAGTATATTTCCGATTATGTTTTCTAAGCTTAAATTGCACACAAATCACCTTTTTTGTTGCTTTAGCTACTCCGCATGCACACAGGCTAGCAAGCACCTCACAAGCTCCACCCCAGAGTCTTCAGTCTTATAGATTGATGATTGGATCTTTTAACTTTAAGGCGGGACTTTCTTCGCTAGAGCGGCCTTATTGAGCATTACATTCCTCCCCATTCACTGTAATGGCAGTGGCGCATCTTGTTTGTATCTATTATCTTTTCTTTAACTCAGTTTTTGTGTGTGTTTCTTGTTGTGTCACATGGGCATTTCCTCACTTGTTTTTATATACAACTGTGTGTCTAGGTGGATGTATCATGATTTCAGAGTTTTTTAATCAACTACATGAACAAATTGCTTCATATTCTAAAGTTCTGCAACATTGCTTAAGGCTATGCAGGCTAAAGGAGTTACATTGGTTCAATTGCACGTAGCTTCACATTTTGAAGCATTCTTGGTTGAATGATTTATTACAGTGATGATTCTGCTCGACTGGGTCAGAAATACAGAGCCTGTGGATCTTTAAACACAGCTATGAGAGAGCACAGTTGGGACTTGTTGAAGAATGTAAAGCTTCATACCTGCTTTTCTTTTTCGTGGCTCATGTCAAACAAGACAACTCCACACACATAAACAGACACAGAAATAGACAGATTACTCATTGAAGCACACTCAAAACTATTACGCTGGATTCACGCGGGGCTAAGCAAATCAAATTGTTCGCTAGACTGGTATGAACGTAATTGCTAGCACCTACACTGTTTTTTTGCATAAGGCAATCTGATTGGCTGATGCCTGCGTTAGCGCTTAAAAAGTTGAGAAATGTTCAACTTCTTGCCGTGAGCAACGGCAGGTTAGCGAAGCTGACAGACCCACAATTCAGTTAGGTAATGCATGACGTCACTCTTTCAAAGTAAATGACAAGCATTGACCCTGACACCCCGTGTGAATCCACCGTTACAGAGAGTTTCAAAAGTAAATTGATTAAATATCTAATTTAAAGGCTGGTTTTAGGATTGAAAATCTAATCAAAAACAAGTTAATATAAAATTATAAAAAAATATTGCAGTATTTCTAGGTCGCTTATCAAAACATAAGCACATTTGTTACCCTAACAAATCCGCAAATCCAGGTGTTTTCTGCGATGTAAAAGTAGTCAGTGGTATCCCAAGAATATTTCTGTAAAGTTTCAGTTTAAAATTCACCACATATCTTTCATTACAATATTTTGAACATGGCCATTTGTGGCTGCAATGGAAAACGCGCCGTTTTTGTGTGTGTCTCTTTAAATGCAAATGAGCTTCTGCTCCCCTCCCTGTATGCAAAATATGTTGTAGAGTGCTAACACATGTGCTTTGGATGACATCAAGACAAGCAAAATGGCGAAAAGAGCAATTACGTCTGTAATGCCCTATCCAACCAAAACCATACACTAACTGCAATAAAAATCCCCTTAATGCCTTGTTCATAATACGAATTAAATGTAAAAGACAAACACACAGATAGAACAACATATGCTGACCGTTTGCTGTGTGAAATGTTGGCCATTTTCTTACAAATGCTAACTCTCTTTCTATCCGCTCTAAGTATTGTCACACTTAGGACACACGACAAAACACTGAACTCACCGAGAAATACACTGCTATAACTGTCTTTCGTTGTAATGAATAAGCTTTACAGATATTATATCAGTCACAAGTCTTCTGAACCAATGGGCGCGATTGCGTTTTACCACTAACGTTACGACATAACACCTGTCTTAAGACCAATATAAAGTCTCAGGTTTAGCCGCGAACATTTAAACAATGAAGAAAGGCAATTAAAAAACCATGTGTAATACTTACTTCTTCCGGAGATGAAGCTTGATCGCGCACAGCTGGTACGGATCCACTCTTGAGAATATTTTTGGCGAAAACCATGCAATAATGACTCCTTGCGCCACCGGGAGCTGGAGATACATTCGTCGGAGGCGACTGGCCAGAGCCTGGTCTTCCGTGCATTCTCGACCAAGGAGCCAGGGTCACAGCTCCTTGAGCCGCTCGGCCACCGGAGCTTCGTTTTTTCAACCTTTTCGGCTACAGGGAGGTCAAGCTTCCGACCTAGTGGTCGCATCGACTCGCGGTCAGCATCTTTTGAATGCCCTGGTGGAAAAAAAGTGCTTCTTCCCGGGACACAGAGTTCTCGCCCCCCGAGTTCGCAACGGGACGAACCCGGCTCGTCCGAAAGTTCTCCCCCTGGACTCCTTTTATGTTCCATTTTACATTCAACAACAACACACATTTGTTGTTTATTGCACATTTTTGGCGCTGGCTAGTGGCTAGATCTGCTCTTGCTTGAAAATGGCTGACAGCTGGTCTCTGGCGGAAGGTGGAACTATGCGCGCATAAGGCGGAGTCTGCAAGTGGTCATGGGCAGGCATAAACAATGTGACATCAGATTGATAGGGAATCCCCAACAGCCTGTTTTGTGTCACTGTTGTGGTTTAAAGGAGATTTCAAAAAGAAGAATAGATGGATATGGCATATGAAAATTTGCGACTTAGTCAGTGAATACCCAGCTAAAGTCATTTTTGGGGGATTTACTGTGTTCTACATAACACAGTATTCTACATTTCAGTTCTACATTTATCTTACAAAGTTTAAACAACATTTTGTGAAAATCAACTTTTGGATGTTGTTTATGTCTTATGTGCTGTTTTTAACATGCTTTAAGATAAACCATGTGCAAATGGAAAAAAGCACACCCTGCTCACACGTCAAATGAGGCATATATGTATCAATAATCGGTGGTCTGAGGTCATGTGATTGATTGGAGGCTGGGACTAATTTGCACTACTCGTACACAACAAACCGCTTTACAAGTATAAATGAAAACCAGTAGAGGCTACAGCGTAGGTCCAACGCAGATGTGAAAAACACGCTTCAAGGTCATGTCAAAGATTGAAATCGAAGTGAAATGAATGATTCAAATCCAACTTTAATGCTCCGTTATGTCGTAGTTAGATTATGTAACCCTTGTTTCGAAGACAGAGTCACGTATAACAACTTTTCTATTTATTTTCATTTAATAATATTAACTAATAGCCAAATACAATAGCTATTTAGTGATTTCTTTAGTAAGCATTTACCTCTGTTTTGGTCTGTTCTCTTTGTACCAGCCAAACAATTGCAGATGATTTTTTTTCAACCTATGATAAGTGTGCTAAAATGTAATTCACATTTACCTCAAAGCAGAAGAATGTGCTGTATATATGCAACATAGTTGTTTTATCTTCCAAATGCAAATTACAAAACAGAAGCATTTTCACAAGTTGACTTTTGACCCAACTGTATCCTTCAAGGTCTTTTGTGTTTTTGGTCTGCAAATATATATACATTGAAATAAACACACGCAAGTAAGCTGAGCCCCCCCCCCACCCTTAATTGTTCACACACACATTCATTCTGATTCGTTCACGGTCCCCTCCACTAAGCAGATGCTCCAGGCATACTAAGTAGGTGACACAAGACATCGTGTAAATAACATGAAGGATCCCACTGTGAACCACTTACATTTCAGTACGTGTGAGCGCAGCTTTTTCTCACGCCTCCGAGAAGTATATGAGCGTGAACACACGCACACACTCTCAATCGTAAGCGTGTCTCTGCATCTCTGTCTGTGAGCCCTGGGCTCTGTGGGCGGAATAGGAATTATAGCGGAGTGGGTGGAAAGACGAGGAGAGTGAGAGGGATGGGTAAAGAGTGAGAATCAAACAACACGAGATAGAGATAGTGACAGGGACAGACGGTGAACACGGACACTATCTCTCTCTCTGCACCCTTGTGTGTGCTCACACTCACTTACACACGCATGCATACAGGCTGTGCTGGAAGCGGCCAGTGGATGGATGTGTTTAC
Organism: Triplophysa dalaica; assembly: GCF_015846415.1. Classification (NCBI taxonomy): domain Eukaryota; kingdom Metazoa; phylum Chordata; class Actinopteri; order Cypriniformes; family Nemacheilidae; genus Triplophysa; species Triplophysa dalaica. The sequence goes on from NC_079543.1 coordinate 9,922,251, forward strand.
AGAGCGCATTTAACGCCCGACTTTGGAGTCTGACACTGCCATACATGGAGTCAACTTTGAACGTCAATCCTGACGGAGTGAGTACCTGCATACACACTCACAAACGCACAGGGATGCACATTTGAAAATACTAGCCCACTTGTTTGATCTTAGATCATGTTGCGTTCAGAGGGAGAGAGCGTTTTATTTGAGGTGGGGGTTGTGTGTGTGCATTGTTTGTCAGTTTTTAATGCAGAAAGCAGTATCTTATGTTAATACTTAAGAGTGTCGTTTTGATCAGGAAGTGGTCTTTTGATCTTAACACCACTCGCATAAGTGCTTGTGTGATCTTGCCTCGGAATGCTGGTCCGCGTTTGTTGAAGCCCCCGAATAGTTGAAAACTATGCTTGAGGCTTGTCAAGTGATTTTGAGTTTCATTTGAAGGTTTGTATGATGTTTGAATATTGATCCATTATTACATTTTTCGTTAAAATGGTCAAACGGTGACATATTTTTAAATGTGTTGTGTAATTTCCCTTTTATGGGTTGATCACGAATCATCTCACATATCATAACCATGTGACCTGGGTTGTCCAATAAGGTGTCATTGAATTATGAGCTCCTGATGAGGTACATTTGTAATTGTTATCTTTGGCAAATGTATTTATTTCAGCGTCATTTATAAAGTTCCACTGCTTCTGTATCCCTAAAGTTAAATAAAATCTGTAAATTTCACTTAATATTTTAAGATCCACCATGAAATTCAAAACATTTAAGGAATGTTTATATGTATTTTTTTATAATATTATTGTTAAAATCATTTCTGCGTGTGTACGCACAATGATAACAGTAGAGGGCAGTATTGAGACAGGGTTCAAATGTTTTAACTCATACATTCCTTAGAGAAACCTTAGCATTCCTCTCCCTCCCTCTTTTTGTACACTATAAGTAGTGCACATAGACTTATTTATATAGAATTATTTAACAACTAAATCCAGAATAAAAATAGTTTGATGGGCATAGCTGGGCCTTCCAGCCTCTTTGTCAGCTCGCCAACTAGCGTCCCAGCTGAACCATCTGAGCACTGGTTAAGACCACTTAAAGCATCTGATGAAAGCTAACTAGTTAGGCTGGATTATGTTATATAGATTTCTCTATACAACAGGGAGGCACAAAGCACTTTTAAAGTGGTCCTATGACTTAGTTAGTTAGTTTTAGATGTAATGCAATGTGTATACACGATTTAATGGGCCGCTATCCCAGAAAATGCACTTTTAAATGTTTTTCTACCATAAATTAAGTCGCAAGCGACTATACCCTAAACGGCCTATAATTATACAAATCCATCTATACTTCTTTTTGTAATATCCTTTAAACCACAACAGTGACACTAAACAGGCTGTTGCTGATCCCTTATCAATGTGATGTCACATTGATTTTCACCCGCCCATGATCGCTCAAAGACTCCACCTTATGAGCGCGAAGTTCCACCTACCGCAAGAGATACTCTGTCAGCCATTTTCAGGCAAGAGCAGATGTAGCACTAGCCAGCGAAAAAAATGTCTAAGAAACAACAAAGGTGTGCTGTTTTTGGATGTAAAATGGAACATAAAAGGAGGCTGTGAGGAGACCTTTCCGACGAGCCATGGTTCACCCCGCTGCAACCTCTGGGGCCTGAGTTATTAACAATCAAAAGTGGGCGGGACAATTGATGAAGAATTTACTTTTTCGTAAAGTACTGCAAAGTGTGTCGGAAATGTAATGCTTATTACCATATACGGACATCAGGTTCCAAAGTAATTCCTCCAGGTATTCTTACCTTACTCGTATATACATTTGGGCGTTCTTAGTCAAATCATTCCAGGAAGTGACGTAGATTTGTGGGGGTATGGTTACACGAGGCGTTTCAGGCAGGTCTGTGTGAGCATTCGCTTTTAGATAGAATGTAACTTTTGTTTCCGACACTTTCATTTTTGCAATTTTACGTGTCTAATACATGCATGGGCAACTTATAACACACCAAAGACACATCAAATCACATATTTTCGACATATGACCCCTTTAATGCTTTCATGCCTGCTGTGAACAGCATAAAAAGGATGGTCATGAGAACCAAAAGGAATGTTGATTTGAATTCAAATGACTTCAGTTGTGACTCAGTATTGGGTGTTCTCTCTAGAGAGCATTAGAGTGTTTCCTAATTCAGCGAGATAATCCACATCTGAAATGTGTGCCACAGCAGTGGAGTAACAGAGATCCGGACACAAGTAGAGCTTGCAGGGTTGTCAGCTGTGATATGAAGCAGTGCCACACTTCTATTGATTAGGAGCCCATACTTGGAGAGCTTGGAGAGCTGATTGCCAGCTTGTTCAAAGCAACATTAAATCTTTCTGTTGTCTGGGTTGACATGATTACACGCGGCGGCCCCCAAGATATTCAGACACTTGAAAATGTGTGAATGTTGTTGCGTTGGTATCAAAACATCAAACCAAGTTGCAAAACATTACACAAAAGGAAGTTTGTTAGATTATGATATGCAATAAGGCATATGTGACCCTGAACCACAAAACCAGTCATAAGTAGCACAGGTATATTTGTAGCAATAGCTAACAATACATTATGTGGGTCAAAATCAGGGCTGTACAATGCACATTTATGTTGAACATGTTAAAAAATAATGGTATGTTCTAAGAATAAATGTAATTGTGTAGCACACGTGCGAATCAGTTTTGCACGTGCAATAGACCGAACCTCTTGTTTGTGTGAAGTGCGTTTGTTCTTGTGGTTGTTCGTGTGTGAGATTAACTAATGGTGCACCACTATTTATTTTTCATTTATATTTCGTTTTTGCAAATGAAACTTGTTTTCCAGTTGCATTAAGTCCATAATTCTAGAGCCCTGATCTGCGCGATGTTGGAAAATGTGGAAGGAATTATGTAAGCGGAATTCAACTATTTAAATATGTAATCTGCTTGTGTACGAGTGAATGAGTTGCACAGTTTAACATGTTACAAGGATGACATTCAGGAATTTGTCTCTATCTATACGAGGACATGAACACATAAACATCATCCACAGAGCTGTTCTGAGTTTATTTTACATGCTTTTCACTGTTTGAGTGAAGCCACCATCAAACACACACTGAACCTCAAGCATCTTCGCAACGACCAGACAAAATAAAAGTCTGCTTAATTTGAACCAGATGAAAAAAATTTGTAAATTTATAAACTATAGTGAACACTATAGTATTCTTTAGTATTTGCTATAGTAAGGCTGAACAATACTGTTGTACCCAAGAATTTCACTATAATGAAATATTTATTACATTATAAATACTATATTATACGACCGTTTTTTATGGACAAACTATGTATTGTCCAACAGAAATTATATTTCCCCAATTTATCCATGTCTATTTAACATGCCTATTTATGGAATGAACTGCACTTTTTCTTCTTGTGCTACAACTATTTGGCCTATGTTACACAACTTTAAGACTCTGTACCACCGATGCTGTGTGCAAAAAATGTTATCTTACAGCCCTGAAAATTACTATTTTATGCCAAAAGTCATTAGGATATTAAGTGAAGATCATATTCCATGCAGATATTTTGTAAATTCCGTAAATAAATCAAAACTTTATTTTTGAGAGTTGATGACATAACAGCATAAATCCCATACTTACATTTGTGTTTTATGACTTGATTAGTTTACTTTTATTCTAAAATGATTTAAAAACTATATAACTAAAATAAGATAAGAGTAAATGATCAATAAGAGTAAGTAACCACAAACTTTCTGTAGTTCTTAGACCATTTGCAAAACGTAAACAGTCAGAAGCGCTTTCTCTATCACTTTTGGTAACACTACACAATTTAAGAAAGTACAACCAACGGAACATTTACAATGGAATATAAATGTTGTTCAAATGTTTCCAACAAAATTTACAGTAAAATAAAAAAGTGAAAAAAGGAAGTGCTTCAGGACCAGTGTTGTTAACATCTTGTGAAATGGTCTATATTTACTAGACAGGACTTTGGATTTAATTTGTGAGACCTTTTTAATGTAATAAATCAGATAAAACATAAGTAAAAGCATTTGTATAAACTCTATCGCAGGAATATTAGTTTATATCGAAGGTACAAATTCAAAGGGTCAAACTTAAATGTAACATATTTAGATCAAAGTCAGGGTGTGTAAGTGAAGCATAATTCCTATTCAAAGGCATGAAGAATACCCTTAAACATCTCCGCAGGGTTTCCCACCAAAAGCTGAAAAACATATTTCTTATGGTCTTGTTTTTGTTCTCTGCAATAAGAGAGTCAAGTATTTTTAGTATCATTCTTTTCACCCTTCAACTCAGGAAATTGTCAATTGTACCACTCACATTTCTGAATGGACCTCAAGAGGATTTTATGAAATGCTGCCTTTGTTCCAGCAGCCCTGGAATATTTGTATAGCGCTCTCCCTGTTCTGACATGACCCACCACAAGAACCTGCATTTCATTAAGTCCACTCTCACTGCATACGTGTTTACATTACGTCATTCGCCAAACTCCAAAGTCTTTCAGCAGAATGTTTCTTCAAATGCACGTCGATCCTCAAACTATTTTTACAACATGGACACTCAGCTTTTGACTTCCCAGGCTGCTTTTTTAGATGCTGGGAAGTTAAGAGAGAAGAGTATTTGAAGTGGCAGCGCCGCTCTGTGCCATTGGAGGCCAGGAGGGACTGCTTTCTTTTGTCTTGAATGGAGGGTTTATTTGAGCGGGGATGGCGAAACGGTTGAGTAAGCATTTCTTATTTCCACTGAGGGAGAGAAAGAGGCGCTAGTCTGTGTCGAATAAGATCACCCGGAGAAAAGTCTGACATCTGTTCTTGTAGTTACCACGCAGGTCATCGGGAAGTAAAGGAGAATCCCAACTTTTTCTTCAGCTCCTGAATTTCGCGTGAAAATCCCAGACGCTTCCTGCTGAGAGTTGCCATAGTGACAGCACTTCAGACTCCTCATCAGAATGGAACTTCCTCATCTGTAAGAGAGAGAGATTGTGTCAGCCTGGCGTTTCACTGAGCGTGTTAGCTCTTGCTGTAGAGGAATGAAATGAGTGAAGTTAAGGCGTAGGAGAGGGATGGAACCGTCAGACAGAGAGTTGGGTCTCTACATGTTTGGAGCAACACTAAGGAAGCGGATTGTGAGACTACCATGAGTGTGAAAAAGAGACTCTCATTTAAAAGAGTCTTGTACTTACATACGGTGAGTTAAGAGAAAATTGTTGACTTTTTGTTGTTGTCGTTATGATGTGTTTGCTTTCTACAGTCTTCCTTGGTGTGTTTTAAATCGGTTTGTCCCGCATGTGTTTCGTGTCTAGACTGGAATCATTGTAGACATTAGTGAGCGTCTCTTGTTAGTCCAGACTCGATGGCTAACGTCTTCTAGACCTCCAGACCTGCGGTTTAAAGTTTGTCTGTAAATAAAGAAGCGCACATGGGCTTCGCTAAGCTACCTTTGTTCATTCCCATTAAATGTATGTCTTTATGACAGATGTGTGTAGAAATCGTAATGGCTTGCCTATGCGTCCCAAACTGCATTCGTGAGGTTAGAGAGCTGGAGCCTTCACAGGGCCAAAGCAAACAGGAAAGTTTTGGGTATGAATTCGTAACGCTTCTTTTTGGCGCGCAATTGTACACACAGTCTTCTCTCCGCCTCATTCTAACCTTGGGAATTTAGGGCTCGATGCAAGGCACTATTCATTTCAGGTTCAAATGTAAACACTGGAATCTGTTTGTCCGTTAGCTGTTAGACTCACAGTTTCCTGCCTCTTCTCAAACCCGAGTGTGTTTAACATGAGGCTGTTACTTTTCAGACACCTTACTGGAATGCGTCTATGTGTGTGTGAGACAGAGGTCATCAAAAACATTTATTGACCAGCGTTACAGATAGTTGATATTGTCCATTTGCTTTCACATGTTTCCTCTTGTGACATTACACTTTCTAAAAGGATGTGTAAAATAATGACACGTATTTGTGTCCTTTTGTCTTGATTTGATGTCCACTAAAAGGGAGAACACAAGGTTAAGCTACGTAACACAAAATGTGTTGTCCTTAGATACAGACAGGACAGATTGCGTTTTTAACACAACAGTTTGTAGTGTGTATGTCCAAACTTATTTGTACTGTTAATTTACTATTTTTAGGTTACATTTTCTTTCATTATGCAGTTTGGACGTCAGCATGAAACCAAATTTTTACTTTCTTAACAGACATTTCTGGTCTTGTTGTCCACAATTCATCAATGCATATTTTTCCAAAGACAATTGGTTTGTCTTAGTTTTTCTTCCAAATGTAATAACTTACTCCGTCTCCGTTTTCTTTTTGGATGATGTCAAAATGACCTCTGACCTGTCTGACGTTTTGTTTTTAATCACCCACTTTTTGCTTTCCAGTGGATCCCAATAGATAAAATCAAGCCCCATCCTAAAATTCTTCACATTGATTGTTCATATACTCTGAAAAAATTAATGAAGCTGTTAAAATGTGGTTTATGTTTAATGTTTAATACCTACTGTACGTTATGAAGCCTTACTTTTGCCTCTCTATCGCCATCTCTGTTTAAAACATAGTATTGCAGGATGCTTAACAATTATCTTAATGCGCATCAAAGTCGAGGAATGAAGTCAAACTGACATCTGGGAATTCAGAGTCGACAGCTTGACAGGTGATTCACATTTCGTGTCTTTTGCGTGCGCAAGTTCATTATTTTAAATGTAGGCACGCTGCATTTTTCTAGGCACCTCGAGTCATTTGAGAAGAGAAAGTGGCACGCTCACTTTTTTTGCTTGTTTTTATCCAAAACGTTAAAGCATTATTAAATCCTCCTATTTTCATACAGACATTCGTTTGTGGAAAGTCTTGTATTTGTCCTGTTCTTCCATGCTCTGTCATAAACTGGTCAATGCGTCAGTTAGTGCATATTTAAATATTTTTGCATTGCAAGCATAGCACTACAGTGTTGTGTGTGATCTCCACAGCCTTGTGTAAACAAACACATGCGGACGTAAAACAAGTGATGTTTTATATGTACTGTGTGTTTGTATTTAGCACAGATGGTTTTTAACAATAAGCTTGCGCTCCATATCCAAAACTCAGACCTGTTTTATAGGCAAGAATACTTTTTGAATTTCTTATGATATATATACACTGTAACATCATAAAAATACAACCTCTCCAAGCTTTTCAAATAGCTTAGTATTATAAGACCTTGCAGTGGATAGTGTGAAGGTGGATTGGTGTCAATTAAACCGTCATAAGTACTAAGTCAGGTGGCAAGAAATGGTGCGATAACCTATTCGTGTTGATAAGGTCACCATTGCACAACTGAAAAGACCTCCGTTGTCATGACAACAGAATCAAATCCAGGTCCACAGTAGGAAATGTATTATAATACAGTAACAACTTTTTTTTGTGTATAGACCGTTTCATTGGATGCGCACCGGGACTGCAGTTAACTACTGGTCTGTGTTTGGCTAATATTACTAATTATATTATTTTACTGTATAATAATTGTAGTAAATAAACAATTTGTTGATTTTTGTTGAATGTTAAGTTTAATTAAAAAACAATTTGTTGAATGGGTGCTGTAGTTTGGTCGCATTTGAAGAAACCGTATGGGACATTGACATCTAGCGGTGGAGCTTGGTATCGCAGTCTTAATTCAAAATATTGGAGAGATAAGTTTAGCCAAATAACAGTTCTTCTCGGTTTCTTTTACTTGATATCAGAAATGATTTACAGGCACTTGTGAAAGTGTACCGGAAGTTAAGGTCTTTCCACGAACGATGCGCAGTAACGTTTGTTGTTTTGTCACTTTAAAATTGTCTATAGGGACTTATAATGCAGGACTTTTAATTTCAATGTAAATATTTTTAAATGTTGTTTTTGGTTAAAAAGATTTTCTTACCTCTTACTATAAGATTTGAAAAATACAGAAAGGTTTCTCCAAGTGTTATGCAGGGGTTCATACCAAACGCAAACAATTACGTACCATGCTCTTTATAACTCGCGGGAAAAGTTTATTATTTTTGCGTTAGTGATGCGAGCTGACAAATATTTCCAACTTGCACGGAAGAGGAAATTGAAGTGCGTTCTAGGCAATCGCTTAATTCGCATTTGGTGTAAACCCTCCATTAGGTTAAGCCATGTGGTTAGAGGTAGAGGGTCGAAAATACCATTAGATCAGTATAAGAACAATAGAAGTCTATGGCAAGTCCCCACGAAAATACCAAAAACATGCGAGTGTGTGTGGGGACCTTTATCCTACAAGCGAAGTCTTGTAGGACTCTTGTCTTGTAGGAATGTGCCTCATATATTATACTTATAGGTTCTTTCAGACTTTTACGCATTTGTCCATTCGACTGCACAGAGCTGAAAGTATATGTAAACCCTGTGGCATTTACGGAGCTCAACATTTCTGTCCTGAAATAGAGAATGCTTAGCAGAAAGTGGAGAGAGGGGTTAGACATTAAGTCACCAGGGCCAACAAATTGAGAGTGATTCTGAGTAAGATACGGGGTGTTCTTGACACTGATAACCCATCTGTTGTTCAGAATAATTTAATCTACAAAGGTAAACAATGGACCTAGCAATCAAAAAGTTATTAACATAACAAGAATGTTTACAAGTTTGATATTTGCACTTTATTGTCTTTTTATATTTATTGATCTGCTGTATGTTGCTAGAAACACTAGCCTGAAACTTCAACGTCTAGGACTGATGAATGAACGGTTAATGGTTCTAACCGTACGATACAAACTACAGCTATTGTCTGCATGAGAACGCTATTCCAGAAAGACTTCTACAACATTGTGATTTACTATGGTGATGATGTTGCATGAAAGGTCTATTACTCACAGCTGTGTGACAATAAATCAAGATTCAGTTCCATCACAAAGTCAGTTCTAGACTGGCAACAACATTGAAGCAGCTGCACCATCTGCTCTGTCAACCGTGGGGCAGTGTCTGTGATTTAACAACATCCATGATCTTAAGAAAAGAGACAGATTAGGTTTAAAATGGTCTGGAATGTGAAGGGTGGAGAGGTTGGAAGAAAGGGGCTTGGAAAAAGCAACTTGTGTATCAATATGTGGTTACAAGTAGTTTGACTGCCAAAATATGAAGGAAACCCAATGGAATTAAAGGAGGAGGTGGGGAGAGAATGAAGGGGTTAGAGGCTCCAAAAGGAACACAGAACAGAATATTAAAACTAGTAAGAGGAGTATGTGTTTGCAAAATAGTGTATGCTGTAGTACTGGTTATTATGAAAACATTTAATTTTATCAGATTCTAAAGTAGAACTAATAACTCAGAAATCTGCGTTGTTCACTTGATCACTGGATTTAAATTTATGCTCTTTTTTTAGAGAATGTGCAATATGTAATGTAGTATGTGAACAATACCTCGATGACCTCCCCCATTTGCATAGCGGTATAAAAACGTTTTTGCTCTTCAAAGTTTTTCTTGTAAATTTGCATTGTTTTTCTGTAATTTGAAGTTTGTTTGTTTTACTGTATTTCACTGTAAAAAATCCAATAAAAAACTGGGGCACCAGAAAAATACAGTAAAATAGTTTTTTTTCATGTAAAATTGCATGTTTTTTATGTTTTGTTTCTTTTAAATTTGAAATCTTTTTTTATTGTATTGCAAAAATATGTGAAAATCTGTAAAAAAAACAACGACAACTAAAATTCTGTGTAACTACAGGCCTTAAAGAGATATGGTGAGACAGCATGGAATGTGTCCCTCACAATAGTGGACCATAAACAATAAGAATGTGCTGATGTTATCTCAAACCATACAATTCCCTGACAGCTAAAAAGAAGATTTCATATTGTTATTTTACTGTGTTCTACACATTCTTCAACTCTCTACAGTAATTTTCAACTGCAGTTAGTTTGCCCGTCTTACTCATTTAAATGCAATAATAAGTAACAACGAGGTTGTTTTTGGCTCAATTACACAGTCCTGTCAGGAAATGAATTGTTGCAGTTAGAATATTGAGTGTTTAGACTGTACAATGGAAACACCATCTATCTTTCTCTTGGTAGCAGCCAACAGACATTTGGATTCCTCTTTTGTCCTCTCCTCTGTAATTTTATTTCGCATTCAGACTCCCCTTTTTGAATTTCTTTCCTTTTTTCGTTTTTTAATCAATAGCCATTTTTATGCCCACACTGAATCTTAGCCTTCAGAGCTCTGACAAAGCTTTCACAGATTTCTGCAGAATTGCAAGTCATTTATAAAATGTCCAGTCCCTGGACTCTTATTTTGGTTTCTTTTATTGTGTTTTAGTGAACAATTGAACTGAAATAATTTAATAATTTAATTTTGTTTGCATAGGTAGAAGTCAAATGATGTCAAAGTAACATTTCCCACAGAGTCATACCTGACAATTCATCTTAAGTAAATAAATCATAATGATCTTAAACTTACTGTTGCGAATCAGTGTGAGGTAAGAAGACAGTCTCGAACACTGAAATGTAATGCACCTTTGGTCGAACCCAAAATGAAAAGTCTGTCATCGTTTACTCGCCCTGTTGTCATTATAAACCTGTATGACTTTCTTATTTCCACAGAACACTAAAGAAGATATTTTGAAGAAAGTTGGTAAATCAAAGTAATTGAATGGGTGCTAGTTAACAACATTCTTCAAAATATCTTCTTTTGTGTGCTGTGGAAGAAAGAAAGTTGTGCAAGTTGGAAACGATGGTAAGTAAATGATGGCAGAATTTTCATTTTTGGGTGAACTTTCGCTTTAAAAATTATTTTCAATATCAATGAAAGAATTGTATTTTTCTTCCAGTTGTTATTTTTAAGACACATTTAACCATCCAACTCAGTAGATCCCTTGTTTTGTGTTCCATAGATTAAGTTTGGCTTTGACTTAAGTCAATAAACTGTTAATTATTTAAAAAACTATAACTTGGCAAACAAAATATTTGACATCTAAACCAATTTATTTATTTCTTCAAACAAAGTATGTGTGAAAAAGATATTTGATAAAAGCTATATATTCCCCACACTTCCTGGGCATTTCGTCACAGACTGCCCTTTGAGCTCACATGTAAAGGAAATCACTCATTTGGCATTCTTCCAATACAAACAGTTTACACATCCACTTACCTGAATGCCACTGATGTGACTATAGTAATGCATCATTTAACCCCGCAATGAACGGCTCATCGCAGTTTCAATGGATAAGGTTTCGAAATTGATACAATTCTTATAGAACGACAAATTCATCTCCACCATCATTATTTCTTCTTCACATTGTGTAAATGACTCAATTTAAGGGTTTTATCACCCAGTGGCATGCCAAGGCGAAATCGCACTGGGCGGCTCTAATGAGTCACAATGGGCGGGGTCTAGAATCTCAGGGTATTGTTGGAATGTACCTGATGTGTCTCATTATCTCTGTGTGAGTGTGAGTGTGAGAAAGGCTTTACCAGTAAAACAGGAAGAGCTGGTGTGTATCATGCCACCAGAGCACCCTATTATGTTGGAGACTTCGGTTTGTGAGGTTGTTGAAGATAGTCACTCATACATGTCTTTCTGTGTTCTCTTGCAGTCTGCGACTGTCTCCGATGGTGGTGAGTACTCAATCGCATTTTCATTATAACAACATCAAATCGCATCTGTTTCCATGTGGCACAAACTTCATTCGTCTTGTCTTTTCTTTCTCTTACTCAAACCTAAGCTTGTGTTCATCATCTGTACTATTTTTTTTCTGCCTGTAGTTTTACTTTTCTCTGCTTCCTAAAACTGTTGGTTCTGTTTAAATCGCTCAGGGATCCAATTACTTCTTTCATCGCAGTCCTGTTTTTCTGTTGTGTAGCTGTCTGTGATCTAATTTCAATGCTAATGTTGTTTATATCTGTAGATCTGAACCAGATAGGGTTTTATCCTAAAGAAGTGTAAAGCAAACACCAGTTCACTCTTGTAGTTTGTCCTGATTTCTTGATAGCTTTCTGTGGCTTTTCCAATGTCTCTTCTGTATCAATAGAGAAGGTCTTGTTGCACAAATTCATAGCACACTGGATTTGTTTTGCTCAATGTTACAAAGTTTGTATAGACGTAAACAATGTGTGTTTTCATGTTTGATCAGCAATATTGTCTGTGATCTGACTTTGTTTGTTTCACCCTTTAATCACCACATTCACTTTTTCATAACATAATTTTAGGTGACAAAGCAAGATATGCGCCTGCTAAACCTTCGGTCCAATTTCATAAAACAAGCCAAAAAGAACACCATTCAAATCTCTTTATAATTCATTAAACCCATGTTAGAATTTGGCCCAAATCTCTGTACTACAATTCCAACTGCTCAGGAAGCACAAGCCGTGAGCAAGCCCCAAGTCACTGCCCCCCTGTCCCCCCCATCAACCCCCCAATTAGCATGTGTGAATGTGCCAGGGTTTCTGGGAATGTTTGCTTAACGCTGCAAGCCAGAGCTGTAGATCTTTCAGCTCACGCATAACAAAAGGCGTGGAGGGCCAAATGTATGCACACCAACCTGTGAGGAACTAACTGAACAGTTGCTTCTCCAATCACATGATTGTTGCGTGTGGGCCGTGTATGGCAACAGAATATCGCCTGTTGTTGGTCTTATCACGATGCTCATCAAACATAAAGCCTGTGAGAGGATCTGACCAGACATCGGCTAGTTGTTAGCCAGGACAATCTGTGTTTAGATGGCGGGGCAGTTTTGTTTCTTAGAAACGGCTCCAGAATTAATTATCAACATGACTGGGTGTCTTAAATCTGTAGAGAGAGACGAGAGAGTGAGCCAAGAACCACTTTTATCGTCTGTAAATCTGGCATTACTAATTGCCATCGATCTTGAGATCATAGTGCGAATCTCACCAACCTTGGGTTTTCTTTATTACTGATCTCTCTGGTGCTCTGCTGTGTTCTCGTAGATGTAAATTTTACAGTCCGGGCCTTTTTTTTTTCTAAGTTGTTTTTTCTAAGTGCATCAACTGTATTGGGACCCATGAGCCGTTTATGTGACACGGTATACATGGTCAAAATCACATTTTATAACAGTTCAGGTACATTAATCTGATTGGGTAAGCAATGTTTTCAGAGCGCTAATATTAAGCATAACATATATTCACAATACTGATAGTTCAGATGTCAGTATTTGGTGGCTTGTGTAGTCTCTTGAGACTTGTGTCGTTTCTTTTAAAGCATTTTTTGTTTTTTAATGTAGTTTTCCATAGTCAGATAAGTGAATTGTCATATACATAAGATAGTTGTCAGATCCATAACAGTCCATATTCCTAATAAATGAAAAACTTTTATGGTAAGGAGCCCTTCTCCCTTTGTTGGGTATTATTGCTTCTGGTTGGTACATTTTAATTCAAATTAATGCTACAAAGAAACGTGCATCCTTTTCATCACATGCATGAATTTTTCTCTTTTTTAAAACTGAAAACTTAAACTTAAACTTACGGCTTAGACAATGTCTGGACTAAACCATTAGGGGTTTGGTATGTCATAAACTGAGAATTCAATATAATGGTCATAAACACATTTTCTACAAATGTATAATTCATGTTTTGACTGAAAATGTCCAGAACACTGGATTTGCATAGGAATTGTACATTTGCAGCTGTTTGTTTGTTTCCGTATTTAAACATTTGATTATCCAGATACCCATGTCAGGTCTCTTTTTAAGTTTTAAAGCATTTGTTTTATTTTTAGTGCGTGATTGTCCATAGTCTGTTAAATGCCATTTTCAGGAGTGTCACGTCCATAAAGGTACATATTTCTCATGAATGGGCACATGAAAATTAAGATACAGTAACTATTTTATGTTCTGTAAAAAGGCATCCCTTCTCTATTTGTTGGCTATTATTGCTTATGGTTTGTGAATTTTAATTTAAAGAAATCCTAGAAATTTTGCCGTCCCCCTGAAACCATCTCCTTTTTTGTCACATGCATGTTTATTTCCCTTTTTTTAAATAGAAAACTTGTGCATAGACTGATATTGTAATGTTTAGAATCTTTATATTATATAGATTTATATAGATATATTATATTATATATAGTTTATATGTCATATATATAGCGGAAAATGTCACACCCATAACACTGGAATTGCCCAAAACCGAAGCACACTCACAATTGCTACTGGTCCAAATGCCAAAGTGGCATGTAGTGATAATATTCAGATAAAACTATTTGAGCGCAACCGAGTGACTGTGCTGGTCTGGCATTAATATTGCAGGTTCCTGTTGCCTCTACCTTCTAAGTTTCCCTCCCCTCTCCTCTGTCAATTATTTATCACCTGTCTGTTCAGAGCTTTGTGCGCAGGCCCCTGTATCTATTTACCTGTATACATGCATGCGTTTTCACGGCTGCGACCGAGTTGTTTAGATAGTTCCTAATTCCATGTAATGTCTGGAGATTCTGCGTCGAGTGTAAAGTTTACGGAGAGTTCGATGGCTCTTCGGCTTCTGCTCTGTGGCCATGTGTAATGGGGTGATGGATGTTAAAGCCTGGCGTCCAGTTGGCATGAAATACTTGGTAAAGTGGCATCACACAGGGTCGTACCAGCTCTGCCCAGGTAAGAGGCTGCGGTGTCGGTGACTCATATTTGGCCATATATGAATTGAGGACGTGTGTACAGACACCTGAATTCTGGCTTTCTTCAGGGGGCTTCAGCTTTTGTATACTCTACAGCTGCGTTACAGTTCACAGGCTTTGTGCAGATGCAGAATCCATTGTCTAGCTATAGACACTAGCTAGTGTTAAAAGTCTTGATTTGGAGGTTTATGGTTTTACAGAAAAAATTACTTGTTTTAAAATGGGTTCCAAGAGCAAAATTACTACTATTGACAAGTTACTTTAGTTCACCAAAATGTCATCTTTTAAACACCCTCATGTCATTCCAAACCTGTGTAACTTTATTTCTTCAACAAATATAAAACTATATATTTTGAAGAACGTTGGTAACAAAGCAACATTGAACCCCATTGACTTCCGTTGTATGGATACAAAACAGCTTAAACATCTCTCAAAATATCTTCTTTCTGTTCCAGAAGAAATAGTCATATACATTTGGATTAATTATCCCTTTAAGGTTATTTTTCTTGCCCTATTGACAAATTGTTCGGTTTTAAGATTGAAACTATAAACTGAAAACTAAGGTCTAAATTGTTATCTAATTGTTTGTGCCATAGAGCTGAACAGTGGGGACTTGAAGGGCTGTGGCAGTGATAACAGTCTGAATAGCAATGCCAGCCTACCCAGCGTGCAGTGCCATAGACGCCACACTGAACGGCGTGTTGCATCATGGGCCGTCTGCTTCGAGCGCCTGCTGCAGGATCCTGTCGGTGTGCGATATTTCTCGGTACGTCAAATCATACCAAGTCATCCATTTGCACATCTCATCGATAGTGAATTTCTCAAAATTCATTGGACTGTTTCGCAGATAAACAACCTAATCTCTTTTATTATTCTTCACACTGCAGGAGTTCCTTAAGAAGGAGTTCAGTGAGGAGAACATTTTGTTTTGGCAAGCGTGCGAATATTTCAGCCATGTGCCCGAAACAGACAAGAAACAGGTATACAGTCATTTACAGGTTCATTATTTTGAGAGGTTTAATTTTTTTGTAATGGTTTCCATTGATTCAAAGTATATTTAATGGGTTTGAACTCTGTTTATGGAATTATTGCGACTGCTGTTCTGCTGAACGTATTCTAGATGCAAAATGTTTTTCATTTACCATCTGTCATAAATTTTGTCCCTCAGCTGTCCCAGATGGCCAGAGAGATCTACAACAGCTTCCTCTCGAGTAAGGCCACCACGCCTGTCAACATCGATAGTCAGGCACAATTGGCAGATGACATCCTCAACGCTCCAAGGCCAGACATGTTTAAAGAGCAGCAGCTACAGGTGAGAACATTGTATAAATGAAAAGGAGAAACTGTCAGATGAAACCCTGCAGGCACAACACTACACTTCTCCATAAACAGCTTTACCACGTTATTAACAGAGCTTTCAGAATTTCCAAATGCATTGGTGTACAAAGTATTGTGTAGGCGTCAGGTTTTGACATTCTTGAAAATCTATTGACTTGCCTTGACCTGTTTTGTTATAATACACCCTTTTGTATTTCCCCGACCAATTAACGTAGAGTAATTTTATCCAGATTTCTTTTTTCATGACTGTATAAACCAAAACTTCACAGTCCCAAAATGGCTTGTTATAATACAATGATCTATTTTTGGAGATTCTTGACTAACCTCCCATGCACGTCCTCTATGGTTTCGTAACAATGCAAGGTTTTAAGTTGTTGAATTTTTTTTAAGCTCTGCACTAAATGTCATGAGACATAACGCTCCAACCCCATGATAACCGTTTGGAAACCTGAGGGCAGCCGTTGAGCATAGAGACTGATTTTTTTTTTTACAATGTGTCTTCCAGGCAAAAAGAATGGCAGCATTAAGAGACTCCTGTCTTTTTATTTTTCCAGAGGGTCCTGTCTGGCCGCCATGGCCTTATCAAAGATCTCTGTAGTTGGCAAATTCTCAGAATTGTGAAAATGGTCACACTTTGTTGTGTTAGATGTTGTAGTGACTAGAAAGGTAGTGTAACACCCTCAACGGTGCCTTACTGTGAACCACGAATCCAAAGCTCAGTTTTATATCTTTCCTTTTATTTAGCCTTTTTGCATTTTCTCCTTTTGTCTTTCTGGATTGCTCACCACATTTGCTGTAAATATATTCATGCCGTTTTAAAAAGTCAGTGTAAACCTCCCATGACCAGCATGTAAATTCTGGAGACGTGATGCTCTCAGATTTTACTCAGTTATTTCACCCTTCTTTCTTCAACAGATCTTCAACCTGATGAAATTTGATAGTTACACTCGCTTCCTAAAATCCTACCTGTATCAGGAATGTATGGTGGCAGAGGTGGAGGGACGGCCTCTTCCAGATCCCTATCAGGTCCCAAGCAGCCCCACATCCAAACACAGTACAAGCTCCGACCGATCCAACCTCTCGACACCAAAAAAGGTTACAAGCAAACATCCACCAGTGCCCTTCATTAGAAAGACAAGCCTCCGTTTGCAGTTCAGTCTCTCTGGGGCTTCCACATAAGCCCAAAATCAAACAATCTTTGAAACACATAAGAGTCGCTCTTTAGTCTAATTATCTCCCGGCCGAGAGTTTGTTAACACAACATAATAGCATTCATTATTATGTGAATATGTATGAATATTATATGAATAATAGATTTATGAACTTTGAAACAGTTTAATGGTAACTGATCTTTCAGGCATTGTATAGTTAAATAACATTTCCTAATATTATTAGTAAAACAACTTTAGGCTAAAATGTCTCGCTAAAATTGTCCTTCAAAGTCTCTATTATGATTCAATGCATTTCCACGCCTAAAGTATGTACATCAATGCAATTACCCTGTTGTTCTGAAGGTGTGAGATTCAGGTCGCTGTCAGCATTATACATCTGTTTACATAGTCAAGTGTTAGCACTGTTATCACAGAAGCTTTTAAAGAAGAAAGAAAACAGAGGAACA
Organism: Triplophysa dalaica; assembly: GCF_015846415.1. Lineage (NCBI taxonomy): Eukaryota > Metazoa > Chordata > Actinopteri > Cypriniformes > Nemacheilidae > Triplophysa > Triplophysa dalaica. The sequence goes on from NC_079543.1 coordinate 9,939,830, forward strand.
GTAAGAATAGTCAACACCTGAGCGACACAGTAAACCATGCTTCTAATCTGAGTCTTAAAACCTTGTTCTCGCTCCATTTCACATTCCAATAAACCGTTTTTACATTGACATTCTGCAACAGCCAGTTCGTAATTGAAAACGGATCTCATACTAGCACCTACTTTATTTTTGAGAATGGAAAATGATTTATGATGTTTATAGGTGCAGGACGACAAGAAGAGTAAATCAAGCAGATTGCTGCATGAAGACAGCAGAGACGAACAGGGCGATAAAAAGAAAAGCATTTTCTTCTCCTGGTCCAGAAATAGAAGTTTCGGAAAAGGAAATAAGAAGAAGGATCTTGCAGAATACAGTGAGTGGATGATATGTTTTCATTAAATTACTCTTTTACTATCTGTACATTTTTGCTTTCATAACATTCTTTACTATAACAATAATACACGTGATATTTAAGGGTTATACTATAATTTGATTTAAAACGCATTTCATTTTTGTGTCCTGCATCTCCTGTTTTTGTTTGCAGTTTTCAGTTTGTCGCTTATGAATGTTTTATGTTCACAGGCTTTACAGGTAGTAACGGCCGGAGGGAATCACAGGGCTCTTTGTCATCTGGTGCGAGTTTGGAGCTAGCCACATCTGGTTCTGGAAAAAATGAGGTGGGTTGACAGGGCCTGGCTCTGAACCACTCAGCTGATGTCACTCTCACTCTCGAACATTCATAATTATTGGCATTTGTCACAAGGCTCTCTACAATACTTGATTCTGATTGGTCAATCTTAGCATTCCCCAGTCAGTTGTTTTTGAGTATCAGCTAAGTTACTGTTTATTTACCAATGTTTTTCATATCACCTTGTATAATAAAATCACCTTACCTGAATTCAATAAGTCCTGTGCATTTATTTACTAAATAGTTGTGTAATGGCTGTCACAATGACCCAACAAAAATATTCCTATTTTGGTTCTTTTGCTTTATCATTTCACTGTGATCCTCTGTCCGACAGGGTGAGGTGTCGCGAAATTCCATGTTGTTGCCCGAGCGTTCAGCGCGTCACTGTAACATTAACCTTCCGGACGGCTCGTGCTGCTCAGTACCCATCAGGCCGGGCGTCTCCATCAGAGAAGTGCTGTTAGGATTGTGCGAGAAGCTCGGTATTAATCTGGCTGCTGTGGATCTCTTCTTAGTAGGTGGAGAAAAGGTAACACATATTTGTTCTAGTCACTGTTAGGGGTTGCATACATTGGTCATATTTATCAAACTAACTGAGCTATTGTCAATTTTGCTTTGTGAATTTCAATATTTGGGAGTTCAAGATGAGCAATAGTGCACGTCTGCATCATTTACATTTAGTCATTTAGCAGACGCTTTTATCCAAAGCGACTTACATAGTAGGGGAAAACAATAGAAGCAATATGGGCAACAAAAGATCAACAATGCATAGGTGCAGTAAAACTGGTCTCAGTTAGCATACCAAAGTATACGAAACATTTTTTAATTTTTTAGGGGGGGATATGAAAGTAGAAAAGAAGTAGAAGACTATACTTACGGGTCAGATGTTGACGGGTTTAAACTGCAGTGTTGTATTGTATTATAATAACATGTTTTGTCCATGTGTAAAGCCTTTAGTGTTGGACCAGGACTGCATGACCCTGTGCTCCAGAGATCTGCGGCTGGAGAAACGCACGTTATTCCGGTACATAACTTTTTTTATCTTTGTCTATATGTGTGATCATTCTTTCTTTTTTTGTAAATCTTACCCTGTTGTTCTGAACATGTTGTGCTGAACATAGTGACTCAAACATCTTTTTCATACAATGCAAGTGAATAGAGACTGAGGTCACTTAAATTCAGCCTAACATCTCCTTTTTGTGTTCAATGGAAAATAGAAGGTGGGCAATTCCAGCGTTATGGACGTGACATTTTTTATTATGGACGTGACATAAAAATGCTCATAGAGAATGAATTTGTCACGGACATATTGAACCATCTGTTTATATTTGACTAAAGCCTTGTTGATAGAGACTAAACATTGAAAAATGTCCGTCTATGAAATAAAATTATATTTAAAAATGGGAAATAAACATGCAATGTGACAAAAAAAGGATGCGGTCTTTGGAAGTCAATAAACTTTGTAGGATTTCTGTAAAATAAAATGCACAAACCTGAAGCAATAATATACCCAATGAATGGAGGAGGGATGCCTCTTTATAAAACATAAAATAATTATGAGGAAATTGTAGCGTTATGGATGTGACACTCCTGGAAATGGCACTTATAAGACTATGAAAAATCATGCACTAAATAAAACGAATGCCTTACAAATTCGAAGAGAGATCCCCCATGATTATTTGAGCCACCAAAGGTTAAAATCTGTGATGTTACCATAGTAAAAACCGCTGGTAAAAAAAAAATTGGGAAGGTTGACATTTTCACGGAACTGCCCAGGTCATTCATGTTTGAAACAACATGAGCATGAGTAAATAGAACAGAAATATCTCTTTAACCTCTCTCATTCTGTCTCTGTCATAGATTGGATCTAGTGCCCATAAATCGTTCCGTGGGGCTGAAGGCGAAACCAACTAAGCCGGTTACAGAAGTGCTGAGGCCAGTGGTGGCCAAATATGGCCTGAATTTAGGAGAGCTGGTGGCCAGGATAGTGAGTCAATCTGTTTATAGTTTTGTCTCTTAGATTTGTTCTTCCCTGTTAAAGTTAGAAAATGCCCAAACAATATTAATATTTTTGAGAAACTGTTCTTTTTTAACATTTTACTCAATCATCGGTTAACGTCATTTTTACCAATATACTGTACACATGGCTGCTGTCCTTTCCTAAACCTTGTATCTCCATATTTAATGTTTTTGCCATAAAACAATATTATTAGTCACCCTTTATGAAGGTCAGGTTTTGCAAATATCTAACCGATAAAAAGTATAAAAAAAGAGCTTGTTAACCTTGACAAAACAGAATGTAATCATTTAAAAAGTACAGTGTTTCTTCCATTTCCTGAAAAACAGTAAATTTGGACATACAAGGTTTCAGAAGGATAGCGAGGCTTAAAAGTTTTATAGAGATTTTATCCAATTTAAATATGATTTTAATCTGCATCGAAGACCAAGAACATGCTGACGATGTGTTTTTTGGTAAGGAATCATGTTACAGAGTGCATGAAGAACGCTTCCATCATCTTGCCTGTTAAACTGGTTTTGTAGCATAAATCATAAAATATAGGATGGATTATAATGTTTATAATGTAATACGGATCAAATTGAACCACAGAAGATAAATCTGCAATCTCAAATGTCATTAGACTTTTCTTGTTTTGTTGGGATGTTAAAATTGTTGTTGTTTTGTGTCGAAAGAGCGGAGAGAAAGAACCCCTTGATCTTGGGCTTCCTATATCTAATCTGGATGGACTGAGGGTGGTTCTGGAAGCAGCTGACCACATTCCTGGAAAAGGCAAGATGCAAACACACACACAATGACATCAGATTTGATTCGACAACTACAACCACTTTAAAGCGGTAGCACAGTATTTCTAAGTTTGAGGCTTTTAGATCGTTTTTCCCCCTTTAGGCCTTTTTTGTTATTAATAGATGACATTACAATAAGTCTCCTATGTCTGCGTTATTAGAAGTTTTTAACTGACAATAGAGAAGTTTATGAAATAGTTCATACAAATTCTGTCTTTACTCACCCCTTCTAAATCTCTTAAGTATGATCTTTCTCCCCTTTTAAACAGATAAACAAAAGCTGGTCTCATCTAAAAGTCACGGCCCACCTTTGTCTGCACGAAGCCAGTCTGCCACAGTAAGACCGAGATCGTAAACCTCCCTCGCCTTCTCCATCTTTGTATTTTTGGCCTGTGAATGGGGGTCTATGCATGGCTAACTCCCCTATTCTATATTCTGGTCTGACGGCTTTATGTGTGCATTTTCTGGGCCTGTGAATGACCTAACCCGTTTCTTGAATCACAAAAAGCCGCCTCTTACCACTTTGTTTCCTTCAACACACCACACTGTTGTGAGAGTATAGCACACCCCATCTGCCAGAAGCTGCTTGATTCAAGGGTTCCTCCCTTTCTTCTTTATAGTTACTGATAGCTGTGTTGATCGACATGGTGCAAACACAGAGCGAGGGTGTTCACCGATGTTTGGGTGTGGTGTTGTGGTGGCATGCTGTGCTGGTGGTGGTGTTTCTTCAGTGAGTGTGCTGTGCTGTATAGGATTGTAGTCCAGTATCTTTAGTGATAGCGACTGAAGGCCCATCCACTGCCTCTTTAAGCCTTGTGTAGTTCTAGACCTACGCCCCCAAAGAAAAGCCTAGTAGAAGAGGCTTCTATCATCCACGCACCCTTAATGTGCCCCATTCTCATTGTCGCTACCCAGGGGGAGGACAATCCGGCAGGAAAGGCTTCGTCTGTGAAAACCAGGGCCCAGGTGGAAAAACGAAAACAGAAAAAGCTTAATATAGATGAAGCTGAAGGTAAAAATCTACTCCCCTTTCACTTTCTTTAATAAGCTCTCGTTCGTAGCGCTGAAGTTGTTCTTGGCTTTATGATACCCTAACTCTATAGCAACACTGGCCGACATAGCTAATGCTAACACAAGCACACTTAAAACTGACAGTTCTATTGCCGACGTCTTGCGCAAATGCTTTCCATCTCATGCTTGCTGCGATTTGTTAATTGTTGTTTTTCACTTTTCGATGAACAATCGGTGTTAAATTGTGTGTATTGTCCAACCAGAATTCTTCGAGCTCATATCCAAAGCACAGAGCAACAGAGCTGACGACCAGCGGGGTTTGCTGAACAAATCCGACCTTGTCCTTCCGGACTTCCTGCGCCTTGACCCGGAAGCGGATGGACACAACGTCAATTTCAGCTCCACCCCCGTATCCTACACGACCCGGCCCAGATCCACGGAGAACGGCGCCGCCCTCAGTGCCAGCCACCAATCGCAAAGCTTGGATTCAGCAGTCGAGAGGAAAGCGCCTAGACGAGCCCTAATGCCTCCCAATAAAAACGCTGCCACTCAAAATCAATCACCGTTCAGTTCGTCACTATCTCCGATTCCGCACGTGCTAAAAGGGGGCTCATCCGGGATCACAGACTGGAGGAGCGAAGGAGGGGTCCAGGCCCTAGAGGATGAAGAGAGCGGCACGGACCTCACATTTGTCGCCGAAGGCGACATCACAAGCCCTAACAGCTCGCTTCTTCCTCAGTCTCATATGCTTCTCCCTACATCCCCAGACCGACGGCACCTCTTGAGGGAGGGCACGTACCAGGACAGCCGGGCTCGATCAGGTATCTCTCCAGTGTGAACAAACTACACTAGCATGTGTGATCCTCATCTCTCTCTGGTCCCTCCTGAAGATGTGTGTGGTTTTTTTGAGTGCTGTGGATTTGCTGTGCTCCTCATCGTAAGCCAAACCCTGGCATTACGATCACCTTCCTAAGTACATTCAAAACCCTTTAAGCACTTTAACGAACTATTGAAAAGAGACTTTTACATATAATGCATTCGACATTTTCTTCCCTGAAAGTATTTTTTTCGAAATACTAGCCAGACATGATCTTGACAATCATTTCCTTCCACTTCTGTTTATCCTCTGAGAGAAACGATAGAATTGTTATAGCCAGTCTGAGGTAACTAGCGAAATGAACCAACCTCACTGCATATCTCTGTCCTCTGGCGGACCACATGACGGCGCTTACAGGAGCCACAACTGACTGAACTAGATGTGTTAACTCTGCTTTGACACTTAATATAAACTACATACCAGACAGAGTGTTTGATGTGGCAAACACCCTCATTCAGACATATTTAATGATGTTTCATGATGTGAATACACAAGAATAAACACAAGCACAGGTTTCAGGTTAAGTACGACAGATGTCTCGTCTTACCTCTCCGTGGTGACTAGTAGCGTGCCTTCCATAAACCTTTCCATCAAACATGAATAGATAGTTCTTAATGTTGACAAAGAGTCACCTTAACTCCTCACGACCTCACATTTCTATTTCTCAATATTAAATTCTGACCTCAGAGCTTTTTTATTTCAACATATCCTTTCAAAAATGCAATTCAACAATGTGTAACTAGGCAAATTACCTGCGACATGACAGCAGTTCTGTGTTTTTATGCTTTGATATCATATGTTACGTATGTAATGTGTAATATAATCCCGGAAAGGTATAATTTATCCCAGTTGAAACACCCTTGTATCTTCCTTTAAGTGACAAAGTACTAAATGTGTATATAGTTTGTTTTAAAGTTCTGTGGTGTATTGCCGTGTCGAGGTTGCCAGCATTGTTGAATTGCTCTCCGTTCTGTTTCTTCTGAAATCATTTTCAGTTTTCTGTAGCAGTCTTATGTAGACGACCAATATCTCTGCCCTGGTTGATGTTTCTGCAAACTTGTAAATATAGATTAATAAATGTTAGGGGTGAGATCTCTCTCACCTCCTCTTTTTGCCTCATATTGATTTCTGTCATATGGCTATTGTCAATTTTTAGGGCTGCACGATATTGGAGAAAAGTGCAATATGGGATCACTTGCTAAATATAGTGTCAAACCTCACAATAATGCTTGAAGTTTGTAGAAGCTAGTAAACAATAAAAGAATATTTTTTTCTGTTATGTGCTTTAACCTTCAATTTTGACTATACATACCTTTTTGGAGTATACAATTATTTAGTTAATGCATACAGTTGCAAAATGCATATCACAATATGCACATTTGCCCTATTTTGATATTTCCGTTTATCTGCAGCCCTAATTTCTACTGTCTTCTAGGTCCAATGCATACTCTACAAAAGGTATGTGAACGCAGACGTTTCTAGCTCCGCAAGCTTTGTTTCACATGTCAATAAGTTCCAAAATCTGCTGATCATTGCACAAAAAAAAATGTTAAGGTAACTTTTTGGTAACTAACTAGCGTAACAGTAATGCAAGTAGGAATGTTGCATTTGTGTCTGCATTTCCATATTTGAGTATGAGTATTGCTTGTGGCATTAGGGTTTTCACAGTGTCACACAAACACACTTAAAGAACACGATTGACATGACTAGTAGAACTTTATTAGTTGTTTGTGCCTATAGCAAACCACACCTCAAGAACGTTGAGAAAACTTATCGGGGCTTAGCCAAGATCAAGGAAAGGTTTGAGAGATCCTTTTGAAACTCCATAGAAGGATGACTTGCGTCACACCAAATAATGACCAAGTGTTTAGTATTGTCTAAGTAAAAACAGCACCATGTCCCCATGAGTTCAAGGAAGAGAACTACGTTAATCGTTTCTTTTCCTGTCAGCAAAAGGTCTGGACACCGCGTTGATATAAAGCATGCCGATCATATGATTAAACGATCTTCTCTCAGAAGAGTCCTTCTCATCTCCCTAACCCCGCCTCCCCCAGCGCCTGTTTTGTGCCATTTCAGGGATGCCGTTCTCAGTGCATTAGCTATGCACAGAAGCCTAGTTAAAGTGAATGGCTGGTTAGGCAGGCTTTGTGCTGTTGGATGGCAGTATTGGGCTCAGACAAAACCAGCCTCTGTTTTCTCCAGCTCTCGCTCTCTCATCCTCCACCAGAGGAAGTGTCCTAATTCTGTATTGTCTCCTTTGGTACCCATTCAATGTTCTAAAGTAGGCAAAGCCTCCATATACGGGAAATCTTCATGCTGTGTCTTAATTTGACCGGGATGCCAGATTCCTGCATAATTCCTACTTCTGACACTTTGTGATTCGATAATGTTACATTTGATCACATGCACAATATTTTCGATCGAATTCGTCCTCTTCTTATTTTTTTATTGGGTTCATTGCTGTAAACAAGGCTTGTTTGTTCTGCTGTACTGGGCTATGGGAATTGCTAAAGAAGTGGAGGCATTCGTGCTGGGTTTGTAAGGCAAACTTTCAACTCAGGACTTGAATAGAGTGATGTAATGCCCTGACAGACATAGACATGTTCTGAGTGACGGGATGCTTTAATGGTGCCTATTATGTTTTGTATGAGCAAATCTGCATTTTGCTAAAGATATATTCTTAGGTCCTGATGACTCATGTCATGTATGGCCAGACAGCATGAATATAAAAGGGAGTTAAGGCTCATAAAAGAGATTGGAATTGCATGATTTGCGCCATATAAAGAACCTTTTGGGGTTCAAAGCTGTTTATGAGGAAAACACGTGCGTTTACATGCACAGACTTACTCCGATTAATAAGCTGATAACAAGTAGCTCATTTAAATGCGTAAAACGGTTTCCTTTTATCAGGGAAAGCTCATAAACGGCGTAAGCAAAACCTGCTTGGCAGATGTAGTTTTGTGTCGAATATTCTAATGTCGCGATGCATGTAAACGCCTTTACTGGTTTTCTCTCAGTTTTGTTTTTGTGCACATGTCTGACAGCGCAATAGTAAGTCATAAATAGTAAAATAGCACATAAAAGTCATGCAGTTGATGTAGAAACGTCAAAATGAAGAACTGTCGTTATTGTTGTATATGCAGGTACTGCGGACATTAGAATAAAAATAAAAATACAGCTTCTGGCCGTTTTCCAGTGAATTTGTAACAGACTTTCTATTGTGACGTCACTGCACGCAAGTCTCAAACCTCCATATAAACAAGGTTTTATGCGTAGACGGTTTATTACTATGCATGTAAACACGAGAAAACAGGTTTCTTTTTAAGCTGATTTTTGATAGGTTTCCATTTATTTTGTGCATGTACGTTAAACACAAGAGTTTCAGAATATTTAGTGTGGTGTTATTTCAACAATGCCATAGATTTAGAGCAGTACAATAAACTTAGGAAAGTTCTCGGTTTTGGAACATTTGGGAGAGACATATTAATAAAACAATTTCAGATAAAGGCCAGAAAGCCTGTTTCATGATAAAATGGTTCACGGTTTAGCAATCGGAAGGAACATTAGCTGCTCTTCCTTGGCCAAAAATACCATCTGGACGCTGATCTTCATGCAAACACAGTCTTAAAGGACCCAATAAATCCACAGGTCACATTCGAGTGTTTGTGGTAAGACTTTTGCACCCGACAAGTTCTGAACATCTGTCTAAACTTAAAGCACAGGAAGACCGTGTTTTTTCCCATGGACAGCAGGAAAGACAAACTCATCAGAGTCACTGTTGACGCAAATCCCAACTGCGATTGTTGTATGGTAATAGTTACCATCACAGTTTGCTAATGATGTGCAATTCGCTTACAATATGTGGTAGGTGAGAAAGCTGGTGATGTGTGTTCCTTTGACAAATACAGTCTAGGCAATTTTTTTGGACATTGAACAGCAACAGCAAAAGTTTAAAGGGCAAGTCCAAGTTTGACTTGCATTAAAAGATGGTGACTCATCTAGTGGACGTGGCACAGATACGCTTACCATCAGTAAATTAAAGAACCTGTGGAGGCAGCTTTCCTGCTATTTAGATTAAGAATTCAAATGTTATAAAGTGCACTTTACTGACGACCAGTTTTGGTTATAATGTGTATGTTTCCAGAGGTAAGCATGTATCTATTCTGTAATCTAAACGTCAGGGAGTCCCTATTTCACGAATGTTTGACATTGCATTAAAAACGTTGCATTTGTTCAGATGACTGGTTTTAAGTAGTGCCACAAGGGGGCAGTGTGTCTATAAATCTAATCACAACACAGAGGCAACATTTACGAATGTGCGCAACCTAAGTCACAGTTTCTTCACCATCCAAATTTTCTTGGCACAATTGCACCCCACATATATATATATATATATATATATATATATATTAAGATGTAGCAGTGTATGAAGAGCATACATGAATGTGATAGCAAGAGAGAGCAATGAATACAAATGAGCAACTTGAGTGGGTGGTTTGTACAGTATGTTAATGAGTGTGTGTTTAGTCTGAAGGAGTCTTCTTGGTGGGCATTAACATCTTAAAATCATGCTATCAAGTAGATTTCACCGTGTGCTTTACCTTTCTCAAGTACATCTCAATTGCGCTTTAACACATGTCGCTAAGCAACTGATCAGTGTGTTTTGTGGGAATGTGTGTATCAAAACAGAATCCACCCGAGACCTAAACCCACCATAAGACCAGTCAACTCATTCCTAAACCTCTTTTAATTGTAAAACTTAAACTCTTTTAATTTAAAACTTTACTCTTTGTAAAGTTTTTCTTATGCTGCAGTCAAAAAGAAACAGATATGACAGCTAACAGCAGTCTCATAAAGGCTATCAGCTATAATGACTTTCATAAACATGATGTTATTATCTCTTACATCTCAGGCGATGTACAATTGTTTGAACATAATGACACACAGAATAACTTTTGAGCTCTTTCATGTGGATAAATTTAAAAAATATTTTATTCAATATATGATTTTTTTATATTTTGGAATTTAGGCAGAAGTGTTCGCTATTAAATGGCTACTTTATAAAACGGATGTTAAAAGTCAGGACCCACCCAACTAACAGTGCTGACCCCTATTCTAAGTTCTCTTAGTGAGACCCTGGGGTAAACTGCAGCCCATCCTGGCCGGCCAACCGTTTAACCAACCCAACCACCAGAGCACTATAGATTATATCTAAACACATCTGTCATCGTGTTATCTATTCACATCGTGTTATCTTTGACAATGACTCATCAACAAAACATTCAACGATGAATCCACTGCTCTGTAATAAAGAACTGTTTTGGAAAAAAATGAATTGCTTATGACGTCATAATATTGAAGTCATAATTAGAAATTGTAGTATTCCTGGCTACTTATAGCGTATATTACTATGGTTCTACATAGCACTAAAAGTGGTTGTTTGCTCGTAATCATAGGGAACCACTTTCAGTACTGTATAGCACCATATCTTGGTGCTTCAGTGGTTCTTCAGAGGTTCTTTGGGGTGACCGAGGTGCTGTTTAGCACCGTTTCCATATAAAGAATTTCTTAAGCCCCTGTATGGTTCTTCAGCGGTTCTATGTCTCAGTCATCCCAAAGAAGCACCAAAATATGGTTCTATATAGCACTAAAAGTGGTTCCTCTATGATTACGAGCCAATAACCACTTTTAGTGCTAGTGTATTCAAACTAAAAAATTACAAAATTATACTACAATTTATTTATAATGGCTTCTTTGCCACTGTAGCCCACACCCTGGGAATATGTATTCTGTATATCTGTAAAACTGTTTTTTTACAGTCTGCAGTAATTGTCATTTATGTAGGAGTAAAGGCAGGTATGATTTATTCCTAAATTTGTTTAGACAGGAATGTATACAAAACAGCTCCTACCCTTATAAATGACACAATTGCAGCGTTAACCTTGTGTGGATGTGTTTGAGCATAAAAGATGGATGATGCTGGATTCAGTCTTACTTTCAAGAAATGATGTCTGTTGCGAAAAAGAACAATCGATCAAGTGTGAACCATCTGGAGGAAAAATGTCCATTCTTCATACAGTGGGTTCCAAAAGTCTGACATCACACGTAAAAGCTTAAAACAAACAATATCAAGAAATTCTCAAATTGTTTACATATAATAAAAAATTTAATAATGAAAAGAAAGAAAATGTCTTAGGTTAGCATCTCAGCATTTTTAAATTGTTCATTTTCCCCCTTTGTGAAGACTTTAATAGTTTTATTCTTAAATGTTTACAAGATATTTGATACTCAGTTTTCGTGAGAAACACTCAAAAGCTTGTTTAACCGACTTTTTGCAATTAATTCATAAAACTGAATATCAAGATTAATTCTCAAATCAAAATCTTTGAAGGGTGTGAAACAAAGATTTATGTACAAAATATCTCATTTATTTTCCTATAATAACAACAACTGTGCTCTACAAACTAACAGTGTACATTTCTGCTCATCTTCCCCTCTAACTACCCATTAGTGAAAACTGAAAGACGTCAGAGAGAAAGGACCAGCGTTTCCAAATACTCCCACAAGAGGGCACCCTCCGCTCCACCTCCAGCTCCTCGACCTCCCCCACAGAGGGTCAGAGGCAAGCGCTCTCCTCTCCCCATGCGAGGTGCTCTTGATGTTGACGGGATCCAATGCGACGACCTCGGTGGTCGGCATGGAGACAGCGGAGGTCTGGACAGTGTGGCTGGGGATCTGAAAACCTGCAAGGGAAGAATGAGAACAGGAGTTTATCAGACCTCAGACCAAGCGGAGCAGCCGCATGTGAAGAAACCTATCGATCCAAGAGTAAGAAGAGCAAATAAATCGTCGGTTAAAGCTTCAAACAAGAAGAATAGTCAGGTCAAGAATAATGCCACTTTTGTCTGATCTGAAAATAAACAGCTTAGCTTGCGCCAGATAGCAATTGACACTTGACCATTTGGTGGTTTTAATTTAGTTTAGCCCGATACAGAATCTTAATCTGATTTTCTAATATTAACATGTTATTGAGTGGTGCAGGGAAGGCGTATTTTTGTAGGCCGACCCTGAAGTTAGCGCCACATGGGTTACTTCAACCAAAAGCATTGTTCCCATAGACTTTTGGAAGACTGCAAAAAATAAAATCTGTTATTAACTCATGTTCATGAGGTTCACATTTTGTCTTTCAAGATAATCTTTACAGACTAACACAATCTTTGCTATTTTTGAAGCCTAAATACAATCGGCAGAAGTAAAAATCTAACAGAAGGCTACAGACGACACTGCGGATGGTATCAACGTTACCCCCACAAAGCCTCCGACAACATTTTCAAACTTAATTAAAAACGTCTTTCCCTGGTAAGTAATTTCTCAATGATTCCCTACCCACGTTATTAGAGATTTGTGTCCATGTATGTAGTTGCTTTTAGCAATTTATTAGCAACCGGTAGTTTCAAGAGCAGTTTATAACTGGGGTTTTATGTCGTAGATTAAAACGTGAAAATATTTAGAGGTTTTGTTAACCACATATTTGATATCAGGCGTTTTACCAAAATCCATTTAAAAGAAACATAGATTTTGGGGCGATGGAACCGCAAGTGCTAAAATGCTAACTTGAGATTTGCAGACAAAAAACATCATCTCTGAGGTACTCTATACAGACCTTGCAGTACATTTTATTTTCTGAGAGTGTAGCCATTCAAGTTTGCTTTATTATATTCTCCTTTATGGTGGGATGTTTTATCGTCCATTGATTCAGAAATGTTGTAGAAATGTGACCTGAGAGGAGGTTGAGCTGTCTGGGATTATGATTTGAGAACTTTGTCCATTTTACTAATAGGCACATCAATGTCAAGTCTAATGTGTAACAGTTCTCATAATATGTGAAATAGAGCTCAGCAAAACCATTTTTTTTTTTTTAATAAATGTTCAAAACCAGGTGTCATACTTCAGTTGTGCTAATATGTGTCCGTCTTGACATTCCGCCCTCGCTCTACTACCCGTGGAGTCCTCCGAGCTGTTATCTCATTGGACAAGGTTACACTGTCTTCCGTCTCATTCGCATGCTGAATTTTAATGGTTACCGTTCAACGTCGGACACGTCTCATTGACCCGAGTATGTGAAGGCATTGCTCTCTGCCAAGACATATATCAGGGATAATTAATGGCGCAGGGAGGAAAGAGAAAAGGGAAAGAGACGTGCGAGTGGAAATAATCGATACAAAAAATGCTGCGGGTCTTCTAGGGACGTGCTGAATTTCTCTCTCAACTGTCTTCAATAAATGTAATGAATTTTTGATCCTTGGTCGGTGATTTGATTCTCTGAGCGTTGATATCATTAGCTTTGAGTATGATGAGAAATTACTCTCATTACTAAAACTTGGAATGAATAAACATGGCTACTGCTGAGTAGCACAACAACTTTTATTGGCATTGGTTTTCTTCTGAACACGGTTCCCTCAAGCAAAACCCAATGAAACCCAAGTTGCCCCAGGTGGGCCAAGCATTACTTCTGTCCCAATACATTCCCTTCCAGGACTTGTTTGGCATTTGGTGAGTCTTCTAAATGTTCATTTCTTACTAAATCAATGTAATAAACAAAAACTGTGAATCTCACTTGTAGATCACACACAGCAGTACCCTACGGGTTTTGGCAGGATCGAAGCAACTGGCTTCATTGCTTCATTTTCCATCAAAGCAGATCAGACTCTTCATCAACTACTATAGTCTTCTGATCTACTTATGGGCTTTGGTTATTTCACAGATATAGAACCTTCACTCCCTCTAACCAGCAATCTGCTGCTTGTCCTTTGGAGCGCACCCAAAGTGCTCCAGTTCGATTGGTCTTTATCCTCTGGAATTCCTCTCATGTTACGCCTCTGCCGAGTTCCTGCACGCTTGCCAGTGCAGTTCAAGATGCTGTTTCGGCCTTACACTGCTGCCGGTGGCCTGGTGCCCACCGCATTCAATTCTTAATCAAACCTACATCCCAGGCCAGTCATTACTGTCAGGCAGTTCTTCTCGCCCAACTCCCTTATCTCTCCATAAAAGTTATCGCTTGTCTAAATCCAAATATTTTCCCATTATTCGGTGGTGGAATCATTTCAAAATATGTCAAAACAGATGATTTCTCAAAGCAACACAAAAACAAAAGTCACATACTCCTGCACTCTCCCTAACATAAGTCACTACATAAAACACAAGGGGTTTTTTGTTTCAGTTTTGTGCTCTTGGTCTTGACATGTCATGATTTTTCTGAAGTCATTCTGTAGCTATGTATTTTAAAAAATCTAAAAAGCTATTGTATTTTGTAAACAGTCTAGACCACACTGATAATACTATTCTTTGAGGTTATGTGGTAGAATGTATGTAGGTTTTTTTGTGTTTTTATGAGTGGCATTTGACCATGAGTGGCTTTGAGAACCATTCACGTTTAGTATCCCATAAAAAACTAAAAGCAGAAGAGCGAGAAAACATCCTAGAAAGGAATATCTCAATTAGAGCTTCAGAAGAGATTAATGTCCACGTTTACATGAGCAACAATAATGCGTTTATTTCCTTTAGTCAGAGTAAGGACATCATCACAGTAACATGTTTACATGACATGAGAACACCTCTTTACTCCCGTTTACATGTAAGTTTTATTAGTCTGGTTATTTGATACAGAGCACAATCGATGCTATGGGATACAGTATAGGAGTTACTGGCTATCGTTAAATTCAGGTGAATCACACAAATGCAAAACACCTTTATCTGGACGTCTTTTGTGGTTATTCGGCTCAGTGTTGAATACAGAAAAATGATGGAAAATGTCTCTGCAACGGTGGTGTTCGCTCAGCTGGGTTCTCGCTGTTTCTGTATGAAGGGAAGGAGCAGAGACTGCTGACAGCAAGCTGTGTTAAACTTCAGACTGTCATGTTTTCCTTGAATTTGCGCTTAAAGTGCGTGAAAGAAGCACATGCGCATCTTGATCAGAGCATCATAATGCGATTAAGGTGTTTACATGCCTTTGTATTGCGATTAAAACCAGTGTAACTAGTCTATATGTTACTTTGATTTTGCTTAATGCGATTATGATCTTAATCACATTATTTAAATCGAATGATTGCGTTTACATGAGATAAAGTCTAATCGCAGTATTGCCAAAATCCTATTATAATCGCCTTAGGGTGCACGTAAACGCAGTCAATGACTATTCAATTTAACCTCGTGTAAACGCAATCATTTATAGCAAACCGAAACGTTTAATCATTCTCATGATATGAATTTTTGATATCAAGAATAGAATTTCTACTAGAAACAATTACTATTTTTGATATCAACAATGACGTCATCACTCGCAGAAATGTGTATTCTTGATAACAAAAAAAATTTCAACTAGTAACAAACGTTAATCTTGATATTTGTATTTGCATTTTTACTTGTTAAATATCACAATAGAATATATTCCATTCCATTTTCTACCGCTTATCCGAACTAAACGGGTCACGGGGAGCCTGCGCCTATCTCAGGAGACATCGGGCATCAAGGCAGGATACACCCTGGATGGAGTGCCAACCCATCGCAGGGCACAACAATAGAATATATAAATATCACAAAATATCACAAATTTCACAAACTTTTTTGTTTCTGATATAAGAATGCCAGTCCTACTAGTAAAAAACATAATTTTTGATATCAATAATTGTGTTGTCACTATTGATTCCCATCAGATTACGTTGATATAAATGTATACATATGAAAGATACCGCGTTTTAAAATACATTAGAGTGAAAGTCGTGCTATGTTAGTTGAGTTTTAAACGTCTCTAATCATTGGCGCTTAGGCCTGAAAAATCATGCTTACTAGTTATGCTTTCACATTGTGTGTGTAACAGTTAACGTTATAACTTGTCAACGACAAGCGCTTAAATCCACGTTATTCCGCTGTGATCTCAGTTGCGCAATCAGTTGATTTAAGGCAAACATACACGCACAACCTGAGTCACTAAATACAGTAAGTGTGTTAGAAGTCTGGAATGGTGAGAAAACACTGTGCTATGTACGTTTTTTGTCTTTAAACCAACCTTTTAGGTCTTTTAAATAAAGTTTAAATCTTGCCTACATCTGGCCGTTTTGATTATTCCTATTTATGTGCAATTTAAAAATCTAAAATGTATAATTATTAGTGGTGGGCATAGATTTTTTTTAATCTAGATTAATCTTGGAATTAATCTAGATTAAAATGGCTCATTTGAATTCTGCCGAAGGCATTCAGAATATGTGTGCTACCCAAATAATGACTAAAAGTAAGTCTTTGAGAACGGGTTTCTCAAGCCAGGTGGCGCATTAGACCAGGGGCTCATCTCCTGTTTCCAAAATGCATCACAAACTGCTTGAGAAAGCTGTTCTACTATGATAATTGGTGAAGAAAATAAATTATGTTGAATAAAATGTACTTGTCTTTACTTCCGCATTAGCTAAGGGATGCTTTGCGTCCGTTAACGGCCCACCAATAATATTATATATATATATATATATATATATATGTCATTGCACGAATGCTATCAGGGTTTCAAGTAAATTCATTCTGAATTACACAAGAGAAAAGCCTCTTACACATTTCCATTTTATTGCAGTCGATGAAAAACCCTCTCCACAGGAGATCTCTCAGGGATATGAACTGTTTTCTCCAGTGAGGTAAACTGTTGTTGTGCCTTTAGGCGAGATACTTGGTGAGATGCAATTCTGCATTGTGCAAAATGGCCTATCTCTCACTACTGTATTACCCAATTACATCCCCAAGCTGGGATTCAACTTGCTTTATAGCAACCTTGCTTGCGGAGTACATCCAGTAGAGATTTTAATGAAAGCATCATGTGCATTTTTTGTGATGATAAACTATTATTTAAACTGCACGTGTATTTTTAAAGTGTATGCATTTTGTTTTCTCAAAGAGTGTGATAGTCTGACTGTTAGGTATGCGTGCATCTCTGGGACAGGTGTTGTGAATTGCATCTGCAACTTTAAGTTTTCCCCTTTGATCCAAACGGACAACTGTAAAAACGTTTGCCTTCCGTGTCTGGGTGTGTGTTGAGGGGGTAGTCTGATGTGTGAAAGTATGTGTGTGTGTGTATGAGAGAGGGAGTTAATGGTCGTGTTAGAGCAGTGTAGACAATTCTGGAGGTTATTTTGAAAGTGACCACCTCACCGCCGCGGACCGCACACACACAGCTGTCGGGAACCATGACACAAGATGACGGATACGGTTGTCGTAGAGGGACAAGTCAGACTCCGGGAGGGGAAAAAGGTCCTTAAACGCAACGCAAACTACTTTTCTCTGTATTTAATCATTTTTTACTGAACTTATTCTTTGTTTGTTAATACAATGTTTTCGTTTCTTTCCACGGGGTTTCCTGCGTTTACAGTGGAAAAATAGATGGGTGATTCTACGAAAACCTTCGCCTGTAGCAGGTACGCGGAAAGTTTTTATATTTATTTACATTTTGCTGAACAGTGTTGAGATAGGCTACGTGATGTGCATTTAAATAGCAGTTTCGTTAAACAAAAGTTGGGTACTATCTGTGTTAAACTCTGACACTGGGATCACGGTTGTTTTTGATAATGATATGAAAATGATATGCGACTGGCACGGTCGTTATGCGATATATGGGAATGACACTCACTGCACGTGTCACGGTGTCGCAATTTACTTAAACCCCGAGCGCTGATCCTAGAACAGCCATGACCGTTTCAAATGTAAGGTGAGTTCAATTTCCTGCGGACCGATTGAGGCGTGACATCAAAAATACCGCGAGAGCGATTCGAATGCAATGAATTCGAATAGCTCTCGCGGTACTTTGATGTCACGCATTTATCCGTCTGCGCAACGCCGCAAGAACACACGTGCATTACGTGCAACATTACCTTGCGTAACAGTGGTCATTTTTGGATCTCTATGTCGTCGGAAGCTGTCATTGTTTACTTGGTTTGTCTCCAGCTGCTTTCAGGGATCACAGTGTCTTTGATGTACCTGTTATGTCAGCTGTTCGTAGGCCTAGCCTTTTAGAAGTCTGATGATTTGGTAGATTGCACTCTTGTACAGATGCATGAAAACAAAGTTTCCAAAACAATCAATCACATCTATAGTTTTCTATAGTTTTATAGTTTCAAGAGCAAATCTATAGTTAAATGCCTATATATACTCTATATTCTATTGAAAGAGACAGATCTCATGGCTCTGTAACTGCACCAACTGCATGTGTTACTGTCCGGAAAGTTGGTTTAATGGAGGTATTTGCAGTTAACTATGATCATACAAATAGTGTTCATTTGCCAAGTTTGTGAAATAATGAAATAATGAAATAAAACCAAATCATGAAATAAAAGGTGCCGCGGGGTTGAAATGCATTTAAAGTGATGCTTCACCCAAAAAGGAAAAATCTCTCATCATTTACTCACCCTTAGATTGTTCCAAACCTGTATACATTTCTTTGTTTTGTTGAGCACGTGGGAAGAAATTTGGAAGAATGTCAGATCTCACCCACCATGTACTGCCATAGTAGGGGAAATAAATAGTATGGGAGGCAATGGGATCGAGATTTGACAATCTTCCAGATATCTTCCTGTGTGTTTCTACAGAACAAAGAAATTATACAGGTTTGGAGTAATTGATGACAAGAGTTTAAATTTTGGGTTGAACTGTCTATTTCAATTGTATTTAACACCTTCATTTCTGATTAATGGCAAAACAAGTAAACCACATGATGTCACCAAAATGATTCATTTTTTTAAATGTATACAAATATTTCATAATATTCATTTTTTTATAGTTACATGTAGTTGACTATTTTTAGTTAGTATGAACCTACATAGCTGTACAGTACATAAATAGTGCAGGAGCTTTAATCTTCTGTGCCATGAGAGTCCTCTAATGGGTGTCGTAATCCCAGACATTCATGAAAGACACATACAGACATGCACATATACCCAGCGCCTGATTCTTTCACTGTGTGCTCTTTTGTAAAGCCTTGAATGTTCGCTGTAGTGTTCAGCGGCAGAGTTATAATTGGTATTACAATCACATAATCTATAGTTTAATGCCTATCTATACTCCTATCATACTCTATTGAAAGAGACATAACTCATGGCTCTGTAACTGCACCAACTGCATGTGTTGTTGTCTGGAGAGTTGGTTAAATTATGGTATTTCTAGTAAACTATGATCATACAAATAGAGCTCATTTGCCAAGTTTGCCACACCTTTACTATAGTAAAACTTTGGTTAATTTTCCAAGGGAAGGTACTTTAAAATAAATTACTGGTTTTAAAATATTCATTGTATTTATACATGACTAAACTATAGTACATAACCCAAAACATGGTATTTCAATGAAAACATAGTATTACTTATATCCTATGTCAGAATATTGAATCTCTTTATTTCAGACTGCCTGTCCCTGTTGGTGTATAAGGAACGCGGAGAGAGGAGCAAAGGGCAGAGAGAGAGGAGTCAGGCCACGCTTAGGGATATCTGTGGACTCGAAGCTCTTCAGGGTTTTGATGGAGTGAATTATGTGCTCAGTCTGCTCTGCCTGAGCCTGTCTGTCATGCTCGGCTTTGACAACAGAGTGACTCTTCTGGCCTGGGACGCTCGTATTCGCTACAGCCTTGGGGAAGGTGAGAGGAGAGTTTGTGTGTCTTGTGAGTTGTTCAGACAAATAGGGACAAAAAAAGAACCTAGATTTATTCATCCTCATGTCATTCCAGCCATCCAGGTTTTTTCTTCTTCTGTGGGATACAAGATGTTACACAGGAATTTGTCGATGCTGTTCAATACACTAAAAGCTATCACAAAGCTATTACAGTATAGCTTTAGAACATGGAAAATAGTTCTCATAGTCACATGGATCACTTTGATGGGGGGAGTTATTTTTGGAGCCTATGGATACTATTTACTTTCATTGTATGGAATAGATTCAGCTTGGACATGTGATTGTACTTAGTTTTGTGTTTCAAAAAGAAATGAGGAATGGAAAAGGAAAGTAAGGATAAAAGAAGTGATGATGACATGGGGGTGAATAAATAATGATAGAATTTTCATTTTTAGGTGAACTATTGTATTGCGGTCTGTTCAGTGGGGGATCCTGGCAAAAGTAATATAAACCCTGCCGCCCCCACACAGGTCTCAGGCGGGATCTAAACTTATCTATCGCTCTTCTCTACAGTTTCACCATATAGCACCCAGTCTCCCTTATGCTCGCCCACCTCGTATTAAAAATGAATTTTGATTTATTGGTACGCTTTTCCAAAGCGGCTATAATTCTTTAATTCCCTGTTCTATAATTCTCCGCTCTCTTTGAGTTCAGCTGCTATCTGTCTGCACCATAGAAACAGGGTAAGAGGTTTATCTTGAAAAAAATCATCTAATAGAAGCCAGTACAGGCCAAGTTAACCAAATCATGAAATAAAAGGTGTTGCACGTTTCCCACTGAAATGCATTTAAAGTGATACTTCTCCCAAAAATGAAAATTCTGTCATCATTTACTCACCCTTAGATTGTTCCAAACCTGTATACATTTCTTTGTTTTGCTGAACAAACAGGAAGAAATTTGAAAGAATGTCAGATCTCACCCACCATGTATTTCCGTAGCAGGGAATATAAATACTATGGCAGTCAATGGGGGTGAGATTAGACAATCTTTTTGGGTGAACTGTCCCTTTAAACGTAAATTGTATTGAACACCTTCATTTCTGATTAATGGCAAAAACACTAAGCCACATGATGTCACCAAAATGGTTCATTTTTTAAATTGATACAAATATTACATAATATTCATATTTTTATAGCTACATGTAGTTGACTATTTTTAGTTAGTCTGAACCTACATAGCTGTACAGTACATAAATAATGCAGGAGCTTTAATCTTCTGTGCCATGTGTGTCCTCTAATGGGTCTCGTAATCCCAGACATTCATGAAAGTCACGTACAGACATGCACATATACCCAGCGCCTGATTCTTTCACTATGTGCTCTTTTGTAAAGCCTTGAATGTTCGCTGTAGCGTTCAGCGGCAGAGTTATAATTGGTGCCCTGTGATGTGTATGATACTCCATAAGATCTCTCAAGTTTTTCTCGAACATGTGCTTGACAAAGTAACACATACCTAAAATGAAACATAGGGAAGTATCTGACACCAAAATCTTATCTTGGGCTTGGTTCAGATGACTTCATTTCAAATCAAAGTTTAAATTCAGTTTCTGCAGCTGAAATGAAAAAATACTTTAAATTGGCTTTCATGTTTTTTTTTACAAAAATTTAACTTTTAATGGAGGAATTTGGAGATTTTAGTGGCATCTGGAAGTGATGTGGCAAATTGCTACCAACGGCCCACTCCATCCCCACCCTTTGGCAACTGAAACAGGACAAACATGTCGATTTATGAAATATGCTCTGTAGAGCCAGCCCATTCGCACCAATTGCGTATAAATAACACGCGCCGTGCATTATCGTATAATAAGGACGCCAAATTGCGATTTTGCGTGCATAAATACGCCTTTTTTTGAGTGCACATGATACGCCAATTAGCGCGTTTGCATATTAAACAGCAATTTGTCTCATTACCCTGTCCCCTAACCCAAACCCTAAACCTAATGTTAGCGTCCGTGCATATTATAACCTGTACCCTAACCCAAATCCTAAACCTAACCGTATTATTTTAATTATTTCAGTGTTTCCTCTTCATGTACGTTTTAAAATGGCTGCTCTCCACCCAGGTACAAGCACTCTTTGGCGTATCATATGCACGCAAAATCGCAATTTGGCGTACGTATTAGACGATAATGCAAAAGCGTGTTATTTATACGCAATTGGGTGCGATCAGGTTGGTAGAGCAGTTTGTCCGTTTAGGGCTACCGTAGAATCAACATGGTGAATTCTATGTAAAGGGACCCGCGCTGTACGTAGATAGAAATAACTAATTCTAAGATAATTATAAAAAAGCTACACTATGTAAGGTCTTTAAACGTTATATATATTATGTATATTTTATTGCATTTCTTTCAGTAGATCCTCCTAAATACTACACACAGCACCTTTAAGAAATAGAGCTTAAAAAATTAGATACTCTGCGCTGCTAATATGGTCACAAAACCATGACTCTGTTACAAGTAGATGTGTGAATTTCTCTACAATTGATAGCGAAAATTGATAGTGGTCATTAAACTGCCTGCTGGTCTTGAGAAAAACCCTTCAGGTCGGCACATTCTTTGCTTTTCCAGCATCTTCTACATATTTGACCCTTTATGATGTCGAGATCCATCTTTGCACTCTGAAAACAATCGAGAGACTCAAACACAACTATTAAAAAACTGAAAACATGCACTGATGCTCAACACACCACATAAAGTGCCAGGTAGACGGAAAGCTTTGAACAGGATGAACTGTGTAAATTAAATACGTAGATAGACATTTTTAATCTAAAGACAAAACTCAACTGGTGGCACTTGTTTCACAGTGGTTAGACTGATGATTCTCAATGACTTGTGTCATCTCTGCACTGATACATCCTTGATTTTCAGTTCCCTTGTTTGTCTGTGTATTGGTTTTGCTTTAAGGCAAACTGAACAATGATAGATGGAGTTTGGTCGAGCGAGGAACATATATCTCATTCCGCTTCACTGCTCTTATCAATTTTCTACTAAACTGCTTTAACACACCCTGGTGTACTTTCCCATACTGATCATGATCAATGAGTCAGTGACTACAGACTACATTTGCTCGGCCATATATGAAGATGGGAGTGTGTGTGTGTGTGTGTCTGAGAATTGCTAAAAGGTATCATATGATTGATGTGTCCAGTTTTGTGTCTAGTCTGTGTGTATTGTGTGTGATGTTGCACAATGTAATCTAAGGCATTAAATTAGAAGCATTAATCTCATTACTAATGCTACACACACACTGCCTGGATGCGACCTGTATCATTAGTTATGCTTGTTAAGACAATATGGATTACTTGTCTTAATTATGATTAATTGAAGTATAGTGTTTCTAAATGACCTGGAGTGTATGTACATCTGTGCTGGTTATTCATGCCTGTAAAGAATCTATCTAGAATTTGTAATATTGTTTTGTACAGTATGCCAGATTTACATTTCACTAAAGTTTGTAAATGTATACTCTGTTTGTGTAAAATAATATCTTGCATTCTATCTAAAAAACAGACAAATGTATCTACAGATGAAATCTCTTCTTTACATCTATTGTCGCAATTTGTTCTGGTTTAGATGTTCTTATGATAGTGATTGTGTGGGACAAATTACAAATATATTGCAGAATACAATTTAATGATTGCCAAGGAAAAACCACCAACAACAACACATGGTTCAACAAAGATACAGTGATATCACATCTACCTATTTTCACTATTGTACAGTAAGTTTATAGATCTACTGTGTTTACTCTAAGCTGACAAGGAAAAAAACTTGTGTTGATTAGTAAATATACTGTAGATATTTTTATATTGTCTTTATTTAGAAGCTCTTCTTAAACTCAATTTTTTCAGTTCACAGGTTCAGTGTTGACGTTCAGCCTGGCACCAAACTAGAAAGTGGCCCCGCCTCCCTGCATTTGTGCAACAACTTGCTTGTTATTGCCAGAGACCTCCCCCCAACTGTCATCGGCCAATGGAAACTGTCAGACTTAAGGCGTTATGGCGCCGTTCCTAATGGATTTGTCTTTGAGGGCGGGACAAGATGTGGCTACTGTAAGTTATTGTTCTATTCTTTGTTGAACGGCTCATTGATATTTTTGGGATGCAAAGTGGTTCTTAGAGTCTCTCCTGCTATGTTGGCAGATTACTGATTTAATATTTTTAGTATTTTTTATTATAAGGTTTTTTCGTGGTTTAACGAGTACATGTTTCCACTTGTACAGATCTTTTTAACTTGGTCCTGATGACATTCTCAGGAATGAAAGTAGCACAGTGATGTCTGCCAATAGTAAATGTGAAAATCAGATATCCTCACACCCAATCTCTCTCTCTCTCTCTCTCTCTCACTCTCACCACACTTCCAGATTCAGTTAAACACATTATTTTTGTGCACCCACACACCGACTCGTGGTAATGTGCGATAGGGTTCAGTAAGAAATGTTGCGTTAGCACCAATGAAGTCCACCAGCTGCCTCTTTGGCACGTCCTTCTGCAGCTGTTCTCTTGTTTCAGCAGCTAAAGCAGATCTGACTAATCTTATACAAAACTTCTTTACAACACAAGAAGCGCTTTTATCGTAATCATAATCTAGCAAATGAATTAGTTATCCCATGAAGAGTAGTCTTTATTCATGTAGAATTGCATGTTTAATGTTGTTTAAGTGCAATACAGGGAAACTCTGGGTGTGGGCAGGAGATGAATAAAGAAACTAGTCTAGTGGAAGACCTTAAGTATGTGTGTGGGAGGGTGAGGGGGCTATTAGACACCGGACTCTAAATCCGCCTCTCATTGATGTAGTCATCTCTAGGCGGCCCACACAAAATCTGACCTCCACAGATTTTTACATAAGTGGAACTCTTGTCATTCATAAAATGTACCGGGTGTTAGTGTAGTTACATTGCCTTCATCATGGAACCCTGTGCCCTTTTACTGCCAAGCAATGATTCATGATTTACATTCTGGTAAATATGTAAAAATCCATAAAATCAGACACAAATTAATACCCAGTCTGCCAGGTTAACATTGAGAGTCATGCTGAGAGATAATGAAGTTCTCTGGAACATGTACCTCTTTTCCTCACCTCATTTGACAATCGTGAGCTCTGGTTGGTCTCTGCCACACAGAGGTCGTGTCTCTCTTCCTGCCATTTGTGAAATTCAGCGGATCGCTGCTCGGGTGAAAACTGAATTAAAATGAAAGTACGGCCACGTTGCCGTTTCCACTGAGGCTGATGGTCACAGGCCACACGCGATGTCAAAAACAAACTGGCAGTGCAATTTGTGAGCGTGTCGGCTGTCTCATTCGATTTTGGAGAATGAACGGGTGTATGTTCAGTGGTTTAGACAGATTTTATACGTCTGCTTTACGTCTGCTTCAGACAGAGCAGTTGTGGATGGATCAATCCAGCATCAGCAACATAGAAAACGTAATATGATTTTAGGCAAATTTAAAATGACTACACAAGTTGGTTTTTGTTACTCTTTAAAAATTCTAACAACTAGCGATTTTACGCAAATCTCCAAGTATCAAGGCTTAAACTGCGTAGGAGTGTTACATAGAAGCCATACATTTGTTTATGCAACTTTTGTGCTACATTGTATACTGGTCATTCTAGCAAATAGTTAGTTATTCGATATGAAAACATAATATTTGCATACTTAGCACATTATATGGGTGGTTCTCATGAAATCTTGGTTTCCAGATGTCAAACATGATTTTCTTAAAAACACTCATATCAACAACTGTTCTTTTTATTGATTAAAAAAGAGGTATGACATGTTTAAGAAAATTCATTTAAAAACTTGTATTGACAGTTTAACAAAGTTGTGAATTTTTTTCAAAAATAAACTCATTACTGTAACCATTTAAAATTGTCAATCCCATAGCATGTTTTTTAACAGAAGCCATGATGCCTAAGCAAGTTTTTATTATTCATACATAATAAGACATTAATGAAGTATATGTTCATAGAAAAATATATAAGTAAAAGAAACTTATATATATAGAAACCTGTATTGTTAATGAGCATGAAAAAAATGTGTACACAGCATGACAAGAGAATATTAAGCTTTTAACTAGAAAAATATAAAGTAGCCTGTTAACTATTTGAAAGGTACTGGTAGATGTGTTATTTTTCACATAAAATCAAACTTGAATGTAAAAATGTTTTTGTGTATTCAAACATTATTTGAAAAGTGTTATGGAGGATGAGAATATCAGTCATGGACACTTTTCAACTTTACAATGAAATTTTTACAATCGGTAAAAACGTGCACTTTCATAGGTTCAAATAAAATTAAGAGACAATAAAAAACAGGACTTTTATCTCTATTTAATTTCCTGAAAATTTGGGCAAGGTCAAAAGTTGGGCCCCTTGGTAACGTATCTCAAGTATTAATAGCCCACCAGTATGTTTATGAATTATGAAACCAAGAGCTAAGCATGTTATGGTTATTTTTGTAAAGGACTGTCACTCCAATACTGCTCGCAGTCTCCTCTGTGACGCTTGAGGGATTTGACAGGACTATATTTATCGTCATGAAAGACGCCTAATTCTGTCCTCATCATGTCGAACAAAGAAAGGCAGTCATAATCTGACTGCGGATGAGTCACTTATAAATCTTGACGCAATTCATGTCTTTGTTATCCCAGTTTTCCCATTGTAGTTGAAATCTCAAGGCTCTCCGATTGCTCGTGTTTTGCAGCGCGCTCGGCAGCGCTTATTTTAGTCTGAAAGGTGCCAGAGGCTTTGTAGATAATGTTAGCTATTGACATATGCATGGAGGAGGTGTGGGCACCAGAGCAGGATTTGTCTTTCTTCTTGAACATTTATGTGTATAAATATACATTATTATGCTCAATTTTAAAGTTCAAGAGCGAACTCGTAATAATTTTGTTCAAAGAGTGTGGGCAGATATAACATGAGATGTGATAATATAATAAGAACTGAGTTTACATATAAAATCTAACTTTTACTTTTGATTGCTTTTTTGGAACATGAATATATAATATGAATATGATAATGCTAAATGAAATCCAGAGGAATCCAAGTTAAAAGGAACACATTTTTGGTTTGATGGAGGGATACATAAGCTATAGTGATGGGGCTGCATAAGACAAAACAAATATTGTAATCAACCAGAAATGCAACTGAAAGTAAAGAAAGAAATGAAGACTCCTTCATTTATTTTTAAACACTGTCAACGCTCACCACAGAGAAATGACTTGATGTTTCCTCATTTGCGATCGTCTTGCGACTGCGATTGTGGTCATTACCAAACAGCTCTTCTATTCAATAACATAGATCATTAATATCAAAACGAACGTGAAATGGTACATCATGTCTTTTGAGGAACACAGACATTAAGAAATAAATTCTCTCCAGCTTGCTCTCATTTGCTGTTTTCTACAGGGGCTGGTGTTTTCTTCCTCGCTTGTGCAGAAGGCGAACACATCAGTTTTTTGTTCGACTGCATCGTTCAGGGCATTTCGCCAAGCAGGGGGCCGTTTGGACTGCGTCCAGTCCTGCCAGGTGAGTTTGTTTATACGAGCACAGTTCAGAAATTTCAAAGTTGCCGTGTCCTTACTGTTAGGTTTATTGACTTGATGTGGCGTGGGCTGTCAGCTGTGTGTGTACGTTCTGAATTATTGACTACTGACATGTGTGACCTGCAAGTTTTCGGTAAACATAAGCATCCTTATGAACTATTTGAGTCCTTTTTGTCTTCGTCACGTACTACTGGATATGGATATAAATAAAATAAATAGTTAAAGTGAGCATGTGTGTGTATGTGTGGGTAAGCTTTATGTGTGATTGGTACATGGTGTGCCATTCCTCTCTCTCTCTCTCTCTCTCTCTCTCTTTAATAAATCACATTGACTGAGTCAGAGTTCAGATCAATTTTATAATAAAACACACACACACACACACAGTGGTTTTGGACTTAGAGTAAAGACACCATTGTGTCGAACCAGAAAAACAATGAACTTAAGTTATTAAAGAAAATAAGTGAACCATAGTCTGTTTATTAAAATATTGAAATGCTTTACACTCGTCACATTTATAATTTTAGTCTATAGTTATAATAACATATTATTTATTGAATACGCATTGACAGATTTTTTTTCCTCTAGTGGTATTGTTGTGCAGTGGTAGCTAACATTCACTAAGTGTAATAACCTTTAATGGGTCCTGAAATCTTTTTTTTATCTGGCAACTCAATGGCTCCATACTGACGGGAGGATAATATCATAACTAACACTGTCTCATCTACGTGGTCCGTATCATTTAAATGGAACCTAATATTTCTTTGGTATTACTGAATTATTGTCCTCAAATCGATGCAATGTTCACATTTAGTTTATTGATTTGTCCCGGACTCCTCCATAGATTTACCACATAAGCACAATAGTATATTAAACCGTAATGAGTTTGACATATAGCTTTATAGATCAAACTGCTGTGAGCCACACTGGCACACAGACAACGTTTAATTGAGTTGGTGAGGCAGGAGTATCAAACTAAAATTATAAAGTCTACCTAAAAGGTTACAGTATGACAATGGGTGTGTAAAAGGAAAACCGTGTAGCTGTGGGGTCGATTACGTAACAAAGGAATACTGAAGATTGAATATAAAGTTGCTTGCCTTGAAACTTTTGCTTCTGTTTATGTTAGCAGTTCTTGTATTTGTATGTCTATATGTTGTCAATCCTGTGTTTGTCAGATTAGGATTAATAGGGTAGTTTAGTTGTTAAGAGCTCGGCTGGGTATTGAAAGGCTATTTACCTTGTGATGTGTGTACTGTGGTGCTTTGAATAAAAGTACTGTACCACTCATTTGCATAGACCCATTTACACAAACAGTGTATTGCAATTTGTGCTGTGTGGAATATTTTTTTAAAGGTAGTTTTCGCCTCATTCATTTCTTTGATGTCGTGCAGGCTCAGAAGAGATTAATAGAACATGATTTTCCTCATTTGCTAAAGACATTTTAATTTCCCTGTTGAGTAACCATACAGATAACAGATTCATTTTCAAACCAGCTGTTGTATGTTTTTCCTGATAAAAGCTATCTTTTCACAATGCATTCTCCAAATTATTGCGATTGCTAAATGAATAAATGTACAAGCCAAAAGCGATGTTCAGAGGGAGTATTTGTACGATATTTGCCTTTAATGGTCCCTCAGGTTTGATTACATTTATTTTTCTTTCAAAAATATATGGGTTCTGATATTCTGATATGAAAAAAGAAAAAAAGAAAAGTTTGTGTTTACATAATATGTATAATATGTCTGTGGATTGTGCAAATTAATTTTGTATTTATAAATACATACACATACATGCATATAGACGGTTTCAGCGTCGACAACATAAACAAATGCTATGTGACCCAAACTTAATTTCTGGTAGACTTCCACAAAGAAACCATAACTGTCGAATAGTTTTAATTGAATTGAATACGATTGTAGTAGAGTAGGCGGGGCGAGACCGTGGTTCGAGGCCGGTAAGTGATTGTTAATTAGCGCCAGTGGTGCGCGCACCGGCCTCGCACCACGTAGGAGATTGGGAGCGTATAAAGAAACAATGGCGACCGGACCGTCGAAGAGAGAGGACCG
Source organism: Triplophysa dalaica (assembly GCF_015846415.1). Classification (NCBI taxonomy): domain Eukaryota; kingdom Metazoa; phylum Chordata; class Actinopteri; order Cypriniformes; family Nemacheilidae; genus Triplophysa; species Triplophysa dalaica. Next base: position 9,969,490 of record NC_079543.1, read on the forward strand.
GGCCCGAACTTGTGTTTGTATTTGTATTTATGTTTATGTTAATGTTATTGCGCCGGCGGTCGTCCGTGAGGGGCCGCCGGCTATTATTACTTTATTAAATGTTTGTTTAAATGTCTTCCGGTTCCCGACTCCTTCCTTCCATACTTGAGATTTATTACAACGATTAATATACAATAGAAGATTGATATAAAATTATATTAATATTAAATAAATTGTTGTATTATACACAAACACGTACCGGAAGTTAACTTTAGATCTGGCGTGTGCGTCTATAAGAAAAATATAAAAATGTAAATACAATTTCAATTATGGGTAAATATTAATAAATGCATCTTAATATTTCCCATATATATATATATATATATATATATATATATATATATACATTTTTGTGTATGTTTTTGTATTTATAAAAAGAAAAAATTCTCTGAACACAGACATTTATTATGTTAACATAAACTTTTACTCTCGATGCGATTTATCATTTGACAGCCCTAAAAAACATACATTGACTACAACTTTCTAAGTTATTCATATTTTGTTGATCCACTTTTGTGTAAAAATTTTTTTTTTGTCATTCTCAAGGGCGTTGACTCAATAAGCTTTGTACATGTGTGTTGCCGAGCCTCTTTAAATTCTTCAGAGCTGAGCTTCAGTTTACACTTCCTGCACAACGAAATATACATACACAATATTTAATACATCCTGATTAATATAAAAGGTTTTAGACATCTCTTTTGTCCACTGTAGTGCAGAATGCCAGAAGCTTTTGGAGTATGTTGACATCAATGCTTACTGTATGAACACTTTCTCAGTATTCCTTGTGTCAGTAAATAAAGTTTCAACTGTCTTCCATCATACAAGATGTCAGGGCAGTTTTTCTAGCTGTCAGTACGTGTCTGTTATTTAGAACACTTGATGTATTTTAACCTTTGACATTAAATGCAGGTTGAATGAGAGTTCAGATTGCCAATGACAAACAGGGCCATCGCTAACATTCAAGGCACCCAGAATAAAAAAACTATGGCTTGGCCCCTCTTCAGGGACCATAGAAACTATGAATTTTAGTCACAGGTCCTATAGGACAGTGCTGACAAATGAGTACAGAGCATTGGCAAGTTACTTTTCTCTTTAAATATCTTTGTGTATTCTCTAGATGTTGTATCTTGAAATATAAAGGACACTTACATCAGATAGATCAATTGTACAACGTTTTTTTTGTTTATTTAATTTTAATTTTTTAAAGTGCACAAAGCCGATTTACTTCTGTCCGTTCATCTTCCCACGCTCAGTCCTGTTTTTCAAAAGACCAAGCACAACTATTTCAGCAGCTTTTTTTATATTACATGACATTCTGGCAGTTTTTTCAGTCCAGTATAGCCTATATGATTGCTTGTATTAATGTATAGCATGAAATGCACCTCCTATGCTAATAATGTGTTTTAATAAACCAGAGCAGTAAAAGATTTGGTTCTAAATTCCTCCATATTGATTATTCTGTGCTCTATTCTGCCGTTTGTTCCCTTTCTGTCTTTTCTGTCTTAATTATCTCACAGATGATTTATTGATAGATTTAAGCACTCTGCGTTTACTGTCTTGGTTTATTTTATTATGAGAATGCGCGATGACCATCATGGTCAAAGGGAAGCTATCATTGGTCACCAAGTGTATGCGCACGGACAATATATTTCCCTTAAATTTGCAATGGTGATATAAAATTAAGAAATAATAGTGCTATGAGGCATTAACGGACAATCCGCCACATGGTATTATATTACTATTGACAGAAATGCTATTGATCTATTGACAGAAATGCAATATAATATACATATCTGTCTTCAGGGGTGTAAAAAGACCTTATATAATGAAGCGTTATGGTTTTATTACCTTAGAATGAGCTATTTCTATATACATATACCGCCGGTCCCCTTACATGAAATTCACCATGTTGTTTCTACAGTAGCCCTAAACGGACAAACTGCTCTACAGAGATCTTTTTGTAAACAAGTTATCTACTTCGGCAAAGAAGCGAAAACGCTACGACATCTTTGTCCTCGCAGAGCTGCCGTAGTGGTAGTGGAGTGAGTCATTGGTTGCAATTTGCAACCTCATACGCTAGATGCTGCTAAAATCTCCACATTCCTCCTTTAAAATAAGTCAAAACTAAAGATATTTCTAAAAATAGAAACAACAAAAAATCAAGGAATTTATGATGACTATACATTAAGTTCTATTTACATCTATTTATTATTCATTTATACGAGTTGTTATTTATTACTAATATATTGAATTGTATGGACGTTATTACAATGAAATTCTTACACTAGAGTTTATTCAGAAACATATTTATATTTTATATGGTATAAAAATGTACAACACACAATTGTAATACACAGTACATACTGTGAATATATTTTTTTATCTTTTAAATGTACATATTTAAATGTTTCTGTTTCTTGTTATTAAGTATTTAGAGCTCCTGTAACCCCAACAAATTGTGCGTGTGTGTGCACATATGGCAAGTAAAGCTTATTCTGATTCTGTACCCATGTGTGTGAGAAATGATTGTCATGGGGTTGCAGCCGTTATGTGCCTCTAGAGACTAATAAATGTGGCCACTGGCTCCTGTAATGTTCCCCGTGGCGACTAATACAACAGTAATGGATTATACATGAATTATTCCAGGAGACAAATGAGCGCTGTCAGGTGCATGTTTGTATTTTGTTTGTGTGTTCATGAAATATATGTTCTTATAGGTGTTTGGGTAATAAATGTTTTCTGTATTAGCCTAATTATAAACGAATGAGATAATTTTTCCATAGATCCCAGTGCTAACCCATCGTCTATAGAAGACAGGATTAGCCAGGAGGCAAGTGATCTAGAGAAACGACTCAGCATGCTGTCTATATGTAGCCAACACAGCAGTGCAGGTAATCCCAATATGCATTTGAGAAAATGTAATTCTATTTTAAAGAAAATGTAACACATGTCAATCACATGTCAATCCCGCCTCTCTTGCACAACGGCTCAGCCTCCAGCTTCAGTTACGGTGCCTCCTTGGTAGGAGATGATAGAAGTATCTCCAGCTCCTCCTCTGAGACCAGCCATTCTGATAACAGCCTGGGCAGTCGTCTGGCAATATGGACCGAGCCGGTCAGACATCCCACCCCTATCGAACCTTCATCATCATTATTAGGGGCTACTGGACCCAAAATCACAGCCTGTTCTGTCAGCACGTCCAGCGACGAGCGTCTGTACGGAGCAGTTATGGGAGGACTCCGACCCCCATCCAAGCCACCTCAACCTAGAGGCCTTCAAGAGGCGGGACGCCAGAACTCAACCGACAGCGGTATCGCCACAGGGAGCCACTCGTCCTATTCTGGAAGCTTCTCTTCTTATACTGGTAGCATGGATAATGGGCACGCAGAGACTGATGAGTTTGGATCCTTAATAAGTCTTCCTCCAAACTCAGTTTTGAACTCAAACACTCCAGTACGGACTGTTACTCTCATACCCGAGCACATGTCATGTGTGTGTCCGCACAGAGACCCTGGATACCTGGTACCAAATCAAGCTCTGCAGCATTACGATGTCCCACGTCGGCTTGCGCAACAACACTCCTCCGTTCAGGAGCAGTATTCGACTGCAGTCCAGGAACGGAGGCCTGAAAGCGGAGCGCTTGGACTAGAGGACATCTCTGCAGACGCCTCTCTTAAACAGACTGTCCCAGTGAGATTCAACTGGTGTGGTGAAGGAGCAGCGCCCCCTGAAGGCTCAAGATGCCCAGAATTACAGCCCGCCATCTGTCCTGACTGTGGGGGAGGCAAGGTAATAAGATTTGTTTTCTTGTTGCTATTATTTATCTTTTTTTTCTGAACAATTGTATGCTGATTATAATCAACCCATTACCGTCCATATGTTAGCAGGACTAGGTGAACTTGGATATGCGATATAGAAATGACATCACAGATAAGCACTCACAGAGAGGGAATCACAAACATTTTATATTTCTCTGTCTAAACGCATCTTTTGTCGTGCAGACTGTTCCCTAGATTTTCTCTAGATCTTCACCACCCTAGCAGAATCTCTTAATGATAATAACACACATCAGAGTTTATGCCTTACGTATCAGGATTGTGTTGACTGAGCGTCAGTCTTTCATTATACTCTAATCTCAGAATTCAGCGTTCCAGCACAAATCTGCAGACTGTTCTGAAGGTGTGTTTTTTGGAGCACTCTCATTGATGCACCAGTGGGGATGCAGAACTTGTTTGCAGAGTGAATTGAAATGCTTTTCCATCTCACAAGCTTTGGGATCTGGGAACGCAGTAATAAGCCATAAAAAATACAGAATGCTTTTACCGAACAACAAACAAAAACGTTTTCCCCGTTCAGCTCAATCGATATTTCAATGAGAAAAACATTTGACTTTCTAGGCTGCATTGAACATTTTGTAGCTTCTACATTCATTTAAGTTTGAGTTGAACAGGACAAAAGCAAAACTAATTTGGTTAGTGTAATTAAATGTATATTTTTCAATTATGACAACACTGCTTGATAACACTTGTTGTGAACATATCTCATTAAATGCAATTGCTTTTAGTAACAAATTTCATTTAAAATACAAATAATAATCAAGAAATGTTACAGCGAGTGCAATATATTTATTTTATTTGGTTTGTAGCTGCCACAAGTTTTCAGGTTTATTTCTAGGCAAGGAAAGCTTATTTAAATAGCACATTTAACACATACATAAGGTGCTTTACTATAGCAATAAGCCGCAAGAAGCAGTGGGTTACTGTGCATTTTATAACAGCTAAGGGCGTTGTGGCACGCCTAAAATCCCCTCAGCCGTTATAAAATACACTTGTAAATGAACCAACTGTCACGTCCGGTCGGACAGAACCCAGACGCAAGCAGAAGTGAAGGGGTTAAACAATATTTATTAAGGCACAAAACAATAAACCCACGATGGGGCAAACAAGAAACTAAACAATACTGACAAACAGAAAACTTTCCACGAAGGGGCAAAACAAAATTCAGGATAATCTAAATAATAAAGCCAAACACAAGGGAAGTAGGAACAAGGTAATCCAGACACGAAGTAGCAACAGGTAATAAGGAACACGAAGTATTAACACGGAGTAACTAGTATGTACAATGAAACGATAAACAGCAAGGGAATCAGGGACATTAAATAAAGAGAAACTAATGAGGAGCGATGAAGAGGCAAAGACAGGTGAGGGAGATGGAACACTAATGGGACGCTAGACATAGAGACGAGGGGGCGGAGCTACACGGAAGACACGCGGCGAAATGTCAAAATAAACCGCCACGTGTCTCCACACAAGACGAAACGCACACACACAAGGCATGATATTGTCATGGCTCTGTCCCCAAGGCCCGAATACTCAGGACTGGAAGGACAGGGCCGTGACACCCACTGCACTATTTTATAAATAGAAATGATTCACAAAGGAAGGATTCATAATGTATAAGAGATCTTTACAAAAGTAATGATTTAATAAAGAAGATGAAATTATTTATTTTAAGCGGTTTTATACCGTGTTTTTACAATTAGCAATGTGACAAACACAATCTAACTACCTATATTACGAGGTGGCTAATTCGTACGAATTACTACGATTTTATGTGTCTGTTGTTAAGTAAGATTTGATATTGTTCCAATGACATTATGTTTAGGGGGGGTTAGGGGAGGGGCTTCAGTATTGCTTATTTCTAATAATTTTGTGTTTTTGTGTGATTCACATCAAAGGATTCATACAAATTAGCCTCCTCGTAAAATAGTTCTGTATTCCTATGAGATGCAGTTGGCTGTATAAAAAACACACTGAGAAGTGTTATTATAATATAGAAATGTAAAAGTTTTTTTTTTTTCCTAATATTGTATTCTGTATTTATTCACACTGTATATCCTGCACTTGCTAATTGCACTTCTGGTTAGACCTAAACTACATTTCGTTACACTGTACTTGTATATGTGTTATGACAGTAAAGTTGAATCTGATCTAATCTAATCTAAAACCAAATGTGTATGTGTGATGATATAAAGCCATATAATTTTTTTTTGAAAACCAGTCCAGTGTCTGGTGAATTTTAATCAAACCTCAGGTCATAACATTTTTTTTACTATTCTTACATAATTGTACAAATATTACTGTTGTATTGCTTATATGTTAATATATACTTCTTTGCAGTATTTGAGGTCTGAAAAATAGTTTTGCAGCAAGGTTTGCCAGTAACTTATGGTAGATTTAATTACTGCTTAATACTACTTTCATGCTAGTATTGTTTTCAATTACTTCAATCAAAATTATAACATTTTGACTTTAAATATTCAAAATGAGCAAGAAGAGACTGGGATTAGCACAGTTACACTGCAAAAAATGACATTCTTCCTAAGCATTTCAGTCTGATAAACCTGATAAAAATATGTAAAACTTCTTAAATTACGGTACATGTACATAGCAAGAAAAGGCTTGTTTTACGAAATAAAAATATATAAACTAGGTAGATTAAGGCTTAAAATAAAATTGTAATTTAAATCTACAATAAATTACTGTAAAACATTACAGCAAAGTTTTACAGTGACGATACAGAAAGTCTTCTCTCTTATTTTGACCTGTTTATCCAGATTTTGTTTTCTGCATATAAAAAACAATATTTTTATTTGAAATTTGGGAGAAATATTGTTAGAGGTTTACAGAATGAAAAAAAAATGTTCATACCTACACACATACTTAAATAGTACATTTTAAAATCAGAAAAAACGATTTTGAAATTCTGTGGACGTACGTATTTGAGTAATTGTCTGATTTAAATCTAAGTCATATTCATAGCTCTATTAAATATGCATATCAAAATGTATGGACATTTAACAACATTAACTGCAAAAATAAATGGTTTGTGGGATTGTGAACAGACTGCCACCAAATCTCTATGTTCTGATGTTCTATACCTTGAAGGTATATATAGTGAAAGGATTAAGTAACTGTTAAAAATCGAAAACTTTCCTTAGATCTGTTTTCTGTAGGTGGTGGAGAGGAGCAGGTGCACGACGAGAGGCAGTTCTGAACACCAGAAACCTTTTCATGAAACTGACGGTGAGAGGGTCTGTGTTTTGTCAAATCTTCAGGAAGTGCATCAGTATTGCTCCCCGTTCTTAAAAGATTTTTGACAGGACCTCCGTGCCCGTGCTGTTTCAAAAAGTGTTTTGATTCTGCTCCCAGCAGTGACTTCACAGTTAGTATTTATGTAAAAAAATGAGACATTCCGTCTGGATATGTCAGTTTGTGTTGAACATCCAAAGCATGATTGGTTTCAGCTGAAAACGTTAACGATTTCATGTTTTGCGGCATAAATCACAATCTAACCAAGACGTGTTGAGATTGTAAATTATAAATGGCAAACTGATTCATGCATGGGGTTTTGTCCTGCTCAGCAGATCCTAAAGGCAATTATGAGCAAATGGCATATATGACTGATGCATGCAGGTGGCCACAGTTCAGAGCAGGAGAGTATGGTAATTGAGATGCCGCTACTTATATTACCATGGCATGACAGCATTTCATTCTTTCGATCGCGTTGGTTTCTGTTTGATTCATGTTTGTGTTGTCGTACAGGAAGTATGCGCATTAGCCCCGAGGACATGGGACTGACGGTTATTGACAGACTTCAAGGTGATTCTGCTAACTATGTGAATATACCAGTCAGCCCTACATCTAAACGACAGCTACACTATATAGAGTTGGATCTACAAAATCGCCAGGAGTCAAGCCACACTGTGAGAGGTGCACTGCGTTCCTCTTATCTATACACCACAATCAGCTCTGATCCTGAAAGGAATAGTTGACAGAAAAATTCTCTCATCAACCTGATGCCATCCCAGTCTCCCTAGTCAATTGTTATTTGTATGATAGATGCATGTTCTTATTTGAGCTTAAACATTTTGAGTCCCATACATGAAGAAAACTTTTTTACTATATAAATTTGTTTGTGTTTTACTTAAAGGTCCAGTGTGTCCATTTCGGGATTATCAACTCATAGAAATGTAATACAATATACATAGCTATGACTTCAGAGGTGTATAAAGAGCGTTATGTTTTATTACCTTAGAATGAGCTATTTCTATCTACATACACCTCGGGACCCCTTACATAATTTGCCATGTAGTGTTTTGAAAGAGAGGGGTGGAGTGAGCGGTTGGTTACAATTTGCAAGCTTGCTGCAACATTTCATTTACTGGACCTTTATGAAATGGGTGACATAAAAGTAAATTACCAGGTTATGTTCATTTTTGGATGAACTGTTCCTTTAAGAGCAGATGAAATACAGGCCATACATTGTATGGGTGACCTTTTTGGGGCTACACTGTTTCAACTGTTGTTAAAAGAAAAGTATTTATATTCCTGCCTTCAAGCTCTTTTGTGTTTGACTGGAAAGAACATCCATAAACATTTGGAACAATATGAGTGTAAATAATGCAGAACTATTCTTTTTCCAAAATGAAAAGCTGTAGGCTATAGCACAAGCCAACCAATACACCATGGCTCAAACAGTGTCTCGTTTCTGAATAAACATTTACACCATATAAATGTTTGGCAACTGTAATCTGTCTTTTCAGAGTATGAAAAATGACTATTGTGGAGATTTTTTTTTTAAATGAGCCGGCATATTTAAAAATGTTTTTTTTTTAAATCCATTATTTTTTCTCTTTGTAAACAGTATCCAACTCGAGCACTAAATATGCACACATTGACATCACTGCTACAGAGACGGTACAGAGGGTTGGAGCCCAGCATGCACAGGGCCGAGAGCAGAGACTACAGGAACTAGAACAGAAAAGAAGAGGAACTCTCCCCTGAGCATAAAACGAACATACCGTCCAGTGGGGTTCCTGACACAGTATTTTGTGTAAATTGTCAGCCCATCATATACTGAAATCTATGTACAAATACAAGTTCAACTTTTCAAAATTTGTATAAAGGTTTTATGATTTTTTATGACCATCCTCAATAGAAGCATTTTAAAAGTAGTCTCAGTGTTTTGGACCCCACTGTAAATTTATGCAGAGTGACCCTTTACATTTTATGCATTTAAATAATAACACATGTCTATGGTTGTAATGAATTTATTTTTACATTATATACTACGTGTCCTTTTGTGGATGAATGTGTTATTGTCCCCGATATTTACAATAGAATGACAAAGGTTTTACTAAATACATAAACTGGCTGTCGACAACTGTAAATATATATTTCCTTCAGTGACCAATTTTACTCTTTGTGCATTTAAACATTTAAATATTTCATAAGAAACGTGTATTTTTTCAGATATTTTTTCTGACATTTCTTTATGTAGTATAACCTCAGAATAAAGTTATCATCTATATTGTCAGAGCTCATTGTTGCCTGTCCATGACTTTGTCACTCTGATGGATCAACATTTTTCAAACTGTGTGTCGCAGTGACATGAGGTGGGTCGTGGAAAGTCACTTGGCTTTTGAATGACACACAAAAAAATAGTTTAGTCCAGTTAATGACTGGCAATAACAATTGCTTTGATATTTTATCATTAGATAGTTTGGTATTGCAGCTTAATTTTCATTTATCTAGTGAAAATAAAAACTCTTCTACTTATAGAGGATGAATGTGTGTTTTTCTCCCCACATTTCCATTTTAAAACATTTTGGTGGGTCTCGAGATAAATTATACCTGTCTAGGTGGGTCCTGGAATGAAAATGTTTGGTAATCGCTGATTTAAAAGACAAAAACATTTATTATTTCATTTATTATCAAACACAATTAAAGGCATTAAAAACTATTTAAATCTTTCAGGTTCAAAACAATAGTACCATAGATAAGTATTAGTTTGTATACAGTAGTATTTTGGAGACAACGTTTTTAACATTAACAATAAAGATTATGAGTTATGTCCCGACCACATTTTTAAACAACACTTCTGCAGTCATGATGTGATTCAGTCAGTATAACGGATAACTCAAGGTCTCCCGAATGCTTCACATTCTTATAACCTATTCCAACCCCCAAAGCACATCTCTTTCTATTTGCTTTGAAATGTAATTGTGATGTTCAGCTTAACAGTAACGCTCAATACTGTCAAACTCATTCAAATGCAAGTCAATCAGTTTGTGTGCAATTTCATTTTTTGACTATTTACGCACCTAAAAGAATCACATAAATGACAAAAAGATCAGGACCAAAATGACCAAATCGTCAATTTAATGTACATTAAGGTCCTATCTGTCATAATCCCCATTCAATGTGTTGAATAACATTAGTATATAAACAGAGGGAACAGGATTATGTGAAATGTGAATGATTATAGCAAGCTGTAGTTGCCATGGTGATGAAAACACCATTCAGAGTTCGTTGTGTTGCAATCCATTTCTGGAAATCTTATTTGTAATGTCCTGCAAGTGTTTCTTCATCTAAAAAACAAAAGTATGACAATTAGTACAAATCTTAAACCTCCTAACATTCTCTATGACATTTTAGTGTTCATAAAAATATAATTTCAGTCTTTCTTATAAAAATGCTAGTACTGTTATTTACCTTGTATCCCATTTCTCGTGCCTTCTCAGCAAGAGTCTGGTATTTCTCTTTGGATCTTACGATGTGGTCCTCGTCTCCCAGGGCCTCCACGTGCTTCAGTTTCTGATGAGACAGCTCCAACTGCTCCTGATAATGGTGGTGCTTTTCCACCTTTGTTTCAAAGTGTCTCAGCTCCTCCTGTACGTCATTTATTCACGGATGTTAGCTTAGCACACAAACACAGTAAAACCAAACTGAACGGATATATATTCAGTTGTTTATTAGCTGTGCTGATATGACTTTCAGGCTTACTTTAAGAGAGTCAAGCTCATCCTCGCTGAGATTGGATCTTTTTGCCATCTCCCAAAGCTCTGTGACTCTTGGCTCTTTGAATTCTGCGGTAAACACAGACATGAAAGAAAGGGAGGAATTTTATCAAACCCACATCAGTATGAAAATTAATTTATGAGACAAAGGTTCTTTGTTTGCAAAGGTGCGCACCGGTGTCATCACTGTATCCCTCATGGGTAATTTTGCGCAGTCGTTCAAAGCCCTGGTTAAGGTCTCTCATTCTCTGCTTCAGATCATCGTGTTTTTGATGGAGCACATGTTCCTTCACATCACCCTCCAGAGGACTTATTACATTTTTATGGATCTCTGAAAAACAGTGCAATTTATTCATTCTCTTGTGAAGATCAAAAGGGAAGAGTGTGCACATTTGTGGGAATTTTAGCACATTTTAACCATTATTTAATTACTGATGAAGTTATACCCATCAAACATTTCAAAACAAAGCACTAAACCTTACCTTCGGTTCGACTCACAGTATCCATGACGATGTTGTACTCATTGATCTTGTCCTTGTGGTGCTGGAATTCTCTCAGAAGACTTTGCAGTTCCTCATCAGAGAACTTTCCAGAAGTTTTGGCCTGAGGGTCAAAATATCATAGACAACTGACAGGTTTGCAAAAAGTGGAAGCATTGCCATATAAACCAGTTAATGAGTATGTGAAACGCATTTTTTCCTCTGCTCATGTGTAATTTACCTTGTTCCACAGCTTGTCCAGTCTTGGGTCATCAAATGTATCTCCTTCTTTAACGTCATGATCTTTTAACCTGTTGCTGTCCAATGTCCGGGTGTCTTTTTTCCCGTCCATTCCATACTTTGCTAGAATAACTGCGCAAGCAATCACGTGGAGTTAAGCCCTTTTTTGTCAAGGGAATATTCTAATCTTTTAATGACTACTTTGTTAATCTTTATAAGATGTGCCTTATAAATGTTTAACCCTTAAAGGGATAGTTTACCCCAAAATGAAAATTCTTCAATCAGTTACTCACTATCAATCATTTCAAACCTGTATGACTCTCTGTAGCAGAACACAAAAGACGATATTTGAAAGAACATCGGTGATGAAACAACATCAACACCCATTGTCTATATTATATGGACACAAAACCACTGCCATTTCTCAAAATATCTTCTTTTGTAAAGAAAAAAAAATCATACAAGTTTTGAGCAATATGGGTGTGAATAAATTAACTTAATGTCACAATACAATCTAGATTATAACAACACTCAGACCAGTAACCTATCAACCTAAAGAAAAGTCAAATCTTACTACTGAAGTTGCGCCTGAGCTTGGCTTCTCTCTCTCCATCCTCGTCCAGCCCTTCAGCCTTCAGTTTCTTCCACTGAAGTTCATCTTTCTCCTGGATCTTCAAGTCGCTGTGTAGTTCTGACAGGCGCACCGGTGCAAGCTGCATCTAAATCAAAACAAGTGATGTGCAGACACCGTGTTATGATATTTCACCAGTGCGTAAAAAGTGATGTGTAAGATTGTGCACGAATTCAACAGAATAATACAAAGAAGTCAATCAGATGAATATAACAACACGTATACTAGTGATGCCTCACAGCACAGAATTGAAAAACTAAACTTTCGTTTGACATATTACTTAATATTTACCTTTATCGCCTTTCCCCAAACCTGATTAATTTTGGCAATCCTAAATTCCACTTGATTGTCGCCTTTATCAGATTGTTCGTTCACTTCTTTTGAGTACTTCCCCGCCTTCGTCCCGACCACGAAGATGCAAAACAAAAGTGTAAAGTGCATTTTCATTCCGATTTACTACAAGAGAATAAAAGACTGAAAGTAAAGTATGTGATGTTTCCTAGAGCATCAGCCGTTGTTTTCAGGAAGCGTTGGGAGAATCACATGCCTGTACTCCAAAAGCCCAATGCCTCGTGGTTCGTGTAGTTTCTAGATTCAAAGTCGCTCGTGCTTTGGAACGAGCGAGTTTACGATAAAAGACTTCAAGCCCCATAAGGCGCTGCTACGTCGTTACCTAGTAACGACGCGTGAAGGAGCTTTGAGCAAATGAGATCAATCCACGCAGCGAGAGTTATAAGAGAAGCGCACTGGCAGGGACGTAAAGGCACATGCACGATACATTAAATTACAAAGCACATACAATAATACGATAAAGCTAATATCCCTTTTAATGGTAAAAAAATAGGTTTTATCGGTGCACAATGTGTTAGACTTTAATAAAATAAAACTTGGGAAACAGAAGTTAATGGGACAGTATAGACTGGTGTAGTTAACAGGATTTTTAAACTAGGGATACACTGTAAAAAAATGCGATACACATTTTTCACACACACGTAATTTATCTAATTTATCAAAATTTACCAAAACATTTATTTGATATTAATGATTAAATAAACGTGTGAAATATACGAAATTAAAAAATGTGTAAACTATTTCTGGAGTTATTTATTTGAGAAATGACGAATGGTTAAACAGCTAGATTTGACAGTTTTGAAAACATTGTTGCTTTTTAAACATTCATAACCATTAATATATCAATTTATTATATTTCCTGCTGGTTACAAGTTAACTTACCAGTGATATTCATATATTCCAGTGTATGAAATTTAGTGGCATCCAATGGCTCACTACACGTCTCCCTTGAAGCACTTCTTTGGCTGACACAGTGGAAAGTTGGGGTCACGTTTTCGTTTCTTTGCCGAAGGAGATCATGTATTTTCGAAACACGCTCTAGTGATAAGTTTGTCTGTTTAGTGCTACGGTAGAAACAACATGGAGAATTCCATGCAAGGGGGAATGTATGTAGATAGAAATAGCTCATTCTAAGCTAATAAACACAAAAATACAATACTTTATACACCCCTGAAGACAGAGTTTTGGATGTTATATTGCATTTCGGTCAATAAATCATTCCAAAAATTACACGTTGGACCTTTAAAAAGACAATATTAATATATCCCTTCGCATGACTGAAGACAGCCTATCCAATACAAGCTAGGCTATGGTAAGCTATGTCAAGGATATTTGCTCGAACTTAGCATAAAAATTAGTTGTTTAAAGGTTTGCACTTTTAAAAAGCAGTTAAGTAAGTGATCAAGTTTGTACAACCTTTTTATTTAACTCTATTTAACTTTATTTGATTTAAGTTATTGAATATGAATCAATAGAGGATGACATACCTTTCTATTTATAGACAACACTTCAACTGTCTTTAGTCACATGTTTCATCACCTTTGATTCCACCTAGAAGATTTTATAGGAGCAAGAAAGCATAAAATGTCTGTATAAAAGGCACAACAGTCAAGGAGTTTCACTACTTTGGCAGAATGAATTCCACATTTGGTTTCTTGTTCATATTTTAAAACTCAGCCTACCACAAACCAAATACACAAATTATTGTATTATTTTTCACTGTAGTTTTAGAAAAGTATTGTTGTCCTTGGACTTTGGTCAATAGCAACATTAACTATAACCACTTTTCAATCACCTGAAAAATGTCTTAAACATAAAAGTTTTTTTACATGATTATACAAAACTGTGATCCTCTTTGTTTAAATACACATTTTTGCATTTGGCAGACGCTTTTATCCAAAGCGATTTGGATTGTATTATAACTTTTGTTTCCGACCATGTGCAATCCCCTGGGATCGAATCCATGACCTTGGCATAGCTTGTGCCATGCTCTACCCACTGATCCACAGGAAAGTTTACCATCTCATTTTTTCTCTACAGCTTTACATTGAAACAATCATGTAACAATAATAACAGCACACAATATTTATGTGCATATGTTTACAATAATCCCTTGTGACCTCATCAGGTGCACAGCTGAATAAAACATTAAGCTCACTTGGCTACATTACGAAAAAGTAAACACATCAAAGTAATCAATTCCTCACAATGACTTTTTTGCGCAAATAATTTCTCGGCATCTTTCGCGCTGTCCTATACTGAACACGTTTCACTTTAAGGTTGAGTTTTCATAATGTATAGTATTATTAATGAATACAATCAAAGGCTATTGTGGAAGCATCAGGCAAACTGTGCCCTAAAGCGATTCTATTACATAAAGTTTGGTGCTGTTCTCGGTTTCTCAACCTTTTAATGTAGTTCAGATTCCATTAACGTGCAGCGGAGATGGTCAAAGGCCTTTGTGTTCTGCTGCCAGAGACGTCTGTGGGTGCATAACGCCTAATGAATACACTCAATCACAGACAGCGGGAACAAACACGGTCATTAAGCGAGCTAACATCACATTTAGGGACGTTCTTCTCCCCGCATTTGTCTTCATTTAAACAGATCAGGGAGGATTCCCGGGACAACTTGTCTACTTCTGTTTTGAACATTATGACAATATACAGCTGTCAGCCACAGATTCACAAATTTATCAGAATACAACCCACACAAATTTCCTTGTAGAGCGGACAGCTGTTTGGGAGTGATTCTTAACTCTCCATCCTACACATCCTAGACTCAAACACCAAACCATATGTCTTATGAAATACACACCAAGACTGACAGGATCATTGATGTAACAAGCAGATGTTGTGTTTTGGATGCAGGTTCCCAATGTTAGGTAGACTCTCCATTTATACTTTATAACTTGACAAACAAATGAAAAAAAAAATACCCTAACCCTTTCTCTCAACAGGTAGTGGTCTAGCTTTTGTTGTTGAAACCACTTGTTTTTGTTGTTTTGTTGTTGAAACCAGTAACTCTGTATTGGCACCTAATGTATTATGGCTCCTGTATGAACTATCGCTTATTGCTCCTAAACTCTTTGTAAGTCGCTTTGGATAAAAGCGTCTGCTAAATGACAAAATGTAAATGTAAATGTATATACTCATCCATGTTTGGAAAGACGTTACATGGTACCACTCATTTGTGTTGTAAGACCAGTCCAAACACATCAGATCACCTTTAGATGGTGCTGAGGCTTCCTGTCATGCATGAAAGAGAGAGCAAGATAGTGAAGAGACGTTAGTGAAAGAGAAAGCACATGTCATCTCGTAATATACTCCCTTTGGTCTATAAGCATTATTGTTGTTTACAGACGCGCACAGACATGCACACACACCTACAAACCACCAATCATTTCTGAGCTCCACATCTCAGAATTTTCTGCAGTGTTTTTGAGGATGCAGGATGAATTAAAACATTGTAGCATGTTAAACACATTATATTACATGATCTGCATGTGAGGTGACGATGTGAACCAATAAGATATCAGGAAACAATGCAAGTTCATATTATTTCATATAGCTACAGAGTGTGAAATAATACGAACTTGCATAAAGGACAGAGAAAAACAGACAACAGGTCCTTGATTCTTGTCTACTGTGCAGAGATATATGATAATACCAGAAAGATAACCGGGGAAATTAGCCAAAAAGTGTGCAATAAAAAATCTATGTAAACAAAGAAAATCATGTCGTGGGCATGTGGGAATCACAGGCAACGTACAACATCGACAGACATAAATATTTCACGAGTTCACCTACACAGATAATAGAGTAGTTTGAGGGTATGCGTATTTGGCATGCTGTCGGGGAGAGGGCTCCGAGCTCGTTCATTCTTTCGAGCTCAGAGCACTCCCCCCTGTCCGGGGTGAGGGCTCCGAATCCGGCATTAGCCTGAACCCGGAACACTCCCCCCCCCCTTTGTGTCCTGCTGGAGACGAGGGGCTCCAGGTGAGGAGCCGGGGTGGTGGTGGGATGCTTGAGACTGAAGAGAGAGTGAAGGTAAGACGTCTTGACTATTTATAGAGACACTCTCTCTCTCTCTCTTTGAAGTGATAGGTTGATTGTTGAGATTGCTGACAGCCGACCAGCCGAGTTAATTATCTGCTCCTGCTCCTCCCGAACTTAGTTTAGTAAAACACCATTTCACGAGTTCACCTACACAGATAATAGAGTAGTTTGAGGGTATGCGTATTTGGCGTGCTGTCGGGGAGAGGGCTCCGAGCTCGTTCATTCTTCCGAGCTCAGAGCACTCCCCCCTGTCCGGGGTGAGGGCTCCGAATCCGGCATTAGCCTGAACCCGGAACACTCCCCCCCAAGAGATGCAACCGATGCAAGACAGCAGCCGCATATGCACACCCCCCAAAAACGAGGCTGGTATTGGCTGCTGGTGACCAGGCCTTGCTTGGTATGAAAGCCGATATTGTGGAGTCTTGAAGAGACTTCAGGTGTTACTGAAGCGGGGAATTTGAGGTTTCCTGGAGAAAGATGCCGGCTGATCGGAGGGATGAAAGAAGCAAGGGATGTAGATTGAGGCATGGGCCCTTGGGGGGCGGTCTCTGCTGCGATGTAAGAGAGTGATGTCTGCTGCTACGGGACATTGATGGAGGCGCGGGCCCTGTGGGCTCTAAGTGAAATATGTCTGCTGCTGCAGAAATAGATGTATGCACGGGGCCTTGTGAGGTCGCTGCTGTGATGCTGGCCTCTCAGGGAGTGATGTCTGCTGCTGTAGGACGTAGCTGAAAGCACGGGCCCTTGTGGGTGGTCTCTGCTGCGATGCTGTCCTCTAAGTTAATGGTGATTGCTGCTGAAGGGCGTAGATGAGGCACGGACCCTTGTGGGGCGGTCGCTGCTGCGATGCTGGCCTCTAGGGGAGTGGTGTCTGCTGCTGTGGAACGTAGATGGAGGCACGGGCCCTGGTGGGGCGATTGCTGCCGCGATGCGGGCCTCTGAGTGGATGATGTCTAATGCTGTAGACCATGGATGGAGGCACGGGCCCTTGTGGGCGACCGCTGCTGCGAAGCTGCCCTCTAAAGGAGTTGTGCCTGCTGTAGGACGTAGATGGAGGCACTGGCCCTTGTGGGCGGTCGCTGCTGCGATGCTGGCCTCTGTGTGTAGGATGCCTGCTGCTGCAGCACGTAGATGGAGGCACAGGCCCTGGTGGGGCGATTGCTGCCGCGATTCTGGCCTCGAAGTGAATGATGCCTGTTGCTGCTGAACATAGATGGAGGCGCGGGCCTTTGTGGGGCGATCGCTGCTGCGATGCGGGGCCTCTGAGTGAATGATGTCTAATGCTGTAGACCATAGATGGAGGCACGGGCCCTTGTGGGCGGTCGCTTCTGCGATGCTGGCCTCTGTGTGTAGGATGCCTGCTGCTGCAGAAACATAGATGGAGGCACGGGCCCTTGAGGGGCGTTCGCTGCTGCGATGCTGGCCTATGTGTTTGTAGGATGTCTGCTGCTGCAAGACATTGATGAAGGCACGGGCCCTTATGGGGCGGTCGCTTACTGTGGTGCTGGCCTCTATGTGTATGATGTATGCTGCTGCAGAAAAGATGGATGGAGGCGCGGGCCCTTGAGGGGCAGTCGCTGCTGCGATGCTGGCCTCTGTGTGTAAGATGTCTGCTGCTGCAAGACATTGATGAAGGCGCGGGCCCTTATGGGGCGGTCGCTTGCTGCGATGCTGGCCTCTATGTAATTGGTGATTGCTGCTGAAGGAAGTAGATAAAGGCACGGGCCCTTGAGGGGCGGTCGCTTCTGCGATGCTGGCCTCTGTGTGTAGGATGCCTGCTTCTGCAGAAACATGGATGGAGGCACGGGCCCTTGAGGGGTGGTCGCTGCTGTGATGCTGGCCTATGTGTGTGTAGGATGTCCGCTTGCTGCAAGACATTGATGAAGGCACGGGCCCTTATGGGGCGGTCGCTAGCTGCGATGCTGGCCTCTATGTGAATGATGTATGCTGCTGCCGAAAAAAGGATGGAGGCGCGGGCCCTTGAGGGGCGGTCGCTGCTGTGATGCTGGCCTATGTGTGTGTAGGATGTCCGCTTGCTGCAAGACATTGATGAAGGCACGGGCCCTTATGGGGCGGTCGCTAGCTGCGATGCTGGCCTCTATGTGAATGATGTATGCTGCTGCCGAAAAAAGGATGGAGGCGCGGGCCCTTGAGGGGCGGTCGCTGCTGTGATGCTGGCCTATGTGTGTGTAGGATGTCCGCTTGCTGCAAGACATTGATGAAGGCACGGGCCCTTATGGGGCGGTCGCTAGCTGCGATGCTGGCCTCTATGTGAATGATGTATGCCGCTGCAGAAACATGGATGGAGGCGCGGGCCCTTGAGGGGCGGTCGCATGCTGCGATGCTGTCCTCTATGTAATTGGTGATTGCTGCTGAAGGAAGTAGATGAAGGCGCGGGCCGTTGAGGGGCGGTCGCTTCTGCGATTATGGCCTCTTTGTGTAGGATGCCTGCTTCTGCAGAAACATGGATGGAGGCACGGGCCCTTGAGGGGCGGTCGCTGCTGTGAAGCTGGCCTATGTGTGTGTAGGATGTCCGCTTGCTGCAAGACATTGATGAAGGCACGGGCCCTTATGGGGCGGTCGCTAGCTGCGATGCTGGCCTCTATGTGAATGAAGTGTGCTGCTGCAGAAACAAGGATGGAGGCGCGGGCCCTTGAGGGGCGGTCGCTGCTGTGATGCTGGCCTATGTGTGTGTAGGATGTCCGCTTGCTGCAAGACATTGATGAAGGCACGGGCCCTTATGGGGCGGTCGCTAGCTGCGATGCTGGCCTCTATGTGAATGATGTATGCTGCTGCAGAAACATGGATGGAGGCGCGGGCCCTTGAGGGGCGGTCACTGCTGCGATGCCTGCGGAAAATAGATGAAGGCACGGGCCCTTATGGGGCGGTCGCTTGCTGCGATGCTGGCCTTTAAGGAAGTGAAGTCTGCTGCAGAACGTGGATGGAGATACGGGCCGGTGTGGGGTGGATGCTGCCGCTATGCTGTGGTAGGTTGATGCTAGATGATCTGGGAGATTAGTGTCCGATGGGCTTCTTTGATGAGCGAGCGGTCCGTCCGAATGTAGCTTTTGAAAGCCTCTGAGGTCCAGCGACCGAGAGCTTGGATTTGCGGCTGGGAGAGACCTTTCTGGGCGGCTGTGGTAGCTGCGCCGATGCGAAAGGAATGACTCGAGAAATGTTCTTCGGGTATGCTGGATTGGCGCAATACTGATTTAAGATGCTTTTGGAACCAGAAACGTGAGGCTGGACGACCGGAGTCATCTATGAAGAGAGGTTCCGATGGTAATTTTGCCTGTGATCTCCTGAACTGTAGGTAGGCCAGGAGGGTTTGGTACGGCTGGATGGGGGATTGAAGATTGAATATGAAGATGAAATGGCCTCTTTTGAATTGATCCGTCTTACTTTGCTTGATGTGGAAGGAGATTGTTTCTGCGTCGAGCACTGCCAAGTCGGAGATGGTGGGGTGGACCGAAGGGTTGAAGCTAGATGTAGTTGTCATTTGGGAGCATCTGAGAAATCCGAAAAAAGCCAGAGTGAACATGGCGTCGAGTGTGCGGGTGGTGTGCGTGGAGTGGTAACCTCTGCGGAGGGTAGAAATGCATTTGGTTAATATATCCAAAGTTATGGGTTGTCTTTTGTCCGAGGAGGCGGGTTGAGCTCTTTGAATTCCTTTGATGAGCATGGAGGTTTGAGGACTGGATATAGCTGTGCAGGTTGAGTTAAAAATAAGTTTGTGGAAGAATTGAATTCCGCTTAGGTACCCTTTAATTGAGCTGGCTTGCAGGTTTTTGTTGATATTTAGGAAGGATATGAAAGAGGTGATGGTTAGCAGAGAGAACTCGGGAAAAGGCATGTTGTATGTTTGGTGGAATGACTTGAAACTCTTCCACGCGGTAAGGTAAGACTGAAGGGTCCTGAGTGAGACGGCTTGGATGATAGAATTGAATGAAGAATCTAGAAGAGATCTTAGCGGGTGATTTATGGGAATATCAGTTCCGAATAGGGAGGTACTGGTGTTGGGAGGGGGTCCGCCTCTGGTGCTAGCCGCCTGAATTTCTGCCAGAATCTGAGCTTTTATGTTTGCCGTCACTGGGGGCGGTTCCAGGGCTGGGGCGTTGGGCGGGACTGGCATCGGTGCTGCTGATGCCAGTGTGAAGGAGGGGCGAGTCTGAGGAAGTGCCATTAGAGTGGGGATGGCGTCCGCTGGGACCATTTGCGAGGCCGGTCTTGCGCTGTTTACATTGCCTGTGCCTGAGACCTGAGGGAAGGCGGAGAAGTCGTAAACCTGCGCCTGTGACGTCAGTGGAGGGAGCCTCGCACTGGAAAACGAAGGCGGGGCCGCAGGCCATTGGCTGGAAAAAGGATTGGAGGAGAGAGCGAGGATGTGTGGGTGAGCTGGGGCCGCTTGCGGAGCCATGCTCGCGCTGCCAGGGCGGCTCGTCGTGTGGCGGGCTTGAATGTTGCCTGGGGATGCTGCGTGCTGGAGCTCAGCTGAGCGGAGAAGAGACTGCGGGTGGTCGGTTCTGGCCTCCGGGGCGCGGCCCAAGCTTGCAGAGGGAACGCTCCGGCGGTTTTCGGACCTGAGGCCGCTCCTCGTTGGAGTCTGACCCGGCCGTAGATACGGGGAATCGCGAACCTGCCTCGGCTTTCCTGTTGCCCTCGTCTGGGTGACATTTGGCGTATTCCGGGAATCCGGCTGGAGGGAGGAGTACATACCATATAGTTCGGCTTTGTTCAATCGCCGTGAAAAATGGACGTTTGCTTTGAGTAGCGCTTGTCGTAATCCTACGACCGTCCACATCTCGATAGGCGGGAGGTCGGGAAGGATGGAAGCATATGAGGAAGCTGGGGACGTCGGTGCCAGCCTGGAAGGCGGCGGTGACTGTGTGCCACTGCGTCTAGGGGTAGAGGAGGAAGCGCGGGAAAGCCGCCGGCCTCTTGGAGTAGCCGCGGGTTTTTGTGATTTTTCCCTGCGTGCGCTGCTGGGCTGGCCGTCGCTTGTGGACGCCGAAGGACCTAGATCTTCGATGGAGTTGTCCATTTGGGCTGTTTCGTTCTCTGACATTTCTGTAATTGGATATACCAATGCTTGAGACTGAAGAGAGAGTGAAGGTAAGACGTCTTGACTATTTATAGAGACACTCTCTCTCTCTCTCTTTGAAGTGATAGGTTGATTGTTGAGATTGCTGACAGCCGACCAGCCGAGTTAATTATCTGCTCCTGCTCCTCCCGAACTTAGTTTAGTAAAACACCATTTAATAACACACAAGGGGTGGTGCACAGCACTAGCAACACCAAGGAGGGTCATGGGTTGGATTCTCAGAGAACACTAATGTCCATAACTTATTCACCATGTAGCTTTGATGCCCTTGAAAATTAGCTATAATGCTCTATTATCCTCCACATCTTTTATGCAAAATATTCCTTGAGATCAGCCCATACACTGTCTCCCAAATGCAAATAACGTAATACAGTTTTTCGAGCAATTACAAACCTCAGAATGAACATGTACTGTACACACTAAGAATTGCTGGGTTAGAAAATAACCCAACCTTAACCCAGCTGCTGGGTAACTATGGGACAGAACACGCGCTGGGTTATTTTGACCCAAGTGCTGGGTTTAACCATTTGACCCAAAATGCTGGGTTGTTTGTTTGACCCAACTAGTGGGTCGGGTTAACTGTGTTTCTGGGTAAACATAACCTAAACATTGGGTTATATGTTGTCTCATTGCCTTGCTACTTTTATATTTACCAATAAAAATAAATAATCTGAAAGGAAAGTAAAATTATTATAATTTTTCTCTAATACAATTACACAAAACAAATGCAATTGTAAATATGCGTTTTTATTAAATTTATTTCTTTACATTTATTGAATGGGTGCAATTGTCATACATTTCATCCAACACCGACAGACACATAAAAACAAGTTTTTCTAGATCAGTTTCTTTAAAAACACAAAACTGGGTGAATTAGGCATTGTAGATTCGTATTCTACATGTCACATTCGCAGCATTAGAACACTCAAAAATATATTATTGACACATGAGAATCAGTCCAAACAGTGTGCCATTAAAACTAAACCAAACAAAGACTCCAAACAACAGACAATACATGTGACAACTTAAAGCATGTTACATGTGTCCAGAAAAAACTGTTGTCCTCAAAAACTTCCCACATGAAGACTCATGTCCATCAATACGATAAACTGCATGCTGGAGAAATTCCTAAGTAGGAAGAGACTGCTAGTTAACATCAAGCACAGAAAAGGATTGAAACAGATCAAATGAGCAACAAGTCAGTTTCAATGGCATGTCCCGAAACAATGGTGAAGGTCTGGGATGTCATTGCTGCCTCGTCCCAAAGGCACAAAATGTGCAGAATACATCACTGTTCTCTGCATTTTGCAAGTATTCCACCATGACAGTCCCCACCTGTTAAATATATGACAGTTAGTCTTTAAACATAACTAAAATTTAAGTTAAAATGCATTTAATGAACAAACATAGAGGCCTTATAAAAACAATAATTTTAGAAGAAAATTTCAAAAATCACTTTTAGTATTTTACTTCATTCACTACATTCATATTGTATATCATTTACTTCTGAGGATATAACATACAGTGATGGCCAAAATTATTAGAACACTTGTATTTTTACCAGCTGGAAAATGGTATTAAAGTCAGTTATTTCTATCGTTTGCTGTCGTGTGTCAGAAGATAATTTCTGTTTAATTTTCCAAACATTATGTTTGTCATTTATTGTTATAATTAGTGAGATTAAGAGGCTTAGCTTTTAGCTAATGCAGCTAACGGTAACGTTACCTGAGGGAAAAAAGCGCGAAAATTTTAAATTTTAAATTATTGCTAGTTGGTTGGATCCGGCACGTCACAGACACTTGAAAAAATATCCCCTGAGATCAAGTTTTGTATGAAATTATCTAATTCTGACTAAAAATTACAAAGCCAAACAGTAGACAAACAGTAACCGAACTATACCATGTATTTCTGACCTAAGGCTAGTTCATACATTTCCATGAGGATTTAACGTGAAGGATAAAAACCTTTTAAAGTAAAAATATGCACACGTACACACATATATATATAACATAACGATAACGCGATTGTTAAGGCCTTTTTTAATTAGCATGCTAAACTGCTTAATTACTTAACGTTAATCAATCACAGAATAAAACACTTCCTCCGCACAGAGACAGATCAAATACTGCATTAAACAGTAAAATCAGTGTGCTCTTACCACAAATTATAAAAATTAATCATATTATCATATTTATTTACCTTATAAAATCAGCTTGATGTGATGTGTGTTGCCGTCTGACAAGGAGACGCGTGAAGGATCCAGAAGGTTCGATGGAGTGGATAAAATGAACAAACCGGTTGGGTCAAAATAACCCAACCCAGCTGTTCAGTGGTGAAATAACCCCTACAGTCCATTTGACCCAGCATGAGCAACCCAACTGTGTGTTTACAGTACCTCAAACAACCCAAAACTATGACCCAGCACAATTAACCCAAAAATGTGTTTACAGAAATAACCCAGCATTTTTTAGAGTGTACACATTCTCACAAATCTACTTGAGTTAAAGGTTGCAAGAGAACTTCTGTCAGGAGCCTAGAGGTTTTTTTTAAAGGTCTGTTCTTCATTCAATAACCATTCAATAAAGTTCCTCCAGTGACCTTATCCAGCGCTCCTGTTCGCACCATGATCTGCCTCCATACTGTTTGATTCAATGACAGTGGGTAATTTTCACCAAACTATATTTGCCTCTCGAGCTTCACACACATACTACTTTAAAGCCTTGTTTAACAAATATTGCTCTTTTTCTCTCCTGCTGTGACATTGCATGGCAGGAGTCAACAACCCCTCTACATCTGAAACAATATATTGACTGTTTGAAAATGTTTTGCATCCTTATTTAAAGAATTATCAATGCATTATTGAAAGAATGTATAATTTGCAGGAATGAAAAGGCATCAGAAGGGGTTACATCAATATTCACAGAAATTGGAATACATTTTTGCATGTACGTGGATTCACCTAGAGAGAGAAATATAGCAGTAATCGATGGACATTTTTACTCATATCAACACATACTGGGCCCTATCGATCACCCGGCACAATGCGGCGTTGTTTACATAGCAAATGCATATGTGCTCATTTGTGCGACCATTGGTCTAAAATAGAGGTGTGCTCAGGCTTATTGTTGGACGTTGCTATTTTGAGGAAGTGAAAATAAACTGCGACATGGACCATCTTTAACCTGGTCTAAAGTCAATGACGCAATATTTTTCTAGTTATTTAAAGAGCGCGTTAGGAACATGCGCCTATAGGCGGGTACACAGCACTTGTACATTCTGCTTAACACACACGCGCAGAAGCACACAATAATGCCAAATATTTATCAAAATGAATTACAATGTAAAAGATTATTGTGGACATAAAGATACAAATCCGGCTTGTCCTGTAGATGGTCTGGACTGTGTTCCTGCCGTTAAACCAGCAAAAGTGGATGCAGATACGCCCTTGGTGCACCCTGCGCTAGATTTAAACCATGCGCTTATTGTGAAAATAGAGCCCACTATGTTTAAGCAAAAAAATCTAAAAGCAACTATGAAATTCTGTAAAAAGTTCTGAAAATTTAATACAACAGGAAATATTTAAGGTCATACATAGATAGATTTTGTTCAGTAACCCATACAAGACCAATGGCTGACTAATGTGATTATGCTTTAAAGCTGTTATGTTTTGTTCAACCAAACAAGACCAATAGGCTAACTGGCCATGCATATAAAGCTGATTTGTATAAGTAAACCTGATCTCAGGGTCTGCACAAAGTTTTCCTTGTTTACTAAGATGGGTAAGAACAAGAGTCACATTGCCATCGCATGCCCTGTGTATTGATAGTATAGATTGGTTCATAGTGGTGGTCCGTTACAGCCAATTGGCCAGAGGAATGAAGAAAACAGGAAGTCAGTGTACTTGTACCCTGCAGAAAGAAAGCAAGGCTGTGAAGAAAAAGCAATTGTTCAAGCTTTTGTTGGTACTTATTCAATACTGGGAATATGCAAAGATGTTTTTTCCCAAGCTTTTGAGTTTCGGGAAATGTAAAGGCCTACGTTTGGCCTAAGTTAACCTTCTGTTCGGTGTTTGGACAAGTGCAATAAACTGCTTTTGTAAATACAGTATTTGTCTGTTATGTGCACAGAACAGACGAATAATCGTTAATTTGACTTCTCGTGGGGCAATTTACCAATGTTCAGCTTTCAATCATGTTGTTATGGCAAAATATACAGCCATAATTCACCCTTGTGAGATATTGCTTGAATAATCTGTTCGCCTTAATTACCTTTATCAACAAAGCACATTGTATACACGGTTTTACTTTCATCAGGACCGTGACCAAGAATGACAGATTTAATAAAAAATATCTTTACACATAAACAGCTGTCAATGGTTTTGTATCATGGTGCTAAAAATGAAAACCATGGCTGTTTAGAATTAGTACGAATTTCTCTGTGCACATAAATCTAGTGCCAACAGCAGCCTTGGTTATTTCATTCTGACAAAATAGCAAGGACATCTGTGTAATGATGTGAAAGTGTTCATCTAGTTTTTGTTTCTAATTGGATTGATTGATTGATCCTTGAAACTCTAATTCATTCTTATAAATGTTGTACATAGAATCACATTTTCACGATCACTGAGATTTAAAGGATAAGTTGAACTGATGGTTATACAAAGGTCTTATCTTTTGAAGAAGTGCATTATGTAGTTTTAAACAGGAGATAACATGCTATTTTTATGAATTCTGAGATATTTACACTGTTAAAGGTGCTGGCTTCTCAGGCTTTACCTCATCTTAAAAATGTCAAATTTAAATACTAAGCAGTTTCCTGCGGTCAAAATACACAGGTTCAAGATAGCAGGGGGGGGATTGCTCGAATTGAAGGGGAGCTGGGGGGATCCGCACCCCCCATAAGGCATTAGGAACCCCCCATAAGAAGTAAAAAATAGACTTAGGGGGTCCCTCAAATATTTTCTTTTTTGATGTAAACGTAATATTGACAAATGTGATTATATTCATGCAATGGATATGGTAAATTTCATGAATTAATTATTTACAATAATTAATATTAAGTTTGTTTATTGGCTACTTGTCATGTCTCTTTAAATTGTAAACGCTATTAAAACAGGAAAAAGGGAAAATATTACTTGTTATGTTTCCTCCAATTAGGCTATTTCCGTAAAACTAGTTACAGAGATATTCTAACTTCAACTCTATAAAGATGGACTCCCTGCAGAGTGATGGCTGCAATTATGCAAACTATTCTCTCTGAAGAGAGAGTGGGTCATAACACCTAAAGCAAAGAGACATAGAGAAACGCTTCATCTTTTATTCATTGCCATCATGACAGCTAAAAGAATGTCTCAATCTCAAACAAAAGAGCTTAAATCAATGAGAAAAGTGTGTTAGAAATAAAAGAATATGCCATAATTTATTAAGTGCCATTTTATAATCCTTACAAAGATATATTAAATGTCATAACAGACAGTTATGCATTAAAATGCCTGCAGAAAATGTTACATATGAGTCAGAGTGCAACGTTTAGCATAAAGTCGCCATTTCTGGTTGCTATCGTCTTTCTCTCTCATCCATTGTTTATGTGGAACCCGAAGCCGGTTCACTTAAGCCAAATCTCTCTGGGCACTTTCTCAAAGTCCTTTCGCTGTGATCTTTAAATAAAAAACGGAAACCCAGAGTTCATTAAAAATAGCCACGGTGGAATCTCATATATACCGCTTTACCAACATAGACCAACAATCCTTCTCAGAGGTTGGTGTGATCCAACAGCAAGACCAGCAAAAAAAAGCCCTTAACTTGTCTTTTCAGCAGCGTTTCCAGAAGATATTTAAGATTATGGCAATGAAAATAAAAGGTGTTGCAAAAATGTTCATCACCTTGTTCCATTTTTTAAATCACCATGCACAGTCAGACCTGCTACTTCAGGAGAACCGTTTCTACTTGACCTCGGTGCTGTTTGCAAGGTCAGGGTAAACAGGAAACGTGTATAATTGCTCAATTTCATCCCACCGGGAATAGAAGGATTGTTGAAGAAATCAATAAGCGACAGGCTAAGGGTCGTGGCCCTGTTTATAGCTTAAGTACCTGAAAACTAGAGAATAAAAAAGAAAGAAAGTATAGAGGAGACGTTCAAGAACAGAACAGAGAGTTCTTTGAGAATCCCAACCTGAGAGGTCTTCACAGGGTAGGATATAAATCTTCCAATCAACACACACGTGTCATATAAATGTGGACACAAATAAAGTCTTGAAGACACCTCTCTTCCCAAAGCGCATGCTTCATTCTGAGTGATGTGAGCATTCACATATAAAAGAGATTAGATCATACCTTCAGTCTGTAAAGTACCAACAGAGATGATTCATGAGGATGATGGCACTTCCCTGGAGAGGACCTGTAAGATACTTTACTTATAATATTGTGAACTGAGATATGAGGAAATGAAAATACGTAGGATGTGGTAAGAAAAAAGAACATTTAAGTGTGTTAACAAATGTTCATGTCATGAACTCATGCATACTTTAGTCAATAAAGGTAGACGCTTCATTTATTTGTGTGACTGTGAACAGCTTTGATTCTGAATTTATCGTGTGTTTGTGTGACCTCTTTTTATTGAGCACACGCACACAACAACAACAACATTTACAACTCAAAACTAAAGCAAGAAGCATTTGAGTCAAGTCAGTAGGATGCCTAAACACTGCAATGAGACTGTGAGTGAGCAAAACATTGATGAATGATGAACTGCATTTGCTGAGTTTTTGAAGTCGACACTTTGGACAGCGGGAGGCCAAGATTCAAAATCTGTCAGCTCTTCTAAAGTTTAAGTGGTATTGCCATCAAGAAAGTTTATACTTTTTGAATAATTACTTGTTTCACTACACCAGAATAAACTATTTTATTTCATCAGGAAATGTTTAACAAGGAATAGACAGAGATGTTTTTCATCAAATAGAGTAAACACATATTTAACATGCTCTAGAGAATGGACATCTATCTAAAATTGTCTTTATACATAATCACTTGAGTATACTGTTGAATAAACTCAGATAAGCACACAAGCTCTTTACTATTTGCAACTATTTAGGATTTTAACCAAAGTGTGTTTTTCATGATATAAACAGATGCGTCTGAGAAATGAAATGGAAAATGTAAAGTATGAGACTGTTTAGTTTGTTCTTCTGTTTGTTTAAAAACGTATTCTACTTGATCTTAAATGAGTACGTCACAGTGCATTGACCAAGTATGATCAAATTTGGTGTTGAACAATTGAAAAATACATATTGTTTGTGATTATTTTTGTTAACTTTTTCATGAGTTGTGTAAGATATGTCTGATACACTAAGAAATATTCATAGGTGCCTTTAAAGTGCAGGTTTGTGATCCAAAAAAAAAAAATTAAGCCAAAGACTGTAAAGAAGATTCAAGTGGGTGTTTTTCTAACTTAAAATAATTTGGTAATAACAAATGATATCAGCTGTGACTGATGAAGTCACAATCTGACTAGTCATATCTAATTTTATCAACTTCTGAAATCGTTTTGCATTCTGTTTACAGCCAACCTGCAGTCCTGCAATTACAGCAGATGGAAAGTAAAAGAATGCCAGGATGACAAGTAGGCAGTTATCGAGCGAAGCGAGAGCCTCGCAATGGGAATCCTCATGCAAATCATCACGCTGACACGGACTGGGAATAAACTCCGAAACAAAGCAATAATTGTGACGGGTAAAAAAAAGGAAATTCATGGCGCGTTTGATTGTAGGTGGGTAATTGTTCACGACATGTTCAAATGATCAAAACTTCATGGAATGACAATCTTTGGATTGTCTGTAAATTGAATACATGCATTGCCGAGAAACAAATTTGAGGCGATATATAAAAGTGATGTCCAATGGGAAATATTGTCTTTTATTGTCCCCTCCATTTAGAATCAATCAAAATTTGTGGTTTAAAACGCACAAAACACTAAATGTTTGAGGAAGAAATTTATAGGACAAAATGGTTTGGCAAAAAGGCAAAACAGATCTTACCAGATATTGTAATGTACAAAAACCTTCAGGAAATATGGCATATGTTGACTATATACTTTCATATTTTATTAAGATTTGTTGATTTTCTCTTATGGTAATATTTCATTCTCCTTGGTTATGTCTTCACAAATCTTCTATTTGCTTATTTTTTTTGCCAAGCCTTCTGAGCATCCGTTTTTAATCACAATTGATACACACACCAATGTAAAATGCATACAAACTGTTTTAATTTCAATCTTTAATAAAATGTTGAATAAAAAGGTTATCCAATTATGTGAAATTGAACATCATTCTAGCCACAAATACCATGCGTATATCATTCTACACAAACAATACAGAACACTCTGGAACACATAAGGTATTGATAGATAAATATTTACATTTATTCACGCAGACACTTTTATCCAAAGTTAATTAATTTCCTGACAACAGCACTGAGCATCACTAGCTTATACTGAGTAACTGTTGGCCTGAGGTGTAGAGTCAGCTATAGAGAGATTGAGGATCGTGTGTGTGTGCTTGGCAGCTTGTCAAATAACTCACTCTGCTGGGACTCAGGTGAGTCAGTATCACACAGTGTGTGGGTCAGCAGAACATGATGAGAGACGCTGTGTGAGCTCACCCTAACTATACACTCAAATCATCAAGACAATTACAATCGGTCAGAGAACGGCAATAAAATAATCTTAAAATGATCTATTTAACATCTCACTGGTTTCTTTGGACAGTATACATTAGAGGTCAAATTGAGTCTCCTTCATTTTGCATTCAGTGAAACATCTAAATCATAGTTGCTTCACAAACGAAACATAAGAAGCCAATTTTCCTGAGCTATAAAACCATAAAGAAATAACATTTTCTCAGGGGATATTGCAATGTGCTCTTTTATGCAATATGTAAAAGGACATATCATTTACAACAACGAATGTTCATATAGGCTATAGTTATAAAGCAGTGCTGTGATTGGGTTTGGTTTGGTTAGTTCAGTGGCAGTAAACCTCGAATGCAGTAAAAATGAGACCTATGAGTCCACAGTCTGGCACTGAACTTATAAAATCTGTCATGTCTTCATAGCTCGCATTGACACCTCATTCGGCTATTGCAGCAACCTACTGTGATGGCCTGACATGACTACGGCAGGAACAGACGGCACAGATGGGAACATTGTGTGCGTGTGTTAGTGCGTTTATCTGTGACTGCGTACAAGTGAGCGTGATGGAGATTATGTGCGCTTGTGGTTTGTACAGACTATTGCCCTGTCAACTATTGTATGAGTCCTGTTATAGTTTGACCAGTAAAGACAGATTCTGGAAAAAAACAAGACGTCCATTGTCCTGCTTTTGTCTACACACTAATGGGGCTTTCATACCGCTGGACTAGTTTCATAGTTGTGGAACGATTTGCAAGAAGTACCTGTTTTGGTTGTGTTCGCACGCAGGAACCAGAAAGAATTTTAGTTAAGGAACGGAATTAGAAAAATTTCTAAATCTGAAAATATAATAATGTAATATATTTTTAAATAATATATTATCAGTTTATTTTCTGTGTCATTGGAGTTTTTGTCTGTACCAGTCACGGTGGCTACAATGGATTTTGTAATAGAAACAGTTATTTTTTATGGATGTTTTTATCTAGTGTGGACACTGTGTGACTATTTTTTAAATCCTTTGATGAATAAAAAATATATATATTTTGAATAGTATAAATTCTAAATACTGTACATACATTGACATGACTGATTGATCACATCAGATTATTAACATCAGACCAGTTCTAGAAAGCAGGAGACTCCGTTTGATAAATAGTTGCAATATTGATCTAAAATATTTCTATGAGGCTAAACTAGACCTTGTACATAATTCAGGAAACATTAATTCGGGTGCATGGCGCCTAGTGCTTACTTTCACTTTATATCAGTATTCCACACACAACACTGCCTGATAAGTGTTTACTACAGCTCCAGGGAAACCAAGCAAATCAAAGCCATGGGATATGGAATTTAAGGTGCTGTCTTGGTCTTTAAGGGATTTTTCCATTAGGAAAGATTTACGTGACAGTCCACTGAACTGTTCTATAAGTTGGGAGTTTTTAATTAGTTTAGTTGTCCAGTGTGTCATTTACAGAGATGTGTTGCTGTGGTACTGTGATGCCCTGGGAATTGTACATTTTAACACACATTTATCTTCTTCTGGAAGTGTCAATTTCTTCTTGATTATCTTCCTAAATAAAACCAGAACTTCTTAAATACAACTTTAAAATATAAACAACAACAGTGTTGTAAATAAGTGGTGCATTCTTAAATATATAAGGGTTTCTATACTTTATGGACAGTTTTATTATGCCTAAATGAAGCTGGCAAAAACAGTTTAGAAACTTTTTACGATCCCCATATCATTTTGGTGCATTGAGAGTAAACTTTAAAACGTTTGAAAAATAAAACGTTTGAAAATGGAACAGCATTTATCAATCTTAGTTTATGTTAGTTAGTAAAGGTTCATTGTTTGTTCAAGTTAAGTCCTTGTGCATTATGTTAATAGATACAACTTTTAATAAAAGAAATATAGTACAAAAGTGTTTCTACTCACACTGAATATAGTATCTGGAATTTAATAATCCAGGGGGTTGACGAATTACATAGAAGGATGCGCCTGAATTTGAAGAGCAGTAATTCTTTTTGGTGTTGAATTTTTGTACACTTTGATCGATGACTGTAGAAACAAAATGCCTTAAGATGTTTGAAAGGATTAGCGTCACTCTATCATCTTTCTGATCAGAGAAAATATAAGAGAAGAGGAGCAGTTGTGATGAATTTATGAACTATTTCATAGTAGAAAGTGAGTTTCATATGTGGCGTTTTTTGTGTGTTGTGCACCGTTTTGTTTGCTTCGCAGACATTGTTCTGTTCTGCTGGTTTCTCCTATGAAAGTTTGTACTCTTGTTCAATCTGGTTAAAGTCTCTCTCTCTATTCACCACAAGGCAAATTGTGAATGATGTAAGTTTTCATCTATTATGTGAAGACCTGTATCACACCAAGTGGGGATGGATTGTCCACTTGAATTCTGCAGGGGAAATGAATGCATTGGTTTTCTTTCCTGGCTTAGCCTCCTATCTCGAGGGCTCTGTGTTACTTTACTGTCTGATCTCCAACTGCTTAGCCTACACAGTATATGTTTTATCCAACAACTTTAAGATTTTTTTCAGTTCATCCCAGCTGATTTAAAATCTTAGTCTCCTAAAATTTCTTCATTTTGTTGATGTTAAATCGATTCCATGTTTGGTTAGATGTTTGCCATCTTGGTATTGAGTTCTCAAGTCAATAAGACTGCTGTTTTGTTCTATAAAAACTTGATTGCCAGTTTTCAGTATGCTGTGAAAGGCTAAAACCAGACCAAAACCATGTTCCCAATGGCAAGTAAAATGAATTCTGAGACATGTACAAAACACCATAGTCTGTGTGAACTGAGGTCCATCTTGGAGTCTGAGATTATCCATGCAAAGACTGCAATACAGTTAACAGCTACAGAATAAAAGCTTACCAAGCTTCTTTTGCTACCAGCAGGGAAATTAGCCTTCCATCAATTTTGCTTACCTGGATCTTTATGAATATTGTGCTGGGAGAACAGAACACCTTGCATAAAATATTCTGCTCGGAACCCAGCCGCATAAAAATAGACATTATTCTTGTGGCCAAACAAACTAATGTTGTAAACAGAACCAGGAATTTTGCATTGTTTTAATCGACCTTGCAAATGTTTTAAAAACAAGGGGTGAATTCACAAAGAATAAATCTTGCCCACTCGCCATTCAATTACAGACTCTGTCTGCGTTATTTCAGCATGAATTCAAAGGAATTATGCAAATCAAGTAACAGCACAAACATGCTCACAAAATTAGTGCTAAATGCAATTTGCATGAAACGATGAACAATTTTGCAGCGAGTGCTTGTGAAAGGGTTGGGGTGATCGGGAGAAACCACCCGCAGGACCACCCGCTGGCCCAATGAAGGAATCCAGTTCGATGGCGAAGATATAAATGCGTTCAGTCTTTTCAGGGACTTTGTTTTATTGTTTTGACGTAACACAATTTTATCTGACTCCAAAAGATAAAAACCTCGATGTTTTTAAGAAGATTTGATTGTTGTATTGACTACTTGAACATCCAGTTTGACGTTTCTTAAGATTACATTCCGATGTTTAAGATTTAATTCATTCATTGATCAATTTCCACACACACATCATCTTATTTCCAATTACAATGTATTTGTCAGATAGAATATCATGTCAAACAAGCCAATCATAAAAGTAAAACCTACAGCCAATTAAATACAGACTTGATATTTAGATGATAAGATCAGAATTGCATTCCTGACAAGAGAAATATATAGTGTTGTGTGTTCAAAGAAACACAAAGCACTATGGGGTTCATCTCAGTAAGAATCCCCCTGAACATTTTGCCAACTTTCCTTAAATACCAAGATATAATTTCCCTCCTCTACACAACAACACTTTACAATGTAAACAGTTGAACAGTTGAAACCCTTAAAACTATGTCATGATCTGCTCTACTGCTGTGGAAATGAGACGATTTTACCAATCGCATTGAAACATTTGAAATGATATACCAAACATGTACAGTATCTTTGTTCATATAAGATATGGTTTTTGTCAAATCCAATTCATGGGTGAGCTTTGAAGTGCTCTGAGTTGAGATGGAGAGAAAGAGGAGGGGGGGAGAAGAGAACAGATGTGAAGGTGTGAGTTTGCAATCATCATTCATTGTTGTATGCTGTCTGAGATAGAGATGCAAACCCTGTGGGGAGTGGAGTGTATTGGATGAAGTTCTGTGTTTCTCAGGATGTGGTGTTGACATCTTGGCATCAGCCATACACTTGAGCCCTTTTCACACAGAGATCCTGGAAAATAAAGGTCTGCAGCATGATCTTGTGGAAAATGATGTGCAACAAATGAACAGTCATGCAATAATAAAAAAATTGAATATAATAAAAGAAACAAAATAACTATATTGCATATCGCAATGCCTATTTGTTTGTCCTTCTAGTTTCTTCACACTGTGGAACATGCCAGCACCAAAAAGAACGATTTACACGCACTGAAGGATAAATACGTTTTTGTGACAAATTCACAAATTAGATCGACTGAAAAGCTACTGGACTTCACAATACATGCCTTAAGCAATTTGCCAGCTGACGCATCTATGACATTGCACGAATCTGAAAATTAGCAAATGCCAACAGCTTGCTGGTGGGATACAGCATGCAGTTCTCCATGAAGGATTGTGTTTAGACCTGACGTGCTGATGTTTCAAACAATGACATTTGTTACTCACAAAATCAAGTACACAGTCCAATGACAATAAAATAAAGTTGCCGCGTGGAGTTGAGAAGTAATTATCTTCAGTGCTGCAAATGTGACCTTGTTTCACATGCAGTTTGTCTTGATGTCTGACTCATCTCAGATTCATAAACAGAAGGCTTGTGTAATTACAATTCAATTAATCACATCTACAGCAGATGTTCTTACAAGACAAGCTGACAACACTCAATTCTGCCTATCAATATCTGCCTCTTTATTTCGCTCTTCAAAATAAGAGTGCTTATAAATGACTTAAATGTTGATGTTCCAATATACGTCCTATAAAACATACTGTAACACCTGACATGTGCGATCAAATGTACTCTTTTCAACGCCTGACAATTTCTTCTCAGCCATATAACTGCGAAAATAATACAAAAACAGCTAAAGGCACAATTCTGGTTTCTAAATTGCGAAATATATTTTGCTGCACATATTCTGTTGCAATTTTTTCAAATATAACCAGTCAACTCGCCCTTAGCTTTACTAATTCCCTGAAGCCAAATTTTCTTTGATTTTTTATAAGCGTGAATCTTGCTATTGCGCCATTTACTCATGTTTTCACCTTCTATATACTTTGATGAATGCTACAAAGGTATTTTTAAATATAAAGACATGAAAGACTAGTTGTCATATTACACTCTTGTCACTCTCGGTGAAATGCTTTGAAATGCTGTCCTTCCTAATTTCGTTGTGAGGCCATTATGGTTTCTTTAGAGTTACATCACATGGTGGTTTGCTGCATTATTCTTTTATCTATCTCTATCTTTCTCTCCTTCGGTCCAATATATTCACATTATGTATTCCACTAGTGTATACTCAGTGTTGGTAGCATGCTTTGCCTTTAAAGTATGACTGCTGAGTGTCTCTCAATACTGCAGAAACCAGACGGTCCTGGCATAAATATCTCTTGTTGTTAAGTCACATTTTGTAAATCTTCTAAACTGCCAATGTGTTTTTTTTTTTATAACATAACAGAAAATGCCACAGGATTTTCCCCTTACTTTGATATCCCTGTTAAACAGCTTTTGACATTCTTTTCTGTAGCATCACTCACTATTCTGCAAAATGTGTTGAAAAAACTGTAAACTGTACTGAATTGTATGATTGATTGACTTGCCTGTTCATGCACCACTGGCATGTGTTTCATTTTTTATAGAACGACCGAATTATGTAATCCACCATTTCACACTCCACTCCAAATTCCATAAATTGAACACACTAGATTAGTCCCTGAATCAGTCTGACAACATTGAAGTTCAACGCTGGTTACACTAAAAGAATAATCAATTAACTCTGACATTTGTCAGAAGAGCAGTGGTGGAGATAAATTTTAGCTGTGGTGAACAGGGTTAATCTATCCTTCAGCGCTATTAACAAAACCGAGATGTGAGTAAAGCACCCTTCTTACAGTTAAGTAAGCCAGATTTGACATTTTAGAGAACAGAAATTAAAACCATATGACCTGGCTATAAACAAACCAGCAAAATGAGATTGTGATGAAAATCAGTGCTGAAGTTCACCATCTCAATCCATCAATTGCATGAGCTCATGGATCTTCTTCTGGATTCGTCTATTCCCCCTTCTGTGATTTACACTATAGTGGTGCAGTGGAACAGTGCCTTTTTTAGAAAGAAAAAAACACATCTCTGGTGCATCTTAAATCACAGTCGACAATCTTCCCTTACCAAAGGTTGTTAGAGAGAAATGAATCAGCTTTTGGACATCAGCCCAGAATACCTTCCCCCTTTATCTCCCTCTGATTCAATTAATATCTACTCAAGCTCAATATCCAATCAGCTTAATATGTGTTCGTGAGGTAATGAGGTTTATTTGTATAGGTTTAACCGTGAAAGATTGTTTTCGTTTATGGTTCAGTGAAGTATGTCTGGACGTGCATAGTGATGCTGGACAAACTAATGCACTGGAGGCAACGTTTTAAACAAAATGTGACTGTAACTAAGTGATATATGTTGTGTGCATAAGAGCAGAAGTGAAAGATATAAATTAATGACAAGTGCCTAATGAGACCTGATTTTATACTTGGACAAAGAAGATCGTTGTCGCTATACATAATTTGATTTGCTTGTCAAGCTTTTCATTTGCATTAGGGGTTGATGAATGATTTCATTTTACCCAAACAGCCATTGCTTGAGATCATTTACACAGTATATTGTCACGTTCTGGCATTCCTGTCAACTCTAGCATAAGATGATGTGATTCTTTTAACATCAAAGTCACAGTTTTGATTCCCAGGACTTACACAAATAGATTTAACGCAGGACTCTTAAAGAAATTACTCCGTTTTGAATTACTCACCCTCAAATTGTTCGGTTGAGCACAAAGAAAGACATTCGGAAAAATGTTAGCAACTGAATTTCTAGGGCACCATTGAGTACCAAAGAATTTATTTTGTATTTTTATTGTTCTGTTTAACACAAAAGAAGATATTTTACGGAATTTGACATCCATTTATATATTTTCTACTATGTTAGTCAACGGTGCCCAGAAATCTTTTTTGTGTTCAACAGAACAAAGAAATGTATAGAGGTTTGGAACAACTTGAGGTTGAGAAATTCATGACAGACTTCATTTTTGGTTGAACTAGCCCTTTTAAAAGTTCCAGTTTAATTATGCATATTGTAAAATCAAGTTGCAAATGGTAAAAATATCTGCATGTTATTACAACATTAACATTAACACACCTACATTTTTCATTTAAAAATGTAGACTACAGATCGCAGGATAAATTTTCTTTGTTTGAGGTGTATGATCGATGTGGTTCACTAAAATTAATTCTAGAAAGAAATTTAGAGGTGTCTGATCCGAATCGGATTACCTCATAGAAATATTAAGCCTTGGGTATTCGAGTCTGTCCTTGTATTGGAGGACTTGTCCTTTTTACATACTGTAACCTTTAAAACAAAAGTTGGCTGTTCTAGACGTTAATAGTCAAAAGAATAACTTTCCCAGCTTGGAAGACATTTTTACTGAATCTTAAATGAGGATAAATATTAAAATATGATAGACCTGCACCCTGTTCAAAATGCCTATTATACTTCAGTGTGAAATAATGGTTTATAGGGCCAGAGCTACATTCTTTCTCGACTACCATCATGTACTATTTACATATGGAACGAACTAATGGCACGAGACACCTTCTCTAATTTACTCTCTAATATATTTTTCATATAGGTATCATTCACAGTTGAGATATACGGTGAACCCATCAATTCTAGCCATATCCAATTTTGTCCTACCACATAAAATAGCTTTCTGAAAAGAATTTTTGTGTGTGTATTATAATGAATGGTAACCAAGCACTGGAATTTATTTTTATTGTTTTGCTGAATGCTTGTTATCAGTAATGGAAAGCGACAGTGGCAATGTTTTCTCTGCACGCTGGCTCAAGGTCCAATCTCTTTATCACAGCTCACCATCTGTTCTTTTAAAAGCACAATGAAATGCAAACAATCCTGATTGACTTCCATTGCTTTACATCTGTGATATTTTTTGTTTAACTGGATAAATTACATTAATAAGCAATTTACTTGGTGTAAGTACATATGTTAATAATCATTAACGAATCAATATGCAGCTATTAGACCAACATATCCACAATCCACAAATTAATCAACAGACCAAAATGCCATACTCAAATTTGGTATTTTAACTGGTCAATTACCTCACCGGAAAATCTATTCATCATTTTTAAAACGCATGTATCCCCCTTGGTCTTTAACTTCCAGCATGCTTGAAATTCAAGATGCTCTGGACCATGTGGAGGCATGTCTGCTGTGCAATATCACTTTCACACTTTCCAACCTCACACATTAATCACAAAGTCCTCTGTGAATTTTAATAGGGCCAAGAAAGCGTTTTTTCTCATTACTGTTTAACAACCCTTAAAGAACACAACCATAGCTGCTCCTTTAAGGAGAACTTTATGGCCATGTTATATAAATCCATTTATTTACCGTTCATTTAATGTTGGCATATGGATTTTTTACATAACATTTCTGCCCCCCCTTTGGCGGGCATACACCATATGCTTGAAGGTCGTCGCCCAATGCATATTTAAAGACTCACAGTTTTGATTGTGTTGACACTTTGCGGTGTGCGACTTTCATGTGACAAGACCCCAGTATTCAGTGCTTGATTCAGAATTGAATCATGCCTTATGATCCAACATGGGATAATTTTTCTTGGGTGGGACCAAAAATCTTAAAACAATATATTTATTTACAACATTGACCATACCTTATCTTCACAAATTTTTGATTTGTCATTATTGTTACTTAACAAAAAATATCTGAGGGATCCCCCAAGTCTATTATTACCTCTTATAAATGGTCCCTAATGCCTTATGTGGGGTCCAGGACCTCCCATCCCCCCTCATTTCAAGCACTGGCTTTGATAGATACAGCAACTGTAGATTGTATTTTCTATTCGGGATATGGCACATGTTGACATGTTGGCATGATTTCAAACCACTAATCTGCAACATATGCAAACAAGAGCATTAGTGATGGGCAACTGGGCGTGTTCAGTGAGTTACAATCTCAGGTTCCTTATCGGGAGTTATTTGTCACAAACATAAAATATCAAAAAACAACAAACGTAGTATAGTTCATTTGACTTTACTACTTCAGTATAATCAAAAGCCTGAGGTCAAATATGGGTGAAATGTAAAAATAATGTGACTAAAGTCCCCATGAAATGGAAACGGCCATTTCCTTTTTTAATGGAATATTGGAATACTGGAATATAACGTTGCACATGGAGTAGAAAACACTGTTGGAAGGTCTGTTTCATGTTGACTGGGTACACATATGTTTACTGCAATAAAAAAATAGGTTAAACATGTATATGCATGGATGTAAATGGATTGTTGTTGCTTGTAATGTCTAGGGGGACAGTGTGATGAAATGGTAGCCAAGAGCTGATAACCCAAAGTTTGCTGCTTTAGGGAAAAAATCCTGAACCTGTATCATTCTGCACTCTGTTTCAAACCCGCTTCAAAAACACAACAATTTGTTGTGGATCATGCTGTCAGAAAACAAGACCTCTGATGATTTTGTTCTTGCAGGTTTCCAGAGAACTGCTGCGCTTGTGCTCATGAGACTGCTGGTAATGCCAACAATATCCAATTTTATCTTGCTGAATCTTTTTTCACAGGTTAGTTTTTGGATAAACCTTCAATTCCATTCCATTTATTATTGTATGTTTTGACTTGGTGTAAGCCAAATCTTTATTTATTAAGGAGTTTATAATACTGATATTGTGCAGTTTTTAATCTTGTTTGTCTAATTGAGATAGAATGAAGTCTTTTGTTTATTGATTTCAAGCAGCTTAACCAGAGCTCTTGAGCTCTTATCCAGAGATCCATTATAATGTGTAAAGATACAGAAAACAGTATGTTGATCTTAAATAGCAGTTTTCGTATTGATGTCTTTTCCAGATAAGTGTTCTGAATAGCATGTTCACCACCTACTAGTTCTAACTTTTCAAAGTTTACTCAGATTCTTCTGAGCACCTTCTGTCTCTGACTGGTGACAGCAGATAGAGCATTTTCATTCTTAATGTGCTTAAAGCACACTGCTACATCCAAGAGGGATTATGATACTTAGAGAAACCATCTCATATTCTGACATATGATGGCCACAGTAAGGAGAGAGAATGACCTTGCCTTTGCTTTAAGGAAAGAGTCCAGCTAATGAGAGAAGATCTGTAATGTCTTTGTTCTTGGCCATGGACAAAGGGTGAATTAAGGTTATTCAGGTCACTTTTGACTGACGTCTCAGTAGGTGTGTAACCTTTGTGCCTTATTTATGCACTGTGAATGACATTTCATATGCCTCAGTCATTTTATATGTTCCCTGCCTTTTCCAAGGTTCACCCGCATTTTGTGAAAAGTAATTGTGCATATGTACATAATAAATTTCTCCATTTTATTACAATTTCAATGAACATGACATTAACAAACTCACTCAAATTTGCTTTTTATCAGTTTTATGTAGTTTGTATGGGCATATTTTGTAACATCTGCTACAGGTCAAGTGCATGCCAGTGCCTTTGTTTTATAATTATCATAAAGTAATTAGTGAACTTCTTGGCTGTGCATCCCCACTGTTTTCACGCATTGTGATTCACGATGCGCAGACACAATGTGACAGCATTATGAATATTACCCTCACATGCAGGACAGTCAGTCAGTCACGATTCTCAGATGAAATATTCACTGTAATGACATTTGACAGACGTGTCAGGTTTTATTTGTGCAACAGAGCCCTGCAGAAATGAAAAAGAGTACATGAGTGTTAGGTTTTGCCATAAGGAATTTTTCAATTGCATTAAATGTTGCGTTTACCTATCAAGCACCATGGCGATGAAAACGTTTACCCAAAACCTTAAGGAATTCTAAATTCAGAATGAGAGGTGATCAGATGCAAACCAGCATAATTTGTGTCTGAAGACAAAAAAGATCTCTCAGATCTCATCTTGGCAAAATCTTAATAATAACAATAAATCATATTTTACATTGATAATAATAATATTAATGAAAAAAATTGACTTTTTTCTCATTATGACTGAAAAGCAATCTGGACACATAATTTAAGCACTAATGAAACTCCCATGATCAAAGAGTCATCTTCTTAACTGAAGCATACAAAGCATATGCATACGAAGCATCTTGCATTTCAACTGAGAGAATAGGCACAATATTTGTCTGGCAACTCTTCTAAGGCAGAGTCAATTTTTTATTTTGAATGTCGTAAATATAGCCTATATACTTTATATTGTTTATATATAGTTATATTCTATTATACAAATTAAAGAGAGATCAATATCGGCTAAAGGCCAAACAATGATTCATCAAGAAATCAACTAAATGAGCCATTCAACCCTTGCAAATGTAAAATTGAACTAAAGTATAAAGACCCAAATGCAGAGACAGCCGTGAGAGAGAGAAAAGAGTTATAAGCTTTATGTAATTACATCTGTCCCCTGCATATAATTTATAGTGTCCTGACTAGAGCAGTTTGCTCATATTGGGGTCAGGAAGAGAGGTCTGAACACTCGTATCTTACTATTGATCTTGATTTAAAGGACAGTGCGTCTTTTCAAATTCAACACGTTTGAAACTGAGGCGATAC
The DNA here is from genome assembly GCF_015846415.1 of Triplophysa dalaica. Lineage (NCBI taxonomy): Eukaryota > Metazoa > Chordata > Actinopteri > Cypriniformes > Nemacheilidae > Triplophysa > Triplophysa dalaica. The sequence goes on from NC_079543.1 coordinate 10,011,812, forward strand.
ATGCATCTTTTTTATTTATAGCTGGTCGTCTTGTTGGTAATCTACTTATTTATAAGTAGGCCTATACTAGTTTATTTTAAAAAAATGCATGAAAATACAGTGATGGTAAATATGATAATATATGATAGTAAAACCATGGTAATCCATGATGAATATGAAGAAACAAAAGCTTATCAATTACGGGATCTCATCTCAGCAGACACAAGCTGATGATGTTAAATTAAAAAGAACTTAAAAAAAGAAAATTGTGCGGAACAAAACTATTTCAGTTTCAAAACACTCAGAAATGATAGTTCAGTGTGTTCTTTGAATTACAAACATGTTCTTGTGCTCCACAGTTCATCCCATTATTGGCCGGTCACAGCTTGGTTTGGTAGACATGTTCCAGCAAATTCTATTGTTTATGCCTTCTCTGGCTTTGAGCTGTCACATCAGCCACCAAATATATATATATATATACATACCTCATGTCACATTTCTGTAAAAGAAGTAAAATGATCATTAATATGAGGTTTTCTTTATTTTATAGGATTTCATACTTTACCACAGTTTATTCTCTTATGTGCCATTTTCACATATTTTTACATCTTTTATTGTGCTCAAAACACAGTAGTGATATTATCACGTTGTCTTTTTTAAATAAACAAATGATGCTATCAGTCAAATAATTTTTTTATTTTGTGCCTTTTTAGCCAGCAAATCACACTTATAATTCAAGTGTATGGATTCGAGAGAAAGACCTTGTATCAATCGTGGCTCCTAAGGCAAAAACTGATCATTTACAATAATATCATGTGTGTAGAATTAACACGGTATTGATAATCATTGTTTTTAATATCGCAGTCGTGTAATATCCCTTATTCACATCATACAAATTAACAAAACAATGCCTGCATCTTGTAGTCAAAAGTCCTGTGAGATCAGGTTGTATTGGCAGCATGTATTAAGTTATGAATGGGAAAGTTGATTGTTTGGAGACCTCTCTTCCTCGTATTATACAGCAAGGAGCCCTTGATAAAACACATGGTCAAAATTCATATTACAGGTCAATATTGGGCACTGCCATATCAATAATTGAATGTGTCTTTCATTATTCATATGGATATTATTAGATTATTTATAGAGAGTACAGGATAAGGGTTGAAGGTGGAGTGGAGGGGTTGATGTATAGACTAATGAATTATGTAGGCAAATTTTGATGTATACTGATTTAAAGAGAAGAACAATATTTATTATATAGTATAATAATATTTATTATATAGTGTTTTTATAGTGTATTATATAGTGTAAAATAGGATGAATGTATAGTGAGTGTATAGTGCAAATACGTGTGATGAATATTGTGTGATGTAAATATAATGTACAGTATATGTGATTCATGTCTATGGTATATTTAATATATCATATGTTTAATGTAATATTTTGGTCCTGTGTAACAGGACCAAAAATTGCTATAGAAAAAGGAAAAAAAATAATGGAAATCTTGATTATCTATTATCCACTTTATGATCATGTAATTATGAAACCATAATTAGTTTTAATAAATGATTTATGGGATTATTTCGGTCAAGTTAATCAGAATAGTGGCTCCAAATGGTCTATTGTAGGATTTACAACCATAATCATACTCTTTCTCACAAAAAAGTTATAATAAATCCTCTAAAACCACATTAAATATCTTTCTCAGCTCCACAGTAAATAGCATAATATAAGTTTTAATGTCTCTTTAATAGGTTCACTGTCATAAAAGAAAAGATGTCTAAAAGATACACAGAATATCAATATTAGCTCTGCAAACACAAAGAGAAAGAGGGAGAGAGCAATAGATCAATTACACAGTTGATAAATTCTGCTCTGTGTGATTTCCCCTCTGAGTCAAAGAAACTCTCATCTCTGTCTCTATTACAACCAGCACGCTTACTGTGTGTCTCTGTCTGTCTGTCGCTGTGTGTGTCAACATGTGCATTTGTCTGCGTCTATCATAATGATGTGTGTGCGTATCTATGCTGCACAAAGGACCTCTAGTATGTAGTGTATAGGCTGTGAGCAACCCTATAAAAATCGGGATTTCCTGTTGTGTATTTGTCAGTCCCACCCAAACTTTTTAGCTCTTTGGCATCCTGCTTGAGACACAGCACGGTTTTTCAAAATGAAATATCATGCATTGCATGTGTAGTTTGTATGAATGCAATGAATCATTTATGATTGTGGAATGTAAACCATGTTAAACATGCAGTGAGAATTAAAAATGCAAGGCTGTGCATGCTAAAAGCAACACATTATATGCAAATACATCACCATAATCCTATTATGTTGGAGCATGAGCTTTAGGGAATGACATTTAGGTTGTCGTCCTTGGGAAGCAGGCTCCAGCCATAATGCCATGTACATGAACAATTTCTTGTTATTGATCATAGTGCTGATATTTCCTTGGGATTAAAATGGATTGTGAAAATTAAATGTAAGATAGGACCTTGCAGACAGTACAAGCTTATCAATAGACTGCATTGTATTCGATGTACATCCCTCACAGGCTTGTTTTCACTCATAAAAAATTAAACACAATCTACACACAAGCACATGTGCTGAACAAAGTGTAGTGGGCAAATTTTGGATCACCTAGTACTAAAACTTCAATTTAAACCCCATATAATCCATCGGATGAGTCTTTATACTGCACAAAGACACACACACGTATTAAATAATTCACATGGTGCTCGATTTGGGCTCAGCTTCTTCCCCTTTTGTGCTGAACCCTTTCCCTCTTTCACGTTTGTATATTCTCAGTGCTTCCATCATCATGATCTTTCCCTCTCATTTCACTTTTGCTCGCTCGCTGCCTCTTTGCCTCTCTATCTCTCTTTCAATTTCTTTCAGTCTTTTTTATTGCCATTCGCTTCTTATGGTCTCTTCCCGTAGGCGTCATTTGGTTTAAATAAAGCTGGTGGGAACTTTTTTCTTATTTTCAAGTCATTCTTTTTGACCAGTTCAAGCGCTCAAATGACCTTAGGAGATAATGGGTTGTGTATGTTAATTGATAATTTCATGGATCACAAACTGATAAAGTTTTGCATTGCATTAAGAAAGTTTCAGGTTCTAATCTACAATAACATTATTTTTTAGCAAAATTGGTTTTGTACTTCAGTAGAGGGATGTGTTTGTGTTTTGTGATTTTGTCAGAATGACCGATGATCTGTGGAAAGGTATTAGATTGAAGCATGTTTCTTTGTACAAGATTGCCAAAACTAATTCCAGGGCTGGCATTCATTCTAACACATGCAAACGAAATTATAACTCCTGTATAATTTCCTTTAAAACTCCATTTTTTAAACAAAAAGACATTCTCATCCTCTTTCACAGCATCTCATCACTTCATCGTCACAGACTTCTGTGCGAAAAAGAATGAAAGCCTATTAAATCGGTGGGAGACAGAGAAAACCGCTTCATCGTCAACGTCAAAGAAAGGGCATACGTCTTTTCACAGTCAGTCCTTCTCTTTTCTTTTAGACTCTTCCGGCTTTTTAATGCTGCCTACATTCTGCTTTGTATTGCACACAATTAATCATAATTAACTACTCATTTAATTCTGACCGCCACATGGCGAAGAGTTATAATTGACTTCACTGTAGGCTCTCAAAACTAAAATGAGAAGGTAAGTAACAAAAAAAAAGAAGATTAAATGAAAGCGAAGAAAAGAAAGAGGCAAAATGTTTGGACAAAACAGAACAAAAGAAGAACACAAAAGAATAAGAATGTGTATGGACTTCATAACAGGTAGAAGATACACGGGGAGCAAAAGAGAGAGAGAGAACGGACAAGAGAGCGAGATAGAGAGAAATATAAATAAACACTGTATGCTCTCATTGACCCCTTTTAGTGGATGAAGTAACAGGTTAATTAACTTATTGAGTTATCTAAGTTTGCAGCATGTTTAGTCTTCGTACACACTGTTGTCTGTACAGGAACACTGATAGCTTCTGTGTCATCTGAGGACGAGCGATGATCCTTCATTAATCTTCCTCTGGGCAGCTTAATCACAAATAAGAATTAATTACAACAGCACAGATATAACACTAATCTACTTCTCTCTACCGCTATTAAAACAAAAGCACATCTAAGCTGGTCTGCTGTACGTCTACTATCACTGCAACCTTCTTTCAAAATGTTTAACTCTCATAGTTGAAACGATTTTGCAAAGTTATTTCAATTTAGTATGCTGTATTTTAATCAATATATATGCGATTTATGGATCCGCTTATAATAACTATTCTTGGCAACAAGGTGCTATTTGTTAACAGAAGTAAACGCATTGGCTAATATCAGCTTTAAGCATTTTTTAATCCTTTTTAACGTAATGTCAATACAGTTAATCATGTTAGTTTATGGTGCATTAACTATAGTTAACAGAAACAAAGTTTGATTTTAAAATGTTTTAATTAATGCTAAAAGTAACATGAACTAAGATAATCGTGGAAATGTTTTGTCTATTGTTAGCGATTTCTTATCCAATATCAGTGTGAAAAACAGGTGAAAAATACAATAAATACAGTATATATCTGACTATTTATGTATTTTGTGAATATACACCTGCCTGGGTACTAAATAGATGAAATATGAATGTAACAACAATTATTTATTCAAGTAAAAAAATCAAGTTTTGTTTCATTTTGTTAGCTTTACACAACTTTTGTGTTAGCAAAACTAATGCTTAACGATACAAGATTTGATTTAAAAACATTTTTGAAAATGTTCTCTTATTTGTTTTTTCAATAAAAATAAATAAATAGTTTAAATACCTTACTATAGTTTGATATAATAAGTCATGTTTGCATTGAATATTTGCTCGGAATAGGACGACATGCCCACATAGCAAGAAGTGATGCAATGAAACAAAATGTCCTCATTAAACCACAAAGCTGTCTTCACTTCAAGCTTGCCACATGTAGTCAGCGGTGTTCATTATAACATGAGTGTTCCAGTTTTCTTGTGTTGTTTCATATATCTGCTCTCAGTAGACATGGTGTCCACCAATAGCTTAAAGTATATTCTGTAAGAGAAAAATATTGAAATGCATTCCTAAATGCAACTTCTTACATATTATATTTTAAATGGGGAGTTATTCAATTTCTTTCTCAATTGTAAATGTGAGATACATTTCAAGCTGTTGTAAAACAAGATAACCTTAACTGTGAAATAACTATAAAACACGTCCTCCTGTGGCTCAGTGCTTAAATAAGAACACTCTGAAATATACTGCATAATTACAACGCCAGTTAAAGCATGGCGGAGTGAAAAGCCCTTTTGGATCTTTTTTCCCATTTGCTCAACTCTTGCGAGATTTGATTTGGGGACCTTTTCATAGTGTTCAATAGCAATGACATTATCCAAAGGTCAATACGATTAACAAAAGCCCAGCTAGCGATTTGATGGCCAAAAAGCAAGAATGAATTTGATCAAGGTTTATTGAGGAACTTATAGGGTATGGTCCAGCTCCCAATCTCTTGACAAGTTTATATAAAGCAGACATTTATCTGTTATTAACCCTGAGAAAGTACAAACAGCTCCCAGCGAGTGAGAGAAAGGGGAAAGAAAGCAGCGATTTTTAAACCTGGTATAAAAGCAAACACAGCACAAACACACTTGATTCCTTGTTAAAGAGTTCATACTAAATTTGAAGAAGAATAACAAAGGTATTTAACTATTAAACGCAGTGACTGGGTGTATAACGAAATAATATCATAAATAATATACTGCATAAATGCTTTTAAGCTGACAGCTATTGACACTTTGGGTAACGTAAATGAATCTGTGAAAGAACTGTATGTTCAAGGGACAGTTCATCTGTATATGATTCTTTCCTCTTTGAAATGTAAAAGAAGATATTTTGAGAAATGTCTCAGTGGTTTTGTGTCAACACACATTGCAAGTCAGTGGGGGCCATTGTTGACGTTCCTCAAAATATATTTTTGCGTTCTGCAGATGAAAGAAAGTAATTTAGGTTTGTAAGGACATGAGAATAAGAAAATTATGAAACAATTTAAAAAATTTGGGGTGATCCCTACTTGACAGCATCAAAGAGCTGTCAACATTCCCAATAAGTCCATGAACTAAGCCATGACCTAAGCCCCTTGACATTTAGAGGATCGTTGTAATCGTGAAATATTTAGGCAGAGCTAAAACTGGCTCTCCCTTTTGAGTCTGGCCTCTCCCAAGTGTTTCTTAACCACTCTTATACACATATACATCTATAGTGGAGTTTCGGTTCCTTTGCCACTTGTTTACTCACTGGGAGACTAATTATTTAGATTTAGTTTAATCCATAAATATAAACAACCTGCATTTAACAACACACTTGCACGTTAACATATTCCTTCTGCACGTTTTGGTATTATTTCAAATTGTTCTGGTATATTGTAATTTTGGGCTCCCAGTCCTGATAACAATATTAAAAATAATTATATTCCTTAGTTTAATATAATTAAATTGAATACTTACAGTTGAATCCAGTCGTTTCGTGAGAAGAGAGACAGCGGTGGACGATAGACCTGAAATATGTGAAATATAAAGGTTTTTTGAAATTAGGAACATGAACATCCATTGTTAAACATCCAAACACGATCAAAACTTCGAAAACAGGGGAAAACGGGGCCTTTAATACCTCATATTCTCTCAAATTTTCCCTCTAGTTTTACTTTTATTCAATGTTTTTATTGGGATGTATGTAAAGCTGCTTTGCAACAATGAAAATTGTGGAAAGTGCTATAGAAATAAACTTGAATTGAATTAACGTGACAGCTTAGCAAATACATAACTAAATATAAACAAACAAATAATAAACAAACAAATTAAACTTTTTATGATAGCATGTCTTCAAATAGCCTGTAGTCACTGAATAGAACAGGGAATCTTTCATGCATCAGGAAACAAAAGCATTTAAAAAAGGACAGCTGCTCTAAGCAAATGTAAACACTGTTTTTATTTCCACATCTAGCAACAGACAGAATAGACAGCTCAAAACCTAACCCTGAAGCACGTTCAGGCAGAACGACAATGCCACACATGGAGTACACTGAACTGGTAATTTAATGGAGGTGCACATGAGAACAAATGCCAGTTATAGATCCACAGGTAAGTGTAAACAGGTAACATCCACAGGTGAGTAATGACAAATAACATCCACAGGTAAGTAACCCATCCACAGGTACATCCACAGTTAAATAACATCCACGGGTAAACTTTAACAGGGGTTGGAACTAGCAATAACAAAGAACAACTTTACAACTAAACCTGACCAAACATAAGACAAAACATAGGGTATAAATAGTGTCTGGGGAAATGTGGATTAGGTGGGGGTGCAATCATGGCGTGAAAGGTTGCAAAGGATCATGTGGAGTGTGGTCCGTGAAATTAAAGGTCCAGTGAAAGGGAGCAGGTGAAGATGGGAGAAAGCACAGAAGTTGGGGGGGGGGGGCATGGCTGAAATACCAGAGAGGATGTTACAAACCCATTGTCATCCACATACTTCTCATGGAATAGTTGTTTGTTCATGAATTCGTTCATGAATTTAAAAAATGTCATTTATTAATTTATGAAGGCGAGCTAGTGCAGGTGTCTTTCCTAGATACATGGAATTTCTTGAAAAGGTGCTTTTCCACGCTTTTTAAAGAATGAAAAGCTTATATCATTTGCATGGAAAGGAGCAACCAGTAAACTGTGTAAGTTGATTTTTTTTAAAGGACATAAGGGAAAGTAAACAAACAGACACACACACACAAACACGCACACACACAGTTTGTGAACAAGATTCATTCATTTATTTCAAGGTATAAATGCTGATAGATAAAATAACAGTCAGAGTCTGTCTTATAAGAGTCAAGATCACAGATACATAGATAGTATACCTACAAATAAAAAAACATCACAAACTAGGATGTGCACCAGTTTGAAGAGACAACATTAAATCACTGCAGTCAGAGGACCAAAAAAAGGGTGAAGGACAGACACAAAGAGAAAAGGTGTCCGTCTCCCCTGGGACCAATTACTACCAAACTCGGACTCCCTATTAGATTCTCCACACACCGTCCTTTAGTTCTAAACGCTCTCTCTCTTTCTTTCTTTCACACATTCTCACAAAGACATGCTGAGTTTCCATGTTTTATGAGGACTTTCTATCGACATAATGATTTTTATGAAAAAACAGTATGTTCTAACCCCTGACCCTCACCTTAACTCCAAACCTAACCCTCACACAAACCTTTCTGCATTTTTACATTTTAATTTCATTTACATTGCAGTTCGATCTATAAGCTTTCCGAATGGGGACCGGAAAAAGTGAAATCGTTTTATATTGAAATCAAACAAATATAATTTCATAAGAATGTCTTTATGTAGGTGTACATAGGTGGTGGGGATCCAGTGGGTCTTGAAAACATGTTTCTCCATGAAAGGGGGGCTCGGCCAAATAATTTGGGAACCAGGGCTGTAGGGTTTAGTATGCAGGACCACAAACACACAAACATGCCAATCATAAATTAAATAATTTATATTTGGGTTGTTTTAGTTCCTAATATAAATTGAATGAAATATTAAAAAAATATATATATATTGTTAGTGTGTTATTGTTCTGCCCCAAACGCTTATATGTCTGTTCAAATATTCACTAACACTGAATAGTGTTAGCTCAATCTGAAAAGAAATCATCACCGTGTTGGTAAATCATTGCGAAATATCAATGATACATTGTGGTTTATTATGAATTTTAGACAAAATTACTGATGTTTATAATATAAACAAATCACTTAAGCAGTGAGGCTGAGCATGAATCAGATGAAGTGTTTTAGCTGTAGCTAATTTTTTTACTCAAAATCCATTACAGCCATCAGTTGATTTGTTAATACATTTTAAACGGTGCCCTTGGTGATGTCTCTCAAATTATATTGGTAAACAGAAATGGCATTATATGTATGGGTGTAGGGGGGTAAGTATGTTTAAGTATATGGACGAGCGGTCAAGGTGTTGATAGGTTACCTAGAGACCATGTTCATGATAGTCCATTAGGTGCAGAGAATGAGATGGCCAATTGTGCGTGTGTGTGCATGTGTGTGTTGATACGTGTGACTGATCGACTGAGCATTGGAGCTGGAGAACAAATTCTGAGGTAGCTGCCACCGTGAACAGAGGTAAAGCTTTAGAAAGAAAGACATTAAAGGGAAAACATAGGTGTGGGATGTATAGGCAGAGCAATTTTGTCATTCAGCCCAATGCTCATTTTTTTTTTCTCTCACCATTCTTTATCCTCTCTCTCGTTCACTTAGACCTGATATCAAGTTCAGTCAGCAGGTGCTATGACATGGAGGGCTGCATGCATGTGAATAAGTCTACTTGAATATTTACGTTTTCATTTATGATTTAGATGATCATTTATAATTTAGTTCCACTTAACCCAACCTGCCCTTGACTAGTACTATTAACCATTCATTATAAGTCTGAAGTAACAAACAAATAAATTCATTAATGAAGGTGGTTGATGTATTTTAGGTAGGGAAATTCAATTTTCTTTAGCTGAAGATTTAATGTAAGCAGTGTTGGGAAGGTTACTTATGGAAACGTTCTAAGATTAAATAGAGATTTAAAATCATAACAAGAAATAGGGGGCTAATTTACACAAATTTGCTGTTATTGAAGGATTGCCGCTGGCACAAAACTACTTGACCCAACAGCAAAGCTGTAGTCTATAAGACTGTAATTTTACACAAGAGGTTTACAAAGAAGGCTTAAAGGTACAGTTACAAAATTCAATAAACCATTCAATAATACAAACAAATGCTCAATGTCATATGAGGGAGTCTTAAATTTAAATCTTAAATTTAAAACTAAATAATTTTGGTCCAATAAACCCAGGATGTTACAAGCTGACAGCAGAAGAAAGCATCATACATCTTTAAGGTCTAAAAAATAAATGTGTAATAAATGTAAATAGTTAAATAACTACAGTATAATACTGTTCTTTGCATATACAATCGTTTTTAGTTGTACACAGAATGAAACAAAATTATTTTTACCCACACTTTTCTATAATAGTATGTGTCCCCAACACTGAATGTAAATGTAATTCAAAATGTTTTTGTTCCTGGTTGTCGGGTAGCTCTCTTTATCGCCTACGATCGTTTTAGTTTGACCCTTTATTTGTGCAGCACATTTCTTTAATAATTTTGGTCCGAGAAACCCAGGATGTTACAAGTTGACAGCACAAGACAGCATCAATACAGTATCTTTAAGGTCTTAAAAATCTAAAGGTTTGACAGGTAGTAGTCCATGCTGGATAATCTATGCGCTATTTTATACAGTTATTATAATTACTTTATAGAAGACCTTGACCCCTGAAAAAAAAAGAAAATGTGACTTTCTGTGGTTTGAATGGACAGACTGACAGATTAAAAGCAGGGTAGGAGAGGCATAGTAGTTCTCCTTAAATATCCAAGGAAAATGATTAAAACCAATTTAATTGAGAGAGTCACACATGAGCCATACAGAGTTACAGAGTCGCATGGCTAGTGTCTGATTTCTTTGACTTGTTTCGAAACGACTCTAATGAGAATCCCCGCTCGCCAAATTAACACAATTATCACCTACTTGTCTCTTTCGAGGTTACTGACATGGACCTGACATCGTGACATTCAGCTCATTACTGCAAATGTTATTGTTTAACAATCTTCAGTGGCTTCACTTAAGTGTGTAGCACTGAGAATACAATACATATGCTGCATGCGGTCGCACAAAGTAAAAAAACAGAGAAAAGGTGTTTATTAGCTATGCATCAGCGAGTGTGTTGAAACTGCTCTGAAACGCTGTGAATAACTCCATTTAGAAAATCGTGAAGAGCGTTCACACTCGTGGGCGGCCCACAGAGAGTTGTTAAAGAAGGGTCAAAAACAGTGTTGGTATTATCAGTTATTCAAATGCAGCCTTGGAGAGCTGAAAGAAACACACACACACACACACACACAATAACTAAGCGGTTCAACTGAGAAATATTCAGCTGGGTTCAGAACCAACATTTTCTTTGAGAAAGAGATTTTTTCCTATGTTGTTAACTGTCAATACATTCAAATATTTAATTTATATGAAAATATATAGAATAACACATTGTTAATATAATATCATATATACAATTTATTGAATAATATACAAGGCTTGCTTTCAATATGCGTAAATGTATTTTATAAAATGCATCTAATATTTTACAGGAAATTGGGTGCTTACGACTGAACACTGGCTTACAGAAATTGTGCTGTATAGTCAACCTGATCTCACAGGAGTTTTGTAGCAGTTTTTTGGCTAATTCATATGAATCTGTATGTTATGAAATGTATAAAAACATGCGACTCTAAGAACAAAGTAATACTGAAGCCCATCCCATAACCCCACCTCTAAACCTAACATCCCTGTCACAAACGCAACTTACAGTAAAGCGTACAAATTTATACGAATTAGCCACTTCATGAAAGAGTTACGAATTCCCATGAGAATTGGTGTAATATATACAATATATACTGCTTACTTTTTAAAGGTCTGATGAACTGTGCTTGTTTACTGTATTATATTGGTATATGAGGTCTACTTATGAGTTTGTGTGGTTTTTACATCCAAAAACATCAAAATCAATAAGTAATAGGCGATTTTCTACCCAGGTTTTGAGGCCAGCTCTGCAAACGCTCGGTTTAAATGGGCATTGAAGACACTTGGAAGTAAACATCCTCCTCTTTGATTGGATAGCAGTTTGCGTAGTTGGAGCTTCCGGTGAATTTGGTTTAGAGACCTAATGTTAGGTTACATATTAGCACCATTCACAGTTTTCGCACAGCATTAGTATTATCTGGACACCTCATGTGATTTATTAATGACCTCCCCACATCAGTATTTCATTTAATGATATATGAACCTGTCAGCATTTGAGACCAGTGATCCCGAACCGGACAAAAGATCACCGCAATCGCGGGTCTCAAATGTTACGAGTTTCTATGATAACTGAACAAACAACTAACTCCCTGTAAAATTCTAATTTAGAAAAATTATATATAAGCGCGCCAAATAACAGAGATGGCGATTCGGACGGGCTTAAGATCACAGACAACCTCTGGAATTAATACAAATGATTAGAGGTCCCCAGGTTATACTCATCTCCTGCTATAGTGCTCAGGGCACATGAAGCGATCTCTAACAGAGCAATAGTGACGCATAGTACAAAATGTTTTAACACATAAGATTGTTGCACCATTCCTATATGATCCAATATTGATGCCCCAGCACTGCTCTTTAATTTTAAACTCTCCACAAATTCAGTGTCGAGCTGTGCCTTGTTCACGAAAGAAATGAAATGGACAAACGTTTCATGTTTTTCCAACATGAGCTGGAACGTCTTTAGAAATAAACTTTATCTCCGCATTACTAATGTCAGAATCCGAAAGAAGGTTATGCAGCAACTTTATTCTTCCACAACCAGGGGTGGCACAATATTTAGCTATGTTTAACGGCATGTTTGTTTATTGCCTGCTGCTCTATCTAGTTCCACGCCACTGGTTCTCTCATGCGCAAACCAGTGGGGGGGGGGGGGCTAGAGAAGAAGTTGTTGATATTTAATGTGGAGGTGGTGTTCAACCTATCAATGACGTCACAAATGGGTGCATTCCAGAACCTGGCGTTCACTGGGCCTGGTGTCAATAACAAATGTTATCTCAGTAACCAGGGCGTTTTCAGTTCTGCCACATGATGTTCGTGTGATTACGATTCCCTCTTAAATAATAAAAGCTCTGGTTAAAATTGTGATTTTAATTCATGCCTCCTTTAAAAAGTAGTATGCAAAATAGCATACATTGTATAAACCCTTTCATTGGACCTGTGCGCCTGGACTTTAACTATTTGTTTATTGGTCTGGAAAGTGTCTAATAATGTTACTAATTTAATTTATGTTAAATTGAATTTATATTATTATTTTATTGTATCTTAGTTGTATTAAATAAACAATTTGTTTAATTTTGCTGTGTGTTTATTTCCTAAATAAACTATGTGTTAAATGGGTCCTGTAGTTTGCCGCATTTAAAGAAACCAAATGTTACATTGACATCTTAGCTGGCATCGAAGTCTTAATTCAAAATATTGGAGAAGCAAGTTCAGCCAGGTAAATTTTCTGAAATAATCTACAGACACTCTATTTGTGAATGTGTACCGAAAGTTATGGGCAGTCCACGACCATGTGCATGCAAAATATTGATTATTTATGTTATTGCTTTGAAACCATCTATACAATAAACATTTCAAACCGCAGCGTGTTACATGACTACGTTTGTCACATGACCTCATCAAGCTTAATTCATCAAACTTATTTTCCTCATCACTTAACTTGACTGTCTGATTAAAGGAAATAAATTGTGGTTCTTTTTTTTAAGTAAAAATTTTTTGCTTGTTTAAAATTCACTAGAATCACGTGAAAAGGCTTGGAAAAGGAAGTCAAGTCATGCGCAATGCATTGTGGGATATAATATTTCTTGGTCATATCAAAAATGAGCATACACTGCACATATGCACACTGTGGCAGTAGTAGAGTAGTATATTAGTATACTACTCCCAAAAAAGACAATAAAAATGTTCTTCTACATTTTTGAAAGGACGGCCAACAGTCACTTTGGAAATGCAAAATATCTCCATCCTCTTTTCCTTCTACTTCCATTATCTTCTCCTTCTCATTCAATCCCGGTAAATTCATTCCATTCCCTGTCCTTTTCCCCAATAAAACTCTCCATTCATTTTCTAAACACACATTCACCAATATTTTCCCTCTCCAGTTCAGCCCATCACGCTCCATTTTATTTCTCCCCCTCTCAATTTCACCATTCTCTTGCCATCTGTCTTTCTCCTCCCATCCATCTCTGTGAAAGCAGCAGGAGCCGATGAAATGCAGGCTTATTCCCACTTCACAGACATTCAGGTGTGCTGCACAAAGGCCGTCAATCAAACCGTTGTGTGCAAGATTGAAGGACATGCCCTGATCTGCGGTCGTATGCTAAGACCTCCGGAATTTTTTTCTGGTCATACTGTGCCAATTTAATTTTGCAAAAGGTATCTCTGGCCCACTGGACTATGTAATGCTACAAGCCTGACTGGGTGTGAGTGTGTGTGCTGTCTTTATATGGTTTAAAAGCCGTATTTTAAGGCTACATCTGCTAAAGGTTTATAGACTGAACAATTTTTACAGCAGATCAGCAATTCGTGAGGTCTGTGTGTGCATTGTTCACTAAAGCAATAAGCCCCAAGAAGCAGTGGGTCACAGTGCAGTTTATAACAGCTAAGAGCTTTAAAACCCCCTTAGCTGTAAATGCACTGTAACCGTCATGGTCCTGCCTCTTCTTGTCATGATTCGAGTCTTGTGGCCGGATCATGACATACCCATGTGTTTTATGTGGAGAAAGAGGATTTTGGTTGTAATACCATGCTCTCTCTCCGTTAACGCGTCTTTTAGCCCCGTCCCCTCTTATCTTCGTCAGCTCCCATAAGTGTTCATCCATCTCACCTGTCCAACCTGTGCCCATTAGTGTTTGAGTCCCGTCACCTGACTGTGCCTAGCCCAGTGTAATTACCTATGTTAGTGTTCCCCTCTGTCCCGTGTCGGTTCATTGTGTGTTTACCCGATTCCATTCTTGCTCGTGTTTGCAAGAGACTGTATTCCTGTGTGTCTTTGATTATTATTTGGATTATTCACCTAGTTTGTTTTGTCCCCATTGTCGGTTTTTGTTTTATTAATAAAAGTCTTTTTGTTTCTGTTTTTTTTTTTTTATTTCTGCCTGCGCTTGGGTTCTGTCCACTCCCTGTGACAGTTACCCACTGCTTCGCGGCTCTTATTGCTTTTATAAAAGAGTTAATCCATATGCGTAGCGAGGTTTCATAAAATAAAGTAAACAAAATGATATTAAGGCTGTGAAATGCGGTCAGCCGTTATAAATCGGGGCATTTGATAACGGCTAGAACTCGGCTCAGCCAATCAGAATCAAGGACTAGAACTAACCGTTTTATAAACTGCCGTATTAAACACCCCTGCAAGTACCTCAAGGCATTTTTAGGAATTTGTATTACGGTTAAATCTGCCTTTTTCACATAGCATAGAAGCCTACAAATATACCGCAAGTTTACACAGATGTGCAAGGCCAGCATAATGTAAATGAATTAGCATTAGCATGTATTAGCAAACGATGAAAATAACATGAACTAAGATTAATAAATGTTGTATTTTTCATTGTTAGTTAATATAAGGTAATGGATTAACGAATTGTTACAAATACAACCTCCTTGTAAAGTGCAACGAAAGCCATTATTTGACTTCAGTACAGAAGAATGGGGACAGCAACCTTTGCAAAACCCAGCTGTATGTACATTGGTTTTAGGTGTTCCTGTTCTGTTTGTTTTGCAGTTCACATGTCCACTATACAAGCAGGTTCAGGTTCTGGTAAGGCTATTATCAAAAACCTTTACCAGACAGAAGTGATAAGTGGACAAACCACAGGGCCACTGCTGCACCAAATGCTGCCACTCTCCATTTCCCCCATCCCTCTCCACATAATCAGTTTGATAAAGACCATAGAACGTAAGGGGAGAAGTGGAGAGGACCACACAGAGAAAGGTAAGTAAAAGAGAAATATGGGTAAATTGAAAATGCTGAGAGTGCTGCTGATTGTGTATGAGTAAAGTGATGGGATGGTGGGAAGGTGGGAAGAGGACCCATGGGTAATGACAGAGTGAGAGAGAGAAAAAATAGAAAAAACATCATGACTGTGGCCCAGATGTCTGCATTTATTTCATTTCCAGCAGGGGAACCAGATCCCTGCAGAGAGAAAATGAGAGGACTGATTATTGGAGAGAGAGAGAGAATGATATAATTTATTTAAAGAAGGGGAGCAAAATATATATATTAAGGAAAGGCAAATATACACACCGTAAACATCTTCTGCAAGATCTTAATGTTTAAAATTAGGTTCTTGCAAGGTTTTGTTCAAAAGCCATGAATCTAATATGTTTTTATGTCTGAGATGGTGTTATGCTTTACACATATCTAGTAGTATCTTATCTTATTGTAAATTCAAGTACCATAAAACAGATTCTAAATGCATTAAGTTCAGTGTCTTCATAAAACAACAGGCAATAACACTGGTGTCAAAAGTCAAATTCATTACTCAGGTTGAAGTATAGATACTAGAGTTGAGCCGGATACTCGGCTGAAACAAGTATCCGGTACAGATAAAGCACTTTTGCCGAGTATGAGTATCATACGAGTAATACGAGCGCAGCGACAAGACGAGACAACGGAGACGGGACCCCTCGGAGCGACCGGAAAGAGAGAGGGGAGAGAGGAAAAAAAAAAAATTATAGTCCGGTTCCCTGACATGCTGCCGTTCGTTCCTTAACCAGCCGGAGTACTCTTTTGCGGTGCCTTGCGGTGGCCCTGGGGCTTCGGTGGACGGCTCGACCGTCCGCCCCCTGGCGGCCGGCGGTGGCTCCTCCTTTATCTGGGAGTCGGGGCGGGTTCCCCGTCCCCTGCTCCTCCCCCTTGGGCGGACGGACGCAGGCTCCGGCCTATGGCGGACGGCAGCAACTCCCCCGCTCCCGCTTGGACGAAAGCCACCCCACCTCGACCCAGGGGCGTGGCAGCAAAGGTCGCCGTTCCACCGAAGCTTTGACGGTGGCCGCACGTTACACTTCCGTTTCCCCAGAGCCACCGCTTCGGGCAGCCACTGGTGGACGCCCTTCGTCCGTGCTGCCCGAACTCTCCGGCACCACGAGGTCACTCGGTGGCGAGGACTCTCCGACAGCATGTCTCTCCTTCCTTCCGGGTTTCGGCACCAATGTAACAAGATTCAAAAAAAGGAAGGAAGGAGACAGGAACCGGCAGACATTCAAATAAAAATTTAATATAAATAATAACTGCCGGCAGCCCCTCGCGGACGACCGCCGGCGAAATAACATAATCATAAATATAAATACAAACGTAAAACATGTTCGGGCCCGGTCCTCTCTCTTCGACGGTCCGGTCGCTCGTTCCTTTTATATGCTCCCTATCTCCTACGTGATTCGAGCCCGGTGTGCGCACAGCTGGCGCTCATTCACAATTACTCACCGGACTCGAACCACGGTCTCGCCCCGCCTACTCTACTACAATGACGCTCATCTCGTGTGCACCATGAGATATGTTTTTATTTGTTTATTAATTGTGATATTAATATGTCTTTGTTTTTATGTGTGTGTTTTTATAAACAAAACATCTAAAACAAAACCTCACAAACCGTTTTGTTAATAAAAGATTTTTAATCTAATGTTTTTCATAAAAAACATTAAATCAACCGTTCAACCCATTTGTTTTGTTCAAAGAAAGAGAAATGTGTAAAGATATGAAGTTAAAGATCAAAATAATAAAAAAACCTGAATGTCATTGATGAATTTATTTTCTTATGCGGTGTAATCGGTAATACTGGTGTTGTCCGTCTGTATTTTAAATGTAGGCTTTTTAGACATTAAACAAAAGTTATTTTATAACTCATGAATCTATAATTCACCTTTCATGTGACATCAAGTTATACATTTAAATGAATCTCACTGTGGCAATGGGGGCGTGGTTTAGTGACGTATGCACCGGACCTGGGAAAGACACGGGAAAACCGGTGAACAAATGGGTCGATTGCAGACTAAGTTCACCTGCGTCTTGTTTTAGTGAATGGCGAGGAGACTGCTTAAAGGCTGGCAGACTCAAGAGGAGAGGAAGAGAGAGACACGGACTGAAAGAGACGGGAACGAGCGGAATCTCTGAAACCCGGAAGTGAAACCCGGGGGAATGCTGACCAGAACCCTTTGTTATTTTGATGATAGAAAGTGCGCAGTGGCGCTTCGTTTTTGTTAGAGTCTAAAATAAAGTGACTCTGTCTCTCAGTCTACGCCGACCCCGCCTCCTTCCTTCCTTACACTCACGAACGTTCTCTACACTCACGATTAGAGACAATAACCCAGTTTATATTGAGAAATCCCAAGAAGCCACGTGATTGGCTAAACAGTGTTGATCAATTCACTTTCAGGTGACATCACTTGTTGTTTACATTTAAATGAACCTTAAGGTTATACAATAACTCCGTTTATATTTAAAATTCCCAAGAAGCCACGTGATTGGCTGAACAGTGTTCTAAAATACTGTGTCTTTTTGTTGGTATCCACCACACTCATAACCTAAAGCACACTGAAGACAGAGCATAAAGCATCTTCTCTGAGATATCCCTTGAGATTTGACAAACAATCACTACTTTTCTCTTAGCAATTTACTTTCAGCACCATGAAGGTATGTTAATCCAACCTTGTAGTAACATAGAAAACATTAAGGATTTTTAAAACAAGAGCTAAATCCCCTTGATCAATCTTTACTCAATCTGTCGCTTCAATTTTAAAGCGAAGTGCAGATGGTACCTTCTCTGGTCCAGGCTATAACCTGAGAAAGACCAGAAAACCTTCGAGCCCTCTGAAGGATCCCAACGTGTCTGACAACCTTGCATTGATAGCACATGCAGTCAGCTTGGACCACAAGTACAGCTCCAAGTCTGGTAGCTGTCACTCAACAACACATAAACAACTAAAGGGCATTAAGCTAGAGAACCACATCCTTAAAAATGCAGCTGTAATTCCTGAGTTATCTCCAGTACATACAAACACTCAAACCCCAGCACATCTGGTAACACATGCCGTCCGCTTGGACCACAACTACATCTCCGAGTCTGATAGCTCTCACTCAACAACACATAAACAACTAAAGGGAATAAAGCTAGAGAACCACTTCTTTAAAAACGCAGCTGTCATTCCTGAGTTTTGCCCAAAATTTACAAAGTCTCACACCGAAGCCCAACTGGTGCACACCAGCACTGAGGAACCTCTTTTAATCCATGGGAACAGCACAGAAGACCATCAAAGAACGTATCATGCTGTGGTGGATTCTATGTTAAAGAAATCCTCTGGAGAGCCTCACAACTACAGCCTGCAGTTAGGGCTTCGTGTGAAGCAACGCCTCTGGAAAACTCTAAACTGCCCCACCATGATTGAAGAAGAGCAGCCTGATGGACTCATCCAAGTTAAAGAGATGTTCTCCAGACCAAGCCTAAAGAGATCTGCCCCACGTATAAATGTCGACATTAGCGGTGAACCCCTGCCATACGCACCACAGAGGAAGAGGCCCTGCCTGTGACATCCATGCAGAGCCTAGATTATATTTAGTGTATATACTGTACATAGTTCTAGAATAAATGTTTGGTACTTATTACTATGAATCTTTCTTATTTGTATTACTTTATTTAATAATTACTTCATGACTATGAACTTACTACTTGTTGTCAAATTTATTGAAAACAATAAAATCACTTTGCAAATATATTGTAGTTTGATTTTGCTTGCCATAAAATATGTGTATTTAGGTAAAATAGCTTTAAATGCGTGACGTCTTTCCCAGGTTTGTAACCCATGTATAAGCGTGAAAAATAATCCAAGCTCTGATTTTCTCTTAAATCCACTTAGGAAACCAGTCAATGTTTTTTTCACCAAACACGTTCTGTAGTTTCACATAAATATTTCTCGGCCTCTCTCTGATAAAGTTGTGAAATTACGCCACAATGGAGGCGCTGTTTCGTTATCAGCAAACTGAGGCACTAAAAAGAGTTGCAGAAAAAACAGCGAGTTCGCCAGTATGAACGCACATTGCGTTCAGAACGACTCATACACGAATGACTCATTTGAACAGATTCATTTAAAATATTGAACTTTAAAGTCACTAGCGTATAAAAGGGATCATTGAATCATTCAAAGTGAACCACAGAGAATGCAAGATGTGAATTTATAAAGACTGGTCAATTCAGCTGGATATTGTGGGCTGAAAAGTTAGTTGAAAATGATAAAAAAGCTTTATTTGATAAAAAAAATCTATTTGGTTGAAGAAAAGTTATGTTTTATGCAATTTAATAATTGTCATTTTTATGACGCTCATTACGTGAGCACCTGCTCCATGACACATTCACAGCACAGAGCCTCGGAGGTCACATGACAGTACAATGGCAGAGGACATTTGTTATATATGAGATACGTTTTTATTTGTTTATTAATTGTGATATAAATATGTCTTTGTTTTTATGTGTGTGTTTTTATAAACAAAACATCTAAAAC
Source organism: Triplophysa dalaica (assembly GCF_015846415.1). Classification (NCBI taxonomy): domain Eukaryota; kingdom Metazoa; phylum Chordata; class Actinopteri; order Cypriniformes; family Nemacheilidae; genus Triplophysa; species Triplophysa dalaica. Next base: position 10,032,041 of record NC_079543.1, read on the forward strand.
AAAACCTCACAAACCGTTTTGTTAATAAAAGATTTTTAATCTAATGTTTTTCATAAAAAACATTAAATCAACCGTTCAACCCATTTTTTTTGTTCAAAGAAAGAGAAATGTCTGAAGATCTGAAGTTAAAGATCAAAATAATAAAAAAAACCTGAATGTCATTGATGAATTTATTTTCTTATGCGGTGTAATCGGTAATAAAGGTGTTGTCCATCTGTATTTAAATGTAGGCTTTTTAGACAATTAAACAAAAGTTATTTTATAACTCATGAATCTATAATTCACCTTTCATGTGATATCAAGTTATACATTTAAATGAACCTCAAGATTAGAGACAATAACCCAGTTTATATTGAGAAATCCCAAGAAGCCACGTGATTGGCTGAACAGTGTTGATCAATTCACTTTCAGGTGACATCACTTGTTGTTTACATTTAAATGAACCTTAAGGTTATACAATAACTCCGTTTATATTTAAAATTCCCAAGAAGCCACGTGATTGGCTGAACAGTGTTCTAAAATACTGTGTCGTTTTGTTGGTATCCACCACACTCATAACCTAAAGCACACTGAAGACAGAGCATACAGCATCTTCTCTGAGATATCCCTTGAGATTTGACAAACAATCACTACTTTTCTCTTAGCAATTTACTTTCAGCACTATGAAGGTATGTTAATCCAACCTTGTGGTAAAATAAAAAACATTAAGGATTTTTAAAAAAAGAGCTAAATCCCCTTGATCAATCTGTACTCAATCTGTCGCTTCACTTTTAAAGCGAAGTGCAGATGGAACCTTCTCTGGTCCAGGCTATAACCTGAGAAAGACCAGAAAACCTTCGAGCCGTCTGAAGGATCCCAACCTGTCAGACAACCTTGCAGTGATAGCACATGCAGTCAGCTTGGACCACAAGTACAGCTCCAAGTCTGGTAGTTCTCACTCAACAACACATAAACAACTAAAGGGCATTAAGCTAGAGAACCACATCCTTAAAAATGCAGCTGTAATTCCTGAGTTATCTCCAGTACATACAAACACTCAAACCCCAGCACATCTGGTAACACATGCCATCCGCTTGGACCACAACTACATCTCCGAGTCTGATAGCTCTCACTCAACAACACATAAACAACTAAAGGGAATAAAGCTAGAGAACCACTTCTTTAAAAACGCAGCGGTCATTCCTGAGTTTTGCCCAAAATTTACAAAGTCTCACACCGAAGCACAACTAGTGCACACAAGCACTGAGGAACCTCTTTTAATCCATGGGAACAGCACAGAAGACCATCAAAGAACGTATCATGCTGTGGTGGATTCTATGTTAAAGAAATCCTCTGGAGAGCCTCACAACTACAGCCTGCAGTTAGGGCTTCGTGTGAAGCAACGCCTCTGGAAAACTCTAAACTGCCCCACCATGATTGAAGAAGAGCAGCCTGATGGACTCATCCAAGTTAAAGAGATGTTCTCCAGACCAAGCCTAAAGAGATCTGCCCCACGTATAAATGTCGACATTAGCGGTGAACCCCTGCCATACGCACCACAGAGGAAGAGGCCCTGCCTGTGACATCTATGCAGAGCCTAGATTATATTTAGTGTATATACTGTACATAGTTCTAGAATAAATGTTTGCTACTTATTACTATGAATCTTTCTTATTTGTATTACTTTATTTAATAATTATTTCATGACTAGGAACTTACTACTTGTTGTCAAATTTATTGAAAACAATAAAATCACTTTGCAAATATATTGTAGTTTGATTTTGCTTACCATAAAATATGTGTATTTAGGTAAAATAGCTTTAAATGCGTGACGTCTTTCCCAGGTTTGTAACCCATGTATAAGCGTGAAAAATAATCCAAGCTCTGATTTTCTCTTAAATCCACTTAGAAAACCAGTCAATGTTTTTGCACCAAACACGTTCTGTAGTTTCACATAAATATTTCTCGGCCTCTCTCTGACAAAGTTGTGAAATTACGCCACAATGGAGGCGCTGTTTCGTTATCAGCAAACTGAGGCACTAAAAAGAGTTGCACAAAAAACAGCGAGTTCGCCAGTATGAACGCACATTGCGTTCAGAACGACTCATACACGAATGACTCATTTGAACAGATTCATTTAAAGTATTGAACTTTAAAATCACTAGCGTATAAAAGGGATCATTGAATCATTCAAAGTGAACCACAGAGAATGCAAGATGTGAATTTATAAAGACTGGTCAATTCAGCTGGATATTGTGGGCTGAAAAGTTAGTTGAAAATGATAAAAAAGCTTTATTTGATAAAAAAAATCTATTTGGTTGAAGAAAAGTTATGTTTTATGCAACTTAATAATTGTCATTTTTATGACGCTCATCACGTGTGCACCTGCTCCATGACACATTCACAGCACAGAGCCTCGGAGGTCACATGACAGTACAATGGCAGAGGACATTTGTTATATATGAGATACGTTTTTATTTGTTTATTAATTGTGATATAAATATGTCTTTGTTTTTATGTGTGTGTTTTTATAAACAAAACATCTAAAACAAAACCTCACAAACCGTTTTGTTAATAAAAGATTTTTAATCTAATGTTTTTCATAAAAAACATTAAATCAACCGTTCAACCCATTTTTGTTGTTCAAAGAAAGAGAAATGTGTGAAGATCTGAAGTTAAAGATCAAAATAATAAAAAAAACCTGAATGTCATTGATGAATTTATTTTCTTATGCGGTGTAATCGGTAATAAAAGTGTTGTCCGTCTGTATTTTAAATGTAGGCTTTTTAAACAATTAAACAAAAGTTATTTTATAACTCATGAATCTATAATTCACCTTTCATGTGATATCAAGTTATACATTTAAATGAACCTCAAGATTAGAGACAATAACCCAGTTTATATTGAGAAATCCCAAGAAGCCACGTGATTGGCTGAACAGTGTTGATCAATTCACTTTCAGGTGACATCACTTGTTGTTTACATTTAAATGAACCTTAAGGTTATACAATAACTCCGTTTATATTTAAAATTCCCAAGAAGCCACGTGATTGGCTGAACAGTGTTGATCAATTCACTTTCAGGTGACATCACTTGTTGTTTACATTTAAATGAACCTTAAGGTTATACAATAACTCCGTTTATATTTAAAATTCCCAAGAAGCCACGTGATTGGCTGAACAGTGTTCTAAAATACTGTGTCTTTTTGTTGGTATCCACCACACTCATAACCTAAAGCACACTGAAGACAGAGCATACAGCATCTTCTCTGAGATATCCCTTGAGATTTGACAAACAGTCACTACTTTTCTCTTAGCAATTTACTTTCAGCACCATGAAGGTATGTTAATCCAACCTTGTAGTAACATAGAAAACATTAAGGATTTTTAAAAAAAGAGCTAAATCCCCTTTATCAATCTGTACTCAATCTGTCGCTTCACTTTTAAAGCGAAGTGCAGATGGTACCTTCTCTGGTCCAGGCTATAACCTGAGAAAGACCAGAAAACCTTCAAGCCGTCTGAAGGATCCCAACCTGTCAGACAACCTTGCATTAATAGCACATGCAGTCAGCTTGGACCACAAGTACAGCTCCAAGTCTGGTAGCTGTCACTCAACAACACATAAACAACTAAAGGGCATTAAGCTAGAGAACCACATCCTTAAAAATGCAGCTGTAATTCCTGAGTTATCTCCAGTAGATACAAACACTCAAATCCCAGCACATCTGGTAACACATGCCGTCCGCTTGGACCACAACTACATCTCCGAGTCTGATAGCTCTCACTCAACAACACATAAACAACTAAAGGGAATGAAGCTAGAGAACCACTTCTTTAAAAACGCAGCTGTCATTCCTGAGTTTTGCCCAAAATTTACAAAGTCTCACACCGAAGCCCAACTGGTGCACACCAGCACTGAGGAACCTCTTTTAATCCATGGGAACAGCACAGAAGACCATCAAAGAACGTATCATGCTGTGGTGGATTCTATGTTAATGAAATCCTCTGGAGAGCCTCACAACTACAGCCTGCAGTTAGGGCTTCGTGTGAAGCAACGCCTCTGGAAAACTCTAAACTGCCCCACCATGATTGAAGAAGAGCAGCCTGATGGACTCATCCAAGTTAAAGAGATGTTCTCCAGACCAAGCCAAAAGAGATCTGCCCCACGTATAAATGTCGACATTAGCGGTGAACCCCTGCCATACGCACCACAGAGGAAGAGGCCCTGCCTGTGACATCCATGCAGAGCCTAGATTATATTTAGTGTATATACTGTACATAGTTCTAGAATAAATGTTTGCTACTTATTACTATGAATCTTTCTTATTTGTATTACTTTATTTAATAATTACTTCATGACTATGAATTTACAACTTGTTGTCAAATTTATTGAAAACAATAAAATCACTTTGCAAATATATTGTAGTTTGATTTTGCTTGCCATAAAATATGTGTATTTAGGTAAAATAGCTTTAAATGCGTGACGTCTTTCCCAGGTTTGTAACCCATGTATAAGTGTGAAAAATAATCCAAGCTCTGATTTTCTCTTAAATCCACTTAGAAAACCAGTCAATGTTTTTGCACCAAACACGTTCTGTAGTTTCACATAAATATTTCTCGGCCTCTCTCTGACAAAGTTGTGAAATTAAGCCACAATGGAGGCGTTGTTTCGTTATCAGCAAACTGAGGCACTAAAAAGAGTTGCACCAAAAACAGCGAGTTCGCCAGTATGAACGCACATTGCGTTCAGAACGACTCATACACGAATGACTCATTTGAACAGATTCATTTAAATTATTGAACTTTAAAGTCACTAGCGTATAAAAGGGATCATTGAATCATTCAAAGTGAATCACAGAGAATGCAAGATGTGAATTTATAAAGACTGGTCAATTCAGCTGGATATTGTGGGCTGAAAAGTTAGTTGAAAATGATAAAAAAGCTTTATTTGATAAAAAAATGTATTTGGTTGAAGAAAAGTTATGTTTTATGCAACTTAATAATTGTCATTTTTATGACGCTCATCACGTGTGCACCTGCTCCATGACACATTCACAGCACAGAGCCTCGGAGGTCACATGACAGTACAATGGCAGAGGACATTTGTTATATATGAGATACGTTTTTATTTGTTTATTAATTGGGATATAAATATGTCTTTGTTTTTATGTGTGTGTTTTTATAAACAAAACATCTAAAACAAAACCTCACAAACCGTTTTGTTTATAAAAGATTTTTAATCTAATGTTTTTCATAAAAAACATTAAATCAACCGTTCAACCCATTTGTTTTGTTCAAAGAAAGAGAAATGTGTGAAGATCTGAAGTTAAAGATCAAAATAATAAAAAAACCTGAATGTCATTGATGAATTTATTTTCTTATGCGGTGTAATCGGTAATAAAGGTGTTGTCCGTCTGTATTTTAAATGTAGGCTTTTTAGACATTAAACACAGAAGTTATTTTATAACTCATGAATCTATAATTCACCTTTCATGTGATATCAAGTTATACATTTAAATGAACCTCAAGATTAGAGACAATAACCCAGTTTATATTGAGAAATCCCAAGAAGCCACGTGATTGGCTGAACAGTGTTGATCAATTCACTTTCAGGTGACATCACTTGTTGTTTACATTTAAATGAACCTTAAGGTTATACAATAACTCCGTTTATATTTAAAATTCCCAAGAAGCCACGTGATTGGCTGAACAGTGTTCTAAAATACTGTGTCGTTTTGTTGGTATCCACCACACTCATAACCTAAAGCACACTGAAGACAGAGCATACAGCATCTTCTCTGAGATATCCCTTGAGATTTGACAAACAATCACTACTTTTCTCTTAGCAATTTACTTTCAGCACCATGAAGGTATGTTAATCCAACCTTGTAGTAACATAGAAAACATTAAGGATTTTTAAAACAAGAGCTAAATCCCCTTGATCAATCTGTACTCAATCTGTCGCTTCACTTTTAAAGCGAAGTGCAGATGGTACCTTCTCTGGTCCAGGCTATAACCTGAGAAAGACCAGAAAACCTTCAAGCCGTCTGAAGGATCCCAACCTGTCAGACAACCTTGCATTGATAGCACATGCAGTCAGCTTGGACCACAAGTACAGCTCCAAGTCTGGTAGCTGTCACTCAACAACACATAAACAACTAAAGGGCATTAAGCTAGAGAACCACATCCTTAAAAATGCAGCTGTAATTCCTGAGTTGTCTCCAGTACATACAAACACTCAAACCCCAGCACATCTGGTAACACATGCCGTCCGCTTGGACCACAACTACATCTCCGAGTCTGATAGCTCTCACTCAACAACACATAAACAACTAAAGGGAATAAAGCTAGAGAACCACTTCTTTAAAAACGCAGCTGTCATTCCTGAGTTTTGCCCAAAATTTACAAAGTCTCACACCGAAGCCCAACTGGTGCACACCAGCACTGAGGAACCTCTTTTAATCCATGGGAACAGCACAGAAGACCATCAAAGAACGTATCATGCTGTGGTGGATTCTATGTTAATGAAATCCTCTGGAGAGCCTCACAACTACAGCCTGCAGTTAGGGCTTCGTGTGAAGCAACGCCTCTGGAAAACTCTAAACTGCCCCACCATGATTGAAGAAGAGCAGCCTGATGGACTCATCCAAGTTAAAGAGATGTTCTCCAGACCAAGCCTAAAGAGATCTGCCCCACGTATAAATGTCGACATTAGCGGTGAACCCCTGCCATACGCACCACAGAGGAAGAGGCCCTGCCTGTGACATCCAAACAGTGCCTAGATTATATTTAGTGTATATACTGTACATAGTTCTAGAATAAATGTTTGCTACTTATTACTATGAATCTTTCTTATTTGTATTACTTTATTTAATAATTATTTCATGACTATGAACTTACTACTTGTTGTCAAATTTATTGAAAACAATAAAATCACTTTACAAATATATTGTAGTTTGATTTTGCTTGCCATAAAATATGTGTATTTGGGTAAAATAGCTTTAAATGCGTGACGTCTTTCCCAGGTTTGTAACCCATGTATAAGCGTGAAAAATAATCCAAGCTCTGATTTTCTCTTAAATCCACTTAGGAAACCAGTCAATGTTTTTTTCACCAAACACGTTCTGTAGTTTCACATAAATATTTCTCGGCCTCTCTCTGACAAAGTTGTGAAATTACGCCACAATGGAGGCGTTGTTTCGTTATCAGCAAACTGAGGCACTAAAAAGAGTTGCACCAAAAACAGCGAGTTCGCCAGTATGAACGCACATTGCGTTCAGAACGACTCATACACGAATGACTCATTTGAACAGATTCATTTAAAATATTGAACTTTAAAGTCATAAAAGTGATCATTGAATCATTCAAAGTGAACCACAGAGAATGCAAGATGTGAATTTATAAAGACTGGTCAATTCAGCTGGATATTGTGGGCTGAAAGTTAGTTGAAAATGATAAAAAAAGCTTTATTAAAAAAATAGATATATATTTGGTTGAAGAAAAGTTATGTTTTATGCAACTTAATAATTGTCATTTTTATGATGCTCATCAAGTGAGCACCTGCTCCATGACACATTCACAGCACAGAGCCTCGGAGGTCACATGACAGTACAATGGCAGAGGACATTTGTTATATATGAGATACGTTTTTATTTGTTTATTAATTGTGATATAAATATGTCTTTTTTTCATGTGTGTGTTTTTATAAACAAAACATCTAAAACAAAACCTCACAAACCGTTTTGTTAATAAAAGATTTTTAATCTAATGTTTTTCATAAAAAACATTAAATCAACCGTTCAACCCATTTTTTTTTGTTCAAAGAAAGAGAAATGTGTGAAGATCTGAAGTTAAAGATCAAAATAATAAAAAAAAAACTGAATGTCATTGATGAATTTATTTTCTTATGCGGTGTAATCGGTAATACTGGTGTTGTCCGTCTGTATTTTAAATTTAGGCTTTTTAGACAATTAAACAAAAGTTATTTTATAACTCATGAATCTATAATTCACCTTTCATGTGACATCAAGTTATACATTTAAATGAACCTCAAGATTAGAGACAATAACCCAGTTTATATTGAGAAATCCCAAGAAGCAACGTGATTGGCTGAACAGTGTTGATCAATTCACTTTCAGGTGACATCACTTGTTGTTTACATTTAAATGAAACTTAAGGTTATACAATAACTCCGTTTATATTTAAAATTCCCAAGAAGCCACGTGATTGGCTGAACAGTGTTCTAAAATACTGTGTCGTTTTGTTGGTATCCACCACACTCATAACCTAAAGCACACTGAAGACAGAGCATACAGCATCTTCTCTGAGATATCCCTTGAGATTTGACAAACAATCACTACTTTTCGCTTAGCAATTTACTTTCAGCACCATGAAGGTATGTTAATCCAACCTTGTGGTAACATAAAAAACATTAAGGATTTTTAAAACAAGAGCTAAATCCCCTTGATCAATCTGTACTCAATCTTTCGCTTCACTTTTAAAGCGAAGTGCAGATGGTACCTTCTCTGGTCCAGGCTATAACCTGAGAAAGACCAGAAAACCTTCGAGCCCTCTGAAGGATCCCAACGTGTCTGACAACCTTGCATTGATAGCACATGCAGTCAGCTTGGACCACAAGTACAGCTCCAAGTCTGGTAGCTGTCACTCAACAACACATAAACAACTAAAGGGCATTAAGCTAGAGAACCACATCCTTAAAAATGCAGCTGTAATTCCTGAGTTATCTCCAGTACATACAAACACTCAAACCCCAGCACATCTGGTAACACATGCCATCCGCTTGGACCACAACTACATCTCCAAGTCTGATAGCTCTCACTCAAAAACACATAAACAACTAAAGGGAATAAAGCTAGAGAACCACTTCTTTAAAAACGCAGCTGTCATTCCTGAGTTTTGCCCAAAATTTACAAAGTCTCACACCGAAGCCCAACTGGGGCACACCAGCACTGAGGAACCTCTTTTAATCCATGGGAACAGCACAGAAGACCATCAAAGAACGTATCATGCTGTGGTGGATTCTATGTTAAAGAAATCCTCTGGAGAGCCTCACAACTACAGCCTGCAGTTAGGGCTTCGTGTGAAGCAACGCCTCTGGAAAACTCTAAACTGCCCCACCATGATTGAAGAAGAGCAGCCTGATGGACTCATCCAAGTTAAAGAGATGTTCTCCAGACCAAGCCTAAAGAGATCTGCCCCACGTATAAATGTCGACATTAGCGGTGAACCCCTGCCATACGCACCACAGAGGAAGAGGCCCTGCCTGTGACATCCATGCAGAGCCTAGATTATATTTAGTGTATATACTGTACATAGTTCTAGAATAAATGTTTGCTACTTATTACTATGAATCTTTCTTATTTGTATTACTTTATTTAATAATTACTTCATGACTATGAACTTACTACTTGTTGTCAAATTTATTGAAAACAATAAAATCACTTTGCAAATATATTGTAGTTTGATTTTGCTTGCCATAAAATATGTGTATTTGGGTAAAATAGCTTTAAATGCGTGACGTCTTTCCCAGGTTTGTAACCCATGTATAAGCGTGAAAAATAATCCAAGCTCTGATTTTCTCTTAAATCCACTTAGAAAACCAGTCAATGTTTTTGCACCAAACACGTTCTGTAGTTTCACATAAATATTTCTCGGCCTCTCTCTGACAAAGTTGTGAAATTACGCCACAATGGAGGCGCTGTTTCGTTATCAGCAAACTGAGGCACTAAAAAGAGTTGCACAAAAAACAGCGAGTTCGCCAGTATGAACGCACATTGCGTTCAGAACGACTCATACACAAATGACTCATTTGAACAGACTCATTTAAAATATTGAACTTTAAAGTCACTAGCGTATAAAAGGGATCATTGAATCATTCAAAGTGAACCACAGAGAATGCAAGTTGTGAATTTAGAAAGACTGGTCAATTCAGCTGGATATTGTGGGCTGAAAAGTTAGTTGAAAATGATAAAAAAGCTTTATTTGATAAAAAAAATCTATTTGGTTGAAGAAAAGTTATGTTTTATGCAACTTAATAATTGTCATTTTTATGACGCTCATCACGTGAGCACCTGCTCCATGACACATTCACAGCACAGAGCCTCGGAGGTCACATGACAGTACAATGGCAGAGGACATTTGTTATATATGAGATACGTTTTTATTTGTTTATTAATTGTGATATAAATATGTCTTTGTTTTTATGTGTGTGTTTTTATAAACAAAACATCTAAAACAAAACCTCACAAACCGTTTTGTTAATAAAAGATTTTTAATCTAATGTTTTTCATAAAAAACATTAAATCAACCGTTCAACCCATTTGTTTTGCTCAAAGAAAGAGAAATGTCTGAAGATCTGAAGTTAAAGATCAAAATAATAAAAAAACCTGAATGTCATTGATGAATTTATTTTCTTATGCGGTGTAATCGGTAATACTGGTGTTGTCCGTCTGTATTTTAAATGTAGGCTTTTTAGACAATTAAACACAGAAGTTATTTTATAACTCATGAATCTATAATTCACCTTTCATGTGATATCCATTCCATTCCATTTTCTACCGCTTATCCGAACAACCTCGGGTCACGGGGAGCCTACGCCTATCTCAGGAGTCATCGGGCATCAAGGCAGGATACACCCTGGATGGAGTGCCAACCCATCGCAGGGCACACACACTCACTCATTCACTCACGCACTCACACCCTACGGACAATTTTTTCCAGAGATGCCAATCAACCTACCATGCATGTCTTTGGAACAGGGGAGGAAACCGGAGTACCCGGAGGAAACCCCCGAGGCACGGGGAGAACATGCAAACTCCACACACACAACCCTGGAGGTGTGAGGCAAACGTGCTAACCACTAAGCCACCGTGCCCCCTCCTGAATGTCATTGATGAATTTATTTTCTTATGCAGTGTAATCGGTAATACTGGTGTTGTCAGTCTGTTTTTAAATGTAGGCTTTTTAGACATTAAACACAGAAGTTATTTTATAACTCATGAATCTATAATTCACCTTTCATGTGATATCAAGTTATACATTTAAATGAACCTCAAGATTAGAGACAATAACCCAGTTTATATTGAGAAATCCCAAGAAGCCACGTGATTGGCTGAACAGTGTTGATCAATTCACTTTCAGGTGACATCACTTGTTGTTTACATTTAAATGAACCTTAAGGTTATACAATAACTCCGTTTATATTTAAAATTCCCAAGAAGCCACGTGATTGGCTGAACAGTGTTCTAAAATACTGTGTCGTTTTGTTGGTATCCACCACACTCATAACCTAAAGCACACTGAAGACAGAGCATACAGCATCTTCTCTGAGATATCCCTTGAGATTTGACAAACAATCACTACTTTTCTCTAAGCAATTTACTTTCAGCACCATGAAGGTATGTTAATCCAACCTTGTGGTAACATAAGAAACATTAAGGATTTTTAAAACAAGAGCTAAATCCCCTTGATCAATCTGTACTCAATCTGTCGCTTCACTTTTAAAGCGAAGTGCAGATGGTACCTTCTCTGGTCCAGGCTATAACCTGAGAAAGACCAGAAAACCTTCAAGCCGTCTGAAGGATCCCAACCTGTCAGACAACGTTGCATTGATAGCACATGCAGTCAGCTTGGACCACAAGTACAGCTCCAAGTCTGGTAGCTGTCACTCAACAACACATAAACAACTAAAGGGCATTAAGCTAGAGAACCACATCCTTAAAAATGCAGCTGTAATTCCTGAGTTATCTCCAGTACATACAAACACTCAAACCCCAGCACCTCTGGTAACACATGCCGTCCGCTTGGACCACAACTACATCTCCGAGTCTGATAGCTCTCACTCAACAACACATAAACAACTAAAGGGAATAAAGCTAGAGAACCACTTCTTTAAAAACGCAGCTGTCATTCCTGAGTTTTGCCCAAAATTTACAAAGTCTCACACCGAAGCCCAACTGGTGCACACCAGCACTGAGGAACCTCTTTTAATCCATGGGAACAGCACAGAAGACCATCAAAGAACGTATCATGCTGTGGTGGATTCTATGTTAATGAAATCCTCTGGAGAGCCTCACAACTACAGCCTGCAGTTAGGGCTTCGTGTGAAGCAACGCCTCTGGAAAACTCTAAACTGCCCCACCATGATTGAAGAAGAGCAGCCTGATGGACTCATCCAAGTTAAAGAGATGTTCTCCAGACCAAGCCTAAAGAGATCTGCCCCACGTATAAATGTCGACATTAGCGGTGAACCCCTGCCATACGCACCACAGAGGAAGAGGCCCTGCCTGTGACATCCATGCAGAGCCTAGATTATATTTAGTGTATATACTGTACATAGTTCTAGAATAAATGTTTGCTACTTATTACTATGAATCTTTCTTATTTGTATTACTTTATTTAATAATTATTTCATGACTATGAACTTACTACTTGTTGTCAAATTTATTGAAAACAATAAAATCACTTTACAAATATATTGTAGTTTGATTTTGCTTGCCATAAAATATGTGTATTTGGGTAAAATAGCTTTAAATGCGCGACGTCTTTCCCAGGTTTGTAACCCATGTATAAGCGTGAAAAATAATCCAAGCTCTGATTTTCTCTTAAATCCACTTAGAAAACCAGTCAATGTTTTTGCACCAAACACGTTCTGTAGTTTCACATAAATACTTCTCGGCCTCTCTCTGACAAAGTTGTGAAATTACGCCACAATGGAGGCGCTGTTTCGTTATCAGCAAACTGAGGCACTAAAAAGAGTTGCACAAAAAACAGCGAGTTCGCCAGTATGAACGCACATTGCATTCAGAACGACTCATACACGAATGACTCATTTGAACAGATTCATTTAAAATATTGAACTTTAAAGTCACTAGCGTATGAAAGGGATCATTGAATCATTCAAAGTGAACCACAGAGAATGCAAGATGTGAATTTATAAAGACTGGTCAATTCAGCTGGATATTGTGGGCTGAAAAGTTAGTTGAAAATGATAAAAAAGCTTTATTTGATAAAAAAATGTATTTGGTTGAAGAAAAGTTATGTTTTATGCAACTTAATAATTGTCATTTTTATGACGCTCATCACGTGTGCACCTGCTCCATGACACATTCACAGCACAGAGCCTCGGAGGTCACATGACAGTACAATGGCAGAGGACATTTGTTATATATGAGATACGTTTTTATTTGTTTATTAATTGGGATATAAATATGTCTTTGTTTTTATGTGTGTGTTTTTATAAACAAAACATCTAAAACAAAACCTCACAAACCGTTTTGTTTATAAAAGATTTTTAATCTAATGTTTTTCATAAAAAACATTAAATCAACCGTTCAACCCATTTGTTTTGTTCAAAGAAAGAGAAATGTGTGAAGATCTGAAGTTAAAGATCAAAATAATAAAAAAACCTGAATGTCATTGATGAATTTATTTTCTTATGCGGTGTAATCGGTAATAAAGGTGTTGTCCGTCTGTATTTTAAATGTAGGCTTTTTAGACATTAAACACAGAAGTTATTTTATAACTCATGAATCTATAATTCACCTTTCATGTGATATCAAGTTATACATTTAAATGAACCTCAAGATTAGAGACAATAACCCAGTTTATATTGAGAAATCCCAAGAAGCCACGTGATTGGCTGAACAGTGTTGATCAATTCACTTTCAGGTGACATCACTTGTTGTTTACATTTAAATGAACCTTAAGGTTATACAATAACTCCGTTTATATTTAAAATTCCCAAGAAGCCACGTGATTGGCTGAACAGTGTTCTAAAATACTGTGTCGTTTTGTTGGTATCCACCACACTCATAACCTAAAGCACACTGAAGACAGAGCATACAGCATCTTCTCTGAGATATCCCTTGAGATTTGACAAACAATCACTACTTTTCTCTTAGCAATTTACTTTCAGCACCATGAAGGTATGTTAATCCAACCTTGTAGTAACATAGAAAACATTAAGGATTTTTAAAACAAGAGCTAAATCCCCTTGATCAATCTGTACTCAATCTGTCGCTTCACTTTTAAAGCGAAGTGCAGATGGTACCTTCTCTGGTCCAGGCTATAACCTGAGAAAGACCAGAAAACCTTCAAGCCGTCTGAAGGATCCCAACCTGTCAGACAACCTTGCATTGATAGCACATGCAGTCAGCTTGGACCACAAGTACAGCTCCAAGTCTGGTAGCTGTCACTCAACAACACATAAACAACTAAAGGGCATTAAGCTAGAGAACCACATCCTTAAAAATGCAGCTGTAATTCCTGAGTTGTCTCCAGTACATACAAACACTCAAACCCCAGCACATCTGGTAACACATGCCGTCCGCTTGGACCACAACTACATCTCCGAGTCTGATAGCTCTCACTCAACAACACATAAACAACTAAAGGGAATAAAGCTAGAGAACCACTTCTTTAAAAACGCAGCTGTCATTCCTGAGTTTTGCCCAAAATTTACAAAGTCTCACACCGAAGCCCAACTGGTGCACACCAGCACTGAGGAACCTCTTTTAATCCATGGGAACAGCACAGAAGACCATCAAAGAACGTATCATGCTGTGGTGGATTCTATGTTAATGAAATCCTCTGGAGAGCCTCACAACTACAGCCTGCAGTTAGGGCTTCGTGTGAAGCAACGCCTCTGGAAAACTCTAAACTGCCCCACCATGATTGAAGAAGAGCAGCCTGATGGACTCATCCAAGTTAAAGAGATGTTCTCCAGACCAAGCCTAAAGAGATCTGCCCCACGTATAAATGTCGACATTAGCGGTGAACCCCTGCCATACGCACCACAGAGGAAGAGGCCCTGCCTGTGACATCCAAACAGTGCCTAGATTATATTTAGTGTATATACTGTACATAGTTCTAGAATAAATGTTTGCTACTTATTACTATGAATCTTTCTTATTTGTATTACTTTATTTAATAATTATTTCATGACTATGAACTTACTACTTGTTGTCAAATTTATTGAAAACAATAAAATCACTTTACAAATATATTGTAGTTTGATTTTGCTTGCCATAAAATATGTGTATTTGGGTAAAATAGCTTTAAATGCGTGACGTCTTTCCCAGGTTTGTAACCCATGTATAAGCGTGAAAAATAATCCAAGCTCTGATTTTCTCTTAAATCCACTTAGGAAACCAGTCAATGTTTTTTTCACCAAACACGTTCTGTAGTTTCACATAAATATTTCTCGGCCTCTCTCTGACAAAGTTGTGAAATTACGCCACAATGGAGGCGCTGTTTCGTTATCAGCAAACTGAGGCACTAAAAAGAGTTGCACAAAAAACAGCGAGTTCGCCAGTATGAACGCACATTGCGTTCAGAACGACTCATACACGAATGACTCATTTGAACAGATTCATTTAAAATATTGAACTTTAAAGTCATAAAAGTGATCATTGAATCATTCAAAGTGAACCACAGAGAATGCAAGATGTGAATTTATAAAGACTGGTCAATTCAGCTGGATATTGTGGGCTGAAAGTTAGTTGAAAATGATAAAAAAAGCTTTATTAAAAAAATAGATATATATTTGGTTGAAGAAAAGTTATGTTTTATGCAACTTAATAATTGTCATTTTTATGATGCTCATCAAGTGAGCACCTGCTCCATGACACATTCACAGCACAGAGCCTCGGAGGTCACATGACAGTACAATGGCAGAGGACATTTGTTATATATGAGATACGTTTTTATTTGTTTATTAATTGTGATATAAATATGTCTTTTTTTCATGTGTGTGTTTTTATAAACAAAACATCTAAAACAAAACCTCACAAACCGTTTTGTTAATAAAAGATTTTTAATCTAATGTTTTTCATAAAAAACATTAAATCAACCGTTCAACCCATTTTTTTTTGTTCAAAGAAAGAGAAATGTGTGAAGATCTGAAGTTAAAGATCAAAATAATAAAAAAAAAACTGAATGTCATTGATGAATTTATTTTCTTATGCGGTGTAATCGGTAATACTGGTGTTGTCCGTCTGTATTTTAAATTTAGGCTTTTTAGACAATTAAACAAAAGTTATTTTATAACTCATGAATCTATAATTCACCTTTCATGTGACATCAAGTTATACATTTAAATGAACCTCAAGATTAGAGACAATAACCCAGTTTATATTGAGAAATCCCAAGAAGCAACGTGATTGGCTGAACAGTGTTGATCAATTCACTTTCAGGTGACATCACTTGTTGTTTACATTTAAATGAAACTTAAGGTTATACAATAACTCCGTTTATATTTAAAATTCCCAAGAAGCCACGTGATTGGCTGAACAGTGTTCTAAAATACTGTGTCGTTTTGTTGGTATCCACCACACTCATAACCTAAAGCACACTGAAGACAGAGCATACAGCATCTTCTCTGAGATATCCCTTGAGATTTGACAAACAATCACTACTTTTCGCTTAGCAATTTACTTTCAGCACCATGAAGGTATGTTAATCCAACCTTGTGGTAACATAAAAAACATTAAGGATTTTTAAAACAAGAGCTAAATCCCCTTGATCAATCTGTACTCAATCTTTCGCTTCACTTTTAAAGCGAAGTGCAGATGGTACCTTCTCTGGTCCAGGCTATAACCTGAGAAAGACCAGAAAACCTTCGAGCCCTCTGAAGGATCCCAACGTGTCTGACAACCTTGCATTGATAGCACATGCAGTCAGCTTGGACCACAAGTACAGCTCCAAGTCTGGTAGCTGTCACTCAACAACACATAAACAACTAAAGGGCATTAAGCTAGAGAACCACATCCTTAAAAATGCAGCTGTAATTCCTGAGTTATCTCCAGTACATACAAACACTCAAACCCCAGCACATCTGGTAACACATGCCATCCGCTTGGACCACAACTACATCTCCAAGTCTGATAGCTCTCACTCAAAAACACATAAACAACTAAAGGGAATAAAGCTAGAGAACCACTTCTTTAAAAACGCAGCTGTCATTCCTGAGTTTTGCCCAAAATTTACAAAGTCTCACACCGAAGCCCAACTGGGGCACACCAGCACTGAGGAACCTCTTTTAATCCATGGGAACAGCACAGAAGACCATCAAAGAACGTATCATGCTGTGGTGGATTCTATGTTAAAGAAATCCTCTGGAGAGCCTCACAACTACAGCCTGCAGTTAGGGCTTCGTGTGAAGCAACGCCTCTGGAAAACTCTAAACTGCCCCACCATGATTGAAGAAGAGCAGCCTGATGGACTCATCCAAGTTAAAGAGATGTTCTCCAGACCAAGCCTAAAGAGATCTGCCCCACGTATAAATGTCGACATTAGCGGTGAACCCCTGCCATACGCACCACAGAGGAAGAGGCCCTGCCTGTGACATCCATGCAGAGCCTAGATTATATTTAGTGTATATACTGTACATAGTTCTAGAATAAATGTTTGCTACTTATTACTATGAATCTTTCTTATTTGTATTACTTTATTTAATAATTACTTCATGACTATGAACTTACTACTTGTTGTCAAATTTATTGAAAACAATAAAATCACTTTGCAAATATATTGTAGTTTGATTTTGCTTGCCATAAAATATGTGTATTTGGGTAAAATAGCTTTAAATGCGTGACGTCTTTCCCAGGTTTGTAACCCATGTATAAGCGTGAAAAATAATCCAAGCTCTGATTTTCTCTTAAATCCACTTAGAAAACCAGTCAATGTTTTTGCACCAAACACGTTCTGTAGTTTCACATAAATATTTCTCGGCCTCTCTCTGACAAAGTTGTGAAATTACGCCACAATGGAGGCGCTGTTTCGTTATCAGCAAACTGAGGCACTAAAAAGAGTTGCACAAAAAACAGCGAGTTCGCCAGTATGAACGCACATTGCGTTCAGAACGACTCATACACAAATGACTCATTTGAACAGACTCATTTAAAATATTGAACTTTAAAGTCACTAGCGTATAAAAGGGATCATTGAATCATTCAAAGTGAACCACAGAGAATGCAAGTTGTGAATTTAGAAAGACTGGTCAATTCAGCTGGATATTGTGGGCTGAAAAGTTAGTTGAAAATGATAAAAAAGCTTTATTTGATAAAAAAAATCTATTTGGTTGAAGAAAAGTTATGTTTTATGCAACTTAATAATTGTCATTTTTATGACGCTCATCACGTGAGCACCTGCTCCATGACACATTCACAGCACAGAGCCTCGGAGGTCACATGACAGTACAATGGCAGAGGACATTTGTTATATATGAGATACGTTTTTATTTGTTTATTAATTGTGATATAAATATGTCTTTGTTTTTATGTGTGTGTTTTTATAAACAAAACATCTAAAACAAAACCTCACAAACCGTTTTGTTAATAAAAGATTTTTAATCTAATGTTTTTCATAAAAAACATTAAATCAACCGTTCAACCCATTTGTTTTGCTCAAAGAAAGAGAAATGTCTGAAGATCTGAAGTTAAAGATCAAAATAATAAAAAAACCTGAATGTCATTGATGAATTTATTTTCTTATGCGGTGTAATCGGTAATACTGGTGTTGTCCGTCTGTATTTTAAATGTAGGCTTTTTAGACAATTAAACACAGAAGTTATTTTATAACTCATGAATCTATAATTCACCTTTCATGTGATATCCATTCCATTCCATTTTCTACCGCTTATCCGAACTACCTCGGGTCACGGGGAGCCTACGCCTATCTCAGGAGTCATCGGGCATCAAGGCAGGATACACCCTGGATGGAGTGCCAACCCATCGCAGGGCACACACACTCACTCATTCACTCACGCACTCACACCCTACGGACAATTTTTTCCAGAGATGCCAATCAACCTACCATGCATGTCTTTGGAACAGGGGAGGAAACCGGAGTACCCGGAGGAAACCCCCGAGGCACGGGGAGAACATGCAAACTCCACACACACAACCCTGGAGGTGTGAGGCAAACGTGCTAACCACTAAGCCACCGTGCCCCCTCCTGAATGTCATTGATGAATTTATTTTCTTATGCAGTGTAATCGGTAATACTGGTGTTGTCAGTCTGTTTTTAAATGTAGGCTTTTTAGACATTAAACACAGAAGTTATTTTATAACTCATGAATCTATAATTCACCTTTCATGTGATATCAAGTTATACATTTAAATGAACCTCAAGATTAGAGACAATAACCCAGTTTATATTGAGAAATCCAAGAAGCCACGTGATTGGCTGAACAGTGTTGATCAATTCACTTTCAGGTGACATCACTTGTTGTTTACATTTAAATGAACCTTAAGGTTATACAATAACTCCGTTTATATTTAAAATTCCCAAGAAGCCACGTGATTGGCTGAACAGTGTTCTAAAATACTGTGTCGTTTTGTTGGTATCCACCACACTCATAACCTAAAGCACACTGAAGACAGAGCATACAGCATCTTCTCTGAGATATCCCTTGAGATTTGACAAACAATCACTACTTTTCTCTAAGCAATTTACTTTCAGCACCATGAAGGTATGTTAATCCAACCTTGTGGTAACATAAGAAACATTAAGGATTTTTAAAACAAGAGCTAAATCCCCTTGATCAATCTGTACTCAATCTGTCGCTTCACTTTTAAAGCGAAGTGCAGATGGTACCTTCTCTGGTCCAGGCTATAACCTGAGAAAGACCAGAAAACCTTCAAGCCGTCTGAAGGATCCCAACCTGTCAGACAACGTTGCATTGATAGCACATGCAGTCAGCTTGGACCACAAGTACAGCTCCAAGTCTGGTAGCTGTCACTCAACAACACATAAACAACTAAAGGGCATTAAGCTAGAGAACCACATCCTTAAAAATGCAGCTGTAATTCCTGAGTTATCTCCAGTACATACAAACACTCAAACCCCAGCACCTCTGGTAACACATGCCGTCCGCTTGGACCACAACTACATCTCCGAGTCTGATAGCTCTCACTCAACAACACATAAACAACTAAAGGGAATAAAGCTAGAGAACCACTTCTTTAAAAACGCAGCTGTCATTCCTGAGTTTTGCCCAAAATTTACAAAGTCTCACACCGAAGCCCAACTGGTGCACACCAGCACTGAGGAACCTCTTTTAATCCATGGGAACAGCACAGAAGACCATCAAAGAACGTATCATGCTGTGGTGGATTCTATGTTAATGAAATCCTCTGGAGAGCCTCACAACTACAGCCTGCAGTTAGGGCTTCGTGTGAAGCAACGCCTCTGGAAAACTCTAAACTGCCCCACCATGATTGAAGAAGAGCAGCCTGATGGACTCATCCAAGTTAAAGAGATGTTCTCCAGACCA
Organism: Triplophysa dalaica; assembly: GCF_015846415.1. Lineage (NCBI taxonomy): Eukaryota > Metazoa > Chordata > Actinopteri > Cypriniformes > Nemacheilidae > Triplophysa > Triplophysa dalaica. The sequence continues at coordinate 10,052,315 of NC_079543.1, forward strand.
AGCCTAAAGAGATCTGCCCCACGTATAAATGTCGACATTAGCGGTGAACCCCTGCCATACGCACCACAGAGGAAGAGGCCCTGCCTGTGACATCCATGCAGAGCCTAGATTATATTTAGTGTATATACTGTACATAGTTCTAGAATAAATGTTTGCTACTTATTACTATGAATCTTTCTTATTTGTATTACTTTATTTAATAATTATTTCATGACTATGAACTTACTACTTGTTGTCAAATTTATTGAAAACAATAAAATCACTTTACAAATATATTGTAGTTTGATTTTGCTTGCCATAAAATATGTGTATTTGGGTAAAATAGCTTTAAATGCGCGACGTCTTTCCCAGGTTTGTAACCCATGTATAAGCGTGAAAAATAATCCAAGCTCTGATTTTCTCTTAAATCCACTTAGAAAACCAGTCAATGTTTTTGCACCAAACACGTTCTGTAGTTTCACATAAATACTTCTCGGCCTCTCTCTGACAAAGTTGTGAAATTACGCCACAATGGAGGCGCTGTTTCGTTATCAGCAAACTGAGGCACTAAAAAGAGTTGCACAAAAAACAGCGAGTTCGCCAGTATGAACGCACATTGCATTCAGAACGACTCATACACGAATGACTCATTTGAACAGATTCATTTAAAATATTGAACTTTAAAGTCACTAGCGTATGAAAGGGATCATTGAATCATTCAAAGTGAACCACAGAGAATGCAAGATGTGAATTTATAAAGACTGGTCAATTCAGCTGGATATTGTGGGCTGAAAAGTTAGTTGAAAATGATAAAAAAGCTTTATTTGATAAAAAAATGTATTTGGTTGAAGAAAAGTTATGTTTTATGCAACTTAATAATTGTCATTTTTATGACGCTCATCACGTGAGCACCTGCTCCATGACACATTCACAGCACAGAGCCTCGGAGGTCACATGACAGTACAATGGCAGAGGACATTTGTTATATATGAGATACGTTTTTATTTGTTTATTAATTGTGATATAAATATGTCTTTTTTTTAATGTGTGTGTTTTTATAAACAAAACATCTAAAACAAAACCTCACAAACCGTTTTGTTATTAAAAGATTTTTAAAATCTAATGTTTTTCATAAAAAACATTAAATTAACCGTTCAACCCATTTGTTTTGTTCAAAGAAAGAGAAATGTGTGAAGATCTGAAGTTAAAGATCAAAATAATAAAAAAAACCTGAATGTCATTGATGAATTTATTTTCTTATGCGGTGTAATCGGTAATAAAGGTGTTGTCCGTCTGTATTTTAAATTTAGGCTTTTTAGACAATTAAACACAGAAGTTATTTTATAACTCATGAATCTATAATTCACCTTTCATGTGATATCAAGTTATACATTTAAATGAACCTCAAGATTAGAGACAATAACCCAGTTTATATTGAGAAATCCCAAGAAGCCACGTGATTGGCTGAACAGTGTTGATCAATTCACTTTCAGGTGACATCACTTGTTGTTTACATTTAAATGAACCTTAAGGTTATACAATAACTCCGTTTATATTTAAAATTCCCAAGAAGCCACGTGATTGGCTGAACAGTGTTCTAAAATACTGTGTCGTTTTGTTGGTATCCACCACACTCATAACCTAAAGCACACTGAAGACAGAGCATACAGCATCTTCTCTGAGATATCCCTTGAGATTTGACAAACAATCACTACTTTTCTCTTAGCAATTTACTTTCAGCACCATGAAGGTATGTTAATCCAACCTTGTAGTAACATAGAAAACATTAAGGATTTTTAAAAAAAGAGCTAAATCCCCTTGATCAATCTGTACTCAATCTGTCGCTTCACTTTTAAAGCGAAGTGCAGATGGTACCTTCTCTGGTCCAGGCTATAACCTGAGAAAGACCAGAAAACCTTCGAGCCGTCTGAAGGATCCCAACGTGTCTGACAACCTTGCATTGATAGCACATGCAGTCAGCTTGGACCACAAGTACAGCTCCAAGTTTGGTAGCTCTCACTCAACAACACATAAACAACTAAAGGGCATTAAGCTAGAGAACCACATCCTAAAAAATGCAGCTGTAATTCCTGAGTTATCTCCAGTACATACAAACACTCAAACCCCAGCACATCTGGTAACACATGCCGTCCGCTTGGACCACAACTACATCTCCGAGTCTGATAGCTCTCACTCAACAACACATAAACAACTAAAGGGAATAAAGCTAGAGAACCACTTCTTTAAAAGCGCAGCTGTCATTCCTAAGTTTTGCCCAAAATTTACAAAGTCTCACACCGAAGCACAACTAGTGCACACAAGCACTGAGGAACCTCTTTTAATCCATGGGAACAGCACAGAAGACCATCAAAGAACGTATCATGCTGTGGTGGATTCTATGTTAAAGAAATCCTCTTGAGAGCCTCACAACTACAGCCTGCAGTTAGGGCTTCGTGTGAAGCACTTTACAAATATATTGTAGTTTTATTTTGCTTGCCATAAAATATGTGTATTTAGGTAAAATAGCTTTAAATGCGTGACGTCTTTCCCAGGTTTGTAACCCATGTATAAGCGTGAAAAATAATCCAAGCTCTGATTTTCTCTTAAATCCACTTAGAAAACCAGTCAATGTTTTTGCACCAAACACGTTCTGTAGTTTCACATAAATATTTCTCGGCCTCTCTCTGACAAAGTTGTGAAATTACGCCACAATGGAGGCGCTGTTTCGTTATCAGCAAACTGAGGCACTAAAAAGAGTTGCAGAAAAAACAGCGAGTTCGCCAGTATGAACGCACATTGCGTTCAGAACGACTCATACACGAATGACTCATTTGAACAGATTCATTTAAATTATTGAACTTTAAAGTCACTAGCGTATAAAAGGGATCATTGAATCATTCAAAGTGAACCACAGAGAACGCAAGATGTGAATTTATAAAGACTGGTCAATTCAGCTGGATATTGTGGGCTGAAAAGTTGAAAATGATAAAAAAGCTTTATTTGATAAAAAAATCTATTTGGTTGAAGAAAAGTTATGTTTTAAGGAACTTAATAATTGTCATTTTTATGACGCTCATCACGTGTGCACCTGCTCCATGACACATTCACAGCACAGAGCCTCGGAGGTCACATGACAGTACAATGGCAGAGGACATTTGTTATATATGAGATACGTTTTTATTTGTTTATTAATTGTGATATAAATATGTCTTTGTTTTTATTTGTGTGTTTTTATAAACAAAACATCTAAAACAAAACCTCACAAACCGTTTTGTTAATAAAAGATTTTTAATCTAATGTTTTTCATAAAAAACATTAAATCAACCGTTCAACCCATTTGTTTTGTTCAAAGGAAGAGAAATGTGTGAAGATATGAAGTTAAAGATCAAAATAATAAAAAAAACCTGAATGTCATTGATGAATTTATTTTCTTATGCGGTGTAATCGGTAATAAAGGTGTTGTCCGTCTGTATTTTAAATGTAGGCTTTTTAGACATTAAACACAGAAGTTATTTTATAACTCATGAATCTATAATTCACCTTTCATGTGATATCAAGTTATACATTTAAATGAACCTCAAGATTAGAGACAATAACCCAGTTTATATTGAGAAATCCCAAGAAGCCACGTGATTGGCTGAACAGTGTTGATCAATTCACTTTCAGGTGACATCACTTGTTGTTTACATTTAAATGAACCTTAAGGTTATACAATAACTCCGTTTATATTTAAAATTCCCAAGAAGCCACGTGATTGGCTGAACAGTGTTCTAAAATACTGTGTCGTTTTGTTGGTATCCACCACACTCATAACCTAAAGCACACTGAAGACAGAGCATAAAGCATCTTCTCTGAGATATCCCTTGAGATTTGACAAACAATCACTACTTTTCTCTAAGCAATTTACTTTCAGCACCATGAAGGTATGTTAATCCAACCTTGTGGTAACATAAAAAACATTAAGGATTTTTAAAACAAGAGCTAAATCCCCTTTATCAATCTGTACTCAATCTGTCGCTTCAATTTTAAAGCGAAGTGCAGATGGTACCTTCTCTGGTCCAGGCTATAACCTGAGAAAGACCAGAAAACCTTCAAGCCGTCTGAAGGATCCCAACGTGTCTGACAACCTTGCACTGATAGCACATGCAGTCAGCTTGGACCACAAGTACAGCTCCAAGTCTGGTAGCTGTCACTCAACAACACATAAACAACTAAAGGGCATTAAGCTAGAGAACCACATCTTTAAAAATGCAGCTGTAATTCCTGAGTTATCTCCAGTAGATACAAACACTCAAACCCCAGCACATCTGGTAACACATGCCGTCCGCTTGGACCACAACTACATCTCCGAGTCTGATAGCTCTCACTCAACAACACATAAACAACTAAAGGGAATAAAGCTAGAGAACCACTTCTTTAAAAACGCAGCGGTCATTCCTGAGTTTTGCCCAAAATTTACAAAGTCTCACACCGAAGCCCAACTGGTGCACACCAGCACTGAGGAACCTCTTTTAATCCATGGGAACAGCACAGAAGACCATCAAAGAACGTATCATGCTGTGGTGGATTCTATGTTAAAGAAATCCTCTGGAGAGCCTCACAACTACAGCCTGCAGTTAGGGCTTCGTGTGAAGCAACGCCTCTGGAAAACTCTAAACTGCCCCACCATGATTGAAGAAGAGCAGCCTGATGGACTCATCCAAGTTAAAGAGATGTTCTCCAGACCAAGCCTAAAGAGATCTGCCCCACGTATAAATGTCGACATTAGCGGTGAACCCCTGCCATACGCACCACAGAGGAAGAGGCCCTGCCTGTGACATCCATGCAGAGCCTAGATTATATTTAGTGTATATACTGTACATAGTTCTAGAATAAATGTTTGCTACTTATTACTATGAATCTTTCTTATTTGTATTACTTTATTTAATAATTACTTCATGACTATGAATTTACTACTTGTTGTCAAATTTATTGAAAACAATAAAATCACTTTGCAAATATATTGTAGTTTGATTTTGCTTGCCATAAAATATGTGTATTTAGGTAAAATAGCTTTAAATGCGTGACGTCTTTCCCAGGTTTGTAACCCATGTATAAGCGTGAAAAATAATCCAAGCTCTGATTTTCTCTTAAATCCACTTAGAAAACCAGTCAATGTTTTTGCACCAAACACGTTCTGTAGTTTCACATAAATATTTCTCGGCCTCTCTCTGACAAAGTTGTGAAATTACGCCACAATGGAGGCGCTGTTTCGTTATCAGCAAACTGAGGCACTAAAAAGAGTTGCACCAAAAACAGCGAGTTCGCCAGTATGAACGCACATTGCGTTCAGAACGACTCATACACGAATGACTCATTTGAACAGATTCATTTAAATTATTGAACTTTAAAGTCACTAGCGTATAAAAGGGATCATTGAATCATTCAAAGTGAACCACAGAGAACGCAAGATGTGAATTTATAAAGACTGGTCAATTCAGCTGGATATTGTGGGCTGAAAAGTTAGTTGAAAATGATAAAAAAGCTTTATTTGATAAAAAAAATGTATTTGGTTGAAGAAAAGTTATGTTTTATGCAACTTAATAATTGTCATTTTTATGACGCTCATCACGTGTGCACCTGCTCCATGACACATTCACAGCACAGAGCCTCGGAGGTCACATGACAGTACAATGGCAGAGGACATTTGTTATATATGAGATACGTTTTTATTTGTTTATTAATTGTGATATAAATATGTCTTTGTTTTTATGTGTGTGTTTTTATAAACAAAACATCTAAAACAAAACCTCACAAACCGTTTTGTTAATAAAAGATTTTTAATCTAATGTTTTTCATAAAAAACATTAAATCAACCGTTCAACCCATTTGTTTTGCTCAAAGAAAGAGAAATGTGTGAAGATCTTAAGTTAAAGATCAAAATAATAAAAAAACCTGAATGTCATTGATTAATTTATTTTCTTATGCGGTGTAATCGGTAATAAAGGTGTTGTCCGTCTGTATTTTAAATGTAGGCTTTTTAGACAATTAAACACAGAAGTTATTTTATAACTCATGAATCTATAATTCACCTTTCATGTGATATCAAGATATACATTTAAATGAACCTCAAGATTAGAGACAATAACCCAGTTTATATTGAGAAATCCCAAGAAGCCACGTGATTGGCTGAACAGTGTTGATCAATTCACTTTCAGGTGACATCACTTGTTGTTTATATTTAAATGAACCTTAAGGTTATACAATAACTCTGTTTATATTTAAAATTCCCAAGAAGCCACGTGATTGGCTGAACAGTGTTCTAAAATACTGTGTCTTTTTGTTGGTATCCACCACACTCATAACCTAAAGCACACTGAAGACAGAGCATACACTATCTTCTCTGAGATATCCCTTGAGATTTGACAAACAATCACTACTTTTCTCTTAGCAATTTACTTTCAGCACCATGAAGGTATGTTAATCCAACCTTGTAGTAACATAGAAAACATTTAGGATTTTTAAAAAAAGAGCTAAATCCCCTTGATCAATCTGTACTCAATCTGTCGCTTCACTTTTAAAGCGAAGTGCAGATGGTACCTTCTCTGGTCCAGGCTATAACCTGAGAAAGACCAGAAAACCTTCAAGCCGTCTGAAGGATCCCAACGTGTCTGACAACCTTGCATTGATAGCACATGCAGTCAGCTTGGACCACAAGTACAGCTCCAAGTCTGGTAGCTGTCACTCAACAACACATAAACAACTAAAGGGCATTAAGCTAGAGAAACACATCTTTAAAAATGCAGCTGTAATTCCTGAGTTATCTCCAGTAGATACAAACACTCAAACCCCAGCACATCTGGTAACACATGCCGTCCGCTTGGACCACAACTACATCTCCGAGTCTGATAGCTCTCACTCAACAACACATAAACAACTAAAGGGAATAAAGCTAGAGAACCACTTCTTTAAAAACGCAGCTGTCATTCCTGAGTTTTGCCCAAAATTTACAAAGTCTCACACCCAAACCCAACTGGTGCACACCAGCACTGAGGAACCTCTTTTAATCCATGGGAACAGCACAGAAGACCATCAAAGAACGTATCATGCTGTGGTGGATTCTATGTTAAAGAAATCCTCTGGAGAGCCTCACAACTACAGCCTGCAGTTAGGGCTTCGTGTGAAGCAACGCCTCTGGAAAACTCTAAACTGCCCCACCATGATTGAAGAAGAGCAGCCTGATGGACTCATCCAAGTTAAAGAGATGTTCTCCAGACCAAGCCTAAAGAGATCTGCCCCACGTATAAATGTCGACATTAGCGGTGAACCCCTGCCATACGCACCACAGAGGAAGAGGCCCTGCCTGTGACATCCATGCAGAGCCTAGATTATATTTAGTGTATATACTGCACATAGTTCTAGAATAAATGTTTGCTACTTATTACTATGAATCTTTCTTATTTGTATTACTTTATTTAATAATTACTTCATGACTATGAACTTACTACTTGTTGTCAAATTTATTGAAAACAATAAAATCACTTTGCAAATATATTGTAGTTTGATTTTGCTTGCCATAAAATATGTGTATTTGGGTAAAATAGCTTTAAATGCGTGACGTCTTTCCCAGGTTTGTAACCCATGTATAAGCGTGAAAAATAATCCAAGCTCTGATTTTCTCTTAAATCCACTTAGAAAACCAGTCAATGTTTTTGCACCAAACACGTTCTGTAGTTTCACATAAATATTTCTCGGCCTCTCTCTGACAAAGTTGTGAAATTACGCCACAATGGAGGCGCTGTTTCGTTATCAGCAAACTGAGGCACTAAAAAGAGTTGCACAAAAAACAGCGAGTTCGCCAGTATGAACGCAAATTGCATTCAGAACGACTCATACACGAATGACTCATTTGAACAGATTCATTTAAAATATTGAACTTTAAAGTCACTAGCGTATAAAAGGGATCATTGAATCATTCAAAGTGAACCACAGAGAATGCAAGATGTGAATTTAGAAAGACTGGTCAATTCAGCTGGATATTGTGGGCTGAAAAGTTGGTTGAAAATGATAAAAAAAAGCTTTATTAGATTAAAAAAAAATTATGTTTGGTTGAAGAAAAGTTATGTTTTATACAACTTAATAATTGTCATTTTTATGACTGTAATAAGATTCAAGAAAAGGAAGGAAGGAGACGGGAACCGGCAGACGTTCAAATAAAGTTTTAATATAAATTATAACAGCCGGCGGCCCCTCGCGGACGACCGCCTGCGAAATAACATAAACATAAATATTAGAGTTGAGCCGGATACTCGGCTGAAACGAGTATCCGGTACGTATAAAGCACTTTTGCCGAGTACGAGTATCATACGAGTAATACGAGTCAATATCTGTGCTCGGATTGAATAAAAATCCTCATTGGGTAGCTGACTGTGTCTGCGTGCTGTGATAGGATGTCACAGCGCACCTCCCCTACACACATACAGATGTATTGTGTTGCTGACTTTGTCCGCAGCTCTCTGTCTCTCCCTCAGTCACTCAGGTTCGCGCATCTTTTCCGTTAACGTTTAGGTTTCTTCAGCCTCAGGTTTGTTTTTTACTTCGGTTTGTAGTACTTACTTATTAATCAGTAGAGTTTTGATAAACGTGGGGTTTGATCAGACGTGGTGCATGGTAGAATGCGACTCGCGTTGCGTCTCTGCCTGTCAGAGTTTTTTTTCTTTAAACCGTCAGCTGGCTCTAACCAGTTTTTAATTTAAAGTTAAAAAAAGAAAGTTATGTTGAGGGGAAAACTCTTGTTCATTACATTTTACTTCATAATTGCAACCGCATGTGTTGTATTCATGGTTGCAAAGCTTGTTCTGTATATAGTTCGTTTGTTATCGGGATCAAAACCATTGATCTGAAGCTCAATGCTGATGCTGTCATGTAAATAGTTTTATAATCAGCGATAAATATAACAATTTCTGATCAACCCATATCAATTGCATGCTTAAAATAACATACCAGTTAAAGCCCCGCCCATCTCGAGTCGACCTGACCCCATTTCCGGGTAAAACCCCGCCCACTTCCGGGTTAGGTCCCGCCCAGTCCGAGTACAGATACGGATACAGATAATTCATATGGTTAACAGATACAGATACAGATAATGCTGTACTCACTCATCTCTAATAGATACTAGGGTTTGAAAAGAGTTCTGGAGAAGTTGAAGTATCAACAAAATCAAGATTCAGGGCACAGGTGCCTGTCGTGCATTACCCCACCTACTCAAAAAAAATTCTAAAGGCCATAATGACAATAATGTTAAATGTTAACTCTTTCCCTGCCAGCCTTTAAAAAAAATTGCCAGCCAGTTTTTTTACATTTTAAATGATGAGATAACTCGAAAGACTTAATGTTGAAAATTTTGCGATGGCCTAGGCCAACGTTACCTGTTTCAGCCGCATATATGCCCATTGAAAATGAACGCATTTAAGTACAACTCCTCGCTGGTACCTGGTTGAGACATTTCGCTCAAGTTCTCTTCTTGAGTCTCTGCCACTGACATCTTCGTACTTGGCTACATATGTCCAGTGTGTTGGGGGTAACGAGTTACAAAGTTAGTATAGCCTGCTTATCACAATATTGTCAATTGCGTTGTCAATCGCAAACGCTAATTTATTCAAACATTCTCTACCGAACTACCTATTGTAGCTTAACTTGTGGAGGACGAAGAGAAATGAGCGTTTGATAAATGAGCCAGTAGTGGATAAATAATACGTTTTTGAAATAATAATTTTTGAGTTTCGACCCCAACAGTGTCCATTCTGGAGTGTGACGTGATTTGTGTCATGTCATGTGCAGGTGCGATGGATCGCGTCCAAACCAATAGGGTGTCGGAATGGTATATGTTTATACTTCTCATCCAACCACAATCAAATTCACTCTATCAAGATGGCACAATTTGTCTGGATAGATTTTTTTTGAAGGTGACAAGCCGGAATGAAAACAAGCTGGAATGAAATAGGAGTAACGAGGCTATTTTTAAAATGAAGGAAGTAGAAAGTCCAGATAATTGCGTGAAAATGTAAGGAGTGGAACTAAAAAGTAAATTATAGATACCCAAGATTTCTACTTAAGTAAGGTAACGAAGTATTTGTACTTCGTTACTTGACACGTCTGGCAATAAAAAGGAAAGCTGGAGAATGGCTGGTAGACATACAATCACAAATAGTCTTAACTATAGACTTGACGTTGATATGCAGTATTTAATATATCTGTTTTTTGGGCCCCAGCTACTGCTATCATTTTCTGCTTAGTTTCCTAGAGTTCTGAATGGTCCTTATGAGCCATTCAGATCTACTGAGCAAGTGTTGCAATCCAATTTAGTATGTATTACACAGAGACTGAAACTTTGAGCTTGAATTCCGGGCAGGATTTCATACCATTGTCAGATTTCCATTTGCATGTCCTGGTCATTATACTTTAGGTCTTAAACAAACCTGATAAGGAAAGAAAACACTGATAAGCTATTGTCTAAGTGTCATTATGTCCGTGTGTACAGGTTTCTATACATTGTATGGACCAGGTCAGTGGTCCCTGCCATTCAAATTGGTTATCAAACAAAGTAAATTATACTTATTTGAAAATGCAGAAAGGTTTGTTTGTTGGGAAGGTTTAGGGGTAGGGTTTAGGGATTGAAAGAATATACAGTTTGTACGGTATAAAAATCACTATGTCTACACTTTAAAAGATGTGTGTGTGTTTCTGCCGTTACTGCGGTGGAGTAAAACAACCATTAAAACATTCAAATGCTGGTATAATCACATTTGAGTATCAAACCTAACTGCTGTATAATGATAATAACATTATTAAAAACTACAAAAGGCAGGAATTCAGAGGGAATTCTTACAAACTATAAATGAGGGAACTGGATAAACCCGCCACAGAGTTTCACATTGCCAATCCAAAAAGCGTGTTAATAATTATTGATTAGATAGCTGGAGATCTGGAGTCCTCTGCAGGATCAATAGATGTGAAGAGCCAGTATGAACTTTCACTTCCATCACTATCTGATCTGTGAATCCTTTTGGAGAGACAGTTACTTAATGTCGAATATAGAGAGATGTGCAGCTTCCTGCTCAGCTGAACAGACAGAACTCCCAGGAACACTAAAAATGATAATGCACCATTAAATGAACTCATATTATCTGGCACAAAATCAATATTAATCTTTATGATCTGTAGAGGTTGCATTTGATTTTTTTAACCATTTTGATGGTCATTTGGGGGATTATGTTACAACTGTTGAAAGGCTTTACTTCTCAGATTGATGGTTTGATGAACCATTTGGAATCCTTGTGCACGGCTTTTTGAATTGAAATAAAACCAAGCATCTTAACTTAAGTGTCTTTTAATTATTAAACATTGCCATCTCACCTTTTTAGTTTTTTTATGACCAAAGATTTGCTGGAATACAAACAACAAAGCAAAGCAGCTACCCTGGGGTTATACAACATAACCATAACACAGAAATTTTATAAAGAGTAAAAAAGTTTTAGAAAAAAAAATCTAATTAGCTCGGAACATGATAAGCTTATGCAAATGTTCCCGTCTGTCAATTAATCTATTCATCATTTGATTCTGGCTGCCAAAACATTAATTCATTCAATCCATCAGACCAAAATGCAGAGATTTGCATTTGCAAAACATAGTTTGCTGAAACTGAAAGATAAAAGCCTCCCTAATTACTCAAACTTGGCTCTGTCACATCTTTTCAGATAGACAGTTGTTGCCAACAATTGTAGATGTGTGCTGTAAACACCCAACAAGAGCAAATGGGTGCATGGACACCACTGACACTTAAACATCTTTATTTTTAGAAAACTTAATTATGTTTGGCTAACTTCAAAATGTATGTCTATGTGATTTGGGTAAATTGTACCTTGCTAAACTGAAATATATGCTAAAGTAAAATATTGATTATTTCTAAAAAAAAGTAGCTATCGGATTTCCAACTCTGCTCTCTAACATGTTTCAACCCACAGTAAAACCAAACATCAACCACATAAGCTATTTTTAAAACAAAATGGGTGAACATAAAATATATATTATATTATCACAAACAATCTGCTGTAAGTTAAAAGCCTGAGAGACTTGTCTTTCAGGAAGCAGATCAAAATAATGAAAGATAGCTTGTTTAATAGACAAACTGATTCTGTGAAACAATTTGCAAAAAAAAGCAAAACATTTTTCCCTTTTTTGTCCTTTCATGTCTGTAGTCCTGAGAACCATTTTCCTTGGACACCAGAGGTTTATTGGATCAAGTCTTCAAGGGAATTTGAACAAATTCTAACTGAGGTCTGGAGAGCAGCCGAATCCAATAATTCACTGTAAACAAGACATTTAACCCTGTATAGGCCAGATAAACCATGCAATCTGAAAAATACTCTCCATTTGAGACCCGAAACAGCTTCACCAGACGATTGTGAATTCACACATGGAATCAAGAACCAATATTTGAAATTCTACAGATTCTTTCAGTAGTGCGTTGATGAAGATTTAATGCAATTCAATAAAAATGCATTTGTATATTCTCTTTCAACATTAATAATGTTTATAGCAGAGTTACGGAATTACAGGTCACATTGCCATCTAATATACTATAGTTTACCATTTACTGATTTATCAGTGATCGGCTTTTCTAGTATGATATTACTGTATATTCCTCTCTTTGGTGTATTTTAAATAATGATTCAATAATGTCACCCATACACAGGCAGGGAAATGTATTCATTATAGAGTAAAATGGCCTATATATGAGAACTCATTAACAAGAAAGTAGGCCATCCAAACGTCGCAAGAAACTCACTGAATGGGGGATTTTTAAAAAGTATATATTTCATCCTTGAAATCATATCTCTAAACTCCTCAGAATTAACACTTGTATTCCCAAAATACATGCTGAACATCACATCACTTTAAATTAGGAAAGCAGATCCCTGCTGATGGAAAGACGTTCTCACACTAAGCTGAAAGTACCAAGTGAAATGAATGTCAGTACCAAGGACAGCGCCATTGAGCTGTTTATCCCCATTCAAGGGGAGCTAAGAAACCAAGAATATAAGAGCATATGAGAGATTGTAAGATCAAAATAGACCTAATGATGTCTAAGCGCAATGTTAGGAATCGATGATGCTAATGTTTTCATCTCAAATTCAGGTAATCAGAACAATTAAAAACCTTCAAGTTGGAAGATCTACATCTCAAGCTCGCATGCACGTACACACACACACACATGTATGTTTTATTATCTCCCTGTGGACAGTCCATAGGACTAATCAGTTGTATACTGTACAAACTGTATATTTCATTCCCTACCCCTAACCCAACATCTAAACCTAAAGATCGTACAAAACCTTTTGTATAGTTAGATTTTCAAAAATTATCGTTCTGTACAATTTATACGCTTTTGTGCCCGTGGGGACCTCAATTTTGGTCCCCATAGTGACACGGGTCCCCATGAGTTGATGTGCATTTAGGTTTAGGTCCCCACATACATATAAAAACCAAGTCCACACAAACACACACACACACACACACACACACACAGAGAGGACAGCATATGTTCAGATTGGTTGCCTGGTTCTGTCAAAAATGACAGCAAGGGGAGGAGTAAAATGACATATCCTTGACCCTATTTTCTATATTTTACATTCTGAACTCATACCACCTGGGGTGTGTGTCTGAAGGAATGTGAGCAGGTGTGTGGTACCATGTTGTGGCAGGTTTTTTCTAAAAAAAAAAACATATTTGAAATCTTTTTTAGGCTAGCAACACAACAAATTCAGCTGGACAGCTTTGTAAGTATCCCATAAGCATAATGGGGCCGTTCTTGGAGAAACAAATACCACAAACTTCAATGATATGCTTTAACCTTTCAGGGAAAAAACAACAGGCTGCATAAGAGGTTTGTCGTGCAACAGTAACAAACACTCATCTCAGATCAAGCTGATTCAAGTAGGTGCTTGTGCCCTGCAGGAAAAGCTCTGCAATTTCAGAGACAAGCACATGTGATACAAGCATCAGCTTGAATCGAGTTTGAATCGAGTTAGGATTAGCTGAATGTGACGGAGAATGATGAAAATTGATTTGGAAAATGTAGAGAAGAACTGCGAGTGACATGATGAACTTCACCACAGAACAGCTCATGCATATGACATGATTATTTACAAATCTCTTAAAGGAATAGTTCATGCAAAATTGAAAATTCTTTGATCAATTACTCACCCTTGTGTCATTTCAAACCTGTATGAATTTCTTTCTATAGCAGAACACACAAGAAGATATTGGTCACCATTGACTTCTATTTTATGGATACAAAACCGATGCGAAAGTAAATGAGTAATGTCATACAAGTTTGAAATGACACAAGGGTGAGTAAATAGTGACCAAATTTCATTCAGAATTCATGGGTGAACTATACATAAAAAAATGCAACCACATTACATAACCATTTAATATTACATTGGACATTGCTGCATGTTAGATCCAGAGGTGTAAAAAGTACTCAAAAATGTTACTCAAGTAAAACTACAAGTATCTGTCCAGAAACATACTCGAGTAAAAGTAAATGTAACTATACAACTATAAAGATTCTTGTTCAAGCATTTAATCGTTCACAATATCAAGTAAATGAACCACTTGCAATGTTTTAACTTGCTTTAGAACTGATTTTATTTAATTGTATTTAACTCTTGCAGTTTTATCAAACTACAAGACATGCCTATATTCTAATATGCAACATACTACTCAAGGTGTTACAGTCAAGATAGGCAGATATTTCCTTGATGAGTGGGAGACAAAGAACACAGTTTATCTTATACAAATCCTTATTCATTCCACTACAAGTAGGCCACGGGTGCTCTTGATTCTGTGGCAGATTTTAAAACTGTATTAGCAGCTGAATCGTGTGCCTACATTTTCTTTCACTGATTATTTCTCTCAGGTCCTTGTCAAGCAAGGTGCTGTGCATTGTGGTGCTTGATGTGACATGACGTCACTTCAAAAGGACCAATGAACATGTCTGACCAATTTCATTGAATGTTAAAACGAATCTAAATTAAACTGGTTATCAGCGCGATTCAGTTGGTTCATTAGTAGTGTAACCAACACAACTTTTTTCAGAAGGGTTTAATTACTATCACGGGAAACGTTTGACCAAATTGTTGCCTTTTACTTGTTGGTCTTACAATAATATCAAACATCAACAAGGTTATTGACATTTAAATACCCAAACAAACATAGTCCCATGCATGACAGTTCTTCAATTGAAACGTTTGATGTAGCTTCCAGTAAATTAATCCACAGGCAAGTAAAAGGAAAGGAAAAAATAATCAAAGTACTCATCAGTAGGTCGTCTCAGTCCTTTTCTGATGAGATATGGAAAGCAGGTAACAAAAATCCAAATGAAGACAAAAATAGTTCCAATGTCCCCAAAGGTGAAAATGTAGAACCCACTGGGTTACGGCCATTCAAAACCAAGTTATTCCCCAGCTCATGATCCTCAGAAGTGCGCCAATTGATCCAGAGCTGATGCTCCCCAAAACATGCCACCTCACCAAACAAGAAGACCCTTTCTCCCCAAAATGGCCGCCTTACCCCTCTTATGGGCAGGCCCGATATAATAAAAGTCCTTGGCAGCCCACAAAAGTCTTCATATTTTATCTTGCCCACAATGCCAAAAAGAATGTTTAACAGCCAACATATCTTGTTAATGAAAATAATTAACAAACATTTTAGCTTGTGAGACAATCATATATAATTAATCTTTCACAACTTTACCCATATTAATTACTCTCCTGGAGGCTTTGCTGGGACAGTGTCACAGAGTCCCCCCCCCTTGCCGGAGGTTAATCCTTCCCCAAAGTATTGTTTAAGGTTCACAACATTTACATTGTCCACCTTTTCCCCCGAACCCCATTCAACAAGATAGTTCACTGGCCCTAATTTCTTCTTTATCTTCACAGGTCCCTCCCATTTAGGGGCTAGTTTAGATGAAAAGTAAGCATCGGCCTTTGACACAGGATGAGCACGGACCCAAACCAGGTCTCCCATTTGGAACTGAACAAACTTCCGCCTGGCGTTGTAATACCTGGCCTGTTTGGAGTGCGCACTTCTCATAGCCGTAAGAACATCCTGCTTAAGTTGCTGTTGTCGTTCTACAAGGGAATATCCTGAATGCTCTGGGTTTGGCGGATGAGCAACAAGTCGTTCGAGGGGACCTTTCAACTGTCTGCCCAGTGCTAGTTCGGCAGGAGAGTGTCCTGTGGTTTCGCTGAAGGCAGTGTTAATAGCGAAACGAAACTCAGCGAGCCACCTATCCCAGTCGCGATGGCTTCCACCTACAAAGGATGCGATCATGGTCTTAACGGTTCTGTTGAATCGCTCTGTGAGATTTGTTTGAGGGTGATAGCTGGTGGTGAGCTTCCTTGTTATTCCCCATCTCTTACATAGATCCTCCATCAGTTGGCTTAGAAACTGGGGTCCACGGTCAGACAGTAAAAACTTTGGAACTCCCCACCTTGTTAGCACCTCTTCTTGCAAAATCTTGCAGATTCGGTGAGTCTTGCTGTCTCTGATAGGGAAGAGCTCTACCCATTTGGTAAAATAGTCGACCACTACCAGAAGATACACATTCCCTTTTTTGCTTTTAGGAAGGGGCCCCATAAGGTCCACTCCTAACATGTAGCCAGGCTCCTCTACTTCTGTGGATTGGAGGAAGCCAAAGGGCTTGGTGTTACCAGGTTTATATTTCTGGCAGACCGTGCATTCCTTCACGTGCTTCCATACGTCTTTGCGAACCTCGGGCCACCAGGCAACTTCTAAGATTTTCCGAAGAGTCTTCATTCGCCCAAGATGTGCCCCCAGGGGGCTGTTGTGAAAATAATCCAAAAAGGTTGCGACTAGACTCTCGGGCACTACAAGCTGGTATTTTATGCCGGCAGCACAGGGTAACACTCTGTACAACACTCCATGCTGGTCTTCCCATCTGATGCGGTCACCCTCATCTGTGATTCCAATTTTCCCCTTCAATTCACTCACCCCAACATCCAAAGCTTGAGCTTTTAGTATTTCTGCAATAGTTGATGGAATATCCAAATTCCAATGTGAGGATTGGTTGCCCACAAACACTGCTAAGGAGACATTGCAACTCTGAGCTCTAGACAAGGCATCAGGCACTACATTCATCCTTCCCTTGCGATACTGTACCTGGAAATGAAAACGCTGAAGCCTCAAGGTCCATCTCGTCAGCCGAGACGTAGTTTTAGGAGAGTTAAAAGCCCAGGTCAAAGCAGCATGGTCTGTACACACCACAAAGGGAACTCCTTCCAGGTAGTGATGCCACTTTTCGACAGCCCATATCACTGCAAGACATTCTTTTTCTGAGGTTGAATAATTCACCTCTGCTCCTCTCAGACCCCTCGAGGCATATGCAATCACGTTTTCCTCTCCTTTGATGTTCTGAGTTAGAACTGCCCCCAGGCCAAATGAACTAGCATCTGTCTGGACCTGGAATGGTTGCGACAGGTCAGGTTGATCTAATACAGGGGCGTGTTGCAAAGCATATTTGAGATTCTCAAAGCTTAACTGGGTTTCGTCAGTCCATGCCCACTTCACACCTTTCCGCTTGAGTTGATTCAATGGGACAGCCAGTTCAGCAAAGTGGGGAATAAATTTGTGGTACCACCCAACTAACCCCAAGAATCTCTGAAGTTCCAACAGGTTTTGCGGGATTGGGTACTCACTGATGGCAGCGACCTTGTCAGAGTCAACTTTTACTCCCTGCTCAGACACCACATGTCCCAAAAACTTAAGCTCTGCTTTCATGAAGTGGCATTTCTTAAGATTTAAGGTAAGATTTGCCTCCTTCAGTTTTTGGAAGATAGCTTCAAGATCCTTTAAGTGTTGCTGCTTACTTGGGGAATAGACAATTATGTCATCTATGTAGACAAAGCATACATTTCCTCTAAGTTTACCCAACACTCTCTCCATCAACCTCTGGAACGTAGCCCCTGCATTTTTTAGCCCGAAGGGCATGGTCAAGAAATTAAACAACCCAAAGGGGGTTATGAAAGCTGTCTTCTCCCTGCTGCTTTCTTCCATTTCGACCTGCCAATATCCCGATTTTAAGTCAAGCGTACTAAAATAACTGGCACCATGTAATGACTCTAGTATTTCATGGATGAGCGGCATCGGGTAAGCATCTTGGGGGGTTTTGGAGTTAAGACGGCGATAATCAACACAGAACCTTAGACTTCCATCCTTCTTTGGAACAAGTACTACCGGAGATGCCCAAGGGGATTGAGAAGGCTCGATAATGCCTTCCCGCATCATCCTATCAATCTCGCCTTCCATCACCTCTTTCTTTAAGGGAGAAGCTCTATACGCTTTCGACCGTATTGGCAGGTCATCCGTTGTTATAATCCGATGAGTAGCTTGTTTAGTTCTCCCTAGACCCGAACAGACCGTAGCCCATTTATTTAAAAGGGGTTGGATTTCTGGTTGGTGTCTTGACATGACGTCCTTTATGCTAGTTGCTGATGCCATCTCAATCTCTCCGTCCTTCGCGGTTGGTACAGCCATGAACAAAGAGGTAACCTGTTCCCTCTTTAGAACGCATGACTGCTCCCACTGAGGCTGCTGGAGAAAAGGGTATATTCTAACTTGCCCTTTAACCATCAACTCATAGCTCATAGTGGCAACATTCAATTGTACCCTGGTTTGTCTCAGGAAGTCAAGTCCAAGGATCAGGGGAAATGCCAGCTGCTCATTTGACATTATATAGGTGTCGATGGACCAGACCATTCCATGCCAATCGTAATCCACAAGGGTTCTACCCTCTGACACATGAGCCTTTCCATCGGCCACAATGAAAGTCTTACTTGAACCCTGCAGCAGGCGATCTTCTGTTTTTTTCACCACTTCCCATAGCTGTTTTTTCATTAAGGAATAGGTTGAACCAGTGTCAACAATGGCTTCGATGTGGTAATTCCCCACACCGATAACAACTTTTAGCAGAGGTGGTGTAGTTGTTTGAATCAATGAAACATGTTGAACGGAGGTACTTGGCGACTTGGGTAGTTGATCACGCCGGAATGCCGCACTCTTCTTTCCTTCATTTGTTCCCTTGAGCTGGTTGACTCGAGCCCAATAATCCTTCTTTGAATTCAAATCCCTCTCCACTAAAGATCCCACTTTTACCAGCTGCTCCACGGTGTGCACAGCCCCTCTTAGACTACTTGCCAGGGAAGGGTTACAACTATTGAGAACTCGCCTCACCACCTCCTCTTCTGGCAAGTCGTCCTTCCATCTCAAGCACAGGGCCCTATAATCGTATGCAAAGTCGCGGATACTCTGGTTTGGGTCTTGAACCATAGCCTTGACCTTGTCTTCCAACTCAGCCTGGTAATCAGTAGAAAGGAAAGCAGTCATAAAAGAGACCTTGAACTCATCCCAGTTGTGTATCTTTAACTTTTCAGCCACCCACCAACTCCTCGCCGGGCCAGTTAGTACTGCATTAATGGTAGCTAGCAGTTCCACATCTGTGAGGGGTCTAAGGGAGAGGAAGTTTTCACACTTCTCAATGAACTCCAAGACATCGCAAGTTTCACGATGTTCTCCAAAGGAGGGAAATTCCAAATTGATAGGTGGCTTAGGAGCTGTTGGAGATGAAATTACAGAGGAAAGGGGCCCTGCCTCTGAAAGACTATGGCTGAAATGGTGGAGCGAAACTGGGGTACTAGTTGTCTTTATGCGTGCCATTTCTTTCCTCCATTGCTCGTCTCGGCGCTTGAAACAATTCACCATCTCATTCTCTAAATGGGCCAATGATCGGTTCATTCCATCTTTCAATGCATCGATCCTTTTGTCAAGTGCATCCCTGAAACAGGCTTCCCGGTTAACCATACTATCGTTGCAGGCTATGAAATCATTTCTAATTGTTTGCACCTCCGTCTGCAGAGTCTGAAGAGTTGAAGAGAGTATAGTTATTTTAGTTTCAAACGATTCCAGCATTTCCCTACTAGGATTTATCACAGGAGGTTCATCCTCTTCACTTCCTCCCACCTGACTATGACTGTCAATATACATGTCACTCATCAAGGAACTTAATTCAATGACTGGCACTGGTTCTCTGTATGATAAGTCAGGGGAAGGTTGATAAGGAAGGGACTCTGAACACTCGACATGCTCAGCCACAGCCTGCTCAACAACATTACCAGAGGGGTCATCCATGCTTCACAGTCAAAAACCAACAAAGCTAGTTTTAAATATAAAAGGCACAATATCGAACTTCAAACAGTTTTTTAAAATGTTTGCTTCCCCGTACGGGCCACCATCTGTAACCAACACAACTTTTTTCAGAAGGGTTTAATTACTATCACGGGAAACGTTTGACCAAATTGTTGCCTTTTACTTGTTGGTCTTACAATAATATCAAACATCAACAAGGTTATTGACATTTAAATACCCAAACAAACATAGTCCCATGCATGACAGTTCTTCAATTGAAACGTTTGATGTAGCTTCCAGTAAATTAATCCACAGGCAAGTAAAAGGAAAGGAAAAAATAATCAAAGTACTCATCAGTAGGTCGTCTCAGTCCTTTTCTGATGAGATATGGAAAGCAGGTAACAAAAATCCAAATGAAGACAAAAATAGTTCCAATGTCCCCAAAGGTGAAAATGTAGAACCCACTGGGTTACGGCCATTCAAAACCAAGTTATTCCCCAGCTCATGATCCTCAGAAGTGCGCCAATTGATCCAGAGCTGATGCTCCCCAAAACATGCCACCTCACCAAACAAGAAGACCCTTTCTCCCCAAAATGGCCGCCTTACCCCTCTTTTGGGCAGGCCCGATATAATAAAAGTCCTTGGCAGCCCACAAAAGTCTTCATATTTTATCTTGCCCACAATGCCAAAAAGAATGTTTAACAGCCAACATATCTTGTTAATGAAAATAATTAACAAACATTTTAGCTTGTGAGACAATCATATATAATTAATCTTTCACAACTTTACCCATATTAATTACTCTCCTGGAGGCTTTGCTGGGACAGTGTCACAGTAGTAAGAGAAGTTAGAGCAAGGTAAGACTTCAAAAAATAAGTAAAAGTACAAGTATTCATTTTTAATTGTACTCAAGTAAAGTACAGATCAAGTAAAATTACTCAAGTACTTAACACCTCTGGTTAGATCTCATGCTATTGTTATCTGGCCTGTACAAAATGTGCCTTGGCAACTGTCAATGCAATGCCATCAACATTTCAGGGTGCAAACATAAACTATAAACAACAGTCTAGATTAATTGAATTTGAATCTTTACTGTCGAAGTATAGCATGGCAGAATAACTCTGCCCACCAGGCTCATGAATATGCCACTAAATAGTGTTGCTGCAATAAAGTCAACATTGAGAAACAAGTCGTTTTAGAAGGAAGCAAACAATGACTCTGGTGAAGATTTAATAACCGGTAAAAGCTTCTCATACTCTCTGTGACTTACTCCAGTCATAAGCAATTGAACAGATTAAACAGACTGTCTTAAAAGTCAACAGCAATTGGCAAATTTTGTGTCTCATAAATGTAAAATATCGACATAATATTGCCTTAGCCTTTAAATGTGGCGCAACGCTCCAATAAAAACAGAGATTCACTCGAACATTTTAGAAAATGTCTTGAGGCAAAAGTTATTACAGTTTCCACCGTCTGCAACTTTTAGGAAAATTAAATGCAGTACATACCATCACAATGCATATTAAATGAAACACCTGATCTCATTCACTATTTAGTATTTTTCCCTAGCCTTGCACATTCCTTTTCTATTCCTATCTCTCCGTCCTATTCTTTTATCCTCAATACTGTCATCGACCATTAACCTGTAAGACAGAGAAGATATGGCAAAGTGGCATATGAGTCTTATTCTCTATACTGGCACTCTCCCTCATTAAAAGAAGAAAAACATTTCTTATTCACACACTGTCCTTCCACACCGGTCCTCCAGAGCATGAAAATTTACCCCGGCAAGCTTCGCCTCCAGAAATTCCTGCACCATAATTCATATCTACTGCTCTACCTCAGCTTAAAATATTTCTGTTATTGTACCTCTCTGATAACTACGCCACTATTCATATATTACATTTACATTTGACAGAGGCTTTAATCCAAAGCAAAATTGTGTGCATTCAAAGTATATACTGTATTTCATAAAGCACTAGACCTGTTGACGCAGTGAATAGTCAGATTATACGTATAACATTGAAAAACAGCAGAACATTTTAAGTGAGTGTCCAGGTTGGAGTTTATGTGTGTGCAGTATATATTAAAGTAGGAAGAAGTCTCAGTGGGGAAATATTCATTAACTTCAAGTTGTGTATCCTCTTGAGCTTCATCTGTGAGTGGCCATCTAAAAAGCTGTAAAGTGATGGGAGCCAGGACCTGAAGAGAGCACAAACATCCATAATTTAGGCATTTGAAAACTCAAATGTGTCCTTTTGTTTGTGGGGGAAAACAGGCAAATGCAGTTTTTATTTCCCAAAGGTCCAAGTCAGTATGCTTTGAAGACATACTGTATCAATATTGCACACACCTTACTAAACAATATTCATACAATGAAAGATTATAGGTTATTTTTGATCATTACACAATATTCACAATATACTACAGCTAAGCATGACAAGGTTGTTGTTCGAGACA